>NC_140028.1:127836895-132952356 GCF_963513975.1 Fringilla coelebs
TGAAATGAGATACTGGTCTGCCTGAGACTTGCTAATTGCTGTCCAATTAACAATTCAGACAGTCTTAAGAGATTAATTCTTTGTAAGTTTGAGGCATAAAATAAGAAGTAGTCGAATTAAGAAGGTGAGAAAATCAAGTCTTCTAGGAATTCCTACAAGAAAACATCACTGGGTCATTGCTTGGCTAGAAAAAAAACCTTTCATCCCTTCAAGGAGTGATGCAGCAGACTGTGTCATCCCCAAATACAAAGCCTGTTTCTGCATACCAACCAGCCCTGCTCAAAAAAGGGCTGACTTCCTGCACTCTGCTGAGTTCCTTGTCTTTCTGCTCACTTGCAGCAATAAGAGATGGTTCTCATCTAGGTTCATACCATTCTCCATTTAAGGCAAAATTGTCATATTTTAATTAATCAAGAGATGCATGAGGACTTTGGTTCTCAGAGTGGCCATTAAGACCCATGCTCTGCTTCCATGCCACTGCCCTCACAGGTGCATTGTACTCTGTGCACACAGATAGTTTGGTAGTTTGTACAGATTGTAAAAATGTACCCTGAACCGTTTCCTGGACAGCTGTTTTACCCAGGACATCCAGAATAATGAGTTGGGACAGAAATGATGAGCAAATTTGCAGCTGTGCTGGCTCCCACATCACATGCCAACTTGGAAGTTCACTTGGCTCTCTGTATCCACAGCTGCACACAGAACTGGGGGCCTTGGCTGTGCTGGGCACAGGCAACACTACCTGTCTGTGGCCATGAATGTGAAGGAGGAATGGCTATTTAGTAAAATGTACTTCAGTTGGCACAGTGTTTGTCCAAATAGTGGAATCATATCACATGCCTTGCATGAGTTCCAAATTGTGGCAGTCTTCCATTATTTTCATATGCAATTAATGATAATTATAATAATGATAATAATTATTATTATTAAAGAGTATTTAGATACATAAAAACATACGAACTACAGTGTTTAAGTTTTAGCTATTTGCTAGAGTACTTCAAGGAATGAAATTCAGCTTCCTACTTCTCCTGACCAATACTGGGAACAAGCAGATGCTTGAAAACAGAGTGCAAATATCCAATGCACAGTCAGACCACCTGGGGTTAGTCAGGAACACTCCTATCCTGCCCATCTTCAAGTTAATAATCTCATCAGCTGTTTGTTCTTCCTTGAAAGTAAGGATCTAAACTACTCCTCCAAGGAGCTCAAGGGAATTGCTGGGGTCTTTCAAAACAAGGGGAAAGATGCTGCTCATTTTAACTAATTTGGGAAGTGGATTACGTATGGATCTACCATAACTGGTGTACACTCACTGCACAACGTGTGAAAGGCAGTGCATATTGCTCAGTGATTCATTCTTAGCTTTGGAAAAGAAGGATGAAGGCATCAGCATCGACCTTCACAAAGCTCTGGTTACTGAAAACAGACAGAAAGGCAATACTGTGCTAAGCAGAGCTGGTAGATACACTGCTGCCTTCATTGCAGCAGGGAAAATACTTTTCTGATAATATTAAGATGACATAAGATTTATGCCAGAATAAAGATGCCTACTCTAAGGCAGCATGTTGAATAGGAATGCTCCAAGTGAAAGCTGGAGTGGTCGACATTTTCCTCCCCATCTTAGAATGTAGACAGCTTGTGCTTGTAAAATGTTCACATCTTTCTTGCATAGCTTATCCCAAGTTTTGTGCAGCAAATAACGAGAAGCATGTTAAATATGTTTGGACACATCAAAGTTAAAAATATTACTCAAAGATCTGAGGTCTATTACCTCAGGACAAATTATGTATTCTGTTTTTCATATGTTCTCAAGTATTCCATTAAGCATTAGTGGTTTTCTACACTTTTCCCTTGATATTTTCCTTAAGAAAAATGGAAGATGACAGCATTTGCTTTCTGAATCAAACTCTGTATTTTTATACTGACTTTTGAAAGTGAAGGTTTATCTCTGGCAGATTGGTTTGATTGCAATTCTTTTATCTACAATTATCTACAATTCTTTTGTTAACATACAGCCAAAGTCAACACACATGGTCAATAGTACAACATGGAAAAGAAACAACAAGTGACAAAAAGCCTTTTCTCTTAAAAACACGAATGAACACATTTGCCAAGGGCTAGACTAAAATCACCATCATTATTACTTCTACATTAGAGGCACTTTATCTCTTTTGTACCTTTTTAGGCTATATTTTAAATCATTATTTAGGCGTGACTTTCCACAGAAGTAAAGCAGAGATTAGGAGAGTGCATGCATAAACACCACTTCAATCTCCTTGATGTCAAAACATGCATAGATTTATCTGGTGCCTTCTCTTCAATGGAGATGAGTCTGTGATTTATTTCTGTGGCTGTGCATCACAAACAGAGGCTCTGATACTACAAGCAATTCTGGGTCTTTTGTGCTCCAAGGGTCTTCACAAATGCCATAGTTCCCATATGCTCTCATGACATGGGGAAAAGGATGCGAGTTCTGTGCCTGAGGAGCAGAAGGTGGCAAGCAGAACCAAAGTGTGAAGGCTTTCATGAAGCAGCCACATCCAGCCCTGTGTGCAGACAGTATCTTGTGTGTCCTAAGAGAAGACTCTTAAGGTTTTGTTGGTTTCTTGAGAGAGGAAGATACTGATAAGGGGTCAAAAATCACCTATAAATGAAATCCCTTCTTCAGTTGTGTGGCTGGACCTGAGGAACAGCACTTGCACTAGACTGAAGAGTTTTGGACTTGGAAAAAGTTTTGAGAGGTGCTTCAACTTACACTGATTCCACAATCAGAAACTAGTGTCCCAGTCAGGCTGTTGGATGGAACTTTTGCTGTGGAAAATGATCCCCTTCCATGCAGTGATACACAAATAACTGATTGAGAAGCATAAGAGTATGTGCTCTCTGTCTATCCATGAGTAAGAAGGGAAGAGCAGGCTTGCTGTCCCTGATATAATTTTGAATTTATCCTAGAATTGAGAAGGGGTGGACTGGATGACATCCAGAGATACATTTCAATCTAAATCCTTCTCTTGTGGAGAGGGTGATGATCAGCATCATGACAGGGTGGAGCTGGTTTGGGAAACATTACTTTAAATCCCTTTTTTCTTGCTGTTCACCTTCAACCATTGTGCCACATGTCCCCACAGCATGGTGACTGCTGAGTGAAGAATGTGCTGTTGTCACCTTGGATGCCTTCCTGTCACTAGTGCATAGGTTTATTGAAGGGTCTGTTGTTGTTTGGTGCTGGGGTTTCTGAGGTAGTAAGGATCTGCTTCTTGATTTTGGCTCAAAACTTAAGTACATCAGTGGAGAAGCAGTCAAAAAACAGCAACAACAACAAAAAAAGAAACTAGTTATAAATTAAGCTATTTTTGTTTATTTTTGTTTGGGATAAACAGGAAGATGATGCATGAACAGTGTACCTGAAGAGAGCTCAAGAAACATAACACTGTCCTTCCTGAGCAAAGGGAGAGGAGGTGGGCAGTGACTGTTTTTGCACTTTAGGTCCATGACTTAGGCCACAAAATGTGCCACCAGAGATCAGGGCTGCAGTGGTATGTGTACTCTGGGGAAAGGAACTATTGCTTGTCCCGGGCTTCTAGTACAATCAAGAGAGGGAAACGGTTATGGGAACTATTTCTACTCGCAAGGGGAAAACAGATAATTTGAGTCATTCATCACTGTCTATTATAGAGTAATTCCTCTGAAGCTGTAGATGGTCTGAATATAACATAATGTAGCAGTAGGGTAATATAAAAATAACAGATACATGATTTTTTTTCCTTCCTTTCCAAAAAGGAGCTATTATATTTATAATTGTATAGAGCAATAGTACTTTTCTGGTTTCTTCAAGATTCATGGTGCAAATTTCCTGCTCTGTTCTCGTGCTTTTCTGACTGGCTGTATTTTGCAACTGAGCATTTAGAACCATTTTTGCTTAAGAAACACTCCAGGGTGGGATTTGTCCTATGACATAGGGATGAGCTGCCTTTCCACAGGAGCCCTGAGTTTGTGTCTTGAGTCACCTTGTGATGCACACTGTGATGTACCACAGGGCTGCCAGCAGTTATCCACAACAGGCACCCATTTGCATCTTCTGGGATTCTTCTCCCACATCCTGGTGATGAGCACTTAAGTTTTGCTGTCAGACAGAGTTGGTATATGGCTAAGCTATGTTCCTTAACACTACATCCCAAATCCAGTAATATACACATTGCCTATTGGATGGTATTTTACCATAACTAAACATTATATGGATACATTTATACAGCTTTAGTCCTGTCTCAAGAGATCTTAATCAAGGTCATGTTACCTATGGTATTCAAACACTAGAGAGTGAGTACATCTTTCATTTTCAAAACAAGAGAATTAAAAATTCCCACATTCACTGAATGTTCCAATGCCTGGCCAATTTGCCCTTAGGGATGTACAATAACATTTTCACCCTTCTAGAAGTAGAAGCAAGTGAAGAATGATACTGAAATCAGAGTAAATAGGAAGAGTGAGGATTTGATCTTGTTAGCAATGAAACATTTATCCTTCAGATATTCTGTTTTGTTTTGGCAGGAAGAAGTGTTTTCCAGCACATTCATATATTACATTGTTCTGTCAGAAACCACAGTTTTGATCTAGAAGACTGTGTCATGTAAAACAACCTTACCTGTGACACTCTCATTAGAGAGGGTTTTATACATCATTCTGTCAAGTGCTGACAAAATCATTTTCCTGATAGTTCATACAAGCAGGATCTGGTGGATGTTTTCGCTGGAAAGGTTATATTTCAATAAAGTACATAAAAATGGAGGAAAATAAGGAAAACTCATGAAATCGTAAGCAGCTTGCCATGTTAGGTAAGACGCACAGTTTACTGTGCTGTGGTAGGACATTATAAGATGACAAAATAGAAGCACAAAATATGTTCAAGGATTTTTCCACTCAAACAATCTGTCCTGGTGAAGAAAGTTAACTTATCTTCAAAGCTGCATTTGCCCTTCCTAAGACATGTTGCAGTTTCTTCCTCTCAGTGATGAGCTGTGCACAGTGTCGAAGCTGCCAGTGCCATCCAAGTGTCTCAAATGACTGCAATCACTGTTCAACATTTTAGAGCATAGAGGGGAAAACATCACTCTCAAATAAATTTTTCAGGACCATATATCCCAGTCAAGATCAGGAGTTGCTCAAGGAGAAATTATGCCATGAGAAGATAAATGGACAAGGAGCACAACAAGAAAAATGGACAGCTTCCATACTGGTCCAAAACACCTGGGGCTGCCTAAAAATATGAAGGATATGGGAACTCATTGCAAGTGTGTTGAGAATGTCTGCATAATAAAGGTGATGCCCAAAGGCATTAAGCAAGCAGTTTTGGATTTATGTCACCAAATCATATTTGAATTGAAATGGGAATGGACAGTGGTGTTATGCTGTTTTGACTATCTACAATGTACCAAATGCACCCATACATAGCATAAAATTGCTTTATCAAGGATGGACACGGTTTCATTTAAAGAGAATTTAAATTTGGGGTGTGAAAAGCCTTTTCTCCCCCTTCCTCCATCTCTACCACTACCAAACAATCTGCTTTGATTACATTATTCCCTCCATATTAACATTTTATCCATAGAATTTCATTCTCTTTGCCAATTTCGCGCTAGCATTTATATTTCAAAGTAAAATAATATGCAGGATAATAAATTTATTAGCTAACTCATTCTTAAATTAATTCAGGATTTCTCAGCTTTTGAATCACTAAAACAATAGAAAAAAAAGAAGATAAATGCTTTCTTATTAAACTTGTTAAAAGACTTTTCATATGTAAAATAAAATAGCTTTTATGTTAACAGGTCTGTTATCCTGTCAATGAATAAAGGATTTATTGGCCTAATATCCCTTTTTGCTCATAAAAGAGTAGATCATATGAGAAATGTGATTTGGAATGAGTAATAATTTATTAGTTCACTGTAAGCTTAGCTCAGCTTCTTAGGAAACAAGGCTTGTATCATCATGAGGTCTGTGTGTTTCTACATCAGTCCTTCAGCCCACTGTGAGCATTTCTCCACGTGATAGTCACAATGCCAACCAAATATGGTAAAAGTAATGACTCCTGAAAGATTTTCCTCAAATTTCAGGAAGACAGAGTGCCTGTTTTAACAAAATGGTTGAAATTACTGCTCTGCATTGGAGAGAAGGCCACAGGATGTGGCTGTGGAAAACTAAGATAGGGTAGAGCCCAATGAAACCAAATGCATGTGTTTGCCTGCTCACTAAAGAGTTTGTACACTCGAAGAGCTCCATATTCTGTCTTTAGACACCAGACTCATCCTTATTATTACAAATAATAAAAATATATAAGAGTATTTTCCATCTGGTGTGAAGCCATTGAGTTCATAATGACATTTTGGGGGACTCCAGGTGGATGACAGGCAGAGGATATGGCAATTTTTCAGGCTGCTAGAGCTCAGCAAAGGGGAGATGATGACAGTTTTCCATAGAGACATGGATATGGACTGGTTCTGTACTCTGTCGCCAGTACAACAAGCAGGAGGCATTACAGGGGAAAGGTTCACAAGGAGTTATATATCACTGGGGCAACTTGCAGACATCTCTTCCTGGGATGCTGTAAAAACATTTCTTGGGTTCATTAACAACCAGCCATGCTTCACAATCAAAAGGGATCAAAAAATGTATTGAGATCTCCAGGATGTCCTTAAGATTTAAGTTTCTTATATTCAGAAGAGTGATTTTCTCTATTTTTGTGTCTTTGCTATCTGCTCCTGTGTTTTAGGAGTTGGGGTTTATATTGCACAAAATGCTTTTCATTTATGTTACTTAGATTTGTTCTACATTAATTACAGAAGTATATATTTCTTGATAGTTTTACTGCTTTGCAAAGACAAACTTCTTTAGACTGATTTATTCCCACTCATGGTGTTGTGTAAGATATCTGAGGGTGTCACTCCAGAGACACTTTCCTACAAGTTGGAGGTGGGACGCCCATTTTTGCTCCATCAGCTTTTTCTAACTGCTCAAACTCTTCCCTTGTCTGTCTGAGTGACACATTGTCCATTTTTGGAGAGATAATCAGAATATGCCACTTCTGCTAAAGGACACCTGTGGCCCCTTTGAGGGAGCCTTGTGTCTCTTGTAAGACCTGCCACCAGGAGACAGGGGAATGATGGGAGGCAGAAAATACAGCTAATTTGAGCAGTTGTGCAGTTTTAACCATGTGCTGCTGGTTCCTGTGTTCCTCAGGCTGGTCTCAGATGAAGGGAGGAGACTGATGTGTGACTTGGAGGATGCACCAGGAGCTGAGCTTCCATAGTGACTTCTTATGGAGCTTTAGCAACTTCCACTGGTGGGTAAGTACTGGCCTCCTCTCCTCTCCTCTCCTCTCCTCTCCTCTCCTCTCCTCTCCTCTCCTCTCCTCTCCTCTCCTCTCCTCTCCTCTCCTCTCCTCTCCTCTCCTCTCCTCTCCTCTCCTCTCCTCTCCTCTCCTCTCCTCTCCTCTCCTCTCCTCTCCTCTCCTCTCCTCTCCTCTCCTCTCCTCTCCTCTCCTCTCCTCTCCTCTCCTCTCCTCTCCTCTCCTCTCCTCTCCTCTCCTCTCCTCTCCTCTCCTCTCCTCTCCTCTCCTCTCCTCTCCTCTCCTCTCCTCTCCTCTCCTCTCCTCTCCTCTCCTCTCCTCTCCTCTCCTCTCCTCTCCTCTCCTCTCCTCTCCTCTCCTCTCCTCTCCTCTCCTCTCCTCTCCTCTCCTCTCCTCTCCTCTCCTCTCCTCTCCTCTCCTCTCCTCTCCTCTCCTCTCCTCTCCTCTCCTCTCCTCTCCTCTCCTCTCCTCTCCTCTCCTCTCCTCTCCTCTCCTCTCCTCTCCTCTCCTCTCCTCTCCTCTCCTCTCCTCTCCTCTCCTCTCCTCTCCTCTCCTCTCCCCTTTTTCCCTTTCCCTTTTTTCCCTTTCCCTTTTTTCCCTTTCCCTTTTTTCCCTTTCCCTTTTTTCCCTTTCCCTTTCCCTTTCCCTTTCCCTTTCCCTTTCCCTTTCCCTTTCCCTTTCCCTTTCCTTTTCCCTTTCCTTTTTTTCATTTACAGGACAAGAGTGAAGATGGCCTAACCAACCAAAAATTTTGTGTATTTGGGAAAATTAAAGATCAGCACTCTAGGTATGCAAGGGATAACAGTCACTCTGGGAAAATGATCTTCCTCACCAGGCTGTCCTCCTTCCCTGCTGGGTAAGTATGGAAGAAAGGATTCTGCATCTTTGATCTAAGCCAGTATGGGTTCTCTTCAGATTTTGTGTTCAGATTTTGTGGTCTGAATACAGAGCAGTAACTGTGGGAAGCATCCCCACTGATGCATCTGGGTGACAGTTCCAGGTTATATGACAGATTCCAGGGCTTTTTTGATAGCACACCACAGCAGTCATAGCCCAGTTGTGGCTGTGCATGCAACTGTTTTCCATGCCTCAAGAAGCAAGAAGATACCAAGCTATCTGAAGCAAATAGTGTGGTTTTCTTTCATGTTTTTAAAATAATATGTCATGCTTTATCTGAAAGATCCAGCCTGATTGTTTAAGCAGTCCCTGCATACACACTATGAAGGATAGGAGCTGTCCTGATAGCTAGAAAAGAGTAAATAGTACAGTAGTCTTTATTTATGGAATCAGCCTGTGCCAATGATTATAATTGCTTGAAGAGTGCTTATGAGAGCAGTTGGAAACACTAGACTGAACAGCAGATTATTTTTCATTTGACTGCATTTATGCATGCAAGCCAATCTGTGTAAATACTTGCATATTTACAGCCCTGGAAGGCTTATACTTCCATAGGAATAAAAAATACAAGTCATTTACCATTCATAGTCACCATACTAAAGTTTCTGCCATTCAGATAAAATGGTGAGAACATCCCTTAGGTCAGGTTTCAAACCTAATTAAATTAGTCTAATTACATTAAGCAGTAGGAAACTCTTAAGCATGCTAGCTAGGTGGGCTAGTCAGATAGAGAAAAATATTCTTTTCCTTTGGCAAGTAGACATTTAAAAATGCAGCTGCTTTTGTCCTCTCTTTCTCTTATACAGAAAATTGTGCTTCCACAGAAATGAGCTGACTGCAAATAGTGATTAATGGTCATAATTTGTAGAGAGCTGTGTTACTCATAATCGTATTAGGCAGCAAAAATATTGGTTAAATAAAATCTAGAAATAATTTTTTCAGCTCTTGAAAGTGAGGCTGTACAAAGAATGCTAATTCCTGTTGGCCATGGTGTTATCCAGTGAAATGTAGCTCTAAATGTGAGGAAGGAGAGCCTGCTTTATGTGAATTTTTTTCCCTGAAAGCTATTACTGGGCAGTAGGGAATTGAGGAAGCAGATGTGTTTGCAAGGCCTCACTTTGGAAATGAATTTACTGGTGTGGACATAATTCCAAATGAGCAAAGGGACAAGATAAACAAGACTACTGATATCTGGAGAGGAAAAGCATAGTAAGGTGAAAAATTGAATAGCAACTGAACCTCGATGGAAAAGCAAATGAAAATCACATGGTGTTTTAGGAATGAGATCCTTAATAGTAGCATTATGTAAAGAGAGATGACTGTATCTTGTTTCATTTTTAGGTATTAGACTAATCATGAGGCTATATCAAAGAGCAATGACTTGATTGTCAGTTTTTCCCTGCCATACAAATAGATACAAACACACACCTACACGCTCACATGAGTGATGGCAATATTGCTGATTAACATGGCAAATTACAAGGCACTAATACAAATTGTTAATACATGGTAGACAATTACATCTGCATCAAAGGTATTTTAAGCATATCAAAATCATGCAATTATTTAATCTATTTAATCTATAGGATAAATCTATATCCTTTAGGCTGAAGCTAAGTTTTAGACTAATATGTGTAGCAAGCATAGGGATATCTGTAACACTAATGAACCTTTGCATTCCATGCTTTTCTTTAAGACAGAAACTAATTTACAAACCAACAGGCTTTATCTGGATTAGAAAACCCAGTTAACACAATACCAAACAACCTAAGAAACTTTCCTCCTATTATTTCATGTCTTTTTTTGAGAAAGCTTACTCTGGCTTAATTCTCATTTCTCAAGCAACATCAAGATACTATTACAGCCTGGTTTCAACAGAGCCTTGATACAGGAAACTCATAATTTCCTACTTGTCTTTAAATCTTCAAAACCACTCATTTTCTTAACAGGTTCCAGAAAACTGCTGGATCAATTACCATTGTGCTTTCTCTCCCTGGAAGAAAGAGGAAAGAAAGTTGAATAAAGGCTTTTTGCATTTTTTTCATGCTCCTTTTCATCTGTCAAAGTGTTACATTATTTGGACTACAGTTAGAAGCTCCATTCGGATTACAGTCATTTTACAAAACCATTTCTTTTTTAATAGAAACACTCTGAAAAAAAATGTCATAAACTAAAAAAAGAAAGAAATGCATGGAAAAGACATGCTTAGTGTAGTTTTGTGATTGCTACAGAAAATGTAGGCTTTACTGGAACTGAAGTAAAGATATGAGCTATGTCAAGAAGCCCTGGACAATTATTAGAAAATGTAGTTTCATCTAATATTCATTACTGGACATAACTGCGTTTACCTAACCTCCAAATGGAAGTCCTAAAAGGAAAATGAAATCTCAAAGAACTGGTTTCTCATCTCTGACAAAGGTGAGCATTTGCAGCTCCTGTACTCCTTTTAATGCCCTACAATATCTCCTCTCCTAATTCAGAACTTTTCCCCAGTTTTTTTTCTCCTGGTGGACTTGTGTTATTTTTTCTGCTTAAAAAAAGCCAACAAATGTAACAAGTATGGAAGTGAGCATTTTCTGCCCTCTTCCAGAATCCCATGTGCCTGTCTGTAGAAACTCAGCTAAAGGAAACCAAGTTGCCTTGAAGTATTATCCCATCCTGGTTAACTGCTCATAATAATAGCCCTTTTTTGAGTATTTTTCATATCTCCAGCTTGATCATCCTGGTGATTTTTTTTTCTGGAAGTCGTCACATGGATGTCTAACAGCACAACAATGGGAAATATTTAAATATCTTATGAATGTTGACCCACACTCCATAATCAGACAGGATACTGGTGGGTTATGTGGATTTCCAGGCTGTGCCTACTCTAGCACTGCACTTACCCTTTCACGAGTTGCACAGTAGGGTCTTGGCCTGGTTAACAGCAGAAATTGCATGGAATTGCCAGAGCAGATCTGCTGGAGCACCATCAGGGCACACCCCAGGCTTCAAAGAGGAATGAGGGCAAAAAGGATGCTTCCCTCCCCCTGGCAGCCCATGTCCTCCCCTTCCCTACAGCACTGACAGACAAATGGAAAACCTGAGCTGGGGCCAGGCACACCAGAAAACTCTGGGAAATGCTAAAGCAACTGAGACTGAAGCTTTACATGGGAAGTAGTAGGAAAAGTTAAAGATAAGTGCTGCCTTCTGCACTGCTTAAAGCATAAAGTACAAGATGTTTGTCTGGGGCTGCCAAAGGCTCAGCAGCTACATCCTCCTCTCAAAGCCCTGAAATGCAGCCCTGATGGTGGGACTGGGACAGCCTTTGGCAAACAGGCCTGTGTTCAAACCTCAGAAATGGAAACGTGTCTTGCATTTTGGATGGACGTGTTTGTCAAAATACGGTTTTATTGTAGCTGTAGGGGAGTCTGAGGCTCTTGCTTAAAGCCCCATCCAGACCCCATAAAAACACTGAAGAGTGAAAGACATATTTCTGTTTAGAACAGAGCACAAGTCACAAATGGACTGTCTTTTCCACATCATTAATATTTACAGTTTTACACCTATAACACCATTCACAGCCAAAACCACTGCTCATCAGACTTCATTAATATTCTTAGGTGCAAGCCAAGTAACACAACTCACAACTGCTGTCTATTCCCAACACTTCATTAATATTTACAGCTCTGTAGGTGATTTTGTCAACTTATATAAGTTCACAGTGGTAAATCATAATACTAAGGTTAACTTACACCGTGCTCTTTCAGGCTGAGTAGGATCTTCAAATAAAAACTGGGATATGAATTAATGTTACTATCTGCAAGATCTTCCATTCTCATAGTATTTAGCCTTGTAATTCATCTTGCATTGAATAAAGGTTTTTCATGCGCAGCATAAAGACTCCTTGAAAGGTAAAAGTGAAGAAAAATCATGTCTGTGGCCTGCTATGGCAGCAAGATTTTACCAGAAATTATTGACATTTTCATTATGAATCCAGGCATACTTACCAGATGTTACAGACTGGACTGTGTTGGTATAATAGAGGGACAAATTATTTGTATGGATAACTAATATTTGATGAAAACTTTAGTGTTCTACCAAAGGTCATCCCATGCATCTTTATTTAACAGATATTTAGTCTAAACCAGCTCCCAGAACTCCACTGCACTCAGTGGGGATAACCCAACACCTCTGGAAGATGATTCGTGCCCTCTACCCACACACTTTTTTACTTTCTTGTCAAAAACTAAGGGATCCATTTCCCACCTGCATGAGGAAGCTGTGGGATGTGGGATACAGATTTGGGACAACCATAATTTGTGTGAGGCAGAGTTTCCTTATCTACTATATATTTGTATATATGTATTTTTGGTCTTCTAAACCTGGCTCACAGTTGTCTTACACATAGATCAATGTGGCAACAAGCAGAGGCCTTTTTAATAGTTTCAGACTAATAAAGTGAGTAATAGAACTACGTCAAATTCACAGCCTCTACACTATATTTGAAAAATTTGGTCTGCAGGCAGGCAGGCTTAGGTCATGATCTCCAAAAATGTCACAAAATCACAGAATCTGTTAGGTAGGAAAAGATCTCTGAGGTCACTGAGTCCAGCCTGTGCCTGAACAAGGGGATGCCCTTGCCAACCAGACCACGGCACTGAGTGCCATGTCCAGGCTTTCCTTAAACACCTCCAGGGATTGTGGCCACCTCCTTGGGCAGCCCATTCCAGTACCTGATCACCCTTTCTGTGCATCAATTCTTCCTGGTACCCAGTCTAAACCTCCCCTGTGCATCTTAAGGCTTTGTCCTCTCACCCAGCCACACCCTCCTTTCAGGCAGTTACAGAGTGATCTGGTCACCCTGAGCCTCCTTTTCTCCAGACTAAACCACCCCAGCTTTCTCAGCCACTCCTCATAGGGCTTGTGCTTCAGACCCTTCACTATCTTGCTCCACGTCCTCCTTGAACTGAGGACCTCCACGTCCTTCTTGATTTGATGGGCCCAGAACTGAAGACACAGAGGTGTGGCATCACCAGTGACAAGAGAAGGGGAAGAATCACTTCCCTAGTCTTGCTGGCCACACTATTTCTGATACAGAAAAGTGATATTTCAAATAATTTAAAAATATTTCTCGCACCTTGGAAAGCCTGTAACTTTTTGTATTCCTTTTCCTCCCCTTTTCACCTTTTCAAAGACATAGACATAACTCCCAAACACCTTTATGTAGCTTCAAGATACTTTAAAACAAGCCATGGAGCACAAAAGAAACGTAGCAGAAAAATATGTGCTTCATTGTTGGCAGCAGCTCAGCAGAGGTTGGAGATGCTGTTAAAGGAGAAAAATGCAGCTGATGGACAAATGATGTCCCTTGCCTTGCAGAGAGACAAAGATTTGCAGTGCAGCTGGTCCCTTTTACTTCCTACAATGCTCATCTCCGAGCCGTGCCCACTCCCAAGATCTGCCCAAGTGGGATGTGATAAAAACTGTCAAATCCTGCAGTAGCATAATGATGTTTAAGCTACCAGACACTTTATGGTGCTGATGTATTAGTATGCAAAAATTAGCTGATGTACAGAAGCTACTAGTGCTCATCCTTTTATACACTTATTCTTTCAAACTGAGCATGCAGCAGAATCCATTCTCCCACCCACCCTGCCTCTTGGGTGTAGAAAAGAATTTCCTTTCCTAAAAAAGGGAGTTTGGGGGCATTAGCTAATCTTACACTAGGACAGCTATTGTTCCAAGTGCCTAGTATTTAACTGGGGAAACAGATAGAGAAGAAAAACAACAGTAAAGCTTTGAACACAAGTAGCAAACAGGGGTTCTCAGCTCAGGGCTGCTCTCCAGAAGGGCTCTGTGGGGTCAGACCTAGTCCACACTGACTCAGTGTTGTAGGAATGCTCCAGCCCCCACCTGTGTGGGTAGTGCCTCCCTACCTGTGCCTTACATACACAGACATATAAAAACACTTTACTCTTGTAAACCTCAAATGAATGTTCAGAATTATGTGGCTTTGCTCCACAAATTGACATTTACATTCAAAGGAGCTCTAACCATCTGCTGAGGCAGCTTTTATCTCTCTCTGAGGAGCTACTTGGCCTGAGAACCTGTCCCCAGCTCTCCTTTGAATTTTTTTAGCATTTTTGATTTATACTTGGCAGGAATCTTGAAGAGTGGTGGGTCACATTCTAAAGGCTGGAGTAAAAGTGAGGAGCAGGGAGCTTTCTCCTCAAAGGATTGTCTGAAGACTCTTCCAAGCCAAATACCAGCAGCTACAAGTGTCAATGGAATGTACAGAGTGGAGAACAATGAACATTTCTGGCTACACCTGCCAAGTGGCTCTGCCCATAGGCAGCAAGCAGCACTAGAGGCAAACAGGATTAATTATTGAAGAATAATTCTAATCTGAAAGCAAACAAGCTGCACAAAAAGAGTCACATTGCTTGATATGACCAGAGGACGGGTCTGGGTTGTAATGCTTAATTCTGACTCTTCTGAGTGCTGAGAGGATTGCATCTGTTAAACAGGTATCAGAAACACCCTTGCAGTCTTGTGCTCTCAGCTCCCACCTCACATCTCTACTCAGGGCATTGTGGCCTCTTTCTTGCATTGCCCAGGCTGGGCATGATGTGGAGGGAAAGAAGTGGGAGCAAAGCCTTGGTGTTGTGCTGCAGCTGTGGAGCGAGTCTTGGAATGGGAGACGCATGGTGTTTGGAAACACCCAGGGGGTTTGGAAACACCCCTTTGGAACGCTCTGATCCTCAGCTTGAGCTTTGTGTTGCATTTCCTCTGTCCATCATGCGAGGTTACACACTTGGGGCAGGCTGTGACCGGAGAGCAGAGGTTTGAGAGGTGTGTCCCTGGCACAATGGCTCTGAAACCTGAGCACAACTCTCCCAAGGAGGCCAGGGTCTCCCGCAGAGTTCCTCCCTTTTGCCTTTCATCTTGCATGATAAATGCATCCCATGTAAGGTTTTGCAGAGCACCTATCAGAAAGCAAAGCAAGAGCCTCTGTGAGTTTAGGGCTGAAGATGAGAATGGCTGAGGATGTACTGTCAGCAAGAAAAGCACAGTACTGGATTAGGGTGTCAGCCTGACAGCATTCCCTGAGGCCAGAGGAGAACTGGCCAACCTTGGAGCGCTCCTCCTACTCCAAGTACTGGGAAGGTGAGCAGGGAACTGCTCGTAATAAATAATTTTGAAGTATTTAATGAGCTAGAGAGACATTTCCTAGGAGGATGATTTATGCTCTGCTATCTCTGCTGTTTACTTCCAAATGGTGTCTTAATTGCTTTTCTCCTACTTGACCCTCAATTAAAGCCTCTCTTCACGTTTGCCTTCATTTTCAGTACCTCACTTAATTTTCCTTATTTACTTTTTAATTACGATCTGGCACTTTTTGCCTTCTGTAAGCTCATTGCATTGAAAACTTTGTCCTTCACTACTGTTTCTTGGGAGCAGGAACATGAAATTTGTTTGCTACAGAAAAAATTAATTTGACTCCTTGTTTTGTTTCCTCTATGCTAATGAAGCCAATGTGGTTTAAACCCCTGGCTGCATAAAACTGTTTTCTGGGATCAGATACCCCCTCTTCTGTCATTTTTGGCAATACAAGTACAGTAAAATTAATTCTCATCTGCTAACAGCATTTTCTGTATGATAAGTCAATATCTGCAGTAATAATTTGTAGGATCTAAGCAGTAGCAGTAGCAGTAGTATTTTCTAGCTTGTCATAGATTTACAATTTTTCCAGTTTCTTTTCAGCCAACATTCCCTTGACTATATGCAGCAGCTGTACATGTATCTCTAGAATAAAAAAATTGACACAAACATGTAATATATTTATGCTCACTGAACAACCAACCATGTAGAAAAAAAGGAGTAATACACTCATTAGCATGACTTTTAAGCAGGTGCAATTTATTTGTGTCCTCATAGCCTGAACCATTTATTTGCTGTGATTTTTTCAAGTAGCACTCTAATTCTATCTGTTATCCATATCATCAGTTTGTGAGTAGGCATGTGATGCCTATTGCCTTTTTTCCAGTTATGTTTTAAATGTCATCACACAGACAATACTAGATTTTGGGTTCCCAAGGGCAGAGCCTTGCCCACTACTGTGAACCAATTGCCCCAGAGCAACTCCCTCTCCTCATTCCATACTGGAATCCCAGCCCATCCCAAGTCTCTCTGCACCACTGAGTGGGGCTGCTTCCCATTCCTTCAGCAGGGAGGAATGTGTTTCAGTAGCCTGGAGTGTGCACTACCTGAGGTGAGGGGAAGCACACAGCCACCCAGTCACTCCCCTGGGGCACCTCCTTCTTCAGCAGACAGCTGATCACAACACAGAGATCATCCAAGTACTGAATAATTAAGCCTATGTTTAAATGTCTGTGTTGACAGGACACCCCTTCCTGACCAGCTGCTGATACTACTGAAGTCCAAGACCATGCACAGCTCAAAGAGGAGTGAACAGGAAGATTTGAATTGTATGGAAATGAAGGAAAATATCCTTACTCTGTCATTCAAAGTGTTAATAGCATCTCTTAAGATGTGGCATATCAGGGACATCCCATATAAATTATTTATCCTTGGTGCAAACCAACAGTCTCATGCTTCTAAAAGCAGAGGCAGTTATTTGTGTTCAGACACATGATGAAAATCATTACCTTTTATGTTTGAATTCTTTGGTGTACTTGGTGTATTTTTAGGACTGAACCCAAGTGATTTCAGTCCTAGAAATACATTTTACACATTGGTCTTACCAGTTACTTAATACATCTCAAAATCTCCAGGATATATTTGTCTGATTACTAAGGTGCAGGTTTGCAGGTTTGTGGTATAGTTTCATTTGGCAGTAATGGAACAATAAAAAAAAAAAAAGGCACTAATAGCTTTATGAATATTTATGGTAAAGTCATGTAGCTACTATTGATAACATATTATTCTATTTTGTGAGGGCTTTAATGACTTAGTACTTTATTCATGCAAGCAATGGAAACTCCTGGGTGTTTCCATTCCAAATATTTACGTGGATACCTCCGTGCCCTCCAGAACCATAATTAGACCCAGGTCCTACTCTAGGTTTGTCTCTAAAAAAGACATCCTTTGGAGGGTAAAACCACACAACTGGGATATATCGCTGAGATGTCTTACTTGCAATACATTAAATACTAAGCAGTGAGTAGTAGGCAAAAAGCCTGCTAGTAAGAGCTTGGTGAACCACCTGAAGTCAGGCCCAGTCCACAAAAAAGCAAAAAAAAACCCAAACCAAACCAACCAACCAAACAAACAAAAAACCAAAACAAAAACCCCAAAAACCAAACCAACCAAACAAACAAACAAACAAAAATCACAAGGAATACAACAATTCTTCAAGTTATTAATTTGAAAAGAAAAATTTAATCAGTCTGTGTCCTGATGAGCATGCAATTCATTCACACACTGCCTGGCAACTGATTTAACTACAAAGAATGTGCCAGACACACTCTGCTGAATCCCATTCCATCCTCAAGTCTGGTCACAGTCATTTCAATCAGACCAGCACCAATTTGTTTATAATTTTCACATGCACATTGAAGTGCCATTATGGGGGTAATAGAAAGAGTTTTAAAGCTGCAGTAAAGGTGTTCACTAAGCTGATCTCCAGCTTTAATGAATGTGTTAGGACGTCTGCTGGAATTGGTGATTTTCAGAGTTCGAGATTATAAATTGGTTTCAATTAAATAAAAATGCTCTCTGCTAAGATATGATGAATCCAGGAATAATTAGTTATAAAAATGCAGTTGTTCCAGAAAGAACAATTTAGGAAATCCAGTCCATTTAAGAATTTCTGTTGCCTGCCAACAGTGTGCATTGAGAAAAAGAACAAAAAAATGTAAGTTTCTTAGCAAGATTTCCAGCCAACGTGCTGATTTCTCACCCAAAACTATGACGTTGACAAGTACAATAAAACCCTTCCAGCAGATGGATGGTATGTATACCCTTTCTTAGAGAATAGGAATGTAATGTTACCATATTTCAAAAAAATATATAATTCCCCAAACTACAGAATCTTGTGAATTATCTTCTTTTGCAACTTTATGCATTTCTTTAGGTCTGTCCTCTATGTTTAATAGTCAGCTATGATTTTAGTCAGCTTCCTGTTGTGATACATTAGGAGGAACTGTTGGATCATTGTATTGCTCCAGAGCAGATAAAATTACTTTGGTTTATGGAAAGCTGCATATGATTCATCTGGTTAAATGGATGATCAACCGGGAAAATAAATAAAATAGAATAAAACACATCCTTAGACTGAACCATGTATTACTGTTTTTTACTCTTACTGAAACAGCACAAAGGCAAAATAAATGCTCAAGGATTTGGAAGAAAAAGTACAGCCAACAAGTGAAAAAAAGCTAATAATCTTGGCCCCATTTTCCAGTGCAGTGTCCCAAACTGGGCCACTGAACATAAACCTCTGTAAAGCAAAATCACTGTCCTGTGATCGTGTGTCCCTCCTGCCCACCCTGGGAGGCTCAGAGCTGTCCTTGCAGTCACCCTGAGTAACTCCACACATCCATGCCCTGCTCCTGGGGGTCTGGCCCCACGTCCTGAGCTGGAAACACAGGCCCCAGCACTGGCAGGATCCTGGCAGTGGATGTGGCACTGGGACCACTGCCCCTCCTGGGTTTAGGGAGCATTACCTGTGGGTATCTGCCAGGCAAGTCCCCCACCACCCTCATTTGCCCTTTTCTGAGGCACTTTCTGTCCTACCAGCATTAGACCACAGCTTGGGATCTCCTGCTGCTGACAGAGACAGACCCACGGGCTTGCACAGAAAATTCCTACCTTTCTGTAGCTTTATAAAATGAAAAGGAAGCTTTGTCCACTGTGAAAAACAGAGGGAGATATATAGTAAGGGGACAAGAAATACTCTTTGAACAGAAGAACTTGTCAGCTTCATGATAAATATGTTTTAACTCTGAGAGCAGGTTGCAGCATGGACCTACAGTTTTCCTTGTTTTCGTTGCACCACCCCAGTCCCTGACACCAACACTGGCATACATTTTCTAGGGACTAACATCAGATGATCCCATGGCATGCTATTTAAAGCAAAATATGGCAAGTATTTCCAAACTCATCCTTGTAAGCACTGTGAGCATAAAAAACTAATTCTGAATGAGTCTCCTTCTCAAGATTGAGAGTAGTTCCTCATCAGTAAAAATCCCTGGATGGGCCCTAAAATGACTCACCGACACATGAACTAGTGTCTTTGTGGGAAGAAATTGGCTTCAGATCTAATTTGGTTTACTCCTTTTGCTGCAAGCCTGCAGTGACAGGAGCAGTGGTTGAGCTTCAGAAAACAACTGGAGGTTAGGGAAGCCGGCCCTAGGAAAGTTTTAGGAACCAAAACAAGAAATGGACTGCTTGTAGAGTCAGGATGTGCAGCAAACACAGCAACCATCACAGCTAAAACCTCTTCCCTAAAGTGGCCTTTCTTCTGGGCTCCCTGGCTCCTTCTATAGTTGGGCAATTTGAGCTGCTTTCAAGAAATCTCAGCATTAGGTGAGAAAATGTTATTTGCCTTGTAACTTGTTTCTGGCTGAAGGAGAAAAGATTGCCATGATAGAATAGGAAGAAAGAGTGTCAAAGTACCAGCTAAAAAACATCTGGAACCATCTCTGGAGAGAGGGGATGTTGGGGATGTGGTGGAGATAAAACTGCAATAGCTCTGGTAAAATCTGTGTCAGGAAAAGTGGATGTCAGCTAAGGTATTACTGATAAACCTTATTTTATTAAAGTATCTAGAGTCAAGGCATCTCACAGAAACTTGCTTCTCCTCTGGTGTGAGTCCATCCTGGTCAGAACAAGGTAGCATGAGTGCTCATACAGCACAGCCACTGCTGCCAGCTGGCTCAGGGCAGACACTCCAATCTGGAATGTTTTCCCTTTTTCTAGTTTCACTGCCCAAAAGAATTCCCAACAACTTTGCAGGATCTTGCTGGCTTGCTACAGAGCTGATCTTTGGGCAGATGGCCTTGGTGTCTTGTTGCCCAGAGTTACTGACCACACATCTCCTTGGGCTGTGTTTGTCTTTGGATGGCTGACAATTTTCTGAGCCAACAGGAGAAGTTTGTCTTTCTGAAAATATGAAGAATAAGAATTCAACCAAGCCTTCTTCCTGAGACTGGTGGCCCAAGGAGTTTTGCCACTTTCCTCAGGATCCACTGAGGGTCCACAAAAGCTCTGGCTCATGATTCTGCTCAGGGGAGCTCTGAGGGAGGCACCCAGGAGTAGAGTGCAGCTTTGACCTTGGAAAGTGCTAATAGTGGGCACAAGGAGATCTGCACCCATGCCATGGAGGTTACCACTGTCCCTCTACAGTAGTGCTGTTTTAGCTGCCTAATGATGCCCTAGGCCCCCGAGCCAGGTAATAATTAGCCCTGAGTTCATGACTGCAGAGGGCTGATCCATCACTTTATTCTACTACATCATACC
Organism: Fringilla coelebs; assembly: GCF_963513975.1. Lineage (NCBI taxonomy): Eukaryota > Metazoa > Chordata > Aves > Passeriformes > Fringillidae > Fringilla > Fringilla coelebs. Next base: position 127,857,600 of record NC_140028.1, read on the forward strand.
ATATTATACTACACTCATTAAGAAGCTCGTAACCCTTACAGACAGTTTGGTACAGCTTTGATCTAACTGGTCAATCCATCTAAACACTACCCAGTGTCTAATTAAGACATCACCCTTGGGTAAACATATTTCTGTAACACATTCCACAGGTGCAGCAAGTGGAGATAAGAGTTGTTTCTCATCCTTTCCTCTGATCTCCTCACAGCCTTCCCCAGGACAATGCCTGTTGTTCTCTGTGGCCAGAGAGCTGCTGCCATAGTCCAGCTGATGGTGAGTGGGTGTGAAGCATCCTAGAAGACTCCAGTCCCTTGGTCAGTGTCATGCCCAGGGGCTTGGACTAATCCTGTTGCAGATAACTTTGATCCTTGGAGTGCTGGAGATGTGGGAAGAAGGCTCACATGATTGACTTGCTGTAGTTTACAAGAAGCAACATATATTCACTATGTGTTTTCCATTGCACTTGAATGTCTTCACATCCTTCTTTTAGGATACACAGAGCCCTCAGTATTTCTGTAACTGCTATACTCTGTGCCATAAAAACTGCTCTGAAAGAAGATCTATCCAGTAAGCACAGGCATGAGGAAGCTTTTGTTGTTCATTTGTCCACTGGGGAGGAAGAAGTAGTGCTTGGAGAATTGCAGCAAGCTAATTTCAGAGAGGTTTCTAAAAGTGTTTTTTTTTCTTATATTATGAAAAGTGGTTTCACAATATGGGAGGTCAGAGTAGACTCTTGTCTTACACTGCAGTAGCTGAGGAATTTGCTTACTCATTTTGGAGGCTATATTACTAAACTGAGGCAAAATTGTTTTGGTTTTTATCTTTCGAAAGGTAATTTTTGCACTTTTGCCATCAAAATATTAAGTGAGATAGCTCCTCTAAAGAAAAGCTGCTACTGATCTGCTTGACAAAGAAAGCAGAAGCCCCAAGATTTCTGGGAAGGAATTTTTATTTTAATTTCGTGAACTCATACTGAGACACCTATTTAGTTTTTGCAAAATGAATTCAAGTTTGTCAACAGAAATTTTCAAAGCCTTTGGTTTTTTAGTTTAAATGGCGTAGATCTTAGACCAGGCAAACCATTTTCACTTCTTCAGTGCTAGAATATGCCCATACGATAAAATTTGTTAAACTAATAAATAGAAACAAAGAAAAAAACAGGTAATTACTTTAATTTATGTCCATTCACCTTTGCAGAATTGTCACCTTGTCTGGAACATTTACTTCAGCTTTCTGAAGGGAGAATAAATTTGCTCTAAATATATAAATTTGCTCTAAATATATAAATTTGATCAACTAGTTTCATTAAACAACAAATTGAATTGAAAATATGAGGATTACAGCTGTACTTGGGATAGGGAATTAAAAAGTAATTTGGCAAGACAAATGGACTTGAGAAAGTGCTTCCTTCAAAGAATCATTTTAAGCATTTCTGGAGAGATTTTTTGGCATTATATCTCTATTCTGAAAGGAAGGATTGTGCCCTAAATAGTGTGTCTTCAGGACTGTGCAATGAAGTGCTAAATGGTAGAGAACCAGCAATGCTTCTTTTGTTCACTTTAATGTAAAAAGCTTAAAGAAGAAGTGTTTAAGCAGTTTGAAAGACAGAAATCTGCCATACTGCAAAATGTTGAACGTGTTCCCCCACAGTTAAAGAGTTGTGAAACCTTTAATAATACGGACATTTTCACTGTGACAGCCACTGATGTGGTGATGTGTAAGTAGCTCACCCGTCCTTAGCGATTCACTTAGAGGCTTTGTGCAATGAAGAACTAGATGGAAATAGTTTTAAAAGTGCAGCAGTAAGAAGCTGCAATTCAGCTGTGAGCTCTGCAATTACTATGTCTTGCATCAGCTGTTTACTGGATTGCTGTGCTCGGTCTTCTCTAGGCTAGTGAAGTGCCCTGTGTTAATTTTTCATTTTTTGCTGTTGATATATGGGTCTAGATCCTCAAGGAAACTTCACTGATGACCTCATTTTAGGTGCATCAATGAGACCATCAGTGTGCGTCCCACTGAGCCAAGCTTGGGTACCTTCTCATCTCCATTAGGGATGTAGAGATCCAGATCCCCAAGGGAACAAATCTGATTCTCAAATGGCTAAGCAACAGTGGAAGTGGAAAAGCACCAGAAGGGTTTCAGTGTGGAGTGGAACACAGTGCCTGCTGATGCTGTTTTTGGGTTTACCTGAAACAGAGGCCAGACAGAGTGGAAAGAATAAAAGCAGATGTATTTAAGGAAGGGCTTTCAGGTCTGCCCTTTCATTAAGGGCAGATGGAGCCTCCCCAAGGGGCTACACCCAAAATGGATGACGGTCATGAGTTTTTCAGACAGATACAAGTTTGTTCCACTTACATATCAGGGGTTAATCCTCCAATTACAGCTTCAGTAATGAAGTCATATACCCCCAGTTTGCTCATCCCCAACTCACTTTTGTTTATACTTTTTGGGGCCTGAGGCAGTTGGGTGTCCTTGAATTTCAGGCCTAGAGGGATTGTTTTGTCTGACCAAAATGTGAAGAGAGTTAACTAACACTCTATATGGAGTTTAGAATCATACTCTAATGCAGTACAGTCATCCTCTAGTACAGGATTTGAAAAATATGAAAGCTAAAATTCTACGGCATCACCGGCACCTCTTTGGTGAAGACAGGCTGATGTGGGGTCCCAGGAGCTCAGGGGTTCATGAGACATCACTGCACTGCTCTGAGATGCCTTCTAAGTCTTACAGACATTCTCATGGACATTCTTCATGAGGTAGCTGAGATGACTCCCCCTTCAAGGTCCTGGCTTCTCATTGTCACAAACCTGTGCCTGCTGAGCAGAGCAAGGAGTGTACAAGGTACTTCAGCCACAGCTGTGACTTCTCTAGGGAGATGGAGGCCAGGTCTTATATACCTAAATCTTGGAGAGTTTATGTTCCATAGCTTGCCCTTTGTCTAGAATAATTTTCTGGAATCATTTTAATTGTCACAACCACTACTTCTGAGATATTCCCAGAGGCAGCAACCTTAATAAAGGTTTTTTTAATCTATGCAAGACCTTCATTGCACAGATCTTATTTAGAGAAGTCAGTCTCTGCAGACAGGTATTTATTTTTAGTTTAAGTATGCTATTCATGTGCAGTTTATTTCCCCCTCAAATACACTTGCAAACATAATGGCCACTGGCATACCTAATACACGTCATGAAAGTCCCCTAAAATGCAGAGAGTGTATTAGATGATGAGAAAAAGTAGGAATCTCCTTGCTTTATTTATAATACCAGATTCTACTATGTTGAGCAATATTTTAAATTACTATTGTACTTTATTACTAGTAAGGAATAGTTTAATACATTTTAATATATGGTTTTAAAACCAGTGGATATAATGTGTAAAATCTTTTGGAAGGAGAAGTGTATCTCAAACTAAGAGAGAAAGTGCTTAAAATTATGCCAGGATGTTATGGCAGCATTTTTGTCTATTCCAGAATGAGAGTGTGGATGTTGAGCACCAGGCTGTGCAGTTACAGACTGTAAGATAAAACTGCAAGATAAAACCTGCTTCGTTATGAAAAGCCATTCACAGATCTAATTTCTAGACTTACTCTGAAGGACTACTTGGAAACCCTCTCAGAAAAGATGACTTGTCTTTGACAGGCCTGAAGGCACAGAACCTTACTGATATGCCACCAGGAATGGACCATTCTCAGGGAAGCCAGTGATATTTGGGGAAGAGGCTGTTCAGGGCAGGGAGGTGAGGTGACTGCCCTGTGGCTCTTGGGAAGCAGTCCTTTGGGAAGCACAAGGAGAGATGCAAAGGAAGAAAAATGCAAAGGAGGAGAAGGTCCCAGGATAGCAAGCTGCCTCTGCAGCTGGGGCTGTCTGTGACCCTGAATGCAGAAAGGAAGGCAGGATTTTCCCTGGGGATGTAGGGTGGTTTATACTTTCATCCCCAAAGACTTCTTTCCTGTTAAAATCACTTAGATGCAGATAGCACTTCTCCCTAATGCTACATCTTAGACCTCATCTTCAAAACATGACATCACTTCTGCAGAATTTTAAGATGAGAATAACTGAGATGGATGAGAGTCTCAATAAGCTGGGGCATGATATTGTGCAGGGATAGCTGCATGTATCTGCTCTGCATCAGGGTGATGGTGATCAGTGGTGCAGGATTCTTTCTGGGCATTACTGGAAAAGGCTCAGCTAACAACGCTGCAATAAAATAGCTGTTTTAATTAAGTAGAATAAAAGAAGGAATACAGGTGACAAGCAAATACAACCCTTCGGGTACCAGGGATCCTGCAGCATAGGACAGATCCTGGCTGCTTTTTCCCATGGCACACTGTGTAGATCACATCCACAGAGCTGGTCCTCCTTTCTCCCACACAATGGGACCTTTTATTGTTTGTAACAAACAGGACCTTCTCCTGACAGGTGTCCTTCATAACACCCACCAGAGTGGAGCACAGACCAGCGCTGGATGTTCCAGCAAAAATTCCTTATGTCATCTACATATGCTGACTGACATCTGGGCTTCTCAAACCCTAAGTTCAAGGTTCAATAGAGCCAATATCACTTTCCCAAGGTCACTCATTCCTTCAGTACAATGTCTTCCACAATGGTCCAAATGCAGTATCGCAACATCTACCATAGGAGTACTTAGACAAAAAGGAAAAAAAAAAAACTTTTAATGTAATTAAACTTTGTTTCCACATATAAAAAGTCACAGAAAAAAACCCAATTTATGTCACACAGGTTCTTCTAAGTGAAAGCTGAGAAGGATCTAACTGTCCCAGAGTAAGCCTGCAGCATGACAAGAGATCAGTCAGAGCTCACTTAGTGGTTTCGCAGCACTCAGATTTTTTTGGTAGATTGGATAACTTCATAAACCAAATAATCTATCTAAACATCTTATGATCTCTCTGATCATTCATCAATCTGCACTCAACTTCAACAAGAAAACTGTGGAATTTACCCAAAGAAATATTCCTTCAAACACCAAGTTAGTAACGGAGCAAGTCCTTCCACTCTTGAAAATGTCGATGAGTGCTTTTGATGTGCTACAAGAGTGGAGCTGTATGCACACTTAAAAACCAAAACAAACAGCAATGACAGATGAGTTTGTGCCTCTCCTGGTGAAAATCCAGAGCTACTATTAGAAGATATTTTCACAAAGTAAAGAGCTGGAAGCTTAGATGGGATCCCAGCGAGTGTGCTGGGGTAGAACTGGGTGAGGGTCAGTGTCTGACATGAGCAATGAAACCCATGTAGTTGTATGGGAATACATATTCTTTAGCTGTAGTATGGCATCTATTTAACTTGCAGAAGGTGTTTTGTGAAAAGACAAAGCACAAGTCCTTTTCAATACCACCAGGACAAACCCATCTTCAGCAATTTCCTCTGGTGTTATGTGAATCAGAGCATGACAACGAGTAGCCTCTACTTAGGTATTAAAAGAACAAAAATATTTTCTCCTTAACAAAGGGTAAGAGACAAACCAGCAATTAAAGTTTTTTTCTCAAAAAAAGCCAATTGTTACTTGAAGAATTTTGGATGATAAAATGCCTTTAATTAAACCTGCAGCTTCGGGTGGGTAGGCTTCTTTTGAGATGTAAATGAGACTCTTGCACCCAGCGTGGTGCTGCTGCTGCATTCATCACCTAAGACAGTGGACACCTTCCTTGTTCTTGCCACTGCAATTTTCCTAGCTAGGCATCAGCTTCAGATTGAACAGTGGTATTTTACAGCAGAATATCAACAAAGCTGGCAGCATCTGTCAACAATCTTATATAAAAATCAAGCTCTGAGCTCAAGTCAAATAGTAGAAACAGGACACTTTAATGTGCCAAAAGATACCCCTGAGACATATGTATGCAAGGGAAAATGGAGAAAGGAAGCAGGAAAGACCATTTGGAAGCGCATCAGTGTTTCAGTTTTGCAAAGTGGGATTTCTAATTTTTGCATGCTCAATGCTATTTTAAAATACTTGTGATGAATGGGGAGTCTGTCAAATCAGACAGGAATTGATGGGTTTGAGGAAATTGCTTTTCTAAACAAGATTGGAACAAAAAAAAATTAAAAGAAATCAACTTTTCTTTTCCTGTCTCCTTCCCTCTTTCCAGCATATGAAGTATAGCAATTCAGCATTTTAAAAATTGTCTGCTCAGACTAGATTTCCTGTGTCAGATCCATTATGGCCCTGCCCTGAAGGTAGTCTTTCTTTAAGAGAAGACAAACATGCTTATCCACAAGGTCTCTGCCACCATGAAAAGCTTTAGTCCAGGTATAGCTTTTTGAACCCCTAAATTCTCTTAGATAGGGTAACACATATCTGGGAACACCACAGGCTTTGGAAATCCTGCAAGAAAATATATGCCCTGTATTTGATAGCACAGCATTGCCAGATGATTGTCCTGTTCTGCTCTGCACTGGTGTGGTCTCACCTTGAGAAATGTGTGCACTTTTGGGTGACACAAGATAAGAAAGATATTAAACTATTAGAGAGTGTCCAAAGGAGAGCTAGGGAAATAGTGAAGGGTCTGGAAGGGAAGCCATATGAGGAGTGGCTGACATCATTTGAAGTCACTGAGCTCATTGCAATTACAACTTCCTTGTGATGGGAAGAGGAGGGGGAGACCCTGATCTCTTCTCTTTTGTGACTGTGTGATAGAACCGGAGGGAATGGCATGAAGCTGTGACAGAAGACATTTAGGCTGGATATTAGGAAAAGTGTCTTTACTCAGAGGGTGTTTGAGCACTGGAATAGGCTCTCCAGGTAAGTAGTCATAGCACCAAGCCTGACAGAGTTCAAGAAGAGTTTGGACAATGCTCTCAGGGGCACATGGCAGGACTCTTGGGGTTGTGCTGTGCAGGGCACCAAGAGTTGGACTTGATCATTGTGGGTCCCTTCTAACTCAGAGTATCCTATGATTCTATCATTCTGTATCCTATGACGTTGCCAGCTTTTTCTCTTCCATCCCTGGAGTGCCTGCCGAAGTAATCAGCAGCATCAGCCACTTGCTGGAAATGGGTGATTTTCTATTGTTTGCAGGTGCATCCCTGTAATTCCTATGCTGCTATTTATTCTTGAGTGCCTGTTGGGAATTCCTGAATGCCCAGGGGGCTGGGCTGAAAGGAAGACAGAATTAGATGAAAATCATGATCTCTCTGTCCTCCTCTCCAAAGTGAGATCAGCGCAGCAATATTTTGCTGCTATTTCAAACCAGCCAGCAACATCTCTATTGCTTTTTATTGGCAATTTTCCAAATTTTTGACAAACTGGTATTCTGGAAGAGTAAATACATTGGCACAGTAAATACATGTCAGACTTGCTGAAGACATGGGGAAGCATCAGTTTGGTGGCCTGGGGCAGTGCTTCTGGCTGCTCCACGAGCTTGTTGTGGTAACTCATAAGTGAGTTCCGTCCTAAACCATGTATTTTATCATCCTATTTTCTGCCCATGTCCAGTTAAGAAGTGATAGCAGCTGGGTGGGCATCTGACAGCTCGCCAGTATCAGCCACATTCCCGTACCAGGAACATTTTATTGTATTCTTTAAATCAATCAGACATACAATGCTGATACCTAAAAAAATAAAAATAAATTTAGAAATACCTTAAAACGCAAGACTAGCCTCTTGACCTCTTGCTTCTATATGGACTCCACTCCACTTAGGATAAAGCATATGGACAGAGCATAGTGAGTAAGGACAATATATTGTCAAAGCAGGCAGTTTGGGATTTGTAAAGGCCCCCCAGTCAAAATGGAAAATACTTTATTCTGAGAGTTTTTTGGAGGTGGATGGGTTCTTCAGGACTTGCCACCCCTTTCATTTTGCTCATTTTGATCTTTGCCAGGAAGCTTTCTGCAGTGTTAGGAAATGTCCCACCTGCCCAGCACGTCAAGGATGGAGCATGGTCTTTATTTCACTGAACTTGGTAAATATCTGCTAGAAGTCTCAAAAGCAGAAATGTCTGTTCTCTGAAGCCTGCAAATGGCAAGAAACCCTTCAGTATGTGGGAAAGAACAAAAGAGTTCTTTTAAAAGGCCTTATTTTCTTCCTAGCAAATACTGAATGAAGGGATGTTTTCTTTAGTGTAACCTTTAGCTTCAGTGTTCAGTGATGCTTTTACTTGGCTGGCAGCTTTTAAAGTTTTTGGCTATGCTTTATAAAAGACAGGGATGTACTTGCAAGGATGGTGGGAAACTGGCATGAACCTCTCTCTGGAGAAAACAGAAAGGTTTGTGCTCCAGAATTACACAGTGCTACAGTTTAAGTAGGGTGACCATCACATCATTGCTGGAACAATAATGAGGGGGTATTAAAAAAAAAAATAAATCATTGTGGCTATTGCTTCTTGATGTGAAACACCATCATCTTTCTAGTTAAGGCTTCAGATGGGTCTGTTACTGAGCAGCCAGAGATGCTTTAGCAAAATTATGGGCTAAAAGCAAGCTGAACACAAAAACTCATGTTAAAAATTGGCTGTACACCCTCAGGTCTTTAATGAGGAAGTGAGCTGTAGGAGTAGACTGAAAATAAATGGAAGACCATTCAAACAGTCTTCAAGGCTCTTTCATTGCCTTGATACCTCTGTGATTTCCTCAGATTTTTTGATAAATATCAGTAGTATTTTAGTACTTAGGTGGGCCTATTCATCTTGAGCTAATGTCTAACACCTTATTTCTTAATTAATTTCATCTAGTTTTCCAGATAGCAATTACAAAGCATCCTGGGCTGAGAAAAGAAGCTGTAATTAAATAATCTGCTGGCGTCATGGATGGTCATGAAAAGTGGAAAACTACAATTAGATTATAACCATTGTCTCTCAATGCACTCTGGAATTGATGGCTGTTTCCATATGTAATTAATGTCTATTCTTATTCAGAAACCTTGGGCCAGGCCCATGGCAATTATAAACTGGTGTATCCTTACAGACTTCAAAGGACTACAGTAGCTCAAACTGGCTGAAGAATTGGCTACTTAGACTTTGGTGATTATTCTGGTGATGAAGTGTAAACCCCTTGAAGAGGACAGCTAGGCAGTACTGGCAGAAAGATACATGGCCTTGCAAAACCACCTTTGTCTGGCTTAATATTGAATTTCCTGTACCTTTGTGCCTATTTGTGCCTGCTTGCATCTCTGCTCCTGATATGCAAAACTCCCTTTCAGTGTTAACATTGAGCCTGTGTCTAAAGGTTTTGAAAAAGATGAAATGATGGTTGGTCTCTTTCTCCAAGCTGCAATCCCTAGGCAATTTCCATTTTATTCTCCTCAAGGTCCTTCTGTTTCACCTCAGTATGTGATGCTTATAAAATGGCCATACTGAGTTGATATAAATTTAATGTCATAATAATAATGAAAAAAATGAAGAAAATCACAACTTCCAAGCATAGTTTGAGAGGCAGTGAACATTCACTACTCTTATCAGAACTCAGTGAAAAGAGTAAATTGTCAGGACCTTTGAAATTCTCATTTTTTTGTCCTTGATAATCTTTTTCTGTAAGGACATTATGCAATTGATCCGATTGTGAATCCTGATCAATTGATCAGAAATCACAGCCAGAATCTATAACTTTAGAGCCACAATACACCAGTTTATGTTCAACACATTAACAGGTTTTACAGGAAAAGGCAGAAGAAAGTTTTTCAGCCTCTAGTAAATGCACTGTATTCCTTTAAAATCACCATAACCTTCTTTCCCTGATATCTCTTTGAGCAGCAAAGAAAGCCAGTGGGAAAAGGGGATTGTGGGTTGCATCAACAAGGACTTCACCAGAAGAAACAAAGGAATCATTATCCCACTCCACTCAGCACTTGTCAGCCCACACCTGGAACACTGTGTTCACATTTGGTCCTTGTTATGCAAAAAAGATATGAACAAGCTAGAGAGCATTCACAGAACGGTCACAAAGATTTCCAAAGGACCAGGAAACCTGTTCTGTGAAAATGGCTGAGAGAGCTGGGTGTGCTCAGCCTGGAGAAAACAGGGCTTAGTGGAGACCTTGTCACCATGTTCCAGCACTTAAAGGGTGGCTACAAAGAAGTTGGAGACTCCCTTTTTATAAGGAGTCACCTGGAACGTACAAGGGGTAACAGGTACAAGGTACTCCCGGGGAAATTCCAGTTGGAGACAAGATGAAAATTTTTCACAATGGGAACAACCAGACACTGGAATAATCTCCCCAGAGAAGTGGTGGAGTCCCCAACATCAGCCAGTTTTAATATCCAGCTGAACAGAGTGTTGGGCCGTCTTGTCTAGACTGTGTTCTTGCCAAGAAAGGTTGGACAAGATGATTCTTGAGTTCCCTTCCAACCTGGTACTTCATGATTCCATTAAATTCTTGAATATTTTCCCTGTTTATCCCTTCTGCCAGGCCACAGTCCATAATTTCTCCCCAGTGACTGTTGGCCATGCTGTACCAGGCTACCAGCACCTGGTTGATTTTCAGTCAGGTACACAAGATCTGGGGTGGGGAAAGGAGACAGAAGTCAAAGACAACAAAAAGGCTGAGAAGATTTCTAGCCTCTTCCATGGACCTTTAGCACACAGCTTTCCTGCATCAGAAGATCCTATTGTTCTGCTTCATAAAGCAAAACTGGATCATTTTCCCTACTGTAATATTCTCTCATTTGAAAATATGCTTAAGGCAAGTCTGAATATTCATGTAAGGAAGAATTTAATTCTATTAATAAGACAGCTTAACTCAATTTATTTTTGTTTGGGAATGTTCAGTGTTTTGAAATTACTGTCATTTCGAAACGTTAAATCTTATATTGGAAAGAATGGAAAAAGAAGACAAACCGAAGGAAAATATTTTACCTTACTTACCTCTTATCCAGCCTTTTTCTCAAATATTTTCATGTGACATTTTGTTCTGCTTTAGCGTGAAAACAAACTTCAAACTAATGAAATTTCCTATAAATTAAAATTCTGGTTGCAACCTTCCTTTACTATTTGCCTATCTCAAAATGCTAAATAAAGCCTTTGAAATTCCCAGGGACACTACAGGGAAACAAACAGTTGAGGTTAAAGCAGGATCCTCTCCCTAACTCTTGCATAGTTAATCCAGTTTTCCAAGTAAGATAAAAGGAAGCAAACAGCACCTTGTAGTGTTATTGGCACTTAATTGATGAAGGAATAGTGCATCCCTCTCCAAGAAGATTTGTGTAATGCTGGCAGAGAGAAGGATCATTTCAGAGGCAGTGTGTGCTAGACAGAACTGATGTTTCTGCTATATATCTTTTGTCCTGATGACAGAAACTATAAATGTTATGAAATATCGCCACAGGTAATTTTGGTGAAAGGAGTTTGTTCATACAAACAGCACATATATCAGAAAAGTGATAAATGAAGGGCACAGTGTCATTAAGCTGGGTTTTCTTATTGGAATTTTGAGGTGTTTGTAATAGGATCTAAACATGGGAAGTAGTCATTGATGGAACCATCAGTAGAAATACCACCATTTGAAGTGGCTTTTAGGAAGCTTTGTAATAATAAGATAATACCAGACCTCAAAATGAACTTTAAATGTTCACTTCCAGTCAAATAAACTCTCCCACAACTGGCTATATATCTGTAATGCCAGACTTTTTAATTTTCCAGACTTGGAACAGCAAGTGACCCTTGGTGAAGAAAAACTGAGCTCAATAAAGACAGACCTGGCAAACATAGATGTACTGCAGGCATAGAAACTTCTCACTGACTTTCAGGTACCTCAGCTTTTCTGTGGCTTTACAATGATTGCTTAAGACAACTTCAAATCACAGAATAGAATTAACTTAATTCATATGTTGCTTTGTATCATGCTCAGAATTTCTTTAAATCACATACTTCAGGTTAAATAAAATAAGCTGAGTGAAAGAGGATTCTTTCTTCAGTATTGAGGGGCTTGGTTTACTTTATATCATTTCACATTTTTAAATAATCTGCAATTCAAAGCAGTAGTTTTATGTGGGGGAAAGTGATTTCTGAATCTTACTGGCAGATCAAAGCTAAAATAGGTCATTGATTACCAAAGGATAAAACAAACAGATAAAAGCAACCAAACAACTGCTCACAGAATTGATTCAGGGCTATTTCTGCCAAGGGTTTGTACATCCTTCATAGCTCAGCAGGGCTGGTCTGAAAAAAGGCAACCTAACATTGTCTTAACCAAAAATCCTCACTCACCCCTTGTTCTGTTTGTTCTATGACTCACAGAGATAAGAAAAATGGGATAATTACCAGAGACCATAACGCTGTCAGCAAGCTGGAGCATGGTTCCTTACACCACATAATCAAAACTTTGCACTGAAGTAGCTGTGACAGTGCCTGTAATGAATGGAGTTAAATTGTCATTTATTATTTTAGACAGTCAGATTGGTCATAGTTTGCAATGGGGCGGTTTAGAGGAAATATATCACAATCTCAGGTCAATAATCTCAGTGATAGGTTTTGCACCAGGGACAGCTGAAATCTGTGTAGTGAGTTAGCTCTTAGGCTAGAGCAGGGCTGAGACATTGGCTCATGATTTTAGGGGTTGCAGGAGGTCCAGAGAGGCTCTGAGCCCCTGTGCTCTGGGCTCCACAGCTTTCCCACTGGAGCATGAGGAGAATCTGTGTTTCCAGGGACTTTTGCCTCTTGGACTCTGCTGGGTCTGGGTGCTTATCAAGCCTATTGCTGGGCTAAGCTGGCACCTTGTAGCAGTGTCAGCAGTCTCTATGGTGAATAGTCCCTCTCCTCTTTAATTTCTTTTCTAGGTTTAGGGGGTGCTAAAACAAGAATGCACTGAGGGCAGCAAGGCTAGGACTAATATAGTTTGCACTGCAGGGTCAGTGCAACTAATATAGTTTGCACTGCAGGGTCAGTAGGGAGGGTGTGACTGGTTTTGGTGAGAGGATCATTTGTTTTACTAAAGTAAGCCTCTCAACATCCAGGCCAGCGATCCTTCATCCCTGTTCTTTCCCAGTGAGACCACACTTGCAGCACTGGGTCCAGTTCAGGGCTTCCCAGAATAAGACATTGCCCCACTGGAACAAGTACAGTGGAGGGCACCAGGATGGGTGGGGACTATGTCACCTGAAGGGTGAGGAGAGTGGGGAAGCTCCCAGCCATTAAAGGAGCTGCTGATGATGGGAGCTCACTGCTCTCTCCAGCTGCCCTCTTGGAAGAGACAGAGGGAGCCAGACTCTTCCCAGAGATGGGCATGACAGAACAAGGAGTGGGTTACACAAGCTGGATGTGTGAGATTTGTACAGTAGCAAAGGCACCTCTAACCATGGGGCTCAAGTCTAGGTAGAAAAAGGAAATAAGGAATGAGCACATACTCTATTTAGTGTCCTATGTGGAAAATGGACCACAATGATGAGAATAGGGCATAGAGTACCCAGCTCTAGTGTAAATATCAACTATCTGGCTTTTCTTCCTCTCATGACAATGCTTTGGAAACCATGCCAATGTAGGAGCAATTGAAGAAGTGTTAATGTTCCAAAAACAGGGTTTATTGAAAGCTGCTCACAGGCATCCCAGCTCTAGTGTGTCTGCCCCATGTACAGCTTGCTGGTAAAGTAAAACACACTCTGGACAACGGGAACCAACCTGTCAAGCAAGATATCCTCTCCTGCCTATGGAAACATGGGTCTGAGCCTGGGTGTCTCTCCTTTACTTCCAGAGCAACACACAGGAACAGAGGAGACACAGGGTGAGAAGTGCAGGCCTAAGAGACTGCAGGAGGACACAAGGAAGCCATCAACACCACCAAGACTGCATAAGGCTGTTGGGTGTTCACATAAAACCCATGCTGCAGGCTCTGCCTTCAGCCCCATAAATCACAACTGCAAGCACAAAAGCCCAGCTCAGACTGCATGTCTGGTAGGCACATGCTGATCTACACTCACCTGAGTGTGCTGAGCTTCCACTCATCCTGAGGGGGTGGAACTAGAAACAGGCAGAGTGTTTTCTTTCTCTGAATGCTGTGCAGGGTGAAGCAGCATGGATCCCTTGGCAGAAGTGGGCTGGTTGCCAGCCCCATGTACAGCTTCTCTGACAACTTCTGCTGACCAAAGAAAAGAGGAATCATCTTCCCTCCACAGAACTCTTCCATTTGGCAGTCCTGATTGTTGGGAAAAGTACCAATAGCATTAGCCTTTTTTTTCTAGCCTTTCATGTTTAATTATTAAAACATCTTGAGCCACGCTGAATAATTAATACAGACTTTGTTAATGTCATGAGGGAGAGAAGTTGTTGCCTTGGAATTATGGTGTATAACTTCCAAAGAACAGGGACTGGGTAATGAGGACATTTCTGAGCCTGGCCAGTCACACAAAGCTGGTGTTTCTGCTCTTACTCTTGTTTGCTCTTACTCTGCTCTTACTCTTGTTTCTGCTCTTACTCTTGTTGGCACCTTATTCAGCGGAACTACCACGCTGAAAGAAAGGGTACAAGCAATGGCAAAGTTTTCCTCTCATCCAAGTAAAAAACACAGATCCTTCACACTGAAGGTAGAGAGGAGTTTTATAAAGCCAAGAATTTCTTCTTTGTTTTCACTGCTCTCAAAACCAATTCACTAATTTCAATTTTTGAGGAAGCTTAGTATTGACAGCAGTATATATTTGACTATGTGGGGACAGAAGTCATTCTGATGTGCCAGCCCTATGTGCTGATGAACCCTCAGCTTTTCTACCCCAGTTACAGCAAAGAAGACCTTGCAGGATGAGGAAAAAGCTCCAGTGAGTTTTACCAAGCCAGAGGTCAGCCAGTGTGGGCTTCCTAAATAAACCAAAATTTTCCTGAAAGCTCATTGCTCTCTCTCATGTCCCAGAACTTCAACCCACACTTTGCCTTTCCTCTTCTCTTACCCCTCCTGGTCTTTCATCCACCACTTGCTGGTGCCATACCCCTTGGACCATCAGCTGTGTTCAGTCACATGTGAGACCCTGGAATGGCTCCTGCTGACCCAGTGATGGACAAGCACCCTGTGATCCTTGCTAGCAGCAGAAAAATCTCCTGGGAAATGGACCTTCTCCGGCAGCCAGTTGAATTAAAAAACCCTCTCTCATAGTTTTAGAGAGTAGTCAGGTTCTTCGTGGCAGTGGGAAATAATGTACCAGTAGGAATGGGAACATCCATTGTCTTGGGAAGGGAAAGGGGGAGCTCAGAGTCTCTCAGCAGCTCTGCAATGCCCAGGCTGATCTGGACAGACAGCTCCAGAGCATCACTGACATCTCCTTTTCTGCTGTGGAGCAGCAAGCAGGAGCAGAAAACAGCCCTGACAGAGACCTCTAGAACACTGGTGAGTAATCCAGGGCATGGTCTGCAGTTCTGGCAGTAAGAGCCCCTGTGGAGAGAGCTTGAAATGTGTATCCAACCAGCATCAACCACAGTGGCCTGGGCCAGCTGTGAAACAGCCTCTGGGGGATCCTCTGCCCCTCTGAAAGCTTGGTCTGTACCAAAAAAACAGGACATGGGTTCAAGTGGCCAGCACTACAAAGATTTTTTGGGGAACTGCTCAGATTGAGGCAGCCTTTGATGCACAGACAAAAACCAAGAACTGCATTGGCAGCAGCACTACAGGTCCTAGTTGTGATTCCTTGCACCTTCCAGTTCCTTCTCCACCATACTTCCAAGGCAATTTTTGCAGAGGAAGGAAAGTGACATTTCCCTGGCACTTCTGTTTGCCAGGGAATATCTGCAAGTTGTCCTCCAGCTCTGCAGGGTAAGGTGACTGTCAACAAGCAAAGCAAAATGTTAAATATCAAGTCATCCTGGAGTGAATAAAAGGAAATTCAGCATGAACCAGTTTGAAGGATGACACAAAGAGACCTCATAGCTGGTGGGAAGGTATTTGCTAGACAATGGCACTGCTGAGGAACACCTCACAAAATCATAAACCTCCATCTGGAGCAACAGCAGTGGACAAGGCACATACCCTGAGTGAGCATCATTATCACATGCTGCACCATAAGGGAGATATTTCCTCCCATTCACCACTGATGAGATTGCACATAATTGCCTTCTGGCTGAGCAGAGGATATTCAGGAACAGGATACTCCAATGCTGAGAGGTTTGGGAAATCAGTCATCTAAAGGTCTTTCCACTCAGCTTAACACCAACAAGGCCAGATCCTCATTCAGGCAACACTTTCATTGATTTAACTGGGGTGTTTTGCTTGCAAAAGGTTTTTAGCATGCAGGAGAGACAGCCTGCTGGAGCTAGGGGACAGCCCAGTGCTACATGAGGGCTTTACATAGATCAGGAAAAAGCTCCCAGGATTTTTTTGTTTTTGTGGTCAGAAATACAAAAATAATGATACCTTTCTCCATCAAGCAAAATGTTTGTCAGCAACTGCTGGTCTGAAACCTGACTTCAAAGCCACAGGCACTGATAAAAGCCCTTTCCCTACCTGTCTGTCTGTAGGGCCATTAGGTTTGCAGCTAAAAGCTGATAGATGCACCTGCCAAGATTAGTCAAGCTGTCATGCAGAGTGAAAACTCTTCTTGTTGCAGAAGCTTTTTTTAGGCCATTTTGCCTTTGGGAAACAGTCCAGGCTTGGGACTTATTTTTGAAAGAGAATTTCACTAAAAACTTGAAGCAGAGTTTCTCTGGTGTTTAGGAGACAGATAAATGCTCCTTGATCCTTGAAAAACATTTCCTGCAGGCCTCTCCTTCCTCAGGAGGCTTCTCATTTGAGAGCTAAACCCTTTGCCATGGCTGGGGAGCAGGAGGAGGTGTATTTCCAGCAGGAGGCTCATTCTGTGCACTGTGTTTGTGCACACAGCAGGCGCCTGACCTGGCCCTGCTGCTGCCGAGTGCAGATGTGCTGACAGATGTGCTGACGTCTGTGAGCCCTCACCAGCTGTGCCCTCCCACCTTGGAAGGGGCTTGCCAGGGTGAGGGGCCAAAGTACAGCCTTTGAGCAGGTGTGGAAGTTCAGGGCTGGCGTGTGAGACGAAAAATAGGCCCTGAAAAGACTTTATTTTTAATTGAAATCTGAGGAGAGGAGACTGAATAGTACGGGAGTACTGGTGAGGTCTGTATGTAGAACACGACAACATCCTGCTCTCAGCTGAAGCTTTTCTTCTTTCAAGGACTGATTTTTCTCAGTAGATGTGGAAGCTGCACTCACAGCAGCCTCCACATGCTGTATTCACATGGCACAGTGATGCTCTGAGTGCATCACTGAGCTGCACTCCTGGGAGCAGGATGCTAACACTCAGCCTCAGTAACAGCATCACGTCACGATTTTTATGCTATGGCATGGTCAAACTGCTCCTAAACTCAGGAACACAGTAAGCAGGACAGCATCTACCTCACCCCCATCCTGCTTTCAGGGACAGACTTGAAAGCAAGGGATTCTTTAGGCTGACAAGGATATTTAGCTGATAATAATAGATGAGACTGGCTCGCTGTAAGAGGCACAAGGCAATGTCAGCTTTGTGACCTTTGCTAATTCCATCAGCACCTCGGCTGGGCAGGCAAACTCCAGGCTAGCAGTCAGGGAGAGGCAGCTTTCAGCTACGATGGCTTTCACCTGGATTTTTTCTCCCTGTGTTAGGTAGGCTCTGGCAGGAGGAGCAAAGCATCCTTTGGCCAGATCAGAGTGCTGCTCCCAGCTCAGCTTTGGAAGTTGCACTGAAATAGCAAATCTATAAATCCCCAGCACAGGACCAGCTGAGTGAGAGCCTTAGAAGGGAGCTAGGCTGTGAGTTCTTGGCACAGGGACATCTCACGACAACTGGCTGCAAGAGTTTAGAAGGTAATAAAGAGTTTAGAAGCATTTAATTACAGAGTACTTTGTGCAGAGCTTTTTACAGTGTTTTTACTGTGTTTGGGGAGGAAGCAGAAAGGGGGGAAGAATATCTACCATACAAAGACACAGATATTAAAAAAAAAAAGAACAGGGCACTATTGCTAGAACATTTTCTGTGGTCATATTAGTAAGATCAGTGCACATGATTTGCAGGTAATAGAGCACAAGATCATTCTTTCCCTCCCTCCATCTTTCCTTTGGTTATATTTATTTTAATTACCAGATTATTCTCAAATGAGAAATTATTAAAATGAAAGTCCTAATGCATCAAACAGTGATGTTGGCCAGGGTAGACGTTGCAGTTTAGCTTTATAAGCTCTTTTTTAGGTACTGGCTGTGCAGATTTTCCCTGTCTAAGTGCTGCAGTCTCTGCTGAGGCACCTTGCAATGGCTGGTGAGCCTCTCTAGGCATGTGGGAAAATCCTGTAAGCCTTTTGTCTTCTCTGGCTTCTAGGGTCAACGTACACTGACCTGCTTGAAGTGGATAGACAAGAAAATGCAAAATGTTAAAATATTCTTTTTCTTTTAATTCACAGAAATTCTACAGTGCTTATGACCAGGTATCTGAAATGCACCCACGAAGTATCTGTTCAGTGCAACATTATCTGGCAGAGGAAGTGGATTCTACCAAAGCAGAGTAACCCCTGCAGTGCCATATTTTGGTAAAGAAAATCTTCTTACTTTGGACTTAGAGATGAAGGTTTATTCAAGTAAATTCTGCTCCTTTGTTTATTATTTTTCTGTGGGTCATAACTAAGGACATCCTCTCAGTGTTTTAAACTATCCAAAAAATGTCACAGCAATGCTCTACTTTGTACATATTAATGGTAGATTAAAACTGAATTGCCACAAAAAAAAAAAAAAGGCAAAAAAAAAAAAAAAAGAAATGTCAGCCTTGGTTTAATAATTATTCTCAATTAGATATAACATTCTGCCTAAACATAGCATGCAGATTCTCAGAGGAGAAAAGGTACAAGAGATCTTTCCTTTTCCACTTTAGCACTAATCAGTCGTAATGGGGAATGAAATTCTGCAGAACCCTGTAATTTCCCTAAAAGCCCTGTGACTGAAAATGCACCTCATGCTGATGTCTTCATGCTTTCTTTGTGTACTTGGCACAGCAAGCAGACACAGAAATGACAGGACAGATTTGTCCCTGGCTCTTTGCTTAATCATTTAAACAGATAGACCAGCTACTGTATTTTATTCAAGGCTTGAGGTCATTTATACTACCCCGCATATGAAAATATAATATGTTGGAATTTTGTGCTGACACAAAACACTCCATCAGGTGGTGGCTGGGGCTGCTGTAGAGCTCAGACTTTTTCACAGTCAAAAACTATTACCATCTCTGTCACCAGGAACCTCTAGGCAGGCAAAGTCACAGGCCAAGCTAACTCAGCCTTCTTTTTATCTGACTTTGTAAACTGATTTTAATTATTATAATTAAAAGGCTGTCAAAAAGCCTTTCATAGGCACAATATTTACAGCATTTACACATCCAGTGATGGCTGCTTGAAGTGAAAGAGAAAAAATATTCCCACATTTCAATAACAGCAGCAGAAGTTCAAGTCACTCCATCTGGGGAGTCATCTTGTAAAAATGTCATCGGAGGGACTTGACTTTAACCTGTTTGAACCTTCCCAGCTTCCATTCTCCTGCTTTTCTGAAGATCCTGGTGTTTGCAGGCAGCATTGTCCCTGCCTATTTCAGCAGCAAATACAGGCACTTTCTTCCAAATGCCTGTGCAAACGCTACTCCCTGCAGGAAGAAGCCTTTGAAAAAAAAATTTAATATTGTGTAAGAAAATAATTCCATTCCTCTTGCTGTGTGATTATAGTTAGCAATTTTATTATTAGCTGACATCTCTTTGGAGGCTTTCGTGCCGTGTTTTGCAGCATGTCGGGGGTGGGTATAAAACACTCCCTTAAGCAACCACTCTGTTGCTCTCTTATGAATGTGTACAACCATCAAACATGTCCTAAGGCTCCCAAGCTTCTCTTTTTATGTTCCATTCAATGATTTTTGTTCAAACAGAAAAAGAGGAACTGTCCTCCCTGAACCAAGCCAAAGCGCATTAGCCCAAGAATTTCACGGGATTTAAGGGGAGATGCTTTGCTCCTCCCCTGCTCTCCCAGGGCTGTTTCTCACACCTGATTTTGGGGTACAAAGGGTGCCATTGCATGGCTGCTGCAGCAGGCTGCCTGCCAGCAGGTGCAGCACGCTCAGGAGAGAGCTGCTGGGCAAACAAGTGGGTCTGCTGGGACTCCAGTGGACAGGATTTCTCACCATTCTGTGCTAACTGACTGGAGCTGGGATTTAATTTTGTGCAGTGGACATATGTGAGGCAGGGCAGCATCTGCCTTATTGCTGTCTGCTCTCTGTCAGCCAGGCAGCTACAGCTTTAATTAAAAAAAAAAAAAAAAAAAAAAAAGCTGCAGCTGAACATTTTGTGGCCATCTTTCTCAAGCTGGTCTTCACGGTTTTCAAATTGGAATGTGGGATTTGCTCAGCTGTTTCTTATGGGTTTTTTAATGAGAGAAGCTCAAACAAGAGGGCATCCACTTTTCCTGATGGCATTTATCTGAAGAAATGCAGAGCGAGCAGGAGTGGCTATGAAGTGCCTGTCACAAGATAGGCGCTTTATTGGTCCTGCTGGGTCCTCAAGCAAGGATAGGGACAGTAGTAAAGACTGTATTGGATAAACACAGGTCAAGTGTACAGCTGGTTTCAGGCATGATTCTGGGAAAATAATAGATAAAAAGCTGAATGGAGTGGGGCCTTTCTCCCCCTGATGAAAGAAAGGGTGTGTGTCAGGAGGAGTGGTAAATCATGCTGTTGTTGTTGTCACCACAGGGCATTTTTCAGAATCAGACATTCACTTTGGGGAAAACAGCCCTGGAATCCAGTCATGTCATGAGCTATCAGATCCTTCCCAGCAGGGAGCACAGACATCTTCATCCCAGCAATTACAAGTCTCTGGTGTGATGCATATTCTGCTGCTCATTCTGGAAGGGTTGCACAGCGATTTGGAGAATGCAAGCTAAAGTACTTTTCATTATGGCCTCAATTTTATGTTCCTAAATATCTTCTAGACTTTATTTTTTTATGTGAGCATAGTGAGGCCTCAGAACCCAGCTGAGTGGTGCAATCAGGACCTAGAAATGGTGTTACCCTCAAATCAGCCAAGCCTTACAAAATATTCTCTCAAGTCTTGCACTGTTGTTTGGGAAGAGAAAGTCATGGAATGGTTTGGATTTGGAAGGGACTTTAAGGATCATCTAGTTCCAACCTGCCTTCCATGTGCAGGGACAACTTCCACTAAGCCAGACTGCTCAAAGCAATCTTGCTGTAGGTCTTTCTGATACCTCGATATTCAGTCGTCGCAAAATTTTAATTTCTTCAATTTCAGCCCTTTTAATTTGGACATAACCTGAAGTGATGTGACTTCTGAATTAGAAATTCACAAATTCCTGCCAGAACAAAAATTTTTAAATTCTTTTTAATAAATAATAAAAATCAATTAGAGGGACTTGGCAGAAGTTTCTGCAGTAATGCACATGAATTATGTATTTAAATACATTGCATTTACATTGGAAATTTATTAATCTTCATTCAACCTATAGGTAAAATGAGTAGCATGTATTTTACCCTTTCATTTTAAAGCATCTCAAATAAGATGCATCTGATGCAATACAAGTTGATATCACACAGAGGTCTTCTGGTACTTGTGGTACCAAAGAATAGATACAAATTAATTTTATACAAATGCACAAATGCAACAAGCATTATTGAAACTACCTTATGAAGTGAAAAGGGAGAAGGAAAGCAAATATAGGTAAAAGAAAACTTTTTAAATAGTCTTCACATGTTTGATAATTCCTTTTGAAAATAATTATTCTAAAGAAAATAATTTGCAATTCAAAAGAAACTAAGAAATCCAGGTCCCAGATGATGAAATATCAATGACTTCCCACTCTGGTAACATAAGTCAAATAAAACTAATAAATCTGTCCTGTAGTAATTTATTTCAAACGTGGTAGGTTATAGTAGGTTGAATGTGAACAAAGACAAATGTAGGGTAGAACATAGTTGGGGGGGAGAAAAAAGATTTACTGCCCTCTTAACCAATAAACTTAAAAAATTTCATTGATTAAATTGTTGTGTCGCACCTTAGAAAATGAAAGTGAGAGGAGATCAATAATCTTGGTGCCATGTCCTAGTGACACACTGAATTTTGTAGGTCTATAGGTCCATAAAGTTGTCTCATTTAACAAGACAATGTTCACAAGTCTGAAAGACTAATTTGGAAATTTTGCAATTCCTTGCAAGACTCCCAGTGGTTTCAGTTTGTAGTTAGCATGGAATAAGGACTGTAATTAAAGATTCTCTCACACACACACACACACACTCATACATCTTTAGCAATTTTCAGACTTGGCTCTTGATGAAAACCTATTACACAGTTTGTGGCTAGAATTGGATTCTGGTTTTAATTTCAAAGGAAGAAACCAACTCTGCTGGTCTTGGTAGGGATAGTGATGCTGCTGCAGAGAGCCATCCTCCTCTGCCACACAGATCCCAGAGCCACTTTTGCTACTGGATCTACCTACACAGGACAAACAAAGACCACTGCCTTCCCAGCAGCTATTGCTACCAAGAAAAATGGGATCCTTCTCATACAACTGCATTTTTCTGAAATTGAATTGTGTACTCTGATAGAGCCTCCTGGTCTTTCTCTCTAGGGAGAACAAAGAGCAACACCTCCCTAGGGAAATCAGTTCAATTCTGTTCAGTTCTGCCGCTGTCACTATAGAATTGGTACTTGTTTTCCTCAGTTGATGGCAGCAGTACCCAGATTCCTGGCTCAGACTGAATTCCTAGCCTTTGGTCAAGTGGTGTTAGGGAGGATGAACCCACTGGGGCTTATCCATACAGCCAGAATTCCTACTTTCTCCTCCCATCTCACCTAAGGTGCAGCAGGAACCAAATTCCCACCTGATGCTGTCAGGCTGCATTACCTCCTTGTGAAGCATGCAAGGATTTACCCAACTGCTTGCTGACATCAAACATCAGCAAGGGAAGCAAGGGCTTACTGGCACTCACAGAGAATTCAACCTCAGGAAATTGCTCCATGCTCAAAAATGGGCCCTGCCTGCACATCCTCACCCAGGTCATGCACAAATGTATTTAAATTGCAGACATCTGAAGGGTGTCTGCTTAGAAAAAAAAGCCAGTAGTCTCAGCACAACACAGCAGGTCACTGAAGAATGACATACTCCTGGCACTCATTAAACTTAAGGTAAGGGATCAGCTGCTTTTTCTGTACCAACATCTGATAAAAAATGGGGCAATGATCTGAGGCCATTTAGCTTCTTTTCCCCACTCAGTGTTTTTTTTGTTGTTGTTGTTCTTGTTTTGTAAGAACTAACTACATCCCATTCTGACAATTTTTCAGCATTTGCAATAGCAAATATTAATGCCATTCAAAAGCACATGTTAATGTCACTGCTTTACTGGCTCAGCATTAAAGTGTAAAAAACCTATTAACCCATTTAGATGTTAGGCAAGGGTTCAATGAATGCCCAGGTCTTCAGGAGATGTAAAACGACTGAGAAGCATCTCAGTCAATAATAAGCTTTTGTACCCTGTTAAAACTTTTACTTTGCATACTTGATCAACTTACATCTCTGTCAGTGTCATAGCTTCTAAACTTGCTTTTGCAGCTCAAAAGGGGAGCATCTAATTCCACATCTAATAGGTTTAAAATGCTTCAACATCTCATGCCACTCTGGGAGGAAGATAAACCTTTGTGTCCACCAGCTGAGAAATTGTTCTGTTTGCCAGGGTGGTACACAGCATTACAGCCAAATTTGAAATTTCACTTTGGTTACAGAAACAGCAGAAAGGAGAGAAAACTAGTGGAAAACTGGAGATTTCCAAAAGAGTTCAGTTATTCAGTTCCTTTTGAAAATCCCAGGAAGCCTCCTTCTCTTGTTCTCAAGGCGACAAAACAGCCTTAAAAATTTGAGACTTCTAATCCAGATGCAGAGATGCTTGACTTTGAAGCTAAAATGTCTTAATGCATGAAGAATTAATTTATTTAATTTATGAAACTTTTTCTAAATAATAATATAATGGTAATTGATGAAATTAGGCTGGAAATTAGCAGCAGATTCTAGTCAACAGAGTTGTTGATCTTAGAAAGAGTAATAATTAACAGTGAGTGAAAAGAATTAGTTTAATTGGCTTGTGGGAAGAATTACATGACAGGCTTCCTTGGCAGAGCCAGTTCCCATTAGTAAGAAGGACCTCTGCAGCCAATGGTCTCTAGGAGTATTTTTTCTTTTTCTGCAACTCACAATACAAAAAGAATTCCAATAATTGCAACTGAAGAAATGCAGAAAGCAACATACATAATTAAGATCCTCTTAATCCCCAAGCCTCTCCAAATCGTTGCTAAAAACCTTTAGATCTGAGCTGAACCACTTGCAGCACAAAAAGTGCTATAGGATGGATAAATAACTTTGCTGACTGATGTCCTAGTGCTGCACTGTTTCTGATTTTGTGGCTCTCCAGAGTTCACCTTCTTTTCCCACTTCAGGGAGACAGAGAGTGCCACCTGGGGAAGCAGCTCTCAGCTGGAAGCTGGGCAGCAGGGGCCAGGGCTGTCCCTGTCACCCCATGAAGCCTTGCTCTCTGCGTCCCACTGATTGCCCCTCAGAAGGTAGAGTCTGCTTCTGATTAATAACAGAAAAGAAAAGCAATGTAAAGCCTGAGTACTCTTTTTCCTGAATGACCTGCACTTCAGGAAAAGTTAGAAAAGCTGCCAAATCACTCCATGTCAGACTGTGATTCAAGAAAACGTGGCCTCAAAGTCAGAAGGGAGAATAGGATTGCAACAAAGAGAATTAAAGGGCAACAGTTCCTGTGCTTCCTCTGTCCCTCTGGCAGCTGGCTGCATCGCTGCTGATGGTCTGTCAGCAGGATGCCATTCTTTCAATTAATCCAACATCTACATGTTTCTAAATATTAGTGTTTCCTGTCCTCCTAGAGTAATGTTCCACACAAAACATAGATTATGTTTCTGAGGTTTTATTTCTTTAGGCAATTTTTTTAAAGTGTATCATATGTAGATTTTTAGCTCTCTAAGCCACAAATTAACTTTGTGAATAGATGCCCATTTAAAACATACATTGTATGTTTTATGACCTCACTATCAGGTGCAAACCTTCATGGTCAATGACTGTAGAAAGTAAATAACAATTCATTACTGAAAGTAGTTTTAATTGATGCCAGAGAATATGTCTTGAGAACACCCATATAATTTAGGAGCTTGAACATTTAAAACATCCTTTTAACATTTGCAAAAATATTTTATACTCTTCCTTGGAATCCATCTTTTCCCAAACTTACCTTCATTTAATCCTCACAACCTCCAGCTTCTTTTGTGCAATGTACACAAAAGACCTTGGGATTTAAAAGAAATTTATAGGCACACAAACATTCATGTTCATTTTTGCAACATCAAATCTCAGAAGCATTCCAGACAAAGGGCTCCAGTGTCCTCAGCCCTCCCTGAGGAGGGGAGGTGAAAGCAAGGACATTACAGAAGTTATCCAGATTCTTTGAAAGAACCCCAAAAATATTGCAGTGATGAGCACAGTAAAAGAACTTACATAAAGAGGAAAGAAAATTATTCTCAGGAAAATGAAGCCAGGATTTCTTTGAAGGGAGATTCACAGAGACAATATACCAGTAAGTATAAACCAGAAAGGAGATCTATTAAAATGAGCTGCTTTTGCTATGGAGTAAATGTCAGGTGGAGGAGTAAGAGAGGTTTCAATCAAATCAAGCATGGGCTGCCCTGATCCTTTTGCCTGAAGGAGCTTCTGTATCCTATCTGCTGAAGTAGAGACATCTTTTCTGAAAAAGGGATGTGGCTATCTAGTTTTCTGAGTCTTAAGGAAAAGTTCTTGATTTAGCCAATTGCTGCATTCTTTGACAGTTTTCAGAGAAACAAAACTGATAAAATCAGCCTTGCAAAGCATGAATACAAAGGTTGCCAAAGAGGAGGTGCATGAAGCCCTACTCAAGAGGGTCAGACTAAAAGGTAGAGTGCAGTGTTTATAATCAAGCATTTATGAATTTCAATGCAACTCCAGGGTTTTGAAAGAGGGTTACAAAGTAAGTAAAAATACATTCATTTTATCTTGTAATCCTGCAAAAAGGGACACTCAGGAGAGAAGGATAAAGTGTTAGAAGCTTCTGAATGCAAGTGAGAATAGCCAACACAATAAAATTAGAACCATCTATTAGCAATTGCATATGCTGTGGCTTTATTGCTGTTTTCATGGTCAACACTATTTGTATTGAGCACAGTATATTTAATGCAGCACTCCTAAGAACAGAAATCCTTTATAAAAAAAGTTATCCACTTTTTCCCTGCTGTTTCCATCACAGAGGATTCTGGTGGTTGTTTACAATTATAAAGATACAATTACTATTGAAAATGCTGATATGCCATTAACTGTTAACCATTATTATGAAAAAAACCAAAAGGTTCATGTGCATGGACTTTCATGTAATTATGCTGCTTTCTCAATCACTTCTAATGTTTCCACAGTTTTCATCATTGCTAGCAAATCTATTACAGATCTTTCATAATTCCCATTTGAATCCAGCAGTGACACAGTGAGAATCTAAAGTAGAAATAATATTTTCATTAATTATTGATGCTGAAGAGAATTCAATGCACCACAGCATGGGAAGCCTGTCTAAACCAGAAAGAGGTAAGGGAGCAAACTCAAGGGACCTGCACAGTGAGGATCTGTTCTGAGCTCAGAAAGAAGCAATGGAGATGGGAAAGGACATGGCAGGAGAGGAATTTGAGATGGAGCCTGTGAGAAACCATGGCCAGACCTGCAGGGACTGATAGGAAAGCAATTGGCTTGGTTTATTATGTTGGATTTCTCTTTGCTTGCCCAGGGTTCTTTCATAAGACTTTTATGTGCCCTGCTGAACTCTATCTCTAAATGCCTGAATTTGCTCCGCAGAGGGATTTAGAGATTGGACACTTATTTTCTGGTAGGAAATAACAAACTAGCAGGGCAAGACATTGCTGATAAGAAGATGAACAGGTTCTTTCCCAACTCAGAGATCATAAGAGCATTCTTGCCACAGTTTAGTCTTGATTACTTGAAACAACATTCAAATGGAATTAAACACATCGGCGAAGAAGCAATGTAACCACCAGAGCAGTAAAGGGTTAATTCCTATTCATGACAAAATTCCCTTGCAGCCTTTTCTCCCTCATGGATTCCTCACCCTGACTGACCCCTGGCACCTTTGCACAGGCAGGGAGCACAGAGCAGTTTTACACAGTGCTGTCAGCAAAATGTGGCTGAATAATGCTCCCTAGTTTGGGGCTTTAAAACTGAACCTCCTGTAAACCAGGATCACACAGAGGCAAGATGCTGTCCAAAGCAGGTTTTCAGATTGGTTGTTCTCTAGTCACCCAATGTGTCATTTGTGAGCTGTACAAATGAGATATTTCCCTGCCTGCTCTCATGTAGTGATAGACATGAAGTACAGATACACTTTGAGCCTGTCAGTTCATTTGTCTTCTGTGAGTTCCCTGTCACCCTGCCCTCGTGACAGTCCCGTGCCACTGCGGGATGGATGAAACACAGAGGTGCTCTGGATGAAACAGAGAGGTGAAGTGTGTCCTTTAGGGGATACTTCAGCCATGCCCCAGGACATACGGCCAAAGAGAAGATGGGGATGATTTCCTTCTCCTCCCCATCCCTTGCCCCTGTTTCTCTTTCTGCTGTCAGTCTTTGTCAAGTGTAGGGACTTGTGTGAAACACAACCAAAATGCACACACAAGACCTGCTCAGGAAGGTCTGCAGAGAATGAGCAGATTTCCGGAGTAATACATGTACTTCCAGGAGAGATGGAGCACGCAGTAAATAGTAATTGGTACCATATCCACACACACCCAGTGATCTGGGGAGCTCAATTAAATTACTGTGCTGTATTAAGAAAAGTATGTGATCACACAGTTAATGACATAGAACATGCACAGGGAGAGGAGAAAATCTACACTCACATTTTCAATGTCTGGCTTTTCCTACCTTCTGAATGATTAATGATATTTAGGATGCCTTAATATGTCATTTTTGCCTTGAAATTCACAGGTTGTTTTTAATCATGAAAAAAGAGGTTTGACTGCTGCCCCAAGCAGAAAGGACTCTGAGTCAGCTTCGTGATTAAATGTAACAAACAGGTTTTGAAATATGGCAATAGGTTCACCTTACAAAGCACAGAAGCCAGGAATGGATGCTTGAGATGAAAATGTTCAGGCTTTTGCCTTTGCTACAGCATCTTTGTAAGCTCTGCAAACAGTGCAGCCAAGTTACTGGTGAAAAGTAGCTAAACCTGTTGATAAGCTCTTTATTCCCAAAGCTTGTCTCTACCCAGGAAAAGCATATATTGAACAGGAAATGAATGACATTTAATACACGAAAGATGGATTTGAAATGGCTGGGGTTGTTGGGCAATATTTGTGATACGTCAGTAGCACGGATGCTGTATGCCATTGCAGATGCCATGTCAAAAATGCAGCATGGTAAAATGTCAAGTAGTGTGGCAGGTTTTTGTTCTAGACCACTGTAAACATAATTGTTATAGGACAATAACATGGACTACCTCAAGGGAGTATGTTTACATCTATATTGATATCTCTGAAAATACCTGATCCATTCTAGTGCCTAAATTTTTCACATATGCTAATCATATAACCAAAGTTGAAGGAAAGTTAGTAACAGACCTTTTGCAACTCAATTGCTGTCTGAAAAATCAGTACCCCACTAAAATGCAAATTACTCCCTTTCATCTCTGAGTCACGATATGATAATTTAATGTGATTTGGTATGGAATATGACTCACTGCTCTTGAAATCATTGGGACTGACGTTGGATCGAAAATGTGAGCAGGCAAAATGTAAGGTTAGCTCCTGGAATAATATAGCAAAGAATCTCAGCTTCTGAAGGGGGAGCTAGACACCACTGTGACTTATGAAAATTGGCTTCTGTTGCAGCAATTACATGTGTCCAGTGGGGAAAAGGTTGGCTCACAGAAATAAGGGTATGTGTACCAGGTGAAAACTGTTGTAATGACTGCCCTCATCCAGGGAGTGCTTTGGGGATCACCTAGCCAGGAAACAGGACTGTGTTACCAAGGAAGATGGGACAGAAGACCCTTAAAACAATCATTGCAAATGGATGGCTGGCAGCTGTTACTGAAAAAAAAAAAGAAGGGAAATAGCTTTCTAATAACGAAACAATCTCTTAGGAAAACATTGAATGTGATGCTGGTGCAGCATTCCCATGTCATTCAGTATCTTTAATGAGGGATGGAAATTGATATTGATGTCAGCCAGCACCCATGTGCAGGTGCAGAATTCGGCTGGCCAAGATTAAGATGTATGAATTGTTTTTGAGCAAGAGCTGGCACCAAAAAATGCACAGAAATGGAACTGTTATAATGACATGAACGTGGAAATGTGGGGACTTGAACCAGGGAGCATCTATTGATCTGTGATCACTGGAGAGTGATGCATAATGTCAAAGATTGTCCAGGAATACAAATGAAACTTGCTTAAGCTTCAGGGGGAAAAAGCAAGAGGACAAAGAAAATGAGGCCAACTTGAAAAGGCAAGTAGAATTACTCCTTATTTCTACTAAAACCAACAAGTTTAATTAATCAATTTTTATGTATGAAAATTTAGAGCCTTTTAGGTATTTCATGCTCTGGTTTGGCTCTAAGGTGGATTCTGCATGCCATTCAGCCAGGACTGTCCCAGGTTGAGCTAATTCCTGCGGTATTAGTGATTTACAAAATTGCCCAGAGATCTAGTCCTACAGAGAAAGTTCATCTCTCATCTCATGATGAAGTGAAAGTTCATCACTTCCCATCTCATTGTTTGGGGTGAAGTAGGACCTCATCCTTGGGACTTCCATGGACTTTGCAGATGATTCAACTTGAGAAAGCAAGCTGCTATCTGCTACAGTACTGTTTGCCCTTTTGGACAGGGGCTTCTGTTCTTGTGTTGTGTTGTGAAAGGATGATCACAGTGCACCTCTCTTTTTGCAGCAGACCATGCCAGAAATAACTCTTAGCAGGCTACAAACAAACAAAGAAAATATGCCTTCCTGGCAGACATACACGTGGAAATGATTTTATGCATTTGAACATTTCCAGAAACAAGCAGAATATAATTAGAAATTATTGTGCAAATGAGAGAGATGAGCGAGGCTTTTGGTCAACCTGGATACAGCTAGACATGATGGCAAAAGGAAGGAACAGAAAGATGAGAAGGTGAATGAGAAAGTCAAGTGTTAAACATGTTTTGCTGAAAATGGGAGGCTGCATTCAACCTCACCTCCTTGCCACAGAAAAGCCGTGGTTCCTTGCTGAGATTTCAGCTCCACTTATTGGTGCTGACTGTTGGACTTTGGCCTGGGAGCATCTCAGTCACACAATTTTTTTGCATAATAGCACCATCTTCCTTGCAATGTTCTAACAAACCAAATTCCAGCTTTAAATCCTGTGAGATTGTAGGATTTTGTTTGGTTTTGCAATGTAAGTTATTAAAAATCAGCTGAATAAATGGATTTTTAAAACCCTACCTATTTAGTCATGAAAATAAAAAGCAGAAAATGTTTAGCTGATAGCTTAAAAAAAACCAAACAATGAAACATGACAAGTTTTATCCCGCTACTTGATCTCTCAGGAAACTTACAAAACAAATAAAAATAGTAATTTAGAATGAATAGACTTCATGTAGTCTTACTCAGTGTTGTTTTTACTGTGCTGTTCTGAAATCACTGGCAGCTGAAAAAAGAGACATGCAATGAACTAAAATGTCACAACGTAGTATGTCAATAAAACCTTCCCAGCAAAATGAATCATTTCAAATGTCTTTAAAACAAGCTGGATTGACTCTTGTGTACTGTTCAAATATGTTGTTTCCCAACATGATCTGATGCTATCTGCCTGTGCAGGAGCAAAACACACTATTTGGAAATCTTTCCTTCCTATTTTTTTATTTGTTTGGTTGTTTGGTTGCTGTTCAGAAATGCACTGCAGATGCCCAGCACTTGTTTGCTTCATGAAGATTATGTCTAGATGAATGGAAGTAGTTGAATTACTACATGTTAAGAAGCTGTTGTCTCCTAGCTGGGTCCTTCAGGCAAATCCTCCAGTTTGTGTATTAAGGCACACATCCACATGTACTCATGCAGCAAAAGTTATTCTAGAGGTTGTTTTCTTCATTAATAAAGAGGCAAAAAATTCTAATAGATCTCCTCTTCTTCTTTGCACATTCTCTAGCAAATGAATCTGGATTTCATTCAGAAGATGTGGGAAATTTGTTTTGTTAAATGCTGTTAACTGTAAAACAGCATAGTGGTACACAAACAGAGACCAAAGCTAAACAGTAGAAAAAACAATATGTGCCATACTGAGTAGTTGATTTTTATTTTATAGCTGTATCATTCAATTCAATCCAACT
The DNA here is from genome assembly GCF_963513975.1 of Fringilla coelebs. NCBI lineage: Eukaryota > Metazoa > Chordata > Aves > Passeriformes > Fringillidae > Fringilla > Fringilla coelebs. The sequence continues at coordinate 127,888,947 of NC_140028.1, forward strand.
TGTGAAGTACCTGTGCTGAAAATGCATAACGTGGTCATTATTCTTCTGAAGGAAGAAAACTGCCGTGCATACCATACCTGAAAGAATTGCTACACATTTCATCAAAATAAGGATGGGATTAATTTGAAAATGTGATTGTAAGTTATTAGGTGTGTGTGAAATACTATTCTCATCACATGCATCTGAAGTAAGGTGACAAAAACTTTGTTCCTTGCCTCTTTGCTTAATAACACTCCTATGGTTTGATGAGGCCAGGAAATCTTAGCTCCTCCTGGAGTTCTTGGTGCCTTGAATGCAGCAGCGACTTCCTTATCATTCCTTTCCCGTGTTGTGTAATGGACATTTCTGAGAACTGAGGGTGTGCTTAGAATATAAACAGCAACAAATTCTCCTTCTCTCATTTTTGGTGAAACCAAGCACTTGGAACAAGGAATAGCCACGACAACAAAGCCCTATCAAGTAGTGTGGAATGGAGTACTCACATTTTAAAATGACATCTTCCAACAATTTCATAACACAGAACTTGCAGCTGTTTAGACTACTCATTATCCTGCATATCCTTCTTACCCAAGAAAGTCAAGGTGTCCAGAAGATTTGGATGATAGGTGTTATCAGCCATGGCTTTGCATCAGTAGGAGGAGTAATTTGTATATAAATAAGCATGGTCTATGTTTCTTGACCAGGAAGGTGATTCAAGTACCCAAAATTTCATTTACATTTGGCTGAGAATAGCTGTTATCATGCTCTAAAATACTATCATTCACTGCAATTAGTTCCTACTTTGGTTAAGGTTAACTTTGCATTTGAAAAAGCAGTAAGGTGCATATCTTGTTTTTTCAGAAATTTATTTCCTTTTCTATAATAGCGAATGTTCTGAATTTTCAATTTAAAGTCTAATATTTATCCTTTGAGACATGATAATGATTGTTTAATGCCACAAACAGAAAAGTACAGGCACAAAATTGCTAAGTTGAAGCACATGTTGACTCTTGGAAACATGAACCCATTGAACAGAAGAGCATTATATTAAACAAAGTAGGATTGGTCCCAAAGCATATTAGGAATATTCTCTATAAATGAGCCAGCAAAATAACCCATTAGGTGAGTGGGGAAAAAACTCATTTTCTTATTCTGTATTGCAAATCATTAATTTAATTTAAATATGCACATATAAAACTACCTACACCAGAAAAAAGATGCAACTTGTATTTGAGCACACACTGAACCACTAATCACCAAATTTGTGTTACAGGCCAAAGCAGAGAAATGTGGGACAAGTAAAGAAAGGGATGGTCTGTCTGTGTCAGGTAGCCTTCTGACATACAAATTGATTTGATGAAACAAGGGCTGCTCCCTTTCATGGAATTACAGAATCAATTAGGTTGGAAAAGATCTCTGAGATCACTGAGTTCAATCAATGGCTGTCATCCAGACACTGAGTGCCACATCCAGGCTTTCCTTGAACACCTCCAGGGATGGTGACTCCCCCCCCACCCTGGGCAGCCCATTCCAATGTCCAGCCTAAACCTCTCCTAGTGCAGTTTAAGTCTGTGCTCTCTCATCCTGCTGATAGTTACCTGGGAGAGGGGACTGAGCCCCCAGCCGGCTCCAGCCTCATTTCAGGGAGTTGTAGAGAGTGGTAAGGTCTCCCTTAAACCTCCCTTTCTCTCAAGTAAAAAACCCCAGCTCTCTCAGGCATTTCACATAAGGCTTGTGCTCCAGACCCTTCACTAGCTTCTCTGCACTCCTCAAAGTGGTTCTTTCCCATATACATTTCTTCTTCACCGTGAGCAATGACAATGGTCTGCTTGCTTCTCTCTCTAGATCATTGCCTCATATCACCCCTTCCCTATGACTCAAAGATCCCTCTGTAGTATTTGGAAAGACTGTATTTTCCTCTTTCAGCTTTCACCTCAAGCCTCACATGTGATAAATAATACTTGGGGATTATTTATCCCCAAGAAGACTGCCAATAACTAGATTATCAACAATCACATCTTCCTAACATTTTAGCATTATGTCAGGTTCAACCTGTTCAGCATCATGTTCCATTTCACTCTGAAATACTTTGCCCATAGCATACAGGCAAAGACCACAGAGCTTGTGTCATCTATAAATGCTTTCTCAGGAGTCACTATTTTCCTCCCTCATTTCCTCATATTTCCTCACATAATAGAGGTCCTGCAATGAATCACATACAACTCCACTGAAAGAAAAATGAACAAGGCAGTCACAGACAGTAGATGACCAAAACAATCTTGAGTTTCTATAAATAATACATTGCAGAGATGAATTAATTATGTTCAAGGGAAAGGTTTTAGTACCATCACACATTATTTCCTCCCTGATTTGGAAACAGCCCTCTGGATCTGAAAAGGAACAGAGGCATGGCATTTGGTTGGCTACCCAGGTGTTGACATTCTTTTGGGTTCATAAAGGCCTATTCTCTCTGTTTCCCTGCTCTCATGTGATCACAGTTAGCATTTCTCCACATCCAGAGGAATCCTCCTGGGGATTTGCTAATGAAAAGTGCTGTAATTCAAGAAATGCATCCCCTTTGGCTGCTATTTGCTTTTCTCTGGCAGCCAAACAAATATTGATATTTGGGGGCCTCATCTACCAACAGAAATTTCTTTCATTGGTGTCTCATATGGATGCAAATTAATAGTGCATATAATCCACTCACAGTCAAAACCCATTTTTTTTTGTTGCGAAACAAAAAGTTTTTTCTGTTTACACTTCTTTCAGTTGAAGATCATTCTTTACCATGGCCTTATGCTTCTAGTGATTTGCAGAACCACTGGGAATTAGATTAGTCAGGACATAGTGCAAACCTGATTCTGTCTTATATTTATGTCAACAAAGCAGACAGGTCTTTTTGCCCACAGGGAGATGTCTGGGGGAAAATGGGGAAAACACAACTATTCCTAACTTAATGCAAAGATGCATTATTTCTAAAAGCCATTGAAACAAAGAGCAAGCAAAACCCACCAGAAACCCCAGCCAGTATCCCAGACATCCTGTAGTGTTGCTGCTGCATCAGAGCTCCTGGAGCTGACCTGTACAGCTAGCACAGCCTGCTGATCTGCAGGGACATGGCTCTGTCTTGCTCTGACCTGGGGCTTGCTGCTTTCCACAGTCCCAGCCCAAAGCCATCCAGGCACTGCACAAAGCTAAACACACACAGGTGACATTTAGAATGGCTAAGACCTCCAAGGTCACAGACAAAGACATTCGTGTTGATGGATTTTTGCTGGAAAATACCTGAATAGATTTGGATAGAACAGCCAGCCATCTTCAAGAGGAGAATCCCATCAATCAAGGTGTTCATATAAGCACTTTGGTACCATTTTTGCATGTCCATTTTCCCTGCAATCTACCTAAATAAGAAAGAAGCTCAGATCTTGGGGAAACTTTCAAAACCAGCTAAATGAATGCTGCAAGATACATGGCTCAAAGGACATTTGTCATGTTGAACATTTAAGGAGCACATTGATTTTCTTCACAGTTTATTTAATATTCTGAATATGTCAGATCTGGATTTCATTTGCATTTGAAAGGTACTTGATACGGTCAGCATAATATTGAAAGGAATTAATTAATCTTATTCTGCATTAGGAAAGCTTTTTCATTACTTCAGATATGAAGTTGGTAACAGTGATAGCTTCCAATTAATTGCTCTCAATGACACTTTCTTGTTCACTTACCTTTGCATAGGAAAATTTCCTACAGGCTTTTAACAATTATCTGATCTCTCTAACAAAGTTGGACAATGATGTCTAATACTACAATATGTGAAAATTACTCAGTCAAGACAATGCTAATGGATTTTTGAAGCTGATAATATTTGTTATATCTCTTCAGTTTGGGACAATGATTTCTGACATCTCTGATCCCTGAAAATTGTAAGGGAAAATTGTTCTCACCTCTAGTGTGATCAGGTTGGGACTCACATGAGGAGGAGGCAGGAGGGGCTGAGCAGGAGCCCAGAATCAAGTCAGTGCTGGATGCATTCCCAAAGCTGGATTCATCGCAGAGCCCAGCTGCAAACGGGGTAGGAAAAGGTTTTTCACCCGGAGGGTGGCTGAGCACCGGAGCAGCTCCCCAGGGAAGGGGTGACAGCCCCAAACCTGACAGTTCAAGAAACACTTGGACAACACTGTCAGACACAGGGTGTGATTCCTGTGCAGGGCCAGGAGTTGATCTTGATGATCCTGATGGGTTCCTTCCAACTCAGCATACTCTATGATTTTATGATTCTTCCTAGGATAAGCAGTTCTGATGGCACTTCCATTACATCCATCCCCCGAGGTAACACTGCAGAAAACTTTAGGGATCTTGTTCAGATGATAGAAATACTCATGGCAAGTGAAATTGCTGACATTCAGGGCTGTTTCTGTTCTTCCTAGGGACTACTTTATCTCATAAATAATTGGGTACAAGATTCACACCCCTGTATTTTACATTCCTTACATTTTTACGCAGAAGAAATCATCTGATTGTGCAGTTGACAAGTGGTTGCTATTTTCCTGTTAATTCTTCTCTTCAGCTGCAGAATAGTAATGAAACCAAAACAATTTTGTGAGTAATGCAAGAATGAAAGCTTTCACAATGCCATTGTATTGTAGCTCATAGACAGTTGAGATATTCTGAAATGCAGGAATTTGTGGTTTTGTTAAGAAGGTTTTTGAAGGAAGTTAAGACTAAATGAGCTCCTTAGTTCTTCCACTGAGATTCTCATCTAGTTTGATTCACCAAGCTCAAGGAGAGGACTTTTGTGTGCTCCAAACTTCAGCTGCCTTAGCTTAAATACAAGATGAGCGCATCCGAATATTACAAAGGCAAGCCTAAGTTTCACAGTAAATATCTCAATTGATACATTTAGAAAATATTTATAAGTTCCCAGAGCTGAAAGAACTTATTTATGAAATACAATGCTTACTTATGTTTATTTATAAAAGTTTATCTCCTTAAAAGCATTATTGAAAAGAACTCTATTTTGAAGTAGCTCCCTACTCTTTATTGAACTCCAAAAGGAGTGGTTATTTCTCATGGCAGGAGGCTTGAACTAGATGACCTTTACAGGTTCCTTTTAACCCAGACTACCCTATGATTCTATGATTGTATTATTCTTTTATAAATTACAATTATTATAATCAATTATGATTATTTTAATAAATTTGTTTTCAGTAATGTCATAAAGCATCTGAAAATGTAAACTTTTTATAAAAATATTTGTTCCACAACACTAGTGCTGAGCTAGATTGGTGTTACTATTCACTTCATATCTCACTAAATTTGCATTCCAAACCCTCAGGGTATTTCTATTTATAGCAATCTATGTTGCAGTAATCCTTTAGAGCAAAAGAACTGAACTGCAGCATGTTAGATGTGTCCACACGTGCAGCTTCATGTAAAAAGTTCCTCAAGTGATGAAACAGAAGGGTGACTTAGCTACACAAACTTTGTTGGTAGACAACAGAGGTAAAAATGGAAAAAATCTTACCCCTAAAAGATATGATAGAGACAAGAACTGAACTCACATTACTTGAATGCCACTGAAACACCCTGAAATTTTACTCCTAAAAGAGTTGGTGTTTAATCTCTTGTGCTTTCTAGTGAGCATGGAAAACAAGGCCATCTTAAGGGGTTTTAAGTACAATTACACCATGGAAGGAAGAGTGAGATGTTACCACCTCTTGCAAATGCATGATACTGGATTTGAGAAACAAAATATATAGCAGTACTGAAAATGAATGATGGACAATTCTGGCACAACACCAGAATCAAACATCTAGCACATTGACATAATTTTTACCTCTTCTAACTGTGTCTGCTGGGGTCTGATTTATTTCAGTGAACCCTTATTCCCTTGTAGAAATTGTTGACACAGTATATTACAGCCATCGATCAGTATCTGATTAAATGAGTGAAGTGCTTTCATTACCTTCAAACCCAGACTGAATTGCTGCAGCCTTAATGGGAAGACAATATTTCACCTTGCTCTGAGGAACCCCCATCCTGCTCCCAAGCCCTGGTACTTATTGTTCAGCATGTTCAGTCAGAGGGGAAGATTTATGTCCACCCTTTCCCAGCAGCAGCTAGGAGCAGAGGCAGAGGATTCATTGACTGTGGGACAGGTGGGCATTGCTGTATCCTTGAGCTGAATGTGTGCTTCTAATAGGGGAAGGGAGGGAGGGAGGGAGGGAGGGAGGGAGGGAGGGAGGGAGGGAGGAAGGAAGGAAGGAAGGAAGGAAGGAAGGAAGGAAGGAAGGAAGGAAGGAAGGAAGGAAGGAAGGAAGGAAGGAAGGAAGGAAGGAAGGAAGGAAGGAAGGAAGGAAGGAAGGAAGGAAGGAAGGAAGGAAGGAAGGAAGGAAGGAAGGAAGGAAGGAAGGAAGGAAGGAAGGAAGGAAGGAAGGAAGGAAGGAAGGAAGGAAGGAAGGAAGGAAGGAAGGAAGGAAGGAAGGAAGGAAGGAAGGAAGGAAGGAAGGAAGGAAGGAAGGAAGGAAGGAAGGAAGGAAGGAAGGAAGGAAGGAAGGAAGGAAGGAAGGAAGGAAGGAAGGAAGGAAGGAAGGAAGGAAGGAAGGAAGGAAGGAAGGAAGGAAAATTTTCCAAACTGAGCAGTCTGAACCCAAGTACTCCCTGTCTATATTAGCTCTGCTACATCACCAAAAATACAAGGCCTTATGTTGGGCCTGTCAGGTATACCTTTGTCATTAGATTGCCAAGGACATCTGTGATGATTTTCACCAGCTTCTGGCCTGTTATTATTTGGAGGCAGAAGAAGAAACAAGGTAGACTCCAAAACTGCTTTATGAGCAGGATTAATTGATGGTGTCCCAGTGGTTTGCTGGTGGCAGTGGCTGTAATTCCAGTGCCCTCAGCAGGCATCTGAGTCTCTTCTCTCTCTAATTGCAGCACACAGTAGCACTGCTTTGTTTCCTGTTCTTCTCATCTTTTCTCTTTCCCTGTCTCTAGCTTCATTACTGAGAAGAAATAATTTACCAGAGGTAATAAAAGTCATTTTGCAACACAAGCATTGGTGAACCTAAAGGAAAGGGAATATTACTGGGCCCTTTGACATAGTACAAGCAGAGCTAATGGACACTAACAGCCATAGTAGCCACTCACTCTGCTACTTCACCAGAGAGAAATATGGTCTTGACTTTAATTTTTTTACTGGGAGATTCAGAAACTGTATTTCCATCAGCCTGCCAAACCTTGTTTGAGTTTTTGTCTGTCATAACACTGAATTTGTAAGTTCCTTGAAACTATGCACAAAGGTATTTTGAAAATATTATAAAGCCAGACTTAAATTAGCTTAATACTCTGCAGAGCCGTTCAGTGCTAAATCAAGCTGCTACGGGAGAGATGTGCCATTTTTAGTTTGATTTTTGCACAGTCAGTCACAGCAGAGATGTGCTTTGGAGCAGAAGCTGTTGGAAAGTCTCTGGCATTGCCAGAGCTCTGCTTGGTCTGCAGCAAATCAGCCTGGCAGCTCCAGCTCCTCTGACTGGCCCTGGCCATCTCCAGATAGACAGCTTAGGCTCTGCTCCAGGTAAAACCCCAGTCCCAGTCCTGCAGGCTTGCTTGGGATTGCGCTGCTTCTGGTCTCCTTTTACAAGAGGCTGTTTCTGGAAACCTTCCCCTTTCTCCCACTGTGCCTTTTGGCTGGCTATGACTGGCCTGGGGCTGCTCACACTCCCACGCCCAAGTGCAGCAGGTCCTAGAAAGGAGAGGGCTCCCTGCCATGGGTGAGGCACAGGCTGAGCATCTTTGCAAGCTCACTGATCTCCTGTCTCCTCCAGGAGAAAGCAGCAACCAGCACAGACACCTGTGCAGACTTCCCAGTGCAACTGAAGCCTCTAAACCCCTTACATGTGTGGGAACTCAGCACATCGCTCCCGATGTCCAGAGCTACCGAGAGAACCCTTGGGGGGCTCAGAGGTCTTGGAATGCTGCCAAAAGCACTTGGTGGCTTGACTTTGATCCCTCTAGGGATGTGCCACCTGTATATGAGGATATGAGAATCACTGGGGTTTAAATGGTGTAGAAACAGTATATTTGCAAGGTGAAACACAGGTTTTAAGGTTTTGGTACAGAGGGGTTATGGAGACAAGATGGAGGAAATTGAGCCTATCTGTGGTTCTTCTTTCGTCTTGTCATCCATTTTCTGTGTGATGCAGGCACTTGTGGATAGGTTCTTGGTGAAGGTACACTTGCCAACAAGAGTGAAAGGTATTGGGGACAAAAGGTAAATATGATTTACGTAGTTTTTACTATAAAAAGACCCGACTGCCCCGTGGGCGGTCAAAGTGCCTTTGGCTGCCTTGCTGGTCAGACCCCGGCTGGGCAGAGAGAAAACTTTGTAGATAAGAAATAATAAACAACCTTGAAGACCGAAAATCAGAGAGTCCAGCCTCGTCCTTTGAAGCCCGATCTGAACGAACCAGCCTACGCGTGTCTGGGCAGAGACAAACGACAGCCGACCCGGACAACATGTTCTGCAAATCCCACAGAGGGCTGAGCAGCTCTCAGCCCTGGCACAGCTGGGATCATTTCTCCAGTGTCCTCCACTTCTATTTCTCCCAGCAGTGCTGTCATCAGTGCAAAAATATACAGCACTTTTGAGCAGCAAGAGATATTTCCTCCAGGTACTAACTAGCTGAGGCAGCCCAATTTCCTGGCTGTAGCTGGAATTCAATGTGTCCAGGGAAAAGCACAGCACTTAATCACCCATTCAGGGTGAAAATTTAGAGTAGAAACTCTTGCCAAATTGGATCAATTATTTTATTGGCTGAAATAAGTAATTATGAAGCTTTCTTGGCATACAATTAGCTCTTTTGGTTTCCTTTTCCAAGCATTGCGAACCTTTTAAGAGAAGCAGCTACCAGGATAAAATGATTCAAGAGAAAATGATCCAAAGATCACAGGGCAATTTTTGTACTTTAATGTTATCTCTGCTGCAAGAGACATGGCAGGTTCCACATTTTAATTTTGAGGAATCAAAATGAATGCTTTTAAGAATTGCCTTTCATGCTAAGTGAAATAAGAGCAATGACTGACTGCAACAAGGGTGAAGCATCTTCCCAATGTCAGAGACAGACTGAGGGTTAGAAGATGACCCTTAGCTACTTTTTCTGATGGTTTTTGTTCTGCAATAATCAGATTTAGAAAAAGTTATCTAAGGCAGATGAAAGTAATTCCACTATATGCAAGACATGTCAGGGAACAGAAGTAATGCGATTTATGGACAACCAGAGAAAGGAGTGATACTTCAGAAAAATTAAAATAGCTCCTTCCTATCATCCTTCAGCAGCAGAAGATAGAGTAACAAGGGATTAGTCCTGCAATTCTTCTTAGATTTTTGCAATTTCAGGAGACACTCTGGGTCCATTGCACAACCTCCATTAACCTTCACAGCATTACAGATCCAGGCCGTGATGAGCATGGACAGGGAGTGGGAAACAGAGGATGGAACTCGCAAATGAGGATCCTTTATCTTTGGCCAGATTTTGTTTTGTTCTTCTGAGCAGAAACGAGCGTGTCGAGGAACTGCATCCCTCTTTTCCTTGGGACAGGCCAGTGCCCAAGCTGTTTGCTCTCTCCCCTTGCAGGGTCCTGTCCCATAACACATTGAGGAGCTGTGGTGTGGCTGAAGGGAGGGCAGGCTCTGCAGGGAGAGCACAGCAGCGCTGCCTGAGGCTTCCGATGCCACCCACTCTCAGCCAGTGCCATAGGGGATCCCCCAGGCCTGGTGGGATTCGACAACCTGTCTCTTGCTCTGTTCTGCACTTATTTGTAGATTAAACCCATCAAGAGACAGTCATGCCTGTTTGAACAAAAAAAAGGGGGTGTGAGGATCTGCCCACTGTGAATCCAAAGAGATCCTTGGTTTCATCATCACTCACCATCTTTGCTTCCGACTGGCTCACAGAGGCAGAAGCCAGACGTGGGGCTGTTTGTGGTGAAAGTCAGGAGTACTTGAACTGGAATAAAACAAGCCACTTGTACAGCTTAAAAATATATGAAACTTCACTAAAGATTACAGAATTTTTTTTTGCTTTCAGTGTCTTAAATACACAATTGTTAATGCAGGCAGTAAAATTCCCTATGGGAAACCTAAATGATGTCAAGTATTATATGCAAAGCGACCGATTTCTTGCACATTTAATCCATACAATAAAATTAATATTGCTTTAAGATTGAAATTACATTGGAGATATTAATGTTAAATGAAATGAATGAAATTAAATTAATGTTTAATTATTTTCTTAATGTTTACAAAATTATATGAAACAAATTTTCTGAAAGCACTAACAACTTCTCTGTACAGTGAAAATTTGTAATGCACCAAATAATCTGAATTATTTTGCCTTCAGAAAGCGGAAGAGGTTTGAAAAAAAGAGTATTCAACTATGTTTCAACAATGGTGCTGGTGTGGTGGGTAATTGCCCAAGGGAATAGTCCTGCTGAGTTTGATAGGACTGGTCATGTGAACATGGTTACTAGTCAGTGTCTATGTGGGAAGAACTCAGGTCCATCATGCTTTGGCAAGGACACAGCAGCTCCTCAGTGTCTCAGAAGAAACTAAAGCAAATCTCTTCATTTGGTCTGACATGGATCAAGACCATCCAGCCTCTATACAATCCCCTCAAGAGCAATGAGGTGATAAAAAGGATGGACTTTTGGGCCACCTTATATAAACCATGTGGCTGTTTGTTGAAAAAAAGGTAGAAAGTGTGTGCATAGTGATCTTTGGTAACTCAGTCTGTGCTTCATCTATTAGATATCCATGACCCTTCACAAAGAATATCCATCAGCCTGTGCTGCCTTCTTGGGAATGAAGAAACAGTAACAATACTATTTTTAAGGAATGATGGGGAAAGGCAAGAAAAAACTGTTCTTCTCTCCATGAATGTTTCTGAAACCAGAGGTATATGCTGCAGAGCAGCTTTGTATTATCTTCTAACTTTCAGTTTCTCCCCAGTTTCAAACAGAGCAGAAAGGACATCCCTGTAACAAAGAAATTGTGCTCCAGAACAGATTAATTGAACTCAAGATCAGCTGAGCTGATCTTTGTCAGCCAGTCTGATTTCATCTGGCTGGAACCTTTTGGCCTTGCTTCAACAGCATTGTATCTGAGTTGGAGGGAGCAGCTCAAAACATAAATCTTTTGCATTCCCCTGGCTCAGAGATGTTTTTGGTTCCTTTGGGAGGGAGGGAGAGCAATTTCTGCTCACTGACAGGGTCACTCTGCTTCAGGGGGAGGTTCACTTGATATCCTCCTTATGTGGACACATTCTCATGTCAAATATGAGAGATGCACAGAACAGGCTCCAGCTGAAACCTGCATGGCACTGCTGCTGGTACTTTAGGGAAAGGTGACCACGGGACTGCAGAACAGCCCAGGCAGACTCAGAGGAATTATTACCCAGAAAATTAAACACCAAACTGCTTTTATTTGTGTGGGTGTCTTCTTCAAGAAAGCATCGCAGCATGGATGGTGATGATCCAACAGCAGCCTGTGAGCTCTCAGTTTTCAAACCATTTACCAACTGTCAGCTGTCTGGTCAATTATCCAGTCTACCAAGAATTTTCAGGGGCACAAACATTACAGGAGGATGGAGGATGCTGGCTTGGGGTATTGCCTGCCTTTGGGTTTGCCTTCTGCTACACAGAGGTGGGGAAAATCATCAATGATGTTGCACGGACAAGAAGTAACTTCTCATAGTCCAGAGAATTCAAATTGAGCAGTGGCTCCATTTAATGAGTCAGTGGCCTTCTTACTATTGAATAGCAATAGCCTCTGCTAAGAATTAGAGACAGAAAAATAAATAGGAAGAAAAATCCATTTTGCGAGCAATTGCATCTGTCAAGATACTCTGACTCTTTCTCATTTTTAGTTTTATCATTACACAAAAGGTGTTTGTTCCAGCCTCTCCCTCTCCAGGCTGGGCTGCCTTCTTTCATGGATTTAGATGCTCAAAGTGAGAACTGTAATCCTCAGATGGCCAGAAGCCTTGTTCAAGCTGGGGCTTCCAGAGAGGACAGAGGTAAGTGCAAATGGTACAGAAATGGTTTCAGAAGAGATCCATGCTGGGCACAGAGACTCTGATATACCCAGGGACAAGGTGTTAAAGGGAGGTGCAGAGAGACAAGTCTGTCAGCCACAGCAGCACGGGCACAGCTAAAGCCACCCCAACACAGCATTGGTTTATGCCTAGCCAAAAGGAGAGCTGTCCTTCCTAGAGTCCTGTTCTCCTCCTGGCAGCCTGGGTCTGAGCCTGCTTGAAGCAGGGGCTGGACAGTTAAAGGTAAGCAAGGTTTGATTCAAGACTGGCTAGTTTCTTTAATTCTAGAGAGAAATGTTTTGGTTGGGAAAGGAGGAATAAACAGGGTGAGTGTTCTGCCTAAAGGCTCAGAATTAAAAGGGCTTCTACACCAAGGTGTGCCCTCCCAATTCAAACACCAACCTCAGCCATCAGAACCCCAACCACACCATACCACAGACATACTCCCTTCTTTATTAATCAAAATCTTTCTCCCACCCAACTTTTCTACCAGACAAAACCAAAATCTGCTTGTTCCCATGCATGCCCAACCCAACAAGGAAGAGAGGGTTTTCTACTGTGCTTCTCAGGTTGCCCCAGGCATCTCTTTCAGGTGTTTTGAATGGGAGTGAAAGGAGTCATTGCAGGACTTCCTCCAGTGCTGGGACTGAGCCAATATGTGCACAGAGCCAGCTAGTGAGGGAAACCAGTAAGGTACTGTACTGCAGTTTGTGCTAGGTCTGGCTGGGATGGATTAACCTTCAGAGCAGCCCCTGTGGGGCTGTGGATCAGATCAGTGCCCAAAGGAGCGCTGGTGTCACACCAGTGTCCTGGCTATGCTCAGCAGGGCTTGCAAAGAGACTTTCTGTTTCTGACTCTGCCCCCCCAGTAAGTGGGCTGAGGGTAGGCAGGCAGCTGGGAAAAGGCACAGCCAGAACAGTGGATCTCAGGTGGCCAAAATGATATTCCAGAGCATGTAAGGGATATTGGATACCCTATGGGCACCAGCAAAACCGGGGTTTTGTCTTTCCAAAGAAGTTATTGCTCAGAGACCAGGGGGGCTGTCTGTTTGTGGGAGGTGGTGAGTGATTGCTTTTGCATCCCTCGACTGTTCTTTTTCTCTTTCCCTCACTTTAAGTTGTCCTCATCTTGACCTGTGAGTTTTTCTTGCCTTACTTTTCTGATTCTCCCTTATCCCACTAAAGAAGTGAGTGATCAGCTTAAGCTTAACTACTGGCTGGGGTCAGTGCACCTCATGTTATTGAAGTCATTGCCTTTCTGGGCCTGTGACATTGCTCTAGTCGAGTTTCCTGGAGGCTTTACTGGGTTTTCTAGTAATAATTTCAGCAGTGAGTCAGCTGTTTATGCTGCAAGTTAAATGAGAACAGTAAACAGGCTTAACCAGATACTTTTATTGGTAAACACAGAAGCTTCTCTAAAGCGTTGCTATTCATGAGGGGTACTCATGTTATTTTCTGTATTTGAATATCTTTATATTATTTTAGAAAATTAAAGATGAGATGTGAACTTAAAAAAACAGCAGTACAGATGTGTTGCAACATTAGGAAAACACAGTTGTGGAACAGACTCCCCCATTTGAGGAGTTCCTCCTCAAATTAAAGATTAAAAACTTCGGCTTAGGACTTGAACAATGAATTGCATTTTCCCATTTCTTGCCCTGAAAGAGAAAATTAAAATTCAAGCTGCATCATTTTTTCATTGATTACAAAACATTTAATGATGCTATACTTATTCTGATTAAGACAGTGTTTCAATTAAACATGACACACATAAGAAAAAAAAAAAGATTGCTGTTAGTGAACTTAGTGCCATCTGGTCACAATTCTGTTGTAGGCAATATGTTCTAGGATGACCCCATCTGGAGCAGGGAGGACCAGATGACTCACTGTGGTTCCTTCCAACCCTAACCATCCTACGAGTCTGTGAAATTTTAAAGAGGTTTGAGGCTCCTGAATTTTCCTACACATGATGAGTTCTTGAGTTTGTGTTTATTTCTCAATATAGGAAATGTATTTCTGTGCCTGGGCAGGTCTGGGTGGGCTGGCAGGTGATGGAGCTCCTGCTGACCCAGCCTACCCTGGCTCAGAGGTGGCTGAAATTCAGCCATGGCCCTGGGGCTCAGAGGGGCTGGGGAGCAGCTCCTCCCTGTGCAGCAAGCACTGAAATTCAGCACTGAGAAGAGCTCACTGCCCCAAGGGTGCCTAAGGAACCTCAGCTGTTTGTTATCCCCACTGAAGAGACATTTGTTCATCCTGGGGCAGTGCAAGGCAGGAGTGGAAATGCAGCTTGAGCTGGCACAGCCACCATGAGCTGGCCTGCACTACTGCCCTCCCTGTGCTTCTGGGGTAGTTCAGGATGTCATTTCTCACCTCTCCATCCTCATCCAAAGGCTTTGGTGGGGTCTTTCCACCCATTTCCCTTCTCAATACCAAGAGGCTGCATTTAGCCTTGCTTTTACCTGTGCAGTAGATGTAGATTTAAAACAGACACTGCCAGTCTGGGCATGTGAGCAGGGGGTGTAAGGTCAGCTCTGCTGTGTGACTCTGTGTGTCTCTGCTGTCCTGGCCACCAACCAAAGGAGTGTGTGTGTGTGTCTGCCTCTGCCCTGCAGAAGTGTGCCAGGTGCAATCAGGGGGTAACAGAGAGGTCAGCGAGCTGCTCTGTGCTTTCCCAAGTTTCCCTGTGTCAGACGACACAGAACTTGTGATGGATTGGGCAAGATTTAGAGGGGAGAAGAGGGAAGGCAGTCTTTAGGAAATCCTTGGAAATCTATGCTTGAGAGTCTCCATTATTTCCCAAAAAGACACATCTCTGACACAAATTTGCTATACTAAGCAAAAAAAAAACCCCCAAACAACCTAGTCTGCTGTTACCCAAAGACAAGCAAATTTGGTTTTATAGATTAACTTGTAATTATAGCACAGCTGGTGTGGAAATTATTTGGTTTAATTTCTCATTTGTTAATGACCGTGGTTTAATTACTGCAATCCCTGTTATCGGCTCCTTTAAACTTTTAATTATTATAGAGCATCAAGAATATAATTTATTGCCTTTTGACAGAAAATTGCTTTCCACAAAGCAGCAATCCATCAAGTGAAATTGTGACATTAATCAGCCTATTCCCAAATACAGTACCTATGAATAAGAACGACCAGAGGTACATTGAATTAACAAGAGATCAGGAGATCACAGGATGGTGCCTATAGTTTTGGTCAGAGTAATCACTTGGGATTATCTGTGTAAAATCACATGTGATTTGAATGAAGGTTTATTTCCTGCAGAACAAGTTTTCAGAATGAACACGCCACATGCCTGGAGACATGGCATCAGCAAAATCAATGACATCAACGTTTCAAATTACAGAATCACGAGAGTTTTTTGTGATTAGCCTGAATGTGAAGCATGCTTCTTCCTGTATAAGATAGGCAAAACACACAGGAATCTAGAAGGGAGATGTTAGAGAACCCAAAGCAAAACAAGAGAAGGGGAGTACCACCTCTCTTTCATGCCCAGGAGACAGAGAGGTTGATCCTCTCAAGCTGTGAAGATCTGTGGGCAGCTTTGCTCAACATCCAACTTCTGGGTGCACCTGTAGTTTATTAAAATTCAGAGGTAATCCTCATGTTTCTGTTTTAAGTGCTACACATTCTTCTGCTGTGCATTTGAAATAAATGTTTAAGTCAATAGGCAGAGAGCACTCCATAATCCCTTCTTTCAAAAATTTTGGACAGTTTTGACATTGTGCACAGAAACCAGTCTCCATAACCATTGTATACCAACAGAGTGTTTTTCTTTGTGTAATTCTTCCTGTTTGTTGGCTGGAATGACTGTTTCACTTTTGCTCCTCTGTAACCAGGACAGGTATATTTAAGTTCAGATCTCCTAAAGTCCTCATCCAGGGTCCCTCTAATATTGGTGTGGAAACAACTGCTGGAGACCACAGGGAGGTGTAAAGGTGGATTTTGAGGCTCAGGAAGGACATAAAACATGAGTTTTACATTTCTACATTGCTCCTGGCTCTGCACAGAGTCTGTGTATCTCCTGCCCATCACATTTCTCAGTGGATGTGAAGCAGGGCCATTGATTTCTTCTAAAAGACATATATAACTTGCTGCAGATGAACAGATTAAGCTACATTTTGAAACTCTTACATCAACAGTTCTAGAAGGCAGACCTTCAGAGGTATAAAAATACCAGTTCTTTGGAGGGAAAGGAACCACTCATATCCATTAATAGTTGTCATGTAAGAAAAAAGCGACTAAACTTAATATTTCATAATTTTATCAGTAAGCACCTTAAAGGCACTAAAGTTTGGCCAATCTTAAAATTGCAATGATCCAACAGTAGGATGCCATCCATTTATCTTTATGTTTAACACCTGGGAGCACATTACCAGAGCCCCCTGTGCAAGTCAATCTGCTCTGATCACACACATACCTGGGTGATTTGCAGCATCCTCTATTCAAATTCTTTTGGTTTTTCTCGGGCTGTTTTTGCATTTTTCTTACACGTTTTGAGAGAACAAGCAATCTATAACACCCTTACTTAATGTAGGGTGTATCATAGGATCACTGAATAATTTAGGTTGGAAAAGACCTCTAAGATCATAAAATATAATTGTTAACTATTTAGTCATGTCCCCAAATGTCACATCTACACACCTTTAAATACTTCCAAGGATGATGACTCAACTCTCCTGAGCAGCCTGTTCCAGTGCTCGACAGTCCTTGACTGAAGACATTTTTCCTAACATCCAATCTGAACCAGGGATGATGCAACTTGAGGCCATTTCTTCTGGTCCTACTGCTTGTTACTCAGGAGGCATTCTGCTCTTTTGGATGAAATAGAGAGACTTGAAGCATGTGATTTATGTCTTTTCATGTGTGTGTGCACACACACGTGCAAAACTGTGAGATGTTTCAGTCAAATACTTCTGTCAAACATCAGATACCTAAAGTATCAACTGATGGATGTATCTATGGCTCTTAATGAAATCAAACATCAATTAAGCCTACTGGAAGGCTACAGCCTACCTTTGGAAAAGCATGTTATTTATTTTGAGTGCTGGAATTAATTTCACAAGGTTGCTTAATGATGCTGTCAAAACAAATACATTTTGCAGAAGAAAAGTGCTGGCAAAACAGGAAGTGACTGAAAAGATATATTCATGAGGGATTCTTCTATTCATTTTTATATTAATTAATTAATTAAAATCCCTGCAATTGTTGTGCTCCTAAAGATCTGTTGCCTGTTTGCTAAGCTGTACAATGTACTGAGTTTATTATGAAATTAATGCTGCCATGATTTCCTGAATGGCTATCAGACCTCTTTGATGTGAGGTATCTTATAGCTAATATATGGTCCCAAGTCACAGTTAAAAACTAAAAGAATTCACACACACACATATGAAAAGAAAAAGAAACAGAGCACAAGAGTTTTAAAAGTATTAATTTAATTTCGATTTCTTCTAGGTGCACCCTTCTTTAAGGGCATAAATACTTAATTCTGAATTTTCCAAAGTGATAAATTATTTCAGACATCTTACTGTGGATACCTTTTATATCAACAGTGTTCTATGAACATACAGCAAATCCTGTTCAAAAAAGTAGCATTTTTTGGTGGCTATTATAATGTGAAGTTTGAACTGGAATGGGAATTTTCTATATTGCATCTTACAATGGACTTGAACATCTTTTTTTTTTTCCTCAGTTCTTCTTCTCATTGACATCTAGTGGGAAATTCAAAATTCTCAGCAGTTGATTTAGATGTCTGTTACTGCTTAAAACTTGTGAGTTCCAGAGACCTCTAATTTGGTTAATTTCTTTTTGTTTCCTTGATGGTGACAGCAGGCATTCTGGGCATCAGAAACCAAGAGATCTGTAGATCTCATTTCTGCACCCTGGCTAGGCTCAGCTTGGAGGATACATAAAAAGGGTTCGTGGAATTGTAACTTTTTTCTTCTATGAAGTCTTCATTCTCCAGGACTTGGTTCTGCAAAGTATTGAGCCCTGTGAAGCAGCTACTGACAGTGGCTGGGGAGATAAAAGCCTGAAGACCACGTGTTTCAGTGTGGTGCTGCTCTGGGTGTGCCTTGGGTGCCACTGAGGGGACTGTCACCACAGGCATTTTGCCTCTCCTGTGAGATGTGGCACAGAGCACTGTCACCTACAGCTGGTGGCAGCTGTGTGGAGTGGAGGGAGCCTTCCCACCCTGCTTGCATCATTCCCACCTCCTGTGTCACTTGTGGCATCCAGCTTCCAAAAGCAAAAGAAGGCTGGGCGGGGCTATCAGAGCTTCTCAGAGATATCTCACATGAAAGATTCCAAAACAAAGCAACAAACCTGTTCTTCTATATGCTTGAAGCAACTCTTTATTTTTTAGTAAAATCCGTGAGAAAAAAGCTCGAGGTTTTGTGACCTCTTGAAAAAAAAAATCTATTAACAGCATCCCCAAATGGTAGCCTGTATGGGTTCATTACAAAACCCCACAATGAGTCAGATCACATCTTCCTCAAAATTATGGTCTCTGCACTTCCATCAAGAAAATGTAATCAAAGGAGGACTCTGCTGCCTTCCCCAGCAGTGGCAGAATGAATGGTCTCTGCCAAGATTATTTGCACAGGAAATTTCATTGCTAAAAAGCTTTAAAAGGTGAGGTTAAAATGTTATGACAATGAAGAGTACCGGGATCAGTAGAAAAACTGATGTTCTGAAAAGCCAGATCCAGCTGGGTGGAGATCCTGATGCACTGATCATGTCTGCTGTGGGCAGGCAGAGCATCACAGCCCAGCAAATTCAGCAGTGCACTGCTCACTGACCTGTCTGTCCCCAGCTCCTGTCATGGAGAGACCTGCAGGAAAACATCAGAAGTGCCCAGAAGAGTCCCAGTCACTGAAGTCTCCTAATGGGTGAGCACTGGACGATGGAAGGAAGAGGAGCAGAGCTCATGCTGAGCCCTGCCTGGGGCCACCACCACAGCACTGTGCTGGCACCAGGGCTCCAGGAAGGCAAATTAATCAAATAACCATGCAAACTATGCAGGGAGAACAATTTCCTCACAGTTCTGGAGCATCATCCGCAGAGAAAGAAGAGAAATACCTGTAACCATGGATGCTTAAAGGAATAAAAGTTGATACAAACACACAAAATTATTCTCTAGCTGCCACTTATCTGTCTAACCACTCTGCCTCCTACTCAATTGTATTCTGTTACACATAGTATTTCTACCTCTAGTAAAATGCATTTTGAAGAAATAGAGAACAGTTCTCTATTTTTTTAGGCCTTTTTTTTTCACTAGAATACATGATCAGATTTTTTCTGTCATAAAGTGAAAACTGCAGGTTGAAACTTGGAATATAAGCCAGAAAACTTAATCATAATTGCTTAATATGAAAAATATTTTCCTGTAATAATCATGCTTAGTATAGAGGAAAAAGCATTACAATAATATTTGGAGCTTATTTTAATATGAGTTCAGAAAAATCATCCAGCATAACCTCAGTTTTAATTGTGAGGCCTTTCCTGATTAAATATGTTATGTACTTTGCCAGATCAAATCTTATTGTAGCAAGACATTAGAAAGAAGAAACAAACATGCAACTTTCATTCAAATGGAAATTTTGGTTTTTTTCTTTACAGTTATGCTCCTTAAAAATTATTTGCAACACATAATTAGAAAAAAAATTGAATTTCTGCAAGCACAGAGATTAGTATGGCCTGCTCAGGTAATAAAGGAAATCAAATGCATAATCAAATGCTGCAAAGTCTGCACTTATTAAAATTAGGCAAAAGTTTGTGTATAAAGGTGAAGCTGGAATATTAAGCAATATTAAGAAACAGAACCTATTTGTCATGTTGTAAAATTGACTGAACTAAATAGAAGATAAAATTGAAAATTCTCTGTCTTAATGCTGTATAATTTTTCTAGAATTTAGAACGCTTTTTATACTTTGCAGTGTGCGGTTTTCATAAGAAAAATTGTAATGATTTGAACTAGAAGTCAGAACTCATTTTCCTTTATTTCCATACAAATTTAGCAATGCTGCTAACAAAATTCCTTTTCTATGTTTCCTTCAATACAGCCTAGCACCATTTTTTATTATTTTTTTATTATTTTTATTATTTTTCAGGCTATATTCTCCTGGTGGAACTAACAAAATACAATTCTGAAGTGAGAGCAGCCCTCAGAGACCCTCCAGGCTGGGGATGGGAGAGCAGTTTCTGCAGGGGAGAGGGGATTCTTTAGTGAGCAGGCTTTCTAAAGGGTTTTGGCTTTTATGTACTTTGATTTTCTATTCTGGGGGAAAGAAAAATCATAAATGTGTGAATGGAAGCTTAAGGTACTTTGAGACTGGTTAAAGATCATTATGTTTTTCTAGCAGTAAAAATAGCAAATCCATCTGTTGATCTGTTCTTTTATGTGACAGAGCTCCTGATAAGGGAGCCCCAAATTATTATCCCTTCATTTGGCATATTACAAACACTGACATGCATAAGGTAAATTCTCTCCTTCAGGTGAGAGTGTTTTTAAGAAAATCATGAAGGAAAAATTAAATATAAAATCAGTCAGTTCAAATGAATGCCATTATTTATAATGGAATGAGAAAGCAAAAGGGAAACATCTTCTATGTACAGATAGCTCTTTTGAGTATAAGGAAATTCAAATGAAGAAGCAGAACTGAAAAGGCATGATACAGTATCTTTTAAGATAAACCAAAATGTTAAGGAATGGATAGTGATCTCCCTGTAGCACTCTCAGGAAAACTTTGGTGTCCATGCTTTCTTCTCCAAAACAGTTTAAGGAAAATAAGCATTGCAGCTGTATTGGTTTCAGCATCCCCCGTTTAAGAAACATGTTAATAAATAGCAGAGAAATGAGGAAAAAACCAAAAATTACAAGACTGAAAAGGGTCTCATTTGTAGTTTCTGTAGCATGGCCAAGGAAAGCTTTTTCTCAGTGATTCAAAACAGTCAACAAAGATGTAGGAGCTGACATCTAAGGGCAAAAGTGAGACTAAATGGAGTTTTTATCAGTGAAGGCAGCTCACCTTTGCAGTGACCTCCTAGGAGAGAAGCAGTCTCCTAGAAATTTCTTTAGTCAAAATGAGATTATTTTTTCTGAAAATCATTCTGCATTTTACATTAGGCTTTACTCAGAATGTCCTAAGGCTTTTTAATCTCTGAAACCCTATCCAGTAGACAGCAGATTTCAGATGCAAAGTGCTGGCTAAGGTTGTTATAGAAATAAAGGCAAAAGCTGAGGCGCATTCAGTATTTTTACATTTACTGAGTTTGGGACTCTGCTTCCTTCAGCCCGGGTTCTTGGAGAAGTTGTGGACTGGAACTAAGATCAAAAAATAGCCTTTTTTTACTTATGATTAGATCATGACTTTTATTGGTATCCCTGATGAAAAGGTCAGCTGGTCCAGGTGCTGCCTCACACAGAGAGGCAGAGGATGAGGTTCCACATCTTAAAGAAGCACAGCGTCTGATGGCACATGTGTGGGATGCAGAAGATAGCCACAACTCTGACCTCAAACATTGCTTGGGAGCGCCTAGCTCTGGGCAGAGATGTTACTAGGGCAATAACTACACTGCACGGTCTCTGGAGTGTGTCAGGGTGGCTCAGGATTGACTGTTCTCTTCTCTGAGCCAGCTCCAGCCATGGGGACTGAGCTTTCTGAGGCAGCAATGTCACGAGCCAGGAGCACTGTCCTGTCAGGCCATCAGGATAGCATCCTTGGCTCAGTCCTGGAAGACCAGTAATGATGGCTCCACTGCTTACTGAGCCTGCAGGTGCTGAAGAGTTGGATCTTTGACTCAGCATCTCAGAAGGCATCTTCCACTGTTTATGACCTGGTTTTTGTAATTACTTCAAGGATAAAGTTGGTAATTTCATTAGTAGGCACAATCAAACCTTTCACCTAAGCCCTCTCCTTCCCAGGGATTTCTCCCTCTGCCATGGAAGAGCTGTAGAAGCCCCAAACTTGGCACATTTTCAGCCAGCAGTATTGTTTTGCACGTGGGTGGATGGCATGATGGATTTCCCTTAAATAATGGGCCTCCTGTTCATCAACCAGCATGATGATTTATGTGTCATTCCCCTGACAGCTCTGTGATGAGGTGACAGCCTACCATCCATGCAGCAAGAACTTTGACTTCTCTTCAATGACTGTGTTTAACTTCCCATACTGCCTGTGGCTTACACTCAGTGGGACTTTTCCACTTGTTCCACTGCTCAAATCTGGCTGAGTATGCCTGAGCTCTCCTCCAGCTGGGAGGGTGTAAGGTAAAGCCCTCAGCCAGTGACAGCATTCCAGCACCATCTGCAACCCCATGCAGCCTTCCCAGGCTGGAGAGAGACGTGTGCCATCGAAGGAATGATGGAGCAGCTCAGCTGAGCTCCAGGAAGGGGCAGCTGTGCTTCCAGAAGTCCTAGTCATGGGGTGAGAATGCAGACTGCTCCTTGAGCATTGTTTACTCAGGTCAGGCCAGCCTGTGTGCCAAAACAGTGGTGTCTGTCATTGCACATCTTCACAGTGATCTCCTGTTTCCAGTTCCTGCTGTAGCACTTCACTGCAGATATCTGAAGGCTCAGTGTCACACCACAAAGCCTTCCCATTAAACTTATGTGCCAGTGAAACTGCTTGTCCTCACTATGGGAGAAAAGGTGCTCAGTAGCTCAAATCAAATATACCAAAAACTATTTATCCTGTTTATAGATGTGGAGCAGATTAATATTTTAAGCAACACATATCACACTTAAATTTGGTTATAAAAACATATGTAAGGTAGCTTTGAATGGTGTTGAATAAATAAAACATTTTTTCTTAATTAATTTTTAATAATTTTTTGTTTACACATAAAATAAGTGGAACTCAGTTCACTGGATTTTTATGAAGTTGAAGGTCAATCACCATGAAAGTAAATGTTCCCCTGTTCTCACACTGCCATATTGATACACTGTAAAGGCAACATAATCGCCAGAATGGGTTTATGAATCTTTCCAAAATATTTTTAATGCTAATAGTCATCTTATAAAAGAGTAACAACAGAATTGGCAGGTGAGTAGGAATGTGAACAAAAGCCAAGAAAATCAGTCCATCCTTGGACTTCAAACATAAAAATTATTCCTCAAACACTTGAACACTGATACACCACTCAAGAAAATCCAGGGTAATGAAGAGGGTCTGGGTGAGCTTTGAAGCTACAGCGCTGCTTCTAAAAGCATGGGACAGCTCTGCATGGAGAAGGTTTCTCCAAGCAAATAGCGAGCCTTAAGCTTCTCTTAATGAGGTCCATAAGGAGTGTTCACAAGGAGCAGAGAGTGGTGGAACTTCTTGGGATATTCAGGAGTGTGGCACGGCCCGACTAGATGGTGACAGTGGGAGGGTGACAGTCCCCCTTTTTCAGGGCTCCTCAGAATCCCAGCTACAAGTGGAGGCACAGCATGGAACAAAAGGACAGCAGCACTGGCTGGGGGTGGCACTGGGTTACTTTATTTGATGTTACACTCCCCATATCTTGGGGTCCCAGGCAATGAGCTGGGGGCAAACAACACCTTATAAAGGGGGGCAGGTCTCAAGGGAGGATACAATGTAAGAACTGTGGGTGGAACACAAGGCAGGGAATACCAGGGAGGAAAACTGCTTGGGACAGGAGGGATTAACAGCTGGATGTGGGAGGAAGGGGTTTGAAACTCGGCAGAAAAGTAGCTAAGTAGCAAAAAGATTAGACACATGGCTCAAGTGAATAACAAAGGCAGGTCTGTGTCCTTCTAACACAGAAAAAAAAAACCTCAAAAGGACAAATCAAACAACAACCTGCAAAAATAAAAACACAGTACAACACAGGAGATGCCGCCTCTTCAGATATGAGACGCTTCATATGAAAAAGGTTAATTTTGCTGAAGTTTTGCTGTAAGCACAGTGTCTGTTGAGTGTGGAGGGGCCTGGGCAGCCTCTGTGGCTGCTGTAGGAACACTTTGCAACACTGATCCCAGAGCCAGGGACCCTGTGCAGCTGGGAGGGTTGGGATAACTGCCTGCATGGACCAGGCAGGTTTTATCAGGTATCTCTGCTCTGACTCAATGCTTACTTCAAAAGCTAGGAAGACTCTGGAAAATCTATCTGCTTGCTTAAAAAAGGTGCTATTTTTACCACTGTTGGTCTGCATCAATCAGGATACGTATGAGCTGATAATTACCATTTCCTTATGGAAAAAGGACACTTATAATGTTTTAGCATGCTTGAGCATGTTTTTGTATCTGGGGTTACATGAAGTTGAGCAGGTGAAACAGCAAGTAGTTGATGCCTTACTCCAAAAATCAATTCCATACAAAATTTATTTTCTAAGTAGGAAATAAAAAGTTTTATTTTCTGTCCTTTTTATTTCCCCTGCATGGATAAAATCTGAAAAATTGATCTATCATCATTTCTTAGGCACTCACTAAAAGAACCACTAATGGCTTCTGACAAAACCTGTGCTGATTTAGCCCTACTGAGGAATGTCCACCCATGAGCTTTTCACCTGACCATAATCCCACCATCCTCAGGCAAATTCACACACACCAGCCACCACCATCTGTGACCACAGCACCCCAGTCATGTCCCACATGGCTGCCCTTTCTTCCCTGGTTACCAGTGCATTCCCTGCAGGGAAGGTCCTCACCTGCAAACAGCATCCTCTGTTGTCCTCAGTTCCTTCCTCCCTCTGCCCCTGCAGCAGAACCTGGTTACTCCAGTAAATTTAGTCCTTACCAGTGTTTGGTTACTTCCTTGCCTGCTGGGGTTTTGGACATCTTCTACAAAGGCACAAATACCTTTAAGAGCATCCACCCACAAAGCTGTCAACATGTTCAGTACAAATGCACCTCACTTTCTCAGCTATGAACAGTATTTTCCAGCCCAACAATGTTCAGACTGTGTGACACTGCCTGTGATTCCAGATTTCTAAATTATTCTCCCTGACAGACATTTGCAAGAGCTTTTTTTGTGTCAGCATTCACCAGTGATGTGATGTTGTGAATACTTCACTCTATTAAAAGCCTGCAGGTAGTTTTCTTTTTATTTTCAGCATTCCATCCTGTGCTGTTTTGATGAGATACTTGAAAGAAGATTGAAAAATTTCCGCTTAACCTCTGAGCTTGGGTTTTAATTGATGTCAGGTCAGATTCTGAATTTAAATTAATCTGAATTTAAATTCCTTTCTTTCCTTCTTCTCTTAGGTCTTCTCCTGATCTTCATTCCCATGGGACAGGGAGCCTGAGGCAGCAAGAGGCATTAAGGTATCAAGAGTTGTTGGGTTTCTCCTGGGAGCGCTCCCCCATCTGCCATAGAGTCCAGTCAGGAGTTAGACTTTTATGATCCTTGTGGGTCCCTTCCAGCACAGGATATTCTGTGATCCTGCACACCTTTGCCTTGATAGAAAAGTGAAAGGAACTGAGTTTAAGACCAGCAAGAGGTTTGGGGGAAGAAAAACTGAATTGTTTCAGTAAGCAGCTTTGAAAAACAAGATTTTGACAAATTGTTTCCCCTGTTCACCATTCTTTTATTCCTCCTATCTCATGCAGCCACTTGCTCGCCAGCTGGTCCCTGCAAAAGCCAAGTTTGCTCCCAGCTGTGAGTTTGTAATCTTAAAATACAGCTTAAAAGCCACTGGCATTCTCTAAATAAAAGAAACCAGGGGACAGAGTGTCTGTTAACTGAGCTTCTTATGAGAAGAGCCCGTGGATCCAAAACTGACAATTCTGAAGCAAAAGTGAACACCAGCACCAACAGAGCAACCAGAGGGTGAGTTGTGACACATCCTCCATCAGTTGCAGAGGGATTGCTGGTGGAATGGCTTAGCAGCAGGAACCTGTCCCACAGACTCTGCTGCTGCAGGAGTCCCAGCACTGTGTGGGAATATCCTCTGTGCAGCATGGATATATGAAATCCGCACAACTTGGGTGGAAACACTGTTTTATTCTCCTAAATAACTTCACTACTGAAACACTGATAGTTTCAGCTGCATAAACAACATCTTTATGAGCTTCAAAGGCCAGGGGAAGAAGTCTGTATTTCTGCTTGGCACTCAATGGCAGGTAGAACAAAGCAGGAAATTTCCTTGTAAATCTGTCAGTGACATTATCTTCTGCAGAAAGTTGCATTCAGATTAGCTGGCATGGAGGATATGGATAAGGAAATCCATTAATCTTAAGTTTTGCCCTGTTGTGCTGGTTTTGGCTGGGGTAGAGTCAATTTTCTTCACAGTGGCTGGAATGGGGCTGTGGTTTGGATTTGTGCTGGACACAGTGCTGATAGTTCAGGGACAATTTTGTTCTTGCTGAGCAGGACTTGCACAGAGCCAAGGCCTTTTCTGGTTTTCATACTGTCATGCTGGGGAGGGGAAAGGGGCTCCATGGGAGGCTGGGAGGAGGCACAGCCAGGACAGGTGACCCCAGCTGGCCAAAGGGATATTCCAGACCTCGGGATATCATGCAATATTTATAAACATGGGGCAGGGAGGGCAAAAGGAAGAAGTAGGGCACTTTTGGAGTGATGGCATTTGTCTTCCCATGTGTGATGGGGCCCTGCTCTCCTGGCCATGGCTGAACACTTGTCTGCCCATGGAAAGCAGTGAATTCCTTGTTTTTTTTCCTTTGAGTGAGTTTTGCTTTCCGTATTAAACTCTTTATCTCAACTCGCAAGTTTTCCAGCTTTTACCCTTCCAATTCTCTCATGATCCTGCTGGTGGGGGTCAAACCATGACATCTATCCTTGCAAAACCCCAGGTGCTGCCCAGCTCAGGAAGAGAGGGAGTTTAATTGGGGCCTTGAAAAGAAAATTTAAGAGATGTCAGCATGATGGCTGTGTCTGCTGAAACAGACAATTACAATGTACAATTAATGTTCAGGCTGTTTAAAGATGTGAAGTGTCTGTGGCTCTCTTTATTGCTGGAACAAACCCAGGTCACTCAAAATGAATAAATATTTGTTTTGCTCTATAGTAAGTATCTGGATTTAAGGGCTTTTTGTGCTCTTGATCTAGGGTTGGGGGTTTTTGCAATTGTCTTTTCAGCTGCACTGGCTCTAACAAAGCAGTGTCCCACTGTCCATGTGACCCTTGAAGTTGGATCCTCCAGTGGGATCTTCACCAAGTTGAAACAGATGATATTGAATCTACCAGCTTTAGCCCTTTCTGAACTCTCTGTGAAGACCCAAATAAATGTCTCATCCTGGGCCTGAATGAGGTACTCAGCTCTTGGTGAAGGCAGTAACCTCTGCACAAGAAATAAGCACTGCTTTTCTTGTGGAGAAGGCCCTGAGATGGTAGGAGCAGGTGACAGCCACACGCAGTGATGACAATGTTGGCAGCAGACAGGCCTGGAGGTGGGGTAACTCACAGGATCATGGCTTTATTACATTTGACTTTCAGCTGCATAAACAACAGCTTTATGAGCTTCAAAGGCCAGGGGAAGAAGTCTGTATTTCTGCTTGGCACTCAAAATCACTACTTTGATTAGTATACAGCAATTGGCTTCCTGTTGTCATTCTTTCTTTATATATTTTCTTTAGTATTGTCTTTGTGTTTCTTTAGTGTCAGGAGTGCAACTTGCTCCCATGGTCAAGGTGATCTCCAGTGGGGTTGACAGTCTGTTTTACTTCAGAAGAATTTATGATCCTCTGCTGTCAGCCCTGCAAAGGCTCTCTTTGGGCTGCAAATTGGAGTTGCTCAGGTGACCTCCAGCATCCTTTCCAGCCCAAAGTATTCCATGAATCTATGAAGGAGACATTTAGCTCCCAACCAAGCAGGTGAGAGGTGGATTCACACTTGAGTGGCTGAAAGGCCATAGACTCTCTCAGGGAAGTGTGATGGATGATTTAATGAATCATGATGAGTGTGTGGGCTCTGGCTTCCAGTGGGTGATATCTGTTTCACTCCATCTTTTTCTCACATTATAAAGCAGGAAAAAAGTACTCTTCTGGAACTTTTTATTTATATTTCACAATAAAAGCTGTGACAGCTGGAATAAAGCCATTCATGGATTTATTATTTTCAAAAGTACAGACTCAAACTCGCAGACAAGTAGAAACTATGGTAAAAGAAATAGAAGATTTGGAATTACAAGGAGAGTAAGTGATAAATCAGAGTGGAGTGGGAAGATGGTGGGCAGCTGGCATGGCTTTGAGCATCAAGGCTGACAGCCATTTCCCTCTGTCCCCTTTCTGCTGCAGCTGAGCACAATTTAAATTGAGTAGGAGGAAAGGCCATGATGACACCATCATGTTCAGAGAGGAAGAAGCAAGGGTGGTCTCCCACTAACCATAATATTTCAGGATTCAGAGCACTAGATAGTCTTCATAACAAGTTGGTATACCTGGGCAAGTAATTTCTAAAGGCTGGTAGAGCACCAGCCTGTGTTTCTGCTGCCAAAGAAGGGGTGGAGTGCTCGTGAGATGTGGCTTCAAGCAAGACCTCTTGTCTGCTTGTACTTTCAGAGCCTAGCTCTTTATGTCCATCTCTCTTTCTTTCCCATAAATCACTGTGAACTTCATCTTGGCCACAGCAAAGAGATGGTCACAGAGGCCTTTTAGATACCAAAGGAAGTCCAAAGAAGAAAAAATGCAGTCACAGATCATATGTGCTGGAAATGCTCGGGAGGAAGGAACTGAACCACAGAGGAAGAAGTGACGTGTTGTGCCTGTTTTAAAGGACTTTTCCAGAAGGAGAAAAGCAAAAGGTTAAGCCAGGCATAAGGCTTGTGAGCTGTCTTCTCTCCTGTGTTACTCTGCTGCTATGTGTCAGACCATAATAATATGGATATTAGGATGTTGTACAGGAGGCAAAATTTAGTAGTGGCATAGGCAATGAGGCAATAAATGAGGGCAAGAAGGAGAATGTCACCTGGAGATCAACTCCCTTGCTACTGCTGGTATTATACATCTTTCCAGATTCTCTTTTTACTGCTTCAATGCTGAAAATGTTTGATTTTTTTCACTTACTGAAAGTTAAACTTCCTACATAATTCTAACACGGTAAAGATTTCAAACTTTATCAAAGATGTTCTAAGAAAAGCCTTTTTTCTCAATTTGTTTTAGGATCAATGCACATTAGTTTCAGCTGAATGCTGTGATGTAACAGTAAATTGTAGCAAATAACTATGTCATGAAGCTGCTCAATGATTGTCAGTCCTTCCCTCAACCCCAATTCTTGCATGTCAGAAAATCCCTCTGTCCTTGACTCACATTCTGCCAGGAGTTTCCCCAGCAGTCTCTTCTGGGAATGGTGCCAGCCTGGCTGGCTGGCAGCTGGGATGGCACAGGTCCTGGAGAGCAGCAGAGGTGCTGTGCTGGCTGACCTCCACAGGCAATGAACATTTTTGCCATCACACTCACACCAAGCCCCTGTAATAAACGCACGGCAAGATTCCCACCAGCCTGTCTGCAGAGGAACGATCTGATCACTGAACAAAAAGTTCATTGGAGCATCAGTGCCCCCAGCAAAAGGCTCTCTTGGTCAGTAGCTAAAGGCAGATTGCAAACCTGGCAGCACTCTGGCAGGGGAAGCCCGTGCTGCTGTCCTGACACTGCATTGCGGTGTCCTGATGATTCCCAAACCCCGTCCAGCACCACAGCCTCACAAAGCAGCTCTTCTCACTCCTGCTTTGTGATTTAAGACAGAATTCAGAGGTGAATGTCTCAGCTCCAGGCAAGGAAAGGCAGTGACTCAGCAAGGGGACCAGACTACCTCCACTGCAGTTCATTATGTGACTGGGAACCAGAACAAGGGACAACATTATTTCATCAAATGGCTATCAGGGTTTTGCTTGTTCATGGTCTATTTCTGCACTGAATGCTAAAAGCATTGGGGTTTCTGTTTGTTTAATTATTAAGCTCTTGTAAAAGATGCAGCTTCTCCTAAGCCTGGGCAGAGTGCCTGAAAAAAATGAGATGGCTTTGAGGAATGAAAAGCTAAATGCAGTGAAGATGTATGTTTCTAACAGATTATTTCACTAATCATAACAGGGCCTTTACATGCACCAAAGCTAGGCTTGATTCATTAACTTCCATTGTTATTGATGAAAGACTTTAATTTTTTCCTAATCTCACATACACTTATTAATTCTTAAATCAAATATACATTACAGCTGAAAATGCATGTTCTGAGAGCAATTAAACTAAAGTACAGTGTGTATTTCTCATTCTGGCAAACAAATACAGCAAGACCTTTGGGAATATTTCTCCTTGTAGGAGTCTGTGTTTCACTGTTTGTCTACTGTAATGAATATTTTGACACTGCTTTTTGAGATGCTTGGGTGAAATTACTTGCTTATCTGGTTAAACATGGTTTATTTTAAAAAAGATTTCTGCTTGGTGTTTTTTTTTTTCTTTAAGCAGAAGAAAAATCTGAAAACTAAACCAGCTATTTCTTCTGCATTTAGACTTTCCATCTGTCTCTTTGGAAAAAATTGAAAAAATTAGGGAGCGAAGGTTCAGTTAAAAATCAAATATGAAACCGATGAGCCCACTGGATTTTCCTAAGCATTTTCCCCTTATTTTTTAATGAAAACTTTGCATTTTTATGTTATTTCAATAAAATGAACCACATTGATCCAGTCTTAAAAATCAGATGTCATCGAAGAAAATGAGTATTGATAAAAAACCCTTTTTCCCAAGTAATGTACTAAAATATGGACACCATAGATGTTCAAAACATTAACTGCAAAATACTTTTTTTCTATCTCACACAGCAACCTCAAACCCAGAAATGCTGTGTTATCATAAGAAAGTTCCTAAGTTATGGTGATGTTACATTCAGGTTTGATTGCAAATTGTGCCAGGGAGTACATTCCGATCAAATTTTCAGATCCATTTTGATGACTCAAGAGGTCTGGATAAAGTTTGAAAGAAACAGGTGGTCTTCTAAAGGCTTCTTTTGTTTACCTCATTACTTAAAAATCACTTCATAAGGAGTAGATTGAATTGGCCAAATGTCCAGATACATCTTCATTGCTGTTGCTATGGGTATTGTTATTATTAATATTATTAAAAATAAAAATAATAATGTGGCATATATCAATAGTAATAGTGGCATCCACAAGGCAACTACACAAATATTATGTCTTGTCTGCTGTCTCCTCCTGACTTTCTGCCAGAAAACCTGGCTTGAAATAAAAAAGCCAGAGATATCTGACTTAGATAAAATAGTAATAGAAACAAGGTAAATTACTTATCACTGAAAAAAACAGAAAAACAATGTACCAGCTTGCTAAATAATATGGTACATTTTTATTTAATGGAATTTTAAAATAAATATTTTTATTTCCTCCTAGACTATATTTTTTGGAACAGAACTTTAAACTGACTGACTAAAAATCTAGATTTTCTTCTGAAAAAGAAAATCCTTTTGCAGAAAGATAATATTTTTTTGCATAAACAGGTTGAATTTTCCAAAAATTCTGTCCAAGAACATAAAGTTGAACATTCTAAGAAAGTGTTTTGTTTAAAATAGCAGACCATTTTATGCCTTCAGATTCTATGATTTTGTATTGCAGGATATAAATCAAAGTTGGATTTTTTTTTTTTGTCCTTTCAAAGGAAGGATTTGGTTTAGTCCTCACTACTGCTTGTTCAGCCCTTCATTTCACTGCAGTACATTTCTTTTCTTAATTGCTTTTAGGAAGGGAAATATTCCAAATCATGGCATCATCATGAAATTAATGCTCAGATTTCCATCCAGCTCTACTTTGGGACTTGCAGTACAACTTCTTGTACCAGGAATCACACTAAATAATCTATACAGAGAAAATCCAGTGACGTACCTGTCGGCATTTTGCACAGTCAAGGAGAAAGAGTTGCAGGTTTGTGATTAAAGGGGTTTTCATAGATACTTAAAATTAGGCAAAGGCTTAAGTATGAAGTTTCATAAATGCATATTTGATGACTTGTCCAAGAATTGATCAGCTGTCGTTTATAATCAGTGTCAGAGATTTAAGAAAGTAACCGACACAGTGTTTCTTTTATACCAGATTTGCTCTTTTTGATGCGTTCCCAAGAGAAACAGCAAGGAACTTTCATAAAGACTAACATTTAGCAACAGTCATTGCAAAGGGTATGTTAATTAATATTCTTTTTTAGACAGAAGCTAGCTTCAAATGCTGCAAATTTTAAGGACAACTACAGTCAGCAGAGCAAGTCCTGTTGGTCTCCTTTTAACAAATATTCACTACAGAAGTGGTTTGGTATCCTCGACAATTTCCAGCTACATAAACAAGTCCTAAAGAAGTATTAATCATGCTCTCAATTTGGTGTAAAATATGTGTGTGCTTTTGAACTTTTTTACTGATTAAAATGTAGGTCCAGACTTAGAATCTTTACTCAACAGTTTTTGAAAAACAATGCTTTAACTTGTTAAATTACCAGAATTAACCAAGCCCACAGAGAGGAGTCACATTACTTTGCTGAATTTACTCATGCCAGGGAAAGTTCTGATGCTTGTAGCAATACAGATGTAGAAGGACAAAAACGTGTTTGCTGAATCTTTATAATGCCTGCCTTGTAAATGCCACCAGTGCATCCACACAGGGTGCTGTGCTGCCTGCACACTGACAGCTCTTGGTAACTCAAAACCACTGAAGGCAATGTGCACTTGTTCAAACATTACCATTTCTGTAGAAGGAGGAGCAGCTTTGCAGTATATACAACATCCTATTTCTTTCTCAAGCATTCCATATCTGTCTGAGATTTTAAAAATCAGGAATGGAGGCTATTCTTGTCTTGACAACTCAGGTGCTTTACAATGAATGCACTCTATGAAGATGTACAAGGTCTGTAAAAAGGATTGTAGTAACCCTTGCCCTATGGCTATGAACCAGTCAGACTCAGATCCCCTGCAGACATGTTTGCAAATATTCACTTTTTTCCCAGTGTTGAGAAATAAAGTGTATGTAAGTATAATGGGAAAGTACTTTATTACTGTTCTCATACTTAGATTTGCATACACAGATAAAATTTGGCAAAAAAAAAAAAAAGAGAAATCAAAAGCAAAACCAAAGAGAAGCAGGTCTGGTATGTATTTCAAGCTAAGAATTTGTTCAGAATGAAGACAATAGCTGAAGTGTAGAGCAGCATTGGAGTAGGATACAGTGGGAGTCAAGTAGAGGGAGAGAACAGTTTCCTTTTCTTCAGGAGTAGCTGCTGCAGTTCCACTGTGGGACAGGTACAGTTCCACAGTGGGACTACTGTGAGAAGGATCTGTGTTGTGTGAATAAAAAAAGTCCAGCAGCTTTAGCTGGCTGTTGCAGGAGGCAGTTCTTACAGGTAGTCAGAGGCTCTCTACAAAGAGGGAAGGACTGTTTCCACAATGAAAACACTGTGGTCCAAGGATGTAGCAATGAATCTTCCTCCACTTCAAAAAACCCCATGTACTAGAAATCTGCTGAGATAGTGGGAGGACTTTTCACACTGCCCTAAGAAGGAAGAAACCAGTCAGGAAGACCTTACCTGTCTTAGTCTTGGTGTTCTCATTATATATAATAAAAAGAAATATAAGAGGCCATGGCTCTCACTCTCAATCACCATCTGCAGGGTAATTGCATCTCCCAGATTTGATTTCAGGTGGGTGGATTGGAGTTCTTTCAATTCATCAGTTCCTGGGGATCTTTACAGGGGAGTTCCTTCTCCATCTGAATGTGGATGGTAAGATCAGAATAAATGCAAACTTTATTACCATGTTTTATATTAATACTTGTAATTAGAGAGCAGAATAAACATGCAAAAATGCCTCTGTAGGTGTACATATAATGCATAAGTGAATTAAGGAACATAATTTATCTTCAGTTTGCCTTTTTCCTCTCATCTGGAATGCCTGACTGTTTGTAATAGTGATAAATGAAAATGCACTGAATACTATATGGTATAAGAACCAGTACTGATCCATCCTAATTCTCTTCTGCCAGCTAAAAACCT
This sequence comes from Fringilla coelebs, assembly GCF_963513975.1. NCBI lineage: Eukaryota > Metazoa > Chordata > Aves > Passeriformes > Fringillidae > Fringilla > Fringilla coelebs. Next base: position 127,922,969 of record NC_140028.1, read on the forward strand.
AATTTTAAATGAAAAGTTCTCCATTGACTCTTTGAAGTAACTGCAATTACTTCCATTTGGGACAAGACTAAATTTAGCCCCTGAAATTCAATAAACTCTACTGGCACATGAAACTAACTACCAGAATCCTATGAATCTAGAGGCATCCGTTTCTCAACTTAGACTTAGATCAAAGTGTTTGACTGCAATTCACTCCACAGGACTAATCCCATTTACCTCATTTCTATGAAGATCTTCCTTTTTTTTTTGAGCAAAGTCAAACCTAATAGGTCAGATGGTGGAGGGGGTGTTGCAATTCTGATACCTGGACTGCATCCTGAGGCACAGGAGGAAGGATATCAACCAGTGGCAGGGTAGCCAGGGGCAGGGGACAGAGCATTTTCATGTCAGATAGCCAATGAATTCCACAAAGTCAGGTCCATCCTCTAGATCTTTTCAGAGACCATAGGAAGGATAGTCTTAGTGATTTTCAACTCTGGGGAAAAAATAATTCCCATGTACTTCCACCCATCCTTTCAGGCACAGCTTAGGGAGCAGATTCTCAGTCAGTGTAGGTTGAAAATGTCTGCTAGCACCAAAGCTGGCCCCACCATGGGAAGCTGAGAACTCTCTCTGCTGTTCATCTGTAATTGCACTTTAACCTTATCTTTTCATTTTAAAACACAGGTCACCTTTTTATTTCTCAGCCTCTGGTCAAACACTAGCTAATTACCAAAGAAGCACGGAATTTGGATGATTTGCAGAGAGCGCCTTATGAGAGAGCAAAAAGCTGCATCTTGAAAAGATAGGACAGTAAAGATATTTCAACAGGAAGTCAAAGGATTCCAACAGGGAGTGCTAAAAGACCCCCAGACCATCACACTGGAATGTGTCTTTGGCTTCATGAAAAGTGATAACTTCAGCTTGGAGGATATCATCAGCTCTGTTTCACTGAACACAGGGGACTCCTGATCTCAGTTACTAGTCTTATCAAAAAACAAATGCATCTCTAGATCAATTTAGGAGTATGAGATATGAAGCATTTCACACAGGATTTTGTGTCCTTTTCCATCTTTTGTGTCCTTGTCCTCTTTTGAAGACGTGATCAAGAGAAAGCATGTTGGAACTGCACATGTGAAATGCCAGCTCTGCCTTTCAAAACTACTTCCAGGATCTCAGCTGCTTCCAAGGACTAGTGCACTCATATGAGGAACTGACCTTGTTTCCAGATGTCTGGTTTCTGGCTTGTAAAGTGAAAAACTAGAAAGAGAAAACTAGATTTCTGCCTACTTTTTTCCCTTCTTCACCTCTAATTTCAGGTGTTGATTAATACTTTTTTTTCATAAGAACAGTAACTGTAAAGAAGTATCAAGCCCAAGTGTGTGGTTCTCACAGACTGCAGGACCAGAAGGTTTCCAGGCTGCCACCAGCTGCCCCTGGACACCTGATTTTTCTGATAGGGTTTTTTGCTGTTTTGCTAACAGCAGCCCAAAGGGCACTAGCAGTTCTCCTTCCCACCTACCACTTTTTGGCAAATATGTCAGCTCTACATTTTGTTAAGGCATTCAAGCTCTTCAGGCTTTGTGTTGCAGCCTGCTGGAACATTTCCACTGACTTCTGCAGTCACGGGGACTCCACCAGCACCCTTTGTTCTGAACTGCAAGGGCCAGCTTCAGTGTGGCCTTGTGTGCTTTTATTCCCAGCCAAGTGTTTGCACAGCAGACTGATGTCTTCACTCGTAGCTTTGCCCCCTCCACTTGCACCTCAGCCTTGTCTGGCTGAGCTGTGGGGTGGCTGGCTTTCCTGGAGGCCAGGCACAGCAGTGTGAGTCAGCTCCCAGGTCAGGAATGCAGCTCATCTCCAGTCGGTTCAGAGCTCTAGAGTAACACCACACACTGCATTTCTTTAGGAAAGGACCTGGTGCCTGGGAAGAAGGAAACCAGTGAGACTTTCCCATGTGAACTATCTTAGAGACCCCATGTGAACCTGCATGTTCCAGCAATCAGTGAGATTGGTTTGCAAAAGTTAGTGCTACACCAAGGGCACCACTAGTGCTACATAGTTCAGATTAAAGGCTGCTTTCAGAGGCTTGAACCCTTTTCTGACTGCATTTGAGGACGTTTTTAATTGGGCACAATGCCCCCAGACAAGCCACCAAATGCATGACTCTGTGTAAATAACACTGCAGAGTTTTCCTGATCAGAGGTCTTCCCTTGGTAGGTCTGAGCTTTAACATTCACTGCCCTCCTCAGCTGTGGTGCAAATCAGTGCATCTCCTGAAGGGCAATTCCTCTGGAAAGGACAGGTAAAATTTAGAGCAGCTGGTTTCATAAGCGATTACTCTGCTTGAAAGCAAACCATAGTAAGACACAATTTATGTATGCTGTAATAAAGACAAGAATTTCTCAAACACACATAGTTTTTAACGTTATATGCAGGCTAATTACTCTTCTAGAAACATAAGATTGCTTCTCAGGCTCCAGAGAGCAGTTTAATCAAATGTGCTAAAATATAAAGAAAATATTTGTTGCAAAAAAGACAAAAGTTATTATCAAGGCATTAGTGCCACTGTTCATCATAAAGGCTGATTAAGAGGTGTTTTGTGGCATAGTTCCTCACTGGCAAGAGTGTCTCTGTGTTTCAATTCAGAGGAGACATGAAAGTGCTATTCCTGAACATAATCAGGAATCGATTCTCCCTGACACCACCAAGCAATTACAGTACCATTAGGTTCCATTAAGGTGGAGACACTGCCAAATATAGACTCAGCAATTAAAATGCTAAATGAAAGTTTGTGATCCCCATACTTTCCTATCTTGTGTGTGTCAAAAGAAAACTTGTCAAACCAAATCAGGACTGAGAATTTTGATTGAAACTTGTAGGAAACAGAACTTCACCAACTTTACCTACATTGAAGCACAGATATAAGCCCTGAATGAAATGAAAAAGTCACAGTCACCTGCATTGTTCTCCACTTGAAAAGATTTCTGGAAGTCACCTACTAATTTATTTTAACACGATCCACAGTTGTTGTTTTTAAATTATACAGTGAGTAAAAAATGTACCATTTCACTTCACCTTCATTTTTACATGCTGAAACTGTTCAAAGAATGATTTTCCTTGAGGGAGAAAAAAACCCCAAGTAATCAGTGATCAGTGTAATATAATTCAGTCTGGGAAATACAATAACTAGAAGGAAAAGTGCCTGAAAGCAATTTAGGAAACATCTAAAATCACAGGGGGCATTGTACGGTCAGATCATGAAGTTAATGGATAGATTCTTAAACCCTAACAAATTATATCTGAAACTTCTGCCTGATGGTGCCTTTTGCTGGACAACCATGTTTCTGCTCCATGCAGAGTGCACTCAGAAAAAGAGGGCATCTTTGCACAAATGGTGCCATGTGGCTCCTCCATCCTTGCACAGCTGGTGCTGTATGCCTACTCCCACCCATGCCATGCTCTCACGGTGCATCAGCCAGCTGGCTCCCAGAGCACAGAAATACTCCCTAAGAAGCTGTTCTGAACAGTACAACAAAAAAACAACTTTATTATCTTCAGACCACAAATGCAAGAAGTGCATGATGTATGATTACCTTCTCCCAGAGCTCCATCTGATCTCCACATTGAACAGAAAGCACTTCCATGATTTGATTTCCCATGCAAAGGGAGGGGTTTTCAGGTCAAGCTGCCCATGTCAGTGCCCTCCATACCCTGGGATGGGAAAAGATCTTGCTCTTGACCACCCTTGAGGGCTACCTGGGACTGACTCTGAGAAGGGGGATTCATCAGAGACAGTCCTTGCACCACCCCATCCATCATGGGCAGTGTCAAGCGCTGCTCTTCTCAAAGTCACCCCACCACTATGTGGTCCTTGGCCTTTTCCTGGATGGGGTGCAGGTCAGCTCTGTGGGTTCTCCATACTTTAGACTGGCATTGCAGGTTGAAAAAACCCCAAGTTTTCTTCTGTGCTCTCTGTGCTTTCCTTGCTTCAAATTTTTAAAACTTATTTCTTGTAATTGTTTTGTTCTGTTTCTGCTGCAGCAAATATATATTTCTTGACTGCAGCTCTGGGAGAGATTCAACCCAGCAGGTTAGTATTAGCTAATATCAATGGATACATCTCAAAGGAGCTAAAGTAGAGTTACTGCTACCAGGGGTAGAGCCTGCATCTTCCTGTTCACTTTAATGGTTTAATTTGACTTCAGGAGAAGCCAAACTACTTCCTGCAGCCTGCACCAGACAACTGTGTGTCCTTGCTTTATATGCACATTTCTATGTGTTCCAGCATTATCAGAACCCAGGGGCAGAGGGAAGGGAAGACATCTGTGCTCACTTGAGAAAACTATCCAGAACCTCTCCTCTCTAGAGCATCTGGAAAAGCTTATTGTGTACCCAAGGCTTCTAGGGGTTCTGCTGTTGTGAAACACCAGAACTAATCCAGATGCTTGCTGAAGAGTGTCCAAATGCCTGAACTTCCACAAGCCACAATTTATAGGGATTAAGACACAATGCTGCTTTTTCCCATGCTGCCACTGTCAGGGGATGGCACAGGCAGCAGCAGGTTTTGGTGTCAGCAGCTGGCACTGAGTGCACCTGGGTGACAGCAGAAGATCCATTGGTGGTGTGACAACAGAGGATAGTAAGGATGGTTTGATATTAATGGGCAAATGCAGGCTGGCTAATGGCCCCTTCCTAAGGAAAGTGCTCTGCTTCTGAGCCAAATCACTAATCTCAATCCATTACTCTTACCAGTCTGTAGATGCTGGAAACAATAGAGTTCTTTCTACTTTGTATTAAGAATGACAACAGTGCTGTGGAAATGACCTGGTAAATTGTCTGTTCAGCTGATAATTTTATTTCAAGCATTGAAAAACAGAAATGGCACCAGGAACTTCTCAGATACTGAAATATTTTCTGTGACACACTAAAAAATGTATATGACTTGCAATAATGAAATTAAACTTAGACAAGATAAACATTCAAATTATCCTTGAATTACAGTTTGGTTCAAGAGCACCACTCTCTCTGAATGCCAAGGATCTTTCAAGCTTAGATGCACTACAGTTAAAAGAGACTTTCTTACCCAAGCTGTGCTGCCTTTTTTCTTCACTGTACTTCAAGACTGAAAGATTTAAAAGTGACTGAAACAACCACAAACCCCATGCTGAGGACAGTCTTCTGTAACTCCCTCATTTCTCCCTCATCTCTCCTAATCCTGACAGGCATGCTACCTTTACTCCTTGTTGTGCAATTGCCATATTACATCATCAAGAATTTACCAAACATATTGCCCTGCCAAACAGTTCGGTAGGATTTGCATATGCTGCACTAGAAATAGAAAGGGCTAACTAGAAATTTATAAATGTATTTGAATTATTCTTACTGGTGTATAATGAGAATAAAATAAAATAAAATAAAAAGCATTCAAGGATGAAATGTTATGGTTTAAAACTCACAGAAATAAGCTTAAATGCACTGAGTATAAAAATATTTATAATATTTTGATTTTATCTAGTTTCAAACTAGGGATGCCAAATCTTAATTTCAAGCTTTGAATAAATGCAACATTTAAATATTCATGTTTAAATATTGAAGATTTCTTTATCCATTCTTTGCATGGATGCAATCTGAGAATGTGGATTTTACCATTAATTTGATGGCTTTATTTTAAAGCTTAACTGCAGAGAATCTTCATTTTTCCATACTCAGTAGTGAAGATCAATCTGCCCAGCAAGCAATTTATGCAAATTGGCCTTAATGAGAAATGTTCTCTGCTTTACTAAAAATATAGAATCAGATACTTTATCTTTGATAGTGCTGACTGATTTCTTGTAGTAGTTGTCAAAAAAAGTTGTAGATTTCTTCAGTAACTGTCAAAATGAAAATGAAAACATCTATTTAGGACACCCACTTTTCTGTTTGAAAAGTTGATTTCTTCTTTGAGTGTGATGCCAATAATTTTGGGAGAGGCAACTGAATAGATTGTTTATATTCAGTAACAGATTGTGTGCATTTGGCTGTCCACCAGTGATAACTGAAATTCAGAAGAAATTAAGCTCTCAGACTTCCATTCCAATCACATCCTCTCTTCGAATTCTGAGATGATTACATATTTCACTTGAAGGAAGAGCAGTAAATATGGGAATTTGTAATCAGGGACTAGGAAAAGTGTAATAAAAACTGTAGGAGGTATCTGTAGTTGTTGTATGATATGATGAGGATTTTTCCTCTTCATCTGTTGTGTACTAAAGGCATTTTAAAATTGAGTCACTCTTAAGTAGTTTTACAACACACAGAAGTTTGATGTTTAGCTGATCTCACAGGCCTCTGAAATATTAACATACACTCCTGCTGATGTACAGATCAGAGCATGAGGAGAGGAACACAGAATCATTTAGATTGGAAAAGACTCTTAAGATCATGAAGTTCAACCATAAACCTAACACTGTCATAGATACTGAGAAAACCTCTGTCCTAGAGACCAGCAGGTGGTGGGCAGCAAATCTGCAACAAAATGGGCAGAACTCTGTCCCATTGTCACCTGGAATAAACAGCACAAAACTTTCCAGATGGTATTAAGAGTGATAATATAAAAAGCAACACTTTAATGGAAGCTTTCAATTGCACAATATAGCTCTGTACACATAGGATACAGAATTTCTACAACTTTTAGAAGGTTCATTAATTAGCATATCTAGCAGGTACATCCAATAGGACATCAGTTGCCCCAGTCACCCATCCTTGGCCCAGCCCCTTGGAGTTGGTCCAGGGACTTCTTTGCCCTATTTCTTGTTAGGTCTCAAGTTCTGGTGGAAAAAAAAATGTCATTGTCAAAACTCCATTCTTGAAAATTAGACTAAACAGAATTTCAAGCATGTGTTATGAAGGGTTAGCTTATTGTTGCAAAATATGAGAAAGGGCAGGAAAGTACTAGAAGCTATATAACTATGTACTGTCTACAAAACTATGAGTACATGAAATACATATATAAAAGGAAAAATCTCTAGGCACCACCATGACTGACAATAATTGGAAGTAGGACCTGCATAAATTTTAAGGAGATAATACGAGTTAGGTAAAACAAAAAGTCATGTAGGCCCTTTCCCATTTTAATATTTTTTGTTGACTTTTAGAGCCTTTGGTCTCCTTATATTACACATCTTTGAGGATTTTTTTATTGCCTGTGGCTGCTAAAAAAAAAAGTCTTTTATGAGTATAAGACTTGTCTGCATGTTCTAACACAGGAGGGATTTCTGAAACTGCATTGCTAAGAGGGAAGGTCCTTAGTTAAAAATGGTATTACAGAAGGGGTCAAAGATACGGTCAATCCTATGGCTGTGATCACAAACATGAGGGAATATTGTTGTTTCAATGTGACACATCATTGAAAATGGCTTAAAATACATTATTTCCCATTATTGCCTAGCAGCAGTCAACATTTTAAAATGTATCCCCCAAGCCTCCCCATGCCTACAAGGAAGGTGTGGGATTTTTCTCTGCTACAGGACAGGTGGTTGATGTAATTTGTCATGCAAGATCTCTTTCTAGTCAAGGCAGAAATGGGCATGTTGAGAGCCAACTCCTCCCACCCAGATAATTAGCTGAGATTAGACACCGCACTTATAGATTGGTAAAGTTAGGGGAAATTTTCCTGTCTCTTAAAAACAGCCTGATTTTTGAAACTCGTCTCAGGAGTGGAGATTGTAATTTACTTCACCGTCTCAACGTGGATATCGGTTTCCAGCTTTTGACCCCAAAATTTAGAAATGCTGGCAAAGCCAAAATTGAATAAAACACTTCATGTGACAGGCACGAAACTTCAAAGTTTTAAATCAAGAGCACAGTGGGGTTCCTTTGGTTGCTGATGTGAATTGACAGTACTACTGGAAAAGATTAGGCAGGGGCTGCCTGCACTGACAAGCCACACTGGTGGTCCTCTGCTGAGGCCTCTTGCAGGCAGTTTGAAGGCTTTTCAAAACCAGAATAAGTCATTTACTCCAATTTTAGCTAGAGTGGTTGGCGTAGGTTGCTGCATATTTACCACAAAAGCAGGTCCTTCAAAACAACACCCCGCTGGCTAGACACAAGGAGTCGTGACTTGGGCATGCTCCACCACGTGGGATAAAGTTACATGGTGGTGGGAAGCACACAGCTGTCTTAAAATCATATGGGTCTTTACAAAACCAAGCAAAATACCAGCCACCAAGGAGTCACATCAGTCACTGTGTTTGGGCTCTTATTACTCTCACCTGAGGACTCAAAAAGCCTCTGTGCCTTCCAGTAAGAGTACAAACAACCAGCAGCCACCAAGAGACTGGGATGACCTTTTATAACTCCTGGTTCTCCCAGCCACTACTGACTATTTTGCCTGTTTTTTCACTACCTTCATTGGTAGGCCAAAAAAACAAAAAAAGAAGAAAAATAAAAAGTGATAATGTTCCCACATGAATCATCCTTCCCACTAAACTGTCTCCTTGAGTGGCAGTTGAGTTTGTTAGTCATCCATCGTTTCAAAATTGTGGGTGGCAATTATCCAGCATTTCCTCTAGGTGTCAAGTCACACGGATAATCCCCTGGGGTGTGTCATTACACCCACTGGAACTGCTGAGGTTTTGATGTCCCCATCCTCCCAAAGCAGAGGGTATGTGTTTTCCTTCCAGGCTGCAATTGCAAAGTTTTGCTGTGTTTCTGCAGGTTTTACTCACAGGGCCTGCTACTTTCACAATCTGTTACAGCCTCTGCCTATAGTAAGTCCAAGCTGGTAACTTGATCAGTGGTTTTCTTTTTCAAAGATGAGGGAAAAAAATGCCTCTTGCACGGAAATTGAGCTGCTCAGCCATACACACACAAACAGAAGTCCAATAATGGAAAACTAAGGTGACAAATGAGATTCACACTCATCATTTTAGCTCATGAAAGTGGCTACTTTGATTTTAGCCTCAGCAATCTCTCAAGCACAGCTAGCTCAGCCTCTTTGTCCCTGCAGAAAGAAAGGTGAGAATGGAAGGGTCTCAGCTGGGAGCAGGGCGGATTTAGTGAGGGCACTTTAGAGGGAAATGCAGCCCAGGTGGATAGCCAACAGGGCAGCAGCTCTTTTTGGGGAACAGTGGTGTCTCCATAGGGGTCAAGGTCAGGTCCCCATGTTGGGGTCCTGCACAACTCTAAGGGATTTACTTTGGTCTGTATAATTGTACCTGAGACTTGGTGAGCCTAGCCTCACATTCAGGGACAAAAATTAGGCATAGTAGATGCTGCTGACTGATAGTGTGATTTCATGGGATTTCATCTCCTTGCTGCTGGAGATCCCAGTGCTCTTGGGTTTGAAGGAGCTTTGTACCTACCCCTCCTAGACTGGGCCCTCCAAACAGCGAGGGGCTGTCATCAAGCTCTAACCCAGCCTTCCTGAATTATTTTACCTGTCTGACCAAATCTCATTGGGATAGTTAGTTAGTCCATACTGTTCAAAATCATCATACTTTCCACCTCCATAAAGATATTTCAAAACACGAGCCTTAGTATGTGTGTATGATTGCCACAACCCAAATACCTAAGCAATGTGTTCAGATGAGTCTTCCTCCCTCTGCAGTTGGGAGGGTTGGAATCCCTTTTTCATTATATTAATGGAAATCTACAGCAAGCTCATCACTCCTAATTCCTCTGACTGGCATATCAGAGCAGCAGGTACATATCTGTGGGGTTAGTTCTGGCATTTTCTGTCCAGAGAAACAAGGAATTTCAATAGCTAGTTATTTCTTGAGAGTGCTGTGCACATTAAATTCTGTAATGAGAATATGCAATCATTGGCCATTGTTTTTGTTGTCTACATGAGGATAATTTTTATTCCAATTCAGTCAATCTGGGTTTTAGGAGATGCATTAACAGAGACAAAAGTGAAAGAGTGCCATGCAGTATTATGTCAGGCTGGCTACTTGAGAAGCAGTCCCAGATCACTGGTACATGAGACCCTGGGTGAATGTCAGCTGAAGGCAGCCAGATGTATCTGCTAGACAAAGCTTAATATGGTTTAGATGCAAAAAAATTCCGTGGTAACAATGACAAGTAACTATATGATCATTATTTGTCTTCATTTCCTCATATTTTCGTCCTTATTTCCTCTAATTTGTAAAGACCTTCTTGCTAATACAAGTCAGTCTAGCCCTTGTTGCTACAGTGAAGTTCTCATTCAATGAGAGGCTACAAGACTTGAGGTCCTTTTCAGAATAAATCCATTAAATAACGAAAGCAAAAGAAAGAGAAAAAAAAGCCAAATATTTTGATGAGTCACCCTCTATCTGATTTTTAATTAAATTTTGAATTAAAATCTGATTTTTTAATTAAATTTTGGTCATGTGAACTGAAAATTATTCCATAGCTGCTATTATTTAAAGACATTATTTTTATTGTAAAAATAGAAGGAAGAACCAAAAGAAAAAAAATGGAACACAAAACCCAACAAACTCAAAAGAGGACTGGTGTAATGAAGAATAGAGAATCGAAACAAACAAGACAGAGGTAACAGAAGACAAAACCATAATACATCACAAGAAAGAGTGCATTGACATTCATATTGATTTCCTGTGGCTAACAAGGATTCTCAGCTCAGCAATCCCTGGGTTACCAACTCTGATAATGCTGCTAAGTGTGCTCTGGTTCCCAGAGGTGGCTGGTTTCACCCACCATGCTTAGTTAACTTGCGGGACCCCCCAGCCACAGAGGGCTGAATGTTGGCTGGCACTGAAATGGCAACCAGAAAAGATAGTTGGAGAGAAATCTGGGGACTACTCTTAAATACAAAACAGGAAGATACTGAACTGTTCAAATTGGTATTCTGGAAAAGCAAAAATATTTCAGCATACAGTAGAAATACTGCAAAATTTGTATGCTGTTGTACTGTTCTCTGAACATAATCTTTGGCCAATGTTCAGCTCTGGGTTAACTAAACCTTCACTCCATTATCATAGGTGCTCTTTATGTTCATATTTCACAGAATCATGGTATCAGAGAATAATAAAATGTGCTGAGTTGGAATGGACTCACAAGGATCATGAAGTCCAACTGCTGGCCCAGCACAGGTCCAAGAGTCACACCTGAGAGCACTGTCCAGATGCTTCTTGAACTCTCTCAGACTTGGTGCTGTGACTACTTCCCTGGGGAACCTGTTTCAGATGAACCCTGTCCCTTTGGTGAAGAACCTTTCCCTGACCTAAACCTGCCCTAAAACGCAGCCCCATGCCATTTCCTCAGATTGTGTGGCCACAGAGAAAAGATCAGTGTCTGCCCCTCTGCTTCCCCTTGTGAGGAAGTTGTAACTGCCTTGGGGTTTCCCCTCAGTGTCTTCCAGGCTGAACAGATTAATTGACCTTAGCTGCTCCTCCCAAGCCTTCCCCTCCATGTTTGGCAAAGTTTGGACAACATGCTGTGTACCTAGAGGAAATGAAGTTTGAGATTTGTTGGATTTTCTTGCTGTTCCAGATCATTGCAAAGTTTATCAATGTCATCCCAAGAAGTTTAAGTCAAAGCAGTGCTGGCTGTGGAAGATTTCTCAGACCAATTTCTAGTGGGGTTTCTCCTTCTCCCAGGAAGGAGATCTTCACCCAGCCTTATTACAGGGAAAAAGGAGGGGGGTTAGGTGCAAATGGAATTTCAGTTTGTTCCCTTCTTGGCCTATCACTGAGCACCACAACTTCATCTTCCTTGCACCCTTTTATCAGACATTTATAATCACTGATAAGGTCCCTCTGAGCCATCTCTTCTGCAGGCTGAGTAGTGCCAGCTCTGTGAGCCTCTCCTTGCAGAAGGGATGCTCCAGCCCCTCAGTCATCTCTGTGCCCTTCACTGGGATCACTCCTGCTTGCCCTAAGTGACCTGGCCAATGGTCATCTAGAGGGGGATCTGCCAAAAAAAACAACACAAAAAGCCAAACAAAACAACTCCTATGTGTGCCCAAACTATGGGTCTTGAGGAACACTTGCAGGCTGCCAGGGAAAGAAGCCAAGTAAATGTTTTATTATGTTATCTACACATCACTCTGATTGCAGAGGATTTTGACTCTCATAATCACTTTAATTCTAGAATTTGATGTTGTTACTTGAGAAGAGTTGGATCATGGTGGGAAAACTGTCTGAACAATCTCTCACAATGTGGAATAACCTGTATTTTAGCAGCTGTTATCTTAGGCAAAGAACATGTTTCACTGTTAGATCAGAAAAAGGAGACCCATAAAACCTCTTGATTAACAAATAGGATACTAATGGTTGACTGTGAACCTCGGGGATAAACTTTATCTTAAAAGTAAGGAAATCAAATGCAATTAATGTGTTGAAATACTTAGTTCTTTTAATGTGAAACTATATTTAAAATATTTGATTTTTTGATTTGTCTATGTGTTCACAGTAATCCTTTGGTTTTCTTCTGAATATGGCCCAATCCCTCTTTGATTTTTTTTATCGCAACACATATTAAAATCTGTCCCAATGAATGCCACTGGAGAATGGGAATAGCTGTAAAACTTCAATTTTGTAAAGACAGAAAAAGTGGCAAAGTTGGCAAAAAAAAATTTCTTTACCCCCTTTTATTTTTTTCTTTCCATTCTCTTTTACCTCATTTTTTTTAAAAGAAAAACCGCCCTTTGACTGTAAATGATAAAGAAGCAAAGCAAATTTTCCAGTCTGTATGTATCATGCACACTCTGAGAGTTATGAGTATTGGATGTGTATTTCTCATATGAAGTCTTAAGGGATATTGCTAGTGAGAATTGATGAACTATTTCATTAAGAGATAAAAAAGTCCTCCCTGAGAGAGAATTAGTGTCTCAAAATTCTGTTAGTTTACCTAGTTTTGGTTTGCTTAAGGACAGCAGAGGTAACATTGCATAGACAAAAGCTGAATACAATTTTCAGTCACGCAATGTCTGCCTTTAAATTGGGAAACCTTTGGCCTTGGGTATTTCTGCCAAGATTGATTTTTCATTTTGGTCCAGTAAAATAAATTATGGCCAGAAAAATATTAAGCATGCTCATTTTGACTTTTTTTCTCTGCAGCATTTGTCTAGCATTGCATCATTAATCTATAAGTTGTTTCCGCATTTTTTACCGTGCTATTTTCTTTCTCTCTTTCTTTCCTTTTCTTCTGTTTCTTGTTTTTTCCCTGAAGATTTTAGGCAAAAAAGAATTTGGGACCATGTAGATTTGGACAGTTTAGAAATGAAACACCGCAATCAGAAGTGGGCTTTAGAAGTGGTTTTAAGGTATCGAAATTAATTCTTTTTAATGTACCTACATTAAATATGTAAAAAATATATAGAAAAAATATGTAATACTGGACTATTGAGATTCAAAATAAAATACTGAATGTCAAAAAATTAAGGATGTTAAAAATCTACTGACTCCCAGTTGTAGATACTCTTTGAAAATAAGTTTTCAGTCTTAAAAAGATTTTAAATAGTCAAAATATCTTCAGAGTTGCAAAAATTATTATTCTTATGGAGAGATTTAACAAAGAAGTGGGCACAGGAGACCTGAAGAGTGAATTCTTACATTGGAGTGAAGCTATTTGTGGGTGCACTAGGTCACACACATACTAAAATGCAAGAAAAAACCCCAAACCTAACTAAGGCAGTAATTGGTTTTTAATTCTTTATTGCTAAGTAATCATTATGTTTGTAATTTAATTCACATTCATGGACATTGTTTACAGTGACTGGGGCAAGCTTAAATCTTAATAACCTGCTACATATTATTCAAGTCACTTCAGCATTTTAAAAATGACAGGTTAAGGCTTTCTCTGCATAATAGCTGAGGAAATAATCAATCCCATTTCCTTGAAACCAAGACCAAAACACGGACATGAGGCAACGTGCAGCTACAGCTGCCACAAAAGCAGTGGACGGTTCTGATTGCCATGGAAAGCACCAATATCTGCACAGGAAATCCTGATGTTGTATGTTCCTCATGAATGGGAAAAGTTCCTAATCCAGGACAGTCTCCACGGGAAAGAAGAAAACAGCTCTGCATGTATTCAAAAGGAGCTCCTCCCAAACACAAACAACAGCAGAGAAGAAAACACAAAGATGAGTGAAAATGCACTAAAAAGCATTAAAGACCCACATGGGAGAAAACTCGACATATTTGCCCAGTCACACTGGCCATAAAATCACTAAACACAGTCCTGTGTTGGCAGAGTAGTTTGGAGAAAATAAAGGTGTTGATAATGAAGGTGAAAGTGCAATATGAACTTATATCTGTAGAGAACTTGGCTTGTGTTGGTTTTTTTTCTTTTAACATTTATTTTCATATTTTGTCAAACCCACTCAGAAAGATGTGACTGGACATTTTGTGAGCAAACATTCCTTTGACAGAAGAGTTAACAAAACAAGTTGATTTTCAATGATAGAATGGGCTTCAAAGGGACACAAATATTTATCTTGTAGTAGGTACAAAATATATGGGGAAGTAAACTATAGGCTTTATTGTTTTTGTGTCGTAGCTATGATGCTCATTATGTCACTAAAACTTGCTAATGAATAGCTGTAAGCGTTAGAGTCAATGCAGGAAAGTGAAAGACCTGCTTCAGAATGCACTTTAGAAGCCTACCTGGACAAATAAAAATGAGATAAATCATGTAACTATTATTGTAATTTCATACCAGAAATTAGAGAAATGACAACTAAAAAATATAGAAATTATTTGGGCCTATGCCATTAAGATCTCTCTCTGACTTCTTCACTTTTGCCATCAGGATGCTGTCCACCATCCCCAGCTGAGCACTACATCCCCCCTGAGGCATCTCTCAAGGATAACACCTGGCTTTCCCCAAGAGGGACATGGAGAAAAAGCCTTCCTGCAGCAGGGTAGCTGTGCCAGGGGTGAAAGGATGGCAGGGCTTGCCTGCTTTCACAGCATCACCTGTCACAAATGAGACCAGATGGATCTCAGGAAGCTGTTATCAACATTGCAGCAGGGATGGTCCTGCTCTCACTGCATGGAAACACAGGAGGCCTGGAAGGTCCTGCAAAAGGCAGCAGCTTCACACCTTTGTGTGGATATTGTTTGAAGTCTAAGTAACCTTTTGAGTATGCTTTCCTACCAGTGCCAGACGTGTGCTACCTCACGTCCCTACAGGTATTGGCATGTGCTACCTCAGCACAGACCTCAGAGTAGAGTCTTTTCATAAACTGGTGAGCTGTTACTTCTTTGGTTTAGTCCCTGTGCAGTGCTGGACTCGTTTTAGCCCATGGATACATGTCTCTGGTATTATCAAGCAATGTTCAACTTTGAAGAAATATAAACGTGGAAAATTAAAGCCCTGCAAGCTCTACTTGTGTAAGAGGTTTCCAATTTGACTTAGGTGTCTGAATTGGGGGCAGAACTCTTTTACCAGCTCTGATTAGTTGGGGCATAGAGTATGAAAGAATCCAGCTTGCTTCCTTAGAGTATTTTGTGAGTTTTGCATCTGTGTAATCTTGTTTATAGGCAGAAACTTCTATGCAGTTAAATAAGAGTTAGGAATTGCCTGCACTATGCATTTGCAAAAGTGGATACTTCAGACATATATTGGGGGTGGTTCTTTGTAGATGTGCCTATGCTAATGACAAGCTCAAAGCTTGGACTCAGGTCACCAGGCTGAAGGAATATGCTTGTGAGCATGGAGATGAACAATTAGAAAGTATTTTGTTTCTTGTGCTTTCCTAGGAGACACTGAGTTTGACACAACTGATAGAGCAAGCTGTTTGTCTGCATGCCAAAGAACCCATGGTCTTTCAAAAGTGGCTGGTGAGTGAGAAATGAGCCTAGAAAAAGCTTAGTAACACTGAGAATGACATCAAACTAATAGTGTATAACCCCATTTATACCCCTAAATGCCATGAGCTTTCCTTTACATCAACTAGATATTGAGAAGCATCTTGTTTGATGGTCTTGGCATGGTGAGCAGTGAGACTATTCCTTGAAAGATACAAGTAATCCTGGTACCTAATGCTGTCAGGGAGTGGATTACTTACAAACTAGGACTTAAGATAAATTCCTTTCATTTAGCAGCCAAGACTATCACATTGGAAAGCTCAGCATGGGAGCTCTGCGCAGCAGGCTGCCCAAATCACCGTTTCCTTGAACTTCTATCAAAGTAAGGCACCTAAATCTTCAGTAGGCACCTGAATCCCTCACATGCACAGCGGCAGAGGATCTGGAAGTGATCCTAAGGCACTTGTCCCCCCGGGAGGTGAGGCTGCTCCCCAAGGGCAGGGGCTGAGCTGGGCACAGCAGTGTGGGGTGATCCAACCTTCACAGGCACTGGCATTGCTGCTTGTGCCAGCCAGGAGCCTTAGCACCCATTTGTCACTGAGGGAAAGGCTGCTCTCTCTTCTGGCCTGGGGAGACAGGTGTTTTCACAAACCAGTTCATCCCCCTTTGGATGGGAATAACTACTCTTCCTTCTGCACTGATCATTCAGGCAGCCCAGACCACAGTAAAGTATTAATTGCAGCTAACACTAAAGTTGTTTCATGCAAACATAGTAAAAATAACTGTACAGATATTGGAAAAATTATACATTATCATCTGACAATAGCAAAAGGAAATGGAAAGATATGTTCAAGGGCTTTTTCTGAGCAGCCATTCTGTACTGCTGCTTTAATCTATTCATTTAAGAATTGTTTTGAGTAGAATACAAATCACAGAACCGTGTCTCTCAAAAGCACAAATATTCTTTAGAAAGTTTGTAAAAACCATGTCCATGTGAAACAGACTGGAAGTCAGGAAGTGGCTCTGATCAACTTATCTGTAAGCCTATACTGGAATAATCTTATTTCCTGCTCAAGGAGCAGATAAAAACTTTGCTGAACTATACTATCCTCATGAGTTGTGAATTATGGATGTATCTCTGTGAGCCCCTGAGTTTCTGTCTGAAAGTTAAATAAAGCAGAAGAGTATACTCTTTCTCTTTTCTTTAGGATTTGGATCCTCTGCACAGATCCTTCTATTATTTTTACATGGCTTTTGTTTCCCTACACAGCCATGCAGACATATAGCCTTGAGGCTTTTCTGTATTCTCCCTGTGCTTTCAATACTTTAAAGAATGTATGTATGATCTGTTAAGATATTGATACCTCATATTTTCTGAGTAATCAAAGGTGCTTATGCTTCATAAATATTTGTACTGCTTTTTACATGCAAATATGTATTTTCATCAGGAAAATTCTGTGCCTGTTTCAGGCGCCTGATATTCCTGCATTGTCTTTCACCAAAGGTCAGTCACTGGATCCAGCTGCTTCAAATCCTACTAGACAGCTTTTCAGACATACTTCAGAAATAGTATCTAGACTTTCAGACATCCACAATGTGAAGGATCTCCTTGTAAAAATAACAATTCCTTTTTAGTGCAGGAATTGTTTTCTAAAAATACAATTCCTCTGCAAAAGAGTGGTTTTTGTTTCAGCACACTTATAAGGGTTTTGAGAGCATCTTTTAACAACACCATGTTCTGGAATGCTGGCAATTTCCCTAGAAAATTGTCCACAGATTCCTCAGTTTTAGTTATCTTAGGGGTTAAGAACATCTACCATGCTGACATCCATTCCCACCAGTCTGGATGCAGTTTTCAAAGGGATGAGGCTGCATTATTCCTTAGAGCATCTCTGCCCTCTGTGGCCCTACCCTCAGCAGCAGCTCTGCCCTCTGACTCTGCTTTGCGTGCACACTTAGAGGTTGCATGCCTTCAGCTCTGGTTAATGTTTAATTAAACAGAAAGGCCCAAAGTATTAATAATAAACCAACTCCATGGCGAGCAGAGGAAGAAACATCTGCCAGAAACTTTATCCCTTTGTGTCTTCTAGCAATTCTTATTATCCCTGCTGTTTTACCAGGCTATCTAGCATCCCAAACAAGGAGCACACTTCCCCCACTCTCTTCTCATGTCTCCCAAGCAGTTCTGTTACTTGATTTTATCCAAGCTCCACAGAAGTGTCCCAGGGGCTGTCCCTGCCTCGTGCCACTGCTCTTACAGGAGGTGACTCCCCCCAGGCTCTTGCAGGAGCTGTTGCTCTGCACAGGCACAGGTAAGCACCACTGCACATCTCCACATCACTTTTTACACGGGGTGACTTGTCCCCAGGCCCCAGTATTGTCCCCCCATGCACAGAGAAATGCTTCCACCTGACATAATCCTGCCTTCACCTTTATTTTCTCTATTCAGTACAGGTCAGCACTGTGGGCAGAAATCTCTGACAGCGCTTGCATGGGCTTTACACCAGCCATGATCACCCCAGTCAGCAGTGGCAGGCTGAGGAGCAGACACCAGCTCTGCAGATTCCCAGGTCCAAAGGGCTCATACATCCTTGCAGTGATGGTGATGGTGAGGAAGAGGAGAACTTTTCTTTCTCAGTAAGGCTAACCTGGAAACATCACAGCAGCTGGACAAATACCTGGTGGAAGGAACACAGAATATAAACACAGAGAGTGTGAGAGGAAGTAAAGGACAAGTAACTCGCACAGATTCACCCAACAGGCCATGGAAATGTGTCCATAGTAAATTTTCAGCAGTATGTGTTCTCAGTCTTTTGGCCTTCTGAAATGCTTTTGAAAAGAAACCCAAACTTCTTTTTGGCTTTCAAACTGCAGTATTAGATAGCCCAAAAGAATTCAAATCCCTGCTGCTGTGTAACTGTGACAACTCATTTGGGGTGGGGTGCATGCATTATGCACTAGGTGTGAGCCACTCTGACTATCCACAGGGCTCTCCTGGAGCCAGCTGTGCCCAGCTCTCCTACAGCAGCTGCTGAGATCCAGGCCAGTTGCCAGGCTGCCCTCCCTGCCTCCTGCTCCCCTACCCACTCACCCACTCTGCCTATGCCAGGCCTCTCCATCCCTCTCCTGAGCTCTGATGCTTGGCTAAGCAGCTCCAATTTGATTTTCCATCCTTCTGCAGGGTTACTTCCCCTAGAAGAAAAGGAGGGAAGAAGAAATCTCTGCTCAAGCCCTGTCTTTGTGACTGCTTTCCTCCTGCCTCTGAAGCATGTGGCACCATCTGCTTATAGAACAGACCTTGAACTCTACTGAGTAGGTAGTCAGGTGCATCACACACAAACTCACATACACACACACACAAACACACACACAAACATACACACACACACGCACACACACAAACACACACCCCCTCTCCCTTTCCACTGTCTCTTATGGGCAATGTTTTTGTCCTAAGGTAAGAACTCCAGTGGCTATTGCAGGATGAGCTGCCTGAATGCTCACATAATTCACACATTCCAGAGATGGGCGAGCTGAAATGCTCATGATTGACCCCAGTGCACACCAGCGTGCACAAGGCTGTAAATTACTGCTGGGGACTGGGCAGTTCTTAGGAAGTTGCAGGGTACCTCCAGCTTGAGGACAGGGAGCACTCACTTTTGACTGGCTGAGTAAAAGTGCAAAGATCCAATCAAATATGGAAATAAAATCCTGAAGTAGCTCCCTAGGTGCTTTGCAATGGTGAATTCTGCAAGGCTGAAGGTTGTAAACCTGTATGCTTCTAGCCAAACCTGCTTACATTATAACCCTTTTGGCATGGGCTGTAGGCTAAATCTGAGGCCAAGCAGACCTAGCCACACCTAGACTTCTCTAAGAAGTTTAGAAAGCAAGGAGACCTTGGTGACCCAACAGGAGGGATCATCACCTGATTATACTACAGTCTATTATCATATGATAATAGACTGTAGTCTAGTTTTGATCTAGATACCACACTGACAATATTTGGATACAGTATTTGCAATAAATCTAAACATAATCATCCACATGATCACTACTGTGTCCTACTTTTCAAGCCTGGCCAAGAGCCTTCTTTTGATGACTCTGCCACTCAATGTTGCCTGCCTAGACACCTGAGGAACTGCTCCATGTAAAATCCAGAATGCTGTCATTTGAGAGGAATCTCTGGAGATCACCCAGTCCAACCTTCTGCTCAAAACATTCTGCCCTTCTGCCAAATTTTTATATTAGATCAGATTGTTCAGGGCAGTGTCCAGGCAAGGTAGCTCCAAGTATGTGCCTGCTCAGATGTGTCTCTGGGCACCTGTTCCAGTGTGTGACCACCCTCATGGCAATTTTTTATTTACTTTCCTACCTAGAACTACCCTTGCTGCAATTTGAATCTGCTGCTCCTTGCTCTGTCACAGGCACCTCTGGGAAGAGACTGGTCCCTCTTCTGTGTCTTCTCCAAGAGGGCAGCTGAAGAGGGCGGTGAGCTCCCACCACTGACAGCTCTTCCAAAGGCTGGGAGCTTCCCCACCTCTCCTTACCCTTCATGTACTGCAGCCCTTCCCCTGTCCTGGTGTCCTCCTCCTGACTCTCTCCTGCGTGGCAATGTCTTTCTCATACTGGGTAGCCCTAAACTGCGCCCAGTGCTCCCAGTGTCATCTCACTGGGTGGAGGAGAGAGGAAGATCCTCTCTCCTGCACCTGCTGACCATGCTTTTGCCAAGACTGCCCTGTGAGTAGCTGGCTTCTGTCCGGGCCGGCTGTTGTCTGTCTGTGCCCAGACACGTGTGAGATGGGTTCGCTCCGATCGGGCTTCAAAGGACAAGGCTGGACTCTCAGGTTTTTGGTCTTCAAGGTTGTTTATTATTTCTTATCTACAAAGTTTTCTCTCTGCCCAGCCAGGATCTGACCAGCAAGGCAGCCAGAGGCACTCTGACCGCCCACAGGGCGGTCGCGTCTTTTTATAACAAAAACTACGTAAATCATATTTACCTTTTGTCCCCAATACTTATCATTCTTATTAGCAAGTGTACCTTCACCAAGAACCTATCAAAATATACCCGCGTCACACAGAAAATGGAAGACATGAAGAAGGAAGAAGAACCAGAGGCAGGCCCAAATTTCTCCATCTTGTCTCCATAACCCCCTGTACCAAAATCTTAAAACCTGTGTTTTGCCCTGTAATTATACTATTTCCTATACCCTTTAAACCCCTGTGATCCTCATATCCTCATATACAGGTGGCACACCCCTAGAAGGATCAAAGTCAAGCCACCAAGTGCTTTTGGCAACATTCCAAGACCTCCAAGCCCCCCAAGGGTTCTCTCGGTAGCTTTGGACATCGGGAGCGATGTGCTGAGTTCCCACAGGCTTCCCTGCTGCCCTGGGAGCAGCTTGCCCACTGAGTTACTGAGAGCCTCCCATCCACACCACCAGTAAATATCCTAAACCATTGCAGCCCAGGTGTCTCTCCCTGAAGGATGCCACTAGGCACTAATCCGTCTGCTGGACATCTTGTGGCTGAGCACCACCCTTTGAGACTGGCAGTCCTAACAATTTTCTGCCTAATTCTTCATCCACTTATCCAGGCCTTATTTCACCAGCTTGGCCTTGGTGATATTATGGAAAACCATGTCCAAAATGTTCTCTAGAGGTCCAGATCAACAACATCCACTGCTCAGCCCTCATC
This sequence comes from Fringilla coelebs, assembly GCF_963513975.1. Taxonomy (NCBI): domain Eukaryota; kingdom Metazoa; phylum Chordata; class Aves; order Passeriformes; family Fringillidae; genus Fringilla; species Fringilla coelebs. Next base: position 127,944,382 of record NC_140028.1, read on the forward strand.
CAGAGTCAATACGGCAATTAGATTGGTCAGGGGTGATATGTCCTTGGTAAATCAATATTTGATGTCCAAATTATCTTGTTGACTGTCCTATGCCTGGAGTCACCTCTCAAGGGCCTGAGGTCAAGCTGACTGGACTATAAATCGCTTTTAGGCCCTACTTGAAAATGGATGTAACATTTGCCCTCTCCTTATCATCAGAACCCTGCCCTGATGATCATGACCTTTCAAAGACAGTGGAAAAATGTTCCAGAGTGACATTGATCAGCATTTTTTGGATAATACCCTGCATATCTAATCCACTTTAGTGGTCCTTAACTTAATTACCTTCTACTGTGGACAATGCTTCTCTCCCCTAGCCTCTGCTACTCACATAGATTAACTGACAAATGTATTTTCTTTTGCTACAGGTAATCAATATTATTTTAGTTGAAACTTCAGTTATTTTTGAAAATCATGGGGTTTATATTCATCCTTGATGATTTTGCATTTTTTGTACCTTTTGACCAGCCATTGCATCAACTAAAAGTGTCACATGGCTATAATTATTAAAATACTTTGCTCCCATCCAGTGACTTGATATCTGGAGAATTTGCATGAATTAATGGATAAGTATGTCTGATTTGGGTGATAAATAAAAATTACCAAATTGCACAAGATGTGTGGAAATTTTCAGCATCTTGTCTTAAAATAACAATCTGAGATCATCTCTGGGTCAGATATAAAGCCTCCTGAAAACTTTTAACCTTCTATGTCTTCCCATGAGTGCCTGATCAGAGGACTGTGTTACTCAAATGTCAGGTCTTAAAAATACTCAGTGTTTACTGAATAGGAAGAGCTGGACTGCCTATGGAAATACAAGTTTTCAATGCAGCAGATGGTAACACCAGGCCAGAATTAATCCAGTTTCATCTGTAATTTCATGAGCAATACAGAGAACACAAGTTGGTCTCTTCAGTAGGAATTTATAAGAGTGTACTTATAATACATTTTGTTTATTAGCAGTTTGTTGCTGCCAAAGCTTGAATAGACAAGACTGGGACCAGAAAGCCATGTTAATGTATTGGGCAGATAATATTGTTGGAAATACTGATGAAGAGATTAGTGCTTGTAAAGGGTTTTGAGGCCCAGAAGCTGAGATGAAACCTTATATGCGCACTGCCTGTGCAAGACTGTGCTGAATAACAGCTCCTGTGGACTTTCTAAACAATATTTTCTGAATTACATTTAGTAGCTTGCATGCTTCTTCACATGTGCAGAAGGTACAATATATAAATTGGAATTTCTTCCAGAGGTTTCAAGATGCCCAAGCTCAAAGTAGCAAAGACAAATTTCTTTCACCCAGAACAGTGATGAATGATATCTTCTCTTGTCTCATTGACTTTGACATAGAGAAAGGAGTGCTTCACATTTGAGCTTGCCCTTTTTATAGAACCCTGGTCAGAAGAGAAGGACCTTTTCTAACACTGCGTAAAGAAAATTCCTTTAGAGGAAGAGGCATCATCTGACTGCCAGCCAGGGATTTGGAGGGATAGATTTGTCTTTTGTACAGTATGAGATTGAAGTGAACACCTCAACTTAGACTCCTGGACTATGTAATTGAAAGTGACCTGGATTTCAGACCTGCAGAATGTGAACACTTTGAAAAGGAATTAATGGGAGCTTTATGATTTGCAGAAGTTTCAAAATTATTTAGAAACTAAATAATAGTTCATAACTCTTAATAACTTAATGAAGCAACAATGCACTCTAAGTAACACAATTTAGAGATTTTTAGCTTGAATTGCAAATGTTCTTGCTAACCCATGTCCCAGAGACATTGCATTGTGTGTAGAGGCAGATTCCATGTCCTGTGCGAGAGAAAATGGATGTGTCACCATGCATTGAAACAGCTTTGGTTCACTGTAGGGAGAGCTTCCTTTCCAGCTTCAGAGGTTTTTCTGGGCAGCACAAACACAACTTTGTTTTCTTCTTGCCTCCTTGGAGCACAAACAGCAGGTTTTGAAGAAAACCCACATTTTGTGCATGAATAAACACAGAGGAAGAGGTAATGAGAGACACACCTTGATAATCCTCCTCGACAGCAGGATTTGGAAGATTTTATCCTGAAGTTCTCCCTGATGCTCAGGAGACAGCCCCAGATGGCATTGTGGCCCATCAAAGTGACAATAACCAGCACGTGCCTTGGGAGGACTTGCCTGGAATCTAACACCAAGAGCTGTTCCTGCCTCAGCCTGCTCTGCCTGGCCCTGGGCAGGCCACTGCCATTAATGTTTGTGAAACTGGTGCATTAACACATACTTTTAACTACTTGGGGTTATCTTTTCCAGACATTAATCTCTTTGGCTTCCTAGGTCCTCAAGTCAAAGAGATCTCTGCCTCTCAGAACAACAAAAACATATTAAAAAATGGGGGAAAACCCACCAAACCAACAACGCCAAAATGCAGAAATAAATGAATAAATGAATAAATGAATAAATGAATAAATGAATAAATGAATAAATGAATAAATGAATAAATGAATAAATAAATAAATAAATAGTTTGGATTACTTAAAAGTGTTTAGGAACAAAGCAACTTATCCCACCATATGTTACTTCGGTATGAAGAAACAAAAATAAGAGCTTAAAGCCAAGCCTTTACTTACATTTTCCTCTGTCACTTGTGAGACTGCCAAATGCTGTGCAGACCAGGGGGAAATGGTTGTCCAACAAGTCTTCTTCAGGCAGCATTCCTCTAGTGGACATTAATAATGGAAAAGATATATGCAGCTTTTTATTAAATACACATCTTAGAGGCAAAATGCCCAAACAATCTGGAAACAGGTTGTGTTTGCTCTGAGCTGTGTTCAAGCATTCAGTGCCCTGCCTTGCCATGCCCCAGCAGAGCACGTTGCAGTGCCTAGCATCCAATTGCTCAAATGGTTCAAATACAGGGGCTAGAAATAAAATGTGGGGGAGCTCTGAAAAAGAGATACAGACAGAAGGGTGTCAATGAAGGAATGCAGTAGCTTGTCAGAGAAGCACAACATGAAAAGCAGGTTAAGCAAGTTATTAAGCAGAAAAGCATTTTATCAATGCCAATCCGTGTCCTTGAATGCTGTTTAGAGGTCTGCTCCTTCTGATAAAGTCTTCAGTGCAGCAGGACTGAAGCTTATGAGATGCTCAGATTCACTCAAAGATTAAATAGGATAAATGTTTACATTTTTACATGGAAAGAGTAACAGCAAACAAAATTGTTGTAACAACAGTATCTGTATATCTGTTTCAACAGATGTCCACAAACCCAGAAAAGGATCTGATTCCATGCCAATCTTTACGGTGTATCATCACTAGAGGGTTCCAGTCTGTTGGCATATGTTAAAATTTCCTGAATTTCAGTGTAATTGGGAAGATGCATCCTAGTCACACTGTTTTGTGGGCTGCTCCCTATTCACTCACCTAAGGGATCTGTTGGAGTCCCAGTAGGGTTTATTAGACCAGGAGCTGGACTCAATTATCCTTGGGGATCCCTTCCAACTCAGCATTTCTGTGATTCTGCAGTTCCGTGTTTTTTCTTTTTTCCCGTATGTAGCTCCCAGCCCATATTAAGGAAGAGAGAGAGGGCATTAGCACAGCTTTCATTATGTTCTTCATTGTTTTTCCTCCAACTCTCTTCTTGGCCACTTGTCCCCTCTCTGGTACACTATCTGGTGATCAGACTGTAGCTCAGACCAAAATCAAAAGAAGACTCATTGTACAGAACTCTTGGCTTTCAAATCTCGCTCTGGAGCTCCTTTCTGAAGGAATGCCTGCAGGACAGCAGACAGTTTCATGGCTGCATCAGTCCTGAAGTGGCTGTCCATCCTTTGAGATGTGCAACTGCAAATATTGTTCTGAATGTCCTGTAAGTGTTTCAGTGAGAACACTGGAGTAGCGCACACTTAGCAGCTGAAGTTTCAGGGCTTGTTATTATTTTTCTCACTGAGGATACAAATATTTTTCAGTGAAACATAACTGAATACTGAATACAGAGTGAACACTGAATTTGAATGAACCTCAGGCAACCTTGGAAGTGCAAAAACTGGCATATATGTTAGGTACAACCCCCTAGTAGTTGTGAAGCAGTGTTATTTATAGTGCTCCTTTTCTGTCCACTAAACACACATCATGTGGCTTCTTGCAAACCCCTTCTCTAAACCACAGCTACTTTTTTCTGGTAGAGACCCACAGCTTTCAACCACCAAAGAAGCTGGCCATGCTAATCTCTGAAACACAAAACCACTTTAAATAGCCAGGTAGAAAGAGATCTACTGATTTCACTAGCTGGAGAAGCCAAGTCTGTTTCAATCTTTTATCATTTGAAAGGCATTTTCATAATGGGTCTTCTAAAAACACACTGCAGTGGAACAGATTTACAGACTGAGTGTGCATTTGCCACACAGTAAAGCCACAAGATGATGAAGAAAATGTTAAAGTGAAATGGTGAAGAGGAGAGCATTGTAATATGACTGTGATTTCAGCACTGTAAGAAGAAATTTATGGATGACATAATGTCGTGGCTTTACCCTGGTTGAATGCCAGGCACCCATAAAAGCCACTCGCTCACTCCTCTGCTGCAGCTGGACAGAGGAGAGAAAATTTAATGAATGGTGCGTGGGTTGAGACAGGACTGGAGAGAGGTCCCCCATTAAATACCATCAAGGGCAAAACAGGCTCAACTTACAGATATGAAGTGAATTCATTACAAAGTGAATTGACTAACAAAATCAGAGCAGGATAATGAGAAGTAAAACAAGCCCTTAAAACCACCTTCCCCCCACCCCTCTGTCCTTCCAGCTCTCCCCCCTGCCCCAGCAGCACAAGGAGACAGGAATGGGGTTATGGTCAGTTCATCACCCACGGCTTCTCCTGCTGTTAGGGAGAGGAGCTGCTCCCCTGCTGCTCTGTGGGGTCCCTCTCCCAGAGGACAGCTCTCTGTGCCCCTCTCCAACACGGCTCCATCTCACCAGCAGCAGCTCCTGGGACTCTGCAGGGTGGGTCCATCCCATGGGGAGCATCCTCCCCAGGCTGCTGCGGCGTGGGGCGCTCCTCCACGGGGTGCAGTCCTCCAGGGACAGGCTGCTCCAGCCTGGGAGCAGGGCCCCTCTCTCCACGGGTCTCCCAGGGGTCACAGCCTCCTCCCAGGCACTCCCCCACTCAGAGTGGGCTCCCTCCAGGGCCGTGGGTGGATCTCTGCATCCCCCTGGCTCTCCGTGGGCTGTGGGACACAGCTGCCTCCCCATGGGCTGCACCCTGGGCTGCAGGGGAATCCAGCTCTGGCACCTGGAGCACCTCCTGCCCCTCTGCCCCACTGACCTTGGTGTCTGCAGGTTGTTCTTCTCACATGTTCTCACCTCCTCCTCTTTGCTGGCTGGAATTAAAACAACACTGTAACCTTCGTTTTGATTTCCTCTTAAATGTGTTACCACAGAGGCATTACCACCATTTCTAATCAGCCCAGCCTTGGCCAGCAGCACGTCCTTCTTCAGAGCCACCAGGGATTGGCTCTGCTGGATGCTGTGGAAGCTTCTGGCAGCTTCTCACAGAAGCCACCTCTGTGGCCAAAAAACAGGCAGTGCAACACCAATACACATAAAAGTGTATTTAAGATACTTCACTAACTTTGTTCCTTGAATTCTCAGGAGCAACAGAACCACAAATATCAGAAGGTACCAAGCAATCCTGCTTAATGTTCCTCACTTTTTCCCCAGAGTGTTTTTTTCTCTAGACAATGTAAACAATTTTTCCAGCCAGTATCCCATCCAGACTTCCTGCTGTGTTAAATGTGTCTCACCCTGAGATCCACACTTTGGTACCACGTAGGGAAGTAATGCCACCGCTCCACTAAATAAAATGTCATCAAAGGGGTTGACACATCTTTGACAAAATGTCAAAATTAACTGCTTCACAGCAGGGAAGATCTTAGAAATACTGAAAGTTCCTACTATCATTTAAGTATAACCAAGATAACAGGCACTTATGACATGGAACTCTTAATACCTTTTAATGAGGATTTTCACATATGAGAAATGAAAAGACACAAAAATTACAGCTGAGGGAGCAAATGTTCTTCAAAAATTATCTGCTCTTTCTTCTTAATGTGTGTAGCCTATAGTATTTCAACTGTAATGTCTCTGATATTAAGAGTTACCACCTTCCTGCATATCGGGGCCCAGCAGGACCCACATGCCAGAGAACTGCACAGTAAAAGGTGATTGAGCTGTTACAAGCTATGGCCTCTGACCAAAGAAAGGAGCTCTTTCATGTTGTGAAAACTAGTTCTCTTTTTTTTTTTCCTCAGGGAAAACATGTGCTTTCCTTACTCTATATTAGTTAAGAAAAAAATCACTACTAAAAAATGTTATGGACATCTCATGCACCTCCCTTTTGTGAAGGGGATGTGTACATAGATTCAATGAGCCAGCAACCACCCTTCCACGGTCTTCTGTAAAGCTAATTTAGTTTGAAAACTAAGGTTTTTTCCTGAAAAATCAGACTTTTTTTCACCTATGACATCTAATGTAGTGATGTCTTGATTATGAAAGAAAATGGGACAGAGCTAGAAGAGAAAATAGCAGCACCCTGGACCACTGGGGGTTAGGGGTTTTTTCTGCTAGGACAAGCAGCATATACATAACTGTGGTGTTGCTAACAGCTGGCACAATTTAAACCATTCTCTGTGCTCTGTATACTCAGTGAGTGCCAATCAAAAAGGCATCTATTCTGCAAACAGCACTGAGCAAAGTCAGCACCAGGGAACACACTCTCCTACTAGGATAAAATGGGCTGTTTTCAGAAATACACAGTAAAAAGGACTCCCAAGACTCCAGCAAAAATCAGAAGTATATTTGGATCCCCCTCTCCATTTTCAGAACTATTTTTATGGATTTACACTGCAGAAATCTGATGTTCTCTGGCTAATGACAGTTTTTGCAGGACATGTATACTTGTGTTCTGTCATGGGCTCTGACTGCTGCTGTGCTTTCACTGACAGAAGAGCTTCAATTGCTTTGAAAGCCAAGCCTCTGGCCCCCATCTGAACACACTCTCTTCTTCACTTTTGTCCCAGCATTTTCACATCCCTAGCATAAAAAACACAAAAGGACAACAGCTCCAAATGGATTATTCTAGCCCTGTGTTTGTATCTATGTACAAAATAGAGATACACACAGATATTTACATGCATATGTAATCAGAGATTATTTGGGCTCCCATTTTTTAATGCTTCAGGTTCACTTGCTATATTTCTAGTAAGATAAATTTAACATGAAAGCCAAGACAAACTTTAAAACAAAAAAATATTCCTTTCTTTTTTTTTTTTTTTGACTGATGAAAATAGATATACAGAAAACATATATAGGTACATATACCCAGATAATAGATCCTTATATGAGGGCATGGCCATTGCTGACATGATCTCAGCAGAGCAGGAGCTGTCGGGGTTTTTTCAAAAAAAAAGCTGTCGGGGTTTTTTCAAAAGATTAGTGGTGAAAAGCAGTCTGACATTTGCTCTGAGATCTCAATTGAAAAGGACAGTGGTGCCTGGACAAGGGAATCAATCTGCCAACACTGATGCTTTTCAGAAGATTTGGGGATATTTCAGGGGAGTCACTGTAATGGTAACTGTGAGTGCAACCCATCTGTCTGCTCAGAAATTACTAACAGGTCTGAGGAGAAAAATCCAATTTTTTTGGGTGCGGATCAGTTTTTTGTATCACCCAGAAAAAACTAAAGTATGCTATAGGCTTACTAATCAAGTGACCCTAAAGAGCAGGATGAAATAACTATCTAGTCTTTTATGGTGGCATAAGATACTGTTCCTGTGATCACTTAGAGGGAAAAACAGAGAGAGAAACAGAAAAGGAGGGAAACAGTCACTACCTTTGGCAATGGGCACAGCCCACCAGTCAGATGAGATGAGAACACATTTTGTTTGCTCTTTTATCTTTTCCTGCCTCTGCAAATCTGTGCAGACCACTGACCACAGAGCTCACCTGATGAGAAACCCGTGAGCTGTGTCGGGATACCTGTCTGTGCGATGTCTGTGTGATGCTCCCTGTCATTCATTTGGGGAGCATCCCCAAAGCCCATTCATTTACACTGCCCCATTGCAGTGCCTGTACTACACAGGATTTGTGTCAGGAAGATGCCTGTGAGCCTTGGCAAAAAGCAGAGGAGACAGGCACTCCCAGGGGAGCAGCAGCAAGGTCAGGGCTGACACTCAGCAGAGCGAGAGTTCACCCTGCATCACCCCTGAGCAGCATGGGGGATACACACTGCTGTGTGCCCCTCAGTGGCACTGATTAAAAAGGCATGTTGCTTGTAATCCTGATCTGTTTACAGTTTCATGCTAGCCATTCAGGTCAGGGGTTGTAATTAAAAAATTAAGGAACAATAAACCTACCACTTTCCAGAACAAAACTGCTCTTCTAATGCTCATTAGGCTCATTTGTGCAGCAAAACATCCCCAGGGGACAATTCTGCGCTTATAAAATAAACATTTTCCACACGTGTGATTAAGGACCCTCATAAAATATGTAGTCAAGGCATTTCTGCTCCGTGTATGCCTGGCTTCCTGGCATGAAAGTACTTGCAGTGGATCGAATGCAACAGTGGAAAGAGAAGAGAGTGAGATAATAAAAAATTCTATGGATTAAAGACAGAGATTGGCAGGGAACACGACAACCCCTTACTCTGCTATTAGTATCTATTTCCACTGGGAACCAGGTTCTGAGAAGGATACAGGTTGTTCTCTCCAATTTGTAAGTCAGAGGAGAGCAAATCTCAGCAGACCATTACTTAAAATTTCTCTTTCTTTTGACTCTCTATAGAAATCAGAATAGAAACAGTTTATTATCTTTTTGAGTTTCTCCCCACAAGCACTGCCTCTTCTGCAAGTTCTGAGGAATTTTCCCTAGAGCAAAACTCCCTCAGCACTCATCACATTCCTCAGTTTTGGAATGCCTTCTCCTGACCTGTTCTGTGGGTTGCATTTTGTGGGAGAACAAAGCCAGAGCAGTCAGGAGTCAGCCTGCTGGCATTTTAGAAAAATCAATGCCACCTGTCAACAGAACTGTCTTGGACTGACAGCAGGAATATCAGTGAGAACAGCTCACAGCTTCACCGAGCCTAAAGTGCTGCTTCTTCAGGGCTGCAGGGAAGAACTCTCCTGTTTTATCATCCAGCACTTCTAATTACTCATACCCTCCTTTACAGATCTGCAGCACACCAATTTATTAGACAATTACATTTATTATGAGATCAAATGTGATGAACCTTCAAAGAATTTGGGTTTTCTACATTTTTGCTGTGTGAGTAATGGGAAACTGAAACAACAGGGTGATATTAAATAATAGATACATCATATTTAGGCTGCATGAATAATTTATTTTTATGTCTTGTAAGAGGCAGACTCCTCCCTATCTCTATAGTGCATGTCTAAATTGCAGAAACAGTTTGTTCAACCTCAGATTTTTTTTTCAGCTTTAAGGTGGAATTCTCAAAATTAGTTTAGATATCATAGGAAGAAAAAAAAAATCAAATGGCCTTATTTGACAATGATGAAATAAATGTTCTGACTTTCATAGCACTTCTGCTCATATTTTAATATACAATTTGATATGAATTCAGAAACTCATTTAAAACTTAAGTAGGTCTGAAATTGAAATTTTTACTGACTTATGAAAAAAACATTTTTCCAAAACACTACTCTCACTTCAGCATTATTGTTTGCCCCTTTCTGAGACACAGGATGCATGATATAAAAGTCCTGACCAAACCAGTATTTTATCTTATGGCACAACTTAAATTTGCTCCAAACAATGCCAAAGTCTATGTGTCCCACCACAGAGTGCTCCCTGTAAGAGGTTTCCACAGCCAGGTGAAGCCATTACCTTTTATAGTAAAAGGAAATGCATTGTTGACCTTATAATCTGTACCAAATTTTTATTATTAACTATAGGGGAGTGTCATACAGTCCATGGCAAAATATATTACCAGCATAGAGGTGTTGTCTTCCTTTATGAAAGACGCATTTTTTTGTTAAACAAAAAGTTCTAAAACAGCAGCAAGGTTGCAGAGGGATAATGCCACTTACAAGAATCTCAGCTGAGACATTAGCCAAAGAAGACTTTTGTTTTCCAGTGATTGCTTCCTTAAGCACAAAGTAAATAACTTCCTTTTTTTTTCTTTTTTTTTTTTTACATAATTCAAAACACTTTGGTTTTGCCTATCTTTTCCTACTTTTAGTTCTTTCTTTTGAGATGACACAATATGAGAAATGCCAGCTGAATTTTCAGTTTAACCTATCTGAATTTCCATTTTTGGTTAATAGAGTGCTCAATCAAAACAAACTTAAACAGTCACCCTCTTCTGTCAGAAAGGATTGTTTGTGGCCTCTTTCCTATTTATTTTTATTTTTTTTCTAAACTGAAACATGGATGATTATTTAGCCATATCTCCTTGCTAATGCTCACATAGGAGGGGCTGCTGAGAACACTTTGAGCCAGGCTTTCTGCTCTGCTTTCTGAAACACCCCTGGAAGATGCTTTGGAACAAGTATTTAGATCAATTCTATAAGATGTACCCCAACACAGCTCCACCATTCCAGCAGTACAGCAAATCACTCAGAGAACACAGCTAATGATGCCCATGTAAATTAAAGCCAATTGGACATATCATGGTAAAACTTTCAGCTACCTGAGCACAACACTCTTTCTGCAGACTCTTCTCCATCAGCTCTGCTGTGTGCTGCCCATGGCAGCAGCAACTGCACTCTGTGGAAAAGCCACCATGCTCCCTGGCTTGCAGCCTGCATCCCTCCCAACACAGGGCTCCACTGGAACCTTGGTGCTCTGCCTCAGAGAGGATGCAAGGACTCAAGCCACTGAAGCACAACGAAACAGAAGGCTCAGCTTGTGCATCTGCCCAAAGCTTTTTGTTCAGTTCTCCCCATAATACCTGAAAGTCTTGTGGGCAAAATCTGGATTTTGTTATAGTGAAGATCCTAGAGTGGGAAAGATGGTGATATTCAAATCCCTATTTATATATATATATATATATATGTGTGTGTGTGTGTGTGTGTATATATATGTATGTATGTATATGTGTTGAAAGCATTTATACAGTGCGTGGGTTTCTAACTGCTTCTAAAAGATGATAACCCTCTGTCAGTTTTTGTTTCACAAAAGCCCTTTAAAGTCATTTAATAAGTAATTAAAATATGTTTTAGAGGAAGAATTTGCTTTTGATCAAACTGACACAAAATGCAGCACTCCCCCATGGTAGGCATTTCACCCTCTCACTTTTATTACTATCTGTCTCTACTGCTGAGTAGAGCAGATGGAGTTCAAGATTCCAGTTCACAAAAACAATACAGCTGTCTGAGTAAGAAAGAGATAAAGAAGAGGGAATCAGGACCATGGGACTAAAACACACCTGCTGTAGCTGAACTAATATTGAGGAAAGCTGAACATATCCTTGAGTTCTTTCCTGTTGTGAATTCATTTTGCATTGGCTTGTCTCTAGTTTCTCATTGCAGAATGCCTGTGATACCAAGCAAAGCTGGCAGGATTAGGCACTTTGCTGGGAAAAAAAGACAAAATTATGAGAGATGAAAAATACCTGTGTAAATGTGCTAGTTCCCTGATAGGGGCAGTGTTGTGGTTGAAATAATTTCTATTCCTCTAGTGCCTTGGTCTTCACTCACATATACATCTCTCATATGCATGGACTAAAATTGCCTTAGCAGAGCAAAAGAGATAATGTAATGTCATAGCTGCATTCTTCTTATTCTGTACAGATGCAGCTTTGCCATCCACCAAATGGAGTCCTTCGAAATGCCTGTCTTCCAGATAGATGGAACTGTCAGAATATCACGACTCTAAAATTGCTTGGTTATTAGATTCAAATAATGTTGCCAGTGCTCGGAGATCACATTCAAACAGAGGAAAACAGCATACACATGCCAATGTCCTGCCTTCCTCCAGCTTTTATTGTAAGGAAGCCATCTCATTTGTTTACCTAGGAAGGTTTAATCAATATTAGATCTGAAAAGCAAGATGAATATTAATAATAGGCAAGGGACAGAATGACATCCATGCAGCAGCTGCTCTGGGAAGCTCGCTGCTGTGGGAAGACCTCATTTTGCCTTCCTAATCCTAATTGCCAGAAGTATTTTTGCTCACAGCCAGGTTTATAGCCAAAACCACAGTGATGTGATGTGGGCTAAAGCTGGGGTGCCCCACGACATCCCAGCCTCTCCTAGTCTGCCCTGGCTTGAATTGCCAAAACCCAAGTAGCTGTGTGGGCTTGCACAGCCTCAGAGAGCTGTGTGGTGCTGAAGAGACTCCTAAGAGGGCCCTTTAGAGAGGAACCCCATGAATAAACCAAGTCCCAGCCCCTGAGAGCCTGGCCAAGCACACTGGACAGAATGCACCACTGAGTGGCAGGACAAAAAAATTCTCCTTTGGGCTCATGAGCTGGGGAAAACCTCCCTGCATTCCAACAAGGAGGGAGAAGAGAGTCCTACCACAGCTCCTCTGTCCATGGGTCCTGCCTCCATAGGTCTGCAGGTCCCAGCAAAGAGCCAGCTCCAGCATGGGATGCCCGGATATCTGCTCCAACACGGGTCTCCATGGGCTGCAGGGGTGCAGTTGCCTCACCATGGTCTTTACCACAGGATGCAGGGGAATCTCAGCTCCAGCACCTGGAGCACCTCCTCAGCCTCCTTCTCCACTGACCTTGGTGTCAACAGGGCTGTTCCTCTCACATGTTATCACTCCACTCTTCTCTGACCACAATTACATCTGTACAATAACTTTTTCCTTTCTGAAATATGTTATCACCAGGCATTACAACTATCACTGATGGGCTTGGCTTTGATCAGCAGCAAATCCATCCTGGAGCTTCCAGGGATTGGCTTTGTTTGGCATGGGGGAAGCTTCTGGGAAGTTCTCACAGAAGAACTTCCCTGTAGCCCCCTCACTACCAGAACCTTGCCACACAAACCCAGTGCACTTAGATTCAGAGCTCCTAAAGTTCCAGAAGCATCATCTCTGTTGCAGCAGAGTAGTTGCTGTCTGTAGTTAGTGGCTGGAAGAACTTTAGAAAAGCAGCACTTTCTTCGAATCCTTAATTTTCAGAAATGTGGGCAGGGCTGGGGGGCAATAAAATTAAAAGAGAGAAAATTCTGTGAAACAAGTGAGCAGTTGGGTGATCCACAGTAAAAGGCATTGACATATTGGAGAAAGTCAGAGAACCACAGAACATGCTGAGTTGAAAGAGGCACATTCATTGAGCCCAGCTCCTGGCCCTGCACAGGACACACCTAGAATCCCCATGTGCCAGAGAGTTATGGCCACCCAAACCATCAGGGTCCTGGGACACACACAGAAACACTGAGAGATTTGAGTCTGCTTTAAAAGGGAATTCTAAATACAGATTTTGCTGCTCCCTTCAGCTGTTTAAGGGGAAATCATACAGAAGATTAATGCATACTGCTCTCAGACCTGCACAGTAGAAAAGGAAACAAGCTCAAACCGAAGAAAGGGAAAGGCCAACTTCACTCAAGACAAAAGGTTTCACCACAACAGTGGTCAAGAGCAGGAAAAGGTATCCAGAACTTGTGGAATCTTCATCCTTGGAAGCACCCGAGGACACACTAAATATCCTCACCCTTGGTCTTGCTGGTAGCAGGGGCTTGAAGAGGATGGCATCCCATCCATGATTCTGTGATTCTAAAAGAACATAATAAAAGGTTCGCTTTTTGCCTAATGTATCTCCATAGCCAGCAAATACCTATAAAATATAAAAGCAACATTAGGTAAACTGACCTTCACAATTTCTCTACTGCTTATTCAACAACAATAGATCTGTTAAATGCTATTTTTCTCTGGAAGACGGGGAATCAGTGTCCTTGAAAATAACCTATCCCTTCTGTCAACAAACCTTAGTCCATCTGGTTCGTGCTAGATACATTCATTTTATTAAATTAAAGTTTGGACATGCTATCTATCCAGCAACAGAGAAAAACATTGCTAAAGACAATTGATCCAGTCTGATCTCTCTCTGCTGTGTAAGGGCAGGAACTTCACTGAAGTCAAATGAATTTATGTTGGCATAATAGTGGTTCCTGGGGGAGTAGAACGGATCTCGGCTGCCCAAGGCTGTTTGACAATAGAAGAGAGCAGTTCAGCAAAAGCTAATGGGTTTATAGTGCTTACTCCAGTAGTCCCTGGGAAGGCAGAATACTTCTGCAATTAAAAATTTCATGCCTAGCTACACTGGGTCAACAGCTCAAAATCACTTCTGGCAGAAGAAAGACCTGTTCACAGGTGCTGATGGGAATTGTTGTCATATATGGGCAAAGCATTCAGTGTGTTTGTGTAGGGTTATGGCAGCAAACAGAGGCTCAGGAAACAATCTAGAATTCATCTGTTGTTATTTTATTTTTGTTTCTATGTCTCTACTAGTGTTATTTAGCTCTACTACTATCTGAGCCCATGGAAATGGCAAAACATCACCAGCAACTACCACACTGATCTTTGAGGAGGCCAGACAGAATGAAAACTGTGGGGGCTTGCTCCCTTTTGTGGATGAACTTTAATAAAGAATCTGCTTGCAATCTTCTGATTAATTGCTTTGCTCAATGTGAAGAGAAGAATTGCTTGTGTTTTATTCTGGGGGCCAGGAAGAGGAGATAAGAACACCAGCCTGTGCCATTCTTCTGGATTGGTTTGTGTTTTCTGCAAGCATTAAGTCTGATCTTAGTCTGTGCACTAGTTATAGTCATTATAAATCTAATCAGCACACCAGAATCAATGAGAGGGAAGACAATTTAAGGAGATTAAAAGAAAATTCTGGTAAACAAGAACTGCAGCAGTTCTGTTCAAGGTGATACAGACAAAAAAGTTTAAGACGAGAACATAGGTAGTATGCATACAACCTCAAGAAAGCAGCAGAAGATGTTTTAATTCGAGCAAATCAAAAAAATTTACCATTTATTAAGATTTCACCTCAAGTTTAAAGCCTTCTATCAATTTATGTTCCAGCAATGCACTGCTTTAGAACTTCTGTAAGTCTTCATAAGGAAGACATGAATAATGACTTCAGAAAATACAGATGCAAAAAGCCAATCTAAAGATTTGTAAAAGCTTATTTGGAAGGGGGAAGAGAGCTACAGAAGATTGCCTCCATGAAAATTAGCCTTAGGAAAAAAATTGCATTTCTTCAACTAAATCAGCTGAAGTTTTGTGTGTCTTTAAGAAAATAATCTAAGCTGAGTCTTTTTATATGCTTTTTCAAGCATATTGAGACTAATTTAAATTACAGAAGGTCCTTTCTGGTTGAGCAACAGCTTTCAATCTGAATATCATTTTTGGTACAATAGACTTTATTAAAGTTCTAGGTGGGTTTTTGTTACGTCCAAAAATAGCTCAAGTCATTACTGGGTGCTGCATATTGAATCATTACAGTATTTAGGAAATACACATAAATGTATACATATATGTTTTTCCTACTTCTGGTGGAAGTTCTGGAACTTTCTTTCTTTGTCTTAACTGAGTTTTCTGCTCTTGCCTCGCATCACACCTGATATTTTTTCTGAGTGTGTGTTCCTTCAACTTCAGTCTCTGAGAAGAGGTGAATCACCACCATGTGTGAGAGAGGCAGATGGAGGGCATCAGGCCCATGTAGTTCTGCCTTGTTTTTGCCCTGCATCCCACAAGAGGCTGGTTCCAGGGCAAGAGAAAGGGTAGGGGAGGGCTTTAGATCCCTTTCTGTATTCCAGCTGTTGGTATGTAGAGCGGGTACAGACAGGGGACATGACTTGTATTCCTTTGCCAATGGCACATCCCTCCCTCACAACAGCATCCCAAGGCAGCTGGAGCTGGCAGGACGTGTGGCAGGGACACTGCCTTTGCTGCTGGTGGTCTGTTTGTTGCTGTGCTCTTCAGATGAAATCACCATCTGTCCCCTTAAAGTTTGGTTTTATCTACACATGAACAGTAGCTAAGTTATGAAAGTTCTAGCTAACCTCGCTCAAAACAATCCAGCTAAAAGATGAATGGCAGCATTTGCATAGAACACCTCAGATCTTTTTAACAATTAGATATGCTTTAGAAAAACAATAGTACCTTTGAAGTAATTCTTGAGTGCTATAGCAATGCACAGGAAAGTGCAAGGGCAATTAAAGCAGGGATGGATTTGAGACTGAGTAATGCAGCAATGAGCACTGCTGACAGTGCCAGAGAGCCATGGAGAACTCAGAAATTATCACATTTTCCGTCTCCATGAGCAAGGAACCAAGACAGCCCTTATTTCCAGTAATATATTTACTGACATCAAGAGCTAATATGGGATTAGTGACCAACATGTGACCACTTATCCACCAAAGTTCCTCTCCATACCAATTGATGTAGCAGGTGGGAACCTGCCTTTGAGGTTACCCAGAGCCCTCCAGAGCCCTCCAATGTAACAGTCTGGTATCAGCCACCAGAATCTTAGCTGGCCATTTCATCTAAAACCTCACCAGGTTTTTACAGGCAGAAGGAGGGCAGAAATTGTAATGAAAACTATATGGTCATTCCTGAGAGCTGGTTTGCTCTTCTGAGAATTGAGGCAATTTTTCCCATGGGATTTGACTAGAGACTGTACATGGCAAGGATATCCCTTCTCTCACCCCCAAAATTATCTGCTCAGGTTCACCAGAGCTGAGCAGCTTCAGTCAGCAGAAGTTATGCCACATGCAGTGTGGCATTGCAATTTAAAATCAGATATAGTGCACAGCCAAATGGAGCCAATTGCAGCTGCATGGCATTCTCTACCTGGGTGTCTGGGGCTCTGCACCTCACAGGGGGCACCTGAGGACACTGAGCAGCTGCAGCAGCTTTGCCTTCCTGCATCCTAACCTGTTGTCCCTGACTCCCAGCACTGTTTGAAGCTGATCTCCATCCTATGGCACAGCAGGAAAAGGCAGAGCCAGCTGCAGTGGGGAAGCCCTGCAGCTGCATCCACGGGGTGCAGTGCTCTGTTGGGCACCCCCTGACTCCCAGCACAGCCCAGTCACTTCAGCTCATGGTTATCAGTGCCTGGGCTGGAGCTCAGGCTTGGAGCCCAAAGTTTCCTCCATCAACTACCCTCAATTTTCTAAAAAGCAAAGATGGCCTCTGAGCTGCACCAGTCCAGAAAAAGTCTCAGCTTCATAGTAGGTTTTATTCTTCCCAAGTTACACAGACCTGGGATTTGAGAGTAGCTGGTGTTTTCCATTCAGCTGATGTATGGTATTAGCCTGCTCTGTGAGTGCCATTATAATTGGAAACAAACCTATACAACTGATAAAATAAGACACTAATTGTTGTATTTATTCCCCTGTGAAGGCACACTCTGGCACTATTAATTGTACTTAGTCACAGTCTGTTCATCATCTAATTGTTTTCCACAGAGCTGAAGAGAACCAAATATTTACCCACATGAATTTATAAATATCTACTCATGAATCATAGATTTCTTTTTAAAGACAAGGGGAAAATGCAGAAAATGAGATGTACAAGACTGAACAGACTTGGGGTGTCAGGGCTCTCTGGGGACCACGAGCTATGGAGCCTCTCTGGAAGCCCAGGGCTCATCCCACCTCCCTGTCCAGGACTGGGACAGCTCCATCCCTGGGCATCCCTGTGGGTGCTGCAGCCATGGGGAAGGGGCTCACATCCCACCCTGTGGCCACCACAGCAGCTGTGGGGGCCTCTCAGCCTGTGGCTCCAAGAAATCCTCTGAGGATGCAATCCTGGCCTCGGCTGGCATCTCTTCCAGACCTTGCTTTGGCTTCTCTGTGCTCTCAGGGTGATATTTCCGCTGCATTGAAGTTCAAGGCAGATTAATCTTTTAACTGCTGGAGCGACAACTTCTCTAAAACCAGCGTGAATTAAACACATGAGCTGGCACTGCACTGATCAACCAGTAGGACTAATTGACTTTCCCAGCATGTCAAAGAAGAAATGTACCAAAAATACTTCTCTGATAATATACCAGGTATTTTCAAACTCTAAAAGCAGAGTCCTCAAGTCCCCCAGAGGATTACCTTTGCTGCAGAGGTGTGAGGTGGGCTGTTGGCTCACATTAACTCTTGTTTTTTTCCAGATAGATTCTCCCCTTTACAATGTACATTTATTGTGATCATAGATGTGGTGAATTATTTGATCAGCTTGGAGGGAGAAAAATGACAAACTTTTCTTTAAGTGGCAAGGGACATTTTCCTTTTGACACATTGTAAAATATGTAAAAACAATATGTGCTTGGTCAAGCACTATTTTTCAAAGGATTGCAAGAGTCAATTTCATATTAAGAATTCCAGGGAGTTTTATAACTTTTATGTTGAAAATAATGCAAACTCTCTCTCTACCTGAACAGCAGTCAAATTTAAAGACAGAAAACTGGTACAAGAGGTAACTGTAGTACAAACTGAGTCTTATCAAAGCACACACAGGAACTGTGGTTCTACTGCACATTTCATAGGAGAATATAAATGTCCTCAGTGATCTTAAATTTGGTAATTTGAGGTCTCCCTTTTCCCCCTGGAAGTTATGCAGCTGTGAAAGCTCTAGAATATATAGCATGGATAGATATGTAAATATTCTTCTGCAGAAAACATCTTCCCCTTTGTTCTGGAGTTTGATAGCCAAAATTACAGATCCAAACATGCCTAGGAATATTCTTTCTATAAGTCAAAGTGAAATTTATGTTGTTAAATTACTTAAAATACAAAGTACTAGAAAGTTGAATGTGCATATGTGAGAAGCCCAGTAGATGAAGTGCCTTGCTTGGGAAGCTTGAAAATATGAAGGATTGTAGTTTTAAATCTGATGAAACTGATACTCACTGGTAGTGACTGCCTCCCCAGAATCAGATGAAATCCAGAACACAAATTTATATTTGTAAAGACTGTGGACCTCATTAACAACATCCTCCCCAAGACACTACCTCAAAGTAACACGAAATATACTGAAATACTCTTTTCTTTCACCAGTGGCTCACTGTGCAGGATGTCTGGATAGAACTGCTACCATAGTACACTTGATGACAAGGATGTATCATCAAAATAAAATCTCCTGGCAGTAAAAGCTCACTGTAAGAATAAAAATCCCAACAAGCGATATCCTTATGAAAGAAAGAAAGAAAGAAAGAAAGAAAGAAAGAAAGAAAGAAAGAAAGAAAGAAAGAAAGAAAGAAAGAAAGAAAGAGAAAGAAAGAAAGAAAGAAAGAAAGAAAGAAAGAAAGAAAGAAAGAAAGAAAGAAAGAAAGAAAGAAAGAAAGAAAGAAAGAAAGAAAGAAAGAAAGAAAGAAAGAAAGAAAGAAAGAAAGAAAGAAAGAAAGAAAGAAAGAAAGAAAGAAAGAAAGAAAGAAAGAAAGAAAGAAAGAAAGAAAGAAAGAAAGAAAAGTACACAGATAACTTTGAAGATAATTTGGAAGATAGTATAAAATCAGTGTACTGGCATATCCAAGTGATTACATAATCAGTCCACATATTTTTGTTGTATATTTCTTGCCATGATGCAACAATATAAATCAGAGTGTCCACAACTGGTATCCCTCCAGGGAAAGGTTGAACCACCCTGAATGTAGATTGAAAGAAATAAGTAATAGCTAAAATCCAGTATCCTTTCTCAGGGCTCCACTTTCCCAGCCACAGGAGATGAGCACAGAAAACAAAATCACTTCAAGTCTCCTTCTGCCCTTGTTTCTCTAGGCTGGGATTTTTACACCTCCTGCTACAGCATGGAGCTTGCATGGAGGTGTTATATCCTGGTGATCAAAGTTTGCACTGAAGTAATTCTGGTCAGAAAAAGAGGGAGCAGAAATAAATTATCTGAATGTTTCTCTATTTTTTTTAAAAAGGAAGCATTCTACCACAATAACAGCATTCCTTCCAAAATCCTTGTATATCTGGATTATTAGGGGAGACCCAAACTTGCCTGGTAGCTCAGTGAGTTGTTCCCACCAGGCAAGCCTCATGCAATTCCAGAAATCCATATTACAGTAACTGGAGCAATTTCAAGCCACAAGCAATGGCAGAAAAGCCATGAGTATTGCCATCAGCAACCTCACTGTTTTCTGCAGCTTCACTTCCTTGGGAGCTTCATTAACAGGGGAACTACCATCTTTGAAGGCATTTTGTGGAAGCTTAGTTAACTTTATGCTTTTTTTTGTGAAAAAGAAACCAAAAACTTTTGCAATAAACATCAGATTCTTCAGCAGAATGCATATAAACTGTTCTATAACAGAACAGAAAACATTTAAAGTTCAAAATTCAGGAACAAATTAAAAGAGAAGGGGAAAACTGAGCTGAACCCTGGTTCCACCATCGTCCAAAGCAGACCTGAGTCGTTCCTTCCAGCCTAGTCATACTCATCAAACACCACACCAGATATTCAAACCTGACTGTGTAATGCACACTGTAAAGAGTTTTGTGTTACCTTTTAAAACAGTGTGTGAATCTGTTAATGACTCCTTTAGCTCTTTTTAATTTCCTTTTTCCCTCCTTGTTAAACCCTCCATAATTTTCTTTGATGCTGGGAAAGGATGAAGTTATTTCCATAAGGCTACAAACACCCCCAGTTCATAACCTGAACAATTCTCCTCTGCAAACCAGCAGCCTTTAGCCTCGCTTCTGCTTCTGCATTGTGCTTTTCACAAACCTGCCCCTCTACTCTGCTCTCATGAGACCCCTCCTGGAGTGCTGCATCCAGATGTGGGGCTGCCCAAAGGAGAAAGACATGGACCTGCTGGAAGGAGTCCAGGGGAGGCCACCACGTTGGTCACAGGGCTGGAGCACCTCTCCTGTGAAGGAGACTCAGCTGGAGCTGTTCAGCCTGGAGAAGAGAAGGCTTTGGGGAACCTCCCAGTCATTAAAGAGGGCTCATAAGAAAGTTGGAGAGAGACTTTTACAAGGGCAGGTAGTGATGGGACAAGAGGGAATGGCTTCAAACTGAAAGAGAGGTGGTTTACACTAGATATAAAGAAGGAATTCCTTGCTGGCAGATTGAGGTCCCTCAATATCAGACTTTGCTGTGAGCAAGCTCCACTGTGTACATTTATCTTTCAGCTTTATTTCATGCTACTGATTTTAGAGTAACTGTACCCCTTTTCTCCAGACCCAGGTGCACCACAGTATCCCTCACCTCACTGCCTCTGCATCAGCCTGAACGCTCAGTAGACTTCCCCCTTCCACCCTTCTATATCCCCAGCTACAAAATGCAGTGTGCCAAGCCTGCTGCCTCGCTATGCCAGGTCAAGAAGAGAAGCACATCAGCAGTGTCACAAGGACTCTGACAACACCGTGTGTGAGTCACTCTGCTCCTGCTTTCTGCCAGACCACCAGCAGAGAGACCTGTGCCTGGGACCTGAGAGCCTGGAACCTTGCACAGCGCTCTCAGGACCCCCGTGGTCACCAGCTGTGACAATAAAGGCAGCGTGAAATTCTCCCCTGGCGGGGGAAGTGCTTGGGCATTCCCACACATACCCAAGCCATATGAGTCCAGGAACTCTGTGTTTTGTGGGACCCCCACCATGAGCTGGCTGAGCCACAGCAGCAGTGACGTGGTGAGCTTGGAGATGGGGCTTCTTCTGCCTGTCCAAGGCTCCCTCCCAGCTCTGGGTGCTTGCACTGGCACTGCCAGCAGCTCCTCTGGCACACCTTCAGTCCCAGGACATGCTGTCCCTCAGCACTTCTCTGTGCAAGCTAATCTTCAAGGCTGAGTTTACACAGGGTAATTTTATGATGAAAGAATAGAGAGGATGACAGGACAGGTATCTCAGCTCTTTTTTCCAAATTCTTTGTGGGATTTACAGCTGGTTTAGAGAGAACATATGCTGATGGATATTGAAGAGCTATAGTAGCCACAAATATGACACCTACTTAACGAACAGATTTCCAGAATTTCTGAGGCATAGGTTGAAATTCTTAGTGTTATGACAGCCAGCATCCTTCAGAGCTGCTCTTGAACCAAGCATGAGTCAACACAGTGGTTTCAGCCATGAAAAACTGGAATGTTTATAAGAAACTGATTAACAAAACACAACACGTACATTCATCTGTCTGAGCAATTTATGTGAAATTTGGGGAGGAAATTAATCAATAATTCCACATTTTTATACATCTCAGTATCTTACCATCACCAGGTTCCCCATGGAGCAAGTCGCTCCACCCAAGCTGACAGATACGGATACACAGCGGCCTAGAGCAGCAGTGAGAACACTTCCCAAAAGAAATGAAATTGCAATGAATCACTGTGATGAATAGCCTGGGGCAACAGCTCATCCTGTGAAGGACCATTTTAAAAATGTTTTTCTTTTCTGTCAATGAAATATTGTCCCATCAGAAAGCACTGATGAATGAGTTGTGCTGGACCCATCTCTGCAGCAAGATGAATCTGCCTATTCCCAGGGAATGCAACGGGAGGCTCAGCGAGCCCATCCATGAACCAGGACACTTCTGCAGCACTTTGGTGCAAACAAGGAGGCAAACCAGCATCCTTGAGCCAGAATCTCCCTGTGCAGTGTGCTCCAAGAGCCATCAGGTGCAACAAAACCTTTCTCATATATGAAAAAACAAAGGGAGCTTGGGGCTGTAAAACAAAGCAAAGGGCTGTAAACCTGTTTCTAAGTGAGCCAACCATTACAAAATCAGGATCATGTTTTTCAAGAGCATAACAAGGTTTCACAAGGAAATTAGATCAAATCTGTGTTCCTCGTCTTCAACAGAGGTTACCAGGGACCTATTCAGAACACATGTGCCATTGTCATAAATTTCATGAGCAAAGCAGATTTGCAAAATGGGATTGAAATAGGGAAAACACCATGCTTCTAAAGACTGGGGAATGTTTCATAAAGATCATGTGCCATTAAATTCATAGCAAGAAAAACAGGATGAAATATAACCCACTCATGCCTGCACCTATGGAGAACATCCTCTAGCTAATTTGGGCCAGACTGGATCCTGTAAATCTGTAATAGTTTGAGACAATCATTCTCATCTCTCTGAGAAACTCAGGTTTCAAAACAAATCAGAGGAAATTGCTAAGAAATGGGAAAGGATGGGATCTGTGTCTGTCTCAGGACAACAATATTGGACAAGTCCTTGCCACTAACACCTGCACCCCATTTAATTCTGTGATCAACAGTCAGACACTACTGACTTTGGGTATATATTTGGGTATTTGTGACAATTTCACAGCACAAGGTCCTCTTCTGCTTCTTTTGTAAACTAACAAAATGTTAGCACTTCATTAATGTTAACTGCATTTCCCAGCAGACTTCTAATATTCATTCACTTCTCATGACAGCCCAAATCTGGGTCAGGATCCTGGCCAGGATCCCTGAGCTAAGAAGTAAGTTGTGTTTCCCATGCCTGAAAAGACTGACATTTGGAGATCTTAGCATCCTTCTCACTGGAGCTTTGGCAGAGGAGAAGGAGGTAAGACACCTGCCCACTCTTGAAGCATCTATCCCAGCACCTTCTGTCCTTCACATCCTAACAGCACACTAGCACCCACAGTGGCATCCCAAAAATTCACTGGATGGGGCAGAAAATATCCAGCCTGTTTTTTCTAGTGATGCAGCAGAATTTTTAGATCCACTTGAAAATTATTATTTTCTTTCTTTTCAGAGACCAGAAAGATTCAGGTTTCCAGTGATAGTTAATTGCACCTCCATGATAACCTCATAAAAAATTCTTTTTAGTTCAGTTGCTAGCAAAGGGATTTGGATGTAAATTTGAACTCTGAAAAGGTTAGGATTAGTAGGGATGTATAAAATGTATATGCAAGTGAGCTGCTTTTGCAGAGCTTCCTACAAGAAGCTGGTATCAATCATTACAAATATTTTCAAATTTTGCTGCTAAAAAGAGACTTCCTCATATGTTTTACCAAGACAACAAAGTGACAACAAAGTTTCTTCCCTAACAAGACAGGCTTGGGAGCCCAAGCATCCTGCACTGAAGGAGTTCACCTGGACAGGTGAGCAAGGCTCAGTGCTCCAGCCCAGCTTCTGGGGAAGCTGTGCCAACAACAAGGAGCAGTGGGAATGAGTGCTGGCAAGGGCAGAGGCATTTGCTACATCTGTGTGATTAATGCAAGCCATGCTTGCAAAAACACACAGCAAACAACCTGCACTAATCACATTAAAAAGGGGAATTATTCTGCCTGTCACTGTGATTAGGCTGTGTCAGAGGGAAACTTTTTCCATATTGGTAGTCACTAATATTTACTGAAATGCTTTAAGGCATTATTTAACTAAACTTCATTTTACTGTGACTAAGGCCTTCTCTCTTGCTCTTTTCACCCAATTCCTACATCATGCTGGTAAGAGGGCTTTTATCCCCATTTGTTGAGGGGCTTGGAGTTGTTTTTTTTACTAGTTATGGAATTTTTAGTGATTTTTGAATAGTGAGCCTTTCTAGTTTCTGGATTGTTTCACTTTGCTGTAGAAACAGGAGGTAACAATAGTATGAAAAGAATTTTTCATGGTGTCTGTGTTTCTCCTGCCTACCTGGGAGGACCACAGAGCTCTCCAGGAGCTCTGTTTTATCTGTTTCACTCAGATTAAAAAAAAAAAATCAAATAAAATCTGGTTCCATGCAGACTTGACAAAGTTTTTTTCAGGAAACGGAAAAGTTAAAAAAAAAAAAAGAGAGAAAAAAAAAAGAAAAAGAAAGAAAAAGACACATTAGCTAGTCTTTAGACAAGCCAGTTAAGATTAACATTTGCAGCATCAGCAGGAGTTTGAATCTGGGTCTGCTGCATTTCCATGTTCTGCCCGCTCCCTCCCTCTGTCTGACTCACCACAATTACAGCCAAAGGTTCAATCTCAAGGGATGTCCTTCCACAGGGATCTTTGTCTTCAGCCAATCTACATTTTGTGATGGAGAAGTGTTTCATACATCAAACCTTCAGCTAAATGTAGTATTTCCAGGAATTTTTCTTTTTTAAATCCAAAACTACTCTGGATAGTGGAGACTTTGCATCCAAAGATTCTCTTTAATTCCTTGTTTTGAATTTCAGCACTGATCCATTAACTTATCAGGGATAATGGAGAGCATTTTGCTTCTTGTGTAACAGTGCTAATGTATTGCATTTATCAGATTTGGTAATTTTCTGTTTACAGGAAGCCAACATTTACCAGTCATTAGTCTTTATCCTTTTCATCCTTTGCAGCAAGGAGTGATCTGTATTTTCTCCAGTGGAGCCACGGAGCTTTGTAAGCCATACAACCCTGAATCTGATATTATTCACAATGGGAGCACTCTCTCAAATTAACTTATTGCAGAGAAATGTAAATCAATTATGTTTACAGCTCTCAACAAACAGAATTAAAATGTTCCACCAGTCTGTTTTGAATTCCTAATCATTTTTGTGATTAACCCAGTGTCTGGGATTTGCAAGAGAGCAGGAGATGAATTGGTTTCTCTTCATTATCTGACACAGTTCAGTTATTCCTGAGGTGTCCTGAAAAAACAAGCAGCCAAGAAAATTCTCCTTAAATAGTTAGCCATCAAGAAATGGTTAACACCCACTGCCGTTCCTCAGGACCACTGTGCAAGTCAGAAGGTCATGCTCCTGAGATGGCAAATGAAGCAAATTCAATCCCAGGCCAAGAATGAGCACGCAGGGCAAGGCCAGCCTGCTCATGAACTGTGACTGAAGGCAAGAGAATTGGGTGCATGATAGACAGAAATGCAACTTTGTTAAATAATGGGCAACATCCAAAAATGTGAAGCTCAAAGCACCACTCACCTTCCCACCACAACATTTTAACCCTCTTCTCTGCAGCAGCCATCTCCCATTGATTCCATTTCATTTGGACCAGTACAGTAAGAAGGTTGCGATGATCCCTGGGATCTGTTTGCTTTTGCAATCACATTAAAAGCTAATCCCTCAGTGTATGTTTGATTGTCTCCTGGCTCTGAAGAGCCTTTTGGGGCAGAAGAGGTCTGCCTTACACCACCCTAATGATCCTGCTCCCTGCTGGCAGCCACTGGGGCTTCCATCCAGGCTCCCCATTCCCTCTCCTGGGAGAGCAGGGATGTCCTTGGGGACACCTTGTTGCTCTCTACAACTACTTGAAAGGAGGTGTAGTGAGATGGAGGTCAATCTGTTCTCTCAAGTAACAAGCAATAGGATGAGAGGAAATGGCCTTAGGATTGCCAAGGGAGGTTTAGATGAGATATTATGAAAAACTTCTTCATGGAAAGTGTTAAGCATTGGAACAGCCTGACCAGGGAAGTGGTGGAGGCACCATCCCTGTAGGTATTTAATGGATGCACAGATATGGTACTTACTGACATGGTCTTTAAGGTCCTAAACTATTCCATTATTCTATTTCTGCAGGACATTATGTCTTTCAGATATGCAAAAAAGGAAAAAAACCAAAATAAAAAATCAAACCAAAAAAACCCCAGGGCTGGAGCATTTTACCTTTTTGTACAGTAAGACATCACCATTTTTAACATAATCACTTTTGTCTTCCCAGCACACATGTGAAGCAGAAGCTGCCCCATCAGACAGATGGGAGACTCTGGCAGTCTGAGCACATGACAGCTCCCTATGTAATATTCCAAAGAAGTGCATTAATTCAGGAGAATCCATTCTGTTCATACTGCCCAAGAGCCCAGACAACTTTTCTGAGATGCAAAGGCTGGGTCAGGTCTGCATGAGACACCAGCCTGAGCCGCCAGGCAGATTGTGCTCACTCTACCTCATGAAGAATTTGGCCAGCTGGGAGGGAAAGGAGCAGCCTCCACCCAGAGAAGAGACGGAGCCTCCACAGCTGCAGGAGCCCAGCTGCTCCTGCTCTCCAGATGTGCAGGCTCCCATGGGACAGGCACTGCACCAAAGCACGGCTCTTGCAAAGAGCTTGCTGTGCTCAGCAGCTTCAGCCACCCCTGAATTTCAACAGCCCAGATCCTTCACATCCTTATGTAAATCTCTGCTCAGTCTAGACTGACTTACGCAAAAGCCTGCACTGATTTCTACAAATCCAGCATTTAGTGGCTTGACACACTGATGAAATATCACATTTTTCATTCCAACCTTATAATCAGAAAGTCAGAATTACAGTAAATGGAATCTTTTCTATCCTCTGTTTTAAAAGGTCTAATTATTTTATTATTCAGTGTATGTACACGCAGATAAGTAATAATTATTCAGAGTATTATCCTGCATAATAGAGCCAGTTAATGCTCAGAGATAATAGCACAGAGACAGCTCATTATACCAATTTGTACAAAAATAACATAATTATTTTCTTCTTCTGAACAAACTTGTTCTGGTGTGATAAGAGCAAGTTTCAATCACTTCTTTATTTGCTGAAAGATTAAACGCTATGCAGCCAGTAAAGCGATTATTATTTTCATGATGAATCATCATGTGCAACAAGGAATTAGCCATCCAAAGGATTTGAAGACAAATTTATATAAGGCTACACTAAAATAAGGATGCTCCTGAAATTATTGCACATCCGTTTCTGAACAGCCTTCTTACCGGAAATATCACTTAGGGGTTTGTCCTGCTAACAGCTGAGAAAACCCAGAAGTGTATGGAGAGGCAGAAATGGTGATGTTTCCCAGGCTGCAAGTTTGAAATGCAGAAAACCAGTTCAGCCATTGAGTGTTTGGTTTCACCAAGGCTGAGCTTACACCCCAAAGCAGGACAAGGGAAACACAGAAGGAGGCTTTCCTGCAAAAAGACAGCTTTTTTTCCTGATAACCCAGTGGCCTGGAGTATTGTGGTCTCTGCTGGATCTAGCAGCCTGCTCTCCTCAAAGTGGGTGTGGAAGTTCTGTGACAAAGTACGTGTTTTATTTTTCCAGCCCTTTTTTCTGCATCGCCACTGATGCAAGCCCTCTTCATTCAGTACTTCTTTATCTAATCCCTTACTCCACTTTTACCCTGAAATAAAAAAAAAATCTGGGTAAAAAGGGAGAAAATATAAAACAATGCTTGCCACTCTTGGCTCCTATCTCTCTTAGTCCAGTATCTCCCCCAAAGTCAGCTGTGCCCCAGAGCTGTGTCCTGGGAGCAGGGCATGGCAGGGCTGAGCAGCAGGAAGGGGACTGACCTGCCACCACCTCCTTTTCTTCTGGGATGGGGCTGCCAGGGCCTGAGACAACTTACTTTCAAGTAGGAAAATAAGGGAGGACAAAGGAAGGAGTAGAATAAAATCTCCATGGAAGAGGAAGACTTTATTTCAAGGTTTTCTGTCTTGCATACCTTGGAGTGTGTCCTGCAGTGGAAAAAGAAAATGACCACTATACTGAGCACAATTTCATAACTCACTTCTGCTTCTGATGAAAACTGATTCATGGTGGGTTTCATTCTGCACCAGCATTTATGCATGTGGTCAGGGAATGGGAAGGCTCCCCTTAACCAAATTAAATACTGTTCTTGCCTCTGGACAGACATTATGGATCATTGCAATTTCTATCTCCCAGCAGAGGACCTGAGACTGAATTTGTCTGCAGCTTTGGGTTTTTTCTATTCCAGCTGTGTGAGGGTGAGCAATGAGCAATGCTGCTCCTCAATCACAACCTGTGCTGCTCTGATTGGAAATCAGGCTGGTTCTCAGGCCAAGGTGCTGACAAATCTCCTTCTCTAACACAAGCAGCAGGAGCCTGGCTCCACGGACACAGGTGAACCTTGCCACCTTCTCCCCTGTATCTGGGGCTTACTGGAGGAATGGTGCTTGTCCTTGTTCTAGATTCCAGTTAGTCAGTGACACTGCCAGTTGGAAATCTTATTCCTACAGTGCTGATGGATTTATTTTCTGTGGATTAGAAAAGGGCATTTTTATCATCGCAATTGCATGAGCCAGTGATAAAATTCACTGGAATATAGTGTCTCTATAAATATTTCATAGAGATATGCCAAGTACTATAAATTGTTTCATAGCCTGCTCCCAAGCACCATGGAAGCACAGTGCACACCAAGGGCCAGGAAGGCCTGTGGTCTAAACCCTAGGAGGAACTGTTTATCCCACCTGTTGGGAAGAAAACACACCAAAAAATCTTGCTCAGACAAGGTGTTCTCCAGCACATCATCTCGTAATCTGGGCAGAATGTCAGAAAAAATAGGAAAAAACCCTTCATATTTATGGCAGAGACTGAGTCTAGCAGCCAGCCACACTGCTGGGGCTTGGGAAGCCTTCTTGTCCGTGCTGAATGAGGCTGACCAGGGTGGCACAGGGCAGGGCAGTGGTGCATGCAGCATGAGGCTCAGAGAGCAGCTGTACCAAGAGCTGCTTCACAGCCTCCACAGCCTCTTACATCTGCTCATCCCCACCCCTCACCACACCCTCCTAAAGTGACCTCTGCGGCTGCCCCCCCTCCCCCTGCTCACCAGATGTGCTTTTTATGCAGCAGATGTTGCTGCATACTTGGTACTTGGCACAGGAAGTTAGAATCATTTCTAAAAAAAAAATACAACGAGCAGCCTATTTTGGAGCTTATTGCCAACATTTATTTAAAAGTTCATTTTTTATTTAAAGACGTGGAATTTTAAGGCCATGCTCTCTAAAATGTTGGTGTTCCAGGTGCTATGCAGTGACCTGAGGCTAAAAAACACATCTAAGCAGCCTGTCCACACCAAAGCATCTGAGTGATTTCTAGAAAGGCCCACTTGCAGTCCACAACAGACAGTACAAAGGTTCCCTCCTAATCCCCTCTGTGGTATGTTGAAATTAATTCAGAAAATCCACACAGATCCCTTGGAGTGACAACAGAAGCCCCTGCACATTTGCACAGGGGAGAGTATTGCAGAGGCCAGTGCAGTGGGTCCTGAGCTCCCCAAAGCTTCTGATGTTTCAGTAAAATAGCATCCATTTCTATAATCTTAGCCAGGTTTGCAAACCTCGAGCAGATTTTCTTACCAGCAAAGAGGAAGAGATAAGAGGTCTTTTTCCCAAGCCAGGCTTTCCATTTTCTCAGCTGAAAAGCAAACAGTTCTGGTCAAGAAATGCCTCCTCAGGACTGGAAAAAACACAATCAGAACAAACACAGCTGGGACCAGATTTGGTTTGATGCAATTTTCAGTTTCTTCCATTTTGTTTCCCCCCAAGGGAAGGTAAAGGTTTGCTGTGGGCACACCACCTCAGTCCAGAGATGCTTTGTGTTACAGATTGCAAGGCAAGATGTATTCTATTACCATCTGTATGGCAGTTGTTGGATGTCAAGTGGGCAATTCTCCTTATCTCTCTCCCTGAATGATTGTAATCACTCCTCCCTTGGCAGGGGACATCGGCTGATAA
The DNA here is from genome assembly GCF_963513975.1 of Fringilla coelebs. Lineage (NCBI taxonomy): Eukaryota > Metazoa > Chordata > Aves > Passeriformes > Fringillidae > Fringilla > Fringilla coelebs. The sequence continues at coordinate 127,974,689 of NC_140028.1, forward strand.
GGGGCTACTGAATGTCACCACATGACTGATAAGAACTGTAACATCCCATTGGGAGATGCTCCGCCCAGAGGGAGGAGCCAAGCATTCCTACCCAGATATAATCTGGAGATTCTGACACACCAGCACAGCTCCTCTCCACTGGACTCCCCAGAGGAACAGCAGCTGCTTCTACTTCCACGGATCTGTGGAGGAAGAATACACCCCTTTCCTACAGGACCCCCTGCTCCAACAGAACCACGCCTGACACTCCAGGAGGACTGCAGCCCCTTTTCCAACTGGACTGCTACCAACACCCTGACCCACAGGGTGTCAGGTTGCGTTCTGACTCTGTCAGTGTTGTTCTAGTGTATTGCATTGTTTTATTTTGTCCTTTTATTTTTTTTTCCTTCCCTTAAAGAACTGTTATTTCCTGCTCCCATGTTTTTTGCCTGAGAGCCCCTTATTTAAAATTCATAGCAATTCGGAGGGGTGGGGAGGGTTTGCATTCTCCATTTCAGAGGAGGTTCCTGTCTCCTTTAGCAGGCACCTGTCTTTCCAAACCAAGAGACTTTGCTAGTGTGTTACACAGGTAAGTGTGGACTTTGCACTCCAAAACTCAGCCTGCTGGGGGCAATGGGCAGCATAATGTCAGGATTTCCCTCAGAGGTTTGCTGAGCTGTGTCAGAAGAGCCCATCCTCACCATGCAGAGTATGGAGGTAGCAGCTCTGTGTCCCCTGAAGCTGGTCACACTGCCTGGGGAGGAGGCAGGAGTGGGGACCATGGGGAATGGATCCCCCCTTTCCATTGGAGGACATTCCCTGGCTTCCACCAGCATGAATACTCCTCTGCACCCCAGAGGATGTGACACCCAGTGTTTACCTGATTTTGAGGGCAGCCAAATGAAAGACAGAGTGTGGTTTAACTCAACCATGGCTGTATATCATGCCTCACATTTCTGAAACATCCATGCTACACCAACAAGCTGTTAAGGATTGCAGCTATTGGAAAACAGCAATTTAATCCCACAGGTAGCATTGATATTTCATGTTTATTGCTTTTCCCCAGCTACCTTTGTGCAGGGAACAAACTTTTGCTCTTATAAATGACTATTCCATCACTAATTGCACAGTGATCAGTTAGCTGTAATAGAAGGGGTTTTGTGATAAAGATTAGACCCAGAAGTGATTATAAATCATACATAAGGTTTATGTAATACATCACAGGTATCTCATTACACATGTTTTTTCAGGAGTAATTAATAACATTATTAATTTTCTAAGCCTTTTTTGTTGTTTTGTGGAGTACAGCCCGGGCATTTTCAAATTTCTCAAGTCTTAGTTACTTATAGGAACTTTTTATACTGGTGTTAAGAACTCTTGCCATCAGTTTTTGTATTTATTCCCAAACTTGAAAAGAAATACCTCCAATTTTTAACTCATCAAGTAGTTCTTATGGTAATAAAGAAATGAATTAAACTGAGCAAAATAAAGAACAGAATCATAGAACCATTAAGGTTGGAAAAGACCTCCAAGATCATCAAGTCCAACCAGGAAAGAACTGTCTTCATCTAGAATCAGTTTCTTAACTTGCACTTAGCATTTGAAGACACTCTTGAATTAAAACAATCCCCCAGATCCTTTTTCCAGTTCTCTAGATGTTTTCTCAGGAGCAAATTTACTTTCCCTTTGAAGCTGATTTTTACATCAACTTTTAAGCTTATCCAGCTTTTGAGATGAGCAGAATCATATTTTGGCCTGTAAACTTGCTAAAAATTGGTTTCAAAATAACTATACATATTGTAGGATGTCAACAACTGGAATAGCTTTTAAAGGGTTGCTCTAGATCCAAGTACTCCTTGGAGTACTTAAGTTTTAGCTTTCATATTTTCCAGATTCTGTACTGCATTAGTATATAACTCTGAACCTCATATAATGTGTTAACAAGTTCTCTTCATAGTTTAGTTAGACAAAACAATCCTTTTCCAGCCCAAGAACCAAAGACACTATTGCAGCTTCAGGCCTAAAATGTATAAACAACAGCAAATTGAGGAGAGCAATCTGGGAGGATGGGACTTCATAACTTGAAGCTGTAATTGGACAATTAACCTCAATATGTGAACAGACTGAAACGTACAAAAGCGTGGAAATGTGATCCATTGTCCATCTTGGGTGTAGGCTTGGCCAGGCTCTTGTACTGCCCAAGGTGTATCCTTTGAAGGCCTTTTTAATAAATACCTACTTTATTCCTTTAACACTGTCTAGCCTCTGTTCTAGGTAGCCTCTCAAGACATCACCCCCTTGGCATTCAGGTCAATATTCCTTGCTTGTTTTTACTTACTATATAGATTTTGGTGAGCTTTTGGTTTGATGTCCCATGAAATTCCTACAACAGTTCAACATAAGGGATCAAACTAGTAAACTCCTACAACATGTCTCCTGCCATCTCATTTCTGGGGTGGTTTTTAAGCACTGAAAGCCATTATCCAGTCTTTTGATAACTGTCAGTCAGCACAGATGTCTGTACACCCTCTGCCTGGCTGCTCTTAATTAGAGGCAATACAGATGTTTAGGAAGAGCCAGGAGAACAGCCAGCTTGCTCTGGGAGCCAGCTGCAGCTTTGCAGAGCTGAACAGTGAAAAAGAAGGGAAAATGGAGAAGCTAAGTCCACCTGATTTACTTGTCCTGCAGCATTTCCACTTGTTAGGCTGCTGTTTCAGAGCTGACACATGCATCACTGTGGAAAAGCACATGGATTCAGTTATGTCCCCAGTCATGACAACCAGAAGAGGCTGATGCTGGATCTGAAAGGTCAGGGATGGGGCCATTTGGCCACTCCCTTTGCTCCTTCAGCACAGGATTTCAGCGCTCATAAACCAAAAGGGGTATTTCTCCACAATGCTCTGAAGCCTGTCTGATCACAGTGTCAGGGATGCATTTTTGTCTCCACTCCAGGGCTTAAATCCTACAACATAAAATACCTTTAGTCTGGCAGACTCCCACTTTTTTGTATGGATATGTTTGGGGTCTTTTAGGGGCAATCTATTATGCTTAGGATGTGTCATTTTTTGAAACTTGAGAGCTGCTTCCAAATACTGGAAATAATTTCCTGCAGCAATGTGATCAGACACACTTCATGCTTTGATCTGCAATAGAGCCTGGTACAGACTTCATGTGCTGTCATCACACCCTTACTGATCATGTGCTCAGAAGGAGCAGGTACATGTCTGCTCCTTACCACTCTGCCATACAGTTGCTACAGCAGATTTTCCTTCAGGTGATGGACTAGCAAGGGAAGACCACATCCACAGCCATTGAGGAGGAGGTAAAGTCCCAGATTCCATATGCCTGTTGTTGAAAGATGCATATTGCAGATAAAATATGGATATATCTTACTGTTGAAGGTGTTATGTTGCTCTCTTAGCATCTGACCATGACCAGGCTCCATGAACTGCAGGACTGGAGCAGTGGCTCTGGATAGGGAACATGGGATCCTCCAAAGAATCTGCAACCAGTGGCTGCTCTTATGTTCATTGTGGTCCTAGCTCCTTTTCTGCAGAAAGAGACTGTCTTGACACACAAAGACTTTTTTCTCCTTGTCCCTGTCATCTTTGTTTTTCTTTGCAATACTGCTGAGAGGTCATTCAAATTGTAATCTTATGTCCCAGAGGTTTTGTCCGTGATATTTTCATGTTCCTTTTCCCCCTTTTTTTTTTTTTTTGGCCTAAGATAAAAGAGAGAGAAAACAGAAAAAGTCACTGCTGCATAAACTCCAATCTCCATAGCAACAATGAAAAATGTTTCCCTTCCTCAGTTTTACAATTCCAATCCTATTGTCTCACCTGAGGCTTGAGACAGCAGCAAGAGATTAAAATATTTTCTAACTTACTCGTTCATTGCAATTTTGAAAGCAGGCTACTGGGGTGAGTAGTGTGGGCCAAATTAGACCCAAAAGCTTTCCTGAGATTTGGGGTGTGAGGCAGGGCTTGGGAAGGCCAAATAGGAAGTACTGGGTTTACCTCTGTAGGACTTGTATGCAGCAAAGCACACTGCTGTAACACAAACTGCCTATGACAAAGGAAGCAATGGAGAAGGGAAAATGTTAACACTAAGCAGTGCTGGTCTTCCTCTGACCATTCCACCACTGTGAGATCAGGAAGGCAACACTGAACTAAATCCCTAGAAAATATGGGGCTGCATTGCTGTATTTGCACCAAAATCAAAGTAATTGCCCCAGGTTACTGCCGTGAACCTGCCAGAGCCATGCAGAGTGCACGAGGCATGCAGGCAATGCTGCACTCCTGAGCACAGGGGAGCTGACTGCTCTCCATGGCTGCCCTCTCCTGCAGAGGACAGACTGGATTTTCCAGGACAAACTGGGGAATTTTGAGGCTGAGGAAGACTGGACCCCACAGTCTGAGTCAGTGTCTGGCACCAAGACCTTGGCAGCGGCTTTGGAGTTCTGTGTGATGGATCACTCGGCAGTGGCCCTCCAGAGGAAAGTATCTTAAAGTAACAAGAGATGCTTGGAAGATTTAAGTTTTAGTAAAGCCAGCTCTTCCTAAACACTTTCCTCCCTAGCTGCCAGTCTCCTGTGCAGGGGCTGCCAGTGAGCAGCAGGCAGGGGCTGCAGATGTGCAGCTGCGTGTGCGCCACACTCCTGTCCGCACCACAGCAACGCGTCTGTCACACATCATTAGGCATCCGAGTTGTTTGTGGAGCAGGTGTTGATTTCCCCTCTCTCAGTCTGAGCTAAGCTCCCCCATGTGAAATCAGCAAACAACAGCATGACTGGTGCTGTGCTGGCCAGTCTCTCTGGTGACCTGTGAGAGGACCTAAGGGATTAGCATGAAACTGTGCCAGGGAGATTTAAGCTGGGTATTAGAAAAATGTTCTTCACCCAGAGGGTGGTTGGGCACTGGAACAGGCTCCCCAGGGAAGCAGTCACAGCACCAAGCCTGACAGAGTTCAAGAAGTGTTTGGACAATGCTCTCAGGCACATGGTGTGATTTTTGGGGCTGTCCTATATGGGCCAGGAGCTGGACTTGATGATCCTTATGAGTCACTTCCAACTGAGGCTATTCTGTGATTCTGTGACTAGAAGGACAAAAGCAGGCTGAAATACAGATGCATCCAAACAAAACTTATTGCACATTAAAATGCCCTTAATTTCTTTTCCAAGCTCATCTTTCAATTGACAATGTTGCTTTGGAATAGCTGAACTGGACAGGAATGGTGTAATTTAACTCAGAATCAAAAAATGAAGCAGAGTAGTTCAGTTTCATCATTTGTAAACAAAAGCCACAAATGAGTTTTCCTTTTTACTGTACCTGAGGGTACATTCAGGGAGCACTGTGCAATACCAAACTGATACTTAGGACAGGTCCATTTTCCCACCACCCAGTAGTATGTGTTCACATTATAAATTGAATAGGATGGAGTTCTCATATCAGTTTTAACTGAGTATTTGATTAACTAGAGATTTTTTTCAGCTTTGAAAAGTTCTTTTCATTTATAATCAAAGGTGACTTCACTGATAACAGCATGATATTTTTAATATGTGCTCAAGTAGTGTGCTCTGGCAGACTTTCTGTGCTACAGATTCTGTACGTTATTCCACCACAGTAAAGCTAAGTGAAATCCTGCCTTTGATACAACCCCAACAGGGAATTTCCATCTTAGATTCCTCTGCATGTTTTATTGGTTTTGCTGTTAATCTTACAGGATAAACACATACCAGTGTTTCAGATTCTGTACTCATGTTTTCTCCAGTCAAAACCAAAAATAGGAATCTTTGGGGAAAAAACTGGTAAATACATTAATTTGTTTAACACAAATTTCACTTCAACCATCAAGGAACGTAATTGGCATAATCCAGAAGGCTCATCAGTGATAGAAGTTGTGTTGCAAGTGACGGTGTTTCAACAAAGTACTTATTAAGGGCTTTACAGTGGTAACAAGCACTTATAACAAGTTGATAAATACTCAATGACTAAAGCTCATTTTATTAAAAAAAAAAGGATTCTTTCTTATTTATACTTCAAGTGTTAGCTTTGAAATGGTTACAGAGATTAAACACTGAACTCCCCAGACACACATATCAGTTGTGCAGGATCACTGTCCCATAAATGAGCTTGTTGAAACACTTGATATTTCCTCATAACACACTGCTACAAGTAGCAAAACAATTTCATTCTTATGCACTGAATTTATGCACCCACTTATAGCTCTCAACTTCAATGAACAAAGAATACTTTGTATATACATATGTAAAGTTGCATCTAAATAAAATTTGGTTATGTGATCTACATGTACCCTACCTGACAGAGCACTGGAAAAGCTGGAAGGACTCAGCACTGTCATTGCTCCCAGAGCAGACCTGTGGCCACTGAAACTGCTGGAAGTGTTCCTACCAAAGCCAGTGGTTTTGCAGCAGATGCATAACCTCCATGAAGAAACACAGATCATTTACAAGTGCAAATGCTATCACTTCTAACACCTTTTATTTTGTGTCAGTCTTTGCAGCCAAATTCCTGATGTGGCTCCAAGGGGAAGACCCCTCCATACACCATTGTCTTAGGTTACAATGTAAGATGTAACCAAAAGTATGTATTCTATTACCATATTCATAAACTGCTAAAATAGATGGGGCAGTATTCTTTATCTTTTCCATGATTCATCCCTGATAGCTCCCTCAGGGAGGCCATCTCTGCTAATGGGCCATCGAGTCTCACTGCATGACTCAGAAAACTACATCATCCTATTGAGAGATGTCCCGCCCAGGGGAGGAACCAGACATTCCTACCTGGATACAAACTGAGGCTTGGAACACCACGGGGGCACTACCACTGGATTCCCAGCGAACAAGAGCTTGATACCCACTCCTGGACCTCAAGAGAGAAAGACCAGGTTGTTCTACAGGATCACTGTTTTGACAAAAACACATCCAGCTCTGCAACAGGACTGTACCCACCATTTAATCAACTGTTACCACCACCCTGACCAACAGGGTATCAGGTTGTATTCTGACTGTCAGCTTAAGCCAGTGTTTCTGGACTATTGCCTTTATTTTAATTTTCCTTTTAAATTGTAGTTCTGCCTGGGAATGTTCCACTGGTTTGTTTTCGAAGTCGTACAACCATTGCTCACTGTGAGGTGGGCACGCTCAGCCTGGTCCAGCAGCAGGACAGCAGTAGGAGATGGGTCAGGCAGTCCTGTTTATCAAACAAGCCCAGCAACACCTGTGCTGCTGCATCTATACCCTCCTGCATCTATACTATCTAACAGGAAGGATTTACCTTGAAACTCTTTCCAAGAGGTCTGAAAATCAACAGTTAAGCAGGATAGCACATAGGGACTTATTTTGCCCTAGAATGTGAGCTGTTTTTCACAGTGATTCAGCTTTCACACAACATCAAAGGTACATAGATCCTTCGTGTCCCACTTGGCTCAATCAGTCTGCTGGAAGATTCAGCCTTCCCTCTGCTATTACTTTGGCTACAGAAAGTAGAAGATAAAATAGATTATGACAGGCAGGGAAAGCCATGTTTCTTTCATTAATTGTCCAATATTTTTACCTAGAAGCCAGTGAAAATTTGGCCACTGACTCATCCATGCATTTTCAGCGTCTCACAAATACGTATTCAAGAAGAAGAAATAAAATGTCCACTAATAATTCAAAACTATTAAAGTCCAAACAGCTAAGGAATAAAACTTCTTCATAAATCCTACCTTCGAGATGTTACATTATTGATTTACTTTTAAGGAATAAATACTAATAAGGAATAAATCCTAATAGCTCTTGCCAGGCAGTCAGTTAAAAACAGCATAAATCCACATCATAGGCATAACAGAACACTGAAAGGACATTTCATTTGTTCCTTTTAAGATGCATAACTTTGCGTATCAAAACTGGTAGTTTTTAATGAGAGAGATTTCTGAAAATTCTTCATTTGTTTATAAGACTTCAACTTGTGCCTTTTTCAGCTACTTAAAACTTCAGTTCACTCCAATTCTTTGTTTTCAACTTAACTGTCACTAACCACACTTGTTAATCAAAGAATTTTATTAATGCATGGCAGTGTTGGCATCATGACACATCTGTGAGGCCACACCACTCACATAAGACCTGCTCAGACCAGAGCACACCTTACTATTAGCACTGCCTGTCTTAAAGCCAGCAATCTCGAAAGATGCTTCATTCCTGTAATGGAATTTTGGCTTTTGTGAGGGTTGTTTAAAACAAGAATACAAATACCGTACCAAATACAAACTACTGCTGGGAATGAAATAAAAAAAATGTTGGATTTGCAAGACAAGGGGCTGTGGATGTAAAGATGTTCACCCTCACCTCCAACTCCCTTTAGTTCTCATTACAAGCTTAAGTTTTTCATACCAAATAGCAATTTTTCATCATTAATTAATTGAGCCTCTAAAACCTAGATGCATACATAAGTAGACAGATGCAAAACAAGTTTTCATTGAACTAGTAAGTTCCATTAAAAGAGTTGATAAAAATAAGGTGCTTTAAACATGTAGTATTTGAAATACAGTATTTGAAATAAATTTGAAGCAACTTGGATATTGATTGGAAAGCAGGCACAGCAGGTCTACTGCCAGTTAAGGACTGGAAACAAATTCTGTTGTCAACACCCAAAAATTAGTTTTGGTATGAAAACCAAATAGATTTAGTGATGGAATTACTGATTACATCTGACGGAAGTGCAACAGAATAAATCTTTATACCCTAAACTCCAGAGTTGGATTAGATTTTTATAGCCTTTAAAGTGTAAAAAGAACAAGACTTTAGGAATGTGTGAATGGCAGTATCAGAGACAATTTTCAAGCTTCCTGTATGCACATGCCATTTGCTTCCCACTTTGATGGTGGGGCATCCTAGGTATGGAGCAGGCCAGGAGGGAGCTGCCATTCTCTCCAACCATGCTCCTGAAGCACCAGAATCAGGACCTGGGAACAGCCCTGCAGCCTGGATGTCATCTCTGCCCTTCATCCTGTTGGCACTGGGTGCCTGAGGCTACAGCATGTTCCTGCTGCACACACAGCAAAGGCAGTGGGTGCCAGAGGAAGATGCAGCTGTCACAGTCATATTTTCTGAAAAATCTCTTTGCCCAGGACTCTTCTCTGGGGAAACTGAGAACCCTCAGAGAAAAATGAAAACAATAATTATCTGATTTGCTTCTCCCATGTTTTGCTGCTTTGGAATGTGTTTGGACATTGTTTACCAACAGGTGATTGTTCCACTGGTTTCTGCTGTGAATTGTTTTGACTTAATGATCAATCACGGTCAGCCTGTGTCAGGACTCTGGAAGGAGTCGTGAGTTTTCATTAGTATCTTTTTAGCCTTCTGTCTGGATCCTTTCTGTATTCTTTAGTATTCTTTAGCATAGTATTCCTTAATATAATATAGATCATAAAATAATAAATTAGCCTTCTAAGAACACGGAGTCAGATTCATCACTCCTTCCTTCATTGGGGGTCTCAGAAACTACAACAATGCAGCAAAGCAACCACACGTTCCTCACCTCACACACTATCCTGCAAGTGAACTTTTAATAGACATGAGCAACCTGCAACCTACAATCCCATCAAAGAATTGGGAAGAGAGGTACAGGAGGAAAGAAAGAGGCTGCTCCCCAGATTGCTCCCCACTCTGTTAGGATCCTGGAGCGCAGCTTTAGCAAACAGTATGTTGTTACAAATTGAGACAGATGGAAATGTGCTTCCTTGTCAAAGCTGTTATTCCCCAAGAGCAAAGAAATTTTGTTGTCTTAAATGTGCTGTGAGTAACAGACAGAGAAAGGTCCAGAAATAGAACAAAACTAATAATATAAAACTAGGTTTGGAAGATGAAATTAAAGCTGTCTTTTGCATAGAAAGGTGTGTGTTTTTCTTAACAGATAAAACCCCCTTTTTTTTTTAGTTCCAAGAGTATATGTTACAACAAACACACATTGTCTTACTCTGGACCTAACCTATTACAAATAAATTACTAATGTTGGTTATACAGTATTATCAACAGGATCATTTCTGTGATCAAGCCATTTACAAATTTTGGTCTGTACAAAATACTGCATATTATGGGATCCCAACTTTTTAAAGAACCTTTGAATTCAAACTACAGCACAACCTATTCAAGAAAGGTTTTTAAATATTTTAGATACTAACATTAATCTGAATTTAGCTTTGAAGAAAACACAGAATTTTCTGCACAAGAGTGATTCAAGGTTAATTTAATAATGATCTTTCATTTTAAAGTCCATTTCACAATAAAGTTCAAGATGAAAACCAACTTCCAATTTCACCAGCAGTATGCTTTTCTAATACTGCTCATTTCTTTCCCTAAAATCAAACCCATTCCAGTACCATTCCTTTGTCTACTGAATCCTCACCAGAAAATAAATGCTAATAGCATATTTTCCATTACGGAAGAGGATGATAAGCAAACAGAAAGATGTTTTGCACTGTAGGTGCCAAGATTACAAATCAACCCCAAAACTAACAACTCCATATTTTAAAAATGTCAATTTACTTCCCCCAAATTCTTTCAGTCTTCAACGTCCATTAGGAGGAAAAAAACAAAAAGGAGAAAAAAATAATGCAATTAACATAATATTTGTGATTATTCCATTTTTCCATTTGTTCTTGCACAGAAAGTCAAACACATCCACTTCAATCAAGTTATAGCATCAGCACTGTCCATTATCTCACAGAAACCACATTCAAGTACAACTGGAAAAAGCAGTTTCAGAATGCTTCCATATGCATTAAAATAATTCTTTTAATCTTTTAGGTTTTGTATTCTGAGTCTTTAGAAATGGTGATTTTTTTATGAGGTTTGGTAGCCTCATCCATCAGTTCCTTCAGCTGCCCAATCTGTTCATCACGGAAGTCATTAAGTTTTTCTTCTGTGAGCTGAATTCCATATACAGCCTTTTCTCTCAAGTTCTGTTTGTCCTCAGTAATTTGTTGCTGGATCAGTGCTGCATAGTTCTAATGAGAAAGAAATATAAAGGTCATAAAACTGACAAAAGCAAAATTCAGTTCAACTTTCTTTAATAGCATTATATTGTAATACCATATTCTTACACAATCTCCTACAACAGTCTATTAATCGACAACAAATGACTAAAAAATTAACACTTTTTATAAGAAAGAAAACTTATTCAAGCATTTCTTGTATCTACAGTAATTTTGTCTAGCTAGTTTAAAATGCATATATTTACAGATTAATGCCTTATCATCTACTACTACTGAAAACAAAACAAAATTTAATTGTAGATCTAATATACGTATTAAAATAATATTTCCTATATAGCAGGATATCAATAGGATACCCTTCATAAACTGATACATCCAGAAAAGCATTATTCCCAATTTTCAGCTAAAAGAAACCTTGGCACCACATACTGAATTGTTAATCCAATTAGCAGCAAAGTAACTAAAGCCACTACTTCAACTGTATGTCCCAATAATTCCAGAGAAGTGGACAAGAAGAAAGAAAGATATTCATGAGCCTGTGATAAATTTCAGAATTACACCATTTACTAACATAAATACATTAGATTGTAATGGACCATGTCAAGCCTCACTGAAGTCAGCAGGATCTTACCAGCCCTGTTACAAAGCTGAATTCATGGCTATTTAAAGAAAACAGACAGCTAAAACAATCTGGGGCAAACAAAAGTAAATTATTATTTGTACAGACTCTGAATCAAACTGATTCTTCAAGGTTCTTCCCAACATCACCTCTCCTGCTTTTAAATTAAACAGGTATTCAGAAACAGTGACACCATGGTTAATTTCTGTGGTAAACCTACACCTTAGTAGTACTACCTCATGGTAGAGCTGCTATAGGGTTTAAAAGAAACTAAATAGTTTTTTTCCCCAATGATTGAACAATCACATTGTAATGATAAGATGAAAAATTGTAGTGGGTTAATTCTTCAGCTTTGCAAATTACAGAATTTCTTATCAAGGCAGATGGACAAACGTGATCTCTGAAGCTACCCAGCAGACCAGTAACACACATCAACCATTCCACCTCATTCTACTTTATTCTATCTTCACATTTCTGCACAGAACAATCCAGTCAGTACTGGCTCTAGACGAGGAAAAAAAAACACCAACCAAAAACACACACAAAACACCTAACAAACCCACATTAAGAAATACCAAAACGACAACCAAAAAACCCACACGAACAAACAAGCAAACCCACACCCCTTTAACTATACCAAACAACATTCACAGCATGTAATTCAGAAACAATACTGAAAGCAAGCAATGCAAAACTCTTCACTTCTTATCAAGAGATCGGACTGAATACACAAACCTGAGAACCCTTCCATGCAGTGTCCTACCAGTGCAGGTTCCACAGTGGGAGGAAAGTCCTCCCCACAGCTAGTAACATCCACCTGGGAGCAGCCTGCAGCTATTGCTGCAGGCATGAGCTCTGGTACCTACAAATAACTCAAGTCAATTTAAGAAACAGTTACAATTTTACAAACAGGTGACTGTTTTCCAAAAATATCAAATTAATTACTGGCAAACAGTCTGCAATTTTTTTTTAATCTAACACCACAGCACCTCATCTCACAGTGCACCAGCATTACAGAACCCAGATTTCGAAGTGGTGGTCCTCAACAAAGCTGCCCTGCCCACTCTCACAGGTGCCCAGCACCCAGCCACATGGTCATGGACTGCACATCCCCTGTTCCTCACACCAGGTGCTCTGCTTCACAGCACTCCAGCGGCTCCCATCTGGACATCACTGCTGGCTCTTTTCCCCCACTCATTTTCTACCTGAACAAATGTTTTGTACATGCCAGAAAGCCTCAGTGGTTGCAGTTTCACATCGATCTGCAATGCGAACAGAAATTCAATACTGGACAGCAGAAACATGCTGGGCTCTGGTTGACTCCTGACAGAAAATGGAGCTTTCTCACCTCATTTTACCAAAAGTCAGTGATGCATCAAATAAAATGTTTCAGCCTTTATAAAAGTGCTGAAAATAAGATGAACTATGTGGCATATCCAATTTTTTCTGCCGGTGTTACCAGATGAGGAACAAAGCCTGGAATATTTAACTGTTTAATGCATTACTGTTCCCTCAGAAATTAATACTATTATTATGTGATTAGTGATTTGTGGAAAGGTACTGCATGATTTGATGGTACATAATTTAAAATTCCACTTCTATCTACAAAATGTGCCATTTTCCTAACAGCACATGAACTTAACGTGCTGAACTCCAAGGTTATGTAACAGGTTTAAAAGCATAATGAAAAAATAAAAAGGGGAGAAGCTAACATTTGCTTTTTCAATAACATAACTTTCATCATAAAATACCATGATCACAGTCCCTCTCAGGTAATAAAGAGCAGTATGGTCATGTAAGGTCTAGTTTTCATTAGAACTTAATAAATACAGAATTTAACTATTTCCCAATGTCATCTTCTTCCTTACCAGCAGAACTGAAACCAATTCTTGCTTAGCTTCCTCAAACAAGGAAAATTACTTCACTTCTGCCTTTCATTTTACGTTATATTTAACTGCATCTTCCAAATATAACAGAACTCCTTTGTCGTCAATCATGACACAAATCCTTAGCAGATTTTTCAAGGGCATCTTATTTCAATTATGGATCACACTGTGCTCACAAAAACAGAGACAGAAGACACAAAATGGAACACAAGTAATCCTGCACCCTCACAGAGCCAGGCTCAAGATACATAAGGATGGCAGAGGGACACAGGAGCTCTCCTCTCTGGTGGCTTTTTAGGTTGGTTGGTTGTTTCTTTGGAAGGAGCTCTTCCTACAATGACCCTCTGCCTGCACCAGCTGTAAACTTTCTGAGCTTTTACATGAAAAAAGCAAGCAAAACCCAAACCACCAGCTGAATGGCAAAAGCCCTTCCCCCTTATATATGCCACCAGAAACAGAGGATCAGAATCAAGTCCAAGTTACAACCCCATCTCCTGACCATTTACCATCAGAAGATGGCTGATTTATTCCATATTAAATCCCAGCCTGCTGCCCATCCATATCACAGACACCCTCCTCACCTTAAAGGAGGCGCAAGGCAACAGTCCAAGGTGCAGACTGGCCATGTCACTGCACTGCCATCAGTGTGTGCAACCACAGGGACACCCCAAAACCCTCTGTATTGCCAGTGTGGAGGCAGATGCCTCTCCCAGAAGGTCAGATGCACTCCTCACACACAGGTCACGGTTGCCTCAGCTCACTGGCATCTACAGAATGCATGCTGAACCCAAGCATCAGGCTCTCCTAAAATCCTCTATGAGCAAATGCTTGAACCTCTAAATTATTTATACAAAAACCAGGTGAGTGTTTGCTATAATCAATAACCTTAAGGGTTTTTTTGTTTAAATTCACTAACTGAAGCAAATACAGAGTTCCCCTCTGCTCTCTGACTGATAGGCATTCATAGAATGCACAAATTCATTAAAAGGGCAAGGGGATGGATGACATTTGAGGTTTAAAATACCAAGCACTAGAAAGAGCATCAGCCTTCTTGTTTTCCAAGTTGAGAAAGGATTAAATAGAAAAATAAAAGCAAAAATCACACAACCAAAAGCCCCACTTCCCTGACTGCCAGATATACAGACTCCTACCATAAAAACACACATTTATCTCATATGCTAATACAAAGTGCTGATAAACATTTATTATTTAATCATAAAATTAAATGAGTTAAGAGCCCATTTGTTCATTTTCACTGGAAAGAACAACAATCATAATTTTTATTTTCTCTGGCATCCTCCTAAACATGTACAATGCTGCATTTTAGACAACTGCTCCAAAAATCTCAGTAAGATATGTCTGTTCACAGACTGTACTAATTACCTGTACAATTCACTTTCTAGTCAGATCTTCTCTTTTTAAAAGGTCTAAAATTTTTATCTTCTTTAAGGAGTTGAAGTATGAAGCTGCAGTATTCATCCATTCCAAAAAGGCTATATCTCCCCTTACAGCCAAATTAATGACAGCACTGATAAAAAACATTACCGTGGCCAGACCAGAAAATGCTACTCTGAGATGTGTTTAACAGGGTAGAGCCAGGCACTAGAAAAATGCTATCAATTTATTTTATTTTATTCAGGGTGACATAAAAAAAAAAAAAATAAGGCCTGACAAGCCACTGTCATTGCTCCCTGGAAGTTAATTTCAAATTGCAGCATTTCAAGTGTTTCTGCTGCTACTCAGAGCAAAATCAAACACATGCTGCGAAGGGGTGGCAGCATGAAGAAACAGCTGTGAATGAACAGCACAGCAAGGAGCACCTTGTTCTTACTGTAGTGCAGAGATATGTTGAACCAATTATTTCATATTCATTCCTACAGAATTCTGCAAATTATTTACTATATTTTTTACTGCAAAGTTGTTTTGATGTTAAACTGAGAATTGGAAAAAGATACAGTATTACAGAAGGGATTTTTAAATGGGCACTACAGCCCATGAAAATCCAGAGTATCTTCTTCATACATTTTACCTGAAGCTGTAGGTATAGTTAGAAGTGCAGTAATAAACCCAGGAAAATTCTACAACATTTTAAGTTCAGCTTAATACATCACTACAGTGAAATTTTCATGCACTCACATACACATTAACCCATAACAATCTATATTCCATGAGATAAGACCATTAAAAATAGCCCTAAACTTTTTTAAATTGCATAAAATACAATTATTGCCAAATTAATTAACTGATGTGAATAAACACCTATGTAAAGTCCCACATCCTCTAACAGGAGCAATGTATTATCAATTTCAAAATTTAAATTTCAAATAACTTTTGGTTTTGTAAAGGTCACACCATTAACACGTGAAAAAAAGAAAAATCAATATACTACAAAGAGTTCTGAGTAAACATTCCCTTGCTTTTGAAAATACCCATCAAATGGTATTTGAATGATGCCAAGTAATGACATATGGCAGCATTAGAAGAGTTTCTTATGTGAATAATTAAAGCAGTAATTGCTGGGAAAAGGGCAACAGAATGAAGAATCAAGACTTTCACTCTGAGGTACCTAGCACAGCAGAAGACCTCTAGAGAATAAAGATGTCCAGCTCCTACTGCAAGTCTTGACAGAAGGTGAAAAGGCAACTTTTTTTTGTGTGACCTCATCATCCACCATATGTGTAACAACACACCAAGCATATACAAGAAAGAAATAGCAACAAGCTACTGTAATTCATAAGAAGCTCTAAAACAAGTTGTGTAAAGTGCAGCTTGGATAAGCTATTTTGTATTTCAGTCCGCTATTAGATGAAAAGATTTGCAGAGATCATTTCAAGTCAAGTCATGCACTTGCAATGGGACTGCCTACACCTAAATATCACGTGCCAAAGTGAAGCTAGAGATGCAGCTTGTCTTTGTGCTGGGCACTGGAGAGAGAAACTTCTGTCTTGAACACGCTGTGTTGACGGGCTACACTGTCCTCTGGAGATGGGGTTCTCATCACTGAGACAGCTACTACGTGTCTCCGTGTCTCTGGCTGTAGATGACTATCTAATAAACTTCCTTGCTTATGCTAAAAGGAAAATGTTCATTAGTTATTTTGTTTTGTGTTTTTTTTAAGTACAAAATGCAACAAAAATATCATTTCTCCTTGAATTACTCTGCAATCCCTGCCCTAAAGTTCGTTTTATCTTTTCCTAATGCTACCGATATCAGGCTTGGCAACATCCTGAAGTGAAACACATGAGAGAAAAAAAAACTATACTTCCTCTTTATCTTTAGAACTAACTTTGAATTATGCATAATTTCATGTCTGGGGATGAAAGACCATGTCTTACAATGCACAGAGGTAAAACAGATTTCTCCAGGACAACATCTCTGTATCATAAAGAACAGGAACAAGAAAACATCAAAGTTTACAAAAAGTTAATCTGAAAGGAAAAGCCATGGGAACTTTAACAATATCAGGTTTTCCCAGGACATTCAAGAAGGATGCTAGTGTGTGACTATCAACCAATTTCAGGGAACTGATCACATTCACACAATGATGCACATACTCTAACTATATAGAACTGTTACCATAAGGGGTTTGGTTGTTTTGTTTATTTTCAGTTGCTTGCTTGTTTGCAGTTTAGGAGCAAAGAATGAAAAAATGTTCAGCTAAAATGGAGCCAGGGAATATAATTATGTAATACTTAGTAATCAGCATGAAGAATTATTATTTGATCAGGAAGGTATAAAATGGACTGCTTTTTCTGAACACAGTTAACTAATATTGTTAAACTCAAAGAAATGACATTTATTTAGAGGAATATGAAAAAAGCTCAAGGACTAAATCAGCTTTGTAGCTTAAATAACATGTTATTTTAATGTCCTTTTTAATGTAAGATTTATGAGATCATAATCTGAGGTTAAAGTGGGAAGTTTATGGCCTGGCCATCAAGGTAAACATATATAAATGCTATTGCATCCAAAATGGAACACAGCACCATTTGTTGAAAAACAAGCTGTGTTTATTTCTTTCTTTCTGGTGCAGAATACTTATGCCACTCTCGTACATTGGGGCAAAATACAGGTCACTAAAAGCTTTTTGCATCATCTGGTAACAACCATAGACTTCAAGTGTTTAGGATTCTCTCCACTTAGGTCAGTAAGCTTCATCTCAGGCCTTACACAGAAAGCCTGATCTTATTCTAGGGAATAAGGAAGTTAAAAAATTTGGAACACACCTGAACATTTAAGCAAAAATAAAATGGTCAATTAAGTTCTGGAAAAAGAGGTCAATCTGAAATGTGGGTGCAGCACATGATATGAAGCAGGAGAAAGAGATGGGAGGTAGAACGAAAGAAGTGGTCAGGCAATTGGGTTCCAATGGCTAAAGAAGATCTTGCCATGGTTCACTATCCTTGGACAGGTTGTATCATTCAAAGTGTGAGTTTCACTGAAAAAAAAATAGTTATTTTATGAGAGACTTAAAAAAATATTCTTCTCTGATGTACATATCTGAACTTAAAAGCCTTTTAAATTGGTATTCGAGACAAAAATACTTGGGAGAGAAATATATTAAAACCTCTATTAGAAAACTTATTAAATTTAACAATTTAAGAACAAACCAGGGACAATTATTCTGTCTGAACCTTCATCTGTAAAAATCAGGATGAAAATACTCTGTAACTAATACCAAACTATGAGATTGCCAACAAATAAGGACAAATAAGCTACAGACCAGAAAAATTAAATTTCAAGAACATTATTTCATATTTGCATACAAATCCTAAGAAAAACCCAACAATTTCAAAGATGGCAATTTCTGGACTCAGTTTTTATTTTACTTTGACTTTTAAGTCATGCATAGCCCAGCAGCTCTCTGGCTAATAAAAAAGTGATGTTTTATCTGGCAAACATTATGCTGTATTCTCACAGAATACCCAAGGATTTATTGCATGCTGTTAATTTAAAACAAGGCAAGGGAAAAGACTGGAAGTCACAGTATCAGTTTGGTTTCAGGAATTTAACTTCTAATGCATCAGTTACACTGTAATATTTCTATTTAAACATTAAGCTAGGAAATCTTGGGAAAGTGTTTCACTGCAGATAATTCCCAGACAAATATCAACACTAAGTACAGGCATTTTACCTAAAAAAAAAAACCACTAAAGACTGTTTTATCAACATAAGCACCCAACTATAATTAAAGCTCAAAATGCAAACATCACTTACAGACTTCTGTATCAATTCTTTAAGTAGAGGACAAGCATCTTAAATCTGCAGTTATTTCTTTCAGAAGTATTATTTATAGATTTTTAAGGAAGATGATGATTTCACATCTAGATATTCACAAAAGGAAAATAAAGCCTGTTTCCAAGACAACCACATTAGTTGCCAGACTGCTAGATGCTAAAATGCAGAAGATTATATATCAGAGATGATTTCAAAGACTTCCATGAATGTTCTTCTACTCAATTTATACCTAATGATGCATTTAAAGTGCACATATATATCTAAAATAAATTTGGTATTCTTATTTTTCCATTGCACTCATTTCTACATGCTCATTAGAAACAAAACCTTAAACTAATACAGCAACAAAGAAAACCTCAAGTATAAACAAAAAATTAATCCACTAATAGGCATCTTGCATTGATTTCCATCACACATCTTGTATTTATTTCACCACAAATAACCCTTCTGCTGAGGGTGCACTGGATTTTTTACTTAAATGGACCTGTAGAAGAAATATGTGCTTGAATGAATTAAGTAAAAAGTCATGGGCAATATTTTAAAACATACAAGAAGATCATTAGTGTAGAAGTCAGATTCACCCCTTGGGACAAACAGACAGAAACTTCCCCAGTTTTAAATGAACATAGTCAATGTTACCTGTTCCAATACAATACATATGACACTAATTTAGCAAAGCACATTTGGTGTCTGAAAACACTGAATCAGAGGCTGATTTCTTTGGCCAGTATTACCATGGTCCCTCCAGCAACAGGAGACAGAGACAAACCCTACCCCAGCACTTGTGGAGGCATTTAAAACAGACAAACAAGGAGTCATGGAAGTTTATCTACCTGCTTCTTCAACAAGACACAAACATTCTGAGGTGTGCTATTCCCAGAGCACTACTTAGGAGACTGGCCATCAATAAAAGAAAGCCTACACACAGGCAGACTCATGATTTAAAAAATGAAAAAAATACTGCCAGTGGGAAACACAGGTGAATTCTTATGAGGGTGTTACTTATGTAGTATGACATTTAGTCTAGAACTTCTGACAGTCCTACTCTGTAAAAATAAACCAGTATATTTAGCCACAATCATCTGGTTGCAATTCAGTCCTTCTTACTTTTAAACAGCAGCAATAGGACATCTCTATGAAAAGAAATGCAAATTGATGCAATTGACATCTTCCTTATAACAACACCACACTGGTTTATATTTGTAAATTCACTCTATGGAAAGAAAGCTTGTTACTGCAATTAACATCCATTTCACAGTACTTAATAAAAGGCAAAAAAGGTTAACTTATTACTCTCTGTGCAAATTTTTACAGTTCTTGTTGCTGCAGCAAAATATGCTAAATGGCATTCAAGTTTCAGACCAGACAAATGCTTTGTACACACATACACCTACCTTTGTCAAATGAAATTAATAACATACATTGTTTAGAAACTCTTCCATATCCTCCAAGCAATAGAATAAATCACAACATTTCTTTCACCATTAGCTTGATTGCTCTCAAAATTCCAACCTAAAGTTCCTTAATGTATGTAGCCTGAGAGTCCTCTGGTGTAACTGCAGACAAAGACATTCAGACAAACCGGAAGTTCCCATTCTAAACCTGGGCTCATTATTTCAAGAGTTTCTTAGGGTAAAAAACTCTAAAGCCTACAAATTTACGTATCTTACCAAGGGTTTTAACTAATTTTTATATAATTTCTGAATTACTTCAGAACTGGCCACAGAAGTTAACTGAAAAAAACAAACGTGTTATCAGTACAGTCAAGAGCTGCTAAAAGGAAGCATGAATCCTTACTGACTACATGAGAACCTTCCAATCTGAGACACCAAAAACTTCTGTAATCATTTGCAAGTCACTATCCATTTATCCAACAGCTCTGACATTTAATAAGATTTTTATAGTGTCTGTCACAATACAGCAAGTGATGGCCACACCATCAAAGACTGGAGGGATTAAGCAGAAAATGAAAAAGGGAAATTCAGTCATCTGCTAAACAAGTTTCAAAATTCAATAAAGTACTATAGAGACAGTTAATGTGAAAGTACTTCTGAAAAAAATCCATCAAATACTCTGTACTGTTCTTGGGGAGATCAAATACATATGAAACTCAAGCCTCAACATGTTCTCCTGTAATCTCTATAAAACAAATACTTCAACAGCAACTCACCTATATCTTGTTCTATTTTTTTTTCTTTTTTCCTGCTATTGCCAGAGGTTTTCCAGCTATTAAAGGGGGTTTGCTTTCAATTAGCAAATAAAAGGGAAAATAGGATAAGGGGAAAATTAAGGAATGGAAATCAAGTATGTCAAATAACTTAGAGCTGTATGTACTTCAGTTTCAAGTGAACACTCACTTAACAAAGCTCTAAGGTTTCACAACAAAAATCCAGACTGCCTATATTCCTAAAAATTCTCACCCACCTCAAACCTCTTGCCTTTTTCTCTGTGCAAAAACAGGCTGTCTAATCCCAAGCAAACAGGTATATGTTGAACTGGCATAGAAGTTAATTTACCTCAATACTTTAAAAACCTTGTGAAAATACCAGAGCCATGAAAATATCAGAGCAACCTTTCAGAAATAGGGATGCACCACATTCAGATTGGTCAGGCGGGCACAGTTCTGTGCTCTGGCACCCTTGCAGGTGATTCTACAGCCACAGTCTTCACTTAGAGATAAAGCATTAACATTTGGAGCAGAAGCAGCCTGCCTGTGGCAAACAGCACAAATGGGCAGTGTCACATACTAGGTGTATTGTATGTCCAAAACTCCCATGATAAACTACCTCTGCTCTAAGTGGTACCAGTTAATCCTTTTGGTATGGTGCACACACATCTGCTCAGCTGCCCTCTGCACACTAATACAATGATACTCCTATCATTAGCATCAATGTCAAACCGCTGCACTGTTTGCTTACACTGGATTAAGAGCCAAGTTCTTTTCCTACTGTATATGATCAGGAAGGGTTTTAAATTGGCTATATAATAAGTTTAGAAAAATCTCTGCCTGCCATCCACTGATGATGCAATAAATATGGTTCCTACAAGTCAGAGAATACCAAAGCTATTCAAGAGGTTTAATTTGTGCTTCAGGACTTTTCAACACTAAGGAATTATCTCAGGTTAGATTTGCATGGCTTTAAAATTACTCTGGACTTATTTCAAACAATGCAATGCTATTTAAGTAATAAAAACTTGAATTATTTTTCAGTTCTTTATACGCCTTAATGGATTTTACTTGCCAGCAACACAAATACGGAAAATAAAGTCTTGTGTACATCTGCCCACAACCAGAGCAGAACATCATGGATCACACTGAACATGAGGTCTTTGTGAGCAGGGGTTTATTTCAGTCTTAAAGGGGTGGATGAGTATTATTAGCATCATTTGCTGTGCTGCAGAATGTTTTGTGTACGTTTGAAAAAAAAGTAATTTGTGAAGGCACCAGTTGAGAGGGGAGCCTAGACCAGTCTCACTTCATCTGTTTAGCCCTTCCCCTCACCTGTATCATGAGATGCAGCAGGGGAGCACAGCACACATTTGCTGCAGGTCACAGCTCTGAGCACTGGCCATGCACAGGAAGGCATCAGGTTGCCTCTGCCATCCCAGCACGTGCATCATTGCTATCATAGAAGACACAGGTAAACCAGAATAAACACTTCTTCCAAAAGCCACTTGTGGGCTTGGGAAATATCCCCATGGGCTAGACATTAAAAGCTCCCCATGGACGTCTGACCTACAGGCACGAGCACTGCAGCAAAGTCAGCCTGGCATGCACCTGCTGCTACAGTGAAGGGCTAGCCTTGCCTAGTGACCACTGCCCTAGAAAACTGGAACAAAATGTAACATCTCTGTGTCAAAGCATAATGCTTTAACATGAATTTTTAATGCCTCAATAGGGGAAAACACTGAAACAATACAGCATTGGGGAAAAGTGATGGGATCGTTTGTATTCTACTATATTCGTGAGAAAAATAAAGCAGATTTCCTCATTCATCTTCACTAAACTCTTTGCTATATCCACTACAGCAGTGAATTTACAAATAACAACTTTGCAAAACATCTTCCTTTACAGAACCCTTTTGGTAATGCTTTACTTCATCAGGTAGGTAGAGAATTTCCCTGGGAAAGTTCTGCAACAGCCGCTGTCAAAATGATCATACCTATTTGAAATGTTTTTCAGAATTTATCTTCCCTCAACAATGCTCCTACAAGCTACCTAATCACAAATGAAAACAAAAAAGTTCCATTACTCAGGAAAAAGGAAATCTTTGGCAGGTAACTTGCTAAGTACTCAGGGATAGGTGCATCACTGTACCAAAAGCTGAATCGAAAAATGGGATATGCTAAATAGTACAAGGGACCATGAGAATTTCATCTCACATAACAGAACTGAACATCTGAAGGTGAAGAAAAAAAGGACAAAGCCAAATAAATTCAAAGTGAATTTCAAATTCACAATTAAATCCACTGCACACTGCTGCATGCTTCCTGCTAGACTACTAAATAAATTCAAGTGAAACTGTTAGATATAAATCTAATGCCATGAAAGATGGGAACTAAATTTTTTAGATGTCACGGCATTAATATTCAAAAAAAATACACAAACTCATAGACTTCATTTATTCTTATACTTTCTACTGTGCATTAAATGCACATTAATCCTCATTTCAACAACATATCCAATTTATATGGCTGACTTGTGTCTCTGTATAAAAACAGATATATTAAACTAAAGCATACTAAACATGCTGTGGAAGCATAAATACACTGCTAACATCACACCTACACAATTACATTTCTATATAAACTTAACTAATTATTAGGCAAAACCCAACATAGTATCATTTAAAATTTTTCAGGTTTTCAATCCATACTACTCTTGGATTGAAATCAAGCAATTAAAAGTGCCACAGAGGACACCAACGTGTGTCAGTGATCATGTACCTTCAGAGTGCTCAGTCAGCACTTGTACTTCAGTACCATTCACCTGTGAATGCATCTTAGGTTACCAACTGACTTTTAGAATTGCAGTTAGTTTTGCTTGAACATAAGAAATTTTAGGAACCTTCTCAGCTAACATTTGAAAATTATACTTTAGGTCAAATCTTTTCTTCACATCTTCTACCAGCAAAATCCAAAAGGGTTTGTGTAAAGGACTGGATGAGGTCACAACCAACCTGATCTAAAATGGCCCTTCCAGTAAAGGTCGTCCAGGCTACATCTGCTTTATTACTCCACTCATTAAAAACCCAAGATTAGTGCCAGTTGTATTTTAATGACTACTCCCAAGGTAAAAATATTTAAATTACAAATCTCAGGTTATTGTTAAGATCTGACATTATGTTTTGAGGACTATCAGATTTCAAATGTTTCAGTACTGAAGATATCATACTATATCAAACAGTTCTCTTCTTCCCCCAAGGCAATTGTTTCAAAATAATTGAATCAAGTACACAGTTCACTAAGACAGACAAGTTCACACACTTAAAAGATCAGTAATATAATACTGACATTATTCAATAATTAGCTGATTTATTCAAACTCTTTTTGTATACAAGATATTACTAGCACACACACAAGCTAGTTTCCATCCTATTCTTTCATAACCAACACAAAACTTTATTAACAGCTATTTCTCAGAAAAGAAACAGACAATATTTATAATTTCCCTCACTATACCAAAGTCACTGAAGCTTTACTTGTTCAATATGCAAGTGAAAAAAATAACAAAACCTCTTTTCTACTGGAAACACAATACACACTTATGCAACAGCACTCAAAAAAATCTGATCCAAATTTACTGTTACATCTTAACAGTTCAGCAAATGAGGGTCAGTGACAACAAAACCTAATTAGAAACTTTAATACACAAATTGGCATTACTCAAGGGTTTATTTTCTGCCTACTTGCCCTTGAGGTATTGTATATGACAGTAGCTCTAGTTTTTCAAAGGAACTCAGGAGTTCCTCTATACCCATCATCACCCAAATAAGTTAACAGCCTGTTAACTTGCTCATGCAGCTTGTTCTTCATGCAGCTTTTCCTTCACCCATACAACACCCTGCTAGAGGCACCACACAAAACCATCTTCCCAAACTCAGTCTCATCTCTGTGGCCCATGAGAGTGTAAACCTGGCCCATGACATTTCAGAAACAGGCCAGTAAAAGGGAATGATGAAATAGTGTGTGCTTACCTGTCTTATCAACACAAAGCACAACCATGAACAACAGCTGGACTATGTTCTCCAGAGGCTTCTGAAATAGCAGCGAATGCTCTCTTTAAATTGAATCACAAATGAAATTTTCTTAAAATATTAGTATTCAAATAATATTTGAATGGCACTGAATATTACAGATCTGGGATGCAGAATAATGGGCCACGTGTCTGGCAATCCCTTCTGGTTAGAAAGACAGCAAAGGTGGTTTTTTCACTTTCTTTTCCTTCCAGGAACATGCTTTCCACCAGAGCTGAACATTCAGAAATGCTACTGTGCAGACCCAGTGCCCACCTCTGTCATGCAATTTCATTATGGCCTAGAGAGTCTCCTCTTATTTCACCAGACCAGCAGCAGAATAGCACCAGAGAGCTCAGAGCTTGTTTCTTAGACAGCTCAATCTCCACATGGATCTCAGATATGACAACTCTTGATTTGGAGAACGGCAGATAAATCCAACAGCTGTTGAGAATCTGCTAATGTGTGACAGAGAGAATTCAGAACAAAAGCAGCACTTGCACTTGACAGCCGAGGAGTCAGCGCTCTGTCTGCAGTAACAGCTTATAGCAGCGCCAGGGAATGCTTTGAGAAGGTACCACAACTCAAGCACTCACCCTGGGAGCTTGGTGCCATAGTCCCTGGCACAGGTTTTGATCAAGGATAATCATCTTTATGTGAAACAACTCCCAAGTTCAGCCAGTGAGCTGGCACAGATCAGGGACTGCTCCCAGCAGGCAGTTTGGATATGAACACCCTGCTTTGGAGCACAGGAGTCTAACAGCATGGAAATGGGCTCTTCCACTGCCAGCTGCAAAGCAGCCCAAGCACATCAGTTCAGCAGTACAGACCCACCTTTAGTTTGACAATGATGTGGCCAAACAGTCCCCAGAAAACTCTGCAAGACGCGTTATCACTGTTCCCGAGCCAAAAGCTTATTTCATACACTGCTTGCTTTTGTCTTGTCCTCTGTGCTGTGTAGTTTTCGTACTGGGATAACTTCTTCCAAAACCCCATCACCGGGAAGGCTCCAAAGGCTCTGAATAGCAGAGTACAACATTTGGAATGTTGTCAAGCAGAATTAATACAAAGGTTTGCAGAATTAATACAAAGGTTTGCTTGCATGCAAACAGGAAATGCTTCGGTTCTCTAACTGCAAAATTCCAACTATTTTCTCTCAACCAAACACTCTGATACATGAAATGGCTCTACCTTCATACTTCAGTAAAAGAGCTGAAAGGAACTTCAACTTCACCCACAGCTACTGTCCACTGAGGAGACTGTCCAGCGCACTTGCCATTTCAGAAGAACCCACTGAAATCACCCTGTGATTTCAATATGCTTTGCTTCAAGTCAAAGCCATTAAACACTCAATGAAGTAGATGGTGCCAAACCCCTGAAATACATCATGCATGTATACTGCACAGCTGTAGAGATATGAATACAGAAAAAAAAAATTTCCAAAAGGTTGGAAATAGTTAACATCTAGAAAACTAAGTCTGTGAAACACTTAAGTCTGTTAACACTGGATAACTGACATTAATCAATGCTCCAGAAAACATCCTTAGGAGAAGCAAGTTTGTTGTAACATCAAACAAAGTCAGAAACACTTTTTCCTGAAAGTGATGGGAATAAAACAAAATGCAGATTACACAATTTCCAAGGAAGAGCTGACGAAACCCAAACTACAGAACACAAACGAGAAATTAAAGGAGAACTCTCCCAGGAAACATGTGGGGATGCAATAAAACTGGCACTGATGGCTTTTTTCACAGTTTTTTCTCCAGGGCTCAAATGGCATCCCCAGATCTTCACAGGTTTCCGACCAGCCACAAGAAAGTAGTCTGCATTATTTTTAAAGTTGAGGAGGCATAATATGTGTGTGTATACACACACACACACACACACACACACACACACACATATATAGAACATATCTTCTCTCACCAGGAATATAAATCAAAACCCTTTAGAATGAAAGAACACACAGAGGTGGTTCTGTGTGAAAAGTCAAAAACTTGTCTGCTATATCAGGAGTATTTCCATTACTGGCAGACATGTGGAAGGGGTTGAGGCTGGAAAGGTGACACCCATCATCTCAATCCAGGGTCTGGTGGTACACCATATTTACCAATTATCAAAATAGTCTTCTACTGCAGATGTCTACAGAGGCCAAAACAGGCCTTGCCCATATCCAAAACACCAGCTGCTAAAAACACTGGCTGTTGGAAGTTTAGAGATAGCAGCATGTCATTGTTCATGTCCCAGGACACATAATCACAGGATAATGTCTTTTCCAAATTTAGAAATTACAAACAGAATATTCTTACCAGGATTTCCTTGTCTATCTTCACTTCTCAGTTCCTTCTTACACTTATAACTGGGCCATCTGTTTTTCCTTATGCTTAAAGGTTTTACAAGGACTTGGCCTACTGCAAGCCATTGAGACTTCAGCTTCCAAGTCCTTCTTGTTACATCTTTTCAGCAATTCCAACACAGACACCTTAACAACTTCTGTAATGAAGCTCCCTGAGTCCTAAGGGATTTCTGGGTCATCCTCTGCTCAACTAAAATCCTTTGAAGAACAAAGGCACCTTACCTCACACACCACCATTTTTGCGGCCTTGGGGTTTAATGCATCAGCAAGAAACAAACCTTTAAACAGCTCCATTGTAAAATATAAATATTTAATTGTTTATAGCATATTTATAGCAATATAAATATTTAATTGTTTTATATCTAAAAGCAAGGGTCTACCACAATTATTTTCTTCTATTTGGTGAAGTCTGGGAAACACTCAGCTGCTGAGGAGTGGCATCTGCTGGCAGACAAGGACTCCACAAAAATCAGATTCACCAGTAAAACAAATAAGAAAATTTTTTTAAAAGACAAATCAGAGTTGACATTATTCACAAAGCAACTCTCACCTCCCTCTTGATAGGATGATGATGTTTTTCTCAACAGTGGAAATCCCTTCAGTTACACTGATGGTACTGAACTGCCCATGAACCAGAATAACATTGCTAGTGCTACCAATGAAATTTCTTTTCACTCCTCAATCAGCAGCTACTGAAGAACAAAAGACATGTTTGCTATTTAATTAAAACCCTTCACATCATGTATCTCTTAAATAAATTCTTAAAATGACTCACTGTAATAATGGATGTTAAATAGCTCACTAGGGTACTTCGGTGAACAATAAACTGAATTTAAAAGGCCCAGAAAACAATAGAATATCATGATTTCCTGAACACCTTAAAATTAATTCTCAGCATAAAATCAAGTTTAAACTATTGCAAATAAAGTACATAGACAGAACAAGTAATTGAACATGAACCAGAATATCCTTAATTTTAGAGCAGCCTACTTGTATCCCTGCCAAAAGCTGACCTACACCTTCCACAAGGTTTTATTATTGGAACTGTGGCAACCTGCAACTTTTTGGCTTAAAATATCATGGCGGATGACTGACATATGCCATATTCATTTTGAAAGGGGCAGAAAAAAGAGAAAGAGATTGAGTTTAAATATTTCACTGGCATCCACGAATAAAAGCAGGAATAAATAATATTTTATACTATATTTTCATTTTTAAAGAAAACTTCCTACTCTAAACAGTACTATTCAATACCAACATACTTTGTAACAGCATCTAAAATGTGACATTAGTAATAATAAAACTTTTTATTTGGTGGAAAAAACATTTGCATTTGGGCTATTACAATGCACTTACAAAAATATAATCACTGTAAAACTCAATAGATCCATTATGAAAAAAAAAAATTAAAAGTTTTGTATCTACATAATGAGGCTCCATCTGCTCTGGGCTTACTCCCCTAGAGACTACCACAGCTGATCTGAATTTTATAATCAAAGAATATGCCAAGTTGGAAGGGACCCACAAGGACCAGTCCAACTCCTGGCCCTGCCCAGCAGCATCCACAAGAGTCACACCCTGTGACACAAGAGTGTTGTTTACCAATGCAAATCCAAAACAGAAAGCACATTATGACAATATTATGATTAAACCAGGTGGAAAGCCCAGTAAAGTTTTCTAATTGAAAAGCCTTCTCAAAATCTGCAGCAGTAAGTTAACAATATATATTTCAATAAATAATTTAACAATAATTGAATCTGTAGGAATTCTAGTTTGTATTAGAAAATTCAGCAGCCTCTTTTTTCTAGCATAGGAACAAAGCTTCTCTAGCTAAGTATTTGCTGCCATCATGTGTACATTTTAAAAACTGCAAACTTGTGAACAACACTTTTCCTTCATCAGGTCAAAAAATCAACCATTAGGGTACACACAAGGGCATTACAGACTTCAGTCAGAAGGTGATGAAGTCTCAAGGATTGCTAATGTAACATTAATTCTTATCTCAATACAGACTGCCTATTAGAATTCAAATTCTACAACAAAGACCACATGCTTTCACTATGCAATCATAAGAAGCAAGAAACTGGTTATAAATAAATGGTATTTGATGACACACAAAAAAATAAACCAGTTTCTCTGGCTTATTCCATGCAAATACCAAGACTTCCAACACCACCCAACACCTTCAGCCATGACATCTCCAAAGAGGCAATGGCAATGGGGACTTAAACCCTTCCACCACATTTCTTCTTGTTCAGAAAGGGGGAAAAAAAAAAGTTTCAGTCATCTAATGTTCATTTCGTCTAAATTACTGAATGGAATAGTTCAGCAAGAAGGAAAAAATACTATAAAGTTACATAAAACTAGTTTATCAAGTTTACACCATTCAGTAATTCCCACAGAGAAAGGGAAGATGCATCTACATTGTGTCTCTTGTTAGCTAGTCTTGAAATATGGGTGCAAGATCAATTTAGAAGGTATTTTACAGATTTACCTAGGAGGTAAAAAGAGGAAAAAAGTGCATCATGCTCTCTTTCATTTTAGACTGCTCTCTCACTAATAGCCCTGAAACAAAAAAACCCAGGACATTAACAGGACTCAACCCCCCAACATTTCAATAAGCCTAAAACCCAACACTCAGTAACTATGCTCCTAGTAGAATTTCTAACTGGTTTATTAGAAATACCTCATTACTATACATTACTTCTGGAAATTACCTTTAAAAGCTAGAAGTTCAAACATTTTATCAGATACTATGATTAAATATATTTTCTAAATTATATCCTTCAAAAATGCAGTTTGAAAGTAGCACCTTTGAGACACAGCAACAAAATATATTTCAGCAGAAATTTTCTGCTTGCTGGATTCCCAGGAGTGAGCTGCAAAACAGCAGGATATCACCAAGAAGATGTATGGTTCTAAGTACAGCCAGCTTCGGCCTCAAAACAGCCAAAGCTCTCAGCATTACAAAAGACAGCTAAAGCAACATGAATGGTGATAAAGATGACACTAAATACAAGATTATGAGGTCAGAATCTGAGGTTCAACTTCTTGCAAAAAACAATATTCAATTAAATTACATTAATATCAGTGAATTGTGTAAAAAATATCCTTTCATTCTTCAATGGGTACACATTAGTATGCCCTAAATATATATATTAAAAATCTGGGCCTTTAAAATACTCCAATATGCATAACTCTATTTGTGCAACCTCACATTACACTGAAAGAAGAAGAAAAAAAAAATCCAGTTTCTAAACAATTATTCTGCTGCGCTTCAGATGCGATTTTAACTTGCAGAAAATATAAATTTTCTGTCTACACAGGACAGAAAGGCACATCTATACAGTATATGCAATTACAGCACTCATAATATTATTGCAGTAATTACAAAATATGCTACTTGACAGCACTTGTAGAAAGTTGGCAGTGTTTACAGTGTTGATAGTGGAAATGCATTGACAAGGCGGTAAAAAACCTACCATGCTTACAAAACACTACATGCTGACAATATTCACACAAGTACCAAACAAATGCTAGAAGGAAGGTGCCAATAAAATGCAAACAAGCTGAAATCCTCCAAAGTTTGCAACTGCGATTCATACTCAGTTTGTTTGTTTGACCCATGTAGTGTTTAAGATATTGCATTGTCTTAAAATGCAACAAAGTTCAGACATCGTACTTTGTGTTGCACAGCAGAATGAGTTTAAGGACATGAACAGTACTCTTGAGTTGCTGAAGATTGTACAGCAAGAGCTGTGAGAAAAAGCTGTGAGAAAGAACTGCAGAAACTGAGGATGATACATAAAGAAGGACCTGCAGAAACTGTGTCCCCCTCCCAAAGAACAGAACAGCCTGCTCTGATAAGTAATTGTGCAAAAGAAAAAATATACATTATGGCCTGCTAGGTACTAGATCACACATAGACGGAAAAACTGGAAATTTTTAGGCAGATGCTAAAGCAATATAAATATTTGTGCCTTTTGTCAGTAAACATCATTGCAGCACCACACTGTTTGGTCCATCTTTCAATCACTGTTAACCCTCATCTCAAAATGTAATCCGGTAGGTTTTCTAAATTCTACTGCAGAATACTTTAAATACTAAAAATAGGGCTAAAACACTGGGGCAAAAGAATCAGAATACTCATCTGTTCCTGTTTCTCTTTTTTTCCTGTTCTGTTTACATATAAGAGAAAGCAAGAAACTGAACAAAACTCATACTTGCACAGATACAACTTGCAGAAAACCTTTTAAGAAACCCATTTGCTTTCAACAACCTGTGTCAAGTTAAACTTTTTGAAAGGGCTTTCATGGAATAATGAAAAAGAGGAATCAGCCTAATTCACAGCAAATAAGGTAAACATTCATTCAAAGAGTACTTGGATATCTGAATGCACAAAATAACAGACTGCTGGTCACTGCAGCTCTGACTTTAAAAAACTGGCGGTCCTGAGAATCATGTGCTATTACATGTATAATTTATACATAATAAAGGCTTTTGATTCCCTAAGTTTCACAGAAACACACAAGTACAATGGTATGTTAGGAACATGGCTATGCACATGCTGTCTCATATGGCTAAGAGAGAATTTTATACAACCACTAGATGGAAACCTAAATTACCTTTTAAACTGACAACTCCGTAAATGCTCCATTACTGGTTTTGCTTCTATTGTGTCTGGCTCTTTTCTTATTTGAGAGACCTATTCTCACACTGCCTGTCACTAACCTGTACTCATTAGGAAGGTGCAGGTGTCTGCTCATGGAGCAGACATTCACAAAACTTCTACAGTATCTTCAACCCTGAGAAATATGCCCTGCCAGTGCTATTCAATGCAAGGAGCAAACTGTTAACACTCATTAGAGATGCATCCCACTTCTACAGCAATTTAAACTTCTCTATCTAAGTTGTAACTAATAAAATGGCTACATTCTGCCAAGAAATGTCAGTTCAGGGATTAAATTCATGCCACATTTTAAATATCCAAGGCATCCTACAAAACTATCTGAAATTTATAAACCTATCTGCACATCATATATTTATACTTGCATTGTACCTGAGGTGACTGGCAGAAGCAACTGACTGACATTACTGTTGGATGTCACCCCTAGGACTTGGATATTATTTCCTGTTGTGTCAAAACAGTTGTAAATAGAAACTTCAACTAGCAGATAAGCAGTTATCAAAAGAGCCATCTACAGACTAGCTCCATGCAATCACTGATATGAAAGCATACTGATAATTGGCATAGTAACATGACAGAAGAAGCATTGAGAATACTGATGCTACAATTTATAAAATTTTGAATTTAGAAAATACAGTAAAGGCCTAAAACCAGCATGTACACAGGGGGAAAAAAAAAACCAAACCAATTGAGCAAGAAATCACTGGCCTCAGCAGTGGCCAGGTGAACCTGAAGGACAATGATGCTGCTTTCCAGGTGAGAAGTAACAAACTCCACTTCCTGCATCATGCACAAGGCAGTGGGTATCCACCAGGCTAGCCCAAGTCTCATCACTTCAGAAAACTCCCAGACTGAGTTCTCTGTGGAAGACACCAGCTCCTGCTTCTAAACCCAAAACTGAAAGAGCACTGAAATGATGGAAGTGATGGCATAGTATGAAAGAGTTTCATTTGCATGAAACTTCACAACAGGGATTCACAACAAAAGGTTAACCTTTGTAATTGCACATAAATACTAATTCAGGACACTCACCAAATCATGGGTGCACCCGGGCAAAATTTCGTCAGAGGCAGACTTCAAATCCTACAACCAAGCAGCCCACCAGGAATGCCAGGTCAGAGCAGCAGCCTGATTTCCTGCAGCCTTTTATGCCCAAATCCCACATGCTCTTCAGTTCATCAGCCACAACTCCCTGGCTCTCAGAAAAGTGCAAAATTCCTTCCCACCTTTTGAACAATATAAAAGAAAATAGAGGAAATTGACTCCAATTTAGTTCTTACAGATTAATAACTAGTGAACGCCCTAAGGGGGGGATAAAAACATAGGACTCAGTAAGAATTTACTCTTAATAAGAGGATTCCCATCCAAATAGCCATAAAAATCACTAAAAGCAAATTTCAATGCATCCAGTAATGTTAAAATGAAATACTACTCTAAAATCCTATTTCACAACTTTAATAAAAGCCATAAAATGACAAAAAACCTAAAGACGTATTTTACTTCCAAAAAATATATTTCTTTGTCAGGGCAAAGAAAACATCTCTAATATAATGTACTTCACTGAAACTGAGAGCAGAATTCAGAATGCTAGCAGCTGTTTTGTACTTATACTACCTACATTATTTGCTGAAAGACAGCACAAAGGGCAACCCACACATCCCATTCCCATTTCAGTCTGACTCCAGTACTGGCCACAATTTCCTCTTCCACCCCCTTTGACTATTTGCTCTTCAAATTCTCCATTCAACATTTTTTCAACATATTTTTGAGTGGTAGTAGTTTAAAAATAAATCAAGAAGGGGAGGGAAGTTTATATTTGCCCAGAAAATTAAGAAGCAAAAAGTTCTGTAAGTGTATCTGCTCATGAACAGAAAAAGACATCAAAACAACTATATTTTCTCAGATATGACAGCATCCCACAATCATCCCAGCAAAGTAAATACTGCAAGTGACGCAGGCAACTGAAAATAAATTTGATGAATAACCATTATCTGTACTGCATCAGATACATTGATTGAAAAATTTAGTCATTCCTGAGAGGCTATGTGACAGTTCATTTGAAAGCCTGTAAAAAGATTTTCAGGGTCAAGAGTGGCCAAAGAATTTCAAAGGTAATTTGTTCAATCTATTAAATTGAGAAAATGTTGTGTAATTCTGCAGAATGATTCTGCTTGTCTTAGAGACAGTCCAGGCCCTCTCATCTACAGGGTCAGGCTTTTTAAAAAAGCCAAGTACAAAATGGTCATTTTCAAAATTAATGCTTAAAGGCGAAACAAATTGTTACTAAATTATTTAGCTGAATATTGTACCTATTGCAATCTGAAATGAAGTAATCAATACT
Organism: Fringilla coelebs; assembly: GCF_963513975.1. Taxonomy (NCBI): domain Eukaryota; kingdom Metazoa; phylum Chordata; class Aves; order Passeriformes; family Fringillidae; genus Fringilla; species Fringilla coelebs. Next base: position 128,009,026 of record NC_140028.1, read on the forward strand.
ATCTTAATATTACTTATGTTATGTAAGCATTCTCATCAGCTACCATGATTTAAAAGACTGCTGAACTAATTGACTTCTCATACCTGTCAATATTAATTCAATACCATTCCAAGGTAATAATCAGTATCAATCTAATTATATCACCAGTCTCCTGTAAACAAGTACCAATTATTTTAATTAAAATATTAAATATTTAGAAAATAGATAGGAACATACATTCATAATTTATATACTTAATTTGAATCTACCTGAACAAGCATAATTCCTGAACAACAATATTTTCCAGCAGGTTTCCAGACATAAACTAGGAATCCAATACCAGTGACAGGAAAACCACAATATTTATATTCTTCTACTTTTACATGAGCACATACGGACTTGCAGTTTGCTATTGGTCGTACCCACTTAAAAACTCTTCCAAGAATATTTAATGGATAGTTTCCCTATTTTATAAATGCAAATAGGTCAGCTTAGGTTTCCTATCAAAACTTCATTAGCCATCTACATGGCTGGCTCTAACATAAAATCCCTCAATTCCTGTGCATTCTAAACAAAACGAGGTCCCTTCTCATCTCCTTTACAGGAAAACACCATGAACAACTCACATACTACAGCAATATCATTTCAGAGCTTTTCACCTCTTTTTTCCCCTCCTTTATTTTTAAAGCTGATCTTAAAAATCTCCCTACAGGTTTTTCACAGTGTTTCACAAGAAATGAAGGAAATTTGTTCCATTTATGAGACACAATCACAGAATCATTCCGACTGCCAAAGACCTCTAAGGTCATGGAGTCCAACCTTTGATCAAACACAACCTGTCACCTAAAACATGGCACTAAGTGCCACATCCAGTCATCTCCTGAACACTTCCAGGGACAGTGACTCCACCACCTTCCTCAGCAGTCTGTTTCTTAACAACCACTTTTGCTAAGGAACTCCTTCTGATGTCCAACCTGAACCTTCCTGTGGCACAACTTGAGGCTATGTTCTCTCACCATGTCACCAGCTGCCTGGCACAAGAGGCTGACTCCCACCTGGCTACAACCTTGAATTAATATTCTCAGCTCCCTTGAATCAACATAATTTGAATTCCAAGGGGGGCAGGGGCATCATGCAAGGCAACCATAATGGGATTAAAATGTCAGGCCTGTTTTCTAAATGTTCAGCTAATATTAATCAAATTGGAGGACAAGAAAGCACATCACAGTCTATGAACTAGTATATTCAGGCACACTCAGAAGGTCTGACTACCCAAAGAGAGCCTGAAGAGTTTTAGCAATAGTCAAGTAGTTTCGTGTTAAAATATGACATCCTTGGAAATTTTCATTCAAAAAGCATTTCAGATAACTTACTAAGATTACACTTCACATTGAAATCCTCATTCAAAGTCAAGAAACATCACTGCAATCATCATATCCATAATCTTCACCCTCTGATGAATATACATCAAGATATATTACTTTAACATAAAATAAAGAATACTAATTTTCTGTAACATGAGACATCATGCCACTCTGTACCAGATGCCCTGCCCTGCATTCAGCAGAAGGCATGAGGAAAGAACATTTCCAGATGGAAGGTGAATATTGACAACACCAAAGTGCACACAGCAAGGTATATGCTTAGCGTAATGAACAAGCAAACTGGGAAGAAAAAAGTTGGAAACACAACACTACACCAAAATACTGTTATCAGAGCTGTAAGCACACATTTTTCCAAAAAAAAAAAAAAAAACAAAAAAAACTTCACAGGAAGTTTAAACAACCAGTTTGTATTAATGTTGTAGTGATTTGTTTAGGTGGCTTTTTTTGTTTGGTTTGACTGGTTTTTGTTTCGTTTAATAAAATTAGAGGCAAGAAGAACAGTTTTGGTTCATGTACATGAACAGCAGCATTATCTCAGCTTCACTTGTGGCTAACTGGGTGACTCGTAGGGAAGAACGTCAGCGCTTCACAGCTATGCAAAATTACTAATCATTTATTATATATATTTATATATAATATGTATATAATATCTATTATACATACAATCATTATTAAGCAATTATTCCTGCAAGACCTGTTTTGGAGCTTCCAGCCTATTTCAAAAGAGTGTCCTGCTGCCCAGGAAGGGTGCAAAGAATAAAATACAAGAGAAACAAGTGGTGCATAATAGAACTGCTCATCACCGGCTGACTGATACCCTGCCCACACCTGAGCAGTGATCAGCCCCTCATGGCCAACTTCCCCCAGTTTATATACGGAACACACTACAGGTTGTGTGGTATGGAATATCCACTCGGCCACTTTGGGTCAGCTGTCCTGGCCATTCTCTCTCCCAGCTTCTTGTGCATCTCCTTACTGGCAGAGCATGGGCATCTGAAAAATACTTGATTTTTGAGTAAGCACACTTAAGAACAGCTAAAACAGTACACTACCAACATTATTCTCATACTAAATCCAAAATACAGCACTGAACAAGCTACTACAAAGAAAATTAACTCTATCTTAGCCAAAACTAGGACAGAAGACTGACTCCAACATGAATTAATTAGCAGATAATTGGAGCCCAGAGTTACCTAATCCCAGTTTGTCCACAGTCCACTTTCCTCATTATCTCATTCAAGTCTTCATGGGGCTGGGAACCACAGCATAACATAAGACGCAAAGCAAGTCTCACAGGCCAAAAATGTAGAATTTCACACTCGAAATAAATTATTATTTGGGTGAGAAAAAGACCCCAGAACAAAACAAAAATTAAAGATGATAAGAGACACGTTAACTAGGTGCTAATATCTCTCAGCATCTTGTTAGAAGACAGACATATTTGCAAAGTTCTTTATATTCACACACTCAAAACAGTTATTAAATTAGTTTCCTTTCCCTGAACATATCATAGCTAATAGCACCAAATGTCAGGTTTCAAAATTCAACTCGTTACTTGTAGTCTAATTTTTGTCACCATTTTCCCTATAATCTACCTTTAAAAAGATTTCAGAACTGAGAAACATTTTCACTATTTGTATACTTCACTTTAAAAATGGCTAAAGATATTTCAATGTAAACATTTCCTTCATTTTCTAAAACTATTTTAAGGAAGATTTTAGCACTGGAAATAGTAACCTGTAACTTGTCTCTTTAGCTCATGTTAAAATTGAAAGCAGTGATGCGGAAACATTTCAGCAGTATTAAGTAAACGGCAATTGAAAATTACAATAGCATCAGGCATTTGAGAGGTTGATATAAATTTCTCTGATTTGAGGATCTATCAGTTGGCAAGAGGCAATTAAAATATACTTATTCCTTTCCTCTGCAGAGAACACCAGGCAGTCTTCTCCCTGCTTATTCCTGATGCCTCAGTTACTGTAAGCAGTAAGATTTCAGCTACTGCAGGTAGAAGGGATGAGGCAGTTCTCCCCTGCTACCCTTCTTCTGGTAAACTGGGAGGCAATGGATGCTACCTTTGCTAACCACCTTCCACTGCAAAGCAGAACAGAATTTCCTTCCATAGAAAGGAAAATCATTTTGAGATTCAAAATTACGACCAAGCCAGCAGTTCAAGGAGCATGAAAATTAATGGGAAGCTTGTTTATACATCTGTCTCTTGCAGCTTTAACTGAAGCTTCTCCTCTGTGAAGTGTCTATACATTTGCCATGTGGACTTCTTGGGGACCTATTAATATGCTGATATCTACTGGGGTCCAAACATGTGGGGAAAGCACCTTATGGGGCTCCTTCCTCTGCTGCTTGTGAAACTCACTACAGCCTCACCACTTGGGAGTGGTCTGCTTTTCTCTCCTCGGTGAAACCTGGCAGGAAGTTCAGGGGAAAGGGTGTTATGCAGAGAAGCAATGTTCACATAACTTGTTTCCTTAGGAAACACTGAAAAAATGTTGCTCCGGAATCAAATGCAAGTTCACAGGGAAGCTATTTACACCTATACTTAGCTAATTATAATTATACAATTAGTTATGTATGTAGTTATAAATATTTATATATACTTATACAATGCATTATTATAGATCATACAGATAATTGTGCGTATATTTTTATTTATATACTTATACATAGCTAATTATGTAACTGAGGTCACTCTGTTACATATACCCGTGTGTGCTCACATACATTCGAGGCATGGCACTGAGAACCATAAAAGATAACATGCCTAGAGACAAGAAGTTACGAGGCATTCTGCAGCTCTGCAAGGAGCTCGCCTTTCACGGGAACATGCCCGAGCAGAGAGAATCAGCTGGGCTGGAAAAGACCTCTGAGATCACCGAGCCCAACATCGGAGCGGCTGCGACCGCCCGGCGCCCCTGACCTTGCCGGGGCCTGCCCCGCGCCCGCCGGGCCCCGCCGCTCCCGGCCGCGTCCCTGCCCCGCGGGGCGGCGGGCACTTGCCTCCCATTCCCGCAGGAAGCGCTGGGCCTCGGCGGGCCCGGCCGCCCTGTGCCTCCGGAACTCCTCCTTCACGTAGCGGTCGCCCAGGTCGCGCAGGGCGGGCGGCAGCGCGCGGTGCAGCTGCAGGATGCGGCGGTACAGGCGCCGCGCTCCGCCCGCCATGGCGGCGCCCTGGGGGGCCGGGCCGGGCCGCGCCTCCTCCGCCGCGGCAGCGCTCAGCGCCCCGTGTGGGGCGGCGCTGCCCGCAAACTGCGGCCTGCGTGTCGCCCGCGGCGTTTGGAACGGTACCGAGCAATGGGGCTGCAAATAGTACTTGGAAGAATGCGTGGAGAATGTTGTTTCTCAAAGACCGGTGCGGGTGGCAGAGATCGCGGTATATACATAGATAAAGGAAACAGTTCGTTTTTGGCTCCAGGTTCACCACCAGAAGAATGAAATGTGCACTTTGTACCAGATTAGAATGTGGCACAAATTAATTAGGCCACTAAGCCCAAGCTTCATACGCTTAAATTTGATTTACTTGCATTTTCACTGTGAGACAAGAGGAGCCATCGCAAGAAGCCTCACTGCCCCCCCGGGCCTTTGTGCCACCACGTTGTCACTGCCGAGCTCCTGCCTTCTCCCACTTAGAGCTCAAACTCCAACTCCTTAGCTCTCCATAAAGCTTTCTCAGCAGCTTAACATCACATCCAACTCACCCGTGTGGAAAAACCCTCAAATGTCAGCAGTCATGGGTATAATGGTAAAAGCAGAGTCAGGCAGTGGCAGCAGTGGCCAAAGTCCTGCCTCAGTGCGGGTGAGTGTTAAGCTCCTTCCCCCCAGTGAAATTACTCATGATTCAAAGCAAAAAGGAAACATTTCTGTAGGGCCAGGGGGCATTAAACTTTACTAAAATACTAGGAAATTACAAAAATATACTGCCTCATAGAAAGCCCAAGTCATATATACAGAGTAAAGAGCAAAGTACAGGCTGTTTTACTGACTACTATTTCTTTATGTTTATTTATTGTCCTGAGCACTTCACTGATGGAAAACTGAAGTTCCCAGTGACACAAAGTTACCGAAATAGAAGCAAATGCTTATGGGTTCAACTATTCTCAGCTACAGTCTCCTGTCCTTTCCCTGCCGGTGATGCTGTCAGAGTGAGCCTCAGGCCCTGGCAGAGGTGGCCTGATCCTCAAATTGATTGTACAGTTTCATATTTCCAAACTGTACTCTCTGCAGACATTTCTTTGAGGGAAGATTTCTGGACCTAAAGCATTTTGTCTACCATGTGTTTTTCAATAAGTTCACAGTTTAAAAGGATTGAGGTTAGAAAAACAATTTGCTGTATCACTTATTTGCAGTGATGCAATTCCTCTGAACCATCTCAGGGTGCATTCATTTAGAGAATTTATTTAAATATTTTATTATATCTTGAGCACCATACTCATAATGCACACTGAGAGCTTTTTTTGCTACATCCACCCTGTGTGGTTTTTAGGAGTCCTTCTTCCATGGCCTGCTTAAGCCCTCTGCTGGGCATTCACTTTGCCTCTCAGATACTCACCAGGCTCAAATACCAACTTAGGCAGATCTGTGACCTTTAACATTTCTTACATCTCATCTTTCTGTCCACAGAGACCAAAAGCCATTTTTGCCCATCCTGTGGGGCAGGTGGTTCCTGCCCAGGAGGATTCCTGCAGCATCTCTGCACCTCCAGGCTGCTTCAGCTGCAGCTCTTGAGCCTCATCCTTGAGCCTTCCCTAGGTGCTGTGAGAGGAGTGAGGATTTACCAGTCAATTCCCCCTGGAGCAGAAGATAAAGCTGTAAGTTCATCAAGATGCTGATAACAGTCTAAGTTGCCAGTCTTTGTCTAATTACAATTTTTATATGCCTGAGTCCTTGGAGGTCTCTGCACTATCAGGCAATGTGGTGGAGCAGCAGAGGCAATTGAGTGCCATATTCTTTGTGTACAGGCACAAAAGGACTCACCATCAGAACTCATTAACACATGATACAATATTAGAAGTATTCTTTCCATATAATGACTTCTCAGTCATCAGTACTCAAAATGTCTGTGCCACACTTTGAATCCAGTTACAGTTTAGTTAACACACAAGTGCAACTCCTTTGCTTCCCTCTTGCTGGTGCCTGCCTCTGCTTCCAGGCAGCCCTGCTTCTGTGCAGGGCACTGGGGCATCTGTCCTGCTGCTCCTGGTGCTCCACAGCCCACGAGCACTTCTTAGCCTGCACCAAAGAAAGAGGCACCTCAGGAGAGTGTTCATCCCACTCCTTTTTAGGCAGGTGGAGGTAATTAAGCACTACTTCCTTTCAAGTGTCAATAGAAGGCTGTACTGTGGTACATGTGATTTAGACAACCCATAATGGATTATTCTGTATCTGACTGAGTGAGCTTTAGAGCACTGGGTCACTGTTTGTTTTGCTAGAATTGGTGTGGATCCTACAAAGATACCAGAGTGTCTTTGTGCCGTGCTCCATCATGGTGCCTTTGGGTCTGGGGAGGCAGTGTCAGCCCTGCAATAGGTCAGCACAAAGGCAGGTGGAGTGGCTTAGCCAATATATGAAATCTCTATTTGCACGACTAGTGACTGTGTGAGTAGCATCTCAGCCTTTTCCCAAGGATATACAAGAAATCTGGGGTAAAGCATGGATGCAAAGCGGTTTCTTAGCCATCCTTCTGAGCTTTTGACCTTGGGAATCTGTCAGAATGGCCATGTTGTTTGCTACAGTCCTAATTCCAAATACAGAAAGACTGGAGGAACACTTTCATGTTTATTTTTTCCTTTTATCAGTAATATGTTGACTAAAGAAGATGAAGCTGAAGTATTTATTGAGCTGGTATAATTGCTGTAATTTTTTAAATTATTAAGAGCATCCTGAGAAGTTCTTTTTGTGAATCAAAATAAATGATTAAATATAGAATGCAATGAAGTGGTATTTCTTTCCAGAACTGTTGGTACTCCTGATTAAGCTAAATTGTATTGTCATATTTAAAATAAACCCCCCAGAATAATATGCAATCTTTTCTGTAAATTGTGGATTAATGCTTAAGTACAGTCTAATTTCCTGCTATTAAAAAGTATAGTCTTGTTCCATGTTTCCTTTTTTTTGCATTGTGCAGATCACAATAAAATTGCATCTTTCACTTCAGAATTATTATGTTTTTAATAAACTCTCTAAGTATTTGAATATATTCAAGACAGTTTCTTTTTGCATGCTATTCCAGACCAAGACAGATTCAAAAACCAAGCGAAAGATCTGTTATGACAGCACAAGTTGTCTACTAAACATTCTGTGGCACCTTCCAATGTGCCTCATAAACTAAAAAGACACTGAATTACCCCTGCTCTGTAGGAAACATAAACAGAAAATTAATACTTTCATAAATGACTTAGAAAAAGCCATGGGTGCTTAGAGATTCTGAGGATGCTTCTGCCTCTGTCAAAGTGGAGTAGAGTTTTATCCTTGATTCAACAGAAGCAAAATCAGTCTTAGCACAGGACTGTCTTCTTCAAAACCCACCCAAAAGTTGGACGTGCAACCTACTATACGTGGATGCTGCTAAAACTGGACTAGCTCTTTCCCCAGGGCTTGGGGAAGTAGAGCTGATGAAGATACCAGTCGTGTTTGCTGTTGCCTGCAGAGGCCACTGCCTGTCCGTGTCTGGCCCAGCGTTCTTCACACAGCCTGTGCTTGGTATGCTCCAGCCTGGTCAGCAGAGCATGGTAGGGAGAGCAGGACAGATGATTTTCTTCCAAACGCTCCATTTCAGTGAGGAAAAAAAGATGCCATAATAAATGTAATTTGGTGCAGCTCATCAGGATGGCTTCAGGTACTCACGCATGCATCTGATAGTAGGATGAAAACAAATAGAACACGTTTCTGATGAAATAAATACGGCACGTGACAATTTTGGAAGGGAGAGGCAGTCAGCTGGTTTTGGACTACAGTCAATTACATGCTTGGCATGCTGGTACCTTTTGGACATTAAAAGGAAGTTCTGCTTTGGTTCAGCTTATGCTTGAGCTGCTCATTCATTGCAGGATTTCTTGTACTTTCATCTGAAGCACATGATCCATATCATCCAAAACAAATTTTTGACAGTTCCTGAGGAAGCTCTGCTTGCCTCTTGCAGACATGAAAGACGCCAAGTGTGCTAAAATATTCAAAGTATTTAGCTACCAAACTCTATCAAGTTTCTGCTTGAATATGTGAGAGCAGAGCTTTGCAGCAAGCCAAGTGTAGGCAACATCAGCCTGGAGGAGTGCCAGGCTTGCACATGGACCCTCCTGCTCACCATCTCCCCACCTTCATCTCCTCTCCCTAGTCCAGCGCTGGATTTCAAAGCACACAGGCAGCAGCATGTCTCAGGGAAGTGTTGTGAAAGAAAAAGAGAAGATTGCGATTAACCTTGTGAGGGTTTTCTTTAATCTCATTTCAGAAGCATCTAGTATTCAGTGGAAATTTTCTAAAAAGTTCTGCTCAGTGAACTGATTCAAAATTAAAATTTTGGGTAGAATGATTAAAGAGCATCAAAACGCAATGTAAGGGCATGCAAGATGGTTTTAGGGGGAAAATCCTACACCATCTTTTATAGATGGTGCCAAGTCAGACTGCGAACTGGAAGTCTTTTTCATCCTTAAGCTATTGTTGTTTTCAACATTCAAAGAAAACATCCAAAAGATTGCCTATATTGCAAAATGTTTCTTCTACTTTTGAAAACTCAAACAGAATTTGAAAATGTCATTTATTTGGAATTGCTGTGTGTCTTCTTGTGAACAATCTTTTTGGTAAATACAGTACTAGTTCATTTGGTTAATCTGCCACATGTGCTGTTCTGTTTAACTGCATTCAAATTCTGTAAGAGATACAACATTCTGCTCTTAATTCACATAGTAAATGAATTAAGAGCAGAATGTTGATGCTGAAATAAATACAATTTGAAAGCACACCTTTTGTTATTTCAGATATAATATGGAGTGTGCACCATTACCTCTTCATAGGTAAGGCTTTGTTTTCCTGTTCTACTTAGTAAGTAATTGTAAAACTTAAGGTCATGCAAAGATGCTTCCACAAATCCATTGAAATAACACAAAAAGAGCGCAGCAATTTTTACATTGATGCTTTTAACAGAGGGGAGAAACAGAACAAGTGAGTAGATGATCAGATTTTAAAAACTAATATTCTTAAAAGCTGCAGAAAATATGTGACTGCAAAAGCATAGCCCAGCCTCAAGGCATCAGGAGGGGAGCAAAAGCGAGCCCCTGCTGAACAGTGGCGTCCATGGGTCCTGGAAGCTCCAGATGATATGCTGTCAGGCCCTGAAGCCTAAACTCAGGGAATAAAGCTAGCTAGGCTGCATCACTTCCAAACTTTTAGCCCAGCTTCACATTAACCCAAGAGGAATTTAAAGTGCAATGTAAACATGTTTAAATGAAGTTAGAAGAAAGCTTGTTGTCCCGTCTCCTGTTTTCATTAAATATGTTTTATATGAAAAGCATTGCTTAAAAATGCAAGCTGTGAGGTTTCTCTGGCAGCATTGCAGCTCTAAGTAAACAGACCATAGTATTATTTAGGTTGCTTTCTTCCCTAATTAAGTTTTTTTAAGTTTCCTCTGCTGTCTGTGTGGCTGCTTCAGTTTTGGCATTAGTACTGAGCCAAAGGGGACTGGGAAGAAAACTGTGCTTTCTCTTTCTTGCTCCCTCCCTCCACCAAGTAACCACAGATCAATTGGAAATCCCTTCTTGCTTTTTTAAGATCTATAGATAGCAGACTACATATCACAAATAAAGCATGAGCCCTGTGGCTTTTACTGGTCTGGGAGCCCACACCTTCCCACTGGGAGAGAAACAAAGCCATTGACTGCACTGACCCTGGGAGGTGCAGCTCCAAGTGTCCAGCCAGTGCTGCACACTTCAGAGCAGAAAGCAGGGCAAACCCACAAAACTCGAAGCCAAACATAACTTTTGACAGCCTTTGAGAGTAGTTGGATTTCTCCTTTTACCATGCTCAGTGGTTACATGTTGTCAGGTTCAAGGCTTTGCTATAACATTGTTATTGTTTCACAAATCCAGATCATTGTCTGCTGTTTAAAATGAAGCATGCATAATCCAACATCATTCATTATTTTGGCATAAACAATATGATATCAGCAAAGCACATGTTCCATCTCAGGTCTCTAGTGCTTTAAAAGCCTTCTGAATGCATCCAGTCTGTCCAGGACAATTTTCCGTGCAGGCCAAGTTCTGGAATACTTAACTGGCCTCACGTTAAAACACTTGGCATCACCTTTGATGTGCAGCCTTGGATAGGCATCTCTTGTCTCTATCCAGTTTCTGATGTTGTAATCAATCAGGAAAACAAATCCAACATGAAACTGTGTAGCTCTGAAACTGTTTGTGCTCTTTTGTTGTGTTCCCTGCCCTGAAACTCAGCACCACACTGCAAACTGGGGGTGTATCTGGATGGCTACTCATCCAAGGTTTATTATTCACTGGATCTGGTAATATTTGTAATTACATTTCTTGACAGTCAGGATTTTCCTATGTGGTTTCTTGATATAACATCTTGGTGTTAATGGTTGGGATTCAGAATAGAACTATAGGATACCACATGAAAAAAAAAACATATTTAAAAGTATTTAAATAAATACTCAAGGTTCCTTAAACCCTTTTTATCCAACACCACTATCACTGTTAATCAGTTCCTCCCTCTGCCCCCTCCCCAAACCACCTGAAGGCAGGATCAGTGGTGATCAAAAGACATGTAGCATTTCTTAGTATTGAAATGATCACCTCTGTGAGATATGGTTTTTAATAGTGAGTTTATTGCTGTTGCTTTGTGAATAATGGCTTTTCACTTCTCCTAAACCAAAACAAAAGTTATTTGCAAGGTGCCACAGGAATAATTTTTAGACTGAAAACAAGTAAGTTAGTGATCACAAACTGCTTGTTGCTTTGTGGAAGTGGCATTTGGTTTTTGACTTCTTTGAGATTTGCTTTTAAACTGAGATGTCAAAAGATGATAACTTGTTCTTTTATGCTATGGAGCAGTAGCAACTCCAAGTGCTATAGAAGGCACAGACTAAATGTAGGGAAAAAATTTCAACTGTTTCAGTCTAATGGGTTGGACAGCAGGATGGTCTCAATCTCTTGGAAGGAAAAAAGTTGGAGACTTTTCACTGATGGGATATAGCAATTACAAAGTGTCCTAGCATTGTTTATTCTCCAGTTTTATTTTCCCACCATATAGAAGTTATAATTTTTTATATTCATTAGTAGGGTATAAAGATAATGTACATTTAAAAATCCTTGACAATGAATCTTGAAAGCAAATTGTTTAATGGTGCAGCAGCCTACTCCTGGAGTTTATGGTGAAAACAACATTCTGTAGGACAGATGATTTTTCTGTGAGCTCTAAAATTCATATGATTGCTGTGTCATCTTAAAAACTTGGAGAATCCCATCCAGGTCTAGGGTACAGTGTCTATTTAAAATATCAGGCTGTGATATCAAAAGATGTGCTTGAGGAGATCAGGACTTCAGAAATTCTTCAAAAGGACAAGAATTGTTCCCCTTCTGTTGTTCAGCTTCATATATCAAAACTATACTCTTCTCAGCTTCCAGAGGGCTTTGCTGGGACTCATTTACAGTCTTCCTGCACTCTGCTTTCAAAGTTATGCCCTGGGAGCAAAACTTCTCATTAAAGACCTGGATTTCAAAGTGCTCTGAAATCCACAGGCATCTCCAACATGTTTTGAAAATTGTTACACCTCACCAGAGCCAGAGGCATCATTATCCATGCAGGTCTGAAGTCAATTGGTCTAACAGGTCTTCAGATAATACCCCTTCTTTTCAACCTTCCCAGGAGAGCTGCATTTTATATGCTTGGAAATCTACTGGGATATGATGATGGTTTTGAAAACTTAGTCGTGACAATAACTGGAACATTTCACAGTGTAAATTTGGAGTAATTCCTCCCTCCCTGTGGAACTGCTAAGCAAATTTTGGTTCTTGATTTTTTAAATCTTTTTTTTTTTTGGTAAACAATTCAGAAAAATCTGAGGGTATGAAACCCATGAAATATTTGTATATTGCAGACTGACCCTAAGCTTAATTCTTCAGCTAACCAAACTGACTATTGAAATTTGGTAAACAGCAAGTTGAGAAATATTTACCACTAGTGATGGTTTAGAAAAAGTAAACCAAAATCAAAAATTTCTGATACTAGAACATGGATCATTTCTCTTGCTGTCAGTAAATACTTTCAATTCCTTCTCTAGTATTGTCTGTTTGATACATGTGCTGCTATACAAGCAAAGGAATAGATATGCCACACAAGTAGTGTGAGCTATATGTGCATATACCTGGTTTTATATAAATGTATATACATATACTTGCACCCACATGCCCCTCCAAACTCACATATGTATGTCCATGAACATGAATATACACACACAAGTGCACACAAAACTTTGTTACTGTAACTTTCTGAAATGACAAAACCATTTTTCCTGGCTTACTCTGTAATCAGATTTTTAAGGCTTTTAATATGTGTCCTTTTTTTTTCTTTCTGGTAGCTCTTCTCAGTACTTTCCACAATATAAACTGTGTCCTGTGCATGTATACTTGACACTCACTGATTGCTTTGCACACCTGACTATCAAAATGTGCCTCCAGGTGCACTGAGATTGTCTGAGAGTACCGCATCACCATTCAACATATGGGAAATTTGAGAAAATGAGTCACCATGCCAACCTAACCTTCAGTAAGACAGTGTCAGAGATGGTACAACAACTTAAGGCTTTCCTGTGTCTCAATTCAGCATTTCAGCCAATAGTTGATATTGTCTTTGAGGTTTGGACAACTTTATATTATTCCACACTCTTATCAATGTGTCAGTTTTTATTTAAAACTTTTTGGACAATACATCATTGTCATCATCATCAGATATAGTACCCATACAAATCAATCTAAAGTCTATGATGATTTTAGTAAATGCTTTCTATATATCCTGTAGAGGCTCTCTCAACAACAGGAACATGCAGCTACTGAGATCTGAAGCCTTAACCCTAAAATGAACTGAAAGGTGTTCCCACAGCAAAGGTGGAAATGCCCTAGCAGCAAAAGACTTGAAAGGTACTGATTGTCTCTAGCTGACATTCAGTAACAGAAATATATCTTCAGGCAAGATTAAAACATTCATTAAAGAGTGAAAATAAAACATCATTACAAAAAAAATGAGGTTTCCCTCTTACTCTTTAGTAGTTACAAAACATTCTTCTGGTTCTTTAATTGCTGCTTGCAAAGGCTCTGTACTGAGTCATTTAGCTTCTGAAAGTAACAACACTGTCCTAGCCGTCTTATTGGCATCTACTCCTATGCCACCCACATTGAGCTCCAAATCTGGATGCAAGGATTGCTGAGCTGTGAAGACTGTATTTGTGTAATTCTGCCAGCAACCACCCATATAACCTCAGAAGAATCAAAGAGAACTAAAGATATGCTGAAACATTCAAAAGTCATATGAACACCAACTACGAGGAGATGCTTACAAGCTTAAGGGTATTTTATATACATCCTGTTCCATTTTCTGGTTGGTCTTTTCAGGGTGGAGAAGGATGGGAAGTGGTCAAAGACAACTCTTTGTATTTGGTCATTTAGCAAAGTGGAAGTTTTTTATTCTATCCATCTCATCTCCAGATGGTGGTAAGCCAAATCTCAGCATTGTGCCACACTGCAGGACCAGAGAAAGGCAGCTGAATGTTGCCACAGGATGAAAAAAATGTATTTTAAAGAAGATGAGGGCTAAAAACTGCTAAGAATTATTAGCACGGTTATGTTGTTTAGCCATTCTACAGTTGGCACACTGTCTAGTAATCATCCCTTCCTCACTGGGTGTCTCCTTGCTGAAGAAAATGAAGAGATTTACCCAGGACAACAAGGGATCAAGGCAAGATGAGAGTAGCTTCAACATCAGCATCTTCACCTGCCTCTCTTGGCTTCACCCCTCACCCAGGATGTTCCTGTGTCCAGTTTTGCCTGTCCTAGAGGAATTTTATCTTTAGGCTTGGCAATGAGGCTCTAAGGCTGGAAACAGTGTTCTTCACATCTAGAGTCTGGATTAAGTGTCCCAAGGATGGTACTGGCTCTGTACTCCCAAAAAGCAGGATCTTCCAGGATGTCTCAAAGTGAGCACACAAAATGAATAATGCAGTTCACTCCTGAAGTGTATCCTGCAGATGGAGACTGCAGTTCTGTGTATGCAAAGTTCTCTGGTTCATCTCTACATATGTATATGGAGAAGGTACATATTTATGCATCCACATATGCAAACAGATCTCTGTATTGAAGACAGGAATGAAGAAGATTATGTAAAAGGCTCCTCCTAACTTTGTTTAACTGGAAATAGCAGTGATCTGGCACACCTGAGGACAAATGTTCTTCCAACTGTGTTTTTTAACCAGACTGCTTAACCCTCCCACCTTTATTTTCTGAGATTTCATAAATATTTTTCAAGTATTTAGCTGTCCCTCTATATTTTCTCACTCTTCCAAATTAAACAAAATTAGTTGATTTGTTTCATGTTTAAGTAATGAATTTCTCGTAATTTTTACTCCCTAACTCCCATACACGAGTATAAGGCTGCATTGTCTGGGATGATGGGCTGAGTGGAAGACGTTTATTTGTAATAAGGATTCAAGAAAATCCCCTGTATCCACTGGAAATTATAAACATAGAATTGTCTCCAGGAGTCTTTGATTTGTTAAAAGAATTGTGTTTAAAGTTGCTATCTTTAGGTCCCAGTTTGGGATCACAGTATCTCTTTAAACAAATAACAGGCAGTGCAATGCTCTTTGGAGGGGGAGTGAAGGTTACCAATGAACATCTTCTTGGCTGGCCAAGACAGTCAGCAGATTTTTGGGGTTTGGAAGGAAGAAAAAAAAACCAAAAGCTCACCCTTTGTTATCTAAACAAATCTTTTTTAATATTTCTATGTAAGTATGCTCATAGGAAGTGTAAATGAAAGTCAAATGAGGGAAGACAATAATTAGGGGGACTCCACAGAATCCTAGTAATTGTTCTGGTAATAATTATTCCCTAGTAATTATTCTGGTAATAATTATTACCCAGAATTATTGTAGAATGCACCCATGGACACATGGTGCACCCACTTGCCAACATGAAAGGCAGAGGGTTTATATCAGCACTGAACAGGGACATGAGTATCACAGTGACTGTTTTCAGGCTGCAGCCCAGTTACTGCAGTGTGAAAACCACTAACATACATGACCACTTGCAAAAGTCATGGATGGTGTGGTGACAGAGCACAGCAGCCCAGAAATCTACATCTGATTTATTTTTTACTCATTGTTAGGTGTCACTATGTTTAACATGACAATTCACATCCCATCAGAGCTCTGTTTATAAAAGTTACACATATCAGAAAAATGTGGAAGATATTTTCTTGTTCTTGGTTCTGTTTTCTTCTATCAATAGAATGACGCCTTTCAGAACCGAAGTCCAGGATGACATACGCAAACAAGCAGCTTCACAGATATACACATTCCTGTCTTGTCCTGCGTCCTGAATGCTGCCAGTCAGGAATCAAATGCCAATTCTGACGCTCTGAAATTATTTGAGGAGGGAAATCCAGCCCACAGATATCCTATTGCTATACAATGTACAGAAGGAATCATCTGGTGTGTATAGTCTGGTAAGAACTTCCTAGAATATTTTGATTGTCAGACCATTTTTATCACAGATTTCTCTTTTATTGCTATGAGGAGGACCCTTTTAGACCTTTATAATCACAGACTGAACCATTTTTTGCTTGTTTGTGTTATGCCATCTCCCTTCTCCCCTTTTCTTTTCTTCCTTACAACAGCACTGTCAAAGGCCCATTGTTGAGCAGTAGGGTTGTGACATTAGGGTCAGATCCTTTTGCTCACATTCCCTCATCTCCTCTGTAAGGGATAAAATCTAAGTGAGGGAATGACATGCAAGATTGTACAGAGCTTTGGAGCACTCCCATTATACAAGATGCTGCTCCAGTTCAAGCACATTCTTGACTCCTGCTAAACCCAACGTGAAATGGTACTAAAGTCTCCATGGATTGCCATGACAGCATTTAATGCATTGCTCATATTTGCTACTCTTACTTTCATGCACAATATTCATTAATTTTAGACAGCCTCGATTTTCTTGTTACCACCTAGAAGCCTTTACAGCCATGGACAGGATCTAGCCTATGCTGTATTCCTTAGTTCTGGATTGATTTGCTTCCATGAATGGAAGCCGAAGCCTTCTTTTCCACACCATTCCTCTTCTGGATGCTGCACTGATATACTGGCAGTATAGCATTTCAAACCCAGTGCCACTTACTGAGTAAATTGCACAACCTATCCATTTTAGAAAGCAAGCATGATGATTTTCAGAGGTGCTGGTTCTGCTGAACTGCATCATCTTGTTGAGGCAACACAACTAAAAATTATAGGAGCAGAGTTGATAGAATACAAGGGATTTCAAAATCATACACATTTTGCACATAAGAAGTGTGAGCTGGTAGAAAATTCATTCTCAATTCATTGCTATTTTTAGCATTCACAGTTTCAGAAACAAGACAAGTTTTTGTTGCCTCCTTTATTTTTAATAGCACTATTTGCAAGAGAAATACGATACCACTGGAGCACCGTGCCTTTGGGGTTGATTAGGTAGAGTCTTCTGCACAAGATTTACAGAGATTGCATCATGTTAAAAGAAAAAATGCATTAATATCAGTGCTGTGCAGAACTGTGTCATTTTAGGCTATCAGAAAGTCCTGCTTACATGTATCCCTTTTTTAAGAGAGGAGGTACTTGTGCATTCTGGATCTTGTTTGTGATTTTTAGCTGGCTACATCCAGTTGCTTTAACTTTTAAACTCTGACAGCCACTACTGGGAACAACAGAGAAAATTTGCACCATCAGAGAAATTTGTGTTGTTTGTTTGTTTGTTTTTCAACTAACAATAAAGAAGTGGTACCTAAATAAAATGCCTTATATTTTCTGTTTTTCAATCTCTGTTGTATTTCTTGAGATATCTGTGGGTGTTGTTCTGATTTGTCATCCTGCCTCTCAGAAGAATGTCTTGCCCTTTCCTTGCAGAGTTGACTCTGGGCTGTTTTGCTCCAGCAGACACTCTGACAGCCATCTTCATCTACCAGTAGATGTCATTGTGTTTCCACTGCAGAAGCACATCAAACATATTCATCTGGCTGCAAATGCCTGTCTGGCCCTGCAAACAATACTGTTGAGTATTTAGGATTTTCTCTACCCTGCAGCAAAATATTTGTTAAAAATTCTTAGCAAGAAAAGAGTGAAAATTAGGTTCCAAGCATTTGATAGCTGTGACTAACTGGCCAGAATACCCTTGGCTTCAGCTAATGCAGTGCCAATGGTGTTATACAAACACAGCTTACTCAATAGGACACAAATCATTGTTAATAAACTATTACAAAAGATGCCAACAGAAGAAGATAGAAATAATGTCTCATGGATTAGCCAGCTTCTTTAGGCAACCAGCTCATTCTGCTGTGAGGTCATCTGTCCTTCAATACTCAGACAGGACTGAGAATTTATACTTCAGAACTTTTTAGACCTTCAGAGTGTAATGAAAAGAGGCTGTAGTCTGCTATTTTTCAGTTATTTTATTCTGGACTATGTTAACAGGTTCCAAATTTGCGTGATATAATATTTATGATGTAATTAGAAAGTTCCATTTGAAGTCAAAAGTTGGTAGCAATAGAGAAGGAAACACTTGGCAGTGGTAGAAGAGGTAGGGTTTTCCAAAAAGTCTGACATATTTTTTATCAGTAAAAACTCGAGAAAAATCATTTAATCATCATCTTGCAACATCCATGCTGGAAATGGCATGGAGGGCCAAATTCCCTGCTGGCAGCAACCAGTGAGGCCCTGCTGGCTCTAACAACACAGGAGACCCTTGACAGATTCAGCAGAGATCTGGTGTTTTGCAGTATGTTTTGAGTCCCAGGGGCCAGTGTGAAACTGAGTGAAGTCAACGGAAATCTTTTGCTTTTTGGCAACAGGCTATGGATGAAGCCATGAATCAGGTTTTCTGCAGGCTGGCGCAGCACATCTGTCTTGGGGTGAGGCAGCTGAAAGGCATAGGCTTGGATTTGAAAGGACAAACTTCATTTCACAAGTCTCTATTCAGTCTTCACTAGCTCAGGAATAACCTGAGATGGCACAAGAGAAACTCTGTTCCTCCCTTAGAGTGGCTCATCCTCTTGCTTGATCGTGGAAACATCTAAAACTCTTCCTGGACTGGGAGACTTCTGAACAGGTAGGTGCCTGGTTTGAGTTGAGAGGGTCCTTTAAAGATCGTCACATCCAACCCCCTGCCATAGGCAGGGACATCTTTCACTAAATCATGTTGCTCAATGCCCCATCCAGCTTGACCTTCCACTTCCAGTGGAGGACAGCGTGGCTGGACAGTGGCCAGTAAGAAAGGGACCTGGCCTTTCTGGGTACTGGTTGACACGACTGAACAAGAGCCAGCAGTGTGCCTCGGTGGCCAAGAAGGCCAGTGGCATCCTGGTCTGTGTCAGGAATAGTGTGGCCAGCAGGAGCAGGGAGATCATTCTTCCCCTGTACTCGGCACTGGTGAGGCCACACCTTGAGTGCTGTGTCCAGTTCTGGGCCCTTCCGTTTGGGAAGAACATTGAGACGCTTGAGCACATCCAGAGGAGAGTAGAAGGCTGGTGAGGGGCTTGGAGCACAAGCCCTGTGAAGAACAGCTGAGGAAGCTGGAAAAAAGGAGGCTCAGGGTGACCTTCTCACTTTCTACAACTCCCTGAAAGGTGGTTATAGTTATCTGGGGGTGAGTCTCTTCTCCCAGGCAACCACTGACAGAACGAGAAGACACAGCCTTAAGATGCACCAGGGGAAGCTTAGTTAGACATCAAGAAAAAACTCTTCACTGAAAGAGGGATTGGGCACTGGAATCATCTGCTGAGGGAGGTGGTGGAGTCACCATCCCTGGACATGTTTATAAAAAGACTGGACAAAGCACTCATGGTTTAGTTGATGAGATGGTATTGGTCATAGGTTGGACTTGATGATCTCAAAGGTCTTTTCCAACCTAGTTCATTCTGTGGTTCTGTGGGTCACCCACTATTATGGATGGGAACTGTGGCTGTTTCCAAGCTTGGATATGAGGTGTATGGTATACATACAGAGGTCCGGTAAATAAAGACCCCTTGGAGCTCTTGAACCAAACTCTTGAGCTTGGATGAACAACCAGAAGTCCACAGGTACTACAGCAGTGTCCTCTGGGCTGTACAGTGACAGAACATTTTTAAGGATCACAGCAGCCTCACCTGCTGTCTTACAGATAAATTCACCTGCACTTAGAGCTAGCCAGGATGCAGAACTAGGCTTTATCAATATTCCAAAGTAGTTCCTTGCAAAAAAAAAAAAGAACAAAACACCAAAAAAGTGTTGTGACAAAACATCAGCTTAATAATTCATGGGCCAGGCTACAGGTGGCATACACATTTCCTACACACCACTCCACATTCATGACATACATGCTGTGGCTGCTCGCTTTCCAAAGCACATGGAGGAAACTTTGTACTACTCACCTGAGAGCAGTGTCAGGCTGCTGAGCTCCCAGTGCCGTGCCTCCAGACTTTCACATTTACCTGGGATTTCTCATTTAGAACTGCCCCCTGGTAATTTTTTTGATGCACGTCAGCTGATCCATAAATATCAAATAAAAAAAATGCAGCACTGTCTTAAATAGTTGTATTCCCAGCTCACTACTTCCTCGTCTGATTCCTCTCAGTCCTGTTCCTTATCCCATGCAGCCAGGGCTTGCTGGAACATTTATCTGAGGATTTAGCTGACTAAAAACACACCATAAATTTTTTCTTCTGTCAAGTGCACATTTTTTCCCATGCAACCAACTATATAATTGCATTGTCAAGGTGTAAAGGAGAAGAAAAATGTAAATAATAAAATGTAAAGGAGAGGAAAATAGATCTCTGTTTTCCTATCTGCCTGTGAATATCCTCACAGAGGTGGAGACAGTGGTGAGATGGATGTGGGAGTCCAAATTGCTGACTTTCATCTGGACTCTAGTAAGTGTCCTCTGTCTCATTTTTCCATCTAAAACAGTGGAGGTAATGCAATTCACTGTCTCATTTCACCTTAGGAAAAACATTATCAAGGTTGTTATGGCATTTACATACTAGAGAAACTAGACCATTCCCATTCCTACAAAAGACCACGAAGAAATGACTGATTCTACTTGTTGTTCCAAATGCACTAGTGAAGAAGATCACTAATTTAAAAATGGCAGTAAAAATACTGACCTATCTCACTTCCTAAGTATGCCTTAGATATCCTCCCCAACACAAATGTTCCAATTTATTATTAAAAAGTCGTAATTGATGATGTAATTACAGCCTGTGTTAGAACACACTTCCAAAAGGAAGATGAATTATGACTTTCTGAATACCGTACATTTTGATAAATCTAAATTTTGCTGTATTTTATTCTGCTGCTATTTAAATATTCTCTAACTTTCAGTGTAATTGTACATGAGTTTGCATATCTTTTCTTGTTTAGAGCAAATCCAAGTCTGGGAACGCTCAGGTGCAGGTGGAGGTTTTGCAGCAGGGTTCAGGCTTTAAGGAAACAACCCTTAGATCCCAGATAGCCAGATCCCCGTCTGAGCATCCATTCTGAGGCCCTCTGCCAGTCACACTCCCGAGACCAGAGACTGGGACTGCTGGGACCAGAGGTCCTTCAGAGAAGGCAGCTCCAGTGTGCCAACGGGAGCCCCACTTGACTCTCTCCACGCTGCACTCACACAGTCAGGCCAGGTTCCCTTACCAGTTTGGCTCTTGTTTTCCCACAGCAGAATCTCAGATGTCTAGTGCCATTTATTCACAGCACAGTAACATAGAAACTGCCAGAGCTGGTGTGTCTGAGGAGGACCCTCAACAAAGGAGTCTTCACTTGTCTTCATCTCCTTTGTTATCCAAAAGGTCAGCAGTTCCTGGCTCCTGAACTGTCTCTCAGTGTCCATTCACCTTGACTCTTCGTGGCCTTTGCTATCCCAAAGGGTCCTTTTCAATGCATCCTTGAGATGCATTTCAATCTGCATTTCAATCTGCATCTTGTAAGCCCAGCTACCTGGGGCTTGATGAGAGCTGTTTCTCAACTCAGGGAACCAGGGTCACTGGCCATGGCACAAGGGAGATGCCTGATCCTGGGGTGGCTGCACTGCTGGCCTACATGAATGTTACTTCAAGAACACCTCTGCCACCGTGGATTCCCTCTAATCACAGAGGGCTCAGAGAGGCATCTGTCTTAGACTTGCCACTTGGGCTTCCTTTGCCCACCCTAGCTCGGGCAGCCGTGAATCTCTAAGACACAGCACTAAGAGACATAAGAAGAGATGCGTTGGAGGTTAGGGGTTCTTACTTTTTTGCTTGTTTTCTGTCATGGCATTTTTCTCCTGTTTCCTTTTTTTTTCACCTCTTTGGATAGAACTAGACTCTCCTAAGTTTAATTTTTTTAATTGAAGCAGTGATGCTAACTCACAGAATCATAGAAACATAGAAGGGTTTAGATTGGAAGGGACCTTTAAGATCACCTAGTTCCAACTGCCCTGCCACGGGCAGAGACACCTTTCATTTCTCCAGCCTCCCTCTGCAGTTGGTACCACCATGGTCCCAACAAAATCCCATTACACTTTAGGAAGCTGGTCTAACACTGACAGGTTCCTTTGGTTCCTCCTGCTGTCTGTAGTGGGAATTGAGATACCTGGGCATCTTGCTGCCCAGCTCAGGCACCTGACTTCCAAGGAACCAAAATGATGAACTGGCTCCTGACTCCTGGTGAGTGCAGTGCCCACTTTTGCTAGCTGTAACAGCAGTCTGTGAACCTACCAGGCTCTGCATCCTTCAGTTGCAAGGTAGCTTTACCTATAACGTGAATCTCTTGACCAGTTGTAAGAGAAAATATGAAATTTTGCAGCACCTGAAAATTTAAGCAAGAAAACCTGCTCATGCTCATGTATAATAATTAATCTTTAGCAAGGTTATTTGTGATCATGTTAATGACCTATTTATTCTAACTGTTCTTAGTGTAGCACCATCACAAAAGTCTCTTGGTGTGCTCAGTGTGGAAAGCTGAGATGCTGTAACGATGTCGAAATGAAATGCTGTCAGCGCAAATCTGTAAAATGACATAACGGTGTCAGAAATGAAAGGGAATCATGTGAGTGCGTCTTCCAGCACCACACAAAAATTTGTGAGAGGAAAGGGTGCCACAACTGGGGGACCATGTTTGTTATGACAGAAATGCTCAAGGATCTTAAAAGGGAAACCGTGTTTGCCAGCCACATCACTTTTAAATCCAGCAGATTTATGAAGAAGTTGTGCTAATTTTCTCTATAAATATCTCAGTGAGCAGAAGCGGCTTTGTGTTGCAGAAAGTGGTTTTTAACCAGTTATAACTCCAGGTTTCTTCTGAAAGGGGACAGAAAGGTTCATTGCATTGTTTGTGTAAGTAAACAGTCATTTTTCTTTTGAAAGAAAAAGAAAAACAAAATTCTTCTTATCCAGTTATGCTCCTTAAGGAAATTTGCATCCCATGACTCAAATACCATCCTAAAGAAAGGCATTGCCGGTAGGACAAATCTATCCCTATATCTATTTTTTAATGGTTACAAGTGCTTAGAAATTCACACCTTCCTTTCAGGAAGGATCAGTGTTTTGCAGCTGTTCACCTCCTTACCCTGTAACATCACATGCAGCAATAAAACCTGAGGCAGAAGAAGGAGGGATGCAGAGCCAGTTTCCAAATTGGTCAAGTTCAGCAACTGCCTGGGCATTGGTCTGCCCATGGGAGGTGGTGGGTGGTTGCCTTTGCTTTGCTTGCTGTTTTTTCCTCTTTTCTTCACCAATGAAACTGCTTTTATACCACCTTGGGAGTTCTCTTGCTCTTTTTGCTCTTCCTATTTCTTCTGGGTGGGGGAAGTGAGTGAGCAGCAGTATGGGTACTGAGATGCTGGGCAAGGCCAGCCCACCAGGGGTGTGACCTGAATGAGTTAAACACACACCTCCCAAGTTTAAGGAATAGCTTGCATTTACCTTATTAAGTTTGTGACACAGACTCTGAGAGCTAAGCTCTCTCATAACCAAAACTATTTCTAAAAATAGGACTATCTCAAAGTCCTATTTAAAGCCAGGTGCTATGAAGAATGCTGCAAGAGCAAGCAGCCAGCTTCATCTACTGCAGCAGAGACATAAAATTTCCCTGGGTTGCTCTCATCCATGCCTTATTCAATGACTAAACTAGAGCCCATGACCAGAAGCTGAGAATTTGCAGAAGCTGGGTGAACCTGACTTGGCTTCTGGGGAAGGCCATGGTTAAGCTTCCCTGGCACCAGTGGGAGCAGCCTGGCTCCAAAACACTTTTGACATGATTTGCTGACAGTAGTGAATTTGCCATGACATTTGCTTAGACTGTGGTGTCTGAGGTTTAATTATCTTCATTATTAAGAAGAGTTGTGTCACTGCTGTTTGGAGTATTCTGACTTCAGATTCTCCTGAAACCAAACTACATTGTCCCTGTGATTGACTTACCTGTCCATAGTGCCTGGAGTGGCACTCATGCTAGAGGATGGGTTTAACTAAGAGTTTGAAGAGTCAAACATTAAACTCATGGAATATGTGCACACAGAACAAAACCACCCTTACTTGCTGGTTCTTGGTGATTGTCCTGGATT
Source organism: Fringilla coelebs (assembly GCF_963513975.1). Classification (NCBI taxonomy): domain Eukaryota; kingdom Metazoa; phylum Chordata; class Aves; order Passeriformes; family Fringillidae; genus Fringilla; species Fringilla coelebs. The sequence continues at coordinate 128,033,210 of NC_140028.1, forward strand.
ATATGCCCATACCGTGCTAAATATTCAGACTGTATTATAGGTGGTCTGGAAAGTGTTCCTGACAGGTTATATTAGCTTACATTAGCATCCACCTGTATCCTAAAAACTTGAGTGTAATCATATTCTTGGTAGAAGTTTAGGGTTCCATCCCCACTGCTGTCCTATAATGTTTCTCCTAGGAGAGAATGATCCCATCTTGAGACACATCCAATTCTTCCTCGTGTCAGCAATGGAAGCTGAAGGTACTGGCCTGGCCTCGACTTGAAACCTGGATTTTATGTGGCTAAAATAAGACAAGTTGCAAAGACCATGTTAATGAAGATTACTGACCAGATTATGCCCAAAGTCTATGGGCAGAACCTTCAAACAAGACAAAGCAGATTGCCTAAAATTTCAGCTGCTGAGAAGAACTTTTAGAATCACAGAAACATAGAATAGTTTAGGTTGGAAGTGCCTTAAAGATCATTTAGTTCCAGCCCCCTGCTATGGGCAGGGACAGCTTTCACTAGACCAGGTTGCTCAAAGCTGCCTCCAACCTGGCCTTGAACACTTCCATGGATGGGGCAGCCACAGCTTCTCTGGGCAACCTGTTCAGTGTCTCACCACCCTCACAGTAAAGAATTCCTTCCACATTTCTAACCTGAATGTCCCTTCTTTCGGTGTGAGCCATTCCTCCTTGTCCTGTCACTACAGTTCCTGACAAAGAGTCCCTCTCTGGCTTCCCTGGATGCCCCTTCAGATGCTGGGAGGTTGCTGTGAGGTCTCTGCACAGCCTTCTCTTTTCCAGGCTGAACAGCCCCAACTTTCTCAGCCTGTCTTCACGGGGAGGAGCTCCTGTCCCCTTATCAACATTGTGACCCACCTTTCCTAAGTGCCTGTCTGCTCTCAGGGCTTCATTGGCCAGTGCTTGATTTAAACAACAAAGTAGGTTCCAATCACTTGTTTTCAGCCCAGGTGGGTTTTTTTTAATAATAACTGTAAATTTGATTAGTCAGAAATATTCCATCACTGGATTTTTGAGGTTTTTATCTTTAGCTGCCCATATTAAGGAAAAAAAAAAACAAACCAAAATAGTATGGAAGCCAGAAAAGTCCATGTTGATGTTTGACAACACATTTTCATTCTGAGATTACAAAATTTCTTTCATTTCCGTTATACAAAACAAACAAAAGAACTGAAAGAAACACTTGAAGTAGAAATAAAATATTTCATTTCAGTCAGGAAAAATGTATGTTTTACATCACCCACACATTTTGTCAGAATTTCTGATTCCTATGGCATTTGGAATAATTATTGAATGATGATTCAAAGTAAGTTTTTAAAAGATCCATAAAACTTCCTGGTGAAATAAAATCCTACCTAAAAATGTCTGAACTTTTTGAAAAGGGGCTGCATCATATCAGCAATGGTTGAAAATCATAAAGCAATAATGATCATTTCAAGGGAAAGATACTTTTCTGAAGTGGATTTGCAACTTATTTCTTCTACAGAAATGACAGTAAAAAAATTTCATTTTCATTTCTCAACAGATATTCAAGCAGATGAAAACTCTCCAGAAAATCTCTGAAGGTGCTGCTGATTTCAACAAAAAACAGACATTTTCAATTTTGACAATATTTTCATTATACTAGGAATAGTTCATTAGGCTATCATTTATGTAAAATATGCTCCCCAAAGTAGTAAAGAAAGTGGAAAATCATGATTCACATTATGGTAAAAAGAGGATCTGTTTTAAAATTTTTCTATTAAAATTTTGATTTCTTCAAGAATGCTTGAATATTCTTTTTTTTACTCACCTGTATGAGCAGAATTTTCACTCAAAGAAATTCTCCAACATCTTATGTACATTCATATATTTTAAAAGTATGTCTATTGCTGTGTCAAATGTGTCTCACTGGAAAAAGCTATTGACTTTTCCATTCTATTTCTTTAATTTTCCACTACTCTTGTGTGTTGGAATACTCCAGGTAGGTGCTGTGTATGCTTCTGATTATGCTGTGTTACACAGCAGGGAAACCTCTTATCTCAGACTGGTTGCCTGGCTGAGGAAAAAAAAACACATTTAAGGTTGTAAACACAGCTGTGGAAGAAATATTTTCTATTTCCTTGCTGTTTGTTTTAATGTACTAAAAAGACATAATTACAGAAGTTTGCAAAAATGCCAAAGTGTAAAACACAATAGTAGGTTGGTCTGTGTGTTTCTATTATATGTCTATATGTCTTCAGATGTAGGTTTAAACAGTCCAAGAAAATCTTTAGAAATGTCTTCTCTACTTTACACTCTGATTTGCCCTCATAAATAAAGTACGGAATTTTCAGAAAAAAAATAATTTAAAAGTAATCTCATAGCTACACTGGTATTAAGAAGTGTTCAAATCTTGTTCTTGCCATTTTTCCTGCCAGCTTGAAGATTTGTGTTTCTATTGTTTCCTTTTTGACTCTGTGCAAATACTTTAAAGATAGGAAATTTGCAGATCTGTGGAAAAAAAAAGAATAGAGGTTTTGTAAATCTAACCACTGCAACTTCATTTGAAGAAAATGAAATCTGAACTCTGAAAGAGGACAATGCCTTTTTTTTTTCAGCTTGCAAAGAAGTAGAGTAATGCAATCCCTTTTATTTCCTATTTAAATAAAGGCAGAAGCGTTTTCATCTGTGGCGTGTAAAGTCTGCTTTGCAAGGAATAAATTCAGAGCACACACATTGAAAGTATTTGCCAAGAGCACTGGGTTTATATTGGTTGAGTAAACAGCACTATAATATTACAATTATAAAAACAAAATGTGCAGAAAAATGTGATTCTCACTCTTTTGTTAACACTCTATTAGTTCCTGAGGTCCTAGTGAGAAAAGATTAAATGTGAAGCCCTCAGCAAAGAGCTTTGCTCCATTCAAGCTGCAACACCACCAATTACTTCACCGAAAAAAGAACTAGGTTTGATAGAGAACCTCAGTCCAAATCCTGGTCATGAACACCTGAAGCCATCTCCCCTGAAATCCTATGCAAAATAACACAAATGACATCCTGGTCACTTCAGTCTATGGAAGATTTCACCTTTTGTATCACAGTGTAAAAGCAAACAAAGGGCTGCATACAGTTCTTCTGACTCTGGCTGGAAAGACTCACACTGGCACCAGTGCGCATTTGGATGACACTGTACCATCCTTTCACCCCACCCACAACTATTATTTCATTGCCCAGAATTGTTGTAATATGACTGCTTCCCTTCATAATCTCTGCATTTTATCTAGCTTCTTTTCCAAAGCCAGAGAGGATAATTGTCATCTGTTGTATAACACAGCAGAAAGGCTGAGGACAGGCTTAAGGGCAATGGCTTTCTCAATCTGTTCCTTCTCTAGACTGCAACTTCGCTGAGGCAGAGAGCAACAGCAAGGATGACAAGGTTTTCTGAGCTGTCTAAATTCAGTAACAGGTACCAGATGAAGAAAAGATTTTGTCCAACCCATCACAGTGGAGTCCTTCAGCAAAATGGGAGGGGGAGAGGACAGCTGAGAGCCAAGCACGAGTGCTGCAATGAATAGGGTAAGGCAGAACCTGCAGCTCTGTGGCTCCAGGTTTTGAACCAGGAGAGGGCACGTGGGCACACAAAGCTTCCATCTCCTCCCACTGAAGCCAATGGAGACCCTTTCTGTTGGTTCAGCAGGACGTGGATCATGGTGGTGGTTTGGGTCAGGTGGGTTCCCCGTGGAGGTCAGGGGAAAAGGAAGATATGGCCATGCACACGGTGTTGCAAAGAGCTGTAGGGTTAACTGATGTTCTTTCACGTGATGACAAGTCCCAAAGCCAAGCATCATCACACACACACACACTATTTCTAATACAGAATAATTCTGAAATCAACATGATGTGATGTTGTTTGGCAGCATGGAAGGAAAGAGCGGAACTTTTTGTGAAACTGACAAAAAGATTTGAAGGCCAGAAGGGAACGCAGCAATCATTTGCTCTGGTTTCCTGTACAGCATAAGCCATACAACCTTGTTTGGTCATGCCTCCATCATTCTTTCTTCTTCTGCTTGATCCAAAGATCTCACTTGGAAAAGGAGGCATCTTCATGAAAAAGTATGAGTCATGCAGAAATAACCATAACCTTTTGGACTTCTCTTCAAAAATTAATTTATGCTTTTTGAAAGAAAGAAAAATTGTAAAACAGGTCTTATTTCTAATCCAAATGTATTTTCACTTAAATACCTTTAACGAAAATTCTTTTCCTTCTGTAGGTATCCAACCAGGTGATACTTTTCCTCAAAATATGTGCCTGCATATTCAAAATCTGTCTCTGAAGAAAACCACCTTGTTTCTCACCAAGACATTTTCTTAAAAATACAAGAACTGGCAGGTTTGCAGAAGCCCAAATTATACAGCCCCAAGAGCTATTTTTCAGTCCCTGACTAGAGAACATTGTGATAAAGAAATCTTAGCTGAAGAAGAAAATAACCTCCATTTTTCCAATAAATTAAGATCTTCACAGGAATGTAAAATGAATCTTAAAGCAGAGCATCTTGATGTTTCTTGCAACAGGCCCCCTTTCAAGGACAAAGATGTAATTCAAAGATGAAAAAAATGAATACCAGAAAAACTCTTTTTCTCTATGCTTATAAATATGGTGGTGACCTTACAGAGCCCCTTGAAGAGACAGCACTGACAACACAGCCAGTGACATCCAACTTCCCTGCAGGGCTGCTGGCAGCTGCAGACTGGATTGTGAAAGATGAAAGAGAAGAAGGTCCTCCTGTACTGCATAGGGAACTTTTAGGAGACCAAGTTTGAATTATGGTAGTGTATGTTTCAGTGGAGAACATAAAACCTAAGGCAGGAGATGGGATGAAATGAAATAAAATTCCTGGAATTACATGGGGAAAGCCAAGCATATATTCACTTGAGAAGTATTATTAAAAAGGCAAAGCTATAGCACTGAACACAACACGGGTTTTATGACAGATATGTGTTATTAAGTGATTTCCTAGATATATTCTACTGCTAGCTAGAGTATGTACTGTTGGTGAGTACATATTGATAAAATTAATAGGTAAGGCCAGGCAGACCATGTAAGGAATAAATAATAGGGACAGAACCATATGACAAGACATGTGCATTTGCCATTTTAATCTCTAACCTGCACGGTGTCCTTGTCCCTTGTTCAATGTCCCTTCTCATATTCACTGCTCCCTCCATTTAATTCCTGCTGTTAATTTCTCCATGGATTTGTATATGGTCTAACACTGCCTGACTTGAGCTGATTGCACAAACATTAGCTAAGCAGGAGTTTTCAAGATTTTTTCCTAAGGCTGCCATCATCTGCAAATCCTTCAAGGTATAAATTATAAAAGTTTGGCCGACCTCTGTAGGAAAACAATGTATTAGATGATTATAAAAAGAGCAAAAGGAAAATTGCAAGCTTAATTCCTGAAATTTGTACGTTAGCTCCACAAGAGCTTCCCTGAGCCCCTCAGCCAGCAGCCCTGCCCTGCCCTGCCCTGCTGAAAGCACACCAAAGGGCCTGAAGAGCTGTGCCTCGAATTCTTTGAGCGGTCATCTTTTAACAGGGATGTCAGAGGTCTAGGAAAGCATTCCTGTGGCATTGGGATGCAAAGGGATTTATCTCACATCTGAAGTCCTGCAGAGAGGCAGCAATGCAGCTCCTATCTGAGAGCCGACAAGTGAGTTACAGCTGAAGGAGATGTGACAGGCGAGAGAGAATAAGCAGAGTGAATGCCTGTGCTGGAGATGAATCAACCCTCTTCCTCGAGGAGCAACTGCCTTTGGCTACCCAGAGCTAAAAGCTACAGTAATAAATTTTAAGGCCTGAAAAGATCATTACAGTCATCCAGCCCAGCTGCCCACTCGTCCAGGCTGCTGAATTTCCTGAAGTCATTCATGCCTGCCCCTCCTGCTGCCACAGCTGAGGTCCTTTCCTCCTCTGCTCCTGGTTGGAGGCCCTTCCCAGTATGTCACTGCCATCACCGTCTGCCGTGCCAGATGTCTGCAGTGCCCTCCCTGTGGCACCACCTCTGGGCAGCAAGAGCAGCTAGAGCAAATATTTTCCCTGTAGTGTTTCTGCAAAGAGAGATTTTACCTTCAGCTCTCTCCAGCGGTGCTGGCTCTCATGCTCTGCATCAGAGCAGCAGCTCCAGCAGCAGCTTGGCCCATGCAGCTCCAGATCCATGCTCAAATATAAGTTATGGAAACTTCGGGCAACTGTGCAGGGAACATTGATTCTGCAGCTCTCACTGCTGACCCAAACTGCAGATCTGGAGAGAGCTTCACCTGGTTTGTGTCTTGGCTTTCTTCGAAACCACTGGGTCTCACATCAGTTGAAGCACCTACAGTTCTTGGAATAACAATATGCAGCTACCTGAGGAGCGGGCAGGTAGGAGAACAACTCCATTGGGAGAAGTTGGGTTTTCTGATTCTGGTTCTCTGCTGGCCTCCATGATCTTAGAAAGAGGCCAGTGTTACATTGCAATGGAAGCAAACGAGCTGGGGAAAAAAAGACCAGGACAGACTTTTCCTGAAACATCCTGCCCAGCCCAGGGCACATCTCCATATTTGTTGAGATGGCTCACACCCATGTGGAGCCCACGAATGGAAGAATAATGTGAGTTCCCCATCTGCCCCATGAGCTTATGTGGGCAGAGCTCTACAAGGTAAAGGAATGGTCGAGTTCACTGAATATTTCTTTTTCTGGAGGAGCAGGCCATGACTCAGCTGGGACTGCGAGGCAATGCCCTGCCTTGGGAAGGCTGTGATGCATCAAGAAACAGCAAAGCAACCCCTCAGCAACCCTGGAAGGCATGCCCTGAGAAAGGAGGGAAGGGGGGATGCAGGCAGGAATCTCTTAACATCATCTTGTCCCCGGCATCTGGCTCAGCCTGCTACAGCCGACCTTGACAGGAAGCCCAAGCTCCCCTCTTCACTCATGCTGGTGCAATTTGGGGGAAATAAGTGCAAGTGTACTCTTCTCCTGTCAGCTCCTCGGCAACTGAAAGAGACAGTCACAGGTTGCCCTGAAAAGCAAATTCTAATTCCTGAGATTGTATGTCATGGTTTTTATGTGCTGTGCAATTTACAGGCTGGACAAGCGAGGCCAGCAGAACCTAGTCTGTGGCCAAGCCTGGCAGTGAATCCATCAGCCATGGAAATGCCAAAGTGACAGGTTCACTTCATTAACTGGAGGCCCAGTGATTCTTGGGCACACATAAGAAACTGGAAGAGCAAAGGCTGTTCCAGAGATGGGAAATGACCTTTTGGATGGATGACCCTTTTGGACAGACGACTAAAACAATGCCTGCACCAGCGTTTGAGGGACCACACAGGCTTTGATCCCAAGTTCACATGTGCATCCTTCCATCAAGACAAATGGTGACCTTCACAGGAACACAAACATCCTTTCCTTTAGGAGTGACTTCAGTTCCCCAAAGCAGAGCATGTCGTGCCTACATGGAGACATGCCCATTTTCCTCTCCCTGAACCAGCTGTACCCAAAGCCAAAAGTTCTTCAAAAAGCTGGTGAAATGTGAGCAAAAAGTCTTAGATGCAAGTCAAACCTTCTTGAGTTTTCTGTCAGGTTTATTTCTCCTTCCCTGCTTGCAATTGCTGCTCTCCAAAATCCTTTCCTGCATTTCTCCCTTTCTCACTGTTTTGTGAACATTCTTCTAGGCAGTTCACCAACCCTTTCCAGACTCCCTGATAGCTTTTGCCCTGATAGCTTTTGCCCATACTGAAAATTTCAAGACTTTTTACTTTGCAGCAGAATTTTTTTTTTTTTTTTGCCTTAGGTGAGAATACAAGGACTTTCAGTCCCTTTGCCTCTTCATTCTGAAAGCGCTCCCCTAGGTAAACAAGTCCTAAGCATGAGACGAGGAAAGTCCTCAGTTGTTGAAGTTGTTGAATGGCAATCACCATTTTCTGATGCTGTAAAACAAGAGTTAATCTGTGTTTCCACTGCGGAGGGCTGTTTGGGGCTTTTTTTTTTAAGGAAGGGAAAAAATTTCCTTTCATTCTTTGCCAGCAATTTCCATGCAAATAAAGTTTCCCAGCAAAAACTCGGTGCCCAAGAGAGAATATTTTATCCAGAAAGTGAAAGATTTTCTGTGAACAATTGCAAGATGTTATCCAAAAGTCTGAGAGGCTCATCCGAAATATTTCTCTCGTTGGCTGGAAACAAAGCGCCGCGGAGCGGGAGGGGAACGGAGAGCCCTCCGTGAACCCGGGCGGAGGGTTCAGCCGGTGGGAATAGTCCCGAGCAGGAGCGGGGCAGGGCGGGGCGGCCGGCGGGCACCGGCCGGGACACAGCGCCCGGCCCGCCGTGGGGCTCGGTCGGGGCCCCAGCGCCGCCCCCGCGGCAGCTCCCAGGCGCGGGCGGGAACAATCGCCGCGTTGTCCTGCCGCGGCCGCCGGCCCGGCGGCTCCCGCGCCCCGGTCCCCGTGCCCTGAGGGGACAGCGCTGGCGGGGCCGCCCGGCTCCGCGCCCGCCGCCGCCGCTCAGTCTGGCCCCGGCGGGGGCGGCGGCGGCGGCGGGGCGGCAGGGGCGGAGGCGCGCAGGTAGCGCGGCTGCGCTGCGGCCCCGCGGCCACGGCGGGGCGCTCTTGCCACGGGCACGGCCCGCGCGCGCCTCCGCACAGCGGCGGGACACACGGACGCGGCGGCGGGACACACGGACACGGCGGCGGGACACACGGACACGGCGCCCACCTCCCCGAGGGTCAGCGGGGCTCGGGTCCGAACGGGCCGCGGGGGCCCCGGGCAGCCGCTCAGGCGACGCGGCGGGCATGTGCCGGTAAACAATGACCATATTGTGAAATGGAAAACAGACTCCGGCTCCCTCCGAACCGCCCGCTCCCACCGGATGTGTTAAATAAAAACCGCTGGGGGAAAACAGCAGAAAGGCAAGAAAATCGGGTTCGGGCTGGGAAGGACGGGGGGCAGGAAACCCGCAAACAGGCGGATTTGTGTGCTCTCAGCCCGGTAATCCTCGCACGGACTGCAACGGCGGCGGATGCCTTCAGAAAAAAAATCAACTGGGGGGGTTTGCGGTTGGAACTCTTGGGCTTCTGACTTTCCCATCTTAATATCGAAGCTGGTTTTTTGTTGGTTTTTTTTTTTTTTTTTTTGTCCCCTGCCCTGCTACTGAATAAAACAAGGGGAAACTTTCTCTGCTGCAGAGATGCAGATTTCCCCGGTGAGTTGTACAAGCAGCCTGTCGGGACGGCTTGGCCGGGACCCGCCGCGGCTCCAGAGCTGCCGAGGCTGGGTGCGAGTCCGGCGCCCAGCTCCTCTCCCGTTCTCTCCCCTAAAACGGCACCTTCCTGCCCGAACGTGTTGAAGTGCAGTGCCCTGGAATTTATGACACAAATGGGCTTTCCTCCCCCTCTCCCCATCTTCGTCCGCTTAAAACCTCTACCATCCCTTCCAGCTGGATGCAAACTGGGAGCTTTAATAAACTTACTCTCCCCTTCCCCAGTCATAAACCTGTGTCCCTCTCTGATTCCTCTCTTTGCAAAAAAAAAAAAAAAAAGGGGGGGGGGGGGAGAAAAGGGAAAAAATAGAGGGGGGAGAGATATTTCCAATGGATTTAAGTAAGTGAATCATGTAATGAAATGCTTAGGGATTTGTTTAATGTGATTTTATATGAGCTGTGGACATTTCCAAAGCAAACAATAAGTTCAAGTACAACATGCACGGTTGTGTTACAAGTGTTACTCAGCTGGCTGGGAGATCTTCGGTGAGCAAACAGGCTAAATCTGGAGAGTAAACAACTTCAGAAAAATCTACAACTCCAGGTCACTGAAAACAGCCTTTTATTTGTTTTCCTTAGTGTCTAGTAAAATTTGATCCTTTTTTTTTCTTGCAACACTGCTGTAAAATCAGCAGGGACGGGCACCACCAGCCCGTGGCTCTCCCCGGCCCGGACATGAAGTGCACTCCTGGGACCTGGGTGCGTGGATGGGTGCGGGAGCAGGGGTGCAGGTGAGGGCGGGTGCTGCTGGCCGGAGTGCTGTGGGGACGATTCCCCCGCGCAGCGCCGGCCGCTGCTATGGGGCTGTCGCACGGAAAGCAGGCTCTTGCGACAGCCTCCGAGTGGAAGAGCCCCACGACGGCCTCACAGTGGTCCTGCCCACGCGTGAGGGTGATTTGAGCTCCCTTCGTGAGGGACCCTGGGCCGGAGGCGGATCAGACGGTGGGCATCGCCCCGGGGGCTAGAGGAGCGCACGTTCGTGGGGCCGAGCGGTCACAAGCGAACCTTGAGGGGCTCCAGAGAGAGTCGGGGGCTCTCCAGCCACGGGCATCGTGCCACGGACAGGTTGCCTTTCGCGAAATCCGCGGGGTGGGTGCCCCTAGGCCGTATGGTGCCACTAGCAGCTCCCCCACGCCCCCACGGCAGGGCATTATGCCGGGAGTCTCCCGCTGGCTCCGGGCCGTGCTGGGGTCTTGGAAATGCAGGAAATGATGTAACTAAAATTCAAGGTACTTGGGGGTAATAGGGTTTGCTGTATTTAGCGCGGAGGTCCCGGACGTTTCCCCGGGAAAGAAGGACGGTCCGAGGGAAACAGCACGGTCAGACGCTAATGGTTATTGTCACCAGATCAGAAATCGAGTTGGAGCCAGGAGCGCCCGGTGCGGTGTTCCCAAGCCATCAACGTAGCCAAGGGGGACCGGACGGCAAATCCGAGCGGCGTGGCTGCAGCCCTCCCCCAGGGCGCTGCGGGTGGAGGTGCGGGGGCACCGGGCTGCAGGGCGGCGGGGCTGGCCGAGCCCCCTCGCCGGCCGGCTACAGGGGTGGGGGGAGCCGGAAACCTCCCAGTCGCGGCGCTCCGACTCGGAGATTGCTGTTGGTATTCACTTTAAAAAGAGGTTGAATGGGACTTTTTTTCCTCCTTTTTTTCCCCCTCTTTTTTTTTTTTCTTTTTTTTTTTTTTTTTTTTTTTTTTAAGCCAAAGCTTTGTTGTGCTAAACTAGTTGGACGAGTTAGGGTGTCGCTGCTCCCGATTGCTCTGGCCAATGGAACCCGATCCACCCTGCTGTGCGTAAGAGCGCAATTAAGGATTTAACCAAGCCTATGCTGCGCCCCAGCCAGCAGTCTGCCGGAGACAGACACCGCGCCGCAGCCTCCTCCCCCAGACATGTCTGCTTAGACCCGAGCAGCCCCGCCGCCAGCCCCAGCCCGCCGCCGGCTCCGAGCTATGACAGGAGTATTTGACAGAAGGGTCCCCAACATCAGATCCAGCGACTTCCAAGCTCCTTTCCAGACCGCTGCAGCCATGCACCACCCGTCCCAGGAATCTCCCACTTTACCCGAGTCCTCCGCTACGGATTCCGACTACTACAGCCCGGCGGGGGGAGCCCCGCACGGCTACTGCTCGCCTACCTCGGCTTCCTACGGCAAAGCGCTCAACCCCTACCAGTACCAGTACCACGGCATGAACGGATCTGCCGGGAACTATCCTGCCAAAGCCTATGCAGACTACAGCTACGCCAGCCCCTACCACCAGTACAGCGGGGCTTACAACCGCGTCCAGAGCTCCGCCAGCCAGCCAGGTGAGAGCCGAGGGGCCGGGGTGTGCGGGAAGCTCCCGCGGCTTTGGGGAGGCTAGGAGAGCGCGCCCCGGCAGATCCCTGACCCACGGAGCGCGGGGATGCGGCTTTTCCTGAACCAGAAGGGAAACTAAAAATAAATAAATAAATTGGGGGGGGTAAGAAAATTGGGAGTGGAAAAAAAAGTGTAGAACTGGTTTACTCGTCTACTTCTTTTGACCAGCTCGCATGATCTAAACTACAAATTGTAGGAGTAGTACTTTAGCGCTTCTGTCAGCTGCCCCCGGGCCCCCACGGCTACCTCCCTCCTCCTTCCCCCCGCAGGAAGAGGGAGAAAATAGCCGAGCCTTGTTGCGTGTCTCAAACTCAGGTTCGCGGTGTTGAAGAAAGTTTCCTTCCCCCTGTGCTGGAGGGGCGGGGGAGGAGACTGGGAGGGGGAGACCAGCAGTGGCGGGGCTGCGAAGCCGGGAGGGTTTTTCGCCAGAAAGCGTCGCGGTTTTAGTGCTTTACTTCTTTGTAACTTGCTGTAGGGGAAAAAAAAAAAAAAAAGAAAGAAAGAAAAGGGGGGAAAAAAGGAAGAAGGGGTCAGGGAGGGAAAAAAAAAAATAAACAACCCCGTGGTAAAGCCAAGCGGCTGGGGCTTGGCTGGGACGAGTGCGGTCGCGGCGGCGCTTGGGGACACGCCGGCGGCGGCAGGGGGATGGCGCGGGTGTGCGGAGGAAGTGGTCGATGCCTTGGGTCCGACTTCGCTCCGGACAGAGCTCTTCCCAGCAGGGCCCCAACCATCCTCCCACCACCCGCGCATGCCCTGCGCTCCCGCCCGCGCAGCGCTGCGCGCCCGGCAGGATGCCCGGGGCGGGCGTGGGAGGCGGAGGAGGAGGGCCGGGGGTGGCCGAGGCCGGTGCGGAGGGAGCGGGTTCCCCCCCGTCTCACCGCGGGGAGCCGGCGGAGGCTGCGTGGGGCCCCCGCCCGACTGCGGGAGCCCCGGGGGGAGCCGCAGGGGCCCGTCGGGCCGGCGCCGCTGCCCGGCCCGGCCCGGCCCGCGGGCGGGATGCCGCCCCGGCGGCGCGGAGCTGAGCCTGTCCCGAACTTAACAAGTCTGCGTCTCTCTCCCGCTCTTGCGCCCGTGCAGAGAAGGAGGTGGCGGAACCCGAGGTGCGGATGGTGAACGGCAAACCAAAGAAAGTGCGCAAACCCCGGACTATTTATTCCAGCTTTCAGCTGGCAGCGTTGCAGAGGAGGTTTCAGAAGACCCAGTACCTCGCCCTGCCCGAGCGGGCCGAGCTGGCAGCCTCCCTGGGACTCACGCAAACACAGGTACCGCGAGCGGCCCGGCCCGGCCCGGCCCGGCGGGTCCAGAACCCGGGCTCACCCCGGCGCGGCGGGAAGGGCTGCATCGGTCCCCGCAGAGGGGCGGGAGGGGCGGCGGGGAGCCACAGCCGCGAAGCACCGGCTTGCCAGGCGGGCATTAATTGTGTCGCTTTCCCTCCCCACTCCCCCTTTCCTCCCTTCTCCTCTCCTCCCGCCCCGCTCCCAGGTGAAAATCTGGTTTCAGAATAAAAGATCCAAGATCAAGAAGATAATGAAAAACGGGGAGATGCCTCCGGAGCACAGCCCCAGCTCCAGCGACCCCATGGCCTGCAACTCTCCACAGTCACCTGCGGTTTGGGAACCTCAGGGCTCGTCCCGCTCCCTCAGCCACCATGCCCACGCACACGCTCACCCTCCAAACTCCAACCCGTCCCCTGCATCCAGCTACCTGGAGAGCTCCACTTCCTGGTACCCCGCTGCCAACTCCATCAACTCTCATCTCCAACCCCACGGCTCCCTACAGCACCCGTTAGCGCTGGCCTCTGGGACGATTTATTAGAGCCTGACCCTTATTATTTTATTATTTTTTTGTTGTTGTTCCTTGGACTCCTGTGTTTTACTGTTAAGGAATAATAACGAAAGGAATGCATTTGGGGAATTTTTAAAAGGGAAAAGAAACAAACAAAAAGTTTAAAATGTGTAAAGCTTGTGCATGTAACTTATTGCATTTCAAAGGAAACCCTTTTTTATACAATACGGACGTTTTTTGGCTCAGCTGTGGACACTATCATTGGTGCCTTGAAATCTATGACCTCAACTTTTCCAGAGACTTTTTTCAATGTTATTTTAACCCTGTAAATAATTGTAGATAGAGGAATTAAACTGTATATTCTGAATAAAATAAAATTATTTCGACCAAGAGAAATGTTTCCAAATTACCCCTTCTTCTATTAATAAGAGGGAAAAAAATATCATACTGATTTGCTTTCAGAAAGAAAGTGAGGAAAGAGGACGGGAGCTGGGAGTTTATATTCTGTTCCAGTGCCGTGCAGTGCCACCACAGTCCGGGCGTGCTGGCAGGATCCGGCCCTTGCAGGTACCCACGGGCGAGCCGAGGGGCGGCGGTGCTCTGTCCCCGCTGGGAAAGGGGCTCTGGCAAGACCGCGTACATCTCACTGCACAGTGCTGTAAGCTGAAGGGAAAGCTGCCCGTCCTGATGCGAGAAAGCGAATCTCTCGCCTTAAGCCGCCCTGAATCCTTTTCTGAGAGCAATTAGCGTCGAGAGCTGCACACTCCACAGCCCATCAGTCGCCCGTGTGCGCTCGGCTAATTATACAAATTACGTTTCCGTCAAAGGGAGCCACTAAATATGAGAAAAGAATAAAATGAGGGCCCCGCTCCCCTCGCTCCTGCTAAAAGCCTGCGGCGGCTTCGACTGAAGGAGGAACGTTTCAGAGGTACTTTTATTGGTTTTATTTTATTTCTACACGATTTAGGGAAAAACCCTTGCAGCAAAGCAGTCCCTAGCGCTGCCCGGTGCGGGAGGCACGGCTTGGGCGAGATGGCCGGAGTGCTGCCCGTGGCGCGGCCCCCTCGCACGGAGCATGGGCTCTCTCCCAGTCGAAATCCTGGCCCGGGGGCCCCCGCGGCGGCGCCCGTTCCCACGGGGACCCCCATCCTAGGGGGCAGCGGCATTTCACGGCCGTGCGGGGTACGGCGACAGCAGAGAACGTGCCAGAGGCGTCGCTGGAAGCATCCCCGAGATGAAAGATGCCCCTCCGGCAGCTGAGGCTGGCGGGGAGAGTGCTGGAAGGGGGGGAGGCGAGGCCTGAAAAGGCACGCTCCTACCCTGGGGCGCACTTACCTATCTCCAGTCTTCCTCCCCGCTGCCCTCCCCCTCCTTTTCTCTCCTTCCTCTCCTGCCTGCCATGTTTTGTGCGTGTGCGTGAGTGCGGCTTGCGCAGTTTTCTCCCCAAAGAAAGAAGCCCGCGTTTGCTGTTTTGTAGCGGGTTTGGGGGTTGGTAAATATCTTGCAGTACAATAGACCAGTTTGTTCAGTTGTGCTCCCTGCACGCCGGGGAGGCTGCGGGGGTGCCGGAGGCAGGGCGGTGGGGGCTGCCGGCGGCTGCCCACCCCTGCCCGCTGCCGACGAGCGGCCGCCCTGCCGCGGTGCCCCGCCGTTCCCCATCTCTTCCGCCGTTCTGGGGACCGTCTCCTGCTCATTTAACTCGCAAGGTTTCAGGGACCTCCCGCGACTCTGGGGCTGACGAAGAGCTCGGCTTCATCTCTTCTGCTCACTTCCATCCTGTGCAAAAAAATTTTAAAAACTTGACCCTTTCATTTTCTTCCGCTCTTTTCCTCATTTCCCTCTAGACAAGCATTCAACCTGCAGTAAGAAATTCTCCCCTCCCGGAGGTCACTTCCCTTTGCAGAAAGGTTTGGACACAAGAGGTGGAAGTCAATTTCCCAGGTGGGTCCACCCACCCCTTTCTTTGAGGAGCTGCCGCGGGGCTGTTGGGTTACGGTAACCTGCCGGGGCCGGGACGGCCCGGACGGACAGCACAGAAACAGCTCCGGGAAGGCGGAATGCCGGCAAGCAGCATACCGGGCAGAAATGGGAATTCACACCGCGACCTCTGGACTAGGCATCGCTCGCCTCTCCAAGCCAGCCGAGTCAGCTCGGCTTGGTTTCCATGCCGGTCCCCCTTGCTGCTTAATTTCTCCTCCTCCCAGAGCGGGTTGGTGTTGGTCGGGAAAAGCCTGGCATCCCTCCCGTGGAGAGGATAAGAAAGAAATGCCCTCGCCGGGGCTCCCCGTCGCGTGGCCCCGACCTCGATGAACACTCAGAGTCTACGGCTGCCCGCCCCTCCGGGAGAGCCCAGGGCCAAGGGGATGGATGCTCCTGTCCCCTCTGTCCCCGCACATACAGGCAGGCACACCCCGGCGCCTCTTCCCGCCTGGGTGCACCCCCTGGGCTCCGGCGGCGGCCGGAGGGAGCCTAGCTTGGCCAGGCCTCCCCCCTTGCTTCCCCGGGAAAGGGATGGCATGAACTGTCCTTTGTCTGATGCTGGGTTTGGGCTCGGCGGATTGCTGGCTCGGGGCTTTCCCCGCCCCTCCCCCTCTTCCCCTCCCTTCTGTTTTCCTGGCGGCCACTTCCATGTGGAGCCGGGGCAGTTCGGGGAGCCGAGAGGAGCCACATTCCTGTGGGTGCCGAGCGGCTCCAGGGCTGAGCCACAGGGCCTGACACACACACACAGAGGCGCGCAGACACACAGACGCACACGCACAGAGCAGCCTACAGCCCCCGCTTCCCAGATCGAGAGCTCCTGACACCGCCTGCCCTCCTTGGGGTTCTCACACCCGCAGCATATCCACCCCCGGCTGCGCTAGCCCTCGGCTGGGACGCACACCTACATCACCCACACGCAGACCCGGGAAGTGCTGTCTCGTTGCCGGGCGCCTCGGTTTTCCTCCCTCTCCTTGCCGGGGAAAGAAAAAACACCCCCTCCAACCTGTCACGGTGGCAGGGCAGCCCGCTTGTCAGGCGTTCCTGTCGCCCTCTTACTCCTCTCGGTGTCCCCCGGGCATTCGCTCCCCCGCTGCCGCGCTGCCTGCGCGGGCCTCCGCGCTCTGCCCGCTCCACCGCCGGCAGCGCTGTGTCCCCAGAGTGCATCCCACATGTGGCATCAATTAAAGATTTCTGCCACGCAATTTTGCGACTGACAGACTTTAGGTGTTTCGGTTGTGGATTAAGGAACGGAGATCTATTGCTTCAGGAAAATCGGGGAGGGGGGGAGGGGGGTGTGGGAACCCCCTCTTCTTGCTTTCAGTCATTTAAGATATTGCTTGCAGTAACTCAATAACCTGTTTTATAGGTCAGATAAGAGCTGTGAAAATAGGAAACGCGAAGTTTACATTAAGCCTCTCTCTCTCTCTTTTTAGGGAGACTCTGTGTTGCATCAGTTAAATAGTTCTCTTTGTTCGGTGGTGCGTCTATTTATATGCGATTCAGGGAGGATGATAAACAATAGTTTATCTGCCTGGAATACAGACCTGATAAATCCCGCCACGCACCCACGTCCCGGCTGTCTGTGAGAACACCTTCCACTGACACGACCTTCCAAGCCGCGAGTAAAACTCACGGCTCCCTCACCTCCTTAATCACCTTCAGGTGAGGCCCAGGGTGCCAGCCCCGGCCAGAACCTGCGACAGATTGGGCATTTGGCGAAGAAGAGTTTGGGGGTGGCTTCTCGCTCCTCTTCCGCTGCCGCCTGCCCCTCGGCTCTCCCGGAGAGGCTGTCTAAACCTCAGCCTGTGTTTTGCAGGATGGCTCAGCCAGCCTCTCCGGGCCGGATGCTGACCGGGCTTCGTGCTCTGCAGCGGCATCATCTGCCTGGTTGGGGAGCTAGCCCTCCATTCCAGGAGATCTTTACTGTCTCATCGATACGTACCGTATAACGCGGTTTTTGGGGTTTTCGCCTCGCGCTATCCACTGAGCTTTCTTTTATTCTCTTGCTTTTTACTAATGCGCATGGAGAAAAGGGCGCGGAGGTAGACAGCGGGCTGTCAGGAGCGGCTGCGGTCGGGAGAGGCCAGCAAGGGCCGGGGAGGCAGCCCTCCTGCCCATGGGGCCGGCCCCGGGCGCTCCCTCTTCGCATCTGGACCCTGCGGAGACTAACCGGAGACCAACCGGTCCGGCGGCACCCGCGCTTTGATGATTTAGGTCACTAAAAAATGAAGCGGGTTTGTGTATTTCGTGTCCAGGGTTAATAAAAGTTAATCAGGAGTCGAAAGCCAACTAGCCCAGTGAGTTACCCTCGCTAGCTGCAGGTAGTCCTGTTAGCCGGGCTCTTTCGATTAATTAATTACAATTGAGTCGGTTCTGTGATAATTTCCCTAAGGACCCCTGAGGACCGGTCCAGCGGGTGCGCGGGTGCGCAAAAGGCCGCTGGCTCCACAGCCCGCCGCGGAGAGTGGCACCCCGAACCCCGCGCTCTCCTCCGCCCGGTTCCGAGGCTCCCGAGGCTTGTTGCCCGAAAGTGACGTTCAGTCACCTGAGAGAAGGCACAAGACAATGGCGAGCCCTCTTTTGGGGATGGGTGGGGAGCTCGGGGATGCTTCGGGCGCCGGGGAGAGGCTGCCGGGAAGAGCCGAGCCGAGAGGCGGACTGATGCAAGGCGGGAGCCGAAGCAGCAGTCCCTGACTGCACATCAGGCTCGCAGTCGTTGAGATTTGGACACGTAACGCTGCAGACCACTGATTTGCTATTTTCTTAATTCCCGCTCTTCTCATTCCCTATGAATCAAACAGTCTTTTGTCCTTCAGAGTTTGATTTGATCGCTACTGTTCACATTTCACTTTTGTATTTTTCCCTCCCTATACCATTACTCATTGAGTGCCCCGTGAAATTACAATCGTACATTTTCAACTCAGCAACCCATTTGCAGTGCAAAAATAGGGTCTAAATAATGGCTGAATTAGCCCTACTGGACAGTTTCAGATGTAACACTCTGTAATAATTATATTGCAGGCTGGATTAGGATGCTATTATCATAATCTGGACGTTTACAATTATCTGTAATTTGCAAAGATGCGCCAGGTCTTGATTACAGCAGGTTTTTTTTATCAAGCTAACCATCACTAAACAGTGACAGTAATAACAGCTAATTTTGCTGGCAATATAAGAGGTGCTGGGGTGTGCAAACAATTTCACACCTGGATGTGCTCACTCAACCAAGAATATAGAGAAAGAGCTTCTGCCCTGAGACTCAGAAAAATATTCTCCACTGCTTCTGTTCAGTACAGATTTCTAGACCCCGATCCTTGCTTAGCAGATTTTCAGAGGGGTAAGTTTTGGGGCTCGCTCGGGTTTGGGGCTGGTTTGGGGTTGCTCCGCGCCTTGCCCGTCGAGGCACGCTCCGTCTTTGCTCCCCCACATCGGCGGTCATTCTCTCGCAGGTGGTTTCCCTCCCCGGCCGGACCCCGACAGATAAGCGCCCCCTTTCCCCCGATGCTGCCGCGGGCGGCGGGGATGCGGCGGGAGCCCCGACGGGACGGGCTGCCGGAGGGGCGGCGCGGGACTCGGCGGCCGGCGGAGAAGCCGTGCGAACCCCGGGCCAGCCCCGTCCGCCCGTGCCCGCGGCGGGGCGGCGGCAGCGCCTTTCCGCAGCTCTCCGCGGCCCGGGGCGGCGGAGCCCGGCGGCGGGCGGGCGGGCGGTGGCGGAGCCGGCGCTGGCAGCCCGGCGGCGGCAGGTTTGGCGCTGGCGTGGGGAGCTGCCGCTGCTCCATCCATAGATGACGCTGTTTCACGAGAGTCTCCCGGGGCGGCTGCCGCGCGAGTGGGAGCCGCTGCTGCCATTCACTCCCACCCCGCTCCCGGGAAGGCCTACCTTTCCCACCTTCTCCCACGCCGCTAAGCTAATGGGGCTTTTATTATTATTGTTATAGTTTATTTGCTCGCTCGCTCGCTTGTTGTCTGGGCTTTTTCTGAGCCTATGTGAGGAATCACTGGCGGGGGAGGAGGGCACGACGCAGCCAGAGGCTTTCCGCGCCGGCACCCACGCGCGGCGTGCGGGGGAGGACGAGACCCCCCAAGCCCACGAGAGGCAGCGAAGCCCCCGCTCCCCCGCCCCCCGTGACCGCCAGCGCAGGGGCGGACGGACCGCCCGCCGCCGAGCCCGCTGGGCGCACGCAGCGAAAGGGTTAAAGCGCCTGCGGGAGCCGCCGGGCCGGGCCGGGCCGGGCCGGGCTGGGCCGGGCCGGGCTCCCCGGGCTGCGGGACTCGCTCACCGGGGCATCCGCCGCCCTTCTGCGAGGCAAGGGGGAGCCCGCACAGGGGCCGGCGTGAGGGGGAGGGGGGGTGCAAAGCGGGGTTTTCTGAGAGATGCACACAATGCTGTTGGTTTAAATGTATGGTAGCTTTCTCTCCAGTGTCATTTGAATAATTCAGTGAGCCCCACTACCAGCTGTACTTCTGAAGCCTCTTCCATTCTTTTCAGCATTATAATTTTGGTTAATTTTCAATTTTAGGCCCTACGTCTCTGCAATTTGTGTATGAATAACAGAATAATTTTCCTCTTTTGTTTCGCCTTTCCTGTTCCTGAATCTAAATAAAGATGGCTTTTTAGTATTAAAAGTGGAAGAAAATTACAGGTAATTATCTTTGACGGTAAAAACGCTGTAATCAGCGGGCTACATGAAAAATTACTCTAATTATGGCTGCATTTAAGAGAATGGAAAAAAACCTTCTTGTGGATAAAAACCTTAAATTGTCCCCAATGTCTGCTTCAAATTGGATGGCACTGCAGCTGGAGGCTTTGTTCAGAATTGATCCTGGGGAGCTCTGAACCCAAAGTTTCACAGTGGGAAGGGGAAAAAAAGAAAAGAAAACATTTTTCCTAATGTAACAATACGAATGGTAGAAAATGACAAGACTGATCGGTTTTAAAGCACTCTGAAGACTGACTGAGCGTGGAAGTTGCTCAAAAAAAAAAAAAAACCAAACCAAAAAACACCCCCCAAAAAACTGGTATATTGGTAAGTAGTCTTTGCTTTGTGTCTAATTATAGTGACTGTCCTTTTGCACGACTGTATGTAGCTGTCATTATATGGAGCACTCTGAGGATCTCTATTGACTTCTGATAAATGGCTCAGTGGTTTCAAGGTTCATAATTTGAAGGATGCCCAGGTCTCTAGCCATTAATTCTCGCAGTATGGGGCACCCAGCTTGGATGAGGAAAAGGCTTTTCATTGTCAGTTGTTGCTGTGCTTTCCACAAGCCGGTGCGGCTGAAGCTGGCTGGACAGCGTGTTGTGTGCCTGGGCACCTCTCAGGGCTTTGCAAAACATTCCTCAGCTTGCATTGTCTGCTCTTTGAAACAAAGGAGGGCGCCTCCTTTCTTAATAATTTGGAGTCTCCAACCTTTGGGAAGAAAGACAGGGCTCCGAGCTTTGCCTCGGCGAGAAAGCTCAGCTAAGCAGCGGAGCAGTAAAATCGCAGCAGAAATGGCCGGGTGATTAGCAACTTCGTCTAGGCGTATCTTTGTGGATTCGGTACCTCCTGTCTTTAAGTCGTAGCCTTAAAACCAACTAAACCACCAGCTACCCCACCCCACTTCATATTTTCTTTCTTTGTTGCAGATATATGCTTTGGTAGGGGTGTCTGTGCACTCAGGCAAGCTGGGCACAAGGATCCCTCTGCCCGGACCGATCTGGGGGGCAAGTCGGGGCAGGTGGGGATCCGCTAACGTGAAGAGAAATAGGAGCCAGGCGGGCGTTTTGTGGCTTTTACTCTATATATGAAAGAAGACAAAAACATACAAAGTATATGTACAACTAAAATTCAACAATATATACAGAAAGGTTGCTCGGGGAAAGGTCCCTCTCGCTCAGTGGTTGAGGCTGCCGCCGGGCAGCGCTGAACCGTCCTTCCCCGGCCCGCGGCGGCGGGTCTGGGTCTGGCCGCGAATCCCTCGCTCTGTCTTTCCTGCTCGTCTCCGGGAGACTGTCCGGCTGTGTGCGGGTGCGGGTCTGTGCGGATGAGGGGGCTCTTCGAGTGAGAGACGGTGGTTTCTTCTGAGCCGCAGCCCATTACATTTTGAGAAAGCATGCAGATTTTGCTTCGTGGTAATGTTCCAATCTTACAGTATATTTGCATTTTTCAACCAGTTCTCCTTTTCCCCCCCAATCTTAATTTTTTTAAAAAATCACTTCTTCTGTCTTTTAATCCTTTCCCCAGTTCGGATTTGGTGAATAAAAATGAAGGAGCTTTGACTAGTCTCTCTTTCATCATGTAATGTCTTTAGCTCATTAAACAAGTAAAAACGGCTGCCATGGTAGATTCAGGTTCTTGTGGGCAAAGTCTGTAAAAAGTTTGTTTTGACGTATACTCCACAGAGAAAGAGGCTGGTGCCTTGGAGTCCAAAGGAAAATATCCTAAAGAGAAGTGTCTTCTGTGCGCCAGAATGAAAATTGTGTCTTTCTGTTCAAGATCAATCGCTGAGGTTACTTAAAAAAAAAAAAAAATAAAGCCACTCTGTCTCTTTGCCGCATCTACAAGTTCACACAGAGCCTGTTAGCTGGCACGGCTTGGCAAAGCAGGGGAACTTCTTGCCATGTCGAGACGAGGCGTTCTCGGGAGATTATTTCATTTGGACAATTCACATCATTTGTGGTCTCTGCATTGTGTCTTGATGTGGAGAAGAATACCAGTGAGAATAGCCAGGCATGTAGCTGTTTGGAGGCATATTGACTCCCTTGGCAGAGGCTGAAACGTCCCAGACTGGAGGCAGAGCTGGAGAGCGAGGGGAGAGGGCAGCGGAGCCGGGAAGAGGGTCGCTCTCGTGAGGGTTACTGCCCTGCTTCAGCAGCTTCTTGAATTTGGAGCGCTTGTTCTGAAACCAGATCTTCACCTGTAAACCGAAACGCATTAGACATTAGGCTGCCGTCAGCGCCCAGGGCACGGCAGGGAAGACCCTGGGGGCCGGGGGTCTAATCTGGAGAAAGTCTTGAGGGCACACGCCAGTCGGGTGTGGAGCTGGGGATGGGGAGAGGGGAAGGAGGGGTAGCTACGGCTGCTCTCGGGCTTTGGATGCAGCTGGAGAGAACAAGGGAGGCAGAGCAGAGCTGGAAAGCGAGAGGGATGCAGGTTTTAACCTGGGACGTTGTTTTCCCGAGCAGGCCACGTTGTTGTTTCCCTGAGCAGACCGCATGCTCTGAGGTCTCCTGTTTTAGTGCCTCATTCAGAATTTTGGAGGTCATTTGATCGTTCGGGCAAACTGTTGTCAAACATGGGCAATCATATGATTTTGTGCCAGGAGACAAGAGCCAATAGACAAAGGGCATCTTACAATGAAATTGTGCTTCTGAAATCCTCACGATCAGATCAAGCAGTCCATGCTGATGTGGCAGGGGAGGAGGCACAATAGAATCAGGATTGCGGCTTTATATTAAAATGGATTATTAAAGAAAGAATATTTTTATTTTCTCTGTGAGTAATAGTACATCAGCATTGCTTTGGGTCTCATCCTGCTCCTAACCCAGCAGAACTCCCGAGGAGGGAGCCTGCACTCGATAAGGTGTGCAAGGATCAGGCCCACTGGCAGGTCAGAATTATCATAGCAATTATTTATAGGTAAGACATGTATACAGGATGTATTTTTTTTAATCAATCAAACAGAAAACAAATTCCCCATGAGTATTTGACCTCTCAAACTCTGCAATCATAATGTTAGGGGATAAGCAGGGCTTCTTCTTTAGCTGCAAGATCAGGATCGGGCCCCTAAGAAAAATCTATGCACACAAGCGCGAAAGAGAGACAACCGTGAGACAGAGCGTGCATGCTGAGGATACTAAAATCCCATTTGCAAAAACATCAGGCCCATTCCCATTATTAATGTTTGCTGAGTATTTAAAAGTCGCTGTCTGGAAGAGACTGCTGTCAATGACATTGATAAAAACCTGAAGTTATTTTCTAGGCTCATAGATTCACATGACAACATTTTGCCCGGCTTGATCCCATCTATCCATGCACTTCTCCACAAACCCCAGCCTGGTAAGCCTGTAATGCCTCATATGTCTTTCAAGCTTAAATTAGCAGAATGGCACAGCTACTCCAACCACACTTAACTATGGCTTAACCTGCCATAATTTTGTACACGGCTGTCTTTGATCTTCAGATCTATTATCACCTTCCGTACATTTTGCCCAAGGCTAACCACCGCATTTGCGTTAGTCATCCAGGGTGAATTAACTATTGATTTAACAGGTATTTCCTAACGCGTTTCTGCTTCTCATCTACCTATAAACGTTGCGACGAGGCAGCTTTGCTTTTAGCTCTACCTCAGGCCCAGCGATTCCTTGCCTTTGTTTTGTTCTCCTTTTCACAGCTGGCCAATTGCATCTCAGTGCTGCTGGAATTATCTGAAAATATAGGCAATTTTAAAATATTATGTGTGAAATCAAAAGGGAGCGCTTGCTCGCAGACGGCTGAGGGAAGGGCGCTTTCAGCTCTCTCTGCGGCTGCCCGATCGCTGCCGCGCGTCAGCTAAGTCCTAGCGTGGAGAGATGGGAACCGTGTGCTTTACCTTTTCTACCGTTCCCGACAGAGGCCAAAATGTTTAGGGAGCATCATACTTTGCTTGGCCTTTGTTGCTCGAGCAGGATTTCAGTGATTTGGAATTCCCAGTAATTACCTGTGTCTGGGTAAGTCCTAAAGAAGCTGCCAGTTCAGCTCTCTCTGGAAGTGCCAGGTACTGAGTCTGCTGAAAGCGATGATTTAAAGCCTGGAGTTGTAGACTAGAGTAAATGGTTCGAGGCTTCCGAATCTTTTTCCCTTTTCCATTAAATCTGATTTCACCGTTTTCAATCACTGTGGTTTTTTGCTGATCTGCAAGCAAAACAACACAGCTGAAACATCACCCTCCTTAGCTATTAAACGCGGGTATTTTGGCTGCCACGGCTCCTAAAAACGCCAAAGCCCGTCCCGACGCCTGTTTAACCCCACGGCGCAGGCACAGTCTGCCGCTTGGGAGCTACCGGGAGAAAAAACAGCTGTCCAGGCATAGTGGGCACGCTCTCCTTCTTCCCGAGAAGAAAAAAAAAAAAAAAAAAAAAAAAAAAAAAGAAAACATTTAAAATTTAAAGTGCAGCGCTGGCTTTGCGAAGGTATGCCTCGTTCCAGGGCCATCCAGGTTTTAGTCGGCTAATTGACTTCGCGTCGCCAGTTTGGTGGTCAGTGAATCACCAGTCCGAGACTTTTAACAATGCTTTCCCCCCCCCGCACCCCTCCCGTGCCCCTCTGGATGGATATGTACGTCTCCCTGCAAAAAAAGAAATACATAAATCAGACGGCCCCCGAGCGGAATGCGACCCGCTCGCCTGGAAACTTTCACTCCTCAGGTGTTAGCAGGAATTTTGCCTAAAGCCGGTCCCGCCGTAACAAAGGAGCGCCGAGCGCAGCCCCTCGCCGCCGGCCGCGGGGCGAGCGGGGACGGCGCCGGTGCGCAGCGCCGCGGTACCGCCCGCAGCCGCCGCCGGCGCGGAGGGAGCGCGGCGGCCCCGCCGCCGGTACGGCAGCAGTAGGCCCGCGGAGGGGCCGCGGGAACAGGCACCCCCCGCCTTTCCTCCCCGCCGTCCCGCGCACCCAGGGCTGGCGCCTGCCTCGGCGGGAGCGGGGGGCACGGCGGGGGTCGTTATGCAGGTGCCCGGAGGGGGGGCCGGGAAGAGGCCCGGGGATGGAGGGAGCGGGGGGAGAAGCTGGCAGTGGGTTCGGGAAGCGGTGCCGGCTCACCTGCATCGTCCGCCCGCGTCTGGCTGGCCGAGCTGCTGTTGTGGTAGGACTGGAGGTAAGGGCTGTGCTGCGAGTGGCTCACGTAGGGGTAGGCGGCCAGCGAGCGGTGGTTGTAGGAGCCGGCGCTGCCGGAGTAGGGCGAGCTGTGGTGGTGATGCTGGTGGTGCGGGTGCGAGCCGGCGGCGGAGTGCAGGCAGTGCAGCGGGTAGTGGGCTCCGGCCATTGCCGGCGAGCTCTGCTGGGAGTGGGGCGGCGGCGGCGGCTGCGGCGGCGGCGGCTGCTGCTGCCCGAACTCCATGAAGGCGGATTTGGAGGAGTCTTGCGCGTCCAGCCCGTCAGCCATCGTAGTCATGGTCATCATCAAAGTTTGGGAGGGAGAGCGCGGTGCTCCCCGGCTCGCCCCCCGCGCTCTGCCTCCTCTCTGCCCAGCCACCGCCGCTCCCCTTACCCGCCGCGGCACCGCTGGAGAGGCGGCGGTGATTTAATTTAATTTCTTTTCTTTTTTTTTTTTTTTCTTTTCCGCCTTTTTTTTTTTTCCTTCCCCCCCTCCTCTCCAAGGAGCCGTTGTGCGAGGGGCCTCGTTCACTGAGGGAGGGGAGGAAGGGGAGGGCGGTGTGCGGGGTGTGTGAAGGGGGAGGGCGGGCTACTCCCGCCGCTTTTTTGCGCCGCTCTTTTCCCTCATCCCCCCGGCGCGTGGGGTGGGTGTTGTTTTTTTTTTTTTCTTTTTTTTTTTTTTTTTTTTAGTTCTTTTTTTTTTTCTTTCCTGGTGGGGTGGGGGGCGTGGAGGGTGGGGGCAGTTTGAGGTGGGAGCCGGGAAAGTTGGGGCTCCGGCGCTCCGACTTGAAGGGCAGGGACGCGCACGAGTCGAATGGTTCGTCTCCGGAGGGCAGCGCCTCCCTCATTGGTCACTCGGCCCCCTGACGTCATAGCCGGCAGCGCGCGCGGAGCCCGCGCCCGCCCCCCTCGCCCCCCCCCCCCCAGCCGCGCGCGTTGCGCGCCCCGCGCGCGGGTGGGGACAGGGGAGCGCCCGTGCCCATCCCCCCGCACCCCGTTCCCCCGAATCGCGCATTCCCCCGGCACACGACCCCCGCCATCCCCCTCCCCCCCGCCTCCTTGCGCGGTATTTTCGCTGCGGCGAAGCGACGCGCAGCGCATTTTTCCCCGCTGAACGCAGCAGCAGCAGCAGCAGCTCCCGTAATGGCTTTCAAATATATGCAAATGGCTACGTGCGGTTGGCGGTTTTGGCAAAAAGCTTGATTAGGATATAAACGACCCAAGGAAAAAAAAAAGTGCCTGCGCCCTAAATTTGTCTTTAGATTACAATTCCAGTTGATTTTATTTTATTGTCAACATTGTTAATGATAAAAATAGAGTCGTTTTACAGTTATTTTTACTTTCTGGAAGGAGGCAATTAGACTTCTAATCAGGAATACACAAAAATCTCCCATGATTAACTGCAGTACTTTGTTCAAATTGCTGCTATAAAATTCAGAACAATTTGCCTGTAATGATTATGGACTGGGTTTATTTTGGGAGGTGGAATAAAAGTGGATATAGCATAAATTATCCTCTAATTATACACCAGTGTCGCCTCAATTATCCTCTTATCAAAATGGTTGTCTAACTGCCGCATTTAGTTTCAATTCTCTCCTTTTTTCTATAAAAAGAACTTCATACCTTGTTATTATTAATCCATTTATTATTTGCAAGGGGATTTATATCCGAACATCCAGGTGGTATTACCACTTCTCTTTCAAAGATGGACTAGGGAAAGACATTAAGTTTGATCCAGCACGGCGGAGGATCTCTCTCTCTCCTCTCTCTCCCCCCTCTCTCTCACCCCCTCTCTCTCTTTTTTTCCCCCCTTTCCCTCGCTTAAATCTCCTCGCGTCCAGCTAAGCATGAACTCCAGAGACAGACCCCACCGGAGAGGACTGAGGTAGGAAGGACCCTGCGGAACTCGCTAAGCCTAAAGAAATCCGAAAGTTGCTCTAGATGGGGAAAGGGGCTGGAGGCTTCGGGCTTTGAAAACCAACACCGGCACCAGCAGCCGCTGCTTCCAAAACCTCGCGCAGCCCAGAGACGTCCCCAGACCGATCCCAGGTCTTGACACTGCCTCTCACTACGACATTCCCTGAGGATTGGTTTTCAGATTCTGCAGATGTTTATATATATTTTTTAATTTTTTTTTTTTAACGCGTCGTTTGTGGAAATACTTAGAGGGTTTTAATTTTTCTTCCTGGATTTTTTTTCTCTTTTTCATTTTTTCCTTTATCTTGGAGTTCTGCTTCCCCACAGCCCGATCATTACCTCTGGGAAGCCGAAGGATGCTAGCCCCCTCTTCGCATACCATTGGGGAGGGGGGGAAGAGGGGGAAGGAGGATGCCAAGCGATGCTCTGTCGGTGGAAGGGCATAACCCGTAGTCTCTCTGCGCTTGTAGTTCATATGGCTTGTTTCAGGGGGGCATGGGGGAGGGATGTTTTTTTCTTGTGTGTCTGGGATGTTCTGAGCCCCCTTAGCCACCCTCTCATCGTTGTTTCACTTCTTGAGCCCTTGGAGTCGGTTCAGTAACTCTGAATGCAGTTGTAAGTGTCTTGCCTTGTTCTCCGGCTTTTAACAAGGGTTCCACTTTAACACGCGAAAGGGTAACCCGATCCAGGCGTTTACAAATCTACAATGAATAAAAATATAGAGAAAAGGGGAAGAGAAAGGAAAGAATTCCTACTGAGACTCTTTATTCATAGGTGTAGGTAATGTACTCAACAGGAACAGGTACATTTGGCAGTTTTATTGCTTTATACCCTCCAGCTTGCTGTTAACATCACGAAGGCGTTTTTTTCGCAGGTGCACATACTAGCATTTTCTCCAGCAGCAAGAGCATGCATAACAAAAGATGTCAGAAAATAGGCTGGGGAGTGTTTGCAACACGTTGTTTTCTTGTTTCGAAATAATTCCTGCCTCATAATGGATGCTAACCCCGGAATGGGGTAAAGTTGGGCAGGAGAGGAGATCGCTTTGAAATAATACCTATATGCCGCCTTGGCGGAGAGAACAAGGCGTCTGAGTCAGACAAAAAGGAGAAGAAGAGAAGACAGGGAGAATCTGCAGGAACTGCTTCCTGCGATAGACAGCAAACGGAGTTGCTTATGCATCTCTCGTTCAGCCTAGCTGACGGACGAGATGCGGTGGGGCGAGCGGGACGAGCAGCGGCTCCGGATGTGGGCCGGGGGGAGCGGCGGCGCCGCGGGGATGCGGAGCCCCCACCGAGCCGTCAGTGGGCGCCGGCCGGAGGGAAGAGCTGGAAACCCGGCGCTGCTCTTCCCCCGCGGTGCTCAGACATCCTCGTCTGTCGTCAAGACAGTTGACTCCGTCCAACCTCACACCGATAATTTTCCTCAATTTAATTAGGCCCACCGGGGGTCGCGGGGGGCGTGGGGTTGGAGTGGGGAGCAATAGGGACCCGAGCCGTGCCCCGGTAGAAGCGGCAACTGCAGGGATATTTCTTTTCCGAGGTTCAGGCAGGTCCCGGCCCCGCGGTTTGGAGGGGGAGGCCAGGGCGCCCGGGAGCTCCCTCCCGCTGGGGACACTGCGCTGCCGGACACCGGTCCTCCCTGGCTCCCATTTGCGCGCAGCCGAGCTCTGTCATCGCCCTCCTTCTGGAGAAATTAGACTTGAATCAATAGCTCTGGACTCATCAGAACAGTGGAGTGTCCATTTCCCAGGGTGGGTGACTCGTGAAAAAGGGGTGGGGACGGGCACCCCACATGTCCTAGTCCCCTTGCCCTGAAGTGCCTCCGAAATTGAGCGGTCAGAAGTCACGAGTGAGGGGCGGGAGCCCACGAGGGGAGCTGCCTTGCCTCAGCTGAGCTTCCCGGGAGCCGCGCGGGGCCGGACGGGCCAGAAGCCTGGCTGGATGGGGCAACGTGCCAGTTAGGGGGAGGCTGGGGATTGTCCCGAGGGGGGAGCCCCTGCACGGCCTCCTGTGTGCACACGTCCGTCCCTGGGAAAAGGCAGCAGGAATTAACCGCATGCGACCCCCCTTCCCTGATTCCCCGCTCTTTTCGCGGCCAAGCCCGAGCTCTCGGAGGTCTGGGTTGCAGCCCTGGCCGGGGGCGATGGGGATATGCCCTGTGCACTGCTCTGCGCTATATTCCCTCCGGACCGCGGGTAGCCCCGGGCCCGGCCCGCGCATCCCTGGCCGGCCTTCTCCTCTCCTCACCCAGCGGTGTAATATTCCCAGAAAATGCTCTCCGCAAGTCACCCTCGCTCGTCTGGAGAGCAAGGAGGCCTTTGCATCCCGAGCGGGATTAGGGCCAGTATCTCTCCACGCCCGGGCTGGCTGAGAGCCGCGGGGTCAATGCTACGCTCCCTTTCCTTCTCCCCCGCCGTCCTTTCCTGCTCCGCTGACGGGCGGAGAGCGTGGCACCACGTACCGGGCTCCCTGTGCCCCAGGACTGGGTGACTTCATGCGACCGGTCTTCGGGGTCACCTTAAACCGCGTCGCTTTAATGATGTTTGTGGGTAACGCTTTCAAAGGGCCAAAGCGTGTTTGCGTGGTTTAAGGTCATATTTGTGAGTCGAAAGATGTCACACGACAGACACAACAGCTAGAATGAGCTGACAAACAACAGGAAACGGGGTTCTATTTTTAGGGTGTAATAGGAAGTTAATGTAAGCGGTCAGAAGCTTCCTATATGCCTCCGAGCACCTTCTGTTCCATTCATTCATTCATCCATTCATTCATTCATGCGTTCAACAATAACAACAGGGGAAAACAAACATTCCCGTTCCGTTTCTCATCCCATCCTTGCCGGGAAGTCCTGCTGAGGTGTTTGCAAGGGTGGGCTCTGCAAGCTGAATCCCTCTTTCGGGTGGTTTATCTTGTTTTGTGGTTCGTGGGGAGGGGTGCGATAGCTGACGGCGTTCCCCAGGCGAGGTATTACACTCAGAAGGAGTGTGCAGGGGCTCAGGACTGCGCTCTGGGATTATATATCCCCTCTTCCCAATTCACACCAGAGGCTGGGAGAGTGCTTTCTGTCTCACAGCGGTCAGAGTACCTGGGAAGGTCCCAGATAAACTTATTTCAGGAATTACGTAGGTTCGTGTGGTTTTGCGCGAGAAGCCCATATACCCGCGTGAAGTAGATCTTGCAACAGGATTTTTTTAAGTGGCAGAGAAATGCCGGGTGGGGCGGGGGGGGGGAGGGGGGGACGGGACGGGAGGGAGGGGAAAAGGCAAAGATTAGATTAGAGAGGGATCTCCTGTTTTTTTAGCAACAGTACGGAATCCACAAAGCATTCGAAAGGTGCTCGGGGGAGAGCGGAGGTCTTCGGCAGAGAGAAAATGTGGAAAATCTCGAGGGAAGCGGAAAGCCAGAAAATATTCCCGCTGGCAGCGATCCGCTCCAGATGCGTTTTTGCGGAGAGGCTCCCTCCGCGGATGCACGGGACTTTCCCCGCTGGAGCGCGGCTGTGGCGGCCGCCAAAGGCGCGCCCCCGCCCCGCGCGGCCGGCGCTCCGCGGGTGTCCGCGGCCGCACGACGCTGATGTGCGAAGCAGCTGCCCGGTATGGCTCGGCAGCCGCTGTCCTGCCCTGGCAGCGCAGCTTCGCCAATTTTATTTACAGCTCCCAGAAGCTCAGCAAAATATCTCTCCTTGCATCTGCCGATGATATTTTTTCTCCCGGTCTCTCAAGCCTGTTTACCCCAAAACACACGTCCTCCTCTCCTTCTGCTAGTATGTCATATTGCCATCGTCCTAATAGCAGATGAACGGTGAGGAAAGGCACCCGCAAGAGGAGGTCACCTCCTCACGCTGGAAGAGATTCATTTTAAGGAGAGACTGCGGAATTTGAGCGCTGCCAGCGCGAGAGCAAGAGCGGAGCGGAGGCTCCTCTGGATTTCAACCCACTAACATTATAACAGACAGGCAGGCGTCAATGGCTTTCCATACCGCGAGTGTGAAGGAAGTGGCAGGGAAGCGGAGGGGGGGTAAACCCCAGCCCAGCCTTGCAGATGGATCACACACGCCGCTTTCTATATTGTAGCCTGGGTCAAAATAATAGGAGTCAGAAGGGGAAAGATGCAGAGGGAACCAGCCACTGTCTCTTGTACAGATTTGTAGCGAAGCCTTGGCTGTGATTAAAACCTTACAGATAGATTCATTCAATGTGCGGCTCCGTAGAGAGTCGCAGATTGGGGCTTTTTGTTTGGTTAATGTTTTGTTGTGTTGTTGTCGTTGGTTGTTGTCCCTGACGGGGGGTATGTGTATGTGGGGGGGTGGGTGTATACCTGCTTTAAAATGCAATTAGGTTTCAAGCGAGTGGCTGCTCAGCTGGAGGAGGGAACCCCTGCGGAGGCCCCGGCCGCCCGCCTCTCCCCGCACCTGGTCAGGTGCGCACCCACACCGCCTTCAGTGAAACCCCGCGGACAGGTCTCTCCCCCTCTGCCCATATGGCAAGCCTGGTCTCGGCATACGTGATCCCCGTCAAGAGACCGAGCGGGGGGCTGTGCCTCCATCGTCCCTCCGCTGGGACCCTTACGTGGCAGCGGCGTCGGGGGATCTTCCCCTCCGAGGGTCAGGGGACCTCCCCGAACGCAGCCGCAGGTTTTCAGACCCCCGCCTGTGAGGCTTTCCCTTGGCAGGCGTCCCCGCCTGCCCGGGTGCTGCTGAAGCTGATGTTTGTTTTAGCGGGGACTTATGTTGTTTTGTTTTCTTTTCAAATGAAAGAAAAAAAAAACCAACAACAATTAAATAAAAAACCTTTATCTGGCAGAACAAGATGAAATGCAATTAAAAAAACAAAACAAAACAAGACAAAAAACCCAACCCACCACCGCTCTTAAGTGCCCATCTTGGAAGGGCTCAGAGGAGAACGCAAACTCGAGGCTCTTTTAAGTCATCGGAGAGGCTGCAATTTCTCCTGTGGTAGCGGCCAGTCTCACCCCCGAGCCAAGCGCCGCGCTGAGCCCTCCCGAGCCCAGACACGCCGGATTCAGCCTCGGCTCCCACGGCCATCCCCTGTGCTGAGCCGGTGACACCAGCGGGGAACGTGTCACCCCGGCTGCGCTCTGCAAGTCTCGGATTCCGGCGAGAGAAAGCAGAGGCTTTAATTACGGCAAACGAGAGCGGTGTCCTCTCTCTTCAGTCTCTTTGCCTTCGTTTATTTTTAGTACACTTCAAATGTCTACACATTTCCCTTGTTGAGATCACTGCAATTATTTACTCTGCCTTTAGGGATGCATTTACCCAAGCAATGAATGGAAATGTAGTAAACACTGCGCAAAGTCAATGCAGTTATTGAGGCTTATTTATTAGGAAAAGAAGTAAATATCTCGGCTTTACTTGTTTCTTCGGGCAGACTCGTTATCTAGAGTAGATTGCAAGGAGAGTTCTTCACTTATTCCCGTGTAATGAGCTTGCTTTATACGTTTATCTCGTATCTGTATCTAGCTACAGCCTCTTTTGTCAGGGTCTCAGCGGACTATAAAAACAAATCTAAAAGTTAATTTAGAAGGATAATCCGGAGGGATGCATTATCTGATCTCTCTATAGAAACTTAGCCAGGTAATGTCTCGTATCTGAGACCGCATCCACCGTTCGGAGCGGGAAAGCTCTTGACACTGAGCGCGGTTTCACTGGCAGAGTGAAACTGGTTTGCCGGACTGACTGGCCCTAGTGTGACCACGGCGTTATCCTCCATACCGCAAGAATTATTATTATATTTCGCGAGTTGAGAGCGTCACCTTTCTCCACCTGTGCGCTCTGACCCCTCTCCCCCCGGCCATCTCTCTCACGGAATAAAGGCAGGAGAAAGGGACGCTGGGGGACGTGGGCGGTAAGAGCGCGTTAGGTATCTGCGGCGTGAGGCGCGGGAGGTATTCCGGGTTTCCGACAGCTGGATCTGAAACAAATCAGATCTGGATTAACTTGCCTGTTTTGTGAATTGTCTGCATTTGAGCAAGCAGCCCTCACCCACTCCGCTTCTGGCAGGTTTTGTTACACGTGCCTCTATAAATATATTATCCCAACCCTCTTTCCTCGTTGGAGATCTCTGTTCAACAAAACAGAAAACAGAACGAGGAGAAGCGATTTTCCTTTTTAAATGAAGACATTTATAAGTAACCTAATTTCGTATCGTGGAAGTAAATTTCATGCTAGGATATATTTTCCACAACATGTAATCTTTTACAGCCGGAAGACATTTAATTAAAGCCATATTCGGAGAAGTACGGCTTCAAAGCAGTCAGACGACCACATACCTCATTCATATTCAGGATCCGTCCGCGAATTCATATTGTTCTAACGTGGGACATCGCCCCTACGGCATAACTCTGCAAGGCCTGGGCAGCATGAGAGATAACACAAAGGAGGGCAGGCACGGAACAGCACGGGCGCGCTTTACCAGGCAGAGAGGTGACTGTTTAACCCAAACATCACCGCTTTCTGGCAATTCACATGCACTAGCTGGGGGCTGGGAGGAGAGGGAAAAGTCCACCGAGGATGAGCCGGGGTTAAGCATCCCGAGTTGGGTGCTCCCACTTCGTTTCCACACGCTGCTGCCCACTTCATGTCGCCATGGGAAATACGTGTGTGGGGACAAGGTTTCCTCACACACTTTGCCATCTCCACAGAATAAGGCCGGGGATCTTGTGGCAGCCCCATTTCCTAGCATTTTGGGCTAGTCGGGACGCGGTCATGCAGACTCACACACCCTACGGCCAAAGGGGGATCTCTGGAGAGAGGGGGGATGGCGCCCTGCTGGCAGTCTTCACAGGCATCTGAGAACTTTTAATCGCGCTCATGCCGTTTGAACGACAAAACCACTTTCTGTTCAAGTTTTTGCCCAATCTCCTGCTCGACTGTTGGGTTACTCAGATGAAGATCAGGGGGCCCCGAAGAAATGGGGGTGAAGGAAGGGAATAGCCCAGGCCCGAGGTGAGAGCGGGGTTCAGCTAGACATCCCACGGTCAGCGGGGCTCAGGTGCCTCTGTCCCTGTCCTTCCCGGCTCCGTCGATGGGACACTAGCTCTTTCGTTGAAATCACTGGTAAAACTGCTCTGAATTCGGCCAGAGGGGAATCGCCCCCGCCTCCCTTGCACAGTTTCTCTATGGTAACTTTTGCCTAAGAGGGTGCTTGCTGCCTCCCGCCTTTCCCTTGCCATTCCCGGGGCCGCTGGTGCGAAAGGTTGGTTCTCGGGGAGCCAAGGGACTTGAGTGCTCCGGGGTCGTGTGAGCAAGCACTTTTGTTTTCTTCTCGAAAGGGATGGCAAAATACTTCCAATGAAGCGGGGAAAAGCGAAGCGAAATAAACCCACAACAATTTTTCACCCTAAATAAATCATCTCCCTGTCCAGCCCGAAGTAAAATAAACCCGCAGCAAAACGAGTCGCCCCTTGCGGCTGCCCTGCCTCGAGTCGGGGCTGCTTCGTTTCAGAGGGGATAAAATTCGCGGCGAAATCAAATCAGAAAGGTTCTGGTTAGTTTCCTTGTAGTGGTAATTAAAAGTATTAATTGGTTGTGTCGACAGCTTAAAAAGACAGGTGTTGCTATAAAAGCGCCATTAATCTTCCAGTCATTACCAAGCGGCGATGGGAACCGGACTGGGAGAAGGAGGCGATTGTTTACGAAGGTCTTTCAAGGTTTAAGAATGGAGATTATAATAATACTACTGCTAATCGGACGACTTTCTCCATTCCTTTGAAAAATGAAAATAAATCAAATGGCCTGCCTGCAGCCCTCAGCTAGAGCAGGGCAGGAAGTCTCTCATGGACTTCGACCCCTTGAAGATATTTTAACGTTAATTTTCGGCGCATATATATACGGTTAAAAGTGGGGACAATTATTCATTCTTCCTGTCTTCGGATTTTTTTGTTTTTTGTTTTTTGTCAGGTGACCCGTGGCCCGTGAATAAAATAAGTTTTACACAAGTTTTCGGCACAGCAATCTAAACTTCAAAGGCTCTGACTAGCTGCTTTGTCCATCCAAGTAAGAGTCAGTGGCGTTGCAGCCTAGCTGTGTAAAAGTGAGGAAAGGAGTGAATCCAGGCCCCGGCATAACACCCGACCCCCGCTTTTCAAGTGGGTGGCTTGGGGGGGTGTTTGTTGGTTCGTTTGTGGTTTTGGGTTGCTTGGCCGCGCTCGGCGACCACACAGCCGCGGGTGGCCGGACCGAGCAAACTTCCCCGAGGGGAGAAGAGCTGCGGGGGCGGCGGGGCAGCGGCGCGCCCTCGTCCCGGTGCGCACGTCGAGCGCTCCGGCGGCCTCGGGGGAGCCCAGAGCCGCCCTTCGAAGGCGATGCCCGGGGCTTCGGCCGGGGGCCTCCCGAGAGAGAAACCCGTCCCCTGCTGCCTCCAGGAGACTCGTGGCCCGGTCCCCTCCCTGTGCTCGGCCGGGCCGAGAGCCGGGGCTCGGGGCCGGGCTCCCCCGGGCGCTCGGCGGGGCCCGGCGGCCTCCCCGCACCGCCGCTCCCGCCGCACGTGACGCGGCGCGGAGCATGCGCGCGGCGCCGGCCCCGACGGCCGCGCCCGAGGACGGCCCCGAGCCCCCCGTTCCGCCGGGCCCAGCCCGCAGCCTGCCCGCCGAGGCCTCTCGTCCCCACGCCGAGGAATGCTCCGAGGCGGCGAGGCAGCCTTTGAAGCCATCCCGCCCGAGGGGTCAAGTCCTCCCGATGGGGCTGTCCAGCCGGCCCCTGCCCTCCTCTCCGGTGCTGCCTCCGGCGCTCGGGCCGTGCCGGTTCTGTTCCGCCGGCCCCTTCCTCTCCCCGGCCTGTGGCACCTCACGGTGCGCCCGCCTGCTGCTGTCCGCACCGCCCCTACTCCGCTCCCTGGGTCGGGCCGGCGGGGGTTCCCACCGCAGCTCCGTACACGGTGAACGCCCCCCACGCTCCTGCCCAAAATCAGCTCCGAACGCTTCCGATCCGCTCGCACGGGCTGCTCCTGCAGCTGTGTTTGTACCGAGGGTCCTTTGGCAGGCGGGCAGCGGCGGCTCTCGCCGCTGGCACCCAGCGGGAACGCGTTTGCGGGAGCTGCGGGGGGCGAGGCCCGGGGCTGAGCGGCCGAGGGAGCGCCGCTGCCCCAGCCCAGCAGCCCGCTCCACAGCAGGAGCGCCGCTGCCCCAGCCCAGCAGCCCGCTCCACAGCAGCCGTCCTGCCGGGCTTCGCACGGCTCCTGGGGCCGAACCCCCGCGGGAAAGCGAAGGCAGCACAGCGCCTTTGCCTGCTTCGGATCGGTAATGACTTTACCCCCCGACTTGTTCTAAAACAACAAAACACAGACTTACCTGAAGTGGTTTTTATTTTCACAACAAGGGATATTCCCTGTATTGCACACATACACAAAACGCGTGCACACGCGCGCACACACACACACACACACACGCACACACACACATATTAACCAATAGAAAAGCCAGATATGAGGGTTTGATGCTCTGCTGTGACATGAATAATTGTTGCATCGTGTAACTTCCTACATCTTGGTTTTAATTTGCAGTGAACCAAACAAAGATATTTGCAATTTTTAAATAAGCACTCTATGTAATAAATGGGAACATTGTGCATGAATGCTGTTTCTTCCCCTTTTCTTTAGAAGACATTATTAGCTCTGACAGCATGCAGCTCAGGTTTGGAGGAGAGGATTTTGTAAAGGGATGATAGACAGGAAGGGCAGCAATCATGGGCTTCTTGGGCTAAAGCTTTTTTTCTTTTTTATCAGAATGTTCTGTTCGATGCCATTTATCCTTGATGATAGAAAATTG
Organism: Fringilla coelebs; assembly: GCF_963513975.1. Classification (NCBI taxonomy): domain Eukaryota; kingdom Metazoa; phylum Chordata; class Aves; order Passeriformes; family Fringillidae; genus Fringilla; species Fringilla coelebs. Next base: position 128,070,116 of record NC_140028.1, read on the forward strand.
CTCTGTTGCCAGGACGCTGCTGCTGAAATAGAGGGCAGGAGCCACATTTCCATTTTGCAGCTTGAAAGCTATTCAAATGAATTTGCAGAAAGGGGGAAAAATCTAGAGATAAACAAATGAGAATAAATCGAGTTCCCCTTTCCTCTATTTTCTTTCTCTTTTTCTTCCTTTTTTTTTTTTTTTTTTTTTTTTGAGGTGTGTATGTGTGTATGTGCGAGGGACCTATTCATTTTCCACATAAGAATTTTAGTTCATCAGTGTTTGCAGCACCTGGAAAGTGCTCCAAATCAGGGAACACTTATTTTGCTGCTGTTCCCACCGCTGAACATATAAACATATTAGAGAAGTTTACGTGTGTGTGCAGATATGCAGGCACCCACGATTTCCTTACACGTGTGTATATACAGCCAGACCCAGAAATGTAGTGCCGTGTATTCCTCTGTGTGGATACCAAAGCCATGCACCACCACCTTACAGTAAATGTGATTTCTTCCAACATTTATTTGTTGATTCTGGTGAAATACCTCGTCGTTTTAAAACAATTAAAATCTATGCTTAAGTTATAGCACTGTCCTTCCATCATAGCTAATGGTTTGGGAAATCTTCATTTTCCCTCCTAGTCCATTTAGATATTTCCGGAGTCCCAAGGAGAAGTAATAACGCATCTGGCTATAATCCAGCACGCAGCCCAAGGGCTAATATTTAATCATTATTTTTAAATTAAGCATTGAATAAAATAAAGCCAGAAACATTATTTATAAATTGGAATGAATATAATGACAAGTAATTATGCTCTTCCTTCGCTGGTGATTCAAGGCTCAGTTCAGCTCCTCAGTTCAAATCCAAATAAATGAAACGTGTGAAGCCTGTTAAACACTTCCATTTCATTTACTTGTTCAGTCTGTAGGCTGCTGATGTGTCAGGCTGGAAATATTGGACATACCTTGACTGGGGGTGTAAAAACTCTAAGAGGTCTGAGAGCCCGGTTACCACAAAATAACTTTAAATGAATTCTAACTTCACTTCTCTGAGTAAAAGCCAGTGCCAGTGAGTCATGGGGTTGAGAGGATTATGCAGCCTTCCCTTAAACATAGGATTTTAAGCGAGCATAATATGTTTGATGACATACTATATTTGATCACCTTGGGTTTTTTTCACCATGTCACTTAGTTTCACCTCCTGTTAATCTATAATTAGCATGTTGGCTTCTAAGTGGCATCCTGTTAGATGTGGGTTCCCTTCTGCAAGGAAGACAATTCTGGAAGTAGAAAAGAAACAAACAGGACTGAAAAAGGAGGATTGATTTATTGGCCTTGGCCAACAGCTTTTCCGTAAGTGTCCGAGCAGTCAGGCATGTGACTTTACTATTGATTTTTAAATCTCCCTTCAGCTGAAAAGTTCAGCGCGCAAATCATAATAAACTCTGATCACGGCTGCTATTAGATTAGGCTAAACATGGGGATCCGCGGGACCGGCCGTGCCCAGCTCTTCCCCCCGCCCGGGGCAGCGGCCCCGCCAGCCCCCCGGCAGCGCCGCGCCCCCCGTGCGCCGGGACCCCGGGGGCTGCATGCCCCGCTCCGCTCCTGCCGAAGCCCGTTCCGGGGGCCGAGGGCACCGCGGGGCCCCCGAGAGCGGCACTTCAGGGAGGGCGCAGCGAGCGGAGCGGGCGGCCCTCGGGGCATCCACGGCCTCCCTTCCCCGCGTCCCCGCGGGAGCCGGGGGCGGCCGAGCTGCCGGGGCCGGGCGGGAGCGGCGCACCTGGGGGGACTTCCCGGGCCCCGCGGGGCTGGCGCCGGGCAGGCGGCGGAACCCGCCACGCCGGGATCGTGCCGCGGCCCCACCCGCGGCCCCGGCCCGGCCCGGCCCGGCGCCTGTGGCTGCAGCCGCTCCGGTGTCAGCAGCCCGCCCGGTTACCGCGGCCCCCCGGGTTCTGTCATGCGGGCACAGGCGGCGGGCAATGGCACGAGTCCCGCCCTGATGCCTGGCGGGCCGTCCCAGCGGATCCCGGGCTGCCCCGCCAGCCTAACGAGCGCTTTGCAGGAGAGGTCCATCGGCGGGGGCCGGGCTCCCCCTGCCAGGTGCCTCGCTGTCAGTAGAAAGGGATAAATTTTAATTCGAGGGGTGAGATTAAAGCCGGCCTGGCCTAGTCTCCTGCTATTATCTGGGAGATGAGAGCCTCTGTCTGGGCTTCCTCCTGCCATCCTTAATGTGGGGATTTGGGCTCAAGGAAGTCAGTGCCTGCACGTTGAAGTGATTGTGGGTGTCAACCCAAATATCTCTAATACCCACTGCGGTTCAGAGGGCGACAGTGCATTTTCAGGCAGCAGGTGATTAGTTGTAACAATTATTTGTAGATCTTTTGTTTAGGAAAAGTTCAGGCCTACTTGAGTCCATGCTTGCGTAGCGATCTTTTGTTTAGGAAAAGTTCAGGCCTACTTGAGTCCATGCTTGCGTAGCGACCACTTTTGAGTACTAAAAAAGCAAAGATATCTAGAGCTGGGTGTAAAGTTTCAAAGGCACAAGGCTGAACAAAGAAATATGTAGACAAGAGATGACAAAAGCCATGGAACTGTCAGGAAATGCTACAACCACCAAAAAAAAAAAAAAAAAAATCCTAAAACCAGCAACAAAAAGGAACAACACGAACAAAACCCCCCCCAAAACCAAAACAAACCACCAAAACCTCACCAAAACCCACCCCAACTTTGCCAGTAATGTACTTGTAATGTGAACCAGATTGTCACAGAAAGCAAAATGGGACATAAACTGGCGAACCTTGGCTGCAGCCTGTCCCTTTCCACAGTAATTTCCTTGGTGTTGTGCAGTGGGGCACGGTGCTGCAGCCCAGCCTGCTATCTCCATGTGTCCTCACTTGTGTCTGCAGGCGCTTACTGGCAGGAAGAGGGACATGCTGATATGGCAGCAGGGCATTTCACAGCCTCCCACCTCCTGTGCCCTGGGCAGGGCTGGGTCTCTCAGCCCATCACCTGCCGTACAGATCTGGTAATTCTCTTTTGTCACAACCCTCCAACACAGTGTGTATAACACAGCCCTTTGCTCCTCTAAGTCATCAGGCTAACACTGTCTTTGTCTTGTGGAAAAAAAATGTGTGTGGCCATGTGATTAAAGCGTGTCTAATCATGAGTTCACCTAAGGAACTGAATTTGGGTTGCATATGTAACCAACCTCATGTCTGGCACTTTCTACCTTCTGAGTGACTAACTTCACAACCTTATTGTTCTTTTGGCTTAGAGGTATAGGTGTGTGAGAAAGATCTTAGTGTAAACCAAAGCAAAACCAGCAAGCCTGACATTTTTATAAAGTTGGCTTTTTGTTGTTTTGTTTGGTTTTTTGTTTTTTTTTTTTTTAATGAAGGCTGTCCATAGTTTGGTTTTATGCCCTGAAAGCACAATTTTGTCTTCTCTTTGAATTCTAGCAGACACAGTACCTAAAAAACCCCTCTCCAATTTGGGTTCAAACACAGCCACAGTTTCATGAGAATGGCTTTAACTCCCAGCCCAGTTATCACTCCATCTCTGGCGCCTTCTCTTCCCCAAAAGAGAATTAGAATGCCACTTTTCTGATTACACTAATTTAAGAGATTAGGTTTTGGAACATTAAAGAGATAAACATTTGAATATGCATCTGTCTCCTTATTACCACTTTCAAATGGCTAGGCCCTAATGGTGCATTCCATCAGTAAACCATTAACTTCAGTTTAAAACCATAAAGTTTTTGCTATATAAGAATCTTTTAAACAGACTTACATTGTTAATTAAGGGCTTAGGAATGCATGGAATCTTCAGTTTACAGATTTACAAACTTTGTGAGACTTCTATGACTGAGAAAACCACAGACCTGATTTGGTTGTCCAAAGTAACACTGGCTTGAGCAAACTAGATTTTAATTTCTCAACAAGTTCTTTTGCATTTTCAAATGCCAAATAGTTCTACATTCAGGCTGGTCAGATCCAATACCAGTATACTGGTTTATTTCACTTCCTTCTGGGCTTCTTTGCACCTTCCTTGGGGAATCCTCTTCTCCAAGCAGCAGAGGTGCTTAGGCGATCAACCAGGTATGGCATCAGGGTAAGGACAGGGCATATACGTTCAGACTTCTGAGCTTGAAGAACATTCCAGATCCACCAAATATACAGTTTTCAATTAAAAAAAAAAATCTGTTGAAGCAGATTCAGAAGGCTGCCTTGGCAGGGGCCTGTTGTAGGAATTTGCTACTGTTGCACAAACAGTAAAGGCTCTGGGCTATAAATGTATCTGTGCTCTCTACTGAGTGATTCCAGAGAACTCTAAGGTGCTTTAATGGCCCCCCCATCAGGGAACTTTCCAAACACAGCACCGTGGTAATCAGCTGCATGTGAAGACTGATGTTTTACCACCAAGTCATATATGTCTCAGATGAACCTTAAGCAAGGTCAGACAGCAAACAAAAATTCATAGTAGTTTTATTTGAAAGCATCCATGGCAGTAAGTAGTCATATTGGCTGCTTCCAGACAGTCCAAGATCACACACATGTTTCTTAAGCATTTAAAAACTGTGGAGTTAAGGAAAATTAACCTAGAGTTGATACTAAAAACTTCTTTTTCCTCTCTGAGTTACTCAGTAAATGGTAAATTTTGTATGCTGCTAGTGAAGAACTTCCCCCAGCCACCACATGAAAAAAACTTCACCAATTTTATTAAAATTTCATATAAAAAGAAGCACACCTATGGTTACGTTTTGCAATGGTTGATTGTGGCACTGAACAGTTACTGTACCAGCCACACACAAGTGAGGGCTCCTTATGAGGTTAAAAACCTGAAGATTTTTATCATCTGCTGAAGACAGTAGGAAAACCTTATGTTATCTGTATGGGTATTTTCACTGGCTTTCAGATGACTGAGCAGTTCCTACCCTACTGCTGAATATTCCCACCCTTGGGGAAGACACATTTGCTCACCATCCATAGTGTCCTTTTTGTGTTGCAAATGTGAAAGGAAGTTCGAGCTGGCTTTGCTCAAGCCAAGCACTGTTGACTACTGGAGGATAAATTACATCTGTTCATTCTACCGATATTATAAATTAGATACAAATTGTAATAATTATGCTTAATTGCTACTTAATTACTGATTAAAAGAAACGTTTTTATGATTCTTTATTACAATCCCATGCATTTTTTTCCAAGGATGTTTAATCAGGCAGACGTTCTGAAGAACAGCCACAAATCATATTTTAGTGGTAGGATTAGAAAGACGGTGTTGTGCACACCATTTTGAATATGAGCATTTGCATATGACCTAAACTTCAATACAGTTGGAGCATTTTTGTCTAAGTGTTGCCAAAAAAATGCACAGCTTTTCAGAACAAAGATATTGCAGATATCCAGAGCATGCTAGGACACTAAATTAGCAATGCATTCCCTCCCCACCGGCCCAGTATCATAGCCCTTTGTTAAGCAGATGAACTTGCAGGCAGCAAAAAAAAAGAACTTTTAAAATATACCTGGGATTTTTGCTCTTACCAGTAAAGTCCTCAGTTCAGTGAATCAAGAGGAAGAGGGAGAGGATTTTTTTTTTTTTGTATTTGGTTGTAGAATAGGGAAAATAGATGGAGATTTGTCTGCTTGAATCCAAAGAGCCAGGTGAGTAATTAATCAAGATCATGTCTAGATAATTGGCCAAAGAGCAACCGTAGGGTTGATCCTACATTTACAGCTTTGAGAGAACAGCTCATGGATATCTAAATGATTTTGACTGTTCAACAAATGCTGATTTGGGCCCCATTCTTCTATATGTATGAATTGACTATCCTTTTTAAAGTCAGCACAGACATGCTGCTAACAACTGCTGATATTGGACTCTAGGTACTTACAATCTAAAAAAATCCTATTCTGTAGCTATGAAGTCTATTTAAAATAATTTTCCAAGCATTAGAGAGACTAACTGCTACTAGTGGTTTAGAGTGTTGGATTAATTATGCCCATTGCACTGCACAATATAAAGCACTTATGATTACTACATGGATTGTTTTTCTGGGGGGAAGGGGAGGGTCTTGTCATTCAGAAAGGAAAAAAAATAATCACCTATTTTTTTATGTCACTGCTTTTTACAGAGCCCATTGAAGTCAATGGGAGTGTTGCCATTTGTTTGTGTGGGCTTCCATCAGGTCCTGTACATGCTGCTGTGAACTGGAAGGGGAAAAGAAGTATTCTTAAAGGGAAGAGAAGCAAGAAGGGAGGAGTTAAACAGAGGTGAAGAATAGAGCTCTCTGTCTATTAATTAGGGTTTTCATGCCTTGTGGAAAGTAGTGTTCCTCCAGCACTGGGTCCCTCTGCCCCACTATTTCATTTTTACATCTTCTGTGCTGGTTGCTCTTCAGACCAATATATGCTCATGTATTATGCACTGAGTAGCACTAATCATAGCACTCCACTGCTCTGGTGCATAGGAAAGGAAGGCATTGAATTGAACAAGCTTCTCTAGGGTCAAAAATGCTTTTTGGTTCTGCAGATGATGCCCACTCTCCCGGAAACATATTGTCCAGCACAACACCTACACATATCACAAGAATTTTTCTCTAAGTTACTCTATCTAATCACTTGTTGCCTATGGAGAAACAAAACCTGGTGAAACCATGTAGTTCTCCTGATGAGGTCTTGCCAACATGCTTCAGCTGAAACTGGAAGGGCTCACTGGACAGTGCTAGTTCATTCCCATGTCCATTTTCTCCTGGTTACACCCACCAGAAGACAGTGACAATTGGTTGCAATTAGAGAGGAAAAGTGCCATTGTATTTGACACTAGGCTGGACTCTGGGGATGTTCTGTTGCTGGGTGTGTCTCAAACTGCTGGGTGACCTCGGGTAAGACATTTGGGACTCAGACTTATGATCAGTTTATAACAATTTAACAAGCTATTGTGTCTCAGTTGAACAGCAGTGACTGTCCTTGTGTGCACTTTCACCCAGAGCAAACGGGCTGATGTGACCCAAAGCGTAGTTATATGAACAAATAATTAAATCAGTGCAACCAGCTCTGCTGCCATGAGATCGTATCCCTGAGAAGGCAAATAATCTGGTTTAAAATTTGGGAGGTTTTTGTTTTGTTTTGCTTTACTTTTTTTTTCTGGATTGTTTTTAATTTTCACCAGTTCCCCAGTGCATGTCACTGGAGGAAGGTAGGTCTTTTGGTAGCAATGTTGGGCATAGAGTGGCAGTGCTGATTTAACCTGTAGTGAACAGGTCTGGTTACTTTGCCATTACTGTGGAGTAAGAGGATGTGCATGGAGCGAGCAGATCAGCTGGTTGAAGATATTTCAAAGTCCTTGTGAGTCTGACCAATCAGATCCCAATCAGCAAAGCACCTAAATGTCTCCATGAGTCATAGTATTTGTTCCTCATGTAAAAAGGGAGGAGGTTTTACCTCCCTCTTTTTTCTCTGTCCAGATTGTAAATTGCATAGTGGAAATGTTCGCACTCCATGTTGGTACAGAGTCCAACGTAGTGAGCAGGTTTTCAGAGGTCTGCATACAAGTACAAATAAATCACAAGACTAACAGAGGGGGAGGTGTGCTCACCTGTCAGTGGGGAGAAGCAGAAGGCAATAATCAACCTCTGAATTCATAAGCTTTGTTGTCTGCCAATTAGCACTAACCTCAGAGTAGTGATAAAGGTATATCCTGAACCTCCTTTCACTAGGCAATTTCCCTCAGTAAGACTGTTAATTATTATCTGAAGTGCTTTATTTATAATTATTTCGGTAGAGAAACATTATCTTAATAGTACAGTAACATGTGAATTACCATTTTACACCACACACACACACACACACACACACACACACACACACATACACTTCCCATTCATGGGGCATTATTTTACAGCAGTTTTGGGTTTGTTGGTCAGGCAAAATAATGTGCATTTGTGTGAGTTAAGGATGACATAGGACCTACTTGGGAGCACTAAAGAAGGATGAAGTCAAAAAAGAGCTCACAGAGGAGGACAGGAATCTGCTGCCACAAAGAGGAACCTGCTCCTCAGGAGCTACAAGGTTATGTCTCAGACAATAGGAAAGATGAAGTCACTGGGTTGTGAAAATAAACCACTTCTTGCAGAAAAGGCTGTACATAAATTTTATTGTGTCAAGGTAATTTCATGTCTGTAAGTCTGCTTGATATGTACTAGTTTCAAAGAAATTGTTCTTTGTTCAGCTGGTTTGCAGTCAAAAGCAGAGTATTTACAGTTTGTTCTTAGGTGCTGAGTAATAACGATGATGTGTTGGTTCTTATAATTATGATCATATTTTACTATGACAGTGAATGCTAAAGTTTAAAAGAATGTGCAAAGAGAGGGATCTGTATGGGTCACAGTCAAGCTGTCTCCCAACTCCTCTAACAAGGGTTCACACCAACATGTTCCAGGTCTCTGAGATGATTTCTTTTCTCATGTAGTAGCTGCTAGCTAGCAATTAAATTTCTGTCTATAGAAAATGAGTCCAGCTGGCTTTGCTTCCTCTCCCTTGAGAAATTCTTCAAAGTTCTAGGTTCCCACAGCAAGGCTTCCATGGCTTCAAAGGCATAATTTGGCACATGCCCACTGGGCATGTGTTTGTCAAAGTACACACACAAAATTTCACTGTTGAAGATCTGTGCCCCAGGGAAGCTTCCACTCTGAGGTGAAATTACTTCTCTCCAAATGCCATACTTGAACTATGAAAGGATACACCCTTTAACATAATAATAGTGACTTCCAAATGCAAAGACATAGCCTCTGATTTACAGCAAGCATACCCACCGCAGATTAGCTCTTGAGATATCTGAAGGCAAAGTATTATAGCAAAAGCTATTTATCCTAGATTCTGCCTCATTACAAATCATCCTTGTACATTACACTGAAGGAATAATAAAACAACTGCCTATTATCCCTTACAGAGTGGCAGACAGATCAAAACGCTCTCATCTCTTACGAGTCCTCAGTCAGACAACTGTGGCTCTGAAGTCTAACCTGAACAAGCCACACCTTTTTAGACAACACCAGTGCTCTTGTTTCTTCCCACCGCACACAACTTTTTATGAGAGAGGAGTACTGAATGACAAAGTGCTCCTTCATGCACAGAAGCCATGTGAGGTTTGTTCCTCATACCCACCCAAGCAGCCTAATGGCTCTCTTCTCTGAGAGCTCCTCTTGGACCTCCTATTCGCATGAGTTTACTGCATTTGACAGTGTCTTTTTTGGCACACCCAAGAAAGGTTACACAAGTGACCACAGATGCCCTTGAGAAAGATTTTGAAGTATATCATGGCCCAGTACACAAAAACTTGCGTAGGCCTTGTCTGCTACTTTCCCAAAGTAGTGTGTCCAGACTGACTAGCTGTCTAGGTTTCCACTTCTGTCAATGGAAAAAGACATCCTGTACTATTTTTCAGAGATGTCTAATTTTAAATTCTCTGTTAGGTGATATGTGATGTGGTGATATGTTTCTGGAAGGGAACATCTACCTCTATAACTAAAAAGAAGGCACAGACAGCTGCTTTATCCTAGATGCCAAATTCTTAGCTAGATCTTAAGTAGGTAGGTATCATACAGGTGGATGAAACAATGCCCAGAGGGAAAGTAAAGATGTATAAAAATTTCAACTGTGACTGGATGTTTGCCATCCTAAAAATTTTGTTCTGTGCCTAGTTTGTGAAGGATCAGAATAGCTTCCAATCAGACCAATTTTGTTTCTCAGTTACAGCTGTGGAAGTGCAGTATGGTTTTAGTGCTAGAGATCCAAATTATAACTGCTCTTTAGGAGGGTGATGTGTACTGCTTCGTGGCACGGAAGAACAGAGCAGGTACACTTCAGGTTACTGCAGAGGTAATTTCTGTGCTCATCTCTCCAACTGATTTTCATCTCCTCGGCTTCAGCAGGAAGGCTGGTGCAGGCAGGGTTGAAAACAGCAAAATGGTAGACCCCTCTCTGGCATTTTATGTACCATTTGGTACATGACATCTGGTCTCATTGATTATTTCAGGAGAAGGAGTGGATGGGACCTTAAGCACCTAATTAGGGCTTGGCTGTATAAGCCAGCTTTGGGTATGAGGCTGAAGCACCTGTAAAGGGAGCCTGGAGGGACTTTGTTCACACAGAGGAACACTGCCCTGGAGCTTGCCTCCCACTTTTGTCTCAGTGAACCTGAACCTCTCAGGCTGCAGAACAATAGCACCTTAGTCTAGTTTTTGAGAGCTCGTTTAAGCTTTGGGGGAGCTTCTTTTAGTTAAAAATGGAATGCCAGTGTTTCTATCTGGTAAAGCATTTTGTATTTGCAATAATTTCTGTACATATGACTTTTGATTCATTACAAGAAGATTTAATTCATTATAACATCCTTAGCTTTCTCAGGACACCATAGGTTTGTCTGTAGTATTTCCTTTAGTCTGCTTTGTTTTCTGTAATATTTCTTCCTTTGACAGGGATGGTCACACATCAGAGCTTGTTCTGGTTAGGAAGCTAGACCATTGATGGAGTCGGGCCCTTTCTTGGCTTCAGTCCTACATATTTACAAAGAACATGCCAACTTCCTTTTCTCAGCCTGCAGATGCAATCAAAACCACCAAAGACAGTATCTTTGCTTACAGCATCACTTTTTTTTCATGTTCAGTATTCCCAGTAAGTTCTCCCTTTAGGCTTTATGCCTGGATAGTTTCCTTTTAGCTGCTATGTTTAGAGCTTATTTCTCTTTCTGTTTCAGCTACCTTGTTTTCTTGTACATGCATACACACAAATACACCCTCACCCAAAGCAATAACCATCAGTAGCCTCTGCCTACATTATTCAAGATTTAGGGTGTACTTTTGCCTTGTCTCAGAAACCTGTATTACCTCATCAAAGAACTACTTGGCTCTGTTATCTCAGATGAAGGGTGGTGGTTACCTCCATCAGCTTCAATGCCTCTTCTCCCAGTCTTGAACAACAGTACATCATGTTCACCCTGTCTTTGCCCTCGCAGGATTTTCTACTTGCTTATCTTTCATTTATCTCTGTGTTCCTTTATTTGGCACTAAAATACAGAATGGACGTGCTGGGACTAAATTCCCCTCTCACTGACAGTTCTACTATCTTCTATCTCCACAGATAATAGATAGTGGAAATACTTTTGATGTACATCCATAAATGAAAGAAGAGATAGAGCTTTGTTTTCTGCATTTCTTTTGTCAAGTCCTGCTAGGGTTTTTGTTTGTTTGTTTGTTCTCTTTTTGATTTCTCTGATACCTCAGCTTTTTTTTAGCTGGCTTTTAAAGAGAGCTTGTAACTTTAAGCAACACTAAGGGGGATAAAACTATCTGCAGACTGCAAGGAAAATACATCTGAATTAAGAGAATAGAGGTTAAAGCCAGTTTTTTGTCTATCAAACAACCATCTCTGGAATTAGGAAAATAATGCTCTTACAGTTAGGAAGCTATTAGCTGATAAAGCTTTTAGATGTTTCCCGTGTCAAACAACATCTGATGGCCGAAAGCCATGCTGACAGGGATTCACTTATGTCATAAGCTTTCTTTGGAGAGAAATACAAAGAAACATATGGGTCATTATGACCCACCCCTTCATTACCACTGTGGAAATGCAGGTTTTTTACGACAGAATAACATCTCTGCGATACCTTGGTTGTCAAAAACCACAATTATAGTCATTGTTTATGCATTAGGGAAACCTCATCCTAAATCTGGCACCATATGGGGGTGAAAAGAGCAGCTGCTGACATTTCAGGATAATCATTATGATCTAGATGCAGATATGACTCAGCATGATGAGCCTGACAACAAGAACAGGAAAAAAAAGCAAAGCAGCATAGGCAGGTTTCAAATGCCCCTTCAAGGCACCAGCCCAAATGCATTTCTAAGGGGAGAGGCTTTCAACATGCATCAAGTGGGACAGCTCCTTAGGAACTCCACATGGAAAGCCTGAGCAGGGCTCCAGGCCAACATAGCCAAAAGGGTTGTTGATATTTATGTGTGTTGTAATCCAAGGGAGAAAAATAATTATTAACTGCCCAGAAAGTTTTGGAATATTGTTTTTTCCCCTTATTTTTGTGAACAATGAAACCATGCCAAACAAAACTATGCAAACAGCCCCACCTCCCTGTTTTCAACCCCTCTCTGAAGCACTAGCTCATCACTTTTCAGTCACTTTGGAGTTCAACTGATTCCCTTTTAGCAGAAAATAACAGAGATACTTGGCTTCTTCTATGCAGCCCCACTGGTTATTATTCAGAGTCCCTGAATTGTTTCACCAGGCCACTACCTTCTCCACATTCAATCCACCTGGTCTCTTGCTACGATGCCTGCAGAAAATGGCACTGTTGATGGCCTTTGGAAAATGGCAGAAAATGGCACTGTTGATGGCCTTCTGAATGTTCTGCTTCCTGGGCCTTTTTTAGCCCTTCCGTTCTTGGCATGTCATTTCCCAAGGCAGGGATGCTCTTTCTCTGCATGCATCTGAAATACAGATGTTGTGGAGGAAACCTTGTGACAGAAAAGCACTACACACATCTTCAAGAAAATGCTAGACTGGTGCTATGTACATCCAAAGCCTTGTTCTGGTAAGTTAGATCTGGCAATAAATAATAGTTGTGTTTGCTCCATAAATATGTAGTCCACATTCCTTGTGTCAATCTCAGCCTTTTGGTTTGGAAGACTGTGTCATTTTTAAGGAAGAAATATATGCTGTAACCTCTAACTCAATGAGAGGCATATCCATTAGAAAATTAAAATGCAAGTCCTTTCTTCAGAAATGCTTATTTTGGTAACAGATGAGGTGTTCAAGTAGTGCCTGTAACAAGGCTGAGGTTCACTCTCACTTTTGTCACAGGGCTTTTCACATCACCTGTCCATCATGTGGTGGGGATGTACCCCAGTTAGGATGGATGTAATTCCTGGTTGGTAATGGTGTAGAGGCCAGAGAGCCTTGGGCAAAAGCAATGCTAAGACCAAGTTTCTGACCACTTTTTTTTTGTCAATTTAACAGCTTGCAATTAATCTTTTGCCTCTGACTGAAGGCCTCAGTAAAGGACAGGGCAGCAAAATATAGCTATTGATTGGATAAGCCATTCTGGCCTTTGGAAGCTGGCCTGGAGGCTATAGGTTCGTCATTTATCCTTTATTCCAAAAAATCAGCAAGAAAACAAATACCAACCAGACAAATCAAAGACCCCAAACATGAAAAAACCCAAACAAATAAAAAACCTCATAAAAAACCAGAAAGTCATATATAGAATCAATATATGAATAGAATAATAATCTGAGCCCCCCAGCTGATTTGTAGGTAGATGCTAACTTTTTCAAAACATTGCAGGGAAATTAGATTTTTCCCAACCTGTCCTGTACAACTTTAAGAGAATATCTCAGCTGTTTTTGTTATTTCTGGATATTCTTCTACAGCTCAAATATTCTGTTTGGTTCTAATATCATATACATTCTCAGATTCACATTAGCAGCTTGATTCTCCAAATTTCTGCCATGCCAATTTGAAAAGATACTGTTTACCAACAAATAAATATGTTTCAATATTTTTCTGCCTACTTTTGGATGTGTAGGAGGGAAATGAAGCTAAAGAGTATATGACCTGTGCTCTTGCAGTAGAGAACTGAATATTTATGTGTTTATAATGGATACATGTTTAAGGTTCAGCATTGCTATCTGTACCTATTATTACTGTTGTGTTAACATCATTATTAGTTTGCACTGTGGTAGAGATCCCCCTAAAGATCAAAGTCCCTTTGTATTATGCTTTGCATGAAGAAAATGAGAGGCCCTGCTCCCATGCTAATCACCTCTGCTCAGGCTTCAGCTGCACAAATGTTACACTTGTAAAGTAGATTCTGAATGTATAGTCTTGAACATCAGGGGTGGAAAACACATACCAGATGAACTACCTCTGTCATGCTGTTCTTCAGAGAATATGACTATGGCTACATCTTTACAGATGCATGGCTACATCTGGTTTTGTACAGTTTGGCTTGTTTTTGTACTCTGTTCATCGCTCTGTCAATGGCTCTTTAGTGATTTGGCCATTTTGTCAGATGCATTCTTGCACAACATTGAGATATTTTCTCTGTGAAGTCCAAGTATCATGTGACTTGATCTTTTGGAGCATCCTCTGGAGTTCAGGGCAAGGAATGTGGCTGTCTGATTAGGGTTGAAGGTTTAGAGGTGTGTGAATATGGAGAGATTTCATACATAAGTTTGGTGCATTTCAATGAGCAGATGCTACGCTGTTCTTCTGGGAACCTGCTCTCCCATGGTGCTAACAGTTCTGGTTCGTACCTACAGCAAATGTAATTTTCCTTGCAGGGAAGAAAGATATGATTCTAATTTAGCATGGACCATGCAGATAATTCTTCTCTTTTTATTATTGGAAACCAGATATATTTCCTTTACATTAACATGACATCCATGGTGCAGTCAAATGACTGTTGCTCACTGGGAAGGCCATTTAGAGAAAGCTGTGCCTGACCTGTAGAACTGTTAGTCAGGGCAGAAACATGTTTATGACTGAGGTGTCAAGTATGACTGCTGAGTCATACTTGAATCATGAGTTTCTTTGCTTCATATTTTTCTTTCTCATTAGTGTGATCTGGTATAAAGAATGGGGAAAATGCCAACATATTGGTTAAAAACCCAATATATTTGTGTCACAGGCAGGACCTTGCATTGTGGCTGGATAACATGCTTTGTCAGACCAGTGAAAGTGATACGAATAACTCATAAGGTTCTTGCTCACTTTCAGCAACACCTTCTAAACAGTTGCAATATCTCAACTGAAGCTTCATTCTCAACAAGCTGCTGACTCTATATCCTACAGTGGGAGAGCTGTGTTTGTGGCAGCTCTGGTTAGAAAAGACAGCTGCTTTTCCAGCTGTGATGTTGAAATCCTGATTTAGATGCCAAAGTAGAAAAAGTTGTTTTTTAAAAACAACAATGGTAGCAAAAACTGTCCTTCTAACAAATGTATGGTATTATTCCTCAATTCATTTTTAAGACATTTTGTTTCACTTCCCACTTAACAGTATACAGAAGGAAACAATAAAACTTGCATCATAGATCTGAAGAGTAGCTCTTGGGCTGGTCTAGAGGAAAATAAGGAGCATGAGGCTAAGCCAAGAACATGTGTGGAGACTTGGCACCATGAAAATTCTCCAAATTCCTGCTCCGATCCCCTCTGCTTTTTGTATGCCCATTCTAGGCAATGTGACAATGTGTTTTCTTACTGGGTACATCACTGCTGGAGACAGGATGTCCTCTGGGGCTCCTCCAATAGGAAGATGATTTGTTGGTTTAGCAATCATTAACTCATCCCTATTTTTTTTAACGCAAATTAAAGCTGGCAGCAAAGTAACCTCATGCTGCTCAGTGGCAGCTCCCTGGCAGCTCCGTGTTCTCCCTGGCTAGGTCCCCCGTGCCAGCCAAGCCATGGACTTCAGAAATTGTTTGGAGTGCTCCAGCTGGCTTGCAATCAGATGTACGTTCCCAGATCTGTACTGGCAGGTAACTGAAAGGCCTCTCAGAAAGCGTCTACGGTTTTCATTGAAACCACAAATGCATATATTAGTGAAGTTATTTACAACTGGGAAGAAGGAGGTGAACACCATGTACAAGTACCTATCCAGTAGAGGAAGAATTTTAGGTTACCAAGCAGTTAGAACTAGGGTATTTAGGTACATGCAAATAATTTTGGGTTAGGCTGAGGTCAGCAGTCTCCACTGGTTTCTAAGGCACTGATGGGAAGGTATCTGTAACATTCAAAAGGCTGCTGACAACATCAATCAAAACCTATTATGTGACATGTTATTTACTTGGAGATCTGCTGTATTAAGATGCCATGTGGTTGGAATCAGATAATTTTAATTGTTATCACATGTAATTGTCAGCCACATAATCGGGTCTTACGGATCTTTAACAGTGTTTGTTTTTCAGGCTTCTTTCCTGAGGCCTGAGCTCTTTGTGGATTATTTCAGTGGTCTTTTTAATATCAAAAGGAAAACTCAAGTTTTCAGAGACCGGACATCACAGTGATCCTACATTTAAACAATGGACTGTCTGATGTTAAACCAACATTGTAATCCGAATTTCCCAAAAATTTCAGAGCTCATTATAAAATGCTCTCTAGCTGTAAAAGCAGCAATGGAGCTTTTTGTTCTAACCATGCAAAAGCAAACAGACAGATTCTGCTTTTACTCACATTGTTTTGAATGGATTTACTCTCTGTTTTCATTAATGTCACTGGCCTAGCAAGTTTCTGGAAGATATAACATGTTGCAAAATGGAAGAAGGAAGGATGCTAACAGCTATTAATTGTTATTTGATAGAAGCAGAAAGTATCTGAAGATATATTATGATCCTAATTATTTTAAAAATAGCACCGGGGCACACATGTATTTTGAAGCATATATGGTGGCAGTATTTTCCTGATTAATAGGATTTGTGAAACTGAGATGAATTCCATTTCTTCACACTATTTTACTTCAGGTTTGTATCTAAAAAATATAGGCTGCTCTCTCCAGAAATTTGCAGTGTTGCAAGACAAGTTGTATTTTACACTGTATTAAACTTTCTAAACTCTACTAAAATGTTTGATAAACCTTTTATTTAATAATATCTCTTAAGATTAAACAATGATAACCCATCTCTTTAGAAGACAGTTCTTAAAAGGCAGTTTTCTTAATGAGACCTATCACAGGCAGATGAAAAAACGTTGGCTCTGGTTAAATTTGCATGTATTTGTACTCATAAAATATGATCAATTTGCTTATATCTCCACTATCTCTTCTTATGTTAAATAAAAAAAATATCTAGTTTTGGCTAAAGGAATATTCCACTTGGCCTTAAGAGCTCATAAAATGTATCTGGTAATTTTTTCTCCAACTCATAATCACCTTTATTCTTAGAAAGGCACCTTACTTTCAGTCTGGCTTAAGTTTCCAGCCCTTGGTGCTTCTGCTAGATGGAAGAGTCCTTTTAAACTTGGTATTTCTCTGCTGTGACTCTCTCCTGTGAACAACTAATGCCTTCCCGTCTTCCTCCTGATAAAATCAACTTGGAATTACTTATTTTTTAGTTTGATTTTTGTTTACTGCAAGGAATTCTTGTTTGAATAACTTTGTGGTTCTTTCCTATACCATTGGTGGTTTCTGTTGACTGCCCAGTTTTCATCATCTGCCAAACTCATGTCATTCAGAGATTGTATTTAGGGATATGTTTACAAGGCCATTGGTGAAGTTATTAAAGAACATGAAGCCTTGCACAGAACTCAAAGGAGCATTGGGAACATCCATTCAACTGCAAATTCCAGCTGATGCCTATTTTTTTGAGATCTGTCAGACAGTTTTTAATCCATTTGATATGTTTTATTGCTATTATAAAATACTAGCAATTGACATACTATAATAGTATGTCAATTGCTGTGGATATGAATTTAACGCTTCCTTTCTTGTTCCTTCTGTACTGCTATACAAGCAGAGTGCCTTCCATGTAGAATAACTACCAGTAAAGGAGTCCCATTGAAGAGACTTGTCCTGGCACTTTCTCTCCATCATGATTTAACAGCAAATATTTTATTTGGCTATTGAGCAGGTTTTTTTTGCTGGCTGAATAACTACTTAACTAAGCTGATATCAGTAAAGAATTTGATGGTGTGAAAGCTTAACTGCAAATATCCATTGTGAGTTACCTTCCAGTCTTCACTTTGATTTGTGCTGAATATTATAGTATATATCCAGAAAGCAGAAAAAGCCATTAATGACACACGCACAAAGACAGTATTACATTTGAAATTGTGACTCCAAAATTCAAAGCATGATGATTTTAGTGTCTCGTGCTAAAAGCTGATCCATTGTAAGCACTAAAACAAGCATATGCACTATTGAAATCAGGAATCTGTGTTGTTGGTATTCTTCAAGTTGCATAATTGAATGAGACGTGTGCAACCAATTTAGCTATAATGCAATGACAGAGAAATTAGCTTCTACAAGCTCTGACTATTGAGTATGTTTAATGTACCTAGGGCCCCAAAATATATGTATTTATTACCAAACCCTGTGGATAAACAGAAGTAAATCGCCCTGAGAAAACCTGCTGCTAACAGTATTCTGTGGTTGGCATTCAAGTTAAATTGTTTTCAATGCAACTGCTGTGGAGCATTTGTACCTGAAGTCTGAAAGACGCTAAATACCAGACTAAGTAATGTCCTATAGCTAATATACATTAATACTAACAGCATGTATAACATAAACATGCCTAAGCAATTAGTATAACAGTGCAAAAATGGCTGAGAGGAGCTAGATGCTCACAAGGCAAAGGTCTGTGTATCTCCATGACCTTGCCATGGCCATTACAGGTTTTCTGACCTCCAGATTCTGCAGAGGTAAGTAATCATTATGGTGTCTCTGAGTGCAAGACTTCTTCATTTGCATCAGATTTGATTCTTGTGGTTTGAGTTTTTTTCAACATGTGTGTGTCTGGCACCTCCTCTCTAGCTAATAATCTGAAGAAGACACTAGACTTCACCAAAAATTCTAGGGTAAATTAGGACAAAGTCTACAGAAAATTGTTGCTCAGCTTAGAAGGAATTTCAGTTGTGGACAAAAATCTTTATTCTGCCTAAAAAGAAATTATTTTTTGACTGCAGTAACCTTAAAGTGAACATCAGACAGATCAAATGACTCCTGAATTCTAGAGGGAATTAATGATCTTCAGCTTTAAAAATACATAGAGATATTGTTGCAGTAACCTGGAGTATTGACTGCACATCAGAGGATGGGTCTTGATAATTTTCTTCCAGATCACTGTTATGAAAGGAGATTCCTAAAACAGAAACATCTCCATCTCCCTCAAGCAGTAATTAAAAAAACCCAGCAAACCAAACAGCAGTTGGCTGAATTCAGTGTTCACATACATGTGCTGTTTCCCGTTTGCAATCAATGAGTAACTTCTGCATACAGCCCAGGGCAAAGTTTGGCTCATCATAGTAACACTTTAACATTAATTTAGGATGATTAATGATCAAGTCAGTAGCTGTGTAGTATTTGTGACTTCTATCCTAACACTGCTTAACTTTATATTATTTTTTAATTTACAGCTGCCATGGAAAATGACCAGAAATCTACTATCTGAGAAAACCCATCCATCATCTTCAGGCAATCGTCCAATCTGTTAACTTTAGCTGCTACTAATAAGTGTCTCAGTCCAGGAAAAGCAATTATTACGATGTTTCACAGAACAGCTTCCAGATAACATATGATGTAAACTGCTCTTGGGCAACATTTCTTCTAAGGAAACTAGCTCTTTTTTTTTTTTTTCTTTTTTTTCCCTTCAGTAAGCAACTTTACCAATGCAAGTGTGATAAAAACAGAGGTAAAGAGGAAGAGCTGTTGGAAATGTGATTTGGCTGTAGCTACTGCACCCATTTACACCTCCCAAAGACTTGAATCAAGATGCTTTATAAAGGCTTTGTTAGGGGTTTGAACAGAATGTGCAGACTCTGTTAGTGAGGTTGAGAGAGCTCACACGTGACTGAGATATGATCCTGAATGTGTTACATCACATAGAGCCAAACCAGGCAACCTGGTCTGACTGCAGGTTCACATCCAGGGAGTGATATCTCATCTACTATCTATCATACCAACCAGCAATGCAAAACAAGCCAAGCTGTGTCTGTTGGCATCTCTGTTTTGATTCTTGCCATTCCAAGGCCACTACCGAACACGCAGCACCGCAGTGGGCTGCTGCCCGCAGTCAGCACCCTGCTCAGTGTGCTCACACGTGGCAGGCACTTGCATTTCTCTCTCCTCAGTCTCCACAGCCCTGGGAGCTCTGCTGTGCTGGGGGAAGTCTCACTGGGAGGCACTGCCATGAGGGTGGTGCAGAGATGGAGGCCTCTCCAAGGTCATCACGGACCATTACTAGGCGGCTTAGATGGATATCCTGATGGAGGATGAACCCACCCGAGCTCCCAGAGCAGAGAGCTTCCTATTAGAAAGGGGGAAACCAAAGCAGGAGAGTGTCAAAAGAGCAGTATATGGTTTATCTATGACTACCTTCACTGTGGCCTGATTTCTGTGTCAAGGCATTGAGGAGGAAAATTTTGACAACTCCCCTGTGACAAAATACAGACATTGATAAAGTCTACTTTCAGATCCTAGAGCCAATACATTTAGGATCAGTCAGATAATAATATGTGGCATCTCACCAAGACTCTCTGATTAGTTCTGGGAGCTGGTTAATACCACACATCTTTTTAGAAAGCTCCTCATGTCTAACACCTGGCTGTTCTTCACATGTCCTTGTAAGCAGATGATACCTTGTGACTAACTTTCTGTCTGCCCTTGCTTGGCTCCTTGACCTTGAAGGCTGACAACATTTAGCATGATTCCAGACACTCATCCACCTCATCAGACTGAATTACTTGTTTTTTCAATTCCACTTCTCTAGTGTATTACAGATTCTCTTGGTTTGTTTAGATTTCTGGTTGTAGACTTGCTTTCTGATCCCTAAAGAATTAGCTACTAAAAGGAAAGCATGATCTCTATTCCTTCCAAACATTCCAGATTAGTGTGCCAGATCTTTCTGTGTAATATGTAATCCAAACCTAGATACCCTTTACTTTCTGAGCAAAGGTTTGGTCTAATGAGAACCATCATTAAGCTGTTTGCCTTTATTTGTCAAAGATGGATAGATACCAGCAAACAATTTGATTTTGATGTCTAACAAGAGAGTAAGATACATTGCTGAAACAGTTGGTGTTTGGGAGTTCTTGGCCCCTTGGACACCCTGCCAATAAGGCTGATTTTGGCATGCAAGTTCATCAGGGTTTGGTTATAGGAAAGTCTACATTCTTCTTGCAGTTCTTAGGTAAAGTATTCACCAATTTAGCTAAGATTCCTTTGTTCTCCTAGGCAGTAGTTCTACTGTAGTGAGATGGAAAGTGTTAATATTAGTTCCCCTAGGATAGGACATATTGAGAACTTCTGCCTTGTCTTTTTTTTTAAATTTTAATTATTTTTAAATTTTCTTCATGTGAACAGTTTTTGGGCATCAATGATGTAACATATTAAAATATGATCATGAAATTGTGAGCAGGAAACACTTAATGGTACCTGCTTGATTCCTGGCAGCATTATGCTGTCTGTAATGATGAGAAAGGTAAAAATAAAAATGACATTTCCAATTTGATAGATGGCCTGTAGCATTTACAGGGAGTCCATAGATTTCAAGGATAGAAATTCTTATACACCTAGTGAACTGAAAAAGTGCTACTTTCTGTATATTATAGGAGAACATTCTTTTTTTAAAAAAGTAAATTAATATATCAAATTCAAACTCATTTTTTGCCGTTAATTTGAAACCAAAAATTGTCACTTATTTCCTAGAGACATCCATTTTCATTGGGAGTGACTCTGGCCTTTCTGGTATTACTGTTATGTTATTTCTCAGCAATGTGCTCTGCCTCTACAGTACGAACCATTAATGAATGTATTTTTTTCATTCAGATATTAATTTTCTTGTAGTCTTATTCCCTAAATATTTTAGACCTACCACTCATTTTATATGCACAACAGGTCTTTGACAGGTCTGTATTTCTTCCGAAAGCAGAAAGTGAAGAGGAAATAAAAATGAATTCTTATACATAAGTATTTGAAAATTATTCTGGCCTAGATGTCACTAAGGCACAAATGTCATACTACATATTAAAAAGAAATCACCAGATGCAGAATACAAGATTCCAGACACACCAGATTGTATTCCAATTCATACAAGCCTTTTGTCTGAGTAATTTACTCTCCTGAGAGTTTAGGGAAATTGGGTGACAATTTTTCAGTTTTGTATTTTGCAACTTATTGAGGTCCCCAAATTCATATTTCCTTACACTCTTCTTTTGTACTGACTATGTTTGTCAGAAGACATGTGTGAATGAAAATAGATCTGAAATTTGCATTGCTTTTGGGGCTTGGTTCAAACAGGGTAAGCAGCCATAGAAGGATCTCACCAAAGGTTTCCATGACTTCCAGTTGGGTCATTAATGAAGACCTTTTAAACATTTTGGTCTTCTGCCTTTCATAGGAAGAGGAATAATGATCCTGCATTTGAAAAACATTTTGATATTGCCAGGGACATAGACATTAATCACTGTTATACCTCTTTACAAAGAGTAAGAAATAAAATACTGTTTAACAGAAAGACCATTCTTCATTTTATCTACAACAATGGAAACTGGAATATAACATTTTTATTTAAAAATCAAGCCACAGATTAAGTTTTGATTGCAGTATTTTGTACTGAAAATAAGAATAAGAAAGCAATTAAGTATTCATAGTCATGCTCTCACACAAACACCTTCCATGGTGAGCCTGTTTATGCAACTGAGTACGCCATACAATTGCTTTTATTACCTTCTTTTAAAACAGCCTGTATAAACCACTTTTTTTTGATTGTTTCTTTGTGTATTGTTGAGCATGTTTGCATTCTAAAGGGCTTTGCCTCATTAAAGCAATTACCATAAACTTGCTGTAGTTTGTTTTTTTTCCCCTTCTCCCTCAGAGCACTAGAAATATCCATAAAGAGCTCTTGCCCAGCCGGGATGTTCTGTGTCTCCCAAGGCTAGCAGTGGGAAGCTTCATTCTGAGGACAAAAAAAATCTGCAGAGATTTTCTTTAGCTGGAGCATCAAAACAACAGTGAGCTTGGGCAGGAAGGGGGTGAATGGGGTCGAGCTCTGCCAGCTCTAGCAGGGCTCCTGACCTCTCTCTTTTTGACGCAAGCACAGGAAGAATGGAGACTTTCAAATACCAGTTTTGCCACGTGAGGGGAGGAGATAAAGGAAAGGTGGATGGGTTTGTTGTAGGGTAAAATTTTGATTGATTCTCTTATGGGTTTTGTGGTTTTCAAGGAGGCAGGGCCACTGTTCACCTGCCCATGATAGTCCCTACCCTCTGCATGCAGTTAATCAGATGGGAAGGGACGTCCAGCTCAATATCTTAATACCTCAGGTACAACTGCTCAGCTGGTGGATGTAAGATGTAAGATATGTATAACTCCTGTCAAGGAGTTTAGCAATTTGTTTCCTACCAGTGTTGAGGGGTAAAGCAAGAGAATCTCTAGGGTTGCACCTGGGTGAGCATAAATACCAGCTGACTGAAGGCATGGTGAAAACAAAGGCAGAGCTTGTCCTATGGAAAGGCTGATGAAATAGTCTAGAAATAATTTTCCTTGAATAAGCTTAACAAAAATTTTTTAGGAAAACTAAGACTCACAGGTAGAGGAACCTGCTGAAGATAAAGGCGACAGGGAAGGAACACAGATGGCTGGAAGGTCTTTGAAATACAATCCTCAAATCAGAAAACACTGATTTGTCAAACTCAGAACTTTCAAAGGGAAGGTGGTTATAACTTCAATGAGTTTCTGGTCCAAGTAAAAGACTTTGATTTGCTGTCTCAGGCCAGCCAGAACTTTCTGGATTGGATATTCAGATTCAAAATAGCAGACCACATGTAGGACTATAATCTATTTAAGATGGCCCAGGGACATGGAAGTCAGCACCCCACAGTCTGGGTGGGTTCTGGGCTGCAGTCTGCTTCAAAATGAGAGCTTCTCCTGTTGGAGATGCTCCAATTTGCAGAGGTGCCAGGGCTTTCATTAGGCAAGAGAGTGAGAAAGCCTGAGCTGGCAGTCCAGGAATGACATTACCATGCTGAGAGGAGCAGATGGAAGTCCAGGTCTCTTCTCAGGCTGACATGTCATTGCTTGTGTGTAGTGAAACTGCTTTAGCCAGGGAAATGAGCAGAAGCATCCCGCCCTCTTCCAGCACACTGAGCTCATCTGGGACTAACACAGATTTTATTCTAGTTTTTCTTTATGGAAATATTTTTTACCCAATTCTTCAATAGCTCCAGTGAGAGTCCTTATCTCTGCTATTGACTGCTCAGAGCAGGCCCTATTTGAAAGGACTTAGTAGCATCCTGAAGTAGAACAGCAGTGAGACCACTAGAAATTGTGAGATCTTTCACTCTGCAGGGAAACCTTTTTCCTACCTAGCTCTAATAAGGGACAGTTCAATGAAAAATAAAAAAGATTTTTAGGCCAGGAAAGTATATAGCACTGTAGGACTCAATAAAGGGGCCCTTTATTGTCAGGAGTACACAGAAGTAACTAACATGAGTCTCTTGATATCTACAGAAATCCTAAACAGAAGTGCAGGAAGAAGAATTAGGCAGGCCTGCAGTGTGCTCAGGGACTGCCCCAGGGGAGGAAAGCCATGAGAATTGCTGCTGTCAAACAACATGCAGTGCCATACCCACAGAGGTTCTTCCTTTCAGATTGCAAACTGAGGCAGCTGGAGATGCTAGGGCTTATTTCTCACCATTCCATAGTCTCTTCAGTTCTTCACTTCTATGCAAAGGAGTTCTAAAGGCTCAGTGACCTCTAGAACCTTTGCCTGACCACACTGGCTGTTCTGTCCACCATGGTGGTGTGATGAAATACGTGAGAGACAGGGTCACATCAAAACCTGATGGGCCTTGTTAGGAAGCCAGTAGAGAAGCATCTGTGTATGAATGTAAGAAAATGAGTTTAATCCTGCTTTCCTGTTTCACACAAACTCCCATTTAACTGGAATATTACCATACTACATGGTCTTGGATCACTACAAACACTGGGCTAACTCGGCTTGCCTATTCCAGTGGTGATTGCAAGGGGTTAGTCCAGAAATCTGTAATCTCTCTCCTTTCCTGGTGAGTAGTTGCTGGTGCTGTTGGGTGTAATCCCTGTGAGGTGCTGAACACCTGCCTTTCAGCATCTGAATCCAAATCTCTAAGCCATAAACCCATGAATAGTTCCTTTCTTCCTGATCATGTAACTTATACAACAGAATTCCCTCCAAGTACCCACACCAGTTCTGAGTGTTCCTTAGCTTTTTTCTTTATTGTGGTTATATTACTCCAATGCAAATTGTCCAAAACATCTGCACTGTTATCAGAGCTGCTAGGATTTACATGGAAGCAACAATAAGTGTATCCTGCAGCTTTAAAAGTACTCATGCCAGCCTTGCCTCTCCTTATCTTGACACCATCACACCGCTTCACTAACATCTAACTCTAAAGAAGTGGCTTGTATTTATTTGTTGGTTGTCTCAATGATTTTGGAAGCTGCCAGTGACTTTCCTAATTCAATAATGCTGCTACTACAGCATTAATCATTCATCATATCCTGAAAGCAAAAGCGGAGTGATTTAAGAACAAAAGGATTTAAAGAAAAATAAACACATGACCCACTGCGGCTGCTTTGGGGAAAGTAGCAATATATGCATGGCAAAGGCAGTAATGAATAGCATCTGCTTTATCTGTGGAAGAGCAAACAGTGTAGACATTGATCATTTCTCAAAAAGAGTGGCTTTGACCAAAAACATGGAGTAAAGCCATCCAGAAGCTATTTTGTGCAAATGAAGTGCAGATTTGTGTATATGAGTCGATACACCATTTGCTGTTTCCTTTCATTAAAACCACAACATTAGCACTGGAAAATTATTATAATGGTTACAGTCAAAGCCACTGTAATGCTCAATTCTCAGAGAACTCAGCGAGTGAAGGGGAGGAAAAAAATCCTTCCGATCTCAAAGAAGTGTGCTTTAATGTAAGGAAGCTCTAGTGGAGTGGCTCAGGTATCTTGTCTTTTCATGCTCTTACCAGCTTATTGTGTCACTCATTCATTGCATCCTCAGGGCCACCCAATGGCACAATGGGATTTCTCAAAGCACTCTATTACCACCTCGGTTTCCTCATTGTACTGAAGCCAAATCCCGCTCCTTTCAGGACGATCTACAGTGGGCCAAAGTAATTTGTGATGTGCCTTGGCTGGCCTTCTCTTGAGGGTCATTTTAGCCCCCTGGCTCCTAGAGGCAGCGTTCTGCAGCCCTCCCAGCAGCAACACTGGCCTGGAGTCTGAGCATAGCTTCACACTAACCTTGTTCCGTGCCCCTGTCTGTAGAAAAGCAGAAGAAGGCATGGGAGTTGTGCAAACTAATACTAGAGGGAATGTCTTTGCTTTACATTCTGACATAGTCACACATGAAGGACTTCTGCTCAGGCATAAGCATTTGCAAAGTGCATTATTTGGTGCCTGTGAGGGGATGGCTCTGGTGAGATGCTCACAGGAGGAGGGATGTAGAGGAGTTCCCCATGTACCCCATGGCAGTGATATCCAGCCTTGGAGCAGCTGACTAAGGAGCTCTTCTTTTTTTCCTTATTTAGTGTGGCCTTGTTGCTGCTATGAGGCAGATTGCACAAGATTGCACAAGCTTTCTGTGTTGGGCCAGAACTTTTCTCTCAACAAAACTAGGAGCAAAACCTCCACTTGCCTCCATGGCAACCTGGAGCCCAGGTTTCACTGTGCCTACAGCTGTCCACTGAAATCCTCCTCAAATTGCCCTTACAAGCCATTCCTTTCCCTGCAAGTGCTCAGAACCAGATCCTGCTTGCCTCTTAAAAGCAAGCAAACCCCCTACCCAAGCCACCACCACCTTGTTACCTGGAGCAGCAACTGCAGTACAGTATCCTCTCGTAACAGGAGACTTTTCACACACAAATCTTTCATGATACTTTCAAAGCTGCAGTGTCAGAAGACTATTAGCCAGTTTGTAACTCAGGTTATCCACTTCTTCCCTCATAAGGTGACTATAAAGGCAAAAGGGCAAATGAAATTTCTTGGCATCACTTTTAGACCTATGTTGGGTGAATGGCTGGTCCCTTGAGCTGACTCCCTTCTTGCCTCCTGTAAATGTGCAGCCCTGTGCCTGAGCATAGCTGGGGTTTGGCACACTTACACTCCACCTCTGCATTGCTGGGAGAGGCCACTGAAAATATACAATCCCCAGACGGGAGCGATTTAGTGAAATTAAAAACAGACAGGGGGCATTGAAACAAGGAGGTGTCAAATGTTCCCCCTGCCCCACCAAGATTTTGATGTGGCTGCTATGTATACCTGTCTGTCTCCTCTTCACCGCTGTCTAAGTTTGAAAGCTAAAATGCACAGAAGGAGTGGAATTAGAGCAAAGTAACACACCCCTCACAGACACACACATGCGCTTTTAATTGTGTGTTATTACCAGTTAATTTCACCTTGTCCAGAGGCAGGAAGAAAACAGCCTATAGTGGGGCTTGGGCCTCCAGAGGTATTGTAAAACATAACATCCAAAGGCCTTCCTTGACTCCATTGCTTCCCCCAGCCCACAAAGAATGTATTAATTCACATTGTTTGATTTTTCCAGATGCCGCTGCTTTCCCACTGTAGTCCTTCTATTATTTTTTCTTTTTTTGGTTAAAAAAGGTACTTTAATGCATGAGTGAGTGACAACGGTGCTGCCTTTTGGCAAAGAACAAGCAAGAGGAAAACTAAGAAGTCAAAATAGCTTTTTACAGTCCCAAGTAGCTGCATACCTCAAACAGAATAAGAATGCTTTATTTGAATATATCACAAACTTGGAGGCTTCAAGGGAATCACAGCATTGCTTGGGCTCACAGGAGTTGAAGGGGGAATTAAGAAAGATCTTTGCTGCATAAGGTTTTAGAAAGTTATCTATTCTTCCTGTCCTCTTTTGTAGCAGCAGTAATGGTACAGAATGTGAAACAAAGGTGTCACTGAAGCATGGCAATAAATTAAAAGCAAATTACTACCATAGAGTATAAATCTACCACTGCCAGGTAGATTTGCATTTCCTTATTACTGGTGGGAATAAGAAAAATTCTATGAGATAGAAGACATAATATTTAAAGCATTAGGATTGTGCTTAGACTACCAATATTTAAAAATACAGGGATAATTTGGGATTTGTGAGCCAGTGGGAATCTTATCTGCACCCATTCAATTCATCAAATGGCAAGTAAAAATAAAATAGTAACAAGAGTAAGTGAGTAGGAATGTGCGAGTTTGGTGCAGATTTTGCCAAATCTCATTTTGCCTCCCTATTCTCTCTGAATCTTTGCTATTGTCCACAGAAGGGTGGACAGAGGTGAACCAGAAATCCATTTCTCTAGACTTCCACTAACCTCTAAAAAATACACCCATGAATCTAAGTGAAAAAAACCCCACAGCATCATGCAAGTTAAGCTGAATATTTCTATCAATCAAAACCATCTGGAACATAGGAAGCAAAGTACTCTTTATAGCTAGTGAATAAAAATTACTCACATAAAGATTAAATGGCTAGCTTTTGCCAAAGTAAGAGGTTTGCCATTGAGATGCTCCATTTATTAGGATCAATGTCATTACTTACTGTACTGTTATTGCTATATTGCTATTACTACTGTGTTTGCTATACAGCTGGGCAGTGTGATGAAAAATATTAGGACATAGCTTAGTTGTTTGTTTTTCTGTGTAAAAGAGCATTTTGAAGAGGTTCATGTAATTGCAAATGTAAAAGTAATTTAACAAATTGAATAGACAGTAATAAAACGGCAGCTAAAATTCCGTGTTGATAAAATATTTATATAGTCAAAAAGGAAAAAACCACCCACCTTTTTTCAAAGAATTCTCAAGCACTGATTTAGAGGGGAATCCTAGTTGGCAGTTCATTGAGATACTCTTTTAATATGAAGCTGTGGGTCAAAACCCTTGATGGGATTTAATGGTATGGATGAGGAACAGGGCAGCAGAATGCTCTTACATAAATCACTGCCACCACTTCCTCCAGCACTGCATAGGTGGGACTGGCTGTTCTGTCTGCAGAAAGAGAGTGCATTTGGAAATGAACTCAGAAATTACTCTGACTCATTGGTGGAGAAATTGGAAGGCTGGGATTTTTTTCTCTTTGAAATGTAGAGAAAAAGAAAGGGACATGATAAAAGTAGAGAAAATAATCAGTGTTCCCTGTAACACATAGCAAAAAGTGGATACTTGATAAAAAGAAAAGGCAGCTAAGTCCAGATCACTAGCAGGCAAGTTTCCTGCTTCCTGAGGGCTCACATGGACGCTGGCTTTGCCAGAGGATACCAGAATTCAACAACAGGAACTCAACAGAGTCTGAAGAAACGCTGAGCTTCTTTTTGGGCAATGATGCTACCTGCAGTTACAATAATTAATGCCAAGAAAGATAACATTAGAGAAAATATAGGAACTTGTAGTGGAAGCCAGCACTCATTATTTTAGGGACTATTTTGCAATCTTCATTGGACTGTTGTCAGGGCAGGTAATACATTGTGTTATTCTGAGCTCTGTCAGATATAAGATAGTGAGCAGATGCATCAAGTTGGTCTAGAAAAGCAATTTTCATATTATTGTCCTGTCTAAACTATAAATATGCATTTTTGTCGGGCCATCTGATAGCAATTATCAGTTTTTACAGCAATGGTTTTCCTCCTGTACTTTGTAGTCCATTTTTGTAAAGAAGTAAATAAATAGGGTTTTCCAGATGGAATTTTGAGCATGATTTCTCTCTGATGAGCTGCTGACAAATACATATGCATATTTTTAATTGCTAGCCTCATTTTAAAATCAGACTGGTTCATTAAATGATGGAAAATGGCTCAGGAAAGACAGTGCTTTAAGCCCACTGCTTCTGGAAAATGGTTCAGGAATGTCAGGCAGTTCTTTAAGCCCTCTGCTTCTGTTCCCTAACTTTTTACAACACACAGGATCTGGGATCCAGACAGATAGGACACTTGGTATCTTTTCTTTTCTTTTCTTTTCTTCAAATTCTCTGTGTTTAAAATACTACTCCAGTGGTTTCTGACAACTGCTTAGGGCAATTTTGCTTAGCCTAGCGGAATGTCCTGGAAACTACTGGCAATGATTTAGCTCCCAAAATTGGAACACATTTAGCAGAGACAGAAAGCCTATGAACAAATAATGGACAAATGCCAGAGTAAATAAATGTGGTTCATGAGCTGTGGTCAGAAATGTCTCTCTTTCAGTATGCAGTGCAAAGCTTTTGCCAACATTTACCATAAAGTTATTACACAAAGCAGTTTTTCCTCTCAGTAAGACAAACTCAATGAAAGACTGCCTCTGGTCTAGCAGCCTACCATTAGCCTGCGATAGCCTGTCATGCCATGAGGAAACCTGTGTGCAGTTGCTTTGCTTCAAGCTGTGCTTTTGATTTTGCTACTCAGCCTTCTGTACAAAAAGAGAGAGGCAGCAGGAGAGAGCATCCCTAGAGTTCGGCACTCC
This sequence comes from Fringilla coelebs, assembly GCF_963513975.1. Lineage (NCBI taxonomy): Eukaryota > Metazoa > Chordata > Aves > Passeriformes > Fringillidae > Fringilla > Fringilla coelebs. The sequence goes on from NC_140028.1 coordinate 128,100,298, forward strand.
TTTAGGAGACCACGGAGAACCACAGGGCAAATTTTAGGCATCTTGTCTCCCAAGCCCACTTGGCCTGGCTGCCCAAGTCCTCTGAAAGCACTTTCTTACACTGTCATTTTGGAGAGAGGCATTGCAGGCATCACCACCGCCCAGCAGCATCACCTTCCTTTTCAAATGCCCCGTCAATGGCTCCAAGAGAGGAAAGGGCAGGCAAAAATCAATGGCAAGCTATTGCTGATGTTTCTTCCTGAAACTCCTTCACCATGTGTTGTAGGATGGTATTTACATTATCTACAAGTGATGGTTGTGGGACATGGGTCTAAGTGGTCAGAACTTCTGCTCTCCTCTGTCTTTGGAGGAACTGGCTGATGTCATCTTCCAAATTCTGCAGGAGAAACCAAGAATTTGCAGTGCCTCTCTGTAGCCATAGGAACCCTGACTCCAAAGCTACACAGCTAGACATGGCTGGGTTTGGCTGCTCTCCCACCAAAAAGGCCCTTCTCAGCTACCAACCTCCCAAGCAAGAACACAAGAAAAAAAGGTTTGGTGGAAGGGCCTGCCTCACACTCAGGCAGTTTGAGGTTGACCCAACACCAGGGTAAAATAGATGAGGGAACCAAAATGACATTGTTCTGCTCTGCATAGTTTTCCTTGTACTAATCACTGAAAATGCAGAAACAGAGACCAAATTAATTTTGTGTGTTGCCTATGGATGTTAAGCCTCAGTGGAGTGTATCAGCCCAGGCACAATGCCATATGGAATGATTTTCGGCTCCATCCCTTGGAGTGTGAATGAGAAAACATCTGGTTGAAGAAGAGTAATTTGAATTTTTGTTTAAAATCTTGCCCCACCTCTCCTTTCACACATGAAGATATATAACCACGCACAGTGCCCCAATAGAAGCAAATGCCCTTTAGAGTAGCATGAGTCAGACCAGAACAGAAATCCCAACTGAAATAGTTAAATAGGAATCCTAACTGAAATAGTTAATGGGAATCTTGTAATTTACAACTTTATGAAATCCTTAATAAATGCTGTTCTAGCAGTTTTCTGGATTTTCACCACTGACAGGATCCAAGCAAAGAAAGCTAAATTATTTTGATAATGCCAGATAGAGGCCAAATTGAAGTTACAGGGAAAAAAACTGTTCTGGTTTGAAAATGTGGAATATTTCTGCATATGAAAACATCTAAACCCACCCAAGTATTCTCTAACAGGGACTGAATAAATTTGCCCTATTCTGAGCCCATTCCTTTAATGAACGTGCATCGTTCTGTGCTGTGCCCGGCAGATGCAATAATAGCAATGTCTGGTGAGCTTCTGCAAGGAGCCCTGCAATGAAAGCACCTTCCCCTCCCGCCAAGTTAAAAGAGAACAGGCTGACATGTATTGGAAATGCACGGGCAATATAATGATAGCAAATTGCTTTGGAAAGAAAAAGGTTCCGCAGCGCACATGTCATTTCCATCCCCAGCTCGGAGGCAGCGCTTCAGCTCCATCCTTTGTGTCTCCCTCCAGATCTACGCCCCTCCCTCACCCCTGCCTTTGGGGAGAGCACTGCTGCACTGTAGATCAAAAGCAGCATCTTCACTACAAAGAAGGAGAGAGCTCACGAGTCTCTACTGGCCCGCCTCCCTCACCCCCCCCCCCCCAGAAAGTGGCAGCTTTGTTACCCTCTTCATCACTCTTTTAAGAGCATATTGGAAAAATTCTTTCCTTTTGGTCCCTCCTGATGAATTCCTCTGACTGGGACATTCCTGCTAGTGCCTGTTTCCCTGTTCAGCCCTGTCCGGGCTGTGCCATGAGGCTTTTGTCACAACAATGGTTCTTCTGAGATGGTGACAGAACATCATCTAACACCCAGGAAAATGGGGCTTAGCCATTATTTCTAGAATATATTTAAGCCCTTTGGGAGGTTGCTATTGAAAAGGCCAGGGATGCTGACTATCGGGTTTTTTAAAATTCTGATGTCTAACAAAATATAAAAGTTGTCTTTTAGCCTGAGGAGGAGCTTAGGTTCAATACGTCGAGTGGGCTGCCACTGTGGGTCCAGAGCTGTCAGGAAAGAAGGGGAGATCATATTATCCCCTCATTTATCCCTTTAGACACATTACTCATCCCCCCTCTACTTCCTTGACCCTTGGGTTGTGTTTGTGCAATTCCAAATGCATTTTACAAAGCGCTGTTTTTATTTTTGCTCAAAACTTTTCAGCTTTTTCAGCTCTGTGAAAAAAATCCCAATTGCGAAATGGTGTAAATCACACTCATCCACCTTTCTGATGTGCAATGCAGTCAGAGTATCTGGACATTGTCAGGGCATTGTAGCTCATATCCCAGGGTGACTTTGTTATAAGAAAGGAGTTTAATTTTTTCCTCTTTTGTAACCTTGTGAAATTTCCACATTAAAAAGCAATCACATCTTTCAAACCAGCAATGATTGTGTTTGGCATCATGGCTGCAAACCCCCAGTGTGCAGGGCTGAGCTTGTTTTCACTAAAATGAAATCAGCTTTCAAAATAAACGATCTGCAGCAACATTATATTCCCTAAATCTTATAATCCTATTAACAGAGTTGAATTTTTTTCCCTTTTTTTTTTTTTTTTCTTTCTTTCCTTTATTTTTTTTTTTTCCTTTTTGTTCCCATTGCCACCAGACTGACAAGATTGGCCCTGTTTCAAGGGGTACAAACAGCAAGTCAGTTGAGGATGTAGCCAAGACATGCACTGCAAGCCGAGGACCAGCTCTGCCAGGGCCTGTGGTTAGAAGCTCTTAACGACTATTGTAAGCCCTTAAATATAATCATCTGTATTTCACCTCCACCTAAGGTAGTTCATGTGTAGCATGTTTATCTGCTCACACAGCCTTTCAAGAGACTCAACAAACAGCCCTGTTTGCAGAAGCGAGAGGGGAACGGGTTGCCTTGGCTCTCCCCATGAATGAGGCTTCTATCAAAAATGACACGGCGGTGCCAATGTGGTGAAGGGAAATGTCTCCAAATTAGCCTGGGCAAAAATCTCTTTGCCAGAAGTGGAAATTACGTGGTAATATCAAAAGGCAACTTTACTTATATATAATTCCAGGTTTCTCTGCAAGTATTTTTTTTGGAAGAAAGTCAGAAGGACTCAATCTTGTGCCGCTCTTGCTGGTCCTGCCTCCCGTGCCCTTCCCATGGAGGGGACTGGGGCCCCCTCCTCTCACAGTGCACCTTGGAATCTGTTGTCTTAAACCCTGATTAAAAAGGTGTCATAATTGGCCCAGAAGGTAGAAATCCTCGTGATCATGGCAGAAGTTGTATATTCATTTTGGGATCAGGAGGGAACACACAGAAAGGGCTGAGACTGTACCCATGGGAAGGTCCCTATCCCCCTGCAAGTCTTTTGTGACAATGTTTATTTGGGGGTTGCACTTTCCGGAAAACTGGGTCCCCCCTGCAAAATCCACATTTCTGAGGGGTCACAGCTCCCAAGGGCATGGTGGGTCAGCAGCTACTGTAGGCTGCCAAGTGCTAGGGTGCAGAATTTGTAATGAAAAGGTGCCAGGACCCTCCAGCTGCTCTTGGGGTGCCTAGCATAGCCTGGAGAGAAACCTGGGATGCATGGGATCACCAAAGCTCAGACACCCCTGGCCCTCCCAGACAGCTTTTACTGCAATGAAATGCTGAGTGGGGAAAGTAAACATCGCTTTTATTTTGCAACCTTTTCTTCTTATTGGTCATCAGGACAGCAGTGGTTTCCTTAGGCTGTGGCTCTGAAGCTGACAGGGCCCTGCAGCTGCAGGAATGTGGAGCTGCACGGTACAGGGGCACAGCAGCCTCTGTCAGAAGCTGCAGTTGCGATACCAGCTGCCACCTCCTCAGAGCTGCTGCTCCCTCCCTTGTTTACTAAGTGGCTTTGCCATAGCTTTATGTGAAACTTAAAACCATAAAGTAAAAATATTAGATTATGAGGTAAACAGGCACAGTCCTCTCTGTTAAAACACAGCACCTGCTTCTCCTCTCCTCACCTCTTCACCAACACTGCCAGCTGAAACGTATTTTTGACAAATTCTGTGATTAATAAATCACATCAGGTCAGATCTGCTGCCACTGAAAGCCAGGAGAAATCTTCTGCTGATGGTGTTGGGAGCCCCTCAATCAGTATTGCAGTCCCAGTTTTGTAAAAAAGTGGTGCTGAGATCCCAGGGGTAATAAGCTCGGTTTAAAAATCAGAAGATTTTTAGGTCTAGGAATCAGGGACTTTATTTTATCTGAGTTTTGATTTTTAAGCCTCTAGAAGATTACATGGCTGAGCTTTGCTGTGTAACCAAGAAGATTTGAGGCTTCAAAAAGTAAACAAAGGAAAGATGATATTCTGCCAGATCGCTTCTGCCAGGAGCTGGGGTTTCTGCAGGGCAAAATATTCCAAGATTTGTGACAAAATCTCCAGAGCTACAGCGCTCCAGAGCTACAGCATAAGAAGGCCCAGAGACCAGCCAAAACATTCACATGTAGCTGCAACAGTAAAATTGCTGGTTAAGCAGGTAATTTCAGGGCCAGACTCAAAAAATTATTACAGTCTCTTCCACTGTTCTGGTTTTAATAACTGCACATTCCATGCAAATTGCTACTGGGATATTGTTAGCCTCCTGATAACAAATAAACATACCTGCTGAAGACACAGCCAAACTGCATCTGCTCACTGTATTCGTTAAGTGCTCCTCAGCTGTAGGATCAGATACTGAAATTAATTACATGAATAAGGTACAGATTTGCCTACAGTTTCTCCAATGCACTCTGCTTAGGCATGGCTTCTTTTCTAACAGAATCTTTTATTAAAATATAAAGTTAGATTTGACAAGAATTCATAGGCATCTCAACAAATCTGCTGCGGACTTGCCTGCATTCCACTTACAGACATCCTGGTAAAATCACAGAGTAGATTTATTTGGAAATTACATCTAGATAGTGTCTGTTGCATAGTTTCTTTTGTTTTTACAAAAGAAAGTATTCAAAAGGCTGTCTAGCTTTACATACTAAGAGAGTTCTTAATTTCAGTTGTATCATTACAAACACCTAACACAGTGTATAAAATAGAGCAGGTCCCTCCTCTGTCATTGCCCTCATTTTTGGGGGGACTCAGACCACCTGAAATCTGAATCTGCTAAACATTGCCTCGCTTCCCTGACTCCCACAGCACCCCCTTCATCTTAATGCCGGAGCAGGCAGAGTGAGTGCAGACTGCTGAGTGCAGAATTAAGCATCTGGAAAAATATCCTGCTGAACTGGAATCTTTCTGGGAAGGGCTGGATGTGAGAACTGAAGTGCGAGGCTGATGCTGGGGTTGTATAATCTTTTTCTTTTCAGAGCTCTTCGCCATCCAAGAATTGGAATTGTTGTAATAACAAACAAATGCAGGCAGGCAATGATTTGGGAAGAAATCTAGGTGAGATTTGGACAGGAGCAAGGGAGACTGGGATGCATGAGTGTCACTTTTTATTTGGGATTGAGTAAACTCAGATTCTTAAGCAGATATGAAAATGTGAGTGCATATGCTAATTCCTAACTATCAAGATTTTACCATAAACAATGGTAGAAAAAAATAGTGGAATAATTATGAAAAATATACTGACATCTTCCTTTTAAGAAATTTCAACTTTTTTCCTGAAGAAACAGTTTTCTAAGGCAATTTACTCAGGCAATAATAGAAGTGTATTTATGTAGCTGAAAAGATTAGTAACTCTCCTGAGAGAAAACAACAGATTCCATTTACCCATCGGGAAACTACGACAACTTGCAGCTGCAGAGTGAAAGAATAAGGTCTGCTGGAGCTCGTGCCAGGAGGAGCTGCCTTGTGCCCCTGCTCACTGGACTGTCCTCTTCTGGCAGCCCCCTGTGAACCTTGACTGCCATGGGTATGAGCTACAAGTCTCAAGGCTGGTGTTTGCACTGCAGAAGTGTTCAGTCAGCACAGCATAAACTTATAAAGTGCTCTCCAAACAGGCAGAGGGCTCAATGAAGTTTCCTCTCCAGTTGTTCCAAAGTCCCAGCCAAAAATCTCAGTGGGATTTCCCGGAGGAATTGCAGATTAAAGCAGCAGAGCTGCAGCCAAACACCAAGGCTGGAGGTTTGTGTATTTGCTGCTTTCTTCCTCAGACTCCTGGGTCAGACCCCGCTTGTGGGTTAGCTGAGACTGTCACTAACCCTGCTTGGCCACTCTCACATTAGCCTTTGCCATGATCTCCTTTTCTCTGTCAGCTCTCTCACTGCAGTCTCACCGTCTTTCATTGTTTGAAAGGGAACCTCTACAGGGTATTTTTTTTAAAGGCTCAGCGCCTAGAGCCACTTAATTGCATGATAATCTCAGCTTTTGCTTAAAAAGAAATGTGCTAAGCCCTTACGATGGTGGGGAGAAGATTGTACATTTGAATCTTTGGGGATTGTAGAAGGCAAATAAAAATATCTAGTGTATATATGTGTTTAGTTTCATGGTTTGGAGGTGGGAGAGTAGCATTTTACAGAATCACAAGATTGGCAATAGCATACTTGGTTTCCAGCAGGACTGACTTTTTTCTCTTGGCCCTTGTTTATTTCTGCAGCCTGATGTGCTTGTGGCTTGGCAAATAAGTCTCCCTGGACCATTGTAATATTTTATTGGAGCATATATAACTATTGGGACAACAGCTGTAAACCAGAAGTGAATTCTTATTTTCTTTTTTGTTTCATACTCTGGCATGGTAGATATTAGAGCCTTGAAAAGGCAACAAAAAGTCTTTCATTTCCTGGCACGAAAATTATGGGTACAGGAAACAAACCTCCAATCAGTGGCCTTTTAACCTTAATGGCTCTTTCCAGGGTGGATGACTTTAATACCTTTCTGCGCTTGCAAGGCCACATACTTCTTTCTGATTCTTACTCTAAAAGCAGGGGTCATGCTAGGCCAAATATGATTGTCCTCAGCTAGATTTTATCTCCTTTCAGGAGATAAAATCTCTGTAGGAGAACAGGCTTCCAAGAACTCTGTCTGGAGGGCTCACTACCTTTCTGCAGCTTTCTCACTTATGGAGCTGTGGTTTTCTATTATTTCCTCCTCCTGTTTCCAACACATGATAGTGCTTTTAGATGATAACAAAAATCAGTTCTTCACCACCAGAGCATGCAAAGGTGCTGAGGAGGGAGAAAGGGCGAGGCTAGGATTCTGTAGCCTCACATGGGGACCATGCTCAAGAATGACACTGGGAATTCAGACAGTTTTACATGTCATATTTCCACCCTACATCCAAAAGAGAGGGCTACGCTGTTTGTTGTTGTTGTTGTTGTTTCTGGTTGTAGATGTCAAGGTATTAGTACAGAGCAGCTTGCTGGAATACAATATCTTTCTTATACTTTGTCCCATCACATAAATTCTTGTACTTCAGAGAAACCCTGAAGTATTGAGGCATGCTAAGATGGGATCATGAAGTGTTCAAATGATGTAAAGGCCATTGTGCTACAATAGCCAAGACAGGTGCCTGTTGTAATTTGCCATAGATACTTGAGGGGAAGTCAGCAATGACCCAGCTTCATCAGCTACAGACACATAAACATGAAAAAAAATCCAAGACAACCAAAAATAACACTGTATAAAACAGTAGATATCTTCTGATGAAAATGAGAGACCCAGCTAGAGAGAGGACTGACTACTTAGCTAGAGATTATGTGAATTCTTCAACAGTCCTTATGCTTGTACACTCTGCTACTTCCTAGCCTTGGTCCTCTTCCTGAGGAAGCTTTTAAGGTTACTAGCCAGGCTGAAAGCAAGGGGAAGAGTTCATCACGTTAAAACCTATAAACCTAAAAAAACAGGGAATCAAGGATGAAAGTTGTAATGGAGATACTCTAAATCTGTGTCACTCATGACCTGAATTATGCGTTATAGGAATTACTATAGCAAGAATCACGTAAATAAGTGGAGGACAAGTCTTAGGAGAAGTAGTGCAAGTGCAACAGTGAGCTGACCTGAGCTGGTGCCCAATGACACATGTTAACAAAACACTGCCTCTTCTGTCCTAAGTGACCCCCTGACAGGTGGAACCCTAAGTCATTGATGAAATTAACTCAATGGACATTTTGTGCAGAGTTTATGGTTTTTTATGAACATATATTACAGGGATTGTCCATAGACTAAGGGAATGATATCTGTGTATTCCAGCAAAGGATGGGAAGGGGTGGTGGTTAGTGAGGATGTATTGGAAGATGTGGGATCATGATGGAAATGGTATGGAATAAGGGATGGAGGATGTGCTGGTTTTGGCTGGGACTGAGTTAATTTTCTTCATAGTAGCTAGTATAGGGCTGTGTTTTGGATTTGTGCTGGAAAACAGTGTTGATAATTCAAGGATGTTTTAACCATTGCTGAGCAGGGCTTGCACAGAGTTGAGGCCTTTTCTACTTCTCACCCACTGCACCAGCAAGCATAGGGAGCTGGGAGGAGATGTGGCCAGAACAGCTGACCCAAGGGATATCCCCTAACATACATTGTCATGTTCATCATGTAAAGCCTGTGGGGAAGAAGATGGAAGAGAGGGATGTTTGGAGTTACGGTGTTTGTCTTCCCAAGTCACCATTACATGTGATGGAGTTCTGCTTTCCTGGGGATAGCTGAACACCTGCCTGCCTATGGGAAGCAGTGAATTAATTCCTTGTTTTGCTCTGCTTGCATGTGCAGCTTTTGCTTTACTCATCAAACTATCTTCATCTCAGCCCATGAGTTTTCTCACTTTTACCCTTTTGATCCTGTTCTCCAGCCACTGAGGGATGAAGTGAGGGGGAGAGAATGAGAAACTGTGTGGAGCTTAGCTGCTGTTAAACCACAACACACTCCTTGATTAAGTTGGCCATTTTTTTCTCTACATTTTTCTTGCTATTTATTCTTTCCTGAGCATGTAGTGCTGCAGAGACACAGCTCTGGTGGTTGAACAGCAGCCACAGGGGAAGCCTAGGATATCCATGAGGAAGACAGTGGTCTCTAAGGGAGGTGTGATTTATGAAGACAAACTCCTTTCCTGCCAGAGTGGTGGGAGGAAAGCAGACCCCAGTGTTGCTGGAAAACATTCTGAGAAATCTCAGTAAGTGGTTTCTTGGCCTCAGTTGGGCTTTTTTACCCCTCTTAAAGGTACGATTTTACTCTTAAGCTGTGAATTACTTTGTTCAGGAATTTCTACCTTATGCCTTAAACATTGATGGCACTTAATAAATAAAGTGCTGCCTCTGTTCTCTTCTGCTCCCCATTTCTTTTTTATTTCTTTTCTTGTTGATTGTTTGCTCTTAGTTCAGCTGCAGAACTCATACACCTTCACTCCAGGTAATCTCTGATCACCTCTCAATCTTCCTCTGTAATAACTTCTCCCTTGGAGTTCTTCATTTTCAGTGCAGAAATCCATGTGGAAAGTGACACGACAAAAGCAGGCCAACTGGAAGCAAGGTAAAGCTGAAAAGGCATGGGATCAGCTGTCTTGCTTTTGTTCAGTACTTATTTATTAAAAGGCTTTGTATTTAAAATGTAGAAGAAGCTTCTGCAGAACACATCACCTCCTGCACCAGATAATCTAAGGCTGCTGAAACTGTAGTTGATAAAGCTGGTTTAAATTTCATACCAAGTATGCTCAATTTTTAAGTTGTTCATTAATTTTAGATGGAACTTCTCTTCATTTAACATTCACCTGCTTGTCATTTGTTACTACTTCATTAAGAAATTAACTGAGATCTGACACTGAGTATGTAAGGAGGTCTCTGTCCCAAAGAGCTTCAACTCTAGATACACAAGACAGCACCAGCTGGGAACGAAAACAGAAATAAATAGATGCAGGAATTTGTCCTATGCCAAATAGCAGGACAGTAGCAGTGATGTGATGAGAAACAGTCTCTTAGCACCTAAGTCAATGCCCTTTTCACTGGGCTACAGTAATAACAGCAATGAGCCCTGCTAACAAGGAGGTAATTTTGGTATTCATAGCAAGATTAACCAACACACCATGTCCAGTAGAGACAACTCAGAATTCATATACACAAAGGGCACATTTGTTACAAATTCACTGAATCCTTTTAACCTTTTTCCATTTATGTCTGAATATTAGCACTTGGAAATATGCAGAACTAGAGCTTAACAAGCTCAAAGAGTTAGATTATGGATGTTACTGTGCTCCTTCAATTTCATTTAATGGCATGCAAGGTAATTATGAATTGTTGAGTTTCCCCTCCTCGGAGACAAACCAAAGGGGCTCAATTATTGCTGCAAAATCTAAGAGGAAAAAAGAAGAGAGTTAAAAAAAAAAAAGTGTCAAAAGCATAGTGCAGGTGGACTGTTCCAAAGGGAGCACCAAGCCACGCAGCCGTGCAAGATAAGCAGTGACTCCACATGGACATGAGTCTCGAGTCCAGTGATCAGAGAGAGCAGAACTTAACTCTTGAATGTGACAGAGCGAAAATTACTATTTCCCCATCGTCTCCCTCTTGCAGATGAAGGACAGTAGATTGCTTGGTGGTCTGGCTCACAGAAGGACTGGGATTCATTTTCAGCCTGGACAAGTCAAGTAGCTGTATCCTCTCTAAGGACTTTGAATGCTCTATGCGCTCTATGTGGGAAAGCTGTGCCAGGTGTAGAGATTCCTGTTTGCATGATCTAATTTTGTCCAGGAAAAACTGATTTGTGTTTTTAAATAGCTACCATCTAACTGAATTGCTTTTCTGCTAGTGGTAATGGTTGCTTTCTTAATCAAAAGATACATTTGAGAATAATGCCCGGTTGGTGTTTTTTTGGCGGACGCAACTAAAACTTCAGAGCATTTCCAGTTGATCACTGCATGAGCAATACTGTGAGGAAACCATCTGATTTTGGATGTGAAGTTTCAAAGAATCTCTGCACAAAGGAGAGCCATCACAATTTGCCTGTGAAGGACAGGAAGGGCAGGACATGACCACTAGTGCTGGATGAGGCTCCCTTTTGTTTGTCTATTTCCTTTTCTTCTTGCAGGTTGTTACTTAGAATGAAAAAAACATTTACCAGATACCTTGAAACAGGCAGTATTCACAGCAATGCAGAGGAATCCAACAAGATTTCCAAATTGCTAGTCTTTTGTCTGACCTCCTGGTTTCCCAGAGCATCTGATCAGTGCTGCCTAATCTACTGGGACAAAGTATCAGTGAAAACTCCAGCGTTGTCAGTGGGTGACCTGGATGATCCTCCAGTCTTCTTCCCTTGCATGTTTGGTCATTCTGAAGCACACACCTGGACATGTTGCAGCACTGCTAAAAGCTCAAGCATGGACAGAGCAATGTGGGGCCCGCATTTGGATGGAGCAGTCTGGAGATGTGGGATGAAGATGCATCCAAAATATGGCTTCTTTTTCAGAATAAGCTGACCATCTTGTAAGACCCCAATGGCACACCAAAGCATTTTGGCAGACTTTCAGAGCATAAACTTATATCCTGACAAGATGGAGAGTCAGAGAGAAGGTTGATAGAGATGCTTGAGTAGGGAAAACAAACACAAGTAGGAGCAAACTGAAGAAAATTTTTCTTCTTACATGTCCTCTCTGTGTTTTCTCTGAGACCATTTGTTCAGCTGCCTGTATAGACAGTTGACCTTGAAAATTTGGCCTGAGGACCTGAAACCACTATTTGTACCACTTGAAACACAGACTCATCTAGTCATCATAGCTAGGATTAAAGCCTGTTTCCAAAGATGTGTCCTGCTGAAGTTAAAAGTGTTACACTTCTCAATGTCTCAACATAAAGTATTTTCCATGTGGAATTGGCTGAACCCATTCTATCAGTGATCATTGTACCTAACATATTTACTGTGGAAAGATGACTAGACCACTGAGAAGAAGGGATACAGTTCAAAGGCTCAGCTGGTACATGCTCAGATTTCATTGTCTAAGTATAAATAACCCTATAATAAATGCTTGAATCAAAATTGTGAAACTTAGTTGAGGGTAGTTTCAGGATCCAAGCCTAGAACTGCCTAGGAATTTCATGGCTGGTCATCCTGTGGGTTGCCCTGCCCACAGAAAAAAGAATAAGGAGACAAAGGCAGATTTCCAGTTCTGATGCCTGTTTCAGGCCTTGCCAGAAAGATCAGGCTTGTGGCTCAAAGACCTTGGTTACTTTTCCTAATATTTGGACCTTGGGAAGTTGCTTTATCCTCAGGACACTCTCATTTTTCTCTCTGCAAATGGGAGATGATAGTTCCCTAAACAGTAAGAATAAAGTCTCTATGATACTTCATTAATTTATAATGAGTGCTCTATTAAAACCAAATAGAGAAACAAAACCTCCAGTACAAACCTACATAGTCTTCTCAGTCTAAACAACTTTCTGTGTCCATGCTACTTCCTTGAAGTTAGAACTCCACAGAGAAGCCAGCCAGGGTGGTCCTAATGCGATAATTCTGGGTTTCTGGTGGCAAAAAGTTCTGTTTCTTTTCCAAAAAAAGGTATTTTTCTTAACATATTGAAAACCAGCCACACAAAAAACAACATTCCCTAGTGTTTGCATAGAAAAAGAGATGTACTCATAAATGCAGATGACGGGCAGCTTTCCTGTAGTCACAAGTCAGCGTATTCAAGCACTAACATACATTATTTTCTAAAAGTCAATACCTATATTTAGATCAGTTTTGTCTCAAGATTAATTTTATTAGTGATTGAAAACATGGCAACTTCTTCATCAGCTCTCAGATCCAATTTAAAAAAAGATTCACAGTAAATCTTAATGCCATGAGATCTCAATTTCTTTTGAGTTGATTTTTCTTATACATTGAAATTCTTCTATAATTAAAATTCACTGGTCTTATATCCTCTATTTATGTCCATGTTATTTGCACATAAATTTATGTGACTTGGACATGTTATTTATTTGTCTCTCAGTGATCAATAGGATCTACCAGGTCAGCAGTCCCATCATAATTGCTTGGTTTATATCAACAGTACTCATGATCCCTAAGTGGTCTTCCATTCCAGCACTGTTCAGGGCCACAGCATTTAAACAGCTAACATCAGGCAAGCATGGAGCCATTACAGCCAGTAATGCTAAGGCACAAATGAGATTAAGGTAATAAATATCAAATATCAAAGAAACTTCAAAACAGCATATATCGGAGTCATGGAAAGAAAGAATTTTTCTGATTCATCATCAGCTCCAAAGAATAAAAAGCCTTTCTGACCACTTAAATGAAATATTCTGTTTGATCCCCAAATGAACTGTTTTATTTTGAAACTGAGATTTTAAAAAATGTTTTCAATTTTATTTCAAAGTAAGCTGAAATGCATCTCAAAATAAAAAGTTGTCTTTGTGAAGAAACATCGAGTTTTTATTTTTGAAAATATTAGAACAAAAGATTTTAATTTTGAGGGAATTTCTCCTCAGTTTTATATATGAAAGTAAGTTGGTGAAGTGGGACATTCCTGGAAAGTTTTAGTGTTGACAAATATGCATTTTTCATCTAGTAGAGTCCTGGTGAAAAAATATTGCCCAGTCTAGTTGGTCTACAGTTTCATAAATCAGAGGTCATTCCTTCCCTTTCCCAATGGAGTTTATATTTTGAAGGCAAATGCAAAGCTCTCCTTAGAAGGAACACAGCCCTCAGCAGGAGAGGCCTCTAAATATGTCCAAACCCAGGACAAGCCATCCTGCACTGTGAGCTACTGATATTGCAATGATGCTGAGGGAATGATGCAACTCAAACTAGAGTCTAAAGTAATGTGACAGTTTTCTAGCAGTGCACGGTCATTGAAATGTTTCATATTCTAAAGTGAGACAGGTAAACCCTGCTGATGTCACCTAAGTTTAGCTAAAGACATTTGGTTTCCCATTGCCCATAAAGACCTGCTGGTGCCACAGGACCTCGGAAGGACAGCACTGCAGCCTTAGATTTGTGACACTCAGTCCTTCTTGTGTGACAGCTGTGGGGACCTTGCAGAGGGGTAGCAACCACAGTCTGCTCAAGAAATGTAAGATGCTGCAGCATACCTACTTCGTTGTATGTAATCATACCATTAGCCTCTTAACTATGTCTAATGCAACTTATTAAAAAACTTCAGGATTTGCTTTTTAATTTTTTGGAATTACGCTGATTACTTTCCTTGAAATGAAACTAATTTTGAGATAGGATGAGTTCTATATTTTCTACAGATTTGGTAGCTGGTGGAAAATGATTTTCTTCCAGTGACTTGAAGAACAGAAAGATCCTTCCTAAGGATGGGGTGTAAGATACTTAACTTCAAAAGCCGATGGAATTAACTACAAGTTCTGTGATTGGTATATATTGCTCTTTGTTTGAAACTCTGAAAGAGAAAGTCATACCTACCTCTTCTCCTCCACAGAGGTAATGCTTTTGTAGGAGTCTTTCATGCCAAGCATGTGTGTAGGTGTGGATGTTCTACTGGAAGGTTTAGAGGAGAAATTCTGTAGCAATCACACTCATCTCAGAGCAACAGCTGCCTTTCAGATTTGTTTCGTTCTCTGGTACCACTGTGAAATACTTTCTCTTGTAATTACTCTAACTTATTTGTATCTCAAGTGCCATTGTGAATAAAAGTTAGAGACAAATGTTTTTATCAGCTTCTTGAGTGAAAGAAATACACCTCGTGCCATTGGATCCTTTGCCCCATTACAACTCCATCTCTTATCATCCCTCCCAAAAATATTTGGTTTGCTGCTGGGCAGTCTGAGAAACATAGCTTTGATCTGTGATTTCTGAATGTGTGCAGGATGAATGACTAAGTACTTATAGGTTACAAAATGGAAGTTAGGGATAATATCCAAGTTAGCACACTATGAAGCTTAATTAGTGTTCAGGAGATATTCTCCTGAGATGCTTTAGATGCTCTGGAGAGCTTACACTGGGTTTGAGCTCTAAATCTTCTCAAGTTGAGGAAGCTCTGGTGTTTAGGTCTTGAGAGAATGCTAGGCTGATGCTGTCAGCATTTCCTCTTCCTTCCTTCTCACCAAAAAGAGACATGTGCACTATCTAAGTCACTGCCTCATTTCTGAATCATGCACCAGTACAGGAGGGTGAGCTGCTGCCATGGAGAAGGGCACGGCTTTACAGTACTTCTGTCTTTGGCAGCTTCAACTGACCACACTGAGCCCTCTCTCTGCTGTGAATTTGGCCATTAGAGTCTGACTGCAGACACACCTGCAGCCAGCTGCTTCGTTTTTCAGTGAAGCAGGACCAGCTTTCATGATGTCATTGTTGCTCTTTGGATTAAGCCTCAAGAGACAGTTTCCAGGACTGAAGCTGCAATCTGTCATTCATGCCCAGCTTCTAGGT
Organism: Fringilla coelebs; assembly: GCF_963513975.1. Lineage (NCBI taxonomy): Eukaryota > Metazoa > Chordata > Aves > Passeriformes > Fringillidae > Fringilla > Fringilla coelebs. The sequence continues at coordinate 128,115,577 of NC_140028.1, forward strand.
GTGTAAAAAGCAAGAAGGAAGGACATACTGAGCCTCCCCAAATCCTCATGTTGGTGTGTCCTTTTTCATCACTGAATATCAAAGTATTCAAAGTTAATCCTGCAACTCTTCCTGCAGGACAAAGAAGTCTCTGAGTCAATTGCATATGCAGAAAATAACTTTTACCCCTCCAAAATAGGGAGGTGCTTTATTGCAGAAACTCTGCTAAACACACACACTTCCAGCAACCCACTGAAATCAGAGAACAATGACAGAGACTATATTTATGGGTTTTTTTTCCCTCTTACCTCTTTGGCAAAAGGAGAGTGGGCGGAGACAGACACTTCGGCTCCACATTCACCTAGAAGCCCTTTCAAATGCCCGGAGTGTTGAGCAACACGGAGGCAGCAGTTTCTATCTTCATTTCTGTGTGTTGACAGGGAGAGAGGAGAATTTGAACTGGATCAGCTCGTTTCCTGTGTTGAGGCACAGTTTGCATGGGTGTAGCAGTAGTGAAGTGGATGCATAGCCACGAACGATGGCTGCACACAACACAGGGAAACAGCAGCAAATTTTCATGTGGATGAGCTGATAGCTATTGCTCCAAATCCCAAACTGAATCCAAACCTGAGGCCACCACATTAAAATAGTGTGAAGCTCCTGGTCTGGCTCACACCATTCTGTGATGCACAAGAGATCACCCGCACGAGTGGAAAGGTGTTGGATCTCTGAGGACTTTTCAAGGAAGGAAAAGGATTGTTTGGTGAGATTCCAGCCCAAACCACTTCCATACAGGGCCTATGAATGAGGTCTGTACCATGATGTCCTGCCGATCTCTGATTTTTGCACCATTTCTCCACTGAAAGAAGATCAGTGTTATTTTTCTTGCTTGGATCACACAGACCTGACCTCGTAGTGTCCTGCCCTTTGAAGAAAAGGTCCAAGCCCAGGAAGCGGAGCTTGTCTAGGGAGAATAGAAGAAAAACTGGAAACCTGGAGCATACGCTTGCTTCTAAGATCAATTTGCCAAGACTGAAATGTTCTGGAGGCAAAGGGATTATACCAGACATGAACCTGTCCTGCTGTGTTTTGTAAAAAATTGGGTGTGTAGAGTACAGCTGCCTTCAGGCACGTTCAGCCTGCAAAACCTGTTAATCTTGGTAGAAAATAGGATTTACTGCCCTCAAATGCACCACAAGAGCTCTGCTCCCATTCAGGGTAGTATTTGTGTTATTGAAAATAATTTCTAGCATTACTTTAAAAGGCATATAAATGGAAATAAATGCTTTTCCTGCCTCAGAAAACACTGAAGAAAATCTTGGCCAATTTAAATACACCAACATGCATCCTCACATGGACACTGAAATATTGCTGGTATTTATGACAATTTAATTTTTCCCTAATGACTTTCTCCATCCCTTTTAATGATGCACAAACAACACCAACAGCAAAAGTTTGTGCTTCTGCTTTATGGTCATATTAAACTTCTTTATTCCAATCAATGCCAGATACATCTGTAGATTAAAAACAACCTTTAAGCTTTAAATAATCTTTCCATCTCTCTTATGACAATTCAGTTATTTACATTTTATTCAGTCAGACATATCACATAATGTCCCAGATGAAAATTTTTATGTACCTCATCAAAGTCTGAGTATCTGTCAAACTCTTCCAGCAAAGAAAATGCTGTGAAAGTGGATAAAACCCCAGATATGAACATCTGACCATTTGGGCTTTAGCTTGCTTGGTGCCCAGCTCCCACATGAGGTTGCTTTTTGATGATTCATGTTTGGTTCTATGGCTGTGAGGTCATCAGGTGCACTTCCCACAGTGACTCATGGATCCATTTGGACCCGAGGGGAGGAGGTGAAAGGGGAGAAGGGACGTGTGTGTGCGTGGGTACGCGCAGAGCGCAATCCGAGGCACGCTGTGCTGGGGGTGAAGCAAGGCAGGCAGGCTCTGCTGCGCGGTGCCCGAGGAGGGAAGGCTGCCTGTCGCAGATGCTCTGGGGAGACATTGCCAAAATGGCCATGATAGGTGGTACCACACATTTGTCCCTAGGTGAGATGCCTAGGGTTGTATGCTACAAACACCCCTCGTGCCCAAGAGTAAAACCAGCACGGCCAGACACAGGCATAAGCAACTCCAGGTGGTTATTTTGGGTCCTATGCTTCTGGTGTCCTCAGGAGCCTGTGTCTTCCATGCCTTGCATCCCTCCTGGCAAGCTGCCATTCAGTTTCTGCTTTGCAAAAACTGCTACCTCCCTCAGCACACTGACAGGAACCAGTACCTTTGATATGCAGGAATGGAGGTTACATCAGAACAGACAGCACAAGACAGCTTGCTCCACCCTGGGTCACTCCATGCACTCCATCCTGAATGGAATGGAAATAAACCTTTCAGGGAAGGATCTCGGGCAGAAGGCTTGGAAGTGAAATCTTCATTGGGAGAGCTGGGATGCTAAACAGAAAATTTGGTGTTGAGGAAGGGCCTGGAGATGTGCGTTTTACAAACTTTTAGAGGAATTTAAGATTCTGCTTCTAAATATATTAGTTCACCAAAAAGGAAAACAAGGACCAGATTCTGATTTCAACAATGTCATTGTAAATATGGATAATAGCACTGATTCCAGCTAATTCTAGAAGTGATGATCTTACATTAAAAATAGTGGTAAAACTACCCGTGATTCAGTGGAACTGAGAAACCACCTCACCAAGACCCAAGTGCAATGCATTTTCAAATGCCAGTGTGTCAGATGCCAGAAACACAGCTGTGTCCTTGTCTACATCTCAGTCAGTGATTTTAACCCAAATGAGATGCCCTATACTTGCAGCTAAATCTAGCGTATGCTTTGAAGCGAGGTTGTGCTCTTGCAATTTGAATAGTTGTGAAAAATAAATCAATTCAGCTCATTCTCATACGCCAGTTGGCACACAGGACAAGAGGACTGGAAAGACAATTCCAGGGTCACTGATTCTAACTGCTTGATTGTGGGCACCAATTCAAGTTCCTTCGTGAAAGGGGAACATCAAAGTGATACACAGCATTTGAGATAAATTCTCACCAGGGACTTGTAAAATGTCATTAATACATCCTTGTCTCCTTTACTCACTAGTTCATATGGCATCTGCAAATACAGGTAGAAAACAAATCAGATCATTGATTTGGAGTCAGCTTGCGATTTACTGTGAAATTAAGTGTAAATAGTACATAAATATTTTGGGTAAATCTGTTGCATTTGAGAGTACTTAGCCTTCTGTTAATATTTCCATTTCAAAAGTACTCATAAAATGGGCAGATGAAATCTTGTTACTTAAATTGCAATGCACTGAACAATAACATATCTCTGTCATCATTCTGATATTAAGCCTTGATTATATTTAGCATTTAAAATGGTCAATAACAATTATTAAATCAATAAAGCTTCTTGAACAATCCATAGTCAGCAAAGCTAGTGACACCAATAATAACCTGGGAACCTGAGATAAAACATGTGTCCATAAACAGCCATGCTGAAACCTTGGCTTAGTTAGCATTGCTATGTTGCATGCCAGCAGAACACCTGATAGTGAGAGAAGGTGGCAAGCTACTTTCTCATGGGCATTCAGTGATGTGTTGGGGTGTGAGCCCAGGGGTACTGTTCAGGCACCCACTCGTGAGAGATCCTCCCTGGCCAGCAGCTCCTGTGCCCCACTGTCACACAGCCTGGGGAACACTGTGTCTGTGGGCCTGGGTGGAGAGAACTCAACATTGCACATGCAGCACATCCCATCACCCTGCACGCAGGGGGCTGCTGCTCCATGGCCCTGCCTAGGATCCTGAACACTGAGCAAGGCTCTGCAGACAAGTGATCAGAAGTGCTCCAGCATTGCCTGGCAGTGCTGGTCATACTGGGAATCAAACTACTCCATACCCTGCTCACCTGAATGAGTGGTAAGTGGATGGTAAGTGTTAAGTACACTCAGAGACCCTCAACATGTTTGTGTCAGGATACAAATCCACATCCCACGTCACACCTCATAAATGAAGGTATACATAGCTAAGCGATGGGATGTGCAGTGGCTGCTTCAAAATATGTCTCCTTCCTGAAGCAGGTGACTGAGTATAAAAATGCTGTGGCATGCTGCTGGCACTGGGGACAAAGAATGTTGGAGATGGCAGGGAGAAAAGGAGGAAGAGAACTAATTTCTTTTTTACAAGCTGCTTTCCCCTTCAGTGCAGGAGCTCAGAGGTATTCATTAGAGGAAAAACTAAGCCATTTTCTCCCTTTCAAAAATTAGCTGGGGATGTCCATTCTATTATTAGTGATGTTCACGTTCCAAGCAAAACTACAGCTGAGTGTAAACCTCAAGAACTACTGGACTGACCCAGTGTCATTCCAGTGGAAAAATGGTTGATTAAGTGGATTGTGTTTCAAAGCCTAGGACTGAATGTCTTTCAAAATTCTGGGATGTTTTTGAGTAGTGCCATCTATTTATTCTTCTCCTATAGGAAAATGATATATAGCTGGGCTGTTACCAGCCAAATGATGCAAAAGGATTTCAGCACTATTCGCATCCACTCACTGAGGCTGAAGCAACCCTTGAATAGCCCAGAGGTCATGCACAGTCCCATCCTCCTAAAAGATCAGCTGTACCCTGCTAGCCAGCGCCACATGGGCTGTGACCCACAGGAGGCAATGCAGAGGTTTGACTTGGAAAGGCCAGGTCAGCCTCTCTGTGCTTGGCACTTTCTCCAGTCAGCAGAACAGGGCTGCTCTGCTGTGCCTTCTTTGATGTTCCTGATGTCAGCAATCACTCTGCTGCAGAAAAACAGGATAAGTGGAAAACCAGCTTGGTCAGGGATTCAGCCAGCAGCTCTGGAACTCAGCCTCCCTTCCCATGAGAGGCAAATGAACCTGTACCATGAGCTGGGCAGTGTCAAATACATGGGAACGTAGAGCTGCACACTCTCACCAGGGCCCATCTCATCACTGTAGGTTCCCCATCATGGGATAATGCATTGGGTTTTATGACTCCATGTCTCCTACCTCTTACTGTATTAACAGTTATTTGTCTTGAAAGTGTTTGTGCCTTTCCTCTTGGGATTCAAAAAGAAGGGTTACCTTCCTGTGCAAAACAAGGTGAAGAGGATAAAAATTGTGGAGTGAGAAGCAGCAAGGAAATATAAAGTGTCCTTTCCCGGGTGGGCTCCAGACTACTGTTTGGAGAAGAGACAAGGCTAGGAACAGTAAAACAATATTTGGAATTTGTATGATGTTTGTCCTTCTTTATGATAAAACTTAACAAGGGTTTACACTAATTGTGCTCAGAAAGATTTACAGTTTCCACACATTTCTTTTTATTTTGTGACTTATGGCAGGTGTTTTCAGATTCACAAATCACACTATTAAATTTTACAGCTATAGTTCTTTCTGATAGCAACATGTTTCCATGTATTTCCATTCCCTTGCATCTCCCTAAAGCATGTGACATTGCCCAGGTGTGCCAACAGTGGCGGCTTACAGCTCCTCTGACCTCATCCCAGGAAAGTATCCGCAGAAAGTATCTTGGGATACTGCCCTCCAGAGTTTGCCCTTGAATTTTTCCATCATTACAAATGGCAATACAACTCCAGTGGCAGCAGGGGCTACGGTGGCAGCAGGAGTCTGCACTGCCACAGTGTGTCCTGGATCCTGTGAGGTGACAAAAGAGCAGGATGGCTGAAGACCTGTTTCCACAAGCCTTCTATCAGCACTGTAGAGGCACCTCTGGCCACAGCCATGCTATGTTGCAGGGAAGGAAAAAAAATGTTGCGTGGACGCTCCTAGAGGCATGCGCAAGACTGCCTGGTTGGAGGGAGGAATGTCAGTGTTGCAGGCACTACCTGAGGTGCGAGCCCTGACACTGCCCATGGGGCAAAGATGTCCCTCAAGTGCTTGGGAGCGATGGCCAAATGCCTGAGTGTGCCCAGACTCAGCTGTGCAGTCCAGACAGGTCAGATGTAAAAGTTTTCTTTGTCAGCAGATGACCCAAGCTTGGCTTTACTTGTGCTCTTTGCTGGTGAGCCTGGGATTGGAGGTGTGAGCTGCCACATGCCCTCTGGGGTCCTCCACGGCAGCAAGCTGCTTCCAGACCTGCAACTTCTGCAACACATGGCCTCCCTTCTCAGCGTCTGCTTAGACTCTGCCGCTGGCTTTAGTGTCCTAGGCACTTCCTTGTGCATGGAAATTGGTCCAGCTTTTCGCTTTGCTGACCTTTTTAGAAAGGTACTAAAGTGAGGGAGTATCTATGTTCCCCCAGAGTGTGTTCCAGGGATTGAAATGAAAGTTGAGATTTCTCTAACTTTTTACAGTCCCTGTTTTCTCAGTGCATGGGAATCACGTTTTGGGAGTGATGTGTATCATGGCCCTGATTATTTACATTCATTGCCTGGTTATTTTTATCTGAGTCTGATTTTGCAGGTTAATTACACAGGCACACGCACACAGACAGAAACCACTTTGGCCCATTCCCAGAGATAAAGTAACCTAAAGCATGCATTACCAGCTTGCTTAAAGGTATGTTCTACCATTTATCTGATAGATCTTAAAAATAAAATGGTTTAATGTACTTTCAAATGAATACAGAACCATCATAACAAGGATTTCCATGCTGAAGGCAACCAAATTATAACACATCAAAGTATTTTCTAGTGCAAGTCATACTACCTCTGGGTGCCCACCTGAAGCTTCAGAAACCACAGCCTCCATGTGGACACAGACACACCACATGGCATTTCTCACCTCCAAGTAGGTGTCAATCCCCTGACCTTGCAATGGGCCTGCTACTCTCACTTACTGGTTGAATTTAAATTGTGTTGCTTTTTTGGCTGCATGACTGATAGAGCACATAGACAGGCTCAGGAGGAAGATAGAATCTCTTATCTCTGTAAGAGACTCTTTAAATTGGGAATGTGCCAGTATCTTCCCTGTCTCCAATGGTCTGAGCCATCTTGGATGTCCTTTTTCACCTCATCCATTCCATACAGCCAAATATCCTTTTAACCTTGTGGAAGCCTGACAAGGAATCAAAAAGCTTTCTATGAATGACACATTTAGGGATAAATATTCTGGACCATAATTTTGGAGAAGAGGTTGTGGTGTGGCTGAGCATGGGTACACCTAGCCAACAGGGAGATGGAAGTAGGGAGCTGTGGGGGAATAGTGTGTGTGGATAGCATTGCTTTTTCACAGCCACTTGTTTTGTGGTAAAATGTAAAGATGATCTTTGGAAGCTATGAACATTATTTAGGAGAGCTTTGAGAGGTTTTCTTTCTTGATAAGGGAGAGAAACCCTCCCTTCTCCTTGCTGTATTAGGTTAGTTGGAAAAGGCAACTTGAAGGTAGAAGCGAGAGTTTTAAGGAAATACCTTCAAACCGGCACTCCCAAGGAAAGGTGGACAGGGGACTTGGCCCAGATAGGACTGGAGATGCTTCATTTCTGGCATGCCACTGATCTGGGTGCAAGCACTTTATGTGTATTCACTGAACTCAGAGAAATGGCAGAAAATTATGGAGATTTAAGAAATGTGTTTGCATTGTAACTATGTTAAATTACTGTTTTTAAAACTCGTACTTTACCAAATGACCAATGTTTGAGGCTGTTCTTCAGTTAGGCTCTGAGGTGTGCCATGTAAGATTAAACATTTTTCTTTATAAACTGTGCTAAGAAATACGACTCAGTTAAATTTTGGCAGCATCTCTACATTAAGGATGCCTGAAAAAGATGGAAATTGAAATGCATCAAAAAGCAGAGTGTGTACATTTTTAAAGTAAAAAAAATTAGATAATAATAAGTCATAGTGATCAAGCCTCAGAAGCAGCTATGAGTGATTTTGGCTGTCTGATTCTGCAAGGGCATTTGTCACCTGTAATGAAAAGACATCAATACTTGTGCAAGTAACTCGCTTTTGGAGTGTAGTATCATATATCCACCTACATATCCACACATATGCTAGCTGTGATAGAACTAGATATGCCAGCCACAGACTGGCCCATTTTGATCATACTGCCTACCTGTTAGCACGTTAGCGTATTTTTAACTTTCTGTACCAAAAAGCTTACCATTGCTCTGACTCTGGATGCTACTTTTGTCAGTTTTGAAGGGTATATCCTCCATGGTTTGTGTGGCATCACCCAGACAGTAGGGTGCATTTGCTTTTCTCACCTGCCCTTCCTCCAGAGCCAGAGCATGCCTGCTGTGATGGTTGCTAGGGCTCACATGTCCCCCCTGCCTGGTTTTGCCTTCAGCTTTCTTTTTTCTGGAAGTGTTCTCTTTTGCTCAGGAAACCAGACAGCTCCTGGTTGCATCCAGCTGTCCTGCTGGCAGTGTCGGGGCAGAGATGCTGTCACTGCTCTGGCACAACCAAAGTGCTCCTGCTCCTGGAGGTCACTGCTGCAGGGAGAGCACAGCAAAGGGAGAGGTTTGTGAGAAAACAGAGCTCAGACTGCAATGGATCTGGTGGTCAGGTAATCACTTGGGAAAGAGATATAGGATGTTTTGATAAAACTGTCTGTGTGATGTCTAAGCTGTAACACCACAAATGCAAAGCCATCTCATGGAAAATACAAGTTCAGAGACACTCTTTGAGAATTTGGGTGCGGGAATGCTGATAATAGCAAAGGAAAAAGTCCTCCCAAATTTTAATTTGCATTATACAATTTTTAACCCATAAAACCTGAGTTAAGTTTAATATCTCACATCAAGGTGGAAGGAGTTTGCCTTAGCCCCACTATTAGGAAATGGCAGCACAACTCAATCTCCTCACAGTGATGTGACCCTCTGAAAGCATTTTTATGGTCAGGATTTGCTTCTACATATAAAATTAACTTCAAAGCAACTTTTCCCATCTTCTAAAGAACTGAGACTTTGGATTCGAAAATAAATGACAGAAGGTGAAGTAAAGGAGAGCAGATCTTAGCACTTCCTAAAGAAAATGAGACTAAGAAGTATTTATAAGTCATGGACTCACAGCCTTCCCTTGATCTGTATGTGCACAAAAATGAAAAATGGCATATTTAGCTGTGAAGATCCCTTTTAGAGAGGAGATTATTTTAAAATGGTAAGCCCTTTTGAGAAGGCAGGACATACTTTTCCCTTCTTAATGCATAGACTTAATGTACTATTGACACTTAATGCATGGTGCTGGGGACTCTGGACCTATGTTTTCATCTTTTAGTTATGGTTCATTGCCATTTATCTGTATAAGTTCTGTATTTCCCAGCCATGAAACATGAGATTTGTAAAACAGTGATGGAGACACTACAAATTTGGTCTCCCCACTTTCCCTGGCATGCTCTGATACAAAAAGGAATGCTTGTGCCATGCTATTTTCTGTCACAAAATAATAAAAATTTTCATGTGAACATGGCACTAATATATGCAACGCGATTTGAGCCAGTGGACTGTGGTAGCAGGATTAATGAATTATGATGTTCAGGAAAAAAAGGAAAGCAAAGGGTTTTTTTTCCCTCATTTGTGATACCACAAAAGTCCTTAAAAAAGCTGGCCTTTAATTCCAGTGATGGGCTAAACCTGAAGAATTGACCAATCCAGGGGCCCATTTAAGAACAAGGCTCCTGTCCTTCTGAGCTGCTTTTCATCCCTGTTAGACATATTGGAAATAACCCTGCTGCCTATTTGTCGGACCTGCTTTCCCAGGATAGTTTGAGAAGCTGTCCTGCAAAGGTTCTATATCAGTAAGCCCCCATGGACAAGATTCACATCCAAGCTAATCAAAATAAAAGGCTTTTTTTAAATCAAAAGAAAAGGCTTCCAAGTCCAGAAGGGCAACTCAACATTTCCATGCTGTCCTTGAGACACATTTGTCCAATTGGTCCATGAGATTTATTGCAACAGCTGCTTCACTGCTTTGCCAACAAACCTCAGTGCTCCACTACCTGCAGTGTTAGAAAGATTTTTCCTAAGGTGCTTAGCCTGAGTCTTTCTGGCTACAATTAGAATGTGTTGCTGCTTTCTGTCACCACAAAAACAGTGATCAGATGTCTCGCTTCTGGGCAAAGCCCTTTTACATATTTGATGGTGTTTCCCCTTTGGAGTCTCTAGCCCACCTCTTAATATTTCTTCAGTTGCTCCTCAAAGGATTCTTTGGATTGTTTACATCTGGGATGTCTCTGAGAGGGGACTTTCCTTGATGTGCAGTAGCCAAACTTAAGTGCATTGTTGCACCTGAAGCTGGACTAGTGCTTTGTAAAGCAGAAGGATGCCTGCAGATGCCCAGCAAGCTGTGCTCCCCAAGAGGAGCATTCTTCAGACACCCAACACAAAATCAGACTTCTTTGCCACTGTGTGACAGGGTTGACTCACTTAGCCTGTGCTCCATTTTAATGCCTGTCTTGTCTTTTGAACTGCTCCCTAACCATCTTTATTCCGTCTTATGCTTTTGCTTGATCATGGTTACCTAAATTTAATACTTTGCATATTACTCTATTAAATCTTCTCTTTTTCTTTTTTTTCAGACATTTTTTTTCTGTCAGATCAATCTGGATTCCAGACTGTCCTCCAATTTGAAAGCAACCTCTGCAGTATCATAGAATCTATAGCTGTAGTAAGCATATTTTATATTTCATCACCCAGCTTACTAAATGGAAGAAAACCTCCGATGTGTATAAGACAGAACCTGTCAGGAGTGAGTTAGGTATTTGGATTCTAATGTTGAAGCACTGAACTTTCCCCTCAGTATGGTACCCAGTTAGTTAGGCACCTAACTTATGGTATTTCTACATAGGAGGGATCCTTACAAGGAGATGACAAAAAAGACACTGAGGTCAAGCCGGACAGTCCCGCAAGACCATGTAAACAGACCAGCCTGCTTGCAGTTCTCTGCCCTTTGCCATACCTCTGTGGCTACAGCAGGGAAGGCATCACCCAGGCTGCCACACAGGTCTGAGGCACTCATGACTTGGGAGAGGTTTAGACAAACTCTTGAAGGATGTTGGTGGCTGTTCATAATACCTTGAAAGCCACCTGCTGCAGAGAGATCCTGGTGATGGCTAGAGACTGTGCCTAGCATTACCTAGAGATACATTTTCCAACCTATTACTTGGGTTAATATCCACTTGTGGCAGATAATGAAAGTGGCCATCCTTTGGTCTAGATTTATCTAAGACAGGTGCTGAAAACCAAAACACCCAGTGAAGTCTGAGCAGTATCCTCAATTCAGGCACTGACATTTCGCTGTCCCTTCTTTAAAGGGACATCACCTATATAATGCATAATGTTATGTGCGAGTTGGTACTTCTTACTATGAAAAGGTGGTACCTTGATTTCTATTATGTTTAAGTGGATTTTTCTTTTCTCCAAAACTGTAAGCCAGAAACACGATTGAAAGGCCAGAGTAAGGTAACAAATGTTAATTTTCTTGTATGGTATGTTATATGTAGTAAGTGAAAGCCAGGAATCAGAAGCTTTTCAATTTGACACATAATAATTGCCCTTAGATATTGGCCTGCTTTATTTACAAGATGTTAAAAATTACATTCTGAATACTCATATGATCATAATAAAATGATTGCCTGCAGAAGTGTGAATTCCATTTAGCCTTTACAAAGAAGCACTTAGTGGGCTTTGTACTGCGTGGGCATGACCTTAGAAAAGGCCTATCATTTGACTATGAAAACATGGCTTAGTTCCAGTGCTAACAACATCGCTCTGCTAAAATAACTTTGGTGGGCACAACGACCTATAATTTTTGTAACACCATTGAAAAAAGTGTTTTCCTTACAGTAGTGTTAATTGTGTACAGGACAGATTTTTTAGTATATATTAATAATATTGGTTTGATTAGCTTTTTTTTAACAAAACTGTGAATTGTGAAACAGCATCTCTGGATGCTTTTTTTAGTAAAGGGTGAAAACACTCAGGTCCTACATTAGCAGTGTTCTGTACTTGATTCTATTATCTCACCATATTAGTTTTTTATGTGAATCTCAACAGAGCAACCAGAGCCACATCAGTAATATACTATCAAATGGTACAAAAATATGATGATGACGAAAATATGACAGTGCGCACTCAGAATTATAACCTGAAAAAGGCACCAATGGAATAGAAATTGTTCCTGTGACCCCGTTACCACTCAGCCTGGTTGCAGAGCAATTTAACTCTGAATACCTCAGTAGTAATTCCTGATTTTCACCAGAGTGAATACGGCCCAGGGAATAATATATTTGCCATCAGTTCACATCAGTTACCTTTTTTTTACTTCAGCTGACGTGTATGAGACTGACTATTTTCTAGGCTGTATCCTTTGACTTATGTCATCACTGACGGCAGTAAAATGAAGAATGTAAAATACAGCCATTTCAGCTGAATTGTGAGCTATGACTGCATGAGGTTAAGGGCTCATGAAATGTATGAGTGCTTGCTGCAAACACTACAGAAGAGGTGTTTTTGTATCAACTCCAAAGAATTTGGGTGAGAGCAAGTGCCTTTTTCACTTTTTGGTTCTGTTTGCCTTGACATAATTCTGTTATCCAAAACCCCAAGGGAAAATATTCCAACAAAGAGACAGTCTTCAGTGATTAAACTGTCATGAAACAGAGATGAAGTTGGTGGGATTGACTGGCTCTCACCAACATCTGCCTTGACGCAGCTGTGGCTTGGATGAGCAGGACTGGTTGTGAGTCAATCTGACTAGGATGGGATGATGCCAGAGGTCAGAGGAACCAGCTAGTTACAGAAGCACAGGCAGCTATTTTCTCCTTCAGGTTTTCTTATTTTAATGGTGGTGATTTGTGACACTTACTGAATTAAGAAAGTGTCCCCCAGCATGGTCTTCATCATCATGGACCCCTATTACTTGGAGTGATGCTGCTGGGGTCCAGCACCTCCACTTCTCACCTTCAGCAGGGCCAATGTGAGGACCTGAAAGATCTCATTGCAAGAGACAGTCAAAGCCTGGGGGGCTATCCTGGTTTCCTAGGTTACTTAAGCAGACAGACCTCATTTAAAAGGATTCTTACATGGCTCCATTACTGAAGGAACTGAAAATCAGGGAAAACGTTGGTAAAGGTCTGTCATTCCATATTCCGACTCCCCCCCATTTTCTTCGTTGTCCTTTATTTTATCTGTTCCTGAAGGAACAGTGTCTCAGCCTCATCAGACAATGCCCTTGTGTAATAGCAAAGAGGCTTCAACTGCTGACTTTGAGACAAGATGTTCTGCTGAAAAGTGAGGGAACAGTATTATGCAGATAAATTTTTTTCTCAGTTCACTAAACTCCATGATTTGTTGACCAGCAAATGATGTCATGAAGCCTGTTGATTCTCCCTAAGGGACACAATGTGCAGGAAGTACTGGTGACTTCTTCTCTTACATGGGTTTGAAAGGATCTGGAAAGAGTGTTACATACTGACATGAAGAGACTGCTTTGAACACAAACATGCATCACAGCAAAGTTTAAAGAAACGTCAAACTTCTGAACTAATAAAGTAAAACTGGAATGATGTGCATATCAATAAAGGCAAGAAACCATGGCCATATGGCTTGGCTTAGTGGTCTTTCTCTGTGAATGCTTCAACAGGAATGAATTCACTCTCTAGTTGGGTTTTGTTAGAGTTTAAAAAGAAGCTCAGCTAGGGCTGACCCAAACCAATGCTGCTTAAATTGAATCTAAGCTGTAGCTTCCATAAATCATGTTAGCAGATTAAAGTTACAATTGAAAGGTCTTGATTTGTAGGCACCAGACTGTAAATTAGCTACTGAAGTAGAGGGCTGTGAATTTAAGAACCTGACTGGGAACACCCATCCCATATTACATGTATTTGGCAGTAAGCCTCCATTAAGGGACCAAAGAAAACAACACAGCCATGACTGATCAAGTGGAAGAGAAATAATACAAAACACCCACCAGTATTGTTGCTTCTAGAATATCCTGGAGGGATTCAAGATGTGAAAAGTAGGCAAGAGAGTCTGAATCTTGCCTTTTGGTAAACAGTCACCCTTCTGCTGGTGCAATTCCTAGGTTTTGTGGTATTCCTGAAAACATTTTCTCAAGTTCTTTGGGCAGATTCAGGCTCATACACATTTTTTTCCAGCAGTAGGCCACTCCCTTGGTTCACTATGGGGGCCCAGTTTGAAAGGTTAATTGTGAATGCCACGTTATAATCATCTGCATCTGTATCAATTAGCTTTTATGGTTGCCTGTGCTTAATATGTGGAGTTGAGCTTTGCATTTAACACACTCCTAAACTATCTGGAATTCCTCTCTAAGCTTCCTCTCTTCCCGCAATTTCCTTTTCCATAACATTTATTCTGTGCTTGTTGTTTTCTTCTCACACAGTCTAATAGGCTTATGGTATACTTCCTGTTTTAGTAAAGCCTGTTTCTTGTGCTTGGAAAAGCTGCAAACAAATGGCATATTTCTTATGTTGGGAAGAATGAATGTGGAATATTACATTAATCACTAAGTACAGAACTTCTCAAGTTTCCCATATTCACTGGAAATATATGTGGCATGAAAACTTTAGAGAGACTGAAGAATGCTTGAGGGTGGTTATTGAACAGCATATAAATAGCTGTTGGGAGAAAATTATGTCATGACAGCATCTTGTGATGTACTTTGTGCAGTTAAATGGTCACACTGCACTGCTGACTAAAGTTAAGGGGGACTTTCTTCTGTACAATGAAGTTTCTATAAAAACACCAAGCACTTTGAATAATTGCTAACAATAACCTGGACTACAGTACTTCAACTGTACAGTTCAGGAACATTAAACCTCTTAACCTTTGAGTTGCCTACTTGATTTTAAATGAATATGGTACTTAAGATGATAACAACTGTGCAGCTTCATTCTTTATTAAGGACACACACGATTTCTCCCTCGCACATTAACACTCTCATTATAATAATAAAGAATGGCAAAAATACAGGTATCAAAAGATTATTAGTACCTTCTAGACACAGTCTTTTCACAGTTCCTGTTTCCAGAACTACACCACTCTAATTAGCCTAACAACTATTGCTACATTCAGAGTGTCAACAGTTACATTTGATGACACAGAAACCTTGAAGAGACTCATTTCATCCATTGTTCTGTCAAGACTTTGTTTGAAAAATCTGGTTTATGTCTGCTCTTCCCCTGTGTTTCTTCTAGAGTGTGAAGAAAAAAGCAACAACAAGAGGATCCATTGTTGGGGTTAAGGTGAATCCAACTATATATCCTGGAGAAAATCTGCTTTCTTCCAGAACACCAATGCACAAACATACTGCATCCAATATGAACCATTCTGATGAAGATAGATGTATTTGCATGGTAAAAGATCTCCACATCAAAATGTAGATGGCACACAAAACAAAAGACAGGCCAAGAAGAAAAACATGTTTTGCTAACAACAATAAAGGCAGCTTAGCTTCTAGTAATGGATAAGATGTAGTATTTTGCCCAGATTCAGCTAACTCAAAATACAAAGTGTAACATTCCTACCATGGGACTTAAAATAGATGCTGGCTGCATGAATCAAAACTCAGAGGACTTTTGAGAAGGGTGCCCAGCTGGACTGCCCCAAGCCTCAGCAAGGGGGAAGAAGGGAAGGCAAGTCACAGGCACACACTGAGCTCTCAGAGCAGCCAGGCTGTGGTAGCCCATGGAGTATTGTCAGGACGGCACCTGTGAGAGATGAGCTGAGCAGGGCTGAGCTCCCACGAAGGGCTCTGGCTGCCCATGTCCATCTGCGTGCCCAGGGCCAAGAGAGTGCAGGAGGCACGTGCTTCTGGCCCTCAAATGGGCAGCAGTCTGCAGCAGGGTACCTCTACCCTATCCTGTAGGATAACCCCAAATCTGAAACACAAGGCAATTTTCTCCAAAATGAAAATAATTTTCACTTAAAAAGACTAGAGATGTTCTTACCACAAGAAAGATTTGATGAGCAGGCACAGACCAGATTAATTACCCTGCTTGCAGCAATTCTATGCATCAAGGTACGGAGGGAAGAAAAGAACCACTTGTGTTTTTATATAAACACAGTGTAAGAGTTCAGCTCACCCTCAGGACACAATCTACTCTGACAGCCACATACTAGCCACTCTTCTCTGTAACTGAACATGGTCTACAAGGGCAGAGGGTCTGATTTTTAACAAAGGATTAAATATTGCTGCATAATCCTCACTGGACAAGCTCAATCAACAGATTTTTTTTTCTCTTCAGTTGGATCTCTCCTGGCTTTATCAGCCTCTTTCTTTTCAAGTCTGCACTTCCTTCAGATCACTGTTCCAGCATTTCAGATATTATCCTTACTTACATGCAGTGGATTTGGACTACATTCACAAAAAGTTAACTCACCTAGCACCACTTACCTGCCACTGTATTTCTCAGAACCACCATTTGCATTCCTATTGAGCTGCTGCATATGCCTGGAGGTGCCTATTTCCCTGCCAGAAAAATTTCTAAATATTGCCCCTGAACTTGCCAAGGTCATAATAGTGTGAGCCTCCAAGCACCTAAATCACATCTAAGCTTTTTTGGGATTTGCAAACAAAGTGTTACCCCCCGCTTCCAGGCCTGACCTGACATGCATTTTCAGAGAACACCTTTCAGATCAGTCATCACACAATACAGTACAAAGCTCAGTAAGAAAAATGATGGCGAATCTGTGTTTCAGAGTATCCATGCAGCATATATGGAATGAGGTTCCTCCCTTTTGAGCAAGGGGAGCCTGTCTGTTTTACAGGCTCTGGCCTCAAGTAATTTCTGTGGTTGAAGGTACGCCTGCTCTTGAAGATGCCCCAGTGGAAGAGCCAGTCAGGAGGTAATCATGGGGTCAAGTGGGGAGAAAAGTAGGAGAGAAATCAAGTGCAATCAGCATGGATGAAAACTCCAGCAGTGGATTTACTGAACTGAAGTGAGAGCTACCCTATTTCTCTGGCTGTTTTGCTCTGAGGGGAGAGGCACGAGAGACGATGCTTAGCAACTGCAGAAGTCTGGCAGAGGAGATGGCTGGCCTTCATTCTCTTGGGAATGGTGAAAAGGGGAAAAAAAGTTTTCTCCGTCACTTCATAACAGCTATGTAGGTCGCTGAGTACTGTCTGAAAGCATCCTCAGTGTCTGAACTCGAACTCAAATTGTATTCCAAGTGGGATGAAGCAAGTTTCCAGAAGCTTAAAAACATCACAGGGCAGATGAAAGAGCCTTGTATGCGTGTTGTGACTTCCCCACTACTTTGGCTGGATAACTGTCCCAGGGATTCTCTGCTTTATTTGTAAGATTTGTTGTGCTGTGAAAGGTGCAGAGACCAAGCAGTACAAGAATTGATCTCTGGAATTCAAGTAGTAACTATTTTAATATTGATTAAAAAATATTCCAAGATTCCAAGACAGTTCAGGTCAGTTATGGAACCAGTCAGTGT
Organism: Fringilla coelebs; assembly: GCF_963513975.1. NCBI lineage: Eukaryota > Metazoa > Chordata > Aves > Passeriformes > Fringillidae > Fringilla > Fringilla coelebs. Next base: position 128,132,940 of record NC_140028.1, read on the forward strand.
AAAACAACTTTGCACAATCAGGACAGATTTCATAATGCTCTCTGGACTCAACTAACTGGGAATAGAAATGTTTGAAAATTACTTCCAGCTACATTAAAGATAATGACATTTGTATCTGATGTGCTTGGGGAAGATGTCCATTGCTGTACCTCACTACAGGATGTAAGACCTCAGCCACAGTAAGCACTCCACAGCCCCATATGGAGAAGAACAAGAGGGCAGCCACAGCCTGCATAAACTGTGTCATCCTGACCACATTAACCAAGATTTTTCCAAACTCATCCACTACCACAATCAGCAGCACCTCTACTGTGATAGAAATCTCTATTTTGTCTGAGATTCTACCTACACTGAAATGAACGGAAAAAATCTTATTCTTCTTAGAATATTAAAAATTATTATTAGAAATATTAAAAATATCTACTCAAAAATACCTATTCTGACTCTGGTCAGAGACAACTCAACAGGTCATGTGGTAAAATTCAAATGTAGCCTAGAAAAGCGAACAGGTGAAACCATCTTACTGGTGAAACTACTATCAAAATTTTTCCAATTTCAACAAGGCTAAAATCCCCCTCTTTATTTTGGTATGGATACAACCATGTGACAGGGGCCATGAGAATTTATAATCATAGATGCTGTGACTGAAAGGTCATTCAGTCTCCTCTCCCAAATATTAAATAATTTATTCCTTAGTGATACCAGAAATGAATTGCAGCTCACACTGAATTCAATTATCTGGCTAAAAAGGCAATGAGAATGTAAGGACATGCAAGCAACCTTCATCATTTATTTCCAGGTGATTTCCTGAAAGTAGTCACAGCTTGATGCTTTTGTGAGGTCCCATAACTCCCTTCTCAGAGAAGATGTATTTAAAGTAATCATCCATTTATGCCATTTATACCTGGCAGATAACTGAACACTAAGCGCCATTTTAGATTTGTCTGATAAAAAAATTTGAGAGCGGTTTCTGTGAAAATAGGATTTCAATGATATTTTGGGAGAAACACTCTCCTTGTACTGTTTCTCTAATTTAGAGGATAAATTTCTACTAACAGACCATGAAAGAGTCATGTGTGAGGCTTTCCTGTAAGATCCTTTAAACATGGCTGGGGGAGGGGTATCAATTAAAGAAACCTTTTCTCTCATTTTACACCAAGGTTCCCACATTGCCACAGAAATCAACAGGATTGCAGCAGCACAACCAGGAGAGATGCGGCCGTGAATCAGACCCTGAGCTAACAGCGTATTTTAATTCATGTTCAAACTGTGTTAATTGGCAAAAGATAAAACATCCACACTGTTTGTTTTGCTGCTGTAAGGAATTTGTGTTGAAAACCGTGACTAAATAATAATTAACAGGCTTCAAGTAATCAATCAATAGTATTTCATGAAAATAAGTTGTAAACTAGTCTTGGACTCAGATTTAAAGTTGGTTGGTGGGGCTTTTTTTTGTTTGGGTGGGTTTTTTGTTTTTCTTAGGACAGCAGTGGTGCAAAGCTGAAACTAAATCCAGGCTGGCACTTCATCAGCAATTCCTTATTGTGGTTTTACAATGTTAAATTTGTACAAACAGATTAAGTGTGTTTTTTAAGCTGTTCCTAAATAGCCTGGGAACTAAGAATTAAGTGCAGATTCTGCCCAACCCCTCAAAACCCAACACACCCTTCTCCAAGCCCAACACCTGCTGTTAAAAATACATCACACAATGGCTCTGATCTTACCTACCAGCAGATGTGAAGATGCCCAGAGGTCTCTCAGATGTTTGTGTTCCTGGGTCACGTGAGGGCACCAGGAAGGGGAGGGAAAATTATTCTGGAATTCCAGAGGTCACTGCTGGACAAAAATAGTGAAAATTGCACACATGTAGAGAAAAACAAAAGGTTCAGAAATCTGGAAATTTGGCCAAGAAGTCTTACTGGGGGCAATGTTTCATCCCTGAATTAAACAGAAAAGAAAGAAGAATACAGCAAAGAGATGAAAATACTGTTATCAGGAGAAAGAAAGGGCTCTTATGATGCTCTCTAGCCTCAAGCTGAAAATAATTAAAAAGTTCTAGCCAAGTTAAGGGAAGGCAATCTGCTCTCCCAAGGCTTCTGCGGTGAGCTCTTAAACACTTCTACCTGCATGTAGCCTATGCATTTTTCAGGATCTAACTAATTATTATCACTAATAATCTGCTTCATGCTTTTGTTTTCAGAAGAATTTTATTTCCAGACCACTTGACTGTTCTTCATTTTCTATATCTGTACATTTTTAGCCAGGGAAAGAGCCTAGAATTTGGCCTATTTCACTTGTGTGCTCATCCACATGGCAAATTTTATTCTAGGGAGATTATTCACACCAGACGGCCATTACACAGAAAAAGCTTTGTCCCTCACCCCACAGTGTTTGTCATGTCCCCATATTAGCTCTTTGTGGGTCTGCATCATTTTCCTTGTACAGAGGAAGGTCTCATGCAGTCCCTGCAGGAGGAAGCAGTGTTTGAAAGGCTCTTGTACACATGTGGAGGAGGATGAAAGCCCGGGCCATGCATGCACAACACATGGCAGCACTAACAGTGCTCAGAGCTTCTCAAAATAATCAACTGAGCTGCAGTGACACAGCAAAATACATCATAATCACATCAATTATGCAATCACTATTTTGTGAAAACAAGCCTCTGGGATTTCTTTTTAAGTAATCAAAGAAATATCAGACGTGAAAACAATGAACCTTCCTATTACAAACGAGTAAGTTTCCGCTGGGGAAGGGAAAAAAAAAAAAAGAGAGAGAGAGAAAGCTAACACGGACAGGCTGTAAAAGTGTCTTATTCTGGCTTCAATAAAGTGACCAGCTTGTCGTCAGCGCTGGGAGAGGGCAGAGCTGCTCCGTGCCAACTTGCCTATGCCCCTCCCTGTCTGTGGGTGCTGCACAGCCCCTGTCCTTGGATGCCACCAATGTGACACTTGGGCTTGGTGGGAGGAAGGAGCAGTACTGGTTCCCACCGCCGTGGATTTCACACCCGGCCCTCCTCTGCTGCCTCTCGGCACCGCACGAGCATCAGTAGTTCCTGCCGGGTGGCCCGGGGAAGAGAGGAGCCGGCACCCTGCCCCCTGCATCCTGCACCATGCACTCTATACCCTGCACCCTGCACTCTGCACACTGCATCCAGCACCCTGCACTCTATACCCTGCACCCTGCATCCTGCACTCTATACCCTGCACCCTGCATCCTGTACCCTGCATCCTACACCCAGGGGAGCCCGCGGTGTCCCTGGCTGCGTTGCACAGCCCCACATCCCCGTCCCCGCAGCAGGGTTGTGGCACGACACGTGCATTTCGGTAAACGCTCTGGCATTTGGCGAAAGCGGGCAGCAGCCCTCACGAAATGCCCGCAGCACTGCGCGCAGAGCCCTTCCCGGCTTCCAGAACCCTGCCAGGCCCTCCCGAGCAGGGCTGCGCAGGCCTGGGGGATGGGATACAGCTGCCGAAGCCGCAGCCTGGATCTGGCGGCAGCTTTGCTTTGGAAGGAACTATAAAGAAAACACTTTGCCCTGCAGCTAGAAAGCCTGATAAAAATCTGTGAGCATGTGAATGGTGAGGGGAAAAAAGGGTCAGCTCAGTTCTCTCCCTTCGCTATTGCCTTCCTGTTGAATTCTCAGTTCATCCCCGGTGCCTGTGGCCGCTCCGTGGACCGGCTGTGTGTTCCCTCTTGTCTCCTCGTCCAAGGCAGACTCCACTGGGAGCAGCCGGCCTGGTGTGCCTGAGGAGCCCGTGGTGCCCGTGCTGCAGCAGCACCCAGGGCTGTCCCACCTCAGAGGCCAAAGGAGCGGTGTCTGCCAGGCACAGGGCAGGGATGAAGCAGGCGCCATGTGGGGCTGAGGGTGCGGGCCCTGCGCTCCCGCCTGCCTGGGCGCCCCACGAACCCCACCCGGTGGTGCACGCCGGGGTAATCCGGCCCCTCGGGGAAGGGATCTGGGAGCAGCGGGTAGCGGGGCCCAGCCTTGCTGACATCAAGCGTGAATAATTGGGCTTTAATGTGGCTGGAAGGTGGGAGGGCTGAAGGCGGCAAACACACCACCTTTTCGCTCGGGGCCAGGGCACGGATGGCTGCTGGTTCCTACTCTTTCCCTCCAGCCCTCCTTTCAACCTGGCTCTGGGGAGGCAGCCCTTCCCCAACCCTTGCAAAAGGCTTTGAGCTCAAAAGAATCTCTTAAACTTGTTTGCCTGGCGCTCCTCGGGTGTCCCCACCTTGACGTGGCTTCAGCCGCATCGGCCCTGCAAAGCAGCCGGGCTCCCCCTCCTTCCATCGCAGGGAGACGCTCTCCTCGGGCTCCTCAAACCCGTGGGGTCTGAAGGATTCTCTCACCTACTGCCATTACATTCCTCAAGGAGATTGGGTGCAAACCCCTCTCTCCCTCCTCTGTGGAGAGGGAAATAGCTATGCTCCTGATGGTACTTAAGGCACATGGTGTCTCTGATGGTACAGGTTATATCCCCTATCGCCGTCACCTGCAGCACCCCCACTCTGCTGGGCTGCTCCAGTTTATGCTCACCAGAACAAGTTCTTCATAGCAACGTTAAAACTGGGCAAGTGAGATATCCAAGTTTTAAAAATATTAGGGGTTGAAAAAAAAAAGAACCCTTTCTTTTCTGTTAACTCAAGTAGATAAATGAAGCTGGTAGAAACCTGCCAAATCAGCTTTGCCATGAGAGGAAACTACTCCATGCAGCTACCCCTTCCAGTAGAGCTCGTTTCTGTGAAACACAAGGTTTGTAACATGACTGTATAAGCAAGCCCTTTGACTTGGTATTAAATGTTCCACCTGAAGAGTCTTCCAGTCACATACAAAGAAAAGATTTCATATTGTATCCCCATCATACTTCCTTTCCCTCTGCTTCCAGCCTAGCTGCTTCTATTCCTCACTTTAATTCTCATTTGCTCCTCTCATTTTCTTCCACCCTGTGTGTTGCCAAAGTTACTTACCTCCCTTTTCCACAGACAAACTATGAAGACCTGGCCCTATAGATTCCAATGTATTAATGGGCTAGCCAAAGGCAGGCCAATACACGGAAACACATTCATCTCAGAGGTTTTTTGCTTACACTTCACTATACATGCACTTACAGAACTGCTTTGTTGTGAAATATTTTAAATGTGTCTGCATTTCCCCAGCTCAGGGCACATGAAGAGGTGGGTTATCATGTTGAGTTTCTTGCATTTGAGTTTCAAGACTTTTCAGCCTTGCTATGGAGTAGGGTGCAAGAAATCTCCCAGTAATTATCTCTTTAGATTGCGTTCAAATACAATAATAAATTAAATAATAAAGAAAAATAATAATAAAAAATTTAACACAATAATACATTAAATAATAAACATACAGATTAATTCTGTATGTGGAGGGTACTCCAGCTGGATGATAAGTATAAACCACTACTGCTGATCCCAGTGGAATGCTCTGCATACTCAAACCTGCACAGGACACATCCTAATCACATGTAAAGTAAAAACTATTATATGTGAGGGAAACAGCAAATCAAATGCACCTTTGACTAACACCTAATAGCAATTCAGAGCTTTTGAGTTATGGTTTTGAAGTAGAAAAAATAGAAAGCTGATTTTAAAGAATGGAGGAGAAACGAGACATTGTATTGTATACAGCACACAGTGTGAAGGCCAGGTAATGAATTCAGGTAGCCTGAATTCTGAAAGGAAAGGAAAATTAGTGCATTGTATACAGATGCTTCTCATTGTTATTTCATTTACTGTAATTCTGTGTATATACAGTCACATTTCTGCAGTTCAAACTTAGAGTAACTCTAAGGAAAATGACAATAGGTTGAGATGCATTAAAAGAACTGGATCTACAGTCTTCAGTCGGTATTTAGTACTCTGAAATATCTAGATATCCAAAGAAGCAGGGGAACAAACTATAATAAGTTTCAGGGAAATAGTCTGGTATTTATCTGGCAACTTTCAATTTCTGGAAATTCTTCTTCTGATTTCAATAGCACTAGAAGACAAACAAATATGAAAGCCCTGCTTCCCAGTCTGATGCAACCTTGCAGAGCAAGGTTGAAGAAGCAGGTAGGGCATTGGATTAAAACTCAGAAGACTTAGGGGGGAATTTCAGGTCTGTATCAATCTTCTTTGCCAACAGTGAGGAAACCTTTTAACCCCACCCTGTCTCACTTCTGCATCAGTAACACAGTTTGGACTGCAAAATTTCTGTGGTGGCCTTCTTTCTTAAGAGAAACTTCTCCATGCCCACTAAACATCAATCAATATCAAACAGAGTTGCCAGGTGCTAGTGCAAGGATAGCTCAGATTTTGCACAGAGAAAATGCAAGTGCAGGTGTAGATGATTGGCAGATGCAAACATTGGGACACAGATTCTATTGCCTTCCTAGTACAGCACGTGTGCAGTCATACTACATGATCCTCTGCATCCACCTCTTCACTCTGATTGAGCCTAAAAAAGCCCTGAAAAAGAAAATGTCATGCTCAGTGTTAAAATAGTGTCAATGATGTAATTTAAAATGTGTAAAGGAGTCTTAACCAACACCTTGCTAACCCAATAAAAACAGAGAGAAGAAGGAGTAGACCAGATTCAACAGATTTTTTTTTCCTGTGGTCTTTTTAGAGAAAAAAAGGGCAAGAAGGGGGAGAAAGAAAGGTCCAAGTTGAATAAATGTAAATGTATGAATGAGACAATTCTAAGCATACCCAGGTGTCTTGCCAGCTCACTGCAGAGAGGTCACAGAGAAATAGAATGTCTAATCATTGGAATAAACACAGCTGTGCATACTTACATTTTCCATACCTATTTTGCTAGTGGGGGAAAAAAATCATTCCTCAGATCAGAAGATCTTTTCCCAGCCACTTTCTTGTGTTGTTTTTTTTTTTTTTTCCCCTTGTTTAAGAAGTGTTTGGGGGTTTTAGTTTTTTTAATATATATACTTTTTTTTTGGGGGGGGGGGGGAAATTAAGCTCTCCCTACTTCAATCAGTTGTCCGCTTTTGGATGACTATTAGCATTTGGAATGTTTTAGCCTTCCAAACATATTTGGTATTAAATTGTACAGAATTCAATGAAGACATTTTTCAGCATGGGATTTAACACTTGTGGAATTTTAAGGGAGAGAAAAAGGAGGCTAAAAGGATTTTTGGACAGCAAACGCAAAACTGGAGGATTTTGTTTGAATAGAGCCAATGGCAAAAAAGAGCAAATCTAAATTTGCTCAACGTGAGGCACACAAAATTCAGCAGGAGCAACTGAGGGTTATAATTTTTTAAAATTTCTACAAGCTGGAGAAGAATATTTGAAAACCTTTGAATTAATCATGAATATTTTGAATAGATATGTTGTTTCAAGATTTTATACAAATCAAATGTGAACCAAGAAATCTGACTGTAAAAACCAAACGTGCCTTTGGATAAATCAGCTGGTCAAATAACAGATATTAACTCTCCCTGGAAACCTTACCCCACTTGTACTTGCTTTTAAGGAATTCATTGTCACAGCATTTTGCAAAGAGAATTTATGACAGAGTAGAAAGGTTCCTTGCAAATTTCATTTGAATAACTGAAACTATTTTTGAAATGTGGCCAGAAACCTGCTTTTAGCATGTCATTGGAAAACAAGGGGCTCTGCCACCAATTACTCTTGCAGTTACATGCAAAGTACATATGGATAAAACTTACAGATACTGGTTTGTTGTTGAGAATTATAGAAACTGCTGTCTTCATTTTCATAAGTATTCCACATTTTTCTCTGATTACTTTTGTTTCATAACTTGACCAAAAATATTGCTCCAAGTTGAAAATTTCTTTTAATTTATAGGATGGGGGAGTGAACTCTGTTCTTTTATTAAAACAATCTTGAGCCTGTCATGGCTCAAAAATAAATTTTGTAAAATGAGATTTTACTGTTGTTTTAAGAACGTGATACATTTGTTACTTTGATGATTGAGTGAGTGAATGCATTTTCAGGGCTTGATGGTTGTCTGAAGTCTGATAATTTTCAGCCTCCCTGAGTAGCTATTTTGTCTGCAGCAGGCAAATGTTCTTTGTGAGGCTGCTCCCACCCAGCTGAGAAACGATCACCCCTTTCCCATCCCATAGGATCTCCATGCAGGCTGCTTTGCAGTCACAGAGAAGCAACTGAGAGTAAGAGGGAAAGCTGGCACACTCAGCTCCACTTGAAGCTGACCTGCTACCTCTTTTGGTGTAGCAGACATTAATCAAGACAGCAGGATTAGATGGGAGCAATTTTGTTGATGTGGCTTTCCATCTCTGGAAGTGCCCTCAGCGCTCTTTCCCAGGGCAGATGTGGGCATGGCAGGGAGATGGGCTGGACACAGGAGATCCCGGCAGAAACCTCAACTGAACTTCGTAACAAAATCAAATTTTTTTTTCTTGGAAAAGTGGAAACAAAAGGACAAGCGACAGAGTGAGATCATTATGGCTAATTCTCTTCTAAATATCTAGGCCAATTCAGATAATGTTATAGCAAGGGCCATATTGAAGCAATTTTTAAGTAACCTTTCCCACCTGCTTCTGCACAACCTTATCACTGTTTTTCCAACACAAGAAAGCAAAACTCCTACCAGGCCTTCAAGCAGTGCACAGGGCTTGTAATGTGCTGCAACAGCAGATCCCTTGAGCACTCTCGGCAAGTAAAGGGCTCTGCTTTGCCTTTTGAGGTAGAGCTTCACAGTTGTGCGCTACACAGGTTTTAAAAACATTTTTAAAAACCATGCTGCTGGCAAAAAACCACATGAAGTGAAAACATCTCTTTAAAATGTATTTTTAAACAGTTTGCTCACACAGTGAAGTCCATTGAATATACAAATAGCTAGTTGTAAGTAACTGGGGGACTCAAAGCTGTGGAGCAGATTAACTGCTCACAGGCAGGGGATAACCAAAGCCAAACTTTCATTAGGTGCATTTAAAACTCTGCAAATTTGCAAACTAGAGCCAGCTTTGTCATATCAATCACCCAATGCAGCTGGTAAATTCTGGAAGTCTAATTTGAGTCTGCTCTATAGTGAGAGTGGGTCCAAACACTTTTCTGTCATAGCAAGGGAGGATGAGGTGGGCGCTGAACTTCCTAAACAGTGAGACCAGGGAAGAGCTTAGCAAGAATGAGATATCTGTGCAGCCTGCCATGTGGGAAAAGCCTAAGGGACTAGGGAAGTTCAGGCTGGTGAAGAGTTGAGGGGAGTAAGAAAATATATGTAGATGTAGAAAGGAAGGGAGGGACCAATTAATCTCATTAATCTACATGCCCTGAAGAATAAGTAATAGAGTTGGAATTACAATTGTTACTATAATATGCAAAACATATTCTGTTACAAAGACTGAGAGGAGAAAATGTTGTCAGGGCGTGGGACCAAAGTGCAAAGGGCTTGATTTATTTTCTAGCTCTGCTATAGATTTCAATCATGTCTTCAGCTCTTTCTAACTGAGGGAGGTTCCAGGAGGAGCAATGAGTTTAGTATTGATGTATGCAAGTCTTAATAGAAATAGAGTTTAGGTCAAATTCAATTTTATACCCATATAACCACAGCTACAAGATCATATAAGAAAGACACATTATTAGATAAACCACTTCTTGTGTACAAACTATTCACATGTCATTCCTAGAAAGACAACACTATCCAGGATTATTAGATAATTTTTGGTTCTCTGACTTAGCAGCCAAAACTAAGGAACAGTTTAAATGATGTTCTAAAATATTTCAATTCTTCTATATGAAAGAAAAATTATTTTTCTTTGTTCAGTATGAAATATTCCTTTTCGTCACTTCTAAAAGAAGTTCATGAGACAAAGGTTGCAGGGAGGGAGAAGTCAAAGTTTTAGCTGTGGAACTCCTTATCTGCAAGGCTCCAGCATCCCAAGACAAGGAAGATGCCAATTTTTCTTACTGGCACAATTCCACTTTTTATGTTTGTATTTAGATTTTTTGCTTAGGGTAAGGTGTTACACCTTTGGAATCGGTGTTTTCCCCACCAGCCTTAGGATATGTGTCCACCTGCCACTCCTTCTGGCTACATGGTTTGGGAGCATCCCATGCAAAAAGCAGAGTCAGCAGAAAGATGTGCCAGAGCCCCTACTTGGAAACGCAACACAACTATGTCAGAGATGTGCCAGGGACTGGAATGGTATTACCCTCTCAGGCAGATATGAACCTGAGTTAATTTCAGCTCATAAGAGTGTGCTGGCTGTTGACTAAAAGGAGAACAAGATCATCCCCCTGTATTAAGGCTGTCTGGCAAAGCTAGCTTTCCTGCTCCCAAATGTCATTTTACTGAAATTGTTCATTGAGCAGAACTATCCAGCTGGAATTAGCTAGTAGAATCAGTCCAGCCAAAGTCACGGATGCTAATTTATTTTGCCCAATAATGGAAAATCAGCAAAAGTAAGGAATATCACAGTTCATTAACATTACAAGTTATACATGCAACTAAGAGAAAAGGCTACAGAACAGAAAGAGTTCTTTTAAGAGGGTAATTAACCCTCAAAGCAGGTCAGATAGGAATGGGGTAGTCTCAGTGACTTCTAGCCTTCAAGTCATGATTGTCTGTCTTTCTGAAATGCAGGTTATAACTTAAGCAGAAGTTAAAGGCCCCATGCCGAAATTATTGGGTAATCCATCCAGGTTTGATGAATTGTGCTGTGCAGGTTAGAGTACGTACCCCTGGTGTTCCATTAGGGCCTTAACACTCCCAACTGCAGATGACATGAAAATCAAGAGTATGACTGTGACCATGACCAGCTTTACTCTTAGCATTGCATTTGATGTGTCACACTGAAGACTTCCTGTGAACAGGAATTCACTGGAAAAGCTAACTCTGGTTTCATTTATATATTGAATTAGTTGAAGATAATTGTATGGTTATCCATTTTCCATTCGTTCTCTGGACTCTCACTATTGATTTAACTTGAATGACTTTGAATGAGCTTGAGCTCTATTGAAATGGAGCATACAAAGATAAGAACATCAGCACACAGGCTCACACTTAAATTACAATGTGACTTAAAATCTGGCTTGTTGTTCTGCTTCCAGGATGAATGCAAACAACATCACTTGAGGCACCATGGAACCCTGAACGGTGTACATTTTAATTGCTAATTCCCCCTGACGTCCTGTTGGCTCCATAGGCTATGCTGTAACTGCCAACAAGAAGTGAGTTGGAAATAAATAAAGATACATGGTTCTGGGATTTCAGCTACTTCCAGCCAGTCTGTGGAGATGACAGAAGAGAGAACTTTGAAACCTCTGAGCATTTAAGAAGGTGGTTATAGCCATACCTAATGGAAAAGGGACATGGGCCAATTGCTCCATGTTGTGGCCCCAAACTGAGCAGGTTGTTATGAAATGCCATTCACTGTTTTTCAGCTGGTGTTTCGGGGCATGACTGATCCTGAGTTTACTGGTGTGGTTTGGATAAATCTGAATGCCCTGGAGTAGCTTGATTCTACTTCCTGGCCAATTTGCCCTATGGATCTGGTGCAGTGCAGAGGCTGTCTTGGCCACTTCTCATGGCAGTATTCAGTAGAGGACTGCTGGCCCCAAACTGGAGTGAGTCAGTACAGAAGTTGGCTTCACACATATGAGCCTGACTCATCTTCCAATTACTGAGGAAATGGTTTTATCCAGGAAATAACCTACACCATCAAGGCCTTTTCACAAAAGATGCTTTCTCAGGGTCATTCATAGAAAACCATTCAAACATACTCTTAAGGCCAAGGTGGGTTAATCTCTTAGAAAGTAAGATTATGGCATTGAACTGAGAACTTGCAAGCCCAGGAACACACATTTTCCAGTAGAGCTACCAAGCTGGACATGAAGACGTGAAATGCCAAGCAGGGAATTGCAACAGAGAGCATCCCATAGCAAGGGGTCTGAAAAGCTGCCAGCTGTCAGGGAGGGGTTAGTTTAGCACAGGTTACCTATCCCCTGCAAAGAAGAGAGAAACCTCACCACCCTGCACTCTAACCTCGGCCAGTCCCAAAGCCAGAGCAGGGGGCAGCTTGTACTCCAGTATCCTGGCACTTCCAAGACTGCTTCTGTTCCCTGCCTAGAAGGCATGTAGCATTTACTGTGAAGAAGATGGAAAATACAAAATAAAGGAAATTTCTCTGGGGAAAAGGAATGATCAATGAAACTGTTGCTCCTGTGGTGCAGCTGCTGGATCCTGTGGGATATCGATGAACAGCCCTTTGTGGATTAGTAGAAAGAACCAGCACTGTTGTTATCAAGATAAAACTATTCAGGTGTGAATTTACCATTCTGTTAAGATATAAAAAACTCCTGACAGCAACTTCTGAGCACATCCTATTCTTCTTTCCCCCTCAGAACTGTGGTAGAAAAACAGTTTATTGATTTCTGCTAAGAAATCAAATGTTGTTATAACTCTGAAGGGTGTCCAGTTACAGAGAAAATCGGTGGTAATCGGAAGCTTCGCACAGACCTCACATGACCCTGCTCATTCCCGCACAGAAAACTGTTTTTGTCTCACTTCGAAAGAAACCAGACAAACCCTGCAAGGTTACTTATAATCCTGACACCGCTCTCAGATTTGCCATATGCTGGGAACATGCCTTCTTGCCTATTTACAGTATATAGCTGAAGGACTTTGTTACAGCCCTGATATTTGGCATATCTTAAGCCTATTTAGAACATCAACACCATCAATCACTTGGTACGGGGCCGAGCAGCTGGATGAACCTTGGCTATCATGTGAAGGCTATTTGTCATCTGGGCAAGTCTGTTTGGTGCATAACGCTCCAGTCCCAGAACAATTTTCCCTCTCCAAAAATATTCTCTTTGATTCAGGAAGCACGTGATTAATAACAAACAAGAGTTTAAAGATGGAGGTCAAGGCTGAAACCTTAACCAAACAAGTGCATTGCTTATTGATGTTTGCCTCAGTCTTCAGATATTCCCTTGAAGAGCACCCTTGGTGGAGAAACGCAACACTCTTTCTAAACAACATGAGATTGGAAAGATCTGCTTGGCCATTGCCAGCACAGAGGTTTTTCTCAACTGTGACAATGCTGTTTGTACAAACCAGTAGCCAGACAAAAAATCACTATCAGGAACCCCATTTAGAATGAACTGTGCACACATTACATTCCTGTTCTCATCGAGAAAAGTAATACTCAGCAGTCTGACATTTAGGCAATTAGCCTTCTCTTTAAAATAAGAAATATTAGCTGACATATATTAACCGTCTGTGTGAGCCAAAATAAGAGCAAGGGAGTTTACATAAACAGTCTTAGCATGTTTAACAAGCATGTAGCTAATGATTTAATTTTTTAATCCTCAACAATAGAGACTACTGGATATAAGCAAGTGCTGCATCATTTATGCCTGGGCTGTTAATGAAAGACTAGTAATTAGTGGGTGACTAAACTTCAGAAGAACATGTTGCTTCAATACATGGTGTTGTAAAAGACAGATTCTCCCCAGCCATCTGCAGAGCCAGAAGGAAAAGGGAAGAGAAAAATGTTTTGAAAGTTTGCCTTATCAATTAAAATATTTTTTTTGTATCTTCAGCACCACTTTTTAACCTCTCTTCACCACTTTCTGTCTCCCCATCTTTCCCTGTATTTGTTAGTTACATAATCTGGTTAAGAATGTAAATAGAGAAGTTTTGTCACTCTTTTTTTTATAAACAGATTCCAGCATAACACAGTGTAACCCAACATCTGAGCTGCTGTGAGGTTTGTTGGATGCAAGGCATAGGCAATGCTTGTGCTTACAGGGATGACCCTGTTGAGCAGTGACAATGCATGCAACAACCAAATTTGTTAGCACTCATTGTTACTAAAGCAGGGTGAGTGACCTTGTCATATTTAACAGTTCTGAGCAGACACAGCAGTGGAGATCCTGAGGGCAAAACCAGAATTTCCATTAGTGATGTAACAATATACTGACATAATTAACCCCTTTTCCACTTCCAATGGCTTGAATAACTGCATAGTCCAGCTGGCAAACTCCCGATGCCTGGAACTTGTGCGGCCAGCATTTGTACAAACAAAAACCAAAACAGAAGTTGTAAGCGTTCTGTCTCATTTCTGAACAAGTGCAGCATTCAGAGGGGAGTGTGGCTTTAGCCCGAGAGTGGTCATGCTAGCATGGATGCCACCATCTCCATCTTCCAGCACTGCTAGAACAGCAGCAGCAGACACAAAGGTTGCAAGTAATGGCAAGAAGCAACCCAAGGATTTGGCAAAAAATGCTCATTTCTAACTGCTTTTCAAATGGAGCTGAAAACCCTAGGGACTGAAGAGTGAAATATCTTGTTTACAGTTAAATTCCTGATCCACGTAACTAAGCAACACAGCACTGTGGCTCCATAAAATGGAAGCAAAGTTAATTTTTTAACAATGCCACATTACCTTTGTACATCTTGTTCCTGCTCTCCCTCAGGGTCTTACATGAATGAATCAGAAAATTGCTCCCTTATGTTAGGCTTGTGTCTGCACCTGCATTAAATTCATGTCAGAGAGGGGTGGAGGAGGCAAACATTGGGAGCGCCAATAGCATGGTACTCCTGGATTTCAACTCACAGCCTGTCCAACATGACAATTGCCTTTAATAGCTATTCAAGGCACTACAAGAAATGAGCCTTGCACCAGTGGTGGTCCCTTCAGATTAAAAAAAAAAAAAAGAAAAAAGAAAAAAGAAGTATAAAACCAATCTGGGATCTTGTTTAGTTCAGCGCCTGTCTCCCATATGGCTGGTCATCTCCCTGCAACCAGTCAGGGAAACAGAGTCGGTGCAAAGGAGAATTAATTCTGTTTAGAAGATCTTTGTAAATAGAGGCACTTTCTGTGCACCAAGCTAATATTTTTGATGGTAGAGAACTGGAGACGTTGTATCTGGGGCCTGTGGGTATCTCAGTGCTGGATTCTTGGACCAATGCCTGCAGCCCTGGTCTGGCTTTGGGCCAAATCCAGAGCTGAAAGCGGCTGTTCTCTGGTTCTGGTTTTGGATGTCGCTTCCATGATTTTGGCACAGGCGAATCAGAATGCAAGCTCAGCCTTGAACCCCAGCATTAGGCTAAACCTAATATGAAACTTCAGCCTGCTTCCCATTATTCCTGCTGGTTAATTCCAGCTGTTAAACTTCTTCCCCCACTACTGAGCCAGAGAGTGTTTTGTTGACAAATTTGCCATGCATTTCAAGGAAAGCAGAACCTGGCCAAGGCTTTGGGGTTATATATATTTTTTTTCCACTGCAGGAAATGGAAGTGTTGGCAAAAATATTCGCCGTTTTTTAGGATAAGAGAGTGTTTGGACATATCCAGTTTTAAGAGGTCTGCTTAGTCTGATACTCTTGATATATGAGACAGCAAAGAAATATGTCTAGGAGTCTTGGAATGAAGCATCTTTTTTATAAGATGAGTGAAATACACACGAGGATGAAATATTACTTGCATATTACCACCAAAGCTGGTCAAAATTCACTCAATTGACTCCAGATGTGGGTTTTTTCGGCAATTTTAAAGTTAGCACTACTGTAACTAGGTGTGAGGCCAAGGCAAACTGCTCTAGTGCTTTATAGCACTTGGAAACTACAGTAGTCAAATCAAAATATGTTACAAGAGAATCAGTTTCTCTAAGCTTAACAGCAGGAAGGATTTAATATACTGAATACAGCCAACCCATCTTCATTTGAAGGAACATAAAATAAATCCTTACCACATTTGTGACTTATTATTTGCATAAAGGACCCAGTTCAAGAAGCAGATCGCTGACATTACTCATGCAAGTAGCGCCCTACAAGTCCTCACTACCTTTTATTTGTTTTATTTTATTGTCTTATATTGTACTGTACTGTATTGTGTTGGGCTTTATTGTATTTCCATGAGATTACACCTATGCTCAAGGTGAGTATGCACCTCCATGCTCTGCTGATGCAGGTCAGTCATCTGAATATTCAAAGCTACTTTTCAGCTCTTATTAAGTGCTTAATGAAAGATACTAATTTTTTTCTCTTTTCTTCTGCCTGCCTATTCTTTTTGCAATTAGACACTCTGTGTAAAAAGCTTCACAAAGGAATCCACCAGCAAGATGTTTGACTCATCCTACAGTGATGGCACTGAGTCTTTTAGCATCTTATCTATTCACTAACCACTTATAGTTGCACTGGCACAGAACATTTCAGTTACTGCCTTCACTTATTTCTTTATTAAGCTGTGAGAGTAATCCCATCACAAAAGGTAAGGAGCTCTTCAGTGCTTTCCTAATGAACTGCCAATGCTGTCCTGCACTCCAGCCCAGTTTGTGTTGCCGGAGCTTAAATGGGCAATGCCCATCATCTGCCATGCTCAAGGCAGGGAGGGTTTCCATAGGAATTGACATTCAGATCATCCTTGATCCACTGACACTACTGTGGTGATAAAAGGACAACATTTCCCCCACAGTTTCAACCAGTTTGGCTTTTTCCACTGCAAGGCTGGTAAGAACTTACTCTAAAATCCCCAGGTCCTGGAGCAAAGAGGTTGCCACCTTTTCTGAAGGTGGCTTTTTTATTCATTTTAATACAGGGGAGCCCTTGGAAATATGACTCCACGGCATCCTAAAAAAAAAAAAACAAACCAAAAAAACTGGGAGAGAAAATGATTTAATTTAAAGTAAGAACCTCGATCTGTGCAAACCAGCCTCCTGACTTTTAATGCTAGCCATATTGCAGTCATGCGAGGCTGGAATGACAGACATGCTCCACTTTTACCATGGGAAAAACTTTCCATGATTGGAAAGGAAGAAGTTAGATTTGCCACAAAATTGCACAGCAATCTAAGTGTTTAAGACTTTCTCTAAACCGCTCAAAACCATCTCCTGTCTGTCTGACATTTCCAGTGTGGGCATTTTGCAAAAGGATAATTTTAATATATAATTAAGGTGGTCAGGTAAGTCTCTTTTACTATATGTCATATAGTAAAGGTTTAAAAAAATCCCTGAGGTCATTTAGGGGTTTTGACTGACCTTCTGTTGAAATAGTTTTATCAGAAAACTGCATTAATATGTGTTGGCGATGTAAGGACATATCTTCAGCTGGTAAAAATCTGTTTGTAGCTCCACACACGGCAGGGGGTCTTTGCCAAGACACAATAATCTCATGCAAATTTCCCCTGATGATTTTTTAATTCCTCAGTTCTTTAATAAAGCATCACTTTGATAAAAGTTTTGCGTAGATGTGAGTAGCAGAGAAAATAAAGAAATGACACTAAAATAGGAGAAAATATTTTACACTTAAGAACCCTTGGCATGCTACACAGTACTATTTGATTAAGTGAAGTTGTAATACAAAGACAAGGATTAATCACACAAAAGAGCAACATAATTAATTGCAAAAGCTAAGGGAGAATTTCAAGAAAGAATGCATCCTTTCATTTAGCTTACAAAAATACAATTAGTAATTATTACTGATTTCCTGGAGAAAGTCCAGAGCAGAATTAAAAATATCTTGAGTTACAGCAAGTTCATTGGTCCATGGGGACAGACATGCTGGGCTGAGGGAAGCTTATATTTGTTCAGCAAACTTCTTGTTTTTAAAATGATCTGTGCTGCATTACATATCAGGACATTGATGATTGGGTCTGTGCCAGGACTGTGGAACTCTTATTTTTAAATGCCCATTACCTATTTTAAATAAAAAGTAAATCATATTTCTGCCTGAAAATTTTGTAAGAGCTGCTATTACAAGTTATACTTAAAGGTCATTGTAATCCAGAAAAATCATTACAAGCAATCAGAAAAGCCATGAGCAGATCAATTTTATCTAAATGATTTTAGCTCACATGGGGCAAATTGACGCATTTTAGAGGAACAGTATCCTTTAAAAATCTATCTACCTGGATCATCTGATCAGCCTTCGCATTTGTTCCAGGCTACATACACATGAATTCTGTTCAGCCACAGGCATCAAAGCAAAACATGTAGATGATGGTACCCATGCAGGGGGCTTGTTTCATTCCTCCTTTTGCGGGACATAAACAGCTCCTGCACAGGAGCTGCTGCCTCTGCAAGGATGTGGGAGGATGCCACAAACACAGAATCACCACGCGTCTGAAACACACCCTCCCACAAAAGCATTTGGCTCCCTATCTCCAGGCTTGCTTGCAGCCTTTACTTCCACAGGGTATATTCAGCAGCCCCTGGGATCAGCAGACGGTTTTCTAGTTGACTTTGATAGGAACTGAATCATACCATAATGACATGCCTGAGGATGACCAGCAAATCGTCCAGCCTAGCATCTCAGGTTCATGCAAAATGCTCAGGATGAGGAATTATTGTCTATTGAAATTAGTAGGGAAAAATTAATTTACATCAGTTAAGAATCTGGTCAGGCAGTTTCCAAGTGCATGGAATATGCCTACAGAATCACACTGGTGTAGACACCAACAGATTCAGATAAAAACCAATTAGTCTGGGAACACCAGGATTACAGAGAAATGAACCCATTGCCTGGACTTTCAAGCCAAGCTGCATGTGTGTTAATTTCCAGGCTTGCTTCAGACACTGTCTATCTTCAAAGGCACTCTCAGACAATTCTGTTTCTAATGGTATATCTCCATTACACTATTAAAAAAGAAATCGGTGCCAAACTTGATCCTAAATTCATAGTGAAGCTTGGCCCACTGGTTAGAAAGAGCTGGATTGTGGTCTGTAGCCATAATGTTTTGCTGGTGACTGAGAGATGCCCTCTGCTTGAGAGATCCTTGCTGGGAGCAGAGCCAGCACCATCAGACATGTGTCACTGACTCCCACACAGACCAGCAGAAGGGGCAGCTGGGGGGAGGGAAAGGGAGCAGGAACAAATTGTTTTGGGGGTGATTCCCTAATGGGAGCAATCTGAGGAACCCTAGGGTTGTTGTATCTGTCCTTTGGGTAAACATGGCCTAGAACAATCCTAGAACAAACCTGGCAACCACAAACACCTCCATGTGCTCCTTTCCCACTGAGGAGAGTCCAGTTTGGTGTTACCCAAAATTCTTTGGCTACATTATTTTATTTCACTGTAGCCAAGTATCTTCCTTTGCTTACTTTCTATGCTTGCCGTTGAATACAGGAACAATTTGTACATCTTATGTCATTCATGAAAGCAAAGACAACCCATTATATTTAAAGTTCCAGGACCACAAGTGTCTCCAGAAGATGTTGTTCTGGAAGAGCAGAATTGATATAATTCTGTTTGCAGGTGAGGAACAGATGTGGTATTTATTGTAAAGTCATCTTAGCAAATGCCTATGTGAAGCAGCGCTGATGAAAACATGACGTATTGAGCAATGAACTGCGTCATATAGAAATTGTCAGGGAGATTCCTATACTTACAGGGAAATGGACGGGGTGTTCTAATAGATCTTTTCCATCTCTTTTTTATCACTATGATTCATGCTAATTGTTAGTGGGAAATCACTTAGTGTCAATAATAGAGGTGACACATTCATTTCTTTTTAGTAATTGCACATATATTGTATTTGTGGTGAAAGAAAGGGTTTATTTCTCTTCTCCTTTCCCCAGAAGCATGTTTGGATTTCATGCATAAATAGTCTTTCTTCCCTTAATCTGATTCACATGACAGTATGCATTTGCATAAAGCTTCTTCTTGGGTAAACCATTCAAACCTTTATCTAGAGAGAGTAGACATGTCACGAAATTATGTCCTGCTTTACAAGACAGCTTTTTTTTCCTTTTTCTGATGCATTATTTGTAGCATATGCTAATTTATTATAATGGTTATGAAGAGCACAAGGCCTTGCTTTTCAGCTTTCCACATTTCCCCAGGCATAACCTAACATTCCTCTCTTTTCAGCTGTGCTCATCTTCTCCTGTCAGGAAGTAAAGAACAATTAATACACACAGCAGATAAAAATGTTCACACCAACCCACTCATTATTTGTTGTGGCTACATCTCCAGTGTGCTTTGTGCTTTCTAGACATCCAAGCTAGATCTGCCCCAGCAAGAACATGAATTGTAATATATCATAAAGCTGCTCATTTTTGCCACACTATCTTTAGTTGTTCAAAGGGACAGTACTATGGTTTAGCCTAAAATCTATTCCTGGGCCAAGGAAAGCTCAGATTTGGACCTGGCACTTTAAAGTCTTCCAATCTCTGTTTTAGAGATACTCAGCAGTTGAGAGAGGGTCAGGAGTTAAGTCAGGATAGCAATTGCTCCTGCTGACTTTATGCCATTTTGAGTTGAAAGTCTTACACCTGGTTGCTCCACTCAAGAGCCCTCTAGACCAGGAGTGAAGAGCACTCTCCCTTTTCATATCCAGCACTGCCAGTTCTGTAACCAAGAAGGAAGGTTCCAAACTCCCATGCTACCTCCTTCCTTAATTCCTACCTGAGGGCGAGTCCATACTCTAACGCATTGAGCTGTTAAGTCAACAGAGCCATACTGGGATACAACTAAGGCCTGACTCTCTCTGGCTTCCATTTTGGCCCCTTTTTAGTTCTGGGATTCATGGCAATATCATTCTGAGCTCAAAGATGTAGTGCATGTAATAACTCATATCTGTGGCTATGTAACTGAAGGAAAAGAGACCCAGTCTATGCAATCTCAGTTTTGAAAAAGTGTAACCTAGATATAGGTTAATGATTTAGATATAAATTATTATAGATTATATATAGATTATATACATTATTATAATCTTTATAATCTAGATATATTTAATGGATTTTAATAGATGATAAAATTGCACTGGGCATTTTTATGAAATCAAGTTTCTTTTGTCCCAGTCCTGAAATAAAAGTTTGAACAGATCCAGAATCAATATTTTTCCTCTTGATAAAAAATTATATGTTTTAGAAAGCCAAAATCTATTAAAAAAATCACTAAGATGTTACTTTTCATGGAGTCACAAAGTCTCAAGTTGAAACAGTATTTACTATCATAACTGAATTTTAAAGTGTCTTTTTGGGAAAAAGAAGTATAGATAGATGTGTTCTCAACATGAAATCAACAGTTAGATTAACAATAGATTAACATCCATTCAACAGAGATCTGGAATTGTGTCAAAGGCTTTGGTGACACCATAAACCACAAAAGCACAAGCCAATTTTCCTCTGCTATGGCAAGATCTTGAATTTGCAGCTCACCTGAAGTGGCTCTTGGTGAACTAACAGAGCAATAAACATAGCAATACATCAGTGTGTGCATGTTTAGATACTCACATACAATAATTTCAGAGAAGTCGGAGGAATGCAGGTAGGTACTTTCCAATGAAATGAATGAAAGTAACACGCTAAATCAAATAGTCAGTATATTAAAATCATGGTTATTTTTACATCATTCTACTGAGATAATTTGTGATGGTAATGGTTTCCAGAATGGGGCCCTGTATTTTCAAAATGGAGCAATAGTCCCTAATTATCAGACATATTTAAAGTCTATGCAAACTAAAGAATGTGAAGGTTACATATTATGTTCAAAATTTAGTAATTGGGAAATGAATCCTTTGAAGAGGCAGAAATGATTCTGTGGGAAGCAAGTATTGCCCTTCTGCTGCTCAGCACAACATTTCCATTCCTAATTATTCCATGTCAAGTAATATGTTACAAAAAGGAGAAACTGTTATGTATATGCAGATCCAATTAATTTCTTAAGGAAAGTGGTCTGTCACATCTCCAAATAAGTGTTTTCTAAGGAAAGGAGAAGTAAGGTAAATCAGAGAATTCCTCCATTATGAACAAATAGCCATTGAAGTTTACAGTTCAGAATCACTTTGGTACCGAACAAACTGTGGTATTGAGTTATATCTCCTTGGCTGATGGAGATAACCATCCACATGAAGACTTTGTTTTGCGTTTTGGATCTGCAGAGCTGTCATTACCACAAAACAACCGCAATGCTGTGCTGCTTGGGCAGAGCTAATGGCCTGTCTGTAATCAAGTTATTCCGCTCAGCAAAGAGAGACACAAACACGTGTTTTGAAAGAGCAAATGCTCACAGTACTTACCAAACTTCAGCTGCCTTACACGCCATGGGTCTACCACTCTTTGATGAACCTGGGAATTCATTTGATGCCTGTGGCGTATTCTGTCATACACCTGCATGTACAGCATGCACAGGTTCCTCAGTAAAGAGTTCTTTCCTTCTGTATCCTCACAGTCCTGTTCTAACTTAACCCAAGTCCTAAAGAGAAATTAGAGGAAAGAGAGGACAAATTCACCAAAAAGGGAGCTCCTGATAAGCATACCTCAGACATATTTCTTTGTATCTCCTGCAGTGAATCAGGTACCCAGCCCTGGCATATAAAGAGCTCTCTTATGATAAGCAAGCATCTTTCCCACAGGACTGGGGGCTCCACTAGGGCTCAGGTTGTATTTCACCCCACCCACTCAAATTTCTCTCCTGTTTTTGTTATCGCTACAGCCTGCACAACAGAAAAAGATGATGTACAGGAGAGAGAGTGCCAATGAAAGGAAGAGCTACTGGAGGTAACCCCTTTTTCTTCCAACCAGCTGGATTTGCAAAAGATCTGCACCATAACAGTTTAAGGAGTGTGTATGTCTCCATGTTGTTCTCAGTCTGTCCACAATGCCTATTTCACAGGGTAAGATCCTGTGGCTGAGAGATATCTAGGAGATGGTGGCAACACCAGGCTATCACTAATTTTTTTTTTTTTAATCACAATATATTCCTCTCCATAATTTGTTATTAATTTATTGCCAAATTTGGAAAAAAAAAAAGAATTACCTGAACCAAAAGACAAGATTCTCAGTTTGAGTTCAAACTAGTCTCTCAATGGGACTGAAATATACCACATCCTAAGACAGGAAATTCTTGGAGAATGGTGTGCACAAGGGCAAACACTGATGGAGGGACCACCTTTACTCTTTGCACTGTTCTAACTTCATTGTTCCAGTTCCTCATGCAAAATCCCTGCTGTGGAAAGATTCTTCTGCTTTTGGTGTGCTGTGGTTAACAGAAGAAAAGTGTGGCAATGAAAGACATTTATCTCCTACTGCCCAACATGCTTTCCCACTGTTTTCGTATCCAAACCCACTCCAAATTGCTTTTTTATTCCTTCTGTCCTGTACATTAAGTCAAACTGAGATTCATTTGCAGAATGGTTTGAGTAACCACTGCTCTAAAGCATAGAGGGACCAAGACAGTCCAGCTGTTGAGAGATGCCTTTTCTTTGCTAAAGGGGTGCCAGGGAACAGTGTCTGTAACAGAACAGCTGAAATGAGCAATGTCACAGTGAGCCTCAGAAATCTATTTGTGGATAAGCCCTGATAGCCACAGAATAATGGCAACACCCTAGCAGTCCTTAAAGACTGACCTTCTCACAAATACAAATCTGCTATGCCAGGAGAGCACTGCCTGCTGAGACTGCTTGTGCTGCAAGAGGGCACTGAACTTTGGTGTACCTGTCCTAGAGGTCTCCCAAAGCTAGCAAAATGAACCTGTAACTAACAAAAATTGCATAAACCAGTGTTAGTGACAAAAGTTAGGACTTGAGTTTCTGGGGTGAAGAATGGCTGCTTTTTCTTGCTAAGATCACTAACAGCTGAACAAATCCAACAACCTTTTTTTATGAGCCCCTTAGAGCTTGTAAAATGGTATTAGCTATTATCATAGTTAATATTGCTTGATGTGGAAATATAAACTTGGGGAAACAACTACTAAAACATTTGTGTAAATGTACCTCCTGACATTTATGTTTATTAATTTGCTTTTGAGCAGTTTTCCATATTAAAAAAGAGATTGATTACTCTGAATGTGGAAAATACCATGTTGTCACTAATATATATTATTTAATTACAAAAGCAATAGAAAGAGGGTTTTAATATAATTCTCCTGCACAATTCAGTATGCAAGATTTGTTAAAAATCTAACACACACTTGACAAGAAGCAGATATGTTGAAAGACATCAATAAATGTACTGATTAAGAGTTTGAGACACTTTAAAAATGTGGAGCAAAGGCTGACTATTCTAATTACCTGAGACATGTGACGTCAATTGTCCTTAATACTTTAAGAATGACAGATTACAAATGAATAGATATTAGGGCTTTCTGCTCTGTTGCTTGCTGAAGAATCTGTTAAAGGACAAGTACTTGGATATGTCACCTTGTGTCTGGGGAGGGTAGGGGAGTAAGGAAGAATGAAAGGATGATGATGAGAAAAGTGAGATTATCTCAGTGTTGCATTCTTTCCTAAATCCAAAGTGGGAACTGATTCTCGAAGAGAAAACAATGCTTTGTGTTTTTCAATTAGAAATACTTAAAGGTATATGCAGCTAAGCTTCAAGCATTAGCTGCCCTTCACAGCTCTGAGAAGTGCTAAGGAACTGCACAGACCATATTTCCTGTATAAATAAAAAAAGGAATTAATTGTCTTTAGTGCTGGACATGGCCTGTTGACCAAGTTTTTTGCTGCTTTCAAAAGGCTCAAAACAAAAATAAAACTAAACAAGAAATAAACTTCTAATGATGTTAATACAAACACTCAGTTAAACAAAGATTATGTCTTTTTTTCTAAGCAAGTCTGTGAGCATCTTTGCCCTCAAACAGAAAAGATACGTTCAGGATCCAACTCTGCTCCCCTTCAGTCAGGGAGGGTATGGATTGAGGTGAGCAAGTGTGGTGTTTCCTTAATGTAATGATTTTTACATGCAAGCAGACTGTGAAAATGATACTGTGATGCCAGAATTAGCAATCTAGCGCACATCTCCTGCATAAAATAAGCCATAATTTGCTTCTTTCAGCATGTAGGCCTGGTAGAAACCCTTTGCTGTTGCATTTTATACACAGCCACAGGAGGCAATGAACACCCAGCAGAAGTCACACCGCAAACACAGCAAGTGCTATGGCCAGGAGGTCCTCTCAGGACAGCCACCACAAACAGCTGCAGCCCATGGCAGGGCACAGGATGACAGCCTCCCCTGGCAGAGGGTCCCATGGCAACAGGGCTGGAGTTGACCTAAATAACACAGCCTGGTCTTAGGGCTCTCTGTGACAGACAAGGGGTGTGCATTCTCCCAGTGACCAGTGCTCATGCATGAACGCCTTCCTGCCACTCTTGACACAACCTCATTGAAACTGCTGACCTCGCCAGAGAGGTATTTATGACATGTTCATTACCCAGAGCCTGAACACCTGGAAGAGAAAAGGCTCTGGATTCTATTACCAATCCTCTAAGTTGTCCTGTTTCACTAATTACTTTTAATTCTCATTTATTACAAATAATATAGCTATTTCTCTGCCCATCTTTCTTTCTGCACAAAATGCAATGTATAAAGAGAAGATGAGACAATAGTTCTTTTCAATTCCATGAGAAAGAAAATTGCTTTAAAAATGCTTTATGCATAAAATAATAATGTTTATTTATGTAAATACATATTGGCATCTATTGTCCCAAACACAATTAACACTCCTTTTCCAGAGAATAATTCACAGGCAGTGACTGAATACAAAATGCAGCTCTTGATAAAAAAGATTTCGACAAATACAAATAGCAATGCCCCTAAATACATCAGAATGGTTAAGAAACACAACAAAACCAATAAACCACTGATAGCCTTTATAAATTCTGCAGTGGATCAGTTAATATCACAGTCCTCTGAACACATTTACCCAGCCTGGCTTTTAGCAACACAGCCTCCCTTGCAGATACAAAAAGCCAGTTCTGGCTTTCCCAGAATTTAACCCAAGATGAACTCCAGCTAATACATCTATGCTGCTATCTGGTACCCACACTGCACATGAGACTGATGATAAATGTTTCTGTAAAGGTTTTTTTGCAGAAAGACCAATCCCTTAAGAATGAAGAAAGTAAAATAGCAGCAGACAAAAGGTACAAATTTTAAAGCCTCAAAACATGGGCTCCTTATTTCTCCAGTGATAGGCTTAGAAAAAATTGTGGGTAGCAGCAGTGCCCAAAATTCTCAATAAAAATTTTAAGTGGTTTTGATCAGAAATACTTCTCAAAAAAAGAGGACTCAATATTATTTGATGGTGTTTCTCTGAAATCATATAAGGTAAGAGAGAAAGGTGAAATATACGGGCAACAGGACAGAACCCTTTGCCAGGACCAGGAAATAAATTGAAAGCAGCCCTATAAAACACTTACTTATAACATGAAATCAGTGAAGAGGTAGAAATTGAACTGGAGAATTGACTTCCCATCCTCTCACTTTACTCCCTCCTTGAAAATAACCATAAAAATGTGAAGCAATTTGGCGCAATGGCCTGTTCTCCTGTTATACTCCTTAATGCATTTCGTTTCTTCTAGTTATTCTTAAGTGCTTCATTAGAAAAACAATTATATGATTCATGCACATCTAGGACAGAAAATATTTTAGTGAACTATTACAGTTCTTAACTCTACATTCTTATGGTCAAAACCACAGGGTGACGGGACAAATTTACCTATAAAACCACACAAAGCTTTTCATTTTCCCTGAAGTACAAGAACTAGATGTAATTACAACTAAACCTTTACTTTCATAAAAAATATTTTCTTACTTCTTCTGCCCAGGTGTGACAAACTCATCTGTATTTCAAGGACTTGGTAAAATAAGAGTTCTGAGACAATTGAAAAACTTTAAGAAACTGAGCCTACAGAAAACAAGGTAACTTCCTCCAACAAAAAGCATCACAATGTGGCTTTTCAGAAAGAAAATTCCCAGCTTGAAGATGTTCCAAAGCACATTTTCTCCCAAGAGTGCTTGCTAAAGGAAAGAAAATACAAAAGGAAGAATATTGCAAAAGAGAAGAAAATCCACCTAACTCGAACCACAGCCATTTTCTTGTCTGATAAGTCCAGAGCCAGGTGGCTAGAATAAAAGATTGGTGTTTATCTGTTAGAAGATCTGGGGCTGATTCATTCTATTTACTGCAGCAGGCTCACCTGTGAGGCTTTATAGATGCCTTAGGGGGAAAAAAGCTCAGCAGGGGTTAACTTCTTGTTGTGGGGGAAGAAAGGAGAGGTGAGATTTGAGTTTTAATTGATGCAAGGGGAAATCCCCTCTCTTTTATATACCTGGTTCAGAGAAAAACACAGGTAATAACAATAATAAAAAAAAGTCTTAGGAGCACATTTCTTTAAGCATTTCCAGGTCATCTTGGAGGTGGGGGAAGGGAGTTATCATTATAAAAGCTTCCCCTGAGGTTCAGTAGGGAACTCAGTTGTGAGATTTGTAGGAAGCTTTAGCTTGTGTGAAATCTGTGAGTTTATTGCTTGAATTAACTCTGAGCTGAAGAATAAAGTATACTTAATGCACTTTTAAAGCACTGTTTTACTTCCCCGTTTGTTTCTATAAAAGGATGCTTTCCAAGCTGATCTGTGCAGTATATTTGTCCCTCTGGGTTTTACCTTAATTTGCTTGCTTGATCCAGAACTAAGAGACTTGAATATCTGGTCCCAGAAGTTATTCTTTCATTGTGTACCAATGCAATTTCTGTCTTGCTTTCCATTTAAAAGATTCTAGCTTGCAAGATTGCAGTTTTCAGGTACAAGAAACCTAAAATGGCAATGCTTCTCTACAGTGTAGTAACTGCAAAGATAAAAGAAATCAGTTAAAAAACCCAGAACAGTAGTTTTAGTCCAATTTGCAGTTGATGTGGGATAAAACAGCAGCCTGTTTAAAACTAAAAGTGAGAACAAAAAAACCCTAACTTTTACATATGGCTGTAAGGCAGTTTATTTTGAGCAAAAACCGTCTAAAGTTATTCCAAACCTCCTTGCTTGTAGAGGCAAGGTTTTTCTATAGCAGCAGGCATGTGGAGGTGTGTTGCCCTCTGCTCTGCAGGGTTAGCAGATCTGCTCCCACCAGCCCCTTGCCCATGAGCTGCCAAAGGCCACCTCAAATAGCACAACAGCAGAAGGTGGTGATACACCTCACCCCTTTTATGTCAGAAAGATATTTTCATGACCTCACCCATGGGTTTCTTCACTGTCTGAAAAAATACCTGAAGAATTATATTGCACTTTCTCGACAGTTTGATTAGGAAACACTGCTGGCAAATAGTAATGTTTCATATTTGCAAATTTTCCCTTTTTTTTTTTTCTGCATCTAGCTCCTTGTTGGGGTAGGCAGCTACCTACTTTGTCTGCCCTTAAAGCTGGCCCTGACAAATGCTGTGCTGTATTCCAACTGAGACTATAAAGTTTACAGAATAATAGGGCTGCTTTAATGTGGCAAATGGAAGGGCCAGGGAGAGGCCAAAATTACTTTGACATTTAAAAAGTCCAGCCCCTTTTGCTTTACACTTTCACTTAGTGCTGGAGTTGAGAAACATTTAGAAAAATAAAGCTTTACAGTTTCCTGTTAAATCTAACTATTTCCTACTGCGTAATTAATTGTGCCCTTGCTCTTTCAATCCTCTCAAACTGAAATTAATAACATTGTGGGAAGCCATGATTTTTACAAAGATGTGTAGTTTAAAAACTGAAGAAACACTAATTCAAAGAACAAAGTGAGAGAAACATAATAAACATTCTGTCTGGGGGAGAACATAGCCTGTTTCTTCATCTCTTGTCAGCTGGAGTCTCTGCATTCCCCCACCTCGGTACATCTCATGAAGTGAGTAATTTGGAGTAGATGATGTGTGCATGTACAGTACAACAACATGGAAATCTTCTGGCTCCACAGCACTTATGTACTTTCATCTGCTATGCTCTGTCAGCTGCACACAATGCAAAGAAATACCCATTTAACCTTCCATCCCATTTAATATCCAGGATCAATTGATGATGGAAAACTGGGGACTGGTTATTTGTCCTTAGTCCATTTATTTGTTTCAGAGAGCGGGAAAAGTAGCTGCATGCTGTTGATTTTACTGTTCTGTAAGTCAAAAAGGAAATACTACTGTGCTTTTTTTCTTATTATTTTCCTGCAGTCTGGCCTGACCTGAGCCATACAGCTGCTGGCAACAGCGCAAGGCCAAGCAGGGGATAAAACGTGGATGGCAAATGTTCTTGCCACTGCTTCCCACACAGGTCCTACTGCATCTCTCCTTTGGGATCATTCTGTGTCTGGAAGCACATGCCATCTCATAAAGGAAACAAAAAAAGTTCATTGCTGCAATGTCAGACCAAAACCAATAGAGATCCTAAAGGTCAGAATGGTGATAACTCCACAGAGCTGGCCATGATAACTTCATCACACTGCAGAAGCATTGAACAGTATAATCCTAATTTAAATGCTTGGTGTCTGGCCCTCTTATTCTCTGCTGAAGCAAAGAAGAAAACAAAAGTAAAGGAGCCTGAAGTTTCTGGGGAATGTGGGTATGCCAATAAAATATTCATAGAACCAAAGATAAACCTTGCATGAAGAAGGTACAGAAAAAGTTAGGAATTTTACTACCAGCTCTGGTGGTAGCAGCTGTGTCTGCATAGGGGCAGGACAAGATGTAGTTGTTTTTTTCCTAGGACCAACTAAGCAATGACTAAGAGTCCCACTAGCTTCCTCCAAGAAGCTCCAGAGAGCTGCACCCAGTGCTTGCCACCAAGAGGACTGGAACCTGGCCACTGCTTTCACAGATGTGGGTATCAGGTCCTTCATGTCGGTCCCACTGGATTACCGTGCTCACCGGGGATGAGATCTCCTGTCACTACCTTGAGCTCTGCACCTGACTGAAGTGATTTTTCCTGGCATCTGCCTGTGTGTTGAGTCAAACCCACCTGCAAACTTAAAGTAGAAAAATGTAGCTAATAATCAGACAAATCCTTTCAAAGAGACTGGAGGGCAATAAGAGGGAATAATTGCAATAAAAATAACAGAAAAGGGAAGAAAGGTTTAGCTGAGATCTAAAAAGGGCTAGTGAGATGAGCATTTGCTGTGCCTGGTAGTTAAATATCTGGCTGCCTGCATGGGTTTATTACCCTGAGTTAAGTACGGAGGATCTTCACAGAGAGTACTGCCTTAGTTGCTCAGAAAAATTAAAGCAGATAAAAGTAGCTGCTCAGCCCCTGGGAATAAAGTCCTAAAAGCCACCAGTTGGAGGAGAGAATTGCCCAACCTAAAGTAGTAAAAGGCCAGTATTCCTAACTTGTAAAGAGAACAAATTCTATCAGAGCAATTCTCACTCTTTTCTTCATCTACAAATATACTGGACACCCTTCTATTGATTTGAATGTGCCTGAGGAGAACACTAAACTGGATTTAACCAAAGCTGTTCCCAAATTGCAGACAAAAAGAAATGCAGAAAGAAATGTTGATCTGTCTCCTCCATTTGTTGTTCTTTAAATGAGGCATGAGCCTGCTTTTAATGAGTAACCTGAGAGACAAAAGGAAGGCTCTTAGCTTAGGTGGGAAATTCCCAGGAATTCAGGAGCAAAATCCTGCTTTTCAGTGAGGTGATACTATTTTCTGAATTTTTACCCCAAGATAGAGCAACTCATTCACTAAAAGTCTGTATTGCTTAGGGAATCAAATCACGTGCTACAGCTCCTGTAGTAATTTCCTAAAACAAGACATCTTTTCCATTAAAAAAAAAATTAAGATACTCCACACACATGCCATGCTAAGGGAATTCTTGTTTGCAACAACAGTAAGAACATAGTGAGAGCCAAAATACTCCATATGGTAGCACATAGGAAAACAAACCCTTTAATTCACTGATTACCTTCTCAGAGACCTCCAAAAGTCCATGTACCAGGAATCCATCTATGCACTGCACCAGCTTTTGCTGCTTCCTTTTTCCATGTCTTTCAGAGTGATCCCTATTTATCTTAATTCCTACATGTCTTTTCTAAAAGTCATTGTGTGGGAATATTCTGGGGCAGGATATACTTGCTACTTTGAGCCAGATATTGAACAGACAATGCCCCATTGCTATTGTCTTGGCAATGTCTCACTAACATTAAAGAAAAAATAGGTTTATTGGATGTCTAATAATCATTGCTACTGTTAATAATACTATTAACATATTTTTATTATAAACTATTAGCTATTGTTATTTATACTAATTTATACTATATTTATCTTAATAAAATCTTAACATGTGTAAATTAATAAAGCAAAAATGCATACTGTTATACAGCACTCCCTTTCAGCTTGGTTGCTGGAGGGACATAGCCAAAGGATATGGCAGTGGCAAAAAAATATTTCTGAGGTGGGAAAATCCTTCCCCATTGAGAGTATTCTTTGCCACAGCTGGCTGTAGTAGAAATATCTGAACCCAAACAGTTAGGACATTCAAGCAAGTCCTGTATTTCAAACTTTCAGTAGTGTTATGGTGTTATTTTCTGACCTGCAGGACATTTATGGGCTCAAATCTGCACTCACAAGTTGTTTTAATCACAGGAGTAGCATGTGAAGCATGTGCAGGAACGTTTCCATAGAGTCACTTTATACACTGCCTTGTAGCTGCT
The DNA here is from genome assembly GCF_963513975.1 of Fringilla coelebs. Lineage (NCBI taxonomy): Eukaryota > Metazoa > Chordata > Aves > Passeriformes > Fringillidae > Fringilla > Fringilla coelebs. Next base: position 128,164,276 of record NC_140028.1, read on the forward strand.
CTCATTTACTGAACAGAAGCCAGCTGAGGGTAAGCACCTTCCCATCTTACTTGTCATGAAAAAGATTTCCCAAGGTAGTAAGTCTCAAACCTTTTTTTTTACTGTGAAAACCTGAAATCCCTTTCCAGAGAAAGAAGGATCAGGCTGAAACCTGTTAACCACAAGGCTGCTTTTCACAGGATTTTTTGCAGAGTCCCTCTGTCTTCTCCTTCCAGACTGTCTCAGACCACGGGTTGAAAAACATTGCTCTGAAGTTTCCAAATGACAACATAAAGCAATGAAGCATAAATCCCTCTGGTACTACTGTACTATATTAGAATATTTTAGAACTACAGGGAAAAAGGATGTTTCATCTAAGTAGGAAAACATGAAGTTGTTTCATATGGACATAACCTCGTATTTTTTCAGAAAGTGTAATTTTGTCCTAATCAAGTAAGCAATTTAGAAGCCTGTAATGAATTAAAGATATGATTTCTTTGTGGTTGCATAATGGTTGGAAAATCAATTTCTTCAGAGACAAGACAGCAAATGCTTAACCTGGGTTACTGTGCTGTGTTCCCTGACAATCCTCAGGTGAGACTGACTTTCTGTAACAATTTTACTTTTTGCTGTGTTGTTCTTTAGATGTGAGAATCAAAGTTGTGCAGTCCTAAAGTTACAGTTATGAAGTTCAACTCCTTGTATCCTTCCTTACCCTCATAAACACACATCAGATTGAGATATGTTGGTGACTTTTTATTTTGGTAATTTTGTTAACAGTCTTACAGGAAAAGTGTTGGGGTTTGAAGTGTGCTTTGGGGATTTAGACACTCTCTTCCTTCTGTGGCATTTTATGGGTAGCATAAAACAATTGGCTGAGGATTTGTAATGAGCTGGTTATCTTATTTCCCTCTGCAAATCAAATTAAAGAAACAAACTGGGAAATGCCCTGTTTGAATGATGGGTGGTTTTTTTTTAGGGATGGCTAAGAGACAAAGCAGATAAAAGCTGATATTAGCATTCCTACATTTAGTTCCTGTGACTGTAGACATTACAGATATTAACCTGTTTAATATGAATACTGTCTCACAAAATGCTGGTAATAAGAGCTAAACCGTGCTGTATTTCATTTCATTCCTGCTGATAGCATTTATCAGCAAAATCTGGATTTTAAACCCCCCAAAATATGCAATTTAAGCCTCATCATAACTGGACTGCTGAGGAGGAAAGTGAGGGGATTATCTGGAGCCTGGAAGCACAAATATAAGAGTGTATTGTCAGCATGGGCTATAGGCCTTTTAGCAAATGGTAGTGTAAGCTTCAGCTGACAGGCCTTTTCACAACTGACAGATGAAAATATGAAACTTAAATTCTTCATGACAGATAGCTGTGCTGAATGAAGAGGCCAATGGGACAGTGCTGGGCTGGGAGCGAGAGTGACAGATACAGGCCCAGTGTCTACAGTGCAGGATGGCTCTTTGTAACTCACACACAATTCATTCCTCAAGTCTCTCCCACTTTGCCAAACAAACTGTTAGAGCAGACTGGGGATTTTTCCCTCTCTTTTTCTTTCAGATCAACATCTTTTTTTAGTAGATGAATGCCAAGTCTTAAAAGATGGGGGTGGAAGATTAAATTTAATGTGCAAGCATGAAAGATGTTTCCTGGATGCTTCTCCATTGGACTTTTCCACCCAATCTAACACACTGCTATTGTAGGACGCTTATTCACTGGTTTATGAACTGTGCTTAATTCTTAGTGTTGCAGAGCTTTGTCAAAATTTTTTTTAAATTGTGTTTTGAAATCACTGCTCCTTTCTGTCAGCACCCCACCTCTCCAGCCCTGCCTGCTCATATGGTTGCATTCCCAATCAGGATGCTCCTTGGCGCAGGTTGGGACTTCTGGCATGAGATGGAGGTCCTGGGAGTAGAGTCCAGCCCAGGCCCTGCCCCCAGATGTGGATTTGTAGCAGGGAAAGCACCGGGCAAGGTTCTGTGCAGTCAGAGGAGCCCTGCACACCTCTGCTCGCGGAGCCAGCCCCAGTCCTGCTGCTGAGCTCTCTCACGGCTCCACCACTGGTGCCTGCAGCACCTGCCCCAGGGAGGGCACTCTCCTGTGGCCCCAAGAGACTCTGAGGTGCAGCTGCCTCCTGTGGACAAGCAGCTCCTGCAGATGTTGCTACCTCATCTGCCAGCACCAGTTTCCATGCTAGCCACCTTCAAGCCATGCTCCAAGACCCGGCCCGTATGGTTGCCAGGGGATTTCCTGGCAGGAAAGCTCCTTGGCTTGGTGTCCTGAAGGGCATCACATCAGATGATGGCAAAGGTCTCCTCTGGCCCTCAACTCTATGCAAAAGAAGAAAACACCCAGGCAGGTTTTGTTGGTTTGTTTGTTTCTCCTTTGCAGAGGGAAGTGCCCAGTTACGGAGCTGTTACGGTCTCTCCTGTGTTTTCAGCCTCGTTACTGGGTTATAAAAAGGGGAGATAGGAGCCAAAAAAAACAACACACAGTATGGCCTCTGGCCAGTCCCAGAGTCATTATCTCCACAGAGCTCCCTCTGAAGTCAATGGACTAAAAGGATCCAATCCTTAGTATTTGTCTTCTTTTATACAATTTGTAATCATCAATACAAAAAAATAGAAAGCCCTAAGGTAATATGTTAATTCTTACCAGATGTACTGCATGTATCCTTATATGCTAGAAGCCTGGCAGGACTGCAATGTCACAACAGACATTTACTGAAGTACCTGGGGAAATGTAACAAAAAGTGTTAGTAGAAAATGGTCTTTCAGCTAAATTACCTAATATATTTGCTAATGGTATCTGATTTAAAAGCCATAAAAATACTAACTTAAAAGCACATTAGAAGATGTGGTATATTTATAAGTGTTTGTCACCTTGGCAACAAAAGAGAAATTCCAAATCTAACACTAGCTTTCATGGGCCAAGACCTTTGAAAATTGATAAATACCTACTCTATATAGCAATGATCCTCTCTCAGTGAAGAAATACCCCACTGTAAAAGGAAGTTCTTCATTGCATAAAAAGATTTCTGATAGCTTTCAGCTATGGTTTTGCCCTGTCTGCCCACTGTAGTATAATTTATAATGTCTTGACAATGAAAACAATATGTTTGTAAATATGGTGAAGCACGGATCTTTTTTGTACCGTTCTTGTAACTCAGAGCCCTTATTTCCTTTCTACAAGCCAGGTTTCTTAGCACCTTTCTGAGCTCTAACCTGGCCTGGGTCAGTTTCCAGATCTGTAGCTCTGCTCTGATGGCTGTGACTGGGGCTCTTTTTTCCTGCCTATGAATAGCTGTGCCACAACCACTAAGCTATGCATGCCTTGATAAATGAAGTACCAGTTTCAGCTCTGCCTTCCCACATAATATATGGTCCCATAAAACTGCACTTTAAGACTAAAAGGAAAGCTATTTGCTCACTTGTAATGCAAATGCTTCCAGTATATTACATCTGCACACAACTGTGTATAGATCCTTACTAAGTTAATTCTCAAAGCTCCACTGGTTTGCCCACTGATCATGGATGAAGATCACAGGGACAGATCTACACAAAGAATTAACAGTAACAAAAAAAATATTCATGCTGTCCTGTGGACCCCTCCAACACTGAAAAGCTCTGTTCTGTGTGATGGCAACAAGTTTCCCTGAGGAACAGGGAGTCTAATTACCCATGAAAAAGAATGTCCCCCAAAATGAAGCATTACCCAGCATAATTGCCCTTTACCTGTATCTTCACATCTGATGGAACTGATTAAACCACTTGATCACAAAAACAAAAGCAAAATCTGTTGTATGTGGATAATCTCTCAGCAGAGGTGAAACCCTACGGATTCAAAGCTCCAAAATGCCTTTAAAGATTAGAGAAGCCTTTAGAGAGCTTTAGGTAGCACTAGATTAGATGCTGCTGAACATCTCATATCCCTCTTTTTCTTATTTCATAGATGCTTTCATTTTTCTTCTACTGTTGATTCATGATGTTGACAACTGGCTAAATTGAATTGACAGCTGAATTGTCCATGATCTCAGGAGACACTGAGCCAAGCTGTGCAGAAACCCTATATTTATTCTTCATTTGAATCAAGTATCTATGGGAGAAAGGAAATTATAAATATGAATTAAAAATTTGTAGAAGTTGCTTTGGAAAGAACTTTTCATTTCAGAGTTGCTTAGGACATATCAGTATTAGTGTAGAATTCTGCTGTCCTGAGTCTAAAGTTTGGGGGTTTTTTTGTAAATAGGAAATTTGAAACCACCTATTTCTAGTCTGATCCCTGTACCAGTGGTCAAGCCTAACTAATTTTCATCATAAGCACACCTTGCTTTTATTAAAATTAATGAGTACTGAGAGTGTGTTAATCAGCTTGGACCTCCATCCTTGCCAGTGTTTCAGTGGATTGAAGACCAAGCTCACAGCTTTATCCATCTCTATCCATGCATCCAGTTGTGCCCCAACACTCCTGAGCAAACATCTCCAGTGAACCATAGAACTGACCCTTGTATTAGGGAAATTGCTTTTTAGCAAAATACATGCAATTTATATGGAGCTGATAAAGCTTCTCCTAAGGCACTGGTTAATAGATGTGGTTGGAGCTATTTTTCAAGTATTGATAATAGGGTGGAAAAAGGGTTTCAATTAACTGAGGTTGCAAGAATCATATGGATAGACATGTGCTCTTACACTCAAGTGCACAATTTTCACTGATTGATAAACCTAACACACCACTTGAGACTATATTCTAGTTACATCACTTCACCATTAAATTCTTCATTTACCCCCAAATGAATAGATTAACATTAAGTAAACTCTATTGAAAAATTGTACATTTCAATATAAATTTGTACCAGAAAAGAACATTACAATTTATCCTTTGAAAGCCATTATTTAAAACGCACAATTCAAGTTTTCTATGCAATAAGTGTTTCAGATGCACTTGTTCAATAAGTTTATGCAAATCTGCAAAAGACAAGCTACGCCATGTATAAAATATATATGTATATATGTGTATAACATACAAAAATATAACACCTTTTAATAAATTAATAATATACAAATTTTATTATAAAGGTGATCACCCACATTACTTTATCAAATCTGTATTCATAGTTTTTGCTTGCTCTTATGTATGCTTCAAATAGATTGGATTTTCATTTTGTTTAAAATAAAAAAGGTAGGTCGTATGATTCTGTCTGTAGAGTCAGAATTTTATATGAGGGAAAAAAATGACTATGTTATAGGGACATTCCTGAAAGTCACTGAAAAGCAGAGTAGATGGAATAGCCTTAAGAAGAGGTGTAAAATCAATGCTGTTAAAGGATTGTCAAGACTGTGGGCCAAATATTGAGGAACATGGAGTTGTTCTGTGAAAACCAGGTGGCTAAAGCCCACACTGTAACACCTCAAATAATCAGGACTTCAGTACTAGGTTTGTACTTCAGACACTAGGTTTGGCTGCCCGCAGAACTAAATACCAATTGCTACTTGCTTTGTGCTTTTAAGAGGAGATGGTTTTCCATTATACCCAAAAAGCAGCTGTCACGAGTCCGTGGTGAATATTTGGAGCCCCTTAGGGTCATTAGCAGTATGAAGAGATATGATGTTTCTAAATAGTCTTGTGTAACTTAGGAATTCTTAATCTCTGACAGCATAGGGGACATCTGCCAGCTTCTATCTTTTTCTTTCAGCATTAAAAATAATATACATTTTTTAAAATTCTCAGTTTAGACTATGGTTTAAACTCTAACAACTGAAGAGCCAGGCATTTGCATGTATTTGGTTACACTGTGCCAATAAACCGTGCATGTGATAACTGGTTGGGATATATAATTCTAAATTTAGTCGTATTTTTGGGAATTGAGGAGCCGTTGCTTCAGTTGCCTCTCAGATCTACATGTGATTGTTTAAATTTATTTTTCCTTGTGGCTTCCATACAGCCTGCATAAACACTGAACATACAATTTCAAACCTTATTGTTTTGCTTTGGTTATACATCAGACTGCAGCCACCTCAAACCACTTCAGAGTGAAAACACAATGGCAAAAATGGACTTTTCCCTCTAGATGACAAGGCAATGAAATACAAAGATGAAAAATCTAATTTTTTGAAGCACTGATTTTTATATCGCCCATGAATCTTCTGCCATTAATGTGCAAGAACTTTTGTGAAGATGATGCCATAGTCAGGCAGAATGGAGAGGATCTAAAAGTCCCAGCATTTGTGAAACTTTGTTTTTTAAATAATTGTTGTTGTCTTAACTTTAAATATATTCTCAGTTTCCTCAAAGATTGGAAATTGTTCTGCTGACAAAGCTATGTGTTGACTTAGAACATCAATATCTGTTCTGAATGGTTTTAATAAAATCTGAGTTAGTACAAAGTAAAAAAAAATAAAAAAAATCTAGATTTGCAAGAACATAAAACCACCTTCCAGGCCCCAAATATCTGACCTGCAGAAGAGCTTGGCATTGCCATCTCTGGGTGTTTCAGATCGTTCAAAATCAGGCCCAAAGCCTGAATAAGAATGTCACCACAAGACATTTTCATGGTATTTGCAGATTTTCTTTACAATACCTCCAGCTTTTGATTGTGCTAAAGGCTTAAAAGCAAATCAGAGAAAAGACTCCCCTATTGTGTATTACAAAAGATACAAGCCAGAAACAGTAAAACTGAGAGTACTGTTTCCTAATGCACTCCTTCACATGACAATCAGTTTAGATCTTTTACTTTCTTTCTCAGCCAACCTCAATAACCATGTACTCAAATCTAACTTCTTTGCTGTAATATACTGCTGTAGGTGATCCTACCTGTTTTTAATTTACTTTGTATGTTGGAATAATAATTACCACCACTGTACTATCATAATAGTCTGCCCAATTGTATAGTTTATCTGCACAATAAGTACTGTACAAGTAAGTATTTTAATTTACGTGTGTGTATACAATGTAGACAAAAGGATTTTATATATATATATATATTCTCAATAAAATCTTTGGGTTTGTAGATTCATTTGACACATGCTCACCATTTACTCTGATGCTGTTCTTGTAAGGATTCCAGGTGTCACTGATGCTACTGTGTTTGCGATGGGGCTAAGAATTATAGCTACAAAAGCTTTATGTGCTTTGGAAGGCAGAGTGGGACAATGAGAGTGTGATTTCCAGAGTTTTCTTTAAAATATAATTCAGAATAAGTTCCTATCTAACAGAAACAAAAAGAACTATCAGTTTTTCAGAGTTGTACATACAGTGGCCCAGAGCTGGCTGGGCCAACTGCTGCACTCATGAGAGCTGGTTGGATCAGCTGAATTAAGATCAGGACTTGCCCAAATTGCTCCTTGTGGCTTTGATTTGATGTACTGCATCAACTTCACTTGGTAATCTAAGATAAAAAGAAGACAAAGATAAAAAAGGTCTCAAGAGTCTCCCTGTTTAGAAAGAAATTAATTGATGCCTCTGCTAGTGGCACAGTGTTTCTTCATTCATTTCTGTGGAAAACTACTAGATGATTCATCAAAACCTCTATGCTTGCTAAAAAAGACATGACAAGTTAACAGCTCTGAGGAAGAAGGTATCCTCTGTTTTGCAGGGTGGATGAGGAAGAGCTTTGGGGCTCGATGGGTTTCTCCATGCCATGGGCACCGCTGTCTGCTTTTCCAGCTGGGGTGGCCTTGCTGCCCCCATGGCTGGGCAGCAGCTGGCAGCATGGGAGCTGGGGGGCTCAGCATGCTGGTCCTGCCCATGCATCACACTGGCCCTGCACTGCTGGCCCCTGTGTTGCATCTCTGGGAGCTACATCCAGGGCTTAGGGATTAAAGCATGCCTCAGACACCTGACTTTCATTGACTGCATAAGTCTGTGTGACACCCCATCTTGTTTTCCTGGCATGCTTGCAAAGAAGATGTTTCCACAAGCGTAAGAAGTCAACCAACTGCACAACACTTCTTCACAGGCCATGGATGAGCCACACTGGGGTACAGGAGCAGTAAGAAGCGAGGAGAGTGGAGGGCAAGAAGTGAATTGCAGGGGTAGAAACCAACATACCTGGACCCCTATTGCCCATCACCTCACTGAAGGGACTGGGAGGGAGGGAAAGTGGGAACCAGTGGTGAAAACAAAGGGAGGTGAGGCGAGAAAGGAGTGACGTGTTTGACTGAAGAAGAGCCTGAAGAAAGGTAAAGAAAAGTAATTCCCTGAATGTCTGTTCAATTGTATGTATCTTCTTTTTACCCTCAGTACACAAGTGAGTAATTAAAAGGCTGTGTTAATTTGCAATAAATTAAATTAAGTGAAATTCCCTGCATTAAGGCTGTGCTGCCTGTGACAGTGCAGAACAGCTGAATGACAGCCAGGGCTGGTGACAAGCAGGCCCCAAGGGGCTGGAAGGGCAGTGAGTACACTCTTGCCTGCCAGCACAGCAAAGCCAACCCCAGCAGCACACTCTGAGTGACACACACTGCTAGTGCCAGCTCCCACCACACACACTCCAGAAGCTCCTGGGGGGATTGCTAAGTGAGCTAAACAGATACATTTAGGGCTAAAAAAGCCCTGGAGGAATTTTGCCAGAGAAATGTGGCCAACAAGGACGACTGCTCTTACTTGAACTTGTAAGATACTATTTTCATCTCCTGACTTTTCATACATAATTATGGGCAAGTCCTCCTAATATAGTCAGAGATGAGATAGGTGCTTTCAAATTATACTTCAGGGCTGATATTTAAACCCAGGTGCTCTGAATCTCCACCTTGAATAGCCCATTTATGTCTTTTCTGAACTGAAAGTACAGAGGGGCTGTCTGAGGAAGTCCCCTTAGGTGACATTGGCCTTACTCTTGCTCTTGAAATAGTCTAGGTATCAGCAAGTCCCACAGCTTGCCAGGATTGCTAATGAATAGCCCTGCTTACCTATCTGAACATCAGAAGTAATGCTTAATAATTGTTCCCAGGCTACAACATTTGATTTTATTTGGGTTGAACTTCATTCTGGACTCACCTTATGATATGTAAGGGTAGAAGCATATTTGAGGTGGGAAAAAAAGGCCTACTCTGTTCACCTGATTCCTAAATCTCATACTAACCTATGCAGCATTGCTTACTAACCTCTCCTGTTGAGGCTGCCACAGTGTACTGTTCTGAGCAGCCATGGCAGAATAAATGAAGTCAGTTGTGCAGTAACATGAAAAAGACACTGGAGCACAAAACACAGTTATTTCAATGTATGATAGGAATTCAGTCCCTTAAGCATAGGCAACTGATGCTATTTTGGAAACCCTGGGGTATTTTGCCCCATCTCCAGCTGCAGTGGGCCAGGGTTTTCAAGGTTACATCAGGTGGCCCTGTGTTTTAGGGCATCTCAACTGACCTTAGAAACATTTGTTTAGGCAACTGAATTCTACCCTGACAATCCTGATACCTGCATGGAAATTCAAGTTATGGTGAAAGGCACCTAGTGATTATTTACATTGTGTTTACCCCTTTTATGTTCTTACAATTTGCATAGAGGTTCTGCAATAAACATTCTGCTGATACAGCTACATGGAATATACAGTTATCCCAGGGCCACTTGGCTTTGTAAAATCTGTTTCTGGATGTATCTGGTACTCTTCCAGGGTACAGAGTTGAGAGGCCAGAAATCAAGTGACCAGAAAACAAAAGGGGAACAATTTAGGAAGCTTCCTGCACCCTATACAGAGGAAGAGTCAAAGGAAAATAATGATGAAAATTTGTAATGATGGACTGAGAGGAGAAGAAAGATGATACCAGAAATGGTAAACAAAGGCAGGAAATAGCCTGCTGGTGGTGTTAGTTCTTGATTAGGAGCCCGTTAAGTTTTGGCTAGAGGGCTAAACCCAAGGAGATATTTTGTCAGCCCCAATGTGGAGAGAAAACAGAAAGACAATGGAACAATTAGACAGAGGAAGAGAGCAGAAGTGAACAAACATATTGCCCCTATTACAATGACACACAGCTAGAGCTTTGCAGCAATACTGCCCAGCTGCCTTTAGACTGAGTGAAAATGAGAAAATAAATCAAACCCTCTTTTGACTGTCAAGGGCAAAGAGAGAACTGATTCTATTTCAGCCACTGGTAACCTGATAGCTTGCCACAGCACATTTCACATAAGGAAGTCTGTAAAGCAACATCTAAGTGTTCCTTGTGATTAATATTCCTTATGATCTGCAGCCACCTAATCGCATCCTGACCCCAGTCAGGGTCAGCTCTGAGAACGGATGGGCTGCGGGAGCAGGGTGGGCTACCAGGAGGTGCTGGTGAATGATGGAGCATATGGAGAGAAAAAGAGGACCTCTGCAGCCATGAATAAATAAATAGTGGCAAACCAAAGGCACTGACCTCAGGAATAATGCCATGGGTCCAGAGCTGTGCAGAGCTATTGAAAGAAGCAGGACAATCTGTGCCTCACTTCCAGATGCACTGAATGTAGGATGGTTTTTTCCTTCAATTTAATCCAAAACAACTGCAGCATGGAATGCAGCACTATCCAGAGACACAGGACACTACCTCTGAAGGGATTCCTGGGATGCATTAATCAGTGCTTGGACTGTCCAATTCGCTACAGGACAGATATTCTGCACTGCACAGCAATTCACACATTTTGAATGGTAACAATGTTAATAAGCTTTCCTGTGGGTTTGTTTTGTTTTGTTTTGTTTTTTTCCCCACCAGGAATTAGATGCACTTCTGGATATCTAACACCCTGGACCATAAGACAGTCCATTTCCCACCCAGACAAGCTTTGCAGGCACCACTGATCTGAGACAGGTATGTCTGGGCTGTTGGGCCATTAGATGTAGGTCTCTGCCCAAATTTCACATGATATTGATCCACTGCTGGATCAAATACATACAATGCCAATTTCCTTTGCAGCACAGGATTTTTCTGAATGGGCACTGTATGGTAGCCTGGAACCATGCAGGCCTCCAAAACAACAGTTTACACGCTATATCTAAAATGCTTAATATGGCTTTGAGATTTTTTTCAACAGGACACCTTTGACTGCTTATAAGCAAATTAATTTCCAATCTGTTCTATTGTCTCTTTTTAATCTTATCATCAAAATATGCTTTCAGACATTAAAGCACCCAAATCAAAGAAAATGGGCCCAGGCATTGAAATTACTAATAGACCACCTAAAAAAAGTCTGGAAATCTTAATGAGTATACTACACACAGTTTTTATTTCACCTTGAAGGGGGAAAAAAAAGGCTTTAATTCTGAAAAGAGGATTTATTTCCATTTTTCATTTATGCAAATTACACTCTGAATAAATAAATCTACATAATCCACCTCCCTGCTAGACAACTTCCAGCAACATTTGCCAAGAGAAAGACAGGATTTTCTGATACTAATGCATAAAACATGCTGAGTAAAAAAATTAAAACAAATCATATTGTGTAAATAGCTGATGTGCAACGCTAGGAAGAATAATAGAGGCACTGATGAATTACTCAGGATTGTCTTCTTCAGTTATTTCTCACATGTTACCAGTTAAGGGTATATTTAAGTAAAGGTTTTAATAGAGGCAGTCATGTCCCAAACCACTGAAATCTATAGGAATTTTTTCCTTTTAATTTCCATGCAACACACATGTAGATCTCTCTGCTGAAGCGCCCAAGACTGTCAGGCTGTTGGTCTTGAACAACCTATCCAGCATGTAGCTGATGTGCTGTGCAGGGGCTGCGGCTCCAAGAAAGCAGATCTCTTATACTATTTTGGGAATGTAGGGAGTGCCTTCCCTAATTTGATCAAAGCTTAATCCTTGATCCTTGTGTCCATGTGTCCATGTGAAATATAGGCTCAGTAAAGGTTGCTGCTAGTCTTGGGACTGCCACAGGAGAAGGATCAAATGAAAATCACTACCAGTATGCTCTTTAGAGGTATCCACAGCCTTTCCCCACTCTGACTGCATAGGGTAGATACTGAAATGCAACTCTTATTCTTTATGGTCCATCCAGAAACTATCAAACTCTGATCATACTTGGAGCTTCGACATCCTTCTGAAAATTTTCCACATTGGAAAATCTGTTCTGGACAGCTGAAATCTTATGCTATTTTCCCTAAAGAATTAAAACTATTCCAAGGGGTGGGGTCCCCCAAACAACTTGAGTATTATAAACTGCATCACCACATTTTTACATGCTGTGATGCTTTGTAGAACTTGAAGATATCTTTTCTTGGTGCAGAAATGTGAGTTTCTCACATGCTTCCTGGAGCCAATGAAATGTGGGATATACAAAGCCTACAGACTGGAAGCTACATAAGAAAGCCAGGAAGAAACCTTAAGAAAAATTATTTAATTCCATGCCTCTGCTAAGAAATCCCAGCCACAAGATTGGCACTAAAACCAGTGTTTTATAACAGCTACCTGCAGGAGAATAAGTTTTTTCTATTTGCTTACTGTATAGTCTGGCAGGGATATATCTGGGATATGGTGTGTCACACCCATCCACCACCTGCCAGGACATTCTCCTTGGTAGGCTACTGCAGACTGAGTTGCTCAGTCAGTTGAGCCCAGTCAGCTATTTGCTGTTGCAGACTGAGTTGCCTACTTGTCAAATCTGCTCCATCATGAGTGAAAATACCTGATTACACTTTGGAGGAGTTTGATCCCCAATCAACCAGCAAACAGCCTGTTGGTTGTGACACTCGGCATTTACACCAGCTCAAATCCAGCTTGGACACAGTGGAAATCTGAAGGTAACCCTCATTGCTTTTCCCTCTGGGAATTTGTTCCTGCAAGGTCTAGCAGGCTGGTTTGGAGAATGCTTCACAGATCAGGTCCTTCAGGCAACAGAAGGCTTCCCAGGCTTACCTTGATGAGAGAAACACAACAGGGCAGATATCTATGTCCTTGGAGACCCTACTAACAGAGAGTTAAAGGGTTTGGGGAATTACAGTGAGGGCTGCATTCATGCATTCATCTCCCAAAAAGACTGGACAAGTAGGGAAATTGCAGGCTTACAAAACCTGGGGTACTGGATTTAAACCAAGGGATTTAGAGTTTTTATTTTTGACATCATGATCTGACAGCAATCTTACGAGTAAAATAGGTGAAACAAGAGCCAAGCTCCTTATTTAATGACAGAACTCCAGAAACCACAAATTTAAAAGAATCATGAAAATTTTGAGATTTATAATAAAAGGAGGAGAATTTGACACTACAGATTTTTGTGGTGACAGAAGATTATGTTTGGCTAACTGGTGATACAGGAATACTCAGTTCCACAGGTGAGAAATGCATAGGAGGCCTCAAATCTGAGACTGATTCTGGTCAGACTCTACATCAATAAGACACTGCCTCAGGAGTCCTTGATTTTCCTTGTCTCGCTGTGCAGTGGCTGGCCATATTCTCTTGGGAAGTACAGATTCTTCTTTTCATGGGCAGTTCCTAACCAGCAGCTTGGCACAGAAAGGGTGGAAAGGACTCTTGCATCTTTCCTCTACAACAGATATATAGGGAAACACTATGAAACAAGTTCAGGCTGCTTCCTGCTTCAGGGATACCTGAAGCTACTTGTCCATAGGAGTTTCCAAGTTACATTCTTTCTTGGATAATCTAAGTGCAACTGAGTATTTTGTTATTCCCAGGTGTAATCCAGACTTCATAGTTAAGTCAAGTTCTAGGTTAGGCAAAAACTAGAGGGTTTGAATATGAGCCTTAGTAACTGAATGATCATGGATGGGTGCAAGCTTTTGATATGACAAACCCCTATCCACTTTATGACTTTATCTTGTACTCTCTTACAGCAATATATCTATTATTCCAAAATGCATGGCTTGCTGAAAATCCCAGCTAAATTACAACTAGATTTCACATACTGCTTTATTAAACCAGAGTTTTTGTAATTTCATAGTCATCACTGTCAGTCAGTCCTTCTGTCACAAAAAACTAAAACGTGACCACTTGATTAGACCTTTCACCTGGCAGAAGGGCTCATTTCCCACCTCGCCTTCCCTGTGGCTGTATGCCAGAACACGCTTATGCTGGGTTGGAACTCAATGATACATGAATTCCCACACCAGTGGTTTGTTGTTTCCCTGACTTTAAATCTAGGATACAGTATAACCCAGCTGTGCAAGTCATTGCCTTGTGAATCAGGTTCTCACAGAGCAAGGGAAAACATCCCAGCTCCTCCACCAAACTGGCAGGATTGTTGCAAGGTGATTGCTGGGAGAGAAGCCACTGGTGCTGCCATGCACACAAACTTGTTCAGGCTAGTAATGCTGAACTTTGCCTTTGTTGAAATCATCAACAGAATTTAGATTTAAGTGAAATGAACACACTTGGGAATAATAAAAACCCGTAGCATTTCTACTTTTCATGTAATAGCCTTAGTGAACAGCTTAGTAAAACTCTCTCTTTCAAGCTGCTTGCTTGTTTCTGTGATGCGACGGACAAGGAATTTAGAACAGAGCAAATTAGTTTTAAGTTTTCACTGAATCATAGAATCAATTCAGTCGAAAAAGACTTCTGAGATCATTGAGTCCACACTATGGCCCAACACCACGGCACTTCGTGCCACGGCCAGGCTTTCCCTGAGCACCTCCATGGAAGGCAGCCTGCTCACAGGTCTCATCACTCCTTCTCCCAATGAATCCTTCCTAATGTGCAACCTAAACCTCTCCTGGCGGATGGAAACACTACATTTATAAACCAGAAGGGGAAAAAACCCCAACACCATGACATGGAGATTAAGGACTGAAGGCTGATACTCCACAGGTTTTGCCTGCATTCAAACGAATAATGAAAGAATGTAGAAAACAGAGGCGCTCAGTAGCGGCAGCGGCCTGTGAAGCTTGGCCTGCTGTTGCAGAGAAGGAGCTGGCTCTCCCCGCAGCACTGCCGGGAGGAGCGGGACGAGCAGCAGCAGCTCCCGCGGCGGTACCTCAGCCCCGGCTCGGGCCGCGCCGGGCCGGAGCGGCGGGCGGGGCTGGCAGAGCCGCCATCCGCAGGGCGCAGGCGCGGGCCGGAGCCGGGCCCGGCAGCGGCGCAGGCGCGGCGGCGGCCGCGGGATCTCAGCAGGCTCGGGGCGGCGGGGCGCGGTGCGGGCCCAGCATGTCGGAGAAGAAGCAGCCGGTGGACCTGGGGCTCCTGGAGGAGGACGACGAGTTTGAGGAGTTCCCGGCTGAAGGTGCCGGGCGGGGGCGGCACGGGACGGGAAGCCAGGATGCGACAGGCCGCGGCCTGCAGGCGGGACCGCCGCGGCCTGGGCCGACCGGGGCGGGCAGGACGCGGCGGGCAGGACGCGGCGGGCGTGGGACCCGCGGGCGTGGGACCCGCGGGCGTGGGACCCGCGGCGGTGGGACCGGCGGCGGCGGGGCTGGGGTGCCGTGTGCGCCGGCCCTGCCCGCGGGTCCCCGCGGCCATTCCGCGGGGCAGCGCCGTGCTGCCGCACCGCAGGGCCCGGCTGAGCCCCACGGAAGCTTCCCCGGTGCCCGCGGGTCCCTGTGCAGCCCCCGCCCGGGCAGGGGCTGCAGCGCCGTCAGACCGCGATCGCGCTCGATCGTGCCCGGCTCTGTGGCGGTGTCGCGGCGCTGGGCACATCGCGCTGCAAGTGCTGTGTCATTGTGCGAGAGGGCTGGTGGGAACAAGTGCCGGAGAAGTTTACTGCTTTTTGACACTGGAGATGAGAATCGCAGGGCAGAGGAGGTACGAGGGCCGGAAACTGAGCGTAAGGTGGAAAAAAATGTGAAAATGAAATACTGCGCTCTGTAGTTACTCTTAGTTTCTTTATCTATTGAAACACGGATATGTATATGCTGGTTGGCTTTTAATAGGTACAAATATACTTTATAAGGAATTTAAATTCAATTAACTTTGTGAGTCCCTTCACAGAGATAGTCTTGGAAACATCCCTATTAGGGCACGTTTACTTTTTATGTCCTTAATTCTGTCTCAGGTTGTGGATTATGAGAAATTATATATATCATGATGAATGTAATGTCAGGATTTTTTTTTTTCCTCTAATGTCTTTATTGCATGTGGTTTTTCTATGGCCTTACATGCCTTAGGTCTTCTGAACCCTTTAGTTCTGCTAAAATTGGTGTTTTTGTGGGTACTGATAAAGTTCATGACATAGTTAGCATTTTAGCTGAAATAAATTTACAAGACCATACTTTCTTTTTCCTAAGTGTTTCCTAAAAAGAAAAAAAGAGTTTATCTTATTTAATGTAAATTAAGTATTCACAGTAGGGGAAGTCCCTGGAGCTTCTGGACCTTGGATTGGGCAGAGCCCTGACTTGCTGTTACAGAAGGCGAAATTAGTTTTGCTTGACTCTAGCTGTAGTGCTAAAGCAAAGTACTGTGCAGGCTTTCTGGGTGGAACAGAGACTTATTAAAAAGTGACCATCATCAGGCTTCTAGATGTTGTTTCTTGCAGAAAATAAGAACGTTCAAAACGTTTGAATCCTCACGTGAGGTCATAGTTTTGAGATGTTGAGTGTTCAGACCACTTTGTCTGTTATCTCCAGTATTTAGGTAAGAATTGTGATAACTGGGCTCAAACCCATTCCAAATTGTTGTTCTTTCGAATTAAAACACCACTTTCTGGCAATAGGAGAACCTATTGTGTTCTATTACCCAGTTTTAATCCAAAGGAAATTAGATAATGCAAATCTGTGTTAAGGGATGAAAACACAGACTTTTGGGGTTTATTCCAACCTAAAAATTAACTTAAACAATTATGAAAACAAGTTATGTATCAAAACCAGACGTGCCCAATATTTATAGGATACTTTGAAGTATAGCAGAAGTATACTATAGTAGATGAAAATAATGTGAATGAGTCACGAATCTTTTGTACAGTGCATTTCAGAATATAAAAATGTAAAGTGATAGAGCAGGGTATAAAGAACCCTAAAATCCTAAAAATTGTTTTTTGTTTCCCAAGTACAAAATAAAACAATCAGTGATCAGCCTATAAAAATATATTTTTAAGGAGTTCAGCCATGACAAGTTTATAATTTTGGTGTATATTAGTAATACTTAATGGTAGTGGACACTTAAGTGATCTTAATACTTTCAATCCCAGATAATGCTCTACCTTTTTTACTTTTGTTTAGTCACAGGCATTTAATGTAGCAGGGAGTAATAACTGTATTATACAATTCTGGGGTAGTAGTTTCAATATACAGCTGCTGCAGAATCTTGTCCTGTGGGGATGAGAATGTAATTTAGGCTTTACTTTCTCTCTCCACCCCAGCAAGGAAGATGAGATGGGCCTTTCTGACTCCTCTTTACTCAGTGTGATTTAGAGCATCTTCTTGCAGTCTGCCCTGCTGATCTTCTATGACTGAAGCTGCTGTTTGTTGTGCTGGATATGAGTTACTGGGAGATTTTTTTTCAAGTTTGTAGTTCTGTCTGAGCTACTTATATGTTTGTAGATAGAAAAGTTTGACTTTGTGCTAATTTTAAGTGGTTTGAGCTTTGTTTTTTCTCTCTTCAAAGTCCAGTTAATCAGTAAAGTTGTTTCTTTTTTGACAGAAAAAATCAGTGGAATATAAATTGACAAGGGCAAAGCTTATTGCAGGTAGTTGTAAAGGATAAGCCCTTCCCTTTGAGGACCTAGCAATACAACTAAATCCAGATAATTGATTTTTATATACAACATTTTTTCTTCACCTTTTCTTCCCATTTTTTTTCCTTTTGCTCTCACAGCACAATTTCTATACCCCTTCATCTTTTCCCATTATATAATATATTTGAGTAGGGAAATTTAATTGTAATGCCTTCCACACGTGTGTCTTTAATCAGTGACAAATGGATTTTCCTGTCCTGGTGAATCTCAAATATTAATTTTGTTGCCTGTCAGTGTTAGAAAAAGGAGGAGAAAATGCAAAGACCAGGCTTCATTCTTAGAAAGTTAGCTGTTCACAGTGAATTAGTTTCTGATGTTTTACCCCACTGACTTTCTCCCCTGATCCCCCCATACCTCCATCAGTGTTTAATGTTACTTTAGGTCTTTGTCCTCAAAGCTTTTTGTGCATGGGCAGCACATAGCTTACTGGAATGAAAGGGGAGGAACAGTGTTATCTCTTTAAATACAGTAATAGATTTTGAGAAATAAAAAGTTGCAAGTGTCAAAATTAGGGGGCTTCTGTTTTTTTAACATTTGAAAACTGTGTGTCTTTCAGTAGGAATCAACTGAGAAACTTAAAAAAAATCAGCTAACTTATGTTTTCAGAGTGATTCTGAGCCTTTAATTTTCATTATTTTTCTGAACTAATTTGTTTGATTTTAATTTTTTTCTAATAATGAAGTATTAAATGTGTAATGAGTAATTTGTCAAGGGTGATGTGCCAGATTACTTTTATTATAGGAAAGATATAAATAAATTTAGTAAATGGACATGAAGTGTTTCCCTTCAAAGGCAAGACAGCCTTTGCTGTTTTGCAAACCCAGAAATAGCTGATTTTGAGGTATCAAGTGCTGTTTGCAGATGCTTCTCTCAATTTGCCTTTGCTTCTGCATCACAGTTTTTTTGTCGTTTGTCCATAGACTGACTGCATCTGATTTGAGGGAACAGAGAATGTGTCTGTGTTTTGGCAAAAGCATCTGATACATATTTACTTTTTTAATCTGAAAAAGGTGTTTAAATATAAATCTGGAAGGATGATGCTATAGTTTATCCATAGGTATGCAAAATATCTCATAGGAATGTTTAATCTTGCAAGCCATGACGTGTGTGTAATGATTTTTTTTTCACCAAGTTTCCTTTTTGTTGTAATTACAGAAATTTTGAGTTGTGTTTTAGATCTGACTCATAAACACTTGAATGTGATCCAGGCTTCTCTGTTAAATTTACCAGAAGTCTGCCTTTCCCTGTGGCTGAGCTAATCAGTCAGTAAGACATGATACCAAAGCAGTGCAGCATACAGTATTTAGACCTCTTTTCTGTCTTCAGATTGGACTGGTTTAGATGAAGATGAAGATGCACATGTCTGGGAAGACAACTGGGATGATGACAATGTAGAAGATGATTTTTCCAATCAGTTAAGGTAATTTTATTTAAACTTTCTCTTCTAGAAGATGGGTAAAATACTTTAAATGGGGTTGATTAGTTAATATCTGAAAGTTTGATATCTGCTTACTTTAAAAAAATAAAGTTCTGAAAATGGAAATAAATGAAAGCTTTACTTTTTGCTTTTCTATTTAAAGCCTTTTAGAACCAGACTTAGGGATTACAAGACTCTGAAGTACTGATCAGCGTTTCATCTTTAATCATTCTACTAAAAATGCCTTGGGACATTGTGGTGACAGAATTTTGCTCTGTTACGCAAACAATGCAAAGATCATGGAAAGTTGATATATAGTTGACACTTTGTCAATTTAACATGAGTGGATCCTTTTCTAATGACTTTTCTGTGTGTGTGTGAAAGTTCTGTACTGCCAAGATTAATGGCAAGGCATCCAAGATTATCCCTTTGTGCTATGTCATGTGCAAAGCATGTTACAGTTTTTATGTCTGTACTTTAAAACAGCACTGCTGTTCTTTGTCCAAATGGGCAAATTTTCTGGAGATTAGTGATCTCTATTAGCATTAAGGTTCTTTCCTATGTGATGAAAATACTGTTTATGAGCAACAACAGCAAAGTAATTGTTAATTACATGCTTTAAAAAAAAAGTGATAGCAATTTGTGTACCTCTAAACCAGTTGCTTAATCCTCTTTGTCACTTGTAGTTTCAGTAATCCTTTACTGACGCATAATTATAACTTAAATTGTTTCAAGCATTCAGAACAAAGCCAGATTTTATAATTAATCCCTCAGTATGTTGCATGAGGAGCAAACTGTCTGTAATACAGCCTGCTTAAACAGTTCCTAGGTTGATCTCCCTTGTACTCCAGGGAAAGCAATTATTTTTGTGTCTTCTGCATAAAAAATTGTTGGCATAGTTTTTTCATATGTGGTTCAGAGGCAGTTAAATGGTAATATTGGAAAACATGTAATGAGACAGACTTTCAAGAAATAGTACAATTCTTGATAGACACAGTTGATCTAGACAAATTTTGTGCAGCTGGCCTTAGTTGCAGCCTGCAGTATTGGTGACCATATAGTGGTATGCAGTGTTGCCTGGTTGTAGTGTGTTTCTTCCATCTCTAGAAAGCAAGTGCTGCAGTCCTCCACTTTTGAAGTCCTACTACCAAATGTGCAAACTAACCCAAAATATTTTTAAAGACTTGTACTTCTGTACCTAGATACATGTGTGCTAAGATAAAACAGGATTCATCCTGGCTGGTGTGTTCAGAGGCAGGTGAGAAGCAAAGGGGTGGCAGGGCAGGAGTGATAAGTTGTAGTTCCTGACTTGCTGTCCTGGCCACAACTAAGGACAACAAAGCAATCGTTTCCCTCAGAATTGTTCGCTGCAAGGTGTATTGCACCAAGACATAAATAAAAATTTCAGACTGCACTATTCTAAAAGCAAAAAAAAAAAACAAACCCCTTTTGTTTTGTTCCAAAACAATTGTTTTGGAAGCACATGCAGTTAAGTCAAATAGAATAGTGAGATTGCCTGAGTTAAGGAAATATTGAGAATAATGTATAAGATTTTTGAGAATATGTATAAGATAATATTTTGGTTATTCTGATGAATTTGAAGATGTTGCAGGTGCATGGTGCTACTTTGTGCCTTATGGTGGGTCAGAGGGCAATAACTATGATTAAAATAAATATTTGAATTTTTTACTGAGAAGTTACTTATAGTGATTTAAGATAAAAAACTGGGGTTCAAGAATTACAGAGTAAGTAAGGTTAAGGTAATTGGTATGAATAAAAAAGCAGTATGACATTGCTATTTAAAATGATTGTATATTGTGTAGTATATTTAATTTTTTAAAAAACCACATGTCTAACAGTATTGTGTATGTGTTTCAATATATCGGTCTCTCTTCTCTACAGAGCTGAATTAGAAAAACATGGATACAAGATGGAAACGTCATAGCTTTTGCAGAATATGGAGTGGTTTAACACTGAACTGTGGATAGACTTTATTGAGAAAAGAAGAAAAGATGGAAAATGAGAAGACACACTTAGTTCATTATCTGCTTGGATTTATTATTGTTTTGTATAAAAAATAAAGTTTTTAATCTTAGCCTGGTCATACATTAGCCTCTACTCACCTGGTACGTTGTATTTTGGTTCTGAATTGTCTTGTGTGGCGGAATTCACGGACCTGCCTGGAATGCCACTAATGGTCTGTCAGTGGCTGATGCTCCTGCAGTGGCTGCTATCCTGGGGGGCTAAACATGTGTAACCAGAATGAAGACTAATGAATGCTGTCACAGGAAATAAAATATTTATGTATTCCAATTAAAATGCAGCAGAGATTGAAAGCAGTATTAGGGAGTGATAAAGTTGTTTTGCCTCAGCATTTTATTTCATAATGACTTGGGGTTTTTTTGAAGTCATTTCATGTGAGTGCTGGTTTAATAAAACAGAGTTCAAAGTGTCTTGCAACAGCAGAAATCCAAACTCTCCAATCTGGTCCTGTCATTTCTGAGGACTGTTAAAGATGAGACTTCTCTGGAGGTGAAAGTTCTGTTCTTGCACTTATTTGAGCCTAGGAATCTCTGCTGAAATTGCCTCCAATTTGCCAGTTACAACAGTTCATCTGTATCACGCAAACATGCCTGCGGAGAACAGAAATCAAACTTCCAACTCATTTCATGGAGGCCAACAAAGATTTGCCAGAAAGATATCTCAGTAGTGACTGGATTCAATTACTCTCTGAACTAGAAAACAGAAAGTGGAAATTACCACACCTATTACCACCTCCCTGAAACCTCCCCAAAGGACCTGTTAAAGCTGGTGTATGCAAAGACAGAGGGAGATGGCAGCCATGGCTCCAAATTAAATTAGGGTTGTGTTAATAAAGGGGCAACTATAGTTACATACTCACGGAATTTGAATGAGCTACTTGCTTTTTAGCTGTTCACTTAGAGAAACTGAGACTTAATTGTTAATTAAAGTTGGCTTTCAGAATAAAGGTTTAGTTGATGGACATGCAGTTATTTAACCTTGTTAACTAAGTAACTGAGTATCTTATGTTATAATGACATTGATTAATGCAAAATGTGAGGAAGTTTCCCCTCCCCAAAATTATTGGGTAGTGCTATTTTAATGGTGGAGGCAAGATTCACTGTGACTCTTGCTGCTTTCTGAAGAGAGCTATGTAAAGACTGAGAACGTCATTGCCATCTGAATGGTTCTGCAAAACAGAATGGTTCTGCAAAACGAAATGTCTCAGATGGTGTTGAATGTTGGCAGTTTGTCCAGCTCTGTGTGGCTTGGGAAAAAGAAAGGGACAACTTTTCAAGTAGGCTTGCCCTTAAATTGACACTTAAATGGTTCACATTGAGATATGTGGGTCATGCAGCCCACTTCAGTAGAATACAAGTCCCGGAGTTCATATTTTGACACATAACAAATGTAAAGTCTGTATTGAGTGGCAAATAACAATACAGACATCGTCATGTTAGTGTTGGGAATTTAGGAAAAATATGTCCTGGGACTGCTGGTGTTATTATCACAGCAGTACTGGGAAGTTGAGTAATGCAACTGCCCAAAAGAAGAAGACAAAATAACTGTGGAGATGGCTGGTGCAATCTGGATAGGGACAGCTGCTTTCCATTACAGGACTCTGGAAACCTGATGAAAGCAGCCTTGTCCCAGCGATTGCAAGCAGCAGGAAGAAGCCATGGAGATGGAAAAGCATCTTTGCCTCAAGAAGGCTTTGTTTTTGTTGAGCCTCACTTGTATTAGTATCTTTATCTTTCCCTCTTTTTTACAAAAGCAGAACTGGAATAGAAGCCTAGGCTGAGATAGTGGCTCTGCACTCTCACAGTATCAGCCTTCAGCTGCTGGGTTGTGGTATGAAACCCCCAGCTGGAAATAAAGGAGAGCAATCTACTTTGAAGGTCAGTTTCATGATATGGTCTTATAGTGCTGTCTTTGAGACAAACTAGGGACTTTTTGCCCATTTTGGTTCACTTTTGACAGCTTTGGTGTTCAAGAAGGATGTTGAGGTGGTTGGCCAGGATGTCTCAGTATAATTCACCCTAATGTACCTGCCATTCACCTTTAAAAGGAACTAGTATTCCTGTGTGCTTGTAGACTTGAGCTTTTTAGATTGGCCTTGCTGGGAGAGGTTTCCTTTGGCAGTTGTTCCTGGAGGTGTTGTAATGATCCCTGTTAGCTGAGGAATGCATGAAGTGAGGGAGACAGGAATACTTTGGGCTTGTGAGGGAGGACCCACTGAGAGAAGACAAAGATTTCGGAAGGAAGATCTGCAGCCTGTCAAGGGTGGGAACGTGTTGAAGAGAGGGAGGTTTGGCAAAAATCTGAGCGGAGGAGAGGTTGGACTTCCTAGTCGAGAAAGTAGGACAGCACATGGAGGTGTGTGCGTGGCGATGGCTGGGTGTGGGCTGCTGGGTAGTCTCTGTTCCCTGTTGGAGGAAGGAGATCTAGGTTGATGTTGTCCTGTGTTTGGGGACCTATCCTCTTCACTAGCCCATCCCTCAGCCAAGCTGTGGAACTCTTGGCCAATATCCTTACTCTGAGCCCTGCCAGGCTATGTGGCACACATCTACAGCTCTCTACATGACGAAGGAGTGGGTGTTTTGCAGCGTGGGGAGGGTGGACTTGCTGTGACCTAGATGCTGAGGATGTCTCGAGGCAAAGCACTGTTCAGCTAATTTGGAGGAAAGCTCTGGAACATTCCTGATTGCCAATCTTTGGCACTCGTGCTTTGCCTTGATCCTTAAGAAACCATACAAACCTAACAAATGCAAAGTGACAGGTAAGCACACAGAATGGTGAACAGTCCAAAGGAAGGCTGTTTGGAAGGCCTTAAATTCTGCTCTTTTGTTTCAGAATAGCCTTTGCTGTTTGCCCCCCTGGAGTCTGCCTCCCTCTACTAGCTTGTGCAACAGCACCAGCAGCTTCCCCAGGTATTTTCTGCTGCTGGGTCACAGTGTGTCCCGTTCCCTTCCTGATGCACCATGCCCACGTGGTGCTGTAGAGAACGAGTAAATATGGGTCTCCATAACACAGCAGTCTGGCTGTTTTGCAATTGCATAAATACATTTTCCACTGTCCGTGGGAGAAGTGTTTTCCCCCTTTTGAAGTGCACGATTATTTTAAGTGTGAGACCCCAGGACCTCATCTTTC
The DNA here is from genome assembly GCF_963513975.1 of Fringilla coelebs. Classification (NCBI taxonomy): domain Eukaryota; kingdom Metazoa; phylum Chordata; class Aves; order Passeriformes; family Fringillidae; genus Fringilla; species Fringilla coelebs. Next base: position 128,188,454 of record NC_140028.1, read on the forward strand.
ACTGGGTTTGGTAGTATGTAAAATGCTCTGCACGTTCAAATGTTTCTTTAGCTTCAGTTACTGCTGTGCATATTCAGCATGTCTGCCAATCAGGATTTATGGGGTACCAAGTCAGCCACCCAGAAAAGGAGGCACGTGCATTACAACCTTTGCAGCTTTTGTAAGGAATGGGGCAAGGACTCTACAAATGGCTGCCTTTCCCTGCTAGCTTTTTCTTGAACCTTATTTTTTTCTTATCCTGTTTTTTCTTGAACACTAACAAGGACTAATAAGTCCCCTGAGGGAGGGGTACATATAAGAAAGTATGTGATCATAAATTTAAAGACTATGAGAAGACATATGTATGGGAAAAGGAACTTATATTGCTCAGAGTCTCAGTTCCAGCATTTCCTATCTTTTAACTGTCTGACTTTACAGCACTAATAATAATCTTTTAATGCAGGTATGATTTTTTGTTTGCATAATGATACAGCTAAATTTGATTTAATTTCAAGGCATGCAGGGAAATAAGAAGATTGATGCCCAGAAAGTTTTTGTGGTGGAATTTTACTAAAGAATAAATGTTATGTAACATTTCAAACACAGTGAGATCCTTCAAGATGAAGTGTGTGATATAAATGTAAAATATTTGCAAACTATAATTTAGCAACCGTTTTAAAATCACAGTCGGTATTCCAACCTCTTACATGTGGCGGGTGAGATCCTTTGTCAACTGCGAGCTAAGGGCAGTGAATGTGAGATTCATTAAGTAATTATATAGGAACATTAATTTCAAATTAATTTCAACAGTTGCTTTAGACATTAGCAACCAAATTAGGGGACCAAAGGCAAACAGTAATGCAGCTTAATACTTTTAATAAATGAAGGCGTTTGAAGTGATTTACATAAATCGGATGATAAGTTCTCATTTAATGGGCTTCCAAATGCCCCCGCCTCCCCTTCCCGTTCACCTTCGAGCGTTTCCAGGCTGCGTGTGCTCTGCATTTACCCAGCTCTCTTGTTACATCGTGCTTTTCTCAAACCCTTCCTACACTGCCTTTATAATAAGCGGTCAGACTTTCTGGAATGTGTTACCGTGAGCTGGAACCCTTTAAGGCTTCTGAATCCACAGCGCTGGGAGGCATGGGAAGGGAATGGAGCCACTATTGACAAGGCTCCTAGGAAAATAAATGGTGGAGAACAAAAAAAGCAGATTAGGGTATTGGGGGATGCTTGCCTACAGGCAGGGCAGGGAGATGAAAACCAGCCCATCAGCAAGTGAATGGGTCACATGTAATGGATAATGACCAGCCCTTTTCATCTTTCCTGCAGTGAGCTCAAGGCTCTTAATGAAAAGGAACAGGCGCTGGTCTGGATTTACACTACACCTGATGGAGGCAAGGCAGCCCGGTGACTCACCCGGGAGGCGAAACCAGCCCTGCCAATGCTCCAGCCGCCTCACCTGCCTTGGGTCCCTCCTAAAAGGGCAAAATAAGAGCCCTTCCTTCACGACGGAGCTGGTAGTCTGTGAGGTGTAAAGGGCAAGACAGGGCAGCTGGGGAGGGTGGGCGATGGGCTGCGTTTCCCTTCCCCGCGGTGCTGCTTTGCAGCGTCCAAACGGGATGTGCTGGAACTGTACAATGCAAGCCTCTAACACAGATTCCTACAGCACAAGGAATTGTCCCAGTCCCCAGGCTGTTCAGTGATACTGTCCAGCTGGCAGTAATGTTTGAGCCCTGTTTTTCAAGACTTGGGTAACAAACTGATGCTATCAACCACTTCTCCCTCAGGAAAAGTAGTGGGGTGGCTGGGTGGTAACAGCACATCCAGAAAACAAAGGTGCAGTGATTCTGTTTGTGCTCAGCTCGGTACTGCTTTCTTACACCAAAGATACCCAGTTCAGGCCAGAAATGCACAAAGAAGTGTAAGCTCTGGAAGGAGAGTTTGATTGTTTGATCAATCTTACTCTGAAGTATTTAAGATATTAGTTTTCCTTCTCCCTTCCCAAGCTGTCTGTTGTGCCCTCTGTGCAGGTGAGCTGGCAGAGCCGAGACCCAAGCACATTTTCTTTTTGGCTGGCAGTTAGCCATGGAGGAGGATCCCAGAAGAACATGAGGGAAAGAGGAAACCATGGCAGCAAGATAAAAAAAACACCTGTTTTTGCTCTGAAGGTTAAAATGGGAAAGGGTAAAAATCCCTCCTAAACAGAAAGCAGTGACTGAGAGGGTGTGTGAGCACATCACAGGCTGAATCACCGTAAAGGGCAATTCACTCCAAATTATATGTGTGAAATGGCAAGACCTCTAATGGATCCGTTTCAAGACTATTTCTTCAGTGGCTTTTTAGGGTTGATTATTTTCTCTTTTTTTTCTTTTCCTGGGGCATATTAAAATTCCAGAGGGTGCTGTGCAAAGCAGATTTTATCCAACAGGTATGACCTTAGTTCTCTGGGTCTCATCTGCAGGGCCCAGCTCCTGAGCGCTCAGTGCTGCAACCAGATGAGGCTTTTCAGAGCCCAGGTTCCAGCTGCAGCTGATCCCTGGCACCTCAGACAAGAAATGGGCTGTGCAGAGGTGGAAGCAAATGTGTGTTGTCCAGTGGGAGCCTCAACTTCAGCCTAGGAATGTGATCTTCTCCCAGCCTCTGCCATGATATTTCATAGATGAAGTATTAACTGCTAAGAAATTTAAGGGATTTCATGAAAATGTGTGCTGGGTTCTGTTCCTTGCTCTGCTACTCTATGATCAATGTCCATTAGAAGAGAGAGCACAATGGTGTTTCACTGCCTGTGAGCACGGGTAAGATTACCCTGGTACTGTCCATCCCTCCCAGGATGTCATTTCTAGGCATTTCTAGGCTGAAGTTTGCCTCATTTGAGCATGTCTGCTCCCTTTGTAGGTGCTTGCTGTCTGTACCACAGAGGCTCTGGCATGGGGTAAGCCAGCCTTAGAGGAATTATAGCAGTTAAAAAAGTAATCAAGAGTGATAAAACCAATGAGTAGAGATTTGATTGGAACTTGATGGAGCTGCAGAAACTGCATGACTCATCTTAAAATATATATATATATATGACATTTTAAAATAGGCTTCTTTATTTTTGTGGTTCCTGTAGAATATTTAGCAATTGCTGTTCTTTTTAAAAATAACTTTGATGTTATGCAGATATCCAGGGCTTGCAGGTTGTTTTGTTTATTGAGAAAACACACCCTTTAGCAGTAGCCTTCTTTCAGAACAGGCATACCTGGTGCTTTTACAAGCACAGCATCAAGCATGGCCTTCCTGCCCTGATACTGTCAGCGAGACTGAAACAACGCCCAGGATACTCTGCAGGAGAGAATGGACTGGGTTGTGATGGCCATTGGTAAAAGACCACAAATAGTGGATGTTTGGGGCCAGGCAGAAGGAAGTGAAGAGGAGTCTCCTGAGTGAAGAGGTTAGGAGGAAGCAAGGGACACTGGTTCTGCTTTGTGGACAAAACAGACTGGATCCAGGCTGCATCTGAACTGAAAAGGCTGATGTGAAATGAGCTCTCTTCCTAGCCTGAAGAGCAGCATACCTGAAAGGTGTGGGAATAGGGAACTCAGTTGGTTTGTTTCATCTAGGAGACAGTTGAATGGTGATTTAATCACAGCTCTCAAGCTGCTGTATGAAGAAAATTGTCCCATAAGGAGATGGGTTTTTTAACCTCACTATGAAGGTGGAGCAAGGCTGAGAAACTGGAGGCTCGAGTTAGACAAATCTATGTTGTATGTTTTTGCAGCAGGTTCTGAACTGAACCACTCTCAGATTTAGTGGTCTGCCCAGCATGGAACTGGTAACCAAGATTCTTCTTGATGCTTTGTGATGGCTGAGAGAGAGATGGTAGAGATGCAATGCAAGAATGGCAGGATGGAAATATGAATATGTTAAAGGGGATAAGGACAGATGAGTGTTTCAGTATTTCCTCACCACAGTTTCCCTGTTTTCCTTCTGCTCAGCACTGCAGTGATTTTTGCTGTGTGTTAATGGTGTGTGACATGAGTTCATGCTGTGCTATCTCTAACCTCTTCCATGACAGAAAGCACTAAATCAGGCAGTTTGCTTCCTAGGTCTTTGTCTCATCCCGGTTTTGCTTCCTTGATGTCCCAGGGTGTTTGTCAATTTCACACTGATGTGAGATCAGAACCTGGAGCCTGAGAACATGGGGCAAAAATTACCTTGCAGCCATGGACCCAAGGAATCCCCACAGGCTGTTTGGGGTGCATTTGGAGCTGTTCCCCAGGCCTCACTGGACTGCTGGGTCTTTCTGTGTGGAGAGGCTATGGGTTTCCTTTCCCTCCTCCTTCAGAAGGCTGCAGAGACAGATGTCTAAATACAAGGTCTTAACTAGATTCAAATTCCTCATAAAGTTTCAAAACTGAGCAAGGTGTATGAATTCTCAAATATTCAATATTTCCAAGGAGCTGGAGTCCAGTGGTTGGAGTCCATCCTGGAGGAACCATACTGTGGGCTTCAGTTCTGTGAACTGAGAACATACAAGTGATTTTTCCTCTAGGAAGTCATATTAGCAAGAGCACTCAGGGAACTTCCTCCTCACTTTTGCTGAAGTCAATAGGTGGAAGAGTGTCATGCTGTGCTCAGCTTTGCAATTGCCACAAAGATTTTGAAGGCAAGGAAAGGAGTCAAGGAAGAGCCATGGAGCTAACTCCAGAGAAATTCCCCACAGTAAGACTATTGTGCATATTGCCAACATAGCAGAAAACTGTCACAGAACAAAACCATCTTAATGTAGTGCAGGTGCCACATGCCTGAAGAGCAGCTGTGAGAGGTCAGAGCGGAGACTCTGTGCCCAGAGGTGTCAGCTGCGAGGAGACTCTGGCTGGGAGGAGCATCCCTACAGCCACAGCTCCCCCTCAGAGACATGCCACTACTGCTGCTGCAGGAGACACAGGCATCCTGTTTTGAGTGGAAAAATGGTTGTGGAGAAATGTTTTTGCCTTCATGTGTGGATATCTCCATGGTGCAAGCTGGTGACTTCTATAGCTACGGTGAGTGACAAGCAACAGTGATCGTTTGAGGCACTTCAGCATCAGCTCTGTAGTGAGCACCATTAATCCTCACCACTCTTGATTGCTCTTACTGAAGCTTCAAGTGATTGGGGAAACTTCCCAATGTTCATGAAAGAAGTTGAAACTCTATAATCTACCTCTGGAAAATCTTGAAAACAAATATATTGATTTGTTTGGGAGGGGATGGGGTAAGTCAAATATTGTTTTAATGAGTTTGAAAAGTGAAAAATATAATTGTAGAGACAGCAAGAGAGATGTGAAAGAGCAGAAGAGGTAAAACCCTGAACAGCCACTGAACTGAAGAGGGTAGGAAAGATTGAATCCAGGCTGTGACCACCTCAGAGGCAAAGGATCCAGTGTTCCCAGGGAGGTACACGTTGCATCAGGATGAGCACTTGTGCCTGCTCCATATGCCTGAGTGCTGTGTTTCACCAGTGCCTGGTATGCAGAGCAGCACCAGGGCCTGGGCTGTGCCTCTCTGTGTCAACATACCTGTTTTAGAAAGTGATGGCAAGCTCCCAGTTGGATGTCCTGTGTGGAGAAACCTTCCCATGGGTAGATACTCCTCCTTCAGGAGGGTGTTCTGGTTTTGCTTGCTTTGAAATGTTGGAAATAGTTGCTGGTTTTCCAAGGACACCGTGTTGTGCAAGCTGCTGCATGTCCCCACCTGGGCACGCCCTGTGGCATTAGCCACAATGTCTGTGTACAGAAATGATTGGGTTTTCAGAAAATCTTTAGTTCCTGAAGCCAAGAGTGTCTGCAGGAATGAAGCTTCTTGAGCTACTTTCAGATCTGAGATCAGGATAAGCACAGAGGAGAGCCCTGTATTCTCCTGCAGGGATACCTGCAGCTCCTTATCCAATGGCAGGGAGCAGCTGGGTGGGTGGAGGTCCCCTTCCACACCCCTAGCAACCACCCACTGGTGGAGGCTCTGTGCTCTGGGTGTAGGAGTGGCAGCCAGAGCCACCACTGATTTGCCAGGAAAGGTGTTTGTCACTTGTCGTGCAGAGTTTCATGAGCTCCTGGTTTTATGTTGAGGAAATTGTAATAAATGGAATCTCATCTCCCCCCCCTCCCCCCTCCTCTTTCTTTTTAAATCCCACAACACCTATTCACCTATTTCTGCTATTTTAAGGAATTCATAGTCTAGGACTCTGTTGGTCATTTTTATGAGGCAAAGTTTGCTGAATTTATAGCAGCATTGTTCTCACTGTTTTTGAATCACTCAACGCTTAAGTATCTGAAATTTGGACCTTCTCATAAAAGATGCCTCATTTTCTGCTTTCTTCTGCCCAAACAGTCTTGCCCAGGTTGCCATAGCTGTCTTTTAATAGGCTTTCAGACCATAGGAGAGCTTTGATCTCAGTGCAATCCAGATGGGTCCATACATTGTTCCACATCCCACAGACCCCACATCTTCCACTCTGCCCTTCCACTTCCATCAGGGAATATGGTACACATAATTGCCCACAGATTTTTCATTTCTAGTGTGCAGATTGAAAATTATCCCCTGCTCAGAAACGGGAAATTATGGGAAGGGGTGTTGGAGGAAGGTGCACAGAGCTCCAGGACAGCAAGGAGTAGAGGGGAGCTGCAGGCTTCCCTCAGCTCCCACCTCAGGGCTGGTGGAGGCATTGAGGCGGGGAGAAGAACAGACATTGGCTTCTCAGCAGGGTTAGCACAGTGACAACAGTACAGCACTTTCAGTATTCCACTTTCCTACTACCACTGTCACGATTTAAAAATAAGGAAATTGCATGCTATTAATGATCAGAAGAAATTCCCATGAGACTTTCCCATTAAAGTGGTCTTTTATCTTATTTGAGGCCAGTGTTCCCTTGCATAGTCACCCATTCCTTCAAGGGCTTTGAAGTTGCATTTCTGTTTCAATTGACATAAAACTGACCAAAGGCAATATTATAGTCACAGGCCTCTGTTTATTTTCATCAGGAATGCATTAGCATTTCAAGGAAATAAAATCTGCCCAAAAATCACTGGGGGATCACCAGAGCAATGCTCAGAAAGATTGTGAAGTCACAAGGTGGAAATTCACACACCCAGTGATGAGGTGGAAGTTGAGTAACAGCAAAGTGAATGTGCATAAAACAGGAGGTGTGCAGAGCTGCATTACTATAAGGGCCATCAAATCACACATAAGGTGTTGGGGAGCTGGCACTGCTGATTTTGCTAGAAATTCAGCAATTTAAGTAACCTAATCAAGTGTCATAATTAATTGGAGATTCATTTCCTCTCAGAAAACATGAAGGGTAGTCATTGCTTGCTAAAAACAACTTAATCCTCCCCACAGTGAGCGTGTTTCTCGCTCTTGCCAACAGAAAGCCCCTGGTGACCTGCACCCAGGGGCACAGTGGGGAGCCCTTCAGTCCTTAAAGAGGGGTGCAAGGCACTCACACCCAGAGGGATCCCTGCTGGGAGGATGCTGGGGCTTTCATGGCAGCTTCACCATCCATGAGCAAGCTGCCCTTGGTGCCAGAGGGGGACGTGTTTGAGAAGTGATGCTGCGTGATGTTACTTTCTTCTTTGCTTCATCTGTGTGTTAAAAAGAAGTCTGAGTGCAGAGGTGCCCAGGTTTGCCCCTCACACAGGGGGCAGGCGTGGCTGGTGTGAGCTCTTGTGAACTCCTTCCTCCCGGTAGCGCCTGCCAACGTGCAGCCAGCATTTTATTTGGGAGAGTGCAGCTCCAGCAAAGGGGATCACAGCAAATGTGCTATCCAGATCACAGGCAAGTCCAGTGGTGTTAAACACTTCCCATTTCACACACTGAGAGCTAACCATTACTTCTTTAATGTGTTTTGAAATAACCTTTCTTGGATTAGCCCACAAAAGAGATAACACTATCTCTTAAAGTTTGGCAAAATGAATTATCTCGGTCCATAGGAAAAGGTTTTGTAATTTTATTTTAAGAAGCACTTGGAACATAGTTTTATTTTTGAAAGAAATGTAAGCAAAGTTAAAAAGCTGTCATTCTTGTAAATCGGAATTTCTGACCTCCAAACATGCAATATGGTCTTCAGTGAGCAGATTTCTGTGTGAAGTACTTTCTCCAGGTAGCTCTACTATTGTGCCAACTTACTGTAATCATTGTAATCAGCCAAACCAATTACAGAATAGCAACCTACTATACACATAATATTCTAGGTGGATATTAAGGATGTTCTGTTAAAATTGGTTAAAGTCCTTTAGAAAGAAGAAAAGCCTTCATCACTATTTTTTTTTGTGCTTCATTTTAGTGAGGACTTAAATATAGTAGCATTTATATTTTTCACCTTGGAAAATATTTGTACTCTAAAATAACACATTAAAGCTTTGAGCCTGAAAACACTAATGCACAAGAGTGACTTTATTTGTACATTAGCAATATTTTAGTCAAATGGTCTACTGTTTGCAGAACCAGATTCTGAAAAATAATGTACTGCTTTATGTTGTATCACTATTGGTTCAGAAATTAATGGATGCTTTATTTAAATCAGGCATTTAGAGAGAAGCTTTGTAACTAGGCTGTTTTATGCTATCATATTGTTGGAAGAAACACGTAAATAAAATTTAAGGGAATGGGAATGGAAAAGAGAGGGTATGAAATGAGCACACATGAAATGTTCAAGATGTGAGGCACACCTGCTTCAGTCTGAAATGTCCCAGATTCAGAGCAGAAGCAATTTTCAACTTTTCCTCTGACCCAGGATTTAGTAAAACTCTTGATCCGTCTTTTCACAACTAAAAAAATCCTTTCATCATTTTGCTCTCCATCAGCCTCAGAGGTTAAATCTTCCCTTTTAGCCCCAATTATCGCAGATGTGGCTTTGTATGAGTGGAGACCCCAGGTTTATCCAGGACTGGGCTTTGCATTCAAGCTCAAATTCCTTTTCTTCCAAAGCTCATGTAGACCAATTTTTTTAATAAGCCCTGGATATTAAATATAGTCATTGCAGAGAGTGGTTGGGACTTTTGAAGAGTGAGCAGTCTTTGGCTTCATTCAGGATGGGAAGAAGAAGCTGAGGTAGACAAGGAACTGCTAGATAAAACACAGATAATTCTACACACAGATATCCATATTTGTTTCTGGCAGTAATCCTTAACCTTCTGTTAAAGATCTAAGCTGCTGGTAACGAGAAAATACAACATCTACCTCCTTCAAAAGTACTCCTTGACCTTTTTAAGATTAAATGCTGACCCCAACGTTCAGGTACCCTTTTCATTGCTGTTTCATTGCTCATCACTCTGTCATCCTGAGTACCTGGTGTGATCCTGAGCCACTGTGGTATCCACAGGAGAGGTCCCCAGACGGTGACTGGGTCCATAGCACACTCCAGTGGGTGCTGAGTTAGGTGAGCTGCCATTCAGAGCTGATGTAGAGCTCTTGGGTGGTTAAGCAGTTTCTACCATCATTGCTATAATTTGCTGGTAGCAAAAACCCCCTCCTGTTAAAAACCCAAACAACCATATAGCTAAATCAATTTTATCCTGTCCTGTCACTTTATAGTCACAATCCACAGTTTCATGCTTGATCCTCCAAGGTGTGGAGACCAACCCTTCTCACACTGCTGTGGCAATACATGGACATTTCACTCAGAGGAGCACCAGGGAGTTTCCCAAAAGCAGCAGAGCTGGTTGTGTAGGGAAGCTAGGAGTAGAAATGCCAGTGAGAATGAGGCAATGACAGTCACAACCCTCCACCTAAAATAGAACCTCAGTTGCACAAACTGTAGTCTCACCACATCTGTAAGTCCTTCCCTGGCTTAAGATCTTCACAGAAATGGAGAAGGGACAGAAAGAAACCCCTGGATAGGATGTTTCATGCTCACCAAAATGGGCTATTGCTTTCCTGAGTAAATGCATTGTGGACTTTCTCTGTTGGGAATCAGAGCTGAACTACTTCAACTTCTACATGACAAATGGTTTCCTACTGCATCATGACCCACAGGAACTCAGCTTACCCCTGTGAAGACCTGGACTTTTTTACTTTTTTTTTTTTCTGTTTTGGCTCTCTGCAGTTGTCTAGCTCTGCTTTCCACTACAAACATCCCTGGCTAAAGCTTCATGATAAACCTTGTAGTGCATATATACTCTTGGACTAACAGCTTTCAAAAATGTTATCTGCCTTTTCTTCCTGAATAGACCCCTTTTAGACAATAACTGCCATGCATTTCTGACTGTGAATATGTAAATAGGTGAAAAAGAAAATGTATCCACTGTCACAAAGAATAACATTGCAGCCTTAAACTTCAGATCCATTCAGAATGATTTGCTAACATTTGGTCCTCCAAGTTGAAGTTCCAAAATTGCCTGTCTTGTGCAATTTTCAAACATTCCACCTGCACAGAGTGAAGAAAAAAGAGCTATTTCCAAGAGAGAGAAAACTCCATTTAACATGTTTTACAAAGTACTAAATAGCTTTCATATTTCAGATGAAGAGCAGAGAATATGTCCTCTGTGCTGTACTTACTAAGTACTTACAATATTGTCTATTCCATGTAGTTTCAAAGACAATATAACATTCTGCATTAGTATGATTATTTATCAAAACCATGTACTTTTTTTATAGGTCAGAAACTCAGTGGGGAAAAATTTAATTTCTGTTGCTTTTAATTTCTTGAAGAACTGAAATAATTTCCATTTAAATTATTTTGAAAGACTAAAGCTTTCTCTGGTCTGCTTGCTAAATACAATTGTAACTATAAGGTGCTTTGGGTATCATTCAACAAAAATGCTGAATATCTATTCAATTATTCCTAATCTTAAGACTGGTACTGCCTTCTTTACTCTGGGTCTTCTGTCACATTAGAGTTTTTTATAGACACAGGAGATTGTTTTTACACATGTGAAGACATTTATGGAGTGTACTTCATAAAGCAGAACTGCTATTTAACCTGACAGGTGAAGGGGCACTCCCTATAAAGTCTATTTGTCTGCACCATAGTCACGTTTTCACACAGAAAACCTGATTTACACAAATGAAACCTGAACTACAGAGGAGAGTGAAGAAAAGCCCAGTAAAGCCTTGTGCAAGAGAATCTAGGCTCAGTGGGGGGCTGAAACTGTACAATTATTTATTTCTGATATTTGAGCCGAGGGCTGCCCTTACAGTTTGCAGAAACCTAGCCCACAAACATGGGTAACTGCAGAGCATATGCACCATTTTAATTTATACTGCATTCTTCCAAAGAATATTGATGCTTTATCATTGTTAACAATTGTGCTTATAACCTTTCTGAGAAAGAACCATGTTTTCTCATCCCGATTAAGAACTCAGAAACCTGGGGCTACTTTGCATTAGGTAATGTTCCTAAATACCAATGATTCCTAAGAACATCTAAATTATCCCTATGCCCTTTAAATTGTTCAAATCAAACAAAATTTTCCACAAAATAATTAATGGTTCCACACCAATATTTTTCTAATTTGCAGTTGATTTGTATGTGATGCAGATTACCTTGGAGCTGGGTATAAAGGATCATGTGGTTTTTCTTGATGCGTTGGAACCAGGTCAAAACTTGTAGTCAGCAACAACTGATGCTAAAAAATAGGAAAATTTTATGCCAGAAAGAAAGAAGTCTTTTGAATGGGGGATGCCTAATTTGTGGATATGACATAGTGCAGACTTCCTTGCCATATTTCCAGCACTTTGTCCTGCCCTCTGGGCTTGAACTACCAGGAGAACAATTTGTCTTGTGATGTTTGGCATTTCTGCTGTTGATGCCAGAGTAAACTAAGGAGAGAAAAGGCAAGTGGAAATTAAAAGCTTGCCACATGAGAATCAAAAACTAAGATTAAACTTTAGGTGTCTTTTATTTTAGTTGTTCACTTCTCTCTAACATGACCTCAAATATACAACAGCTGCTTCTGAGGGTAGGTCTCTGTGGTGTTTGCCAAACAACCAAAATCACACAAACACCTTTAGAGTGAAGCGTGCTCAGAGGCAGTTGAATCACTCCAAGCTCTCTGCTGGCACGGTCGCAGACAGAACATTTGGCAGCAGAACAACACATCTTCCACCGAGACAGGCTCGTCACCGCCTGCGTGTCCCGGCGCCTCCCGTGCTGCTGAGCCCACCCCTGCCAGGAGGAGCTGCTGCCACGGGCCCTGCTGCAGCAGGAGTCCAGGCTGGGACTGCCAGCATCCCCAGCCTTCAGGCCATTGTTCCCCGGGGGCAGTGGCTGTGATGACACCGAGAGAGCCAGAACTGGTGGAAAACTGACATCTGCAGCTGGGGCAGCAGCAGGGTCCCCGGGCTGGAAGGGAAGTCACAGATGTGCATTGAGTCACCTGCTCAGTGCTGTCCTGTGAATCAGGAGTGCTGCAGTGTCAGAAGGTGCTGCTGCACAGATTAAAAGCCTTCAGCCCAGAGGAGGTGGATTAGATGGAAGGACTAAGGAATAGTCCTGAACTGAATAAGGAATATTTCAATGATGTTAAAAGACACCTGGAAATTAAAAAACCATTACTGATCTACCAGTACTGAGTAATTGCCAGCAAATGCAGCAGCTAAGTGAGAAACAATGATGATGATGATGATGATGATGATGATGTGCTCTTTGTGAATGTGAGGATGTTTTGTGGCAATGCAGGAATCTCCAGCACTGCAGCTGGAAAGTCAACAGGACTTTTGTTCCCGGTGTACTGAGCGAGCAACAACACAGGTCTGCAACATGCAGACAACATCTCCCAGATCAGTTTCCAGCATCTCAGGAAAAGTTCACAGCCAGCTGCTTAGAAATAGCAAATATTTGCCTGCAGTTATGGTAATTTCTCTGTCTGCTCCCTCTGTGTCAAAATGATTATGTATGTTCTTCAGAGTCAGTAAAGTTACTCAGCTCCAAAGCCAAAAACATGTGTTGAAAAGCCGAGGTTCATTAAAGGCTCTTTTTTGATTCCAGCCATTTCACACACATTTTCCCTGAGCTGTGGCAAGCTTCCAGCATGGCTGAATCCAAATATTGCTCCTCTTACAGGCACATAGTTTGCCAAGACTAAGGTTATTCCTTCTCCTTGCGATGCAGTGTTTCTTACTGACCACTGCTGTATGGAATGAACCTGGTGGCACCAGCTTGGCTGCTGCATGTGAAAAAAAATTCTGATCCCTCAGTTTTCAGAGTTTTGACATGTTTTATTTGCATTTATTTGCACGTCCCTAAGCATTATTCAATTTTCAAGCAATCATGTTGGTGGTGAGAAGTCAGGTAAACAATAAAAATGAATTGGCAAGATTTTCATTTGTAGAAAGTAGTTTGTCTCCTCTGTAATACACATATGTATTGTCAGGTTGGAAAGAGGAGCCTTCTTGGGAAATCAGAATCAGATTTATCAGCTCAGTTTCAGAGTCATGTTTGCTTGCTTTATTTGCATAGCATAGCAAAGAAAATCCAGCTCTCCTGCTGTTTTCTATTTCCCGAGAGCCCCCTTCACCCCACTCACCAGTCCTCCCTTTGCTAGTCCCATGTAAATAGAAAATGGGGTCAGCATATTTTACTATGCAGAAAGCTTGTAACCTTCCCCCCCTGACAATTCCCATGTGCAGCCATGGGAGTCTAGATAGATACATCATTGCCAGAAGGGCATTTCTTCCTAAGGGCATATGAATTGCTGCCTCTATTTCCTGTCTGAGCCATAAACCTGCACAAAAAAAGTCACAGATCACAGATTATTCTGAGTTGAAAGAGACTCACAGAGATAATGAAGTCTGGCTCTTAAGTGAATGGCCCATACAGGCATTGAAACCATGGCCTCAGTGCTATCAGCACCGTGCTCTAACCAGAGCTTCTCTCTTGCTTTGCCTTCTCAAGGCCTCAGTCCTGGCAAGAGTCACAGGGCAGAGCCTGGTGACATGGAGGACAGTGTTGTGCTGGCTCCTTTTGGGGCACACCCCCCTTCAGTAGGGCTTCTGGCTCTCATGAATATCCCATGTCTGGGATATTCAATGTTACAACAAAGTGAGATTCCCTGACCACCCATTTAGTGCTGTCTCATTTTTCTTGCTGGACCTGGAGATTGTTTCTTGGTTTTTCTCAGATTGTAACTGGTGTCAGGACTCTGCAGCCATAGAAAGGCTCTGCTAACTCTACCACTCAGCCATAGGATGAGTCTTCTAAGTAAAATCTCCACAGTTGTGATAACATGCTTAGCTGGAGAGCTGTCCTTCATTTTATGACAGCAACAGGTTCATCATTGTCTCCATTGCTGCAACATCTTTTGCATTAAAAATTAGTTTGGGGCAATGAGGCAGGCATCAGGCACATTGTCAGTGGGTACAATGAGGCAGAGCAGAGAGGTGAGTGTGACAGAAAAAAGACTGGAGATGCCAGCTCTTCTCAGCTCTTCAGGTATTGTCAGAATAATTCTTCTGGCTTTTATTTTTGGGTTCCTTAAAAAAAAGCTTTTTGCTTGTCTGGAGCTTCTGTTTCCCAGTCTCTGGAGGCTGTGCTGCTCCTCCTGTTCCACGGCGTGTCAAGCAATGCATGAAATATCACAATTACCCCAAGGGTGGCAGTCCCTGGGGAGACCTGACAGCGCAGTTCAGATCAGCAGAGACTTTGAGTTATTTTCAGACAGTCTTAAAGATCATCCAGTAATTCCCTTATATATTCTACAGATTCAGATCAAGATTTTCCTCTTGCAATTTTTTAAGTCAAGAGCAAAAATCAATCCTTATTTTCTCTTACAAGCAGGAGCAAGAGGACTCTTCATTTCAGTGGTGCAACGGCAAATTATGAATTTAGGGCACCTGGCCTTAGAAGTGGTAGTCCAAAGGAAGCATATCTGGTCTTTTTTTCAGATTCAAAGAGATAAGGCCCACTGCCATTGATTTTGAACTACTTTTAGGTACCCTTTCCTTGGCCTCTTCTCGGTCTCCTTCTTCCACAAGACATTTCCGCTCACCAGACCTGGTCCACTAAAATGTCAATGGATTGATTCTTCTCAGTCCTTGACAAGGAGGTTCAATCAAGCCTTGGAACAGGTTTCTCAGGGTGTCTGTTCAGTCTCCATCCTAGGGGAGGTTAAAGCTCTGAGCAATCTCATCTCATCTCGAGCTGACCCTGCTGTGAACTGGAGGCTGGGTCGAGACCTGCTGAGATCACTCTCATCCTAAATTGTCTGGTGGTCCCATAGAGTGCGTCAGGTCAGTATAGGATCTTCTACTTAGGGTTGCAAAAAGTTAGAGGTGGTTCTTCACTGGCACCTAAGAAAGAACCCTGAGTAGAAAAGCAGAAGAAATCCATCCCTCTCCCCATGAGAGGTAGGTGATAAATGTGTAGATACAGAGCGTCTCCATCTCCATCCTGGAATGGTAACTAATCCATAGTCTGGCTGTTTTGGTTTGAGCACACAGCCCTGGCACAGAGTTTTGGAAGACCCTCGTCTGGCTGTAAGGGTTATCCCACAGAGTGGCACTGCAGAAGGTACAGAGCCCTTCTGGGGTAATTCACCTTTGTGGTGGATATCTGCTGGCACCTTTGTTGCAGTAGCTTGGGCACAGCACACTTTGGGCATCCTGTGTGCCTCCAGCTGCAGGCTGGCAGCGAGGGATGAGAAACTCAGGTCTCTGCAGTGGGTGGGTCAGGATGAAGCCCTGCAGGATGCAGGATACAGCTGGGTTTGTATCCTAACAGAGGCTGGGGGGCCAAGGAAAGGCACACCTAGCCCTCAACATTGGCTGTGGAGCTGTTCAGAGTTTTCATCAATTTCTCAAAGGATATGATCATGTCAGTAATTTGCCAACGTCAAATTGCTCTTCTGAGCAGCATGGGCTAAGGATGAGAGAGATCTAAACCCGGAGAAGCTTCAGATCTGAATATGGGACATGACACTGAAATTGGTGGTTTGTGTAGCTTCTTGTGATTTTTTTGCTCCTATATTGCAACTACCACATAGCTGGTATGATTGTTAGCAGAAATAGCCATTTCTGGACTTGTGGAAACTGTGATACCAGTAGGATGATTTCACTGTCACTATCAGAGAGTGATCAGATATGTAGCCAAATTCAGTGTTGCCAATTTTTGTATATTTGTTGTGACTGTGAAAAAAAAATTGTTCGACTTACGGCTTCGAACTGCTCTTGCTATTTCAGAATGATAACTCTTTGTTTGAATGAAGTGTACATTTTTAGTTCTTACTGCTGGAGAAAAAAGCTTGAGGCCCGATAACCTGTGCAAAGACACTAGCAAAGCAGATGTGTGATAACCTATGCATTATCTCCTTCTTGCTTCTGATTTTGTCCCAGCTGAACTCAGTACTGCCTAAACTACATTATCACCTTCATCATTTCCTCCAGTTGTTGAACATGGCTGGGGAATCCATTTTTCTGTTGATGGTGCCAGTATCCCAAGAGCCCTTTGTTACGGTAACACATTGCTGAATGTTGTCCTACAACTCTGCTGCCAAAGAAGGGGCTTGGGCACGCCTGAAGTGTCTCTTTGGCAATGCCAACTGGCTTGGATAAAGGGCTGAGGATGCTGATCTGCACTTACCCAGTCAGCTTTGCTGGTTGAAATCAGGGTAACTCCTTTCCACCCACACATGGTAGGATGGGCACAGCAGACCTGAAAAGGGACCTCAGTGTGTGGCCATTCCCCCATCATTAGGGCTGAATGGAAGTCCTGGGAAAAGCTCTCCACACAGGCACAGCCTCATCCTTCCTTCACAGCAGGGAGGTGATGTCTGTATTTTCCCCTTTTGGATGCTGTAGCAACTTATTCTGTAGAATTTCCTTTCTTGCACTCAGGAGACCTTTTTAATTCCCTAGCTTAGCACTCCATTATAATTTCGCTGTGGAAGGAGGTGGCAATTTTTATGTCAGGGCTGCTGGGCACAGACCAGGATCTGGAGGATAAGTACAATAAAATGAAGGTGTCAGATAAACTCCTTTGCAATGCCTTAAGAATTATCTGATACCTTCTTTCCACAAAATGAGGGAATTTCCTCAGTCCATACTTATCGATCACTCGTGGTCACTGACTCCCTGCTGGCCAGAGAACTGCCCAGGAGATCCCGTGGGCACACGCTCCCAGCACCAGCCCTCAGTGTGTGTGCCGTGTGGGCAACGTAGGCAGTTCAATCATCCTGGTTATCATCCCTTCCACTCACCCCCTGCCATGAAAAACCACTGCAAAGAAAGGAGAGGTGGGGAGAGGGAAGGGGGAAGGGGAGCTCTTGCAGGAGTTTTCACCTGGTTACAGTTGCTATAGGAACCACTTACAGAGCATCTCGGTGCCTCCACTACACAAGAAAATTTGCTTGTCCTTAATAGTGGGCAAAGAGATTCACCCATAGGTGAAGACATTTGGCCCCTGCTGATCCCCAGCAGGACAGGATCTCCTTGGCCAGGGCAGCAGGGAACACCAGCATTTGCAGCAGGGGAAGGGGCTGCATTGTTTGATGGAACGGGACATGGAAAGAGTGATGCTCCCTCTGCATCTGCAAACAGCAGTGGTGGTGCTCAGAGTGCTGCTGAGGTTAATGGGCAGCAGTGGAGGCTCTGCAGTGGACAGGGACGATGAGAAGAAGCCAAGAGAGAGGGGCAGAAATCTGGATCCCTATTGCAAAGGGTTCAGGAATAGAAAAAGTCTATGTAAGCTCTGGAAGAAATTGAGTGGAGGAAAAGATGAGAAAAGAAATGAAAGCTGTAGGAGAGATGGGTGGCATTAAAGGTGCAAACCTTGGGGAGTGAAGCAGCATTAGTGGAAAGTGCCCAGCTTGGTATTTGTAATGTGCACTGGGATGCTAGGATAAAAGACCTAAGTAGAAAGAGCAATACCGTGTCTTTTAATATAATTTTGATAGCTTTTGCAATAGCTATTAGTTTCAGTCCTTGAAACCTCATCTTGATGAAAACTGCAGTGGTGGCTCCGTGTCATTATCCTGCTGCTGGGTGTACATTTGCTCCTGATGGTGTGGTACAAGTGCAGAGATTGCAGCTGCTGGAGCAGGGGCTCATCAGCTCTGTATTAGGGCAGCTCTTGACCCTTGGTTTGTGGGGAACAGTTCATTGGCAGCCAGGAATAGACGGCAGACAACAAGTTAATGACCTTTTCTCACCAGTTCAACAGGAAATGTAACTGCAAATTTGACATTGCTGGCTGAGCCTGTATCAGAGGAGAGCGGCGCTAATCACTGCAGAGCAGGGAGGGGAGGCTGCGAGGAAGGGAAAAGATTAAACCAAATTACATCAAGGATGCCTGAGTTCAGCAAAGCACGAGTGGCTGCCTAATTTTAAACCATAACTAGCACAAAGTATGAGCCAGTTTGGAGTGATCATAGAGGGAATAATCTGAGGATGGATCAACAGAGCAGTGTCGCTTAACAGGAGCTCAAATGAGCAGAAGAAAAGCAGAGGCACACTTCAAAATGGCTCAGACTAGGCAACAAGTGGGTGAGCAGAGGTCAGGTGAAGTAGTGCAGCATGACAGAGGAGGAAAGTGGCAGCAATAGGAGTGAATTATAAGCTATTATGATAAATGACAAATGGATTATGGTAAATCATCTTGATGGCCTATTTGTAGGCTGCAAATCAACAAGGGTTGGAACCTATTTACCATGAGATGCACTTTAACTTCAAAAATTAATGATACAACCCTAAACAACTTCTGCTAAATGCACCACTTCACAAAATTACACAATTTAGGTAAGGAAACCTGAATTTCATATGTCAAGTAATATAAATACAATATTTATATAATTGTATTTTTTCAAATATATGAATTTTTAAAAAAACCACACACAAAAATTGAGCAAATGAAAAGTTTATAGACTTTATGCTATAAAGGTGTGTTATTTATGCACTGCCAACAGGACCTGGATTAAAAGTGTTTTCCCTGTAGTCAGCTCTGCAAAGGTTTGCCACCATGAAGCTGACTTCAACAGTTACATTTGCTTCTAGATAGGTCTTTATGCATACTTTGTTTCAAAAATATCCTGCCACTACTGCCTGTATTTTATGCCCAATCTCACAGAAAGGCACAAAGAAGAGCATTTGGTAAAAGCCAGGAGACTCATACACCAGCAGTTGACATGCACAGGACTGGTGGTGTATTTGAAAAATACTGGCAGTGGTGGTCTGATCCTAGCTGTCCTCTACACAGGCTACAAGTTTCCAAAAAGTGCTGTTTGTGATTAGTGGATTCATTGGTTTGGGCTCAGAGGTCTCAGAAAACTGTGAGAACCATTCCTCCTCTGACCTGGAGGATACACACATCTAACAATCAGGCCTGACAACTGATCTCCCAAATAGCAAAGAGAGAGCAACAGATCTTAAATACCCGTAACTCATAAAATCCAGGAGTCACTCAACAAAACACAATCACTTTATGGGCTTCTGCAGCTGGAGGATGAGATAGAAGTTGTGGAAGAGAAAAAGTGGAGAAAGGCATCTATGTTGCCAACATTCAAGTCAAAGAAGTAGGCTGAGCTCTGAGTAAGGATGACAAAGACCAGCTGAGAAGTTCTACTACCATGTCTCAGGGCAAAGGATGTGTTGCAAGGGGAAAAGGTTTTCATAGAAGACACCCACCAGCCAAAGCACCAAACTTATTCTAAATCTCACCAACAGTGAAGGTGCTCTTTTCACTGGGACAGCAGAGATTGGAAGCAGGAAGAGATGATGGAAACATCACTTGTATTTCAGTGTGGAAATGCTCCTGACAGCTAGGAGGAAGATGGTGGGATTCAGGAACTGGAGGAGAGGCTAGTGGCAAGAGGAGTGCTGCTGCTGCCCCTGTACATGGTCTCTGAGCATCCTCCAGCCTGAGCAGGCTGGCAGCTCTTCCCAGGCAGCAGAGCTGCTCCTCTGCCAGGCAGGGATTGCCTTCCACAGGCTTCTGGGAAGAACTCCATTGCATTAAGACTCCTCCTCTGCTCTGCTAATTAACTATTGACCTGATTTCTCCTTCACGAGATCTGCTCTCCCTTTATTTTGATCATCCTCCCTTCTGGTTATTCTGGATGTGTTTTATATCCATACAAATTTGGGTATCATAACATCCCAGGGCCCTGGTGATGGCAGGGAGCTCTGCAGACTGCACACTGCATAGAACAAGCATTTCTGTGTTCTGTGTAGTCCCCCTTATTAAAATATGTAAAATTTTCTTTTTCTTGGCTTATTATCAGAGACAAGAGACTTTCCTGCTGTAATTTCTCTCATACATACATTCTTCTATTTCCTCTTTTTCTTATGGCTCCTCTTTTTGTCTCTTATTGAAAACTGACCCCATTTTTCCATTCTCTGTTCAGAGGAGAGTTTTGACAGCCTGGCTCCTCAGCTGTCTCTTGGCTGGCAGGTTCCCCTTCTCTTCTGAGCTGGAAGAGCTCAGCCCAGCTTTGCAGATGGGGCTCCTCTGCTGCTTTTAACAGGGGCTCTGTATGACTGAGTGTGCTGCTCCCTGCACAGAAAAACACTGGTTTGCTTTCGGGCTCTTGGCTGGATCTTTCCCCACCACACCAGTGATGGTGTCCATCTCCCTCTCTCCAGCTGCTAGATTTGGTGCAAAGGCTGTAGGATCTCAGAGTCACTGTGTCTGCCTTCCTCCCACCCCAGTGGGTGACATTTTGCCTCTCTGTTGTAAAACAATATTTTTTAGTACTAGCATTGCAATCTCACTGTCTTCCCCATGCATAAAAAATTATTATTATTGCCAGGGTTGAGTGACATAATAATATCCAACACATTGCCCCACAGGATTGTCATCCTCAGATGTGAATTCCCAGCTCCACTGAAGTCCTAATAGACTTCAATATTTTTTCAGAATTTTGTTCCTTGTAATATTTATAACATCACTTCCAAACTTACAGCAGCTCAAAGAAATAGATTTAGTGAAATTCCAGTCATTCAAATGAACTAAGATTGTGAGTGCTAAATAGTGAGAGACCATGTCAGAGATATTCAGCATTTCTAGGTTACCTTGCACTAGATCCCATCACATCTTAAACAGTTCAAAGTTTTGCAGAGTTAACAGAGTGGGTCACAACTTTGCTGGTTCTGTTTTTCTTTTTTCTCTGGGAATAAAGCCATATAAATAACAATAGATCCAAGCCATTTATTCCTGTAAAATAAAACTCAAGCTGAAAACTTTTCTTCTCAGGAAATCTAACAGAGAAAAATTGCCATGATTGGCAAAAGATTTTTCAGTCCTTTCATCAAGTGAAACCTATCTCTTGACGCTAGATTTGAGACACTGACTCTTTTTTTTTTTTTTCTGAAGGAGCCTGTCCAGCTAGAGATCTTTGACAGGTTTGAAACACTGCAGCAACCTTTAATTTAGAGAAATTATTTCCAGTAGGGAAAGTGGCTGGTCATGTGCAGGACTCAAATTAGGACCAACAACAACACCCCCACCCCCAGAAATCAGGATGCATAACACCATCCAGGCTTGGCTTAGCTCTGAGGCTGATTTGTGTTTCAGCAGCAGCTGTTCAAATAAAGAGCTGCCCCGAGGAAAGATCTGTACAAATGGCTGGGCAGGTTTTGGGGTTGGGTTTTGCTTTTTTCTTTTTTTTTTTTCCAGTTCTTTTCAGCCTCTCACCTAAAACCCTGAAACAACAAGTTGCTCTTGTGGTGGATGATTATAATAATTATTGGAAAACAATTGAAGTGTGATCAGGCAGGGAGGGTGGTAATTGAAATATTGACAGATGGTTGCTTGGTGCCAAACAGGAGTTTTTAAGATCAGCCACACTTTGAACGACTCCCAGCTATGATGCTTCTGATAAACTCTTTAATTAACTGTGTTACAGATTTTACTACAGAATCTACAGAAAGACCACAGCAAGACTCGCTAAAAGAACATCTGAACCTCATACAAATAATCTTCTATTAAGAAATGCTTTACTACATGTATTTAAATATTAGTTTTTTCTTGGTTGCTCCACCTTTTAATTTACATGGATGATGTGTATAAAAGCAAAAATTTGTCTGTCTTCCCTTCTCTGATAATCAAACATCATTGACACATGATATTATCATAATTGGGTGATACTAAGGTAATCACATCATGGAGCCACAAGTAGGAAGGGCACAATTTATTCCCAGACAACTATGCCAATGTTAAGGGGATGACTGGTTTGGAAGGATTCTGTGGGTTCATTTGGGACCCAGAGAGCAGATGTTGTGAATTACTGAGAAACTAACAATATTTAAAAGTATATTTTTGTTGAAGTATTGCTCCTAATAGAATAAAGAAGAGTGTTGCCAAGACAGTAAGAAATGCATATTCCTCAAAACCTCCTGGTAGAAAAAGTACTTCCTGAAAGGATATCCTGAAAGGAAGCTGAATTTGAACTTCCTCCTGAAGCATTCCCTCTTTATTAAAGGTTATTTTGTCCAAGAGCTGTACAGAAGATTTAAACTCCCAATCTTGCAAAAGCTTCCACAAATGTAACTCTTCCTGAAGTATGAGATCTGAGACAGACACTGTCCATCATTTTGGACCCTATAAATGATGTATGCACTTATGGAAAAAAGTGAAATGGGATCCGTTCCTCTGCCAGCAGAGAACACATCCCCAAAAAAGCAATGATCAGGTGTAATAAATGAGCAAAACATGAAGGATGGGGCAGGGAACTGTGGTTCAATTTGCATAGGTAAGTGGCTTACATATACACACGGGATGAGCCTCCTGCATCAGCCGAGACGCCTTTGTTGTTGCAATTGATATTTCTGAGTGAGCTGATTATTTGTAATTTAGGGCTGGTGATCTTCAGTAAACATTGTGAGTAATTGAACTCTCTCTTTAACTGTCAGCATAACTTCTACCATCTCCACAATTAAGTGGGCTGTTTAGAAGCGTCTCTGTGGTAGCATTTGTTGGTCTGTTTCTAACATTTTCATATTAACTGTTAACAAACTGCAGTATCCTTGCTACGACTTTGGAAAAAGCAAGAAAAGCTGTTTTCTGCTGCAGCTTCCCTGGCTGGTTTCCCTGAATGTCTCTGGCATACCAAAGGGGCACAGGTAATGTGTTTTTTCCCACTCCTCTGCCATTTTTGCTTCGTTTGTGCCTGAGGTCGCTCTCTTCCTACATCCGTCAAGGACCACGTTTGCCAGGGCATATTCTCTGCTGCTGCAGATTGGTCCCTCAAGGTCTGTTTCGAGGATCTGTCTATTGCTGTGGATCTGAGCAATGAATGTAATTTAAATGTACCCTGTAACTCCTCATGTAGATGGCTTTGTGCACTGCCAAGGTCCATGGGAAATGGATGGGAGAGAAAAGTCACCCCTGTGATTTCTCTGCTCTTGCTGCTCATGGATTATCAGGCAAAGGCATAGCCTGAGTCAACATCACCCCTGGGGGCATCACGAGGACTTTGACTGAGGAACAAAAGAGGAAAGAAGGGACAGGTATCCCTCCATCAACTTCCCATAGCCCCTTTTGCAGAGGTGACTAATGAGATTTTTTAGGTGTTTAAAATATGTCCTGACAAACATAGTGTTAGGCAAAGGAATGTCTGTAACTTTCAAATAAATTCAAGGGAAAATTTCAGCATCCCCATGGCCATAATATTGGGAAGCAAAAATTCAGGAGAGGCAAACTGACCAGGCTTTTCCCACTATAAAATCATTTGTCTTTCTGAAATAAAATGTAACTTTGAATGTTTAATTAATGCCACTCATTATTTTTTTCATATGGATAAAAATACCTGCCCATGGCTCCAGAAAAACCTTACTTTGAGTGGATTGAAACTCTCTGGATGCCGATTACATTTGCATTACATCATTACAAGGTGATTTTGAAAAAAGAAAGGAATTTAAAAAATTCTGCAAATCCTGTTTGTAGCTGGCAGAGCAGGTTGCTTGTGCATTCTGGTGTGAGGGTGACAGGACAGACATGTTTTGTACCACGTCACATGGAGTGCATGTTGTGGGACCTGGTATGGGAGACTGAGCCAATCCACAGCCCTGTCCTCCTCACAGCATGATCAAACTGCATGGCCAAAACTCTTCATGAGCCTCTTCCTGTGTCTGGCAAGCTGGAGCAGATTTGCCTTGTCAGTACCTAAGTCTTTCTCCTGTACATAAATGTAATTCAGTCATCCAATGTCTTGTTTTCTCATCCTTCCTTTGGTCCTTCTCACAGGTCCTCGACTGGAAGAGCACATGGGCAAACAGACTGGTTCAGCTGATGTTCATTCAGCCCTGTCTCTTCACTTTGCTCTTCTTATGTTTTGGCTGCCAGTCCCTACAAAGGGCATCCTCAGGAAAATCAGTAAAGCACTAAGACCAGTGTTTCAAAGCCGGGCAGTGTCTCTGGAGTGGCTTTTGGTTACATTTGTTCCAACTCATGACTAGTTTTCAGAGGGGTTGCAACTTTGATTTTGAGTTGCAGAAGCATGGAAGTATTTGAGGACAGATTGGATGAGGCTTTGAGCAACCTTTTCTAGTGGGTGGCATCCCTGCCCATGGCAGGGGAGGTTGGAGCTAGATGATCTTCAAGGTCTCTTCCAACCCAAATTTTTCTATGCTTCTATGAAACACAGGATATTTATTTAGGTTGCAAACTTTAGTCAACACGCAATCAAGGACAGTGGCCTCTGTGCTTTGATGGCACCTTTTCAGTGTAGAGAAGTTTTATGCTACAAGATAAAAGCTCTATTTCTCCTCCAAACAGCTCGTGGATCTGAGCTGCCATTCGAGTGCTCTTGGTGATTCACACCACTGCAATGCCCTTCTCTGAACTGTATAGTGCAAAAAAGGCCAAACAAGACAAAAGTTGTGCTGAAACTGAATTTTTAAGGTGGAAGAAATCATATCACTGTGTAACTGGACCGTAAGACATAAAACTGCATGGTAGTTGTACCTATCAAGACTTGGTGAGCCCTAGCTTCCCGTTTAAAATGCACAGGGAAGAATCCAGAATTATGGAAAGAAATGAAAGATTTCCAAATAATATACAGTGGATAAGACAAGGATTCAGAAACATCTTTTTACTGGTTTACTGAAGAAAATTGAATGTGTCAGAAAATTAATACAATAGAGATATCTAGAAACAAAAAAAAGCAATACTGTGTCCACTTTGCAGGGAGTTCCATCAAGTTGCAGTTTGATTATTTACAGCTGAGTCCAGCCTGAAGATTAGATGTCTGGATAAAGAAGGTAGTCTCTTTTTTTTGTACAGGTAGAAGAGTAAGGAAACTCACAACTGCTTTGTAAATGTTGTCTTTTTATGATCATGTGGATTCTTCTTTTTTATCTATTTACTGACCTACCTGGCTACCTATGTACCTACCCATTTAATAAACAAGTCTGTACTTAATAAAAAGATAGGATGTTGATTGAAACAATTTCAATCTCTGTTTATTTGAGCAGCACTAACAATGATTTCTCTTAACAAGCAGCTCACAGCCTGTGAGTAGATACAGAAAGCCCTGACCTAAACAGGGATAAGAAGGACAAACACCCCAGATTTTAGCGTGTGATCTGGGATACACCATGCTAGCCTTGCTGGAGGAAGAAGGATACAGGGGCATGAGGACAGGGGAAGGCAAGCCTCTCCTTCCCCAGTCCTCCTGCCCTTGAATCCAGTAAACCAGTATCTGACTGGTTTGTTCTTAATTTTTCCCATTCTAAAATTTTGGCTAAATCCCATTGCCTACTGCCATCTAACAGTGTTTTCTTTGGCACCTTGTTAATATAGCTGGGACCACAGCATCATGATGAGCACTTTTAAAAATGACCACAGAAAATGACTAATGATCTTTCCAGATGTTGATTCTGTTGACCAGACCTGTTGGTCAGTAGCCCACTGGCTTTGTTCCTCACTTTGTGGAATAGCCTTTCTGCTCTGATTCACTGGTGTCGCAGGAGCTGCTGAAAAATGCATTCTCTGTACCTAGAAAGAACCTGTACAAATATTCTCAATAAATAAATAACAGTTGTCATTTTCAAAATATGACAATCTCCAGTTGCCTGTGCTTAAATTGAATGACATGTCATTTATCCTAATAGATGTGAATACATGTATAGTACATATGAGTGAGTCACCTAATTCTTATTCACCTCAGCCTTGGTCTCAGTTGGGGGCAAGTGCCTCTAACAGGGTTTGGATGGATCAAATCACAAGCAGAAAAATCTTGGTCAATTATAGATGCCTAAGGCTAAAAGGGCTAAAAGGTCTTTTTCTCTTCTTCGTTTCCCCCCCCTCCCTAATCTCACCAAGCACAGGATGCCCCTCCTATCCACAGGTTTACTAAAGGAGCAAGTCAATCTCTGGTCTGTGGAACTTCTGGGAATATCTCTTCTCCCTGTAATTTAACGTGACTCAATTCTCCATCCTGATAATACAAGTGGTGAGAAAAGCTTCTAATCCTATTGGCATACCCTCTTGTCAGCACCTCTTTATTTCACTGCTTTAAAGGCTCAACATGTTTTCATTTACAATAAGCACTAAGATAACTGCAGGTGCCCTCTCTAAAAGCAAGGTTAACTCACCTGAGATGAATTCTTTTATTGCAAACAAAAGCAACGTACGAGCAGGAAATACAATTAATACAGGTGCTTCCCTGAAACTTAGCAAATGCCATTTGTCTTGAAATGACATAAATCCCCATTATATAAACAGGCCCCAGAGGCTTGATTTGTATTATTTCTGGAGAGGAAGGATTTAAGCAAAAGATAAATGAAGTGGTGATGGTGGAGAGAAAGAAATCCTTATACTTAAAAGGTATTTATTTGACAGTAAAACTACTGGTGTGCTATTTTGTGATTGTATTTAAAAATACGCAAATGCCTGCACAGAGACAAAAAATCCCAGTCTAGATGGGATTTGCAAGTTGACTGATTTTTGCTGATGATGTGTAATATCCTGTGTATTTGCAATACAGCATTTGAACGTTTAGTCTGCCACACAAATCTCCTAATTATTTGCTGTTTGGTGATAACGTCAGATCCTTCTGGACACTGCCAGATGCTGAGCACCTTGGGTCTCCACAGCGGCAGAAGGATGCTCCTTCCCAGCTCTCTCAGGGAGGATCTTGCAGGGTGCTGCTTGAGCTCTTGCTCCTGCTCCCTTTGCACCCCAGAAGTGTAGCTCCAAACCTTCTGGAGTCAGGGATCAGGGATAGGTCCATGGAACTGCCTTTGAACCCACCACCCCTAAGTCTTCTGCTGTACCCAGGGATTCTGGAGCTCAGGATATCTGGTGAGTGCATGCTGATGCCATAGAGCTGGATGTTAGATCATCTCCTGGGTACCCCAGATGTTTAATTTGTGCTTGACACTGGAGCACCATGTTCTAAAACAAACTAGAAACATGCCAACAAGGAAGCAGACAGGGAGGCCAGCACATGAGATCCTGCTGCTGAAATATTCTGTTCTCTTTCCTTCTCTACTACTGACTTATACTGAGCAACCTCAGGAAACAACCTTACCTCCCCAAGACTCTTCATGCCCCTCTCCCCTGCTGATTTTGTCTAGCTAGTCTTTCACTCCAGGTAGACTGCAGGGCCAGGTTTTTAGATTGAACAGCTATTGTGCTCTGGACAACAATCTCTATTACATAATTTTCTGAGAAATGTGTGTTGCTTTCCTGAGACTGTGTACCTCTCTCCCCTTTGCAATTACCAGTATGAACTCTTGGAACTTATAAACAGGTAGGAAGAAGGTATAAGGCTGTCATCATAGCTGTTTACACTCTAAAAGGCCACTTCAAAACAGAACTTAGATAATAATCTCTTACCCATTTCCTTTATAATTCACATATAACTACCTAAAAAACAGACTCCAATTACCTAAAACAAATAAACAAACAAAAACTGGAAGAAAGAAATTGTAATACTTAATAGGATCATCAGACAAACAACTGCAATTATGTTGACAAGTATAATACAGCGATTTAGATATTCGGCTGCATCATCACCAAATCCAGTACCCTCTCTTTTCCCCCCAAATGCTGTGCTTTATCTAATGAGTGCTCCTGATCCTCAGTTTTTAAAAACTGAGGCTCTGATTTTTGTAACCAGTCTTGCTTGGTTGGATTTCTGCAGCCCTGTGGAAACTATTGCCCTCAGGTTAACCATGACCCCACCAGGCGTCAACCTGCATAAAGCCAATTGCATCATCTGGGCCAAAGCTGAGACACCAGGTTGGACTGATGTCTTTCCTCTTACCTATATTCTTATAAGCCAATGACTTTCAGTGTCAAGACATCAAAGGCATAAAAGTTTATTGTTTCCCCCCACACCTCTCCAGGCTTGAACCCGTTGCACATCCTAAATGTCCTCCATTGTCCATTGGACCTTTAGGTGTCAGGAAAATACTGGATCGGTCCCTTTCCCCTGAAAATTCAGGATTTATTCAGACAGCTACAGCAGCATTTAGCAACCCCAGTCTGCAGGCACTACCTTCATCAGGAATGTTGACAAGCTGACATGGTTATATGCTCAATTAAACCTTCTCTTCCTTTTTAAACAAATGCACTAGGCTTCCAAATGATGTGCAAGTTTTCTTGTACACTTTGACTGCATTAAACTTCAGATGCCAAACTTCAGTTGCAAACCTTAATTTGGTTATTTGGAGTAGAAAGACTTAACACAGCTTTTTTTTCTTTGACAGATATTGAAGTAAAATTAAAATTGCTTTAGAGCTTTTTCAGTTTTCTAGAAAACATGCTGCTTCCCCAGAAAACAATTCTTAAATGTGTGAGGTATAAAACAAACCACGAAAGCCCTACTTTCCAGAAGTCCCAAGAACAAACAATTCCAGCTGACAATAGAGATGGACAACCATTACATAAAAATCTAGCCCTAATGCTCTAAAAAACCTGCTTTGAAAACTTTATCAACTACTCAACTCTATAACTGAATGGCAAGTGTAGCATTTTTACTTAATTGCTCCTTTCTTACAATTAGTCTCCCATGAATGAGCCCTTTCCTTCACGTAAAACCCCACTGGCATCAGCAAAGTACTTGCATCTAAAAATAGAGGTGTAATAATTTGCAAAAATTATATTCTGGACTGCCTGACTGTGAATGTAAATATCCTTTTGGGAAAATCAAACATTTTTATAAGAAAAGCTATTTCTACTGAAAGTCTAGGATTTTTGTTGTCTGATAAAATGAAAGAAAGCTTAACCCAGCAGAAGCTTCTCCTGGTACTGTTCTCCTTGTCTAGGATATTGATAACTCTTTTTTTAACAGAAGGAAGAGTCAAGCAAGCATCTCTCTCTCCAAAAAGAATTTCTGATTTTCTCTTAAGTGGGTGGGTGGAGCACTTTTTTCCAAGGAAAAGCGAGAGACAGCCTACCTGCATGAGTAGCTGCAGAGGGACACGTCGTGTCCATTGCCTCCACCCTGGGCTGGTGGTTTCACCTTGCACAGTTCAGCCTCTGACGCTGGAGATTCCAAACCCCCCGTGAAGCTGTTTTACTTTCTAAAGGTCAGAGTTTGCTGTAATTCAGGAGGTCACTGAGAGGCATTTTTGTCCTAGACACAAAATACTGAATGGAAAAGGCTGATGCAAGAATAGCACAGGGCTGAAGTGCCTCAGGTGCATTGGCCTCCACTGTAGGAATCAGGCACATTCCTTGTCTTCCCATCCCACCTGAGAAGAGAAGACAAACCACTTCTCTCTTGGGCATTGCACTGATCTAAGGAGGAGGGTACACTTTTCAATAAAGGTTTGATATACCCACCACTTTGAAGACGCAAAAAAAATTCCTCCAGGAAAAATAAGGAGTAATCCCAGCCCATCCCAATCATTCTTCAGTAGCTGTTAATAGGATTTACAGCCACTGGCTTTAAACAATGTGCAGAGAGTCAGAAATGAGGATTTATTTAATTTTTAGTTTTCTCCTCCTATAAAATATCCTCCAAGCTTTGGGTTCACAAGAGATTGCAGTAAAAGAAGGTTTCCCTCCAGATAGCATAGGAACAGAAGTCTCTTGCAAGGCCGTGCTTTTCATTATGGCCAGAGGGCAAGACTTTCAAGCCTGTGCAGCAAAAATAAAAACTTTTCACTAAATTTATAAAGATCTGTGGTGAGCCAAAAGCAGAGCAACACTGTTGTCCTGCCACAAGTGAGAGAAAAGACTCTGTCCCCTAAATGGAAGAGCAGAGGACAGCTCAGGGCTGGGTCCAGAAGAACCTTTTGACCCAAAGCGTGATACCAGAGAAGACTGTGGGATCCACCACAAGGAACGTGTGCAGCTAAAAGTTTTAGTAGTAAACAGAACAACTAAATCTTAAATATAATCTTCCACAAACACGCTCACCAACTTCAAAAGTCCATGAGAAAAACAAAAAAAAAATCTTCTTCCACAATGCTCTTACAATAGACTCGGGAATGTATTTTATTTCCTGCAATCTCTAAAAGAGTTCCAGCGATCCAGGCAAGGCATGGAAAGGACATATGTCTCTGAGACTCCCAGAATTCCAGGAAGATTTAGGTGCCTTTGAATTTAATAAGACCAAAATGATGATAACATTTTTTAATATATCAATGTTTTTATTTGAAGTGTTTGCAACTGAAATAAGCAATGCAATTTGTACCCTTACCCCAACAATTTGTGTGGGCTTGAGATAATTTAAAGCTGGAAGATTTACACTCCACAAACACAAGCATTTAACAATGCCATGTTTAGGCAGCACTGCATTAACTGGAATGGATTGGAGGATAAAAACATTATTTCAGTTTGGATACAGAAAGAGGACTGCAAATTCTGCTGGGGTGGAGAGAGAGGGAATGAAACCCTGACAGACCAACAGGGACTGAAAAGATGGAGAGCCAAAGGAAAACAGGGCTGTGGACAAGACCTTCAATAGATGGGTCTGGTGATATCAAAACAAGTTAAATAGTTGCTAAAGAGGGAGTGGAAGTAGCAGATATTTGAGGCAGGACGGGTCATTTGCTGTAAGATTAGACCTGATTGAAAAGATTAAAGGCAGAGAAAAACAAGAAGTTAGAGAAGTAAAAAAACATGCAGTTTTCTCTGGATTACCACTCTGCAGCTTGAATATGATAAATATGTATGTCTTAGGCATGATATGAAACTTATCTACCAATTGTTCATGAAGAAATTAGACTGAGAGGCACTATTATGTCAATAAAAAAATACACTTTGCATCTTCAAAAATGTTTTGTTATTTCTGGGTATGATTTTCTGATGTGCCTGATACCCACCTAGTATTGCTCTCAGTCAAGTGAACTTCACTGTAAAAGTTTGATGCTTTTTGAAAATCACACCTAATAACCTCTCAGAAGTTGCAAGTGAAGTTATTTTAAATCTAGGGAAATGCAGTGCAACACAAATTGTCAGGATTAGATATAAACACGTACATGCAGATAGAGAGACACAAATGCTCATTTGCAAACAGACAGAGTTGTACCTGGGCTCTGGTGCTATTGAGCTGATGTGGTAGATTTGGCATTCTTATTGCATTCTTGCTTCAAAGTCCAATTGTCCTCACAATTGTTGTTCTGATTATTTATCAGAGCACAAAAGTAATATTGTAATATTGTTCTCCATGTCACTGTACTGAGAGATGTTTTTCATGCAGGAGATAAACACATTTCCTTCCTTTTAAACTCTGTCTTCTCCCCTTCACTTTGTCTACAAGCCAAAATGTATATTAAAAAGTGTTTTCCCCCCTATTCTTCTAGTTTAAAAATCATGGGTTGTGGCAGACCTTCTACCCTGATTTGATACCTATGCCAACATCACTTCATACACTGCACAAAAGGAAAATACGTGGCAGTCTCCTGCTGGGAATTTTTCCAGCATGGCAGAGTGTGCATTTTCTGAGTGTGCAGAAGGAACCTGACCAGTGGCCATTGCACTGTCCCTGCTGCCTCCACCACGGGAGCAGGATGTGACAGAGGGGCCAGCACGTCCCAGCCGCAGCCTGGGTGAGCTGCAGCACGCTGGAGCGGTGGGGAAGCAGGAGGCCAGGGTTCTCTCCAGACCCTCTGGTTCCAACAGGCCTTTCAAACAAAGCCTGCTGCCTGACCTTAAATATGTTGAGAATTCTGAAGCTGAATGCCATCCCTGTAAACATGGAGGATGCACACAAGTCAGAGCCACTGCCAAATTTCCAGGGTCTTCTGTGAATGACACCAAAGTGATAGATGTCACATGAAAGAAAAGATAACTAGAGTGTGCCCTGAATTCAGAGCATGCAGAGAAAATGTGAAGAGTGGTAGTAGTTAGCTGGCACTGTTTTCATAATTGTAAGTAAATAGGCTTTTAGCATCAGCAAAGCTCCCATAATCTAATACTAGTAATCTAATCAAAGACCTTGTGAAAAACAGATTCTATATCCATATGATGATGTGATGACCTATAAAATTATGATAGATGTTCCTAGCTAACATTGGTAACTAGGAGAGAAAACCAGGTTTCTTGTTTGCATTATTGAAAATGTAAATTCTTTAATTAGACAGTGATCTGTCCACAGAACCCTGGAGTTCCAGTTCTTTGGTCTGCAGATTGGTTGGATGGAGATATTTAAAACAGGAAACAAAAATGCATTATAATATAGAATAGAATAGAGTAGAGTAGAATAGAATAGAATAGAATAGAATAGAATAGAATAGAATAGAATAGAATAGAATAGAATAGAATAGAATAGAATAGAATAGAATATTTCAGTAGGAAGGGATCTATGATGATCATCTCTTTCAACTACCTGACCCCTTCAGGGTTGATCAAACCTTAAAACATGTTATTAAGGTCATTATCCAAATGCCTCTTGCTTGAGCCATCAATCATTTTTCTAGAATGCCTTTTCCAGCATTTGACTGCCTTTTTTCCAAAGCCTTTAGAACACCATTGCTGAAAGCCTGTGCCAACAGAAACAACTCATCTCCCATCTATTTTCTCAGTAACAGACAGTATCAGCAAAAAACTTTGTACCATATCCAGCAGAAATCAATTCTGCCTAGCACATGAGCAGCAAGCTAAGACTGGTGAAATAAAGGCATATCATAATCTTTCATTGCAAAGACAGGATAACTTTTGACAAAGTATTCTGCAAAATAAATATGTTTTAAATCTCAAAGATTTAAAGACAAAAACCACTTTTTATACCCTTCTGTCTCATATAGCAAGTGGGTTTTGTACTACTTCATGCATTGTTTGAGGATGCGAGACACTACAGTGATATGTAAGTGGGATACTATTAAAAAATTGCCTCCATAGAAATTTTAAAAAATGCAGCAACATATTGAAACAAAAAAGAAAAATAAATTATGGGACTAACAGACTGTATTGGGTTTGTGTGGCAAGGTTTTGGTAGCAGTGGGTGATAGGGGTGGCTTCTGTGAGAAGCTGCCAGAAGCTTCCCCTGTGTCTGATGGAGCCAAAGCCAGCCAGCTCCAAGATAGGCTCACCACTGTGGTGATGCCTCAGAGATAATGTATATAAAAAGGGGAAAAACAGCTGGACCACAGCAGCTGAAGAGAGGAGTGAGATTATGTGAGAGGAACAGCCCTGCAGACATCCAGGTCAATGTGGGAGAGGCAGGAGCTGCTCCAGAAACTGGAGCTCAGATTCCCCTGCGGCCCATGGTGCGGCCCATGGTGAGGCTGCTGTTCCCCTGCAGCCCAAGGAGATCCACAGTGGAGCAGAGGTCCAGCTGCAGACTGTGGAGTCACCCTGCCAGAGCAGGGGATGGCCAAAGCAGGCTGTGACCTTGAGGGAAGCCCACGCTGGTGCAGGCTCCTGGCAGGACCTGTGGCCCCAAGGAGAGAGAAGTCTGTGCTAGAGGAGGTGCTGTGCTGTGCCGTGCTGTGCTGTGCCGTGCTGAGCTGTGCTGTGCCATGCTGTGCTGAGCTGTGCTGTGCTGTGCCGTGCTGTGCCATGCGGTGCTGTGCCGTGCTGTTCTGTGCAGTGCCATGCCGTGCTGTGCTGAGCTGTGCTGTGCCGTGCTGTGCTGTGCTGTGCTGAGCTGTGCTGTGCTGAGCCGTGCTGTGCTGAGCTGTTCTGTGCTGTGCTGTGCTGTGCTGTGCTGTGCTGTGCAGTGCCATGCTGTGCTGTACAGTGCAGTGCCGTGCTGTGCTGTGCCGTGCTGTGCCGTGCTGTGCCGTGCTGTGCCATGCTGTGCTGTGCTGTGCTGTGCTGAGCTGTGCTGTGCTGAGCCGTGCTGTGCTGAGCTGTTCTGTGCTGTGCTGTGCTGTGCTGTGCAGTGCAGTGCCGTGCTGTGCTGTGCTGTGCTGTGCTGTGCTGAGCTGTGCTGTGCTGTGCTGTGCTGTGCTGTGCTGAGCTGTGCTGTGCTGAGCTGTGCTGTGCTGAGCCGTGCTGTGCTGTGCTGTGCTGTGCTGTGCTGTGCTGTGCTGAGCTGTGCTGTGCTGAGCCGTGCTGTGCTGTGCTGCGCTGTGCTGTGCTGTGCTGAGCTGTGCCGTGCTGAGCCGTGCCGTGCTGTGCTGCGCTGTGCTGTGCTGTGCTGAGCTGTGCCGTGCTGAGCCGTGCCGTGCTGTGCTGCGCTGTGCTGTGCTGTGCTGAGCTGTGCCGTGCTGTGCCGTGCCGTGCCATGCTGTGCTGTGCCGTGCTGAGCTGTGCTGCGCTGTGCTGTGCTGTGCTGTGCCGTGCTGTGCCGTGCTGAGCCGTGCTGTGCTGTGCTGTGCTGTGCTGTGCTGTGCTGTGCCGTGCTGTGCCGTGCCATGCTGTGCTGTGCCGTGCTGAGCTGTGCTGTGCCGTGCTGTGCTGTGCTGAGCTGTGCTGTGCTGTGCTGCGCTGGCAGGAGCTGTGACCCTGCAGGAACCCACGCTGGTTGTGTTCCGTTTGGACTGCACCCAGAGGGAGGGCCCTGGGCTGGAGCAGCTCATGAAGAACTAAAATGCTTGGGAAGGAATCATGTTGAAGAAGGTCATGGAGGACTGTCCCCCATGTTGGAGCAAGGGAGAAGTGTGAGGAGAAAGGAGCGGTAGAGACAGTGTGTGATGAACTGACCTCAGCCTCCATTCTTTATCTCCCCTGTGCCACTGGGGAGGAAAAGCTAAAGAATTCAGAAGTAAAGTGAAGACTGGGAAGAAGGGACAGCTGAAGGAAGGTGTGTTAAGATTTGATTTTATTTCTCATTATCTTACTCTGATTTGATTGGTAATACATTATATTATTTCCCCCAAACCAAGCCTATGACTCATAAGTGCTGAGTGATCTCTCCCTGCCCTTATCTCTCAACTTTTTCTCTCCTCCAGACAGAGTGGCTTTGGTGGGCAGTGGGTGTCCAGGTAGGTTCCACCCCACCACACGACTTACCTCAAAGTCAGCTGGGGTTCGGATTAAGGAAGGATGGATTTCATCCATGGGAAGTATATATGAAAGGACTTCAGGTCTTGCTTCCTTTAAGTACGGAGTCATATTTAGAAGTACCGAATATTTCAGTGTTTGTGTAAAATCCTCTTCACTTCTTTATTTCAAAGCCACAGTCTTTCTATTTTCCATTCGCTAAAAAAAAAAAAAAGGAAAAAAAAAAGAAACTTTGTGTTTAAGAAGAAATCCCTGCTATCCAGCACCATGCAATTAGCATATATGAATAGGAAATGAGTTCCTGCTGCTCTGGACCATTGTTAATCCATATTGATGGGCTAGAAAACATGACATCAACTGTAAAAATCCAAGAACATTCCTTAAAATATTCAAATGCTGTACCTGGTCCTGTGTTCACTCTGCATCTCAAATTCTCATTGACTTTGTGGGCGCATGGAATGCAGGAGGAATGCAGGATTAGGTACACAGGCTACGTGCGTTATGCCTACCTGACAGCAAAAACAGCTTTGGATTCTGTCTGAAATTCCCTGAGACATATATTCAGGTCAAAAGAACTGGACAAAAAATACATATGAATTTTGTACAGCTGCTATTTATTCTGGGCCAGATGCCACCACGAGCTCGTTGGGGGTGTGTTTAACTGCTGCTGAGGTGGTATATGCACACTGCACTGTGCAGTGCTAGAGCACCATAGAGCTAAGCACCTTTTGAACTCCCTTACTAGACCCACACCTGCTTGTTCATTAGTCTCTCTTATTTTTTACAACTTTTATGCAAACTTGTAGCACATAAAATTTGTCTTTATAGATGGGAGAATAATATCAAAAAATAGTGATGGTTGAGACACTGAGGAATTTTGTATTTTCAGGGAAGTTCTCAAGAATTAGTGCTATGGCAGTGCACTGAGAGTTGCTGAGAAAAAATGACTAAGGAGTCATCTCAAGTGGTGTATATTAGAGCAGCCCTAGGGTTGATCTTAAATACAGCCAAACCCAAACCCTACAGCACTAAAGATAGAAGTAAAGATGTCACAATCACATTAGGTTTCACTATTTTTCCTCTTTTTTCATCCTCTCTGTGCACAGAGAAGCATCCCCTTCCAAGCCAACAAATTGTATCTGTATCTTTGCCTCCATTAAAAAATGCACATAGAAATACCCTAATCCATAAAGAGATGCACCTCTGAGTTCAGATCTGTGTGTAAGAGAATATCTGAGTATTCCTAGAGTCTCCAAAGAGCTGTATCTACCCACCTAATGTCAGCCCACCCATGGTGTGGGCTGGCTCAAAGGCTTTCTCTCAAAGCCCATTTACTTAAATTGTTGTTCATAAATCGTTGGCCTTATCGAATTTAATGACATCTTCTGAACCATCATTATTGAGAAGGGAAGTGTGTGAGTCATTTCTCTCCCAACAAATAAAGGTTCAAAAGTTTCAAGCACCAGCTAGACCTTTACTTTTCAGACCAATCTTTCTACCCCCAAAAGTCAAAGCCATTAGTCCATTTTAGAATTTGCAGGCTATGAAATGTCATTCTAAAAAAGAACAATCTTTTCTGAGATATTGGAGTACAAAAGCTGCCTTATTAAGGTATCACAGTACCACTGATAATAGCTTTGGCAAGGACCTTACAGGTCACTTAGTCCAAACCCCAGCAAGGAGCAGCTATGCTAACCTTTTGTACAAGCCTTGTTTTGAGCACCACAAAACTGATGCAACTCCAGGACTGAAGGCTTGGTTCCAGCACCAATTCCCTTCTCCTGTGATCCCCTAAAACTCACTCTTTCTTTCTTTGGAGTTAGGCCTCCAGTCCCTTTCTTTGTCTTTAACTTCAGCAGCACAAAAAAGTTTCTTTTCAGAACGCTTGTCAATTTTCACCTTTGATGAGTCGGTCTAGTTTGGAACCAGTGAATCTGTGGGTTCCTCGATTTTTATGGGGCTGTTTTCACTTTTTTGTCATTCTGCTGAGCTTAAACTTTTTAAGCTGGTACTTTCCTGCATCTAAGTGATTTCTTTGAGAGTACAGAACTTAAGCTGAAGAATCCAACAGTTTCCAAACTCAAAAATAGGAAGAAAAATGATGTTAGGATATTTGGGCAGTGTTTTTTGGCAGAGGGATCTTAAAATACAGGAAAAATGTGTGGGAAAATGTGCTTTTTAAATGGAAAAGTTACCTGTTCATCATAGTATTGTCTTCTGTAAAAGCTGAAAAGGGTAGGTTGGGACAGGCAAATCAACATGGACCATCTAAAAACTGTCAGTCTTTGGGCAATATCTCCTGACTGGGAAATGCTGCAGAAGAAATGCTGGCTCTGGGAAAAAAACTAAGCTTGGTAGTTCTCACTTTCTTGGATGCCAAACCAAGTCTCAAATAACCCTGATGCAGAACGGTAGAAAGAAAATGCCAAAGCATTTTAAGGGGAACAAGAAAATCTTTAACTAGGAATCTTCATTTTTAATGGACTTTTCTAGTGTAGTCTGGTGAATAAAGCAAATACTCACTGCATTATACTTTTAGAACAGTTATTTAGTTTGCTGCAATCACCAGGTCGCCAATCAACTAATTAATACTGAATTTCATCTGAAAGCTCAGGAGAATCAATTTTGTCATGATATTTCAGTGTTTCCTCTTATGCATCAGCCACTAAGGGGACAAACATCCAGTTTAATCCTACCTGAAGGACAGGACAGGGCAGTCAGTGGGTCTGTGAGCAGCAGGATTCAGAGCCCCTCATGCAGAGCATGCCATGCCCCTAGAGGTGGGGTCACCTCCCAGTCCTCATCTGCCAGGCCCCGTGCCCTGCTTCCCCCATCCCTCCGGGCAGGTGGGCAGGCAGAGGCAGGCTGGTGCTGTTGGTTTTCATCTGCCTGTTTCCTCGTTGCTATGACAACCCACCAGAAACTCCATCAAGGGCTACATCATCAGCTATGACAGAGCCAGGGGCAGGAGGTGTGTGTCACAGGAGCCTGTGGCTGGCACTGTGTGTGCTGGCCATGGTGTCCTGCTCCCCGTGGCGGGGCAGTGACACACATCCCTGCCCCAAGCCTGCCTGTTAGCACATCACGGATGCAGGAGCTGGCTCCTTGTGCTCCTGACTGCAGAACGTAAAATGTCCTCATGAGGTTGTTTCCTGCTTTCCCTATCTAATCCTCCCTCCCTATCCCATCTTGGGATGAAGCCTATGAAAAATGAGTATTTCTTTTTATTCCTTGCTCCTTCCCTGGGCTAGCGTATTCTTTCTTCCTCAGTGTTACCATCTGTGTCTTTCCTGTTTTCAAAACACATCTTAAATTGAATTGTTTTTTTAAACTCTTACCAAGTTTCTGTCTAAATGAGGTATCTTTATTAGATATTGTATTCCCTGCTTTGTGTACTTGGCTGTGTTTTAGAAGTGAAAGCACAGCCTACCTCTGTTTCTCAGTAAAATAAAAGATCAAAGCATCACAGAAGCCATGTCACATAGTGTATTTTCTTGTTATTAATTTTGTTTTTGTTAGCAAAGCTGTGTCATTTTGGCTCTGGAGAGGAAGGGATAGCTTCTCCCTCCATGCAAGTGGGTGGCAAGGCTGCCATTGGTATATTAAACAATGGAGGAGTTTATCCCACCCAACCTTTGGGAAAAACTGGGGAAATGAAAGCCTCTGTAGTCATCGCCTGATATCAACTCCTAATTTTAGCCACTCAGCAGTGTTTCTGAAGGTAGATGATTGCTTTGAAAGGCCATTGTGATGTTTCCTCAGCCTTTCAAAAGCAATGTATTATTTTTAACTTGGGGCATTTTACCATCTTCTTGAACACCAACCTGCCTGGATTTCTCCCTTATTATGACTCCTACACTGGAAACATTTTCTTCTCTCATTATTTGAAAAGCAGAAGTTTCCAAAGCTATATAAATAATTCATGAGAAAGCATGCCTGCCATGTGTGGGAATAAATTGTATGTGGGAGGAAGAGTTCAGGGGGTACAAAAATTGGAACAAACAAGTGCAGAAGATGCTAAAATCAGGCTGGATTAGTGGCTAATCTCTACCAGGCCAATAAAATGCAACAGAGAGAAAAACACAGAGAAAATGGGCTTGAAGTGAAGACCTAACCTGGAAGCAATTTGGGGCCAGGACAGCATTGTTACATGTGTGTACAACATCTGAGTACATGCTCTGTGTGGAGGAGGAGTGTAAATTGTTGTCTGTATGTGAACCATAATATGCCTAACCACACTCATACTCACTACTAATGAAAACCAGCAAGTTGTACCTTTCACCTCCCTCATAGTAAAGGGAATCGTGCAAGAGGGTGGTGAGAGACGTTCTCATTTCAAAAATTAAAAATAAAACAAATCTTACCAAAAAAAAAAAAAAAAAAAAGCAACTTCCAAAAAAATAAAAAGTTCTTTTAAAAAAAAGCTACCTTACCTTGAGTGCATTTTAACTGACTCAACATGCAGGAAACTTTACAGAGATGTTAGAATTCAGAATAAGTATTTTCTTTTTTTTGTCCATCGATGCCACTAGAAGAAAAAGAGTTGAGATGTGGATATCCACCCACTTCTAAAGGTGAGAAGAGGGCTCAGTGCT
The DNA here is from genome assembly GCF_963513975.1 of Fringilla coelebs. Classification (NCBI taxonomy): domain Eukaryota; kingdom Metazoa; phylum Chordata; class Aves; order Passeriformes; family Fringillidae; genus Fringilla; species Fringilla coelebs. The sequence goes on from NC_140028.1 coordinate 128,228,258, forward strand.
TTGTTTTGAGGTTGGACTGAACTGTGGGTGATGCAGTTCTTTCCTGACAAATTTCTTAATGCATTCACTTCCAGGGGAAAATGTCAAAAGCCATCATTTACAAAGTGTGTGTTGGATGCTGGGACTCTTGGTTCAGGATCCCAGTCCCTTTTGCCTTTACTGTGAGCACTTTTGGCACAAGAACAGTGGGATATCTCCCTGCAGTGATGGGGACATCCAGCCCAACGACTTGGGAGCTGCACTTGGTAGGTGGGTGACCGCTTGAGAGAAGGGTGTGTGCGACACTCCAATCCCTCCCTAGGACTAATTGCCTGACTCAGGACAGTGAGAAATATCTGCAGAGTCCTTGGGCAGCAGAGGTTCCTGTCTGAGTTTCTTGACCTGGCAAGGTGAGATACATTTTAGGTGACCAGGTCATAGTTTGCAACCAGGAATCTGCCGAATGGATTGTGCACATTTCCCAGGGACTTTAAATGTGAAATACTGAAACAAGGTTGAGAGCTGCCAAGCACTGCCAGGCTATCAACAGGACAGCCTCAACAGGAGGCTCAAGGTGTGTCTGGGAGAGGCACAGGTACTCCTGCCTCCCTTTCCTCTACCTGCCAGCTTCACCCTGTATTGAGGAGATACTTCTTCAGTCCTTCAGATAGACTGGGTGCCAGTGGAACTCCCTCACTGGATGAAGGAGCTCTTGACACCTCTGAATGGGATGGAGAGCCAGTTCTAACTCTTCGTGACAGTCCTTGGGATGGGGCTTGTCCCACGTGTATGCTCATGGCCAGCCACTGACAACAGCTGAATCAGGCCCTCACAGGACCTAGGAGAAGAGAAAAATTAATTCTTCCTGGAGCAGCAGTGGAGTGCCAAGAGGTGCAAGCTGAGAAGGAAATCGAAGGTACATGGGTTAACTTCAGCCGGCCAGAGAAAGGAGTTTTGGTTAATATCTGCCTGGGCTCCCGCTGTAGCCAGTGGAGATAACTGAGGTAAAGCACGCCAGACAGACACCCATTTTCCTTCCACTGACTATTGCTGCTGCTCAGACAACTTTGTTCAATGATGCGTGACTTCTGGTTACTTCTAGATGGCTAAAATCAAAGCAGCTGTATCCTCTTCTGGGTATTAAAGCAACTGCATCCTCATCTGAAAGCAAAAGTAAAGGGAGGTTCTGGGGTATCCATCACGTATCCTAGGAGTTAAGTGGCCAATAGAAACAGTCTTTTTTGGTGTGCATCATTTGCTTTAAGCAAATAAGCCTATCCTGGGTAACTCTTGTTTCAAGCGAGGCTGTTGTATTCACTTCCGGATGCCAGGCCAGAATATGTAAGGCAGAGGGAACCCTGAATATTTGGCCCACTGAGCTTTAAAAGAACTGGAGGTCTTGAAGAGCTAGACGACTCAAGTGCAGAGGCATGTGGAATGCATTGCTAAGATGAGCTTAGCACACTCCTGTTATCAGTATGTACATCACCTTTGACATTGCTTGACAAAAACATGTCTTCTAAAACAGGCACGTTCCTTCCCCATGGCTCACAGAGATACAGAAACTGAAATCATATTTTATGAATGGAAAATGAAATTAGCCAGAAATTACAGTGATAAATGTAGCTTTAGAAAATCTTAATTCACTTCAGTCGAGTGATTAACTTCTGCCACTCCACAGTGCTCAGTTATTGCAAAGTCATTTGGTGACATTAAACAATTAAACTTTAGACCTGGGAATAATTTTGCAAATCTTTATAGAACCATAAAGTTCATTATTGTTTTACATGCTTGCAATGAAATACAGTGCACAACTCCAGCTGTTTGCTCTAGCATAAAGCCAGCCTCTGGATAGAAAATGATAAGCTCCGGGCAAACTACCAACTCTCCATCAGTCCAGCTCTCCCAAATGGTTATTCTCTGCAGGGCAGAGACTTGATTTGTTTCTCATAGCGAAAAGTTCCTGCAAAATAGTTTCTGCTGTAATAGTCTGGCCAGAATGATAACTGTGGGCAACAGTGGCCAGAAACAATCCTGGTGCAAATGGGCTCTTGCTGGGGCCAGCTCTGCTGCTGGCGAGCACTGGTTTCCCAGGTGGTGGTCTAGAGGCTTCAATTCACCTCACCTGGCATTCAAAGCACTGGAAATAGAGGTGTTTTAACTACTCTTTGCAGTATTCAGCCTGGTGCCTTTCTTTGTGTCATTATTCCACCACAACAGGAACATTTTCATTGTAAATAGCCCTATTTCTGAGGAAGAAAACTGGGGCCCTTTAGGAAGAAAATTGTTGTTTTACTAAAAACACATGTGAAATGTCATGATTTCTCATTTTTTCACCACCAAATTACCATTTTGTGTGACACACAACAAAACCAGAACATATGTATGGGTGTGAAAATGGGTAATAACACAGCAGAAAAAATGTAGTGAATGTTCTCAGCGATTTTTCAAGACCCTGCTCTTTTTAACAGAGTAGCTCTAGTACACATTAAACTAATAAGCAATATGTATTTGATTTCCATAATGTCCTTGTTGACAGCAAAGGCAGCTAATTAGTGTAATTGATATTTGTATTTACTTGGCTGTTCTCTTGTGTAATTTTGGAGAACGGCTGCTCATGCTTGCTATCCAAGTGCTGGCTGCAGGGACCAACCATGACAGTGGCATTAGGTGTTTTAGGGCTGGGCATGGACCCCAGGAGGATTCAGTGAGTCTGCAAAGCCTTGCTTTGTCACTGTCACTGTCATGACAAGCTGGGGCTTCATGGACTCAAGCTCCAAATCTCCCATTGTCCACCCCAGCCACCATCCCCACATGGTCCTACTTCATTCCTGTGGCCACCATCCAGGGGCTACAACTTGGAAACTAATTTTTGAAGCCTGGAAATGCTCATTTCCAAGCAGATGCTTATTTCCAAACAGAAGCTTAATTTTTTTTTTTTCCCCAGGTTCTGGCTACCAAATGTTATTTATAATAAGCTGCAAGACTACAGAGGTGATACCAGCAAGGCAACAAATCGCTGGATGACAGTAGCACTTACTGTAGCAAGAAACAGCTTTTCCCTGTGACCGCATTTCTAATTGGGCTGTACGAAATAGCATTAGAGCAGTGGTGTATGAGAAGAATCATATTTGTATGAGGCTCATGGCTTGCTGTGGCTCATCCAGATACCACTTTACAACTTCAGTCATCAAATCAGCAGAACCACAACAGGCTCTGGTACAAGCCAAAGGGGAAAGTGCCATTGTAAAACTGAATACAGCTGCTTCCATAATAGGACTAATTGCATATTGCATCGCAGAGCTAAATTAGTAGTGAAAACAGTTATAAAACCAACAGACAGTGAAACATGACTCACCAAGCAATTGCTGCCAGTTCGGCGAATTCTCATTGGCCCCGGTTCAACAGCCCACACCTGCATTTTCTGAATAGTAAATATATAATAAGGCATAATTACTAGAAAAATACGCAGCACTCCAAATGTGACAACACGCTACTTGTTTATTGGGATAGTGAATAGTATGTAATAAGTTTGACCCAAAGTACTTCTGAGCCACCTGGGGTCACAAGGCAGAGAGGAGACAGCACAGTCCTGAACCGTGTAGTGCAGGAGGGCTTATCTGTAACCTAGCTGATGGCTGCTTCCAGCTGATGTGTGAAGCGATACAAACCTCCCCGTGCTACTAAATCAAAGCAGAGTAAATAAGAAGAAAACATAAACAATAATCACTGTTTAAAAACCCCAGATATTTATAGCCTGGCTTAAAAATTCAAGCTGCAATCACTTGGGATGTCTCAGCTGACTTTACTCACAGTAACAGCTCCCTCAATAAAAAACAGATGTAGAAAGTGAACTTCATCTGTTTCTTCTGCTTATGGTCCCTTTCTCCCCTCTCTTTCCAGGGGGTTTTGGGACTGCCCACAGCTCTGTGTGAGAGGTGGAAATCAGGCTCAGGGAACAGGGAGTGAGGTGTGTGGGGTGTGTGAGGTGTGTGGGGTGTGTGGGGCAAGTTCTCTCCACTGCAGACCTTGGAGCTGGCGCTGACTGCCAAAGATAAACTCAGGCTCTGAGAATGGCAGTACCTGGGCACTGCTCCAGGTTCAGCAGTGACTCCCGGTTTGAACAGTGATTTTGAAGGACATTGAAATGTTTGGGTCCTGCTTTGCCTCTCTCCCATGAAATTCCTTCCTCGCTGATTTCTGCAGAGCATAGGTGGAAAATCTGTGGTTTTCCTTCATCTTTATCAGACAAAAGACATTGCAATGCTCCAACTGCTTCTTTTTACACCTGTCTCTGGACATAATGGGGGAGCAGATTTAGAACGGGCACATTAACATTTCTTGCCTCACCTCCAGGGCAGCAGCTATTACTGAAAAAGAAATTCAGACATCTAAATTAATTTTGCATTTCCACTAGCGCTTCTACATGTAGTTCACAGAAATAATTTCTGTCCTACTCAGCTTTCAGAGGTGCTGGAATCTCTGTCCTGAGCTGCTTCAGACTCAAGAGTAGCATGACTGTGATCAGGTAATTTGATGTCCCAAGTCACTTGATGAGCAGCTAGCAGGACTAGTCTCACATGGGGAGGAAAAATTTAATTTGGGTGCCTTGAAGAAACAGCTCTCCCTGCTTTCAGCATCACTGCCTCAAAGTAACCTGTATTATTCTCTTTTTCACTCCCATGAGCACTTGAAACTTTTCCATGAGCAGAAAAAAAATCTTCACTATTTCAAGGTTATTCCCTTTAGTAGAAAAAAAGAGGAGTTTTTCCCGTGCCTGCAGGATAGTGTGTGCTCCAGCTGAAACATTTGACTGTTAGCAGGAGCAGTAAGAGCAACCCCACATGGCTGGCCTCTGGGTCTCCAAACAAGGCATTCACTGTGCATCTCCTTCCTTCAGCTCTTACCACATTCCTTATGGAGAGCAGCAAAAGGTGTGGGTGGGGTGCCCCTTAAGCTGGACATGGTTGGCACTGCTTCACAGGCTTGAGGACCATCTGGAATCAGGGAGTTTCATGGCTTGACAGGGCACAGGACATTTTGCAGTACACCACATTTCTGCCATGACTTAAAAAAAAAAAAATTAATCTGTTTCAGTTGTGTACAAATCAAAAGCAGGTATAAAGTCAAGGACACCGAGTCTTCCATGAGACAATGCTGACCTGCATAAAGGTGCATCGTTATATACCAGGGCTTCCCAAGCTTTTCTTCCCCTTCCATCCAGAAATTTTGTCCTGGCAGAATTTTAGAATTTCTAAATTCTGAAATTGTCCATGTTTGTCTGGGATTTCCAGGCATCTGGGAATGTTATCAGCTGGCAGCCACACTGAATCACGTTTCTTGTGCATGTGCTGACCTGTATGCAGCCTGGAAATGCCATTCAGGGATAAAATAGATTATTCCTGCATGGAATAAAGCAGCTGATTAGAACAATGGGGGATCTATTACTGACAAAACAGAGCAAGGACTTCACATTTTGATATAGCATTTTAGGAAAAAGGATTTTGCCCATGATAGTTTAATTTGAAGGAATGACACCTACAGTAGCTTTTTACTTTTGGAAATCCAGGTTCAAATTTATGTTGTAAGACTATAGATCTTGCTCTTGTCCCACCTCACTAAAGTGGCTTTTCATTTCCATACACACAATTTTCAGAGACAAAGTCCTGCCCTGGACATATCAGATTAGAGCAAGAAGGCATTTTATAGTTCAAGACTGAAAGGCATCAGAACTGTAGAGAGAGCTGCCTGCCTCAAGTTTATGCTGGCAAGTAGCAGAAGCCTCACACATGGGAACAAATATTTTCTTAGCTCTGAGTTAAAACTGTACTACCAGGAAGGAAAAAAGGGGAAGGGAAGGGAAGGGAAGGGAAGGGAAGGGAAGGGAAGGGAAGGGAAGGGAAGGGAAGGGAAGGGAAGGGAAGGGAAGGGAAGGGAAGGGAAGGGAAGGGAAGGGAAGGGAAGGGAAGGGAAGGGAAGGGAAGGGAAGGGAAGGGAAGGGAAGGGAAGGGAAGGGAAGGGAAGGGAAGGGAAGGGAAGGGAAGGGAAGGGAAGGGAAGGGAAGGGAAGGGAAGGGAAGGGAAGGGAAGGGAAGGGAAGGGGTGCTCAAGTTCATGCTTCAAGTTCTCCCTTGGTTTGAGATGCTGAGAAATAGCTAAAGCATAAGTGTAGGTCAGCCAGGAGCCTAAATCTAACCAAGATGTTCAGCCATTCGTGTACTGCAGGGGAGAAGTTAGAATGCAGAGCAGACACATTTATCTTATTGTGTGCCTTCAATCTGCACATCTTAAACTTTAAAAATTTCTCGCTCAATGTCAGTTTTCTTCCCGCTTTGTGTGCATATGTCTGCGTGTGGGGCGTTCACACAGATTTAAAGCCACTTTACTCTGGTGAACTTTTAAGAGCTTAAGTGTAAAACATTATGCAAACAAGTGTTTCTGTGAAGCTTTGGAAGATGTTCAGAAAGCCTTGTTATCGGCTTCTCGTTGGCAGGCGTGTTGGTATTGCTTAAAACCCAGTGCCAGCCAGCACTAACAAACAACCTTTTATTCCTCCACCACATCAGTTCCTCAGAGCTGAATATTTCTACTCATATGGCAATATTTTAACAAGTTGTTGAGTTTTACTTCAGTGTAACTTCAGCAACCAAAGAGCTGCACTTTTTCAAATGTTCAGAGGAATGGAATAAATTTAGGTTAAGTAATGATGATTATTCTAGGCAAAGATTTCCTTCATTTAATCTTCCCATAACCAAAAAATGCAAGCATCATTACCACTCATTTAAAAAAAATACTAATGAATTTCCAAGGGAACTTAAAGAATCAGTCCTAAAGCATTTGGATTAGGGAATCTAATTCTGCAGCCTCTTTGCATATGAAGCAAGAAGCAGAGCGGATGAGACCCACATGCTGTGTAGATCCTCAGCCTGGTAGATTTATTTTTCATTCCTCTTCTCTCTGGTCAGAACTTCTCTTTCATTCTCTGCACCCTTCTTTCTCCAGTAAAGTTGTTTTTCTCTAATTTCCCTGGGGTTGTTGTAAATCCAGACCTGTATTTAAGCATTTGCAGAGGTCTGACCTCTGTTCCTATGCTTGACTTTGGGTGCCAGGAGTTGGCCTCATCTTCAGAAATGATCTGAGTGCTCGGTCACCAGCAGGTGAGTCCTGGGTGCACCTTGAATGAGGGTACAATGTCTGCTTTGCTGTAAAGAGACATTTGTGCGCCTACAAACCACGCTGCCTAGCTCAGGGAACTCCATCTTTCAAAGATTTCCCCATCTCCTTTTAATTTGGAAGCATTCCCAAGGAAAGTCAGCAAACTGAGACCAGATGTATCTTCTCTGGCAGTGCTGGGGGGCTGCCCAAGTTCTGCAATTGCCATGTTTTTAATTGTCTTACAATGGGGCAGCACCCAGGAATGCAGGGCGTGGCGGTGGGATCCAGCACCATCCTGGCAGGAACAGCAGAGCCGTGGCTCCTTAGGAAACTGTCTCAGGAGCTGTAGCACTAGGAGGTCCATATTTTTTTTACCTCTCCTTCTCACATTTGCTTAGTTTAAAAGGTGAACCTTTTTCCTGTCTCTGACTTCAGTCCCTCAGACCTCGGACGCACAGTAAGAAAGCAGAGAATGACGTTTTGCAACAACTGTATATCTGAGGGACACTACTGCCACCCCCAAGTCCCCTTTGTTTTCTTGTGGCACCTCTGCAGCAAGTCCATCCTGCCTGTACAACCTCCAAACTGAGCAGTTGTCTTCAGACAATCCCTATTTTAATATTTTGGTCCTGCTGCCGGACCAGCCATTCTCTGCTCTGTTACAAGTCGGTTTGACTCTAGAAAGGTTTCAGGTAGTGAGGACATGGAGGAGGGATTTCTCCCATGCTGAAGAGCCAATAAAAGCCAGCTCAGGCTCAGATAATAGCATACCATGCAGAAAGAGAGGGCAAGGGGAGGAGGAGGAGGTTCTTTTGGCTATGTTGCTAGACAAGGTCCCAGAGGCCTGGCTTTAGTTCATCACCAGACCTAGGGTTGCCTGGGTGTTGTTTAGGGTTTTATCCACTTTGTACTGACCCTTTCCACTGATTTGGCTGTGACATGAGTAGCTCTACCTCAGCTCCCTAATTGCCAAGCAACACTGCTCCTCCACCTCCTGAGCCCTTGTGCCACCTTGTCCATTCAAACCATAACAAGTTTGAGAAAAAAATATGCTTTGGGCAGAATCAGTGTGCCAAATTTTGTTTGTGGGGTGGGATCTGCAGCACTGTCTTTGACAGGTATTGTGTGATCCCTTCTTCTGCCATAATGTTGAAGTATGGTAGGGGGATGGAGAGCCAGGACCTCAAGAAGCTCTATGCCTGCCACCAAGGAAACTGCAAACTGCAGCCAGTAGATTTTTGTAATGTCATTTCAAAGTGATGGCCAGATTCTCAGAAATTTGCTTCTCTTCAGAGACATTTTCCAGACAGGAGGACATGGCAGCATCCTTCTAATAAACTGTTCCTGCAAATTACTTGCCCAGCTCCTCCACGTGTGCCTGTATGCACACATACTGGGCACTGTTATGAGTGTCTTTTTTAGGGATATCTCAGGCTGCATCTTGAATCCCTGAAATATGAAACAGAAATTCTGGAAACCAGGCTAAAACCAGAAATGGATGCAAACACAATTAGAATGTATGCTGTGCTGTCTGCATCTTTAATAAATGTTTGTCTGCAATGAAATACAATTAACATGTAAGATAATGCAGTTTACCTCATTTAGCTCTTCACTGGTTTATAAACAAATTCTGCCAGTTAACTGTCCTTGTTAAGCAGATGCACTCACCATACATGGGCTAAAACACACCGCAGACTGCAAACTGGAACAGGTGCAGGGATTATAATAGGATGATGAATTTGTCAATTTACCAGCTCTACACGTTGACAACAAAGAATGCCTTTTATTTAAAACACTCAGCATTGAAAAGCTGTTTTTTTTCCCTCAGTCTAAGGAGTCCAAGGTGAAGGGAAAAACATTCAATAAAACTTCATAATGCGTTCTGACTTCTAAAAATGCTGGTACAGAAAGTATTTCAGATAAATTCTATGTACTCTGTACTAATTAAGAAGGCCAATTATGCCATCAATTTTGAAATGGAAGCATTACTGGAGAACAACATAAGGAGAGCTTCTGATTAATCTAAGGAGGTGCTGTGAGCAAGGAAGATGTGGCAGAGAGGAAGCTGTGTAGGGAGAGCTGCTGAGGGAGAGGGCTGTGCATAGCACAGGATAACCCCCAGAGAGAACGGGTGCTCATGGTACTATTTGATTCCCATCACAGTTGATTTCAGTGTAGGTTTTGTGTTTACCCAAATTACCATCCAGTCTGATTTCCACAGGCATCCTGTGGGCAAACAATGTTCATAGGCACCTCTCCAGTTCAGACACACCAGCATAGGTAGCAGCTCTACGTACCCATTTGCACATTTGAGCACCTAAATATCCGCAAATCAGGCTCTTGTGCCCAGATTCCCAACATCCTCTCAATGCTTCATGCTCAGTCTTCCTCAGAAGCATCCTGAAGGACAGTAATCTATTGTCAAAAATGTCTTCTTGCTCAACTTCTTGCTTTGTGATTTTAGCTCATACTGGAATATATTAATTGCAAATAATTGTTTCATCAGTGTCTATGATTTCACTAAGTTCTCCAAGAACAATTCAGTTCAGGTGAAGATTTTTTTGTCTTTGCTTTCCAGCAAGGGCTGGATCCTCACCCAGCATAAATGAAGAAGTTGAAGGAGATAAGCCAACATACATTTCTAGGGAACATCATGCCTATATTGTGAATAACAGCTGAAATGTTACTATTCTCAGCTACTTTTCAAATAAATTATGCTAGGTTTAAGTGTAGATAATGAAAGCCTGGAATCAGCCTCAGTGTAAAAGGGTAAAACTCCTTTGACAGCAAGAACGTTGCATTTGGTTACCCCACAGCTGAATTTAGCCCAGTCAGTTCAGCTTGGCATTATCAGTGGGAAGATGTGGCTGTGAGTTCATGAAATGTCACAGCCTTATAGCTATAAAGGTGACACTTTAAATTGTCTTAAAGAATAAGTGTGCATTTAATTTACATTTAACAGGATGGTTACTGTATATCATTTAAATACTAAATCAGTCTGAGGTTTAGTCTATGCACTAAAGGTTAAAGAGTTACAGCAACTGGGGAGAATGGGCCAATTCACCTCTGATGAAAGGGTGGTGGCTCAGTGGGGCTACAAAAGGGAACATTTTGGCTCTTGTTTTGTTTTGTTTTGTTTTTCAGAATCTTTCAGCACAGAACACTGAAGAAGCCTGGGACAAACTAAACACTCTCTTGCTCATGTTTCCATCTACGTGGTAAACCTAAAGAAAGATTTGTGTTCCCAAAGGCTGACTTTTCTACTGCTGACACAGTTGGTTGCCCAAAGAAATTGTGGCTAAATTCTTCAATCACCTCACCTGCTGATATACCTTTTAAAACTGCATACCTAGGTCCTGAAGGCACAGGACAAACAGCCAGAGATACAAAGGGGTTTGTGGGTTGGTTTTTTTGAGGGGTGGGGGGGAGGGGCAGCGGGAAAGCAAGATTTTTCATTTTGAGGTGAAATGTCAGTGTAAAAAGTGATCATTCCAGAATAAAGCAAACCCCAAAGCATTTCTCAGAAATGGAAATAGTTGATTGATATGCATGTTCCAGTATTTCAGTTTTTAAACTTAGTAATATATAGGTAGATTTTATTTTAATATCATTGAACCTATTTTGTTGCAACACGAAATGAAAACTTTTATAAAAAGTCATCTTTCTGGGAAATGGAAGTGCTCTGTTCTTAGAGGCTAGAAAGATTTATTTTTCTCTCTTACATTTGAAAACAGATTCTCAACAAAGGTCAGAAATTTCTGCAAAATATTTTTGCCTTTGACAGTTTTAGTCAAGGAAACAGTTTGTGTAAAAGGTTGCCACCAGCTTTAGCAAGCAGAGCATTATCAGGAGTACATAAGCTAATTGCCTGCATGCACACAGAGGATGGATGTTTGAGTGAAATTTTGCCTGCAGGTACTTTGACTTATTGATGGAATTTCTATTCTATGCAGAAATGCTCTTCTTCCCTTTACCTCCCTCTGCCAGATTTCAAATATTGCTGGATATTAAAGTAAAAAATGGAGAGGAAGTGAAAAACATCCCTTTCTCCTTTCAAAGGCAAATGTCATGGCTCTGTATTTGAATTCTTTCTTGTTAAGGAATTTAAGGCTGAGGATTGCTATTCCTGGACAAAGCAGCAGTTGTTCTACCCCAACTGCATCATTTTAGCAAGAAATGAGAAATGTACCTTTACAGTTTTTGAAAGTGTGTACCAAAATATCAGGAACAAGAATGTGACAGTAGGATCTTCCATCTAAAGGAGACAAAGGAAAATTCTCAGGGCTAAACACAGATGAAACAAGCTACCTTTGCACGACTGGCTGTTTGTTTGTGTTTTACATTGTTAGACAGAGAATATCAGATGAGGTCACACTTTCTTTGTAAATCTGAATTTTGCTTTGACACCTACATTTACTGCTGTATGTGACAAAAAGTGTGTAACAGAGGAAAAGTTCTCACTCTTGGCATTGAAGTGAAAATTGTCATAAATTGAAAATATGTTAGGGGCAGATTTACTGATGAAAATTAGGTCTAGGATGTGTTTGATTAGCACTTTTTTGTGCCTTTGGATTTACAGGAGGTAGTAATAATCCTGCCAGCCAGTGATACGAATTGACCATTTTAAAGTTCAGGATTGAGCAAGAAAAGGGAGGGGCAGGCTCCACTAAGGCCACTGAGAAAACACTCACAGTCGCTTCACTGGAACCAAAGTTTCATCTGAAGTTTGGTTCAGACTGATCTCTAACACTACATCTTCTGTGGCAGCTTGACAAGTAAGGCTGCATTTTTTCTGTTTATAGGATAAAGCCTAAAGTAAAAGCACTTAATGCACCTAGCATTGGGAAATGATATATTAAACACAAGGGAGTTTTTTTAAACTCTTTTGGCCTTGAACCATAATAGAAAGTCCAGGAAAACAGTGCATTTACATAGAAGATGGCGTTTTTTGTATTCCCTGGGGATTTAAGATCCAAGGGTCATATTTGATTTGCCAGCTGGAGAAAAAAATCCTGTGGCTATTGAAAGTTACTTAAAGTCACTTGTGCTCTGTAGTGCCTGCAATGCTCATGCTTTTACTTGATGGTATGTGAAAAGTCTTTCAAAGTGGTTTACCTTAGCTAGATTGATTGTCTTATATATATATACACATATATATAATTCATATATGTATATGTGTAACTCTGAATATATAGATATGAATGCAAAAGTAAATAAGACACAAACTATTTTCTCTTAACTAACCCTGAGAAACTGTGGGGTTGCCTGAGACTGAGAATCACCAATTCTGTGTATGGTAAATAGCTTTTCCTCAGCATGATCTGGAGATCATCAACCTTTGGTGAACCCCTACACTGTTTGGCAGCTCACCCCATGCTCAGTGCTGGCTCTGTGGCTCTCACTGTGCTCCCCAGGCAGTAATTCTTCATTAGGCAACACCTCAGCACTGCAAGGCAGATAACTGCTACAGAAAGGCCTTGGCAGAGGGTTTAAGTGCCTTGTTTGCAGTGGCAAACGGGGGCAATGTCCGAGTTGGAGCCCAGAGTTCTCTCTTCTCACCCCTACCTTCAGTCCTTAGACTTTTCAATGCCAAGAAAGAAGATGGATAATGTGGTAAACTTCTTCCTTAACAACTTATTCTGAATTTTTGAGCTTGTGTATCTTGGTAAGTAGCTGTCAAATTAAACAAAATAGGAGTGGAGGAGGAAGCATTAGATGTCAGAGCCCAACTTAGTCTGCTTCCATTTAGCCTAGTTCATGCACTGACATTTTCAGACAATGCGTTCAATTTTTTTATTCTAGAAATGAAAAAGCATATTTTCCTCTTTCAGCCTGTGACCTCGTCTTTTGCTGATGACTTCAGTCATTGTTTGCAATAGCCAAACCCCTGGGGCAGAGAACAGAGTGATTCATTGGTACTTGGGGCACTTGGATTTATAGACCACTAAACAGACTGAAATTATTCTTACTTGACTCTTGCATGAGACAGTCTTCAAAACTAGAAATGTTGCCAAACCGAAGCCCTAGATCCAGATTCAGATTTCAGTGGGCAGTGCAACCTGTTTCCATAGCAGGATGAGATGTATAGCAAACTTTTGGAAAGATCTCTGTTATGATTAGCCAAATTTACGAGCATTCACTTATGAATGAACCCACTGCTATGTAAATACTAGACAGCTTTACTGACAATTGAGGCAAAGCACGGTGTAAATCTCAGCCAACATATATATTCTAGACAGACCATAAATTATTACTCAAAAAATGGTACTGGCTTAAGATGTTGGAGTGTCCCCTGCCAGCAGCTGCTGACCTCTGTAAATTGTCACCCTCCCTGGTGGCAGCTTATCTGGGCACTCCCTCACCACTTCATCAGCAGCTTTGCTGATCTGGCTCCTGTAGCCACATGCCTGGCACCAGAGCAGGCTGAGACAAAGGGCAGCTTTGGTAGCTCCGAGTGGTGGGGTGGGAGCCCATTCTACAGCACTGCCAGGGTGCCAGGAGCACCATCCTGTCTTTGAAGTGCCATCTTCTGGGCGATATCAACTGTCTTGGTAATGAGAAAAGGCTAAAGCCAGGATTATATACTCAGCTTCACCCAAATCTGAGCCAGCACTGCTTTTCATTGTGCAAACAAGGACTTGACAGGTGAGGATTTGCAAATCCAGATCTCCTTTGATTTTTTTCTTTAATAAAGATAGGTCAAATGTAGAACTCGTTGCTACCTCTGAGGAAAATTTTGAACTAAATTGGAATTAGCCTGACCTCCCTTCTGGATTCAACTTTGCAAAACCAACCTCTGACAGACAAGCTCTTGTGAAACCCAAACATCTCCAGTTTGGTCATTTCTGCTATGCATATTTCAATAGCTCTTTGCCAGCTACAGTGCTTATGATAATAAGAATAACAGAAACCAAAGTGAAACCACAAGTTAAGCTGCTTATTATATAATTTAATTAGAGTCCACTGCACTTTCTCTTCCAATTCCCAACTTACAAGGGTTGAATTGTTAGGTACATTTTTCACATTGGGATTCTGAAGAGTTTATTTTGACCTGGCAAATGATTTTAAGTCTGAGGAAAAGCAGGTCGAGCAGTGGTGAAATAAAATAGGAAGTATGCAGTTTCTTCTCACCAAGCCTGGTATCTGCGTGACTCCAGCACACAAAGAGCTGGTGTGAATTTCAGGTCCTGTGCCTGCCTTAAATCAAGGCATTTGCAGAAATTAGTCATGACACAGTTTACCCAGTGGTCTTTGCTAAAGGAGCGTTTTGGGGGGGAACTTTTACATCAGATGCTCATAACTTATTGGCTTCATGAGGTCACATGTACCACTGAGTTAGGAAGGAAGCAAAAAACATGTCGTTATTAGCAAGCCCCTCACCTTCTTCCCCCCTTCTCCCTTCCCCCCTCTCCTCCGCCTCCTGCCCTCTCTTTATGCCTCTCGTAGGAGCAGTTTCCTTCGCAGTATCTGCTGAACCTGCACGGGCAGGACACAACGGTCCCTCTTTCTTTCACAATGTAGGGCCCAGTGTTTCCCTTCTGCGTACACATATATTGATTTATGCCCTTTCAAGACGATTGACTGATTGTCCCATAACACACCATTTAACTTCTGTGTCGCCAGGACGTTTCTTGTCTCCCCTTCATTCTTCTTTCCCCCCTCTTTGGCTTTAAAGGCCACATTTTCCAAGAGGGAGACAATCATGAGAAATAATGTTTTTTTGAAAAGGGACTGATTGTCACTGAAACCGATACGTCTGTGTGATAACAAAAACTGTCATTGCCTCACATGGAACATGTGCCCCAGGGACTGGGAAGAACAAAGAGATCCTTAGAGAGGAGCAGCGAGCCATGTGCGTCCTCTCATCTCTGTGGCACCAGGCAGAGCCCACAAGCCATTTTTCTCATACACCACTGGGACAGACAAATGAAGGAAGCACTTGAACGGCTTTCATTTAAGGAAGGAGTTAAATAGTTGAGTCATTCTCTTCAGCTATTTTATTCCTTCTGCAGTTTAGAGCACCCAGTCTCTTGAGGAAGGACCAGGGAGAAGCTGCCTCTTCTGAATGTTGGGGCTGATCCTGCAGGTTCTCCATTTATTGACAGAAATATCATCTTGGGAATATGGCTTTTTTCCTGCTCTATTCCTAGGCACCAACTCTTCAATTCTCTGGAGTCAAGCAGGTCACCTTCTCCTCATGTTTGCTTTTTCAGCACACTGAATCCATAAAGGGAACTTTTGTTTCCTGAAGTATTTCCTCGAGAACAGATGAGAGCAATATTCTGAGTTTGTGGATGGCAAATGTCAAGGTTTCTGCCATCTGTTTAATCAACTGATCTGCTCTTATCTGCCAGCTATTAGCTGTTAATTCACTTTACTGCATCAGCTGCACAGTGTCACCACTCACATCCTTTGTGTCACTTTTCTCTATTATCATGAGATGCAAAATTAGTAAGTTGCAAAATGGTAACTGCAATCACATTTGAAAATGAGCCCTAAAGAAAATTAAATAGCATTGGCTGTGCTGATCAATGATCACTATTAAGGCTGTGCAATAAAAGGAAACACAGCTCAGCTCTAGTTGGAGAAAATAGGACCCTGTGGGCCACTCGGAGGTGAGTAACTTTTCTCTCTGAGGGATCCTGTAGGCATTCATTCCATCAGCTGTGTTTGCCCTGGTTTACATGACCGTAAAAACCAGGATTTTTTACTGACACATGGTGTGACTGAGCTCACAGACCAAGAAATGCCAGGTCTGCCTGCCTGCTTTGGATATCAAAGCTGAGGGGACAGGGAGATATGGCTAGGTGGAGTTGAAGATACAGCAGTAAGGTGAAGTTCAGGTAAGTCTCAGGTATCCATACCTCAGGAAGTGTGTCATGGTACCGAGGTATAGATACCATCAGAGGCTTTCTGGTTGCTCTAAACAGAAAGTAACTGCTGCTATTTCTGCTCCTGGATACTGTAACTGATGCTTTTGCCGCTGCTGAGGATACACCTGGCAAAAATAATAATCTTAGGAACTACTGAGGACAATTAAGCTTTCTAAATATGCTTTCTTATAGCTGAATCTTATGAACTACAGGACACAAAATTGACTATCTACTTCAGCGACAATAAGTTGGATTCTCTAAGTTTTCCAAGTTCTTAAATACTATTCATGGGCCATTACTTCCATTGGTTTCTAGTTGATGAAAATGATCTGGAATCCCAGTACTTTTGAGAATTGGAGCTAAATTAGTATAATCAGGTGTGAAGCAGTAATTCCATATAGACACATAAGGGAGAAGAATTCTTCAGCTTGTCTTATTTTCTCATATGGTAAAATCTCCAAGAGAATATTATGGCTTATTTTAAGATTGTATGTAAAATGAAACATAATCCTGCACTTCTTATTTTCTACATTACAAGCCCCAAAGTTAAATTATGACAATGTTCAGCAGCAGCAGCAGTTGCTTACTGTTGTCAAAAGGCATAAAGCAGAAAGGTATGTGTTCTGCTTAGAAAAATATAACAAATGATATCTACAAAGGGGGTTAAACCCAAGGATCTTAAATATGTGCACTAGGAGAAAAGGACAGCATAAAAGGTCTTTGCACCTATGTTTATACAGAATGCTGGAAGGTGTTCATCTAGAGCAGTCACAGAAAACCTTTCCAACAGGCAACTCAAACCCACAATAGAAATGATTTAATAAAATCAAATAGAGTTTGTCCATCTAGCCCCATCCTGCTGCTTTGGGGTGCCAGCAGAGCTCACGTGGCCACACTGGGGCTGTATTGGAGCTGCCCAGAGCAGCTAGATGGGAGCTCTTGACTCCCTCTGCAATGCAGCCAGACAAAAGACCATTATTCTGAAAATTTCCATGTTGTAGACAGAAAAACAACAACAAGGCAAGCTGAATGGCCATCAAGAGCAATTAAAACCACATGGCATATGATGCACTATTGATTTTATCTGTTTCTCCATTAAAATTACTTCAGACAGTGTTTGTTTACAAACAGTTTTATCAGATTGAGGTAATGTTAATTATAAAGCAGGGCCAACAGAAGGGCTCTCAGGGCATGAGAAAGCTCCCACCCAAAAGCCCCAAAGCCTTGGTGGGATGCATACCTGAGAGCTGGAAGCAGGAAGGGGAAAGCACAGGATGCTATATGAATGAGAATCAGAGATGCTTGCTTAAATCCAAAGGGATTAATTGTATACAGCATAAACAGCTGCCAACGGTGAATAATTTTGCAATACCATAAATATAACATTTGTTCCAGGTTGTGGGTTTAAAAGCCAATCTAGGTTTCTGCACGCAGGTAAATGAGACAGATCAGGCTTTGTTTGTCTCAATACTTACAGAAAAGAGGGAATCAACTCTGCTGTTGCCTATGGCTGTAGCACCCATATCTCTCTCTTAGCAGGACTTGCTGCTTAATGAGTACACAAGCCCAGTTGGAAAACAGGTTGCAGTGCTGAAGCAAC
This sequence comes from Fringilla coelebs, assembly GCF_963513975.1. Lineage (NCBI taxonomy): Eukaryota > Metazoa > Chordata > Aves > Passeriformes > Fringillidae > Fringilla > Fringilla coelebs. Next base: position 128,245,864 of record NC_140028.1, read on the forward strand.
ATCCAGCTTCCTCCATCAAGCCACCAGTGTCCCACCATAGTCTACTGGCCATGGGTACATGCCAGACAATGGCAGTCCTTGCCCTGGAGGGCTCATGGCATCAGAAAGCAGATGCAAGTCGCACAAAAAAATTGCATGAAAAAGAGCCCAAACCCTCGACTGTCGGAGGCAGTGTCCTCTGTGAGGGCATGGTCCCATTCCCACCTGTGTCACTGAGATGTTTCCCTGAGAGTCCAAGGTGAGATGGAGGAAGGTCAGGTGTATGGAAACTAGGCTCTATCCTCCTACACACATTCATTTATAAATTTGCACCTATTTTAAAAAAACCCAACAAACCATACCAAAATTGCTGGCTGGTAGTTGCTAATCACAAATTGACTTAATTTTCTCTTAGGTGCACTTCTGCTCATGTACCTCTCCTTCAAAATTCAGCACTTGGTCTGGTGTTGCCAATTATCCCACACACTTTGCCTTTAGTGTTATCTGCAGATAACACTGTCATCCAGCCCTGTGATAGATGGCTATCACTGCCTGTCAGAAGGCCTCAAGCTGAATCACTCACAGGAGAAGATGCCTGTACTAGCCTTGCTACGTTATGGTTTCTGAATGACTCTGTGCATGCACAAGGAACACCCCTCCAAAACAAGCGGCTTGTGTATCCTAGAAAAATTACTTCTTAATCTTACATTGCCCTTCTAGCTCGTCTATTATTTGTGGGGAAGGTAGAATTTCTTTTTATTCCTGTCTGTCTTCCATTAAACTAAAGAACTCTATAAATCAATAATAACCTTTTAGAGATGAGCCTCTTTGTAATTATGTCTCCAAAGCCAGGTAATTGTTTGCATATTTTTATAGAGAAATACAGAAACATGTGTTCAGTATGACCGAAACAGAAAAAAACAAAGAAGAAAAAAGTAATTGAAACTGGTTATCAGAATTCATCACATTCACACTTTTCATCAACATTTTATATTACTCTTAGACAATTAACTTCTTTTGCACAAGAATCAAATCACTCAATCAAACAACAGTACACACACGGGAGAAGGGAAAGTACAGTCTCTCAATTGGGATCTGATTTGGGTTTTATTACAATGTGGTCTTTATTAAGGGTAATAATCTACAACCTCTGAGTTAAGGGAATGGTTGATTTGAGTCAAATCAATCTTTGTGTATCTCTCTGATGCCTCACTGACATTTCCCAACAGGAAGGGGCTAAGAGCCCAAACGGGAGTGATCTCCGATTAAGAAACAACACAGACATCTTGAAGGCACTTGGTTTGTAGAATAAGATGACAGCAAGCAGAGTGCCCCGGGGCACTTTTCCAGGATGCCTACTCCCTGTGTGCCAGCCATCTGCGTTCACTTAAAGCCCCCGGCTGCCTCTGCATGTGCGCGCACACGGCTGTGCCAGGGGAAGGTGGGGAGCGGAGGTGCAGGGGGTGCAGGGGGTTGCAGGCTTCAGTGTGGGCTGTGCTGGGGGCTAAACCCTCCCGCCTGGACCTTCTCAAATCCACCAACATCATCTGCTGGTCCCTCCAGAGGAGTAATTTCAGCAGGACCAGCTGCAGGGGGTATGTTTAGCATATCTTTTATTCAAAGTGAAAGATGTTAAGCAGGAAATTTCAGGAGCCCTCTTGTTCAGAGAAAGAGAAAGGAGGATCAGGGGGAGAAAATAGAAACTGGAAAACATCCATGAAATTAGTCCCAAATCATTGCCTATACTGAGCATTTCCTGACAAGCTGTCTGTCATATATTTGCAGCAGGTTATGCAAAAGTCTCCGTTGCCAGTAGCATATCCACATGACTAACGCGAAAATTCAGCTACCAGTGTTTCAGAAACGGCATCCGCCAACGTGTTTTATTTGGAATTAATTTTAAAAAGGAGCATAATAATTTTTGAAGGGAGAACTCACATAGGATATGGCCAGCAGACAGCTTCAAGCCATACATTTCCTCTCCTTATTACCCTGGATTTAAAAGCCCAAGTGTATCAGCCTGAACAGGTGTGCTGCCCTAGTCCCCCGCCTCTCTGGCAGTTCAGCAGGGGCAAATAAGCTTTGACGTGGCTGGGGGACTCCCCAGGAACTGCAGAACAGGGAGGGATGCGAGGGCTTGAACTCTGCAGCCCCACAAGGATAGGAAATAGGCAGAAATTCAGCAAGACTAAGTTAGTTGTGAAGATACAAAACTAAAAAATCCAAGTGGATTCACAGCATGCTGGACTGAGTAGCATGACACAAGGATGAAAGAAGGACCATGCAGATCACATATACTGAACATGCAGAATTGAATATATAAAAGAGTGAGAATTTAATTTTTCTTTTTGCTTTTATGCATTAAATTGTAATAGCAATTGAATAAATGATACCATTTCAATAGTAAATTCTTAAATTTTTTTTTTAGCCTTTTAATATCCCAATAGATAAAGCACCTACAGATAAAGAACAGTGCTGCAGCTCTTTCCAGAAGAGGAGGGTGTTTCTTGCTCAAAATTTTATTATCTCTGTGTTTGTGCTGATTACCTCCCTAGGTACCAGATTTTCCAGTTTCAGGTGACATCTGCAGCTGGTGGCAATGGTTTCACAGGCTGGGTCACCAGCATACCTCCTCTACATGTTCTGCAGAATAGGTGAACAAGAGGCAACATCCAGCTCCTGCTATCCTTTACCACTCTGGCTGATGGGGAGACCCACCAATCTCACCCCATCTGCAGAGATGCAGAGAGGCCTCTCCTCCCAACTCTGGGCTCTCAGTAGCCATCTCCCAACACCCTCAGCTCACCAAATTGCTCATTGCTCATAAGCAGATGTATTATGTACCGATTCCCAGCAAAATATGGTCAAGGAAAATGGTATCACATAACTAAATGTCCTCCTAGGACTTCACAGTAAGGTTATATTTGTGTATTCAGGTTTATATGTGTGCATTTTCTGTCTGAGCCAACATGGAAACATGAATGAGGGAGGATTTAGCCAAATGGGACTTTGCCATGCTTGCTGAAATATATCCAACTTTTTGAAGCAAGAAGGTAAAAGCATTGGGGAATTACCTGCTGGTCTCATCTGTATCCTCTGACACTGTGTAGATGAGAAGAAGTGCCAGCTACCTCAATCTGAGCAAAATCCAAAAGGAGAGCAGATTGGATTAATCCTGTTGACCATTCCTCAGACTGACTTATTATTCTTTCAATGTAGATGTCTTCCATTTTTATTTGAACTTTTTAGAAGTCTTTATGAAGTAAAAACCTGGGTTTTTTTGGTGGAGTTAAAAGATAAGAAAATCAGTTCCTGCTCCACAAAAATTGTGTGGATCTAATAGCCACACATTAGAAATAATAATTGTGACAGAGGCACAAAGGAAGGACCAGAAACAATACAAAGATCTTTGCAGTCCTGTTTCTCTGGAATATCAGCTGGACCATATGATTAGCCCATGAAAAAATAAATATGTTTGGAATGAAGTGGTGTTAAAAGAAAAACTGCAAATTCATTCCCTGAGTAGCCCCTCTGAAGCTGGTGGAGTTACCCTAGGGATGAATTTGGTCAGGTATATGTCAACTGGCCGTAAGACATAATTTGAGCCTCTACCTTTGCCAAATGAGCGAATATACACACACCATTTATTGCCAGTTCTGTTGGTTTAAGAGGTGCTCTGTGTTTTAAAGCTAACATTTGTACCACTTGTTGCTGTGGTTGTCTCTTATTAACACAGCAAATAGCTAATGAAAATCTATGGCCTTGGAAAAAACCAGCTCATAAGTTAGGACTTTTAAATAAGTCTGCCTGACATGCACACACAGCATGGTACCCTGCTACTTTTTGTTTTATTCAGTCAGCCCATTTATAAGGACACAAAATCATGGGGTACAAAGATTGCAAGGAAATTTCTTTCCATGAGGAAACAAGCCTGGCTCAACTGCAAACAGCTCATGCTCTATTTAAAGTCAGGCAGTATTAATTTCTCATGCCAGAGAACCCGATTCATCCAGGGTGTAACACCACAAACACCAACAAACTTCTACTAGAGAATAATTTAATCCAAAGTGCTTTAAAAATCTTAATTTATACATGTTTCAGTTTGGCTTTAAAGCCACTGGTTTCCACCACCTTGCCCCAGGACCAGGTGCCCCTGTGCTGGCTCCCTCAGCAGAGCACAGAGGGAGATGGCTGAAAGCTATTTCCTTTCCCAGATGCTCTTCCTCAAGGCTCCTGCTCTGCAGAAAGTGGGACACCAACCTGGCCATGATAACAAAGTGACCCATCCAGCAGTCACACGTGCTCCCAGTTTTGGGCAGGCATTTTCTGAGATCGCACTTCCTTCAAGGAGGCTACATTCCTTTTTTATAACAAGATGACAGCTCTTACATAGGTCCATTTAGCACAGTTTCGCATTGCCCCATGTGCAAGGGTGCACTTCTGGAATGCAAAAATAAACAATACAAAGTTCATCCTAGCAGCAGCTCCCTGCCCAATAACATTTAAACATCAAAAGCATGGATTTTCTGAAGAGTTCTTTACCTTCCTTTAGTCTTGAATATAACATGTCCATCTCTTAGCAGGAAATTTTTCTTGTGAAGGTCCACCCTAAAGAGGGCACGAACACATGACAGGACAGCATGGCCCACTGACAAGGGGATTGTCCCAGACTTTCCCTAATGGGAGCTATATGGGTCAGATTTGCAGAGGTTCCTCCCAGAATAATTGAAGCATTGAGCTGTTGGGATTTTTTTAAACAAGGTTTCTGGTCCTTTACAAAGCGTGCGTGCTATATATCCTTAAACATGACATGTTTTCCTCAAGGAGTTCCTTGTCAAGAATCTTTGTATTTAATAGTGGGTGATGATGAGAATATGCCCTAAATGAAACCTAATTGAAAATAAGATTATGTAACTTTACTTCCTCCATAAGTAGACTTTCCCTTGACATATTGTACTCAGGGTTTGCATTGAAGTCTTTAGTGTTAAGCAAACTGACAATACAAGATTTCTTTAAGAAATTATAAAAAACATTGAGATCTGATTAACATCTGCTGGTCTTCTGCAGCAGGAGGAAGCAGAGCTGTGTTCCAGAGGAACAAACTTAAAAGAGTAAAATCTACTGGGTGATGAATTTTTTAAAAAAAGTGTTCAGAGTGAAAATCCATATGTCACTCAAATAAATCAGACATCAAAACAAACAAGCTTTAATTTACTAATTACCCTATTGGTTGTCAAATAAAATTTTAGTCACTCTTAGTACAGCTGCATATGGTCCTCTTGAAGAAAATGGACAGAGCTTTTGTTGTATTAAAAACAGTTAAACTGAATTTTTTTTTACATCCAGGCTTGAGAAGGAGGCAATATTTTGCTTGAAAGTTTCCATGCCCTTCCAGCAGGCAAAACACAGAGTCTGATCAACTGATTCTCAGTGAGACCTCAGTAAGAGTTTGGCTGGCAATTACCCTTCAAACCAAAAAGTCAATTTACTATTTTAAATAATGCAACGGTGCCTACACTTTAAATGTCCACATGTTGTCAAAACAATAATGGAGTTTGTTGCCTACAAAATACAAACTTCCAAATACACTGTAGATGAAAAAAATGCTGTACAATGGACCAGATTCTTTTTAAACTTGACCTGTGATTCCACAAATGATATTATTTCTGAAAAAATCTGTCTGTGGGGAGGTCCTTTTAAAATTATTTTATTAACTCCTAAAGACTTGTTATTTACGCTGCTGAGTGGTTATGTCAGCAAAAAAGTATTCTCTTCTCTTGCAAAACTGACAAAAATTACTATCAGTGAGTAGTTTTACTCACCACGTTTATCAGGCTTACTAAGTTTAGTTGAATCAGCTGGGATTTTTCTCATACAGCTTCTTTCTGAAAATGATGCTGATACCTGCTCCCCTTTCCCCATCTTTGCCAGGTAAATAGCACTTTTGTCCTTGAGGGCAGACCACGTGTGAATGAAATGATCGGTAAAAGTAATTACAGTATCAACAAGAGTTAAGCTTCTGCCAATGCTGCTGCTACCATCTCAATTTTCAGTGAAACCAAATCACTTTATAGAGTGTCTGGGGACGAGATTTAGGCATCTAGATTAGAAATGGAGATCAGAAATATCTTTTTGCTGGGGGCAGTCCCCTCTGGCTGTGTATTTAACATACGTCCAGGTGGAAGGAGACATCCGCTGGAGTAAATCTGTTTCTCCAGCTTGCTGTAAAAGTTGTGATAATGCACTTACAGGTATCACAGCAATGGTTGAATGGCCAAGGAGAGGAAAGAAATAAAACAGCTGTTGATCTTTGAGCCAAACAAATAAAGAGCACTAAAATGATGTCGCTACAGATTTCTGACTCATATCCTGTACCTAAGAAGCTGTGATATATGTGAGAGTGAGCTGGGCTCTGATCTGAGCACAACTGCACCAGGTTACATGGAAAGAAGAGGCAGCCATGATAGGGAGGGTCACTGTCTTACTTCCCTCTCCATGGGGCAGGTAAATGTGGGCAAAAATTCTTTCTGATAAAATAGATTTGCACATCTGCGTGTCTGAACACTGCAAAAGATGAGTAAAATTACCTTTATGTTCAGGGAGGTCTTCTTACTAATATGTTTTCATCTGCTTAGGCATGTTTGTTGACCAGAGTTTCACTGGGCTTTAGGATAGTCAAAAAAGCAGATTTTTCCTCTTATGAGAACGAAAGACGACCCCTATGAAATACTCCTTTGTAAACTGGTAATTCCACCGGTGTATGCCCTTTTCATGAGACATTATGCATCTCTTACTCTACTACAGGATCATTTCTGTTTCCTGAAAAGCTGGGTCTGAGGCTTAGAGATGAAGCAGGACACAGGGAGCAGCGGCAGGTGGTGGAGTGCAGCCATTCCAGCCATGGCTCCTCATTCCTGGCTACATGAATGCCTAGAACATCCCACATTCCACGTGCAGAGCAGTCTCTTCACACTAATGTGGTAGTAAGTACATGTGTGAAGGGGGCTGCAAGTGCTGTGAGGGATTAAGAGGCTGGGGAGCTGGTACCTGTTACTGAGAAGCTGGGGGTCTTCTGTGATCTTGTGGCACCAGTTTTGACCCTTAATGTCCCAATTTGGGTAAACAAGACAGCACTGTAATGGCTCAAATAACTCCAGACAGCACGGGCTTGATCTGCAAAGGCACAGTTCAACATGAAGGGCTGGGACTACCTCTGTCCTCAGACTCCAGACCAGGACTATGACAAGTTTGGCTTTAGCCTGACATTGGGGGGCAAGGGGCAGCATCAATGTGCCCAGGGCTCTTCTGGTTCTGAGGCTGACTGGCATGGGATGGCTTGTGTCCGTGCTATTAAACTGTCAGTACCCCCCAGACAATTTAAAAGGCTGAATGATTGATTTCGAGTGCCTGGAAACATTCTTCAGGGCTATTTAATTTATTAGTATGGACAGAGTCAATGTGAACTAACAACCAAGTCCAGACAAGGAGCTGCAGTCCAGCTGTGTAGAAGAAGCATCATCAGCTGTCCATAGCCAGGAGGCAGGGGTGGGGAGATCAGAAGTATTGCTCCAATTTACTACCACATTTCTGTTTTTCTGTGTTTGATGTCCCCTATACCAGGCAAATTTTGCTTTCTTGTCCTTTGGGACTCGCTGGTTGTGAGTGGAGAAATATTGCCACCTGTGAGCACTCAGACACCTCTGTGTTCCTTCCATAGGATAGAGATTGAGTCTGTAATATCTAAGAAAAGGCTTAGACACATAGACACCTCCAAGCACTAGATTATTGCTATATAGATTTTAGAAAAAACACGTGTGATAACAGACAGTCAGATTTCTAGTTTCAGTAACAAAGTAGGTAGAAAAATGTGGAAAACTCACTAATCTCCAGCCATATATTAAATTTACTGCATGCAAATTGGATTGATATATGTTTTAACTAATAGAAAGAAGAATTCATGATAATGCAGTGCAGTTTATCAACATTTTTTTTATCACAAAGCTATCAAAGCCTAATATAGTTCTTTCTCCACTCAGATGTAATTTTTCAGCAGTCCCAGTGAAGCCCTCCAGCCTTTTCAGTGAAACTAACAGCCAATTTTATTTGGGCTAGTTGCTTCCTTCTTATCATGCACAGATGCCATTTTCTAGCCTGGTTCTCCCTTGTAGAGCTCAGCTGGAAGCTCTTCCATCTAAGCCACTACCTACTGGCGTGGTGGAAGTGGGCCACAAAGCAGCCAGGATCAGACAAAACACTGAGGCATTTAAAAACAAACTGCAAAGAGCAAAAGAATATTACTGGCTGAGACTAGGGTGAAAGTTTTGCTGTCTCTTTCCTTTCTGAGCCTTTTTGTCCAGTGTTTGCTCTATTTTTTATATTATCTCCTGCACTGCTTTATCCTGCACTTCCTTTATCCTTTACTTCTGTCAATGCTTCAATGTGCTGTCCTGCTCTGCTCAGTATATTCTTTGCTTTTCTATTTTCCCTGTGCTTACCAACCCTCACGTAGCCTTAAAGCTTTAGAGAAATTGATGTAAAATGCTTTTTTGTTGCATGTGGCTCACATTCTTTGTATGATTGCCGCATTTTCTACTTCTTATCTGTATTTGTATGTAAACTTAATCTCAAATTCCCTTTAGATAAAAGAGGGGCAGCTAGCACAAATGGCCAGCAGAGCTATTGAAAAGCCACCACAGGACATATGTCTATATGAGAGAATACACTGCATTTTGATACCGGTAGCTGCAAGGTCATTAATGGCAGGAATAGGAGACAAACAGTGTTAATAACAGGCTAGTGAGGAACTGGAGGAGATTCATGCTTCCTATGAAACCTTTTAGGATTTTCTTCAAATCCTTCCCTGACAGGAAAGGAACGAGAGGACTGGGAGATTTCCTCCACCCTGGCTGTTTCTTTGGCACACCACAGCCAAAGCAGGATGCCGTGAGGATAAGTGTTTCCTACCTGGCCCATGAATATGTTATACATTGACCGTGGTGGCAGTGGAGCTGCCTTTATCTGCCCTCTTCTACCTGCAGTCCTCTGAATTCATAGAGGATTTAGATTCTATCTTTCAGGGTAATTGTTGAGATTCTCACTCAATGGGGAAAACTGAGAGGTTATGAGAGATTTAGAGGTTGAGAAGGCGACTGAAAACATTATAGTCTGATTCTTTTGACACTTCTCCTGTTCAAGCTTCGTGCTCTCAAGATTCATCCACCTGGATGGACGTGACTGAGGTGGCTCCTTCCCATGTGACTGTGAACAAGAATTTGGCTCAATGGCATAAATCATTTTAAAACTTGGGAATACTCCAACAACAGCACAATTTAGAACAACAACTACTTGGGATCTGGCTTTCATTTCTGGTGTTTACAAGTTTAATTTAGGTTGGGTTAGACCTCTGCAAAGTTAAAAACGCACAATTGCGATCAGCTGTTCACTGACCAGCTGATCAAGAGCTGCTTGCTAAATTGGGGAAGAGGAATAATTAGCTTGTCAACATTTAAACCCCAGAAGTCTGTAGCAAAAGGTTACTTTGAAGGATTCCTATCACCATATTTATTGACCTTTAAACTCTTCATCTCTTCTGTCATTGATGTTTAATCGAGTCACTTAGGCTGTCAGGCTAATAACTGAGATAATGAAGTAGTCTAGGACCTTGGTTTACTACTTTGTTATTCTAATGCTAATTTTAGAATGCTAAAAATAGGTTCACTAAAAATAAGACGTTGTGGGTGGGTTTTTCTCCTAAAACAATTGAGCTTCTGTTACTTCACTCCCCAACCTATTAAAACACCATTAGATTTCAAAGAGGCTATTTTGTAGTAAAATTTGTCATGTTTGTTGTGAAGGGCTTTGTAAACCCAATTCCTGGCCAGGTTATATTTGAGGAACAAAAAAGATGGATTTGTTACTTGTTTACAATCCTATATTGCTAAACATGAAGGGAAAATAACACTTTTGTCGCAGTAAGTGCACCAGGAAGGTGAATCATTTTACTAAAGGACAATATCTTTAAAAAACAAAGTCACTGAAGCAGGAGTGATTGGTACTAAAATGTTTTAATAGTATGCTGATTGCATGGAATGTCTGTAAGGACAATTTAGGTTCTTCAGACATTTACCTGAGCTGCTTTTTTTAACCTTGAGTTGCTCAAATTTTTTTAAGCATGACTTTGTTTAGCAAATTTCTGTATGCACAATACTTGAACTTCAGATAATGTTGATATGGCTGCAATTTCTTTATTTACCCCTTTGTTCCTGGCATATATCTTTACCCTTGCAGCCATTTCAATATATTTGTATTTTGGTATAGCTAGCAATATGCATAGATGCATATTGCTTCTATGTGTGAAAGCACTGTGCAGAAAAAACCACAGTAAAAAAATCAGATTCTAAGAAGCAAAAGAGAGCATCTAAGCATGTTTTTAAGAATATTTACTTGACACATATTTTTCACAAATCACTTTCTTAAAAAAACCTCCCTTTTTCTTTCTGGATTTACATGCAGATTTTTTTCCCCCCCAGACAAAAGCCCCATCTATTCAGATTCTCTGTAATGCCCAGAATGTTAAATCAATTTATAAGTTTTTTCTTTTCTTTTAAAATAAAATCCTTTTTCCTTCAGCCTTCCTTTGGACAATAGTGAGTTCTTAAGGCTTGTAAAGGATTCTATGAGATTTTAGGCAATAAAAAACATTGGGGGTGTGTTTTTCGGGAAAATGGAAACTGGTTTACTTATTAAAAAATTTTGTTTCAATGGGATTCTGCTTAATAGGAATGCAAGAAAATAAATTGCTTACATTTTTGATTTTTTACCCCAAGGTGTTATCACCTCTTTATTTTAAAATCCTCTGTTTGCTATACCCCTTCAGTTTGACATACCAGTTTTTCAGCCATACGGACACTTGGCTATTTTATTTTCTCTGAAATGGAAATTATGCAGACAGCCTTAGATGTCCTATAGCCTGACAAATTTCCTGGATTATTATTTTGGAGGGCACAGCTGATTGTGTTAGATAGAAGGAATAATGCTACCACTACTCCCTGAGTCTGTTGAAATCTCTGTCTCTCCCAGCCCCCTACCGACTCGTGTTTTAATGCTGTGTGCTCTGTCTAGTAGAAACAGCTCTTCCAGGCTGAAACCAAATCAGTTTTATTGGTCAGGTAACTACTGTGCACATGTTAAAGCACCACGCAAACAACATTATTTATAAATAAATTTATGTTTATTTTATTTATATTAACTTTCACACAGGGCTTAAACCTGGTGGCCCCTTTAGTGTTAAATAATTCAGAGCAATGGCTATGATCTGGTATGGCTTACACCATCTTCTGGGGCACATCTTCCTTCTTGTGAATCCCTGGCTTTGAATGAGATGAAATTTTGCTTCTAGTGAAAAATCTTTTCTGGAATTTCTTTATCATTACGCCAGGCCAAGAAGGCTGTCAAAGTCTTCATTCAGAAAAAATACTTTTATCCAAATGAGCTAACTTGTGCTGACCTCTTTAAAAAGGACATCCTACCAAAAGTGCATTCTCCTGCATCACAGTACCTTCTGACCAGACTTCCCTCCAGCACTGGCTGCAGCACCTGTTGAAGCTGAAACACAGCATGGAGCATCAGCCCTACTTTTCTATTTTTAGTCAATAGCAATCCTTCTGTGAGCTTCCCAAGTTGCAGTTTTGGGAATGAGGTGCTTCTGGGTTAGAGTCAGTATCAGAGGCGGTGGAGCAGAGGCAGTAGAGGCAGCATCAGAGATAACCACATTTCACAGGCATACTGACTCACCCCAAGCTCTTGGGATTGCTTACTGAACCTCAGCCTCATGAGCTGCTGCTGATAGAAAGCACATGGGAGCACACTTGCCTGGGAAAGAAGTTTCTGCATGTCAACATGGATATTTCAGTCACAGCTCTGGGGGAATATAAAAGAGAGTGTTTTAACTAGTCCTCCCAACACAGAGAAGAAGTGTTTTGTGTCATCAAGTGCACCACACATAGATCACAGCATTGCTGTAGCCAGTGGACTTGGGGGTTGCTATTTCAAATTAAGATGCACCCTTATAGTAAGTTATCTATCCACTAGTATGCCAAGAGAATAATTTAATTCCCATAATTTGTAAGAGTGTTGTAGTATTTTCCCACTTATAAATTTTGATTTTCCTAAAGATTTTCTTTATGCAGAAACATTACATGAAGAGCATATTTCATCTGCATCTCCAAGATATTACGCTGATGAGCATTCTCTCTACTCACTAATTATTATTCTGAATTTGTTCTTGGCAGATACCTGCTAGCATCTCAGTTCTCATTGCTCTGGGAACAGCCGCTGCACTTGACTTTGGTTTTCTTTTCTTAGAAAATTATTATCAGGGAATTCACTGCTTCTATCCAAACTTGCAGTCTTTCCCAGCTAGCATGAGCTAACAGCACTTTGTTAGATTAAACTTAAATAGGAGTTTAGTCTCAACCTCCACACAACCCAAAAGTGGTTGCAGCACTGACTACAAGGGAAGGAGGCTTGTATCTGATCTGGATTCCCAGAGCACAGCCAAGGACATATTCCCCAGCTATATATCCACAGCAGAGATCATAAAAACAGCCCCACACAGAGAGAGGTACAGGAGGCAGAGATACCCTCACCCATTAATGCTGCTGTGCATCCTTGCACTCACCCTGAGTCTGCAGTGCCTCCAAAAGCTCCCTGACCCTATGGCCCCAGGCCTCCCTGCTAGAGCCACCTCCACCCACCAGCACGCATGTCCTGGGGCTGCACACACCTCCATGCCCTCCCACTGAGCCTTTGCTCCCTGACACAGCATTTTCCTTCTGTTTCTGTGGTATGGTCAGGCAACTCAGGCCTCCCATCTGCTGGATGTGCCACACAGATGTGCCACCCCCTCTGTCACCACCGAGAAGAAGGCATTCTGCCACCACAGGGCAGCAATCCCATATTGGAATCCCAGTGCACCATGAGCTTTTACGTTTGAAAAAAGCTATTTGTTTTTGGCTCTCTCCAACAGTCATCTGCTGCGAGATGATATGTGTCTCATCTACAGAAGGGCTCGCCTTCTCTCAATAAACCCCAGAAATTACTTCCCTTCTTTTCCCAAATAGCTGATGGCATGTTCTCTGGACAGAGCCCTTGGCTCCACCAGAAGGAAGAGCTTGGGGCCTCTAACTGGGGGCTGCCAAGGGACACAGCAGCACATACTGGCTACAGAGTCCTGCAGAGCAGAAAGCAGTCTGACAGGGGCATTGCAAGGGATGGGAGCACACCAGCTGCAAGGTCTCTCCAAAATTAGGCTTCTGCCTTCCCCTTCCCTCAGTTTCAAACAGCTGCTTTGGCCCAGTAGAGACAACCATTACTCCTAGAAACCTGCTACAGATTTCCTGCATGTCTTAGGCAAATCTCTTGGTTACCTCAAGGCATTTCTCTGGCACCAGGTTTAAGCACCTGAATCCTGCCCTAGATGGCAGTAGTAGGACAACGAGAGATGCAGAGCACTCGTGTCCAGTGGGTGCCCTACCTTGGACATAGCCCTGCAGCATTACCTAAGCCTGTACTAGACTGAGTGCATGAAAATGAAAGCTCATTAATGCTGCATGGCCAGCTGTAGCTTGTAGGCACACCAAAACGGAAAAGCTCAGTATTTCTCCTCATAGTCAGCCAGAGCCTATTTTTCAAGGCATATTAAGATATTTCTTGCTAGTTATCTCCTGTAGAACACAATTGAATGAGCTTCTCATTAACAGAGAGACCTCTCTGCCTGACACTGCCCCATTCAGGGCTGAAGGTGCCTGTGCACTCAGCTGCAAACAGCGCACACTGGCACACTCATGGCTTGGGCCAGCGCTGGTACAGCAGGGCTCTGAGTAAACACTGCAGCCACTCATCCAGCCTCCTGTTTTTGCATTCCGGGATATTTCAGGAACACGTTTGAGTTACATGCTTCACCGCAGCTGTATTGACTCTGAAAGAGAAATGGTGGCCTTAAAAAACATTCTACCTCTCTAACTCAGTGAGGGGATTTACAGATTGTGAACTGAACTTCTTAGCATCAGATATATTACTTTTTTGGCTATTCAATATACTTGGATGAGCTGCCTATTTGCTGTGCCCTTTTGGACTTTGTAAAGACATTCCTTCTGTTTGGAAAACACCTTTATTGCACTCTAGATACCTGAAAAATATTTTGCCAAGTGACTAAGGACTTCAGAAGAAGCCAGAGTCTTTGCCACAGATGCTTTTAATGTGAGATGTGGCTACACTTTTATGTATACATTTATATTATATATGTGTGAGCATGTCTGTGTATACATATATGAAGATAATTATTTTAGAAGGATTTCAACTTATTTCATCAGGTATTTTTCCGATATGGATTATTATTTTACAGTTGCACTCATTGTACTTGAAAAGCTTATAAATAACAATGCTACCAAAAATTACAATTCAGACTTTTTAATCTCTCACATTTTAAAAATAGCTGCTTTTCCCTTTGTGGGAATGCAGTGGCTTTCTGCCCTTGCCCATGCGCACAGCTGCCTGACTGTGGGATCTGTTAAACAGGAATAGCTCACACAGAGTCTCAATGACTGCCTGCTTTAACGAATTTGACTCAGATGCATGAGACTACAAAGACAGTGAATATGCAGCTGATGTGTCACAGGGGATGAAGGTTTTGCTAGATACCACAGTAGCAGCAGCACATTTTCTTGACAAGAGCACGATGACTGCATTTTTGAGTGTTTGAGAAAAGAAAGGGTTTGTATGTGCATGGAGAGATTGGTTTTCCCTGGAATAGCTTGAAGTCCTGTAGGTGCTGAGCTCAGCTTACATAAGATTTTTCTCAGAATGCAAGCTGGGAGTTGGCTTTATGTCCACAAGTCGGTATTTGTCCTTTTCTCTGTGCCAAATCCTTCCATCTCCTGTGTACTGAATTGATCACTGGTTTATTATTTTGAAAACAATAATTTGAGTGCGTATTTCAGCCAGCAGTTTCTTTTTTCTTCCTCTTTCTTCCTCCTCCTCCTAGTTTGCCACCCTGGTGTGTGGTGGTGACTTGCTCCGTACAGCCCTGGACGTTTTCCAGACTGGTTAATGACACCCTTCCTACCTCAAATGATTCACCCTTTGCTTCCAAAATGGGAGGTCATCTCTCTTCCTTTCCTACAGAGTCTCATACAGGGCTGCTGGTGAAAAACTGTCAGCTATATTTAAGTGGTATGCATGGTTATATTTCACCAATGTTTGAACAAGTCTTTTCAGGATTGCTCCAGATGAAAGCACGCGCTGTTTATTCCTGTTATTATTAGCCAGAAATGCAACCGAAAAGCTTTATTTCAAAGTGGACTCAGACATTGCTCCTCAAGCAAATTTCTGGCACGACATCCAGAGGATCTTGGTATTAGGTTGTCTTCTTCAGCCTGCTACTGGTATAAAATGCTTGGCTGTAGCATCCTAAATCTGATCATTTCCAGAGCAGCCTTGATTCTCCTACTGCCACCTCTCAGAGCAGGGCCATGCCACTGCCTTGTGGGACCACGGGAGGTGTCTTTGAGAAAGGACTTTTTGAAGTCCTATTGCCACTTCCTACGCCATCATCTGGGCATACAAATAGAAGATGCAAGATTTTCCACAGTAAATAGGATCCTTTTAAGGTGATGTCTGAGAGTCATGAGATTTTTCAGAACAAAATTTTTGGTCAGTAGATCTTGCGGCAGAAAAGTTTTTAAAAATTTAAAAATCTCAACAATAGGCTCTCATGAATAAAAACACCCACTTCATTAAGGACAGCCACAGTGCCATGACTCCCAACTGTGATTTAGCAAGAAATATTTCAAAAGTGTGCGTCAATGTAATATCTGAACAGTGTTCTGGGAATATAAAAATGCAGAGACCCACTCAGAAGGACAGTATATCAATTCAGAGATGAGAAGTCATATCATATTTCATTAAATATAATTCTATTCATGTATTCAGTTGTACCCCACTGCCAGCCATTGTAGAAATCAACAAATGTGTTATTCAAAAGTCTAGAGGCTCCTCCTGGAATAAGTGACTAGCACTGGCTCAAACCCCACTCCAAATTTCTGGACTCACTAAGCAGCCTCCCAAGGGGCCCCAGAAGATGACATCTCACTGTGTGTGACTGCAGAGGTTATGCACCAGGGGACTTGCATGGGGGAAATAGTGCTTGGCTTGGGAGCACTCACCCTGTCACAGCTGGGGCCACATGCCAGTGTCATTTAGAAGGAGCATTCCTGTAGGGAAGTGTCCCATCATTGCACCACTTCCCATGAGCTGAATAGTTTTACAAACTTAGTGTGATGATGTCTGACCTGCCTTGAAGTCCTTGAAAAGTGCAGCCTCCTGCTGTTCTGCCAATTCCCTGCACCAGCCATGGTAACCTGATGCACACAGAGGCCACTCACCTCTGCCCCGTTCTCATCTCTCTTCCCTCCAGGAGCCCTGCCAGTGTTAGAGGCCTCTTGCTGGAGATGACACAGCTCCCTGTAACCCTGAGCAGGGTCCTTGCTGAAGAACTGTGCTGCCCACCACAATGCAGAGCCTCTTCCGCTCTCTTTCTTCATCTGCTCCTCTCAGCCTCTCCACCAGCTCTGCCTCTGCAGTATTATTGTTGTCTCTTGTTTTGTCAGCAGACCTTTGAGGTGCTAGCAGATTTGTACTGCTGAGTCTTCCTGCACTTGAAATTGGGAAAAGGAAAGGAGGAAAAGAGGAATTAGTCTCTCTGTTTCTATGAGATCTTTTTGCACTGCTACAACTTATAGAAAAGTCTTATTAATCAGCAACCTAGAAACTCAGCTGTTGAACAAACCACATATACTTGTAATGTGCTCTGAAGTTCAGGAGTACTCAGGAGGAGATGGAGGAGCAACAGGAGAACCTCAGGGCTGGGTGCCTAAAAAAAAGGTGATATTGTAGGACAGTCAACAAACAGATGACCAACACTGCACTGATGTGTAGAATCAAAGGAAGCATCTCATCAGATTTCATTCCAAGTCCTGAGAAGACATGGCAGGTGAAGCAAGAAGATGGGACTGCTGCATCACACCATTTGTTACATGTCTTTCCTCAAACCCCACCAATATATCCCAGAATATATCCAAAATGTATCTAAACACCAAAAGTAATTTAACTCAAGCTTGGTGTAAACTATTAGGAAAAGAATTGTAAAAAGTAGTAAATTTAAGATCAAGCTTCAAAGTGTTCAGAAATGCAAAATTGGACAGTGGGCGAACTAAAAGCTTAGATTCTTTGAAGCACCATAAATTTTCAATACGTTAGCACAGAAGTCTTCACACTAAAAGAGGGTTAATGATGCTGCTAATTCTTGCAATTTTATCATGGACTTCAAGCACTTTAAAAAATCTAATGATAACATAACTCTTAAAAATTCAACTTTAAGATGAAGTTAAACAGCACAGAAAATAAAAAGCCTCATGTTGTTTGAGGATTTAACTCAATCAATTCTTCTTGGCCATAGTGAATTAAAACAGGATATTCCAACTATGCACACAGCTGCTTTTCTCATGAAAGACATCAGGTGTAGATACAGAGGTAAAACATCATCCTTCATTCTGGAGATGAATCAAGAAGTAGAGAGTTTTAGATCTCACTTATTGTAATGTTTAGATCCCATTAATTGTAATGTTTTAGATCCCATTTATTACAATGTTTTTCTTTCTTTAATGTAGTAATGGGATCGTTTCATGGGCTCTAAGCCTTGTCTCTGCTTGAGTGCAAAGAACACAACAGTCTCCCTTAACTCCCAACATAAATCCAGGTAGTTTTCCAAAAAAAATCATCCAAATGATCAGGGGAAAATGATTAAGTGGTTTCAGCAGAGGGATTTATGTGTTTTCCCTGTTAAATAAATAATTAATAGGGATGGATTACTGGCAGCTGGGATCTGCCAGTGTATTCACTCCTGGTTCAATGGTTCTTCTGCAGAGTAATGGGGAGTCATCATCACAATTGCAATTCTCATTGGCATCAAAAGGGAACTCCATTGGCAAAAACTGAGTGGCTTTGAAAATCCTAATATTAGTATTTTCCAATCAGACTAAATTTTATTGATGAGTTGTGCACTATCATGTAATATGCTAGGCACAAATATCTTTCTTTGCTCAGAGTATGGGACAAAAAACTAAAAGGGGAGATCATTTACTTTTTGGGATGATGAAGAACATTGACCATACAAGGTGGAACTCTCTGTGCTCTATTCTGTCCCTCTGCTAAAGCAACATTTACTATTTTGTTCTGCTTTTTCCCATTTCCTCTTTACATCATTACCAAAGCAAAGTTTGTTTATTTTGTCACCATAGCATCTTTACCCCAGACAGAAATGCACCTAAATAACCCCTGTGAGTCTGCTGCCAAGACTACTCTGTGAGTGAGCTGGCAGGGATGCTGTTGGAGGCGTGCAGCCAGGACACCTTCCCAGAGATGCTACACCTTGTCCTCATACTCTGCCTGTCTGCCCTTGCTCACTGTGGGACATGACCTCCCACCTGGATGGTGGCTTTTGGCTTCCAGCAAACAGGGCAGTGGTAAATGAGCCCTTTGGTTGCTTGACCCCATCCATGGACTGGATCCATCCAGGCATCATCACCCACCAGAAGCTTTATTTATTTCATGTCCTGTACCGGCCCCATGGCAAAAGCTGTAAATACTGCCTTTTATCCCTCTTAAAACTCAGAAGAAATGGGAATGTTGTCTTAGTACATTCAAGACTGAACTCCTTTTGAGAGAAAAACAAAACATGTTTTGCCTCCGTTTATTAAGAATTTTCTCCAATGTGTATGAAGGGCTCTTTATTTTGCAGAAATATGAAAAGGACAAGGTCTGTGGTCCATAGCCTGACAGATGTGGAGTGCTCATACCCTCTGGCTGGCTCAGGGCAACAGGAGTGATGTCTGGTAATCTCCCCACAAATGGAAATTTCTGCATCTGCTCTATATTTAAGTCACTTTTAATGGGAGGAGTAAGAATTCAGGTAAAGTATTTGGGTTCAGCTATTGGAAGTACAAGAGATGAGAGAAGATGGGGAGGAGAATTATGTCCATTGAGGGATGAGGGGGCTGGGCAGGAGAAGTTTAGGCTGACCATGAGATCAGGGCTGCAAAGTGTAGGACTCAGACTGATACTCATTTCAAGACAAGAGTTACTGAAAGTATATAAAAAATTAACAGAAAATGAGTGGGAATTTAAAGAACTCAGCATTTGTCTGTTTGAAGGCCTCCAACACTTTGGGAGAGCCAAGGCATGGTTGGCATGAAAAAGCTGCTTCTGGGCTCTTGCAGAGCTTTTGCTTCCTCATGCTGAATTTCAGCAGTAATGCCTTATCAATGTATATGTTGGAATTAAAAGAATATATTCATTAATTTGCTCACGCACTGGCAGCTCTGGTTCAAAATACAATATCCTTCTATTCTTGGGGTAGAAGAGTGACAGGAAACAGTGAGAGCACAGATACATGCATCATCGTTCTACTATTGTCCTTTTATATCTCATTTTAATATTATTCAGTTTTTCTTGCATGGATTTTCTGCACACATTTTCTCTCTTCCTTGTTTCTGAAAAGTGATGTTTGGGTGCAATCTCCTCTGCTTCAGAGAAACCACTAGTGCTGGAAAAAAAGGTGGACTGGGCAGGGATGCTGCTAAGAGCTGCAGTTGGTGTGAGAGCCTCAGGCACAATGCACAGCCTCTGCTGCTCCATTGCACCAGCTGCAGATGCTCCTCTTTGTTTTGGAGATGTCCCTTCTCTTCAAGCACGGATGTCCTATCATTTACATGAAGTGAATAGAAGCACTGATTCAGTTGTTGACTGAGCTCCCAGCTGCTCAGGTTTGGGAGTCAGACTGTGGCTGGAGGTCTCCATGAGTAAGTACTGGGCTAAGGAAAACCTGTTTGCATATTGCAATTGTAAAGGCTTACATGAAAATGTGAGTGATTGTACACACTTGCAATTACTAATTTGTCGTAGTAGGTAAACAGAGATGTCCGTGGTCAGGGAACAAACAGGTTTACACATCCTGTGTGGAAACCTGGGGCTGCACCCTTCTTCCATTGTTTGCTATTTACATTATGAAAATCTAATTGACAGTTAAGATGCCAGAGGGTAAAAATATTCTGCAAACTTAGCTGAAAAAACCCAACTGTCAAGAGTTCAGGTAGTTTCTATTTTTTTTTTAAACATGCTGTCAGTAGTACATTCACACTTCAAGAGGTTCTCATATAAATATTTGCTTGCAAATGCCACCAGAACAGAAAACTACATAGAGAGTCCTGATGCTTTGAATGAGGATCTAAGCCTAAATTGGCCAACTGTTTTATATAGCCTACTTTGGTAAATCTGCTGCCTCCTTTCCAGACGATCTCATTTACTCTTTATCCTCCAAATATTTGTGGAAAAATTGTTTACTTCTAATTTTGAATAAGCCCCTATATTTTCAAATATCTTCTGCAATATTGTGTACTTAGAGGACTGCGTCACAAATGTTGTAAAGCATGTGAACTTAAAGGAGAGAACTTACTATAAATGAGCTGAAGACCTGGACAGCCTCACCTGTGTGAAGAATTAACTGCTTTATTTTTAAACTATTGGTAAATTAAGTTAAACTGAGATGTAATGGTAATAATGCAGTTGGCAATTGGCTTCTAAGCTTTACCAGATTCTTATCATAATAGCTGTTAGAAGGCAAATCAATGGTCTTTACTGTCTAATATCTTCCTCTCTTAGTCATAGATGTTCTGAGGTTCAAGGTCTGAAAAATTAACTTTATCTTCCTGGCGGACTCCTCTCTGAAACCTCAACTGTCTCAAGATCAAAGAAGATCCCTTGTCTGTGTTGTCATTTTGAGTGACAGATCAGCAATGTGTAATTCAGTAGATCAACCCCTACTATGAAAATAATAATACATCTTCCTTAGTTAGATCGGTAAAATCAAAGTGATGGTCTAACACAACTTAATTTCATCCTTCAGAAAGAAGTCATTCTTGAGCTCACAATAACCTCAGAGATTTTTTTTTTGTAACTGTTTCCAAATTAACCATTTCACCAAGCCCATGCTTCATTTGTCTTTTATCACTACACTATAGATAGTGTATATTCTTTTTTTTTTCCTTCCTTCCCGCCCCCCCCGTTTTGCTGCTTTCCCCCTCTCTGTTGATAGTTGGGAATTATTTTAATGAAATAGCTCAGAGGAAAATCTACATCTGGAGGCTACAAGGAAGCAGTGAATATTTGTGGTAGCAGTGTCATGAAACACAAACTCTGTAAAATCTGCCAACAATGTCAGTCAAATTCTCTCTGAATGTCCGTGTATGTCCCACAGAGTTCTTCTTGGGATCATAAAAATACACTTCTACCTGCTGCAAGAGAAATCTTCTAAAGCTCAAAACTGATAAGGTGAGAAACACAAATGAGCTTTTGGGATGTAACTGGGAGGTGAATTGACAAGGCATTTCTGGAGGACCACATTTCTGTTTGCAGGGAGAAAAAGGACACAATCTCACTTTTGGCCGCTGCTTTTCTTGCCAGATTTGCAGTTCAGTTTCTCTTAATGTTAGCTTTTAGGCATACTTAATCCCAGCAGTACTGGAGATGCGAATATTTGAGGGTATGCTTGGAAAATTTCTAGCACATGGGCACATGTTGTACAACATTTGCAATCCCAACATGTACAGCAGCTGGTAACTGCAGAATGGCCACATGGGATCAGCTGGTTTGCTCTGCAGCCGTGATCGGTAGCAGCTGCTCAAAGGAAGATGCACAAATCCTTGCAATAAGCTTTTACAGCATAGTTGGTATCTAAGGTAGCTTCCCTCTCATTTTGGCTTGTTGAGGATGGCTCATGAGAGGGCACATAAAGGGTCAGCAATTCTGAGTTTCTTGCAGCTCTAGCACTGCCAAGGAAGTATGGGAAGATCAGGTGCACAGGTGTGAACTTTGGCATGAAGAATTTGTTAATTTCCCCCCTCAAACTAAAAGGCTTGCAAAAGCTGAAGCAGAGCCACATCTGCTGCATTGCTAGTGCTTACATTGCTGGTTCTGATTATGTCCTCTGTCCCCTTTCCACTGCAAGCTGTCCACATGAGCCCCAGCTTTCACCATCGTTCCATTTCAGCTACCCAGGCCGGCAGCGGCCGGGAGGAGGAGCGGAGGAGTGGCGGATGCAGCGTTTCCTCGGTCCCTCGGGACAGACTCTTCACATTTGCTCAGTGACACCACGTACATGCTGTATCCTGGCAATGTGTCATGCCAGCTGGATAATAAAGTGCCACAACCAAACCTTAGACAATGCAACAGGACGCTGTCTGTCACTCCCACCTGCCCTGCCTGATGCTGCAGGTAGAAATGTGCGCTGTTGGCGATGCACGTTGCATGAACTACTGGACATCAGAAACCAAGGTGGGATGATAAAACAAGCATATCAGGAAATTATTCCACTGTTTTTCTTTATTGATGATATTTCCTCACTGGATATCTTTCCACAGGCATAAACTGCTCTGACATTTTCAGACTCCTAGACCTAAAATAGCAGGATATTCACTTCCATCTGATGAGAACAAGAGACTGTTTCATGTCAAAACATGGGATTTACTCAATTTGCCCCATTGAATTAATGTCAGGATTTTATGTTAAAAGTTCAGGATGCTTATTAGCTTTCGGGAGAAAACACAAAAGCTCTATTATATACCTTTACTGTATTAAAAAACCCCAACCAATCTTTGATGTGTTCAGCATGCAACTTTTTGAAGTTTCAAATAGTGTAGCAGGCGAAGCGTGGAGCAAAGTGCCTTTGCTTTGGTCCCTGAGTCTATTGACCTGTGATCTCAAGGAAAAAGCAATTAATAAAAGCAAAATTAAGATACTGGAACATATTTTCTTATAAAATTAGGCTTTTTTGTTGTTACTGTTTTAGCAGTCTCAGAGTCTCAGCAGTATCTGCATGCTAACAGAAATTAAACTGCTTTCAAAGGGAATAGCAAGCTGTACAGTCAGAGACAGAGAGTTTAAAACCTTTCATGTTCATTAAAATGTATTTGAAGAAAGATAAATCTTCCTTGCTTGTCAGACAGCCATCTTTTCTGCTTTATTTTAAAAGCTGCTTTCCAGAGGTCTGAGAGTAAACAAGCATTCAAAGACCTCTTTAACTGCACAATTTTTTACTTTTTTCCCCTCTCTAATAAAAGAGTGTTTATGACTCCATACACAGGACTGGAAAGAAAAGGATGTGACTACCAAAGATTAAAGGTATAAAATCCACAGGCTACATTTAAAAGTAAATTTGAGGAGCTTTATTTAATGTTGTATATGAAAAGAAATTATTTTCCCTCTCTTTTTAAACCAAACCACTGCAACCTCTTTTTTCTCTTCTATTTTTGCACTTAGATGATTTTATTACTTGATAGCTTTTATCTGAACCTAATAAAGGCTTGGCAAAGTCTAAATACAGTAGCAACATATCCTGTATTATGTGAATATACAGCATTATATGATAAGTTTTAGAAACAATTTCAACTAGCAGATTAACCAGCTTTATGCAGAGAACATTGCAATCAACTGATTCTAATTTTTTTGTGTTAAATGGGACAACAAACCACACTGATGATGCAGCTATTTTCATAAACACAGATTATTTAGAAAGAAAAGGGAAATCTTCAAGCATTGTAACTGTCACTTTTCATTGGTCAAACTAAGGCAAGAACAAACACCAGCAGTGTCACAGGTTTTCCTTTTCAACTTGCTTACCCACAAAATCATAAAGTGCCATCTCTATACTTTCCACAGTGAAAGAAGGAATGCATAATCAATGTATTCAGCACATATACATTAAGAATGCTGTATTAGTTTAGTTGAAAGGAGACACAAACCCCATTTAATATATTTTTTAATTATGGCAATTGACTTTGTTCATTCTCTGTGTTCAGCCAAGCCTCCTAGTCAGGAGCAATGATGCTCTGTACTCCCTTTGCTATGTGCACCATGGAAGTCCCCACCTATTTCAATACTGCTGTCAGCTCCAGATAGCCCCCTCACCTCCCCTTTCATTCACAGTTCCCACAGTTGTATCTCATGCTGAGACATCCAAATTCCACTCTTGAGGCCCTCTCACCTTCTAACCATGATTTTCATGCAAAGCAAATACAGCCTGTATGATCAGGAATAATGAATTTTCCTGCCTCAACTGCAGAAACAAAAAAAGCCTTTGGATGTAAATATCTACCCCTTTTTGAAAGGCATGTTTCCTTTGCTCTGAAGATAGGTAGCTTCCTAATGATTTTCTGATATATTTCAGAGCAGTAAAAATCACCATTAGCTTATTATAACATAAATAAAATTTTTGGTGAGGGTATTCAGAGAACATTATCTGAGGATATCACCTAATTTTAATTCCCTCTCTTACAGGCTTTCTACATGACCCCAGGACATTCTCTTAGGATAAAATTTCTGAGATGGATTTGTACATTAAGTCTTGATCTAGAAAAGGGCTTATGTGATTAAAATGGAACTTAGGGAGGTTTTAAGTACCTGTGACCAAAACTGAAATCCTGCCAATTCCTGCTCAACTACAGCTTAACCTCAGAGGCACTGAAGGAACAGATGGGCCTGAATTTTTCTTTTTTGTTAAAATGCTTTAGCAAAACACATGAAGCCATTCTGAAGCACACAATTGTCCTTTAGCAATGTATATGGAAAATAAATGCTAATAAAAGGCCCACTGGTTTGACTACAGGAATGGGGTACCTGTTCTTCTCCCTCTGGGTTTGTAAGTGATAATATTAGTGATGTTCAATTTACAAGGCCATGGTATTCAGATATTCCCAGGCCTAATTTCCAATTATTTTAGTGGGAGCTGACAGCCCATAAAATTCCAAGGTTTGTTCTTTGGATGCATAACCTGCTTTTGAAGATGTGACTTGCATATTTTGGTGGATCTCAGTTTTTCACTGGTGAAAGGGGCTCAGGGGTGCTTCCCTGCTAACCAAGCTGATATGCTAGGTGAGTATATTTAAAAACACATAGCTCCCAGGTACTAATGGAAATCTACACTAGATTAGTTTCAGTTGAATTCTATTCAGTTAATTTTATGTTGTATATAATGACATAAATAATTTTAAATTCAGAACAGCCCCAAGACGTGTTAGGAATCAAAATTATGCAATCAAAAGTGCTGCAATTGCCATAAAACAGATACCTTAATGTTCTGGTCCTTCTCTGAAATTCTAAAGGAATTTGGACATTATTATTGCCTTTTTTCTTAAGCTATTAAAACAAATTTGTCCAAAAAGTACAGTAAACATACTATATGTCAAAAAAAGGCTCCTCAAGAGAATTCCAACATCTGACAATATAGCTCATTTTTTGTGCTATGTGGCAGTTGTTTGTGCAAAGTTATGTGCTGGTCACAAGGAAAGATGCATAGCATAGTTTTAAAGAAATTACTATATTTTGCAAAATATCTCACTGATGTTCTGCAGAATCTGCAGGAAGAATAGCAATCTAAAAGTCTTCCTTATGTAAAGGGACACTGACCTCTGACACAAACAATTTCTTAAAACTGGAATATTCCTTTCTACTCCTATGTACTTAAAGTTTGGTTTGTTTTATTTTCAGGGTAACTTTTTACTAAGTAAGAAACTACTTTCATTATTTTATGCATAATTTCCTCCCTATTTAGTTGTCCAATTTAGTTTAAAATAACTCTTAACAAGGAAGTTTTGGGAACTATTTTTCTTTGGAAATTGTTTCACAGTCTCATAGATATTTCTGCTTGAAACTTAATCATTTTATTCTTTTCAAAAATGTAATTTGTTAAAATAATCACTTTAGCTTTTAATCCTTGCCACCATTCCCTTCAAAGGCTTTTCAAGGTAACAGGCAGAGATTAAAGCAGCTCTCTCCCCTCCTCCCTCTGCAGCCGCTCACACATCTCATTCTTCATTTGCTCCCGAGGATTTCCAGCCCCAGGTGCCCATCAATACCAGAAAACACTGTGAGATGATTCTGGAGCTCAGCTTCAGGCCAGGCAGGTGAGGACACCAGTAAACTTGACTTGTTTCTGTGAATTTTGACTGCTGCAGCCAAGAGAAGCTCTTTGTGAGCACGCTGCCATACCCCTGGGGATGTCCCCACCTGAGACTTCTGGCTGCCCCCACCCCAGCTCCTTTGCACACCTTCTGCAGAACTCCTGCTCCATGGTCACTGAAGGAAAAGAAACATTGTCCTGACAATATGCAATCCTTTTCAGAGCCAGTCATTCAGATTACATCACTGCTGTGCTAAGCCCTGCCTCAGCTTAAATATTCTTGCCTAATTTTTGCTCACTGAAGCAACCCCTGCCTGCGTGTTCTCCTGTTTAGCAATAGCCACTCTCAGCTGGCAGCCCTGGCTCTGTATCTGGGAGACTTTTTGGCTTGCTGTGTATACTGACTTGGATGTTTGGTTTGCAGGGTTTTCCATATCTGAGCTCAGCTGTGTGGTTTGTTTAGTTCTTGGAGACTGGGGTTGGCCATCTGAATTCCTAGGTCTTGTGTGTCTGGAGTGAACCAGTTTGGTTTTACAAAAATATTCTCTGGTATGACAGGCTCTTGAATAGCAATCAGTGTTCAGCAGCAATGACAGACAGCAGTATCCACAGGAACTGGGTAATCTATGGAGACTCAAGTAATTGGCATGCTAATGGTAAAAAAAAATTAACTCATTCTAGGAAAATGAACGGCATGGACTCATGAATGGTACTTTTTTCGAAAAGGTTGTGATGTAAATATCAATAATTGGCCCTTAGAATATTAGCATAATGGAAATATTAGCAATGGCTGTGTTCCACAGGGAAGAAAACAATCTGTCACAAGGAAACATAATGGTAAACTAGTTACAGTATAATAAAAACAACATATACTTAAAGCCTAAAGGCTTATTTGTATGTTACGATTACTACTAAACCTCTTACTGTATAATTGCTAATGACTTAATCAAGTGTTTGAATTTCAAGTCCTCTCCATGACAGCAAATTAAGACCTTTTGAAACTGGAAGTTCTTTGGGGCAGGCACCTATATCTGAGAATATCCCACATTGTACTAACCCTCCCAAAATTCTGGACTGAGGGTATCTCAGTAATGTGAACAGCTACTAAGACAAGGATTAGACCTCTCAGGCACTTGAGATGAAGAAAAAAGTCTCATAAGGGGCCACATGGTGTGTAAAATCTTTCTGTAACATATATGGCAAGATATGACATTTTTACCACATCATCTTTCTTTCATTTGTCAGAGCATAGCTTTCATTTTTTTGTAGTTATTTATCATAATATATGAGTATTTTCTAACTGTCTGAAATGACCTAGTTCTGAAATGACAGGATTTCCCACACCTTGCCAGCAGGAAGATATCAATAAAAACAAGCAGTTGGATTAAGTTATATGTTGTTTTCTATAAGCTAACACTGGTAAAAAAGCTCTTCACTAGCTCCTGTTTCCAGCTTTCTGTAGGAGAGGAGATGCTGGTTTCTTCAGGAGCTCTACTTTCTTCACCAGAAGAATCCTCTGTTACACATAAATTAGTCTGTATAAATACAAAGTTTGAGAAAGTTACTCCCAAAATGCTGGTGCCTGACAGCCATGCAGCCAGTGGGAGCAAAGACGAATAGCACTGCCGTTTTTCACAGAGGGAACAAAGGGACACGCTAAGTTACCACGTTCCTTCTTTGTTGATATTGGACACTTATTCTGGACAAAGTGATCCAGAGGAAGATAAATAAAAAGACTTTGATTTTTCAAAATAGTGACTTTGAATTGGCCGGAAAAGAAAAATAAAGAAAGCCAGTACCATGTTACCACATGCCAGGAGACAGTGGTAAGTTTTTATTTTTATAGCACATTCTGGAAAACATCAGGGAAGGAAAAAAAAATATCACAGAATCACATAATTATAATTCTCTATATTAGGAATTAAAATGCATTTTCATATCACTTCTCTTATGTTACCCTTTAGGAGCTTTTGCACGTTTTAGATAATTAACAATATTAACAATTAAAGAGATTAATAAAAAAATAAATATAAAATATGTCTGTGTTTCAATGGGAGGAAAATATCAAAGTAAATCTGTCTCAGTTTCTGTGCTTACACCTTCAAAAGTGATCTTTGATGTTTCTGTTGGCTGGTAGTGGGCCTCTGGATGCATGGGAAGCTCCGTGTCTGATTGCAGGACTGGGACTTCGTGTGGTAGGTCTTTGAATGTTCAGCACTTTACACAGAAAAAGGTCTGGTCTACTGGTTACCACAGTGTAACCAATGCAAGTCTAGAAAAAGGCAAAATGGAAGAAGTGCATGACTTTCATCCCCATGTCCAAAATAGTAAACCCATTAAGATGACGGCTATAAAATATACCCTTTGTTAGTTTCCAGTGGAAGTGGCTTCTGCGCTTTTGTGGAAACCTTCATTCTTTCTTTTGAAGTTTATAAAAAGCTCTGTCATTTCTATACAGAGATCCAATCCTGAATGACCTCTGTGACCTCAGTGAACTACATACATGGGTTCTTCTGCCCGCAGTGGAGACCATTTTGTCACTGCCTTCAAGATTTGATGTTGGAAGAAAAGAATTTTTTGGGTCTGGCTAGCTGGACCAGCTACAAAATCAGCCTGACATTTCACAGAGCTGAGCACCTTTGAAAACAGAGTGCTCATTACAAACAGCAGAAAGCAGAAGCTGAGGCTTCTTGAGGCCAGGGAGGCAATGAGCCAAACTGGGCTGCACAGATATATGGCTACAGGCAATCATCTGGTGTGATGATAGAAAGGCCAAAAGTGTCCCTGAAAAGGGCACATCATAACCATTCCTCATTGCTGAACACAGCTATTAGCCATCTATTCATAATTTCATGGAATTAAGCCTCTTTTATATCACCATAAAGTTATTCTTAAACAGCAGAGAGTTCTCTGCTTGTTTCAAACAAGCCAGCTCTGACATCAGAAGAAACACAACCATATTTTCCAGTGCTGAGTCTGTAGCAGTACAACATCCCTATCTCATCAGCATGGTCAAACCCAGCATGGACTGAATAAAAACTGTGACCAAAGGGCCAGACACTCCACAGGAATTATTTTGGAGTGTTTTGAAAGACAAAGAAAACAACAAGCAGATCTCTAGTAATTTTTTTGCAAGGTCAAAATTTAAATTTCTAAATTAAATTTATAATTTTGCTTCTATAGAAACCAATAAATACATGTTTTAAATCCTGCTGATGGATTATAACACATTTAAGACAGCCAATCTCAGCAGTCATTGATTCTAACACAAAATGAATAAATGATAACACCAATAACAAAGAATGGCTGAAAACCTAGACTGGAGTTCCCAAATGCTAGAAACCCATGGGCTTTAGGAAAAAGTAGAACCAAAGAAAACAGAAAGATAAAAGCTCTTTTGAAGTAATACAAATGTTTGTAATCAAACTCAAAACTAAAGAGGTAAGTATCTGATGAAAAAAGCATTCAAAAGAAGGGGAAAACGATGAAGCAGTATAAAAAGGGAGCTTCTTATTTCAGGATGTATGCACGGCAATAGAGTCTTTCCATCTCAGGCAATATAGCATTCTTATTACTCAAAAGTAGTCATTCTTTCAAAGCATAATAAAAATTACCCACATAACACAATTCTAAGTTACAAAAACTCCAAAACTTCAAAAAAATAAAAAAAAGAGCAAAGTTATCTTTTCTTGACTCCAGCAGCATTTTCTAAAATTCAAACACAATTTGTGGACTCAATACAGTTTTATTCTAGTAAACGCAATAGAATGGGATTCTTAGTATTCATAACAAAAAATAATAATCTGTTGGGTCTTGAGTACCTTAATGCAGCTGCATTTTGTAGTGGTGTCTTCAAAAATGTAATTATGTGCAGTGGAAAAGGACATCTCTTTTTGTAGTTTTAGACTTATTGCCTTTCAATTTCTTTGAAAGTCAGTCTGCTCTTGAATTTTTGAGAGAGCCAAGACTACTAAGCTATTTTTTTTTCTGGCACAATCCATTTCCTACAACACAAATGCCATCTTCTTCATGAAGAAAATAGCTTCAGTTGTTTTCAGTGTCCCTCAGATTCTTCTGCTTTCTGCCCTTCAGCCCTTTAACTTTTGCTTGCTTTTGCTTGATCAATGTTTTGAGATTAACTTGATGGAAATCAAATATGATATCCACTGTCAGATACCCACTAAATGCAACAGTGTCAGAAATGCCACCGTTGTTTAGGGCTATAATTCCATTACATAATAAGCACTATTGGCTGCTTCTATTCTTTATAACATACCGTGCTGTTTGCTGCTGCTTTCTGTTTTCTCCCTGGTGACCAATGTGTACTGTAGGATACCCAAAGCAGTCTAAAGACTGCCTGAGTGGTATGGGCTTAAAGGAGCAGGTATCCTTTCACAACACTTTTGTGCTTTTCTTTTAAGCTGACAAAGTGTGAGCCTTTTAAGTGACAAAGTATGGAGAGAGTGGAAGTATCAGCACTTCAAAATATATTCCTCCTGCTTATCCTCACTACTTTGTCCAGCAGACACTAAGAGTACCTAAACTTCTGAAGGGGTTTCCTCACCATTCCCAGTATGCACAAATTATTATCAGTTTCCAAGGCAAAATGTTGACATTTGTACCACCTGAATCCATTCTAGCTGGACTAGGGAAACAGTGAGAAACTGAGCATGGTGAAAACAGCTTAAACACCCTTTGCTATGTTCACATTCTAGGATTTACAGAAGACAGTTTTTAGACAAGCAGACATGATCCTATGTATGAATGTGGATTTGTTTAAGCAAAGCTCACAGCAAACAATCAGAGAGATGCTAGAGTTCATGGTTATTCAATTGAGGAGACAACTTTTGCAAACTGCTTCCTGAATCAGCTATGACTTTGAGAGAATGACTAAAGATGTAAATGAAGAGGAGGACACCTCCATCACTGCATTCCATAGACAGTGGTCAACTAGTATAACTGCCAGAACATGCATTGTGGGCAAATATCAGCTTTACCTAAAGCTATACTCTATATACAGAGTTTGGATCAATGGATCATTTTTCCTTAAGAGCCTTCTCCACTCCAGCAAATAATGCTGTTGATCTCAGGAGGATTTTCACCCATGTGATCAAAGGCCATTAGATCGACTCTGGAGAATGTGATTAGTCTCTTTAACTAAGTCTTGCTCTGGGTTTCCTTAGTTGAAATATGAATTCTAAGCCATGGTTTATGCTGTCATACACCCTTGGCAGAAATTTTCTGCCTGGGGCCTTAAGGAAAATACACATCACAAAACTGTCCCAATGAGTAAACATGTTTGTGACCTGAATCTACTTTTGCTTTCTAAAGGCTAGTTTGAGAGAGCTGCAAAACCTCAGACTCCCCTGGTTCATTCATTGCAATTGTTGCTCATAGTTGTGGTTGTTTTCCTTCAGACACTCGTTCTCCTTTTCCTGCTTCGTGGCCTGTTTTGCACAGTTCACTTGCTCAGGCAATGGAAATAACTTCCCTTGAAAAACAACACTGAAGCTTAAAAATGTCATAGCAGTGCAGAAAGGATTGCAAAAAACATTAATAAGAAAATGACTAGTTTTCAGGAATATTCTTCAGCTTGAAAAGTGGTCCTTTACAAAATGGGATACACTGAATATAAACTGAATTTCTCAGAACTACCAATACATCTCTGTAACGGAAGATTATTTTTTGTATTTGCATTGCTTCAATGAGAAATAGGATTTACAGTTAATGACAACTTTAGAATAAAACTAGAGCATTGTTATGGTTTGTTTCTTGAGAAGTAATGAACATTAAGAATTTAGAATGAATTAATCTGTAATTAAAAAATCAAACCTTTCAGTTCAGCCTTTGGTTTATTCTTAGCCTAGCTTAGTTCTTCAACAGCAGTAGCCTTTAACCAGTTTTTTATTGTGCATCTATTAAAATTTTTTTTCCTCAACTTCCAGCTAAGCCAGCATGACTACTGCAGCCTGAAGTCAGAATTTCTTCCAGGCATCAGATGAAAGCAATCAAATGTATGTAACATCCACTCTGAAGAACTGTAAGAATACACTGCAGCACATAAAAACTCCACTTTCCACTAAAAATGAATGGTGCATATAGTCAATGCAATCTATTACTTTTTACTTATTCAGCAAAAGAACTGTGCAAACCTAAAGGTGGGATCTGTGATCTTTATTAACACTAACTTCCAAATTCAGGAGTGGACTACAGTCTTCCATAAAACATTATGTTTAAGGGAACTGATCATCAGGAGGCATGAAATCCCTTATTTCATGCCTCATGATGATCAAAAAATTATTAAGAAACAATGTATTTCTACAGAACACTGCCAAAACATGGGTGTTGAAATAATATCTGCAATTTGTAAGATTTTCTTTTTAAACCTGGGAATCCTAACTTTAACATCACAAGTTGTAGTTAAGTAAATGTCTTTATTTTCTTCAGTAGTGTAGAATTGATATTTCTTTTGCATTTATAAATATAAATTTGTAGTCCATTCTCACCTTACATCTGCAACTAGTTCCAAATTAAAGAATAGTTACAGGAATAAAATTGGGTACTAGCTGAAGCAAAAGACAACAAAGAAATCAGTGGTTTGTATAAATCCCATTTCTAGTTGGAATGCTTTCTACTGTTACACTATTATTTCTACAACAGTGTCAAAAAGCAGAAACTTTAGCTCTGTCTTGCCAAAGTAAATATTCTTAATCTGTTGTAATTTTCTGTCATTCTCTAAGGACCAACATACCTCTGTTTGAGACTTTACAGTGCCTGATCAATGATTGTTTCAAGGAATGGCAAGACTTTCTATATATATTCTGTACAGTCATTTACCTTTCTAGAGGACTGAACACACAAAGAATTTTAATTCTGACAAAAAATAGTGCATTTAATCTGAGTTATTTTTTTATAACCTGCCATTTTCTTCAAAGCAAGTGGAATCTCTCATCTAGTACTTCAATACAACAAGCAATCACAGTTATTTTTCTGCTGTTCTACTATTTCTAACTGTACCTACTTACATTCTATGTTTCAAAAAAGAAAAGAATTCAATGAAGAAAAAATGAGATTACACTAATAACTTATTCATCATACAATTAGAAAAAAAAAAGATAAAGTTTTTTCAGCATTTTCTATTATAAGGTTTTTCATTTGTCTACAGATAACCCATCACACTGGGCCATAATATTCCATGGAGCTGGTTGGCTCACAGTAAATTTTTTTGAAAGTCTGAGAAAAACTGATGCAGTCATTCTGAAGAGCAAGATGCAAAGAATGTGTTTCCAATGCTGAACCTCTTTTCAGGTAGTTGGCTGTGGCATTCAACCTATCCTGGAACAGATGGACAAAAACTAATAGAGAGCTAATACTTGTATTAGGGACGTGCCTTTTTATTACTGCATGCCAGTAAAATTATATGGACAAAATAAAATTATTTGGACAGCATAAAAACTTTGGAAAATTTGGAAAAGTCTACAGATGTGCAGTTTGCTCAGGGCTGGTACTGAAATTCTTTAAATATTTGTTTTGCATTGAGTCAGCAACTGAAGGATGTTGGCTCCCCACATTTCCATAGAAAGGCTACCTTTTGATGTCGTTGGATAATGCAACACTTTAGATCCAAACTACAATTAGGGAATTTCTTTTCTGCTTCACTGCACAAGAGAGGATAAAATGGCTCAATTAAGGCACAAGAGAAACAAGTCAGAAATTATGTGCTGGGTTACAGAAGCAGAGTTTGAGGTGAGAAAACTCAGGCAGAGGAAAAGAAGCCATTGGAAAGTTTTAGACACAATGGCAAAGGACTTCAAGCACTGGGCTAGGAAAGGAAAACAGGTGAACTGAAGAAGAATGAGGTGGCAAGTACCCAGATTAGAAAAAGTCAGACTGAGCAAGGCTGCTCGGTGGCAGAAAGAATGAAAGGAGAGCCATGAAGAGAAAGGCAATTAGCCAGATAAGGAGATTCAATGAGAGTAGCTGTTGGGGAAAGACCAGGATATTTTCTGCACCACAGCATAATGAGTTAGGAATAAATAAAATCAGCAGACACCAAGCAACTGGGATGCACCAGCATTTCTGCTGATATTTCTGATGCTTTCACTGTCTGTCATGTACCCAAGTGCAAGTCACACTGTGTGAAAATTTGCTCAAAGTTCCTGCTGGATCAAGTCATCTAAGGAATTTCCGCCCCTGAAACTTGCAGAACCACACAGGGTGGCTTCTCTAGGGTTACAGTACACCTCCCGACTCTATTGAGGGGAAAAAAAAAAAACAGCTTTGGAATAACATCCCAACTGTTTCACCATTTTTCATGTATCTGACAGAGGGAAGTTAGGATTTCTCTTCAGGTGTCACAGGTTATTAAAAAAAAACCTGACTAGGCATTTCAGGATCACTTACAAAAGCTGAATGCTGGTTAGTTAAGCAAAGAGAGCTGGAGGTAGTGACCTCTAAAAAGTTGGCAGGAGCTTTTGGAACCATCTTCTGATATGCAGCAAGTGGCTGACGAGTAATGATTAACAGATTCCATATATCAACTTTAGACCATGTAGCTGTGGTCAGAATAAATGGTTCATGTTAATGATTTACACAAGTACTTCAAACCCCCTGGCACCAAAGTGAGTATCTTTGATTTTAGTAGCAAGAATATAGAAGATCTGCCTGAAAGGAATCTGAAAGCTCAGCTACGGTGATACTTGACCTAAGCATTTAAAGTTTCTCCCTGCAACAGAAAGTGGTATCTGAGATGCTTAGGCTGAGCTTATTTCTACATAATCACTCGTGGAATACTTTTTTCCTCCAGAGAAAAAGCTCTGACTGGGACTAAAAAGACTCTCAAAAGGTATGATTTGCTGAGTTTCACTAAAAATGTGCCAACGCAAAGTTACGTAGACACTTCCACAAAAACTGATCAGAGCTCATCTCCTCAGCTCCCGTCCAAAAATGCACTTAACAGCAGGCTCTGCAACAGGCACTGCAGGTCAGCAAACTCAGGCCTCCCAGAATTAAAAGGACACATGCTCTGGAGCTGAAAGTCATTTCTACTCATTCCCAAGTTTTGCAGGATATGGATCTCCTACTTGATATCAAGTACAACAAGAAAATACAAAGAAGGCTGTAGTTAGTTTGCTTGGCTTTTAAGAGCAAATAAACCTAGACCAAACTCTCCATTGTATACCTAGGGACATACTTGGGAACAAGAGTGACAGAGTGGGAGATAAGTATTGCATTTTACAATCACCCAGAGTCAAGAAGTCTGACAGATGTGTCTCAACCACTATGAGAGTTGCTGCTGCAAATGCTATTCTATATCAATTTCCAAATGATATAACAATATTAATAGGCTCCTTTAGGCATCTCTTAAAGACACAATTCCCCCAATAAGCCATAATATTAAGTAGCCACCAAAACTCTTCAGAAGTTCCAAATGCTTTTTAGATTGAACTTGTCTGTGGATCTCATAAAGCCCAGGCTTTCAAACAGGCAAAAGGAAAGTGAGTGGATTCTCACTAAAAAGAGTGCCAGTCCCTAATGGAAGAACACCCAACCTGTACATCTTCAGTGCTGGTTATCACCTTACCATCTGATTTGTGGCTGAGGATTCAATAAGGGTAATCAAATCTTGGGAGTAAAAGGTGCATGTATTCTCTCAATAAAGACACCTTACTTATTTGACTTATCTGAATCTAGTAATGAGTCTCCCAGTAATTGCATATGCTCTGCACTGACAGGGATATTCTAGAAAAAGAGGAAAATACATAGGCCTTGAGTGCATTTTATGACTATTTCTCTGATGCTCCTGCAGAAGGCAAAGGTAATGGATTCCCTCACCAGGTGATGAACATTTCAGTGATGTGCACTTTAAGTCACTCTATATTAATATAAACAAGAAAGCAGCTCATGACAAAGTGTTTCTCCTCACCACAGCAGAGATGAACAATTTTTTCCCCTTTGCAGGTTTACCTTTCTCTCCCTGGAAAAGGACACTTTGTTGACTCACATGTGATTAGCTCTGTTGCTGTAGTAGAAGCAGTGGAAAAAGAGAAAAAAAGATGAATCCTTTTCTGCCTCATACACTTCTATCCACCCACAAAATCTAACAGAGGCTAAATCTTGATCCCAGATGGGAATTTTCCTACTGCTTATAGCAAGCATATCAGGGGATTTTCTGTATTTGTTGTTTAAATCTTGCTAACTACAGAAATAGTGGACTAAACATCTGCCTCAGTTAAACTTTTAGGTGCTTACTTGAGAGCCCTGAAAATCTCCTTCTGAAATGTAAAGTGTGGACATCTGTCTAGAAAAGCTCTGAGGCACAAAACCACAAAAGCTGCACAACTCCTTTTTACTGAGTCACCACTGATCATACAACTCATCCTGAGAAATAGCTTGCCTACTTCATGGAACCGCAGATCCAGATAGTTTCTTCCCACCTCACCAAGGCTGGCTCCAACCAAACTGAAAACAACAGCAATCAAAATTAAAAGAGAAAAGAGGACAGAAACAATCTACCAAGAAAGCAGCTATGTGAGCAGAGCAACCTAGAAAGTCTGATCTCCTGTGGATTCTTCTGGAAGAAGAATCTTAAAGAGATAAGTAGCTGAGCTGATGTCTTCCCCTGCAGTTAGGCTTTCCTAGTGCCTCTTTCGGTAGGGATTCTTTGAAATTAAAGAGATGAAACTACAGAGCAGTCAGCTCTTCAATGGAAGCAATAAGAAACCTTTATTCTTTATCAGGCTGCTGTGGAGGAATATAACTCCTCTGAGAGTGCTACTGTTTTCTTAGGCCTGGTTGAAACTGGATGCCAGCTGACTTTTGACCAGATGCATGCAAAAGCACCGTGACCTGCATTTCTTGGTAATGAAATTAAAAACAAGTACTCCAAATTATTAGAAGTTACCATCTTCCCTAAGTAAACACACTTGCTATCAGCAGTTCCAATCTTGTAAGTAATTAAAAACCTTTTGAACTTTTGCCTCAATCCATC
Source organism: Fringilla coelebs (assembly GCF_963513975.1). NCBI lineage: Eukaryota > Metazoa > Chordata > Aves > Passeriformes > Fringillidae > Fringilla > Fringilla coelebs. The sequence continues at coordinate 128,282,901 of NC_140028.1, forward strand.
TCATTTTAACAAAACAAATACCAAAAGCTGGCATACACTGATAACAGAGAGCTGTAAATACCAAGGTAGGTGATAGTTTTCGACTTTAAGCAAAGCACTGAAACTAACAAAAAAGCTCCACTTGGCTTTAAAGGACTTTGAGCCAGACCATCTTTCTTCAGCTTGTGGAAAAAGACTAGCTCACAGTGGGTCCTTTGGAAATGTGTACTAATACTTAATAAATGTTTTATCTCCATGGAAAATAAAAAGTTATGGGGTTTGGCTGGAGAATGAAAGAAAACATTGAGTTTCAAGATGACCAAATGTTTATATTTTCAAACATGTAAGTTTGTTGAAGCTAAGAGAATCTCAGTGCTTCATACAAAACTCTGCAGAGGTTCTATTACTTTCTGCAAAGTCTTGGCTAAACAAAATCCAGCTGACCTCGTGCACAAAATGCAAGTTCAGCGTATGTAGATATTTGTACACACACTTTAAAGACCCACAAATGTTGTTAAATGATGCCTAGTCTATTCTGTGAGTAAAGTCTGACTGAAGTAGTGTGTCTATTCAATGGATTTAGTAACAGATTTCAATCTATCTTGTTAGGGATAATACTTTATATTTTAGGTATTTTGGTGACTAAGGTTAGCTTCATAAATAGCAAATTATCATAATATATTGAAAATCTGATCTACTTTTGCTTTTTATTTTGCAGTGACTGACAGATATATTATAATTTTTCCCACTTCATAAATGCTTCAGTATTGAGATGATCTAATCCCTCTTTTGGTATTTTAACTTGGAGTTGCAATTTAGTTTAGGCAATAAATAAAATTGCAGAAAAAAGAAGGTAATTTACCTCTTGATAAACCTCCACCTTGTTAGCTTCCATCTGTGAATAATGGCTAGTGAGGGTGCAGTGCGCCTGGTCCTGGTTGGATTTGGTGTATGGTGAAACAACTCTGATGGTATTGTTAGGAGCTGCCATCTGCACTTATGCAAATTTTTACTAGTCTAGAATAACAATGATTGAATGCAGCAGAGCAGTTCAGCACTTGACATGCAAACACAACTGTTACTGGGCTTTATTCTTTTATGCCCCTCTTTAAAAAAAAAACAAAACAAGAAAAATATAGATGACTCCTATATCTGTAATATAATTTACATTCAGTACTTACTTAGCTTATAAAATGTGATACTATTAGTACACAGTATGATAAATATTCTAAGCATACACAACTTGCACTAGGTGATAAAATATTCTGAGCATGTCCTAAAATGATTCTCTCATCAGAGATGGCTTGTTACCTCCACCATCAGCAGATACTGATAATTAATCAACTGAAATGAATCTTTACAGAATAAACAAATCTGTTATACATGAAGGATGATTATGTTCTTTTGGCTGTGAAGATTTTTCATAACTTATTCATGCCAATGATGTGCCTGAGTTATGAAGTATTTTTCACTTATGAAATAAATATAGCATCTTTCGTTTGTCCTGTATCCCCTCTATCTTTTGGGCTTTACCAATGTAAATCGGCACAAATCTACCACCTATGCTGATTTACACCAACAGAAGAATTAACCCCTTGCTCATCAGCAGCAGCAATGTTTCTGTAGTTATTTCAGATGCATTTCTAAACCATAGCTTTGGTAAAGCGCTTTCGGCTGCTTTGTTTTTACAGCAATGCATGTGTAAATGCCATTATCAGCTCTAAGACAGAATTACAGCTTCTCCTTCCAACTTTGTGAATGCCACTCTCCTGGTAGACATGACACACACACACACTGGGAGATAGTGTTGCATTTTGAGGTGGGAAAGCTGTGAAAATATAGTACCATTTGTATGGGTTTTTAAATGAATTATTCATTCTTCAACATGCTGCTTTTATACTCACTCACTTTTCCTTGAACTATTTAAATGACCAGTTAGTTTTTTCATTGGCAGAAACACTGATCTAGACATGTATGTGAAAGTACTTGAAAATCTTGGTTTAAGAAAGGGAATAAGACCATGCTTGACTGACCTTCTCAAAAATCACAAATAAGCAACAGGGTTTAAATTAAGAATGTGTGTGACTTAAAAGTACAACATCAAAAAGAGAAACACTGACAATCATTGGACAAAGTTAAAAAATAACCAGAAAAACAGCAAATACATTTGAGGAAATCGTGATCTGCAGTGAATATCCTTCAAACAGAAGAATTGTGAATGATTCATTCAGAGTGAGTCATATTTTATTAGAGAAATTCTCAGGGTTAGGCCTACTGTGTAAGCACAAATTCTTGACAAAGAGACACTAAAACTGATGTGCTAACTCACATCAGCCAAACATCCTTTATTAAGAACAAAACAAAATAAAAAACCCACAGAAAGAACAAAAAAATCCACACCAAACCCTTGACCTAAGGAAGGGAATACTACTTTGTGCCCTTCCTTAAGACTTCACTGAAGGAAAGGTCAATAAGGAGTTTGAAGAAACAAGATGTGCTCAGGAAAACCTTGTGTTTGTTTCCTTTTAACATCCAGCTCTTTCCCACTAGGATTGAGCCCCCTTGGTTTTTTGACAATCAGCTGTACTTGTAGGAAGATGTACTTGGTGAAGTTTTGTGGTAAGTTAGCACACAGGAAAATATCCATGTTGCTGGACATGCAATATAACACAGAAGGAGCCATTTGGAAGACAGTTTGTATGTTGTGAGGCAGAGAGAAGGTATACTGAGGAAAACAGCTCAGTAATTTGGATAGCAACACAGATCTTGAGGGCCTTGGGTCAGTCTTTGCTTTATCTCAGCTATTCACCAAGATAGTAATCCAGGTCTGTATAGTCTGATTTTTCCAGATCCAGTCCTCTCCAGACCTTCCCAGATGCTCTCAGACCTTTCTAGGCCCAAGAAGATATTTATTTGCCTTAAGCTACATACTACAATGCCTACATTTTGGGGCATCTCTCTGCCCATACAAAATCCAGAACATTTTAAGAGAAATCATAGAAACAGTTTGTTGAATCTGCAAAGTAGTAATAGAAAGAGTAATGAATAAGATCCAAAACAGCCAGCACACTGAGCTCTGCCTTACACTGTCAGTAGGTAAATCCTTTATCAGTCATTTAGCAAGTCTAAAAAATCATGAGCCCCAGGCTGTTGGTGTCTCCAGGGTAATCATTAACAAGCTCAGCAAAGATCATATGTGTCTATCCAGATACGTGTCCTTCCTATACAATACCCTCATAGTTAAAGCATCAAGTGGTGAATCAGCTACTATCAAACTATCAAAGCCTAATTTTTCACCTCAAGGACAGTATCCAGGTACTTGATTGTGACTTCTCTTGGAAACAAGCTGCAGCCCTTCCTGCAAAACCCATCCCCGTGTGTACAAACAAATTCAAGATGCCCTATCAGAAGAGAGCACAAGAAGCAGCTAACTCTAGGCTGTTTCTCATTGTAGAAGGAAACCTTGAAATCACTGTGTGCTCTGTTTTGTGTTACAAGTAAAATACAGAAAAAATAAACATTGGCTGCAGACACACAATATTCTGACTTCTCTAAATAATATTTGCATGCTTCGCAATGAAAACTGACTCACAACTTCACTCTCATCTTATTGCATTTTACCATATAAAAGAGTCATGCTTCTCTCCATGATCTTGGATTCTCCTCTCACAATGACATGTCTTCACTAGAAAGAATGAAAAATTGCTCTTTCCCAGAGCAGTCTAAGGCTTTGTGGTTAAAACACACAGAAATGAGCATGACACGTGGGCTTGAATCTAACCTCAGTCAACAGAGGTCTTTGAAAACAAGCTGATTATGTGGCCAAGGAGAGCGCTGTAGTCCACTACAGTCATATTGCTTATCATCTAAAACATGAACATTCTTAGCCTTCACTGCCTTTTCTATGAAGATAAGGAACTTGGGCCTGTATGTGCCTGTTGGTCATCATCAGAGACCTGCGAGGCCAAACTGAGGCAGTGAACTTCCAAGACTTGTCAGGACCAAGGCAGTGCTGAAGGTGTGCTTACAGCCTGAGGTGCCTGGAGCTCTTGAAGGATGGGAAATGAAGCAGATTTAGACTACAACACTTTTGAAACATTGGAACAGGTTTCCCAGAGAGGTGGTAGATGCCCCATCCCTGGAAATATTCAAGACCAGTAGATGGGTAGGTTTCCCATCCAACCTGGTCTCGAATAAACTGAGTAAACTGGTCTGATTGAAGATATCCCTATTCATTGAAGAAGAGGACTGAGACTAGATGACCTTCAGAGATCCCTTCCAAAGCAAACCATCATGATTCTAGGATTCTAAGTGTCAAAAGAGGTCAAGTGCTGTTTCATTTAGGGAGCAGTTGAAAAAGGCTTTCCAGGATCATCCTTCTTCACTCACCTCTCTGAATTTCACCACCAGTCTCCCTGAAACATAGGCATTCTTTTTGAGCTTGTTTTTCCTTGGCAATTAGTTCAAGACCATGTGTCAGTATAACATGAGAATTCTAGTAATTTTCTTAGTAGTCTCAAATTGAAAAAAAATGCTATTGAAGCCTGTTTTCATAATAGGACTGACTTTCAAGCTCACATTTAAATATCCTGACTTATGAATATACACAGAACACAGTATTTGTATTATAAGACAATTGTTATGCTATTTTCTCTACATAATTTTTCTCTTAGTGGTATCATGAAAATAATCGAAGATTGTTTTCCATTGTTTATAAATGGACTGCTATTATCTATCATTTATGACAAGGTGACAGTATTTACTTATCTAGCTTGCAGATAAGCACTACATAGTCTGTTTTTTGTGCTTGTTTGGAAAAGTGGGGTTGGAGGAAGGCTTCAAGTCTGCTTTGATCTAATTGCTATTTTCTAGGTCAGGGAGATGCAGCAAGAAGAGAAAGGTTGTGCTGAGACAGAACAGCTGAGCATATGCAATGGGCACACACACATGGAGCAAGCAGAAAAAGTAGACAATCCAGCAAGTGGAGGTTTTTACAAGAAACTGAGACTGGGAGACTGCTGAGGAGGGAGTATATCTGCTGCTGGGCCTTAAAGGTGATGGGAGGGGAAACTACAATTTTTTCAAACACTGAAGTAGTTAACTTATTGGACTGAAAACATAAAAAGAGATATTCTTCACAGATTTATAGTGGGCAAGTACAGATATGTTTATGAATCCTTACAATTTCTCTAAGATGAAGAGAAATCACCTTCACCTTGTCTAAGGTGAATATGCATTTAGGAATCCTTATAATTCCTCTGCTATCTCTCTCTAGGACAACTAATAGCAATCAAAGAGTTAATTGTTTTTGGTTTATAATGCAGTAGTTGTCTCCGAGATCCTTTGTCTTTTTAGCATCTTTACATAACTCAGTTTAAGGGAAAGTGCTGAAATATCTACCTCAAAGCTATGACTAACTTGATACATCGTTATTAACTTGAAAACTTGCCCCGGAGCTGTTCTTGTAAGCAACCTTTTAGTTACATGCACGTGGCAAGCTCCCTGCCTCCACTGCCAATCCCAGTCTATCCTAAAATCCCCCCAGAAGCCCCGGACGAGCCAGACGCTTGCCCCGGGGGCAGGCACAGGCCCGCATCCCCAGTGGTGCGCTGCCGAACATGCCCGGGCAGGCTGTGCTGGGCTGTGTGCGAGCCGCCCGGGAGGCTCAGCGTGCCACACTTGTGCTCGTCTTGGGAACAGCCCCGGACTGCGGCGGGGCTGCTGGTGTGTCACCTTCATGCTGACTTAGAAACATGCACAGCATTGACAAAATTTGGTTTGAAGGAACAGCTCGTTCTTGGGACATCCCAAAATGACGGCTGGGGATGCTGCAACTGGATGAAACATCCCTCGGACAGCAGCTTGTCTTGAGGGGAAGAAAACAGCGCTGGGCAGGACAGTAGGGTTTGCTGTGAAGGTGGTGGCATCCTTCCGCTGCTCGCCCCGGTGTCCTCCGAACGCGCCGGGGGCATTCCCCGGGGTCAGCAGAGCGAGTGACCAGCTGGTGACACGGTCACCGTCTCCAGCGGGCGGAGAGGCTGCAGGGCCCCCAAGAGCTCGGAGTACCCGTGCCCCCGCTGGGCCTCCAGCCGTATCCGTGGAGCAACCAGGAGGGCGACCGGGCCCTTCACAGGGATGAGGCTGCGCTCGCCCCGCAACGCCGGCGTTCCGCCGGCGCCCGAGGCCGCGTCCCCCGCCGCCTCGCCCGGCGCCCAGCGCGGAGCCCGCAGGGCCGGTCCGGACCGTGCCGGGCGATCACGGGGCCGCGGCGGGGCCGGGCGGGGGCGGCGCCCCATCCCTGCCTGTGCGAGCGAGCGGTGACGGCCGGCGCTGGCGGGCTGGTGCGCAGGCGGGGAAGCTGCGTGCCGCGGTCGGAAGGGAGGGGAGCGGAGGAAGGGAAGGGACGGGAAGGGGTGGCCGCGCCGGGCACAGCATGGCTGCCAAGGTAAGGCACCGCCGCCGGCGGGCGGGCGGGCGGCGGGGAAGGGGCCGCGGCGGGGCGCTTGCCGGGCTTGACCTCGGGCCTGTCCTTGACGAAACCCGAGGTGGCGCCTCCTCCTCTTCCTCCTCGCGGCTCGGCGGCCGCTCGCAGTCGGCCCCGGGGAGCGGGGAGCGGGCAGCGGGCGGCCCCCGGCCGGTGGGGCAGTGTGCCAGCGCGGCGAGCATCCGCAGCTGCCCGCGCCGGGAGCAGCGGGCCCGAGCTCCCCTTGCAATGCATCATCGGCGTGCATGACACTGCACGGCGCCTCCCGCGGCCGGTGTCGGTGCCGGTGTCGGCGCCGGTGTCGGTACCGGTGCCGGTGTCGGCGCCGGTATCGGTGCCGGTGTCGGCGCCGGCGTCGCTCTCCCCGGCGAAGCCCCCCACTGCCCCGCCGGGCACCCGTGCCCTGGCCCGGCCGCGGCTCCGCCAAGCGCAGTTGGGCCCGGCAGTGCCTCAGTGAGAGCCCCGCCGAGCGCCTCGTTACACAGTGTACAGATACAGACAGATACACGTACACACGTGCCGTACATGCGGACGGGAGGATGCAGCGGGTTCTCGGGACGGCGGCAGGCAGGTCCCGCAGTGGGCACAGATGTTGGCCCTGCCCTGCTTGCAGGCCTTACCGTGATTGTTCCTTTCTGCTTTTTCTCCCATTTTCTCCATGTACCTTTTTTTACCTTCTGTTTTCACATCTGGGTATCATTTCCAACGATTTTTACTTCTCAGTGCTGGCCTGTCAGGTGGATACCTGCTATTTAGGCTTTTTTGCTGATCAGAAGGATAAATAAATTGAAATACGTTATTTAATCACCTAGTAATATACTCCTATCCCAGAAAAAAAAAAAATAGCCATTAGTTGGATCAAGGCTAAAGGGAGAAAAAATTGGATATAGTGTTGGTGTTTCAAAACTTGCTAATTTCATTAGGTTTCATATTTGAATACTGACACTTCAAAAAGAAAGTGCTCCATGTCCTTTCATTGAAGTCAGTGATGAAACTTACATTGAGGAAAAATCAGGAAACAAATCTTCCCCAAACAACTCAAAGCATGGCTCAGTGTGGCCAGAGTTGAGTGCTCCTTTACTTTAGCTAGGATATGTTAGAGCTGCTTTGGTCAGCACCTTTCTCAGTAAGAACGTAGGTTATCTGAACTGCATGCTCTTTTAGTGGATTGAGCAATATTTGATTCCTCACTGCTGGTGGATGTAAAGCAGTCATCCCCAAATCTTGTACTGACTTTGTGAATCTTAGGTGACCTATCTAGCCTTTTTAAAATTTTTTGATTCCCCACTGGTCCATACACACGTCGGTTGCATCTTACCAAACTATTGGTGTTTAAAGACTTAAAAGTCTTCTATTTTCTGGCTTTTTGAACCTTTTACTTATTTTCTCTTCCAAGCAGTGGTTTATAATCTACAATCCATTTTAACCTCTGCTAGTCACATACACTTAAAAATACTTTATGTGTAGTTAGTGTTTGTCTAATCAGGTAGACGTGTGTGCTCCATGCTACACATTTGCATGGTGTCCTTTTTCCTTAAGCTAGATTTATTGCACAGTTCAGATCCCTAAAATCTACACAAGCATATGTTGGAAAGACTCAGCACTTTAAGAGGCACTTAATTGAATATTGTATATGTCAGATTACATCAGGCTTGTCAGAGAGATACCCAATAAAAAGAATAATGGCTTAATTGTCATGTCATAAGCATTCTTGGTATATTGCAAGGCAGAGATACAGCTCTTTGTACCCCAGGGTGTACAGTCTTCACATAGCTTCCAAGGAAGGCTTCTGGTTTGTAAGCCTAAACACATTCTGAGAGACTAATGTTAAAAACAAACAAACTAGAACTGTGAGCAGCTAGAATGGATTAATTACATTACCTTGTGGGACTTCAAGGGGGTTTTGTCTTCTTCAGCTGAAACAGTTAAATGCAGGTAAATTTCTATTTATATTGAGGTTAGTAGCAAAATGTAACATTTTGTACTTTGAGGGTAACATCTGAGTTTAGGTTCTGCAAGCACACATGTGAATAACTTCACCACGGAAAGAGCTTCTGGGCCTGAAGTTATTCACATGTGCTTGCAGGCACGCGCCTTGATTTGTGTTCTAACTTCCTCACTGATGCATCTCAGTAATGTTTGCCTTTTTCACCTCAGCCAAACAATGGACTGGTGAGTTAAATGCTTTTTCTAAAATTTCTTTAGTACTTTTTCCTTGCCAGTATCCTGCATGACCGCTTCCTTTAATTTTTTAATTATACCCTTTTAGGCATATGAGTCTTTGGGATTGAATGTAATTGGTCTTTGCTTGCAAGATTTCAAATGTTGACATATTAAGCAAACTCTAGGAATTCAGTCTCTCAAAAGGAAAACCCAAATGGGATACTGTTAAGGCTGCATAGTTAAGCACTCAGGTATCAAGAAATGGGCACTACAGCCCAGTTTAATTTCTTTCACTGTATATAGCTCAATGTTTCCAACTTACACAATGTACATTTCCAACTTAAACAATGTACATTACACATAATTGTCTTTTCTTAAACTTTGAAAACATTTTCTGAAACTGTTTTGGGAAAACTCTGCTATAAATTATATTCACACAAATTTCCAGTAAAAACCAGAGGTGAGATTTTCTAGCAGATTTTTACCCCATTGGTAATTAAATTACCATCCTAGGTACTGGCTTCTTTTTCTGCAGTGTGCAAAAAAAGAGGCGATGTGGAACATCTTTATGGTAGTGCAGGTACAAAGCACTAATGCTTTGCGTAGTGTGTCCTGCTTATTTCTTCATTTTGAGTGTTTAACGATGCAATCACAATGTTGTTTTTCTGCCCTTTAGCCAGATAGTTCTAAAGAGAATTTACATAGTCTAGCTAATGCCCCTTGCTGTTCACCTGGTGTGTATTTTACAGCAAAATTAAATGTTTGTGTTGAGTGAATGTCAGTTACCCTTGATCCCTATTCTGCTACAAGTTCTGGGCATAGCTGTTGTCTCATGCATGTGCAAAGTGTGACTTGCTGTCTTTAAAGTTCTACTGCTTGGTAAAATATAAACATATTTTCAGTGGGAGATCCTAAGGTATGTCTCAATGAGACTTCTTTCTGTAGTTGATTTTGCCTTTGCTACTATGCTACCTTGTCTGTTCAACTTAAGGTCAGAAATTGATATTTATAATGGGAGCTAGTATATATAATATTTTTAATCTTTATATTTCATAACCACTAAGCTACATTCAAAACAGTTAAAAATTGCATTAGTGAAAATTCCAAACTCAAATAATTTTGATAGATAAATCAAAGCCTAGTAAACTGTAAAAACAGTGGCTTAGCATGGAAGCACGTGAAGACCATTAAACTTTATCTCTGCTGTGGTTAGCATGTGAATAAACTTTTGTAATTGTATGAACCGCGTAATAATGGTACAGAAGTTGATTTTAAAATACTGTGGAATATCTCTGTTTCTAATGTAATTGTTTTTTGTGTGTCGTGTGTGCACTTTATCCATTGGGCACGTACTGGTCGCCTGTACTACTCAGAATATATAAGTTACTTTAAAATTATTGTCTTATGAACAAAGTGAGCATGCTAAAAAAGCTAGCTGTAAAATGACTGTTCAAGTGAAGGCATGAACCTTACATCAGTACCCGATGGGACTTGCTTGCATGCTTAATTTTAAGTGCATGTATAAATCTTTCTAAGACTGTCAGAACCACATCAATAATGTAACAAAAAGAGATTTGTTGCTGACTTATGTGACAATATTTGGGATAGTTCTAATGCAAGGTAAAGAAAATTGGTTATGCAATTTTCATGTATTTAACTTTTTTTTGTAATTCTCTTTTCTCTTGTGTTTTTCTGGAACTGTTTGTTATGGAAGCTGTATCAGTGGAGTTAAATGTTGTTTCTGGTTACAGCCACATCTACCTTTAAAATCCTAAACCTTGTCACGCCAAAAATAGTTAGTCCCCAGGCACAAGCTCCTTGTATGTCTTGGTGTTACTACAGTCAGACATCTCACACTGAACATCCCAGTCCTGCAAGATGCATCACCTCAGCTGTATTAACTGGAGTTCTGAGAGGGATTGATACCTCTGGCCCTGCCTCTACAAACCTTTTTGTGTGCAGAAGCGATCCAGTGCCTGCCCTGGATGATGTGAATTAGTGAGGTTTGGGTAAGCAGCGACTGAAATGCAGGCACAATGGCAGTGCAGTTCTAAATAAACACGATTGAAAACAACGCCAAAACTATTAGATGCTGACACAGCCATGCCACTTTGATTATTTTGCTGCCATGCACACCCAGTGTGTCCTTTTGTGCATCATACGGCTCCATTTTGCCTCTTTGTTCAGCTCCTCCTTCTGTGCCCGTTTTCCTGTGCTAGCAGTAGCATGCAGTGTGCCTGGGAACAGATTAAATTCGCTCTTCTTGCCCTCAATCGTGCCATTCTTCCCTTCCTCCAGCAAAATGGAAGAGGAGAATTGCATTGCATTGGACATGGATTTGTTGGGCCCTCAGAAAAGAAGAGGTGAGGGATTCTGGCATCACGATGGGCTCCTGTGTCCATGAAAGGAGTGGAGTCCATTGTGGACAGGCTCCAGCCACTCAGTGAGATCAGTTGTGGAGAGAAAAGTGGTTGGTGAGTAAGGAGAGAGCAATCTGTTTCCCTGAAGCACCACTGAGTTTAGTTACTATAGATTTAATAGTGTTATGGCACTTAATGACACCGTGGTAATTTTTTGGATTTGATAGCACTGTGCAATATCCACATGGAAAATCCTGTTACTAGTCTGTACAGGTCCAGCAGTGCTTGCTCATGCATAGTTATATTTTTGATCTGTGCAGAAATATGTAAATTATTATATGCATCATAAGACTCTTCTTTCCACTTTCCCCTCAGAAAAAACCCATGTATTTATGCTGCTTATGACTTATTACTGCATCTTGCTTTCTTAAGAGACCAGAATTTGCTTGATAGAGGGACATTGAATTTGTATGAGTGCTGATAACTTCAGACCTTTTCTAAGTACAAAGTAGCATGACTGATGACTGCAGCTGAAACAGAGGAGAAACCAAGTCATTTACTCCACTGTCCTGCCTGTCACAGTTTATGTGTTTGGTTTCATCTGGTTTCTTTTATTGCATAGATCTTTGTTTACGATGTGTACCTTCAGGAGACCTGATTGAATCCCAGTCTCACAAGATTCACAGCAGGCAACAGGGCCCACTGGCAAGAATAATCCCAGGAAAGACATTCATGGAGCAATTCTGCTGTGGAAAAATTCCATACAGCTCTCTGCTGCAGTGGATCCTGAGTTACCCTGAAAAGAAACTTTATTACAGTGGGGTTTTTGTCTCAATTGAGTTTACCTGTCTTTGTATTCCTGTTTCCTCTCTGACCCCACCTTTCCTTGTCAGAGCAAGGTGGGGGCAAGAGGAGGTGGTGGAAGAGGTTGTTTTACATCTTCAATGTGTTAGGTACTGATGGCATAACATGTTGCAACTGCCAGTGGTTTTGGCAAGTTTTTGGAACTTTCTCCTTTCTATTATGGTATCCCTGTAAGAGGAATTGCAGGGTGACTTTGCTTCATGTATAGCCTAGGAGAGGGCTACTGGATCCAGCAGTTATGTGTATACCTTGTCTTTTGTGATGCCTGCTGAAGAGTATTTAAAGTTATCTGGATTTTATCACACTGGGAAATAATCTGCTCTTTCTATGCAGCTTTGTGTCGCAGGAGGTTAGAGGAGCTCTTCGAAGTGTGCCTCAAACCACATGTTAGAGGCACTGGAGCTGTAATGTAGACAAGCTTACAGCCCTGAATGATAACAATGTGTCTTCTGACCAGCTTGTTTAGGCCAATATCTATTTTATTTGTCTATGTTGTCCAAGGAGTATGACAAGGAGGTATGTGATATTGTATTTCCTGGAAGATGGAATGAATGTGCTGCTGAATTTTAGCTTAATTTTTGCTTTTGATCTATGGAATTGCCTCTGCTTTGGCTGTAGAATGGCTTTACCATACTGAATAGAGCCTGTGTGTTCGTATGGTGCCAAACCTAAACTTGTGTAAGGCCTCTAGGCATTACTTTACTCTGCTAATCATGCTGTTTTGCTTTAGCTACAACATAATCTTCAGGAACTGATGTTTTATGGTGCTAGATAGCTATGGCTAGTAAAATGTAAGGTTGCATGTTTTCTGATGCATTCTCTTTCTGGAAAGTATCTGTATCTCAGTCATTTGCAGAGAGACAAAGAGGTCCTTATAAAAATACTCTATATTCAATTGCTTTGGAATAAAGCAATTTCAGCTGAAGCTGTGTTAAAACACTTAAAGGAACACTGTAAATGCAGTTTTTAAAATAATGTCATGCTATTTACAAGATCTTAGAAACAGGCAATTGCAATTATATTCTTTACCAAAAATGTTACTTGACCTGAACAAAATCCAGTGTGTTAAAGGATGAAATTGCTCACAAGGAATGGGTTGTTGGCATTTTTCTTTTCCTCTGAAGAGAGAAAAAATAAACATTTGAGAGAGACAGTGGCAAAGTGACTGCATGTACACCAAACTATGTGCATTTAGAGAAGAAACAGAAGAAATACAGCTTGTCGCAGGACTAATCACATTCCTCTTGTTGGATACATGTGAGATCCCTAAACATCAGCTGCTGGATTTATATATTTATGATGTCTTGCATGCCTAGGCAGCCTGCCAGAAGTGTTTTTGTGCTGACCGATATGGTCACTCTTCGAGCCTCCTTGGAGATCTGCCTTACACTGGCCATGTGAAAACCAATTTAGAAAAAGATGATTTTTTTGGCTGTTCTTTAGACTGACATCTCCATGCCTAACTTTTTTACCCACTTGACTTTGGAATTAAGAAACCTACCAGAGCGGTCAGGAAACGGTGCCAAAACAGTCAAGTGTGCTCATTAGGGAGCATCTAAGGCAGCCAGTGGGATATGAAAGAATAGGGATGAAGGAGAGGAAAGTCCCTGGAGGATCTTTAGAGAGCAAGGTTTACGCCTCCGTTTCAGGCAGGGCCTTTTCGCTGTGTTGTTATAATGTAACACAAGGGCAAGAGGTGTGGGGCAGAACCTGATTCTGTTTCTAGCCATTATGCCACCCTGCTGAGAGAGGGGAGATTTGGATTCTTTGTTGCCAGCAGTGTTGATGCATTTTGCATGCAGGATGCCTCCGGGAGGGCTGCTGCCCGGTGCTCGCTGCCAGCGTGCATTAGACGTGCTGCATGTGTGGTTGCTGGGCGCCTGGTCTGAAATGTCTCTACCTGCTCAAATCAGGGCTGCAGCAGGTCTGGATGTGCACCTTGGGGAAACTTCTGGAATCCTAAAGCCTTAAATTGCATGCGACTTTCTGCTTGTACAAATGGAATGGTTTTTGCATCATGCTGTGACTAGAGGGAGTGGAGCGTGCTAATGGATCAGACCCTCAGAGGCTGAGCAAAGTGGAGTTTGCAAATACACAAACACAGTTTTATTTGTACAGAGTGCTCTGAGATGGGCAGACTTGTGCCCACACAGCCAGACCTTTTAAAAATACTTCTAAAATCTTAGTATCATCACTACTCCATATCTTTAGGATCTTATGGGTTCTTCTTTGAAAGCCAAGGCTAGGCTAGACCAGGTCTCTAGGACTAGTTCATTGCCTTCCTGGTGCTGGGCTGATTGTTCTCTGCTCTGATGCCAGGGCTGAACTTGCTTCTCTTGGTTGGGTTGGTGTGGAGAGGTACCTGGTTGTTTCCTGAACTGCCAGGTCACTGCAGTTTTTAAAAGCTGGCAGTAGCTGTGAAGTTGTGATTTCACTAAATAACGATTCAATGGCATTCCTAGGGTGGTAAAATGGTGCAGGGGTGAATTAGAGCGGATAACTGACTGGGAAAAAAGGGACACTTTTTTTCCCCTGTTTTTAGTGTATATGAATTGGTTTTGTTTGCATCAGATCAGATCAGTTCCCTAGTACAGTTCACAGCAAAGCAGTTTGAAGAGTTACGTGGATGGCACTGAGCATAGAAATACCTTAAGCTGGAAACCTGCAAAGGGTTGTTTAGTGTGACTGCTATAGGAATATTTACTGCTGAACATTTATAGATACTTTCACATTTTCCACTGCAAAGAAGTAAGAGGGTTTTTTACATTTGGTTAGTGGTTTGCCTGTTGTCAGCCATGGATAGCCATAGAGGTTGTAGGGATTTTTCCCTGAAGGTAGGAGGTGCGGTGCAAGAATGTAGCCATGAGGATGTAACTGTAATATTGCTTAGGCAAAATTGTGAGATTGTCATAGAACTAATTGGTCAACTAATTACCCACAAGTTATTTGCATGCCAGTAGGCAAAAATTTAAACTGAAAGAAGGAAAGTAAAAAATGGAACTGAAACACCAAGAAAGCTTTGTCATGATTTTTCTTTTAAATATTTATACTCTTTTAAAGTATTTTGTCCAGTTTTCTCTGTATAGCCTAATACCTGGACTGATAGGAATGTTTTTAAAAGGAGTTTTTTTAGTAAGAAGAAGTTAAAAGTCAGACTTCCCTTGCAAATGGTTTCTACTATTGTGTTGCCTTTTTTTTTTTTTTTTTTTAAGATATGTCTCTGATTGGCTTATTTATGTAGTCAAAAGTGACCTGACTATGCTGTAGAAGGAGTAACTGCCACTTGCTTTAGGCAAGTTTGTTTGGTTTTGCCTTGATGGGCCTAGCTGGTCCCTACATGCTTTTCTAACAGTGCCAATCAGCCTTAGCTCAACACAGAAGATGACTGCAGCCTTAGTCTGTAGGAGTCAGGCAGCTGGTGAAATTCTAACTGAGAAATTAAATCCTAGCTCTCCAGAAATTTAGAAAATTAAAGGAGGACGACTTTGATGACGGATGCTGAAGATGAAGGAACTTTGAGAGCTGTGTGATAATCCGTGTTTTATTTTCCTTTGATTGGTAGCTTTTGAATGATTGATACAAATGTGAATTGTTAAGCACTCTGTCATTTTATGAATTATCCATATTAAAATGTATAAAAGTCAAAATGAAAAACAAACCTACAGAGAGGTTTATGCATTTGTGGTTTAGGTTGCTGTTGCCTTTATGACTTATGACCTCCACATGCCCTTGGTACTGCTCCCTACCAGTGAGTCCATGTTTGCATCAATAATATTAGTTTATCCCTTCGGTAGAAGACCTGATCTCAAAGGGTCTGGACAAGAGCTGGAGGCAGGGTAGTCTGAGAACAGACACCTGAGACCTTTTCTGGGATTTGCATTTGTGTTGGTTTTTTTGCTGTTATGTTTTTTGTTTGTTTTAATTTGATTTGGTTTTGTTTTTTTTTTTAACCCAGATATCCTATTTGGAAAACTTAGGCAATCTAAGTTTATTGTAATAACTAGTACTACCACAACCAGTGATTGTTGTAGTGTTTCCATTCTTAAGTGACAGATTTTCTTTACCCTGCACATCTCTGTACTCTTTTCACATTTTTGGCATTCATACTGTTAATGTTTTAGGTGACTGTGATTGCAATGAATAGAACTGGTAACCTCTCTTGAGACTGTTAATTCTTGCTCCACAAACTGTCCTTAAGACAGGTGAACCCTTCCCAGCCCTGTTAGTGCTGTTTGCATTATTACTAGTTCTCTTTGATGAACACTAGTTGCAAATGATGGAAAAGGATGTTAGCATCACATCTTATCGCATACCACTGGTTAATTAAATTTGATCTATTGTGGAGAGAAACACAGTCAAATATTTATTCTGACCTGTAAGACCTCCTTTTTGTCGAGTGCAGTGCTTTGCAGAAAGCTAATAATGAATGTACTCCAGCACCTCTTTTGGGTATCTAGGGCAGGATTGTCTGGCAGCAAAACAGACTGATCAGGGAGGCAAATAGTTAATGTTATGTTGTAATTTGAAGAAGAATCCTTTAGAAACAGCATTTTAAAGCTCATTAAATGCTTTTTGACCAACATATATTATCTGATAGAAGCTGCCAGAATACAGAATTAAATTCACCTGCTAAGGTCCAAGTTTTGGTGAGCTGGCAATAATAGTCCTAGAGCTGTAGTTATCTATAGAACTGTTGTTAGATTATATTGAGATTAGCCACAAATAATATAGCTGGAACTTGATTGTGTCTTCTTTTCAAAACAGAAATATCAAAGAATAATTTTACTTGAAGGGTATTAGCATTACACTTAAAGGGTGCAGTCTCTAAATTATTTTCCAGTCTTCAGGTCCCACTGCGAATCAATCCCATGTGAAGATAATGTACACTGTAACTCTTAATGTCTAGTTTTTTAAAAAAAATTCCATCAGTTTAAACATTTCAGGGCTTTTAAAGGTTATTTTTGCAATTATTGGGACCTACCAGAAGAGTAATACATGTGTTTTATGTGTTCTTTACAACTATGATTGTTATGGCCTTGATGATTAGGATAATTGAAGGATTGAAAGAGTAAAGTTAATTTCAAAGCTAGAATACAGAAGATGTTGTGTAGCTAGATGACGATAGTTATTAGCCAGCCTTACAAATACATAGAAGCAGAGTTTGTTTTCCCTCCTCCTACAGAAGAGGAGACTGAGGGGAGACCTCATCACAGTCCAGAACTTCCTTATGAGGGGAAGAGGAGGGGCAGACGCTGATCCCTTTACTCTGGTGACCAGTGACAGAACCCAAGGGAAGAACCTGAAGTTGTGTCAGGGGAGGTTTAGGTTGAATATTAGGAGAAGGTTCTTCACCCAGAGAGTGGTTGGGCACTGGAACAGGCTCCCCAGGGAAGTGCTCACTGCACCAGGCCTGGCAGAGTTCAAGAAGTGTTGGGACAATGCCCTCAGGCTCATGGTGAGGAGGGAATTGTCCAGTCACCTTGGAGATGGTCCTGTGCAGGGACAGGGATTGGACTCGATCATCCTTGTGGGTCCCTTCCAACTCAGCATATTCTGTGATTCAGATGTTTTTGTGTAATTAGTATTCTGAAGTATCAAAACCATGGCTGTTGAGCTAAACAGCTGTTGAGCAAATCTAAAATATATCATTCCTGAGCAGTTGTGGAACTGCACAGGGAAGGAAGTGTGGGGAATCAAAGTCTGAGTATTTCCTCTATAATTGAACAGATTTCTTCTACTGAAAACTTTAAGAAAAGGATGAGAATAGAGATCTGATATAGTTGAATTTCACTTGTTGTTTCCCCAATAGAGCTTATTATTTCTCTGTTTGTGACAGTGATCTTGTTGGCACTTCCTTTGTAATTGAAATTTGATTTACTGGAATTCAAATTGTTATGTAAAATGCCATTGACCAGAGATTTTTCCAACTCCATGCACTGTTTTGTATCTACCTTTTCACATTTTTCGGTTTCTGTAGGTGAATACTACCTGATCTTTATTCACCCAGGATTTAAAAATGTTCTTTCCTGGAGCCAAGCTGCATTTCTATCTGAGAAGATAAGTTTAAACTTAATGGGAAATAGAAGGTTCAAAGAAGGTTCTGTGGCAGGTTGGAGTCTTTTTTTAGAGCTGGCTTTGCAAGGAGATGAAGAGAAAAAATTAACTAGCGCTCACTGTGCTTTGTTTTTCATTCTGACATTGTGTACAGGGAAAAATGCCTGTAGATTTCAGAATATGAAAGGGCACACATTTTTCTTTCCTGATGATGTTTGCCCACTACTTAAAAATGCAAGGGGAGGAGGCTTTCACAAGGATGATCCTAAACCAAATGCCAGCTAGTAGGAGGAAGAAATTCTAGTTGTCCTTATATTTTAGTTGCTGTTTCTCATCCCAACTTCCCTGAACTCTCTCAGCCAGCAGAATCATCATTTTGAGGTATTTTGTGTCTTTGCTTCAGCCAATGGATATATAATTCTGGGAAGTTATCAAAAGTGCCCACTTCATCAAAGTAGAGCAGTAAATTAGAGTAGTTTTAAAGAAATAAATTAGAGCAAATTATTCAATGTTGGAGTAGCTTGAGCGGCATCTGACTACATCTTCCATCAAAGGTTGATGGGTGTTAATCAAAATGCAGGTAACATCTCCAAAACATGAAAGGCCGTCAGCAGGATCATGACACAAAGATTCTATGTCTGTACATGCAACTCTGGTTTGAAGGTCTGTGTTCAAGTGTGTAGACATGTGGTTTCCAATACTGGGAAATAAGACCTCCTGTCTAATGCCTCTTAGTAGTTAGTGTGTTTATGGTGTGGCTTTGTTTGTTTTTCTTTTTTTTGCAGTTCTTTTACATCAGGTGCCCTCTGCATCTGCTTAGGCAAGTCTGGGGTCTGGTGTGGGCTCTTAGTGTGGGAGAGAGACTGAGATGTTGCCTCGTATCAGTCACAAGGCAGGAGTCTCCTTACTTAAGACTTAATTGAAAGATATGTCCTGCAATAGCAGTCATGCGTTACCATCTGTCCTTTGTTATGTGACTTTCCTGTCTTATCTGTCCATTGCATGACCTGATGTGTTGGTCTTAATTTAGGATAGTAGAGGTCTGCAAGTTAGTACTACTGAATACAAACAGCAGACTTCATTACTGTTGTCATTTTTCTCTGCCTTGGAAATACAACCTATTTCCAGTCTTCCCTGAATCCTGGGCTGCTAAAACCTCTTGGTCACGTATTTTATTATTGTAGTTCTTTATCATGTTTGACAACTACTATTTGATGAAACATCGCTGATTTAACAGATCTTTGACAGAAGAAACCTTTAAGTGAGGCACTGAGTATGAAAAGCCATTAGAAAAACACGGTATGTAAAAATACTGCGTCTGCTTGATTCCTTCTCTCAGCCCATTGTGCAGTCTGAATCTGACTAGAGAAATCTTCACGTGTTTGGGAGAAGAAATTTTTGAATAATTTCACATTTCCATTAAAATAGTTTTTGTCACTGACATCAAGTCAGCCTTCCTCCTTCCTGTCACTTCACCTGTCTAAGACTGCTTGCCATTGTGTGTCAGTCTAACTGGAAACTACTTTCTAAAGATCATGAATTAGTCCCATGTTGATGCTGTTCAGAAGGAAGAAAAACATGGCAACAACAAACTTTGTACAACTGCTTTTACAGACCTAGATCAGTAACTTGGTCTGAATTTTTTCTGTCAAGACTAACTGGTGTAAAGCAGCAGGTTCAGTCTTTTCTGCACTGTGAAGATTATACTACAGGAGTTTTGAGCCTCTTTTGTCTCCATAAAGAAAACAGTGGTGTAAAACTCTTAATGACTGCAAAACTTTGCAATTTGCTTTTGGTTTTCCATTACATGTAACCTATAGATTCAGTATCTCAGGTATGAGAATAGCCCAGACCAGAATACTTAATTCTCAAGTGTGCGAGCATTGAAATCCTGTATAGTTGAAATAGCACTTAATAGTTCCTTATTCTGAATGCCTTTGACAAGCTGATAATAAATCAGCTTTTTCCCCTTTTTCTGTGCATGTGTGGCGAGAGAAGGAAGTAAAGAGAGCACTGAACTCTTGAAAATGATGGAAATATCTTAGCAAAATATGCACAGAAAGACTGCCAAATACACTTGTTTTCCTCCAGTGTTTTTAGGAAGTTTTACACAGAATTTGTGCCTACAAGTCTTTTGTAGCTTCGAAAAGCTGAGGCTTTGTGTTGTGGATGACCCATAATTTGATCAAACAAAGGTGTATATAATGAAAACTAGTGTGAGATATCCTGGCTTTTCTGTTCACTGCTGATTTTCTGGGATAGTGTGGGTTGTGAAAGCTGTGAGGTGTAATCACTAACTGATCATCCAGCGTGGGTTTTTTTTTTGGTGGGTTTTTTTTTGTTTGTTTGTTTTGGTTTGGTTTGGTTTTTTTGTTGTTTTTGTTTTTGTTTTTGAGGTAAAGCATTAATTTTTTGTTTTGCAAAGTGCTGGATCAACTGGTCAGAAAGAGGTTTTTTGGAATTCTCCTATAGTTTTGACAGTTTGGGCTAAAAAGTAGGATACTGTGGAATGGCAGACATGGTGTTCTGAATTCATTTGGTGATGTCAGGGTGCTGGCATTAACCCAAATGTCCAAGGAATGAAATGGAAGAGCTCCTGGTTACTGAGGCATTAAAAGAAAAGTGCCAGGTCTTCTCTAGTGTCTTAAAACTGCTCTGTGTTTCTTAATCTGGTGTTTTTAGAGTTTAGTTTGACTGCAATGCCCTCAAAGCAAATGGAAGTCCATTTCTTGGGAAAAAGTGGTTCTATATTGTTTACCCCTCTGCTAGAAATGCTTTCCTGAAAGTGATTTTAAGGATTTTATCTTCAAATTCCCATCTTTCAATCAAAATGTTCAGTTTGACATCCTCATCATCATTTCCACTGCAACCAAGTGATCCCACAAAAACAGAGAGCAATGCAGCAGAAGTAAATTTAATGTTTTAATGAAACAGTTATTGCTTTATGCAAATATCTATGATAAAATAGATTCACAGATGAGAAGCCAAAATCATTCAAGCTAAAATCAGAATAGTTTGTAATTAAAATGCTGAAAATGTTTCCACAGTTTCTTAAGGAGGTTTGCAGGATTACAGTGGCAGCATTGCATAAAAAATATAGGTCTTCAGTGGTTTATTTATATTCCTGCAGGAAACTGTAAATTATTTCCAAGTACCCCCTTTGATAGCTTCACTTTTTGGTTCAGATATTTAGCAAGAACGAAGGTCGCACAACCAGAGTGTCCTGGGGCAGCTGTGTAATCTGCTAATATTTAAACATCAAGCAGTTGTTTGTTGTTAATATTGAAGGTAAGAATTGTGAAATAAAATGTTAAACTGCCTTTACTTTGTACTCCCTGTCTTCAGGGAGATTATGTAATAAGTTTAAATGAAAACCCATATGGTGCTAGTTGAACAAACAGTGATACCCTTGTTTACAGGCAAAAGAGAGTATGTTTGTGAACACATATTTTGGCATATGTATTTTGAGATGACAGGTAAAAATCTTTAAGGGAGAGAGATACATTGTTGATGTGAAAGAGGCTTATTAACATGTTTATGTGGGAAAGGTGGATAGTTACTGTAGCTCAGCTTTCACAGATCGTAGCCATGCTTCCTATGACCAGTATGCCACTGTGTTGAGTGCTGTAGGGATATAAAAAAGAAAAATAAATAGCATACTTTTGTGTTTCAAGTAGGAAAGTGTTACCTTTTGACCAAGTATGTTCTGGAATGCTCCTGTTATTTTTGTTAGCTATGGAGAAGGGTTCCTGACCACAGGACTTTAGCTTTTCTTTGAGTCTCACCATTTATAGCCTTTTAATAACTTTATTTGATGTGTGTGATGTTGTTTCTCTTTTGCAGGTGTCATTTGTTCTTTTTAAGGTTGTATATTGGATCCATACATCCATAAGGATTCATGTCCACTCCCACACCCTTCCCAGGTCTCTGAGCTGCTGAGCTGTAGCATTTTGAATAGAGCTGAATAGATGGAATTGATTATAAACAGGATCTTGAAAAGTGAACTTCTGTCTTCAAAGAAGAAAACACAACACTGAAACAAAACACATTTACCTGTCAGTTATTCCTACATAATTCCTGTTGTGCAATTATTGGTCAAGATATGTAATATACAGGAACTTTCCTCCAGCACATTTCTTTACCTGCTCATTCACAAGCATGGGGTTACAAATTACAGATTACTCTAGCAACAACTTAAGATGCTGCCTATAAACTTTCCACAAGTTTATGGAGACTGATTGCACGTAACTAAATTATACAAATTTTTGTATTATTATTATTATTATTATTATTATTATTATTATTATTATTATTATTATTATTGTAATTAGTAGTCATTTAAGAGCAGGTCATTCTGGTTATGATACCCTTCTATGGCACTGCTCCAGGTCTGCTTTCTTCAGAAGGCAGCAGGTTTTTGTTTGTTGCTGCAAACAATCTTGCTCACTCACTGGGACCTTGTGTTGACATCTGGGAGAGAAAATGATGCAGAAACCTTTTTTAACATTGTTCAGGTTGTCCTTGCCATTGTTGGTTCTTTACTTCATGGAGGTGTCAGATAAAGCATGGGATGCCTCTTTTTAGGTCTCTGTGTGTACTGTATCATGTCAGGTGCAATTGAGGTCTCTGAAGAAGTTCCCTGGGAGTGCAGCATCATACCATTGTTTTGAATCTTTGGATTGTGACTTTTCTTGGTGGAAGAACCTCTTTAGGCTGTTGTAGTTGCTTTGTGCTATGGCAGGGCAAAGTGAATGTTTGGGTGGTGGTTGGGGTCTGAAGCTTGAAGCTAGGTGAAACCAGAAGTGATTGTCTCCATTAAGCTGTGAACTGCTGGGAACCTTGAGCACCATGAGTGTGGGTACCTTGGAGAGGCTTGTTAGAAACTTGTATGTTGCATTCAGAGATGGATCTCTCTGAGCTCACTGTTGCCCTGCACAGCTGTGGGATGACGCTTCCGGAAGGTGCCACCTCCTGAGAACCATGGTGTTAAATGGCCTTTTGTCTTGTCACCTACCCATTGCTTCATCCTGGGTAAAATACATATTTTATGTTAATAACATTGAATGCCAGGTAAGATTCATGCTGCCCTAACAGTCTGCCAGTTCTCTCTTACAATTTTTGAATGATAACAGTGTCATTCAGTATCATCACTATCTGCTTTCTTCAGAAACTGCTTTCAATCTTGCAGTTGTTACACTGGAGAATTTGCCTATCCTTTGCTTCTTTGGGTGAGATGAATGTTTTTCTGCTAGATGTAAGCCTCTAGAAGACAAATTTCTGGAACTGGGATGGCTGCTATTGAAAGATGAGCATGAGGCAGTTGATGTCTTGAGCTTATGGTCAATGCACTGGTTGTACATTAGTTTTTTGTTGTAACAAAGCATGCCCTGGGAGAATCAAAAGGGAAAGTCTAATCTGGACTGAGATAGCCACCAAATATGTTTTATCAGGTTCATAATTCTTATATATGAATATTTCTGAAAGGTGTAAGGAAGTAAACACATTAACATCTATAATCTCATCTATCTATGATGAGCAGGAGTGGTTATTTTTGAAATATACCCATGACTGGATAAATAATATCACTTGAACATTCTCAGCAGCTCCTTTGAAAATAAACTTTTTTATTGAAGGACTCCTAATATATCTTATGTAGAATTATTACATTCTTCAAGTGAGTGGTGAGCTCTGGTTTGCTGAGATACACAGGAACATGTTAACGTTGCATAATGGCCAACACAATGTGGCTCACTTGTGTATCTTTAAATCACTGTCCTGAGTAAAAATGTGTTGCAGAAGAGCTATGAGACAATAGGGAATATTACTTTAAGGGAGAAGTTACAGTCACAGTATGGTAGCACTTTATGATGGATAGATAGAGTGATTGGAGAATTGGGCTTTTTCTGATAGTAGCATGAAAAGTGAAAAAAGTTTCTGTTTTTAACAAAGTTTAGGTTTTCAGATTCAGTTTCTTACTGTGGTGTAGTGCATCAATTTTTGTTGCAGGAATGATAGCTGTTGTATTCTTGTCCTAGTCTGGAGGCTGACTACAAATAGTCCAGTTTGTTCCTAACTCTATTTTCTGATAAGTGCTTAAAGTTTGGAGTGGTTTGTATTGGCCACAGTATGGTGCTTTTTCCTTTACTTAAATGATTTCACAAACCAATGGCAATGCCTAGCTATTTTAACCTTTGTGTTGGGGTAGTTTTACTGTCCTTCTGTTTTCCAGGTCTTTAAGTACAAAAATTCTAGAAGTACACACTCAAAAGGTATTTTTACATAGCATTGAATAGCTAATCTTAGAAATTCTTGTAGCAGTTTTTCTTAAAATATGTACTACTCCCACCTTGGTTTCTGTACCTACTTGGAAGTATTGGACAAACTGGGCAAGGTTATTCTTGTGAGTATATAATTGGTAGCTGTGTGTTGGTCCCTTATGAGTTTGTGTGCAAAATTACTATGGTTCATTGGGAGTCTCCTTGTGTGAGAACCATCTTATGAACAAGCCATCTGCATTTGCTCTGGGACTTTGAAAGTAGGATCAAAGCTAGAAGGTAATTCCACAATAGGGTAGGTTTTTTAGCTTTGATGCACTTGGGGGAAGTGAAGCTTCCACCTCCCATGGTGCAGAAGACTGGGAATTGCCCAGAGATTTATAATTATGATGAAGTGAAGATGGATGTGAATAGTTTCACTTGCTATGCTGTTTTTGTTAGCTAACAAATTTGTTTTGCTTCACCAGTGTGTGGGGTAGACTCAACACAAATGTCTAGTTTCAATAGTGCTTATTCTGCATCTCTTCATGCTCAACCAGTCTGTAGGATATGAAAAGATCCTACAGAAGATTGTTGATTGTTGTTAATAGCATTCATTTATCTTAGCTTCTAGGTGTTACTAGACAAGGGAATGCTTAGTGTAGGGTTAGACTTTTGCAAAGTGTAGTTGAAATATTTGCCTGTGAGGATCAGAACTGTTTTTAGAAAAGAAAGGTCTCAAGGCTGATTGTGCTCAGACTGATCATGATTGATCAGTACCTACCTGCTTGGTAGTTGTCAACTTCTCTTGCAGTTCTTCTTAGCCTAAGCCTTTAGGCAGATATGCCAAATGCTATCTGAACTGTATTTTCCTAGGAGAAATACTTGGTTTACTCTTAAGGAGGTCTGTTGAGAAGGTTTTTGATCTGCATTCAGTGCAGCTCTCCTTGCAGTTGTCTGATTCTCTGCTTGGTGAGCTGGTGCACCTCTTGCTTGAAATCTTCCTTGCAATGTCAAGTTCTGCATAGTTCACTTACCGCTGCAGATCACAGTCAAGTTCTTTTACTGTAGAAGGTATGGCAGTTCTTTTGCTGAGGTGACAATATGCATGTTGGACTAACAGAAAACGCTTATTGAGGCAGCTGAAACAAGAGACAGTGCCCAGCACAGATGCTGATGCAGAACACTTGTGACTTAGGATATGGGTGTGATGACAGTAAGTGACCAAGGAGAGTTGCTAGGTCAGAAGAATGATTATATATGTTTATGGTAGTATTAGTCTAAGTAGGGAAGAAAGATGATTCTCATCTACATGAACAGGTTAGTTGTATTAAAATAAAAACTGGAGTATTGTCTTAGCATGATACTTAAACAGTAATAATGGGTTTCTGGTCTGAATTCAGACTTGGCCAGTAACTGTGCTTTAACTGGTTTCTGATATTCCAGTCACTCATTTAAAGAAGAATGTAAGGTCAAACCCCAGTTTGATCTCCTTTGGAGTTGCACATTTGAAGTGTATATGTATACTTTTAGCCAGAAGGAAACATTACAATGATCTAATCTGACCTCTTACATAAACTGGGCCACATGTGTTTGAGCCTTACAGGTGGGCTCAATAACTTGTGATGAAATAAAAGAATACCCCTACAAGACATAAGGTTTCAATTTTAATTTGAGGTCTTGTAGTGGTATGAAATACATTGCATTCTTTAGTTGTGTTTAAGAATGGATGAACTTCTGAAAAATAATCCTAATTTCAACACAAGTTACAAGAGCATGTGATCACTTGTTGAGCCTTTCATCAAACATCTTTTCTCTGTATGTGTCTGGAGATGGTGTTCTCTAGAGCTGAGCAGACTGAGCTCACCGCTGTCAGCTCTGCTACAGCTCTGCCTCTCTGCTTGGAGAAGGACAGCTGTCCAGCCTCTTACCTGCTCCGTGTCAGGAGGTTTTAAAGATACTGAGGTGTGGGGGGGGGCAGCCTTACCTCTGTTTTTCCTTCACATCTGAGTTGTATTCAGACTAAACCAAAAGAAAGAAAGAACATTATCTCTTTATCTTGGGTTAGGCCTGCTGTTGTTGCAATAAACTTTCTGGAATATTGGAGGAATTCCTAAGTATTCCTGGATCATTATCACCTTTCTACTCTATTCAGACTGTAGCTACCAAAATGATCTTTGAAGGTGAGAAGATCAGATACTGTATTTTTGCCATTAGGTTAATGTTATATTGACATTAATTATGACTTTCCAACTGCCCTTTTTCTTTCTTGCCCACCCATGTTGTTGTTCTTTACTGGATGGAGCGCATGATGCTATTAGTCTTTTTGTGTCTTTTGATACCATGCAATCTTTCACATCCTGTTTCTTCTACCTTGTGTATGACAAATATATTAATAGAATTGGTTGGAAATGTAATATAATGTTTGACTCTCAGTGGATTCTGTTTTCTTGTGTTGTACAGTTATATTTTTATGGAAAGACTTTGCATTTAATTTTGAGTATGGAAGTGAGACTGAAAATGCATGTCTCTGTAAATTGAACATAAGTCAATAAGGAGAAAAGAGGTCTGCTGGAGAAAATGGGCTGAAATTATGGTCAGGGTGCAAGGGAGTCTAAAGATATGATGAGCTCCAGCACCCAAATCAATCTGTGTTACTGTCCCTCACAGAGCTTTCCCTTTCTCTGTGCGCCCTTTGTTGAGTGTTATTGCTAACGGGAGGGACTCAGCATTTTTAAGTTCAGTTCTTATATTGCCTATTCTGTTTCATTCGTCATATATATTGTAACACACACGTACACGCAGTATGTTGCTAAAGACTCTCAGGTGTCTGCCTTAGGAATAAAAATCCCTGCTGGTATTTTCTATACATTATCCCAATCTTCCCTGTAGAGTGTTTTAACTTGATTATAGTCCTGCACTTCAGTTGATGTACTCTGTTGTCTCCTGGGTTTTTTAATAACAAATGTTTGTTAGAGGACGTTCTTCACTGAACCTTACTTAATAGAAGTTGCTGTTTTAAGTGTATATGTTACATAGTATTTCTTTGTAAAGAGCAGTAGCAACATTATTTCACTCAGGTATCCTTTATCAAATGCCTTCTCATGCCACTAGAGAGGTGTTAGGCCTGCCAGCACGTCTGATTTTATCTTTATGGAGAAAAGATGGAAGTAAAATGGAGAAGTCTTTCCAGTAACAAAACACATCCCCCGAACCCAGTTATGTGAGAGTCAGTAAATATCACCTGAGCTGACTGATGGAGAAGCAGCTTTCGTCTGTGGGTCACTTTTCATCAAGCATGCTGCCTGTCAGCTTGCAGTCTTGTTGGCATCAGGTTACTTAGCCTTCCAACTGTTGGCATAACAGTTTACAGAATGGTATGGAAAGTAATATTTTGACCTTTTCTAGAGTGGGAATCTTCTAGTAACACCTGTCATCAGGATCAGTTTTTGTGGCTGTGTGAGCAGCTTCAGCCTTGCCTCTAGCTGGGTATGGATGAAAATCTGAATTAAATGCTTCTCTTAGCCACTGGTATGGCTGCATTAGCATCAGTCTTCCTGAAGTTCTCATGTAGTGTAATAGAGGCTCTTTTCTTCAACTGGGATCAGATACACCTTTCAGAAAGCACATTGGTAGATGTGACATGGATGCACCAAATAACACGGTGTTAGCCATGCCTTTCCTCTCCTGTTTGCTGGGGAATGGAAAAATGAGGAAGTAGACTGTGGGAAATGGAGAAAAGCTGTGCTATGCAGCCACTGCTTGGGCTGCTAGTCTGCAGTTCTTCTGTGCATTCATTGACCTAACCAACTTTAACCTATCTTTCAGTACTGACAGTAAAAAACACCACTCAAATTCCCCTGTAATCAAAAGGGGGCTGAAAAAGGGTAGCTGGCCTGTGAGCACATCTCCCAAATTTCTCAGAGTTGTTAATATCAGTGAAATTAAAGGAAAATAGTGTAAGTTCATGTATCTTTTCCTTTTTTTCCTCCCTTGGTTTCTTTAGGCTTAGCTTTCTCTGACAGTATAAAATTTGAACTTTAAGACAGATAAAATATGATACTGATTTATATTTACTGCCTAAAGGTGTTTGAAGTGTCTTTCCTTTGCTTGTACAGTAGCAAGGTTCTGGATTGAAGCAGCATAGAAATACTGCTTTTTTTTTTTCTTTCCACTAGAGAGTTCCCAACTGCTCTAGACTATCAGATTTTTACAAATGGGTTAAATTAAATCTCTGCTCACAGTGATTATATTTAGGACAGCTTGCATTTTCGAAAACACATATTTTTATATTCTTAGCTTCACAATTACACTTTGATTTTTTGCAATGCTTTCACACAGATTTCTATGTAGACACAGGATTGGGACTCCAGCTGTGGGCTTTGTCAGTTGAGCATAGGTGTGGTTTTTCCCTTTTAAAAAACTTATAGAATTTTATAAGAAACCGTAATCATCCACTTTTCTTAAAATACTCTGGGTTTTGGTTTGGTTTTTTGGGGGGGTTTTGCATGTTTTTGTGGGGTTTTTTGTTGTATTTTTTAGTTTTTAAATGAACCATCTAGGGTGAGGACAAACTTACTCAAGATTCGTCATTAAGTGTATGTGTGAGGATATAATGCCGTTGTACAGACTTACACAGACTCCTTCTATTTTCTGCAATAGGTCAGTATGCTTCCAGAAATGCACTTGGATTTGCATTTGCCTTTACAGTCTAGCATTGCTATGAAGAGTTAGGAAAGTAAAGTAGTGTTTTACTGATAATAATTCTGATGTTTAATTCTTAAGTGAGGGTAAGATTGTGTGTCTTGTCCTTTGGCTGTTTGTTCCCCATTATAATTTTTTTGAAAATCCATGTTTGCTTGCAGAGTATTTGTTTTTTTAATTTGGAATAGATGGATGTTCTGAATTGGCTTATCAGATGAGGGTTACTATGTTAGCAAGCAAGATTTTATCAAGTTATCTTGAAGAAGGAAAGGGAAACTATAGTAGCACAGACTGAGGGGACACATCCACTTACTGCCAAAAGCAGCAAAAGGATTGTATGGTATATCAACCAGGATAATACTGATGGACTTTCTCCACAATGGGTTGACTATTTTTTTGATTCAGTGTTTTGAAAAAAAATCTAATTTGGGCTTGTGGTGGTAAATATAACTCAGATTTTAGTTTGAAGTTGCTAATTTGATCTGCAGAAAAATCTAGATACTCTAAATACTGCTTTCTGAATTAATCTCATTAAAAAGATATACACTGTAAGCTTATAATGGTGTGATAAACCAAATAGTTACATTGAAATTCAGTTTTTATGGAGCTGCTTTCTTGAACAAGTTTGTGAGTCTGAGTATTTCATTCTTGCCATTTATCACTTATGGAATGTGTATGGTACTCTGAAATCTTTAGGTGAAAGGCGCTGGAGGTGTAAAAATCTGTGGTAAAGATAGTATAATGCTGAATCCCAGCAGAGAGGTATGCTATAGAGATGTGATTCTTGAATGTCTTTATGACTTGTTAATGTGTGCTTGTTTAAGACTTGCAGGGTTGCATAACGAAAGCAGAACAAAAATATTGAATAAACTTATGTAAGTGTGAAATGGATAAAATGAGCGTGGCCAACTAAAGCTGTGCCTAATTTATCCAAGGTGAACATTTATTTTCATCACTCATTCTGTTGTTTGTGTTCTTGTTGTTAAATGACACTTTGACACCTTCTGTGTAAGCTATGCATATTAATATTAATATAATTGTATTTACTTGTAGGTGGCTCTAACCAAAAGAGCTGATCCAGCTGAGTTGAAAGCAATATTTTTGAAGGTATGTGTAAAGTAAATATTTTACTCTCTCTGCTTAAATTTTTCATATCTTTTGCTCCATTATTTCAGCATACAACTCTTGATAGTTTTTTTCCAACCATTAATCATTCACCGTATTATTACCATGTTAGACTTAAATACCATTATCAGAATTGAACAATGCTCACCAAGAAGTCAGATATATTCCTGAGTGATTATTGTATTGACTCAGAAGAAGTATTGCTATCTTTGAAAAAACCCACATTGTTCAGAGAATGTGGTAGGAGTTTCACTATTGTTCTTACATGTGGTAAAATGTTCATGTAGATACCTTACTGTTAAATGATTTGGTAAACTTTCTTCTTCCATCCTTGCCATCCTTTCTTCCTTAGGGTTATCTCTGCTTCTGTCATTTGTAGAACTGTTGGGAAGTTCACCATGTGAAGTGCTGGCCATATTTATTTAACTGAAATTGCTTCTTTGTTGGCCTGCTGTGGAAAGCATGCAAGTAAAGACTCACGTACTTGCTTGTAAACTTGAGAGAAATGTGCTTTAGTGTTTTGCTGAAGACAGGGAGATGATTCTCCAGCCCTGCTCTGTTCTTGTGAAGCCCCATCTGCAGTGCTGCATCCAGCTCTGGGATTCTCAAGATAAGAAGGATGTGAACCTGTTGGAGCTAGTCCAGAGGAGGGTCACAAAGATGATCAGAGGGCTGGAGCACCTTTGCTATGCAGACAGACTGAGAATTGAGATCGTTCAGCCTGGAGAAGAGATGGCTCCAGGGAGATTTTGCTGCAACCTTTCAGTATCTCAAGGGAGCCTACAAATAATCTGGAGAGGGACATTTCACAAGTATAGGGACATTTTACAAGAACATGTAGTGATAGGACAAGGGGGAATGACTTAAAACTGAAAGAGAGTAGGTTTAGGTTAAGGAAGTAAGGAAGAAACTCTTACTGTGAGGTTGGTAAATCCCCAGAAATAGCTTGCCCAGAGAAGTTGTGAATGCCCCATCCCTGGAAGTGTTCAAGGCCAGATTGGAGGTGGCTTTTAGGAACCTGGTCTAATGGGACGTGTCTGTGTCTGTGGCAGGAAGGCTGGAGCTAGATGATCTTTAAAGTCTTTTCCAACCCAAACTATTCAGTGATTTTGTGAAACTGGCTTTGTTTGACCCATTTCCTAAATTTAAATAACTATGTCTAGCCTTCCTAAGACTCATTAGTCCACTATCTGGGCAAGTTTGGTATTCTGGTAGAAAAAAAAAAGAGTAGAAAAATTTGTGGTTCTGAAGAATAAGTATGAGGTAGATGGCACAGTGCTATTAGGGAACTGTTGTATCTGAATTATTTCTGTGGAGGTGTTGAGAGCTTGAGACAGCTCATACCTTTCCAGTTTCTTCCCTCCATCTTTGCTCTCCAGCCTCATGCCCCACTCTCCATGTAGTTCTTGGTATTTTTTCCATCGTCCCTTGTGAGCTATTATTAACAATATGTGTAGGTGTCACAATGTATATTGCCTGTATTTATAGTTTTATTATATACTGTCAGTATTTATAGTTCTGAAATGAGATTTTCAGTTGAGAAAGTCAGGATTTAACTTCTTCAGCCCTGGAACTCGTATCTGTCAGGAGAGCAAAAAGACTCTTGCAAAAGAAGGGGTTATGTGGTCTACAGAGGAGCATACTTGAAGAGCAGGAGCACAGCAGCAGAAACCACAGGCAGGGAGTAGACCATTGGCCTGAGAAGACAGTAGTACTGAGGAAGGAAGTAAACACACTAGAGAGAAGCTCAAGAGGTGATCCTCAGTTGGAGAGTGGGGAAGTTGGTTAGTTGGTTTGCTGAGAATTGTGGGAAAATTGTTTCCTACCTGCCCGTGGATATTCATCTCTCTTACATTTCTGAAGATTGTAGCTCCCTCAGCCTTCTGATTTGGTGGATTGGATGGGTTGTAGTTAAGCATACTAAATGCCACCTCTGATTTCTTTTTCTTCCTCTTTTGCTTTCCCTTCCACTGAAAAGGAGGAATCCCAGTAAAGAAGTAGTGAAATATGAGCTAAATGTTTTGTTCAATGTAATGCAGGATTATCATGCTGCTTACTCCCAAGAAGGAAAAATGATGAGTAAATGTGTTGTGTTGTTTCAAGGTCTACAGATGAGTGAAGCCCAGAGTGTTAATTAAGCTTGTCCAGACTGTTTTAAGTGGTGAAGCCAATACAGTTGCTTCTGTAGATTGTGGAATGTTCACGTACAAAATAATTATTTGACAACTATTCCTATTTCAATTAAGAATTAAAAAAAATGATTGCCATTTAGGAATGGTACCCACAGTGTAGAAATAAATGTGAAATTATCCATTTAAATGCAGTGGATTTCAGTCAACTTTTTAGCATATTTAGTATGTCAAATCCCCAATAGAATGTTTGCAAATCTTACTTAAAATGGGGTTAAACTTGTTATTACTCGATTATATAAAATGTGTGTAAATAAGTTACCAAAAAGCCATTAAGTACTATGTAAAATATCAAATTCTCTGTGGGTATAATTGTCAAAGTGGGGGGAAATAAAATTGTAAAGAACCAATTTTTAAATGCTGCTCCTCCAAAACAAATAGAATGGATGTTTTTTTAATTTTTGTTATGATAATTTCCAAGACTACTTCTTCTAAGTCTTCTAACATAACCTCTAAGAGATTAGATTTTAGTCAAAGTGATCAAGCTGACATTTTTCAAGGTCATTTTCTATATGTAGTATTGAGTATGTGATTGGATTTCAAATACACTTGAGTAAATCGCAATGACAAGAAACAGGGGGACACTGAAACCTTGTGCTGTTTTCTGTTATTGAGTGCCCTAGCAGGGGGCTAGCCTGGATGAAAAAAAGAGAAATGTAGAAGCATAGGCTGTCTGACTTATTTGATTTGTTTCTCAGTAGCAGCTGTGTTAAAAGTTTCTGAGACTGGGATTTTGAAGGATTCTGTCTTTCTGCAAATGATTACATTGAAATCAATTGATCTGTTAGTTCTTATAAAAGTATACAATTCAAAATTCCTTGCAGTGTAGCAGCTAGCAAACATGTGTTGAAACGGGAATCCTTTAGCACTATCCAATATATAGATGCCAAAGTGAGTTATGTTTTGTTGGGCTTGCTTCTCTGAAGCTTTGTTTCTTGAAGACATTGCTGTACCTGAAAATGGTATTTCTATAGCACTAGAAGAAAATAATTTACTTACTGTAACACTTTGGCATCCCTCTGAGAGTTATATGCCTACAGCAGGTACATCAGTACGCTGAAGGCACCAATATAAAATGAAAACTGGCAGTTTTCGTCCCTTAGCAGAGCCACAGTAATGTGAAATAAAATGTGTGTTTGAAGTAAACTACAAAACAGCGATAGGCATCTAATTTATTTATTACTTTAGTGTGGATAATTCTCTGTGGGGAGATGCAATGATAGTTTATTATCCTGCCTTGCCTTAAAAAAATTTAAAAAGAGAAATTAGTGGTTTCTTTCCTGTTCTCAGTGCATATTTGTTATCCCAAGATAGACCTGTTCCCCTTTAAGCTAACACATGGTTCTACAAATCTTGCCTGGGATTTCTTTTCCTCCTAATGATTGTCATTATCCTTTTTCTTTTCTTGAAATACATTCTTTAGGGTTGATTCCAAATTTGACCTTCTTCAGAAAATGAGGATTTTAAAATTTGAAGGATGACCTAGCAATGAGGGTAGAGGTGGTAACAAAGGGAATTTTATTTATTTATTTAGATATTATCTTCAAAAATGTTAATATTAAAAATGTTAATATTACTTTTATTTGTGACATACTACTGGAAGCTACCCCTGGAAGCAAATATGCTTGGGTCTGCCAATACCTGTTTTCTGGAGCAGTATGCTAGTAGTAGTGTGTAAAGCAGGGATAATGTATGGCAGGTGTCAGAATTCTTATTTCTGTAGTGTGCTGAACTGTCAAAGTTGGTGTTTTGCTGTTACGATTTTCTGCAAATGCTATTCTTTGGCCTCCATTAGCACTTCAGCCAAGGAGAAGTATCAGTAGGTTCTCCTTTCCTTAAGGAGAAGCCTCCATGGCTGCAGGTGATGCAGTAGAGTTCTTCAAAACAGCACCTCCAGGTGGACATTCCTGCGGGATCATTTGCTCCCCTGGCATTTGCGGGTGTCATCAACCCTGCCTTCCCATCCTGAAGTAGAATGGCCAAAGAAGGAGTAATTTCACATGAATAAGACATGCTGCAGTACCCTACTGCTGTCAGAGTTTCAGTGGGACTGAGGTGCCACATACCTGCATCTCAGGGTATGGGCTGTGCACGTGGGCTTGTGCTTCTACTTCAGAAACACATTTGGTGCTGTGGAGCATTTCTGGACTACTGTGGAGAAACTGTTGACACGGCAATCCAAAAATCCTACGTGTGCCATTCATTGTCTGGGAAGCTGAGCCTTCAGCTGCTTCAGTACTGGCCTCTTACTCTTTCCTGTTTGGGTCTAGGCTGTAGCTCCACTGGAGCAGAACTGTCATCTGCTGTACAGAGGGCTGTTGGTGGTTGGGGGCGATGGGTGGGGGTAATAAATGCCTGGAGAAGGATGTGTTGAGGCACTAAATGTTGTGTTCACTTAACAGTATGCAAGTGTGGAGAAGAATGGAGAATTCTTCATGTCTCCTAATGACTTTGTCACACGGTACTTGAAGATAATTGGAGATGGTTTGCCTAATGCAAGCACTGTACAGCTCCTTGCAGGTGTGGTGGATCAGACAAAAGATGGGTAAGTGCTTTTTAGTGGTTTTGGTTTGGGGGGTGGGGGGGAGAATTTGTAGTTGATTGGTTTATTTTTTTTCTTTTTGTTGTTCATTTAAAAAATACAAAATCATTTTTTCAAACAGTGTGATCCTTGAAGGGGGGGTTGTTTTGTTTTCCCCTGCAGATCCATAAAGAAATACAGAATATTTTAAGTGAAAAGAGTAGAAACATTGTTTTCAACTGCACTTACCATTTAGTGGTGCAAATAATTTTCTGTCTACTATGTATTTTTAATTCATGGAACCTTTCATGTTTGTTGGCTGGCTCCCCTAGCTCCTGCTTTTCTTTCCTTCCCTGAGTCTTTCTGTCTCTGTTTACTTTGTGTATCTGTCACAAACACATTCAAATAGAAATCCAAAATAAGTTTAGATGGTGTAGGAAGAGATCCTAGAAAAAAGTGTCCCTGCTTTGTTTTGCCGTGGCACTGTTAAAGGTTTTTGCCACTGTGTTTTTCCTTCAAGAGGGAGGAGGAGCACCTAAGGTATTTAGGGAGCTACTCTGCAATCTTGGGAAGACAGCAGTGAAGTTGGTTGCACATGGTTTGCATTTGAAAGGCTGACTTTGCCAATAGGCAAGATTAGCTACCCTTCCATCTTCCTTCCCCCTACTTTAATGAAATCCTAGTATTTGCTTTTGGTACATGCCCAGGCGAGCTGTCTTTTCACCCATATGAGTTGTTGAACCCTCCCTTTAAAATATCTTTAGAGAAACTTGAGAATAATTAGCTATGGACTCAAAGTGTGTAGTTGTGGCATTTTTAGAAACCAGAAAACTTCAGGCATGACTCATATCAGTGGTTGCAGAGAGCAAAATGTGAGATAAACAAAGCATGACTAGAGAATGCAGTCTTCCTAGGGAACAGATGCAGGCATAACTGAGAAATTTTGCAGTCAGTCCTTTCTGTGCTCTCTTTTTGGCTCAGCCAGTCTCATGTATTTGGCAGCTGGGTACCTTAAGCCTTGCAGATGAGTTAATGTGATGATTGTTGCCCCAGTAAAAGAATTCTGTAAAAGGTTGTGTTGGTAACATAGATGGCATCAAGAGAGCCATGTCTTCAGATAGTGTTTGACTGAAAACTTTCAACATTTCTCAGATTTCTTCCCTTGGTTTGATGCCTGCAAAAACAGCATTTTCCAAATTACATGGCTTCAAATCCGTTTTGTAATAAGAAGATTGAGAACATAATCCATACCTTGTGATTTGGATCTCCCTCACAGAAGCTGGTGTCAGGAAGAACAAAATGTAAAACTGTAGCCTATGTGAATTTGTTGACAAGATGGGATTTCGTAATTTGGCACGATCTTGTAAGAGTTTTGCGGTGTAGTACTGAGGGTTCTAATTGCTGCTTTCTGCCGTGGGTAAGGATTGTTTCTGTAATCCACACTGTGCAGTGACAGTTTGTAACGTGTCTTTGGAGTCTCTTCTGGTATTCGGGCTGTCTTCCTGTTTAGCTAATATGTGAAAGAATGCAGAAAGTTTGGAAAGTGATTAGCATCCATCTCCCCAGCGTGGCACTGCAGCTTTTTTTGCCATGTTGCTCAGTGTTTGCACCTTGTTCTCCTGGTGTTTAAAGTAATTTGCGGAGTAATCATCTGAGGCGGGGGTCAGCTGCTTTTTGGTTCCTGTCATGAAATCTCCTCAAGACAGCAACAGGACTATTGGTCTTCTCTGACTGAACATTGCCAACTTGGCAGTCCAGAGCTCCCTGTTTTACAGTACAGCACAAACCAGCTTTTGTTGGTGTTCATTTTTAATAGGCTTGTCAGTGTTTAGGGATTTACATGAGGTTAAGGTCATGAGAGTCTGTTTAGTAATTTAGCATTATTTCTATTATAAAATAGAAGGTATCTTGCAAGAGCAATGTCAAGTTGATATTGTTACAGTGTAAGTGACTTAAAGTAGTGCAGTTCTGAAAATACTGCTAGGTATTTCCAGAAGCATTTATCCACTGTCTTGGATCCCTCTTTTGCTCTAAAGAAGCAGCTGTTGTTCATGAGTGTTGAGCATCACCACTGGTCACTAAAAGGGCCTGAGCCTCCACCAGGGCTGTTCCTAGCACTCTTTAGAATGCTTTTTAATTCTTTCTGATTTTGGTGACAAGTTAGGTATGTGTACCAAGTGTAATCAGTGTGAAATACTTAACTGGGTAAGTACACAGGTGAAAGGCAGACAGCACAAGGACTTCGGACTCACAAGCCCGGTGTATAGATGGGCAAAGAGTTTCTTACCCAAGAGCTGAAGAAGTTCTGAGTGTGAAATGAGAGGAACCATAGCTCTTGCAGACAATCTCACAGTGGTTACTATAGGCAAAATCTCATGTCAGTCTAGCCCAGTTCCTGCATGGCCAGAGATGGAGGGTTTGAGGGTCTACATGAGCTCCTGTTGCTGTGACAAAGGTACGAGACCTCTTAAGGCATTCTCTGTTGTTCAGTAAATATCTGTTGCCATGGGAGCAAGTTTTGCCTCCATCTTAAGCCAGGGCAGAGGTTTGTTTGATGCTGGGCTTTTCTGCTGTTCTCTTATGGAGGCCTGTTTTTAAGGTTTCTCTAAGAAAAGGAAATACGTTTCCTTGCCAGACAAACCTTTCAAAGTAGCCGACTGGAAATAACATAGATTTTAATAAGTGATATATTGTGTAGTTGTTATTTGCATGAAACAGATTGAGGAGCCTGGTTTCTGGCTTAAACCTCTCATTCCTAATCTTAGTTAAAAAAAAAAAAAAAGAAGGTTTCATTTGGCCTCAGTTGGATCAGAAATTTCCCCAAAATACACTAGCTTTCTAAAGGCCTATCAACAATAGGCCAGGCATTTTCCATCCTGCCTACTGTAGTATATTTTTTCAGATTTTTGTTGGTACTTTTAAACATCTGCCTAACAAAATAAGTATTTACTACATGTCTCTGTTTGGACTGTAGTAACTAACACTTAACTAAGAAATACCATATGCTTTATTTTTAGAAAGGACAAAGTATTCAAAAATAACACTTGGAAATACCAGCATTTTCCATTATTATTGGATATAAATTTATCCTCTAATGCACCAATTTACACTATACTTAGTTTACCTAGCTTGCAGTGTAAAATAATAGATGTAGCTTCAATTTGTGTCCCATTATGTTACCATGTTTAAATTGCTGATACAGTAAAAACATCTGCATTGATTTCTGAAGAAAACCTCTTCATCATTGCATTTGTATGTATTATTACAGCAGGTAATAAAAAGCAGGTGGGTTTTTTTCTTTGTGTGTCTACTCGCAGACTTTCTCTGGTGGGAATGTGTTGTGTCTATGGGGTGTCCAGATACCGTGGGTGTGAGCATGGGAGACAGGAGAGGGTAGTAAATAGTGGTTTTGCTGCACCATACTCTGTTCTTATGTTTAGGCTGTGGTCTTGTATGTGGATGCCTTTAAAATATCAAGGTTTGAACCTTCCTGAATAAGCTGTGCAGTATTGGCACTGGTATTGAGGACGTGAAGGCGAAGGAAGACTTTGACTTACTTGGGTGGAATATCTTCAAAACTGAAATAAAATTTCATAAACATTTCAGCTTCCTCTTGTTGTGCTGTTAAAATCACCAGGTTTTTCTCTGCTTTTGAAACATAAATGACTACTTGTTTAGGTATATGAAATAACTCCTAAGTAGTATATTGAAGTCCATGTTAACATGTGCTGTTTAATGACACCTAATGATATTCACTGAAGGGTTATGCTAAACCCAAAAGGGTGAAGCTAAACCAGAGAGAAAACGTTACCCAGGCAACTACCCTTGTGCAGTATAGAGAAGTGAGCATATGGCTATGTAGTACACATTTTTTCAGCTTCTTTAAGCATTAAGAATCACACGTGTAATTGACTGAAAAATTACTGCTCAGTTACTGTATTGTATGGTCATAATAGAAGTAAATGAATACGTCGTCGTTAGAATAGATCTGTTGGGAATCACTAGCAGGCTAGTCTACTTAGGGAGCAAAAATACAATAAGAAGAAAATAGCTGGTTTAATTAACATGTAAAAATTGGGTTAATTTGAATTCAGCTGGCACAGCAGATATTAATGTCTCTTCTTTAACAGTCTGGCTAGAACTACACAATTCATACACTTTTTAATCTTCTTAGTTCTATGAGTAATTGTTTTAAAAAATGGATATAGGGTTATTTTAAGCATTTATCTGTGATTTATTAGGGGGGTTGTTGCTTCCAAGTGCTGAAAAAAAATTCTTCTACTAGTATAAAATCTTGTAACAGTGTTAATACATGGAGTTTTAATCAAACCCAGGCCTAGTCACATAGCATATGTTCTTAACATGGTGCTGGGATTCTGCTGGGGTAGGTGCTGTATTTCTTTTCTGTGCTCTAATCACTGTATTGTGAACTATTGGTAAGGACACGTGTAGGTTTGTTTCACACAAAAAGCAGCTTTACCAAAATGATATTGGCAGAGATTTTACATTTATAATTCCAAACAATCCTAGTCTAGAGTCTTGTCACCTGCTGTCTGTTTTGTTTTTCCTCTGTGCATGTATTATAATCTGTGGAACAGAACTCAGTGCTTTGGATCTGTTTACTGTTCTGTCAGGTATGTAGCCAATAATAATAAATAATAATAGCTTTTTATAGCCAGTAAGTCACATTGTAACAGTAAATATGCATAAATACAAAACTGAGTAGTTTGTGATAGATTGGTTCGAAATTGAAGGAAGTGTTATTTTTGAAAAAAATTTCTTTTGGCTTAGAAAGGATGGAAATTATCTGCCTTTGAAAGACTGAGTATCTGTGTAGTCTGTGTCTAACAGTGGGGAGTACCGAGAGCTCCCAAGGCGTTTAAAGGACTGATGGATTGCTCGTGTGCTAATGTGTGCATATGTAACTAGGCACAGGCTTCTTTGCCAGTGGAGCTTAAGGCATTCCTATATGTTTGCTGTCATCATTAATTTTGAGTTTAATCTTAAGAATACCTGAGGAGTTTTCTTTTTATTTACTTCTTGCACTACGTTATAATTTATGGTGGCAAGCTCCCAGAGTTAATTATTTGTTAGACCATTTCATACTCTGCATTTCTTTTACTTTATTTATTGCAGGTATATTGAGGGAGGTCTTTTAGGCCTTCTCTGTGTTCTGCTTTTTAAAAAAATGTCCTCTTTTATTAATCTTCTTGTTATCATAACGTAATCATAACGTTTTTATGTTCCTCATGGAAGTCAGCTTGTTACCCTGTGGATGTTTGGCTGCTGATGTGCAGCAAGCACACTTCAAGTGTTGATCTAGGAAAGCCAGTAGATGTAACCTTTTAAGACTTCAGCAAAGCTTATGACACTGTCTCTCATAGTGTCCTTCTGGACAAAATGTCCAGCACACAGCTGAATAGCCCAGGTCCATGGTGGGTGAGTGACTGGCTTGCAGGTCAGGCACGAGGGGTTACAGTGAATGGGGTGACATCAGCCTGGCAACCTGTGCCTGGGGGGGTTCTGCAGGCTCCATCCTTGGCCCTGTGCTCTTCAACAGCTTCATAAATCACCTTGGTGCAGGACTCATAGGGATACTAAGGAAGTTTGCCAACTGCTGACATGCTCAAGGGCAGAGAGGCCCTGCAGAGACACCTCAGCAAACTAGGGAGACGGGCAATCACCAACTGTATGAAGTTTAACAAGGGACAGTGCCAGATTCTGCACCTGGGATGGGGCAACCCTGGATGTGCAGACAAACTGGGGAATGAGAGGCTGGAAAGCAGCACTGTGGAAAGGGATCTGGGAGTCGTGGTTGACAGAAAGTTAAATATGGCTCAGCAGTGCCCTGGCAGCCAGGAGAGCTGCCCTTGTCCTGGGGGGCACCAGGCACAGCATGGCCAGCCAGGCAAGGGAGGGGATTGTCCTGCTCTGCTCTGAGCTGGGGCAGCCTCACCTTGAATAATGTGTGCAGCTTTGGGCACCACAACATGAAAAAGACATGAAGCTGTTGAGAGTGTCCAAAGGAGGGCAGCAAAGATGGTGAAGGACCTTGAGGGGAAGCCATATGAGCAGTGGCTGAGGTCACTTGGTCTGCTCAGTCTGGAGGACACCTCTGTGTGGTTTCAACTTCCTCTCAAGGGAAGAGGGGCAAGTACTAAAACCTTCACTCGTGACCAGTGTCAGAATTCAAGCAAACAGAATGAAGCTGAGTTCAGGGAGGTTTAGGTTAGATAATAAGAAAAGGTTTTTCACTCAGAATGTGGTGGGGTACTGGAACAGGCTTCCCAGAGAAATGGTCACAGCACCAAGCCTGTCTGAGTTCAGGAAGGACAATCCTCTCAGGTACATGGTGTGACTTTTGGGGATGGTCCTGTGCGGGACCAGGAGTTGGACTCCATGATCCTGATGGGCCCTTCCAACTAGGCATATTCTCTGAATTCCCATAAAACAGGTGACTGGAAATTGCTGTATAGTCATGGGTCATCATAACTTGATGGAAAAAAAATCTTTTCCAACTTATTGAAACTGTTAGTTCTTCACTTTTATTGCATACTGAGTAGAAGTTTTCATTGAACTGGCTGCAGTGTCACTTTGGACCAAAGTCCTAAGAATATAGTTAGTTTCCATTAAAAACCCCCTGGGTTTGTGTGTGTTTCTTGACATTGGATGCACTGAATTTTGTGCTTTTCAGAAATGATCCTTGTTCCCCAGCTGCTGTCACAAGAACCCATTAAAGCTACGTGCCTGCTACACTGACAAAGCAGCCTGAGAGACAGCAATCTTAACTATCCCAGACTGCTAGCAGGCTCTGCCACCACATATTTGAAGATGATTTTAAACTCTACAGCCTAGACATTAAAGAAGCAGGAAAAAGAAGAGTAGTTGGCCTTTGTCTCTTTAGGAACAGGAGTTTGATCTCCATTTGAACTCTTGGATGTGACGCAGAGAAATTAGACTGCTCAAGGTCTTTGCTGTTATCAAACCTACTGCTGGAAACAATGCCATGTTGTCTAATTATGTATTTCTGCTTATGAACTAACTTCTAGAAGGACAACCCTGCTTTTATCTATGCCCTACTACTGTGCTAGCACATTAGGAACTGGGCTGTAATGATGAATTTGAATAAGCTGCTCTTGGCCTGAGGAGGAACATGCAGACTACTGATTGAAATTTGTGACTCAACATGCAGGACTGGAGGGCTGTGATGGATGACTAATAAGTTGCTAGCAAACAGATAACACATTCTGATCGGTTCCTTCTGAAGTGAGTGGCAGCATGTAGGTCTTGAATGGATTTGCTTTCCGAAAGTGCTAAGTACTGAGTCTTGAGGGAAGTTACTCATGTCTTTATTGGCTCTGTCTTGCCAGTGGAGGGAGGTAGGCTCCCCCAGAGGGCAGTTCAGTTAGACATTAAAGCTGACGTGAGTAGCCATGCTGAGTGTTTTGCTTATTTTATGTTCTGTTGTGACTTGCTGAGAGGAATAATGCCTTGTTCAACAGACATTTCCATTTAGTGATATAAAGCCTTCCTGACAGCATTGGGGATAGGGCATTTTAGGATAAATTTTAATCCCTACTGAATACATTTTGAACATATTTTGGTTATGGTCTTATTTCTTTTGTATAATTAATATTATATTTTATTTCAGTTTTTGTGAGCAAGTTGGTTTCATGGCTGTTGCTCTTTCCTTCATCCCTTAGGTTGATATCCTTTCAAGAGTTTGTGGCATTTGAATCAGTCCTGTGTGCTCCAGACGCATTGTTCATAGTAGCCTTTCAGCTGTTTGACAAGACTGGCAAAGGAGAAGTTACTTTTGGTAAGACATTCTTAAATGTGCATTCTTGATGTAAAAATCTGTACCTATGCCAAACTCTGTTTCACCTCCTGTTACTGTAGAAGACAGTGATTGGTAGTGGAACTACACTAATGCCAAGCAACTTCATGCCTGCACTTTTTTAATCATTTACGTATGCACAGTATGAAGCCAAGGTCATCATCATTGTTTTCTCTGGAGGACTGGTCACTTCTCTTTTTCTCTTCCCCAAGATGCTTGTGCAGGTCCAGACCAGCAGTGATAGGTGACCATAGGAAATGATTGTAAAACTGCAAGGAAGCTGCCAGAAGACCTGGGTCAATGTTTGGTTTGAAATCGTTACCCTGAATTATTTTTTGTTAAAATTGGTTATATTTCAAGCTGGCTGACTTCTAAGGCTTAAAACTGAATTCTCTGAGATTTTACAGTAATTCATAATTACATGCCCTCTGCCGGTCCCTCCCCCTGTAAAATTCAGCCGTGCATTGGAAGTGTGATGTTTGCACTGAGATATGCTCAGGCCAGTTTAAAACTTGATGAAGAGGACTGCTTCTGTCTAGATATCCTAGAGATAGCTTTTGATATCTGCAGGACTATCTCCCACCTGCCTAATGATAAGGGCCATTCTGTCTGAAAGAAGGATTCGGAGTTTAGCAGTTTGGGGTAATTTCTGATATTGAGCTTGCACTTGAAAAAGTATGGGGAATTTTTTTGCTGAGTACCTACACTGGCTAAAATTGCTGTATCTAATCTGCTGCATTTGGACATGGTTATTCCTATATATCGAGTTTTATTGTTTGGTTGTTAAACTGTTCTAAGTAAATGGGAAATTTCATGATATTGACTCCTTTGTCTTTCCAAAATATACGGTTTACACATCCATTGCATGTTGCTAGTATTTCCCACACATGTCTTATGCACAGTTAAAAAAGCCCTTTTCTTTCCATTTGAACTAACAAGATTCTGTAACCATTGCTTGAAACATCATTGTATGCTTTCTACCATCTCAAAAAATCTGTATTTGAAGTTGTGGCTGGTGAGAAAACTTGCTGTCTCTTCTTGTGTCTCTTTTGTTTTTTATTATTTTGGCAGTGTGTTGAGGTTGTGAAAGACGTGCTTTTTGTTTGCAGTATTTCAGAAGTTACTATAGATGCTAAAGGATTTTCAGAAAAAAATTCTGCAGATCATAACCTTGAGGAAGGAAGTATTTTGTGTGCCTAACATTTTTGTGTGTGTATATGGACGGAGAAGCAGTGAGAGGTGCCATGCTTTTAAAACAGGAGGGAATGCATATTTTACTAGGGTTTTGTTCCAGTGAAGGCGGGCCAGAGTTCCTGGAATGCCTGTGATGTGCAGCTTCTTGTCTGCGTCAGAGCGCCTGGTTGCTTGGAGCACTCATTAATAATCTAGGAAGAGCTGTATTCGTTTGATCTGAATGCTGAATCAGTCTGACTTAACTTTTTAACTCTTGGCATTCTTGTTCCTATTTTGCCTGCTGTCAAATGCGTCCCTTGGGGTTTGACACAGTGAGTCAAAGGATTTGTTTGGCATTTGAAGTCCACTGAAGTCCTTCTGGTGATGAGAGAAAATCCCATGCCAGACTGTATTTAAGGTATTTGAAAGAGGAGACATGCCAACACTGGCAGAACCTCAGATAGCTTTTGTTTGATTCCTTCATCTCCCCTTTTGAAACTGTAGATGTATTTGTAACTTAGGTGTAGTACCTTGTGGCTACCACGCCAGTAAATGCCTGGACTGGGGAAGATGGAAGAGCTGTCTCCGTGTTGTGCATTCTCAGCAGAAATGGTTGACCTTTAGACAAGGCTAGTTCCTTATTTTATATCATGAGGAGAAAAAAGGAGCTTTATTTTCCTGCTATTATGGAAAAACCCTTATATTTTCATAAATACATTATTAAAATACTATCCTGTAACTTTGCCACTCAATGCCTCAGTCCTGCATCTTTGAGGCCAATTATGAGATCTTTTTCCATTCACTTGAATGAGAGTAGTATCAAATCCTTATCAAGGTTAGGAGACTTAAATAGGGGTTTTGTATACTGTGGAATTACAGTGTGAAAGGAACAGAAGAATAGGGAAAGGATAATTTTTCAGTATACTGCTGTTAGGTGTAGTATCTCAAGGCTCTCATTTTAAGTCTCTGTCTCTTTTTATTGTTGTAAAGAAACAGCATGGCTTATCTGTGCGGTCATTTTTTTTCTGTACACTAAAATAATGATGTAAATATTTTAGCTTATGCCGAGCAGTGAATTTCACATTTTCTATCATGCAAATCCGTCCAACTCTTACTCTTACACAGGTGCACTTGGCTTGGCATCTTTGTTAAAGGAATTAATAATGAGCTTTATGCCAATGAACTTTTACACTGAATGTGAGATC
Source organism: Fringilla coelebs (assembly GCF_963513975.1). Taxonomy (NCBI): domain Eukaryota; kingdom Metazoa; phylum Chordata; class Aves; order Passeriformes; family Fringillidae; genus Fringilla; species Fringilla coelebs. Next base: position 128,327,813 of record NC_140028.1, read on the forward strand.
CAGGCTGTAGATACTCAGAGAAATGTTCTGGGTAAAAAAGGTCAAATTTAACACTTTGCACTTAGTTTCTTGAAAAATGCTGCACTCTTACTTTAACTTCTGGGTTGGAAATGGATTTGCATTTTAGCCATATGTTGACATCTCTACAATTTTAAGTGTTTCATTTCTTTAAAGTGGCAAGTTAACTGTACCTGGTTCTTTGACAGAACTATTACCTATTTAAAAGGGCTGATGTGCAAGCAGTGTGGGTACATGGGGGGGGTGGGAAGTATTTCTAGTTTATTGCTTTTTGAGGTGAATTAAATGGCCACTAGTAAATTAGTGGCTAGTGGCTGGTTGAGACTACACCTGGCCATTGCATCATGTTGTAGATTTACTTTCTGCTGAAGTGTCAAAGCTTTGACAGTTTGTAAGGAGTTAAAGCTCTCAGCAGGAAAGTTTAAATTCGAGGCAAAGAGCAAACCATTGCTTCTTACTGTTGAGTGTTGACAGGCACATAAAAGCTGATAATGTAAGTCCAGGGGTTTAAGAGACTTAGTAGAGTTGCTTTTTTGTCGTGTGACTGTATTTTAATGCCTCATTAAAGAAGCAGAGCCCTTTGAAATTCTTTACTAGATGGCATTTAAAAAAAGGTGAGATGGTTGCATAAAAAAGTGTTTAAAAAGGAAGTCATTGTAACCTTCATCTTTAATTTTGGATGGGTAAAATAAATGATGGTACCTAACAGTTCTGAGCTGTGAATAATACAGCAATGATACCCAGGAACTGGAACTTACATTTTCTGATACCAGTTCTCACAAGCCCTAGTGTAGGGCAAAATAAGTGTTATCCATGTTGATTTTGCTAAGAGAGTAAAGAAAAGGCACAGTAAGAGCTGTGGTTGCCTGAGTCTGTGCTGCCAACCATTATTGAACCTGCTTTAAAGATTTTAATTCTGATTTGTATTAAACTAGAATTACCCACCAGACAGAAATTCTTGCTCTTGTACTTAATGAAATGGAGCTGTGGTATAGTTTGTGGTTTTATGGTTTTGGTTTTCTTTTCTAGACCTCCTCTAGTTCAATCTGAAGCTGTTTCAAAATGGATGCTGTGTTGTGCTGCTTTAGAAATATGAGTATGCTGTAAAATGTCAGTCCTTTATTAAAAAAAAAAAACAAACCAACAAAACAACTGCCTCCCCCAAAGCCAGCAAAAACACGAAGGAAATTGGGAACCAAATCCCCAAATTTTTGTTTTTTAAGCATAAGAGCTGCAGATTTGAGCCTTGGATTTTGCTTTTGTCTTTAAACAAAACTTTATTGGCAGCTGTTGTGGCTCTCTGCTTCTGTTATTAATTATATCAGTACATTTGTTAGATAAACGCATTAATTAAGGATACATCTTACTAAGTGCTCCTGTTAGCTGATACCTGAATACTTGTTTGTAAACTTTCTAAAAGGACATAGCTCTTAAGAGAAGTTTAAATTTAAGAGAAGTTTAAAGCTATTGTGATGAGCTTCAGAGTTTTTTCCTCTATGATACTGCTATTTTTTCCTCTATGACCTCTGATATTTTTTTAATATACAAAAAATTATTACCAGAGCTTCATAATTGCTTTCATGACCAAAGAATTAACTTCTGATTGTGGGATGTAGCTCTTGCTTTCGTTCCAGAGGATTACTTGTTTTATGCTTTGCACTGCAATTGCTGGTATGACTTGGTTGTTTTTATGGAATCTATAATTCTTTTTATCTCTTGCACAACATCTAGCTTAGAGATGCCCAGCCTGGTACACTGAGCACCATGTAAAGCAATGAAAAGCTAAATCTGAACCAACAAAATAAATTACTGTAGCTGCAAGCTATGAACTCTTGCAGTATTTAGTATTTATCAGTGCTACTTCTATTGCTGGTTCAAATTGCCTTGAAATCAGTTGTAGCTAGTGATTTGTTAGCTCACACATCACAGCTTCACCTGTACAGTGAGCAGTTGCTGATGTATAAATGACAGCTGCCTAGATACCATGGATCCAGCGGCAACCTTGCAGATGCGAATTCTTTTCAGTCTCTGATGTTTTTTGTTGTTTGTACAGTGTTGGATTTTGCACAAATAATTGCCAGTTTTAATTACAAAAGGATGTGAATTAGACTTGTTAGTATGTTTATTTTTTCAAAACAGTTTTTGACATCTTCTCAGACACTTTTTTTTGAGAATTTAATTTCTAGACATATGTCAATTTGGCAAGTTTTTGTTTTGTTTTTCTCTTTTAACTAAAATTTTATATAACCAGACTTGGATGCAAGCATCTTAAGTAAAAGAGAGCCTGTTAGACTTCAAAGTGAATCTGTCATTCTAAATTTTAGGAGAAGCTTTGTCCTATTACACTGTTCGGTTTCATTTTGTCTAGAAAGTGCAATTGAGTTTTCTACATCATGCAGAACTGAAATTTAGTGTTTCAGTTTGTTCTTTGTTGTTGGTTTTGTTCTGTTGTTTTGTTGGGCATGGTAAGAGAACCATCACATAATTCAGACTGGAAGTGACTGTGGCATCCATATGGTTCAAACCCTTGCAGCACCTCCATCAAGACCAGTTGCTCAAGGGGAAATATCTAATCAATGTTTTAGATAATCTCTGAGGCTGGAGACTCTGCAGCCTCTATGAGCAAGCATTTCCCAGAGTTTGATCACTAAATTCCTGATGCCTGCTTGGGATTGCCAATGTTCCAGCTTGAATCCATTGCCTCTTGTCTTTCAGCTGTGCATCTTTGTCTTCCCTTCATCTGTTGGGTAGCTGTAGACAGAAATGAGCTCCTCTCTTACAGCTCCCCTCTGCAGCCTAAGAAAACCCCATTCCATCAGCCTCTCTATGCATGTCACATGGATCATCCCCCAGCTGCCTTGTATGGAGAGATTAGAAGTGATGTTCTGTGTTTGTTAGCAGGTTGTGCTGTTTACCTTTGTGAAAGTGATCTGGTTTTTTTTATTTTTTTTAATTGTTATTATTACTCAGGGCAAGGGGATTAGATTTATTTTTTATGCCCACAGGGGGCCTAGTGCTTTTCAAACTTGAGGTCTTAGGGTGCTGGCAGTTTGTTGCTAACTTCTAATGAGGCCAGGAAAGGTAATAAAAAAATGTAAGCCTGGTGCTAGTGAACTGGAATTATGGATAGCCACAGTTCAAGTAGAAATATTTTTAAGGGATTACATTCTGGAAAATTTCTGAAGACATTTTAAGTAATATTCCATGTGTAAATTCATATTATTCCCCCTTACAGTGGAGACAGAAGAAGCAGACAAGCTTGAATCCAGATTTTTACTTGCTGAGGGTGATGGTACTTTTGAAAAGAGCCTGCTTTTTTGCTTTTTGCTTTCTTCTTTTTTGGCAGTATTTTGAGTATTTAACACAGGTAACAGAAATATCTCAGTCGAAAATTAGGGCCAAGTTGAAGAGGATGCTGTATGAGTATGTCATGATAAAGTGAATAGTAGTTTTCAGAAGTGGTAAGGGCACAAACAACCAGAGCAGGGGGGAGGTAAGAGGATAAAAAAGACAACAATTCCAGCAGATTTGTGAAGTTGAAGTTTACCATGGATTTCTTTGATTGGGAAAAATCATGAAGGCACAAGCATATTCTGTGTGATAATGTTTTCATTAATGTGAAATTAATCTGTTAGACTGCTCTGTCCTTGTTGGAAAGTTTGGCCAGGGCAATGAATTATGTTCAGTAGTTAGGGTCTCTCTCCTGAAAGAGAATGCATGCTGAACATTTTTTAGGATTGGTATTGGACTTTATGGTTTGCTGCAGGCATTTTGAGGGATCTGTTTGTTTTCTATATTCTTTTAAGTCTACCTGCAACATTTGATAGATATTTATTTACCAGTACTGGTCTTCATCTCACCTGTGTGTACAACAGGTGCTGCACAGCCTTTGTTGCTTCTTCCAGCCACAAAATGGTTGTGGTTCCCCCCGTAACAGAAGTGACCAGTTTTAGCGGGAGACTCCAGGCTCCTGCTTCTCCACCCTGCTGTGGCTGCCTCTGAGGATGCTGGCACTGCTGTGGGGCTGTCACAGTAATGCCTGAGGGTGGGCCAAGTTAACCAATGCATTTTCTAAGAGCAGCTCAACAAGTATCATAAACTTTTGCTTCTCACTGATGGGCTCCAGATGTTGGTATGTTATCTGGAGGTGAAAAAACATCCATTTTTTAATATATGTGGATCTTTACTGCACTCCTTTAATTATCAGGTTTTATTACAAAGAGAACTACCCTGATTTTTGAAACTTTTTAAGTGATATACAAGTGTTTTCTGAATAACTGAATGTAGATGCATATGAATATCAGATTGGCATGTGTGTGTTGTATGGTATCTTGTCAGAGATCTGAAGAACTGCTTGGAAGATGTTCCAGTTCAGTGGGTTAAAAATCCTCTTTTTACGGAAGACCAACTGTAGATTTGCACAATTGACTATAATGGCTCCAATTTTAAAAGATAGAGAGCACTTCCAAGTGGTGGGATAGCTCAAGAATACTACATGCTCAGATGGCTAAAATATTGTGCTTTCTGCTGCTACTTCATGCTACTTAAAAAGAAAAAAAATTGGTGTGGGAAAGGTGGGAACACGCCAATTTGAGAGTCAGTTTCAACTGTATGAGGTCACTCCTTGGTTAACAGAGTAACTCTTTGGTAAGCTGAGGGTCAGCCATCTGTATATCCTGTTGGAAAAAAAAACCCCAACATGATTACTAGGCAGCACTTGGGGAGGCACCAAAAGCTTCTACACCAGGACTGGTGTAGTGTCAGGAGCTGTATATCACTTTAAGCTTGTTTTTTATTAAGATTTTTTCCCCATCCCATTTTCAAACTGGCCTGGAATTGCAGATTAGAAAGCAGAAATTTCAGCAAATTCTAGGAGCCAGAAAAGTGTTTTGTTATTACAGATTTTAATATGAAATTTCAGATAGCAAAATACACATATTTTTGTGGTGTGTATAATTTAGTTTTCTAAATTGGAAAATCTGCTGTTACCTAGCAGTTAACGACTATTTTTTCCTAACATTTGGAATTCAGGACCTGATTTAAGAAGCTGATAAAAGAAAACAAAACTGAGAATATGCTGGAAGTGCTCAAAGTGAAAATTACAGTTTAGATAGGTTTGAGGGTAGATAGTTAGACATTTTAATTGAACTAAAATAGTTTTATACTAATACAGTACTGTTGTGGGAGTACATTTTGTGGTGTGTTTGAAATTGAAGTATTTAAGTGAGGGAAAATGTGTGTTAATGCTTTGCAAGAAAGTGATTTTTTTTCTTTAATATCATCTATCTAAGCTAAATAGCTGTTAAAGATATAAAGCTTTCAAGTCTATGCTGGCAAGTAAAGTGTAAAGTTCATGGTTATTTCTTTGAGCCAGGAGTTTGCTTTTATCACTTTGGTTCATATATTAAATGAAGGAAGCAAAGATGTGAATTCTGAAGTAAATTTTTTATTGTTGGACAGCTACAGTGAAATTAGTCCCTGCTGGTGTAAAAATAAAAAGGTGTTGATTCTGTCTACATTTGAAAAATATACTTGTAAAATAAATAGTTTGAAAGAATTTCAGATTTAATATGTCACATATTCAGATACTTATGGACTATACCCAGTAAAGATTTTAGTAGCTTGTTCTGTTAAGTGACATTCCTTAAACGCAAAATACAGTCGAATAATGACTTTCAGAGTTTTCCTTTTAAAATCTAAAATTTGTAGGTCCAAATTTCACTTGGAGAATATTGGTGGTCCTTGTTGTGTCAAGTGCATCTGTAGTTATTCCAAAGCCTGCTTTATTTCTATTTTACTTCTTAATCACAGGAAATGGAATGTCGTAGGAATGAAAATGGAATGGAATCACAGGAATGGAAATGTAAATGCAGCATGCTTGTTTGTGCAATAAATGTTTAAACATACACATCAGTACACTGCAGAGAAGAAGGTCCCCAGGACTTAAAGGACCAAAAACCCCCACTGTAAATCAGCAGGCAGATCACCTGGAGGGAAAATAAAACAACTCATGCAGGGATCAGAAATGAATGGCAAGGCTGCTATTTTTTAGTTAGAGACTGTGGAGGGACAAACAATTATTTGTTTTAGAACCTTGCAATATTTTAAAATTGAGTTTCAGAGTTGAATTTTTTAAAAGATTGATAAAAGTGATGGCATAGATTTCCAAAAGTGAGTGTTTAAAATCTTTAGCCTGTTGCTTGTTTAGCGTTCTTAGAGCTCTCGTTCAAGCAATGCAAACACACAAATGGTTGTATCTTTTGCTAGCTCTAGATTGATTTTGTGCTGTTACGGCTCTTGACATTGGAGCATTAACATGTTGCTTTTTTTAGAACTAAAGCAATTAAACAGTGTTCTGAACTGGATTTTAAAGCTTCCATTTATCAGATATTTTGATTAAATACTTGTTTAGGATCAAAGCACAGTTGCCCAGAGAAGTTGTGGAATCTCTGCTGTTGGAGTTATTCACAGAATGACAGATTGGGTCAGGTTGGAAGGCACCACAGCAGGTCATCTGGTCCAACCTCCCTGCTCGAGCAGGGTCATCCCAGAGCACACGGCATGGGATTGTGTCCAGGTGATTTTTGAGTAATTCCCGTGAGGGAGACTCCACAGCCTCTCTGGGCAATCTGCTTCAGTGCTCAGACACCCACACATGAAGAAGTTCTTCCTCATGTTCAGGTGGAACTTGCTGATCAAACAATACTGGGGCCAGTGTTGTCCCTTGGGGAGTGCCGCTGGTGACAGGTCTCCAACTGGACCCTGTGCCCCTGATTATGACCCTCTGGGATTTCAGCATTCTCTTACCCTGAGTCAGAAATTCATGGGGGGGTATTCAAACCTCATCTGGACATGGCCCTGAGCAACCTCTTCTGCTTGGACTTTCTTTAACTGGTGGCTGGACTCCTTGAAATCCAGATGTCCTTTCCATTACAAGTTATTGTCTAGCTCTGAAACAGGTTCCTTTAAAACAAAAGTCTAAACAGACATCATAACTCCTGGCTACTGAGGCATACATCAGCTTCTCTGTGTTTGGCTGTGTTTAGTTAAGTGACTTGTGGATAGCTGTGGAACTTCCAGCTGCAGGTTTAATGCAAAACTACATTTTTTTCATTCTCCATTTTTTATTTTAATACTGGACTTAGATGATTAGGAGATGATGGTGTTAGAACTGAGCAGTAACTTGGAGTGAGCTCTGGTACATAATTGGATACCTTTTGATGGTTAAATCAGAAGCTAAAACGCTTCAAATTTTTTGTGTAGTATGAGTGGTTTTTAATGTCTGAGTTGGGCAATCTGCCTACAGATGAGACCTGAGTCAGTGATGTGGTAGATGAAGGGGTAATGAGACCTAGCGAGGGAAGAGGAAGAAGACTGTTCTCTGGGCATAGGAGCTTGTGCACCATAAATGATTGCAAAAAGGAAGTATGGGGCATGAATAAAAAAGCAGTGGCAAAGAGGATACCACGTCTCATGCCATCAAAGAATCAGTAGAAGCACAGTAGGCAGTTTTCCAGTCAGCTGCCTGAACTGCATAATCTAACATGCATTCTGTCAGAAAAGCATCTGGTAGTAGTTGCCAAGTCATATTGACATCAATATACAGTATGATTGTGAAAAGATCAAGTTGTGTGGATTCTCTTACTGTATCTTCACTGATGTGGTAGTCTGTGTTTTCCAGGTCATAGGAAAAATTAAGTGCACATCTTTACCTTGGAATGTTTAGAGCGATACTTGTACTTACATGAACTTCTGAGACATCCTTGTGGCCTTTAATCTCTAAAACAGCCAAGGGAATGCAAATGGTCTGGATAGAGACCTTATTATATTCCAAATAGGCTTGATGAGGTTTTCACTTTCATTGCTGTGCGTTGCTTTACCTTTTGCAATGCCAATAATTAAATATTGTATTTAGTCTGAAGTTGCCATTCTTTTCACTTCCTGATGTTTGGGCTTGTTTTGGTCATGTGCCCTTGCAGCCCAGACACAAATGTGTCCTGGGCTGCATCAAAAGCAGCATGTCCACCAGAGTGAGGGAGGAGGTTCTGCCCCTCTACCGTGTTCTGGCGAGACCCCACCTGGAGCACTGCATCCAGCTCCAGGGTCCCCAGCACAGGAAGGACATGGACCTGTTGGAGCAAATCCAGAGGAGGAAACCTATGATTCAAGGGATGGAGCATGTCTCCTCTGATGGAAAGTGGAGAGAATTGGGGTTGTTCAGCCTGAAGAAGAGAAGACTTTGGGGTGACCTCATTGCAGCCTTCTGGTACCCAAAGGGAGCCTACAAGATAGGAAAAGGGAGAATGGTTTTAATCTTAAAGAGAGTAGGTTTAGGTTCGTTATATGGAAGGAATTCTTTACTGTGAGGGTGGTGGACACTGTAACAGGTTGCCCAGGGAAGCTGTGGATGCCCCATCCCTGGAATTGTTCAAGGCCAGGTTGGATGAGGCTTTGAGAAACATGGCCTAGTGAAAGCTGTCCCTGCCCATGGCAGGGCAGTTCAAGCTAGATGGTCTTTAAGGTCTCTTCCAACCCAAACAATTCTATGATTATATGTTTCATTTTCTTGAAATAGAATTTTAATTTTGGGCTCCAGCCAAGGAGGGTGTACAGGACACAGAGCTGGGGGAGCAGGATACATTGTTCCTTAAAGATGGCTTATGCATGATAATAAATTAAAATAAAATTACAGGGGCATATTCAAAGGAGACTGCAACTTTCTCACGTTAACAACTTGAAGTAAGAATTGTAGCCTTGCCCCATCAAAACAAATTTGAGACTCATTTTATGCTAGCTAAGTTTCTGCTATCTCTTACCTTGCATCAGGTAAGAAGGCACCTTTTTTCTCTGACAAAGGCAAGTCTGGAGTCCTGCCATAGCTTTTGGTAAATGATGATTTATTTAATCTCATCCACACAGTATCAGTGGCTTGCTCTGGGGAAATTCTGGAGATGGGATGAGAGGGAGAGGAAGCAGATGAACATCTAATTTCCCTGTGAGTGTCTTTATTTCTCTGGAAAAGCAGAGATCACTGCCAGAAAGAGACAACCTTTATTTTCTCTTGTATGCCGACAAGACAAGCTGTCTTTTTCATGCCGGTTGCCTTCTTTGAAGAAAGTCTGGCAGAAAGCAGGAACTTTATAAATGTGATCTCCAGTGACATGTGGCAAGGTGCCTTGAGCTGTGTCAGTAGGAAGCACCCTAAATGAAAGACTTCAAGTAGAGGGGTAGAACCTCACCCTGAACCAATAGACTTTCTCTCCCACTGTCTTGAGAGCAGAATTTTGCTCCGGGAGAATGCTGGCAGACAAGATCCAAGCTGGCTGTGATGGAGCTTAAGACATGAATGAACAATGGGGCTGTCCTGGGGGCATTGACTTTGCTTGGAGAAAATTCTCATAGGACATTAGGACTTGGAGTTATGACTTTTATGAATTTGAGGTTAACTGGGGTTAGTCTTCCTATTTGTAGGTTAAATCCAGCTTGCTCTTTCACCACTGATTTCATGGGATCAGTGAGTGCTGTGTTTTTAAAGCTGAAACTACAGACTAGTTTGTGAGATGGGAAGAGGTCTGCAGTTTCATTTCTGCTCTCTGTGAAACCTTCTTGCTTTAGAACAAGCTGTTCTTGTGGGTAATACCATGTGCAGGGCTTTTGGGTCAGTGCAGTAGGACACATGCCCCTTTCATCTCTTTGTGACTGTTTTATTTTTTCTGTGTCTTTATTCTTCATTTACTTGGGCTCTTCCTGACATCTTCCTGGCTCTCAGCTGTGCCACTTCACTCTCACTTTTTCCTGCTTCCTTGCCTAAAAGAGGGGATTCCACCCTGGCTGTATTTCCTCAAGTCAACAGAGCTGCTGTGCCAGCCTGGCATGGACTGAACCAGAAGCCAGAACTCAACATGCACAGGAGACACGACCTCATTGCCCCAGGGAGTCAGCTCCCACCTTTGCTTGTGGCGCTGGAATGAAGTGGAATGTGGCTCCCAGTCCTGCCTGGCAGGCAGAGGCTGGCTCCAGTGGGGTGATTCCCAGCTTGTTCTGAACACAGGCAAGCACTAAGCTGTGCTGATTTCCTCAACCCCAGGCACCAGCCGTGCTTGGGAACTGGCTTACAGCTTTGCTGCTTGCAGAGACAGACAGGAGCTCGTGGTTTGGACTCCTGGTATTTCTTCCACAAAGCGTGAAGGGAGCAGACCAGCTCCTGGCCCTGCCTGTGGGTAGGGAGTGACTCCTGGGAACCATCTCTCCACGCTCAAAGCAGCTCAGGGAGACAAGAACTGGCTCTTGGCTGGCGTTGCTGGAAGAGTCATACAGCAATTAGGAGGGCACAGCAGCTGGGAACCTCTGGCCTTGAGCTTGTCTTCAGAGGATATTTTTGCCCTATTTTTGTGGCTGAGACAGAACTATCACATTGAAGTGGGCTCTGTCCTTTGAGACAAGTGCTTGCTCAGATCTCTTTGCTGTTTTCATTATTCACAGTGTACACTGTCTAGTGCAGGAATGTATGGTCCTTACTACTGTGTATCAAATAGTTGCTTTTTCACAGAAACTCTGTGTAGTACCAATCTGCCAAGGGGGTAGTAAACTGTTGCCCAGTTGTGACGACTAAATATGAAGCTTGTATTTTGGTGTCATCATACTTGTCGCGATGCCCCCCTCCTTGTAGAAGAGATTTAGGTTTAAAAGCTGCAAAGTGCTGGCGATAAGTTTTTATTCCTACTTGCCATGTCTCCCCCATCCCCTGTCCTGCTTGTCAGTGCTCCATGAGTAACTCCAGAAAAGTGGATCTTGGAATAATGGTATTTTTGTAGTTGATTTGTTTGAATGTGGAGAACTCTGGGAAAAATTCAAAAGCATGAATTATAGTGATACAAAACTTTCATTGTTAGCAACTTGAAAAGATTATGCTAAAAATCAGTTAGCTTTAGTCATCTTTTTATAAATTGTCTTTTAATTTTAATCTTCCCTTGCTTGAATTTGAAACTTGAAATATCTGATCTCCTTTTGAATAAATGCTGTGCATATAAAACTTCGCAAATAAAAATATTATTCAGGAACTATTTGTGAGGGTGATGATTTAGGCAAACAAAAAACATTAGGTTTGCTTTACAATGTGTTACTAATTTATATGAACAGTATTGCTTTCCTGTTATAAAATATCGTATTTGTTTATATGTTTGTCTCTACTGTTATTTTATTTTATTAGTAAATGAGCACTTTTCTTTTCTTCCCAGAGGATGCTAAACAAGTTTTTGGCCAGACCACGATTCATCAGCACATTCCTTTTAACTGGAATTCAGAGTTCGTACAGCTGCATTTTGGAAAGGACAGAAAAAGACACCTCACCTACCCAGAGTTCACTCAGTTTTTACTGGTGGGTATAATACAGTGTGGTTTGTCAAGAGCAATAAGAAGGAAGAAAGAATCAAAGTATTTGCAAACTTGCTAAATACCATGGTGGTAGCAAAGTTGAAATAACTACCAAGTGTAGGCTCTCACAATCAGAGTGCTGGACTTGTATAATATGTTGATAAATAGGATATGCTATTGGTAAAACTTCTGATTCAAGCTAACTGGTTTTTTTTCCCTTTGTTTTTGCACCTGTGTGCAGAAGGTGATTTTCTTCTACACTGTTGTGTAGACACAGACATGAAATTAAAAACATAGACTTCGACGTCTGAAAATCTCCTGTATTTTTAAATCTACAAGTCAAAGAATGTTAAATAACAGTATTGAACGTTTTGTACTCAATTTGCCAGACTCATATTAAGTACTTCTGTTCTAGACAGCGTGTTTGCCAAATATATATTTAATTCAGAGCTGATATCCAGTAATATTTGTTAAAAGCCATTTCCATCCACTTTACTTTTGATCTTTTTGGAATCAAAGAGGGAAAATTTGCTTGTAGCATATTAAGAATAAAATACTACATTTTGCAAAGAATTCTTGGCTATTTGTACTTTTAGGTACTTTCTTACAGGAAGTAAAATATTATGCTAATAAAAAAACCGCTGATTATCTGTATTTCAGCAATACTGTTAAAAATAGTCTTCAGTAGGAAAAGAGGTGAAACACGTGAGTTTCTTATTTGTATTCCTCCTGAATACTTAATGCCTGTATTAGTATTTACACTAGAGAATTTTAAAATGGGAACCTGCTTCAAGACTGCCAGGTTTCTTTTTTTCTTGTTTACACAAGTATGTTAGTTCACAGTAGGAGGTGGTATCATTTTGATGAGGAATAATTAAGATAATGCTATTGAGACAAATGTTTCAAATTGACTTTGTAGAACAGAGCCTAATTAACTTTGTATGAAGAGGACGTCAGGTATCACATGATTAAATCATATTCCCTCAGGCTTTGTATTGACTATTGTAACTCCTAAGTAGCTAAGACATAAACCAGTTTTGTGACAGAAATAGGAATCAGAACCTCTATTGAATGAAAAAGCAAATGTGCTACTTGATTAGGAAAAAATGCCTCTGGCAATGTGTTCTGGTATCTCCTTCCAACTATAGAATAAGCCTCGGAAATGTACCCTGATTTTGGTGACTTAAAGTCACAATTTTAAAAAAGTACCAGTCCTGTTTACCTCATCTATTTGCTTAGAGATATGAGGAAAACCCGTAGAAAGACTCAGAATAAAAATATGACACTTTCTAACTATTAAAAAAAACCCCAAAAAAGATGCGTGTGCAAGGGTTGTTGAGAGAGGTTAAGAGAGTTTAAAGTCACAGACCTAAAAGAGCTTGTAATGGTAAGGCTGGGTATTTGGAATATTTGGGTTCTTTCTTTGGGTTCTTTTATGTTTTTAACTTTAATTAGGAAAAGCAAGCACTGAGGAAGGAGTTTTCTGACTTTGGAGATTAGTCCCAACTATTAGGCTTTCTCATCTTGTGGAGGCATGTTTCTCTTACTTGAAAGGACTTTTCTTGGACGGGATGATACTGTAGAGATAATTGGTTGTGATGGAAGGTGTCAGTGGTCCTAATGAACCAGCCAGCCCTTTTGGTGATGATCCATATAGGTCAGAGCATAATCCAGGAGAATAAGGATGACAATTCTGTCTTCAGAGAGGTGAGATGCTCTCAGAAAAAGTTCTAATGCTGCTAATAAAGATGCTCTCAACATTGGTGCAGGCAGCAAGGATTTTCAAATAAATTAATTGTCCTAAGACTGCTGAAGCTGCCTATTACCAGTACGATCTATTAGGATGCTCAGTCAGTCACAGTAATTGGGCACATCTGTTTACCCACTTTCTAGAACTGTAAATCCTTGAATCACACAAGTTTCCCTGCTGATTCTTGCCTTGCAGCATTGTATTACAGATGCTGAAGTTTGGGCACAGAAATAGCTCTCGGCACAAAGTGGAGAGTTACTGTTCACAGGCGTGGAGATCTTCCTTTAAGCTTTGTAACCTTTGGTACTCAGCTTTTCCTTTTGACATTCTGCCTGTGCATGAGTCAGTCTTTTTAGTCTGATGTCTAGACCTTGGACCTTAGACAGCAGGAGACCGCAGTGGATACCAAATTACCTTTCTGCATTCCTGATGTGTGAATGCACTTTACACTGCACTTAACATGGACCAGATGGTTCTGTAAGGCGCTTCAGGTACTGCTTTGTAAGTACAGTGCAATTTGCAACTTTTAATGGAATAATCTAGCTAGATTCATTCCTTTACATTGGGTCTTATTATGTCACATAAACTTGTTCCGTAATCATTATCTGTTGAAGCATTTGGACTAATCATCACTTCTGGCAAAGCTCAAGGTAGTTGGAAAGTAGCATTAGTATGTGTTATCCATGCACAACATGGATCTCTTGTGGCTTTAAATATGAAGTGTTTATATGGGATTCTGAATATTTATATTCTTCCAGCGCTTCTGTCTGCAGTAAGAGAGATGCCTGAAAGTATAGCCTCCAAACTCCTTGGCTCTAATGCAGTTAACAATCTATTTGCATCAACCTAGAGCTCAAGGTGTGTTGTTTTACCCTGCTCATTTGCTAGCTTCAAATTATCTTATCTGTCTATACTATATAGCCATCATATGTATCTGTTTAGATATGATCATGTTCCATCATCACTTAAGTGGCAAGTCTGCCTCATGAAGAGCAACATCAGCCCCTTTCTCAGCATGTAAAATCTATTCCATGCAATGAATTTTAACATATGCTTGTATGTGGGCCTGGTAAAACCATTTCTGCATTGTCTGGGAATTTATTTGTGCCCAGAATATTAGTTGAAGTGGTACTCTCTATAATTGAATTTTGGGATCTACTCCAGTGGCAAAGTGTGTTGTATCTGATGACTTGTAGATCCATTGGGATGGAATGCAAACATAAATTTCTATCTAAGTGGAAGGTAAAGAAGCTTTTAATGAGCTGTAAGTGAAAGCTGAGGTAAAATCTCTAGATAGGAAATAATTTCATTATAATTCTGGTGCCAGCATGCCCACCATGGTGTATGAATTAATTTTTCACAAAGTCTTATGCTACCTGGGGGATTCTGGACTTCCAGCATCAAGGAAAATGCTTGTTTTTGATGTGTGTCTAAGTTTACAGAAAGTCTAGTTGGAGAAGGTTCTTTAGGATGTGTAATTTGTATTGCAAAGTAATGAGGATTTTAATTCTTCAAACCTAAGTCTGTCTAGGTAAAATAACATGGGTCAGAAATAAAATTTATAAATATAAATAAAATAATAAAATTATTGCAAGTCAGATAGCATCTCTGAAGACTATAGCTTTGCTTTATTGTTTTTCAGTTTATTTTTAAGGTGATTTTTTTTTATTAGTTGCATATACACAACATATGTTACAAACATCTGATAAAAAATTTCCTGATAAATTGCCAGTAGCTAGTGAGCTCATTTTGAAACATAGTTATGCTGTGAGATGTCTCAGCTTTCAGGCATGGAGGCTGAGGGAATGGATAGCCTTTTGAGGTAAACACTTCAAGGAGTTTATTGCATTGATATGCACTGTGCAGTGATTAGAAATGTCTGGTTTGTTTGTGACAGCAGAGATTGTTTGTTATCATGTGATTGTCTGCATGTTCTTGTGTGCCATACTGCTGCCATCCATGGTCATGGTTTGGAAATGTCAGGTGGCTGAAGACCCCTGTGCTTCTTTCTTCTTGGTGTAACTGGAAAATGTATAGCACTGTTCAAAATAACCATAGCCTAAAAAGTCTCTACCTTCCTGAGGTCAGTCTTCTTTATCTATGTGCAGTATGTGTAAACCATTTTGAATTGGAGCTTAGTTTCTGAACTAGGGAGGAGGTGTGAATAAGGAGTTTCAGAAGACTGACATCATCCTGTTCGCAGTTTTGTCTTGCTGTCTGTCTGCAGCTACATGACTCTTTTCTGGCTGACAAGAAGATGGGTAAATGGCAGCACCAAGACCTTGACAATGTGTTTAAACAAGCGGGATAATTCTCTCCGGTGGGTTCCAGTTTACCAAGAAAATTGGAAAGACTCACATTAGCAAGGAGAGGATGGGGTGTTTTGGCTTGTTCTGGACTGTAGTACCAGCAGCCTTTCTGCAGTCAGCTGGGTGGTGACAGAAACACACTTGATGCACCTCTCTGGAGCACGGGCCCTGCTTTGTTCTGTGGCTAAGACATCACTGTCAGCTCAGGTCACACCAGTGGTACAATACTCACAGACTCACTGATGGGTGTACAGAGACAGGAACAGGTTGGACTTCTGCAAGTGGTGTCCAGGTTTTTTTGCTGCATTTTAGTGCTGGATCCTGCCAACGAAACTCTGCCAGCAGTTTCAGTGGTTAAAACAAATTGAATGAGGGAAGGAGAAGAAAGCAGCATGCGCTGTTTCCCACGTAATCCTTCTGCTAAATACAATTGATTTTTTTCTATGGTGGTGCTTCCATTTAATGACAAACATTTTTGTTCATTTGTTCATACGTTTCTACCTGCTAGGTGATGAGTGTTTAGGATACAGGCTTTATTATACTTAACTCCTCTACAGAGCTCTTTGCCTCCAAGTAGTTGTCTGCCTCAAACTGATGAAGTCTTTTTGTGTTTTTGTGCTCATCTCACCATAAACCTTCCAAAATTGCTTCCTTCCAAATTTCTGTTGAAATTGTAGTCTCAATTGGAGTGCAGTAAGAACTTGCATGGTTGCATCCAGCCAGAGTGAGTATTACTGCTGAATTGTTACACTTCAGCATAGGGGTCTGTAATGCAAAGAAAATGTGGCTGAACTGAAATTGTACCACTTCAAATTATAGTCCCCACAAGCGTTTCCTATCAAAAGAAGAAATTTCAGATTAATTCTGGAGTGAAACATTGATCAGTCTTTCCCCACCACCCCTTTCCTCCCTCTGCCTAATGTATTAGGAGTTTTTCATCATACAGGCTACAGTGCTGTAATTAGTCACTAAGACCACAACTGGCGAAGTCAGAAGGCTGAAATAAAAAGACAAGCATGGTTTGAGTGGCAGTGTGAACTGAGTGAATAGAAGGAGGGAGGGATGGCATCTGCAGGCCTCTGGCAGGTCTGATCCTAGTCCATCTGAATTTGCCTTTCACCTTTCACTCTTTATTACCTTGAATGCTGCTGTAAGACAAATATCAATTTATAGGAGATGATATTTACTGTGGATACTTCGTGATGGTGATTCTTGACTAGCTTGAGTCTTTTATTAGTGTGCATTTTAAGGCACGTATTTGCAAATATGATGGAAATAGTTGGATAGTGTTGTGGTCCACTGCAAGACTTGCTCAGTATTGCTGACTAATCAGTTTTGCTCTGGTTCCATTTTCCTAATAACTGAATATGAATATATATTCAGAATAAGAACTGTTTTTCCAGTGAAGAAGTTTCTATAATCCTTGATTGCTTATAACTGACTACGAATATATACTCAGAATAAGAACTGTTTTTCCAGTGAAGAAGTTTTTATAATCCTTGAAACTTTAAGGGAATACATGACAGTGATTTGCGTTCCTCCATTTAGCTGAAAAATCCAGGTTTGGAAGTCTAATTACATCACCAGAGTTTTTTGGGTTTTTTTTACAAACCTGTAGAACTGAACAAAAATTCATATGTAATATCCAGTTATTATCTGGATATTACATATGAATAGGATTGTTCCCTTTAAATTACAAAAAAATTAAGTAGTCCAGCAGTAATTTAAGAAGAAAGGGTGAAGGTCACATTAGGAAAAGATACAACTTTGAGAGATTATATTCTTTTTTCCTTCTCTTTTCTTTCAGAAGTACATTTGAATCACAAAATGAGATTATCAGGTGGTTGTATCAGATAATATTTATGCCTGTTACTACTACTGAAATACTGAGAACTGATCTTTAGTCATAGAAGGAGTTCTAAATTAAACTGCTGGTGTCTTTTGCAGACAAATAACTTTATGTTTTAAGTGAGGATGCTCTTTGAGGGAATCCTTTCCAGATTAGTAGGTGTCTACATGGAAATCTCTGATGATTTCATTGTCCTTGTTCAGGGAGTAGTGTGTGATTTTACAAAAAGTATTTTGACCTGCTGTGACACACGCAATACACTGGGTAATGCACATCATGGAAAACTTTAATGTTCATGAGTGGGAGATTACTTGCACTGGTGTGCTGGTAGGAGTTCTCCATTTCTCAGTTAAAGGAATTGCATGACATAATGTCCAGACAGCAAAGAAATCATGATGTTGTCCTACGTGCTGAGGTCAGTGATAGAGACCATAGGAAAGGCTGAGTAGAAAAGGCTGAAATTTACATAAAACATCCATATAACTGCCAATTAAAATTCGGTTACAGGTAGTTGTGTTTGGTTAGTTGTGAGAGTCACGTAGGATTGCATTACTTCTATTAAATGCAACTGTTAAGGTGATTATTTTGAACCTAACTGATTTTGTTTTTCCCCATATATTTTCAGGAGATACAATTAGAACATGCAAAACAAGCCTTTGTACAGAGAGACAATGCTCAGTCTGGAAGAGTCACAGCTATGGACTTCAGGGACATTATGGTCACTATCCGGCCACACATGCTGACACCGTTTGTAGAAGAATGTCTAGTAGCTGTGAGTAGTTCTGGTATCCCAGCTGGCAGACCTGGGACACAGATGTGGAATTCCTTTTCTTGTGCACCTTGACTACTACACAACACGTAATCCAGCCTGAGGATGCGTGTTTTGAAGTCTAGCAGTTATTATCTACACGTATGAAAATTAACCCTGATCGCTGAATATGTATCCTCAATGGCCTTGGTTTCCAGAGACAAAAGACAAAGTATAGAGATAGACCTCAGGAATGGCCTATAAATGTTGAGTTTGCCTTTTTCCAGCCATTCCATCATAGTAGGCTGTGTCAAATATTTTTGAATGCCATTACATCCCACTTAGGATATCATTCTCAAAGAACTTGCTTTGTGATGTAAATTCTAAGCTCCTGAGTGTAATTCCCAAGTACATGGGACAATGTATGAGGTGGAACATCAGCCAAGGACATTCACTGTATCTTGGCCGATAGTTGTTCCACTTGACTGTATATTTGGTCTCAGTTTGGAGTGCACAAAGAAAAGAGGTACATTTGCTTTTGACCACAGTTTATCATTTTGGGAGCTTGTAGCAGCACATTCCAAGTAATCCAAAGCTTGGTCATATTCAGGTTTGAAGATCTGCTTAAAGGTCTGTTCTGCTTTGACTTGCAAGGAAGAGATTTCCTTACTTCACTTGCAATTGTGAAGTGATGAGTAGGGCAAGCTCTGACCAGAATATTAGAAGAAGCATGCAGCAAAAAGCATAGCCAGAAGATTTGGGAACTGACAGTGAGACTTGGTACTTTCTTCCATGGCTCCCTCACAATCTTGTTACCAGCCTTCCTGTGTCATATGCTCTGTCATAAAACATCAGGTATGGTTTTTGATTATCCCTCAAGGTCAGTTAAAATTTGGTAAGCTTATGCATTTTTTTTTTCAGAAATTTGCTTGATCACTGATCTTATGATTTAAATAGAGAATTGATCCAATATTTTTTCTGTGTGCAGACCCATCACCACTTTAAGACAAAGGTTTAGTCTCAGTTCTCATTTGAAAATGAGTAACTATTCAAACCTTATTGTTCCCATTATGTTTGACTGCCTGATATAAGCCTGAGAGCTTACTGCTGGTTTTCCATGACTTGAAATGCCTGTGAATTTAAAGGTTTCAATTGACCTTTTTCAGAATATGTTTTGGTTTTGTTGAAATTTTCTATATAGTAATATGCTTTACATGTAGAAGTAGATTTCCTCATTACTAGAAATAAGGCAACTTATGAAACATTTCCAACTGAAGCAGGACTGAAACTTGAACTTTGTAAATTACTACTGGTTATGTTGTTATAATCCTGCATATGTATTTGTTTAGGTTTGTAGGGTGGGGAGAGTTTTATATTCTGGTCATGATTAGTTTCAGTAACATAAGAATCTTTCATAGTTTAAAGTTCTTTATTTTGAAGGTTTTTTGAAAAAGCAAGCCTGTGCTGCTGTCACTCTTGTAAAAGGACATTGTTTGAAAACTTTTATTTCAAGGTTTTTTTAGCCTTGTAACAATCTCCATTCTCTTTTCCTCTTTTACTGTCTCTAGGCTGCTGGAGGTACCACTTCCCATCAGGTCAGCTTTTCCTATTTTAATGGATTTAATTCTCTCCTTAACAACATGGAGCTCATTAGAAAGATCTACAGTACTCTGGCTGGAAATAGAAAAGATGTGGAAGTCACTAAAGGTTGGTAGAAATATTTGCAGTCTGGAAGTTTCCTTGGGTATTTGAATGGAGGGAAAGACCTCATCTGTATGCTTTTAAATCAGTGGGGGCAGGGGGGGAAGCCTACCTCGTTACCATTCCTTGGTTTCCCACTCAGTTTTGTACAGTCCTGTCAGAGTGCACCCTCCAGCTTTTTCATTTTGTTTCAATCAGAAAAAGGTCCTAGTAAACTGGTGGTGGGGGCAGGGTGAGGAAAGTATGTAAAGATATTTAAAAGTTTAAAAAACTTCCTAGGACTCCTGCCAAATTGGCAGCCTATTAAAGTGACCTTCAAGGGTAGTTGAAGAATTCCATAAACTTGTATTGGCGGCACAGTAAGCTGATCTACAAGCTTGGAACAAGATGTTATCTGCTATATCTAACCACTTTTATAGAGAATTCCCTGTGCAACACCAGAGTTTCATTAATGTGGCCTCCTGGGACTATGCATGAAAAGTTTCACATCTCTTGACTCCTGTTTTGGGGGTTTTTCTTTGTTTGCTTTTTATTTTATATTTTTCCCTCTGACCTGCAGCTGATTGATACCGTATGTCAAATATCCTAAATCCTGCTGGTAGTACTAAGCTTTAAGACCAGAGAGTTGTACTTACTTGCATGAAGGACAGACCATTTAAAGAACACATTTATGTAGTGACGGGAACACTTCTGTGTTGGATAACTTACTCCCCTTTCACCCTCCCCAACCAGCGTCTTCTACTTTACACTAAAATACAGTGCAACTTTGGGGTGCTCTGGATTATTTCTTCTGGTTTGATTTCATTTAATTTTCTGTGTTTTTATTCTGTTGCAGAGGAGTTTGTTCTGGCAGCCCAGAAATTTGGTCAGGTTACACCCATGGAAGTTGACATCTTGTTTCAGTTAGCAGATCTCTATGAGCCACGGGGGTAAGTGGTGAATTGTCTATCTTCTCTTCTCTTCTCTTCTCTTCTCTTCTCTTCTCTTCTCTTCTCTTCTCTTCTCTTCTCTTCTCTTCTCTTCTCGGAAGGAGTGGGAGGTGGTGTTGGAGAACTGGAGAGTGTAGTGCAGTGGCCCATGTGCAGGTAACTCTTAGTGATCGGAAAACCAACCTCTAAGTAAACTCTCTAAGTGTGAATTAATTTCCTCAGGCGCATGACGTTAGCTGATATTGAGAGGATTGCTCCTCTGGAGGAAGGGACGTTGCCCTACAACCTGGCTGAGGCCCAGAGGCAGGTAAGAAGAGAAGCCAGCACAATGCTGTTATTTGTTTCCAGTGCCAGTTAAATAGACAGCCAACCTCTTCCTGTTGTTGTCATCTAAGTTGCTTTTCTCTTGTGTTCTGTAATAAGTGTGAGGAGTGACATTTTGTTAGAGTTTATTTTTTAACTGGTGTCCTGTTCTCTCCATGTCTTCTTTGTGCCCCTTCCTCTTGGGCTCCGTTTTAACAGGTCAAATGGAATTTACTTTGGAAAGATAGTATGTAGAGCAGTGTCATTTAGCCAGTCAGTAAATATTAAATGCATGCCTAATTAAGGTGTTTATGTTTTGTGATTCTGTTGGTCTGTGTTCTTTTTAATGAGGAAAAGAGAAAAAAAAAATAAAATTCAGCATCTAGCCTATGAAATGGCAGCCCTTATTCTGAACACATAGGCATGTTCCTGGCTTTGCAGTGTTCTCTGCTTTGCTTTATG
Source organism: Fringilla coelebs (assembly GCF_963513975.1). Lineage (NCBI taxonomy): Eukaryota > Metazoa > Chordata > Aves > Passeriformes > Fringillidae > Fringilla > Fringilla coelebs. The sequence continues at coordinate 128,349,255 of NC_140028.1, forward strand.
CTCTGCTGAATATCAAAATAGGAGAACTTATGTATAGACTAACATCACAGTTTTAGTAAAAGTATGTCCAAAACCTAAAGGATATTTACTTTCAGTGGTATAACCACAAATGGACTTTTTTTTTGATTTTGAGGCAAAAGGAAATAGGAGTGTTCTTTAAATGTCAAACCTGTTGATCTTTTAGTTTTCGTATTATCTTATCATATTTTCTATTTTCATTGACACAAGTTTCTATACAGATACATTTTAAACTAACCCTCCTGTTTGTCTCTATTTTAAGGCAGTTTTAACTTTGTGTCTTGTGAGACTAAGGGGTTTTGTTGGTTTTCTTTTTTCCTGCTCTGGGTCTGTGCAGAGACGCCAGTTTGACCACAATGAGTTGATCCAGGCTACATTTTTAGGACTACCAGGCCATAAGCCAGGCCTCTGTGTGTGTGTGTGTGTGTACACATGCGTCTCTTTTTCTTCTCTTTTTTCTTCTCCTGCCTCCCCTTCATGTGAACACCCCCACCACCACTCCAAGACACTATCTGGGGTGTTTGTTCAAGCACTGACTAAATGGTGATGGTGCTGGGCTGAATTCAAGTCAGTTGGCTCCCAAAAGCTCACCATCTATTCCTAGAAGATTCCTAAAGGAGTTAAAAGCATTAGCATTGGGCTGAATATCAAGTAGCATAAGTTACAATAGGTGGCAGTAAAAGGTAGAGAAAAATGTGTGATGAAAGTAGCAGCTTTGGGGCCACTGTCTCTGCTGCCATGATTTACATTGTTCTAAGAGGTGAGGACAATGAACAATGATCCTTAAATCTTTCTATTTCTTCTGCGTATGCATCCCACCTTTTCATTTTTTTCCACCCAATTCCTTTTTAATGTCAGCTGCTTGATGCTGAGACTGAAAATATTTTCAGCTACATTAATAACTTTAATTTATTTCTGGTCATCTCTACCTATATTGGAATTAACTAAAATGTAAACACTGGAAAATGTGTCCATGTTTTTTATTTTGTTGCTTTACTTGTAGTATCCTAAAAAGAGCATATTGCAAAAAGTGCTAGTAAGTATGAAAGATTTAATGCTCCTGCAGAACTTTCATTTTCTTTATTATTTCCTTTTGTTAGATAGCAATTTCAAATCTGGAACCCTCCTGAAATTTACTTTTCATTGGGTTGAATTTAGCACTCATAGACTGTGAGCAAAATGAAGTAATGGGGGCGCTTTGTGGAACCTTATTTTCCTTCAGCTAATCTGTGTGAATGCTTGCATACTTGTTTTGGCAGCCTGGGAAGTAATAGGTGTACCTGGTTTTGGCGACAGTAGAAAGAAATTCAAAGCTGGAGTTGCTTTTAGCTGTAGAAGATTAGTGAGTGAAGAGGCAATATGCAAGCCTTCATTTAGACCACATTTAGACCATTGATTTTAAAGTTGTATAATTTTATTGTAGTATCTATTTTCTTTCCTATTCCAATCTGAAGAGGCTGCCTTATATGACACTTAGAAATCAGTGGAAAAGAAGTAATAACTGAGAACAAAATCTCTAGTGTATTGTGGAATTTTTTCCAGGTATCCATATACTTGTATCTGTCTGATCATGAAATGTTCTCTTGGGAAATGAGATGTTTTGATTGTTTTTCTTGTCTTTCTTTTTGTTTTAAATCCTGCCTTGACAGAAAGCTTCAGGTGATGTGTCTCGACCTGTTCTCATCCAGATTGCAGAATCAGCGTACAGGTTTGCCCTTGGTTCAGTTGCTGGAGGTTAGTCATGGCTGAGCAAAAGAATATTCATCTTCACTGTTCGGGCTTTTTCTTCTTTTCTTTTGCCCTTCTTCTCATTCTGCCTCTCATTTATGTGTGGAAGGCTTCTCAGACTTTCCCTTGGAGCTGTGTCTAAGGGGTGGGATGACTGTAAGATTGAAGGGGAAAGGATCATCTGGTCTACAAGAATTTTGGAATTTATGAATTTTTGGAGTTTCCAGGTGGTGTTGCTATCCAATTTGTCCCCCAAAAAATTTCAGGAAAGTGAAATTAATAATGAGGTAGGACTGGAAAGTGTATTTGGTTAAAACTGTGGGAGATAGTTTAATGTATCCAGAATATATCATGAAGAAAAAAGATATAACTGGTATGTTAGATGTAAATGTGAAAGATGACAGTTGCAGTCAAACAGTGCAAATGCAAAATCATGTTTTCTTATATCTTGAATTTAATTTGCAGCTGTTGGAGCCACTGCAGTCTACCCAATTGATTTAGTGAAAACTCGCATGCAAAACCAGCGTTCCACAGGCTCTTTTGTGGGAGAACTTATGTATAAAAACAGCTTTGATTGCTTCAAGAAAGTGCTGCGTTATGAAGGTTTCTTTGGGCTTTATCGAGGTAAGTTTCAAAGGTGTTATATACTAATGATAAGGTACTATTAAGAGTTTTGTGTGACTGGATTTTTAAGTCTTTTTAGCTCAGACTTCAGTTTTGCTTCTTTGTTGCAGGGGAAGGATTTGCAAACTTCTCAATAATTAAAACTTCACTGTAATGAGAACATTGCTGTAGGACCTATCTGTCCTTTCTCTTCTCATCTGCCATAGGGGAACATTAGCAATTTCCTACAGCAAAAATATATTGTTAGTAAAGTTCTCATTTCCTTAGCAGTGTTTAATGCCCAGAGTGTTTTGTCTTGTTTGATAAGAAGCTAGATCATCTGTGGGATTTTGTTCTTTGCAGTACTTTTTGTTGTGGTTTTTTTGAGACAAGAAGATCTCTGCGAACTAGCTGCATTTGCTTCACTAATCATTGGAAATAGTAATCTTTATGAAGTTTTATGTATACCTTTTCTTAGGTTGTCACTGTGGAGTCAGCCAAAGTGATTCATTGGGTTTCAGCCCACTTAGCTTTATGTAACCACTTAAGTTACAAAGTTACCCATTCCAACCTGCCTTTGCAGTCAGCGGAGAAAGCTCCAAAATCCATTGACCCTGTCCAGGATGTAAATCATACTCACTTTGGGTATCTTAGATAAGTGCCTGAAGTTAAATGGTGGATTTTTTTTTTTTTTTTTTTTTGTTTTGTGTTCTGTCCTTGTCCCAGTTGTGGCATCAGTGGTGTCAGTTCAGGTAATTCAGGAGGAGTCATAAAGAATCAGGAATCTCAGCATGGGATTCCAGTTCTTCTCTGTCACAGAGTTAAAGTAAATTATATTTCTGGTGTCACAATTATTGAAAACTTTTATGCCCCTCTGCCATATTCATAGGGGAGAATTTGAAATTTGCATTGCCAACTTAATTTTTAGCTAGCTTGCTTAGAAACTTCTTTTCACTTGTGAAATAAGAATATTGTAATGAAAGAAATGAATTGTTAAAGGCGGTTGAGTAAGGAATGAACAGAGGATTTTAGTAACATATTGTCATGAACTGGCAAAGCTGTGTGCACCTTAAAAAAAAGTAACAATTCATAGACAAAGTAGGAAACAACATTAAAACTAGGTGGTGTGATAGGTGTGCACACTATAACATATGACCTGAGTGGCTAAGTAGCTCCTCTGCAAAATACAGACTCTGTAATTATTTCAGCACAATTGGAGATGGGAAGGGTCTCTTATTACTGACTGAGTTTGAGGCCATTTTTGGAGTAAACATAAGAATTTAATAAAGAGTACTGACACGGTCTCTATTTTGTAAGGATTTATAGCAATCAAAATCTTTCAAAAGTCACAGTTGTTACCTAAAGAACCAAATGTGTTCCTTGCAAATTTTTTGTCCAACATCCTGAAAGAATAAATATTCAGAATTCTACTATTGCCTCCTTCTGTCTAATTGAAATTCTGAAGGACAGTGGTTTTTTCATCTGGGAAAAAAAAAAAAACAGATAAAAACTCAGAAATGTCATAAATGCATATTCTTTGCTTGTCCTGAGTTTGGAATGTTTTTTTTTATTGCTAGATTTGGGGAACCCTAGGAAACTTCATCAGTATTGGTTGTCCTTCCATTCCCCATCATCTTTACTACTTTCCAGTTTTCCAAGGAGTACTGAGTAGTGAAATCTCAGTTTAGTGGAGCTGAACTTCCCAGACCAGGCCAATAATCTAATTTCTGGATGATATAGTTGAATACCATCATTTTAGAGGCAAATTGAGACCTGCTGTTTGCAAATTCTCTTCTTAAAGAGCATCCTGACTTAGCTCTTTTTAAAGAGGCAAATAGAGAAAACTGCTTAAAGAACTGGAGCTCCTTCTGTGCAGTTCTGTAAATTCGGACTATTGCTCACTCTCTCAGGGGATATTGAAGAAGTTAAGGAGCTGAGTGCAGAAGGAAGTTTCCAGTTAAGCTTGAGATGAAGGAATATTTGAAAGGAGCATTTTATAGATTAGTGTAATTACCCAATGTAATGCAGTAAACACTTAGCAAGAGTCATCTTATTCTAGTCTTGAATTCTACCCTAGGTAGGACTCACTACAGAGTACATGACTTTTTACTACTCATCAGTCACTGCAATTCTTCCTTCAGCTGATTTCTTCAGGGTTAAGTCAATGTGGGTGTCCCCACTGAAGGAGGGAGTAATCATTGGGAGACTTCTCCTTATCTGAATAAATTCAAAAGGTTTTTAAAAATTGCACTAGAAATATTTAGACCAGTGGCCTCTTGATGCACTTCAAAAAAGCAAGCAGAAATTATAAGCCCCACTCTGGACTCGGACATTTCAGATATTCTTAATAAAAGGCTCATATTTCCATCCGACAAAGTGAACTGATTTTTCTTTTTTGTACCACTGTTTTTTTCCAAACTTGGTTTTAAACCACCATCTCAGATAAGGATAAATTACACCATCTTGTGGATATATAGAGAGCACTAAATTTGGTTTGATGTCAGTTTGGTTCTAAGTGTAATCAATGTTTCCACTGAGAAGACACTTGGATTAAAAAAACCCAACAAGCCAACAAAAACAAACATGATATAAACCTCTGTAGAGTCTTTATAATATGCATTATATGAATGCTGTGTAGTTAGCATTTTTTAAAGACTTTGTATCTGAGATAAATTTTTCATCTGTCTCTCAGCATGGCTGAAAAGAATGCTCATCTCATATGCCTGTAATTTACTGTTGGGTCTATGTTTATACCAGAAATGCATATTTAGAAACTCACAGGTATTTTTATACATGCAAATTTAAGAAAATTTTGAAAGCTGTGATTTGTCAAGGTCTCTTCCAACTGATGAGGTCACCTACATGTCATAATAGAATTTTAATCAGAAGTCCACCTGATGAGTCACAGAATGCTTCACAGACTTAAGCAGAGCATCCAGTAGAGATTAATTTGCACATACTTGATCGAAGTTTCGTGGGAAATTTAAGTACCAGAGATAAAATGTAGTTTAGGAAAATGTTTGGTAGCTGTGCTCTTAATGCCACTTTGCCTGGAGGACAGAAAAGACAGGGAATGCTATTGAAAACACTGTCATCTGTGATCATCAGCTGTTCAGGAGCTTGTTTGTTAGTTTTATTTCTGTTGTTGGTGCTTCTAGCCCTGCAGTGACTCCAAATGCCATCTAATTTAGATTTTAATGATTTGTTCATCATCCAGCTTTATTATTACTGATGGTCTCCCGTGCTAATGATGCAAAAAGACTGTGGCAGAAGCTTTCCTTCCAAATTATGCAATGGAATACCATATATATAGACTGGAACTACAAGCCTACTTGTACCTCAAGTTCTGTCAAAGCACAAAATTTTCAGGAAATAACCCATGTCCAGTTTGAGGGAGCTATATTTGTATGGCAACTGGTGATTAATTGTCTAGTTTATTGTGTGAATCTGTAGTGGAAAAATGTGGCAGTATTCCATTACTGCCTTCCTATGAGATGCCCTAATGGTTTCAAATATTTTATCTAGACTGAGCAACAAAACCTTCAGTCACTGTTTTTTCCTAATATGAAGGGAAAATCACATCTGTTACACAGTGTGAAACTGAAACTTCCCTGTTAGACATCTAAAAAAATACTTTGGCCCAGTAAGATGCTTGTTTCTCAGTGCTATCAGTACAGCTGGGCTGGACGAGCTGCTGTGTGTGTATTCACAATGTATTTAGACTGCTTTCTGAAAATAACTTGTAGGGTGTCACAAAATGAGTGCAGCTTTTGGTGCTCTGTCTTGCACACACCTTCCCCTTCCCTGAGTCCTACTATGACAGTGTGTCAGATACAAAGTGGTACATTGTAATTGCTGCTAAAAAGCCTTGGATGTAAAAAGGCACTGAATAATGTGTTTACTATGTGCTATACTAGCAGGCTGCCTATGTGCAAGATATTATGCTCTGATGTTATAAAAGGCACGCGTTTTTAAGGCACTGTCAGACATTTCTAAGCCTGTTCTCCATCTGTGTATATGTCATATTGCTGATCTGCTAATGCATAGTAACACTAAGAAATTCCCACTGTGTCAAGATAACCCCAACAGAAATATGACATTTTTGTATGGGGCCTTTGATGTGCTTTGTTTATTTCAAAACTTAGCATCTTTATCATGTTTAGAAATTTTTCGACAGTGTTTCAGGGCTCTCATCAAAACAATAAAGAAAAGAAAATTTAATTTTGATGGTCATAGCATATGTGAAGTAGAGGCAGGAAAAGAGAAAAATGTTCTAGGTTTTGGTTGTTCAGCTGGGTTTTTCTGGTGTTGGGTTTTTTTTAAACTGCTGCCTATTCTATTTAATCTTTCTCTTCTCTACCTCGAAGTTTTATGGAAAGCTCTGAGATGTAACAGTCCCATTCAGTTTTGAGTACAAAAGGAATAAACCAGATGGAAAAAAAAAAACCTTTTGCCAAGATAAGCATCTTTTTCTTATGACTTTGCAAGTGTTTTTACAAATGCAAAGTTTTGGGAACTGAAAAATGGTTAAAAGGCCATCTTCAGATCAGTTCAGTGAAAATGAATTTGATTTGTCCTGCTAATGTTGGTTCTAAGATTGGAGGTTATGCAAATCATCAACTGGACTACTTTTATACTTTTCATATCTTGATATTTTAGAATGTCTTTTTCTGTGATTTATTTGATAAAACATGACTTGAAAGTCATGGTATATATAGCTTGGGTGTAATAACGTATGTATATATGATTTTAAAATTAATGACCTTTGTGTTTGGAATTGTATCTGCTATATCAGACCTGCTTAATTTTGCTGGGTTTGGCTTAAGATGTGCTTTTAAAATACATGAAGCATTTTTTTCATCTCTGAAGATATAAAGTTATTTGCCATAATGTTTATATAAAGCCACACATGTCCTATAGCAAGTTGTAAATATTATAGCAATTACAAAGATAATTTTGTAATGAAAAAATCCTTTTCATTTTATATTATTGTGTTTCCCTCATAGTGCTGCAGATAAAGTAATATTTAATTCCATAATTCTGAACAGCTTAGTGGTTTTTCTTTGAGGTCTGGTTTCACGTCAGCCGTACAAGTAACACTTTTTAAGAAACTCAGATTCTAAAATTTAACTTAGTCTGCAGAATCTCTTTTGGTTTTGAGCAACTGTATATGACCTTAGTACTACTGTATTTTTATATTTGAATATTCAGTCATATGATCATAATGCAGCTTAGTTATCTTGGGTAAATGTTCCATGTATATGTACATCAGCTGTATAAAGACATCAGTATATGAATATGGTTGGGTCTCCTGCTACCACAAACCAAATATGCTTTTCTTCAATGTCAATTTTTTGTTAAGATCATCAGTAAGAACCAGTAAAGCTGATGGATGGTAGCAGAATCAAAGAATATACTAAATCTGACCATGTGCATTTTTCTCTGTGTTATTCTGACATTTAGTTCTTTCAAAAAATGCTTTTCAGCAGGTTAACTTTTAGAGGTGGAAACTTAATTGTTTTGGGGGTTTCTTTTTAAGAAAATAAAACCATGGAGAGGTGAAAATATCAGGCTCTATAGAAAGTACCCAAATGTGCTGCCTGAGCTGCTAAAACAAAGGGTTCTGCACCAGGAGCTCTAGCTGGGGTGATTTTCTCACATTATTGAATGGTGTCCTAATTTCATTATGCTGGTGAATGCTTGCAACACCATTCTAGCTTCAGGCTTTGTTGGTAAGCTTTGCCTATTTTTAGGCTGTGTCATTCAAATGTTTACAAAATATCGACCATTCACTTCAAACAAGTGGAGCTGACAGTCAGAAATTCACACTTCCAGTTCTGTAACACATTACTTCTAACAAAATATAATAGAAACTCCCATACCTGGGTAGAAAGTAACATAACTTCCTTTGTTTTAAGAGCTGATGATTTAGCTGGGCAAAGAGCTCAAGAATGCAGTCATACATGTTTGAATGTTCTGCATTATTTTGATTCCTATCCCCTTCGGTCCTGCCATCTAATGCCATTGTTTTTGCTAGGAAAAGGTACTGAGGTTTTGACTTTTGAAGTGGATTCGTTGTGTATCTCACAAAATTAATTAGAAGGTCTTGATTTTTGTGTGAACATGCAGAAAATAAAAGTCAGTTTAGGACAGTAGTGAGACATAGTTGGCAAATCTATATTAGTGTTTAAACATAGAATGAGCTAGTATGAATTAAAAAGAAAAAGAAACAAATGCATATAGACAGTGATAGCACTTGAAGTGGTAGCACAAAGTTTGTTCTCAAAATTGAATGTTCTAAGTACTCTCATTACATATAATAACACAAAGTTGCTGTAAAAATCACCTGTTTCTAGGTGCTGGTCCCTACAAACATTTGTTGATTTGTTTATTTAATACCAAGTTACTGAATGCCTTGAATTCTCTATTTCCATGTTACAGGTCTGTTACCACAGCTATTAGGAGTAGCACCAGAGAAGGCCATAAAGCTTACTGTAAGTTTGTAAATGGATTTTTTTCACATTTCTCCACATTGTAAAATGAAGCAAATTAAAATTAGCAACTGTTAATATCTGACTTGTGAATAGTACAGGCGGCATACAAGTCTCATCCAGAGGTGTACATGTAAATTTTAAGAATCTTACTAAAACTTATTTTTGGATTCACTCCAAAATAGATCAAGCTCATTCAACTTTTTCAGCTCATCTGCTTGTTTGTAAGTAGCATAGGCCTTTGGTTTCACTTCTTAGCAAATCAGAATTGTTACTTATTGGAGGGCTTTTGTTTTTGTATTTCCATGTGGTTACTGTATGTATGATTCCAGTCAATAGGAGATAGATAATATGAGCATGTAGTGAATTGTTGGCAAGAAAGGAACTTGTTTGCATGATGGTTTTTTCTCAATATTTTACTTCTGTAATTTTGTTATTTCTAAAGTGTTTGTAAGGCACTTAAGGATTTCTTATTATAATCCAATCATAATATATTGTTTATTCACTGATAAGGCAGTATTCATCAAAGCTAGATGCTAAAAATGCATTTAAAAAAAGGCACGTAATGCTACTAATTGAATTGCCATTGTGTTAAATCTTAGTATTGAACATTCTGATAATATTTGACATTTTAATTTGTCAATTTTATTTTTTTATTAATTTGACATCTCTAAAATATTGATGTATTTTATAATTTTCTGATTTTAAAAATTGCATTATTAGTGATAATTTTTTTTTTAATAATAAGTATTTGAATTACACTGCAAATTCTTGTTAGAAAGAAGAACATAGCTTTAGAATATTTAATATAAAATCTAAGACTTTGATTTCTTTGATATCTTGTAGTTTGGTAGCTTAGTGGATGTATTTGCATTTTCATTTGCACAGAATTTGCAGCTGATGAATGTTTTCTCTGACCTTTTAATTTATCAGCTTTCATAAATGTTTGTCTTTTAAGGTTAATGATTTTGTGAGAGATAAGTTCAGGACTAAAGATGGATCTGTCCCACTGGCTGCAGAAATTCTTGCTGGTGGCTGTGTAAGTATCTTTAATTTCCTTCATATGACATTCATGAAAGTGCAGTTCAAAAGATTAATTGTGTGGACTAAGGCTTCTGTTTAACCACAGATCCGGTTCAAGAGCAGACTCTCCTAGAGCATCTCAGTTCTTTCCTAGATAGGCCAGCCGCTCTTGATGAAAGGGTAAATGTTTCTGTGCATCGTGCCTTTTAACTGCGCTCTCTAATTCTCACAGCTTGGAGTTTGTTTCCTTAATCAAGAGTGTGTCTTTATTCATGTTGGCTGTAGCTTATGGCCTAAAGAGGGTTCATGCTAACCTTTCCAGAAGTTAATAATTAGTTACTACTTTGTGGCACCCACTCTACCACGTCACTTCTTTCCTGATGTGTTATTGCACCCACTAATTTTCACTTTTTGCAGTGATACAGGCTTTTTGAAATGGCAAAGACTGCTCATGCTTCTTTGAGTTCGTAGCAGACGTAGGCTGTGTAATGTTAACTCAGTGCATAATGCATTCCTGAATGTAGGCTGTATTTGAAACCCACTAAGATTTTAAGAGTGTTTTCCTTGCACAAAGTAGTATCTTAATGAACAACTGGCGCATTACTGGGTAAATGATAATACTTCACTACTTGGTCTAGTTCTGTCTGTTCATATTACAGCTTACTTGTATCTGGTGTATTGATTTGTTCAAGCAAACGTAAATACTTCAGGTAAAATGAATAGTTGTTCAAAGACCAGTGCATTTTGCAGATAAAGAGCGCTGTTTATTTAAAACACCTTTGATCACTGGGGCAGAGCAATGTTGGTGTATTTTTAATCTATCTTTGTTTCTGCTGTCATAAGACAGATGAGGTCACATTTTCAAGCAGCTTCTACCTGTGTTGAAAACTACAGTGAGCAGCAACTTAAATAAAAACGCTTGCGTCTTAACCTCAGTAGGAGCAGAGATTTGTGCTGTGTGTGCTTGCAGAAAGTGAACTACGATTATCGGAGCCTCAGGGTGCAGTGGCTCGGTTGCATTGCAGGCTGAGAAGCCCTGGCTTTCTGTAATTCTCAGGAGATGGGGCAGGATTTGGCTGCTGTCTCACTGCTCCTTCTGTTTGATCACTGACCTGTTGTAGACTGCCAGGTAGGATCCCCTTGTTCTGTAACTTTAGGAGCATTCAGAGAAGAAAAAAAGAAGGGGAGGGAGAGAAGAATGTGGGTCTCTAAAGCCCTAAATAAAAAGCATGCTGTAAATGAAAGAAAAATGCAATAAAGTGCTTGCAGAGTAAAAAGTATTTGCCCTTTACACTAATAAAAAGTCTCATGAACATAGCAGCCATAGAGAATTCTGCAAAATTTTCATTTAAAATGTCATTTGATCTACAGTTTTTATTTTACAGACTGCTGTGAATTTTTTAATGCAGTACAAAAAGCACTCTTTACAGAGACCTGTCATTCATGAGAATGCTGCAGCAAGCTTTTTGCCAGCAGTTCATTGTAAACTAAGGATCTGCTTTAAGAGATAGGTGGTTTGAGATGTATTTTAAATGTGCTGTAAATGTTGGCTTGTCCTAAATTTATATTAACAGTGAGATGCTGGATGAAGTTGTAGCAGCAGACGTGCAGTGGCAGAATGCCCTGAGTTTTCTTTTAACTGTAGTGCTCCACTTAAGGGCATAGTTTGGTGCCAGGTAGATAGGTTGCAACTTGTCTCTTCTGCAGGTGGTCTTTGGGTTCTTTTGTAATTTTAAACCCAATTCAGACTAGCAACAGAGACTCTCATTATCAGCAGTTCCTAGGTTTTTTGGGGTGAATTTTTCTGTCATGGTGTAAATATATGTGTTAAATATGAGATGCCAAAAACATGCTTTTCCCTCTAGCTTTCAGCATTGTATTGGTCCAACTTTTAGTCCCCGTTTAAGCCATCGTGAAGCCTGTGATTTCACTGTGGAAGCAGCACGGACAATGTTGAATGCTCGAAAATTGTCAGTCTTGGATTTTTACCTCATTTCACAATGTAGTAATTGCTTATGTGGGAGGCAAGAAGACAGGAGGGCATGATGTGTTGAAGTCTAAAAAGGGGAAGACAACTAAGATTAATTTTCTAAGACTCCTGCCCTATCACCTTTCCACGTTCTACATCTAATTCTCAGCTGGGATTGTGTTACAAACACAGATTTAAATTTTTCTTCTTCAGTGCTTCTGTTTCCTTGGAGTGTATTCATTGCTTATGCAAGAGCTGAGTGCTGGGATGCATGCTAGTTTGTAATGTTTTAAATAGCAGCCCTGTGAATATGGTATAGTAATAATACCTAGGAAAGGGAGGACAAGCAGATACTTGGATAGGTTGGGTTGTTCAGTAACACAAAGGGCTTTGAAGGGGTCAGTATCACCTGAGTAGCTCCACTCTGCTGTTTGCCCAACCATTGCCAGGCGTTGACTTTTAAGTCTCCAAGGAGTTCACTTTGCATCATAATTACTGTGAATTAGTACACATGGCTGACTTTTGCACTTGTAACTAAAGCTGATTGTTTCATTGAACAAGTCTTTTTCTGTTTTGTAAACTGTTTTCTCTCCTAAAAAAAAAGAAAGAAGAAAAGAATAAAATAGATCTTTTATTTCATGACCTTGTGACACTTAATTCAGTTAACAGCCTGTTTCATAGCTTTTTATTATGTGAAGATGAAAGCGATAGGTTGGTTGAGATTTTTTTTGAGACCCCCAAGAATACAATTAGAAGTATAACCCTTATACTTAAGGAAGGCTGTTATGTAAATTACTAACACAAGATTTCCATCTCCTTTGTTTGTAAGAAATTTTCCTAATGACTATAGTATTTGTTACCCATAAAAATGCATGCAGCTTTCAGATTTGCACAATGCCTGACACCCACCATGAACTCTGATCTCTGCTGCGCGTTTTGGACTCTCATCACTCATGCAAATCCTATATAGCCCTTATCAGTATGAGGCTAGTAAAAAACCTTTCGTTTAAAGGCATGGTGTAATGATGCTGTAGGGCTAAGATCTGCTGAGCATCTAAACCACAAAGCTGACTTAACCTTATTGAATTAAAATGGACACATATATGCTGGGTTTGATTTCTGCTAATGCTAAAACGTCCCTTCGGAATTCCTTAATAAAAGGATGTGTAAGTACAACTTGGAATTTTTTTTTTTTACAGTGGCAATAATATTGAAATTTCTGGAAGCTTTATTTCATGGTCTTTTACTTGATTTTATATTTTAAATAAAAAATAATTTTAAGTCATATCAAGTTTAGTTGCTTGCTTTTTAAATCTTAATTCACTTACAGGCATCTGTTGAAAGTAACCTGATTTTTTTAATATAGCATTATATATTATTCTTAGTTTTTTGATTTATATTAACACATGGAAAGCTCTTTTTGTAAAAGTGTCATAAATACTATATTTGGGGTTTTGAGACATTACCTTTAATTCTAACTTTTTAAGTGAGACAGTCAGTTTGCTTAGTAGCTTAAATAAAGCAGTTCAACATTCAATGAAATGTGTAACTGGGAAGGAGATGCAAATATGCAAAATAAAGAGGGATATAAAACATAAAAGAAAAACAGAAGAAGGATTATAGCATGACCAAAGGAATCGCTATGTAATGTATGTTGCATTGTCTGCATATATTAACACAATGATATCGGTAAATAGGAGGCATAATTTTCAGCAAGAAAAGGGAACTGCATTTTGCTTTATTAACCTTTCCTTCTGCTCTCCTTTCTCCTTCTGAGCACACAGTCTTTTCCTTCCCAGCTGCTCAGTATGTGCTCACTATTAGGCAGCTTAAATCATGTAGCACAGTACAATTACAGATCCCATACAGATCTGCTTTTGTTTAAATTGTCAAGGCAATTTTAGGCATATTTTGAGAGACTTTATAGGAATCATAATAAAGTTAAAATGCATCGGACCTGCTTGGGCAGCCTCAGCTCTGCCATGGAACATAAAAATTAGATATGGTTAACATGGAGTGCAAAATCCTGCCCAGAATTAATTTTTATACAGGAATATGATGTGAAATTCCATGTGAATTGTGCCAAATAACAGATCCAGTGCAAATAGTTTTATTAAGCTACTTAAAACACTTATTTTATGTTTCAGAGAGTAATAAAGATAAGTCCACATCTGAGCTACATTTTCTTTGTGGCATTGCAGTGGAAACAGAGGGTGTATAAACTGCAATTCCCACATTTAGATCTCTTACTTTGAAAAATTCAGACATTTGGAAATTGTGGACTAAAGGAGACTGAAGGTGCCATTCTTGATTTCATTATTATGAAACCTAAATATGTTAACATTCAACTATATTTGGCAAGGGAAGCTGAGCTATGGGTAAAATTAAACTGCACAGTATATATACCAGGGGAGAAAAATACCTGCAGGTATATCTGGGGAAAAAATAAAAAAGAAGCAAACAATTGCTGTCACACAGAAAAGCTTTGGTCTAGTTTATTGAGCTAGATAAATGAAGATGGTCATCTTGATGATTGCTCTTATGACCTTTGGCAGCAAAAGGCATAGTCTCTTGAATGCTTAGCAGATTTGTTCTCAGAGGTCTGTTCTCCCTGTGGCTGGAGATCCATTACTTTCAAGGAGATTTCTACCTGCTTCTGTATATCCAACTTTCACATTTGCTTTAAGGAAAACTTCAGAATCTCCTAATACATGCTTTTTTCCCTTGATTGAATTTAAAGCTGTTTTTTGTGCATAAAATTGATGTTGTTCAATAAATTATTTAGATTTAAATTCTGTTTAACATAATTAATATAATGTAACTGAATATACTATAATTAATTAGATATTTTTAAAGTGTAGGACTGTTCTCTGAACCACTGTAATTGTAGTTATTTTCAGCATGCTGAAAATCATTTAAACTAATCGTAAATTTTTGGTAAAAAACCCCCAGCTAGATCTGGACTTAAATTTTACCTCACATTTGCAAACTGACTCTATTTCAACACCCCTCTCTTTTAATTGACTCTGATACATTTTCATCTAATTTTAGACTTAAGCCTTATGATGAGGTTTGGGAAGGCAACACACAGTAACATGATAGCCCTTTCCAAGGAGTTGTACCAAAGGCTGGGAAAGTTACTGTGTAAAGTTCCTGCTTCTCTTTGGCCTCACCCCATATTTCCTTGCAGGTTTGGATGTTTTTAAAACAACAGTTTGCTGAAATTTTCATCCAGTCTTAGCTACTTAAAATGGTCTTTTCCTAAATCAGTAATGAATTTTGCAGAACTTGATTTCATTTCATTTTGAATCTTCCTTTTGCATTAGTTAATCTAATTTAAACTTTTTTTTCACAAAAAGTATTTTTCCATAGCAAATAAGAGATACTTTCCCATTTTGCTTTCCCTCACTTCTTTCTTTTCATTTCCTTTCCGCCTGAAAAAAAAAGAGACAGAAAATTTTTTCAAACTTTTTTTCAAACTGTAAAACAAGGAGGGATGCCTAGGCTTAGGTTGATAGTTTTCTGATTCCTGAACCAAACAATTCTGAATGCTTAAAAAGTTCATTTTTTTCCAACAAACTTACTTAATATTAATTCAACATGAATCTTATTCTTTTTTTCTCCTGTTATATTAGAAATAATGACTGCAAAGTTTTACATGAATGCACAATGCAGTTTAACACATGGATTTGTTTTGACAATTATATTTTATTACATGTCCCTTTCTCCTTTTACTTCTTCTTTTACTGGCAGTAAAATATTACAGTGTTTACCAGTGAAGGCTCAAAAAAATCCCAAATCCAAAAAGAAGGGCTCGAACTCAAATCAGGAATTAAAATCTAGCTTTCTGTGAGAAAAAGGAAGATATTTATGATGTCACAGTAATTTATGATGTGACCAAGAAATAATGGGTCACGGTTTTAATACAGCTACCATGCCTTAGGACTTGAAAGGTCTGTAAATCATTAAATGATTCTACAGCTAGTCAAAATAGACAAGTGGAGCAGACAGAGCCAAACATTAACAGATTTGACAGGTCTGTAAGTTAATTGCTTTTATAATGCCAATCAAGTAGGCTCCACTTTGATTTTTTGGCTAGGCTTCTGAGAAGTGAATTACCTATAACGTGGAAAATATCCACAATTTAAATTTTTTTTTCCCATTGCAGACTTGGTCGGTGCTTATAAACAAACCGTACTTCTGTTTGTTTCTGTTTAGCCAGGTCATTAATATTCTATTGTAGGACACTCCTCACAACTTGCATCTGAGTCTTGGAAATGTGATGCAGTAGCAGGAATGTGCTTCTGTTCAGACTAATTGCAATTCTATTTATGAGCACTTTTATGTGAGGATTTGTATTTGCTTTACGTTTTATGTACATTTGGACATAAACAAGACTGTGATTCTAGCAGTGTTCGCTGTTTGAGCTGCACAAAGTAAAACCTTAGCAAGACCAAGGGAAGGCTGTCCTCAGAAGACAAGAAAGATTAGCTAGAGAAAAACAGAATTCTGCCTGAGCAGCATGAAAGCTGTTTCTGTGATAGGCTGATCAGGGTAGTGAAAAGCAGATGATTGAGGGCTCAGGAAATCTTGTGATCTGAAGAAAAGGTATTTACTATATGAACTCCCATTGCTAAAGAGCATTATCAGAATGCTGCCTAGATAGGACCGCAGATGAGAGAACACAAAATAGCTTGAGATGGCTTGTCTAGATTTTTGAGGCCTGGCTTTATGGAATGAAAAGGTAGCATAGAACCAAGCTTTTGAGAACCCAGTATGCTTTGCTCTTGACATGCAGTACCATGAAATTAAGGTGGTCACCTTTGAGATCTGTAAGAAATTACGGTGGTCACCTTTGAGACTGTAAGAAAAACAGTAATTTTGGACTGCTGTCTGTTACTTGGGAGCTTTTCTGGTAGCAGGAGAGTCCATAGTGAAATCCCTTCTGCAGCAGTTTGGCATAATTCATCTAATGCCCTTGGGACCTGCTGCCATACAAACACCAAGACTTTTAGAAGTAGTTCGAAGCACTGCAGTGGCACTCTGTAAATCTGGCTTCTGAGCTTTCTTCTGCTGTAGAGTTGGTATGTGGTTTTGTGGTAAATCATTGAACAGTTCTGTGCCTTAGTTGCCCTTTATTATACAATGAAGATGGTAATTCTTCCATTCTTGAAATCATTGGTACATTTTTAATTTAATTTTTTTATGACAATGAGCAATCTTTATTTAGTGTCTGTACCTTAGGAACCTTGACTTTAATTAAGATTAATGGATGCTACGAAATGCACAGGAAAACAAGCTGCATCTGGAAACTTAAAAGGAGTAAGGGCTTGTGACAGAGTATAATATGCAGTAGGACTGAATATGATAAGCAGTTGACAAAAAATCTTGGAATTTGCACCTCCTTCTCTTTTGTAGATTAAACAAGTAACCAAGATATTGTGGACAATTTCTTTTGCAGTGGTTGAATTTTGGTAATTGTATAATATGTTGCTTATGTATTTTTATGATTGCCATTAATTGCTATAATTGCTATCCCTGGGTGATATTGTTGAAAAACATTATCACTCTAACACTCAGTAGTAATCCTTCCTTCATCCATGAAACCATAAAAAGGGATATGTGATAAGTTGGATGGGATGCAGAAGAAAGGTCTAGGCTGACCCTAAAAGCTGTTACAGAGAGCAGGAAAGAGGCTAATTTGAAATAGATAATAAGGTTAATTAGAGGAGCAAGAACATTTGATGGTCAGTAGCACTGAAAGGAAAAGAATCTAGTACTTTCTTCTGGAATGAAAAACACAGAATTTCCTTCTTTAATTGCAAGCTGTATTCTCTTCAGGACATACACCAAAGCTTTCAAATGGAGATGTGAAAGCCCGAGGAGAGTTTTGTCTGGTGTGCTCATTTCTTAGTTAATCTCATAAGGACACAAAAAGCAGTTATATTAAAAGGAACAGGAATTTCTTCTCTCAGTGTAATGGGGGGGGGGGGGGTGAAAAACCAGCAAGTTTATTTTATAGCAAGTTTATTGCAGAGTGATTTGAACACGAAGAAATAGAAAACGTTTTGACTTCTTAAACTGAAATACTGTTAAGTGCTTGTTACTAAACCAAATTTTTTTAATTACAGAGTGGGCTTTATTTCTCCATGGACAAAAACACCCCAACCAATCCTCAACTATTTCTTCTTCTTCCTTCTGTTCAGTAAAGTAGGAAAGTAGCAGGAGACATGATAGACAGTACTGTATTACTGTGCAAGACTATACTGCCATCGAGAGGTGTTGGGTGATATCATACCAATTGCAGAGTTGAAGAACCACAAAAATGGGAAAAAACCCAGCTTATTTTTAAAAATTCACATGTGTTTGCGTGCATAGCTAGCTGACTTTGTTAAAGCACATTTAAAGTCATGCACATTTCTAGTTAGGCATGTATGAATTGTTCTTGGATGACAGTGATATTTCCCTTTTTTTTTCTTGCTCTAAATCAAACAAGACCGTAAGTGCTTGTGATTAGGTCAAATGTTAAATTCTTTCAGAATAATATGGGCCCTTTGAGATAATTATCTATGCAGTACCTCTGGTTATCTATGCCTATAAATAACTCAAAATTGCAGTTTTTACTTTAATCACATGATAATAACTGAAAAGTAATAGATTTACTTATACAGTCAGATCATTTGTTTAAAAAATGATTGGAAGATGTGATAAGGAATTCAGAGTTGAGGGTATTCAGGTTTGTAACTTCAGTACAGAAAAATTTGTGTTAGTGGGAACCATCTGTATTAAACATTGATGTATTTGATTTTTCTGACACTTAGTGGAGAAATCATTAAGCTTGAACAACCTTTAAGCTTAAATGGTGTTTATTCGGAACAAAGAAATAAAAAGTACTTTTCAAATTCTTCCCTTTGGGAGCGTTTTTAAAAATCTTATAATTAAATACATTTTTGGCTGCAAAAGCTAGCAAACAAGAAGGCAATATTCTTCAACTTTTGACCAAACAAAATGAATGAACAGGGTGATACAATGTGCTGAGGATGTTTTGTCTTTTTTTTTTTCCATACCAGTTCATACCAGTACCTTGAAAAGACTGGAAAAAACCAGATTGATAAGATTTCTTTCATTGCATTCACTATGCAAAAATTGAGAAAGAAGACAGAAACTGTACTATTGTGATTCAAGCTACTGATTTGGAGATGAGGATATCTGGAGACTCTTACAAGTTGTGAATGTTTGAGCAGGGAGGAAATGCACACACTGGTCATACAATTAAACTGTCTGCCTCAAAACCCCTTCTTGTAAAACCAGATTCATTGTACTTTCCTCACAGAAGCACTGGGAGGAAATAGATTAATATTTATGAGGCGCTTGCATTACTGTGATGATGAATAACACAATAGGAGTTACCAGAACTAGATAAGCAAGAAATCATTTCATTAGAGAGTACAGTAGCCATCTCCGGTTTGCTTCCCCCCCATTTTGAGGGCAAGGAGCTGCAGTTACCAGCACAGATGCTCAAATAACAGAATGATCAAAGCTCCCCACCGAGACACTGTACTTGTTACCACTGGAACTGCCTCTGCACAGGCTGATAAACCAGCCTTCCTCTGCATCACGAGGCAGGCAGGTGGTAGAAACCCTGCTACTGAGACCTCTGTCAGGTATTGTCTGGCTCATCGCTTTCAGTTATTCACCGTTTGATTTTTGGAGTATGTCTTAGATCGAATTCAGAGCGTGGCAGAGGTTGTTCAGGGAGCTCTGGGATGGTATCTGGACAGTCTGGAAGCACTTCACTGGAAATGACCAGTGTCTCACTTCAAACCTGCTGTGTGGGCAGCAAAATTGATAGTCCTTTTAGTGCTGTGTGGTGCAGGCAGGTCTCTGGTTTTAAAACTTTGAATGTAGCGAGCTCGGTTGTATGAAGTGGGTAAATAATAGTATCTGTGTTTTTAAACAGCAAGCTGAAGCAGAGAAAGTCCTATGTGATTTAACCAGAGCAGCAAATGTCTAATGCTGGAAGTGTCTACACAGCCAAGTTGGACATGCAAACATAGGCATTTATATGCACCTCCTAGCACCTGAAGTACTTCCCATCTGTTTGGGTTGAAATTATATTGTATTGAAATAATTTGCCTTTATTCTCCTTTAAAATTAGAGATATCTTTCTGCTTCCTTTCTTTATAATGGCATTCACTTATAAACATTTTTATAGATTTTTAAACTGTTCCATGTTTTGGTGCACTAATAGTAATAATAATACTAATTTTGTACTAATACTTAATTTTGTTGTAATCTTTTAAAATTTAATACAGTTTTCCTGTAGGGAAAATTAAAGGAACATTTCTCATGGAGTTATGGCACAATGAACTGCAGAAATATCATACTGAGGGAATGTAGTTTAATTCTGCTAGTAGATCAATTGATACGAGTTTTTAAGTAATGTGTTTTAGAGAATGGCTCTTGTATAAGAAACTTGCAAATGAACATTATCATCTGCAATTCAGATTTTATCATTTTTAAGAAGAATATATATATGTTGGTATGGGGTAATGCCTAATAATTGTAATATCTACACCAAAATTTTTATTATATAAGAATATGCAATTCATCGAAGGACCTTCCCACAATTCTTTTTTATTTATTTTGAGACTTAGCAGGATGAGTAGACAAGCAAAAGAAACAATTTTTTTTTTTATTTTGAATGCTTACTTGTTTAACATGTTCCAGCTTAAGTGCAAAACTTAAATCAGCATATCTGCTAAATAATTTATCAGTCTAATTTTTGATGGCAACAAGAATAGCAGTTTTATATATACCAGGATTCTGGTTTGGTAAAAGCAGTTAAATTAAATTACGCCAATTTGAAAGTCAAAACCAGTTGAGTTACACAAGAGTATGCTTTTCCTGGTCAAAATAGGAAACACTTGGGATATTTTGGGGGTTATGTAAAGACTTTAATTTGTAACCACATTGTATATGCTCACTCCAAGCAGTAGGCAAGAATAGTTGTTCGTGTGATTTGCCATTTCTTCAGCACATTATTTGAATACGCACCATATTACTGTGTGTATTTTTTATCTTGAATGATAGTTAATCTGAGCTACAATTAATTCTTTTAACACTGGGATAATTTTAAAAATGCGTGCACGTGGTGTTTGCATACTAGACATCACTACATAAAGTGCTTTTAAATGGTTATTTTATTTTAGTCATTACCTTCTAGAACAAAATAGCTGTTTGTTGTAGGGAGGGAGAGGGTTGCCCTTTGCATAATTCGTGTGATTTGAGAACGCAGAGAAGAGCAGAGCTGTTATGCCACAGAATTACATACTTAACAGAAGTTAGAATGACATTCTGTTGAATTTGAGCCAGAAGGAGTTTGAATGAATATTTTTCTAATACACTTAGGTAACCTTCTCATTACCTTTTTTTCTGGTTGCAGATTTTTAGCTCAGGATCTGTCAGTGTAGCTGAAAGATTATGCCCTAAGTTACATATGATGAATGAGATGAACTCTACGAGAACCAGAGGGAGTCCAAAATGCTTGCCACCATTGTGTTTTTAAGCAGACTTTCCGAATTGATTGAGTGGTGTCTTCCCAATGAATGGAGACTGACACAGTGAAAACATTTAGTGGTTCCTCATTAATAGAATCCTTCAGTCTCTAGACCTTCTTTTCTTTAATGCCTGGTATCTCAATAATGATGTAGAGCTCAGACTCTTGAATCAAACAGCATTCAGTGGCACTGAAACTGGTAGTTCAGAGGGTTTTTTAAAAAAGCACAAAATACTTGCAATTCTCTTCATTGGAATCCATGTGTTCTTTGTTATATGAACTCATGTCAAAATTGGAAAACCTTTCTGCCAGATTTCTACTCTTCAGCAGTATGTTTTCACTTTCTATATACTGCACATCACAGCTGCTTTACTAGTTACTAATTTTTTCTTCATTACTTGTGTTATAGTGTTCTTGGTTTGTCAGTATTGCATAACTTGGTGTTGGAAATGTGTTCTTGCAAAAAGAATTGAGCTAGTGTCTGTCTGGTGTACTGCAGTGTCCTGCAGTGGCTGACCTGCTTCCTCTCTGTTTTTCCTGACGACTCATCTCGTGGGGGAGTAGGTTTCTCACCTTGTGAGGTGCACTAATACTAAAACTCTTGACTGCTAATAGCTTAAGCGAGTGCAGCAAGATTGAAAATGTCTAATCCTGAATGTAACAGGATGCACACTGCAAATAATGTAGCAGGTTAATATATTGATTTCTGCTTTTAATTTCAGGCTGGAGGTTCTCAAGTAATCTTTACCAATCCACTGGAAATTGTCAAGATTCGACTGCAGGTGGCTGGAGAAATTACTACTGGTCCACGAGTTAGTGCCCTCAGTGTATTAAGGGACTTAGGTTTCTTTGGTCTCTACAAGGTATGTTTTTTTAAAATGTTAAAAATAAGCCTATTATAAATTTTCAAATCAACATATAATTTCATTGTCCTCACAAACTTTCATAGGTGGACACAATTTTATTTTCTAAAAGAAAAAATATTATGTGATATTATATCTTCATTTTTTCATTTTTGATTAAGGGAAGAAACTGTCTCATGTTTTTGAGCATATGCTTTTTGTAAATCTTACTGAGATTTCTTCTCACTTCAGCAGGTAAAAGGTTCATTGAATATTATTTTGTGATTCCTGATATTCTGCCTGCTGTAAAAATAAGCTTATTTTCATCTGCTACATGGTATAGAGCTTACAGTTTTGGAACGTGCTTTTGTTCTGCTGTGGTTGATTCAGCAACTTTCCCAGATGTCATCGTTCATTTGGTGATGAGAATTAATTGCAGCACAATAATAGTGAAGAAATACAGACAGTGGGAGCCCAGCATAAAAATAAACTCCTAAAGCAAGCTTCCTCTTGCTTCTTTAGAAGAATATTTTCCCAGATAATACCACGAAAAGCTGCCTTTGTGAGCATATGCTACAGACTCTACAGTTCTGCTTGTTATATTACTGTTTTCACATAGATACATAAATACGTAGAAGTTGTTAGGTTTAATGTTGGTAGCAGGAATAAAAACATCTTCTGAATGTTGAGTCTTACAGGATATATGCTACAAATAATTTAAAGGATTAACATACTTTTAGGATGTCTTCGACTTTTAGATGAAGGAGATTCGATATGGGAGAATGCGAAAGGTCTTGAAGTACTTTGAGACAGCCACTACACTCAAGTACTGAAACAAAAGTTGTAATGGATACCATATACTGCAGAGCACCGTGTGGTGTTGCTTCAGACTCTGCAGCCTACAACTCGGGAGAAAGCTTGCATACTTCCAATTTGTCCCAGGATTTCCAGTGAAGCAGGCAGTATTCCTCTGTTTCTTATTTACAGCAGTCCGGCCATAAATTGAAGATGCTTCAAAAGACACCAAATGAGCCCCATCCCCCTCCTCCCCAGCATTTAAATTCCATCTGCTTTTTTAATCATCCAGTCTTTTTAAATTGTTCTGTTAACATTACAAAGAGGGAGCCTGCCCATGAGAACGTGTCTGTATGTTTTGGCCTGGAGAGAAGTTGCAGGTCTGAATAGGATTTAATGGGGAGTTGTTTTTCCCTTTAAATTGACTTGCTAATTTTTTAGGTGTTTTACTGAAGCTGAGGCTATTGTGTAAACTCCTAGTAAATGGCATTACTGTGTTGATCAGATTAACATTTACAACTGAAAACAGGGGTTTTGTAAAGAGTCTGCTTCCCTGAGGCTGTGCAGGAATGGAGGTCAGCTACTGACTTTTACTTGGACTAGCAAAAAGAAAACATAATGAAACCAGAGATGGACTAGTTTACTAAAGTGGCAATTTTAAAATTTTTTTTCTCCCAGAATACCTGCTCCTGGTGGTTGAGCAGAATTTGCTACATTTTGTCATTTTTAACGGCATTAATGTCTTGGGTAGTATCATGAATTATTTCTATCCTCTAGAGTAAATACTGGTGGGCATTAGTCAGGACTACACATGAAGAGGAGCTACTTACAGCACGATGTTGCATTGAAACAGACAATTATTAATCACAAGACAGTTTCTGTGCTTCATTTATTGAGTCCATTTATGTTATGAAAAGTGAGTAGCGATTTCTCACAATTTACTTCCACAAAAAAAATGCCACAAAAGTGTTTGGATTTGTTTTTACTCAGCTGTTGTCTCTGTTTCTGTCTCTCTCAACCCCTCCACCCCACTTCCTGCGTTCGTGTTCTTTTGTATGTTGTTAGGATTCATTGCCTACAAAAACTTGGGTGATTTGACAAAACTAGAGAATTTAGCCTGGCAATGACAGGCACCCACTGAGCACAGACCATGTCACAAGGCTTGTGTCCAAGGGCACCCTTAGTCACAGCTAGGTCTGTAACTGGGCAGCTTTGTGCTGTTTTCTACCAAACATTTGGGACTGCAGCCAAAAGAAAATGGCACTGCTATCTGCCCCCTTTCCTGTCAGAGCGTTTGTGCACCCACATAATGATCTGGAACAAGAAAGTCATTAAAGCCTCCTCCTCCTTAGGGCTTAGTTTGTTCTGAACCCAGACCAGCTCACTCTGTAGCTCCTCAGGATGTACCCAGTCGAAGGGAGCAATGGCTGTGGCATGGGGACCCAGTCTGTCTCAGAACAGTTTTAAGCTGCCTCGAGATGCTTGTGGAGCTGCAGTGTTGGAGGCAGTAGCAGCCCTCTCCTGAATGCTTGTGCTGGAGTTGGCAGTGTTGGTGTGGGCAGGCAGACATTAACAACTCATTGCATCAGTCATCAGCCCCAGTAAATGTTACCCAGAGACATCAATGGTTTTAAATAATTTCAGATGAGACTAGAATTGGTAGGTGCTGCCTTCTTTGGTGGTGCTTCTAAATTAATTTAGTAAGCATAATGACCAAGTGGACATCAAATAATAATCTTCTGCCAATGAGAACTGAAATATCTTGGTATGTTTGGAATGTAAAGTCAAATTAGCTTTAAACTGTGAAATAGGAATGAGGATTTTATGACTATCTCAGTACTTCTCGTGTTGTTCACTCTAACAACTTTCATTTGCATCTGAAGTCTTTGCTTTAGCTTTGTTTTTCCTGTCTCAAGACACAAGGCTTGTATCTCAAGCCCTTATTGTACCTACTTTAGTGGACCTGGTTATGACTCCATAGATACTGCCATAGAGGAACAAGAATAGATAGTTATTCTAGAAAATAATTTTATTTGGGAATCTTGAAGTTCCTTTGTAGGCTCAATGAGCCGTCATGTAAGTATTCCAGCTGTTTAAACACTTGTCTATCCTAGCCATAACTTTAACTGATTGACTTCCTTCTGCAAGTGTTGAAAGCAGAATTTTAGACTTTTAATTTCAGGAATTTTAATTTTAAATAAATTAATGTCTTTTTTGGTTTTAAGTTTTATTTACCACATGGCAAGGATTGCAGTGAAAAGTCTCCTTTCCTAGTTCAGAGAAAAGTCATCCCTGAAAGCTGTTCTTACCACTACAGATCCATCTGCCATGTTCTGCTTAGTTTCCATGAGTCATTTATGCTGAAATTCAGGTGAAAATCTGTAAGAGTCCCATATAATAGTCAGCAAGGAAGAATGTATTAATTATAAGTGCAGCCAGAAGATGTGAAGAGTTAGTCTTAGCTTGATGAGGCAAATTCCTGCATGTCTTAACAAGATGTACTGCTTGTTATTTGAATTCTTATATTTTGTAGTATTTTCTACCTATGAAGCACTTCCTGTGGATTTTAAAATAAAATGCCCACACCCCCCTGATATAGTTAATTTCAGTGCTCCTGTCTTGCATTAACAGAGAAAACCAAGGCACAGACAGATAAATCTTATGTCTCATGTCAACAAATTAACAAAAGAAATGTAAACCCTTTTTGCATCCAGCTGAGTGAATCTTGTATTGATTATGATCATAATTATCCCTGCATTCTAGTCCAAATGCACATCCTTTGAGAATGACTGAAAAGAAGCTGGATTGCATAGTTTTGGAGCCCCTCTGTAAAAGTGAGAGTACTATTCTTTTGGGTCATTCATTGGCGCTTTACTGTGCTACCGACAGAAACAATTCACAGTAGTGCTGTGCTGAGATCTCTGCCCTGTGCTTTCTCTACTTGCAGACTCGATGTTAGAATAATTTTTGTTGAGAGCCAGTCCTGGAGGTCACCTGGGCAACCTGACCAGGTATTTGACCACCTTTACAGTTGAAAAGCAAACATAGAAAAGAAAAAATCCCACACCTATTTTCTTATGACTAATTGAATTGGCCATGTTAAAGCTTCTGATCCTTCCACTGTGCACCTCCAAGAGTAGTTTTCTTTCCCTGCACTCTCCTTTAAGTGAGCAATAAGGTCTCTCCCTAGCCTGCTCTTCTCAGAGGTGAGCACACTGAGCTCCTCTTTTATGTGCCGTGGACTACACAACGGGCTTGATGGCCCCACACTGGGCTCACTCCAGCATGAAAACATCTTTCTTGTATGGGAGAGACCAGAACTGGACACAGGGCTCCAGATGTGGTCTCAGCAGTGCTGAATGGAGGGCAATAATCACTTCCCTTGCACTCTAGCTACTATAGCCCATGGTGTGACTGGCTGACTTCACTGCAAAGAGGCACTGCTGACCCATACTCAACTTGGGCACAGCATCCTCCAGTCTTTTTCCCCAAAGATGCTTCCAGCCTGTATCTCCATCCTATGAAGTTATCTCTGAACAGCAGCCTCTCACTACAGTACACTAACTATTTCCCCAGTTCATCATCTGATGAGAGTGCGGCTCGTGTTCCATTGGTTTAGCTGTGGGATATGATGACAGACCATTTCAAAAGCCAGGCTTTTGGTCAAGGTGTACAACATCCTTTGCTGTCCCCTTTTCCACAGGTCTGGCAAACTGGTTGGTCAGCTGTGATTTGGTAAAACTGAATTAGTTGTTCCCAATATCTCCTTTGCTCTTCATATGCTTGGAAATGTCTTCCAGGGACATTTGCATCATAAACCTCCCAGGACATCTTGTAGTTTCCCAGATCTTCCTTCTTACTTTTCAAGATGGGTGTGTTTTTTGTCTGTTTTAGTTACCAGAACCCCCTTGTCTGACTTGACCTTTTGAAGGTAGTAACAACCTCACAATGTCATCAGCCACCTGTCTCAGCACCACTGGAGGTTTCTGTTCTGGTCTCAGGATTGTGTATGTGCTCCAAGTGCCCTCTCTGCACGTAATGCAGACTTTTCTGGTAAACTTGGGGAGCTGAGGGGCCTGGGGACAGGTTTTACTGGTAAAAAGCAAGACAAAGGTAATTTCTCTGCTTTTTCCATGTACTTTGTCACTAGGTTTCCTGCCCCCATTGTGCAACAGCCTGACAATTTATTTAGTTGCCTTTTTGCTGCCTATGTGCTTACAGAAACCTTTTTTACTCCCCCTTCACATCCCTTACTAGATCGATCTCCAGCTGATCCTTAGCTTTTCTGTCTCAATTGCTGCACACCCAAGCAGTGGTTCTGTATATCCTGGGTAGGCCATACCCACCTCTGCTTCCCTTTCTCTTCTTTCCTTCCCAAAGAACTAAAGAACAGTATGTCTGGGATCATAATAAGTGCAACAATTTACCGTCAGTGCTTCCTCCCAGACTCCCTGTGCCTTCACTGGGTGGTCAGATATTAGCCATTCTGTAATGATATGCAGCTTAGAAATAAAATGCATGTTAATTCCAGCAATAAAAAGATTTGACACCTACAGCTTGTTAAGCTGACGGCTGGGTTGAACCCCTGTAGTTCCTTGAAGCTAGAAAGCAAATATTTTTTTCTGTCTTTGTCTAAAATTCTGAACTACTTGTGAAAATAAGTCTTTTAAAACAGTGTACTTCTCAAAATCCAGATGCTGCTTTGGGGAGGCACATAACAGCACTTTTGCAGAGGGAATTTATTTCCTTGATTTGTGTTCTTTTTCCCAGTAATCTTTACTGTGAAAGCACCAGGACATTGAAGCTTGTGACTTGTAAATTCTTTAGCTATAGATACTCTGTAGGTGACAGCTGTTCTTAAAAATATAGAGACAACATATCACAGTCAGGGAAAGTATCACTTGAACTAATGCAAAATGTCATTTGTGTTGGCAGAAATGGGAAAGGATACATTTCTGTTTTTCAATATTTTTAACAGATTTTTTTAATTCCTAGTCACAACTGAATATTAAAGCAATGATCCAAGGTTAGATAATACATTTTCTGTCTTCTGCCTGTCTTTCAACTTAATATGAATAAAGTCCCGTTAAAGTCAGTTGAATTTATATTCTATTGGGTTTGAAAGACATATTTAAAGTGTCCATGTAAATAAACACTGTAAGTATACCTACTTATTTTGTACATCACAAAAACTCATATCCATATAATATCTGCCATAAAATGTTTAATAAAATATTACTCCTCTTATACATAATCATTCTGAATAGTGCTTTAAAGCATAACAGACAGTGCCACTTCATAATTTTGCACAACAAAGTTGTTCTGTATCCTAGGAAGACAGTAAATAATAGAGTGGTAAATGAGTCTTCAAGGAAAGGGTATGTTGGTTGTGGTAATGTTTATTTTTATAATTGCTACAAGGTATTTAGCTCAAATTTACGCTTTGGCTGATACTGCCAACACAGTTTTCATTTCCAAAACTAGTCAGAAAAGCTTCCAAAAGTCTCCTTTCCCCCCTCCTCTCCCTTCCCCCCAAATGCTTCATAAACAAGCTTCTGGTGTGTTGACCTGGAAAGTGTAATCTCAAGCGACAGGATGTGTACCAAGCTCTCACCTGGTATCCTTTGATAACAGCTGAGCTATTTCATGTTCTGAAGCTGAGGGTTTACAGCAGGATGATAAACATATGAAAGACTGTAGTAAAAGTTTTGAGTTACATTTTGCATCCACCATGCCTATTTGTGACTGTTCTCATATGTGAGAACCTGCTTTTCAGAAATTTCCTTTTAAACGAACCAAAAAAATGCCCTTCCAACTAAAACAGCTATATTTTTTTCCTGCAAACTGAATTGAAATAGCTGGTACAGCATTTGAAATCGGCATTTTATTCCTCTAACATGATGTTCTAAATTAGTTTCATAGGTTGGTTGGTATAAATATATGTGAATAAAAACCTATAGCAGCTTTTAAGGCAATGCCATTTTACACTGGGAAAAAAAATGCAGCCCCTGAAAGCAAATACCAGTAATATTTGACTGAGTGTTACCAAACCTGTTAGGTGCTGTTAGGGCTCTGATTCCAAAGGGTTAAATCTGTAGTAAAACCCAAGAAGAATGCAAAATGATCAAGAAATGACATGCTGCCTATTGTTTGTAGCTATAGGATCAAAATAACAATTATACATGCCAAATAAATTCTAAACCTGTAAAAGAGAAAAAGAGGGGGTGGCTGTAAGTACAGGTGCCAGAAGCATTAAATAACTCTCGCAGACAAGGTGCACCACTGTTGTCTTGAATGCTGCTAGGTTCCCCCAGTCTGGCATTTTTCCCCCTGCACTAGACAATGTGCATTCACTGCAGGAGACTAGGCTAAGCCTGCGTCTCCCAGACCTGCCGGCTCCTTCTGCCCAACCCGACACAGAGGTGCCTTTGTCAGTATAATTACCCTCCCCTTGTAGTAGAAATAGTTTGTTTAGAGCCTTATTTGCAGGTAGAGCTGGTATAAGCAGGAATTAGCATGCTAAAGAACCTGCCCCAGCACTGACTTGGGTTTATTTATCCAAATCTTTGACAATCAGGGTTTTTTTTTTTCCCTCCGTTGGTTTATTCAGTGAGATACTATCCGAGATTAAGAGCTTTAAGGTTATTAAGGAGATTGAAGATGGGAGCCAACTGGCTGTTGTGCGAGGAAGGCGCATGTCCTGGTGTGTAGGATCTCCCAACAATTTCATGCCTGGCAGGTCTGCACCTTGGCTGCCAGAATAAACCCGGGTGGATGCTCCTTACTGCTTTCTGGGGATTGATTAAAACTCCCTTTGGCTTTCAGCACGTTGTCCACATCAAAAAGGTGCGAGAAGTAAAATAAATGTTTCTTTTGCTTTTCAAGATACTGTGGCCAATCTCCCTAAGCCTTCCTAATTGGCCCAGGCTGGTTGCGGATGATTAACTTAAGTTAAATGGGGCCTGCTTTTAAACATGCTTTCCCAGACTTTAAACGGAACGATGGGGGGAAACTTTAGACTGTTGCAATGCTGGACCAGAGCCAAGCCCGGTTATTATTAAAGTGGATCCAAGTTTTGATCCAGGTTTTGTTTACACTGAGCCAGCTAAGTTGATGGACATCCTTCCCTCTCTGCATACCTGAATGTATATTATTAGTGATATTAACAATATGCCACTTCTGCCCCGTGAAAAAGAGCCTTTTAATGAAGGGGGAGGAATATTAGCAGCTCAGGTTGAACTGAGAGTTGCTTGCATTTGGACTTTCTATATCAGTATATTTCAGGGTATGCAAAAAATGCAGAGGAAAAAAAATGTGTGCAGTGTTTAATGACATTGCAAAGAAAATAAAAGTAATGTGCCCTGAGGGCAAAGGCAGCAAGGAGATTTGCTCTGAGGAAACGCATGCTCTAAAAATAAATCTTTGAAGAAACTATGTCAGTCTGTGAATGTTTCAGTAGTGAGTCTCATAATTTTTCTATGAAGTAAATACAGTGCAGACACTTGATCTTTAAAATGTTGGGATTTTTCATGCAGAAGTTGGTAAAACCTTAGTCTTGTCAACGTGAAGATTAAAGGTAAATTGTTCAGCAGGCTTCTGTTGCGCAAGAGAGTCCAGAATCCTTGTCTCTGTTGAGTACAAAAAATTCACCTTCTCAGTATCCTCAAGGTAGGGCATCAGGGGCAGAGCAGGACCAACACCAGCCATTCTTGAGTTCCTTTGGGGCATTTGGCTTAGTGTCTCTAGAAAGGCATAACAAGAACCAGCGATGGGCAGCGTAAATCAGACATCCAACTGTGTGAGAAGCCAGAGGGTCTGAACTGCAGAAGTCATTGACCTCTAAAGGGGAAGTGGTCAGTACTTACTT
Organism: Fringilla coelebs; assembly: GCF_963513975.1. Taxonomy (NCBI): domain Eukaryota; kingdom Metazoa; phylum Chordata; class Aves; order Passeriformes; family Fringillidae; genus Fringilla; species Fringilla coelebs. Next base: position 128,380,150 of record NC_140028.1, read on the forward strand.
AGTCTGAAAACATCAAGAAATAAGCTGAGAAAGTGTGGGGGAAAGCACTGGGGGCTGGAGCAGAACATATTGTGCTCCCTGTGTTCAGTTGCTGAGTCTGTGACACACAGAAAGTCTGACTACAAGATCTAATGGCTTTTTTAGATAAATATTTTTTCAGAGGAGTCTCTAACTGCAAACTGCACTTATTAGAGTCTCCTGAGAAGTAGCTTGCAGGACCTGGTTATCTGCTGCCTTCCCCTGCCTTGCCTCGTGGAAAGGCAACCTCATGATTTTTCTGACACTTTGCAGCTCTTTTGTCTTTGATAACCAGCATCTAACTTGGCTAAGTGCTATATTTTAACTGGTATTATAATACAAGCTAAGCTTACAGATGTGTCCAGGCATATCAGTAGATTTAATTAAATTATGTGGATATTAACATGTCCCCTGTGAAATGTCTGGCACTGAGCCATGTGCTCGTAGACCTGTGAACAAGAGAAGTATCGTAACAAGGGCACCCCCCGAGGGTTTGTGGATGAACCTCAAGCAGTTTCACCAGGTCTCCACCCTTGCTTCAAAGAGAAGAGGCTTAGGCTCATCCATGAACCATTTCTTTCTCAAGCTTGAAAGTTTTTACCTGTTTTCCCAAGCCACCTCTTGTTTGTGCTTTCCTCCTGGTCTTAGTCCTGGCAGGCTCTGCTGTCCTCTGGATCTCCATTCTGAGGAAAGGCAAAAATCCCTTTGCTGCTGGAGCATGGATACTATTTGATATTTTATTTTGGTTGACCTTCCCTAGTGGCTTTTTCGCCTTTCCCCCTGCTTGAAAAACATTTGATTGCTGGCCACTACCCCAAAAATTTCCTTTCCTGTTTGCTTCCCTCTTGGATTTGAAACCAGCTGTATTGCTGGCAACTTTATTGGCTGGTTGTGCTACTCCCACAAATTGATAGCGAGGCAAATTTAGCAGTAAGAGATGAAAGTTATTGAAACAAACTGTATCCCAGATAACTTGTACTTCAAAATTCACAAGTAAATCATGCTGTTACTGTTCTGCAAAAAGACTTGCTGTTAATTCCCCAGTTCCCTCAATATACGTTGCATTATCAATGATAGTGCCTCTATGGAGGTGTGTACTGGGCACTGTTTTCCCTGGAGTATTAATCTAAAGTGGGAGTGAAAGGTGGTAGGCCTATCCTGGGGCTCTGTTTCAAACAGTTTTAAACTCCCACTACAGATTCATGGCTACAAGGTCAACTATTTTAAGCTCTCCAGAGGTGTTTTCAGAGTTTACTCAAACACGTGGTATTATCTCCATTACGTAACTAGAGTACCTCAGAGCAAGGGAGAAGAAGTAGACAAGATACATGCAATGACAGAAATTACTGAACCAAGAAAAATCACAGAGACACTCCTCAGCAGGGTGAAATACATGAATCTCTCAAAATTTTGAGGGAGAAATTGCTTTTTCTGTATGTCCTTTGCAGAAAACTGAAAAAATACAATGTTGCTCTATCTGTTCTCATATTCATGGTTCATCATGGTACATTTGCTCATTCTCAAAACTTGTTCTCTTTTTCAAACAGGGTGCTAAGGCGTGTTTTTTGCGTGACATCCCCTTCTCTGCCATTTACTTCCCCTGTTACGCTCATCTGAAAGCTTCATTCACAAATGAAGATGGGAGGGTTAGCCCTGGAAATCTGCTCTTGGCTGGATCAATAGCTGGTAAGTGTCCAGATTTCTTTTTTGGTGGCTCTATACTGCTGTGGCAGCACAATAGTTATGGCAGTAACAGCAGTAACAAAAAATGCTCAAAAGGACTGTGTGCAACGATACTGTGTTTTGCAGCCTTATTGCAGAAACAACAAAGTTACTGTGCTGTAGAGCAAGTTGAAGATACTGTGAGTTCCTGGTATAATCATAACATTCAGAAAGCAAAAGAAAGGGATAATAAAGTTTTTTGCTGATTTTTTTTTTCTCAATTTATCATCATTCCTTGTGAAGTTTCTGTGCTGGTTTTGGCTGTGTCTCACTGTCAGGTAATGTTTTGTTGTAATTATTTATAAACAAAACCGTGGCATTCATAAAATTCTTTATGATCAAATGAATCTTGAATTTTAGTATATATAGTCCAGAAGCCACACTGGAAGTACAGCTCTCCAAACACAATGAAATAACAGGTGGCAAAATGATGACAGTATTTGCTACCCTCAGCATCCCACTGAAGTTACTTGGCTTCTTGAGGATTTTACCTTTATCATTTTTTTTAATATCAAACAAAGCAGAAGACCTTGAAAACAGTGCTGCAGTGCCACAGGTTGCTAATTCCTGTGATATACCCAGATATGACAGAGGTGCAGAGTGGTCCTGAGCACTTGGTTGTTTTAGTCTGCTGTATAGCAGACAGAAGAGCCCAAACATGCTTAACTTCTCACAGATGAATTTAGCTCGAGTGTGCCAGAGCCTAAGGGAGACGTCAGAGGCTTTGTAAGCCAGAGCTTGCCCTTGTCTGCTGCATGGCTGGTCCCTCCTCAGCTTCTACACCCACAGGGGACCACCACTTGGAGGGGGCAGCCTGAGAGTCCTGCTCCTGCTGTGTCCATGGTTTCTCACCTAGGAAACAAATAGGTTTGCAAATTTGTGCAGCAGGACCTTTAGGGGAGTGTGTAGCAAGCAGGAGGGCTCACATCAGCTGGTATTTCCTCCATGCTTGTCGAGGGCTGCTTGGTCTCTCCAAGCTGCAGACAGAGCTTCCTTCTCCAGCATGGCCCCTGGCAGACTGCTGTGACCTGCCAGGTGAGAAAAATGATGGAATGGCATGAATCCAGTACAGGCAGGTGGTTTAGCAATTTTTTCTCATTTAATTTTAAGCTTTCTCCTCTCTGAGAAAACTTCCTGGTCAAAATTGTACACAGGGCTGTGTCTCTTTGAGAGCAAGGCCCTTTTGTGGCCAGCATCTGGTCCTGGAGAGCAGCTAAGATCAGTTGGTTTGTCGTGTTGAAGCATATTGATCTCTATTCAGTAGCTCATAGCCCAAAGGAATTGAGCTGGCACTAGCAAAGCCAGCTGTGTTCCAATGACTGCTGCTCAAAACCCCCTTGTCCTGTCCCCTCCCCCACCCCATTCCAAAGCCAGGCTCCAAACCTTCCAACAGCAGCTTTTACAGCCAGCTTATTTCTTACCCATTTTAATGGAACAAAACAATTTTTGAACTTTAGATCATATTTACAGACTTGAAACATAAGATGGCATTTTTAAGCCAAGTAATTTCTTAGGTTTTTCTATTTTTCTCTTTCTAGCCATTGTCAGGTGATTGCAGACTGAGATAACCGTCCCTTTGAAGTTCAGGCACAGAAGCAGTCTTTATTGTTGCTGATATGGCTCACCAATCTAGTTATAATGTGAATTTTATTCAGTGCTTCCTGTGAATCCCATCCTAGGTTAACTCTCATGAGCAAATTACAGTGTTAGAGATACAACGCTCATCATACTGTTTATAAAACCAAGAAATTTGTTTTAATGGGTACATGTAAAGTGTGATGGGAGTGCATGTGTCCACCTGTTTTGCCAAAAGAACGTCAAGGGAAAGACAGAACAGAACACCCACCACTTCTGAAAAGCTGGCTTCGGTCTCTGGGTGATGTCTCTTCTCTGGCCAGGGATCTCACCCGGTCATCAGATGTCAGATGTGTGCATGAGCTCTGGCTGGATGTGGGAAACTCCCCCTTCCCACACACAGCCCATGGTGCTGGGATATTCAAGCTAGCCATACTCAGATGTGCATCTGTCTCCTTTGCCAGTGGGTGTTGCTTGTGCTGCCTACATCATCTTCCTTTCCATTGTGGTTGGGGTCACAGGCAACACGTGTCATCTGGCTTGATCTGCTTCTGGTTTTCAGATGTCTCAACCTGTTGTGCGATAGCATATTCTGAGATGATTCTAATATCATCTGCAGGATCTCTCCTTAATTTGCTCTGTTTGCTTACTGCCTCCATGAAGTTCCTTCTCCTCCTCTAGCTCCTTTTGATTCTTGTCAGCTCCTGCTGGGCTATTTGCACATTCTGATTGTAAGCTTCTCTTGGCAGCAATCTGTAACTTCGATTTGTCTGTAAATGCTTTTGTCCTGTACACATAGTTCCTAAAGAAAGGATTTTAAGTATCTCAAGTGCAAAATATCCTCAATAATATGGAGTGAGTGATAAGGAAATGGAAGTCAGTGTGTAGTAAGCAGAATTGTTTCTGAGTTAGCCCTTTGGTTTTCATGAAAACACTGGTTGGCTTTTGAAGGAAAAAAGTCTGGCTTTAAATTGAAGACTCAAGCAATGCCCTGGTGTGGGTAAAGCTAAGCAAAGAGGAATTTCAGTGTTTTTGGAGGTCAGAAACCTTGACCAGGTTTTAATGCTTGCCTGCCAGACAGCCCATGCTTGCGCTGAATGCATGCTCAGTGTATGAGTTATTTTGAGGGGACAAGGAGAGGAGGAGAAATCTTCTTTCGGTGATATTCATATGATTTGATCTCTTGGAGCAGTCTGCAGGAAGGGTGCTCTGGAGCTTGAGGCCAGACCATGCTGGTTTGGATAAAATTTGTTACAGAATTATTGAGCTGGGGAAAAAAAAAGGAAAGGAGATTTATGCATCTACATCTAACCAAGTTGGTTTGGAACAGATGCAGAATGGAAAAGTAATAAAACCATAAGAGACAGTGTCTTCTGGGTATAGTCTTGGTGCTTTTCTTTGCCTTTTTTTGTCTTTTTTTTCCCCAATTCTAAACATGCCCCAAGTTTGGATAGGAATGATTTTAGAAATACCACCCATTGGTAATTTGGTATTTTTTACTTTTAGTTGATTATCTGCCAGAGTAAATTTAAATCTTCCTCCACATACTCTGCTGAGGATGTCAGCTGTGGCTTTGCAGCTGAGCAGTCTGCCATTCCTAATGAGAAGAATGACCCTTTTTGTAAGCCTTAGCTCTCAAGTGATGCTGAGCATGCATGGCATTATCTGGTTCTCAATGAGATTGCTGTGTGAGAGGTGTTTGTGTGTCTGTGTACAGCCTCTTCTAGCACAGTGTACACCAGGATGCCAGGAACCACAGAGAGGAATGAAAAGGAAAGGGAAATATCAATCTTCCCTCCAAAAGCTTTGTGCTTATTAACTATGCAAGTTTCTGATTAGCACTGGAAACTCCAGTCTGTGCCTCCCAGCTTGGCAGGAAGCACGTGATATGGTTGTTCCTCTGGGAGAAGCTCTCTCTGGGCTAAGCCATGTCCACAACAGCAACCTCTTGCTGCTTGTTGCTTGTTCCCCTTCCCAGGTTCTGTTTAAATCAAATGTGGCTGGATTCTCCTGATGTAAGGAGCAAAGATCCGCTTCCCTCTGGATAAACTAGATGTGTAGTATATGTGCCAAGGCAGTGGTACTCACCCGATGACTTTTGTGTTGTTCAGGTATGCCTGCAGCCTCTCTGGTCACCCCTGCAGACGTGATCAAAACAAGGCTCCAGGTGGCAGCCCGAGCAGGACAGACCACCTACAGCGGCGTTGTGGACTGTTTTGCCAAGATCCTGCGGGAAGAAGGCCCAAAGGCTCTCTGGAAAGGAGCAGGAGGTGTGTAAAAGAGCTTTGATTGCCAACTGATTTCTGATTGTGGCATCTGTCACTTAGCAACTCTCTTCTTTTCTTTCAAGCTCGTGTATTTCGATCTTCTCCTCAGTTTGGTGTAACTCTGGTGACTTATGAGCTCCTGCAGAGATGGTTTTATGTGGACTTTGGAGGGGTGTAAGTATGCGATGTCTGAACATAGCAGGGATCCTCAAGTTACCCTTGGTTCTGTTGGGTCTTGGTCCTCCTCAGAACATCAGAGGCAGCAGCTTGCTAGGACATGTTGTGAAAGCTTTGTAAATATTATTTCAACTACGCTTTACTGGGGGAGGTTGGGATGATATTCCAGTAGCTGTTTCATAGCAAGATATTACCATATTTTATATCACAGTTTCAAGCAGGGGACCTATGTTAGTGTAAACAGAGACAGTGGGGGGCTAAATAATGGGCTGGGGATGTAAATGCTGGAAAAATGTGATTCCTGCCAGGGCAGGATACACTCTGCATTAGTCCTCATTGTTTGGTGGAGGAGCTGCGTCCCTGATTAGACAGGCATTTGACATCCAAAAAAATATATAGTTGTCACCAAGGTCAAAACCAATTTGTTGGCATTTCAGCTGTGCCTCCTGCCTTTGTTGACAATATAGGTGGATGTACATGTAGCTGTTTGACTTCATCCCAGAGCAGCTGCAGATTCTATGGATCTTTGGAGACAGTGGCATGAAAGCCACCACAAAAATTACTTAAACTCTGCTATGTTCTTGGATTGGTTGTGTGCTGTAGCAAAGACTTATGAACCCTGCTACCTCACACTAGTTTTGATTAATGCACTGCAAATTTTACCTGAATTTGACCGTACTCAAACAACATGAAGGTGCCCAACTCTTCTGGAAGGTGTTAAAACAGGATATTTCTCCTTACATTGCCGCATTTTAGTTACTTACAGGGAAGTACACTCAGATGTTTCATTAAATTTATGGAGATTTTTGTGAATACTGATTTTACTCTATGGAAGTTAATTTATTCTTTCTATTATTTTGCAGAAAACCAGCTGGATCAGAGACAGTTCCTAAATCTAGGATCACGCTCCCTGCTCCTAACCCTGATCATGTTGGCGGTTATAAATTGGCAGTTGCCACTTTTGCAGGGATTGAAAACAAGTTTGGACTTTACCTACCTCGGTTCAAGCCATCGCCACCTACCTCAAAGGCCACTGCAGCAGTAGGACCCTAAGTTTATTGCTGTAGGGTTTTTGTTATTAGTTGGGAAAGAGCCACTTTTCTAATTGGTTAATACTTTGTTCCTTTAGCTTCTCATCATATAAAAGATTAGCTTCATTTGAGTTTTAAGGTAATTTTCATCTTAAATGGAATCATTTGTCTTTGTGCTTCCGTAACCAGATCACTGTGAAATTCTTACCAGTTGTTTTAAGTTTGGGACCATGAATGTATTTGTCCACATCTGACATGTGCTTGTGTTGGGAAGACACTAATTTTAGGTTCTGTTTATAGGGGAGGGCTGGGTGAGAGCTGTGAACCAGATCATTTTACAGGCAATGCTCAGTTGCAGATTACCAGGGCAGATGTCGCACATCGTCACTCAAATGGAAAACTCGGTGGATATCACGGTGCTCAAAGCAGAATGATTTGGAACTGTGCGTGTAAATTGGTTTGGAACTTGCTGCGTGTCTGTAGAGGTCAGCAAATATAAACCCGGTACCTAAGTACGCCAGTACAGCTTCAGCTTTGGAAATCACGCACAAGTTCTGTTTCTGGATTGTATTATGGAGCTTTTATGTGGAACATGTTTTTGTAATGGGAACCACGTTTATAAATGTTTAGCCGTTGTATTATGTTACTGGTATCAAAATGCTCAAAAGAAAGTGTTATTGTCCATAGTCTTTGCACTTTATGGCAGAACTTTTGGCATTCTACTACACATACAAGGAAATTTCATAACTGGGTGCCTACCTTGGGTTGCTGGTGTTTGGAATTCAGTTTGTATATGCACTTCTATAGTAAAACGCTGCTTGTTTAAATAACTGCAATAGAAAATTCATGCACTGTATCAATGGTACCTGCCTTAACTGCTGGCTTGTAATTGGCAAATAGGTGGTTTCAGATTATTTACTTCATTGAGTCAAAAGAGATTAAAATAGTCTAAAATAAAAGATTTTACTTAATTTTTGGTGCCTTGCACAGTGTTTAGAAAATTCTGTATTTATGAAGATAGAAATAAACCTTTCAAACAGATGCACACATGGTATTCTGTTATGGAAATAGTGTAGTACATCGAATGTCTTGTTCAGCTTCAGTGATAAAGTCAGGTTAAGATGAAGCTAATGTTTGCACTTGTAGGCTATGAAAACACCTGCAGCTTGAGAACAAATTACTACAATTCCCCTGCCCAGAAAAGACATCTGTTGGTGGAGATGTCACTCAGGAAAAAAGAGAAACTTTTTCCTCAGTCAGAAGTGAGGACTGAAGCTTTGATATTTTGATCTTTACTACTGGGGGAAGGTTAGTGGTTATGAACAGCCTAGTCACTTGAAAATCCTGTTGGGTGTCTTCTATGGTAACCTCTAAGATGAGAAATTTGGCTTTGTTTGTCTCCTTGGAGTGGGGGGTGAGAGGTGGGTGCCTTCAACCTTGGCTGTAAACTGAGGGAATGCACAGATGCAACATCTCTGCAGAAGAATGAGTTTGCTGTGCAATATCATACTGTGTTGTAATTTGTGGAAATACTGAAATGGAAATCAGTCTGATTTTGTATTTGCATTTGGGTCATCATGGAAGTTATTCTCTTGGACTAATTTGTGTTTTGAAGTTACTAGTGAAATGGAGATCAGGGGTATGAGTAGCAACACTTGTGTGTGAAGGTGGGGGGAGCAGATGACATTAACCTGCCCCTGCATCTGGCTAAACCACTGGGCTCTGACAGACAGCAGCTGCTTCCTCCCAGCCCTGTGTATCCCAGTCTCCCTGAACGGCAGCTCCTCCATTTCAAAAACAGGGGGGAAAAACTCTCCCTTGTATTAACCCTTCAAAATTAGCCATCAGGATTTTTGGTTAAAGAACGTCACAGAAGTAAAACACTCTCACTGGGCGCTGCCTATGCTTCACACATGAGATTTTAGGCTGTTTAAAAGCTGCTTTTATACTTCATCCCTCAGATTTGCCTGATATTCCATATCAGGGGTTTCTGTGGAAAGTCAGCAGCTCTGGGAAGATGTCTGAGTGCAGAGCTGCACCTTCTCCCTGATCCAGGAGAGGAAATGCTGGCCACTGGATGGGCTTGGTTGGCAGCTGCTTCCTCCTGGCTCATTCTGAAGGGGGACACCCAGGCTGCACCCACCAGAGCACGTTCCTCTGCTGACGTCCCTGACACTGAACCCAGTGCTGCCAGGGCTTTGCAGCCAGGCACAGAAGAGGAATTGGAGCGGGGTTATTGTAGGGCTTGCTCAACTTCTTGGCTCATGTGATAAAAACCATTCGTTGCTTGTGTTCACAATTTCTCTGCCTCCTGGTGCCCTCTCATTCCCAAGCCTGGCAATATATTTCTGACTTGTTCTTTATTCTGGGATGAAGGGCAAAGCTCCCATCCCAGGAACTCTTGTATGGCAGATCCATCTCAGAAGGCCACAGCCTTCATCTTCTCTGAGCAGGGCTGGACTGACATCCCCACCCCAGCCATGGTGGGCTTTCCCTTCACCATTGACTTTCCTGGAGGATTGTTCTCTCCTTCTGCCCATCTCTTCAGGGTCAGTAGACGGCAGAGGTAGGGCTGAAGTGTTGAAGAGCCAGTGGCTGCTTTGCTAACAGGAAGCCGAGTTCAAAACATTCCAAATCGTGCTGCAGCTCTGCCCAGAGATCTTTGGGGAAGATCTGTGCCCACAGTCGGCTTCCTCCAGACACAAAAGGATGCATTCCTGCTCTGAAAAGCTTGCAGGCCAAGGAATTGTCAGATTGCCTTGCAAACAAACAAAACGCCCTGAGGACAATATTTGTCCTCTCTTGGTTTCTGGGCGAGTTATGCAAATGGATAAAAAGTAACCTCACTTGCTTCCTGCACTCCACCTAACTCCCTGTGACAGCGCTTCTAGAAAAAAGAAATGGCCAAATACTGGTGATGTTACCTGTCAGACTGAGAGTGGGGAAGGAGTGTCCCTGAAGCAGGTACCCCGTGTTTGTGTTTCTCAGTCCAGCAGAAGCCAGGAGATGCTTTTCTGCCTGGTCCCTGGGGAATGGGTTGGGTTTAAGCTGACTTAATATTGACACTTCGTAGGGATGCTTTTGTAAGAAAACATACCACAGGCTTCAAAAATAAATTGGGCTGGTTTTTCTAAACCTGCTAAAAATACAAAACCTGACAAGCAGCTCGGCATCATCTTGGGAGGGGACAGCCTGCTTGGAATGACCTTGGCTTAGCCTCTGCGTGCGCCTACATGTCACACTGCCTGCTGCTGAGATCCTCTCCAGTAGCACAAGGACAATCAAGAATCCTCCAGCTTTGCTGTTTAAACAGTGCTGTGAAACTCAGACTCTGTTTTTGTTTAAATATTTGCTGTTTTTTGCATAAGCTGGAAGGGGATTTCCAGAGATAGTGATAATTTGTGAATTATTTAATGGTCGAGAATATACAAATCTCAAGATGTTTGTATTTTAAGTGTCTCCAGAGACCTTCAAATACATCAAATAACACAGAAGCAGCCTGAGATAAAGTGGTTTCTTTAATACCATGTGTCATGTGGTGATTCTGCTTTCTGCATGGTGGGCAGCAGATAACTCAGGCTGTGAGACTGGGCAGCCTCGCCTAGTGCTGAACCTGGGGAGGTCATCAAAGAGTCTGTTGCCTTCGGACAGATGACATTTCAAGTGTAATAATAATTTTAACTTCTCCTTGCACTGTTCCTCATCGCACCAGGAAGCAGTACAATTGCTTGCAAGATTCATTCCAGCTGCTGTAGTTACATTGCCTGGCCTTCCTCACACCCCAGGCTGTGCAGACACTGTGTACCAGACATGGTGGTGTTACTTCAGAAGTATCTTTGCTTACGACTTTGAAAGAGAACCGGTCCTGTAAGCTTGCCAAGGATAGGTGGCTGCTCTACAGCACTGAGTTCTGCCTTAGGAGAATGTCCTTTGTCACTAGCCAGTGGAGTGGGACCACTGGTCAATGGTCCCACTCCATGTGGGAAGCTGCTTTGCTCTGTGAGGGGTTTCCAGTCTTCTGCCGTGCATGCTTTTTATCTACAGTTGCTAAAACTCTTCAGAGATTTTTCCACCTGTCTTGTGTGAAAGAACCTATTCCTAGTTGTTTCCATAGCCCTAGAGATGCAGGCTGTCATTTGTGGTGTGACATGATGATATTCCAGGGTGTGGTAGGGGCTCTGATGTTTTCAGAAGTAGCAAATGTTTGGGGCATTGGTTTTGAGACCTGGGAGGAAGGACCTTCCATCTTGAAAAATTTCTTATGGAGCACTTACTGAGTACCCTGTGGAAAAAGCTGCAGCTCTTGAATCGTTTCAACCCCACACCATTTGTCCCGCCTGCTTTTTCTCTTTGAAGTAATAAGCTGCAGGTAATTCTGTGGAGTCTACTCTCAGCAGCAAAGACCTGCTCTGACAGCCTTTCCATGGAGATGTTTGTGGTGTTCCCAGACTTGAGAGGCAGCCTATTTCCCTTCCACCTTTCAAAGATCCACTTGGACCAAGTGCTGTTATTTACATGATGGATCTGGCATTCCAGCCCCATGCTGAGTTTTGTGTGTCCTGGTCAAATTCCAGGTTGGTTGGTGCTGTGCACATGTTCTTTCAGTACACCCTGGCTATCATCTTCTTTCTCTGTTACCACGGGGTGTCTTGACCAAAGTACATGTCATAAAGGTGAAGAATCCTGCTTCACCTTTCAGCTAATACTTCTAGCTCCCACCTCCAGTGCCACCTGTAATATCTCCCCATGTCCTTTCACAGCTTTTTTCAGAACAAATCCCATGTCCCTGGCCACATCATTCCTGTGCCTCTTGCCTGTGCAGGCATAGCTCTGATCCTAGGCACTGAAATCAAGGGGGACTCTGGACTTTCCTTCAACCAGTATAGGAGAGTTGTACCTTCCACATGTACCTCACAGTCCTGTCCTCCAGGCTAAACCTCAATTTAGCCTCTTCTTGCCACTCACTTACTTCTGCTGTAGTTGGTTTGCCTTTTCTGTGGTTCAAATGTGCTCTCCAGCTCAGTCTGAGCACACAGTTTGTCCTTCACACAAAGCTCACTTGCAATGGCCCTAAAAGAGCCAGGCTGTCTTCTGACCCATTCCACACCCAGAGCAGTCATGGCAGCATCCCGGCAGTGCTAGAGCATAGGACATAACCCTTTATGTTCTTCCTTCTATTCTCTGGATGTTTGTAGGCAAAAGAGACAAGAGAAGATGATTTCTTTTTGCTCAAATTTAAGGATAATTTTGTATTTATTTCCCTACTGGGCAGATTCTGAGTAACATTTTTTCATATGGGCTGTTTTAGAAAGCCAGTGAAATGCAGCTATTTGTTTAGCAGCAGGAAAATCAAACAAACAAGAACTGTGGGGGATTCCTGGAAGGGCAGCAACAAGGGCAGGTCAGAAACTCCCCTGCAGGATAATCATGAGCAGCAGAAGGGAAGTAAATGCTTCATGTTCTTGGGTGCTTTTCCATCTGCTTCAGCTGTGTGAAATGGCTCTTTCACATTATTGCTCTGTATATACAAACCTGGTGATTCCTGTGGAAATTCTGATTTTTTCCTTGTTCCCTCTGTGTACTGTTGAACCCCACACACCACAAAAAAGAAAAAAAGGAAAGAAAAATTTCAAAAACGGACGTTGGTCATGCTGATTTGCACAAAACAGCAACTGCTGAAGGTCCTATGAGGCTGCTCTTAGAACCATTTCAAAAGCTATTAATGCTATAAAGTAGGGAGGACTTGGACATGAACATGCAGACCCCCCCTTAGGTTCCAAAATCTGAATGGCAATATGGAAAAAGTAGAAGCAAATTTGCCAACTGTTCCTACTGCACAGATAATGATGAATGGGAGACAACACCAGCTGCATGACCTTCCTGTTACACCACAGGCACTCTCAGATGGTGTCCTCACACTTGCAATGTGCAGCTACTGCACAGGGTGGAAGGGTGGTGGGTTCCCACCTGTGCCTCCCATGATGGCAGGACTTTGCTGTGTATCCACCTGTGCATATGTTCCTGGTCTTGTGACCCACTGAGAACCAAGTGTGCCTCCCCCTCTTCCACTCTGCACCACATCTGCCTCATCCATGGATACAGACAACACTTACGGTTTCTGAAAAGAAAACAGGGCAAAACTGGGGGGAAAAGCCCAGAGATGATATCTAAACTGCTCCTTTACAGTCATTTCACCTGGCTGTTTGTCAGCATTCACCTTTAAGCTACAGAAGTGTTGCAAGTGCTTCACTGGTTCTTCAGGACAATTCCCAAAGCACCCAGGGGAGCAGCAGGAACAAAAAGTTCTCTAACACATGGCTCCAATCTCAGGATGCCACCTGAAAATGACTGATATATCTCTGCTGTGTACTAGGCCTTCTGGGAGATGATGCTCCCCACAGCCCAGTGGCAGGACACTTCCATGGGCACTGGGAGATAATTGCAGGCTCCACCGTGAAGATGAAAGTAGCTCGTGCACTCTCACAGGGAGGTGCCTCTAACAACCACAAAGATAAGGGAAATGCAGCTTTTCCAAAGGATTCATTTTCTCAGCCTACTCTGGCTTTAGCAGTGCAGACTTCCCAGTGCTTCTGGATCATAGCCCCAAACATAATCAGATGTTCTGTTCATTCCTCAACACGGCTGCCCTAAGTCGAGACGTGGCAATGAGACAAGAAACCTAATGTACAAGATCTTTCTTGTCAAACTTGCAGTGTTTCTTGCTTGTAAAAATGGTTTACCTCCCTGCCCCTATATCTAAACCACTGCAAAAACCAGATGTCAGAGCTGTCCTGTGGCTCAGCAGAGGGTTGTGACATGGATGTATCAAGCAGCCTCACCACCAACATCCATCTGGGCCACAGCACCCAATAAGACCAGTCTGCACACTGTTTCTTTGCTCAACCCGCAAGAGATTGTCATAAAGGAGCTTGTTCCTCTGTCCCCTGCCCCAACCTGTCTCTCAAGACAGTCTAAGGAGGCCTTATCTCTCCTATTCCTTTTCTTTCAGCACATATGGAAGCATGCTGCTGCTCTGTGTGTGCATGTGTGTGCAGGTAAGCATGGAGGGAAAACAGAAATTAGCCCAGAAGCTGACATGCAAGGCTTAGTGCTTGCCCATGGAAAATCAGTAGCAGGGTCTGATCCATGAAGGTCCATTACTGGGCAGTCCCAATGCTGAAGGTATCTATTTACAGAGCAGCTGCATGAGTTTTCTGTGCATCAGGGCAGTCATATTTACCCAGTGCCTCACCAGTGACTGGTAATGAACATGCTGAGCACTGCTGGCGAAGAAAGATCAACCACACTGCAATAGAACAGGCCTGATACATTTTATTGGCAATACTGGTGTCATACTTGGGAACCACAACCCTTTGTCAGACTATTAGTGTTAACTTGCATGACAAGTATCAGCGACCAACTGTATCTGAAATATAGTTAAAGTGTCTAGAAATAATAGGCATCTTAAAAAAAAAAAAAAGGAAAGGGAGCTCATTCCATCCACTCAAGCCAACCTTTATAGATCTTGCATCTTAAGCACAACTGATGTACTGTAATTGTTACGTGGACTTTAATGTAACCTCTACAGCAGCACACAGACAATGCAGTTCTCTCATTCTGCTCATGCGTTAGGATCGTTTATTTTAATGCTTTCAAATAAATATGTTCCATGCAGCACACCGCAATAAATAAGGAGCAGCAACTTTTGTATAGTACATCCATTCATAATGTAAGTCACCATGTGATACACCACATCTAAAGTCTTTGGCCCAGTCCCATACAGTGAAGCACACCACATCTGCACATAATCATATCTGGCTTCATATGGATTTAATAGGACTATGCCAGAAGGGCAATGTGAGCACAAGTTTAACCAGGGGTTCCTAGCTATTAAATACAGCTACTAAGTAGTTAAAAGGCAACAACTAAACCCATAAAGGGTTGATTTGTCTTTTCTTTCTTACTTTTCAGACAGAAATATAAAGTATGAAAATGCTCTGGATATTTTCAGCCTTGTGTAAAGCAGTATGATTAATATGGAATGCTTTGAGCAATACTGGCATGTACACTGGCATCAAAAGCCACAGCAGGACTGACTCTGACACTGAACACCGGCGCGCTCCGCGGGGGAAGCTGCTGTTCTGGCGGGCGCTGCTCCTCTCCCTCTACGCCGAGAGCTCCACCGCCCCCTCTTCCTCGCTGTCGGCTCGGTTGGCGCGGATCTCCACCAAGGTCCGGGCAAAGCGCGTCCACTCGTCGTTGTGGGGAACAGCCAGCTGCAGGACAAACCGGCGAGAATGGATTCAGACACTGGCGCTGCAGGACCGGTTCTCACCCCGGCCAAAAACGGAGGCACCTCCTTTGAGGAGAGCTCCTACTGCAATCAGCAGGGCTGTGCACACTGAAGCACCAAGGCATGTGCCTCACCAACCTGCTGGGGGCTGGCACTTGGCAAGCGTGGCCAAGTTCACATGGCACACCTGGCAGCTTCCTATTCAAGTACCAGCCAGGAGGAGCCTTTAGTCAGTGGCAGAGCAAAAGGCTTTATCTGCTTGATTTTGTAGTCTTGCTGCAAAATCTACCCCTTGGTTAAAATATTTCAGATTTTCCCAACTAGAGCAAGGCCTTGATCTCTACATGTGCACACATGTATGTGTGTGTTCACTTAACACACACAAGCTGGCTACTGGCAGTCAGCAAGCCTGTGCCCAAGTGTAATTGTTTGCAGGACCCAGGTCAGTGTGCACAAGGTAACAGAGCTTTTAAAACACTCTGTTGAAACTATTTTCCTGAAGTTCATTAAAGCTCTAAGTAGTAAAATAAATATATTGTGTTATTTTAGTTACCCCCTCCTCTATGTTAAGGAATTCACAGTTACAGGAAATGCATTACAATGGAAATGCTACACCAACTGGATACTGCATTACTAGTCTGATTTTTTATATCATCATGCAAGATCCATTTCCATTTAATACCATTGATGTTTCTAATGAAGAGCTCTTGAACATTAGGCTTCAAGAGGGACATGTAATCTAAATAGCTGAACTTCCAGACAAAATGCTTTAGTGCTATGGCAAAATAATGCTGCAGTCATTTCCAGCTGGATCCAATACTGCAATTTCTGGAAGATAATGCAAGCTGGGATTGAGATAATTAAAAAAAAAAAAACCAACAACTAAAACAAAACACCAAAACAAACAAGCACTTTTTTCAACTTTTTTCATTAAGCTGAATTCCAGAAAACAGCAACAAGCATCGACATGATCCATGCAAGTTTTTACTGCCCTCCTGAAGCGCTGTGATCACATCCTGCATATAACATGAAAGAATAACTGTTTCAAGACATTATGCACTGCTTGATACTGAAGAAGGCAACTGTTTTGGAAACTACAGGAAACTATAATAAACTGCTGTCCACCTTAGCAAATGGATGCCTTTGGATTGAAGAATGGGTATAACCATAGCTAATCCAGTCTGTACTACCCAGTATTCTATCTGAACTGACTTAAATATTTTAATACACCACAAGAAGTGTCAAGCAGATGGTCAGCTAACTGTGTCCACGTGGCACTAGTAGATCATGGGTGCCCATGAGCATATAGTACATTGTACTGGAAAACAGTCAAATTATTCTCTTCTCATTACATATTGACTGGATACACAGAATTGGAGACTAAGAAAAGGACATGACCCAGCTGGGGAAAGAGCTTGTGTGTATGTCCAAGACTACCCGTGTGTGGAAGCTCCACATACACTGCTGCAAGTGTTAATTGGATGGACAAGAATTTGCAATACAAGAGCTAAACATCTCCGTATCTCACTGGTGATGATCAGGGGTTTTTTTCCAATTATTTTTTCTCTAGCTTTGCCTCTACATCCAGGCTTTTGCAGAAAATGTTTTTTAACGCTTCTCATGCATTAGGCATGTATTAAACATGTATTATACATGTATACCAGTGACTGAGTTACATTATGAAGGGCTGGTGTGCAAGTTTGGGGTTTTGCCTGTTAAACACCCAATATATTACAGTTAGCATTAGCTCAGGCTAGACTGAGAAATTCAACCCGTGAAAAAGCCATGTCAGCCCAGTTAATATAGGCACCGTTGCAGTCTCTGGGTTTTTCATTCTTTGTCTTCCACTTCTGGCATTTTTCTCCTTTACTTCTCCCAGGAATGGAGACCAGAGTTACAAGAGTAATTTTAGACAGCTGTCTCTCACACTCACATACAGGGGTGACCTATATTTTAAAGACCACACTGTTCTTTCAAAGTCCTTCAGCAGAAGGAACTGTAGCACCAGAAGAGAGGTCAGTGCACCAGCTCACAGGTACCGGTGGCACACGTCTGGCCACAAGCACACACCTGGACTGACTGTGTAGTAGTAAGGGGCAGTGCAGAGATCCTGCTATCAGAGATGAAACCAAAACCAGCTCTGCAACCATCTCCCTGTTATTAGTACATCTCCTAAAATATTTCATTTCTTCTGATATGTACAGCGCTACCATTTGTCAAACTCTTGAATGAAATGAGTCTCACTGATTTCAAGTAGAAAAATCTTTTAAGTGGAGCAATATCCTAGGCAAAGGACTTTCTGAATTTAATAAAGCATCACTGTTCCTTGTCTTCTAGTCTTCAACAGCATTACATTGTATTAAGTGGCTGAAAAAGAAAATTTGTCATTCTAAAGAAAAAAATTAAATATATTTATGACATTGAGATGATTTAATTGCCTTTACTCCACAGCATGGCCACAGACAAATAAAATCAAAGTCCAGGCTATTAAAACAACTTGTAATCTCAAACTTGAAGTGTCTCCCCAGGAATGTATGCATTACATGTGTTGTTTTTAGCTGATGGTATTAGCAATGTCTGGGCCATTTCTAGTCACTCAGTTCACAAAGCAATTAATGACCAAAGTCAATACCTTTAGCACAGAGGAAAAAATATTCAATGCCCACATGCCACCTAATTCCTTACAACTTCATCTTATTTTACCTTCTTTAATCTCATGCACTGCATCATGCCTTCAACAAGGGGCAATCCTGCTAACAGACTGTTAGTAGAATAAACCTCTCTAATATAAATCCCTCAGGGATGCAAAGGGAAACCTTGGCAATAATAAAGTCAAGGGAAAAATTGTCTTTTATTCTCCAAACCCACTCTTTCTGCAAAGGCCCCAATACTAAACCACAATAGTTATACAGGAAAAGACCACAAATAAAAACAAAAGTATCCACAAACTCCAATTCAAATTCTTCTCTGGATTAATGCTCCCCTTCCAGTCATTTTCCATTCAAGCTCCTTCATCTGGGCGCATTGTCACCCACAAGTGCTGGAGACCTGAGTCTGTCTGTGGGATCTCCCTCTCAGCTTTTCTGCACATATTTTTCCTGCAAATACTAGGGCAGAGGTAGAAGAAATGAGGAGACACTCCATGGAGGAAAGGCAGAGGTTTAGAGCTACCTGGGTGTTCCTCACTCATGTGATAATTTTTCTGTCAGCTTCCAGTTACTACAAAGCAGAATGTGTTAACTTTCATACCATGATGTTTATGCAGAGTAGAAATGTTCACCAAAGCATGATAATATAATAACTTATTTGGGTCAGGTTATTTGAATGAACTGATGCTAAGGTATGGAGCAGAACAAGAACAGAAAAGTTATTAAGTGTTTTCCTCTGATCCCTTTACAGTGAAAGGTGAATGCTACCCACACCTAATTAATTGACTGAATTACTCACACTGCTTCAGCTTTACCATCATGGTATGTTTAGGTTGCATTTCTCATTAGAATTACCTAGAGAGTAATTCTAATGAGAAAAAACAGTATTATCTATGAAAAATGGCTGCCAGGATCTTCCTGACAAGCACCCGTCCTTGCCTTGCTGATGTGTCACCTTTCTACATGATTTACCCAGTACACAAGCAAACCGTGTCTCACAGAGACCTTGAACCTTCTGAAGCTTCTGTTTCTTGGGAGATCACTCTAGCCAAGCACTTCACTAACCTGTCAGCTTTCCTGCCCAAAAACATGCCCCACTCCCTGCTAGGACTGACCAAGAAGATGCTTTATGTGCATCTGGTAGGCACACGACAGAGTGCCGTGCCCCTGAGGCTCACCGGGGAGCACAGGCAGCACCAGGCATGTGAACTTCAGGAAAACCAGCCTCCTCCACCTTCTCCTGGAGCGAGAGACTTCTTCTGTGTGCAGACCTTCCAATCCATACAGCAGAGATTTGACAAACACAAGCTGTATTTCTGTGTTTTCCTAGAAACTGTGCAATTAGCAACTTCACTGAACGCTACAACTCTGAAAAGTGTGACAGAACTCAGGAAAAGGAGATCTTCTGACCAGACATCTCTTGATACTGTCAGAGCTCTGAGTCAATCCCAGCAAGCAGCAAAGGATCAAAAAAACAGTGCCTGAAGATACAAATCAACATCAATTTCATTTTCAGATAAATTAACACCTTCTAGTACATTTGCTCTTTAAAGTGAGGGAAAAGGAAAGAAAAGGAAAATGAAAAGGAGAAAAGGAAAGAAGCAGAGAAGGAGAGAAGAAGAGAAAGAGAGATTTTGAGACAAAACTCCCAAATCTTTTTGAATGTGCCTTTTAAAGGAATCTATCCAGATGCTTGAAACAAAATATTAAAACATATTTCATGACTTTTGTATACTTCCCTCCTATCCATCTTTTTTATGGCAGAGAGTGTTTCAGCTGAATTTGTCCAAATCCCTGTATAGCTACAGTTTCCCTAAAAAAACACTTTCCAGCCAATGAATTATTCATTGAGGATATTTCACTTTATTTCTGGCTCCTTGCCTTCCCTGAAGCCTCTAAATCTTTGGGATGGGAGTGGACGAACTCTTCCTGTCTTCATCCCTCTAAGCTCTTGTTCATCACAGCTCTCCTTTGAGGGCAGTGCACTCTCCCGAGAAGGAATCAAAATGCAATTTCAGCAGCAGCAGCCACCTCCACTTCAGAGGAACCAGTGTCCTGGAAGCTCAAAGGGAGCACAGTTGTCTATGTTGAACCTGTTCCATTTCCTTTTAATGACTATACCTCATGGGCGTATTTACCTGTCACTGAGACACTAGCTCATAACCTGCAGCACTGATCACTGCTGAAATTATTGTGTGATCCCAGTCACCAGTTTAGCAGTCACTCTTTTTTTGGCTTCACCTAGAGCTCGGAAGCCTCAAAGCAAAAGCAGCCATGGGAAGAACCTCCTCAGCATTGTCAGTGACCGCGAGGTTGTTGTGAAGGGGCAAAGTTCTCCAACCAGCACGGTCTGTAAGGCTCCTGACCCACTCGGCCTGTGGACACAGGTGTGAGTGGAGAATCTGACGAGGAGCAGCCACACCACGGCTCGCAGGATCTGCCAGAGCTGTGGTTGCAGCCGGCCCGCGCCGCCCCAGTGCCACACACTGTTTTCAATTACCAGCGTGCAGACGAGCCGGCATGGTGGTCCAAGACACACTCCAAGGGTGATAGCGGTTCCCAGTTCAAAAATCTGTGACCCATTCAAAACATTTCGTGGAAGCACAATGCTTTCTTATTTTTGTGTTAGGAACAAGCTTGTTCTGATCTAAATTGACGGCTTTCTTATAGCTAGTCACTGTGCTCCGAAAGGTCAGACACGTTCTGATTAACACACATCTTTTGTTAGTTACATTCAGGTTTGTTGCTGTTTGGAGGCAAAGGGTGATCTTATTTTAGACAATTCTGTTTACTTGTCCCTGCTTCCACAGAACTGTATATGCCATAAAATCTCATATCTAGCAGTGAAAATAAAAACTATATAAAAACTGATGATCTAAAATAGCCTGTTGCTATTACAATTTTTTAGAAGGGCAAGTTAAACACTCTTTGAAGAGACAGCTAATTAAAACTTACAGAATACTCAGATTAATCTGAGTTTGTGGCATGTCTGGTGAACTAGTGACTAAAATCTCAGACTTCACACTAAGTTATTTGTGTATGTGGCTTATCACCATTTTAATATTCCTTCAATTCAATTTAACAGCATCATCAAATAAACATAGCTTTAGGCAAATACAGTTTTGGCTGTATTTTCTCTGAGCAAAATTTTTGCCAACCTATATTGTCCGTATCTCTAAGTGCTGAAAAGAAATCTTCTGCAAATACTTCGAGCAATGGATTAACATCTGAATGCAGTTATGACATTGCAGGTAAAAATGTGTTTCATGATGATAAACCATGACTAGTTGAACTTGATGATTTCTAAAAAGTAGAACAATCACCAGCAGAATGAGGGCCGCAATACAAACAATAATGAACAATTATAGTTCCACTTTCAGAACTGATCCTATCTTCTGGAGTTCAACAGATGTTTTGTCACTATTGTTGAGGTAAAAACAGATATGAAAATGTAAATATTAAATATCTTAATACACACATAGCAGGCAGGAACACACCTATTCTGGCCCTGGTCTTGCCCCCCAGAATCAATTGCAGGCTGCCTTTGATATTTTTCTCAACCTATATGGATATTTTATTTCCTGAAAAAGCCTATATTTTTTCAGGCAACACCCTATGCCACACACATGGATGGAAACAAAGTGGGAGGTAATATGCAGTGAAATGGCCACCAAAGTAACCAAGAGCACCCTCTCCACATAACTAAAGTACCACTGTATTTAACTCTTGGGAGAGCCGAGCATCACTGTTAACAATGGATGAAACCACTGGCAGGAACTCAAACCCCACATACTGCATGCAGATGATTTTAATAAGATACAGTGTTTAGACCACAAAGGATACACTCAAGAGTAGCTCTATATATATTTGTTTACTTAATTGAAGGGGTGGAATACCATAGGCAACCTAAATACTGCATTTATTCTATGCACAGCAGTCAGTCTAGTGTCACAGACACAATATACACCACCCTTCTATGAAGTTAATTACTTAGCCCTCATCTAGATTAATGTCTGTTGTGATTTATTTCTTTGCAATTCACCAGCAGGGTCTGATTTAGCTAGTGCTGCCTTAGTAAAAAAAAAAAGACCAAATATTAGCTTATATCAAAACCCCCCAGCTAAACAAAAACTGAATCAATTTTCACCAAACTCTTTTTTCTTCTAAGAAGAACAGTAACTTCTGAATTGTTACACAGCTGATGCTAAATTATGTTTTGAATACCAAGCTAACAATAGTGTTATATTAATAATTTATATGTAATGTGCAAAGTTATGCTGTACAAAGGGCCTACATAGGAACTGAACATTTGAGTGCTCATTAATTCTTTTCCAAACTTAGTATTCTTAGTCTGCATCAGTCATCTCGATGCCAGTCTAAGAGGAGAACAAAATAAAACATAGCCCGTAAATTATACATACGTGACACATAAATGTGTGTTAACAGAACATTAAGACTGCAGACTGTAACACTTCAAAGATAGGAAATGTCAGAGTTAAGACTAACTCCCTCAATTTGAGCATGTTATTAATTTTGTGTTATGGCACTGTCTTTAATCTTAAAACAAAAAGAAAAAAAAAAGAAGTAAGAAACAAAATCTGTGCTAGAAGCACACACCAATTATGGAAAACTTCAGCCTGAAGGATTACAACTTGATAGGGCATATAGAAAAGAAAACAAGGAAGTGGGAAGTATTTTTAATGGTAGACAATGCTACAGTTCCCCCTCTAAAACCAGAGTTGGCTTAGGCTCTCCTGAATTAACCAGAAGGAATGATGTCCAGGCTACCAGATTATGCCTCCCTCAACTAACGTATCAAAATGCTGCACTTGATATCGACTACAGAGGATAAAACATTCAGTAATCATCAGTCATCCTGAAAGAGTTGACTTCAAACTGAAATTTCAAAAACCTTTATTTCCTTACATCACCTCTTATTTTTAAAATACTATGGCTGACTACAGGTTTATAGCTTGTTCTTGAGCCCACTGCTTTCACCAATCATATTGGGAGGAGCCTCTCTTTCGCATCTCCCTCAAGGGATACTTGTAGTGGCAGAGAGAATTGGCCTGTAAGACCTGAGAAACAAAGAGGTAATCAGCAGAAAGAGCAGAAAGACCATCTGCCATGCTGGAGGAAAGTTCACAGTTTTGCTTCAACAGAGGTGGTGCCCTAAGCAACAAAGTTCTTGCAGTTCCTGCCATTCCATTTCTTCTGTAATGGCCACCAATTTACAGGTGGATTGAGAAAAACAGTGAGGCATGCTGCTTGCCATTCACCTCCTATGGGGATCTCAGCCCTGCTCCAATTGTCATTTCTCAAAGTCACTGAAAAGTCCTGGAATATTTTCCATGCGTTTCAGGACATTTAACATTTGGAGCTAAGGCATCAGGATTCCTCCTATAACAATTATCAGTTGTCATCATTGCACAAGAAAGCCTAAAAATACTAAATGAACTAAACTAGAAGGTAAGGAGCCCTTGACCTGTTCTTTCCAATACCTACTATTTTTTTTTTTTTTACTACATTGATTGGAAGAATGGGCCCATCGTTCTCCCTTGAAATACCAGAGCTTCAGCTTGTGGGGTGGCTGCACTGGCAAAGGTGCCTCCCTGGAAGTTCAGCTGCAAGAAGGACTGTTGCCTCAGGGAAGAAATAAATCATATTCGGCTCAGCTTGCTCCAGACCAAGCTGGCCATGTCCATGCCATGATTCATGCCAGGAAACCTGTCAGAAAAGGAACTGTAAGGGACTTCTGCCACAGCTTTCTGGCAAATGGACTCTCACCACAGCAGCTTATAAACTGCTCAAAGATTTTAGTCAGCAGGAGAGTTGCTGCCTTCTCTGAGATTTTGTACTCATCCCGTTATCTGCAAGAGCTCATCCATCATGAAATAGCAGTGGGTTTTAATTTGTTGTTTCTTTTTTTTTTCCATTTCAGACACAGATTTTTCCATCACTTTAGGCACTGCAGTATAGATTTCACATTTAAATTAAACACAGAATATAGAATTTTAGCTGCAAAATAGGATGTATTAAGACCCAGAGTTATCCTCAGTTGATATTTTAACTGTTACTTTCCAAGTCAGGAATTAAGTATTTTTTTATACGTTCAAAATACAGACCATTCTGCAACCCATAAATTAAGGATTCTCCAAATGAAAACTGCTACTGGATGTGACAGGTTGAAACCATAGAAGTCCCCTGAAAAAAAATTAATTATACAAAACAGCTCTTGTCTCAGAAGTGTTTTACCACCACAATGATAAGTCATGGATTTCTATGAAATTTGCAAATTGCTGCACACAAACTGAGCTTAAACTAAATTTCATACTTGGCAATTCTCCTCTTCCATACTCTCTGTTACTTAAAGCTATGGACATTTTTCAGTAACATTTCTTTTTACATCAGAAAGGGGGTAAAAAATTTCAGAGAAAATGCCACCCAACAGACTAACTTAGATATTTAAAATACATAGTCTGTGACACAGCTAACATGCACTGACTACAGCTGTGGTCCCCCACAGTGTTCCACGATACCGAGTCAGGATAGGGGCAGACCAGCTAAAGCTGTCTCAGCTACAACCACACGGAAAGCCTGGACCCAGATTCTCTTTTCCACTAAGCCTCTCATCAAGTTTTCAGGAGAAGCAGAAGCTGAGGAACTAGAAGTGAAGCCTGAGTAGTGCCCAAGTGTACAGACGAGTATGTCCCATCTGGGCTTCCCTTTGCTCTTTTTCTCTTGCCCTTTACAGCACTTCCCAGCTCAGCAGGAAAATACCAGCAGGAGGACTGTCACACAGAGCTCTCCCTTCTCCCCCTCCTGCAGGCTGCACTGTGGCTGCAGGCTGCAGAAAGGGAATGATCTCTTACAGATTCTCTTCTGCTGCTCTCATCACTTCGTTATCTGAGTGCCTTCCAAAAGTGTATTAAGCTACATGATTAACTCCTGTCACATGTGGCTTGTTCTCTCTGATCCTCTCTGCAGGGGGAGGATCTGGGCCTTTGCAAAGGAAAAGGAAACATAAGTCAGCTTTAAAAGTAGCGTGCAAATGAATAAAAAGGAGTAGGGCCAGAGTTTTGCTGGTTGGTTGACTAGGTTTCTTAAGGTTTTTATTTCATATGATGAGAAGTTGAATAATTCTTCTAAAAGATATTTGTATCATAGTGGAAACTCATGTCTTTTTACCCCATGAAATTCACTGGGGAGCTACTAAGCTGTCTCTGGAGAACTGCTGAAATATTTCATCATAAGCAAGTGGAAGCTAAGAATAAAGAATCAAAAGAATTTTTAAGATGACCGTTTAAAACTCCCACCCTTTCTGTCTGTTTTCACTAATACCCATTTAATTTCACTGTCTAGTCAACAAATGAGAAAAAGAGGTACTTTCATTAAAAATCTGACACTTCCTCCTTTAACTCTAACAAGTAACATTCACACAGTAAAATGAAAATAGAATTTCATGTTCATTTATCTAGAGAGAGAAACAGAAGAAACTGTTCTTGCCAGGAACAACCAAACATCTGGGCATGGGCAGGAGAGTGACCCTGTCCACCAGGTGTGACCCACGTCTGCATCACACACAGGCACATCACAAAATCCTGGGGACAGGCTCCGCTTTGAGAGGATGTTTGTCCCACTGTCTCCACCCACTCTGGGACTTCAACCTTCTGATAGTTAAAAATATTCTTCTAATTTTTGACTCAAATGAATACACGGCCAGCTTGCAGCCACGTGCGCTGGTGGCAGCATGTTCTCAGCTCCGCTAGATCTCCTCCTCAGGCGCCAAGCTCTCTGCAAGAACGTAGAATATCTATATTGCCACCAGGCTCATGCTTCCCTAAGCCAGTTCTTCTGTCCCTTTCTACAGGTTACTCTTCTCTTCCCATAACCCACATCCACATCCCTCTCCGACACATTTCAAGAGTTCTTTTTTAAAATAAAATACTTTTTAAAACATAAGAATAAGGGATTTTGCACTCACAGTGCAAGGTAGAATATGACCTGAAAGAGATAAATGGGAAAAAAACCGAAAAATAAATAATAGAAGGTGGATGAGAGGCTGCTTCTTTTATAACCAAAAGTGCAAAGAGCATTTGCAAAGTTTTGATCTTTTAAATAACAACAGTTTTATGAAGCTGCTTTGTAAGTCTAAAACCCACGATGAGGGAGACTGAGAAGGGCAGAGAGCCAGTGATGCCACATGATACGCAAGAGGTGGCAGAGAAAGGGAAGCACAAGGGCCCAGGCTGGCACTGGAGATAAAGATCTCCAACCCTCAGTAACCAGCCTTAGGTAACTCAGATTAATTAGATCATGGCTCAGTTTTCCCTCTTGAAAAGTACTTCCCTAATAAAGATTGTTATTAGGAACATAAGCTTCCATTCCAGCTTCTTTAAGTACCCAAACAGACTGAAATAACAAGGTAACTCATATCCCTTTCCATTTCTTATCAGACTAATACAACCTCAATGACAAGCAAACAGCCATCAATAGGTGTGTATAGGGAAATTTATACTCTGAGGTATAAACTTACACATTTCTATGTATGGATGTAGCTAAGCCTCATTTTAAACTGTAGAAGTATATAAACGCTTGGTTTTAACTTATCAACATAACATTGTTTTTCTACAAAGGAATAAACCAGTTCTTACATAAAGACCTCAAAGCGTTCACAGCAACCTAAAGTAATGAATATTGTAATGAGAAACACAAGTATTTAGGGTGATAATGACTGGACTTTGCTCTACTTAGATCAGCTCACCCCCTATGGAGGCTACCAAAGCTTAAAGATTTTATCACCCTAGTAATCAGCAACGGGTAATGGCCTTCATAAAACACAGTAATTAAATTGACTGATTTCAAACTAGTGCGTTTTTTTCATTAGGGAGTTCTTATTTAACCTACTTCAAAAATCCCTTTGTGAATACAGACTGTATCAGTCAAAATTGAAATGATGAGGGACGAGGAGCTTGTTCTGCTCAATATTTCAGACATTATTCATGTAAAAAGCTGAAGTTCCTGGTAATTTTTTTTTTTGGTCATCTCTAAATGCTTCCAGTTTTGAAATCTTTACACTTATAAAACTGGGGGGAAAGAGGAAGCAAATCAAAACCATAGTTCTTTACATTTTCCAACAATTCCTAAGAGATTTTGCTTTGTTAAAACATGTTTTTAAAATTCTCTGAGGCCAGGGTTCCAACCTCCCTAGCAGAAATATCAACGGTGAAATTTAATTATCCTTTATGCCTGGATTCTGCATGTTGTTGTAACGACTGTGTCTTACTTAATCTTTGAATGTTTTTGAATAAAACCTGGTTGTAAGCACAACCCCTTATTATTGCTCAAATTTGCCTTCATGATATGTGCGTGAGCCATTTATCTGTGTTCCAAGAATACTTGTAACTCAACACAGATTTTAAAATAAAATGTTTTATGGTGAGTCTCAACTCTGCTTTTGTGGCAAAAACATTTCCCAACTCATATATGCTCTACAGAAGCTTTATGATGGCAAAAGCAAACCTACTGGAAAATCTACCTGAATAACTACATGACACAAAACCTAGCTTCAGATTTCTCTCTCTGGGCTACAGCAGCTTTTAACTGCATGAAAGAGATGCTGGATGTGTTTTTCCGTATGAAATCTACAGTGAAACACAGGGATCACAAAGGCAGAAGTACAAAGTACAAATGCTTCCGCCCTCAAGCCAGAAAAAAAAGTGACTCAACAGTCATACCAAAATGTGAGTGTTGGTCACAAATATACTTTTGTTTCTGTCTAGAACCCTAAGAATCTCAGAGCAGCTGTTAAAGGCTGTTGGAATCAAAGGAAATTATTTTATAGGCACCAGCGGGATATCCTTACTGTACCACTTCATCCATGTACTTCAGGGCAGTTACCAGCTCCTCCCTCGCTGGTCACGTACTTGAAAATGAGATATGGGATTAACACCTATGATGGAGCAAATGGGGAAGTACACAAACAACCTAACACAGCAGCCCTAAAAAGGCTTAAGGCAGTATTAACTCTGAAACCGAACGAAGTCACATAAACATCCATAGGATTCTGATTTCACTGCGAGGAAACAAGGACAGAGGAAACAACCCTACAAAGAATCCCAGGAAACTGCTTTGCTGGCAGAGCCAGTCTTCCTGGATGGTTTTGAGAAAGACATTTTCTTACTTCTCTCCAGTCCACCTGTCACACTAGCTGCCTTTTAAAACCATGACTAGAACTAACTGTCTGAAGGACTGCCAAGCAGATGCAATAGTTTGTCCTGCAACCACTTTAGCAAAATAATGTACTGCATTATGCTCCTTGTGATTACAGATTTCAAATTCTCTGATCCTATGCTGCAAATTTGTTTTATATTTTATTAGAATGAAATAATAAGTCATATGACTCACAGTTTCTATCTACGTACTCACAGTGCAAGCAGAATATGACCTGGAAGAGATAAATGGGGGAAAAAAAAGAAATAATAGAAGGTGGATGAGAAGCTGCTTCTTTTACAAGCAAAGGTGCAAAGAGCATTTGCAATAAGCACGGTAAGCAACAAACATGGTTGTTAGAGAATATTTATGACAGCAGGCACTGTGTAACATCACTGAAGCGTGCACAATGGGAGCAAGCTTTCTAGAAAACAGATCTGCAAAACAGACATGCAGTTAGGTCTAACTATCAATCACCTGAACATTTGAATAAATCTATAGGCAGTGGTCCATGCTCTGGTAAAATCAGCTTCTACCCTACAGAAAACTTGCTTCCCAGTAAAGACGTCGTAAGGCCACAGGAGCTAAAATATATTACACAAGCTATCACAATGATAATATCACAACTAATATGCCAGCTGAAGTTTGAATATTTAGATCTTACAGAGACTGAAGTGTATATACAATGATCGGTTGTATGTACTAGTTTAAGATCCCATCACACTGAAACAATCGGATTTTTGCGTGTTTGGATTTTTAGTTCATTTCATAATTCTCATTCTTTAAAACAGTGCTTATGGATCCAAAAGAGCACATCTATATGGACTGTTCAAGTCTCCTCTCTGCTGGAATTGTGTGTGTGTGTAACTCCCATTAATGCTAATGGGCATAAAGTACACGCATAGAGGAGAAAATAGACCCCTCACTGTGAAAATAAATGTGTTCAGTTATTTTCAGATGTGATGCCAAAATCAAACAACTAAAAGTACATAGTCAAAGGAGATAACACTACATAGCCTAACTGAAAGTGTCACCATTATTTTTAACTCCCTGGTCATGGACTCTGCTGTGTTCTTCATGTGTCTGACATTTCTTGCTGTCATTAAGACCATGACTGGATAACATATCAACATGGGTCAAATCCTAAATTCTTACACAAGTGAAAACAGCCTCGATCCCACACTCCTTACCTTCACAAAGGGTGCAAGGTAAGTCCTCGTGTCTTATGTTTTTCACTTAGGTCATATGTTTTCTTTTTATACCATATGTTTTCTTTTTATACCATATTTTTAATAGCAGCAGTAAACTTTACTGCTCTCTAGGATAGTTCCTTAAAACTGTGATGAATCTATCAAAGTAAAAATTCCTACCACTTAATTTTTTCCTTAATAGTTGATAGCCTGATGTTTTCTGCTCTGATTAAAGTTCACAGAATAAATGCTGCCTAAGAAACAGGTAAGAAAAACTGTTTATCTAATAAAGTGAAATTCAGAGATACTATACTGTATTAAAATACAAATATAGCATTTTTTTCTTCTGCTGGAACCAGTGCTTTATGAGTTTACAGCTGATCTAATGTCACATTTGGAACAGCCACAAGTAAACAAAGGTTTTTAAAAGGGTGTAGTATAAGTGGAGCATTAATAATTTTGGCGAGTGTATTTAAGATCTTTGTAAAGTGGCCTGCTGACTTTCTAATGCAGGTAATCACACCCATCTTCCCAAATCAGGGAGATGCACCTTCAAACAAGTGGATGCTACTGACTTATCAGCCAGGCAGAGATGAGTTCTTCCAGTGATGAGGCCTTTTCAGAAGCTGATGTTGCACGAGATGAGGAGAGTGCTGCTGCTGAAAGGTCAACTTTCACAGCTTAGTGTCAGGATTTGCAATAGGTGCTGGGTCAAATAGGAAAGTTAGCAGCTGCTGGGTACTGTATAGTCCAGCTCCCAGCCCCTTGACCCCAGCTACGTGCTCATTCATCTACTCCCACATGAGTCATTTCATGGAGACAAACAGCCCAAAGAAAACAAAACAAATAAATCAATAAAGAAATACTTCTCTACTGATCAGTCTTTCTCTGCACAATATGAGTGGTGACAAGCCCTTCCACCTGCACAAAAACTGGGCAGCAAGGGATGTGGCTAAGGATGGCTGGCAGGAGAAGAACTTTTCTTTTTAAACTGTCAGACCAGCCCCATCAGATCCCAGAATCAAACCCCTACATAAAGGACAGTCAAAGGAGGACCCCAGCAGAGCCAAAAACCGGCCAGTATCTGCACAGTGAAGTAAAGCAAAATCCTTAAAGGCTGCCATATTTCTGTACCAGACACTTCCAAGAGCGTACGTGCACTGTGGATCCCCCACGCGTCATCCCTGAGGACAGCTCATGACAGAATCTCTCATCAAAGAGCTCTTTACAGACAGGCCCACAGGCCTAATGACCCAAGAGGCTGCTACTCACTGTCCATGCCCTTGGTTCCAGGCTCTTGATCTGCAAAGTATTTCTGTATCTCACTTGAGGCTTTATAGTGAGAACACTTGGGCTAGAGAATCATATGAGCACCCTTCTCTTTCAAACCAGAAAAAGGCACTAGCAACACAGCAGCCCCAGCCGTGCTGCAGCCCAGATGACCTCTCCTGAATTTCATGCAGGAATTACTGCAGAGACTGATACTGCCTGACTGAACTGGGCGACAAATTAATGAGCTCCTTCATTCATTACAGCAGAGCAGGACTGGCAATGGTCTCTCAGCAGCCTGGTGGACAGACATCCATCGCTCTACTTAAGCACATAGGGAGCTGAGCTGGAGACACTGAGGCTCTGCAGAGTCAGGGCAGGCAACATCCCTGAAGCAGAACTCTTTAGGTAACACTGAGCAGGACTCACACAAATCAATACTGTTGAACGACTCTGTTTTCTTTTTCAAGTAATAGAAGCATGTCTTTCTTTTTTATTTGAGTGTATCACTATGACTCATTTTGCAAGATGACATCCTATTATATACAGGAAAGGTCAAAAACTTCAATATTGCTACTTCTGCATAGAACACTATTTTCTTCTGGGTGAGCTTGCAGGAGTAAATAGTCCTAGGAATGATTTGGTGGATGATATGCAAAAAGAGACATTTCTACAGCCTGTCTAGACTCTCAGACAAGATCAGACTGTGCTGTCATCAAAGACATTTCCACAGCCTGTCGTATCACTTGAAAGACAGAACAATCATGCAAAATGAAAAATAAATAAAAACAGCTGACCTGCCAGTGTCACAGTGGAAATCTGAGCACAGTAACCTTAGACAATTTAGAGATTATGCTAACAACATGGCAAGAAGTTTCAGCAAACATTTGTGAGGAAGGGCAACTCCTGCACTAGTGAATGAAATCCAAAAATATGAGTCATGCACAAGCAATTTTGCTATGGGCCATAAAATCATTTTATGAGAGTTACAGATAATTCTGTATGCATTCTATAATGCTTCCCTACTGTGTAGAGATGGGTATCTCCATATCCTATCACAGATAATGATGGAAAACAAATTCTCTACATAAAAGCTGATTGCTCGGAGATTCACCCTTACCTGTTCCAAGGGATTGTAATGCCAATGGAACACTTTAATACTGCATTAATCAACAAAGAGTTAGATTCATCACTGCCAAACACACTGCAGTTTAGATGCTTGCTATATGATGTAGCAGGGTGAATTGAGAGCAGCCTTAGACACAGAATATGCATCCTGCTATAGTCTATCATTCATGCCCCTACTATCCTTCAAAATGACACCTCTCATTTCCTCCTGTTAGTTCTTTTGCACATATTCAGACATATGAAGCAGTATCAAAAGAACAGATGCATTCTATGCATGTCATGCTGACAAAAACTTACGGCAATAAGCCAGTCATAAAATAAGAGATACTGGAGTATAAAAGGTGAACCCTTTAGGACCAATTTTAGAACAGCACTGCCTCTTTTTGCACCTCAATTTTTTCTTTATGTTCTTTTAACTTTTTCCAAATGGACCCACAGGATCATTATAAAAAAAAACAGCTTGAAAAATACTCGAAGCTTTTAAAAGAGACTTCTCTCATGAGACTTCAACAAGTTGACTCTTTTGCAAGGTACCTTTACGATTAACACACTGTTGGCAACCGAAATTCAATGAGGACTCCACTGAAAGAGTAAGACAGATTTCTTTCTTCAGCTTGGCAGTCTCCAGGAGTTGAGCTTAGAAACAAAACACAAAACTCCAAGAAAACAAACAAACCACAGAAGAATGCCAACAGAAGATACCTCTCCAACATCATAGACCCATATGCGGCCTTCTGAATCACCAACCGCGACCTCCTTCCCAGCCTGGGCCCAGCGCACACGGTTGAGGGCAGACGCTCCTTCTATGGTGACACTGGCTGTGGGAACCTGTTGAAAGAGTAGGAACAGGAACAACAATAAAATCACACTGCCTACAAACCCAGGGGTCAGTTTTGAATGCCCCAGGTGAGTCTAAGTCTCTTGGCATTGCTGGAAGAAGCACACAACTCTCATTGGGGTGAGAAAAAAAAAAGCAAAAGGATTTATTGTTTCTTCAATGATGCGCTAAAAAGAGAGAAGAGTAAGCGATTGCTTGGAATGAATGGTTAAGGGCAGTAAGCGAAACCATGTTTTCCCCCTTAGCCCTGGAAACATGCAAAACCAAATCTTCTTTTCTCAGAAGTCACTAACATGGCCAAGAACCAACTGAGAGCAGGATTTGGCTTCAGTCCTGGCCTGGTTTCTGATTCAAGCCCAGATAACTAACAGTCAGCAGACACATCTCTGTATTCATGCTGACACATCCTTTGAATCCATTCTCACCTCTGTGGCTACATGCAGAGGTTGAAACTTAGGTATTCTATCAGAAAAGTCCTGAGCTAATCACTTAAGAGTGAGGACATGGCAGAAGTGAGAACAGCTGAGCTGACAATTTGGAACTCCTACAATATATTCCCACAATTCTCTTTTACATCCCCAGGACATTACTTCTGCTTTAAATACACCTGGATGCTGTTTAATTCCTAAACCCCCCTCCCTGCCCCAAGTCAACCAACTTAACAGGTGATCCACAAGAACACATAAAGACTCTGGTTAATGCGTGGGATGAATAAAGAAATGAACCTGATCTCAAGAGAAGTATTTGTCATCTACGCTGGAATGAGGGCATCAAAAGATGCTGCAGGAGGAAGGAACTGTGTGGGTGTTTGTCCCAGATAGGTGGATCACTCAGTTGATTTAGGTCACCTCATATGACAAATGACAGTAACCTGCAAGCCTACTAATGCTCCACCCAGCTGCCTTTAATAGGAGAGAACCTGCCTGAGCAAGGAGCCTGTAGCTTGGCGTAACAGTCTTCCAAACAAGGCTTTTTAGTTTCAGTGCCTTTTAGGTCAAGGCAAATGGGATAGGATAGCTGCAAAAACAACTCCTCCACCGCATCCATCTGGTGGGAAAAGGTTTCGGTTACGTTGTGAGATGACAAGGGAGTGTCCCAGCATCTATAAACAGGCATAGAATGGAGAGCAGTCCAGGGTAAAAAGAGGTAGCTGGACAAGAACTGGAGTCCTGGCTACCCTGGGAGGAGTGACAGGTACTGCTTCTTTCCTCACTGGCAGTACAGTGCAGCTGGAGCAGGAAGAAAGCAGCTTGAAGGTCATACTAAACCCTGGTCTGAACACTGACAAACCGGCAAGATTAACAAAACCAGTACTTTGCTGACTTCCCCTCGGTTCTCTGACTGCGAGAACTGAGACAGGTCTAAAGATCCTGGACAAAAATAATTTTAAAATGAACATTGTACAGCTCCAATGCCAGTCTGCTCCTCAGCCCTAATGCCTTCATTGTGTCACACCAGAGGAGTGACAGCAGGAAGCCAAACCTCTGCAGACTTGCTGACACTCTTGCTGCAGCCTCAGCGCGTGCACTGCCACGCCAGCAGCTGGACCAGGACCCGGAATCTGGGCTGCTCCCCTTGACTCTCTTGCTGGAGGCTCCCTGCTCCCCCTCACCAATCCTGACACCAGGCTGCCAAACCAACTGGCACCTCAAGCACAAGGATTCTGCCACAGCTAAAGCATCACCTCGGCAAAGGGCTTCACAGTAGCGTCCTGAGCCCCGCACGAGAAATGCAGGAGGATTTTGTTTGCAGAACGTTGGATGATGTAGAAATAATGCTGGATACCAATCAGAAAGCAGATACCATCCTCCCCCCCTTTAGGAAGTCATTCAAATGCAAATAACTACTGGACTCATCTCCCCATTGTGCAAGGCCTAGGTCCTGTCCAAGGCACTATTACCCAAAAAAGCTGGCATCCACTAACTCCTCGTCCTGGGTCTGTTACCTAAGAAGAGTCAATGGCCATAAGCTGACATGATAAAAATTGATCCATGATAAAAATCACAGTAGAAAACAAGCAAGTTCTAGTGCTGTGATCATGGATTTCTGAGAAAAAAAAAATCCAGACAAAGTTAATTTCATAACATTTGGGAATGGGTTTTTTCAAACAGCTAAATGCCACATTTTAGAGGACTAAGCCACTAACCAGCTACGTTTCTCAGAAAACTGCAGATCACAGATATATGTTTCATGTGCAAATACACAGTGTATATTTAAGGCATTGAATTTTCACAAAATCTTTCAGGAGGCTGTAATACATAACTCTAGAGCTGGGGTTTGGTTTAGGTTTTTGTTTTTGGGGGTTTACTTTTTGTTGTTGTTAATTCAGCATTCTTTCAGTGTTCCACATAAAAATAAACACGAATGCCACAGACACAACCCATGCTTTTTTCAAAACCTAATGGTTTTGAAAAATCCTGTTACTAATCCACAAAGCTATCTAACAAAATAAAAAGAATACTGAAAAAGTCTTTAAAAATCCAAAGAAAAAACATTTTCTCCAGTGATATGGAGAGAAATATAGTCAAACCATACTATCTTAAAATAGATTCGTCTGTTCTCAGTAGTGATAGTTTAAATTACACACACCTATTTTAGATTTCAAGGTAAGAGTTTATTTATAATGGTAGCATTATGCTTTTAAAATCACATTTGAAATACCTTATAAATTCTCTGAAGTTGGTGCTTGTCAGATTTTAAACAATTTTGAAATGAAATTTTAACAGATAACAGATTAAGAAAGATGCAGTCAGAAAAACATGCATGATAAGAATACAGCTTTTTATTATTATTTTCATTGCCTATGTAGTGTCAAAACCTGCTTGCAAATACATCTGTTACCTGTTTCTAGATATAGACACCATCCTAACACTTTAAAAGCTAAGGTACAACATACAAAAATCCCGAGAAACATCTGACAGGATAACACAGAAGAAATAAGCAACTTTGTAAGTCAGTTTTGTATCAGCTCATACATAAATAAGACTCATCAAGCACCAAGAGATCCTCTCCAAACTTGATCAAAAAATAAATGTTATGGATACATTGGTAAGAAATCAGCATTTGCTATCCTGAAGCTTTTTGCAAACCTCACTACACTGATTCATAAAAAAAATATTCAGTTTGCAAAAGAATGATGAAATGGGTAAGGATTTTTTTCTTTTTGACTTTTCTTAATATGCATATATAAAATAAAACATGATGTACTTCCTTGCTATTACAAAAATATTTTCTGATATGCAGAAATAAACATGAAGTACACCAATAGCCTTGCAACTTTGCAATGAGATTTTGAAAATAATTATTACACTGATTATATCCTTGGTACAGTCCAATGATCTAAGTTATTTTGTCAGAAATCATCTAGCTCTCAGGAAAAATGTTTCCAATAAATACCGAGAGCAACACTAGTGGAAACTCTGCTGCGATTCAAAAATTTGAAGGTAGCATATTGTAACTAAACCCAGGTGTTTTCCTAATTGATTTTCAAAATGATACCTAAATATTAATGTGGCTTATTCCCCTAATTAAACAAAGCCAGGACTCCTTAATAACAATCACATCTAGTTCTTACACAGAGATTTTTATCAATAGCTAGCAGTTAAACACAGTAATAGACCTGTCATTTTCTACTGTCTTCACAAATACTTTGACATCACAAATCTGACATCTAAAAGTAATAACGATCTAAAAACTAGGTGTTTCAAGATCTCTTATTACCAAGGCAGAAGTGCTGACAAGGAGTTTTTCTTAGAAAATAGCTGTGCAGACTTAAACGGCATAATCAATTACAGAAATCTGGAAAATTATTAGCTAATTATGACCTACCAGATAGAGAGTAAAAGCAAACAACGATCACTTTCAGTTATGATGCTTAGAAGAACTGTTTGCAGTTCTCACTTTCAGAGATATTTTGTTGCTTCTCCTGCGTAAAAAAAACTTCACGTCTATTCAGACTTCACCAGTTTATCATTTATACTGATTTTTTTATTTGTGTCATCACTGCTCAGTAAGGAAAGCAAATTATATTTCTGTGTCCAGAGATCCAAATTTGATTCTCATAAAAACACAAAGCTCGGATACCACAGACATAGTTCCAGTCTGATCCTACATGAGAGCTGATTTTGACCTCTGAGAACGGAAATAATTTGTGAAATCAGGGGGTGGCCTTGCATGCAGAATAAAAGCAGGATGAAGCTTGAAATTAATTTTTTTGATGTTCCTATATATTTATATGTAAACACACTGAAAGCAGCAGCGGTTTGCTACGTACAGTCTTATTATTGATGGGAATGGGATCAAGCAGTCCAGACTAAAGTTTTGGAAAGAAATTATGGTCTCCTTGAGTAAAATGGCAAAACATCAGTTGATTTCAATTTCAGCCCTGGTACTTGGGGGGAAAGGGTTTTTTTTTTCTTTTCAAAATGCTGGGTTTTATGCTCTGTGTTTAAGCCTGCATTAATGAGAACACCTGAAGGATATGTCCCTCCCTTCCCAAAATAAATTCTTAGGAGACTCCTCCTGAATATCCTCCAGCTGTATGTGCTCTAATTAAAAAGGCTGCACTGTTTCCTGCTCAGAGCACTTCAAAAGGCCTCACTGCTCCCCTTGACAGTGCAGTGCCCGGTGCTGGTTCCTCTTACCTGTCCGTGCTTATTTATGGCAAGCACCACTCACTGGAAGCCATAAACTGCGCCCGTATTTTACTCCGACTGAAACGCATAGCAGGTTTATGTGAAAGGTATATTAATGATCCAACTAATATAAAAAAAAAAAAAAAATTAAAACAGGGTGTAAGGAGGAAAATACTGCCACTAGCTCTTCCATCTTCTCTTTTTTTGGGACATAAAAAGAAACTTACCAGCTAATACGTGGCCTTTTATTTTTTTACAGGCTGTTTGTTCTTAGTTTTGCATTGCATTAAGTAAAAACAAGGAAGACTGAGCGCATGGAAAAATACTTCAATTTTTGTGCTGGAAACTGATTACTGGCCATCTAAGATTGACCTTGGGCAATAACAGGTTTTCTGAAATTCATTTTTGGGGAAACTCAAATCCAAAAAAAACAGTATCAATTTAAGCCTCTGGTGTTTTTAAGAATTTGAAATAATATGAGGAAAAACCCGAAGTTTAGCACATTTAGAAAGATACTTTTTAAAAAACAGTGTTTATCAGTCTCAATCTTTCCTAAAAGTGATCTGATTAATCCTTTCTCACCAGTGAATTTCAAAGACCTATCCTTTCCAATGGTCCCCACTATTTAGCTAATAGCAATGAAAAGGTAGTTATTTGCATTTGTACCTTTAAGTTCTACAGCAAAGTTTAAAGTTAAAAAAAAGGGTGAGGGTGTAAAGCCCCAAATAAGGTGTGTGAGAGATAGATGCCCTGTGCTTTAAAAGACTGAAGCAGGGTACCAAGCGACTCAAAGGCAGGATGTGAGGGGAGATGCAGGGGCACACGCTTGGTTTCTGATACGCTGGAGGCACTGGCACGGGGCTTCCAGTTATGGTCCCCAGAGACTGTGGAGCAGAGGATAATGAATTCAGACGGAGAGCGAGTCTCGCAGTCCAACACGAGCCCGGTCCCCGCTGGCAGTCAGTGCCGGCGTGGCCGGGCTGCCAAGGTGTGACCCCCTGGGTTTGGGCCGGAATCGCAAACTGGCTCTCGGAGCGTCAGAAACGGGGTGAGGGGATAAAAAGAAACCTGCAGAACGGGCGCGGTTTAAAAGTGCGCCTTAAAATAACAGAGGGAGAAGGAGCCTCCTCCCCGAGCCGGCACCGCGGCACTTAATTGCGCTGGCTTTCTGCCGGGGGTGCCGCAGTCGGCCCTCCCGCCCCTGACAGGTACCGAGCGCACCAGCCCCGCCGCAGGGGAGGCAGCGAGGGAGGCGGGAGGGAGGGAGGGACGGCAGGCGGGAGAGGGGGACGGGCGGGCGCCCCCGGCAGCGGGACCTGCCCTCCCTCTCCCTCCCCTCCCCGCCGCGCCCCGGGGCGCGGGCGGCGGCCGACGCCGGGTTGTCCCCGCCCCGAGGGAGCGCGGCGCCCCTTGGAGCCCCGGCGGGGAGGACGGCGAGGGGCGCCCGGCAGTGCCGGCTCTCGCAGGGTTAAGGTCTCGCCCGGCGCCCCGCTGCCCGCCCGCCCGCGCCTTCCCACCGCCGCCGAGCCGCCTCACCTCGGTGTCGTTATTCAGGTTCCACAGATCCAGGCGCCCCATCCCGTCCACGCAGGCGAAGAGCGCGGGATGCACTGGCGACCACATGACATCGTAGACATAGTCGGCATTGTCTTCAAAGGAGTAGAGCGGCTTGTTGTGCTGTAAAGCAGAGAGCGGCATGAAGACTTCGTGGCGCTAGTGCTGCCTGGGGCTGTCTGGCGAGTCTAATTAAAAACTTTGCACATTTACAAAGTGTCATAAAACTTCCCCAGATGAAAGGTCCTCCGCGAAGGGCGGGACTGCGCTTTAATGGGGCAACAACTGTCCGGTGGGATAAATGAGATGCCCGGTGTGAGGGGTGTGGGACGCGCGGATGACGGGGTGGGGAGAGCGCCCGCGCCCGCTCCCGGCCGGCACCCGGGAGGCGGCGGGAGGGGGTGCGGGGGGCGGCGGGAGGCAGCGGGCACGGACCACCGCTCCCGCCCGAGCCGGGCGCGCCGGCGGAGGCTCCGATAAGGATCGTGAGAGCGGCGGGAGCAGCGCGGCGCCTCCGCGGCCCCCCGCGCACCGCGGGCGGCGCCTGACACCTAGCGGCGGGCGGCGGCAGCGCACCGGCCCCGCGCCGCCCCGCGCTCCGGAGGGAGGGAGGGAGGCAGCTCCGGAGGGAGGGAAGGCTGTCATCTGCAGCAGGCGGGGAGTCGGAGGGAAGTTAGGAAGTACACCAGGAATAAAGTGTAATTGTTCCTCATGAATTATTCATCGCATCTGGCTTGTCTTTAATTTTTGCATAATGGCTTCGCTAATCCCCGATCAATTAATGGAAAATGAAATTTGAATGATAATGAAAACTCCAGAGATGAAAGAAATTAAGTATTCTCATGGCTTATGACAGAAATCTAAACAATGGGACTTCTCCGAGGGTCTCCCTGAGTGCCTCTTTCTTCCTGCCGTTCCCTGCCGAGCGCGGCCCGGCGGGACGGGCGCCCGCGGTCCCCCGACCCCGGGAAATGCAGCATCACTGAGCGGGCCGTGTGAGTGTCCAGGTCGCACCCCTCGAACATCTCGGTCAGGTTTCTCTGGAATGCACCCTCGTGTATTTTACAAAGCAAACACTGTCCGGAGCGCCTCAATGCATAGCCGTGCGTTATTTTTCCAAACAGTGGGGTGACCAAATTGCAAGTGTTATATAGCTTTCCTCTCCTATATTATTAATTTAAAGTGACAATGCAATCTATTTACAGACAGGTCTTTGCTAGTTTTGGTTTTGGTCCTCTTGCATCCCATGGTGGGAGCACTGCAGGGTCAGCATGTGGGACAGGCGTGTGTCCATCTCTATGCTGCCATGTCTCTGACTGTTGATGTGGTGGGTTGCTGTTGCAGCACGGTGTTGTAAACAGTTCTGTAATATTTCTGGCCACCACAGGTATCACAAAAAATGACTGGAAGTATTCAGAGGTTTAATTGCATGACTTTGTCATTTGCAAACATACTGAAAATACACAGGGATTTATTCCAGAGACTGGGTTTTCCTCTGCTTGAATTAATGAAAGATGCTTTGATTACAGGATTGGGTCCCAAATTTTCGCAACTGGCCAAACGGTTTTTGTCATTTCTTAAGACTAGAAAATATTTTGTGTAACAATGAAATGAAATCAGAGCTTGACTTTATTACCTCCAATTTGTATGCCATTTAAATTTCTTTTCCCAGGCTGGAGTTTTGCAAAAGATAATGAAAAAATTACAAAAAATATTTTCATTCCTGAAGACGGTGTTTTTCTCCAAACACATATATGTCTCCCCACTATATTATCAGTGGACTTACTTATATGTGTTAATGGGATCACTTACATGCCTGTGCTAAAACTTTTCCAGGGTTTAGGGCTAAATGAACACCAAACTTTTGAAGAGGCAGAGGTATTTCATAGGAAATTTCAAAGTGAATCTTCATGACTGTGAGCTAGGAAACAGTATTTAGAGAGAGCTACATGGATTCCCAATGCTGCACTGTGGGTTTTCACTAAAAACATCTAAATTGGGTTCAAATATATCAAGTGTCTAAATTCTGGTGGGCATTGAAGATAGCAGTATACTGAAAGAAAAAGAAATCTGGTCAACTGCTAGATGGATGGCATTTTTCTTATTCATGGGAAAAGTGCTGCACATGCAGTGCTTTAACATTTAATGTCATGGGAGAAGTAACAAAATTCCACAAAAGTTAAGGGCCTATTAAGATATCAATCAATCCAGGGCAGATTTCAATCAGCATTTCCTTTTTGTCAGCATATCAAAACTTGTTTTGATCTTAAGTGTGGCACTTTTTTAATGGCTTTTTTAGTTCTGTTGCATTATTTTCCACTTCGTGCCTAAAGTCTAAGGCATTAGAAGGAAGGGTCAGGAGATTTGATGCTAGTCTATATCTTGCTGTTGTGTAGTCTCTGGGAAGTAGCTTTAGCAGATGTGCCTCTGTTTCCCTGCTATCAAAATAAAAACACTTTCAAGGTGCTGGGATTTGAGGTGAAAAGCCTCAAATACCAAAAATGAAATGCCTTTACCATAACAGTGGAAATATTCAGTCAGATAGAAAGTCAGAGGGAAAGTGTGGACAACAGGAACAATATGGCTTTTGAGAAAGATCTCAGACATGCAAGGAATGACAGACAAATTAATGCAGCAGAATAGGGCATGGAGCGCTGCAAAGAAAGAAGAAATTGCAGGATTGTGAGCAGCCCCAGTGGTAGTGGAGCTGAGCTACACCTTCATACTGCCCCCAATATCACGGTCCTCCCAGCTTGACTAGCTGTCAGTGAAAAAAGAGAAAGTATTTCCCATACTGTCTTGTCTTCTTGCACTGTTTAACCAGAGAAGAGCACAACAACTGCATATGATCCATCTTGCTTCGTGTCCTGACTCCAATACTAACAGCGACTGGCCTTTCTTAAAAGTTGGCATTTCATCCTGGTCTGAGAGCAGTTATGTTGGTTTCATTGTGAAGACTCCATTTCTGAGTTTAGGTGTGTGTATAAATGCTCACAGCACTTCCTTACTGTGAGCCTGCTTCCCTACTATGGGCCCAGGCCTGCAGATCCTGTAATGCAACGATTTATGAGTAAGAACCTCTACCGACTGCTTTTAGAAAATGCTGAAATGTGGAACCATGTAAAGGTCACTTTAAAGCAGTTTTAAATTACCAAAACTTCAGACCTACACAATCCATAACTAACATATGGCTATTATTATAAAACAACTGAAATTCAAACTTGATGAGCTTTCATTCTTAAATATCAACCCACTCTGTTATTCTATAGAACAGAAGAAATAGTTTAAAGCAGTAAATTCAGAAAAACATGGGCCAAATCTACTTATTACTGAAAAAGAAGAATGTAGGGTGAAAATATGGTCCTAAAAATCGATGGAGTTTTGCCATTGATTCCAAAAGGACATGATTTGAGCATTTAGTGGAAAAAACAAAAAGCCAATTCCAAGACATGCGGGTTTTTTTCTCATTTATTTAAATATGTTATCAATCATTTATCCTCAGTGTTTGTATAGAGGCATTGTTTAAGAGGACAATGAAGAGTGAATGTTTTAGGTACCCGTTGGCTGTCTAGGAAGTAAGACTTGTCTGTGAAATAAGAAGCTCACCTAAATAAATTCTACACATTTATATAAAAGAGGGGGTTTTCACATATATAAATTTGACCAGTTTATTCCACTTATTTGCATAAAAAAATTTTCTTTAATCCATGAGGCGCCACACATGAAGTAGCTAATTATCCATATGAAGGAATGTATACATATACACAGGTTTTAACTAGCAACTGACTTCTAAAAAGACATGGAGAAAACTATTGGCTTTGCCCATTTCATGAAACAAGCACTATTTTACACGTTGCCACAATTTCTGTGGGTGTCAGCTCCACTTAAAGGTACTTTCCTAGGCTGTACCTTCAGCAGTACAGATGTGTGGGGACACCACACACTCTGCTGTCTCCAGTTCTTTCTTTCTACTTAATTGTCTTCTGTTCTAAAGCTGATAAGTCAAACAGCATACTTCTGGCTCTCACCATATTAACAACAGCCATCATTATTGTGCAGTACTTACAAGTCGATTCAAGCTGATTTTGTTTCTCTAGGTGTGCAGAAAATTTGATAGATTCATTAGTCCTTGGCATAGAAACTTTCTGAACAAGCTAATGTTGTTTAGGCTCAAGCTCAAGCTTTCAGGCACTTGGAAAGAGCAGAGCCAGAGTGGTCCTGAGCAGTGTCTGCTCCTCTGTTTGGCCCTTGAACAAATCAGGGAATAGGAGCTGAGAAAGAGATGATCTTTACAGACCCTTCAACCCAAACCATTCTACGATTCTATGAACTTGGTCCCTGTGAGACCAAGTATTCTATAAATAGTCTTTATTGATTAAAAAAAACCCCAAAACCACAACACTCAAAATGGTGTCAAAGAAAGACATTTCTTTCAGCAGAGATAACACATAGGGAAGGTACAATCTTCTGTCTTTCTTTAAAGTGAGTGCTGCAGTGTCACACTGACTAGATGATGTGAAAGAAACTGGGACAGGGCACAGCTTGTGGAACTTCAGCTCAGGATAGCATCTGAGCTTGTTCAGTGTTTTATAGGCCCAGTCTTTTCCATCTTAAAAAAGACCTCAATATTTTGCTGAATCCAGGCTCATTGTTTCCCTTCTGAGGGTGCCACTTAACCAGGCCAACATGCAGACAGCATAGCAGAAATGAAAAGCTGCTGGGAATATTGAGTGAAATTCTCATCAAATTGGCTTTACTCTGGCACTGACCTTTCCCCCTTCAATGGTGTCCTTCTTGGGACACCAGCTATTAGCTGTTTAGGGGTAGTTGTGCATATCTCTTGTTCTGAGGAGTTCAGTCCTCTGCTGTGTATAAGGCTCTACTGCTCTTGTAAAACTTCATGTTCTCTCCCTGTTTGCATGGAGTCAAAGAGGCCCTGGTTTTCATTCAGACTGACTGATCTCCACAGGCATTTTGCCAGTTCTGGACTATCATGTTTCTCCCAAATCTGTTTTCTAATAGTTACAGTGATCTAGGATTATCCAATAGCTCTTGCTTAGATATGATACTTGTGGGCCTTGACTTAGTGCAGTTTATGCTCATTTTTTAAAAGTTACAGCATTCCCAGGAGCTGTTACTAGATGTCATAAATCAGAGGCAGTAGTTACAGGTACATCCCTGATGGCTCAGCAAAGCCTGTCTGCATTCTCCACAAAGGGTATCATTATCCTGCAGACCCCAGTGCTATACAGCTCACAACTTGTAGCCTGCTCCACCTTTTCCAGGACTAGTCAGACCTTCAAAGGACAGCAGTGGGAAAGCAAAAGGGTGATGTTCAGCTTTAGCCCCCCAATGTCACTGGCTAACTGAGGTGCCTGGACGGAGCCACATGAGTAAAAACTCCTTTACCTGCCTTAAAATTCCGTCTGGCTGTCAGTTTCAGCGGTGGATTGCAGATGAGCCTCTGGGACTCAAAGAACATTTCCCTGGGCTGTGACCTATCTGTATGTTGTGTCACCTCACTGTCAGATAACTACTAGGTCACTAAATCAAGTCTAAACTGACTTGATTGGCAAGATAACAGGCTTAAGTTTTAGACTCAGAAGCAACAGGGGGAAAGAAATGAGTATGGAAATGATCCCTGCACTCTTTGTTTAAGTGCTGTAGTATTGTTACACTGATTGGGCTTTGGCATTCTAAAAGTTGCAGACAGGCAAAGCAGAAAACTGTTCACTTTTAGAAATTATTGTTCTTGAAGAGATGCCAAAACTGTTGCCTTTCTTAATTGTCAATAATAAAAGAAAGTCCCATATTTTTGCATAAACATGTGGGAATTATTATGGATAGAGGAGGGGACAAGGGTAAGACCAAAAGGAAAGGGGCTATGAGAGCAGACCAAGTCTGGAGATAACCTGATGATTACATTTTTTGTGGTTTCCTTCGAAGTCAAAATGCCACAAGTGAGTATAAAAGAAGGAAGTAAAGGAAAAAAGGTTTGATGATTGGCACAGGCGGTTTTAATGAGACCTGATCTTAATGTCTAATACTATGGTATGAAGAAAAAATAAAAGAACTTGGAAAGTCAGACAGCACTTGTCTTTTAAGAGCATCAGAAATTCAAACAGCAGAGCTTTTGAAATCTGTGGATACAGCCTAGAAGCTAGTTTTACTGACAGGTAAACTCCTTATGTGGTTAATCCTTCTTAACTCTTTAAGTACTCAGCAGAGGTGCAACACATTGTACTTCCTGCTGCTCTACTTCCAAACTTCTCTTCTACCATGCCTTT
Organism: Fringilla coelebs; assembly: GCF_963513975.1. Taxonomy (NCBI): domain Eukaryota; kingdom Metazoa; phylum Chordata; class Aves; order Passeriformes; family Fringillidae; genus Fringilla; species Fringilla coelebs. Next base: position 128,424,993 of record NC_140028.1, read on the forward strand.
CCACTTACCCAATGGAAAAATACCTTTTTATTTTCTAAAGAAAAAAAAAAAAAGCAGAAAGAATGCCATTCTTCTTTACCACTGCATATTAGCTGAGGAACTATTTTCAGTGAGTTTGATATAAATGTGCATGACTTGATGCCTATTCTAAATTTAAATGATTTAGAAGATTTGCTTGCAATTGATGAACTTTAAAAACATCAGAATGTATTACTAGCTTACAGTGTTCCCCAGCTCACTTTTATACCTAGTTCCTCTGGCCAGGCTGGTGTATTCTTGTTTCTGCATTTTAGATGATCCAGTTTAATTCCTAATCTGGACCCCCTCTTACTCCACAATTACAAGAGATGTGCCTGTGGGTTTCCACTCTGTGAGGTTTAATATTCTCTGCTTCATTCACCCACATCAAACTGGAGGCAAGTGCAGACAGCAACACTGGAAAAGCCTATACAGGTATCTGCCAGTTGTTCTGTATTTCCTCAGACTGCTGACTTCATCGCTAAATGGTAATCAAGTTTTCCACCTTTTATTTAAAATAGCTCTAAGCAGGACAGTACTTCTTCCTAAACTACTATCTATGCATTTGTGTCAAGAGACTAATTTAGAAATACTATTGTTTTCTTTTGGAATTTCTAACTATTCCTAAAAATGGCTCAATTTCTCTTAAGAAGCTCAAAGCACTACAGAAAGTCCTACTGTCCTTGCCTAGAAAACTGATTAAGTTTCTATAGTTCATACTCCTGCCTTTATATTACTATATTCCTGGAATATTTTTCAGAGAAGCTTTTGAGGGACTTGCTGAAAATTATAAGCAAGACATGTTGATGGAAGAAACCCAAAGTCCTGGTCAGAGGAAACACAGAGAGTGAAACACTGAAGGGTAGATTTGTTCTTCTAGCTTCAGTTGTCACTCCCTGTTTATACCCCACACAGGTGTGACAAGGAAGCAGAGCTGGAGAGTGGCTGAGATGATTTGGGAGAAGCTGATCGGTGCACTAGGGCTTTCCTGCCATACAGGAGAGGCAGCAGTAGGCGCTGAGGTCCGGCATGTACCTCTTCTGGGGACAGTGGCACTGGCCTCCCTGCCTCGGGTCTCAAGTTGTTAAAGAGAGGCTGTTTAGCTTAGAGGAGAGTAGTGGGATAATGTGGCTGTGGTTTGGTTGGGTCCCACCCCTGTGATTCTGATGGGAACATTCAGTATGAGGCCCCTGAAAATTCAATTTTTCTTTTTAATGGAAAATGCTGCTTCATCGCAGAGTACCTGGCCCAGCCTCGCGTGTGCGCTCAGTGAATTGCCAGGCTTTCAAGTGACCCTGCTGCTGCAGGAAGCAGGAGCACGAGGAGCATTGCAGGATGGCTGACACTGCCTGATGTTACAGCACTGTCTGCTAAACAGTCAAGATTAGTATTTGTAGCTGCTGCCACCAGGACGCCCGCAGAGCTTTCATGGGTCAGCAAGCAATGATTTGGAGGCTAATTATTGTTGAAGACGACTCCATCTTGTAGGACTTTGAACACAGTTCCTTTTTATTATTTTTTTTTTTTTTACTGATAACAAAAGTCTCTCACATGGCAGAGAAAGGATGGCTGCCTGAAGCAGGTGGGAGAAAATTTCCATTAGGGAAGAAGTCCTGGGCTTTATATACTGATAATTGTCCTGAAATGCTTCACTATTCCATGCGAGCTTGATCCTCCAGTGTAATTCTGCAACAGAACTGTCAGTGGGAGGTTTGCATTTTGATTTCAGGGAAAAAAAGGAATGATGACTTTGTTTTGCACAGATTATATAAGCTCCTGAAATCCAGTTCTGCTCTCCATGTGCAAATAGAGCTTTCACTGTTATAGCTGGATTTCTATTAGGGTTTTTCTGAAATACAGTTTAGCCCACTGAGTTTTTAGAACTCAGTATTTTAGATGACTGTTTTATTTGTGGGCGTGCCATTGTTCACTAAATGTATCACAAAGAAGCACCATGTTTCATGGCAGTAAATTAAGTATGTTGGCCAGCTGATTAATATTTTTCTAACACTTATCAGCTATGGCTACACAGGCAACTGAAATAATGGGAAGTATTTCAAGTGAAGAACTTGGGACTGATTTCAAGCCACCTGACTTCACTTTGGTTTTGCTCTTTAAAATTACCTAGAAAATACCTTTTTTTTTTTTTTTTTAATAGCTGGATGAGAGCCAGGCCTCTGGCTCCAGAGGTAAAGGGCAAAACCTAAAAAAATCCTGTCTGAACAGGCAACTCCACCCTCTTCCCCAAGTCAGCTTGGCCTTCTGACAGAAAGTGTGCTCTGAAGCAAATTCATTCATTGCCTTGTTTTTGGATCAAACTCAAAATTCTGAACTCACACCACAGAGAGACCATTTCTATGAAATCCCAGCATGCTATTTTATCCCCCTTTGTCATTCCCTATAATCAGATAAAATAAACATTTGGGCAGTGATTAATCAAATCAATAATTTTAATTGCTTTTATCAAAGAGAAAAGAAGGAGCTTAGTGGGGTAATGCATCAGTGAAGGAGACCATTCTAGTCAGGCATCCAAAATAAGAGGAGTGAAATTGTCCCCTGAGATAGGCATTTGAGCCCCACCAAAATCAGTCAGAGGGAGGAGTAGTAAAGGATTCCACAGGATTCTGGCTGCAAATCAAGGTGTATATGTATATGTGCATGTGGTATGGGGTAAAGAGGCTGATTCCTTCCTGGTAGTGGTTTGGGAGAAGCCAGGATAAGAAGACAGACTTAGGAACTCAGAAGTGCTGACACGTCTGCCAGTTTAGATATGGCCTGAGGCTGCCCAGAGGCAAGAAAGCCACCGAAAGCTACAGCAGCTGATCATCTGCCAGACTTGGGCTCCTGCATAGACAGTGGTGGGCAGGAATGGTCTCTCCCAGGGGTGTCTAATGTATGCTGTACAGTTACTTCTTTCCAGTGGCTGCATATGAAACCAAAGTGTGAAAGCTCTACATAATAAAAGATCCAGGAAGATCCAGCTTCATATGAAGAGTCATCTAAAATGCCTTACACCATAATATGAGAAGATATGGCCCAAAGGTGACCATCAAGTAGTGCTCTGGTTCATTCTGCAACACCTTTTCCCATCACAGTAGATTTGGTCTGTTAAGTGGATCTGATTAGATCCTATCAGCAAGTCTTCTGGGGAAGGGCAGGGGTACCTGTCTATAGCAACACCACCACCACATGCTTCTTTGCATTTTTCTAAAGGTAGGCTTCAGCTGGACCTTGGAGGAGATGGTGTTCAACTCTAGACCAAATGAAAACCAGTGGAGTCTGAAGCTACATGCTGGAGGGCATGACAGGAAAAGTAATTTGCTCCAAGAGGCAGAAGGACTGGGTCATACCCAGGTTGTTGACAAGCACAGGAGCGTAAGATATTCAAGGTACAGAGATGTATGTGAAAGCACATAGCATGGAAGTGGGAATGTCTGCTGTTTAAAATGTAGTTTCTCAAAAAAGCTCAACAGACTGGAACAGCAGAGCATTCCAGAAGAGAAGAGCAGCATGTGAAGAGCATAAGAAAAAAGAAAAGACAAAGGAGAGGGACGAGGAAGGTGGCACCACCATTGATGCACGTACTAGTAAAGCAAAACTGAGCATCGACACGCAATGGGTAGTCTGTCACCGAGGGCACATGACCTCTGGCTCCATTAGACCCTGCTGATGGGGATGTGGTGGCCCTACTACCAGTCTGCTCACCTCTGAGCCTCCTGATTTTGGCATTACCACCATTACTTAAACATTAGGCAGAGGGAGACAAGCGGGGATGGGGACCACGCAGTGTTGTTACAGTTACACCCATCTCTGCCCATCTGAGCATGATTTATCCATAGGTGCAAGAGGAGAAAATTAGTCATTAGCACCTCCCCTCTCAGTGGAAGGATAAGAGCTAAAGAAGGCACGTGAAGGATGAAAAAGCTAACAAAATCCAGCTCTCTGTCCAGACCCTTATCAACTCACTTAGCAGCAAACAAGCCATCTTCTAGGCTTTAGCTGAAACCAGGTTATATTTTGCTGTTTTAACAATTCCAAGACAGCTTCCATCTCTTGACACAATATCAAAAAATTTGCTCTCCAAACAGCAATTGCTGTAATAATAACAATACTTACATTTCATTATTTAACCTCATGCTATTCATTCATGAGGATTAGTGTTTAATTAATTAACAACACTTAGCATTTCCACTTAGCACTTTACCTCTTCAAAGCATCCTACCGACACTACCTAATTAAGGGCAGAGCTCCACAGACACTTCACATTGGGACTTCCCTTTGACAGCTCTGCATCCCAGACTCGCTCACATGGTGCAGCAGGAATTCAAGGTGAAAGCCCTATTCACTTCATCAGGAACCGGGTAATGCCGTGGTTATCAAGCAACTATCTTTGCAAATTCTGTATCTTTTCCTGTTGCTTCTGGTTGCTTGCTATTCACACAGGGATCTAATTTTTGGCTAATGTGATGGATGATAATATGAACCTTGTGTTAGTGCTATCTACAAAACGCTCATTCATCCGCTAGTGAAAATCTTATTCTCAGTCACCTGGTTGAACTGCCTTTAGCTAGAAAATGTGTTAACCACAAAAACATTATAAAATGTAAAGTGAGAGTTTTTAAGGAAGATGGTGCTTTCAATCCATCAGTCAAATGCCTGCTATGAAAGTGCCTTTCTTGTAAGCACCCCGGGATGCTACACAACATCAATAGACAATATAAACACAAAGCTTTTATGGTTCACTTTACAATTGGACATTGACTCTGAACCTGTGAAACAGAAAGGAATTGAATTTCATGACCAAAGAGGAAGATGTGCACAGGATTAAGTAGACAACACTGGTAGAAGCAGGAAAGCAATATGGCTTTGGATGCTGATAGGGAGATTAAATTTACAAATAAGAAACTAAAGGAATAAACCAATTCCGAGAAAAATCTTGTTAGCTAGCAGAAGCACTTACTTCATATCAATCCACTGTTTTTTTCAGAGACCACTGATTGACTGAGCCTTGACTATGAGAACTGAACAAAGAGAGCCTTAAATATGTAGTAGCTCCAGCCAAGAAAATTATTCAGACAATGTGGAAATAAACTTCTGATGCAGTTGAATGGCGAGTAAAAGAAAACATTCATCACAATTCAAAAACTTGTCTAGTGTCTCAGAGGATGTTTTCACAGGGCAGTGGCTGGCAGGGCAGCAGCCTGGGGTTGTTGCTGCTGCTTAAACCTGCTCCAGAAGAAAGTGAGTGATCCAAAAGAGCAGTGCAGCTTCCAGGTCTGAGCGGTGCTGCGGTGTGTCACATGCACATCGCAGCTCACCCAGCTCAGTCAAACAGCTTTCTCAGGAAGCCTCTCTTGCCAGACAAGCCACAGCTTGATGGATATCAGAAATTTAAATGGTTTGGTTCTTTGAAAACTGATTGTCTTGAACAAAATCAGACCCAACCGTTCTGGCACTGAAATATTCCACAAGGATAACTGTGTATTACTATCTGCAGGGTCTTTGTGCCCAAAATGTGCTGTGTTAGGGTTACCACTAACTTATAAAATCCCAAGAGTTTAAAATAAAAATCAGGCTTTATTATCCCTTAATGCAATTTCATTTAAGCTGCAGATGAATAAGACCCTTATTGCCATATTCAGCCTCAAGCTGACAGCTAAATACCAATCCAAGACTTTTCTGTACATGTGTGATTGGAATTCAATACTTGCCTTTCATCTTCCCTGCAAATTCTTCTCCCCTTATTCAGCTTCAGCTTCCACACTCCAGTATACCCTTGCTCCCAAGGGAAGTCACCCCTGCCCAGGAGTCCCTTGTCTCACACACCAAACAGCCTATCTAGCCCCAGTGAGCCAACATTTAAGCTGTCCATGCCTTGGTTATCCTGCAGCCTTTTCTAATGTTTACCACCTAGGAACCATCCCAGACCCATTCCAGCCAGCCCAGGTCCACTCCTCTGGATTACTTTTGCACTGGTTCATGCTGGGTCTAGTGATGTATATAGTCACATGTGAATTAGGTAAATTATGCACCTTTCTCATTATGAGTTTCCTGAAGTGTAATGCTCAAGACAAAACCAACAGCTGTGGCCATTGCTGATTAGGAAAAGATAATTTCATTATAAAAAGATAAGTTAATTAGCACACACATTGGATCAGGTCATTAACAAAAGCATTGAGAAGCTACTATTGAAACTGATTTAAGTTACCATCTAGGTAACTGCTTCTTTTTCCAGCACAAGGCTGTCCCATGAGCCCTTCTGATCACTTTCATATTTACATTTGCTGTGCATCTGTTCTAGCATCTCCAAGCCCTGATGTCTTGGAGGAACACATGCTGAGATACTTCCTGACTGTGGTCAGCTTCCAGTACAGGAACTCTGCCGGGTGCAGCTCAAGATGTGAACCAAATGCAGGCATAAAACTGACTTGGTTAAGGCAAGAACCTGACATTTGGAAGGCAATTCTCTACTCTGGTGTAGAAAAAAAATAATTAGATGACTTATATAATTAGGATTTTACATCTCATTGTCCTGTTTTACTCAGCCTGTACGATCCATCAGGTTGGTCTATTTAGTCTGTCCCATGGAGTGTTGGGGTTTCAAAGTTTCACAGGACTGTGCCATTTCTGCTGTTCTGCTGCTCTCTCTGAAAGAGGTCATGGACAGATGGCCACAGAGCAGTCAGCAGCAGATCCCTGGTGGTCATGAATGTACGTTCCAGCATGTACCTCCTCCCTGCTTCCAGTGTCTAATGTCATTGGGACATTTCATACCTTTTGGCTATCACAGCCTCCTCCAGCAGTGCATTTCACAAGTGATATTGATTGCACTAAGTTGTATGTGCACGTCCCCTGTTGCTTCATCAGAGGAAAGTGTTCCTGCTCCTGCACCACCACAGTGCATAATATTAGCCTTGCAATTTAGCCTCCCCAGGGAGTGATGAATGGATTGTTTGATGGCTTGGAGTTCAAGATATCCTCATCTCCTTGCCTTGTGAAACTGCTCAGCACTAGGGTTAATACTGAAATGAAGGCCTGCTAAGGGCAAGGTATGCTCCAGGGCAACTATGATTGAGGGTTATTACACTAGCTGTATATTTTACTTACAATTCTATCACTATGCTCATTCTAACCTTTCAAACAGCCTTTCAATTAATTGGTTCTTAGGACTTGATAGACAATATTAAAATATTTCTGACAAGAGCATTTTCACAAGTAGAATTACTTGTCCCAGCCCAGCTTGGATTTCTTACCTTTGTGGTCCACAACTTCACTGTCCAGTCAAATGATGATGTGACAAAGAGATGGGAAAAGTCTATTGGACCCACTGCCATGTGACAATTGATTCCTGTGACAGGTCCTTGGTGGCCTTCAAAAATTTCACCAATGCCAGCTTTACTGCAGGGAGAAGAAGGATTTACATGCACTTGATTCACCACCTAGTGTTTTAACATAACTTTACTGTTTCCTTTTAAAGTTCTATTTAATCTCCAAATTTTTCTCCTTCTGCTAAGGACTTTGCCTGCAGAGGTTTACTCCAGTGGGGAAAATTAATGCACAGGGAGAATTTCTCTTACTTCTGAAGACTTACCTTACTCACTTCTACATACATTGTCTACTCCTGTAGAAATAACATTTCTGTATAATTATAAAATTCAAAATTGTAATTATACTATAGCTTATGCCTCTGAGTAAGCCATTATCACAAGGAATAACCATTAAAATAAAAATGCAGATATGTTAATGACTTTTCATGGGCAATTCTTTTTCTCTTAAATATCTAAGATAACTTTTCATAGCAGTCAATCAAGGAAGCAAATGCTTTTTCACAAAAAGTGAAGTAATTGATCCTGTGATCAGGTATCATACAGTCATTACTTGGAACAGGGGAGATGTGCACTTCATCAGCCAAAGGCTGGAATAGCTATTAGGAAGGAAAGGTATAATGCTGTGTAAGTGACAACGGGCACAGTTTTCTTCTTCCTGGAAGCAAATGATGCCAGATCAGTTGTCAGTGCTGTCTCACAGTGTACACAGAAAAGGGAATCATGAAATTACCCTTTTAGCTAGATTATAGAAAAATTGCCCTGTGCCAGTGTGAGTACAGTGTACTGAAAGGAGATATGGAGCTGTGCCAGAGGAAACTGGTCCCTCATCCAGCTGGTGCAGTGTCCCCTCACCTCTCCTGTGTGGACAGGGTGACCTCACCTATGTTCCCCTGCCAGACCTCGCAGCATGTGCTGGAGCAGGGGCTGAGTCCTGCAGTGCTGGATACAAAGGACGCCTCTAATTTTATCCCAGCTATCTGCCACGTAGGCAGTGGGGTAAGGGGAGTCCTGGAACACTGAGACCACCCTGGGTGTCTGCTGTGCTTTGACACACCTTTTTCCAGAATGACATATGGCTCTTCACTGTGCCGGGCTGAAGGACACAGGAGCCTCTGGAAGTAAAGCAGGGATGATCGCAAATAGCTCCAGGAAAGACAGGCAGGAGCAGAAGAGCTTTTGTCGATGGTCAGTAGAAGGTTTCTAAAAAGGTGTGCCAAAAAGAGGATCTGGCACCTTCCTCCTCTTGTGAGGAACAAAACAGGCAAGTCTGAAAGTTCAGAAGTGAGAAATGCCCTTGGGCATGCTTCATTCATCCTAGCAGCCTAAGACTCATTCAAACCATGAGGTGCTACGCAGCCTATCAGTACATGTCTAAATAAACACAATTTTGCAACACTGTCAGTGGTCAAGCTGAAATAAAAATATTTTTAAATAAAAAATCATTGAACAAAACATATGTAAAACAGTATTTATAAAACATTGGGGATGTGTAATAGAAGCCTTACAATCTTAAACCACTGTATCAATGTCTTTTTGGCCAACATAAACTCAGAATATGATAAAATATGACTTTGGAGAACATTGTGTACTACTGGTGGGGATGAGCTCCAAGTCTGTCAGTAGAAAACCAAGATTTTGTTCTTTACAAAAGCCTTTCAAGTTTCCCAGAGATAAAACTACTACTGGAAGCTAACAGTGCACACTAGCATCCTGCAGGTTTGCAGGGTGCCAAACAAGGAACTTGCAGTATCAAACTACAGCCTGGGTTATATTATGTGTGACCACAGTGTGAGAGAGCACAGGATTCTCTGGAACCCATGTGGCTCACTGAGGCTGCATCCATGTTATTTAAGGAACCAGGCCCATGGTGGCTTTTCTCTGATTTATCCCTGTGGAGACTGAAGATGGAGCTGAGAATGGTAAAAAATAAAACAGATATCTGATATTGGTCTAGGCCTGATTACCCTGCAACAGAGGTGTCTCCTAGGCCTCATTTGACCTGTGCAGACATAGACACCTCCCTCTCAGCTAGGTATATAAACCTGTACACAGCTGTGAAAACCTTCATCTCATCTCATCTCATCTCATCTCATCTCATCTCATCTCATCTCATCTCATCTCATCTCATCTCATGGGTGAGAAAGAGGTATTTCTGAGGGCCCAGCCATTCTTCTCTTCAGGCACATGACTGAAAAAGGTAAAGGAAGTGAACCTAAGGGTAATCATTGCTCCCCACCAACCCCACAGGGAGCCTGGAGTAACTGCCCCAGTATAACAGGCTGTGGCAAAGGTGCTCAGAGTTGAGGAGCTCCTGTGCTGGTCACAGGAGCAGTATGTAAGACATTGTTGATCCAAGAGAAGGAAACACTGAACACTCTCCACACACACTTGGCTGTCTCTCATCGACACAGGTACACAATGTTTTAGGAGTACAAAATGCTGAACGTCACCTTCCATGACGACAGGCTGTGTAGACTGTTCCCTCTTCACTGCCCACGACGAAGTTATTGACATCTCCAGTTGGGAAAGCCATTCCTGTGACCGCCACTGGTTTGGACTTGTTGTATACCAGCTCCATGCTCTCCTACCAAAACAGGTTTTTGTTATTATGCTGAGATCCTCCTTTTGCTAGTCTGGGTTGGGGTGTTTTAAAAAATTATTTCTAAATATTACGTGGAGTAGCAGGAGAGGAAGATGAAATCATTTGACCCAGTCACATTTGGTTTCTACAGAACATGTTGTAAGAAGACACAGTGTCACAAACCAGGATGCTCCTGCCATCCCCGGTGCTGTCTGTCACACATATGAGACTGCAGGAAGGCACTGGTCTTTTCTGCATCATCTTAAATCAGCCAGAGATGACAGGTGAGAATTTAAAATCTAATGGTGCAGAAACTAAAGATAATACCTTAATGGTTACATTTGCCAGCCTCAGGCTTTAATAAATCATGCAATACCCTTCTATTTACATTCTGGAAATCAGTTGTCAGGAAGCACTTGCAATATCGTGTGCATGTGAGGCATTTATTTCACTGTGTCATTTGTCCCTTTGCAGAACAAAATTAAAAAGTTGGGGTCCTGTCACTACCACCACTCCAAGCATTGCTTTTCAGGGATTTTCTGAGGTAACTATAAACACTCTCTCTAGACTCCACCATGAAGCTACAAACCAGCAGGAATGTTTTCTATTTTCATTTGGTAGCTATATTTTAAAGTAAATCAGCATGCCCATTTTTGCAATTGCAAATAAAATAACCATGCAAGTTTGTGGCTGTTGCAAGATGTGTACGCTTTGAGCAGATTTTGCACAACTTTTTAGTTTTTCAGCCTAAATGGTGTAACCCAAGAATCCACAAAAGGCCTGAATGATTTCACCATTTGCATTTTTCGCTATTTAAGTGGTTATGTTCTCAATGTTTAAAAGGTCTATGCTGCTGATCTTCTAGGGCCAAAGCCTGTACGGTTTTTCTCAAAAGCGCTTTTTTGCTGTAAAGAAAATGGGCAACCCTGTGAAAGGAGAGCAATGCAAACCCACAGAGAAATACTTCTGCTTGGTTTATGCTTTCATTTGAAATAAATTTGGTTCTATTATAAAGGCAAAACAAGGCATGGAAAATGCATTGGGAGACCGCTCCATATTTCTGTAAACATGTGAGTGAGAGAGAGAAATTCTCTTAATATGGGAGAGAAACCATATATTTTTGTTTAAACCTTCTGGGGTGAGATCATCATTTAGTGTCTCTGCAGACACATGGCCATAGACTGTGGTGGACACTCTGCTCCCAGCGCCCACACCATGACTGTACACGAGTGCTCTGGAGCTGTGTCTTTGGAAAGTTTCAGACTGACACACATCAGCAACACTTTACTCCTCCCAGCTGAAAGCTATGGCATGCAGCTTGACGTCAAGTCCTGTGCCTCTCGTTTCTAGATCACCATGAGCCATGTGCCAGGCTTCAGTGTAATGTGGGGTGTGTCCCCATCCTTGCTGAGAGCCAGATTTGGAGCAGGGAAATTCCATTTGAGTGATGAGATCCTGGAACTCAGATGTTCACAGATCTGTGCTTCAGACTTTAGTATTCCACTAAATGAATATGCAGGGTGGGATTTATCTTCTTAATGTTTAGGGGAGAAACTGTGGAAGGAATTAGGGTGTCTGCACGTAGACGCCTGGGCCATTTTAGATGCCTCCATTTCTACTGCAGAAGAGTATTGGTTTCTTACAATCCTGGGGCACACCTACCAGCCCCACACTGTTGCCTTACACGAGCAATGTGGCCAAAATTTGACGTTGGTCTCACTTTGAGTAGAGGAGTAGATGTGATGACTTCCAGAATCCTCCTCCACCCTAAGATAGGACAGTTCCATGCCCCAGGGTGGGTATCTGAAATGGCTTTTCACACTTGGATGGGATAAGTCACCCTCCAGAAGTACCAGCCTCTCTCTACCTCAGCAGTACAGAAAACTTGAATTTCTAACTTAGACTTGACACATCAACTTTTAGATGGCTGGGGTTAGCATAGAGGAGTCCCACCTCTTGTGTCAACACTGAAAAGCAAATAATTCAATAGTAATTGCACATTAGTGCATGATTAATGGAATCATTATAGGGAGTTTCTATGCAGCATTTTGAAACAAGATCAGATCCCATGATGCTCAGTAAAAATTATATTAATTTTTTTCTAAGAAATTGTGTATAAAAATGAGTGATGTGTTGGAATAGAAAATGTACTTCTTCAGAAGATAACACTTAAAAAGATGCTTTCTGTACACCTTTTTCAGCATTGGATTCTTTGTTTCGTTTCCATTATTATAATCACTAGTGGTTTGGGCAATTTTCCTGTGTTTCCTTTCATTTCTGATACAAAGGAGAGGAGGGGGGGAACAGACAATAGTAGCAAACATTCCAGTGGGGGAGAATTAGTTCTAAAACTTTTGATTTGCATTGTTTGTTCCTTTGGCTACTGAAGGCTGCCAGCAAAATAAGTTTCTGAGTTTCTGACTGTGCCTTGGAAACCTGCAGTGCCTAGGGTGTGTTCAGCAGCAGTGCAATCTAGTCCATATTTGTTAAACAATGCTGTAGAATAAGTGCAATTTATACCACAGGCGACTTCTGTAATTACCATGCTTTAAAATGGACTATTTCATTTTCATTTGAAACTGACCTATGTATTAACGTATTACAATAATTATATGATTTGTGGTAAAGGAAATGGGGTTTGGCTCTTAGCAGAGACTGCTGGAAGCAAGCTGTACTCTTTTCAAGTGCATCCATTGGTTTTAGTTTGTATAGGATGTGAAATTTTGGCTTTTAGGAGCTATGTTCTACTAGGCAGGTATCCTGCTCTACCAAAGACACTTTTCCCCCCCACGCTGGTGAAAACAAACCCACCTGTGGAGTTGAGAGCATGTCCAGGCTCCAGGAGCACATTTTGCCATCCGTAGAGACAGTAATAAGATTGTGTGCATTCTGTGTTCCAACTACATTCACACAATACACAGGATGCTGAAAACACAGAACACAAAGTCAGAGAGCCATGCTTACATTTTCACAAACAAATTTCTAATGTCTCATATGTGATTTTAAAGAATGATTAAGTATTCACACAATGCCTGGAAAATATAAGACTCAGCTTTTGCCAGATAGGAATTGTTTTGGTTGGGTTTTTGTGTTTCTTTTTCATTTAAATTTTAAGAAGTATGTTATGGAGGTGGAAATGTTTTCAAAGTTTCATTTTCCTCATAATAAAACAGCCCAGCTGAGTAATGCTGTGAAAATACAGAATTATGTGGATGAGATTTCACCCACAGGGACATGTATCATTCTACTGATGGCTTTTGACACTGAAAATAACCAGCAGAAAGAGGAAAACTGTCCAAACGGAATAAAAATGAAAACTTTATTCAAGAAAACAGCTGCATAAAACTTGAACTCTGTCAGAATTTGGCTTGCATGCTAAATATTTGCAAATGTACTCCAGTTGAAGGAGATGAACAAGCCCATCAATGTTCTTCAGCATTGGCCAATACACCTTTTAAAATCTGTCATTATAAGTGGGGAGTGACTAGATTTAGGGTGTTACACCTGGTTCACCACGGTGCAGTCATTCCATGGAGGCTGAATTCCAGTTAGTATGCATAATGAAACTTGGCCTATTCCTTTTCCAAGGAACCTGGTAACACTTTGAGCCTGAAATGTCATCTGGTATCTGATGGCGACATATGAGGGATGGGTCAATTTCAGCAATCTCCAGAGTGAAAAAGCAGTCAGACTGAACAATAAGATTTAATTTCCTTTGACCAGTACAAGTGGTACTGCTAAATTAAGGGTTAGAAATATATAAAAGTCAAGCAAAGAAAAATTTAATTTTTCTGCTGTGTTTACCAATAAATAGAAGACCTGCATCTCCAGACAAAAACCCAATTTTTCTCTAATACTTTGCTTAATTAAGGAAAAGTAGGACCAATTTGCAAGAGATCCCTAGGGAGCTTCTAAGCCAACTCCATGTAGTGTTAGGAATGCAGCATTTGGTCCCGCTGAAAGGAATGGCAGAACTGCCACTTACGTCAAGATCCAGCTGCAGGTCACCTACCCAGTCAGTGGGGAATGGCAGAAATCCTCAAGAGCTCTGGCTCACTCTCAGGTCAGATACCTGAGGGGGGCCAGTAAATGTCCCCTCTCCAAGAGCAAAAGGTGCAGCACCTGTACAAACAGTGTTTGTGCCCACACTGAGATGGATGCTGCTGAAATAGTACCTCGTGATTGGAGGCAACCTGTACACACTAGTAAGTCACGAGGTCCATTTTTTTTCTTTCTCTCAAGATTGTCAGGCACCTGGTTTCTCTCAGATCATCAAATGCACCCCAACTGGTCCCTCACATGTGTCCCACACCATTACCCTCACATCATGGACCTTCTTGCTGCTTAGTGTAAGCAAATGACCCCAGTGCTAAACATGATTACTGCATACTGATGTGTGAAATAAGCATTGACCTAGTTTTTCATGGGCTTTTGACCTCCAGTTGACCAAACAGACAGAGTGGGTGAGAAGAAGCTACAGCAAGCAGTGGAATATCTAAAATATTTTGTGGGGGAGAAAGAGTGAGCCATGTCTATCCAGCAGCATCTCAGTGTGTCAGGCCTGGCTTTAATCAGGGCTACCAGCCATCAATTTCATGCACAATAAAACTCATGGCAGAAATGAAAAGATGTAAGGAAAGCAGATGAAAAAGACAACCAACTGTATGTAACAGAAAGTCTAAACAGGCTCCTTCCTTTCAAAGGGTTGCTGCCAGCTTGCTTTTATTTATCTTGGAAATGAAATCATCATGCAAAAAGGTTTTGTCTTAATTAAAATTTCCTGTTGTCCCAAGTGCAGATGTGTGGTGGGTGTGAAAGGAAATTAGTGAGTAAGCTGTGGGTAGAGTTCTCTTTCCTGGTGAATCCAGGCAGTAATCAGTGATACTAAATTTCAGGAAGGTTTAAGTCAGGGAAAACAACATGATCTATCTGTTTCAAATAAACAAAGCAAGAGAAAGAAAAGAGAAAAATCCTTTTTTCACATACAGCATGCGTTCAAATTAAAAGAAGACTATTCAGCTCACGTATCTAGCAGTACAAAAAGTAACACTGCTAATGGAGCATTGTCTTAATTTAATTTTGTTTTCTTGGCAGCAAGGATTCAAGCCAGCCTTTTGCAACCAAGACCTCATTTACAGTTTATGTAAATAATTCCTATGTATGAATATAAAGTAAGCAACTCTCATTGTAAAATCTGAGCACTCCTTAAAACATCATACTTCATCATGTTAGACTGTGTAAACACTTACTTATACCAATCAATGACAGCACATAAAGTGCCCATCCATGACTGAAAGTAATTTATTTATATTATTCAAAAGGAAAACATTACATATTGTTCTGCTGCAATAATAAAACTGTTTTAATATATAATTCCAGGAGGTACAATTTTGCCTTAAATGATTTTTGAGTGTAAACAAATTACTTCCCATTAATCTTTGCTTTTCCACTAGATTTTGAGTCCCAGTTGTTCAATTTGCAGTGACAGTCAGATTCTTGCCACTAGTTTTCTGGTCTGCTACATCTCTAAATTGCACTTCCAGGAGAGACTGTTTCTTTTCATGCAGATTGAACAACATTACTGGCAACAAAATGAGCAAAAACATTAGGGAAATGAAAAGCAATGTTGAAGTTTCAACCCATGGCACAGATCATTAGATAATTACATCAACATTCATGATAGTGGAAATTTAGGGAACAATATTTGTATTGCCTGGCCCACTAAGCATGTCTGTGCACACCTGTAATTTTTAATATAAGAGATTTGCAATCATAATACTGGCCCCATACTGAATCTTCAGCAGTAATTCACATGGCATGGCTTCTGGAGTTGTCTTTTAACTCCAGGGATTATGTTGTCACAGTCAACTGAAAGCTGAACCTTGATCTGCAAATTCCAAACATTAGAATCACAGAATTGTAAAAGCTGGAGCTGCAAAAGTACTATCACTTTGTCTGAACCTTCAATCTGCTAGAACAAGATTATTATCTGATCTCTCAGAGTGCTTTTTGAGTTCAGTTCCTTATGTTACAGAAAATTTGTGGTTTTCTGCACCCTTATATCATACTTTTTGCATTTTTCTCCTCCTTTCTACTTTCCACTCAGGACTTGCCCTAAGCTCCCTCCCAGGATGAGCTACTCCACCTTCCATCTCTCCTGAAGAGTCTGCCCATGCCCAGACTCTGGAGGAGGAGAATGCACAAGGTGTGTGTGCAGGATGGCTGGATGTCAGTGCCATAGCAGAGTGAGGACACTTTAGCAGGCAACCCACGCTTGTTTCTTCCTCCAGCACAAGATGAGTACTTTGCAGTGTAAGAGACTCTCTTATCACAGACATGTATCATCCTTGTATCACAGATGAAGTCTCCTCTTTCTCAGGCATTTTGTGTGACTGCTCTGCCCATTTATCTCCCAGACATCACTAGAGCGCATTGCCACCATCAATAATTATCTGTAAGTACCTGTGTGTGTCAGCAAAAGGCTCTCCTGCATCATTCCATTGAAACAAACTCTCCCTCAGTGCGCAAACTCTGCCCTGTGGCCCTGTCTGGAGCAGAAGACCACGGCAGGGATTTATGCATTGCTCTATTACAAAACAGAAGCAGATTGCCCCACTTTTTCTGAGGTCACCAGTGTCTGCTTTTAGGAATCCACTATGAGACCCTCATAGGTGCCTAATCTGGTTCAAAGGAGAAGTTTGTGTGCACCAAAACAACAATAATGACTCCAGTTGCCTGCCATGTCGGACTGAGAGACATACAGCCTCCACAGCGGTCTGGCTCTCTTTACAGACAATGGGGACAAGGATTACAGTGCCAGTGTGCTGGCACATAGGTGCCTCATTCAAGTGTTGTACTCAATCCTGCCTTCATCCTTGGAAAGGAGAATAATATCCTGACTTGATTGTACAGCGTGTCATGATCAAACACTTACAAGAGGTGGTTGTTCATGTCTCAGATCTACTTTTTTCCCTTGTTCTGTTTTCATCTGTGTGGCAACTAGCATTGTAGACACAACTAGGCAGCTGCCTTTCCCTGCTGACCATCTCCTCTAAGGAAAGAGGAGGTGATTTGTATCCTTACCGTGTGAGCAGCAGCCGACAGGGGAGTTCTCTGAACTGGAGTGCGCCTGTGGCTGCGGTTATCCCACAGCACAATCTGGCCAGAGTATGTTCCGCCGACGACCAGGTTTGGGTGAAAGCGGGCAAAACAGACTGACATCACGGAGGACTGGAGGAAAAGAGGTAGAGAAGAGAGGGGTTACATGGTCAGCTACCTTCAGTTCTCTCCCTAGTGAAGCATACTGTAATTAGCATCTTGCATTTTAGGAATCACTGTATGAACTTTATTCATACTCTTTGCACACTAGTAATTCTACTAAAGCAACAGGACACATGCAAAGAACCAACTTTGACCCTAAAATGTGTTGTCCCATTGGTCCCATGGAAAATATAGGATGAGTCTGAGCATGATCCTAATAACCTGAGATAACCTCTCCATGACAGTGATGTTAAAGTGCTTAATTTCTTCTCCAGAAGTGAGAACTTCAACTAACCAGATGCCAGCTAAACAGAGAATGGCATCCTGGTCCATGACATCCCATCAGGGAGAACTCTTCCCCTCTTTCTCCTCTAAGTTTTAACTCAGGCAGCTTGAGACAAACCTGTGAAAAAAACCCTCAAAAGTCCACCTCAAGGTGTGCTGTTTTGAGAGCATCAGCTGACAAGCTGTGTCTCATTGTTGGATCAATGACTGATTCCTCTGCTACCAAGGTCTTCTAACAACAAAGGGAACTACACTGTTTAAGCAGAACTGAGTTTTTCCTCCTGAGTTTTTCCATCCTAACAGCAGCTGAGTTATCTTTGTGTATTTTCTTTAGCTGGGGATGCTTAGGAGCCAGACTGGTGTGATGGGTACCCTGGCTCCCTGGTAGAGTGCCCCACAAGTCAGTATAGAGACTGTTATCTATCCCAACTACCACTTTTCAATGTCTTTAAAATAACACAACAGCTGAAGTCCTCAAGGGAACAGTCCCCAGACCTTCATGCACTAACAAGCTACAGCCAAGAGCAAGAAGCAGTAGCCTTCAAGTCTTCCATGCTCTTCTTAAATATTTCCCATTTTTATATAATTGGTCCTGGATGTTATGCCTTTATTTTATACAAATATTTTTTTTATATTTTAATGACTGGATATTGTCAAGTGTTGGTACTCCTATGTGGGAACACACTTTACTCAATGACTAAATTACCTTATTTGATTTGCATAAAAAGCATGGCAGACATTTCAGTAAACTTTGCTGAATTAGGAGCACTGGAGCTGCCAAGCTGAACTAGACCCAGTGTCTACCTAGGTAATGGTCCTGTCTCTGGGAGAAGTGGATGGGATTGTAAAACCTTTGACACGGGCAGATGTGTTGCTTCCTTTTCCTACTGCTCCTCATGATGATTTCTAGTGGCTAGAGACTGAATTGAACTCATGAGAGACTTGAAACCCCTTCTGATAGGGCTAGAATTAAGTATGATAACTCTTGATGTCTATAACTAGGTTATTAAGATTAAAGTAAAATGGTGAGTTTAAACAGTTTTTGCAGAATTCATGTGGCTGCCTGATATCAATTGTTTAAAGCCATATTATATACTAAGTTAACTAAATAGGCATACTTAGAGCATTCAGCAGTATATTCATTACTGGGTTTTTTGACCTAATAAGATAATCAAGACAATGAAAAAAGCTGCCATTACCTTTTTTCTTCTCCACTCTCTCTGGATCGTTCTGGCTTTTCTCTTGACATCTTTATACTTTCCCCTCTTGACTAACACTTCTGCATACATTTCTCTTTTGTTATATAATCTAGCACCTAATGACTAGATAAATAATGTACATAAATGCCAATTTAAGTCGGTATCTAAGTGCTTGAGCACAGCAATTCCATTATGGTCAGTCATAGCAATGAGAGGTAGCTTCCAAACACCATTTCCAAAGGACCTAGCTCTACAGAAAAGAAACTCCACCCCTAAGGAACAGGATGTTGGTGCTGTTAAGAGGGGTTTAAGACTCAGCTACACTGCAGCTGCCATCCAGTTTCCACAGATTCCCCCCACGTTATAATTAAAACGACCCTAGAGCACATGTTCTACATTTTATCTCTTTGTTTAATGGCTTCGTGAGTTGTTTTAATCAACCCCTCTCATTCCTTATAACTAAGCTGACAGATATTCTTACATGAAGTGAAATAGCCAGATGATTTTAAAATAGTACAGCTCCACCACTGGGTACACCCCACAGCAGCTACAAGGCTCCACATGTATTTTAAGAAACCCCAATTCAAACAGTCATTCCACAACAAAGTTCCCAAGTTTGTCCCAAACAAACTTGGGAGACTCTGAAGCAGGGCAAAGAAGCCAAGTGGACAGTGTATTTTTAAAAGTTCTGCTTTCATGGTTAGCATGTTTTTGCATTTAGGATGCCAGAATACAGTTGAATGGTCAGGATATAAACTGCTAAAGTGTGTTTTTCATAAAGTTCAAAAATAACCTACAGACATGACACGGGCTTGAGCTCGCTGCACGGCTTCTAGTTTTACATCTCCCTCCAAAGCAGCTTGCAGGCTTCAAAAGGTGAAATGTTCACATCTTTTTAATTATGTCAGTATTATTTTTCTATCCAATAAAAAATTCTGTCAAATATTAGAATTTAACAATTTAAGGACTCCATTCCATAGCACTTAATACAGTGATTATTTTCTTAAAATTAATGGCAGTGCTCAGATGAGTAAGGGCTGTAAGATTAAGCCCATTCATTTAACAACTTGAAAAGCATTCATTTCTTAGTCTTAATGGGAGAGAGTGGCTGACAGGTCTCCAGTCTGTCTGAACAGCTCTGTGCTCAAGGACAGCAGCAGAAACCATTCCCTGTAAGCCTCTTCTGCCCCCAGGCTGCCTCTTGTTTGCCTGTTCAAGTAGTCTTGCTCCTCTGAAACAGCTTTGCCACTGACTTCAAAGGGGGAGGAACCAGCACATGGTCAGGTTTTTAAAATAACTGCATATCCTCGGTTGCACTTCTGCCACACCCTTCTAGGGAAATCTCATGGCACTTTCCAAGAGCAATGGTGAAGCTTCCCAGTTTTTCAGCTAGGGATATTTTATACTGTAGGTGCTTAGTTACCTGTTGCAGAGGACAGAAGCAGCTAGTTTCACAGCATATGGCAACAGCACATAAATAAATGTAGGAGGAATCATGTCAGAAGGAATTCCACAGGGAGATTAGTATTCACAGCAGAAAAGCAGCATTTAAGGCTAGGAGATTCCCAGCATTATCTTTTTATGGATGCCACAAAGCATCAGTCTAACCAACTGTCAGGACCCACAAGAGACAGGCAGAATCGCAGTGTCTGGTCATCTGCATTCTTCTGAATTGCACTGTGCAATCATTTCAGTATTTACTTCAGCCTAATGCTCAGGTGTTTTCTCCCTCTATGCAAATACAGCCTACTGGATTTTACTTTTTCTGTCTCTCCTTAGTTTTCTCAGTGGCCTTACTAAAGTATTTCTGGTGCTTCTGGCACTGTGATCTTCCACTCAGATGTTGTACTTTTAGTGGGGCCACAATACTGGTACTGCTGCCTCCCCCCCGTGCATGCTCTGCCTCTCTGTGGAGCCAGGCAGATCTCCAAGGGCCATAGGGGGAAACCCGAGTCAGTTCCATGTGGGAGCACTACCCAAGCATAAGAGACAGCTCAGGCTGCTAAACCTGGGGATTTTGCCTGGCAGACAGGCAGGCGATCCTGCTTCTCAAATGCTAAAGATTCTCTTCCCAGCTGCTGCAAGAACTGCGCTGAAAACATAATTAAGAAACAAAACATGAGATGTCCGTGCTCTTGTTACAGCAAAGAGCGGGCTGGGCCTCACAAACAGAAGCACTGTCCAGGCTTGGAGGGGTCTGCAGCCGGGGGAAGGAAGGCAGCACCCTTTGCCTCTCCTTGGTGGGGGGGTCCGGTCATCTCAGCCCGTGGGGAGGAGCACTGTGGAGCACGGCTCCACACCGTAACCTTTTGTTCATCAGTCCTGCTCTGCCTCCCTGTGCCTGCCCTCCCTCCTTCCCCACTAATGCACTGATCCAAACAGGCCCCCAGCCCTCTTCAAGTGGCTGGCAAAGCTGTTTTTTATTTTAGGAGCTTAATACAGCCCAGATTTGGATTAATGATGGCATATCCCGTCAACCACAGGTACACGTGCTTGGGACAGACAGTCATTTAGCTTCTCCCTGCTGAGAAGCCTGACCTCAGTACCCACATGTGATGTGTGCAAGGCCCTGGAGACTCAGCTGTCTCTGCTCATGTCCATACGCTCCGATGGCACTCTGCCCAGCCACCAGTCAAACAAGTTCACAAAGACCTGGGTGCTAAATAATAATAACTCTCAATAGGCAGCGACTACTGCCTTCAGCCAGAACTCTTCTGCAGGAAACCACCCCCGGAGCCAGCATTGCCATGCTGGTGCCATATGCCTATGCCTGACACCAGATGTATCTCAAAACAATACTTTGTCAGTGGGAAGAAGCAATCCGAGGAGTTCACAGGGATTTCTAGGCTCCAGAAGACCAGGTTATATTGCAGCAGGCTCTCAGGAAGCTCCTGGGTGGATTTTCTAGCTGAGCACATGCATGTGCATGTAGTGCACGTGAAAAAGCACTACCATCAGTGGCATGCTGCCGTGGGTCACCGACACAGACAACTGCGGGCAATGAAATCAACTGCATCTGAGTTCATAGAATCATAGAATATGCTGAGCTGGAAGGGACCCATCAGGATCATCGAGTCCAACTCCTGCACAGGACCCATTAAGAATCACCATGTGCTGAGAGCCTTGTCCAAACACTTCTTGAACTCTGTCAGGCTTGGTGCTGTAGCACTTTCCTGGGGAAGCTTGTTCCAGTGCTGAACCACTCTCTGAGTGAAAAATCTTCTCCTGATATCCAACATAAATCCCTCCTGATGAACCTTTATGCCATTTTCCTGAGTTCTGTCACTGGTTATCACAGAGAAGAGATCAGTACCTGTCCCTCCTCTATCCCCTCATTAGGAAGTTGTAACTGCAATGAGGTCTCGCCTCAATCTTCTCCGGGCTGAACAGACCTAGTGACCTCAGCTGCTCCTCACATGGCTTCCCCTCAGGGCCCTTCAGCATCCTTGTGGTCTTCCTTTGGACAGTCTTAATAGTTTAATGTCCTTTTTATATTGTGACACCCAAAATGTGCACACATTATTCAAGGTGAGGCTGCCCCAGAGCAGAGCAGGACAATCTCCTCCCTTGCCTGGCTGGTGATTCTGTGCCTGATACACCCCAGACACAGCTCAGCTGAAGTGGCAGATCCTTTTCTGTGCTTGAGGGACTGAGAGTAGAGAGAGAAAGCTGTGGTAGTGCTCCTTAGCTAGAACCATGAACAGGTGCTGTACTCATAGTACTTCATGCATAGGAACTGAGGAACAGGGGCTGAACCACTGATCACATATGTCTGCACTCCCGAGGAATAAATAAAGAGGAAGGCCAGAAGTACACATGCAACTTACTCGTAACCTTTTGTTCTCAGTCCTGCTCATCAAGAGCAGCATTTACAGTTTCTAAGCACTCACAGTCCCTCTGAGAGCTGCCCAACCTTCTTCTGACCAGGCAATCAGGAGACCTTTTCACTCCTCCATTGCTATACACACATATATCTGGTCCCCTACACCACAGGGAAGATATACTTCAACTGCAAATGTGGATTAAAACCATCATCTGGAAATATAATAGAAACTGAATTATTAAATAAAGCCCTTTTTTCATGACCAGTCATGGACTGAGAATAACCATGGAAGGGAGCAGTATCGGATCTGAGCACTTTCTCTGGTTTAGGGACATTTCTCTGTTTTTGCACCACAAAAGGTGCAAGATATCTTGAAAGAGGCAACTTCAGGTGACTTTGCTCTGGCTACTGAGATACCTGGTATTGTACACTGAAATAGAGCCTGTGCTCCCTCCCAGAGTCCTGTTTATTTTTAGTACCTGCTATTGTGAGTTTGGATATTTCTGTGTTTCATATAACTGTCCAAGTATAATTAGTAGTAATAAGAAAACAGCAGAGAGAATAGGAACAGAATTTCAGCTGGTTTTGAAATTAAATTTGAAAAGGAAGTTAAAACATGATTTATGTGCACAAAAACCTGTACCAAAGAGGTAACCTCTTAATTCTAAAAGCTTCAAATTCCAAGACTTCTGCTCCCCTCCAACTGTCTTCCTATTAAACTATGAAACAACATCTGAAAGGTTTTGTGCTGGAGAGTATTTGCGGTACCATACAAGATTCGTCTCTACTAAAAATAAAATAAAAGCAGTTGACATCCTTCACATATTAAAAAATAAATAAATAAAACCAAACAAACACTTCTTCAAACCAAATGTCAGAAATCTGTTTAATTAAAAAAAGGAAGTTTATACTTGGTTATGGTGTGTGTCGACATCTACCCCTTTGATTTACAAGAGTATGGAGGGGAAAGAACAGATTGCTTTATTCAAGAGAAAGAAAGGAGGGAGGGGGCCCAGTGTGACAGGAAAGAGTGTAGGCTGTATTAACTTCAGTGCTTGTTAAAACATGAAGGATTAATGGTAGAAAGGGAGGGAAGAATTGTGAATGTCTCCAGTTTAGGATCTTCAAAAATGTTTGGGGATTCTAAGAATGTCTCACCAGACCACATGAAAGCTGTACAGAGAGACTCAGCCACACGACTGCTCTAAATCCAAAGCTGGTATTGCTCCACTTATACCATCAAACCAATGGAGCTGAAATGTAGCCACAAATTAAATTTATTTTTATTGAAAAAGTACTAAGTCCTTAAAAATAAGGAAAAGAGTATGTCAGGAAATGCAGCCTTTCTTAGCTGAGTTTACAGGGTAGGTAACTCTGGCATCTAACCTCAGTGCTGACATCTGAGCATTGCAGTCGAATCAGACACTCTGCCCAAGTCTGCAGAAAGGCAATATCCAGCCTTATGACTTCATTTTAAATAGAGCAGAAAGCTGGAGCTTTCTGCTTTCATCTCTGTAACTGCAGGTTCAGCCCATGTAACTACAGGAGAAAAATAATCAGGAGAAAAGTTACCAAGCTGCCTTTGCAAATGGGAATCTACGCTTCAGCCCTTCTGCAAAGTGCATTTGCTGTTATTATTAATTCAGCAGGGTCATGGTGACTTGGAAAAACAGCAAAACTGATTGCTGCATTGCAAATGCAGATAATCCTGACACTTCTCAAATTTAATACGGGGAGATCCTGTGTGCCTTTATCCGTGACTGCAGCAAGGAGTCAATTCAGTAACCCTGAATTACTGCACACACATGCAAGCCTGAGAATACAGTCTTTGCTGAGCATCATACTGTCTTTGTTAGACTAATGATGAGATGATTAAGGCCTGGAGAAATAAGGAGTAATTTCATAACAACAGCACATCAAAATAAAGTTTTCTTTCCCCCCTACTTCTTAGATGCTAAGTACCCAAATATGTTTGTTTTCTCTGATTAGGACCTGGCTGCTTATCAGATCTCAGGGCCAAACAACTAATGTCCATGTGCTTGCATGTTGGAGAAGCAAGCACTTCCTTGGTTCGTCTATTTTATTTAGGTCATGATACTCTACAGTTATTCACCAGCACTCTTAACAGTTTTGATTGAATTATTGGCAAGCTTGAAGTGATGGGTGTACACCACCCTTTCAGACCTGGAGCCTGAGGGCATGTGTCTCTGGGTGGAGCGCAGAGACCTTCTGCCGTCCCCGCTCATTCCACAGGCTGGCCACAATTTGGAGCAGATGGTAAGTGTCAGCTTGAGCATGGCAGTCTGGCATGCAGCCTGCATGCAGCAGGGCTCACTGGTTTCAGCTCAGCATTAGCCAAAGGCTTCTGGACCGGAGCTGCTCGACATGTAGGGTCATGGTGACACTGCCTGCCAACACTGCTAGGTATTGCTGCAAGTTTTGTGGCACAGAGACTACTTTATTATGATGGGTTTGTAACAAAATCCCTACTAAGGCATCTCAGTCTGATGAAGGCCTCTAGAATTGAGCAAACAATAGCATTACCTGAATAATTTACTTGGTGCAATGGTTAGAAATGCCAGATAAGCATCTTATTTTAAGCACTGCAAATGAAATCAGACCTAGAGAGGCCCATACTCAAAACATCATGCAAACCAAAGCCTTCTGGAAGTGCTGCAGTTAGCCAAGTCCTAAAGTGTCTCTGAAGGTGAAGCCACTTCTATTTACTAGCAATTACCTGGGGAACCTGGCTGTGAGGGACAAATCCAGGAATTTGTCACTCTTCCTGAATTACTTCTGCATATTATCTCTCTGATATTATCTGATATAGAACACAGGTGTAATCTTGGCAGTCAGCCCCATGCTCATGAAGTGCCCCAGACATTTGTCTCAAGACTTAAACTTCTTAATGCTGCACACTTCTCCAGGCAGAATCTCCTTCCTGCTGGAACCAGGGCCAGGCCTCAGGAGTGAGGTGTAAGAGTCCCTATCCAGAGGTGTTCCCATCTATCACTATGCAGAAGTAGATCTCCCAAAGACTGAGCTGAGGCTGGGATTTTGGTGTCCGGGACTCTCCTCCTCACAGTGATAGCACAACAGGTAATCACTTGATGGCAAGTCCTGGAAATACCAGAGTTGGACTTTAGAGAGCCCACAGAGGTAGCAAATTCCAGATCTGGAGAACAGGAATAGAAAAACAAGTTATTCTCATGCTCTGGGGATGGTTTTGTGGTTTCTATGGCAGCAGTTCCTCAAACCAATGGGTCTGATCAACCAAACTAAGTGAAGCCACATATGAATTAGAAACCAGTACAGATGCTGCAAGAACAATTATCTACAACCCAGCCTGTGAAGTTGGGTGTAGTAGTCACAGCTGCTTTTAAGAGAGTCACAGGTAATTCTCAAGTGCAGCACTGAGTCCAAACCCCCACAAGAAATACAAAGGCCATGAGAACCAAGGCACAGTCAGAAGATCAAACATATTGAACCAAGAACACTTTAAAGCCCCAGACGAGGAAAGAACTTAGTAAGTCCATCTTTTCTCAGAAGTCCATGAACTTAATTGTAATTAATTCTTCTAAGTTCTCCATTATTTTAATGACTCAAAAGCCTGCTTACAGCCAAGCAAATTGGTAAGTGCTTTCCTAAACAAGCAATTTTTTAATTCAGGCCTTCTGAAAGCAAATGACCTTCATTCTGTGAGGAAAGAAGGACACCCTCATGTTCAGATGGTCCTGGGAAGACTCCATAGACTTAGAGACAGACTCAACAGCAGACTTCTACATCAATATCAGACAGGGAAGGGAAAACAAGTGTGAGATGTCAGAGACAGACTCACTGAATTGCCAGTGTTGGGAGGTACATCTAGAGATTGTCTAGTCCAACCCCTTGGTCAGAGCAGGATCAGCTGGAGCAGATTGTTGTTGGCTGTGTGTGGCTGGTTTTGACTATCTCCATGGATGGAGACCCCACTGCCAGCTCGTGTTGAGTTTCTCATCAACGAACCCCCCAAGTCCTTCCCCTCAGGGCTGCTCTCAATCCCTTCTCTGTCCAGCCTGTATTTGTGCTTATTGCCTCTCCCCAGGTGCAGGACCTTGCACTTGGCCTTGTTGAACTTCATGAGACTCACATCGCCCACCTCTCAAGCCCATGACAGTCCCTCTGGATGGCATCCCTTCCCTCCAGTGTGCCAGCTGAGCCACACAGCTGGGTGTGGTCAGTGAACACGCTGGGGGTGCTTTAACCCCACTGTCCATGTGTCTGACAAAGATGTTAAACAGCGCTGTCCCAACCCTGACACCTGGGGACACCATCTGTCACTGGTCACCCCTTGGACACTGAGCCATTGACCATAACTCTTTGAGTGCAACCATCCAGCCAATTCCTTATTCACTGATGTTCCATCCATCAAATCCGTCTCTCCACTTCAGAGACACGGATGTTGGGCACAACAAGGTGAAATGCTCTGCACAAGTCCAGATAGATGATGTCAGTCATATGAAGACTAATAGGCTTTTATATTTGCCCAAATCCATCACTTCCACTGATGTACCTTTTATAAGCAGTGTCACTATGTAATTGGAAATAATTAAAAATTAATTTAACATTGAACATAAATGTGGAGAGTGAGAGACTGAGAGGCACAAATAAACAGCTATCTAGGGGAAACACAGAAGATACCGCAGGCAAGTCTGTATGTAAGAATGAGGGTGGAAACATTAGTTGTTTTCACACTGTTCCTTTCTCCTACAGTAAATTACTGTAGAGTAATTTACACCCTCATTCTAGTATCAGTAGCCTGATTCTGCACCCATCGAGCATTAGGAAGCAGCTAAGATTGCAGAGGAATAAATGAAACCCATTATATACAATTTTTAATTCCCCTTTCTCCAAACAAACCTTAGTTTTCTGAAATTTCACATCCTGTTTTTGTTACCTGCAAGGCTATGCTGCTTGGTTTCTAAAATTTTTTTCCATAAGTAGTCTTGTAAAGGAGGAAGGATTGAGATAAGTGTTTTCCAGTCTCAGGGTGAAAGCCTTAGTAACACTAAATCAGCATAGTTACACCATCTGCAATTGCTGACTCTGGAGTATCAGAGGACCACCTTTTGCTCAAAAACCAGCATCCCTGGGTCATTCACACACACCAGTGGTGGGACATTTCATAATGCATCCTTATCCTTCCAGGAAGAATGGATTTATCCCAGAAAACTCATGCTAGTAGTTCTGCACAACTCCAGTCCAAATTTGGCTTGGTAAATTTATTTAATAGACCAATAGATGTAAACATGAGATAGTAAATGTTAAGCACATTTTTTCCCCCCGTGAAATGACTGGTGATTTAGGATATGTTCATGAACAATATGGAACTGAAGTGGGATTGATATTTTTCTTAACTACTGAACAGTGTTATAAGAGCAATCAAATGATTTAATCACAGGTCCTAAAGCACTCTGGCACATTTTGTCGTAGAGATAATGCAAACACTCTGATCTCTCCAATATGACAAATTGTTAAAAGCATATTGCTTCTTGTATTTAGGACATTTGCTTGTCATTTTATGCTAAAATAAATGTACTTTAACTTTTCTTTCTCTTTGCCCCATGGGAAACATCTTCTAAGGATAATATCAGTATCTCAGCCACGTGGCACGTGCTTCTGCTTTCCCTTTGTGGGAAGCCAGGAGTGTTAATCATCATTAAATCAATGTTGTCCATATACAAAAGTTCTTTTTAAGGAAGCACTTGTCAGTCATTCAGCCATGGGGGCAGAGGGCGGAAAACTGTTGATTTTAGACTTAAGGCCGTGGACAGTTTTATCCTGGGCTGTAATGATGGATTTCTTGGTTTCTGGGGCCTTTTGCAGCAATTTAGAAGAGTAACTGTTTTATATTTTGTGCCAGGTAACACAAAAAGAGGCTTCACTCCTCACATAGAGCTCCCACAGAGACAAAAATCATGAGGTGAAATAATTTTCTTGAATTTGGACCAAATGTACTCTTCATTGCAAGTAGTTTGCACTGAGAACAGTTACATAACCCAAACAGAAAAGTCATGCCTATGGCTGTTTATCCATCATTTGCTGTGCAGCTAGGGAATTGCATGGTATTTTACATCCTTTATGGAAAAAAATTTGGTGGAAGTATCTCAGTGACTTATTGATTTCACATTTGATCCTGCATTCCTTGTTCACCGAAAAGCCTTTTAGCAATGGGAGTTTCAAATATACAAAAAATATTTAAAATGTAATGTTCATATCAACAAAGGAAAATTGTGTTCTTTTTTCCCTTCCTTCCTTTTTACACTAGGTTATGTTGAAATGTAACCAAATCAACAACTTCTAAACTATAAAACAACCCCAGGAACAATTGCAGCATTTGGTGACTTTTTTTCTCTGCAATTTTGGGATAGTGTGGCAAATCTGCATTTTTTTATCAACAGAGATTTTCAAAATTCTCAGTTGAACGAATAATGTCATGTGTTTGTAAGTATCAATAATCTAAGCCATCTGCAAAGGAATGGTTTTGCAAAGGCATCTCTTTCAGGACACTGTGGATTTTGTCACTGCTTGAGGTTTTGGCAAACCATCAATATCACTATAATTTTCTCCTAAGAAATATAGTTTTTTACTGAGGGTTTTTTTTTTTTTTCCCCTTAGCTAGCTAAAGTTTAAAAATATTGCATGTCTAACTCGGCAAAATCAAAAGTTAGGCTTTCTCTGAATTGCATATTAGATGCCAGTAATTCAGAAAGGTATAAAGCAAGTTATCAGTGAAATAAAGAAACTTAAAAAAAAAAAATTGAACGCTCACTGTATCAAGTAGCCAACATATTCTTTCTATTTGGTCTGAAAGGAGGACTGTGGAACTTAAGGAAGAGAAACAGCGTCTTTAAGTACAGGTTCATTACAAATCTCTATTTTCACACTTGCAAAGAGCACAATGCTAGTGCTAGTAGTGACAGTGTATCATTTAAGTGTATGATATCTAACCCCCTACAAAAAAAGGCTTAGATGTGAGAACCGCCTGAAATTTTCTATGCAAGACAAGCAAAGTTGTCACTTTCTAATTATTTGATTCATAATTGAAATCTCAGTTTCAAATGAGGAAGACAATCTGTGTTAAGCCTTGCTCTAAGCAAAGGAGCATTCTGTTGCTAGCAGACTTTGTATGTATAAACACAGTTCTCAAATAATTCAGAATGTTAACTACTAATAGGGGAACTACACCCACCTTTTGTAATAGCAGTCATTTCACAGACTGACATGGCTACAATTATTTTGTTATACAAATTGGCCTTGATGGGTGTGTCGCTCTTCAGGGTTCTGTACAAGCCAGCAAGAGATCCAAGTCATTATGGAAAAATCAGCTTACAAAGGGTTTGTAAAGATACAGTTAAAACCCAAGGGAAGGTACGCAACTTCGCGACATCCCTTTAGTCTAAATAACGATGTTTATTTGCTCTCTGACCTTGCCTGGAAGAAGGTTTTCTTCCCCCACTCTTGTTATGAAAAATATAATGATTTGAGTTTTGTGGAAATAAGTCAGGTTGAAGAGATTTTAGGACTGAAAGGTGAAGGGCTATGTAGAAAACATGGCATACTTGGTTTTGAAGTGCAGATGCTAGTAGATTCCGTGCTAACAGCTGGGGCATTTCAGCAGTAAAGCAGGACTGGTGATTTCGGAACTGGCTAAGATACTGTGGCACCCGAGCCAGAATATACATTTTCACATTTTCACTGACTGTTCTGTCCTTCCCAGTTTAAATGTCTTTGGCCAGAGATAGGAGACCCTGTCCTTTGTACATGGGGTCCTCTTTGTACCCCTCTACAAATCTGCTGCGTGCAGGGCTCTCCTCTCACCTAAGACACCAAAACCCATTTTCCAAGTACTACACTTAGCCTTCAGATGTGTAATTCCTACTGACTCACACACAGTCTCTCCACAAGTATTGGGGCACTAATCTTAGGCCAAATGATAGATATTTTTAATTAACAAAGGCTGGAAGTGGTGTAGCCTCCAATGGGAGGAGGAAAAAACCACAACTGGTATCAGCTGAGGACAGAGAGAAGAATCCAAAACCAAAGCCTAAGAGACAAGACGTGGGCTCTCGCTTACTGACATCTTCATGGCACAAATTGTGCTCTGTATTTCCACATTCTAAACAGAAACATGGCAGAGGACAGAAGTTTTGAAACAGGAACAGAGTAAGTATGTCCTTCTATCACAAGTTGTAGCTGAAACTCTTCTTCTCCCCCAGTCATACAGTTAGAATTAGAACTTCTCCCAAAATGTAATTCAAAATGGCACAAATATGCATCTGCATTAATTATTACAGTGTGCAGATAACCACATCGACACAAATGTAAGAGCAACAGAGCGTCCCAGAGAAAAGGCACATCAGAGCTTTACACAGCTCCACCAAGATCATCCTACCAATGATGCACAGCAGGAAACAAAACTGAAATGAAAAGAAAACAGCACCTTTATCTCTGAAGAAGCCCCCCTTGGTATGATTGACAACATTTGGGTATGTGTTACAAAAGTCGGCAACAAATTTGGGAGCCTGGGTGCTGAAGTATTCCCACTATGACAGCTGTCTCAGTATCTTCACAGGCAGACAGTCAGAGGCCCATTTACCAGTGAACTGCTATGAAAAAAGGAGGAATCTGATTCATGTTTAGGATCATAGGGTTATGGGGAAACTCAGGCTGGAAAAAACTTTCTCTTCCAAAGAAGGGGTTTGTGGTTTTTTTTGGGAAAATTTGCAGTCAGCTCAGAACCGCATGTCTTCTCTGACATTTACAGCCCTTTAAGGACTGATCACAGGTACCCTCTCTCACTAGAAACTGAGGAATTAGGTAAGTCAGCTTTGGAACTGGACATGCTGGATTTTTGGACTGATTTTACTTAGGAAAGTTTGTGAAGCTTAGAGAGAGTTCTGGGTCTTTCATTTCTTGTACATCTCTGAAGAACTGAATCCTTGCTTGAAACTTAGTGCTTACAAGGTGAGGAAGTTTTTGTGGACAAGCACAAATATAAGAGAAAATTTTCTTAATTTTTAAAGTATTCCAGTCATACTTTCTGGACTTTGCTAAACTTCTTGTAGTATTTCTTTTCTTTAGAAGCTCTGGAGGGACTGAGCTCTAGTCTGGCCGCCACAGAGGAGGAAACTCAAGGACAAGAGGAAAAGGAGGATATTAGTCATTCAGGCTTTTACCTCAGCCTGTTCCACACACAAGTCTTGTGGATTTGGGTGTCCAGCACCTTCAGAAGGCAGGCTGCTGGAGCAAAAGGCACATCTGAAGGAATTTATGTTGATTTTGAAAGAGCAGACAACAACAAAGAAACCAGATCAGGAAAAAAATAAGGCAACTCTGGCCAGTATCAGCCACTAAATATAGCCTTTCACTTACCTCAATGCATCTAATTCTAAGATATGCATTTATGACTCCATCCATTTAGTTGAAAAGAGAAAGACCACACCAGGATAAGCAATGAAGAGTGGTCAAACACATAACTTAATGGCAGTGTATGGAAGCCACTACAAAAAAGCTAGGGGAGAATGAAACATTTTGTGGTGCAGCTGAGTAGCTGATTTCTGTACCCAATCCACCAATATTTTCCAAGCATGGACATCTTTTCTTGAAATTAAAATAGAAAACACAAATCCCCTTTCCCACAAAAAACCTTACAGTTTGGTAAAAAAGATGGAACTAACCAAGTAAATCTGACTGCATAGCATTTTAGGAAAAGGACAGAAATAGCTGCAGCTATTGAAAGTCATATACTGCTGAAATATTTTTGTGATTATGCTAAAAGTTGATCTGACTGCTTGAAAGAACTCTTAAATGGTTACTGCTTCCTCAAAAAAAAGCTACTTCATATGTGCCCTCCTGCTAAAAAAATACACTGAATGTAGTTGCTTCTAAGTGTCAGATCTGTACTTCTCACTGCCCTTTTGAGACATTTGGAAAAGACATAGCTGACAAAGAGGAAATTAGAAGATCAGGAAATAATCCATAATAGATCAAGACTGTCAATGCAGTAATATTTTGTTTCTGTTATGATTAGATTGTGTGTAGTAAAGCAGAATTCTTTACAGCAAAAATGCAAAGTCCTCCAAATCAGAAAGTAACATTCAATTTGGTTTATTTGCACGAAACAAATATCTTTAGCTGTCTTCCTCCTCCACCCCTCCTCTCCTGAAATGATGGATGTTTGAGGCTGAGATCCAGATACCTCAACCAACTTTAATAACCCCTCTTCAGTTCCAGAAGAAAGGAAATGGTTGGTAATACCCTCAAGTCCCTTAGGTACACTGATGATTTCTTTTCCTTGTGAATTTTGTCTCTGCAGATCAGCTCTAACCCTATAAAGCTATGAGATGTGATAGAAGACCAGTGCTGTACACATGCTAATAGGCCCTGCTGAAAGAAGGGGTATAAAGTTCAGACCATTATTTGCTAGCCCATCTACTGCAAACTCTGAGTTCTCATTTGCCTCACAGGACCAGATATGTTGCTGCAAAGTTTCAGATACTTCTTCAGGTCATTCTGACTTAGAAAGCTTAGATCAGACCACCATGAAACAGAAACAACATCAGGGGCAAAGATGATGAGTAGTACAAATAATCCTCATAATTAATGGGTAGTGCAGATTTTTATTTGTATGTTCAAGGAAAAAACACATAAAGAACATAAAAGCACTTTCTGAAAAAGACACAAATATTGAGAAACATGGTTGGTGCTACTCTACCAATCAATGGTACAGGAGGGAATGTTCACATACAAGGCCAGCCCTGTGCATTGCAGAAATCAATACAGGATTGAGCACGTGTGGAGTCAGATCATCAATAACTGTGAGATACTATTTTTGTTTTTGTGACCCCCACCTAAACACAAACCAGCAGTAGCTGAGAAAAGCAATGTGAACCACTGCTTAAAATTCTCCCAACTAAACCAAGGGAGAGTCAATGTGATTTCCATGTTGTTCCTGGAATTCATTCCATCTCTGGATACTGCCAAACCAACCCAACTAGGCTTGAATCATCTGCATGGTTTCATAAAGTACTTCTGAAAGGCATGTGTCTTGCCTGTGGAATGCTCTGGATTACACCAAGAGTACGTGATGCTCCAGCATGGGGGACGAGGACATCCCCTGACTCTTCCCTCCAAAGATATTCCCAGTCTGCACTCTGCAGTATTAACTGCATGCTCAATTTATTTCTCACTACTTAAGGAAAGCATTGAGCATTCATTCCTTTGGCAAATGATATCATCCTCCCATTCCAGTTTTGCATCTGAGACAACAAATTTTGCTTGCATAGGAAAACAAATGAACAAATTGCCCAATCCCTCATTTTTCCCCGTTTTCCTATTTCCAACCTTGTGGTAAAGAAATGTACGATGAGCTACAGAGGAAAAAATCCGGGAGTCACAGCTAAAATACTGTCAGCACATAAAGCAGAAATATAAAAATCCAAAGAGGGGCAAAAATAAAACACATAGAAGAAAAAAAAACAATTCCATGGGAGGTAAGAGTAGAAGCCATCAGGACTGTTTTAGAAAGCATCTGATAGAGCACATGGCAGTACACATGAATTAATGAGCAAGTATGTCCACTTGGCTAATTGTAACTTTTCCTTTAATGAGTATTAACTAAAATTTAACCCAGTATTTGTAGCACAACACATTGTAGAGCTATGAAATTTACTACTACTTAAATTGCATTAATGAGACAACAACTTAAAATGACTTTAAATTGGGTAAGAATTTCATATTTACAGAATACACCATCCAATACACCACCCCTCACATTTGAGGACTGAAATCAAATGTTTTGCTGGCTGGAGTTAGGCAAAAACATTTTTGCCAGTAGATTTTTACGTCATTGTCTGTCATGGCTGAATTTTATTTGAAGCCCCTTGGTTCTGGCAATTTTTAGCATTTCACATTATCCTATCTAAGATTAAAAACAGTCTCAGAAAGAGGTAAAGAATATACAGAAATTCCAGGTATGCATCTAGATAATATATCAGGAAAGACAGGAAAAGATTAAGGGTTCTAGTTTCAAGAATTTACCAAATGTGCACAATTAGTATCTGAAGTTGTCCCTGCTGCAACTCCAGCCAGCTCTTTAGCTGTCCAGAGATGCTTTACAGATCTATCTCTATTGATGTTAGCAGAACTCCTGAGGTGAAATTTCTTAGAAGTTTCTCAGAAATGCCTTCATAAACCTATTTATTGATTTGGCTTCTCAGAAGTGGCTCACAAAAGCTCACTGACAGTCACACCTGAAATGAGTTTCTACTTTCTTGTGTCTTGCTCTCTGAGCTCCAAAAATTGAAAGGCAAAAGGTATATTAGTCAGCATCTTGTAGGACTTATTGAGACCACTTTTTATAGAAAGTCATTGGGAAGGAAAACAGAGGCCTATTGGGGAAATACACTGTATTTCCCCAACAAATTTCCACAGTACTATAAAAAGTACTGGGTTTGTCATATCTGGGCTACCCAGCTATAACAGTAAGGTGTGTGTTCATCTCTAGCTGTTGCCTGGACTGTTGTAAGGTCATTTATTTGATGAAACAAAATTTGGCCTCTTTCTCAGAAGGCCTAAAGAAATAACTGAATCAGGCCTGAATAAGGGAATGTTTCTCTAGCAAAATGGTAATATAAATGATATGGGGCTGACTAATTATACAGTTAGTTACCACTAACAGAATAACATGATGATCTGTAGAACTGAAATCCAGACTATGAGCTAAGATATTACTCTTTTCTTATTTTCCATCTGAGTCAGTTACAACAAAACCTGTGTTCAAGAGACCAAGTTGAATACTTTTTGCTTCCCCACTTAATCTCATGTGGGTATCCCAATCTGATCTGAAGATAAGCAGAAGATACTCCACATCAAAAGCCCTATAATGGTGGTTCAAAGACAGATCCAACTCATAATGGACTTGTAAAGCAAATTACTTATGGTCAGTTTGAAAGAAAAATAAATATTTCCCATGGGCAGAACTGATATTCTTTAGCTGACAGAGAATGAATCCAGGATACGTGTGCAAGCACAGTGTCATATATGTTTTTAAATTTACAGGTTTTAAGGTTCCAGTTCTAAAAGGGAGCACATTCAACAATGTGAGGATTAGACAGAAGCACAACCATGCCAAATACTTGGCCACCACTTACTTTGTCCTGTGTGTGTTTTTCTAATGGAGAGTGTAGCCTGTCTCATTGCTTTCAGTGCAGTATGTCATACCTCTTTTGTTTAAGTGTATCTAGACAGAACTTGAATGGAACAAATTGTTATGTCTTTAGTCAATCTTCCTCTGTCTACACAGGAGGGATAGCCTGAATCTGGTCATTATCTTGCAAAATAAACCTAGTTTAAGGATTATCCTTCCTAGAAATGTCATCTCTTCTCTTGGAAGTTTTGTTCAAAACATAAAGGTGTGTGTATATCACAGAAGAATCTGAACATAGGATCTGAGCTAAGACCTTAAGCAGTCTGAAAGGTCAATGCCAATTCGGCATTGGCTGCCTAATATGATACCCAGGAAAATAAAAGTCCTCTTTCAAAGGTAATACACACACACACACACACACACACACACACACACACACACATATTTATGTATATAAATCTGTATGGCATATTTTCAGGCCTAAACTCCTTGTGAAGTTGTTTTTCAGAATAGCAAATTAGAAAAATATGCCCAGAATTAAAGGTTACTTAATCGGGTTGAAGCAGCAACTCCAATTCCAGCAACTCCCTCCCACTATGTTACATCTGATAATGTACCCAAGTCCAAACATAAACTTAGTTCAAAAAGATGTTTGGTCCTCAAATGTAAAATGACACTTAGCTTACACAATTAGCCAGGTAATACATATCCTTCCAAGAGAAGCAATTTTTACCACAGAATTATCTGCATTTTACTAATCTCTGATTGTTAAGTTTTACTTGCTGAAACTTTTCCATATGGCTCTTTGAATACCACTGTCCTGTATTTAATTACCACAGAGGGATATTAATGAAGAGGTTTGAAATTTGGCCCAAGCCCTGTTCCAGAGTTTGGACAGTTTGATGGAGATAGAGGCAGTGAGCTGAACACTTCTGTCAATACGAGGCTGTGCCATTTCACACATAAAAGCAGTGGCAAAAGAGGATCAAACAGACATACAGAAATAAAACACTTAACTATTTTTGAATTGTCCATAAACTTCTAAGCCGGCATAATT
The DNA here is from genome assembly GCF_963513975.1 of Fringilla coelebs. Classification (NCBI taxonomy): domain Eukaryota; kingdom Metazoa; phylum Chordata; class Aves; order Passeriformes; family Fringillidae; genus Fringilla; species Fringilla coelebs. The sequence continues at coordinate 128,461,733 of NC_140028.1, forward strand.
TTAAAGTAGCACTGAGTGTAGTGAAACACTATTTTGCTGACTTAAAGTACAGTCAAACTGACTGACCTAAAGGAATTGGTCAGGAGTAGTTCTTGAAATCAACACCATTTTGATTATGCTGGAAGACAGACACAAGTCCAAAAATGCAAAGTTTACTACCCAACTTTAAAGGCAAAAGATTATATTGAGCAGAACCAAGGCACGGGTAGGCAGCTTGAGTGCGGAGGATGCGAGGAAGTTAACGTGGGTGGGAAAGCATGTGTTACTGCCTGGATGAGGAAGTGGTACACCACAGTTACTTCGTAAGTGCGAGGGATTTATGAACTAAATCTCCTGGGGACTGTTTTAAATAGACAAAGAATGACATGCAGCTCTGACAGGCTTTTCTTTGAGAAGGCTGGTTGCCTTCTAAAAACACTGGACTGTCACTTGTACTTTTACTTAAATTTAACCTTAACCTTTTCATTTAATCAGTGGGGAGATGCACCATGTAGTAAATTGTTTTGTCTAAAGCATAAAATCAATGGCTTCCTCAGCCTTACCTGACAATGGAACACATATTCTGGTGTCGTTTTCTTGAACTTCATGTTCCACACCAAGGCTACCCCATCAGGCTCATGTGGAGCATCTTCATTATTGTTATAAGATGCAACCATCAATTCAGGGTACTAGAAAGGAAAAGAAAATGCAAATAAGAAAACATGGATAATGAAAAACCTACACAAAATCATATCAGACAGAAATAATCCACAGTAAGTGTGTAATATCTGGTTTTAATTAAAATAAATGCTAGTTCAATCATATGATTCTGCTTCATTTTGGTTTTACATTTTACTCAACCCTAACATCCTTAAAGCCCCTGATACTTGCTCTCTCTCAGTTATTCTAAAATATCCCAAAGGCAATGCTATTTTCTGCAGGTAATTCTTAAGAAATTAGCAAACTAGCAAAATATTTATAAAGGGAATAAAAAGGAAGGAGGACGAAAAATTTTAAAGCTTGAATAACTTTAATATATTTGCTCAACATCTCTTCAGGGACAAACTGTTGTCTTAATTGACTTTGATAATAAAACACTATGACCATAGAGTTGACTTGCTTTTATTCTGAAATTCACTATTTTTTCAGCATTCCTGAAAACTATTCTTTCTTATTTCATTATGCATTCTTATTCACTTATGCACAGAATCAACTTGAAAGTTCTTCTTGATGATTCAAATGGCAAATAAAACATTTTCCTCACAGAAGCTCAATTTTGCAAGATGCTGAGGTCATCTTGTAAAGCACAGGGTGACCTTGAATTCCACTGACTCAGTAGGATTGATGCAATAAGCACTCTAAAAACAGAGCCACACTTTTTTGTATACCCATTATCCACTGTTGTACAGAAGTAGATATGCAACACCTATATTTATTTGCTATGTTTATATATACATATATATATATATATATATATATATATATATATATATATATATATATATAATATCATAAATGAAAAATCAGAATTTCACACTGTCTCAATGATCTTGAATAATTTTAAAACACCGAAAGAAGTAACAATTTACCCACAAAACATCAATTACTTTCTGTCTACATAGTAACTCCCAGTTGTTCACTCTCAGGTGTTTGACACTAGGCACCTCTGGTAACCTCTGCTCTTCCCTCTAAGTATTTGCCTATTTAGAGGGATAAAGCAGTGGAGATTATGGCATGTCCAGAGAAAAGCGTGTGGCTTCTGTAGACCAATGAGTCAGCAGCTCAAGTTGTGCAAGACCTACACTCTCCTCTTGTAAATTAGAAATGCTTTCCCTCAAAATTTCTCAGTATCTGCAAATTATTGTCACTTTTTGTCTTTCCCAGGTAAATTCCTGCCAAACCATCCACCACTTTAGAGGAGAACAGTGCAGCTGGTAAGAAGCAGGACAAAGAAACTCTCATCTGGGAGTTGTGAATTTGGTCCAAATTTGTGTGAATTTGGCACTTTAACAATTAATAAAACCCCAAACCACCACCCTTCCTATCATTATTATTGGGGTCTGAACCTCTCTGCTCTCAAAATCCATTTGGAGGAAATAATGCACACAGCTGTTACTTCTGCCACCAGCAGCTGTTGCTTCCCACATTCTGTACACTTCCATGGATAATGTATCACAGAGCTGATGATTTTCCTACTCAAGCTCATTGCTCTGAGTGAGCCTGGGCCCATGTGTGGAGGAATCAGCAATAACACATGGACACCACAGCCCTACCTCTTTCCCATTTTAAGGAAACTCTGACTAGATTGTACCTACATCCCTCCAGACCCTGGCTGCTGGCACAGCTTGTAAGGACGATTTAACACCCGGGGACCTGAGGATGAATTAATCCTACACCTGAGATGCCAGCTCTCTTGACACAGTTGCGCCAGCCTTGTCCTCAACTGCTCTCATTCATCTCACCCCTCTCCTCTCTCACTCCTGCAACAGAGCTTACAACCACTTCTGAACAGCAAGCTCAGCTTTTCCTTTGAACCTTTTCATCCCACGCTGGCCCATGGCCAAGTAAACAGAGTGTGCAGCAGGTTCTTGACAGGGCATCACGCTGTGGCTGAACAGGTTGGGGACCATTCACGCGAGTGCCTGAGCCTGCAGTCACGAAGGGGCAGATACATGGGCAGGCAGAAGCAGCAAGCCCTCCTGCCAGCAATGACTACAACCAGCTAGGGTGTGTGACCAGGTCCAAAGTACCAATTTTGAAGCACTTTGGGGCTGGTTCATGCTCCTGGGAAGTTTAGTGGGCATGGCTGGCAGCAGGTCTGGCCATAAACAGGCACTGACTCAAATCTTCTTGCTGGTCTATTGGCAGGTTTTGCAATCAGTTCATGTATTTGACTGGAAACACAGTTTAATGTTTAAGCAGATGCTGGGGTTCATACCTAGCTGGGTAACACCATTATGAGGCTTTCTGACTTTTAAAAAAGCAGAGCTGAATGCAGTACCCTAAACCCTCACTGGCACTGCACACTCCAATGCCCCACTCAATCTACTTCCATTCACACAGTTTCAGTCCTCACCAGGTGCCCAGATGTCCCGTGACTGAAAGCAACATAGAAATGGTGCTGTGCAAAACCTCCTTCAAGGCTGCTGCCTCAGGCTCCAGAAAGACACATCGCTATCCCTGAGGCCATGATTTTCTTGGCTTTAGGCAATCTAAGTTAGCTCCCATGGACAGAGTAAGGTGCTTCATGTTTACTCTCAGTCAATTGGGCCTTTCCCTAGGATCCTTAAGCACCTAAGCGATTTTCCTGTTGCTCTGTAAAAGAATCAAGGGGCTAGAGGGTTAACTTGAACGGTATGAATGATCCCACATGTTTGAGACTGTATTCTACATGTGACTGGGAACAGAGTAACTTGTTTAATCAATGCATCAATGTCCTTTGTTTGATTAAGCTTCTATTTGCCTCCAGGCTGTTTCGCAGCAGCAGTTTTATCGCAGAAAATTGAGCAATGTGTTCTGCAGTTCCCATGATTATTCAAGTTATTCTTTGGCACAGTGGACACTGTCATGTCCTGGAGCATGTGTGAGCAGCAGAGCCAGTGGTTAGGTGAAATACCTCTGTCTGGCTCCAGCTCTTGTCTCATGGATACAACTCAGAGCAGGAAGGAGAGGAGGCAACTCCATACTCCCAAGCTACTGTAGGGCAGCATGCAGAAGCCCCCCACATAGAGAAGCCCCTGCTGGGGTGCCAGGGAGCTGAGCATGAGGAGTTAACAAAGAGGAAGGCAGGAGGGGCCACCCTGGAACAAAGAGGTGGGAAGCAGAACATGCCTTCAAGCCCCAGGGGCTGAACAATTACATTTGGCAGTGCTCTTCTGAGGCGGCTTTTTTTCTTGCTGCCCTGGGAATACAGTAAGAGCTGCCTGTTAGGAAAATATCAGATAAGAATTCCATGTAATTTCCAGCCCCTGAACAAGTGAACAACCTAAGATAAGTGTTTCCTCAGGCTTATATTTGATTTCTGTGGAAATCCATATGTGCTTAAAGGCCACCCACATCACAATAGTGCATACCTGTTGCTAGGCTGATATTTTGTATGAAAGCAAAGGTATAAATCCTTCATTTCACACATGGAGTACAGGCTGGCTATTACAAGAAGCCTCTCTGCAACTGTCTGTTGTGCACCACCCAGACCTCCTCAGCCTGGCAGTCATGCTCCCTGATTCTTCTCCTCTCTGCAGCCTCCAGGTCCTCTGTGCAGGCAGCTGCCACCTTGCCTGAGAAGTACTCAGAGGGATTGAAGCAGCTCTGTGGCCATTTCAAGGGGAAAGAGAGAAACATGGATTGAACATCCCTGTGCTTCTTGTCCCGTGGCACGCCCGAGGCTGGGTTTGGGGCCAAGTAGCCAGACTGACTTGTGCTTGCATTTTTGAAGTCAATGTCCTCTTGGAGCACTTTTGTTATCTGTGTACAGCAGATTTAGGAGCAAAGGCTCCTTGGTTCTCTCCCCAAGGAAACCAGATGCTTTGCTCCAGGGCAGAACCTACGAACAGGCTAACAACGATGAAACAGGACAAGGGGGGCTGGAGTAAAACTGGAACCAAATTCATGGTGATGTCTGATCATCCCAGCTCTCCAACAGAGTAACTAATTAAACTGGTTGCTGTACTTTGCTGATGTGATTGCATTGGTTTTGTATTGGAGAGCTTAAGCAGGTCTATCATCAGTTTTATTTTCCAATGACAATGCTTTGCAGTGCAGAGAAACTGGGTACATTTCAGGCATGCTGCCTTAGCATGACCCAGAGCAGCTTCAGCCTCCTCTTCCATCACTCGAAGAGAGGATCTAGCAGTTTTTGAAAGACATATTTTCAATCTTTTCAAATTGTTCATATACTTTAACATTTTAAGTTTTAGTATATTAGAAAAATTAATTTCATTTCTCATCCTTTTTAAAAGTTTCATGTACTACTATGTATACATATTAAATTTAGTAAATTAATTTTAGTTAGTTTAATTTTAAACCTTTTGTCCTAAAAAAGATTTCCACTTCTGGCTGAAGTAGTGAAAGGTGGAAGAAAAATAAAGACTTAGTCTTGGCAGGTTTGTTAACCTAGGGTTTTAACACAACATCCTGATTTTGAAGACCAAGTGACAAATACAAAAAAAAAAAAAAAAAAGACAGCTTCATTATCATCCACCACTCTTCTTCACAGAGAAAAGTGCTTTCACTCATACAGGGCTTTGCTGTTCTCTCGAAAATAACATCCTGCTCTGCACAAAGAAGAGCAAACAGAGGCTGCCAATAAGTTTTATAGGGAGAAGTGGAAGATATGGAAACATACCTCCCAACTCCACATCTTACCTGAAGAGACCAATCCATGCAGGTGACGACACGATGCTTTGACCAGTGCTCATCATAAAATTGCCGGTTAAAGGAAAGGTTGGCCCCTGCTTGAACATCTCTGTGTGAATTCAAACAAAGTGACAATTTTCAAGTACCAGGGTTCAAATGCTGTGAAAAGCAGTGTAAAAGTTTTTGACTACTTCTCAGATCTCTGCTCAGCCTGGGGAAGTCTGCCACCTTGATTTAATTGCTCTCATTGACTGTCTGGCTGAAAATGATGCAACAAGGAACAAATTTTAGGCCTGTTTCACAAAACCACATTTTTTAATTTCTCACTGCCTGCCTAACTCTTCTGGGTCACCCTGGGCCATCTCTGCCCTCTTTTTCTCCCAGGATGAACCTGGCCCTGGCATTCAGCTCCCACTTTTATGAACTTTCACCTTCAAGCTATACCCAAACCTCTCTTCCTTTTTCCTAAAATGTTAAAGGTCCAGCACCTCCTCCCAGAGACAGAGACAGCAGATGCTGTGTGACACCGTGAGGACAGGCTGAAGCTCAGTGCTGGTCCAACACTGCTACACTGATGCACTCAGATGGTCCCTAGGGATGCTATTCTGGGTTAACCTCCAGTAACTTCCATGCAATACAGCTACTGATTTGCCATGAGGTACAGCAGATACATAGCTGTTACAACCTAAATATTTCTTCTCCAGCTAACAAGTTTTACTGCTTTGCTCCCATATCAAATGCTGAAAACAAAACTTGTCACTTCTCGTCTTGGCTGTTAAGACTGCAAACACTTTGGGAGATCGTTTTCATCCCCACAATGCATGGTAAAGTGGGATCCATTACAGACCTGAGGCAGCAGTAGAATATAAACAACACTAGTATGAATTTGTGAAAATATCGTAAGCACACACACGTACACCTCTGGAATGTATCTCTTTCAGTTATTTTCCCAGAATTTTGAATTTCATCCCAAAAATGAAACAAAAAATTAAATCAGCAGAATAATACATCAAATTAAAAAAACCTGTCAAAATCCAGATCAGTAAATTACAAAGCTATTTTAAAATATCATTTCAGATGACAAAGTGACCCAGGCATTCACTGAAAGATTTTAAGCTTTTCTTAACAATAAAAATGTTACATTTTTTAAAAAATTAAGGCTTCCTGTTATTGGAATTATCTTTATAAAACTTATTTTACAGAAGCAAAAAAACCCCAAACTGACCCATCTTTCTCTTCTACGTCTCTACCACTATAGTCAAAGAAGATGTCAGAATCTTCAGCCAAAGCTCGCTCAATTACACGTATTGTGCGGTCAAAAAATATCAGGAATTCTTCTGAATGGAGAACTTGTTGCTTTTCTTCTTCTGTCAGTTCTCTAGGAGGAGCTTGGAAAATGAAAAGATGTAGTTAGGAGTATGACATTTCACCCCTTTCCCAATGAATCAACATCTTCAGTGGGTTTCTTTTGACATGAAAGCTTGCTGTAGCCATGTCAGGAGAAAAATCAAAGCTTTACTCTTAAAATCATGACTAAGAAGTTTTTAATATGTCTAAACACACTCCTGTATATTACCAGAATGTAGCCTTTACATAGAAGAGATCTTGTATCTTATGTATTTATTATTCTGAAATGGAAAATACTTAAATCCCCCAAATTAAATAAACTCAGTGTTCCTATTTCAGGAAATGGCCGTGACTGACGTTTAGGCAATACCTAACTGGAAAAAGCAGAACACTTATGTAACAGAGGACCTGTCAGAGGAGCTGAAGATAAAATAATCTTCTTAACTTATACTACAGTTCTTTATATTAAAAGGTCTCACATAATCTCTCCCTTCAATTCTTCCAATTTCTGTTTGGTGTCACTGATAAGTTCTGTCTTTGCTTCAGAGCTTTTGGGAAGTAATGAAGTGAATAACCAAAGATATTCTCTGAGGCAGCAAAACTGAAAGCAACCAGCCAAACAGCAGTTTCTTTAAGGCAGTGTTATTCCCTGCAGAGGAATCCTAAGGCCCAGAGCAACAAACGTCACCGAGCCATGGGCAAAGCTGCGCTGGGAGGGGTAGGGGCTGTCTTGGGCAGCTGTAAGAATAGGATGTCTCCCCCAAGATGAAGTTGCTTCTTTGCATGTACACAGAGTTGTTAAACCTTTACTTCCAGTATTTCCAGTTTGGTCCTTCAATTGAAAAATACTGTCTCTAAAGGACACACCAGTGCAACGCCTCCATCAGTTTAATGACCTGTTGGTAAATTCCAACTCAAATGTGAGTATCAGAGGGAATGAAAGTTGGGATGGTGCTGTTACTACAGTAAAAAATCCTGTTCTCAATTGCACTATCAGGGTCATATTGGTATTCTGGCAATATTGTATATTGATTATGTATTTGTCCACAAGTGCTTTTGAATCATCATTATGGTTCTATTTCAGAACTACTTGTATTTCAAGAAATGACATTAGTATCTTTACAGTTACCCCAAACCAACCTTGCAACTAGCCTAAATTTCCAGCATAAAAAGCTCTGTTGACAGAGAATTTTGTTCCAAATTTATAATTAGGAACACAAACAACATATCATAAACAGATTTACTGCAAAACTATAGAGACTCCTACGTAAGAGTTTAACAGGAGATCAAAGGTCTCCTGCATTTAGCTTTAGACTACAGATTTGAGGTGTTTACCTGTGAAAATGACCTTGCAGTCTCCATAGGCTGTATTGGGTTAAAACACTGGCAGCCAAAAAAGGGAATTGAGAGAACACCCACCATACAGCAAAGTTTAACTCCCAGCCCTGTCATACATATCTCAATGTTTAATTAAACAATGAGTGACACACTTTCAAGCTACAGCTCAAAATGATTTTCTAGTTTCTGTGCCATGCCACACAGCTTCTTTCAGTGATCAGGCAGATGTGGCCCTTGCTCTCCATCTGATTTTCCTGTGCTTCATTGGATTCATGCACTCCAGTGCCCAACTGGATGGGGCACGATGCCACCACGAGCCCTCGGGGCAGGAACGGCTGGAAGGGCACAGCAGCAGGGAGGAGGAGTGACATGATCTTCACTCCTGTAGTACTCAGCTCCCCTGTTTTCAGCATACCTGCTCTCAGAGTTGCTGTGGTTGGGAGAGGCTGCTATCACCACGCTTTGCCTCAAATTTGCCTCAAGTGGTCAAAGCGTTAGCTCTGAAAGACAAAATCCTTGCACTACACTTGAGCTAAACAGAGAGGGCAGGAGAAATGAAAAAGGTGGAGGAGCAATTTGGCCCTCAGGAGACAGAGCAGCTAAAAAGTTACAAACTTTAGCCTTTGATGATCTCCTGTGGCCTTGGCCCTATGTCTCCTAGCAGCAGGTTAGTGGTCCCTGTGGAGCTCCACACATCCAGAGAATATTTGCATCCCCTCACATGGTCCCCCTGAGTAGCAGAGTGACAATTACCAAGGCAGGAGCACAATTTGCCCCTGAGTGCTTTACACAGAAGCAATGCATGTGAAAGAAAAGACTAGCAAGAAGTACAGCCTGACCTATTGCAGCATCCACTGCTGAACAGAAATTGGCACTGGGGGAACTCATCTGGCAAGGAAGCCTGTAATGAGGCAATATCCCATCGTCACCACTAAAGCATTGCCTTCCGAGAATCAAAGACAACAAGCATGACAATGCAGCAAAATGGCATAAAGAGGGGGAAAATAACTGCAAAGGCAACTGGAAAACTCGTGTTAAACTGCTGCAAATGGTAAAAATTATTTGCTAAATCAAATCCTCTCTACAGCTCGGAAATATGAATTTATTACTCGGCCATTTGCTGAATACGACTGCAAAGAAAATACAACCCAAAATCAATAGAAAGGGAAAAGGCAAAAAATAAACAACTTGGGAGCTGTGGAGCACTCACAAGCAGCGGAGAAACACATGATTGTAGTTCTACCTCAGCAAAATCTCCCTTGCAGTTAGCAATGATCTGTGGGAGGCCAGCAGTCTATTAAACCATCAGGAACACCTTGGCTAAAGTTTTTAGGGCATAAATCAGCTTACCTCATTCATCTGACTGACACACCAGATGCCCCCTGGCAATATTAAGCTTCATATTTTAGCCTTATTTTCTTCTTTCATTCGGCTGCCTCTGAAGTTTTATTTGAGGCAATCTCTTCTTACAAGAATGTTATCATTACTTTTTCCAGTGTAAAACATTGCTATAACTACTGTAAATACATGAAGTATAAGCAAAAAAAAACCCAAACAGACAGGGCTGTTCTTTCAAATAAGGAGGTTTTCTAACCATTTATCTTTCAGAGACATTTCCATTTTCTCCTTGTTCCTTCTCCCTGTCTGTCCATTACCTCAAATAAAATAAAAAGAACCGATGTAATTTTCTGAAATTTTTCTTCCGATCTGGGAGCTTACAGTGACTTTGATCTCAGCTTTCAAGAAACACAGGCTCTCTTTAAGGAAAACTGAGAAACATAAGTAGCTGATCAAAGTGTGTTTCGTTTTGTTTTGTTTTGTCACAGAGACCTATGTGATGTGACAGTATCTCCAGAAATTCCCTGTAAGAATACAGCACTTGTCTTCAAGTATCTGCTCTCCCTGGCATAAAACCCAAACCAACCACATCTAACCTTCTGTGCTGAACAAAGCCCGGTGCAGTGTGTAGTTTACCACTGCTAAAAGCTACGTGCTCATTGCCTGGAGTGCCATGAAAACTCCTGCAAAGAAAGCTCCGTGGTCAGCTTTTGCTTCGACACCACAGCTGCCTAATGATCTGCTGTGCCTGTGCTGTGATAGCAGCTGAAGGAGCTGAGCCCATCTGTGGCCCTGCACAGCTCATGGCAGGAGGATCTGGGGTGCACCACCAGGTCCTGCCTGACAGGAGCGCCGGGTGTCCGTCTGTCCCTGAACCCACGGAGACACGGACGGGACCCCGCAGCCAGCAGCAGCCTGCTCTGCAAGGGGCTGGGGTGTCAGCAACACGTCCCAAAGGAGCCCTGTGTCCATGCTAATGTGTAATACTGTACAAAACAACATGGAATTCACATTTAAAATGAAACTGCCCTACAGAGTAATATATGCACAGAGGACACCACAGGGAAAGAAATCGCGAGGTGTATCTGTAACGAAAAATATTATATACTTGTGCTTGAACAGGGAGGTCTAGAATATGAAACAATAGTTGAACGTGATGTGAAAAAAATCCAATTTGTTCAAGACTTATTTCCAAAAATAGGAACATTTTATCATTTCATGTGACTTAACATAATCCTCAGAAATACCATATTTCATATCAGGTCATTTGTCCATAAATTTCTTTGGGCAGAACAGAAAAAAACCAAAAAATTATATTAAAATATCTTCTTGAATCTTTAGGAATGAAGATAAAATTGCTGCAGACTTGTTCTTATTCAGGAGAAGCATGTTTGTAGTAAATACAACACAAATAGTTGGGATAACAGTTCAGGAACAAATTTAGAAATATTCAAGTACCAGAATTTGAGTCTTCTCTCATGGGAGTTAAAAAACATAAAGAAATAAAACAAAACAAAAAACCCATGCCACATGTAAATAAATATAACAAAGATTCTCCTGGAATGTCAGCAATTCTAAAAACCTGACAAGAGAAATTCATTAAGTCCATTAAAGGAACAAAAAATACCAAACCAAAAGAAAAAGAACAACCAAAAGGAGTAAGTGAATGAAAGAAAGGGCAAACTAATAAAAACAGTAAAGCAGGAAGCAGCCTTGTTATCAACCCAGAGATATAATGAGAGACAGAAGGAGATTATTAAAACCCCTTTAAGAGCTGTATTATTTCTTTCAGCATCTATTTAAATCCATGTAAACTTTAGATGTGCTGACGATGGAGGATGGCTGAAAGGCACAGGGTGAGAACTGCAAGGTGTGAAGTGGCTCTCAGCAGCTTTCAGCCCTTGCCTGCTGATCCTGTGATCCTCCTGTTTTTCTTGTGCTTTGCACTTTCATGTCAGTCTTGACAAATGCCATATCCTGCTTTGCTGTGTCCCATACCATGGTTTGATATATGTCATGTCTTTGTTGTGCTGGCAAGCCCCTTCATGGCATAACCACTAAACATAAAAAGGCAGATTTCAAGCTTTATTTAGGGATTTTTTGATTCTGGAGTAGCAAGTTGCAGAGCCTTAAATTTGATACTGTGCCAGGCAGGGCTGTTCCCACTGCCTGGCTTCGCCAGGGTCCGTGCTGGACACCATCCCTGAGCATGCCTGAGCTGGCTGTAAGGATGGGTTGGCACACCTGAGCTCACTGTGGTGCTGGTGGCAGTGAAACCGTGGCATTTCTGGCCATGACCAATCTCACCACAACCTGCCTTGCTTTTCCAATACTGATGCCTGTGCTGTTGAGAGCAAAACCATCCCCACCAGCCCAGCCTGCTCTTGGACACCTGAGCCCCATGCACAGAGCCAGGGCAAGAGCAGGGCACAGCAGGTCTTTGGAGCTGCAGATCCCAGCCTTTCCCATCACAGTCTTTTGTGCAAGTTTCTGTGGATATGCCCATGGCTCCAGATAAATGCAGGTTGAGGCCCACTTTTAAGACCTAGCCCGTCCCTTTGTTCTTGCGGTTTCTACTGACACAAAGAGGAGCCTTAGGTGGAACTCCAGAGCTCTCTGGTGGTGGAAAACCCCATCCCACTTGATGCCACAGTTTGGAACCAGTCTCTTGTTTATGTGGCCAGGAGAGGCTGGGAACAGGCAGAGCCCAGCCCAGTTCACCGCCAGGTATCCCACACTCGGCTCTTCCAAAAACAATGGGGAGAACCTGCACCCAAGACATGGGTGGCAACAGGCAGCCCCACAGAAGGAACACAAGGTGGTCCCAAGGCTTCATACACTTCAAGTGCTCAACGAGTCAGTTCTTCATCTCCCACTCCACTTTGGGGGGCGTGAGCTGCTCCTCTGCCCTTCACGTCTCCATGGCAGTGAAGTTCTGCAAGAGGTGCCATGCCAGACAGTGATGCTGGGGCATGTCCAGAACCAGGGTCAGACCCTACAAACACCCCTGGCTGCTGAATAACCCCACCAAACCCCATAGAGCAACTCTGGGGTGTGCGGGGGGAAGATGAGGAAATTAAGCATGCAATAAATGTCTGAAGAATTAAACTGAACTACCTATAAACCACATAGAAAAAAAATCCTGTTTCCTCTTAAAATACCATTATAAAAATAGAGCACTCTTGTCCTGTTGGCTTGGAGAAAAGGAGACTGAACAGACTGCACCCAAACTTTATTTTTTATCCCGGCCAATTTTTGAGTTATATTCATGAAAAAGTGGCCTGCCTTTCTCTCCTTGCACTTCTCTCTCCCATGGATTTTTTCTTAACACTCCTATAACTCAAAAAAGGCCATGCTGATTTTTTTTAATCTGTTAAAAAATGTGCTCCCTGAGCTGAAACCAAATTTCAGCCCAGAGCAAATTTTTACGGCTGGGTTATAAATCCCTGAAAAACAGGATTCATAATGGAAGTGCTGACACAGCCTTAACTACTATATAGCAGTGTGAATGGCGCCACTATAATGTCTATTAGAGATTCTTTAAAAAGTTTGCAAAATATTGTCTTGCCTTGCAGAGAAAAAGAAGCCAGAGTACTTAATGCCAACATAAACATGCTTTTAACCCATTATGTGCTAATTTGCAGAAAAGCTATTAATTCTGAGTAGGCACACAGAGTGCAGCACCGACAGGAAATGTTCTTCTAAACTCCTGTTTGACTTGTAACATGGTTTTAATCACTTCCATGAAACACAAACGATGGCTTCAAACTCTGAATGTTGCTCAGAACATGAGAAGGGTGATTACAACAGAGAGGAAAATGGGATTTTGTACGCAAAAGGGCTAAAGCCAACAGGGAGAGAATGACACCAAACACTAAAAAATGGGCCTCCGTTCCTTGTCGGTTTGGGGACGATGGCTTCATTTGAGTCACAGTATTTAATGCCTGTCAGCAGCAGGCCACTATTTTATCTATCACAACACGTACTACAGGTCAAGTTCACTTTCTATCAGGCAATGAGCATGTTTTCTTCTTCCTTGAGCCCCGTCAGATGTTAGCACCTCACAAAGTCAGTTCTGCTGAAACGAGCTGTGCCTTGCTTTTACAGTCTGCAGTTTGTGTGCCTGAGACCAGTGCTAAACCAGCCCAGATGATCTGCTGCTCCTGGGGGTCTGCTAGGCAGGGAAGGGGAGCACTGCCCTCTGACTAAAGCACAGCAAAAAAATAAAGCAGTTGGCAGTGGTGGCTGGTGAGCAAAGTACATAAAAGGCTGACTTGAGAGCCCATTAAAAAAGTAAAATAAATCAGTTCAGGTTCTATTTTGATTTTTTTCTTCTTCTCTTCTTGCAGGAGTTTGTGCTTTCTCCCCATCTATAAGCATTAGCATCAATTTTCTGTGGGAATAAATGGGTGTGGGATAAGCTTTAAGTTGAATACTACAGGGACATTCAGCAACCCAGGACATGCTTATGCATGGTGTGCAGTAGTAGAGGTTTTTATGGCTTTCTGTTGCCATCACTAAAAGAGATGCTGTGTTAGGTCCAGTGCAAGTTGATCTCACAGTTTGGAAAAGAATTGTAATTTTCATGAAGAATGAAGTTTTTTCTATGTTGCCACATTTCTTGCTCATGTCCTCAGTCCTGCCTTTGCAGACTTGCCTGACTCTTGTTCCTGCCATCTGCACTGGTCCTCTCTGCCCATGGCATCAGTGGCTGGGGCCAGTGGAAGAAGCAGATGATGAGGAGCAGGAGGGCTTTTATCTCTTCACACTTCCTCAAGGACCTAAATGAGCAATGAACACTAGAGGATTTATGGCATGGGTGATTTCTGTGATGCTCTAAAGAGGGAAGAAAGATCAATTTTATAATCAAAATGATACGGCTGGTACTGCAACTCGCTTCAGTGGGCGAGGATAATAAATGTGGGCACTGTGTACCAGATTAATGTTTTTTGGATACTGATGAAAAGATACCAGTCTCCCTGGATGAGAAATAAGCATTGGCTGCTGTATTCCCAGTTGAAGATTTCATGGGCTTCCATGTACAATGGCTCCATATTTTTCCCATTCCCCTAGTGACATTATCTTGGGAAAAACAAAGCTCACAGAATTATCCTGGCAATGATCAGCAGAGCAAGAAATAACTTAGGCCCTACCCGAAGAAGTAAACTACCTTTCAAGAGGCTAAACAGAATTTTGAGCAGTCCTGGCAATACAAAAGTAATAAATGCTAGAGAAGAAACCCATTTCCTTCCATCCTGCATCTGCTGCTATTTCAGTTCTTTTTCCCTACTCAACATAGGAGAGAGCATGTGGAATGCAGAAGGCATTGACATACTAGAATAGCCAATACCCTAGTAAATTTCTAGATGAAGAAGACCAAATTTCACATCCTTCTGCTAATTTGAAAGCTAGGACAGGTCCAAGCAAAGGAAAAGAGGCACCAAGCATATCTACCACATCAGTGCTGACACACATGACTTAAGCACATGTCTCTTGTTTGCACCAGAAGCAAGTAAACCTGAATTTTTGTCTCTTCTAACAGTGCAGAACATTACAATACAGAGTAATGGACAGAAGGGCTGGACCAGTCTGGCTTTAGGGGGGGGTTTTAAGTTCCTTGAGACAGTTCCCACAAAACGTTTTGATTTTGACAGAAGATGTTTTTCAAGTGAAATAATTTTCTGCGGAAGATTCCTGACTACCACTAGGTTTAAGTTTGTTCCTCCCAAGCAGGCAGACAGTTATGGGCTCCAAGTGTCTCTGAAGACCAACAAACTTTATAGAGCTGCTGGAATGCCTGGCATTCCCATTTTAAATCTTTCACGTAAGCAGGGTATTTGAGCCAGAGGACAAATTAGTGCCAGCACTGGGATCCAAGAACCCCTACTTCATTTTCAAATTATAAGGACATGTAGGACATTCTGCTAAACAGCTCAAGCCTCATGCCTTTCACAATCTTCTCAGGCCTACCAGCTGGGTCTCTTTTCTGCTTTTATGCTACTCATATGGTTTTGAATCATTAAAACTGGTGACTGTTTCAATTTCAGTGTTCTCAATAGTGGAAACTACTTATGAGAGTAGCTACTGACAGAATCCCGTCCTTTAAACATTTAACATCATCTTTTTCATTTTTTAAAGTACCTTCTTTCACTTCCTGCTTCTGGTCTTGATTTTCTGTCTCTAAGTCATCCTGTGTTTTCGGCTCCACCATCTCTTCATCATCTTCATCCTCTAAAAAAACAGAAAAAGGAAGAAAAAGATTTGTTAGATTCTCCTCCTTAAGGGGCCTGGAAATTGTCTGACTTCTTTACAATTACAAAATGGTAAGGCAAAGTACCCAATACATGGAACTATGCTCAGAGTGACACTCCTAGACATTTCCCCCTGAGTGCAAGATAATCTGCTCACACAGGGCACCTGCCACTTCTGCTCCCCATAACCTCCCCTCTCAGATGTCAGCTGAATATCTCCCTGACCTCGGATATGACTTTTTGGATGGCATGAGGACAGATACAAATACGTTTCAGCCTGGCAGCTATTCCACAGCTGGGACACCTGCTATCCAGATACCTCATTTCCAATTCAATTCTCACCAGATTAATTTGTCTTTTGACCTACAGGAATAGGTTAAACAGAAAACTGACCTCAGGTCAGATGCCACTAGCAAGGAAACAAGCATGGCACAGTTCTGAAAAGTCATCACCGTCAGCTGGGGGAATATAGCAACCAAAAGTGGCATTTGGAGCTTAGGAACCATTCTTGCATTAATACAAATTTAATGAACACTAAAATTTGACACATGTCAGTTACTACTGCCAGATGTTTTAATGACCTTTCCTGACCTATGCAAATGCATCTCTCCCTCCCCCTCTCTCCCCACACTCACATGTTCTCATTTTATTCAGGAGGGCAAACCATACACTCCTTGATGTTTCTCTGAAGTTACAAGGGTTCTGATTGTCCAGACCAGAACACAACACAAGCAGAGTTGAAAAGACAGTGATGCACCAAAATGGCTCGGAGTCTGCCTAGCCCTCATTACGTGTTACCAGCTTGTTACAACAATGTGATCCATTTTTCCTGTGCCCAGGGCTGGCACCCAACCCACTCATATTTTTGAGAGGATAAAGACACACAGCTTTCTAGATTTTGCCAACTATGAGGAATGAAAAAAGAGTTGGTCCTTAAAGTATTTAACAATCAGGATGAGTAAGTCCACGGGCTATGGAGGAATTATTTTGCAGTTATTTTGGAGCTTGACGTACCACCAAGGCATAGTAAGCATCACTGGTGCCCTGTATTGGTCCAGGGCATGAGAGACCCCATGTTGTCCTGGCCTTGGGGCATTCAGCTATCAGGAAAACACAGCAGTTCCTCTGGGGCTTTCTGAACAACCTGCTGTCACCATACAGTTCCTTGTGTCATGGTGTTTCTCCAGGCACACTTCCTGTTCTAACCTGCCACGTTAATGGGGAAAACATATCATGCTTCTCCAGCTGGTTGGTTACTGGCACCTTCTGCTGTGAAGGCTGGCTGTAATCAGTCCTGGCTTCTTGCGAGATGCTGGTGCTGACAGGTTGCATTCAACCAACAGGAACATGCAGCTGTATTTTGTTTTCAATAACGTAATAGGCACCGCACTTATTCCCACCACACTGCCTACCCTGGGACTTCTCCCAGAAGCCCAGAGGAGACATGTTGCTAGCTGCCATATGGGCCATTAGCTTAAGAGTTGGACTCAATGATATTTGTGGGTCCCTTCCAACTCAGAATATTCTGTGATTCTGTGATTCTGCAGTCTCTTGGCTGGAGATCATGGCTTAGCCACATACTGTAAGGAGGTGTCCCAGCATGGACAGATGTGCTTTTTCCCATGGCTAAAACGAGGAAATCTCGGCATAAAATCTGCCATCACTCCCCTTACTGCTAGTGACTGCAGTGGGGAGAAAGGGAAAGCTCATCTCCCCAGCCACCAGGGAGGAGGGATAACCATGTGCTTCCCAAGCTGGAAAGGGAGGAGAAATCCAGCATGGATGAAGAGGCATTTCCAGAATTGAAAGCACTACTAATGAATGCCATTCCTTTATCAGGGGTTTGTCAGACCATGGAACCTGAGGTGGAAAAAAGGTAGAGTACTCACAATGCCTCCCTTTGGTGCCTACTTTTCCCTAGGTACCCTACACAGAAGGACTAATGACAAACTTTTAGAGAGCAAGCCAGGACGATTCAGTTTAGCAGGGTAAACACATTGCTCTGTCCACTGGCTGAAAGAGAGATAACATCCACCACAGTCAGCACAGAGTTGGTAAGAAGAGCTCTCCTGCTGTACACACATAGGAGGGGTTAAAAAAGGTCCTTCTGCCATTGGTTTGTGGCGCTAGGGGAGATGGGTATGCATGGAAGAGAGAGGCACTCCCAGTTTCAAAGAACACGTGAGACGTGTGAGTGCCTGGTGCAGCAGGGAGTGAATACTCTGCTAACCTCAAGAACCACGCACACACAGATAGGATCACAATGCTGTACATATATATACACACAGACAGAATTATGGCAGATATTAATAAAAAACAGCTCCTACAAAAGTTTGGTGAGTCTTGCATTAAAGGTTTTCATTCCCAAAAGCGCCAACTTTTGGAACCAGAGGCTTAAATATGGATTTCTGCTTCCATTTTTAACCTGTTTCTAACCTGCCAGCTTGTGCAGGAACGTTTCAGAAGGTGAAGGGTTTGAGAAAATTTTCAGGCAGCACACAAAATCTACATCAATATTCAGCTGAAATATTCGGGATTTTTAATGCTTGCAATGCTTTTTAATGCTTCACTTGCAGTTTGGTAATGGATAGGGATGATGTAGGAAATTTAGAACTTGAGATTTCGTAGCAGGTTTTCAGGTTGAAGTGAAGCAAATTTATCCCTGTTTCTAGAAGTCCTTGATCCCTCTGATTTTGGGCATCAAATTATTTGTTTACCTATAGCCCTTTCCTGCTTCTAATGCAGAGTAGGGATAAATGGAAGTAAGTAAAGGTTATTAAAACACATCATGCCTTTTTCCAACATCAAAAAAAATCAAAATAGTTTTACTGAGAAAGCAGTGCAAGAGTTTTCAGCAGATTAGACACAGTTTAGATGTCCTTATTTATTTACAGGGAAATGTATACACATACACAGAGAAACTCAGCTAAAAAAATGATAGGGTTGTGAGTCAACTGCTAAAATCTTAGCAAATGCCAGAATTTGGGTTGTTTGGGCACGATTAGCTCCTTTCCCCTCCCCACGTGTAGGCATGATGACATAATTCTGGAATTTCCTCCCTCTTGAGTGGTTGGCTTCATTTTCTGGGTGCTCAGCAAGAGACACCTGGGGCCTGAAATGCAGAAGTGCTGAAAGCTGAAGTCAACTGGCACTGTGCTTTGAGTGGAGAAAGTCTTAGGGAAATTCTTCACATTCAAAGTCTCCCACAGCTCCCTCTTTCAGCTTTCACTGAAAGTTGTCGTTCTGACATTTTTGTCCTTTCTCCCCCTGTGCTTAAGTGCTTATGCAAGATGGCAATAATATTGTTAAAAAAAAAAATAGAATTCTCACCCTGCATAGATGTTTTGCAGAGACATGTTCATCAGGATTTGTGGCATATTAAGATGCTGTTGGGAAAGCAAAGTAAAACTAAACCTTGAAAGTGGATTAATGTTTTTTCTGTGTTCCGTGTAATACTTTGATCATGTGCACTAATATGAGATCTGAGGCCAGAGCACTTAATGGAATAAGATAAAAAGCAGAAAGGTTAAAATACTGTCCCCCTATTGACTGGTTGAAGCAAGAATCTGTAAAGGAAAAAAGCCCTATATGTTATCATGCAATTAAAATTGTATAATCCTACATATTGAAGAGGGCTAATTAAGAATGCCCAAGAAATCTTCATTCTGGACTACCCAATGTTGCTTGGAATTGCAACATAAATTTTTATTTGATATAATTTATGTATATATATATATTGCACAATGTTATACTGCACAGTGCATACATACCAATGTATGCATCCTCACACATGTTCACAGTACACACATTTGCTTTTGTTAAGTATGGTTATGCATTTGTACATTTGCACATACATGTACATTAGGAATAATTGGAAATGCTTCAGCATTAATTTTCCTCTGTTTTATTTAAAGGTGGCAAAGATAGCATTTACTGTACATTTACTGGAGAATCTGTGAACATCTACATGATTATTCATTTCCACATGTGCCTGCTCAGATTGCAATAATTTTCCAGGGAGATGAAGAAACTTGTGTATTTCCTGAACATACATAGCCTTTCCCTTTTAAGACCATATCTAATATTAGAAAGTTTAAAGAAATAACTTTTTAGCTGCTCACATCACACTAGTAGGAGTCTTCCAGTCACATTTGGCAAGCAGAGATGCTACCAGCACCAGTAGTAGTGTTACACCCTGTTCAGAAGAGAACAGGGTGTAACACTATCAGAACTCAAATGTCTATTAAAGGAACCACATGAAAAAGAGCTAGTAATGAAGCAGTGTATAACTGCCATGCAACTCTTCTCCTTTGTAGATATAAAAGGACTTTGCAAGGAGGCCAGTTTTGTACGTCTGTTTACCACACAGAAGCTGACAGACAGACCCACTCACAGCAGACCAGCAGCTTGGGGAACACAGAGTGGGCTTCAGAGTTTCAGCCTAGAGTCCTGCCCACTAAGGCCACCCTGCTTTCCATAAATAAACAAATCCTCGATGGACATGATCATTAAATGCTTGGATAATGATGTTTGTCTGCTGAAGCTGGTGGAGCCATATGTGGGATTAATATAGACTGAGATAACTGGATCAAAAATGTTTTCTTCATAACTCAGAGCTTGATGACTCTCCAGGCTCTAGGAGGTGGCCAATCAGTCTGAACAGTGCTTGACAAAGTAGAAGCAGAGCAATTGTTTTCATTTTGGTCTTAGCTTGAACACTCCTGCTTCTGTTCCAGACCAGAAGTGGTCTTGTCTGTCTAAAAGCTTGTCTGTTTTTCCCAACTATAGAAGTTGCCCTAATAAGAGTATGACCTCTTCCTACAAACCTGTTTTTTTTTTTTCATCTGGGTGTAAATACTAATTTTCAAATGTTATCCAACTACTAGCTCCAATGATCCTGCCCTATGCCTGGTCTTTGCCTTGGACACCACAACCACTTGCAATAGGTGGTACGGAGGAAAGCCCTGTGAACACATGGCCAACTCCCTGGCAACTGCAGAAGACATGCCCAGATGTGCTGAATTGGATCAGATATTCACAGAGAGCACAGATGAGCTCAGAAAATCAGACCCTGCATTTCTGCAGTGCTGGACTATTTAATATCTACTTGGACTTTCCAGGGCTTTAAACCACTGTATTTATTTTTACAGCATATCAAAACATACCAGGCACATTCAAGACAAACTAGAATACTAAAATAAATAATTGCATCTGAGAGGACTACACATGACATTGGCTTAGGGTTTTAATTCTTGAGATGAATACTGTATTGCCTTTTTTGGATTGCCACTTTTAGGAAATCAGCACTGGTACTGCTCAAATAGATTACTAAATAGCTGATTTTGGGGGGGATTTATGTAGTTATGGTCTCTGATCTGCTAATACATTAAACAGCAGGCAGCACGTTGTGCATTCTTCTTCAGTGGAGGATTTACACCTCCTCAGACCTGTGACTCTGAAGCTAAGGAGTTGCAGCTTCTGTGTACTGTTTTTAGAATTGACAGCTATACTGAATAAGACTGATAGCTCTGGTTTTAATTCTGGGTAGGTACAAACAATCCCTTTGTTAAAGACACAGCTTTAAAATCGCAATTTAATTAGCATCACAATTATATATTTTATTGACTGAGTCAGTGATATATGAGAAGCCAGTGGGTTATTATATGGGGTTTTATATCATCAGCCATGCATATGACACTTTCAATAAAATCAAGTGTCTTCACAAAAAGCAGGCTCCATATTTGCGACTATGAAATACCAGAAACCACTGTATAAGTTTTATATTTACAACTGTTCAATATAACTTTGCTGCTACTGTTACAAAAGAACTACAAACTGAACATGGACAAATGGATTGTATTTATATTGGCATAAGCCTGGACCAAACAAGTTGAATACTGTTGGAATTATCCTAAGTAGGAGTTAAAACACTGGCTTTCCTTTATGAATATGTTCTTTCCATCACTAGCAAAATATGCAACAAGCAAGAGAAGCCATATTTTTTCAAATAGGACTGCCTGACATTCCACACTTTTGAAAATCTATGATTTGCAATCTGTCTGAATGACCTATTTTTCATATAATGTCATTTTTTGAAATATGTCCAGTTTTTCACTTTCATCTTTTGACTGCCCTTTGAAGCAAGAAGATAATTAATTCATCAGTGGATCTTGTTTGCAGAGTGGGATGTGAGACTGGACGTACATTGGGGACATGTTAGTCATCCCAGATGGAAATATTCTTGCATTAGGGCTCTTCTTGGCAATAGGCAGCTGCCTTCTAAAATGTATTTAATTTAGCCAAAGCAAGGAACACTACTTAGACCTCAATACTGAGAAAAAAATCCAGAGGTGAGCAGAACTTGCCCTAAGCTCCATGAAACAGGAAGCAAATTTCAGATGAGAATTTCCCATGAGCTGGAGCTTGCTAGTATATTTGCACTCAACAATCATATGTATGCAAGGTACTAGTGCTCACTGCCCAGAAAAATACTTAAATGTGCATTGGAGGAACATAGAAAAGCTCTGGCTGGTCCCTGTGAAGTTCCTCACCCCTGTTACAGAACACTCCCAACATATCCTCTTGTCCTTATGAACTAGCACAGTGAGTTGTGCTTTCCAATGGCCATCAGATGAAAAAAGAACATTAGAAAAAGAAAGGATAGAACTGGTGAATGAATTTCTGAAACCATCTTATGGCCATAGCACCTATAAAACTTGAACAGAAGTATATGATCTTCCTTCATTTTCCACATACATCATTTTAATCCTGAAAAAAAATGATCTGTATGTTACTTGACTGCAGTCCTGCAAGAGCAAGACAAAAAATCATGGCGCTACAAGAACAGACTGCCTAGCATCTGCTAACTCCCTTGATATTGTTGTCTTTTGTCATGTGTTATCAAAGTGTGGTGGTGCTTTTATGCAAAAGAGAAGCTTTGAAAATCAGTTAAATACAGGCTGTAGGAGTCACGCTACTTTTACCAGAGTCAAGTATATTGACTGAGTAATTTCGAAGAAAATATTGTTCTAAAATTTATGCATAAGATAATATAAGGCTTGACACATACATCATTTTAATCCAGAAGACTCCAGGACAGTTCTCTGTGAGATTAATTTATTTAGCCTAATGTCTTCCACAATAAATAGACTAGTAATGATATATCAGCTTTAAAAGTGCAAAGCTAACAGAAAAATCCTATTTTTCTTGATTCTTGTAAAACTAAGTACAGCTCCCATATCTCTGACACATCTAAGAAGGGCTTTCTGATCTCATCCCTTATTCTGCAATGCAAATTTGCACGACTTCACCCACCCCTCATCCCATAAAGGGCAGGTGTTATTTCCAGCCATTACAACCAGATCCCCAGAGTCCTCCTCTCAGGCTTCAGCTATCCTTGTACAAGCACAATGAAGGAAATACGTATTTCACCCCAAAAACAAACACTTAGCCTGGCTGACTGAGAGGAGTCATTTAGCTCAGAAAATTTATTTTGCCTACAGCATAGGCCGTGCCTGTGCTATTGCCACTTAAAAATTTGTCCTGAAATTTACTACACTTCCCTCTTAAAACAAGCACACCTAAAGTAGTTTTTACTCAAGATTTCTTCTCAAAGCTCTCCTTAACAATTACCACATTCAATTATTCCTGGTCAGGGGATTCTGAGGTCCCCAGTATATGATTTCTCATAACCATCTCTTGATCTAGGGTTACACCATTCAGCTCCTGTCCCTATGCCTCTTCCTGACTTGCGTTTGCAGTCAGATTTCTTTTTGGTACATTATGAAGACAGATCTTATTTTTCCATTTTGTGACAAATGATAGGCTAACAGAGCCAAATGGCAAGAAAATGTCACAGAAAAATTTGTTTTATTGTAGCATTTCACTAAACTCTTAGTAGCCCTGACTGCAAACCTTTGCACTGGTTCAAATGTTCGGATCACTGCTTCAGAATACAATAGTTTCTGTACCAATTAAAATGGAAAGCTGCTTCTGACTCTTCAGGGAAGCATTTCTCTAACCCAAGAAACTGATTTTCCAGTTCCTTGGCCTGAACACAGTTTTCAGTTGTGGTGAGAGTCTAAGAATTCAAAGTGTCCCTTGTTTTTAGTTTCTGGTTGGTCTAGATCAGACGTGGATTTTTCTCTCCTCTTTTGGGCTGTTGCAACATCACACTGGTTGAAAGCATTTTTCAGTCCCCAGAGAACTAAACTGCAAAGTACCCCACTGGAGTCATCACCTCTTCTAGCTGACTCCCTTTTCTCCTCTCTTTCCCACTCCAAATCTCATGCTCAATTCTATTGTGCTTGAAAATATTCCAGCTGGAAGATGTAACACAAAAAGAAAAGTACAGAAGTTTCCTTTCCTTGGCCATGGTTGGGCCTTCAAATAAAAATGCCAACATGAAATAATGTTTGAACACCAGAAGCCTTACAGTAGCATTTACAGACCTCCAGCTCCAAAACCAAACAGTATAAATTTAAAATACCTTGCTCCAGTATAACTGCAGTTAACCTTGAGGAAGAAAAAGATGGAGACCCTTTATTTCTGTGGATGAAGAAGGGGATTACTAAACCACACAGATTTTCACAGCCCCTGAAACCCGTGAGGATTTGTTCCTGCTGTGCTGCTGGAGGAAATCATGTCATGCCAGCAGTGTGAAATGACTCCTGCCCTGGGAAAGGGCACTGAGACACGTGGCAAACTTCTGGATAGGGCCTGCTCAAGACATTTTGAAACACTCAGATCATGCAATAGTGTTAAATCACAAAAACTTAAGTATGTTAATGAAAACCAGTCCCCACAAGCCATGACATGAGCAGCAATTGTAAAACAAAAGCTGCTTTCACATTAAACACACACACAGATGAAGTATCTGGCACTTGCACTGCCCCGATACAGAGGTCAATCGTGGTTGCCTCAGCTGGGCACTAGGTACTTAAAACTTTAAGTACAATGTAGACCAAGTGAATTCTGTGGGATTGTTACTTGTGACATATAGGGGACTAGGACTTCACTCACAGACCCATTTATTCCAAGTGCAAATTACTTTAGACTCCACTGGCCCCCTCATCTGTTTTCCACTGGGCTTTTGCACAAGCAAGATTACAAAATGTAGCTGTTGTAGAAGAAATCAATTCTCCATTAACACTTCCATGCTGTATCTCTGCTCATGCAGTCATACTAATATGCCTTAGGACAAATTCTCCAGCCCTGACTCTGGACTTAACTTCTCCTTCAGGTATCAGCATGAGTTCTGGCCTTTCAGAGTTTTTCCTTTGTTTTTGAACATGAAATAAATCTTCAGTTCAAGGCCCAGAAATCATCTGAATGGCCACACAGTTTTTTGTAGGACCATTGTTTAACTTTTAGTGCCATCTTTTCCACAAATCTCCCCACCCCAGTTCTATGGCATTTTATGAATAAAACCCAATGCTTAACATGTAGCATATGTTTTTGTAACTGAAATATCTGACAGCATGAATTTCTACATTTACACACAAACCTCAACCGACAGAAATGGAGACAAGGCTGCTAATATATTAAAACTGGAAAGGATAATTGGAAAAAACAACTATATTCATAAACAATTACCACAGCAAATAGACAAAAACTCCCTCTTTGTCTCCTTGACACACACATGCATGCATTTCTCTCAGCACTTTAAAAATAACCATTAGTCATACGGCAACTGCATTTTACATGAGCAAAGATTCATTTCAACATTTTTCTAAGGAAAAGGCGGGCAAAAAATACTTTATTAAAAAATTTTAAACTACAAAAGAAACGCTGGGTCAGGGCTCGATGAGTGTGTGCTTATTACTTTTATAGGCACTAAACGGACCCCACTTAATTCTGTTTCCCACTGACGCCACTTCACCTTAGTCACTGGTGTTAGCCGTGATTTGCATCAGCCTATGTGAAAAAGGAACTCCTTCTGACAGTTTTGAACTTGCCATATTTTAATTTAATTTTCAATGTAGTGTTTTTGTTCTGCCACACTGCAAGAGGAGAAGCTTCCACTTCCAGACACTCAGCTGTGGGGTACCCAGGTGAGCAACACCTTTTCGTGGTAGAGAAGCCAGGGCACAAGCACATCAGCTTCTTGCCCAAAGTCACTCCTGAAACAGCTGTAGATGACAGAATAAAATCCTGCTCTCCTGATTCCTAAACTGATATTTCACCCACTGCTTCTCCTGAGGCATGTGATCAGGGCTGCTTTGGAGGCTGCTCAGCCCTCATTATGTTAAACCAGCTGTTCAAAAACCCAGCCGGTTTCCCCCAGCTGCTTGTTGCAGCCTGTTGGGAGAGCACCCAGCTCCCAGCACCGCTGTCCCCGGGGCTGGGAACCCCCTGCCCACGCCCTCCACCCTGACCCCAGCCTTCACCTCCTGCCTCCGCATCTCCCGCACCCCTCTGCCCACCCCGGCTGCCTCCCGCCTCTGCTCCCACCCTGCCCACCCCTCTTCTGCTCAGGGTCACACTTCAAAGTCTCCTGTGCCCCCGGGAAGGCCTCTTCCTTCCTCCTGGCCCCTCTCCAGCCTCCCTGGCATTTGGTCTTCCCAAAGCAGATATCAAAAATCCCCTACTTGCAATCTGGGGCTTTCTGCACGCCAGGAGCCCTACCCACCTGCAGATACCTGTTTGACACAGACTTGCCCTCTGATTTGGATTCTCAGATGAACTTCTAGGTTTTTCTGAGAACTTGGGTTGTAAGACATTAATTAAAAAAAAAAGAAGAAGAAAAAGAGAAAAACCAACCCCCATCACCCAAGTTCACAATTGCTATGGTTAAAATCCCATTTATCTGTTGCAACTTGGAGGAAGATCAGGTATGTTTTTCTGTGTTTAAGCTCAACACACTTCAGTAGGTTCAGATGTCTAAACAGGCAGACTGCACCTACAGTTGGGGTACATGGGAAGATTCAACTGCACCACAACCACCCATTGGAATATGCTGCCTTTTTCCCTCTTCCCAGTCCAGACTCATAAGGAAGATAATTTCTGTGGCTAGTTTATATCTGTTCCTCTTTGGAAAATGGATGCTATGAAGTGCCATACAATGCCTGCCTGTGAATTAAAACCCTTCCTTTTCTCCCAAAACACTGCCAAGACCCTCTCCTGCAGGTTCTTGGAAGCTCTCAGCTACAGACAGGAGCTTTAAGTCAGGAGAACCATATGAAAGCAGATAAAAAATGCTGGGTTATGCTGCCTCGTGATCCTGTACTTGAAGAAACATCTCTGCATCTTTTCTTTGGTTGCTTTTTGCTTTTTTAGTTGGCAAACAAAAGAAGTTGCTGGCTTCTGCCCCTGTGTCTCTTCCCTGTAACACAGCTCACAGCTGCGAATTTACATGTGTTAACTTGGGATGCCACAAACCAGGCAGCAATGAGGTTGTCATCCTGATCTGAGGAAACACAACGTGCATACACGCCAGTGAATTTACTGCAAGCGAAGGGTTTTGCTGCGATAATTCAAAGCAGATTATGTTTCATCAGTTGACTCTTCCATCTATAGCCGGATCACAAAAGCCAGCAATGCGAGTCATATTCTGTCAAAAAGGTGCAGCTCCATCAGATCTTTTTCTTTTGCAAAATGATGCCACTTTCTGTGTGGAAGTGGGAAAATTATAAAAAGAAACCAAGATGAAGAGGCAGTCCTGGAAACATTAAAATGGCCTGTTCTCACATTTTCTGAGGGGATTTTTTTTGAGCCTTCCATTAAAAAGCACTTCTTTAGACTACTTTAAAATATGAGGTAAAGCAAAGTAAAATTAAAAGTTTTCAATTTTGTTACAACATAGATATTTTCAGTAACCAGACTGGAAAATAAGGCAAAATTTTACCAAAGGTGGAGTGTCAGTACATTGGAGCATTCTTTCAAGCTGGTACAAAATTATATTTTGAAATTTAAAATTTCACAGCACTGCATGAAGGAGAGATTCTCTCTGAGCCTGACTTTAAAGCAGCCACTGCCAAAGGGATGCAGTCATACTTGAGTGGCAATTTTCAAATCTGATATTAAAGCAACATAGAAGCACACACTCGATTGGGGATAAGGATGTCTTTCATCAACATAATGACAAGACGTCTATGCCTGTTTTCTGAGATTCCCTCTCTTAAGACTTCAGGTTAATGATTTCTTTTAGATGGAATAAACTTCAAGTCCTGCTTTCAGTTCTGAGTGCCTGAAGGCAAATTTCACATCCGTGTCCTGAGAACAAGATAAGAGATAGTGGCAACAAACTTGATGCACACCTGAAACACAGCCCAGTACATCAAACAGGAAATTAGTAAACAGGTATTTATTGCTTTTGAAGCCTGATCCTGACTCTTTATATTTGCATGCAGAACTCAAAATGAACAGGACAAATGGATTATGAAGTCAGAAAAGTGCTACCAATTCATCTTGATGGCTCTTGCATAGAGAAAAATTGCACAAGCCAAGTCTGACCCAGCATCTTGGAAACCATTGTCCTAGTGGCCTCTAAGGTTACTTGGTTGGATAAAATAGGAAAAATCACCTCAACAGAGGTGTTTGTTTTGGGGCTGGGTACTGGGAATAGTGCTAAATTCAGCAGCCACAGCAGAACAAATAGAAATTGTGAGCTTTCCACTATATTAATGAAACTTCATTCAAAAGGTGGAGTGTAATGTTCTTCCAAGATGGATAATTCACATAAGCTGTGTGATTCAAACACTCATGTCTCCACACCAGCTCCACACCACCTTGGGATTTATGTTTTATTTCAGTTTTCATCAGGCTGCTTATGAATGACCAATGACAAAAGAGCATGTGTGCATTTTTCTTTTTCACAGGTCCCTGTTAATGAGGACTCTGTTGCATTAAGATAGTCAAGATTGTCTCTGGCAAAATGTGTTGAACCAAGGTGTTTGTGCCTGCATAAAATTAAGCCACAAGTAAAGCACTTATTTCTGACAGCAGATTTATAATAGGAAAATCCCAGCAGGAATGAAGAGTTACAAACCCCCGTTGTAGCCTTTTTCATAAACTTCACCTTGATTTAGTATTTCAAACAAGTAGCAGGAAAGGCTAACAGCAGAGGTAATCCTATCATCTTTTCTCCAACAGCTCCATTCCATCTTTTTGACTTCCTCATGCTGCTAACATGAATTCAAATCATCTGTGTTTAAAGTTAAATACAGTGATTGACAGATCTTTGTAGTCTCAGTTCATACTGAAGATTATTCTAGATACCTATCAGTTATTACTACAAGCCCTGTCTGATATTCAATACCTACAGGGAAAATTGTTTTTAACAGTGTAATGTCTGATGTATTTTGAAAGCTATTTTAAAATAAGAAACTAACTATAACCAGGTGGCTAAAATCAAGACAGGTTTTTTTATAGCTTGATTTTTGGGGAGAGAAGGTTGAAGATAACAGCAGAACTGTCTTACACTTCAGTGACAACCATGATTCAGAGCAAATCAGAGACAAAAAAGCATCTTGTTTTGATTCCATGACATCAATTTCTGTAAAAACACCTATTCCAATTATACAGGACATAGGAAGGTTTAAGGGTTTGCTCCTAGCTCTCAGAACAGTACACACTGCTACGAAGTAATTGCTTCCTTTTATGAACACAAGCTTTATTGCTGTGCTAGAAAACTGGGATGCTGCAAGAGACTTCTGGATGTACTAAAAATCTTACTGTGGACACAAATAGGAAACAAAATATCAAATGCAGTGGTCAGACCAGTCACTGTGCTCAAGGACCTGTGAAGCAGAAAGGCAGAAGGTCCTCTTCCATGAACACCTGCTGTTCCCAGCTCTGCTGACCCCCCTGCTGGGCTGAGAGACAGCCTTGCTGCTCCAGAACAGGCTGGCTTCAGGCACAGGGAGATCAGCTCTGCGTGGGAAAGCCTCTGGTCAATACCCTGTGCTCGCAGGGAGGAAAGTGGAAGCACTGCTCTCTCACATGGGCAGCTCAGCAAAGGTGGAAGATGGACATGGGTGGCTGGGCAATGCCAGCTAATGCCCATCATTGCTTCCATGAGCGGATTGCTCCACTTCTTCCCCACCACTCCATTTGCTGCTGAAAGAGTTTAAGTTCTCACCTCATTCTCTCAGTGCTTTCCTCCACAGAGCTGAAATGTAATAGCAGGGAAAGTAGCACAAGAGAAGCAGCTTGGCACAAGCAGCAGGCAGGATGATGCCCTCAAACTTCACCGCTTTTCAGAGCTCCTACCAACATGACTGAGATCCCACACACACCTTTGTGAAACTTGATTAACTTTGTGCTCATGGTTATATGAATCTGAAACTGTTAGACAAGGGCTTAACAGTGTTGCTCAGTTCAACAAAGTCTTTTCTGGTTTTGCAACTGGGATGTGAGGAGCAAGCACAGCTAGTGTGTTTTGGCTGTAAATCATGGTAGGAAAAGAATAAACAAAACTGGGGAACAGAGCTTGTGTGTCTTGGGTTAGTTGGGATGGTTCAGGCTGCTAAAAATTCCTAGTGGCTTTTTCAAGATTGAATCTACCCCTGGTTGTTATTCTGCATGCTTAGGGATGAAGAAAGAAGTACAGAAGAGTTGAAAATACAGACTTTATAAAGCCATACTCAACCCCCTAAAACCAAAGGCAGAAAGTAAATGGCATCAATAAATTGATGGCATCAGTAGTTTGGCCAAATCAGAAAGTTACAAAGATGGGCAAATTCCATCAGCAGAATGACAGCTAAAAATAATCTTGCATGGAAATGTGCATGGCAGTTTATTTTTCATGCACTGGCAAATAAAATCCAATTGATTTTTGCACTCTCAGTATTACCCCATTACACTTCATGAGAGCTTGAAAGAAGATGATGATTTAAATAAAAAGATCCTCCCCTGTTTGTCAAGTTGTCGTTTTTCCATCTGCAAATAATGAAACATAAACTACTCTGAAAGGGAGAGAGATGGAAGGGAATGTGTTCCATGGATCTGTGGAGAACCACATAGAAACATACACAGAAAAAGAAGCTGCAGCACGGAGCACTTCCTGACCTCCTCTTGGCTACAAATCTAAAAGAAGTCTCCAAGGCAAGAAGCATGAAAGAGCTTAAACAAGAAACCCTTCAGAAGTACAGCTCTTTGCTGCATGAATACCACAACACAGGGAAAATCTGCTGTGTAGGAGTACAGTCCTCCCACTTGAAAAGAGCTGGTAATGCCATCATGTCACGGAAAGATTTTCTTCATGGCTTTTGTGCATTGAAGGCATTAGCAAAGTGGGAAAAGTGTGAGCTGACAACTGTGCGAAGAGTTTCTTAATTACATTGTAAAGCATGTCTCATTTAAGCATGCAGCAGAACTAATGTTAAAAATACATGTCTTCCCATATAAATGGATGTGAAATCAGTGCAGGTTAATCTAGCAGATAGTGCACTCCAGAGCTCTTTACAAATGGTAAGAAGTTAAGCTTCATCGACAGCACATTAGTACTGCTACCACTCCAGCTTCCCTCTGTAGCAAGAAGTCTTGCTGAAGCAAGACTCACAGTCCATGGCTGGACCTTGACATAAGTCAGTTCATGCTTCAGCATTTGGCCAAATGTTTTGTCTGCACTGCCTGTTCATCGTTTCTCAGTTCACAGACTCCCAGTTTGGGATGTGTTGACCCTTTCCTATTTAGCC
The DNA here is from genome assembly GCF_963513975.1 of Fringilla coelebs. Classification (NCBI taxonomy): domain Eukaryota; kingdom Metazoa; phylum Chordata; class Aves; order Passeriformes; family Fringillidae; genus Fringilla; species Fringilla coelebs. The sequence goes on from NC_140028.1 coordinate 128,492,979, forward strand.
ATGTCTGGATGTCTGCTCGTATCTCCTGTGCCATGTGGTTTCAACCAATTACACCCAACCTGCTGGTGGTGGTGACACTGGAGCTCAGATCAGTGTCTTGATGTGCCCCCACCCAACTGAGTTTCTCCCTGTAGGGATCAGAGCATGCTTCCAGGTGTACCAGACTGCAAGCCAACAGCCAGGTAACATGGAGCACCAAGGCATTTAGCCTTGAGCAGAGGCTCAAACTGGGAACCCTTATGACAACAGAAAGAAATAGTCCAAGTGTCAGAGACAGGAATTGAAACCATGGCTCTGTGTGCTCTGTGTTTGGGTCTGATACCTTACACAAAAGAACTTTGATTTGGTCTGAGTGACCAAATCAAAGTCCTTAGTACCCAGCATGTGGGTAAGATCTGCCAGCTTCTGAACTAGGAAAGACCACACCAGGAAGATGGGCTTTGCCATTAATGCCTGACTTCCCAGATGTGCTGGACATTAACATGCTTACTCGCACTATATCCTTTTGTTATGTGTCAGTGAATTGTTGCCTCCATTTCTGTGCATGTCATTTTTCTCATTTCAGCTGTATCTGTCCCTCTGCCTACCACTGTAAGAACCAGACAATATCCTATACAAATTAGTGACACAGACACTTGTAAAAATCCTTATATGAAATAAATACCAGAGCACACTTCCCCCTGCCCCCCTTTGTGCGCACAGAATTCAGAATTAAAGGCCAGACTTGCTTTCTTTCCCTGCCTTTGGAAAACTCGAACTAGCATTATTCCCCTCCTGCCCCCTGATCCTTCCAATGGCATTTTCCTTCACTGGGATGTTTTTTCAGTTTGGGAAACCCTTTTTTCCTTTCCTTCACTTGCCTTGAACGTCCACTGTAGCACAGCTCTGGCTCTCTGCGATGCCTGCACAAGGTGGGACGTGCAGACGCGCGCCCGAGCGCACGGAGCCGGCAGCGCCGGGGCAGCGCAGCACCTCTCCCTGCTCTGGGCTATGCTTTGATACAGCAGGCACCGAGCCTTGCAGCGTGGCAGCAACGAGCTGTTCCAAACATGCTTTGTGTTTTATCTCCAGAGGAGGTGTGGTGGAAGCACAAGGGATAAAAAATCATAAAATGCTGAATATTTAAGGCCTATTCCCCTCCCACCACCCTATTTAAATCAGCAATGCAGTTGGGATGAAATACAACTCGGCTTTCAAACATTTTCTTATTTAATTCAATTTACTGCTAGATTGATAGCTAAACTCAAAACAGATTTTACCCCTTTTCTCCTGGATGGGGAAATAGAGATGACCAAGTTCCCTTTGAACTTGGTTTAAAATGTTTCTGTTTTTTCCTATTAGCTAAAAGGAAACAAACAAAAGAAAGCAATTATTAAAGTGGTCTGTAGTCTATTTCCAGTACAGGATTCACTGACACGGGGTGAAGAGCTGAGTCTCTCCAGGCCTAAGGGACAGGTGTTTCTAGTATGAACACATCGGGTGGCTGCCTCAAAGAGAGAACAAGATCTTGAGTGAACTTTTTATTTTTAGGAGCAAGCTTTCTCTGCATTAAAGTGTACTTTCTCTAAGTTAAGGTGTGCTTTCTCTAAGTTAAGGTGTGTTTTGGGTAGTAGGAATTGTGATTTTGGGGGTAGGCAGCTCCAAGAGCCACCCATATACATAAGGAGAAGATGTGTAGGATCACAAGAGATAAGGTTGAGAAAAGAGAGCACTCAGTCATCACATGTGTTGTATTTGTTGACTTTTGGGAGGAGTAACACCAAAGTAATACTTGATCACCTACTTTGGGAATGACATGAGTAAAGGGGAATGGAAATTCATAACAAAACCACAGTTTCCAGTTATATAAATGCTAAATTTCACCAGGCAGAAATTTCTAACAGTCTAAACAAGGAATAGTGAAACTTTTTTTGAGTGATCCTTCAGCAGAATGGAAGATTTAAAAGGTTGTGGACACAGAGCACACAGTTCACGTGAGGAAAATTACTGTGTCAGCCCAGCTTGGACTGAACTCATGCTGCCAACAGCTCTCTTCTTAACCAGAGATGTTTACTATTCACAGATGTCAATTTCACCTCTTTAATAAACATACATTGCATATTTATACTCTTCTTAAATTTTTTTTTCAAGGCTGGTTTTGGTGACTGTCCCAGAATTCAGATATATCCCCAAAGTTTGAAGGACTTCATTTCAACATCTATTTTTTTCTGAAAGTACATTGGGAATACAAGATAATCTCTCTGCTCTCAAATCTCTATGTCTTGTAGGTTTAACTTAGGGCAGTATTTTGCAGCATGCTCACATTTTTTCATGAGTTTGCTCAAGTGCAAAGGGTATTAAAGGAAAATGATGAGTAGATGATCTCCTGAGGTCCCTTCTGACCAAAAGCATTACTTGATTCTGCGAAAACTGACTAAAAATTACATTAACTGGGTCTTCAAACAAAGAGCTGTTTAAATTTTGGACAGATGAGATTTTTTATTTGAACTTTCCTATTGTCAGCATTTACTAATAAAATTCTAAATTCATTTTATTAGTAAATGCATTCCTGAACAAACAAGCACTGTCAGAGTGTTTGCAGCGAGGACTCTGCTCAGTTCTTTTTGACAGCCCGAGACCCATGTGTTCTCCCTGCAGTTGCAGTAACCCGTATCTAGTAGGAGAGTAGAAAGGGCTGTTCTGCAATTCTTCCAGAGCCTACAGTAACAAAACACATCTAGAACCTTCTTCAACATTTCATTTTCATTCAGAGGCCTGTTTTACACACTCCAAGCACAGCTCTATTTCACACCTCTCTCATCATTTCAGGGAGTGCAAGTCCAGGCACAAAGCAGGCCTGCTTCTGGGGGACTCAGTCCTGCAATGTCTGTTCATGCTCAGTTCTGCTCTGATATTTTAAAGCCACCCTTTAGAAGTACTTTACAATTCCAAAGTCATAGTGAACTGCTTTATGTTTGGAAAACTGCTCTGTCCTCAGTAGTAGACCGAGACTTTTCCCCATGTGCACAGGAATGCAATAAACACGCAAGAAGAAAAAGATCTACGAGGAAAATAATTTAGAAATCAAAGGGTCATAATATACCACTTAAAGTATTTTGTGGATTAAATTACTGAATAATAATGAAAGATGAGAGATTAATGACAACCTGGTCCAAAGACCTCTATTTATACCCAGGCCAAACAAAATGGTAGGCAGGTGCAGTGTATCCCTGAAACCATAGAGAACTTCTGTCTGCCCCTCACTTTTCAATCCTTTTAAAGTTATTATATGTCCTTTTGTTTAAAGACAAAAAATATTTCCCAGAGTTAACAACAAATGTATTTTATCTCTAGTATTCACCTCTATCAATTACATTTTTGGCAGTATTAGAAAACAATGCAGGACAAAAAAATCTCAATCCATTCTAAGTAGAAATCCCTGCAAAATTGCTTTCATCTTTGTTTAGAGGAAATCCAGACAGAGTATTAAAATATGTTCTTTTTTTGGTTATTTTTTCTTTCTTCCTGGTGTGAACAATCTTCTGAAATTATTTTACTCTTTTAAGAATTTTAAATTTTTTTATTTTGTTCTCTGTTTTGCCACAGCAGTGTCATCACAAAATTGCCAGAACAGACAACTTTAGCACAACAGTAAAGAAAAATCCCCAACATTTATTTTCTGCCTCCAAACAGTTTTTTAAAGTTCATGTTAATGCCTTGTCTTTCTCCTGTTCCAAAGGTTCTTCCATCCTTTACAGCTTTTTGTTGCACATTCCTACTTTGTTATTCTACTTGTTCTGTAACAAATAGAAAAGCCCCAACAAACTGATTTTCTGGCAACAAGTTTGCTCATTTACGAATTCTTTTAAAAACAGGGTAGTGGGAGGGGGGGGGAAGATGCCATATTAGAAACTTATGGCATCACACAGTTATTTTATTTCCACTAAGTTATAGTTCTTTGTGATAAAGAACCACACCAAGTGTACCAATGAAGATCAGAAGACTGAACATAATGGGCTTTCCAAGCTAAATCATAAACAATGGCACATTTATTGCAGCATTCAAGTTTTTAGGAAGAGTAATGACTGGAGAAATAAATGATACCAAGGAATGGTCTTGAGCACTTCTATGAATCAAATTCTGTCTGATGGAGAGAAACATTTGCTACCTTAAAGCTGTTCATCAGAGTATACAAAGAACAAAGGTGACTTTAGTCTAATTTCTAACAGACAAACACCAACAACATACTTCAATAATGTGCTGTACATTGAAGCATGGTGAGCCAGGATAGACATAAAGAGTAGCAGACATTTAGGTAAAAACTGGTTTGTCAAAGAACTTTGATGAAATGAAGCTTCTGGTACAGAAAGGGCATCATCTTAAGGCAATTGCAGGATACCTGCAATTTAAAAACTCTCCATACAACATATTTTAGTGATTCCCTCTGCAAGTGACATAGAGCAAATGCAGCAGACATCACTGCAAAGTGAAGCCCTATGGAGAGGAACACAGTTTAAACCACTAAAAACAGTGGGAGGAAAGGAAAGAATGGGAGCTCAGCTCTATAAGCCTTTTTTTAGGCCAAAACCTTGAAAATCAACCGGAAAGGCTGCGTGCTCAGCACTTTGGGTAACCAGGCTATTTGTTTAAGTGCCTGTATACAGATTTATGAGTCAAAGTTTCAGCTCTTTATAAATCCTTAAGCACAATGGCAGAGGGTTAATATTTCACAAGTTCTCATGTCTTAATTACAGGAAAAAAGATTAGGTGCAAATCTACATTGTGGAGAAGATTTTCAGAAGACCTCCATACCAAACAAGTCCCAGTATGGCCACCTTGAGGCTTGTAGAGAATCAATTACCGTGTCTACTTATCTTAGACCTAAAAAAGACCTAAATGTATTTACAACCATGACCCTAGGACTCTCTCCCTAAATGCACTAAAACAGGTAATTTCTGTGCCTACTACTTTTAGATGGGCTGTGTAAGACTTGCTCCATCTTTAAGGTCTCAGCTCTGCCCATTCATCTCAACTGAATTTCCCTATCCCATGGTGGTTTTACAACTCTTATTTCATCTCAAAACTGCCATTGCTACGTGAGAGTCGAAAGGGCTGCAGAAGACACGGGTGTGCCAGGGGTGACCTGGACAGGTTGCTCCTCCCCAGACCTGTCAGTTGTCCACCAGACCACTCTTCTTATGTGAAGCCACAGTCTTCAACACATCCCCAAATCAGGGCCAGGTTCAAAACACTGGGTGCTGCTCACACAGCTTTCTCAGAGAGACCATAGCACCATATTTCTGAGGACCACTGCTTTCTAAACAAATGTGTTGCTGAAAGAAGTCTTGAGAAGACGGGTGGAGAAAGGAACTGGGGTGGGGGGAGAAACCAAGATGAGGGGGATTGACTAAAACCAACCTAAGGAATATTTTTCTTATTCCAGCATGAAATGTTGACAGAATTAAATGTGGGATTAAAAAAACCAACCTTCTAAAGCGCAGTTTCATGTTACCTCCGCAAGAGTTTTGATTCCACTTATGAGACTTCCCAAATGAAAATGCTGGCTGTGTGCCTGCCTCAAAAATACATTTTTTCCTCAGCAGAGTGGGTTTGCCAGTTGTCAATGCCATTTCTTTGCTAGCCAGCAAAATACGTTCATGCTCACAGCAGGCAATTACCATTCTTTTCACTACTGGTAAGGGGCATGACTTCACTCCTAGGTTGAAGATCCCTGGATCATTTCTGTATTGCACAGTCTAGTTAGCCAGCGTAATTAACCCTTAAAGCAAATGGAATAATTATTTCCTTTCTTTTTAAAGCAAGTTTAAATGATTTCATCTGAGAATGGCTTTGCAAAGAGGTGAATCTGTTTTACACATTTGTGGCCTGTTCTGCTGGGAACAGAAGTGCCACTGGAGTGAGGCTGCCTCGCAGCACGGCTCAAAAACCTCTGTTACAGGCAGCACTCTGAAAACAAAAACCACCAGCGATCGGATCCAAAACTTCTTGAAGTTAATGGGAGCCTTTTAATTAGTTTCAGTGTCTTTGGGGAAAACCCTTAGGGCAAATATTCCTTTTTGAAACTTGTTCTCCAACTCGTGGGGCTGGGAGGTGGTATTTTTCATGCATACACAACAGTGCGGCAAATGCTCCCGAAGTGCTCTTATTACAAGCCCCAAACCATACCGGGAAAAGAAGGAAAAAAACCCCAGAGGTCTCTGGATTACAAGTCTGATCTGCCTTGTCTGATAAGAGCAATATTATTCCAGTGAACAGTGAATGTGATAGTACTAACAGAACTGGACACCACACTCACTGTGAGCCAATGTGGAAATTACTAACGCTAACCACTGAAAGGGGCCACAGATACATAATCAAAAAAAGTAAAAAGAAAAATTCAGGGTCCTTATATGAAGACAATTGTGAATTCAGCTGCAAGAAACAAGTTGTTTAAAAATGCCAGGCAGAGAGGTTTGCTACAGTCAAGAAAGTCTTCCATATCACAGCTGGGAAGTTTGGGGATCAAACCACTAGACGTCCACATTAATGTACAGAATTCATGGATTATATCTTTCCCTGTCAAGCAGAAGCACTATTTCTTATTTCTGCCGCTGCACAGCACACACTTAAAAGCCAGCATTGTGCTGCAGACAGAAAGACATACTCCAAAATTTATGTATCACAGCTCTTCTCTCAAAGGAACAAAGTTATCAGCTTTACCCCATGTTTACACCACAAAAAATGGGATCAGGAACAGCACCACAGTACATGGGGTGCAACTTTCCAGACCAAATATGGTCCTGGAGTTATGTAGAACAACCTGTCTGTACCAAAAAATGCAGACAGCTTCTTAAGGGTTACATTTCCTTTTTACATACTTCTACATCAAAACCATATTGCAGCACAGCCTGGGATTCAAACACATCCTACAAAAACAGGCAGCATAAATCTGATATTGAACTCCAGCCCAGTTTTAATTGACTGCCAGCTCTCAGCCACTTCCTAAAGCTCCAAATAGCCAATACCAATGTTGTAATTTCTAAATGTGTGCTTCTCTCAGCTGGAGACAAACTCTAAGGGCTTCAGCTTGCTTTTTGAAATATAAACACGGTATCTTAACTCCCACAGTGGAACCCTACCTTCAACACCTTTCTGAATGGGGAAAAAATTTAAGGAGGGCAGCAGGGAGGCAGTTGCTTATTAAGAGGATATCCTTGAAGTATAAACAACACAATATTTTCATTATTCATTGACAAATAATTTCCAGTGCTGCTGGCAAAGTCCCTCAGAAAGCTCTTCAGGCACTGACAACATGGTAGACTGATCAGTATTTTTAATTAATGTCATTGTAATCATGTGTTCCATATACCTACGATGGTATTTTCACGCAGATCGTTAACAGCAAAATGGTTTTCAGTGCATGCTACAGTTCCCAAAAGCCCGAGTCTACAGAACACAGAAGCAGTCTAAAAAACTTGGGCAAGAGAAATGTTTAATCCTGGGAATTTAGGTGAACACTACCCACTGTACATTGCTACAGCAAGGACTGGCTGACGCTGCACAAACATTTTGTCCTAGCTAGGTGTCTAAGAGCATTTCTAGGCTTTCCATGCTAGAGGGAGTTTAGGGAGCAAGCCAGTTAATGAAATAATTTGGAAGCTCTTGAGTCCCTCCCTTCTTCAAAGGGTTATTCCCCACTTTGAACGTCCATATATTTCCAATTCACACTTCCTCTGCAGAACCTTCTCAGGGGAATGGTCAACAACAGCACATCCCTTCAAGCTGGAGTAAATCTTTAGGCAGAGACCAGGGACTAAGACAGCATTGCCAAGGTCTGGAGGACTTGCAGTGTGCTAGCAGTAGCACACAACAAGAAGCAACACTAGTTTTCTTTATTTATAGGATTGTCTGAAAGGTTTCAAAAGTGCTGTGAAAAACATGTCACTTTCTGAAGGAGGCATAAAGACATATGAAAAACATGTTCTCCAGCCAGCCAGAGAATGAGGTTTTGGTAGCAGCGAGGAAGCCGCATCTGTCACTCTGGGAAACGTGTTTAAAAGAAATCTGAGTTCCACTTCTGGCTCACAGTGTAAGGGGAGTGGTGATTTAGTAATTATTTCTCTTGCCCATTATAGCATCTCATGCCTGCAAAGCTTGCAGAATATTGGCACTATCCCAAAATATCTCCAGCGCTGATAAGACATCACCAAGCACCAGAGTGTAATGATGCATCACCACCTCCCCACACAGCAACATGACATGAATATCACTGAAGAACAAGACAGTGACTTTATCACTGAGTAATTTAATGGATGACTTGAGCTCTAAATAGCCACTTCCCTTCACCTCCTCAGCTGCATCCCTACTTCTAAAGATGTCATCCACACTGAACTAGCACTTACTGTTGTGATACTGATTGATGCTTCATGGCAGCAAATAAAAGGAAAGAGCTCTAGTGGAAGTTCATTAACTTTAAGCTAATGCATTTCATGATAAACAAACAACTGAATCTCTGGGGGAGGGAGAACAGCTTTTTTTTTTTCCTATTAATATAGGAGATGATCTGTAAAACAGCAGGAATGACCAAAAGCCAGATGGAGCAAAGAGTGAAACAGAGGAAGATGGAGAAGCTAGAAGAATTGAAGAGAATACTGTCTCTCAGCACAGGGCTGGCAACACAAAACCTCCAAGAGCTGGGTTCCTAAGCACATATTAGATAAAGTAAGAAGTCTGTCCCAATGGGTGCCGGGGTGTTCATTTATTTTATTATTTTTCAGAATAAAATATACAAAGAAGCTGAGGGGAGACCTGGATATGAAACCATGTCAGTTATTTCACATACTCTGACTCCCATGATCTTTTTGGTCACCAGCGGTTTCAAGACAACTTGAGTGATCAAGTTTCTGCTTAGCCTAGAGAAGCTGGGACCCCACCTCACAGTTACACAGTCATCAAACTCCATGGCTGTATTTGTTTTTCCATGAGCTCATACACTGATGGAATTAGTTTGCCTTTCCCACCCAATCCCTACTCCAAAACTGCTTTCTCTACTCGTGCCTTGGACCCACTTTGTCCCTTTTTATCATCTATATATCACTCTATATCATCTACATCCTGCACTCAAATGCTTGGTTAAAAGACTACCACGTGGTCTGGACCAAAACAAAACTTGTGACCCTCTCCATATTTCTAGATGTCATTGCATACCAAGACTGAGGGCTCTAAAATCTCCCAGACTTGGGGAATGCAGGCAAATTCCCACAGCTGAGCAATTCAGAATTGCACAGGCTTCTAAAACTCCTCCAAATTTCTTCACTCACTCTCTAAACAGAGTAGGGATGTGGAACATGTAGGTACTTGAAGCTTAGAACTACCTCTTGGTTAATTATATAGTTGATTATGTAGGACTCTGTTGGCTGACATACATGAAAGCTAGGGCATTCCAGTTAAAAAAAAAAGTTTAAAAAGTAAAATAAATAGAAAGACCTACTGCCACAACGTGGCAGGAGCTCGGAATGATGAGAAACAAGGTCCTCTGGCTTCATGTGTGGCATTTACAATATGGAAAACTCAATGCCACACATGAAGTACAGTAAAAGTAACAGAAACAACAAAGTAGTTCTTGGTTTCCTTATTTAAACACTTCAACTACAGCTGGAAGCTCCCCTTCTGCAAAAGCAACTCAGTCAGCACAAGCCTTCTGAACTTTTTCACCCGACTTGCCTGGTAGAAAAAATATAGTTTCTTGCTGCTCTGTAACTGAATTTTTAAAAGTATGTGTGTATATTTAGTAAGGTTGTTGAATTATGGAAACCAGAGCTACACCCGGCAGATACTCCTCGAAAAAAGAAAAGGCTTTTGTGCATTTTGATTGGAATGACTGCTAAAAATACTCCAATGCAGCTGTTTAATTTGCTATAGCTCGAATGCTAGTTTTACACTTTTAATTGCTCCTATACAAAATTCTTTGATTGCATTTGATGAAATTAAGATTTCCAGTGTTTAGTGATTAAACCTGGGAAAGAAAATGTAACCACATGCTAGTTAAAATGTAAATTGTCTGTGCTGGGAAACCTAGGTAAAAACCTATTCAGATAGTTGTCAGAGCTCTAGTTATACCTAGCTTGATAAATTTCTCAAAAAATGATCATTCTACAGTATCTTAAGGGTCAAAAAATGTTTCGTGTGTCTCTTACTAGAAAACCTAGATTACACATTACTGCAGCTGCATAATTTTGCACTTATATACTAAGGATAAAATGCCTTCCTGAAACAGTAAATGTCACCTTTTCAAAGACCCAAGATAGCCTGGTTTAGGTACAGGTAATTTTGTGGGTGCAGTTTTTATGCACTGGCCCTCAGGCATGCAAACACTGGGATTCACATGGACAAAACCTATGCACTGGGAGTGTGCAAATATCATGTGTATAAATAAGAGAGATGTTTACAAGAACACACAGAGCTTCGTGGTTGAGGTGTTTTGCTATGCATACAGACACACAGGGTTTGAGCTCTCCTGGACCCGTGCCGAAAGCCACCCGCATTTAACCACAGGTTCTTTTGTGTGTTGTACCTTGACCACCTCAAGGCAAGAGCCTGCTGGGGAGAGCAGTTTCCACCTTAGGACATCAGAGCTCTCACTGTACAAGCACTGTTCGACTACTTTTCCCTTGTGTAAGATGCATGACACAGCCCTTCTCTCTCTAAAATTTGAAGTGCTCCAGATTGTTTAGTCTTACTGTAATGATGCTGCAGCAGTCATGCACTTCATCTGATATGTTTCCTCTATCTGGCATAGGTGGCTGTTGTGTCAATATCTGGGATAATGAGGCTGGTGTTCAGATTATATTCTGGGAACTCGAGTCTGTCACCCCAGACAGTGTTACTCAAGCATAGCTCTGTCAACAAACTAAATATATACTGTTCTTTCAGACAAGAGCAAGCCATATGAAAGGGAAAGTTGAAGTGCCAAGGAAAAAAATACAGTGGGTGTTACTGGAAGCATGTACCACAGGAGCATTTGCTCTCATAAAATCTATAAGAAATACAGCAGTGACTAAAGCATGCTGCTATCTATTGCAGAATCTGAGCCTCCATGTAAATGCGCCCCAAGTACTGGACTTTGCTGCTGAACAAAAACCATACCCCTCCTTCACAAGCTGCACAGGGACACAAGGAATCTAACAGAAGCCTCTGCTCCTATGCATGCATGCAGAAGGCTGTACTTAATTCAGGCACGCCATTTTTTTTATGCCGTTACATTTTTACCTAGTAATTATATTACAAAGGCACATAGGGAAAGGACAAGCACACAAAGCACACTCTCCTTCCATTTTCTTCCTCACTGCAAAAATGCCAGCATTTGAGATGATCTCTGACTGAATCTTACAGTACTAAATTCTACCCTCTTTTAGGAATCTAGTATATTTTTGCACCATGGAATTTTACTTAGCCACAATATTTTATGTCAGGCACAGCTCCTGAGCACTACTGTCTAGTGTATAAACTCTAGCCATACTTAGATACAGAAATCTGCAAAAGCTTTATAAAGTCATTTTTTACAGTACCCCAAATGAAAAATGCATGAAATCCTATCTTCATGTAAGTATGTCAGTTGTGCAGCTCCCATGGATCACAGTAAATGTGGTATGTACATCCGGGGTTTTTTGGTTTGGTATTGGGTTATTTTTTGCCTCTGTTTAGTTTGGGGGTTTTTGGGGTTTTTTTTGGTGTGGGGGTGGGAGAGGGAGTTTAGGATGGGCAACAAAGAAAAACATTTTGCATGAATACTTGCAGAAAGAATTGGACTAGTTTCCCAGCCCCGAAATCTGAAGGAGGTGCTGTGGCAAAGATTCAGTGCAAGACTGGGATCAAAACACAGATGTGCAAACTCTGTCTCTGGAAGGGTGTCGATCACAGCGTGCCTCTATGATATTTCACTAAGGGCAGGAAGGGGATCACTGCGGGACAAGAGTTCCCGTACACGCCAAAATTCCCCGCGCAGCCCAATGCCCGCGCATCATCCATGCTGCAGCATGTGCTGGTGTATGCCCCAGAATGGGGAAGAGGTGAAGCCTGAACTCCCTTAATCCTGTAACAGTGTCCCGAGATGTGTTTCGCAGCGCACATTAGGAATAGTGTGAGCACAGGCAGGGAAGAGGGCTGTGCTCTATGAATCAGCCCCACGCACACAGCATAGGTGTAGCCAGCATGGTTTCAGAGAAGTCCCACACTTTGTTTGCATTGCTTTCCCAGCTACAGAGCATATAGGAAAAGCCTGACTTGTCTACTTTCTGAGTGTGTAGCCATGGCTAGAGTATTTTCAGGAAACCACACCAGAAGTATTTCCCCTATATGTTAATAGAAATGGCACCTGTATTAGGCAGTAAAATCCCTCATGTTCATTTTGCTACATCCTCTGGCATTGATGCATTTAGGTCCTCAAAGGCTCATTATGACTTAAGTCAGTCCACTCCTATCCTGCTAAATATATGGTTGCAGAAGTTAAATAAATGTCATTAGGAAAGCTGTGATCTTCCCTCAGTCATCTCAGGCATTTGCTAAATCTGCCTTTTTCCATGGTGTTTTCTGTGATCATTTTGATGCCTGCAGCTCCAACAGAGGTAGTAACAACAGGAGCACTTGTTTATACAAGCCATGAAGAGCTGTCTACATCAGAGTACTGTTCTCTTTTGATCTCACACACACTTACAGTTTTACCTATTGAGTCCATTTTTTAAACTGTGGCCACTTTTCCCATAATTTCCAGAAATCTCAACTCATTAATGTTAAAATAAAATGTCTTGTGATAGACTGATTTTTTTTTTGTGCCAATAAATACAGAAAAAAAAATGTTTCCAGTTTCATGATTCTAATTAAATAATTAAGATTGTACTAATGGCACAGGCTTATTATAATGACAGATAATATTTTTTGATGCAAAGCCAAAATAATAATCTGGAGAAATCCTGCCTCATTAAGCCTGAAAACAAGTCAGATTTTGAAGTGTACACAGTGGAACTTACAAAGATAAGGGGCAATCTTGCTGTTTATTGATTTTTACCAGAAATGAAGATTAAGAACTATTACAATGTTTTCTCCTAATCTTTGCATTGACGATAGAGGCTTATTCATATTTTAGTGAGCAGCAAAACCCATGCACTCTGAGGCATGACTCATGTTTTCTTCTTTTGAACTCCCAGTCCAAAAGCAGCATGCGTGGTACGAGGCATGGGTTCATTTGCCAACGCATGACATTTTTCATGCTGTCACAACACATCTTGTGCCAGCTAATCTGCCAGCCAAGAGTGGCACCCACCAGCTGCAAAGGATGCTCATCACCTCCATTCCCAGTTGGTGAGAAAATGCCGTGTAGGATAAAGTTTGGACACATTGAGCAATGCTGTTTCTAATAAGTTATTTGTAAAAAAGCAAACAAAAAACAATCCCTTATGACAAAATTGTAAAAGATAATATAGCAGTGACACAGAGTCTTTCAGAAACGATTCCTGAGAATATAAGTATTTATAACTTATACATATTTAATTATCCTTATTTAAATATAAATATTCAAATATTCTTATGCATGCTCTGGCACAAAAAATACTGCAAAGTCTGTATAACCAAAGCAAAAGGCGATGAAAGATCCTGTACAACTTCAATTCCCCCTCCATATCCCTCCCTCAAACACTGAAGTTAGTAGGGTTGCACAGATGTTTTGAGATCATAACACAGGGTCAGAGGATAACTGGTAAGGTCAGCTAGAAAAGGGGGAATGTAAACACTCTTTTTGGACCTTCATGAATGGGACTCTCAAAATAGGAACTTCAGGCTGGAAGAAAAATGAGATTATCTGACTCCACTGCTCTTCTATACTGTATTGTTTTGGAGTTGTCAGTGTCTTCTGCACAACTCAAATTTGTTTCACCTGCTGATTTTCTGGGTGCCGCTCCAGAAAAGGCAATGGTAAAGGGATTGAAAATCTAACCTGGTCAGAATAATTTTACTTTAAGGAATAATAATAAAAAGAAAATATATTCTGGAAGTTTAAAGCAAACCCACTAAGGATTTTCTTCTGTTCCATCATGAGAGAGCAGCACACTCTACTGGCTGTTTCCTTGCAGTTTTCTAGATAAAGCCCTACACTTTACTGTAAATCAGGATCTTTTACTGTTCCACTGATACTGTCAGAGAAAATATGGTGTAGCTGGAAAAAAAGAAAAACCAAAGGGTACAGACAGCAAGTCCTGCTTCTGTCCCCAGTTCATGTTGCTAGAGGCAAATGACTTGACTTGCAGCACTGCAGTTTCTATGTTAATAGAGCAAGGAGAATGAAACCAACCACTGCAAAGCACACTGACCTTCACAGTCTAAAAGCACAGACTGAGAGAATTAGTGCTGTTGTTCCAGTATTCACAATGAAAACACAATGGTAGAGGTTTATGTTTCATCTTTCATACCAGCTCAGTAGCTCAAGATTCTTCAAGGCTGTAGCACAGCACAGTCTCAGGAGAATGATGACTGTATACTTATCAAGATGTTTGTGGTTAAACTTCCTCTGCTCTTTCATTTTGCATCTCTGTGCAAATACACCATTTTGCCTGGGAAGTCTATAACTGATGAAACTGAAGACTGCTATTTTGCTGATTTTGCATGGAGTACATTACAAAGAGATGTCATTCACTCTCAGGAAAAGTCCGTCTCAAAGGCATGTACCCTACATGCCAAGTTGTGTGTCAGACCACAAGAAACAGTTAAACTGGTGCTCCAGTGTTGTGTGAGGTTTCTGCTGTTAGCACCCAGTACACTGAATCCAGTTTCAAGTATCTGAGGGGTTTAAAGTGTTATTCCCTTCAAAATATACCAATTCAGTACATTCCCAAAATGTTACTGTTAAAAAAAAGCTTGCATGCTTAAACATCCCTCAATGTCATATACAGAGAACTAACTCTTCTTTCAGATTGAAATAAACTAACCTATTAAAAAAAAAATCTTGGCTGCTAAAGCAAAAACATTGATTTCACGAACAACTATCATTAGTCATTAGTATACTGCAAGAGTTTGAAACAAATATCTAACTTTAAATTTCTGCAACTGTTTGTAGAATATCACTGCTACTGATGACTTTCTTCCTTAAGACAGATTACACTAACTTCTTTGTAATTCAAAAGAACATAGTCTCATTCCTCAACTGCACCTTTGCTTATGTACAGACTACTTAGAACACTATTCAAAGAAACTTCCAAACTGGAGATAGAGAATTAAGACAGAAGAAAAAAAAGTAACAGAACTCCAGATCCTACAAACAATTTTGTTCATGTTTGCATAGCAAACTTTTCTTAACAGCCTATTTCTTTCCTATAAATTCACTTAATGATTTTGCCTTTTTCTGATTGCAGATAAAGAAATACAACCAAACTCTTACAGATTCTACAAAAAAGACAACGTGATTGCCAGAGACTTGCATCCTTTTATTCTACAGAGAAAGAAACAATTCCCTGGGGGTCGCTGAAAGTCAAACTGGCTCTTATGTGCAGCTGCAATTTTTAGGTTATATGAAAACAAATCAATATCCACAAAATATCCACAAATCAATGTCCACAAAACTCTGACTCTTTCTAATAGCGCCAAGTTGAACTCCCCTTTATCAAAATCTCAGCAGAATTTCAAGTTTATTTTTCTAGGTTTAAAAGAGATTACATTCAACCAATCACACCTATGAATAGAGTAACCAGCCCTTTTATCTGAAAAACTGGACAAGAGCTTGTTTCATGAAACTTACTCTACTGTATACAAAAGAATATATGATCATGAACAGCATCCCAGGAAAATAGGTAAATAGGTTTTCAGGTAAATTTTCTTTCAGAGAAATGGAGCAACTGGCACTTTTCACACACTTTCTGTCTCACAGCTAAGGAGGGATGAAATTTAACCCTGTAAGAGAAGCTAAATCCTTCTGGTATTATAATTCAACCAGTCAGACTTCGATTCCTTCATCCTTAGGGCTTGATTCAAAACCTTTTGAAGTCAATAGAAAGACTTCCCCTGACTGCAGTAACTTTGGCTCAGGTCCTAAGCCACGCTTCTATACCTTTCACTCATCCTTATGCCTTCACACCCTCCCAAGCCTTGGAATCACTGTGCAGCCTCAGGGCTGCTCTGAATTACTTCAGCTAATATTATCTCCCAAAGAACTAACTGGGGGGGTGATACAGCATCCATCTATTGTACCTTCTCCTCTGCTGTATCTCCATAATGACCTCAGAAGAATGGTTGGCTTGAGACAGCTGAGATTTTTAGTGCACCAAAAGAATTCATATCCAGAAACTAATTCAGCTGTTTTTATTTTAATGGCAGAAAATAATGCCAGATTCTGGCTGGAAACAACTACAATTCATCTCAGAAAAAAATTTTCTCCCAGCCCTGCATTCCTTCCCAGCAAAGAGGACCTACTCAGAGCTGGGCTCTGGGAGCCCTTCACTGCAGGGGAGTGCATGGCATAAGGCCCTCCACAAGCCAATAGCACCAATTAGCAGAACAGACACTTACAATAGGAAGGGTGGGATGCACAAGAACTCTCCTTTTTTATGGCCATTACAATCAGTCTAAATTTATAAAGGTAGCATTCACAGTGGCCATTACATGTTTTTTAAGTGTCTCTAAATCTGGCTGAGTCCTAGCAGGATGCCATCCAGAACCCTGGGTTCCTCTTGGAGAGGTGCTGCCTTTCTCTTTTTTCCTCTATAATCTCCATCTCCATGGTATTTGAGGCAGCCATGCATTATTCAGCAGAGCACTGAGTAGTGTGAGTGACATTTGTGGGTCCTTTTTCCCTTCATATTCTCATCAGAGAGAATTATATTTCATTGTTATCAGGCCCAGTGTAATGGTCAGGTGGTATGGACTGTTGGCAGAGCCACTTGCCAGAAACAGCTCTCCCATTGTCACCCACATGTGTGAAAGCCATTTGACCACACAAGCATTTCCTGAAATCCCATTTTATCTCAGTGTTACTGAAATTAAGGAACGTTCCATAGGTCTAAATGAGCAACACAAAGGAGCTGAGTGCTGAACTCCATAAAAATGCAGTCATAGCAAATATGATTGAGGGTCTAACAACAGCAAAACCAGGATAAAATAGAGGGAAAAGTTCACAGAGAATTGGGATAATGGGATATGGATCAATTATGTTCAATTTGTACATCTAGGTAAAAATTAACATCTTTAATAAAATTATGTCATTTTCAAATCCAAAAGTTAGTAATTTTCTGGTAAAACAAGTAGTGCAGAACAGCTGAAATGCAGATTTAACATCTAGAGAAATGCAAATTTTACTGCTGAGAATATAATATACAAATATATCACTCTCCATAGCAGAACCAAAAGTGTATTACACAGAAAATCAGTCTACAAAGCTATACAACCACCAAAGCCATTGCTTTTTTTTTTTGCTAGTTCCTGCTCACTAATTTTCAACCTGTCTTTTAAGTGCAATAATAATATTGAATGAGTCCATTTTATTTAGTTATCTTCTTTAAGATAATGTGACAGTCTACCAACCTGTTTGCATGTTCATACCTTCTCCGTTTGAATTAATGAATTGCCTTAACTCCACAAAAATGACAAGCTGTGTTCACTCTGTGCTGTTTGTACTTTTTACTGTTTCTTAACTAAATTTGTTCAAAAAAATGTTTGTGTAATCACTGACAGAAATTCCAGAATACACGCCATCCAAAAATTCCTCTTCAGGATTTTAGAAAGCATGCCAATGTAGAGAAGAAATCTAATGATCACATGAGCTCATCATGAACAGACACAAACATATCCTTCTAAAATAGACTCTGAATTACATGTTAATAAACATCTAAGCTGTGTGGAGTTATTTCTATCTTGCAACCTAGTTTTTTTTGAAAGCTTGATGAAACATAAGCACAGCAGAAGAGAAATGTTGCTACAACCTGCAATTGCATGAAATAGGAAGTAATCAGGGGTCTGCCTAGTTTTAGTTGCACCATCTAAATGTGGAAGACAACTTTGACCACTGGGAAGTGATTACTAAGCACATAGCCAGCTGCATTGATATGTTCTCTTTCCTGAAGCAACTTTCCAACACTTTGCCGGCTGCAGAGCCTGCCAGACAATGTGTCAGACGTGACTGTGCTCGTGGGCCAATGACCCACTGTGCTCTCCACGGCTGCTGCCTGCTGACACGGGTGGGTTTGCTCCTACCTGAGCTCAGCCCAGTTTAAGCAAGCTATCTGGGCTTTCCATGTGGTCAACAGGCTGAAATAGGCATCTCCTAAAGGCAGCTCATCCCACCCACCTTAGATTCTTATGTTGCTGCTCTCTAGAAATGTCCCTGACTACACAGGCAACTCCAGCAACCAACAGAAACAACAACTCCATAGCAAGCTGGGTAAGACAGAGGCTGTGTTCAGGGATCAGGCTGCAGTTGGGGTCTCAGAAGGGTCTGGATCAGACAGCAATAAACACAGCATCCATTGATGTCTTTGCTAGGCGCTTCTGGACCTTAGGAGAGTCTCCCTAAATAACCACTGGGCTGGGGAATAGTCCTTGCTGGGCATTAGCACTCTTACTCTATCCTTCAAAGTGGTAGGTTTTGTTTCTTCCTACTTTTATCTACATGGATTTGATCCACTGGTGAATCAGAGAAAACCATTTAATATTTGAAGAGCCAGCTTATGACCTGGACGTTTCAGGTGCTAGTGCGTCTACAACACAAAACTGCTAAGCTGCAGCTTGAAATTCCTGTTGCACTGTACAAGAACAAGAGAATAGTCTGTGCAACTGAACAGCAGCAAATTCAAACTTGAAAGGAGGAAATACTTTTTTCAGACAAGGTGTAATTGGACCTTGGAGCTCATTATGACAGGATGTTACTGGGGTTATGGTCTTCAGAGAGCGTAGGCATGTAATGAAACAGTAGTAATATCCAGGCTTGTAATAGTTAATGCTTAAAGGAAGAGTATGGGAACAAAAATGAAACCTTATGCTTCAGGATTTAAAGCGATCTCAATTTACTAAGAGAGATCTTTTCTGAGTGTGATGAAAAGAGGGAGGAATTATCCACCTCTGCCTGCTCTGAGCTGCGGAAACATTTCTCTGAAATAGCTCATTCTGGACGTTGTTGAAAATAAAAGTACTAAATTAGATGGATCTCAGATTTGATCCAGGCTGGTATTTATGTTACCAAATATCTCCTGTATATTGCACTGTTGATTGTATACTACAGTAGATTGTACTGTATGCAAGACAGCTTGCTTTAAGGACAGAATATTCAGATGGATTAACTAACTACTTGTTTATTTGTTTACTTTAGTGTCAGAGATGTCTTTTCAATATGTCTTTTCACATATATATTCATTTCACAAGTGCTATTAGACTTTGGAGCTCATAATCACACCATCTCCCTGGGGTATATGTATGTAAAAAAAGATTTCGTATTTTTACCTGTCTCTGAGGATCACAGAGATCACAGTTCAAGCAGTTTAGGCAAGGATATTCCTCTGGGAAAAATTGTTCCTCTGTGAACAATTCCCACTGACACTGTCAGAGACAGTACATGCAAAATGATGGTAGTGCAGACCAAAGAAAATGTAAAGGACAACAAGGGAGGGTTGCACATACCCACAGAGGTTTCAGCCATATTAAAATAAGATGGATTACTGTTAGTACGAGGTGAGAAATTTCCCCCTCATCAACTAAGAGGAGGCCTGGAATACAGAATATGCTGAATTATGTATTTTGCTGGGGAAAGAACTGGAAATATTTCCTAATTGAAAAGGAGACAAGTGGATTTAAAATGTATCGTGTTTTGAGATGATTACGTTTCCTCTGCATGGAAGAAGAGGTATAAATATTGCATTTGAAAAATGTCATGTTGATAAAAAAGCTACAGTTTCACCAATATAAAATATGAATGTAAACAACATGTCTGTCAGACATGGCTATAACATACTGCTTAGCACTGCTAACTTATAATATGCACCTATAATTGTTAGTTCTCCTAATGAAAGAAAGACACAGCATAAATTCTTGAACACATGTTTCACTTTTCCAGCTGCCTTGTGCTGTAGAACATCATGCTAACAAGAAGTGATGCTAACAAGAAGCTAAAACCAGTGTAGCAAATGGGGCATTTAAATATATATAAACATACAGACATTCATATATAAATAGAAACTAGCTATTTTGGGGAAATGAATGGATCCCTAGACAGACATATTTCAGTTTAATATTACCTATATTTTTCCTACATGGTAACCATTACAGTCCTGCTTAATCAGAAAAAAAATTGTTATGCTCACTGCTAAAATGGAAAGTCAATATTCAGCTATCATCTCTTTTATGTTCAATATGAAATTTTGTCTGTCAAGCACAGGGAGGAAAAAGTATATGACTTTTGACATTTTTCTTCAGTCACTTCAAATCGAGACTTGACACATATACGTGTCAGTAAAAGGTGTGTTCATTTTCAGAGCAGTGCCATAAAGACTGCCAGCATGCAATGGCTAACAAGGTCAGAAACCCTTAACCTGTGTTTTAATAATTAATACAAGAGCATGTTTTAATACCATCTTCAAATGTATTGTGCTTGCATTGTCTCAAAGGGGTTATTCTCTGTTCTCTCCCGTGCCAAAATCCATGTTTTCTGTTGTGATTTTCAATCTCGACTCAAGTACAAAGCATCAAAATCATTATTTACTGAAAACTGCAGCCCAATATTGCTGCAGGGTGGCATAGTTCTATCTAACCAGCACATCATAAAAATGTTATTCTGTTTGCACCATGCACTAAATACTGACTGCATGGTCATATGCAAGCATCAAGCTATCATCTTTTTTCTGAAACAGAAACAAAAAACTAAAAACAAATCAAAGGGACCTACATGAAACAGGCTGAGATGTTCAATATCTGATGATGATCACTAAGAAGTCTGTAAGCTTGAGCATCTGATTAAACAGAGAGGGAAAAATGACCCTTTGAACTTGTAACCTACTGGGGGTGGTTTCTACTGCAGTAACACCCCATTTAAACCCTGTGGCTACAGTACATCTGCGGTTCACTGGCTATAATTACAGCTTTAATACTGTAACTGTAGCAAACAAGTCCCATGGTGTATTAGACTAAACACACCAGGCATTTTGTCCTCTCGACTACAGCCTGTTTAATGGCATCTCAGGCTCCAGCACATAAGTCTGCTCTTGGCCACGCACTCCCAAGCAGTTAAAGTTGGCCTGAACTAGTTCCAGAGGAACACCGATCCAGCCCAACTGGGCATTGGACAATTACTTGAGAATATCATTTAGGGTTGAAACTGATATTTATCTAGTGATTGAAATCAGTTGGGAACTCAGATACTGTTGTGTCAGCATTATGTCTTTCCTGGAGCCTTCGGCACTGTTGGTTTGGCTTCTTCCTACACTGGGCATGTACAGCTGGGCTGACGTGGCAGCTGAAGAAGCAGCACACTGAGTGTATTTGTTTGTGTTTTTTTATTATACTTCTCTCTTTGTCCTGGCCTCTCTCCTGAAAAAAAACCAAATACAACCCACATCAGGAGAACCAAACTCACTTTGAGTATCCTTTCCTTTCCTTTTCAGAAGTCTGCCCATGCTTCCCCCTTGCTGTGCATTGCAGGCAGGAGTCCAGCCCAGATCCAGGGACTCACTTTGAGCTTCTTTTGTTGGACATATTGCAATGGGCAGCCTCATCTCTATAACTCCCCAAAGAGAAATTGGTATCTACTTAGGGTAAGTGACTTGGGGAAACTCTTTAAATGTGATGTTTCCCTCCGCCTTGATCAGCTGTCCTGGCTTTACCTCTGCTGTTAAGGACTGGTCAGTGGAGCTCCTGCTGCCATGTCCTATGATCCATGTATATAGATCCCTGTCATCCTCCCTTTACTGAGAGGTTTCATCCAGCCAGCCCTGTCCAGAGGACCAACTTTGAATAGCTTGAGTCTTCCTTAAACTCTGCAATGAAATTAATCATTAGCAGTCATACCCTTATCCTGACCTTCAGAGTAAGAGCCAATTTTATTCTCCAAGTAGGACTTCACTTTTGCTTTCCTTCACAAAATTACCATTTTCCCAGTTTTCTGATTATATCACTTGGTCAGTAAAACTTCATGGTCCTGCCTACCACAGTTGGACATTTCCCTTACAGACTTTTAATCTTTTTTTTTTCATCTTCTTTCAAAACCAGTATTCAGTATTTTCTCTAAATTATCTAAATGCAGAGTGACCCTGAATACAAAGAAGACCTGACATTTTGCCTGTGAGGTGGAATCAGGCACCAGTCTTTAAAGCAAGGCCCTTCCTTTGCTCCCCCACTATCCATCCTTGAACCTCTGTTGCTCTGCACCCCCCTCTCTTTCACAGCTCCTCCCTTTTAACTGTCCTCTCCCATCACTGTAAAACACCTGCATCCACATTCCCATTTCTTCAGCTGGAAAGGACAGGGACACTGTTTTATTCCTACAGGCACTGCAGGAGGGTGTGCTGTTTACTTGTCTGTATGTTAAGTAAAAAGTCCAAGTTCCTGAACACAAAAAACCCCATGGTGAATATAAGGGAAGTATATTCTTATACTTACCTTATAGAAAAAAAAAAAAGTTTTGCTTGAGTTTGTTATTGTTGTCATTATTTATTTGTTTTTAGGTAGGAGAAACAGTAGATTTAATAAATTATCAACAGTACCTTACACCACAACCAGGATCTGGTGGGAGCTGTTTCCACCAGCTGCAGGTAGAGAGCAAATCAAAGACAGCCACTTATGGCCTCACACAACAGCTACCAGCCAAAGCAGTCATGGGCATTTCCTTAAAACATTGGGAGAGTACTTGGCATTTAGTTTGGTCAAGGGAAAGAGCCTGCACATGAATATTTAGATGCCCACTCTATATCCTCAAAGTAATGTAGGTTAGAACTTTAAAAATAATATATTGCCTCTAATAATAATAGTAACAGTTCACAGGATTGTAAGTACCTTTCAGCCTAGGTTATCAAAACACTTTACAAAGGCAGTTAAGTAAGTATCATTATATCTATTCTACCCTGACGTGACAATGACTTTGTGTCAGCTATAACTGAAGAACAATCCAATACTTGCCCGTTATTCAGCTTCCCAAAATAACCTGCAATTCTCTAAGCAGCTCTAACAGGAAAACGAAGTTACAAATGGGGCAACTGAATGATTCATCCAACAGTAAACTTAACAGTTTATTCTCCTAATGGACAGAGCTACCACCTCATGGCACTCACACTGCAAATAATGACAACTTGTATCGACACAGATTCTTTCACCCTGGATGTTGGCAGAGCCCTGCACAAATTCTGCAGCAACATCTGAGAACTGCCACATGGCAGCACAACACAGCCACCTCTGGGAAGGAATGCAAGCAGCATACAAGAAGAAAATTAAAGAAAAAACCCACACATATTTCCTTTTTCTAAAGGAAATATGAAAAGGAGCATAAATTCACAGTGTAGAAATATAGCAGAGCTCTTTTTGGTAGGTAACATGAAAGTTACGGTGAGACAATCAGTTGAAGAATTCAGGGGTTTCCTAAATAAACACAAAAGGCAGGGCCCCAGCAGGTGGCCAAGTTTGATATTCAAATCTAACATTTTACATGTGGAGTTTTCATTAGGACAAGGTTACCACATGATGGACAATCTGTATATATTTGCAGATGTGGCATGCAGGGAAGTCAAACCTGGGCAAGGAGCATAATTCACAGCAATCTCTCTGCCCGAGAATAGCTGAAGGCAATGTCCAATCAAAGTACTGTCAGTGCAGCGCTCGGCGAATAAATGAGTTGCTTTGACAGGAAATTCCAACAGCAATTTTAATTCTGATCAGGCTTCAGGAAGTGGAAAGAATAAAAACACATCAATTATAGTGACAGGAAGTTTTAAATCACATGGCAAGCAGCTGCTGCCAAAGGACATGTCTGCCAGCTTTGTTAAGAAGTATGGTATTTTGGTGCGACCAAAATTTTACACCAAAGTTTTACAGGCTGACATCAGTCTCTAATTGCATGTTATCCCACTACAAGGGTAAGGAAAATGACACAGTGCAGACAGCACACCATCATTACAACAAATCAGAGAGACCACTTTTTTTTTTTTTAAATCCTGACCCAAACTGAGCATATTTATAACAACTCCAGAACACACCACCAGTAATGATATGGACCACAGGCACATCTACCTCAGTAAAGCAGGCAATCCCATCAGCAAGGCAGAGCCCATCCTTCCCTGAGTCAGCCTCAGGCTGCAGAACGATCAGCACTTTAATCATTTTACATGCACTGCCTTTTTTCATTAATCCATGCTGTAAACAGTGACCACTGCAATGAATCAGTGGTGCACTGAGAGCAAGCCTGAAGTTTGCTACCAAGCTGACATTTGTTGATGTTCCTGCTGTATGTTGCAGGCCCAGTGTAGCAAACCCATTCCTTCAGTTATAAGGGTGCTTTTCCTTGTTCCCTGTGCAGTACCATGTAACACACTGAACAAATGAACAAAGTCTAGGCTAGATTTCTCATCACAGAATACCAAGGGTTTGAAGGGACCTCTGGAGATCATCCAGTCCAACTCTCCTGCCAAGGCAGGGACACCTAGAGCAGGTTACACAGGAATGCAGCCAGGCAGAACATAACTAAGCTGGCCTGGGAATGGGATGGTGGGACTTGGGTGGACAGCAGGCAAAGATCTCAGGCTGCACTGCTAATTTGCCTCTAGGGGAGCTTGCTTCAAATGGCTATCACTTCAGAAAAAGTCATTCAAATGGATGCAAATTGTTCTGGCCTCACTTCCACGTACACTGAAGCTGCCTTATACAACACTGGGATGGAAAAGGACATTAAAGCTAATGTAAATGTGATTTATAGTCCAGCTCAATGCTGTAAAGCAGCCCGGCTATACAGAGGACACAGAACGCTCAAATAATATCTTGAACTCTGTTTTATCAACAGGTATTTTGTAACTGGCTTCAGCAAGTGTTTCTCTGCTAGTGTCCAAGAAGAGAACAGCTATTGCTGCCTTCATGGCACACATCTACAGGAGGTTAGTAGGTTGTGGCAAGTGCCATTCAAGGCAAAGTGACCAAAGAAGTGTGTTGAGCAGACAAACATTGATTGACTCCTATCCTACGTGGATTACTGATTTATATTCCTCACAAGTGAATTACATCCTCTGCTGTACAGCTTACTGGCTCAAATAACTCCTGCTGTCCCTTCCCTGAAATCACCAAGATGGTCAAAGGGTTCAGAGCTGAAGACTGTTTCAGGCTGGGCAAGTATAGGACAGAAAAGCTGGCCCTCAGAAAAGGAAATATTCATGAGTTTTGCTATTCACATGGACACAGATAGCACAGTATTTTCTAGAGCACTTTCTAAAATGCAGAAAGAAATAATCAAAAGTGACAGAAATATTTATGCAGATTTAGCAAAGGTCACCCAAAAGTGTGTCATTTTAACAATACTGGCAAGCTTTGTATAAAGTTTTGCTTTTCAAAGAGAATACTTTTCAGTGTAAAGACGACTGGAGGAAAGACTTAAACTAACACTAAATTTTTTCATTATGCCTTTGGAAACACTGTGAATGTTGGATTCCAAAACAAAGTAAAAAAAACCTGTCAAGATAAGACATGATATATCTTTTTATTTCATTTTAACTTCTACTTAAATAGTAAAAGAAGGTAAAACATGAAAGTGTTCATAGCTTCCTGCATAATTATCCACATTCAGATTTCTCCTCAGGAGAGATTCTGTGGGCTTTGATCCAGGGATTTTGAAGCATTTAAGGGAGATAGAGGAGCCAAATCTTGTATTTCTTCTGAAGAAAATACGGTATAATTTTCTTATGATTTTAAAGATGTTCCATGTATGGACAATCTGGACTGAAGCCAGAGACAAGGAAAAATACAGGCAGACCTATTAAATGTCCATTATTTTTGTATGTCTGTTTCTATTATTTTTTATCTTTGTAAGATTATATTCTGACAGAATCAGTGTTTCCAATTCAAAGAACCCTTAGGGATATCCATAGTGTATCTTACTAATCGTCCATATTTTTCATCAAAATGCTCTATTTCACCCTAAAATGACATCAGTCTATGCACACACAGATTAACGGTGAACATGGTGGTGCTACAGGGTGGATGGTGAGACCTGATGATCCTAAAGACTTTTTCCAACCTTAACAATTCCATGATTCTATGTTTTGTATATACAGACAGGTATGTACAATACCTGCTAATGACCACTTTGGCTCAAAATCCCTTTGTGCTTCAGTAACTGCCTTAAACAGCAAAAGAGTAAGTGGCACAGATTTCCTGTTTCTGTCCTCCGCTATTGTCCTGCCAACAGTTAGGAATGTATGTGTACAGACCTGCTTCCAAAATCCAGCAATGGCCCTAATCATCCAGAAGTTTCCCACTTAGGTCACCTAGAAGTGCACCTTGAAAGACAAGTGTCCTATGGCACACCCTTGGATGTGTGCTTGGCTACCCTGACTTCCTATCAAAATGTTCTTAGCAGCAAACTTTCCACAACGCTCTTGTTCTGCATAGGGGTTGGAGCAGGCAGTGTTGCACTTCAGCTGAGCTGAGAAAGGCGCCTTCCCCACCCTGAGATCATTCTTCAAGCCTCTGTTTCTGTGGCAGTTTCACATGCCAATAAAACCTGCTATAAATCAGATCCTTGCGCATCTTAGTCCCTTGTCAATTGGCCACTTTGTGCAACATACCTACAAACCATGGGAAAAAAATCTTTGGTTTCAGTCATTTGACTTCTTTCCTGCTTGATTTCTTCTCTGTTTTTTAACAGTAAGACCACAACCAGCACCTGGACTCCTACACTTTCTTAGGGCCCTGCCTTTCTGCTGCGAAGGACCCACTGGTTCTCTGTCAGCCTGTGAGTGTTCACAGGCTGATGAAACACCAAGAGCATGTCACAAGTGCACACCACTCAGCCCTTGTAATCCCAAACTCTAATCCTTCTCAGGTTTCTTCTACTTTGTTCCCAAAAGTGCTTATCAAAAGTAACTGCAGGAACAAAGGGTCCTAGTTAAACATAATGTCGTTTTAAAGCGGAGACCATAGGAACACAGACCGATGCCTAACAGCTTGACCACTTGACAACATCGACCAAAGGCAAAGAGCAGCACTGATTTACCAGGAGGTGAGTTGCGGAGCCTTTGATGTCCTGACTGATACTGCATACTGAAGTGCAGACCCCCATGATATATGGCAAAATTATTCATTTTTACAGCTGTGTGATCTTCCCTTCATGTGGCTCTCCCTTATGTCCAGAGAAACTTCCACACCACGATGCACAGGATGGCAGTTCTGAGACTGCCACCTTCATGCTGACACTAAATATAAATTGTTCTGGTTTACACTGCACAGAATCTAGTCCACCAGCTGACAACAGACCCCCAGGGACAGAACATGACACTCAGCTGCTGGTACCAGAGCTCCCTGTGTTAACTGACAGAAGCTCTACCTTTCCTGAAGGGTACATTGCAGCTTACCAGATGAAGTTTATTTGATTTGCTCTAACGAACAAAGCTTCACTGGAAACTGCAGTCAGAGCATCTGGAATCAGCAGCAATGCAGTAAGATGACTCATTAGTCTGTGGTCAGATTTTTTCCCATGTAGGACAGTCAGCTCCTCATATCCTTTCCTTCTGTTACCTCCAGGAGCATCCTGTTAATTTCTGAGGAAAATCCAATATGTCTTTGTGGTTTTCAGGATTTCCTCCACTTTCTTCCAATTATTTTTTCATTTAATTCCTTTTCATTCCTTCATCCTTTACAATCTCATATTTATCCACCTTCTTTTTCTGTTCATCATGCTTTCTTTTTCATGCCTATGACCAGGAATTATTCTTCAGCTTTTGATGCTCCTTCGTCTCTTCAGCTCTTTGTCATTCCACCAAATGCCAATTGTACCATTTTTTTTTGCATTTTCTCTAAAGACTTTTTCTGATTTAGTTTATGACTGGTCCTCTCCATCATTTTGTTTCTTCATCAGGTGGGAAAAACAGATATGGTGATTAACCATTGTTTTTACTATTGGCTAAAGCTTAGAAAACTGTATTAAAGATCACAGGTGGATTCAACTCTGATATCCCCCTCCCAAGAGAGCAGTGTCATCTCCAGGTAACCACTGAGTATTTGTTTTCCAGCTGATACACTGATACTCCTGGAAAGCCTCTTCTTCTTAGTCACCTTCCAATGAGACTGTATAAAAGGCTCTCCCAACCTCGGAGAGTTGATCAATGATATAAAAGGGTGATGCTGGCAGAGGGTGATTTTGTAACCAGCTTCCTATCCAATTCCTCACAACTATTAGAACAAGACACATTATTTATGAAGATGCCTTTCAACATTCATCTCAGTTTCCAAGTCCCTGCAAAACCACTGGAAGTCTGTAGCCTCTATTGCAGACACTTCTCAGGGATCATGCTACTCCCTGTAGAGATGTGAGTTGTTCCTAAGTCCTATTCCTCTGGTCCAAGACATCTTGCTTCATTCGTTCCTTCCCTGAGGAACTCGTTCAAGATTCTTGCACAACTGAGATCTCACCATCCAAAGAACCACAAAAATACAGCACTGTGTTCCAGTCTGGCCACACCCAGACTGAAGATTTTGAAAAGAAAGTGCTTTTCAAAATGAAGAGTCTACCTCTTTTAGCAAGAGCTTACTTCTGGACAGAAGAAATACTGATTGACAGCTTGCAGGAAAAAGACACATGTCACTGCCCTTTTTAGAGACCCTGAGTGAAAGCCCTAACACACCAGAGATTCAGAAGACTAAAATTCCACTAACTCTAACCAGCCATGGGAAAGACCCAGCTTGTTGCAGTGTCTCACCATGTCTCATAAAATGCACTGAAACATTTGCTAACGAGGCTATCTGCATGTTATTGTTCATTTTTATTGCAGCAGCACTAGGAGTGCCCATCAATATCAGGACCTTGTGCCTGGTACAGATGTCAGTGTGTTAACCAAAGGAGAACACATCATTCAACTTTCTACCCCCAACAGAAGCAGTCAAATAACAAGACCCCTTTCATGTCAGTGTGCCATTTGTACAGACAAATGCTCAGCAGCATGGGTCATAAAAGCTAGCCCACAAGGACTGTTTCAAGGGGAAGAAAAAAAATTCTTAAATTTATTTTAAGATTCATATCTATGCATTCATGCCTGTGCATTTAACCATATAAAGAATTCGCTTAAGTGTAAGAGACCTGCTTTTAAAAACTTCACCACTGTGTCATACCATGGAAACTACCTCAGGGCTACTAGGAAGGGGGTTCAAACATCCCTCTTATAAAACACATCATTATGCATTAGAGGAAACTTCATTCAACAGAGAAGAATGGCACACCAGCTGGAGGTGAACACCATAAAACACATAAAGTTTTAATTAAATTAATTAGAAATTCTTTGTCTCTCACTGTGTTTGGAGGCAGATAGAACCCTTTAACAATGGCCAGCATACAATCAGGTTTGTCAAAACTAATAATAATACAAAAGCATTTGCTTACCCTGGGACATTTTGAAAAAGTTTGAGTAACTGTATTATTTTTAATATGGGACATTTATAAATTATTGCAAGATGTGGCCAGTATTGGAGCAGAGTTGCTGTTTCTATTGTTCATTGGATTGATAAAAGGTGTTAGTAATAAAATGCACATTTTTAGCAGCTGCCAAAATGAATCAACCTGGAATACAGGGAAGAAGCATATTTCCCCCTTAAAATGCATATATATATATATGTATATATGTAATACATATATTTAGTAGAACCTGTTGCAACAAAAAAAAGGGGGGAAATAGCTTTAAACTAAAAGATATAAGGAAAAGTTTTTTCTCAATAAGAGTGGTAGAACACTGGTGCAGGTTGCCTAGAGAGGTGGCAGATGCCCCATCCCCAACCATTCAAAGTCAGGTTGCACAGGGTTCTAAGCACCCTCATCTAACTGAAAATATCCCACTGCAGAGGGGTTGGATGAAATGACATTTAAAGGTCCCTTTCAACCCAAACTATTCTATTATATATCAACACATTTGCATTATCAGTATTTCTTCACGGCCTGTTTTCTATATTCTGTGCTGATAAGTAAGAAAAATAAACACTTCAGAGCTTGCAGTCCATCAGCAAAACGGGATACAACAAATGAAAGTTACAGCACCAGATCCCCTCCTGCAAACACATACATGCCTGATATCAGACAATCTAATATGTCAGAGGACTAATGATGAGCACAGAACATGCATAAGCATTTGCAGGATTAAGCCTGCTCACCAGGGTAAAAGACGATAGCTGTTTGCTTGCCTGGCCCTTACACAAATACTTTGTTTTTCAAAGCTGGAAAGCCTAGCAAAATACTTTCACATTTAATCAAATAGAAATAAAATGATTCTACAATGTACTGAAGGGCTTCACATGATGAGTCAGTGACCATGTCAGCTATTTAGCCTCATGGCAAGCACTTAATTTGGTCCCAGTCCAGGTCCCATTTTAGTCAGCGGGAGTCTTTTCCCTGATTGCAACATGAGCTTTTGTTACTAAATTATCTCAAGCTGATGAACTGTGAAACAGAAAAGGTACTTTTACCAACCTTTTCTAATCCAGACTCATTAAGGATAATCGCTAACTAGCACTAACTAATTCAGTAATTAGATCTGAAAACATCCTCACTGCATAGCTACTACCTAAGGGTTGGGTACTCCTTTTTTATACTTCCTCAGGTCACTCTAATGCAAGAAATATCACAGGTCAAGCGAACAGTCTGACAACCTATGTGATACGGTTGAAAGTGATGAAAGAAGAGATGAAAGCATATATTCCCCATCCTACATCTCAGTAAACAAAGCTGTGGTTTTGTCCATGTCACAGTCATGGTGACAATTTCTAGACCTAGATATATATCCACTTGATGCTCAACACTCTTTGGGGGAAGGAATTTGATGGGCTTTACTGTACAGCAAAACCCTTGAGCAAAATGGGAC
The DNA here is from genome assembly GCF_963513975.1 of Fringilla coelebs. NCBI lineage: Eukaryota > Metazoa > Chordata > Aves > Passeriformes > Fringillidae > Fringilla > Fringilla coelebs. The sequence continues at coordinate 128,524,010 of NC_140028.1, forward strand.
AGAAACATGCATTTGAGGAACTACACAATATGCAAACCAGACTGATGTATAAAAATAAATGTTAGCACATAAAGTGTAGTATTGAGTCCACACAATGAAGTCCTCTGAATAGTATGAAAACACTACTTAATTGAAGATACAAAAGAGCAAAGTAATTTTTCTATTTTTTCTGTATACTATTGCCTTTATCAGCTGGGAAAGAGCTACCCTCAATTACATAGGTTACAGGGGAAAATAAGGTGCCTGCTCTTTCCCTTTTCTTTCACAGAGGCCCAAGAAGCAGCTTCAAAGGGGAATAGGTAAGAGATGAAGGAGCTCAAGAAAAGAAATAGCAATAACAGCAGTTCCAAAATTGTTTCAGGAGATGACAGTAAAATACTTCATAATGCACTTGCCCGTATTCCCGTCACAAAGTGGTGGGAATTACCTAAACTCAATCATCTAAAAATTAAGGTTATAATTTGGATGTATTGGTTAAATCCTTTAAGAAATGAAGAAAGGCACAAATAGAAGATAATTTTTTCCAGTGTTATGATAAACACAGTGGATAGGGTAAATTGCCTTCTGGGAGGTTCTGTCTCACTCTTTTGAGTATGGAAATTTACACAAACAGGCCTGGCCCCTCAAGGTAGAGCTATTGCCCGTGACTGCACTGAACTGCTGAAGCTTCTCAACAAGGATGCAGGTAGCTAGCTTGGGTACTAGCACTGGTCATGCTGACAGATCAGACAGCTCTGTGACAGCTAAAAATCCTGGTAAATTAGGCTATTGTGAACTCACTTAGTTCATGTTTAAGCTGTTAGTGGTCTGTGCTGTGGGGAAATGAAGAGATGGATCTATGTCTCTGCGCTGATTGTAACTCAGTTTGTGACTTGCTCTGAATTACACATGTAGACTGTAATAAAGATAAGACTCCTGAGATTTACACCACTGCTCTGAGCCCAAGGGTATCACTTGGCAGGCAGTGAGATCTTGTAGTGGTCAGCTTTATGTGTGTATCTACAAGTATCTGTAAATCTACTGGGTAATACATAATGTAAACATTGTATCTATAGCTGTACCTATAACTACACATTTAAATAACTATATAAATGTGTCTGCAACTTTTAAACACAGTTCTGTACATAGACTAGAGACAATAAGAGGAAAGAGAGACCAGATTCATCTCCTGTTCACTCTCTGCCTCCATCCTGTTACAACCTAGGAATGGCAGAAGAGATGTTTCCCAAGCACAGTGTCATAGTGCACTTGTGCCTGCACACTCCACCCTAAATCAGTCCAAGGCACTCTTGAAAATGGAAGCTCACTGTTCACTAGACACCTTTTCATGACTGCACAAATGAGAACCAGACGTAAATTTGTTATATCTTTGCTTAAACAGCAACTCTTACATCCCTAAAATGTATGTAAACATGCTAAACTCTTAGGAGCCCTGCCTGCTTGGAAATCCTGAATCCAAACTTTCTGCAGTACCCAATCTAGCAAAGAGGAAAAGGCAGATTATAAGACATGCTTATTCCTGATCAGTACGAACTAGGAGCATGTTACAGCATGCCCAGTTGACATCTGGACCAAATTAACCAGTTCCACTGCTCTGGAAACTTGGGCACAGACTGAAGGACAGTCTGGGCTAGGGTCCATATCCCCCTCACAAGATTGTGTTGGGTTCAGCTCTTTTGGCCCCAGTTATCCCCTCATGTGAATGCCAGCATGTGTCATGTCACAGGTAAGAAGTCAGTGAAACACATGCAGGAGGAGTTTGTGCTGTCTCATTGTGTAAGATGCTCTGTTTTCAACCTGCACATTATCTGTGGTGCAATACCAGCACACAGAGAATTCTTCAGCAGTCACAAGTGAGATCTTTAGTGCTTTCTGTGTTTCACAGCAGATGAGTGCTGTTTTGGGTGTGCTGTTGCTGAGTAATTCGTGCCTAGGAGAGGAAGAGTGAACATCTGAGTGGAGATGACAAGAACGAAAATATGAAACAACCATGATTAAAGGTTAAAATTTCAAAAATTCTCCAGTTGTGTCGCTGGGGCAAGACCTTCAAAGAAGCTCAGTTCCAAACCAAGCAGTGAATTCTGAGAGTCCTCAAAACCCAGCAGCTGCTACTGAGATCAGTGAGTCTATTCATAAGTGCAGGGATCTGTTTGTGCCAATCACAGAGAAGCTGAACCCACACTGAGCTTGGATGTAGCAAACTTCACAACACAATTGGGGTGAGGAAAAAAAAGGAGTATCCACAGCAACAACATGCAATTATAGACTTAAAATAAGTGTGACGCTTCGTGGCTCAAGCTCAACACATTTCAGAAAAATAATGATTATGTTTTCACTTCCTGTGTCCTTTAAGTAGGGTATTAGCTTGCAGAAAGAGAGAGGTCTGTTTGGAGGTTTATGGCTAGGACATACATCTGAAGTAATTGTGGCTCAGAGTGAATACATGCTAAGTTTATTTTAAATAAGATAGATGGGCAAGTGACAGCCTGGGTCTGGTTGAAAAGTGACATTATTTGTGGAGACAGTCTATTGTATTGCAGCAAAAGAGAATTCCATCTTCTATTAATAGTGGCCAGTGGGAATTCATGCTGAGACTTTTACTTTACTGACATATCCATTTCATTAAAGGTTTCTTCACCCAGAACCCTTCTTCAGTTTTCAGAGTAACTCTTGTGAGCAAGCGAGCAAAAGGATTCTCTGGAAAGGATCCAGCTACTACTGACTTTGGGCAGGGATTCTCAAGTATTACATACAGATGAGATCTACAGTTTGCCCTTATACTAAATATAGCATGGCTTTACATGACCCTGGAGCAGCTCTTGGGAGGGAGAAGGGGGCCCTGGGGTGCCACTGGAGGGCTCTGCCCAGGTGCTCAGGTCAGAGTCTGAGGACACACCTGGTGAACAAAGACCCAGCTTGGGGTTCATCCCCATTCATCTTCAAGGCAGGCAGGCATGTGGGGTGTGCCAAATTCTTCACTCCAGCCAGCCCAGGCACTTGGCTCCCTCTCCAGTTAGTCTGAGGGCAAGCAGCTGACACTGCTCTATCCAAGGCAGGTGGCCTCTCCTATGGAAATGAGCCAATTAAAGGAGACTATAGAGGGGCACAATTAGCCAGCTTCTTAGGCTGAGGCTCAGCTATAGAATTGAAGATGGAGAGGTGCTGAACAGGAGAACTTTCAGCTGTGTAATTTTTGACCCAGTACATTAGTACCGTGGGTTAAAACAGAGGAGGGGATTTTGGCACGTGAATCTTTTTCATCCCTTAGAGTCCAAGTGCCAAGGATCAAATTGAGAAGTGTGAAGTAACCAAGCAGTTTTCTGTACATCTTTTTAACACCCCTAATGAAGGCCTTTCCACATTATGGCCTGTGTCTATTTCAGCCCTGATTTTGTATCTACTTACAGGATTAGAAAGATTAAGTGCTAATTAGAGCACTGAGGATTAATAACTGCTACTTCTACAATGCACATTTTTCTTAATCTTGTCTTAAATTCTAGTGGAGATTGGTCCATGTTACAAAGCCAGAATTTGCCAAAGGTTACTAAAGACATAATAGAAGGTGCTGGGTATTATTCTTGCATATGCTGAATAGGCATCACCCATTAGTCTAAAGAAGGAATTACAGGAACGGCAGGAAAAAGCATGCTTTGTTTCTGAAGAAAACAAAAAGTCTTCATTGTTCTTTTGGAAGCACTGTTAACCCAAATTTCACCCTTTTTACATTTTCAGGTCTGAACCTTCTCATTTGAGCATTGCAATATGGACACACATTGCTAATTCGAAGAATATTCAAACACTGCTGAAATTATACATAAAGTGATAACTAGGAACATGTGAAAACAGAAAATAGAGAAAAATTGGCCACTGTCATTCCACTGTCTGTTGATTGGGGAAATCATGGTGCCGTTCAGTAGTGGGACTATTTCCTTGTTCTCGTGCTAAAGCTAAGTTGCAACATACTAATAGTCATATATTTGCAAATAAGTTTAGAAATATTTTGTTGCTTGAGGGGAACATTTAACAAATCAGCTCAATACAGCAGTTGTTCATGTGTAAAACACGGCCGGGATCTTTTGCAGAGAAGAAAGACTTAGAGGAAGGTTTTCATTTCCAGCCAACAAAGAATTCAATTTGCATACAGGTGTTACAGGGCTTCTCTCTGAATTCATGCATCACTGCTGGTTTCAGATGTCAGGACACAGAGATGGGTCAAAGGCACTGTGAGATGACTTGCAGCTAGTTAAAGGAGTCTGAGGTCAGGGCCCTTAACATCAGCTCTCTTGTTTTCCATCAAGCAACACCAGATGTACCAGGACCTCATTCAATCACATTATTTCCCACTGCAGCTAAAGGAGCAGACTGGTTTCCACACAAGGAGACTGACTACAATGCTTTTTGGATTATTCTAGGAGAGAACAGCTTCCCATCTCTTGGGTGGAGGATGGGATTCACCTGGTTAACGGCACAGAGCAAAGACCCATTAGGATCGAGAAGGTGCAAGGAAGGGTGGTACAGCATGGTCCCTCTCCACGATGGCTGCAAAGGCCCTGAAGCAGTATTGTTTCCATGCACAGAACAAAATTGCACAACAGTCCCCTCCTAGGCAGCACAGGCCAAAAACTGGTTCCTTGTTTCATCAAGAAGGCAGTTAAGCTTTGGTTTCTTCCTCGTCTTTTGTTGCCGGAATGGTTTAGAGAAGGCATGGTTGGGCTGTGACAGATCTGTTGTTCTCTCCCCACCCTCATAAAGAATTACCAGATATGCTTTCTTGGCTTGCATTTAATGCAGAGGTACCTTGTGCAAAAGAAACCAGAGTCTGCAGAAGGTCAGGGACACTTTGGAGCAGGAAACTCCTCTGTGTGTGTGCCTGGTTTTCAGGAGACCCGCCCAAAATTTTGTTAAGATTGTGGAGGAGTTGCGAAGAGTCAAGTTACTTGATCCCTGTCTATGGATGATGAAGAAAATGATCAAGAAAAAGTCTAAGATCTCTAAAGAGCTTTTCTTCTTCAGACCTCCAACTGTGTGTGACTAGAGGCAATCTTCTCTGTTAAACCAGTTCTTAGTAGATAATTCCCTGAGAATTACTGATGCTTAATAAATTGTCAGATCTGCTTGTTCAAAACAGTTTAGCATTAAAAGGGCTCTCTGCATAAGACTATCTGAGAACCATCTTGAGAAAAGCCCTTTTCCAGAAGTCTTTAGTGAAAACCTGGAAGGAGAAACAGGGAAGGGAGCAAATACTGAAGTAGTGACTGCTGATTAATATACTGTCAGGCCACCTTTTAGAAATGGACTGGGACTGTCCTGCAGAAATCCTGTTTGAGCCCAAGTCTGTTACATATTTTATGAAAACAGACGTTTGATGTCCCTTTCTGCACTCAAACACCAAAGTATCCATGAGCAGACTGTGGCCTCTTCATTCGTCCTCCTTGAAAAAATCCTTAATATATTTTTCTGCACAACAGAAACCAGAGAAACTAATTTCTAAAGCCAAGTCCTTATTCTAATTCTGTACCACATAAAATTACCCTGAGCCAGGTGGTGAAGAAAGCCTTCAGAGGCATACATCCGATGTCTGCAGCTTGCAAGGAGTGGAATACAGACCCACCACACCTGGTAGCTGCCTGTTGTGGCTGTTGTGGAATACATGTACCTTAACAAATTGTACTTTACTAACTGTACTTCAAAAAGGATTTAAAATAACAAGGGTTTGCACCTGATTTCCCCAGTGTATTATTGCTCTGAATACCCATGGCTGATTTTTCAAGGCTTTTTAACATTTCTAAATAATATATTTTTCCCCCCAATTTCCGTGTAATGCCTTGGTCTCTTCTCACACCCCTTTCACCAGCACTTGCATTCATACATTTCAGTCATACAACTCAAGCACCTTCTTTTAAATATAATTCTTGTCTCAGGCGAAAGATCAGGGGAGTGTTCTCCCGCGGGTCCCTCCAGCATCCCCGCATTCCCGCGGGTCCCTCCAGCATTCCCGAATCCCTCCCTGCCGGCCTTCCTCAGGCACGGCGCTTCACCGCTGCACCGCCAGAGGGCGCTGCCTGAATGCCTTTGAAAGATTTTTCTGTCAAAACTAAATTTAAAAAAAAATTTAAAATCCACCTTGAAAACCTTGTTATTTAGAAAAGGTGATGCCCTTGTAACAGGAAGAAAGAGGGATTATTGAAAGACTTCTATAGAGTGCAATGCCTCAAATCTTTGCACCGCTTCATTCTAGTCTCGTCCAATCTTGTACAGTCTGGTACAACAGTACAAATTAAGCTTTGTTGATTTAATCAAACAAAGCCATCTTGAATCAGAGTTCTTATGCCAGCTGTTGAGATCCACGGTACAACTCTGATGGACCTCAGTCTGAAAAGAAAAGGCAAACTGGAATTTTATACTAACTAAGAACACCTAAGAACACCATGGTACTGCTCAGGATGGAGCATAGTACTTTAAAAAGTTACAAAACATTATTACAAAATTAGTGCCCATTAGTACAAATCCTAAGGCTCTGTTTCTTTAAAAAAATTTCTCTGTTTTAACACTGATTCATCCTTAGGTTACCTTCTCTTTTTAATAGTGAATTCTACCCTAGTTTTGCTTTTCAGCACCTCCTTTTGTTTACAACAGAAGGTCTTTGCTTTCCCCCTAGTTATGCCCAATTTCCATCACATATCCTCATAGATCCTGACACAGATGTTGCATGCATTGTAATGCACAAACGTGCATCTGTGTTTCCCATTAAATGAGGTGTTCAAAGCTACTCTTGGGTCCAGACTTTTCCTTTTGAGAGTGGAGCTGAGCGTACAATTCTCTGGAAGGGAAAACCCAAAGTAAGCTCTTTAACTTAAACCCCAGCTTCTGATCCACGAGCTCTAGCCAGATTGGCCATGGGAAAGCTCAAGTATGATCTCACTTACTTCTGGGACTGGCTTTTCCAAAGTACAGCAGGCATCCACAAAGCCAGAGCTGAGCAGCAGTCAGGCACAGCAAGGCACAGCAGGACTGGGCAGAGTTTGCTGAGCTAGAGGGCTGCTGCACAGTATGCTAAAGCATGTACAGAGACAGATCCCCTTCCTTGATTAAAACTGGAAATCTTGGACCTTGACAATCAAAGTATAAATAGAATCAAAGTATAAATACAATCCATAATATCCATAGATTTTACCATGGAAAAGATAAAATTCCAGAGGTGTGACTTGCTTTCGCAGCATCGGAGCTTGTCCCTCCTAGTCACAGATAACTTCCCATCCAATTACCAAAACTCAGAGTAGGCCACAGGCCTCCCAGGATGCCAGTGCACCACTCTGTAAGACAAACCCACTTTACTCCACAATGACAAACCCAAAGCAACAGGGCTACATAAAGAGCTCTCTTACCAAGTTTGGCAGTGAAGAACGAGTCAATGCAATCAGTGGCACCTAGAGGATTTTGGTTCACCCTACAGTAGGCACTGAGCATTTGGTACCACACACAGACAGGCTCATGTGTCTCATGACTGTGAGAGAATTCCCCTCTCTCCCCTCACTGCTTTAAAAAGGATAACTTTCAGGAACCTTAGTTCAGAGAACTACACTGTCAGTCACAGGCAGAACCCAACCCAGCCTCTGGAGCCCCACCTCCGTTTTGCCACTTCATTCCAGCCTACTTCCAGATGGAGTAAGAGAGGTTATTTTTATTTTTTCTCTAATAGTCAAAATACCCTTAGTGTTTGAAAAGCTAGATAAACAGATGGATCACAGGTCTCATTGTGTTCTTTGCCAGAACTGGGCTACATTTTGATGCAGGATGAGGTTACCCTGCTCTGGAGGTGAGTATGGCAGGTCATTTGTTTTCCCCCCATGAGCAAATATCTGTTGAAGATGATAAACTGACGAGTGCACATGACTGCCATTGTTTAAGAAAATCAGATTTTCTCTTGTACACAGGACCTACTCCTTCAGGAATGCGTTTCTGATTAACCTATTTGCAGTGACAGTCTGTCAAGGCAGAATGTGAGAACATCTCATTTTATTGAAGTAGTTTCTACTTTGCAAAAGAGGAATAACAACACTCTTGACACTGGACAGCAAAGCCAGAAAGATCACAGAATTTCTCCTTCTTGCAGCCCTCAGTTTCTGAGGGAACCCAGATCAGAGGAGTACCTCCCTTCTCTGAGATTTTACCTCCTGGCCCAGTCAAGAGCAGAACAGTAAGCTGGAGATGAGGAGCATCAAGCTGGAGATGACGAGCACCTAGCAGAGCCTGAATGTGCAGACTGTTTTCCTGTCTGAAAAGGTGGATTGCAGGCAGTCATACAGAGCTCAGTCCACTGCTGCACAGCAGTGAGGGACCCACCCTGGACAGAGGTTGGCCATGGCTTTTCTGGTCTCTCCTAGGTGCACCTTTAGCAAACAGTAGCTCTGCAGTTCTTTGGAGGGTCCAACCATTGAAGGCTACATGGGGCTGCCACTCCTGAGCTGATGTGAGAGCCTCTGCACTATGAAGGAAGTATCTCAGACAACTCTCAAAAAATATTTTGCATGGCCTAGGTCTTAATCAACTCCAGAATGGAAAAAACAGCACTAGTAAAATGTCTCTCAATGCCTACAAATACCTGAATTCAAGTTCAATTATAGCAGGAGGAAGGGGAAAATAAAGAGCATGTTTTTTTCTCAGGCTCCAGAGCCAAGATCTGTGTGTTTTTGAAGTCATCCTGCAAGAAAGAAAAGAAAAGGCTGAAGCTGACTGTGACCTAAATAAAGCAAAAGAAATAGGTACTTGTGATCAAAGGATTGAATGATGCATATACACAGCTCCCTAAATAATAGAGTTGGTAGGAGAAATGACATGTCATTATTCCTCTGAAATAAGGCAAATTACCTGCCCTGAAAAGAGGAGTTAATCTGTTTTTTATACAATGAAGAATAATGCTACACTATTTCTGCTAAAATTAGCAGCTGACAAGCTGAGACTTCAGTGCTCATAATAGCATCTGGCTCTCTGGCACCACTTGGACTTACCAGAGTGAACCCTTCCTTTTCCAGTTTTATTAGGTTTGGTGGGCAATAGCCATTACCACAAAGAACATCCACCAAGCTCCAGAACAGCAGTAGGTTTAAAGTACCTCAGAGTTTCCTTTTTGCTCTCTAGAGAAGCAAATGTAGAAAACCTGATGAGGATATTTCAAAAAAACTCAAGAACTTTGAATGGGGTCAAAGTCCTCTTTTCACTCATCTTTTCAATCAGCTGAACACTTCATTAGTTGTCTTCCAAACAAGAAGAAAGCATGGGACAATCTCATCCTAAAATTCTGCATTTTGACATTTCCAGTATTTAAGGCAGTCCGTGAAAAGTGATTTCCGAACACTGAAGTCAGATTCATCCAGGTAAGTAAGTTTCTTGTTTTCTATTCTCAAACTCTAAGGCTTCAGATGCTAAATAAATGAGCCCATAACCATAGTAATAGCTGAACAATTTATCTTGAAAAGATAATGGCTATATTTTATCACATGAATGCATAGAAACAGTGTAGAGACTTCTCTAAGCTGCTCTCCTGAGGAATCTCTCTCTTCTGTTCATCTTTAGACTGACAGTATGAAGGGCTTGGCATTCATAAAGAGGCTTGGGAGATTGCATTTCCAGAATGCATTTCCATCAGACCTGGGAGACCAAAATCACAGTGCTTATTTACCCCCTAGAGAATTTCCAGTTAAATAGCCTCTCAACAGAATAACCAAACTTTCCTGAATCTCCTTTACTGATACACAGCCATAATCATATCCAAGTTGTATGCAGAGAATTCCCCAGCAGCAGATTGGAAAGGAAATGTAAGTTACACTTTCTCTCCCTCACACATCTGAAGGAGGAGATTGGGTGATATTTCCTCTGTGCTTTAATATGTAAAACACCACTACTGTTGATGGTTTTTCCTTGGCTGTGAAGACAGAGAATAGAAAATATAAAAAATCCAGTCACCAGACCCACATACTTGACCTCTTCCATCACAGTTTTGGCCCAGGCAGTTTAAAGTGCATGATGTTTTGTGTTTGCACTTATCTTATTTCAAACAAATGAGGAACAAGTGCCTTTCCTCTGTGCTGGGAGGACCAATTCAAACCACACTGCCTCTCTGCTCATAGTCCTGACTGCCAGGCTCCATGGCATCACACTGTTGTTTGGGTTTTTTTTTTTCCTTGAAGGGTTGGAGATAGTCCTCTTGCCTAGCAAGAAAAGGATTTTGTAATAGTTGAAGAGCTTCTTGGGAACAAAGCAAGATCTTACTGAAAGAAGACGCTTCCTTAAGTGAGCCTGTACTTTTCAGAAAGGCAGATCAGCTCATGAGTGGTGGAGTCACAGGTTTGAGGGAGGCAAACACAAAGCCATGTCTTAAATTCCCCATATCCATAGGTTCTTGCATTGGATAAAGCCCATGTGTCAGAGGGGAAGGACACCCTCTCCATCTGATCTAACAATGAACTCATGATAACGCTCCAGGGTTGAGCACTGACTGGTCCTAAGCAAAGACAAAGACTCCGGGGCAAAACCCATTTTCTCAAGGCTTCAGCAGCCCACAGAGAAACAAGCAGAGATGAGCTGGGCTGATTCAGGGAGGCTGCTGAGACAGCTTCTCCCTATGAGCAGGCAAAGCCCTCTGGACACACTGCTCAAGGAGCATCATCCAAGCAAAAGAGCTGTCTGTGTTTGAAGGCACTATTTCAGACCACAGATAAACAAGGTAAACTTGTGCCCCAGAAAAGCAGAATCTGAGCATCCAGCACAGCAGGTTCTATTTCTGCTTCCTAAGGCAGACCTGGTCACCCAGTTACAAAAAAAACCCAACAACAACTGGCTACATTTATCACTCTATTTTCCCTGACACAATTACCACCACCACCAGCACCTTCTGAACCTACTTGAGTATTTTTCTTCTCTGAATGAGGCCTGGTAAAGTTCTACACTTCCTTCTGCAGAAAATTACTCAATTGTTGAACTCTTCTTGATCCTTCATTAGAAATAGCAAAAGGCTGTTATGAGTTTTTCCTCTTCTATCTGCTTTGTTCTAGCGCACAGAAAACATCGGGCTAATGTACTGGTTTGCAATCAGTTTAAATGGTTCCACTGACCTGCAATCAGCATTCTGCAGTGCAACAATGGCAGATCAGCAAACCTCTGCCACTCTGTGTATTTACTTATCAACAAGAGAGCCAAACAGCCAACAAACAGCAACCATGAATACAGATGCCAGCATGATGTCAGCAGAGAGACAGAAAGAAAGAAAGACTGTCCACATCAAAGTATGCAAACCTTCTTTTTCAGTACATGGACCTAAGGTGCAACTTCTCCCTAAGCCTCAGCTATAGCTGGGGGACACAATTACCCTGACCAAACAACTAGGGCAACTTTCCAACACTGCCTCTTTACAAAGCACAGAATTTATAACTTCCTTGAGAAAGCATAAAAAAAATGAATAAAGCATAATTTTAATTACATTCATAATGATTTATTTTTAAAAATGTTCCCATTAAACTGCTATCTAAGCACAACCCATTGTAAGTCAGAAGTAGTTTGGTTCCACCTGCATTTAAAGTGATTTTTATAATTATTCTCATCAGAACAGCCATTAACCACATAAACAATAGCTGGCTTGCAGAACACATGTGATAAGCAGCTATGTTATGACTTACTATATTTTTATTACATTCTTTAACTTGGACACAAATTTTCTATTAAAATGTTTTTTTCAAAAACCATAAATCTTACCTTCAGATTGGTGTGTGGCCAGAGGCGTCTGTGTCTCCTTGGAGTATGATACCACCTCCCGAGGTAAGAAATCGACCTGGGTAATCTTGGACACCCCTAGTTTGTGCAGTCTGCGTCTGAGGTGAAATATACAACATCAAAAGGTCAGTCTGGTAAATGTAAATCAGCAGCAGGAACAAATGTTTGCTGTTATGGACAGGATAACAATACTTCAGTGTTTGTAAAGGTGAAACACAACACAGTGTGCATGAGAAGTACCTCACTGCAGTGAAGAAAATTAACCTGGGAACCATTTGTAGTAATAAAGTCCAGCTGTTGAACCTCTAGATCATGCTGCTGAGAGGGACTATAGATGGGAGAGAGAAACAGCCTGCTTGTGTCCCTCCTAACATGCAACAAAATTCTCTTTCATACCATCATTACTATGATGCTCTGTCTGCTCAAGGAGCTCATCCTCAGCCTGGGATAGACAGCTGTGGAAGGGGTACAGTGGGTTTAAACCAGGATGAACTAGACTGCCAAATGTTCAGCTGGGAGCAGTCTTTGACTGGCAAGATGTGTAATTTCCATAAAGAAGGAGATTCTGCCTTTCACAGGAGCCATTAATGGTGGCCTTGAAGTAGGTTCATGATTAGTGGAGTCCTAATACAAGGGCTGCAGGAGAGCTACAGCACAACTGGTCAGGGCAACTATAGCCTTCTATTTTGTCTACTTCCCTTGCCTTAAATAAACCATATGAAATAAATCAGTGAAGCAAACCAACTGTAAGTGGGTAAGGGAAAAAGAAGAGAGGCTGCTGAGCATGGTCATGAACACTTGTAGCTGTGCACAGTTCACTCAGCAGCGGGGGAAAAAATCAATTTGTTTCCTGAATATTAGCTGGCTGTTTGCAGGAAGTGAAGAATATAAAATGGTTACTTGGAAGTGTTTTACTGTAAAAAAAGCCAACCTTTTAGCAGAGAAATAATGCAAACACAATAAACAAATGAAGCAAGGCCCGTTTCCTAAATCAACAAGTGTGAGCACGCTTGTGCATTTATGGAGAAATAAATTCCTGGGCACAATGTTTCTCAACTTGCCACATTACTGAAGAGAACAATTTGGAAAACCAGAAAATTCTTACACATTATCCATATGCTCTTCATTTTCCAGGTTGTCAGAAGAACAGAAGTCATAGGGGTTTTGACCGAATTAATTTACAGTGGTTTAGGTATTCAATTAAGATTCATGTATGAAAGGAAATGGGAGTCTAAAAAGGAAACTGTCATCATTGGATAACACCTACTGAACTTTTCAGCTGCATCAGCCATATTTTTTTTCAAATCTATTTTACTGCCTGGGTTGTTATTAAGCTGACTGCAATTAGATCAGCAGGTAATAGGTACAAATCATCTGTATTGTGTAACAAACCACTAGAGCAGAAACAGTTGTTGTAGCTGTGAGTCTTTCCTCTTTTCAAAGAAGAAAAATTAACAAGTCTCCCTCCTTATAACCATCTCTGACTTTGCCAATATGAACAAAATCTACAATTGTCTAAAAACTACAGAAAAACTTTTACCTCATTACTGGGGGCAGAAAAGTTTCTTCAGCTGGCAAAAATTTTAGTAGTTTTACATTTTGCAGTTGCTTTAACTTACAGTCTGTGTGAATTCAATCTTTAATAAATATCTCACCCTAGCAAACTCTCATGTGCTTTTCCCTCCCTCAGCACCAGATGTGCAATCTCTGTTGCCTTCCTGGTCAGTTTGATTTCCCTATGCAACCAGTCCCCTGCTGCCCCAGGCTACTCTTTCCATTTACTGAGGTTCTTTGCATTCAAAGAGTCTCTTGACAGTGGTCTTGGTTAAGTATAATCCCTAATTAATTATGTGTCTAATCTGGACCTAATTAGAACCTCACCTAATTCTAAAACAGTTTCACATGAGGTCACTCCATATCTCCTGGACTGCCTGAGGATGGAGAACATGACCCTAACAGAGAGCTGGATTTAACTGCTGGTTGGGTGAACTGAACTTCTGCCCACTGTGTCCCAGAAGTGAGATACTTCCCACGGCACTGTGCTGAGACAATGCATGGAATTCCTCATCTGAAACACTTCCAATTCAATAACTGCTGGTGCCTCTACAAATGCCTTGTGCCACCCATATCCTGTAATTACTGGTGAAGACTGGGAGGGCCTTCTTCAGCTGAAGGAATGTGATCTATTGATTGCTGTTTCCCTGCGTCAAGCCACCTCTAAATGTTCTCATGTTACTAAAAGCTGGCCTAGCCTTTGGTCCCAAGCACTCAGGGACAACTGGAGCTTCTTTTCAAAATCTGGACTTTACCAAATACGTGCAGTAATGTTCTAGTCTTTAGTTCTTTTTAGGGCAACACTAAATGGTCTATTGTTTCCCCATTCCAATTTTTCATCTGAGGTGCTCATAATTCTCATAAATTCAACAAATATTAATCTTAGAGAGCACTTAAAGATAAGCTTTGAAGGATTCCTTTCCAAACTGCTAATGGGATGTCAGCAGGAGGATAATGAATAAAACCCATGCACGAAAACTGATTCTTCTGTCCATAGGTATCATAAGAAAGATGTATCTGCTAGAAGTGTTTTGAGACACTCATCATTTAATTGCTGACTGCAGGATTTCTTTTGCATTGGTTTTGTTGGGAGTTTTTTTTGCTCTAGTCTCAGGACACTAGAAGAAAGTTTAACTCTGCCTTGGGTTTGAAGACAGTTTTCTTTCAAAAGGGCGAGGACTTCCTTTAAAATGTATACCTATGGAATTGCTCTTTGGCACGCTTCTTTTCTGTCTTTGCACTGGCTGCTAGTAATTGATTGAAGCCCCTACATACAGAGTTATCTTTTCATGAGTCAGATAAAGGAACTTGCTTTGCACAGCTGTTTGAGAAATCTTGCTCCTAGGAGCCCTCATCTTTTAATTCAAACTTCTGTAAAAAAAGCAGCTGGGATTTCTATAAAGTTTCTGTAGGTTAAAAAACGCTACCTTTTTGGTACAGCCCAGGTAAAGTTGTAGATGGGTGACCTACTTGAAGTCACACTCATGCGTGAACTACAAACATTCCTAGGAGTTCTAGACATGGAGAAATACTTCTGTTTAGAAAACTCTCTGGAGTTTCTTTCTTTCTGGATCTTTCCTGGTGAATAGACCTAACACACCTAACTGCAGGTGGGAGCACTGTCAATCAGCAGCTAAAGGGAAGCTGTTGTTTTTCTTACAGAATGGTGAATGAAGTAGCACATGAACAAGTAAAAGCACAAGAGAGTTGCCCAGAGACTCGAAACAGACAACCCTGTAAATTCATTGATAGAGCAAATTTTTCAGAGTAGTGATTTTACCTATGGCTCATGCTCTGAAGAGCTTGAGGTACTGCTACCCACCCTTTTAGAGGAACAGGTTATCCTAAATACCTCTGCAGGCAAGCACTTCTACATAATTTAAATTTACTATGTTTTTTTCACTTCTTGGGGAAAAGAAATTCCATCCCAAACTATAAAAAATTAATTTTAGGTCTATTAAAATTTTTAGAAAGCTTCATAGGCCTGAACTCAACTAGGATGGCGCTTACTCTTGGACTATGATCCAAGTGCACAATTCCTAAGTGTACAATTTTAAACACATATGCAGCTCCTAAGGGAAAAGGGGACATTGTTACTGCATGTGGAAACAGCATAACCATAGCCAGCAGAAAGGAAGGGGAAAAGTATCTTGCAAATGATTCAGAGAGAACAGTCTGAATCAACAGGTACAAAGAAGATCAATGTAACTATACATGCACACATATGGCACAATAATAACATTTCATCTGAAATGAAATAGTTATTTGTATTGTGTTTCAGGCAACAGAAATAGCAATTTATCTTTTCATAAGCTTGTTTAAATTTAAATAGCTGTGGTTTTTTCCCACAAATATGACTTTGCTGAAGCTTCTTATTTATTAAACTAAAAAAAGGAAACTTAAATTATGGTCTTTTTGAGTCAAAAAAGCAAATGAAAATCACATACAACCAGCTCAACAAGGAAGCATTTACAACATAATTCTTGCAAAGAAATGATAACAAAAAGAGCTGACATATACCCAAGTTCAGAGTCAGACTGGAGTTGCAGCACTGAGGGGTCTGTGTCCCATTGCAAGGTCCTAGGGTGGTAATCAGCCGTGCAGCACGAAGGGGAGGGAAGAAAAGAACACACAGAATTAACTGAAAGGATGAACCAAACCCCATCTCCCTAGTTACATGCTCTATGTAGTACATTCAACCTCCAGGTGCAAGCAACAGCCACTGTAGGTCAAACAAGGTTTATATGTCAAACTGAGACAGGGCAGGCAATTTAATAAAACCATTGATAAACAGAGGAAAGAAGCTGGATTTTCTGTCACATATTGATTAACTAAACCTGGGGTTGGGGTTTTTTTCCTTTTCCTGAAAAAATCTAACTCTTTAACTTAGGTTGATGGATTCACAATAAATTGTAGAATCTGCAGGCACAATTTATTTATGTTTTTATGATAAGGTAGCCTGAGCACTTGACATGAACTCTTCTGAAGAGTTTATCCCTTCACACACTCCTGAGACAGACAGTAATCCATCCTGTACAACACTGCTCTGGGCAGGAGCATCACGGAGTGCATATGACAGCAAATGGCACACCAGCTCTGACATACTCTGAGGGCATCTGGGACAAACAAACAAATTCTTCTTCTTTTCCTCCCGATAAAATTCCTGGGGAAGAGGCTAATAATACACCTGAGAAAATCAGATCTGTGACAATCCCTCAGATGGGGCTATCACCAAATGCACAAACGTTCCAGAGGTGTGGTCTGAGGTGAAAATGTTGCTCCTTGCACTGCAGTGCATTTTCCCATGCAACCAGCTCTAAATCACCTTGCACACACTCACAGAGCCTTTAAAGAGTCTTGTAAAATACTCAGAATCCTTCAGTTTAGAAATGCAAAAACTGACATATCAAGGCCAACATTTTCAAAATGCTTGCTCCTTTCCTGTCTCTTAATTTTACTTTATTTTTTCCACACTCAGGAAGCCATATCTTATATGCAAGAAAGCTGCTGGAATCTGTGACAGGAACACACAAGTGGCTCCTCAGCACCTTTTCCTGTAGTATGAATACTAGATTGTGCACTGCTCTCACTAGCAGAAGCTAGACCAAAGCAAAGTGCTCCTTCCCTAAGCAAGCAAGTCTTCATGAAGACATGCTGGAAAATGATAGTTGTCAAAATTTCCCCCCCTGCTCCAAACTTTCTTCTGAATACAAATTTTGAGGATGTAGAGATGATAGTATTACCAGGTTCAGCCAAAACTAGCCATAAAATCAGCTGTGGTCAATATCCACAAGTCTTTCTGCAACAATAGCAACCTCTGCCAATGAAGTGCTCATATAAACTAACAAGTTACTGAATTAGTTCAGAAATAGATCTGAACTAATAGATTTAAAGCTAAATAATTATTCTATCTCCTGTCCTTAGCAAACTCACCCTTTCTATTACCAATGTTAACTCACTCTGGACAGACAGACAGACAGGGGCATATGCTTCACTCTTGTAGTTTCAGAATGAAAAAGAGTCAATCTCAACACCCTGGACATACAAAAATAGTGAAAAATTGTAATGCAAAGCTACCTTCTCATGCAACATAAGGGCACTCATTTCCCTCAACTTATGATCCACAGTAATGTTTATCAGAATAAGACACTTCATACTGATAAAGAAAGGCTTCTCCAAAACTAAACTGTATTCCAAAAGGTCAGAGATAAAATAATACAGCAAGAAATAACAGATTTTCCCCTTGTAACTTGACTGCAGTCTAAGTACAGTGGAAAATGGACATAAGATCTGAATGCCTGATGCAAGGCAAAGGCATCAATGACTAATGCATTACAGATACTCCATTAAAAATTCCATCTGTGTGAAGATTGATCTTGTCATGTCACCAAGGTCAGTTGCATATATTAGGACTTGCTGTGTAAGTGCCAGTTTCTAGTTTTAGTGCTGCCTAGGGGCTACTCATACATTCATGTCCAGGTTTTCCAAACTCTTGAAAGAAAATACACATAACTCATTTCAATTTCCTCCCCCCAACATTCACTTTGAAACCTACAGGATTTGTAGGGGGATAAAGGCTATTTCATCAGAAAGAACACTATTATCATTTGATTAAAGCAAGAGCTTGCAACAGGTCTCTAGAAGTACAGTTCCACCTCCAAGAATCCAGGCCAGGTCACAAGAGAGGGTATCTTTACCTGGTGTCTTGATAAAAATGCCAAAAAAAAAAAAAAAAATTAGAGATCTCTCACACTCAAGACAGCACTCAAATCCCAAAACTATGGGAGCAACACTAATGGTTCAGGCCATCACAGGCTGACATGTATAGAGGCATTCCTCCCTTAAGTATTTATTACCTGGATTCTCACAAACAGCCTTCACCACTCTGGACACTGATACCTACTTTTAATAGCAATTCTCCTTGACTCCTAATTATATCTGTTTTCAACACTTTTAATGCATCTGCAAAGCATTTCCCAGATTTGTGCTCCCCTGTGCATCACTGTGTTACCACCTGCACAGGTGTGAGGAAGAGATGAGGAAGCAATCTGCTGAGATGTCCTCCCCAGCTTGGCTGAGCAATGCTATCACAGACAATGAGGCTGCAGGTAACAAACCTTCAGGTTTCAAGTCTCCTGCCCTGGGAGACAGAACACAAGTGACTACACTCAGGTAGTAAAGGCTGCAGAGCACAGGGAGTGACTCTGTTTCAAGGAACACTATTGATTTGTTCTTTGTCTCTTCCTGGCACCTGAAGAATGTCATCAGATCAAAATGAAAGTGAGTGAACAGTAAAGATGTAATCTGGACCTGCAATTTAGCCAGTTTCCATGGCAATAACATCAAAAAAGAAAGAAACAGATTCTTTGAGGTTTAGCAACCCTAAAATGATGTTGAATAGCCTGTGCTGTCATCCTGACTAGAAAATTAGAGCTGATCTGTTTGTGATGAACAGCCATTGCGTACGACATTCCTTGGTCGTATGGATGAGCGCCGTAGTTAGGCTTGTTCTCCTGTGGACACTCCTCAGTGGGGATTCTGAAATGCCACTGCATCTCAGCAGAAAAGCACCTGCCAATATGTTTCCAGCTAGTGCACGAGTTCCTCCTCCAGACCCTTCTTCGTGAGGAAAAGGATTAGGTGCTGTTGCTCTTCATTTTTCTTTCTTCTTCATAAAAGCAAACTGCAATGGCTTGACTTCAATTCACCCAGAGACAGAGGCAGAGAAGGAAATGTCACAGACCCTGAGGACAAGTGCATGGCCTAGGAGTCAGCAGTCAGGCTGAGGTGCTCCCAGTCTGGACTTTTCAGAGAGCACAAATTGCTCAAGGTTCCCCTAAATGGATTCAAAGGATTTTGGCACAGGTCTATGTAGAAAAGATGACAAACATTTTAGTTGAATATTTATATGGGGAAAAGAGAGGAGCATAGACCGAGCAGGTAAAAGTAGTTCTCCCTAGCAATCTGCAGTCCTGCAGACTCCTTCCATGGGTGAAGGGAGTGACACAGGCATGGCAAGGATCCCTGGAAACTCACTGAACAGCACAGTCAGGGCTAAGCCAGATCAGTCCGTTTCCCACACCCAGACAGCGCTGACACTATTTTAATCAGAACTACCAACACTGTTTCAGAGCTGGGCGCTGTATCAGTCTCCCACATAGTGGCAAACAAAAGCTCTGTGTCATGGTCCATCCCCCTTGGATATGTTCAGTGCACAGCAGCTGACCCTGGCTCGCTGAAGGATAAAAAGCTGTATTGCTAAATTACAGATTGTTCTAAAGCAGCACAAAGGGAGTGAGGGCTGTTAGATGTTGCACTAAGAAGACAAGGTACAAGTGTTATTAGCTCTCTTTCAATTGATCTGCTTTCAGTCTCTTCCTTTAGAGAGGCATCTCAATAACCTATTTTTTCTCAAATTTAGGACAATACTAATGCTGATGCTATTTTAGCTCTAACTACTGAAAAAGTAACAGATAATTTTGACACATCATCTTTTAATAACCTGAAGAAAGAAACTGACAAGAGGAAGAGGCCCAGATGTCATATATTTACTAAAAGATCAGATGGTAAAACAACACTTATTTCTTCTGAATTCAAGTCCAAAGCATTAGGAAGATATTCAGAGCACAGTTCTAAAAGGACAGAAAACTGTTACAAAATTTAAGGTGGGAGGAATTTGAACAGAAGCATTCCCTTTTCTGTAGCATTATTATTATTACCATGGAAAAACAGGCACTGCCATATGTTACAATGCTCTGTGCAACCTTACCTCCAGAAGATTTTATTCTGATTGTGTAATGTCAATTATGTAGATTAAAAATGTGGAAAAGACTAAAATAAACTACAGATAAAATGAAACAAAACACTTGAAACCTTTTGGAAGATTCCCAACATCAGAATGCATTAAAGAAGCAGAGATTGTGACATCCGAAACTGTCTGGAATCCATGAGAACTCTTCAGCTGATTTAAGTAGCTTTCTGTCTGGCCTTAGCAGCAGTGTATGGAACACGTACATCATCAGTTCCAATACATATCCTTAGTAACCTGCCATCAAAAAATGATATTTAGTATCTGTAATCATCATCATATCGCAACAGAACTTGGCTCGGGATACGTGCCCCAATCCAACACTTTTCATGTGCAACATACTGACAGCTTAGTTGTGACTCTGCTTCCCTGCAGCCAAAATCAAATCCTGCCTCATCTGTTGCTGATGCTGCAGAACATGTGTTCTGCATGATTTCTTTCCTCCCCCAACTCCCCTTTCCCAGGTCAAGAGCAGCCAGGCTGAAAATCCATACTTTTGAAAAAAAGGCTCCTCACAGGAAAACCAGCAAAGTCTGCTTTCCCAGGAGCTTCTTGCAGGGCAGAATCCTCTTTGCAGCATTGCAAATCACACCTTCAAGCAGAATGGAGGAAAGCAAACACCACATTCTGGCATCTCCTGTCACCAACAGCTGTTGTGCTCTCCAGACCAGGAGAAAACTGCACTGACAGTGTACCCGAGGTATCTCCTGAACTGAGATACCCATATGTGTCCCTAATGAAACACCATTAAATCTGACAGGCCCCAAACCCAACATCTCCCCTTGCAGCAACAGCAGTTTCCCAGAATGACCCTTCATGTGGGAAATAGCAATGCCCTTCCAACCCTAAAATTCAGTGGCAGACTGTGCCATGACTCCACAGATTAGGCTGTGTCACAGTTTTTCAGCAACCAAAGGCCAATCCACTAAGCAGAGCATAGACTGTTACTAAACTGAAGCAAAGAGACCAGAAATGAAGGTGGGACTCGCCCAGAGCACATGGACTCACCTATCCTGTAGGAAGTCTCAAGGCACCTTTGCTTCCAGAGTAGTATTTCTAAAAGGATGTGAATGTGACTAGCCTCATCCTCCCTGCCTGTGGTAGGAGGGGATCTTGATGCTGCAGGAGGTGTTTATACAATCCTCAGGCACCTAAATGAAGGGTTCCCCACCAGTGAAACATTGCCAGGGACTCTTTCCATACAAACAGAAAGGCAGGAGATTGCTCCGTGCAGCAGTTCCAAACACCCAACTTAGATTCCAACTGTGAATAGGTATTAGAGCTGGTTTGTATCTTTACTGTCTCTCTCACTTTGATCTGCTGAGAAATAGATAAGGAAGCAATCATCTGCTGCTTGGCAGCCTGCAGGCTTCAGTCTGCTTCATGCTTTCTTTTCTTCTAACTTCAAATGCAACTAGCAAAAGAAGTGAATTAGGAAAAATGAGCTAAGCAACAAGCCCAAAACTGCAGAGAACACAATTCTGGCTTCTGACTTTGATGTAAGGAGGAGCCTTATGTTTAAAATGACAATTTTAACCCTGGATTACAATTTCCAAAAGATTCAGAATTGCTTCCATTAGGAATTCTGGACCTTTGTACTGATGGCACATAGGAGAAAACGTCACACCCAAGTCATACAACCTTAAAAAATACTGGTCACAACATCTGGGAGATAAGAGACCTCTTTTAAAATCATCAACAGAATAAAATGCTAAGATGTGTATGAATGCATTTCTTCAATATGATACCAAATATTGTCAGCAAATTGCAATCCAGTAGTATTTGTAGTTTCAGTGTGTAATCTACCATGTATTTAGACCACTTTTTTTTTTTCAATGACTGAATATTGCTAGAATGAATTTAAGGCAGCACAATTATTTAGCTACTTTAAAGAGTTCTACCTAGTTTCTTGTGTCACTTTCTCCAAAGCTACTAACTTGCTGCTGATTAAATAGAAAATCTGAACTAAGAAACTGTTGATGAAAAATTATTGCAGATGTTAAAATATATGTGTGTGCAGATAAGCTATTTGATTTTATTCATTTCACTCTATATTTTTATAATTTTAATTCTCTCCACTGGGATTTTCACTTTCTGATATTTTTGTACATTTGAAGTGTGCCTCCAAAACAAACTATATGAAAAACCAGGAGATTCAAAGCTGCTAGTCAGAGATGGAAAAGTACCACTTGCCTCAATGGATGGTTTGCATCTAAGCCACTATTCTGCTGCCATCTGTGCTCTGTTTTGCAGATCTGTTCCACTTTGAAAGGATTGGCAAAAAGAAAATACCTTCCTTGTGCTGCTTGTTTTCTGGAGCACACTATGGGCAAGATGGCTATCAGCAGTTGGGGAGGATTTGTGCTTCCCAACGCGACGCTCCCTTGTGCTCGCAGAGCAGGAGTCTGCTCTGACTTCACTGTGCCTTCCTGTGTTCAGAGCTGGGCTGCTTCTGCTAATCATAAAATAAAATGCCTTAATGCATTCAGAGAACAAGGAGCTTGGCACCACTGCTGGAGCACAGCCAGAAGGTTTTGCTTGGGTTTGCATTTACACTTCCAAGCAGGCTGACACCTCTGACTTCCAGTCTTCACCAATCAAAAGAGCAACTCTGACCTCCCTGAGAGCACAGCACTATCTTTTAGCTGCCTGGCAACCATAAGAGCCCCTTTCAGAATGGCACGAGTTTAAAACACTTTTTTTTTAAGGTATATTTATGAAAAAAACACTGACATAATATTTAAAACACATGTGTATTTCAAAATTCTTCTTGAATCAAGGCTATGCTGCACAATGGATTTAATAGTTTTCAAAAACCATTTGACTTAATAATCAGGATGAACTACTATGGCAAGCCTACAATGATAAGGACATATCACAGGACCAACTGATTCCCCTTTCACAGAATTCCACTAATTAAATCAGAAATTTAATTCATCCAATCTGCTGAATTTATCTGCTATGTTTGAAGTCTGTCCTTTGGTTCAGGTCTGCATTACAGATCTCCTGGAAATATCATACTCACAATATATATTCTATAGCTAAAGAAATCCTAGCCTGCAAATTCATGCTGGTTTACCAGGAGGGTCACTGTGGGCAGCAGGCTGGATCTCTGAGGACAGAAGGTCAAATAGTTAGAACTGACACGGATTTACTCTGAGTGCCAGATACCAAAATGGTCATTGTGAAAGTGCAGTAATAAAAAACAGGTTTGGGGACAAGGCACAAGTTGTTTTATTCCCTCAGCAAACCTTAAAAATTCTTTTTTCAAACACTATTTTTGTCTTGGTTTTTATACCAAGAGTAAATCTTAGTAGCAAAACAGAACTCAAATGATCACAAATGTAAAGAAAGAATTTGGCAGGAGAAGTTTTATGTGCTATCAGCTCATGCAAATGCTTGGAAGGAACTTCAGTACTCACATTAGGAGTCTTTGATCCAGACTCCATGGATATGCATATAAGGAAAGCTTTCTAGTAAACTTCAAGGGACTTTGAGTACAATTGCACAAAAGACAAAATCACATTTAATAGCCAAATCTAGGAAAGGCAATCCATAACTTTTCAGAGGACTCAAAGAGGTAACACAAAGGTTGGAACCTACAACTTTTAGTCTGGTATTATTCAGCTGAAGAAGAAGGTGAAAGATTTCAGCAGATTTTCCATTTTGTTTTGGTACTAAAATCCAGTAACTACTAGCTGGAAGAAGAGCTAGTGCTTCCCTTCCTTTATACAATTTATTTTGTGGAAGAAAAAGCAAAATTGTTGCAAAAGAGATGAGATTTTTGCTACAATTAGGGTCGAAACAAGAGCTCACTGTATGAGAGTAATCAAAAATTTTTCACAGAAGCAGTCAAAAAGTCAAAAGTTCTCATGACCCAATGATCTGAGTTTTAATAGACCAGCTCAGAAATTATTTTCTGAGTTTGAACTATTAAAGTAAATAAGTACATCTAAAATTTATGATTAAAAATCAATTTTAAATGGAAAGCCATTTATTTTCATAGGTTATGCTCATGGAAAATTTTATATGGCAAACTTAGACTGCTTCAAAACTCCTTGGGGAAAAAAATAAAATAAAAAAAAATAGCAATATCTCACCAGTGGCAGCAATTCCCATTTTAAATATTTGAAGGAAAATCCTAAAAACTGCATGACTGAAATAGTTACTCATTTAATCTTTTTATTTTACCAGATAAAACATGAAATGGTGAATGGAAATGTCCTAAGTTCTTTTTAATAGGCTAGAGAAGGCCAAAACATAAATATGCACAAACTATACCAGTTTAACTATGTTAAACAGTTTAAAATGGGGGGGTGATCTTACACAATTTAATTAAATTAAGATGAAATTCAGTGCAAGAGAACTGTTTAAGCTGAGCTGGCCTTAGCAAGTAAGTTGTTTTGTTTTAAGAGGATTAGTGTTTTAGTCCCTAAAATCATCTGACTGTCTGACTAAATATATGATGATATGCCTGTAAATAACTAAAGAGAACTAACTACAGCTGGGCTGATAACCTAAATGGTTAAGTGGGGCTTTATACATTAATATTATTTTCTTCTGGATGCAGCTGGGGCTCAGGTTTCCAAGGCATTTTACGAAGCACCCTGGGAATGGCAATCTTTCCTTCTCCTTTGATTTATAGCATGGAGATGCTTGCTAATGAGAAAAATAATCAAAGATCTGGAGGACTGAACTCTATCAATCCTTTAGGAAGGAAAGCATGAAAATCCTTAATGATGCCAGAGGCTCAGACGCTAAAAGGATTGCAGATGATTCTAATTAATATGGACCATTCAGACTTTGTAACTGGCACACACCAAAAAACACTCCCTACTTTCTAGGTCAGATATACAGACACTTGAAAGCAACTGCCAAATATCAGTCCCTAAGGTGTCTGCTTCTGTTTATGGCCTAAAAAAAAAACCAACAAAAAAATAACCAAACTGGCAGGGAGAGGCTTTAGATATCTAGGGCTAAATATTCATTGAATGTAAAGGAGAAGGACTGTGGTTCTTCTTTTGCAGGGAGAAAAGGAGGGAAAACAATGTAAGAAATCTGCCATCCTTCAGCCTTGCATCCTAACCTGTGCAGGGCAGGCTGTGATGTGCAAACAGCCCAACAGCCACCCACTGCTATCCTGTAAACAGCCCGATGTGGGGAAGTGTGAGAGATTGCAGCATCGCTCTAAAAAGCAGCAGAGTTCCCAGGCCAAAGACAGCAGAGACAGCCAGGGCTCCCCCGGGCAAGGGGAGGAGGCTGACACTGTCACTGCTTCACAGAAGCCATCACCATTCAGCTCAGGAAGGCTTAAGGCACGATTTGGCCTCCAAGTCTGCTGGAAACTGTAAAATGAAACGTGTGCCAAGCAACCCTGACAATGGAGTTGTGGTAAATTAAATGGAAAAAAAATGTAACAGCTGGGTGTTATTAATTTCTGTCCTACCATGCAATGGTGCACACCCCATAGCAAGCCCAAAGCCACCAAAACAGAGTGGCAACACAGTGTCCCAGAGGGCATCCCATTAATCTCCAGCCACCAAGCAGAAAACTTCTCTTGACTCTGCGCTGTGAAAAACTGCACAACAGTCCCTAGGGTTACAATCCTTCTTTGTCTGACTAAAACTAAAACACCATGCAAGCAAAGTTTGCCATGAAGCAGTTATTTTCCCTCAGCCTTTCCTAAAGCTCCCTTAGAATCTTCACATTGTTCTGTACTTCCCTTTGGCTCAGCCCATTTATGAAATAAGTATGCCACTAAAGCAGCCATTTAGAAAGCATTTTGTACATATAAATTGATCTTGCAGAAAAGCACCATAAAGGAAATAATCCCCTACAAATAACTGTTACAGCTGCTGCTCCTGAGGCAATACATCACAGGCCCACTTGTCCTGGAACAAGTGAAGAAGGATCCCTGTCATTTCCGAATGTGGGAACACAATGAAATTCTGGTAATGCAAGGCTGAGTGGCAGTGATGAAACAGCATCATTGCACACAACCTGTCAAATGCATTTACTTAATGATAAAGTAGCTAAGCCCGAGGCAATATGGTTCTGCTGGCAGTGGTTTTAGCAGATCTTTTAGAAACATGTTTTTGCTAATGTCTGTGAGAGATGTTTTCTGCAGCTAAAGAGAAGATAGGAAATATGCTGTATGAACTATTAAAGATCATCTACTACAATAATCCAACATTCCTGTACAAATGAAATAGAGACCAAAATCCACCTTCTTTCGCCTTCTTTATCTATCTAATTAAACAGCAAAGTAGACACTTAAAAGGGAGAATGGCATTCTGATACCCTTTGTTCAGCTTGTTAATGTGTTATATTACTGTTCTAAGTAAGAAGCTATTTGGAAATTAAAGCTGAGTTGCCAAGCATGATTTTTCAGGAAAAAAGGACACAGCTCAAACACTTTGATGACATATAGAGAGAGATCACAGAACAAAAAGTATCTTTCTGATTTTAAATATAATGTAGTAAGAACACACTGCAAAAGCGATACCTTTTTTTTTTTTTTTTTTTACTTTCAGTGAGCAAGATTAAGTACAAAACTGTAAAATAATGACATGCTTTGACTCATATGGTGCCCAGATGCTCCAGAGCTATCTCCTTCCTTTTGATTGTGCAACTGAAAAGCATGAAATGTTTGTGCTTGACAGTCAGACATGAAGTAATGTGAGATTAACACAAGACTGGTGTGTGTGTTTAGATGCTGCAAAATAAATCAGAATACCTATTATTTATACAAAAATGAGTAAGCAATATGCTGCAGAGAAAAAGGACTGGAATCATATCCATTTCTTCTTGCACCAGGCCAATACAATCTGGGAGTGAACATCAAGACATAGAAAGAAAATATATCCTAGTGTATTTCTTTTTATAACAAAATGGCTCGAAGTAGCCATGGTAGGCAGAAGGAACAGAGGATCACATCTGATGAAAACAAACACAAATGCAGATTAATACTGTCAGCAAACTTCAAAACAGAATGAAAGAGAAGAAGACATGCTCTCAACTCTCTATCAGTAAGGACATCCAACCTAATGTGACAGCTGCTACAATATTCTCTGGAATACAAGTGGGAACATTCAGAGGTCACAGTGACTGCAAGATGAACTGATGTAGTGGACAAAAAAATCATGCCACGAGACAAAGCCAAAGGAGATACTGCTCCTCAGAGAAAAGCGCTCCATCATTGAAGACAGCTGTTCTATTTCAAGGACTGCTCATTTAACGTATTTTATGCAGAATTTAAAAAACTAGTGATGATGAGACAGTCAGGATTCCAGAGTGATCTAACTTCTCCAGCATTTACTGCTAAAAAATCTCTTTGAGAAATCCAGTTTCCCTTTATTTTTTGTTTTCTTTGCTACCTTATGCAATGCTCAAGCTCATTCTCACAGGAACTTTCATTAAATATTTAGAGCTTCATCCAAAGAAGGGCTAACCCTGCTTTACTGCAAGTACGCTTCATACACTAAAGGAAGTTAATCAATTTCAGTGCATAAAACTTATCTCAAGACCCTTGATATCAAAGGAACAACATAAATCAGGTAGGAGCCATTTAAACCAAGTATTACATTGTACCCTAATCCAAATAAGAACAATAATTACAGAATGAGTAGCTGTAGCCAAACAAATCCACAGCACAGTCCAATGGGCTATGAGAGAAATAGCACAAAATAATCCGGCTTACATTATTTTAGCAGATAAAACACCATTTTGAAATAACCATCCTCTAAAAGAAGCCACCAGAATATTAATATCTTTGTCTTTATGTGAGCCCACAAAACAATCAGGTACCTAAACTTATGCACAGCAAAATACACAAGAGTTAGAAAGCAAAAGAGCACAGATAAAACTCTTGCAGAAAGAAGGGCCAACCATTAACCTTTATACATCCAAGACAGCTGAGCCTGGTGCAGTCCACTGAGCAGATGGAAGGCAGGAAACCTTACACCCTAATGGGATTCTCATGTTCCCCAAGGCACAGCAGGAAGTGCTGGACTCCACTGGACACACACACACACACAGAGTTCACAATAAATGAGATGCTACTATGCAAACCTACTACTGTAGGACAGTGAAACTAGCTGGGAATATCCTACATGTTCCCAGGAACACATAGGAGAGTGAAGGACACAGGGCAAAATGGGGCACAGAGATAAATGGCACCTTGGTCCCCAGATGGAGCTCCTCCCAGCATGCCACATGCCAGGTGAACACAGGACCCCCTGTAGGTAACATGGGCATACACACCAATGCAGGCTGGTGTGAGCCCTGAAAGCCACCCAGCCACAGCAGCAGCTCCTCCCAGCACAGAGGAATTTCTACAATCTTATGTCGGGCTGACATGCCAAGTGTAGATGGACCCTCCCTGAGCCAGGATATGAGGTCTTTCTAGGGAGCTGCTCAGCCCAAAACACCTTACACTGCACTGCCTGCCTCTGAGGCACTGTGTGAGGATTGTCCTTGTGCACTTACTCAGACAACTCAAACCCAAAATTCATGGCTGTGAGTGCTGCAGAGACGAGATTTACAAATGCCTAAGGTATGCTGAGTAGCAGAACATACCTCTCCAAGGGCATGTTTCATGGTGCCTCAATTATATTAGTTAGCATCCTCCCTAGCACATTAGGGTAGCAAAAGTTGAGAGTATCCATACATACAGTTATTATAAAGCATACAGTTATTATAAAGGAGTTATATATTAATAGAGGCAAATTTGTGTTTCACACTATGCTACAGCATAGGACCTCTCAGCAAATGCCTTTACCTCAGCCCTTTTCTTCACATGCATTCAAATCTCCTTTGAGGTTGTGCATGTCTATGCATATATAAGATGACCATAAGCAAGAGGACACAGGAAATCATCAAAATGCTTACAAAATACTAAAGAAGCCAAAACACATCCTGAAAGAGCCAAGTACATTCTATTCCAAGGAGAATCTCCATTCAATCCTGCAATACTTTCTTAGGAAAAATGAGTCATGTCTGAATACATCATATAAGAAAGCTCCGTGAACCAATGACCCATCTATTCAGAGATGGGTATCTGCTCAGGCTATGTAATTTTTCCATCCTATCTGTGTAGCACAAGCAACACAGGCATCAAAAAAAGCAAAGTGGGATGTGCAAAGCAATGTGGAGACAGGTAAGCTGCTCTCTGAGCAACAACTGGGCCCCAGTGAATTTTTCATTGTAGCCTGGTAACTAAGAGCAGCACCAGAATCAAAGTGTAACATACCTCTGCCTACCCAGAAATGATGCCCAAGACCACAAAAATAGATATAAAATGTGGCTCTCCTATCCAACTGAAAGCATTCAGTCAACAGTTTCTAGAACAGTTATCTATCTAACATCTGCTTATTTTTACAGTTGCTGTCATGGCTCAGAGAGAAGCTGGAATGCTGCTTAAACCTAATGTTTTCCCAAATGACAAACCGCAAAATGGTACTAAAGATTAAGCAGCAAAAAAACCCCACATAGAAACCTGGGATGAGGAAGACAGAAACGGTTCCACAATTCGGTGATATTACAAAATCCACCGCATCTCTTCTCCTAATACAGTGAATGGCATCAGAGAAAAGACAACAGTGCTCTGGCTGTTGTGCTGGAGATAATGGACAATGGTCCTGAGGGATAGCAGCACTACTAGTCTGTAGGTTGCATGGCAGAAGCGACTACTGTGACCATGCAGCTTTTCTTCCTGTGCAACAAAAGGGCTGTGCAACTTTATGAATGAGTTATTGTTTGACCTATTATCAGCCTGTTTGTCACACACATTATCCTGGACAAGCAACAACCAGTCATAGAAGATCCCACAGAGTCTTTAGGTAAGTTGTTTTAGCAATGAATTTGTCTCACCATTGACTTTCTTTCTGTTTTATACTTCTCCAACTTCAATACCACTTTGCTGCTTTCACCTTTTCAGCTGGAGGAGACTTTTTGCTCCTATGCAGCTATTACACTTGTTGAGCACGTGACCAGTCAGTTTTCATCTTGCAAAGTAAGACTGAGATCTGTGGTTCCAGAACTACAACTAAGAGTGTGCAAACTTTCCAGTTTATAAATTCTCTTTCCTGAAAAGCATATGTCATAAACCTGTGTTTCTGGCTGAACTACAGTCACTTTCATATAAGAAATCACATATGCTTGCTGATCAAAGCATATCTCAAATATACTTGGTGATAATGGGACCAACAGAATAAGTCTGAAAACTACCAGAAGTACCAACAACTCAGAGAAGTATGAACACAACCAAGTTCTGTACCAGAATCTGGTCCCTCTCATGACAATCTCCTGCATTCTTCAAAGCTTTCAACAGAGCCTCTCTCCTGTAACAAGCTGAAATTTGTGACTTCACAGCTTCTTTTTTTTTTTTTTTAATATCCATCATCTTCCTCCAGGGAACACTTCAGCAATGAGTAACCAGAGCCTGTCATTCCTGCAGCAGTTAGCAGCAGCAACGATGGACAAGCTGTGATTGCTGAGACTGGGGTATTAGCAGCTTTGAAACTAATCTGCTCTCCTCTAAAGCTTGAGCTCAGCCTAGTACAGAAAAGGGAAAGATCTAACAAGCATGATGGCGTGGCAGGGGATCCAGCAGAAGTGCCCCTTCTATCACAGAAAGTGAAATGGAAAAATAAAATGAAGCAGGATAACCTTGTTTACACAGATACACAGGCAATAATATATGCAGTAGTCAAAGTAAGTTAGATGCATGGTCTGGGCACCCATCAGAGAAAACAGCTGGGGTGGTTTCATCTTATTTACCCACTGTGATGACAACACAGTGGGTAAAGCAGTTACTGACATCAGTTCTACATCATCTTCCTCTCCAAGTCTGACACTATCACACATGCAGGCCTGAGTGTGCCCGTTCACACCAACACTGAGCACATCTACCTGCACCCAGTGACACTAATTCCACTAATTGCCACTCAATACTATCCACTGGTTACAGACATTCCCCAGGGCCCAGACCAGACATTATTTCCATTACCACAAACCAATCACTCCAGGCAAAGATCTGCAAGCAGCCTTCCTGGTACACAGCACAGCCCTTTCAATACCTGAGAATATGCCAAGCAAACTAGGAGACTACAAGCAAGGTCTCAGGGCTCCCACTGAATTCCTGGTACAGCCACAAGAAGCTGGAAAATGGATCCAAAGTGAAAGCCCACAATGCAGAATGTCCTGAGCTCAGAAGAAGGGGACAAACTCCATTCTCCTCTGAAAGGACACGTGGTCATGTGCTTTCATTGCTCGCTGCTGACAGAGAGCCAAAGTGCTAGCGTGGGTAACAGCCAAATAAATTCTTCCAAAAGCCTTTTTTTTAACCTTAATGGTAAAAAAGTTACAGCATAAAGATTCAGAGGAAAAGCAGGAATTCAGAAGTCTCCACCCAGTTTTGTCAGGGCTTCACACAGGACTGTGGTAAATAGCTTCATCCTGAACAGCAGGCTATACTTTGCTTAAAAAGGATTTTTGTTCTACTCAAAGTACTTTGACTTGCTGAAATCTACTGCATTTACTTATGAAGGCAGAATTACGCTATTTTCTGTGTTTTAAACTGCAAGGCTAGGGCTTTTCACTTAGCAACCTTCAGTTCTTTTAGAGGGTAGACCTGGGAGCTGATTTAATTGCAGCCGCGCCGCATCCAGACCACAAGGGAGAGTGTCTGCATCTGGCTGAAGGGGACAAAACATAGTCTCTGCTATGGAAGTGTGATTTTACTAAGCAGCAGGCTGGTGTGGTATGAAATTTGTTACAGTCTATGTCTGGAGAGGTATTCTACGATGTCTAACTGAGCACTGTTAACTACAGAAAGCAACCACTGTGCTTTCAAGCCATTAGCAGAGTCTTGGCTCACAGACTTGGATGAGCTGGCAGCTCAGCCCTATGTTGAATTACTGTGATACAAAAAGAGTTATTAGGATCTGTCTTTTACATTTCTCAAAGCATACAGTATAGCTGCTTGCACCTCTTCTTACTTGAACACACCCTTGTTTACCAGCAGCATCCTCAGGCTCTCCTTTCTTTTCTATTCCAGAGAAGGAAGTATTTCGGGATTGCCACTTTGATTTTTATTTCCCCCATAGAAACAAAAATAAGATTACTCTTTTTTCTATCCCTCACACAGATTCCAGTTCCAACAAGAACAGAGCTGCTTCCCTTCCATTCTGCAGGAAACTCTCCAATATCCAGAATTTCCAAGGCAGAATTGCCAGTGGGTCCTGGGATGTTTCAGCCTGTTCCTGTCCAAGCTCCTCTCTGCCACTGTCAGTGGCACACACTGCAATGAGCACTCACAGCAACCTGAGGCAAGCTGATGTTACATGAGGAGGAATGCCAAGGGGACTGGTTAGGTGAACAGAGAGAACTCCGCATGAATAACAGGTTCTACCCCTGGGCACATCTCCCTTTTGTTTAGTGTATTTCTGAACAGCATGAGAGCTTTCTGTAGGCCATTTCAGCCTCTTGCTTCCACTATAAGGTCTGGGGCTCAGAGTTTAAGATCCATTTGTTGCATGCATTTATTTGCCTCACATCTGAGACCGCTCTTACTGGACGGTAGCACCCAGTGGACAATGCAGAAACAAAAGTACACATTCAATACAGCATGTTATTATTTACAGCAGAAAAGGAAAAAATGGGGAAGTAAGTGCAAAGTGAAAAAACCCTCACATTTATTCAAGTCTGTTAACTCTGTGGCTTACCTTCCTATGGGTCCCAGATCCCCTGAGTCCTGGCTGCCTGCGTCACTGGGTGTGCTCACTGATTTCGAAGAGGGAGACATAGGGGTTGGGACTAAATAATGAAAATAACAGGTATCCCATGTTAACACATGCAGCGACTGCACTGATGAAGAGCAGTGTCAGACAAATCAAAACCAATGGACCAAAATGATAGTGGATGGATGAGTAGGAGAGTTTGAAATGGTGAAAGCAAATAAGGAAGGAAAGAAAAAGAAAAGGAAGAGAGTCAAGTGAATTTTAAGGCTTCTGGAAGTGTTAAAACTGACATGTATCTAGACAGGACTGAAAGCCCAATGGGAATCTACAGCTAATCAATGGAGAAGATACCTGTGGAAATAAAATAGTACTTGTTTGCTTGAGTCTGGTTTGAAGTTGACTTGCAAAATATTTTAAAGATATGAAGAAGTATCAGGGGCTTGTCTTGTCAAAATCTAAGTGAACTCTTCTGGTAAAGTCAGGTAGGCAACAAAACAAGCATACTTTTCAAATTCTGAATTTAAATCAAAAGCCAGTGTCCATTAGATATGCTCTAAGGTTGCAGTGTGGAAATGACATCAAAAATAAAAGCTAAATAAGGAAATCAGCTAAGTTAAAATCATTTCCCAAAGATGCTGAGAACACACAGTTTACTTGGTGATTGTTTTCTTAAGTAACGTAGGTCATACAAAATTTCCATTTTGGGTGGGACATGATTTCAACACTCAAGGAAAAATTTCCCTTGGTTTAGACACTATTTGCCCAAGCTCTTAAAATGATTTTCTCTTTGCCTTGCCAGGGCTTTTGAAGCATATTTCATGCAAAGGCAGTTTTGTTTCCTGAAACAGGAAAGGAAGTTCATAGCTCAAGGTCAGCCCGAGTTAAAGCTCTTCAGCAAAGAAATAATAAATAAAAGAGTAAAAATATCCTGATTTCTTTTAAAATGGTTTCTCAAAAATATTAAAAATTAAGAGATGGCTCCAGTCAAGATTTAAAGCAAGTATTCTTCAAAGCAGCCACATTGAATAAAACACAAAAAAGGGTTTAATGCAAAAGCAATGTTTCGATTTGGTTCAAATCGTGTGCATTTCCTTTTATAGATTTAACAGAGTAAAACTTTAAAATACTTTGTTATGCTTTACAATGTATAATGACAGACCTGTCAAGAGATTCGGATTTTCCATATGGTCAAGCTTTTAATGCAGATTCTCCCTAGAGACTGTCACAGAAATGACTGCAGCATGAAAAGTGAATTCATCTTTGTGACAGCCCTTTGGCAGGTTACAGGTATGTCTGGTTGTTTACATATTCCATATTCAGTGAGACCTGGCATCATGTGTATGAATTGTGAGTGTATGTAAAGGGAACAAAACAGAACAAAATACTATTTTTAACTAAAAGGAATCATCTTTCATGTGAATTTATGTGTTCTTTTGACAGTATCAAACATAAAAAAAATTACCTACGATAAAAACTGATAACTTGCAACATGAATATATGTGTTTGGCTAATAAAATGATAAGGACATATATACTCATTTTTACACAAAAATGAGTTTTTTAATGCTATGCATTAAAAATATATCTGATTTTATCTTGGACCTTACTTTTGTATCATGACATAATTTTACAAACATATTTTATTATACATAAAAATAGAGAAATGGTGTCTAAAAGCTTCAGTTACTCTACCATAACTTATAAAAATAGTAACTTTTCTCAATAAATGTTGGTTGATGCAAGTAATTAAGTCAAATTCCAATTCAGAATGTCACTACCTACTTGCATATGTACCCAGGCATCTGTATAAGGTGCTTTCCTAAACCGAAACTTCAACATGTTGTCAAATTTGAAGTTTCTCCTACATATTACTGGAAAGAATAACCAGGGGTAAAATCCTAGATTCAGTCACAATGAACTTAATGAAAAGGCTTGATAGCTCCAGAGAGGCCAAGGTTTCAGCTAAAACAGTGAGAGTGATCCCAAATTTGAGGGAGAGGGGAAGGGGAAGGGGAAAGAAAGAAGGGCAAGGGCAAGGGCAAGGGCAAGGGCAAGGGCAAGGGCAAGGGCAAGGGCAAGGGCAAGGGGGAGGAAAGAGGGGAAATGGAAGGAAATTTCTCACTTTAGGACCATTCAATAAATGAGGCAGATCTTAATCAAGGTAATCCATACTCAGATTTTGTATGTGTTTTTAAACTGAAGCCATCAGGTTCTAGAACTAAAACATCAAAACCAAAAAAGATGTCAAGCAGACGAAACCAGACCAAAAATCTACAGTAGTGTCTGTTGATAAGTGTTTTTCTATTTGTGATTTGTTTTTTTTTTTTATTTTGCTTCTCCAGTTTTTCTTAATTTTAAAAGAAACACAGTGGGAGTTCCCAAATAATTATGTTCCTCCTTCCTTACAAATGCTTAATTTGAATTTTTGAAACAAAACTTGGGGCTAATGAAGTTAGCACTTATTTTTTCGAGTGAGAAGAAAAAACAGTCCATCAGAAAAGAAATCACTGCTGGTATGCAAAACCAACCTGCAATTTGTTCATAAAAAATTCTTGAAGAAATGAAATAGATGTTTTTGGCAATGACAAGTACTCAAAATGCCATGAGCTTGTATACGTGAATGGTATGGCAGGCATTCAAACAGAAGAGTTCACTTCACTAACACAGCCAAAAATTAAAAAAGCCAAGCATGCTTTAGTAGAAAGAAAGCATTAGTTGTGGCAGAGCTGAATGCTTTACAGTGTGCTGCTCTTAAATACCTAGAGGTGGTTCTGGGGATATACCAATGCTCTGTAACAAAGCTTCTGTCTCTCTTCTTTTACGGTCTAGGTCAGAATCTTCCTGAGCTGGCTCCTTCTTCTGCTGTAGATCAGCCTGAGTTAAACCAGAAGAAAACAGAAAAGTTTATTTCATATATAATCAGCTCTAGCAATTATATGTGTGGAAATATTTGTATGCACTACTGCTTAGGTACAATATGAAATTTATTTTGATACTTTTAGATAATTTATAACTTAGATAATTTATACTGCATGTATCAGTAACAGCATTTTCCCCTAAATGGATGGTAAAACTGGTTTTTGCAAGGATATTTGCAAGAATTTTTACAGGACAATGATGGAAATTTTATGCCTCTCACTCGGAAGGTGCAACTTATTCAACTAACATAAAAGCTGACCACAGAACAACAGGTATCATTACCCTGAATAAAAACTGGTCCTTTCCTCTTTACTTCATAATCAAGAAAAAATTTTCATTGCATTTCAGTGATGTAGCTTAAGGTCCTACACTTGGTCCTAAGTGCTTGCTGGGAAAAGAAATACTGACCCATTAACTTCAATATCCAAGATGTGCAAAGGAAAGAACTGACATTTCTAAACCAGGACTTTGGCAGCCTTGGGCTCACTGAAGGTCCACAAGACCCTTTCCTCTCTGCTTAGTTTGCACCTCTATCTCCTTGGAGTTTCCACACATTAGCCTTCTCCCACTCTAATCTGTGGGCATCTAAAAACAGTAGGAGAACCTGCATTAGCCAGAATCCCACAATGAGGTTGCCCTTTCTGCTGAAACCAGAGTGTTGGAAAAGAGGACTTGTACAGTTCCTCAGACTGGTGTTGATCTTGGTTCAGGCACAACAGAAAACCTGGAAATTCAGAATGTTTGTGTTCTCCAGTTCAGAGACAGGAAACACTGATTTTATAGTCAAGGCCCAGGCATATTCCTGTGCTCAGCTCTTCCCATGAACTATCTCACAGCATGTAGGTTTGTAGGCAGCTACCCTGCACCAGTGTGAATGGCCAAGCAACTTTGTGAGTGTCAGCCTTCACTACTGGCACCACAGCACTGCCCATTTACACAATTATGCACAGCACAATTATGCACGGCAGCGTTATCTGCAGACGCGGCTCTCAGGGCCAATGGAAAGTTTCAACCACCACAAGTTCTCCATGAGGCACAAAGTCAGAGTCAGGGGACAAAGAGAAAGGACCTAATAGCTCCCTTGAGCCATTAGCTTGGCCTCTCTCCCTCCAGTTCTTCAGTAATGAACACTGAAAGATTACCATTTAATGATCCGCTCATGGAGGACTTCCCCAGTGAGTCCGGGAGCCTCAGTGGGGCCCGTGCTGTAACTGCACAAATGTGGCTCAAATGAAAAAAGATTAAAAAGACAGCCAGAACTGGAATGCTGATTTCTTGGATCACATCACATTTCCACGGTAATTCCATGAAATTCATGTACAATATTAAAGTGTCAGTTTAAAAGGAAACCAGCTATTAGTAAAGGATAACAGGTGCTTTAAACTATAGTAAGTGTTGACATTTGAAGGAAAGGAAGCATAATCACTTAATGCTTCTCTGACTTTGCATGAAAATGAATATCCACTCCCTGTCAATTCTCACCTCTATTCCACTAAGTGACTGAATAAAAAGAAGTACAAATCCCTTAATGATAAACCTAATGCATATTGTCAAGGACAAATAAACTAATATGTCAATCAAACTTTAACAGAACTGAAAGATGCACCCATGCCAGAAGATGAAAATGCAATTGCAATTATGTTTTACTTTACTGGAGAATAATAATTGTAAACCTGTTACCTTAGCTAGTAATCAAACTAGTCTTCAGAGTACAAAAAGACATATTTAGATTGTAATGGCTTGAAAAAATGTGAGTCCTCTTTCTATCTTTCCCCACTCTCCACTCCCTTTCCATTGAAGGAGAGCCCAGGAAAAAGCATTGTGGCAAATCAATTTTTCTTTTTCCATACACATGCACATCATGTTGTCTAAACTGTTGTCATTTGACAGTGCAGTGGTTTTAAAAGCAATTCCCTCACCCCAATATTCTTGACTAAAAATAAGCTTTTTGATTTTCAGGTTAGTCTGACGTGGGTTTGAGTATCTCATTCCACATGACAGATACCTTGGGGCATAAAATACTGAGATGTCAAAACCTCAGCAAGCCCCTTGTGCAAGCATAAGCTGTCTAAAAGGTGGTTTTGCAAATTTACCTCTTTTTTCTTCCTTTCTTCCTCCTTCCGTTTCTTTTCTTCTCTTATCTGAGCCAAACGTTGTTTTTTGCGCTCAAGTTCTGCTTTTAAATCACTTTTGTCTGACATTTTGACTCTGCTGGAAACAAAAATATGGAAATCAAGGTGAAAATTGAATGATTACCCTATTTACTGAAAAAAAAAGGATAGTCAATTATATCAAAATGAGGGCTTCTAAAATTGCAACAAATATATTTCTATATAAACACTGATCCTTGGACTATACTGACATTGTAGGAAGTGGAATATTTTCTTCGCAATTTTCATTTCAGGAAACTAGACCAGAATATCACCAAATGTGGAATATATTTTCAGACTGCCTCTATTACAAAATTACCTTTGTGAAGCAAGCCTATTGCTGCTCAAAATATGCTTTAATGCTTTCAAAGTGAAGCTAAAATCTTTTGATTTCCATGATCTTCAGCAGCTCTGCCAGAGTGTAGAACTCTGATCAGCAAATAGATTCCAAGTACCAGATTCAGAGCTGCCCCAAACAGCCCCAAACTTCTTAGACAAGCAATAATTTTACTTGCAATAAATGGAAACAGGAGAGCTTTTGCATATGCAGGTGCTTTGTACAGCTGCCAAGCAGGACCCCCTGTCCCACCAACACAGTCCCACACAGACCATCAGTTCAGTCTCAGTATCCTTCTCACATTCACCCCTCCAGCGAGCACTCTCACCAAGCTCTGAGCTAACCTGCCCAGGAATCTCCTCTGCCCTTTCCAGGGAAACCGGGGCAATTCCCCCAAGAAGCTGCAGACAAGGCTCAAAACCCCAGCAAATCAACATTTCTCTTTAATGAAGCAGCACATTGCTCTGCCAACAGTCGTGTTCAGGTCGTCTTTCCAAGAGGCAGGAGACATGCCTAACACTCTTGATTTGATGCCAACCACACAAACTTGGCAAAAACATTTCTTCTGAAATACTGAAAGTCCCCTTCCACCATTTAAACCCACTTTTCTTTAGAATAGTGATGTGAAGCCACAAATATTCTTTGTCTTTTAAATCTCTGTCAGTCTATACTGATGTACATGAGCCTTAAAAATGAAGGGTAAAGAAATAAAAAGTAATTCTATACAGATATAGAGCCAGATCTTTAAAGAAAATACACCAATCTTTTTCTACAGTTTTAAAACCCCACCAGTGTTGCACAAATCCATAAATCAGGGATTATTTATTGATTTTCTAACATCATAATAATTATGAACTGTAATCTAACTGTATCAATACTGATTTTCTTATTAGGCCTTTGTTTCAAGGACAGTTCTGACTAATATAGACATTCATGAAAAGAGTTAACTGTGCTTTTCCTGTTCACACATCACCAATCATATCCTCTGCAACTCCGGATCAATCAGATCAATGGCAGTGCCATGTACACGCAATGGAAGTCTATTGTTCACTTGATGCATGGGAAATTTGAATGTCAACTCTCCCTTAGCATAATGAGAACTCTACTCATATTACTGCCTGGATGGGTGGATGACCAGAGAGTAAAATTATCTGCTAAAAATTACACGGCATTTTCACCCGTCATGAATTTCACTGCAGACATCAGCTTCCTCCTCAAAATGATAAAAGCCTGATAGTTAGCCTGTGACATGGAGGATGTTGCCAACAAAACACCACCTGCACATTAAGCACAATCTTGGCCCCAAATGCTTTGTTGTCTTTGCAAGCATTTTCCTTAAAGGAAAGAACAGAATCACATTTGGAATCAGACAAGGAAACCATTTCATGAAAAGGACAGGCATAAGAGCAGCTCAAACTCCAGCTCACACTGTCACAGATTCTGCACTTCAGCAGAGCTGCCCGTGCTGGCCAGGCACCCTTTCAAGGCCAGGAGGCTCTGGTTCCATCCACAACAGCTGCCAGCAAATGGTACAGGAAGGACAAATGGTAATGGAAGGACAGCTTCCAGCCAGTGGAACCACTGGATACACTGGCTGCATGTGGAGGACCACCACTTCTTTATTCCTCTATCACTCTCATCCATAATGGTATGTCAATCAATTGGAGAAAATCAAAACTGTCAGAAGAAAAATTACATTTGCTATTGGGAAAAGTAAGCAGTAGCATCTTAAACAACAATTATCTGTGTGATCAGCTGACATCAGTGAGCTATTTTTTACATGAGAAATGCCCAGAGAAAAAAAACCAAGCATTTTAATGGCAGTGCAGGTAATGCTTTGCCTACCAATCTGTTCAGGATTTCTGTGTCTCTTTTAGATATGGCTGAAATCCCATTTGAAGTCATTTTCCTAATCTGTTGCACACATTTGAATTCTGATTATGAAGTTACCCCTCAGAGCCCTTTGGATTAGACAGAGTTTTTTCATCCTTTTAGTTCGGCAGTTTGGCAACAGAGAGAGAGCTCCCGTTTCCATGCAAAAAATATGCAAATGCATTTTAAGGCTACTGACAGAAACCCTGAGGGTTTGGCATCCCTTTCAAGCTGTTTGTCAGATATCAATGAATGGCTTTCTAAAAATTCATTCCCTTAATGTCAGGGAAGCTAACTAGCTTCTCCCCTGATTTGAGCATCAATGGTTTAGTGCCTGGCCCCTCTTTTACAATGCTCCAGTCAGGGTGATCAAATCCTATTATAACATTGCTCTATTTTTAACAAAATAGATCTTACATACTACAAAGAGGATGTATTAAATTTCTTTCAAAGAATGTTGCCAGAGCTCAGTTATAGACTTTCATCCTGAATATATTATAGTCATGCCTGAGCCCCCCAGACAGCTTACCAACCTGCAGACTGGCTATTTACAATTTTTAGCACAAATTGAACACCAAGAGTATGTAACCACCTTTCTTAGATGCCAGCAAGCTGGTAAGCAAGGAGGCAAATGTACTTATCACTCTGCTTGGCATTAACCATGGAGTTAACACTTCATTCCTGGGACCAAATTTCCAATAAGAGCTATTCTGAGTGCCAAAAGGCACACCACACCAAGAGAGATAAAGGCAAACAGTAAAAGAGATTTACTTTTAACATTCTCTGTGGTGCAGAATGACAGCCCAAGGCTTATGCACAACCTAATCTCCAGCCTGGGAGAATGCACTGGTCAGAGGACTCCCTAAGGAGCACATTTTGTACTGAAGCAATTAAATCCCCTGTGTGGGAGAAGGAACAGAGAGGAGCAAACACACAGAATGTTGAGTAAGTGTAGAAACAATTGTATCAGAGCAACAGACTGAGGCTCCCCTGTTCAAGGGAGATGCATAATCTTAGATCAATTTTTATTTGTTTGGCCCAGTTTATTGTCATGGATTTAAAAGGGGAGAGAGTCCTCCCACTGCAGAAGAGCTTACCACACATGCTAGCACAGGTTCTTGTTATCAGGACCTTGCACAGAGAGCACCAGCCTGAACTCCCAATACTTGGAGAAAATTCTCCTTCCTTTGAGATACTGAAGAAAGGAATTGGCTCCTCATGGCATGCCTTTTGATGAAATGGAGTGCTCCATTTCAAGATGTCAGTTTTCCTCATGTGCAATAAAGATGCCTCAGGGTCCCCTCTTAGGCCCTCTTGGAAACACAGTTAATTCCATTTACGCACCAGACCCAGCGGGATGGAAGCTCCCCAGCCCTGGGCACATGCAGCACTGGCTTCCAGGGACTGCTTTCTGGGACTTCACCATCTTCTGGCTTAGCTCACAGTAGCCTGGATGCCCACAGTGTGCATGCAGAGCTATTCCTACCATCAGTACAGGTAACATCAGAAGAGTCTGGGTATCCTAGGACGTGATTCCACTTTTCTTAAAGCAGAGGTTTAAAAGCAGCTAAGATCAAGCAGGCCCCAAAGTCACCAATTCCTCTTTAATGATAATAAAGGGCCCTGGGTGATCAACATTAAGTTCTAGAAATCTCCATTGTAAATGTCTCAGACAGGGTAAGAAGAATTCTGTCCTTACAATGCTCCCAGCAGTTCCTCTTTGCTTGTCATTGTATGAAACAAGATATTTGAAAGACAATTTACATTAATCTTAAAATAATAATGATGTTTGCACAAACTTCTCTGCTGTACACAACATATGCCAAACTACTCCCCTAAGCTCATCCCACATCCCACATCTCACAACCATCTCATTTGTGGTAGCAGTAAGAATGTAAATGTGCAAACAGCATTTTATTCTCGACTGGACTAAACCCCATGCAATTACTTTTAGAGGTGCAAGCCAGTTTTACTACAGCTTTACAAGCTACAAGGTCTTTATCAATGATCAATAGCACAACATTTGAGCACATATTTTTTCAAAGCATTTCTACAAACACCTAACAGCAGGAACAGTCACAGGTATGTAATCAGTTTTACTTGATTTGCAGTACCAATAAGTTGATACTTGTTAGAGTAATCAAACCAGAAGAACAGGTATCAAGAGTTGGAAGCTGTGTACGTGTGTATGTAGACTAAATATAGGAAAAAATAAGCCCCAAAATGCCCAATGTATATCAAATAAAATAAAAAGACAATTACAACAGTGCACTTTTTAAGTAGAAAAATTAAATAGCATGTAAGATCTCCCTTCTCTTCCAGCCTGTTCTTTGTATTTGCTAGGATAGCTTTTTGCCTGCATGCTTTTGCCAAGCTCATCTAAAAAGGAACCTAAGTTTCCAAATCTGGTAGCACATAAAAAAGCCTACAGATTTTACTGCTTTTTGGTGTTTGCAGGATTTTTACATGGTGTTCATTCAGTAGGCTGCACTAAAGTAGAAATTTTCCAAAAGGAGTAGAAACTTTACCTTTCATGAGCCTTGAGGTCTTTCCTGGTTTGTGACTTCCTGTATTGTCTTTTTTGTTATTATCTCTGTTGCAATTACCAAGGGGGTTCATTAAATACTGTTACATATGGCATTAGTCATCCTATATAACTAATTATAAATAATTGATTCATTAATGAACTTCTCTGAAATAAATAGGCAGCATCTATCATTTAGAGATGCTGTACATGTATTATTCATATGCCTTCATAAATAGCCCGTTACTTGAGTCCAAAACTGCAAAACATATTTGTGCAAAATGCAAAGGATGTTGCACAATAAAATATATTACTCAGTGGTTCTGGTTTTAAAGAAGGGGTTCACAGAGTGGGAGTACTATTACTATTGAAGCTCTGACATATGAAGTGTTCCACTGGAAAAAAATGATTCATTTCTATAACATACCTATTTATCTCTACTTGGTGCAAATTAACATCTTTCCTACAGCTAGAAATATCATAGATTTTTTCAATTGAAAAAAATTCCCATGAGACCTACCTATGACTTCCAGAACTGTAAAGTGTGCATGCGAAGTATGAAACTGTACAAAGCAGATAAATAGCTTTGGTCTGCAAGAAACCAGAGGGAGTTGCTACCCTAGTATAAATGCATTCTAATGCATCACATTCATTTGAAAATAATGTTTGAAACACACTTCAAATGGGCAAGAGGGGCTAGAAGCATCTCAACAGCAATTTTTAAATAAACATGAGTGCCTCTTTTCATCATGCATCAGAATTTGTACTTGACTTCAGTCGAATAACATAAATAATTTTGCTAAATGGGCATATCAATGTTTATGAAATCACAACAATGAGCAAATATTTGCAGCTGCAAAAACTCAGCATTTGCAGCATTTAAAGGAATCTCCTGTGTGTGATGAATTCAGGAAAACGCTAAGTAAAATTGGAGAGACTAAGTATTTTTTCTACATAACCTTGAGGCAAAACAGTCAGGCTTTTTACACTGCATCTGTGTATTTATCTATAAATAAAAATGGTTGTGAAGTGTTACATTTCAGGGAATGCACCATTTTTATCCTTCAGCTTCTGAACATTTCTAGCAGATGGGCAAAGGTCTTGTACTTTGTTCTGTAAAGGTTTACAAATCACAAGCATCCAGAGATTAGGTTCTGTGCTTCCTCCTGGTTGCTATGCAACAGGTCAGCACATCTCTAGCCTATTTATTTCGATGCTGACAGGGTATAAGATATGTACCCACAAGTGCTCAGTTGCACATCCCTTACAATCTATTACCATTTAATCTTTTCACTCTTGTTCTTCCATAACAGCCCTACTACAAAAACTCAGTTTCAGCAGAATTTTAGGGTTTTCACGAAGCAGCACATGAGCAGAACTCTACTACTGCCCATTCTTCCAACACCAGGAGTAGAACCAATGAAGCAATACCTTCATATCATCCCTTTCTCTCATACCCCTCTAGTCTCTTAAATTTACCATGATCTTTTCAATTCCAACATGATGCCTCAGGTTTTAGCTTTCACTTTTTTTGATTCTGTGCTGCTTTAGTGTGTAGTTCTGAGCTTCATATAAGGGGATGGCAAGCTCTCTTCACAGAATAGAAAACAAAACAATTCCTTCTCTAGCTGGGGACCAAGGAAAAATGATCCAAATCTCAGGCCCAAGTGCATAAAGAACAAAGAATGAAGAGAGAAAAACAAGAAGGATGGGACTTCATAAACTAAAGCTATAATCAGACAATTAACTCCAATGTGCTAATGCACCAGAACTTAAAAACG
The DNA here is from genome assembly GCF_963513975.1 of Fringilla coelebs. Classification (NCBI taxonomy): domain Eukaryota; kingdom Metazoa; phylum Chordata; class Aves; order Passeriformes; family Fringillidae; genus Fringilla; species Fringilla coelebs. Next base: position 128,568,460 of record NC_140028.1, read on the forward strand.
TGTGAAACCCTGTGACCGGTTGTCCATTTTGTGGCCATTTTGGGTTCATCTTGAGTGTAGCCCTGGCTGGGCTCTTGTACTGCCCAAGGTGGATCTATTGAGGCCTCCTCATAAATACCTACTTTATTCTTTAGCTCCATCTAGGCTCTGTTCTAGGTCAGCCTTCACGAGGCATGAAAGAAACCTTGTGCCATGGAAGACCCGTCAAAGTTGAAGGGAAGAAGGTGCTGGCAACAACTCGCTGGAGGTGAGCAAGAAACACACAACGTTCCAGCAAGGAGCAGAATGAACTCAAGGACTCATACTAACCATGTCACTCTAGCAAAACTGCTGCACATCTTGCACCAAATATGCTCCCTTTATACTGAATTCCACAGAAACAACTGTACATATCACCTCAAAGAAAACTGAATTTTATATAGGTTCAAATGTCTTGTATTTTCTCTCAATAAGCATTAATGAGCACAGTTATAACTGCACAATGGTCTCAGATGTGCTTCTGTGAGACAGTCCTCAATGATGCAGAAGCCAATACTGATTTGTATTTCCTGGGGATCTGACTGAGGACTGTGCCCCAGTTACAAAGAGCAGATGTTTTTAACAGAGCAACCACTTGCATGCTTGACAACATTTAGATCTCATAGAATAGAATATTCCTAAGCATTCTTGGTCGCTGTCCTCTCTATCAGCTTCTGTCTCTGTTCTCTTTTACTGTTCTCTTTTACTGTTTGGCTGCAATAATACCCAGGATTCCATATGTGGCTCTGTATATGGCTGGGAATGGACATAAAAACATTCCAGTTTTTGTGACTCTACATTCCCCACACATTAACTGGTCTCTCTTGTTGCACTGTGTTTTTTCCGTGAATTTCCCAGCTTGCTCCAGAGAGGAACTGCAGGATGAACAGATCAAGAGCAGCCCTTCTGAGAAGGACCTAGTGGTGCTGGTGGATGAAGGGCTGGACACGACCCAGCAATGAGCACTCACAGCCCAGAAGGCCAAACCAAGCTGGGCTGCACCAAAGGCAGTGTGGCCAGCAGGGTGAGGGAGGGGATTCTGCCCCTCTACTGTGCCCCAGTGAGACCCCCCTGCAGTGCTGCATCCAGCTCTGGGCCCCAGTAGATTGGCTATTAGGAAGGACATGGACCTGTTGAAGTAAATCCAGACAAGGCCACCAAGTTGATTAGAGAGATGGAGTACATCTCCTGTGAGGAAAGGCTGAGAGATTTGGACTTGTTCAACCTGGAAAAGAGTGGACTTTGCGGTGACATAATTGAAGTTTTCCAGTACCTGACAGGAGCCTACAAGAGAGAGAGACTTTTTACAACAGCTGGAAGTGACAGGACAAGGGGAAAGAGATTCAAACTGAAAAAGAATAGGTTTAGATTGACTATTAGGAAAAAAGCTTTTACTGTGAGAGTAATGAGACACTGGAACAGGTTGCCCAGAGAAGCTGCGGATGCACCATCCCTGGAGGTGTTTAAATGCCAGGTTGGATGGAGCTCTGAGTGAAAAATGTCTCTATCTACTGAAGGGGCCTTTGAATTAGAAGATCTCAAAGGTCCCTTTCAACTCCAGCCATTCTATGATTCTGTGACCTAACAGGATAATTTAAAGGTGTTTTCTGACATTAAAAGACACCCAAATTCAAGCTGTAAATTGGTAAGATTTTAGAGATGGATAATGTGAGAGAGGTAACAACCTAAACCTCAAGCTGCAGGTCACCTATCTAGAAAAATAAGAGCCTTGTATTTCATGTCTCTGATTTCAATTTCTTTTGTATGCATTTCTTATACAATGATCAGATGTCAATGATATCTGCTTCTATCATTGATATGACCACTTCTTCAAAACCTATATAAAATATCTTGTTCATCATAAAAGTACCAAAATGCCTCCCAGGAGTAAATTTAATGATTTACTAAAACCTAACATCAAATTTTGTTTCATGTTGTCTGCTAGTCTCTCCTGAAGTGGACCAAAGACTCATTTTCTCTATCCTGAAAATATTTCAGCCATTAAAACATGTACTTTCATTCCACACTGGGGGGTAAAACTGACCCCTCTGACTTTTCCACCCTCCTCCTGAGATAACCCTAGTGGTACATGGCTGCAAAGTGATACTTAAAGCCATTTACCCAAACATGAAAAATGCATGCTCTAGTGTCTGCTTCTTAACCCAGTTATGACAAGTGCCAGAGAGACATCAAAGAACAAGCTATGCTGCCAACACACAGGTTTTGCTGGAAGACTTACCCACATAACATTTCTTTCTTATAACAAAATATGCATTGCTTTGCAGCTGATGTCTGTAAGGATGTAACTAGGTTAAAAATATTACATATTGATTTCAGCTCTGAAGTCAAGACAGCTTAAGATTTAGAAAGCAGGGAAGAGCCTTGGCTGTAAGAAATATACAGAAAGTTCTCAAAAAGTAGAATAAACAACACTGTCATTCTCTTTGTACTTGCCAGGGCTTATCTGGTGGTACTAACATAGCAAGATGAATGCTCAAAGCTTACATTAGCCAAATATCCCTGTTGACTGACAGAAGAGAAAAAAGGTATGGCCAGATAACAAGGCAAGATGATAAATGCAGATGTCTAACAGCATAATGTAAAGGACGTGTGCAAAGAATTTGAATATGAGAGAGGACTAAGAATCAAGAAATCTATGCCTTCCATTTACCTTTTCTGTGGTTAAAGCATTCCATCCAAATAGGAGAAACATGTTTTGGGGGTTGTTTGTTTGTTTGTTTGTTTGTGGTTTGTTTTGGGGGGGATTGGACATTTTTTGTCTTGAGAAGACTGAAACCCACATTCCTAGGGTGACTGCTGGCTAATGAGTGAGAAGGACTGGAGGAATGGAGATTGCATTCTTAATCATTGAAGCTATTTTCTATTAATTTCTTTTCTGCAAAGATTCACTGGACCAGAAGAAGCAGATGCGAGAGAGTGAACATTAATCCCTAACAGAGGCCCCTGGGTTCTAGTCTTTGTTTCAGGGTTAGTTTATATTATACACAGTGACTGTTTAGTTTACAACACAATGCTGTATTTAGTATCTGGAGCCAAGGATTCCTGTTTCTTCCCGAGCATTTGAAGCACGGTGATGAAGAGTCTTTTCTATTTCTCCCACAGGCTCTGTTGCACTCAGAGAAACTTTATAGACTTATGTGAAGCAACTTCAGCAGGAAAGACTGGAAAGGTACTTACTGCAGAAGACATATAGGTTGCTGGGCAGAGCACAGAGGAAGGCAAATATCTCTAAGCAAAAGTAAAATTACCTGAGACTCCTTTACATTAGGTGAGTCCCATTAAAACCAGATGCAGATGCTGTCCGGTGCAGCTCAGCATGGAGCGCACAGTCTGCAGATGGGCTTGAGGAACTAGAGATGAACTAGATAGAGCAGCCTCAGAGAGACAGATTGGACACATTGGCTGTTGAGTTGGGGGCTCAAGGGTAAGAACACATCAGAAAAGAGCAAAAAAGTGAGTTAAGAGACTTCCTGTGCTTCAGGAGCCAGGTGAGAGCCAAGCTGATTTTGAGGACAGCAATTTTAGTTTCTGTTTCCATACCATTTTCTCAGTTTAGATGCAGCTGAGCTTCCCAGGCACCATAAGAACTTCCAGTTTAGGGAATTCAAGTATGCATCCCAGGTTTAAGATGTGGACATGCTCTGCACTTTAGGCACAGCCTCCTACAAAGGCAATGGTGGCTGCGCATGAGCTCTTCTCTTCCCGCCCCGACACATATCTCTCAAATACCCTGGCTTCCACTGAGAAGAAGGTTTGCAAAATGGGCTGACTGAGAGCAAAAGCAAACAAGTCCCTGTCCCAAACTGTGGGGCAATCACATCCCTGGAGCACACTGCAGGACACCTCCTGAAGCATGGCCCATTGTGCCAGGACCTTGGCTCCAGAATTTGAAACCAAGACATCAGTTAGAGACCACCAGTTCTCTGGGGAAGGTGATACAGGCAGTTTTGGAAAATATATCAGCATTTACTAGTGGCTGTCAAAATATTGGGCCACTGAAGGTCCACAAGGCAACTAGAAATGACCCATGTCTGGTTTTCAGCCACATCAAACTGTTAAACTGTTAAACTACATATCACTGCAGTATCAGAAGAGAGAACCAGAGAGAAGCAAGGAGTAATTGGGTAATAGTTAAAGTTAATCCTTTAGCAAAAGTGGACATTACATGATATGAGAAAGCACAGCAGTCTTATTGACATATACACACATACACAACACCTCAAGAAAAATAACACAAAAAATGGGAGGCAACCAACTTTCATTATACTTACTCCTAATTCATCACTTGATTTAGTGAGATCATAAACTTTCTTGGGAAAAAATTAAACTTAATTAAACTTTACTGAATGAACACTGAGGAGACATGAACTCCATTTAAAGACTTCAAAAGCCACACTAGTATTAACTAATATTACTGCTACATTTTATTATAATTTTGTTCAGAAAGACTGCTCTATTTGTCAATGTGGAAGTCTAGAGTCTAATTTCCCTGTTCCCGAAGTCACTGATAAGTAAACAATAAAACCCAATAAGTGTTAGATATATAAAGGCTGCTGTAAAAGGTGTGGACAGCATCAGTAGTAAGGCTGAAACACAGAATTTTTTCCATCTTAGCCCCTAACAAAGAGTATAATTTACTGTCATCTTTTAAATTTTATGCTTTAAGCATAAGGGAAAAATCTTAAGGCTCTTTAATTTATAATTATCAAAGTAATGAATTTGCACAATGTGTTTTTAAAATATTTTCAGAGGCCCTTAAAGGCTGAGAAGCTAGGCTTTCCTGCATTTTCTTGCTATTCAGCTTTCTGTGAAAAAGAAAATATTGTGAGAAATAAAGGGACAGTTTTCCCACGGGCTCTTTCAGTACAAAGAGAGAATGGCATCACTGTTTTTTTTATTTTGTCTCCAGTACAATACCCTCCTATCCCATCAGCACAATTTTTCTTGTATTATTATTACTACTGTGGAGATAGTGAAAGGCAAGAAAACAATATTCACAGGCTTTGCCAAGTGCAGCAGATTATGTACATGAATAGCTAACTGCACACTAGGGGGTATGATTTAGGTCAAATTTCTTGTTTCATTCCAAAAGGTTATAGATTTTTAAGCCATTCATTGTTTGATGCACAACACAGTTTACAGTCATCAGCACATATAATCTGAACTATCTTTTCTCAGTTTTTTGCAGAAGTAATTTGTGTTCCTAGGCAATGAAGACTGGCAGAAGTTGATAGTCTGTAACAAAGTGCTATAAGCGTGTGACGAAGTTTTATGAGCAGTTTGAGAGAAAAAGGACAAAGAATTAATTCATTTAGGGGCAAGTTAAGATCTGAAATAAATCAGAATTATGATACAAACCTCCTTCTGGTTCAGCAATTGCTTAAAATGTTACTAGAAACAAACTGATGAAAGAAACAACAATGTCATATGACTTTGAATAGTGAGATTAATGAAAATGCAAATCTTTCATATTACTTAAAGAGAAGATAAACATGTATTATGAAATAAGTCACTTGAGTTTAGACAGTCCCCCAACTTTGTGCTCTGAGAATCTGAGAAGAAATTCTTTTAAAAGCTCAATGTCAGTGGAATAGTCTTTAAACCAGGACAGACAGGTTCAAATATAAGAAAACATTAGAGACAGTCTGGGTTGGTCTTTTGCTTTGTTGTTTTTTGTTTGTTGGGTTTTTTTTTCCTGTAACCCTGCTTTATTACATATTTTAATTTCTGGAAATATATAACAGCAATCATTTGAAATGTCTTTGCCCCAATTACCAAGTGACCTGGTAACCACTCTGATCCTAACAGTGGTTGCCTAATGTGCAAAACACGAAACAAGGGCATGCCTTGAATAGTAAGGATTTTATATGACTCTCTATGCCCTTTAAAAGCTAAGATCTGTTTTAATGGGTACAAAACAGAAGGGCTGAATAGTTTAAGGCAAGAGAAATCCATATTTTCCCAGCATGTGGTCTGAGACCTACAACACTAACTTTCAATACTAACACGGCATAGTTTCAGTACTAACATAGCATAGCTTTTTCTCTCAAATTCAGCCTGAAGTGTTAGAATCAAGGAAGGCTTGATATAAAGTGATATAAATAGATACAAAATAGATCCTCTATTATACTTATTTCTATTTAGTCATACTAGGCAGTTTTGTGTCTTTGCCTTACTATAACTCCCCATTGTTTTAACACAAAACACACTGCATCTTTCTGGTGGGTTGAAGTGAAAAATTAATAACTGAGGAGCAGGATTTGGAATTATTTGTACCACATCACAGCTGGAGGGAGAAAAGACCAAGGAACTAATATCATTTCTATGCTAGGGAGAGAAAACAAAGGGGAGGGGAAGGAAGGCCAGCAAGAAGGGAATATGGTGTTAAGACAAGTATTGAGTAAAAGAGAAAAGGGTAAACCTCAAAGAATGATAGCAAGAGGGAAAGGAAATGTGAAGAAAAGATATCACTTCACAAACAAAAAGTTAGGCCCTTAAAAGATTCCTTCTGTCATGGTTTTCTGCTGAGTGGCAATAAATGAGCCTTCTCCTTTAATCAAATTATTGATTAATTATTCTAGGGCCAAGTTAAGGAACAGTCAGCCAGCATGTGGGGAACACACAGGGTAGAACTGCTCTGCTCCAGATGGACTCCCAGGAGGCCTGTTCCTCAGGTTGATGTAACTTGTCTCTCAGATCAGCTGATTCACATGCATGGGAGCTGCGTTAAATATAAAACATGTACTTGTACTGTACAATTAAGAGCCAAGAATCACAAGAGACATCTCAGCAGCTATTATTCATCAGGTAACACAGACCTACACACAGGTCAATGCAGCAGTTAGACAGGGACTCATAAAAACTCTGTTAAGTCAAGGCAAAGCTCTCATTTCCTCCAATAGTGTTTCCTTCATTAGTGTCATGGCTTTCAAACAATGAGGGCAGCTGACTTCTGCCACCACTCTACAGGCTCAGTTCACCACCAGAGAAGTCAGAGAGAAACTCCCATTACTGTCATTACTGTCTCAGTGATAGGGCTGAGACCTCTGTCCTTAAACTTGAGCATGGAGTTAGAATGTGCTGCCCACAAAAGGCTTCAAGAAACCATTACTCCTGCCCCATGCCTTCTCCACGTTGCACTGCACTCCCAGATACTCATCAGCAGGATTTTGCCTCAAAAGGTACAACGAAAAGTGCTGAAAATGCACAGTAAAAAAAAGAAGGGGTACAGTTTTAAGCTCAGGATGAGTTGGTACATCACCCATCACAGATTATCAGAGGTGTATTGTATCTGCAGGATCAAGTGGCTCACACATTAGTCTGCTTCACAGCTTCCTGCAGCTCCTGCCATCTGCCTGGAAGTAGCCATTTTCCCAGAAAAGTTGGCAAGATGAAGCCACGTAAAATGAACAGTATTGGGGGAGCAAGCTCATGTATACTGTCTTATTTTGAGGCTTGCAGATGGCCAAGTGAACAACAGCTCCCAATGTCATCTCTAACTAAAAAGAGCTAGCACACTTTTAGATGGATTATTAGCAAGTAGCAAAGGGACATATTGCATCAATCTAAGATTTAGACTGAGTCAGGGTCTTTTTGTTAAGCAATACCATTCCTGCATTACCATTTCTTCCTGCCTACAAACAGCTGAGTGGAAGACCATTCGAGCCCTCATCTGCTATGCAAGCCCCCATATGGACACATAAATGTCTACTCACCTGCAGGACTTGTGTTGCTCTGAGAAACAGAAATAAAGCTGCAGCACTGGCAAAAGCACAGTTTCACTAACACATGTTGCATCTGTACTAAGGGCATTTTGCCATCATATTCCATAAGTATTTTGACTGGAGAATGTCCCTTTTAAACACAAATTACATCTAGAGTCATTATGCTTTGTTTCATTTAAGGTTTTTAAAATAAAATTGGGAAGTATCAGATGAGTATTGCATTGAGAGGTCATTATGTCTGACTATGGCTGCAGAAGGCCTGAGACTTTATCTCTGCAGATAGGAATTACCCTGTGCACCTCAGTAAGGATTTCGGTGTTACTTTCCTCCAACTTCTCTAAAAATTAAAGCCCAGGGAAATGACAAGGAGGATCATTCTGTTAACTTCCCACCACCAACTCCAAGCAGCAACTCATTTTGGCACTAGGTGTTGGTAACTCTGAAAAATTGCAAATTACTACTTCTGCTGCTGGTCAAACCAAGCCAAAGAAGCTCAACAGGGCACTTGAGGCATAGCCCTGGTTAATAAGCCTGAGTAGTCCTAGAGAGTGACCACAAATTGTTTAAAATCTCTGCAAGAAGTTAAGTTTGAGGAGCTGAAAGATACCACATGATTAACTGATTCACCAGCAGGAGTAAGTAAAGCTTTCAAGAACAATACTGCCTTTCTATACCCTTGTGCTTTTTCTATTTCAATCCCTTATCTTTTTCCCTCCCAGCCGATTTCACATCATTGTCCAATATCCTGCAATGGTGGTTCCTCTAACACAGCCTGTCAGACAGAGCAGCCAGCTCTATCTAGTATTCCTCCTCTCTCTTCTCACATGCTGGAAAACAGAGGGCAGCAAGGAATGCTTTTTGAAACCTGTCTTACTAAAGAAAAGATGACCAAGGGACTGAATCTGTTTTAATTTATTTGAAAATAAGGCAGGTAAGGCAGCTTGTTGCATGGTTTAGAGTACCTACCCTGAAGACAGCTGCTAAAGCATGGCTTTTATCTATGAGAGGCATAACAGGAACCAGAAACCTGAACTTGGAAAAATACACTGAAAAACAAACACATTTCAATAATGAAAAAAAAATAGCCACTGAAAGGCATCACAAAGGAGGGCAGCTCACTGCCCTTCCTTCTATAGAAAGAGCTAGAAGGTCAGATTCTTAATTTAAGATCTGCTGGGTACAAACTTCCAGTAATCACAGCCTGTGTAAGGTGGGGTTTATTGCTGCCCCTTTAAAGATTCCTCTCCTAAACTGTGGATAAGGCAGCACTACAGTTAGTGAATTTTTATGGTAGATTAATTAGAGGCAGAAGTGCTTAGAGTTGAGAGAAATCTAGCTAATCTAACTCTAAACCATCTTTTGGATCTTCACATACCTGGCCCTCAGAAGTCCTGCTCAACAAGGAGGATGATGGTAAGACCCAAACTTCAAAACAGTCTGTTCACAGAGAAGGTACAGAAGGACAACACATTTTGTATTTTTACGGACTATAAATGGATGATTTTGGGAAAAGAAAACAAAGCAGAGGATGCACTGGTGTCACAGTGAGCACTCCCATGGGGAGAAGACCCAGATGCAGCCCCAAGGTTTGTATTGAAGAAACACATCCTTGCAGAAAAGTGCTGCAGAGGAATTATAAAAGGAATTTTATCTGCCCTCACTAAATATGGAGAATGTTACTAGAGATGCCATCTCAAATGAAAAATAAAAACAACAACAACAACAAAAAAAAAGACCCTAAAAGAGTCAGAATAGCAAACATGTAACTTTTCCCCATTAACTTGGCAATGAGGCACTTCAACAAAGCCTCAGAACAGAACAAATGAGGCACTTCAACAAAGCCCATTGGCAGTAATAGAAATTAAATTCCCCGATTGCTCTGATAACACCATCAGGAGATAGGCAGTCCTGGGACCTGGGTTTTCCATTCTGAAACAGGTTTTGCAGTCCTGTGCTTCATGATATTTAGTGCAACTTCCAATGTTATTTAAAGTCCTCATGCAGAAGTGAAGCACTGACAAAACCCTGTATGTCAGGATAAATTTTCAGGTGCCAAAGTCACATGCCAACTTCATGTCAGGTCCTTCCATCTCATACCCTCTATATTATCAGGCTAGACTACTTGATCTGCCAAGAATCCTTATGTTATATGCATTCATAGTTCAAATCTGTACTTTCTGTCAAGGGCAATATTGACAGAAAAACAAACTTTGTTTCAGTCCATAAAACAGGGGCATTGTCTAGGAAATCTGGGGCCTTATGTTCTCTGCTGACCATGGGGGATTCCCAGGATGATGTAACTGCAATAACATCCTTTTGAAAATCTATTTCACTGGACTATCAGTGAAAAAAGGCCTCTGGCTGACTCCCTCCTTCTCTCACCCTTTTAGGGAATGACCTTAAGAAGGGGGAAAGACCTATTTACTGTCCGCTGTCGTCCTGGACTTCAGCAAACCTGCTACCACTTACGCTGTGTGAAGAATTATAGCTGAAAAACTTTTACCACCCCCTTTTGCTTTAAGCTGTTCGGCGCTCAGGCACCAGCTGGGAGCCTGCGGCCGCCACTCGCAGCCGGGGCCGAGAGGCGCCCCAGGGACCGGAGCAGGTGCCGAGGCCGGCGAGACTCGCTCACCGCAGCCCTCCCGCCGAAGAGCCGCCAGAGCCCACCCGCAGCGAGGGCCGGCCGGCTCCCCCGGGCAGCCGAGGATGCCCGCTCGCCCAGCCGGGATATCCGCTCGCCCAGCAGCCGGGATGCCCGCTCGCCCAGCCGGGGATGCCCGCTCGCCCAGCCGGGGATGCCCGCTCGCCCAGCCGGGATGCCCGCTCGCCCAGCCGGGATGCCCGCTCGCCCAGCTGGAATGCCCGCTCGCCCAGCCGGGGATGCCCGCTCGCCTGGCCGGGCCGCCTGCCCGGGGAGTGCCTCCGGCGGCCGCACCAGGCTCCGCGGCCGCTGCGCATCCCGCGGAGCGGCTTCCGCCCCGCTCCGCCGCCGCCAGCGCCGGGCCCAAGGGCAGCCCCCACCCGCCCCTCCGGTCTCGCCCCTCCGGTCCGGCCCTGCCGCCCCGCGGGTGCCTCACCTCCGCCGGCGCCCGTGAGATGCGGAGCGGCTCCCGGCGCCTTGCAGCTCTCACCGAGCCCTCGCTCCCGGCGCCTTGCAGCCCTTACCGAGCCCTCGCCGCCGGGGGAGCAGAGGGATGCCCCGCTGACTGAAGGGCTGCTGCCAGTAGCTGCGCCCCGCCGTGCCGAGCTGAGCCGAGCCGAGCCGAGCCGAGCCGTGCCGCCCGCCGCTGCGGCAGGACCGCCGCCACCGGCTGAATATGCTGTCTCACGGTGGACAGGCTCCTCCCGAGAGCTGCTGCTGCCGCTTTCCTCCTCCCGCCTCCTCCTCCTCCTCCTCCGCCCGCGCGCCCCCGGTTGAGACACCCCCGCCGCCGCCCGTGGGACCGGGGCGGGGCCGCGGGGGGCGCGGGGCAGGTGGCGGCGGAGGGGCCGGCTCAGTGTCCCCGCCCGGCCCCCCAGCAACTCCGGCCTGAAGTGCGCCCGCTCGGCTGCGCGATGTTCCCCTCGCTGTCACCCCCACAGTGGCGCAGGCTTCGCCCCAGGAGCAGCCGAGCCGGCAGCTGCGCGGCTGCCCGGTTGTCAGCACAACACCGGCTTCACCACCAGCCCCACTACAGCCCAGGCAGCATCCACCGCCACCTCCACAGCATCCTGACACCACCGCATGGCAGCAGCCGTCAGCCCCACCACAGCTGAGGCAGCATCCCCACCACCATCCTCACGGCAGCAGCTGGCAGCCCCACAAAGGCTTAGCCATCACCCTCTAAGCTGCCTAGGATGTCCTCCCAGGATATCCTCACCACTACTCAACGGCATCCTGGCCATCAGCCCCGTAGCAGCCTGGTCAACTGTCATGGCAGCAGGCTCCTGCTTAGTCCTGTCCCTTTCTGGAAGAACAGGGAGAGCTCCAGAACAGAGGCTTTCATGGTTAAATGGATAAGACTGCCCAAAGGCAGAGGTTTTGTTTTGTCCCTGTTTCCTCATACCATTCATGGGGACAGGTACCAGGCAGGAGGGCCAGACTTCTAGTATTGCCCCTGCTTCTCTCCACACTGACACATCCATCTCCTGGGGGAGAGATGCCAAGCAGAGCTGTTGGGGATAGTCCATGTTCCTGCAAAATAGCACCCCCCTCTAGTGTAGATAACCCAGCTTCCCACTCCCTGTTGCACACAGGTATGTTGCCCCACACATGAGGAAAACATTGTACCTTTTGGTACCATGGTTTGTTCTTTAAAACCTGATGTCCTGGACATTCTGTTCTCCGTCCCTGTGGTCCAAGAGGTACCCTCCAGAACCCAGTCCCTGGAGCCTCATCTCTTGTTTTCTTTTGGTGGGAAACACTAATTGCAGCCACTGTCATTCGAGGTCTAGGGTCTGTCCTAGGAAGAGTGAGGTATACCCAGCCCACTGAAAAGCCAGAAAAGATTCACATCACCTCCAGATCCTGCCAGACTATCACCTCCAGCTCCCAGACAGACTGCGCCTGGCCAGGAGACAAAGAATCCTGAAGAGGAGCAAAAGCCTCCATTGCTGGTGCAGATACAGTAATGAAATAACAGTTTCTCAATTTAATTGGAGTTGAATCAGGAAAGATTCATCTTTTGCTCTCCTGTGAAGCTCTTAAAGAGCAACATCTTCTGCTTCTGCAGGTGGAGCATGTGGGGAAAAACCCCTGTGGTTTTAAATGCACAGTTTGAAAAGTTTTGAGTTTGGTGCATTTGGTTTGCAGCTCTTTATTAAAACAAGGCCCTTTCAATATCAGACACCCAAAATTGAACTTCAGAAAGTGATTTTTGCTTTTGAAAGGGTTGGAGTGATTGCCTTAGCTTTAACATAAATGCCATACAGTTTGTTTAGGTTCCTTGGAATTGCATGTCACTTGCAAATTCCCTGCAAACTTAGTGGATTGCTTTAAATTATCCTGACCTAAGAGGGCCTTGTAGTCATTTAATATTCCTGAAATGACAGATGAGACTGGTTCTCCATGGGGCCTGATGAGATCCTGCTATTGTTAAGAGACTGTCCTATCCATATAACCATGATGCCATGGTATCACACACATATCATGGCATCACATTCTATGATGATACCAGGCATACTAATGTATGGCATAAATGGGTTTCCAGAGCTTGCTAAGCCCTAGATTTTTTTGTTACAGAGTAATGGCATTTTGTGCTCTAGTAATGACTACATGAGATATTTCTTTAAAAAATCCTGTAAACCCAAGTTCAATGGGACACAATTTTGATATCTGTTATATTCACATTTGCCAGAGGTGATTCAGTCTTTTGAAAGCATAAAAATAAAGGATGGAAATGTATGTGTCAAGGAAAACTTGTTTAAAAATCCTCATCAAAGATAATGAGAGATTTAGTAAAATTATTATTTAAAAAATAGGGAATTGTGTACAGAGGAGTTCAGATATAACTTCAGTGGCCAGGGTAGTATGTTAAAAACCCACAAATTTCTCCTCAGAGTAAACTGCTGTAAGGAAATTTGGAGAGAAGCAATACTAGATAGTATAAGCTAGGTGTTCCTACAAGTAGCAAGCTCCAGGAACTCAAGAAAAATTTATGAGCAGCCCAGTTAAGAAGCTCTCTGAAGGAATAACAAATTTCCCTAGAAGTGATGCTCTGTCCTCCTTGACCTCAATCTCACCATTGTCTCCTCTAATCATCCACAGCAAAAGGTCTTACCATCTTTGTGGATTTCTTCCTCTAGGCATGCAAGTTCTGTTGTCACTAATTTTACAAGGCAGGGATAAAATCTTCATACACCAAGAAGATATGATTGTATTCCCTTTTCAAAACAAAATAGTTATGATCAATAATGTATTTATAACTCCTTGTAATGAAAAATATCCAGTCATTTCAGTATACACCACTAATTTTACATTTTCCCATTAAACACAAATCCATAATATTATCCAACTCAATATATTCTGCTAGTAGCATTTTCTGATTATTTATTTTTAATCATCAGGAGAAAGTGCAGTAGCACAAAGTTAAGAGCATTTTCAAAGCTCATGTGTCCTCACTCTGTGAGTTCAGGAGGTGGTCATTGTAGCCTCAGACTGCTTTATGAGAACAACAGAGGGCAAACTGGTCAGCAATTACAGTCATCTGACAAGCTGCCTTCCCTGCAGCAGAGGCCGGTTGTACATGGACACACAGCCACCACGCTGTCATCTGAAGAGAAATCAAAGATTAAGGAAACGTTTGAAGTCTATCACAGACTATGGATTGTGTAGACAAACAATATTGTTAAAATTACAAAAAAAAAAAAATCATTGTTTGCCTATCTCCCCTCTTCTAGCTTACACACATGTAAAATGTAGAGGTTTCCATGCACATTAATATGTGCAGTGTGCGGTTAATTGCTAGATTGGAAAAGTTCAAGGGAAAACAGTTTGACATGTTTTCTTTTGAAGTTACTTTATATAAGTTGCTCACATTTAAGTTATTAATGAAGATGGGTATAAGTTCCTCTGGCAAATGAATAACTGTTTATGATGCAGCACAAGACAAATAATTAGTAATAATTACTAGAACATTGCCTTTCCCTGCCTCAGGCACCAGCAACTCTTACATCACAGCGGGCGTTAATAAATGAGCAAATCCTCTAGGAAGTTTTTGTCACTGTAAGGTAAAAAATTAATTTCAAAGCAGACATTTCTAAGGCTTAGTGGAAATGGCAGCACATTTTAGACACTTTGCACGGTAGGCATAACCTAGGCTTGGTAAATAACAGAGGGCATTACAAAATGCCTTCCAGCTTTTCAAAATCAATGATTTAAACAAAGGATCAAAAGGCAGAATGAAAGTTTTAGAAAAAATAAGGAATATCACTTCTGAAGTCAGGCTTACTGCTACAGCAGTAAAGTCCCTATAGGGCACTATTCCACATGGCTTCAGAAATCTTTCCTTCACAAGTGAACTAGTTAGTTACTCATGTAAGAAATGTATGGGTGGTTGCTCAGTTAAAAAGGAAAAAAAGTTAATAGGAAATATTGGAGAGCTTGTTTTACTGTCTGCTGAAATCAGTTAGATCTCCGAGCAGATCACTGAGCTGAAATTTCTGCAAGTCTGCATATCCACAATACATTCAAGACTAAAAAGGAAGATTTTAAATTTATCTGGTACACAGTCACTAATAATTCCTCTGTCAATTGATTTCCTATTGGTATAATGCCAGCTCCAAGATCTTTGCCAAAGCACATGTACAAAGCCAAAAAACTCCTACATCTTAAAAAGGATAAATTCTTTCTCAGAAAAAACATCAGTAATAAGAGATGCTGCATAGAAGTAGAAGGTAAAGGGAGAGCTGTGGCAGATGGCTGAGTTCCATGCTCCTCTGGATTTGGGTTATTCTCCAAACATGTTGCAACTCTGTGCTCCTAGAAACAATTATTTTAGTGACAGGCTCTTTTCTAAGCCTCTTTTCTCGCTTTGTTCCTCATTTTCCTACAACATTGTCACCAAAAAATTGTTGTCCTAAAATTCAACAATTCTGTACATCTGAAACAGGAATCATTAACTTGACTTGTCATCTGAGACTCTGCCTGTTAAAACACGTAATTTCCCAGGCTTCCGATTTTGCACTTGTAACCAAGGCACAGAATGGGCTGCAAGAAAGAAAGACTATAGAAATTTTGTTACTGCCTTTGTAAATAGCAGGGGCTTGCCATGTAATGCAACAAATTCCTCTGATTTGAAAAGAGTCAGTGTACTGGGAAGGGTTTGGAAACATGTCAGCAAAGCAGCTAACCTGGGAAGGAAGTGGAACATTCTGGGAGACACCTCCTGGCAATGGTCATGCAGATTCAGCAGCATGAAGAGGACTTCAGGCTTGAAGGGTTTTACTGTGCTCATGTTCTGAATTACTGAGGAAGCTGCAAAAGGAGAGCTCCACAGCTTGAGTGGCAGTGCCTGGAAATGAAATGGGCTTCAGGCAGAACCGGACAGTTTAGGGAATACAGAGTCTGAAATGCTCTCCTAAAAACCAAACTACACAGTTGTCTCCACCCACCTCTGTTTTGAGTTCCTGAGAACTCAATAGTTTTGTTGAAGGGAACAAAATAAAAAGAGTTTACAGAATTACCAGCAGCACCCAGCTATCTTTACAATTATTGTGCTCTTTTTATAAAAGGTTGTCTCATTTCCCCACACCACCTTTGGGTTGAAGTCCACACCTTTGTGTTTGATTTAAAAAAACAACAATTTGCATTTTTGCAAACACCGAAGGATGCTACTCCTTTATAGGATTCCTGAGATCTCCCAAATATTACCTTGAAACTTAGCTTTACCAAAATTAAAATCAGTTGTACATACAAGGTGAGGCATGAATTTAATACATCATGAAAATGGATTTAAGTGTATGGAAGCAGATAAGTGCTATTTTTGACAACAAATTGAACCTTATGGCAAATTATTCATACAACTGAAAGCAGAGTCCATTATGTAGAGAAGATTCTAAAGGGAACTATTTATCTAAAATTTCTCTTTGAAATGTCCCTTATTTTTCATACTTTGTTCTGCCCAAGACAGTCATCTTTGCTTGCCTTTTCATTATGCCTTAACCATGAACTGGATGGAATAATTGGTGTGAGTTAATAGAAAATTCTGGCTTTAATGTCCCATCTACAGACACAACAACAGTAGGTGCTAATTACAGTAATGATCTGGATCTTTGTGGAAGTGGCTCAATGTGTCCATGCATAACGAAAGTTTTCAAGCAGCGTCCTAGCTCTAAGTTCATGCTGCAGTGTTAGCAAACCCCTCACCTGGGGCCTGAGGTGACCAGCCCTTGCCATGGCTTCCATTTTTTAACCATGCTCTTCTCATACATATCCACTGCTTACTGAAAAATGTCTGTAATTTTTCTTTTCTCTCACCCTCATTTTTCCTGACTTAGAGTCTCCAGATGAGGATAAGCAGTTATGCTTGCCTGGAGGCCTGGATGACACTCACAGAGGGAAGATGAAAGCAGCAGCAGAGAAATATAACAGTTTAATCTTCTTAAAAGGGGATAGCTGATAAAGCAGTTCTGGGGTGGGCTTGTTCCACTGCTTCAAAGTGCTGTTTGGTTAAGGGAATTTATTGTTGCGCTGTGTGAGCATGATTATTTCAGCATTGCTTCTGATCCCAAATAGCTGTCATTGCCTATAGTTGTAGATGGGTATGTATTTTTCTCATTGAAATCTAAAAATAAATACTAGAGGAGTTGGGGAGAATTTCGACTGAATGCTATGAGCTTTCCGACATGGCAACTACCGTACCACAGAAGCCTAAGGGAAAAGATATGGCAGCACAGATTGTTCCTCCAATACAAGGCAAATTAAAATTCAGCAGACAAGTGGCCTTCATACCCAAGATTTTAGAAAATCAAATCAATTATACATTTCAGTCCAGAGGAAGGAGGCTGCTCCCACACAGACAAAATGAATAGGACTGCTTAGCATGGCATGAACAGGGCTATCTGTCCTCACTCCACAGTGGAACAGAGTGCTGTATGCGTGGCATATAGCAGGTAAGGTGATTTGGAATCCCTCAGCTCACAGGACACTGAGATTATGACTTGGAACTCAAAGTAGGCAAGCATCCAGTGTCAGTTTAGACATTGTGGTGCATGACAATGATTCACCTTGACTTGCCCACAGTTTTTAACACACTCATGTCCTGAATGGGATGTCTGTGCTTGGTAGGCAGCATAATTCCAACATTTTGCTTTGAGGGATGCTTATGTCACTCTCATGCACATACAGATAACACATCTCCAGTAAACCTTGTTATGTAGACGTTTCATGCCCTGTGCCATTCTCAAGGACTGCCTGCCTGCTCTCTCCAGGTGTGACAGAACTATGTCTGCACCAAAAGGCATCTCTAGAATGAAGTGCCGGGGATAAGAATGAGTCTTATCCACTGAGAATAAAATCTTCTGCCCCACTCTTCTTAACTTGGAGGTTAGTGAAGACTGCAGAAGAGATGGAGACAGAAGGCTTAGTTAGGAAATTGTATACTAAATGGTTATAAAGCCAATGACAACTAGAATGAATTGGGATTAGGAAGAGTTAGGGCCTGGGATAAACCTTTAGGTCTGGACAGGGTCAGAACAAGCAGCTCTGCACCAGATATAGGCAAGGGTCCAAAAGCTATAGGCCTGAAGAACTGGGAGGGTCTCAAAGTGATTGTGGCACCTGCCTTGTTTACTTGGATTGTAGTAGAGAAACTCACTCCTAAGCCTTTTGAGGAGGAAAGGGCCTGGCAGCTGCTGCAGAGGCTGAGGTGACAGCAGCTCCAGGGTTGGTTCTCTGTGAATAAATGACAGCAGTCACAGCACAATAATTCCCAGAGTGGTAAAGGGAGAGGTGGTGAAGGTCAAAGATGTTGCTGCTGTGATGTCAAGTTTAGATGTCAATCTAGTACAGCCCAGATGATGTTGAGACAGGAATGGAAGGAGGAAAAATGCTATGTCTGTACTTCCACCCAAAAAAAGGAGGTATCTGCCTCAAATTCATGGTCCCAAGCAGTGGCAACCAGTGTTGCCTCTGGGGCTGTGATCATCAAATACAGCAGGGTCTCACTTGAGTACTGGCCTTCCTTCTGCACATCACCTTGACAGAGCTCATTATTTGGAGGGCTGGGATAGTAACTAACAGTGGGAAATATATCTATGATGAATTACACAGTTACAACAGTGTTCTGCAGTGACAAAGAGCCTCAGCATTTTATTGTGGAATAGTTGCTGTCCTCTGTTTTCTGGAGTACGCTGGACATCTTTAGAAAACAGCCCAAAATATGAAACTCTTGATTGAGAAGATAAGATCAAGGTCATGTTAGAAGAACACTTCTTTTTCTGGAAAGCTGTATGCTGGAAGTGATGAGCTATAGGGGAGACTTGGGAGAGTATACAGTGCCAAAGGGAGGTAAAAGTTGGTGTTCCTAAGTCTCTCTTACCTCCTGTTAAAAGTAGTCAGACACTGTGGCGGCCAGATCATCTAAATGCTCATCCATAGAGTATATTCCCACATTGCCTGTGAGACATCTGGCAATGGTCTGCAGAAAGAAAGGAAAAACCTATAATCTGGTCAGAAGGTAATTACTGTGCAATGGCTTGGTGATGTCTCAGTGAAGAGTGATCAGTAGTGTCATTAGTAGATACCTCGTGTCTGCATTGATATCTTACTGCCTGTCAAGCTGGATGCAAAGAGTTGTTTAAGTGATTTGTTTCTTGCCCTGTGAACTTACTCCCTCTCTGCAGCAACAGTGTCACATCCCGGATTCATCTGTGTGCAGGCAGCTGCAGAGTGAGGCATCAGTCAGATGCCACCTGAAAACCCATGGACTCACATTCCTTATGGGACCATGTGAGCACAGTGCAGGGCATGTGACAGTCCCCAAACTCTCTGTTTGTTCATGATGCCCAATGTGATGCCCAATGTGAAGGAGAAAAGGGAGTTCTTGCCAGAGTTATGTCATCTCAGAGTCCTCACTCGACACTGCTGGCCTCCTGGAAAGGGTTATTTCCTTGTGGAGGAGGCAGAAGCCATGCTTTGGAGTATCTAAGACAGGCAGTGATTTCATACATGCACGCTGTCTGACCTGCTTACAGCAGAGCTGTTTAACATCATCCATCAGGGCTGATGCAGAGCTGCCATGAGTTTATATGGCTGTATGGTGCCAAGGGTCTGAGGAAAGCATGAAAGAAGGACCTCAACACAAACTTAAGATCACATTTTTCCCATGAAAACTTGTCTTTCATCAGACAAATCTGTCAGTGCTGTCTTGACTCTTGTGCAGTATTTGTCCAAGGAACTGCTTGGGCAAATATTGCACAAGCAGTGCAACTCATGCCTTGCTGCAAGTCTGTCCTACCCCAGCTATTCCTGAGATGAGGTATTTCTTCTTGACATTTGTATTATTGGCAGAAGGTAGTGATTGGCTGAGTGTGGGAATCCTCCACTTGAGGCTGGAGAGCCGCTGTCCCTAGCAGTGCTGCTGTCCCCCAGCCCCAGCTGGCATTTCTGGGACCTCGTGTTACAAAGGAAGGGTCTCACTGTTGGGAAAGAACATGGGCTTCCAAGGTGTTTTTGCTTCAGGAGAGCTATGAATGCTACATGGGAGAGGGGTCTCTCAGCAGCTGCCCTGCAGCCACCTTGGCAAGCAGCTCAGAGATGCTGGAGCACTGAACAGCTCCACCTGCAGCCTTCAATGCCTCCAGGCTTCCCTCTGAACGAGCAGGGGAGGGAGGGACTTGCTGCATGACTGAACGCAGGCTGCAGCTTTGGGAGATGCCTGTAGCCTAAATGTGGGTGACACCTTGTAGTCAGATGAGCTACACATCAAGTGTAGCCATCCATTGTAAAGTACCGCATAAGTGCACATTGGGAGAGATTCACTTTTTGTCACAGCCTGCTCCTGCGCAGTCACAGCTAATGGCAAGGCAGAGGCTTTGCTGCAGCCTTGGGACTGTGTATTTCACATGGTGTGCCACCAGCTTGTACCTCAGCCACCCTTCCCATTTCTGTGTCAGTGGCTAGTGCTGGTCCTTTTTCCCTGGGCTGCACCTGCTGTGCAGTGTTTTCTTTAATACCTTCCTTCACATAATTGCCTGACAGCTGCCTGCAGTCTATATCTGCTTCCTGCATCTCACCATTTCCATGTAGCACAGCTGCCAGGTCTGGCACATATTGCTAATGCCTCTCCAAAACCATCCAGGAGTAGTAACACATTAGCAGGATTTAGTTTTTGAAAATTAACTGTCAGGCTTTGCAGTACAGTACAGATGTAAAATCCTCCTCGCCACCAGCAGCTTTTATAAATGTGCTATAAATACAACTGTAGCAAGGCAAAAGGATGATTACATTAAATTATGTTGAAAGCATAATAAGCAGCTTAGAAGTAAAAAGTTTACAGAGGTGCTGCAATTGTCCCCCCATTGTATTACACATCCTAAAAATCCTGTTCCAGGGTTACACAGGAAAAGAAAACACAGCAGATCTCATAAAGATCTAAAAGGGCACTGCAAACTTTACACTACATTAGTATGATGATGGAGTTTTGTGTTTGTAACCACTAATCAGAGTGGGTGAGTTTATAAAGGCATATTGCTTTTCAACACATCCCCTAAAAAACAACCCTTGTGGTATTACTATAAAGATGTTACAGAGTTATAGAAAAGTAAGCATCTGTGAAAAATGTCAAACTGAACCAGAGGAACCATTACCTATGTCACACTGTACACTAGGAAAATGAATGTATCCTCACCTCAGCATGGTTTTCTCACCCTGACTATGATGAAAATAAAAATAGTTCTGTGTACGTGTCTAGACAATATACACACAACTCTCTCCAGTACATAAAAATATTTTTTTGCAGCATGACCAGATACTCTGCTTTCCACTGATTCATCCTACAGGCACACTTTTTAAAAATTACTATCCTAAAGACAGCTAATATTCTACTTTTTAATAAAGATTTTACCTTCCCACTTTATCTGAAAAACGTTTTCCTATGTATAACAGGAAACTTCATTTCAATGAATTTTAATGCATGCTGAGATAGTTCTATTATTTAATTCTATATATTTTGGGTTTTGTGGGTTTTATTAATATTTGGGAGTAGACAAGCTGAGTTATGCACAGTGACTCTCAAGGTATGAGATCAGTTCTGGCACGGCCATTGACACAGTAAGAGAGAGGCTTGTATTTGGGAAGCTCATAAACGGATCCTTAGGTTTGTGCTATGGATATCAGTCCCATGTTCTGCTACCCAAAACTGCAGCCTCTTTCATGTTTTGTGATCCACAAAGGTGCTAAGTCTTCCACTGTAAGTGCTTTTCCTACCTCTGTTTAAATTGTACATTTTCATAATCATTTTCAATAAGTCAGGGTCAATCAAGCTGGTTGATGGGAAGCACTTGGATGTTCAGTCTCCAGATGAAGTGGCTGGGATCTTTCAGAAGAGTGAGCTGCTCCACAGCACCAGCATCTAAAAAGCCAGATTCTCATCCACTTGATGATTCTGCTCTCCATCACACAAACCACAGACTCTGTTCCTGTATACTTACGATTATGTCCTTCGTCCATGAACCCATCCCTTTATTTCTTATTGCAAAAATAATTTCACATAATACATTGCTTTATTAACCATCAAGCTTTTCAGGAAGATATGATGGGTGAATGAAAGGGTATGTGTATATTCCATGGCAGAACATATACATGATATAACAGAATAATTGGGACAGCCACCATTCATTTTTAATTTTTTCCCATTCAAATTTTTATTTAATAACTAAGTTTTATGTCTAAAGTATAGGAGATAAGAAAATCAGCCCTAATAATTCATTAATTATCACAAGAACACCACTTTTGTTTCCTTACTCAACTCTGTATTTTGAATTTGTTCAAATACTCATGTTTGATACACTGCTAGTAAAATAGTTATTCAGTGTTCTCAATCCTCCTATTTATTCAGGCTTCTCATTATATATCAGAACTTCCATTAAGACTTTAGACATTGATTGATGCTTGATCTTCCATTAGTACAAAGGGGGTTAATACATAGAAAAGGAAAATAAAACACCTTCTTAAAGTGTGAGCATCATAATAAAGTGAGTATGGCTCAATTACTGCTACACAGCGCCATGTTGCCACTAGGTGTCAGGGACACAATTCACTCTGCCGGGCAGCAGGACCGCAGGCTTGCTTAGCTGTGGCTCACGTCCCCCAAGGATTGAGGGATAATTTTGCCTACGCTCTTACACCTCTCAGTTAAAGGCTTTTAAACGGCAGTGGAACTGGTCCTCCCTTTGAGAAGAACACTGTTGTGAAAACTCTGTGTACTGGGGCACTTAGCTCTGCCACCCTGGTAGCCATAGTGAGGGAGTTACAAATAGAAATAGGAGGCAAAGTATAAAGCAAGTACAAGACAAGGGCGGAGTGGCAGACATTGTCTACCTGGACTGCTGTGAGGCCTTTGACAGTGTCTCTCATAAGAAACTCACAGAGAGCCCAGTGGGGCATGGCCTGGACAGACATACACAGTGAAGTACACTGAAAACCGTCTGAACATCTGAGGCACGGAGTCTAGCCAGAGGCCAGGAGCCAGCAGTGTACCTCAGGGGTCGGGGCTGGGTCTAATTCTGTTCAAAGTCTTCATGGCCTGGATGACAGGGCAGAGTGTACCCCCTGCCAGTGTGCAGTTGACACAAATCTGGCAGCTGGGCAGAGTGGCTGATATA
The DNA here is from genome assembly GCF_963513975.1 of Fringilla coelebs. Taxonomy (NCBI): domain Eukaryota; kingdom Metazoa; phylum Chordata; class Aves; order Passeriformes; family Fringillidae; genus Fringilla; species Fringilla coelebs. The sequence goes on from NC_140028.1 coordinate 128,591,526, forward strand.
CCAGAGGGTTGTGCTGCCATCCAGAGGGACCATGACAGGAATGGGTGAGCAGGAAGCTTAGGAGGTTCAGTAAAGGAAAGGGCAAGTCCTGAGTCTGGGGAGGAACAGCCCCCTTCACCAGTTTATGCTGGGGACACCCAGCATAAAAGCATCTTCACAGTAGATCTGGGTCCTGGTAGATGCAAAATTGAACATCAGCCAGCAATGTGCCTATGTAGCAAGGAAGGCTGAAGGGATCCTGGGCTGCATTAGGAAGAGTGCTGCCATCAGGTCAAGGGAAATAACCCTTTCACTCTACTCACCACTGCTGAGGCCACACCTGGAGTACTATGTCCAGTTCTGAGGCCCCAGTAGAAGACAGATATGTACATACTGAAAGAAGTCTAGCAAAGATTTCATATGTCTGATCACCAGCCCCTGGGTCTGGCCATTCAGCTGTTTTTCAACCCACCTTACTGCTCATTCAGCTCATATATACAGCTTGCTTATAACAATCTTATGGAAAACAGTGCCAAGGGCCTTACTGAAGTCCAGGTAAACAATATTCAAAGTTCTCCCCTGATCTACCAGGCTAGTCACTTCATCATACAAGTTTCTCAAGTTGCTCAAGACCTTCCTCTTAGGCAAGCTGTGCTGATTACTCCTGGTGATTTTTTTTTTTTGATTGTTCATGGGACTGGTTTCCAGGATTAGCTGTGGCATCACCCTCCCAAGGATCAGGGTGAGGCTGACCAGCCTGTAGTTCCCTGGGTCTTTCTTCTTGCCCTTCTGAGTTATAGAAGTGACATTTACCTTCCTCTAGTCTTCAGGTACTTCTCCCAGCCATCATGAACAATCCCAGATCATTGAATGATTATTGAAAGTGGCCTCACAATGACATCTCCCAGCTCCCTCAGCATCCTGTCAGGACCCATGGACTCATGTAAGTCCAGTTTACTTAAGTATTCCCTGATCTGACCCTCTTTCACCAAGGGTACATGTTCCTTGATCCAGTCTTTCCTCCTGGTCTTGAGGATCTGGGACTCCTGAAGGCTAGTAAGGATGGAAGCAAAGAAGGCATTCAGTATCTCAACCTTTTCCACGCCCTGTGTAGCCAGGTGCCCCACCTCTTGAGCAAGGTGCCCACATTTTCCTCAGGCTTCCTTTTATCACCTATGTACTTACAGAAGCTCTTCTTGTTGTCTCCATCAGCCCTTGGTCTGATTTAAATCCAGCTGGGTTTTAGCTTTCCAAACTTCATCTCTCAATGTTCAGACAATGATTCTCACAGGTATTCCTCACAGGTTACCTGTCCTTGCATCCTTTTTGTGTTTGAGTATGGCCAGGAACAAACTTGTTTATTCACGTGGCCCTCTTGAAATTTTTGTCTGAGTTTTTACTCATTGGGATGGAACAATCGTGAGTGTGTAGGAGGTAAGATTTTAATAGTAATCATCTTTCTTAGCTCCACCTTTCCTCCAAGGCCTCATCACACAGCATTTTTTCCAAGAGCTCTGAAGAGGCCAAAATCTGCTTTCCTGATGTCCAGGGCTCTGACCTTGTTTTTCCACCCTCCCTGCTCTTGGGATCCTGAATTCCACCCTCTCATGGTCACTGCAGGCTGACCTGCACACAAGGCTGTCTTTGATCTTCACATTCCCAACAAGCCCTTCCTTGGCAAGGATGTGGTCCAGTGATGCACTTCTCCTAACTGGCTTCTCTATCACTTGGAGGCTTGGAGGAAGAAGTTATCATAAATGCCTTCCAGGAACTTCCTGGCTCGTTAAGTTCTACAGTGTTGTTATCACTGTTGTTCTGCAGGCAATACTATCTAAATCTGTGCTGTGTATTGAACTTGTTATGCAATACATTCAACTCTGATGACATGAACTGACTTCCATGGCTTTGGCAGTCCTCTGTGCAGGATGCACAGAACTACCCAAGATTCCTTTTGTCATGCCATCTGAGAATCCCTTTGTGTGTAGGGACTAAACATGGGACTGGACCCTTTCTATTATGTTTTATTATGTGTGCTGTAGATAAGATTCCTATTTCATTTTTAGCCATCAGAAACATAAGATAGCCTGCAAATAATACAGAAACCAGTGGGAAAAATGTTCAGGAAAAAGAAAGATTTTCCTGGAATCTGCAATAAAGAATTTTCGAAAGCACTTACAGATTTACTACACCCTGTAGGACTGTCTGTTGGATATATATAATATACTGTGACAGGGTGGTTTTGGTAGTAGTAGCCTGAAGGACTTTTCTTGGAAAACTGTTACTTTTTTCTCAGAAATCTTCAATTATGATTCAAATAACTCTTTAGCTAACTCCAAATACATTCAAATTCCCAAATATACACACTGAAAACAAACAAAAATTAATAGAAATAAATAAGAGTCTTCAGTAGGAGCTTACAACCAGGGAAAAGAAAGGATCAGCATTATAAGAAGAAAACATTTCAGGATCTCAGCGGACAATATCCTTGAGCTTAGACAGTGCCCCATAGGCAAATCTAACCTGCACTGGGTTAGCTGTCATGACATCCTGCATTGCCACAGAAATCTGCTGGGGTGCAGTATCTCAAGGAACATGGACAGAATTGATGAGCCAATAATGCCTACTGCCCATTTCAAAACCTTTTGCTTCCTAGACAAAATAACTCAGGTTTTACAAAATTTTGCTTTCTTTTTATGTCATTTATTAGACTATAATTAACTTAGAAAGTTTTCTCTGATTATTTACCAAGAATGGCTACAACACACATTTCTTTTAACAGCTACATGCATTATGTTTGCACAGCAAGATTTCAGGAGCAAACTCTAGTTAAAAGCACTTAACAGAAACTTACTTTTTTGGGGCCAGTAAGAACAAGCCTTTCTGTTTTGCAACAGCTTTCCTAGCAGATATTTTCATAATGCCAAAGATGGGATATAGTAGTGTTTGTCTGTTCAGTGTCAGTCTGGAAGTCAACTTTCTGAAAGAACAATAAGTTGTCTATTTAAGATGTTTTGAGCTCGACTACCAGAAACCTGGGCATGCAAAAGGCATTTGTCAGTTCTAAAATAATTTCCTTTATCTGATTTTAGACAGAAAACTTGAATGTATAGATGAATATCAGAATATCAATTCCAATGAAAATTTTAACTTTCAACTCTATAGCATTTCCTTCCAGAATATCACAGAATCCTTGGTTGAAAGAGAAAATAGGTTTAGCCCTACCAGAGGCTGAGATTAGATCTGACAGCTTGATTAGAATCCTAAATACCCAGTCTATTTCTGTACACCTATATCATGTTTTCCCTTACCACCTCTGCTCAGAGCCAAAATACAAACCCTCCTGCATGTCACATGTTGGCATGCCAACCTCTCAGACAAATGCCAGCGAATGAGGAATTGCTTCTTTCCACAATGGAGGAAAAATTGTGTTACGGAAACATTGACACTTCACAAATGAGAAAAATAATGTGTCTTCAATGAATTCAGTCATAAGGAGGAGAAAAGGTCCCTGCAATAGTAAATATTTCTCATTTATTGTCCTAAGTTGCAAGAGGATATTTAAGTACTGTCTGGAAGAGTAAAAGGGGAATGTCATAGTGTTGCATGGCTGCCTAATTTTCATAAATAGGCTGTCTCTAAAGTACCATAACTACAACTGCCATGGGTCTCCCAGAAACTAAGTTGCCCTAGCTATGTTTATATCTCTTTCATATCTTCCTTAAACTAACAAATTTCTATTTTTGTGAGCTAGTAGCTTTGGGTTTATGTCATGCAGCAGGTGTAATCCAGGTTCTAATTATGTCTAGACTTAATTCAAATGCTCACAACCTGTTTCCTTGGAAATAGATTACGATAATATACTAATATACTATCTTGTTTATTGTCCTACACATTTTGTATCTTTAGTGCAGGATTGTACTGAAGTTTCCTACAGAACTAGGATCAATTCTCACCAGTATTTTGCCAGGGAAAAAGTCATGTGAGTTTCTACTTATGGAAAATTGATATCCTCAAAAGTCTTACTGTTCACTTAGGGACTTAAGTTTTCACAGAAATCAGTACTTAACCATTGCTCTGTATGGATATCAAACCTCATTTGAACTCTAAATTATATATGTAGCATAAAACCACTCCATTTCTTTCTGTCTCTACACATAAATCTGAAATAATCCTTGCGGTAAAAATAGCAAAGTGACTAGTGGCCACAAGAAAATACACGACCTTAGTACATTGATGGAAATGTTTTCTAAGTTCACTGTCAACACCAGACTGCCAATGACCAAGCAGATCCCACAGGACATGATGGTATTTAGCTTCTTTCAATTTTCTTGTTACTCTCCCAAACTGTAACTCTTACCCTAATTCTAACATCACTATCCATCCTAATATAAAGCATAGGATATTGCCTCTCAACACAGTGCTGAACATTGCCCAAGGGCAATGAGAGCTGGGACTGAGAATTTAGTGCCCACCTGAGACCCTCCAGCCTTCCACTCAGTCCATCCCCATTCCAATCTGTAAAGCCCTTGACAGAGGGGTTCACACAAAAGCATGCCTTCAGTGCCTTCCAAGTCCAGCCCTCACTCCAGCTATGCCTACTGTTGTCTCTTCACAGCTGGGCAGAGCTCTCCCATCCCTCAATAGTATCCCCTGTGCCAAATGGGAAGCTTCTGTGCAGCTGACTGAAAAATTACTTTCCTAAAGGAAAAGGCACAAGGTCTTCCATTCAGATACCATCAACCTCTTCCCCAAATCAATCCTCTTCGCTATTCTTCTCAAAAGTGCAGAGAGGTGCCAAACCTCAAACTCAAGGTGAGGGTGTTGGCCTGCAGGGATGCCAGCCCTCACAGTATCCCAGGGACCATTCCTAAGTTAGCACAAAGAGGGACATCAGCTATGCCTGGGTCCTCTCCTCTAATTGTTTTAAAGAGGCAGTCAAGCCATCTTAGACTCATTCTTTTGTGATTATTTGCTCTACTACTTTTTCTTCTAAAAAATCTTCAGCTTCTGCTTATTTTGGATACCACTTTACCGTGAGAGATGCCTTCACTGACTTGGATCTTCAGACTTGATGTCTGCAGTCAGCAGCAAATGCTATCTGTGCATTGCTCCCTCCTGATGTTGACTAACTGGACAGAAAGCTGACAGTCTTGATCTGGGAGCTAACACAAAAGCCAGGGCAGGGTGTGAAAACTTTTCAAAGAATTTTGTTTAGCTTAGAGCTAGAGACTTGCTAGAGATCACATAATTTATGCAGTTCCTTGAAGGGCCTTAGGGACATTTTCCATGTTTCATGAAGTTTTAGTGTCTGGATTGAAGCAGTGGCCTGCATCTGACTCACTGCTGAGTACCCAGTTTCAGAATTTAGGCTAATGCAGGTAACACAGTTACACGTGTAAAACATCTAGGGAGTTTCTAAACATCTATATGTCACTGAGTAATGGAAAAACCCAAAATATCATTCATCCTGATAGCTAGAGCATCTATCCAAAATCTGAAATAGCAAGGAAAACAAAGACGTTTTGACAAAAAAAAAAAACCAAAAAAACAGAAGGCTTGTATGCCCTGCTAGGAATAAAGTATGCAGCAACTTACAACCCATGTCTCATCTTTTGACTAGTCTTGAGTATGGGTATTAAGTCCACTTTTTCTTTCCTACCTCTCTCCAATACCAAAAAACCCAGCAAGATCATCCCTCCTCAGTCATTAGCTATGAGGTTCTTTAGCATAATAGCAACAACTCATCACAGTCCTATCTATGGTGGTATGAATGCTAAAAAGGCCTTGATAGGACCTCTCTGTGGGACACCCATCCTAGGAGTCTATACTGTATGGGCAGGGGTGGGATGGCTCAGTGAATCTACCTAACATGTCAAACGCGCCTAGTCTGGGAAGCTCACAAGGCTGTCTGACAGAGCATGGTGGCCTCAACAACTGACTAAAATAGCAGGAGATCCTGCACAAAGCAACATTCAATCAATTAAAAATTTCCATGCAGAACTCCATCTTACCTTTCTAATATTTTTTTTTACTACATCCGAAGAAGAGACAGGAAGTTCGCGTCCCTCCCTTCCCTCCTGAGTGCACTCAGATGTTGGTCCTCATGGGGGAATTATCAGTTCCTCCTCCTTTTCTGCCCCCTGGTTGCTGGCACCACTGATGGTCTATCTCAATTCAGATATCCCATGTTTCCTCCAACAATCCATGAGTAATGATGGACATGACATCGGCAGAGCACTTTTAAAACAGCAGGATTGCTTATTTTATCCAGAAAGAACAAAGCACACAGAGAAAAGTATTTCAAAACAAGAATATGAATGTCTGGTTTATTTTTTCTTGCTAAAAAGGTGTCCTGGTCACTGACTTCCTCAAGTAAGACAGTAATAAGAAAAAAAATTCAACTCATAGAATTAATCTATGCATAATGTAGGAAACTGAACAAAGGGCAAATCAGACACCTGACTTTTTCCTTTCAGTGTGCCTTTTGCTATCTCCAATCTTACAGAGAAAGGTTTGATCCAGTTGCCACTTAAAACTACAGCTGAAATGACTGGAAACATTTAACTGAATGCAGTGGGTATTAGATTAGGACTTCATTCACAGTCATTCACACACTATCCAGTAACCGGAAATAACACATGCACAACTTCCCTCTGGCTGAGAAGTTAACCCATCACTTCAAGGATGTCCCAGCAATCCCCTCTAGTATCTCACACTGCAGTAGCAATGCATAGTACTTAATATGTGCAGCTGACAATAAGATTTCCCACATCCTGCTGAAAATAATCCATTTAACTCATACAATAACTCATGAGTTACTATCTGAACTCTGACTACAGCCAGCTCTTCAGCAGTGCAGTAGTTAGTGAGCGTACCAAGCCTGTCCTTTCCTGTAAACAACCTCTCCCTAATATATTTTCAGATACAGCTGTCCCATGCCCAAATACTTTAAAAAGCATTTGAAAATCTGGGTTGCACCCTACTGGAGACAGCCCAGGTTCCCAGTCATGACACAGAACAAACCTGTTCTACAAGCATAAAGGCTTTCTCTTAGGACAAATCAAGGTTATGTACAAATACACGCAGCACTTGGGATCAGACAGTCCATACTCTTCTACTAGAACAGGGAAACACGTCTTTTTGACCATGCAAACAGTAAACAGTGTATCAGACATAAAATAAGAGTCTAAAAAATGCAAATGTTAATAATTTTCTTAATGAAAAAAAAAGGAAGAATAATGCAATTGCATATCTCAATGCTAGTTGTGTTGTTCACTGCACTTCTGGAAAACATGTTCATTAAAATGAAAAGAGTGAGATAGAACAGGACCAGACAGGGTCCCTTTCCAAAGGGAGCTGTGGATAAAATAATTCAACTGATGTGATTACAGGGAAATTGTTAGGGGATATTTACATTGAGGAAAGCAATGCTATTCTGGCTCTGGTCAGAGCCCCCTTCAGCATTTCCCAGCATCCAGCACACTCAGGCAAAATATCTGTGTCATAGGGCATACCTAGTGTCATGCTACTGCCTTTTTGGTCCCTTATCAAGATGACAAGGGGCACTTAAAATACCACCCTCAGACTAGTGTGGTAACTGGCACGCTGAGTCAGGACAACTGTGAGCTGCTCTTAAGGAGAGCTAAAAGGTCATTTGCACAGCTCATGCACTAAAAATGTTAGCTGCTACGTAGTGCTGTAATGCCAGCAACCGTGATGTTAAGGCGTGCATATCCTGCAAGCTGATCAATATCAACAGTATAAATTTCATAAAGCTGCCAGGAGCTTAGATTACGTTAACACAAACAGCAAAGAAAGAACAGCCAGAAAAGATACTGAGAAGTAGGAAAGACAGCAAGGCACACAGCCCTTATGACAGCCCTGAGAAAAGAATCAGGACAAACAGCTTTGGATGATCTGCACGTGTATATCTATTCCTTTGAAATGCTGTGATATGTTTCTTTACCATAGAGGGGGAAGTTAATGGAAGAGGTAGTGAATGGATGGAAATAACATGAAATGATTTATGTTCAGATGAGAGTGGCAACTCACAACTCCCTCGAGCAGCAGCATTTAGTCTCTAAAGAATATAAATTACATACTTGGGAAACTGCAAGTTGCAGGTTGTAGCCTTGTTTTATTTGGCTGTCCTGACTTTAACTGGGGTTCAATAGATCCAATTTTTCAATTTCAGACCATTAGAGAGAAGAAGGAAAGGGGGTTGTAATTTTTTTGTCTTTACTACCTTGTGATCTTTTCAGCACATAAAGGTCACCTACAGCAGATGTCAATAATCACACTCTTTACAGTTTCCTTAAAGTTCATAATTTTACAGAACTATTTCACAGGTTACTAAACCAAACCAAATTACTTCTCAGCGAGAGTGAATTGGTGCCTTTCCTATATAATTTTATGAGTTCCCTCTGGGTCTTCTCTAGTCCAAGGATTTGAGCATTTGGCACAAGATTTGAAACATGAACTGACTGTAAAGGACCGGAATTATCTGGATGTTTCAAAAGTACAATATTAGATATTTTCCTCCAGGAATGGTTAAATAGAGACACCCTTTTTATTTGAAAGAGAAAATTCTTGAAGTCAAAATGCTCTTTGAATGACTTCAGATGGAAATTTATCCCATGTTTTCAACAGTACAGTTTAATTCAGCATGTTGGTCAGGCTTAGCACCTAATTTCTCAAGGTGCTATGGGTTCATAACTCTGACTGAAATCCCTCAGACCTGCAAGGTCTTGCAGCCTTTATTAAGCAGCCAGAAGTGCTGACACAAAACTACAGACTGCTTCTCAAAATGCAGTCCAACACTTCTTTGATTCTTTCTCATGGAAAGGGCAAATAATACCATATCCACTTACTGTATTTCACAAAAAGAGGGAAAATGCAATGAAGGTTTGACTAAGGGGAATGTGATAGAAATGTCGTTATTTGTTCAATTTTATTAAATTGCTGTTTTTTCCTCCAAGGCCTTGAAGAAGGTAATTTTCAGCAAAAATTACATCCTAACTAGGATTCTTGGCATTCTTTTGATTTGACTTCTTTTAACTGAAATGCTAAGAATTTAAAAACTATTTCCATACATGAGAGGTGATAAGCATGTACATCATTTGATGTGCATGCTGTAAGCCCAAAACACCGATAAACAGAGATAGACTTGTTTACTTCAGCATGGCATCACTCCCACGCAATATCCATTGCAGTATCTTACACCAATTAAATCCCACATTGCTTCTTTAACAATATTCTTATCTCTCTTTCCTAAGCTTCAGCATATAGGAACTGCAAATAAGGAACTGGTTTTAAGGATTCCATGTAGCATATCTGGAACAAAAAGCAGAAGGAAAACTGGTTTTCCAACACCCAACCCAGGGAAAAGCACTGCCCTCCCTCTCAGCACCTGCTGAAAGCTTGCAAGGGCTCTTGTGGTAATTACTAAGCTTTGTTTTATCTAGAGTATCTTCAAGGTTGTTCACCTTGGATTTATTTCTTGATCTGAATATTGAAATTTCAAAACATTTCTCCAGTACTGTTGAAACAGAGAATAAAAGCTTGTATTTCTTTCTGGGATTGAGGAAATGCCTAAATATTCAACTTTACTCAAATACGTATTCATGATGAGTATCCACAAAATGGAAGGCTTAACAACTCTCACTTCAACAGTCGTTGTGTGAGTGTCTAAGAAGAAATTACACTGATTCTTATATGGTGTAAGGAATCTGACACATACTGGTGGATATGGTTTTCAGCAGTGAAAATATGTTTTTTTCAAACTAAATTTTTAATTCAACAATTCAATTTCTCACAACAGACAAAGATATTTTTATCTCTGTTTCAGACTGTATCTTCCTGTATGTTAAAATATTTTCTTTCAAAGGAGGCTTTTTGAAACCAATGCCTGCAAATTTATTGCTGATTATTTGTACCCAGATATTATGCCCCAGATAATAGGGAATCAAGACTTGTATTTGCACATATTCTTAACTTTTAAATAGGTAAATATTTCAGTAATTTCTTCCTTCAGTATTTTTTGATATCTAGGGGTCGTTACCCATATAGAAACAAAATAAAATGTATGTTCATGAATGCCTGCATATAAATGTAACCACCACAGGAAATTTAGAGTATTGGTGTAATTTCAGTAAATAAAACGATGAAATATTAAACCCCACTAGTGTGGGGTTTTATGTCACTTTAGGTAGGCAGAAATCTTGGAAATCAAATACCACCATAGCTCTGATGATTTTGTTTTTTCATTTCAATGACTATTAGATAAGAACTAAATTGAAAATTGAGTTTGAAAATACCAAAGTGGATAGAGTAATAAATAATATTAAAGAACTACAGTAACAAGAAAACATACTTAATGCTGCATAGTAGAACTGCAGATTTTGTCTAATATACCACAAGATTTTGCCACAATAAATGGAGAGAGTTCCCTTGTTTAAACTGTTGTTAATGTTCCAGCAATGTTGTACTGACAATTTACCCATTATCTGTTAGTCACGACACAAAAATATCTTGCACTTCCTCAGACCCAAAGGCAAAGCATTTTAATTGAGCAGTGCAACATTTTTTATTGTACTGGCTCTTTATCAGGAATATTTCAATACACAAGTTACATTTTCATATTTAATTGCAGTTATCACACCTTAGCCTGTGGCTATACATTTAATCAAGTAAAAAAACTCCCACAGGCCTACTGTGTAGACAAGTCCTGTAGAGTATGTTATGGAAACTCAGTCTTTATGAGAACAACTGATTAGTATCTGTGAATTCACACTTCAGGGATAATAGTCAGGATGTTGCAAACAAAAAACAAACTTCCCTTGGGTAATCCTAAACACTAAGGAGAGGCGGCATTCCAGAGATACCCTGAGCCCTTTGAAAGAGTGGCCAGATAACACCATAGAGAGCCCTTTTCTAGATGATGTCTTGGCTTACTATATCCTAGACTAAACTTCTCATTCAAGTTCATATGATGTGGACACTAAAAGAAAATAAACTCTTTAAAATCTGATGAAGGAAATGCTGAGAGGGAACAACTGGGAATGCTTTCTAAGATCAGCCTCAGACAACATAACCTGGAGTAAGTTTCAGGCTCCAGTTCAGAGCCGAAACTCAAGCCACCACATCCACTTTACCAACTGTCTTGCTACAGTCAACAGTATCAAGTGCATCTGGTAGAACACTTAGCAAAAACATCTCCTCTTCACTCGGAGTGATCTCTGAAAAAAAACCCACTATGTGTACCAGTTCAAAGCCACAGAGCCATGTAAGGGTTACAGGAGAAGCCAGAACTCCTTCTCAGGGTGAGGTGGGTGTCTCCTAAGATATCTAATCCAAAGCTTTTAATTTAAAATATCCTGTTCCACTAACCCCATTTCCATATTCCTACAGAAAAAACATAACTGGTCAGATGAAACATATTTAGACCTTAAAAGATGTATTCTTTTGGTAATATGAACTTTTTTCCCGACTTTTCACAAGTGGTGCCCTTTTTCCCAGGTGATTTTCTCCAGAGCAGGGCTGTTCACAGTAAAGGCAGCCATGGCCCAAAGAAGCAGCTGTCCTGATGATACCTTTCCTCTTTATTTTCCTCTGCATCTGCAGCTCTAATGGAGGATGCCACATGCTCTTCCACAAGAACTGTGACGGTAGTCAGCTGAGGCTGGAAAAGGACATTATTTTTTGTCTAACTATGTACTTTAGATCAGTGCCAGCCCACTCTGAAAGCCTACCTTTATTTCCTCTGCAATGGTGTACTTGGCTGAAGATTACTATTCCCCTGCTTAGTAAGCACCCTCCTGAATTGTGACAAGCATTTCAAGATAAATGCTTTTGAGTCCTACTTTTATCACAGTTTGAGTCCTAGCTTTATTTCCTGAATGGTACAGCTATACTCCAAAACAGTTTTTTTCCCTCACCTATCTCTACACTCCTAGTTTAAACACCCACAGTTAATCTCGTGCAAGCCTCTAGCTAGTTTTTGGAAAAGCAATTTTGAAACCAGCAATCCAGTCTCATTTTCCACGATTTTAAAGGAGAAAACAGATAATTTCAGACATGGGTAACAAAGGCAGGGAACGAGGAAAAAGGGTGTCTCCTGTTCAGGGCTGTGGAGTTGCCATGTTTACAGCTCCAAGCAGTCTGCTGACCAGCCACAGCTCCATCTGTAAAATGATCCAGCTACTGTACTCTTGACTTTTACAAGTTATGAACAGCCACAGGAGATTGTGTAACTGCTGGAGCAGCTGCAGAACCTTTCCCTCACTGAACTACTGAGGAGGCATGCCAGCTTGTTTGTGTGCTCCTCCACAACCTTTCACCTACTTTGCCTGTTTTGGCTGTACTGGGAGCCCCCAGCAACTTGACAGCTTGTGCAGCCACAGCATCGGGTGACAGAAAGATGAGAACGGGAAGATATGACCTTTGTTTTTAATGCTATTTCTGTCCTTTTTTCCATGTAAAGGGCCACATAAATATTTAGAAAACAAATGTATCAGTAGGTTGAAGTATCAATCCAATTCCATAAATGCAGATCCATCTGCAGGCAGAGGGTAAGCGATTTGCCCTTGGTACTGCTGGAAATTTCATTAGATGCTGTGAATATGACTCACACACTTGTCACCAGACCGCTCCACTTACTTTCAAAACTTCCTAGTGCTACCATTAATTTCCACCCAGACTCACTGCTCCTCGTGGGTTATCATTTACCCTTCCTTACAGAAGCTGAATTAGAAGTTGCCTTAGTCTGGTTCCATTAGAGAAAAAAATGATGATGCTGCCTGTCCACCTGTTTGCCAAACTGTCCCTCCTAAGCATTTTAACTAAATTTAAAAAGATAATCAACTCCCTACAAACTGTGTACAAACTACCAGGTGGTTTAGGGAGGAGAGATTAGAATTTTGCTACACACTAGATAAAAGGGAGGGGAAACTCAACCAGACTCATTCTACTAGAGAGTAGCAACCACATCAGTAGTCATCCCACATATTCTGGCTGGTCAAGAGAGGGCACTCATCCCAGCACACTGTATTACGTCTCCAGCACCTGTTGGGTTAGGAAAAAGATCCTTACATTTTTGTCTGTCCCCAAGAGAAAAAGGAAGAGCAAAAGCAACCATGATACTTTCTATTAGACATCAGCAACATGGTCATTTATTACACAGGCTGCCTGACCAGGAACACAGCTCAGACCTCAGTACAGCACGCTGTGTCTCCGGCAGGGGAACGGCATAAGAAACATGAGGCAAGAGACAGCTGATTGCAATGGAGAGCTATTAGCACACAAATGGACAGGAATCCAGGCTTCATTCATTCCACTCTTCTGGACCCATCTGTTGTGGAAAAAAGCAGAATGTTATTGCAGCTCCATTTTCTTAAGCATAGTCAGCAAAATATTACTGTGACCAAGCAACTGCAAGTGCTGTTACTGCCTTTTCAAAACTTGCCCCAAGGCAGTTCAGAAGAGGAAAGTTAAAATATCTAATCAGCAGAAATGAGACCTTCTCTGATGAATACTCCAGATCACAATTTGGCACTGTTCTTCATAGCCATTGTTCTCTGACACGTGCACTTAAAACTGTCAGGTGTTTCAGAAGAAGGGTGAAATGGTGGTTGGAGAGGAAATAAAGTGAGAACACTGCTAAAGATAGGAGAGATGGAGGCATTATTTGAAGTGGTTACAATTTTCACAGCCTAGTTCACCTGCATCTTGGCTGATGATGAATCCTCATATATTGTTGCATTTGTGTGCCTAAAACTTAGCTGTCTTGCTCAACATTCAGGACATCCATAAGAATTATGTCACAGTTTATATATGCAGGAATAGAAAATAATGTTGTTCAGAACCTCCTGTAACATATAACCATCATACAAAGATTATGAAGGAGACAGGCTTATTTTAGAAGATCATCTGAGTTAAAAAAAACCTCAGTTGTTGTGCTACTGATGTGTAAAATTCTTGCAGAAGTTTGTTTTGATTTGAAAAACACCCAGGTTTTGAGTTACTGGAGCCTTGTCCTTTTAACAAATGGGGAAGGCAGCACACTTCCTGTATTTCCTGCAACTACAATTTTACCTTTGTTCACAGCTAAATTGAGTACGTAAGATATTTGTTCATACCTTACTGCATATAACTACCAGGAAAACAATAAGAAAACAAGTTGCTGTAAAGAAAATTAATGCAAACAACAGAAATTGTTTTTAGTAGACCATTTCCCTATTCAGAATGCTCACAAGGATATTCGAGTTACTTATATTAAGCAGGCTCAGCACACCAACAGATTAAATAATGCATCTCATAGGAATAGAAATAATGACTTTATAAACTGCAATAACTGCCTACTGCTGAGAACTTCCTGATCCAGATTTTTTGCAAAGAGTTAATTTTGAGGTTCCTGCTTGTCAATGATTAGTGGCTTAAGGAAGAAAGTGGAACTAAACAAAAGCTACCCAATATGTTTCATGGCTTAAACAAATTTGTATGATATTTTCATTTCTGTGACTCATCTGCAACTTGCAGTCAAACCAAGTTCAAACAGTCAAAAGCAATCTCAAATTCTTGAATTTTTAACTTCTGGAAAGGACAGGAAAAATCAAAGTCATTCCATTTGCTGCTATTTGATGTCTAAATTTTGCTTCATTTCACAATTCATATGCTAACATTCGATCACTGTGGTAAACTAGAATATATATCTCATGGAAAATTAACAGAATAACTCTCCCAATAAAATAATAAAACAGGGAGCAATAAAATAATAAAACATAAAGTACAGCGGGAGTAGAACCGTAAGTAGGGATAAGAGATATACTAGGAAGACAAAAATGAGATAAAGTTTAAAAAAACAATCTAATGACAAGCTAAAGTATTTTCCCCTGTCAATTAAACTATGTGCACAGCTTTCTTGCGAGGAATTTGATCTTCCTTCCCTTGAAAAAAGAGTTTACATGTTTGTGTGTGTAAATATACGCATATAAAATTGGACTGGAGAGTTATATGCAAATATTAGGGCACAATTATTTTGTATTATTTTACTGCCACATGCTCCTGCTGTTACCAAGTTTTCAGATGTCAGAAAGCCCACCGCTGACATTAATTCCATTCTTCAATGCCTTATGCAAACCCTGCCCTCAGTGAAGTGGACAGGGCGTGCTGGGAAAGGCCAGGCACCACTGGAGATCCAAGCTTCTTCCCCAGCAGAGAGGAAAGGCGCAGGGGCTTTTCCCAGCTCAACTGTGACCCTGGGAGATGAGCGGTCCCTGAGAGCCCTGTGTCAGCCCCTTCTTAGGTCAGCTCTAGTGACAGTAAATAAAGGCCACATGCTGATCTGGGGCCAGTGCGTCACCAGCACAGCTGTCCTCGGGTATTTGGTCTCTGTTAACCAGGTCACAGCCATGACCTACATGTCGACAGCCTGCGGCTGGGATCTGATTTTGCTCCCTTTGCCTTCCACGCAGTCGGCCAGCCTCTGCGCCGGCCCTGGAGCTACCCCGTCAGTGCCAGCACTGCCAGCATCCCCCGTATGAGTGCGAACACACAACTGCCCCGGGCACCACCGCCGCCTTAGGCCGGGCCATGGCCCCATGCACCGCTTGCCCCCGAGCCCTGGCGCCCACTGGGTGCCTGTGCACAACCCGCACAGAGCCGGAGCCCCCGCGGCCCGTGAGGGGCGGCAGCAACACGGCGCCCCCTCAGCTGGGCAAGGCACCCTGCCAGCCCGGCCCCTGCCCGGTGCACAAGGTCACCGCGGGAGGCGCAGCAGCAGCACCCGCGGCTCCGTGTGCCCTGCCCCCGCGGCTGCCCCCGGCCCAGTACCGCTGGCGCTTCCCGTGCCGCTGGCCAGGCGCCCGCCGGGCCGGGCCGGGCACGGGGAACGCCGCCAGCGCTGTCACGAGGGGCCCGGGGAGGAGGCGCGGCCTGCCGGAGTCCCGCCCCCCCGCGATTGTAAATAGAGGCGCCACGTGAGGCCGCCCGCCACTGGAGAGGGGACGGTGACAGTCCCGGAGCCCGCGGATCACTCGCCCTCTCAGCGATCGCTTACCTGCCGCGCACCCGCCGGCCCGGCAGCGATGAAGGCCGCCCGGATCGCCCTCCGCAGCGCCGCCCCGCTGGCAGGGGCCAGCGCCAGCAGCGGCCGGTTGCCACAGGAGGTGGAGCAGTTTTCCCGCTTCTCCCCCTCCCCGCTCTCCATCAAGCAGTTGTTGGACTTCGGTGAGAGCCGGGAGGAGCGGGGTGAGATTGGGGCTGGGGGGGTAGCCCAGGTCCGGGGCTCGGAGGCTCGTTTACCCATGGAGGAGCGAGCCCGGGTGCTGCCGCGGGAGGGGTGCGGGAGCGGCGCTGTGCGGGACAGAGGAGGCGGCGATCCCCGCCCAGAGGGATCCGCGCTCAGCCAGCGCTGAAGTCGCTGCCGGCCCCCGGCTCGGCTGCCAAGTACCAGGGCGGAGGAGGGGGTGCCCGCCGGGTATTCCCAGCCCCGGGGTGGTGGCGGCGGCGGTGGGGAGACCGCCTCGGGCGGGCACCCCCGGCCGCAGTTTCCCGCCGGCCCGGTGCCAGGGGCTGGAGACCTGTGAGTGCCGCCATCAGGGTTGAAGATGTGCTACAACACTACTTCGGCGGTGCTCGTAGGGTGCGGGCACTGAGAGGGACATGGGCTGCGGGGGTGTTGGTGCTCCGCGCACACGGAGGCGGGAGGAGCCGTCAGGCGGAGCGAACGCGCAGTTCCCAGATCCCGTTAGCGCTCTGGCAGCGCTGGCGGCTGCGCGCACATGATACTACCCGACGTCACCCCGAGCAACCTCCTGTTTACAGAGGCCGGAGTGCTTCTCAGGGGATTACAACTAAGTCCTGTGTCTAAATGGGAACTGTACAAGTATTCCGTCCAGGAACACGCTGTGTCTTACTGTCATGTAAACAGCGTTCTGCATAAACATATAACGCCTAACACTTAGGTGAGCTGGGCAGAGAAAATAGAGTCCTGAAGATTATGGGAAGTCAGCAATCTGTATTTGTATCTTGAAACTTCCTTAGACAAAAACTGTACTTTGGATTTATTCATAGGCTCGACTAATGGATGTGAGAGAACTTCTTTTGCATTTTTGCGACAAGAACTTCCTGTGAGGTTTGCAAACATCTTGAAAGAAATTGATCTTCTTCCTGATAAATTACTAAGCACTCCATCAGTAAAATTAGTAAGAAGCTGGTAAGTATGAACTGCTTGAATTCAGCCTGCAAAGTTACACAGCTTTGAGAGTTTTGTTGTTACAAACTTTTTTGAATAGTAGAAAGTATTATTAAATGCAGTTCCTTCATGAAATCTGAGTTGCAAGCTGTTACACACTTTCCTTTTCTAGCATACTAAAATTAAATTGAAAACCAATATGATTATATTGCTACCTTTAAATAGGTGTGGGGGGGTGGGGAGTTAACAGTTTGAAATACCAAATAGAGAAGGGAGAAATGAAAACATGTTTCCACACAGCATTACAGACTGAGACCCACCCAAAAGGGGAAAGCAGGCTATGTACTTGTTTTCCTCTCTCGCTGATGGAGTTACTAACAGAGCTTCTATGCCAAAGAATGTCTTGACCTGTCTTGACCTGTGCAGCAAGTGTTTGAAATTCAATTATCATAATCTCTGCAGTTGACACAGTGGTTTAATCTGATTTAACCTTGCTTACTGGCACAGTTGCAGCATTTGCCAGGATGGCTGACATAAAGAGCAGAAGTATTAGAGTCAGATCTAGAAACTCTTCTTAATATAGTAAACTGTTGTGCCTTTGCTGTATGCGTCAAGGCTGTCAGATGTTAGTGCAAGCAGCTCAGCTACTTAGCTTCTGCCAAAGCTGATCAGATTTGGAAAAATTTGGCTTAAGTGGATTCCTGATTGGCATTGTCATTTGGATCTTCTGAAATACATCTCTTCTAAAGAATTCCAAGGGGATCCTATGTACCTTGAGTGAGGGCTTAGATTCCTTTCTTGTGGCAGGCACAAGAAAAGACTGAAAACTTCTGGAGTTCAGGCAGCCAAGAAATGTCCATCTGTCATTCCATTGTTGGTTGTAACTTGGATGTTTCCAAGATACTTAAAGCTCCTAGATGACTTGTTAGGACTAATGATGTGCACAAGACAAAGTATTTTTGATATTGCTAGATTAATAAAAATCAAATCAATAGCATATATTTCTTTCTTCTTTTTCAATAGGTACATCCAAAGCCTAAAGGAGTTGATTGAATTCCATCAGAAAAGCCCAGATGATCAAAAAGTCCTATCTGAGTAAGCTTTTCATGTTTTTCTTTGAGCTTTTTACTTCACATTGTGCTTTTCACAGTATATTCACTTTAGACTAACAGCCATGATGAGCTGAATTTGATAATCTAGCAGGAAGAGCTGAACATAGAGCAAGCTGGTCGAAACCTCTGACCATGTCTAGCAGTACTGCAAATAAATATGACCTGTCACAGCCTAATTTCAAGGTCATATTGCCCCTTGAGCTGTCATGACAGAGAAATACAGAAAAAATATTATCTGTGCAGTCATATCTGCTTTTTTTCCAAGATGACAGCTTGGGATCTTTTTCCTTTCCTTGCATTTTTCTCTGCTCAAATAAATGAGTAAATGGGGTGAAATTGATGTGGCTCATTATAACTTTTGTTTTAAAAATGCCAAATACTTCTGTGTTAAGTCAAGGAGGAATTACTTTTGAAAGAGTAAAAAACCACTGTATTTAGTATTAAGGCTGTTAAGCACTTATCTGTGCTGGTGCTAGATTAGATAATTGCATTATACAAAGCTTGCTTCTGTGTCATCTGAGAATAATGTTCTAAAAAGATTTTTTTTTTTAACCTAGCTTTATAGATACTCTAATTAGAGTCCGAAACAGACATCATGATGTGGTTCCTACAATGGCACAAGGAGTAATTGAATACAAAGACACTTTTAAAGTAGATCCTGTAACCAATCAAAACATCCAGTATTTTTTGGATCGTTTTTACATGAGCCGTATTTCCACCCGGATGCTCATGAACCAACACAGTAAGTAGAAATTTCTACCTGAGAAGAAACTTAAACCTAATGAGTAACGTGTTAATGTAAACACTTCTTAAAACTGCTGGGGAACTGCTTTACATGATTTTGTGTGACACTGAAAAGTTAAAAGCTGAATCTATCACTTAAGAAAGTAATGGGAAAACTTGTTTTCTAGACTACAGAACAATTGAAATAAATCTTTTGTGGAATATGTAGGGATATCATTCTTTATGTCTGAAAAACCTGTAGATGTGAGCTACAGAAAAGCCAACATAGTTTGCTGATGGTAGATAGCATTTTAACTCATAAGAGGCATAAGAAACATTCAGTATCTTATGTAATCATATGTTGTGATCAGACTGCATTAGTCTCAATTTTGGGGCTTTCTTTTTATAACACAGTATTTGGGATTAAATGTTGTATTTTTCTCTTGTCAAACAGCTCTTCTTTTTGATGATAAATCTGGCTCGGGGCACCCAAGGCACATTGGAAGTATTGATCCTTGCTGTGATGTTGTTGAAGTAGTGAATGGTGCGTATTCTCAGAGCTTTAACATTTCTCTTCCTGATCAGTATCTGATTGCAAGCAGTTTGGGTAACCAGCTTCAGTTGTAGAGGATGCTGACTGGCTTTAATTGAAATAGCTGAAAGCAGTCTTATCAAAGCATGAGCTTTTAGAGGACAGAATTTAAAATACAAAGTAGCAGTAAAAAACCATGTAGGAGTAAGTCCTAGCTAGTGACACATGAGGTAGGAATTAAGTTCTCTGAGGTGTTGAGATTGACTTTACCAACTGGTAGATAACAGATGTATCAGTTCATTACACTTATCAAACTGTACAAAGATTTGTTCATGTTTCTGTAATTGCCCATTGTTTTCAATTTTTAGTGCACACAATCGAGGCAATGTTATCATTCCTTTGAGACACATTCCAGTCTTAGACTGTCTAACGCTTTAGCAGCTAAGGTGGTTAAAGGCTGTATTGTGCCATGCATTAGAATGAATTTTACATTGCTTGATATTATACTTTATATAATTTATTTAAATAATTATTTCAGATGCTTATGAAAGTGCCAAGTTGTTGTGTGACCAGTATTACTTGACATCTCCAGAACTGAAACTTACTCAAGTGAATGGTAAGATAAGAGCCTGTGGGTATCCAAAACTGAGTCAAAAGTCTCCTAATTCTGTAACCTCAGTGCACATACCAGTTGATCTGGCTTGGGCTAGTTCCTCTTTCATTTTCTATTATAGGCACCTCATTTAACCTCCCATGTTAGAACTCAAATGTTGGTCTATCTTAATCACAACATTTTTGAGGTACCATTTATAAATTTGAGAAAAGTCAGACAAACCTGTACCTAAATTAATACAAGAAGTTGCTAGAGAGGACCTTCATATCTGGAGTGAGGAACTGGTGCTACTGACTGAAATGCTGGATCTGGTCTGAGCTGCCTGCATGTGTCTGATGACAGCAGTCTGCTTAATGTTTGAAATCCTTTCTTTATAAAGGGGAATAAATGCTTGACTTTTTTATTTGTTTATTTGAAAAGAAACTTATTAAGCAAGTGGCAATTGTAATGTAAACACTGTTATGAATGCATAAAGCTATTTGCCAATTTTGAAGCAGGGAAAACCAAAAATGAAACTTGATTTATTTTTTGTTTGTTTTGGCAACTTGCTCATTGTAAAATCTAGATACCATATAGAAAAATGTCATCACCCTTTTCAGTGTTTTTTATTTTTCCTTTCCTTTAGGAAAAGCTCCCGGAGAACCAATTAACATTGTATATGTTCCATCTCATCTTTTTCACATGCTTTTTGAGCTCTTTAAGGTATGTTAGTATAGACTGAGAGAGTGACATGGGATGTGGGATTGTGGCCACCAGTAGCCTTCTGCTTTTAGAGATTACATCTGTAGGTTTGCCTTTTCTGTGGAGTGGACAAGGTATTTAAGGAGTAGTGAGAGCAGCTGAACTTCAGTGCTGCCAACATGACATACAGAAATCTGGCAGCCTTTAGCAACTGCTGAACTTTGCTCTTCTCCAGAAACCTGTTGACTTTAAGGGAGTTTTATTATTTAATTTACAGTGCCTGAGTTAATGTTGGGCAAGAATGTTGTAATCTTTCACTCAGAAGAGTCTTGGCTATGCTTAGATGCTTTAAATTGTGAGACCTCCTCTCACACCTTAAATGATGATAAATCTGCTCCCATTATGCCAAAATGCTAAGTGTGTCCCTTGGAAACCAGGCACTGCTAGGACTAGAGGATAATTTTGCCTCTGTGTAAAAGAGATATGATTTGAAGTGCATGGATTCAACAACTTTTGATCATGGTAACCTTCTTTTCCATAGAATTCAATGAGAGCAACTGTTGAATTCCAAGAAAACAGTCCTACCCTTTCTCCAGTTGAAGTGATAGTTGTCCTAGGAAAAGAAGACTTGGCAATCAAGGTATTTTGTTGGCCTACTACAATGGACTTACTGTAATGTTTGTTGTTATACATGCATAGCTGGTTCTGTTAAAAGGTCCAGCCTCTGAGAACAGGTCGAAGACACCGAGCATGAGCACAAGAGCATTCTCTTGATGATGTGAGCCTCCATGTAGCACAATTATCTAGTGGGAAAATATTGTGCTGCAAAAACAAATCTTTGCATTTATGACTGTTGGGAAGGTGTGTTCAAATAACAGCATTTTAAATACAATTCTTAGTGCATGCTTGGTATTAACTTTGTTCTCTCATAAATCAGATCTCAGACCGAGGAGGTGGTGTTCCTGTGAGGAAAATTGAGCGGTTGTTTAGCTACATGTATTCCACTGCACCAAGGCCAAATGTGGACGATTCTCGAAATACCCCTCTTGTAAGATACTTTCAATACTCATGTTGCAATTTTGTTTTTGTAAGTGTTGGTGGGTTAATAATGAAGCACTGTGTCCATCCTGCTGTTCTGTGGGGTATTTAAAGATTTACTGTGCCCCATAAGTATGAATTTACACTTTCTGAAACAGAATTTTAGTATTTAGCTTAGTGGACAAAAACATACTTTTAAAGGCATAAAGAAGAACATTACAACTTGAATGTAACCCCCTCTTTTTTTTTTCTTCCTGAATTCCAATGACACTTCTTTTCTTTGTCTTCGCTCTCCATTCAGTCCTCACATTTACTGTAGATCATGCAGTTTTTCTGGAGGCAAGCACAACTGGAACAGTCTTTTAGATTATTACGTTTATCTCCCAGTAGAAAGCTCCTTTTACTAATCAAGCTGTACTAGCAATAACAAGGGGAAGAAAAATACTGAAATTTAATGTGCAAAAGTGGGACATATATATGGACCCTCCCTCTTCGATGGAGATCTTTTTTCTTGTGACTTTGGGTTTTTAATGGTCAGCTTCAGAATTCTCTGTGAAACTGATTAGAAATTTTTGTTTTCTTCTAAGAGAAGAGGAAATTCAAAGGATTTTTTTAACAGCTTAAAAATCTCTGAAGACTTTCCAGCTATTTAACTTGAAGCCATTAGAGCTAGTAAAAAAAAATTAATTTTATATTGTACTTTATTTTTAGGCTGGCTTTGGGTACGGCTTGCCAATTTCTCGTCTGTATGCTAAGTACTTTCAAGGAGATCTAAATCTTTACTCCATATGTGGTTATGGAACGGATGCTATCATCTACTTGAAGGTATGTATTTAAATTTAGTTAGATGAAAGATTACTACCATTAATGCAGTGGGATAACTACTTGCTACCATTTTAAAGTAAACAGATTCTCTGCTCATGAGTAGCTCTTGTTTGTTTTTTCTTGAGAAATGACAGATTTAGTAACTGGTTTTTACTGGTATCAAAAAAGTCACTTGGCTTTAACCAGTCTACTTGAACAACTGCTAGTGAGAACCCTATTGGTTTTCAGATTGTGTTAAGGTGTTATCTACTTGTTCATGGAATATCAAGTACTTGAGGAGAGTGAAGCAACAGGTCTGGTTTGTTTACTCTGAAAACCAGAAAGTCTGTATAAACGAAATCCTTAAGGAGTCAAGGTGCTACTCAACATCTGCCATATAGCCCCTCTGTGGGATTTAGATACTAGTAGTTTTGAACACCAGGCATATAACTTGCACTGCTGTTTCTATAAGAAACCTGCCAACAACACTTGTTCTTTTCTATTTTCTGTGCCTAATTATAGGAAAAACTTGCTTTGAATTCCTCTTGCTAAACTCAAAACACTGAAGCACAATCAGAGCAGAAGTAGGAAAGGAAGATACAGTTCAGCTATATATATGTAACACTTCTACTGAAAAATTCTCACTGGAATTTTGCAAATCAAAGTCCTTTTCCATGCAGTCCTGGACTATCTTGAAAACATGTTAGAGGCTAATGCTTAAGGCTTATGAAAAATTCATAAATAGGATGAGATGTTACTCCGGTTGTCCTACCAAATTAACCAAACCAATCATAGATACTGAAGCACATAGACTACCACATCTATTGCAGAAACATCTGTGTGAATAGCTTCATTTTGTAGTGTCACTGGCTTAACACGTTAAGCATGCTGAATGAATTTTTGCTGAGTGACATTATTGAGAGATGTTAACCTGTTCCTTCTTGACTTTTAGGCCTTATCTACAGAATCAATAGAAAAACTCCCAGTTTTTAACAAATCAGCTTCCAAGCATTACCAGGCTAGCTCAGAGGCAGATGACTGGTGTGTCCCAAGTAAAGGCCCAAAGAATATGGCTAAGCAGAGTGCAGCTTCCTGAAGAGAAGTTGATATCGAGACATCCCAGGGGATCAAGCTGGCTTCAACAGCAGCATTTGGAAGTATTTATCTACCTTCAAACGTGCAAGTTTCAGGACTAGCAGAAGAAAAAGAAGATAAGAGTATCATAAATCTAGGCTGTATGCACTGAATCTGAAACCTTGCTGTGGACTTCAGGATGAGGAAAATAGAAGCACATATGTCTTTAAAGAAGAGCTGTGTATAGAGAAAAATCAAGATATTTTTTTACTATGATCAAAGACTGGGTGTGCAATTTTGAAATCCTGTTTAATGCTTGAATTCTTAATACTGACTGATAAACGAGTTATGCTGATGCATATTTTTCTGTTAGAATAGTTATCAGCAGTTTATCTTATTACAGAACTTCTCAGGTAGATAGCATCCATACTTTAAAGTTGTATTTATAATATTTGGAAAAGATCTACTTAACCTGGCAGTCTTGTAGCAAGATATAAACAGCAGTCAGGTACAACCTGACTGGAAGATAGGGAGCCTGGGAGGTACGGAGAAAGTGTTTGCCATATATAAGGAAGTCCCATTTAAAAAAAAAAAAGCTATTTCAGGAATAATTCTTTAGTGATCTTCATCATAAGTGATGCCTTGCTCTGTGAGTCACACTGCTAGATATTTTATGTTAAACTGTTCAAGGGAAATCAGCCAAGTAGGGCTTCTATGCATAAGGTAATGAAGAAGAAAATCAGGCTATTTTTAAGAGCTACTGGAAAGAAATGGAAGGGTACTTGGTTGTAATAGCTCTAACGTTAGGGTACATCTGGCCTTTGTCCCTGTGTTCTGGAGGTTGTGTGGCAAGTCAGTTAGGATTTTCCAAGAGCTAAAGTCAGACATTGCAAGTTGAACAGAAAGGTTTTGGTGATATGTATTGTATAAGCATGTTGTGAAGAACAGCATGTTTAAAACACAGTCTTGTGGTTTGTTTCTGTTGTGCTGGTAGATTAGTGGCACAATACACTAAACCAAAATTGTCTTTTTCAGATTGTCAAATTCTCAATTTCAAACTGTCAACACCATTTCAAATTGTCAAACTTGCCAATTGTCTTTTTCAAATTTGTATTGGACCATGTCAGCTCAAAGATGTCCTTAGGACATCTGTACCCTGAAAGCTGCCACTTAGCACTGAAGGTCTGTAGAAGGGTTTTCAGGAGTGGTGTTGGAACTGTAAAAATTTATTCTAAGAGCTGTTCATTGCAATGGAAAGGGCTTAGGAAATGTTTCAAAATGTAAACAGCATTTGAAAACTACAGGAAGACTTTTATGAAGAGCAAAATAGGGGGAATTCCCACACGAAAAGTGCCAGTGGGAGAGAGTTGTTCAGAAAATGTTCCATTCTCAGTAAGCTTCTTCCTTGCCCATCTTCTTTGTGTTTTCACTTTTGTAAGCAAGGTAGGCTTTAACAGATGCTAAACTACGGGATGTTGCCAAGCTGGCCAGTCAAAAGTTCATCAGGGCTGTAGAATATTACTTGAATTTTTTTTTTTGGCTGATTATCATATCTTCTGTTTATGTGATCCTTTGCAAGAAGTTACAAATACAATAAAACATCCTGCTCAGTATGACATTCTAGAGATTTCTATTTGTAGGGCAGAAAATGACTCCATAGTCCACTGTGAATCTAAAATGGTTTTTAATAGGAAACTACCTTTGCATTTTTATGTCCTGTTGAGATATATTTCTCATTGGAAATATATTTTGATATATATTTGAATATATTTTGTCATTTATTAAAAAAAATAATTTTAGATGTATTAGTGATAACTGCTGAGCATGATGATCTTAGTACTGCATCTAGGCTGTTTTTATTCTGGTGAATAAGCTGCAGTCACCAAAAGTCACCAGATCATGCAACTGAGCTCAGCTCAGTGAAGTATGTGGCTAATAAAAAGGAAATACCTTTGTCTAGAATATACAGGTATAAAAAACCTGCTTTTGCCATCATAAAGTAATTGAGTATTTGTTGATTTTTTAATGGAATAGAAGGTCACAAACACATACCAAAATAGTCATTGTTGTCAAGTACACACAATTTATACCTTTCTGTCTGCATCCAGTAATGTTTGAACCCGAGTTATGATCTAATGGTACACTTGTAACACAGCTGCAGCTGCTTCATTTAGTAATTTTTGTTTCAAAGCACCAAGGCACATATGTGCTGCAAAAATGTTTGTGGTGCTGCTTGGAAAGCAAAGCTGTGGAACGTTCATGATGCAGGCAGAGGTTGTGAAGCACTTAAGGAACACACAGGAAATCTGTGTGGTATCTAGGCTATCTACCTAGATAATACAGCACCTTTTCCAGCATTGTCTGACTTTTTATTATGAAAGCAGAGCTGTAGTTTTAAGTCTTTTACTTGGATGTAGATGTTGAAATAGTTTTATAATAAAATGTTTTAAATGCTTGTCTGTGTCTTTGTTTTTAAGAAGTCTGATGCAAGAAAGGGCTGTTTATTTTAAATCTTAGGAAATGGAGTTGAGAAAAACAATACTCCATATCATGTCAGGTACAGCAGGGGGGAGAAACACTGGAAGAATGATCTGCTTATGCTTAATGTTGCATTGGTTGAGAGGTTACACAGTACCTAAAATCAGTGCATCACCTTAGCCGTCTCCTTACTCTTTTTAATTAGGAGGGTATTCATTTTGAGACAAAAATTGGGAATCTTCCATCAGTGTGTGTTCTACGCTCTAAAAGGGTTGTCTTTTGTTCCGTTTTAAATAGTGTGAAAATTGACTAAGAAAAAAAAGATATCTATCACCAGGTTTATATCAAACAAAAAAGTTTTCCCACAGACTAAAGGGATGGCTGTCTTTCAGCTCTGAAGGAATGGGACAGCTGGCTTTTCATAGCTGGTGTGTAAGAAAACGGCAGTGATCAGGTGGTGTCACGACCCAAAAGCCCTGTACAACTGGTGCTTTAGCAGACTTGTGTTGGCCTGGGGCCATCTTGCATCTCTCTTAATTTTAAGAAGATAGAGTAACTGTAAAAATATATGTAGATGCTTCACCTGAAAGAGGAGAGGTGGAAACCAGCCTCACTCCAGGTGTCTAAGAGCAAGTCTAAAAGTGACAGCCTTGTGTACCGAGTTTACCCTCCTTAACAAAGGTTTCACCTTTTTAAGGGTTTTGACTCGAAATGCCAGGGAAGCAGATGACATGGCGTCCCATTTTTGCATTTTACAGTTACAGAACTGTACTCCTCTGACATATACCAGTATGCCAGGTGTGTTGGGAGAAACAATCCCAAACTAAAATACACCAGGGACTTCAATAAATACTACAGCAAACAAGAGGAAACCAACAACAAAAACACCCATTGTGTTTTCCCATCATTTTTACCATGCTGCAGTCTCTATAGACAGGACTTGCATATTTCCTCTCGGGTTTTTGAAAGCAGAAATACACATACATGCTTTCTATACCTTGCCTATGGCAGGCTTGGGAGCAGGGCTGCCCAAGTGCTGTCTGTGCAACTCCCTGTTGAGCTCATGGCCCCAGCAGACCCAGGACTCTGTGCAGCACACTGTGCACAGACCATCAGTGCTAGCCAAGCTCCTCCAGTCTAGAAGGCAAAATGTGATTTTTTTCCAGAACAAATCCAGTGGGTAAGAGGCCATGCACCAGCTCTTGGTCACTGTGTGGGTCTGACTTGTTGCTGCCATGGCAGGGGGGGGCACTGACATCAGCACATTCACCCACGGCTGAAGGGTGTTCTGGTTTCACAGGAGATAAGCAGGTGCTGCACTTTCGCCCTTTGCTCTCTGACTGGGACCTTACACAGCCAGGTTCCTGATGTCAACAGAAACCACGCCAAAGCACCCTGTGTTTTCTCTTCCAGATCATTAGCTAAAAAGTGTACACTGATTGCTGGTTAGTGTTACTGGTGCCTTGGGCATAAATCCAGATTAATCTCCCTGGAGCCTTGATACACAGTTGTTCATTATCATCATTTCCCTATCACTTAACCAAGTTTTTAAATCCACCAGACTTTGCCCTTTACATGCAATAATGTCCTTCCCAAAGAATTATTACAAAACAAGCTTTGCTACCTTTGATGAGAAACACTACTGGACTGGAAAAATAGTTGGGTCTTTTCCCTCCTTATGGCAGCAATGATGACTTTAGAGGACCAGGTGTAACACCAAAGAATTTTCTGCCTTTAAGTTCTTTTGACAAACGGGAGGCAGAGTATGGCAGTTTATGATCCCTCAGCTCAGCTAATTTTTGGGGGTGGGGATGGTGAAGAATAAGGACACACTTCTGCATTAACATCCATGGGTTTGTATTTCCCAAAAACTGACAACACAGTTTTAAATGCCTATGTCCTGACCCTGTATTACAGGCCCTAAGGCAGCTTTGTACATCTGTGCTGTCGTACACATTCGGACAGAATGACTGACTCAGTACCTGGCTAGATGCTGCTACTCCTCACAGTCAGCAAGGAGAAGGGACATGTTGGTAGGCAGCTCCAGTAAGTCCTTCTTCTCTCCACTCACCTCACAGGGAAGAAAGGGCAGAAATACTCAGGGGCAGTCTTAATTCTTCCTCGCAATCTCGAATGCTGGGTGTCAAAGCAAGTAGCTGGAACACAGACCTGGGTCTTTGGAATATCCTGAGGGCACTTAATAATATAATATTTTTATATAAACAGAAAAATATGTATGGGAGGTACATATATGTATGATCAGGAGCTGCTCCTCATCAGCTGTCCTCAGCTGTCCTTCTGCAGCTATGAAAGAAAATCAAAGCAGAGTGCAACAAATTGGCCCGTGTAAAATTAGCACAATTTCCCTGTGTCACACTTGCTTTGCAGTTCCTAACGGGAAGAGGAAAGAAAGGACAGCATCTGTCTGATTTTCTGCTGTGTGAGGGGCAGAGCCTTGAGGAATGTCTCACTGCCTTCCTGGGATTCATGGCCAATTGAAAATGCAGACAGAACTGTGATGCAGGAAACACAGCAAGAGGAGTGACCACCAATCCCACTATTTTGAGCTGCTGAACATTCTGCTGATATGTGACACAGAGCTTCTAGTTTAGAACACGTATGCTTTAAGTTAAATTAATGTGATACAGCCCTGTCTGCAAGCCTCAAATAAGAAAATCAAGAAAAAAAAAAAAGACACTTGTTTACATTGCTGTTATAGGCTGGGCTTTCTGTACTTTGTCACATCACTGGACTGGGCCTGAAAGCTGAGAACCTTGGCATGGGATTGGGCACACCAAGTACGACACCTTATCATGGCACTGTGTACATGTCTCTGTGTGTGCTGAGGCGTGAGCTGGATATCTCAGCTGCCTCTCATCACCAGTGTCAGTGCATCCAGAGAACTCCAGAAAGCTCTTCTGAAGCAGACACCTACTTCTGGTGCCTGAATAGTGATCCTGTCTCCAGTGTCAGAGTTCAACTGACTGTAAGGGGACCCCAGACACGGGGGCGCCTCTAGGCACCTGTATGTAGATGGCTTCAGCTGTGAGCTGGCTCCCAGCTCGTTCAGTTACCTAAAAATAGACACCCGGTCCTATATGAGGCAGGCTGGAGCACTCTTACTGTCTCTCATCTGTCACTCTGTAAGACAGAGGTCTTCCACAAGTCCTTTGTCATGCCTGCTAGTCCCATGCAAATACCTCATATGGGAAATCCTGGCTTTCTAAAGTATCAGTGAATATTTATGTTTAGGTAAATGACTCAGGTCCTCTCACTAGTTCTGTGTGGTTGTGGGAAACTGGAAATACAGAGCTCAAAATTACATTGCTGCTGTGTCATTGCTGGCCAGGATGGATATATAATGGAAAATCCCAGACAATATTTATCCTGCAGCAAATGCCAATGGGATCACTGCAGATGAGCTGTCTGCTGGCACAAACTGTGTCAGCCTGGAGCTGCCTCTGTGCAGCTTTTCATCACTGACACTGCTGATCTGTCTGGGTTTGGGACTGGTCCTAGGGCCACATGATCGCAGGAGACAGCATGAGGCTCATCACGCTGCACCCCACAGGGCAGCAGTGCTGCCAGACAGCTCTGAGCCATGCTTACTACTCCTGGGATGACCAAATACCAATTGCTGAGCAGACATTTTACAGAAACTGAGGAGCTAACTGTAGCTGATGCTGATTGTTAAATGCCATGAGGCACACAGATAAATCAGATGCACTGAAAGCTCATTTTTGTAGTGTTTGTTCCTTGGAGTGGTTTTCGCTTCATAGCAGCTTTACTGCCCACAACACCCTGGGTTGATTTTTAACAAATTAACTGGAAAACAGGTTTGAATACCTGCCAGGGCTACTTGCTGTCTCCTCCAATCACTGTGGAGTGCAGCAGAGTTAGTAACATGCATTGCAAAGACTATTGGTGCCCAGTGTCACTCCCCTACTCATGAAGGGCATTACAGGTGGAATTCAACCTTCACACAGGGGTGGATCAGATGGTTTGGACCACTCTCAGTGTTACCAGGCTTATGTCATTGCCTCACAGACCACAGGAAGCCGTTTGCTCAGGCATAAAACTATGTTTGTGTTGACACTTGTTTCTGCTTAGTTAGGGCCTGTTATAAAACCTTCTGATCTCATAACTTTGCCCTGCTTCTAATCAGCTTCACCTCAGATTTTATAGAAATACACAATGAAAAAAGCTTCATTTTCAAGCTCTGGCCAGGGACGCCTGAAGTTTTCATTATTCATGTTATTAATGGAGATGCCCAGAAGTCTTCTGCTGGTACAAATTCGTTCATGTGCTTCTCCTCCACGGCCTTGCCCTCTTGTTCCTGTGTTCTTCCTACTCCTCTTACTGATGCCTGGCTTTGCACAGTCTGAGCCTATGTTCTGTAGCCAAAGGATGGGAACAGTCCTTTGGACACATGTCACACTTCCAAAAGCTTTTGATGATTTTTCAAGGCCACTGAATGGTTAGTTCACTTGAGGAAAAAAATCAAATTGTAACACCTTCTGCATATTCCCAGGCTAAGAAGAACAACATCTTCTTACATAGATGTTTTGAATGGCAACATCTATGTAAGAACAGCTGAAACAATGGCAGAATTATTCACTGGAGTGCCATAAACGGATGCAGATAGACCTTGGAAATTATATTGCAGTACTCAGTACTATTTCATCTCTGAAAGAGATGTTACCATCCTTCTCCAATGGATTGTTATTGCCTTTTCCTTTGCAGCAGAATGATATTCCTCACCTCTGAGTATTTATCTTAAGGCAGAGGATGTGTCTTGACTTTAAATCTGAACTGTAGTAGTCAAACAAAGCAGAGAAGAACTGGGGATCCTCCCAATTCTTCCCAGGAATAAACATATCCACTGCCTTAGGAAATTAGGGTTTTGGACGGAAAAGGTCTACCCTTATCAGGGGGCTGTTTCAGAAGAGGGCAGTTTCTTTTCATAAGAGCAGAAGAAGATTCCTGCAAAGCTGTTGACAATTAAAGAGTGAAATAAATTTTCTTCAGCATTTCTTTAAAGTATATCTACACTGGAAAGTTTGAGGGTTTTAAATAATTAAACAATTCTAGGAGAATAACAGTATATTGGTGTAAATTACAGTAAACTTTCACTTATAGAAGTATTTTTAACTGTAGTAAAAGATAATAGAATAATAGATCCAAAAGCAGTTCTCCACTTGATCTTATTTTAATAGTGTGTGAGTATGGAATACAGAATACAGATGATGCATCAATGGGTTGTCTATAAGCATGTCTGAGAATTGTGGATTGAATTTGATCGAATTCCCTGCTCTTTTCTGTTATGTTTCTAACATATGCTAACTCTTTTTCAGTTGATAAAAGAGTGTGATATAGTGTGGAATCTACATATTAAACAATATGGTAGTAGTAATAATTCAGGTATAGACTTCACACCTTAT
The DNA here is from genome assembly GCF_963513975.1 of Fringilla coelebs. Taxonomy (NCBI): domain Eukaryota; kingdom Metazoa; phylum Chordata; class Aves; order Passeriformes; family Fringillidae; genus Fringilla; species Fringilla coelebs. The sequence goes on from NC_140028.1 coordinate 128,623,192, forward strand.
CCACTGAAATGTGTGACAAACTTCCTGTTGACCCCAGTAAATGGTGGACAAAGCCAAAACAGTTTGAGTTGCTGATCTGTAGAACACACACACACACACACCCTTAAAGGTCTCTAGGAAACAGCAAGCAAACTAATTTTTAAGTCCTTCAGGGTGCAAGAGCAGACAAGAGGTTGGCCTCACTCTGTTACCTGCCATGAGATCTGCAAGATGCCACTCATTGTGCAGGAGGAATTGAAAATCAAGAGCCACAGCTAGGAGAGGAAGAGAAGTATATGACTGACATGTAGACCTTCAAGATATGTTGAACAGAAATATGTGTATGCATATATGGCCAATTTAAATATACTGAACTGGCTGACAGCTCTGGCTTCAGCTCATCCTCCTTGCTTAATGCAGTAGAGCCCTTATACTGGGGAAGCTTGAGATCCAAACTCCCCTGAGCAGAGGGAGGTCAGCTCTCAGCCTCTCTGTCCAGGCCAGGTGAGACCAGAAGCCTGATACACGCTGCAGAAGTCTGGGTGCAGAGACACCCTTGTGTCTGAGGTGTAAGTGTGTCCCTGTTTTACAAAGTGGGCAGCTTGTCCTTGCATCCCCAGCCACCAAGAGCCCCCCTGAGATAAAAGGGTTTTGCCTGTGCCTGGAGAGAGAGGGACAGAACTCTTTAACAGCACATGACAGTGACTAGCCACAGCTTGTGCTCATTTCACACAGATGAGGCTTTTTTAAAAAAGGATTAAGAGTGTCCAAACCCCAAACAATGTGAGAGCCTGCTTCAATACGCCTGGAAGATTATTCCAGCTGTTTGGGGCTGGGCACCTAAAAAAGCAGAGCTTGCCTCCCATCGTTAGTGGAGCTCCAGACACTTGGACATGAATAGCTTGGTTTAAGCAGAGGGCAGACTGGTAGCTAGTGCTAGATAAAAGGATACAAAACAGCACTGTAAATAAGAAATGAACAATTATAAACCTTTAAAATACCCCTCAGGACACCTATGGCTGCTGTCTGCTGCTAGCTGCTGGATCTTTTGTTCTGCTTACAGCTTTTCATCCTTTTATTTTCTCTTTTTTTTTCTTATGAGGACAAACCCCGGCTGCATATCCAGCATAGCCTGCTACAGCCAGGACTGGAGGCCATGGGAAGCAGTGGTGCCTCTGGCTGCTGTTCTGGCAGCCTCCTGAGCCCAGGCAGGGAACCCACGGGGACAGCGTGTTCCCTGCTGGCTGCGCTGGAAGCTTCAAAACATGTTTATGTCGAGTCAGCAAGAACCGCCCAGACTGGTCATGCCGCTGCTCTCTCTCCCTTTCCAGGCTGCTGGAAGGAGCTGTGTCAAAGTCCAAGCCCACATTTAAGTCTGTTCCAGGTGTTACCTGCAGTTGGCTCCTGCCTGCCCAGAGTCACTTAGCCGCCATCTCACCAATGCGCCCATGTCACCCGAAAGTGAAGGGCAGACAGAGCTGCCTCTCTGCCCCTCTCCCCGCTCTGTGTCAGAAAGTGCAGCTCCCCTGTGCTTAAGTGAGTTCCAGCAGCTGGGCAGAACTCAGTGCCTTTGATATCAAACCCTGCCACACTCACAGCACGGCCAGGCAACAGCAGATAGTGAGTCCTGGTCAGGACAAAAGGAGTCCTTCTCCTTGATCTTCCACAGACAGGATGACCCCGTCAGAGGCTTAAAGGGACGCCAGGTGCACGACTCACGTACATCCCTGAAGCACGGAGGGGCTGTGTGGGGTGCCCTGCAAGAGGGGACCACGGCAGCTCTAGCACAGCATGTCAATTACTCGGTGGAGTTTCAACCACGACAGCTCTAGCACAGCATGTCAAGTACTCGGTGGAGTTTCAATCAGCTGGAAATTAAAGCAGGAGAGAGTTGGGATATGGAGACCCCCAGCATTCAGCTCTCTGCAGCTGTGTCAGGGTCACTTGGATGCCTCCATCCAGGCTTGCTAATGCCACCTGTCTGCTCGGGAAGGGGCTGGGCATACGTTTCTTTGCCCACTGTTAAGGTTCCCTAAAGTGCAGGAGAAAATGTTTGGGTTTGCCTTGAACTTGCAGCCCCTGCAGTGTAAAGCTGCCCTGCACAGAGAGGCTGCAGCTCACACTGGTGGCTTGTGAGTCCTTGGTGCCAGGAACAGGAGGCCTTTGGCTGTGCCTGAGGGGGAAGAGCACGCAGGAACACTGTGACCAAAAGGAGCCTTGTGTTCATAAAAACACTGTCAGCTTCAAGTACCACAGGTCATAGTTCACAGCCCTCAAAATGCAGGTTAAAGTTGTTAAGAAAACAATGTTTAATCCTCTCATTTAACATTAGATTTCTGATTTTGTTTTTCTCATTTGCTGTTGAACTTCACCTCCAAATGTGCATGGCAACTCTCCCAGGTTTATTGAGACACTCACTATTCACCATGTGAAAATCAACAATATCAGTTCTAATTCTAATGCCAGTTCTCCCCTTTCTCAGTTCTTCCCCCCACACCATGTGGATAGACTGAGCTCCTACCTCTCCTCTGCACAGCTCCCTGCCACATCTGCCCGTTTCCTCCACCAGGCTGAACTGTCTTGGCCAGGGAAGGGGACAACCACTGCTTCAGCGGCACAAAAAGAAGCTGCCAGAAGTAAACGGCTTTGTGAACAGAGGCTTTGCTGATAGACTTCAGAGCTTTAGAACATCCTGGTATCATTAGAAGTCAAGGTCAGTGCTTTGTATTTCCTCCCACATCACTGGAGGATGCAGAATTTGGTTTCAGGAAAACTGGCAGAATAAGGAGTCTCTGCCATGTTTCTGATTGCAGAGTAGAAACCTCCTACTATGCTGGCAGGTGAAAAGTGTGAGCACAGCTCAACTCAGCAAGGCAAAGCCCACAGCCTGCCCCACAAAATCCATCCAAACCATCTGGGTTTCATCCACCCACCACAGGAAGGAGGGGCATTTGAGAAAAGATTTTGTTCCAGCAGACTGAGAAATGAGTAAGTTTCTGTGGGTAGGAAATCCAGATGTGGTGGAGGATGTCACAAACCTGTAGAACCACAGGGGTGTAGAGGGGCAGTGGCTCTGCTGCCCTTGTTAGAAAAGGGTGTGGTGAAGGAATTGCAGTGGGGGTCAGGCTCTATGTCATATGCCAGAGGCTATATAGCCAGGAAGGGGAAGAGGAGAAATCAGTGAAATTCTGTGGATTTATGGTGAAGGGAAGGACAGGGCTGTGGAAGAAATGGACCCATATGACAAACTGAAGTCCGAATTTCCAGCTAGGTGTATTTCAGAGCTGCTGCTGCCACCACAAGGTGTGCTCACCATGGATACAGGCTGACAGCGTGCCCTTGAGTTCAGGATTGCCATGCGCCTTTCCCCAGAAGGGAACTTGGAAACAGCAGGACAGACTCACCTCAGAGTTGGCTCAGCCATTGGGACGTAGGTGTAATTCAGTGGACTCTGTTGCCACTGGGTCTTTTGGGCCAGCTTTACTCTGCATGAATGTTAAAATAACTACATTACTTTTTGCCATGAAATGGCTCTGCCCTGACTGCAGTGATGTCACATTGCCTGCACTTTCCAGCATGCTGTGTGCTTGTAGCCAGCTCAGGCACTGCCCTTCAGCACTGCCTGTGTTTCCATACTGTATGAACCAATGGCCATCTATTAATAAGGCACACAGCTCTGCCCCCTCTTTTATAGCATGTTATAAAGTAGATTTTCTGTGAGTATTCCTGCTCTTTTCTTCCTGCACTTTCTTCCTCAGACATTAGCAGCTATTTTTCTTTACTTCATAACCAACTAACAATTTTTATTAAGTGACCAGGAATAAGTAAAAATCCCTATCCTTGACCAGAGCTGTCTGGATTCAACCCCCTTCCTTCCCACAAACAGCCAGCAAGCTCGTGGCTATACTGAGGCAGTGCAACTCCCCACTGACAGTTACTATTGACATAAAGTAATTCAGTGCTGATTGCAGTACTAGCAGCCTGAGCAGCCACATCAATTGCACTGTTACAAAGTTAAGCATGGTGAACTCAGGCATTAGCAGAAGGCTGATACCAGCATCTCCAGTGAGCCCCAGCTTGAAAGAGCAGAACTGGATGGTTTTTCAGTGGTATAAAAATCATCACTGTTCTCATTTCAAATGCCTTAATTGTAATTTAGCAGCACGCCATAGGGTGCCTCTGCAAGGTGAAGGGCAACACACACCTGATACATGTTAAAAAAACCCCTGTGTATTAAAATCAAACAGGTCATTGGAATGCATGATGTCCATTGTCACTTCTACACTTTGTGTCCCATGAAGCTTAAGATGTATTTGGAGAAAGAGTTGGAAACAAATTTCTGAGCAGCCAACAGATTTCCTCTGACAGTTGCTGCATACAGCAATACAGCAATATTTTCTTACCCACTCATCTGCTGTGCCAGATGTCCCTGCCTTTCTACAAAGAGACACTGGTAGATCTTTCCACTGCTTTAATATAACTCTTGGGGAGGTTAAGATGTCAGACACTAGCTAGGTTTTGGCATCTCTGCTAACAGTATGTTCTGCACTGTCATTTAGTAGAAGAGTGAACCCTAGGGATTACAGGGAAATTCTACTGGCATATCCTGAAAGTAAATGGAAATATTGCTGTGTCTGACCCATGTGTATCTTGAAGTGTTACAGAAAAAAAACCAGCAGCCCTTCAAGAGCCCTGAAAACCTTCCAGCATTGAAAACCTGGCATGCCTCTTTGTCCTCTGAGAGTTTAATAAAGATATATAAGAGCATAGACCACCCCAGACTGTTTCAATCTTCCCTTTCATCTCAAAGACTGAACTCTTGTATGTTTAATTTAAAGGTATTTGTCCCATGAGCAAAATCTGCTGCCAGAAGCATTAGTGGTTTTTCAAAGGACGTTCCTTAAATATGAATGAGCTGAGCCCCTGTGATCACCCTAATTGATCCAGCAGTGCTTGCAGCTAAAAGTAAAGCTGCCACCTTTCATGGCAGACCAGACCTTTTCCCCTGCTGCAGACCAGACCTTTTCCCCTGGGAGATTTCTATAAATTCATGACCACAGCAGTTAACTTGATTCTGTCAAAACTGGTTTATAGGCTGTAAGATGTTGCCCAATAGAAAGATGAGAAATTTTTCTTTTAAAGATGTTTAGTGGTAGTGGTTTTGAATAAATAAAATGTCATTGATGCCAAAACACTTACAGGCCTAATACCATCAGGACAGGCAGCAATGCTGGAAAGATAATCCTTCCAGGTTCTTTTAGACTCCTTGTCTTGGTATCTAAAAGCTGACCAAGTTGGAACAGACTTGAAAAGATTTTGCAGGGAAATACAGTCCTGAACACTGTTAGACTTCAGTTTCACCTACACACTCTCCATGGATAAATTATTGGAGTTTTGGGTCAACCCTCATCAGGGGCTAAGTTTAAAATTATTGCAAGAGCACTTTAAAAAGAGGATGCCCAGATTTCCATGAACAGCTCCATGGGTCCCCAAATACATGCAGAGTGTCCCTATGGTCATAGAATGGGTAATTTCTTTTGTCCACCAATGCATGTGGCTTAAGAACATCTCTTTATATACAACTTCTCAAAACCACGAAGACCTGAAACCTGGAATCCAAAAAACCTAGAATCTCACTGTTATCCATTGAGAAGTCATTAAGGGAGCTCTGGGAAAGGGCTGCCAGTGGGAATGGGAAAGGATCATTCATTCTTTGCACCCATCTGTGCTTTAAATATTCTAATAGGCCATGGAATGCAGTGGAAGTGTTTCAAACATGTCTATATCTCCTGTAAGAAGCCAAAAGACAAAAAAGCAATTTATTTCACAGAGGACACCAAACAACCCTGAAAACAATTTTCTGTAATTTTAGGTCATGACTGTGCCCAAACTTGTGGTCTCTCTTCCAGGTGGAGTCATCCGATCTGATGCAAATACAAAAATACAAAAGCATGATCAGGAATTATATGATGGTATGAAATTTCAAGACATCTTACAGAATCACAGAATCACAGAATCTGCTGAGTTGGAAGGGACTCACAAGGATCATTGAGTCCAACTCCTTCATTGAACCATTTCCAAGAGCCCCAACAAGAGCCTGAGGGCATTGTCCAAACACTTCTTGGACTCTGTGCGTCTTGCTGTTGTGACCACTTCCCTGGGGAGCCTGTTCCAGTGCCCAAACACCCTCTGGGGCAAGAACATTTTTCTAACAAATCTTAAATCTCCCTGACACTTCAGGCCATTCCCTTGGGTCCTGTCTCTGGTGACCACAGAAAAGAGATCCTTCCTCTATGCCTCCTTTGTGCATCCCATGAATTTAATAAATGATGATCTTATTATCAGGTATTCCCACTCCTCACATGATCAACTCCACTAGTGTGTGGGAATAGAGCAGTTACAGAGGAAAAAGTGCTAAAAAGGAACAAATACTAAGGTTTGCTTACTCTTGGTCTTTCTAACTTCAACAACAAAAGCAATTAAAGTGCATCAATCAGGTCTTTTTTCTGTGATAGTGATGTTCTCTAGTGTTTTAACAGCTTGCAAATTCCTATGACTATAATCAGGCTGGTCCCACTGTGCTCCCTGTCAGATACCACAATGGCTATAATCTGGCACCTGCTTGGTACAAAGCTTGGAAGTGAGCCTGGGTGCCCACAGAATAAAAATTAAGTGTGTTCACTGCAGAGGGAGAGGATCAGAGGGATTTTAGGAACACCAGTGACAGCCTTTATTCTTCTCTCTCAGCAAATGAGTCCTGGCTACGACAGGTCAGAAAACACTGCTATTGTTCTGCCTTAAACCTCCCTTTTCCAGATGCAGAATTTCAGAAGGAGCCAGTGTGGGGATGTGTTTCCAATAATATCAGCTACCTCCATCCATCTCTTCTGGACTGCCAGGCTTTCCCCATTGTCAGACTGTTCAGAAAGCAACAAATATTTCTTGACTTGAAGCTGGCAAATCTTGTTCCTCATGCCTGACTTAGAGATGCATCACCTAGAAAAGCAGTGGGTTTAGATAACCTACGCTTTTTCATCTTTCCAAATTCACTCTTTTTCTGCAGTTTAGAATCCAGTGGATCCTATTGATCAGGACATGTCTCAAGCAGATTTTTCTATAGAAAATCTGTCTCAGATGCTGATTATTCTCCCCAGTAAATTACTGTAGTATCTCTGATAGAGACATCTCTGCAGCTGTATGGAAATCTTTCATTGGCTCACTGAATTACAGGGACCTATATTACAACTTCATTCACATAAAAAAACATTTACTCGTGGTCTGTATTCACTTTGAAATTCCTTATTGGAATGGGAAACTGTTAAATAGCAATCCTCACTGCTGTCTGGTTAAACATACACAGACCCATGAACTGGATTCTTGTACACAGTGTACAAGCTTTAATTGATGAAAACGGAGAGGAAAGGAAAGGGAGGTGATTTGTAGCACTAAACAATCTACACATTACTTCAAATGCTGTTGTTGCCACTGTGGGAGACACAGAGACACTTGAACAGCTTGGCTGCTCTGGTTTGTCTGGGAAGAGCCTAGTGTGCTGTGGGCTGTCTTGCAAAGAGATAGCAAAAATGACTGGGACTGACAGCTTTGCAGTCAGAGATGCAATGAGAAGTCAGGAGTCACTGGCTGCCAGTGGTGGGCCTGGCTTACCTCTCTGTTGAGAGAGCCCAGAATGGTCAGAATCCAAAAAAAGTGGAACAGCCCAGATGAGTTGCACCAAACTAAAAAAGGGAAGAAAATTAGGGTTTACCTGTAGGTCAGATCACAAACTTGTGCTTGCTGTGGGATATTTGCTGTATGAACTGCCACTGCAGTGGAGAAAGTAGCTTGGTCAAGTAAAGGAAACCAGTGCTAGCAGGTCCAAAAGCACAGGAACTGCAAATCAGGGGGCCTGGCAGGTCTGTAACAGCACAGGCAATATACCTTTATCTTGGAAACACCTTTTGGTTAATGTGGGATTCCTCCCCCCTGCACCTAGCTACAAAAAATGAGGTGAATAGTACATGCTAGCAGGCTAGGTTCATTTTACAGTCAATGAAGAGAAGGGTCATATGCTTCCCAGATCACATCCAACATCATTCTGAGAGATATTAGGGAAGGGTACAAGTACAGCTATACAGGTTTTGGGGGAAAGTTTTTTTACCTGCCTTTCTTGACACCAGGATAATAATTTATTATTGGTCACAGTGAGAGCAGAAACAGAGACAGTATATGCTCAAAGCTACCCAGTATCCACATACAAAAATTTCAGGGCTGCATGTTCCTATCTTGTTTATGTACTGTGGTTGATAAAGGAAAAAAAAATTCTTACAATTAAAAAAGATCATTATGACAAAGCTTTATAAGAATCAGGTAGCGAAGAGTGAACTAACCTTGAATTGACAGTCAGTGCACAGGAAAATACAGACACTACTGGAGGCCTGTCTGTGGCCACAAACCAAAGCAGTTTGCCTATTGCACTCTGGGAAGGCATTTCTGTGACTTATTTTTTGACAGTATCCTTTCTTTTACTCCCAAAATGACAGCTGAAGAAAGTCATAGTGAAACAATATCAAGGGCTGCTCAGATTTCATCTAATGCTATCTAGCAGGCAGTGGTACAAGCACTGAAGGAAGCAGCAGCATTGTTTAAGCTAGGCTGAACAAGGCAGTGTGTGTCCTGGGCGTGTTTGGAGCAGGGGCTTTTCCAGCTCTGCCTCCCCAGTGCAAACTGCAGCTGTGGTTTCTCAGGGTAGGGAAAGAGAGCAGCTCCAAGGAGAGCCGGTAAATGCCAGCCCAGCTCGCAGGCTGGCCAGCCAATGGACACACACAGGGCTGTGTCAGGATTGTGCCTGGATCTCTGGCACCCCACAGAGGCGCGTGGATGCCAGGAGGGAGATGCCAGAGCCTGCTCTGTGGTGGCTCAGTAGATGATTCCTTCTGGTTCCAGCAGCAAGTACTTCTTCATGGACAGGGGGATGGAGAGCAAGGGGACTTCTCGATGGCACTTTTCTGACAATATTGCCCGAATAGCACATCTGCATAAGTGCATCAGTGACCGTGGGGAATTGCTGCACACAGTGAACAAGGAGTCATAGAAATCCTGGTGCCGCTGTAAAATAAACCACAACCAGGACATTTGGAGTAAGGATTTTTGAATTAAAGGGATAACTATGTCAAAGCATGTCATTTGTCCCATAGTTTTGCCTTTTGACCACATATTTTCCTCTTTAATCTCTTATTTTTCATTTAAATTCTCCCTTGCATTTGCAGCTAACTCATCCTGTTCACAAAAATCTGACCCATGCAACAGGACCTAGAGGTACATAGTCATACCCATGTAATATGGCCCTTTAGAAATATTTGCAGACTTAAAAGAAATATAAATATAAATATACATATTGAAAAATCTGAAGAAACACCAGTCACAGCCAGAATCTTTTCACTGGCTGAGTACAGGGACAGCTGAGCTCCTGCTGTAGCCCTGACAGGAGGTGCTCCAAAGGATAATGTTGCAATTAAAATATCAAAAATATGTCTTTTTTCAGCGAGTGATATGCTTTTGTCAAATGAGAGATATTAAGTGGGGAAGTCCCCATCCTCTGAGATGTTCTTCTCTTTCAAATGATCTTTCTAATGGTTTGGTATGGGTTATTCAAATAATAAGCCTGGATTTTACTCAGTTAGAGAGCTTACCTCCAAGACATCCTCAGGTATGGCTGCTTTCCACTTAGATGTTGATTTGATGTGTTCATAGGAGTTGACAACCACCTCCACAGCTCTGGGGTGGGAATGACAGGCTTGCAGCACCTGCAGGCAGGATGCATGGAGAACATGAGTACCAGCAGGAAGCCAGGGCTAGCCTGGGTGCTCAGCAGTGCACAACAGCAAACTGGGACAGGCACAGCCAAACAATTGTGAGAGGATCAGGCTGGAGGTGCAAAAGACACAAGGCCCCTCCACACCACTCTGGTAAGCACAGCTAGAAGCCCCAGGCTCATCCCCTGTTTAAGACCATACAGAAGATCATGGATCTCCACAGCAGTCCAGATGGGGTGGGCTTTATCACCCAAATCTAGAGATAGCTTCTTCATAGCTGGGTTGGGTGACTCAACACCAGGCAAAGCCATGCACAAAATTTCTTGCTTCACCACATGCAGCTCAGGAACAGAAAAAATTCCCATTATACAAATCAAAAATGAGAAAAATTAGAGAAAAATTTAAAATATGACCAGAAGAAGAGACAGTTCAAAAGTAAGGCTTTCAACCACACAAGGACCCCGGCACAACTGTTCTGCCCAGGAATTTTAGCTCAACAGGAAAAAACCCAGTCTATTGTCACTCATATGCAGGGCATAACATTGCATTCACCCAATTTTGTCCCATGCACTCTCCAAGTTTTACAAACAAAACTGCAGAACACCCCTGTGGGATAAATATCCTACGTTTTTACAGATGGGCAAATGATAGTTTAGAAGAGAGACCCAGTTCATGCAATAGGATGCAGGAAGAGGAGACTTCAGAGGGTATTGCTCTCAAATACCCTCTAGGAGACTAAGCATTGTTCTGCTACAGGCAGACCCTGCTCATACTGGGCTCAAGAGGGTACAATTAAAATTTTGGCATTTTATTCAAAGGCTTCTGGTTGCTTGGCTTGTTGAAACTTTACATATACAGTCAGGCAACTGCAAAGTGTTGCTTAGGGTACTAGATGAGAGGGAATAAGTCCTGCCTTCAGCAAGCTTACTTGGTTTTCTGATATAACAACACTCTCAGGTACTTCTGTCAGTGTCTTGGGCTTTGCAGGTGTTTAAAAACTTTTCAGGAGAGATCCTGTGATACTTTTTCTCCTTTTTTGGTCATCAGCTATGAGCCCAGGCCCAGCAATTCTTAATTCTCACATTTCCTGGGAATAATCCAAAGCTTTATTAAGATGCATTTCATTTTTAGTAGATTTGAATAGATTTTTAGATGTCAGATGTAACAAAATCAAGTGGTCTCATCTTTAATCTTGGTGGAGACCATGAAGTACACATTTCATAGAACTCAGTGAAACCTGTATGAAGCCAGATTTGAAAAAAGGATGTGGGTTCTCTGAAATGAGAAAGTGAATCTGCTCTGAAAAATTAGGCTTCAACCAGCATTTAGAGTTTGGCATTTCAGGTTGGTTAAGAGCAAAAATTGGAGCTGTGTCTGGTTTCTGGTACAGACAACTGTAATTTCACCTCAGTTAAATGATACCACTCTTACAGTAGGTCATCTCCCAACGCTTTGGGCATTCTGGGCCCAGACTGACAGGACTCCAGAAAATCCAGACAGTTTGGATCTCTCATCCCATTCCTGTTGAAGACACCACCCCTCTCCAAGCCCCTACTGTACAAAGACATCCTTAACCTTGTGGAACTGCAGAGGGTATATCCTAGCTGCCCCATGGTTCAGCAGCAGCTGGTAGCAGATGTCTGGCTGAGCAGCTGGCCGCACAGATGTCACTTTTATGATATACTGTAAGGGTGCACAGCCATTGACATCCATGATGTTTGCTTCTGCTCCTGCCTCCAGCAGCATGTGCAGCAGGACGTGATCACAGTTCCAGGCAGCTTTGTGGAGTGGTGATTTGAAATCCTCATCACGAGCATTCACTTCAGCTTTATAGTCTAGGAGCATCCGACAGATGAGGTGGTGGTCCTGGCTGTACACCTGATCCTTGTAGTGAAGGGCCCAGTAGGCTGCACAGGCCAGGGGAGTCTCCATGTAGGCATTGAGAGCATCTACCTGTGCTCCCTGTTCCACGTAAAAGGCCACGAGCTCTGGGACACCCAGACGTGCGACCACGTGCAGAGGAGTCTCCTCGTCCTTGTTGTTCGTTCTTATGTTCACATTTGCTCCTGCCAAAGAAAGATGATGGGGGAAGATGAAGGCAATGAAACACTTGTTTGGTCATCTCTCTGTATGGGCCCTTCTTCCCAAGGAAAAGGTCAGGGTGGGCAGCTGGTATGACAGAAACCTGTGTAAATGCAAATAGCATAGATCGATTCTGCATTGCTTCAGTTTCCAGGGAAACTCTTAGAAACTTAAGGTTCTTGGATGCAGCTTCTATGCTGGCCCCCAGACCTTATCTGAACATTCTATTTCAGAGCAGCGTGCAAGCCCGAATTTCTGTGTAAAACGCTTTTTCCGATAAATAGGGAAGTGGTGGAGGAAGGAGATCATTACTCCTACTCCGAGCAGCTCTGCTCTGCTCTGTACCCTGAAAACACTCCCTGCAGCGCCTCGTTAACGCCAGCCTGGATGAAAGGACATTTTATGACAGATCCGTGGATGATATTAAAGAACCCATCGGCTGGGTCCCCGGCGGGGGTGCCGGATCCCCGCTCCAAAGCGCTGCGGAGCGGGTCCGACCGCGCCGTTCCAAAGCGCTGCGGAGCGGCCGCAGCTGGAGCAACAGCACCATCTGCCGGGCAGCGAGCCGGGAGAGGGGCAGGGAAAACTGCCTCGGGGCTGGAAAACCCGAGTGCTAATGCTGCTAAGCCGTGCCGAGTGATAGCCGTATTCGATGTCCCTGAGACGGCACCGGCAATGCAAGTCTGGAGGTGGCAACCAAACACGGGATCAGCACCGCTTGCGCTGTCGCCCCAGCCAGAGGGGGATGAACTGCAATGACCTGGATGGATCCCAAGGGACACCACTGAGTGGAGATGGCAGGTGAAAGATGCATCTGGGGAACTTTGGAGCAGGGATATTAACTGACAGTCTGGCTTCAGCTCTTGGGGCGTACTGCTCTGTGAATGTGCACACCTGACAGGGTTTGCTCCAGACCTTTCCCACTCTGTTTGGAGTCTCAGCATACAGCTCATACGGAAATCAGAGTTTAAAGAGTGCTTTGGGAGGAAGGGTGGCTTTTAAAGTACTATTATGCTGTTGATGGGTGGGTGGAGAAAGCCTGCAGAATACATCCTTTCACTTGCATTCATCCTCTGCTGCGTTTCATAAGAGTACATTTGACTTCTAAGCTTTTCTGTGCTAGCAAATTCAACTCCTGCTGTCAGGACTGTTTGCTTTGGGCAGGATACAACTGGCAGCATTTATTTTCCTTTCTACCAAACAAAATAATATGCATCTTTCCAGAAGAAGAAAAGCAATGTTGTTATTCATTTATGACTGCAGATTGCCTTGCCCACAAAGCATGGACTTTGCGCTTGGGCTCTGCATCTCAGGAAAAGCTTTCAATAACAACACATGTAACAAAACCAACCCAAAATCATTTGTATTGCCATGGCACAGTGTGATAAACAGGGGAGTCTCTCTGTAACTAAGGACTTGAACTGTGTTTCTTTTACTCTGTCCTGTGTCAGTATCCTTCTGTTCAGGAAATAGTGTGTGACAAATATATTTATGGAAGAATTACATTTATTCATAGCCCCATTTGTTGCAGATGACCAGAAGCATAATGTACCTTACTTTGGGAAAACAAAAAATCTTATATAATACCCTTTTTTCCTTCTGGGCATGAGTTTGGCTGCATTCATGACAAATGAAAAGATGGCACGAAAAAGTGCATCCAATTTTTCAAGGCCAGATCTCAAAAAACAAGCGATTTGAAAAATTTTACTCAGGTCCAGGAAATTTGAAAAAGAAAGAAGATGAGGGGTGCATATGAAAGTAGCTCAAAAGTAAACCTAGATGAAAAAGATGGAAAAATCCCCCAAGAGATATAGAAACTCCCTGATTCAGAGGAACTCTGCTGCTGATGGACGGATTGGGCAGTGGACTGGAGACACTGAAATGGGAAACAATCTTGGAGTAAGGACCAGTGGCCAGGGAAAGATGGATGAGGTGAGGAAACAGAATGGGATAAACTTCCTCTGATCAAAAAGGTGAGGATAAGGAGCCTGAGAGGAAGACACCTGGGATAAATACACATCTACTTTGGGAAATTGCCTCCTAAGAGGAAGCCCAGACCACGCTCACCCCCTTTGCCCATGCCATGAGCTATACCCCAGAGCTTTCCCTTACCTCTCCAAAGCAGCTGCTGGGCACAAGGCATGGAGGTCCGTGTGGTACAGAAGTGCAAGGGCGCCTGCCCGCTCATGGAAAAGCAGTTCAGCTTCGCCCCATGGTTGCAAAGGATCTTGAGACACTCCACATTTGCCATTTCACAGGCTATGTGGATGGCAGCTTTGCCATTGGGCCGGCAGTTGATTGTAGCTTTGTGATTGAGGAGGACCAAAAGACTCTCCAGATGGCCATACATGACAGCTATATGAAGTCCAGTTGCCCAGGATATTTTTAATTTGTAGCTGGGAAGCCAGTACCCTGTACAAAGTGAGAATGTGTTACCAGCCTTGGCAAAGACTTTTCTTAGGTCTATCCACCTGCTGAGAATAATTGAAGGGGAAGAAAGTATTGGAGTTTAAATGTAATTTACTGTAATTTCACCAGCATAGTACACACAAAGTTCTCTCAAGCAAAACTTCATTTTCATTAAGCATTGTTACTATGTGTGCTGAGTAGCCTGCCTTTTGGAGAGATAATTCCCTTGTAGATGTACTCTGAAAGAAGGTATTAGACTTTTTTGTGACTGGTATAGGTTAAACCAAACAACAGAAAAAAATGCTTACAGCTAAAAATGCTTACAGAAAAAAATGCTTACAGCTAAAAAAATGCCAACAGCTAAAAATCACGGGGGAAGTGGAATCTCCAGCCTGCCAATAGCTGAACAAAGGTGGCATTGGAATAAAATGACAGCATTTACTTAGGACAGTGACTCAACAGACAGCTCATCCTACTGTTTCTGTGTGGGAGATGGCAGGATCTTGCATGTCAGTGGCTGGATTCAGACCTCCAGGGATGCATTACACATAGAGAGCCCCTGGCAATATACCCCAACTACTGCCCTGAGGAGCACAGAGAGAGGAGATTGGATACTGATAAAAATTAGGCTGAAGAGCCAAAGAGAAGCAGTGACACTTTAGAATGAAATTTGGCTGCAAAATGTTTGTATTTTTCTCAGAAAATGGCACAGTGGTTTTTTTCTTTTTAATTTACTAACAGGTGTAAGGCCAAATAACACATAAATACTTGTTCCCAAATAAGGACTTGTTCCCAAATAAGGCTTAATGAGTGCACAGATATAGTCTCAGAAGTGATTACTATAATCACTTGTTTAAGAAAAGTAAAGCTTCATAATAATGTGCAGAATGGCAAGAGAAGTCTAATTTTATATATATATATATATACACACAATGCCTGCGTCTTGGCTAGAATGTGACTATAAAATTCTCTGGGTTTGATTTATCTATCTCTCCTTGGACAACTGCCTGGCTGAAATATGTTATCATGTGAAAAACACAGAAAAAATATTAGAGATGCACAGTGAGGTCAAATTAATTCAAATCTTCCCTTTTAGTCTCTGGTTTTATGCAATTTCTCAACACTAATGTCATATATATATACAGTTTTTACAGTATTCATGAGGTACAAGCAGGAAGGAAACAAAGTGCTGGTGGCAAGGAAAAATGGATTAAAATTTTCCTTCCCTCCCAGATAAATTACAAGTATATTTTCAGATAGGGGCAAGAAACTGCAGACCATGTCATCTACTCTAGGACCAAATTTTTGGGACTGCCAAGCCCAGTCCTGGAGGAACCCCCACTGTAAAAGGCAAGAGCAGGGTGACAGCCTCCTCTGAGGACACTCAGCCTGCTGACTGTGCAGGTTACACTGGCAACCTCCTCATCATACCCCCTCAAACCAGGCACAGGGGAGGTGGGCTATATCCCAAATTCTCTGCATATAGCAGAGCAAGCTTCTTAAATCCCCTCCCTATCCAGCTGCATGGGCAGTGCTCGCCCTTGTTACTGGTGAACTGTGATACACTTCAGGCTTATCCCACATAGGACTGGGTCTCCCATTTATGGCCAGATACAAGCCATAAATTGTACATTAACAGCAGGAAAGTGATACTTAAAAGCCAAGTTATCACTTTTTATAGCCACAATTTTCCTGCCTGGGTACACACTTTATTTCTGTTGGCTGTGCTGCTTGCAGGTGAGTTGTGCTCAGACATCCCCAGGGAGCATCTCCCATGTCCTCTGCCCAAACCTGCCGAGATCTCTGAGCTCAGAGCGACAGGGACAGACACTGAGCAGGAAGCAGATGTGGCCTCCATGGGAGACCTCATTCAGCTTACCTGTTTCTTTGGCTAGTGACATAAAGAAGCCATGCTGCAAGCAAGATCAGCACCTTTGAAAGCTCTCAGCCTCTTTGGAAGAGAGGAAGAAAAGTCACTCTGCCACCCATGACATCTCTTTTCCACTTCATCACTAAGGGCTATGGCAAAGATCAGACTGCCAGAATGGTGGGGTGGTGAATTTTTCTCCCCTCTTTATCCTTGAGGAAATCTGCCTTTCATATCACAGTTATCTATCATTCAGAACAAAAGTAAAATTTACATAAGAGTTGGTAGAAGTGCTTCCTGCCTTTCAGACAAAGGGAATACAATACAGTGATTTAGGTCATAAGGGTGCATTTTCCTCTCTCTCTACTTTTTGGAAAACAAAGAGAAGTCTTCAAATGAGACTAGTTACTGATTGCAGTCAAATGATCTGTGATTAAAAATCTATTCATTAATCCTGTAGTCTCAAACCACAACCAGATTGCTTTTTAGCCTACTGAGGATAGAAGAAGATGTATTTTAAGATAAATTCAGCACAGTGTGGCTTAGCTCATACACTGTCCCTAAGGGAAGTACATAATGACTGTACCATCCTTGCCCTTAAGAAATCAAAAGAGCAAGAACCAACCATTAAATAAGGGGTAAACACAGAAAAGGAGAAGAGGTGAGATATTCCCTTCTTTTTGCCGCAGAAGTGAAAGCGCATTTGCTGTGCTGCAGCTGCTGCAGGAGGTGTTTATCTCCACATATGATTAACTTCTGGCAGAGACTGACCATTACTACTTTCTAAATACACAAGAAGAGTCTGTTAGCAAGTAGGTCATGAAGTATGTTGATTTTAGCAAGGAGCAAACTTGGTTTGTTGTTTTAAGTTGTAAGGTTTTGGAAGCTCTTTCAGTGTCTGGCTGGGAAATTGTTTGAGTTTTCTACACTCTAAAACAGATGTTGTGTTGATTGTTCTGATTGTTTTTTCCAGATTATTTCTCTGTTTCGATAAAATACCACATCCTCACTTTCTGTCATTTGGAAAAATAAACCTTCTCCCATCCAGCAACATCCAAGGCAGGATTTCCTTAGTTCCCCTCAGCTAGGGAGAATCCACTTTACTTCCATTAAAAATGGAAGACAGGGGATATTTTATGTTTCTAAATAGTCTGTACATGTGAATGAGTTAATGCAAGAAATGCATATACCCCATTTATACACCTGCATGTGTCTATTCTGGGCTTTGCACCTGAGTTCTCTGAGAGGAAATGGCAAAGGACTCCTGTTTCTGGAGTCTCCTGCAGCTGCAGCACAGAGGCTCAGGCTGGGCTCTGGCCTGCCCTTCACCAAGCCCACAGAGCTGATAAGCTCCCCTACCACAGTGGCCCTGACCATGTGAGCCTGCTGAGACGGTCCTGCCTGTGGATCAGCTTATGCTGCAGCTTCAGAAGAGATAAAAGGCCACAGTTCCTTGGAAATCACTCAAAACCCTCTACTTCCTGTCTGGTGAATGCTGCCACATTTACCTTGTTTGTAGGATGCCAGAATCAGGTTTTCATCTTCCACTTCAAACACCGTGTCCACGTCTATTTTCTTTTGGCTCAAGAGCTCTTCCAGTGTTTCAAAGTCATTGGACTTCAGGGCTTCAAGAAAAGCTTTTTTCACCAACTTTGCAGCTGCAGCTCGAGTGATTTTCCCCTCTGTGTTCTCTCCCTCTTTGTATGTCTCCTCCAAATCCATTTCCAAGCGGGTCTGTTTGTGCTGTGAAGAGGGGCACACCGAGGTGCCTATAGCACAGTTGCATGCTGAAGTTGCTGAAGACCAGAAGGTAATTTTATCACTCAGTCATGCTGATCTGCTTGTTCTATTTATATGAGGAGCCTTTCGGGCACCGAAATGCCGCTCTTGGATATCACCACGCTCTTTTGATGAAAGCGAGGACAGACACACCAGCAATTAAAACAAAATGAGAGTTACTTCCATGGGCTTCATGCACACTGAGCTTCATGAACCACTGGTTACCTTCTGGTGCTGCCCATACACTTACATTAAAAGAACTAGTCCTGGCTGTTGTTCCTCAGTTAGAGAAGCACCCACACATGCTTTCAGACTGGCCATGGCTGATTTATTGGCTGCAATGGGATGAGATGCTCTGCCCACAGATGCCCTTTAACTAGTGCAATTCAGGAAAAAAAAAACATCTAAAAATTCTCCAAGGCACTCTTCATGTGGGAGGTAACCCACTCCTCTCCAGGACAGCATTCTGCTTGCTGGTGCTGAGCTCAGGGGCAACAAGCAGAGCTCCTTGGAAGGAGAAATGCTGGGACAAGGGGGCTGCAGGGCTGTACAGCCACATTGTGGGGTGGGGGATCTCACACACTGCAGGGGGTTTGCGTGTGAATTAACTCAGCTGCAGGCACAAGACGCTGCTTGGGTCCATAGGCTCTTTTCCTTCCCCAGCTTGCCCTTCATCTAAATTCAGAACTTCTCTCTCATAAGCCCATCACCCACTAAACACTGCCCCCTCCCTGCTTTTTCCTGCAGTCTTTTCCAGCCCTATCCCTGTACTGACAGCAGTTAGAGGGTGAGGACCCACATGTAGCTAGCATGTGCTGCTACCATGCATCATTTAGAAGTGGCTCACCCCTGCACCCACTTGGGCTGCTGGATGAGACCTCAGCTAGAAGGACACTATTTACCCTTGATTTAAATTGCCCAGCAAAGCAAACACCACCACAACTGCCATTATAAAGAAATCTTCATTTTCTCCTTCCTGTGAGTTTGGCTGCCAAGCGGGCTGATGGAGAGACATGAGCCAGGTGGCAGTGGAAGTCAGAGCAGCCTCTCTGCTTGAAGGGGTTCCAGAGATTCCTCAGGCAGCCCCATCAGCACCTGCAGGACCCCTGTCCATGGGACTGCTCACCAACTCCCTCCTACAGCCTGTGCTCAGCAAAGGTGGTACCAGTCAGCAGTTCGTGTTTGTGAGTTCCTTCTACCTATGTACTTTTGAATGAAAAATACTTTACAAAAAACCAATTCCCCAAGGTAATGTACATTTTAATAAACACAAGGGGAAAGAAAATGGCTTGCCCTGGTGCTATGAGTCCCAGGCAGATCATTTGTGTCTTTTAAGGTTTAAGAGCAGTGTCACTATTGGGCTCTTCTTACCTTTCCATTCCCTCCCACAGAACCACCTCCTGCCTACTTTGTTACTTTCAGTAGTGAATGACTTCAGGCTTTAAAAAAGTGTTGATGTTTCTTCCCTGGTATGAGGAGAGGAACAGGATGTGAACTCCAGATCTTACAGGCTTCTTGTTACCTGCAGCTTTATTTTTAAACCACTATATTCCTGGAATGCTGTGGATGCACAAAGCACTGATATGTGGCTGCAATCAATTGTCCACCTCAGCGACACTTTTGATTTGGACTTGATTAGCTTTTTAACTTTCATAAATGCTATTATATAACCTGAGGATGTTCAGTCTGGCTGAAAGACTCATGCTGAGACATCTCTGTGCCTCTTTGCTGCCAAAGGTTGACATGCACAAGCCTGTTGCTGTAACAGATTACTGCACATCTGCTGATCCATCGTGCTTGCTCTTGGTTGACAAGCCAGACGAAGTAATTTGCTGGCTTGGCCCACAGTGAAAGAGAAAGCTGATTAAAATTACCTTACATTTCTCATGGTCCAAGAGCACGTGAGGAAAGAACAGCACCTCAGACCAGGTTATGACTTGCTCATCTTCATCAATTTGTGTCGCCCTGCTCTGACTCTCACAGAAATTTTTCTTATCGCTAAGTTTAAAAGAGAGAAAGGAAGCAATTATAGATATGTATGCTGCCTGTATAGATGTCTGCATGGCCTTAGTAGTTAGTGTTTTCCTGTAAGCAGCGCTTGGGTCCAACCTTGAAAAAAATCCACTCCCGTGTGTGGTTTCAGTACAATTACACGCGAGACTAAGGAAATGTTTTGAATTGACAAACAATCCCAAAAAGTTAGATAGCCTTTGTAAAGAACGACATAAATATTTTTTATTAATTTGCCTGAAGTGTAGTCAAAACATATATAAGAATACATAAATACTGTAAGACATGGGGGGAACAAAAGAGACCAGTTTTTACCGTACATCTGTATTTTTGTTTGTACGATTTCCTGCAGGTCTCTCCTTCACCGTACCACAAGGTGGCAGTTTGATTTTGAAAGTCAACACGGATGTCATCCAATCCCCAGGTCTGCCAAATATTCTGAACATTGTACCATGAAAAAAAAGCCCATCCTCCAGTTAATATAAATGGCATTTACATTATTTATAATATTTGTAGGTTAAACTCGATGCCACTGTCATGGGTGCTGTGCATTCATATACTGTATCCAGTAAAGAAACCATGGTTTCCACACTTAGGATCAATTGTCTAAATTACAGAGCTAATGAGAAGGCACGTTTTTTCCAGGGAGACAGCTTCCACCCCCAAGCCTTCCTTCTGCTCCACGCAGTGCCACACAGCACAGGATGAACCACAGGCACAGGAACACCTGCACCCCGGGGGACAGGCTGGATCTGCCCCTCAGAGTGGCTACAGCAGTTCATAAGGAGCAGGTGTGAAGGTTACACAGCAAACAAGAGAAGAGCAGACAAGCCCTGAGGTGCACTCTGCTTCCACTTCAGGCAATGGGACCACCGCCCCTGGCTTTAGTTGGGTTGCTGGGGACCCTCTCCATCAGCACTATCACAGGCTTATTCTAAAGCCCTCTGAAGTCAAGGGAAGCATTTCCACTGCTTTCAGTGGGTCATGTCCTTTATTGGGTTGGGCACCAAGCAGCTGAGCTGAGCAGGGGGCAGCTTCTGGAAGTGAGTGCTTGAGCACCACTGGGGGGGTATTATGAGAAGGATGATGGGTGGCACAGGGAATGAATGAAAATCAGAGCTGGGACTGCTCATAGGAAGACAAAGACAGGCTTAAGCAGAGAGTGAGAAAAGACATCCTCAGGCAGACTGTGCAGAGTGTGACTCCCGAGGAGGCAGCGCCCCTTTCTTGGCACTTGCTGATGTGTAAGTAATCTATTGACAGACACATAACTCACAGCAGTGCTGGGAACAGCTTGAATGGAATTTGGAGGTGAAAACCAACATCCTGAACTCTATGCTGGGGCAGGCAGGATGCCAGCAGAAGGAGAAATGCTCCCAAGGAAAGGTGGTGATGCAAGCAGAGCCGTGGGGCTGCTCCGAGTTGCGATGGTGAACATCCCGGCAGTCCCCAGCCAGCCTGCTCTGGAGCAACCCTGCTCCTGGGGCAGCACCGTGGGGATGCAGAGGGCAGCAGCAGATCCAGGGCTACCCACACAGGGGTGTCACTAAGGTTCTCCCCTCCCCAGCTCCAGAGGGACCTGCTGCCTGGCAGCAGTGTCCCAGCACGCCTGGCCAGGGAGGATGGTGGCCAGCTAACCAGGGCTGCCCCAACAGCAGGAGCACACCTCCCTGTGAAGCAGTCTGCTCTGCTCTGAAGCCTTACAGGCTAAGGAGGGAAATGTACTGAATGTTACATCAGTGGGCCCGAAGCAAAAACCATACCCTTGAGTTACTCCCACACTTTGATCTCTTCTGAACAGCTCATGCTTGTAGAAATGCTGCTGCAGTAGTGACCACAGCCCCTCACTTTGCCCTGGCCCTTGCAGCGCCTGCAGCATCTGACCAAGCCTGCCCCACTGCTGCGTGCTCAGTGGGCAATGTTACCTTGTATACCCCTTGTGTTGCCAAGTGCATCCCTTGTTTCTTGTCTTGTCTTTTTCCCAAGATTTTTTTACATGGGAAGAGGCACAAGAATATTTCTGATGCAAAGTGTAGAGAGGGGATGGAGTTCTCCACTTTTGCCACCACCTTTCTCAAGGTAGGACTTGTTTCTTCAGTAGGCACAGGAAAACAAATAAAACTATTCAAGGACAGACACAAGCCAGAGTGAGATAGTTTGGAAGATTATGTGACTCTTACAGCATGCCAGTGCTCAGCTCAGATGAGAAAATATTTTTCCTCCTGTGCCCAAACATCAATACCTACAGCATAAATATGTGAGCCTTGAGTTTGTCACATTGTCTCCTGCAAGAGTCTGTGGAAACACTTGCAGGGTGCAATTTCAGCTCTCCCTTCCCAAACTGGATTAAGCACAGCTCTCTTATTCATTTTGCACATTTTTTTTGCTAATATTAATATTGATTTTTTTTTTCACTGCTGCACATCTTTCTGCCAGCCTTAGCCATCAAGATATTTTATCTGATTTTCTTTTTCCAGGATGCTGACTCTGAGTCTGAAGATTACATAAATCATCCCCATGCTTCTTGCTTTATTTCTTATTACGAAAAAATCTCTTTAGCTCTGCAAGGTGCAAAGAATCTTCTCCAGCTGTAAATCATCTTTGAGAAAAATCATCTCTTTAAATTCATCCCTGTGACTGGTTAACCTGCAACATTCTTGGTATCATTGGTTTTTTAATCTTCTGCTTGTTCTTTGTTATATTATTTCACTTTTGTTCTCATTTGTAAGGGATAGAAACAGTCTCAGATACTGAAAGGCATTTAGACATAAACTTCCCAAGTCAGTGAAGTACAGTTCCTAGGAACTGGGAGCCTATGCTCCTAGGAGAGTTAGGCCTTGGAGCTTTGTTTCCAGTAAAGCAAGAGTAATTTAGAAATATGGAGCAGGTGGCATGCTTAAGCCTTAAGGTACACACATGTTACAAAATCAAAAGTTGATGGTAACAATCCAGAATTTTGTTCTCATGGAGGTTCTTGTCTTCATGGTCAAAGCTTTGCCCATCCTTCCACAGATTTTGTTTTGGCTTTTATGCCTGCTCCTTCCATCTTCAGCCCCAGGGATCCATTTTCCTTTATTCCTGCACGTTGTTCCAGTTCCTGCTATCAGTGTATTTATTAGCACATTCAGAAGCTCAGGGTTGGATTAGCTATTGATATTGGAGTGTTAGCTGTTAAATTTAGGGTATTTTACATTAAAGAATAGTCCTTCAAAAATTGCTACCAAGATTATTAGTATGTTGTCCTATAAAAAGTATGTACAAAATGCATTTGTTCTACAAAACCACTGAAAGAAATACCATAGATGCCAAGCCAGAATGCTGGAAGGTTCTCTTTGATTCAAAGGGCATGAGTTTTGTAAACACAAAGCATGTACACAGAGTTTAAAATCAAGTGGATAGTATTTCTAAGACATGAAGAAGACAAGTCTTGCCTCTCTGTGCTTAGTGGAAAATTCTCCTCATATTTTTTGCAGTTTGATGTCTCAGTATGTATGTAAAACAGTAGGACTTTGCAACCAAACTTAAATATGAATGTGAATCTTCGCCTCTTCTTTCCTGCTGATGCAGTGAGGCATGGACTATGGTTTCCATGAAGCCTTTGGAAAGCAGTTCTTTAAAGATAAGTATTCCTTCGGGGCAAAAAGATTCATTGGCCAGAGAAAGTACCTTACAGGCAGCTGCATCTTCCCTACCCGCTCTGATGTGAGTTTGCTGCTGCTTGGCCAGGGTCCCTGCTGGGGCTGAACCGTGGCAGCAGCTGGCTGAAGATGAGAGATTATCATCAGGCTCTTCCCAACAACTTTTGCCTTGCCTGTCAAATGAGACTTGTGTAGAGCTGAGATGGTGTTTATGAGATGGTTCCTATATATGAAATTATTTCCTTAATATTAAATATATATTGAATAAAGTGACAGGAGTTTTAGGACAGGCAAACAGCTAAGTGCGGAAGGATCTCCAGTTCTGAAACTGCTCTATAATGCCAATTTTCTTGGATCAAAATGCTGATATATGAAAATACAAACACTTCCAGCAGAAGCAGGACTGGTGTTCTTTAAACAGACACCAAAGGGCCAGCTCTTTGCTGGCCTGGGAATCTAACTATTCTTGCTCAGAAGGACTGAATCTGAAGCAATGCCAAAACAAAGCATATGGAAGAATCTGCTGAAAGGGTGAATGTGTGGAGAGGGAAGAGGAGGCATCACAAACCAAGCAGAGCATCAGAAACACGGCTGGAGGCCGCAGAGAGGCAGGGACAGTGCAGGTCTGATGTGGCTTCATAATCGGGGTTGTGCCAGGGTTTTTGATTAATGTTTCCAATCTCTGCTGTTGCCTGTGTTTCCCAACCATTGCTGATAAATCAGCCCCTCATACACAGTGCTGCTTGCTACATTTCCAAGCCATGTAAGCTGTTAATTGTGCTCGTTTGGGGTATTGACCTCTACCTTCCCCGAGCACAACAGATCCAGTTTGAAGATGCAGAAGCGACAACGTAGCTGTGTTAGTCTAAAGCAGGATATGCACATCACTGGTAGTGGACAGGATAAATCCTGCTCCAAGTGCAGGAATACCAGCTCTTGTTGACAGACATCCAAAATGAGCACGAGTGATGCAAGGCTGGCTTGGCTTTGATGCTGTTGTGTGGGATGCGGAGCAAAGGGGATGAGAAGTGAATTATCTCCATCAGTGTGGAGTAAATGGTGTATGAACAAACTCTTACATCATGGAATGGAGCTTAATTTGTTTATTCACCACCCCAAGACCATTAGTGTAAAAGCCAAGAAAATAAAAGAAAATGTTTCTCATTTAAACTTACAGTTGCCTTGATTTACACCAGTTGTTAAAGTGTTCCCTGAGGAAAGAAAATAAGCAATGTTACCATTTACCTCCTGAGCCTCTGAATGACTGAACCAGTAATATGGTAAAAACATCAGCATCTTATAGCTATTTATATTTTGATTTTCTGTGTACTGTGTTTCCAACATTATATAGAATATGTATTGTAAAATTATGTTCACTTTAATGAGTCTGAGTTAATTTACTAGATCTGTATAGAAAAATGTGCCTGCAGTATTAAAAGCATTTTATTTCCATTTAAAAATCTGTTGCCATAGTGACCAATCACAACTTTCTCAGTAGCTTTGTCTAGGCATTGGATGTAGGCTTTATTTTTGCTTCGTTTTAATTTTTTTCTCCAGCATTCTCTGGGCCAAGTCCTCATTTAACTCATTTTTTATTCTTTTTATAGTCTGTCCTTTTCCAACCATATTCTCAATTTAATCATTTCAACTAAGTTTAAAATAAAGATCACCACTTGGCTCTTCCTTTTAAATCATTATGTAAGAAGCAGGAAAATTCAGTGCTGTGCACTGTGGGCTTTCTTTGTCATCAACAGATTACCCAGACCTAACATAAGAAGTTCTGAAATATCAAAAGCCCCAGGTGTCTGACACCTTTTAGTATCAATATAGTCATGTCAAAGACCTGGTGAATTGCATCTAAAACTGAAAAGCACTTGGAGAAAACTCTTCAATTTTAAGATATTTCAAGAAGATTCTTTATAATTAAACCTTTAAAAAAATCAACCCACTTATCATTCTGTTGCAGCACAAATCTTGTCAAGAATGTACATCCTTCTGAGAAATGGTAACTTGGAGTGGTGCTTTTATTCCTGGTTGAAATATAAAACTTCTCCAAGAGAAGAACAGGCTAAAGAGCCTTCGCATTGCTGTATCCTCTCCACCTAAGGCTGGTGGAAGATTTTTTTTACATGGGAAGAGGCACAAGAACATTTCTGAAGCAAGGATAAGTGTAGAGAGGGGATGGAGTTACCCACTTTTGCCACCACCTTTCTCAAGATAAGACTTGTTTCCTCGGTAGGCACAGGAAAACAAATAAAACTATTCAAAGACAGACACAAGCCAGAGTGAGATAGTTTGGAGGATTATGTGACTCTTACAGCATGCCAGTGCTCAGCTCAGACAAGAAAACATTTTTCCTCTTGTGCCCAAACATCAATACCTACAGCATAAATATGTGAGTCTTGAGTTTGTCACATTGTCTCCTGCAAGAGTCTGTGGAAACACTTATAGGGTGCAATTTCTCTTGTCTGAAGATGGAAATCAAATCCAGATCAGACATACTCCAGAAACATTAAGTGTAAAGTAAAATAAATATAACCAGCGCTATAAATCAAATTGTAAAGTAAGTCAAATAAAAGAGGGCTACAAATAATCCTCTGTAGGAGAGTATTTTTAGCAATATAGATGTTTGTCAAAGGCAGTAATTTAATCAATATTTAGTTAGATAGGTGAGTTGATTTGTAGAACATGTTTAGTAATAATATGCATAAATAAAAGTTAATAACAAATAAGGTATGTGCCATGGTAATGTTAGAAACTGCTTTCAAATACTATGCAGAAATAGAACATTACTGTTTTCCTTTAATTAATTAAAATTTTTGCTTACTTAAAAGTGAAATCAAATTGTGATACAAAATCCGTTGTGCTGTGGAGCAAACTACTTTTTTTTTTCTCTTATTCCATCTAATTTCTCACGTCTGAGTCAATGGAAAGTGCACTGAAAGCTTTGATCATCGTACAGATATGGCTGATCCCTGGAGAAGAGTCCACAGAAGAAGTCAGAGAATTCCCTTTAGGAAAAAATCCAGCTTTTCCTTCTAAGGATATTCTGGTCTTACCTAAAGTGACTCACTAAAAGACAAATCTCCCCAAACCATTGTTATTTAGTTCTGATTTATTTTCTTGCAAGTGATGTGCATTGTTCACATGTTAAAAACTCTGAGAAAGTTGGTACTGCAAAAAGTGACTGTAAATACCCAAAGTGCTTGCAATCTGAAGGGCTTGCAGTGAGTCTCTGAGGAAACACTTAGAGGAAGATTTGTGTGGTGGTGGGCAGTTCTGTGATGGCTGTTTGATATCCAAAGCAGAGTGGTTCAAAGAGAGAAAGCTGCCCCAGGATGAAGAGCTCTAAATATTTGGTTTTTCCCCAGTTTGGCTATTGATGGCTGTGATCCCCAGGGCATGTGAGGGGTGGAAGGAAGGTTGTGGCTCCCAGTAATGAACTTCTTGCCCAAACCATTCCCTCCCAACACCCAAAGGCTGCTTGTGACCACCACCCTGGGAGACATCCACGGCACTGTGTTGGTAATCTAGTGGCATCTGCACCTAAAAGTGTCCAGTGTACTCCTAGGGGAAGGAAAAGAGTAGGAGTTGGAGACCAATCTCTGAGCCAGCTCCATAAAACACTTTAGGCATTTTAGGACTCAGAGGAAACCTAGACAGCACAAAACCTGGAGGAAGCTGCAAGCCAGAGGCAGTGGTGTGTGTCCAGCTGAGGATGTCAGGGTTAGTAGGTCTCCCTTTCTGTGCTCTCTGATGATGCTCAAGTTCCATGGCTTCCTCTGACCTGCTGTGCAGAGAAGCCCCTAGGCCAGCCTGGGGCCAGCAGACTCATCTGCCTATATTTTCTTTAGAGCTTTGCACAGCACTCAGTGTGTCAGGGAAGACACTTTACACAAGAGTTGAAGCCCCACCTGGGCTTTAAAGGAAAGTGCTGAAAGTTCCAACTATGCCCAATTTTATTGAATTGTATACTTGTGCCACTACCTTATAAGAAAACATGAATTCAACAAGTTTTGAAGCTGCTAATGGGAAAAAACCCAAACCCAACCACCAAAACCAGCCACCAAACCTAATCACCAAACCCATTTATATGGATTTTTATATGTAGAATTTTTAACAATCTATTGAGATAGATCACAAGAATGTTTTAGAGGTGGTACTGAAGTGCTCTACAGCTTTCTGACTACTGTATGTGGGCTTGCTGAAAGATGAAGGCACACAGCTTTATTTCTTGTTCATGGTGCTGGTATTTATAAGTCAAATTAATGTGGTCAAGAATAAAAACATGGTCAGCATTATGTGTACCTAAACACTTTGATCAGAAATGTTGAGCTTCTCACAAAGTTGCTAATCAAGGGTTTAAAATACAATCACTGCTGCTTTCTTATCACACAATAGAAATCAGCTGTTCCCTTTTAAATTTCAAAGTTCTGCTCATGTTAGAACAAAAGGTGGACCACAGAAAAAAATGTGTGTAGTGTCTCCTAAAACTGTAGTCAGCCAAATTCTAGTGGTTTTGGTACCACATACTCAAGCTGTCTACCTGCTGGAGGGCTGCTGGGGGCAGTCACCAGGGTACTCCAAAATACAATGTTTCTGGGTGTCAGGTGTGCAATACTCCATGCTATGTACTCTCTAGCTCCACTTTGCTTTCCTTGTGATGATATTAGGCAGAAAACACAAAGTCTACCTTATTCTAGAAGGTACCTCATAGCCTATTGAGATTCATGTACAACCTGCTCTCGAGCTGCATTAGGCTGAGAGTGAGATAGATGTCTACATCTGACAGTGCTCTGTAACATCCCGTGGGTGCCTTCTCTCCTGGCCACCCCTGTGACACCTCCTCCACAAAAGCAGAGGGAAGAAGGCGTGGGTGCAGGCTGTTGGTTTTGGATGCTACAAAGGCTCTGGTGCTACCAAGGCCACCTTCTTTGCTCTTTGGCACATGTTTACACAGAAGAGGCTATGATGTAGCAGCTCTCAAGGATTCCAGTACATGTTGGATTAGGTCCTCCAGTCTTTTTTACGTTATCTGTTCATAGTTTATGCTTAAAAGTTAAATAGCTCATGATTCCATTATATCTTTGTATGGTTATGTTGGACTGTATTTCACTTTCTGCCCCAAAACACAACTGTGCAACACATGTATGTGATATATGCACCAATGCTCACACCAGTGTACCGAAGGCTGCAAGAGTCTTTGGCAGTGGTTAATATTTGACAATGGATCAAATCTCAGCATTCAGGACATTGAGTTTTTGTTTATTTTATTTGCAAGTGCATGAAAGTAGTGCACACACAGTGGGTTCAGAGTCAGAGAAATCAAGTATTGCCTGAGAGTCCTGCTGTACAGAGGAGTGATAATCACAGGAACATGCTCTCCTTTACTTGTCTTTGAAGTCAGGAGCCTCCTTGCTTTTATGCACAGCTTTAATCTTTCAAAAGCCACACGGCCCTCTCCCTCAGCTGAATTATCAGCCACGGTGTTCAAGGAGCTTGCTGCCACGATAGCAGAATGTCACCTGCAAGACTGAAGGATTGTACTGCCAAGGCACACTACTGGCTCAGCATGCTTCTGGCTGAAAAAAAACCCCAGCATTATTTTCTTTATGCTTGTGGCAGGGCTAAACTGTGGCAGTGCAGTGAAAAACCACCAGCACTATCCTGCACACCCAGCACCCTGTCAGCACCAAAAGGCAGATTGCCTGAGAGGACCTCTCTGACTTTCCATCTAGCCTGGCACCTCTCCAGTTTAGCAATTCTGCCACCTATAAAATAATTAAAGCAGCTTGCTTTGCCACTGCTTCCAGATGCAGCAACAAAAACTGCTGCATAAAGGCCGTAAACAAGAGCTGGGCAAGGACATAGCCTTGCTTGAGGCTGTTTTTGACAGTGACATGTTCTGACATCTTGTCATCACTAAGAACCTTTTCATTACCTCACATCATCATGAAAGAACCAAAATATACTCAGAAACTTATTTGGATACCCAAATTTATGCAGATGCCTCTGGGCTGCTCATGGCTGGCGGAGCTGGAATCTTCCCCCAGCTCTGCAAAGGCCAGGTAGAGACTTTTGCTGGCTTTGAAGCAGGACAGGGCTAAAAGTCAGACTGTTTCTGCAAAAGCCTTTTCAACACCCTCACTCATAAATCTGCTGATGTCATTGTGACGGGCATTTTTCCCAGCAGCTGAGAAAATCAATATACCTTGGTGTCACTGGAGGAATGTTTTCACCTTTTTCATTGTAAAAGGTGCTATGCCCCTGTCTTCCTGAATGCCTTGAGGTACCAATCTCTTCCTTAGGTGATAGTAATGAGCTCCTGTTTTCTAGCTGGTTGGTGATGCTCTATCTCTGTGCACTGGTAGGGTGTGAGTAGGGACTTTGCCTTGCTCTGTGGCAATGGCCCAGATGCTGTAGGAATCTCTGCTCCAGTTTTTGAATGGGGAGCTGAGAAGTGGCTTTTAGCAGGGCTGAAGAATGCCAGGTTTAAGAACATGCTGAGATATTTGAGCAGGCTGTCTGCAATTTCCCTTTGAGCCTCTAACAGGGTTAAAGTGGTGTTAGACCACAGCATTTGTAGAGAATCTTGTCATTCCCACAATCTGCAGCTTTAGAAGTGTTTTTCCTCATCTTTCTGTTGGCAAACCACTGGCTTCTCTTGAGATTTCTGCCTAGTTTTGTGGAAACAGCTTTCTTGCCTGCCAGTTTTTATTTTTACTTGAAGCTAGTTCAGCACCTGCATGTCAGCAGCAATCTGATGGATGTGGCCTTTACATTAACCCAGTTTTAAGATCTGAATTCAGCAAAACCAGTGAGTTCAGTTTAAGACCTCACTAGACTCTCTGAACCTTTCCACATTGTGTTGACATCTTCTGCTTGTTTCTGCAGTTAAACTACAGCAACATCTTCTCTATCTTCACACCCACGAGCCCTTTTCTGAATTTCATTCAGTATTTGTAGAGCAGCTGGGGGTCACTGAGCACTGCCTGACTCCTCAAGAGCTGTCAATCAGATCTGCCCTCAATGCCCTCCATGAACTGAAGGATCCACTTAATTTTATCACACTGCACTGCAGGAATTTGTATTTAGTCAGATTATCGCCCCAAAAGTGCTCTAGAATCATATTCTGACCTTTAATCTTTAGTGTAAATTCATTGTAAATACTTTGGCAATGCAGGTATCAGTGGATATCAGATCAGACTTCAGATTAACATCATCATAGGACAGAGTAAAATCTGGATAAAAAGAGAGTTTTGGCTTTTTAAAAGTTTGCTTGGTAAAACATATTGGGTTTCATTAATGACTCAAGAATGATGCATTTTGAAAGTTGTGACATCCAAATCCATGTTTACATAGCTTCTGTATCTTACCTGTTAAAGAAGATGACGATATGAGATGAGAAGCACATGTAAAGAGCTTATTTTTTACAAGTGAAAGACTTTAGACTTCCAAAATTTTTAGTAGAAAAAATTCTTTTTACCTTCAGTAATTTAAAAGCTGCCTTTTATTTTCTCAGTAAGCAGTCTCATTTCCATCAGCTGGGGGAGACAGGGAGAGAGGAAGCCCAGGCATCTACAGCCTCCTACTTGTCCTACTTCATGCATGCTTTCCCAGATGGAATAAATCCACCCTTGAACTTGTTTACTGAGGATTTCTTCTCTTTCATTGACTGTACAGGAGTCTAAATGACTAAATTAGCAGAAGACTTTTCTTGTCTCCCTGCTCTGCTCACTTCCTCCACTACCAGGCTTGGTACATATCCCTCTCCAGCTGATTACGTGCACACAACTCATTCCTGCTTTAGTCATGATGCTGTGTGGCAGGAGGTCACCCCCAGCTCTCTCCTGAGTGCCCCAAAGCCAAGACCACAGGGAGGTTTGCAACAGACTGAAAAGCAATCAGGAGCTTTCCGGCACTGCTGCAGCCCCTTGGCCAGCTGGGGCGTGCTGGTGAGGGAGAGCCAGAGCAGATGTGACAGTGCCAGTGGGCAGACCCCAGGCTGGCTGGCATGTGCTGGGGAGGTAGGCTGCTGAGAAGCCCAGAGCCTTCCTTCAGTCAAGGGTGACTGGATAAGCAGAGACTTCAAGGGAGATTCATTCCATCTACCTTCAGGATCTACAGAGCAGATTTCTGCACTTGAATTAGTCGCAGCAGGCTCCTTCCCAATGAAGGCAGAGGAATGCCCACTTCCTAGGAAAGATTTCTTGAGCTATTTTAGGCACCTTTTATGTGAATTGCTACCTCAAAGTAACTGTTTTCCTGCTGTGACCACAAAGGGTGTCTAGGTGGCTTGACATCATCAAGAGGTATGGTAAAAGCACAACTCACTTCAAAGAAATGGCAGGAAAGTACTTGAATGATAACTCTATTAGGGGTTACTAAAAAGTAAAGCTCATCATACTGAGCTAAAAATAATTAGGAGCCAGGAAAGAAACTTGGGGGATTTATCCAGCTTGCCCCCCATTTCCTTACTCTTCCTAAGCCCAGGCTTACTGCGTTTGTTAGCTGTTGAGCTGAACCCTTGATCTGACACAGGATGGCTGCTCTTGCAATCTTGTGGCCAGCTCTGATGTTTCCATCTCCCCTGCAGACACTGACATTTGATCAGATGAATTGCACAGATCTTGTCTCAAAATCGAGTTTGGACAGCAAGAAGTATGTGCTTTTGCAAATTAAACTGCAGTGTAAATAAATGAATGAAAAATACTATGCTAGGAAAGTGGTCTTGGTGTGAAACCTGAGATAAGAAACCAGCAGAATCTGGTTTTTTTGATCATGGGTGAATCTACATGACAGCAGGTCTGTTTGTGACAGGCAGGATATGCCTGATGTCCAAGGTCTTTGCCCAGTTAGAAGGGCTCACTTGAAGAGCTTGAAAATAGGTTTGAAGGGGGAAGGGGATAAAACCAGTCTAGATAGAGACAAGCCTGGAGGCAGTACATCAGTGTGTGATGGATGGTGTGCTAACATGCTCCTTTAGGGTGCTGCCTCAGAGGCAGGGGGTGGAGATGGATGGAGATCCACACAGCAGCAAGGTGTCATTCAGGTGTTAGAAATCACACAAGTGTATGAAAATGGTCATGCAAAACTCAGGGCTTCTACCCCCAAGGCAGTGGGAACAACAGCCCAAATGAAGTGCATCTGTGCCAGTGCATGCAGAATGGGCAATAGACAGGAGGAACAGGAATTGATTATGCAGCAGGAAAATTATGATACCGATGCCATCATGGGAACAAGGTGGGGAGGCTTGCACAACTGGGGTATTGCAATGCAGCCCTGTCAGCCTGACTTCAGTGCCAGGGAAGATCATGGAGCAGATCATCTTGAGCAGGACAAGCAGGGGATCAGGCCAAGCCAGCATGGGCTTGTGAAAGGCAGATCCTGCTTGACCAACCTGTCTCCTCCTGTGACAGGGTGACCTGCCCAGTGGATGCGGGAAAGGCTGTGGATGTGTCTACCAAGACTTTACAAATCCTTTGATATAATTTCACACAAAATTATCCTGGAAAAAATGCTTATGGTTTGGATGGGTGCACTGTCCACTTGGTGAAAAAGCTGTCTGGATGGCTGGACCCAGAGAGTGGTGGTGCATGGGGTTAAATCCAGCTGGTGGCCTGCCATGAGCGGTGTTCCTCGGGGCTCAGTATTTGTGCTAGTCCTGTTTAATATATTTATCTGGATGTGCAGATCTGGCACACCCTCAGTAAGTTTGAGGCAACACCAAGCTGTGTGGGAGTGTTGATCTGCTGGAGGGTAGGAGGGCTCTGCGGCAGTATCTGAACAGCCTGGATCCACGGGTTGAGGCCAATGGTATGGGGTTCAACAAGGGCCAAGTGCCAGATCCTCCACTTGGGTCACAACAACCCCATGCATTTCTCCCCCAAAAAAACCTCATCTATCTATAATTTCAAAGTAATCAAGGACCAGAAAAGGGAAAAGGAGTATTCCATAACTGAGGGGAAAAGGTATTTTAGAGTTCCTTCTCTTCCCGGACACACTCTGCTTGAAGTACTACTATGTGTGGAGCATCTGCTTGGCCTCGAGGGCAAGAGAAAGAAGAGCAGAAAAGCCCTTTTAAGTGATTGCTCAGACGTTCAGAAAAGTGCAAAGGAATGTGTGCAGGTGAGGACATTCACTGTGCAGGGAAGGGAAAGATTGCTGAGGGAGGTCCTTAGCCTGCCAAGTGTGTTCCTTCAAAAAGCAGAAAACACAGGGAGGCCAACACTGAAGATGGTGCAAAAGCAGATTGCTGAATGGAGGAACCCTGGAGCCCTGAGGTGGGTTCTGCTGCCCTCCTCCCGTGCAGGGGAGAAAGACATTGGTGGGAGGGTGGCGGTGAAAGAAACATAATTTGTGGGGGGAACTCTGGTGTGAGTGTACACATATTAGCGTGTACATCCCAGCAGAGGGATGTACACGGAGTATCGAGCATGCCGCATCACGCAGTCGTCTTGGTCTGACACACTGATATTTACACAACGCACACATTTTTTATAACGGAGCTGGAAGCTGATCCACCTGCCTTTCCCAGGGAAGCCGTAGCACGGAGCCTGCGAGAGCCGCTGCCCAGCCCCGTGCCGGGTCCGGCGGGCGGGCAGCGCCGCGGAGCGGGAGCGGGAGCGGGAGCGGGAGCGGGAGCGGGAGCGGGAGCGGGCACGGCCGGGCGGGGCGGGGACGAGGAGGCAGCGCCGGGTCCCGGGGGCGGGACGGGACGGGACGGGACAGGACGGGACGCGGCGGAGCCGGGAGCGGGCATGGGGAAGCTGCTGGCGGTGGCTCTCGTCGGGATAGCGGCAGCCTTGGCGGCGGAGCGGCTGCTGGCCTTCCGGTGGGTGAGCGGGTTCCGGAGCCGCGGGTCCCGGTGCCGGCGGGGCGGGACGGGGCTGAGCCCCCCCGGTGCGGGGCTGAGCCGGGCGGGGGCGGCGGGCGCTTCCCTCCACCCTCCGAGCGGGAGGACTGGCAGCTCCCGGACTCGGGTACGGCGTAGCGAACACCTGCCCTCGCAGCAGCGCAGGGGCAGCCGGAGGGGAAGGGTTCTTCATCACCATCATTGCCGTCAGTACTACCAAGGGAGCCGCTTTTCCCAGAGAAGATATAGGCACTGTGATGCCCTTTTCATCCGATTTCGGCATTAACTAACTGCGGGACCGTTTATGCAGCAGAAATGCCCTTTGCACTGAGTGGACGTAAAATCCTCCCCAGGATGATGGGAGCAAGGGGGACAAGTGAAGAAGGAGCCCAGGGGCAGGGGGTAGTACCTGTGTTTTTATAGAGCCTGCAGCTAACAGGGATGTGCCAAAATGCTGTCTGTAAATTTACTTCATCTCCTGCCGACTGGCCAAAGAGTCACTCCAAATAGTTTGCCAGAAACTTGGGTTATGCTCTACCAAAGCTGGCCTCTGGATAACAGTAGCCCCTATGTACATGAGGGTTCCTGTGATGGAGCCCAGACTTTGGTGATCCTGAGCTGGGAGCTGAAATACCCAGTCATGTCATGCTCCATATCACACACCTCATGCCATGGGGTATGAATGTGAACACTGGTGTTACAGCAGCTTCTGTCCTGAAAGCTCCCAAATGCGTCACTGGTCCTTTCAGGTCACAAAAGTGATGCTGGATTATTGTATTGGAAGGTGACAAATTTGCTTACGTTCACAAGGACCCCTAATGCCTGATTTTGAAGCAATGGCATCCAGCTAATTAACTTTAGGTAGATAGTAATTGTATCTAATTACAGAAAGAGAACTTTACTGCCTGTACCCTGGTGCCTGGCATGGATGATGTCTGCATTAAACCCACCACAAGTGTTATTGCTGATAGCCACGGTGGTAACGGGGCCCTCCTGTCCTGGAGCTGCATCAAGTGGGACAGCAGAACTGGAAGATACTCCCAGGCTTTAGCAGGGAGAGCCATTTCAAAGTGCAGTGAAGAGCAGAGGACTCCACCTCTCCTCAAAACTGAATAAACAAATGAAATATTAGGAACCTGGTAAAGGAGAATCTCTGTGAAGAAGCAGCATCCCCCTGTCTCTGTAGCTCTCTGTGGGTTTTTCGTGTGTGCTGTGTTTTCTGCAAACTGCAATGTACCAGCAGTCTTAAGACAGTTGCCAAGTTTGGAAACACACAACTTCAGATCACAAAGTACTCTAAAAGTAATTTAACACAGTCTTGAGAGGAGAAACTGTGGGTGGTGTTAGCTCTTGCCAAAGGTCTTTTTTATTCATCCCCTACCCAGAGGGCAAGAATCCAGCAAAGACTTTCTGTAGTTCCTTCTGAATTTGTTAAAAAACCCCAGAATCAAATCCCAAGCGTTTCATGATTGGTTAGTCTAGAGATGAAGAAAACTAAAAGAGAGAGAGGTCTTTGAATATGGAATGGGCTCCTTCTGAAGGAAAGGGAAGGCTTGTGGTCTGTGTCCCATGAAGTAGGGCAGCAGGTGGAGGACTCAAAACTGGAAAGAGAAACTGTGAGGGGAAAAGTGCCATGCACTGGACTTGCAGCAAGTGGCAAAAACTCTTGCTTTCTTTGAAGTTGTACCCAGCACATACTGCAGGTCTGCCATGTTCCAGGCTGTTCTTAGTATGGCCAGTTAGTAATCTTGGCCATCTGGCTGCGTGGCTGAGGCTGTCCGAGCTAGATAAACTGACACATTTTGGAAAAGCCCCTATATATGCTGCAGGCTTGTGACTGGTGTCCTTTTGAATTACTCTCATTCCAGCCCATGAAGTGTTTCCCTGGGAATGCTGTCGGGATATCATCATCCCTGGCTGGCTGCTGGCTGAGTTCCTGCTGTGCTTTTGGCTGGGGGTGGCTTGCAGCCTGCCTGGGAAAAGCTGGTGAAAATAGGGAAGGGAAAAACCCTAAGCAGGCAACTTCAGGCAGGGAAAAACCCTAAGTGCAACTTCAGGCAGGATTCCCCTGAGCCACCCTCGAGGTCTTGCTGGGTTTGGCTGTGCCAGGGTGCCGGTGGGTAGGGGGGCAGCGGGGGGACATCCCTCCTGTGCTGTTTGTGGGCTGGGAGCCAGCATTGTGATCTCTGTCAGTTCTTCTGTGCTGGGAGAGAGGGCTGGGGAGGGTTTAACTTGGCTCCTTTCCTTTGCAGTTGTCTGCACTTTTTACTGTTTTTCTTCTTTTCTTTTGGCCTTATATTAACAACCTGTGTCAGTGAGGCAGCATTGAAGCAATTTACAATTCATATTTAAGTGATTAAAAAAATGCAGGACTGACATACCAAGTAGTGCTCAACTGTATCACATATTTTTCATATCACTGACTGATACTGCTGTTTACTTTATGTTTATGCCTAAAACCATAACATAAACATGGCAAGGTTTTGCTATGGGATCTTTGTGTTAAGAATTTCCTGTGATTGCAGCAATAGCCTCGACATATGCATATGATATTCATGCAAAAGAGTTCCTACGTTAGGTTAAAAGCTTCCTTCAGGCCCGAAAAAAAAAAAAAAAAGAAGAAATATTCTAGCACACTAGAATACATAGAAATGCAACATATTTTCTTGTGTCACTGCAGACCAGCACTGTCAAACCTCCTGGTTGTTGTGAGGTGGTGTTCACGCAGATTTGCAAACAACTTGGAAGAGAGGAAACTGAGAAATACAAACTTGTGTCTGCCTGTCTGTGTCTGTTTGTCCAGTGAAGTATGAGCCAGAGGTGGAATTTCATGCACATTCATGAATGAAATAAGCCCTGATTAAGGGTAATGTTTGGGGTGGTTCCCAGGAGTGAAGAGGAGGGTAATTGCTGAAAACCATACTACCAACTACTGCTTGCTGTAAGGGAAAGAGCCTTGCAACTGCCTTGCAACAGTGCTATTGCTACCTTTGAATGTAGATAAAAAATGAAGAGAGTGCAACTGCTGGTGGCCTGGTCACCAAAAATAGGCAGTGGGCTGCAGTAGAAGACTGCCCTCTCCTCATGTGAAACATTGGTCCTAACTGCAGGGTGCTTCTATATTTAGGTGTCTGAAACCTGAAGAAAGTGTGGTTATGTTCTCATCTGAGCTGCAGTGGGTCATGAAAGCTTGTTGCTGAAGCTCATGAACAAAATGAAGTTTCTGAAGTTACTCAGGGTGGAAGAATCACTTAATCCTTGGTCATGGGTAACCATTGCAGTGATTTGGTGTTGGTTCTGGGGTTTGCTTATTCAGTATTTTACAGCTGATTTGTTGCTGCAATGTGGCAGACAATAAAACTGAAAACTAGGAAAGTTACCTGTTTTCAAACTGGCTGTGTGCTGTTTAACCCTGCTCTTTCCTCTTGCAGGAGCAGACTCAATGCTTCACGGGAAGTAGCCCCGGTGAGCCTCCCGAACTGCCGGCTCATTAAAGGGATCGGTACGTGCTCAAAATAACTGAGTGCATTGCTTTTGTCCAGCCTCTCTTGTAATGGCTTCTTAAAGCCAGCTTCCAAGCTTGATCCCAAAAACAAAGTGCTAATTTGACTTTGATTTGCTACTTGGACTTGGAGATAGGGAGAAACTGCAGGAAAAATAGTACTGGAAAACTAGCTGGGTATAAGTCGGTATTAAGTTTCTTTTCCTTTTCTTAAAATTGAGTACCTTGCAAACACTTCTCCTTTGCTAAGTCACTTAGAAAATGATTTGGCTTTTAGGTGAGGGTGTGCTGGCTCTTCAGGCAGGAGGGTGTCAGCTGGTTACACCTTGGAGATGGGAAATGCTGCAAGGGTGTGTGAAAAATGCCAATCACTTGTTTTTAAAATTTTAAAAGTTTCATAGTGATAAAATGGCTATAAAAATAGTAATACAATTAGGGTAATAATAATTTGGACAATTTGAATTAGGACAATATGAGACAATAGAAACAAAGAGCTACGGACGTCCGGGTACCTTTTTCTGGGCAACACAAGCCCGAAAAGGGACCCCTGTTAACAAAGGATTAACCCTTAAAAACAATAGCCTGTTGCATATTCATACACTTCATACATGATGCATAAATTCCATTAAAATACAGGATGCTGTCTGGTCATCCTCAGCTTCTTCCTCCTAATCCTAACGGCGTCATCCTGCCCGAGCGAGATGGGAAGAAGTTAATTTCTCCGGATAATAGAGCAAGAAATTCTCTTTCTCTGAAAGTCTGTGACTGCTATCTCGCTGCAAGTCCTTTATTTAGAAAAAAAGTATCCTACATAGCAGAGTTTCTATTTTAACATTTTGTTATAACCTAAAACATATTTAAACACTACTTAAAAGAATTTAAACACTACTAAAAAGAATTACTTTCTAACACAACACATATAATATTCATTTTAATATTTGAGAAGAGCCAGTCACAAAATACGCATTTTTCACAGGAGGAAGGCTTAGGAGAGGGCCATGGGCACACGGCGGAGCAGCAGCTGCCGAGTGCCAGCCCAGCTGCCCCTCCTCAGCGCCGCATTTTGGGATATTGGGAGCCGGCTGTGCCGCGGTGCCCGGGGCGGGCGGGAGCTCGGCGCGGTTGTGCAATGCAGCTGTGCGGTTCCAAAGAGCGAGGGGTCATGTTTGTCATCCTAGCCTGGTTTGCAGAGAGGTTTAACAGAGTGGCTGAAATGTTGACTTTGTACTTTGGTCCATGTGTTTAGCACACAGCAATATTTATTGGGGTTTTTTTCTCTCCACTTAGGATAACCAGTTTATACAATTGAGAGCTTTGAAATGGATTGGTTTTTTCTGTCTCCCTTTCTCACAAAAAAAAAAAACCTCAGTGCAGGCTTGATGGTTAAGGATTTTCTCCTCCTTAGTATTTTTGGAAATGGCTTCAATTACGTTGAAATTTGTCGGGGTTTTTCGTGTGTAAAGTTGTTGGATGAGCTTTTACAGCCTTGCCTTCGAGCTTGCTGAGTCAATGAGTTGATTTCATAAATCTTGTTTCTTCCTTGTGTCAGGACTCAAACATCTTTATAAAGTCAAATTGCTGCTATGAATGTGTATATGCAGAGTTCCTGTGCTTGGAAATACATACAGAAAAAATTGCATTGAAAAAATTTTCCAGGACTTCTAGATTAAGCTGTAATTTACTCATACAAGACTATGAATGATGCTTGTTTGGTGGGGATTAATATAAAATAATATCTGAGTAATTTTTTAGATATATCACTATTACAATCTTTATGAGACTTTTTTGCAACATGATTGTTCTGTTGAGGAAAGAAGGAAACCCAGAAAAGGCAAATAGAGTTGTGTTTCATTTCTGAACAGTATCTTGGTTTTTGTGCCTGACACTTACATGCAGATTAGGTTATTTCTGAGAACCTGTCTCTGCTTAGAGGCAGTGGATCCATTTGCAGAGCTTCATTTCTGCTTCTTGCTGGCTCCTCTCACGCTGCCCCTTCACACAGAGAACTGCACCTTGCCTTACCTTTGCTCTGCAGTTTGCTGCTCAGTAGAAAAACAAAAATGCCAAAAATTAGTTTAGCAGGCCCAGTGTGGCAGAAAGAGAAGTAACAAGGGATTGTGCAAACTGAAAAGTTGGCATGTTCACTCAAACGTGTTCTAAAACCCATTTGCTGTGACTGGGGGGCTTTTATCACTCAGGGTGACCGAGGATCCCTAAAGCTTCAATGCTGCCCAGTAGTACTGCTCAGACATGGGGTTCTGCTGTACTTGTGTGGGTGACTTTGTCTAAGGATGTCTTTGTACATGGACGTCTTGGTCTTCAGAGCCTTTTTCCTTTAAAATGCTAGGATAAAGCTGAATAAACATTCTGTCTTTATTTTAATGTTTAAATCAGTCCTTCTGAACTCTTAATGCAACAGAGGTCCCAGAGCTGAATCATTTGGATCTGAGCAAAATAATCTTAATCTATCCATTCTGTACATAGAAGAACAGACCTCTGGTACAGTCAATGAATGCATCTATAGTAAGTGAAGCAAACACAGAGTAAATGGAAGACTTCTCTAGTGGACCTTTTTCTTTCTGCACAGTTGCATCTTTTCTGTATCTTTCTAAAGCCTTTAATCTATTCTGCTTTTCAAATATTGTGCAATATAAGCACAGATGCAAACATTGAACAAACAAAAATTGCAGCTTGTCCTAAGCCTTGTTCTCAAATATGTAGGAAAGTCTGTATTTGTGGCATAAACACTAGCTTCTGAGTTTTATTGATGTTATCATGTTACTGTTTTATAATAAACTAACTATATCTCCTGTACTAATTCCTAAAGTTCAAGAAGCTGCTACAGAAGTTGCTAGAAATACTTGCATCTTGGAACAATTTGTGGGATATGGGCAAAACAGTGTCACACTTTTGGAAATCCAGATGGGTTTTTTGTTAGATACACCTGCAGAATACATCAAACTAAGATAAAATAAAGGACAACAAGAAGCCAACATTTCTAGAGCAGGCAGCAGTTCTTCACGCTATCTTTTAATTTCTCTTAAATGCCGCCTCTCTTCAGATAACGCCACGGGTGAGCTGGGCTCAGTGATAAAATTAAACAAGGTAGTGCATCCGAGTGATACCTGAGGAGTCAGCTCCTAACCCTCCTGGCCCAGAGGGGCGTGCAGAGTCCCTGAGCCTCCCTGCTTGTGCCCGCAGCCCTCCGGGCAGCGCTGGGTCAGCGGGGCTGCGCTGAGTCAGCATTCCCAGCTCTCCCGGCTTCCGCGCATTCCAGGACCTGGCCATGGAGCGCTCAAAATGTGCTGCGCTGGGCAGCTTCTCTTGGGTGCAGGGCTCTCAGCGTGCTCCTTCCACCGGAAACTTGTGGTTTTTAATTATCTGCTCCCAATTAGCCTGCTCATCTCTCTGCTTGGCAGCCTGGCCGATTCAGTAGCGATGAATGATTATATCTCTGTTTATTCACTCACCAGTGCGTGCTGCCAGTAAAAGCTGTCTGTCCAGCTCATGTCACCATGGCAATTGAGCTTCTCAGGATTTATTTATGCTATTAGCTTTGCAGCAATCCTGGCAAGTGGAGAATTATCACCAACCCCATTTTCTAAATTAACCCAGGCTCGGAGAGACTGGGGCAAGGGAAAGGAGTTTTTGGCTCAAACCACAGTGTAAGCTGAGCTGAGAAAAAAAAAAAAGAAGCCCAAATTCAAAACTTTAATTGGCAAATACAGGCTCTAAGTGTTTCTGGACACATCAGTTCAGATGTTGTGTCCTGCTTGAGTTAGTCAAAATTCAGAACCAAAACCCAGGGTGGGATAACAGCTGACTCCTCCCAAAATGCATCTTCAGACATTTTGCTCTTCAGAAGGCAGGGATACTCTAATCATTGCCATCAAGGGATGGAGCAGGAACTTGCTGAGGCTGAGGAGGAGCTGGCCCTGGCCAGAAGTGAGAAGTTGTGCCAGTGCATCTTCCCAGGGCTGAGCTGGGGAGGAACTTTCCTGGATGGGTGAATTTGGGGTTCTTGTTCCTCTCCACAGAGGCTGACAGTGATCAATCCCAGGATCAATTACAGCCCAGGCCAACCAGTGCTTGGATAAACAGGAGTTGCTTAAAAGCAAACAGCAAACCCAGCTCAAATTTGCAGGTGCTTCCTTGGGGAGAGGTGTTGAGGTGCAAGGGACTTTGTGACCCATGCAGGCTCACAGGTTGTTATGGCAAAGCAGGAGGGGGTGTGGAGACATGGGACAAGCTGGGTGGAAACACCTTGTGTTGATGGCTCTGATAAAGAAAACCTACCGAAGAATTTTCTTTAAGCAAGGGCTCCTGAGAGGTTTCCCTCATAATCTGGAAAGTGACTTGTGAGGAATGCTGGTTTTGCTGGCGATTTGGAGAAAAGAGGGGAGGCTTCTCAGGGGAGTGGTGGAATGTGGGATGGCAAACGGCCTTCAGCATTGGACTAAAAGCTCTTTGGAGAGTGCTTTATGAAAGCCTTAAATTGCTGAAGTGGTCTTACTAAAGAGTTTTTATTTTATCTTCCTTTCTTAAAAGGGAAAAATATTACAGGAGCTACAGGAACTGGCAATATTGATTACCTGTAGTTGAAAGTGAGGTCTAACTATGAAAACCCTTAGCTATTATAGTAGGTTCTCTGTCACTTGAGAGCCTAACTAAATATTTGGCAATCCATTTTTGTGAAGTGTCTGAGCTCAGTCAGGAGAATTAGCATGCACAATTCCCATGGCTGCTTTATGCAAGCCTGAGGTCTGAGTCACAGGTATGGTCCTGCCCTGGAAATCTCCATGCCCACAATAATTGCTTGCTGCAGAACTCATCCTCAGGAGCTGATGATTCATCCCACACCTGGTGATTCATCTCATAACATCTGGGGGCACCTGGAGCTGAGTAGGAGACTGCCTGG
Source organism: Fringilla coelebs (assembly GCF_963513975.1). Classification (NCBI taxonomy): domain Eukaryota; kingdom Metazoa; phylum Chordata; class Aves; order Passeriformes; family Fringillidae; genus Fringilla; species Fringilla coelebs. The sequence goes on from NC_140028.1 coordinate 128,666,043, forward strand.
CCGCTGCAGGGGCACCCCTGGGCCCCCAAAAGAGCTGAACCCCAGAACTATTTCCTAACCCGATGCGCTGTCTTCTGCTACCACTTCTAATGCAGTGGCCAAACTTTTCCACCAAAGATCATCGTGTGTGTGGTCACACCAGAAAGGATCCTTCATGAGAGCTGGAATTGTACTTAAAAGGAGACTTTTTTCAATGGGACATGCTTAATTTCACCTGAAAACCCCTGTTTATCTCTGTTTTGCAGAAACCGGTTCCGAAGACATCGATATACTTCCCAATGGACTGGCTTTCATCAGCTCTGTAAGTTCCCATGCCACCTCCCTGTGCTGGGACTTGCCTGCTTCCTTTTTTGCAGAGGCCACAGGTGACAAGAGCAGGAGGGGCTCTTTTCTACAAGTCAGACTGGCTCCCAAAGGACAGCCCAGTCATGTGTTGGCTTAGCTGTCATGCTTCTGGACACAGAAGTGGTGTTGGTGGCTCTGACACAGGGGTCCTATCACACTGACTCCCCTGGCCGTGTAACCTTGGCTTTCTGTCATGCTCCTTCATCGAAATGTTGAAATGTCCATCCTCTGCCATGTTAAGAAGTGGTGTTAGTTCCCTGACTTTAAAAAAACCCACAAAATTTATGTATTGATTTTGCTGTTCCTGATTGATTTTTTGCCTTCAAGAGATAAGTTTTCAGCCTTTTCTTTGCAATTATTATGGCTGGCCATGGGACATCCTCAGGTGTGCTTGCAAGTCTGATCAAGGCCCTGGCTTTTTCACTCCTGTGATGCTCTTGTTTACCTTTCATCTGGGAACTATTTTCTCATGTTTGGATTCTACAGGGCTTGAAATATCCAGGATTAAAGAGCTTTGCTCCGGATAAGCCAGGTGAAATATTTTTGATGGATTTGAATGAAGACAATCCCAGAGCAGTGGAACTGAGAATCAGCCGAGGGTTTGATCTGGCATCGTTTAACCCTCACGGAATCAGCACCTACATAGACAGAGGTAAAGAGCTCGAGATGGTGGCAAATATCAGCCTAGAGAGCACAATCAGAAATCCCTTTGCAGCCTTGCCCTGCCCCCCCAATGGTGGTTCTTGCTGGGAGACAAAATGGTTTGGGGTTTTTTACCTTTTTTTTTGCTCTTCTCTAAATGTCAGTTGCTAAAGGAAACACACTTGCACATAATTTCAGTCTGTCTGAAACAGAAGGATGCCATGGATATTAAAAGGAAAAAAAAACATGGTAAAAGTTAGGGTCAAAAACCACAGAAAATTGATTTTACATTTATGTCTGTCTCACACTGGGTTCAAATATTTTGAGGAGATACATCCTTCAGTGACTAGTAGTGCCCAGAATTGAAACTTTTGTGGCAAAACAGTAAATTATCATCTCTCTGTAAATTACCAAAATCTCTGTTACTCCTTGGCCAAGCCAGGTTCTCTTCTCCAAGATATGTTCTCCTACATCAAGCTCTAACTACCAATAAAGTACCTTTTCCCCTGTCCTTTCATTGGGGGTTTTAGCAGGGCAAGTAGAATTCTGCAACTATAAAGAAAACAATTGCTGGTGTCCTTTCATTGGGGGTTTTAGCAGGGCAAGTAGAATTCTGCAACTATAAAGAAAACAATTGCTGCAGCTTGACCTGCATGCCCATACAGTCACCCTTTGAGGGAAGGTGTTGGAAAAATCAGTGGTGGCCAATGTAGGGTCCTACCAGTAGGGCTGGGCAGATGGGCTGCAGCTTTGCATGGAATGCAGGGGAAGGATGCTCCTGACACTCTCCCAGGGGATTTGGTAGACAAACCCAACAGCCCAAACTGCCTTGGCCACAAACCCTTCTTCCAGCTGAGTGGGGCTGTTTTACAGATTGCAAAACCCAGTGGCTTGGGTATAAGGATGAGGTGGTCATTTCTTTCTTCCTTGGAAGAAATAGAAAAATCTATTATTACCAAAGCAGTTCCCTGTAGAGCCAGCCTGGGAGAAAAGCAGCTGGAGGTCTGGATGCAGTTGCAGAGGCATCTTGCAGAATGTGGCTACTTGTCCCTCTGCCTCTGTAGAGCCTTGAGACAAATGCACCCAGCTCAGCACGTGCTCTGTGCTCCAGGCTGCCCCGGGGCTGGGGCGCTCAGCCGCACAGACTGCTGCGCAGAATTCAGCTCTTTCCATTTCTTTTTCCAGATGACACCGTGTACCTCTTCGTTGTGAACCATCCCCACCAGAAGAGCACAGTAGAATTGTTTAAATTTGTAGAAGATGACAATTCTCTTGTACACCTGAAAACCATTCGACATGACCTTCTGACAAGGTATTGGACTCAAATACACTCTTCCTCCAGATCACGCTGCATTGCTGAATTCCAATGTGGATGACTTTTGGGTTTAGGCTATTGTTAATATATTTCCTCTTTAACCAGCATGCCTGTTTCTCTTACTGATCACTTCTTATCTGTGTAATCAAAAGCAGTGTTTCTTCAATCTCTTCTCTAAAGTAGATTTTTAATAGCTCTATCACTAAATTAGTCTTAAGCGCTGTGGTGATTGATGCCAGTGAATTAGCTTGACATCCATTTCTCCTTTGTTCATGTGACCCACACTCAGGTCATTGCAGATATGATTCCCAGACATTTTATTGTCTGGATTTCCTACACTGTAAAAATGAACATACACTCAGCTTTTTCTGTTTTTCTTATTTTTAATACAAAATTTTTTTGGTCTGTCCTACTGCAATATGATTGTAAAATAAACAGCCAGATTGATAAAGTTGTCATAACACCTACCTGTTCTCTGATTTATACTTGAATGTAATGAAAAAGAAAATAATACTAAAAATACTACTACTAAGAAAAAAAAAAATTTCCATGTACTTATAGACAGGTGGCCAGATCTCTAGCTGACGCCCTATGGCCCTATTCAGGTCTCAGCACTGCACTTTCCTGGATCATAGAAAATAGAAGTAAAAAGGATCTAAATAATTTGGTGACTACTTGAATTACATCTATAATTGCAGTCTCTTTATGGGTATTGATGACCATGTCCTGACTGTATTCTGGGCAGTCCTAAAATTCTACTTCGCACCTCTAATTAATTAATTTTTTTTTTTATTTTCTCTATTCTCTTTATTTCTTTTTTAGTGTGAATGATGTAGTAGCCATGGGACCAGACAGCTTCTATGCTACCAATGACCACTACTTCTCTGACTTCCTCTTGCTGTTCTTAGAAATGTTCTTGGGTTTAACCTGGTCAAATGTTGTTTACTACAGTCCAAAAGAAGTTAAAGAAGTAGCATCTGGGTTTTATTCAGCCAATGGAATTAACATTTCACCTGATAGAAAGTAAGTTTTTCCTTATGTTAGATTTTGTTTGATCACACAGAAGTATCTGGAGGTCTTAATTTGTACACCTGGTACCTCTGTGGTCAGGTGTCTGAACTGGTTCATGTAAGGCAAGGTGCTGCCTGTGCAGCACAAGTGGTGCAGAGTGTTTGTGGCACAGAAGTTTGTGCCTTGGTGTTTAGCAGCAATGTTTGCTGCATTGCCTTTATAGGCAATAAGGTCAACAGCTGCTGTATTTTAACCAGCTGGTACAGGAGTTTGTGTGTCTTGCTTGCAAGGATGAATGGGGCAGGGTTTCTGCAAGCAGGGAGTGCTCTACAGCCCTACACCTGTGTGACTGAATCAACCAGTCCTGTGGTGTGGACAGGTGACTGAAAAAAAATAAATTGTAATTGTGATTTTCTGGCTCCAAGGCTTATTCCAGTGTCATAATGGAAAAACTGGCACAGTGTGAAGCTACACTGGCACCTCAGCAGGTTGGCTTCAGTGCCCTGTGGCCGGCTTGCAATGTCTGTTTGTGTGTGGGCATGCACAGGAGGAACGGTCTGGTTTTGGTGTCTGTCTACTCATATATATTAAGAGGTGCTTTTCTTTCTTTTGAAGGTACATCTATATTGCAGATGTATTGGATCACAACGTCCATGTCATGGAAAAACATGCTAACTGGAGTTTAACCCATGTGAAGGTAAGGTGCTGCTGTCCTGTAAAATGAAGCAGATGTGGATTTTGGAACGAATAGTTTTGATGAATGCTTGAGATTTCAGCATGATCATCTGTAAAGTTCTGGTCTGGGTGGCTCCTACTGTGGGTTTGCAGAGGTGTCTGCACACCCTGTTACAGAGCTTCAGGTCTCCCACCCTCCCACCAACAACAGGGAGGAATCCTTGGGTGTGCTGTGGAGCTGTAGTGGAAGTGTGCCTCAGGCAGTGTGGGTCAGAGCCCTGAAAGCATCCACAGAGGTGTAGGTGTGAATGAGCTGGTGGGGGAAGCTCAGAGTAGCAAGCAGGCTTCTCATAGCACAGGGGTGGGGATGATGCATACCGGGGGAAAAGACAAACAGAAGTGGGGGGGGAAGTATTTCTTAAGAAAAAAGCACTCTAAGTTATGTCAAATTAGACAAGTCTGTTGGTTATGTTGTAGTTTACTTCCAGGATCTCTGATATATTTTTTTGTTTGTTTGTTTTTTCTGTGTTGGCTAGACGCTGCAGCTGGACACGCTGGTCGATAACTTGTCTATTGACCCTCACACTGGAGACATCTGGGCAGGATGTCATCCCAATGGGATGAAGCTGTTTTTCTATGATCCTGAAAATCTTCCTGCATCTGAGGTGCCTTTTGGGAGACATCACTGGTCTCTTGGCTATGTCTGTGCCAGAAAGTTGATTTGTTCAAATTATGCTGGTATAACTTAACTGCATTTCATAAAAAGTGCCTGGCACAAAGTGCCTTTGTTAAAGCAAAGACCAAGCTGGCTTCTGCTCTCAAGTGAGAGCCTGAGCAGCATATACTCACTAACAAACACCTATTCAGATCCTTGGGCAACGACTAAATAATTTCCAACCAGTAGCTCAGTCACTCTAGACTCCTCAGGCTGCTTTCTGTGCAGCTGTGGACATGCACACAGATTCTGATGCGCTGCATTAATTACTGAGCCAGCACCTCTTTGCCAAACTGAACATAATTGACTGAGTGCAAAGTGTGACCAGAAACGTTTCCCCAGGAATGATTAATTTGTGCAAGTGTGGTTCATCTGTAGATAACACTGTAATTCCTCTTTCTATGAAATCAGTGAGGTGCTGGCATTGGGGTGATGGCGGCTACGAGTGCAGCTGGCTGCTGTCCATTGGATTTCAGCTTTGTCTGAAGCTCCCTGTAAGACACTTCTCAAAACTACCATGTTCAATAGCAACAGATTTCTGATACTAGGCAGTTGTTTACTCTGTCTGGGAAAAATGTGAAAATAAGAAGATATTAACTAACTCTTAGTCTGGAAAAAAACCGTGCACATTCCTAGTGGTGGGGATGACTGCCTGACTTCCTTACAGATGTTGCACAACAACTTAAAAAAAAAATTAAAAATCAGTGTTCATGGACCGTGCTTCACTAAAGGCCCTCTCAGAGAAATTCCGTGGTTGCAATTATCAGCAGCTGGTCATCCTAACTAATTTGTTTAAGTTAACATGCTGATGTTCCCCCTCTCCTTGGAGCACTTTCACCTGTGACCATTTCAACAGCTGTATCCTCCCCCGCTCTGGCAGGTGCTGCGCATCCAGAACATCCTCTCGGAGGAGCCTGTGGTGACTCGCGTCTACTCTGACAATGGCTCTGTGCTGCAGGGGAGCTCAGTGGCATCCATCCACCAGGGAAAGCTGCTCATTGGCACAGTCTTCCACAGAGCTCTCTACTGTGATCTATAGCTCGTCACGGGCAAGACCTGCTCCTGTGGAAAGGATTCAATTCCTTGGGAACTCACTTAGTTTCCGCTAGATCTGCTAACGACAAGACTGTTCCAATAAAGGTTAACTACAGTAATGGAAATGTATTTTAGCCTTCCTCTCCAAAGTGAGACTTCTACACAATAGTAAAGGACATGGAATTGAAGGTGAGAAATTAGTTTATCTGTGTAATGGGGAGGACCCCATGTTGTTAACACAGGGTAACCTTGAAGCTCAGTTTGAGATTGTAACTGACTGAACTGTCAGACGCCGAACTATGTGCTGGCTGGATTTCTGGTTTGTTGTTTGGTTGCTTTTTCCCCCCATCAGAAAACTGATTTTGTAAATGAGAATTGCTGACTACCAGTGTGGTGTGCATTCTTGTCACTGACCCCTGGGCCTTCCCAGGGACTGTGCTAGGGGTTTTGCCTCCAAGCCTTCCTGTTGGCTTTCTCTAATGCTTCCAAAATAACTGGAAGGAGAATAAATGTCATTTCAGTCTCATTCATTTCCCCTTCCTCCCCTTAAAGCCATTTCCCAATGTTACTTCAGTTTCATAGATTTGTTTTAATCCAATGAGAAAAGAGTAGGGCATCACTTTGGAGAGGTTTCTGACTGGGTCTTTCAAAGGGAGTTTAGAAAAGCTTTTTTTTCTCTTAAAGAGTGGGTAACATTTCCTGCACACCTTCAGCAGGAAGTGGATTAGCCGTTACTATTCTGTCACTACAAAGGGAGCATTTCTGGGCACTGTGCAGTGACTCTCCCGAGCCACGGTCACACATGTTCTGTGTTTAATTTCAGTTGGTGTGGAGCTGATTCCTGCAGCACTGCTGTGCACCAGGCAGCCCTTCAGGTTTACCTGGCACCAGTTACTGACATTTTGCACTGCCAAAAGGCCCCCAGGTTTCCTTCAGCTAGTGTTTTTGTGATGATGTTAGCAGTCATTTGCAATGAACTGAACTCAGCATCCTTTGAAGCTGGAGCTCGTGGAGTGAGCTCTTCTTGCATTAGTGTAGATGCCCTTAACCCTGGAGCAGCTCCTGCTGCACTTTCTCAGTTCCCAGCTGTGATCAGCTCTCCAGTTTTGTGTGAGTTGCTGACATTCAGCTAAAGGCTCTGTGTCACATGTGGGATCTCCTGCCAGGGTTGCCGCTGTGCTGCCTGCACCTGCCTGCACTGGCCCTTTGCAGCATCTTGGCAGCCCCTCCAAATGCTGCCACCAGACAGACATCCCTGAGGGCCACCAGCCCCTCTGCATCCTTCAGCTGATGCAGTAGCTTTTCCTCACTGCATCACTTTTCCTCACTGTGGAGAAAAAAGACAGGCTACTCACGAAATGCAAGCATGGGAGGAGCAAGAGCAGTCCCTGGGCGCTGATTGCTGAGCTGGCTTGGCTGTTCCCTCCTGCCTCTGCTCCAGCACCAGCCACAGCCCCTCTAATCTGAACAGTACATGGAAAATCCAGAAAACACAGGAGTGCTTCTGCCTTTTAGACAGACCAAATAACCTGCTCTGTAGTGGCCCAAACACTGAGATAGGGTGTGGAGTATGTGCAAACCCTCCTCTGTCTGTGTTCCGCTGTTCTGGCTGAGAAGAGGCAGTACTGCAGGCTGAGGTTTGGGTCAGCAGGGGCCCTGAGCAGTGAATGTGTGTACTGACACCTCTTGGCTCCTGCACCTTTCCTTTCTAACAAGCCCAATGGCTTTCACCCACTGGGAGGGAAAGAGTAACTGCTCCTTTCCTGAGCCAAAGGGACAGCTCTAATGAGCAGGAGGTCAGTGCCAGGGCTTGTGCCTGGGCTGTTGGTGCACAGGAAGGACGGAGTCACCCCCCTTCCTCTGCACAGCTGAGTGGGCTGTGGGTCCTGCCCCCACAAAGCCTCTGCTCCACCCCAAGCCCCCACATGGCCACTGGCTTGCTGGCACAGCCACCGTGGTGTAAGGCACGTCCCTGGGCACAGGAGCTGTGTGAGGCTGAAGAACAGCAGGCTGGCCCTTCCGAATGGCAGCAGCTTCCCTCTGCTGCCAGGGCCAGCACTCACACACAGCCGGTGCCAGCGGTGGTCCCTGCTCTCTGTGGTGTTCTGCACCCCAACAGCAGCTGCTGCAGGGGTCACTGGTGGCTGGAGGGGCAGACCTGGGTGCCAGTGAATCACAGCTGATTGATTCATCTCTGGGGGGCAGCTCTGCATTTGCAGGTCTGCGCACAAACTGTGCTTGCAGCTCCTCTCCAAAATGCTCAGTTGCTCTGGGGGCTTGAGCACTGCCTAGGCTTCACCGTCTGCCCATGAAGCTTTGGTGACAAGGACTCATCTGTTTGGACCACAGTTCTGAGTCGTTGGCTGCCCATGGCGTGCAGCCCTTCTACAGAGCAGAGCCAACCCTGAATGAGGGCAGCTTTTGTCTCATCCCTGTGCTCTACTTTGGCATTACCTAACTCTGGCTTTCCTGCCCCTTCCTTAGCAACTTCTCTCCCTGCAGGACACTTTCAGCTTCCCTCCTAAGTGGTGTACTTTCTTACAGGAACTTGTAATCCATTTTCAGCTATGAAGAACGGATGTCATTCCCAGAGCCCAAGCTGAAAGAACTGCTCTGAAGGAAGTTCTCACAGCAAGGAGAGGTTGGGCTGTTCACTCATCAGTGGCTTGCACTAGCATTCTAAAGTGATTATTCTAGGATTGTGCCACTTTTTGTTCTGAACTGCTGTGTTCTAAAGAGTTCCATCCCGTATCAGTGGCAGTGACACAGCTGAAATGCCAATCAGTCACTCTGCAGGTCCTGGATTTATTCTCTGGTTGTAGAAGGGCAACAGCCACTTCCCTCTGCAGTGCAAAAGTCACCCACCAAAACATTATTCTCACATTTTACTGTCGCTTAAAACATCTTCAAATGAGTAAATCTACGTGTTGTCGGATCTTGTCAAACTTCTATTTTTTAAATTGGTTTTGGCTTTTCAGAAAATCAAGACTGTCTTCACTCATCCACTGGCTTTTTTCCTGGTTTAAACTGCTCCTGTGCTGAAGATTTTCCTGCTGGTCTGCCTATGTTTTCCTACAGCTGTCTGCTGTTACTGACAGTAACATTTCACCTGAGGCCCGGAGGGCAGGAAGCCCATTGCCAACCTCCTCGCAGCTATCCCAGCCTTGCAGCACAGAGGTGGGAACTGGAGCAGGGCCATGGTGCTGGGCAGGACACAGCCAGCCAGCCGGTGGTGTGCAGCAAGAGCCACGCTGGGCTACAGCTCAGGAACTGCCTGGTACAGCTCCGACCTCCGGGAACCATCAGAACAGCTCAGTACAGCTCCGACCTCCTGGCAGCCTCAGAACAGCTCAGTACAGCTCCGACCTCCTGGAACCATCAGAACAGCTCAGCACAGCTCCGACCTCCTGGCAGCCTCAGGGCAGAAACAGCAGCGGTGGAAGAGGCAGCTCAAGCCTGGCTTCCCAATTACCAAGTAACCTGGACACCGAAAATCCAGGCTTGCAAGTCCAAGGAGGGCATAAGCCATCATCTTTAACAAGCTGTAGAGACTGGAGCAGTACTGGGCATTTCTGAAACCCAGCTGCAGCTATCTGAGACAACTTGCACAAACAAGAAAAACACATGTACAGATGGCTCCAGGCCTAGGGAGCTGCTGAGCAGACACATCTTACATGTCAGTTGTGGACCCAGAGCATCTTAGTATATCTATTTTAATCAAGATAATAATTTTATGAATTGAGGATTCTCTTTATCTTACTGCAGGTGGTGCCTGTATTAGTGGAAGGTAAGATTTATGATTCAGTCATTGGGAAACACAAACTGGGTTAGACAGATTAAGTGCACAGGGTTTGGCCTAGATTCTGCCAGATGTAAATCCACTGAAATGACTATACAAAATGCACAGTCTGTGCCCTTCGATTTTCCCTAACTTAATGCTTTACTAAAATCAAATAAATAAAAGACTTATTAAACATATTCAGTAAAAGAACTGCTGTACTTTGAATGTATAAAATGCCCATTATAACTAACCTACACTTGAGTGTAAAATGTTTTTATGTAACCAAATCAATCCAGATCTTTTAAACATACAAACATTGACCAGTATCAATGAGAAAGCAGCCTATTTTTACATCAACCTGCAGCAAGAGACTGCATGCTACATTTCATCTTCATACGAAGAAAAAAGACCATTTTTTTTCCTTAATATACATTTTTTTACTTCTTTCTACATAGTTACAGAGTGCAAATGAGACCCACTGGGGGGTTGTGAATCGTGCCAATTTGGCCAAGAGCTGGGATTAAAATAGCCTTTGGCTGAGTAGAAGGAAGGAAAGAAGAAGCAGTGCAAGGTACATATTCCCCTGACCCATGCAGCTGTCTGGTCGTCCTCACCATTTATTATTTCTTCTGGAATGACAAAGAAAAGGGCAGAAAAGTGAGGACTCATTACAAATTCTAATAAAGATTCAGGATTTCTCTTTTTATTGCATTCGTTGTCTAACAACAATAATACTCATTGGCAAGAAATTTATTTACACTAACAAATTAACTTTAAACCACAAGGCTTTGTTGTTTGTATTTCAACTGTAAGAAAACAAAGGGCCACCATGATGTTTTCTTTTGATGTCTCCCAATAACTAAATATTAAACAAAGTTATCCTGGGGAAAACTCAACAATCTAGAGAGGTTCATATCAACCAAGCACAAGAGAACAAGCTCAGACATGGCACTACTGTGTCCTTCATGCAGGTGATCAGACACCAAGATGTACAAACAAAAAGTTCAGGATAACATGCATTTCATATACATTTGACCTCTTTAAAAAAAGAACAGAAAAAGGAAAAAATCTGAAGCACAACTATCTCTTTAACCATATAAAAAGAAGCAATGTAAGAAGCCAATTTTTACAGTAAGCACAGTGCATTTTAGTCTTTTAGCTGCCTGGTCTTCTAGCAATATGTGTAACACTTGTCAGTGACCAGTGAGATACCATTGCAACGTGGCTGGAAATATGAAAGCAGTTGTTGAGTGAATGTGTATGGCAAAGTATAGAGTCAGAAGATGTTCACTGTGCACTCTTCACTTCTAAATGGGCTGGTTACTCCTGTGTCTGGTGCCCTGAGATCCCCCTTTCCTTCAGACACTTCTGCACAGGTCCCAAATCCACTTCCACTGGTGGCAGTGGCAAAGCTCCCGTTGGAAACCCAGCAGGAGCTCCCGGGTTGCGCGGGCTGGATCTGACCTCGTGAGCTGTGAGCCCTCCTCACCTCTTTGGAAGAAGACACCTGCCTAACTCAGCAGGTTTCACCAACACCTTGTTCTTAACACAATCCTCACTTTCCAAAGAAACAGGCAGCCCAAGGCACTACCACCAAACCTTCCTGTAGGATGTGCATTTTTTAAATCATTACTTAATGCTAAAAGGGAAAGTACCAGTTGGTACAGCTGGTTAGTAACAGAAGGCTCATTTCATATTGGGGGTCTGGAGGGCTCAATGTCATGACTAAGGTATTATAGCTTTGAAAAAGTAGTTTCAAAGGTACAGAAAAAAAGTCCAGTAAAATCCACAGGGAGTTTGACAAAAGGGACTGTGCCATCTGCAGAAGACCCACACTCCACTCTTGTGAGTGGGCAAGTCTCCTTGTCATCTGTCATCTTGCTCAGAAAAAAACTGCTGAAAGCGCTCCAATAGAAATCAAGGTTGGGGTAAAAACTCAAAACCCTTGAGTTTCCTTGCTAGAACACTGACACCCAACTACATGATGATCCTCTTCCATACTACTGTAGTACAGTATTCTGCACTACGTGCAAGAGTGGAATTTCTTTCTCTTCTTTCTCTTGGAAGTGGAACACAATTCATTCTCAAAAATGGCACTGCCCACCTCTTACCAGTCCATGAGCCAGGAGGTGAAGGTGTAGCAGCTCAGGAGGACAGGAGGCTTTGATGGAAGCAATAAAGTATGAGGAACCCTGATCTCAGGTGTCAAGCACCTCTGAATGTCAATGACAGCTAAGGGCTGGCAACTATCAGAGGAAAGCTTCTCAGTAATTCTAGTAAAAGCTCAATTCTTGTGGTATCCCTGCAGCAGACTACAGTCATAGCAAAAGAGATGCCATTGCAAAAATTGTTTGAGAAGTTGGAAAAATACAAAAGTATTTGTATACACTGAAATACAAACATCTAACACCATTCATCTTTTTATTACTGGCTTCTGTTCCACTGTGTCATTCTAACCCACGATCTTCAGCAGGATCCACTCCCAGCAACCCCACCAGGACCTGCTTAGGGCAGCAGGTGAAATGCATTCAGTGGGCAGCTCTGTGCATTGCAGTGAAGGGGTGCAGCTTTTCCCTCACCCCCCGGCCCTGGTCTCTTTGGGCAGGCTGAAACCCAGCAGGGAGTTTTAACAGGATCCTGCACGGGTGCAGCAGCCCACCTGTGAAGAAATGGGAAGATACAAGCTGGAAGCAGTTCATGTCAGAATGTTTGGCTGATTTGAACAGAACAAGGAGCCACTGCTCTCCTCACAATCTCAGAATAAGCACTAGGGTTTTTAGGACTAAAGTAACCTGCAGCGTTGTAAATTTCATTTTCTATTTTTGTGATTTCCACTTTTTCCTAACTCTCCGTTCTTCACCTTTTTAGAGGCTCTATATATTCACAACTTGCAATACTGCAGCAATGAGGAGAACTAGAGTTTACTGGCCTACCACCCTAACCAGGGAGAAAACAACTTGGGCCAGCCTGCTGCAGTCACCCAGGTGTAATGATGACACAAGCACATGTCTTGAGCTGTGGACGCACCACACTGCCTGCACAGCAGTTCAGTGGTGGCCAGGCAAGTCAGCCTAAGAAAAAACAGCTTTAGCTCAACAAATAAATACACAATGTAGGCAGTTATGCCTGCAGGCCAGCCAAACTGTGAAAAAGGCTGTCCAGCCATTCAGCACAGAAAATTGTTTCTTCTTGTTACATTAAGCCCTACATTAGTCTGACTTAGCATTGGTTTACAGAAGTTTAAATTAAGAATGATGAGACATCCATCTTTTGTTTCCTTTAAGTCATAGTACAATACAAGGGAAAAAAAATTGCAACACAACTTTAAAGGTCCTATAGAATAGCAAGAAAAGTTTCAAACTGCGCTTCACATCTGTTATCACGTGACATTTCTGTGCTTCCCAAGACTGAGTTGCCATATTTCATAAAAGGAACCACATAAATCTTTTATCATAGAAAGAACAGCAAAAACTCTTGTCATTGCTCTGTTTCCTTAGTTTTCACATGCTGATCAAAATGCACTTTAATGGTTTTAATTTAAATGTAACACACTAGGATTTTTTAAGTTGGATTTTTGTTGATGTTTTTAGTCTGAGAATAACAAAATAATATTATCACAAAGGAGTAAAAATCCCCTGAATACTTAAAGGACTTAAGTTGAATTAGTTATTCTGCAGAGTAAGAACATGATTTACAAAGAGATTAACTAGGCACCGTTCTAAGGAGCAAGAATGAAAACTCAATATATAATGCCAAGCAGTCTGCTCTGGTTTCTAAATAAAAAAAGAACATAAAACAGAGACACCACCTTAGATTATTATATACAACCACTTAAACATTACTACAATGTAAACATAATTTAAAAAGAAAATCATAATCTAATGCATTTATCAACATTGTATTTAAAATATTAAACTTCCAGTTTCTTCCAGGTAACTTCTTTTACTCTAAGAATACTAATTTTATGAGACAGTTAAACATTTGTAAAATTTTTCTCCTATGAATGAACACAGAAGGATTTACTGCCATGTGTAATTTTTTGTTAGCAGGTGTATTTTGCTGCTAGTGGTTTATCTCAAGAAAAGTAGCACATGCCTTTAGAAATATCAGCAAGTATCTTTTATGGCAATTTCAATTTTAGATCTGAATAAAATATACATCAAAAACTTGTAGAAATTGGATTTGAAAGGAAAAGTAAAGCTAATGTAAGTAGATCTGTTGTGTATTAATTTTGGATGAACTAGGCTCTCTCAGTTTACAGACCACTTTACATGTCAAAGAAATTATTAGGATCAAGAGAAATGTAAACATTAACAGCGCACCCTAAGTGTTCCAAAGCTGAGCTTCAGAGAACTTTGCAGACACAAATCTGAATGCCATGAAGTACAGAGCAGAAAAGAAGCCAAGCCAAACTAAAACACACATTTTCTTCAGAGGAATTTTCAATTCTAGGCTGGTGCATTTTTAGGTTCAAGATTCTAACTCTGCATCACCGTCTTAAACAATTTCTGGGTTTGCACAGGCAGATGAAGACTGCCACTTGCAGGCTGCATGAGTGGGAAGTGACGTTTCTCAAGCGTACACAGTGAGCTTTGACTGTAGAGCAGGCAGCTCCTGCCTGCAGCTCCTCGTGGTGGAGACCTGCCCGTTGTCTGTCCCTTCTTTTGAGGCAGTACTGTACTGTTCAGCACTGCTGCTGAGGCATTAACGCCATACACTGCTTCTGTCACAGCACAGCAGGCTTCATCCATGACCTCACACACTCCAGAAATCCCTCAAACACGACCACTGCTCATCCATTGGGACATTCTACAGCTAAAGCCCAAAAATTCAGGTTTTGGTTGGATATCCTTTAAATATATCAATCAAAACAGTTAAAATGTGGGAGCTTTGGATTACGTAACCATCACCTCCATGGCAGCATTGACCTTAACAGCAATGTACTGAATTTAATTTTATCCAGGATCACTCATCTTCCTCTTCTTAAAGTGCACTTCTGTAAAAACTGAAAATCTACACAGACTCAAGTTTGATAATTGTTTCCAACACCAGCTTCATAATAGCACAGCACAAAGCTTATTCTCCCAATGCTTACTGACTGGAGAACAAATTTGAAGATGTGGGGTTTTTCCTGGGGAAAAACTAACTTGAAACAAAATAAACCCAGTTTCCTGTTTGAAACACATGAAAAAAAAGTGGAGTATGCTATAAGCAAGTTGCCTACACACTGGGAGCACAATAAAATGTATACAGATCTATACGCTGTGCTCTAGTTAGAAATTCATCCTTGCTCGGATATCTAAAGGATAAATGTTATCCTCAGATTTCTATGTAAACCCACACAACCATTTAAGGCTTTGCCTCCTTCCTGGATTAACTATTGTACAGTTAACAGAAAGAGTTTCACCTCCTGTCCTTTACCCAGGGGGAATATTGACTCTCCTGTCTTTATCTCCAGTGTATAAGAAGTCGCTGAACAGTTTTCAGAGCGGCGTTGCTTAAAAGTACTGACGCAAGATGAAACTCAACTCCAGCAGACTGAACTGAGTATCCAAATACCGTAAAGAAGATGAACTTCCAGTCAGAAAGTCAAGTCAAATCTTATCAGACAGAGCACAACTCCTTTTACCCAGCTGAAGAAATGTTCCCCAACCATACTGAATGGCCATCCTATTCAGAAGAGGTGAAGCAGTGGACATGCTCCTCGGCATCATGCTGGTTACTGAAGTGACCAAACACACAGAGCTCAACAGAGAAGAGTAGTTCGGAAGGAAACACCACCACACAAAAATGAAATCTGTTAGCTGTCAACAAGAACAGAACAAACCGAGGTGCTGGGATTGTTTCACATGGCAACAGCAACGAGCATGAACTGGATATGCAGGAAAGAAAACAACACAATATAAATTTCCTTAGTCATTCTATGTACAGCCCCGTCTCTCTGTACACAATCCTGGGCGATGAACACAAGAAAGCTGAAGGGGCATCAGAGTGGATAAGAGTTTCTCTTTCCTTGGCATGCCTCCACTTGCCAAACACAGCAGCACTTCTGCTTATCACTGCTCATTAGTGCCCTCTGTTGCATCTGACGAACACTTGTCTGTTTTCTTTGATCTCCTCTGCAGCTGCTCTTGTTCCTTCCTTCGAAGCTTTTCCCTTTGCTTTTCCATTTTCTCTTGAGCTTTGCGAGCCTTCTCCAAGGATGCTTTCATTTCCTTTAGCTTTCTTTTAATGATTGCTCTGTCCTGGGAAGATGTCATACCAAGAGCCTGAGGTGGGGAAAACAAAATTTAGAAGAATTTCTTATGGTTTAAACGATCACGTTTTGTTTTCATATTCTAGTAATAATTCTCCTTAAAAGACTGTAACCACAAAGAATATCTGTCAGAGACTCAGATACATCACTGATGTACAAGTATTACACTTCATGCTTTCCTCTTCTAGAATATTAAAGATGAGACCTCATTGCCACCACCAATGTTGATTTCGTTGATCAAATAAGGTAAATAAACTATTTTACTGAAATCATCTAAGTCAACATAGAACAAGACTTCCAAATTCTCATTGGTATGCCTTAGTCAAAAGTTCACCAGCAGTATTCTAAGACACTTACAGTTAGTGAAGTGCCACCAAAAATACAGAAGAGAAATACCTAACTTGGACTTTCAGATCTACTGAGCTTCCTGCAATTCCATTCTGTATTTTTGACTGAAGTAGGCTCATATTTTTACTACAAGAAACAATGCATACTTTATATATCAAAACTGTGTTTAGTTGTAACACACTAACTGGTATCAGCTTATGCCTCCCATATCCCATTAATCCATTATTCCCTTGCTACTTCTGATATGCGTCTATTCATTGTCTTCTCAGAATCACCCTTTCACAAAATAGAGCTGGATGAGAAATATGTGCATGCAAATACCACTCACACACTGCTGTATGATTTGCACTTGCAAATATGGGTACATTACATACACCAAGAATTTTCACAGAGCAAATGCCTTGCATTTCTGAAGCCTCTGAATCCAAGTGCATATGGGAATTTCTTGAAGTGTTGCTGTGGCTTTATACTTTCTGTTTATTATTCTGGCCTGTCATGACTCCATACACAAGGATTTGCTCTTTCTGGATGAATTCTTACTGTCTTTGAGACGATGAAAAGTGACAAAAAATACTATAGTTCATCTTGAAGCCCAGTCAATTAATTACCTTGAGCTTACTGCCATCCAGCTGAAGGAGATGCTCCCCATTAATGTTCTGGGCACTGAATTCAGAAACATACTGTTCAAGGTTCAGGCTCATCAACCAGTGGGACACCTGCTGCACACTCCACTCGTGAACAGCACGACTCTGGCACTGACTGTGCTTCGGAGACTGTCCATCGTCAAGGATCTGGGACAAAAATGTTCCACATTATTACTAAAGGGTAACAGATAAGTAACAACACTTTTCTGCACAAACCACCAGCATTAGAGCACAGGTATCTGGACTATATTTGCACTACAATAATAATGATTTCACACTGCTATATTACATCTCTATCTAACCAGACACCTAAGAATGAATCATAAAATCAAAATAAACTATAGAATCATAGAAGAAAAAGGAACTGGCATTCCTTTAAACCCAAGCAGGAACTGAAATGGCCAGGTAGCACAATTCAAACCATGTATGCTCCCATTACCTCACAAGATTTTTTTCCTTCAAATTAGCAGATTTCTAAAGGATGCAATGAATTGCGCATTTCACTTCCTATGCTCATTCAGAGATCTTTATTATTTGTTTAAGCTTTTAAAAAAATATCAGGGGAAAATAAACCCCTCAGAAAGCCACTCTAGAGTTCAAAGTGATGATATCAAACAGCTAGTGAGACTGATACTGTCTGTGGAAGAAGACTTACGAGGTGACACAGAGGAGTGGTATGGAACACACAGGGATCCCACAGCCCCGGCCCTGCTCTCACCACGTTGTGCTGCTGTGGCTGAGAGCACAAACCCCACCAAAAAGGGCAAGTGTGGCGTCAACTGCTGGAGCAGACCCATGTCGCTGCTCTGCCACTTTATTCCACCCACGGGTATGCCAGTGGGGCCTGAAACAAAAGCTATTCTGTCCTGGCTGTAGTCAGCAAAGCAGCTGCTACAGGCTGCAGCAGCTGTCTGCTGTTAGAGCAGCTTTTACATTAGGTTAGATGCTGCTCGGAGCTCTCTCAGCTTCTGGCTGTCCAGTTGTCAGGGCTGGACACTATCATTTTCTTCTGCTATTGCCAGCATGAACTCAGCACAACTGATGCCTGGTCTAGTAGATCTGCTTTGACGCTGACCCGCCTCCTGCTTCCAGCATACCACAAAAACTGCAGTTTGCTGTGGCCTTGAAAACACTCAGCAACAACGAGAGGGCAACTCAAGACAAGGAAAGAGGAGCCAGTGACATCTGTGTGTTCTGTGCCAACAAAGGTGTTTGCCACACAACACCACAAGACAAGAAATGTGACGCTGCAAAAGAGATAGCACGCTGCCACACGACGGCCACGCGATTCACCACAACAGCACGCTAATATCTCACCTCATCATCAATCATATCCAGGCTCTGAGTGAGGGAGCAACAAAGAAATGGGAGAGAAAAGCATTATAGAAACAAAATACCAAACACATAACAGCATGTAAAAGTTCAGGCAACAGCAGCACCAAGGTTTGCAAACAGATATGGCTACTTAAAACCAACAAGATTTCTTTAAAAAGAATTATTTCTTGAAGCATAGAGGTCATGTTGAAAGCTCACCACACACATGATTTGGCAGCTAAATCTGACACTTCATCAATGAAACCCTTCTAGAGTTCCTGATCTTGACACCCTAGAACTGGTGGAACCTCCCTGAGGGCTCCAATTTCCAAGAGCAAAAGCTCCTTAATTAGAGGAGAACCGAGTGCAAGAACTGGGTTCCCTCCCCACCCTTCTGTTTTTTCTTTTTCTTTAAGTGCTGATGGGGCTGCCCAGGAAGCCAGAGCAAAGGAGAGCTCTCAGCAATGTGCTGTGGAAGGCTGAGGACCAGCACCAGCCTCCTCCCTGCCCAGGGTGGTTGGGGAGGTTTCCTGGGCAGCTCTTCTGGAGCTGAACAGGCTGCCTCACCTGGAGGCAGCAATTTGGCACACAGCAGAGGATGGAGAAAACACATTCATTTTTATGGACTTGCTCAGGCTTGGTATTTTAGAAGTAATAAAGTAGAAAGCTGAACACACAAAATGAAAGGATTTTCAAGCTTTTAATTCAATACCACTCAGAACAGGACATTGCCACAATCAAATACATAAGGGGAATTAAACATGGTAAGATAATGAAACACATTATCAAGATAGTACTAACACTAAATAAAGTGCAAGTGATGACTTTGCTATTTTCAGTAATTTACAGCATATGCAGAACTCTGTGCTGTCTCCTTTTGTTATAAATCTTTGCCCTTAATTACCTGCAGTAAAAGCAACCTCAAAAGAATGGCTGGGTTTGTAGACTTGCAGTTTGGCAAATAGAGTTGCACAGAACAGCTCTCATTCTTTAAACCCAAGTAAACCATGGAGGCCGTAATAAAAAACCTACCTATCATTAAAACAACAACAAAAAAAAACTGTATAGAAGGTATAGATACTTCAAGTTCTCCCTCTCTAGGGTCAAATCTCACATGAAAAATGTGAAGTTCTTATGAGTTTGTAAAAGAACAAAAGCACAAGTTTCCTGACTCCACAGGATGGGCTGTCAGCTACTGTCACAGCTGAGTTCCAAAACTAGTATCTTAAGCTGAGTTCCAAGACTAGTATCTTAAGAAGAGTATTTTCAATACATTATAGTCACAGCTGAGTTCCAAAACTAGTATCTTAAGAAGAGTATTTTCAATACATTATATTCAGCTCAAATATGAGCTGAGTTCCAAAACTAGTATCTTAAGAAGAGTATTTTCAATACATTATATTTAGCTCAAATATGTCACCAATTTACAGGGTTAGAAATGCCTTTATACTTCATCATTGTATGAAAAAACTGGTTTGGAGTAATTGATTTCAAATCCACTGTGCAAAGCAAGCACAAAGAATGCAAAGTGGATCAAGACATAAACATTATAATCAATACACACACATTCAGGTACAGTAACACACAATTACTGCATGTACAGCTCATTCTACCAGGGTAAAAACTGGGGTAGGTGAGGTGCCTGACATCTCAACTACATTTACCAAAATGCACTGTATGTTTGGTATACCAAAACTGTCCCAGGCCTAGTTTAGTGTATTTATATCTCTATCTATGTCCATATGTACATACTTAGAAAAATGTACTGGCAGGTGTGGGGATGTCCTAAGCACCTCTTAGGACACCAACTGCATTCCACTTCCCCGCAACAGCACCACAGGGCATTATTTTAAGTTTTTATTAAATGAACAAGAAAAATCTTAATTTAGAAACCAAGATTAATTTTTGTCTCCAATCCTACTGCATAAAACCTTTATTATTTGAGTAATCAAGCAAGATTCCATAGGAAAAAGAAAACAACTTTTTCCCAAATTAAACAATTTCATCTGCATACCTCATCTGATGACAGTGCTAAGGAGTGCGAGAAGCCTGGTGTTTTAGGTTCTGCTCCTAAACCACTCAAATCAGCTGAACTTGTGCTGCTGGGACTGAAATCATCATTGAATGTGAAATTCTGTGGAGAAAAAGATGAGTAAGAATGAACAAATTATTGTTTAGATGCATCTAAAAGGGAAAATTTGCTTTCTGTCTTCCATGTTGGCATAGCTCAGGAGTGATTTCAATCATTTACCAAACCAATCACAATACACATGAGGAAGCCTAATGTTTTATAGTGTTACTATTTACAGGATGCATAGTATTTTTACCACTCTCTACTTCATGAGACACTTTGCCAGCTTAATGCCTCATGAATAACAAAGGTGTCTAAAAGCAATTTCCAGACTCTTAAGATGCTGGCTCTCATCCTGGAGCTAAATTACTGCTTCTGCAGGTTAATCACTAGCATTTGCTGTCCTACAAATATTTAGGAGAAGCATAGCACAGGCAGTAGCACAAAGAATAGGACAGAGAATCAATGAACAGAAGGAAGTGAAAACTCCTATTGAAAGAGCAAGGAGAATATGCTGTGAATCCACTTCTGAGTCCCAAATAATCTCCTTGAAAAGTGAAAGGATCCTCCCTCCTTGCCTATGCCTTTAGAAAAAAACTGAAACTGAAGGTAAAAGTATCTTTGGATAGTGAATATTATTTACTGAACTAATAATCATAAACTCTGTTTTTTCTTAACAATGCAATGAGACACATCACATCTTACAGCAAATAAGCAAAAGCAGGCACATATTTTTCAGGAATACGACAAAATTACCGTTAGAATAAGACAAAAATTAAAAAGTATTTCACACTAGAGGGAGAGCAATGAAAAAAACAAAATATATAAAAGATCAAAGACACCATGATATTCCATTTAACTTGAATACACACTTGACAATACAGAGACCTCTACTCTCTACTCGAACATCTAAATGAGTATTAAATCCAATTTATCTCTGACCTTCCCTTTAGAAACTGAAACAACAGAAACAACACAAAAAAAGTTATTCTTCCATCTGCCCCTTGACCTCTCTTTCCTGAAAATAGGAAGACTTCCAAAAATATCAAGTGTTGGTCCTGTTAGTTTTGCTGGAAATCCAACTAAATACTGGTAGCGTGCTGTGCTTTGAAAGCCTGAACAGCAGTACAGAAACTCTTAATTTAAGAGCCTGCGAACTTTACAGAGAACATAAGAATATTTTTGTGATAATTTTTCTCTCACCTACATTTAGAATTCCTGTTCTGTTTTTCCCAGCTCTTTATAGAGGAGAAGAAAATCTGAGCAGCTTCCTTAGCTGCTTCCTTAGCCCACACAGCGTTCTTAGGCCAGGAGTTCAACAGCTCTACCTCCTGTTGTGTGAAAAACATATTTTTCTTTTTTAAGCACTCTGATTTTTCTTTCACCTCTATTTTCTGCAAGCTTTAGCTTTACAATGATATTAATTTTCAAATTTAATTTTCTACAGCAAAACCACAAGATAGCCAAGGCCTGGTAATAATTAGGACAGTCCCCACAAACTCAGCCTAATACTATCTAAAAGGATGTGCTTTTTCCCTGTTTGAAAACTATTTTAAACAATGTTTGCTTAAATACATAAATAGGATTTACAGGTCTAAATTTCTTTTTCCCTAAAAGAGAAGAGGTAAACAAATAATTTCTGTTCCGAGATTTTACTAGTGGTCTTCTCTATCAATCTGATTTGGGCTGCTGTAAGCCTTGTGTTGCTCTCCCTGCCAGGTAACACAAGAACAGATATGACATTGCATAGCCAAGAGCACAGCAGAAGTAATGCATCACCAGCTTTTGGCATCAAAGAAGTAAGTATGAAATGCCTGTGGAAACTGCTATTATGAACATGCATTTGGTGGTAGAAGACAGAGAAATGAGATTTCTGATTCATATTCCTACACAAAGTTGAGAACTATATCTGCTTCTTTTACCAGACAAATATAAAAAAATCAACTGCTGTAAGTCACAAGAAGTTACAGGCAAAGAAATATTTTCCAGAAGTGAAAACAAACATGAGAAATCTAAGTATAATATTATAAATAAGGGTTATTTAAGGAATTGTCATGCTGAAACATTCATGCACATAGAAAGGAATCACACAGATGTATTAAATTGCAATATTTCATATTTACAGTTCAAGCATCTTCATACAGAGAATTAAATCCAACATCCAGCATGCATGACAGACAGATTTCATTACTGGGGGAAAAAAGGCAGATGACAGCATACAGCATTTCTTCACTTGCAAACACCTCATTTGAACATGGGTATTCCCACAACCAGTCCTGAAGAACGAAGAAAAGATCTGTAACCGAATACACAAATCTAGCATTTGTTCAGTGCCTCCAAATGCTAATTTCCACTTGCTTTTGTTATGGTACAGCACACCACAGTTAGTTTACTGGAGTAATGTACATTAAGACAGAGTAAAAAAGGTAGAACAGGGAATGGTACAATGACGGAGATGTTCTGTTCGGATGGGCTGTTACCGTACAATGAACACCATGCACTGTTTATTGGAGTAGTCACATATTGGCCTGTTCTTTTTTCCAGAATCACAAAGCCAATTATGCTACTCAACACAGTGGGAATTAGGTAGTTTTTATTTTCTACCTTCGACCCTTTTTTAGCTGGGCTTAAATTTTCAGAGGAAGGTTCAGTTGAGCTGGTAGGCGACGGCAGGTTGCTGGAAGAATTGGATCCCTTGCCGCTCTCTCCATACCATGTGAATGGTACACAGTGTGGGAGAGAGGAGGATCGCTCTGCTAAAGATTTAGTGTTTGCTGGTTTCTGCAGCATCTCTCTGACAGTCCTGTTTAAGAGAAAGGAGCAGGAATATGCATTAGATTATAAAAGAAGGGGAAACAAAATGCCACAGAGGCAGTTAATTGTAAGGAGTGACATTCCCTGTAGCTGTGACTAAAGAACTGAGTGGCATGCAGCTGGTAGGGGCATGCCTGAAATATCTCCTTCAGCAAAAGAAAAAAAGCATGTTCTTTTGATTCTTTTTCTATCTCAAGCTTTCTTAAGACAACATACACCCAGCAAATGGAGACAGATGCCAGCTGAAAATGCCTATACTCCCACAGTTTGGATGGAGCATAGATGAGAACCAGCTCCTGTCAAGAAGCCACACGTTGTGTTTGTGCATTTCTGAGCCCCAGTGGTATCTCAGCATGATTAAATCATTAGACTCAGCACTGACCCAAGTGGGCCCTGGGTCCCCGAGAAGATCTGGCTTGGATTTTGAGCACAGGCAGAATGAGTCAGATGCATCTGCATCCATCTATGGAGATGTTCCTTTGTTACAACAGCTAAATACATATGAAGTACTATTATCTTGCTTTAAAATTAATTAAATATTAAGAATATTGATGGAGAAAAATGAAAGAAACACCTATGGGATTTTATCAGATTCTCTCTTTGTAATAACAAAGATTGCAGTAATCAAGTCAAAGGTAATGTCTAAATTATGCCCATAATGTTATGCCTAAATTTTATTTCCTTATACATAAGGAATATATATATAATATAGCCTTAGTACAGTACATAAATTAAAAAGAATTATGGAAAGTGTCTGCCTCCAAGAACTTATGCATGTGTCATAGAACCATAATATTTACATCAACATATATATTATTCAGAGCATTAAAATCCCACTGTTCTTAGCAGCCATGTGTAAATGGGGTGTAAGTACATCTACCTCAACATCTACCTTCTGGACAGCTTCTGAATCATTATTAACATAACAGACCACATATTTTTTGAAACCTCTTTTCTGTATGGATGAAAGTGAGGCTGTCAAAGGACCCCCACCTACAGAAGCAGAAGGACAATTCGTTTAGCATTTAGCAACTAAATACTCCAATTAACAACCAAAAGAAAGGCGGATGCATCTGACCCAGTCCTTTACTTCCCCATCATCATCTTATCTTGCTTGAACATATAAAGTAAACACAAATGTTGTGGCCCAAATCACCTAACTTCAGGCAGGGTAATTTATGCTCCTTACTTAAATGGGGTGTTTTTTCATATCTGCAGCATTAGTGGTAGTTTCAGGAATTTGGGATATTATTTACACATCCTGAGTGCTACTTTCTGGAAATGGCAAAATAATGCATGCAACACTCATCTAACAACATGATTAATTCTACCTCAATCAGCTGCTGTAATGGACATAATTGTAACAGGATGCTGTCTTTTCATTATCTTCCTTCTTTCAAATAGCTTATACAGCTTTGGACTTGTAGAGACAACACCCTCACATTTCTTGTGAGACAAATGCTTTGGAGTTAGCAACAAAAGAAGTGGCGATGCCTGTTTAAAAAGTTATGCTGAAACAGTTACACGCCAATTAACAGAGGTCAAGTAAGAATGACAAATGCTCACAAATTTCAACTTTGAAAGCAGTATTAAACTCTGCTTTTAGCAAATGTAACTGGGATGCTGAACTGTATTAAAGAAATATTAAAAAACAACACAAAGAACTGATTTATCACATGGACTAACAAGCAACTGATCTCTACACTGAGATCTGCTCTCTCTAAGGAAGACACCTGTGAGATCTCACAAACATCTGCAACATCCTGTGTTGGCACAAGGGTCATTCAGGGTCTTAGAAACAAGTACACATTCACTTCCCCCACCCTATGGCTTGGTGTCTAAATGCTCCATAATGTCTAACACCCTGCTAAGGGCAATAGCTGCCTCACAGCCACATCAAGTGCAGAGATTTGGCTTTAAGAAAGCTCTCCCTGTCACTAGGGAAACCCAGCAGTGAGTATCACTGACTCCATGTCGGCTGCGAGCAGACGCACTGGGACAGGTTTTCTGACACCAGCAGAGAGGTGATGACTGCTGCCTAAGATCACTGAGGATCCTGCCAGATATTTGCAGAATACAAATGTACAAATGTATGCTGAGATAGAACACTGCACTTCAGCACAGTGTGCCTGAGGGACTAAGGAAGGTTTCTTTTGCTTTTCTGATTTTATGGAGCCACACAATGTACTTGTCACTGGCTCTCCACATACCAGACTGTCAGCAGAACTGCACAAATAGCTACATACTGATTTTCCACCACAATGTTTTCTGAATAGCATTTAAACTCTGCCTTCTCCCAACAGCTCTTTTATCATGTTGTTTTTTTGCATTGTTTTATGTGCAGAGTTTTTGAGTTGCTACGTTCTTTCTAGACTTTTGGAACATATTAAGTTTGCTTAGCCCTCCTGACTTTATTTTTCCTTTCATACCTGGAACCAGGTATCATGCTGTGATCTTGTCAGATTCATAGGTATGTAAGGAGAGATCTTCAGTAAAAATCTACACAAGTTTTTGCAGAGATTGCCTCCTGTCATTGTGAACATTCATTTATTTATTCAGAATTCTGATGCTGGTGATGTTGTGTCATCAGATCTCACAATTCCTTGCCTGAAAGTTGTTGATGTGACATGCAGTCAGCATTTTTCCTATTTTTCAACTTAGGATGTTTATCTTCAGAAAGAAAAACCCTTCTGAAAGCATTCCTAGTGTGGGTGCTGCAAAGCTGAAGGGAACAGCTGCTGCTCAACCTCACTTGGGGAGCTTTAAAAAAACCCCGTGGAACTGTGTCAAGGTTTCTGGTTCACGGACATTATTAACTGACTGAGTGCATCTTGTAGGGCTGCTCTGAAAATCTATTTCTGCAAATCCCATTAGTGGATGCAACAGCAGCAGTTGGATTTGATGGTTCTTGCAAGTCATTGCCAGCTTGAGAAATTTTATGATTTTATGACATTATAAACCTCCAAGTACCTTTAGATTACATGTCAGTCCTTTGTGAGCCAAGAAATCTAGGTTTGTAGGCTCCGGTTATCTCAAAGCTTAACACTTATATATGAAGTCAGTAGGACATATTCCATCTGCTAGGATGATTAGGTTTCTCCAATGTTTCTGGCACACAATTTTTTGCATCCCCAGTCTCACCCATACCTACTGCCACAGGCCACCCTAATAGCTTCTTTCTCCTTCCGCTTCTTGCCCTTGCTTGAACTCCTTCTCAAGGGAGCCCTATAAGAATATTAGAAAACATCAGGAAACATCTTAGAAATTTTACTTTCAATCCTTTTAATGAAGAAGAAAATGTATTTTAAATTTAAAAAATGCTTACCCAAGATCTGCAAGTTTTCTCTTTAGTTTTTCTGTATGCCCTATAGTAGGGCTAGTTGTTCTTGCTGCTTGAGCACTTGTGGCACCATCTAGGATACATTTGTACATGGAAGAATGTACATTATTAATTTTAATTGGTATTTTCCATCCAGAACACTTTGTGTATCTTTTCATACATGTACATGTGTGTGAGTACACAATTTGATTAGGGGAATTCTCATTTTTAGGAAGATGGTGTGAACATGAATAAAAATAAATAATTTCAGAACTCAAAAATACACAAAAATTTTAATTAAAGAACACCAAAAGCTAATACTGATTGAGTTTGAATGACTACGTAATAAATTGAACAACAGAAAATATTTATAGGCAAACATTCTAGTGACTCAATTTTTAAATTCAGAAGTGCTTTGCTTATGTTTACTTTTTTACAGAATTTATTTGGTAGGTATGCTTTACTTCCAAAATTACTCCTAAAATTCTTTTTTCAGTTTTGGAGCCCAGGGTACCTTTTATGATGGACATGCTATGAAATAGTTAATCAGTTTAGCCCAAACATCTTTGTTAAACTGAACATGTAACCTGAAATCTAACCATTCTGAATTAAAAAACAAACAACAACCCTCCCCAAAACCTAAATATAGCTTAGTTAATAAATTTGCCTTGAGGCATCTATCAATTTTTGATCTCTTCTACCAATGCTATTAAATCCTAAAGAGGAAACAGGCTGCAGTACCAATAAAGCCAAAACAATGAACCTGAGTCTGGCAAACATCCTGTGAAATGTATACAGAAACTAAAAGAAAACACACTACTGTGTGTTTAAAAATTTAGACACCGTGACTCTTAAACATAAAGAGCGCTCCCAAATACCCCAGAGGAAGCAAAGGAAGGTCAGTCATTCATGTCACTTGTGGTTTGGTGGCTTTTGCAATGTGACCTCAGGCATACACAACTTCTAACTGGAAGCCCTGCTGGGTTTGTGGATTTCTCCTAGTGTTGCTGACTTAAACTGAACCCTCAAAATTAACCCCAAGCACCCCAGCACTATCACAGGACAGTCAATTATGTGTACAGAATTTTGTCTGTTGCTTTTTAGATAATATCTGCCCAAGTTTTCATTTGAGAAAAAATTTAGTGTGCAATTAATTGGTTAAATCCTCTGAGAAGTAGGAAAACAAGCCTTTTGCAATACCCACACTAAAAGCCATACTATTTCCACCAACACAAGTCCTTATGTTAAAAAAAAAAATTTAAGAACAACTAACAAGCAATCTCATTCCAAAAAAGAAAACAAAAGAAAGTAATACGAAAAATGACAAAAGCAAGATGAAGTCTCTGAAGAAGAAATGCATTCCCCAAGGAGGCAGAGGAGAACTTTAGGCAATGTACACTCTGCATCAACCCTACACTGTGCACACTTCTTTCCTGTTTCCTCTAAGTTTCTCTTTCTTCTCTAATGCACACTTTTTATTTAAGCACTGCCAAACTTGTCACAAGAATTAAAACTTGCAACATTTATTTTCACAGCTATCAACAGGCAAGTGGGGCAAATGGCTTTCAGGGCAAGGGGTAGTGGGTTTTCTTGAGGAATTTCTTACTGAAAGCCGAGAAATCATAAAGTACAGTGGTTTTGTGTTGGGCAAATAATTAAAGCATTTAGTAGATGGATGTTTTGCTGCTGTAATAGGAAAAAAAAAGCCTGGAGAGCTTAGCTGGAATACACAGCAGCTACTTGGAATGGCAAATTTCTGTTCAAGCTCTTACATCCCTATGATCCCCCTCCCAAACAGCTGGGGCCAGCCAGGGCCCTTTAAATAATGATGACTTGCTGAGGAAAATATTTGTGCTGGCTATGGGACCTAGTGGAGCATGGATAGGCTAGGTCCCAAAACCAGCTGCAGTGGCAGTGTGCATCTGAACCTACAGCGTCTTGCATGCAGGAATTACTCAATGCTCGCACATGGCAGTGACCAGAGGCACAGGTGCCCTGCCAGGGCAGGACAGAACTCTGGCCACCCTGATGGGTGCATCTTCCTGGGCCCCTTGAAGCTCTTCAGAGAAGGTAAGGGAAAGCTGGTTTCTCAGAATAAATCCCACAGAAGCTGTTTAATCCACCACCTCCAGCTGAGAGGTGCATTAATGTGTGACTGATGGATGTGGAAGACCCTACACCTCAGTCCCCTGCCCATGGGCACACAGCACGGGCAGCAGCCTCACGTCAGTGAGCACTGCCCACTGCTGTCACCTGGCAGCCATATCAAAGGATGCTGCTGGTGCACAAACCAGGCAGAACTGAAGAAAATTAAGTTATCACATATACATGAAAAAGCTGTGGTTCTAAGCTCATCATTTTGCAATGAAACTTATCTCATGCCACTTCAGCCCTCCACACAACACTGCAGGATCTTGTAAGAAAAAGAAGAAAACACAAATGTGAGCTTGCTAATGCTCACTTCTGCTATTGAGAGACTAACTTATAGCCATGTGTGTGTCCACAGAGGTGCTCTCTTTTCACTTCTAAAAAACCTCACCTGAACACATAAAACAAATGCAATGTCTTTTTTTATTTTCTGAGCTGTACAAGTTTAACAGCCAAATCAACAATCATTTAAAATAACATTGCTGCAACACCTGTTGCCAAATAACTTGTTTCTTTTTTTAGTAGGACTTACTAAATATGATTTTTTTCTACTTGAAATTATATTGCTCTGGTTAATTCTAATGTATTACTCAGCAGAACCTAGACACACCCAAAAGCATTGGTTGTTTACTTAACAGTCACGATGAGGAAAGCATGACAGCAATATTTAGACAGAGATTGTTTTTCAAACCTAAAATGGAAAGTGTGACACAGTGGGTGGAATGCAATGCCCTATTCCTTGCACTACAAGGTTAGTTTCCACCAATTTTTTTATCAAAGTATTTTTCATACATCAGTTGGAAGTGCAGGATTTAGGACTTCCTTGAAAAACCAATCACAAATTCAAGCTGAGTTTCTGAAGTCAATCTAAACAATCTTATGTTCACAGCCTTATTTTTACTTGCAAAACTCAGATATTGAATTTAACTTGGAATTCTTAACAATTTAACCTAGATACAACTAGCAATTTCCAAACTCATGTAAAAATTCTTGCAATATATTAATCTCCCCTAAATTCAGTAGTTTCATAATGCTGTCTCTTATAAACCTGTGTGAAAGCCCAGTATGAAGATGAAGAAGATACAGGGTTTAAATCAGTAGCAAGTCAGACACACAAACATAAATCTTCAATAAATTGCTATTTTCAGTTAATTCAAACAAGCCAAAGTCTGTTATAAACCTTTCTAGACCTAGTCCTGCAGACCTCACTTATGAACAATTTTCTATTATGTATTTGAATTTATGTGACAGTTTCAGAATGCAAGGTGCATTGCCAAGAATGCTGAAGTGGTGTCAGATGTTAATTCTGACTTTGAAATGCACCTGAAAAGGACAGCTCAGTGTTCAGTGACATATCATATTGTTAATTCTTATAATAAACTGGCATCTGAGACATACACCTGAGCCACATATGATTGCATCCTGTTTTATCCACCTAGCCTTTCAAGAGTCTGAATCAAATTAGTAACAATGAGGCCAATCTCTGCAAGAGATTATTTTTTTCTGTAAATGAAAAATCTCCACTAACCTCTCATTAAACCTAGACTTTGCTTCCTCTCAGCAATTAAAAGCTACAATCTGCTGTTCTTGCTTTACACTCCTTTCTGCACCCTCCAAAAAAATCATCTAGCAATGCCAAAATCACATTATTTGAGTAAGTACACTGTGTTAAACATGTTTCTAATACAGAGGTGACCCAAGGTCAAATAACATGTTTTTTTAAAAAAAAACACAATACATCGTTTTCTTAAGGACAATTTCCCCATTTTTTTCAGTGAGTTCCAAGAAAGCCTGAAAAAAGAAAGCAAGCAGTTCCCTATCCCATTTTAAACTTTGTCCTTCTCTTATACCATCATACACGATCATTTTAAAGTTTTTGACTTCCAGGTAGGCAAAAGAAATTACAAGATGATGACCCTCTAGTTGCTAATGTACTACTGCACAACAAAAGGCAATAAAGTAGATAGCTGTTAAGTGAGCAAAATGATTCATCAATTTATTGTAAAAGAAACAGTAATACCTTTATTCTGTAAAATATTCCTGCCAGCTGGGTGATGCAAAGGAGATGCTTCAGAGCTGTGCCCAGATTTTGAAGGAGAGGAAAGTGGAGTGTCTCCCTGAGCATATGGGGAAAGGACACCTCCTTTGTGGTGCTGTTCTTCTTCTTGGTTTTCAGTTAGGTTGTCAAGTGAGATTGCTGCACTGCTAGCCACGGGGGAGAGGGAGGAAGCACCAGAATCTGATGCTGGTGAGGATGCTCTCATGCATAAGGGCAGTGGTGATTTTGAAATGTGCATGGGACTACTGTAACTGTGTGATGGCTGTTGGTATAAGAGATTATAAAGCAGGTTATACCACTTAGTAAGCAAACAGAGCAAGATTTACTTTGAACATGCAATTCTTTTATTCATTATTTAGCTTTCTATTTGTACGAAATGCTGTAGCAGTTCAAGGCATTACCCTTTGATGTTGTTTATTGGTACAACACAGTGTGTTTATTGGTATCTGCTTTCAGATGAAGTCAGAATAGGACAAAACAATGAGCCAATATTGTATCAATTGTGGTAACAAATTAACAAATAGAGAAATGCAAAATTCAAGCTCCTTTCACCTCCTGCATAAATGAAAAGACCCACTCTGCGTTATAAAGCACATGTAAATCAAAAAGACCAGGATTCCAGTTAAAACACAACAGATCCAAAAAAACAGGTGTGCTGACTCAAAAGGAGACTGGACTTGCACATCACTCAAGTACATTCACAGCAGACCGGCCACAGAGGAATAAATACTGCCTGTGCTACAATGGAAGGTTAAAGACAGAGGATGAACTGACTTAGAGGGGCAATCTAGCACTCCACAGGAAGCTGGAAAGAGAGGGTAGAGCCCTTCTCACCTTTCGCTCCAGGCTGTCCTCGCCATCAGTTGAACTGATGCTATCATACAGCCGCGTTCTGGAAGGCCTCTGCCGCTTGTTCTTCACCGAGAGCTGAGCTCGAGTCTTCAGGGCTTTGGAGTCCAGCCTCTCTGTTTCTGGAACTGCTTCATTGAAATCTGTATGGAAATGTGATTTGAAACTGTTTAACAGAGGTATCTTTCATTACTTTTTCCTAAGAAAAGGAACTGGACAAACAATTGCAAGCACATGCGCTTTGCATGAATCATAGAATAATTTAGGTGTCATAGTTTGACCCTGGTGCAATGTCAGTGCCCCCATGAAAATACTTTCTCCCTGGTGACTACTGTGAGATGTGATCAGAAATAGAGCAAAGCAGGCTCCAGCTTAGGAATAAAGGGGAAAAAAAACTTTCTTAATCCTCAACTATTTTTAAAAAGAAACACACACAGAATTCAAAATGAAAACCTTCCAAAAACATTCCTCCTTCTCCCACCAAATTCCCAATACATCACAGTAGGACAAAACCTTGGATTCTCAATTCAGTTACCACCCCTCTGATCACTAACTCGCAGTCCATCACCACCCTTCAGTTCATCAAGAAGAGAGGAGTCCCTCTAGCACCATGGGCTTCCCCTAGAAACACAGTTGAAACCTCTTGTGTTTCTATGTCACACGTGGCACTGCTTGGAGAACATCTGCCATCGTGACATCTTCCATCCATGCCCAGTGCTCTCACCACTGCGCATGGACCAGAGCTGCTTCTAGGGTTTTCCTTTTAAGGGTGCTTTGCCCAGTTCCAAAAAGAGCACAGTCTCTCACTTTTGGGACACGTGTCTTCTCCAAATTTCACCCCCTGGGGCCGAGGGGTCTTGAGAACAGAGATCTTCTCTTTCACTGAAGATCGAGGGCACCACCACCCTTCTCACCCATCATCTCTATTCATGAACTCCTTCACATCACATTGCTGCACTCTCTTGGCTCTGAGCTATTGCTTCTCTCTAAATGCAGTCTCTGTGTCACAGGAAAAATGGTTCTGTCCATGGCTATACAAGAAAAGTCCAGCCTAAGGCCACTCCATCATCTCTGCCCACCTAGGATTCTTCTCAGCTTCCCTCGGACATCTTTCACTTGCACAAACTTGCATCACACTTGCCCATTTCTGGCAATAGCCATCTCCATCTCTCTCCTCATTCAGCTCCAGGAGGATCAGCATTTGTAAGGTTTCTATCATTCAAGAAAAGGGTTAAAATATCAGGCTCTGCCTGTCCAGAACTCCCAGGCTGTCCTGCCGGGCACCTTCTTGCCGCCCCCCTTCTCCTTCCCTGGCTGGCCGTGCTGCCAGCACATGATATGGAATTCCAAGGTGGCACAAGCTCTCTCTCTCTCTCTGGGGGGCTGCCTGATGTCTCTCAGGGTTCCTCCACCCTTCCATCCTGCAGGGGCCTTCACCTCCCTTCTCTGTCCAAGGCCCCAGCCTACCTCACCTGGCCGCACGGCTTCTCCTGCCCCTCCCAGCCTGGAGCCGGGCAGGAGAGCTCAAAACCTCTTTCACAGACAGAACCCAACAGAGCTTCCCCTGGCAGTTCTCTGCTTTTAACCCCCTGTGTTCTCAGAGGTGTATCCATGTCCTCAGTGGCCACACCAGATGCCAATATTCAAATCTGAGCACCTATTGGTTTGACCACAGCATCCCAAAAAACTCACTTCCTCTCAAACCAAAACAAGGTTAGAAAATACACATTTTACTTGCACCTGTACCTTCGTAACTCCTATAGTACACCCAGAAAATGTTATTTGCATAAAAAAGTTTATCTGTACAGATTCAGCAAGGGCATACAAAGAGCCAACTGCAGATATTTAAGAATTCAATGAAGTATTCCCACTGTTACACAGATGACCATACAAACCCAGCTGTACCAGCCCCAAAAGTAGATCCACTTAGACTCCCTCAGAGGGAGTTACATGTGATTGGCCTGCAGGGAGTTCTCTTCCACCAGGGCATAAACATCATGTGTGATACATCAAAGCTGGAGAATTATTTAATCTAAAAGAATGGAACAATGAAACCATCTTACTTGCCTGGCTTCAAAGACACCTGATTCCTGAATGTCTCATGAACAAAGTATACTGAACACTTCATATATGACTTGCTTCTACAGCTAAAACTGAGATAGCTGTACTTGTCTTAGCTGTCAACCATCTACTCAAACGGAATCTGAGTATTGCAGCAAATTTAACATTGTACAAAGCTGCAGTGACTAAGACTAAAACTATTTTAAAGGTATTTTTGTATTTAATACTAAAAAAATAATAGATTCTTACAGTTTTAACAATTTTTCTTTAACCCTCACAGTAAAACCCAAACCATAATCCATTAGACACATTTACTTGTCTATATACTCCATTTAGAATACACTCATTAATTAAAATCTGATCTTACAGGTATTTTTGCTTTTCTTCTATGTGTTAGAATTAGATTTTACTTCACATGATACTCCAGAATAATTAGCAGTGTCTGACTTGCAATGGTCTTTCTGCCCTAAGTACCCCACAGGAAAACTACACATGGTTAATATAGCTTGAACTGCTTGTATTTGTTTTCAGGTGTACAGACTTCTATACATCCCTTCATTTCACTGCTGAAATTATGCAAACTATAAACACAGGACTGTAAATGGTATTTAAAAAAGTGCTCATATGGGCCTTCTTAAAGCAGAAGACCATCTGGCCTGGAGCTTCCTACTTCCTCCGCCCCACTTGCCCTGCTTTGTTGCAGTGGAACTGAGCTGCTGTCAGATGGTCTCTGTCCCAGCCACACATGCTGCCAGCCCCAGTCCCATCTCCCTCTTCTGCACAGAGTGGCTGACCCTCACAGGTCCCAGCACAAACCCACAACCTCACATGATGCTGCAGTAATCTCCCAACCCACTGGGGTGTCTGGAAAAGCTCTCACAAAAAAGTCGTACCAGTTCTTATTTCACTCTCAGAGTCAATGTAATGAGACTTTCTTTCACCAGACATTCAACCACTTGACTCCAATGTTCTTCCATCTGAACTATTTCAGTACCACTGTGAAGCAGGAAAGAGCTCGCCTGTACTCCCACTGTTTTTCCATTAGACAGGCTGACAGAATTTAAAATCTCCTTCTGGGAACTGATGCATCCTTGGCTATCCAAAGACACCCAGAAAGCAGAGACACGAGGTGGCTTGAATGGGAGCTTGCACAGAGATGTCAAAGTCTTAGACTGTCAAAGTTGGCCTCAGCACTGAACTGTTTGGATTTCAAACCACTGACTCCTGCCAGTAAACAGCTTGATTGTCTACTGCAGACACAGCTCATGATCACTAAACCAGGAAGCTACAATGCACTGCTGGGCACAGAATAAACCATGTATTTGTAAATGAAATGCAATCCACAGTCTAGTATTCCCCGGCAAAGCAAGGGAAGAATTATGTGGGCCATGGTAGTTTCAATTTTCTCTTTTTAACTTCCACGGATGTTACTGGCAGCCCCTTAAGCTCAGTGTGAGGTTATGTTACAGCCTGAGGAGTGGTGCAGTCTTGGCAGGATGCTGAACACGGCCAGAGCACTGTGCAGCGTCAGGAACAGTTACACTCAAATGTTTGCAACCACCAGGCTGCCTCCACTGCTCCTTCCCAAGTCCCCAGCCACGAAAGAATGTAATAAACACCTCAGACCACACTGAAACAAAAACATACTTGATACAATTTTAATTAAAACATTGCATTTTTTCATACCCTAACTATTTGATGGAAAATCTCTGGACAAAATTCTGGGATGTGGCTGTCCACATGCAGTACTACCCAGGAACCTAAAGCAGAGGCTTGATCAAGAAGCACGTGTTATGCTTGCCAAACATGAGCCAGAAAGAGACTGGAGCACCTGTGTGAATGTCACAAAGGCAGTGTGCACAACCCACGGCACCAAAGGGACTCACCTCCAGCTGTCCATCCTGGACAACTCCCCTGCCCTTCACAGCTCCTCTGCAAACACCCATGGGTTGATGGCAAGTTCTTTTCTTAAAAGGTTTAAGCAAGAGTGATACAGAGACATAGGCTCTTTGCAGAGCAAGTGTCACGACTTTAGAGTCTGATACAGACCTCAGAAACTGACACAGAATTTACTGGAAAAGGTATATGGAAGTCAAAGAGTGCTGCAGCATATTTAAAGATATACTTATTTTTTAAAATGAAGTTTTTTCCCTCTTGTTAAAACCACAAATGTAGCCAGGAATCTAAGGTCTAACTATACAGCTCTTGTTTTCAAAAAATCATTGCTGATTACCAATTTTTCCTAGCAAATAATTTGTGTTTGTATTCATGTGGTTAAACTTGGGCGTTTAAATTCAGAGATCATCTAGTCTAACACTCAGAAATAATTAACACCAGTAACATTTTTCCAGGAGAACATTTTTGGAATGAAAAAAGGCAGCTCTTAGAAAATTTTCATGTAAATGCATTGATTAAAAAACATAATTTTGAACCACTGACATGCAGATTTTTAATACTGTACTAAGAACTTTCAACTTTTTAGAATGAATTTTACAATTCTTCTTTTTTTTTAATACGTAGAAATTCCCAGATTTTAGCTCTTGAGCCATAGATGTGTGTTGACATTGTTCCAACAGTACATATAAGCATCATTTTTCCAAGTCAACATAATTTTTCTGAGTCAACACAAGGACTTGTGTTGACAACACTAAGTATTAAAAGTTTTGTAACACTTACTGAGTCTCTATGGCAGAAATACAGACTTTTTTGTCATTCTGGGTGCTTTTCTGAACTTCAGAGATTTCATTAAAATTAACACTTGACAGAAAAAACACGTCTGTGAAGATTTGTGGAAACCAACTGCACAAGGTCTGCACATCACCTAATACCATTTCAGCGGGACTAGCTCTTTTTTATACGCATACCTTGTTAAAAATAGAATTCATATTGATTTGTTTGTAAGGCAATATTGTTGGTGTCCACACTTGAAATGACTGCTAAAATATCAATATTAATAAAACACCTCTGTGCTTGCTAGAAATTAATTTATTTCATAATGTATTGCTTTTTTGTTCAACAGAGAAATGAATAATGTTACAGTTTCTAGGAATCCTGGGCTTCATCAAAAGCAGGGTGCCACCTCAAAGGAGGTGATTCTGCCCCTCTGCTCTCATGAGACCACACCTGGAGTGCTGCCTTGAGCTCTGGGACTCCCAGCCTAAGAAGGACATGGAACTGTTGGATCAAGTCCAGAGGAAGACCATGATGTTGATAAGTGGATTGGAGCTCCTCCCCGTGAAGACAGGCTGAGAAAGTTGGGGCTGTTCAGCCTGGAAAAGAGAAGGCTGTGCAGAGACCTCATAGCAACCTCCCAGCATCTGAAGGGGCATCCAGGGAAGCCAGAGAGGGACTCTTTGTCAGGAACTGTAGTGACAGGACAAGGAGGAATGGCTCACACCGAAAGAAGGGACATTCAGGTTAGAAATGTGGAAGGAATTCTTTACTGTGAGGGTGGTGAGACACTGAACAGGTTGCCCAGAGAAGCTGTGGCTGCCCCATCCATGGAAGTGTTCAAGGCCAGGTTGGAGGCAGCTTTGAGCAACCTGGTCTAGTGAAAGCTGTCCCTGCCCATGGCAGGGGGATTGGAACTAAATGATCTTTAAGGCACTTCCAACCTAATCTTTTCTATGATTCTATGGTTCATAGGAGCTTGGTTCAAACAAACCTTGATTTAAGCCATCCAGGCAGGTCACTTGCTTAGTATCTAGATTTTCCACTGGATCTCCTCTAGAAACTTCTCCAAAAGATGTCTGCCTTTCAAAAATGTTGTTGTTATTGTTAACCTGGCTTCCATTTTGCTTCATTAGCCTGAAAACTTCTGCTTCCAAGTCTTGTATCTGAAAGAAATACAACGCAATATTACCAAAAATATTCACCCCAGTACACCCTCCCCATTAGAGATGTTGTTTTTCCAGAATATCACACAGAATTGTCTCACTCTTCAAATGTAAGAGTAAATGCTACTCACACGAGCTTGTAAGCCTTGAACCTCTACAAGGTGTGCTTTCTCCAAATCTTCTATTTTCTTGCGTTCAGCTTCCTGGCGTTTGATGAAGTCAAGTTCTCTTAGGGGGAAAAAAAGATGTATTTGCTGTCATCAAAGCAATCAAGAGTGAAAAAAAAAAGTTTTGCTACTCATCAGAAAAATCTGTCCTTATCAAATAATTCTTCAGAACAAAACCCTAAGCAATTAGTCTAAGTGAATATGCTAGGCAATAACATAAAAATGGCAAGAGCAACTTATCTGGGAAAAAAAATCTCAGTTCTTACTAATAATCAAAACAGTTAAATTAGTTTCTTTTCCTAATCTGTGTTTATAATAAAACCAACGTAGCTTAGTTTATGCTGTTCTATGTTGTAGGACATAGAGCAAAGTCTCTGTTTTACTAGAGTATGACTGTGCTCCTTCACAGAATGGACAACCTGTAAGTTTGCAGACACAAACTGAATTTTCTAAAGGAAATACCTAATGTCAGTTAAGGAGTCTGAAGTATTTAAAAACAACTGATTAGATCTTTTATTAATATAAAGCAGAATGTCAATGGAAAGCTAACCAAACTCATTCTAATGACTTGCCCTACCTCTGTTTATTTTGAATATCAAAGAAATCACACAGGACACAAACTAGTTTTGGAACAGTCACGAAATTCCAAAATAGGTAATGATATTTTGATAATCTAACCCCCTTTTTAATGGGACAGAATATTCATTTCTGCAATCCCAATTATCACTTGACATTGCTGTATGTCTTTGAGTTTTCCTCTTTAAATAAGTGTATTTCAGCAGAAAATAAAAAAAAGCTGCTACAAAAAAAAAAAAAAAGTAAATTGGGGAATGGAAGCTGTTATAGAAATGTAAGATGTTATTATTCTTGCTAGCCACCAGGGAGAGGGGATCACATGAAACAGAGGGGGCTGGGAAATCATCAGTTAGCTCAATTCAGCTCAAACATTCTTGGCATCTACAAGAAGAAGAAAAATTAAATGTAAAACGCAACAAAACAATATTCTTTTTGATGTTACATTAGTACACAGCAGGAATGAATCCAGCTGATACAATACCCACATAAATTGCTGCAAACTTTGCTAATCAAATGATTTACTGTGATCACTCTTAGTTGTTTGCAATTACATCAAGCTATCTCCTAATTCTGAAACATACCAACCTGGAATATTACAGACTAAGGCTTTATTTAGGTACAGTATGACTACAGCTTGAATACCAGCATTTTTCCATAATAGAAAGAGTCCATGCTCTTCATGAATAAAAAAGTAGAAAATAGTGTTTACCTTACAGGTGCTTAACAGTGGGTTTCATATTTCAAAATATATCACATACAAGTTTTCTAACTGGCCACCAAGTCATTTGGTGAGCCTGGTGTAGCTGCTTACTTTTGCTGAAAATCCTTGATTAATTTCTTTGCCTTGTTATATTTCTTCTCCAGAGCCTGATACTGGCTTTGCGTCTCCTTGAGGTGCTCATTCACTGTGTGACACAGGGTTTGTGCCTCAATCCAATAACTCTCTAATTTCATCATCCTTTCCTTATTCTCCTCAATGTTCTGCTGGAGTTGGGTCTTCTCCAATTCCCACCTCACCTTCTCATTCTCAGCAGCCTGCAGCTGAACAAAGGAGTGGAGATGCAGTCCATAAAAAGCTGCAAAGTGCAGCCTAATAGTTCAGGCTTAATTCAATCATAAACAGAGAGAATCAGTAAATCAGTAAATACAGTAGTAATATGCTAGCAGTGGGAAGAGTGTTCCAGGACAAAGAAAACAGGCTGATACATGTATTATTCTTCCTCATAAAACCAAGCACAGTTTTTGCTCAGTGTTCCAGTGCAGCCTCTATGCTTCTCTGGGTTATGCTAACCTATCTGACTGGCTGACATTTAAAAATGTCAATAGTGGAGTACCCAGACAAACTGCAGGGTTAATCAGCCAGCACATGGGATGCATTTTGCTTTGTGTGTGTGACTCAGGTGCTATAAAGCATTTACACGCTTTCAGAAAATGATGACATTTCTTATTTTGGGAAGGGGGAATTTGATTTCCAGATTTTTTTTTTGTTTTGTTTTGTTTTAGTGTTCTCATTTGCTACCTGCAGGTTTCAGTGTTTGGTGCTGGATAAGGGTAGGGTTATACAGCATCTTGTGGGATTTAGTTCCTATAATTTAGTGAACAAAAAATGCCTTAACATCCCTATTTATTTATCAAGAGTTCTTAATTTGGTCTAGGCAGTTCTGCTAGCATTATGGATGATACATACAAAAAAAATGAACTTCTTTGCAGTTTTATTAGTAATATACCTAAATGAGTCACATTTTTTCAGCTCTAGTGAAAAAATGAGGTAAAAAGGTCCAACACTAAAAGGCACATTAACCCTAATTTTGCAAATGGATTTTGCACAGAGGAATGTTTACACCCACACATTGATGCCATCAAGTCAATGGGGCTTGGCACAATCCCAAGGGATCGACTGTGTGGCTCCAATTGCTAGATTTGAACTGGAAGGCAGAGGAAGAAAAGATTTTTG
The DNA here is from genome assembly GCF_963513975.1 of Fringilla coelebs. Classification (NCBI taxonomy): domain Eukaryota; kingdom Metazoa; phylum Chordata; class Aves; order Passeriformes; family Fringillidae; genus Fringilla; species Fringilla coelebs. Next base: position 128,705,978 of record NC_140028.1, read on the forward strand.
TCTTTCTGGACTGAAACAGGACAACAGAAATTGTCCTTACAGAAAACAGTTGCACTCTGATTTTTTTTTAACAGTAATTTATCCAGATTTGATAAACACTATGCAAAATACAAAATAATAGTGAGTGCAAATGCTGCTGGAAAGAAATAATAATCTAAAATATTTTCCTGAAGTACAATTTTCTCTTTTTCTTATTTTTATTTCCTTTATAATATAACTCAGACTCAAAGAGAAGGATGTCATTATAACACCTAGTATTGCTGAACAACTGAATATTCAGTTAGATTCCCATAAAGGTTACCCTAGTACAAAAAAACCCAATTCTTTTTTATTGCTATAGAAAATTTAATTTATTAACTAGCGTCTGATTGTGAGATAATGTTTTCTTTTAAACCGATCATATTTTTCCTTCCTAGATTATCTTTTAAAGAGAACTTCAAAAATATGAAACAACATTTTTTCTTCTGTCTATAAAAATAATTTCTATTAAATACCTTCAAACAAATCAGGGTTTTAAAAAATGTCAATATTGGAAAGTAGCGCAGGGATACTTTAACATCACTTGTAAATAAAAACCTACTAACTTCAACTTGAACATTAGATCCAAATATAATTTTAAAACCTGAAAAAATGCATCAGAATTTTAAAACTAGCAATCTGCCATTTAGTCATTATGATACCCCTTAAAACATATGCTTAATTGAAGCTACAAAAGTTGGCACTTTCTTTTAATAGCAGCACTTAAGATTTTTACTCGAAACTTGGAATAAAGAATATACACCAAGACAAGATTTAGCTGAGCCACTGTGCTTCTTAATCAGCCTTTAATAAGGATGGTGACTTCTCCACCCACATAAAGATACATCTTCAGATCTGATTTTGCAGGAAGAAGAAAACATTATGTATTAACCATATATCGATTCTTACCTTTGTCTTCAGCTTCTGAATTTCAGCTTCTGTAACTGCATGTTTGATTTGCAACTAGAATTGAAAACACAAAATAAACAAGTGAAGTCACAGAGAGTACTCCGGTATTTTTAAAGCCTGTGCTGCAAGTTGAATACCTTATTACATAGCAGAAGGCCCCGAAGAGTGCTGCAGTGCAGTAGATTGTAAATTAAAATGTCTAGCTTGCAAAATGACTCAGTCTGTGCAACCTAATTAAAGATAGGATGCCGTCTAACCACTCATAATTTCAAATCAGAACATCCAATCTGTTTAGCAAAACCAAATGTCTTATGTTTAAAAAAATTAGATGTTATCCTGCTGGGCTTTGCTCTCCTCTGATGTGAATGTGAAATACGTCCCAGTGCTGAAAGTCCCACTGCACTGATTAAAGCAGGCACATTACAAATAGGCAAATATGGAAATTAGTGATTTAACATCTCAAGAAGTCAGGAAGACCTTGAGGGAAGATTCCACACATTTATTTCATGCAAGAAGAAAGGTAAACTGATGCTATCTTTCACCAATAGCTGGAGTTACTCTGCACAAGCCAGCTAATCTCAGTTGAGGGCAGTTACACAGGGAAACTGTAAATAACAGCAACAGCATTCAAGCAACAAAGCGATGGCAAGCAGATTAACAGCCCAGGCAGTGTGCTAAAGGTTGTAGTTACATCACCAAGCAGCCACAACAACAGGGGATCTGTACACGGAAAGGGTTGGTGTGGAGGACCTGGCTCCCACCTGCCCACCTGCTGTGGGAATTCTTCTGTACTAACCTACATTGGTCTGTTCCTGTGGCGTGAACAGCCTACTACAGTCTACTGCTCTGAGTGTATTAAGCAATGTCCTAAAACTCTTTTAGTTTTACCACAAAAGTCTGCTATTCACAGGCTCCAGGAACGCTCTGAAGTACAAACGGAACTCTCTCTCTCACTGCTCCAACAGCATAACCCTAATCCAAATGGAAATGATCACGCTCATGTACCCAATACTGGCCTGCACCCCAAGCCCTGCTGCTGTACTATTTAAAGCAGGCAGCATGGACCAACTACTGACAGGCCCCAAAACCTCACACTGAATCCATGACTCGTTGGGTATGGAGCTGAGGGCAAGGTCAAAAAGTGATTTACAGCCTGAGCCAGCACTGCACCAGAGATAAGGCATTGTCCATTATTTATGAATAGAAGGAATAGCTACAGAAAAGCATGTTTTACATGCAGGTTACTTCTCTTACAAGACAAACATGAGCTTTTGGGAATAGTTTATGGGAGATAATAGAGTATATGAGGTTGTTGTACTGAACCAGAAACTAACATCTCTGGTGAAGCAATGGCTACATTCTTGAAGAATGCAAGCTCTTCGTAAGAAAATGTGCAAATTAATCAAAGGAGTTCTTCAGGAAGAGAGGAATAATTTTCAAAGTAACAGGAGCTATCACTGAGCTGACCAGTACAAGTATCTGAAAAATTCGAAACCAATTTAGAAATTCCCTTTCCATGAAGTCTTGAATGCCCCTTCTTGTGACACAGGAAATGCACATTCTCAGATACAGTTTGGTCTGCAAATCAGCCTCAATTAATCTACTGAATAAAACTAGTCCTTTAAGGTAGAGAATTTCTCAGTTTATGCTGGACAGAAGAAAGGAGACACCCATTCACCATTTAGGAATCTTCTTTCCAACATTCATTTCTTGGTCATGGTTTCCAGAGGAGACTGTAAGAACTTCTAGTCCCTGCAATCATCTGCTACTTATGCTCACTTTTTGACTTTGCACTGAAAAGTGTTACAACTCTTCCTCTGCTCAGTGAGAGCAGAGGTAAGATTCCATTTCAAGTGAAATGAACTGACTAAAGCAACTTGTAGAGACACAGGTAACCCTGGAACCATGGGGCTCCTGAGCAAGTGCCACAGGGGAGCAGGGCTACTGCTCCAGGATGGAGAGGTGCCAGTGCAGCTGGGAACAGGGCACTTGGCAGCCCTGGAGCTCCTCTAATGGCAAGAAGTTGCCAGTGATGTTACTGCACCTAGTAGGCCGGGAAGCTGAGAAGGACATACACCTTTTAATAGACATATTAGAGGGAAAAAAGGAGATACTTCAACTAGCATTTTCAAGAGGTTGCTCGCAGTTTTTGAGCTCAGTCATTCCAACCTCTGATCTACAATTTTCAGAGATTGAGAACTGGTTTTTCTCCCCATTGCATTCCTGTTAATAGTGAAAAATTGTTAAAGAACCATCTCAAAACATCATGGTATTTATAAAATGCCTAAACTTTGCTTAGTTCTGCTACACTGTTCTGGGATGAGATAAAATCAGGGGAATAATGGATGAGCTAGATTTTTCCCCTTTTCAGACTTATAATGACATCAAAAAGCCAAGACTCAAAGCCTTAGGCAACCTGCTGACAGTCCACTCCCATCTCTTCTGAAACCCCACAAACCCATACGGAGCACTTAAAGAGATCATTATTACATACAAATAAATGCCAAATTGTTGCATAAATGACAATCTGCTCAGGTACAGATGGTCTTTAACAGTTATTTTTGTGCTCTCTGTTATTAAGTTAAAAAAATTAAATACTGAGTACCAAGTCAGATCATTGAATCAGTACATGGTACAGCAGATCCCACTGAGGCAGAAGAAAGAAGACACTTTTCTGCTTAACAGAAAAATGTGTAGCTGGATATGTACTTTTTTTTAAAAAAAGAACTAATTATGGTTGTATAATACATGAGAAATACTAACACATTTATAGGTTAGACTAAACAACAGGCAGGGTCAACTATTTGGCAAGAAAATCTGGACTCCATAGCTAAAATTTTTTATGCAAGTTTACTAACAGGGGACCAGAAATCTTTATTCCATGTCCTATTTAATGCCAGACAAATTCTTGGCAGATACTATTTTGTATTTTTTTTTTTGGCTTTTAAGTCAGTATAAAATTGTGAAGGCTTCACTTTAGCAAAGACATTTTGAGTAACTTTTGGCACATTTCCTATTCAAGTATGTCTTGAAAAGCTGATTAATTTTCTACAAAACAATAAAATTTACTATAAAAGGTAACTTTTAGAGAGAAAATGGATTGAATTCATCAAGACTGCAAAAGGTAGAATGGGATGAAAGTCTAGCTAACGTTAAAATACCAGGAGTACACTGGGAAAGAAAGTATGCAATAGAATTTAATAATCTCCATGACAATTTTTACGCAATCATTATATATTTTTGCATATAATGATCACCCATTCTTCATATATTTCATTAAAATATGAAATAATGAATTCTTACATAAATGTCTCTTCTCCCTACAGATCTTGTCTCTCTTCAATCATCACAGCTAAAATAAAGTTTCTAGCTCTTTCAAAGCAGTTAAGAAAAATCAGTTCTATTTTTCCTGCTTTACAGCCAGGAAAACAAGACTTTCAAAAGTACCATGATTTACCCAGGAATGCCCATCTCTCTTCTGAATTTCATTCCAAAAAGCAAGGCATTTTAAATAAGAGTGCTCTCAGAGTATGGGAACATGATTTTTGTTGCAAAGACTGAATTCAACTAATTAGGTCAAACTATTATGCTTAAAGATTATGTCCTACCCATTTGCATAATACTTTCATTAATCTCTGGAGTAAGAACAAGAAAGAACAGTTATTCTTTAAATACAATTCCAGAAAACACTGTGTGGGCTTGTGCAGTGTGATCATGAACAAGTCCTCCAGTGTTGAAAGAATTCAGGGCAAATACCAAGAAAAATACATGTACTCACTCGGCATCAGCCAACAAAACGCAGCTGTGTACTCTTAAAGACGATCCGTGAAACAAAAGTGGCGTGCTCAGAACAGCAGCAACTGCGTGGGCTGCTGAAAGAGCCCACTCTTAGGCAGGAGCATTTCATGTTTGCTTCTCAGGCTCTCATCTACTCTTACACTCAAGGATCCCAAAGTACCTTCATCTGGGCTCTAAAACAGCATTTTAAGCCCATTACAGAAGACAGGTCTGTAAATAACTTCAAATCACTCTGGACAAGCTCAAGTATGGCAATAGCCGGAGTTTTTGGAAACTGTATGCAAGAACAAATTGAAAGGTGGTTTATTCAAAGGTGAGTTTCTTGCCCATCACTGCATCTGTGTTTTGTACAGCCTTGGAAAACTCGCTGGCACACGGAGAAAGGCAGCATCTTCCCACCACTTATGGACTGTTTTCTATGTATGATGCAAAGTATTAAAAAAGGAAGTAAAATGTTCAGCTAATTTGTGTAAGAGCATAAAACTCAAAATATGGAGTGAGAAAATCATAAGTAATGTAAAAAACTTTCAGGAACCAACAATGAATAACAGTAAGCACCCAAAGGCTGAGAGGGCTATCAGCAGAAAAGGGAAAGACTGGTTGCTCACTGACTGATTACTTTGCACACATGACTCTCACTATGTGGTAAGAACAATGTATTTAAACAAGATGAAATATCTGGTTTGAGTGAAGGCAAGAGGACAAGTGGAGAAGGATAAAAAAGGAGTCCTAGTATTTTAATACTCCAATCTGGGCCCAGGTTCTGCTGCTTAAATCTCCTATGAGGTTCTGCCTAGCTTTCCACCCTTCCATCTTCCTGTGTTTAAAAAAAAAAAAAAAAGTTCTTTACTGCCATCACTCAGCCCATTACTATAAGCTCAGGTACATCCATTGTTTCATATCTTTATTTGCATGAGAATTCAGGAAAGCTTAAAAAGAAGCCACATCAAAAGCACACAGCCTAAAACCTAAAATACAGAAGAAATGTCCCTCCATACTTTGGTATGTGAAATTATATTAACTCAATGAACACAATGAACACCATGGTTAGTACAGGTGGATGCAACACTCCCTAACTATAAACTTGGCATAGTTTTGGTAAACTTTGGTAAAATACCATCTTGAAGTATGGCTGCTTCCTTAATAGAGCATCTTTCTAAACACATGGCCAAACATATGACATGGCTGTACACTGATGAGTTACTGTGGAATGCCACAGGATGAGGTTCACATGTCTCTCTTCACTGAAATTTAACATTTGTTGTTTGGTTTTCCCAATCACCTTTTATTAGAATCTTAAAAAAAAACAAAGCAAAACAAAGCAAACCAAGCCAAAAAAAAAAACCAACCCCAAACCCCAGCACCCTGCTAGTGATGAAGGAACTTGCACTTTGTCTATGTGGTCAAACTAAGCGCTGAGGCAGAGCAACTTCTGTACTGAAAAGTTAATTTATAAACTGCCCTCATCAATACAACAGTCACCTGAAAGCTGATGCCAAAATATCTCCAAAGGCCAGTTCTACTTCTTTCAAGCAAAAATTTTTGAGTAATTTCAAAGTACTAAACATACAAAAAGCTAAAAACCACTCCAGTTTTCAAGGGAAAAAACCCAAGCACTGAGATAACTAGAAATCTGGTTCAGTGATGCATTTCAGGAGTATTTTCTGATGTATAACTTACTTCTTTGAATTTGTGAGCAAGTTTGCTGGTGTCCACATCACTGGGGGAGAACATGTCATCATTTTCAGGGAGATCGAACACTTCAATAGCCATGTCACCTCCTGGAAGGACAGGTCCCATGTCTTCATCTTCTTCATCTGTAGCATATTCCCCTGTCTTAATTTTATAGCATTTAAGAAATTCCAGTTATCCTCTTATTATGCAGAAACTATTCAAAGAGTAACTAAGACACTGTGCAATCACAGCATTCTGCATACAAAAAAGGTTATCTTTGTCTTTAGCTACAACCCCAGCACTGATGAATTCTACCAGACAAAATATAACTCCACAGTATTTCAGTACACTAAGAGAGAGGAGAAAACAGCGTCTTAAGCACCAATAACTCAGTTCTCAAGCATTACTGGCTCTGTATTTTGATGGTTTCATCCTTTTCCAAGTGAGACCTCTTTTCCATTGGAAGAACTCTCCAAATTTATTTCAGATTTAACAATGAATCTTTTCCAAACAGAAAAAAAGCAGAATACAACCAACAGGATCTTGATTATTTGTTAGTAAAGTCATCTGGATGAAGTAATTCTCCACTGATATTCCACGATGAATTAGAAAATTCATCGGTTTGTTCTTTATAAACAAATCAACAATAAAAAGTCACACCCACGCAGAAAGACAACCGTAGGAAAAAGAAACCAAGTGTCACAGACAAGTTCAGAGTCTGAAGCCAGAATTTACTCAATTTTCACTCTGAATAAGGAGCTGCTTTGAACTAGTTTGGAACAATAAATGTGGGTGTTTCTTGTGAAAATAAACTATGAGGTGCAAACAATTTGCTGACAAAATAGAATTTTGAAAAATCATGAGCTGCAGTCAGTATATCAGAAACAAACAAAATAAAACAAAACAACAATATTGAAAAGAAAAATCTTGAAGTATTGAACCCCAAGCTGCCTACTCAGTCTTTTGCTCACATGTCTGTGCTCATCTCTCCCCATCCCTAAGGTGAATGGTGCCACCTTCTCCTGCAGGGCTCCCTCTGGAAGCTGGAGCACCGTGTGCATGGATCACAAACAGCCTGCTGGTTTGCAGATGACTATGCAAACACATTATAAAGCAAACACGTCCCCCAGGACCACATCTGGATTTATAAGGCTTGGGACTAAATAAATACATGGAAAAGGAAGGGCGGGGGGACCAGCACAGTCTTTTTCATGTTTATTCAGCAACACCACCAACATTTTGACAAAACTATTCAGTTTTTCTTCATGAGCTTTCAGTTCCTGAGATGAAGAAACATAATACTATTATCAGAAGTATATTCCCCATAGTGCTAAAATGATCTATTAGTGTAATTTTTTTACAAAAGGACTTTTCAAAACAAGAGGTTAGAACTCAAATGTTTTTGAACAACAGTTCAAACCTCAGCTTCCTACCTTTATTCAGTTCCTCAGCTGTTGTTTAGGCTTATGGGAATCTCTCTAAACTAAAAAGTAGTGCATGCAAGATGTTGAATCTAGGGGGACAGGACTAACAGACAACACATGATGTTGAAAAAACTGCTAAAAAGAAAGTCACCAACATGCACATCATACTTTAAAACAGTCACTGTAAAGCAAGGCCCTTTTTTGGTGAGTTATTGCTGCCATTATAAATAGTAACATATTCACCAATGAAATAAACAGTAACCATTTATTTTATATACTTCATGCCCACTAAGCACATATGCCTTAGAATCTCAATAGTCTTCTACAAAAAAAAAGCTAACAGCTGGTTTTGCTTCTTCTTTCCTTATTTAAGAGAAGTAAAAAATACATAGTCCATCTCACTGGAGTTTTAAGGCATGTAAGCACTATAGCTAAACAGAACAACACCTGAAATTGTCATTCTGTATGTTTAGATCTTATGCACACACACAAAAAACCTTCTCTTACACTACACCTGTAGTATCTTCTTTATTATTTAGTTTCTATTTTATTGTCCCTGGCTATGTGCAGTAGCTGTCGAAACTGAAAATTTGGCTGCTAACTCTCCTGACTCTTTCATGTAATGTTATGCCACCTGCACACACCATCAGGGCAACCACAAGCAGAAAGACTAACTCTTAAAATCACACTGAGATTTCAGAGAAATTAATTTTTGTGGGGACAAAATACTACAGTCCATGTACTTTCCATTTTGCAGTCATTATCCCTGAAACAAGTAAGGTAATACACAACCGTAATTTCTGCATTAAAAGAATCCTGGTGGGTCCATCAGCAGTGGCAAGGAAATCTCTGAAGCATGTAAAGAGGAGGCAGAAACAGGATCATTAACCAGTAAACTCATGCTCTGCTTATGTAAAACAAAACAGACCTGGCTCAGCTACATGTGCATTTTAAAGAAATACTTTAATGCAAAATCCCAATTACATCTATTGATTTTAGCAAAGGAATAAAACAGATGAATTTAGTTAAAGCTGATTTCTCCAAAGACTTAAGCTATGAAGAAGTACTGAATACTAAAAGAAAAATGAACACACATGAAGGAGTAAATTATTGGGGAAAAATTCAAGAGCAGACAATATTCTACTGGCCTCAGGAGCCAGAGTGTTTGAAGAGGAACATCAGGCAGCTACAAATGAACACAAAGGAAAATCTTGCTTCAAATTGTACATAATGAGTGTCAATGAGCACAGTCATTTTTGCTTCAATTAATGAAAAAAGTAGCTGTCAAAGCAAAGCATAGCTCAAGTAAACAAGACACCAGGATGACAAGAACACATTACAAAACACAGAAATAAATGGGACTTTTGCTTTTGTCTTCAAAATAAAGGGATTTCATCTTACAGTCACATGAAAAACAAATTACAGGTTCAAAAGAACCAATGTGTACATTGAGGAAATACACATCATAAACTACATGAAACATGCTTTCCCTCAAAGAATTCTCTATGCTGACTTGTTGCACATGAAACTATCAGACAGTAGCTGTACACACACTGTGCCAGTTAGATAGAATGTGAAATTCACTATTTTATAAGGAGCAGTAAGGCACAGAAAAAAGCTGTCTTACTTCAAATAACAAAGCCCTGTGAGGTAAGAGTTGTCGTTGTAACTCCCTGAAGTTCGCTGCCATACATTTGGTTTCCTTATCCAGCAACAGAAATAATATTTTTAACTTCATAGCCAATGAAAACTTACATGCTCTTAAAGGAAAATCTTAGACCCTTCATTCTGTGTTTGTGAGCAGAATTCATCCATGTAAAAGCCCTGTTTCTCACTTCAGTAGCACTTAGGGCTTAAGCTCGTACCATCCAAAGCAAGAGCTTCTGATATTAGCCATTCCATTTTGCCATATGCAATCACAGCTAATAGCATGAAATTATCAACATGAGCTGCAATTTTCCACTTCTAAAGGGAAAATGTGCTACCTGCATTGTTTAACTGCCTTAACAGTAAATTTCTGAAATGTGCCTAACACTCCCAACCATAAAGAAGGAGCTGCAGCACCAGCCAGGATAATGCAGACAGACCTTCCCAAATCACCATAACAAAGGCTGCATCAAGCTACACCTTTTGTTCCTGCTGAAACTCACCCACAATCAAGGAACACCATTTGAAGAACTATAAAAATAACTCAAGCTCATCTCTTCATCTGATTTTTTCTTTGATGGCTTATATTTAATTTTTTCAAAAGAGTGAAGAAAAACATAATGACATAGTATTAATCATTGCTTTTACAGGAATGCATCATATTAATGTTGTTGGAAAAAATGTACTCTCTGAAAGATTTGGTTAAAAAAATGTACTCTTTGGGTGTTAAGACATTCAAGTGCACTGCCACTTTTTTTTTTTTTTGCATGTGTCAAGATTTTCTTCAATGGTTTGAAATGTTGCTTTGCTCTCAAGCGTGTCGTAATGAATGAGAATTTAAAATGAACAAAATATTAGTTTGACTATTAGTGATATTATAAAACATCACTTGCATTAAACTATTTGTCTGTGGCCACAGAGTGAACAGAATCTGGCAATATATTATTCATTTCACCTTTTGCATCACACCATGCAGCCTTCTGGGGAACATGTCGTCTGCTTTATGTGACTTTTGTCATTTGCTGTAGAACATGAAGAAGATAATACCAAGTCCAAATCAGAACTCCAAGAAATGTCAGAATTTGACTCATATGCACAGAACACTATGTTAACATAGGGAATTCAAAAGGTTTCAGTCAAGGATGCAGATTCAGGTCATATTTAGCACTCTAAGTAGGAAATACAAAGACAGTGCCTACTTCAAAGCCTTCGAGTTTTATTTTCTGACAGGATGCTAGAAATTAAAAGGATGGGGATTTTAGGAAGCTAGACAAACTGGTGATGAGCAAACTGCAGCAGGCTATCTAGAGGCAACATACCCTCCCAGCTTTACTGTGATTAGCACAGACTCACTAGGAAATGCCAGTGCTGCCTATTGTATGTAACACTTGAGAAATAGCTGATGCTACTGGCTCAAGTGCTTGGCTTGTGGGAGCTTAACAACAAATTGTGAGCTGATGCACACTTATCCTGCTGGTCTTTGCATGGACTACACTGTGGGCATCCATTTTCTTTTCATGTTTATCAGTTCTGCACAAGGGCTTTATGTTTCCCTGCAAAAACTTAAATGAAGGAGCATCTGAAAGCATCCTGCAGCCCTGTGGGACCTGCAGCCCATAATAACAGCAGATTCTGAAATGCAGGGATGCAGGGCATTTATATAGTAAATGATGAGTTTTCAGAATTACACAGTAAATGATATGTATTTTAGAAACACTATGTATTAGTGTAAATCTTACCCAATGAATAGCTGCCAGGCAACATTCCTGCAAGGCAATGGAATGAGAAGGTAGTAGGCTAACACTGCATCTCCAAATTTAGTATCCAACTCAAGTCCACTGCCCACTAGCTGGCAGAAACCAAAACTGTCTCAGAATATTGCTTTTAAAAATAACTTGGATCCTTCTAAAATACCTACAAACTCCTTGGGCTACGAAGACTTTCAGAAGCTCTAAAACAGAGGAAATCCAGCCAGCTGATGACACAGCAAGATAAAACATCAGCACTTGCACACGCCTGGCACACATTCTCTTCCTGTGGTTTAACCACCTCTAACAAACACAAGTCATGTGCCATGACCACAGGACTCAAACAAGATCACTCACTTCCTGCTCTGGAAAACTTAAAATGTTATTGCTGTCCTTGTAGTAGTCTCTGAGCCTCAGAATTTGGCAGTCTCAAGATCATTTTCTTGTTTATTTTATGCAGCACTGTACCTGACGATCCATGGCACCATATTGTTAACGGCGTAGGAAAATGAACAGGATGGCTTGACAGCTCTGAGACTGAGCAACTTGTGTAATTCTGTGCTGCCTCAATGCCAAACTCCTTACACTGGCAATCCAAATGCTCCTGAACTCCAAGCAGTCAGAGTCACTATTCCCTCTGATGAAAAAGACCAGGAGGGTAGTAGTGGTTTTTGCACACTTGTAGATATTCATTCAGCCAGTGCAAACTGAGATTTTCTTGCCCAAAAGGTGCTCTGCTTACCAGAGCCAAAGAATGCAGGGCTGGTGGTGGTGTCTGGCAGCAACATAAACCCAGCCAGACTTGTCCACACAGAGCAAGGTATGCTCAAAGAAGTAATGCTCATATTTGACAGTAAATGGAGCAGAAGTGCTTGTGGTGACCAAAAATATCTTTGAAGTGTGGCTAATGTGCATTAGATCACCGTTTACATCGTGCCAGTTGTCTGGAAATGGTGCAAGCTATGTGAGTAGACCTGGACAGCATAGTCAGGTGGCTAAAGACGAGTAACATTCAGATTACTGCAGGTATTCAATAAAATCTATTTCTGGTTAAGTCTTGTAATTAAGAAAGGGAACATGCTACACTGCATACCTTAGTAACTAAACCCCAGCATTTATTCTGAAAATGTTTACCACCCATGCCCCAAATATACACATGGCATCAGGTAGGAAATGGGCATGACCTTCAATGATCCCAATGTAGTTTTTAAGAACTGCATATGTTCTCAGGCCTAATTCTTTCTCCTTCCAAAAGAGATAATTTATGAGATCATCTGGATCTCCCCTGGTAGATGTCTTTTCCTTTCTTCCTCCTTTCCTCATATGCAACACAAAACTCTCCTCTGCACTCCAAAGGTCATTGCCAAAAACCATGTCATAGTTACAGAGATGGTCACCATCCTCAGTGTAGTGCTAGAATAAGAAAAGATACCTTTAGCTCTCTTAATTATGGAAAAACCTGGGAAAAACTTGCCCAATTTTATTTTCTCTCTGGTCCAAAGCACTACCAACAGAAAACACTTTGTGAATTAAGTATCTTTTGTGAAAAAATTATGCAGGGAACAGGACCTAAGAGTTTGTAACCACCAAATTGCAAGGACAAGACACATCACAAAAAGTACCTGATACCTACTCATACCTACTCATCCCTGTCCTCTTTCAGTACTGTACTGGGAAACACTTGCATGGCCATCAGTGTGACAGTGTCACCGTCAGCATCTTCACAGCAACAATCCCCACTGAAGGCTGAAGGACTACCAGGATCAGTATTGATCAACAGGGGTTTAACAACATTTTCTTTATTGCCAGATCTTGAGTAACCCCACTGTGTGGTGCGTGAAGGCAAGAAACACAAACATTTGAGATTTTTTTGCAGGTGGATGTGTCCCACAGATAAAAGGTGTAATGTATCAATCACTCACACAGGTCAGCCACACACCCCTCTACATGCAAGTACACAATGAGAAAGCTTTGACCATCAGGCATTTAGGACACCCCACTCCTGCCTGTATGAAAGCAATCAGACTATGCTCACCATAAAATGGTACTGAAAGTCTTCATACCCTGACACCTACAGCACACTCTGATGAGTTGTGGAAGTCTCTTTTCCCAAAGCCTAATTGTTCCATTTTGTTTATGGAGAGATTTTAAGAGAGTTCCTTCAAGAAACTTCTCTTGAATTTAATTCTAGACTAAGGAGAAGTTAGGAGACTTGCATTTTTCTATCCTTCATGGTCTCCCACAGGCACACATACATGTGCATGTATGTACAGCTCTTAATTTATATGAGTTCATATGTCCCTGTGACAGGATTAATTCTAAGATATATTGCAATCTTTTTATTCTTAATATAAGTGGAAATTACAAAAAGTGAAAGCATTACTGGGACTAGACAGGATTTTTACTTAGTCTGTTGGGACATTTCTGATTGTTCTGACATATTGCTATTTTAACAGCATGTTTCAAAATCTGAGTATATCTTGATTTTATGTTAAGAGTATTTTTTTTTCTAAAAACAAAAAGTAACCTGAATTAAATGCATATCATTAATTCTCTATCTCCCCTTATATACTGTTCCCTTACACAAAAAAAAAAAAAACAAACCAAAAACACCTAGCCCAGGATGAAAACACACTAATACATGGAGCCTCTAATTTAAAATAATATTACTCAAGATGATGTGAAATGATGACAGTATGCTTGAGCTATATGGAAGCAGTTTGTTACAAAACCCAGCAGCTTATTTAGGGAGCAACTCAGACAGCAGCAGTTTCTGAAAAAGCTCTCAATGTAATCTTTCCAAGTATCTTGGTATTTAGGCATACTAGAAATTTTATGAGAATGGAAAGAAATTATGGAAATTTTACTGCACAGAGTTGTTACTTTTGAAACTTTTGTATTGGCACTAATTGTAAGCATGAATATACACTTCAGACAAGGTAGGCTAATTCTCTATCCTGAGGAATATCTGTTCACACAGAAACAAAATCACAGTGTGAGGAAGGAGGGGTCTTACCTAGAATTTCAGAAAACATTCTGACTTAAGAAGAATATAAATTCTTCTAGGAAAAAAACCAACTTCCTCAACCCCTCTAAAAGTTAGAGGGCAACTTTTACCAGGCTTCACAAAATTTAAACGCTTTCACAAAACTTTAATGTTTCAGTGCACAACCAAACAAGCTTTACTCCCTTATTTCAGAAAAGGTATAGGCTTTCAAGGAAGAGGAATGCTTACAGAAGCATCAAACAACTTGATATTTGCTCTTCTGGAACAAAACAAATACTTTCAATCCACGATGAAAAGTTTTTCTATAAATTTGTTTTTCAATTAAGATTCATCATCAAAATCCGTAAAAATCATCAGCAAAGGTAATGGAAAAGTACAAAAGTTGACCTCTGATTGGTAAGTAAAAAGAAGAAATTGGGAATAGAAAACAGAACATGGAAAAACACCAAAGAGTGAAAGACTGGACAGTCTGTTACCTCATCATCATCTGCATCATACTGTGCGTAATGCTGCTCCAGCAGCTCTCTCTGGCGGCGTTCTTGTTCTAGAGTTTGGCTAATCAGCTGCGCGACCTCACTCACTTGTCCCGGTTTTTCTCGTCCAATTACAAACCTACACAAAACAACAGTGAAAAAACAGTTTACTGAACTTCTAGGGTCTTAGCCATTTCTAATACAGAGGGTGGCCTTTTGCTCCAAAGATTCGTAGTTTTGATGGTTTGTATGTGTTCTGTGGATGAGATTTGTCACAAGGGCACTGTGTGCAGGAGCAGGAGTGATCAGACCATGACAGGTCTGGTCACATGACAGGAGGGGCAAAATAGAAGAGACCATTGCAAGCCACCACTCCAAGTTTCAGTAAAGGATAATCAATTCCATTCCCTTCACAGCCACATATTTTCCAGAAGGCTACAGAAGACCAGGCTCCTATGGGTGCACAGTAAGAGCACAGGCACACTTATGGCAACTTATAGTGAAAGGAACATGCATGAGAGTAACTCCTCCCCACTCTGACTTAGAAGTTCTCTTCCATTTCTGAGCTTTTATATTTGTCTTCTCCAGTTTAGAAAACAGAATCTATTTCCACATTTTAAAATCTGACAGACACTATTTCCTTAATTTTAAGCTTCATTTAAATTTGTCTTTTATTTCATGAACTTCTGTTGCTAAGGAACGTTTTCTCCACTGTTAGCTACTGCTGAACACTGGGTGCACACTTCCTTGGCTTAACAAAACACAAGGGAAGTGCCTCTTTCTTGGTTGAGAATTACAATAATGCTTCTCAGTCTTGCTTTCAGCAACTAGAACTTAGAACTGGTTAGGATTGTAACCCCTTTTTTTTTTCCAGCACAGTAGCATAACCATATTTAGATATGTTGCTGTCTCCAGAACTAATCATAAGTACCCATTACACAGTACCAACACACTGTGAATTACTGAACAAAAGCACAATTTAAAGATGTCAAGCCGAGGAATTATTTTCTTAGAAGGCTAAAAAGATAATTAGGTAATTACAGATGAAAGTATTATGTAGAGCTGAAAAGCACAATAAGATGACACTGAGATACTGGATATAATAAATTATTTGTTCCCACAACATTTGGATCAAATGATGAATTCAATTTATTATCTGAATGAGGGCAGAAATGTGCATTATATCTCATGTATGAAAACTCTTTTCATTTGCACTGCTGTTAAAATCACTGTTAAAATCCCTTGGGATTTGTCATCCATGTGTAAGCCAACTTCCCAACAGTGGACAACCCTGGGTCCATCTCCTGTGACAAATAGTTTTTCAGATTCTATGAAGTCAGGCACTACA
This sequence comes from Fringilla coelebs, assembly GCF_963513975.1. Taxonomy (NCBI): domain Eukaryota; kingdom Metazoa; phylum Chordata; class Aves; order Passeriformes; family Fringillidae; genus Fringilla; species Fringilla coelebs. The sequence continues at coordinate 128,722,024 of NC_140028.1, forward strand.
GAAAGGACTGCAATTTGGAGATTATCTCAACATCATCAAAATATCCAAGCTACTAATTACTTCAAAAAGGATAAGAAAGGTGAAAATTAGTAACTCCATTTGAAATAATGGCACAAGGTGCTCTGAAAATAATTTGCAAGAAAGTGTCTTAGCTTAAAAACATCAACAGAAAATACAGCAGAAACTAGAAGAGAATCAAGGCAATAACATCAGCATTTTAATCCTGATCAAAACAGATCACAGTCTGGCACTCATATCCCTCCATTACAAAATACGACATTAGTTCTCAGTAATGATAAAGACCTTGGGCTGAAAGAAAAAGAATGTTTCTTCATGGCCCCTACACTTCATCTGTTCTGCATACTGACTCACACACAGATCCTGTTTCCTCTAAATTTTAATTTTAGAGCCAAGTATTACAAAGACTAAACTAGTCATGTTTTCAGACTCAACTGGGAGTAACAATGAACTTTTGAAATTACTAAAGGAAGTAAAGAAAGGATTTAACCCATATCTGCTACTTGTTTGTCTCCTCTAATGTGAAAACAAATGAAAATTGAATATGGAAAAAAAACTGTATTTTATAAAAACATTTTAAGCAAAATTATATTACTTACACATAGTACAGAGAGCACCACATTTGTAAACACGTGAGGGAGATCCTCAATGTGTAAAGTTATGAAACCACAAAAAGTGATTCAAAATGTCTGAAAAATGCTTTTAAAAGTTTTTAGAAGCATTCAATCTACAATTGATGCCAGTTCTAGACAAAGAAGTAAAAATTTGTAAAATGGGACACCATGTTCCCAGCAATTACAGCTTTTACAAACGAAACCAAACTTTTTGTCATTTTTCATTCCATAATCTTAAGAATACCATGCATATAATTATACTTAACTGGCAATCGAGATAAACCATAAATTATAAAGTTACATCTTAAAGAGAGAGCTGAATAAAAATAACTTAGAAAACCATAAAGCAGGGGCAGTTATTAAAACTCTAAACATTAATTAGATATTTATTCAGAGAATAGCTTTAAATACAAGAAATATAATAATTTGAAGTGTTTAAATATGAGAAAGAGACATTAGGCTGTGATTCACTGACCAAAAAATCCATCACTGAACCATAAAACACACACTTCAACAAAGTAGATAATTATATATTTCAAATAATTTTGGCTCAACAAAATCAATCACATGCATTTTAGACTTTATTAGTTAGTCTCAAGGGCTAGAAGTATTATATGAAAGAACTATACATTCTGTCAGCAATAATATATTTGAGAAGCTGGTCATGGTTTTAGATATGAGACAAATGAGCATTTTACAGTCTTTAAACCACATCACAATAATATTCCCCTAGATTATTAAAGCCTGCAAATGTAAAATAAACCCCTGCAAATCTATGACGCAGCCATCACTGTACTAAATTTTAGGTCATTACTGATTTTTTCTGAAGTCTGCAAAAAAGAAGGAAGGAGAAGGAGAGAGGCAGGGCCTGAACTGCCCTTGATACTCAAGAGTTACATGCAATTTAGCTGAATTACCAGCCATGAAATATTCTCCGTGGTTGTGGTTAAAATGAACAGGGATGGAGCTAGAAATATAATTAATATTTGACTCTGTAATGGATTTTAGAGTATCTAAAAGAATTATGTGTCTTGAGAAAATGAAAATTAATTACAGTAGTGGTGGTTAAGAAAAGCATTCCTCTGAAATTGGAAGCAACTCCTACATCTCCTGCAATCCAGGATTTAAATATTTTACCTGATATATAGCCTTCTGCATATGTCGCATATGTCCAGCTTTTATTAAAAGAGGATCTGCAGACCTGTGCTTCTTGAAATAACTTATTGATTTTTTTATCAACTATGGAAACCAGAAAAATTAATTATAAAAATTAATTTAAAAAATATTTCCATTTTGAAAATAACTGGTACTAAAAATGCGAAGGCACCAAATCTGTGATGCAAAACTGAAGTTCTGCAGCACGCACTTTAAGTGAAATGAGTTAATGATTTCTCCTGAAAATACTTCAGGAATTATGGACTCAGTTAAAAATACATTAGCATGGTTTCCTTAAATCTAACAAAGAATACAGCAAACACATTCTAAGAAAGAATGGGGGGTTTGCTGCAACAGTATTCAAAATCTCCTCTTCTAACCTTTCCTAAAATACAGTTTGGTACAGTAGATGTACAAATGTAAAAAATGTACAGTGAAATTCATTCAGGGAGTTTTATAGTCAGATGCCTCATCCCTGGAACTGGTCAAGGCCAGTGTGGATGAGGCTTTAAGTAACCTACTCTAGTGGAAGGTGTCCCTGACAACAGCAGAGGGGGCTGGAACTAAATGATCCTTAAGGTTCCTTCTAACTCAAACCATTCTATGATTTTTGAAATTATTTTCCTCTGAGCTTTAAATTCTGAAGCTGCTTCAGCTACCATTTATCTCATTTATTTCAAGATGTCTTCAATTACCTACCCTGGCGGCTTCCATTAGGTTAACAGCCACATAATTAATCCAAAGTGCTAAAAGAGGTGTGAACCCTGTTAAGAAAGCAGTTTTATTTAGTCACAGCAGCACAAGCTGGAATTTGTGTGGTTACAATAAACAAGATCAACCTCTCCCTAACAGCACTCTCAAATGCAGAAGTCACTGACTGCACATAAGGAATTCACAACCTATGAGTTTCCTTTACACCTCTTGATATGAAATGATGTGAAACTCATAAACACTGAATAATTTCAGTTGGAAGGAAACCAGTCCAACTTAAGCCCCTGACTTGAAAAGAAGGCCAACTTTGTCATGCCTTGATCAGAATTACCCTTTCTGCAACTTCTCTGCATTGCCTGCCATTTTGTCCCTTTGCACCGAGACTACGAAGAATCTGGGCTTATCCATTCTGCCGCATGGAAGGCAGCTGAAACAGCAATAATAATAACATAATGCCTGACATTCCATTCTTTCCTTTCTACTGAAGATGTTCTTTCCACCTCTTCCCACGATGCTGCCTGCACATCTGCTCTCTAGCTCACAGAGTTGCAAGGGATGCTGCTGTCATCAGCCCTTGCCTCATGAGGCTTCTGTCAGCCCAGTCCAGCAGGCTGTTGAAGATCCTGTGATGGCAGCCCTTTGTTACCCTATCTACCTCATGCATGTCAGTACATCCACCTAGTCCACCCCTGCACTAGAGATAGGCATGTGCACAGCAATCTTTAAAGCTACTAGGCTGGAACCAAGAGGACTGGTAGAGGGAAATAAAAAAGGTTTGCCTGGAGATAATTGGTAAGTGATCCAAAACTCCAATCCAACAAGTGAAGAACTCTGCCTGGAGAGCAGCACCCTAAGTAACATAAGGAAGTGATGACCATCAGTGAATGAAAGTGGCAATGACTGCAGTTATTTAAGGTCACATAAGAAACATCTAAGAGGGCAATCTGTGTAGTATCTACTGCAGGATGCTGGCTATATGAAGCCAGTACAGATAAGCAGACTTCGGGAAGAGCCTCCAAGGACCTTGGAGTTTGAGTTGCCAGTAAAATGAGCCGTTGTGCAGAAGTTCTGCAGCCTCTATCCTTGTCCCCACACCCAGGATGAAGTAAAGTACCCTGAATTTAAAAACAGACAGAAGAACCTCAACTTACCACTTTTGGTTGGAAGGGACCATGCTATAAGCAGGGAAACCTTCCACTAAATCAGGTTGCTCAGGGCCCCATTCAGTCTGGCCTTGAACAGTTCTAGGGATGAGGCATCCACAAAGTTTCTGAGAAACCTGTCCCAGTGCCTCACTACCCCATGAGTAAAGAACTTCCTAATCTCTAACACAAATCTCTCCTCTTTTAGTCTAAAAAACCATTCATTGCCCCTTGTCCTATCACTATCTGTGTAAAAAGTTGCTCTACCTCTTCTATATAAGCCCCCTTTCATTCCTGGAAAGTACTATAAAATCTCCTCAGAGTCTTTGATTCTCCAGGCTGAACAATTCCAGCACTCCTAAACTGTCTCCAGGAGAGGTGCTCCAGCCCTCTGATCAACTCTGTGGCCTCCTCTGGACCCACAGCAACAAGTCCACATCTTTCTTGTGCTGGGGACCCCAGAGCTGGATGCAGCACTGCAGGTGGGGTGTCACAAGGTAGAGAAGAGAGGCAGAATCACCTTCCTCACCCTGACGGCCATTCCTCTTTTGGTGCTGACCCAGGATGTGGTTTGCCTTGTGTGCAAACAGTGGTATCAGTGGTACTGGTGGATGAGCAGCAAAATCACAGATTAAGCATCAAAAAAGCCTCAGCAGACTCTCCAGAGCATCTTGGATAGAAACCCCTGATAAACTATGCTACTATCAACACTAAATGGATATTGAGTCAGACAATTAGGCAGTCATGTAAAAAACCCACACAATAATATCAGTGCACTTAGATTAATTATTCCTCCAGAAATCAATTCTAGTCTAGGGCCTCACTGACACATTAGCTTTACTCAAGAGTACTTCAAAATTAGCCAAGGGATTCAATGTTTTGGCACCTCTCCAGATTCTGGTCCTTACATTGCTCTGTTCTTCTGAGAGTGCACGTTAAGAATCTATTCCATCTCTTTCCAGACAGCCTGACAGTATTCCAACACAATCCTTGCTTAAAAGGTTTCCTTGAATACAAGGTGATAATTTAATCAGCATTTGCTATAGCACCACACGACTCTTATGGGAATGACCACTTCAAAGAAACACATTTGTAAATCTGTGCTTTAACATACCCGAATGCAGACACCTCTGTTCAGAAGGTACAAGTGCTAGCAGGCCATATTTCTTATAAAAACAGATTGCTTTCTGAAGTGAGATCTGTCTTCCCTCACTCTCATCCTTGCTGGCATCCACAGGGAAGAAATCCAGGAAGAAAATACAGGTAGGTCACCAGTAAGCTTCTGAGTTCAGACCATGTCCTTATCTGGATGATTACATGATCCAGATTCTAGGCAAGACAGACCATCCTCACAGCACAGTCCAGCTAAAGGCTCCTACAGCACCACCCATACAGTTTGGTGAGTTATCCTGCATGGAGGAGCAGCAGGTACTTCTGCCCGGCTGTCACAATGTTGTATCCCATTAATCAAGGTGCACCAAAACTGTGTGGGAGCTTCCACAAAATAGTATCTTGGGTGAAGGAGTAAAAAACTTAGCTAAATAAACATATATGGTGATATTTCAGTTGCAGTGTTAGTAGTTTATGTTTAGATCCAACCAAGTTGAGGAGGAACTAATTCAAAACCAGTCAAGTTGTTCCTTTTTCCAGGAAAAGAAAAGAAAAGCTGCTCCTAATGAAATCTAGTCCCACTAAACCTTACTCATTCATGTTGTATTTAATTTTAAAAGCCATGCTCCAATACCTAGAAAAATAGTTTATAATTCAGACAAAATATTTAAATGAATACTTCTTTATATATTTCACACTCAAACATATAATTTCCTGTCCAAATGCACAAATATTTTTTTAAAAATTGCCATAAAATTCAAATTAGCAAGAACTAAAGACACAGGGGCTATGTGCCAGTAAATCACACAGTGCCAGGGAATGCTTCCAAGTTCTAGTAACTGGTCATCATATTAAAATTGTATTTTACATCACTGAAACAGTCTTGGAAACAGCTTGACCCAAGTTAACTAATATTGTGCTAAGGAATACTCAGACACAGTCCAGGAGTTAGCAAAGGCTAGAAGTCAGCTTGGATGTTTCCAGTGGACAATTTGGATATGGCCACCCTGCTCAGAAAGGTGCAACTCTTTAAGGGTAGGAGCACCAACCACGCTGGTGCCAGCTGGCCTCAGCACAAAGAACAGTCCAAGGCACAGCTTGTCTACTACACAGGCACAACCAAGGAATATAAACCAGCTAAGCAGTGATGAATGCAGTCTTATCTCACCCATGCTAAGGGGTCAGAGGACTTGAGTAATTTCTCATGTTCAGCACACTACTCCTGGTAGTCTTACAGGACAATTACCAGTGCTTGTAGGAGTACTTTGCAGAAACCAGAAAGACAACGTATCATGGAATCTTTTGTGTAACCACAGTGGATTAAACAGGAGAAATTTACACTACTTTGGCACACAGCACCACACATTTTGTTTCTGCAGGATCCATAAATCAGGTTTATCAAAGAAGCAGAAAGTGCACCAAGCGCACATGGCTTCTGAAGCAGCCCAGCATGAAGTCCCAGCTCAGCAATCAGCACTGCAGAGCAAAGGGCTTTTCTTTCCTTCTCTTTTAATCTCCTCAGCTCTGCACTTGGATTCAAGGAAAAAGAAACAGACAAGGAAAGGAAGAACAAAACCACAAGCCCCAGAAAGCAGATAACATAAGCCAGAAGCCAGCTCTCTGAAGCAGACATGGAGTGTGGTATCTTTTGGTTTGGGTCCTGTCTCATTACCCAGTAATTAGCAGTTCTGCCTCTGCCACAATGTGGATCTGCACTATGGAGAATGCCTGGAGAAAATTTTGAAGGACCCAGCTGTTTCACAGGGTAAGAGCACAGGCAGGCAATGTCAGAAGGAGCAAAAGAAAATCTGCACAGGCATGCAAACTGGGAGAGGAGAATTATTACCTAGACAAGGGAGTCACAACAAAGGCACGCTGCTCAGTGTTACTGTCAACAAGAGCATTCCCATGGGGGCACACTGCTGCTGGCTGGCTCCTGAGGCACACTGCATCTGCCCCCTGCACTGCCTCAGCTCTTGCAAAGACCTGACTGCATGAACTGCCTTTCCACTTGCTGTGGTGGTAAACAAAACTACCAGCAGGCATGCAAATACTATTTTAGGAAATGGTGCATTTTGCAGAAAAAAAAATCATCTCAAGATGGGGTGAGGAATTAGCTGAGGAAAGAATAAATGATATTTCAAGTTGATGTTAATGAACAATCAATTATTTTTACTTTTTACCCTTTAATTGCTCCTTGCATAAGAGCTATATAAACGTAGAAATTTGTGTGAAGGATTCAATTTTCAATTTAGTACGAGATAAAATTTAGGCTATGAACTAATTGGGAGTTTAGACAGAACCCTGCTTTGAATTAAATCTTTCCAAATAAGAAAAAAAAAAGGCAATAAATTATTATTTAATAGAACAGAGAATAGCTAACAGTGAAAAGCCAGAGGGCTGGATATTTTGCACTGCTGTTGTTAGAACATACTCTTTAATGATCTAGAAGATTAATTAGACAAGGCAAAATTAGCTAACCAATTATTTAAGATGGAAAGACTTTGATGCATTTCAGCAGAATTTAAATAAACAAAAGCAGGTAAACTCATTGGCAGGTTAGAATTAAAACAATTAATAACTTTCAGGGTGGTCCAAGTCATTATAAACCGAACAGGTTTGTACAGGTTCTGTGTGGTTCCCTAAAAAAAATCAAGAACTGACTCAGAAAGCGCCATGAGAGCATCCGCTCAGTGCCTAGCAACAGTGTGGGAAGCCAAGAAAATGTTTAGTCACATTCATCCAACAGGATACGGAAGGAGGACACAGAATTTAAAATTTGTCTCTCCAGTAAAACACTGAATTTGGTTAACTTCCTCAAAAGAAACCTTTCAGAGGAAAGTAAAAATGCTAAAAGCATACAAGCAGCATATGAAGGACTGGGATTTTTGATGATTCTCTCATGCAAGACCTATTCTCCTTATCAATCCATTAAGTCTTCTAAGAACCATGTCCTCCTTTCCTGGGACCCTGGCTTTCCCAGAGCTGTGTGAGCACAAATCTTTGTATTCAGTAAGTATGATAATAGGATAAAGTTTTCTCTCTGAAAGAACTATATTTTTTTCTCTTGTGAGTATGTTCAAGGAAAAAGAAATAAAATTTCCTGGAGGCATACAGCTCTTTGAGTTAGCTTTCTCTGGCAGAGACGATAGGGTCTCCCAGAACCCTTTCATTATCATGAACAGGGGAAGAAAGTATGGTCACAAAGGCTTAACATCACCCAAGCAGCCTCAAAGAACAGGTCAAAGAACAGCATCACAGTCCATGGGGAGACTGCACACAAAACAACACAGGAGAAACTCCACGGCAGGATGGGATTCCCACTGTCAAGCTGTCTCCTTATCCTATCTTTTATGACTGCAGGCACCACTTGCAAACTTCAAGCTGATGGATTACATCCTAAATGGGGTCAAAAGAAGCACAGAACAATTAGTGGTATTAGTGTGGCACTGCCCTCTGAACCATTAATCTTAGAGCAGGGGCAGCAGTCAACAATATTGAAAACAACACACACTTCAAATCCCTCCGGTATATAATCACATTCTGAAATCCACTAATATGAGACATTAGTAAACTAAACAGTTATGTAAAATTATAAAGAAGACTTGATATTTACATCAATTGAAATAGCATTCATAGTTGCATTTGCCTGATTAGAATCACGAGGACACTAATTCTCATCCTGAAAAGCAGAAGCTGATTGCCAGCTGGGATTATGAAAGAATTCCATCTCTTTCCTTTGCCTCACAGGCTACCAGAGTACATCTGCTGGGTACTGATTATCTTTCTAGAAAACATTATAAGAAAGAATAATTTATTATCACTGTGGAAGTCAAACTGGTTGAGCCAATGATCTTTCATTACTGTATGATGACTCTGCTGGATAATCCAATACTGCAAACAATGGATAAAATAACCACAGATGCTTCTCATGTTTGTTCTTCCTTCACCTCCTCTCAGCCTCACCTAGAACAGTTCAAAAGGTAAAAGCCATGTCTTCATTTTCACAAATTCTTTACTATGTCAGCTACAGACAGTCTGGATACATTTTTTTCTGGTAGAAAAATTGCAAAAATCTATTCTAGGTCAACGACTTCCACTGTCAGTATCATTCAAAGTGTTCAAAAAGGCTCAAAGGAGAAAAATAAATCACCAAGTATTGGTATTATTCAAGCTCTCTGAAGAGGTATTGACTGCATTTATTGCAAAGAATTAAGAAGTGGCTTTAATGTCATTCTATTCATGAATGTCCTTTCTTTGCAACTGATCTCACATACTAAACCCTGCTATAAAAATCAGCATGCACTTTGACTAGATTAAGGACAAAATGACTTCAGATACCTAATGCTGTGCGATATAAACGTGAAGTAATGCCAGTGAAATGCACACAAATCCCTGTGTGTACAGGACACCAGGCAGAAGAAAGGCACAGATTCTGTATGCTATGATCACAAAGGTAACTATGCCTATTAAAGCAGTTCTAAAAACCCCATCAAGCTGACACTATTGAACAGTAGATATGCAAGTAAGTGTGAACGTGATTCCTCCTGTGAAAGAAGGATTCGTGAAGCTGCCTTGCCTTGGATCAGGTGAGGTGTGCTTGTACACTGCCTACACACTGGTAGTCAGCTGGAACATCCTCCTCAGGAAAGGCAGGAGAGGTTTATAGAGCAGCAACCTCTTCCCCTGCTCCTGCCTCCTGCAGTGACACGGATCATTAATGGCAGCTGCCATGGGAATGGCGCACTCAAAGGGCAGGAGTACTGCTCCCAGCACTGCTCCCTGCACTGCTCCCAGCACTGCCAGCAGGCAGGAGCTGACAGCTGGGGGCAAGGAAGGCATATTGCCCCAGCAGACCCTCCCATTTGTCCCTAATGTTCTGGAGCAGTTCAAGCGCAGAGGTTTTCACTGTCTGCCAAAGAAGGTGGAGATGAGGGATTCTCCATCCTTGCTCTAACACAGCAGGAAAGAGGATCTCTCAGAAACCAGTTCTTCTCCCCATAAAACAAGCAGCAGGCAGGGCTCTTGTCACATGTCAAAAGAAGAACAGTCAGGAAGTTAAAAATACCTTATTTCCTTTCTTATCTAAATTCATCAATATTAGCTCTTACTTTCTTTACGAGCAAATGTTCAAACCTGCATTGAAGCCAAAACGTCAAGCACACTGAAATATCTGTCTCCAAAAAATTGCTTTCTGGAACCATTTTTCATTTTGTGCAACTAAAACCAATGTAGAGCATCAGGCAACAAAACTGTCCAGGACTGGACCAGAAGCTAAGCAGGAGCCTATCCCACACAAGGCTTGGCTACCTTTTCAAGTCTCACTCCCAGCCTACCACAAACCAGGGAAAACATCATGCATTTCTTAGCTGGCTTGCATTAAGCAGAACGAAGTCTTCCTGAGCATTTTTTTCCATGAAGTTTAAAATGCAAAAAGAATTGAGGAAGTTGCACCAAATTCTACCCATTTCTTTCCTATAATTAGAAATACACATTACAAAGATACTGCCAACAACATGGTATGCTCTTTATGCATACATTATTAATATTTTAGTATTACTTTATATTGTAACTCACACAGCATTTTAAAGGTATTATTAACTGAATATTATTTTACGGTTTTTTTGGGTCTAGTTTTGACACTAACATACTGGGTCATTTTTTCCATGAAAACTCAGTATCTTAATCTTACAAGGAAAAATGAAGAAACTCAAGTATCTCTTTGACAAACGAGACCTGTCAGAAGCCAATGATCCCAGTGCACAGTACACTTGATAATGTGAACTCAACAACAATGAAGAAATACTTTTTTCAGCTCCCTATTTTGTGACAAGGGTCTAGATTGCAACCAGTCTCACTGTAATTTATTTCCTCAGAGAAGACTGCGGGAGCTCTGTGTGAAAATCACTCTATGATTTTTCCTTCCTCCATTATTTTCCCATGGAAGCAAGTATTCTATTCCATAACTTATGCAGCAATAATTACACAAGCTAAGCTGATTCTAAATGTATACAATAGATGTGTTTTATGTTAGAGCTTTCTTTCTTCCTTTTTCCTTTTGAACTAGAACATCAAACACAGAATATACATAACATTTGCTCTGTGTACCAAAACACAGGAACACATTATTCTCTGTCACAGGGATTTTATGTTTAAAGGTCCCAACTGTAGAAAACCTAATAAAGTATACACTCATTTTCATAGTTTAGTCAGTAGGAACACTCACAGCATGTGTGAGTCTTTGCAGAAATAGTAATGGTGTAACTTCAAATGTAAATGTTACATAAAAATATACTCGCCTATAATTACACTACAGTTTCAAATATTCTCTTTTTTCCTAAATAGCCTCTCTCAAATAAAAGATTGATCAACCACCCCCAAGATTCTTTGCAGAATCCACATCCCAGCATTATTCCTCAATGTCATGCAGGATCAGCTATGGAATTATAGTGGAAGTGTGCATGCCAACATATAGCACCACCATCTGAGGGCGTCTGCATATATTACCACCCATAGTTTAGTCATGGTTCAAAAGAAGTCAGCTCTGAAATCATTAATTAGAGAATTCAGTTGTACTCCCTAGAGAAGATTTTGAAAGAGAACCCAAAGGTAACTACAGAATGGCTGCTGCTTTTACAATGTGACAAAGATATTTTTGGATTTATTTTGTAAAGTTGAATCTTTACTGAAATTAACAAGCTATTGAAAAACTATGTGACTGCACAGGGTCTTAAATGGCAAACCAGTTCAATACTAGGGAAACAATGTTCTCATTAACGACATTTTATAGCTTTGCACTCACATTCACACAAGTTCAGAAGTGTACTTGCAGTATATGTTACATTTTCTAGTCAGTTCATTACTTTATGGACTTTTACAGGGACACCTTTTAATGAACCACAGTATAGGTGCAGAGAAAAACCCACAGGTGGGGCTGGGAGCTCAGTTAATTAGTACTGGTTATTTTCCTCAATTTGGCAGCTGTTATCACTACTGCATCCAATACTCTCCTCTCCTTTGGGCTGAGGTGGAATCTGAGGGACCGGAGCGTTCATCTCCTCCTGCTCCAACCCTGGAGCATGGTCAGTGTCCCCATGGGTGGAGCAAGGAAGTGATCACTGGCAGCAGTTTCCATCTGACCGACACCCATGACCATCATCATCCCAATTAATACAAACAGCTAATTAATCCCAATTAATACAATACAGAAGCCCATGAACATCCAGACTAGTGATCAAGAGCATAGTCATCATCTGTCTGCAATTTCAGCTTGTCTTAGTGGTAATTTAAAAATCTAAGCCAAAACAAAACTGTAATATTGTATTTGATCCCTCTCTTGGGATCAAAGGAGAGAAGACAGAGGCCAAAAGCCTCTGATTCTACCTGGGCAAACAAAGGCCTGCAAAGGAAGCCAAGTCATCTTAAGTATTAAATTTTTTTTTTCCCTCTAAAATACTCACCTGACTTTCTCTTTGGTGTTTCTAAGAACAGTTGCAGCAAAATTTTGTGTAACACCAACCAGACTGATGCCATCAACTTCCACGATTTGGTCATTCACTTGGATCCTTTCAGGGAAAAAAACACAAATGCATAATTAATTGTATGAATTCTTGCAAATTTTCAGCAAAACTTAGCATAGAGAGATCTTTGTAGTTTGACCTTAAACAAAAGCTCAGTAATAAAATGACTGAGGTAAATATGAAAAACACATCATTCCTTGCACACAGACATCTCATAAATCCAACTTTAAAGGTACCACTACAGTTAATATCATCAATTAATTATCCACTCTCTTTCCTCGTATAGAAATACAGCAACACAAACTCTTGAATTTGTCATATGAATGAAATTAAATGAGATACTTGAACATCTCTTATATCATTCTTTCCTAAGCCAATCTTGAAAAACATAAGCATAAGACATAGTTCTGGCATTTCATGGTAATGGAAAAAAAATGTAGTATTTAACTAGAACAACCTGCTCATCTGTGGAGAAAAGAACTTAAGTATCAGAACCAATTGTGACATACTGTCTTAAGATATTTCATCTAACTTGTTCCAAAAAGATGAATTCCCCGTGTAAGCACGATCTTGCTGCACACAATCATAAAACCTTGGACTGCTGCAATGAGGACTCTCTTTTTGAACTCAAACACCTATTTACAGCCGATACACTGTAAAATGCAGAAAAAGTTAAGACAGAATGAAAGCCATGTTGCTTTTATCTAAAGCAAGCACTGCTACAAAACCCCTACAGCAGGCACTGGACTCCTCTGGATTACAAATCCCTGGAAGATGACTGCTATACTGCTCTTTAGAAACGCATGATCTCTTAATAGTTTCAAAATAAAAACCAAACAAACACATGCAGAACTAGTGAAAGGGAGCAATTTTCAAGTACATACATGGATTCTATTGATCCAAACAACACAGTTTACAAAGCAACCAAGAAACAGCTATGAAAAAATCATGTTTAAATTATATAAAAATACCTTAATTAATGTATTTAACATCTTAGGATATATTAGCGATAAGATTTCTTTTCAAAAACCAGAGGCTTCAGCCTTGGTTTTTGCGTTTGAAGCATTTGGACTTGGAGCACTAATTTCTCTGTCAAGTCTGAGGAAATGCTTTGCAGTTTTACATGTGTTCAAGCAGCATCTTCTGTTCTTTGGATTCCAGTGATGAGTAAGAAATACAGTATTTATTCTTTGGCAGCCTCACACTACAGAATGTCACTGTGTTCTAGGCAGGATCTCCCTTGAAAAAGGCAGACTATAAACTCCTATTTTGAAAATCATATTTGGCATTTTAAGCTCAGAATTTTGTTTCAATTTGCACTGAAACATTTGAGAAATACAGCACTCACATCAATATTTATCTAATTTTGACCTTTTTTTTTTAAACTTTCAACTCTTATTTTTATGGCCACTGTTCTCCAGAACTCCTTTACACATATATTTTAATTATATATGAGCATATATGCATATCAACATACAAAGGGTGGACTTCCCATTAGAGCCCACTCCAAGAGGAGCTCCAGGCCTCCTCTGTCTGTCAAATCTAATTTCAAACACGAATGCTCAGATTGCCAAAGTCTGAATTATAGAAATTGTATTGCTTTTAGCATTAATAACATTGGTAATTCTTCTTGCAATTATTTTCTAATGTTCATGACTTTAAACTCTGCCTGCAGATAACAATGAAGTAGCAACTATAGAAGCAAACCAACTAAAACTGAAAAAATTATTTGCACAATTGCTCTGTATGATGAACTGAAAAATTTAATTTGTGCAGAGACATCTTCTAGAGTTCAAGTTAAGAACTATGTAATGTTTCAGAACTGTTGCTCCCAATGTGATCAAAATACTTTATAAAGTGAATGACTCATCACCACAATAATCTGAAAGAAGCAGATACTGATTGATTGATCCAGGAAAAGATTTTATTTTTCATATTCAGTCTAATTTTTCACATTCAGTCTAATGACTGATTTCCTGTCTTTCACACTGCTAATAACCTCTCCTAATACTTATCAACATGCTTGCCTTTGGATTCATCTTGAAGCACCCTCCTGGGGCAAATACTGGCACACAAAACCTTTAAATATGACACCTAATTTTAGGCCACCTGTTTGTCTACAGCAGCATGAATCAAGCCAGTGGTGTTAAATCACTGAGAAACCCCTTTGCATAGACTTTGTATTTCCATGAGAGACAAGTACTTTATATCATAATTTGATAGGTCTTTCAATAAAAAATAGAACACCTGTCCTACAGATACTGTAACATTTTAAATTGTAGCTTCACAAGAACCTGGTTGAAGACTGCTATGCGATTATTCCAAATATCTGATGCAGCTACTGAAGTAGTTTTATTTTCTGGTTGGAGACTTTGTTTTGCTATCAGTGTTAATGATTAAGTAGGCTTTTCATAAAGATGAAGTTAACAGGAGCCTTTACAGTTGGTGCACTTTATTATGCAGAACGGTCTGGTCCTGACTGAGAGGATTATATATTCCTTTCCCAAGTGAATGATCAGTCAGGCTCTCAAAGAGAAAATCAGAGTCCTATTTCTCAGCTGACTGAACATTCTGCCAGTTGAAAACCAACACAAATATTAGAATGGTCAAAGAATGGTATTATTTTTTCTCAGCTGACAAGTTCCTTTCAGATGCCATCTAGGGAAATGAAAGAAGATACTTGTGATGGAACATTAACTTCTGTAGCCCACTCAAACATGTGAATAATGAGATGAAAAGAAATTACAGATCATGACAGAGCAGCAGTGAGTGACTGATTTTCAAGCAGAGACATTTACAAAGAATACCAGTCGTGAGCTTAATGCCTTCTAGCTGAGGTCAAGCATACCCTTCAGAAAAACATTCACTTAAATTTAAAATAATGGATAAAGTCATGACATCTTGAGGCGTCAGCTTCATTTCCCTTCATAATTTTTAAGCCTCTGATAAATCAGTACTTGGCCTTCAAATTTATATCCCATTGCCAAGATCTGTAAAGACACCCCCAAGCCCAGTCTAGAAGATGACATAGCTCAGTAGTTTCTGAAAGCAATGGTACTAAACTTTGCAAGCCCCTGCCTTCTAGAGCCTTTTGCTTAAATTTTTGTGGGGTTTCCACAACAGAACAATTTTTTGCCTGTCTGAAAAGTTAGAAGTGTTCAACAAGGAACATGTTACTGAAATGCATTTTTTAAAAGACATCATCAACATCTTAAGAACTTATTCCCACTCTTATTTATAAACAGTATTTTCATATTGTTTATGAGTAATATAACAGCACATTAATGGTTAAAATCAGAAAAGGAGAATGCAGATAAGTTGATATAATTGCTTACATATCAGAGAAGTTATATTTTACTGGCATGAAAACTTATAAAGTTAAGCACTGGGACAAAATGAAAAATTGTATGGGTTGGTAGATTTTTTTAAGAATCCTTTTCATTATTAAATTATTACATAGTAAAGTTTTTTCCTGTCTCCGAATGAAAAGAGGCTGACTTGGTTTTGGCAGGTGTTGTAGAATACCCAGATAACTGTGCCCCACATGATATGAAATACTTTATGTTGATAAGGAATTCTTTAGCTTGCACATACCAAATAAGCAAGCAGGTTTTATATGAGCACATAGGACTACACACACCAATTCACTTCTTTAGTGGGCAAGGTTTATGGTACAACTTCCAGTTAATTAATGTACTTTCAGTGCTGTAGGTGGGAAAACTGAATCCCAGAATAGAAGACTATTCAAAATAAGAAATATAAAGTACCAGTCTGTGTTAGTAAAGTTGAAAGGAGCGTATTTAGTAGAAGTTTAAACATTCAGATACACTAATTATTTCCTTAATCACAGAATAATCAAGGTTGGAGAAGATCTTCCAAGACCATCCAGTTTAGCCATCAACTAAGCGGCTCAATCGCTCCTAAGTGGATGTGGCACATCCCAAGTGCCACCACATCCAGATGCTCTTCAACACTTCCAGAGTCAGTGACTCCACCACCTTTCTGAGCAACTTATTCCAATGCCTTTTTCAGTCAAAAAAAGCTCCAATATTATCTGAACCTCGCCTGACACAACCTAAGGCCATTTCCTCTCACCCTTTTACTTGAGACATGTTAGAAGAGACCAACCCCCACTTGGTTACAACCTCCTTTCTGGTGGTTGTGGAGAGTGATAAGGTCACTCCCAAGCCTCCTTTTCTCCAGGTTAAACACCCCCACTCCCTCAGATGCTCCTTGTAAGACTTGTGCTCCCGACCCTTCACCAGCTTTGTTTGTTCCCCTCCTCTGGTCACACTCCAGCACCTCAGTGTCTTTCTTGCACTGAAAGGCCCCAGAGCTGGACACAGAACCCAAGGTGCCTCACCAGTGCCAAGTACAGGGGCACAGTCACTGCCTGGGCGCTGCTGGATACACTATTGCTGCTTCAGGCCAGGATGCTTTGGCTTTCCCGGCCACCTGGGCACATTCTGGCTGATATCCAGCTGCCTGTCAACCAGCACCCCAAGTCCTTTTCTGCTGAGCAGCTCTCAAGCTGCTCCTCCCTCAGCCTGTAGCCTTGCCTGGGGCTGCTGTGACCCCAGTGCAGGAGCTGGCCCTCTGCCTCAGTGAACCTCATGCAGCTGTCCTCAGCCCATAGATCCAGCCTGTCAAGATCTCTTTGTAAGGACATCACATGCAGAGACCAAATAATCCAATGTTGAACTGAATTATTTTTTTAAGTATTGCCTATTTAAAGCTGGTTTAAAGCCAATAGAACAGGTGGGAGCTCCACACCTTAAGAATCAAAACTACCTTCAAAAGTGTCACAGAGTTTGGAATCAGCAGCCTTATTCACGCTAAAGCATCTCGGTTCTCAGTAGTCACAAACACATATCTTTGGCAAATTTGTTCTTCTTTAAAAGTTTAAACTCATGGTACCAATTTAATGTCTTCTCATAACCACATCAGGTATTTGGACCTTACCAATGAAGCTGACAAACTTTACAGCTTGGATTACCATGACATACGTTAAGAAAACAACTATTCCTTATGAAAATCATAATTTATAGTAACTATTGCTGATAAACTTTCCAAATACAAAGTCTAGTTTACCTGCCATCTCTTTCTGCTGTCCCACCCTCTGTTACTGTCTTGACAAATATTCCCAGTTTTTCAAGGCCCGCATCAGCTCCAACTCCCATTCCAATAATGCTTATGCCAAGTCCATCTTCATCTGTGAAGGAGGCAAGAGAAAGCAGAAAATTCTTACATTTATCTGTACACTTATTTGGTAGGTAAACAGTCATGCTTTGGTTCCTCTTGGCTTTCTGTGTCAGTAACACTAACATTATTTTGCTTCCTTTTAAAAATCTATTTGACTACCATTTTAATTACGTAAAAAAAGTATCATCTGCAGCCTTATGAGGAGCTAAGAACAACAGACAAGATTTTTTACTCCTCCAGTGAAGAATTAACATATCACATCAAACACTGTGTAAAATAATGTTAATGGAGTGTCACCAAACAATTCTCTCAAGCAGATAAAAACTGCCTGTCTCTGAGCTGCTTCTTTAATTCCTCACTGAACAATTCCTGAAATCCAAAAAGCCACGGTGACTACAACCAATTCATGGCAATTCAAGATAGGCTCTGTAGGCATGTGTAAACTTCCTCAGACTTGTAGGTCAGTGTCACAGGAAGTGGAAATGACACACAGACATGATACCTTTTTCTAGTTCGACTGGGAAGAGCTCCAACTTTTCCACACGCTTCTCAAGTTCATATTCAGCTGATGCAGCCACTGGGTCAACTTCATCATTTCTCCTATCATAGTCTTCATTAGAGTATGTATTGAAAACCTGTGGAAATAGATCAAAATTCATTCAGCTACTCCAAAAAAGACTTGCAAATTATTAAATTAGCTACTACTTTTGTCTTGTGATATTACAAAGTTTGAAAAGGCTTTTAAAAGACAATTTCTCCTGCTCATTCAAGCTTCAGGTTTTTTAATTTGTGCTTTTTTATTCAAGGAAGCACAAGTATGGTTGCAAAAGTCAACTGAATGTAACTTTCCATTGCTTTTGATTATAAATTCAGAAGGCGATCCTTAATGTCTACATTGGTCTAGGCATATAAATAATTAGAATAATTAATTTAACTCATTAAAAATGCACTATTCATAAACATTATCAGAGTCAAATACATTGAAATTATAATCTGTATAGTGTTTCTGTATTAGTCTTTAGGCCATATGAAGTTCCAGTTCACATTCATCCAAACAAAGCTTGACCTGAAGATTACTAAACTACATTTACATCACCTATGAGCATAATGGAGATTATGTTCCATATTATGTATAAACATTTTTAAAACAGCAATATACACAGCCATTTGTATTTTTTAAGCTAACCAGCTTTACAGGTTTACTTCATCTCTAAAGCAGTAATTTAACAGTGACTGCATGAACCTGATTATATTATTTATGCTACTTTACTATCATACTTTCAACATGGCCTTCAACCAGTGATTATTCAGACCTTCAGAAACATTAGCCAGGAAAAGCATATTTTCATATTTTAGAGATCAGAGTTTGCCAGCCTAATTCATTAAACTGCCTGCACTTGGCAGTAAGGAAAGAATATGTATTACTAGTGGTAATAATTTTACTAAGCTTCAGTCCCATGGATGTATCATATTCATCACTTCAAATAAAGGAAAACAACTTCCCACATTTCCTCTTCCTCTTTTACAGACAACCTACAGGAGACATCATCACGTGGCCGCGTTTTCCTTTATCACTGTTCCTCTCACAATATAAAACACTGCACCCTGCTACATCGCTACTCAAATATTCCAGAGTTCTCCAGAAGCCTGCTCTTTTACAGCCCTTCTTGGAGGCCCTCTCACGCTGTGCCTGGATGGGGCACACATGCCGGCACACATGCCAGCTGGCTGCCCAGAGCAGTGACAGGAACTGGGTCATTGCCACTTGAGGTTTCACCTGCCTGAAAAGCTGTTAGTATGCGCTCACTTCTTTTAAATAGTAAATATATTAAAGTTGAAATACAAAAATACTTTTAAATACTACTGGAAGTCTATTAACTGTGTTATGGCTACCACAAAGCCCTTTCAGTTTTACATAAAGTAGTGGTTGAAACAGAAAAGACTGCAGTGACTCAATGATAATTTCAATACCCATTCATGTAGGTATTTCACATCAATGTGAAACACTTAATTTTCTGTTCCAAGAAGACTGAGACGATAAACATTTTACAAGAATTCACAAACCTATCTCACATGGATTTTTAGTCATTATGATGCAAGAAAAAGGCTGCTTTAACTAAATGATGCTCCTAGAAATCCTTCATAAATACCTGCAAAGCATAAGTAAACTAAGACACATACTGCTGTCCAGTGCTGCTGAATATTTTATGCTGCTTTAGTATCTGTAAGATTGGAGAAAATACATGGATTGAGAAACAAGTCATGCAATTCAAGGCCATGATTTCTAGTCTGACTAAAGAATAGAAAAAAACAGCGGAAGAGTCCACTCAAAGGCAATGAAAAAGTGGTACAACTTTCCTGGTAGTTTCCCTCCTCTGTGATTTGGTGTGAAAGGCAGCAGTTTTTACCACTAAGGGTTCCATGATCAAACCCAACCTCATTCATGCTGAAATAAACCAAAATAAAGATCAATAAAGATCAAGTGAGAATCAACTAAAGTGAGAATCAACTAAAACATTACTGAGCTAAGGTTTTACCATAAACTTTAGGTCTGCTGAAATGCAGCAGACATGCAAGCAAGTACAGGTTAAAAACAACAGCTGTGAATTTGGCTTGAATCATCTCATTTATTAACATGATGAGAGGGACCCCATGCCTCAAATGTGAACAGAGATGAATTGCATGAAGGTAAAGATATTGCTTCCTGGAAACAAAGAACAGCTGAGAGAGAGGCAGAGGGGAAAATTATGTCACAAAATTAGGGTATTTACTTCTGGATTTCTTTTCATCATGTTAACTGGCGCCATTATTTTCCTTATGTTTGATGACTGGCATGAGAATATTGTGGAAGCAGTTTTAGATTTGTTGCAAAATGACTGGATATGCTTCAGCATAATTTTCTTTGAAAGCATCAAATCATGTACTGCATTTGGGTTTGGGATGATTTTTCTTGAATCAGATTAGACAGAAGATATGGCTTTTTGGATTGTGCTCACTGTTTTGAAGCATTTTAATAATACCACTAAAAGGAAACTAAATATAGTGTTGGGGATTAAAAGTTATCATTATGTCTCCAAATACATCACATCACTCTTATCTAGTACCTCACCTAAGCATTCACTCTGAGATTGTAGATCCCTGATTGCACAAAGCTCTGTGTTTCCTACCTGGCATTAACTCACTGTCTTTTGTACACTGGTCATATAACTCTGCCCACTGCCTTCAACAAGGCAGTTGTCTCCCCCTGAAGGGGGAAGAAGAAGAAGGGTATTCTTATATGTCATTTATCTCATTTTGTGCAATCACATTTCATGGTTGACTGAGTCTATTAAATGAATCTCTGGGTGTTAAATTGAAGTAAAGAAAATTTATGCTTGGAAATTTTCTTTCTTTGTGAAACAGTCTATCCACCAGAGTAATGAACTGCTTGCTCAGTACAGTCATGAGAACTGTCACTCAAGATTTTACTGCACTAAAAATAAGATAAACATATATAACTTTTTCCTCACAGTATGGTTAACTTGATTTAAGTAAAACTATTTCACCACGTCTGCTGGAGTGTTTTCCAGAGTGTGAGTGGGATTTCAGACTCATGGGAATTCTCCCATTCCCTGTCATGACAGATTTGGTTTTCCTGCCACTCTGGCCAAGTAGCCAGTACAGAAAAGTCACAGCTACAGAATATGCTGAGTTGGAAAGGACCCACAAGGATCATAGAGTCAACTCTGGGCCCTGTGTAGGACCATCCCCAAGAGACACATCACAAACCATTACGTAGAAAGCAAGCTCTTTTTCTATAGTATCTTACTCTCTGATTTTATCACTACAAGTATTTAGGAAACAAAAAGTTTTCATAGAATTCATTTGTGACATTTTCTAGGATTTAAAACAGCACTTGTGGAAAACAAAAAGCCAACAGTGATGACACATTGAAACAAGCCCTGAAGAGCTGCTGTTAATAGAACATACTTCTGTGTTCTCCAAAGTGATAGAAAAAGGGGTCATCAGTGATTCATCCAGCACCAATATAGTAACAAACTGTAATATGAAAGAAGTAGGTATAATTTTTAGGCACCCTGGGTGGTATCCCCAGGGAAATCATACATACACACACAGATCATTTGCTTCTCTTTGGCAGAGCACAAGCTAGAGAAGACATGTCACTGACTATAAAAATACGTTGCTGACTAATTCAGAAAAAAACCCTACATTTTTGTTTTAGTACCTCATCTTTAGGAGTAAGATCAGAAGGATAAAAACTGATTATTCTTGAAAAAAGGCAAAGTTGCCTAAGTTTAGGGTGCTTTCCCATAGCTCTTACCTACAAATAATTTACAGAATTTAGCTAACAGTAACCAGTAAGTAGTGACAAGGGGTTTTTTTATTCTTTTTAAGCAAGTCAGAATGGAGGTAACTCTGAAGAATCACATGGGCTAACCAGCTTGGTGCTATATAAACCACAATTAGTGTTGTATATTATGCAACATAAAACTGGTCGTATCTGACATAAGGCTGAGAGAATTGGGGTTGTTCAGCCCGGAAAAGAGAAGGCTTAGGGGTGACACAGCTGGAGCCTCCAACACCTGAAGGGAATTCACAATGAAGATGGAGAGAGACTATTTACAAGAGCATGTAGTGACAGGACAAGGGGGAAGAGATTCAAACTGTAAGGGAGTAGATTTAGATTATCTATAATGAAGCACTGAGGATAACCCCTCTGGCTGTGCTGAAGAAGCTAAATGAGTAAAAGAAATCACAATTTGACCACTACCTTCCACTTTAAAATCTTTCTACAGCATAGCTTCAGGGAGGAGAGGAAGCTCTGGCTATGTCTGAAATTGGTGACTATTTTGTTAAAAAGTTTTTTCTCTGCAAAGTGGTTGCTTTGTCACAGTGAAAGGCAGTGAGTCAGTGAGGAGGCTTCCTCCAGCTCTCCTGGCTTCATGCTCCCCTACAGCCTGTGTGGGCATCAGCCGTCACTAAAGCTTCGGAAAGGAAGGAGACAAACCCTCCCAAGAAGCAACTGCAGGAACGAGACACAGATGGGAATTAGACATCAGCAATATTGAAAGAAACTGCATGTCTAACATCAAATCCATGCCTGGGGTTTCCCTCAGAAAGCTCTCTAGGAGAAAGATCTGTTTACAGTGTCCTGAAACTCTGGCAAAGAGACCTGCACAGCAGATTTATGTTTCTAAAATCCTAAAAGTATCTGGGCCCCAGACTACATTCCAGAGAGACCTCTTCAGACAGATGACAAGCCAAGACCAGCTGCTGTGACACACAGACAAACTGTTCAATTTCTTGGGGTAAACTGGAAAATATTCTCTCTGTATCCTCTTGTTTTAGACAACTGGAATAAGTTATCAAGTCTTCTACCTGTTGGAACATCGTGAAGACCATTTGCGGTAGATAACCACAGTGTCACTGTCCTGCAGCAGTGCTAACACATCTCAGTTTGGATCTGTACGCTTCCATGCACTACAGCATGTCCTAAACCCAAACCATGCCTCAGTGGCATTTCCTGGGGGGACACAAGCATTAAAATGCATGGGCTAACCACACACATTCATTAGTCCTGTGACATGAGGATGCATTTACTTCATGGTATAAGTAGTCTAAGAAGCAGCCAGACTCCTCTGTTAGGCTTCTTTCACTGAAACCAGTATCTTAAATTTCATACACTGCAGTTTTGGGCCAAAACATGGAACCAAAATTGCCTATGGGGTACTGCCAATGGATCATCTCCCCTGCTCCTGCTACTTGGCTCGCTTTTGGTGCCAATTTTTTAAAAGACTAGTTTCCATTAAGTAGTTTCCTAGAATCAGTGAAAATTATTGTTTATATCCACTTATTATTTACTCAGTGCATACTTTTTATTGCTGATGTACTAGTTTTATTACAATTTACATTGCTATTTGTCTACATAGCGGAAAAACACAAAATCACTGGAGCTGCAAATGAGATGCGTGCCTCATGTAAAAACTTCACGCTGTTACTCTTAGTTAAAACAGGTCAGAGTAATTAGCAAGTAAATGTAAGCCCTGTTACTGAAGAGTAAAACCTCAGCTCACATGGAACATGTACTTCTACTAGGGCTGCTGTGTGTTTGTTTTAGTAAGTGAGTAAAACAGCAAGGTGCACTGAAACCTGGAGTTGACAAAGATATCCAGACAACCTTATCTGAACATTCCTGCTTTTTTTTTTTGGTTAGTTTTTTTGGGTGCTTTTTTTTGTTGTTGTTGTTGTTTTTTGGTTTTGTTTGGTTTTTTGGTTTTTTTTTTAACACAGTGTTGAGTTACAGTTCCATGCAGATTTTTCTTTCTCGCTTTTTTTTTTTTTGTCATAACCATTAATATGAATGGGAAATTGAAATACTGTCCTGTTTTAATTTATATTAATGGTACAGACTAAACAATTTTTAGTCAATTCTCTTTGATGAGTTTTGCAGACCTGGGTCTAAATCTTCTCTGATAGTGGGTTGGTTTTTCTAATGCAGCAGCTTGGATACAGCAGTGTAATGGGAGGTATAAATGACTAGTGAGGTGGCTTCCCTGAGTCTTACTGATCATACAAAAATCTCAAGGAGACTTTTTAAGTGTTGTGTACTTCACAGGTACACTTCATATGTAATTCATCCCTTTGCCTGATCTTGCTTTTTTTTTAAACTCTATTTTGCACTACTGTAACTTACCAACAAAAATGTATTTTGCAAGTGCCGCTGTTTTTGGTCAGTTATCGACTAGATACAGAGAATAAAAATCATGAAAAAAAAAAGCTTTGTGTTTTTCACTACAGTAGTTGGACAATTGCAGGGAAAAGAGCCCAGAGACAATCCTGCATTCCCATTAAGCTCAGGGTTCCTTCTAAGGTCCCTCCAGCCAGACTTTCATAGATCCTTGAGAGATTAGAGATGTGAGTGCAGCAATTTAACACTTAGTATTTACCTCGGTGTGGTACTGACCTACAAACCTGAACGTCTTTAGCTGACTTTTCCTGCTTCAGGGATAAGTAAAAACACTTGCCTACACCTTGAGAGTGTCTCCATCCAGCAGAACAAAGAAGTAGCTGCAACAAGAGCACTCAAACATCCATGTTATACAAAAAATATAAAAATATGAACAAGAGTATTTAAGAAGAACATGAATTTCCAATATAACAGCAAATATACTTTATCACTCTTTTGGCAGTTCCCTCTATTGCCAAGGTAACAAACTAGCAAGCTCAATAATTCATTGTATCTTTGAACAGTGAAATAAGCACAGAAAGGAGAATGTTTGAAGTGAGCAGAGTTTGACAAATTAATTAAAGTGCAGTACAGGCTCAAATCTCAAATCTGGTGTCCAAACAACTCTGAACAGATAGGAGAGCACAAAGCAAAGTTTCAGATTCTGTCCCTAGACATTTATTCCTGAATCTCCTGCAGTGTTTCTTCCAGATCCTTGCACTGCTGCCAATCTACATCCTAACTGACGGTGCTATTTTTCCCCTTTTTCTTCTGCCTTTAAGTGTGACACATGAGGTAGCCAAGAGTAGATGCTGCTTCTGGTACCAATTAGTACAGACTGCCGTAGAGTAGCAGTCACCATGAATCAACAAATCAGTGTTTCTTCTCCCAGCAATCTCCCTCTCCCTCAGCATACAAGTCAAGAGGTCTAAACGGAGAGTAAAAATGCCACAAATGTTCTCAGAGGCAAATACTTGAAACAAAATATTGACTATGCATAAAACATTCTATTTGAAATAAATTTCATCAGGGATAAATTGAGTAACCTGCATATTCACTAAAAATGACCCCAGCAAAAAACTTTCATAAGCAATTCCTTTTATTCCCTTACAGATGCTACTACATATGTTGAGAAAATATTTCAAAGGAAAACAAAGACACAAAAAAGTAATTACAGGCATTAATTCAGAACACTTGCTGTGTAAACTATAAAGAGATAATTCATCCCACCTGAGTTTTATTGTGAAATTATAATATTTTGTAAATGGAACAAAAATTAATACAATTCTTTATAAACACATATATAGAAAATCTTTTAAATGTGCTATAAATAGTACACATTCCTGTCTATCTCTTTACTTAAAGCAGAGAAGAAAGCAAAGATGGAAGAAAAGAGCTAGATGGAAACAATCTGCCTTGATGTCTTATTTTCTCAATATTACATAATCAATACAAATCCTATTGGGCTTTTTAAGGGTGCAAAATTGCAACTTTCCCAAAGGTTTTTTATGACTCTTTCACATACCTTCTGTCATTTCTAGAAGCTATGGCATTTAGCACTAACTGCCCACCTTACCAATACTCCTGCAGACACAGCAAAGGCTGAGGGAGAGGGAGAAGGATCTCCAGTGACAGAAACCAGAAGACTTTACAGCCTTGCCTCTGGCCAAGGGATAAAAGCACACATACTTCCACACCAGACCGTAGCAGCAGGCCTCATAAATCTCTAAAGTTGTCCCACCATCATTTTTTCACAATAACTACGTTCTAAAAATCTCATGAGAGGCTTGGATTTTTTTTTTTTAATGAGAAGTTCTTAATGAATTCTTTAACTGAGATGAGATTACTAAAAATAATGCTTACAGTCTTAAGATGAGTGGGGGAAATTCTATTATATTCTACTAAGAAAAACTCAGGAGATGTAATAAACTCTTATTTAAACATATACTATTAATTATACGAGTACATGGTTTATGAGTTAAAGAATAGACAAGTATGACATTCCATATCAGACAGCCCTTCCAACAGTGTCCTGTACAGGGTAAACATATTTCCACAATTTCAGATGGCACATGTTACTGAGGGTATCTGTTTAGTTTCTAGTACAAGCAGATATTCTTCTACAGTAGCAAAAATGCTTATGATTCTCTGGAATCGAAAGCCCTTAGTAGCCTATTGCTGCATTCACATTAACATCACCATGCAGGGATGTAAAAGAGACCCATTAGAGGGGTGTTGCATTAATTTGGTAGGAGTGTTGCAGCCCTACAGCCTGTTAATGCCATTGCTTGTGTATAAAAATGGACAAACAGGCGGAGTGTAAGAGGATTAACAGAAAAGCTTCTGTAATACAGCAAAAGGTTTGCTGTGTTTTGTAAACATCTTTCAAACAGAAAGTGACATGCCACGTTCTCAGTGCTAGACTACTACTCAATTACTTTATATTGTAGCCTTAACAATTCCTTAATTGCACCTGCAGGCAGAATTCATTTTGGCTTGACTGCATTTTTGCTAATGATAGTTTCCCATGTTTAGTACAATGAATCGCATTCTAGTTAGATGTAAAACTGCCTAGAGTAAGCAAAAGAATGTTTATCCATTAAGCATCCATACCTAGTGTATTACATTACAGTTAATCACACCACAGCTTCAAAAATGAGACAGTCTGTATTTCCAGAGGAATTCAGCCTTCCTAATGCTTCCTAATACGGTAGGTGGGGTAACAGACTCTCATGCAAGCCAACAACAGGCGCTCCCAGGTCTGACAGCAGAACTGCTTCAAACACACCAGCTCTAAGTGCAATTTAAAATATGGTATTAATGCAGCAAGAAGCAGAAGGTTACAAATGTGCACACAAGGTATATCCAAATGAATAGACAAAGAGAACGAGGGATCATGGGGATAAGCTGGTATTAATGAATAATGCTAGCTTGGGATGAGACTACAGTAATAATGCCACAAAGTGGGGATTCAAGATAAACACTTTTAAAGTGACTCAATTCAACACTATTTTTGGACTTTTTTCAACTTCAACATTTGCTATGACATCAGGCACAAAGATATTACCCCCTTGAAAACAACAGCAAAATTAATTTCATCAACCCCAAGGGAAGTCTATTACAGCTGGTTTTCACTCTACCCTGCGTACTCTGGAAAAATTAAATGAGCAGAGAAACTGCAATGAGTTTTGCTCACCTGAAGACTTTACACAATTCTAGTCTTTGTGTCCAAATTTACTGCATAAATTCAAATTTATTACAGACATTATCTATACACAAATCTGTGACGGTTTTGAAGTTATGAAGAACCAAATGGAAAGTGTAGCACCCACTGCTGTGGGAAATTGGGAGGATGCCCTTACACATGTGCATTTTGGGAATGGGGTTTTGTTTCAAAGAGTTTTGGTCTATTTTTTCCCCACAGGAACACCTGGCTTTACTGTTTTGGTATTGACCAAACGCCTCTCTGTGCACTCCCTTAGTAGCACCTGCACACTGCCTTTGGGCAGAGTGGCAGGGAGGGCACCATGTCCTTAGACCTCTGTTGCTGGACACAAAGACAGACATGGCATTAAATGTGAGCTCAGTGCTGTTCCTGCCACATGCCAGCAGCAGAGATGGCTGTAGAAGCTGGAAAACTCCCAGGCTTTCAGAACTTACTAAGGCCCCTGAGCTTTCTGTTCTCCAGATGTAACTTCTTGACCTGCTTCAGACACAAAAGTGAAGCTCAAGACAAACATTTCACCTTTGTAAGGGAAACTAAAATATGGAACATAGCTTTCTGTCCAGATTTGCTCAGGCAGAGGAGAGAAAGTGCTGTTTATCCTGTGCACAGAACCATAAAAGCTACAGAAGAAGCTCTCTGTATGTTGTGTCAATGCAGGGAAGAGAGCAGGGGCATCTCTGAGTTCAGTTGCTCCAGCAGCTGAAGTGTGCAGCACACAGCTGGTATCGCTGTCACTCACAGTAACTGTATTTTGGCTACAAACAGCTGCACATTTCTTTTAGAAGTAAAACAGACACCATTTAGCAGAAGCTGGACATACTCCAGAGAGCAGATTAAAACGGGTGTAATCTGTGTATGACAGGCTATAAAGCCAATACAGTAAGCCGTTCAGTTATCCTAGCATGATTTCAATGGGTACCCCATTGTAGTAAAATGAATGAAGAAAACATACCAAATATCTCTATAAAATAA
Organism: Fringilla coelebs; assembly: GCF_963513975.1. Lineage (NCBI taxonomy): Eukaryota > Metazoa > Chordata > Aves > Passeriformes > Fringillidae > Fringilla > Fringilla coelebs. The sequence goes on from NC_140028.1 coordinate 128,750,421, forward strand.
TGACCTTTAAATATTTTTCAGTCAGCTAGTGTTCATCATCTAAGGAAACTGGCGAGGATGTGATGCTTGCCTAAAATAAGAGCTGTGAATGAACAACTAGAGAAAGACAGCAAATTAATCTTACAAAACCTTGCTGGAATATATTTACACTTACCACCTTAGCTATTTTTATGAATCCCTAAGTAAAAAAAAAAAAAAAAAAATTATACACCCAAGTTTTTTAGAAGCCCATCTTCTAAAATAGTATTTTTTAATTATGGTTTCGAGAATGCCCAGCAATACTGAAAGGCTTCTTTTCTTGGGCATGACTATTGTTCTTAATCAACCCTCTGTAGATCAAACTTAAGGAAAAACAGGAAACAATTCACAGAAACTCTTGCAAATCCTTCTTTAAAATTATTAACACAAGGCTAGTACTGTCAAGAAAAACATAAATGGTAATGTTAGCATTCACTGGAAAACTGCAGGACAGACAATTAGTACAAAGTATATGTAACTCCTGGCTGCTTTTTTTACCCCTCAAAAAAACCCAATGGTGAATAAAACCACTGTCCTGGATGAGGGAGTTAGATACAAGTGGTGTGGGAAAATAAACATACGGTTGGACATCAAAACAGCCAAGCTGGTAAAACTTCAATCGTGCAAACTTTAATTTTAACCTTACTGTTACTGATTAAACACTCTAAAATGCTAAAAGAAAAAAAAAATCTTAACAAAAGAGCTCCTTTTCCTTGCAGATAAAATAATTGGAAAATAGCATGAAATGACACATTTTGAAAGCCTTTTCTATAGTACTGGTACATTGAATAACCACAAACACAGCATTGTCTACAATCAGATAAAGCTTTAGCTTTCAATTCCCTGCAGTAAAGTGTTCAAAAGGATGCTATCAACCATTTTAGTCCTGACGGCAAGAAATGTTTCCACAGATTTTTCAGGAGTAAACGCAATAAAAGTGCATGCCAGAAGGTAAAGAATCATCCAAACATGTTCATTGCTCATGACCAACTGCACCAGCCCCAGACACACAGCAGCTGCATGAAGGCATTCCTGCAGCTTGAGCCCAAGAGTCCATCCACTCTCAGGTGTGAAAGCTGAGCCTGAGAGCCACACACGGGCCATGCAGGCAATCCTCCTGGGTCACCAAATAACGTAAAGTATTGGCACAAGGATTGTGCAAGTGTAAAATGGATTCCCTCCCCTTTTTTTTTTTCCTGAAGAAAAATGGAAGTCTTGCCTCTTAAGAATTCAAAAATTTCTAGAAGTATGAGCACCACTCCAATTGCAAGAAGCACAGGATTACCCTAAAAAGGAGAACAATACAGAGAACACTGGAGGAGAAAAAGGCAGTCAAGCTTTAAATTGCAACTGCAACTCTGGACAATAGAGAGCTTTTAACATCTTACTTTGCAAATGTCAGTTTAACCCTAATGTCTAAATGGTTTTGGTACCATACAGAACATCAACAGTAGGTGACTGTCACAGAAATGGATGCAGAGAACTGGCAATCTTATGACAGTCAACTGAAAAGTGTCTGACAGTTCTTTGAATTAAAAGCAACCTGAATATATCATGCATGTTATTGCCTATTTACTCTGAAAGGTACAAGACATTGCTTCAACTCAAGTTTGAAAAATTATTTTATCTGATTAGGCAGGCCTCATAAAAACAGTATTAAATTAATCTTACTTTACTTACCTTTAGGTTAAAAGCCTGACTTGCCAAAAAGAGTCACTGTCAAAATGTGCTTTAAATTCAAGACTTTTAAATTGTGAAAATACTCCATCTTCCATGCCCTAAGCCTAATTTTATTTCTGATAAATGTCATAATGTAACAGAATAAAAAAGGCACAATAAAAATACAAACAGCAAGTTTTGAGTCTTAATGTTATGACTTCTAGCTTAGAAGAGGCAAATTTATGGAAAAGCCATCATGTTTCTGTTTAGGAAAAAACTTGTATTTTATTATCTCAGCAGACTTTTTGAAGTTTTTCCCAGGGTAGGTGCTTGAAAACCAGATGCACAAAATAGGTTCCCTGACATGTACATAAAATGTGTTTTAGATACAAGAGTGGCTCTTCATACTCAAGCTTTTTCTTTATTCTACCAAAACTTTAGTTGCCTTACAGCTCACATTGACTTCTGCTAAAACAGATGAGGATGAAAGTCCTTCTACCAAGTAGTAAGAACAATGTAAAGGTTGTCATTTTGCCTTTAAAAAATGCTTAATTAACTGGGGACTTATTTATGCAACCAGAAATTAGCCAGTAAGAGACTACTGCTACATGATAATCATCTAGATTAAAATCTCTCCATGTGCAATGTAAAATAATTAAACCCATGTTAACCCTCCCCTATGGAAGGTACCTCAAACTGCTGTCCTGCTTCTACCCAAGACCCTGCCACTGACAGCTACAATAAAATGATTCTGTCTATCACCTCCAAGGCCTGCTGCTAATGTGGAAGAACCTTAATGCAGGCCACCAGAGCAATGACAATGTCCCACCTCCTCTGTGGCTTCAGACCTGAACCTTCTGAGGTTCATTAAACGTTGATGATCCCACCATACAGAACCAAGAGCTCCAGTTTAGTTTGAGAGGACTTTATTACTAAACCAGTGTGGTGCACATAATGCACCCAAGGACAGTCCCTGTACAAGGTTCTCAAGTGCTAGAAACAGCATGGAAGACTGGAAAAAGCCCTTCTCAAATAATGGCTATGAAAAACCCAAAAAAATAGGTACTAAAAGCAACCAGTAGTTTCACAATAAACTGTTCTCTTCACTACTTTTTAATCCATTACTAATAATATGGTAAAATAAAGCATACACCAAGTTATGGTGAAAGAAATGGAAACCTCAAATCTGGCAGATTGTAGGTATTGACTAATAAAGTAAGAAAAATACTGGCATTCTTGATGGACTCAGTCCCTTTTGTTTCTCTTCAATAAGATGTAAAATTATGTTTATAAGAAAAAAAGAACATTTAGTTTGTTCCAGAGCATTGATGCAATGCTCTGGAACTGAATGCTGAGAACCCTACAGCATGACTTGGTGTTTTTAACATCTTTTTTTTGACGGCAGTTTGATTATTCAGGCAGGATGAGGTATCCCAGCAGTACAGTGACGTGCTTTTGTGAAACACTCAGTAAATCATCCAAACTCTGCCTGACCTCGCCACAAATTACAGTGAGGACAGATCCAGTACGTCTGTGAGGGTACCAGCTGAGGCTGAGACTGAAGAGAGACAGTTAGTACAGGGTACACCTTTTGCAGGATGGCTCAGTACCAGAGAAAAGCAAAGACTGCAGCTGCAGAAGTCAGTTTTGGCCAGAGGGGATGTAGCAGCTCGATTTGCTGCATGAAGCTTAAAATCCAAAAGCCAAAATCACAACTTCAAAAGAAGAAAAGCAGTGGGTGAGATATAGAAGTACTTCTAAGAGAAATTAAATTGCAGAAAAATAGTATGTAAGTCCAGCAAAGTCTGGCAGATGGAAATGCTGAGCATTATCTAACAGCAAAGTGGCTGAAAGAATCAGACATGTCCTGACGCAGCTGAAAAGTCATACTTTGGATTCTAGGTCAAAACTGTATAGATGAAATAAAAACAGGTAGCTTTAGAAAAATAATAATATAAAAATAAATAAAAATATTATTTTCAAATTAAGTTCATTACAATTATATTCCCCAGTACCTGAAAAGCAAGATGCTACATGCTATCTTACCCATCTATTCACTGGTTACTCATATATCCTTACCCAGATATTCACTGGTTACAGAGGGTGCAAGAAACAGCAATGGTTTAACTAAGGCACAGATCAAGAACATACAAAGCCAAAGAACACTCATCTACTTGCCTGAAGACCCACAGCACTCCTTCCTGAGAGAAAGGGCTGGCAGATCACGAGCAGGGGGAGGAAAGCAATGCTCCCCAGAAAGCTGGTTGCAGCTGCCAGCTATCCATTCCTCCTGGTAGTTATTTTAAGTGCCAAAAAAAATCACATTTCAGTTAAATTTTAAGCCAAATTTGAGAAATGATAAAAAACAGAAAGTTGAAAACAGAGAAAACTTTCTATTTTCACCCCTGAATTCTGATAAAGGCAGTAAACTCCAAAAGTAGACATTCACCAGTTCTACAAAACTTCAGCAGTAAAATGAAACAGTGCCAGATCATTACGACCTAATAACTATTAGAATAATAATTGTAATACGTAATCTATGTTCTTAGTGTGTCTTACCACTGAGGCTCAGCCTTTCCTCCTTTCAAAGAAATGGATCTCAGATCTTGTTGCTACACTTCAGATGTATCAGAATGTAATACCCAATATCTTTCCCTTTTAGAAGAAGCATTCCCTCATCCCTCAATGTCCCTCGTGCTGCACAGAAAGTTAACCAGGCAGGCAGGCTGGTGGACATGCATACCAAGAACACCCATTCCCCTGCAAGTCCATGACTGTAAGTACAGAAATGGGTAAAATTGCATCAGAAAGACTTAAAAAGAATATGAAACAGTCATATATTATACACCTATATGATATATAGTTGATTTAAGTTCAGCTTTGATAAAAATAAAATTAGAAGTGTCAGACGCCTCTTCTATATAAGTTTTGGTGTGAGCTAAGTCTAAAAAGTTCATTCAAATAAAGACAACTGAAGAAAAATCAGCTGCAAAGAAAAGGGATTTTGGAAGCCACCAAGGCACACTGAGAGATTCTTGGTTTGATGGTACTCACCTACTATTTTCCAGCATAAGCTAAACTACTGCTTAAACTACATGTAAATACACACAAATCACATAATACCCCATTTTGGTCTATGGGACCTCCCAAACAGAAAAAAAGACTGAAAAGTGAATACTTCTTCACCTGTTCTTCCAAATCCCTTCTAAGGAAAGTAGGCAGCCTGAAGATGCAAGGTGTAGGTGAGGTGTCTACGAAGAAGACACCACTGGAAGTACAAGGCAAAAGAATGAATTACCAGAAACAAAGTCCAAATTTAAAAAACAAATTTAAAAGCAAATTTTCAGTGGTGCATACTAAATTAAAAAAACTACAGGAATTCAGAATCAATAAGCTTTTGCTGAGGGAAAGCCAAACTGGACAAACTGGAAGATATTTAAGAGCTCCAGGCTTAGCCAAAGGGGCCAGAATCGTCTCCTGAGGATGTCAGCAGTGCCCTAATTGGTATGGAAATGGACAAAAAGGTTAGTAGGAATGGGTAAAACAAGGTTCATAGATCTGATACCTCCTTTTGTTGCCTTTTTGCTGCTTCTCAATTCATTTTGCTTACCCAGCAAAAAGTATAAAAAAGGACTGTAACTAAATGAATGAGACTATTCATCAACCAACCTAGATAGATCTTCTAAGGAAACAAATTGAATGAGAAGAAACAATAGACCAGGGAGGTGTGATACAACCAAGCAATTGCTTTAAAAAATCCTGTTCAGCCCAAATGGATCTTCCACCCACGTAATTCCAAGCTTATCTCATCTTTGTTCATAAAAAATTATAATAAGAATCAGGTACTTGACAGAACATCATGGAATCAGCTATTTACAGCCCTTGGGGCTCTCAACAGCTGAGTAAAATACAGAAACTGGTCCAGATGTAGCAATCAGAGTGTAAGGAGACGTTCAGACTATCACTGTTTTTCTCCATCTGAAGTACTCTTGTACTGCTGCACTCATGCAGGCACACTCAAACAAGCTCAATCCTCTGAAAACCCATTAACATCACGGGAAGTTTAAAGGCACTGAGCTGCTTTCCAAACCTGTCACAGAGACTTCCACAATTCATTTCAACACCATCAGTATCAGGCCAATATTCAGAGGCTGAAAATTCCTGCTAAACTAACAGATTTTTTTTTTCTTATTCTGGAATCAAGGGTAAACACTGAATTGGAAAATTTTTACGTTCTTCCATTATCACCAGCACCAAAACTACCCCAAAGGTTTCCAGATAAGGCACAGCTGTACCTCTTTCCAAGGAATGTCTCTTCTGAAGTATAACTGAGCTTTGCTAGCTCATGAACTTCCAAATTGCTAATATATGAACTGCAAAGAAAAGGCAATGATGCTCAGGCAAGGAAAAATTGTTGGTACATAAACAGGTGACATACGAAGACCTCATCAAACTTCTTTTTGCTGTCTTGCCACATGACCCAAGCCTGCAAAGGGACCATGACAAATAAAATACTCCTGAAATTATCAGTGACTGCTAATAAATATTTTTTTCTGTATTTTTAACACAAAGAAAAATTAAACAAGGCTATGCCACTGATCATTTTTTTAATCAATAAGAGAAAAAAGTTAGCCTTTCCTAAAGAACAATGTGATTTCCTCATCTACAGTCTGACACAAGAACATACTCTTGCCTCTTCTACTTTTCTTTTTTAACTCTCCTCTCTTAACACAAGTTAATATTCATTGATGCAATTTAGAACAGATGATATTTCTGTTCTTCAGTTATCCAGATAATCTCTTAATTAAATAGCTGCATACAGTATCCAGAGAATTGAATTTATATTTTAATCACATATTCCTCCCTTTTGTTATTTTGCTTTTACTTACTCTGGCAAGCAGGTTTATTGCACACAGCTGTAAAAAAATCTGCATGGCTAAATTCTGTAATGCACACTTTTGAAAGCAACCAAAGAATAACTTAAATATAAACAGTTCTGATTCTCAAAACTAATGAAATGCAAAAGGGTTTTACAAGATCGTAATTTAAGCAACTATGCTTGTACATTCTGTACATGTTGCATATGCATTTATACATTACAGGTGGAACAAACTTAATTTCTCAACTATTTAAACAGTAGCATTATTACAGTCATAAGTGGAAACTAATTCTCAAAAGTCATTCAGACAGCAAAAGCTTAAATGCTGACCAGTAAAAAACCCTCATATTCCGAGTTCAACACTCCCATTCCTTATTCAAGGACTTTAAAAGAACAGGCAAAAACCAGGAGATGCAATCCTTTAATTAAAAAGAATCATGTGTCTGCACAGCAAACTGAACGCTAAGAATATCTCTACTAGACAAGCATTCTTCAAAATATACTTCTAGTACAACATTACTCCATCTTTACTAACTTTCAATAAAATCATTTTATCAAGACATAATTAAGCATTCACACATTATGGAAAAATAACCTCAGTATTGCCTGTTACAGATAGAAAACTTATTTAGCCTTCATGTGGGAAAAAAATTCAAGAGCTCTAGTATCCATCCCTCAACATGGTAAAACTGGATAAATCTCCCTTGACACATTTTTATGGAAGAAAAGAAGGCCACAGGATTAAGTTAACATTGCGCTATCCATATCCTTTTCTTAGGCATCAGACATTAGCTAATCCTAATGCACTGATTGATTTATTTGGTATGTTCAAAATGTCACATCCTCCCTTCAGACTAGGGAGGAGCCTATGGCAATCTGTGTGACTGTTTATGGCACTGACCAATTTCTGACTGTGAGTCTGTGTTCACCGGTTATCTCACATTATAACCTATGAAGTAGCATATTCATTAAGTGAAGAAGGACTATTACATTCATCATGTTTTAAGTTTTAAAAACTTAAAAAAATAACCTCCCTCAACAAATGAAACTTTGTACAAAAATGCATACTGAATCCATGTAAACATAATACAGGTTTTGTGTATCAATCTCTAGAATAATTCAAAATTGTATAGGTATGTTTATTTTTGTGCTTTAACTTCAATTTGGTATATTTATACTTTATGTATAAATATTTAAATAGATATTTGATATTAATACATTACATCTTTAATAAATATTTACTAAATGTTTATTAAATAATATAGTACATGTATTACTAAATATTTAAATAAGCCACATACAAATATAGCTAAAAGTGAAGGAAAATTTTTATAAAAAACTAATAAATCAATAATGTATCTAAAATAAAAGATGTTGTACTCATTAGATTTCCTGTAGGGTTGTTTTACGTTTTGGTTGGAGTTTTTCATTGTTGTTGTTGTTTTGCTTTGCTTTGCTTTGTTTGTTTGGATGGGCTTTTTTACTTAGAATGTGATCATCTGAAGAGCTTCCCAGAATGTCCATACAGACTCCAAGATGGAAAAGAACGATCTCTCCCAGCAGCACAGTGAGCTCCCAGCAGGTCAGGCCAGCAGCTGTGCTGGAAGGTCACGGCTGTGTCTCCCAGCACCCCATCCCTCCCACGCGTGGGATTACTCCGAACCACGCCGTGGGTCACAGCAGGCAAGGGCAGAGCTCCCCAGCACCCTCAGCTGCCCTGCAGCAGGGATTAGACAGGGATTGGGGCTCCCGAGAGAAAGGACAAGAAGCCACACACACAAGCCAGCATGTAAGAAATTTTTGTTAGGAGTAAGAAAGATTCAATGTGACAATGGCCAAATGTGGGATCAGGGCACCCGGAAAGACTGCAGAATCTCCCTGGTTTTGGGGAGATGTAAAACTGGAATGGGCTGAGACCTGAGCAAGTTGGGCTGCCTCCACCTGCTCTGAGTGAGGGCTGGATAAGATTTTCTCAGATGCCTTCTCAGCTAATCTGCTGTGACACCATTCCATGTTCCTGTGCATGGGCACAGGAAAATTGTCTGTCAATGCATCAGGTAATAAGCCTTTAGTGAGACATTGGTTATCAAGATCAAGAGAAAGCCCCAGCTGACAATTTTAGAACACTTTTCTGAAGTGTTTCCTTGGAGCAGAGGAGAATTACATTCTGCAAGTTTTTATCAACCAGTTCCTACCTCCCCTAGCACCTCTCCACTGCCCTGCCCCTTCAGCTTCTTCCCTGCCCCTGCAATCAGGATGGCGAGTCTGAAACAAAGCTCGACCCTGCTCTGCCCTGTTCCTCAAAACAAACATTTTGGCCCTTGTTCTTCTGTGGGGGCTTCTCCTGAAACTGCTTATTTTTAACCCCTTAGTGCTAGTTACAGATTTGCTAGCAAACAGAAAACTTCTGATATGTAAGCACCATAATTTTGAGGGAAATGAGGCAATCAGTCTGTAAAGATCTTGTTGGTGCAACTGGGAAAACAATTTTATACTGTCAGCACTGAAAGTTCTTCTTATAAGTAGAAAGTCTGGGCTTCATGAAGGGCTGCAAGGAAGGGAAAAGAGGCATTCTCTGCACAGAAGAGTGCAATTCTCTAACAGTTTGTCATTAAAGAAAATGTTATTACTTGTCCTTAAAGAAACTTCATACCTATACAGGTATTTTATTTTCTCTTTCCACTACTGCACACCAACTTCCAGGTATAGTTCCTGCATTACATTCAATGAAAAACAGTTTGTCCTAAAGCGACTAAAAATGCACATCTGTCAAAAACATTTAATGCTGCAATGAATGGAACTCATCAACTATTACTTGACCCACTTTTCCTCCTGTGAGCCCTTGGACAATCCCTTATTGTGATATGGAGCTTTAATGGAATGTAATGATGGATTCCTAATCTCAAAACCTTGTCTCTTTTTGAATGGCATCCTGTAAGTAGTTCCTGACACACAGGAATTAACTCTGCAACAACATGTATCAGGAAACCTAAACTCTGTCTTAGGGAAGATTTTATGATTTATTTCTGAAACATCTGAAGCCTGTATAAAAATTAAGTGTGTCATCTCTAAGTTGAAGGTTACAGAAATGGGACTACCAACAAAAAGAAAATCTTCCATGGAATTTTCTTTTGTGTGGTTCTTTTTGCTGGAAATTCTATTTAAGAAAGCTGTATTTGGAATATGTTTGTAAGTTTTGTATAGATATTGCGAGAATGAAAATATAATTTCAGTGAGTGGTATAAATATTTAAATGCCACTGAAAATGACAATGAAAAACATGGGAAAGGGTGGATATTTTATGTTTCAAAAAAACATATTAGAGATTCACACAAAGCACATTTCACGTTACAGACAGCATATTGCCCAAATCAGAAGACTGATCACCACTAGAAAAATTTTTAATTGTGTCCTGTAGGTTACCGTGATCTAATCAGCCACATAATAAACAAAAGCCTATCTTTAGTCCAAAGTGAACCCTATTAGTTCAGTGAAAGGCTACGATATATCAGGAATGGTTTAACCTACTCTCCCTCCATCTGTTCAGTACCTAAGTGGCTTAGGAACTTAGTTCTTCCCACAAACAGAATCAAACATCGTGTACACAGTTCTCATTGCACTCCCTTATACTCAGGAATTTAAAGATTGCTAATGATTTGTAATCCAGCTATAAACAGAAAGAAGTGGATAATCTCTTTAGGAGGTACTCTCCTAAACATTAACAGAGGAGTAGATTGCAGGAATATTAAAGATTGACAGCTCAATGATAGTGACTAAGTAAAGGTTTGTCTGTTTTGCCTTCCTTTCTTAAACACAGGGCAGTGATACATTGTTTACAATTCATTAGCACTACTTCTTATCACAGATTCAAGTAACAAGTTGAAGCTATAGATCAAGTTTTGTCAAGAAAAGGAAAGAAAGATTTCTCACTTTTTTTGGTGTCTTTAAATACAGAGATGACAAAAGACAAGGATTCAGGTCACTGTTACTCTTAATTACCCTGTGCAGGTATTCCTTCCTCTTTTCCCTTGGCTGTTTGGGAGAGCAGGGATCAGTGAGGTTGATGCTGATGGCAGTATTCTTGATTACCCTTCTACAGTCTCCTAATCTGCATTTTACATTATCACTGCTCAGAGAAACATTGTGCCTTTTCAAATGTTACTGTGGCTGGCTACTGCCATCCCAGCCTGATGTCAAGAGACACTTGTGGGGGAGTCAAGTGTTTCACATAAAATTTTAAGCATTTCTTTTGCATCATCATTGATGCACTTTCCCCAAGGAACATATAAGAAAAACATGAGCTTTAATCTCTGTCGCTGGTCTATTCCAAAAATGACTCAGAAGCCAAAAATAAAGCTAGCAATACCGTATCCAGCCTGAGTAGGATATTCTCTGTGGATAGCAGGATAAAGAGTGAGGGGAAGTACAAAGGAAAGGGAAGACTATAAAATAAAAATTGGACATTGTATAAAAGGACAGAATAAAACACTGTACAGCATTTCTAAAAACAGATTTAGAATAATTTCCTTAATCTTATATTGGTAAAGATTGTCCCTGAACAATATTTTTTCTTACAGACTGACTTTTCTGCTTAAAACATCTACAAAAGTGCAAAGGCAACCTTTCCAAATTTTCCAGCGTTAGCATGTATTTCAGCATGAAAAGCCCATTGCACAGCACAGACTGGTTAAGTGCTTGTACACTTTCCACTTTCCCCTTGGCACAACATTTTTACTCCTTGCATTATCACAGCTTTCTCCACTGCTACTTCTTGGGGAAAATCCTCCCCTTGTGCAGAAAAGACTTCTTTCAAAATACATGGGAAGAGCACAAAACATTAGACTCTTATAAAACACAGGTCCTCACACTGTATCTGTCAATTCTCCAATTTTCAGCATTCTCAGGTTTTTTTTCTGGCAAACTATAAAAAGCATATGTTTCCAAAAAGTTCTTGCACAGAATTTATTGTGTGCCTGAACTTAATTTCAATACAATAAATGAAACTTCTTCCATTTTGTAAAAAATTATCTACTGTCCTGGGCAGATAGCAAGAAACAAAAATAAACTAGATTAGAGTTAATTAAAGCTGCTACTCTGGATCTTGTGACCTTCTGTCCCAGACATGTTGCTAAACCAAAGCGCAGTGGAAGTCCTTGTGCTGCTACTAGATTCAGATCCATCAGTGGCAGTTTTACATTTTATCCAAATTCTGTGTACTTATGATGGTATTCTGTCACTGCTAAAGTAGTAACAGTGGACTGGAAGCAAACCTGCTAGCCTGCCTGCAAGCTTCTCACGGTGCTGCAGTTCTGGCACCAGTGCTGAAACCACAGCCAGCATGGACAGTGGTGTGCTCCTGCACCATCACCAGCCCTAGGCAAGGCTGAGAGACAGGAGGTGGAGACAGGAAGAGATTTGTGAGGTCCCTCTCCTGTCTAAACATAACACTGCCAGGAAAGGCAGTGATGGGACAAAGGACAGCCTCCGTTCATTTTCACTTCACTGTCATGTGAAACTCCCCTTCTTTAAGACAAGTCTCAAAAAGCTTCCTTTGTATCCTTCTCTATCAATACCCTTTCTGGGCCAGACACATGAGCCCCTTCCCCTACCTCTCAGCTCACAAAAATCACTGCAAACCGAGGTTGATGGCCTGAGATGCCGCTGTTCATTACCAGAGCTGGTACTCACAAAAGGGCTGAGGTTTCAGGCTCTAACTATAGCAGTATATAACTAACCCTAGCAATTGAACAGTAGGAATGACTGCATCCCAGTGCCTACACCATGCTCAGTTTCACAGGGCAGATACAGCTTTGTGGAGAAATGTTTCTGCAGACATCAGAGTATGGTCATTTAAAGGAAACAAAGATCTACCAAAAGTCTACTTAAGACTTGCAATAACAAGGGATGTGCAGGACAGAAAGTCAGATCAAATGCAATTAACTTCCATAAAAGATCTATAAAATAAAATAAGAGCTGAATATGCAGAAGAAAGAGGTGCCGTAAAACCTAACCTTGAACTGAGACAAACTAAAGCCAACTTCTAGTGCATTATTATATGCTTCAATGTCTCTAAAAGACTTTTCACTCTTTACAATAGTCCACTGTAACTGACACAGGGTAACCAGATCTGTTGAGTATGCAGGAACTCACTCTCTTTCAAAATGTTACAGTGCTTACAAAGGATTTTATTCATTAGACAGATTAATCGCTGTTCTTTGAACTCCCTCCCCTTCACCCAAGTCTGAGCTGAGTGTTGGTGCTGCCTGCAGGACATGAAGAAGGGCTTTAGGAACTCACCTGTGAGAGGAAAAGCAAGTTTACATGAAAAATCTTACTGGGAATTGTAATTAAAATAAAATTCTCAAGTTAGCATGAGTCCCATAATTATTAAAATAGACTAACCATAAAAACAAATTCTCATTGGTAATACAAGAGGAATCTGATTTTCATCTTACTCATCCTCCATTTCCTCCATTTCAGGATCAGATTATTCTGGTTTTGAAGTCTATGTCTAGCAAACTTCTTAGGTACCACGACAAAAACATTACAGAAGTTTCTGCTACAGACAAGGACATAAATGTCCTGTGCAACACACAAATATAACCTAAGCACAGGTAATCTCCCAGAGAGCAAGCAAGGGCATACTTGTATCATGCTGATACCTACTCATCATGTGCTTTTAAGAAAGGGTTATTCATGTAGATTCCTTGGGTATATGTGAGATAGTTATTGTTTAAAAAAACACAGAAATGCTTTGCTGCTTTTATGTTTTGGCTTAATAAATGTTTTATACATCAAACTTCCTAAACTGCATTTTACAATCACAATTAAAATCTACTGGAAGCCCCACATATAATAAATTTTAATGTATTAATATATTATACAACTTTATATACATTCTTATGCTCACCTTGTTGTTAAAAAGAAACTGAAACAATCATTGCAAGCAGGCTAAAGTGCCTGTATGCTTTGACATCTGTATATCTATATGCATATTTAGATAATGCATGAAAATGTTAGCATTTGTAACTTTCTTAAATGTTCTTAAGGTGTTAAATTAATTTATTCTAAATTCAAACCCAAATAAATGATGACTAATACTAGAGAGCAAACTTGAGAAATGTTGTCCCAAGGCTGTATTTTCCCAGGGATGTTTAATATCTGAAAATGATAATTCACTACAGGTTTAATTTTCTTCCCCTTCCTGTAACTGTAGTATTGCTACTCTGATTTTGCTTCAATGTTTAGGGTAGCCTAGGACTCTCATTTTAAATGAAACAGTCTTGAGAGATCAAAAGGTTACGAAACAAAAAAAAAAACTCAACCCATTACAACAAATTGGTAGCATCCAATTTAATGGAATGCCATCTGTGGTTTTATTCAATTAATCTTTCTCATAGTTTTCATTAAAGGCAGTGAAACAGATCCTGTGTACATCACCCTGGCAGAGCATCACCAAGGGACATCTGCACAACCATGCTAAAGACTTGGCTCAAGGCTTGCAACAGGAGCTACCATCTAAATAACAAATTCATCTAAGATGAATATAGGCATAACTGTGTGCATGGACACAGTCATAGCTGTATGTATGGAGAAATAAAACATCTGCCTGACTGCCCATGACAAAATAAAAGCAGCTATCACAGCACCAACAAACACATAAATGATCATGAAAGCAAAACTGCAAGCTGTTAACTCTCAGTTCTGTGGTAATCTTGCTAGACACATTTACATAGCTTGTGACATGAACAGAAAGTTCATGTAGTTGTTATTTGCAACAAAAAGTTAAAAAAAAAAAAAACCAAACAAAACCATAAAAGGGACTTCTAGGGTAACTTGTAGAATAGCAAGGATCCTTCCTGGCAGAGCAAAGGGAGGGTAGTCTGAGGTGTACACTGTGGTGGCAGGCTTATCACAAGCTCTTTTAAATTGTTTGAACATATGGAATGCAATGGACAGCCTGCATGGTCCCGTTTCCTCTTTTTAAGGGACGATAGCGAGCTCTGCGCATCACAATTAATATTCATAGTACAGAAGTAAACAGCAGTCAAGGTATTTTAAATGGATAAATCACATTACAATTAAATCCAAGGCAATAGTCAGTTATGAGCAACAAATGAGCAACAAAAATAAAGGCACTGCTCCTACTTCATATAACATTTACATAAATGACAGCAGATCTTTACTGAAAGTTTCCCATATGCATTACCAGCCCTTTCACATAGAAGGAAGCCTATCCTTACAAACTGTGGAGCGAGCACAGGGCTTGCACTCCTGGGCAGGGAGGCTGTGGAAGAAGAATGGCTGCTGGCCAAAGAAGGCAGAAAAACTCCTTATGAAAGAGAATTTGGGAAGACAGGCAGACAGGACACCTGTAAAGTACATTTGCTCCCCTGCTAAGAATTAATTCAGCTTCCGTTCCAAGTCAGTGAGAGACTTCCCAGTACAGAAAGCTTGCTTAATTTGTTTCTGTTTTCAATGTGTTTATTCTAAATTAGACCTTAACTTCACAATGTTCTTCTCCCTTGAGCATCGAGAAGGAAGTCCATTGATTCCTCTTCAAGTGCAGTAATAGGCACTCAATCTCAGAGATGCAATGAAAGTTTGTTATTTAAAAAAAATACGAAGTTAAAAGGAAACCTCTCTAATGTAATCAACCACTAAACCTTGCTATAAACACTACACATTAACCACACTTCACTGAGAATTCCACTTAATATCAAAACAACCAAAGAGTGGTATCTCCCAAACTAGAAATCACTTCACAGACTGCAAGGATCCTGCCAGTCTCACACTCCCTTGTAGGAAGGATCACAATTATGAAGAACAATTTCAACAAGACTGCCCACAGTCTCTCTGTTGTAATCTAGATTATGCTCTGTCCTCTCCTCATCCCTTTCCCACAGTCCAGTTTCTTTCTGCCTTTTCTCTTTTAATGATTTTATCCACCCAGGGAGAGCAGCTCCCTGTCAGGGATGCTGCTGAGGAAGATGTCTGGATGCCATGATGCTGGCTGCCACCCTAGAGACGGACCTTGACTACAGCCCCTTGAATACTGGCCAGACTTACTCCTATTCCAAGAGGAAACAACTGCTTTTAAATCAAAGGTCTAAATGCACCATTCAGTCTCAGCAGCAGCAGTGCATAAGGGTGAACAAAAAGATTTTGCAGGTGCCTGTTGTACGAAAGGCCTGTTTCAAGGTGGTACTCCTGACCTCCCTCTAGATTTCAGGAAGCCAATGATGCCACCATGAAGGGCTTTCCACAATCAGGAATACCTTAACTCAGAAGAGCAGTTAATTTTGTTCCATTAAAGTTGTTTTACTGACTAATTTTCCACCTGCAGCTCAGTATCTCCGTGGAGCAGTTCAATTTATAAAATCCTGATGACTCCCATGAACACAGTAAACCTCAATATCTGACAAGTGCCACTGCTCTAGTCACCGTTCCTCCTGCCCACCCTTCTTCTAAAATCTTTGTTGTTTCAAGGCAGTATAGTCACGCAGCAAACATCCCACTACCCAGGCTGACAGACATGCTAAAATGTCTACAAGCAGCCCACATCTAAATCACTCTAAGTGCTGCAAAACTGCTGAAGGGTTGGCTGGCTGAGGCAAGGCTACACGCCCCACATTTTCTTTCCTCCTATTGTCAACCATTAAAAAAAAACAAAAAAAAAAACCAGAAGCACATGCCAGAGAAGGATAAAGGATATAATTGGGCTTTTAAGGTAGATAAAAAAAGAACAAGGAAGCCTAACGCACAACAGAAGGAAGCAAAACAGCAAAGACATCTCAAAATCTTTAACAATGAACTCTATGTGTATTTAAAAAGACAATAAGACAACCAAGATATCAGGTAAAGATGTAAAAGACTGATATAAAATAACCAAAATAAAATATGCCACTAAATCTTTGGCAGGAAGGCAAATGGAATCTATGAACAGGAGTAATTATACTAACAAGCAACTTACACACTAGAAATACTGAATAAAGACAAATAATAATTAATTCTTTGTGACAGCTGTTGCTAGATTATAGCAATCACATTAGCACTCAGAAGCAAAACTATGAAAACAGTCACAAAAATGGCCTTTATTTTTCAAATATTTTAATTAACATACTGGTTTTGGGAGCTGCTTAAGTCCATTCCTAAATTAATTACAATTCTGAGCTATGCATACTTCAGTGCAGGCCAATCTCACACCTCTCATTATGTCAATGAAATGACAGTAACACACTTAAAAGCTAATTTAAAAAATCAATTTCCTGTAAAAAAAGAATTAACCATTTGGGGGAGTTTACTTCCCATACAATGTACCTTCAAGATCTTATGTATCTGACTTTGGCTATGCATACAAGTCCTGTTTTTTCCCAAGCAGAGTGGATTCTTTTTTACTTATTTGAAAATTTTAAACGAATTTCACATATATTTGATATATGTGAAATATATATTCCTTAACACACACATATATATTCCCTAACACACACAGAAAAGTAGCATACCATGACCTCTGCTACTGCTCTTGAAAGGCATTTTTTACAAGACAATTGCCACAGAATGAATTGAAATTTCATGTTTGGAAGTTTAAGAATCTTACTGATTAGTTAAACCTAATTGCAAAAGTAACTAAGAAAACTTATTGAGACAATTTACTAGAGGCAATCTCTAACAAAAAGAAACTATTATTTTTTGTGCTTCCTGTACATCCTGTATGTGCCTTCCACTCTGAGTTTGTGAAAAGAAGCAATTACTACAGAAAAGCAAAACAAAACAAGACTCTCCACATAGATAACACATCAATGAGTATATCCAACACTCCTCTTCCCTAATGGTTTTGTCAAGTCCATAGATCTCATGGAAAGGCTGTAAAGAACAATTAAAGCTACCAAACCATCTTCTGAAGTAGAAGGGGCTTGGTTAGATAAAAGGAAATTCTACGCAGGAATCCCTTAACATCTTCAGTTATACTGATATCACTCTTACCTTCTGAGGACTTAACAGAAAAATACGATGCTGCAGAAATTATCTATTACATAGAAAACATTCATTAAAAAAAATCCACAGACACATCTTGAGGGAATGAATTCTAGCACAGCTTTCAGAATCACTGTTTGACTCTGAATCGCTGTTTGACAGCTTGAAGTTTGCTAGCTTTACTTTTAACTCAGGACATTGTTAATTTCTGTAGTATTTTGGTCTTTTTCTGTTTCCTATCTGCTTGTTCTTTAAATAGCATTTGGTAGACTGAAAGATACTGAGTCAGATTTCCTGAAAAGGGACTGTGATTTTAATATTGGCAGCATCTGATCCTGTGTGTTTCCGGCAGATAGAGCAGAAACACCACCTGATTTCTGCAGTTGTGCTCTGGATGTTAAGAATCACCCAAAAGCCTAAGAGAGCAAGGGTTTGCTGCTTTGTGCCAGGCAAACCAAACTTCAAGTGTCTCTAACAACTAACTCCTTTTTTTGCAAGGTTACTTTTTATTCGGGTGAGTTCAGTGGCTCAGGTCAGCCTGGGAGCTAAGAGCAATGCAGCTGCAGCTCTAAAAAGATGGACTGAAAGGACTGCCAAAGGGAAGGGAGAGAAGAAGCAGCTCCTTCCAGCCATGCCAGCTGAACAGCATCTGCAAGATGTGTTCAAGCAGTGCCTCCAGAGCTCCAGGGTCCCACTGGGAAGACCTATCTGCATTAAAAGAATTGCTATTTCTGGAATACTTACAAAAGTCTTACACAACACCTCTCACCAGTTGTGTTATCTGCTTCAGAAACTGTAACACACTGTGCACTACAGCACACTTGAAGAAACAGGGAAAATGCTTTTTATAGCACAGCATAAACCTTAAGGGGCCACGCTGCAGCTGGGACTATATTCATGAATCAACACGGTGCCTGAGCCTAAAAAATAGTGACAATGGCAGCACAGAGATGATGATGGATTTATCCAAACCTTTTGTAAAAAGGATTTAGAAGAACAGTGTTAAACTGACTTATATGACTTGATACAATCGACACCATCCAAAAGACTACAGCATTGAGCGGCATTCATGAGTTCACACACAGGTTACTCCCCTCACCTCTCATTACAACATCAATCCTTTGGAGGGTATCCATTTCCATATCCATTCATTTCCTGTTTAAACGTGGTGTTAAAAACAACTGAGTATCCAGCTCAGGTGGTCTTTCAAAACCCCAACTGTGAACCAGTATTACAACTGACTATTTTTGACAATTAAACATGCACGTAAGATTATCGAGACGTTTTTGGATGTTAGCGTGGTGGGACCAGAGAAAGAGAGACCCTTGTGAAAACTGCTTTGCTTCCCTTCTGCTCCCGTCTTCCCTCATATGCTCTCATCTGCATTACCTGGACTGACTCTGCAATCCCCTCTACCATTCAGCCTTGCTGAATTCCTCATGGCTCTTCTCTTTTGTTCTACATTTTCCTCTTCTCCTTATATGACATTCCAGGGGAGGAGTGTTCCCAGCACATCATTTCAGGTAGGAAGCTGGCTCTCCTATTTGAACAGCGGCTGTAGCATCTCCACCCCAGAGCTGAGAAAGCCCCCAGGAGCAGTGCAGGGAACCCACACAGGCGCCAGAGGAGGCTGCCAGGCAGCCCCAGCCCCGCAGGCAGCTGAGCTCACTTTCTGACACCTCAAGGCAGGCAAGGCAACCTCCCACGCTTCAGGCCCACTCTTGGAGCAGGACTGAAATCCTCTCCAACAAATAAAACCTAAAAAAGGAAATACCATTGAAATATAATTTTTTTAAAACTCCTGTATGACCCTTCAAACAAAGGACTCGCTTCTTCTACTGCCCAGCAGTGGAGAATGGCTGAACAAGCACTTGCTTTCCTTATGGCATGAGCTCTGTATACAAATGAGGATATTATACAGGGAAGGCATTATGCCATTCTCCATGAGCTGCACTAAAGCCAACATGTGAAAATCATCCTGGTGCTACAGCAAGGAGAGCTGTGGGGCAAACAGGAGGAGAGCTCTGTGTGGAACTGCAGGGGCTGTACTGCTGGAAGGAAGTACAACCAAGATGAGGGGTTTCTATGCAGACATGAACACTGTGTGCTGAACACGTTCCTGTTTCTTCCACAAGGCAAGAAGCAGGATAATGCTAAAGAAAGCAGAAATTTACTGATCAAAGGGAAAGACACAGATATGGAAAATGAGTCCAAGAAAACCACTATTTATTTTTAGGAGGGGGAAAAATTCTGATCAACCCATATGCTCCTACAAGACTCACCCATATGTATAATAAGTGAACAGGAGGAAAGTGATTTAGAACAAGTTAAAAGGCTGATTATAAAGCAATCACAAAAAAAACCAGTTCATACTCCTCTAAGTCCATAGCAAGATACTCCAAACCATAAGTAAAGCACACTGGAACAGTTTAGCTGGACTCTTGGACTACTAATGTAAAGCTAATTTGTCTTTCCTACTTCTTTCCCTCTCATGCTGAGCAAGCAGTGCAGCACCCCACACTTTGACCTTAGAATACATTTTCTGTAGCGTAGCATTTGCTCCACAGATTTAGCTGAAATCTTTGAAAATATATTACCTATTTTGTAGTTAAAAATAATTATCATCTGTTCATTTGTAACAGGTCTGAACTGAAGTCTTTTTCATGCTGGATTGTATTGACTTGCAACCAGGCTTTTATAGATTTCCTGATGTCAGCAACTTTTGTAACATTCCTGAAACTCAAAACCTGATGAACCAATTTCTGTTGGTTTTCACCTTGACATACTGTATTAAAAAAATAAAATCAAAGCTTTGCAGCTTGAAGCAATTTCTCACAACTAAATTAATAGCTTCTGGACAGAGCTTAAAATGAAAATAACCTGCCATGAGCTACAGCATAAATATCAAGGTTAAATTCTGACAGCATCTAAGCTTTCAGCAAAGGTTTTGCTCACAAATGGTTTGGCCAATTTTTCAAAGCCCAGTGATTTCCAAAGCCTATCTGGTACACATGTGCTAGTTTAGACAGTTACTCTCATATGAAATGGTTCTTAAACTAACAACACCAGTCCTCTTACCACCACTTATATCTTCTGATACATTTAAAGCAAATTTGCTTGGATTCAAAATCAGAAAGAAAAAGCCCATTGTTTCACACAGCTATTTTTGTCTTCATTGACAATCACAGACAAGGTTTTTGTAACAAACTGCAACTTTTACATATCAAAGCACAAAGAAATAAAAATGTAAAATATTTTCCTCCTGTACTGACACTTTCCTCCAGCTCCTCTCCTGTACTAAACAAAATTCTTAGAGAGAAATCCTTCTCTATCCATGCTACCCCCAAAAAGTGATAAAATTTAACCTTGTGGTGAATATAATTATTTGTCTTGAGTATATAGGAGAGTTTTAATTTAAACAAGATCACATTATTTAAGTATTATTTAAGTATTAATACCTACTAGGTTTGCCCAAAGACATTTTCTCTCCGTACACTTCCATGTAAAATCCTTAAGGACAGAACAGTCAGGTATTCATCACAGTTGAATTCCAAACAAGCAGCAGTAAACATTCAGCCTTGAGTTTAATGCAGAGAATTCTATATGATCTATACAGAGATTTTCCACCTTTTTTAAAGCATAAACTGCACAAAGTTCTCTACTAGCAGATACATTTGCCCAAAGGATGCCATCACAAATGGTTCTTATTTAGGTTCCACTTAATGCTTCAATAAATCCATATATATACACTTATTCTACAGTGCCTTCCAGGTATTTATGTATAATATACAATTATCTGTGTGTATGAGCATGTATATGCTTCCTATCCTTAATTTCACAATGCAACTCTCAGTGTTCCAACTAAGGCCTTAAATTAAAGAGAAAAACTTCTATTGCTTCATGCAGTATTCTTTCAAATGACCTCAAAGAGTTATTGAGCGCTTTTTTTGCCCCCCAAAAATGTAAGAATTATTTCTTGAAATTACTGTTTCCCAAAATTCCTGGAAGCTTTCCAACAACAAACTTCTCTTATGTCTCTTCAATGACTGTATTTTTACTTTCCTTTGATACTAGTTTCTCCGCTGCAGGCTCTTCGTGCTCATTTCTCCATCTCCAAATAAAATGGATCGGGGAATAGACCAAATCCTCATTCTCCTTGGAGGAAATGTGTTACCTGCAGCTCTTTGATGCCAGCAGCTCAGCACACCTGGATCACGGGACAGCTCTGCCGTGGCTCTGGGTCACCGGCCGATCCCGGCACCACTGGCTGCTGCTCAGCCTCCCTTCAGCCCTCCCCACATCCACGGATGCCAGGGGGCCTCAACGCCAACTCTCAACACAAAAGATCTCCCTGAAGTTTTCTTTGGCAGGAAAAGGTTTAGAAGAGTATTATATACTTTTCAGTACAGCATGTGGAAAAAAGTGGTGCTGTTATTTGGAAATTTTCAAATGTTATTTAGAAAAATGTCAGTGAAAGAGCTTCTTCTGCTTCCCACCATGCCATCCACAGCACTTGAAGCAATTTTCCATTTCAAACAATTACTATATCAAGATCAAGGTAGCAGTACATCATTACAGTGTCTACTAGAAGCTATTAAGAACCAGCCAAAGAGCAATAACCAGGGAAATACATCTGATTCATACCAAGAGTCACTCTTGTATTCTAAAATTGGCTGTGTGTACTTCTAAAGAAATTCAGAAAATCAGAATTTTTCTTTCTTCTGATATACATTTTAAAGACCTCATACAAATTTCTTCCAGAGAAAGAGCAGAAGATGTACTTTCATTTTATCTAAAAGAGCAACTCTGGACAAAAATAAACAGCCAGATCAATTTTTGCTTTTTCAATTACTGGAGGGATAGATATTCTAAAAGAAAGGGATGTGCTTCTCAGATGTTTAAATAATACTGAAGACCTCATTTAATTTATCTGAATTGTCACTTATTAAGCCAGCTGAAGAATGATGAGTAGCTGCACTCTTTGGGATTAATTCTGCATTCTACTTAGTATATATTTGTCTTCTTTATCTCCCAAAAACCATAGTGACACCAAGTTAGACATATTTTTTCATTGTTTACTAATGCCTTCTTTTTTTAAATGAAAAGTTTGATTTACAGCTACATTATTTCTTTTAAACCAGTACATAGTAAAATCTCTATAGCTAGTAGAAGGCAGTTTGGGAAGGAAAAAAAAAAGTAAAACAACTTTGTTTTGGTTTTGCTGTTTTTTTCAACAAACTCAATGAGGAACTTGTGACAGCAAATTCTATTCTCCAAAATTGTTTTCCCTGTCAGAGAAATATTATTTCTTGAGAACTTAAGACCCATACAACAAACCAACTAAATGCAACAAACTCCCCAAACTCCTTCTGCAGAGGAATGAGGCTGAGGCTTGTGTGATGCTTCCAGACAACCTTGATGAAGACCTGCTGAATCTTGCAGGTTGCTGCCAATAGGATGCTGCTCTCTTTCCTGGGGCTTTGGTATTCTCACTGCTTCCACTGCATTTAGACTGGTACCTATGGAATTGTGTGATCAGTACCAACAATTCAGAAAGAAGTATAACTTAACAAGGGGAGAAATTACAGTGCTTGGCAAACAGCCAATTCTGTTTCAAGGTCCTGATCCACTGCAGTTTAGGAAGCTGAGCTGGTTTTAGCACCTCCAGTTACTTCCTCCTGCTGAAATGTAACTTTGGAGCTGGACATACTGAATATACTTCTCCTTTTCTTAGTTACTCTTCCCATGTTTTCCAGAAAGTTCTCTCTTGGAGGCTTGCTTGCTTTAACACTTCTGGGGGACAAAAGTGAAAGTGCCAGTAGCTTGTCTACAATCATTTCTGGCAAATGACAGCTGCACTGTTTAACATCAAGAGTTGTTTGATGACACCAACCTGTCTTAAACCTATCTCAACTCCAGGGAGGGCTCAAGACAGAAAACGTGGCCTTACAGCTCTTGCACGCAACTTTTATCGAGTCTGATACCAATGCAGTTGAAATAAACCAAAGAGCTGACAAAGATGTTAGGCGTATATAAACCAGAACACACTCTGCTGTCTAAAATAATACTTTAAAATATATTCCAAGGAATT
The DNA here is from genome assembly GCF_963513975.1 of Fringilla coelebs. Classification (NCBI taxonomy): domain Eukaryota; kingdom Metazoa; phylum Chordata; class Aves; order Passeriformes; family Fringillidae; genus Fringilla; species Fringilla coelebs. Next base: position 128,774,045 of record NC_140028.1, read on the forward strand.
AGCAAGGTGTCCTTGCAAGAAAGAATGAAATATCCCCAAAAACCTACAAACTCAAATAAACTCACTGTATTAGAACACTTTGAATTAAAAATAAACCTGAGGACATCCCAACTGGTATGTTAACAGGAATTTTAATGAAACATTTCAAATTACATTCCCAAAATAAACTCAAGAATATTATGAAGTTTACTTCTATTCTGCTCTTTCTGGCAATATATGGGAGCTGATTTCACGCAACTTGGCCAGACTTTACTACTAGCAGTAGTAGTGGGAGATGCACCCACTTTCTGCTAACAGAAATCCCTGGTATCAGCAACTGGAAAAAATTGCTGCTGTGACTGCACTCTGGAGCTCTGAGAGCAGCCACTTCTCAGGGAGTGTGATAGATGCTAAGTAATAATTACAGGCACATGCAACCTGAGGCTACATAGCCGCTTCTTATAGCATTTTCTACCATAAGACATGAGGTAAAGTTCAGGGGTTTTGAGCAATCATGAATTTAATAAACTTTACTCCATGTTACCTTCAAGAAAAGGCTGAAGCAGTAACAAGATGCAGTGACACACTCCACTCCTCATAGTGTCTGCGGCAGAGCAGTTGGTTTGAACTCCTTGAAGCAACGAAATCATGATATAACATCTTATACTCAGTCTTTTATTTACATGTACTGGTAATTCAAGAAGTATTTGCTATTCCATGCAGATAGCTTGCGAGCAAGCTGGCCCAATGAGACAAAGTGCCATTAAACTGGAGCTGCAGAAGCATGCAGATTCAGCAACCACCATCATAGACTGACTCCTCATCCTCATCCATTACACCTAAAAAACTTTATAATGGCTACAGTAAATCTATTTTTCTTGAACAAGCTTAAGGGTATCCCCATTGCTCTATGAACAGAATAGTCAGCCTGAAGTTCAATAAACAACTGAAACTTTTTACATACACAGTCCAGAAGGGAGAATCTGAGCTAAAACACATGCAAACCCCAACTAGAACCAGCTGGATACTCCAAAGAAAGAAATCTCAATACTTTTTAAAAATAATGCTGTTTGTTTAATAAAATATACCCTTCTTCAAAATACTGCTTTAAGACCTTACATTAAATATGTATATATTTTTCTAAATTGTATTCCTCTTGTTTTGTTTTACACTTAAAAAATATCTTGAGCACTACAGTCTTTATAGAGAGGGAAGTAAAAAGACTTTTGTGCCAATAGTATTACACTAGTTTTGTACCACTACTTATTTTGGATCCCATTTATTATCAGTGGTCATAAAAATGACTTTTCTCTATGGAGATCAGCAAAGCTTCTACTTCTATACTGCTTCATCAGTAAATTTGGTACCTACTGATTTCTACTGAAAAATACATCCACATAGTATTTCAAACAAAACTTTCTGTTTTATTTGAATTTGTAAATATTCAAGAAATAACTGAGTAAGTGATTACTAACATTTTTTTTTCCTTTTATATAAAGGCCCAATACTGAAAATGTATTCCCCTCTGCTATTTGACACCTTATACTCAGTAAATTCCTGCTTTCCTAAATTACATTTTCTCATGATTCAAGTACATAACTTCACTGTGTAGGCTGCAAATCTGGTGGGGGAAAAAACATTTTTTAAAAATGTCGAGTACTATCAGATTATTATTTTGTGGCAAGTTTTCCACCTACATTAAAACCCACAGATAGTAAAAGTCAAAAGAAGCTGTGTTACACACCAGATTGGCTCCAGAGAGAATGGAATTACTGGTTTTGTACTGAATTTAGTGGGGCTTTTTTAATCACTTCACATTTTCAAAACTGAACCTGGAAACAACTATATTTTAAATTATCTGTGCTGTATTAGAATAGATGTTTCACAGCCAAATTAAAATGGTTTTAATTTTTCAAGTTACTCTGTATCCAATATTTGCAAATGCTCAAAACGTGTAAGACTATTTTTGGTTGAAGATTAGTGCTTCAAGATATCTAAATAACTCCTTTCTTTTTCTTTTTTTTTTTTAAACATCAAATACATAGGTCCCTGAAATAAAATGTAGATGTTTGAAAATGCAGTTCCTTGTCATGCAACTGAGTTCCAAATATGCATGAAGCTGCCCTAAAGGACTTTATTTTTAGAGGATCTGGGCTAAACTATCTTTGAGAGCAAGCTTCAGGGTAGAGTCTTGCTTTGACTTCCATTATACAATGTGTTCTCCCGCAAACAATAGCAGTTTTTTCTTCAAAGCAACCAACTATACATGTTTTAAAATGAAACCCTTATATAAGCCTTTCACAATTGAGGAAAGAGTAATTAACTTGCATAATTGTTAGTTGTGACCTGTAGTTTCAGTAATGCAGCCCAGCAGGCCTTTAAAATGTTCAGGCACAGGCTGCTAAATAGGATGTGTGAGGAAAGGAAAGGATTCAATCAGAGAGCTTCACCCTCCTTTTCATCTATACACATCCCTGTCATGGCAGCAAACAGGGCACATGTAAAAGGAGATGACCTTCAAGAATAGATCTCAGATATCAATTTTATTTCATAAATTTTATTCCTTCCCTCAAGACAGAATATTTCTCCAAGGTATTATGGTTGGCTGAGCAGAGCAGGAGGAAACACAAATTAAAAATCCCATTACATTGGCATACATATGACTCCATACAAGTAATGAGATAGGAATTTCCATACAATGTAAGGCTAAACAAACATCAAGAGAGGCTATAAATCCAAGTTAAAATGCATTAATTAATTTTAGAAATAAAATAGAAAGTTTCAATGAAAAACACCTGAAACTTGAAGTAACTGAAAAACAAGAATAACCATGTGAAACCTTTGTGGAAAAAAATTCCTTTGCCATTACTTCAAAATTGATAAATAGCTACATGGCTAGCACTGCAGTTTACAATTCAGAAATGCTCTAAGCATGATGCTGTACTAGTCCTGTTACCTCCTCTCCACTCACCTTCAAGCAGGAAAGAGGGCTACTACATCACACCAACTGCCCTGGCCTCAACTTGCTCACTAACCTTACTTTTCTCAGTTCTACATTCACTACACTCCTTTTGTTCCTTCTCTTTTCAGCACTTAAAATTTGCTTTATTTCAAATGACATCTAAATACATTATTAAAGTGCCAAAGCAAAATTAGCAGACACATGCTCTTGCCTAGTCGCTCTTCTGTACAATTAATAATTGAAAATCTGTTAAGTAAAAGCAGGAAATCCTGGACATCAGCTTCTTACTTACTTTTCTTCTCCATCACTGAAATCCTCCTTTTGATAACAACCTTAAATGATGATCTCAGGTAGGCATGCTACAGCACCAGGCAGGGTTCTAAAGAAGTGCCTTTCCCTTGCAACGTTACCAGACTCTGGTGCTCAACAAACATTGCTCTGCACTGACAAAGTCAATCAGCCCAAGGAGCTCATCCCTGTAATTGCTCTACTGCGAGTGCAGTTACCAGAATCAGATTCCTAACATACACAGGGGCTCTGATAGGTTCAATCTGTCAAGAAAACCAAAGCTGCCTCTAATTTGAACCTGTATCACCTCTACACATCACCATATTAAAATAGGGCATCTTAAACAATTCTATATATTCACCTTTTCTGTATGTAAGGCCACTGCTAAAACCCATCTGCAATGGATCAGCCTGCACAGCCACAGCCACAGTGCACTGCCAGGGCACTCAGTCATGGGAGGGGGGACACCAGAGCAAGCAGTTGTGGCCCTGGCACTCCTCTCCCATCCTTCATGCTCTCCTTGGAGCATCCAGGCCTGGAACCTACCCTGCATACCTACCCTGCTTCTCTCAGTTGAGCTGATTCAGAATCAAACTAAAAGGGAGCAAATTAATGCAGCTAAAAACCCACTTCAAATATAGGACTGCATTTCCAAAAGGAGCCTTCCATTTTTAGAGCAACAGCTTTTAAGTCCTCTCCTTGAGACATCTTGACTGCAATTTCCATGAAAGCCGAACGCTTCCAGCTCCCATGGAAATTAGCAAGTGAGGTGGGTGCTCAACATCTCAACAAGCCATGGCAAAGGAAAAATGTTAAACCTGAATCACCTACAATTAGGAGGTGCTATTCAGTTTTAGAAACCACGTAAAAAAATGAGCTATTTAAAGTAGGAAAAAAAAAAAAGGAAGAAAAATTAATTCAAAAGATGTAGTGAAAAAAGCAGCATTTGAAAATGCATTGAATTCCTGCATCCCCAGACTCTTGATTTTTCATAGCCTTGGGGATGTGCCAGCATGCTGAAAAGATGAAAGTTAACATTCTTCCAAAGGGGTTACACAGATGACATGCCACTAGCCATCAACAAAACAGTAATTACAACAGCTTTATGTTTATTTGAGAATATTTTTTACTAAAAGAGTTCCTTAAAAAATTCTTAGATATTTTGTTAGGGTGATATTTTTACATTGTGTGCAATTTGTACTCTACCCAAGGTCTAAAATTTTAACACACCCAAAGGCTCCACTAAAACTGGGTATTTAGGTCATTTATATTACTGCAGTGAAGCGTCAATTATTTCGTCTGATACTCCTCGCCGTCCTGTAATTTGCCAAGAGTAATGTTTCCAGTCAGGAAACGCTGGCAAGTCAATAAGCGCAGGCTTGATTTGACTTGAACTGGCATCAAGGTTAGAAATGGAGAGGGCAAATGTGAATCTTCACTGTAAAACTAAATACTCTGTTTTGTGGGTGGTTAGCCATGCTTCCTGCTCCTTCTGCTCACCAGCACCATTCTCTTAATAGATGCAGGGAAGAAACAAAGAAATTTCTACTCATTGATGAAAATGCCTATTTAATAAATGCTACACAGTGAATTATGAAGCAACATAACCCAAATATGTTGGACAGTTAGCAAAGGGTTTCAAGGAACAGGAGCGACCACTGAGACAAACTCTGAATACAACAAGAATGGCAACATTTGGTTTATACACAGAGAATAAATCAGGATTTTTTTTTTCTCACAGGGACAGCTTGGTCCCTGTAAGCTCCAGGGTATCCCGGGTCTTCCCCAGTTCCACCCTTGGTAGCTGTTGAATGGTTGCCTAACACCTCTGAATTATTTTGTTCCTAAGTACATAAGAGGAATAGAAACCTCAATCTGTCATTTCAGACCTTCCTCTTCCCTTTTCGGGGAAATAAGGACGGAGAGGTCACTTACACCATTCTCTTCATGCTGATTTTGAGACCAGCAGAATACAGTCATTGCTGGATGAACCAAGAATAATTAATTTTTATCTACCCCTGCGTATGAGGTACAAAGAGTTTTGGAAAAAACATGAAGGCTACAACACTCAGCTTTTTAAAAAAACTTACGGCAATAATAAATAGCAAATAAAACCAAACCCACGAGCTTGAAAACCTAAACCCCGAAATGTTAACAGGTACTGAGAACTACAGTACTTATTCTAAAAGCTAGTGACTTGTGTATTGTGTAATTAAAACATCAGCAACTAAATTTGCTTCTGTCTGCTTTGTTGTGGCATAATTTCATGTGCCACAAACCACAAACTGTATCCATGTAGCACATGAGTCTAGAACCATTTAAAACAACATAAAACAAATAATGGCATATACATTTATAACAGTTGGCCTATAAAGTCTTCATCTTCACTGCCCTCAAGACTTGACTGTGTGTAGATGGCTGCTCTTTTTCTTCTACTTTTTGTTTCTTCTGTCAGTACCAAAATAATGTCATCACTAAAATTTGCCTGCATTTTCTGTAACTCTCAGTTAGTGGTCAGACCAATCTATACAGGCATTTCAGTTAACAAAATTACTCCAAAGCCTTTTCATTAATGGACAACGAAATAACTATTTCTCTCAGGTAGTCATACTCCTTGTCAGTTCCCAAGAACCCTGCATCCATGCACAGAAAGGGGAAAACAACAATATACCCTAAATGGAAACAACATTGACAATAGATCAGTAATACTCTTAATAGTCTTCAAACTGCTTTCTTTTGAACAAGACCATCAAAAGAAATACATTTGCTTAGACTTTTCAAAAAACTGCACATTTTGAAATTTCAAGTCAAAATAAGGGGCACAGATGCAACAATCAAAGAGCAGCTGCTTGCTTAATCCATCAGGAAAATGATGCAAACAAAAGCTTAGATGAGTAAAAAGACAAGAATACAAATGTTGAGGCTATAATTTTTATTAACTGAAAACCAGAGTGTGCTTTTCAAATAACTGCAGAGAGATAAAATAATATGCAGATATTAAAATGCTGATGGATTCCCAGCTTCAAAATATTTCATTGAAAAAGCCATTAAAATCTACCATATAGCAAATACAGTTTCCTCCTGGTAATGGGAGCTACTTTCGCTTCACAGCTGCTGAAGAAACTGTCAGATTGTTTGGGTTATAGAACACAGAGAGTGTAATTTTTTTTATTAAATGGCTTGTGCATCTAATTAGTTATTTAATACAACCAATGGTGCAAGCAGCCAAGTGGAACAGGTCTTATTTACTAAATTTAATGAGGTAATTTGTTAGGAAAAGTTACTGTGAAATGCCTGAATGAAGAATGAACTAAAATTACAGGGTAAGAAAAACAGGTTATGTTCAGCTCAGATATATAAAATTAACCAGATGAACTGAAGACTTTCCCCAGGCTAGCACCTGATTTTGAGAGCTGGGTCCATTGCTAAAATTTGAAAAAAAATACTCGTAGCAATAAAAAGTTCATATTTGAATTGCTGCAAATGTAGTTACATCAGCAAGAACCTGACACACTCAATTTACAAAGCCAGGTCATTTCTGCCAGCTCTGTTGAGTCTTTTATGTTGTCAGAGCAATGTAAAGTACCTGCCAGAATACAGAAAGAATTCAACCTAAACAAATATTTAAAAACTCCTGAATCTTACAAAATTGGCACTGTAACAGGAGAGAAACCTATACAGTGGGGGACACAAGTCTTTCCATCCATAGGCATGATAAGCACAGAACAGCAGTCAGAAAGCTGGTTTGAGGAATATCTCCTCAAATTAATATTCACAAAATACACACAAAATTAATTATTCACAAAATACACACAAAACTACAGGCAAGGATGCACCACCAAAGTCTCCCAAAAGAGATCTAAATTGGTGCCTGACATTTTGTCTTCCCAGTGTACATTCAGTGTCTGTTCCTGAAAGCAAAGTAGCTGTCCAGCACAAGCTTAGTTTAACCCTAATCAGTAACAGAGGTCAACAAACAATAGTTTTAACTATTTGAATCTTGAGCACTGGAAATAGGAATTAATATAAAAATTTCCTTAGTGAAGTTCATAAATACAAAATGGCACTGGAAAAAGGAATGAATCTAAAAATTGCCTTAGTGAAGTTCATAAATAGCAAAATACAGCCATAAAAAACTTTCACCTATATAAAATAATTAATAAGAAAAATTCAAAAACATAACATGCAATTTAATATTCCTTGGCAAAAGATCTCCTGTGGTACTTTGGTCTTCCTACTTTCTGACTTGCTACAACAAGCATGGGATCATTTGGCAGCAGTGAATTATTTTACATATAGTCCAGCTGTGTAGCCCAAGCCATAATGGAAGACATGAAAGCAGCCTTGGACACTAAAAAGGCTGATTTTATCCCAAATTGAAGATCTCCAAGGACAGAGACTTCACAATCTCTCTGGACACCCTGTACCAGTGTTCAGTGACCCTCACAGTAAAACAGTGTTTTCATTAGGTACACACAAATGACACATCACTGGCTCATGTTCAAATCTGTGCTTTCCAGGTCCTCTTCTACAAAGCTGCTTTCCAGCTGGACAGCCCCCAGCATAAACTGCTGCACATGGCTGCTCACCATGGGCACAGGACTTAGCATTTTTCCTTTTTAAGCTTCAGGGAGTTTCTGTCCGCTCATTTCCCTTGCTGAGGTGCCTCTGGACAGCAGCATGACCAGCTGGCACATCAGTCACTCCTCCCAGATCGGTGCCATCAGCAAATTTCCTGAGGATACACTCTGCTCCATAACCCCAATCACTACTGAAGATGTTGCACAGGAGTATTGACCCCTGGAGTATGCTGCCAGCTACTGCTCTCAGGTCAGGCTTTGAGTTCAGTCAGTCAGTCAGTCAGTCACAGTCAGTCAGTCAGTCAGTTTGCAGCCCACACTTTGTCAGCTTCTTTGTGAAGATGTTACAGGAGACTGTTGGAAGCCTTAATGAAGCCCAGGTGGACAAAACACTCTGCCCTCCCTTCACCCACCAAGAGAGTCATTTCATCACTGGCAGCATCTGGCTGGCTGAGCATGATGCTCCCCTGATGAATCCATGCTAACTGCTCCTGAGGGCCTTCTTGCTCATTTTAAATGCTTTGAAAACAACACCATTCATATTCAGTACTTTAGCAGTTAAAAATGAACACAGTTAAAGCTGCTTTAGTGTAAATATACACCAACTGAAAATCTATAATTTGAGTGTAGAGCAGTTTTCTTCTGATTTCAGACTTCTTGGTTTTTTTCCCAAGTTACAGAAAAGTACAAGTCTTACTTGTACTTCCACACACATTTTCTCACAGAGATATGTGGAGAAAAAGAAACTGATTCATCACAAATAATCCATGTACACTTGACATCAAGATCCTACATTTTTGAGAGATTTTCTACAAACCCTAACAAAATTCCCTCCAAAATCCTGTCCCCAAATCTTTGGTCTCTAATTATTAGAATCTTAGCATGCAACCATAAGCAGACTAATCAAACAAGAAAAACTGCATTTCTTTTCAGCTAAGTATATAAATCCTGCTCTCTCATGTTTTTTTTCCTAATTAAGCAGTTTGCAAACTTGATAAAGCTTTGGGGGGAAAAAAACCCACCCTATTAAAATTCTAGAACTTTTTCAGTCTATGAAAATTTTCAGGATAAAAATTTGTTACCTGAACTCTGGAATAAACATATCTAACAATATATGAAAGCCCTCAGCACCCTCAGGAAATTCTTCAATGACCTGAATGTGTCAAAAAGAGGGAGAAGCAGATGACCATACTGACAAAAAAAAGCATGAATGATAAACAGAAGATCAACTACTTACTGTATCACTGCAAAGAGTATTTTTACCACAATTCAGTATATGCTTAAAATTAAATTACTTTCTAAAAAATCATTCATGAAACACCATGCATGATTTTGCTATATAACCTGTCAAAATCTGAAGTACAGTAGAAAACAAAAGCATTGAGTTCTTCATAGAAGAACATGACAACCACAATGAACTCTGTTTTAGATTGTTAGAGATTGTTAGAGATTGTTAGAGATGTTTAGATTGTTTAGGTTTTAGATTGTGCTTTTTCTTATGAATAGCTTAATTTTCAGGAAAGGTCCCCAGAAACAATTAATAAGTAAGTTTGCACTGAAAATAAAATATTGTTCTGGTTTTTTTTTTTTTTTTCAGAATAAAATTATTTAATATCCATATCCCAGACAAAACCTTAAAAATAGTCTTGATCATTGCAATAAATTTTCAGAAGATAATGAGAAAAATCTGTGCTTTTATGTTGTGATCACAGAACTGGAGACAACTTCTAGTGTTTGTTAAATAAGTTATAAATTGAAACTTTAATAGTACGGAGATGAATGCAATTTCCAATTACATGTGGAAAACTAAAGAAGAAGCTAAAGGAAAAGAAGTATTTTCTTTTTGGTCCTTTTTTTTGTCTTCTTTTTATGACTAAGCAGCAGCTAGGCACAAACTGCAAAGGAGGCATTTTTGAACCATCACCAAGCAGTTTAATGCTGCTGCTGCACTGATTCAACAGCTGCACAAATTAACCTCACCCTCTAGTAAACAGCATTTTGCCTCTTCATATTTTTTTAATTTTTACTTGCAAGCAGTCGGTTTCAAGAGATACCTGCTTCTTCTTCAAAATACAAGATAAGGTTAATTCTCTTTGCCAGGTTTTCAAGGACTACAAATAAAAACAAGTACAACATTTCACTTGAACCTGAAAAAATCCCTCTGAAATTCTGATACTTCTGCAACAAAGAGATTAACATTCTTCAATTAAAAAAGAAGAAAGCTTTCTTCAAATTCATTTGCAAGCAGTACATATTATTTCATCAGTTGAGAGATTAGATGTGCTGGTGAATCGGTTTCCAAGGTAACTGGGCCAACCATGGGGAAGTCATCAGGGTGATAAGGAACTCAGAACATTTAGGAGGTACCACATGGAAACAGAAGAGAACCTGCTGAACTGTACCTATTTAGATAAGCCTAAAATGTACTTATTTTACACAAGTGAAAGAGGATAGATTAGAACAGCGTTTCTAATGTTTAAACTGCAAGTTCATTAGCAGTGGCAGAACACCTGATGTGGGAGCAGAGGAGATGGTGCTTCTCCCTGAACACCACAAGCACGAGCAGAGCAAGCTCTTCAGCGCCCGTGCAACCCAGGCTGCCTCCCAAGACTCTGCTGCATGGCTGCCAGGTACAGGAAGCCAGGGAACATGGATCCCAGCAGCAACAGGAAAGCTGGACAGTGCTTAAAACAACTGAGATGGAGGAAGTATGGGGTTTAGGTCTCTACAGGTTCCCCAGCTTATTTGCACTACAAATGACACTGCAAATAGGTAAGCTCAACAAAATTGAACTTAAGAAGCCTGTTAAGGCTTTTTTTTCTTTTTTTAGGTTTTAGAGATTTAGGCAATTCCATTTCTAGAAATACAGTTAGGTAACAATGCAGAAAAAATATTTTATTTATGTTTATTATTGTTATCATTATTTATTTATATGTTGTTTATTTTTATTATTTCTGTTATTTAAAGTATGTTTATTGTTACTATATGCAAACCTAATTATCAATAAATACGGTACTTAAATACAGTACTTGACATTTGCAATTTTTTTATCTGGATGTCATGATTCAGCAAATCTGCAAAAACTAGAAGGCACAAGTGCTTCAGCCAGAAAGAAACCCATAATTAAGAGCAAATTAAAACATAACATACAGAAATAAAAATAGCTGGCCTTACATGGTACCCTCTAGGTGTTGTTTGCTTCTTCCTCCTACACAAATTGCACAACATACATCCATTTAGATTATCAATCCACCCCGAAATTTGAACTCAAGACAAAACACAATCAATAGACACTTGTAGGCAAGGTTTTCATCTCAGGGCATTCAGATATGCACACAAGCAGACTGAAAAAAAGATTATTTTGTATGCAAAACAGGCAAGTTACTCCCAGTCTGCACTTCTCTTCTGCGAAGGTGGAAGAGAGGCTTTTTGGAAAATATGCTGAGTTGCTGCTAAGCATCTGCTGTTTCCCAGATGGGGCAGAAACTCCTGATGTACAGCCAGAGGCCAAGGACACAACAGAGGGGACATATGATGGACAGTTTGTGTCAAGACCTAGACTGGGTAGTTCATTTCATTTATGTTAAGTACATCACTGTGACATACTATGTGCACTTGGATTCACTTTTGTTACTCTATACCGTGGGAAACTGTTAAGTTTTCTTTTTCAGTGCTCCAAATAGCATTTCTGAAAGCTTTTGAAAAAATCTAGAAGAGGAAAGACCAGCTCATAATATCTGAAATACTTTTCAGAGCTCAATCCTGTAAGCTGCTTCTTAGCTGGAAACACCATCACATACTGCACAAATCCAGGGGGTTTCTGTAAGAATAGAGACTGAACAAGATTTGCACTCAGTGTAGATAGTCCCAGATCACACAAAGTTCTCACACACTTCTTGTGCACTAATTTCTTAATTTGCAGTACCAGGGAAAAGTTTGATAGAGCAATAAGATAACTCTACATAATAGGAAAAAATATCTTGTGCAGATTCAAAGACAAAATCCTCCACATTATATAATGCCTCTGAAAACTACTCACAGAAAACAACACAGAATACATTGTCTTAAGATAGCCACACAGAGAAAAAAAAAATAGGCAATACCAACCCTCAAACTTTTAGCTTGACTGGGGAGAATTCACTGCACTGGGGAAGAGCTGGTAATTTGTGTAGCTCACTAACAGCAGGATGCTACTGTCCTCTATCTGCCCACAATTTAGCAAAACAAAGAAAAAAAAACTCAAATCAACGCCTGTGGAACACAGCAGCAAAAAAAAAAACCCAACTCTCTAAGTCATATCATCCCATAAGACACTTAAAAGACTGGCAGTCCAAAGAGCTTCATGATGGGATGGAATGATTATGTCAGCTTAACATCTCTGCAGCAAGCCTCCCTGCACCCTGAGTCTTAGGTTAACACAGGAAGAGTCACCACATGTGCTGTGTAAACATGCTTGAAACCACCACAGGAAAAAGAAATGGCCACTATCTGTAAATGACATGAAACAAATATAGCTGCCTCTGCAGAAGGACATAAAAGTGAACCACTCATCACTTCCAAGTTTAAAAAAAAACCCTCTGATTCTTCAAATATTGTATTCAGAAAACCAGCATACCAGAAACCTGCACTTGCATCCAGTGATATACAGAGAACAGGCATTTATTATTGCATGCAGGACCCTATACACTCAATCTAATCATGAAAGGAATTTTCCTTCAAAGTGGAAGTTTTCTAAACTACATCCTTGAACTACCATAAATAAAATTCTGGGAAAGCATCAAATAAGTTCACAATCTCTTGTTGTGAGTAGTACATAATTATAAGCAAATTCTATAATCATCCATCAGCGATTAGCATTTGGAGAAGCAGCCTCAGTAAGGAAAATTTACTTGGCTTATTTTATTTAACACATAAAATAAGAAAAAATACATTACTACATTGTAAAGTAAATTAGTCTTTTATTGGGCACCAAACAGCTACAACTATACTGCTTTTGGTACCAACCTGTTTTATTTAATTTTAATCCAGGCACACTGGATTAATTTATACTGCTGCCTGCAGCAGTATATATACATACTCCTCATGACTGTCCCCCCCCATCTTAAATCTCTTGTTCCCAGATCATAACTTGATAGCATTATAACAGTGAAAGGAGAACAGATTCTGGGAACTGTAATTTGTTGCCAACTTTTATTGGCCAAGCATATAATTACATCTATGAAAGACAGTATTTTCAAGGAAGTATCGAGTCACATTGCACTGCTGCAGAGAAGAAAGTCAGCACAATCATAAAAACACCAGGAACTCAAAGCACGGGTTGAAGCCACTTTCTTTTCCTTCCTCTATATTAATTTCAGTTTCAGTTCTGCTGAAGATACCATTGCCAACAAGCCCACTCTTGTCAGTCAGTTACATGTGAGGTACAATTCTGTCCACAGTACATTACCTACCTTTTTGTCATTTCTGAAACCTGGTTTCACAGGTAGTGAAGAGCTACGAGAAAGTGGGAGGTGTGTTTTGGAGATGTTGAGGACCACAAAGAAGTTCTCTCAAATCACAGTGGTGTAGGAGAGAGCAGCAGTGCAGGCAGGAGGCAAGGGCTCCACACAGGGGGCTGCAGGTCCAGGCTCCTTCCTCAGATTTCACTTGTACTTCGTTAATTTGTAAGTATGTGAGCACATGTTGTAAACAGTGAGTAGTATCTTCCTTCTGAACTGTAGTATTGTGACATCCATTCATCAGTATCATAAGACTCGCCCAAATTTGTTTTGCAGTTTTTATTTTCCATTAAAACTTGAAGGTCTTAATTCTACTCCTCCCTCTTCCACTTAGCCCTGTTGCATAACTGAGCACTACTTCATCTTGCTCTGTTTCTCTCCGTACTATCTGTTGTGCTCATTTATATTCATTATGCAGACAAAGAGACATTCTAGCCACAAAGTGAATACCTCGATAAGGCCCTGACTCTGTCTTCAAGACACAAATAAGAAAGTCTATCCTGGTTAGCCTGGTTTTAAAATTATTCTAGCTTCTTTATTCATTGATGTTTTATTTATCTCTCTCCCCAACCTAGCCCTGGGGGAATGCTCCACACTGAAACTGCTTCAGAGTAGTGGAGTTAAATGTTAGCCTTTCTCACCTCCCAGCCACCACTTTCAAAGAGCATAATGGGAGAGACAACCAAAAAAAGAAAAGAAAAAGAAAAAAAAAAAAAAAAAGAAAAAAAAGGCAGGTTTTATCTCATACTGTGACTGAATAAAATAGGATGGAGAAGTATCCAGAAGAGGATTCTGGTTTGAGACACAAATAATATCTGTTATCACTAACTGGGGACTCCAATTCAGTAAAGTACTTACATTCCTATCAGCTGGTCAAAGAAAATCACAATATTTATGTACAGACTAAATCAAAAACCTGAGGTTGCTCACTTAAGCCCCCCACAAAATCCAAAGGGCAATGAAGTTGCAATGGGGTGGTGCTACACAAAGTAAGCACAAACATTGACCAAGACCCTGCCTAGGGTCTAGAATCAATCTATTGAGTACTACAGTCTCTCTGACTTCTTCCAGCCTAAAGCCCAAGTAAAAGCTGCAAACAGATGTCTCCTTTAATCAGGGCTCAAGGCCAACAACTGCCTTCTGAAGGCAGGTGACTGCAGCATTTGATCAAAAACCCAAGAAAGATGTAACTCTCTTTGTGAAAGCCTATCCAGGAGATGAAGATGACAGCAGCGATATAAAAGGCCAAGTGCCTGCAATGCTCATCCACTACATGAGAGTTAAAATTTAATTCCCCTTATATCAAAGAATCTCTTCTTAAAACTAACAGCTCCTTATCATTTCATTGTAATGACTCTTTCAGCACATCTCAGATCCCAAAGCTGCCTCCTCAGTGCCTGAAAGAAATGGTCGAAATATGAAGCTACACAGTTGTGTTTGTCCTTGTGTTCCTTCTAGTGCCAGGACCTGCAAAATCATCCAGTACAGACACTTCTTTTGGTCCCACATTGAACTGAAAGGATGGAAGAACACAACGTAACCTACGGTGCAGTGTTTAGGTAGGTGCTCCTCTAGAAAATTATGGAGGTCCAATTCCCCTTCCTATGCACATCTTCCAAAGATGGCTACCCCTTCTGTCTGCACTTTTATCAACTGTATGGACCAGCCAAAGTTTTTACTAAAATGTTATTGCAACACGCCTGAGAAGCTGCTGGCCTTCATGAGATGATGTACACTGCACTCTAAGATCAGTAGGAAACCTCATTAAGTGCTAGCAAATAGCTAAACATAATACTGATCAGCTTAGAGGTGTGATGTGATCACACAAAGGAGACTCACTGGCTACTAATTAAACTAAAAAACTGCTTTCAACTGAAGGCACTACAGCCTCTTCCATGAATCTGTGCCACTTGTTAAAAACTGTCGGGCAAAAAACTACAGGATTTTTTTTTGTTATCCATGCAATATACTGATAATTATGAATTATAAGTAATTTCCTTTATTAATAAAACAGCTTTGCATCTCTTTGAATATTAACAAATATTGATACTATTTCCAGCAAAGCATCAGTTCATGGTTTCATTAGAGATCTACCTGACGCAGACATTTTCTGACACAATTCTTGTAAGCGGATGAAGAGACCATCCCACCAGTACTTAGTATAATTAGACAGCAGACTGCATGTTCAGTGCACTGTTTCAGGCTCCTTGCATAACAGACTACAATTCCCAGGGCTAGTTGCTTTGGGAGAACAAAGTCAAAGCACAGAATAAAGGCCCACAATTGTTGTTATTACCGTAGTTAAAAAATATCCTACAATCTCACTGCTACATATCCTACAATATGCTAAAAAATATCCTACAGTCTCAGAGGTGGCAAGTCCACTGGTAATTCATGCAATGGTTCAGCCTTACCTCCTAATACTCATAATCATGTTTCCAGTTTTAAGAAAAATTCCCCTAAGTCATCTCAATTTGAGAAGGTTTTTAACATTGTCACCTGATTTTGCTGTATTACACCATTCTCTAAAGTTCTGTTTGTTCCAAACTTTCCCATTCTCTTAAGTTTACTTGCTGTCACACATCCATGAGAAAAGGAAGCACTGCCTGTTTTGCAACTCTCCTAATGCCCACTCCATTCAACACTTCTGAATGCACCAAAAGATAAAAAAATTAATAGCTGTGCATTTCTTTAGGTCACTGCCACCATCACGTCTATCCAGGTGACCTGTTACAAATGCACACTGATCACTTATTTTTATTCCAAATGGTGCAGAAAATGACACAGGACTTAGTGATGTTGTAATGATGGTTTCCAGCATCATTGTCTGCCATTCTCATGCAGTATAATTTGCATTCTGTAGTACAGGGGTGCTCAGGAATCCTTGCATTCAAGCTCAGTGCTCTCAATCAGAGTCAGTGGCGTAATCCCTGGAAATCCATTACCACTACCATCTGAACTAATTTACTGATCAAGTTCCTGTAACATGATGAAGGGCTGCACAATATCTAGGGCTCCCAAAAATATCTTATTTCTGGTGGTGACACTGATGTCCATACCAAATATACAAATACCGATATAAGCAGAAGCAGTTCTTTCAAAGTAAGATGTTTCAAATGCAATTTATTGCATGATTGTGGTTTTTTTCACTTTAGAAAAGTAATAAAATCTGAAACCCCAAAAAAATCTTAAATTCTGAAAGGGGAATGAGGGACAGTACTCCTTTTCATCTACTGCTAGTGGTTTTTTTCAAGTAGTGAGACAAAAGATAAAATTTTGACCTTTATTTTCAAAGTAATCCTAGCCAGTCATTAAATGACAACTATTATTCATCAAGTCACCAAGTGATGCTGTATCTTAGAATTCCAGTGCTAATAAAAGACAAAGAATTTCATCTAGTATTTCATGATTATAGTACCACTCTTGTTTAAAAGAGAACAAAAAAATACCTAATACCAGAGAGAAGTAGTGACATACCTTTAACAGACCTTTGCTACATCCTCCTGGCAGGTTTACCCTGCACTGCAAAAATTCTTGCAGCTAAAGCAAGCCCCATACCCTTGGGAGCATGTTTGCAATGTAAGAATAAATTACAGAGTTTTTAAGACAAAAAATTATCTTTCAAAACATTCTGATGAATTACCACTACAATATTTTACTAGTCAAGTATCTGCATACACAAATAATTTTGTTTCAGTTCTTATTTTTCTTGGTGTACAAGTGTATCCTTTAAAAAGTAGTGGCAGTAGATTTGCCTATAAGTTGGTCAGATGAAGCAGATACTCCACACAACACAGACCAGAGAAAACACTTTCTCGTCTCAGGTCTCAGACACAGTTTTAAGGAAAACTGTGATAGAACATATGGCACATCTAGATTTTGTTGTGTCTCACACAATAAAGAATCAAGTTATCAAAAGCAAAGTCTGACATCAGAACAATCTGTGGACAGTACAAACCAAAAAATGAACAGTACTCATTGAGCCTCTATGGATATGAAGCTATATATTTCACACATTATTCACTCATTATAAATAATAAAATACAATAAACAAAATCTATACATAACATTGCAACAAAAACTTGTTGGAGAAGGTACTACAGTAAACTCTTGACTCAAGTGATGAACATCATCTGCATAAAACAATGAAAAAATTATAAACTAAATGATTAAAAAAGCTTCTTTGCTGTCTCTTCAATTTTTAATGCAATGCAAAATGTCAAGTCTGTAATCCTAGTAAACAAGCAAACTGATGATAGAGGGAAAACTGTGTCCGAGGCCACGACAAAACTGCAGTTCTGCAAGTGTCCAGAAGCAATAGCAGGGGAGGGGGTGGGGGGCCTGGGGAGGAAGGAGGAAAAAGATTAAAAAACAGAGACGATATTTTAAAACCAAAAAATCTGTTCAGTGCTCAGGTAAAGTGAGGCAAAATGGTGAAATAAGAGTCCAACTGTGTATTTTGGATAATGCTATACCGAAGGACTACCGACGCAGCAGGAAGAAGCCAGCTCTTAAAGAAAGGCCAAAAACCTGCCCTGTGACTTCTGAGAGCGCTAAAGGCTGCGAGTGAAGTGCTGCCAAGTACCACTGGCTTACGAGAGCTGGAGCAGGACCCTGCTGGGGCACAGTGCTGGGCTCTGACCCAGCCCTGACCCAGCCTGTGCCCCCACCCCAGCGCCCAGCTGGGGCACGAGACCACCCCTGGCAAGCCCCTGGCTTCTCACTGCTGCATTTACCTTCCAGCAGCACAGCATTCTCAAGCTAAATCCAGCTTTCTCAAACTGAGAAACCTGGAGCTCTTAATGGAACAGATTAACTACAGTGGCTCTTCAGGGCTTAGAGGCACAAGTGACCCTTTGCACTCGGAAAATAAAATTAATAACGTAAATCATATAAGGGCACAAGTGGCTTGCTTTAGTAGAATCACTTTTAAGCCAAAGGAGTGAAAACAATTTATTCTATTTGCTATCTTTTATACCCTTTTTTCAAAGAAGTATTCAAAAAACTTCTCACTAACCTCTCTTACGTTTCAGAAATGGCTGTTGGTAATCTCCAGACATACACATTGATCTGTCTTCTGGGAGTTGTTTAGCTTCACAAGGGCAGCAAAATGCCTCTCTCCTTCACTACTGGAGAGATAATCTAGATACACTAGACAAAATCAGCAACTTGGTATATTTTACGAAGTGAGTAGTTCAAAGATTTCACTTCAAGTGTACAGCCTAGGATGAGATAATTTATTTGTTTAACCACAGCTTTTGAGTATTTGGACTCAACTGGGCATCAGATCACATTCCCATTCCAATCAAGGAATTCCCACTCCAATCAAGGCTTACCTCAGCCATCCAGACCTCAGCTACTGCTACATGCAAAATGTTGCTGGGCTTTCCCTCTGCTGCAAATGAACACTACTACTCAACAGTTCTATTCTTGTATAGGCAGTTTTAAATTTTTCCTTTTCCTCATAAAAATTAAACTCATAATATTTGTTTAAATATTTCCCAAAAATCTTTTGCCGTATTAAATGTCACTTAGAAGGTTAGGTCCATCTGCCTATATATACAACAAAGTATGTCCCAAAAAACGCCTTAAAATCCTTTCCTAGCTGTTTCAATTAGCAGTGGTGGGCCTAGCTTCTCATTAAAGGTCTAGTTTCAATCCTTAAACTTAACTATCTGTAATTACAAAGTAAGAATCTAAGCTTTATGCAATGAACTCTTACTAAAATACTCATATAGATTTAAACAACATTAACTATCACAACTATTAAACAACAATTAACTATCACAATCAAACCTACTGGAGCCGCTGTACCACCTTTAGATTTGCAAAACCATGCAAAACCATGCTGATAAATAACACAACAGGTCACTTAGTATATTTTACAAATAATAAAATTAAGTTAATTTATCTTGGATGCAATTTAGCTGCTTCCTTTACCAAAATTCACAATTAGGAAAATAGTTTTTCTCTGATCTGAATGAAGTAACAGAACCACGTGATGGCTCAAACTGGAAGTGATCTACCAAGGTCATCTGGTCCAACCCCCAGCTCAAGCACAGCACTCCTTGCCCAGGACCACGGCCAGACAGCTTTTGAGTATCTCCAAAGATGGATTATCCATGGCCTCTCTGTTAACCTGTGCTCAGTCACCCTCATAGGGAAAGAATTTCCTGATGCTCCCAGGGAACCTCCTGTGTTTCAGCTGGCGCCCACCCTGTCACTGGGCATAACTGGAAAGAACCTGGCTTTGTTTTCCTTGCACCCTCCCTTCATGTATTTATAAACATTAATAAGACCATTGAGTCTGCACTTCTCCAGGCTCAGCCGTCCCAGTTCTCTCAGCCTTTCCTCACAGGAGAGATGCCCCAGACCTGTAATCATCTTAATGGGCTGTCACTGGACTTTCTGCAATTTCCTGTGCTGGGGAGCCTGGAATAGGGCCCAGAACTCCACACGTGGCCTCAGTGGTATGGAGGAGGGATGGCAGCACTCATGCTAAGCCAGCCCAGAACACAATCAGCCTTCCTTGTTACACGAGCACATGGCTGACTCACGTTCCGCCTGAGGCTGTCCAGCACCCTGGAGCCTCCTCTGCAAAGCTGAAGAGGATCCACCCTCTGGATGGTCCCCAGAACACAAGGATGCACGAGGCCAGGCACAGGACTTTGCACCTCTCTCTGCTCAACTTCATGAGGTTTGTGGCTTCCCACCTCTCTGTTCAGCCAGTTTCCAACCTACCTCACTGTCTGCTCATCTAGCCCACACTTAACGAGCTTCTCTGTGAATATGTTGTGTCAAAAGCCTTACTGAAGTGAATGTACAGCAAGCCACAGCTCTCCCCCCACCTATTAAGCCCCCAGCCATTTCTTTGTGGATGGTTATGAGGTTGATTAGGCACAACTTCCCCTTTTTTTCCCCTTTTTTTCCCCTTTTAGGCCACAAGGTCACGACTTACTGGTAATGACAGTGTCACACATTGCAGTAAACCACAGTATGTCTCAGCAGTTATTTTGGATCTACAGCTGTTAAGCTTAGAGAATTTTTCACTGGCCATGCATGAAGAAAGAGAGAAAAGAAAAAAAAGGGGAAGAAAAAAAGAGCCCCTCTTTTTAATGGTATTTCCCTTCCCCAGAATTCAAATATTAACATGAAAGAAATGTGCAAAACATCAAGGAAGCATTTTTAGTCAACCTATTAAATTAAGAAAGATAAAACTGAGCAACTACTTCAGAGGAAAATGGTTGGGCAAAGGGGAATAAAGAGCTACATGGCCTGGTAGTCTCTTCCTATCAAATGTCATACTGAAACATTCTCATTTGTGTTAGTTCACCTTGCCACACTGCTAAATTACCAGCTCTTTACAAGAGTGCTCTAAACCTCTGGATTAATGCGCTCTTTCTGCATTTTTTGCCCTTGCAAAAAATATAACACTAACATATTTTGAATATTCAATTTAAACGCTCCATGCACAATGAAATCTACTGGGCAATCACTCAGGCCAACACTATTGAGAAAATATCTTTGGGCTTTTAAGAAGGCAGAATTAATAGGTATGTCAGATTCTACACATCTAAGGGATCTAGAGTATGTCAGCACCTAAATATATCACCATCCATCTTAAAAATGACTGCAAGCTTATAAAGATGTAAAGATGATTACAAGCTAGATAAAAAAAAAATCCTAATGCTTTATCATAAAGGCCATGAATTAGATGAATTAGAGAGGAGTTTGACAGCATGACTTTTAAAAGCCTCTATAGTTTATTGCTTTCAAACAACTAACGCAAAATACAGTGATTTCATCAAATGGAAATCCCTAGGTCTACATGCATCATAGACTGAATACTGGAAGATATCCTTTCAATGTGAACCAGCATCTTATGCCCTTGAGATTATTCACTGAATATTAAGGCAGATGGAAACTGCAGAGTGGAACATCAGAAGTTACAGATGTGCACAGACTAAGAAGCACAGCTTTATGTATAATAGCACAAGGCAAACGGGTCTTGGAGACAAATTCTGCATTCACACCTTCCACTAACTTTATCATATGGAATTATCTGAGTGATCTGATGGGTCTCTTGGATCAACTCTTGTAACTAACTCAAGTAAAATTAGCTTCTCCCAGTAGAACACTTTCTATATAAAAGACGACACCACAGAATAACATCCATTACTTTGTACCATTTAATTACAGGAAGTACTCTTTTTAATAGATTATTTGTGGCCTTCAAGGTTAACAGAGCTAAAGGTAATTGCAACAGTTTAAAAAAATCACAGACACTACTACACAACACAGTAGTCTATCACGAACGTAGGAAGAGTGCCCTCTATTAAAATTCTTTAATCTTAGTTGGAAAACATTCAATTCCATCTTAAAAGTGGAATGCTGCCACTTAGTTTTCAGGTGCCTTTTCATCTGAATACAGAAACGCAATAACAGTCCTTTTCAGGCCTTGTGCATCACTCAATGAGCAAGATAAGTTACCTAAGGCCCCTGTTTTAGGATAGAATTAACCAAGAAAAAGACACATAAGAGCATCAAGTTGCTACAGCTCTTCCTGCAAACCCACATGGCTGAAGCAGAATCCATTAGACATGGTCCAGATGAAGTCTCCTTGGTTAGTTATAAAATGACATCCATAATTCCCAACTGCTTCCAAAATATTTTGCTTCATGTTATCTCAAATGCCATTTGCCTTCCTCGCAGCTGCATCATATCAGGGGTTGCTGCTGTGGTTCTATGGGAGCAAGTCAGAGTGGCTTTCTCCTTAGCTGTCATTCCCTACAAATGAGTCACTAGTTTACTGTGAAAGTTCTTAGCTCATAAATCCATCCCCACTACTCAAGTCCTCGTAGTCACCCATATTTTGCTGTAATCCTATGCAATGATAAGGCTTCCCCACTTTCTGCCAAAAACTAGTGTCATTAGCGTGCTCCAACTTCCTGAGACAGAACTACTGAAATTTTTAACAAGGTCTTTTATCTTATCAAAGGCAGATCCTAATTTAGTCTGGCATATACTACCTCTGATAAATTCATTTACATGTATTCCATTTGCCTCTCTGCCTTTGATTCTTTAAAAAGTGCTCTCTATTGCTTTGCTATGGGGAAAAAAATTAGTAATTTTCAGGCAGCCAGTACCATCTTTCTTCTACTTTCTGAAAAACAGCTATTAAATTTGCTTTTCTGCAGTTAAATACCATTTCTACTTTGATAGTGCTCTTTTAGTTTTGAAATATATGCTACAAGATTTTCTAAAACACAGCTTCTTTCACCAAAACCCATACAAATTTGAGCACTAGGAACCTGTAGGTTTCTTCTTCATTTCACTATATGAATTTCCACAATAAACTGTGAGTGATAACTCTGACCATAACTCATACTCACTGCATAACACCCACCCTCCTTTCTTGTTGAATTTTAATGGATGAATATCTTTATACTACTTGGACTCTTTTCCTTTACAAGGTCAAACTCAGCTTGACTTCTGGCAACTTCTTAGTCATATTTAAGACTTTTGAACTCTTATGACATTCTTCATTTTTTCAACAACCACTTTTGCCACTCCTTCCAAGTTCTTGGCTAACTTATGATGTTCTCTTTGGCTGACTTTTCTTCTGATTAGGTCTGCAATCATTCTGCTTGTATAGTCTGCTTTTTCTTGGGATGAAAATCCTACGCACTTTTTCTAATTCTGAATCAAAGAGTTCCCTTTGCTCTTTGGTTCACCTAATTTCAAACCATTTCCCTACAGATTCTCAGTCTGCATTTTTGGAATTCAAAACCTTTAATTGGAAACCCCTTTCAATTTAAACCACATAAACCTCTGATGCAAATAATTCAATCCAAATTCTGTCTCTATATACAGTCCTTCTAGAATGCCCTAAATACTTATGAAGCCCAGGTTTTAGGCAAAATTATTTGATTTTAGTTCAAGAGCTACGTGTGTGAACACTGCGCCCAGGAATTGCTGATCCCTAGAATTGGCAGTGAAATTATGACTTCTATATAAGAGTTAAAGACTCCACAGCATATTGTAACAGGGAAATAATTTTATTCCATTTACTGTAGTCCAATAATTCCATATATACTTAATACAAGAAAACCCTTTTGCACCTGAAATTGTGTGCAGAAGACTCATCGGTGAAGGCATAAAATTCCACAGCAATAATGAGGTGTCTTTGTTCACCACTGAACTAAGTGACTGAATCAAAATAGTAACTTCTGAAATGCTTTATCCCTTTACTATCTGTTATCTGAGTGCATCCAGTCTCTGAATCCTTTATACTTACTTCTCATTGCTTTCATTGACAAATACATATAAAAGATTCTGCCTTTTATAAAAAGATCTTCCCTAAGAGCATATCACCAAAGCAAAGAACCTGGTTTTTTTACACTGTTATTTACAAATAATCCAAGTTAGCAGGACAATCCCTGCAGTACAACACATTTTACTACTGAAGTCAGTAGAATTCCCCATACTTGACACACCTGGAAAAAAGCATAAGTTCATTTTATGCAGCAGAATAGACATGTTCCAAGCTACACAGCCAATAGCCCTGCATGCCAAACTACTTCACACATTGAGATGAACGAAATTGATTACCAGCTTGCTGTCCACTTTATGTAATTTAAATATGAGCATAAAAGTTCAGTGATATATTCAACACTACAGGAGTCAGTGACTAAGCCTACCTAATACTTAGTTTCATGCTTTAGCAAAAACTGTCATCCACTCCTAAAGTTGCAAACAAAGCATGAACCCTTATGGGGAAGGGAGCACCCAAGACTCAGAGATACTCGTGACAAACGTCAGAGGGTCCGCAAGAGCTTACAAAATTTTATTAGTAAATTATGCCCACCCTGGAGACAGTTTCTCACCTTCAATGCCAATTAGCTATCATGGGCAGTCTGATCTTCTAGACCTTTCTGGAAAGGGTTGGAGGGCTTTACCAGTCTTTGCTGGTCTTTATGATCACCAAATGATGACCAGTCTTGATGCCTGGCTTGACCTTTGGTCAACATTTCAGGCCCAATCCTCAACCTCATTCCTGCACTTGTGCTGTACGGTGTTGCGCTTATCTCCAGGATCCCAAACCAGAACATTACCCTCAGCAAAGTGCTGCCCTTCCTTTGTACAGCCCCTTCTTCAGAAACATCCTTATCTTTTTCACATAATGTTATTACCAACAATCCTTGGTTGGCTCCACAGCTATCCGGCTGTCAGTGTTTGAGGATACATATTAGGTCTCTTTTATCTTCTAGGCTTCTGCATGAACACAGGAGCTGAAGCAGTGAACCAAATTTAAGGAAAACAAAATATTCTTTGTGATTTCAGAAAGAGGTACACATCTTTGTTTTATCTGTAAGCTTTCATAATTAATCCATTCAAAAAGTGGATGAATTTCTCAGATTCCGTAACAATTTCAACTCTAACAAAGCCTCGGGGTCTTTCTGCAACTCCTGTCTTCCATACTGGCCTTAAACAACAAGTGTCCTACATGCACTGTGACTACTTTATTTATAAAATCACAGGCTCACTGGGGATGGAAAATGTGGAGATTACTGAAACCCAACTCAGTATTCATTGAAGTAAAACACACATAGACAAGTTTGGACAGTACAGTGCCTGTGCATGGGTCACCGTCTCCTATGATTCCTATGATCCAGAACAGTTCATCAACACTTTAACAACAGGTCAGTACAATACTGCGCATTGCATCAAGCACAGAAATGCTCCTTTTTTACACTAAGACTTGAAAGTGCTTTCAGCATACTTTATTATGATGCTATTATATAAAGAATAATGATATTTTAGATTAAATATTTCCAACGTAATTATTGCCAGATTGTTTCAGATTTTTCTCTTTTTTTTGCCACTATTTAGATTCCTGAACACATTTTGTTGGGGCAACCCCTAGCATCAATATAAACTGGGGGAACCAGTTTAGGCAACCCCTAGTATCAGTATAAACTGGGAGACCAGCAGCAGCCCTGCCAAGGACTTTGGGGTGCTGGTGGATGAGAGGCTGGACATGACCCAGCCATGTGCACTCACAGCCCAGAGAGCCAAACGTGTCCTGGTGAGAGAGATCCCACCTGGAACACAGCACCCAGCTGTGGGGTCCCCACTTCAGGAAGGACATGGACTTGTTGGAGCAAGTCCAGAGCAGGGCCACTGAGATGGTTAGAGTGATGGAGCACCTTTCCTATGAGGAAAGGCAGAGATAATTGGGATTGTTCAGCCTGGAAAAGGGAAGGTTTTGGGGTGACCAAATTGCAGCCTTTCAGTAGCTGATGGGGGCCTACAAGAAAGATGGAGAGAGACATTTTACAAGGGCTTGTAGTGTCAGGACAAGGGGGAATAGCTTCAAACTGAAAGAGAGTAAGTTAAAAATACATATTAGGAAAAGACTCTTTACTGTGAGTGTGGTGAGACACTGGAACATGCTGCCCAGAGAAGCTGTGGATACCCCAACTCTGGAAATGCTCAAGGCCAGATTGGATGGAACTGAGCAACTTGGTCCAGTGGAAGGAGCCCCTGCCAATGGCAGGGGGGGTTGGAAATAAATGATCTTTCAGCTCCCCTCAGAAATGAGGAATAACTGAAAGAAAGACTCATTCATTGAAATTATTTTTATAAGAAGTTTGTAAAAAAATTTCAAAGCAACTGTTAAGTACAAATTTCATTTATGTTCTACACTAATCACAGCACTTGTAAATGTCCTTCAAAGGTGAGAGAGTACAAGTTCCAATTCTGGAAGACCATTGGAACAAGACATGATCTGGAAAACTGAAATATTGTGGGGTATAAAATTCAGTCATGCTGCCTGCCAAAAGAGAGGAAGCACAACAGGAACCACAGGCACTAGTGATTACATTCTCTTCATATGGTATTAGCAGAAGGATGTAAGAGCCGCTTGCCATATATCTTCTTTCATGTTACCCTCACTTCCACCAAGCCCCAAAACTCAAGAGAGGTCTGCAGAGATGTCCCTTCACCACTGCACCTTAAGGAAGCTTTACAGAATGCTAAAAACTGCAGCAGCAGCTCGGGCCAAACCCCCTCACAGCACCACAAGTCCCCTGCTGTCTGCCATACGGTTTGATAAAACAATACCCAACCCCTTGGCTGGTGGGACAGAGTCAGTGGAGCAGAAGTTGCAAAAGGAAGCTCAGCAGGAGACACAAATTGCTGTTAACAGCTTTAAATGGTTTAAGGCGTACCTGGTGCCAGAAATCAGGCACTAACAGAAGATGCAGCCATTAGCTGTCAGGGCAGCAGAAACTATGGACTGGGAAAGGGAAAAGGTGAACATTACTCTTCATCCTAATTCTGCCCAGGATGGAGGAAGCATGGCTCAAAAAAATGACTTATCATTTGTACAATCAATACATTTCCATTTGCTAGGGTGTGGAAAGCCACGAGCTAATGAACTCTGCATTACAGGCAAACCTTGCCCAATTAGCACACAGAGCCTGGGAAGCAGTACACAAACACAACCCTCAGGAAACCCTGCAAAACCCAACGAAAGACCAATAAATCAGTGAGTGCTGGGAGTGCTGGGAGGGTAGGGTAGGTGGGGTGGGGGATGTTGTTTTGTTTCTTTGGTAGCAAAGTATCCCTGGAAAAACCAGGGTATGTTTTTCTTTATCCCATTTACTTAACTTTTTCACCTCATACACTTGCCCTGGAGAGCTTCAGTTCTATCCCTGAGCACAAACACAACACCTCAACACAAGAGCAGGCCAGTGCTGATAAAGGCCTCTATATCACTACATAAACAGTCCTATGAACAGCTACAGAAATGTTCACATCCCTTGTTTAGCAACACACTCCATTGCTGTGTCCACTGCCACTCTTGGGCCCTTTTGTACTCCTTTTTATTAACAGCACCAAGCTGGTTTAAGCTCCCACAGACATAAATGACTGCTCACGTCAGCAATACCACACTCCAAATACCTAGAAACTCTCCAAGCCTACAGTGGCCTCTGGGTAGTCACCTCCTCCTAAAGGGACTTTCAACAGAGATGAAATCAGCAAATATATCCCATCATCCTAGAGCAGAGCAAATGGCCCATGGAGCATGGCATCTGTGATAGCAAAATTACAGACTGTAACATAGTACAGTTCCTCCATGCATTGCCTCGAGTCTTCCTCTTGATAGTGAGTTTCTCAATAAATGAGTCTTTCCTGCTTGGGAGACAAGCAGAATTCAGTTTTTATCAGTTAGGTTTTATTTTTATCAGGTAAGGTTTTATTTATTTATCCTTCTGCCTATACTTCACTGCTTCTCACAGTCCTCAGCATTACCCTTAAAGTGACAAAAAAATATCTTACATGTCTGCCTGAAGAAGTCACAGAAAAATAGTCCAAAGATGTTTACCTAAACATGTTGAGATCTTCAAGTAACAACTTTATGGCAATAACTACCCACTGATTCCACAGTTCACACATTTAAATGTCAACTTTGTTAATTATTTGGGAGTTCTCCTGTAGGAGGAGAGTGAAGGTATACAATACTGAAATCAATGCTAAACATCCAGAGTTTGGGTTGGACTTTGAACACCACTATCTAGCAAAATACTCAAGTACAAATTGCATCATTTTCATAAAGACAAAGCAGTTTCCAACAGTTCAGAAAACACTCCTGTATCGCTTTGTATTTTCCTCTCTTGCAATCATGCCATGCATGAGATGATGTTCAGCTAAGTATTAATGAAACCAGTCATGCCCACTAACACAAAAAATTGTGTAGAACAGAAAAATCCCTAAACAGTTGCTGCCTATTCAGTCAGATGCAACATCCCTGTGTAACAGATGGGGCACAGGGAGTGACTGGGTAAGTTCATCTGCTGGCACTGTGTGAGGGGACAGAACACAAGTCCCTCTTGCCGCCTGCACTGCTCGATTACTGATAGCTGGGCTGCACAGAAAGCTCCTGCCAGAGCCAGCTCCAGCCTCCCAGCAGCGTGTCCCAGGAGGAGTGCAGGAGCCCAGGGACTCAGGAGCCACAAGGACCCTCCAGGGGCTTCTCCAGCTGCCCCTCCTGGGTCTGTGCCTGCGGTGGCGTGGCCAGGCAGTGACATGATGGCCCTGGCAGTGACCTGATGGCCCTGGCAGTGACCTGATGGCCCTGGCAGCCTGCCCTGGCCCACAGAGCTTCCCTCTGCCGAGGGAACTGCACAGAGAAGGGAGCACCGCTCCAGAGGCAGCTTTTAATTTTCCACAACTTTTGCTGCAGTTCTTCCTGCTAGGGCCAGCCTTCCACATGGTCTCACTTCTGCTTCCCCACATGACTAACAGATTGCAGGCACTGGAGGCACACAGGACAAAAAGCAGGGGATCTCCCAAACCCTCCCACAATGTTCTCTCCCAGCACAGCTTTTATTCTTTTTTCTTCCTAATTACAATAAAGATGCCAGAATAATGAAAGCAATGACTTGTTTACTTTGGACAAGCTTTTTAAGAGTGCTTTATGCTTAAACCCATGACAAATGTGCTCTTTCAATTATTTACAAAAATTACTTTTAAAGCATTTTCCTGATGGACTACTATTATTACTGGACAATATTTAATCTGAAATGAACATAGCATGAAAAACTTGAAAAGAAAAAATACAAATAATTGAGAAAATACTCTTAGAGCACTTGGTATGACAGCATGAGTCAAACAGCGATACAGTGAAGTAAAACTGTCACTATTAGCTCTTTCAGAAACAGCAGAAAAGTCTGACCATCTCAAGAATAAAATCAGTGGAGTCACTTTCTGGATTTTCATCTGTTGGAACCATCATAAACAAGTGGTAGATCTTTCAGAAGAGAGAACATCATCCTATTAGTACATCTTGTCTATTAGCTTGAGCTGGAAAGCAGTGGAGGGGACAACTTCCTTTGTAATCAAGGTTTTCCCCACTTCACCTCCCTCCAAGAGTTCAAGAAAACCAGGTACTTTAATTATGGGAACAATCAAGAGGGTACAAAAATACTTAGAATTTTTGGTTCATGATGCAAGCCTGAACAGAACACTAACAAACTAAAATTAAAGAAAAATCCATTATCCTGCCTTGGAATATTTTCTTTCTTTCAGTGTAAAAATCCTCTTTTCAAAGCAAGACAGTTCTTTTCACTCCCTCCCATGATAAACAAATATGAAAATGTGGTTGCTTTATTCAGATGAAAACTTCATATTACAATACACATCCCACCTACTTTAAACCACAGACAGTGTGAATGCAGATTTTGTAAATAACATTACTTTGAGTTTAACACTGGCACTTCTGTTCATTGACTTAGTAATTTTCATTGCTAAAATCACAAAGGGAAAACAGTCCTCTTCAATTACACATTTTTCATTTTTAAATGCTTACGTTTCAAGTACTCCATGATATATTTCTGTTTCAAGAAGCCATTTCTGCAGTAATTGCTATGGTATTGAATTGCCCATTACAGACATATGGCATCTCCAGCCAGGGTCAAACATCTCACACAGGCACCAAAACCAACTTGGAAGTAAAATACTTTTATATTTAACCCTGAGACTCAGCAGTGAAAAGCTGGTACAACAAAACTTAACAAGCCATAAACTAGCTATTCCTTCTTGAACTGAAAAACACTGGAAACAGCATTCTTAGTGGCAATTTCAAGGTACTTAAAAACAAACCATAACAGCTCTGCAAAAAGCACACCTTTCACTAGGTATTTCAGTCAACTGATTTCACCCTTATGTAGCACTAAGATATACTTTCGTTATATATATATATATAAATGCTTTAGAAGTTTTAAATAAATGAGAGTGCTACCAAAAAAGATGACACTAACTGAGATGTGGAATATTAACAGTCCTCTACTACAGGATCACACTGTACTTCAGGACAGTCTTTAAATAGAGGTACTTTAAGAATGTGCTGAGAGCTGAGGAAAAGCCTTTCAATCTCAAGAAGCTGTGATCTCAAATGAAATTAAACAAGCAGCATAAAAGTCACCAAATACCCACACTGACATTTCACAATGTGGTTACAGTACAGTCATAGAAGTCAAAATATGCATGGCAAAATTCTTGAACTTCACAAGCCCAGCTGTCATGCTCAAATTCTGCTGGTTTAGTCAGCCATCAGAAAATCCAGGAAATGAGACGAGCTCATCAGAGCTCAGCCGCCTTACTTCATTTAAGATTATGTTCACTGACTGCAATAAAGTCATGTATCAAAAGATCCTCTGAAATCTTTTTGGAGGCAAGATCAAATGTCAAAATCTCATTCAAATAAAGCTGCATTTGAAAACAAACCAAACTGTTAAAAAAAGGAACATAAACTTTACCTTAATTGGAGCCCGGCTAAACTGTATTTTTCTGTTGGCTGGGATTTCATCTTCATCTGGCAATCCATTAATTTCAGAATATTCCATATCAGGTTCATAACAGTTATTTTCATCACTGTCATCCAGATCATCCTGTTCTGTACCTGTCTCTCCCCAGTCAGAATTATACCTGGTTCGTACCCGATACACATTGTAGTCAGAGTGCATGTACACATGGGAACTCTGAAAATTATTCACATCTTCATGCCCATCTTTTTCACTTTCCTCATCATAATGGGACTCAGTAGCATCTGTGGCAAAATCACCACCTGAAGCTACATTTCTTGTTAATTCTGCAGCTTCAGGCCGATCAAAGATATCTTCTGTGTGTTCTGACTGTTCCTTCTGTTGCACCAAAACTCCTGTCTCTGTTTTTGACTTACTCCTAGCACAGTTGTCCACAGATCTTTCACTGTCAAGCACACCAACCAAATCCTGTTGAACTGTTGCAGAACTCTCAACAGAATCAGCACTTGCCTCTGTGTTCTTTTTTATCTCTTCAGTTGTTTTTGAACCTGCCGAAGTGCCTGTGGACACTTTCTGTCTCGGTGTTGCAGAAGTGTTAGTCTGCTGAGAGTTCTCAACAGACATCACGCCTGTACTCTGTTTGGCTGGGGGAGACCACGTGCTGGTCTCTTTCAAAGGACTGAAACCCTCAAGGTTTGCAACTGGCGAGGAGATATTTGTGACAGTAGAGGAGAGGTTGAGTGGATAGTGACCAGTTACAGAGTACTCTTCGTTGTTTTCTGACTTTTCTACGTTTACGTTGTGTGAGTCAGTGTTTTCAAAAACTGCGCTGAGCTGACTCACAGTTGGAGAGACAGTCTCTGTCCTTGGGCTAAGACTGTCCAGTGAATCCATGCTGCCTCTCTGAGACTTAGAGCTGCACCACTCATCTGGAAGTTCATTAGAAACGTTTTTCTCTTTCTTTGGGGAGTAGCGATTTGAATGTCCCGTTTCATGAGCATTTCGCTCAAACATCTTTCGAGTTTCAGTAAACTTGGAATAGGAAGGACCATCATGGATAGTGTCAAATCTACTTATCCTTTCAGACACGGACGATTCCAACTTCACGATTGAACCGTCTGCTTTTTCTACAAATTCTTTGGGCCTAATTCGTCTTTGAGGTGATGGAGGACCACCCTTTCCCCTGGTTTTAGGGGCAACTCCAGCACTTTCAGTGGGCTCCATGCCCATCTGCATAAATAAGTTCTTGATCCTATTGACATTTGAGCCATATTTCCTTCCCCTGCTCTGCGAGGCCTCTCCTTCCTCTTTCGCTTTTTGGTCTCCATCTGATTTCGGTTTGTCAAAGGTGCTTTTCAGCGCCTGGAACTCAGTCCTGTAAGCATTTCTGTGAGGAGAGGCACTTCGGAGGGTGGATCTTTCACCTGAAGACTCTGTTTTCATCATGTTTACTTCAGGAGTGTGAAACCTGCTTGCATAGTTTCTGCAGCACTGCTCTCTGTAGTTTGCCACAGCAGATTCTGCTTGAGGAGTGTTTTTCCTCAGGGGCCACTGCCCTTCAGCAGGACCATACTTGACAGATCTGGAGGCAAATGTCTTAATGCACGCGGTCAAATTTGACAAAGCAGCACGACTGAGGACTCTCAAGAACAAGGGCTGATTTAACCTGCAATAGAAAAGAGGGTGTTCTGAAACCATGTCAGTTACTTTAAATCTGTCACAATTACCATTTACCATTATCTGACATGTTTACAAAAAACTAGCAAAAAAAAGAATACAAACCAACACCACACAGACATGTGAAAACTTGCCATTACAAACTTTTTCAAATTGACTGTTGCATAATTTATAATCTATAACATCATAGTGAAAGAACAAATAATCATAGCTTTCCATTCACAAGTACAGTATGATGGCACAAATATGCACGCAAAGGAAAGGCAATATGACATGAAATATGAGGCACTGCAAGACAATCCTTACTCGCTCAGAGAAACATAATGGTAGAAACGCGATCAAAGATAATACGCTTAGAAAGGCAAATTAAACATCAGCTCGAGGGAATACAAAAACTGCACCCAAAGTTAACATCTTCAGCCGACAGGATAATGGAAGTGAAAATCCCGTTAGAGAAAGTTACCCCTCGTCACGGGCAGAGGTTTTATCGTCTGGAAGACCCCGGAGGTACCAACGAGGAGATGCAGAAACGGAGCCGGGGGCTGGACCGCTCGCACGCCCCGGCCCCAGGGGTTCATCCCCGGTTCCCGCAGCCCAGCGAAGGGCACCCCGGGGGTCTTCAGAGCCAACCCCCTTCTCCCTTCCCCTCCGTTCCTGCTCCCCAGCCCTCGCCCTGCCGCGCCGCCGCTGCCGAGGCGGGGACGCCTCACTCTGGCCGCTGCACACACGGTGCCGGTGCCGGTACCGGGAGCCCGCGGCCGCCGCACCGACAGCAACACGCCCGTCTCCGCGCACCTCCCGGTCCGCACCCGCCGATCGCCACGGCCAACTGGAAAGGCCACACGGCAGAGACCCTCGGCGAGCCGTGCAGCCCTCGCAGAAGGCAATAAACTCAACCCGAGAGGGCAGCGCTCGGGCCCCCGCGGCGGCTCCTCCTCGGGCGGCCGTGCCGCCCCGGCGGGCCGGAGCCGCGGAGCCGCGGGCGGCAGCACCTTGCGGCGGGGCAGTGCCCGGGCAGGCGCCCGCCGCCCCCGCGAAACAAAAGCCCGGTGGCACCGCTGTTCCCCGCGGAGCCCGGCGCCCGTGCCGCCGAGCGCGCACGCCGCCTTACCCAGCCGACAGCCGCGACGGACTCCCCCGGCCGCCCGACTCAGCGCTGCCCCCGCGCCTCCTCTGCGCAGAGCGGCCGCTGCCGCCGCCCGCCTGACAGGAGGCAGCAGCCGCCGCGTCGCCTCAACGCCATTGCAGGCAGCGGCGGCGGCGGCGGCAGCGGGGGCACGGACACGGCTCCGCGCGCACACCCGCGGCGGCGGCGCGGGGGAGGATGAGGCGCCGTGGCCGCCGCGGCCGCGCTCCCGCCCGCCGCCCGCCCCTCCGCCGCCGCGCCCCCGCCGCGCCCCCGCCGCCGGACGCGCCCCGAGCCGCCGCCACCGCCCGCCGCGGGGCCGCCCGCCGTCGCCGCCGCCCGCGGTGACAGGTGCCTCACCTCCTCGGCGAGCCGCAGTGGTTCGCTCCGCCGGCGGGGCGGGGGAGGCGGCCAGCCCGCTGCAGTCCGGCCCCGGGCGGTGACTGCCGAGACGCGGAGGACGGGCCCGGCCGCGGCCACGCCGCCAGCGCCGAGTCCCGCTGGCTGCCTCCGGCCCGGTTTATCCCCTTCTTCTCTCCCCTGGAAGGCTCGTTTCCAGCCTGACCCCCGCGGACCGGGCCCGCCCGACACCCGCCCGTTTCGGAGGAGGCAGCGTGCCCGCCCCCGCGCGGGAGGGGCAGCGTCCCGGGTCCCGGGAAAGCCCCCGCTCCTTCCCGCTGCAGGAAACCCGCGGGGCTGGGGTGGCACCGGGCGCACGGAGAACTCCCTACAGATCGGGAGCCGGCGTGCTCCTTCCCTCGCTGTTGATCACTCACCCAGGCTGCCCGAGCGAGGAGCGTGCTGGTGACAAGCCCCGGCGAACCGCTCACAGCTCCGTGGGCATGGCTTGCTCTGGCAGTTGCTGACAGGGACGGAGGATCATCTTTGGAGCGCAACCACAAAGCCTTTGTTGTTTGTTAGCTAGGCGAGTTCACCACAGAAATGTTTTGGCTTTATAAAGATAATAAGAAAACTTAATTGCAGAACATGAAATCTCTAGGTAATTTGTAAAATAGGCAATCCAAGAAGGTAATGACTGTTAATCACATAGCAACTTCTAAGCAAAGTTCGTTGAACCAACTGTATAAATATCCAAAAATGGCCTGGGGATGTACAATGCAAAGTCTGAAAACTAATTATTATATATACAGAAGCAAGACAGTGGTGACTGGAAATAAAAATTTAGTTACATAAATACACAAAATTAATTACTTATAACGAGACTGAAGCATTCAGTACTATACCATTGAAGCATTCACAGGTGTCGATCTCTAGCTAATTTGTACCAAGGGGATGCAGCACATGACCGTTTGCCTCAATAAAGTTTAAATAACCAGCATGAATATTGACAGGCAAACAACAAAGCGTATAGATTGAACAGCAGCATTTTGATAAATATATATGCCAGAGGCCAGGAGCAGAAGCGAGAGCGTTTCAGAATTTTCCCCACTGCTGGCAGTAGCCTGTCCTGGCGCACTGCATGGCCCTGCCTCAGGCTCTGGAGCCTCGGGAGGAGCTGGGGGATTCTGGACACCCTGCGGGCTGCTGAGCAAGGCTGTGCCAAAGCACCCACAACAGCAGGGAGAAAAGGAGATCAGATGAAATATGTAATGAACCAAGATACAGGCAGCCCCTGAGCTTCCAAAGTCACAAAAATTCCCCTTCCAAGACTGTGTTCCAAAGTAGAAGAATTACTTTTTCGCAGCTGCTTGCAATAGGAAGTCCTACGGGTGATTTACTGCACAAGGACTGAAAATATTGCAGCTAAGCAAGACATCACCTTTTAAAATTCTAAACATCAGATATTACAACAAATCTGAGGCCCAGCCTTGGTGCAGTCCTGGATCCAACCAAAAACCAACACAGCCTCTCTGTCAATGTATTTCTATTGGTATGACTTTGTAGACATAAAGCTATAGGAACACTATAGAACTATAGAAGCTATAGGAACACTCAAGAGAGCCTCTTGACTTTTGGATATAAAAATATGTTAAAAGAACTTCAGGTGTTTTTAAAGAAGAATAGAGACACAAGGCAGAAATTTAAACATTTTATTTCCTTTGTGATTTTTGCTAAGGATGTGGGGCTGTTGAAGACCTTAGCATGTACCAGATATGTATGTTTAGAGTTTTATAACTCCCACACAAATAAAAAAAGAGGCACAAGCAAACATTAAAAAATCAGTTAAATATTTGAGACAATCCTAAAGAGACTAATTTACATCTAATTATATAAAGATAATTAGAAAAATATCCACTACCTTATCTGAATAAGTGAAGTCCTTTAAATTCATTTTCTAACAGAAGTTGTGCAAACAAGATGGTCACTTCTTACCCATGTGAAATTTATACACATGAAATAATGTACCCAAGTGAACAGTTGTATTCCTTCATGGCAGAATAGTGCAAACTATTTCTATATTATATTTTAGTAGAAAGTAAGGAAATAAGACAACTCACTGATGCTCACAGAAGCAATGCACATTAAATCTCAAGTTTTCCACAATGAGAGATAATATATTACATTTACGTTTTCCTTAAATGTGCTGTTGGTAGAAAACATAAAGGTTCAGCTTTGAAACAGAATCTAATGCCAAAATATTTTAAGTAATGTCATGTTCCTTCAATATCACCTCAGGTTCATTACAGCCAAGATGTACAGAAACTACTGGAAATTTTGGCTGCTTTATCAGAGTTGGGACCCTATTTAGATGTTCAGGTTTGGTCACTGACATCTAAGTTATTCAAACTTACATTATAATCACTTACAAAAAATTTCAATCTACATCTTTATTTACACAGTGCCCATGTGAAACAATATTATTATTATAATGTCTAGAATAATGAATTGTATTTTATTTCAATTGTTATGTTGCCTTTTAAGACAGTATCTTCATTTATTAACATGGCCACGCATCTTACTATAAATATCAGAATTGTGTGTCCTTTCACATTTTCAGTACTTTTGTGATAATCCATTTGACTAGAAAGTATTTTTAGGCTTTGCTAAAGTATGATTGATATTTCTGTTAATTCCTGACCAATATTAAAATGCTACACAGCATGCTTCAGAGAAGATGAGAGATCAAGGACCTCCTTACTATGTTAGTATAAAATCAGAGTAACTTCACTGGAGTTATAGAATTACTCCATTTCCCAATCAATGGGAATTTAAAATCTATTCAGTTTAGTATTTACATATGATAAAGTAAGACTATCATTTTACTTGCAATGCAGTAACAACTCTGTTCAAATTATTCTGAATTCTCACATCTGGCAGGGAGAGACCCAAGCTGTTTAACCTTATTGACATGACTTTAAATTATACCCACTATCTTTTAAAACCAGTTTTGGTGCAGTCCCACAATACTGAAAACAATTGATTTTCTATTTACTCTATATGTGTGAATTTTTTTACTTGCTATATTTACTTTGGATGTCACTGATGGGTTGTTTCAAGTTATTCTCTGCTTTTAAGCCACTCAGGTTTTTTTGTAATTATGATTTATTTGCAGCAGAGCAGCAATGCAAGTTTTTCCATATGGCTCAGGCAAAAGAAATAAGTCATTCCATCTTTTGTCTCCTGTCAGTGTCTTTCAAGTCTTACAAGATAATGTCTGTCTGTTCACGTAGAAATGGAAACTATTTATTTAATCTGATCTTTGGCTAAGAAATCCTCTCTGCTATCCTGCCAAACCATTAGTGGGGAGGAGGTTTTTCTTCCTTATACATATCACAGCATGAACAGAATTGAGCTATATTTTTTCACAGTTCCCATGAATTTTTATTATGTAATCCAGCTTAAAGAAAAATATCTGGTCTGAACAAAATACTTACATTTTGGCAGATAAGGTACATTAAAAGTCAGGGCTCCCCATAACCAGAGTAGCAGAGACTAAAATATACAACAAACAGCTATGGTAGTGGTTGATAACCTGTAGTTTCAAACATGAGCAATCTGTGATTGCCATAAGTGTAATTCTTTTATATAGGAAGCCATTAATAGTTAAAAATGGGAGCTCATTATTATCACTAATTTGGCAGCTTCAGAAGATTGTGCTGTTTTTACATAGAACATTTTAAACTACTTGAAAGATCAAGAATAACATCAAAAAAACCCCAACTTTGTCCTGAAAGATCTGAAGAAAATCTGCTAATGATAACAAAACTGCGTATTCTAGCAGTTTATCAGAAAGGCAAATATTAGCCTATGAAGGCCTAAACTAAGACTAGCGAAGCCTTTTCTCAGTTACTCTGAGGAGACTTTCACATCCATTCTTAAACATCCTGCTTTTAAATTATTTAAGAAATGCACAGCTATGGCTAGAATAAAATCAAATTTTCAAGAAGGGAAAACATGAATTATACACTGTGTACAACTGCTTACTTTGAAATGGTATTTGTGCCTTAATTAAAAGCTAGAAATCTTAAGAATGGTCAAAAGAGTTGTATTTCACACAGCTTTCCCTCATGAGTCCTTAATATTGAGCTCTGCATTTACACCACAACAAAGACAACTATTAGTTAGCAGCCTAAGTAGAACAATAGCAGGTGGTTGCAGAGAAAACATGATTTCATGGAAAAGGAAAATATAAAAATCCAAAAATGGCCTGGGGATGTACAATGCAAAGTCTGAAAACTAATTATTATCTATACAGAAGCAAGACAGTGGTGACTGGAAATAATAATAATAAAAAAAAGGTATATAAATCCACAAATTAATTCATTGCTTTTGCATTGGTACCATACCACTGAAGTGTTCACACACAGGTGCTTCACTTGCTAGGATTTTTAAGAATCAGTCCTGGCAAAACTCATTTCATGTTAAACTATTTAGGCAAGAAAACTGTTAGGAAGCATCACATAAAACAGATTAGCTGACAAAGTGAGTAAGATCCTCCAAGGTGAGTGGTACCTGTCTCATACCTTGAGTCATCAGGTATCATATGTAGATACATGGTATAGAAAACTCTCCTTTCCAACATCATTGGGAAAGATTCAGACTTGGAAATGTTACTAATTCAACTATTTCAAACCAGAAGAGCAGAAATAAGAGATAGTTGAGAGCCTCACCATAATTCAATAATTATCTCTTCATGGAAATATTTTCCTATTGTAACATTAATTTTCTATTGAAAAGGAGTTTTCTTTACTCTAGATTCTAGTTTGAATCTAGAATCCAGAAAATAATGGGGTTTGGCAGTCTATGTAAAAGCATTAGCTTAGAATATTTCTTATCCACTGTAAGATACATAGTAGAGTAAGATAGTGCAGTATTCTTATCCATTTTAAGATAGTGCACTAGATATCCATCATTACTCTTAAAGCTCACTTAGTGAGCCAAACTGGGAGAAGAGAGAGAAGTACAACTAGGAGGGAGAAATATAGTTGGTGATCAGAGCTTATGAGTGTACTTGACACTGTTAGTAAA
Organism: Fringilla coelebs; assembly: GCF_963513975.1. Taxonomy (NCBI): domain Eukaryota; kingdom Metazoa; phylum Chordata; class Aves; order Passeriformes; family Fringillidae; genus Fringilla; species Fringilla coelebs. The sequence goes on from NC_140028.1 coordinate 128,812,915, forward strand.
TAATACAGAAGCAAATCTGATCATTGAGTTCAGGAATAGCTACCTTGGCAAATCAGGTAACATTTTGGGCCATGAAGAGAAGGCAGCAAGTTCTGTTTTCCAACTCACTGCTCAAATTCAGTGACACTTTGGAGCCTGTACTGACATTCTAGAGAGAGTAGAAGATGACTTCTTGGAGAGAGAAACAGAGCCCAGAGTTCACAAAACACAGCACACCACTGCTGCTTTGCAGCGTGCAATCTATTGCCAAGTCGGAAAAATTTGTCTGGGTTGCTCCACCCTGAAGCTGATACTTATGCGTCTATTTGAGCTCACATTTGAGCAGTCTGTGTTCCACACCCTCTTGGTAATGTGAACATAAGCTTGTTACAATTGTAATAGTGTAATTTGTTTCTCCTTTTTCCTTTACAAAAATCTAGTAATTTAAATAAATAAAAATGAGAAAACAGATGTTTATCTCAAAACAGCTGTCACTTATAGAATGTAACAATATTGTTTCCCATGCCTTGGTTACCTGTCATGTACTTTGATTCTCTTTTCCCTTACCTTACAGGTACTGTCTTGCTAACACACCATCAAGTGAAAGTTCTCTCTTAAAGCTAGATTTGGTAGTCAATTTAATTTAGTGCATAAAAGCATTAAATATTTGATTACTGTGTTCTGTATGGCATCAGATAAAGAACACAGGCAAGCCAAAAATATTGCATTATTTTGGAAAAGCTCTGTTCTTTGCCAAAGCATAGAAACAATATCACAGTGCTGCAGTCACTGTAGAAGTAGAGGTTACATTAGTTCTGTGCTAACACTAAAGCACTGGAGTAAAAGAGAAATCAAGAAGGGATCACACTATTGAAAAGAAAAATGAGAACACTGCCATCAGGTTGAAACACAAAACATTAGAATTAACAAATCAAAGTCTACAAATTTAACTACGCCATGTTTAAGAAAGGAAGGAAAACTCCCGTTAATCAGTATAGCATTATAGAGGGAAAGGATTACATAAACATTTGCATGAAACAGAGCAAGCAATTGCACGATACAAGAGAAAAGCTGTTGAAGGGTCTGGGCCATTGTCCAGGAAAAAACCGCCCAGCAATCGCTGCTATAAGGTTTTGCACAGGCAGAACCATCAAGAACGTAACAGAAAAGCAAGCCCAGGAGCCCAGGTGCTGAATAGCGGGTCAGACCCCGAACTTTGGGGGACGTTTTACAAAAACCCGAGGTTTTCACACCCGAGCACAAATGCGGCGCTGACCAGCGGCTCTTTGGCGCCTCCCGTCGGCTGAAAGGGGCGGTGCCACCCCCGGCACAGCGCGGTCCGAACCTCCTGGGGACGCCAAGGGGGAAAAATGCGGGGAAAAAGGTGGGAAAAGTACTGGGTTTCTCAATTGCTCTGCAGCGTTATGTTCCGTTAGCTCTGCACGTACTTTATGCATCTTTAGACAAGGGAAACCTCTTGTCATTTTACTGTCAAGTGGCTGAATTCACACAAGACAGCTGAAAAATGAAAGTTTCACTTCCTGTCCTTGGAGAAAAAGGCTGCATCCTGGAAAGCTGTGCTAGGGTAGGAATACTCTGATGCAACACATATTGCTGGTAAGAACGAAGTAGATGCACACTCTCTCAGAAGGGAGGCAGCCCCTGAGAAGCAGTAATCTGTATTGGCAAGAGTTTGCCTAGACCTACACGGTGGGTTTTGGTAATGGATCCTGGTCACCAGGAGGAGAAGGTTCTGTTGAAACCACAGGCAAACACAACTCTTGCTACCAAGACAGGCTATATTTACATACAACCTGCCCATCCGTTTTCACTTAACAAATCATGTCTGATTTGGTCATTTGTATCTTAACTGTGAAATGACAAAGAGACCTAAGGGCTCAGGTGTGCATCTGTTGCATGGCACTCGGGCCTGAGGGATTATTCCTGTGCCCTCTTTTAAGGATGGATATTTTTATTTATTCAGGTGTAGAATCATGCACACTTTAGCAGAATAACAAGATCACTTAGTAAATAAGCTGATAGTAGGGTTTGGACATAAATATTTTTATGTGCTGGTGTCTGAACAGCAAAAGCAAGTGCTGCAAGCAGGATGCCTCATAGCTTAGCAGAAGCAAACATACCAAAATAAATAGTCTACAAAAAGTGAATGGGAGGGGATGCAGAATCAAGAAGAAATAGGATTTCAACTGTTTTACCAAGGACTTTACATAAATACAATTTATGGGAAAATTCTGTGTAGTGAGGTCATGTTACCAGTTTTTCCTCTGTGTTTTGTGGCATCGCTCTACATAATACACCTCATACAAATGCCCAACCTCTCTTCCAAGCATTATCTTGTCATCTAAGAAAAAGTGGCTGTAAAGAAGTCGGGGGAGAGGACTGGACTGAAGGGTGAATGAAGGGAAGTGAGTTTACAGAGGTCTAAACTAGTTTAGACCTACTACCCAGTAGTCTGCATTAGTTTCACATCATGCAGTGTGAAATAAAAATCACATTTAGGAATGGATGGTAAAGGAGGGAGAGGCAGAGGGGAAATACAGGTGAGTACAAAACTGCCAACAACCTGTCAGATCTGAGAGGGAAGTCATAAAGAGTGCATGAGGAGCAAACTACTTGACCCTTATTATTTATTTATTTTCTATATAGTAGTGGAATTTTCAGATAGGGAATAAAAGGACAGAAACAAAAGAGAAGTTAGCTGCATGTGCCCACACCTCTGTATAGGCATCTCTGAGGGTTCCACCAGTGTCCTGACTGTGATGCCTATCAGGCATGAAATCACTGGCTTTGGTTCATGTAGGTTGTATGGCAGAGACACCATCTAATCAGTCCCAAATAACCCCAGCTGTAGGTGAACAGTTTTGCGTTATATTTCAGTAACTCCAGCTTGTCCTGTAATTGGAACAGGAAAAGAAGTTTTTAAAAATAAAAAAGAAGGAAGCAGCTCAGGCAGAGGAACAAGGGAATGATTAGTTTGCATGGCAGTGCTCCTCCCAGACTGTGCAGAGGACTTACTAGGAACCAAGAAACAACATGCAAGCAACTGGGCTGGGAGAGGGGGAGGACAAGAGAACATTTTCCTTGTACCCTGTACTTGAAAACTTACTCAATTAACTTTGCACAACTGCTCCACAAGAGCATATACAGGCAGTGGAGAGACTGATCTCATTAGAAAAAGAAATTCTTTCATTATTTCACTGCAAGAAAAGAAAGAAAGTGGATATTTAATATAGTATAAGGTAGTAGTAACTCAGGTTGCTACTACTGGTTAAACTCAGTGCCATTCAGAGCAGGAAAAAGAACATAGTGCACCAAATTTTCCAAAACATCTGAGACAGTGGGAGTTTAATAAATCCCAAATTCACTAACATTACAGTTCGCCCATGCATGGTGTTCTCAGCAGTTAAAGTGCTTTGAGGAGGCCATCTGAACTATACATAGATGCATGCCTGCAAATGGGTACCACATTACTATTTCACTATCTTTCTAAAAAATAAGAGAATGCTAGGCATAAATTTAAGTACGATCATTTTTCACTTCCCACAATTACAAAGCTGCCAAGTCTGTGCCAGATGCCTGAAGATTTGTGGATTGCTGGAGGGAGTCTGCACCTAGTAAGTGAATTTGAGATTTTGCAATTTTTTTGCTTTCGTTGCTCTTCATCCTCTCTGGACAGCAGATGGTGACATTATCATGAATGGATCATTTGTTAAGAGGAAACTTCTCATGACTTCTCAATATAAAAATCATCTAAGTTTCAGAACACAGGACACACTAGTGTATTACCTATTTTAAGTTTAAAAGGACAACTGAAACAACTTACCAGAAAAAAAAATTCTGGAAAAAATTCTTTTCCACTGCAAAGAGAAAACACTGAATGAAATTCTGCTGCCTTAACTACTACAAATTTATTTTTTATCAAGACACCAAATTCTATTTTTTTCAGTCAGGGTGAAGATTCTTAAATCATCAAATTAAGCTACAGCTTTCTTGAATTCATTATGTTTAAAAGTTAGGGGCCACTCAGTAACACTGTGAATCACTAAAGAGAATGTCAAATGTCCTTCTGACTATACTGAAGTATCCTGATTACTAGTAAAGGAAATGTCTGCAAACCTCCCAAACTGCAGAAAGCACTGGCTTGTTTGATAGTTAAGTTTAGGACTTTGAACGTGTACTGCAAAGGTAGAAATACCGACAATACATGCAGAAGGCTAAAATACTTATTTTTAGGCAGGCCTTCTGATTGTTGTCCAGAGTATCTCCTACTACTCTTAAATGCCCCAAACACTTATTTACTTTTTTAACAGATTTGCTGAAGCTTGCATTCAGTACTGCTCTAATAGTGAGCTCAGTAAACAGTCAGCAGAACTACGTGTTGGCAATAGAAAAAAAATTGGAAAATATATTGAATAGTGCGGGGGGCAAGGCAAAAGATGGACAAGATATTTTATGGAAATATAAATGTATATATTGTCACTTAGAGCTTTCTTTTAGTATGTTGAGTAAAACTGGGATGCAGTAGTGATACAAAAGGGTAAGTAAAGCATCCTTCCAAGGACACTGTATCTCAAGTTATTAAAGGAAAAGAAAGAACTCTATTATGATCAGAACACTGGCCGGACAAGTCACCTTAGGATCTCAGTGCAACTAATCAGCTCCCCTTACCCCCTTAATTTTTATGGGCCTGTTCATACAGATAAGTTTTAGAAAAACTGTCTATACTATTTTCCCCATTTATACATAGCACTCACTTTTTCTGCCCTTGTGATCTGAAGTCTAGCAAACAATACCAGCAGGAAGTTCAAGGATTCAGAATCTCAGAGTTGAGGCCTTTATTTTTTTCTGCCTTCTTTCACTGAGGGCTTTGCTCTATTAAAACATCTAATTGCAAGCCATGACTTCTGACACATTGAGAAAATCAGCCTCCTGCCCACGTTTATTCTTTCTCCTTCCTTGTCCAACTGTCTTGGTAGATGTAAACCATCTGATTCAGCACTGATGGAAATCACTGACCATGTAACCTTGTATAACATTTTGCCTTTTCCCTTTCATTTATAGTGAGCTTGAAAAGCATAAACTTGAAATTAAATATCCAACCATCTGCAATTAATACCATTACTAAGATACACAGTATTTCTCAGACTAAATCTCCCTGTAATACTTTGTACCACAGAATATGTGATTAACCATGACACTTACCAGCTGTGCTTGTAGTCAGATTGCAATGCCAGAAATCGTGAGTCTGATCATGCCTTCCATTTCAGCAATAACTCAATAACAAGATCCTCGTGGATGCAATATTGAAAAGAAAATTAAGAACTTCTTGCTGATGAAATGAGAAAGCTTGCAAGGACATAAGTCTGTAGGGGGGTGACCCTCAGGCCACATAGGTGGGGAAGTTCAAGAATTTTTTTTCTAGGAATGAATCATAAATTTTTCACTAACTGATTAATCAGTAACATAAGAAATTTTAAAGAGGAGGCATACAGGGCAGTCTGTGTTTTTCATGGAAGGCTCAAAATTGGAGAAGAAAAATAGATGCTCCAGAAGATAACTCTATTTTTTAATAAGCATGCTAATCTTGGGCATGATTATGACAATATTTATTTGATTTTTTTGCCTTTTGAGGGCTGAGCATAACTCATCACAGACTGTTTTTAAAGAGTAATTGTTGCAGGTTATACTACCTTAAAATGCTCTAATAGCAGCAATTCATGTTAATTAGAAAGTTGTTCATGTCTCATGAAGTAGCACTTGTTCTGTGTTGCTTTGAGAAGGGAGTTGTTCTGTTTATTTATTTATTTTATGTACTTTATGTAGGTGTAATTGATTCTGTAATTTCAAATATTTGCAGAATTATGTGTATAAGGTAATGTGTGGTAGTATTTCCTAAAAAAAAAGCAAAAAGCAGAAGTCTTAAATATTGAGCTATGCCATAATTATTTCTATGTACACTTTGAAAGCTAATTGTGTATATTTAACCAATATCAGGCAGTAGGAGATTATTATGATGATGTTTATTTTTATGTTCTTATTTCATTGTTTAGCCAAGCCTACACAAACAAATTTAATAAAATTCAGATCAAAATTCTACATACTTTTTAAACTCTTCTCAAACTTACTGAATGAAAAGGTTATAGACAAAATCAGGAGTTCTGCTGGGGGTTGTGGACATGTAGATTGCTACAGTATACTGGACCCCCCCCATCAATAACAAAACAGACTACATAACCTTCTTCACAGTAGGTAGATGTAGACACTGTCCTTTTCCCCTGCTTCTTAGCTGAGTCCATCACAGTCCATAATAAACACACAGGGGAAAGACAACTACTAAGTCCTGTGGCATAATCTTATCCTACCACACAAGCTGTGGTCTGTTCTCTACATGGCTACAGAGCGGAGAGCAGCATGCAAAAGGTTTCTGCACCTCCCACGTTAGAATGCCATGTTTAGATACAGAAAACAAGGAGAAGGCCAACTCCACCCCCCTTGACTACAGAGTCTATAGCTTTGCTTGCCCAAACAAGGCAGAGCAGAGCTCCCAGTACTGTTCTCTGTACCCATGCACACAGGCAAAGGTTAAGAACATAGGTACATACGGCCTATGTCCGTAGGGAGGGTAAGCAAGCACAACATTGTTCCCTGGAGCCATTGTTTTGAGACATCAGGAAGGCCTGAAACATAGTGGGGCAAGTCTCCCAAAATACTGCCCCAAATTCAGTCTTTTGAGAGCTTGCGTGGGGGTGCTGGTGATTGACCCTGGCTGGACACAAGCTGCCCCTCAAAGCCACTCTATCCCTCCCCTCCTCAGCTCGACAGAGGAGAGACAATATAACAAAAGGCTTGTGGGTCGGAATAAGGGCAGGGAGAGATCACTCAGCAGTTACAGTCATGGGCAAAACAGATTTGACTTGGGGAAATAAGACACAACATAAAACATACATTTCATCTTTTAAATAAACAAAATATTTTTGGTTTACACAAGACTACATAAACAAGTGACAAAGATTTTGCTGGCAGAATTTTCTCACTGGGTCACTAAAATAATTCTGCTTTCATGCTTCTGCCCTTCCCTGGGAATCAGATTTCTCTTTCTTTTTGAAATTTAAAATTCCTACCATTATTCTTGCAGATAAAAACTTACCCCAGCACATTGATGTTAGACATGAATGTCTCAGTAACAAGCTTCTTTTAAATTACTCTTGTGACATTCTGAACAGTGCTTTTTCTAATCTAACATACATTTTAAAAGTGCCTTCAAGTTTTCATCTCATAATGCAGTTCAAATAGTAAAACACAATAAAATGTAGATCTCTGATGATCAAGCACAATATCAGAGAATAAGCACACAGTGGACAGATTTTTAGTGGTTCTAAAGTATTTGATGCTTGTATTTCTTCAATGAAAAGCTTACTTACCAAGAAAACTTTCATTTTTTCCTTGGATGTGTAGGAAAAAAAATCTGAGAGTTTTGCCTTCTGCTGGAATTCTACACTTTACAAAAGAGTGAATTATCCATTAGCATTGTTCTACCAAGATTCTCAACAATGAAAAGAGCTGTATCATGAACTCTGGCTTGTACCATATCAAACTTAGATTAATTCCAGCAATGAGGCCTACCTTACGCAGTTTGAGAAGAGCATGGCTGTACTTTTCACAGTCAGGACTACACAAGTCCTTCAGTAACCTCTAGAAATGTAGGCTCTCCTGGCAGGGGAGAAGATCCCTGTTGCTTCACTGAAAGCTTTCCTAAAGCACCTACATTTTTATAATAACAGAGGGAATTGAATGGGTTCAATATAAAGAAGACCACAGCATATAACCATAGCTACAGGAGAAAGTCACAGTAAATTTGGTGAGGTTTCAAAGCAATTTAGTTAGCAGCACACTAATCTGCACTAAACATTCATTTCAGTGAGTGTGACAGCAATATTTAGAAAAAAATGAGTGTCTCATGCAGGTCTGTAGATTAGGGTGATTACAATGAATTAACTTAAAGTTTGATTTTAAGTACAATTTTCTCACGAAGACAAGACCACTTTCTTGGAACATTGCCCACATTTATCACACTTGGACATTTTGTTCAGAGCAGACATAACATTTTTGATAATATACAGTATGTAGGATAAAGCCACAGTAGTTTGTCATGGATGGGCTGATCCTCGCCCACTCGAGTTAGACAGGTTTTGGAGGACTTGTGAGAACAGCAGAGAGCTGCTTTCATGATTAATAGGCACGCAGTGTTGTTCCATCTCCCAGGAAACAGTGCTGTTGGATTGGGGCATGCTGTGATGAAATGGCACTTGTGTCAGCCCTGTCCTTTGTTCCACTGTCTCCTATCAGATGTTTGGGAACTGCCACCATTTCTGCTGTTCCCAGATGAATATCATATTCTTCCTCACCACACCACCCAGACCTTCAGAATAAGCAGCAGCCCTGATGCCTTTTTCTCCAGAAGAATAAGTGATTGAAATTTATGATTCATCAGTGGTAACAGTTTTCAGTTTCTCCTCTAATAATCATCTTGCCTACTGTCTGTGGTCGGCAGTTGGGGATCCAGCTCAGAGAACAGTAGGGAACAGCATTAAGCAACCTACCAATACTGGCCTTTGGTAGCCTGTTACACACCTCATCCACAAAACCCCTGGTTTACAGACTGTTGGAAAGAGAAGAAGCAGTCTCTTTCCCAGCCTAACTTCAATTATGTCACTTGGTCACAGGAATAAAGAATTTTTGTGATGTTCTTCTCTCCTCAAAGTTGAGGCAGGCATAGAACTGGGTAAACACAAGCAGTAAGAAGCGAATAAACTCTTCTAGGCATTAAAAACATGAAATAGTCTTTATTTCTGTTTGCCTTTGATCACCAGAGCTGTACAGGGCAGTATTTAACATGAAGACATTAAAAAACATACAGTAGGAAATCTGCTATTAAAATTCAAGCAAATCTGATATTAGAATTCAAGCACAAATTGAACACTACTTTGCACAGTTTAAACTGCACAGCTCTTGCTTGCAGGGTCTCTCCGTGCGTGGCTAAGGGGGCCAAAATAAAGTGACCCAAAGACAGAGCATAACTGTACTTCATCTGCCACCCCATCCTCCTCCTGTATGCTTCAATATTACCATTAGTATACCTGGGTTTTTATCCCAGAAGCCCTCCAAAATACATATTTAATGTAAAAAATAATTTTCATGCTTTTTTTATTAATGCAAGCATCTTGTTTTATCTTAGCTTCATGCACAAGCTAAGAAAAAATATTTTAGAATTCGAGTCCTCATTTTTCAATACAGTAACTGCCATCAGTGTTTCCAACACAGTAATTACTGGTAAGAGACAGAAATGGAATTTCTTGATTTAATCATTGGATTAGATCATTAATCACATCTATATCTGATATATTACACAATACAAAATAACAATTTTCTCCCTCAGGTTCTATTATTTCAACTAATTGCAAAGGAGAAAAAAAAAATTTCCAAGCCAATCACCAACTGTGATGATAATCTATGTGCACTTTTCCTTTTTCCCTCTTTATGTTTGTGAAATGGAGATCAAAATAATTGCACCGATAATTACACCATATATTACTCAAACCCAAAACCACTGGAAAACCAAATGATGGTAAAGAATATAAAAATTAGTTGAAGATAAAATAAATTTTTAAAAAACATAACTTGACATTTACCCTCCTATAATTCAAGTTTAAATTGTGCTATATTAAAACTCAGCTTATTGGCCAAATTTAGATGTAAGGAAACACTTCTGGTCTTTTCTGTGCATCAGCAATTTTAGAGAACTGCAACTTGGCTGCAAGATTTGTGGAACCTGCTTTCTTCTCCTTTTGGAGGTCATTTTTCATAACAATATCACAGATCTAACAGAGGGCAATCATTTCTCTATCTTTTCCATATTTTTTTCTCACAAGAATGAAATGCTTCTCTTCACAGTATTTCAGGAAAATAATCCCAATGACTATAACTGTGGCAACCAAATAATGGCCAGTTTAGCAGAGCACCTCATTAGACTTCAGAATGACTTTATTCATTACCTCACATCACTCTTGAGGGACTCTTCTCCCTCTCATGAAATTGCAATAAACAGCCCCCATTGCAGCTAATACTCAGGTATGGTAAGAGGGCACTCAACACTGTGCAAAAACCAGCACCGTTCAGTTCTGGAGACAGGTTAATGTCACCTCCTGGAAAGCCTTCCCCAGGGATGCTTTCTGCAGGATCATTCAACAGCCTCTAAAATTCTGCATTCATGATGTGACTGTATCTCTGCCATATATTTAATTAACTCACCTTCTCATGACCACTACAGAGAGTTTCCCTTTCTATCACTCAGGAGTCTGCAAGCAGAATGCAAGGAATACAGCCCTGCAAGGAGAACATAGTGTTTTTCCCTTTTAATACAGCAAGAATGAATCCTTCAGGTATACAAAGCAGACTTGGTCTCCTTTCACATATCTTTTCCCCCCATCATTCAACACATAAGCTCTAGTGTCTTCCATTAAACAGGGGAGAATAAATCTTTGCCCACTGGTAAAAAGGAAGATTATTATTTGACTGTTTCAAGACTCATCAGTTCTCACTCTCCAGTTCCCATGGAAACTATCCCCAGTGAAGTTTGAGTGGGGCTTTGTATGCAGCAGAAATAACAATAATTATGGAGAGAATTAGGTTTCTGAAGGGGAAAATCTTAAGTATTTTTCAATTTTTGTCCAGACCTTAGACAGCAAATCATCCAATAGTTTCATTTTTGCCAAATAATAAAGTATTAATGAGTATTTTGCCATGTAGATTTTTAGTTCATGAGATTTCTTAGGGAAAAAACATACTGGAATAAAGACATATATTTTATCTGAACAGAGACCAATGTGATCAGCATAAAATAAAGAGTACACTGTTAGGCTGAAATTAGTCCAAAAATGTTTTCTGAGAGAAGCTCTAGCTAAATTTATGGATAAATTTCTCTTGTGAGAGTTATATCTACCATCTCCCTTGAAACAGTGATGCTATTTCACTGTACCTCTGCTATAAATTAATTTGATGGAGCAAGAAGTAAACTGGCCCTGCAGCTTCAACAGAAAAATACAGAGGTAAACGGTTACAGTAAAAAAATGGGAGGAAAAAAAGGGTCGACTTAAATACAAAATTTTATAACATGTATTCCTTGATGAATGAAAGCAGTAGATTCAATAATGACAATATTTCCTAAAAACCTGTATACTTATAATTGAATCTAATTATGTTCTGTAGAAAGAAGTTACACAGATTTAAAACAAGATGGATGTTAGAAAGAAGAAGTTGTCATGATGAGCAATATTACAGAGACATGACTATCAGGTAAAGTATTACAGAAATTATGATGAGTAACTATTCTATATATTTTTTTTTAAGACTTGGAAATAGAATAGGCGAAGAGACAGGAAAAGGAGGAAGGACACTGACATGGAGGCCTACTCAGTTGAGACTACATTCAACAGATAATTGAAATACCTATATAATGGTATAGCAATTCCAAAACCATAATCCAGGCATCTACAAGTGCCTACTCCAAAGGGAAACCTGGAAGTGTTCTATAAAATTTGCTTCTGTACAAGCTGAAAATGAAACATCTTGGCAGTTGTGTCACTTGCCTTTTCTAACTGAAGACTCAAAAATCCCAGGTGACACTGGCTCCTGAGGAGGCAATACCTATACTCCCAACACACCTAGCTTACAGCTGGAGCTCAGAGTACTTCACAAAATGAACAGGTAAACATTTTATTTTAAAACACAGCCAGAGAGGACAAAAATGTTGCAAGTGTTTATTTTCATACCGTGTCCTGCTGGTTAGAGCACTTACTGGAAGAAAACATGAGACACCTGGGTTAAAGGCCTCTGCAGCATGAGGAGGTTCCTCTCACCTCCTCTCTTTCTTCTGCCTTAAAAACATGCTTAAATGGAGGGTGGACACAGGAGAGAGGGAGGGGACAAGAAGACATGAAAGAGTCCACCACTGAGTAGGTTGGGCTGTCACCTGAATAACAAAAACACAGACTGGACCCATTTGACTTGGTTTGGAGTTGTGTTTAAAATGCACAAACAAGTCTGGAAGGTGGGACTCTGCTCCCCTCCCTGCCGGGAAAGCCAAGTCCCGAGTCATCCTCCTCCAGGCCCCAGGATTCCCAGCTTACTCACACAGCCTTGCAGCACAGCTCCCTCCCTAGCTCCAGCCTCCCAGGCAGCCTGCTAACTTGGGCATGCCCCTAGGATCTGGGAGATGCAACTTCACCATGCCCAAGGGAGCAGTAAGCCTTCTCAGTCAATGCTTATGCTACTGATAATGTATAAGGAATGTGAGGAAGAGGGAATCCACCATGGGTTTGGTGGGCGTTTGTGTGTTGGTTTGGTTTTTTCTTTTAAATAAAAGACATAGAAGGATAAAGTAAATGTACCAAAACTCAGAGCTTGCATGCACTGGCAGGAGAGGCAGTGTGCCAAAGAAAGGAGGTGCCACAGAGAGCTAAATGCCAAAGCTGCAGAAGGAGGCGGAGGTCCTGAAACATCCCTGTTCTTGCTAACTGGCTCAGAGCAGCTTCCTGCTGAGAATGCTGACACTTTCTGATCACTCTTCCCCAGTTGCAACATCCATCACCCCAACTGTTTAACAGAGGTAATTAGGGTGTAAACATCTGGAAATTATGCACAGGAGTCTGCTATTTCTTCCCTTTGAAGGCTAGATGAAACTCTAGCCTCTACAAACCACTGTTTTCCCTTTTTTAAACAGATAAAATAAGCTTTACATACCAGTGGGCTGGCAAGGATGAATGTAGTGAACATTGAGGTGCTTAGGCATTCAGTAATGAGAGTTGTAGCACAGAATAAACCTTGTAGAAATAAGATCCCTGTCTGAAATCTTACCTATGCAAGCAATAAACATAACAAAGAAGAGTAATATGAATGTGATACAAAACTTGGAATATTGAGTTAGTTAAAATAGAATGATCAACCAACATTGTGGGAGAAAAATAGCCCTGTGGGCAATGCTAAAATCACAAGTTTTCTGCATAAAAGCAGCGAAATTGCCTTCAAAATTCTCTCCCAGTTCTGCTACGTATGTGAAGGAAAGACAGTAAGAGCTTGGGCCAATACTTATCCCTTCACAGCAGCACAGGATAACTAAGGAAGGCAAAATCATAAGGAACTGGCACAATCTAAAAAAGATAGAATTTTTTATCCCTGGACTGGGGAGGGATGAGCTACTACAGAAGTGAAAAGCTTTGCATAAAATGGAGTGGGGCTCAGATTTTGACCCTGCTGCTAGGGCTGCTTGAAGAAAGACATTTCTGGTTCATGAAAGCTGATATTTCCAAATCTGGCTTTAAGCCAAACCAAGATAGATTTTTCCAAGATGATGGTTTCCAAGCATGACTTCTGGAAAATAAGCAAGATGCTTGATTTTCCATCCAGCAATGATCCTGTAATGAAAAAGCAGCATTTGTCATAAAACCACAGAATTTAGACTTCAGCATCAGAATTTTTTGGTTTTCCCAATGCAGCTTCAGTTGTAATGACAGGATTTAATAAAATTTTCTAAAATAACTGACTTTCTTGATGAATTTCTCTGTGAAGTTTCTGTCATTAACTATCATAAGAAGGATTCATGGTGAACACAGAACCACAAAAAAAGGCAGGAGCTGGACACAAAGATCAAGTCAGAAAATAAGTACTAACCAAGAGAAAGGATGAATCTTTTAAGGTATGAGAATGAAGGTAGTATGAAGGCTATTTACCTTATCTTGTCTCCAGAGTGTATCTATCCAGAGTTATGCAGAGTTTCACAATGGTAGTGATTGCCATTAAAAGTACACTGATAGGAGCAATACTAGTGTAGTGGTCTTTGTGAATAAAGCCTTAATAATTCTGTAAAACAAAGCAAGTATACTAAAATTCATCAGAATAAATAGTTCCTTTCTCATTTTTTGCCAGTCTGTCTCTGCTTTGTCATTGTGCCACAGGAGCTTCTGCACAGATTGATAGCAGAGCCTCACTCCTGTATATAATCGAAGTCACAGTCTGAAACAGAGATTGTAGATCTAAGGTTTCCTAACCTCCTCTTCCTTCAGGCACAGAAATTAATTTCAGAAGTTGCCTATTTTTCAACTGAATCACATATATTTTGTTTTATATGTAGAAATATATGAAAAATAGAATAGATGGATAAAAATAAGCTCAGTCTGGGACAACAGAATTTTCAACATTCACCACAGTGAACTGTTAGGAGCTGTAGAGCTGTTTAGCAGAGGCCCCAGTTTGGAAGCCTAAGGTTGCCATCTTTTGGAAGTACATGTGAATTGTGTAGCTCCCACGCAGTGCCACTTCATGAGGTCAGGAAACAGCAGTAGCCTGGTGAATAAAATTTTGGATCAAAAAAATTGTCTACACTGCTAAAAAGTCTTTACCTCAAAGTGCTTTAATCACTAGTAGCATCTAACTTCAGAAGACATTTCCATGCTTGCCATCATTCTCACATCACCTAGGTATGTTTAATAATGGTTCTACACAGGTCAGTGTGAAAGACCCCCAAATCCACCTCCATCTTCCATGGAAATGATGATGAATCTACATTTGAAGGGAACATATGGCTTTCTGTTTTAATCTCCTTCCAGTTCTCCTGCCTTGTCCCTATACTCATTTAAAGTGTCTTCCTCCCCACCCTGGATGAGAGCTGGCCCAGGGTTTACACAGGAGCTTTCCCATCTTCCTTCTGGTATGGAGTTACTTACTCCTTCCCTTCCATGTCCCACTCTGCACTCCAGCCTCCCCATATCATGCAACTTGGCTTGCTCTCCTAGAAGATGTCATCTTTGCTCTTCTCTGTCCAGTGTGCAGGAGACAGGACAAGAGGCAGACTGTATTCCTCTCTTGGCCAAGATGCCTCATTTTTAGCTCAAGAATCCAGAAAACGTCAGCAGATTAAGCTGTTTTCCAGAATCACGAGATTCAGTTCATATCCTCAGCTTCAACAGGAGCTGCTCTTAAGCCTAATGAAATTTTCATTTACAGAAGTGATACACACCACTCCAGTAATGGAAATAACATCTGTATAAAGAAACTTTTCTTTCCAATACCTCATGGTGGATATGCCTCGTACAGCTGGTGAGAAAAAACTGGATTATGAATGACATGGGGATTATACCATCAAAAGTTCACTATATTCTTACTTCAACTCTCTGGCTTCTGTCAAGCCAAACTTTGTAGAGTGTTGGCAAAGACGGCCAGCATCCTTCTGGGCTATATTAAGAAAAATGTTGCCAGCAGGTTGACAGGCCCCCCTCCCTCCACTCAGCCCTGATAAAACACTCCTGGAGTACTGAGTCAAGGTCTGGCTGCCACAGTGTGACATAAACAATAAACTGGAAGAATTCCAGTGAAGTGCTGTGAAAATGACCAAGTGACTGAAACACATAAAAGAGGCTGGGAGAGATGGGGCTGTTCTTGGAGAACAGACAGGAGAACAGAAAGCTCAGGGGCATCTTGTCAGTATGTACAAATATTGGATGGGAATGCGTAAAGAAGATGGAGCCAGGCCCTCTTCAATAGTTCCCTGTAACAGGATAAAAGCAATGGACACAAATTAAAATACTAAAATTCCACTTACATGTAAGAAAATACTTTTTGACAGTGAGGGTGGCCAAACACAGGAACCCTGCTCTAAATGAGGGTCTAGACTTTCCATCAGTTCACAATGACCATGTATTTACTTCCCATAAATATATCTCCATGATCCTTTTCCCTCAAAGGCTCTCCTCTGCAACATCCTCACAGTTACAGTCCATCAACCTCCAAGTCACATGGTAATGCTCTTTTTACACAGTCTGCAAAACTTTCAGTTATTGGGTTGTTGATGGTGGTGATTACCACAGGCACTCTTACTACCCTTTTTGCTCCTTCTGTTTACTGTGCTCTTCTGTCATGTTGTTTTATATTTAGTGTGTAAACTCTGAGAGTTAGGACTGGTTTTTTATTCTGTGTATATGAAGCCTCAAGCACCTTATGCATGTCTAGTGTTCCTAGATACTATCTGTAAAAGCAAGCACTTAAGCTAAAGTTTAGCCATTAAACTGTCAGAGACCTCATGGAAAAACAGATAAACACCATCAGAAAGGCATTAATCTCACCTCAGGTGACTTCTCTCAGCCTGGTGTGATCCTGCCTCTCTCTTTATTAGATAGTGAGTGTAGAGACACAATTGAGCCAGCTGAGATTATGCAAAAAGACATTCTTTTGACTAGACTAAATCTACACACTCATTAGTAAAAATGCACCTTTGAAAATGTTTACTTAGATGCTCTGAACAAAATCTCATCTTTTGTTTCTCCCCCAAAATGTCAGAGAGTAATACAAGATCTCTTGTAACACATCATTCATATGATTTAGTTACAATATTATGCTTTACTAGTTGCTACCTTTTTTGCAGAAGCTGAGAGGAGATTCCAGTATGCATCTACTTCTTTGTGCACTGACACTGCTTTTTGAGAAAAAAACCTGTTTTTCTCATCACAGTCTGTAAAGCTGCTATGAAACACAAAAAGCCACTCAACTGAGTTGTTCCAGTTTCACTTAAACTTGTTTAAGATCTGGATTAGGCATTTCTAAAATATCCTTCAATGCTTTGCAACTTAGATAAAATTGAAGTAGCACCAATAACCTAAAGTTGTGTTGAGGACTCTGAAAGTAGTGCTAGACTAACTGCAACAGTTCTGGTAATTAAGTACTCCTGTAAATGGCATTCAGTATTCTGACACTTCTATTTGGGTGAGGAAAAGACTTGTTAAAAGTAACAACGGATGACTGCTGTGATACAGAAAATGCTGAACTCCAGCAGTCTGTGATTAACAACGAAACCATTAATTCCTGTCTTTGAAATATAACCTAATTTACAAAATGCCAGTGAGAAAAATGAATTTTATTCCCCAACAAACTGACCAAGGCTGTACAGTCTTCTACACCATCTGAAGCTAATTTTGAGTAAAAGAGATTGAGAGAACTTTTTTCCTTTGTTGTGAAATTCAGTCATGCAGAGAGAGAACAAGCGTTTACTATTCTTTCAGAAAAAAAGAAGTATCTGTGATGACTGCCAACAAGAACTTGTTCATTTAATAATGTGCAAAATCTTGGTCATGGGCTGGAAATATTTTAAGTTGCATTTGAATTTCAGAAGGAACAGTGCAAAAACTACTTTGTGCATATATAACAGTCATCTACAGGGCTAATAAAGCAGACAGTATTAATTTTGGACCTTGCTGTGCTTTTTAAGTTTATATAATGCAATACAGGATTGGCAAGCATTAAATCTTATCATTTTTGGAAGGGTGCAGGAGGCAAAAAGAGGCAGGCAGGATTTAGGTTTGGTTTCAGCAGCTTTAACTCATATCTAAGCGTGATTTTACTCATAAAATAGTTTTAGTTATCTTTACATTTAAGAAGTTACAAGAAAGTCTAATTTCTCATAAAAATGTAGAAGGGAGAAAAAACCAGATCAAACAGGCTTTTGTACCTGTTATCAATTCAAGATTTAATGGCATTTTAAAATCAAAGGACAACTTAGCTGGCAGCATAATTCTCAGAATTATTCTACAGAATCTAATTTTGAATATAATTTATGTTGCTTTTCTTGCTGTGAACTCATAAAGCCAAAGCTTTGCTAAAATGTTTAAGACAGTTCAAGTTACAGACATTAAAAAGGAAGTGATATAAAATCTTTCATCTCTGGCAAAAATTGAAGAATCATAGGATTGCTTAGGCTTGAAGAGACCTTTAACCTCATCAAGTCTAACCCTTAACCCAGCACTGCCATGTCCAGCACTAAACTATGTGCTCAAGCACCACATTTACACATCTTTTAAATACCCGCAGGGATGGTGACTCACCCACTTTCCCGGGCAGCCTGTTCCAATGCTTGGCAACCCTTTCAGTGAAGAAATTTTTCCCAATATCCAATCTAAACCTCTCCTGGCACAGCCTGAGGCCATTCCCTCTTATCCTATCCCTTGATACTCGGGATAGGAGGTCAGCCCTCAGCTGGCTAAAGAACCTTCCAGGTAGTTGTAGAGAGCAATAAGTTCCCCCCTGGGGCTTCCCCAGGCTAAACACCCCCAGGTCCCTCAGCTGCTCCTCGTAGGACTTGTGTTCTGCATAATACCAAATATTCTCATGAATAATAACTAGTTGAACTCAAAGTAGGCAGTTGAAGTAAAACTAAACATAACTTCCTTGTTTTTCTTTCTTTAGCAATTACAGGAGTCTGTGAATCAGTGAGATCTTATGGAGAGAGAATCTGCTATGTTCCATGAATGTTCCTGTCCCAATATTTAAAGCTTTAAGACAAAGCTCAGCTATACTGTGACAGTCGCACTACCAACACTTGAAGTCAGTCAAACAGGAATTTGATCATGGGAGCTCTTATTGCAAGCCAGGGCCTGTCTTCTCACAGTTAAGCATATCTGCTATACTTCCTGCACACAGGAGAAAATATGTGTTTGTTCCCTACAAGCCAACTTTTGTTACATGATTGTCAAAGGTTGGTTGTACCTGTTGCAAAAGCATAAACAGGAAAGGCACAGAAATGCCAATTAAAAGCCATAACTTGCAGTTACACCGATGTAAATATCAGGGTCTTCAGTCTGGAAATTTCAATGGAAATATTCAACTCTGTTCAACTATACTTAGTACTTGACTGTATTTATAATCTCACAGCAGCTGCTCCATTCAAAACCACTCTTCTGTGCTTTCACAGCTCCAGCATCCTCCTGTTTGTCAGAACAACACATCTATCATTTTGTAGTTACTCTTCTCTCCCACCTCTCTGAGTGTTTTGCCAAGCCCTGTTGATTACCCCTTTATAATATGTCCTTGAAAAACAAGCAAGTTCTTTCTCTCACTTCCTGTGGGGGAAACCTTTGCCTGAGTTCTGACTGCCTATCTACTGAAGTTCCTAAACTACTGCTACCTCCTCTGCTGCTTTTTCTAATTCCTGCTTGGTACTCCCACAATTGCTACAAACCCTTTCACAAAAGCATCCCCTCTTACAAACCATGAATTACCTTACTAGTTTCCTCCATCCTAGCAAGAAATTAGCACCAGTTGTGCTCATCCTGTTCTTTCTGATCTTTCATGTTTTTCTTTCAATCTTATATTCAATTGTACTGACACTTCCAAACTGACTCCATTCATGCAAAGTCAAATCCTACCCTCAGCAACCAATTTTCATTGTCTCCTTCCAGAATATATCACTACCATATAAATCAGTATTCTACATACATCCTTTGGGCATTTTTTCCCCCCGGGGAAAGTAGGGTTTGAGTATTCCTGAGTCAAACAAGAACTTTTGCACACAGCTTTCTACACTGCCTGTGCGACAGGCTCACATTACAACTTCAAGGGGAATTAAATACTGTAATTTCTACCTTAATGCAGCTGATCTGCTACATACAGATCCTCCTACACAGTAAGTTCTCTCATGCAGAGACTTTATCTTTGTTCTGACACTCTGCTGAGAACACACATGTCTTCAGTTCATATAATATAGGACATCTATTCCTTGTAAAAGCAAAATAACTCCCTGCCATTCCCTTCCTGCCAAAAATACAAACTACCCTCCCTTTCTCTCCCTCAAATAAAAGCCAATCAACAAACCTCTAATTAAACAAAAGGACTTGTATCATTAGCTTGTCTGGTGGCAACAATTTTACAACTCATGGGATGGCACATGCTGAAAATAGAATGTTACTTTTTCAGGGAAAATACTCAAATTTGTTCTCCAGATAGATAATTTGGAGTGGTTTAACCTTTATAAAATTATGTATTCACAATGTGCCTTCCTTGAGTTCCAGAATATTCCACTGGTTGTGTACAGTTCATTATTTCATCAGCAAGGTTATTACAAGACTGCTGGTTAAAATCTTTTCTCCAAAAGATACCCAGAACTGTCACTTTTAGTAAGGTAAATAAACACTTTTATCTTGGCATATACAAGGCGCCTGAGACTTTTCTTCCCAGAGTTCCCCCCTTTAGGCCTTACTAACCAGAGTGACAACATGAATTCAAAAGAAGATACCAAAAGGGTATCATAGCAAGAGTATCATTTTCATCATAGAAAGGATGAAAATGACAATGAAGTCAGGCAAACCCCCCAAACCTGGGTACTAATCCCTCCTGCCATTGTTCTGGGCATACAACTCACTCCTCTCAGCAGCCAAACTACATCATGTGGAAAGAGAGAGCATAAGAGACTGCGCACAGAAAAGCAGAGGTGTCTAAATACTGCTCTGCAATTTTCACAAATCTATACTTAAAGGAGCAAGGAACATTTCCATTTCTGCAGGAACATTTTGGAGAGAGCAAGGTACATGTAAGGAAATATAACACATACACTATCTTGCAGAGTTAAAGAAGGAAAAGATTGACTAAACACCAATTAAAAATTGCAAAATTATTTTAAACCTGTAAAATTGTCTGTAGTAAAATTGTATGCATAGATTAAGGTTACATTTTAAACATTTGAAGAAAAGAAATTGAGAGGTTTAAAGATAAAAGTTCTAATCAGATGGAAGATACACACATGGTAAACAAAGACTTGAAACAAATCTTCAAAATAATTCAGAGTTGCTGGGAGAAATGGAGGTCTGACTGGTTAAAACACGAAAACTTTCAGAATGCCAGCAGATACAATCTATAATATTAAATCAAGGAGTTTTATATCTATGGTCTGTATTTGACATAGAATTTTCTTTGCAGGAGAAAACAGCACAGATGAAGATTTTAATTTTGCAGAAAAACACATCAGAGCAATGAAACTCAATTATATTTAAAATGCAGATTTGTCTATATGTACCTAAGAAAAACTATGGAAATAACAGATCACAACACCAATTTGACTTAAAGATCTGTAATAATGCTGCACTTAAATTACATCTCTTTCCAGCTACTTCAAATCAAAAGACAGCTAGGATTTATTGAAAGATAATATGCAAATGCTTAAAAACATTATTTTAAAAACCTGAGGAAACATTATGGGGCTTCTTTTTGCAAGACTTGTGAAACCAGAACTGTCAAGTACTAATGATGTTTCGTGGTCAGATTTATTGACCTGATATGTTTGTAAGAACTTACAATACTCAGTTTTTTGCATTAAAAAAATGGTATATAATAATATAGGTTGACATAATCCAAACACTTTGCATGAAGTCAAAAACAGTGGGTTGCCAGAAAGCTGTAGTTTATTTCCACATGACAAACAGAGGAGCAAACCTAGAAGAGTCAGAAATCACATTCCTTCTCCTACTGCAGAAGTAGTTGAAAAGAAGAATTTTGAATTCTACTGATCTGAAGCAAAACATGCCAGCAGCATGTATGGATGGGACTAGACCCAGAAATCTGAAAATCAGGGAAAGCTTTGCCAAATTTTCAGTACTACACAAACACCTTCTAAAGGAGAGGCTCACAGGACTTCTAACTTCCACATTACCCCTTCCTTCTCCACCTCTCTATGATTACAGGGATACATTTAACAGCATTCCCAGTCCACAGTGGTACTGCCCACCTTCATTCATGAGATAAAAGCACTATTTACAGTCTACTGCAATAACTACACTCTTCATCTACCTTGGATATTTTAGCATTCATATGATTTACTATCATCAGATAGAGAAACCTTACCAAGAGAAAATTAAAAACCTGTCCAAGACTGGTAAGTGAAAATCTTGAAACGTGAATGCTCAGAAAAAGACTAATACATTAACTCTTTGGGCACCCAAATTTAAAATGATCTAATTTTCCAGGGTGCCAAATTCTCAATTCTTTCTGAAATTAATGAGAGTCACAAAGGGCTATCCCTTCCCAGATTAATTTCTAGTTTTTCTGATCACCTGCCTTTAGCTGGCTGGTCCTCTACCTCTCCAGATGAAACACTGTAATTCAGTAACTCTCTGTTACATTTCCCCCTCAGGTTCTGTAATATTTCATAAACTGAGACATCTGCCAACTGCTAGATAGTTGATTTGAAAGCCAAAACACAGTGATACAGGAGCTTCTCCTAAACAAAACACATCTTACTTGCCAAAAGACGTAAGCACTCCATGTGTGAAGACATGGCAGTTTAACAACAGCCACCTGAGCACAACCTTGTTTATATGTGCCACTTTTTCTGAAAACTGAAAACATCTGTCTCTTTTGTTACTTATTATCTGGGGGAAAAGTGGTAATGTTTGCTGCTCTCAGTCAATACACATCTCACAAAATCACATCCATACAAGACAAAAAACTAGGCTAAGATTGTCTGTATGAACTCCACACTACTCAAGACTAGTTCTGATATGTTTAGATAAGGCACGCCTTCAGATCCCAGTTTAGACAGAACCACATTCAACAATCCTGAAACTACAGCTGCATTCCACCCTTCCAGCCTCCAGTTCTTCTGGATGTAAATCTGATAATTGTACTCTGTGGCATGCTCTTTATTTTTTTAGACTTTCTTAACTGCTACCCTCAAAGAGCCACATTCAGCCTGGATTTCTCCATATAAGGTAATACCTCACATAAACACATTGGAGAGCACGTGATACTTATTTAAAAGAAAACATACAAGTATTTCACTTTTCCTCCAAGCAAAGCTTGTTCTGGAACAGAGAAAAAAGCTTGTTCTTTGTTCTATGTGAACCTTGGCCCTTCCTCCTAACATCACTTTCAAATTTCATGCCTTCAGGCTGAAAATATCCTATTTTTCATCAAACTATTTTCTTAAATCTGCATATAACACACCTGTCGCAAACTTTGCTCTGCTCCTTTGAGATGTTCCTGCAACTCCCACACTCTTGGCAAGAGCTTACTCTAGGTAAAAATCCAACACCCTCCTTTATTCATCATCTAGGATGTATGATTAACTTGTTTTTTTAAAGATGTTGCCTTAAGCTCTGGGTGTTGACTATTCCCACAGAAGGAACTACCCCTTTTTCAGTGTTGGCCCACGTTTCCACTTCATTGGGCTGAGAATCCCTAATGAAGCTGGATCTATGCGTTATGTAACCTGGCCAACTGACATCTAAGGTTTGGCATTTGCAGGAGTTCCTGCTAGGCGTGTTCCATTTCCCAAATTATTCACAGATACCATCTTGACATGGGAACTATTTCTCCCAAACAGCACTTTGATTTATTGCACCAAACATAACAGAAGACTTAAGTTCAGAGACATACACAGTCTCACCTATGAGGATGCACAAGAAACCCCTAACAAGAACATGCAACCTTCAGTCAAGTTACATTTCATAGACAGTAAGTTGCTTTCACTACAAATTCTGGTTCTAGGATAATGCCAGCCCTTTCCAGTAAATTTTGTCATAAATTATTTGGTCGAGTGAGAAGAGATGGACATTTTTGCCAGAGATTAGGATTTACTCACTCTGCATTTGTCAATGTGCTCATCTAGCCCATTGTTTTCTCTAATAATTCTTTTTGAGTTATTTCTGTGTAGCCAGGGAGTGCATCATCATGCATCTGCACTCCAGGGCCTGTGCTCTGTTGAAAAGAAAACAACAAGAAGTTAATTCAAGCTATAAATATTCTCCTGTTTCCACACAGAGGACCTCTGAAGTACAGAGTATCTTAGTTACATTATCCACAAAAGGTGCATAGCTTTGGTAAGACACATGTTAGCAAAATTTAGAAGCTCTCATTTTTCAGCCATTAATTCTGATAATTGTATTTCACAAATGCTTTTGAACAGACTCACATTTACCTTCCCAGGTGGGGGAGATTCGTCTTGCTGAGGATTACTAAAAAGGCTGAAACAAGGAATTTTTTTAAGAATTTTTGAACAATGAAGACACAATAATAGAATTTTTAACTAATTTAGTCATCAAACTAACTTCTCTATGGAGAATTTACATGAAATTAAGCCAAACCTAGCAGTTAAGGAATGGCAGAGCTCACAGAAAAGATGAGGAAAATAGTAATTTTGTCCTACTTATACTGGACTAAGAAGCCTACTAATCTGAGTGCTACAGACAGACATTTGAATAGATTCAGATGATGCTGCTGGTACTATTTTTCTCCCTATGATAAAGCATTATATGTACAATATTTATTCTCTGTGCCATTTTACAGGATGCAGCTTTTCCCAATACAGAGCAAGAAAAATCAAACTTACCACTGTCTAGCTATTTTTTGTATTTTTCTAGAATAGCAGTTTGAATCCCAGATACCAATATTAATGCTTTAAACCAATATGTTCCCTAAAAGCTTTGACCACAGGAAAAATTGTGATGAAAACCACAGTCGGTACTTTTTTTTTTTTTTAGTCTATAGTATGAGCCGTCAGTGAGCACACAGCAGCAAGCATGTATGAAATGGAAGCTTTTCATAAAAGAATAGCACACCTCATTATTATTTTATTCATTGCTGCCTGACAGTGCCCTGAAGAGGGAGAGAGGGGCAAATATGGGCTATTTGTTCACATAAAGGTATAAAGCTTGCTATAATGTTGACAAGAACCAGTATTTTAGATGCAGTAGAGCATGTCTAAGAGCCAGAAGAACTACATTAACATGTGAAACTATAAGCTCTAAAATAAGGTTGAAGTTCTTGTCACACAGGGTGCTGGCTGTACAAGTGTTGCTTCAGCAAACTGAGGACACCTGTGGGCTGTTTTAACTTACAGTGCACTTCTTGTTTCTTCCAAGTTCTTATTTTTTTAAATTTGTTCCTGTTTATCACTCCTATGTTTGGATATAACCTTCTTTCACTGGTATTTTCCAAAATATATGCCAGATTCTAGAGATAACTACTGTATTATATAATTTTATCTTTTGAGCTCCTCTTTGCACTTTAAAATTCTAGTAGAAAATAAAATACACGGGCTAAATCAGCTAAAAACACAGTTCAAAAATCTATTTCTGTTCAACTCTGGAAGTTTTGAATAATGTGCTTTCAAAAAGCATCTGTTGGGTGCAGTTGACATAATACCAAAATTCTTAACCCCCTAATTTTTAAAGAATTTTTTGTTGTATATTGTATCCTGTAGCAGTGCTGCATATAAAATATTTAGTTAAACACTGCATGAAAACAAATAGTGTACTGTAGTCACAAATTACTACATTAACATGCCAAAAGGCTTCCAGTAAACATTAAAAAGACAAGAAGTACAAATGGAAATAAGAATCCTTGGAATGTAATGAAAGGTGGTATTATAAACTCCTCAGGACTTGCAAACTGGAACAAGAATTGCAGGGTCTCTGTTTATGTCTTACATAATGACTTGGTATACTAGTTGCTAGCCTTATTGAAAGCTATATAATAATATTTTTCAATGCAAAAATACAAACAATATAAAAATATTTTTCTCACATGAATGCATAAAAAACCAGGAAGGAAAAAAAAAACCCTGCCCTTTCTCCTTTTGTTTAGGTGGGCTGATCTCCAGAAACACCAAACACTTGCAAGCATTCAGTACCTATAAAGATCAAGCTCCAAGAACCTGTGCTCTAAAAGAAAGAGGCAAATGGATTAGGCTGTATTCCTTCTGCATGAAATCAGCCTCCTAATGTGTCTGAACAACAAAATAAACCTTTGAAGTCTGCAAAATGCATGGGGAAGCAGTAATTGTTACTTTTGCATCCCTGAAAAATGAGGAATACTCTGGAATTAAAAAGCTTTAGCTAAAAGCTATTGTAGTTCTAGAAGCCAGCTCTTCTCCTTTCCAAAGTAAATGCAGTAAATATGGAATACAGAACAATTTCTGTAAAAATATCTTTCAATTAGTTTCAATATAGGCAGTCTGTTAAATTACAGGAGAAAGAAATACTTACAGAGAGAGTATTTCTAATCAATATCAAGTCACTGGTGGCTGATTTAAACAAGCTGCTGTATTCATATCACTTCATTTTAGAAACGTAAGGGTAGGATTCTTAAGTGCACTGCATTAGCCAAAGTTTCCCAGGTGAGTCAGTCTGTCTTGAAGGGCTGGGTCAGTGATGCGTGCTTTGGAGTGTCAGCCTCAAGATACACTTAAAAAAAAGACAGAGATACCCACCCACACACAAGAGCAGCCAGAAAGGAAGCAGTGGGACAAGGCAGGCTTTTGTGGCACTTTTTTCCATATCCATGACCTTTTCTTCTCAGGCAGGACATCTCACAAACATGTTTTAGATAAATGGACACTTCTTTCTCTGCAAAGGTGGCAAAGCACTGAACACTATTACAGTGCTGCTACTACATTAAAATGATGTTGACTGTTTTATAGTGTATAACATTTCAACATGCAATACTTGGAAAGAAAATGGTAATTAATAAGCTGATAACAGTGCTGATATTTACAGAAATCAGACACTTCACTAGCATAAAAAATTATTGTTGGAAAGCTACCAGTATATTATATAGACTTGTTAGTCTAAACATTACCATTATAGCATGAGCTGGCTATCCAAGATTCTTATGGAACAGCTGCATCTTTATGGCTTTTTATACTTACATAAGGGAATGAGCAAAAAAAATCACATTAATTTCAGAGAGGAAATAGGCCTACTCAAAATCAAAAAGTGTCACGAAACAGAACAGTACTTCTAGGCACAGGTAAGCGAAGGAGTGTGATTTCTGCTTTTAAATATCTTTGTAGTCAAATTAAAATTTAAATATATTCTGAAAGTCTCTGTGGAATGAGAAGAAAAAAAGTCCTTTATCTAGGATAATGAGCAGGCTGACTAAAACACCAGACTATTTTGCATCTTAATATCAGGCAGAATATTTATACTGAAGAGCCTCTTGCTATGTAAAGCTCTCCTTCATAAGATGGATTAATGGAAATTTAGAGCTGTAACAAGACTAAAGATGGATGGGGTAAAGTCTTCTACAGTTGTCTTTTTTCCCCAGCTTATAAAAGAGTTCAATAAGGTCGATACAATTTGAGTAAGACAGATTATATTTCTTTCTTCCAAATCTCAAAAGCATACCATTATTATTACTTTTTTGCAAATACATTTGGCTTGCTAGAGGAAATGCTTATGAAATTTCATGAGAAATCAAAATTCTCTATGCAAAATGAAGGAAGGTTATTTTCATGGATAATGGAAGACTTACTGCAATTTTCAAATAGCAAACATGACAGTTCACTACAATGAGAAAATAAAAGCAAAAACGGATCTATTTCTCGAGATGGGGCTTTCATTGTGGAGTATGTAGTTCTAGTACAGGGACTACTCTGAAATGAATAATTCAGAAAGCTGAGAGAGAGTAGCTCCCCAAAAGAAAATGCAGTATTTACATAGCACTGTGTCTTAAGCAGTTATATATGACATATACATACACCTACTTTCAAAATACATCACCATTGCCAAGAACTACATTGACAATATTCTTCCATCCTCCACAGGGAGATTTGCTTTCACAGCTCAGCAAAGACTGCCATAGCTTTTGAGCTATGCCACAGACATTAAATGACAGTCAAAAATCAGCAATGAGTACAGAAAGCACAATGCAGACAGTAGAAGTGAGACAGCATGGAATGGTCAGACCCGACACAGGAAGTTGGATGCAAGCCTCTACACACAGGTCAGCCTGGAGATGGAACCCCAACCAACACCTCCAGACACCCCGCTCACAACTCCACCAGCTGCAGGAACAGCTGCTGAACACTGGAAAAAACAAACCAGCTTTGTGTGGAGTAAGGATATAGGCTTAAAATAGGGTAAGTTGTCAGAAAACTGCAGTTGCAAGGGCTTTTGCTGTGATATCCTCCAAGAGCACGCCATATCTGTGTGCACCAGGCAAGCCTGCCAGGCGCCCTACTGCTGGTGTCACAGAAAAACAAAATTGTTAATATTGGAAGAGACCTCTGGAGATCGTCCAGTTCAACCCCCTGCCAAAGCAAAGTCACCTGGGGCAGATCACACAGGAATGTGTCTAGGTGGGTTCTGAACATCTCCAGAGAGTCCTTAACCTCCTCGTGCAGCCTGTTCCAGTGCTTTGCTGCCCTCAGTGTAAAGTTCTTCCTCGTGTTGAGGTAGAACTTCTTGTGTTTTAATTTATGGCCATTGCTCCTCATCCTGTTGCTGGGCACCACTGGAAATAGCCTGGCACCATCCACTTGGCACCCGCCTTTAAAATATTTATATGCATTGATGAGATTCCCCTCAGTCTTCTCCAGACTGAAGAGGCCCAGTTCCTGCAATCTTCCTGCAGTCTCTTCTTAGACTCCAGACCCATAATGATCTTTTTGACCTATGGACCCCCTCCAGTGTGATAGGATAAGGTGTTCAAGAAGCTGCTGTTGGGAGGTCTCGCCACGATATTTTCCAAGAGTACCGCACACTCGTGTGCACCAGGCAAGCCTGTGGGGTGTGGGATGCCGCCCTCCCCGGTCGGGTCCCCAAGGGAGGGCGCGGGACAAAGCTGGGCTGGGCTGGGCAAGGCACCTCAGCCTACGCCTCGCCCCTCCACCCGGGGCACCACGGCTTCGTCCCGCCACATCTGCACCGCGGGGCAGGGCAGCCCCGGCCTCCGCCGGGGGCCACAGCCGCTCTGCCCCCGCCCTGAGGGGAACCTTGGCCCGCGGAGCCCGCTCCCTGCGGAGCCCGCACCGAGCAGCTCCGCTCCCCGTGCCCCCCGCCATGGCGGCGAGAGGCTCCTCCCAGCACACCCGGCATTTCCCGGCCGCGCTGCCTGGAGACGGCGGCCGGGCCGGGGCGGGGCGGGGAGGAGCGGGGCGGGAAGGGGAGGATGCTGCGGCCGCTGCGGGGCGAGGCGGCGGCGACAGCGGCGGGAGGAGTAGCGGTACTTGGCGGCATAGAGGATGCGGCGGCGGTGGTGTCGGCAGCAGCAGGCGGAGGAGCGGGGAGCGATGCGGTGCTGCGCGGCGGGGCCGTGGCCGCACAGCGCTCTCACCACGCTCCTGCTGACAGGTCGGTCACTGCGCGTCTCCCCGCCGCGAGCGGCGGCGGGCCCCGCTGGCAGCGGCCGGCCTGCGCCGCGGGGCTGCCTCTGTTCGGGCTTCGCGTCCCCTCCCGGCGGAACCGCCCCCCGCCTCGCCCTCCGCCTGCGGCTCGCTGCGCGCCCCATTCCCGCTGCCCCGTGCCCCCCGTCAGTGCGGGGGCCGGGCTGTCCCAGCATCTGCCCATGCCGCGGCTCCGGCGGCTCCCGGAGGACGCTCCACAGGCGGCGCGGGGATGGCGGCCTGCGCGCCCCCGCCTCGGGACCGCCACAGCCCCTCCCGGCACGGCGGGCGCGGCGGGGCCCGGCTGAGGGAGCGCGGGGGCGGCGGGTGAGGCCGGAGCGGGACTGCCGGCGGGGCGCGGGAGCCAGGCCTGGCTCACAGCCGCTGGATGGCGCGGGAGCCTCCGCTCCCGGGGACTGGGCCGGGCCCGCTGCGCTCCTCCGGTCCCTCGACCTGGTGCCTGACGCGAGAGACGGGCTGTTGTGTGTGCCTTTTGTGCTGCCCTTCTTCTCCGTTATTTCCCATCTTGACCACTTAGTCCAACTGAACCAGAATTAGGAGTTCATAAAAAGTCTTGATCCTGGTCCCTAAAAGCTAAATAATAGCTTTCATGCAGGTTTTTCACCTGCAGGTTCTTCACAGTGAAATACATCAAACAGCTAACACTTAATAGCAGCCCAGCCACAGGACTGCCTTTGTGACACTTGTTACACCAAGAGTAAGTTAACAGCAAGAAATCTGTGTGGGTTATTTTGAGTTCTGAGAGGTCAGTGGTGTGTTATCTGTCTGCTCTGTATCCTCTTGAATAGTATCTAGGTACTCTCCTAGTACTTCTTTTACTTATGGCCATACTTGTCATAGGTTATTAGCAGCAAAATTGACATGAGGCACTGGATATATTAAAGATATGGTAAGAACTTAAGTGTGAAGTTGTTCAATGTGAGGATAAAACTTTGTTAAATGCAAGACAAGACTGCTTGTCCCTTACTTGGAAATTTTTCCTACCTCTTCCGCCTTCCCCTCCATGACTGATTTTGGGATAGCAACCAAGCAAGAACTAGGACAATTGAGAATAAGCATTCAGTATCAACTGAAATAATATTTTTTACAAAGGTCAACTAAATGACCTTATAGAAATTGAATTGTGAGCTTAATCCACAAGTCCTTTCTAGGCTTCGTGGTAAGGGAAGAGATCTTAATTTTTTCATGATAGCTTTTCCACTTAAACCTTTCTAAGGTTGGTTTAGTGAGATTTCATTAGTTAAAACAGAAGTTTGAACATAGTTAGTTAAAACATGGTTTGAAACTGATGTAAAAAAGGAGACATGAACTTTAGTTCAGTTACCTTCTTTTAAGAGATGTCTATATAAAATTTATTCTTCAGCAAGGTGGAGATTTGTAGTATGTTCTTGATCTGAATGAAGCTGTCCCAGGAGCTCACCCAAGCTCCCCTCCATTCTCCCTAAGTAAAGAAGTTCCAATCTCATCTACTGGCTCGAAGATGCATTGCCCAGCATGAAAATCCATTCTTTTGAATCCTGTAAACTCTACAGTACTGCAGCATTACTTAACAAGGCAAGAGACATCTGACAGACAAAATGGCATGTGGGAATAGTGCAGGACTTGTAAATAGATTTTTTTTAGTTCTCATCAACTAATATGGATTAGTTTTTCCCATTTATGTTGTAGCACTTGATTTACAGAAGAAAGTTGACTTATGATTTTTGCATTTCTTAAAAATGTATGAAAAAAGGCTTTCTGGAGGAGGAGAACTGCTGTCAGAAGTCAGTAGGGTTGTCTGCCTTTCACTTCTTCCTATCTTCCTTGAGGCAAAATATTATTTCATCATCCAGGAATTTCACGACAATGAAGAATTTAAAGGTTGTAGGAGTGATTTCAGTTGCTCCTAGAGGTCTAGTATAGTACTCAGATTGAAGGTATTGACTCCCAAATGCAAGCTGATGATACTCCACTGCTAGGAAAACATGGGACTTCATGATTTATAGGATTAAGCATTTCTACTAGAAACTAGTTAGGTGTTCTTTGACTCTAGCTTTATAGTAACAGACTTCCTAGAAGTTTGCTGAATTACACTAGTAGAGCTGTCAGTCATATTAGTTTGGCAGAGCAATGAGTTGCCCCCGTACTGGGTATCTACAGAGAGAGTGGTTATCATAACTTTTTTTGAGTGACTGTGGCCAGTGGTTTTGCCCTATATTTCTGCACTTAGAATTAGTTGTCAGTGCCTATGTTGTCCCTGGAACCCCTGTTTCATCCTAGGAATAGGGAGTAGAACAATGGAGTTGTATTCTCCTTTCCCTATAAAGGGGTCAAAATAAGGAAGAAGCTCATTAATTCTCACTTTGCAAGCTGTGGTTATGTGGTCACATTAATTTGTCATAAGGCTGCACTGCTGCCAGAAAGCATTCTCCAGCCTTTGCACAGCTAGGAATTATTTGCTGCTTTCCCTGGTGACAATAACTTGTATAGTGATACTGTAGATTGGGTCCCCTGGCTCAAAACTAGTTGACCCACAGAAATAGTTCACTGAAGTGTATGTACTGCCCAGGACTGGTATGGGATTGTTTCCACTGGTGTGTGCTAGGTGATGAAGAATGTGCTGGGAATGCCCCTTTTGAGCAGGGCTGCAGACATGCCCATTTAGAACAGCTGTGAAATCACTGGCTGGGGCAGGGATCCAGGAGGCTGAACCAGATCCCTGCACTTGCCCTGCTGTTGACAGCAGAAGTGCTGTTGGCAACACTCCTCTGCTAAGCCGCGCCCTGTGCAAGGAGGCAGAACATTTCATAGATGGTCTGGTGTTTCCTAGCTAACACCACAGCACACCTGCCCTTGTTCCTGTTGTGGGTGCAAGCATAAGGGCAGAGAAGCAGGTTTCCTTCAGAGAGCCTCTGGATGTCTGCCTGCCTGCCTGCCTATGAAGATGCTGCCTGTACTACTAATCTGAGCCAGGTCAATACAATCTACTGTCAATAGGTACTTACTTGAATAAGTAATTACAGGAGGGGGAAAGGTAGTTGTTCCATTAATATGCTTTTCATTACAGAAACACATTATTTATAGTCAGTACATGGAGACATCTTGGAGGTCCTAAAGCCAGACAATAAGAAGTCAGCTTTATGACAGAAGATGTAACTGCTCAGTGTGTCGAGAGGCTTATTTTTGCTCCTTAATGTTTTTAGATTTGGTTGGAAGTTCATTAAAGTACTTCAGGAATTGCAGTCACTGAAGTAAAGCCCTTTCTTTAGAAGAAAGGTTATTTCCAATCAAAGAAAAAATGATTTAAAACCTAGACAAGAGTACCTGTTTTTTTTAGTATTTGAAGAACTTTTGAATTCTTCCTGAAGAGAGTGATAAATTTGCTGTAGTCAGTATGAGTGTAGACTATCTTCCTTGGCAGACTTCTAGATGAAAGAAGAGAGTTGCTAGTTTTGATTACTTCCATAGGAATTTCAGTCTGTTTCTAAATGTTGTTACAATTGCAACACAAACAGCTAAAATGCCTTTTAAATGTAGGTTGTTTTAGTGACAGTCCAAGCCATGAAAATGGGAAGTTAGAGAGAACAACCTACTGAGCAAACAGAAATCTTAGTGTGTGGAAATCAATGACCTTTCTGAATTCCTTAGTCTTTCAGAGCAATTGTCACCTCTGAAATTTGGAATGCAATTGCAGGGATACCCTGATAGTTCATATCAAAAATGATAGAAATGTAGGAGACATCCTGGAATAATAGGCCACCAGGGTGGCCTGATCGTACCCCCTTGGTTACACTTGGGCTGGAACCACAGAAACTGACAATTTTTTCCTCACCTTTGTGGAAATGCTAACCTAATTTGGTTCTCTTCAAACCAATTTGGTTCTCTTAGAACCAAATTAGTACAGAGAATGGTGGTGGGTAAATGTTACTGTTAATAAACCATGAGGGTTTTGTTCTCCAAGTAGTTAATTTGTAGCATTCCCATGAATGCAAGTGCTAAAGTTTAACAGTGAGACTGATAAATGCTTTATTTGGTTACTTTACTTGAATGATTTAGGAGAAATGTTCAGATGTTGCAGTAATCAGTGGATAGCACAGGAACAGATGGAAAACCATTGCCTATTGAACAAAGATTAATAAGAATAGAACCGAGAAACATTTCTGGGTTGATTTGGACTTTTAAACAGTTTGAATGCAGAGGGACCTGAGCAGTCTGCAAAGGAGAACTAATACAAATTAATTCCTGTTTCTTACATAGTAGCTGTTGTTGAAGAGGGTTAGAACATAGCCAGTTTCAATGTGAATTTCTTCTGAGAGAATCCCTTCTAAGAAAATTTCTGCCATGTACTAGCTAGTAGGCAAGAGGACAGTGCGTGGAAGTTGGAAGTGAAGGGAGAGTAGGTGGGTGCTGCAACTTCTTCCTCCTTTAATGGATGATGTGACCAACTGGGCAAGTATCCAGTGTGGACACCAGTGGATCCTCAGTAACTGCCTGGCTACAAGCTCTGATTTCAGTTGTGGGCTATGCACCTTGCAGGCGGTTCTCTCTTCACAGATGTTTCACTTCAACTAACGGTGTCAGTTTCTAACTGTTCTGCCGTGTGGTTCTCAGCAGTCCTTCAGAAAAAATGTGCTGTGTATGAATCTGCACTTCCAGCTCAGAATTCAGAGGAAAGAGGACTGACCAGATGGGATATGCAGTAGAGGAGTGCAAGGGTAGCTTTTTGCTGTGGGGTTGTGTTGTAAGAGAGTAAGGGGCAGTGTAAGCATGGCCAGAGGCCCTGGTCTGTGGTATCAAAGTAGCAAGCATGTTAGGTCCCCGGGGAAGGTGGAGGAGAGAGGGGAAGTGGCCAGGTTTGATAGCTTGAGCTGTGTGCTGCTTTAATAGTAGGAGAGATGGGCTGAGATCCTACTTCAAAGAAGGAATAAGAGGATAGGTAGAGGTGCAGGATACTGTTTGGAGGTCAAAGTGCAGTAAAGGAATGGGGAAGGTGAATTTGGTCCATGATACTTGTGTCCTTTTCTGATTGTTGCATGGTCAGAAATTGTTGTGGATATCCACTCTGTTAAACATTCAGTTGTTAAATATTATGCAAATATACTTTAAAAGGGGGAAAAAAGAGTATAAATTAATATAAATGTGATTTTTATTTATAACCAAGACAATTATAATTAAAGAATAATTTAAAGAAAACATAATTGGAGAAAGAAGAAAAAAATGTGATATGCTTCACCTGGGCATGTTCAAGTCCCAGGCACAGGGCTATGACTTGCTCCTGTTGAAGGCAGTGGTGGCTTCTCCAGCAACTGTGGCAACATATGTAACAGACTGAAGAGCCTGACACTATTAACATTCTTTTCATTGTGAGTACAAGGCTGATTAAATTAATTCTAAACTGTCTCTTTGATAAAATGCATAGTTTGAATCCCTGCATTCTGTAGTATAAGGTCTCTTTTGTCATCTTTTAATCATATTCAGATCTTCCCAGAGCCTTTCTTGTGTTGTCAGTTGTTTCTTTAAGGCTCTGCTAGACAGGGCATTTGAACAGTGATCAAATCTGTGTCAAGTACAAAAATAAAGTCTGCCTGTTCCTTCTTGATGTTGCTGTTTACATGTCAGCTATTCTAGCCCGTGTTCTGGTGAAAGCTCTGTTCAACCTGACTTACATCTCAGGGTTGTTACCCAAGCTGAGCATCCCTGAATTGTGTGCTCACAGTATGTGTTTGGCATGCTGATGCCTTTGTTCCTGCTGTGCAGTTACATTTTATTCTATTTAACTGCACATCACTGATCACCGTTTCACAGACAATGCAGACTGTTCTGTCATCTCTATTATTTGTCAGTCTCCTAGCCTTTGTTTTACCTGCAAATTCTATCAGTATATTTGGTACATACAAGTCATTTATTGTCTCCCTCCCCATCTCTGTCTCTGTCCTGCCTCTCTTCCCTCCACCCCAGTTACATAGGGCTAATGCCAAAACTTTGTGAGACCCACTAGAAAGCGCATATAACAAATTAACTTTTTAGCAGCCCTATTCTCTTGCTTTTCACGTCTGTCATTTGAAATCAGTAGTGATATATATGAAAACATCACACTATAAACTCTAGGATCCGAGAACAGGCATACTGGTTGCTTTTCCAGTTCCCCTGTGAAATGCAGCATAGTATGGAGAGGTAGACAGGTGACTTCTTCAATCCACACAGCCAAACCTAGCACAACTTGGAACCCAAATGAAAGACACTTACTGACCATTTGTATTAAAAAACACAGTGTGGAACCTGTCTTTTTTCTTTTTTTTTCTTTTTTTTAAAATGTGTTTAAATACGCTAAAATGATTTAGTATCTACTTTTTCAATTGAAGTGTTAAGTGACAAGTTGTATAGCTAAGGGTAATGTCATTATTGCTGTCTTTATCAGGAAAAACCTGTGGGCTCACCAAAAGTGTCAAAAAAGAGGCATTAAATCCTTAATAAGGATTAAATAAGGCCTGTGAGAAGTGTAATAATTTTGACAACTCTAATACTATTCTCCATTTAATAATTCAGTTACCTAATCTTGTATTAATTGTTTTGTCTGGTACTGGTGCTGGTTTGTAGCTGACAAGCCTCTGATTGCCCAGCTCATCCTCTTGGAATAATGGAGAATCTTTATTTGATCTTTTTAGGAATTTCTCGAGTTTTTCAAGAATTTAAATTTACACAAAATCCTATGCACTACTGAATTTTATAGCTCCTAGGATGTTATTATATTAAGACTTGCAATATATGCAGATCAGTTCAGCAGGGTAAAAGTTGCTAGAAATGTTATTTTGTTGGTATGGTAATTATTTAATTAATCAAATTATTAAATTTAATAAATAAGTCTAATTAAAAGTGCATTAAAATTCAATTTTTAATTATACTTCATCCTCAATTCCATTTTAGATGTTTTGTGTAAATTATTAATAATAGATATCTGTATTACATGTGTAGATTTAGTGTGGTGTATCTTTATTACTGCTTAAGCCAGATCTATTTGACCTCCTGAATTCTGTTTGAAGAATGTCTTATCACTAATTTAATAGCTGCCTGGTGTAACAGGTCAGAAGTTTCCACAGATTAGGCTTCTTTCTTGTACTGTGCCTGTTTTCCAATAAATGTTTATTTCTTCCTGCAGATTGGTGTATCTGTACACAAGTACTGCTCCTTGATGTTTCTGATATTGCTGTTTTTACAAAGATATTAAGATGCTAGTCCAAAAACATCTTTGATCCAGGGTTTAACATGAGTTCTCACTCCCAAACTATTTCAAAAACAAAAATACCTACTCATTATGGCCACTTTCCCTTTCCTAGCATCTGACTGCAGTTCCTTCCCTCTGCACTTTCAGCTGGCATGTAACTATACAGCTGGCATACCTATTATTCATCAGAGAAGAGCAGGAACAAAAAGTGGGAAGTGAGGAGGGAGCTTTCTCAGGCACCTCTGCTGCTGGTGTGATGGAATCTTCCTGTCAGCTCCACAGCTGCTTTCTGTCTCCAGTAATCATTTGCTCCTCACTGCATTTAAAACTTCCACCTTCAGCTGCATGTATCCAGCTGATTTCAGGCTGTGTTCTAGTTGTCTGGGATGTAGGCAGCCATTTTTAATGGGTTCTTTTTTCAAAATTGATTATTGGTTATGCCTGCAAGGCAATCAACCCCATGTGTCTTTATATAGGCATCATTATAAAAGTAAAGCTTGCTTACTTTAATTTCCCTACTTTGACCAAAATATACCACTCCAGTGAAAGCTACTTTATATATGTTTTTGCCTGTATGTGAGGTTTTGTCAGTGCAAATATATTTATTAGAGAATACTCTTCTTCATCTTTGTTATCAGTACAATTATGTCAGCAAAAGTGTCTGCAGATTTAGCTTATATGGAAAAATGGGTGTCAAAAAGGTGTTTGTCAGAAAGATTATAATATATTTATATACTCAAACTAAACATCTCTGTTTTTGACCTGTGGTTCCTAAATTTTGACTAAAACCAAAACATGATGTAGGAGGTGTCTGATCCCATCTGATCAGATTGTTTGTGGCAGTTTGTTGATCTGACTAATTTTTTTTTTTGCATTTGTTTTATTGTGAAAAGCTATTTTGCTAAGCTCTGCTGATGGCAATAATGGAACTGTTAACTGGACGACTAGGCGAGCCCACAGTTATATTATCAGCAGAATAAAGGCTGTTCAGAAGAATGGTGAGTTTAGGTTGTAAATTTAAATACCCTGTTGGTTCAAGCAAACCTGCTTTTAATATTACTCTTGCTTTTCCAGTCATGTCCTTGTTTTAGGAGTAGGGTGCTATTTTAAGGTAAGTAATTTTGAAAACTTTACATTTCTTCCATCTTCAAATATTCACAGACCTGCGTGTTCTTGTTAGTGTTCCCTGACTTTTCCTGTAGCTTTGCTTGAAATAATGGCTGTGTTTATACCTAATACTGCACATTTTCTTATCATGGCTGGTTGCTTGAAGATACCTCTGCAGTTTGCTTAATACAATAACTGCTCTGTAACAATTTAAAAAGTCTTCTCACACATGAATGTAAAAAGACTATTTTACTGTCATTTATGCAAGTACACATCAAATACTGTAGCTAGTGCACACTGGCTGAGAAGAAGCTATGTACTGATTGCTCATCTCTAGGCAGGCAATCTGGATTGGTCTCCAGATCAAGTTATTTTTGGGATTGTTCTTCATCTTTTAAGTATCAGTGGGGAGAGAACCAATTGAAATTTCTAGCAAAAAAAACACCCAAAAAAATCCAGGTGAATTATTTCCTGAGGATCATCAACATACAGGCTGCAACCAACATGGTGAAACTTCTGAAATTTCTGCAGGTGGGGTTTTTCTGTTTATGGGCTGCAAGCTGATAAAATCCTGTCTGAATTCCTGGCTGTGCCTGTATTCAAGACCTATAAGGAGATCTTGGGATCTACAGAAAGTCCTCCAAGCAATCTGGAAACAAGAAAGAGGAAAGCAGTGCTGTCAATGTAGCCGATTCTAGCAGGGATCTGATGTGATCCAAAGTAATGAAGATTTTTAGTTTCCAATGATTAGTTTTACAGAAGCTTTTCACAGTCCCTGGGACTTTTATCTACCACAGGGAATTTGCCCAGACAATTCACAGCTGGCAGTCTGCTGTATTAGATTAGTGTCTATTTGTTAAGTATATTCAGTTTCGTCCCTAGATCACCCAAGATGATGATTACACGTTCATCTCCAGTCTGTCTCATGAAAATAATGATGGGTTTTAAAAGCTCATGAAGAAAGTAGCATTTCACTTGTTTCATCATTGAAAAGCTAATGATGGCTGTAATAGACTGAAGACTCATTACTTTCTTTCGGGTTTTAAAGAAATTTCTTGGGTGGGAAAGCAAGGAGGGCATCTCTGACAAGGAGGGTAAGAACTACTGAGTTTTTAATCACCATACTTTTGTCATTATGATGTGTTTGTTTTTACAAGATAAAACAGGTTTTTGAGATTTTTCCTTCTGAGAGATGTTTCTAGACTTCCATCAAGATCAGTGTTTTATATCTGCATCAAATCCTTACTGGTATACTTATTTCAGCAGCAGGGAATGTCTCATTGCTAGGAATGGGCAAGCATTTAGTGGTGGTAATAGGTTTCCTATAGCAGACAAAATAACTGTTACATGGTTGTTTTCTTTTTTCAGTAACTGCTGATTCTATTATGCTTGTTTCTTCCTGAAAGAATTGCTTACTGAGAAAAAAATGCACATTTCTTTTTCACTGTTTGAACTGGATTTTTATCATAGAGGAAAAGCATCAGAAATGGAAAAATGAATTTTTCCAAGTATTTGATGCAACTTCAGCCAGCCACCATATTTTTGCCAGCTCTTCTGTTCTAATAATGTTACTTTTTCAGCTTTTCTTGAAAATATTTTAAAGGAAATTAGTTAACTTCCTTGTGCTGTTTACGGCTCATTCACAGAATTATGTGCAGAGGTTTTTTGGATAATAATTTACTAATTTTAAGTAAGTAAACCAACACTCTTACTGTACATAAGTCTACATAATGAAAATGACACTAACTGTTTTATCAACTGCACAAAATAGTAACAATTCAAATTTCAGGATCATTTTCATTTTGTCACTAAGATAAAATTATTGGAAAGGTGCTCTGTTCAGTATTGTGTTAAAAGTGGTTTTCAAGTATAGGAAAAAGCAAATGCTGTGGAATGTGATCAGTAGTATATCCAGAGCTATACATTCTGCAACATTAAGCTTGAAGAGTGGGGAGTATGTAAATGTGGAGGTCTACATTACAGATGTCTGCATCTCCTCTCAGATGCCTCTGCAGTCCATGGAGATCTAGTCAGTGTAGTGTGGAATCTAGGACATGATTCATCTCACTTTACAGGAGAACTCAAATAAATCAATCCCTAGAAGCATCTGTTTCTTCTCCATTGACTATAAAAGGAGCCTGACTAACTTAGTGGTGGATGTTGTTTCTGTAGGCATCTAAAATTAGGTGAGAGAGATTCCACTCAGAGTACGTGGTGCGAGGGCTGGAATGCCTGTGATTAATGCCTAATTAATGATGCCTTTTAAGCAGATCTCAAGTAAGAAAGTTGGTATAATTATAAGGCTGGAGAAATTATACCAGGATTAAAAAATTACACCAGCATTGAAGAATTACATGAGCTTTATCCACATTTCAAATGTGTCCTGCTTATTGATCCACGGTTGAAATTAGTACTTCTGAGACCTACAAGTTTATTCCTATCATTTTGTTACAATGTCTATGAATTGTCTTTTGGAGTCTGTCTTCCCAGCGACACCACCTCCAAGGTGTATGGCCTATAATTTGCTTTTGGAGCTGTGATTCCTCATGAAGTTTATTCCAGCCTGGCAAGCAAGGCTGGTAGCTGTGTGGCTTACCATCTTTATCTACTACTCTTGTAATCTTCATCTCACTGACAAAATCTATTAGCAGTGATCAATTCTTTCAGGGCATTAAATTAAAATTCAGTAGCAGTAAAAGTAGTAATACAAGTACAATCAATCTTATTAAGACACCTTGAGAAACACCTATTAAATCAGTATTCTCTGTTTATACTTACATTTTGAAACTTTTTGATAAAGTGGCTTCTTATCCACCTAATTTATTGTAATGATTTCTTCATTCTTCTAATTCATTAAAATGTGTATGTAGTTCTGCATCAAATGTGTTATACCTAAAAAAACTATGCACTTGTCAGCAAATTTTGTACTAAATAAAAACCACCTTAGTGCTTTTACATGTGCTGATTGTTCTGAATTTTCTTTGTTTTTGATTCTCAGTTCTGTGAAACATGGCTTCACGTTTTTTGTTTGGAATCAGTTTCACGTGACTGACCTATAAATACCCTTGTACTTTTGTCTTATCCTTCAATACAAGCCCAACATCTTCAGTAAAGAGCTCTCTAACCAAAGTTTGAGTTGTCTTTTACCCTGGTGGTCTGAGAAAGTCTAGCTCTAAGAACTCATAGAAATCAGCTATAATGAATTGCTATGTCCTATTCCGCACAAGAAGTGAAAAATCTGCCATTTCTGTTCGGTGAGGAATGACAACTGTCAATTGGTAAGGTTCCTCTGTATTCCTCTGTTGCTTTCTCTATGTAAAATATCAGGCAAACATGATTGTGTAATTCATTTAATGTACTTTTATCAACGTAATATTAAAAATAAACCAACTATAAAATTACAATAGCCTTCCTCATTTTTTTTTAATTACTATAAAAATAAAGAGCTTATACAACTTTTGAAATCTTGACATAGGCAGTTTTGTTTATTGCAGTCTTGGAAAGGATCCTGTTGGGCAAAGAGAAGGTTTGCTCTGTGTTCTGTTATTAAATCTATGTAACCTTTTCAAAATATTATTAACAGGTACCTAATATGTGTTGCTCTCCTTCTCCCAGATGCCTGCACTGCTGTTGAAATGCATGAACTTACCTAGAGCATGTCTCATTTTTGCTTTTTTTCTGTCTCTTATCTCTCCTTCTGCTTTTCAGTGTACACAATTCTGTCTAAGGTGCACTCTGATCGGAATGTATACCCTTCTGCTGGAGTTCTGTTTGTTCATGTTTTGGAGAGAGAGTACTTTAAGGGGGAATTCCCTCCTTACCCAAAGCCCGGTATGAGATACTAAGATCTTCCATATTATATGCAGATACAGAAAAAATAATGTTATAAAAAATTGAAGTCTGTTTAGCATACCTTGTGGTTCAACATATAAGATAAACAGGACTGGTTTTAGTTTCTATTGAAATATCTTCGAATGAAATAAAATGTGTAGTCTAACACTTCTAAAATATTCTAGTTTCATGAATATTGCATTAAATATGAAATCGTGGAAATTTGTATCTGTTAAAAATGCTATTTATTTGGTCACTGTTTGAGACATAGTATGTATCAGGCTATATGAAGGAGCAATTTGAAAGCATATAGTAAATATAAGACAAAATACAAGATTAAATCAAGTATGAGACTTCATAATGCTGCCTTCTTTCATTTTTAAAAATAGTCCTTTGGCTTCAGCCTTCTTCCTATATTTAGGAGCAGTTTAATGTTCAAAAGCCAATTGGTTTTAGAGAAGGAGCTGTGATTCCCTAAGTATGGTTTTGCCATACACTAAAGCTAAAAGACTGGTTAGCTTTCTAACCACAGGTTAGAATATGTGTAAGCAGTCTGATAGGGGTGGGAAGAGAGAGAGCATTCAGCCCCACATGCTTATCAACAGTGAAAAGGAAGAAATGTGTTCAGCTTATATAAATATGACTATTTTCCCATAACAAGAAAACAGGAAAAACCTATGTACAGTGCACATATAATCAAAGCCTGTTTCATTAATAAACTTTTGAATTGATTTGGGAGTTACTAAGACTCACTTTAAAGAAAAAATAAGCTTCTGTTAGCATTGGTTAAATTTTGAGTGAACATGAGTAAGCCCAAATGTTTTTAAAATTTCATCTCTTTGTAAAATGGGTGTTTTTCCTGACACAGGTACCTGAGTCTTCATTTATGCCATAGTGACTGGCAGTGTGAAGTTTGTTCCAGTCTTCTCTCAGTTTTGGCACATAGGTGGAAGGAGCTTGGAAATTTTACTAATGATGGATTGTCTTACAGCTGCAGCCTCTTGACA
The DNA here is from genome assembly GCF_963513975.1 of Fringilla coelebs. Lineage (NCBI taxonomy): Eukaryota > Metazoa > Chordata > Aves > Passeriformes > Fringillidae > Fringilla > Fringilla coelebs. The sequence continues at coordinate 128,855,054 of NC_140028.1, forward strand.
TTCATGTGATTCCCAGGCAATAGGAATCTGGTTTCAGATCCTTTGAAAATTGTCTGTTCCCACAGACAATTGGGATTATGTCAGAAATTCACTGTGAGGTCAGGTGTTGTCACGGTACTCTTATTTTTGTCTGCTGAGCTGGATCATTGCCATGGCCTACCTTGATGAAGGAAGGGCAAACCAGAATGTCTCACAGGTCGCTTTCAAAATTTTCCTTAAATCATTTATGGTGCTGAATTTGTTTAGAGCAGGTTGTTGGTAATTCCAGGCTGTGGGTTCAAGCTCTGTACGTGCCATTCACTTAAGAGTTGGACTCCATGATCTTTGTGGGTCCCTTCCAACTCAGAATATTCTGTAAATTCTGAATGCTGTGATTCTGACTGCAGTAGATCAGATTACTGGGATGTCCTGAGAGAATTGTGAGGGAAGTTGTGTTACACCTAAGTACTGGTTTAGTCTGGTTCTGGTTCATTTTACTCAACCAGATGTGGAAATATATACCTAAAGACTAGTGACCCTTGGGCAGCACACCTCAGTTTCTTTGTCCCTCTCTGGAGGAGATGAGATCTGTTCATTCTTCACTGGGCTTGGTTTCTGCTTTCTGGGCCAGCATGGCTGGTATCTCCTTTCATCACCTGTCCTATAATGCTGTTGCTGTCTCAAAGCTAAGCTGGAGCACAGGGCAGAGGTGTCTGTGCAGGCTCAGAATGGATTTGACTTGAGTTCTGTGCCTCAGCTGGACACGGCCTTGGTGGTGAGGATTTGGTAGTATTCAAGCCTCATCTCATTTACAAAAGCTAAAATAAGCTGAAGTAAAATCCAGACTTCTATAAGAGTATCAATAAGAACCACAAGAACCAAGGTACTGGTTTGACTTGAGGGGCTTTTACAGCTGGACCACTGTATTTAGTAGCCATCAGTGGCTCCAGGTCACAGGAATGTCTGATCCTTTTTTGAATTAATTTGTTCTCTAAATTAAAATGATTGCCAAGCTGTTGGTGCCAAAGACCTGTATGTGTACCCTAATGCTAACAGAAGCTTTCAGGCATTATTGATTACGGAGCCACTCTTTACAGTACATTGAGTACCTGGATCCATCATTAAAAACATCAATAAAAACAAGTTGGGAGGGGAAATTAAAGGACTGAAACTTTTGAGCTTTTGTCTGTAAGGAGGTTAAATGCTTCAATTTGAGGTGGAATTGAGCTCTAAAAATGAGACCCAGTAGTTACTGAACATAAGGGTTCAGTTTTCCAAAACTCTAGGAAGTACCTGCACATTATGTCTGCAGTTGGTTACACTTTCCAGATATGAATTTGTTAATACTTAGAAGTGCTAAGTAATAGTTCGCTTGTTTCTGATATGGTAAAAGTTAGCAATTTTTTTTTTTCTTCTTAGAAAAGTTCAGAAAACAAGTGAAACATGTGACTTCCTATTTGAAAAATTAAAATAAAAGCATTTAACATTTTCTTGTAAATATTCTAATATAACTTCTCTTATCTAGGTGAAATAAGTAATGATCCTATAACGTTTAATACCAATTTAATGGGTTACCCTGACAGACCTGGATGGCTGCGCTATATACAAAGGACACCGTACAGTGATGGAGTGCTGTATGGCTCACCAACTGTAGAAAATGTGGGCAAGCCAACCATCATTGAGGTATTTGCTTTCAGAAGTTCAAAAATACATATTTTGGTTTGGAGTGTAAGGTTCAGAACTGTCAACAAGTTCCTCTTTTTTTTTTAAGAGTTAATTGCTATTTCATATTCAAGTTTTATTCAAAATACAGAGCAAAAAAAAACCTTTGTAAGCAACTGTACTTGAAGAATAACTTAATCATAACTTTGTAACATTCAACCTAAATATGGGTCAGACTTTTCCCCACTAGATGAAAATGTTCAGTCAATAAGCAGTTGTGGGGTTTTTTTGCTTGTTTGTTTTTGTTTGCTTGATTGGGGTTTTTGGTTAGATTGGTTTGGTGTTTTTTCAATTATTTCTTATCAAATACCCCCTCCCCCTTCATTATTCATATTTGTTGATATTTATTTTATTTTTTTAGCACTTTTATGAATTTAATTCATATGAGTGTAACAATGAAAAAACTGTATTTTTTAGAGTTAGCTATTCAAATGGTTTAAAGCACTAATTAAAGCAATTTAAAAGAGAAAAGGGACAATATTTTCTATCATGTATTTCATAGACAGCAGACTGAATCAGGCACTGTGGGGTTCATTGTTAAGAAATCTGCACAATAACTTGCTCCAGCAATTTTGCTGCTTCAGCAGTATAATTGTCTTGAATGCCTGATGAGTATTTTTTTTCTAAATTGCATGTAGTTTTTCTTCCTCAAGAATGATAGCTCTGAATGTTAAGTTATACTGCAGATAGTTTCACCCATGTTAAATTTTGTACTCATGATTCTGTTTTGATTTCAGTAGGACTAATACCCTCTGAGAATGGATCATGTGCAGAAGTTCTTGCAGGCTTTACTTAGTTTTATTTAGAGGAAACCATTATTTGATATTGCCAGTTTTTAAATGGCATGTACTTTTAGATTCTAGGATCTTTATCAAGACCTCCATTCTAAGCATGACTGCAGGCCACATTTGAAGTAAATCTTGCCTAGCGTACAAATTAATTCCTTGCAGTTCCAGTCTTAGATGTGGCTTTTGAATTAATTTTGTGGTGTATGAGGAGGGCAGATGGCATTTGATCCTCTTCCTAGTGCCCTCTGAGAGGAGTGATTGCATATTCCTAGCCTGAATATAACTTCCATCATGTTATAATTCCTGAGGGGATGTCATGGGGAGCTCACTTAACTGGAGGAGACCTCATGATTAGGAGAGCCTAGCATTATGCATAGCACTGCAGTAGAGCAGGTAACATTCTGAGCTCAAGCTCCTTTGAAAGCTGTGCAAGGACAGTTTGTGTCTGAATGAATATTCAGGACAGAGGCAATCTGCCACGCCTGCCTGTGGTGTGTGGCAGCTGGCAGCTCCCACTGCTGGAGTGCAGGCTCACAGTGGCACTGCCCTGCTCCTGTACAGGGCTTGTATCACCGGGGGTTTGATTTTCTGGGTACTAGTGGTTCAGCTGCTGTTGAAGAAACCCTTTAAAAATTAGCAGAATTAGGACTAGAGAAATCTCAAATTTATTTTCTGTTAATTTTATAATGAAATTGTAAGGTTAAATGAGATCTGATTGTAAGCTTTTCCCTCTCCACTTAAACAAACTTGCAGTAGATACTCCACAGCATTTTTCCTTTTCATTCAAATCCTTTAAAAGAAGTGCAACATCTGTTACTTTTTTTATTTATTAGCCAGTGACACAGTGGTTTGTGGCTCTGTTTGCTGAGAAGCACCATAGTTCTGTCACTATTGTCACTCCTATGCCTCTCCTTTGCTCTTGAAATGAGTGAACTGAAGTCTAAAATTAGAAAGAAAATTCATTTTTTCAGTTTATTTCATGAAATATTTTTCACCTAGAAAGGATAAAAAAGGTAGAGAAGATAATACATAATTATACTGATAGCCAGCTTTGTTCTGTATTTCTTATGAATGATCATTTAATCATAGTACAGCCTTGGAGTACTTCTCAGTCACCACTGAGAAGTAACCACTTGCATGCATTTCACGTATCCTAGATATTTTAACTTTTAAATTAGCATCCTTGCTTTTTTTTTTTTGTGAAGGTGCACATTTCAAAAGATTAGAGTCTCAAATGTTGCATCTACCTTCTAGCTTTCATTTCCCCTACATTTACAGATTCCAGGATTTTTTTTTAAACTACTTGTATTGGAGCATTATTTTGAATCCTTTCATGGAGTGAGACTTCACTGGGACCAGAGCTAAAACTAAATAGCAGTCCCAAAGATGAGAATTCCTGGCATCACAACACTTTTTCCTTCAAAAAAACCTCTCCATGTAGTTTATTTCCTAGGAGCTATCGATGGATTTAGATCTTACACTATTGATGGAGGTCGGGATTGGAGGCTGCGTGGGGAAATGGAAAAAACAATCTGTCCTTATGGTGGTTCTTAAAGATAACAGAAGAGAAAGAATACACATGTATTTGAGAACACTTTTATCAGGACCAAAATATATTATTTTCACATATTCATTAATTTTATTTGGCTATAGACTGGCCAAGAAAATTCCAGTATCCTGACTTGAAGGTAGTACTGCATTAAATAAATTGACCTTACCTTTCAAATTGTGTATTAGTGAATGAATGTTCATAGGTTTCAAAATAAGGAGGCAAAGTACTTAAAAACTGATAAGTATTTCTAAGTTATCAATTTAACTTTCACTGATGTTTCCTTTATCTAATTTTCATTTTTGCATTGTTTTGTAATCCTTCTCACTCTAGATCACTGCGTATAACAGGCGTACCTTTGAAACAGCGAGACACAATTTGATCATTAATATAATGTCAGCAGAAGGTATGATACAGATAATAGCTGGTTGTATTTTTAACTGAATCAACAAAACCCTCTTATGGGCTCCTGCTTTTGAAGATAAATACTGTAAAATAGTTGTCTGGTGTTCAAACTAAACACAGAGGCACAGGGGAGAAGTAAGAGAATTTTTCCTGCTTTAATTAATTTTGATTTTTTAATTCAGATTATTTCTGTCATTCAGGACTGGTTTTTTTCACTCACAGTAAAATGTTTGCGTCTTTGTTTTTCATTAAACTTCTAATTCAAAATTTCCCTTGTCTTTTCGAAGGGACCTTACATGAAGGATTTCACTCTGTGCATGTTATTTAGTTTTCTTAGTTCTGTGTGTACCTGATGCAATGAACAATTGTGTAGGCAGAGTCAGAAAACAGCAGGTTGTGGCATATATAGACATTTGGACCTTAACATTAGTTCTCTAGCACATTTACCTTCTGGAGTGTCATGAGCTGGAATCCATAGTTGCTGCAGATTGGTTTTGACCCCCAAATTAGCATGAATGAAATTATAGCTGTTTAATGAGGTTTTAGCAACTGAGACTCTTTTCCCCTAGTCTGCTTCCTCCCTGTTGTTTTATAAATAACTGAAGGTTTTCAGTTCAAATAGCAGCTAAGGGTACTCTCTATTGAATTTAACATAATCACAGTAGGTTCAAAATTACCTAATTTAAACACAGGATTTTTGGAAAGGTGAATCAATCTTAAAGTAGCATTACATTAATCATTACTCCAGATATTTTGAAGATTTATTTTTGGATTTGTGGAGCCTTTGTTTAATGCAACGCTCTTTTTCATCACAAGCAGATTTTCCTTTACCGTATCAAGCAGAATTCTTCATAAGGAATATGAACGTAGAAGAAATGCTGGCAAGTGAAGTTCTGGGTGACTTCCTGGGAGCAGTGAAAAATGTATGGCAGCCAGAACGCTTGAATGCCATAAACATTACTTCAGCCCTTGACAGGGGAGGGAGAGTGCCACTTCCCATTAATGACATGAAAGAGGGGTAAGTGTGTGTCACTATGATGTTTTTGCTTCACTTTTTTTTCTTTTGTTACTCAGAAGCCTAATATTTTTTCAAGTTTTCTAGATACTTTGCAATTGCTGTTTTATGTTTTGGAATTAGATATGGAAAGTTTACTCCTGTTCTGAGCCCCAGTTATGAATTTATTGTGTTAGATACACTACAACAGGGCACAGTTCCTATATATGGATGTTATAATCCAAGGAGTACTAATAAATTCCATTATTATAAATGAGTTGGTAGTAAATATATTTCTTTTGTAATCCCAGTTTTACTTCTGAGCAGTCACTTGGCATGCTTTTAATCAGTCCCAATTCATTGAACTCAAAATTTTGAAGCAAGTTATGATAGAGCAGAGACACTTCAATTTCTGAGAGCAATTTGCATGTAACAGTGTAATTTTTAGCTGTTCTCATTAGGTGAGTTACTTATGTGATTTAAGAGCACTGTTGGCTTTCTTATGAAAGTTGTAAGGTGTCTGGGGAACTCAGGTTACTGAGTGCAAACTGCTGGAATGGACTGGTTCCAGTTGTGATTTGTAACCATAAATACTGTTCTGAACAGTATTTAACAGGAAACTAGTAAGGATTCAGTTTTTTCAAATATGGTTCTGACAGTGCTTTTCCCTGGTGAAAGTGAAGATACCTGGTTATTTTTAGATAATTTTAGATATTTTGGAGTCAAATAGTATCTTAGAAAGTGATGAAGGTTCAAAATACGAGATGTGTGCAGAAAATACGGGCTTTTTCAGAGCCCTTTTGTGTCTCTGAAGTTTTGAGCATATTTAAAGAAGTGACTTCTGTACTTGCCAGAGTAATAGCAGAGTCACTTAATACAAATAGCTACACTTAAAATATTTAGTTAGATAATGCCTACTGTAACAAGAGGCAACTGGGACCTAATTTCTCTTTCAGAATCCATTGGTACCTTATAACCTGGTGCAGCAGACTGTATTTTACAGCAGCATTCCATATACATAAATATGACAATGACTAATACAATCAGTGCAGTAGCTCTTATTTTATGTATGGTGATGCTAAATCAAGTGTTATGTTTACCTTCAGCTTTCAGTATGCTGAAGCAAATTTTGTTGGCCATTCATAGCTACAGTATGGAATCTTTCAGAAGCAGCTGGGGGTTAGCACGTTCATATCTATGTTAGGTTTAGCAATAACTAGTCATTGTGAGTTTATTTTGAAAGCATGGGAAGAAACTCCAAAAAAAAAAATCTATGATGCGTAAGATTAAAGATTTCCTTAAAACAAAATGGTGCTATTTTAATACAATTTTCAAAAATAGTAATGATTTGCTTACATGAGGAAGCCACACTTGGAGCTCTTTGACTTCATAGAAATTGGCACAACTGATGGTATTGAAACATTTACATTAACAAGCAAACGAGAATATGTTGTAATAAGCAGCTAGGAAAGTTGTTTTGATTTCAGTCTGTTACTTGTATGCTTAAAGAGAAAAAAGTGTACTATGAAGGAAAATTATTTTGAATAGTAATTTCATCCTTAAGTAACAGCTGAATGTTACTGTGTACAGCAATAATATTTGGAAGAGTACATCATTGTCCTTGGGGGATTTGTGAGACATCCTGCTGGTCTGTCACTCATCTCTTTCTGCAGTGTGTATGTGATGGTTGGGGCAGATGTTCCTTTCTCTTCGTGTTTACGAGAAGTGGAAAACCCACAAAATCAGCTGAGGTGCAGTCAAGAAATGGAGCCTGTAATAACCTGTGATAAAAAATTTCGTACTCAATTCCATATTGACTGGTGTAAAATCTCTCTGGTGAGTTATTTTATTATTGCATAAAAGTGATGTTTGTAGAAGTACAGCTAAGAGTTTTGCCAGTCTGGTCAGACAATGTTGCCAATTCCACTTCATTGTGACTGACATTTTTTTCCACCTAGCAGACACTCTTAAGATTGTGAAAGGTTTTTGCTGTGTAGGCTAAATTCTATTACAGTTGAGCCCCAGTGAAACCACTGTATTTGTTTTCACTGGCAGTGAATTCTACAAATGGCCAGAGAACTCCAGGGCTTAAAAAAGTTACAGTAATGAGAGGTGTATTCTGTAATTCAGAATGCTGCTAGTTACACTTCTCTAAAAAGTGTGTGCATACATACATGTTTTTTTCAGAATCTGATTCTACACTGATCAATTCATACTATGCTGCTAAAAAAACTGTTTCTGAAAAATGTCTGAAACATATTTTATGTTAAAAATTAAATAGAAGAAGGAATGAAAGTAATGCTGACTACTTAAATGATAAATAGGAACATTCTTCTCAGTGAAATGCAAGAAAAAAGATAACCAAACACTAGACTATTTGCCATGAAAGGAGAATAATTCCCAAAGAGGCTTTTTAAGGTTGGTTTTTTTTTAGTTCCTGTAAGGAAAATCAAGAAATAATGCAATATTGGAAGAGAATGTTGCAGATAAACTTAGATGGTTGTTGAGCTGCTTCAGACATTACCCAGGAGGAAGCTGAAAGGGAGATACTAAACACTAGATGGAAAAAACTTACTGAGTATAAGGAAAGGTATTCATACACAAAACTGACTGGATAACTTCCATCTTTTCTACCTATACACTGTAAGTTAGGAAAGGTTCTAGAAGGTTGGAAAATACTTGCTTCAAAAGAATACCCAGATTACTTGTTTTTTATTGGCTTTCTGTTGAGAAATTTTAAAAGGCCCAAGTGTACACAGTAATACTTACCAGCACTTGAAAAATAGCAGAAGGCAGCTGGTCTTTGGCAAGCACAAACTGTGTCAGGTCTTCCATTTCCTTCTACAAGGAAGAAGTAGAACTAAGGCAGAGCAGCAAATATCATTCCTTCTTGGTAAGGTTTTTTGATACTGTCTCACAAGCAAGCTCAGGAACATGGCCTAGGTGAAGCTAGGAAGAGCTGGTTCGTAGCCATAATCATAGCAGAACTAATAATAATTCCTGGCTATTCCTCATTAATAGCTGGATGATGGAATGTGCTTATTAAATTAAATTTGTAGTTCCCCATGAAAGTGAAAGGATCTGCAGGTGCATTGAAGGACAGAAGGGTCTTGAGAAATTGGAGAAACAGTCTTGGAAAAAAGGGTGAATTTTAAAATAAGCAGCAGAGGGATTATGCAGTAATGCAAGAACAGTCAGCTGTGCCCATGCAGAAGGAAAAGAAGCTGGTTAGGAGTACTTCTTCAGAAAAAAAATGCCTGATAGTGGCAGTGGCTCATAAACTAATCATGAAGCAGCATTGTCACGCTGGTTTGAGAAAAGCAGAGATCACCCTGGGATGTGTAACAGGAACAGGCTTTCAGAGAAGTATTATTTTCTGCAGCAGCTATAACACAGCCTTCTGGAATTCAGTACTTGTTTTGGCCGTGTGCCACAGTAACTGAATTTAAACTGTCTTAGGGGTGTTTGCTGTTGCCAGCAGCATTTCTGCTGTAACCTGCTGCATCAAAGGGAGAAGGGAGCCAAGCTTCCCTCTATCTAATCACAGTCTACTTTTCACAAGGCAGGCTGAGAGACAGGAATTCTCCCCAGATCTATGGGCTGGGAGGGAGTTGAACTCTGTTTCCCATATCCACAATTTAAACCAGTGATAGAAAATAGAGCCATCATATCCTCATCCTCCCACTGTTATGAGGTGCTGTTGGCAGTCAGCACCCAGTCAAAGAGTGGATGTAAGTTTGGGGGTCCCACATTCTGCAAGGATGGGCAATGTAATAAATGATCCACTTGAAGCTGCTCCCTGACAGCTTGTTCTCACACTGTGTATGGACCTATGTCAGTCACATCAATAAATACATATTTTTTGTGCACTGTTAGGGTTTGAGATTCAGCTAAGCAGCCAGGTGGAACTCAGTGTACTTAACATAGAATACTCTGGAATAATGAGCAGAGAGTGCATCAGTTTTTGTTAAAAAAACACATATGTGTGTGTGTGTCTGTGTGTGTGTGTCTGTGTCTCTGTGTGTTTGTGTGTGTGTGGTGTGTGTGTGTGCATGAACACATTTGAGGCTCAGCAGGATTTCTGGAATTTCATAAAAATCTCTTCACCCATTGCCTAAGCTGTAATACAGCATTTTATGACTTGAGGTGTAAGTGATAAAAAAGTGACCATCATTTGCAAGATTTCTAGATGAAAAGTCACACAAAAGGTCAAGCATGTAAGCAAATATATTTTATTTGTATTAATGATCTGGAGATTAATGATTTTAAAGCTAGCACTGATAAAATTTGACAGTAACATCTAACTGAAGATAACAAAAAATGCATGCAGAAAATTAAGGCATCTGGGAATGGTAGTCAAAAGCAATAGGAAATTTAGTAGCAAAACAGCTTTGTATTTCTAGGATCATTGAGTACAGACAAACACACCCAAAAATTGTGACCAGGAATGCAGCTTTTGGAGGCTAATTGAATTTGAATTTGTGTGAGGGAGACAATGAGCTGTCCTTGGCAGCTCAGTTGAAGGCTCTTGATTTTTTGAGCACTGGATGTAAAGTGTGATATGAAGAAGAAGGAGGAAGAACATTGTAGGTATGTGACTCTTCATTTTTGACATCTTTATACAAGAGAGGACAGTATTGTCATTTAGGAAGACTAGTAATAAATGGATTAATTAATCAAAAAGAAATCAGAATCAGTTAACTAGTTTGCACTAAAGATGTTTACTGGATCTGTACTCAAATACTGTTTGTGTGAGATGTGTGTGCCTAAAATTAATCTTTAAAAGACATGGTATCTGCTAGGCACAAAAGAGAGTAGTAATATAACGTTACTTATCACACTGATCAGAAGCTTCATAAAATGTAAGTTTCTATTCTTTAAAAAAGGTGGTTGGATTAAATTGTATAGAATTCGTAAAACAAGTAATATGGATCTTTTATTATGTTAGTTAAATACCTACCTGTTTTTACATTATGTTACTGTGTTATTTAATAGTCTTTTTTTTCTTCTTTTTTTTTCCTGGGTATTAGGTTGACAATACAAAACAAGTTTCCACCTTTCAGGAAGTGATTCGTGGAGAGGGAATATTACCTGATGGTGGAGAATACAAGCCACCTTCTGATACACTGAAAAGCAGAGACTATTACTCGGATTTCCTAATTACACTGGCAGTGCCCTCGGCAATAGCACTGGTGCTTTTTCTAATACTTGCCTATATCATGTGCTGCCGACGGGAAGGAGTGTGAGTACTTGAACATGCTAATAAGTAACTCTTGATTTTTCTAAGATTATAATGCATAGAAGGTTATTTGTTAGAATATCTCCATTCAGTTCATTAGAAACATTTAAAACAGGCCAAAAGGTATCTGCTTGTAATACTGAATTATTTGACCCTTAAGCACATGCAGTGATTTCCAAGCAAGTGGATGTAGGGTCTTTGGTTGTTCTAGAAAGGGTTAAAATACTCAACATATGCACAAAACTCCCCAAAATCTCAACACATGCACAGCTCTCCAAAATGTCTCCAGCAAATAAAATACTAATAAAGGATCATTGGTTGAGGAGCATATTAAGTAATTTCTAAAATGCTAACTTTCATAAAATAAACCTGGTTAAGGAGGGTAACTGAATTTAGGCATGTTATCAAAGAAAAACACATAAAAGGAAAGCAGCAAGTAACGTGATTTCTGCCATTTCTTACACAAACTACAATTTCATTTTGTCACAGAATTTCTTTTAGCCAGAAGCTTGTTCTTTAACCTGCATTTTCCATTTCCCTGTGTGTGTCTGTGTGTGTCTGTCACCACTATCACATCTCTCTACGTGTGTCCATCAAGGCCTCATCATAAACCCTGTCGCAAATGCTGCCAAGCTGCGTTTAGCAATAACCTTGTCAGCATTTCTACATCATGTACTGTTTTCATCATCAGACAGATTAATGTTCCAACTATCAATGCTATTATTTAATTCATAAATTTTGTTTTGTTTTTAGGGAAAAGAGAAACATGCAAACACCAGAGTAAGTGTCTTCTTTCCTGTTATTTTTCTTTTACCATTTAATTTTCATTCTCAGTAGCTCGTCATGCTTCATACATATGTGTCATAATCTTCTTTCATTCTCTCTAATTCATGGTTTAATTCATAAATGTGAAAGCTGCTTTTAAATCAGTCTTGGCAAGGATAGAAGACCAGAATAAAAAGGGTTTGAAATTAAAGACTGTAATTCAAAATAAAATAGTGCTGTTAGAATAAATATGTTAATATGCAATTAATACTCCTGGTTATTGGACTTCCCAGCTTGTCTCTTAAAGGCAATGAACTGGAGAAGAAATATCCTGGAAGGTATCCAGTGCCTATAATACGGAGTGGTTTAAAATTAATTTACAAGCTTTTATGAATCTACCACAAGAATCTGCAGTTAACCAAAATTAAAATGAAACCAAATTGCAGCAAATAAATGGAACATCAGCCACAAACTGCACAGTCTTGAATCTTATGAAAAATATCTATTCAGACAGAAAAATCTAATGGAATAATTACTGCCTTAAAAAATTAAATACATCAAATATTTATTAATTTAATTATGTGAAGGTTGTAATTGTTGCACTGTAGTCTGTAGCATGCATCAAAGTCTTTGTACTTTAATAATAATAATAATAATAATTGCAAACTTCTTTCTGTTTTGATAAAGCATTTAAAGTATGTATTCACTATTTTATTTCCTTCTGACACAGCATCCAGTTGGTGCACCACAGTGCTATACAGAAATCAACCAAAGAGCTTCGTGACATGTCCAAGAACAGAGAGATCGCGTGGCCACTCTCCACGCTGCCCGTGTTCCACCCCGTGACGGGCGAGATCGTCCCGCCCCTGCACACGGACAGCTACGACAACACCAGCATGCCTCTGATGCAGACACAGCAGTAAGTGTTCACACTCAGTTCTGGCTCTTAGTGCCCACTGTGCTGCACGACCTCACTGCAGATCCCAGTGTTTGTCCTCTGAAATGTGTTCATTGTGGGAGGACTCAGTAATGACTCTCCAGTTCAAGATTGCTCTGATGTTTGCATTTCCAGCAGGAAGAAAGGCCTTCTGTTATAAGATTAAATGGCTGGCAAGAGGCTGCAGGCTTGCAAGAGGCTTTGCATGGAACAGTTAGATTTCTGTATGTTTTGGAGAAAAACTACTTTTGACAGAGGATTCAGTTAAAACTGTTCTATTTTAGACACCTTGTCTCTTGACCCATATCTCCGGGGTTCTGGTGTAAAACTAACCACCAAATCTGTGGTAGTTTTATACCAGAAAATCCAGACTTTGTAAGTAGTTAGTCATGTACCTGTCACACATGGTTTGTGTTTGAAACAGTGACATTGAACAGAAGAACGTACTCCATTACACAGATAATAAATTCAGGCTTGCCAAGAAAAATGCTCATAGCTCTCTCCCATTTCCATTGTTGCCACTCTCTTTCCAAGACAGAAACCAGAAAAATAATTAATTCCTGTTCCTTAGAGTTCATTTATCAGTAACTTAGTGAAACTAGTGAGGCAGACCCCAATGCTTGCGCGTGTTCTAATTCAGATAACTCCATAGAGCTGTAGCAAAGAGGCATTTCTGGAAAGGTTTGGTTGAGGTCCCTGGTGCTGAGCAGATCTGAGGCAGTGGTCTCAGAAGTGGCTGGTGTTTTCCAGTGCTGTGCTGTAACACAGCACTGGAACACAGCACGGCTGTAACACCAGCTCCAGCTGCTGCCTCCTCTGCTGGCAGGCCTCCATGGCCCCAGTGGCACTCGTCCTGTGCCAGCTCTAACTCAGCTCTAATTTACACATGCTTGTCCTAGAATCCCTTCAGAATGTAGATCTATGCTGCAGAAGTGTTTTCTTCTCCCTGTCCCAGAAGCTAAATTCTCCAGAAAGGACAGCTGTATAAATTCTTCCTTGTACAAGTGCTGCAAAGTGCTCTGCCCCATCTTTTACAGCTTCTTCTCTATTCAGAATAGCAGTTTTTGTGACTGGAGTGCTAAATCCTGTACCAAAAGCTTTCTTGAGTTGTACATAGGGTATTCATCTGCTTCACCTACATTGTACCCCTCAATTCATTTCTGTAAAAACGCCTCTATCTGGTAGCTGTTAAAATAGACAGGCAGGGTACAGAAATGCAGCTTTGCCTTGATAAGTGAACTGGTCTGACGGATAGAAGTGGCTGACCATTCATTCCACAGCCAATAACCATGTTGCAAATGCTGTCACCTTTGCTGTATTCATGGAATATGGAATATTCACTTCCAGAAACCAAACTTTGCTGAACTTAAGAAACCCGTGGTGACTCTTGTTGCCTCTGGCATGTCACTGAGTCTGAGCCTTTGAACATAGGTGACAAGTGAAATAGTAACTACTTTAGCACTGATTGTCTTTATTTCATGGTCGTGGCTAACCTTTGGACATCTGTATTTGCATAGTGAAAATAGATTATTGCTTCATAAACCAAAAAAAAAATGAAGTGAAAATACTGAGCATTCATCATAATACACTTCAGACTTTGTATGGAAGCATTAAAGATATTAAATGGTTTTTTATAGGAACCTGCCACATCAGACTCAGATTCCACAGCAGCAGAGTGCAGGTCAGTACTCAGAAAATACTGTAATTATTAAATGACCAGTGTGGAGAAAACGCTAGTCAAAATGTATATAGTCTGTGGACAGTGGAAATACTTTTCAAATAGAGTAAAGCATTACAGAATTGTCATTCTAGAATTTTTTTTGATACATCAGTGAAAATTTTGGCACGGGATTGATTAAACAAGGAAGAAATGCTATGTTAGGATTCTGCATGAGAGGCTGGAATTTGGTTCAGCTAACTTAGAAACCTCATATAAATAATTTTCTGTTACATGAAGCTACAGCCAGATTCCCAAATGCAGTTACATGGTTCGGATTTTGACACTTGATAGTAAATGTAAATTTCTAATTCCCACCGGTATTAGTTAAGCTTTGAAGAAGGAGCTCTTTATTGCAGTTCCTAGACAAAGTGTTGATACTGGGGCATCTGTGGTGAGGCACATCCATGCTTCAGGTTTCCTGTGTTGTAGTCATCACTTTCGTATCATTCTCACAAATGCTGGTGTACTGACTGAGGCCAGGAATGACCCATTAGCCTAATGGTGACTGTCCCCTCTACTTAGCATCTCAGGTTTGAGAAAAACCTACAGCCATAGCCATGTCAGAGGGGGTTAAGGACCACACAGGCAAAAAGTAGAGGCCAAGTGTAATTTTTAAATATTCAAGGAGATATCAAAATCAAAACACTAGATACATACATATGTTTTGAACATAATATGAGAGCTACAGCTCCAAGCAGAAGATTTGTTTTAAAGTAGGAGTTACATAAGCAACTCTTTCTTTTCATTGAAAATTCTTCTTCTTCATTACTGCTTTCGGGGATTAAAGGAGAATTTCGTATGACAACATTTCAAAGATTTGAGGCAAGTATATAATAGATGTTTCTCTCCACGTGGGTTTTGTTATGTGGAAATTAGAAGCACAGGTATAAAAGCCGTTTGTGTTCTTCATTGTACATATTGCATGGTGGATGACCCTGTCAGTCAAAGCCTTGATCCAGAGCCTCAGCACTGGTTTGGGTTGACATTTAGTACAGCTCTTCTCACTCACACTGTTTAGAAGGCAGAATATAAGTGTCACACAGTGCTGCTCTTCTGCTATGACTGTTTCATTTCAAGAATTCCAGTCTGTCTTGCAGCAAATAAGATGCAAAATCACCTGGTAATACTGTACAGTGACAGCAGTCAGCATTTTTGCAGAGGTATGAAATACAAGCTAGCACAGGTCTGTCACTTTTGAGTAGCACTGAAAAACTGCCCTAAAATTAGATCTTAAGGATTCTCCCGTGTCTGTATTTTCTGCAGTACATTATTTCTGTAGAATACAACTGTTCTTTCATATTCATCACAGATGCTGCCTGTGACAAGCTCTCAGAAATCCATGGGGGGCAGATGGTGGAATGAATTTGGGACAGAGGGTGTTTCCTCCTCTTCCCTTGGTTTATAATGACACCTTGCTTTGTAGCTCAGATGTGCTGGTGACCCTGCAAGCACTTCCATGACATGATGGCATATGCCTTTTGATGGCACCTTTTCTGAAAGGATATCCATAACTCCTGTTGCCAGAATGTTAGAATTGTAGAAAGTTGTGATTTAAAACAAAATTCAGCCACTACTAAGTGTTTTTTAGTAGCATGAATACAAACTTAGCAATTGATTTTATTGATCTGCTCAAGTAAGAAATTTAGAGAAATAGAATGTCTAAGACCAAAAAACCTATAGAATGAGACATTAAAAGTTAAATTTTCTTCCTTTTCTATAGAAAACTCAAGTAATATACTCAAGGAATTTCACATACTATCATACTACAGCTGTAAATAGAAATTTCTATTTTAAATCTTCAGTAGACCATATTTAGTAATTTGAAGAGCAGACCATGGATAATAACTGTTGTCCACTACAGGAACTGTCTGAATCCCCAGTAAGGAATAGTTTTATTTTAACCTTATATAAAAAGACTTAATAGCTGACATAATACTTGACTATTTCACAAAGTTAAAAGTTAATTGGGAAAGAATTGTGTGAGAGATGACCACTCACATCTAATGTTTATTACAGTGATGAAAATTGGTACTGGTCTCCAGCAAGAACAGATACATTAGGTTTTATAATTGTCTCTCTGTCAATAGGCAGAATTCACAAGGACTGTTTGAGGTGCTTGGATGAAAAAGCTTATAGGGTATTCCTAAAATATAAAGACTGAATATTGCATGTACATCACGTACCACCTTTTCTATTTTGTGCCTCAGCGTCCCTATGAAGTCTGTTAGATCCCAAGTAGAAAGATAAATTCCCAGTTAAACAATCTTTTCCCAGCCCTCTCCCTTCCCAGAAGAATGCTTTGTCACGTATATGTTGTCTTTTGATCCAAGTTGTACTTGCAGTGTTTCTCCAATGCGGTTGTTGATAAAGGAATAGTTAAGACTATTTATGTGCTGTGCTCACAGTTGACAGTTCAGTACTGTTGAAGCATCATGTGCCACTGATGGATTATATAAATTCTCATCTCTTTGCAGGTAAATGGTATTCCTGAGGAAAGAAAACTAACAGAAGCAATGAATTTGTAATCAAAGAAGGCAGCAAATTGTCTCACTTCCTTATTTGTTCTGCTTGATGCATGAGTTTTTCTGGTGTATATTGTGCATGCCCACAGTATTATGATGCTTTCAGTGCCAGGAGTACAATCACTTCCATATAACTGATGTACTGTATCCTTTTGTACTTTGGACATTTTTGACAATTTGTAAACACTGATAACTTTTTATATTTGTTACATTCAGGAAGTAATCTTTAATGTATATATATACATATATATATATATATGTATGTATGTGTGTATATATATATGTATTAATAAATATTAAGCTTTATTCTGTCTTGTGATCTCTCCTGAAAGTTTTAACAGGGAAATCAAAATGTCAAAGGATTTCAGACTGTTAATGGGATGATATAATTGCCTAACACTTGCACAGGAAAAGAAGTAGTGTACAAGCGTGAAAACTTGTGCAATATGATGAGGCTTAGAAATAGTATTGCACATATATTAGGTACTAATTTTTTAGACATTACCAAATATAATGAGCAAAGTTATTTTTGGAAAGTAAATAAAGAAATAACCCCCCAGAGAAAATAACTAAAACTTCTCATGATAAAATTTGGGTTTCTGCTCTTTTAACAGATAGTTACACTATTTCAAAACTTGTAAGCAATAAAGCATTTAAAATCTGTCCATTCATTCACCTGGTTATGTTAGAAGAAACTGTTACAAACTATTGTAGGCAAAAATTATTGTCTGCAAATAAGCAAGGGTTTAATCTGGTACAGTGTATTTGGAGTAACTCTTTAAAAACACTTCTTACATTTTTTTGTGGTATTCACAATAAAGAGCCCCAATGCTGTTTATTTTTTATATTCTCCACATTTTTTTCTTTTTGGAGCACAAACTGTTGTGGGAGAATTATGTATCCAGTAAACCAGGGATTATATTTCCACATCTTAAAAAGGACTTAATTAAAGGAATACTTTGCTGGGAAGTAGTTTCTTTGAGAGGCACTTGTCCATGCAGCTGAAAGCTTAATAACATATGGACTTTGATAAAAGAATTTGAACTGGGGCTTCCATGTTTTTCAATAGACAACTATAATTCATCTACTGACACTTTTCACCAGCTTTTAAATGAATTTCTGATGCTTCTTTAAATCTTCAATTTAAGGACATCACTCAGGACTTCAGGGTCTGCAGCTGTAACAGCTGACACCAAGAGTTCTTGGGGTTTTACCTCAAAGCATGGCATTGTTTTAAGCTGACACTTACGCTTTGTCTTTTTTCTGTAATATTTTCTCTTTCAGAAGCTGTATGTTCATCAGGACATTGCATTGTAAGCAGAAAACTGCGTCTGCTTTAAAATTGCCAAGTGCTGGCTACATTTCCTTAGCTGAGGTTCCTGAAGTCTCTGCTAAGAGAAATTTGAGTAATTTTGGAATTTAAGACAGAGGATAAAACGAATCTGTAAAATGAGGTCATTTTGTAAAAAGACCAAAGTAGTTGCTCTTGGTTTTGTGGTTTTTGGTTTGTTTGTCTTTGTTTTTCTCTTTTTACAGTTATGACCCAGATCTGTCAAAACACAGAACCTTAATTTAAATTAATTTTTAAGCATCAGTGATGTGTTTGTAGGCTCAGACCTGAATGCAGGATTTCAACAGATGATAGAACAAATCCTGAACTGCTTTTTAGACTTATTTTGAGCACCAACTATGATCACTGTGGCAGCAAAGTAGATAAGCAGTGCTCAGTACGTGGTACCTACTTGTATGCTGTCAAACCTTCAGTACCAGTTTACAAAGGTGTTCTGCATGCTCAGCACAGCCCACAGGATGTGGCAGCAAATCCTGCTGGTGGCTGTTAGACCAGGAGAGGTAGCTCAAGCTACAGGCATTCAAGTTGAGAAATTAAATGCAGTTCCTGAAACAGGTGGAATAAAGAGCCATTCCTACTCACTTTTTGAGTGGCATCCATCATGCCTTCCTACCTCATCCAAAAGATACCAGGAAAGAGACTTCACCAGTAAATCAGCCTCCTCAGAGAACCCCCCCCCCACCCTTCTTTCCAGCAGCTTGGATGATTATCAGTGAAAAGCAAATCACTAAACTGCACACTGAGGTTTATAGTAAATTAAACATTTTCATCTCTTACCCAAGCTGTAAAAAAAAATCAGGTGCAATCATCATTTGGCTTCTATTAGTTTATACTACTATTTTCAGATGTATCAGCTATCAGTGGTTGGAAACCAAAATGAATGGAATGGATTTTAAATAATGATTTTTAATGCAACGTAAGATTAAACTTTGTAAATAGTTCTGGGTGTGGATTATAGTAGTTTCTGATAACTCCAGGATGACATGACAATCAATGGATCTACCAGCTGAGCTGCTCCCAACTTATTTGTATTAATGTAACAGTGTCAATGTATTTAAAGAAATTAACTGTTACATACATGCATAAAGAATTTGTTTGTAGCAGTGCAGGCTCCACCTATTTTGGAAAGAATCTAATGATGTAGGTCAGTTGGGTATTAAGAATACCTGAATTATTTTATGATTGAAATCTTCATTTGTCTGAGGTAAGTTTAAGAACAAATTATTTATTTTTAATTATTAAAACAATTACTCTGAAAGCATAGATTTATAAAGCTGGTTAAAGACACTTGATGGCTAAAGAATTAGTAATAATTAAGACAGTAAATTCACAGCCTCTTTTAACATTATATGATGGCAATGTGAATGGATATTGTATTAAGTTGCAACCAAATTAAACAGAAAGCCCTACACATCTCTTTGTACATACATGAAATGTATGACCTAATAAAACTGAAAACATAAAGTAGTGAAGTTGTTGCCTGATTATTTTACAAAAGGGTGCCTGAATAAGATTGTTACAGCTTTTACTATTCCAACCACAATACTGCTGGTTGGGTCTGAGACCTGGGGTGGAGCTAATGGTGCAGGGTTTGTTTAACTGGGGACAATGCCTAAACAGATGTCCTAACTGGAGAAGAGGGAGAGGATTTGCTGCATTTAGTATCTAAAGTGGACACTGAACTCTGTATCTCCCTGATTATAAAATCAGGAGCTTTTGGGATCACAAAATCACAGAATCTGCTGAGTTGGGAAAGGGACTCATCAAGATCATTGAGTCCAACTCCCAGCCCTGCACAGGACCATCCCCAAGGGTCATACCAAGTGCCTGAGAGCACTGTCCAAACGCTCCTTGGACTCTGGCAGCTTTGGTGTTGTGACTACTTCCCTGGGGAGCCTGTTCAACCACCGTCTGGGTGAAGAACCTTTTCTGATATCCAGCCTGGACCTCCTGACACAACTTTAGGCCACTTCCTTGTGTCTTGTCATTGGTCACAAGATTAAAGAGATTGGTACTTCCTTTGCTTAAGAAGCCCCGTCTGCTGAGAGTGGGATTTAAGTAGCTCAAGTAGAATCTAAATTCCGTAACTCGAGCAAGTCTTCAAGATGGGCTTGTTTTCTTGATGTTGCCAGACCAAAGAAAAGCCAAGTCTGTTCCTCTGCTTTCCTGCAGAGCTCTGCTGCAGAGTTCCTGGCAGGGAAAAGTATCCAACGCCTCCACTGCGAAGTTCTGGTGAGAGCTCCAGGCTGGCTTTGGTACTGGAGCTAGAATTTCATCAGAGCAGGGACAGTGCCATTTAGTGCAGAGCAATTCCTGCATTGCATCTGCCTTAGTTTGTGATACAGTGAACTGCAGCGCAGCTAGAGACAAGCAATAGAGAGTTTTTACTTAAATGATGCTGGTCCCATTACAAAAATAAGCATCCACAGCACTTTTATTTAATGTTTAAATTACTTCATATTTTTACATAACCTGAAAAGAAAATATATTTATCCCACATACAGTAATAGTAAACAAGTGCATTATTTCAAACATTAAAAATAAATCTTTTAACCAAGTCTGTACAACAGATAAATAGAGTTATATCTACAATAGTTATGTTGTGAAGAACAAAACAAAAATTATCCCTCAAGCTCACAGTTCCCTGTTGCTCATAATACTGGCATAGATGAAGGTTATGCTTGCTATCCCCCACTATGGTGTCCACCTACAGTCTTTCCTTCAGTCACTCAAATGTATTGATCAATGAGGTTAAATTCCCAAGCACTGGAAGTAATATGCACACAGAACAAACAGCTGAGTATCTTTTCAGGATCTTGAAGACAGCTGGCAGGCTTAGTAAAACTGCTGAATTTGGGGGAAATGAATTATTTCTTTTTTGGTTTTTATGATGAATGACTGCTCATTCTTTAAAAGAAACTGTTCTCCACCACACACACAAAAAAAAGTGAAGTAATTATTTTCATAAATTTGTTTTGCATTCATTCATGGCTGCAAGATTGAATTCAATGTTTTACCTGGGATAAGAACAAAACATGCCTGTGACAGTATATGGTACAAATTAGGATTCATGTTGTTCATAATCATACATAATTGCACATATGCTTGGAAAATAATATTGCTCTCATGTTTTTGACTGCTAACAAATAATCAGAAGAAGAATAAAATGAAAAAGCAACTAGAGGTCAAACAATTACTTGAACAAAACCCACAACCAACCAAAAAATGTCCATAACTTCACTGATTAGTAGAATGTAAACAACAGCTTGCCACTGCCACACTGAAGGACTGTTTCTTTCAATTTTAAGGTTTTTGCTAAAAGAAAAAATAAGTAACAAAGATTGGGCACTCCTGAGAAGGACAGGAAAAAAGTTTTCTTCAAACAGCTCCAATCTCATTTGCTTGTAATTCTGAGACTCAACCATCTGCATGCAACAAAGCTGACCACTCAATCCCTCTTCCTCATGATACCAACAGACTGACTGGCATCCCCTTAAATGACAATGATATTACAGCATAGAATATGGCACTAGTTCCCTAGTGAGACCTAATTCAAGGTCACCTACAAACACAGGGAGAGGATCAAAGATCACCGTTCCCCTAAGATCTGATGGAGTGGATATGATGGGATTTCATCTGACTGAAAAAGGTTGGAGGGTCTTCCACAAATTTCCCATCTTGAACTGAGTCTCTGAATTTTCATTTGTTTGTTCACTGGGATTGTACACAGAACTACACACAGTTAAATGAATTAGTGAAAAATTTATGAAAAAGCAAACAATTCTAGGAAGAAAACCCAAATTCTCTTTATAAAAATTTTCATCTCAGAATTCACCGTATTTGCTGAACACATCTTAAATTTCTAAAAAAACCCTCACGAAGTATTATGTAAACTTGTATATAATCTTCAGCCAGTGAATTGATGATTACTTTTTACTTCCACATACCAAGGGTTTCACATAACATGTATTACTATTTCCACCCCAAACACTAATTTCTAACAAGCAAATGACCACTTTGCTCAGAACACTGCCCTGGTCCGGCTGCCTCAGCGGTGGTTCCGGCAGCGGGTCCGGCGGCTCCCGGGTGTGCTGGGCGTGCTCCTTGCCGAGGAGGGCAGCGCCTGCTCCGCGCGGCGGGCGCTGGAACAGCAACAACAGCGCAGCCCCTAGCCCTGGGCTCGCCTAGCGCCGCCTGAATCCCGTGACGTGCCCATGATACTGCTCAACCACTGCACTGCTTCGTGTCTTGTTTCAACAGATATGTAAACAGAAACAAACATCCAGTAGAAAAGACTCATTTTCACATGCAATTCTGTACAGTGCACTCTTGTTTCTCAGATTATTTGAGAAGGCTATTTCCACACAAAATATGTACATTTCCACTATATACATTTTCCACACGCTTAATTTAAATGTCTTCTTGTACCTCCAGTTGAGAAGTTTTGTTCAGGCAGACACAAAGTAAGCCTGAAGAAAGTTTCCAAGTTAATGCCTTGACTGATCTTGCATTGCTGAGAAGAAGTGCAGTCCAGAAAAAAATCCAGCTATGCATAGCAACCTTTTCAGCAGAGTTGAGTTATCTTTAGGAACCACAATCTGTGCTAGATCATTAGTGATCTGAGAAATCTCATGTGCCACGCACACAAATATGAAAGTGCTGACAAGAACATTAAACATTGGATATCCAGGAATGAGCACCAAGACCCCCTTTGTGTCTGCTGCCAGCCAAATATGGTATTGGCAAATGAAGAGCTAAAAGAAAAAAAAAAAGTTTAACAGTACTTATATATGTAAATATTTTTACTTACCAAAACCCATAGAATTATTACTATTGCATCAACTGATACACTTCTGCTTAAGTTGAAAGCTGTTTTCCACATGTCTTTGCTACAGAACAAAACCATGAGCTCGTTAAATCACATGGGGTTTGCTTGGCCCTTAACCAAATACAGCTCAGGGGAGCGTTGGATACATTCCATCAGAGCAGGGAAGAATTTGCCTCCCCCAATTACTGTCTCTCTGGTGAGGCTCTGAACTGAACATGCCTGCAAATAAGAGAGAATGCTTCACCTGCTGATGAATGCACAGTTCCCTGGAGCTGATCAGCACCTAAAACCTACCAGGAACTGGAAGGATGAAATGTGATTCATTGAAAAACCCACAAAATCCTGTACCCCATATACACTGTATTGCAATGAGTTTCTCCTAGAAATATATTTTAGTAATACAATAAAATGTTATATTTCATATAACTAAACATCAAATAAAATGGGAAGGAAGATAATTCCTGCTGTTTCAAAATATACACTCAATGGAACAAGGTAACACTTGCATTAAGAAGGGGTTTATTTGTAATGCTACATTTCTTTATTAGTCACAAAAAGCTTTCTAGGGCAAACACATTTATAAGCGTTCTTACACTACTAAGAAAAATTCATGCAAATTCTTCAACTGGCCTACATTTTTATCTTCCAGCTGCATAAACCTCACAGCATACTCTAGCATTTAATCCCCACTCCCACTGCCTTAAATCACCCCATCCCCTAAAACAGCTTGCTACTGTGAGACTGCTATTTCAGCCATGATTCTTAAGTGCTACAAAAGCTATAATGCTAAAAGAGGTTAAACATGACAGGGTGGTATTTAGTTGGCCAATAAATGTTTTCTCTGTGTTAAAGTCCAATCTAGACAATAGCCACCTAACACCACCTTACATTTCTAAGTTTTAATTCACTGCACTTCTGGTCATTCCACTTACCTCTAAAGAAATTTTGCCGAACCAGGCGAAGAATGAGCTATACACAGATCGGACATATCCGGGAATGTTCCTGATGAGGATGAAAGCTAAAATCTTTGTTTTTTTTTTTTTAAAAAAAAAGGTAAAACAAAGAAAGTGACTGTGAATGATAAGGCAAACACATAAAAGGTGTATCCATTTTTGCTGCACTAAGCGAAGCGCATCACGCATTAAGATTTCTTTAAAAGCTAATAAAAATATAAACCAAACAAAAATCCATGCAGTTTATACTTAAAGTAGGTATTGAAACTAAAAATATTGTACACAAATGCTACAGCATATCAGGTCACATTTACATCTCCAGTAGAATCATGGCCTTGATGTTGACAGGTGTTACTACATGCCTCCTAGGCATGGTCACAAAACATTTAACAACATGCCAGCCTAAAATAAAGGTGGCCACAATTTTGAGTTACCTCTCAATTTTTAAACAGTGGGTATCAAGATGGACAAAATAATACTAAAAATTAAGTCCCTCTTGCTGCCCCTCAAGAGAGGAGGACAAAATAATGAGAAAAGAAACAGGGCACAGAATGAGACAGCTGGGGTATAGTGGGGCAGGGCACACAGCAAGAGGAATATCTAAATTTAAGAAAACCACATACATGGCTCTGTGGCCCACCTCTTCTCTGTCTGGAAGTGACTACCTGGTCCCATAGGTTTCTTCCTACACTAATACATCCCAAACATCCCTGCTTTTCTACACCTTCCTTCTCTTCCACAGCTTTCTTCTTCTCCACTGCTTTGCTAATGGTCAAAAGTTCGGTTTGGACTTAAATGGTGCATATGAAACCTACACTAAGGACATCCAGATAAATTGAAACCACAATCACAGTGTGCAATTTCAGGGCTTAAAGGCAATGAAAAACTGACTAATGTTGTTAAACTCTTTTTCACTTTCAGACATGGGAATGAAGATCAATATCTGACAATTCCATGCAAAAGCACAAATATATTTTAAAACAATTTTTAATAAAGCTCAAATAAGAACAGACTAGATTCTATCACAGTACTCAAAAAGGACCAATAATTACCTGCACCACAGAAACAGAAGGATGTAGCTCATTGCACTCTGTCTTGTTTTTACAGCTACTAGCCCAAATAGAGTAGGTCTAAAAGATATTAAAAAATTAGTCTGTGTAGCAATTATATGTACATATAAAAATGAAACAAGAGTATGATATTTTGAATTGTTTTAGCATTAGTAGGTTCACTGAGATGTGGGACACTAACAGAAAAAACTACATGACTTAAACCTTTGTGTTTCTCTCAAATTCTTCTTTGCAACTAATGAATACTTATCTGATGAGTAATTCTTAATACAACTTTTTTTCATCAAAGATAGACAAGCAATCAAGTGTGGAGATAAGAGCTGTGTTATCTAACATGTTATTTTTATGATCCAATTTTCTTTTAAGCTTTGAAATAAACTGAAAGAGTAATGATGTTTTCATCTACATCTGGCTGAAGAGAAAATATTTTAGAGTAGATGGGTAGGGCTGTACAGAAAAACCCACCTAAAATATCTCCAGATAAAGATTTGATTTTTCAAGGTTTGTTAGATAGTGCTGACTAAACAACAACTTCAGAAAACTTATTTTTCAGATATTTACAAACCTGATTATACTAGGTTATAATAGATACTTACCAAAAAGGACACAATTGAAATAAATAATAAAACATTTGAAACTCTGTTGGAGAAAAGAGGATCTCCTTTTCCTTCTGATATCATCTGATGTTTCTGCAGGGCCAAATAAATAAAAGCAAACAGCATTCCATGAAAAACCACCTGTAAAGGACAAACAGAATGCAATTAATATTTCACGGCTTTTACAAATACTTCAGGTATAAACTCTTACTAGAAATGCTACCAGATAAAGTAGTTTTAAAGCTATGTTTCAAAAGGTCCTTTCCCAGATTTACTGAAGCAAACGAAACCAAACTTTCTGGTTTTATGACATGAGATAGTCATAAACTGAATTTTTAACTCAACTCAAAACCTACAAATAAAAAACCTTTACTAATGCTTCAGAGAGCATTAAAGACAAGACAATTAAATGTCAAGAAGCTTTCAAGTAACTACTATCCCCTCTGCAATCTATGCCACCACTGAAAATGCTTTCTCTGGGAAAAAACCCCAAGTCTTTGGCTTTCTCCCAGTCTGGCAGGTGAAAACATTAAAGAAGCAGGACAAGTGCTTCCCTCTCTCACAGACACAATTCTTCAACTGAGTGTTTTACAATCTTATGCCAAGTTCTCATCAGCTGGCAACATGAGGCCATTTCAGGCCCACACAGTGCTTGTCCTCTGTACTTGTTTTGAGCTCTGTTCTTCAGCAGCACCACCCAGCTCACAATGCTCACAAAGCCAGCAGTGAGCGTGGGGTGCCAGGCAGGGTGTGCTGCTGCCGGGCAGTGCTGGGTGTGACAATGCTCTGCCACCCAGACTGCCCCAGTGGGACTGATCCCATTAAGGGTAAGTTCAGCACTTAAAAAGGCTTCCATCTTAGAAACTCCACTCACCTTTGCCAAGAAGGAAAGAAAAAAAGACCAATGTCTCCCTGTTCAACTCCCACACACTGCAGAGTCAATAACTGGAAGGAAAGCACTTTCCCAATGGAAAACAATTTAAAAATACGTACAAGAGTAGTCTGGTTTGGGCACCTAGACCCTGACTTTAATGTTTTAAATGTTACCTTAAAAGAAATATATCCTTAATTGATACAACTTCCAAAAAGTATTATTAAGAAAGCTACCACAGTAATTTTCCTTATCTTTCAACAGCCTGAAGTGCTACAGGTGTTAAATTTTCATACTAAAATTTTTGCAAAAAGACAGCTCTAGGATACTTGATACTTCATTTTGTTAAATCCAGAAACAAATAAATAAACTTCCATCTTTTAAGCAAGGCTTTGATAGACATTTGCAGTACTAAAGTGGGTACAGCTTTGTCTTTTATTAAACACTGGGGCAAACTCCTGTTTTCTCTGGAGGGAAGGAAAACAATCCTCCCTCTTCCCACAAATTAAAACACACATTTAAAAGACAAGTAAAAATTTATGCAAATGTTACATACATAACGATCCAGCTTCCACCTAAACCACCATTCATAGACATTCCCATTCAGTTCAAAACACTTGGACAATGGCCAAAATGAAAATATCTTCTCAAATGCACCCTGTAAAAGACAAACATGGACAAAGCATTAACACTGATGTCAACTGTATTTACTAAATTTAAATCAATAACATGTTTAATATTATTCTACCCTTATTTCACTAGCTACATGGCACTAGAAAAACAACAAGATTCCTTAGAAGTCTTTCCCCCACAAAAAAAGAAAGGGGAAGGAGAAAAGGAAAAAAGGAAGAAAAAAAGGAAAAAGAAAAAAACTTCTTCACATGAGAGAGAGTTTGAGTTTTGCCTCCCCTTCAGGTATTTGCACTTTGTACTGCTCTTCATAGGCAGAGATCCACTAACAGGTTGTGATAAGGAATATGCACTCCAAGACTACAGTTCAACAGGCTGAAAACCAGTGAGAGATTAAAACCACACAACCCCCCAGTAAGATCCTGGAGAGACAAACTCTACCCTGACTTCTGTCAGCTGTACTTCCAGCATGCAGGGAGTTGCTAATTTAGCCTGAGAACCAATCTTTTGATGTGGTATCAAAGCCAAGACTAGGTCTCCGAGAGACACAGAACTTCGTTATCACCGTATCACCATATTCATCGCCATATGCTGGCAAAACCCAGTAACTCTAAGCACATGAAAAATCCCACCCCAAACGCAAAGCATAGGCCCTTGTAGGTACTACATTCACAGTAGCACATTGAAAATACGTCAAACATAACAAACCAATGAGTAAGACACACAGTTGTGGGTTTTTCCAGCCCCCAATCCAATTCAAATATGAGAAAAAAAATCAAAAGGTTTATTTTTTTTCCTTCGGTATTTATGATACTGGAGCAAATATACAAGTTATGAGTACATCAAAAAGTAGAGACAGGTAATAATATACTCTTAGGTCATTAAGGATAAATATAGCCATGATTTACAAACCTGAGAATATGACAGAAAATATATACATGTCAGTAAACAAATCAGTTTCAGCAGTAAACCAAAGTGCCACAGGCAGCTCCCTGAGGAAGAAATAAATTAATCATTATACTGTCATTAATTTTTCAACAGCAAGCCCCAGGACACATTAAGGAATAACTGCCAATTATTTAGTGTAGCTATGCTTTGTAATAGATCCATTCATAAATAAATGTTCAAATATTGCTAGCAATATTTCATCACTATCTACATTTAAATTTTACTTTAAGCCATTAAAAAAACCATTCACAGCAACTAAAAAGCTATAAAGTTTTAAGCCTAAACTAAGCCTCATTTTTAAGACAGGAGAAAAATACATAAAGAGAATTTAGGTGTTCAAACAGAAACACTGTTTTAAAACCTCTGCTTTCCCAAACACTCTGCACAGGCAGTCCTTATTCTAGGTGAGTGTAAATAAATATATACATAAAAATGTCTTCCTTTTGTCATGTGAAACAAGTAAATATTAAACTTTGATATACCAGTTTTACTCCAAAGTTCAACTACAGGTCATTAAGTACAAGTATCTTGCTAAAACAAGTATCTTGTTGAAACAAGCCTGAGAAACTACTCCTCAAAGCTGCTGACTGATACTAAGCTCTACCCAAACCTCAGGATTGCAACAGAGATCATCTCCCCCTCCTACCATATAAATTGGCAGCTGTAAACAGGATCATAAACAACTGAAAGTTTTATTGAAAGATTTTCTAGTTTCACAGTAGACTATTGCTCCAAAGTACACGAGAGTAATTTCTCTGTTTCTGGAAGAGAAGTGCCATTGTAGAAGGAAAAAAAAAAAAAAAAAAAAAAAAAAAAAAAAGGAGATATTTGCCCTTGAGACAGCTTGTAAAACTATTCAAGTGTATTTTTGCAGCATCTAATCCTGGTATATATTTGGTATATTTCACGGTCATATCTTCAGGCTATAAAATGGAGATATTCCTCCATCAATAGCAAATGAGGATTTAAGGCTCTTAAGGTTTTAGTTCTAATTTAGGCAAATTAAATAATAAGCATTTATGACATGCTTTACAGCTTTTTAATGAACTGCAACACAAACTGGGATTTCATTTTCATTTTTATTTAAAATATTTGTACCACAAGACATACTTCTGATAGCTCATTTAATCTAAGATACTAGGATAGCAAGCCCCATGTTCTTATTTGGCCAGCTAAGGCAGAATTGGTGCTCAAGATGGACAGACGCCTTGGCAACACAGAACGAGAAAGTCTAAACGCTCTCTGATCACACTGCACCCCAGTGCATGACAGACACCGCCCCAGCAAGCACAGACAGTGCAACCTATGGTTTTCATTTCCATGCAGTAAAATTACAATTCTTGTAAAACACATTCCTGATGATCAAAACCTATTAAAAAGTAATCTGACTGTAACCAGAGGCAGAGTTCAGTCATCGGCTGTTATATTTTTCAACTGACCTAATTCACCTATGACAAACTGTATTTCTGTGAGCAGCTGTTTAGCATATTTTGACTAACAAAAAGACTGAGATCTACTAACGATGCCATTTCTGTTTGATTATCATTGTAATAACATACATGTTTTATAGCAGAAAAAACCCCCTAAATCTTACCATTTGCTTTCTTCTGGACAATCTGAGGCCATACAGCTAAGGTGGCATAAATGATCATAAACCAGACAGTGACTAATGGCACAAAATAGTAGAATTGGTAAGGTCGATCCATCACTATGCACAGTACCACAACCAAGAAATTGAGACGAAATAAAACCTAGGGGGAGTCAGAGGAGAGAAGACAGAGGATATGTAAACTGGGAGGCAAAGCTGAGAAAGATGAGGACATGTTCCCTTGGCACTGTAAAAAAAAATCTATGTACTTTACATTGAAACATGGACAAAGTAGCAGAGGGAACATCAGCAGGGCAATATAAGTCTGATTATGTGGTTCTGGACCTGTCCTACCCTGACCTGCTTGAATAGAGATTGTGATGAAAATAAGGTTAACCCTATCTGACTATTTCCCAGGCTTGAGACCAAGTGCTCTAGTTGCTGGATGCTGTTAATGTCTCTCCTTTTTCACCCCCAAAAGCTACCTAGGCTAGCTCATTTAAAGCCAGGGTAATGCCATCACCAGGTTGTAAATGTAGATTTAATAAGCACAATGAACTGAGTTACAGGACAATGTAAGACCTAATATCAATAAAAGATATGCATTAGAAAAAAATTAAAGTGCTACAGCATATGCTGCAAAATCTCGGAGGAAAACCACAAAACCAGGTATGCGGTCCAGTGTTGTTATGGTGTGAAAATGATTTTTCTTTATTAATAAATGTAGGCTCCAATACACTGTCTTTGGAAGCCCACCTTGCTCATTACTTACATATTGCTATATACTGTAAATTGCTACTGCAATGGAATCTCCATTGCTATTTATTAGAAAATACTTGTCTTGTAATTTCAGAGTATACATAATTGCATTTTTGAAATTTTAAGTAATTTACATTTTTATACATTTATAATTTACATTAAGTAGTTTAATTTTATATGGTTTAAGTTTGTATTAGATAAACACTACCAATTAACTCAGATTACGTAGATACAACAGCCATTTTTATTGTTTAAACCTTGGTTGAGTGATCTGATATCACATTATTTAGAGAGTACGGATATATTATGGATATTTTACTATCTGAAAAATTTATTTATAAAAATAGTAGGCAGATATTCTTACCTGACACACTCTGTATACACCAAAGTCCCCTTTTATCCAAAAATATGAGAAGTGCCCATAACCTGTTTGAAACAGATACGCGGCAACCAGAACTCGAATGTGCATGTACACAGGCAAAAACTGTTGAGAAAAATAAAGTACCTTTTATAAACGTACATGTAAATATTTTTGGCTTTCCTTTTGCCCCCTCTCCTTTATGCTATTTCTGCATTGCACTAAATCAGACTTAACTACGAAAAGAAACACTGTGGTACATTGCCCTGTTTCTTACTAAGCTCTTTTGGTGTCCTAACCTCTGATGTTAAAATCAATTTTTTCTATTTATTTCTCTACACTTGCCATATTCTATTACTAGTTATGAGAGACTTAAGAAGGGCTCTTTGAAAGGTCACCTTCAACAGTTTCAAGTTGCTAGCAATTAAAAATAAATTAATGCAATTTTCTACACAGAAGAAACACTTTTTTTATTGGTCAAGTAACATATATAATGTTTTTATCAGTCAAATCTGCACTTAGAGAGAAAAACCAACTCTGCTAATACCATCTTTAAAACTACAGAAGCAATAGCATTATTTACTCATTCTATTCAGTTCTAATGTCCATTTACACTATCTTTCTTTTGAAATAACATACCCAAATTATATTCCCCCTAAAAGCAAAAGAAATTCAAATTACTTACAGTGCTTGCTCCAGAGATATGATAAATCAAAATAACAAGTTGCATCCAGCCCTTCCATTCATCAGTCTGTTCTCTATTTAACACTTTAGTCTAATGCAAAACAAAACAAGAGTGTTGCTATTCCAAAAAGAACAAGGAACATCTACAAAATGAGGAAAAAAAGTTCAAACAATAAACCACTTTATGGGTAAGTGGGTCTCTCTCAACTGTAAAAGTCTTGTCTCATGGGCACAGATTTAACATGATTTAAATTCTTTTAGCTGAGCTCTGATCAATTGCAGTTTGAAAGAGCAAGAATGACTAAAGGGCTGACATCCATATGGCCTCAAAAAGCCTTTGCATCTAATTCTATGCAAACATTATACTGCTTGAGATGGCATTTTTTGCAGGTGAGTTATACTGACTTTGAAAAATTAACCTTGAATACTTAGAAATGGGTTATTTTACACACAAATTGGGAAACAATATTTTAAGTGGGATGTCAAGGTGATCATTACCTCTTTGGTATTTTCAGTATAAAATACCCCCAAAACCAAGATATAGACGATTGGTATGAAGAAAGATGAATGTGTGTAAAATTTATTTTCCTTCATGAAAAGATTTGCTCTGTCACACAGATAAAAATAGGTCATGATTAGACCAAGTTTGCAAAAGCAGTGTAAGAGCATCTCCAAAGTAGAAACATTAGGTGTGCTGATGGCAGGTTTCTTCTCCTCTCCACTTTCCAAATCAGTGCATGATTTGTTCTTCCGATAATTATTCCGATGAATTAGGCTGATAACTAAATATCCAAAAATGGACAAAGTAAAGAAACAGAAAGCTATCTTCTGTATCAGAGTGAGAGGAGGCTGAGGCTGGCAGCAGGAGCCATCAATGGGCTTCATTATTTTATTGCAGTAGACATTCATAAGAATCATTGCATTCTGTAAAAAAATAAGCAGTTTTGGTAATTAATTTCTAATAAGAAAGTTAACATTTCCATCAAAGAAATTTTCTTCTGCATCATGCACTGACATCATAAATGCAATTCTCCCTTATCATTACAAAAACAAAATCTTCCAGTCCCACCATATATCCAGTTGCATCTAATAGTCCAGTCGAAACACTTCCAAAAATACTTTAACTTCTTGAGGTAAGCAAAAATGGCTAATCTTAGAACAGGAGGGTTCTCTCTACTGGCTGCATTATTTCTGTAAATGAAAAACCGCTCACAAACTTGGGTTCTAAAGAGGCACAGTAATGCAAGTCTCTAAAACATGACAGTGAGACTGAAACATGGTAAGATGACATTTCATACAGTACTTTAAAGCGACTTAAATGAGCAAAGGAATAGAACCAAAAGTGACATAATCAGAGAGCTCTTTCATAAAACGTGCAGGCTGAAAAGCTCAGAGCAGGTCACTGCATGCATATACAAATTGGTTAGTCAAAGAGAAGAAATAAAGTCAGAGGCACTCCACACAACCAGGGAGATCTATACTGTGTGTTTTTTAGCTCCTTGATGCTCCTTACCAAACCAAATTCTCTGGACACATAGGGGGAAATTTAAGACTTACTTCTTAGCACTGCTTTACAAGTCATTACCACCTTAACTCATTCATACGCATGAAAGCATGAAGTTTGCACTCAGGATCTAAAAGACCTAGTGGATTAACAGCTATTTTAAAATAGTTATGCATGAATGTGTTTGCTATTATGTTTTTAAAATGCCTATAAAACTGACTGCACTCCCACCCACTGGAATTTTCTGAAAAAAATTCCCTGATGAATGCAGTCCTCATTGCCTCCATATTGTTTGCAGTTTCACTGCAGAACATTCACTTCAGATCTTGTTTTACTATTAACTATTAATACTTTCAATGTTGACCAGTGACAAAAACACTTACTGTATCTCTGCTTGATTCAGGGAGATGCAGGCCATCTGCAGACTTCATGATAGTTTCTTGTGCTATCAATTTTGATACACTGAACACTTTAACTTTAGCTTTGGAATTTCGGGAGCTGCTGTTCAGAATACGAACAGCTGCTTCATTATAAGCATCTATTTTCTCATTAGTGATCATTTTCCGACTTTCACTCAGCATATCTTCATAAACAGGATCTGAATTTCAAAGGACAAAGAATGCACACATTAATCTTATACTTATCAACAAGTTTCCTTAGCTCAAGTTGCACAGGCTACTTTCATTTAAGAGGTGACAATTGTATAACAGTACAGAAAAAGTGTACAGCAAGGAATAAATGACTGCTACAGTTACCAGAGCTGTTTATGGCTAAATGTTCTTATCACCATTCCCTATTAATGCATATGTAGTTGAAGGTTAGAAAGCTCTGGCCAGACATGAATGCTTGTTTAATTTCTCTAAATACAGGAAAAGCAGATAATGCTAAAGTGCAGAGCTGTTTATGCTTTCTCTCAGCAATGGAATCACCCAAGAAAAGACTCCAAAAGGAAAAAGGGCAGAAGACAGGCCGCAGAATAAACACATGAAAAAAACAAAACAAACCAAACTTTCTCAAACCCTCTTTTCTTCTGTGGAAAAAAACCCAGCTCCTCACTTCTCATAAGTCATAAACATATTCCACGTGCTCCTGTTGATTCCAGTTTAACTTACAGCAGAATCTCATTTTTACAGAGAAAAAGGCTGACTTACTTGCCTACGGGCTTCAGAAATTATGTAAAGCTTAAAAAAAGTGATACGGGTTTCTAGATCAAAAGGTCAGCCAGAGATCTTTAAGTTCCTGTGAAAAGCTCCTGCTGTGACACACACTGTGAGAGACAGATTGATTTACTTTAGGTACCTCATGCCTATATTTGGATAAGCCATGTCTTGACAACTCTGTACAGACTGCTCCTCCTCCCACTTTGGCTACTAAAGAGCTCAGAGATTATGTAAATGGACAAGGTCCTTAGCAGTACCATGGTGGGACAAGTCTGACAGCTAAGTGCTTCTGGTATAAATAAACATGGCTTTGAAAGGAATGAGAGATTGATTTGTTGATTCAGATTTACCTCTAGAACCATCTTTGAAAGGAACTTGGATGTGACTGTAAGGGTACAGCTGGGTATATCGCTAACAGGGCTCAAAATCTGCCTATATTTGTAACTAAGGTGATGACAATCTAAAATGGTGTGTCCTGTGGCAGAGAAACCAGGAGAACATTCTACCTATGAGCTCATTGCTCAGTTTCAGGGAAATATTTTAGCTTTATTAAAGAAAAGCAAAACAATGTAAGCTTGATGCCATAATAAAAATCTCACTGACTCATTGTGAGCCATGATTTCTCATCACAGTGTAAAGAAACAAGTTTCATTCTAGGGACTTAAATTCTCTATATTCTCAAGAGTGTGTCTGTTCATTCTAGACACACACAGAGGATGCACTTGTTCAACTTCTTCTGTTATTAATATAACCTGAAAATTCAACTGAACAAAAACCACAGGAATACTGCTGTTGCATGCACCTGTGTTCTTGACTCCCAGGAGGTATGTATGGAGCACAGCACAGGGAGAACAGACCTGGCATGTTGAGTCTGAGAGTAAGCTAACAGAGAACTAAGAGTTCACAAGGCAAAAGTTTTTCCTGCTAGAGCTTTGAAATCTCTATCAGTAGTAGCAGCTATTTAGGTATCAGCTTAATTATGATTGCAAGAAAGGAGAGACTGAAGCTGAACCAACACCTTTTTCAGTCTGCAAGCAATCAGTATGGATTACGTTATCCATAGCCTACAACATAATGATTTAACATTTTGACAGTGAGGTCAAAAATTGTTACCGACTGTTCATTACTTTACCTTGTAAGACCCAGTAAACATCACTACTTATTGCTAATTTTTCCAAAAGAGGTGCAATTGAAGTGATATTGATTTTATATTGTGCAAGAGCTTCGTTGCTGCCATTGTGAATCTTGATAGACCACTGGAGAAAAAAAGAAAAAAATCAGATGATGTATGTCTGAGGACCCTTGATTAATTGATTCCCTTGCTCCACTTGTAGCTATTTTTCATTATTTCAATACAGCTAGATTTCTTCAGTTTTCTATTAAAAGTG
Organism: Fringilla coelebs; assembly: GCF_963513975.1. Classification (NCBI taxonomy): domain Eukaryota; kingdom Metazoa; phylum Chordata; class Aves; order Passeriformes; family Fringillidae; genus Fringilla; species Fringilla coelebs. The sequence continues at coordinate 128,890,362 of NC_140028.1, forward strand.
CTAAAAGAATTCTTTTGGACCAAGCAGCTGTCCAGACCGATAATAACATTCAGTCACATCATCCAAATACAGAGTATTTAACGTTCAACTTATGTGTATATTTGACTTTTCATAAATTAAATGACACAAGATGTTTTAATTCAAAGTCTCCTGGCTTTATCCAACAATGAAGTAGCAAAGCCACTCTTGTTATTGAAAACCCTTGGCCAGTTCAATCAATTCCTCTGTAGACTGACTACAGCAAGAGATGCATGCAAAAAAAACTTGATGGTGGTATCAAGTTCCAATATTTCCATCTGTTTTGCAGATATCCACAAAGGGGAAAAAAACCCCAAAAACCAAACAAGAGCCAATTTAATTTCTGGTTTAATCTTCTATAGGAAATCCCTGGGAGAATGCTATAGCCACTCATGAATTCCTCCTAACTTTCGAAAATTATTTTACACACTGTATGAAAAATGGAGGCAGCTTTTTTTAAAAGTGTTACTGTATCTCTACTGACCTAGCAAAAACTAAAAAAAGAAAAACCATAACAATTAGCCCAAATGTAGGCTATTATTTATCTCTAAATAGCCACATAAAAATTTCATCGTAAGACAAGTACACTGATTAATGCACTTCCTGAAAATATTGTTCAATATAAATTAATACTTTGTGAAGCCAAATAACATACAGCTGCTCTGAGAACTCACACTGGAAAAAAAGAAGCAGTTTCTCCCAGCAGCTAATACTTAATTTGAAACACCAACAGTATTCACCAGACAGTTAAAGCAGCATGTTCCATACGACAGGAAGTGAAGAATTAAGAAGCAGAGCATGGTAGTGACATTCTCAGAGAGGCTCCTTTTCCCAAAATAAGAAAGCAACTGACTTTTGTATGAGCTGGAGCTCCTCCAGCTTATAGGACTTCTATTTATAAACTTTTATGCAGTTGCCATCTTAAGACAGACATGTCCAGGCTGAAGTAGCATGACCAACCCAAGAGCTAAGTTAAAGATATAGGTAAATTTCAAAATGCAACAAACTCCAAGGACACACACCAGTTTAATCTAGTGGCAAGTTACCACACCAGTGTCAGCTATGGTGAGGTTGCTGATATGTCTGATTTTTTAGGTTTTTATTTTTTTTGAAGCCCCTTAAAATAGAGGAAGTTTATCTTTGTTCAACTCTAGATATCATATTAAATGTTTTGTATAAATATACTAGTGTTAAAAAGAGCATATTGTTAGTTTCTATCTCCTGCTGTCCACAAAAGGCAACAAGCTAGGGCTAATATATACATACAAGTAAAAGGAATTATTTAGTTAAGTGTCCTGCAGCTTTGCAACCTGGCCTTCTGCATGCCAGAACATTATCCATACATAAAGGCATTTTTCTATATGGAATACAATGACTCATCCTACTACAGTTTCAGACTGAGAAATTATATTCTAGGCTTACTACAATTCCTAAAGCTCAAATGTTTATGTGGATCCTGCAGAGGAAGGGAACTTAGGGCTTCACCTAAAGGAAAAGGAGAATTTCTGATGCCTCAGGAAAAGTGGGGAGGGCTACATACACACATGACCTCTTAAAAGTGAGGGAGTTTGTCCTTAGATGGGCATGCCCACAAGTTTCCAGATTGGTAGAGTGCCTCAACTGTCTCTAAAACAAACTGTTTTTGAAGGATTTTGTTTTAAATGCAACACATTTTCCTCCCTTTACATTTCAACTCCTATGAAAATAAATTAGCTAATTCTTTCCAAATTCCTATTCCCAAATATTTGGAAGTAAGGGACATTAAATGTGGAAATAATGAGATGAGTGTTTGTTTGATTTGACTTTGTTACTAGAACAGACTAATTAAGGGGGCCTGCTGAATTCCATCCCTGGAAGTTTTAAAGAATTAGTTGACTCTTGCCAAGTGCAACATAGGTAGAAATATCCTGCCTGGTGGCAAACTGATGGGTAGGGACATCTCTTCTGGGGCTTGTCAGCCCTGTTTTCTGTGATGCTGCAATGCATATCAGTGGTGGAATCTTCCAGTGCAACAAGATTCCAGAACTCCAACTTGCTTAGTTGTTGAATTATCCATGTAAAATTATGATTTTTACATATATATATATAAAAGAAATATGTGTGGTGAAAGAGACCATCCAGATTGGGCCATGCTCAAAAGTAGAATTTTGTGACTGAAAAAGATGTATTAAAAATACACTTCAGTTAGTATGCAAATACTTTAATTTTCAAAATTAATAATCTGCTTTTAACTAAAACCACTTTATTAGTCAGGTTAAAGCAAATTAATGCTTAATGACCAGTATTGCTGACAAAAAGCAAGTACTTTACATCACACAGGTATAATAAAGCACACCTGGTATTTTAAAACTACTTTTTGTAACAGCAAATTCCCTGAGAACAGATATTTTACTCTAAACTGTATTTAACAATTTGATCATGTAACCAACTTGAGAACATTAAAAGTTATCATACAAGAACTTCCTTCTTCACTAAAACCCCCTATAAAAGTATAACTTACCGTGGCAGCTCCTACTACAATTATATGAGGTTTTGCCACAGAACCCTAAGAAACAAACAGAAAAAGGAATAAGTATTAAAATATTCTTAAATTCTATTAAGACTCACATCTTGATTAACTGTGACTCACTTGCCCATCAGCTAATGGCTACAAAAGAGTAGATTGCAGATATATATTGCAGAGAACATACAACTGATATATGCAAGATATGTAATCCTGATCAATTGAGCTTTTAAAGAGAGCATAAGCTCTCTTTAAAAGCTGTTTAGACATCTTCTCCTAAGGTGAAGCAAACTGTAGATCACACTACTCAACTTTTTATCTCAGTCTCAGCATTGTCAAACATCTGTTGGAGCTGCTGCACTGACCACTGTCACCCCAGAGGCGTGTGACAGCTTTGAGTAGGACAAGAACAAGGGCCAGTGTACTCAACAAAAGAGCACAAGGAAACAAACAGTCCTAAGCACCTCAGTACCAGTTTTATCCCAGCAGAGCAAGGAAAACCAGCAGCTCTCAATCTTTGTAGAAACCACAGAAAAAGAAAACCAAATGATAATTTCAGCTATCCTGATGGAAAGTGTTGTGCAAGAATGATCAACAGGATAGCAAAATAATCACTGTGAGCTATTACTAAATAACTCCAGGCTATTGAAAGGCAACAAAGGAAGAAACAAGAAAAAATTAGTTGCTGATCTGTAAATGTATTACTTGTTATCAGAGTTACATACAGAATAACATGACAGCCTGCCTCATAACTGAAACACATAAAAAAATAGCATGCTCATTGATGGAGATATTGAAAACAAATGAAAACAAATCAAATCAAAGAATTCTTGACTTTGCAAATTATTTTTGCCCTTTACTCTGAAATGCTCAAATTAACAAATATACAAAATCATAGAATCATAGAATATCTCAAGTTGAAATGGACTCATAAGGATCAAAATATTTGGTCACATTAAAGTGAAGTCATTGCAGCCACAGAGGAAGTAAAATGCCAAACCAGACTGAAATTCTTTTAGCTCTCAATAGGGTTAATTAACCTGCTCCTGTGAAGTAGGGTTTTTCTAGTTTGCTCAGGGGTTTTTAAGGTCCAAGTGATACCAGCCTTGGAAGACCAGGAGATACCCAGAAACATATGCACCAGCAAACATCCCCCTTTCACCACTCTGAAGTCAAATTATAGATCAGATTAAAACAAACCTCAGTCCAAGATTTGATACGTTGCCTCATAGAGCCATTAACTTCTGGATACCACAGAAAATCCTGTAAAAAAAAAAGGAAGAGTTACTCTGTAAGCTTAAAAGACAATCAGTAGACTAAAACCAAAAAATGAAAAAAACCCAAACTAGCTGCCATCAATTCAATTCTAAAGGAAAAACATTTGGCTCAGAGTGTGATTTCCTTATGATTAGCATGAAAAACCTGATATCTTACTCCAGCATGGAAAACAGAAAGCAAAGAAAAAAAAAAGAGAAGAAGCCAACAAATCCACAAAACTTTTCCCTCATAAAAAACAAATTTTTATTTGTAGTTCAGGAGTCAGAATTTCACCAAGAAGCTATTTTTTTAATGTCTGCCAAATGAGATGTCCTTGGGTTTCGACTGCAATCAGGGATAAAGTCACATAAGGTCACATCTATAAGGTATTAGAACTTGCTTTTTGCTCAGTTTTCCACATCCTTACCAGCAAATTTTCTTTGTGTCAAAGCTTAAAATAACTGATAGCATAAAATCATAATTTTCAAACAAAATCAAAACCTAACAATTCTTTAGATGCCAGGAGCAGTGCTCAGCTTTCATCTAGAAGGACAGTGTAGGTTAGTGCTTTTATGTCTCCCAGGGAAAGCCATGACTTCCTAGCATTTAGTTACTCCTCAGGACAGCACTGTTGAATAGCCTAAAAATACACATTGAAGGGAAATGGCAGGGACTACACATGCAGAAACTATTGTGAGGAAACTTTGTAACAGAATGCTGAAACACTATCAGCAGAGAGGAAATCTCTATCTTCCACTCCTCTGGATTGTTACATTCTGGTAGTTCACTTGAGTGCTGTCAATTCGTTATTTGGCTGTGGAACTTGCGAACAATCATGCAGTCCTCTACAGTGGCCGGAGGACAGAAGAGTAACTGTGACGACTAGAAAGGGCAAAATTAAACTCTCCACTTGTTTCCAGTAATTTTCTCTTTTGATGGTCAAGTATTTTCCACATTTGGATTATTGGGTCACAGTCAGTCTGAATATGGAAATTCAGCTACCATGCCAATAATGTCAAAGAGCAACACTGCAACAAAACAAGGAAGCAGCAGACTGGGAATATATTAACTATGAGACGTCTCCCAAAAGCCCAGACCTGCCATCTCAAATCTTTGTGGTTAAGGAGTTTTGAAGATGTGACCCTGTCATGCCAGCCCAATGCAAATCACACTGCATGAGCCTCTTTGTCATGCCTTGTGTTCTGTCCCATCTTTTCCAGCATTCAGATAACCACATGATGAACCACATCAGACCTGACTGAAAAGGAATCCTACAAAGTAACTTTTTGGCTGAATTGATTCCTGAAACAACCCACTCCACAGCTCACCAGTGCTAGCTACAGCACAAACACAAGAACATACTGTGAAGGCCAACAGAGTAGGTCAGCACATGCTTAAATTGCCATGGGCTTACCACCCTAAAATGTTATTCTGTACCCTAAATCTTAACCATGTACACAAACAAGTACTGAAAACCCATATTCAGAGAACTCAGCAAACACACTGCTTCTTCGGTTTTGGTGAATAGAGAATGAGTTTTCTTCAGGGCATAAATAAATACATGACTACCACAATGCCAGCACTGCTGACAGCTGTCATGGGAAGCAAAGAAAGCTACTGACGACAGCATCTCCATTGCCAGGGCAGAGGAGAACAGAGCCCTTCAGAAAAACTAGCCTCAAGTACTTTGTTTACTTTTTAAAAACATCCACATTATAATCAACATTGTGCTTATTTCTCCAAGCAAAAACAGTGGCACGATTACTTGTTGGGATAGCATAGAAAACTCAATGGCAATTACAATTACCAATCCAAGGAGACCCACATATATATTTTTTACAGCATGAAAAGAGTAAACTTCCTGGCAAAAAGGTATACTTGAAAAGGCCAAATTGTAATATCTGACAAAAATTATGCACAGTTCCAGAGCTTATGCCCAAAACTAATACAGGTACTCCACACAATACAAGTACTCCATGCCAAATTCTCTTAAAATATAGTATGTTAAGATGCACTGTGAAACATCTGTGAAATATTTATAAAGAATGTTGATGGTCTTAACCTTCTTTTAACTTTTCAGCTCTGACGGCATTTTCAGTGATATTGGATAAAATAATAACACGATTATGGTTTGCAATTTAACACTAGATAAAAACTTACCACTTTAATTGAAGCAGATTTATCTTCAAACGGGATATTTCCATGCTGTCAAAAACCCCCAAAACAATAAAAACAAAGTAAGAGAAACTTTGAGAATGAAAACAAAATATTTACATACCTATGCTAACTTGCTCTCACCCAATATTTATCTTCAGAGGAAAGGATTTTCCTTGTATAAACTTGTCAGTGTACTCACGCAAAATATTTATGCTGCTTTCTTGATAAAACAAGCTACTAAAATAAACAGTTATTTTTCCTGGAAGCAGTCTAGCCAACAAAGTCTCTGAAATGCTTTCTGCTCACTCTGTTACAAAGGTATCAAATATTTTCCTAAATTTAGCCTCCCAGCATAAGAAAAACTTATGACTTTTCCTCTTTCTTTTCTTACGCTGCCTTTTTCCAGCCTTCCTTTTTATCTGCCCATCTCCTTTACACAAAACAACCAACACAGTTTTAATTAAAGAATAAAAGACAATAGTGTCAGGCAGAAATAAAATCTATAATGCATTATTAAATTTTCTGAGTGAAAACTGTAAGTCAGAAAGGAAGGAGTCAGATATGCATTCACAATACTCCTTTAAAATTATAAAACACGGTATTAATTTTGGTACTGATCCATAAGAACAAGTGTACTTCTCTTCTTCAAACTGAGATCTTGATTTCAATAACACTTGACAAAAAATACTCTCAACTCAAGATCCATTACAGCACTCTATCATCTCACCATTACTTTTGGGCAGCAAGAACAACCTTGACTAAGAAAAACAGAGTTCTTGGATCAATCAAACATCTTGTTTTGACAGGTGGAAGTGATTGCATGCTGCATGCTGGACAAGCTGCCACCTTGCACTTCTAAGTGACAGAATTACTAAATAATTGACAAATCTGATGTACTATTGAAAGGTGTCTTTTCCATCATGTATGTACATACATCTATGAAGACACGTGCCCAAAAAGTATCACAGAGCAAAGCAAAACAGCATTTTGTTCAACAAATGATACACCTAAATCCTTTCTTCCTCCTTCCACCTGGCTGCAGTTTACATACTTAACATTATAAAATTCAGACAGCTCTTCATCGGTGATCAAAAAGAAGGTAAGACCTGAAGATATTTTTAGTTTCAGCTTCTAGTTAGACCTGGAAATCTGTCATTGCCCCAAGGATTTTTATGAACAGATTAGATCAGCAATTTAACTGACATTTTAAATGACAAATTAGAAGGCATGAATTATTACTATTTAAAAACACACAAAGGAGCAATCATTTTCTCATCAAGAAACCAAATGCAAAGCATAAATTGCTATGGGACAAGTCAGCTTCACTAATTTATTCCCAGGCTGCTGCAAGCTTTCTCTTGAGCTTCCAGTTCTGAGATTCGCAACTATCTCATGTGTACCCAAACAATTATTTTGGTCTAATCTTCTTCAAAAGACCTTTCTGCGCTTCTCCTTTCACATGGCAAGGCCAGAAAACAGTATAATTTGATTTTTTGAAGTTCAGAGTAGAGTTATGAGGTAAATTGGGAAGCAAGAAAAAAAAAATCAATCACCAAAACAAGCTATCTCACCTTAATTCCCTCTTCTTTGACTTGAGGATTTATCAGTTTTATGAATGAATAGAACAGCTGTCGAATTCTAGAATCTCCTATAAATACAACATGTTTGTCTATGAGGCAATTTTTTGCTTCACTGTAAAACAAAACAGCAACATTAAAGAAAATATGTACCTTAGAAAGAAGTATTCTCAAAATCTACGGAGCTATATAGATAATTCTAAACATTATATCCAGCTCTAAGGCATGATAAATTTTTTTTTACATGCTGAATTAATAAACAATTTATTGCAATTTGCACAGAATTGAAAATTAACTCTCCTGCTAATGTGATTAGACAATAAACTAAGCAGGTTTCCTATTATGTGTGCTACAAATACAGATGTTTCAAAATGGTAATACACAGCATAACTCAAAAAAAAAAAAAAGAGTTCTCTTACTAGGAAGTGAAAAACAGTCATAGAGTCATAGGTGATTTTTTTGGGATATTTTTACTTGCAATTTGACATGTAAGGTCAGCAATCTGCAAGTGACATATGCAGCCTCACGTGGCTCTCCATAACTTGTGCCAGTACTTCCATCACCAACATTTATTTGTATTTTTATACAGAAATACAACTATGGTAAACACTGTAGACACAGATAAAGTACTTGGAAAAGACTTCTTTCTCATAAATGTGCATTTTTGAAAGCCTAGAGTATCAGATATAAAGTGAATAACAGATTACACTATTACTACAATTACAGCAATTACTACAGCTGCAGTCAAACAAGGATGCTTATTTACAGATGAACAGAAGACATGAGCTTCCTTACCTATTTTTATACTTATGCATCATACAACTGTGAGGTTGCCATACTTTTTCTCCAAGAAATCTCCCACTGGACAGAAGATACTCACATGTATCACCACCTTTGAAATGTTATATTAAGATTAGAATTCAGACACATGAAATATAAAACATAGCCCTGTTGCCATTATAAAAACTAATTTGACAACATCTGAAAAACAGAAATTGAAATAATCAACAGCAGTAAACAAATTTAACTGATTGTAAATACATCTTGCACAAGCTTCTGCAAGTTGCCTTCTCACTCATTATACAATAGTGTTCTGTAAATCCCACTCCTGGCCACAAAATGTTAGTGTTCCCACTTCTGCTGTCAGAAAGATGCTGTTACTTAGAATGGCATTTCCTTTAAGAGACACCAATCCACTTTGCTATCTACTATCCCAAATATGAAATTATAGAATACAACTGTTGAATAAAGTAATCTTCTACACAGAATCACCATGCACAGCATCTTGTATAGAACATAAAACTCATTACAAGTTTTTGCAAGACATGGTCATGTGGTCACCTTAGAACAGGTGATATGGGTTAATACACAAAAAAACCCCCAGACATTTACACATCAATTTGCTAATGATTCTGAACTGCACTTATCTCTTCCAGTCAATTTGCTTTATGCTAATTAAGATTAATAATTTTACAGGTGCTGATGTTTCAGGTCATGTTAAATTTCAGATATCTCAGTTATGAAATCAATGACTGTTATCTTTCCAACTCCATGTCAGATTCTGCTGATTTATAACTGAACACAACTGAGCCCATTCATTGCAAGAGAAGTTGCTCTCCAACATTTTTGTCATACTTGGCATTTCCGAGCACTGACAAACAGGGAAATGGTTGTGAATGAAGTGGTACGGACTTGTTCTAGCTTGGGCAGAAACAATGTACCACTGCCCCTACCTAACACTTTCTCTGAAACCTTCACTTCATTAAGCTCAACTCATACTTTGGTTTTCAAGCAACACAATTTCCCTGATCCTCAAACTTGCAAACTCATGCAAACTATAACATCAAGTAAGTTGCATAAAAAAATGAAACTGTCAGGAATAATAAAAAAACTATCTAATCAAAAGCAACATGAGTTTGATAACAAGGTGGTTTAGAGTTATTACTGATATGAAGGCCTCCACTTTGCAGATGATGACAGCTGGGAGATGTATGAAAGTGATATAAGAGTGAACTTTGTAAAAGAATATCCACCACTAATCAGACTCGCTCTGACATCCATTAACTTGCTGAGAAAGATATGTAAGAAAATCAGGACAGTTATTCATGGTCAGACCAGTGGTCAGTCTAGCCTAGTTTTCCACCTTCAACAGGGGCAAAAAGCAGATGCTCAGAGATGACTAAGAAGAGGGCAAATAAACATTATGCTCTTGCCCAATATTCTCCCAACTATGTTCATTCCAAGGATTTAGTGAAACGGACATGCAGTCTTCAAGTTCTTAGCACCCACAGAATCCTTCCAGAGTTTTCTATATCCAGAGCTGATGCTTGAAGAATCATCTGCCTTTATCTGAATTATGGTTTCTACTAGATTTACCTGGGGCTCTCCCTGGTTCTTCAAGGGAACAGGGCAGTTTGGGCTTATATCTGCCATGATTTGAAGACCACTATCACTTCTTTCTCAATTGAGTTTTCGAGACGGGAGGATGTCCTTACATAGAGGTCATGACCCAAGCTCAGTAGCTCTGCACTCCATGGCACTTCCACCACAATAATTGCCCATAAAGAGATCAATCCTTCAATCCTTCATCCTACACTACATTCACTGAAGTTACATTCCAAACATCACACATTGTATACATTTCAAACATAGAGACAATAGTGCATGTCAATGGGTTATGCCTTCTTTCCCAACTCCAGGTACTCATTATCTTACCATTGCCCTGAGCAATATTAAAAAGCTCCTGAAACTCACTCAGGCTATTACTCAAGTTTGATATCTTCCTTTAAACATACTGGTAGAAAATAAGGGGAGAAGATGAAGTAGGGGAATAAAGCAAAACTGAAACAGCAGCCAAGAAAGTAAAGAGGAGGTTACAAACCAGAGAGTGCCTCCAGAAAAGCTCAACTCTGGATTTAGCAGGTGAAATAGCAGCTAAAGAACTATGCTCATTTTAATATACCACAACTACTTCTTCTTAAGATCAATGAGATCTTAAAAGAAGAAACCAAACAAACAACAAGAAACCCAACCAAAAAACCAACTCAAAACCCAAGAAAAAGAATTTCAAATGCCAATGTATACACAAACAAAGATAATTCTTTTTAAACTCTTTCTTTGTGTAAATTATCCTTCCAAAACATTAAGTTTTACGCTTACTTAGATACACAACATTATAGTTATACTAAGGGTATAATTTTTCTGAAATTTTTAATGTTCATTATTCTAATTTATCATTTCTCAAAATCATGGTTATTCAGTTGAAATTGTGAAATCTCAAAGTCTTCATTGAGCACCAGAGCAAAATGTTTCACAAAGTTTTCTCTAAAATACATACTCTCAAAGAGCTAGAAACTCAGTTTCTCTCTATTACTCTAAGTAAGAAATGTAGTTTTAAACAGAGTTTAATTTTAAGAATGCAAAATTCTAAATAAATTCTTATTTCCAAAATGGTTTAGGACTGTACCTTTGAAATATAACAACTGAAAACCACAAAGCATTAACTTCACTGGATAGTATGTAAACATTGAACCCACTTAACTCTCCACAAATTAAAGACAGCCTCTACCTTCTCTTTATTCACATTCTTTTGTAAAAAAAAAAATGTAGGTGACCCATAAATACGACAGTCTTCCTGAACACAAATGTGACCTTCCACAACCCCAGTTCAGCATTTTTTCAAAAAAGTAAACTTTATACAGGTAAGTTTGACTGAAAGTACACTGGGCTGCTCCTACCTATAATATGCACTTGCATGGCTGTGGCCCAAATTAGCTAAAACATTTCCACGTAATGACAATCAGACAAAAGGGGAAGTATAAAGGCACAACAAACACAGCATTCACTTACGTGACATAGCCTGGCCTTCACAGCCTAGCTACTTTGAGCCTGTTTGCAGCCCTACCTCAAACACCCTCTGGAAATCATAATAATCTTTTTTGGGATATTTTGATATAAAAATCTCAGTGTAAAATGTCTTATGTGTAAAAGAAAGTGCTTTCTTGTGATCATTTAAAATCTATTACCCAATTTCCTTTGTCAGTTGATACTTTTTGTGTTATGGCACAGTAAAAACCAATTTACCTTCCCCCAATAATTCCTAGCATTTGAGAACATTAAGAAGTTACTAGATTTCTCTCCAGGAACCAGAATTTTAGTTTATTATTTGTCATAGAGAAGCTGTTTCATTCTTCTGCCATTTATGTTGCTCTTTTGTACACACTTTCCAAGTTCTATCATACCGCTACTAAGAGCGGGTGATCAACACCACTGAGAGTAAGTGAGGTGCCAGTGAGTTTTAGCTGTGCACTATCAGTGTACAGCTAAAGCTCAACTAAAACCTGTTTTTTTCATTACATGCCAAAAGTACTGTGGCATTTGCTGAATTCAACTGTTTGGTATCACTGCAGGTTTGCAGAATGATCTCTTCGATTAAAGCACCTCTGCTTTAACCTATCCTAAAAATTCATCTGTTGTAACTTTTCCACCTTCCTTTTCTAAACTTCTCTTTTGAACATTTTATGTTCATAGAAGCCCAAATTGGTAAGTGTGTTTTCACTACAATTCCATGTCCTCCTACCTTTTAAACACTTATGGGAAAACCTTTCCCTTACCCTTTAATTGCTTCAAGAAACTAAAAGCCTTAGGTGAAAAAACTTGAAAGGTTTATAACAATTCATACAGTTTACATAAAGGCCAGCAGATTATCACCATTTTGCAATCTAAGACTCACCCCCCTTCTTAACTCTCACAGAATATACTGAAATTATACATATTTTATTTTCCTTGTAACTTGCTTGATATGTCAGCCCCCATTTGCTTAGTTTTGCAATCCCTCTTTAAAAATTTGCCACCTTCCTTCTGTCTAGTTTTATGACTCTTTTGTCCCTTAAGGAACACTGCACAACAGGCAAGTTCAATTACCTCATGTTTGATTTACTCTAGAATTCAATAAATGTTTCCAAGTCCTCCAATTTAATACTAGTCAGTTTATCAGACTTACGACATGCCAGCTAGAGGGTGAATCTAGGGAATTGTAAACACAGAGATCCCTACCCCTTTTTCCATTTCCACAATGAACTGCCTCGCTCAACCTTGCCTCCCTTGAATGCTAGCAGCCAAGTGTTAGAACACGACACCAGTTGTGCTACAACAAAAAGAGCCGCGGTCACCTCCCTACAGATCAACTTTTTCATTTACCCACAAAAACATACCACATTTTTCAGCGTGACACAGAAACAAGTAAATATATCCTTCAGCGGCTGCATTTGCATTTACGGATCATGCCAAGTTTCTCTGCTTCAGGGCCAAAACAACCCTAGCGAGGAGGAACGAGCCGAGCTCCCGGCGCCCCGTAACCGAGGCGCGCCCGTGCGCAGCCGGCCACGGCCACAGTGACACAAGCTCGCTCGGTGCCCAGAGCCTGGCCGCGGCAATGTCCACGGCCACCGACAACACGTGAAGGCAAGCAGCTCTCTACTGCGCTTCATCCACCAGAGCGGCCGGTTTCGTTATGTTTGAGGCGATGGTTCAAAGAGTGAAACAATACATACCAGATTTCGTACCAATTAAGACTTTAACCACTAACTGCCAGGTAATTGGCCATTAATCATGCCGTAAGGAAACAAGTGACAGGGAAGAAGTCACCCTCTACCCCTGCAGCTTCACCTGCCGCAGGCCGGGCCCCCGGAGCTGCGGCGAACTCCCAGTGCAAACACCGCATAGCCACAGCCCCGCCAGCCCCGCTCGCCCCCTCACTCCGCGGGGCCTCGCCCGACCGGCGGGGCCTGCGGCGACCCCCAGGCCGGGCCCGCAGAGCCCCGCGGGCCGGGTCCCCGCTGTCCCCCAAGGTCGCGTCTCTCGGCAGCCAGCGACCCGCCGCGCTACGCTGCCCAGACCGGCTGCCCCGGACGGAGGGACCCTCCGCCCTCCCTGCACGGCCGCGGTTCCCGAGCTCCGCCGGGGCTCCGCCTCCCCTGCCCGGCAGCCGTGGCCCCCCGCAGAGCGCCCGCGGCCGCCCCCTCACCTCGGTAGCGGCGGGAGGCGGCGTGGCAGGCGGTGAGGAGCAGGACGGCGCCCAGCGCCAGCGCCTTGGCGCTCCTCACGCTGAAGTAGTAGTTGATCTCCCGCTTGCCCCCGGTGTAGGCCAGCGCCGCCATCTTGGCTCCTCCATGACAACAGCGTGCGATGGGGCGGGCGGGCGCGGCGGGGCAGCACTGGGTCCCCGCCGGCGGCCAACGCGGACCCCGCCGCTGCGGCTGCCGCTGCCGCCGTCCCCGCCGCCGCGGCCGAGAGCAGCCCCACGCCCCCCGGCCCAGGGGCGGAGCCGGCGCCCCTCTCGAGGCGCCGCCGCTTCCCCTCGACCGCCAGCGGGCGGCTCCAGCGTTCGCCTCCCCGCCCCGCGGCGCCGTGAGGATGCCCGGTGGATTCCACGGGATCGCACCGCGCTCGGCCCGAGCCCCGCAGCTGAGGGGGCGGCGGCGAGGCGGAAACCCCCTGGGGACTCTGCTCCGTGAATGAGGAGCTGGGCGAGGGTCTGTGCCGTACACGGTCCCTATCGGGCACTGAGCAGTGAGGGCTTCGTTCCAAATAATGCGTTTGAAACACTTGTCACTCTTCTGTTGACAACGAAATGGCCATTCCAGGCTGGGAGACGCTCACTCCCTCTGAACGCGGGTAACTGTACAAGCAAGCTGACACACAGAATCACAGAATCAGATTCTGTGGAATCTGGAAAAGACCTCTGGGATCATCGAGTCCAACCTGTGACCGGGCACCACCATGCCAACTGGACCATGTCACTGAGTTTAAGGAAAGACATGCAGTCTTTCCTTAAACACCTCCAGGGATGGTGACTCAACCACCTCCCGGGCTGCCCATAATCACCTTTTCTCTGAAGAAATTCTTCCCAATATTCAACCTAAATCTACTGTGGTGCATCTTAAGACTGTGTCCTCTCATCCTATGGGAGAAGAGGCCAACCCCCACAGATTTACCTGGGTTTGGGTTTGCTGAAATCAAATCTTGCTAAGATTTACAAAAGGGAAATTCTGCTCCTCCACAGGCAGCTACGTGAGTTGGGCAGGAAATATGGGCTGGGAATCCAGTCCCTCATCAGTGGTGGGGCTGGGAAGTTGCCACCAAACCCTGCAGGCCCAGAGCAGGGCAGGTTGCCACAGGAAAAATATTTCCACAAAATAAAGTAACCATATATAAACCGTACAAACAAATTTAAAACTTAGGAAATGTGTGCAGTATGTAGTCACATAATGTTATGTACATACAAAATTTGAGTTCTAAGTATTATTCTGATGTGTTCTGTTACTATATATTCAATGTATGTCCCATTTCTATCCAACTGATGTCTTTACTGTCTGCCAACATGTATAGACTATACTCCTATTCAAGTCTGTCTGTTGATTCATTCACCTTTTCAGTATTCTTTTTAAATAATAAAAACACTTCACTATTTTAAAATGCTCAGGTTTATTCCCTCAGGGAAAGAGAGAGAAAAATGGTACCAAGTATACAGATTGGTAGTTACTTGGTTATGTTTTTCCAGAAAACCCCCAACAAAACCAAACCAAAACAATTACAACGACAAAAATACGGACAAAGCAACCCCCCATTTCTGGTTGTAGTAGGGATTCTTTTACTCCATTAACGAAAAATTCTCATTGATGCATTATTTTTTTGCTCATGTCTCATTTAAAAAGCCAGGAATTTTCAAAGCCTTCTTACTGTGAGCAAACTTGATTGTTAAAGTTTGTTTAGATTGTTAAAATATTCCTGATAGTGCTTCAGTTTCTTTGTCTTAATTTCATATGCATTTTACACTTTAAGAAGCAACTTAAACACTTTTAAACATAATCTCTAGCTAGACTATTTTGTAGCTTTTTGCATTGTTGCTCATAATGATTCTTTACAGTCTTATGAAATGTATCTTTCCTGCAGTCATTGAGGACCACAGATACTCTTCTTCACCTGTTTATATAACATTTGTTCACGAACAAGTGAGACTTTTCATCCCACCAAAACATATTTACTTCTGCCTGTGTCATTCTGCAATGTAAATATGTTAAGTTTGAGGGCTATGGGGCAAGTCTGCAAGGTCCATTTATGACGAGTGCAGCTCCTCAAAACTTACCCAGTTTGCTGCTGTTACTATAAGCAGGGCAGATCCAGAAAGCATGGGGTTCTGCCAGAACTCCTGCGATCTTGACTCAGCTTCTCAGTTAGAGTGGGCACAATTCTTAAGCAGGGAAATTTAATTTATTATTTTTTATATTTTTTATCTATATTTTATTTATTTATAATTTATTATATATTTTATTCTCAAAATCAAAAAATTAATTCAAGTCTCCACAACAAGGTTGTCTCTGGAGAATTTCAGGGATTTTCAACTAAATCATCATCTTTCTATAAAAGAGCAGCAGGAACTAAAATGCTATCAAAACAACCATATTTCTGTTTATATATATCTCAGAAAATTACAACCCTTAGAAATAGTAATTCTGTCATACAGCCTTTGGAGGGCTCTTTCAGATCTGCTGCCTGCTGCTGGAAGTCCCTGGGCATTCCTCACTTGCCATGAAGACCTAACACTGATCTTTAGTAAACTCCATGTGTGGATTTCAACTGTGCTATTTTAGGACTGTACATGTTGATATTGTTGCAAGTTGAGATTCTTAATTAAGATAGTCCCCCTATGTATATTAAATATTTATATGGGTGTGAGCAAGACATCTGCTTTTACTTCCATGCCTCTTTGGAGACATTGCTTAGGAGTTTAATAACTGAGATCCCCTTCATTCAGTCAGAAGCTTGTGGCTGAAGTGCTGTGAGTTAGGAAGTGATTTGCAGGCATATGGTCTCTCTTCTAACATGCTCCTCCTTGTTTTTCACAATTTGGCATCATGACATATACCTAAGTAATTCACACCAAAACCCCTATATATAAAAGGCCTGATAGAAAAGGCTAATTAGGAATTGCAAAGTACCCTATAAAACCAGTTCCAGACATGAACTATTATTAGCTAGAAACAGCTTTGTGCCTTCTTTATTTTCCTGATCAATCTATTGTGCTGAAAGTAAACCAGAGGGTTGCTAGCCCTTCTGATCAGTCAAACCTCAGCTTTTGGTTTGCAAATGCTACAGCTTCCCATTGGCTTTCTGCTTGCTCTGCTGAAAGCATCAAGGACCATCAGTAGGAGGGGAACACTTAGAGCAGACACAGAGGGAAGACCCAGAGAAGAGAAAAGTGTTTCCTTTGAGAGGCAGAGGAGATATGACACTGCTGTACACGTGGGATAATATGTATGAATATTACAAGTAAAATGCCTCTGGAAGAATTTTAAATATGTTTTTTCTACAGGGGTAGCCTTGGGTTAACTGGTTTATTTATTTTCATAAGAGGCTGTGGTGTTTTCTATATTTCTTAATATCTGACGCTGTCATTACCGTGGTTTTTGGCTGCTCTATTTCCTCTATGAATCAATCTAATAACAGTCAGGAATGAAGGGGTTCATCCCACCTAATTCCACTCCCTCATAGAGAACCAATCTATTTTAAACTAATCACCCTCCCTCTGCAGAATTGAGATAGCAAGCAATGTGGTAATTTACTTGTAAGTTAAAATACAGTGAATGACTTACCATGAAGAATGGTGACTTTCTGTTCAATTTAGAAAATAAATTTAAATTGGACAGATCCCATTTAAACAGATATAATTTAGAAGAGGTAATTCTTCTTTTAATGCTTCCTGACCTTTCCTGGCAGGCTCAGCATAAATGGAAGGAGAACTTTGTGCCATGGGTCAAACCTGGCATACGAGTTTGCCGATAAACTGAGCTGGCAGATGTCCTTTTTTCCTGTTTTCAGTATTACAGCCATGTGTAGCTTCTCGAGTTGGAGCTGCTGTCCTCAGGCAAAGGCACAATGTAATCACAAGGGCTGGGAGCATGTAAGAAAATGAAGTGGCTATTGTAGTATAAAGTCAGATGTAACAGAGACCTGACATTTAAGTATTTTCAGAGGAATAGTAGGGCATTCTTATGTGATATTTTCCCCTCTGAGTTTGTGTATAAGAGTATAATTTTTCACAAATCTATATAGAAAGGAATATAAGCACCAGAGCTAGAAAAAAAATTATCTCTTACCTCTAATCTTCAAGCTTTATAAGGGAAATGATCACATGTTCACAAGGAACATTCTGTCTGTTATATAATAAGTAGAATATTCCCTACATTAACTTACATGTTAAGTGTTGACTAATTAATTAGTAGGATCTGCCATACCCCAAACCATATCACTTCTTAATTTTAATGGTGCAGCATTGCCAAATTGCTCTGGTCAAATTGTAATTCCAGAAACAAAGCTATGTTTCCAATGGATTCCTGGGGGGTGTAGAAATTTTAGTTATACAGCTTTTGCCTGGGCAGCTTTTGGGTACCTGCCAAATGATGGCATCAGACATTTTAATTGCTGGGTTTTCAGCCTCATAATGATAATCAATTTTCCCCTAAGAATCGAGGTTCCATGTGGCATGTGTATGCACGGTAGCCACCTATTGCAAATATTTGATTGCATTAATGAAGAAGAAGTATGAAGTGTAAGAAGTCTTTTTCTAAGTGAACTTGTTCAATCAACCAGTGTAGCCTGAGTACTGAATTTGTAGCCAAATGCTGAAGCAAATATGCCCTTAAATCTGTAAGATCCTGGAAATTCTATCACCAATTACTGCTTTTACAGATTTCTAATTTTGTAACAGTTATAATAACGATTTCTCAATAGTCAGCACTAAAATCAGACTGGTATTAAGTGAAGTAATTATGAAATCACATGTACAAAGGCCATATTTAGCTTTATCACTAAGAGATAAATGCATCTGTTGTTCTATGACATGAGGCTTAATAGTGTTTTCATTTCAGGCTTCTGTGGGTCTGAAACAAAGATGGATCAGATGAAGACAGGGAAGAGAAATGGGCAGATAGCAAATATTTAAGTCATCTGTTTCCTTTAATTAAGGACAGTCAAGGGGCCACACCTTTCTGCATCATGGGGTGTGTCATTGCTGTGCAGCTACACAGTCCTGAAAAAGGGGCTGGGACCCAGCTCAGCTCACTAATACAAATTATTTTTCTTTCAGCTGCTTGCATTTTTATCCTCAAAGCTTTGCATCCATCAAAGTAATGGGTTAAGAATGTTTGGTTTTGATGAGTTTTTTGGTATGGAAGTATAAGTTTTTTCTATTTCCCCCCCCTCTCTTTTCTTGACTCCTGGTTGAGGAAAAATGGCAGTCACTGTTAGTTGCTTTCAAATTGAGGTATTCTCTTTTCATGAACACTTTGTTTCATATTGTTTCCTTTTTTATGGTTCTCCCTTGTGCTCCTAGTTGTGCCTTCTTAAAATTCAGAATTCTTTATATTTCTAGGGCAGCCTTTGGAAGCCTACACAGGCACAGTGCAAGCTTTGCTGTGTTTGTGCAGCATTATAAGCCTTTTCTTCTGGCTGCCAGCAATATAGATGCCATGTGATGACCATGTTCTCTTTTAGCATCTCTGCACTAAATCCCTGCTACTTGAAACTGACATTTTTAGGAACATAAATTTATTTTGGGTGGGGAAATTATTTTTTCTTATGAGGATTCCAGCACCAAGGGAGTCTCTGTGGCGCAATTGGTAAGCGCGTTCGGCTGTTAACTGAAAGGTTGGTGGTTCAAGCCCACCCAGGGACGGGTCTTTGCTTTTCCTCTGCCATGGCAGGGGGTTGGAACCAGATGACCTTAAGGTCCCTTCCAAACCTAGCCATTCAGTGAAACTCTACAAATCTGGAATTCTCTGTTTAGCCTCAGGTTCACTGAAACCCTTGTTTGCTGAAGTATGAAGCAATGGATTAACAGACTAAAATATTTCCAAGCATCATTATTTAAAATGAAATTGCATAGAAATAGTTTCATTTTAGCCAAACATTGCAACGTTCCCTATTCCATCAAAGGTATTTGTCTGTATGGGCCTCTGTTGTGTTGTTTGTGAGCTGTAAAGGATCTGTGTTATTTTATGATGTTGAAATGTAAACACATATATCCAAAATATCAACATGGGCTACTATGCACCTCAGGCTTAGCAAAGATTTGTCATTTAGGAATTAACAGATAACTGAATAGTTGTGCTATTTCCAGCAATTTTGTGTAACTGGTGAGTTGGAATCTACAGGAGAGCTATTGTTTTTTTCCCTTAGCTTTAAATCTCCTGTGCATAGCCCACTTTAATAATTGCTAGATGACTGACAGGTAGATCTAATTCTTTGATGTGTTGTTTTTTCTTATGCTTTAAAAATACTTGAACTGAAAGGTTTAACTAATAGTGTATGGCTTTCTCTAAAGCCTAAAACCAGAACAAATCCATATGCCATGAAACCGCTGGAGCCCATTGTCCTTCAGCAGCTTTCTTGTGGACTCTTTTTCAGGAGCTGTAGTGATAGGACAAGGAATAATGGGTATAAATTGAAAGAGGGAGAATTTCGGCTAGATATTAGGAAGAAATTTTCTACTGTGAGGTTAGTTAGACCCTGGAACGTGTTGTTTAGGAAGATTGTGGGTACCCCAACCCTGGCCATGATCAAACCAAGTTGGATAAGGCCTTGAGAAATCTGGTGTAGTGGGAGGAGCCCCTGCAAGGAGTGATCAAGACTAGATGAATTTTCAGGTCCACTCCCACCCTTTAATACTCAATGATTCTATGATTCCATTTTATGAGCCTACCCTTCTCTCAC
The DNA here is from genome assembly GCF_963513975.1 of Fringilla coelebs. Taxonomy (NCBI): domain Eukaryota; kingdom Metazoa; phylum Chordata; class Aves; order Passeriformes; family Fringillidae; genus Fringilla; species Fringilla coelebs. The sequence goes on from NC_140028.1 coordinate 128,910,645, forward strand.
AGAGCTCTCTTTCTACAGACCTGTTTTCCTAGAACATACAAAGCAACTTGGAAATGGAATACAAATCCCAGTTGGTTTTCAACATACTAGATGGAGATCATATCAAATAATGAATTTAAAATTTATATTTTTTTAGGAGTCATGCTGTCCTAAATTTCAGAGTTTCAGGTTGTAAAAGGCTGTGAGTTTAACAAACAAACAAAAAAATCTATTTAACTTCATAAGCATACTAAGAAACAGATGAAAAAGTCAGTAGAAATCAATTCAAGTAGTCTCCATAGTGTGTCTCGGCAGTGCATTTTCATGTGAGAGGAAAAGAGGTAAAGGAGTTTTCAGACAAAGACCACAGAAAACAGCTACTGAGTTGTTGCATATGAAATTTCCGCAGTGTTTATGTAGAGTTAACATAGGGAATGGATTTTTAGACTAAGCTTCTACAGCAGAGAATAAGTAGAAGGTAAGAACATTGCTATGGACCAAGAAAGAGTGTGTGAGAGAAACTCCGTTAATCCATAGGTCAGTCCTTGGCCCATAATTTTGTTATCGGGGTGTCATACCTGTAATGGATACCCAAGTCTTATTACAACAAAGAGATTTATAAGAGCCTGATATACACACAAGAGTAAAAGCTGTAGAGATGGTAATATCATTGTATATAGGGCCAGAGAACACTGCCTTAAACATGAGCAAGGTGTTAGAAGCAGTATTGTTTACTCTTGGATGTGCTTGTCAAAATAGATATTTAATGGTTAACTTGTGGGAGGAAGGTGATGGGGGGCAGGAATGTAGTTCCTGAGTCTCCAGGAACTCCATACTCCCAAAGCGGCTGAGGGCATCCCAGCACTGGAGGAGGGAGATCAAATGCTGGTTCCTCTCACGTGGAGCCAGACAAGGACACTGTCATCTGTAGGCACAAACCACCAGCTCATCCTCCACAGGGTTAATTCTTAACCCTAGCCCTTAATGTCTCCAGAAACTGGATAGTACTGAGAGTTATAGGAACTACATGAAATAAAGTATTTGCAACTGTACTCCAGAATCACATATGGAACTGAAAAATTTCAAAGGACCTCTTGTATCTGTCTGTATCTATTGTACCTAATGCATCTTTTGTGTCTGTATGAGAATTAAAGTAGATTGGAGAAATAAAGTAAAACTGTAATTCTACTTTTTGTCTACTGTGAGGCAGGTGCTCTTCATGGGTGTGGTTTGCTCTCTGCTGTTCCTAAGAAGAAGAAGCAGAGGTCCTTTGGATCTCATTGCAGAATCTGAGGAACAAGTAATTTTGGCTGTGGGCAGCTTCTGTAGGAATTGAGATTTTAGATGACTATGGTAAAGCAAATGTGGTATAGAGGCAGGTACAGACAGCCATAATAGCAATGGATGTTCTTTCAAACTGAGGAATTAGTCTTATTCCCTGTTAAATGCTGAAAAAATAGAATAAATGAGAAGGTAGCTTATTATTAACTAGAAAGAATAATGAAAAGTATTTTCCCCAAATTAAGTCAGACTGTGTTTGGGTGACTCCTCTTGTTGCACTGTTGTAGAGACTATACTGGGATATATTGGGACAAGAGATTTACACCTTGAGATGTTAAATAACTTAACCAAAAAGTAGTGGTAAGTCCCTCTGGATAAAATTGAAAAACAGAAAAACTGACAGTCATTATGGAGGAAATATTTAATGAAGAAAAAATCCTGTCTTTTACACTGCTCTATAGAGAAGATAATTTCAGATTGACAGAACCTAACAACTAAAAGGTAAATTTAATTATTGTCTTTTTTTGTGCCCTGAGTGAGCCTGCAGTTTGCTCCAAAAGCTTTCCTGTTTGGATGAATGTTCTTCTCATATGTTAGTGCATATTTAGGGTGAGTTCTGATGCTGGTGTTTTGAAGAAATAGCCTGTAGAGTAGTCTTGGCACAGAAGATTTTGACTGCTACAACCCTGAGATTAGCTCAGTTGCTTAGAGAATGGTGCCAATAATACCATGGTTGTGGGTTTGATACCTTTATGGGCCATTTACTTAAGAGTTGGACTAGGTGATCTTTGTAGATCCCTTCCAACTCAGAATATTTTGTGATTCTGTGAATGACAGTGAATTTAGGAATAAAAGCCCCAGAAAAACAGTCTTCAGGGGCTGGTAATTAGTATGTGAGGCAGTAGGTGGTGCACAATGCCTATGAAAATGCTGGAGAACTGCTCTACTGTTTGACTGCGTCTTCAGAATTGGCATTTGGGAAAAGTTTCGTTTCACCTGAAGGTCCAGTTTCTGTAGCTTGAACACAGTAAGATATTGATAATAATTATTGGAATTTATTTTATGTATTTCAAATGCTTGTGTTCAAAATAATATTCAAATGATCTGTTTGTTTTGATAGTTATATTTGCCTTAATGAGAATCATAATTTCCTGAGTAGTTGGAGCGTATACATAAGCGTGGATTCATGTGTAGGAAATTTTGCTCATGTAATATCCAACCACATGTTTTTCAGCAAAGGACAAATGTATTCCAGCCTTAGAATATAGACATGCAGTAATTTCTTTGTTTATGCACTGTAGATTGCATTCATTATGCATCTGAGATTCAAGGGGGAGCCCTATAGAAAAATAGTGGATTTCTAATGAGCTCAGAATGAGGCACGATTAAAGCTAAATGAATTAGGGGTCACTTCTGTTTGCACATCTAATAGCTTTATTTAAGCTTGCTAATATCTTATTGGAATTGGATACATGATTCTAATACTGTAAAACACTTCACCAAGAGGGTGGTAGGAAGGCAGATTCTAGGAGATCCTGTCTGAAACCTCTACAAGAAAATGAATCAAAATTCATGTCAAAACCTTCAGCCTAAACCTGAGAGGTGGAAGTGCAGATATGTTGTCTGTTAATGTTGTTTTGTCAATCACCTGTATTAAAGGATATTTGTCTGTAGCACAGTATTCATATTTTAGACTGATAAACTCAGATACTGAAGATAATTGCCAGTGGCTAGTGTTTCTCCCTACGTGGCTGTGGGGTTACAACTGCCCCTTCTAGAACTGTGCTTCATGGGTTGAGTTTCTTTTTGCTCAATGTTGGTCCTGTTGATGGTGTTCTCCTTGCCTCTAGTTTTTACTTACTTAGGCGATATTAATGCAAAAGCACATGCTACAGAGATCCCAGTCTGCTGCCAGCTGAGCCTGCTGCAATGGGAAACTGCATGGATACAAAAAGGAATATTGCACTGGAGATATCAGAAGTCAGCTTAGATATAATTTGAAGTACATACTGACAGGAGCCTTTTAATCTCTGTCCATCTCCTGGGGGGATGGTGCAAGAGAAGCTGATAGACAGAACATATTCATTGATCACACAGGTGAGGGTTATCAATCCTGCATATTCCAGGGAGGACAATGGTCTGAATGCTGTGGTACTTTGGTTTGCACAGTTGTGTCACAACCGAGCACTACACGTCAGTTGTCTCTCCACCCAGCTCTACAGAGCTTCCCCAGCAATTCTGTTCTGGTGCAGTACAGCCAGGCTTTGCTGCAAACTTTGCCTTTCACTTAGTTACTCCAGCTGTTTTCCTTTCCTTCCAAGATTCTATCTTGTTACAAATGTAAACATTATTATATTAGTTAATTTATGCTAATGGTATAGATATATTGCTGCTGATAATGAAATTCTCCAAAGATAATGCTTATAGGGAGACAGAGTATTCCGAAAAATAATTAAGATCACTTTACCAGAAGTTTATTCAACATCTTCTATTCCCAAAACTAGACAATATTAAGGCTCTCTGCCCTGTCTGCCCTTTATCTCTTATTTGCAGCTATGATCTTTGAGAGACAGTTTTTTCAATACTGTACATAGCATAAGCAAAATACTTGATCATGCAATAAATTCTGATAAGCTGAAAACCTGCAAGGCAGACTGAATACCTTTCCAGCGCTAATGAGGCTGGAATTTGTGAGGTAAACACTATGTATTTTTTCCGAATGAGGCTGCTTTTGGAGCCTCTGAAAGATCTGAAAACACATAATTTGGATGTTATCAGAGGGCTGATAGAATGGTGTTCTCTGCCTAGGAGGATATGCCATGGAATAGATCACAGAGAGAAAAGGAGGAATCAAAAGACGACAAAAGGAGACACTGTTTGCTAGGTGTAGTTTCCTTTTTAAACTCATGTGTTCCTTTAGCTTTGGGGGTTTTTTTTCTCCCCAGGCAACAAAGGTCCACCTCCCTATCCTGGCAATAACCTTTGCATACCTTCTAGTGAATTGCATAACCTGAGGGATGAAATTTTAGCTTTTCAGTCTTTGTAGGAACTTCCCGTCTTGTAGTTAATCTCTAGAAAGAAAGTCTTTACTATTTTCAAATATTGAATTATTGTTTTTGCAACAACAAATTTATTTTGAAATGATAAAAAAATGCTTATAATAATAATATTTTAAGAATCATCATGGTCCAATGAGTAAATGCAGGTATTTACCTGCAGTATGTTTTACTCAGTGAAAAAAAAAGGGTTATATTTCATAATGGAAATTCTCATTTTTACTAATTCAGCACAGAACTGCAGGCACATAGCAGCTGCATCCAAGATTATGTTTTGATATTTGTCCTATTTTCCTTAATCAGTTCATTGCAATCAGGAACAACAAAAAAAGTATCTTTAGAAACAGATTTTACTGCTTATTCCGCCTTGCACCAATTTGGATCTGCCTTCAGACTCTCAGCTGCTAATCTTTGGAGTGATGCTTCCTTCAGGTTACAGGGACTTTATTCTGGATATTTTCTTCATGCCACTATTTGGGTGTTCTGTCTGGCGACCTCACCTCTTGCCTTACATGATTTTGCTGTTGTCTTCATGGTCCTCAGTGGGTTCTCTCAAGCACCTTCCCAACTACAAAAACATGGCTGTTAGAATTGCAGCTCATTTAGGGTTTTCAGCAGTCTTCTAAATGATCTCAGAGAAGTCTTTGCTTCTTGTGATGATTTGTGTGACAGTAAATTATTAAGGTTAGCAAAAGCATATGGTCCTGTGTCCCATACACAACTGAAGAAACTGTAAGGCCCTAATACTGACCTTCCTGACAAGAACTAAATTTGAGATTCTTGGCATAGATTTCTGCACATCCTTTCTAAAGTGCACAGACACAGTTCTGCTGGTTGCAGCCCAGCATCAGCCAGCACAGCTCTATCAACAGCCAGGAGCTTTCTGTCCTCAAGTGAAAAACTTTCATTTTCCTTCCCCCTTTAAGTAAGATGATGATCCTTCTTGCAGCCATTAATCCTACTTACTAGTTGGAAAACAGGATGAAGTTATTTCTGGTCCTGAACTTCTCATACTATGAGGCACTGAGTTTCTTGAGAACTTCTCAAAAGTTAGTGTTGAAATGAAGAGTCATGTAGAAAATCACACTCTTAAGAGAATTTTAGGCAATCTTTTGAGGCTTTAACAAAATGTTTTATAGCAATGTGCTAAAATCTTGGTCTGAGAATCTCCAATGTATCTAAGCAAGTAATTAAATAGTTTCTTTTGGAACACTGGACATGCTTTATTTCATTTTTTCACAATTTATTTAAACATCTCACATATACAAAATACATTTTCTTTCTTTCTTTTTTTGAGAAATGATGACTTTTTTTTTTTAACCATAGTAGAAGATTGAAATGAAATTTGAAAATCGGGAACACCTGATTTTGGAGGAAGAAGACAAAGAGGAAGAAAAATTATCCACATGCTTAACCTGTGGGTGAGACAGGACATCCTAAGTTTTAAGACAGACTTCAAAGAAACAGAGAAGCAATACTTTAAATGCTACTAGCACCATCAAAGTTCAAGTATTGGAAAGATACTCTGTTATTATGCAATTAGCACCACTGTATTTTGAGTGGAATTGAAAGTACCTCAGATCATATGGAGAAGTTCCTACAAAAGATGTGGATCACTTTTGATTTAGTGTATGAGGTAGTTTAACCCTTTGGAAGTCATGGATTTAAACTTCCTCGGTGGAAGATATTCAAAGGCCACAAGTGGTGCAAACTTTCATGACTTTTTATTTTGGTTTTTTTTCTTTACAAAGGTTGACGTTTCCCAAAACAAGGTGTTAAATCTTGAAAGACTTCCAAGTCCATTTGGGGCTGTATTAAATTTCATTGCACAATGCTCCAATCAATTCTTCTCTTTCTCTTTCGCCCAGAGTTTAAGCAAGTAGATGAACAGAAGAAATGGAAGGAGTCAGCTTTCATTATAAAAAGAAATGACAAGAGAATAATTTGGGAGAGGCTTTAAGTTAATTTTAGTTCATTCATTTAAAACAGACTGGGCCAATGTCCAAACCGAATTCTTGGTCAGCGCCGCCAATATCCAAAGGTGCAATGTCAAGGATGGGCAAGCGGGATGGCTTATTTGTTCTGTATTCAATGATTGTTTTGCCCCATTCATTGTTCTTTCTCTGTAAGAGAAGATTCATTGCAGTTGTTATTGCATTGTTCACAGTATTAAGAATTGTTTTACCTGAATGGATAATTCCTGAAATAATTTCATATTAATTTTGCTTGTATTGTTTGCAAATCAGATACTCACATCCAACCATTTAGATCTCCAATAAAGAGAAAATATTTACTTGAATCTTCTGTAGTCCGATGTGATGCTGTATGCAAGCTACCATATTATTCAAAATGATGTTAGATCCTAAGAGAACTCTGCCTGATTGTTTTAGGACTTAAAGATCCTGCCCCTTCTACAGCATGCGCATTGTTTTCTTATCAATCTTCTGTTTACATCGAATTTGGATCTGGTCCCTCTGAAAACTCTTTTTTTGGCCACATGAACAGTACAAGGTAGGATTTTTTTTTTGTAATCTCTTCCTTCCCACTTGTTAAGGATCTGCCATGGTTGGGTTTGTAGGCTATGTATCTTCACCAGGCAAAATTTTGCTGGTTTGACCAATAATCTAATTCTGAATTAAAGCACAACTCTATCCCTAACCACATGCTTAGGCCTGGGCAGTCACCATGCCCGTGGTTTCTGTGTTACTTACAGAGCAGCCATCCTCGAGAACACTGAAAGTGAATCTGCTGTTGCCTTCAGCTCGTAGCTCAACGTCGTTGGATCCCTGCAGCACAACAGCCTTTTTAAGGTTGCCAGTTTCTGCATCCATGTAGGCAATGCTGTTCTTGCAGTGGTAGGTGATGTTCTGGGAGGCATGGTTGGCCAGCAGACGCATGAAGGCGAGTTGGGTGGCCATATCCTTGGAGGTCACTCCTTCACTATTGTATTCAAACTGAAAAACAGAGAGGAACCCAGTCAATTGTATTGTGGGGGAAAGGAGGATGCTCGTAATGAAAATGAGTGATAGCCGCTCTGGCTCTGGTGTCCTGGTTTCAGCTTCAGGGTAGAGTTAATTTCTTCTCAGTTGCTGATACAGTGCTGTGTATTGGATTTGGAATGAGAATGGTGTTGAAAACACACTGATGTTGAGGAAGTGTGCAAAAGAAACTGGCAGGGAGCATAGCTGGGACAGGTGACCTGGGCTGGCCAAAGGGATATTCAACATCATAAAAAATAATGCTCAATATATAAACTGGGATGGATTAACCCAAAAAGGCAGCCAGTCTGGGTTCAGGAAGCAGGGCGGTCTGGCACCAGTCAGCAGGTGGTTAGCAATGACATTTTGCATCACCTATTGTTTTCCTTTTTAATATCATTATTATTTACCATTGTTACTATATTTTATGTTCAAATATTAAACTGTTTTTATCTCAACAAGCCAGTTTTACCTTGATTCTCATCCCCCTTCTACTAGGGTGTATTGGTGGGAAGAGAGACGGAGTTGAGAAAGTGGCAATGTTACCTATTTCTATCTGAGCTTAAACCATGACAGCTAGGAGCTTTAAAAAAAAGAATCACAAGTCTGCAATCACTTTTCTATTGCCACTCCAGAGCTAAAGAGCATGAACTAAAAGTAGTAGGAGGTAGACTGACAACCAGACACGAGTGGATGTAGTTGAACTGTAGAGTTCTGTTCCAAGGTATGGTGTTAGCAATTTATATGGATTCAGAGACAAGATCAGATAAGTTCAAGGAAGATAATCTACTGTTCCTACAGATACACAAACAATGCCTGTCTCAATAAAACCGTGAAACCTTTTTTGATAGAGTTTTGAAACTTTTTTTAGAACACTAGTGTTTGTGGATGGTACAAATATTTTCTTCACTCTTATAGTCTTTTTACAGCATCTACTTTTAGCCACTCTAAGAAACAGGACCCTAGACTGTTCTGATCCAATGTGATTAAATCTCATCTTAGATACTTCATCACAATATCAACTCCATTTCATTTAAGAATTAGGTAATTAAATCTCCTTAGCTTTAAAAAAGTGATGTATTTGCAATTTGCTGGGACAGTGTCTAACATGCAAGTAGTAGCTCTTGTTTTCACTTATACCAACAATTCTGAATGTTATGGTGGCATGCACTCAGAATCTGTGATGTGTAATATAGATATCTTTCCAGGAATAGTGTGTATAAAAAATATCAATTTAAAAGATTGATGTTTTTCTTAACTTTTCAGACATTTTCTGGAATGTCTTTATATGTACCATATTCCAGTCCAGGCTTCCCTTAGCAATAACCATTAGTCAGGCTGAATTGATCATTTGCAGACACCAAGAAAAGTTAGAACAATATTGAAAAGTACTTTTAAGAAACTGATCTAAATCAGAATCAGAGCTCTATGCCCTTGAGATAAAAGGTAGATAGCTTTTTCATATTTCTCCCCTAAGAACCTAATTTATCTGCTTGCTTCTGAGAGTCAGTGAATTGAGAACTCTTCAGATGGTGCTGAAGGAAACAATCACCCTGCCATACATCACTTACCTGGCTGCCACCATTGATAGTTTCACCAAACCATATGTGCTGCTTCTTGTCCTTGGGATTCTTGTTGATATACCAGTTCTTGGCAGGAATATTGTCAGGGTTGGCATAGATGCAAGTCTCACCATTGGAAAAATCACAGTATGCTCTAATGGCATCTGCAGTGCAGCCTTGGTTGGGGTCAATCCAGTAGAAGCCTGCCATTGGGGGAAGAAATGTAAATCATGGTTCACTCAGCATAAACTTTGCATGCAGTTCATATTCACTTGTCTGATATATAGGAACTCAGGCCATAAATATCACAGCTAGGTGCAATAATAAGGTGATAAGTGGGATACAGGTATTTTGGATTGTTAATGTATAAGAAACTGTATTTAAAAGCAAGGGTTAAATATTTTTGTGTTATTTTTGGAAAATTATTGCAATAATGTGCAACAATATCTACAAAGAGCTTTTCAGGATGTAACTGTATCTATTTTCAGTGGAGGCAGAAAGAACTTCTTCCTTGTCATTTAGGTTTTTTGCCACCTGGCCAAGGATACCTTTCAATGAAGAAAGCTAATGCCCTGGAAGTGCTTCCTGAGCCAGAAAGGGCAAACATCTGGCACTAACATACCGCTGCTCCATTCTGGGTGGCTAAGTCTGAGGTCACGGCAGGTGCGAGCTGGGTTCTTTTTGGAGCCCTCTGGGGTCAGCAGGGTCTCAATTTGGTTGTTCAGTGTTTTCAGAGTGGCATCAACTTCATAATCCTTGGGTCTGAGAGAAGGCTGATCAGCCCGGTAGTATTCTGCATCAAAGCCGACTTCATATCCACCACCATTGGGACCAGGGGGGCCAGGGGGACCAGGAGGGCCAGGAGGACCCTGAAGTTTGTCAAAAGTAGAAGACAAAAAGCATTCTGTTAGAGATACGGTGCTTTTAATGAAATGCTTCCACCCATGCATAGTCCTGGTTAACTGCTGGCACCCTCAGCTCGAATCGGAGGCAGCGCTGTGGCGACTGCTATGGGTTGAAGCAGTGGAAGATGCACAGTGCAGAACTACCACATCTCCTTTGCGCATTTGCACTCAGGCCATAAGGAGAGAAAAAAACCTTTTAGTTCAGGTCTATTATACATTTCCCTAATATTACATATCTTTTTTAAGAAATAAAACCATGTGCATTATTAGGCTTCTGAAGTGATGTAATCACTAGGCTTATGCTATAACATAAACGTGTTAAATCAACCAAAAAAAAGTTTATACTTACAGCAGGACCTTGGCTACCATGAGAGCCACGCACACCAGCAGGGCCAATAGGTCCAGGGAGGCCATTGCGACCATCTTTACCAGGAGGACCAGAAGGACCAGGTGGACCCTAAATGGAAATTTGAACAGTTTAAATGACAGTAAAAATGCTACAAATAGGGATTCATATGGATGGGAGCATACTTATATATTGCACAAAGAGAATGGGAGTTATTTGAATATATTCTGAAATTCACTTACCCTTGGGCCAGCAGGGCCAGTGTTACCAGGAGGACCTTGATCACCATGTTGGCCCTATTGGGAAAGATACACAGTCATCAAAAAAAGAGCAGTGGAACGTGTTTGTGTTTGCTTGATTCAAGAGGGAAATGTATGTAATGTGTATTTGGGTTCAGAGAATGGGACTCTTAGGCTAATGACATTTATTAGCGGAGTTAGGGCATAAAATGCCTGTTTTGGGAAGAGAGTAGAGAGGCTAAAATTCTTTATATTGTTCCTTCTGATCTTCAGAGAAGGTTTTAAAAGAAAAGTCAGAATTCCTAAAGTTGATACCCAAATTTAAAGGGAAGAAAATCCACAAATTACTTCAGCTTTTCTGAGATAAAAGTAGTACAGTTTCTGGCCAAAATAAGAAATAATACTAAAACAAAGGCAGAAGATTTTTTACTTCTTTGATAGCCAAATGCAGTTGAGCTTCAAGAGAACTAATGGTAGTCACAGTCTAATGCCAATACCAGAATCTTTAATTTTGTACAAAAACCATTGAATGTTAAAGAGGCTATTTATGACTCTTCATTTGAAAGTTGCTGAAGAATGGAGTAAGTGGCATTAACATATTGTATTGTGCATATGTAATTCCTTGCTAGTGTGACCTTTTTTTGGTTTTTTTGCTCATTATATTCAAAACCCTGAAAATCATTTACTTACAGCAAGACCAGGAAGACCCTGCAATCCATTGTGTCCCTTCAAGCCAGGCAGACCTCTAGGCCCCTTATCACCAGGTAGACCTTTCTCACCACGTGCACCTTGTGGGCCCTAGGAAGGAATATAGGTGTCAAAGGAAAAAATTAGAAGGCTTCAAACAACATACTCCTGTCAAAGCCAGAATTAAGTGTAAATATTCTACATTAAGTCATATCCCAGTGTATATAATGAACGTCCCCTTTACACACCCAGGAAGAGTGCAAATCCTAAAAGCTTCAGGATTGATCCCACAAAAGAGAATTGAGATTCTAAGTTCCTAAATATTTTCAGGTCCTTAAGCATTATTGTTTGGGCCCCTTGGCCACAGTTATGAGTCCTTATCGATAAAGCATGTTTTCTTTTCTTCAATGTGGTAATGTATTTAAAAATCAAACTTACAGCAAGACCTCTTGGACCAAAAGCACCAGCAGGACCAACAGCACCAGCAGGGCCCTGAAACAAGAATAGAGAATACATGTCACTGCTGTATATTGTTCTAATGAGGGTTCCATGCTCACACATCTCTGGAGAAAGTGAAGCAATTATCTATATAGATTGCAGAGTTGGGAAGTACTTTGTATATATGTACATATTATAGGCAAGTCATAGTCCTCTTAGACCTAAATCTAGAAAGTTAAGGTATATAATCATATCATCAACTTACAGGTTCACCACGGTTTCCAGGCTTTCCAGAAGGACCAACTTGGCCATGGGGACCAGGAGCACCCAGAGCACCACTGGGACCAGGGTTACCGGGAGCACCACGCTCACCCTGGGAACAAAGGAATGCAACAGGAGACACATTGTGTTATTACTGACTTAACACATATTTGGATATTTCTTCCATGACAATAAAATACAAGAAAAAGAAGCAAGTTACCTTGAAGCCAGGAGCACCGTCACGGCCTGGAGGACCATCATTACCAGGATTGCCCTATTAAAATACCATGAAAAAAATTACTAAATTCCATCACCTTTCATCTCACATAGAACTGTACCTCAGTTTAATTGCTTACAGTGAGAGGATATTGAGATAGGATTGTATAAATCTTAAAGACAAAAAAACCTCTTCCTTATACATGTCATTCTCAAATGCCTTAAATATACTAATGTTCTCAGAAAACTAAAATAGTCTTCAAATATTTTAGGTTCAGTAGAGGAAAAAATTACTGGGCTTTGCAACATTTGTCTAGATGAAAAAGCTGAGGCAATAGTGGTCTTCACTAGCTTGCACTCTTTTAAAACTGAGACTTTCTTTTTAGATGAAAAATGCCAGTGGAGGGAAAAGAACCTAAACAATAGCCACAGCTAAATCACTTTGCTGTGGTACTTCACAAGGTTAAATGGTTTCCTTTGTGAATATTAATTTCACTTCAGCACTTAGGCTGTGTCCAATGAAACCCATTTTCATTCAGAAAATCTCAATGAAACAAAGTTCGGGATTTTTAAATTACTATTCTCTGTTCTCCTTGAAATTCTGCAAAGTCTCTGCAAGATTTTTATTCATAATGTATTAACTATGTTTTGGGTTATCAAATAAACTTCCCTGATATGGCTGCAGTTTTTATACTTTCATGAAAGATACGTATGTTCCCCATTCCATCTTTCTTGGCATTTAAGTAAAAAGTGAAAATATTCTGAGTGACTTTTGGATGTATTTCAGCCACAACTTTTGCTTTAAAAAGGTCTGCCACCTAGTTGGGCCTAAGAATCCATATCTATAAAGATCCTGATATAATTTTCTCTGAAGAAATTCTGCAAGTTTGCTAGCAGAACAGCCTCCAGCTCCATCCACTTTTTCTGAGTATTTTTATTTGGATCAGAATAAAGAAAAATAAGCCTGAAGAGGATAAAAGACAGCTTACATCACGTCCAGCTTCACCAGGAGCGCCATTTGGACCAGGAGAACCCACAGGACCAGAGGGACCACGGGCACCAGGAGGACCAGAAACACCCAGGGGACCAGGTTCACCCTAATGCAGGAACAGTTGTAACAAAATGTGACATTGTAATACAACACAAACCAGTCTTACAGAACTTTTAGCCTTTATTTAAGACCAGCATTTCACTGCAATGAGTTTGGGAAGGAAAAAAGAATCAGGACACAAAAATATACCTATCTATAGCAAATGTTATCTTCATTCTAAATTTTACTACTAGAAACCTCTTAACATTTCTGACATTCAGAAATTTGCTCACTTGCAGATAATTCTGGTTTGTCTGCAACAAGCCATAATTTCTTCCATTGATCTATGTCAGGTAGGTCCATATCCTCTGTTTCCAACAGCAAGGAAAACAGCATAATCTGCATCTCCCCGGCTCCCCATCAGACAGGACCTCAAGTCTGTGGGTTTTTTCTTTTTAATTACATGTTATCTATTTAAAGCAGTTAACTAAACATATACTCACTGTTGCTCCAGAGATGCCTGGAAGACCACGCTCTCCCCGAGAGCCAGGCAGACCGAGGATACCAGGAGCACCAAGAATACCCTGAGGACCTGGGGAACCAGGAGGACCCTATGACATGAAGAGAATAATATTTATATTAATAGACACAAATAAAATAGAACATACACATCAGACAATGATACGGAAAATTGCATTCTTGCTTACAATTTTTGCAGATCACAGAAGAAATTTCTAGAAAAGCACTTCACAAACACCAAATGTATCTCAGAAGCCATAACATTCACAAGAGGAGAAACATTTTAATGAGATGTGATACTCAGTAACTTACAGCAGCACCAGCCTCTCCAGATGGACCTTTCTCACCAGCAAAACCGGGTGGGCCAGCAATACCTTGTTCACCAGTGCGGCCAACAGGTCCAACATCACCACGCAGACCTCGAGGACCATCTTTGCCAGCTGGGCCAGGAGGACCAGGGGGACCAGTGATGCCCTAGGATTGAGTATGAATATGATACCATTACAATATAGATCTGGGGATAAAATTTCATTTCAAGTCCAGATGAAAAAATAGTCCCTTGCAATAAACAGGTCATCAGCTGCTCCAAAGCAGCAACTTCTATTGCTTTGTTAGCAGTGGAGAGCTGGAAGCAGTAGAATCATTTGACTGCTGTTTTTTTTTTTTTTCCCCTAAAACTCTGGGCATGTGAAAGTGGCAAAATTTGGTGGGAAAATATAGATCTGTCTCTTCTTGGAGACATGAATTGCAATGAGAAACCAAGTATCTTCCATTTCAAGAGGATTATTTGCTTTGAATAACAGGACTTAAAATTTCTTTAAATCTACAGTATCTAAAAAAAGAAGTGCCTTTTGGTAAAGGTTGGAAACACCTTTGAAAAGAAAAGACTACAAATGTCAATCTAGAATGAGAATTTCTTGTTGAAAAATAAAAAAGATTCCCATTCCAAAACAGAGTGAGTTTCCCCTGCTCAAGATGACTTATCTCCCATTACATTTCTTCATTAGTTACTTACAGCAGGGCCAGGAGGACCAACTCTTCCAGCAGCACCAGGGAAACCAGTCATGCCCTAAAAACAAATTTGAAAATGAAGATTAGGTTTAAAGGAAACAATACCTTCATGAAAAGCAACAATGTACTAAAAGCCTGAAGACTTACAGGAGGACCAGCATCACCACGAGGGCCAGCAGGACCAGCAGCACCAGCAGGACCCTAAATAGGAAGGATTGAAAAAGAGAGATGGATCAATCAAAAACAATTAATACTTTCTTTTTAGAATAAGGCTCAGTCTCACTTGAGCAAAAGCTAGGGGTGATTTTTACAGCAGCAGGAGGACTGGGCCCAAAACCATGTAGCCTATCTTAACAATAAGGTATTAAATTCTCACACACATTTTGAATTGGTATCATAAGGCCTGAGAAAAGTTGCATAAGGCACTTATGATTTAGATTAATTTCCTTGCAAATGTTACATGCATCTAAACAAATGTGGAAGTTAAAATGTGAAAGCAGGGCAAAATCAAATCCTCTGTTTGCACTGTGTGACTAATACAGCCACTTGGTGCAAGAGCCTGGTATTGTTATTAAAATCATACAATAAGTAACCCAAGCCACATTATCCTTCAACACTTTGTGGTATTTGAAGTACATGGGTCTGACTTTTTGCATCATTTCAACCTGTTCCCCAGTAATATCCATGTGAGGCAGTATACAGCTTTGGCCTATAAAGGTGTCAGCACATGAAAAGCCTATGTGCAAATGGGTGCACAGACAAATTTGCACCAATTCTTCTGGATGACTGAGTCCGAAAATCAGACTGTGACAGCACATCCCATCTTTAAGAGAAAAGTGTCAACATCCTCAGCTCAGAACTTACCCACAATCACCCCCTGAATGGTCCAAGACAGAGTGATTTTGCTGATCTTGAGAGCAAGTTGAAAATTACTTATTATTTTCTCTTCATTTCAGTTCCAGACTCACGATCTGAGCCCACATAAATAGATTGATAAAATTTACATAATGTGTGAAAATCAGCAGGGTAACTTTCCTCACAGCCTAGCTTGAAGTTTAATTTCTTTCATTACCTTTTCAGAATTCAAGGCTTTCAGGCTAATACATTGCTTGCATGGCCCAGTTGAGAAAGATGCATTTCACAAAAACACAATTCACTTACTGGTGGTCCAGAAGCACCGATTGGGCCAATGGCACCTGTTGGTCCAGTTTCACCCTTAGGTCCTTTGGGCCCACGCTCGCCTTTAGCACCAGGCTGACCAGCTGCACCCTGTGGGCAGAAAAACAGACAAAATGAGGAATTGAAAACCTTGCAGTGGAAATAGAGGAAGGTTATGGCAGGAAGGTTTTATGAGCAAAGTGCAAACAAAACTCACAGGTGGTCCAGCAAATCCACTGGGACCTACAGGACCAGGCTCACCACGTTCACCCTAGAGAGAGGACAAAGAAGAGATGACTGGTTAGAACGATCTTTAAAAGAGCAGTTTTCTGAACATCATGTCTTTGACACAGGAATAATTGTAGAAATTACAACTTACAGGGATACCACGGGCACCAGCAGGACCAGCAGGACCAGCAGGACCTCCTTCTCCCTAAAAGACAGACAAAACATTTTGACACTGGGAAATGGCCTAACTGCAGCCAGAACAAGAGTGCTCCTGTGGTACAGATACATATAGTGAGTCTCTTTGGATCTCCAGTACAGAGGATGTTACTGAAAATGCTTCTGGTTTTGATCTACCCTGTATTAATTATATCTAATGATTCTCAGACAGCATAAAGTATCATTCTGAGCTAAGGTGGTTACTCATCATTGTATCAAATTTCCTCTCACAGTGTGAGAAGGATTGTGGAGTTTAATTTCAGGTGGGAAAAATTCAGCCCAAAGCTGAATCAGAATCCTCTCCAGATATAACCCACTGCCATGCAGACACGCATCCCTTTCCCTGCCCTTTTAGAAAAAGGTTTGGGGTCCTATGGCAAGCTTCACTGAATAGTCCCAAAAGCTCTTGCTTCCTGAATCTGAAAAACTTAAAGAATTGGTGCAAACTAGAAAGATGGAATTGGTTTTTATGGAAATCATCTTTAACATTCATGTGTGAGTAAACTGTACCAAAAAGGCATTTTTTCATTCAAAGAGTAGACTTACCCGATCACCAGCACCACCAGCAGGGCCAGGAGCACCAATAGCACCAGGGAGACCCTATAGGCCAAGAGACAGGACATTGTTTCAGACAAATATAAGTAGGACCAACTGCTATAAATAAGCTTTCTCCTTCCCCCTGAAGAAAGGTGTGGAACTAACTTCCTTTCAGGTGTTCTCAATATAAAGGATACATGATTTTATGAAACAAAACCTATTCTGTTATTTTCCTTCCCTAAGTATGAATCCTAAGAAAGAAACCTGAAATCTCAAATTAAGGATCATTTTGTGTAACTCTGCAGGCTGTCTTTAAAATTAACTGCCTGGGCTGAGCCCATGAAATTAAAGTTTACTAGCACACTGAGCAGCTGTGCAATGTCGGTGACATACTCTGCTCATGTAATTTCTCTGCTTGCATGCATGAGAAGTGATCCCTTTTCTCTCTCTCTCCTCCTGAATTCAATCATCCTTGGACAAGGGGCAACAGAACTACATTTGTTTGTATAAAAAATGAGCAGATACAAGCAGTAATGCAATACAGTGGGAAATGCAAATTCTGAACGTTCTTCTCAGTTATTTAATTTCTGAGGTGTAGCAAGGTAAAGTCAAGTAGAACCAGAAGATACTTACACGAGCACCATCTCTTCCTGTTGCACCTGCATCACCTCTCAGACCTGGGGCACCCTGGAACACACAGTGGGAAAATTGTATTGGTAGTGAACACAACAGTTTGTATGAAAGAAATCTTGAGCTGTTTGCTGAGTATCTGTGCATTACTTAGACATCATACAAGAACCTTATGATAGGTTTTCTGGAGAAATGGGTGTTGATTATTTTTATTCTTATTGCTGAGTGGGTACTGAGTGGCAAAGTGAATGTTTGAAAGGAGTACTGGCATGCTGTCTGTCATGGGAAGCCTTCTTGGCTTCTCTCAGGTAGCAAGAATTTTGAATGGAATTTGAAATTGAAAATCATGTCCATGTACATTACAAATGATGAATATAAATCCCCCTCAAAATCTCTTTTCTTTGGGTCAAGAGATAGCTATCTGTAAAAGTTCTTCTAGGTATTAATGTTATACCTTCTATATGAAGCAAGAAAACAACTATTAAAATGATGTCACATGGGCGGACACATAAAATGCCACATGTTTCATATAACAAAAAGTTATTTTCAGACCACCACTAGAGTCAAGAAGCCAGATCAGCACTCTGTTGTCTTTTTTTCCTTAATACAGTCCAGTGTTCTTCAATATTCTGCAGGTCAATACACAGTGTTTTTTAAAAAGTTTTAGGATAGCACCTTAGAAAAGACAGTCCATTAGACGAAAACCTCTACTTGCGGATACAGTTTCACAGTAAATAAAAGTCACATTGGGGTAATCTGCAGGTTTTTCCAGCTTAATGAAATTTAGGCATCTCTCAAACTTGTGCGTACAATAACAAGCCAGTTGTCAATCTTACCTTTTCACCCTTGCCTCCTGGAACACCAGCAACACCTCTCTCTCCTGGGATTCCACCAGGGCCAGCAGGACCAGGAGCACCAGCAGCACCAACATTGCCAGGCTCACCCTAGCAGCAACAGCATATCATAAAAGTCAGGGTCAAGATCACATAAGTCAGGGTCAAGTCACACAATTTGGAACAAAATCATCATTACTATTCTGCCCACCATTCTACTTGGTTGTAAACTGTGAGCAGTAACATTTTTGTCTTGAGCTATTGTACATGTTTTACTTTTCCAGCTACTGAATATGCTAGCTGTGAACACTCTTTCTGATTCTATGGGCTCCTGAGGTTTTAGGTCCATTTTCCAAATTAAACTTCAGTAGAAAGACTAGCCATGGAAATCTAAAAAACTAAGACCCAGATTCACTTAGCATCAAGCCAACATCATCATTTGCAGGATGATCACTTATTATTGCCCTAATATTTGGGGGAAAATATTGCTAACTAGAGACAAGAGCTTCCTGTGTACAAGTAGGTGTGGGTATGAACAGAAGTCAGCATGAATTTTGGTCAGAATCTCAGATCCTGTCTCCAAACAGAATAACAGCATCCCCAGCTGACAACCTGTATTCAAACTGACTTCCCCTCCCATCATCCATATTACTAAACATAAATCCATTTAATATTAGTGTGGACTAGCTGGGATGGAACTTCACCACTTGGAGAGATGTTTTGGACTGCATTGATCAGGAATTCAACAGTAAGGCAATGGCAGCTGGCAAAGTCATACCTTGTTACCATCGGGGCCTGGTGGGCCAGAGGGACCACGGCTTCCAATGGGACCAGCAGGACCAACAGCACCGCTCTCGCCAGGAGGACCACGCTCACCCTACAGGAGACAGTCTGATCTGAGTGGCACATTTTTATCTGAACAAAACTTTAATTAGAATTGTGCAGCTATGAAATAAATTGGTCATAAAAACTGACACAAAAATAACAAAATGAAGTAATGAGGCCTTGCATCATGACAACAGCTGAAAACTAAAGTCTTAATGCTTCTCAAACATGGATTTTGGCTACTGTGCTTGTTCTGTTAACATTGTCTGTCATTCTACTGTCAAATGGAGATTCTGTTTTAGGACAAATAATGGAATCTGGTGAAATTAAAGGGATAGTTATTGGCAAGAAATTATTTATACAGTGGCAGATGCCTGGTGACATGAGAATAACACCTAAAGCCTACTAATGTGACCTGTACATTATAACAGGTATAATGTACAGGTATATAAACAGGTCTATAAACAGGTATATGTAACAGGTATATAAATTCTTCATCATGGATCTGGAGATGTCAGAGTAGCCAGAAACTCAACTTAAATGCACAACAGATGTACAAAAGATAGAAACACTAGTTTTACTAAAGATACCTCAAATTATCTCAGTATGATCAAGCTGGACACCAGTGAATAATCTGATAAGGTATAATGGAGTTTTTAGTTATGCTGGAGAATTTGGAATTTGTATAAGAACTATGAGGTGGTCAAAGAACTGACTTAAGGGGAGTTAGCACACCAGTAAAAAGCATCAATGATGCAACAGATTTATATTATTTATATTGTAGACATGTTCCTGAATTAATTTTTTTCATACATTTTGTTAATTACAGAGAAGCAGAAAAAGAAGAAATATGCAGATATCACATAGGTAAAAGCATTTGTCAACAGGAAGAAGGATTGGCAGACTACACAGGAAGACGTGAACAACCTGCTAGATGACTGTCACAGCAAAGAGATAAAATTCAAGAGTGCAAGCACCAGACCATTTACTTAGACACCAAAACTGCAAATTCTCCTGTAAGTGGAGGTTTCAATGGTGAAAAAGACTGAAAGGGAAAGGTAATAGCCAACAATATGACACACACATGCAAAAGGAAAATGTGATCTGGACAAGCAGTGGGGTACTTTTAGGAAGTGTCAGTTTTGTAGATAAAGCATCAGTAAGACCTAATATGGAATACTGGATGAAATACACTGAGGGCTTGATGTGATGTGATGTGATGCTTAGGGCAAGATAGAGCAGAGCTAGAGCTTGCCCTACTGTATGACAAAGGGAACTTGGCTTGGATGAAATGGCAAAATGAGAGTTTAGAGCACACATGGTTTTTGATACAGGCTCAGGGCACTGAAACATAGGGAGAAAAAGTGCTGTTTAAACTGATTGAAATAACTTATAAGAGTGAATGGGAATATTTTTCACTGGATACATTTAATCTGGAAGTCAGAAGAAAAGAAGAAGCAACAAAAGTAGGTCAAATATCAACCTCTTTAGAGGCAGATTTGGAAAGCAAATACTTAATTGAGCCCTTTATAAACTACACCTTGCTCTGCATAAGTGGGATCTTGCCGTGCAGGAAGGCATCCACACCAAGCTCTTTGAGGATGTCTATTGACAGTTCAGAACTAAAGGGAAGTGGGAGGCAATACGTTCTAATGACTATTCTGGTTTCTGAATTCAGCCCATTATTTATTCAAAGACAGAACTGGGGAGATAGGAGCTGCCTAGCAAGGATTGTAAAACTGAAATGGTCAGGCTAAGAAGGTCTGTGCACAGGCACTGCAGATGAAAACTCTCATACTCATCAGGCCTCAGTGTAACAGTGCAGGATCAGTCCTTTATCATCCACAGTCTCATTGTAAGGTTAATACAGGATATCATTATTTGGGTAATATTCATACTTATGCAGAAGTTTACTAGCACTGGCAACTGTGTTAACCCTAACTCAAATACCCTGACACCAGCAAAGAGCAGAGAATATTATCCTTCCTTCCTGGGAGTCTGCTGCAATACACTATTCTGTAACAGAGAAAAGCTTTTTGCCTTGAGGAACATGGAAATGTACATAGTTACTATTATTACTGAACACATTATTAACACAGTCTCTACCAGATTTCAAATGAGTTACTCACTCTTGGACCAGCAGGACCAGGGACACCAAATTCACCATGAAGACCCTAGAAGAGAGTAGATATAGAGGTAAAATTTATTTTATTTACTTAAATTTTATTTTGTTTCTTAGCAACAAATAGAAATTCTCAAATTGCAACAGCATATTGGAAAGTTTCAGACAGTTTCAGACAATCTATTACATACATAGAAAATAAGCTCTCTTCCTCCAGCTGCACAGTATCTCAAGGTAGACATTAGATAATATTTTTTCATCTGAGGAGTTAGTTATTAAATTACAAGCTCCTTTTTCAGGTATACACAATGGAAACTCTTTTACAGGGACACAGATGGAACTATAAATGTTAAAGGTGATAATGACACAAAGGATGCACAATTTGAAGAGTCCATCCCACAGTAACTGTGCAGCAGCTAGAGCATGAATTACAACTGAACCACCTCAGCTGGATGCCATTGTACATTCCCTGAAATCAGCTGAGGTGCAAAAACATAAATGGAGTAGTGCGGGTTAGACTGAACCTTGAAGACTTTGAAAGAAATGGGAAGTAAAATATTTTTCATGTACTGTCTCTTCTGGGGGAAGAAGCATAGTTTATTGCTACTTAAGGCCCCAAAAGCAAAGGACTATCTTTGCTCTGTTTCATACCAAAGCTTTTAAAAAGCAAGTACGATGCAAGCTCCAATGTAAAAGGGACTATTAAAGTTTGCATGTTACCCCGATTGCTTTGTTTTGGCAAACAGATTCAACAGGCTCTTGCTCCACCTCATGTGCCATTGCAAACCCAGCCCTCATGCAATGCCTGCCCCATCCATGGAATGCTGTGCCTGTCACTCACCCTCTCGCCTGGTTTACCAGCTTCTCCAGCAGGACCCGAGGGACCTGGCAGACCCTGAGTGTAAAGAAACAAGAATACAAATATAGTTAAGGCAGAAGCTCTTCATGCTTTGAGAGCCATGGATGAGATTGAACAGAGCACACAGTTACTTGCCTGGAAGCCAGGAGGGCCAGCAGGACCTGTTTCACCCTTTGCACCTTGGTTGCCCTGGGTGGAATGAAAAACAAGTGATTAACTTGAAAAACAGGGAAATGGATTTTCAAATGGGAAGTCCCATTAATGAAAAGTAAATCACAAATTGTATTTGTGTGGAGGCTGTTACTTACAGTGACTCCAGGAGGACCTTGAGCACCGTTGTTACCCTCTGGACCAGGAGCACCCTGTATATGTTCAAGTAGAAAGCTATTATCAAAAGTTTTAATTTGATATGAGTAATATCTCTAAATTATTATGTGCTGAAATCAAACATCTCTGACTGTCTTTTGAACTTAACCATTTACTTGCAAGAACTTCACAGCCAGAGGTACTAAAGATGCTTAAAATTTTAAATTCTCATAATTTTAGTTATTGCAACACATTCATACTTAAGAAAACTTTTTTTGGAATTACAGAATATGGAAATTTTGCTGATAGCATTTTTCACAGACAAGACTGTTTTTGGGCCCCTTAAATGGAAGAATTACTAAGTTTGAACTATGAGTAAAAAGTTGGAAATTTACAGGATGAATAAGAAACCATACACTGTGCTCTAAGATTTAAGGACAGGGAGTGCTATTTTTTCCTCTTCATAGGGTGATACCCCATAATTAATTACCCCACTAATACCCAAGAAGGGGAGTTTTGATTTATCCATTAAGTAATAGCCCCCACCAACAAGAGGCTAAAAATAATGCATTCTTCAAGGGCTTTTCTAATTTCATCATCTAGTTAACCTTGCACAATCCAATGCTATCTTATTACAGAGGTCTGGAAAACCTGCTTTTTTTCCTCTCTGGAAGGTGATAAAGAAAATTTATCCACATACCCGTGGGCCAGCAAGACCAACATTGCCTTTTTCACCAGGTTTGCCAGGTTCACCCTGAAGTTGAAAGAAAAGATATAAAAGTTAACCAACACTTCATATTAGATTCAGTTTAAACTACTAAGCAGAGACTTCTTCTCACTGCCAGAAGATTTACTGTAATATTTCTTTAACCCCAATTAAAACACACACAAGCACCATCTGTCTTTTTAGATCACTTAGATTAGCTCAAAAATACCTGTCTTTTCAAAACTCGATGCCTTTATGTTTTGAGATTGAAATTCATGGCAGTCCATGTAGTATCCTATGCAATACACTATATGTTTGCCTGTGTGTACAGCAACACCCAAGTCCATGACATGAGTGATTCTGTGGTCTCTGTGGGACATGTAAAGAACTCCACTGAAGTCACTGGTAGCTTTTCTTCTAATTGAGTGACCTTTGGATAGTCCTCTATAAATAACAGTACTCTGGAACTGGTTTAAGGGCCAAACTTCACAGAACTTTTACAGATGCGAATACACAGAAATGATAAAATGGACATACTGAAATAATAAAATAGACATATATTATTCTAATCACTTCAATTTAAAAATATCCCTAAGCTAATTAAACTGCTTTTTCATTTCTTTAATCATATTTTAGATAACTGGAAAATAATTTGAAACAGAACTCTTGAATGTAAGTGGATGCCATCTGATGAGGAGGATACAGGGAGATGTGTTAGATTAAGGATAGAGTTAGGACTCTAAAGATTAGTCTGGAAATACTTTCACAGTAGTAGAAAGTTTCTGTACTCTACTTACAGTGGGACCTTTCGGTCCAGGGAATCCAATGTTGCCAGGCTCACCTCTATTACCAGCTGGACCAATTGGCCCAACTCTACCATCTGCTCCAGGGAAACCCTAGAAAAAGAAATCATACTTGTAAATGGCTGAGGTAATTTAATTAGAGTTCAGCTTTAGGAGAAATATTTACTGACAGGAAGCAAATGTCATTTAACTTTTCACCATTGTTGATACATCGCATGCTCATGCATCCCTGCCTTTTCCTTGTTTTTTGTAGAACTCTGTATTTCTTCTTCCCCTTCCAGGACATAGGCCTAATCTGAGACCCACAGGAATGAATGGAAGTATTCACACTGATCTTCTGAGTAATAGAATAGAAAATCTTGCTGGTTTTACACAGTTGTATTAGAGCTCAGAGCTGAGATGTTTGCTTCATACTATTGCACGTCATTCTTTCCCATGCAACGGTGTAACAGAATAAAAAGCAAGGTACTTACAACAGGACCTTCCTTGCCAGCAGGGCCTGGGCTTCCAGGCTGACCTGGGAGACCCTGGGGAAGGAAAAATTTCATGTTTTTAGAAGGAAACCTACTCACAGAACACATAGCCATTATTTTTTCTACATGCATTCATGAACACACACAGAGGTGTCAAGATATCAATGTACTGTAGGTGCTATCACATTTCCACCTGAAGCACACTGACTGTTAATTGATGGTGTATGTTCCCCTGCCAGTAGAAAATTAGCATAGGAAAGTACCTGTTTTACTCAGAGAAACTAATTTAGGCTCTGCTTTGGAGGATAGTATGTTTCAATGTTTGCAGATGCCTAATACTCATATGTGCATTGCAAACTTTCCCTTCAGAGGGTAGGGTAGGAAGAGAAAGAATAAGGAGTATAAATGTAGTGAGATGAACATAATCTGGCTGCAGCCAACACCACTAAAAGTAAACGGCTGTTTTCAGTGAAATCATTTGCCAAATAAAAAGAAATAATTGAGATCAGCCATTTCATATCATTTCAGTAGGGTCTGCTTTCCTTTGAGTTCATTAAAGAAAACACACACCTTAATTGTGATCACAATGATCACATTCTGTAAACAATCACAAGTGGAAACCCCTTACAAGAGTCAATGCAGTATCCAGTACAAGAAAACAGTGCTCCATCCCAGGGCCATCAAATGCTATGTTAACAAAACTAACTAATTTCAATAAACATTTTGATGCTTCTTAATCATTCCTAATAGGGTTTTTTCAGTTGAGTGGTGGAAGTGCCCTAACCGTGGTCAACACATGCTGAATTTTTGCAGTGGGATTTCTGAATAATTTTGTCCATTAATTGTAAGTAATTTTCTTCCCATGTAGTTCCAAACTTAATCCACAGAGTTCGAACTTACTCTTGGACCCATAAGACCAGGCTCACCAGGACGGCCAGCATCACCATTAGGACCCTTGGCACCAACAGGACCACTAGCACCACGGTTACCAGCAGGTCCCTACCGAAAGAAAGAAATAAAATTAGGCAGAGGTAGCAAAAAAGCCTTGCAGATCTGCATATAAAAGGTGGCTCAAAAATAGTGACCCAGACAAAAGCCTTACCATGACACCAGCTCTGCCATCAGCTCCAGGGAGCCCACGAGATCCAGGTACACCCTGCAAGTCAACACAAAACAAATCAAGAAAGGGAAAGAAATAAATCTGTTCCTGTGAGGTGTATAGTGCCTACTAGATTTCAGCCTTCCAAGCAGGTCTGCTGAATTTAAGCGCAGCTTTAAGCACACACACCTCAGTGTAAATAGGTATGGTGAAAGAAATCCCTCTCACTTCCTGTAGATTTCTTTAAATTCTAATTGTGTAATTTTCAGTGTTCATTGTAACTAATAGTGGCTCTAGCCAGCAGCTAGGATCCCACAATCTGCCCCACAAAGTTCCACGTTCCCTGTAGAGAGTTACTGACTCTGAATTCTTTATCTCTGAAAAAAAATAATCTGGGGGAAGTGCTGCCAATTTTCTTATTTTCCTGCGAATTCTCTTCCTTCACGAAGCTACATGCTTCCTGAAGTTCGTGGAGTGGCTTTCTCACCCAGTGAAAAGTTCACTAGGCATCCTTGAAGACACTGAATTGAAAGTTTTTGCCCCCCATTATGTGTGAGCCCATTACTGGTTTTAAACAGTTAAATCCCTTACACAAACTTTTAAGAATAATCAAAAGATAATGCACTAAATATTACACAGTGGATAAATCAAAGCCATCTCTAAATACTTCAGGGATAAGAGAGTAAACATGCATTAATGCAAAGTGAAAATTGGTTTGGGCCCAACTAATCAAAAGGCTCAGAATTGAAAATTATCACTGCTTAGCAGCATTAATGTCAATTTAATTACTCATAATTATTGAATTTGCCTGTGGGACTCTAGATTGATTTCCACTTTCCTTTTTGCTTCTAAGTCTGGAACATGAAAAGAAAACCTACTCTCAGACCAGCAGGGCCTGGGGGACCAGCAGAGCCAGGTTCACCAGGGCTGCCTCTCTTGCCTTCCTCACCACTGGGGCCAGGAGGGCCAGCAGGTCCAGCAGCACCCTATTTTGAACAAACAGGGAGAAAAGAAGACATCAGACACTGTGTTGCAGATATTATCAGGCTTTTGATTGAACAAGCCTTGCCATACTTACAGGCTCACCCTTCATACCACTTTCTCCCTTGGCACCAGCGGGGCCTGGTTCACCCTAGAGTCCAAAACAAAAAGATATGACAGAATTAGGCATCATTCCAAAAATCCCTCTTCTACCTGGAGAGCTCACTCATTAATTAAAAAATTCTTTTATCATCTAATGGCATGCCTCCCTCTATTGTGAAAATGGCCAATGAGCATGACTGTATTTTTGACATAAAAAGCACAAAACCAAACATATTAAAGGTGCTTAGAAATGACATTATTGAACAATGACACATTTAGGGCTGGTTCCTCTACTGAGGATACCCACCGAGGGCCCAGTTGTGAGAATGCTGCCACATCTCTCTCAGTGCTATCAACATGGACAGAGCTTCACAGTCACACAATATTCTGCATTGGAAGGGACCCACAAGGATCACTGAGTCCAACTATTCCTTGCACTCATAGGGAGTGCAAAGTGAACCTTTTCAGTCTCAGCATCTAAAGCAAGTAATGAGACACAGAAATTAACTACAATGTTAATTATAGTGCATCAAGAAAAGATGTTTGCACTATAACAAAAATGTATCCAGAGATCTTTTACAACTGTGGACACTGTGTCTGGTTTTCAAATATATAGGAGGTCACTTACAACAAGTCCTCTAGCACCACTAGGACCAGCAGGGCCAGGAGGACCAAGAATACCACGGGGACCAGGCAGACCAGGAGCACCAGCAACACCAGGAAGACCCTGTCCAACAGAGGAGGAAAAAGGTATTGTGAACCCATTGTCTTTTCTGCTGCATTATCCGAATTGGGGTTTTTTAGAGGAAACACGTGTGAGTGTAGTTGTACTTACAGCTGCACCTTTAGCCCCTGGAAGACCATTAGCACCAGGGTTGCCCTGTTAAGAAAGGTAACAATACTGGTTAAATCAGAATCAAAAGTGCACACATCTAAAAGATAGAGCCTGGCAAGTTACTCACTGGAGGGCCAACAGGACCACTAGAACCAGGAAGTCCAATCTCTCCTCTTGGGCCAGCAGGACCACTAGGACCAACATTACCAGCAGGTCCGATTTCACCCTGTTGGAGAGAAGGACAGAACCCCCTATCAGTGCACACAGCCTTATGGCAAGAGTGAAGCAATCCTGCATCAGTCTGGCACAAAGATAATCATATTTGTGTATTCCCACTTCAGAGACCAGGAAACCGAGCAGCTGAGAGCTTTTAAAGGCATTTAAGCTGACATGTCTATTTAGGCTCCATCTAAGGTAATGGCTAAGACAGGAAACCAGATGCTTACCCAGAAGGTTGACCAAAAAAATCAGAATTAGAATTCCAGTCTTATTTGCATCCATGTGCCTCCAGAATTGGCCTGAGGTGCCACAGTACATGAGACCTAATTGACCATTATCTTGCACTTTCAGATGCCATTTGCATAAATGCAAAATGCAAAATGATGCCCGATCAGAGTGCATAGTGTTCACAATGGAGTAAATGACAAAAAAAGGTTCTTGCTTTTATTTTCAGAAGGTTGTGTTCTGCAAGTTTACTACAGGAACCTGAATATACTGACATGGATTTTGTGACAAACAGCCAACAAAACTTGTAAATTAAATATATGCAATACTCTTTCCTCAAATGCTCTGTCCTTCCTTGGTCACTCAAAATATTGAGGCTCTTACCCACGTAAAAAATGCTAAGATTTGAGCAATAAAGTGAATAATTTAAATTATAGTCTGCAAGACAAAAATGGCACTGCCCTAAACCTGAAAAATTTTAATGCAATTTCTGCACTGTAATTTCAGGAACTCGGAAGTAGCCCAATAATCAAATGCAGCTTCTTTGTCCTCCACTATTTCTGTAAAGTGATTTAACTGCTGCCTCACTTGCAAAGTGTATAGAAGTGCACCAATCAAAAAGCAGTAAAAGGGTTCTGTTTTCCTGAACCCGCCCAGCTTCAATCTTCAGCTGTGAAGTAAGTGCTGACTTTAAATTAGCATTCATATCTGATGTTCTCCAAATACAAATCAGGATGAGGATGAATCCCTAGAGTAACTACTAAGAAAGCACTCTCAGTGCACAGAGGATGGGGTTTTTCTGCTGCCTGGTTAGTACTTTTCATCTTCACTATCAAATGTAGCAGTAGAAGCAGATGTTCATACCTTAGCACCAGGAGCACCTGGGAAGCCTGGAGGACCAGCAGCACCAATAGGGCCCTGGGAAGTAAAAGGGAAGCAGTTGTGTAAAGGTATTCAGTGACAACAGAAACACCTTGCTTGTTGAAGTAACCAGATTAAAAAACCACACATTTACTTATTCCACACATTGCCCCCTCAGCACACTAGTTGCCCTTTGCAGTTCCAAACTGACAGATTTGGTTCACTACAAACAGTTAAGAGCCAGGTGAATGCTTAAACAACATTTGCAGTGCAAATTAAGCAAGAATTGGTAAAACCTTGCCTTGAGGCCAAACACCTGAGAAAGAACAAACAGAGGATGAGCAGAGGCAGGCATCTGCAAGGCAAGATGACTAATTCTACTATGTTTACCTATTGCTGTGAGATTTTTAATTACATTGGGACAAAGTTTCAACGTACCAGACATTACAAGAGAAAATACACTGATGGATTCGTAGCCTTAATTTTTAAATTCATACAAATAAAAAGGAATAGTTTCTCTTAAATTATTAATTAAAAAATCCAACTCATATTGGGAATTGATATCTATCTTTTGTGAGCTAATATCTTTCAATTAGAAATATTTATATTAACACTGCCTCACAAATCCAAGGTAATAAAACATGTCAGCTGCTATGACAAAGAGGAATTGGCTTCAGACATTCTATAATCTACTCTGTTATAAAGGGGGTACCTGGAATTGTCACTAGTTTTGCATAAGCAAAAACAAAAAGGCCAAATTCCCTTTAGGATATGTTTGAAAGCAAAAAGTTCTGGAATTTTCATTGCAATGACTTATTTACCTTTTAAATTTCAAGTGGAAAGAAGGATAAAACATTATTTCTGTTTTAGTTTTAAACTATGAGTGTTAGTAATTGCTGTGCAGAATATTTAAGGTATCATAACCTAAATATGTGACAAATAACTTCAGCCAGGGACAGACACTGGGACATAATTCAACACTGCCCATTGTGAATAACAATCTATGAAATCGACAGCTTCAGAACACTTTTCCCATAGCAACTCAACTGCCTTAATTCAGAATGTCTTCAGCTAAAATATTTTGATTCTACTACATCAGATTTTAGCTGTAATATTTTTATTTGCCTGCAATTTAACTGCCAAATAACATATTTTTTAAATATTCCACATGGGAGAACATATGAGATATTCACAGCCATGCTCACATTCTACTCTGTTAAAGCACAACGGGTGTTTGAAGTGACAAGGGGTATTAAAATCAACTTTGGCAAAACAGAATCAAGTACATCTTCATGATAGACTCAATTTTTGAAGGTAGGAAGAAAAAAAAAACCTATTAACTGTTAGTACTATTATTCTGATGTATTCCAGAATTATTTTACAGTTTCAAAACCATATCCTTGTACTCATATTTATGTGGCTGAGATAAATGAGGTTTAATGAAGTCAGGGGTAAATTATGGAAACACTAACTTCTTTTAAACAGACAAATCTGCACTGGATTAGCTCTTATTAGAATAGTTACAGTCAGATTAGAGAGTTGGATCTTGCTGGCCTTTCACAATAGCTCACAACTTGGGTATTAATGAATAAAAAGGTTAGTTCCTGCAGGTGCAAAGCTATGTCCTGTTGTGCATATATCATTTACAGGATGTATATTAATATAGCCATCTGTAACACATGCATGGTATGCATCTGTTAAAAAGCAGAAAGTCTCTTTAGCTTTTGGATGAGAATTCTTCTGTTAGGCTGTTGGAAATGAGAATTCTGTGCACTGAGTATTTCCCAGTGAGATGTGCTGGAAAACCTTCTCATGAAATCACCAGTGCAAACAAGAGAATACTTGGTTTCTTTTATATGGATGTGTTTAATATAAATCCTGAGAATGTTATGATTTTATCTGCAAAGGGTTTATCACTAATTCTCTTTGTGATGTTCTGATAAGCAACAGAGAACTATGTTAAAAACATCAACACAATAAACTTCTTAAAAGCCCAAGAAATCCTGTAAAAAGAGGAAAAGAAGCACAAAGCCTAATGGAACAGGCTGTCAAAAAGCAAGACTCAAACTTACAGCAGGTCCAGTGGGGCCAGCACTTCCATCACTTCCACGAGCACCCTGTGAGGAAGAACATGATAAACAGTTTGAAAAGAGAATGGAATATCAGAGGAAGCCACAGTAAGTGGCTGGTTCATGATGACAGACAGATGGGAAGCCACTTACAGCTGGTCCAGGGGCACCTACTCTTCCTCTCTCACCAGGGAGACCGCGAGCACCCTTGAAAGAAAAATTAAATTAATTCATTTATATCTTTTCACTGAACATAGATATATAGAGATCTTTCCCTCTGCTAAGTCATACTACTATTACATTAGAGTATCTGGGAATCTGGAGTGTTAATAATGACAAATATTGAAGAAAATGCTGGCTGAACTAAATCTATCAGATTATACTTTCCCACAGCAGCAGTGAATACTTACAGGTTGTCCTGGGGTACCATTTTCACCAGGGGCACCAGGCTCTCCCTATGAAGAAGAAAGTTTGGAAGCTTGAGTTATTTAAAGGATGCTTCAGACAGCTAGTCTAACACTATCAGAGAAATTTTCAGCTACTGGATCCCACTTTCTGTGTCTTGTGTAGTGTTTTATAACATAGCACTGTCCATGTTTCTGCATCACACTATACCATAATAGCACATCAAGTCCTGAGGGGGCAGAGACTGCAATTGTCCCTGCATATACTGGAACACGGCCAGAAGGAATCCTTACAGAAGGGGAGGCCAAAGAAAGTTGTGTCACTTGCTCAGCTTTCTTCACCCCCTTTCTTTATGCTGACATTTACTCTGTAGTACACATTTAAGAGATTGGAAATCCAGATCAATCAGCAGCTGTTTTTTAGCTAGAGCAGAAGCAGAATGATGCTTTCTTTTGCCTTAGTGTAAGTTGACAAAATCCTCTCAAATGGCTTAAAAGAGGGATGTGCCTCAGGTATTTTTAACTTAAGACCAATAATACTGAGTATTTGAGTAACAGTCATTAATACCTGGCTTCTCTCCCTTCAGTACTGTATTCTCAACAGCCTCCCCAACAGGTGTAGGCTGGTCTACCATGACAAGATTTGCCATTCAGGTACATTCAGAATACAAGTGCTTGTACCCTGGATGTACCTTAATGCACCTAGTCTTAAATGCTGCAAAGAGAGAAAGTTTTTGCCTTCATTGCTGCTTTCAGCATGGTTATATAATGAACAACCTTGATTTAATATGCTGGTGCTTTCTAGCACTCTTACTAGTAACTGTCCTATCCTTTACTTATGTGCTTTATCCGCTTTAAATCTCCAATGACTGGACAGACTTTGCTACCAAACTTTTTCTGAAGGTTAACAACTTGCAGTGATATTGAAGATTGCTATGTTACAACTAAAAACCCTTTAACCAAGTAGTGCTAAGCTCTTAGAAACAAGCAAGATGGAGGATTACTATCTGAGTTTTTCACTGTTATATTAGAAGTCTGAATACAAATCCTCTGTGAATCATTCAGAATTTCCTATAACACAGTGATGCAACGGTGAATTTTTCAAGAACACTGATATTGGACACTGAGGTGGAATGGGAGAAGAAAAAACTCAAAAGGTTTACCATAAAAGACTGTGAGGATCAAATAGCCTTAACTCAGAAAAGCACTGCATGTATCCAAATTTTTAGCAGGAAGGCTTACACTGATCAGGTGCCTCACACAGCAGAGTTTTGCAGAAAAATTAGATGTTTTCATTTTAGCATGCTTTAAATAAACCTACCCAAATGTAGAATACAATCCAGAGAAGAGCCCAGATAGCAAAATCAGTCTGAAGTGCTGGTGAATAGTCAATCATTAGGAGCCCAATTCTACAGCCTTTATTCACTGAAAGCAATAACTTGCTTACAACTTGACTGAGGGCTCAAGACTAAGGCCCCAGGAATGTTCTCATGACAAGGTGCATGTATCTGTTCTACATGAATCCACTGACTTCTAGATTACTGAAGCTAGACAATGTTTAATGGCAACGTGGAAGACTGATTGGATCTCTTCACATCTCTTTTGCTAGGAAGAACTACAAATGCATCCCACATTTTTAGATTTTGTCTTTACCTTGGTGCCAGGAGTACCAGGTTGTCCCTTTTGACCATCCAGACCATTGTGTCCCTATATTGAGTAGAAAAATAAATGTTGATACATATTTTCTCCCAAATGGCTTTATGCAAACTCTTAGTCTTATAACACAAAACCTTCCTCCCACACAAAATTATTTCCTAATATGATCTTGTGATTTTTCAGAACTAATTAGTCTTTTATATCAGGTGATACTAAAAACTTTGAAGAGGCTCATGCACTCTTCATTTTCAGAGGATTTCCAGGCATTTTCAGTATGTTGCAGTGATGTTAGTCTTAAATATTCAGGGAAAATATGTACTCACCCTAATTCCCTTAAAGCCAGGCAGACCAGGAGTTCCAGGGAATCCACGAGCACCCTAAAAACACACAGTGCATGAATGATTGTCTCTCATATTATACACTGCAGTTAAAAGGAAAGATGATGACTAAGTCTTTCAACAAAAATAACAAGTAGATTTGGGTCATTATCATCCAAGTAAGGAGTAGAATCCAGATCCTAACCTTTCAGGACCAGACTTGTTTCAAGACTAACAGTAATCAACCTGATTTTTCCAGTTCTGAATCTCAGAAATTTCATGCATTATCATGTGACAGCAGAGCTTTTTAAACTTTCTATGCCAAGGTGCCTGGTTACCTGCTCCTGTGTAATTCCTCACACTTCTGGTACTGTTGTGCCACTTCTGTTACTCATTCCTAGCTTTAGTGGGAATGGGGTAGGGGAACAAAATAAAAGCATAATATATGACATCCCTGCAGGTAAGGGCTGAAATTGTATTAATCCATATAAGGAATATTACTAGACTGTTAATGTGGTGAAATTCATACAGGTTGTTAGGTTTCATGGATTAGTGAACTGGTTTGTACTGTATCCAGAGGATCACTACACACCTGAGGGCCAGCAACACCCCTCTCACCAGGTCTTCCAGGCTTGCCAGGGTGACCCTAAAAAATGCCATAAAGATTGCATAAGAAGGAAAGCTCTCATCAAACAGCAACACAAACCACTAAGAAAAAAGAAAGTACATTGGCAAGGCGTCTCTTTTTCCGTAAATACAGTGAGATTATTAACTTTTAAGTTTTCTTCTCCCTGTATTCAGGAAGCAAAATAATATGTTTGGTGTGGTTTGGAAGTTACCCAATTTTCCGTACATTTCCAGCATACTGCATTTCTTGTACCATAAAATAATTATTTCAGGGCTTTATTTATGTGACAGTGTAAATAATATGGCAAATAGAATGCTTAGCTTAACAACAACCTGGTTGTTAGAGTTGAATCACCACCCCAAAAAGATGAGAAACATTTAATAACCACTCACGTCTTCACCAGCCTTTCCTGGAGGACCAGGGGGACCACGAGGACCCTGGGGACCCTGTCAAAAATAGATTGAGAATTACTTGAAGCATCAGTCTTCATATACGTCTTCCCACTGTTTTCTGACTCGAGTTGGGGCACAGCTGGAGCCTAATTGACTTTGCACTTTTTGATTCCAAGTGGAGAGAGCCTGAATCTGAGTTCAGCTCTGTTTCTGGAACAGGATCAAGCAGGAGTATCCAAACATTCAGAGAAGTGCATATGGGTAGGAGGAATAGGCCTTAGCATTACAAGCCCAGTTTGGGGTGCTACTCCTAATGCTAGCAGTGCCTTGTGTGATCTGTACTTACTGTTTGACCAGGTTCACCAGGCTCACCAGGAAGACCTTGGAAACCAGGAGGACCCTAGAAAATGAGGGAGATATTATTGGTTTCCAAAGAAGATAATTTGTAATTTTACAGGTATGTCAATGTCAGTAGGAGGGAGAAGACTGTACTCACAGGGGGTCCAGATGCTCCAGGTGGGCCTCTGGGTCCCATTAAACCCTAGGGAAGGAAAAACCCAAGATCTTTTTAAAAACATCACAATTATACAAACTCCTCTCTAACACCAATTCCCAGCACTCCTAAAACATGGTTAGCATCACAGTTTCTGTTGTGCAATGTTCAATTGAAATTAGAGGAAGTTAAGAGGTCTGCATGAATTTGCACAGGCAGTCCAAGTGCAAACATCTAATGACAACAAACCAGCACAGAATCCAGTGGGATGATTAGAAATGTACCATTATGGCTGTGAATGTCATGATTCTTCTTAATCTATTCTGGCCTGTCAGAAAGTGAACTGATGCATTCTTTTTTGAATTCTTCCCTCTACCCTTCCTGTGCAGAAATGTTTAAAGATGAGGGTCATAACACATCATGAAAGGCTTTTACACATATTGTGAATACGTCTATTTTCAATAATTATCTACTTCTATTTAAATATTTCATTTATTTCTGGTGTTTATTGAATTCTCTTCATATCACTTGCAAAATAAGTCACTAATACACTTTCCTTGACATTATTTACAATTTACATACATCTTGAAATCACAGGGTGAGAAAAATCACTTCTAAAAATGAAATTTTCATTCTCTGGAAATTTCCATTCTCTGGAATTTCCATTCTCTGGAAAAATCACTTCTAAAAAGGAATTTCTATTCTCTGGTGTGCTCTCTTAACAGTTATCTTAAGGTTTACTAAGCAAGCAAACAATTTGCAAATTGAAATTTTAACTTGGACTTCCATAGTCCAAACAAATGATTTAGGAGACATTTCAACAGAAATAATTATGTTTTAAATTGGTTTTTAAATCTTTCTTGGAAAGTCTTTTAGATTTTCTCATTACAATATTAAAATCATATAACAACTTTTCAGTGGTTTATGTAGCTTTTCCATAAGACTGAAAACCTTTTATTAAGAGGAATAAATGCACATTAATTACAGGCATATACTCATGGAAGTTAAAGCAATGTTGTGTATATGAAAATATGCAGTAATTCTAGGAAAAATAATGGTTCCTGGACAGTCTGAATCATATGTGCTGCATAAACCCCATTAATTTCTTCTCAAATTATATTCTTTAACTACTTTCCCCTTCCTGAATTTTATGTATTATTTATGAAATAAATATGTGAAACTTAGAACTTCCTCACAATAGGTAGATTCTACTGCTGTTTCTATCAAATGAACCTAACTGACTCAAAAATTGGAATATAGAAATGGTGACACCTCAGATAAATCCTCATCTATGTTTTCTGATTAATCATCAGACAATGAGGGCAGAACTTGATTAAAGGTACTATTTTCTATTTTTCTTAACTATTTTCTATATTTCTATTTTCTAGATTTCTTAACTAAATGGATGACAAAGTATTTTTCAAAGTCCATTTAATATTAGAGTGTTTTTGGAAGTGGAAGCAAGCACTTGACCCAGAATAATCCTGGTCTATCCTTCATCCTGCTGCTCACCCATCAGATGCACTGGCTGTGACATCAGAGCGTGTGCTGAATTTAACCCATATTCTGCTACCTATGTTTACTGAAGATATCTGCTAATGTAAGGAGGGTTAGAAATTCATATGGAGTGGCAATGGACCCCTTAGATTCCATTTGTACATAGTATACAGTGAGCTATAAAGAGTCCTCCTCAGAACAGCCTTACAGTACCAAGTACTAACAGTCAGATGTTGAGAACCAAATGTGGTGCCCAATTTCCTAAAAAACCTGTGCAATCCAAGGGTACCAAAAGAGTTGTACAGCCATGGAGGAGAAATCATCACCAACTGGAGCCAAGATGCTGAGTTACTTTTTAGGCCTGTGCCTGCTTTAGAGAGCAGCTTTACAATTAATCTCATCCCTAAAACATAATCTTCTGTCTCAGTATAGGTAAAATAATACTATCTCAAAGTACATGTGTTGTCTAACATCAGATTATGAGATTCATTGACTCATGAAAGTGTGGTCAACAAACAGAGTTAAAGCACCAGACCCAGCAGTGCTACATTCAAGCTAAATATACAGATCCAAGACCATATTTCAAGCCCTCAGACTATTTAAAACACTTATCATCATCCTATGTTAAAGGGTCAGTTTCCAGTCTGAGTCAATATATGATCAAACACAAATTTTAACACTGTGTTTTTCATTCATGCAGCTGAACTGGAGTTAAAGGAAAATCCCAAACACATTATTCATGTGAGTTATCAAGTGCTATGTCATATACCTACCATAGGTCCTGGGCCAAAATCTGCGGCTTTAGATGGATCATATTGAGCAGCGAAGTTCTGTAGATAATAAAAAGGTTGAAATCAAAATACTAAAAACTTTACTTTAAAAACTATTTATAATCAACATTCTATATCTAAATATAATCTGATTTTATATTTGCTATGAGGTTTGTTAAAGCAGCATACATATAACTCAGTAAATATAGCCCTATTATAAATACATTTCTATTCACTTGTTTCCAAAAATACTCAATTTTACTGGTAAGACCCTTTCAAACCTAAGAATCTCTGCAGAAATGATAGAGAGGCATTCAATGGTGTGAACTGAAAATTAGGAATATAAATTCAGTGCTCATTTTAAATTGAAAACTTTCTTGAAACTCTCAAATTATTCTGCCTAATTTCCAATGAGGGAAGTTAAGCAAAACAGTGAAAAAATATGCATAAGTAAAATTAATGTACCAGTTCTGAGTTGCTATTGCATGAGGTGGGCCCTTCAGTTTCAGAAATATCTGAGGAACATGCAGCCTCAGAAACACTGCGATGGATTTTTGATATTTTATCAAAATAGAAAAAGATTTTCCACAACACAATCAAACCCCTTTTGCTTGCTTGTTTCATTAGCATGTTAAAATAAAAAAAAAAAAACAAAACAATGAAAGCAGTTTGATATTTGCAACTGGCAAAATAAAGTATTGAAGTAAAAATGAGTATTCTTCCATCCAAAAGGACTTACTAAACTTGATCAGTACAACACTGTCTATATCTTCATGCTCCCTATGTAGCTAATGTCAAGCAAAGAGTTAAATTCAGTATTCTGCAGAGAGTACATGATGGATGCCGGTGCACAAAGTGTGAACACACAGCCCATTTACAGTTCTGCAGTAGGAATACAGATAAAAAGAAAAACTTCTAAAGGGCAATACTCTAAAATTCTATAGCTCTTTTAATTGATTTTTAGCTTAAAGAGTTGTCTTCTTTGCTTATTCTAATACAGTTGCTGTCTCTTGAATCCAACCACAAAGGTTGCTTTTCCCCATCTATTAACAGCACAGGTTTCATTTAGTTGATCCTAACCTATAGATATTATTGCTGTATAAGTTTAATGCTAAATAACAGGGTTGATTTGCTCTTCTTCCTAAGTCCCTGTTGAATAAGAATCCAAATTTTCCATGGAATATATAGACCCCAAGGAGGGTTTCATTGGAACAGGGCCATAAATTTCTTATAGCTCGCAAGAGAATGTTTCTTTCACTCTTCAATTCAACAACAGTGCTTTCCAGCAGATATAAATTCCATCTTGGTTACAAAGCACAGCTTAGGAGTTCTTGTTATAGAAAGTTTGGATGCCTTACTCCGCCAAGACCTGGAGGACCAGGGGGCCCTGGAGGACCTGGTAGGCCATCTTCACCATCCCTGCCTGGTGGACCTGGTGGACCCTAGAGTTAAAAAGAGAATTATACGGTGAAAAAAGAAGCTGAAGAAATCTCTGATGTGGTAACTTCACTAACAACCAGGCACCCCGAGCACACCATACAGCAGTGCTATACATTTCAATAAATAGTTTCAATAAATGCTTAACTTGAGAAAATAAATATAGTCTGATTTTATGTTACCTTGCTACACCTTGTATCAGATATGTACCGGAGCTTCGTATTTGAAAAGATTTACAGGGGCAATGTTGGATTTAAACTACCAAAGCATAACGTCCAAATTGGGAAGTTTCATCTTATGTGACAAACTTTGGACCTACAAACCCCAAGTGACCCATGTGGACCCACACAGCCTGGCAGATGCTGTTAGTGAGAGCCTAAAGTCTGACCAGCTGAGGATTAGAAAAGGTCAGCCCTACTGATATGAGTTAACATGGATCCAGATTAAGTCCAACGCCAGTTTTTTAATCAGTATAGACAATTTACTGGTAAAATTGCAAATCCAATTAAAGTTCAGCAGTGCTCTTCTACAGATTTTTGATACCATCCATCTGCTACCACTGTCAAAACTTCTTTTACAACAGGTTGAAATTACCTGTGTTCAGTCTAGTAACATTTGTCCTTACATTCTTTCGTCCTCAGTACATAAAGCTGGCAATTGATATGAGGTATTTAATTTGTTGAGTTTTTTGGGGCCAGTTCAGTGATTAATGAAATCAATAATAAATGGATTTCTAAAGGAGCAGAATTAGGCTTGTTGCCCTCAGAACAAAGAAAGCATCTCCTTTCACTAAACAAATTTAGTTAGTGGCAGCCTAAAGCAAATATCCACCCTGATTTAGTCTTTCTAATAGTTTCCATTACGTTTGTCAGCACACTATGATCTCAGAAATCTTCAGGAGCTCCCTCATCAGTCCTATAGCATTTTCACTTTCAGATGATAGAAAAAATACACGTAACTACACACAACCCAGATAAATATGTGGAGATCAGAGTACCACTTTACAAAAAACAGCAATGATGCAGAAGCAAACCAGAAAAGCAGATACGAGCAATACAAATGAACATTACAATTAAATTATTCAAGTGTCCTTATTTATGGTTACTTTTACGGTAGAGCCTTCAGCAGTATAACATCCTCTTTGACTAGCAGAAGGTAGATAACAAATGCTCAGCTCCCAAGAAAAGAGCTTTTCCAAAACACTGTTGGAGGCACAGATAATGGATTATCTTCAAAACCAGCTCAGTCTATTCAGGTTTTATGTATAGAGCTTACCCATACACCGTATTATTCAAAGATTACATGTCAGCTTTTCCCTCTGCATTTCTATGTGTTATTTCCACTGTGAACAGCTGGAAAAACATTTTTCAAATTGTCACTTGAAGAGCTAGGCTGCCCTGTGATCTCAACCATATCTGCTCAGGCACAATGACCACAATTGCACATATTTAACTTGATTTCTTTTTTTAATTAAATTGCACGTGCAAGCTTCTAAAGGTACAATCATTTGATCTCACAGAATGCTTAAACTTAGTTTCTTCCTACTGGTCTTCCAACAACTACCATTCAAAGATCACAAGTAAATGTCAATCCAATTTCTTACCCTTTCTCCCTGTGGCCCTTTGTCTCCTCTAGGGCCCTGCCGGAAGAAAATAACACTCAATGAGTTACTGTGGAAATTTTCCAGGACAATACAGGGAAACAGATACATGAAGAGAAATTAGGGTACATTAAAAAGGAAAAGAGGGCTGCACATTCAGGTCCAACAGCTATTTTCCACAGACAATGCATTTTTGTCCACAGTAATCTACTGGAAATAGATTAGCCACTGAATTAAAAGTGTCACTGCACAGACCACAGAAGTGCTTGCAAATCTGGGGTTTGTTTCTACTGAATAACTAGTTCTAATTTAACATTACTGACTTTTAGGAATAATACAGAATCAATTTAGCCTTTTAGAGCTGTATGGATATTGCTGTACTATTCAATCCACGTAAATCTTTACAAAGGAACTCTGTTTAAATAAGAATGATACTTTGACGCCATTTAGGTCTTGGTAGGCTTAGTTCTGCTGACAGGTGAAGCACCTTTGATTCAACACTTGAATTTACCCTGGTGTTAAAATGCTGTGTTGATCTTTCCCTCCTGTTTTTCCTACCTATTCATCTCAGCACTACTGCTGTTTTCAGAGAACACTGAAAATAAGCAGAGCAGCCAATTTTCCTTTCATCCAATATTCAACAAAATATTTATCTGCTGAAGACTAGCTGATATCATCTTTATTTCCACACAAGAAAAATAAAAATGCTTACCTTGCGCCCTGCAGGTGCCTGGAAAAAATATAAGGAAGAGAATTAAAAAAAAAGAAGTTACAATTTCTGCCAGTATTTTGAGTTAAAATAATGCATAAACTTAGACTCATTTTCTTACATAATTATATTTTTCTCTCAGTCCAATATATTTAACTATGCCCTGTGATTTAAGATTGCTTTGAAGGCTAAGAGGTTATATACAGCAAAGATGTTACTGTAACTATATTAAAGTGTTGTGTTGAAGACTGACAATCTTATAGCTATTACAGCCTAAAATATTAGAATAAAAAATAAGAGTCACACCTGAGTTCTTTCATAATCCTACTGTGCAACGAAGTTTAGACTCTAAAAATGGCTTTCAGGTAGAGTCATCTCCAATCCAAACTGCCAGGTACAATGTCCAAAGAGCACTGCTCCGTTACTTTCTCCTCATGGTCTCTACACCTATGAAGGCAGTCTCCTAAAAAGGCCGTCCCACTTGTGAAATTGGGGTGGGTACCTTTCCAGGCAGTGCCTTCAGGATTTAATCACCACTTTTCCATTTTGGGAATGAATGTTAGAAAATAATACTGCCACAAGAAGAGAAGCCTAGCCTGGAGTGTTACATATTAGATTAAAAAATTATACTGACCTGGCTCACATCTGCAAAGAGAAGGGAAAGAAAAAAAGAGATAATTAGAGCAGGGATTCAAATATTTTGCAAGTTTTAAATTTTAAACATGCTTTCAATTGAAAATTAAATTTGCTGCTTTTAATTTGAAATACAATTTAGTTGATTTCCTTAATGCAATAAACATTTTCCTAATGTAATTTCTTCCTGTTAAGATGATTATCTTATACTGGAAAGACTCAAGGCTGAAATTGCCATGTATTTCAAATTCAAAATGGACTTGCTAATTAAATCAAAACAATAATATGGAGGATACAGAAAAAAGGCAGATATCAACTATAAACCTGCTCTAAATATGTTTCGACATACCTGCATTGAAAGCCCCCCACACCTATGTATTTCTACATATGTGTTCATGCAAGAGATTAATAAACCCAGGCAGACTGGCACATGTGAAGATACTAAATTGTAGGAGTAATCTGAAATTTTCACATAAATGGCCCAATCCCACTTTTTATTGTGAAAGGTTCTAGCCAAGCATCCATTTCCATCTATTTCCACGTTTTCCTGTAAAACTGTGTAACAGGGAACAGTTTGAAGCTATTAAAGAAATACCAAATTGCAAATAACCATCTCTGTATGTTATGCACTGCTAAGTGTGAGTATGCACTTTTTTCATTAGTTGGAGAAACAAATTTTCTGAGGTTCTTAATCTCAAGGAATTAAAAATCTATTTTGACTTAAACTCACCACACTAAAAGAGTCTGACATCACAATTGAATTCCTGCAATTTAACATTACCACTAACAGGTTGTTGGATGTTTTTTCCACAACGTGTCACTTTGGCAGTGCATGATCCCATTAAATTCGGATGATTCGTGCACTCCAGAAAAAGGTAACTGCTGAAACGCTGAATTCCGCGGCAGTGCATACAGACAGCCTGGCTAACCCGACACAAAATTAAAGCTATTACTGCCCACAGGGGACAGTGACAGCACCGCCTACCCAAACTCCCTGCGGGAAGCGCGGGGTGATCGGTTCGGGGACCCCCACAAGAACCGCTCCTTGTCCTCCGCGAAGGCAGAGCTGCCTCCCGTCACCGGGGTTGGGGGAATGTGCTCAGAATGCCCGTCCAGAACGGCCCTGCCGCTGCCCCCGCCCCGGCGAGGGCGACCCGGGGCACATCATTCCGGGGCACATCACCCCGGGGGACAGCACCCCGAGGGACATCACCCCGGGGGACAGGACCCCGAGGGACAGCACCCCAAGGGACATCACCCCGGGGGACATCACCCCGGGGGCTCCCAGCGCCAGGAGCGGGCAGCGCACGGCTGCTCCCTGCCTCCTCCGCCCTGGAACGCGGCCAAACCCTGGGTCAAAGCCAGGTGGCCGGGGGCTCGGGGGGCCCTTCACAGGGCGCTGCCCTGCAGGAAGGCTCCGCTTCGCCCCCGCGCGAGTGGCGGGGTGCGTTTCCCTCCCATCTCAGTGTGCGGGGTGTGTGTGTGTGCGTTTGTGTGTGCGCGCTTCGCTGACTGCGGTGAGGGGGCACCACACCTCACCCAACGAGAGGCGGAGAGCTGCACTGCGCCCTCGGGGAGCCGCGCTCCCTTCTCGCTAGAGCTAGAGCGGAGCACGGTTCCTTCCCTGCCTCCCTGCCGCTGCCCCTCACGGCGCTCCCTCCCCGGAGCCCCCGCGGCCGCGGCAGCTCCGCCCGCCGCGCTGCCCCGAGCGGCCCGCAGGGGGCGCCCCGCGCGCGGGGCCCGCGGAGGGAGGGGAGGGACGGATGGAGGGACGGATGGAGGGACGGATGGAGGGACGGATGGATGGAGGGATGAGCGGCCGCTCCCCCTCTCCACCGCTCCCCCGCTTCGGAAAGCGCGCCTCAAGTCTCACAAAAGTGCAGCCGGGGTGCTTCCGCTCTCAGCGAGCACTCTCCTCCCAGCCCGCATCTGTATCTCCTCGCAGCATCTGCGCCGGAGGTGAGGCTTTGTGTCCTCCTCTGGGTACGAGCCCGTCTGGGGAGGAGGTGGTCCCTTTTATTTTCTTTTTTTTTTTTTTTTTTTTTCCCCGTAGAGGGGGATCTCGTTGGCCATTTGCCATCTTTTTCTGGGGGAAAGAAAGAATGTAGAGTCTGATCTGGGACGGAGGTGGCAGTTTTGAGCTGGTCTCTATCGTTTGGGAAGCAGCAACTCCCCGCAGACTGCCGTGCGTGGGGCGGGCGTCGGGACAAAGCACAGAGCGCAGAGCCGGACAGCCACCCCTGCCACCACCCCTGCCACAAACAAGCGGAAAGCACTTACGTTGGCCTGTTGCTAGGTATGAAGTTACTGCGAGCAGCAACCAAATCCGTGTATCCACAAAGCTGAGCATGTCTAGTTGCAAGACATGCAGACTCCTTGTGGTGCCGAGTCGGTTGGTTAGCTATCGCCTGTGGGACGCAGGCATACAGTCTCGAGGAGTAACTCCAACCTTAGCAGAAACCTGCTGCCAGGGACGCTAAATTAACCCAGCCCCGGTCCGCCCTACTTATACCGCAGGAGGGTCCCGGCACCGCCCAGGCCATCACGTGCCCCGTGTCTCCAGCCCTCCACAGCAGCCTTGGCAGCGGCAGTGCCGGGGGGGCGGCGACGCTAAATTGGTTCCATGCTTTGAGGACGTGGACACTGAGGCTTTCGGAAGGAAAATCTGACTCGTCGTCTCTTTTTTTTTTTCCCTTTTCTTCCTTTTTTTTTTTTTTTTTTTCATTCCCCTCAGCCGTCCCACGCCCCTCTCGCCCCGCTTTTCTGGGAGTGCGGCCGGGAGCCTCGCCGGGCAGCCGGCTGGCAGCGCCCCGACGGCGTTCAAAGCGGGAGCTGTCCAGGACCTGCGGCGCCTCCCGCCCCGCGGGGAAGCGGCCGGGGAGCCGGGATGAGGCAGTATCCCAGCTCAACCCCTCTCCGCAGTCCCACTGCAACCAAAGGCAAAAGGCGACGCTCTCCCCATCCCCAGACCCTCTAGCACGACCTCTCTAGCACGGTCACTCCGGTCCCGCGCCCCTGCCGATCCCCGCGGACAGCGGGTGCCGGGGACACCGGCACCCTGAGGGGCAGCCGCGGCAGAGCGCGTTCGCGTCCCGGCTCTTTGCTCTCCCCAGGGAAGCATCACCGTCCAGGGCGCGGGCAGAGCCCTGCCCGTCTCCCCTCCCGGCTGCGCGCCGGCTCGGGCAGTGTGTGTGTGCGAGGGGAGCCCGGGGTGCCCGCAGCCGGCGCCCCGAGCGCTGCCCGCCTCCCCGCCGGCTGAACGGGACTCTCTGGGCGCAGGGAGGAGGATGGGCACTCCCGGCAGCTCCCCTTCGCGACGGCCACCCGCCCACCCAGCTGAGGGAAAGCTGGCGGGCTTGTTTGCCACGTCTGCTCGGCAGACGGCTTCTCCCTTGGCGGGGGAGGGGGCCGAGGTGGGCGTGAAAGGAGTTGCCCGCGCTGCGCCCCCGAGGGCCGGCCGCCCCATCGATCCTCTGCCCCGGGACCGGGGTCGGGGCTGCAGTCACTTGGGGTCGCGCATCGC
Organism: Fringilla coelebs; assembly: GCF_963513975.1. Classification (NCBI taxonomy): domain Eukaryota; kingdom Metazoa; phylum Chordata; class Aves; order Passeriformes; family Fringillidae; genus Fringilla; species Fringilla coelebs. The sequence continues at coordinate 128,955,299 of NC_140028.1, forward strand.
GGCCCCCGCGGCTGCCGGGAGCTGACGTGGTGCCTCCGGCCAGGCCAAGCGGCAGCCGCGGCCAGCCCCTCCCCGCCCAGGGGCTCCTCCAAGGCGGGCAGCCGCCCCCCCCCCAGGCCCCCTCCGCTCGCCGAAGGGAGTCCCGGGCAGAGGTAGCGGCGAAGGCAAACAGGAGCCCCGCCTCAGGGTGGGGGGGGATCTCTCCGGGGCGGAAAAGGCGATGCGGGCGCCCGTCCTCGCCTCCCTTCCCTCCCCCAGCCGCGGGTCGCGGGGCCGGCGGATCCTGCCCAGGCACAGCGGCGAGCCGCGGCAGCCTCCGGGAGAGCCGCGGCGGAGGGCTCGGGAGGGCTCCCGGCGGCGGCTCGGCACCGCCTCCTGACCCAGCCAAGAGGGTCGTCTCGCCTTCAGCCTGTCTTGGGGAGGTGCCGGGGGTGTATCCAGCCCCTGTTTATCATCTGCCGTCGGGGGCACGTGTACAGAAAGGATGGGAAGGATGGGCCATGCGTGCGCACCTGAGCGGGGACCCCACAGGCGCTGCGTCTCCGGGGCACTGCCTGCACCGAGAGCAGCATTCCTGTGCCACGCATCCACCCGTGTCCGGCGAGCCTGCCGTTCCCGGCTGGACAGCCTGCCTGGAGCTGCCTCCGCGGACAGGACAGTTCCTCGCTGTCAAGAGTGCAGACGAAGTGGAAAAGCCTGCAGTTTGGATAGGAAAATCCACAACATTAGGAAAAGGTGATCCAACGAAGTGTGTCTGACCACAAAATGGTAGCACAACAAACGATGTGATTGAAACATTGTAATAAAAGTATATCACATTAAAGGTACATGAGTATTCTTTCAGGTTATCTTTCATGTGAATGGTATCAATTTAGACCACGAAGGATTTTAAATTAACCTAGACAGTGAAGTTAACTATTGAAAGTTTATACCAGCATAAACCTAAAGTAGTCTGTGAGCTTCAAACAAGTTAAAATAATAAATACATTATCAATACAATATTATTATAGACCCAAAGCACTGTGGCTCAAGTCCAAGTATTTCCTGGTATCACTTTCAGTGAACTGTTTGGTTTTTCCCAACTTTTCCCTTGAAATCAATCATTGACCCTGTAGCCAGTTTTTCTGTGTTTTGACTCTGATGCATCAGCAGAATAGTTATTGACTCATTATAATAGTAATTAGAGACTTCTGAGGCAAACCTGTTCTAATGGTATACATATAAACCTATTTTATGTGCATTTTAAATAAGTGATAGCCCTTTTCTATCAAAGAATTGTGTGGAAGGTGCAAGGATGCAGGCACATGTATCCTGACCAAATCAAACGAAGCCACTCTTCCCATCCATCCTACCCGTGAGGTTTCACACAGGAAGGACCAGCTCCCAGCCAAACAACAGAAAAGCCCTGCCAAGATGTGGATTTTCAATCACCATGTCTCCCATAACACAGGTGGCTCAGAGAGATGTGGAGCCAGAAGCTCAGCAACACATAAAAACAGTTGAGATAATATGAGACTCCTCAGGCTTCCAACGAGATGAATTCTTGGTATGCTTCAGCTATTTCAGGATTTCTGCATATGGATAGAAAAAAAGAGATGCAGAAGAATAATTCATTGATATGGCTCTTTTCAGCCATCCACCACGCTGAAACATCCATACAATTATGGATTTTTCAGCATGGTGGATGGCTGAAAAGATGGCTGAAGTTCTCTAGTTTTGCCACAACAGTCTCAGATTCATACTTGGCCTTTGGAACTGATGGAGTCCTTGGCCATTTTTTTCACTTTCAATAATCCATTGTCTTCATATTTCAAGGAAATATGAGGAAGGGAGGAGACGAATGTCTTCTCCCTCTCGCATCAGCAAGCCACCCCAAATGATTTTAGGGTAAGTGACAAAGGCCTATTAAGCTCATCTTCCTGCAAGGTATCTCTGTCATACAGGCACTGTCACAGTTTCTGTTGTGATGGCAGATTACAGTGCTATCTCCTCTACCTAAGCATGCAAAAATAATCTTAGAAACTTGGGGGAAAGAAAAAAAGTATTTCTTTAAACAGGTAGTGCCTAGCAACTTTGGATCTATTGTGTGAATTCAGAAATACTTTTTCCATAAAATACAATTATGGCAAATGGTTCCTTGTGTGCAATATCACTACAAGTATTTCTGAAGTAACAGAAATAACATGAAAGCTTTTGGAGCCATTAGCATACCAGAACTGATTTGATCAACCAGCTTCAACAAGTAAGGATCTAAGAATTGTTTTTCCCTTTGGATCATACCTGTTTAAAGGAACTATTTCACACTAGAGCCAGTAATGCCTATGGCAGAATTCAAATTGAAACTCTCACGATGACAAAAAAATATCCTCTGCAAGATCTGCTGTTACAGCAGGCTTTAAAAGAAAGGAGTTTCCAGGTGATGTCAACCAAGATTGATTTCTGAATATTTAAAAAATTTGTTATAATACAGATTAAAAAATATGAAAATGGTAACTTTTTAATACGTACATAGAATAATTCAAAGTGGTTTATGATAAATAGTCCAGCAAACTGACTTTTAATTGGAAATAAACAGCTGTTCTATAAGAACAGCTATCTCTATTGCTTCATTTAGTTTCTGTTCCCCAGTGGCTGTCTCGGGTCTGAAATAAATCATCATCCATTATCCTCAGCAGGATTAATAGTCATGAATTCTCAAAAAGAAGCAACAGATAGGCAGCCCTTGCAGGAGTGCTGTTAGAAGGATCAGTAGACAAATTTAATGGAAAATTTTCCTCCATTATACTTCAGTAAAAGCAAACAAGAGAATGACCCAAGGCTGCTTTATTGAAACTGAGATGTCTATTTATTCTTTTTAAAAGGGGTTATCCTCCACAGCAGCAGTCAGTGAGCTTTCTGGGTGGAGTTTTAGTTATTCAAAGTATTTATAATTTTTTTCTTTCATTTCTTTTTCTTTTTCTTTTTCTTTTTCTTTTTCTTTTTCTTTTTCTTTTTCTTTTTCTTTTTCTTTTTCTTTTTCTTTTTCTTTTTCTTTTTCTTTTTCTTTTTCTTTTTCTTTCCCTCTCCTCTCCTCTCCTCTCCTCTCCTCTCCTCTCCTCTCCTCTCCTCTCCTCTCCTCTCCTCTCCTCTCCTCTCCTCTCCTCTCCTCTCCTCTCCTCTCCTCTCCTCTCCTCTCCTCTCCTCTCCTCTCCTCTCCTCTCCTCTCCTCTCCTCTCCTCTCCTCTCCTCTCCTCTCCTCTCCTCTCCTCTCCTCTCCTCTCCTCTCCTCTCCTCTCCTCTCCTCTCCTCTCCTCTCCTCTCCTCTCCTCTCCTCTCCTCTCCTCTCCTCTCCTCTCCTCTCCTCTCCTCTCCTCTCCTCTCCTCTCCTCTCCTCTCCTCTCCTCTCCTCTCCTCTCCTCTCCTCTCCTCTCTTTTTTCTTCTCTTTTCTCTTTTTTTTTCTTTTCTTTTCTCAAAGGTTACACAATTAGGGATTGAGGAGGTCAAAATAAAGGCCTCGTTCACCTATTTATAGAAGACTCAGTTGGTTGTTACTGAAGCCAAACCAATTTATCATGTTTAAATAAATTCAGGACACATTGACCTCTTTTCATGTTGTTATCAACTCAATCTATTGCTCTGTGACACTGAAAGTCATCTGCTAAAACAATGAAATTATTGATATGCTAACTTACTTTACAGCTGAAAGCTAATTTGATAATTTTATTTTTTAAGACCTTTTGGACTTCACCTCTAATTCATTTAATAAAGCCATAAGCCTGCATGTCTGTTATAAACATCCTTCCACACTGGTTCTGATTCTATTCTCACTCTGGTAATACAATGGAAAATCACACTGACTTCAGTAATAGCAGAGCCAGGCCAATATTCACTATAGTTGTGTGTCTCACAAGTATTTAACCCATACCACAGAAATTTTTTTACTTTTTTTTTTTTAATTTAAACTTTAACTATCTAATTGGGGTTTTCCCCCCTGTTTTATTTCCCAGCCTTATAATTTGGCTCAAAGAAATCAAAATTCTCAACTAAAACAGAAGGCAAGATGAAATAAAGGCAGGTGGTCCTTTGAGATGCTCATCATCTCAATACTGAGTATCAATACTCAATTCTAGTAAAGCAAATTAACATAGCACTGGTGAGAATAATTTCTCTGTATGAACACACATTAATGGATGTGTGTAGACAGACTGTTAATAAGTTTGTGATGTGGTCAGGAGGGCTGGTATACCAAGCATGTACCACTGTTATTTAGAATATTGCTGAAATGAGGATCAAATCACAGTATTAAAAGGTTGCCTTGCATCTTTAAGGAACTGACATCTACAGAGCCTCAGCTCCTGGGAACTTTCAGAATTTTCTGTATGAGGTAAAACAAACATGCAATGAATATCACTTGTAGAGAATCAGTACAGATCCATTCCTTTGCATTCTCAACAGGATTGGGAACGATAGGAACTCAGAAGTGGATGAATCAAGAATGTACTTCAAAATGTAAAAGGTAGAGATCAGTGGAGTAATTGAAAGCAAGCAAACGTGATCATGGGTTGTATTCAGTCTGTGTGAAGATGTCTTTGCATGGAATGTTGTGGACAGTATCATATAAAGCTGTAATTGTTGCTTGATAATAACTACTATTGCAATCCAAATCAGACAGGCAGTATTAGAGGAAACTGCCAAATTATTTGGACTTTGCCTTGAAATTAAGCACTGAAATCGAAGTTTGCTGCACAATTAGAATTAAAAAACCCAAACCAAAAGAACACTCAACTGCAACAGTTTACAGCAGGTGGGAAAATAATCAGTCTTTTTGTTATCTTCATGTCCTGAGTTTCAATTAGCATAATAATAAATGGTAGTTTTCATATCAAGTGGTAATTTTCAGCTACAAAAAAGAGCACATAACCCATAATGTAATGAAAAGAAATCTCTCTCAGTAAAGGAAGCACCTTTAACCTGATCCTTCATCATATGGATACCACTTGGTATGCACACTGACAGTCAGAAATAAACAGCAGTGCAAGTAAAGGCTTGTTTCAGGCAGTGCTGAAATTAGCTTTTGAAGCAACTAAATTCCCACAGGCAGTGGGGGTAATTTTCAAGTGTATTTAAATCCTACTTTGAAAAATGAGGCAGCATACATATTTAAGTTGTATTCAGCAGCAACATTGACCAGTCAGTCCAGGCTTTTCCATGACTAAAACTTTTCACCAACTGTCATCCTGAAATCCTTTCATCTTCTACAGCAACTGTGGACAGATCTCTGTTCTGCTTCACTTGGAGTTAGAATCCCTCATTCTGGAAGGACAATGCACAGGAAATCTTATGTGTTGAGTAGTTTTGGATGTCCTTCTCACAACTTTCTGTTTCTTTTTCACTGAAAAGAGAAAGGAATCTACTGCAGCAGTCTAGGGAAAAATGGTATAGCATTTGAGTACAAGGACTTAAGGTGTGTCACACAGAGGCAAATGCGAAATCCCTGCAGCTGAGATCACATATAAGGCTTGGCTGAGTTTATCATGTTGCTGTTCCCCAGCACTGGACACCACAACATTCCTATTTTTAAGTGGTAGAATCAATGGATAGCATGCAGCACAGTGTTGTTCCTCCCTACAAACATTTTTAAAGCTGATTGTGCTTTGTTAAAAGCACTTAATACAGCTGAATGGGCTGTTGTTCATTGTAACAGCATGTGGTTTTGTAAAACCCAGGGTGATTGTGTGGAGGGTGAACCCACAGACCTTGCAACAGATTGGTCAGAGCATGGTGCTCATAACCAAGCCAAGATCACGGGTTCTTCACTGAAAAGCTGGACTCAATGGTCCTTGTGGTGCCTTGAGCTCAGAATATTCTGTGTGTGGGATTCTGTGTGGTACTGTCTCACACACCTTCACTCACACACCTTCAGAATAGATGTGGCAAACATCCTAAAAACCTCAGATTCTCCCTTCTCCTAGATTATCCTCTCACATCTATACCTGCTCCTCTCACTAGAACCAGCTTCCTATTCTGCAGCTATCAGCTGGGCAAAAAGCAGCCCATGCCAGTGCTGACCTCAAGCAGGCCAGCATATTTGTACTGATTAGCCAGCTGGTAAACCAAACCAGGGAGTTTTGGACTCACACTCAAGCCTTTTCTGCTTGGAGTTGCTGATTTAAATATTTTCCCTCTGGCTAACCTACCAGTTTCATGAAAAATGCAGAATCTTTAAATCTGTATGGATTCTTCCATCAGTTCTGCTGAAGTGGGCTACAAGGTTATGGGGGAATGCAGTGGGCAGGCAGATAGAGAGGATGCAAATTTGTCCTTACTGAAGTCTGCTGGCCTTCAGACATAAATCTATTTTGTTGAATGTTGGTGGCATTCTTCAGCACAAAATACCTTCTTAGTGTTAGATTTGCTTGTTAGTAAATACCCCTAATAGATGAAGAGTGGCAGCTCTCCATTCTCTCTTCTACAATATTTTCCTCTCTTTGAAAATGGTTTCTCATCCTTGCCTTGGTATACTCGTCCATAGTCTAGTGAGATGATAAGCAGCCTTGCTGTAATGCTGTACTCCACTTTTTTCACAGCATAATATTTTCACATGTCAAACTTTAATAGGATATTTGAAGTATTAGGCAATAAATCAGTGGACTCCTTGAAACTCTACAAAGTGCAAATTCATAAGTGAGAGTTGAGGCTTGTAGCTCCTGTCCCATAAGAAGCTAAAAGCAGTGAGACTATTTTAATAAAATCTTATATTTATTATATATTTAATAAAATCTTATATTTATTCTTTTTAATTATCTTTTATTGGTCACCATCAGAGACAAGATACTGCATTAGACACACTTTGACCTGATAGGTTCCAAAGTACTTGTGAATAAAAAACCCCTACAATATTGTAAGAAAGCTGGGTTCTTTAATCATTGAGTCACAGAACCATGGAATATCCTGAGGTGGATGTGCCTCACAAGGATCATGGAAGTCCAGCTCCTGGCCTTGCACAGAACAACCCCAAGAATCACAGAATCACAGAATAAAACCAGATAAGTTAGTAGAATCCATTAATTTTTTAAAAATTTTGTCAGTACTGAGCCTGTGTATTTAAAATAATTTTTGTTTCCCATATATTTTACAGATTTATTTTTTTTCTCCTGGGTCTTTCTTGGGAAAAATAGATCATGCCTTAGACTGCTATTGAAAAATTGAATGGAAAAATCTTGACAGGTATATCCATGGGACTCTGAGAAAGGTAGGATTATGACTACAGAATCTATATTACATGAGAATAGTTAAACTGTCTGTGCTTAGTCTGATGATGCTAAACAGATATGGTGGAGAATATTTGAATTTTTAAATTGCTTTTTGTCTGTGACAAGATATTCAGTAGGGTATATGGGTAAGATGTGGACAGAAGAGCTCCCAGTGCAAGTACGTGCAAAGTGCATGTACAAATGTCTGCTCTTACAAATAGTATATTTTTAAGTTGTTCCACTTTTTATCAGTTCAGAAATTACAGAAAGAGTAATTAAGAACTAGGATGTCTTGGTGCAATTTCTGTGTGCATGAAGGCCTCACTTCTGAAAGAGTGTGGTGGAATCCAGTCTCAGAGGATTCAGCACAGGAAGCCAAGGTTTTGTCTCAGGAACAGTGCTGGGAGTTTAGCACGGTCTTTAGTGGGAATGAGGGAATTGCCCTGCAGGAAAGGTAGTGGTGCAGAGTGGGGGTACATCCCGAGGGAGCAGCCTGCTCTGCTCTCAGCTGAGCACAGCTGCTGTACATTAAAAGGAAATGCTGTGTGCTGAAGCTCAAGGGCAGGAGCTGTGTGGAGAGCCCAGAGTGTAATGCCCTTCCAGGATAATTTAGGGCTGCAGCCTAAGTAGCCTGCATAGCCTCAGGAGGTTTGATCCAGCAGCTGCTCAGCCTCCCCTGCAGTGGTCACAGAACTGGGGCTACAGGCTACTGTCACCACATGGATTATCCAAATTGAAAACAAAAATATTTTCTTAAGTTATTTGTACTGAAAGGGTCTCATTGAATGGAAAATGAGCAAATTAACAAAGGGCTAAAGTGCTTCAAAAAAATCCAGACTGGCTAATTAAGCTAATACTATTTTAAAGGTTTTTGGCTTTGGAAGTCTTCTCTGGATGGTTTCAAACCACAGAGGATGGTGTCTCTTTGTTATGAAACTGCTATAGACAAGAAAGGGGGGGTGATGCCTCCTACACTCCCCTCAAACATGAGTGTTTGTGTTTCATTTGGCTAAACTGTAAATGGGAAGGTCACCCTTCGTGAGAGCACATAACAGTATCCATTGTTATTGTATGACCCTAGCAGACTTAGATTGTGGATCATGCAGTCACCTGGAGCCAAACTCTCTCTTAGCCATCAAATAACACTATTTTCATGAAATGAAGTAAATATTTCGTTGCAAGTGAAATGTGCCTCCCTCTGTATCCCTGTCATGAGTATGAAAGGCATTCAAATGAGCCAGCTTTCAGTTTTCTGAAAGCTGCTGTGTGCTCCTGGCATTACAGTCTAGCTGTGTTTGTGTCTTCCAGAATGGGTCTATAAACTCCACTTCAGTTTAAATGCTTTTAGGAATGATTGCTTGAAGCTCTTTGCATTCAAACACGGACTGTGAAAGGGTTAAATGAGCCTTAGTTTATTATTTTCTATTGTAATTTCTAGTAGTTTTCTGTCTTAATTTTAGATGCTGAGACACTTTGTGCTCTCATTGGTGCTCAAACTCTTGCTCTGCATTAGCAGCATCAGCCATGTCCAAACTCCAAAGACATCTGCAATCTTTGTGTGTATACAGGCATATCAGTTTATCCAGCTCTGCAAATTCTAATATTTTAAACTCTAATATTTGAGAAAATCAGTGCATTTAACTTAGGTAGGTTCAAAATTCACGCCTCATGTATGTTCTTCATCATCAGCTCAGGACAAGATTTGTTTGTCCATCCTGTGCAAACTCCAACCTCACTGTACAGGTACTTGATCATCAGAGGAATCTGAGTGGTAACAAAAAAAAAAAAAGAAAACTGCAGAAGAGAATGTGCATCTTAATTTACACAGGAGCTCTATTTTTTCTTTGCTCTGAGTTAATTTAATTTTCTTTAGCTACTTCCAAATCCATAACTTATCCTGCATCTCAGTGTTGCCACATTCCAGATGGTTTCTGACTGGGGTTGCCCAGCTGAACTCTTATGGCTTTGTTTCCAGGCTCTCGAATTTCTCAGCTCTTTCCAAATTGCTGGAACTGCCGCCCCTATTGCAGGGAAGGGCTCAACTGAAGAGAAGCACACAAGGTTGCAGTCCCTTTTTTAAGGCACAAATATGAGTTTGGGACAAGAGGAATAACATTCTTGATATTCATGCAGAATTAACCCAGAAGACTGTGTTTGAACAGTGAGTTTTGTCATGAAACTCATATCTTAGGATTTCCTTAAAAAACTATAGGGAAACAGTGGCTTTCTTCTGTTTCAAATCAACAGGAAAGCTCTATGAAAACTGAACCATTCTGCCTGATGAGAAAGGGTCAATTTTCTCAGGGTTAGCTCAGCTTATGAGAAATTCTCTGGATTCAAAAATTTGACTTAAAATAGTCGGGTAACCTAAAGAATGGTGTAGAGGTTCCTTTCATCCTTATTTGAGGAAATACTGAAGAAAAGAGTTCAACAGAAACAGAACACAACTCACAATTAGAACCCTACAATTTATTTAGCTGAAAGAAGTATGATTATTTGATTCTAGGAAGTAGGTTTTGATCCTGTTTGCTGATCATACATGGAACAACAATATTTCGCATCTACTGTAAGGGAGGTGCTAAATTATAGAAAGGATTTATTTAACACGTAGGTAACAAAACCATCACGTATCAGGTATATGATCTGCAGGTGGAGTTCAGGTCTACAAAAGTCTGAGTATTATTTTTCCTTGTAAGCCTCTGTTTCTGCAGCCTTGATGGATTGGATTGACTTCTTCCAACAACAGCTCTCCAACTGGATTGAGAGCAGTGCCTCAGGGTTCTACAAGGAAATATTGCTAACTAACATGGAAGAGCTGACATGACAATTTAAGCAGCTAGATTTTCCCACTCTAATTCAAAATACACAGGGAATGCATGGGATGTATTAATATTTTAGAGTTTCATTTGGTAAAGAAGAAAACATGTTGCACATTAACTCCTACACTCTTACATTTCAATCTTTAAAATTTAAGTGTGGTCTCCACTCTCTTAATCTAAGGTTGGAACACTGTCTCAAAAACAGGAGAAAATATATACTTTGCTGTCAGACATTTCAGGCTCTGAGGAGTTCTGTATCTTCAAAGGAAACTTCTTATCAATGAATTTCAGGTCATTTGTATACAGGACTGCATTTCACAGTTGCAGGGTAGTTCATTAAAAATAAAACTGTACCATTTTTTACACAAATTTTGGGTTCTCAGTTCTTACTTCTCCAAAGTAAATATTGCTCCTAAGCTGGGGTCAGAGCAGAGCAGGGGCTTATTTATACAGTTCTTTGTCACTCAGACAAAGAACCAAGGAATGATTACATTCACACCTGGTGGAATCTATTGCAGCACACCAGAAAATCTCATTGGTGCAAGAATCACACTGCTAAAAATGACAGCACTTTGGCTCTCATTCTCAACATCCTTGCCAAAATTAGGCAGATAAAAGTGAAGAATACCTTTCCATTTACTTGTTGCAGTATAAGTTTCATAGTTTTCTTCTCTTGGTTTTTAACTTGATTTGCTCTTTTACCCACAATGATCCAGATTACTGGCTAAATAAAATTTCATTTTGAACTCTAACTAATGAGTTACATGATAAACATGTTATATACACCAATATTCAGTTTCCAGGCTAATATAGTCAACAGACACTGATCAATTAGAGACATTATTTTCAAGTTCAACAGACCTTAGAATCTTGTTATTTTGAGGAGTTATTTAGCTCCCAGATAATTTCTTTATTTCCAACAAATGGAATGTTTGCATACAAGATATATGAAAAGGCAGCATGATGGCATTTGCCATAGGACAGGCATTTATCATCACCTGAAGTCACTGATTGAGCAGCTAACCTTTGAGAGTTTACCTCCTGGGTCCTTGTTTCTGCCCCTGCATTATGCATACCAGAGCCTTCATTTACATGATTGCAGAAGTGTGATGCATGTTAATAGTTTCCTGCTGGTGGAGGCTTTGAAGATATGCAGTTCAACAAAGGTGCTAAATATTCTTCTTTTAGTCAGCCCAGCCCTAATTTCATGTGACACAGAAATGTTAATGTTTTGGCACAAGCAGACCTTTGGCTGAGCCCTAATGCCAGTCAGAACCTTTGGAGCTGTGTCTGTTCACTCAGCCCTACCTGCACCTGGGCATTACATCTCCTCAAGTAATTAACAATTTGTCCTAGGCTGACGTTAGGATGCTCGTATCCCCATTTGTGTGTGCTGTTTATGCTGGATATTATGTTCTGTGCCTTCAAGACTGGCTCTGAAGAGGGAATGTTTTGTTTTGGCTCCCTATCAGCCGCTCCCCCATGGCCGGCGGGACATACAGACGGGGCAGTACATGGTGCTGCTTCTGCTTTCTTGCTGGGCTTTTGGCTTTTGCTCTTGCTTCTGCTTGCTCTCGCTTCTTGCTTTTTCTCATTAGTTAGTTTAGCCAAACAGTCCAAATTTCTTCCTGGACTGTTTCCCCTTTCCTCTTTTGGACCTACTTGAACCTGCTCCGGACTGGAACCTGGGAACACCAAGAGTTTGCACCTTGTGGCTGCAGCAGCTGCCCCAGTGCTGGAGGGACTGATAGCAGAGTGACTACCCCCAAGAGAGACTTTCTGAATTTGTAATCTTTTTCAGAGCAGTGAAACAGTGCTGTCATCCGGTATTGTTCATTTTGTGTGCTGGGGGGTGCTGTGCTGTGCAATAAACAGGTTCTTTCCACTTCTCTCTGAGGAATCCTTCCTGAACCGGCTGGGGGGAGGGACCTTGTGGGTTTGCTTTCTGGAGGGGCTCCTCTTTGGGGATTCTCTCCCAAATTTGCCCTAAACCGGGACACAATTCAAGAGCCATCTCTCAGTCATCACCTGTGCGCTCCTGTTAGACTGCTGACCACAGTTAGATGGGATCCTTGACTATTTAGACTTCCACCCAGTAGAATGGCAGGCCTTATTTATGGCTGAGTTGGTATAACAACAAGGTTGGGAACAGGCATTCTTGGTATCTGAATTCAATAGTGGATATAATTCAGCTTTTCTGCCATCTTCCCGCTACAAAGGTGTCTGCAGAGGTTGTCTGGCTGTTAAAATGCTACTTAGATGTTGTCTTGATGCTTTCTATTAGTCAGTTCTAAAGAAATGTGTGGCTGATTATGGTTCTGAAGGCCTGAGACAGTAGCTTTGATACAGCAAGGTGCTTGTGCTCTAGCTATTTTTTGTATTGTTTACATATGCTTCTTAATCAGTTTGCCAGAAAAGGATTATATTGTCACTTGCAGGGGCTTTGCTCCTCAGTAAGGCTGTAAAAGAATCAGAGCAAACAGGAAGCCCCTGTCTTCAAGCCCTAATTTGAACAATATATGTGTTTACAGAGAACCACCTATAACTATTGGCTATATGATCAGGCTGATCAGAGATATATAGAAGTCTCTTGGCTAGGCATAATGTAAACATATCTGGCATTTCAATGCAGGGGTAGAAAACAAAGTGGAGGAAAATGATGCAGAGAGGGAGCTAGAGGGGGTATGGGCAAGGTCAGGAGATGACTTAAGGCAGCCCCTCTGCCTTCCAAGTAGGCCTGTGTATATGTGTGCATGCATGTGTGATACAATCTAATCTTGATGTCTGGTCCTGCTTGTATTACCGTCTTTCAAAGAAAGCCACCCTTCAGAAGAGTCCATAGCTTCTAGATTTGCCCCATAATAAATAAATAAATAAATAAATAAATAAATAAATAAATAAATAAATGTTCCAGGACTTGTCCCATAATTCCCTGACCTGTGCTCTCATACACTTCCTGCACTGCACATGAGTGCATAATTAACTGGGCTCTGTGTGGTGGGAAAAGAACTAGGCTCACTCAGATAGCATGGGAAAGAGACAGGGGGAAGGTGAGGAGCCTTGTGAAATGGCTGCTGTTCATCTGGCATCAAATATCTGCCTCTCTTTTGATGGGCTGGGAGTTGCAGCTGTGAAAGAAGAAGGAGCAATTTGCTGTGTGGGAAAGACTGCAGCCGGTCATGAGTGGAGGTGCAGCAGCAGGCAGAGATGAGGAGAGGATGCAAACACTGCCGTGCACTGGGTCTCACTTTCCACTTAATTTCTGGGCTGTTCTCTATGACCTGCTTAGCACACCTGGGTCTGCACAGCTGCAGGTCCTGGATGTAAAGTGAATTGGCTTTCTCCAGCTCATACAGAACATTCTTCACTTCCTTTTCTATAAGCTCTTCTATTTCCTTGTTACAAGAAATTAAAATTTCTTTACCATACTGCTTGACCTTTAATGGCAGATGAAGCATATAGTGCCCCTTGGAATAAAATACTCTGTAGTCACTGTAACTGGCAAAAGAAACACAGAGCCCTATCTGTCTTGACAAGTGTTTATATACAATATAAGCACAAAGATGTGAATTGCTGCCTACAGGTGGATGATCTGTAACCAGCTGAGCTGTTATCAGTGTCTCTGAGCATGACAAATAGTCTGTGACAAACATGGGAAAATGAGATTACTTTATCCCTACTCCCTTAAAGGGTGTGATAAATTGTATTAGTTTGCAGTTTACGTGATCCGAGTGCATGCATGTAGAGAGTGACAGAAACAGCTGGTATGTAAACATATCTTAACTAATTTGAATGTTTTTATGGATGTGTACCTGTGTCCCTCTAAAACTATGAACCTGTGGAAGTTATTTGTTCTCTTTATGAGAGAGAGGAGCTAAATCTGTACTGCATGTAATGGTTCGATAGGTAAACACATAAATGAAATTATGTTTTGCCTTTGGTTTCAATATCAAGAAAACTCTCCCTGCTGCACCAAAAGTTTTCTGTTGCTGGCTGTATGGAGTGGTCAGCCTTTCTTTCAGAATTGGTTGAAAGCTACTTTTTGATGGATTGGTCCCAAAATCTATTAAAAAAAAAAAAAGCTGGAAAGCAAGCGTTTTTCATAGCCAGATATGAATCATCTCATGTCCGTCTGAGAGGGCAATTAGGAAATCTAGGAAAGAGCCCATGTTTCCTCCTCACATGTCATGCAACAGCCAGCACCCAAAGTGGTGACTGATTTTGGATTGAGCTCCCTGTGCTAAGGGAAGTGAGGAGTTGCCTTTTTTCCCCAGCAGATTAGGCAGAGTGAAACTTTTGTCTAGCTTTCTGGCACTTAAAGGTTCTAAAGCAGCAGAGAAATCATGAGTCAGAATACACGCAAGGAATGTTTTCCAACCCAAATAGTTTATTTAAGAACAGTGCAGCCTGAAGAATGGGGGCAGGGAGGGAGACAGAACTTCAGCTCAGACATTCTTATGATTTCAGCTGAAGTTTTTCATGTCCTGGGAGGAGTTAGTTTTCTTAACCCTCTCATTAGAAGTATCTGAATAACTTTAGACAATGTCGCAGACAATTGATGCATCTTTTTCTTACTACAACGGGGTTTATGCTTTTGTGGAGAGTCAGAGGAAGAACATAAAGGCACAATCTGACATTTATACTGGTTTTAATCTGGAGTAACCAGCAATCTAAATGTAATTTCTTCAGAGTGTCACTAGTTGGAGAGTCAAAATTATCTACATCCTTAGACCCTCTTTACATCCACTGCTGTCTCTATTAGTAGATTAATACTGCAACTGGCTAGTGCATGAATTCTACTGTAAAAACTCAGCATGTAAGACACAGCAAATGGGTGATATATGGCAATGAGCAGTGCTGCCAGCTAACTGTATATTTACAGATGCATACACACAGTGGGTTCTAATAAAACCCACCGAGGAGGTGTTTTTTTCTGTCCCCTTCTCCTTCCTGTCCTCTTCCACTTAAAAAACCAACACCCTTGAAAACGGCCTTGTCTGACTTTTGTTCCCCCTGTGCGCTAGAGAGCTGCTGCAAAACTATTTTGTGGTTTGCCTTGATGCAGTGCAGCTGTTGGGACGTACAGGCTCTTTCCAGCCCTCCAAATGCTCTTTGTAGCTGCAGCCATTTCCCCCTCCTCCTTTCTCTTACTAAAACTGCTTGCAACTCCTTGATTTCAGTATCTAGGCAAAGTTCATGCTGTGTATTCCCCCTATTATGAAATAGTGAGAAGGGAGGGTGAAAATGAAAGGAGAGGAGGGAGAAAGAAGCTACTAAAAACCTATTGGTGTTATGAAAAATTATGAGATAGTCATCACTGACAGCAAAAAACTGCATTTAAGCCACTCTTCTCTTTCATGCAGCCCTTCAGAAGAAAAGGGCTGTTAGTGTCAGAGGAAGTCTAAGCAGAAATGCTCAGCAGTGTGCTGGGCTTACTTGAAAAGAAGGGGGCTTATTCTAACGCAGAGGTGTTACCTGCTTTATTAGAACCCCCTTTTGACAATAAAGCCTTTCGGTTTTTCAGCTTCTCTAACTCCCCTCAGTGCTGTGCAGCCTTTCACAAGCAATGAATCTTGTGTGAACTTGCAGCATATGAACCTGGACCCTAAAGTTGAAAGCTCAGAGAAGGGCACACCCTTTGGTCAGCATAATAACCATTTATCATTCAGCAAAATCCACATGAGGTTTTTAAACACACACATTAAAGAACTAAATATATCTCTGACATATATATGAAAAACAGCAGGGATGGACTGGTTCAACCATAGTCTCTGTCTGTGGCATCTAGTAGTTCTCTCTTATTTAATCATGATGTCCAGTGAAACTCCCATTTTAACCTTCAGTGGCATTTGATTCAGAGTAATTGCTTTGTGTGCACCACACTTCTTGAATGAAGATGTGAATTGTTGGAAATTGCTTTGGAAAAATGCTTGAATGGGCTTCCCCTTTTAACGGCATTGCATAGCAGATAATGCTGTTTCCTTTTGCCCTCTCATTAGTCTGGGGTAAATACATGGTAATTATCACCACACAGGCTGAAAAACTAAGAGTGCTTTAATTTTTAAAGAAAGGCATGGTCAGAAACACCTAGTGGCCCATGAACCTAGTGGTAAAAAGTGCTAAAAAGAAACAAGCCTAGAAAAGATTGTTCTATCAGCATAGTCTTGGAGTGCCTTGCAGCCAATCCCTCAGAAAGAGACTTGAAAGAATGAAGAAGGAGAAGGAGAGGGAAGAAGAAAGCAAGGAAGTACTTCCATAAGAAAGCCTACCAATCCTAGGCAGCTTCCTTGAAATCCCTCCATCTGAGAAGCCCTGGTTTGGAGAGCTTACTGCTGAGCCACGTTTACTTGTGTCTTAAGGAGGGGCCTGGAGAGCAGTGGCAGGATTTGCTCCAGCTAGCTAGCCATGTGGCAGTGCTGCTCCTGCTGCAATAGGATTCCTTCACCATTACGTTTCTTCTCCTGGGCTCCACAAGCCGCTCAGCTCTCAGAATCTAGCCTTAAAATTATGTGGTCTCAAAAAACTAAAAAAAAAAAACTGGGAAAAAAAAAAAAAGGAGAAAAAGCCACATTCTGCCTTCCCCTCCATAGTTTGGACAGGAAATATTTGCAGTAGCCACATGGTTCCCATTGAGCAGGCGGGGAAGTGTGGCATTAAACGAAGCCCAAAGCCGTGTCTGCCTCTCCCCAGAACGGGCTGCAAGCGCTCTGGTGCTGTGCCTGCAGTACCTAGAAAGCACATGGAAGCTCTGTGTGCTTGACCTGGGAAGCCAAGCTCCCCCAGGGCCCGGGTGGAGTTGGGTTCTGGGGAAGATTCACAATTCACAACATGATGAGTGGGGGTTTCCTCCTCTGGCTAATAAGGAAAAAGTTGGAAAAAAGTTTGCCTGATTTTTTTTTCCTTCCCATGTGGTAGTAGGATTAATGCACTGAAATCACATCCTGGATTTAACCTCCGGTGGCTGTCTCCTTGGGACTGAGCACTTGACTTGTGCTCTTCTTTTCTGACACGGGAGTTTCTGCTAGATGTGCAGATTAACCCTAGCTATTTCTGCTTGTTCCTGGGCAGTGGTGATGCCTCAGAAGGGCCAGCCTATATTATCATGTGTCAGACATGCACTGAAGCAAGGTCATATTTCAATCTCTGAAAGAAAAATTAAACACAAACAATTAATCTGTCAGAAATGTGTTGTTTCTCTATATTCCATAGTTTGGTAAAAGCTTTTAAATTAACACATATAGAACTTGATGTGTCATAAATGTGCAGAAGACAGTGCTTCATATAATGGTAAAATACTTGTAGATGAATGTAGATGGATGACATCTTCCTAAGGCTTTTTTAAAAGGGAGGAGAAAAGCTTTTTTCTCTGCAAATTCTTTTAACTGGCAAGACTCAATTAAAAAAACCTAAAAGCCTACTCAATTATTTCTCTCTGATTCTAGTAAATATTTAGAATTTTTTTCATTAATGTCTCATGGTTATGCGTTCACTCTGTACTCAGCTGCTTCCACACAACTCTAAGATTCTGACAAAACATACAAACACACTACAGTCTTTACAGAATGAAAAATTAAAAATCTATAGTTATGGGGCCAACATAGATCTAAAGTTTATTCACTTAGGTTAAAAAAAAAAAGTAGAAGAGGATTTTTTGCAATTTTTTTTCCTCCCAAAGTGTCTTATTTGATATACAGATGATACTAGGAGCAATTAATGGAGCATGTTGCTACTTTCACCTGCAGGTGCCCATGTGTTCTATCTGGTTAAATTGTATGGAGTTTACTGCTTTTTGTGAGATGGCCTTTACAGAATTTCTCTGTTATGAGAATGGGTGGAACAGTTTAAATAAAAGGCTAAAAAAATGAGTTCTCTTCTAGCTCTGTAACACCTGTATATTTTTTTTTAATGTGATGCTTCCTTTTCATCTGGCATCTGTATCTGTGTATTGGCAGTGTGAAGCATGGCAGGTTTAGTGGATTTTAAGGACAAACTATTTGAAGGGTCTGGTGCTGTTCCTACTTATGTTACGGTTGCATCTGATGGTTTGATCTGATGTCTGACATCCCAACAACTGCCAAAAAATGTGATTCCATTGCCATGTGGTCCTGACCATGTAGCCCCCTATTTCCAAGTGTAGGTCTCATCTAACTTTTGGTGAGCAAGCTCTGTTCACTAAACCAGCTGAAAACCACTAGTTTTTATTTTTGTACTTGTTTTTGAGCAGTTTAGTAAGCTGATATTCCTCACAAAGTCATTAGACAAGCATTGTACTACAAAACTGCCCCTTTCAAGCTGTAAGTTCTCACCTTCAACCAGCTCACCATTTAAATGTTAATTTTTATTTCATATTAATTAATTTGCATTTACAAAAATCAGACTAAAAATTATTATATTGTAATTTGGGATTTCTTACTTGAATCCCTACTTATGAACTTTCCACCTTCATTTTACATACACAAAATCTAATACTCAATGTGTCACCTTCCTATCCCTTTGCTACTTCTTTTGTATTAAAATTAATCAAATCTAACTTGTACTAATGTTCTTCTTTTTAAGAAAGATTATGTTATTGGGAACTTTTCCTTTCCATTTTTCTCCAAACACAGCTTCACTCCACCATTCTTTCTAGGAAAAGTGAAAATTTCTCTTCTTTGGTGTTCACTAGTTTTCAGTCTTTTTGCATTCTTCCTAGGAATATAGAAATGCAGTCACAAACAAAGGAACAAAAACAAAAATGAAGATCCTATATGAAATAGGACTGACCTACAATGAAACCCATTAAGCTGTGTTGGACTTTAAATGAAGCTTACTGAGGAGTTCCCTTAGCAGGTTGCCACAGGTCTGATTTTTACTCTTTGCTTAGTTGATGGTGAATGTAAAAATGGAAGCACTATTTTTTTAAATAGCTCCCAATCTGCTTTGACTACTTATTTAGGTAACAAATAAAAGAAGAAGAAGGATTGTCCTGTAGTTAGAAACAGAGAAATGTGGGTCTTATTCCTGGATGACTATGGATTTCCTGACTGGGTGAGCAGCTTCTGTGACCTACAGTTATTTCATTTGTATTCCTGGCTGTAGCTTCTCCCAAAAGCTGCACCTCTGCTCTGTAAGAGCCAGGTGCTGCTGGGCTGAGTTGCAGGATGCTTTTACTTCACTCAGTGCTGTCTGTCCCAAATCATAAAGGAAGGGCTTAGTTTCAGCTTAGGTGCAAGAGAGTTTAGGCCCCTGGAGACGAGCTCTGTTGAGCCTGTTGCCCACAGCCCCAGGCAAAAGACCTTGCTCCTTACACCTGTACTATAGGTGCCACTACAGAAAATTAGCAGGAAAAATAGGACATCAGAATGTGACCCAAATTTTGCCTCTCTTCCAGAAGTTAAATACCCCACTGTGCTTATTTAGGAGCTTGTGAAACTGGGATCTCCAGGACAAAACTGCATGATGACACTTTAGGGCATACTTAGTATCATTTCATCATTCTTGCATTCAAAAGGGGCCAAAAGCAGGAGGAACTGCTGAATTTACAGTCAGTCTTGTGAGATAAAATGCTGAAGTGATCTAAGACATGATTTTCTCCCTTTTTCAGTTTATTCATGCTGCAGCATGAGAAGTTCCCTAGTTAAATGGGAAAATGTAGCTTGTTCTGGTACAGGAAATGGTTTGGTAAGGAATTTTCTGCTTACTGAGTTATTTTTATGTGACAGGCTTTTCACACATACTAACACATGATGAACATATATGTATGGATCTGCAAACACCCACACATACACATCACATGGTATTCCCAGCTTCTGTACTTACAAATAGTTATAAATGATCCTCTTAAATGCAAAGCTTACCAATGTGATAGGAACATGAATGCTTTTCTGAATTGAATAGTGTTTAAGCTCTCTTTTTTTTGGCATTGCAAACAAGTTCACATACAGCTGTAGAATTGAATCCTATGTCTAAGGTGGGGACCCTATTTTTCCTGTGTGGAAGAGTTGATTGGACTCAGACGAAGGAAAGGGAAGAAAATTCTAGAAATACAGGTCTCCAGAAATGTAGCACCACATTATTAGTGGATTTAGATGCACTTTTCTCAGTGGAGCTGCATCCATTTACCCCAGTCAAGTCCCAGACCCAGACTCACTTCCACTGCTGCTCTTTGAATCCATGCCAGAGGGAGGTACAATTTAAACCAGAAACAGATGTGGGTGGCTGTAGCTGAGCTGCAGAATATATAAAGGCTCCATACGTGTTAATTTTCCAGGAATTTGTAACAGGATTGCTGAAATAACTCTAAAGTCTTGTAGCTAATGGACCTTGAATGGTGAGAAAGGCTTCTCCTTCGTTTGCTGCAAATTATCTTTCCTTTCTGCCTTCCTCATTCAGCTCTCACTACATTTATTTTGAATTGTTTTCAGCCTTTTCTGCTAAGGATCATGGGAGAGCAAAGCTAAGTGATTGCAAATGTTTCTGCGGTAATAATTTCCACTGGAGAAGCCAGCTGGATCATCCCCCGTATCCTGGCTGAAACTTCTGTCCTTTCCTTTTCAAAAAAATAAAAATGTGCTGGGATAAATATTTTAATTTCTGTAAATACAGTCCTGAAAATGCAGGGTACAGGTATATAGGACTGTATAAAGTGGGCATTCCTTGAAGCAGAGAAGTACCAGAGTAAGAATTCTTTTTCTGCTCACTGTGGTTTTGGAAGGCAGACCAAAAGAAAAATGAGAGGTTTCCAGAAAAAACAGAGTTATGGGCCAAACTAAGCAAAATACTTAAAGTGAGCAAAGCTAAGCTCTGTCTGCTTACAGTTTGTAGCAAGGGAATGTATTTTCTTTACCAGCCTCCTACCCCAGGAACTTTGTCTTAACATCAAATAAAAAACACAATGGAAATAAACAGATTTCTGGTGATGCACTGCTTTGCAAAACCAGACTATTCCAAAGCTGAAATAATGACTCTTTTCAGAGTCCATTTTTAATGGGAGGTTTGCTCCTGTTTTTCACTAATGAATTAAGACTAGATCACTGTACATAACTTTGTGACCATTCTATCAGATTTCCTGCGATTTTTTTCTAAAGAAATAACCTTTCCTTAATAAGCATGGGTTTAGTGGCATTTACTTCTTGAACTTCAGGAGCAAGTAGAATGTTTAGGAAGATTCAGAAGTCCTCACTATTTTTTTTTCCTGTGATATTTGTTCAGTCTGAAATGAAGGTGAAGAGAGAGTCCAGTTTCCTCACTGCAAGAATTTCCATGGCTGCATTTCCTGCTGAGTCTTCCTAGTGCACGGTGGCTTCTGGAGCTTTAATACTAAAATCTTAAGCAGCATAGCTGCCCACTTGTTCATTATTCCATTTCTCTTCACCATCACGGAGCAGTTCTGCAGGGGCTGTCAAATGGACTGAGCTTGCAATCGAGACATTCAGCCTCTGAAGTTACTGACCAATCTTTTGTATTGAAATTTGCTTCCTGGGCATGGCACCAGCACTGTGCCCAACTTGCCACGTATGTCCCATCTCTGTGTGGATCATAGGAATGTGAGGAAGATATTTTGGCTCCCTGTGCTTGTGGAAGCGTAACGGTGTCACTGGTGGTTTGCAGACCGGTTTTGCATCAGAAAAGAGCATTCATCTCTCTATGTTTATAACATAAAAAAAGGAAATGCCTCCAAAGTTTTGAAAAAAATCCTGAAGGATGTACTGTTCTGCAGAGGTGACATATACAGTGCATGTTTGGGAAGGCTGAGGTAGTTCTGTATTCTCTTTCTTATTGGACTGTTCAAAGCAATGGCTAATGAGACAGACTGGGTATGTTCCCAACAAAACTCTCCCAATGCTCTTCCTTTAGTAGGAGTGCCTAATTCTTCAAAAGAGTGAAAGTAATATCAGACAGTGGGCCACTGCAGATGAGGTGAGGAGAAGGTTGAAGAAGGCATTTGTCAGGACTCTGTAGGTCTGAATGGTGACCAGTCTCACCCTGGGCTCCACCCTCACCCATGCTTCCAGGAGCCCCCTTTCAGCACAGCCATGGGCCATGAGTCCTTACCTGGATGATGCTGGAGGTGTTCTCTCTTCAGCCCTGCTCCTGGCCCTGCCTCCTGGATGTGCTTGGGTCTGTGCAGTGGGTAACTTGTGTCTGCAAGACCTTTTGACCCGCAATGCAGCCTTGTCTCTGACCTGTCTCCTGCTGCTTGTGACAGGGCTTCCTAGAAGGACCCTGGACCTGATCCCATGTATACTGAATTCCAGCTCTTGATGGACCCCCTTGCCAGCACCTGACTCTGCTGTGTTGCAGTCATCCACTCCTACTCCTAACACTTCTGGAAGCTCTTATTAGACAAGCTTTAAAACATTTCTAATTTATATTTGATTGTGGAATAAAAAAAGGAAAACAATCTTGAGTGGCAGGTTTGTGAGTAGTTCCAGGAGAATTGTCATATTGCCTCAGAATATTTTCTTTAGCTATCTAAGGAAGAAAAGAGGTATCTGTAAGTAGAAAAAAAATGATCATAAGCTATTTAGGGAAAAAAGGAACTCCTTTACTGAGGTACCACATCTCAGATGATGTCTGGAAATGAACACACACAGGCTAAAGACTCCCATGATACCCTGCACTGTAAAGAAACCATCCTTTGAGTTCTGCCGAAATTCAGTGTTGTGCAACTATATACTCATTACTTTAGTGCACTGTATCTCATCTTTTTATGGAACCTGTGTCTTCACACTACACATACATCTTTTTTTTTTGCTGTTAACTTCAGTTTCCTTCTGCAGTGAGAAGTACAGAAAGTCCTAAAGAAGCCAAGTACTTTAGAAGAATGCCATGACACCTATTTATCATCCTGCTAATTAGTAAAC
The DNA here is from genome assembly GCF_963513975.1 of Fringilla coelebs. Taxonomy (NCBI): domain Eukaryota; kingdom Metazoa; phylum Chordata; class Aves; order Passeriformes; family Fringillidae; genus Fringilla; species Fringilla coelebs. The sequence continues at coordinate 128,978,196 of NC_140028.1, forward strand.
TGTTTTGAAATAATTGGATAAAATCAGAAATGCAAGAATTTTTTTTTCTTTTTGACTGGGAAACTGACATTTTTCTCAGCAGGAATTCTGCCTGGTCATCAGTTGTTCTAAAACTGATATGAAAAACAAGTTAAAGAGAATGCAGTTTGAGTGAGTTCATTTTCCATAACAACCTGCAGCTGACCAGTAGACATCAGTGTATCTGGATGACAAGAGGAAGCATGCCTGAAAAGTGTTTGTGCACTGCTAGAATTGAAGTGACAGGCTCTCAGGTGTGAAATTCAGAGAGGGTGGCAGCATACAGCTAAATCAACTGACCCCTTCACAGCTTCCAGGAGCCCCACTTTCAGAGGAAAGCTAAAGATTCTGAAGTGGGGAATCCTCTGCAGGGGTGAGGGTTCACTCCAGGCACATCCTCATCCACACAGAAATAAAAGTTCGTGGTGCTGAGCAGGGCACTTGGCTCCCCAGTCATAAGTGGCTTCACTTTATGGATTAATGGCACTCTAGAGCCTCCAGCTGAGAAAAGTCAATGTAAACGTGGGACCCCCACCTCCATTTCATAGCCATAAAGGCAGCAGTCCCGTGTTAGAGCTGGAATTCATGCAGGGCCTTTCTCATTAACCTAGAAACTGTGGCCAACTGGATGCCACTGCCTGAGAGATATGCTTCAGTATTGGACAAACAAAACCCTATGGAAAGAATGACCATGTTTCAGCCTGCTTACTTTAGCTTGCTTTCTCAAAGTGGTTTTTTTTAATGAAAAAATTTCTGTATTTTTTTGCAAGTTCTCATGATGCTGTTATCTTCTCTGCCTTAGATAGATAGAAAGAAAATATTTAAGCTGCATTTATTGTTGTTATTACTAGTTTGATGTAGAGAAAGAAAGACCAAGCTGGAAGCCACAGGAAAATATTTACCCTGGAAATTTAGGGATAAACTGCAGTATCAGTGCTAGCCAGGTTCTGGGCTCCTTGGACAAACTGTGTCTGCAGGAAAGCAGAGCAAGTGCCACCACTCTGCCACTCTGTCCAGGGACTCTGAGTCCTCTGGTCTCCAGTCTTGGGCTTGTTTCTTTGGCAAATCACAGTAAGTCCCCTTTCTGCAGCTCCAACTACACTAGTGACCATGGCACCAGCAGGACCATTAGCAGGAGGAGATGGGAAAAAAATGGATGAAAAGAGAGAAAAATTTTAATGTTTGAATTCATCATTACTGTTGAACCGAATTTACTTTTTTCTTTCAAAGAAAAATGGTTTTATTTTTCCAGAAGGGAAGTAAAATAATTTTGTGTGGATAATGTCTGGTTTACAGCAGGAATAAAGGCATGAAAATTCTGTGTATATGGTGTAGAATCTTTAATTATAACATTTAGTAATATATGTAACATAATGAAAAGTTAAGCTAATGAATTTTATCAAGTCACATACCATGACTTAAGGTGTAAAGAAAATCCAGGTAAAGAAGGCTACTTGGAAAGCCTGTACAGAGTATTGCTCATATTAATTAGACTGAGTGGAAGTCTAAACAGTTGCATCTTACTTTTCTCAAGTAAACTAAGAAAAAAATGTTGTGAACACCTAAGGTACTGCCAGACTGTGGTGCACACAAGGAACTGATATTCTTAATCCAATAGGTTGATGTTTAAAGCAAATGCTTGAAAGGTGGGAGACTTAAACGCTTCCTCTGTTTTTTTATCTCTCAGAAGGAAACTCACCTTTCAGAAGAGAGGGTTTCTGTGCTCATGGTTTATTCTTTGAAGGTTGTTCAGTCTGGGGAGTTGATAATCAGAGCCATAATTCAGAATGCAGATATCCACCCTTCATTTTCTTTCCCTACAGTAACAACACAAAACCTTTACATATACAAGTACAGACAGGCTTGCTGTCCTGTTGGACAGGGAAAGAAAAGGACAGGGAGCATTCCCAGCTGGGTAGAAACATCCTGTGCTACAACATCTCACACTCTGCATCCAGAGGCTAGCAATCCTCCTCACTTCCACCAGCCCAGCCAATTCCACGTCTGGGGCTTTCTCCATCATCTGTGGACTCAAAGACTGCTCATATTTCTTCCATGTGTCCCTGCCCAGCAGGAGGATCCCCAGCCCCAGGGCACTGAAGAGATGGGGCTTGCCTCCAGCTGGTACTGGGACATGGCTGGAGCCTAGTTTTTCTGATTCAGCACGGAGCATCCGAATGTCTGGGTACACTACTGCCCCAGTGAAGAAGGAACGTAATTCGGTTGGAAAAAGAAAGGAACATTCCAAAAGATCATCCCTGCACCCAAGGAACTTCCCAGATTTCATGTAACAGATCAGAAGAGTACGTTAATGTTCCCCTTACCACAGGTTAAATATGTATTATAGTGATTTCCATTACATTCACTGCAGGCACAGGTAATCACTGCATTTCTCTTTGTGTCATACTGCAAAATGTTCTTCAGACCATCAGAAGCACTCATAATTGTTATGATTAGTGGAACATATAGCCTTAAATCTAGGTGATTTAATTTCAGGCAGTCAATTTACATATAAACTGTGCAACAGGTTCAAAGTATGGAGATGAGTTAGTGTATTGGTTGAGTAGAAGTTCTCCTGAATTTAGAAATTCACAGTGATTTGGTACAGAAGTAGAAAGAAACAACTGAGTATAAACAGTTCCACTGAGTTTCTGCAGAACTCAGCTACACTCTAACCTTGTCTTTGAAAGATCACCCAGAGATAATGTGGCATTTTGCTCTCCATTCAGTTGTGGAGTCAGAGGACTTTGAGGACTTTACATGCCTGTGGTGAAGCTTCTGGGTTGGAATCCTGGGTCCTTCTGAAGCCAGCTGTTTATCCTGCATACAGGTGAATATAGGCTATCCCAGTCCGACCCTGCTCTGTTACCAGGGGCTGCACAGTGACTTCCCTCAGCATCAGCGGAAATGAGACCAAAAGGCTTTTTTGATAAACTTTTGGACCACTTTGGCTGACCTAAATTGAACCAGAAATGGAGCAAACCCCTGCTTCTTTGATCTCTGCTACCTAATTGGAGTTATTAATGCATTTTATCTTCTTTACTGTGTAAAAAGGTGGAAAGAAGTAAGAGGCTGGGATTTTAAAATTTCTTAAAAAAATCTTTTTAATGTCCAAATGTTTTTTGAATCTCCAGTGAGGAAAATCAGGAAGTGTGAAGAAATACATTGCTAACAATGGGCTATTATGAGTGGAGCACTAAAAATGGTGTGAGGCAATATTGCATTAATGAATCAAAATTTCAGTTTCCTACAGAAAATTGCAGCTAGTCTAAAACAGTCTGTCCAGGGCTGTGTTAAGTATCCAGAAACATTTCTGAAGAGAAAAGAGTACCAGTTTGTTTGACTCTGAGTATTTCCCACACTTTTTTAATTCTTCCAATCTTTTGAATTTGGGTGCTTGACTTAAAACACTCTTTTAATTTATGTGTGTAATATGTTTTATTTCTTTATTAAGGACAAAAGTCTTATAAGTTGGATAAACAGTTTCAGAAGGGGTGAACAGATGGTAGCTTGCCTGTGCTAAACGTTATGTAAACAAACTTGCCATCTCTTTTTCCGGTCTGAACTGTAGGTGTTTTTAAGCACCTACTTCAGGAGAGGCTTTGCTGAGGTTGCACAGATCCCACAGTATCACTAAGGCCAACGAAAATAGTTCAGGCTGAATGAACCAGTCTTTGACATGATGGGCTTTTTAAGCTGTCCACACAGAGTCTAACCACATAAGGGACTAGAAACCACCAGCATGGCCACCTGTGGAGGTCATTAACGAGCCAGATGTTGGTCCAGAAAAAGAAATACTTCCTCTCCCCTGGCATCTAAGTCCTGCAGGTCTCTGTCAGAGGTGGGGTATTGATATAACAGATTTGGGTGGCCGCTGTCCTGCCATGACACTGCAGCCACCTCATGCCACTTTGATTTTTGCCATAAAATAAATATCAGTGCACTAAGTTCATATCAGCATTCAGCACAAAAACATGGATGTATATATTGTAAGTATATAATACGGAGAGATTAGACATCACTTGGATTTGTGCACACATTTCATTCCGCAAATCCCACAGTCACAGTATTTGTATGGCAAATAATGTGTAAATCATTCAGTCATATCCATTCTGGAAAATGGGAAACTGCTTCATTTTCCCCCTGTGAGGAGATTATGTTTACATGATTCAAAAGTGCACTTGGAATAGGCAGAAGAGATAACTGAATATCAGTCATCAACTGAGAAAATTCCATAATTCTATTTATTTTCTAAATGATCCAACACTCATCTAGAGTTTGTGGTTTCCTTTAAACTTTTCAAAAATATTTGAAAAATGGTGCTTGAATACATTAATTTCCACCTTTAAACATCTAAATCAACTTGCTTCTGTCTAGATAAACATGCTTTTTGGGGAAACATCACTTGTTTCTTACATTTTTCTCTGAATTCTGCTATTTGTTTCTCCTTTTTGCTCCCAACATAAACTTTTTATTGTCCCTAAGTCGTTATATGTCCCTTTTTTTTTTGTGCATGTTTTGACATCCCAGATCAAGTACATGTGATAATAAATCTTAATGATCAGCTAATGATGCCAGCTCTGATAGTTCCAAGGATGGTTTTTACAGCAGACACTTCAGCAGGTTTTTCTGTTCTCAAAAACATCACATCTGAGATAGGTAGAGCCATGGCTCTGTGAACACACACTCTTATTTCAGGTATATGGTTAAATAGGTGTAAAAGGGTGCATGAGTCAAAGGTTTTCTTTAATTCATACTTCACTATATTTAAGGGCTGAGCAGGCAAATTGGATGGTCGTGCTTGTGCTGTAGGGATCTACAGGGAGTGTCCATAGAGGTGGTCACTGTTTGGCCTTGCTAATACAGTCAGGAATTTATCCTGAATCATCTTTTCATAGTTCATAGAATTGCAAATACACTTCAGTGTTTATAAATGAACCCACTCTGTTAAAAAACTACCCAATGGGCCCAAACCCAGGTAAGGTGTCCCATACATGTGGCTCAAAGTCCCTCTCCCAACCCCTAGAACAAAAAACCTTGAGTTTCCTGTATGCTGGCTACTCAGAATGTGAGCCCAATGGAACCAAAGCCATCTAAGAATGACATTTATGTCTCCATGGCAGTCACAACATCATACAGACATGACTGAATTAATTCTGGAAGCACAAGCCATCAGGACCTGGGGCTCCTTAGGGCAGGAGCAGCACTGGCTCTCTCTGTCTGTTGGGCTTTGAAACATTCATGATCTTGATATACCCTCAGTCTCTCTGTGCCTCAGTTCTTCCCTGATTCACAAAGAAGACTGAGAGGATTTTGGATATAGAGGCAGAGGGTTCTTGGTCTGCTGAATGGAATTAGGTTCACACTGTAAACAGAGGTTTGAAGTGTGTGCCATCCCGCACTGACTGAGCTGTGAGGGGCAGGAGGGCAGATATTAGCAGGCATTTGGGCAGTTTTGTGCCTTGAATCACTTCTGTGGTGCATCTCAGCTCTGCAGTGACTGAAGAGCACTGTGCTGGGCTCTGCTCCTGCTGATGTGGCACCAGAATTTCCAAGTTCGTCAAGTCGAAGGTATTCCTGCTACCTCCGCCTCCTTTTGTGCGCCGGAGCCCTACAGACGTGGCAGCTTCCTGAACCGCTTCCCAATTATATGGTATGCATGTTGTATGTCCCCTGTGACCATCAGGACAAGAAGAGAGTCAACAATTCCAAATTAAGAGCCACAGAGCACAAAAAAGCCCAAACAAAAACAAAACCAGAAAAAAAAAACACCCAAAAACTGAGAAGTGAGGAAGAAAAACAAAGACTTTATCTTCTTATTTTTCTTTTCACAGAAAAGTTTTGTAGTGGTGCAGCCTGATACACTGACGCTGAGAATTGCCAGATCTCAGGATCTGAGATTTTTTTTACTGCAGTTCCTCACTAACATTAAAAAAATGCTGTTATGGTTTGACTAAAGTTTGCAAGATCGAGACATTTGCAGGGGAAATATTCAGCCTTTTTTGCCTGCTCTTTCTGAAAGGGGAGAATCCGGGAGGCAAGATGACTCACTCCGTGGGACTTTTAATTTTAAAGTGTGTAGAGCTCTTGTGAGTGAGGCCAGGCTGTGGAACACCCGGAGACTCGAAGGGTTTTATTACCCCTTTCCACGTCATCCTGCATTTCTCAAATCCCTGGAAGAAATATTCAAGCAGAGCAGGGGGGGGGGAAGGGAATCCTTTGCTTTTTGACCTACAAGTTTTCTTGTTAAAGCATTTGCATCTTTAACCCAGAAGCATAAATTTTGTCAACGTTCCTTCCCATGGTATTTCTGCATCCGATGGGTTTGTTTGGAACACTGGAGAATTTACCATTTTCCTTCTCACCATGCAAAGGGACATGCAAAGCCCTCTCGTTGCTGCCTGTGCTTTACTATTGTGGGTTAGAAGCTGCCCTATCACCTCTGAAGCTTTCAATTTTTAAATCCCAAGATATTTGGTTGTAAAAAACAATACTAGGGAGGTACCAGTATTTCAGAAAAATCACAAAGAAATAACGTAAAGGGGGGGGACAGTTGTCAGTTCCATACCTTGTATAGGATGCATTTTGTCAGAAAACACATGATGTGAGTAACAAGCAATTTGCAGCTAACCATAGGGGTGCTTGTTTTCTGCTCAGAAAGCACATGGAGCCCGAGCTGCATTCTCCTCTGCAGCGCTTGGAAAATCGGCTTTAATGAATGGCAAATGTCTAAACTTCCCTGCTCTCCCCCTTTATGCCTACGAAAGTTTCCCTGCTCCTTGCCACAACATAAACCTCGTGTGCTGCATTATTTTTTTAACTGAATCAGAGCTGATTCGCGTATCTGCAACAAAAGAGGGGAAAAATAAACTGGAGAACACATGGAGGACAGAGGCAGGGCTTCAAGCAGTCTGTGCACAGCGAGATAAAAAGAATCTTGTGGGGAATCTCTGCTAGGAGAGGCTGGCTTGTTTCACTTCATGACGTGTCAGGAAGATACAAATGACAGACCAAATCCAGGCTGAGCACAAAGCCTGGGCAAGATCTAGAAATAGCCTTTGTTAAACTGCCCCCTGGATCTTGAGGAGGAGGTGCACCAGGGCTCGAGATCATGTAAACTAAGGTGGAATCTAATATTTATGTGCCTTATATTACTGAGATTTTAGAAAATATGAGATCACCATCGAAAAATGAGAGAACAATATTGAAAAATAAATTTTTAGCTACTTTTTTAAAATTAAAAGAATGCTGAAGAGCTTTTTACTTTTTGAAAGTTTAGTAAATGCCATTTTACATGGCTTGAAAAGTTTTTCATACTGCTTTTATTTTTACTAAAAGCGCCTATTTTACTTAAAAAGAAAGGCTTTTAATAGTTTTTTTTAAAAAAACTTTGTATAGTATAGTATAGAGTATATAGCATATATACTTTTTATACTATATATATATAAATAAAGTATATATATATAAAGTATATATACTTTATATAGTATAGTATATAATATATAGTATATAGTATATAGTATGATACATGGGGGAGGGGTTTGATAAATAATAATTTTTTTAATTTGTAAGCAAAGCCATTACTGAAATGTTTTAAAATACCCAGTATTACAGTGAAACTGATTAATCATCAGGGAGATTTTCTGATTTGAAAAAAAAATATTAAAAAAATAAGTTTACATGAAAAATTTTGAAAAACTCTTTCCAGCAGTGGCAAGTACTACTTCACAGGGTCAGGTATGTTGATCAGGATCTCTGGGAGTCAGATAATTCAATTTCCTGCTTGAACCAGCAGAGTTGCCAATGCTGTATCAGGTCAGCTAAGAGTGGAAAGGTAACTCATATCCTGGAGCTGTTACTTTTTTGTTTCTGGGATGAAATTTCTCATTAGGCCCTTTCCAAAGAAAGGGCAAATGAATAGGGAGTGAAGATGTTGAGAAAAATTTTGCAAGAACATCTGCCAAAAATAAATCTGCATGAAAGAAATGATTCTCCCTCTATATCTAGTCCACATTACATCACTGCACTTAATTCTTACAGTTTTAGGGATGGGGAACCCTGTTAATGAGAAATCACTGAAGGTAGAATTCACAAAGGATGAAGAAAAAAGAAGTTGGAGACAAGTTTTAGGTATTAGGTTTGGATAAGTAGTCTTGCAGTGGGACAGTCTTAGGCAATGTCATAAATACGGTGTCCTATAAATAGATTTTCATTATAAATGTTTGATTCAGGGCATTTTTTTAATGTCAGAAGAGCTCTATGTGAGTTCTGCTCTGCCTGAGATTCTCAGGGCATATTTCAACAGCACAGGAAAACATTAAAGTGTGACACCACAGTGGGGGCAGGAGCTGAAAGCCATTATTGTTAGGGTTCAGAGTGATCTTGACAACTTGGAGAAAGGCAGCAAACCCATGGAATTCAATAAAAACAAACACTAGCAAAATAAGTTTAGGAAGGAAAGCAAACAGATACACAAATATGCAATGAACAGTTTGGCTGGGTGCATGCTAACACCTCAGAGAAGGATCTGGAGGATACAAAGGAGGTTACCACTCAACTGAGTGTGAGTCAACGGCACAGCCTCTTTGCAGCTTTACCTGTGTCATTCAGAAGTATAAGATTAAAAACATTGTGAGTAAGCAGTTAAATAACATTTTCCCACAATCATGTGGTCTCAGCTTTTTTCACTCTTGAGACGCGTGGGGGACAAATTGGAGAGTCCAAAAGTGAGAGCAAGAAAGGAGCAAGCAGTCATTTAACAAGGTAGAGAAGAGGTTTAAAAAATTCTTTTTGAGGAAATTAATTAATGGACGTATAATCTACATTCTTTCAGCATATCAAAGGTTGCTCACACTTCATTTGGGGCAGAACAAGCAATTTTTTCATTCTTCAGAAGGCAAAAACTTGGATAATCTATTAGAGAAAAACTTTTTGCTAAAGGTAGTTACCTACTGCCACTCTTGAGAGAAATAATTTCCTTGGAAGTTGTAAAAGGATATTAAATATGAGCCAGCATTTATTTAAAAATATTTGCCTTTGATTAGAAGTAAAGAGATAGGTTAAGCTGACTTTTTGATTTCTCAGCCCTACATTTCTGTTATATTTAATAGATTGAGTTTCTTAAAGTTTAAACGGGCTTGCTGTTGAAAGAGTTATTTCAATGTCTGCCCAAAGAGCCCAGCATTGCACAACCTTGGCAGGGGCTGGGAACTTTTCATGACAATGGTAGTGCTGGTGATCAAGGACTGAAGAATCTGGCAAAGAAGGGTGAATCTTAGAACCACCAGTCCAAAACCATTTGACACCTATGCACATCAAAGGGCATGGTAGGGATTTTCTGATGTGAAACTTCTGATTTTGCCTCAAAGCTGTCTGAAACTTTCCTGCCAAGTGTTGCTTTGGATGTGCACAAAATTCCTACATCCCCCTTTACATCTGGGCCATGCTGGCTATGATCACAGCGGTGGAATGAAAAAGGGGGATCCCCTTGGGCACTATAAATGGGCTTTATTGTCAGAATGGTCCCTGGGCTGCTTTTGGCCCATGCCAGCCCATAGTCTGCCAGACAGTTGTGAGGTACCCTGCCTATTCCAGGTACCAGCCTCAAAATCATTCTTGTGTGTAACACAGTGCTCAAAAAAGGTTTTCTGGCCCAGCACTGGCTCTGGACGACTCACCTCGGTGCACAGAATCCTTCTGGGCATGTCTGGTGTGCTGGTATGGACACATTTTGTCTTCACTGTGAATCCAAAGGTGTACCCTCATTTATATTTCTATGGGCAAACAGAATGTTTTCACTTCATAGATGTTGAGATATTGTAAAAGACAGGAAAATATATGTTAAAGTCTTATAATTTAAATGTAATAAAGAGTATATTTGACTAAACCAGTCAATCATATTTGATTAAACCTGTTCCTCAGGAGAGATCTGTGCCTATCACCTAGATTTCTTTTTAAATCCAGATTGATGCTAGCAGTTGCAGAGGGAGGCAATATTCTTTTCTTCTTACCAATTAAAATTTGTAATGTTCTCTGTACCATTTTAGATACTCTCACGGCAGAGAAATACAAGTTATTTTAATGTTGCTTTTATTAGCAAATGCTTTATTTAATAAAGAACTGTCATAGATCTTCTCTGCCTAATATAAACTCATTAACTGATGAAAAAGAAGGAATAAATCAAAATTGCTTCTGTTATCATTGATTTTGTTGTCCTGCTGAGAGTTATTTGTCTTTCACTTGCACTTGGTTAGTGTGCTGAATGCTGAAATAGGTTCTTTCTCAGTACCTCATAGCAGATGGATCCACCTATTCTGCTACAAATCTTAAAATTAAGCAAAAATTTGATTCCAAAATTCCTTAGATCAGTCTAATTCTAGCCAACATTTTGAAAACTTTCTTGAGAGAGCTTTCCCAAGTACTTCCCTTCTCCCAGCTTATCAGGAGCAACTGGTTTTACTTTTACATAAAACAGTGTTATGCAAGAATTTATAATTGAGAAGGTTGATTCTCAAAAAGTGTTTGCTGCTTGGACACCATCTGGTCTACTACTGCTTAACACAAAGCAATTAGCCTCAGGGTAATTATGGATCTCAAGGAGTGGCCAATGAGAACTTCATGAAGATCAACAAGGCTGAGTCAAGGTGCTGCACCTGGGCTGGGGCAACCCCAGGTACCAACACAGGCTGGGGATGAAGGGACTGAGAGCAGCCCTGCTGAGAAGGACTCGGAGGTGCTGGTGGAGGAGAGGCTGGACATGACCCAGCCACGAGCACTCACAGCCCAGAGAGCCAAACTTGTCCTGGGCTGCACCAAGGGCAGCCTGGGCAGCAGGGCAGGGAGGTTTTGTCCCTCTGCTCTGCTCTGGGGAGAGAGACCCCACCTGGAACACAGCACCCAGCTCTGGGGTCCCAGCACAGGAAGGACACGGACCCAGAGGGGGAGCAGACCCAGGGGAGGCCAACACGATGATCAGAGGGATGGAGCACCTCTCCTAAGAGGAAAGGCTGAGGGAGTTGGGATTGTTCATCCCAGACAGGAGAAGGCTCTGGAATGACCTTATTGGGGCCTTCCAGTACTTAAAGGAGGTTTGAAAGATGGAGACTGTCTTCAGCAGGACCTGCAGTGGTAGGAGAAGGGATCATGGTTGTAAAGTAAAAGAGGGTATATTCAGATTAGACAGAAGGAAGAAACTTTTTATGATGAGAGTGAAGGGACACTGGAACAGGTTGCCCAGAGGAGTGGTGGATGCCCCATCCCTGGGGACATTTAAGGTCAGGTTGGAGCAGGGTCTGAGCAACCCAATTTAGATTGAAGGTGTCCCTGCTCATTGCAGATACTCCATGGGGGTTTTGGTAGCCAATGCATTTCTGCTGGTGCAGAAGATGCAGCACCTAAAACCCAGACTTCTTGAGGCAGCCCAGGACTGATAAAAAGATATCTTTGTCACAAAATGTAGTAATGCCTCTTCACTTGTGATGGATGGGAAAGATGGAAGGTACAGTGACTATGGGGTGGACATTTTGATGTGGACAACAGCGTTAGGGGAAGAAAGAATGTCTGAGTAGAGGAATGGTGGAATTCTCCTAAAAGATATGGAATAATGCATCCTGAGTTTTATCCTTTGAAGAGGTAGGGCTGGTGAGGTGCCTAAGGAGGAGGCAGTGGTTTGTTGGCTTTCAAAGACAGAAGTTCTTAGCACTAAAATGTTATTTAGTTCCAAAGGGAACAGACTACCTTACAAATACAATACTTGGCAGCCTTGCATGGGCATCAAACCCACCACTGCAGAGGGGACTGCTGTTTTGCTCTCCAGCTTAGCAAATGCATCATGACTCTTGTGCCATCCCCTGTGTGTGTTTGAGGATGTTTTGACCCTACCTTACAAAGTGATTTCCACCTGCAGATCATAGAAATTTTTCATACAGTGGCTAAGCAGCATTGTTTCCATTTCACATGGGCAAAACTGAGGCATAAAGAGGCAAGATAATTTGCTTTAGATGGCTCAACAGGGCAGAGACACAGCAGCATGAAAATTATTTTGTGGTGGGGAGATTTAGGTTTGTAGAGTTAATGTTTTTTAGTTTATTCAACTTCATAGTGTTTACATAAATATCAATAGATTCTATGGAATCTGCTTTCAACTCTTTCCCTACAAGGACTATTTTTCTTTCATTTTATATCAGATATTTTCCTGGAGGTTGAAGAGAGAAAGCAACAAGCATTTTAATTCTCCAGCTCATCGCACATTTATATAACCAGAGTGAAATCTGTTTTCTGTTAAAAGAGAGGGGAGGGCAGAGTTGTTCCTTTTTCCTTTCTTCTTCTTCTTCTTTTTTTTTTTTTTTTTTTTTTTTTGTTAACAGACTCAAAAGTTGTCTGGAAACTGTGCCAAAACAATAGCATAAAAAGAATGCATCTGGAAGTCATTAGGGAAGCTCAGAGCGGGCAGTGATTAAAGCAGGATGGAATTTCTACTTTTTTTTCTCCCGTTACAGTTTCTAAGCCAATCAAACATAGCACAACTTTAGAGCCAATCAAACCCCAACACTTTTTAAGTCTTATGAATATGCAACCAAGAAAACTTTCCCCCCATCTTCCTCCTGAAGGCAGTTCCAGTAAACCCTCCTGTTGTACCTCTGAACACAGTTCCCTGCACTGTTTAGGAGAGTTCAAATAGCTTTACTTTTGCTCTGCCTTTTTTTCCCATCATAGTTTTCACTGGAACGTTCTAACTTCTTTCTTACATTAAAAACAACAGCTAGAATATTATGCTGGCATTGTAAAATGCAGGGCTGCAATCTGGCATTAAACCCAAATCTGTAGAGAATTAGAAGAATCAATTTATGAATGAAGGTCTATCTTCTGTTGAACTTCTGCTGACAGATCTGTTTACCTGTGGATAGCCATTTTCCTCCTGCAGACATCAGTGCTGTGGGCCAGGCTGTTACAGTCTCCTCTCAATAGCTTCTGCCAATTTATGCCTTGAATGCAGTGATTATAGCCTTGAATGCAGTGATTATAGCCAGCTAAATAATGCCAGGGTCCTCCTTTCCTAACTAGCTGCAAACCCCTCATGGGACCTTCTGCTTAGCACTCTCATCTAGTGATGAGAAAGCTGAAGACTTCATCCTTTACTGTTCTGCCTAAAGTCCCATTTTCTTCCCTTGCATCTTTAACTGTCTCCAGCAGGGAATCTAATTACTTTAAGGTTAAAATCAGCTGCAGTCAAAAATATGAGAACCTGCTTTCTTCAACCAATTTTCAAGATAAGTGACATCATCTGATCCTATTTCATCATCACAAACAGGGAGACAGTAGCTGAATTACTGGGCACTGTTATTGGCACCTCAAAAGACCATGAAGAAAAGATGTCTCACTTTGCATTTTTGTACACAGTGGTTATATGATGTTCAGCTGATGGAGGGGCTATGCTGGTGAGCTTGTGGTGCTCCACTTTGTCAGTAAAAAGAGAGATGATGCTGTCTTCAATGCTCTTGAATCTAAGAGATGGAGACCAGTGAAAAACTGGAATGGCCAGTACATTTACTGGTGTCAGTAATGGCTGTGTTCTGCCACTGGAGTGTCCTGTGGCCTATGGCCAGACATTCAGCCCCTCATTCTACAAGTGTCTGTGGTCAGACAAGTATCTAGCAGATCACAGAGGTATTTTGGTGTCCTTTTTTAACACTTGGATGAGGCTTACACTAACAGAAGGGTTGCATGTGTGGATATATAAATATTACAGCTATGAGAGTGCTACACCCCTAAGGCATATGCTGCCAGAAATGATTGCAGAACATTAATAATGAACAAACAAATACAGGTCAAACTCTGCATTGAAATTTGCCTGTTATTCTATAGCATAATTTTATGCTTCTTATGGAGTGTTTAATTTTCCTGTACCTTACAACACTTTTAAAAAAACATACATTAGAAAATAGGAAATCATATGAAGAGGTCCATTCCTGCCATTCCACCTGGCAGGAGCCCTAGAGGGTGAAGAAGGACAGAAGGCTGTGGCCACCAGCCTGTGCTTTGCCCTGTGCCTGCAGCAACACAGAGGTGTTTCCTGAACACAGACAACCATTGTCCATGGCTCCTTCTGCTTCTCATCCTGTGTCTCCTCAAGCAGTATGGGAAAATCATGTATGGGGACTTTGCCTGGCATTTCTGTTAGAGAAACAAGTACTTTCAGCCTCCTACTGCCTTAACACAAGTCAGTAAAATGTTGCTAACAGGAATTAACCTAGGTATTATTTTGGACTTGAGATCTCCATATGTAAATGTATAAACTTAGCCTGAGACCAGTGCTCTCCACTTTACAGTCCCCAGCTTCCTTTGCTGTTTGCACTTTGGAGCTGCTTATGTCTCATTTTCTTCTCTTATTATTTTCTTTCTGTTTGGCAATTCTCAGTTTTATGCAGGAACACTGATGGTACCAAGGGGTCAGCTGTCAAACTATTGCTTCCTGCTGTGAGCAGAATTAAAAATTGACCATCTGGGGCTGAAGAGGTTTTGCTTGAAACCAGGTACAGATGAAGCAGAAAAATAAACAGTTTTTCCCAGTGCTTGCAATAGCATTGGGAAAAGGGTTTGTAAGAGCCTGTTTCTGTAACATTTCTCTCAATTTTCTAACAAAGCTCAAAAAGCAAGTGAAAGAATCCAAATGGGAAGAGGTGTGAGAGATACAACAGTGGGAGAATTCGGTAAACATGGGGAAGAAAATTAACTCTGGTCACATGGGACCGACTCTGGATGTCTTTCTGCAAGGCAGAGTGTTGGACTCCTCTGTCCCATGACTATCTGCACTGAAATCAGGAAGATACTTAGGTGAGAAGAGCATGGGAATGGGTGGAGGAGGTAAGCCTCCCAAGACAAAGAAAATAACAGGCAAACAGCCATTAATGGTCATTATTCTGATCGAAATATTTTTCCAAAGAAAAAGATTAGGAATACCTGCTTTCAGTTATTTGGTAAAATCTCTAAGAGCAGCAGTCATTAGCAGCACTTAAATGATAATGGATGAAAAAGCTAGGTTTTCCAGACATTGATATAAGAGAACTACGGCCTGAGGTGAGTGTGGGGATGTCAGATATTAGAAGAAAAGCATAAACATCTCCCATTTGCTCCTCTGTAACTGTAGAGATTTTATTTATTTCAAATTTATCTTCTAGTCCTTCTCATATAACATTCATGTTCTTATAGAGGTGAAATTCCCAGTGAAATTCATGTCTTTCTGTCAGCATACCCAAAGGAGGCAGAGAAAACATGCAATTAATGTGAATGATAGCTCCAGGAAGCTTATTAGCATAGGGCTCATTTATTCCCCCACTCTCAGTGCTTTGACCTTTCCCAAAGGAAATGGAATCTGTTCTGAGGAAACAGAAAACATCTTTAAAACAACTTCATCAGCACTGCCTTGATAGTATCATCCTGACCTTTGCAATCAGGTATCAATGATCAAGTAAGCAAATGACTACACATTTTCCTCCATTTGAGCAGAGTTATCCAATTCCTTGGGGGCAGACATGGAAACCACAAGAACCAATGGAGATTTGCCAATATAACCAGCAGTTCTGTCACCAGCTCAGAAATTAATTACTCTAGGTTATCCACTTTTTCACAGAGGTGGGATTTTCACGTCAGGAAAGAGGCACAGTGGATGTGGGGGCAGCTTTTCCAGTCCTGAAAAATCAGGGACCTTCATGCCCTTCAAAGTGTGCAGACTGAAAATGGGAGGAGAAATGAAAAAAGGTGATGCAGGAATAGATATGCAATCAAAATAATTCTGTGGAGCTGGACATTTAGCTGTGACACGGGAAACAAAGACTGAGATTCTTACACAGGGTCAAAACAAAGAGTTGGATATTGGAATTCACCTCCCCAAATTCTTGTTTTCCTCTGTTAAATCATCAGTTTTCAGAAGGAAATGGCAGATTAGGGAATCAGACAGTGACCAGCCTTTACTCTTCCCTCCTGTCACAGGATACAGGAAATAAGGAAATAAGGGAAAAGAAAATCAAGATGTTGAGACAAAGTGATAGAAATTTTCTCTTCTGTGCATGTTTCTATAAAAAATATAACCCTAAATTTCTAAGTGAAAATATTTTTACAGAAAGGTATTGGGAGAAATTCTGAGAGTATGGGAAGATGCTTGATGCACAAGAGAGGGTGTTTCATCCTAGATATTAGTAAGAGACTTTTTGGATAAAAAAATGTTATGCAAAAAAGAAACCTTTATCCTGTAAAAAAGGGAAAGAAAAATGGAAGGGACAAAAATGAATACTTGATCTTCCATATTGTGAATGAACTGGAGGGAAAAAAACCTGAGACATATCTGAAGAATCTTTAAGTTAAAGTCCTTTATTAAAAACTGCAAGAGAGAGATCTGGGGAAATAATGATGTCATGGGGATTCTAATTTAAACCTCAAAGATGACCTAAAAGTACTGAGAGGAGTGGAGTAGAGGGGGAAAGAGAAAATGTGTTAGATCCTAAAAAACTGGTAAAATGTCCTCCAACTATACAATTGAGAAACAACGGTACAAAAGAAGAAATGAGCTAGTCAGTAGTGAGAAAGAGGTGAAAGAATATGAAAGGCAGAGAATTAGTTGTAAATCAGTACCTAGGTAAGTACTTTGCTCCATTTTTACTTAAGAAGGTTACATTTTTATTTGCTGAGAATTTGTAAAAAATTTGCAGTGATGCTAAAACTTTAAAAAAATCCATCAAAAGCCCAAGAAATTAATAAAATCCAGGTTATTTGCACTGTTCAATTTTCTGGGCCTGTCTTGTCATGACACCTAAGCTCATAGTGAAGCTTCCCAGATCTGTATAGACCATCCCATTAAACTGCTGCCAATGTTTTCTTTGAATTGAGTATAATCCAGCACTTAGTAAGGAAGAAATATTCATAGACCATATCTGAAGAGCTTTGGAAAAAGTGTTAAAAGTACACTTGATGAACTATAACCTGGATTTAGCCAGGAGTCTGTTAAGAAAGTTTGAAGAATTTTCTGAAATCAGCCATTTAACATAAAGGTGGCATAGATACAGAAAGCACAACAGAAGCCTTATCCTTTCACAAAACCCTTTCACATCCCTGAAGGTGTCCACTTGTTTAAAGCAAAACATATCCCCAGATTCTCATTTAAAATATGGACTTCAGCATGCAGTGTGAGCAACACTGATGAACAGGTATAAGAAGCCTTGTCTGTAACAGTTTGGTTTCCCTATGTCAATATTCTGCCTTTGACAGTAGACCTTCATGTAATTTCAAGCAATACCTTTCTATCCTGATAGTAAATGCACTCTGCTCTTTCTGGAGAGGGCCTGCTGTTGTTCTCACCACCCCATATATATACAGGACCTCTGGAGAAGTCTTGGTGGCCAAAACGAAAGGGACGCCCTGTTGCGAGGACTGCAAATAAGCATTGTAGTGTGTGCTGATTTTGGCTCACTCATTTCCCATTCCACCCTAACATCTGTAAATTAAACTCCTATTTTCAGATTTCCAGAGACTGTTCTGAAGTTTGATTCCTTTAATTATGGCTTGAAGTAGAGGGTAGTGCATTCCAAGAAACCAATAATTACCGGCAACATGTTATTACAGAGAGACTTGTGCAGAGCTGCAGCTTTTGTGCAACTCCATGAGACATAACAAGAAGAAACTGCTGAAGATGGATCTGGCTAGGCTGCAAATAAAGAAGTCTCAGAATGTGAGTCTTCTTTCAGTACCAGAACTGGCATAACAGAATTAAGCTGCAGCTAGAACTGCCATTTGAAAGCCCCACAAGGTAAATAAGGAGTGATTTTCATCAACAAAAGGAAGATGAGGAATTAAATTTATTTATTTTGAAGACTATCACATATATACTTGTCAGCTCTATTGGTTTTGACATAGGGAAAGATATTTTCAGCAGTCAAAAAACCCTGGAGATTCAATAGGAAATACTTCCCTTAGAAAGGTCGTGTGGGGTGATTGTTCTGCAGACCTTTGTGAAACAGGAATCTTCAGCACTGTAATTCATGTTTGGCACTGGGCTCATTGAACCTGATGATCCCTTCCTATGCTCTGTTTCCCTATATAAAACTCAGCACATTTTCTGATTTGGAATTCCCAGGGTAGAGCGTGCTTCTCTAGAGGTAGATGTCAACAACAAAGAAATTTGTGTCTGAACTAGGCCTCCAGCTACATTAGGAGATCCAAACAGTCATCTGGGGCTGGTATGTTGACATTTCACTGCAGCATGTTATCAGTACATCATCAGTCAGGATCAGAGTGTGAACTATGACAGGACTGCATCTGCAGTGGCTTCAGAATTGTCTACACATTGACAAAGCTGTAAAGTGAATGTCATAGCTGGTAAAAACAAAACAGATCTTAGTGTTTATCCCAGAACATCAGAGAAGGAATATAGAGAGGAGGGCTGAAGCAAAAATTGTAGAGACAGGGACAGGAAGCCAACTGACCGGTTGCCATATTAGCTGAGATGCTTCTATCCTTTCTTTGTCTTTTTAGCAACCTGCTTTCTTTTGTAGAGTAGAAGTAAATATTATCATATTTCCAGAGTACAACTGATTGTCAGTATTGGCCAAATTAGGGCAAACTCCATATTTAAGACTAAGTATATAATTCAACAGAAGTGTCAAGACAGAAATTTCATTTAGGGACAACTTCCTGAAGGCACCAATTGCAACGGGTGCACTGCTACAGATCTGTGGTAGTAGAAGTGATCTTTGCTCTTTGCAATTCCTCCCAGACATTGAGACTTGGGATACAGATCTGTGTAGATCACACCTTCTCTTACCCCCATGGGCAATTGGGTGTGCTGGCCTCTTGGAGCACATTTGAAGAACATTAGTTTTGGCACATGACTGGGAATTCTCTGTGGCTGGCAAAACTGCATCATTAATTGACTTTAAAAAGAAATATGGACACTGTTGGATCTTGCTGAGTTTAGAGTTTGGTTGTGAGCACACTGCTGTGTGGGTTTGCTGCCTTCCTTTGTCAGACTGCAGTAAAGAGCAGTGGGAACATGGCAGTGCATCTGCCATGCCTGAGCGCTGCAAAGGAGAGGGGATTTGTGGCTCTGTGCCTGTAACAATGGAAACATGGCCCACAAAAAATGTCTTTGATGGCAAACCCAAAGATGAAACACATGCAGTTCCCTAGAGAATTATGTACTTTTTCTGGTTCCCTAAATGTCCTCACAGAGCATTGTCCCAGACACCAAGCTAGTGCTGAGTTCAATAGTCTGAACTCAGAAAAGCAAGATGCATCAGCCAGTGGGAAAGTATTTTCAAAATTTAGGTAATCTATTTTTGACCTATCAGATTTGATCATTCAGAAGGGTTCATGGGAGGGTTTACAAAAATCTCTTTGAAAGACAAGACTGGGAAATTCAGTCTGTGAGCGCGTTGTTTGTCATATTCAAGAACTCCAGTGGAGATATTGACTTGGCAGCACATTATAATTTTTCTTATCCTTCACATATATTTAACTGTTCATTGATACACAATTACCTTTTCTTTTCCTCTCAGTGCTTCATATATGTAGATAAAAGACTCCCATTTCATCTTATGGTAACATCCCCTTCCTCCATAGAAAGAAGTTATCCTTCTTTCCTCAAATTGTCAAATTGACTAAATTAACATTTCCCAACCTGTATTTACCATGGATATGCTAATAAAAGTATTAACTCTTCTATAAATCTTGCTTCATAGATGGCTGCATAGCAATACTTTTAGATCTAAGGAATCACAAAGCTTTCAGCCTCACTTGAAATTTGGCAGTGGAAACACTGGAAAAAGCAAGAAGAAAAAATTATCAGGGATGCTTAGAATTCTTTCCATCCCAATAGTTACCAGTAGACTGTGTTCAAGGTGACAATAATAACCTGGGATGAAATTATTTTTTACAATGACAGTTTGTAAAATTTTCACACATAAAATTCAGCCTGATTGAAATTAACATCTATAGAGTTAACTGCAGCCTTTCTGACAACAGAAGAATTTTGTTCAATATCATAAGGTGAAAATAATTTTTATTCCTATCTGGGAGCTGAGGAATGAGAACTTGCTAGCCAGCTTGCTACTTATGCATCATCTTAAATGTTCTAAACAATCTATCAAACTACATTAGAGATAATATTTTAATATCTAAATCATTCAGTGAAAATATTTCATTATTAAGTTCCCATAGCAGTATCACCACTTACAGTTCAATCCTCTACATTTTTCTTACTTTCTTCCTTTTTGGTTTGGGTTTTGTTTGTTTGTTTGTTTGTTTCTCTTTTTTTTGCTTTGTTTTGTTTTGTTTGTAATGGCTCTCAGATTTAAAATAAAATAATTTCCAGTCACTGCTTTTCCTAATGGTGCCAAAAACCTCTTTTGAATTCTTTATTAATGTCTTGCTGCCATGAAGCACTTTCACATCTAGTGTGATATTAGCACTCTGTGATTTTATTCTGCTGCTTCAGTCACAAGCTTTAAGTTGTTACAGAAAAAAATTAATGGCAGCATTGCAAAAGAAAAAAAAAGAAAAGAAAAAGAAAAAAGAAAAAAAGAAAAAAGAAAAAAGAAAAAAGAAAAAAGAAAAAAGAAAAAAGAAAAAAGAAAAAAGAAAAAAGAAAAAAGAAAAAAGAAAAAAGAAAAAAGAAAAAAGAAAAAAGAAAAAATACTGCTTCAGGGAGACTAAATTTTTCCTTTAGAGTGACTGAGTTGCACTCTAGAATGAATTAAAGTCCAAGCTTAGAAGGTTGATTTAAATCCAGCTAAAATCAATGTTAAGAAATGAGTTTCACACGTTTCTATTGACTCAGTACCTACAATAATTGATCCAGGATATGTATAACTCAAGCCAGCAATGAAAATCATATTTTTAATTTTGTTATCAGACTACCTCAGTTCCTCTGACATTTTAAATGACAAGGAAGTACAGTCTGTCCTACCCTAAATCCACAGGGACATGCATCTTCATTAGGTTTTTCTTTATCAAGTGACTATTCTTTAGAGCACTAACAACTGAAAATGCAATGAAATTAAATGAAAGTGCTTTTATTTGCCTGATCCCCTTCCCTGGTGGTAACTGCATCACTGTATGTGTCAAGCACAGGGTATGCCTGGAGACCAATAAAAAGTCAGACACTCAGCTGTGGGACAGACTGTGGATACCAGAGGAGCAGAGAACAAAAAGGATCTACAAAAACAGGACCTTTACAGAAAGAGGTTTTTAGGAGCCTCACTCTTAGGCTGTAGGACTGTGACTGTGGAGCTCTGCACAAGCCATTTCGCCTTCTGAATGGGAGGGAAAATGAGATGATGCAGCTGGTATTTGCATTAAAGATGAAGGAGCAGGATGCCTGCTTTTAGTACTTTTTGCACAAAACTACTGCTGGAGACACTGTTAGAGGGGGATACACTTCACCTTTGCTGCTTTTGAAAACTTCAGCACCCTTTTCTCCCTGAGTGACTTCACCTCTTACAACGTGGGAGGGACTGCTGACTCTACTTCAATAGACAGAAGCGTTTATTTTACCCAATTTTTTGCTTTTCTCCAATTTCCTTGCATTTTTTCATGCATGCTAAGATTCATTGAACCAGAGAGGGGAAGAAATGAAACATAGAGCTGTTATGCAAAGCTCTGTTTTAAAGTTCTCCACGTTCTCTCGATAGGCCAACATCTCTGCATTTGCTTCACTTTATATGATGGAATTCATGTGCAGCTCTTCTAGTTTGGTAAGTATTTCCATAAGTGCAACAGTAATTAAATTCAGCTATTGGCAGAAGTATAGAAGGTGCAATGCTGCCAAATAACTGAGAGTGCTATACTGAAAATTTAACCTTTTGCAAAGGACTGCTTTCAAAGTCGATGCAATAGTTTCTTAAAAGCACTTTAGTTTTAGTCTGGGAGGATCATTCATCTCCTGTTGTGTATACATTCATTGTGCATATCAGTTCTTCCCAAAGCAGCTCCAGAACTGTCTGCCTTCCATGCTAGCCTAGTTTAGACTACAGGCTGTTTAGAACAGAAGTTACTGCAGTGCCTTTAAAGCAAAACCAACTGCAAAATCAAGCTAAAACATCTAATTCAGAGAGGGGACTTTTCTCTAATGCAAACAGACCTACAAGGAAAATATTTCCCAAGTGCTTTGCTGAGGCAAGGCAATGATCTGCGGGAGGAAGATGACAGGGAATTTTCTGAAATTGAGAAACGCAGGCTGAGGTAGGGGACGTGACGTGGCTGTCAGCAGCAACAGCTATTTAGGATTGACCAGAGGAGTTCAGGCCTCAGCCTCTGCATGCCAAAAACAGCTCTGCTAAATGATAGAGTGGGAATTCCAAATAGGCTCTGGCCAGTCTGCTCGGATCTCACCGGACCACAGTGCCAGGCATGGCAATTAGACACACCAAAGAATGGCAGCAGTGGGGAGCTCCCTCTGCTCCAAACCTTCCTTGGTCTGTCTGTGGGTAAGGGGCTCATTTCATTCACCCCATCCACCTTCCTACACACTCTGCTTCACTTGTGCAGCAAGGTGGGACTCTTGATTTTTATGCAGCTCCTGTACCATAACAGTCTCTTGTAGCTGGTTTACCAGAAGCCCTAAGGAGTTACTGCTTTTTAATTCCTCAGCAGCCAATATGGTGTGCACCTCATATGAACCCACTAAGTCCACACCAAGGATTTATGCCAGATCCTCTGCTGCACAACTTCTGCAGCAAGATCAGTCTCCTTTCATGATTAAAAAATCATGTAATTAGTCACAAATGATAATAAGGGGGGGCAGACTTGCTCATTTTATCAGCATTTTTTAAAAAGCTCAGTACATCAGTCTTTCAATTTTATCTTTCTCCGTGTGGAGAACGCACAAATAATAATTTAAATATCATTTAAAGATGGAAGGTTAATGTGAGCTTTATGTGAGGATTTGTGTGAAAAATGAAAATAGATGGAAAGCAAAAGAAATGGAAATAAAGCAGTTGAATCTAATTGAAAGAGACTTTAAGAGCATCATATTTCCGTTCAGCTTCTTTGGTAGAAAGAAACTAAAATTAGTGGGAATCTGGAAAAGTGTAAATGACAATGATAGCTCTTCTTCCTGCTCCTCTGCATGCCCTCTTCTAACAAGTGGCTACTTCTTAGTCCAATGCCACAAAACTAGGTTAGAAACAAATTTCTCCTTCAACACAAGGAAGGATCAAGCACTGAGTCCTTTGACGCTGGTTATAAAGATATATAACCTTCATGCCATCCTTGAACTTGCAGATTTTTATGTCAGTTTTTTCTGTTATTTTGGCCCATATTCCAACAACTATGGTCTCTCAGTTTGAATGACCTTTGTCCAGACTGCTAAGAAACAACTGAGAAACACAATTTTTATGAGAGCATGTCCTAGGTATTGGCATGGTCCTATAAATACACGTGTGTCCCTACCTATAATTATGTGGGTGCTCTGTGCCAGTCCCTACTGATTATGACTATGGAACAGCCTCTTGTCCATAGGTGACTGTATTTAAAGATGTTAGAAAAAGAACAGCATCCTCAATAGCAAACACTTGAACCTTGAAGAATCATGAAGTGGTTTCCTGTCCATCCAAAATCAGTTGACAAGGCAAGAAGCAGGAAGGCCATGTAGCCCAAACAAACTATTCCAGGTTGAAATAATGACTGCACCAGGAACAGATCAATTCAGTGTCCAGAGCATTTCCTGTGCTATGACACTATCTAGAGTCAGACTAGATCATTAAGTTACAGATAATTTTCCTGCCAATTGTTTCTATTTACCACATTTTGAATATGTGGTCAGTGTTTTCCTTCCAAGATTCCCCAGCTGCTGCTTACCTATCCACTCATATTTTCTTTTCACATTCCCTAGCAAGAGGCACAGAGCAGAGAGGTCTGGGGGCTGCTTTGAAGTGATCTAGAGTGGCAGGAGGGTTGCAGAGGGAGCTGGTGCCACATGCACTGCTGCCAAGCTCTAGAAAACTACATTGCACAGGTTCTCTGGGAAAAAAAAATGTTGCTGAATGCAAAAGAAACAGTTTTGCAAAACATTTTTGACTTTAAAGGGAAAAAAGAGCTTTCAGATGCATTGGGGGGTGGAGAGAAATCTTGGTTACACCTGCCTTCCTGCCTGACCCCAACAATTCTACCTCCAGGATGTCTATTCCAGTTTTTGTTGATTTAGGCCTGAAGCAGAATTTTTTTCAAAGCAGTTTCCTTCTTCCTAGACTGCTGGATTTGGCCTTTATTCAAAGGGCAGTGGCCCACCCAATCAGCCTGCTGGGATGTTTCCCAAGGAAAACACCTCTCTGCTGCAAGCCTGTAGTCACTTGCAAGTGAGTACATGGCTGAGGAAGCAGGGGGAGAAAGGAATTCCTCCAGATTTTCCTTCTGCATCTTTTCCTTTAACTACAACTGTGTGTGCTCCTTCTCTTCAAACACTTTTGTTTCATGCAGCAGGAGAGGGTTGGCTGTGTGTCTGTGGAAGTATTTTGTCACAACAGCAATATGCAGTCATTCTTTTTTCCCTTTCACTAAAGTAAAAATCATGAAGCTCTTTGCAGTCAGTCACCATCCCAGACAACGAGAATGAGAAGCTAATCCAGGAGCAGGAGCTGTATGGCCAGCACCATTCCTTCAAGGCACAAAAAAAAAAAAAAAGAAAAAAAAGGGGAAAAAAAGAAACAGGAAAATAAAAAATAAAAACCAGAGCTCTGGAAACAAACAGAATTTGGAACTCTTTTCCCAGCTATCCATACCACTCTTCCTCCCCTGCTTCCAGGCTGTCTTGCTCCCAGGGGCTGGGATTGCTCAGCAGAGCCTGTGGCCACGCTGGTGCTGGTGTCTGGCCTCTGCTAAAGCTGTGACTGGAGAGAAGTGAGGATGACTGGGAGGAATTAGTCCTGCTTCATGCAGCTTTTCCTGAATTGTTTTTCCTGTCCTTAGAATGGGGTGAAGAAAAATTATGCATCTAAGTAGCTGGCTGGTTGGGCTCCTCCCTCGGTCCATCCTTCCCTCTCCCCCTCCCCTTGCTCCGCTTTGGTGCGCAGCCCGCTGACTACGTGGACACCATGGAGCAGAGCCAGGCAAGGGACACAGAAAGACACGTCCTCTGTCAGAGCTCCTCTCCCTTTTCAAAAAGCCTTCTCAGGTCTAGCAATTCTACTAGCAGCTCTTCATTAGAAAGAGAATTTAAGGAATAAGGATTCAAATTAATGCAGATCACACTGAAGCTCCAGTGATTTCCCACATTTTCAGACTCAGTTAATTTCAGTTTGACGGCATGGCAGGAACATTTTCTTAGCACCATTTTCAGATTTTTTCCTTTAGCCCCTGATCTCTCAAAACAATATTTTGGAAAACTCAGATTATATCCCAGTGCTGATTATTCGATACATAGCTTGATATAGTTCCCTTTACCCAAGGTGAGAGATTGGGAATCAGCCTTGGGAATCAGCCTGGCCTTAATTAAAAACACACAAACGACTATAGAAGTTTTTAGGTGGATGCTGTGTTGCACTAAAAGCACTTTTAATTGCTACTGTCTGTTCTTTTGTCTTGGTGTCATCACCAAAAAAATATCTGTGCTGCATGCTGAGGTAAGAAATGCATGTAATGTGCATAGGAGTCTCAGGGGGCTTGGAAACTGTACTTGGAAACCAGAATATGAGTGGGAGTGGACTGTGGATGATTGTGGGCATGAGTCTGTGATGGGGTGCTGTGGAAGAACAGCAGAGCCCTCCAGCCTGCTGAACATTCGTCACAATAACATTTGTTATTGTCTTCAGGATGTTTGGTGAAATATTTAAGAAGGTGCCAAGAAGGAAGAACAATGTGATGGTTTGGCAAGTAACACAGAGAGAATTGATAATATGCTATCAGATGCAGGGACCTTTCGGCACAACTCTCTGAATAACACCAGAATCTGCAAAAAAAAGGGATTACCAAATAACAGCAGAAGCTTCTCAGAAATTCTGAGAAAAGGCAAAAACAGGTAGAGGGGAAGAAAGATGCTTTAAGGCATTAAATTCTCTGTCTCTGTTAGAAATCCCTGCAGTAATGAAAGTCTGAAGCAGTTAGCCCTTTCGCTATGGCTGCTTTGTTTTTTATGAGAAAATAAAACCAATGAGGTATCTTCACCAGGGACCAATTTTGTTCTAACATAATTACTATTTGTTCCTCAAGCTGGAGGTTCCTCAGGACTTAGGGTCATCTAATTTTCTTAAAATATTCCTAACCAATATGGTTGGTGGAATTATGTGAACTTCTTGCTCCCTATTTCTCCTGCAGCTGTTCCTCCATCCTTATCCCAGGTCACTTCTCTGTGCAGCTGGGGTAAGATACCTCAGGGAGCATTCCCCTTCTAAACAACCGATCCTTCTGACAGGGGAAGTGGGACACCCAGACCAAGGGGATCCAGTCCTTGAAAAGTTCCTACCCACCTTAGGAGAGGGGAGGGAGGATGAAATTCCCTGGGTGGCTGATAAATAAAGGCTATAATTGAATAAAGAGGAAAGAAAGAGAGTGAGAGAGCACATAATAGAGATAACAGAACTCAAACTGAGAGGAGTAGGTGGTGGAAGGGAAGAGAAAATGCTGGAAAAATGCAGAGGCCAGTATTGGGGAAGACCAGTCACATTACAGAGCTGCTCCTGGGAAGTCAGCCAGAGTATCTCTGTAGGAGTCTTCATCTTTCCCTCTGACTGTAAAACAGTGCTAAAGACTCACACAGCATCCAGTTAATGAGCTTAACCAGTGGTAAGGGGAGCATCAACTCAGACATGATTGGATACCAGCAAATCAGTTCCCTAGACTGTGCCAGAATGGAAGATACTGGTTGGAGATTCAGATATTTCCATCTTCTCTCCGGTAAAGTCTGATGGCTTTCATTAACCCCACATTATCCCTAGTATTTTTCACTTTTCTTTGTGTTTCAGTAGCACTCTGAGAGTGCACCCACATCACCAAACTCTTATTATTGCTTTTCTAGTAACAGCTCTGTTTCAAATTTTTACCTTTATTTTTATAACAATTTTTCTGAACCGTGGCAAGTCAGAGAAGTCACATAAATGTATTTGTTTTTCAGGACCACAGCTCTTCTTCCTTAGAAAAAGATCCTGCTCACTTCCATTCAAGTTCAAGGGTTGAAGAACATGAATGAGAAAATTGGCCCACAGAGAGGTAACACCGGTGAAATGATCCAGAGACTGCAGATGTCTGTGTTACACTCTGCAAATACAGGTTTGTAGCCTGAAGACCTGCACTTTTTTATTGCTGTGAGCCTTGGGACAAGTCAGAGTGGAAAAACAGGATGTCATCTAGATTCAAGAAAAGGACACCAATATTTTCTATGTCTAAATTTTCTTAATCTATAAATCCAGGGACACAATCATAAAGCATTTTAAAATTTCTAACATACTGCAGGAAAAATAGAAATATTATTCTTTAAATAAGATTTGAGCTGAGTCTTTGCCACAAATCAGAAACTAGTATTTTATTTGTATTTATTTTTACATATCTTGAAACTTTTTCTTATTTTCAACACGGACCCATCAGATGATTCTCAGACTAATTTTAAAATTTATTTCTCAATACCACACACTTGTTTTAATCCCTTATAATCTTGAGACAGGCCATCTGGTAGGACCAACAGAATGGTTTAGTACACTGGGTCCTCTCTAGGTCCTCTGGATAACATTCTGCAAGTGTTACAGCATTACAGCCATGAGGCTTTTCAGCATTCAACAGGTTCCTGTTGAACATCCACACATTCATTTTCATATCAAATAAAGAGAGCTGGCAAAAAGAACATGCCTTTAAAACCAGGACATTGTAATACAGAGGTGCAGGTGTGTGTTTTCTGGGGGCTGATAGCTGTAATGTCCTGAGGGAGTGCACAACTGGAGGCAACTTCTAAGCTCAGATTGTGAAGTCTGTGGCAAGCCCTGTGATGCCTGAGCATCACCTTGGATGACTGAGCCAGTCTTTTCTGCTCCATTTCAGAGATCCTGGTGATGAGGGTCCAGCAGTCACCTGGATTGCAACAGTGTCAAGAACTTAATAGCTACACACAGACAGATTTGAGGTTTTTGTCTGACTAAATGGGAAGCTTTTACCCACAAAATGTGGCTGTCTAAATTTTGTATAAAGTGTGTTGGCATATGTCTGCCTGTGTGTGTCTGTGAGTGGCTATACACGAGAGACTAAGAGCCAAACCCCTCTGGAAACACGCGTGAAACTACACATACTCTACTGTGTGTGAACAAAACCTCTACAATTTAGCCTAGAAATGCTTTTTTTCTGTTATTAATGATACTCTAGCAATTTCCCTGTCAGAGAAAAAAAATATCTACACATACTCTACTGTGTGTGAACAAAACCTCTACAATTTAGCCTAGAAATGCTTTTTTTCTGTTATTAATGATACTCTGGCAATTTCCCTGTCAGAGAAAAAAAAAATCTACAGATATATCTATATATCTATACACACATAAAAGCATCTATGTTGTCTTAGGCATCATGTATGGGAAAGTGTATTTGCATGGTAGTGCTTGTGTCCTAAATAGATGCAAGTGGTGATGCACTTATAAACCAAATGTAGATTTAGAGGATAAAGACTTGATGTGAATATGTGAATATCTGGCAACTACAAGAAATATTAATGGTGGTTCAGCTCTTGGGTTCTTTCTGAAATGCCATGTACCACCTGAGCTTCCACTATGGTTCATTATCCTATGACCCACCTGAAATTCTTGTACTGGACCTGAGATATGCAGCTTATGTGTCTTCTCCCTGGCCTTCCCGAGCTCCTACCCAACAAGCAATGCAGACAACCTACAGACCAACCAAAGCATCCTCAAGCAGGATATGCAGAGTGCTGTGCCTCCTAGCTGCTGGCTGGGTGGTGATGAGGACTGGAGATGTTCAATGCCAGGGCAGTCAGGACTAGGGCAAGGCAGGTGGGAGAACCCAACAGAAATCCACACACCTGGAGGGTCAGGAATTACCCTTAGCAGGGTAAGGTGATGGAGGCACGATTCAGGGAAGGAAGGTTTCACAGACAGCTCATTAGCAAGGGAGAACAATGAGCTGGCAAGAGGCATGAGCAGCATGTAGGGAGAGGTCTTATGCAGAAGAGGCTTTCAGGTAGTGTGAGAGAAAACAATCAGAGGAAGAGTGACATGGGCCAAGGAAGAAACAGGTCACAGTTTTAGGGTTGTAACATAAAAAATGCTGCATATAATATGACCAAAATTGTTAACTGGAGAAAATATCCCAGATGTAGGTTATACTTTCTGACTGAGCTATTTGTGAAGATGATCATAAAAGGGGTGGCAGGATATAGCCTATATTTTCCAGTTCTCCAGACTCAGAGACATAATGCTGACCAAGGCAATTTCTCCTCTCCCAAGCTGAAAGGGATGTTCCTGTTGTTTGTGGGGAAATCTCAGCCCTTGCTGGTACTTTTACAGTTCAAAGTACCCATCACCTTTGGGTGGGGTGCAGGTGCTCCAGTGGTGACTGTCCCTGAGGCTATGGATGCTGTGGCAAAAGGGTGCAGCTCTTTCCAGGCAAGATTTTTTTTCCCTGTCTGCGGTGCTCACGTCAAATTCATCCACGCTGGCCACAGCCTGCGCCAGAGGAAATCCAAAATTTTGGAGATGGCTCTTGGAGCTGGTGCCCAGCCCTCCTCCCTTTCAGGCAGAGGAGCAGCAGCGCGTCTATGGTGTGTGGGGCTGGTCTCAAGCAGGAGGAATGTGGCTGACAGGGAGGTAGAAAAAAGCAAAGGGGACAGGCTGCAGGAATGGACAACAGTGTTCACCGTGCTCCCTGAGTTTTGATACTGACACGACACGAAAACAGAAGTAATTCCTTACATTTTCTGACTCCCTTCACTCCTGAGCAAGTTAAGGGGGGGATACATGCTTTCACAGCCAATCCTTTTTTTCATCAATAACATCAATCTGGCTCCTTTGCTTTCACAGTAGCAAGGCAGCAGGGTTTTTCACCTTTTTCCAGGCTCCTCCTGCCTGCCTTTTTCTGTTAAATTTGATGGTGACCCATTTAACAGAACTCACTTCAGTATATCTGGAAAATTTCAGTAAGGGTTGACTTAGGATACCAACTCCTCATTAACCCTTGAAAGCCACAAAGTATCTGAACATATAGTACAACTGAGATCAAGACTGACTTTGAATGGAAATTGTATCTGATTTTTACAAGGACTATAGCTTTGAAAAATAACAGACTTTTAGGACTTCTCACATGGCAAAAACCAGGTAATATCAGAAAAAAAAATGTTTTAAATCTTGAATGGGATCTCTGCAAATAAATCTGACTTGAAAACATGGCTGAAAATCATTTGTACAATAATTAGGCTCAACTGATTTTTTATTCATTCCGTGGTTTTAATTCTGAAAACAAGATGGGCAACTGCTGCTTTTTAAATCAAATCCTTACCTTGCGCTGCACAGCCTCAAACTTACTCATATGAGAGTGGGAAAAAAACCCACATACCATTACTTTCAAAACCTCTCTATTGTATTTTTATAGTCTCTTTTTTCATCTAGTCTTTTTCAGTCTAACTGCTGCTCTGTATTATAGGGTGTATCCGAATCCAGGGAAAACCTCTGGCCAATTGTTTTTGAGGAACGTTCCGAAGGACTGCGCTGCTCTGCTCGGGAGACTGAGAGTGCCACGTCGCTCCCCAGCTACACAGGCTGAGAAAACCATCATGGTTACTTCTGCAGCTCCTGATGCGGTTCTGGGTGGGAACTTCCGATGGCCAACATTGGGTTTTTTTCCCCTTGGCTGCAAGGATTATGGCAGGATTGTACTTGCTGGGAAAACGATGGGGGCTCTGAAGCATAAAACTGGATCACAGGGACCATCTAGTGTTCTTAGCCTGCACCACCACTGTAGCAGTGCCTCGTGTCTGCAGAATACAGATGGCAATGTTCTGCAGTCTGCTGGATTAAATGTCTAATATTTCAAAGAAGGAAATCAAATACCACTTGAATACTATAGGTCAGCACAACTAGTTTTTAGCTGTTCTAATTGAGAAAATGAGAAAAGTACTTTTGAGTGGTCTTTTTCGGTGTTCTGCTCTAAATAAAATGAAAGCTGTGTTTTTCAATGTATTCACAGAGAATCTATCCCTATTTTTCAGCTATTTTTTTTTTTAAAGCAAAGCAGAAAAGATGTTGAGGGTGGAAAGGACACAATAATCTGGCTTTAGAAAGTCCAAAGTTTCCATCTTGGATACATTCACTGTAAGGCACCACAGCCCAAGCTCCACTGCACGAGGTGCTTGGAGAGCAGCAGCTGGGATGCCTGGGCATGAGGATCAGACCATGCAGTGGCAGAAAGCCGAGCTGGACACCAGTGGGAGAGTCATGGTTTGCCACAAGGTTTAGGAGTGACAAAATAGAGAATTAGGTTGCTCCTGGGTCTGCTGAGGAATGGAGGAGAGAGTGGATTTCCAACATGCTGGAGCAGAGATGAGGGGAGCGTATCAAGACTGCAGGCTGGGTTCTGGCTGGGCTCCTGGGAGGGAAAACGAGGGTGGGACTGAAGCTGTGAGGAAGGGCTGAGGGTGCCAAGGCTCTGCTTGCTGCAAACCTCATTCCCCCCCACACCAGCCAGGGTTATGCACATCCTGCTGCCCTTCCCCTCCACCACAGGGCACTGCCTTTCCTCTCCCACTTTCATTTTGCAGACAGAAATTTGGCCCTTCGGAGTGTCAGGCTTTGCAGAGGACAGCAAGTTTGGGGATAACACCTGTTGTAAGAATATAATCATCACCTGTGTCTTGATCTCAAGCAGAAGTGCAGAAGTGCCTCTTTCCATGTTTGGACACTTGATTATTTCCGGAATTTAAAAGGTAAATGGGACAGCAGGCTTTAGTGAATTGTGACAACTTGCCAGAATCCCAGGGCTATTTCATCCCAATTGAAGAGAAAAATAAGAGGCAGAGGGCCTTAAGGAAATAGAGACCTTCACTCTATTTTAGCTTGCAGATAAAAAATTCCTCTAAAGAGCATCTAGAGGCAAGGAACGTAGGGAGAGGGAAAAAAGGAACACACTCCCCACAGGTCTGATCAATGGGGATTCTTTGGGTGATTTTTTTCACTGAAAAAAGAAGACTTTGCACAATCAAAAACGTTTGTGAAAGTATTTTGTTTCTCAAAAAGGTTCAGCCTTCCAAAAAAAAGGAAAAAAGGCTTGGAAGGATATCTGAGAAAATAGAAAAAAAATGCCAGTAATTCAAAACAAAATGTATTTCAAAATGTATTTCCACCTGCACATCAACGTTATTCATTTTAAAGGAATTTTAAAATGTTCAAAACCTAAATGAATACTTTATTTCATATAATTTATTCAAATTAGGAGGGATTTTATGCAATATTTTTCATCTTATAATCTTATCCCTGCACCTCATCTTTGTGGACTAGATAGAAGCCCTGTTCATGCATTGATTCTCTGACAGAATGAAAGCCTGGACATGTCCTAAAATCCCAAAGGTAATAGGAGAGACTAAAGTGGGAAGAAATGTGTGAATTGTTGTAAAATAATTTCCATGGAATAGGACAGCAAGGCATGATAGTAATCCTGTGGGATATGGAACAGTATAAACAATAGTTTAACATTTTTCCTAAGTGTTAAAATCTTGCCCAAATATTCAAAACCTTTTGTGAAAGACTTTGTGCTTTCACAAAAAGCTTTTTGAAATTGAACTTTTCTGAACCTTCAGTGTGCCTTGAGCACATGCTCATAAACTGGGAAATTTACTCTAATTAATTGAGATTAAGACACAACTTTCATTCCTAGTCAAAATGTTTGTATTCCATATTCATGAGTAGGCAGGAAATACATTGTATTAAATTCAACAGTAAGCACATTAAGGTGTGATATATTCTTACTGTAGACATTGTTCACTATTTGTACCCCACTATATGCATTTAGCAAGCCACAAATGATGATCTTTAATTACAGCACAAAAATGAATGAAACCCCCTTAGTGATGCGTGGGCTAACAGAAAAACCTTAGAGTTATTTTTAAAAAAAAACTGGGAAAATTAGCTTTTATTTTTCAATACATAGAAAAAAGGTGGGAAAATTAAAGGAACTTCAGTGAAATGTAAAGTAAAAAGTTAAAACACAACAACTCCATGTTGGCAGTGGTACAAGAACAACAACCCTGTTTTGGAACTGGCGCTGTTTAACATCTTTGTTGACAACATGGATACAGACAGAGGGGTTAAAGCATCCCCAGTGTGTTCACTGACCACACCCAGCTGTGTGGTTCAGCTGGCACACTGGAGGGAAGGGATGCCATCCAGAGGGACTGTCATGGGCTTGAGAGGTGGGTGATGTGAGTCTCATGAAGTTCAACAAGGCCAAGTGCAAGGTCCTGCACCTGGGGAGAGGCAATAAGCACAAATACAGGCTGGGAGGAGACTGGAACAAGACTGGATCCCTGAGGAGAAAGACCAGGGGATGTCTGTGGACTAAAAACTCAATTATGACTTGCCAGTGTGCGCTTGCAGCCCAGAAGGCCAGCTGCATTCCGGGCTGCATCAAGAGAGGAATGGCCAGCAGGTCAAGGGAAGGGATTCTGCCTCTCTACTCTGCTTTTGTGAGATCCCACCTGCAGGGCTGTATCCAGCTCTGGTGCCCTCAAGACAAGAAAAGCATGGGTTTGTTGGAGCAAGTCCAGAGAAGGGCTGGAGACGCCTGTCAGGCAGGCTGAGAGAGTTGGGGCTTTTCAGCCTGGAGAAGAGAAAGTCCTGGGGACACCCTGCAAGCAGCATTCCAGTACTTAAAAGATGCCACAAAAGAGCTGAAGAGAGACTATTCAGAAAGGCAAATAGTGATAGGACAAGGGGAAATGGCATTAGGCTGAGGGAAAGTAGGTTCAGATTAGATATTAGGAAAATATTCCCTACTGTGTGGGTGGTGAGGCACTGGAAATGTCTGCCCAGAGAAGCTGGGGATGCCCAGCTGGAAATGGATGGGACTCTGAGTAACCTTGTCTAGCAAAAGGTGTGCCTGCCCATGTCAGAGGGATTGGAACTAAATGATCTCTAAGGTCTCTTCCATCCAAAACCATTCTAAATAACTTTTCTTTAGGATGAGTGACAAACTTCTTTGGAGAGTAATACTTAATAGTTAAAAATTATTTCTCTGGTGAAGAATTTTGAATCGACTTACCTTTAAAGTTACTTAATTTCTTAAATTATGACCTTAGGTTTTGCTGTGCTTGCACTGATAGGCCATCTACTGTTGGTTTTGTGCATTATAATAAATAGGTGTGACTGTGTTCTGTTCACTTGATCTGTGTCCATGCCCTCCCTCTTCCAACACCACAACAACTCTGCCTCCACATCCTTTATCAGGCAAAGTAGTATTAAAAGCATACAGGGTGGCCTGTGTTGACTGGCTCTTCTCTCCTGGGGTAAATACCTCCATGAAAGCACTAATTTAGGTCTTCTTCCTCCAGGTGCTTTTTCTGGTGTTTTTTGGAACTGTCCCTCTGACATAGCTGCTCTTCCTTCAGACCTTGCACAGATCTGTCACCAGTTCAGAAGTTACTGGGGGTAGACTGAGTCACATGGAAAAAACTGTTGCACGAAGTCATAGTTAATGGAAAATAGGTCTACAATGGATGTGAGGGTAAGCCCACTGCAGATGTTCCAGTGCTCAGGCACACTGTATTGGTGCCTAGATCCCACAGTCCTTTTTGTTCATAGTAAACCTGCTCTCTGCCCAGAGATCTGTACAATTACCTGGAAGTGAGTTGTGTTGGGTGGGAGTCTGTCTCTTCTCTTAAGTAACAAATGATAGAACAAGAGGAAATGGCCTCAAGTTGCACCTGGAGAGTTTTAGATTGCATCTATATCTCAGGAAATATTTATTCAAAAAGGGTTGTCAGGCTCTGGAACAGGCTGCCCAAGGAGGTGGCTGAGTTGCCATTGCTGGAGGTGTTTAAAAAATGTGTAGATGTGGCACCTGGGGACATGGACTAAAGGTGGACTTGGCAGTGTTGGGTTAAACTGTTGGGCTCAACGATCTTAGAGGTCACAGAGGTGTGAAAGCTGAAAACAAGCTTGTGGTGTGCTGGGTCAGATCCTAGGGCTCTCTAATTAGCCTGAATTTATTTCAAAAGAGCTGTTTGCCCCTTTGTGGCCATGTTCTGCCAGACCAAATAATTTGGGTTCTTTAGTAACATGGCACAAGGGGCATCTCTGGACTATGAAGTTCAGACACCTCCATTCATGTCAGACCTCTATGACACTTTAGGAAAATCTCTGCAGCCTGTGTTGAAGGAGGAAGAAAGGAGCAGGGATGCATCTTGAGGAGGGAGGCTCTGCTAGAAGGAGGCTGGATGCAGCTCCTGCTGCCTGTGTGCAGTTTTGCTGCAATCTTGCCTTTTGAGCTATGAGGGAATGCTGTGCCCCTGAAGGCCATGGCAGCCGCCCTCTTCAACCCATAAGGACTGTGACCACGGAGGAGATGAGGCTCTCTGATTAACTAAATAACCAAAACAAAGAAATTTGTCCTTCAGAGATGCTGCTCCTTATTTTTCCAAGACAGCAAACGTCCAAAGGCCAGATTTGAAGCAACTGGACTAGTAAGTATTTCCTAGCTGAAGTTTTTTTCTCTATTTTCAGACTTCAATGGAGCTGAAGTCCAAACTGCTGTGCTTTAAATTGCACAACTTTCCTATTAGCATAGCTGCTGTTGGGATGTATGTATTCTAAGACTGTTTTTTGAAAACAAACACAATGTTTTGTAGCTGTGACTGCTGGTACCCTAATGTACTTTCAAAGGCAACCAATCTGTCTATCTTCAAGAAGAAAACACTATCACACACATAAAGGTCTCTATTAATGTTTGTTTTTCTGTTTTTCTTATAAATGTTGTAATTTTTTTCCTTTTCATCATATAAAATTGTGATAAATGAGAATGAAGCATATGGTTTTCCTCTGTAAATGATAAATATTAGCAAAGTAAAGTAAAAAGCACCAGTCTCACAGGTAATGGACTAGTGAAAATCACAGGGATTTAAATAAGGAACTAGTTACAGCAGATATCACAGACTGGAATGTTTTCCTGTTTATCACCACACATAATTATTTAACACAAATCAAGGGAGTTATTTCAGATTTAAAGTTATACTATGAATATCTAGATATTATCCAGCATCAAATTATAATGACAGAGTTATAAGCACTTGCAGTAATAAAAATTATAGAATACTCTTTGTTGTAAAAGTACATAGCTTTCCTCTGTGACTTTGTTCTTCGCAAAACATTTAAGGAAATGATGTATGTGAAACTCTGCTTTTAGAGTTTCACTCTAAAGAGCATTTCATTTTAGAGCTTAAATGTCAGGGAAAAATGCATTTTGTAAAAGAAAGGACTGACTGAGCCTCTGACCAGATAACTAATGAAACTCAAAGTAACCCCAAACAGTACATACTTAACTCTCCTGGCAAACATGATTATTCTCACCATTGTTTTTCTTTCCAGCCTTACATGTTTGCTGGAACAATTCCCTTTCCTGACAGGGATGTACATAAAATATACCTGCACAGCTTCACCAGTTTTAATCTTGCCATAATGTATTCCTAACAGCAAAATGCTGTGAGACTTGGTGTAGTTATCAGCAGCACCACATGGTGTCTGTAGTGCTAAAGAAAAGAATTCATATGAAATACAGCTAGAAATATTTCAGCAGTGGTTTTTGTGGTTTTTTTTTTTTTTTTTTTTGAAACCTGACTGCACTCATGTAGTAAAAAAGGTGGAGAAAGTAGTGAGAGTAATACAACATTTGCTGCTTTCTAACAGGTGCATTATAGGAAAGTGTCCAGGGATGAGAACCTAGAAACATGGAAAGATAGGGCATGGAGGGATCTCAAAGGGTTGTCTGGTACTGCAGCTCTGTCTATGTCTTTCTTGGCAAGTATTTGAGAAAAACATATGAATGATGAGAGAAGAATAAAAGTAAGATTTCCCTACCTCTTCAAGGAATTCCTTCCAGGGTTTCACTAGAATTAGCTCTGGATTTAAATTTTTTTTTTTTTAACTCAGTCTTTCTTGTTCAATGTCCCATTACTATGAACTTTGAGAACAAATCTTTCCTCTACTCTTTCACTATGCTCCTCCTTGTTTTTGTTTGTCTTTCATTTGCTTTTGTTGGTTTTTTTTCTTTTCCCTAGAGATTTACAAACAGTTTGTTGGTTCATGACTGGCATTTTTTTCAGATGAATTGAAGTTTTGATCCTGGGGTTTTTGATTCTCTGGCTCTTTCTTTTTAATTTTTTTAAGACAAGCATGTCTTATGTTGATGAATACCACATTTCTCCTTCAATAACTAAAAATAATTGTTAGCAGTGCAGAGAGTTATCTAACCATTTTTAGGTATCATGGGATGAAGTCATCAGAACCAGATGAATAAAATATATTAAATAATTGAAGATGAGGTCTTTCTTTCCTGCCACATATAAATTATGCTACCTCACTTGATTGTGCTCTTTTTAACGAAGAATGTCTTAATGAAAATCATTACCTTATTCTTCCCTTTAACTTTTTTTTTTTTTTGGCATGCTTTGTGTTAATTGCAGCTCATTCTATTCCTTGCCTTTCCAAGCAGTTGTGCTATAACTCTGTATTAATGCCTGGTAGCTCAGCCTTTCTTTTCCTCCTTGCCTTATAACTGAACTACGTGATTGGTAATTTTTTTGTCAAAATGATCTTATACTATACTTCCTATGCCCCTCCACAACTGGATAATTAACACCTGCCCTTAGTAATAATTACCTTTTTTTCTTGTTCCCTTCTAACTTTAGCACTGAGAGAATTATAAAGAAGTCCTCAGAGTTTAATGGTGTTTGCCTTTCTGAAATCTGTAACTCGGGCTTTTCTTTCATTTCTTCTACCCTAATGATCATAAACTTCATCATTTAATGACCACTCTCACCTCAGTTACCTTCCACTTTGAGAGAGGAATTTGCTGCTCTTTCTCAGAATTGTACCTCACAAACCATCCCTTTTGGTTGGTCTCCTCACCTATTGATCATGAGCTACCCTTCATGAGCTGGGTGGGAAATCTGTAGTGCATGTCTAGTTGGTGTCTGGGTGAAATCCACTAATGTCAATGAGTAACATTTCTCTAAGAGCTTGCCAAAAAACCTTCATGCCTCTGATCTTTACATGTTCATCAGCATCATGAAGTCTCTATTTTTCTCTATTAATCATCACTGAGAAACTTTCAGCAGAACGCATTAACAACTAAATCAAAGCATTGGTATCTATCCCTGATTTAAGGGGGAAAGTTTGTTTCCTTTTTCCCTTGCAGCTAATTTCTGAACAAGTTATTCTCTTGTGGAACAGTATTTATTCACATAGGTAATCTCCCCAGTTCTCTGCCAAGCCATGGCTGTGCACAAGTTCAGGCACAAATGACGAAACCTGCAGGACTCAGGCTGAAAGCCTGTTACAAACTGTGCATCTTAATCCCAGGTTAGATTTTGACACAGCCTCTGTTCCAAGTCATAGTATGGTATCCTAATTCCCCTCAGCATTTTTTATTTGTGTTAGCACATTAACCATGTTTATGCACTTCCCCTATTTAAGAAGACTCTCAGTATAACTATTATTCAAAAAGAAATTTATCCCTCATTTGGAAATACACTTGCACTTAATGGATGAATTATTTGCATGAATAGTTCACTCATTATTTAAGGCCTGTGCAAGTCTATTTGAGATGTGCAATCATTTAAATTATAAGTAAGGGATAAAAATAAAGTGAAACCTGATCCTTCCATTCCTAATTCCTGTAAAGAGCATGTATATCCTCTCGATCCATGCTAAGAGATGCAGAGCAAGGTCTGCAGATTTACAGCAGGATTTTTGCTCCTTCATGAATAACAATAAAAGTATTTGTTTTATTAGTGAGCTGGTGATTGAATGATTTTCTTGCTGATCCTTTTAAGATACACATTTTCTTTTGGGTTTTTCTGTCTTTTGGGGGTCCTTCTCTGGTACCTGGAAGATAAAGATTCAAGATTTATTATCAAAATTTTTGTAGAAATAGCTTATTTAATCAGCCACCCACAACACATTCACAGCTGAAAGCTTGATTCTGGAGTGGTGTGAAAATAGTTATGAGAAGAATTATAATAAGAAAAGAAATTGCTGACAATATAGCTCTACTAAAAAATTCCACAAAATTCAAGCTACTAAGTTCTTCTTGTCACACTCCACTGCCTTTCTAGGGAGGCTTTTAGTCTTTAATATATTTTCAAGAGTTTAAATGGAAAAGTAGGCCAGTGTCCTTTATGATGACAGACACAGTATGCACCAAGCCATTGGCTGACTAGGGTGTTTGGTAGGACATGAGCTGGGTGTAGTAATGACTTTCCAGTCCTGGGGTTTTTGAGGAAGCCCTGAAATCACCTAGAGGAGGATGTATTGCCACCCTTGGAAGCTGTTTGCATATCCCACAGTTTTTGATTAGAACAAAGTGCATGGCCTTTTTATAGTTTATTGCAGCTTTACCCATGGGCAGTAGGGACAAATCCTACATCATGCTTTATGTCTCCAACATAAGCCCATATTTAACAAACAAAAGGTGAAACAAAAGTGTACCATGCCCACATTCCTGTCACATGAAAACAACTACCCTTGTGGTGACCATTGAGAAACAAAAACCACATTTTGGTTGTTAGTGACAAAAATCTGACTTCTCTGCCCTTGATTAATTCCAGTGAGACACCAGAGAGCAGCTGGGAATAGAAGGTTCTGGCAGCAGCAGGGGGCAAGAAGGACATTTCTTAATGATTATGACATGAAATGGCTGGGCTCTGACTACTTTGAAATGACTTTTAGATGGTTTTTTACATCTGAACTGAGGCACTGAAGACTGAAGGCTTATTGAGCAGTCACTCTCTTGTGCCTTTATACTTCCTGCAGGGAAGCAGAGCCATTGTCAAATATTGGATAGTTAGGGCACTTTTATGAAACCAAACCATCAACCAGACACAACAACCAGTGCAGGTTGGCTCAGTACTGAATCAAGGTACTTCAAAGAAGCAGAAGGCAAGGCAAGACAAGGCAAGGCAAGGCAAGGCAAGGCAAGGCAAGGAAAAAGAGCTAGACAACCTTTTCAGACTGAGAAGATGCCCAAATCCTTGTTTTCATAAGGACTCTGAAGTTCTGAGTAATGGAAACAGAAGATCTTGAGTCCAGGAGCACCAAGATAATGATATACCCACCCCAAATCAGTTATGCAGCTTTTTGTTTGCACTCTGTTTCCAGAAGTATAACATACAAAATAAACTCTATTTCTATTCTTATATAAATGAAAGCAATAAATTTTTAAAAATTCAACACAGTGCTCACAGAAATCAAAAGGAGCTGGCTTATTTCTCTTGATTTTTCAATATGTTATGTGTACTCTGTTGTTTATGCCAATAGAATCTCACTACTTTTCAGACTGGAATTAACCTGCTGTAAAATTTGCAGTCTGGTCTATCTCACACTGCATTAAGCATGGTATATTTTCCTTAAATTCATATGCCTTTTAATTGTGGAATTAAATGAAGGTCTCATATAGAACAGCACAGTGATAAATAATACGAGGGTATTTTTAACTTTCATATTTTATTAACATTTCCATCACATTTCTGCTTGAATGGTACCACTCTACTTTCTAAAGGAAAATATACACTGGTGGAACTTTGCTTGGGACCCATCTTCACACAATTTGAATGGAAAGAGGGCACACTCTGCTGGCAGCACTCTTCCCAGGATTTTAAAATAATTCTGTGAGGAACAATGCAATTTCAAAATTACTAACTACCAGGTTGTTCAGAATTCATTACTCATTGTCACCATCATAGTGATTCAGAAATTATCACTATTTCTTAAAAAAAAATAAAATTAGATTAACTTACAGGTACAAAACAAATATTCAAAACACTTCAGGTATTTAAGATACATGGTAAAAATACATAGTTTTGTGCATAAGAAAATCTTTCAGGATTTTGGGGAATACAATGCAGTCAGCAGAAAGACTCCTCTTATTGTTACAATGCTCAAATCTGGATCACTTGGGAAATTTAACTCCAAAGCAACTGGATGTCACTCAGATACAGAGTTTTATGTTTAACTGCCTTCCTAACAGTAAGAAGATTGACATTTATCAGGACTTTTTAACCTTGCCATAACAGGATATGCTCTGTTTGAGCCACGAAGAACTAAAGTAGCATAACCTACACTTCAGAATGCCCCAGAGTAAACAGGCTCTATCAAAAAGCAGCCAAATGGATTGGGATAGTAATTTAAATGTTGTGAGACAAGATAAAAATTACTGCACTAGGAAGAATTCCAGGTACTCCAGTCAGCAAGTTGGGATCTTTTGATCCTGGTGTAACTCATAACTGACTCAACTCATAACTTCCCCTGCTGTCTTTGTCATTCAGTCCTCTGAAAACCAGCTTTAGCCTGGGATGCTTTGGGAGACATCTCAAGAAAACGTCCACCAGTTTGTACTAAGCAATGAAGCCCACAGACACCACAAATTTAGCCATAGGTGCCTGGAAAATGATTCTTCTGCCACTACTGACTGCATTTTTCTCTATTCATGGGCCAAAAAAAGTTGTTTTTTTTTTCATTTCAAAAGGACTCCTCTTGGGTGAGGGAAGTTTTGCTTTGGTTCCTTCTTTCCAGAAGATACTCTTTCCCCAGAAGATCCTGATGTGAATAAGCTGTCAGGGGATCTATTCTATGGCACGTTTTTGTGTCTCCTGATGTCCTCCAGTTGATCATTTTGCCCATGAGATCGTGATACGTGCCTCAGGGTGACAAGCTGTCTTCTCCGTGGACATGTGTGTTTTGTTTCTGACACCTATGGTAGTGAACCCCAGGATCCCACACCCATGGTGAATTTCAAACTCCATTCTGGTTTCCTGGTGGTTTTTACTTTTATTTCTAGGATTTATCACTTGGAAATCCACTTCCTAGCTACCACGTTGTACCTCTATAAACAATCAATTAAATAAATCATAGATATAATCGTTAATTGCCACGTGAAAAATGGCAAAATATCTCTCTCCTATGAAGTTATTATTAAAAAGAAACTTACATGTTTTGAAGTTGAAATTTATATTTTGCTTTTGAATTTCTAATCTATTTTGCTGGTTTTTTCAGCCTTCTCAATGCAACAGCCCCAGGACCTTATCAGACTCTAGGCTGTGCTGCTGCACTCCAACAGCTCTAAAGTTTTTGTCTTTTTCTCTAGCTTTTAAGTCTTATCATGAGTTATATCTTACCCTTGTTGTAAAACGTAATAGAATAAATTCTATTCATAACTAAAATATTACATTTTTCCAAGCCATCTTGAAAATTTGTGCCTATAGCCCAAGAAATTTCACAGCAGACAGACATCATGCAGTCAGCTGGATCCTTCATGTTGCATGATAGCAATACCAACACATTAATTTTGTTTCATGATGCATAGCTGTTCTTTGCAATATTTGTGTGGGGTTTTTTCCAGTGAACATTATTTATATCATAAACATCACCAACATACATCTTTTTAATTGGATAATTGGCACTTTTATTGATCAGAGTTTTCTCTGCTCTTGCAGAGATTTTTTTTTCCGCACACGAATCTCAATAAGTTCTGTAAGAAAAAGGGATGTATCACTGGCTTGATTTTGTGAGGTGTTGAGCACTTGATTTCAGTGAGAATTGCAAGCCCTTACCCCTCTGGAAGAGGGAAAAGGAAGCAGATTTTGGCAGACCTTGACCTGCTAGGGAGACGGATTGGTGGAATCCCTTGGTTCTGAGTCCTGAGGGGCAAAAGAGTCCTGGAAAGCTGGACATTCTTCAGGAAGGAAATCGTAACAGCACAGGAGCAGACTGACCCTATATGTTGAAAGTTGTCATCAGGGAAGAAGCCCAGCCCAGCTGAACAGAGAATTTTGGCTGGAAGTCCTTCTGAGCTGAAGGACAGGTATGGGTAGAAGAATAGAGCTCCCATCATCCAAGGGGAAGTGGTCAGAGACATGCTGCAACGCACAGACACACAGAGAAGTCCATGGAGCTGGATGGAATCCACCCAAGGATGCTGATGGCACCGCAGAAATGCTCACTGAGCCACTTTCCATAATTTACCAGCAATCCTGGTTAACTGGAGAGGTCCCGTGACATCCATCTACAAGAGGGGTGAGAAGGAGGATCCTGGAAACTACAGACCTCTCAGCTGACTTCACCTCTGGGAAGGGTCACGGAGCAGGTCATCTTGAGTGCCTTCACATGGCAGGTACAGGAGAAGCAGGGGATCAGGCCCAGCCAGCGCGGGTTTGTGAAAGCCAGGTCCTGCTTGACCAACCTGTTCTTCTATGCCAAGGTGACCATCTTAGTGGATGAGGGAAATTCTGTGAATCTGCCTACTTGGACTTCAGCAAAAGCTTTGACACCATCTCCCACAGCTTTCTCCTGGAGAAACTAGTCTGGAGAACAGGAGGCTCAAGGGTGACCTTATTGCTGTGAAGGAGGTTGTTACAAGGTAGTGGTTGGTCTCTTGTCCCAAGTAACAAGTGATAGTACAAGAGGAAATAGCCTCAAGTTGCTTGAGGGGAGGTTTAGATTGGATCTTAGGAAAAATTTCTTCACAGGCATCAGAACAAACTGCTCATGGAAATAGTGGAATCACCATTCCTGGAGGTATTTCCAAGTAGCGTAGATGTGGCGCCTAGGGACATGGATTATTTGTGGACTTGGCAGTGTTAGGTTAGCTGGATGATCTTACAGGTATTTTCCATTCTAAGCAATTCTATGATTCTACTTTTTTCTGCCACTAGCTACAATGCATAAGATATTTTAATATGAAAGAAACAAATTATGCAGGTTGAGAGAAGAGACAAGTTAATTGCATCCTTCAGTTTGTAACATCCACGTAGGTCCTAATTAAGCAAACACTCTTCTTTCTGGAGGTTATGTTGTGAGGGCTGGTCTCACGTGGTACGTTGAGTAAAATGCTTAAATAATTTGAAGACTTTTGTACTAGTGGGTGGAGCTCAGCTCATTTTCACCTGCAGATCTCCCCACTAAATATGACGGCTACTGAAGTATTTGAGGTGAGGATAGTTTTCACAATCATATTCAAATGTGAATATTTAATAAGATCTTAGGAATACTTGACAAGAATTACAGCAGAAGGAGGGATATGCTGTCTTGCTTTCCAGGGGACAGAAATCCCATCTAGAAGAGACCACATAAAGTGCATGTGCCTCATCAGTGCTCTCAACTCACCCTGTAAATTGACCTTGTAAAACATTGACTTTTTCTACACTCACTCAGTTGTCACTTTCCTTTCCTGACATATTTAAGTAAAATTAATATGCTAAATATTTTTCCACTGGAACTTGCTGTTACTTAGTTTTTGTTAGAAAAGTAATGTGCTGAATGTTCTTTGTTCAGTTAGCATAGTCTGGTCTCCTATGCATAGTGTATTTAATATTCCAGACCACACTGATTTGAAGTTTCTCACAGGCTGCAAAAGTCTACAAAAGCCCTACACTGCTTTTATTTCCAGTAAGGTATATATATAATAGCCTATATATAGACCATTCTGGAGGAGTTACGTTGCCCAATATGATTTGTTTGATCTTCCTGTAGGACAAGATGAAACCAAGCTGCACTAATTATGTGTGCCACTGAGAAAATGATAGGGTTTGTTAAACTGAAGGATTCAAAGCAGGAATCATAAT
Organism: Fringilla coelebs; assembly: GCF_963513975.1. NCBI lineage: Eukaryota > Metazoa > Chordata > Aves > Passeriformes > Fringillidae > Fringilla > Fringilla coelebs. Next base: position 129,023,002 of record NC_140028.1, read on the forward strand.
TTTTACCTACTGATAAGCAATTAGAAAATAATGGTGAGATATTTAACAATATGTTTCATATGTGAAGGAAATTAATTACTATGCTGGCAGTGATTTACAGCATTGAATTATGTAAAGAATTTTCCTTAACTACAGCTAAAGAACAGATATGGATCTTGCTGCCTTATCCTCTCTTTTCAGTCTTGCTGCTCACAGAAGACTGATACTGCTCTTCAAACTGTCAGCTGGGAGCACCTATGGCCTTTCCTCCCAACACAGCTGTGCTGCCACACCGACCTGTGGCACCAAGTGTTTCACTGAACCCAGATCCTGGGTAACCTGATAAAGCATCCTGACAGAGTGATGTCAGAGGTCAGGGCTGGAAGCATTTGTTATCCAAATGACAATTTATGAGGCTGCAGAGTTGCCTTTCATGTCTCAGATGGAACTTGGGGGGAAGTAATGCCCCAGCCCCCCACATCCTGCTCTCTGACTAACAATCCAAAGTGCTTCTTTAGATTTATAAAGCCAAAATTAAAAATTTGCCTGTGACTTAATTTTGTTTCTTTTAGAAAAGGAACATTCAAGTGCTCTTCATTGCTGTTATTGACATCCACATTACACTAGTCACCTTTTCTTTTTTAAAGCTACAATGTGAACAATCTAAGCAGGTGAAAAAAACTTCTTCAGAATAAATGAATCACCTCAAACACCAATGGCTTTATCTCTGTGGTTTTGTCTTTTTCTCTAACACAGAAGAACTTGAAGTTATTCATTTGTAAAAAGCAGCTTATTTAAATGTAACATTGAAAATGCAATTTGCCACTAAGAAGAAAATCAAAGAGAAGTGAAACAAAGCACAGAGGAACATGAAACTGTGATGTACTTATTGAACCATTAAAAGCAAGTTCGCTGAAGCTGCCTACAATGTTAAGTGTTTTCCCCAACAGTGTTAATTTGCTTCAGAGATAATGGGGTGTGAGACCCTTTACAGAGTACTTGTGTACTGATATGGGCTGCATAAAAGAATGGTGGTGAGAAGACTGAAGGAAGTGATCTTACCCTGTGTTGGCAATGGTCTTGCTTCATGTCAACATTTGAACTAAAAACCCTCTCCAATCAATACTTTTGCTATTGTATATGTGTATATGTTATACTGTATATGTGTATATGTATATATTGTACAGCACATCCTCACTTGTGCTGCCCTGCCTTCCCTGGACCTAGTGCAAAACACTTGAAATGCTTTCACAAGCTGGTCTCTAATATCAGGCTTTCATATCCACAAAAATCTTATTTTTTTAAATGCCAGAATATATTTTCCATCAAAATTCTGTTTCTATTTTGTTCTAAATTCAACTCAGAAAAAAAAGCAGTTTTGAAAAGCTGATATGGAATGGAACCAATATCCTCAGGTTAGTCTTCATCTTCTGGCCTGATTAATAGTTCTGTAATACTGGATTTCAGCATTTGGTTGTTGTGTTAATGCTTGTGTTTTATTCCTTCTTTCCTTTGCATTATCTTACTTTGCAAGGCTTTGTAGTAAACATTACTGGTTTACAAAGCAAGAAGCAAACTTGTGTTGCTATAGAGATTCTGCTATAATGATAATATCTTATTATGTATTAAGACAATGGAATATTACACTCCATGAGAGGAAGACACAAATCCTGACTAATGCAGAGGGCAGTGCAACATGAATATTTAAACAGAGACATAAAACATAAAAATTATCCAACAACATCTGTTTAAAAAGAATTTTGGGTATACAGAGTAAAACACTAAACATCAAAGAAACATTGCTGATGACGCCATTTCAAAGTTTATGTAATTTATACATGATGAACATTGAAGTTACGGTTATGATGGCGTGAAATTAGAAAGTGAGAGAAAAAGTAAAGGATACATTTCTCCATAACCAGCATCTGCAATGAGCCTCAGCATCTTAAAAAATCCTCTATGGGTACGTGAGCACCTCAAGATAGATGCTGAAAAACTTGGATATTCTGAGCTGCATGGTTAAGGACTTCCAGTGAAGTGGCAGACAAGTCTGTGGACTGGAAGACCTGGAACTGGCATAGCAAAGAGTAGATGGGGACAGAAAACATCCTGTACTTAAATCTGGACCAAGATATGCAGCTCCACACAGCTGAGACTGGCAGCTTCAGCATTCGCCACATCTAGTGACCTGTCTGAAGATTTGTGCTGGAAAAGGAAGGCACGGTGGTGTTAGGAAGCCTTTCCCAAATCATCACACCAATGAATCACACCATCCTGCCTCTCTGAGTTTATCTGGCTCATCCAAAAGCAAGAAGAGTAAAATCTTCAGAACGTGTGCACATCTGTGGAGCAGTACTCAGTAAAACTCTGTCACCAGGTCACTTTTATGGCTTCTGGGCCACTGCTGCATATGTGACTCTAGGGAGAAATCTGTCCCTTTTTGAAAGCCATTTATGAAAGCTGTTTCACAGCACAACTCATATACTGAGTATTTAAATTAGCCTCACAGGAAATGTGAATGAACGAATCAAAATCTCTGACAACATTTGAGGTACAGAAAGGTACAGATAGTTTAAGCTATATTTATGAGTTTGTGTGAATTCTCCAATAAAGCTATTGCCTTCTCAGTGACCACAATCAGGAATCAGGGAACAGAGGTCTTCCCAGTTGTTACCTCCTCATGAGTCTTGGGTATCTGGCTCTTCAGCATGACTTTTTTCCTGCTAGTTTAGGGGATTCAGGCTGGAACACATGGGATCAATGCTACTGGGAAATTACACTACAGCTGAGAGTTAGTATCCAGAGTGCTCTAGTCCACAGAGTGTGACAGCCTCCTTGTTAGCCATGGTTCATTGTATTCCCTAATCACCAGACAAGTTCTGTTCAGCAGGCTGGTAAAAGGCAAAAAAGGCATAATTTTCCAATAAAAGTTAACAGAGTGTCAGACTGTAAGCTCTTCAAAGCAGGGCCACTGTCACACAGTGGAGGCGTTGTTCTGGCTGGAACCAGGCCTAAAACTGCAGTTCAAATAATGGAAATTTAAAATGTGTAGTGCTGCCCAAATGGAGAGGCCAAGAACAATGCAGACATTTTCACTCTGCAGATGAATGAGATTGCTGTGCAAAAAACCCAAATTGGATGTGAATCTGCTTTTCTTCTTCTTCTACTTTGGGACATCTATTCATACACATAACCAATGATATTGTATAGCACACATCCCCTGCTTCTAGCAGTGCCACTAAAAAAAAAAACAACAAACCCACACCTGGAGGGCATTGTTTAAATAAAGATCAGCCTCGGTCCTCTTCCATACAACTGCACTGAAGGAACAAGCTGAATGATGTATTGGCTCTTGTTCAAAAGTTTCCTAGCAACAAAACAGGTAATGAAGAAGGCAGCAAGTCAAGCTGTGTACTGTCAGCATCTGCAGTGATGAGTTGTACACAAAAAATAGTACTTTTTATATAACAGATATGTGTCCTAAGACTGAAGGTTGCCTGCAGGACTACTTTGTGAACGTGAAGTCAGGAATACAAAAGACAATGGCCCTCTGCACTCTGTTATGGTATTGTTATCATACCTAATCAGTAGTTTACAATTTTTGCATAAGAAAATAGGGGAAATTTGAACCAGAAGGGCTAGCAGCTGCTGGATCCTTTGTTAATGTGTTTGCTATAAAGAGAGATATCCATACTCTTAATGGAGCATGAAGAGCAAATAGGTGTTATGAACAGGTGATAATAACATAGGTATTCATAAAATAGGTGTTAGTCTAGTCACTGCCATGCTTAAAAATGATAATTAGATCATGACCACAAGTCATGGCCCTGTTGTTCTGACTCACATATTAAAAAAGCATCAGCTTTGCTTTGGAACTTTAAGATTATTACTTTTTTTCCAGCTGGCAGTACTTTGGGATTAGGGCTCCATTGGTCTTGGAGTGTACAGCATCAGTCCAGTGGGAGCCTCTGGACAGACATTTTAGTCAACTAGTTGCCTAGGAGCCTTGGAAGTGCAGATAGAGAGGTTCACCCTAGTCACCTCCTGCCTCCTCCAGGTATTCTTCCCCTTTGCAGGTTGCCTTCCCCTCTGCTGTGTGTTTATGCACCTCTTTGGCTCTCTGACATCCCATCCATGTTCTGCTATTTAAACAGCATCATGTGAAAGTCTGGTTCAGGAAGGGGGTCACAGAGGGAGATGACTGGAGGTGACTGAGGAGACAGTAAGGGTCCAGGAATGAGGAGCTTCAAGTAAAAAAGGAAGGGCTTTCATCTGGCCATGCAACTGCAAAATTACCCAGAGCAGGAGGAAAACTGCCTCCATGCACAGTGCCAGGAGAAGGAAGGCTCCTTGTCCAATGTGGATCCTGTGGCTGTGCTCAGCAGGTGACCTCTCTCTGCAGCTCCAGTGCAGGCTGCTGCCCAGGCAGCTTAATGAACCACCAGCTCAACCACACCACAGCCATCCTTGTCAAGGATTAGTTGTTAGTTCATCTCACCAACATCAATGATAGACAATATTTGGACACCCTGATGTGCTCCAGTGAAATGGGAAGGAAGTTCCCATGGCTATTTATAATCTTCTCTGAGCCCTTCATGTAGCTTCATGTAACTACCTCAGAGAACTTTGTTATTAACTTTCAGTATTATTCAGTAGCTTCTGCTTTTCCTTGTTTCATGGGTGAGATTAATTTTATAATTAATTACCTAATGTATTATTCACCTTCTAAGCCTTAGAGCAAACATGTTTCATTTTATTAATCTCCCTCCAACACTATTCTCCTGCTTCCATCTTGGAGTTTGAGTTTCACAGTAATTCTACCCTAAATAAATCAGTTCCTTACCCTCACACTGAAGCCATTTTTTGTTCCTTTCATGTTCTGCTCTATTTTGACAAAGTCAGCACACTTCTTTGTATGCTCATTTTTCTTGAGGCTTTTTGTCTTTAGCACTCTCCCTGGAAGTTATTGGGATATGTTCTATGGAGGAGGAGATGACTTGGCAAAATATTTCAATTGCAAGGGAAAAAAGCTCCAAAGTTTGAGAGAATCAGAAAAGCCTCTGTAAGCAGCAGTGAGCGTCTTGGTTATTTCTGAAGAGAGTGAGATGTTGAGGCCACATTTGCCAGGGCTGTGACTCTGGTCTGGGGCTTCCTCCCAAGCCCCAGGAACTGGGGCAACTGTGGTTGTTGTTGTTGTTTTGGGTTTCTGAGTGAGTATTGGATATGCTGAGGAGTTTCTAGCAATTGACTGTACTGGCTGAGCAGGGACACCAAGGCAAGAATCTTTTCATGTCTAACTTTGGGCTCCCAAGAATACTTGTCTCATTTCTAATGAAGGCATTGCCTAGACAAGTAGGATGGTGATGATGCTTAATTTTACAAATAATTCTTAATCAGCCACTAATGCTTGAGAAGACAACAGCACGATGCATCCTCGAGGTGACTTGTCTCCTGGTGAGAATCCCCAGTGAAAGGGTTCTCCTGGTGGTCCATTTGCAGCCCAGTCCTCCATAATGTTCTCCTTTGGGGAGAACCAACTCGATGGGGTTTTCTCACACCAGTCCCACAGAAAATGGAGAGGCTTGCAATGAGTCTAGAAATAGACAAATGTTTTGCAATTTCAGATGGTGAGTTTGCAGGTGGAATGGGATTTGGTCTCAGGATTTTTGTGAGAACTGTGTTGTTAAGCATTAGCTCCAAACATCAGCAAAAATACTAGGGTTTCTATGTGCAGCAGAAATAGCCCTGTCCAATCAAGAGAAAAAAGGACAATCAGAAATCCAACTGCTCCCTAAAAATGTCATAGCGAAACCACCATCAAAGAGAAGTCCTTTAGCATCTTTAAATCATTCTGAGTGCTGAAATGGCTATTCCTCACTGACAGTGATACTGAATTAGCAACATAAGCACATTGTAAACCACTAGATTTTGACTATGAAATCAGTCAGCTGTATCCTAATGGCATTTTGTCATTTATTCCTCAAATCAACCAGCATTCACATATGTGCCCTGAGGAGGCAGCAAGCAATTTCAGACTTCTAAGTTTCTGCAGATTTTGCACACAGATTTTTATTGCTGGGGATGAGGGGGTCATACTTTAAGAAGTTAACTGTCACAAAATATGACACAAAATGCATGATACTTACATGCTGAGATGTCTAAGGCAAAAATAGACACATTTATTTCTGGACTTCGATATTTATAGAATTCTAAAAGTGACCATGGATTGGATGATGAAATTGCTACCTCTCTAACTACACTGGTTAAACTAACAGTCCATTAATTTTCTCTTCCTCCAGAAAAGAAATGCAAAACAATCATTATTTACATGAAAAGTGCGTGAGAAACTCCATTATAAAAATGTAAACATCAGAAGGCTTAGAAGAACAGGGAGACAGTTCACACTGGAAATGTTAAATGCATGTTAAATACAGTGTTAAATGTTAATACATGCATAGCAGATAATAGAACAAGTGCTAGCTTTGGGAAGGCTTAGGCACCTCATATTGGAGAGTGTGGGTCTTATGGGTCAGAACAGCTCTGATTCTCCAGCAGATTATTTCCTTCTGAATCAATCCACCTAAATTAGTAAAAAAATATTGCAATTTTTCAGGGTTACTCCTAGATGTCCAACATGAGCAGTCACAGTGAGGGTTTGGCTACAGGGACACAGAGTCAGACAGACTCTGAAAGGCAAAATGAGCTAGAGGATGTGGTGAAGTCTGGCAGAAGGGGCAAGGGTTATGTCAATCAGTGATTTTATGCATTTGCTGAGGTAGACTGAAATCAGGGCCCTTTTCTCTGCTAGACCTATGAGCCTATTACTCAGTGTTGTAACTAGTATTCTTCTCACCTTTCCTGATCTGAAACTCTCCCAGACAGTGTACCCAAGGCACCAGCACAGGCTAGGGGCTGCCCTGCTGGGAGGCAGCTCTGTGGAGAAAGGACCTGGGTGTCCTGGGGGACAATGAGCTGTCCATGAGCCAGCAATGCCCTTGTGGCCAAGAAGGCCAGTGGTATCCTGGGGTACATTAGCAAGATGAAGGAGATGATCCTGCCCCTCTATTCAGTCTTAGTGAGGCTGTGCCTGAAGTGTGGAGCACAGCCAGTGAAGAGCTACAAAGATGGTTAAGGGACTGGAGCATCTTTCTCATGAGGAAAGGCGTGTTAAGTATCAGGAAGAGATGACTAAGAGGGGACCTCATCCATGCCATTCATCAGTGTCTGAAGGGAGGGTGCCAAGAGGATGGACCAGCTCTTCTTGGTGGTGCCAAGCAATAGGACAAGAGGCAGTGGGAAGAAACTGATGCGCAGGAAGTTCCTGCAGAATATGAGACTGACCTGCTTTACTGTATGGGTGACCAAGCACTGCAACAGATTGTCCAGAGAGGGTGTGGTCTCCCTCACTGGAGATATTCAAGAGCCATCTGGACACAAATGTGTGCAATGTGTGCTGGGATGACCCTGTTTGAGCCAGGAGGTTGGGCCACTGGGGCCCTTACAACCTGACCCATCCCGTGATCTTTGATTCTGTGTCTGGGCCCTCTCTGCAGCACAGGCCAGCTCCATGATAACCACTGGTGAAGAACACACACTACAGCTCCATCTTGCAACTCAGGGAGAAAAAACCAGCTTTTAATGTCTATGGCTCACATGCACATCTTCACATGTGGTTCACTTAGAAAAGAAGTCAGAGTTACACCTTTTGGTGATGCTATCTATGCAAATAGAAGTACTCAGAGCATCTGGAAGACCGTAGGTCTCTGTGCTCTCTGCTGAGGTCAGATGAAGAGGGGTGGTGGTGGTTGGACATCAAGTCAAGCTGATGAAAATTCAGGAGTGTTCTGTAATCCAAGCACAGGATGGCAGCAGTCAGACATGGCACTCGCACTAAAGATACCGCCAGGCTTTGCACAACAAAGATAAAGGGTGACATTAAACACACCAAAGAATTTAAGTGTAAGGACGCATGGTGTGGCTGAGAAAGAGGGCTCCCCATTCAGCAGTGTTTCAGGTGTACCATCCATCAGAGGGAACAAAAAAATTAAAATATTGAAGATATTCCTGAGATAAATGTTTTTCTGTTTACTAGAACTATGTTTAGGTCAAATCACTGGTATTAGAGCAACTTGTTTCAATATGTTTTAAATATAGCTAAATATAAAATATAAGTTTAAAATATAGCTAAATCAACTGTGCTGTAGAGGCAAGTAATTTTTAAGTGGAAAATGAGAATTTTCCCTTGAAAAAGGGTCAATACATTAAATTCTGATGCTTTCTCCATTTTTTTTTTTTTTTTGGTTACAGGATTCTCAGGAACAATTTAGTTTTCAGTAAATGTACATTTTGCTATGAAAAAAAATCACAGTCAAGAAATTGCTAGTCACATCCTGAGACAATTATACAACCACAATATTAAAACATGACGCATTACCATTTTATTAAAGAAATTAAAAGCCAGAGGCAAACAGACAGTACTACATTATAATGCAGGAATATTAGCATTAGAAGGCAGTGTGGGACCCTTCACAGCATACTGATGAAGATCAGCATGTGCTAATCATTCACTAGATACACAGAGAGGAAATGTGGGCTTATGTTCAAGGTTGTATAACCTGTCAGATGCAAGATTCAGTCTTACCTTAGAAAAGACTTCATGGCTAATTAAATTTAAGATGCAGTACGGGGGTTGGAAGTAGAGTGGTGTACTGGAAGAGGAGAATGTATGAAATTGAATGTCACAGCTTCCTATGAACCCTGACTGATGGGGTCAGATTTGCAATCTTGAGAACAGACATCAAGGGTACATAGCTGTCAATGAAATTATCATTTGGATATTTTATAATACATAATGATGCTATTTTCAGGGTGATTGCTCAGGAAGGAATCATATCCATTTGATAATAATGTATGCTATAGCCCTTTATACACATTGTATTTTACTGTATTTTCATATTTATATGCAAGCATTGAAGCTACACATATTTGAAATTACTACTGACTTCAAGGAAGAATATATTTGCAATAAGATTTTAATTATTTAAAAATAAGAATGTAGCTGAAATGAAAGTCTTAGAAGCTATTGTAATGGAAATATAAGTCCTTCACATATGAATTGATATGGATTATAAAAATTCAAGCTTCTTCCTTATTTAAGAGCTGCCTTCAGTTTTCTTCCAAAAGTACAAAATCTGCAATTTAATTCTCTTGCTGCAGAACTTTAGTTTAGCTGCTGAGGTATTTCAGTACTTGGCAACAAAAACCTAAAAATAAGAATTCCATTTATCATTACAAATTTGGCAAAAAGCTATTTAGAGAAATAGTGTGATTGCTCTATGACACCTTTGTTTTTTTAATTTTGTTTGCAATACAGTATGGTGTGAATAGTTACAGTCCATTTCATTTTGTTTCTCTTTATTTATCTTCTCTCCTCACCAAAAAATATGAAAGTGAGATGCAGGATGGAAGCAGTTCCTTTCCTGCACAATTTCAGAGAATAGTTTTGTTATGGTTTGTTTCCTACCACTAAAAGATTCAATAGAAAATAAAATTCTGTCCAAAGGTGCTGGGAAGATGCATTCCTGGTCTGATCCCTTTTTACTGAGGGGTTCCTATCATAGCACAAGGTTTCTTCTTTTCTAACATCTCTTTGTTACTTTCTAATATTTCTGATGGCTTTTCTAATTCATTGATCACTATTTTTCTATTTTTATTTTCTTCTTCCATTCTTCCTTCATTATCTTATGTCTTCTGGCTTAAGAAAATGTAAACATAGCTGACATGTTGTGAACAGTGCATATAAGCTGAATGGTGATAGGGAATTTTTATTAAATACACCCCTGACCATTTGTTTTCTTGTTCATGGAATACAGCTGTCTCTGAATGTACATGTAAATACAATTAGCATGTGCAGGAGCTATCATGTACATCAGGGAAAATGACATTCTCCCCTGTGTTCTTCTCTTCTGACTATAAGTGTTATTTATTCTGTTGTACCGAAGAGTCAGGAGGCTGGAACACTCAAAAGTAAGCTTTTCCTAGTAAAGGCAAGTAACCCATCTTCTAATAATTGTTTTATTTTTTCCAGTTTCACTATTTCATCTAGTTGAGAAACTTGGTGGCATTAACAATACAGACACCTTTGCAGTTAATTTGGCAATTTAGTACAAACATGATGATACAGTTTTCTAGTCCTGATTAATGCAATGAAGCCTAAACAGCTGAAATTACAGCAGAAATCATTGCCACAGTCAAGCAAGGGCTGCTCTTACCAGCACAGATATCTGTAATATTGCTGTATCATTCTATTTTGGGCTCCTAAAGTGATATGTGTGAGATGAAAGAAGATATCCATATAAACAAACAAACAAACAAATCTAAAATAGTTCTAACAATGAATGAAACTGATGAAAAGAGTCCATAGCTTAATTGAAAGATTACAAAAGCAGAATTATCTTTTGAAGTAACCTTGCTTTCTTTTCTGTTGGAACACCTCATTCTCCACATGTACTTCTGCAGTTACCTCTGGCTCAGCATCTCTTCCCTGTCGCCACACTGTCTGGCTGGACCAGCTGCTGGAAGCAGTGGAGCCCATTTGGCAAGTTCCAGCAGATGTTGAAGATTATTCACTCCAGAGGATGCATACAGCATATGTGACCTCCAGACTCCATGGGATTTAAAAGGCTGGGTCTGCCTCTCAGAAATATGTTTCATGCACAAGGAGGATTTAACAGGAAAGCTCCTGAGGGATGCAAAGTTTGATGCAAGGAACAGGAACAATGGAGCAAAGAGACTGGCAGATTTTCTGGGTCTTCCAAAATTGAGAAAACACACTCAGGATACAGGTGGTGAATAAATAAAGTTCTCCCAAGAGACAGAACTCCTGCAGGTTCCTTGAAACTAAACCAAGGCACATTTGTCTCATTAATTCTTACTAGTGGCTGGTTACAGACGGTGGGATTGAGCAGGAAAATGTTAGTGGTTACAATGACTGACTGTGTGCTAAACACAATTGAAAGTTGATGCTGCTTGGAAAACTGGTTAATGCACTTAACATGAAAGTTATTGCATTTTTAAATCAATTGTTAATTCCTTTTCATAGCCCAAAGTTCTTTTACATTTTAACAGAATAATTCTAATCAAAATCATACAGCTTTCTTTTGAGGATAGAAATGAAGGAAAGCATTCCTTGTCTAATAACTTGAATTTGTGTCATTATTTCCGCTTGCATAATATGGAATTTCTTTAAGTAATTTGAGGGTCCATCAGCTCCTGTATTTATTCTTTTTTTGTGAAATCTTTTGAACCTGCTGGCCATTTTCAACCAGCTATGGCAGCAGGATAATCTTGTTCCTAAAGGTTTTGTGAAAATAGGTATTGTTTACAGATTGAAAGCCTCGTTAGGTCACCAGGCTCATGTGCACTGCTTGGTCAGGCATCAAGGCACCACTTGGGACAGGCAGGAGTGGGCACCACTACTTTTTGAGTTCAGCAATTAAGCAAGAAGAGGAATTTGAAGTGTCATGAAAGGCCTAGAGAAAATGGGAAGGAGATGAAGTAAGTGGAAAAGATGTGTGCTAGGTCTTAGGACAGACACATACACATAAGAGATTTGTTCTATTATATCCACAGTAAATAGAATTACTTGATTTTCTCTGGCTAGAGTATTGCAAATGAATTTCAAATTGTAAAATAGCATATATAAGAAAAGAATTTCTGAATATCTACAACACATGCACAATCTTCCCAGTCGTTGTCCTTTTCCTCTATTGCCTCTTCCGAAGCCCTTTCAGTATAGATTAATGCCATTGAATTAGCTTTTCCAAAAGTAGAGCAAAGTGTGTTATAAGTATATAATATTTAGCAGCAAATAAGACCAAAAATAATTTGGATTCGGTGGCTTCTTGGTCAAACAGCAAAATTAATCAGGAAAACACAAGGAGACTTTACAGAAGTCTCCGGCAATTTCGGAGATAATGCTTTGTACAACTATTACCGAATTTTAAAATAAACAGCATCATGATAATAACAAATATTTACCCAGAATTTCATCATTAAATTCAGGAAGCTCAGCTTCTCCTGATTGGGTTTGGCAATGGTTGGTGCTCCACTGCACCAAGACCTCCTCAGCTGTTGAACATACAGCCTAAAGAGCAGCAAAGGTCGTCAGCTTCCAAAGGCTTCTTCCTTGTGAAGCTGACCAGGGACCAGAAGTAGAACTGGAGCTCCATGGTCACTGTTGGATTCAGGGGGTTTTCTCTTGTCCCCAACCCTTTCCATTCAAGGACAGGATCTGAAGATAAGTTTCAGGCTCATTTCTCTTTTTTCAAGCATGAAAGGAAGATGGCTGGGCCCGCGCCCACTGCAGCACTGCTCATTCTGTCCTCTAAAGAATTCCTTCTGAAACACTGTTGTCTTCAATACAGAATTAAGGCTGTGGATCAGCTCCTTATTGGTACAGAGATATGAATCAAACTGTATTAATGAATTAACTCTGCTGTGTTGGTGCGTTGTGGGTTACGTATTATTGTGATTTGCTTCCTTTTCTCAGAATATACAACTGGTTACCTTTTCATAGCATTACTGCAGTATTTTTGGAATTTTTTTTTTGCTCTGTCAGTCAAATCCTCTTGGTCTACCAGCAGAGTGTGCTGACTCACAAGAAGAGCATTTTTCAAGTAAAGGTCAGGCTGAGAGGAGATTTTAAAGAGAAAAATAATTAGGCTAGTAAAAGGGGGGAAAAGCTTCTTTTAAGGTTGGTTTTTTACCTCTGATGGCCTTAGAAATTATTTTTTTAGTCACCCAAACTGACTGGGTGATGATAAAACTCAGAATAAATTTAAGGTTAAATTTCAGGATAAAGGGAGAATAAATAATCTTTAGATTGAGTGAAACTCATTCCAAAATTTGCTCAGATTTTGTTCCAAAGGTTCTATATTTTTCTCCATAACAGTTCAGAAACACTCTGCTTGTTTGGAAAAGCTTCTTGATTTCATGATGTGATGATATATGACTACAGTGCAAATACAAACTGTTAATCACTTTGTTATTTAATACTAACTGGAATTAGTCACTTGCTGCTTTTAAGTAGCACCCTTAGACTAAACGTCACTGGGGATCCCAGGGACTCCTCGTGGTAGGGCAGATCTGGAGAGAGCTGTAGAGTGCAGCTGGCTTTGCTGTGTGCATGTGGCATTTGGGAGTCTGGGCAGGAGCTGCTTAGGGACACATTACCACCTCAGTGATAAATCTTTACTTGGAAATATAACACATTGACCAGCCAGTACAGAACTGGATGCAGGGACAACCTCTGGCTGCAACAGGAGCTGGGTAGAAATCATACCTCCCTGCACTTAAATCTAAGGGTTTTTTCCTCCTTTATGGTGTTCCCTGTGGCACAGTTCAAAATTCTAAAGTGTTTTCCAAGTTGGAGGCTTACTAAATGTGCACATGTGCTTGTGTTGTTTTCTGGAATGAAATAAAATGAGTGTGGCTTTTTATCTCAGCTCTTTCTACCTGACTAAGCCTGGAATCCTCTTGGTCCTGAATTATAAGGTGTGGGCTGTCTTCTCCAGCTAAGAAGCTTCCAGCTTAACTACCAAATCTTCCTCCTCTACTGCTTCTAGGCAACAGCTTGCTCCAAGGAAAAATCAGTGCAGTTGTAGCCCACAAGATGCCCACCCACATGAATACGAGATGCTGCTTGAGGGTTTTCAAAATACAGAAAAAAAAACTAAGTGACTTGAGAAAGCATTTGAATTGCATATTATTTCAACTTATTGACACTTTCAAGTGATTTTCTATTCCTAAACTTCTGAACACTAACTGTGAATAATATGTTTCAGAATACTATCTCAAGACAAATTTATAAACTCTTAAGTATCTGAAGATTAAGTTGAAGTGTCAAAGATGCCTTATGCACTGATCTTTATACAAATGATCTTTAGACCCCAGATTGTCACCAGAAAAGCAGTCCCAAATGTTTGTACTTGACATCAGCTGACATGGGCCAAGGCTTATTCCATCAGACTGAGGAATAAGTCACCCCTTCCTCTTTTATTGTCATAGAATCACAGAATCATGAAATATCCTGAGCTGGAAAAGAGCCACAAGCATCACAGAGATCCAGCTGCGGGCCTTGCACAGACCCCCTTAGGAATCATACCATGAGTTACTGTAAGTCACATTCACATTGTGTATTACAGGGGGCAAAATTAGGGTTACCTTCTAAAGCAGCTTGCATTTAGGCTGAAAAGCCTTAAGTTGAGGCCCTCGGCCTGACCCCAGATTGACCCTGGAACAGACACTGAGTCAAACCAGCTTCTGTTTGGGTATTTTATACAAAAAGACTGCAGCAATGTAAGAATGGTCAAACTTATTCTACCTGAAGAATGTTTCTGCCACATTCTGGGCTGATTTTGCTGTGATCTTTTCCTGATCCTCTGCTAAACACTGGAAACAAGTCAGATTGAGTGGGGCTCAGGGCAACCTGGCCCAGCCTAAAATGTCCCTGCTGATTGCAGAGGGGTTGGACTAGGTGATCTCTAAAGAGACCTTCCAAGCCAAACTATTCTATGATTCTAGTCTAAACACATTTTCTCTCAGGCAACATTAATTCCCACATGTCACTAGAAGTTGTTAAATGGCTATGGAAGTACACAGAAGTAAATTAGTAACCAGATGTTCCCTTAAGGTCTGCAGAGTGAAAGATGCTCAGGAATGCCAAGAAGGGATTGCTCACTAGTTGCCATCTTTCTGCAACTGGTGACATAATAAGAATATTGCTAGTTTAGCCTGTGGCCCTCTAATTCAAGAATCAGCTGGAGAGCAGGAGAATGAGTACATGAGGCAGCTGGTCTCACCCAGACTTATGTATAGATAGAGTGATCAATACATCAGCAACTGCTTGAATCTCTGTGTTTGAAAGCTAATACCTGACAAAAAGACAGCTAAGAGTCATACAGAAACCATAATGAAATCCACACAGAACACAGGGTATGGATGTGTTCCAAATTACCTTGGGGCATCTGAAGCTTGGCTGGACTGAAATCCCCTTTAGAGATGCATCTTTCTGTCAATTATTGAGGGGGAGGTGTTATATTTAAGTATATTGACTGAACACATTAAGCTGTGGGGGCTGAATCAAGGCAGAATCTAGGCAGTCTTATTTTGTGCTATGTAAAGGATTCACTGGCACTACTGCACAGGGCTTGGCTGGAGAATATAGTCATAACTCAATCTCAAACCAAAAAAACCCCAAAACTTTATGTGCTCATATATGTCTGCATAATTTTTTTCCTAGTTTTCAGGCTAAATCCGAAACCAATAACCAGTTTAAGAACAGCACCTTTAGTGATACGTTATTCACAGTTGAAAAGGTAGATTTTTATTAGGAATGTCATGCATGACAGGATCTGTCAGGACCCCAAGGCCACCAATAGGCCTTCATGGCCTTGACCAGCCTCACTGGCAACATCCTACCACGCGCTCTGCCCGCTGCTCCAAGAGCTTCTTTTAGGTTCACCTGGAGCCCTTAAATCAGGTTACCTAGGGACCTCTCAATAAAAGCATTTTATGTTTTGAATGAGGAACATTTCACAACTTCTCTGGGTAACCTATTCCAATGTTAAATTAACCTCATGATGAAGAATTTTTTCTTATATCTCACAACAAAGAAGAGTAGAATGGTAGAAGAGTAGAACCCAAACTCCCAAAATAAATGAAAATTTTTCAGCAGTGGATGTTTGTTTATTACTCTGTGTTTTTCAGTGGGTGCAGCTGTTTAGTTTATGTATTGAACCAGACGCACAAGCAGTAAGATCCTGTGTTACGCTGTTTTGATGCTTTTTATTTTTCTGCTTTTCTATCTGCAACTAGAACATTCATTTCCCTGAGGAGCCAATATTGATTGGCTCAAGGTATGCCTAAACTTTTGGGGAGGAAGCCATCAAAAAAAAATCAACTACACTTCTTTAGGAAAACACTAAAGAAAGACATCAGCCTACTGCCACTGCTGCTATAACACAACATCCTTATCAAGTTATGGAGGTTAGGTCAAAACACAGATCAGTCTTTCTATCTAGGTTGTTGTGTATAAAACCCCCCTCTTGAAAAACATTCAATTTTCAGACCTGGGAACATGTTAAAACCTACCTTATTGCTGAGGTGACTAAGAATGTATTTGTATTCACCATCCGTTTTGCAATTCTTCTCTTCCTTCTCTTCCTTTTTTGTTTTTGCATTGTCTTTTATTTTTATTTTAGATGAGTACTAATATGACACTTCTGACAATAAGCTGCACACTATTCATGTCACACTGTGCTGTTTGTATGTGCCTAGATAAAAAGAGCCATAATTAGCCAGACTTTACTTTTAAGCATATTTCCTGGTAGGCTAGGGTGAAAATATCCCATTAACATGGCTGATTTAGAAGGCTTCAGGTGTTGCAGATAGTGATCTCATGGCATCTTACTTGTCCGTGTCTCAACCTGTATAAGCAATGCCTATTGAGCAGTTCAAAAAAAGAGAAGGCATTCATTGATGATTCTCATTTGCCTTCATTCATAGAATTCTAGTTTTATTTTGTTTGTCAAAGTTCTTTAGATCTATTTGGTAGTTAAGTTCAGATTACTTAAAGAAAAACCTGTAATAACAACAATAATATTTAAAATATTTGCTTAGCTAGAGTCACTGACTATGAGATGACAGATGAGCCATTTCATCTTTTCAGATCAAGTGGTAATAGAATAAAGAGTGTGTTTAAAAATCAGAGCTTTCCTATAGTCAGCCTATAAGTGAGACAAGCAGAAATACAGAAACTGAAAAGAATTCAATTCATCCACTAAATTTTGAATTATATCCAAGGGGAGGAACAGTTCAGCTGGAGAGCTGGGAAAGAAATGTTAATTGTTAGAAATATGTCTCTGATTATTCTCAGTCTATGTCCTTTCTCCCCATGAAAAAGTTTTGTGCAAAATTTTCAGTAAGCCTGTCCATTTCTACCCACAGGGAGGAGCTCAGCTGAATTCCTCTGTTCAGTCCCTTTCATTTTACTCTTCTCACTTTGCTGGGTCAACAATATTGTTTTGCTCAAAGAAAGAGCAAAGATTGCTGAAAGAATCTCGCTCTCCTCTTCTTTAGCCCCAGTCGCCACTTTCTTCTTGACTTAATGTTGTTTTGCCAAGACCATTCATAGCTCATGTAGTTTCATTTTTTTTCATTTGCTCATCAGAATTTCTTCCATTTATACAGCACTTTTATAAGACAGATTCTCATAAGATTTCTCCAAGCCCACTCTGAATCTTTGAAAGTATTGAAAGGGCAATATGAAAAATTGTCAGCACTTTTGAAAGGATAAGGGAAATATTACCAACATACTGACTCTTCTGGTTTGGGTGGCTGAAAGACATGTTGGATTCACACAACGTCCTTTGGGAGAAATCCTAAAGAACAGCATCCCAATCTGAAGTCCTGTGGCTTTTGTAGGAAAGAATCAGGGAAAAAAAAAATAAAGGATTTTCACATCAGTGCCATAAATTTACAGCAGTAATGTGCACAGGCTGAACACTGAAAATGCCAGGTCTTGACCTCTAAAATCAGAGCTTGCTAAAAATTTACTGGGCTAAAAATATGGATGGCTCCTCTTCCAAAGCAAATATAGAGTTGGGAGCACTCTTCTGAGAAAGCTCATCTGTGAGGCTTCCACAGTATTTGTAAAGAGTGAATGGCTTATCTTTTATAAGTAACAGATTCTCTCAAGTAGCAGAGATTAAAAAAATTAATATTATCCCAGGGAAAATATGTAGGGAGCCCAGCCACATTTTCCCACCTGAAAAGGTCCAAGGCTTCTCCACTGTACCACCTCAGTCAGGAACACAGGTCCTCACTCAACTTTTGTTCTCTGGAGTGGCCAAATCAGCTCAAAGTCCAGTTTCTCTACAAAAACTGCAACTCCACACAAGCTAAAAATTCATTAATGGTTTGGCCAGTAATAAGTTTGATTTAATAGATATATATGTAGTGTTTATCAACAAATTTCCCCAAAATGCTGATGCTATGGGGTTCCAAATAGTGGCAAACTGTATTATCATAATTCATACATTTTTATTTAAAAAAGAAGTGTTAATAGCATTTGCTTTCCTATACTCCTATACAGAAGGATTTTTTTTTTTTTCTAGAGAAAATAATTCCTTTGGACACAAGACTGAATTCTTATGGGAAGAGACAGAAGACAGTCCTGGGAAATAAGAGTTATCTCCATAAATGAATCATTAGAGCATTAAGAACAGAATAAGAATGATGCCTCACTTTGATGAATTCTCTTGTGGCTTTTGTAGGCAATCACTTCTCCTAACCTTCGCTAATTCTTTCTTTGAATTGAAAGCAGGACTAAAGCCTTTTCTGTCTCAATTTCTCTGCTCAGTAAGCAGGAAAAACACAAGACATGGTGCAGGCTGCTGCTCTTGGATGTGGTCTTGCCAGGGTTCAGCTTAGCTGAGGAATGAAACAGCCCATCCGTGCAACACTGCAGACCTTTGGTTGACTTTAATTGACAGATAAATATTAATTCTTTTAGGAGAAAACATTCCCAGCATCATCTGTGCCATGGTTGATGATATGAATGGAGTCTTTCCTCATTCATCCTTTCTACTCTGCTAGGGAGTGGCAAACCCCTAAAAAATTGAGGGTAGGAAGTGCAGCTCTGGTAAGTCAGAGCCAGTGACAAACAAGGCAGCCCTGTAATCTCTTATGTCCTGCTGTTGTACCTGTGCTGGTTTTGACAGGGATACAGTTTAGTTTCTCTACCATAGTTGGTGTCTGGCTGTTTGGTATTTGTGCTGGGAACAGTGTTGATAATCCAGCAATGTTTTAGCTATTGCTGAGCAGTGCTTGCACAGAGTCAAGGTCTGTTCTGCTTCTCACAGTGCCACTCCAGCAAGTGGGACGGGGGTGCATGGGTGCTGGGGGAGAACACAGCCAGGACAACAGACCCAAACTGACCCAAGAGGTATCCCAGACCTTGTGACATCATTCTCAACATATGAAGCTGTAGAAGAAGGAGGGGAATGTTTGGTGTGGTGGCATTTGTGTTCTCAAAGCCACTGTTGTGCATACTGGAGCCCTGATGCTGAGGACATGCTGATCCTCTGCC
This sequence comes from Fringilla coelebs, assembly GCF_963513975.1. NCBI lineage: Eukaryota > Metazoa > Chordata > Aves > Passeriformes > Fringillidae > Fringilla > Fringilla coelebs. The sequence continues at coordinate 129,042,131 of NC_140028.1, forward strand.
TGACCATGGGAAGTAGTGAATGAATTCTTTTCCTTGTTTTGTTTGCTTTACCTATTAAAATGTCTTTATCCCAAACAGGAGTTTTCTCACTGTCACCCTTCTGATTCTGTACCCCATCCGACCTGGGGAGGAGTGAGCAAGCAGCTCTGTGGGGCTGAGTCGCCAGCTGGGCTTAAACCATGAGAGCCCCTCAAAGCCATTAGGGAAGTGATGGCCCAGTTTTTCTGCATGTCAATACCAAATGGCAGTCCCTTGGTATGAAGAGTTTACAATCCAAATGGATAAAGATAGAATAAATTTACTGTTTTCTCCATTCTGCCAGACAGAAGTACATTTCCTGAGAGCGGCACACAGATTATTTGTAGCCTGTGCTGAAATCAGCTAAATCTGCACCTCTCCATCTTCCAGCAAATGCAAGCTACATTGCAATGCAACCTTGTCCCAGTGGCAGGTTCCAGTTGTGTCACCACAATATGGGAGACTGAAGAAGCTTTGTTGGATGAAATCACAAGAACTTAGATTTTTCTAGGGCAGGTGTCTGAACTAAGATACCAGTACTGGCAATAGTTCAGAAATGTGTCCAAAGGTTTTTCCACATATTTGAGAAATAGATGAGAGTGGTATTTTCTTTATACATGTCTCTGTTACATAATCACTTCCAGCTTTGAATGTTCCTAGCAGATTTCTTTCCAGTATCCTGTCGAGCAGCCAAACCCATAATTATTTATCAATAAATGGCAAGATTTTCTGCACTCTGTATTTTCCTGTTTAAATGTCTCTCTGAATCCTCATGCTTCATCCAGTCACATAAGCTCTTTCATGTCTTCACAAAACAATTTATGCATTACTTTCTTTGTTTTCTTGAGAGTCCCCTTATTTTGCTGTAATCATCAAGGCTAAATTATGACAGTTTTTGGGGGGGTTTATATATTTATTTGTTTCTTTTCCTCATTGATGGTTACATGACAACAAATTGCCAATTTATTATGGTGGAAATGGGATTATATAAATATTTCTTCCTCCTCTCTGGAAACTTTATTCCAGTTACTTTCAATTATTAAGTCTCCTAATAGGAAGATGGCAGAAATACTACAAGTTAGTAGCAGTGGAAGGACATGACCTTCAGGTGGCACATACAGGTATCTCACAGTATTCTTCCAAGTAAAAATTCCGAGTGTTGAATGGGAAACTACAATAGGCAGATCCCTGGAAAATACTAAAAACCACTGCAACCATTTCCAGGCCCTTTTTTTTTAGTGTTCTAAGATACTGCAAACTTAATTAATATCCCTCTTAAGGCTGGGAGTTTTGTTCTCAAGACATCCTTATATGCTAATTTTAATTGAACAGTACATTTACATACCTTTAGGAGAGTCTTACTCTGTAAGCATTTCCAAGAATGTCTGTAATTACTTGCTCCAAAAGCACCATCTAAAATGGATAAAGGTAAAAGGACTGGAACTTCAATAGAAAGATTTGAATTCTGTAGAGGTGGCTGACAGTCTTTTAGTCTTTAATATGCTTTCATGGCACTGGGTTGTCTAACCAGGTGAGACTTTATACAGAAGTCATGTCATTCATAAAGTAAAAAATACAAGCTATTTTTCTCTATTAATATTTCTTCAAATACTATTTCTGCAGCACAAATATATGAGATGATATTTTGTCCCCTAACTTTCAATTAATTATATCAGCATCTTTTTAAAAATTATTACACATTTCTAGAGATCAGCTCGCATATTACTGTTCAGAAAACTTTTTGGGGAGTCAGAAACTTTGGAGTTGTGCATGAACCATTCCCTCTCTTCCCTGACTCCAAAAGCCCTAGCTGAGCTCTTCCATGATCTCTGGCTGCTTTCCCACCTGCTGGTAGACAGGGCTTCACTGTAGACACCACTGCAGCATCCAGTTGTCTTCAGGGTTTCTAGTTTTGGTCTCCTTTTCTGTTGTTCAGGGCTCCGTCACTGTCCAGTTCTTCTTACTCCTAGAAACCCTTGTCTCAAAGTTCTCTGCAAATGCTCATTACACCCATTTCTGTTGCCTCCACTGTCTGGGAGAATTTTTCTCCTGGATCTGGGATCTTTTTGTCTTAGACATGCTTGGATGGAAGATCATGTATTGTTTGCTCCTCAAGTCCTGTCTGAATATTCATTATGTGCCTTAAATAGGATGGATTGAATTTGGTTTTCTTACATATTTTGTTCTTTCTTAGTGCTGCCAGCAAACACTTGATCTATAGTTGACATAATGTTCAGAATGGGTATTTAATTTGCACTAGGAAGAGCAGAAAGTGATGCTCTTTTTCCCTTAACTGCAATAAAACAGCAAAGAAAATAGTGCTTTTACATCTGTATCAGGGCATGACTGTGAAAAGACTGAATGTAGGTATTAATGATATCATTATGTAGAACACGAGTATGGAAAACACATCAGGCAATTTTCAGCATCTGTCTTCTGACTGCTTTTTAGTGCTGGATAAGCAAAGCTGTAGTTGGAAGTCTAGGGAATCTGGTAATCTTGTTGTCAGCTATAAACATACCCTTCCTTTTGTTTTCCCAATCAAAAAGCTGATGAGAAAGCAGTTAGCCTCTTGTAGTCCACCTTCACTGTGGACTCTTTGTCATTCAATCATGCATGAATTGTAAGCCTTCAGCGCCAGCTGGCAGCATAACTTCTGAAGTGCCATTGCTGTCATGCTTTGGAGACACTGCTCTTCCCAGAGATCTGAGCATATTTGGGCACATGAATCGTGGTGGCCAGGGTACCCTGTACACTCCACAGCACCTGGAGAGCTTTGCTGTGACACCCCTGCACCCTGCATGGAGTCAGGAGCCAGCCCTGGGTTTCTCAGAGCAAAACCCAAATCACCAATGCCCAGGTTGCTTGCAGAATTTAAAGCAAGGAACTTCTGGTGTGACTCAGCACAAGCTGGCCAAAGACTAAAAGTCAGCCTTTTTTCTGTAAGTTTTAAGAACACAAGACTTCTTCCTAGGAAAATATTTGGCACCCTCTTTGGTGAGGAAAGAAAATGCCAGAAGGATTTGCTGTGGTAAATATCAGAGCATAAAAGCAAAATGTTGCTCCAGGCACTGGGCAATGTTCCCATTGCTCTCTGTGTGATTCAGAGGGAAGGATCAGTGACAAAGGGTGTGTAAAGATATTTTTATCTTTTGTGATGGATGGATACTGGTGGGACACCGATCTCTGGGATAATTTAGAACTCTCTGACAGGAATGTTTTAAAAAAGATGATCCTTACCTGCTGTATTCAGCTATTTCTTTCTGTATGATGGTGCATGAAACTTTACTGATTATTCCATACCCCAGGTGAAATAAAACACTCTCTGTAAATAAATTAAATTTAGATATAAAGGACTGGCTTATGCTGCCTTTATGGAAAACCCACAATTCTCACAAAGTTAGAGGAGTAATGTTAGGGGAAAAAACTCAAAGAACAAAGCCAGGTACCAAAGAAGAAAAGGATTTGTCAAAACACTACAGGGCATATTTGAAACAGTTGCCAGGAGGCAATTAGCATGGCTGTTATTGAAGCCAGCAGATAGGCTTGACCCAGACTAACAATACTTTTGAATATAATTATGAGCTTGTCTGAAAAAACCCGAGGTATTCCAATTTTCCTGTTTTAGCACAGCCTTATTTTTCATGCCTGAAGATTCCTGAGTTTTTCAGAATTTGAACTTCTTTGAATGCATGAATTACCCTAAGAATAAGTTTGAAATTAAATGATTCAATGAAGAAAAGAGAGCAATTACATATTTTAGCTATCAAATATTCACTTACTTTTATTTAGAATTCATATTTTTACAGCTATCTTCTTCTATGAGATGCAAGACGCTCCAGCAGAATTCCAACTTTTGTTACTCATGAACCTCTCAAAAAATCCTTGATTTCAAAGGTGGTTTTATTTACTTATTTTCTATAGGAAAAATACCTATGTTTTCTCTCAGTGTGAACACAGCATATTGATTGTTATTTTACATAGAGTTTTTATAGTATACAGTTAGATTTAAATTGAAGGAATATTGCTGTGTTCTTACAAGTATCTGCATAGAACTGACATGCCTTTTAAAATTGTACTGTCCAAATAACTTTGGGCCTATTGTGACCTCTTTTCTTCATTGCAATATGTTTTTTGGTGACCTGAATTGCATGAAAGTGGAAAAAACAATATTTTGAAAGATTTCATTTTGCACATCTAGTGACAATGAACCCAGAGCATAATTTTGCTTTAATTGTAAAAAAAAAAATCAGATTAAGGTTATCACATGAGTCCTCTGAATAAATAATATTCATTGACATGGCATATACAGAAATCTGATAAAATGTCATCATCCAGAAAGCAATATTAGAATTTATGCAATACACTGGTAATTAGCGCAGTGCCTATCTTGAATTTTTGAGCTGGCACTTCATTTTAAATGTCATGAGCCATGTTCTCCAAAAGCTTTAGCCTTCACAGCACAGGTGGTAAAAAAATTGTCATTGATCTAAGAGTAGTAATAGCAAAATATCTATTCCTGCTGCCATTGTCAATTATCCTTATATGATCCATATGTGACTTTCACTGAATGGCCATTAAAGCTGAATATTGCATGTGGGTGCTGTTCAGTGGTGTCATGCATGTCCCACATGATGAGACATCAGCAGAAATCATTTTAATGGGGCAAGTGTTTCCACAGTTTTTTCCTTCATCCTGCACATATAAACAAAGAACTGCATTCATTTTTGCTGCTCCTAAATATTCTGCAGCAAATATTCTGTCTATAAATTAGGGTACACATGGTGCCAAGTTGGTGAGAAATAAGTAATATGAAACTTCTACAATAATGCTAAGTATAATTGAATAATAATTAAATTCAATTTAGTACCATTTTTGGAAATTATATGTGAACAAAAGAAAACCTGTAAATCCACAGATATTTGCCTAAACCTGCCCCAGAGCACTGAAGATAGAATGGAATGATTTACTCCCCATCACTGACCAGCACCCTGAAAGAATGAAAAGCCACTCAAGTGTCAAGTAAGGCTGTTCCTGAAACATGTTTTGATTGTCATCCTCTATCCCAGTCTTTCACCTCTTCAGAGCTCAGGAGCCTCCAGTCCTGTCTGATACTTTTACCTGAACAGTTTTGTTACACATAACAACTAATTCCTGTTTAAATGTTTTACCAAGGTTAGAAAAAAAAGCAAATAACAACTTTAGCTTACAGATGAGACTAGTTTCAGGTTCCAGCTAAAATGACTTATTTTGAGTTAAAGACAAAAGTATTTCCCCTAATGACATGCAGTCATATGCTGTACAAATGTTTAAGAGATTTATCAATCCACTCATTTGTAGTGTCTTCCCAAACTATGCGTCCCAGCTGATTCTAGGATATTCCTGGATAGTTTGATGAAGTCCTGCAGAGCAGATACGTGGGAAAATAGAAGTGGTTGTCTAGGGTTACCTATGGATGTTCTATATTGACTGGGGTGAGGGGAAGTGTCTGGGCAGTCTCTTCCTGTAGGGTAATAAAAGCACACACCACATGGGGTGGCATTAACATGTGGGTGGGTGAAGTTGCTTTTGCTTCCCTTCCCTGCATGGTTTTCTCCCTGACATTTCTACAAGGACAGTTTGTTGCTGAGCTCCTCTAGCCCTGCTGCATCAGTAACAGGAATGTTCCTCAGCCCTGCTGAGAGACACCCCCAGCTTGGCAGAGGGCACAGTGCTGTCTGCCTGCCCCAAAACATCAGAAGCTGCCAGGTTTTAAAGGTGGCACTCCCATTTCTCTAACAGGTAGCAAACAATCAGAGTGGAAAATGAGCATATTTCCTTTAGAGGCCTGATAATACCATAGGACCTAGGTTGGCATTTTAAAACTGCCTGGTGTCTATTATTTTTGGTGCCTAAGAGGCACTTTTACCAAGGTGCTGAGCACAAAGAAGCCCCACTGACTGACTGAGTGCAATATGGATGTGCCAGCACTATTCCTTTATCTGCACTGGCAGACTGACTCAGCAGTGCTAGCTTGACAATTGGACCCAATGATCTTTCCAAGGTCTTTCCCAACCTAAATGATTCCATGATTCTATGATTAATGAGCAGAATGAAGCAACCTAGTTTTTCTAGGCTTAGAGACAAAAGTCCCTTTCTAAAAAAAGTTTCTTGACAATTTGTGGGAGTCTGACTACGTATATATATATATATATATATATATATATATATATATATATACGCATACATATTAAAATACAGTAAAAATTTTTTTAAAAAGAGTAAGGTTGCATGTGAGACAGTAAAATTCAACATTTAAAAAGAAAAAATGTTAATGTGTTAAACCATTTGTCCCTCCCTTGGCTGAAAGAGTAAAAGCTTGATGTAGATGTTAGTGCTCGGAGTTTTGACCTGCCCTTGGTGAACAAACTTTAGATTAGATCCAAAAGCACAAATGGTATTAGATTCTCCAGTGAGAATCTAATACCATTTGTGCTTTTTTTTATGCTTCACATATTGATCTACAGTAAATTATTTTTTGAATTAACTTTCATTTTTAATGAATAATATTTCATGTATTTAGTATATGTTCTGATCAGTACAACTAAATATTGCACATGGGAACCAACTTAATGGGAAATTTGAAAGTATGAAAGTTCAAAATGCCAAATCAAGTTATTTGTATAAATGGCTTTGTTATTGCTATTTACACAACTATTAATCTGTTACATATTCTCCCTAATTTTCCTGGTGAGGAGCTAACCAGGCTCTTCTTCCTGGTGTATTTGATACATTACTAGTTTTTCAGGATAAGAGTAATTTAATTTTTTATGAATTAATGAAGACTACTTTGATATTATGAGGGGGCAAAGGAGGAAATAAAATTGTAAATTAGCATACAAATTATTCTCTGATACCAAAGCCTGCAAAAAAGCCTGTAGACAAGTTGACTGCAAATACTTAGCTGCAGACTAGCCATGTCCATATTTATAATTTTTCTGAAATGAATCACTGCTTCTACCAAAGTCTATTAAGATGTAATTTAAAAAATATTTTACATTCTGAAAGTGCAGTACATTAACAGCCACAATCATCCATTCAGTCATTCATAATTTGCTAATAAGTATGTACTTAACTGTTAATTCAATTTAATAGTACCCTATTGATCTAATTCAGATGTCTTGGGAGCTGTTGCTGGCTTTATAAATGTCAGGAAATAATTGGTAATTTGATCTTTAATCTGATACTTGCTAAATTATGTAACTCTTCCATTGTTTCTATTTAGAAAATGAAAGAGAATGATAATAGGAAGGAACAGTCAATTACAATTATGAAGTGCAATGTCTTTTGCCTTCTGTATTTCCTCTGCAATGGAGCGGATGAATGTTAGATCAGCATGCAAAAAAGCAGCAGGATTTCAATTACGAACTCGAGGTAAATAAGAAGCAGCTTGTTAAATATCTGGCTCAGATATTGTAATGTAGTAGGATTTTTACAAGAATCTACCTTTACAGTCGTATTTCCTTTTTTCCATCATACCAATTTTTTATTCCTTTTCACTTTAAATTTGTACCTTATACCCACTTTAAAAATGTAATAAACATGCGCAGACTGTGACTACCACACACCACTACCAACCTCAGTCATTTTGCTGAGTAGGTGTTTGGAGCACTCAGGCAGTTTGTGAGGTGCTGTGAGAAGTGTGAATCTTCTCTAGGCTGATCTGACATGCTAATTACCATGTAAGTCTGCACTAACACATCTTCATAATTATGCCAGTGGTGAACAATTACTGGGATGTATTATTGTAAACATTATCTTCTAAATATGTTAATTTTTATTTCTGTAAACTTCTTTTTATTTCTCTTACTTCATATAACTTGTTTGTAGGTATCCTCAATATGGCATTCTTCAGTGATATAATTTCATCCTCTCTGTACCATATCACGTGTGTGATTTTTTTTCTTGACTTCCTAATGTTTAAATACAGATATCCAGCATTAAAAGAACTGTTGCAAGAGAAGCTCAAGATCTTGCAGTCAGTGACTTTGTATTTAAATAACCTCATGGTGTTTGCTGTCTAATAATCACAAAAATTGTGTGTGAAGAAAACACAACAAAACAACAAAAAACCCAAACAAAAAAAAAAAAAAAAAAGCAAAACCACACAACAAACAAAGAGGGGAAATAAACTATATAGTTAAATATAGTTAAAGCCCATTTTGGTATAAGGAACTGGAAGAAACCAGCCAACCTCACAACCCCAGTGTTCCAGTGGTGCTGCCAAGGCCTTGGGGAACTCCGCGCCTCTCCTACAGGCTGGCCTCCTTATGCACTCATTGTAAAAAATAAAATAATCTCATCTATTTTCTGTTGTATCTTTATGTACAAAGGTCCCCTAGGAAACACTAATTAAACACCTGATTGTTTGGAAAATGTTTCCTTCTAATGGGGTCTTCTGAATTTCATTTATGCTTCAGAATTTGTCTGTTCAACTTATATCCAAGACTCCACAGTTAAAGAAAAACTCATAATAAATCACTTGGATCTATGAGGAAAAGAGGATTTCTTAAAAGAATTCATTATTAAAAATCTTTGCTGGACAGACCAAGTTGAGAAATTAATAATTTTGTAATCACTCAGTCATTCCTTCATTTTTATGTCAGCAGCCAGAACTGGAAAGGGTGGATATTTCTTACATGGGTTTCATCCTTTCTTCCCATCAGGCCAGTGGCAGAATCACACTGTGTTCTTCTCCCTGCTCCCTCAACCCATTCCTTCTCAGCAATACCCTGTAGCTCCAGAGCTTGGAGCCATAATGCCCACGCCAAATAACCAGGGGGATTCCTGATGATGGTAAGGACTAAACTTACTACCAAACCCTAAGAAAAATCTGAAAGGAATAATTTGCTCATGAAATGAATGGCTTTCCAATTTTTTTCCCCCACTTTTTTTTTTTTCCTAATGTAGCTGTGCAGTTTTATTGCTCTCCAATGCACTAAATAGACTCTATAAAAGGAGAGATAAATGATCCCTTGTCCTCATTGCCCTGTGTGGGGATGTGTCTTGAGAACAGACCCTGCACAGTGTGACCTCAGATCCTTTTTGAGTCTGGAGTGCCCTCATCCCCATCACCTCCCAAATCAGTGAGTGGGGTGGGCTGTGACACTGACTTTTGACAGTTCTCCCAGGAGGTCTCAAAACCTTGGTGTGGATTTCCTCTCCTTGCTCTTGCCCTTGAGCCCCTGGCACTGAGCACAGCTGTCAGAGGAGCTCCTCACCAGCCCAGTCTGCACTCGGGCAGGATGCAGCAGCAGTGAGTGCACTGCTCCTTCCTTAGTTTCTTTCTGCTTTCCTGCTGCTTTAAGAGTGTCAGATGGTTGAATAATTAATTGTCTAATAAATACTGCAAGTGTTTGAAAGGTTTGAAGATATTACCTATGAAAGGGAACATGGGTATTTCTGAATAGGGTAGGATTAAACCACCTTATTCCCAGCTGGAACAAGATTTTACAGTAGTACAATCATTTGGTCTTTATGCTCTTTATGAACCCTTTCTGTTTGCCATATTCAATGCAGTGTAAAATGTAAAATCTATTTACCCATAAATTACGCTACTGACCATATTCAAATGAAACACCCCACCATTATTGCTACCAAGAGACTGAATAAAATTGAATTTGATCATTTCAGATGGCTCTGCTAGAATTTAATATTATAAAGCTCATTTGTAATGGCATTAAAAGAAGAATAACGGTTATTTATGCAAGTACATGAAAAATTCTGCTTTTGGTATGAACTGGAAATGTTATAGTAAATTTAAAGTCAGATTAAATAGTAAGTTCAAACTGCATTTGCCTACATAAAAAGAAGTAACAAAAGGAGTAACAAATTGCTTCATTCAGTATAGTTAAGATTTATCAAGGGTTTGTATTTCTTTGTCCCCTAGAGCAAGACCAGACAACCGTATCACAGAAAAGGAGGCAGATCGTTTCTGCTTGATTAGTGATAATACGTCCATGGCAAAATGCCAAGGGACAAATACATTGATTTTTCTTGAAACAAGCTCTCAGTAATGTTAGCAGGATGTTGCTAGAGGAAGTGTCATATTGTGGTTACACACACACACACAGTGAAAGCCCACATGGATGAGGAAACTTTTCACAAGTGTCACTGGCCTTTGATCCTGGCTCTCCCAAGAAAATCCTTTTTTTTTTTTGTATTTAATCACTACGAAGGAAAAGAATTCAGTAAAGCATTTTCCTTCATTGATCACCAAACAAAAACAGTCACTAAACTTATTATTTTTATAAACCTGCACTTGGTATCTTCTGTAGGAGATTTAATGCACACAATGAGACATTTTGTAAGCAATCAATATTTTACGTGAGGCCAAAACTCTGGGAATAGTTTTCTATTTATTTCAATCTCTGCTGCACTATTCAATTTTATGTTGTTAATTTGGTTTGGAATTGATGAAATAAGATGCTTCAACAGCTTCTGAAAATCAGTCATGACCAAACAGTCCTTAGTCTCTGTTCAAACTGGCAGTATGTCAGGCAGCAGGACTATTTTATCTCCACAAGACCAAATGCCAGTTTGTGCTGTGCATGGCCAGAGGCAGTAAGCCTGCAACAACTCCTAAGATTTTCAAGGCAAATGAGCTTTAAGAGTCAATCAACAGAAAATTGGATAAACTGTTCAGGACAAATAAACCTGAGGATTTTATTAATATTATATAATATAATGGTTTTGCTATATTTAAAAGCTTCTTTATTTGACACAGTTCCTTTTATTAGCATGATGAATTGGGATTTATTGGATCCATGAGTAGTCTTGCAGTAAAAGCACTCCAAGCCTTTAAATGTTTTCTAGAGAACAATTAAATCTCTCTTCACAAAACTCTACTTACTTTTGATAGAGAAATCAGGAAAAAAAATGCCATGAGATGACCATTCATTTATTCCTCTCTTTCCTCTTGCTATAGGACATGAAACAACACAAACACACACACTGCTGCTCTTAAGGTGAAGAAAAGGGAAGTTTATTTTCTTACTCTAACATTTATAGTTTTGTAAAAGTGACAGTGGATTGGAGGGTGAAAGTGCTGCCTCTCCAATGACACTGGACAAACCAACAGTCTATCAAATTTCTCTTCCTCCATGAAAGAATGCAAAACAATAAGTTATTTACAGAAAGTGTGTGAGAAAGTTTGCTACAAGAATGTAAACATCAGAAAGCTTAGAAAATCTTAAAAAATCAGAGTGACACTTTCCTCCTCTGTTTTGGTACTATTAAGCAAGCATTAAATAGGAGAATTAGGAATCCCACCCAAAGTGTGTGTTTAATACAAAAAAAACTTATTTCAAGGTAAAATAATATATAAGAACTAGATGATACTTTAAAAATAATTCAATTATTTGCTTTACACATTTTTCAAAGCTTATCTCTGGCCTATTGACCTGTGACATTTTGAGGCTGGAAATACTTAAATATCACAGCAAAAGATGTTAGAAAAATGATGAGAGAGTAATGGTGGAAAGTCTGATAAGAGTGAAACAAGGGTTTGTTTAGAATTGCCATTCTAAAACAAATCCAGTTTGTAGAAAGAAGTGTTGCCTCTAAAACTGGCATCCACCCAGAGAGAACTGAGAATGAACATCCTGTCATGAACCCCCCCAAAAACTCCCAGGTCCATATCTTAGAAAGTAATTAGGTCAGGAGCTTCCATTGATTTCCAATTTATACATCCTAAGAACCTCTGTGCCTAATTTGGTGCAAGGAAAGCTCAGCACACTGAGGAGCCTGCAGGAAATTACTCTAATTAGAGTTTTGAAGAAATGTTGAAGCAATGCTGCGATGCTGCTTTTGTACAGCAACATGCAAACAGTACATGCAAAATAACTGTATTTGCTTTGGCAAGTGTTTCTAGGCAATTAAAAAACCACCAATGCTAATACCTTCTTTAATATACCTGTGAAGTCTAAATGTAAACACTGCAGTCAAAGGCAAATAGTGAGTATGAGCAACCATATAACAAATATAAGGGATGCCAATTTTCTTGAAGTTTCTGCGCAGATTTTTTACCACTTCTTGATAATTTAGGGACAGTTCGTGTGAGATTTCCAGTATCAATTTTCTTTCTCAAGAAGTTTCATGAATTTACATTTGGAAATGCTTTTCTGTATTTGGTTTATGAAGAGAACACAATGGATCTACAATGTTCATGGGTCCCCTGAATCAGCAACATGGTATCATAAAGGGTACAGTCCTCATGGTGGAAACTGCTACCATTACAAAGCATTTGATATTGTCTAACAAGCTACTATCTGAGTCTAGGATTTTAAGTTTAAAAAATCCTTCCAATATTATATTTTTGGTTTAAACAAGCACTGATATTTTCTTTCATAGTTTTCTGATTTTAAAAAATAGTAAATTATTAAAACAACCTAATAAAACAATTCAAGGTCCCTGATGTTGTCATAAGAAGGAGAGTTTTATGAAAAAAACATTTATTTACTCAACTGTTTATCCATTTGTAATGACACTTTCTAGGCTTTATAAACTTCATCTGCCATAGACTAATGAATTTTCTGAAAGTTATTGTCAAATCTTGAGAACAAAATAATGAAAAAGACCTCCAAAATATTGAATAATTTTAAGGTTCTAAAGGTATTAATTCTGGTAAAGACTTGCAAAGCTGGTAAATTAATATATCCATGTACATCTGTGTCTGCATTTGGAGTTCCTTTTTTTATTGAAAACTTCTGAATTTAGATCCTCAGTCCTACTGACTGAAACTGTGGTAAACTAGTAGGAAGTAGAGTCCCAAATATTGTTTCCTCTGTGACATAGTGTCTAAAATAACTTTTTAGCCATCTGTTTGGCCACAGGAGGAATTCAAACCATCTGGAAGGCACCAGTTTGCAGGGCTTCAAGAGGGCTTCTCTATCATATTGTATCTATATCATATTGTATCTATGTCATATTGTATCTATATCATATTAACTTGACACAGTTCATGAAAGATCTCTCCAGCCACTCATAGCCCTGCATAAATTTAACTTAATTGTTGAAGATGAGACCAAGCTCACAGGTAGCAAAGTGAATTCACAACCCCTGTGAGGAGCACAGGCTAGGGAAGGGGGCTGTAGTGGGACACAAACAAAGCACACAGGTGTGATGGATAACCAAACGCCCAGAGTTAACCCTCAAAGGATATGGGTTCCTTCCCTTCTGGCCTGCAAATCCTCTCTTGGAGGAGAGCAGATGGTACATTGGCTCTTGGATGTTTTGCTGAACTCTGAATTTGTTCTCAAATTTTATATCTAAACAATCCCACTCAGATCATCTGTTCCACATCCCAACCCCTTATCTGAAGCAACTTTCTCTTTTGGTGTTTTCCATGCAGTGAGGGAAAGTGTCATTTTCAGCTGTAGCTCCCCTCCACCAGCACACAGATCTCTTCAGCCTCAGCCTCCTGGATCCATATGGCAGGTACCTCCAAATGCTCCTTCCTGGGAAGCTGCTGGAAAAGCCTTCCCCAGCTGAGCTCCCGGCTCACAGGTTTGAATGCAGCATCTCAACACACCCCAAGGAAAGCTGTTCCCAGGAGGCTGCCCTCTGGCTCTATTCAATATGAAGGCTTTGGGAGATGAATTCTGTGACACCATAAGTACTTAGTTTCCCAAAAGCTAGGTATCTAGAGGTCCTGCAACAGAGAATAAATCTAATCTTTAGTTTTAATAGTTCCCCCAGTGGTTTTATTTTGCATTTCCCGCAGCCAGAGTAAAATATCAACTTAAGAATTTCAGAGATTTTCCTTGTATTTAGATTGGGTGTATGGAATATTTGGGGTATACCACAGCCTCTTAAGTACCTAAATTTTAAAACTTTATTAAGCTTATATATTTTTATAGATGTCAAAAATATATAAGCTTTATTAAGTTTGGGAGGGTATTCAGTTCTATTTAAATGCAGATTGCCCAATCACTTGCATCTTTAAGCATGAACAGTTCACTGTGGATGTCTTGAGAAAGACTTTGGTTTCACTCAAGACTTTGTAATGAAAAATACACAGCAAAACTGCCTGCAAGCCCTAGATCAAGCTAGAGTATATGTATGAAGTAGTCAACAAGCTGTCTAAAGAAAATTAGCTCCTCTAGATTTTGTCAAGGTAGCTCTCACCAAAAGAGAAAGAGATAGCAACAACAAATGGCTCAGTCCAGCTTTGATCAATCTCTCATTGCATCCAGAGAATATGTAACTGGGGGAAGCACTGCATTGAGTGGAATACTACTCAATGCTTTTATTTTTATCATGTGCTAAGTAATGTGCTTCAGTAAAACATCTATAAAATCGCTCTAAGAAATGTGCCCAAAGGAAAAGCTCTTCAGTTTTGAATGGACCTAAAATCTGTCCTACAAAGAAAAAGAACTAAATCCATGGAGGGAAGAGCAACATGGAAGGATATTCACTTTTCTGTCGAAGGACTTAGAAAGGCTCATTTAAAGTAAGAATGATGAAATTAGGCTGCTGATTATACTGAGAAAAGACCTGACCAAACCAGGAGCAGCTCCATCCTAAGCTCTTCCCTTTGCTCATCTATTGGCCCTCTTACAGCCAAAAACATCCAGCATTTGCTTGAAATCTTATTTCTTTCCTTTGGTATGTTCTGCACTTGCTGTTCAGCTAGGAATTTGGGTTTCTGCACCTCTTTACCCATTTAATATTTACCCAATATAAATACAACAGCTTTTGTTCCTAACCAAAGTAGCATTCTTTGGTTAGGAACAAAAGCACTATGATCTGTTACAGCCATAGATTTTTATAAGGGAAAACCTTCCCCCGGTTGCTGAAATTTCAAAATTAAATTTCTAAAGAAATTTTCCTCCTTTTGAAGTGTTTTGCCTGGATGGAAATGGTTTAAAGACACTTTTCATACAACAATAACATTATCAAGCAGTTATATCTGAAAGCAAGCCTAACATCACATCAACAATTAGGAAAAAGTAAATTTTTGCTGAATGGCATTTTTGTGAGGAGATAAGTAGTTCCCCAGTTTCAAAGACAAAAAAAATTGAAAACTGTTGTCCAAGACCACACGTTGTGTCTATGATAGATGCTAAAAATCTTTTCCACCCAAGTCAATGTGCCTGTGGGGCATCACCAACTCTTAGTGCTGGTTAATGATATTTTTAAAGAGGTAGTTTATACTTTAGCAGCCTGCAAAAACAAGGACAAAAATATTTAACTAAGTCCCAAAATAACTCTGAGAGCAAGAAGTGGGTGGTTTACATGTATAGTAATGAATGCAGATCTACTTTTAACTTTTTGCTTGGAAAGGGAGAAGAATTTTCCAAATGCTTCAACAAAAATGCATATAATGCACTGCTTCCTTTGCTTATTATTCCAGTTTAATTTAGGGATTGCAGTCTTTATAACAATAAATTAACCACTTTAGTATTCCCTGGATATTACTAGTTACCTTATTTCTGATGGCAAGATGGTCCTTGTGAAGTATCAGTTGTCCAAGCTTGTAAAACTTACAAAACTGCTGATTTCATCTTTAAAAATCTTCAAAGAAAATAAAAAAAAAAATTATTCTAAAAGCAGAGATAAAATTCCAAGCATCTCTTTTCTTGGTTTGGTTCCTCACCTGGACTAAAGGTGTTTACTCTCTTTCCAACCTTTTCTTTACCAACCATAAAGAAAATCTCCAGTAAAGGTCTCATCTTCAGATTCTGCTATTTATAAAGGTTCACCTGCACTGCAAGAGCTAGCAGAGGAAGGACACCAGGAATCACATACCTAAGTCAATCTGGCAGCACATCATTGCTGGAAACATGATGTCCTGAAACAGAAGGAGATAGCAGAGTGCCTTTCAGCCAAAGCAAGGAACCAGTCTTTCTTTCACTAGTTTTTCATTTACCAGGCTCCTTAGATGCTCTGGCAGGACTGTGGGATATGAAGAAAACAGACTGTTGTTTCCTCTGTGTGTATGTAGGCACAAATGCTGTTCCTTGGAATGACAAGGCCAACAGAAGTTTTGTAGGATCCTGAAAAAATTCAGGATGAAGGTTGTGGAAGTAAGTCCACAGCCCTTGTGTGAGTTCTCTCCTCTCAGGCAGTGATTGGTTCCTGGCTATTAATCTGTACTGCTGCACAAACAGGTTTCATTGCCTGTCTACACACTTTTAACCCATGAGTACATTTTAAAGCCTCTGAAATCATAAATGTCAATCTTCTTTGATGCACAGAGAGCCCCACTTTAATTTGTAACTGCCTACACTCTCCCCAGGGCACAACAGGAATCTGTAAGACAAGTAATTTGGTGGGGTTTTTACTAAATTCAGTGATAATTCACACAAATCAATGCCATAACTGTCCCCTATGGTAGGGACCACAATATATTGCAAATACTTAACCAAATGCTCTGGTGAGGAAGCTCTTCTTGAGTTATTTATTCATGCAGAGGCATTACTGTCACCACGGTCTTATAACTTCAGTGTGACCCAGGGTGGAACACCTATAAAAGTAGTGCCCTGAGCTGCATTTTTATCAGTTTTAATTCTCAGTTTTAAAATGTATTTCAAGGTCGACGAGTTTTTTCTCTGCAGGAGAGAGCCATGGATCTGGCTGGCTCTGCCTTTCCTGGCTGGCTCTCGGTGCTCTGAAATGTTTCAGCCCTCTTTCTGATTAATGATGAAATTGTTCCATGGAGCCTGAAGTGAGCTTGTTGTAAAGAAGTTTTTGGCAGTGTGCTGTTATTGCCCTGAATGCATCCTCTGCACTCAGGACCTGAAGGCAGCCCAGTTCTGTGACTGGGGAGAGCCTTGGACCTGTGCTGGGGAGGCTCATGGAGACCATTGGCTCAGGCAGCCTCAGCTGATGTGGAGCCCTGATGTGTACACTTAAAGGAACAAGTATAAATGCATGTGAAAAAAAACCCAAAACAACAAACCAACCAACAGACTGTGAGACTTAGTAGCTTTATAAAAATACTCTGTAAATATGCCTCCAAGGCTCCTGCCATGGGCTTTTCCTCTAGCATTCCACAAAAGAGATGGGTAATTCTTTGTTAGGCTTGTAAATTCTGCTCATCTACAGAGAATTTGAGCCCTTTCAGCAAGGGCTATAGCTGTTCTCTCTGTTGCAGCTGGGTCTTCTAAGACCCTAATAAAAACCTCAAATGCTACATAAAAATGAGATACTTCTTAAAACTGCTTTGCAAAGCAGATGAGGCTGTGCAGAAGCCAAAAAGCTCTGTAAGAGTTTAGTGCTAGCTTTAAGACCCCATGCTGCTCTGTTCTTTGAAGTACCAGGGGACAGGGGATGCTCAGACCCTGCTTGGTTGTGCTTCTTTCAATCCTAGTAAATGCTCTCTCCAGCTTATGGGCCACATGTATCTCACATGTGCAGTCCCAGAGCACATTCCTACCTAGCCAAAACCTACATGGTTCTTTTGTCTTCTCCTCAAGTATTTCCAGATTCCTGGACTCTTTGAAGCCATAGGAAAATCTCCTGTGCACTGTGCAAAATGCAGAGGAATGAGAAAAGTACCCTTCTACCTTTTACATAAAGAGAAGGAAACAAAGTTGTTAATAAGCAATTTTATTTGTAAACTGAAAGGTGATATGCCAACATTGCCTACAGTCCTACTTGATGGTGTCTTTCTTCCTTCCTAAAATCTGTGGGACTATAGCAGGACTCTGGCTATCAACTAAGACAAATATTCTAAGAAAGAAAAAATGGATTCTCTCTAATTGGGCTGGAAAAGGAAGAGAGCAATTATTAAGGATAAATTAAAATAAGTTCTAAATTGTGTTTATCCCAGTCAATCATGGAGAAAATTAAGAAAATAGTACTAAAGGCAATAGAAGGGGACTATGAAGCCACATATTCTGAAATATGATGACTCTTGTATGCAAAGGATGAATACTGATAGCACACTGACTCCTGTGTTCAGTGAATGTCTAGGAATATATTAACCTACAGGCATTGTTGATAGAAACCTTGCCTTTAGAGCTGTTTATGTGGAAAGAAGTAAAATGAAAATTTTATGCTCAGTTCCCTTCTTTTTTTCAGTTTGAGACTCAGTTTGTGAACATATGAAAGCCAAGCACAGCTGAGACAAGTACAATTCTTGTATCCCTTTTTTCCTTTCCCCACCATGATATCCATGATTAATAAGCTTCAAAGTGTACAAAACTCTCCCTGGAGAAATGTTTTATATAGAAATAGGTTTTAAATTTTCCTTGTGAGAAGAGTGGCATGTAGCTTAATTTTAAGAAAAAAGATAAAATACAAATTTATTTTTTAATGTTTTTTTTTAAATTCATGGCAAGGAAAGAAAATAGTCAGTTATAGAAGTTGCTTATTTCCAATTCTAATATGTTTACTAAGAAAAGTTTGGAATATGTAAGTATTCTGTTGGTAAATCAGCCCTTCTTTATTTATGACTTTTAAAATGTTTTCTAACATTCTCACAAAGCCAGTAGAAAATAAACTGGTGAAGAAAATTGAATTGGATGAATGGACTGAAACTCAATTACTTCACAGATTTCAAGAGCATTTAGTGACAGGACAAGGGAGAATTTGTTCAAAATGAAAGAGTCTACGTTTAGATCGGATATTAGCAATAAATTCTTTACTGTGTGGGTGGTAAGGCACTGAAACATTCTGTTTCTCAGAGAATTTGTGGGTTCCCCATGCCTGGAAGTGCTCAAAGTTAGGTTGGGTGGGACTCTGAGCAGTTTGCTCTAGAGGAAGGTGTCCCTGCCCATGGTAGGGGGGTTGGAACTGGATGGTCTTTAAGCTCCCTTCTGACCCAGGCCATTCTAGGATCCTATTTTTTGCTCAGATGTGCAGTAATCTAGAGAGTTTTGTGTTTCAGATGGACCTGATCACACAGATGTGTGTGATCCCATGGTTTCTAGAGTCAGACTTGCTCCCACGCCATGGCTGTCCAAGCCCGAGCATGTGAATGGGCCTGGCACTGGTGGTGGATCCCTGGGGATATTCCTTTGGTTTCTGGAGCAGCCGTGCTGAAACCTGTGGGACAAAGGGCAGCTTTTAGCCTGCTATGGGTATTCTGTACTTTTACAGATAAACTTCGCTTTTCTGAAGGTGATGGATGACATAGAAGAAATTTCAGCTTCGGCAAACAAGCTCCCACCATCATTTTGTCTGTTTGTGTCTGGTAAGTTTCTGACTCATGACCAGACCAACACGATTTTATTTTGTCTCAGGCTGAATAATTTTTCCTCTTCCCTCAGCCTCCCAAGAACTTTCAAGATAGAGGCGTATGCACACATGAATATTCATTACTCCTTTAGGAAACATTTATGCAAATAGATATCCACTTTTTGAAAACAAGAACAAAGAGTTCTTAGTGGGAAAGAAAATTTGCATTTTGGTTTCAGTAAATAGGTGTGGATTTTTTTTTTTTTGAATATTCAATCAATTTGACAAACTGAGACTGAGATAGCCCTGTTTCCTAAATCCTGTGTAGGCAGAGATTGGCATATTCTGGTTCATGCTACTGGTAGATCATAGTGGAAGTAAATGGCAAACTGTGAGATTATCTTTGCATTGCAGTGACTTCAGTCAGAAGGGCTAAGAGGGTTCATACAGGTTAATGGGGAAATTTGGAGGGCTAACATGTCCTCTGATGCAAAACTGTTAGAATCCCCTTGTGTGGAAGAAACTGGCACACCAAACCAGCACAACCATGCAGACATGCAATACAATCCAGCTGTTCAGTGCCTCCACTAATCGACAGCTTCCACCAGCGCTGGTGACACTGGGCATAAAGGGTAAACTCAGATTTGCCATGTGTCCCACAAAGCAGAGCTATGGCTGCCAAATATCTCTGAGGGAGCTCACTAACAGAAAGCCAACAAAGTATTTGTACAGCAAATACTATCATGTCTTTTATTTACAAAGGAAAATTCATGGACTTGAAAGGAACATTATTTCATTTAATCAGATCTTTTCGTAACTGTTTCCTGACTGAAAATATTTCTCTCTCCCGTGGAAAAAACAAAGCCAAAAAAACACCAAACCCAAACCAGCAACACAAAATCCCACTTTTTTTTTTGAATTACATTTCCTTGAATAAAAAACCTTTTTAGGAAAATTGAGGTAAAAAGTCTTTCTGCCATCTCCTTTTTTTTTTTTTTTGCTATGTTTCTGCTTTAAAAAAAAAAGAGGAAGAATTTCAAAACACCAAAGTGACAGAAATGCATTTATACACCTTCTAACTGAAAGAGAATTGGCAAAACATTTAAATTTAAAGAATTCTTGAAACTGCTTTACAATTCACATAATCACGTTTCTTTGCTACCACACCATGAGAACACTGAATAAAATTTTACTTTTCTTTTTTATTCTGCTTTAATTAAAACTTATCCACTATTTGCATAGTTCTTCATTAGTTTTCCAGCATATTGATATTCAGGCATAATCAGTCTTCAGAAGCTTAACCTGAAAGTTACCTCTGTAAATAGCATTGCTAACTTGGTGGTGGCTTCACTTTACAGTGGAAAACAAGAAGAAAACAAATCAAAATTTTGGTAAGCAGCACACACATGTAATAGTCCAAGCTTCTCTCTGCTGACACTAGGAAGCTATAGAATACAGGAAATATTTGTGCTGATTGACCATCCTTTTGTTATCAGGAAATAAATAAAAAAAGACAGCAGTAGTAAAATGTGGCCTCCGATTAGTAAAATGTCAATCCGTGCATACACTTTAATGAATTCCCTCATTAAAAATTGTTTTAAAAGCACTTATAATAAATATTCATGACTAATAGCTAATACTTAACTTTTGACTCTTCTTCTGTAAGTATCACTCTTGAATCTAGAGTTTCCTGGAAATCTTATTAATTTGAAGAGGGGATAAAATTAGTGTGAAGATAGCACAGCCTCTAGAATGTGACAGAACTTAAGCAATTGTTGGCAGTTAATGTCTAATAAAAGTCAGCAGAAATACAAGCTGTGGTGGGAGTGGGTTGACACCAACTTAATGTGAAAATTACCTCTTTATGGTAATGAAAGCGACCATATTTTTCCTGATTCAGTTCCTCACCTAAAAATATTTATTTCCATCTTATAGGATTGATTTGATATGCTCTGTGAAGCTGACAGTTCTCTTTACAATATAGCTAGGAGGCTTTTTTATTTCAGGGTTATGCCAGCCTTCATTTTACTTCTTTGCATTTTAGCAAATTTTTTTTTTAGAAAAATAATATAATGACTATGCATCTCTGCACTGAGTATAAATTTTTAAAAACCCCTTAGTGATTTGTTCAGGGGGGTTGTTTTTTCAGCATGCACAAACAAGAAATCACTGAATTTAGGGAGGCTGAAGTTCCCTAATAATTTTATATAGCGGAAGTAGAATTCAATGTGATTCAATCAGTATAATGTGACCTCACATGACCTACTTAAATTAATGATGAATCAAAGTTTTGTTTTAAATGGATACTAAGACACAGGGATGCTGTATGGATGTTAAGATGTTCTATTTTGGAAGAAATCTGCCTTGTATGTGAATTTTCCAACAGAAATTAACAAGACAAGATGTGTAAGATGCCAGGATATGCAGAGCAAGACACAGGTATATGATCTGATTTTGAATGGGTTCATAGCAGAACCAGAAAGCTTTTTCAGGAAAATAAAATTCAGACATGGTTCCATAAAACCAAGCCTAAACTGATTTGCATAGTGAATCCAGTAATTCTAGCTTCATCAAGCCATTAGAATATGAGAGAGTGGATAGTGCTAATCCAACAAATGCTTGTGCTTTCCATCATAGATCTCAGAAGTTTGTCCAGAAGAGCTTCTACCTCAAAATAGGTGCTCTTCAAAGAAAAATACAGTTAGATAACTCTGAGAAATTCTACATTTAATGATGCTGATTTTATAACATGGTTAACCTTGATCTGCATCAGTGGAAGATGGAAGATAATTAATTCTTGTTCATTACAAATCAAATGCTATATTTGGATCTTTTGCATTGAAATAGGAATAAATTTGCTTCTTTGGTAAGAGCTGTACGTGTGTTTAAGGCACTTGACCAAATGAACAAATCCATTTCCATGCAGTCCATTTCTATTTTATCTTGTAGAACTTTACCTCACCTGATCTTCGCCATGATATTTTTGGCTATGGTACTGGAAAAACAGATTATTTTCTGACAGAACAAATTATTATGACTAAGTAGAGATACCCACAGCTGTCTTGATCTAGTTTTCAGTAGTTTCTCTTCAAGTGGGAGGTTGGATAACAGACGTCCAGAGAATATTTCTATGACTCACACTGCTCTTTCACTATGAATAAAAAATGCAATTATCCTTCTTGGATTTTTGAATTATTTAAACCTTTGCTATCTAACCATTAATTATTGACTCATAAAAATGGATTTATATGCATAGGAAGCATTGGGGCATAAGAAGTTTGTCAAATGTTATTTTCAGGACCCTGTGTTTTCAATAATGTAACTACAGTAATTTTCCTTTCTGATATCATTTCCTCAGATTTCAACACATTTTTGAGAGAATCTTGTGTTGTCCTTTTTCAGCCTTTTTGCTTTCATTTTAGTATTACTTTGGAAGTTCTGGAATGTTCTAACACTATTAATACTTCTCAAGGTCTTTCTTGCTAATTGCAACTGTTTCAAAAAACCCTTACATTTTTATAATCAAGAGTGACCAATGAAGTCATAAAGCATACAATAAAATATAAATTTAAGCAAGATTATGTTTACTAAAACATCAAGAAATCTTAAAGATCATCTTAAAGATCAAGAAATGGCAACAGATGAACTTTGATTGAAATGGATAAAGTTGATAATACTCACGTTTGCCACTAGGACATAAAAGAAAGAGGTGGTTCAGCTGCAGCATAATAATTTCTTTTGGTGATGAGTTACAACAGCCAAGTAGGAAGTAGCAGAGAGCTGTGTCCTCTGACACCTATTTGAAACAGCCTCATTTACTCTGTGGTTACTTTAGTTTCAGGAAAATCAAATATCACCAAAATGAGTACTCAAACAGGTTCCATAAACAGCCTCCCACATATTATAGCAGTGAATTCAAACACATGTGTTCATACACACAGGTAGAGAAATAAAATTATTTCCTGTTAGCATTACTGATCTGCTCCATAGTTTTTCAACATTCCTCAAAACCAGAGTGGTGTGGTCACTTGTGCTTTCAGCAGAGAGCCTGTTATTTTGTACACAAACTGTCACATTGCAAGTAGGTTTGAAAGGATTGCTGATCTCTATGTTTCCACACTCAAAAGAAGCCTTTTATTTTTGGTTAATACACGTCCTGACCTTGGTCTCATTTACAGCTCTTCCATGGCAGCTGATAGCTTCTTCAGGTTCTTCATTTGAAGTGTTGCTTTAATGAATGGGAATGATCCTGGTGAGTAAAAGCTGACTATGTTTTAAATAAACCTGTCTGGAGATAAATTGCATCTCCTCAAGAAGGTCTTGCACTTTTTTGTGTTTTTTTAATATTTAGTTTAGAAGGGTTAGGTGCTTGCCCTGTCTCCTGCCATCAGTGATGTTAGGAAGTCCTTAAAGTCAATATCAAAATGCAGCTTGAGTAGAAGTTCATTCAAAAAGAAAAAAAAAATCACTCTGAGGCTCTGGCACCTTCTGTGACTACAGGAAACTGCTTGTACACCTTTTGTGGCCTCAGGTTGTCTTATAAACATTAAATTAAGACCTGTCAGGTTTTCTAGTACCTGTTTTGATATCTGCATGGAAAGTTTCTTACAGACAGTTTTTAATTTCTTTTTCTAGGAAGAGCATTCAGAGATTTTCAGAAGTGTAGTCCTTACCCAAAGAACTTTTTCCCTACTCAAAACTTAAGGTGACCCTTTTTTTTCCCCAAACAGCAATATCTTGCAATATTTTTTTGGTTTTGGAATAAACTGGCTATTTCTCATTTGAAAAATATCAAACTGATTGCTTTAATGACGTGCTACCTCTCTGACTTCCTGCAGTGGTGTCCTGCTTTTCATTCCTCTCTTGGAGATTTAGTCCCATCTGGCCTGTCATCTCTTAGACATTGATGAAATAATCTCCTCCCCAAACCACTTTCACTTTATTTTTGCCAAAGATTCTGAACTTAATTACAGAATCACAGGATCACAGGATAAGATTCCTTGTAAGGCACACACAAGAATCATTGAATTCACCTCCTGGCCCTGCACAGGACATCCACAATAATCACACCAAGAACCTGGCAATGTGGTGCAAATGCTTCTTGAACTCTGCCAGGCTTGGTGCTGTGAGCAATTCCCTGGGCAGCCTGTTCCAGTGCCCAGACACCCTGTGGGTGAAGGATCTTTGTCCTATATCCAGCCTAAACCACCATGACACAACTTCAGGTGTGACACAACTTCCCTCCAGTCCTGTCTCTGGTCACCAGAGGAAAGAGATCAGTGTCTGCCCCTCCTCTTCCCTTCATGAGGAGGTTGTAGACTGGAATGAGGTCTCCCCTCAGTCTCCTCCAGTCTGAAAAGACCAAGTGACCTCAATTGCTCCCCAGACAGCTTCTACTTCCTTCTCCTTCTCCTTTGCCCTTCCTTGGATGCTCTAATTTTCCTGTGTTCAAATTTTACCAAAAAATTTTGAGTATTTATCTGTGTTGTCTTTTTACAAGACAGGAGGGTTCTTCAACAAAATTTTATGAGCACTTTTCATTCTTTTTACCTTTAAATCTCCCCTTCAACTCATGAAAAAATGCCCAGGAAAAAAAGAAAACAGATGGGAAAAAGGAAGTAAAAAAAAAAAAAAAGAAGATAACTTGGCCTAAATTTATCCTGCCTACCTTTGGATAATTATTATTCCAATTAGGAGACGAGTCACACAGGGTTGTCTTTACCTGTCAGTGAAGAGAAGCAGTGATCACCATGACTATTGCCATAGGCAATAACAATATGAGCCTTGGGCAATAGAAGTGGGTTCCTTTGTCATGCCAGAGCTTGGTAGGCAGCTGGCACATGGTGGCTACTTTATGTTTGCTATTACAGCCATTCCACTCCAACTTGGCCTAACTCCATCTCTTTGAATCCCACCTGGTGATTTTCCGTATTAAAACCGGGCTGTGTTTGGGCCTGTCTTTGTGAGTCCCCTGCAGAAGGGGCTGGAGCTGCTCTCAGAGCAGTAATCCGAGTGCCAGAGATCTTCAGCTGTGTTCTGGCTCAGGATATCCATCTTAAATTGTTGATCTTCTTGTTTCCAAACTTAATGCCTTTAAACTCATGGAGCTTAGATCCTTCTCATGTTATACAGAAACAGTGCAAAGAGTTAATAAATGCATGTTTATTATTGTTGTCTTGCATAACTCAGGAATTACTGAGCCTATGAAAGAAGACGTGTGATGTTAAAGGAATTATTTTCCATTTCACATGGAAATATCAAATTTTTGCTCTGTTTTGGAAAGAAACAGGATATAAAGATGAATCCAAGTCTCCACTATGCTTTCAAGTGTCTATTAGTTCCAAATCTTTTATGCCTTAGATATTTGCTTGCCTGGAATTTATACTGACCAGACAGAAGAACAGGAATAAACTAACAATCATTTTTGCTTCGTGCATTACATGGAAATGTAGCTACATCTTTTTATTTTTTTTCTGCTGACATAGAGAAGAAAAGAGTGTGGTTCTCAGAGAGAAATATTAAATATATGTTTCTGTGAGAATCCTATCATGTCTGGAATTGGGAAGGACCAGATAGAAATGGAAGAAATTCCATGGAAACACTTGTAGTTACAACTACGAAAGTGTGTAACTACACCATCAGTCTCCTGGAAAAAGCCTTTCTTGTCAATTTAACAAATCCTCATGGTCTGTATTTAACCATTGCCCTTGTTTTTCAGTTTGCTAGGAGCAGATTAATTTGAATCACAGTAATAATATATAGAAAGTATATTTTACAGAAAAAATCTGGATTTTGGCTGTAGACTTCATTGTTTTCTTATCTTTATTTCTCTTTGTTAATTATTCTCACCTTTTCAATGCTTGATTACTAAATATTATACCTGAAGAAAAAACCCTCAGATTATTTCAGACTGTTAGATACAACCCACATAGAAAATGTTGTGAAAAGGACCAGGATTGAATTTCCCACCGAGTCAAGGTGGGTTTTTTCCTGTATATCTCTGTGATTTAGGGTTTCTTTTCAAGCTGGTGATACCTCACAGCAAGTAAGGGTTTTCCCTATTAGCCAGACAATAAAATGTTTAGCCCAACTTTGAAGTTGTGGTGGCATAGGAATGAATGCCACTGCTGTCAGTAAGTTTTTGAGATGTGCTGCCCACTCAGCATAGGAAATGCCCATGCTTGGGCAGACTTTTATGTTCCTGATGATGCATCTGGAAACACAGTAAGTGGAAGGGTTGTGGTGTTGGCTAGCTCTTGCACTAGATGGCAATAAGCACCAGCCACATTTAGCTAGAGTCTGTTGTGCTTTCCACAGTGCAGAAGTCACTGGATTTTTGACTTACCTACTTGTTGTTGTTTTACAGACACTTGAGCTTTTTTGGGGCATTATTGAGGTGTATGGTCCAATGGTTCCTGTCCCCCTAAAATTGTCTGAGCTCATCCAGATGAAAGGAAAGTCCAAATCTAGGAATACAACCTAACAGTTTTTTCTAGATGGGCAACAAGTTACGTGCAGAGAGGAATAATGCAGACTTCAATTGCTCTTATACCTAAAATTGGCTCAATTTTAATTTTTGGGAGCAAGTTTTAAATCTAGGCAGGTTACAGAAGGTGCTACCTGTATCTTTATATACCTGTGCCATTTCCCTACTGTTTTTGCTTTGTGATCTGGTGTCTAAGTGGGGTTTTTTTCAATGAGGCTTCTGCCTCTTTCTTCTGTGGATTGGTGATGAGGTTGTTGCTGGTGAGATGCATTACTGTATTGGGTGCAGTACTGCAGGCTTTTCTCCATTCTGATGGAGAAACCACAAGCTCCTGAGGGTGAGCAGAAAATCAGTGTCTAAACATGCAGGAAGATCCTAACATTGCAGTAAGCATATCAGTCACTTCCCATCATAAGATATATGCCAGCTTCTCCTGGTCTGTGACAGGAAAGCCAGGGAACTGTCCTGTAATTTAAACTGTATAATGCAAGTGGCTTTCATGATAGAGGCTAAGTTCTGCAAGGACAGCTGTGACCATGTGTTCCTGTCTAAGGTTCTGTTTTACCTCTGCGTATTCTGAGCACATGGCTATATGGAGAACAAAATTTGTACGTGCAAATCAACAGCCCATTCACTAATCTGAAATTAGAAAGAAAGTAGGGTATGAAACAGACTTAATATTGGACCAAAAGAGCCTGACAACTCACAGTCTAAAAATAATTGATATATCAGACTGCATTATTTTCTTTATGCTGAGGGAAAATTTCCAAGAAATATACCTCGTGTAAGATCTTCCTTGTCTGTGTCAGAAAAACAACAGAAATAACCTTTCTGGTGTCTTCCTCGCAGTCTCAAACTGTGCAGACAGACTTATTTAATGATGGCTACACTCATTGTCCACCTTGTAGTTGGAGAAATTCTACTGCTGTTTTTTCACTTTTTAAACTTTGCAAGGAGTGCAGTGTCCAGAACCATTTATTGTATATGAAGATGTACACTTTTTTTTTAAAGCTAATCAATTTCCTATATTCCTGAATATACAATGAACTTTTTTTACCTTCTGGGGGCAGACAAAAATATTGCAGAAACATTTGATCCTTGATATTGCATCCTGTCTTCACCCAAAGGAAACACAAATGATAGGACTCCAAGAAAGATAATTTTAATTATTTTTGCTTTGTGAAGCCCAATTAAAAAGTATGTAACAGTGGTGATGTTATTGATATTATTTTAGACCTCCTGCTGTCCCATTAAAATTTTATCTTTACAATTGGTTTCAATATATTTATTTCATGGTTCTGGTAATGATATTGATCAGACCAGAATGGAGTGGAAGAATAGCTGGTCCTGTTTCAAATGGTTGCAGGCAAGAATACAAGCAGTATTCTGTCTGCTGAGATCAGTCCCATTTCCAGGGCAAAGGCAGCTTTGTAATACCCTTCTATTCCACACTCTTGAGCCGAATGTAATTACAGGGAACATTTCTGTAACTCCCAGAACATGGAAAAAGTAATTACAAATAACTAAAGTTTGGTCTCAATGAGGTTTGAATAACTAAGATTCATGAAGTAAACTGACAAAAATCTCAAAGGATTCAGACCTCCCTTTGAATGTTTCCAAATCTAAATCTATTAATTAAAGTAATTAAACTTTGAATTAGTAAGCTGTGCTGCAGCCATGCAATTTCCAAAATGAACACAATTTAGTTGTATTACTTGGGTAAATTATATGCCACTCTATTGCATTGTATTTATAGTAATGATGTTGGTGGTTTGATTAAAATAATGGCTTGTTTATATTAAGGATAATACTTTTATTCCTTTCAGAATGATCTTCTACCAGCAAAGTTGCTAAAAGAAATTGCGCTTGCCACTTCTATTGCACAAAATGAGACAGCCCCACTAGGCTTCCCTCTCCTTGAGCTTACGTCCTCTGATGCACAAAAAAGTTGCAATAACCTTTTACTGCCTCTTATTTATTAACATTTAATTTTGTAAATGGTAATTACAGAGGAATGAAAAGCATGAACAATTTTAACTGATGATTAGAAGCATTTATATGCCAGTGGAAAAAAACCACAATATGCCAAAGAAAGTTAAGTTTATCTGGCCTTTCCACTTGTCTTACAAATCATTTACAAATTAATAACCAGCTGACAGTTTCTTGAAACAGTGTCAATCTTCATGATGACTGGCTGCAGTTCAAAGAAAAATGAGTGTATAAAAAGGTTGCATAGGCATTTTCTATTCAAAAGCAAGCACGGAAGGAGGGGAAGGTAAGACAAAACAATGGAAAACACATACACCAGATTTTAGCTTATCAACAGAATTATTATGTTGTTATACCAGCAGAGTAATTTGGCTACATCAAATTAAAAATCAAGATAATATGTAACAGTTTACCAGACAAATTGAGAAATTATTAATATAAAACATGGTGGGTCTCCTTAACAGGATCACTGAATCCCAGTCATTAAAAACTACTGTGGTTTAAAAGTTTTTGTGAAACCAAATCAAATATTTCCTTTATATCGCTTTCCATACAGAGAACATTGGAGCTTTGGGAGCTACTGTATCCTGCAAGTCTTAAGGTAGAAGGACTTTTTGAAGAAAAGGACTTTTTGAAGTTTCACAGTTTGTAAATGGAGGTGATGTCTCAAGATTTTTTGGCTAGAGTAAACATTGGAAAGTCCGTGCACTTTTTGTCAATGCATCAAAAGCTCATCAATTACAACAGGAAGGCAACTATTTGCATTTGATGCATATTTTAAGAAAGGGCTTCTTATATGAGCAATGCAGTAATTACCTGAGCACAGAAATATTGTTCTTTCCACTATGTTGGCTTCTATATCTAAACATTTCTGTTTCCAGCTACTTATCCCTTTCATTCAATTTTATTCTAAAAGGTCATTAACATTTGTTTAACCAAATGTCTGAAATTATTGTGAACCATTCCCAGTATAGTGACTATTAGCTTAATGAAGACTTGGAAAAGAGAACTCCCTGTTGAAAAAGGAATGCTTGAAAATAAATAGACCTTTCATGTACAATGATTTGTTATGCTAAACTTAATCACTACCTCTGGGCATTACTATTTCAAATAGCCCTGTGACTGAACTGTAGCAAGTGTTAAAATTTTGAAGTTGCGCTATAGTTATATACTGAATATGATTGCAATAAAGACTACCATTTCCTAACAATTCCACCCAGCACAGCATGTATGAAAGCATCAGTTTAGCTGTTGCCTATCAAAATATGCAATGGCTTATAGTAATATATTTATAGTGGTGTAAGTTTATGTGTAGGAACCATATTTAATGATTCTCAATAATTAAAAAAATTCTCTATTTATGACTAAGTATGTTACTGGTTGAACCTGAAAATTCCAGTTGAGTTCTGATTCTTTCAGAGATAAGCCAGGTCTGCCTGGGTAGGATTCATCTCTGCCCAGCTTTGACTACCTGTGTTTGAACTAGCCATCCTGGAATCCCTTTAAATCAGCACAGACCAAACTGGTCTCATCAGAGTAAAGTGTGCACTGCTCTTCACCCTAGAGGTCAGATAAACCAAATTCTCATGGTTTTTCTAGTGCAGCCAGGAGTACCCACATTGTGATCCCCAGAAGGTGAAGTCAATGCAGGCTCTGACACCTTCAATGCTGTTTGTACATAGCTGAGATTGTGTGATCCCAGTGCTCCCAGTAGGTGCTGTGCCTGTGGAAATGCTGGTCGCTGGGGCAACACTTCTGTTGACAGATAAGAAGTAACAAGTTTGGCTCACTAACCACTGCAAGAAATAACTGAGAAAGTTAAAAAGCTAAGAACGTATTAGTGATCAAATCTGTGGAGTAATGAACTCTGGCATTTACATAATCACTTTCCATGAGACCTGGACATTAAAGGACAGCAACAGAAAAAAAATCTCACAGGAAAGAAGACTGTGAATAACTAAATTTTTTAAAAATTATTTTTTTCCTTTTTATTTTCTTTGCAGCAAATATCACTGTGATAAAGAGAATGAGAATTGCCTGTGGATGTTATCTACCTGTAATTTAGTCAAGCTTTCTGTGCAGTCTCACACAGCATTCTCCTGGCAGCCCATGGCTCGGGATGGTGGTGAATGGAGTTACATCCATTTGGGGGTGGATAACTAGTGGGTTTCCCCACGGCTCAGTATTGGGGCCAGTCCTGTTGAATATCTTCATTGATGATCGGGACAAAGATATTGAGAGCACCCTCAGTCAGTTTGCAGACAGCACCAAGCTGGGTGGGAGTGTTGATCTGCCGGAGGGTAGGAAGGATCTGCAGAAGGATGTGGATCAGTGGGCTGGGGTTCAATAAGGAAAAGGTCACAACAACCCCATGGAGCACTGCAGGCTGGGGACAGAGCAGAAAAGGACCTGGGGTGCTGGCTGTAAGTGGCTGAACAAAAGTCAGCAGTGCGGCCAGGTGGCCAAAAAGGCCAAGAAGGCCACCTGGGTCTGTATCAAAAATAGTGTGGCCAGCAGGACCAGGGAATTGATCATCCTCTGCAGGTAACTGTGGTGATGCTGCACCTTGAGTCCTGGGTGCAGTTTTGGACCTCACTTCAAGAAGGACATTGAGGTGCTGGAGTGTGTCCAGAGAATGGCAATAAAGCTGGTAAAGGATCTAGAGAATGAGTCAAATGAGGGCATCAAGGGAGCTGGAGTTTGGTCTGGAGGCTCTGGGAAGTCATTATCACTCTTTACATCTGCCTGAAAGGAGGCTGTAGCAGGACAGGGGTCAGTCTCTTCTCTCAGTTCTTGAAAGGACAAGAGGATATGGTCTGAAGGGAAGGTTCAGATTGGACATCAGGAAGAATTTCATAATGGAAAGGCTTGTCAAACATTGAAATGGGTTCTCCAGGGAAATGGTGGGGTCACCATCCCTGGGAGAGTTTAAGAGATGACTTTGTGCTATGGTTTAGTTGGCATGATGGAGTTTGATCAAAGGTTGAACTCAAAGGTCTTGGAGATCTTTTCCAGCCCTAATTATTTTATTCTATTCTAATTAGAGCAAAAAAAAAAAAATCACCAAATGAGATGGTTGGCTTGTGTGATTCTCACACCGATTCTGTCAAAGCTGAACTAACAAAATACTGAACTGGTTGAACTGTTCAAAAACCACTGGCTATGGCCTCATTCTTCACAGAGAATGAGATTTTTATTGGGTTTTCTTCTAGAAGAAAAAAAAAGTTGCATACATGTGTGTCAAATAATTCAAGCATCAGCCTATTTCAACATGGCCAGCACATAGTCAGCCTGTATTGCAACTTGGGAAAAATTTTTCTGACTCCTCTGAGAGGACCTGTTCATGGAACTGGTTCTAAAAATTGCTGATTTTCATTAGTATTATTTTTCTCAGCACAGTACTTCCCATATATCCTCACTGAATTTCATTTAACTGCTTTTGAGCCATGTCATGTGAATTTTGAGCCTGTTCCCCAAACCCTCCTAAGAACTTAGTGCCAGATGAAATCTTTATAAACCATGCATTTCATTCCATTATCCAAGCTGCTGATGAAAATGTCAACCGGTTGTGACTCCAGCTGGGACCTTTGTGGAGCCCTACCTCAGGCAGTCTTCCAGTTCAACATCAAACTGCTCTCTGTGCATCTGTTTTTATGATTGTTCAATTCAGATCCGTTTGCTGCATTGCCAGCAGCTCCTTTTAGGTCCAAATGCATTAAAGTCTGCTATGACACCTTTCCAACTGAGTTATTTTGCCTGCAAAGAAAGACATTGTTTTGACTGTGTTAGTTTCTGACAAACATGTTTAATCTCTTGATTTACCACCTTATTATCCTCTAACTACTTGTAACTTTGCAGTTTAACAGTTCCATTTAATCAGATGACTAGCTGTCAGGCGATGTTTTGCTCTCAAAGGTTTTCAAGATGGTATCTAATTACAACAAACTGCTAACAAGCTATCACTGTCTGCATGGATTTAAACAGAGGGGCCCCCAGGTCATGCTGGAGCTAGACCAACCACTGCTGAGTAAGCTGCTCTGGAAGTGGCCCCAGTGCAAAGATGAACAATAACAGAGCAATTCTGTTCATGGTATCTGCCTCCCTGAGTCCAACAATAGCACCAGTGCACAACCCTGGCCATGCAAGGAGTCCGTATCAAGAAGCACACACGAATCAGAAAATGAAAAATACTAAAGAATAGTGTAGTGGCAGAAGCCAGCCAATGCAAGAGCAGTCACAGTAGCTGCTCCTTTGTGAGAAGAAGCAGGTTTAAACCACTGAACACAGCAAAAACTTTCAAACCACTCCCAGACATTTTTCTAAAGAATGTATTCATAGCTCAGCACAGATTTCAGTACAGCATACACCTTGGAGGAAGACCAGTTTGGAGATACAAGTATTCTCTTGTGGTCAACAAAATTATAGAACCCAGAAGAAACAAGGTAGGGAACTAAATTATCCCCAAAAAGTTTTCAAGTCAATCAGTTTCCTTAGGTGATGGTAGTACTGATAACTGATGATATGCCACACCAAATGAAAATATCTGAAAAATATCCTGGTTGTCTGCTATGGCCTGGAGGTAGTGTCTCAGATGCCGTGACACATTTCACAGCAAAGTTAATAAGGGAATTCCACAGGGCTGACACATTTTTAATGGGGAGCATCTGTCTCTGAATAGAGCTAAGTTCAGTGTCCCAGAGAAATGTTACAAAACATCTGCCTTTTTTCCCCTGCAGACACAGTATCCTTGCCAATATTCTATTCTAAGCCTTTGTTTCCTCAAGCTAGAGCATGCTTTGTGTCTTAAAGAGGATTTTCTCTTTTCCTTGCTGCCAAAGATCTTATATAGCTTTGCAAGTAGGCAGCAGGTCAGCAAAGCACTGATAGCTTAGAGTGCACTTCGTAGACACCTAAACTTTCCTTTTGCACTTTTCTTTTTTTTTGCATTTCTGAATGGTATTTGAGTAAAATACCCACGTTTTTAGACATTTTAGTAGACGTACACGTTTTAAAGATCTCTGTAGAATCCATAAATTATTGATTGTGGAGTCCTGCAGACCTTCCCACTACAATGACAGCCTCAAGAATGGATCTCATGAGAACTGCTCTGTGTCATTAGGTGGCACTGTACAGCAATGCTGGCAGTTTAAGACTTCCTCAGCTCAAAAGGGATTTTTCAATTATCTAATCTGATTTCCTACATGCTGTAGGCTATAGAAATCCAACAAGGAGTTCATGCCTCACTCCAAAACTTTTCTTCAATGAATATATATTTTTAGATATAGGTTTTGACCTCAAGGAAAATTAAAACAAACAATACTACAAGTCCCTTATTTCTATTTCTGATAACAGAAAACAGTTTGTGTTTCAGTTCTTAATCTCTCTGTTAAATAATTTGGAGCTCCAAAACATTACTGAGACAAAAATATCTGTTTTAATTCAGAGAAAGGAAAAGGATGTGTGTTCCTAGCACTGCAGTAAAGCAGACCAGCATTAAATTCAGCATGACATCATAATAAAGTGTCTCCCTATGGAAGCAGCAGTCTCAGAAAGGAGTATATGCTTTTTATGAACGCTGATACTCTGATGCCCCTACAATTTCAGCTCCATTTAAACCACTTTTACTTTTGACTGACTTTATAATCCCCAGCTTGTCCTTTCTGCTAACAGCCTATTTTCTACTAGCTCTGTAGAAGGTGGGGGCATGTCAATTTTTTAATTTAATTCCCCCAAGTGTGACTCCACACAATTTTCACTAGTCAGAATGGCATCAGGCAGTGACTTCGTGCTTTCCACCAAGAACTCAGAAGCTTCATACAGAGGAGCAGATGAAGTTATGCTTTCATATATTGCTGTTTTATATCCACAGTTCAGGCCCTGTCTTTACATAACCTCATTACAAGAGCAAGTGTGCGCTAAAATGTCCTCAGTTTTGTCATAATTTCAGATCTTTCTGTCCTTACTGCCAGTCTCCAATAAATACTTGTGGGAGCAGGTTAAGAGTGCTAATGGATGCTGTCAGAGCAGGAGGTTGGAAGAGCTGGTTCGTTTCGTAGCAGATGAAAAGCCAGTGGTGTGGTGTTGTGAGGTCCCCAGGATGAGGTGAGAGATGAGAGTTTGACTCCACATTCTCAGAAGGCTGATTTATTATTTTATGATATGATATTATACTGTAAGAAATTATACACTAAAACTATACTAAAGAAAGAGGAAGGATACATCAGAAGGCTAGAAAAGAATGAATAATAAAAACCGGTGACTGACTCAGAAAGTCCGACACAGCTGGCTGTAATTGGCCATCAATTAAAAACAATTCAAATGTTTGGATAAGCAACCTCCAGACCACATTCCAGAGGAGCAAAACATGGAGAAGCTGAGGCTTCTCATCTTCCCAGGAGAAGAAATCCTGGTGAAGGGATTTTTCAGAAAATATCGCAGTGCCACGGTGGGACACCACAGGCTCCAAAGCTCAGTAGCTCAGCCTGACCCTCAGGCTCAAACAACTGCCTAAGGCAGCCTTGATGTCCAGACCTCAGAAGGGCTTCAGAAAATGGCTTTTGGGTGGAATGATGACCAAAAGCCATCTGATGGCATGAGACAAAAAAATACCCTGCGGGTTCCTCCCACACACAAGAAAGAGAGATTCAGTATTTATAGATAAACAAGACCTGTCTGTGACACTGGAAATTGGACTTGGTTGTAAACCAGTTTTTCCTAAATTGAGATAAGCTGTAAAAACTGTCAAAATAAATAGTCAGTATTTTACAATAGACATGTTTTTAAAAATAATTTTAAAAGCGGTTTTCAAGTAGAAAGATCAAGGTATACCATTCTGGAATGTCAAAAGTGGCATGTATGAAAATATAATTATATTTTCCATTTTGAAGTGCTTTGTGAAGTCTACTACCCAATTTTAATTTTTTTTCCTGGATATTTTTGAGTTTCTGGCTGGGTTAATCAGCTTTTATGACCTTCTCATATACAAAGTGAGGAGCTGTCTTTGATTTTCTATCCAGAAGATATGAGAGGGGTTCTTCCCCCTGGTGATTGGCAAGGGAAATCAAAACACTTTGAGTTACATTTTTCATTTCTTCCTGCGTAATTTCCAGAGCCACAGTCTATTTTTGTATGAAGTCCCTGTGGATATCTGCAAGCTAAACAAATACACATTCAGAGCTTGCTTATTGTCAGTAATGAATTAAAGGTCAATCTTTATATGAAGCCAGTGCTTGTGACTGTCAGAAAGAAAAAAAACGCTTTTATCATATAATATCAAAAGTAAGAGATGGCAAATAAAAAATTGTGCTAGGAACAAGCACTCTTTCTTTCATTTGAAATAAAAGTGTGAAACATGTGGGAGCCCAATCAGAGTCTCTGTGTTGTCTCTGTGATACCTAGTTCTGGAGGAGCAGCCCAGACAAGACTTTGATATCTTCTGGCCGGTTCCACTCACAAAAGCAAGTGAAACTGGCAGGCTGGAGGAAGCAGCTGGTGGCATTCCTCAAGGAATTAAGGCTGAAAGTATAGCAGGAGAAAAATCAAGTCTGGTAAAAAAAGCTTGCCCAGAGCATCCTTGGGAGACAGAATCCTATAGTGACCCTGCACATTTATTGTTTTCATCAATGACCCTGGCTCCATTAGAAATACGGGAACAAAACTGGCTGATCAGAGAAGGTGTGAGATCCTGTGAATACAGATGAACACCAGAGTATCATTCTGCAGCAACTAGATGACTCAGAGTGCAAAAATAATAGAAATTATAAATGTAACAATGTTGTCTGTAATGCCATGAATTTAAGAATAAAAATTTTTGCTCTAAGTGGGACAAGCTTATTAGCTAGAACACCAAACACAAAAAGATCAAATTACATGAGTTTATCAAAAGATAGTCAACATTTGTAAATATGATGTTGTATGAGAAAAGAAAACACAATAATAGGATGTGTCAAGAGAGGGGTTCCTAGTAGAGTCAGTGAAGTGATGGCACATACAATTTCAAAAGGAGAAGGTGGAATGGAAAAAGAAGTGCAGAAAATGTAAATATTGAAAAAATGTAAGTTTACAATAATGAAACAAGGTCTGGAAGGAATAAATTTAGAGAAAAAATCCACTGATGTAAATGGGAATAGTTATTCCATTGAATTCAGTGGAGGATGGGTAGGTCTCCAGACCCATGGATGTGGCTTCCATATGCCACATATATCATATGGAGAAAAATCTTATGTAATGTGTTTTAATCAAAACCATCTCTTTGTTTAATCCAAAGGCTGCTCAAATCACAATATTCCAATGGGGAATATAGGCTGGTTTTTTCAGTCTTTCTAATAAACTGGCTCAAAAAGTTTATGAAATGATGCCCTGGAATGCACTATGGTATTTATAATGGCTCATGTTCTTTCTTTCAACACTTGCAATATGTCAAGCAATAGAAAATTGTAGAAGGAAAGATCACTGATGCTTCCCCAGCATTTTGACTGACCTTTATGTCTACTTTTGCTATTTATATTGGCAGGGAACTATGCAGAACAAAAGTAGGCAGGAAAATTCCTAAGTTTTAGGAAAATCCTTTAAAAACTTGTGATTATATTGACATCACTTCTTACTTTATCTCTTCAATTTAAAATTTACTTTTCTGTTTGCAATTAATTTTCTGTTTGTAAATATAGAAGTTTTTTTTGTTGTTGTGTAGGTTTTATTATTATTATTATTATTATTATTATTATTATTATTATTATTATTATTATTAT
Source organism: Fringilla coelebs (assembly GCF_963513975.1). Classification (NCBI taxonomy): domain Eukaryota; kingdom Metazoa; phylum Chordata; class Aves; order Passeriformes; family Fringillidae; genus Fringilla; species Fringilla coelebs. The sequence continues at coordinate 129,079,535 of NC_140028.1, forward strand.
TATTGCCGTACTGGTCAGGTAAATAGTTTCTAGGATGAAATAAATAATAATTGTGAGTTTTATTTTCTTGGCCCAGAACAGAGCACAGTACCTTCTTTTCTAGCAAAGAGTAATGCAGCAAGCTATGAAAATGGAAAGAATTTCATAATCATTATTGCATATTTTTGTGTTCTATTTGCCCTATACAAAGATATAAAGCAGAAAGAAAAAAAAATAGAAAAAGAGAAGGTTACAAAGTTCATTTTCCATTTATGTGAATTAATATCTATGGGTACCAATGCAACTTTTAATTAATTTCTAGGTTACTGAGATTATAATGAATTTTATCTAAATAACCTGAGTTATATGATAAGATTTGGTGAGTGCAACTAAGTAGCAATTGTGGCTTCATTAAAGAGAAATGTCAGAGTGAATATCACCATCCCTTTCTCTTTTTGTTATTTCAATTTTTGTTTTCACTTTTAAGCTGACGATATTTGCTTTGAAAAATGAGTGAGGTGGTACACATATTTTCTTACTTTCCACTTCTTCCCCTGCAGATCAGACACTTCATTTCCCTGAGCAATCTGAGCACAGCAGTTGTGAAACTGAGCCCTCTTTGCTCTGCACAGCACTTCATGGCTTTGGATACACAGACTCTAAGGGAGAAGAGTCTGGAGTCTGTGGGGAGTGAGTGCCAAAGGCAGACTGGAAAGCAAAGCAAAGGCTGACTGAATTACTTTGACAAACATCTGGGGCTGTAGGGGGTAATCTGATGGGCTATAGGGATGGAGGAGGAGGAAAGGAAAACCAAAGGAAATTGCACCTCTTTATATCTAGCTTTAAGAAATGTCTTAGTCTTCTTTTAATATTATTTAGCCTTATGTAGAACTACTGTAGATTTAACAGGGATGGACAAAGAAAAGGCCACTACCTAGTCACATGGAAGAGGATGTTACAGAGAGTCAGCTTTAGGCTGTAGCCTATGGGACAAAAAACTGAGAAACTGTGAAGTAAAATATTTTGCACTCTCAGCAAACCAGTTTGTTTTTATGCCTATAAGGTATAAACTTTTAGCTTTGAGATGTGTCTGGGTGGCTGTCAAGGGCAGAAATAGGAGCTTCAGACAATGTTTATGAGAAGCCCCCCTTCTCTGACAGGAGTCTAAGTGTGGCTGAATTCAGTATTAGACTCAAACTTTTTCAATGTTTTATGTCTAAAGGAGTATATAGGATTGTATAGGTGTAATTTGTCCTTTAAACATCCTTCAGGATTAAAGATGACAAATCAGATATATTTATATAAAAATAAATTATTTATTATGGTAATCACTAGACTAAAAAATCATAACCAGAATTATTTGCTACACAGCATAAGTGGCTATAACTAGTAGCATAGTGCACTCTTTTTGAAGTTATCTTGTTGCAATTATATTAATGCTAGAAAACCCAATTATTAAGTAGAGATTGATGCTACTCACCCATACCCATACCCATAGGAAAATCTCTTTCTCTCAGCCTTGAGGAGTAACCTTGAGGGGCATCCCCACTCAAGGGAAGAATCTCCACATACACTCCCTGAAGGGTGTATGAGGAGACCCCAGCATTAAAGAGCAGGAAGGGACCAAAGTGATTGGCTGTCACTCATGTCCCGCTGGGCCAGCTGTGTGAGCTCAGATGAGTTATCAATAGCATCAGTTGTGGATTCCTGTATCAGCTACTTCACTTCTTCTGCCACGTCTTCCCCTCACTGTCAGAGTGACTAACTTTGGAATTGAATCAGGCTGGTTTTAGCAGTATTCAGCACCAGAAGCAGCAAGACAACCCTTTCTCTATTCACCACTGACAGCTTTGCAAATAGAGTGTTGTTTGAGTTGTTCTACCCTGTGGGAACATCGATCGGGATGTCCAGAGCTACCGAGAGAACCCTTGGGGGGCTCGGAGGTCTTGGAATGCTGCCAAAAGCACTTGGTGGCTTGACTTTGATCCCTCTAGGGATGTGCCACCTGTATATGAGGATATGAGAATCACTGGGGTTTAAATGGTGTAGAAGCAGTATATCTGCAAGGTGAAACACAGGTTTTAAGGTTTTGGTACAGGGGGGTTATGGAGACAAGATGGAGGAAATTGAGCCTATCTGTGGTTCTTCTTTCGTCTTGTCATCCATTTTCTGTGTGATGTAGGCACTTGTGGATAGGTTCTTGGTGAAGGTACACTTGCCAACAAGGGTGAAAGGTATTGGGGATAAAAGGTAAATATGACTTACGTAGGTTTTACTATAAAAAACCATGACTGCCCCGTGGGTGGTCAGAGTGCCTTTGGCTGCCTTGCTGGTCAGATCCTGGCTGGGCAAAGAGAAAATTTTTTAGATAAGAAATCATAAACAACCTTGAAGACCAAAAATTAGAGAGTCCAGCCTCGTCTTTTGGAGCCCGATCTGAATGAACCATCCTACGCGTGTCTGGGCAGAGACAAACGACAGCCGACCCGGACACTACCCCAATTCCAGGCAGAGAATACTGCTACAGTGGCTTATAGTTTAATTGTTTTAGTTTGTACATTTAAGTCTGAAAGAGTGATTCATTGCAAATTTATACCTCTCTAGGGCTGTCAGTTTTGTTCTTCCACTTAATGAATACACAATATTAATATAGCTACAACTTTCTCTGTTCTTATGAGATTTCAGTAGATTATGTAAGTATTTTTGTGCATGTTTGTTTTTATAAGAAGTTCTGAATCACTGTTTAGATCTGAATCACTGTTTAGATCTAGATGAATAATACACACTTATAATGGTATTTAAACTTCCATTAAACATATGGATTTTGGGCTGCAATTTTCTCAAGCATTCACTGTCAAAAGCAGTCATGCAGTAGCTGAAATGAGTGTATATATTTTGTGCTTGTATCTGATAGCCAAGATGCTGGTTTGTATCTATGCTACAAGCCATTTAAGCTTCTAGTTTTGTTTTTTTTTTGGTTGTATGTCTCCAGCATGAATGTTTAGAGGTTTGGAGGCTTTGGGTTTTGTATATGCTCCAGCCAGACCTCATCAGCTGAGTCTCTAATATTCAGTCTAGCAGGTTATATTGGAAATGATTTTCAGAGAGAGGGTATAAAAGTAGCCAGAGCACAACAAAAGTGCAATCTTGAACACACCCACCAGCATTCTTGTAGCTCCTCCTTTTACCTCTGCTGCTTTTATCAATGGCCAAACCATATACTGTGGAAATGTTTAGAGGCTTAAGGCTTTCTTTTTTTTTTCTTTCCTGAATTGTCTAATTTACAGCACTAGAAATCCAAAAGAATTTCTAAGTTTCAGCACAGTTTTTCATACCCACATCTGTGTAATACACAGAAACCTGAGAATCTCGTCTCTACATCTAAAAGTTATGAGCTTGCACAGAATGAAGGTAACCCCAAAAGCTATTGCCACCATTGGTAAATATGATCTTGATTAAAAAAACTTACTCTTCTAAATGTCAATGCACATTTTCACTGAAGCTGAATGAATTAGAAAGGATTAATTTTTAAGATTAAATTCAAGTTCTTTCTACACAGTGATATGGCTGTGCTAATAAGACAGTTTCATTAGGATTCATGTGCTAAGACTACAGTCTCTTAAAAATTTACAGTATAGTGATTTTGTATGAGACAGGCTATGAAAGAGCTGAAGAGACTCATTCAGATGCCAAATATATTATTCCAGGACTCAATCCTGCATTTTTCAGCAGTCTTTTGAACAGTATTTGCCACTTTGAAGCAGGCTCTTTCCACCTCATATCTATAGATCTAGGCAGCTAGTGAAAAGCTCCATGTGTGTGAAAAACAAGCACTTAGAATAAACCTGGTTTCAAAGTAAACACATTGTATTTTTGTGATGTTCACCATGTCCCCAGCTTCTCTGTTATCAGAAATATTTTCTAATAACTAGATTAATATGTACAGACTGGAAATTTTGTCCCCTAAATTTAAAAAATCAAACCAAAGTCTGTTTTCTGTTGTTTTGGAGATGAAACAGTTAAACTTTAGCCAGCATTGTCACAATTCTGCTTAAGGTTTCCATTCTTGCTCCAAGATCCCAGGTGAAAATGCAGAAAAGTCAGCCTGGCTGTCTTGTATCTGTTTAATTCCCTGTATCTTGTCATGTTATTTAAGGGCCAGGACATTTCCTGGATCATTTAGCATGAGGTCTACAAGGCAGCTACATATCACAACAGCCCTCTCTTAGGGCTGTAGCTAAGCTGCTGAGAGATTTCTTTTCATTAGACTATTAAAATAGCATAGCACTGTGATGGCAAGAAATTTCTCAAGCTATCTCCTTTGCAATGCACTTTTTCAAATTTTTGTGCTGCTGCTCTGAAACTTAATGTCATATGAGACATCTTGGAGAACTTATTTTATTATTTTCCTTTACTAAAATGATCTTTTTTTTCTGTGACTATGTCACAGATTCTGTCAAAACATACCAGTATAGCTAAAAATAGGTATTTTAAATATAGAGGGAAGGCAGAGGTATTTTTCAGGTTAAGTAACTACTGCGCTTTTCTGGACTGAGTCCTCATTCACCTTGCATCAACACAGATATACCACAGAAATGCTTTTCATTTGAGTCTTCTGTATTCTTCCAAAAATATTACTTTGCTACAGCAAACCCAGAGGATATAACAAATTTTGTTGGCTGCACTGAATGCTGAGGAGGTGGGTATTTGAGAATGAGAATGAAATAAAGGCAGCATACAAACGCATTTGCAGGTGATATTGTAAGGACTGACTGAATGAGAGGGATTGGATTAGCAGAGTAAAGGACAGCAAACTTCTCAAAATGTGAAAAGATGAATAAATTACTGTTCTTTAACCAAGCTGTTTTACAGCATCCAACTACATTACCAGAGAAATGAATCCACAGGTGACCTGGTGACATGGTCACGACAAGGAGATGTGGAAAGTTATTTCTTTTCTTCATGGAAACTATAATATGCTGTGGCTCCATGGGGGGGATGTGAGAAAATGAAAAATTCAAGGAAAAACTAATGCTTAGTTTTCATTCACTTTAGATTTAAACTTAGAAGCTAGAGATACTAGAAAAAATAGGAGAAATGGAACAGCAGAAAGCTATGGAATACAAAGGAATTGTAATTCCACAAATGAAAAACTAAATTTAAAGTCTTCATTTTCATTCCAAGCTCATATAGTGTGACATGTGGGGAAGAATCTGGCCACCCCTGGAATTGTAGTTCCCTGTGGGTTCAGTGTGGCCTATTGCAGCCATCATATGTCCTTGAACCCAGGCTCACATTTGGCTAAGTCTGTATCAGGCAGAGATAATTTACCAGATTTATGCTACAGATGTGACATCTGCCATCTTGGGCACTTTTTAATTGTTGGACATCGTGTTGGAGTTATTTAAGCAGTTTCCCTAAGGAGTTTTTCAGTTGTTTATAAAGTGTCTGCTAAAAAGGCCTGTTGCTGCAGCATCTTTTGTTTGTGGCTGAATTTTGTTGAATATTCATTTTCTATCTGCATGAAAGTTTGTCTGCCTGTTGCACTGAACTACATGGCATCCCCTAAATAAGCTGTCAGCTTGACTACTGCAAGCACTAAAGTCAATCTAGCTATGTATGTCATTCAAATATTACACCATTCCTTGTAGTATTTAAGATGTATTTAGAAGCAGATCTGGTACCTCTACACTGCTATGCCACACAGACAATTTGTCAATACTAATGAAGCTATGGGAAGTGTCAATATTATCTATTAAACACAGGTGCATCCAACATTTGTCTTTTTAGGGGTGACAAGAGACCACAGTTATAATACAGAGATAGGAAGGTAGTTATTTTGTCATTCAGGATAATGATTGTGTTATTCTCTGCTGCTCCATAGAAGCAGGTTGGCTGCACAACCACTGCACCATGGTGATAGCTGGTTGCATGTGGTAGGCTGGAATCATGAAAGCAGTAAGGCTTTGATAATGCACATGGGAACTGCACTCAGCTCCTTGGAAAGTGAAATGAATTACAGCTGTGAGAATTTTTGCAGAAGATGACAAATCTGTAGTCAAATTTTTGTTGCAGAAATAGATATGGTTTACTGACCTTTCATAGAACCCTAAAAAAGTTTAGGTTGAAAGGTACCTTTAAGTATCATCTAGTCTAAGAAGCTTGAAATGTGATGGCTCACCTTCAACTACATCTGTTTGATCAGAGCCTCATCCAACATGACTTTGAATGTTTTCAAACATGAGGCATCCACCCCCTCTCTGGGAAACTCATTCCAGTGTTTCACTGCCCCCATTATAAAAAAATATTTCTTTATATCTAGTCTAACTCTACCCCTTTTTAGCTTAAAATCATTACTCCTTGTCTTCTTGTACAGGCTCTGCTAAAATGTTTGTCCCCACTTCCCTATAGGCCCCCTTTAAGGCCAACCCAAAGCTTTCATTTCTCTAAACTGAACAACCCCAACCTTGTCAGCCTTTCCTCATAGAAGAGGTGATCCATCCTTCTTTTCATCTTTGTGACCCTCCTCTGGACTTGTTCCAACAGGTCCATGTCCTTCCTGTGCTGGGACCCCAGAGCTGGGTGCAGCCCAGCAGGCAGGCAGTGTGGAGAGGAGGATCAGAATCCCCTCCCTCGACCTGCTGACCATGAATCTTTTGATTCTGACCAGGATGTGGCTGGCTTTCTGGGCTGTGAGCACACCTACATGTCCAGCCATAATCTGGCTTTTAATATAGGTTTTAATAATAGCTGTTAATAATATCTGCTCATTTACCTTAAGGTTTTTCAGTTCTAGAATAAGTTTTGTGGTATAAGACAGATACATACACAGAAAACCAGGCAGGCTCCTCTGCCTTTGACACACACTCTGGTCCAAAAAAGTAGTTTGAAATGGAGCCTCTTCCACAGGAACACACCAATCATTGTTGACTTTGGTAGACATGCTCCAATTCTTGCAGTTTCTGAAAGAACTGACTTGAAACTTGATGCGAAGAGGGTTTGGGTTTGTGTCATTAAGAAGTCAATTCTTTTCATTAAAAGGAATTTCTTATCCAGACAATGTATAACAAAACTTATATTAAATAATTTTAAAGGTTTTCAGAGGTTTTCCTGCCATCAAATGTTCAGAAATGTGCATAATCATAACTGTGTATAATATCATCAGAAAGTCCTTTCAGGATCTCAGGTTCATTTCAGGCTAGATCAGGTCCCTAGGTCTTAACTTTTGTATGAGACTATTTTCAACAAAAACATTTCCAGGAATTATTTCTTCACAGCAGCTTTTTAACCTGCAGTTTCATTTCTTCTGGTATCTGACTTTGTGCCGTCTATCTCCTAAAAATCCCCAAACGAATCCCTTCAGACTGATTGCTAAGCTCTGGTAATCAGAGATGGCATATGACAAATTTAATTGTATTGCATTATTGCTAGCATGATTTTCTGTAAGAGGAATTGTACACAAAGAGGAAGAATGCTAAGCAAAATGAGATAAGTATTTGATTGTTCAGCACAGCTAAGAATTAATCTGTTGAAATTAATAGAACTGCTGCTGCAGACTAACAGATGCAAAGAGTCTGTCCTGATCTAAATAAAGTGGGGTAAAACCATATTGCCTGAGAGGGCCTGAGACTCTCACAGATGCTTTTCTGTCTATGCTGCTGATAACACAGACCCTCTCTTATTACACTGACATGCTCTGATTTATTTTTTTTTAAGAATAAAGGAGATTAAGAAACGCATAAACGATTGCATTATGGGAAAAGAACAAAAACAGGTGGTTAGAAGAACAATAGGTATCATTGACTGATTTTATAAAGCTGACTTTACAGGCATACAAGAGTGTTAAAAGAGCCTGATCTTCATAATGGCAAATTTTTTTGGCAAAAGCTTTACTTCTACCTTCCACTGCATTGTCTCTTGTCCTTCTTTTGCAACTATACATTAAAGAAAATCCAGCAGTTTTAGTACTTTATTTTGATGTTACTTATACCTGAAGTATTGGCTGTTTCCAGTCCCTTTAAAAAAGGATGGGTGTTCCCTTTCTGTCCTCGTGCTACAGCCCCAGGTTTAATCAACAGCAGAGCTCCCAACCCAAATTCATCTACCCCTGCTGAAGAGCCAGCTGGTGCCGCTGGTCCCTGCAAGACTGGCCACTTCCCTGTGCTGACAAGAGGCCTGGAGCTGCAAGCCTGCTGTCCCCAGCAGCCAGGACAAGGTACATGGGCAAATGGCATTTATTTCCACCTCATATCTGAACGTCATAGGTGTCATCTCCAAGAGCAACCTGTGATGCAGAAAGAAAAAGAAGTGAGGTTCTTAAATCAAGGGGGTTTGCAAAATGAATTTTAAGGGAGCACTAAATCCAAGATTATGTTGAGGTACATACCTGTATTGATTAATGTGCAGCTGCTGATCCTTTTAAACCCTGGAATTTATCTAGTCATTCAGGAAAGAGCTCCTCCTGGCAGAGGAGGCTATTACTCTTTGTATCTCTCAGGACAGTATCAGCACTTCTATAATCACATTTGCACTCATTGTTTTGGAAGAAATTAACTATTTATTCTTGAAAAGGAGATATATGTTTGGGCACGTCCAGTGAAAATTGAAGTTTTATCACCTGTTACAGTGAAGTGAGGCTGCCTTCAGGCACCAGTGACACATGACCAGTAAATACACAGTGAACATGCTGATAAGACTATCTGCCATGGTCAGGTATGCAGAAGCTGAAGAGAGACTACAGACCTTATTTACTTCTGTTCTATTTTACTGTAGAGGGTTGAAAGCCAGAATCTTAATATTCTGTAGTACCTTTTTTTTTAAATTAGATAAATATTTTGTTGAGTTTGCTGCCCAGTTTTGATCAGAAGAGGTAGGTAGAGATCTCAATAATAATTAAGTGCCTGCAAAGTTTATAAAAGGGAGCAGACAAAAGGACATTGTGTGAATATTTGGCAATTCACCCCATCATCTTTTAGGTGTTATTTGCTGACCACTCTCCTGTGACTGCAGCAACCTGTGCTCTACAGAAGGATGCCACAGGAGCACAGGGCACAGCCAAGGGCTTCTGACCAATGCTCCCATCAAATCTTTCATCAAGGAAAAAGCCATAGCCAGGCTTCATTAGGCTTATGGTACTTGGGAAGCTAATTTCTTTCAGGCACAATTCTTCTAAATTCAGAGCTCTGGGAGCAAGAAAGAGTTCTGAATGGACTTTGACCTATAGATGCCATGATGGGACAAAGAGTTCCCATAGCAGCTGGCTATTGCTTTGCCTTCACTACCCCTTGGAGATCCTTTGGACAACCTCAAAATGTGTGTTATCTGACCTAGCTTTGCTATTTATCACAGAAATGATAAATAATGACTGCTTTCCATGGCCCTATAGATAACTTCCTACTTTGGTAGTATGGTTTCTTTATTAACCAGGTTCTAGTACTTTCCCTAGTCCTGGAACATCTGGTAAACCAATCTTGCAAGTAACGAGCCACTGTACAGTTTATAAAGGCCTTCAATTAAAAAATATTTAAATATGAAGAGTGAGAAAGATATTTGTAAATATTTTTCCTCTTTGAGTGAAAATAAAATGTATTTATTATTATGTGAAAGGGCTGTGAAAAGACAGCCCTTCCTAAAAGCAGGAAAATCTCCTTGATTATGTTTTAGTGAGAGAACACTATGTAATTTTTTAACATAGATACATATTTTGAGTTATTATCCTCTTTTCTGTTTTTATTCTCCCCTTCCTCCCACCACTCCCCCATAATTTTAATATCTTAATTGCTTGGATATTTCTGTCATTGAGTGAATAAGGAATCACAGCTTGCCAAGAATCACAGACAGAAAACTAATGACATTCTTTGCAATTAATAGAACTTCAGTATTTCCAGAATACCTTACATTATAGTGTCCTCAAAATTTACTGCATTCATGGAAATAGCTGTGATCTCTTCAAAATACCTGCAATGGATATAAAAGCTTAATGATATTCGTAAATCTGCATAAAAAACAAGGAAGAAAAATTTGATTACTATATTTCTTTTATTTTTAAAGGGTTTCAAGTGGTCCTAGCATTATCCTGTCATACTTTTTCTTCTTGGTTGTTTCAAAATAAAAAAAGCTGATTTATTAAGGAATAAAGTCTTTCTATGGAGAGACAGATACCAGTTGCTACTATTTGAATATTCAGAGTATGCTCATCTTTGCATAACTAACAAAGGAAATTATAAGAAACTGGCTGGGAAGATAATATATCTCTCCTTTACACCCTGGTTTTGAGAGGAGGAAGCTTTTCTAGGGACACTGATTTAGCTTAGTGGTACATGAAAAAATGAAACTAAAACAGCATAATAACATGATCAAGATATTCTATAAGGTATGGTTATCAATTGTAACCTCTGAAAAACATAAAAACTAAAGAAAGTAAGAGCTTGACAAAACACTTAAAACCTTAAACAAATATTAATATTTGTTATGTATTTGAATGTTGAAAAATATATTTATATATTGAATATATTTGAATTTGAATATAATATATTTGAATATTAACAAATTTTTTGTGGTAATTGATTTTGGTCTGAAATCTCTTTTATTTGTGGATGACCAATGAACCATACTGCCCTTGTAGCATAATGAATGCTACTTGGTGTCATCTCACTAGGATAAAGGATTGATGGGCTTCTTTGGTGTCTATACAGTTACAGCTTAATTGCTCTGTCTCACCTACTAAAACATTTTTGGGTCTGTTTCATTCTGACATTCTGAGAACCTCAAAGAAAACTGAGGAGAAATGAAAAATGAAGCTGAGAAGAGAAGCAGAATTCTTGAAAACAGGAATTTCCCGCGGAGAACTCAAGGCAGAGTTTGCAGCCTCTCCAGTTGCTTCACAGATTGCCTGATAGACACAAAATTTACAAAACTCATTTGATGTTTGGCTGTAGTCAGCTATCCACAGATAACATGGAGTACCAAAACCAGCTGAAAACAAGCCCAAAATTGTGTACATAGGTACATTTTTTACATGACATTTTAATACATTGTGTGTCTTTGTGTGAAAAGTAGCCTTGCTTCTTTTATTTTTACTAATCGCCAAGGAAAGTATATTTATTAACAGTGGGGTATCAGTGATTAATAGCTACGGATATTTTACACAATAATTTTTAGTCCTTTTCCCACTGATGGATAGATCTAGATTTTTCTCAATGTGTAACAAATCTCTGAATGGCATATTCAGGTAATTTAATCATTTGAGAGGCTGTTGAAACTCATCCATCTCCTATATCTATGTGCATGGCACAGTATTCCTCTGACTATTAACCATTAACTCTAATAAGCAGGAGTATAGTTACTGCCTAAATGGAATATGGAATATTTTCTGCTGTTTGTTTATGACTTATCAAATGAAAATCTGAAGTTTGTCAGATTTCTAGGACAGGTTTTGCTTTAAAAATCTGAATGTTCATGCACAGTTATGCTTGCATCATGTTGATCCTACAAATACTTCAGAAGCAGACTGATCTTAGAGCAAGAGTATCACATCATCAAACATTTCTCTGTTCTGTCTAATCTGGTCTAGACCAGAACAAGAAAAAATCAAGGACTCAAGGAGAAATCAACATAGCTCTACGCTAAGGAATCAGGATGCTCTATATATCTGATGTAAAGAGCTTCTCTAAGGATGAAGGAAGTTTTCAGAATATAATCTGAGAATTTTATGAGACACTTTAGGTGTACTTTTCACCAGCTTTTCAGGACTGTTGTACAATTTGTGTTCTGACAAAAGACAAAAAAAGATGGTAGACAATGAATCATCACACAGAGGCAAAGAATAGTGATGACAACCTACACAAATGACACTATGAGCCTTCTGTAATGAGAGGCTGATGAATAATAACATAGTAGAAAAATAAACTTGTTGGTTGATTTATTCCTTACATTAATGCAACACCTATGAGCTGCAAAGCCATGACCCCACTGTGTTCAGTACATAGTAAAAACTACCATCTCTGGTCCAGAATGCCTTGTATCAGTGATATCCCATAAGGGCCTCAGTGCTGTCAATATACCTGGCTTGCAACACCACAGGTTGTACTACTGATCTTTCATCTTTTTCTTCAGCAGTCATGCTGAAACTGCTCAGCAGCAGGCATCAGGTATTAAAAATGTTCTAGGTATTACCTGTAATCTATGTAAATTACTTATAATAGGTATTGTAGGTATGAGTAACACCTAACATCCTCACTATATCAGTAATTTGCCATTGAAACCAACACAATGGATGTACAAAATACATGTACATCCTTATGTATGTACCCTCATGTAACATCCCTTCTGAAAGCTGTCATGCAGGGAACTTCAGATTTGTGGGCCAAGATGGATATTTGAAATTGAGCTCTGAAGAGACAGTAAAAACACATGAGCTCTGATTCCATGACACTTGCTTGGGAGAAAAAAAATCAAAAAAACAAACACCAAAAATCAAGCAGAGGACTGTGTTAATGACTTTTTAAATTAAAATGTTAACACTGATACTCAAAGTCTCACCCAAGCGACGGGCTCAGCTTGTTCTGAACAGAAGCCTCTCAGCCCAAAAGGAGACTAACAGGAAAGGGACTGGAAACCATAAAATTAACTCTCCTGAAGCACTAAGGACCAGCTTCTCTTTATTCTTTGAGGAACAATCTGACATTGAGTATTCTTGTAGTAAGAAATTACTGACCTGCAACACTTAACTAGTGTGCCTGAAGCTCTCCATGGGACACTGAGGAAAAGAGAAGCAGACAGCTGGAGAGCTGCAGCCACTGCCAGAGCACAAAGGGGAACTCAGCTTAAAATGAGATGACAGAAAAAAATAAAGCCAGGAGTACAACTTCAGAATGGAAAGACTTCCTGGAAAAGCTGAAATAGACACTCTGGTTGGGCATTACCAACGCTGCTTCAAAATTGTGAAAGCTGAGCTGTTCACAAGAGACACTTCACTCATTTGAGCAATGCAGTGTGAAATGTAGCATCACTGATTCTCATCTCATGGGCTCCAGCATAAAGAAAACTGCCCAATGGAGAAATTGCATAATTTTCAGTATAAGGTTTAATAATTCAAGCAAAAGGAATTACCTAGAAGGACACTATTTTATTTCTTTTCCTCACAATTAAAAAAGAACAGATGTAGGAGCAGTCAGGAAAACACCAGTCTGCTACAACTGAGAAAATTCCCATTGAGAGTTGTGTACTATCAGTTCTAGAAGGTGAGGCTGTTTTCAAGTCACTCAAGAGAAAAGGGATATCTCAGTTAATCAAAAGAATACTAGTTGATAAGCTATTAAAAAATTTCCAGTAGAAGATGAAAGCAACAAGAGGGAAAACACAAGGGAAAAATACTCAATGTGTTGGCTAGTGGAAAATTGCAAAGATTAGAAATGAGCATGGGTTTATTTGAGAAAAGTGTACTAGTCAAGGTAGGATACATAACACTTTTTTCTCAAGGGAAACAGAGGTATAACAAGCAGACCAATATCAGGGCTAGTAGAGATGGAAGTAAATGGAAGAGAAAACCATAGGTTCCTCCCAAGGCTATCCCAGTTTCCAGAAGTGTCCATGATAGGAAGAATTAGACCTCCAAGAATTAGACCTCCAAGATGTTCTTATCTTGGACTGCAATATAATGAGCCAAAACTGTGACAGTGACAAATGAATACAAAAATTGTTCTCTGGGAATTTGCAAAAAGAAAAAAAAAACTACATTCAATTGTGAATATGGCCTGTTAGGAACCAAAAGGCATTTATCACTGTAATCAAAAAACCTGCTTCCAGACTTCCAAGGCCCTTCATGACTTCCAGCTCTTTGATTAAACTGAAAAGTTTTCCTCTGTGACTTCTACCTTCAAAGTAGAGTTTACAGAACTCAGTGTCTGGATCTCTCCAGGAGTCATAGAGTTAAGGGCTGGTAACACAGAATACTTGCTTCCCTATTTACTTTGTTTTTTAATTCAAGACTTTGTCATATGTTTGCCAACATTTTTCCTGAAGAGGTGTTTTTTTCTTCACAGCAAGAACTGGGCCTTAAAACAGAAATTCTGAAAATATGTAATGCTTTTGACTGAAGAATAACTTAAATGTACTGTTGATAACAATCCATAATATGTACTCTCTAAATATAAGAATGTACTAATGTGAAAAAGTATGGCATGTACTTATCACAGCTTATTCTTAAATGGAATAGTCTCTTTTTGGTGTCTTGAAGCCTTTTTTTTTGAGAGCTGTCATCCACATATCCTTTAAGTCCCTTGGTGTAAGGCAAAAACAGTGGCATTGTCTTCCCATTCTTCCTTAACACTTACAGGGTTTTTTACTTTTGTAACAAAATTTAGCCCCTGATAAACTAAAATATTACTACTTCTACCTTCCATATAGATTTTTATGCATTCATGCCAATATGTATGCAGTAACTAAATTAGCCTACATAAGGTGTTTGCCTTTTCAGTCTCTTCTCAGAGGTACAAACTTTTTCCTTCTCAACTAATTATTCATCTATTTATTTTGATAGAGAAGGGAATAAAAACTCTGTAATTGAGTCCTGGTTTCAGCTAGGGTAAAGTTACTTCCTTCTCAGTAGCTGTTACAGGGCTGTGTTTTGGATTTAGAACTAGAAAGGTGTTGAGAGCACATTGATGTTTTGGTTTTTTGCTGTAGTGTTTATCCTAAGTCAAGGACTTGGTTTTTGAGTCTCGTGCCCTGCAAATAAGGAGGTGTGCAAAAGAAACTGGGAGGGAGCATAGCTGGGACAGGTGACCCAAGCTGACCAAAGGGATATTCCACAGCATAGAAAGTCCTGCCCAGTATATAAACTGGGGGGAGTTGCCTGGAAGGGCAGCTGATCTGGATTTGGGAAGGGGTGTCTGCATCTGTCAGTGGTCATTGTGCATCACTTGTTTTTTTCTTTTTCATTCTCATTATTATAAAAATTGACAATTGTTACCATATTTTATTAACGAACTGTGTGTGGTGCTTAATTTCCACCTGGGCTTAAATCCCAACAAATGGCCATAATTTGCCTGTGAACAGCATTCAATCTTAAACATGAACAAATCTGTCAGATATTTTTCCATGTGTAATAGATGTGCTATTATTGAAAGGAATTAATGCTGATTAGTCCTATGACTGATGTTACACAGAAAGTTAGTGTTCTGCTGTAACCTTATAATAAAACAAAGCTTGAAGTTGACATGCCAAGAGTGGCCAACAATTTAAAGATCATCATGCCTCTCATTATGTTCTGTTCCAAGTTTTCTTAATTGTGTGATCAAATGCCCAACATTTGTATAGCAAGAAAAAACTGTCCTCCCAATGAAAAGTAAATGGAATAGCAGTTCTTATCAGATACAGGTGCAGTCAAAGCACTCATAACAATACATCAAGGACATTACACAAGGCTGTGTAATAAACTAAGGCATCCAAAGTAAAATAAAACTGAATTAAATTGTAATTGACCGATGACAAAGCTGCCCAAGATGTCTTAGGGAAAGTGTAAGAGAATATTTTAGGTATTTCAGAGCCTAAATATTTCAGTCAAGAGCACAGAAACACACTTGTAGTATACATTTGACAGTTGTCAGAGCCTTCATTCTTGGTCCAATGAATCTCCTGACATCCTGCTGACGTGCTCAGGCCATGATCTGTGGCTATGCCTCAGAAAGCTGGCAGGGTGCTATTTGTGTGCAGGTCATCGGTCTCACAGGACACACCAGGGAGATCTCCTGCATCACAACTCTCACAGCAGGGTGGGCTATTTTGCAAATATCCTGTCCTTTAGACATCAGGCTTTTCAGGCATAATCTTACGGAATGACTGAGGACACCAGCCTGAGGCAGGACACTTGGCTATTTCAATGTGCTATTAATTAGAGCTTTAACTTGGCAATGAGGGTGGGCCTAATTGTACTTGGTGACAAAATTGAGGCAGTAATTGATGGACTACATTAACCTGAGCCCAAAAGACATCAGGAAGGGAGCAGAGAGTCCAATTTCCCCACTAGAGTGTCAGGCTCAACTTTTCTCATCTCATAGAAGGTGCTAAAAGAGTTTACCTAATTGTCTTTCTTGATTATAAACTGAGCTCAGCATGATTAACTTAGATGGAAAGTATTACATCTGAAGTTAAGCAAGATGAAAGCCACTCCTAGTTTCAGAGCTCAAGAAACTTGGTGGCTGATCTGTGCTTAGCACAACAGTGTTTGCTTCAAACCCATGTGCCTTCCCCTTCCCTACAGCCATGCACACTTACATTATTTGTTGAGTGGACATCCTCATCTGAGTTCTCATTAACATCCAAATTTTCTCCCTGGAAGGTATTCAAAATACTCTGATTACTTTTCATAATTAAAAAAAAAAACCACAAAGACAAAGACAGGGTGGAAATTCTGAACTCAGTGTCTCAAGAAGCAGAAAAAACCCTTGAATGGTTCTAACAGCCGTTAAAAATGTTAAAAGCAAAATAGACAAGGAGGTACTTTCAGCTGTAAGAACCTATGACTACTGTGCAGTTCTGCACATTGAAAATATCAAAGACCCAACAGCCTGAAAAAGAGATTTCTTCCAAACATCTGAGCTGAATAAACTTTTATTCAAACAATTCCTGCTGAAGAATGTCAGTGAATAATGCGCAATTTACCTTGTTACATTGTATAGGTTTGCCTTTGCATAAACTGCCATTTAAGATGACTGTGAATGTCATTCTGGCAATCTCCTGCTCTGTCCTCTAATGTATCTTGCTCTTTTATAGCCAAAATTTTTTAAAGTTAATTTTACATTTAATCATCAGTCTAATGTTAATATATTCCTGTATCAATGCTGCAGTCATTATTGTGAAGTATATTTTAAAAAGAAAACCTGTTTCCTAAATACATAATGATCTACCACCTTTTAAATGATTTATATTATTAGGAAGGCTTTGCCCTTGAGATTTGTTTTGCTTCCACTGCAACTTCTCGAGCAGTTGCCCGAGTTTTGTGAAAAGCTAAAACAGAAGTGCATTCCAAATCCTTACTGGTGAAGGATTTCTAACATTTTGTGCCTTGTAACTCTCACAGCCAAAAGTTCTGACAGTGTTTCTTTTTCCATGTCTATTTTTTTGAGAATTGTACTGTGACTTTGTCTTACAGTACAAACAGTATGAGGAGGTGAGGAATTCCTTTGTACATTACAAACTCACTCCGCACACCAGCTTTCATCCTGATCCAATTAAGTTACTGCTTAAAATTCAGCATATTTTTAAGCATTATTGCTATACTGGGATGACTTTGACTATTGCCTCTGTACACCTGTGTAATACTTCCCACACTTTTTAAGCCTTTTCAATTTCATTTTTTTTTTAATCTTCTCTCAGGTAAAAAACAAGGAAGGTTTTTCATAATGTCATAAAAATCTTTTCTTTAAAGATAGTGAAAAAGAGTATTCAGTCACAAACATCTTGGTTCCTAAGTTAAAAATGAATTAAAGAAAGTATGTTAAATCTTTTTTTAAAGATTTCTTTTAGGCAAATTTTTTACTTTTCAGAAGTAGGATTTAAAAGAAAAGAAATTCAAAGTTCTAACTTCAGGTCAGCCATTTAGCATGCAATATATTCATGAATTGCCTTAACACTTGAGCACTAGGTTATGCTTCCTAGTTTTAAAAGCAGCAATTCTCAAAGTCATAATCCTTTCATATTCTATATTTATTTTGAATTGATGTCCATAAGTAGAGCTTGCTGCTCTGATTCTTTATAATTGTTGGAACTGCTCCCAGACACCTGAATAGAGTCAGCTGTAACTTTGGCTTGCTGTCAGTCTCAAAAAAAAAGATCATTAACATTTATAAACTGAGATATTAGAGAGATGCTGATGTTGAAAAATGCAAATATAGAGCATAATTAAAGTACATCCAAGTACAGTGACTTTCAAAGGCATGAATGTTCCTTGCTTCTTGCAGAAATTTGTGGGGTTATTTGCCATAATTAGTGACAGCAGAGTAACACAGTGTACTCTGAAAGCTGATGTAAGGTCAGGAGTGACCCCATTGAAGCTGAAGAATGCAAGGATTACACGATGTCCCTTTGAATAAGGAGCATGGCAAGATTCCATACACTCAGACTCGTGTATTCTAAGTCACTTGTTAGCAAATTCAAAGTCCCCCTTCTACTAGAAAGCCCAGTAGAAAAGGGTAAGTGGTTTGTTAGTCCAAAGCAACCCAGTTCAAGAATCATTACTGACTAATCCATTCATTAAAAGAAGTTTTCAGAGCACATAGAAAAAGGTAGGTAACATTTTAAAAGTGACAGTGTCAGGGGTTGTACACCTATCATAACAGAAAGCAGTGATAATAGCTGCTGGTCTTTATTGATGGCTAATTCTATGTTTCCCAGGAGATTTTTGAAAAGCTAAAGACACTGATGATGCCTTCACTCCTCTGTGCATTAGGAAAAGAGGCTGGAATAAACAAGTCTGAGATTCCAGAAGAAAAAACAAGAGGTTTTAAACAGAAAGACTGTTGCAAACTGTCATTACAGAATGAGGCTTGAAAAGATTAATTGCAGCCATTCAAAATGACAGTGACCTCCCTTTCCTGGAGACTGCCTTCAGTTTCCTTCCATGCAGCCAAGAACACTTGCAGCCTTGGCAGCCTTGTTCAAACCCTCTTGGGCTGCCATTTCAGACTTTTTGCTTTGGGGAAGGGCTGTCTGGAATGCTAAGGATGGCTCTACACCATACAGCAGCCTGCTCCCTGAAGCCTCCCTGGGCTCCTGGGGAAAATAAAAGGAAACATCATAATGCTGCAGAATATGCATAATCCAATAGAAAATAATTTAATTGGAATGTTCCTAATCAGCTTTAATTACAAATCCCTAGAGTATATTACAACACAACCATTGAGCTAATTTTATTAAACCCTTGGTATTTCTGGGTAAAATGTGCTATTACAAGGCTATACTAATTGAAGCTTAGGCAAAAGATCCTGGAACCACTACAAAAACATCCAGAGGAATGTGCAATTCTTCTGCATGAAATGGGGTTTTAACCAGATTCTCACCTAATCCTGTGTTGACTTTTACTACTGGATGAAAGCCACCTGTGAAAATAGAGGACAGTGACTTGTGAGATGTAATAGGAAGCCAAGTACTGCTCAACACAGAGGGAATTCAACCCTTCTCTGAGCATCTGGCCCAGCAGGAACAGTGAATCTGTATTCTCTCTTTATCTCCAGTCATGTTCCCAGTTAGCCTTCACATCTTTTCTGCTTGTAGAGGCCCCACGGTTTTGAGGAAATGTTAATTTTGTTCACTCTTCATGATTGCTTTGTTCCTGAGGAGCCTCATTCACAGTGATCTCCTGCTGCAACATGCCCAGCAGTGAAACGTGAGCACATGCTTTGCCATTTAGGACTCTTTTCTTGCAGTGTGTCTCTGTGTGCACCTGTGCAGTAAAAATAGGCAAAATGGACCTGGTGATGCTTTAAAACACAGACATGGAAAGAGAAACGAGCACAAATTTCCACAGCATCAGATTCTGCAGTTTTGCTCCTCACACTGTTTTCCCTAGGTCTTCAGCTCAAACCAGTTGCTCTCTGCCCTTTTCACCCTACCTGTGGGCAATCAACAATACTACTTTTGCAGAAAGAGGCATCTCTGAGTTTCTGTGAAAAGTATCCTTGGAAACAGCAGGATATCTCCCAGGGTATGAAAACTATCTTTTTTTTTTTTTTGTATGGGAAATGGAGCCACAGTAATGGTGGTAAACATAGGGACTCATTGGAAAGGCAGAATTCAATTTATGCTGGAAAATGGAAAGAAAACTGATAAATTGGACTCTTCCAGTAAGTATTGTCAGAAAACTAACAATTGCAGCCCATAAATGTGGAAATGAGATTTAACTGAATAGTCCCATGTTCTGTGGAGGTGTTCAGTACCCCGTCTCCTTGCCAGATGTTCCAAACAAAACCCAAATCTTCAGCTAAAATAAGCATTTGAATGTAGAAAGACCAGGTATAAAGGAAAGCAGGAAACCCAGAACATGCACAAAAACAGATTATTAGCTGTCCAGAGGGAAAGAGCTTTTTTTTTCATACTGAATTGGGTTGGCTTACTGCTGCCAGGCTAGGGAGTCATGCAGTACAATGGAGAGATAGGGAGCTAAACAGTAGATGCAATGCATGCTTTAAGTCAAGTTCTTCAAGACCTGACTGAAAGCAGCCCTCTGTTCTCATTTTGAATCTTAGGCTGCAGGTTTGTTTAGCCTCTGGGGAAACAAAGAGATTGCATCAAATATAATTAAATGAAGTATAGCAGAGTCAGTACTGCAGCAAGGTCCTGATCCAGAGCTAATGAGAAACTAACTAAATTAAACCAAATAAGTTTGGAAACAATACTCATAATACAATTATTGCATTTTAATTATGAAAGGGAAAACTGCACCATGGGGAAGGGATTATAGCAATGGTAGTGAATGCAAAAAGATTTCAGGCAATGGTACCTGCTAAACCACTGGACCTTGGGTAACTCTTCACAACACCCATATTTGCAATACCACCACAAGGCAATTTCACAAGATAGGCCAAGATCCAAGTGGGACTGTTTTCAGGCAGCCTGTACACATGGAGAAAATATACATGGATGTTTTGTTAATAAGAGAAAGAAGATAAAAGCATGACGTGGTCTCCTCACTTCATGTATGAGCATGGGCTGCTGCCTCTGTGGACCTGATGACATCTCAGCTTTAAGAACGATAAATCTAGAATTTTTCCCTGCCCCCCAGTGCTTTGTTAATGAGATTCTCTCTTTCACCATTTTCAGATAGAACAGACATGAAATGCTAATCAGCTGTACACTAAACCAAATCAGTCTATTGACCTTGATTTTACCTCACAGATGAATTGCATGTGTTTTGTTCCAGCATTGAAGGGGTGGTGAAAGCATCATCTGTCAGCTACTGGAAAACTCAAAACTTTGCTATATAAAGACCAGACTAACAGAGTTTGTGGTGCTATTAACAGCAAGGAAAAACCAGACACTACCCTCAGTTTCCACTAAATAGTAGATTTTTCTCCTCAGCTGAACTTTAAATAAAAGCTGATGTCACACTTCACAAAGGCCTAAGTGGGAGATTTTTCTTGCAGTTGAGATTATCAGCAGTAGAATTGTGTTTCAAATGAAACTAAGTACTGGAGGACCAAGGAGATAAAACGCAGAACACCAGCCCAGTTATAATCTACATTTTATCACATAGTGCAAGTTTTGATGTCAAGGAAAACAAATAATTCAATTCCAGTATAGGCATAATTCTAAATTCCACTGTGCTCAAATTATATCCACAGTGGATGTATCACTGGCCAAAATAGTAGGAGATTCATTGCAGTCTGCCTCCTCCCACTCTCTCCAGCTAGATATTTCTTTTGCAAAATGAGACAAAGAATGTAACATGGCAGAAGGAAATTATATTCCAGTGGGGAAGTTGTTACGGGTTTGTTTGGGATAGTTCAACTCAATGAACATCCAAGGAAATTAAGAGTCTAATATTCAAGATATATTTGACCACTGTACAAACTTATTTTGTTGCAGTATATTTAAATACTTTTTAAACCGCTGAATTGAACTTTTGTGAAAAGTGTTTTCTTGTTTCCTGTCAGAAGAGTGTTCATTTCAAGACTTTCTCCACTGACATAAATCCCCCTTTTTTGCCTACATAGTCAACACTATTAACTTTTTCTTGTTCTGCTTGGAGATTAGGAGTCAAGGAAATGAAATCAAACACAGGAACAATTCATTTTACTAGGATGCAAAATATGGAGTGCCAGTCTCCGGTATTCAAGTGGTATTGGTGTGATGCATTAAAGCAAAGTGTTTGGGAGAGAGAGAGGAATTCTAGTCTCAAGTCCTCATGCACTTTCAAGCAGAAAACTCAGAGAGCAGTCCCCATGTTTCTGGCATGCCTGGACACAACGTGGGCTGCTGAGAATCCAGCAGCAGGTTCCTGGCTTCCTGCCACCTCCAGACATTTCAGCATATCCATTTCTGTGATGTTCATATTCCAGCTGTGCACTGATTCCTGCTATAACAATTTAGGATTTGATCTTGAATTGTTAGAAGCAAATGTTTTCCATTGGATGGAGGCTTCACTGGGCAGCAATGAAATATTCATATAAAGGTTTAAAACGATCCTTAGAACTTTATGTGCTGTTAACTTCACTTGAGGCTGAATAACCTCAGGGTCAAATACAAACATCACTTAGGAAGCATGTTTAAAAAAAGGCACAGTAACAAGTTAAATGCAGTGTCTGAAATATTAACAAGTTCAATTCAGGCATTTCTCTCCATTAAATCCATGCTATTTCAGCTTTCCAGTTAGCTTCTTTTGTATCTTGGCACCACAGAAAGGCCTATAATTTTTTATTCCCTAGAGCTGCACAAAATATGGATGGATAGAGCAAATGCTATGTGGTTCAAAACTACTAACTTATGCTTCCTGAGATAAATAGTATGAGACCACTGCAGGAGTATAATCATTCACTTCTCTATGATTTATTGTAAGCTGTCAAAAATAGTATCTCAAAGCAAAGAAGACTTATGCTTACTTAAGTCTTCATACAAAAAATCTTCTACCAAGTTTACTGGTAGGTTTCTTACCATTGTGAATGGACAAAAATTCCATTTCAGGGATCCCAGCATTTTGGAATCATTAGATAAATTAGGCAACAGAAGAACCTGTCCTGTCAAAGACAGAAAGGTATCTGGAAGTTATCCTGCTTCAGAGCCAACAGGAGCTCCTTTCAGAGTGTTCCTCCTCTTCCCCATCCCAAGTAACATCAGATTCCTCAGGGTCAGACCCCCAGAACTAACTTTCCAAGAACCTTCTAAATAGCCCAGAAATTGGTTTACTTACCTAGGACTGATTCAAGTCACCAACACCCTTCAGGTACAGAATTAAGCCTAAGTCTCTTACAAATGCCAAGTTGTTGGTGGTCACAAGTAGTAGTTTTTTGATCAAGTTTCTTAGAGGTTATATAAAGGGGGGGAAACTAATGTAATGCTTAGTACACTTACTTTGAAATGTGATTAAAATATAGCTGTCAATTACCTTTGTAGGCATTACATAATAATTTGATGTAGCAGTCCTTTAAGATAAATACTCTTGAAAATATTCCTGAGAATGTAAAGATTAACTACTCCTTTTAAACACACCCAACATGCACGTCACCAGAAGGGTTCTCTGGACAGCTTTAAAATAATAAGCAGTGTAAGATTTTCTTTATTTTGAGGCATTTCACTCTTTTGGCTTTACTATGAAGCACTGGGAAGGTGAAACACGGAAATAGAACCAGGTTCACAGGCCTGCATTATTTTTGTCTGCAAATGTCTTCTGGAAAGAAATGGTTTCTGCAATGAGAACAGCTATCCTGTCTTGGAGAAGCATACCTTGGAATGCTCTAACACATGACAGAAGACAGCCTCCATGTGTCTTTGTACTAACTAGTTTCTCTCTAAATTCAGTTTTCCTAGAATGATGCAGTGGAAGAGGCCAGACCAATTTCATACAGCTGAGGTGTTGTTTTATACTTCACTGCAGTGCAAAACAGCTCAATGTACTGGCACCAAGCCACAGATAACTTTCAAATAAAAGAGGAGTTCTCTGCAACACAGCAATATCCCTTCTATGCTTACTCATTTCCTTCAGCTCAACTTCTACAGAAACATTGCAACTCATGCAAACTGATGGGGAAGATTTAAACCTCAAGTACAGTTTCTGGATAAATGCTCATGTTTTGTAAGTTCTCTTAGAGAATCTCATGCTGAATCACAGGAAGTGTTGTGAGAACAGTGCAATACACCAGCAGAAGGCACATGGTACCCAGAGCTTTCTTAGAAAGCTTACAAGCACAGGATTTAACATGTGACAGAAGGTGCAAATATCACTAAGATGAAAGGGGCAAGGAGAGGGAGATAGATCTATACAGGCAACTATCAACAGAGATGACTGAACACTTTCAGGGCCTATCTGGCTTGCTTGAGCCTAAAGTTAGACACTTCATTAATCTGCAATAATTTAATGAGAGATGCAGCTTTCCAACTACAGCAGGCTTTCCTTTAAGGACAGAGGAGTTCATTACTCATCACAGAACTGCAGGATCAGGGAATGGGTAAGGCTGGAAGTGCCCACAGTGGGCATAAGGCTCAATCTCTCTGCTCTAGCAGAGTGTTGCTAGAACACAGGGCTCAGGATTGTGTATAGGTGGTTCTTGAATATCTCCAGTGAGGGAGACTCCACAACATTTCTGGACGACCTGTTCCAGTGCGTGGTCACCTGCGCAATAAAGAAGTTTTTCCTCACGTTCAGGTGGAACTTCCTGTGCATCAGTTTCTGCCCATTGCCTCTTGTCCTCTTGCCTGGCACCAGAGAAGAGCCTGGTCCATCCTCTTGACACCCTCCCTTCCAGTACTGATGGACATGGGTGAGGTCTCACCTGTCTCTTGTCGTGGCTGAACAGACTCAGTTCCCTCAGCCTTTCCTCATAAGAGAAAGGCTCCTGCCCCTAAATCACCTTTGCTGCCTGCTGCTCCATCCCCCCCAGCAGCTCAATGTCCCCTTTCTACTGAGGAGCCCAGAACTGGACACAGCACTCCAGGTGTGGCCACACTAGGGCTGAGTAGGGGGCAAGGATCACCTTTCTTGACCTGTTGTTGATGCTTTTCCTAGTGAACAGCAGGATACCATTGGCCTCCTTTGCCACAAGGGTGCTGCAGGATCATGGACAGCTTCAGGTCCTTCTCCATAGAGCTGAAGTACAACAACATAACTCAGTTAATTAGACTCTTTGACTGAAGTAGATTTGGCTTACTATGAAAGAAAAGGTTTAAAAGCATGGGAGTTAGCAGCTACTGCTCACCATCAGATGTTTCCTTTGTGCAACAGGAGAATCACCTGCTCTTTTAAGGTATAGTTAGCACCATACCTGGCCACTCCCCACTTTTCTCCTGCTCTGAATGTGTTATGACTTCTTTGAGGGCTTGTTACTTGATTTCATTTGAAACTGAGAAGCATTAAAATTAAAATTAATATTAAGAAAGTTTTTCTTCAAATGAGAGAACTTCAGTACAGATCAACTTTGGATCAGTTTCATGACTAGGGACATGTACTTTATTGTGTGCAAGGGATACCTTCCATGGACTAGTATTATTCCAGAGCATCTTGGCAGTCCATGTGTAATGGAATGCTACAGCAAGAGCTCTTCAAGCAAAATATACATTGAAGCTCTCATTGGTCACAAGCAATAGTAGGTTGGAGAAGAGCATTTATTAAAGCAGGTCTGCAATATAGATGCAGATCCAGGAGGGTAATGCTGTCCCAAGTGGAGACAGAAGGTCCTTACAGGGACTCCCCTTTGTGGAACCTGCACCTCTGATTCTTCCTTTTGCCTTTCCTCTACTTCCTAATAAAAACTGAAAAAAAAACTTATTTAGAAAGGCTGCTACAGAAAGTATTGAAAAATGGGAACTTCATTATCAAAACCAGGTGAATTGAATCAGATAGGCAAAAGCTGCAGAGAGTACCAAGCCCCCAATAACCTGAGCTGAATCAATCTCCTCCCATGAGCTGAGAGAAGACTGAGCAAAGGCCCTTTGCAGAGGTTACACAAATATGCTCCTACACAAAAAGCACTTACTCATGCAAGATGAGTGGTTTGGTAGATAACAAGACATTACCATACATAATTATCACTTGCATGCTCAAGTGCCTATTTGTTCAGGCTGTCATTACATACACAGAAATAATTTGCCTACATGCAACTGAAATCCTGTTATCTTTGCTCTTATTTGTGGAGCATTTCAGATATTTATTTGCTTAAATTTCTGTAAGGAATCCTAAACAAACATTCAGAAGCATAAGATTAAAATACCAATTTTCTTTTGAATGATTTCCCTTAAGACTTTGAATGGCTTATAATTTCTAAGATGCCTCAGCTGACACATGTCAGAAAACATTAAAGAAACCACAAAACAAAAAACAAACAAAACAACAACCACTTCCTCCCAGTATTCTGTCACCTGTAGCACATAACTGAAGGAATGAAGGATCATGACATTATAAACTGATCAGGAAATTACTACAAGGGCATGTAGTGGTAATTTGCAAGCAGGATTGACTTTAACCTGAGAGAAGGTAGATTTAGACAAGATATTAGTGAGAAATTCTTCACTCTGAGGGTGGTAAAACCATGGAACAGGTTGTCCAGGGAAGTTTTGGATTCCAAATCCCTGGAAGTGTTTGAGGAAAGTTTTGATGGGGCTCTGAGCAACCTGGTCTAATGAAATGTGGAATGCTCATCATTCTATGACAGTTAAGAAACAAACTTCTCCAAGATGTGACTGAAGTACAGTATATGGAATTTTGGACTACAGCTAATATGTTCTGCTGAGTTTACAAATACAATAGTGCTCCAATGTAAAATACAACTTCAGTTAGTCTTTAAATTTGGCATCACAATTATTTTGTTCTACAGTGCAGTAGGAAGAAAACAGCTATTTAAATTCAAGAAAGGGTTGAGTCAGTAAAGCAAGGCAAGTTAGAATGCTTTTAGCCACTAGCAGAGTGACACTCAATGTCCTTCTAGTTCCTGATGGGGTCAAAACTTCCACATGAGACCCCACTGCACTTGCACAAGGTCCACAGCTCGTGCTGCTCTTAGCCACCTGACAATGGAAATTGATATTTTTGTTTAGAGCAGCTAAGGAATATATTCTGCTCCTTAAGTGCCCTCTGCTAGCCTTGCTTACACCATTAGTATCTACATAAACAATTAGAAATACTGTAATGACTTCCATGGGCAGTGAGCAGCTAAGGTTTAAGATTTGGTGTGGAAACAGAGCACTGCTTTCTACTCACAGGTCTGGAGTATCTTTTCTTTATGGGGTATTCATTTTGCTGCATGAATGCACTGATCAGCTCTGTTTCTCATCCCCTTTTTGTCTTTTGATTGATCTATTAGATCTTGAGAATTTTTAAACTATTTTGGAGAATCAAGTTTTGGGACTACCAAGACCTTCTCTTTAAGTCCCATACTTTGCAACCAATAGAACACATATCCGGATAATGTTGACTGAAAAAAGTAATTTTACCATGAAATGGTGTTTACTGATGCCAAGTAAGCCATCAGTGATTCTGCACACTCCTAATGAGCCTGCCTTGCCCAGATGCTGAGCACCTTAATCTGTTAGCTATGCTTTCAGTGCTTTGCATACAAAAACCAAAATAGACCAGGTGTTTCTACTCTAAATAGACATTAACAACTTTGTCAGTCATCAATGAATCTCAAGGGTGTTTTATCCTGATGTTATTGGATTCTTCTCAATTGGCAGTAAAATTGAGGGCTTCCTGATGAAATAGACTAGGGCCATTTTTTTGAAAGCTTATAGAAGCAGAGAGCCACAGGGGACTGTTTCCCAGAGACATTAGAATTGTTTGTCTTAAACAGTTCGGAGGAAACTATTAATCTCAGTGGCTTTTTTCCACTGCTGGCTACAGTGTGATTATGAACTCTACAAATAGTCAGTTACAATTGCCTTGCCAAAATATGTTTTGACATTTGAACTGCTTCATTGCTTGAACTCCTCTCTTCTTTGTCTCACAGGTGATAGAATGAACCTGAGAGTGATCTCTGGCAAAGTGCAGTTCAGATGAAACAGCTGCCGAGAGCACAATCAACCTAACACTTTGAGTCGAGGTTGCATTTGTTACAGAGTGGTGAGCACAACGAAAAATCATTTCTTCATATATGCTTCAAGCAAGGCACCTTTAGAAAGCTAGAAAAGCCAGATGATGCCTTGCAGGAATCCATGCTTCAGCATACAAGGGGGAAGAACTGAAAAAAACCACGTTGTATGACAGCCCATGCCGATAAATAAGCAAGAAGTGATTTGCTCAAGTAGAGAGTTGTCTACAAGAGCCTGAGTGAGAAGTAGGTGCAACAAGATGATGAAGCTGTGCTCTCACAGGAGCCCGTGGGAATTCTTGAATTTGGATTTGTAACTGCTGATATTGACTGGACTGAATTGTGAATTGCAGCTGTAACTGTTTTAACTGTAAAGGTTAGGAAGCTATTCTAGACAAGCATTAACACATAGACCATTGTTCTTTCTGTCCTTGCTTTGCTACCTTTTGAATAATTTTTCTGCTGACCTACTTCATGGCTACTGCTCAGCTCTAATCCCAGTTCTGTTGTCTCTGAGGCCTGCCTTTTGCAGCTTTCCCAAAACTCTCTGATTTTGTGGATTCAGAACACCAAATATTATGAAAATTTGTGTCTTTTGAAGTAGGAACTCTTAAATTACAGTTTTCCTTTGATGTGTGCTGAGAAAAAATTACAGCAGAAGAAACAGCAAAATTGTTTACATGAACACTCAAGTACTACTAAAAATTACTATGGAGATGCAAAACATTGCTTCCTTCATATGAGCTCAGGAGGCCATACATACCATTCTTCAGAAAATTAAAAACATTCCATTTACCAGTTCTGCAAGGTCAGCAACAGGCCATACTGTCCAATACTAGCACAAAATCTACAACAACTAATTTTCAGCACAGTACATAAATGAGCTGATCTAAATACAAACTGATTTCAAATATTCCAATTTGAACATCTGTGATCCTCTGGATTTGAAGATAACATAGTGGTGTTTTGTTATGAGCTCTGTAGCAAAAGAACACACATGGTCTTTCACATGTAGAACATTCTCCAATGCACTTAGAGATCTTAAAAAAAAACCAACCCTATTTATTTCCAACTCTAGGTACTTTTAAAATGAAAAATTCACCCATAAAAGCTGATGCACTTTGGTAAAAGTATTTAATTCTAGTAAAATAATAAAACATTGAAAGAGATGTCTTGAGGTCACCAAATACATAATTTCTGACATTTCTGCAAGCCAGAATTCAGCTATTTTGTTTCAAACAGTTGTTTCTTCTACAAGTCAGACTATAATTACAACTTACTTAGGAACAAGGGAAAAAGGTCAAGCATTACATAAGGCAACAGTTTTTTGACCCCAACTCATTTTTTTCCTGCATTTCAGTTCTGGAAACCCTTATGTATCTCTGCCTCCAAAGTGAGAAAAGGAATAAAGAAAAGCAAATTTCCCTCTTCAAGAGGAGATCTGTTCTGCTTCCTTAAATATCACCATGGAAATGCTTACCCTTCACCAGTCTGTATCCAGGGGTGCCTTAAGAACCATTTTTTACTTGTACCATGGCTCTGCTCCTCTAATTTATCCCTTCCCCTATCCAGGTTCCTGGTCAATACATGCTTCTGCCACAACTCCTGGATTTTCCATGGCCTTAATTTACCTTTGATTTAGTTCCTCCTGGTTTACAAAGCATCCAGGACTTTATAATTACTCTCAGGTTTAAGAAGAGCCAGAGTTTACAGGTCTTGCAGCTGATGGCTGGCAGGCTAAGCACAAAGCAGATGTTGAAGGAGAAGATGATGGAGCACAGTGAAAACCTGCAGCATACCAGGAACACCAAATCAAAGCAAGGCCACATTTGTTGCTCTGTCTTGACTAACAGCAGAGGAAATAACCTTCCCCTTGAGTTCTCCCCAGAATAACTCATCAGCTTCTTGCTTTGCTAATGTGTTTATAGACACTGCATAGAGCTGAGTCAACCGTGGTCCCACTGCTAATCTTGAGGATTACTCATGGGTTTTGAAATCTGCAACAGAAGATTCTCTTATGTATCATGAACTTTTCCTTCACACATTAAGCAATTAACAATCGTCTAATTAGGCCCCAAAGCACAGTGGATTCACAGCCATTGTGGATTAGAGCAAATGAAATCAGATCTTTGCTTGCTGAGGGTATGTATGTCTCACTGCAGGCACACCTCTGCATGCCTCAATTATTATGGGGTGTATGTTTCTAAGACACATTTTAGTTTTTATTAATATCTAGTTGAGGTTAAAAAAGGAAAATTTTCAGCTAAAAAGAACAGAGAAAGATTTTATGAAAAGGCAGCAAACAGAATGTCCTAAATTAAGCCTCATTAGCAAGCTTTAGTTGAACTCTTCACCCTACATTCAGTTTTCACCTTTACTGTTTTTCCTGGAATCTTAAGACATGAAAGCATACAAAATTAACATCTTTCAGTCTTATTAAAGAATGCACAAATTATGCTTAAGCAGTCCAGAAAAAAAATCTGGTTTGAGGGTAGTCTTTTATCCCGAATCACAGATAATTCAGCTTATTTTCTAAAAGATGGGAACTCTCTGCTTCTGAATTTTATTCTATTTATTCGCTGTGACATTTTAAAATGGCCTGAACAAGTGATTTGTACATTATGTGCCTTAACTTACTGCATCCGTAGAACTTATACCAAATACTGTCAGTAATATTCCACCAGCACAGTACTTGGACATACTGCAGACATCAGTCAGGTTATAAAGCTGGAAGCCACCCTTCAGTTCAGGCTACACCAGAACATCATGAACACTGAGAGTGTGAGTCCACACTTTGTATGATTTTTGTTTACAAGAGATTCTAGGGTCAGAACTGACATCAGCTAGTAGTCAGCTGAATCTAGTCCAGACTGCAAGCTGTGAAATTTGGCAGCAATCAATTTGTTCTATATCCTATACTGTCTTCTGCTAATAGAGAGGGAAGCAGAATACCCAGGAGGGAAAAGAAATATGGAAAGAAAACCAAAATAAAACAGGGTTAAGGCTTCACCTTCAGCCCTGGAAACTCCTACCCACAACCAGCTGTCTCAGTTTTAGACACTTGGAAGCAGCCAGGAGACTAGCCATTCTCACACATTCCTGTGGCAAAAGAAGAGCAGGATAACACCAGATAAGCCTGGCATTGCAGCCTCTGACCCCCCAACAGGTAAGGCTGGAAGGGACCAAATCGCGGAGCTGGTGAGGAACCCCAGCCTAGGTTTGGTAACACAGTAAACTTAGCACTCCGAGACCTACACTATGTTACTTGTGAGTTCTTCAAGCCTTATGTTTTATCTCTCTAGAGCAACTGTTCCAAATAAATCCAAATAAACGGGGCTCTTTGCGTGTATTTAATTCACCTGCTGTTAGCTCCTAACCACTTGCTAACAGCCCCACCTTGGAAACCACAAGCACATTGATGAGAAAGTAAATAAGCTCAGTAATCACAAACATGCACCATAACACTCCAAGGAAAAGCACAGGCTATTTTATGGATTCATAAAACATACACATAGACCAAATCCCAAACTCCCAAGAGCTGGACTTTCTAGGTTCATTGTTTTTATTTTTTATTTTAATAACCATAATTTAATGGTTTCTCATTTGAATGAAATAACAACATTTTTTTTCTTTATAAATAAAAATCAGCTCCCATTACCATCTGGTATTTCTACAACATTTTAAATTTACAAGAGGATGTTTCTATAATAGTACTATCCATTTAGAGTCAGTCACATGACAGAAAACAAAAGCACTATCTCTATCAGGTTTTCAAATGCCTCTCTGTTTCCAAAAATAAGGCATTTCTTTTGAAGGTGAAAGCTCCCCATATGGTAGCTTAACGCAAATTTTTTTAAACATAGTTACATGAGGAATGATTTTTAATAGCTCTTTTCACATTTTTCTTCACAAGTGTCATCCCTTTAAAACTCCTCTTCCCCAAAGGTACAAATATTTATGAGAGAAAAAAAACTTCTGAGTCAGACTTCACTTAAAATTTATTATATGCCCACAGATTTTGGAAGGTGTTCAAGATCATAATATAGAGAGCTGTCAAATTTCAAATATATTATTTGGTTAGAAGGAAGTGGGAAAAAATGGTGGATTCAACCAAATTGGTAAATGTTATTCTCTTTCAGTGGCTGACAGAAATATGTATTGTTTTTGTGGAGTATATTTCTGACTTTGTGAGAAGATACAGTGTTCTTGATCCTAATTAAGTTGGGGTTTTTTCATTCAAACTTTGAGGTATTGTTATGTATATCCTTCAAAGCATCTTTTTTTGTTTTTTAATGAGCTCTCAAGCCTTGAGACATTCAAGATAGCCAATTTTTTATCACAGTGAGTTGCTGGTATATACCCCAAATTGGAATGAACACTAGGTATGAGGGGACCTCTACATCTAGAGGGTTTCTTCTGTGTGACTGAGGTTCCATCTGTCCAGCACCTCACCCATTCATAACTGAAATCTGCTGTCTTCCTAATGATTATATTTGATTCAGCTTATTAAAAAATGATACCTGTAGTCCATGAGCAAAAACTTTGTCAATATCAACAAGAATTGCTAAGAAAAAAGTGGGAGGAAGGAACCCTTTTGTGAGCTCCTATATTAGCTAATATTTTCAAACTACTGAAGAAGCAATGGTATTTTAGTTTAAAAAATCACACTTATTTGTCCAGAAATCATTCCAAGGATAAAACACAAAAAGGTAGAGGGAAAAAAAAAGTAATTATGTTAGATTTGCTATAAAACCTATGAGTGGTAGTATGAGATTAAGTATTCCATACAGCAATCAAAAGAAGTAGCCACATCAGGGTATTGATTGGCTGCTAGTCACCAAAAGCCTTATGTATCTGATCTCTAAGTTGAAAAATCCTGAGGAGGTCAGCCTTGTCCAAGCAGAAATGCTTCTGAATCTGAGTAGAAGAACTTTTAAGTCTAGAGGACTGGGGGGCGTAGGAGTTTCAGTGTGTGCATTACGAGACAGAAGCTGTGGAGAGGTTCTTGAAATTGCAGTTTGAGATTTGAAAGCTAAATATTGTCTAAATCCCTCTTTCAGATACACAGGTTATTTATTTTATATATCCCTTATTAAGCTTTCAGATTTTTTTATTTTCCACCACAATGTAGAAATACCAGAGTTTCTTGCATTATTCACACAATGTGAAGGAAATTATCAGGACTGTAAGATGTTTCAGACACAGCTGCAACCTGCCCTGTGTAAGGACTGAAGATGAACCAATTCACCCCACAGCAGCTCCAGCCTTCCAAGCACCTGCAGGCTCAGACACTCCCTTCAGGGTGTGATGATGCACAAGCAATCCTGTAAATGTGCAGTAAACTTGATGGTCACTCTGAGCAGACATTTAACCCTCTACAAAATATTTGAAAAAGGCCCCAAAAGTAGTGAACCCTAGATAAATAAGGTATAATTTACATTTACAGTTGATAAAAGCGGTGGTCTTTCTGACAAAATATTGGTAAACCCTTACTTAGATACTCATGTACGAAATACATATGTCCTTCCACATTCTTCACATGTTCTGAGATTGTTTCAGCACAGATTAATTGCCCTTGAATGTGGAAGCCTGATACCAAGAAGCAATACTGCAATAGCTCTGTAAACCACAGAAAAGAGGTTTGCAGCCTGGGCCCTTAGCAGAAACAAATAATAAATCAGCTATGATTCCTGAATTTACTGGAAAAACACTGAACAGACACTGAAAAGGTACACATTGTAAATTAACACAAGACCCCAATATTTACTGGACTCTAACAACTTATCTATGCATATCTCTGATGTATAAAATAGTGAGATATTAAAAACTAACAGAGAAAACAATGTATTTCCTTTTTAACCTAGTAGTGGTAAAAAAAATCTTTATTCAGTATAGATGAGAAGATTAGCTCTATCACTCCTCTATCTAGGGTAGTACAATCTATGTTTAGAATTACTTCTGTCTGTAGTTTTTAGGACTCTGTAGAACACTTGTAGTTCCACCTCCTTTCAACTGTCCATAGAGAAATATATCACTTTTGAGGAGCTCATTTTCATAAATTATTATTTATGAACAAATAATTATTTATTCATAAATAATGAATGCCTTTTCCCTATGGAATACTGACCAGAAACAGATTTTTCATGGTTTTTGTTATTGCTCTTTTAACCATTCATAAAACTCCTTCAGAATATTATTAATAAATTTCAAATATTACTTATGCAAGTACCAGTTTGGAGTTTTTTCCTCATTTTAAATGTATTTGTCAAACTAAATTATACCTCTTATTTTTTGTGAGTGACCTGACAACAGCCCCAGAAACTCTTTTCACTTGCTGGACATACAGCCATATGTTGGTTTGCAGGCTGCATGAATGTATAGGTCACAGCTATGGGAATACAAGCAACTCTTTTTTGTCTGAGCACAGGAACTGCTCCCAGAGCCTCCTCTGTGGTTCCTGTGCAGTCATTGCTGCACACTCACTGCTGCTGCTGGGTCCAGCATTGCCTTCTCCTGCTTTGTGTGAGTCATTCTGCAGCCCTTAGCTATCACTTGTGACTGCGTGTGAGAGCTCAAGAGATTGCACCTGTGCAAATTCAAAGAGCAGCATACTCATAACTAGTACAGCATAGCCCTTAAGGAGTTAAATTAGATGGTCATTGCTGACACAACCACAGGATTCCCCACCTCACCCCCTAATCTTTGGACTGGGAGGTACTGCACCAGTTCTGCCAGTTTATTTCATAGCAGGCAAGTGAAAAAATGTGATTGTAAGTTTTCAGCACATTTTTTACTTCTAACACTTCCACTGACCGTGTGGATCTTTGTGGTCCATGGATCTTTGTGAGTTAGCAGATGGCAATAAAACAATTGTTTATGGGAGATGTAACTGACATGTCTCTGCTAGGATATTATACACACAGTGTAAAAGGTCCAAATCTGTCAAATAAAGAAAAGGTGCTCTAATTCTCTGCTAAGAAACAAACAGCCTAACAGCTTGACTTCCCCTCTCCGTGTGCCATTATTAGAGTACAAACTCAACTGACAGTTTATGAAAAGCAGAAAATAAACTACATACAAAAGAATTGTATATTAAGGGCTATTTATTCCTTCACATTGAAGAAATCCTCTGCCCTACAATCAGTGTTATTTCTTGATGCTATCAGAAATTGCTGCTAAATAAGTTTTTGATTTCCATATTTGTCTGGAGTAATAGATGTGTGCAAGCTTCCTATTTGTTGCCATATTGACTAATCCATACTCAGTATTAAGAAAGCTGTTTGGTGTCTCAGATTAAGTGTTTTCTAAAAAATAGATAAAGCATCCAGCAGAAACCAGGTGATAAGTGGAGCATTTGAAATGAAGCAGTGAATTCTGTCAGCAAAATGCTGCGTGTTTGATAAAAAGACTGGACTGGAAATACAATTGAAAACTCAAATAAAAGACAGAACTGCTTATGAAATTCCTCAGCAGATTTCTCCCAGTAAAACATATGAAACACAGCAGGAGGCAAATATTAAACTTCAGACATAACCGAACCATTCCAGTGTGTTCACTTGAGATTCCAGGAATCTCAGCCCAGACTCTCAGGTAACTCCTCTGTACAGCAGTGTAATCACTGTGTATTTCACAGCTCTCAAGTAGCCAAAAGTGTCCTTGAGGCTTTCTCAAAAATGCTAAGCCTGCTTTCAGAGTGCTTGTAAGAGTCATTAAGGGACACAAGATAATCAATACATTATCCCTACCCTTGGAGACATTCAAAACTATTCTGGACATTGTCCTGGCAGCCTTCTGGCTGTGAGTCTGTTTGAGCATGGGGTTGGACCAGTTCACCTCCAGAGGTCCCTTCCAATCTTCAATACTTAGGCAAATTTAACATTACAAATAATTTGTAGTAATTGATGCAATACCTCAGCTTAGCTGGAAACTTTTCATATTGAAGATAAGGAATGCATCAACACGACATTTTAACAGTGAACTGACAACTTTTTTAAAATGCTCACAAAAAAGTTAGAAGACAAATATTTTATGAAATAATAACTATTAAGCACCACGGGCCTAACAAGGCTACTGTAATTGTCAACTTCTAAACAAGCTATGGTTTGCTATTTTTATGTATCTTGACAGAACCTATAACTCATTTAACAGAGTTCTTAGCTTTTCTGAATCAATAGTTTAAAAGAATGCATAAATCTTTCAAGAAAGCATCTAGGACAGAGTCCTCTATTCCTCACAGTAGAGAAACGTGTCTGCTAGAATTGAGGAAGGTGTATCTTT
This sequence comes from Fringilla coelebs, assembly GCF_963513975.1. Lineage (NCBI taxonomy): Eukaryota > Metazoa > Chordata > Aves > Passeriformes > Fringillidae > Fringilla > Fringilla coelebs. Next base: position 129,115,519 of record NC_140028.1, read on the forward strand.
TCATCTATGATATTACATATGTACAAGCTAAAACCTAATACCTGAATCTGCTTCACATGAGACATCTTTCTGATCCTCTTTTGGATCCTCTTTCAGCTATTTTTTTCATTTCAGGATCAAAATTCTGTGCTCTTTAAGTTCTTAATACTTTTTGGGTCAGAAATTCCACCCAAGATGTATGAACACAGTCTAAATAAAAACTGTTCAAGGAGCAGTAATTGCAGATTTTACTGAGTTAAACCTTCTGAAAGACATTGAGCAATAACATCTCACATGACAGGATGAGAGAAATTAATAATCAATGCCTAAAGCAAATTCAGAGCAGACGCTCATGATAAGTCTTTAATGTAATGGATAAAATAGCAAATATTAGCAAATATTCAGGAATTTTGAAGGGAGGAAAAAGATTTACATTTCTTTTTGCCAATCTACTAGCTTTCAAATAATTCAAAGTGAAAGGTTTCAAGGATTTTTATATTTCTTTCCAAATCTTTATAAGAGCCAGCTACCACTAAGGAGAATGAAACATTAATGTTTTTAATTTTAAATCCATTTACATTTGTAATACGGTAATACGGTTTTTCCAATTTAAAAGTGTGATTCTTTTTACATGAGAAGAAATGGTCTGAGAATGAAAAAAGTACTTTGCAAGAAAAGAGGGTGAGCAGAAGAGATGTCCTTCTCTGTCCCTGGCACACCTGAAAATGTTAGCAAGGTCTCCTTTCCTGCCTCTGGTGGAACTCAGCTGATTCTCCAAGTAATGCTTTTCAATGCTTCCCAAAACCACCAAGTTATTTCTTGTACTTCCAATCTTGTACACTGTGGTTCAGGTTAATTTGCATTAACCATTTCCATTTTTGGGATGTATTTATAAAGTCATTTACATAGCTGACAACTGCATTTCAGAGAAAGATTCAGAGCGTGGCTTCTAATCTCCTGCTAATTGGGGTTAGAAAGGCATTACTGATGTAAAATAATAATGACACCCTGCAACCCAGTACAAACCTACTAATAATTCAGCTGTGGAAAGAAAATAATATTTTCAAAACCATTAAATGTCATTTAAAATCCTCATTAGTATTCCATTAAATAAAATCTTAACTGTCGGTGCATTGTGGTCTCCTAGAAAGAGGCTTAATTGTTTTGCTGATGGTTCACATTATGTGAAAACAGTTTTATTTGATTTCAAAGTAATATTTTCCAGAGTCTTAAAAAAAACCAGGAGCTCTTAAATTATTGAAGGCAGTGAGTTGGACTATTTTAAAAGCCCTGGCTAGAACTGATTACTATCAAAGTTCACATCAGAGATGCCTGAAAACCAGTTTTGCACAAACCAGTTCATTGAAGAACAACAAAGAGAAGATACAACAACTCATCCAATTAAACTCTTAGTAAAAGTCACCCCTAAAGGAACACACTCTCATTTTCAGCTGCCTACAATATTCATATCCCTTACGTGTGAGTGTCCAACAGGATTCAGCATCTTTTGAGAGTTCTGCTGGGTAGGGACAGTTGAATTTCACAGGACATCTCCTACACAGCATAACTTCCTTGCTTTTGTGTTTGTAGTAACCATGCACAAGGCTTTAAGTAATTTCTACCCCTCCACATATTTTCTTCCATCCTAAGGAGGTTTCTCTCCCTTCTTCCCCATCACTTCTCCAGCAGAGGAGTTTTACCCCAGTGCAGTGACACTGCATTCTGTCCCTGAATCCATATGAACAAAGCCCTAGGTAATTGCTGTCAAATTTAAATAGGTTTCTGGCCTTACTGGTGTTGAATTCCCACAAGTTTCCTGCAGGCACCTGACCAGTGAATAAGACCCTAATAACACACCAGTGGAGGGAAATGTGTTTTGCAAGTTCTTAAGCTTTTTAGGCTACACACAAAAAAAAAAAAAAAAAAAAAAAAGAAGACTTTCATTGCCTTCATTGCTCACAGGAAAGCTTGGAGTGGACAACATGCCAGGGAGATCCCAAGGTTCCTCTCTTGCCCCTTTCTTCTCTGTTCCTTGGGTTCAGCACCAAGGCTGCTGCCTGGCTTGGCCAAAAGTGGAGACAACAGGCGTGCCCACCCCAGCACCCTCACCATGGGCACCCGAGCAGCTGATGCTGAAGGAGCTCAACTTGAAACAGCAAAGAAATGTGCAGCTCTTCTGTCTTCAGTTCTCCTGTAGAAACCCTGGCACCTGTCAGCACATCAGGGTGCAGGGATCCTTCAGAATGCTGCTGGCTGCTTCCCTCCCTGCTGGCAGTGACTTAAGGGAGAGATGAATTTCCTCTTCGTGACAGTCACTGGGTGGAGGATGCAGGGAAGGTCAGGAGAAAGCTTTGAAAAAATCAATTCATAGGATACAATAGAACAAATCTGCTTATTTTTAACTGTCTAAATCTAAATTTTCAAAAATCCTTATGAATTTGTTAAAGGGTGATTGATCTTAAATATTTCTTTATAATTTCTAAAATGGGCTTTTGCTCCATAAAATATGTGATTCCTAAGAACAAATTCTTATTACCAGCAAGTGCACACACATAATTTGTATCTATTCCATAATAAAACATGACCTTGAAGAACCTCACACAAAAATACTTTGTATATGGCTGTTTGATGATGTGTGTGAACATGTTTTTGCAAACTTGTCTGCACATTCTGTGTCTTTTTCATAAAACTGGAAATTACAGTGCAACAACATTAAAGCAGAGCATATAGCTTCTTTTATCAAATGTACATTATTTCTAGCAAAAAAAAATTTCTACTTTATTACTGAGACAGATATAAAATATGTATTTTATATGCTATGTTATATTCATGTATTTCTATTTAGTTTGCACTTATATATATTTTTTCTTCAAATGGCTTCCTTGTTGCTAAAATGTGGCATAAATTTAATGCTCACAGTAGGATAAAATACTCCAGGGATCATAAGAGTTACAAGGCATATAGGAGAGCTGTCGTGCCTTTCTATTCAACATACAAGATGAACCATATCATCTTCCTCTATTGTAATGCAAAAAGGGTCATTCCTCTCCCACTGGCTCTGAGGAAAGAATTATGTCTTCCTATGTAATCTCCATGATAGATCAGGTAATTGTTTCCACTGCAACACAAATAGTGGACATTATTCTTCCATTGACAATGAATATCACTTTTCTTTCCTAGGCCCCATTTCAAGGCATTAGAGCATATTAGTAAAAATTATTAAATAAACCTCTTAACGTTGTTGGCAAGAAATTAACATTTTAGTGACAGGGAAAAAAAGGAACCGAGATGTTTTTGGCTCCATCCCAGAATTTATTTTCCAAGCTTAGAATCCAATCCTCCTCCCTTTCCAACCCACATATCACTTTCTAGGAACATTTTCCGAGCTATTATTTGCACTTTGTGCTGCAAGAGAAATGAGGAAGTACTGCCCCTTTCCCAGCAGCAGCACGTGAGCACACACTGAGAGTCTCACTTCTCATGTACCACCATGTCAGGAGGCACAAACCGAGAATTAGAGCCAGACCTGCTCTCCTGGCAGGTCACCAAGATTTGCTTGGAGACTTGGCCCAGGATATTTTGTGTTTCCTGTAATTAATGAAGAGCATGAGTCACATCCGAGAGAGGTGGATTCCATGCCATGTGCACACGCACATTGACTTGCACACGCACGACACACTCTGGACATGTCACACTTACATCAAACTGCACACCAGCAGTGGCTCTAGTCTGACATCTGGCACGGGATGAGCTGACCTGGATGTGCCAAGCAAATGCTAGGCACTAGAACCAGACACCTCAGACCTGTCTTTTTTTCTGTCTAGTTTTGCTCCAGGCTCCTTTCTGTTACTAATTTCTTAAGAACTGTAGTCTTTGGAAAAGGCCTGAAGCAATTTGGACAATGCATTTGGACAATGTTCTCAGGCATGTGGTGTAATTCTTGTCCTCGTGGGACCTGTCCTTGTGGGACCCTTTTAACTCAGGATATTCTGTGATTAATATGCAGTCAGTCTCATTGTAGTTGGTCATGATTTGTCAAGATACAGAAAACTGCATCTTGTAAAACATGATCATGTGGCCAGAATCATCCCTACTTTTGCTGTCGTGTGGGATCTATGCTGACCTATGAAAGAGGAATGTGGTCTAAAGTTCATACTGCTGACACCAGTGAGCAGGAAGCCATCAGAGGAACTTCTAAAGCCAGATCCATGACCATGTATCCTGTCAGGAAATAGGGATTCTAATGGGGGTACTAGTATACTTCATTTAGTAATTCCTAAAGCATAGCTTTTGCACATATATGGAATACATAAATTAAAAGACAGTCATATTGAATAGCAACTTTTATTTTAATGAATGAGGATACCCTAGTAATCTCCTTTAAAGAAAAATTATCCTTATAACTAAAGGCTCATGAGTATAAAATTCAGATATGCTGTCTACATTTTCTTTTACACCAGTGGAGTATACAGACATTCAGCATCGCTCTAGTAAACTAACATTTGTATTTTAACTCTGTGAATTTCCAACAGAAGTACAAGTAATTAGCATTTGGAGTCAGCTCAGAAACATCACTCTGAGTAGCCTTTGTTGTGTCTAGTGTCTTCTCCATCCTTCCTGAACCCTTCTAGGAAAATATATTCTCTAGAAACCACCAGCCTGATTCTTTCCCCTGATTCAGAATTTCAGGGAAGAGGTTTAGATAAGAGGGTCCAGTTAAATAGTTGGATTCTTGGTAAAAGGATTCAAAAATACCAACCCATATTTACGCAGCTATGAAGAAATAAAGATTACTCATGGATTATCTGAGCAGCAAGCAGAGATATCAAATGGTGTTGGCTAGGATGGACAAACTGAAAAAGGCTCCTAAGCAAAGCGTAAAAAGGAAGGAAAAAGTATTCAAGTGTAATGCTTAATTTGTCACACGTCAAACAGGAGGGAATGGAGTTCCAGCAGGACAAGGCCAGCATTGAGAGTAAAAGACAGAGGAGCAGTCCAGAAGACTTTGAGCTGTAAGCCAGGACCCAATCCATAACAAAGCACCAGCTGGTGGATCTTGATCCAAGGAGCAACACACCACTGGATTTGCTGGTCCACCAGCAAAGCACCAGCTGGTGGACCTGCAGCCATTCACAATAAGATGCAGGTTTCGTGCACTTGAACTGGTGGTAAATGGGGTAGAACCATAGAACCATGGGGTAGAACCATGGTAGAAATGGGGTTTAACCCTATATCCAGACCTTTTGCCTAACATGGTCCCTAAAGTGACAGAGGGTAGTGGTTATTGTCCAAGTACAAGTTTCTGAGTACAGCTGGTGTCAATGTAGATGGTCTGCATGTGGTGGCGTAGATGTGTAGAATATAATTTAATTTGAACTCATAAATCATGTCATTTTTGGCCACACTTTTGACACGTGATAACGACTTTTCAAATTATTTTTAAGTAAATATTACTTCTGTTGGTGAATGGTCTACAGGAGATGCAATCTTTCTTCATGGGTGTAGAATAAATATAACCCATGTGTGATTTTAGCTACAGTTACAGAAAACCATGAAGAGAACCTACGACTTTTAATTCTGAAACACAGTGATTCTTTCTGCACTTCAGTCTTTGAACCCACGCCATAAAAAAGATGCAATTTTTTTTTTTAGTTTCATTAGAAGTTCGATGTTGTGCTCAGATTTTCAATAAGTTAAAATAGCTTTTTCTTAGAAGTGCATTGACACATCTTTTCGGAGAACAATGTAACACTTTCTTCCAGTTTGCTACACTGCATCAAGCAAACAATATAAATACAGAAATTAAATATGTATTCTTGTGGCCCAGTGCAGTGCCATGCAGAAACACACAAGAAAACTCCAAATGAGCCACCATGGGACAGGAAATCACACTGTCTCATTAGCACTGTGCTCTGTCCAGCATAGCTAATTAACCCAGCTGCTGCAGTCCATGCAACAGTCTAAGAAAATGATCTTTATAAAGGTGCTTTGAATGGGCAATTTGCTTATAATGGTACTTCTGGAAAACAGGTGGCTTGCAAGAGCTTTTGCAGATTTATGTTCAGGCATTAGCTTCTCTAATTAACCATCAAATAAATTGGTTTGTGCCTGATTTGTTGACTCATGAGAAGACTAAAGGAGTTCTCTTAGGGAGGAAGTACATGATGGTTTGTTTTTTCCTTCTTAAATAATTCTTCAGTGGTCAAGCACAAAGGTAGAACAAAGCTAGTTCCAATATCCAGGAATCTTGATTCACATTCTCAGTTCTGCCTTACTGGACAAACAAACAAGCATGATGTCTGCTTCATTTGTCTTGAAAAATATCCTGTAGGAAAATGCTCTGCAAGTCTGCAAAACAGCACTCCCTTCACTGAAACTCATCATGCTCAAAGTCTCTGTTTTTATTGAATTCTCTGCTTTAACTGGTGAAAGCCTTTCCCACATATTTGAAAGGTCAAAATAAACATAACACAAATAATCAAATTACTATTTAATTGCATCTTATGGAGGATTGGGACTGTGTGCTCCATTCATTTTTCCTACTGAAATGAAAAATTACTTTGACTTCCACTTTTTATTTTAAATGTATTAGTCCTCCTCTTTAGACATTACAGTTATTAATGCTTAGGCTTCTGCCATGACTCTGAATTCTTATCACTCACTCAGCTGATATTATTACTCAGTCAAAGCTGACATCAGAAATGGTACCTTAATATTAGAGAAAGAAATCATGACTGGAATTATTCATAGATTACACAGCATACACTGCTTAGATGATAAATAATCAGCAGAGGTGGTTTTTTAATAAAAATTTATAGCCTGATCCAAAGTCAATTCAAAAATTCTCCATGACTTCAGTAAATTTTGATTCTAGCCCTACGTAATGAAATTTGGGAGGGAGACAGCAGTTGTGTCCATAACCTCTCTTCTTTATTTTGATGTAATTTAACAGCACTGACAAGACATTTATAAAAATACAGCAGAGTATAAAGAGTATTTCTGGGTGTGTTCCCTGAAGAATCAAACCAGAGCAGTTTATGATAGTAAAAAGCAACTGAAGGAGAAAATAAGAATAATCACAGTATTTTGCAACTAGGCAAATAATAATTATAATTAAATTATATGGTGCATGAGCTAATATAAAGCTCAATACTTTCCTAATTCAACTTATATCAAAGTGAGAAGAAAGATGCCTCCAGTGCTAACAAATTTTGAAAGTGTTGTAAAGGTGAAAAAGACCATACTTTCTCACTAGACACTTTCTGCTGATGCAACTACAGATATTGTTTCTCTTTCCCCCAGGTGGTTCTTTGCTGCTGATCTGTGTCTGAAAAACCAAGCTTCCCGAGGGATCTCTACTATGACTGTAAAATGGAGATGATACTGAAATCAGGCACAAGAAAAGAGTGTGGAAAGTGTTCCATCACAACTTTATATAAATGCTAACTGGAAATTTTGCTCTAAGCATGTTTACTGAGTTGTAAAATGTTATGATAGGTTTATGTGATTTTTCAACCTGTAATCCTACTCATAGGCAAAGCTATGTGATAGGAAGACTTTATAGCTACAAAGTGCTAATGATCCTTTGAACTTGTGTGTGGAAAGGCTTAGGATGACTAGGCAGGGATAAATACAATTACATATATTCAAGGAAGCTCCTCCAATTCCCAGCAACATGGTTTTATAAAAGATTACAGGAGTTCTCAGACTCTTGTCCAGAGGGATATCTTCTAAAGACAAAAAAAGGCTGTTTAGGCAGGTACTTGAGAACTGTCTTATTAAAATAAGATAATAAAAATAATTGTTAGAATACGGAACTAGGTGCAATTAGTCCAAATCTTATTCCAGAAGGAAGGTCCCTGCTATGATGGAATTGCTAAAAGATCAAAACCAGCCATGGTTCTCTTTGGCAGTGTTTAATAAAGTTCTGAATCACCATGATGGGTGACACCAACAGGTTTGTTGGTACTTGCAGTGATTTACATATGGTCTCACGATTAAAGAATGTGTGATGACTGCATGTACTATCCTCTGGTGACTTGGATGGTTAATTCTTTGCTTGACAGTCTGGGTGGCAATGAGTAGCAGACTCCTTCAGCCATTTAAAGTCTTACAGAAGGTGTGATTTTACACAGTACTTGGTTTTCTTGATGGCATTATTTGGAGAATACAACCAGGAAGAGCAAGGCTCGTGACATACTAAGCCCACTATGAATTTTGTTAGCTTAACAACATGGGAGCAAAGTCCTGGATTTGACTGGGTTTGTTGGAACCGGAGCATTTTCAGAGTTCTCATTTCCTAAAGAGTCTTAGAACAAAATAAGATATTAATTGACAAGGATACTGATGAAAGACGCTGACATTACTGCTTTTTGAAAATGCTGAGGCTAACTAAAATAGTCTGTTGTTTTGTGGTGCTTCTTTGTTAAAAATGTTTTAGTTTTATTTAGAAATGTCAGCTGTTACTTAATTGCACAATGGATCAAGATTTAACTAGCAAGTGTTTTTTTTAATAATTGAAGATAAGTGCTTAACAAAACATTGATTGAAATATTTGACACTAAACATTATATTGTGTGACATCTGCTTTTCAACTTGCTAATGATGCCTGTGACTAGTCAGGCTGTTTTCACAATCTGTAATTGTTGAAAGTAGCAAGTTAACAATGAAGACTGTAAAAACCTGTTTTTAAACATGTAAAATCACTGAAATTCTTGTTACTTATTTAATAATTGTACTAAAATAATGTCATTATCATCTCATGTTAGTAAAAGTCATGGGCTTTCAGCCGTGTCTTGGAAGACTGATTTTACAGGATGTTTGAATCAGTTTCCCTGTGGTTTTGGGGGTTTTTCCCTTTTTATTGCTTTTGCAGTGGAGTCGTGGAGTAATTCATTAATATAATCTGTGAGCTGTTTGCCATATAATGTATTCATCTAGTTTAATTTGAGTCAGTAAAGAGAACCAGTAGAAGTCAGTAAAGAGCCAGTAAAAATGGTAGCAGTGACAGGACAGCAGGTAGGACATGTGGAATGCTTCTCTTACAAAAGACACGACTTTTGTTTTTTTAAAGAGTAAATTGTTCACTAATATTTCGGGGGAAGGAGACTGACGTGCACACTGCCTCAGCAGGGTCTCTGCCAATGACTATTGCAGGCTATTGTTAAAAGATTGTAAAGCATTCACAAGATAGGTAAGCTTGCGGGCTTCATTTATTTTTTTTAATGTGATTTTTCTTCCCGTATGTTGTCACTGGTAAAACAAACACTGATGAGCCACTCATTTAAAACTGCTTGCTGACTGCTCATTTAGGCTTCCTGGCAGGAAGACCTGCAGATGCCACGGAGCAGCTGCAGCCACACCTGCCAGCTCCCCGTGTACGGCTGGGTTGCAAGGCTGAGGAGCTCCGGGCACGTCTCAGGGCATGCAGGGAGCTGCCAGGGAGTGGGCCAGAAGGGCAGCAGCAGCAGCACAGTTAATCACATCGACAGAAAAACTGTACTTATTTCACAGATGTGTTCTGTGAAATCATTAACATGAATACAAGCTGTTCCATGGAAATGCAACATAAACATATTAATGACACCCAGCTGACCTCTGAGTGCAGCCTCTGCTGTGGGATGGAATCCCAATTTCCTTATTGTAATACCAGGAGATCTACAGAATTAACTAACTTTCCTATGAGGTACTTCCAGTGTATGAAAAACCATAAATTCAGTATGACTAAAATGGATTTGAAACATTAATCATGTCAGTATCATTTTCATGCTTTGCTGTAAGAAACTGTAGAATAAATGTGGTATTTGTAAATTGCATACAGACTCAAGATGTTATTTCACAACATCATAAGGAGATTATATATCTATACACTACAAGCTGTGAACACCTTACATGTGGTTAATTGGGATCTTATTCTGCAGAAAATGTAATTGAAAATGAAAAATGAGCCCCTTAACACAAATAACTACAATCCTTGTCGAGAGATATAAATTTTACCTAGTTATGCATAAACCCATATTCATTGAAAAATGGAAGATGAGTCATGTGGGAAAGAATAAGGTGACATATAATATGCAAATACTGTAAAGACAAATCTTTTCATACAGCAATGTCACCAAATGCAATAATTTTCTTGGATGGTGTATGAAGACAAAAATGTAAATAAAATTACACCTAAAAAAGAGAGAGGGTCATGCCAGCTATTATGAAAAGGCATTTCCTATTGCCTCCTAAACCTTCAGTTTTAACTCTCGGATTACTTGTTGTATAGATTGTCACGCTAGCCCTTCTTCAAAAGTTGTGATGGTGAGGACATTGCTCCTAACAGAGCCCTAGTTCAAATCTGAAGCACTCAGGAAGAAGTTTTTCTCAGAATCTGTTCATTTTCTGTACATTTTGCAAATCTAAATTTTCCTGCTCTAAGCATGAAATCCTTTAAGAGACCTTTTTGCCCAGCAAGGTAAAAAATGGGCCTGTCTGTGAACTTCAGATGTTTTTACCTCAAAGGGCTAAATCTTTGAGCTTCAGTCTGGTGATAGCAGTTTTCCCATCTTTGAAACAACTGATGCATTTCCCTGAACTGCTGCAAATCAAGTCTCAGGTTATCAATAATGGCAGCTAGCAAATTCCTGTAAGAATTGCTGAATTCCACACAGAACTCCATGGAGATTAGCTTCACAGTGAGCACTACAGGGGACAGCTCTGCAGCTCATTTCTTCTGCTTGGCCTTCTCTTCTGTTTTAGATGAGCAAATGGAATTTAGGATAAATTGCTTAAATTACCAAAGATGAAATAGTTGTTTTCTGCACTAACTAACTTTACTCTTTGTAATATTGTTTGAGACACAGGCATCAAGAGGTGCCAGAGAAGTAAATAAATCAGCTTCTCAACCTCTGTCCAGAACTTGGACAGATACAAGGCTATGGTCTCAAATGCACTTCCACAAATGGAGAGAAAAGAAATGGTGCAAGTATTCGTGGGTTTATTCCCTGGGGGCTTGGGGTGTCTCACAGCAATTACACAGGAGCTCAGCAGGATGCCATGGGCCTTCTTATTGACCAGAACGATTTTACTCTTCCTCCTACAACTCTGCCCGCCTAGGTGAAGACTCCTGGGGTACTGCAAGCTCCCTGAAAAGGAGCTGTGGTCTGTGTTTAGATACCTTGCACAATGCAAGTAGGTGCTGGTCCAGTACTGAGGGTCCTAGCTCCTACCAGAAGACAAACACCAGAGCAATTAATGAAAAGGCAGCCTGTTGTAGTTGGAAAGGCAGTTCAGCTTCTTCAGTCCAGTGGACACCAACCCTGAATCACCAAATTCTGAATGGACTCAGTGGTGTTTGCTTTACATTGGAGTACTGGTAAATCCTTCTGGTATCATCCTGGCAAATAAATTCAATTCAGTGGTGTAGAGTGAGTCACATCCTTCATATAAGTAGAAAAAACCCTATGTGCTGTCAAAAATGCCAGTCACTTCTTCTTCAAATTTTAAAAGTTCAATAGTAATAAAAGGGCTGTAAAAATAGTAATACAATTAGAGTAATAATAATTTGGACAATTTGAATTAGGACAATATGAGACAATAGAAACAAAGAGTTACAGATGTCCGGGTACCTTTTTCTGAGCAGCACAAGCCCGAAAAAGGAACCCTGTTAACAAAGGATTAAACCTTAAAAACAATAGCCTGTTGCATATTCATACACTTGATACATGATGCATAAATTCCATTCAAATACAGGATTCTGTCTGGTCATCTTCAACTTCTTCCTCTGAATCCTAACAGCGCCTTCGATCTTTAGCCAGGCAGGAAGAAGTTAGTTTCTTCTGATAAGCGGGCAATAAATTCTCTTTCTCTGAACGATTTAGGTGTCCTGTGGCTGCAATCTCAGTGTGAGTCCTTTCCTTAAAAAAGTATAACCTAAAACTCTATTTAACACACAACTTAAGAGAATTAATACAGCAATAACTTTCTAACACAATACATATAATATTCATTTTAATATTTGCAAAAAGCCAATCATAAAATACGCATTTTTCACATGTGCTAAAGCATTGCAAAGGGTTGAAGAATGAAGGAGAAATTATCTTTGAAAAAATAAATTTAAATCACATTCAATAATAATGTAATCCTCAAGTTTCCAGTCTAAGTTTCTGTGTGTTGCAGTGGCACGCTTGTTACTTCTAAATAAACAGTGGAGGAGGAAAAAAGAAGTTAAAAGCTCCTCTCAGCGCTTAATTTTAATTTCCTCGGCATTCTGTTACAGCCCCAGAGCAGGACTACAGCCCCCAGCAGCCCCCGCGCGGCCCCGTCGCGCCCCGGGCGCGCACCCAGCGGGCCGCGCGCGCAGCGCTGTCGTGGCGCTCGCGGGTGAAGGGTCCGCGGCGGCCGCGCCAAACCCTCCGTGTCCCTGCGGCGCTCCGGCCTCCTCCTCGCCCTCCTCTTCCTCCTCCTTCTCCTCCTTCTCCTCGTCCCGCTCCTCCCGCCGCATCCCAGGGCAGAGCCATGAGGCGCGCGGGGCTGGGTAAGAGCGGTGCCGGGGCCGGGCCGGGCTTCGACACCGGCAGGGCCCGGCCCCTGTCAGGGCTGGGGGAGCGGGAGGCGTGAGGGGAGCTGTGCCCTGCGTGCAGGGTTGTGGCAGGGCTCGGGCAAAGGCCGTCAGCCCTGCCTCTGCCTCTGGCCCAGCTGGATTTACGGAGCAGCGCTGGGGTTTGTGTTTGTCATAGAATCATAGGATTTGGTTTGGAAGTGACTTCAAAGACCGTCTAGGTCCAGCCCTCATGTCGTGACACCTTCCTCTAGACCAGGTTGCTCAGAGGCCCATCCAACCTGGCTTTGAACAAACACTTCCAGGGAGGGGGCATCCACAACTTCTTTGGGCAGCCTGTTCCAGTGCCTCACCACCCTCACAGTAATGCATTCTTTTCTAATACTGCATTTAAATGTACCGTCTTGCAATTTAAACCCATTTCCCTTGTCCTGTCACTACATGCGCTAGTAAATAGTCTTGCCCCATTTAGCTGTCTGTCGTTCAGTTGTTCTAATAGTTAGCTTGAGCCGTGTTCCCACGAATAGACAGATTTGTTGCTCTTCTGTCAAGTCCTTCCCAAATTCACAAACTGTTCATTTGGGGTTTATTAAGTGCTTCTTTGTGTTTTCCTGACATGTTCAGGGAGTAAAAAACCAAGAATCCCCACTGTTATTAATTTATTACAGATATAATCTGTGCAAATTGAGAAATCCTTGCAGAGTTCCTGCTGAGTGTTTTGAGCAGCTTAGGCCTCGTTTTTCAGCCAGCAGTCATGTTGATGACTAGAAGGAAACTTTGAACTCCCACGTCACGTTTGACAACTGTGTGGGTGCTGTGATGGCACTGTAAAGCTTAGGAGATGTTTGCACCTCTGAAGTGTATGACTGAGTCCTGGGGCTCCTCCTAGAAAGTATTTAGGGCTAAACCAGGTGTGTCTGACACTACCCTAGATTTACTCCTACACTAAAGATTTGTATTGTGCAGTAGTATTTTCATGAAATAAATCAAGTCTTGGGAACACTTCTTAGTGAATCAAGAGAGGTGTTAGGAAGTGTATCATCAAGAAATGTGCATTTGATAGTGTTTAGGTCTTCAGTCCTTTCATTTCTCAGACTGACAGCTCCCTCTGGGTTGGAGTGGAGACCATCCAGCTGTGTGCTGTTTCTGGAGAGGGGATGGATGGTTATGCTGGGAGTTGTGAAGGAAGCGTGCCTGTTGACTGTTGTGTTTACAGGTGATGGAGCAGCTGCAGGGAGCTATGGCTATACCAACAGTGGCTACAGTGTTTATGAAGAGGAGAACGACAGGTTAACGGAAAGCCTGCGTTCAAAAGTCAGTGCCATTAAATCGGTACGTGTTTAACTGCAGTGGTGTCACCACAGTCAGGAAATTCAGTTATGTGAATCAGGGAAGCAGCAGACTTAGTTTAAACCAGAAATTTAAAACTGTGGTGTGTTAACCTGGCTGGATGTCAGGTGGCTGCCAAAGCTGCTCTGTCACTCCTCAGGTGGATGGGCAAGGGAGGAAAAAGCACAATGAAAGGTTCATGCATCAACATAAGGGCAGGGAGAAATCACTCACCAACTACCATAATGAGCAAATCAGACTCCACTTGGGGAAATTAATTTATTGACAGTCAAATCAGTAGAGTAGTGAGAAGTAAAAGACTGAAAATGGTTTGCCACTACCTTTCCCTTTTTCTTGGGCTCAGCTTCACTCCCAATTTTCTCTGCTTCCTAACTCTCAGTGGTACAGGGGATCAGGAAATGGGAGTTGCAGTCAAAAAACGTGTAATATGAAAACAGCCATTAGAAATAGCATGCTAATGAAGGAGAAGTTTGGTGTTCTGATGATTCTGATTCCTTTCAGAGATTGAAGACTTCTTTCAAACAGGTCTAACTGAAAGACAGCTCTGAGATTCTTAAAAGCTTTAAGTTTTTAAGCTTGTTCTTAAAAGCTTTAAGTTTTATAAAACTTCTTTAAAAAGTTTTATATTTTTAAAAAATACGTATTCCAGTGAATTTTTTAGGCCTGAACTCACTCGAAGTCTTACTGCTAATACTGTTGCTTAAAATTGGTTTAATGTGAAAGAAAAATTAAACAGATTTAGAATAAGAATTTGGAGCAAGTTAAAGGGTAAAAAAAAGCTTTGACCTTTGTTACCAAATTTCATTTCTTGTTTCCTACTGTGGTATGCTGCATTTCAGAATCCATGTGTGTCAAAAGAGCAGTTCATGGTTCCCCAAGGAGATCTTTGTGGAGTTCTGTCTTTTAGTGTAATAATCTTGGCGCACAGAATAGCCTTCACATAATCCAAGAAGCTTCATGTAAAATCAGTTTCACTCTTGATTGAAATGCAACAGTATGAGATAATGAGACTCAGGTTTTGACACATGAAAACAAATGGGTTTTGGCTAATCCAAACCATGGGGTTTGTGCATTTCCCTCTATTCCAGGAGTTGAGTGGGTTGTTCAAGGCCAGTGTGCTGATAACGGAGGAAAGGCCAGTAAGAGTTGGGCTCAGTGTCAATTCTCCCCTGTTTAACTCCAGAGCTGCTTTAAGCCAAGGCTCTTCTGGCTGGCTCCCACCTTTGTGATGTTGCAGCTCCAGCTGTGCCTGGTCTCATACCTCCCTGATTCCGACCCTAACCTCACTTCACTTTCTGGCTTGACCTGGGACCTGTCTCAGGCTTCTGCCCAAGCTGTTGCTGGCCCTGGTCACTGTCTCAGGACTGGCTCTAGTGCAACTTTCCTCCTTGTGTTCGATGACATAAAGCAGAGAAGGGCTACATGAGTTCCCTGAAGAAAGTCCTCCTGTTTATAGCACAGCAGCTTGTCAAAAGAGATGCATTTGCAGGTTACAAGTGTCAACTCCAGCAACACTTTGAATCAAACCAATGCTCATGGTTCTCTCTGCTGTGTGCCAGCAGTTTTAACAGTTGTTCCAGGAATGGGTAATTGCTACTTCAGACTTGACTAGATCTTGAGTTTTTTAAAGTCTGTCCAATAATTCAAATAAGACATTATCTGGAAAAGGAGAGGAGGAGCATCAAATACTTCCAGTGACTCTTTAGACTCATCTAGTCAGATGGAAAATCTTTTATTTCCCTAAGGGTTATTGATAGAATACTGAGCATGTTATTTTGTTTTTTGAAAATACCAGGTATTGCTTTCACTGGGGAAAATGCTAGTCATGTCATGTGTTTTTGACTGGGTTCTCTAATGTGTGTATTAACTGATTCTTCATATTTAATACTTTTTGGGTTTTGTTTTGTTTCATTGTTTGGGTTTTTTTTTATAGCTTTCCATTGAAATTGGAACAGAAGTTAAAAACCAGAATAAAATGTTATCAGAAATGGTAAGTGTAGAATAACTACCTTTCTTTAAATATGGGTCAGGATTAGAAGTTAATGATGTTAAGCTTTCTGTCTTTTAGAATTAAAATTTTGACAGTTTATTGTTGACTGATTTGTCAGCAGTATCAGTATTTCTCTTCAAAAAGATAAGATGTGCAAATACATTACTCTTAAGGCACAACTTAGATCTTTATGCTTTGGATATGAGTATAGGTTTTTAATCAGCAAATGTCAAGTATCATGAAAAAGGCACTTCTATATTTAATTGTATTCAAGAACACAAGAAGGAAGCAAAAAATAAGGGAGTCAGAAATGCCTTTTTTGCTTACACTTTGCTTTGGCTTGGGGTAATAATAGCACTGGATAAATGGATGTAAGTTTTTGCCTCTAAAATAATTTTAGTTTTAGAAACTTTGAAAAAACAGGGAAAACTATATTTAGTAAGCTGTAAGGGTATTTCTTTCTCAGAGTAACATGTGTTTGCTCTTTTGTTTGCTTGATTGTTTCTTTTTTAAATGTAGGAGAATGATTTTGATTCTACGGGTGGACTTCTAGGTGCAACTATGGGCAGACTGAGAACACTCTCCAGAGGAAGCCAGACAAGGCTATTATGCTACATGATGCTTTTTTCATTATTTGTTTTTTTTGTGATATACTGGATTATTAAACTGAGGTGATGCATGTTACCTCTGGTTTACATTGTATAATTTCAACTGTAGTCTCAGTTAATGAAGACACTGATTTAAAGTAGCACATTTTGTGGATAAAACAGTGAAATTGTTGTAAATTGCATTAACAATTAATGCGAAATTATATATAGTTTTCTTAATGTATCAGAGTTTTTCCATCATCCCCTGTTTTGGGGGGATTATATGTAAATATGCAGAAACAGCTAGCATAGCAGGATGGATTTTTTTAGGGGAAAATAGTTTTTAGAATTGATTGAAAAAATTCAAAGAACAGTGGTTATTTAAAAATGAAGTAATTGCAGAATTTCAAGGCTTTCTTTTTCATTCTGCTTTTCATTCTGGGCCATGCTCTAAATTAGAGCTCCAGTTTCAGGCATATAGTAATTTCAGTTGCAACATGACAAAGAATATGTGGATCTTTCTAAATAGATTTTACCTGTGGAGTTTTAAAGGCTGGCCTGAAGCTAGCAAATGTAATAGTGGTATCCCCAAAAATTACTTTTATGTTTAGATCTGATAATGTTTAAGTAACTTTAATTGCGTGTTTTGGCAAGAAGTTACTTAAAACTGTATTTTTTATTTTTTAATTTAAATGTGACAGATCATGTTTACACATCTACTCTCTTAAGCAAATGCCTTTCATCATTGGGACCAACCAATATGGACACAGTACAAATGTTTTCTTTATATTTAAAGTATTTAAAACTGAAATGATTCAATTGAATCACTTGAACTTTTACCATTAGTATGTTTACTTTTCAGTTAGTGGTAGTCCCTAAATCTGCAGTGCATGATGTCTGAAATACAGTGGCAGATATTTTGAATTTTGTATTAATGTACATTATGGTGCATTTGTTGGAGGTGCAGTCACATTAGGGTACTTTATTTTGAAGACTTAGTTTTGGCTCACTAAGTAGTTTCTAATCATTGAGGCTATTACGTTGCTGAGTTTAACATGAAAAAAAATTAAGTTTGCTATATATCAAAATTGTATCTACAATTTTTGAAAAACTTTTTTAGAAATACTGTCAGATGTGTTACCATTAATGATCAATTATGAACTTAAAAATAAAGTGTCCCTGTAGTATTATCCTAGCTAGTGTTGTTTAAATACATTTTTTTCTACTGTAGAATACCAGTGTATTTTTTGGAAATGGTGCTGTATTTGAGGGGCAATTTTTATTTTTTTAATCAATAATACAGGCTGCCTCATCCAGCTTAAAGGGCTGTTTTGGGAAGACTTTAAGTAATTATGCACAGTTTTCATATTAATGTGTTTATTTTTAATATTTTTCTTAATTATTATGCATACAACATGGTACATTGCTGCTGAAGTTCAGAGTCTGCAAGCTTCAGATACTCTTAAACAGTTGTTTGTAGGATTCTGCAAATAAATATTTAACACTACTCCCATCACCAAAAGTCCATGGCAGAGTGGAATACATATTGATACAGATTTGGCAAAGGTGACAGAGCTCATTTTAATGATTGCTTGCCAAAAGTGAAAGATAGGGAAGGTACCTGTAATTGAGAGGAAAGGCACTGTTCTGGGGTTTCATTATGGCAGGGAATAATTCGTGCCATAATTATTCATCTTGAAAGCAAAGCTATACTGAAATGAGATTAAGCTACATAGCTTCCATTCATGTAGAAGTTCTGTTTCGTAGTTATCAGCTTAGATCCTGTGAAGTGTAGATAAAGCTTGATTAAAGAACATATTTTTTTTCTGTGTGCTTAGCATGGGTCATTGGAAAACTTAGGTAACCCACCAAAAAAATGGAATGCAGGAGGCTGCAAACTTTCAGATGTTTCATATCAACAAAAATTTGACACTGGAAAACATAGAGTGGTAATGGTGAAAGACCTTGATGTGCTTTCTCATGGCAAAATTATTGATCTGTACCCCTTCAGTATGCAGCACAAGTCATGCTCTTGCTTTCTTAATCTTCAAGGAAGAGTGCAGATGCGTCACTTTCTTGGAAGTATGTCCATGTATTTGCATATGATGGAAAGCATGGTTTCATCTGAGCCACCTCCTATTGACATCAATCTGAAGTCCCTGCAGAAATATAAAGGGTAGATTTAAACATTTGTGTGTTGTTCTGATGGTGCTGTTCTGAACAGCTTGCCCAGAATTACTTACGCGTTGCATACAAACGCCGCATGCCTGCAGAGCACCTCATCCACTGGCTCCTGGGCAAGTGGGCTGTGATGCTTCCCACAACACCCCTGCTGGGCCTGTCCCAAAGCTGCAAGTGCCTAAGCCTGCAGTTGAACTGTAGGAGGGGAGGGAGTTTTTCCAGGGCCAGCAGCAAGAAGCATTGCAGCACTTACATTTGCTTAACTGTGGTAAAAGGGTCGACCAGTACATGAGGTAATGGAGAATTGCATAGAAAGGGTACAATTTCCATTCAAGATTTTTAACCAATCCAGGTTTTTCTAATGGCTATATAAGATCTGGTAAAAGCCTTATTAATATTATATAGAACCTTAATGTTACATAGTATAATATTACAAGTAGTTCTGTATAGTATTCTCGTGTAGTTTTATATAGTCTATAGAGCTTCTGTGCTTTAAAAATCAATGGCTGCTTCAAGAATATTTACTCTTTATATGCTATTTCTAATCACACTCATTTCAAACCTGCCATAACCATCCCAATAACCCTAACAATTTGCCTAAGATCCCTGTGCTAGCCAGAGTGCTAACTACTGCAGCCTCAAGCAATTTTACTCACAAATATTTTACCTCTGAGGAGAAGAAAAAACACCACCAATAAAACTACCAGAACAATTCTAAACTAGCTCTGCTTAGTAACTGAAGATTCCCCACCTTCCTATGGGCCTTGCTAAAGGCAGCAGACCTGGAACAGTGGTAGGTTGCTTGTTCTTAGTGCTGCAATGCTGTCTGCTTTGTCAAGCTGCAGAAAGCCCCTGCCAATGCTCAGCATTCGGCATCTTCACTGTAGCAACAGCAGGTAACTAATCCTCAGAACTCCTCTGTGATGTCAATAGAAATCCTTTCTTTGTGGCAGGAATCCTGGACACATGGGGCTTGTTTATATGAAACTATAAAGATCTGGCTTTGGTTGCGTGTGTAACACACAAGTCATGCTGTCATATATAAAAACACATCTCAAAAAACCAGAATACCTTTTGTATATTTTGTGCTTGTGTGTATCTTAACAAATTTGCTGATAATTATATTTTTGTCTTTATGGGTGAGATAAGGAATATTTCTTACAGAACATGCAGCCAGGTGACTAATGCTGATCTCTCCTCTGGGGAGACAGGACAAAAGGTTTCCCCCTAATTTAAGCGGATTAAGATGACAAAAGACACAAATTATTTTAATCCAGCAGCCTCTTCTAGGAAAGAAACTTGCTTTCATCATAAAAAGACAAAACCACAGGATTAACTATCCTGCCAGAAACTCTGTAAGGAAGCTGGGAAAGAGCACATAATAAAGTCAACTTCTATATCAGTTATTTAATGTATGCTTATGACTTGATAGTTTATCTTATATCAAGAATGCATTATTAATACAGCACATAAATATTTCAATATATATACATATTGGAATTTGATTGCTTTTGTAAGGGACACTGTTAGGCTACTGGCACAATAGCATTTTGCATTTGATTTCTGCATCACTGTTTTGTTGTCACATGACAGAGCAGCACATCCTGAACTACCTGCAGCCCTGCTGAGGTGAGCACCAGCCTGGGGTGGCTTCCCCCTGAGCAAGGGCCCTGATGAACCAGCCTGCAGCACACCAGGCAGTTTGTAAAGGTGTCATTTTGAGGGACCAAACCTCTAGCTACTTGTTAAATGTCATTGAATGCTGTTTTCTTTAGAGAGTGGGAGTTACCCTGAGGAAGGAGAGAAATCCAACTATTGTGTTCTATTCCTCTAAAATACTCCCTGGGAAGAGTTTCCTTTCATTCAGGAAATCCCACGTGTCTGAAATACTCACTGTAAATTATAAAACTTCACTCAAACAAATCAAGAGACATAAATGGTAAAAATTTAAAGCAAAAAATTCTTCAATGTCAAGTTAAAAAACTGCACTTCGGAGGGAGGGTGAGGAGCCATTCCCACCCACCGAACTCAATCCAGGTGATTAATAAGTTCTAGTTAGGTAGCAACATGAAAAAAAAAAAGCCCTCCATGTTGTCAAATCATGTTTCCCGTCTCCATAGAGGCCATGTCATACAGCCTTCAGAAATGTGTCAAGCACTGCTTGAAGGAATAAAAACAAGCTCCCTTTAATCTTGGACTACCCTAATTTGAAGGTTATGAGATAAGAAAGTTGTTCTAATTATTAGGAACCCTCTAATTTACAACCTGAAAATGTACTTCTGAATAGTGTCATTCAAAATAGTGTGCAGTTTAACATTCCTCTATTGGCTGGTGTTGACCCCTCTGCACCCTGAGTGATCTTTGGACCTTGTTTTGCACAAGCTAAGCCTTGGCTATTACCTTGCCCCTAAAACTTTTGGTCCCAGTTTTCCTGAAAATCAGGACCGGTCCTTATCCCAGTCTGAGCTCTCCCTTGTGTGCGATTTCCCCAGCCATAAAGCAGGGACATGTACCCATTCATGCACAAGCAAACTTTTAGATCTTGTAATGTGCTATATGCAGCTCATGGCACGCTAAATCTGTCTGTAGCTTCAAGCTGGTAAAATGTGATAATGTTTGCAGTTGTGCTTTCCAGTACCATTTGCTACCTACAGCTGAGAAGCTGGGCCTGCTGTGGGAGCTGCTCTACACTATATTTTCCTCTGGAAAACCATATGGAATTGTATTGAAGCTCTTTCTGTTCCCAGACAAGCTGAGAGGAGCCTGCTGCACTATCTGTGATGCAGGTGTCTTCATGAAACTTCAAACTTCCTGCCAAAATAAACTTAGGAAATTTTTTTCCCTTTTCTGGCAGTGATCTGTGCCAGTCAGACAGGGGGAAGAAATTGAGTTTTGGTGATTTAAGCCCTAGGTTTCCCTGACAGCCTGGCATTATGGCAGCAGTCCCTCAGAGATGCTGTTCTCCACTTCCCTGGTTAGAAGGCCATTGGTAAAAAACCTTACCAAGGTTTGCATGGCTCAGAGTATCACTGCTTCCCTGGCCATTTATACACTGCTTCTTTTCAGCACAAACTACACGGTTGCAAAACCTTTACCCTTTTTTTCTCATAACTCACTATTTCAGGTTTTAACTTTTTTAAGGTTTTATTACTGGCAAGAATTTTCCCCAAAAAAGGTACTGATGAACCCTCAAGCCTAATATCTTGTGACTTCTTCCATATTCAGACTCAGCTAGATTACCTATAGGCTGTCCAAATTAAGCAGAATCTGAAGGAGGCTTTGTTCTAGAGAGAAGAGTTTGAGCTGGTGCCACCCAGTGCAGCAGGCCTCTGACCAGGGTGGACAGCCCACAGCCATGCTTGCCAGTTCCCATGACCCTGTTCCTTCCCCCTCAGGGACATTCTGGAGGCCAAGATGAGGGAATGGGCATCACTTTGGCCTGCTCTGAGCATAAAGCAGAAAGTTGAGCATAGCTCTACTTTAAAGTCATCACTGTACAGTTACCTGCCTTGATTTGCTATCTTAAAGGTAAATGTCATGTGCTTCATCTCCAAAATCCCTTCTCAAGGTACTCATAAAAGTCAAAGAAAGTGGTAGACAGCCATCTGTCTCAAAGCCTCTGCAGAAAAAGGTGGAAACTGCAGATTTTGTTTCACAGATGACAGCAACTGGTATTAAGTCTTGTCTCAGCAGTTAGGTACAGGCTTCAAAGCAAATATTTTTTTTCAGCAGAAATTGAAAGGTTTCATTTTGCTTGGTACAACTATAAATTACTATAATGAAAAAAACTGATTAAAGCCCCAATTGTCTGGACTCACTCAAGTTTAGACATGTTTTATAAAGAATGAAAGACTATAAACAATGAAATAAAAAATGAAACTGAATGAAGTATTTGAAATAACTTTTGAAATATGGGAAGGAAAAAAATCTAGATGGAAATACATTACTTAAAAAAAATCCACTTAAAATTATACAGAAGTTTGTTTTTTAGCTATCCTCAATTACAAATAGACCTTCATATTGCAATAACTACATGACAGTTGAGGAGTAAAATGAAAATGTGTTTCTTCTGCAGCTATGCATTTGCAGTGCCACTTACACTTCTATTTCACATGAATAGTCAATATTTTTCACTACTGCTTTCTTGAGTCTTTTACAATGTAGCAGGTGAAGAAATTATAGCATTCTCCCCATCACAGCCCACAGGAGAAAAACTTTTGAGAACTGGAAGCAGTTATACATGATGTTTAGCAGTTAATAACAATCTTAATTAAAAATAAACCAAACAAACCAAACTGTTTTAAGAAGACCAGATAAGTTCTTCCTATAACAATTGAAGTGCACATAAATACTATTAAAATATATGGATCAGTACCTGAAATTTTTTAAAACTCAGGAAGTCTGAAAAATTGCAATAAACTTTATTCTAAGAGGTTTCTTTCCTCAGTCTCTCATAACCTGTTTTTTTCATATAAATGATGGCTTTGTTCAATAATAGTTTTTTGCCAAGTCACGATGTGTTTAAGGCCTTTCAGATGAAGAGAAAAATAAACAAGCATGACTCCAGGCTAGTGCTTTCCTTCTCCAGAATCCTGCTATTAGGGTACAGTTTGGAAAGCCTATTCTTTATGGGGTTTATATTGGCTTGTATTTTTCCATGAAACCTTTTGATATTTGGGATCTAAGCCTTTTTTTTAACCTAGTCTTCTTATTAAAATTTGTACAAGTGAGAATTTACATATATTAAATCAACCCAGTATAGACACCTACATGGTGAAGCAGCTCTCTTCATGCTTTCTAGAGAACAAGAATTAAGACATGCCAGTTGTTCTACAAAGTTTAAAATGTTACTCATTAAATGACAGATATTAATAAAATAAGTTGGCAAACAGTTTTGTGCTGTTTCTGTTTATGATCTCTAACTGACCCTTATAAGGAAAATTCAGAGACTTCATTCACTAACTATGCATAGTGCTGTATGTTCTTTGGGGAGTGAGTAACAGCCTGATGTGTTGAAGATTAACCTACATCTCTTTGGGAACTTCATAAAGATTATGCTACAAAAATGTTTGAATTAGGACTAGATGTCCTGCTGTACAATGATACTGCTGCTACTGGACAAACATCACAGTGACGTGAATGGTTACTCAGACTGCTGTACTAAAAAGAAAGGCTTTAGGGAAGTTGCTGCTTTGCTTATTGTTAGAGATTAACAAGATTCTATCTTGAACGTGTAATTGTTTATTGAGGTAAAACTCTCCTTGTCCCTTCCTGGACCTTTGGTTACTCAATGGTGGAATCTTACTGATTCATAGAAAATTTCAGAGTATAAATATCACACTGTCTTTAGCCTCGTTTATAACAGTATTTGTTTTAGAGGTAGAAAGATAAATTTCTTTAGCCAGCTGACTGCATACACCAACAGGAAACACTCTGGATTTCTTCTAAGGAAAAATGTGACTGTGCTGTTATACTTGGAAATCACTCTGGAATCTACACAGAAAAGCCCTGCTCACAGTTAGCACTACTACACTGGGCTAAGAAATCTTAAACAAAACTATGTAAAAGCACGTCCACATTAATATGTCCAGACTACATAATTTACAGTAAGTGCTGCAAAGACAGGGATTCATTTTATTCAGATTGCCTACTGCAGTAGCTCTTAACATTTCTATCACCAGTGATCATTACTTGTTAAAAGAAGGCTGTGAAAAAAATAACTAAGGAAAACCATCATATTGACAGCTGGTTTGAAACCACCATCATAAAGCAGTCTGTACCTTTGTAAGAAAATTTCAGGAGTCCACTTGTCAAAAATATTGAGGATCTCTTGACTTACTGCAGTGGCATTCTAGTTCAGAAAATGCTCTTAAAAATAGAGAAAGTAACTCAACCTACCTAAGAAACAAGCTTTTTGCAGATTTTCTCAAGTGTTCTGCTCTCACTTTACAAAGACACATTTACCAAAACTTTCAACTAACTGAGCCACTGATTTGGCTGACTTTGGATTAGGTATTGTCTGTATAAGGGCTGAACAGAAAGCTGTGACCAGAATCAAAGGTCAATTTTGGTCCTTCTACAGAATATAAGACACTGAGGCCAGATACCAAGAAAACTGTTTCCTTAAGGAGAATTTTGCTCTAAGTAGATGGAGACTAAAATTTGAAGGCATTTCAATTAATTTGCAAAAAGGCCTCTGGACCATTTAAAGGATCTAACAACTTTCTGGAAGCAATTACATCTCTTGTATGTCTCACAGGGTATCTAGTGTGACTAAAAGGGTGGAGACTGCTATCAGAACAGGCTACTGCAGAAGCCAAGTGGGGAGCTCCAGTTTCACACGTGTGGGGTAAAAGAGAAAGCTGATTTTCATTCATTTTAGAAGAAAGCTTCTGGTTTTATTTCTGTTCTTGTAATCAAGATTACAAGCAAACAAAAAGCAAAAAGAAAAAAGTCACTGATTGGTAGCTCTCAATTTTCCCACCTTTCTTCTACTCTGTGGCAGATACCAGAGGACCATCAGCCAAAATACTGTTTTCCTCTTCCATTTGACATTTAAGCTAACCTTTGGGCAGTTCAAACTTCACAACTGTAATGCAAAGCCAAGATTTGGCAACAAAAGAGTAAGTTCCGACACGTCTACCCAAAGTTAATTGCACTGGGTGTCCTTGCATCCACAACCCACTTCAGTGACGTGCTATGAAGCGGAACAAGACCATTCACACTGGTGAGACGCTGCTGCTCTTTTGAAGTAGCTGATTGTTTAACAGGACATTTAAGAGGCTAAATTTCAGTTAAAGTCACTTTGTATTTTCATCACTCCCTTACCTGTAAAGCCTGCTCACGAGAACTTCACTGGTGAATCCCATTCCTCCCCAAAACTGGAGACAGCTATCAGTCACTTCACGGGTCAGACGACCTGCCTTTAGCTTAGCCATGGAAGCAAATTTTGTCACATCATTGCCTTCTACATAGAGAGCTAATAAAAAAAGAGAGAAAAAAGCAGCAGTCACTCTGGAAGTCACCTCCCCATGTTCCTTTAGCCTGACAAGGTTGTTTGCACGAAGAGAAGCACATCTGGGAAGCAGATGTGGCAGCTCACCCACAGCGCGGTGCAGCAGCGAGCGCAGGAGCTCCACTTCGGTTGCCAGCTCGGCCAGGCGGAAGTGCACGGTTTGGTTGTGCAGGACAGGCTGGCCAAACACCTTCCGCTGCCGTGTGTAGTCAATAGTTTCTTGTATAATAGTTTCCATTGGTGTCAGGGCTGGAAGAAACAAAAGCACAGAACACAACATCATTTTAGCCTGATGTCTTTGCCTTCTTGTTGAAAAAATAAGGGGTTTTTTCACATACAAGCAACGTGTTAGGTTTTTTAAAGGAGGTTGTTCTGTACACTCAGTTCGGGGTGAAGCTTCAATTCTGAGGAGAGTCTGGTACTTCCTTGTACATTGAAGACATCTATCTCACTTGAGCCCTGAAACTGCCAAAGCATGGAAGAGAGGGAAGAGAAGTGGGTCGGAAAGAGGGAGAGTCATAAAAAGCAGTACCAACATGATGCCGTAAACTTTATGCTTAGGCTCTCTATATTTAGGGCCCTAGCAAAAGCTTGTGCCAATTCCTACTTTCCATGCTATCTGTGTCCTGAATGTTTGTTAAAATCCTGGAAAAAAATCTGAAGGCAGACAGTGTAGTGTGCTTGGTGAGGAAGGCTGTACAAATGTAAATTAAAGGAAGCCTTCAGGGAGAAGGCAGAAACCTATTCTGAGATCAAGGAGCACAAATAGACTGGTTATTACATCTGTGTTCTGTGATCCCAGCATAGAGAAGAAAAAATTCATACCCACTTAAAAAAAAACATTAAATAATTCTCTTAATGGAAACAGTGTGAAAATAGGGCGGCTGTAAAGCAGGTGAGAGAGACAGCAAATGATGCTTTAAAGCAGAGCTAGTTTGCTGCTGCTTTTTGTGCAAACTGAGACATA
Organism: Fringilla coelebs; assembly: GCF_963513975.1. Taxonomy (NCBI): domain Eukaryota; kingdom Metazoa; phylum Chordata; class Aves; order Passeriformes; family Fringillidae; genus Fringilla; species Fringilla coelebs. The sequence goes on from NC_140028.1 coordinate 129,142,132, forward strand.
TCTCATTTTAAACAAGAAAAAAGGGAAAAGTTTCTCTTCCAAGGCAAATCAGCCTTGAAGTGAATGACTAAGCTATCGGTCCCTTGCAGTGTAGCTGGGATAACAGCAGATACAAAATGTGTGGAGAATTTTGTTTGGTAAATATGGACTCATGTTACTATGACAAGCAGCAGGGCATGATTTCACAAATCTATCTGTATAAGAAGGGTCACATTTTCTCTTTTCAAAATATGCATATCCACATCCATTTGCATTTAAAGTCTAAACCACAAAACTCTGAATGTGAAATGCAAAATAAACCTAAGCCTTGGACTAGTATGAAATCCCTTTTCCTACCTGCCAGTTACTCACATGATAGTCCCTTGCAGGAGCCTGGTGTGGCTCCACGTACCTTTTTGCTTTGTTTTCAAGATCACGCTATTTAAATTTTATCTCTGTACTGCTGTCCTTTGTAGACTCTGCATCCCACCAATTCCCCCTGCCATGATCATTCACCATCACTTCCACAGAGCACCATTTTCCACATGATGTCTTCACATTCCATAGGGTGATCAGCCTTTCTCATTACCTAAATATTTTCCCTTCCTTTCTCATACAACTAACTGCAATGCTTATTTTTTCAAAAGAGCATATACAGTAATGTTGTCATTTCTTCTGTGTTAACACACTATGTTGTCACCCAAATGCTGGCTTTCTGGACAGGAAAATAAATTTCTGTTTTCAGGAATATCTCTTGAATAGAAATACTGTCCTTTCGAAGGACAATATCACAAAACACTGTAGCATGTATAACACCAACAGCTTTTTTACTTGTATGTCTACAGTCTCCAGTTTGAGAAATGTAAGGAAAGAGCAAGGAGTATCCAGGCACATTTGTTCCTTTCCCTCCAACCAATCTGGGAAGAATACAGCATAGTCTGAGCTGCTGGGTGGGAAATTAAACAGTACATGCCAGTGCTAGGAGAGCAGAAGGGAGGTGGAAGGGACAAAGACAAGGGATTCATCTTGTGTTGGTCTGTCACTGCAAGGTGCTCCAGCACCCAGCATCAGGGAAAGAGGGATGGGAAACAGCAAAGAGGAGGCAGGAGCAAGAGCAGGTGGGAAGAAACAGGACAGAAACTGTTCAGGTCCTGCTTGCAAAAGGTCTAAAGATCATGAAGAGACTTTGGCCAAACACTGCTCAGGCTGTCACCACACATCATGGCTCAGACTGGGGTTCTGGGAAAACTGCTCTTATAGTGTCCACCTCTCCAATTCACTGCCTCCTTCCTGCCCCTGCTGATCCATTCTCCTGTTTCATTTGCTGCCATTACTTCCCTTCTTCTTATTTCAGGAACTGTCATTTGCAAAATCTAAGGACTGTCCTGGGCTGCTTCAAAAGAGGCATCAGGTCAAGGGTCATGATTCTCTCCCTCTACTCAGTTCTCCTGAGACCCCATCTGGACTACTGCATCCAGCTCTGGAGCCCACAATACAAAACAGCCATTGATCTGTTGCAGCAGGTCCAGAGGAGGGTCCTGAAGAAGATTAAAGGGCTGGAGCACCTCTCCCATGAGGACAGGCTAAGAGTGTTGGGGTTGTTCAGCCTGGAGCAGTGCAGGCTCTGGGGAGGCCTTATTGCAGCCTTTTGATATATAAAGGGAGCTTATAAGAAAGTTGGGGACAGAGTTTTTATCAGACCCTGTAGTATCAGGACAAGGGGGACTGGTTTTAAATTGAAAGAATGTAGATTTAGATTGAACAAAAGGAAGAATGTTTGGAACTGGAACTACATGATCTTTAGGGTCCCTTCCAACCCATACCATTCTATCGTTTTACGATTCTAAGAAATGTCTTATGAGAGTAGTGGGACACTGGGACATTGTTGCCCAGAGAAGCTGTAGGTGCCCCCAGACACGTCCATTGCCTGGACATGTTCAAGGCCAGGATGGATGGGCTTTGAGCAACCTGGCTTAGTGAAAGGTGTCCCTGCCCATGGTGGAGGGTTTGAACATGATGAACTTTAGGGTCCCTTCCCAAACCACACGACAGGTACTCAGAGCTCTGAGCACAGATCTAACATGGCAAAGCCTGGCTGTGTAGCAAACAGCACCAAAAAGCAGCACATCATGAATACCATGACAGCCAACAGCCATGTTCAACAACACTTTCCCAGTCATACAAATTCAGAGAAATGCCATTCATAATAGGGAACCCCCCTCTTTTTCTGTGTATTTGTTTCCTTTTCTTGTACAATGTTCCCCACATCCTCAGACAAACTTAGCCCCATGGGTCTCAACTGACAGCACATGCAGGAAATGTCACTCTAGGACAGCCTGAGGAATGCGTGGCCTACCACACAGCTGAGAATTGTGAAAGCACTTGAAGTTGCCAATGCAGAATAATCTTTTCCTCGTATCTCCAGACAACTTATATTATTCCACTTAAAATTTCTGCTCACCGTAAAGACACTTTGTCTTGTTGCTGTTTCCTCTCAAAAGAAAAGTAAATTAATGTTTGTCCTAGGTTGTGACTGATCATTCTCTAATGAAATGTACAGTGAGCTCTAAGCCGAGCAATCTGATTCTTAAGGATGTGTGTTGCCCATGCAAAAGGATCTGTCATCCTGCTTACTGGCCATGACTCAATGGTGCTCATAAAACTGAAGTTGCAGGAGCTAATAGAGTTCATTAGAAAAGTGACATTCTGCTCTCACATGCACACTGAACTCCCTCTTTGTCTGAGTTAAGAAATTCACAAGACAACTGTTTGCTTTTTTTGCCATAGCAACATTCTTTTCCTGTGATCAGTGCAACAGGCCCTCAAATGGACAGTGTTTGCCAAGTGTCACAACACGGGAGACACGTGGCACCTTTATTCTTTCAATGGAGCAAGAAACACAGTGACTTTCACCAATGCCTTTGATGATGTGTCACTCAGAAGAAGAGACCACACCTGGGAGCAATTTTGCAATTCCAGGAAGCTAGTTTTCCATTTGTATTTTAAACCTGTTTGACTGAAAATAGATTTTAAAAGAAAAAAAGCAAATGAAGAAAGATACTGGCCACAAAGAAGATAATTAATAAAAAAAAAGAAGTCCAGAGCATGTGATACTTGAAACTAAAACTACATAAACCCCCACAAAACAAAGAGAAACAGAACAAGCAACCCAAAACACAACAAAATAACACCCAGAAAGGAAAAACAGACAAGTCAACTTCCTTTTCCAAGTTAAAAGAAGCAGTGAAAGTGAGGATCCTAGGACTGGTCCCTAAAGCATTTAAAAGCAGACTGATGCTTTTCAATGTCACAGTCATGAACTGGGAAGGAACGGAATTGTCCTACTGAGGGGCAGAAGTGAAGACCAGGATTAAACAAGCAGACCTAAGCACAAAACTACTCAAGGCACTTACATAGTTTCACACATCTGAGCCTCTACCTGAGCAGTCATGGTTGAACATATGTGAAACTATTTTCAGGACTGGAGGATGATAACTCTAGATGCTGTGATACAACAAACTGCACCCCTCGAGTACTGGTCTCCCTTCTGAACACTGGTTACTCTTTTTCTTGTTTACCACAATTGGTGATCTCTGAAGTTTGCAGCTTGGCTCAAACCATGGTCTTGTCCCTGCTGCCAATGCTTTTATGTATTTTATATCAGGTAGTTGAAAAAAAGCAAACCTAAGGGGTCCAGCAAGGTTTACACAGTAGCCGCTGCAGAAGGCAGCTCCCTCTCCTTGGTGAGCTCCCAGACTCTTCCTCCCTGCTGGCCCCTGCCTGGCCATAGCAGGCAAGGAGAGAGGCCCTTCCCAGGCTGCTCATCCAGGGCAAGGGTTCACCTGCTCCTGCTGCGTTGTTTTGGACAAAAAAAGGAATTGAAACCTGGTGTTCCAGTTCCTGGCAGAGCACGGTGACAGCCAGGCAGTTGTGCAAGACTGGACAGTACCAAGCTGCCCGTGGTTTTAGCAGGAGTGATCTAACCTGCCAGGCTTTGTGTATTGATGCTGTCAGTGCACGTCACTTTTGCTTGGGGCATGACTAATGCTGCCGGCTACTCTGCTGCCTGGGGAGTCTCACTGCAGCCCAGAGCTTCTCATGGCTTGTTTAATTTAGACTTCAAACTGAGCATAGAAATGCACAATGCCCATCCTTGCAGTCTGCATATACCTCAATTAAAGCAGGAGCAGTGGTAGGATCGCAACTCCTGCTTGCCTGAGTCTGCAGTGACATCCTCAGCAAGTGTAAGCTCCCATCCTTTGCTAAAACTATTCTCACATGTACTATTTTTCTCAGGCTGAACTAAGAGCTTTGTCTCAGTAAACAAATTTTTAAAAGGCATTTGAACTCCAAATGTTTGGTCTGTGATGAGCCCAAAACAGTAAGTGCTTTTGTTATTTGTTCAATGAATCAAAACACCACTTCTTAGAACACTCAATTCCCCAGCCACACACAGACAGTGACAGGGAATACACAGGAGCATGAATTCAGTGACATTATTTAGACAACCCTGGAATCTAGAGGACCGATCTTCTTACAGTGAACCACATTCTATTTAACTTGAAGAACCAGACACTGAGGGGTAGGGAGAAAGTTTGCAGGCTGAAAGCAGACAGTCCAGACTTGGATCTTGTTTCCTGGAATATCCAGGATCCACATAACCCAAATACATAGATTTGAATTCTGAGTAATATAAACTCTGTGACAAGATAACTTCAGGGAAAGGAGTGTTCCACTTAGTCCAAAGTGTACAGAGGTAAAACAGATTTGCAAAACAAAGCTAATTTTCTAAATAAGTTAATTTTTTTAAATCCATGATCAGCATCATAATGCACTGTACTACAGGAAAAGTCACCATCCTTCTATTTCTGCTGATATTGTGATAGCCTTTGCACTATATTTATAATAGACATAACATGATGGCATATTTTCTTAGTAGAGTAGCAACAAGAAAAAGAAACAAGGCAAAAAAGAGCCCCTGCAATGGCTCACAAAATAAATTCTGCTTCAGGTTTTGTAGAGAGAAAGGAATTTTTCTACAGAAAGGGAATGTTGTCTGTATCCAGGCTATGATGGATTTCAAAAATAGATCCTAAAAGATCATTGCAACTTACCAGAAAAGAAAAGTGCTGTTAGTCATGCAAAGAGTGACCCCTGTGTCTCTGCAGAAGCAGGAATGATGACTTACCACTGGCTACTCCCCACAGCCGCTCTTCTTGGAATTGCAACATCTGGTATGTAAAACCGTTTCCTTCCTCACCGATGAGGTTCTTGCAGGGGACCCTTACATCTTCAAAAAAGATCTGAGCTGTGTCCGATGACCTCATACCCAGTTTGTCTATCTTTTTAGCAACATGAATGCCTGACGAGAAAGGTGTATGAGAAAGACCACAAAAAATAGAAGCACTATGAACAAATACAATGTTTTCAGAAGGAAAAGTCTGCGGATGTGAATGTTTGTTCCAAGACAACAGTACAACCTACCTTCAGGAAAAACATAACAGTATTCTGGAGTAAAATGGCACAAATCTTATTTTAAAATGTTTTTCCACTTTATTAAACTTTAAATGTAAAAGTCCCACTTTTCATTATCTCCCCAAATAAAAAATATTTACTAGTCGTAATAGTCTTACTCCACACAATGCAGGTCTTCAAACAATGCAATATTTATTTTTTTATATTTGATTTTTATCTAGCATTACAATAAAATGCTGAAATTCAATTTGGCAATATTTGCCTAATGCCTGCACTTCTATGAAACAGTACACAAATATTCAGTAAGGACAAAAACAGAGCTACATTTTAAGCTGCAGCTAAGAGTATTTCTCCTCCTGGAAATCCTCTTCCTTCCCTCTCTTCTTCATTTATCCTCCCCTTCCTAGCCTGCACTGATTTTTTCTGGTACAGTGATCACTCTCAGTTCTCCTGTGTGTATGTTTGTGAGGAGGGTTTGGTTCCTCACAGACCTCTCTACGCAGCACTGACTCTGATCCCACGTGCATGGTCTGTTGAAGGTGAACGTGGTTCATTCAGGTCTGGCCACATGAGGGTTCAGCTACCTCATCACCCTGGGCAGGACTCCTTCCCATTGCTTTTTCATAGCTACAAGTTCTTCCCTGCTCTTGTTCAGATGCAAGCATGGCTTACCCCTGTGCCATGAGAGTTTAACAGGCACACACTGTTTTCCCATGGCATTTCTCCTGTCTTCAGCTTTTATCTCCCTATTGATCTGGAGCTAATTCAAATATTCAGGGTGAAAGTCAAGAATGTTTCAAAAGCAAAAGGAGGCCAACAACCTGGCATAAGGATTTGTGCATAACACGTTAATTACATCTGACAAGTCTGTATGTGTAGCAGAACAGTCCTCCAACTCAGCATATGTATCTTTGCCAGAAAATCAAAGTTTTTTACACTCATGTCCATGTTATTCCAACCAGCTTTGTGATGAGAAGATATTCTGTTGTTATTTTCCTCTTTATTCTTTTTCAATCCTCTACTACTCTTTGGCATGGCTCAGTAGAACCTCGTTGGTCACCACACAGATTGTTCTGGTCCCTCTGTACTTGTTCATATCTTGCTATTCTTCACAGCTTTCAGAAAACATCTCTTTCTAAACTAATACAGACATCTCACCCTTTACTCTCAGGAGGCCTTCAGACATATGAAAATTTCTTTGCTTTTGTAAGCAGAAGAAGTTGGCAGTCATTTCCTTTAAATTTACTCTCTCTGGCTGCACTAAATAAGGTTATGGAAATACTGACATTATTTACAAATGCCAAGACTTTTCTGAGAACAATGTTCACACAGACTTCCACAAGTTCCACTCAAGATATTTTCTCCACCAACCAAGCTGTAAACAGATTATGTATTAGGAAGACTTGCTTTGATATGTGATCCATGCAGGAGTAAAATCAGGACAGCTGTATAAAAATTCTTGACTTTTGAATTGAAAATTATCCAGTAATTTGTACTCAGTCAGCTAAAAAATCATTTGTGGCTTGTTTCCATATTAAAAACATAGTTAAATAACCACACACTGAGCGATTTAAAAGCCCAGATGAAATCAGGAACATTGTTTCCCATTGGAATACTGCTATTTGGATTCTTTGAGAGTTGCAGAGATCATGTACGGTCTAAAGCCAACTGGCTTTATGTAATCACTGTTCCTCACCCATATGAAGATGCACTTACTGCTCTTGTTAGTGGGTGGTTTAAAAGGACTCTCCTCAAGAAAGCACAACTGCCGCCAGTTCATTATTACATTGCTAAATTCATCCCATTGTTTACTTCCCAGATCCACATAAAGCAAATACTACTGAAGAATGCTCTTACAGGCTTGGTTAGTGAGCTAAATGTGCTGATGATTTCTACCTGCAATTCTTCCAGATTTGGGTTGTGGTTCAGTTTTCCTGGGTCCAGCAGCACCCCCCTTTGTCATGCCCTACCAGTTTCACTTGCTCTTAATTCATGGTTCTCACCCACAAGGAGACCAAGCTGCATCAGTCTCATGGGATGCCCCTTCTGAGGCTAGCACAGGCTTTACACCATGGAAGACAATTGTACATAATCCTCTCTTTGGCCACTATGGGGGCATCAAAATCTCCCTTCATGTAATTACCTTCCTTCTCTTCCTAAGGGGTACTACAAATGAGAAATTACCAGCAGCAGTAGAAATTACTGGCCCAGCAAACTCCTGGTGTTCATTTCTATTAAATAAATTACATGTAATAACTCACAAATCTGAATTTAACAAGGACAAGCACCTGACTTACTAGAATCACTGTAACAGAGCCATTTGAGCTACTTGCACGAGTACCACTGAGGTGGATTGCTATTTCTCTGCCTGGGCAGTTCTTTCCAAGCATCTTTGATTTTTCATTTTCTCCCATTCCTCCATCCTTCTGACAATCTCTTTTATTTCCTGTATTCTATCTTGAGAAAAAGGCAGTTGCTCTCTCCTGACACCATTTAGTGCCATTACAAATGGAAACAGACACATTTTAAATTGCAATCCAAGAAACACACTCATTCTCTTTTCATGGTTGCTCTTCTCCTTATTAACTCCTCCTTACAATCTCCGCTAGAGCTATCTGAGGATTCAGAGGACAAACTAGAGGACAAAATAGTTACCATATCAGGGCTGCAAGCCATTTGTCTATATACCTTACACACAGACATTTTGCAGCTTGCTAGATTCTCTTTCATTATATGAAAAACTCAGCTGCTTTTTAAAGACATTGTTATTGTATGAGGAGTATTCACCCAATTTGGATATGTAATGTGGATCCAAGGTGCTGTTGTCCAAACTGCCTTTATGAGAAATACATTCAGTGGTGTCTGTCAAATCTAGACCATTATTTGCTTCAGCCCAGATTAGAGAGTATATATACTTAAAATTAGAAGAAGCAAATCCTACTTTGTCTATCCAACAAACTAACAACTGTTGAAATTAATAATTCATTTTCAGACTTGGAATTTTTTTCTTTTTCTTTTTTTTCCCCATCACCCTACATAGATACAAAACAACTTAGATTTTTAGCAAAAATACACCACAGAGCCTTCCTTACCCAGCCATATAGGCTGGTGCCTGCAGAGGTGAGTCAGACATAGCACATTTGCTCTCCATTGCAGTTGTTTTTGAGCTTTGACACACATACATCCTCAGATGTTTGAGAGTGCATCATTCTGTGATGTTCTCCAGACACTTCCCGTGCAGCCTTGGTCTGCTGCCCTCCACAGAGCACAATCTTTAGCAGACAGACATCCTTAGGATGTATCAAACCACATGGAGTTTCCTGAAAGATCTCACTTCTGATATGACTCACCCACAGAGCACAATCAACAGTCTTAATACTTCATTTCAAAAGGTCGCCAATCTTGGTACTGTGACCCCTTTGGAGATAAATATGTGTATCATCACAGAAGAATTAGAACACATGCATTTTGAGGGATACAAATTTTGTTCCTAGGAGGACTTCTACACTTCTGCAGATCAGAATAAGGTGTCTCAGACAATTTTTCTACTCTAAATCTATTTAATGCAGGTAAAGAAGGTCTGTGTGTAGGCTGTGAGATCTAACATCTCCCCTCTCCTAGAGCTATGACAACTCATGTCTTTTTGGAATAAACCAAATAGCTGAAAACCTCTAAGTCAATTTCTATGTATTTTATCTGCCACCAGCTGTGGGTCAGCTGCTTTGTTGTTTTACAAAAATTGATCTCAGAGAAGAAGTACTGCATTTGCATTCTGACCCTTCCATGAAAAATCACAAGAAGGACTTTCTTCATTTTCCTGGAAATTCAGAGCAATTCTGGCTGTAAGTTACATGTTTGCTCATCACTTCTCAATAAGGATGAAGTTCACAACTAGTGAAGCAGGTCTGTCTTCCATGAGCTCTCATTCAAAGCCTGTCTTGCATGAGCAGAGGTAGTAGAAGCTCACAGCTCACTCAGAACCTGCTTGATTCCCAAAGCAACTCACTTGCTTGACTTACTCCACACTTAAATTCACTTAAAAGACATTCCCTTTAGAAGCTCTCATCATCCTCTTTTGTAAGACTGGAGATCTGGGTTTTGTTCTCAGTCTAATCCATTAAGTGAACATAGAGACATTCCCTTCGCTGTTATGGTGGTGTTCTTACATGTGAAATGCCAATAATGTGTGTAAAATACTCTGAATTGAATGAACAAAAGAGCCCTGAGTATAAACATCTTATATATAAATACATTAATATACATTATCCTAGATTTAATAACTATTAAATTGTATTAAACTGTTTGCATAAAATAAACTTTAAAAATTAAGTATTAAATATACTATATATTATATAGTGCATACATTAATATGTTGCATATTTTTAAATATTAAAATGAGTTTAAACTGAAAAGGTTTAAAAACTTTTGAGCAGTTATCAAAACTGCAAAAGATCTCCACCAGCACAGTCAACTGCATCCTCTCTGGATGATGTTCTTTATGCATATAGCACTCGTGTATTCTGCGAGGTCTGCAGATGACTCAGGAACAGACACTGTGTGGATGTACCTGTGTGGATGGCAGCCTTAGCTCAGGAAGCATTTCTTGCATATCTTCACCTGAATTGCTAGTCTGATTCAAAACCGAGTCCCTACTTCCAGGATATCTGAATCTTTCACTCCAGCCCATATTTAACTCTTACACTGTTTTTATAATTTAACTGGTAATAGTGGCCTGGTGAAGGAAATCCCTTTGCACAGCACAGCCATGAAACACTCTGAATTTGCCTGCAATTTTCTTCAGGAAGCCTACCAGGCTTGAGAGGTATTTCCCAAGTCTGAAATCTCTAAAGTCTTTATCCTTTTATTTTCATATGGTTATGAATTGCCATGAAAATGTATCTGAACAGCTTCTCTAAATGTATTTTTGGTTAAATACCTTTCCTTCTTGTATCAGGCATACAAAGAACACCAATAAAATCGAATGAGAAGACAGAGAGTTCTGTGTTACCAGGTAGATTCATTGGCAGACATATGAGAGATTTATTTTGATGGGGAGGTCCTTCGCTGGTGTTGGCCAGGAGGCACATCCAGTCTGCCTGGCTCCCGGACGTAATCCACATCTTACCACCATTTATGACATATTCATCGCCCTTTCTCACAGCCGTTGTCTTGATATCTGTTTCAAAACACAGGAGATGAGGAGTTATTCTTGTGAAGGAGAGTTATACTGGTCCAGGTAGGACTGGCAGAGTCACTCTCTTGCTCTCAGACAGAAAACTATTTGGTTCTCCCTCATACTCCCCTGTCCTATAAGCCTGCCAGGCCATTAGGCAAACAAGTCTGGAAAACTTGGAAGGCAGGCCAGGGAAAGAGGACCACTTCTCCCACCTTCCTTTAGGTGGAGTCTTCATCCCAGTGGATGAGAGCAGAAAACTTCCTAAGTAAATGGTGGTCAAAAACTTGGGAGAGAAGCATTTCACTGTGAGGTGATCTGTTAGAGTTTCTCTTACTGTGTGCCTTACTCCTGAGGAGGCCATTAATTCCAGAGTCATGACTTAAACAAACACAAGCCTCCGTATCTGTTAATGCATAAACATAAATCAACATGCATTTCCTGCATGCTCTTGGTCACAGTGCTGCAATACCTTCAAAGCTGGTAAACTACTGAAGGCCAAGTCTGAATGCATTGAGTGTGTGGACATGAAGGAGCGCTATACACCTGCTGTTTATACACCCTGGCAAAAACCAATCTTATTTTCATCTGCAACAGTTCACATCATGCTGCAAGCAGCCCTACCTGCAAGAGACAGCCAGACAGCCAGAGAGAATCATTAGTTATTTTTTATCCTCCAGCAGAGTTTCCAAAGCGCTCCCTTCTTTTCCCTGCAACTGAACTTCTTCGACAAGAGCCCCAGTTGATGGAGACTCTCCAGCAGATATCCAGCTGTAAGTAGGTGATGGTATGAGAGAACACAGCCACACTCTTAAGAGCACCTGTGGAATCTAACAGGACTATGAAATCCATAAGACACCACCCACTGAAGGGGGATCATAGACTTGAGGGTAGGAGTCAGACACCAAGTGGAGTGGGCAGGCATGTTTAAGTCATCTGGTTACACTTTCATACACAATCACCTCAGTCTGCACATGCACATTCTTCCCTGGGGCTCTAAACATAAATCAAAAGCAAACCCAAGTATCTGATCTTCACTTAGGAGATAAACTGGGACTGAGGTCAGCATGGCTGAAAATTTTTCTAGTTAATGAAGGCACAGGAGAAAAATGATAGGAGAAAATTATACAAGGTATAAAATAAGGAAGTATCGGATATAGCAATGGCTAAAAAAATGTAAGCAAGAGAAAGAGATGGAAATCATGTGGATGAAACCAGCAGACACAGAGGAATTCACCCAATAAAAAGACTGTGGCAAATCTGTCCAAGGGACTCGATATGAAATCTGTATAGTAATGAATGCCAAGAAGCTTAAGCAATCTAAAGTACTGCACTCATAATACATGGACACAGACTTTGGACACTCATACACATGGAGACTAAATAATAATGGAAGGACACACAAGAGCTGGAATAAGAAATATGACTGTACTGAAATGGTGTGACAAGGATGGGAGCATACACAGGGATTTACATCATACAACCCTTTGTTGTGGAACAGCTATTGAAGAGATTAGATAGACGTCCCATAGAAGGTCTGCAAAGGAACAATGAGCACTGTGATGTTACCACAAATGTAAATAGTTCTTGTAGGCACGGCGTCACAGGGGCCTAACCACCCAAATACCGATTAAAGAACAAATGCCTTACTAATGAGAATGTTCAAGTACTCCAGATTCAATTGTTCAGTTTGCTTCAAACACTTGAGAAACAACTATTTTAACTGATCTTGTAAAGAATTTATTCTCTTTAATTAGAGATTATCAGTAAAGATGATCATATCAAGATATAATTTATAATATGTTTAAAATATAGCAGGCTTTGAAAACCTACATAACAACTTACTATGGTCAAGTGGACTCAGGAATATGGCTATCAAGATAATTTGGAATATTTGACTAATTATTTCCTCTGACAGAGCATATCTCTGGGAAAAGGCTACTTCAGTGGGTGCTCCATAACTCATTTTTGCAGGCACACCCCACTGACTCTCACAAGTTCTTACACAGCATTTTCTGAGGAGCCCTTCTAGGAAAGAGCACAAGGCATCACCAGAGGCGAATGGAACAGCTGATGCCATACAAGCAACCAGTGCTAGCCACATCACTGTTCAAATCATGCATACTCAAGCCTCAATTTTCTTCTCTACTGCACTTGAGTTCAGCCATGCACTCAAATAGATCTGACTGAAGGTAAGGTTGGCTTCAACTTTTAAGGTCAGTATTACAGTCAAAGATAGGCAACACACATCCTTAAAGTAAAATATGAAGAACACATATCTGAAATTTACATCATCAGCACAGGAAAAAAAAACAACCCAAAACTTTAAAGAAATACCTTAATGTGTAACTGAATGAATAATCATTTCAAAAACCAGGAAATGACTTGCAGGAAACGAACAAGATTAATCATGAAAGTAAGCTACAATTTGGAGGTTAGAATATAAGTACTGCAACAGGTTGAACTAAGTTAAATCTTGCAGATGAAAACATAGATGCCATGAAACAAAAAGAGAGAAACAGCAGGCGTTTCTCACAGCAGCTTGTGAGAAATTTTAGAGAGCTAAAAAATGTGAGAACCATTGACTATAAACAATTTGCAAGTGCTAGTTTTCTATCTTTTTTTTTCTGTTCCTCTCAAAAACAATACGTAAAAAAGATGTTTCTGTTAGTTAGCCAATAAAATACAATCTATCATACCACTCTATAAAAACCACGCAGTTCTTTTAAATAAAGTCTTCTTCTTTGCCTTTGCTACAATCCTACCTCCTGCCTGTTCTTGCCCTAACCCCAGCTCAAAAGTAACACAAAAACCAACAAAATCAAAGAAGATTGTGGTGGCAAACAAAACTGTTTCAGCCACAGAAATGAAAAGAGGATGGGAAAAAATGAGGCATATAGAGGATACATCAAAAAAAGAAATATTTCACAGGAGATTACAGACAGATTCAAATATGGTTGACAAAGCAAAACACCTACAAGAAAGACTGAAATTAGTGAAAACAGAGGTTACTGGTTTTGGCACTCTGCACAGCCTCAAAATACATTTGGGAATAAAAGAGAATTCAATTTACCCATGGTATCTTCTTTAAACCAAACTTGATTTATTATGAAATAGGATTTTCGAGAGAAAAATCCTATTGGACCCAAGCAAGTGAAATTAACTCTACTAGGTAACTATGAGTTAAACTTTGAAAATATAAGAATTAGGATAAAAGTGGAAATGTGCATAAGGAACTCGGCAAAGCAGAAATTGCATCAGGTTTCTTTAAAAGAAGAAGTTCTGATGTGCAGGGAGTGTACTAGTTAAGCCCCTCCCTGATATCAGCCTCTGGACAAAACCTACTGAATATTTGCATTAGTGATTTTTAAAAGGACAGGAATAAACTAATTAAATTTGTCTGTGACACAAATTTGGGAGACATCACCAACACAGACAACTGAAGTATGGCCCAGCAAGAAAGGAATACTCTTGAGTTTTCAAATTCAACATGGTAAATTCAAGTACTTGGACACAATGTAGTAAAAGTGATTGCTAAATCCTGCAATGTTTCAATAGCAAACTGGTAATGAGGATGATCCACAGTTAATCACAGGATTCACAAGTCTGCAAGCTGTTGTGTAACATCATGTATTGGAGAGTATTACTTCTACCATTTGGAAATTCTACCAGGGTTGGAAATGTATTTGTGCTATTATAGACACCACATGAAATTCTGGGGTTTTATGCTCAGAAAAGACAACCTCAATGCAGAAAAGCAGGAAGGCTGGATTCCACTGAGACAAAATGGAGCAAGTTATTTATGTTGAAGAGGTAGACATGAGCAGTGTTGCTAGTTGCAGATGCCTGAACAGAGAGGTGTAAAGACAGAGGATGTGTGTGAGAAAAGTGTTTTCCATTATGTGGTCTTATATATACCCACAGACTACATTCTATAAATTGTGGAATTGGAGTGAGATAGAATGAGACAATATAATTCAAATTGACACAAATATTTATGCTTTGTAGTACCAGAATCCTGAAATTAAAGACACTTTTTGTACCATCTGTACTGTTCTGTTTTTCTTCTCAAGCCAGCTCTGTGCTAGCTTTGGTGCACATGGTCACTAATATGGACAATATAGAATAACTACACTTGAAAGCAGACAGGTGTTCCTTCAAATTGACACGAATTTTGTATTAGACTAACATACACAGTCCTTTTTGTTCTGTTGAATTCTGAATAAATATAGTTTGAGGCACAGTGCAGTTCTTGTGTAAACATTATTTTTGTTTTCTGTGTTCATGTCGCCTTCAGTAATTTTGGAACTGCAGGAAAAAATGTGAGCGATACCTTACTCTGTATCATTCTTCAGGTTAAAATACAGGGGCTCACATGGCAGAAGCACATCCCCAACCTTCACATGTGAACAGCTGCCGTGTCCCTACACTTCTCTTAGGGACACAAACATCCCAAGAGCATGAGCAACAAAAGGAAGCACCAAGTGCAGTTTCACACACCTCAGTCTGCTTCACGCCTGAGCCATCTGGAGATGGTGCAGAATGGCGCCACTCAGAACACAATCTATTGCTGCTCATACCTAAATTGTTCATTTAATTGCCCTTCAGAAGCACCGTAAGCTGGGTTTGGCATTTATATCAGGGATCAAATATTCCAGGACAGGGGAAAAAGTATTTTCATTTCATCCTGGAGTGTGTCTCCAAGCTGCAGCATAGCTTCAGAAGATAATCCTCTTTGATTCCAAATTGGTTTTTAACTGCATTCATCTAAGTGTATCATACCACTTTAAATAGATGATAAACAAGATGCTGTTGAAAGAATATTTATTAATATTTATTATCTGGAACACTGCATCAAAAAAATTAAATTCCTATTTAGAATTTTCTGATGATCATCTAATTAAACTAGAAAGGCACTTATTAAAATAAATGATGTTGTATTTCTTATATTAGCAAAATTCAAATTTATAATTACTTTAATAAATAAATTATTAAGTGCTATTATAAGATTTATTATTTAAATCCGAATAATATTTAAATTATAACAAGCAATAATGCAGTTAAAATTATATTGAAATTTCATATTTTTATTTATTATTTATAATTAGTAAGTATTATTAATAAGTACTATTTAATAAACACATCTACTAAAATTATGGAGTTCTTCTTATGAATAAATTCAATTAACCCAGAAAGGAAAACAGCAATAAAATATGCAGGAAGATTTAGTCCCATTATTTCATTATCCACATTAATGTTCTTGAAATCTACCTGCCGCAGCCTTGCTTGAGCACTGGATGTTTATCTGCTTGCCTTGAAAAAACAACAGGAGTTTGCTCATGGAGATGGATATAGGATTCCTTGGATAGAAAGTGTCTGTCATACTTGGCAAGTTAGTTGCAGGAAGATGTCTCAGTAATTTGTAAGAACACAATGTGGTCAACTTGGCCATGCTCTGTCCAACAACTAAACCTATAAAAGTGGTCATTTATCATTCCCTTTTCCATGCAGCCCATGATTCATTGTCAGAGGAGACATATTTTCTTTTTCTACTGTGTCTGTTTTGATTTAATTTTTCAAATTTTCTACTGCCTCAGGCACTTCAGAATAATAGTTTCATTGATCCTGGTTTCTAAACATATTCTTGCACTAAACCAAAAACCCAGTTGCATATAAAGTAACTAAATCATAAAGATAAGAGATTTGACATTGCAAATTCTTCATTAGCTCTAAATAAAGCAATCACCAATTGAGAGATAGTTTTGCTTCACAGGAATGACAGAAAGGGCCGAGGTGAAGGATGAACAAGAGGAAATCATTCTGAAAGTGATGCCATCATTTTCAGAACAGGGAGGCTCTGTAGCTTTCCCCCATTCAGTGGAGAGGTTTTGTCAAGGCAGTCCCAGTTCCAGTCCAGCTGAACGGGTTCTGCTCCCTGTCAGTACATCCAGAGTTGCACGACTGAAGGTGGCTGTGCAGCTGATGAGGTGCTCCTGCCAGCAGTGAGCCTGGACAGAGCAGGACAGCACTAGAAGAAAACTGGGGCCAGCATAAAAGCTGCAATAATCTGTTGTGCCCAGCCTAGACAAGGTTACTCCATTGATTCGCCTGACAAATACGTTAAAATTGATTGCCTTTGGATGCATGAGAAGGAAGGGTCATATTCCTGGAATGTTCCTTTTTGCTCTCACCACGCCAGACTTTCCTTCCTTTTGTTTCTTACAAAGGATGGGGGCAAAGTGAAGGGTCAGGAAAAACAGATTTTTTCCATTAAAACATCAGGCTGTCTAAAAGTGACAGTTTGCTAAGTTAACTTACTTGCGACATCTGACCCAGCTCCAGCTTCACTGATTCCCAAGCAAGCCACAAAGTCACCAGCTATTGTTGGTACGAGGAACTGTTTTTTCAACTCATGAGAACCAAACCTGCAACAATATAACAAAAAAGAATATTAAAACCCTATGAAGGTAAATTTTATTCAGAAGTTAGTTACGAATTTTGTTCTACCCACACAGTGATCAATTTTCCTATGACTACGTAAAAGCTGTCCCAGAGCCAAAAGATAGAACAAATACCCACCAAAGCTGTGATACAGAGTCTTCACCAGAAGTGCAGTCGCAATCATTTCAAAGAAGTTTTAAAAAGTATTCAGGCATCTTACTCCCACAGGAACGTGTGGTCTAGATGGCCAAAATTTATCATCATGACTGTTGCTTTAAAAGTTCCAGATCTAAATAAACATAACCCCTGAGGATTCCTCTCAATGCTCCTGCACTACTTTGCAACCACCAAGATGGAGGACCTGGTCTCTGTTTTCTTGCAACATTTCTTTGCCAGGTTGTAGTGGTGACTGAAAACTTTTGACAAGTGATGGGCAGCATCAGCAAAGACCTGTATTTAAATTATTTCTACTTCACATCTACATTTAAATCATGCAGTAAAATCCATTAATGCTTCTTCCAGCTGTTCTTTTATCTCCACAAAAATAAAAAGGGAAACAGCAAACTGTATTTTAACACAAAAATTTCACTTGGCTCTATTTAAATTCAGTTAAGAAGCACACGCTGTTTTCCTGTTGTTTAGAAGACTATATCCATTCAAGATATGCTACATCTCATTTCATGCTTCATTTTGTCCTCATTAAGATTCACTGATTTCTTCTTGCAGTGTGAATGGTGAGTTCATGGTCTAGTTCTTGGACCTTTCTTGTGCAACTCAAAAATTCCTTGGGTCATGAAATGTTGGGTGTCCAGGAATCCATAAATTCAAGTTCCTCCTCAGCCTCCTCTCTGTTCTGAGCCTTCTCAGGTCATCATCCCCACTCGCCTCCTTAGGCTCACTGGGGCCTCCTTCTAAAACATTGTCCCAGTACTCCAAAGGAGTGGTGCTATTCAAGCTAAGACTAAGTCATCCCCTCCAGCCAAACCTGGCACAAAGGACATGGGACAGCCAGAGAACAGACTGGGATCTGGCAGACACTTCCATTTGGTGCACACAAGGAACTGAATTCCTAGTGCTGACCCTGCTGAAAATCACAGCAACAATCCCAAAAAAATACAAGAAGCAAGTTTGGAGTGCCTACTCCTTCCTCTAGCACACTGGAACAAAGTACCCATGCCTGTTAGGCAGCAAACTTTGTTTTTTAATTTTTCATGGGGCCTGATCAAGTATGGCCAGCTGCATATTCATCAGTAAAAAAAAACCAACTCAAACAGCCCAACCAACAACATGGAAAATCAGATTATGAGAGCAGATAGTGGTGATTTTTGGCAATGCTTTCTAATGCTTGAAACTTTGCTAACCTTTAGCATTTCAACAGAGGATTTTCACAGTGAGAACTTTGCTTAGAATAATATTTTTGGTTTGATGTCTTTCTTTGTTTTGAGTTCCAGAAAACAGTTCAGTTCTTTCCAAAAATATGGTCACAGAAGATGTTATTTTGCAATAAAAAAAAATTATTAGTTGGGGAACACTATCTTCAGAAGATAGTGGGTCTCTATGCCTTGCAGGAGTTACAAATTTTGAGCTTCTTGCTCAGCTGCTAGCTTTTGTGTTAAAAATATGTCACTTTTGTAAAATTCTGCCCATCTTAAATTTGCTTACTATTTGCCTATCAACAACAGGGGGGGGAGGGGGAAGTAAAGTACACTGCTTATTGCTGAGACAAGCAGCTCTACACTGATTTGGTATCACTACAGATGTGACACCATACAGGCATGCCTATAAGCTCTGGGAAATGCATATAATTCCCTGCCTCAGCTAGGAGCTGCTTTCTCCATGCTATTTGTAAGCAAGAAGGGCAGTATTATATCTGAATGCATTTGAAAGACCTGGCAGAAAGTTATGTTCCAAACCATCAAAGGTCAGATCACTGCAGACAAAGCATTATCTATTTAGTTCTTAGATTTAGAAAGTGTTACTGCTTCACTGAGGGGATTCTGGGAATTACAGGAATCACATTCATGGAATTAGTTTGTAGGTACACTCAATATGTGCTGGATGAATGCTGAACAAAGCCCAAGGTTATGAAAGCCATCAAAGAGCTACAGAGGCTTTTTTAGGGGTTGATGGTTGATTGCCACATTATTGTTTGATTTGTGCAACAATGCAGAGCCAAGATGCAAAATCTGACTTATCTCTACGAAAATGTTTAGAATCCCCACAGTACCCAGATACTTTTTAAGAAAGCATCCAGGACATGGGTGCCATTTGAATCCATGACCCAGGACAAGCAGTTGGTCTTCCCACTACACAGCATGATGTAAAGATGAACGCAGGCGAAATTTCCTGTAGCAACCAGATTTCTCTTTTCATTACAAAGTTTCACTTTTACATGGGGGTGGCACTGTAGTGTATAAATAGCCACTGGAATTGGCTCAGCAGTGGGGGAAAAATTCAATAATACAGATACAAATTCAACTAAAGATTTCATCAAGTTAAAACAATTTCACTGTTATTTTCCAAGGACTTCCACTTTAGGATTTCACTAGCACAAATATGCATAACTTCACTGTGTTACTACAGCAGAACAGAGTAACAGAAGGCCAAAAAGCTGCAATGGAACAAAATCCCATTTTCTTTTACCCATAGATTTTCTTTAAACCCCTGAATAAAAGGCTGTCATGAGGGCAAGGCAGTACTGTCTGAAGTCTTAAAATACTATTCTTCTTCTCAGTGGGACTATAGCTAAGCCTCTGTTGCAAGAGACGTACAGAACTGCATGCATTTAGCAAGCCTGTGTCACATTACACAAAGGAGAAGAAAACTTTCAGCAACATTTGTTGTAGATAAGACCTCCAAAGTCACACATATGGCAGGATAAGCAAATGTCAAGGGAATAGAGCTTATATTCCAGACTCTTCAGTAGATTTACAGGCATTTCCATTCAGAATGGGAAAAAAAGTCAACAACCCCCTAAAAATTATAAAAAAATCCCTAAAATGTTCTTCTGAGTAAAACTTCCTTTCTTGTATACCTGTTTAGTGCAGAGAAATTCCTGACTTCAACATAATTATTAGAATTTAGCTCCCACCCTCATCTTCCAGAATTTTAGGTGTATCCATATTCCAGAGAATTCCAACTGCTGGATCAGCCAGTTGCCCCACTCTAGTTTTAAGAACTGTTGTTCTGACACAGAATATCTGCAAAACTCCTACATGAAGAAGTTGGTAACTTTTATTGAGGGAGGAAAAAAACCACAACAAATCAGATTAAGAAAATGCAGGAGTCTAAATGATAGTAAGCAATTAAAATAGGAACACTGACGTAGCTGATGAGAAAAAGAAAAATTCTTAATTACCTAGAATGGGCATATTTAGGAAGCATGATATATGTGCTACAATTTTAGGACTGACACCTTGCAAAGCTGTAAAAAGAGCAAGTAAATTATAAAGCAGAATTAGACTGATCCCAATTGTTACAACTAAATGCATCCTTAGCATTACTGCACTGGGATATAAGAAAAAAAGACAAACATGAACAAATTGGATTCTGGAATTAAAATTTTTAAATTGGTTGTGGTGCCAATATTTTGCGTTTGTAAACACATCATCTACTACTCAACAAGGTTTATGTTTTAACATATAATGAATATAACTCTAGCATTAAAAAAAAAAAAAGAGAACGTATTTTCTCTCCTAAAGCAAACTGAGAGAAGTAGAGAGTAGCTTCTTTCCTCAGGCATTACTGAGTAGCAACTAGGCAGTAAATCTACACAGTATTGGTTTTTTTTTCTGCTTATGACAATTGGGTTTTAGGCTAAACCAAACTTTCTGAAAATTACCTTGTAAGAGCAGGGGTAGCCATGCCAGCTTGCACTCCAATGGCCATGGGAATACCTCCACAACGGACATTTCCCAGCTCTTCTGCCACTGCAATATTATAGGAGAAGTCCAAACCCAGGCCACCATATTCTGAGGAAAAAACAAATCTGTGATTCTCATATTCTAGACTGGCATAAGCAACAAGAAAAACAGCAAAAAAAGATGTTGTTACTGCAAGGACTTGCCAACTGCTATATAACTGCTAATTTTTAAGTATTTGACAATTACCAGCTTCCCTTTCACATAAGCACCACCACATTATTCTCTACAATATTGAGAACTAAACTGAGAATGACACCTGCTCTAATTATCTATGTGCACATCAGGTCACCTCTGAGTATCATAAGTGGCCTCATTACTTTTACTGGAAACAGCAGGAAGAAGTGACATGATGTTGCAAATGATACCAGAAGTCAAAATTATTCTTTCCAACAGCAAGGTCATAGGAACAAATCCCACCACAAGGTAATAAGTGCTTTTATTTCCCCATGATAACACCTGACACCCGCTCCCATCACACAAGGCAATCATCTTTCTCAGACACAGCAGCCAAGTCAGCACAGAGTGCGACCACATGCAGGTCGTGTTTCTATTCTAAATTACTGCTGTAGCTCAAAATTCATGTTAGACACAACTGCAGTGCATTTATTCCACACCCTACACCCGGTCTGTGCAGTGATTAAAGCACTCTTGTTCACAGGGAGCTCACAAGCTGGGGTGCTGGCCTGCTGCCAGCATAGCCCATTGCTGCCCCTCTTCCCCCTGACATTCCAGTCTGCAAATTCAATTAAAGAAGAAATTATTCTTCACCTCATTCCCATGCTCAGTGCTGATAAACCCACTACATACTGAGGCACAGAAAAAGGCTACATTGCTATGATGGATGAGGTAATTTTTAGCTGTGTTAAATAGCTTATAGTCCATAGGAAATACAGTGAGAAAGTGAAGGTGAAGGTTAGTACTTGACGTCATTAGTTGACTGAGCAGCTTTGATTAGATAATGCTCCCACTTTTTTTTTCTTTTAGCTCCTTTGAAGACCGGCTAAGAAAATTTCAAATTAATAGATACAAACCCTCACCCCTCACACACACAATAAGGGGCAGATGACCCTTGCCTGTTTTCACTTGCTGACCTCAAGCACTGAGCACACCCTTCACCGACCTGCTCTGAAGTTTTCAAAAAACACCATTAAATAAAGGTCAAAACACCACAGTGCTTATAAACATGGGGCTTTGCATGCTATCATCTGTTTCCTAAACCCACAAAAACTATCTTTGTGCATCCTTTCTTTGATGAAAGGAAAAACACAACAGGAAAAGCTAAGCATAAAGTTCAGTTTCCAAAAATGCATTTCTCCTTAGGTCATACTGAATAGCCTAGACTGTCAGAATTAAAAAAACTGCTACTTCTCCAGCCTTTTGCTTGAAAATAAAGTTTCTTAAAAATACAAAGTTAAAGTTCCTACTGGGAGCTTAAGCAGTACAATGAAACATCAGCAATATGGAAATGTGTTTAACAAAACAGATAATCTAATTTTCTTGCCTTTACACAGCCCCCATCAATAAATAAATGCTCTGAGGAGCAGTAATGTATGTGCATGTAAAGGCAAGACTATTTAAAGATATCTGGCATGAGAGAGATTTTGCTAATTTGATATGGATCTAAAGCAGAATTATAATAGATAACCTCAGTTTTGACACCTCACAAATCCTTTTCATTAAATTTTTAACATTTTATTTTAAATCAGTCAATACTTTTATTGCCAGACTAGTGTTACTGATTTTATTTTTAGTTTTTTCTACCAGGCAGTTATATTCCCATCTTTCACTTATCCTTTCACTTTCCTTATGGAAAGATCCTTATCCATCTTTCACTTTCACAGATCCTTAATTTCTTGATTTAAGTAACTTCCCAGGAGGAATGTTATACACAAGACCCTAAGGGGTCCGAAGGGCTACTTTATCCAAGTATGCAGCTTAGAGACATTCTTTGTCCATACCACAATCCATTGTCTATTACCACATAACAGACTCTTCTTGCTCTCATTTGAGATAAGTTACTAAGCAGTACACTTTGAAAACAAAATACTGCAAAAGGTCAGCTTTTAAAAGGATAACAAAGAAAGAATTTCTGACCAAAGGGAGTAAAGGAGCTGAATGAAGCTTTGGGAGCTGGAGGTGGAGAGGGAAGTCCTGCTGGGGACAAAGAGATGATAAAATCCCAAGATTTGATAATCTGGGGATGGACAACACAAGAGACAACCACAGAGGCAGGCAGGAAGGGCAGAAGCAAATGGTAAAACCATTAATCGGACCACACCTAAGCTTTCATCAGTTCTGTTCCAGGAGCCAAGAAGTTCAAGTGCCATGGAGAAATGTGATTTGATAGACAATGATAAGGAATGTCTTTTTGAGCCCCGAATACTTGATCAAGGTGGAGACTGATTTGTCAGAGCAGTCTGTGCCATTATATCCCTGGTAATTCAGGTAACTTAGGCTGTGCCTAAACACAGCTGTGTCCCATCTCTTTGGAGAACTGGCCCTCCACACTGAGCCAGGCTGCCAGTGGTGTCACACACAGCACTAGCAGGCAGTGCTGGCTACAAGCACCAAAGAAATTTCCTTTTTTCCTCAGTTCCTAGTGGCAGCCTGGTGCTCGCAGACCCACTGCCAGCACTCCAGACAATGATTTTGGGGCTGGCTGGACATTTCCCTCCATGTTCATGTCATGGGACTCAGCTCTCAATCTGAGACAAAACCACCAAGCCATTCTTATTTCCATCTGCTTCAGTGATGATGGTAAATGTTTTATGAAATTAATGTTCAATTTTTATTTGGAACAGAACTCGGGAATAACCTTTTTGGAAGAGGGAATAACTTTTTGGAATAACTCTTATTTGCAAAAAATGCAATATGCTGGTGGTAGTTGGTTTGTATTCGCCAGTCTCGTCAACAAACACCACTTCCTGGATGTATCTGTGCTATGATGTAATGCTAATAGGCCTATTAAATTTTAATTCAGAAGAGCAAACACCATGCCTAACATAGGAGTGAAAATTTTAGTGAAATTTTTGGTGAAAAATCCATACTGAAAGAATTCAAATTAATTCCAGATTTGATTGCTTTACAAAACATACAAACAAACACACACACACACAAAATCCCAAAAAATAAACTACAAAAAACCTACACAAAAAACCCTCCCCATCAAGAATAACAAAGTATATTTAAATATTCACATGTAAAACATTTCTGGGGTAAATACTTCATTTTGCTTTAAAATGAGATGAGAGACCTTTAGAGAATTGTTTGGCTACATTACCAATTTTAATTTGCAAGAAAATTAAAGTAACAAAGCACAAAGTAGATTAAACTAGGCAGAAAGTCTAATGCACTATTGCTTTTATAGCTGAAAACAGGTAGAAAGAGGCAACTCAGCTATGTTCAAATTATTACAGTTTTGATGATAATAGCACAATTCCAGCTGTTAAATGGCCTAATACAATATCTAATCCATTGTCAGATTTCAGGTTAAGAACCAATTAAAATATAAGGCCCAAAGCAGAGAGCACAGAAACATACAAATAAATAAAGATTCTGCACTGCAGCCCATGGGCAGGACCCAAGCTGCAGGAAGGAAAAAGTGTGAGGAGGAAGGAAGAGCAGAGAGGATGTGCTGTGGATTGACTTCAACCTCCCATTCCCATCCTGCTGTGCTGCTTGGGGTGGGGAGTGAGGCAGATGAGTCAGGAATGAAGAATGGAAGATGAACCTTGGAAGGGGATGGTGGAACATCTTGTTTTAATTTGCCTTTGCTTCTCACCACACAAATCTATTTAAACTGGCAGGAAATTAAAATAATTTTCCCCCAGCCAGTCTGCTTTTTACTGCGATGGTAGCTGGTGGCCAGTCTCCCTGACTTTCCTCGACAGCCAGGCCTTGGCATTGTATTTTCTGCCCTGTTCTGTTGAAGAGGGGGAGAGAGTTAGGGGTTGGCCAAGATGAACCCACCACACCATGATCAGTATAGTAACCTATTCCTTTAAATTGGATCTCTGCTTTTCTACTAATCACCACCATCACATTATTTGAACACTCCCAACTCACAAAAGCTCCTTATTTTATACAGACCAGCAAATTTTTACATGTCATGTTTGTAGATCCTGGCAGTGGAGTAGGAATCCAAAGAACACAGTGAATCTTAAAAAAACTTGTTTTAAAAGACACAGGTGTACATTCTATTAAATCTGACAACTTAGTGTATCAGGAGTTTTACATGTGAATTTAGGGTAGATCGCACAGAGGATGCCCAAAACTACAAATAAAAGAGCAAGACACGATCTCTAGTTGCAACATGTCAAAATGGAAGCACTGGTGAGAAGACCAGTTGGATAAATACACAGAAAGTCCATGAAAAAGGAGTTATAAAGGCAAAGGAGAAGCTGAAGTCTTTCATGTAATCATTTCACTTTTGTGAAGACCAGAGCGTTTCTTAACGCTTGAGGACTGTTCAAATATGACTGTTACATGAAGAGACAGGCTTGAAGTCTCTAGTAAAAAATTTGGAAGAGTTCACAAGTGTCTCTATTTGGAATTTGCTTCTGAACCCATCTAGCAGCCGTTAGTGGGAATGGCAATATCTGTGGTGAAAGGGTCTGCAAGTGAATTGAAGTGAGGTGAAACAGGTGGAACTCACAGTATCTCAAGAATGTAAGTGAGCCTGGATAAAGGAATGATGATAACACAATGCAGCTGTATGCAGAACTCCATTTTAAATGCTTATACTTAAATAATTTATGTTGTTTGTTTACATACTTTCCAAAGTTTCAATGAAGTGTATGTATCTACACCAAAGAAAATCACTCTGTATTATTTCTACTCTGGGCATCTCCCTCAGTGCAAAAAAACCCCAAGTGTGTGCTCTCATATTTGTCAAAGACAAAGCATGAATCAAATCCCAGTTTGAAGATAGGTCTGAGAGACTCCTATATTTGTCATTAGGATGACAAAGCTAATTGCTAGTTTTCATCACAGTCTACAATTTTAAACCAGCAGAAGCCAAATTTAAGTGCTCAAACCTTATTCACCTGTCATAAATATGGTTCAGGAATTTCAGCTCCAGAGAACTACAAGGAGACTTGAATCTACATGCAGATGTCATCAGGTAGGATAGTACAGAAACCAATATAATTCCTTTCCTCTGCTTTATATTGAAGAGATTTAAAGAATTACCAAGGGTGTACTCCCTGTCTTGCACAATTTCCCATAAACCCATTCTGAAAAGTTGAGACTGATGAAGTTTAGAAAACACCTCCTGCCTTCTTGGTTATTTGCTTCTGGCTGAGTGTAGAGGAAAAAAACTCTCATTAAGCATAACAGAAAAACTGTGAGTCCACCTTAGTCTTGTTGAGATTAAGACATATGTATTTTTGGGCTATCCTTTTTCCCCAGAACAATTCCCAAAGAAATCAAAACAAAACAACAAACCAAAAAAAGCAACAAAGAAAAAAACTCCAGACACAAATAAACTGTTGTAACAGATGGAAAGTTCCTTTTAACAGATTACCTTAGCAAGAGACAGCAAACTCCCCCAGTTTGAATAAAATTTTGTCCCAAACTAGGAAAAATTATAGTGCTTCATGATTTTATTTGGTTGATCCTAGAAAGATCAAAGTCACCCTCAGTACTTGCTCTCTCACAGATACTACTTAATCCAAAAATTTCAAGACAGGTAAGGATTTGCTCTGCTAACCAAACTTTTAGTATCACTCATGATCTAGTAACCCTTGGAAAAAGAAAAATATGGATTGGTTTTCATTATTTTTCAAGCCTCATGGCTGGCATCACAAGTACAATCCCAAGAGTAATTAACAACACAAAATATGTGTTCCTGCAAAACTCCTTCTGTATTCTGTATTATTCTGTACTGCATTCTGTATTCTGTTCCTTCTTGCTACAGATGTTATGACAGTTGTCACCAGAGAAACGTAATTTACTGAGGTGAATAAAGTGATTGGGTCTGTATAGGGCTGTTAGAGATTAAGACAGATCTGCACTATAAAATAAAGAAGAAACTTCTCACACAGTGTAAGGATAAAAACTCTCCCATAACACCATCACAAAATACCACAGAGAAACTTGGCAGTGCCTGCCACTGAGCAGATAAATATTGCCACTGAGTAGATAGAGATAAATATTGCCACACAGACCTGGCCACAGCTAGGGACAGCATGGACACATTTAAAAAGGGTTCAAAGCTGTATAGGACACTTTAAAAAGCCAGAGCAGTATATTCTAAATCACTAAGTTGCCAATCACCTGCACTTGCTACCCTCTGATTTCTAAAACATCCCTCAAAAATTTTGTAAGTTTTCTTCATTTTCTAAGTGGTTATGCAGAATCACCCAGAGATATTGAGTTAGTTTTATTTGCATAAAACTTCAAACTCAGAAGATTATCAGAGGTCTTAAAAACAATATCACACAAACCCCAAAAAATGTGTACAAACAATTTTATGGGGAGGAAAAGCTAAGCTGCCCAGTACAATAGAATAAAATGTACACATGGCAACATAAGAAACATTAACAATGTAAAAGATGTAGTAGCCAAAAAAGAAAAGAGGAAAAAGAAGGTCCAAAGTGCACACAGCCACAGGAACCAGCTATTGTATCAGCTCCAAGCCAGAGAAAAACTTTAAGCAGTCCCTGGTCACTGATTCCTCAGCTGTCTTTTGCCTGGAGTTTTAAATGGAGCTTATTTCCCCCCCACTCAACTCTGATGCAACATCTGTTCCAAAGAATTGGAATTTAATCGAAGTAGCTTACAGCTTTTTCTTTAAGGTTAAAGAGCACAGATCTCAATTATTGTACATTTGAAAATGTCAGTCAAACTAAATGCCACAGCATAAAGAAAATGAAATAAACACAAAACACACAGAGAAAAATGAAGTCAAGAAGTATAAAGGCTGACTATCACCCTTCCTGAGCTCCAGTGGAAAAGCTGTGTTACTTCTCATCGGGATTCTTTTTGGGCAAGCTCATAAACAAATCATAGAATTCATTTCAAGGATATCACCTTTGCAACCTGCCTGCTGCTTGAGATCAGTCAGCCAGCAACAGCTGCCAGCCTCCTTACGTACATGGAGCACACACCTTGCTGCCAGCCGGCCACCTGCCCGCTCTAAGCTTTGCCTGCAGATGCTCACGTAAATTCTCTGAGTCAGGCCTATCCAGCAGTGAATGCTTGTTCTCTCCAGCTTAAAGGTGGGCACCCTTCTGATGATCAGGCCACCACTGCATCAAATCCTTCAGCAACTGTCCACTGCAGTCCTCCTGACACAACCATAAGTCAGCTCTCAGAGGCACTGAAATTTGTCATCAGCATCTGTTAGCCCCATGTAAAATGTGCTCTTCCTCCCAAGAAAATGTCTGAACAGCTGCTCAGCTGTCCTAAACGTATTTGTTCACATTAGTCCCACACCTGTAAAAGGATGAAGCAGGTATGTCACCTTTATGTGCTGCTGGTGCTTCTATTCAGGACTCATCCTCTGACATGGACTGCCACAAATTCCTACAAAAACTTTACGTTATTCTGCATCACGACAAATTTTTTTCCAGTAGGATCTTAAGTGTGAATGCACAAATAGATAGTATAAGGAACATACAGTAATGCACAAACATTCAACCATCCATAGGTCAACAGGGAAAGAAAGTGGAAATTGACTTATCAATGGGTAACTGACAGAGACAGCCCAAAGAACATACCCCAGTTTAAGCACAACAGAGAGATGAGTAACAGGACTAAATACAAGTATGTACATTTGTAAGGAATTTTTAAAAGCTGGATGAAAAGGAGTCACTGTACTCTGTTTTGTAGCTCTCTATAAACAAAAAGCAGACTTACTGCTTTTATTTCTTTCAGGCATCCAATAACTTTCATTCCTTTAAGGTATCAGGATATACAGTCAATATTAAAAACATCATTCTGTTTCTTCTGAGTTCCAAATAAATAATTAAACAATTAAGCAATACTTAGTGATTACATTTGCTACTTATTAAAATTTCTATGCTAAGATTTAATACAAAGACTAAATATTTATCAGCTGAAAGCTATGTTTCATTTTCTTCCCTACAAGATCTTTTATTCCAGTCCAAGATAATAAATAGCTTGTTGGAAATTCACATTTGTCTGATATGAAAACTTTAGACACTTAATATGTCACACCCAAAGACATAAATTTTACTAGTTCACACATTCCAAAAATTGCGATCTACAAATGGAATTATAAATTGACAATTTTAATTTTGGGCATGGGAGGAGAAACTTGAAAAATGTTAATTTGCAATCACTTAAAAAAATAAAAAAGATTTCATCATGTGTGCAGTGAATAATGAAATAAACTTTGGACATGCTCTGGAGCTAGCCTGGCCAGCACAGGGTTTTAGTTCTGTAGCAGCAAACTTGGAACAGAAGTGCACTGCAGGAGGTTTCCACAGGAATTCCTGATCAGCACAGATTTAAAGGACTAAATGAATTTCCATTCATGGCTGACTTCTTAAGTCCTTGAGATGTTGGGTCAGATACTGAGAAGAAGGCAACATGCCATCCTAGAATGCCTGCCACATTGCAGGTCAGCACAGTCCCAGCACAGCCACAGCCAACAGATTATTAAAGAGACATCCATCAAGTAACGCTGCAGCCAGAAGCACACCCTCTGTCATTAGATAATTTCCTTGTTTACAAATTCTCTTCAGCTGGCAACATCTGCACCTGCCTGCTGACACAGCCTTCAGTGCAGGCAGGGCAGGGGCCACCAGCTGCACAGCTCCTGTCTCTGGAGCTCCCAACCCCGCACCCTGTGGGACAGCCCAGCGTGCTGCCGGAGCACCTCCAGAGGGTTCAGTTCCCAAGGCCAGCAGAAACCAAAGGAGACCATCTTCTGTATTTGTGGTTGTTGAGAAACATGACTGATTTTGAAACTGCTTTCTGTTAGCAAAAGCAAAGCGACAAAAGAGTATTTCTAGCTGTGAGCAATGGAATGTGGTGAGCTATTCGAGACAAAACACAAATTTGCAGTTTTCCAGGAAAGGCAATGGGTCTCAAATGGGGAACAAAAGACAAATGAAAATGAAACAAGCTAAGTAAGTATTTTATAACATTAAATTGTATGCTTCTGGTAGGTGACCTTGGTTTTTTTTAAAGACACACAAAGGAAAGATCACAATAAAAACCATTTCTGGGGTAAAAATGAAAGCATTTTTGTAATGTCAGAACAATGCCTTTCCCTTCATTTTCTCCAATGAAGTCAATATTTTAGTAAAACTGATATGTTTCCATGCTTTTTCTATTCTTGATAATTTGAGAGGAGAAAAAAATTCACTGACAACTTTTATTTGGCTTAAGGAATGTGGATACATGTTTCAAACCATATTCTAGACCTGCAAATATCTGGCTCAGTTCTCATTTTTGCCTATGATTCTGTGTGCATCCTTGTCCTTAAGATTTGTCAGCCAGACCATATAATGAAACAGATAATTCCTCTCTGTTTGTAGAAAAGCTGACACAACAGGATTCTGATCTGAACTGCTATCTCCAATGTGAAATATACTATCTACTATTTTTATTTACGCTGACATTGGAGGGTGTGCTCTGTATGTGTTACTGGCCAAAAAC
The DNA here is from genome assembly GCF_963513975.1 of Fringilla coelebs. Lineage (NCBI taxonomy): Eukaryota > Metazoa > Chordata > Aves > Passeriformes > Fringillidae > Fringilla > Fringilla coelebs. The sequence continues at coordinate 129,172,753 of NC_140028.1, forward strand.
GAAAGGATTTTCAGTATAGTGCAAGCATACCACAAAAAAAAAAAAAAAAGAATTCCCCATTCAAGATTATTTTCTGCAAAAGAACCTTCTACTCAGAGTGTTATTTCTATAAGCATTTCATCAGACAATTTTGACTCCTCCAAGAAATTATCATTGATCAGGATTATCTTTTTCTTCTTATAGTTTTGGTTCTGAAATCAGTAACAAATCAGCTCGCAAACCAATGAAAAGCAGGCGGTTCCAAGAGGGAATAACAGCACCCTGCTGCAGACCAGATAAAATTATAACACAGTTTGCAGTAAAAACCACATCAAACTGCCTGTTACACAATTACCAGTGTGACACACTGGGGTCCATAACATACCTTGAGATTAATCTAGGGCAAAAAGGAACAATGACATGGCTAAAGGTATCTGTAGAAGACTGAGATGAGTTCAGAAAACCAACAAAACCTCCTCCCCTGAATATCCCTGTCATCTGCCTTGATTCCAAATCCTACCTGAATTATAATTAATGATCCTAAGAATTCATGCACCCAGTAGTTAAGCACCCTTTTACTATACAGTTTGGCTGCAATTTTTTACAACAGAAATAGAATATAGATTTAACCATAGCAAATTAAAGTCTACAGTAAGGATACATTTATACCACTTGCTATTTAAACACTTAAGACTAAAGTGAGATCTCTCCCAATTCTGAATATTTACAGACCATTCAGGAACCCAAGAAGGGTTCACTACTCAGCTCAGTAATTTACGTTTTTATGAGTAGCTATACAACAAATTTCAGTTCAAATTCTTGTTCTCAAAATATCACTCTAGAGTTACACAGCAATAAATGTGTATTTCATATTTAACATACTGAATATGTGGTCACATAGTAAATTTGTAAAGGAATTAAATGTCATTGCTTCCTCTAAGAAATTCTGAAAGGCAAATTACATTAAATCAACACAGGTATTGTATTGTTATGGGATCTCCCTGAAACTGAATTTAAAATATTTATGTTTTAAAATAAAAGAAGCAAAACAATTTTTATTGAGGGAAAAAAACCCACCTTCTTTATAGAAATTTAGAAATTATTCCAGGAGATTTTTAAAAAGTAATCTTAGAAGGATTGGCTAATACCAGAATTATTATCTTCATGGCTCAATCATCTAGCCAATAACACACCTTCCTTTCAAATTAAAACAAACAGACAGACAACAAAACAGGGAGGTTGGAGTCCCACCTTCCACTCCCAAGGACACAGATTTTCCAGAGTCATCATGCTTTTCCTATCTCTCCCACACATCCACATGTAGATAAAAAGTGGGGATGATGGGGGAGGGAAAAGTAGCCTTTCATGCAGGAAAAAGCTTTTGTCAAAACTACATATTACGACTAATTTTTTAATTGGTCTTGTATGATGGACTTTCCCTTAGAGCCATCTAATTGCAAAGAATTTTTAAAGCACTTGCAACCATCCATCAGACACCCGGTGTTTATACAGTGTTATGTGTACTGTTTCTAAATGAGTAACTGAAACATCTGAAATAAAAAATAAAGTACCATGCAATTTATTGGCAAGTAGTTTAAGAATCTCCAGAAACAAAACACACAATCAGAAAATTATTTTAATATTTTAAGGCTCCTTGTCATGTTTCTGAGTTACATAACTTTCCATCTCATAAGAGGCACTATTTTAGAAGGACACTCAATAGTCACAAAATATTTGCCTAATTTTCATATGCACCCATCTATCACTGCAGGCTTCTGTGGCCATGAGACCCCAGTGGAGAACACAGACCTGTAAGAAAGGGAACTGAAGAGGATTTTATTACCATAGGCACCTTTTATCACAGTTAGCCATCTCACTGTGCAGCCACTGTAAGTAAGATTGCTGATGAATCCTTTGTTTCATGTGGTCTCCTGTACATTTCTGTTCAGAGAGAGAAGCATTTTCCATCACCTCCTTGTTACTCTTAAACAACATCTCCAAAGAGCTTGCTGATAAGCTTTCCAGTATTTCAGAGGCACCCTAAAGAGGTGCTGGGCTAAATTAGTTTCCTGATTTATGGGCAGCACATGACACAGGAGGTGGCTGAGGCTGCAGGGATCATCCTGATGACACACAAAGAGCCCATTGCTGCTGAGCCCTTGGAGTTCCCCTGCAGCTGAGACACTGTGGGCTTTCCATAGCGCACAGCAGAGGCAGCAGATGTGCAGATGTATGTCCTGCAATGGTTCTGGTTTAAAATGCATTTCCAGCACACATCTTGTATCTCACAGCCATGCAAAAATACAACACAGTCAACATCTCTGAGAGCCCTTAGTCTGGTGGAGACACCAAGCCCACACTGACTCAGACTCTCTTTATAAACTGCCCAAGAGCCAGGACAGCTGTTCAAGGGTGCAAAGCAGCTTTTTCATCAGTGTTAGCATGATCAAAGTGCAGAGTGGGATGCTGAAGAAACAAAGTGATATATAAGCATCTACAATGTGACCCAATTATAATAAATGCATCACAATTTATAAGCTTCATGATCCTGAGCATACTGCATATCCTTTCAGTGCTGCATTATTCTAATCCTTTTCCTCCTTTAGAACTATTTGCTAACTCATTATGATTAATCCAGTGCATAGCATCTCTCAGCATCAGGTAGGCCCAAACTGAGTGATTCTGGCAACAGCAAATAACGGTGAGCAAAGCAGCAGGGACTGTGCCTCCTTTTCCCCAACTACATCATTCTACAGAACCATAAAGAATGAGAAAGCCCACACCAGAGACATCAATTCATGCTCAACTCTCACCCTACATTTAAAATAGTTGAGGAAAGGACAAAGACGTTGTTCACTGAATAGTGAACACTAAATATTAGCAGTAAGCTTTAAGATCATGCTATACATCGTTGGAACAATGAAAACTTACATGAGCAATTCCTCACTTGTAAAGCTGGAATTCTCCTTCCATTAAAAAATAAACCAAACCAACCAACCAAAAAACCACAAGAACAACAACAACAAAAAGGGAGGAGGAAGTGAGATGAGTTTTTCCATCTGGAAAAGATCACAGCATGTTCTAGGCTACAGCCTTATCACTTCAAATCAGGCAACATAAAACAAGTAAAACATGAATGAATGCATATTTTCTGTCTCAAAAATCTCCAACACAGAAGTAAAGGGAAAGAAAGAGCTTATTTATTTTACTCTCATTTATGCAAACATGGTATAACCATAATGATTGAGCTTCTGTTTTCCTTACACCACCAAGCGTCAATAAAGAATTGTTTCTTGTTCGAAATCTCTCTCAAACTGTGGTTAATCCTGTTTTCTAAATTTTGGAGTAGCACTGATAAAGTATGAACTGAGAGTAATTAACTAAAGCAAGACATGAAAAATGCAGCAAATACAAATTCACCTAAAGAGCATGCTAAAAGACAGACCTTAGAAATTACATTTTCAAACTAAACCATGTCACTATTCTCTGCATTTTAAGGAGGTTTACATGAAAGGCTAGATACATATTCCTGTTGCACAGATTTTTCTTATGTGTCAGAAGTATTGTCATGGAAAGAAATAGAAAATCCCACAAAAGAAACCCCAACCTTTTACCATTTTTGGGAGATTGCTGTTTGGAAGCGTTGCTGCTGCAGACTGAGGTCACCCACACTAATCTTTTACCACTGGAAAATGTCTTCCACTTGCAATTTAATTGCAATTCACTCTGTGAGATTTGGCTCACTTCTGACTTTGTGTTGGAGTGGTTAGTGCTGTTGGAGTTCTGTTTAATCTTGCCCTGCAGTTGAAAATATGTCTGCAGCCTGTCAGCTTCCAGAAAAAAGAGAAGAACTAGCAAGTTTTACTCTGTTGGAACGAGGAGATATAAGAAACTGTCACTCTTATTTGAAGATGAATATGCTAGAGTAATCAAGCAACAAATTTTGATATGATTTTTTGTTTGTTTTTCATCTCTCAGTGTATGCTTCCATGCCAGCTTTCCAGAGCTAAGATGTCTCTTCAGACAAATCCCATTCTCTGGTTTGTGTTTTCCATTCTAACCTGGGGTGAAACTGCTCCCTAATTTCTTCCTCAATGAAAAGCCTTTATCAGTGTAACTGCAGCTTTGGGCACTGTGCTTCACTCAGTCCTTTTTCTTATGCTAATGAAGATTTATCTTCTTTATCCCACATTCAGGATGTTTTTGGCATATTTTAGGCAGATGAATGGGCCTTATTGATCTGATTGTTTTGTTGATTACAAACACAGAAAAGGTGGAAGAATCCAAACCAAATTCATACAGATTTTACAGCAGGATCAGAAGACCTCTTTGTTTAGCCTGCCAGCAATGAAGAATGTGCTGCAACAAGGTTCTATAAAAACTAATCATATTGGAATTTAATTTTTCCAAATGTTTCCCTGTTGACTCAATTTTTATTTTTTTTTAATCTGACCTCTAGCTAAGTTTCTCAACTGCTGTCAACAACAGCCACAGTGCTGTGCTCTGCCAATTGCTAAGCTAAAAGCCCTCAGCTCCCCACACTGCCTTGCTGCCTCTCCATGTCTTGACAGTCAGATTCCACTTAGAGATACAAGGCACTACCTGCTGGGTCTTTCCTGCTAAGGAAGAGAGAGGCCAAACAGTTGTACTTCTTATCTTTCCTTTACCCATCCATCTACTTTCATTTTCTTATCTCCTTGCATAAGCAAAGAAGCATTTTATATGTCTTCAAAATAAATGGCCAGTGAGGAAATACAGCCCTGGTACTGTACTATGAAATTTCTTTTAAGATGCCTTACTACTTACTGAACAGATGAAATTTTTTCCCCTTAATGATGACAGTAGGATTTACAAAACCAGTAAAAGACCTGGAGGAGGATGATGTGGAAGAAATAGTGCATTGCCTACAATTTACTATTGTGATGATTTTGGTCTCTATGACAAAGCAGATACTGCAAGATAACAAACACAAGTATAAAGAGGAAGTCTCTTGATATACAAGTTAGGGGATTTTATCACAGTCTCAAAGAAGCTAGAGGAGGAAAAAAAAGAAACCCCAAAGCTGAGAGTAGTATAACTAATTAACAAGGAACACAACAGAAGAAGAATTTCAGGGAAATGCATGGAAAGGAAGGTGGACATTTGCGGGGAGTGATGCTCACCATTGCAAGAAACAAGGGAGAAATAAGTTTAGGAATAAAAGTATTTTGTTTTTAAACCTAATTCAATGAAGCAAGGGGTGGTAGGAAATACGAATCCTCAACTTGGTATGTGCTTTTACTGGAGTTTCCTCCTGGAAAAAGCAAACAGTAAGAAAAAGCTTCTTTGGAAGCAGATAGAGACTGGAGAAACAACCCAGCTCTGCTACTCAGAGGAACTCAACTTTAACAGACCAAGATTTTTTATTGCCACTCCATAATCTTGTCTGGTATAAGAACAGCCCCCATGGAAATGGGCATGTACAGGACAAACCTAACAACTGGGTGATGGCTCACAGCTCTACAGAGACTGCAGCCCCAAACAGGTATAGGTAAAGGTTTGGAACTTTCACCAGCTGGGACTCTCATTTTCCCTATCCCACGGTGAGGACTGGTTTGAGGATAACAGACTACCCCTAAGTGTGAAACACTGCCACATCTGCAAGCAGAAATCAGCAGGAGAAGGGCTTCTGACTCCTGGAGCAGCCATGGCCATCACACTGTGGAGCTGCCAGCAGCTCTGCTATTATTCCAGCCTAAGCATAAATTGTCTCTAGCTGTTTGTTTCCCCATCCCTCAGCCACAAAATCACAACTGCCCGGAGCAACGGAAGAGTTACTAAATAACCAGTACTAAAAAGTGGCAGATTGTTTTAAATTATACCAGTGTACTTCACTGGTTATGGTATCTCCCTGCACAACACAGGGTGTCCCCATTTTAATTATTAGAAGGACACTTTTAAAATCAATTTGTAAAATTTACACCAGCTCTTTAAGGACCTTTATGGCACGAAAGTATGCTTCCACTTTAAAGCTTTTTTCTAACTCTAATGGCCACCCTACACACTCTTTAATGAGTGCCATTAATCCCAGCAGGGCTGTCTGAATAATATAAAACCAAACTAAATGTGTATGAAAAACCTTCTGTCCCATACCCAAACTCTATACAAAAGTTTCATATTTGTCTATTTAATAACCTATCTGGGTCCTTTACATGACAGAATAACAAAAGACATGAACAAAATCACACCAATTTTGGTGGCTTGTTCCCCAAAATGCGCTTTAGAAGTCTTTCCATGGCATAAACTCTAACTTCAGTGTGACTTAACAAGCTGTCTAGAGGGAGCAGCATGAAAACTAAAGACTGATGGTTTCCTTACTTATCTTTTTCTGTTTACAGTTGAGATTATTTTCTCATTAGCATGATAAATGGCTTAACATTTTTCACTACTTTCAATGATGATATAAGCCAGGTTTATTTTACAAAGACACAGAGCAAAAATTTTTTATAAAATAAATATATATGTGATTGAAATGTGTAAAGCAAATAATTTGCAGTCAGAAATGGTCTTTTTCCTTGTTTGCTAACAGACAACAAACTTATAAATGGGCTCAAAATTGTTTAATAAACACTCTTTCTGAACGAATGTAAGGAGATTCTGAAGACAAGCTGCCTATTAGCAATACCAGCCTGATTTTTTTTCATAATTCATACTCTTGCACTGTTCACTGAAAAGAGACTTATTTATATCTGTCTTATAGATGCTCTTAATGATGATTAATGACTTGAGGACATGAGAAAGAAAGCCAAGAACCTCTACAGAAGGTCCCAGAAGACTGAGTCCCAGCTGCATATCTTCTCCATCAATACAACTGGTATGTCTTCACCAGGAAGGTTTCCAACTTTTAGGGAAAAGTGATAATCTCAGAATTTCATGTGCTTCATACAGCTTTTCAGCCTGTATTTCTCATTTTCTTCCACTCTCTTAAACAGGTTCTCATTTCCTCGTTTATGCCAGACACATTGTAATCATATAACTCTAACCACCTCTAATCACTCCATACCTCAACTAGAGAGCTCCTAAATTGTTCCTACAGATCAATCCTTTGAGCTTTCCTAATTTCTTCCTTGACCTCATTAGTTTGCCAAAAACTTTCAGGCCAAGACATGCCCAGCTAATAGCTTCCATTCCAAATCTGTCCTCAATGTTAGTAAAATATGCAGTTAATTTAGTTTTTGTCCTAAGAGATGTAGATGAAAATTCCCTGAAACACAGAAAAGATTGATTTCCTCTTTTTTGAGCTTTTACTGGTAATTACAGTGATGATCTCTGCAACACAAGTGGTAAACAGATGCAGAAAAAAAAGCAGCCTTGTAGCAAAGAGAAAGAAGAAAAAAAGGATATTTAAAATGGGATCAAATTCTGCTCAAACATAAAGGAGAACTGCAAAATTCTTACAGCAGAACATGGCTTAGTGCTACTTACTGAACTTATGTCTTTCACTGGCAGAAGCAGTCCAGCACCACAGCAAAGTTATCCCAACAATCAAACAAGAAGACGTCTCAAAAATGTCTTTCTGGCTGATTAACAGATGGGCAAAAAAAAAAAAATCAAGATCACAGACCAAATTAAACTAGATAGAATACGTTACTTGTCTCTAGCAGCATATAAAATGGCAAATTTTCAGTATTTTGTATTTGGGAAAAACAGAAGAATCATAGGAATCTAAGGTGAGTTAAAAAATTAAAAACTGATCTAAGTTTATTTATTATTATTTCCACTAGATATGGCATGTGCCAGGAAAAGGGCTCTGTTGTTTCTACACTTTTAAACAAATTAACAACAGCTTTCCTAGCCAACAATGCACACTGCATTAATTCTAGATAACAGACTAAAAGACACCTTACTTAAGAATACTCTCAATTGCTACTTAGGATTTAGAGCAACCAAGTGCATGGAAATCCAATTTTACCCCAAGTAAGTCATTTTACTGTCATCAGATGTGAAGGGTGACAGAAACTGCAGACACCCTTGCTACTACAAGGTTCAAGTTGTTCAGTCTGCAGCTCCTCATGAATATTCTCATGGAAATAAGATACACTTCATCTCCTATGTGTTTCAGGAGACAGCACTGCTTCTTTCATTCCCTCCTGCAATGGGAGGTCGGGAGACAAGCATGAAAGCAGGCACAGTTTTGATGTCACTGTGAAGAACAAACACTGAAAGTCCCAGCGTACAACTGAGATTTAACAGCAGCTGAGGGTCTCTGAAAATGCAGGGCACCTGCAGCAACTCATTTGGAACACCTATTGTGTTGTAAACACACAAAAAAAAATCTTGCTAGTATTTTCCTATTGCTTACTGCAGTATTCACTGCTGCACTGACTTTAATCAGGCAGAAGTGGGGTTCATGCTGCCATTTGAACAAATGATGGGCAGAAAAATCTAATTCCCACTTTGCTGCATGACCAGACCCCACAGCTGCACGGTGGTTTCTCAGACAGGCTCTCTGCTCTGCCATCCACACCTTTTGCTGCCTGGCAGGGTTGCAGGTCTATGGGAAAACAACTAGCTGGGCAGGATTTGCACAGCACATTGCAGCAATGCTTCCATGCCTGCAAGTCCACTGCTAACAAGTCACATCCAAACACTCAGCAAGATGCAAGACTAAAGTCTCAGGTGAGAATCAAGGCACCAGCAGGAAAAATGAACAGCATTGTTTTGGAAAATGTAAAAAAAAAAAAAAAAAAAAAAAAAAAAAAAAAAAAAAAAAAAAAAGCATAATTTTCTTTTTATATTCTTCTAAGAGTGAGATCTAAGCCTCTGTGTCTTTACTGAAGTAACAAAGAGACTCAGGTATGTGCTCCTTATGACAACTTGAGACTGCTGAAGAAATGTTTATACAAAACCACAAAAGTTATGAACCATGAGCAAGCTTCCTCACTTCAATCAAACTGGCAAGTTTACAAATCTTAGTAACACATTTCATGACACATTTATTGCAAGATTACAGTAATGCCCATCTGCCCAGAGGCAGGAATGGAAAACTTAAGAGTTTGTATTGCTTCACTGAAATTTCACTTGCTGATTTCCAAATGAGCATCTCCAACTAGCAATATGTCTACTTCAGGAGATGGAACCTCTGAAAAACAAGATCTCCTGTACAGACTCCCATATCTGTAAATCCAGTCAGGAAAAAGTCTTAGAAAAATACTATGTTCCACAAGCAATACAATTATTTCACCCTTTAAAATTATGGCAAAATAAAAATTTTTCATGAATTTAAAGACTGGAAAATGCATGTGTCTGGATGATGTTCTTAGTCATATGGTTTAGTTCTAGATAGTCCTGAGAGGGGTGGGGAGCTGAACCTTGTGACACTTGTGACCTGCTGACTTGAGACATTCTGTGACTCTGTGATGTGTGATGCACATGCACACACAAACATGCATGTACCATAAGAAACACAGCTGGTATGCACATCTCTGCACCAACAACATGTCCTGCCACTCTGACTCACGTTTCAGACATGACTGAACACCACTGCTTGGGGCTGACCTGGTTCTCCCTGCAGGACAAAGGCCAAGCACAATATTGAGGTTGTTATGCCACTCCCCTCTTCCCTCTTTTGAAGGACAAAAGGGGTACAGAGAAAGATTTGGAGAGATTTGCCTTAGTCTGTTCAGCCACACCTGAGATTCAGCCTTGACATAAAACTGCACCCAGTGTCTTCACATGGACTTATCTCCTACCATTCCTACATCTGCAGGCTTGGGTAATTAATAGTCAGGGAATTGGTCTAATTAGTTTCAAATTAAATATTTTCAAAACTCACTGAGAATTAGTGAGTAAGCCATGCTAATTAAATATCGAAGGAATAAGCGAAAATAAGCATCAGGAGAGGTGTTCCTGTGCCCTACTCCCAATGCACAAAGGACTTAAGGGCATTTACTGGAACTCATTAATTAGATCTGTGAGCTTCTTTTTGACCCCTGAATTTTCTTTAACATATTAAGGCTGTGTAAAATATGTATAAATGCAAGGCATAGCTTTGAAAATGGATTTATAAAGCTTTTCCTAGAAAAAAACAAACCAGTGAAGGCTTTGATAATATATCCAAAAGAAGAAAAAAATACCCTCAACAATAATAATGTAACATCTCAAAGCAATACAGAAACACTCTCTTACCAGCATGCAAAATATATAGTAAAAAAGCACTCCTGCAAAAACAGTATAGTTATTCTTCTCATGGATATCTGAATATATGCAACATTGCATTAGCCCACAAATGTAGAGTGATGAAAAATGACCTGACAACAAGCAGAGAGAAACAGTGAGGATAAATACCCCAGTGAAAGTGGAAGATGGAATGGAATTTTTTCTATAAATATTTATGGCATCAGTGATGATCACTACTCTGCCTGGTGACCCAGCAAACGAAAAATAATTAGATTGTGATGTTTTTTGCCATCATGTAGAGGGAAATCCTGTCTGAGCACCAGGTACTTTGCTCCCCCTGTTCTGTCTCAGGCTTTGCACCACCAGCTCCCCACTCCAGGCTCTCAGGCTGCAGCCAGGAGAAAGGCTGGGGTGTATGGGGTAAGCAGCTCTAAATGCAGCTGCCCCAGCTGGGCCAAGGAGTGGGCAGCTTCAGCTCACACCCCATTTCTTTTCTAGGTAGCACACATTCTTGTCTCTCTCCTCTCACCCATTAAGGACTTTCTCAGACACTCAGGAACTGCTTATCTTTGGCTTCTCAAATTAATCTGGCTAAGCTTCATAAGATCCCAAAGTATTAAAGGAAACTGAGTACTTAATAAAGAGCTGTTTTCAGAAACAAACTAACCACAGCATAGCTTCATAAAAACAGCTTTCAGTGTCTCCCCCTTGCTTCCAAAGACCACTGCTTCAGACCAGGTAGTATTGGTGTTATTTCATCACAGGTATCCCTCTGCCCAAACTTTAAAAACTTAGAAAGGGGGCATGGTGACATCTGCCCATTCCCTGTGTGACATCTCCATGAGTGGCTCAGGGAGCTTTCCTTTATTACAGAGAAGTTGCATTAGATGTCTCCTGCCCTTTAATCCAGGGCTTATTAAAGTCAGTGAGGATGCTGCCTTTAAAATCGCTGCAAGCAGTGATTGCCACCTGTCTCATCATTCCCTTGCTGTGCATTGCAACAGCGCAATCATTCTGGGAGACAGGGGAGGTCTGCAGCAGACACACACCAGGACAGACTGACTGATCTGGTTACATGCTTCCAGGTAGCTTGAAGGCTTTAGTAGACAACAGCATGGAATGATGTTCTAAGGAGGCAAACAAAAAGGAAGCATATTTATCACATAATTTCTTTCTTTCTCTCATTACAATCTCAGTTCTCAAAAAACTAAAATGACATGTCCCCCAATTCTGTTGGATGTTCAATGGAGCCAAAACCCAATAATTAGCACTCAGGCCTTTCATTGCACAGAGGTTATTTAAAGAAAGGTGATATTTGACCTATAACAGCTAAAAAGACACAGGCAAGCAACAGGCATGCTATATTCAACTATCCAAGTTGCAGCCAGCAGCCTGAGTGTTGAAAATACTGTTGCATGAAGAAGACGTATGTTGACATATGGTTTTAACAGAAGATCAACTCAAAACCAATCTTAACTATAATTCCTCCCGTTTCATCCTTTGCAGATGACACACATCTCGTACACCAAAAAGAAGAGCAATGTTTTGGTTGTGCTTTCAGCTTCATAAACATAGTGAGTTCAAAGCCTGTGTTGAACATGGGTGTTTTCATCTGGCCCTGTGTTGTAGAATGACTTCATATCATTGAGATATTTTTCAGTCTAAATTATGCCCTGATAGGTTGCAATTTGTTACTTATTAAAATTGCAGCTGACCATTAAAAATTCATTTGTGGCATTCCTCAGATTCTCCAGAGTCAGCTGAAATAAAACCACCCCTGCCAAGTGGTTTCACAGCATGATACCTGAACAGCAGGAACATTTTCTACTATGTTCTTAAAACATTCACCTTTTTTTCTGAAATTTACCACTCTCACAACAAAAAAAAAAAACCCAAACAACCTTGACTCAAAAACATCATAGACAAGAGTGGGAAGGATGGTTGAAAGCTAAGCAGGGATGCTGGGAGATGCTGGAGGTAAACATTTCTGGAGAAGGTTCATCTGTTGGGATCTTTCAAGTCTTGGACTACAGTAACCACCTCAGGATTGTCCGAAAGCAAGCACAAACCATCCTGATCAGGAATCTCCTGTCTCCCACATTCATCACAGCTACCTAGACTCCCAAATTTAGGGTTCATTTTCTGGCTCTGCTCCAGACTTTGCCATCTCTGCATTTCAGCTCCCAGCTGTGAAGCCTGGCTGCAGGTAGGCACCCACCATCCACCCAGCATCAGGGACCTGGTTACACTGGTGGCCTCTAATAACCCCATAAGTGTAGCTCTTGGAGCAGGTTGGTGGTTTGTTTGGTTTGGGATTTTTTTATTATTTTTTGGGGGAGGTTTTGGGGTTTTTTTTTGGTGCGTTTTTTTTTTTAATAAGTTGGCATCATTAGAGATAAAAAGGAAACATGTAAGGGCTTGTATCGCTCCAAAGGCAGGGATAATTATAAAACACAAGTCTTACCTCATCACTGTCTATTTCATATTTTGCAACTTTAGCCACAGACAAATTGGTGCCCATGTTATGTTTTGATTTTTCCTCTTATTTGTTGCCTAATTTTCTTTTTTCTTTCTAAACAATACATCAAATAAATGACAATCCTTTTCTTTGAAAGCTTTTGTTTATATTTGTATGCCTGTGAAATTAACCGTGTAGACTCATAGAATGTTTTGGCTTGACCTTTAAATGTCATCTAGTTCAACCCCTCCTGTGCTAAGCATGGACTCCTTCAACCAGATCAGATCAGGTTAGATCAAGGTCTAACCTGACCTTGAGTGTTCCACAGAAGGGACATCTATCACCTCTCTGAGCAACCTGCTCCAGAGATTCAGCACCTTGATTGCAAAAGATGTTTTCCTTGCATCTAATCTGAATCTACCCTCTTCTAATTTAAAACCATTACTCCCTGTACTATCACTGCAAGCCTTGCTAAAGAGCTTGTCCCCACCTTTCTTATAAACTCCCTTAAGGTACTGAAGGACTGCAACAAGGAGTCTTCTCTTCTCCAGGCTGAACAACCCCATCCTTCTCAGCCTTTCCTCACAGGAGAGGTGCTCTGTCCTTCTGATCATCTTTATGACCCTCCTCTGGACTTGCTCCATCCACCAGGCTCACATCTATCCTGTGCTGAGGACCCAGAGCTGGATGCAACACTGCAGGTAGGGTCTCACAAGGGCAGAGGAGATGGAGACAATCACCTCCCTTGACCTGCTGTCCACATTGCTTTCTATGCAGGCCAGGATACTTTTGGCTTTCTGGGCTATGAGTGCACATTTGCCAGGTCATATCCAACTTTTCATCCACCAGTACCCCCAGCTGCAGTGTTGTTCTTTGCAAGGCTACTCTCATAGTTACAGCTTGTGGATATTTGAGACTCAGAGAAGAACTTGGGTATTGTTCCATTTCACCTTTTCTCACTAAGCTCTGTTATGACCAGAAATTAATGATTTCAATTAATCCCTTTATTATTATTTAGAAGAACTGATATTTAAATTTATTTTCCTCCTAAACTTACTTAATATGCTTCAACAACTACCTCTTAAGATACTCCCTTACAAGAAATTAAACTCCAAAGCTTTGTGATTGTTATTTGAATGTTGTCAGTTCAAACTTAGTATTAAATTAAAAGCTGTTTCATAATGTTAAAAAGAATGTTCTGTATAATAACCTGCCTTCTGATGGTAATTTTGTATAATTAATGCCACCTTTCTATGCAACCTTTTGTGTTCTAAAGTTTATTCTGTACTCCCACATGGAAAATTAGATCATTCAGCATGTGGAGGCATTTACAGAATACAGCTCACAACCACCCATTGAATTAATAAAATAGTGAAATGAAGGGAAAATTATGTTAAAATATCAGCTGTTTTTTTCTTTCAAGCACTACCAGTGTCTTCATTCAAATGACAGGAAAGGAGATGATGGTAGCACTGTGAGAGACCACCACCCTTCACATGTGCTGCTCCATCTCTCATCAGGACATGGAAAGTCTCTGCTGGAGAATTTTTTCCACCTTTCATTACAGACAAGCTAATGACAGACCTCACTGGAGTGGTAGGAGAAGGGAGCAGGTTCAGGCCCCAGCTCTCCCAGCCATATTCATGTACCCACTCTCTATTCAGCTTTAAATTCTTCTTCTTTAAATCATTCACTGGGAGACTGTGCACACCACAAACACACATCTACCTGAATCCAGGCAAAATATTTTAAAGCCATGCTGGGGAGCCTATCCACAGAACACAGCATGAATCCCAGACAGCCTGAAACTATGATGGAAGACCTGAGGATGCCTCCTGAAAGCTCATCATGCAGGCACAATATACAGCATCAAATGACCCTCCGTCTCCACCTTCCCCACTGTGCTCTGCATTTTTCCTTGCAGAAACCACACTACAGACATGTGCTATAGGTCTAGATGGTGGTTGCTGCAAAGGTAAAAATCTCCTATAATCTCATCATTTTAGTTTTTTCATCTTAGATTGTTTCAAAGTCTGAAGCCTGGGAGCAATTAAAACCTGTCAAACCTCTAGCAAGATCAAAGTTGGAAGATTTTTCTAATCCTCTGCATTTACATGTTTTATGCTTCAGACACCTAACTAAACTGCTTGAAAAACATCTTTAGAGAAAGTCCAATTCATTATCTTCCACTGTTTTTCCAGTTTCCTAACAGAAAATGGATATTTTCCCTCCCTTCCCTAATTTAGGACGCAGCACCACAGAATCTGTGCAGTAGCCAGATTCTGATCCATCTCAAAGATGATACTCTGAAATCACTGGAGCTGCTTGTGGGTTACACAATACAGTGGATTTACAGGCCAGGCCAGTTTTTTCACAATCAGTTTGCAGAAGCATGTTCAGTGGGCACCTCCAAAACTGAGGATTCCTTCAGTTTTAAATGTA
The DNA here is from genome assembly GCF_963513975.1 of Fringilla coelebs. Lineage (NCBI taxonomy): Eukaryota > Metazoa > Chordata > Aves > Passeriformes > Fringillidae > Fringilla > Fringilla coelebs. The sequence goes on from NC_140028.1 coordinate 129,187,790, forward strand.
CCATCCAGCAGAACTTATAGCATGTTTCACATGCATTAAAGATCTGCTGGTGACTTTAAGCTGATGATGAAGCAAACTTTTCAAAGACCAAAATACTCATCTATCTTCTAGGAGAGAAGAAACTGGGTAGCAAAAAATAAATGCAATAGTGGAATAAAGTGAAATTAGTATCTTGAAAATAGTTACAAAGTTCTGCCGGAAGGAGCAAAACATTTCCTGTCAAAATGAGTTGTATGTAAAGAATTTTCCTCCTGGTGTTTGTTTCCTCTTGTATTCTCCTCTTTCTACATCCTCCTCTGGGGCTATGGGATCTGATGACACTTAGTTTCAACCTGGGCAGAGACAGAAAAAGGGATTCCAAACATTTTGGTGGGAAGGACATAGGGTTAAAATGTAGGAAACTGCCTTTATTCTTGAGAGAATCAGGTTTATCTGGGCATCTCATTAGTGTGGTGCCAGGGAGTCCAGGGGAGACCTATCCAAAGGTAACAACTGCATAATTGTTTCCTTTATAGGTCCAGCAGCCCACAGGTATTACAGGAACAACCAGAAGGTACAGCTTACACAACCTTTCTCATGCAGAAGCATGTAAAAGAATAATACAATCCACAAAGAGGTCAGAGGATGCATTGTGATCAGCTCAAATACCTTCCAGAATACGAAGATGTCAAAATCTCTTCGTAAATGCAGCACTGCTACAACTATCAGCTGCTGCAACTATTTTCTTTTAACAATGTAGAACCTGACATGTACAGAATATGAATTAGTGTAAGGCTTTAGAAACAAATAAATAGAAATTTTACATGGTTCTTTTTTGTTCTTCCAAACAACCCCAAGCATAGTGTCACTGTCCCCCCAGCAAAACTGTCCTCCCTCTATGGTGCCAAAGGAGCTGGTCAAAACCAAAATGAAAACCAGCTTCAGTGAGATTTTTATTTTTATTTTTATCATGTGCCAAGTATGACAGCAGCCTGTGCACAGGAAGCATCTGGACACACTGGAAAGAATTTCCTGACCAGCTTTGAGTTACAAACTCAACTAACAGCTTTTTTTCACCAACTACAGAAGAGCAAATTGCTCCCATGCTATCGCTCTTGGGGAAAAAAAATAGGTGGGAGGGGAAAGAACCTCTCATTATTCTACCTAAAACAAGCAAACAATCAAAGACCAAAAAACCAGAAAAATGGATTCAGAGGCCTTTTTCATTACCTTTCTGCAAAATATTTTTATTGCCTTCAGTCCTTCCAAAATCAGTTACAATAGAAGAAGCAGCAAATAGAAGTTGTTAGGGAAGTTACACAAGGACCCACCAGAATTCTTTCAAGCGGGAAAAAAAGCAAGAAGAAAGAGATGAGGCTCAGTGGAAAACACAAGCAGATAGAGGTGGCTGAAAACAGTTGGTAAGATTTAGAAAATAAATATGGACAGTAGTAAAAAACACATTCACAACCATTCCAACATACAAAGATGGAGAAAAGTACAAAAGTTAACTTGGCAGTGCTGGGTTAATGGTTGGACTATCTAAGCGGTCTTTTCTAAACTTTTTGGTTCTGTGACTAATTAAAGGCTTCCTTTCTTGGGCAGTGGAAGGATCCTGAACAAGCTGAAATATGTATTGTGAAGGTTTTTGCCAGGCTTAGACTCCAGCACATGGAGAAGTGCTAGATGTGCTATTCAAGAGGGAGTTGTGAGGCCACAGAGTACAAGAAGCTGTGAAATGGTGTATTCACCTGCTAAGTGAGCAGCTGATGATCAGGAATACAATTACTTTCCCTGTAGTAACTGTGGATGGTGCCACCATCTGTATATTTATTTAAAATTCTCTGGATCCCTGTTAAACTTTGTTCCTTGTCATTTCCGTGGAATGAGTTTCACAGGTTATACATAATGTAGAAAGGAAAAAAAAATTCCTTTCAGAAGGCTTATTACTCACTGATCTTCTGCTCTGTTGAGAGACCCCTGTTCTTGAATAATAAAGCAAGGGTGAGAACAGTCTCATTCATTTCCTCTGACACACAGTATAGGAAACAGAAGAAATGATGACCAAAGTCACCTTCAAAAAATTTTAAAGCATGCAATGATGCCACAAAAAACTCAAATACTTTCTCCTGTGATACACATTCATGGAAATTTTAATTCTATCTTTGTCCCCCCTTTCAGGTGTACAAGTGAAGCTGATTTGTAAATGGTTGAGGCTCTGGGCAAGTGCCCATTTTCTGCCAGTTCTCAGGCCCAAGGGGAGTGCTTGTACACAGGTCATGGTGTTCCAAAGATCCCACACAAGAAGTTCCTGCCACCCTCCACAGTCATGCCACATTCCTGGCTCCTGCTGCCCAGCACTTAAAGTATCTCCCAGGGCAGGCAAGACCACAGAGTGGGTTTGTACTCTTATGGAAAACTAAAGCTACTGCACTAGAGATAACAGAAATCAGCAATTCTAGGCCACCCAGGAAAGGCACAAAGAGAACAAACAGACACATTCTTCAGGAAATAGATTGTCCTGCAAGAAGTACTTTGTTTATCACAAATGGCCTCCCATGCCTCTGCTTAAGAAACAAAACAAAGGGGAAAAAAACAGAAAAAAACCTGAGGTCCTACTTTAAAACTTTTTCTGTAAAACAACTTAAATTAAATTTCAGTGTATGTACAATTCTGGTGATTGGAAGAACGCTTTCCTTATCACTTTGTCTCTCTCAGTTGGTCCACACTTCAAATGTGTACTGACATGTAAGCATAAGAGGTGCATTTATACTTTCAGAAAGCTTTTAAATTATGCCATTTATATATATGACAGATGTCAAGAATCTTGAGACTGGGAAAAGACAGTTATGTGTAAATGTATAAATGTGTAATACCCAGGTTGATTTAGTATAATCTCATTCATTGGCCAAGCTTTGTCAGGAAACAGTCTTGCTATTTGATCTACAGAAGTTAAGAATAAGCAAGATGCCTCTAATAACAACTTCCTGAACAGTATGTCTTATTTGATAATGTCTCAATCCCTATATTCTTTTCAGGTATTATATTATTTCATGTATCTTTAATATATTCAACTGTTCTCTTTAGTGTACATTCTTCTCTTATTCACAACTATAAAATCAAGAACATCTGATTTTTATCAGATATATCTCTTTGAAAATCCCCAAGCCCAACAAATTCCAGCAAAACTAGAGGGAAGCACAACAGAGGAAAGACTCTCCCGCACAACCCAGAGTAGAACAGGGCAGAACAGGGACAGCTGCTTGTAACACTCCCATCTCAGATTCTAAGTGCTCCAAGTGAGATTCAAGACACCACGTGGGTCTGACAGTTTGTGCAAAGCCTGTGATTCACAGAAGGGAATTTGGCATGGCAGGTCTGCTCTGAGAGAAATGTGTGTCAAGAGCTCAAGCATTAATACATATGTAACTGAGCATTTGCTACCAGTTAGATGCTTCTAACTTTCTCCAGGAAAGAGACATTTCAAATTGCCTTCTCAATATAATTTGGATATAACCTGTACACATACCAGATTTAAGAAATTCCTTAGGTATTGTTATTAGCACACCTGAACTGCATGAAGTACTGCTGTGCTCTGCATTACAAGCCACAAGTGTGAGGATTTGCCTTATCTGAAGCACAAAAGCAGAATCCCAGGAACTAATCTGATCCCTCTATCAACAACACATTTAAAGGAAGATTATCTCTTCTACAAAGACTGGGTGTCCTTCAGCAAGTCAGTTCCCTGCTGGCTGCTATTGATAGCTGAACAAGCTATTCCCAGAGGTACCACTGCATTTCCCAACCAGCCATGAAGAAAAGAAACACAACCATTTCCCAAGTCAGATTCACAGCTAAAGAAAAACCAAAGATGAACTCAAGTGCTCATTTCTCTGTGATCAGAAATACCTGATGTTGTGAAATGTAGCAAACTCTTCTCCCCCCTTACCATTTTCAACTGAATTTCATCATGTACCTGCAAGACACTAGATGGGACTTCAATAGTCAGCATTTCACAACAGTGAAGGAGGGGAAAAAAAGTCTCAACTACACAAAACTCAGATGTATATACACATACAAAACCCTGTTTTCCTGAGATTTCAATCCCATCCACTGAAGTAGAAGGTCCAATAAGCACCTGAAATTTCTTATACTTATCTGATCAAGGTCTCCAAACCCCTGACACATATAACAATTTTTGTCATCCAATTGGTTCAAATAAAGCAGTGACTGATTTGGTCTACTGCTTTTTAAAGGCCTATCAAAATTATTTCTTGATTGCAAAACAAGTATAGGTTATAGCTGGTAAACACTTGAGAGCGCTGATTTATTGGTTCATTGGTGTCTGAAAGCATGGCCCAAAGGCTCCTCTTGAAAACCTTTAGAGTGCAACTACTATTTATTAATGATTATTGCAGTCTTTTGTAAGTGGGAAAAAGATCAAGCAGTCAATTCAGCTGACTATACTTAAATCTACTAAACCAAGAACAAGCACTGAAGCTGGTCCACTACTGCCATGCAGGAACGGTTTGGGGTAAATTAATTCACTTCTGACAAATATATCCCTCCTACTTCTATCCACAGAAGTACCTGAGCATCTTCTATTTACTTTCTAAGTTACCATCAAATCCTGTTTCACCTTTCTAGTTATTGCTCCTCCCAGGTCCTTCTATACTCATTCTGTATAATAACAAGGCTTAGTAGTACAGAAAGGGGAAAAAATAACCCCATACACTTTTTCCAAGTGATTCTCCATGCCCAAACTCTCACAAGGTCTCATTTTACCAGATAAATGTATAGTTGCAAAGAAAACCACAGAATTAACCTTAGACAATAGTATAGATCTATATTCCCTCTGAAGGGAAGATATCATTTTCCAATTGCAGTGCAATCATACACTTGAAACATTATTCTTGTTTTATTAGATGCTTCTCTGAAGTGACAAGAAGGTAATGCTTATTACTTTCTCCAGTCCCAAATCTGGCGTTTGTCCCAGCAGCAGAGGAAGGGGACTGACAGAACAGAACTATACTTTCCTATCCAGGTGCAAATCATAGCACAGTTACTTAATTTTCCTGAAATATATAAGAACATATTTTCTACATTCACTGCTAGGTGTCTGACAGTAATAATATTTGGACAAACTTGTCATAATTATTTCTAGATGCTAACTCATTCCACTAAATATTCCTACAGTACTGCCAGTGTAAACACTAATGAAACACCCAGAGCAGGCATCATTATCACTCATGCTCCACAGTGATGCCATGTGAATATGCAGGAGAGCAAACGTTGCCCTCCCACAAATCCTTCCTTCCCATCCTTTACAGAATTCCTGTGCTTTTACATCAGCTGATAAAACAACTTTTAATCATCTGCACTGGCATACACAGATGCCAGTGGCATACACAGTACATTTTGGGCCTGCATTTTTGGCAATACATCCTAAAATTTTGCAACAGCCAAGGCTTTGATTCATAAGCCATAAGATCATAAATAACCACACAGATACTTTCCACTTTTAATCCAGTATCTCATCTAATCTGCACATAGAACAGTTCAAAGAATATCTCTTGCTCAGTTCCCTTAACAAAACAGACAATGGCAAACTACCAAGACCGGTTAAATATTTCTGCTGCCTGCCCTAATATTCTCTGCCCTTAGTTTTGGGACTGGCAGTAGCTCAATAACTCAGAATTGTATAATTTATGAAGAAATACATAGTAAACATAAATGAAGTATAGTAAGTATATAGGGATGTTGTTTTTCTCCTAAACCCTGAATGAAGTAAATTTATGCACATTTTGCATACAGCAAAAAGACACTTATGCATAAATTATATTCACTTTTCACTGTGTATTTTACTAGTAGGAAGAATCTTGCAGTGCAACAGAAAACAAACTCTTTCCTATGGAAAACTAATACACGCACTATTTTTGAGTCATGTAAAGAATAGCACAGCAGAGAAATTATTCAAAGATTCTTTCTCTGGCAGAGAACTGACCAGACAGTAAGGTAAATCTACGGATGATCCTAAAAATTCTCCAATTATGGGTGCATGTCTGAGCTTTGCCCACAGTGTTTACATGACCTGCAGTGAACATCCTGAACTACAGCCAATATTCACTAGAACCAACTACTGTGTAAACAACTGTGAAAAAATATACAGGAAAAGTTTTTTCAAGTTTGTAGCCTGCAACTGCATACAGTGGGAATTGATAAAGCTTTTGCAATACAAATAGTGCCCCAAATCAGTTCTCCACACAGAGAAAGTTTCCAGTGATAAAGGACACATGTAAGGCACATTCTTTTAAAAACCTAACTCCCCTGAAGCAGCACATTGTTCATAAAGGGAATGGTGTTTAAACAGGAAAAAGTCTACTTTCAACAAATCTAAAATCCAACAGATGTTTCCTTCTATCCAAGCAAAACAAGTTTGTGACCCATTTCTGCCCAATCAGAAAGCTTCAAAATTATTTCTGCAGGGAAAAAAACCCCTCCATACTTGCCAGAATGATCTTGGAAAACAAATTCAATAAAACTAGTATTTCAAACATTACTAAAGTGAATTAACTTTAAAAAAAAATCAGTGCTCTATAAAGAGAATGTCTTATGATCTGGATTTAAAGAGATACAACATTATAATTTTGGTTTGTGAAAGTAGGGCAGACTGTTAATTCACAAGTGCTCTGCATTGCAATTGCTCTCCTCAAATCCCTTTAACCTTCTGCTTCTCCTGCAACACCCCTCCAAAGCTCCTGGCTGCTCTTGGCTTCTTCAAATTTCATAAGACTTCTCTTCCTCTGCAAACAGCAACTAAATAACAGAAGTGGCTGAGCAGAATTTAAAAGTGGATCTTTAAATTCTATTTTACAGTATACACTAATCATACAGCAAGCCTAAGCACTGTGTAGAAGTACAGAAGACAAAGAATTTCAGGCTTTGCCAAAGTTGTGTGGTTACACACATCGCTGTTACACACCTTACTTTGACTTACCATCAGGAGAAAGTTTCAGGACTTTCAAGATGTACCTGGTGGATTACACCATTACAGAGCAAAGCTGGATCTGGTGATGTCCTGTTGCACAACTGAATGTTGCAAAGATAGCAGCTTCCAAGGAGTTGGTGCACTTTCTGTGCCCAACCATACTGAACTGAGATGGATCACAGGTTGCTGAAGATTTTATCAATGTTTTATATCTTTTATGAAACGTAGCTGCAGAGGTCAAATTAGTCACATCAACAGCTAGATGCCAACATCAAACCCAAAGTTAAAATAGTCTTAAACATGAGTATGACAAGTGTAATAAGTGCATGCAACCTCCTGTGCCACTTTACCTCCACAAGCCCCTTCTTTGCTGGATTTTAGTCCAGTTATTTCTTGTCCAGATATTTTGTGAGCATTATACAAAGTTCCCACCTCTGTATTGTTTTATGTGCAGCACCTTCAGCATTAAGGTTCCTTACCCCAGCTGAAGCCTCTGCATGCCCTGAGATGAATATAAGAAGGCAGAACTGAAATCTGCCAGCCACGCAATGCACCATTATTACACCCAACAAAAATATCAGCAATGCAAAGGAGACCCACTGAGATGCAATTCAAATCTGCCTATCAAACAATTATAGCAGAAAGTAGAAGCGGTTTTGTCTCTCCCCCAGTAATCCTATTTGTCCTTTAAATAGATCTTAAGCATAATCTTGAACTGTCAGCATTTTTGTAAAGAAATACCAGCTCAGACCTAATTGGATTTGTCAGGCAATCACAGCTCAACAGTTCTTTGAGATCTAACAGCTGAACAACTGTGGGACAACCTTCCATGTTATAATATAAGAATCTGAGTTCATCTCAAGAGGGAATATTTCCTCTGAAATTAAGTGATAAAAAGACATAATTTGTTTCACAGAACCCTGTGCCTTAGCAATATCATGATGTGGTGTGACATAGCTGAGATTATGTGAGCTACCCTATATAGAAAATGATCTGCAGTTACCTGTTAAACACTTTCAGCTGCTCTGAATGTAGGAAAATGGGGGTAAAGAAAATCACCAAGAATTCTGACTTGAACATGTAACAGCAGCATTTAAAAAGAGAACATGTATATATTACATCACATAAAAAAAATAGATGGCAGAATATGTATCTTAGCTGAAGAGCAGAAATACTTCCTATTCCTATAGACTTTTTGGCTCACCAACATATATAAACATACACACACAATCTGCTCTCTGTGTCATCAGCCTCCTGCTCTGTTCAGGCTTCTATGGACTGGAATAATGCATATAAAGACAATCTAGGGGATAATGGCCTAAAGGCCACACTATCCTCATCCTTTGCAGTGATGGAGAGGTTGCATGTTCAGGAAGTACAAAAAGCCAAATCTTAAAAGGCTTCCAATGCCTACAAATTGTGGTTTCTTTAATGAAGATCTGGATTATTTCATATGTATCTGGATGCAGAAGAAAAGTTCTTATACAGATTTTATGTTGAAAATTGAAGTGATGTTCATTTCCCTAATTTTAAAATAACAGTCATACAGATTTTAACATTTGTATTTAAGTACTCAACAATGTTATTTTGTGTATTTGCAGAGTTGGTAACCAGCACGTATATGACTGAGGAATATAAGCAAACTTTGCACTGAATTCCAACCCATGCTTTGACCTGGGGAAAAAGCAAATTAATCTTTTGAGTCTATCATTATTAATAGTCAGGAGTTACACACTCTCCTACCTGTTGGCTTATCCACACCAAGGAATCCAGCCTGTCCCAGGATTTTAAATACTTTATGTGCTGGGAACTGTCCTTCTTCTTCCCACTTATCCACAAAGGGATTAATCTCCTTGTCAATGATCTAGATTTGGAAAAAAATTGTACAAGTTATAAACACAGACATCCTACAAAAAAACTTTTGACTACTTTCACCTAAAAACTCTAATTCAAGAAGAAAAAGACAAAACAATATACAGAGAAAAGACCACTAATTTTCTTACTTCCTGATGGATATCCTTATTTTCCACTCACCCACAACTATTAAAACAAATGCAATCAGGCAAATGTGAATAATTCTTTTAGCCATTACTACTAGAACAGGCCGTCAGGGCTAATTTAAGCCTCCCCAAGGTCTATGAAAATGGCTGTTTCCCTCATTATTTGTTACCTTTTTTGGTACAGTTTCTAGAAAGTGACAGGAAAGGAAATCTGGATTATCCTCAAAAGAACCTTGGCAAAAAAGGTTGATCTGTTCTTGATGACCATACACAGTTCCAAGAAAGTCAAGTAGAAGAGATTAATTTCCTCTCCCTTTGCCTGAAACACTCTCAAGGAAGTTGGTGCTGTTTGCAGCATGCCTGTATTTAAACCTCCCCACAAATCTGACAGAACATGTACTGGAAAAGTATGACCTTCTTCCAGAATTGACAATATTCCAAACCTAGTCCCTGAGCAGCTCTTGTCTGTGCTACCGCTAATGCTGCACACCTTCCAAAAGTCAGTGTCCTAAGCTGCCTGACTACAGTCCTTACACTGTTCAGGCTGCAGCGTTCCCTTCCCTCCCCTCTGCAAGCAAAACACATCTGCAGTATAGCCACTACATTCAGTGACACTTTCAGGTTTCAGGGCACAAGAGCTGGATGTTTTGCTCCACAAAGTCCCAGATTTCCATGGCCATGGGAAAGGAGCAAAGTGGGCAGCCTGCAGGTGTGTTCTTGCTGCCCACCAGCTCACCAGGAGGCAGCTGGGTTGTGCCCAGCCCTACCCAGCTCTGCAGCCCAAACCAAGCCTTGGCACAGGCTGCTTCTGCCATGCAGCCAAGGGCACCACGCACCTCGGTCAGCCTCACGAGGGGGTCCAAACCAAACCCTACCAAACTAAACACCAGTTCCCAACAGAAAGGTAATGCCTGGGACCATGATTTTACTGCTATGCTGTTTCATGAAGAGAGAATTTGGTATTTCAAGAACTTACTCCTGTTAGTCTTCTTTCCCCACTAAATAAACAAGTCCTGTGGTGCTAACTATTTCTTGAGCTGGAAATAGAATCCTCTCCCTCCATGACTGCCGCGTTCTTGAGACCCTGCGAAACCTTCTTCCAAACTATGTATTTATTGCACATTCTTTGGAGAATTTCAGCCCATATATGGCTGCTTTCTGTCTTCCAGTTGGCCACAAAAATAAGCATACTTGAATGCTGGTAACAGGAAAATCACTTTTTCACTTCTCTCACCAAATTCTGAGAAATTCGTATACTGAATGTTCAACTCATTCAGTAATTATTATCTCTCTCCCACTGTTATATTGATTAACACAGGCCTAATGATCAATAGTAAAAAAATACTTGGCAGAACCCTATCTAGGAGAGCTCACATTTCTCCTCTAATTACCATATCCCATATGCTCAGATCCTAAGAGGCTGACCCTCAATGTTGAAGGTGGTGAAACACCTTTTTGGCTGTAACAGCATCTGGCAATGCTCATTGGATAACACCCAGGAGAATACCTGAAAGAGCATGCAAAAAGTTATTCCAGTATTTTGATGGATCTTAACAAAAATATGTGGTGAATATACTAACATAGAGTTTTGTTTGTTGTAGCTGGTACTGGGCCAAGTTTTTTGTAGCCACATACAAAGCTACCTTTGATGTTAAGCGCATTCTCAATGACTAAGCCATGATTTCTGCAGGTTTGCTCCTGTGCCTTTGAGTAAAACTCAAATTGCTTAACAGAACTGATTTATTACCAGGTGAGTTTGCCATGTTGAGTAAAACAAGATCTTCCCTGCATGACACAACAAATAAACCCCCAAAGACAACCTCACTGCATAAACCATAAATTGTGTATGGCTTTAATTTTTTTTTTAATCACAGTCCAGATACTGATAGCCACAGTTTCTTCTTAGCTATTGGACCATTCACTGTCGTTTTGTGGGAACACCTTCCCTTGTACAACCTCATAAAAACATAAGCCAAATTCCTGAAGAACTACAGTACTCCTCAACTGGCTGGTGCTTCAGCACTGATTACTGGGTACTGTCATCCCTTCCTAGAAAAGCTAATTGAAACAAGAAGAGGTATTTTTAAAGGGTCAAGCCAGCAGTGACTGAATGATCACAAAATTAAGCACTTGTTTAAAACCTTGCTGAAGACAGGTCAAATAATGCTTCGTATTTTAACCATCTGATTTGTCCCCTCCCCTGGCTTTAGCTATTTCCTCACATTTGTGTCCTCAGAAAAACATTGTACACTTGAACTGCAGGCAAATATTATGTAGGCATCTTAACTTAAACCCTACGGTACCCACGCAGTGTTTGGCAATTACACAGAAGCCAGCTTTCACCAGTATGTGAGCAGCTGGCCTGCTTATTTGTATATGCCTTATCATGAGAAACATGGAAATCATGGGTGCCAGCATTTAGACTTCCATCACTGGGATACCAACTATAACTAAAACTTCTAAAACTAGAAATATTTAGCACAGCATACTACAGGTATCATCTGCCACAAAAGAAATCTTTCCACCTGATCTAGCTGGCCAAATCTCAATGGCATTTGGGATGTAAAGTTGATTAAGGAGCCATGTAACTTTCCCACCTGCTGAAGTACCAGTATACCACAACAAAAACTGCTCTTTTCCTGACAGCAAGGGCACAGTAAGTCTTATGTGAACTGTATGTTTGAACAGTCTGTATGGAACTGGTGTTTTTGTCAGGCTACTTTGTCCAGACAATAAAGATGCAAACCTAAAGGATCAGGCTCTGGAGGCAGCCTTGTTTTAGCCTGCATCCCAGCATTGGCTCAGGCTGCTCTCTGGGGAGCCTTCAAGAAACAGCCTCAGGGCTGTTATCAGCTGTGAATTATTAAAAACCCTCTGGATACTTGCCCAGTCGGGAATGGATCAAGCAAAAAAAAATTACTTCATGTTGAATGATGGTACGAAAAATAAGTGTTTTCATTAGAAACTGTCTTGACAGAGTTTTGTGAAAACAGCACCTGTAGCTTCCTGGCCAGGACTGGGGAAATGCTGTGGCAGGGTTAGAGATATAAATTCAGATTTTTTTCAGAAATGGGTACTTTTAGTTTTTCTTCAGAAAAGAGCAATGAAAATATCCCCCCAAATCACTGCCATAGCTTTGACTATTTTCCACTGAAACTTAGCATGTTATTTAAATGAGAAAAGTAACAAAAATATGTGATGCTGATGCTCAGTATTTTTTGCTGATATTGTAGTTGTATCACCAACTACCCAGAAACATTAGAAATGTCATTGAATTCTGAATTCTAAAAGAAATGCATTCTACAACAGTAGAAACTGTACCTGAATTAATTTGGGTACTGAGAGTATGTATAGATGACTTTTACAGCAATTAAAGATTAGTTTTCATTATTCAGCAGCATGTTTACCTCCTATCATGCAATTCAGAAATTAAAGACCACACCAGTTCTACACACAATACCTCTCATAAGTACCCCTTGTAAGACTGCACAGCATAACACTATTAGCAAGATGATGAATTTTGAAACAAGAAATTGAATACTTAAAAATCACACAAATTTTTACTACAGCTTCCTGTGAGTTACACCTCAGCTGAGATTAGACTAATTTATTAGAGAAGCAAGAGAAAATGTCTAAGTAAAGGGTATTTTGGATTAAGAAGATTAAATTGAGTCTGTGGAGCCAGGATTAGATTAGATGTTAGGAATAAATTCTTTACTCAGAGGGTGGTAAAACACTGGAACAGGTTGCCCAGAGAAGTTGTGGATGCCTTGTCCCGGGAACAGTTCAAGGTCAGGTTGAAAGGGGCCTTGAGAAACCTAATCTGGTGTCCAGCATCCCTGCCCAGAGCAGGGGGGCTGCAAATAGATGATCTTTAAGGTCCTATCCAACCCAAACCATTCTATGATTCTGTGATTTTAAGACATAACTGTTCCATATTATTTTAGGAGCAGAATTTTTTTCCCCTTTGAATCAAGTTACAGTAGTTGAACTTAGCTCTATTGATATAATAACCAAAGATGACACAGTTAATAGGATCTTTAATGTAAAAAGCACATAAATAAACAATAAACCATTAATGACAGTTCTTGAGTGGTTATACCTAGACATTAGTGCAACAAAGCCTTCAACAAAAGGTAATAGACCAGAGATTCCTTTGCTTACCAGATCATCAATAAACAAAGCAAATAATTTACAGCCTTCAAAAAAACAACTGTCCTTCAGTTTTAATCAAACCCACAAGAAGCAATGACTGCACAGTGAGACAACTCAGCATTGTAGCAACCCTGTGTTGAGGTCAAGGTAGTACTTTAGAATGATACAAGGCAAAGCTGAGGTGGGCAAACCAATGGGCCACACATTGGTGCTACCAAACCTGGACACCAAACCCACCCCAGGGGTGCAAGGACCCCACTGGGGAGCTCCTGACTGGCCACATGTGCAGCCTGTGCAGGTCTTCTCAGGTGCTGCCAAGGAGGACCTCGGGGAGGTTTTCCATGATGATACAGCGTTGAACTGAAAAAGTTCAATTTAAAAGTAGACATCCATTTCATGACCCTGTGAAAAACATGTGGAAGAAAAAAGTCCTAAGATCAAAGAGCAGCTGCCCACTTCCCACATGCTGATCTCCACCTTGGTTCCCCCAAGGAATGCATCCCAAGCACACCTGAATAAGTTTCTCAGAATATATTACTCATTTCTTCTCACTCCTGGGCTTGGAGGTCACAGCCCTCCTTGACCCTCTCAAGACTCTTCCTAAGTCCTACATAAAGTTTGATGGACAATCCTTTCCCAGTAATACTCTTCAGAAAGGCAGGGAAAAGACCACAGGGAAAGAGACTGAGGTGTGGAAACACATTCAGGACAGAACTAGGGAGAATATAGGTGCGTGAGAGAAGCAGGTCAGCTCCCTGCAGCTGCTACCTACTAGAGAGGCTGTGGAGAGACTGAGGTTCTGCCATGGCAGCTCACTGAAGAGAACGTCTTCAGCACACAGCAGGCAAATCCATGCCCTGCTGTCCCTCCAGCATTTATGAAGGAGGGACATTTCCCTCCAGCACTGGCAGGATGGATGGCAGAGCTGTGCTTTCAGCCCCCACGACACATGGTAGGAGACCCTAGCAGAAGCCAGGGGCTGCCCACGTGCCTGGATCACCCAGTGTGGTGGTGGAGAGCCTGACCTGACAGGCTCAGCACCATAGCAGAAGAGGCAATCATTCAGTCTGACACTGGGTGCAAAAGCAGAGGCAGTATGTGACTTAAAACACCACAACAAGCTAAAAATAACCCCATTAAACAAATATGATTTAACCACACAGCAGCCAGAAAACGTTCCCTGCAGTGCTAACCTTGCCTGCTCATACAAAGTTATTTAGTGCACTCTCTTCTGGCAAGCAAAATCCTTCATTACAGGCTTGCCTGTGGTCTGCAGTAATCTAGAGAGCAAAGCTGCAGCCTACTGCTTCCTCTTTCAGGATGCACCATCAGTACAGGGCAAAGGTCTTCAGGAAGTTTTGAAGGACTGTTTTCTGGGGATTGTTTTCTTTGTGGGTGGGTTATTTGGGGGTTTGTTTAGTGTTTTATGGTGTTTTGGGGGTTTTTTTGTTTGTTTTTTGTGGGTTTTGTTGTTGTTGTTGCTTTTGGGGTTTTTTAATACTATCTGAAACAAGGGGGGTAGCCCTCAATCCTGCTATAAAAACATGTGTTATTATTAGTTAGGAGCTCACCTAGGAGATCTGTGTAAAATATAACTCATTGCTATACAAGGGGTCATGTCCAGATAGCAAATGTCACAGATGCTGCCAAAACAATTCTCTGCCTCACAAACAAGTCTTCTCTTGTCCACAATATAGAAGATTTGGCATTTGGATACAATATGCATCTCTTACTCAATATTCCCAGGTGGCTACCCAGCCAAATATATCATGTGACACGCCTGGGCAAATGATCAGCTACAAGAATTGTCAACGAAAAATTTGCCCTATTTGCATATGGGATTTGAGTCTGGGCCTCAATGATGATATGGAAACTTTTGTTGAGCGGTCATCAGACTGTTTCTGGAAACAAGCCAAGAAAACATTTTCCATGATGACATGAGGTTGAACTGAAAAAATTCAGTTTAAAAGTAGACATCCATTTTGTGACCCTGTGGAAAATGTGGCAGAAAAAAAGTCCTAGACGTAGAATTTTCTGATAATTAAAATAAAGAACAAAACTGAAGTAATTTTGACTAAAGTTTTTCAAACATTTGATTTCCCCGGCTTTTCATACAAATCATATGCAGAAGCCAATGGCTCTATTTGGTGCCTGCAGGATAAGGCGTAGCCCACAGGGAGAAAAAATCCCTACTGGATGAAGAGGATACTTCAAGCCAGCTGGAATATATCACTGAGAAGGAAAAAAAAAAGTGGGTTTCTCCAATGCTGCTGCATGTATCTGTGGCCAGAAATGACCTTCCATAGAAGCTTCCGATGGATTTTAAGCCAATATTGAGTTGTCTTACATAAGGAAAAAACCCAGAAAATTTTCCTAATGGCTGGAAAATATAACGCTTTAATGGGAAATGCATGCAGTTAAAACTGATTAATCAGAGCACAACAATTCCTTTTTGTACCTTCAATTAAGCTGTGCCACAGGCAACAAAGTAATCTGCAATCTGCTATTGCACTGGGTACCAAAGACTGCAGTGATCACCAAATACGGGAACAAACAGTTACTAAAGGAAATTTTCCCTTTCTCAGAGGAAAAAAAAATAGTGGAGGGAAAAACCCTATAATGTAAGAGCTGGCAGTTTCTCGTTGCATAATAAAGCACACCTGTCCTCATCTGTTTTTACAAAATCTGATTTTCCATGGGGAAAAAAGCATGCACTTTATAGGCATTCTTCAATTGTGCCTGGTCTATTCATTTGTCAGTATCTAGACATGTTTCTGTTTAAATCATTGTGTTTCTTCCTTTTCACTGCAAGACAGTTCCTTGCAACAAACCTAAAAGGTAAAGCAAGGCTGATTACTGGTTCAGAAATTTGAATACTGATTATCTTTTGGTCCCATACATCTGACTACAGTTTTTACTTCAGGAAACAAAATCCAAACCCTGAATCAACTACAAAGTTTTTTCCAACACTTACTGAAATCTTAAAATGCTAAAAGTTAACCAGGCAGTGCAGATGCATGTCCTGCCCTCCACCCCATGCAGCTGCTGGCACATCTGGGAGCCCCATTGCTGAAGCAGAGAGGGCACACATCATCACCATGCTAAGAATATGAAAGGTTCAGCCCCCCACCCGGAGCTGAGCCCTGCTCAACCATTTCCTGAGGAGTGAGAGGCTAGAAGGCAGCTCCAGCTGGGAAGGAACACACATGATCCCAGCCAACACCTTCTCCCTCCTATGTCATTTTTCCAAAGACAGTTGTACAGACAAATCCCTCCTGTGCAGACTTGAGTGTCTTGGCAGTCCCTGCACACTCACAAATACACCCCCTTCAACTGCCCTATCCAAGAGTATGGCAGAAAAGGGAGGACCCCAAAATTTGTGAAAAAGTGAGTGCTGAGGGCACAGCTATTCCTAGGATCTTAGGGCAGATGCTTTTAAACCAGGGTAGTCCTACAAGACCAAAAATGTGTACTGTGCCAATCTAGGCACTGATGTGGGATGAGCATTTTGGGTGACAGGGCCGCTGGAATACTATCCAGGCTACTTGTACTGTTTTGAAAGAGATACAGGACTGTGCAAGTGACCACAGAGATTTTCTTGCTCCTGCAAATCATACTTTCCAACACAGAGGTGCTGATTAGATAGAGTTTAATGTCCACCAGAGGCTGGCATGCTGGGGTTTGGGTCCTCCTTCTGAATCTGGGTTACATCCCTGGAGGAACAAAACAAGTTTTCTCACTGAAGCCCACACCATCACATTTGAACTGTCAGACAAAAACAGTCTCAACCCCAGTTTTTTCCTCAGGCATAAAATGCTTATTAAGACACAATGTTAGTTATCATAAATGCATAACTGAATTGCCTAATAAAATGTGGCAATGATAAAGCAATATAATAGCTAGATCTGAGGCACAAAAATATCCACAAGGCATAGTTGTACTATGTTGTACACAGTTGTAGTAACAGTAAAAACTGTTCACTGAAAAGTCTAACTAGATACAGTGGAAATTTGTTCTAACATTGATATGAGGCAGGAAAACAAAATCCAGTGTTAAGACACAACAACTCAATCTCAATGTCAGCTCTACTCTGACACCAGGTAACAAATAGGAGCACTGATTGCAAAGCTGCCTTAATTGCACTTTTGCTACACACTCAAACATTTGTACAGAAAGTGACATTTTTCCTATTATGAGAAAAAGCTTTTTACAGAGCTTGCTTAAATAAACTGAACCTCATTGTTTTTCCACTCCTGTTCTCCTACACTGATTTAAAAGCGCTTCTTGGTAGGGCACTGGTAGGTGTACTTGATGGGCTCTCACATTACAGTGGTATATCCCAGCTGCCTCTTTGAGTAACAACAAAATTCAATGATGAAGATTTCCTCTCTGATAAATTCTACCAAAAATTCTTGGTACCAGCAAGAGAACTAGCCCCTAAATGTTTGTGTGATGTTTCTGGCAGGCACAAGATGAAAAAGACTACTGCAATACCCCAGAACTGGGAGTACATTTTGCTTCCCTTAGACAGAAGGGCAGTCAGTGCAGAATCTTGGCCTTGCCAGTGTCACATCTGTTTTCTTCCAGAAGCGTTTAACTTGGGTGTATGGTAAATTAGGTTTTAAAATCACATGTGCCAGTCATGTATTGTTATGATTCAGCTTCATGTTTTCTCTCTTCCAGCTTAGGGAGAAACTGGCATTTAAGTGATTCTTTCTAATACCAACATGCTTCACCATCCTGTGGCAGGGGTTTATGATTTCTTACAACGATAAATAAACCAGCTCCATTCAAGGTGTCCCAATGTTAGTAGTGGTCACCCTTCATTATTTTGCAGGTAGTCAGAAAGAGCCAAATTATTTTGATCAAAAATTTACAGAAATTTTACCAGAAAGTTAAAGGAAATGTCAATATTAAATTCAGATCCTGCATGCTCTAATACAAAGAGACGTTAACTGCTGCAAAAAAATATTGATATATATTAATAAACAGAAACTCATGACATACAAGCCAAGAGTGGCAAACAATGAAGCAGTGTCCCTTGGTGGAGTCTCATTGTCATGGGGGAAATTCTCATCCTACAGATACACAACACTGTGTAACTATACCCAAGTCATCACTGGGCATAAAATGAAATGTCATTTTTACATTACATGCAGCTCCAGCAAAATGTATGTCAAATTTCGCCATTTCCCAAAGTTTCTTACTAGCAGTGCCAGAGAAAAAGACAAATAGGCAGCCCAGATACATTCTGTTTGTATATGAATACTATTAGACATACTTACACAGAATAAGTTAAACTTTTTTCTTCAAACCAGCTATACTAATTACTGAAGCAAGCTGTAGGATATCAGTGTACTGCAAGCATTGTTCAACAAATTAAGGAAAAGTTACGTTTTCAGTTTCCAAGAGGAAGGGTGGTGACCTATAAAGTTGTAAAGGAAACCACTCACAGGATTATTTCAATACCCTTGCTAAAAACAGCCCCCTGGAATTATAAGAGTCTCTTCCTCATCCTGCTCAGAACAATTGGAAAATTATAGATCATTTAAAGTATGTTAATACACTAAAAAATAAAATCAATGCAAACAAACAAACAAAAAACCCAGTTCTCACTCATGGAATTGCACTGCTCATTTCTCTGATTTCTCTGGTACTCACATCTGGATTTAGCTATTGGAAAGGGTGCCCCAGAATATATAACAGGTATACTTAAAATGTGTTGCAGACACTGAATAGTCATTCTCTCCCAAAGACTTTGGGGACACTTTTCAATTTATCCTAAAGTCACTGGAGAAAGGCTTAAGACAAAACAAACATTGATTGGTAGAAGCTTTGTGTGAACAACATCAGACTGGATTTGACATAAATAGTGATTTTTCTTTTTTCCCAATATGATCAGAGCAAATCTAAAATAAGTGCTATATAAGCATTTTTTTTTAATGCAGGGCAATGAAAAAAGCAGGTTTATATTGTCTACTGTGACTTATTCTACAACACATTCATCACAAGGCTTTATGTGATAAATGTAGCATCACATTCCCTCTTAGCCCGTGATTTAATTATCTGCACTGAACCCAGCAAGGTAGAGCGTACTGTTATCTGCACTTCAGTAGGCATGGCAGGCATAAAAACAAAGGAAAATGGAGGTGAAAGTTTTATTTAAAAAAGGCAATGTGTCACACAACAGAGCAGCAAACACTGCACTAGCAGACACTAATATAGCTACTTCCCCTGTCCTCAATAAATACACAGCTGCAAATACTTGAGATGCAAAACAATGTGTGCCTTAACCTATCCATGACAAAGAACCAGATCACCTCCTTTACAAGGTCTAGCCTTGTCCTCTGCCTTTCAGGACACTAATTTTTAATTAATGCAGTTGTTGTCCCTGAGCAGGTAATGAAGAGCAGCGTGCCAGGGAACAAGTTCATTGGGCAGACAGCTCTGCAGATACACAGATATATGAAGGCTCTCTCCAGACAGAATCAGCACAAATTTTACACAATGGTATTAACTACAAAATTCTACACTATTAATCCAGGTGAGGATTCATTTCCAGTTTCTGGTTCTTTCTGTATCATCTTATTTCTGCTTTCAAAGAGTCCAGGAATGTAGAATAATGAAACTAGTTTACTGAGAAAGTGACAGGTCATGTGTCTCTTTTCCTCCTTGCTTGGACTTCTTTTTTATAACACAGATGATACATCCCCTTCTCCCAAAGCTGGATGATAACAGATCTCAGGGACAGAAAATCTGATTAATTACACTCGGTTTGGGATATTTTAACACTGGAATTCTGCAAGCAATTTTTCAAAGAACCTGTGAAAGATAGGACAGCATAGCTCCAAACTCACCTGGAAGTATCTGGCAATCCAGAGCATACTGTTTTTAAAAACCTACAGCAAAGCACTGCACGACCAGCTAGAATTTGGAAACTTGCCTACAATCTGAGATAAGTCCTTACATTCCCTTCTCCTGAACCCATTGTATGTTCTTATGTCATGGCCACAATAATGGTGTTTGACCTTGCAGCAGGTACTGAACTCCAACACTTTTCTCAGCAGTTCGTAGGTTAAAGGTGGATTTCTCTTTCCCACCAGCGCTGGGCCCCACAGTGGGCACCACACCAGGGCTCCCTCCAGCCGAGCCGGCTGATTCTCTGGCTTTGGCAGGCGCCCTGAACAGTACCACGGAGATCTACACGTGACACTGACCTCGCTGACATGGAATACACAGAGCTCGCCAGCACTACTGCTGTTTGCAGGTTGCCATTTGGCATTCAATCTACACACTACGTTACCAGAAGTGCTCCGTTTCCTCTTGATTTATGACTGAGTTTTGCAGGAGGCTCCCGTTATGTATCCGTCGTGCGCCTCTAGAACGGGGACAGTGCCCGGTGGGCCCTGCTCTGCAGGACCGAGCCCAGGGCAGCTCACGCCGGGCAGGGCTCTGCCACCCGGCGGGTCGCACGCCGGCAGGGAACACACGGTTCCGTTTCTGGTCTTGGCAGAGGGAAGATTACTCATTTAAGCACACCCCGAGCCGTTCTGTCGGCTCGCTGCCCTTGCCCTGGTTCGTTCCCCGCCGAGGCGGCGAGGCCGGGTGTCCCGCGGTCCCGCCGCTGCCCGGTCGCCCCTCGGTACCTTCCGGAGGGCCGCCCGCAGGTCGCGGTGCTGCGGGGTGTCCCCGGCGTACCGCGGCCCCGAGCTGAGGCCCCGCAGCACCGAGCCCAGGCGCGCCCAGCGCCCGCCGCCGCGCAGCGCCATGGCCACCGCTGCTGCCGGTGCCGGGCAAAGGCCGGGACAGCCGCCGTGTCCCGACAGCCCGCCCGGGGCGCCTGGCAGCCCCCGCCCCGCCCCGTCCCTCCTCCCGCTCCTCTCGCCCCTGCAGCAAGTCACGGCAGCTCTCGGGTTAGGGGCAGGTTTTCTTTAATGCCAACGAACAGCCATGAAGCGACCGACAAGCGGGTGGCGAGCGGGCCCCGCGCAGCGACAGAGGCCGGCCACGGCG
The DNA here is from genome assembly GCF_963513975.1 of Fringilla coelebs. NCBI lineage: Eukaryota > Metazoa > Chordata > Aves > Passeriformes > Fringillidae > Fringilla > Fringilla coelebs. The sequence goes on from NC_140028.1 coordinate 129,208,925, forward strand.
GGGAGCGGGGCACAGCCGGCCCTGCCCAGCGGCCGGCGCGGGGCTCGGCAGCTTTCGCGAGGGTTTCTGTATTTTTGTAAGGAGCAATAGAAAATAAAAAACAATCCGCTCCTGTGCTCGTTCGACACAGACCGGCGGCGGTGGGGACACGCTAGTCAATCCCTACGGGTACGGGAGGAATGTCTGCCCCAGGGGCAGGCGCGGGGTTCCTTCTAAGCGATGACACAGCCTCCCTTCTCCTTGAAGGGGTTCTTGTCCTCGGGGACCCCCTTCACCAGCGGGTCCTCTCCCGACCGCTCCTCGATGTAGTTCTTGATCTCTTCGGAGCACTTGGACACCTCGGGGGAAAGGACAGAAAAGTGGCTGCGTTACGGCCGTGGGAAATGTTCAACAGTGGAGGAAACCCATGAATTTATATTCTCTCTCATTCCCCTTCCCATCAAGCATAAAATATCTGGCCACAGAGCACTAAACACGTGCATACTCAGCTTCCTTCCTCTCTTTTCACAGCCTGATATTGACAGAACATGTGAGTATCTCTGAGAATGTAAATGCCACTCCAAACAGCCGTTGCTGCATAGTTAAACTTGTACTCATAATTAGCCAATCTAGTTTTATTAAATTGCAGATCACACTCTCCCTCAGCACCAGCGTGACTTATGGTCAATAGTTTCAGGGTCAGTAACTTTCAATTCAGTTTCAAAAGTATTTACGGCTTTATGTGTTTTTCACAAACAAAACATTCAGCAATGATTTTTCAGTGGTAATACCAATTCTTACTTTGCAGTTCTACTATAGCAATGACGCACCTTGACTGAGAGCCTAACTAGGAAAGGCAATTTATTCACCAGTTGCCTGGAGTTATTTCAAACATTGGTTAATAAAAGAGCCTACTGTGTTTTGAGACAGTAACACTTCCCATAGCATTTGTACCAAACTAGCACTGAGGTAGGTAAGCCTGCATGGAACCCACCTGTGAAGAAGAAGAGTGTTTAGTTTCTGTTCACTGTCATGGAAGCACATGCAGCACATGTGGTAGTGGTGCCTGTGGAGTCTGAGAGTGCACAAGTGAACATCTGGGGCTCCTGAGGTTCCTTGTGCAGACACATCTCTTGCTCTCTGTGTCAGCAGAAATTGTCCCTAGATGCTCAAATACCTGACATGCCTGAGGACACACTCCTGCTCTGTCCCCACCTCCTCCCTTCCTACCTGCAGGCCCTGCAGTGGCACTGCTGTGCAGAGTCAGCATCAGGAACCAGCTGTTGGCCAGGCCACTAGATGATTAGTATTTCTAATTTAAGGCCCCTTGCCTCCTCTGTTAATTATATTTTATTTCAAAGGTAAAACTACAACAAGAGAACCAATGAATTTACTTGCTGCATCACAAACAACAGAGCACGACCTGGGCAAAATTAAGCTTTAAGCCATCAGAAAGAACAGAGTTAATTCCCAATTAAACAGTGCATAAAATAAGATCTAGCTGCCTTAGAGCAAAGAAGAAGCTTCACCTAGAAATCCCATTACATGTGTCTTGTTCTTCTGTGCCTTGCTGACTTTGTTCATTCAAACTGGAGCACCTAACACCATGCCAGAGTACATGAAGGACCAGGGTTTTACTTCAGTCAGCACTGCCAGGATCACTTTCACTTATAAGAAAAAAAAGCCTGCTTAAATACACATTTAGAAATTTTTATTCATTCCAAAGGCCATTTCCTTTTTATTTCATGAAGTTGTTAGTGGGGGTCAATAAAATTTTGGCTGATGTTTTCCTGTTGGTACCAACAGTAATGTGATTTCTGCATTTCCCAGTCCCTGTAACCCCCATACAAGTACCAGGGGACTGTGGCAACTACAACACTGATTTCATTCTCACCGTGAAACTTCTGTTACAATGCACTGGTAGAATTAAGCATGTTTCACTACAGGAAAATTGAAAAATGCCCATTTTCCTAAAGTGATCAGAGTTTTGGTTTATTCCAAAAATGTAGTCAAGTATTTAAAATTATTATTATTTCCAAAACTTTATATCCTGCAGTGTATTTCAGTTGTCTAAGAATCACCTCTGAGAGATGATATAGGTATCAACACTTGTTGGACACTGAGCCCTCAATACTGCTGGAACTTTAGACTATACTGTAACATCTACAATTACTGATACCTAAGTCATAGCTAAAACATAACTCCGGCATTTTTGTTCTTGGGGTAAAACCTAGACCTTCAAAGTAATCAACATGACTAATGCTACTGATTCCCACATACAAATGTATTTTTGATCCTAACTTGAAGGGTTTATTTAGGTGTAATTTGCCTCTGCTGGCATGCAGAATTTAAAATTAGTTTCATCATGAAGCAAGATCAGTTCTGCACATCTTTCGTCTATAGAAAATGTACAAAACCATAAACCTTTAAGGGGAAAGTACTTGTGGGAAGGAACAAACCGTGTAAATGTCTGAATGTCTACGGAACAAGGCTGGGTGGGTCACGGCTCGGCACGGGCGGTGCTTTGGCTCCTGCCCGGGCACTGCACAGCACGGGAAGCGGGGCGGGGACGCGGGCAGCCGAGACCCGGCCACGGGCCAGGCAGGGTGCAGTGCCGCGACAGGGCTCCCCGGGCTTCCCAGGGGAAGACCACCCCTCCCCTAGCAGCAGCACGTCCCTCTGCGTTCTGCCTACAGAAGAGGGGAACAGCGCGACATGCTCCTCCCTCGCCTGGCAAGGCGGTCTTGTGCCGGCTTTGGGCGCCAGGGACTCGCGGAGAGGGGAAGTTAAGGGGTGCCAAATCCACGAGGATTTAGTTAAGGTGTGCCAACTCCTGCCGCGGCGGGCAGGCCCGCGCCAGCCCCTCGGGGCGCTTTATTCCAGGGATGGTGCGCTCCTTCCCCCGGGCTCCACAGCCACCCCCGGCGCTCCTACGCGGTGGTAGCGGTGCTGTGCCAACAGCGCCGTCCCCGGCCCCTGACCCGAAGTGGTGGCAGGAGCCGTCGGTGCAAACCGCGGCCGTCCCAAAACAGCCGGGGCTCTGCGGACGAGCGGCTCCCACAGCCCCGCCGCCCCTGCCGCGCCCGGCCCCGCCGCCCGGGGAGGAGCGGGCTCGCTCCCCGCTCCACACCCGGCCCCGCCGCCCGCCAGGCAGCTCCGGGACCCTTCTCCGCGCCCGCTCACCGGCTGCCTTTCCAGCTTCACTTCTTTCCGGAGCTGCTCCACTTCCATTTTCAGTTTGTCCTTCTCGCTCAGGTCCTCGATGTTGATGGCTGGCATCGTCTACACTACCGAAGCGCATAGGGAGTGAGGACAAAAGGTTACGTCTGGGCAGCGAGGGCGCCGGGGCCGGAGCCCCCGGGCGGTGGCGGGGCTGTGGGACGGCCGCCCCCGGCCCGCCCCCGGGCTCACTCACACGCTGCCGGCCGGGTTGCCCCGCTGCTCGGCGGCGGCCGCTTCCTCTCCGGCGCGCCCGCACCCTTTCCCCGCGCCGCTCCGGCCTTTAAACCTGCGCGCTAATCCCCCCTAACCGGATTAGAGCCCGGCCCGGCCCCGCTGCCGGGGCGTTGACACGGGCCCTGCCAGCGCAAGGAGGTCCGGCCGTCCCAGCAGGAGCCGGGAGCTGGAAGACCCTCCTGTGCTGACCTCCCTGGCTTCACCCTCTGCAACTCTAGTGCGGGGCAAGAGCAGCGAGGTCGGCTGGAGCTTTTGGCCCAGCAGTGAGATCTTTCTCCCCACCATCTCCTCCTCATGCACCTCTCGGCCATAGAAATGACTCATGCTCTGTGCCGCCTGCATCCTTGGGCTCTGGGTTCTTCTCCCCCGCTGCTAAGGCAGAGGCAGGTGGTGTGCATGGGTACCTTCCTCAATACTTGAGCATTACCACTACAGATGAACTGGACTAAGGTAGATAAGGGAAGAAACCGCTCCCATATAAAGTGCCTCAACAGTGCCTCAACATTGATGGCCAGCCCATCAATGCCAGACATTGCAACTTTTTGGTAGGTATGTCTGCGAAGCAAATTTGCAACACTGAATAAGAGGGTTATTGTGCCTGGCTTGCACAAGGGTCTCCAAACACATGGAGTTATGACAGGTGCTGGGGGTGGAGTACTCAACATAAGGGAAGTGATGCATTCAGAAAATGCAAGGAGTTAGGAAATTCTTCTGCTGTGGTTACATGTGGTTTTGAGGTCTAGATCCCAAATAGGGTTTTAAGCTTTTAGAAACTGAGTGGTCCCTCTATGCATGTTTGTACAGCACCTAGCATCTCTCATCCTGGCAGCTGCCTTCCTACAATAGCAATGGAAGCACAATTCAGGACCCCTGAGACTGAACATAGCTACAGGCCATTAAAATGGGCTTGCAGTCCTTCTGTTATCTGTCACTTCAAAGATATTTATTGACAGTTAGCCCTCCCTCTATTCTCTTCTGGTTTTTTCCCATTAAACACACTCCTTTCTCCAACCTCTTCCTACTCACCAGATGTAAGCAGCTGTCATCAGCATGTAAGATTTACATCTTCTCCAGCACTGCTCCTATAGTGCTCTTGGGGTTTGTATTCGTTTTACTTCAGCCAGTTCACTAACATCAGTTTTTCTTCCTCTCCCTATGGCTACTATCTTCCCCTCCCCAGCCGGTGGTATGCACTTTCTACACCCCCATAACCTACAGTGACAGCTGCATTCCCAAACCCCACCAGCTGCTGGTCCTGGGCCAGTCAAAACAGGTGGAAGGAGCTGGCTGGCCAGTGTCTCAGAACAGCCTGGGCTGTTGGTAGGAGCAGAAACATTGTGGTGTGGAGAGGCAGAGAGCATGTGATGTGCTGGAGGCAGGTGTAGGGTGCAGGAGTGAGCTGAAGGTAGGCTCTGGCACACCACTGACACAGTTGGGGTGGGAAGAATTTGGTGTCCATAGCTCTGTAATGGAAAGCTTTCACTGACCTGTCTGCTGACATGACTGGCTCTGCAGATGGCAGTCAGTAATGGACATTCTACCACTCACTGTGTTAACTTTTACTGTGGTTCATATATTTTTAACAATATTTACCTGATCTAAGTTAAAGCAAAGGAGAAGCTGAATAGCAGCATTGATGGATAGGTGGCTTTAAATCAGACTTTGATTTCTATGTGTTTGTGCACAGAGGAAATGTGTTTGCATTACAGCATTCACTTTGCTGCTATTGTTTAAAGTGGTATTTAAATTTCTTTCTTCGCAATTCCAAAAAATGTCATGAAAACTAAAGGACATCTGTCTAGGACAACATATTAAAGAACATCATATTAAAACCACTTTAGTTTCCCAATATTAGAAAGATTACCTTTTGCTTTCTTTTGGAAATAGAAAAAGTATGTGGGTTTTTTTTGTTTGTTGGTTCTTTTCTTCTGGAGGGACATAAGCTTTGTTATAGCTGCTCTGCCTAATATGCTGAACAAAATCCCTAAAAATGAGGACACCCATTAGTAACCATTGTAGCTATAAGAATCTAAAGCACGGCAGATATGTCCCATCGTGATGACTCAAGCTGCACCACGATTTATTTTCTTGTCACTAAAGCACCCACTTATACTTTAGCTACTTGAGATTCTGAAAAAAGGAGCAGTTCTCAAAAAGGAGGGAAAGAGGTGCCCTTCATACCCTTTCAGAAGTCATGTAGGTGGCATAGGGATTAGACTTGCTCCTTTATGAAAAAGAAAACTATGTCAGGAAACTAGGTTGTAGTCCTCCACGACAAAAAGCACAGAAGCCATGGAGAGAAAGTAAGTTCAAGTAATCAGGGTGCCCTGAAGTGCTTTTTGTTTACAGCCCATACAGACTGTGTCTTCTTTCCTGCAGGCCACAGATTTCCAGGGCCCTGTATTGCAACCCATCGAGGGCAGTGCCTGCCTGCAGGACTGCAGCCCAATGTCACTGTAAAGGGAGCAGAGAAGAACAATAGGAGATCAGATTAGTTTGTCGTTATCTATGTTATCTATGGCGAACACGCCTAATATGCAGGCACTCTTATCTCTCTTACTCTATTCAGTCTGGGGTAAACACTAATTTATGCAATGTGTCTAATAGATTAGAGAGGGAAAATATGCTGTTTGCTGCTCACCCCCTCCTCCCACAGATCACACCTAATTCCCTGGTGGGGTTACAATCTAGAATAAACCAGGTCATGATATTTTCCGAAATCCATCCCTCTTTGCACTGCCAGAGTTGTTATCCATTCGGCCCCCTCGGGTTTTCCCAGAGTCCAAGCCCTCTGATGATGCCACATTTTCTCAAGTTCATCAGCGTTTTACACTACGGAGGAAAACTAATGCTGTGCGTCTGTCTCGGCGGCGCTCGCTGAGAGTGCAGGTCCTGATCCAGCCTCTATCCGACTGGATCAGGACCTGCAGCAGGATGAGCGTTTGATTTTCGGCGGCCCACCGTCCTCTACCCGGAGCTTCCGAATAGGGAGCGGCTTCGGGGGGGTGGGGGGCGAGGGGGGCGAGGATGACGTGGGGGGAGAGGGGGCTTTCGCTAAGTGACCAGTCCTAGATTTCGCCGTGATTTACAGGAAACGCTCTTTGAGCATCATCCCGTAACGTGAGTGGGGCGGGGGGTGGACCCCGGCCAGCTCGCCGCAGCTCTGGGGCGGAGGCCCCTGGGCTATGGGCGGCGCTGCCCTGCGGGGAGGCAGCCCCGGCGGCGCCCCCCGCCCGGCCCCCGCTGCTCTCTGCGGCGGGGCGGGGGCTGCCGCGCCCCCGGACTCCCGCATCGCGCAGCCTTCCGCGCCCCGCTGACGGCCGGGTCAGCGGCGACCTCCTGCCCCGCTGAATCAGACCTTCCCCTCCCACCACCTGCGCAAGGAGGCGGCCCGGGGAACCCGCCTCGGTGCATATAAAGCGCTGCCGTCGGAGGGGAAGCGCCGCTCGCTCCCGGACCCCGCTGCCACCATGGCCACCGGCCGCCGCCTGCCGCTGCCCGCGCTGCTGCTGCCGCTGGCCTGCGCCGCGCTGGCCCAGCGCCCCCTCACAGGTAGGAACGGGCCCTCGGTGGGACCCCGCGGGGCCGGGGCCGCCTCCCCGGCGCGGTGGCCTCAGCCCCGGTGGCTGGTGTCTCCGCAGAGAAGCAGCGCGCCTGCTTGCTGCCCCCCGAGGAGGGGCCCTGCCGCGCCCTGGTGCCGCGGTGGTACTACGACCGGCACACGCAGAGCTGCCAGGAGTTCACCTACGGGGGATGCTACGGCAACGCCAACAACTTCCTCACCTTCGACGACTGCGAGAAGAGCTGCTGGACCATCAAGAGTGAGTCCAGGCACCGGCAGTGCCCCAGAGGGCTCCGGGGTGGCAGGGGATTGGAGGGGACACACCGGGGAGGCTGCTTGGCTTTGCGGGACGCTTTGCACCCGCCAGATATATCACAAAGTCTTAGAATCATAGAGTTGTTTAGGTTGGAAAAGACCTTTAAGATGATCGAGTCCAGATGGTGACTCCAGCTGCTTGTTGCAGCTTCTTGCTGATGTCAATTTTGGGCAGAAAATACAGAGTCAGTTGACCCAGAGATGACGTGTGGAATTTATCTATTAGTATTTTAAATGGGATTTTATATTGCACTTACTCGCTAATTAATGCATTGGATTCCTCACGAAAAAAGCAGGTGGGAAAAATGGGACTTTCCTGCAACTGCAGTAATACAGTTTTGCCTACACTACCTGTTCTGTACAGGTACACTACACTGCCTGTTCTGTGTGCAAAGCATGAAGGGCTGGCTTTACAGAGGATGAATTTTTTTTTTTTCTGCAGAAGTGCCCAAATTATGCCGGATGGAGGCTGATGGAGGACCTTGCAGGAGTTATCTAAGAAGATATGCCTTTAACTTGAGCTCGATGAGGTGTGAGGAATTCATCTATGGTGGCTGTTACGGAAATGGCAACAACTTCAGAGATTTGCAGTCTTGTGTGGACTACTGTCTGCCAGAAAGAAGTAATGGTTGTTCCAAATTTTTAATAAAATAGATGGTTTGAAAGTTATATGAAGATGATACTTCATTTGATATTTTCCTCTGAATACCCATACAGTGGTATTTTTGAAGACTTGTGTAAAGCAGGTGTTTATATTGTCGGCTTTAATTTTTAATATGTTGTCTTAGCTGTTACTGGAAGAACAAAAATGCTGAGATCTTAAATACACCCACAGCTATACCAAATCAATTCCTTGACTTCTAGAGAGTTGTACAGGTGTATCTGAAGAGAAATAATAAGGTTGAAGATCTGTGTTGAGGAAGATGTGTCAGATTGTTGCAGTCGCATTCAGGGAAGGGGTAGTGTAATGTAAAGCAGAAGCACCTTTCTAAAATTCAGGCCTGAGAGATGGTGGTAGGTGGCTCAGGTTTTTGGCGCTCAGCATCTCACAAAAGTGAGATGCCTGGTGTGATTCTTCTCTCCATTTGAGCTTTAAATAAAATTGGTGGCAATTATGAGCAGGTGACTATAAGTTTTGACGTGAACACCAGATTAATATCTAGTTGAAGATAGGCTCTTTGAAGATCTACTAGAATGTGTAAAAGCTGTCCCTGCCTTGTTATTAGTGCTTGATGACATTTATTTGTAACTGATGACAGATTTTCAGCATTTTCTTAGGTGAAAGCTGAATTATTTCTGTTGCACATACAGTGAGTTGATAAAAGGGCTACAACAGAAAAAATGGCATTTTGTTGAGGCAAAAAGAAACATGCTCTTGAGGAAAGTTGTTGGATTTGTACTTTTTGCTGCAAGCAGAATTTGCTGGGAAAATCATAGCAAAGTTGTGCCTTGTTTTTTCTCTGTAGAGGTTGTTCCACTGAAATTATTGCTCTATTCCTATACATACAGAATAAGATTATGTAAAAATCTTTGCTGTCATATGTATAGCATCACAAATGGGGATAGCTGATGAATTTCACTTATGGGATCTAATCCTGTTTTCTAGGATAGTCTGTTGCTTTCTCAAATCCACAGCTCACAGGAATGAGATGTAGAAAGTCTCTGAAGTCATTGGTAATAGTGTCAGTTCAAGGGGAAAAAGAGCTGTTTAGACACAAAATTTATTTCAGGATCAATTTTAAGAAGCCACATACAGAGATTACGCTTTTATAATTTTTCTCACTCTTTTTTTTCCTTTGTCCTTTTTTCCCAAGCTGGCCCCTTGCTATGCTATAGCCCGAAGGATGAAGGATTGTGTTCCTCTTCTGTGCCTCGCTATTACTATGACACCAAGACTAAATCATGTAAACAATTCACATATACTGGCTGTGGTGGAAATGCCAACAACTTTGTCACTGAAATGGATTGCTACAATGTCTGTAGGAAAGGTAAGGTTTTTTTGGTTTTTTTCTTTCTTTTTTTTTTTTTTGTATTTTGTCAGTGACAAGCAGTTAAAGAAATCCACATGCCAGTAACAAGTGTTCATAGTGTTCTTTTACTCACCTTGGCTTGCTACAGGGGTGTGCTTTTTGCATTTTGGACTCTTATGTTTTTAAGGGCAGGGAAAGTTGAAAAGCAATGCAAAATCCTTCTGGCAAAATCAGTGTGATGCAAGGTGGTTGTACCATATTTGAATGAAGTGTAGAGGAGGCCACACAAAAAGACTAAGCCTACTTCTTAGAGCCTACAAGGAATCAGTCTTTAAACTGTTCAGTATCTCCATGACCACTAATTAAGATATCCTTTTATTCTTTGTAGGTTTAAATAGGATTAAAGTCTGTTGTGAAATCAATTTACTTTTTTCCTTTGCATTTTCAGAAGTTACCATCCTTCTTCAATTCCCTGTTGCCTACTCACATTTCCTATTCCCATTACTAAAGATTTCTGCCTCATCAGTTGTGCTGTGTCAGCTGTTTCTCAGGCTGTGGGGGGGGGAACTTGGAATGATAATTGCTTTTCCTAATGCTTTTATTCAAACCAGCTAGTGACTGTACTTGTAAATAGAAACAGTTCTGCTTTTATTTGCAGTCATATTGCATCTATTGCAAGTTTTAATATTCTAATTTAATTAATTTGATAGGAAAATAAATGAGAGAGATAGAGAATTGTATGTTGTTGCCCAGAACACTTAGGAAGAAGACATAGTGCAATATTTAAAAAATGGATACTAATGGGAAAAAGATTTAAGGCTGTATCAAGCATGTACATTGTCTTTGGGAAAAAGAAAAAGGAAAAACTAAAATGCAGCTCTGTTTTAAACATAATAAGCCCAAGATCTGAGTACCTCAGTACTGAAGTTGTATAGTCAGAATCCTTATGTAGGGAGATGATTCTTCAGTTCTGGGCTGAAATCCAGGGCTGGGGCAAGGATTGTACCCTGAGCGCAGTCTCCAGACATAAAAATATTGCCTGCCGGTTAGTCATGACAGTAATATTTCTGTGGATGACAAGTCTGAGTGTGTCTCTGCCATTGTATTACGAGAGAGTCTCTAATAGTATGTTAAGTTTATCTGAGATGCTTGTGATTATCTAATCTGCATCCATTACTACCTGTGAAGTGGTTGGGCCAGGCTCTGGCGTGGAGAGTTCAGGGAGAGGAGGAAGGAAACTGCTTCTTCAGCGCTCACCTCCACGCTGCCCCTGCCCACGCCCAGCCAGATCCACCTGGGGGTTCTCTCTTCCTCACTTCTTTTTTTTTTTTTTTTAAGACAGAAGGACATGCTGTCTGTCTTGTAACTAGAGCACCAGATAGCCACATGCAAAGTATCAGTTACAAGCTTTTTCATCAACTCTGGGATTTCACAGTTCAGTAAGGCTTGGTACAGCTGAAGACCAAAGTTAAGGGCATAATTAGTGCTGATTAATGTTGTGCTATGCATATTCATTTCTAGAGCTTGGGAGTGCACGGCAACATTAAGCAAATAATTCAGGCAACTTAAGCCACTCCTCCTCTCCTGCTTCCATTATTTCCTCCTCAGCAGCTTTCATGTTACCTCTTGGAGTCTCAGGTTGAATTCAGTTGACCTTCCCTCTGCAAATATACATCTGTTTGTTAAATTGAGCTATAGTGTTTTATGCATTGGGGTGACAGCAAAAGAATTGGGAATTGGCCACAGCGGCTCTGTGTGCTGGTAAATAGGTAGCATAAAGACAAAGATTTTTAGTCAAGATTGCAGAATACTCTTTTTCTGAATTGCTCTCACACAATTCGTGCAGCCTTTGAAAGCATGTCTGATGTTTGCTCTGACTGTCTTAGGCCACTCTGCAGCTTTTGTGAGTTTTGTGCAGAAACTCAAATAATTTTATTTTTACATCTCCCACAAGCACTGGCTGTATTTTAACCTTTTGCCCTACTGTTCAGAGAAATGTAAGAATAGTTTGGGGTTTTTTGTTTGTGTGTGGTTTTTTTGGTTTGGTTGTTGGGTTTTTGGGGTTTTTTTGGGTTTTTTGGTTTTTTTTAATAGAGGGCGGTGTATTTAGTTCCATTCTGCTGTTACTGCAGGACACTTGGATAAGGCTTTGATGCCTGCTTAGGAAAAGAGCAGCAAAGTAGGATTCCAAAAGTGAACACACTGGCAACCTTACAGTGTGAGAACGGGGAATGCAGAACACATGTTACAGTTTCTGGTGTGTTTGTTATTATTGGACAGAGAACAGTGTAAAATGAACAAAATTCAAACAATGACAAGTAGTAACAGTTTTGTCCTTCAGTTTCTCTAACTGCTTCCTTTGTTTTCTTAGCAGGAAATCAGAAACCGAGTATCAACAAGCCAACAAATCTATCCCGCAGAAAAATAGTGAGAAAACTGAAGAAAAAATCTGAGATGTATAACCTGAAGTCTTAAAGCTGATGTGCTGTGCACTTGGATGTTTGAAACACTTTTTGTTGATTCCACTTTCTTCTTTTGTAAGATATTTTTCACAAAGTTTTATACTGACATAGTTCTGTCTTTCAGAGCTGCTTTTTATGCAATTTACTTTTTTATAAGAAAATGCATTTAATAGAAGAACGAACCTAAGTTTGGTTCTTCTGCTGTGTTGTCTTTGCAATAATATTTTGGAAAGACTTGTTTAGATTTCCATGTTTTTATGGGGGGAATGTTACTACTGCCTTGGGAGAATATTTCAGCTGTTGCAAATCAGTTAAAATTTCAAGAATCAAATGTCTGTTATTGTAACTAAGGAGAGTCCAACACTGAAAATCTACTATGGATTTTTAAATTTTTTTTTGCATCCTCTGCTTGCTAAAGAAAAGGAACTTTTCACAAGTGTGTTCAGAGGTTTATTGCCCTGCCATTTACATACTTTGGCCCTATCATTTAAATAGATGGTAATTTACAGTCAATGTTCGTAGTAAAGGCTTTTGGAAGCCTTCATAACAGTACAAGAAGTATAAATGTAAATGCAGCTCATCCCACAGGAGAGAATTTGGAATAGAGATGCCTTGATAAACACTCTGACAAAGGCAATGAATAAGCTAGTTGAGTATTAAAATAAAAGTGTAGCCATTACTCTCTCATGACATTTGAAATTTCTGCTAAGTTACTCCAGATCCTCATATGGCATTAATCAGAGTAGTTTTACTGATTTTAATGGCGCTATGCTGATTACATCTGCAGAGGATTTTGATATTTGTGATAATGCAGTAGCTGTTGAAGCAGAGCAGCAGAAGTTTCTGCAAATTTCATCTACAAAAGAGTAATCCCTCTTTTGTAGATGAAATGATGCTCTTTTGAGGCACTTTTATATTTCTTATGGTAGGTTATACCTATGGTGATACTTTTGCACATTCTTTTATATTTTGTATTTTAGTCATGTCTGAATTTCAGTTAATTTCACCTACAATATTTTCTAAATAAAAATTCATAAGTAATGTTAATAAAATGTTTTTTGTGGAAAAAAAAGCTTGTTCTGTCATTATCCTGAATGAGTTGTAGAGACCAATATGTGTAATGGAACCTATAATTTGTTAATTATGACTCTAACAGAGTTTAGTTGTCTCTTCAATCATTTCCTTACACTGAGGTCTTTATTTGAAGAAAGCCAATAAATTGCATTGATGTTAATCATCCCCAGCAGTTTTGTAGCTCAGCTGGCTTTCTCGAAAGAGGTGTTCTCAAAGGGGTGCTTAGTTTAGCTTATTGTCTGCTGCTGCTCTCTTGTTTGATGTTGCACTATCTGAATAGCTTTTGTGTGGGTAACAAGCTATTTGTTTGAAATTACACCGGCTTTCAGTTAGAATAATTCAGCTGTGTGCTTTAAACCTAATTCAGAGAGGGAACATGATGGGCAAACTAGTCAAGATCTGATTTTCTTACTGATGTTTCTCTCACTGCCAGATTTTCGATTAGTCGTCTGTGCTTGCCATTGTCTTTCTGTCACTCCATTTCTGGTTTTCGGTCTCAAAACCCCTTTTTATTTTAATCATCCCTTGCTTAGTGCAGATGAATGAGAACACTGTGGCAGACAATGGCAAGTAACTTGTGACACAGTTTTGAGTCCCATGCCAAACCTCTTGGTAGCCAGCCTTCAAACAGGAAGGGAGCAGTGTAAACTCCCTGGGGGAGCCAGAGCACAGTATCTGTGGACATTGCCCATATCCCTTCCTGTTGGTTGTGAACTTTGGCTGTGCTGTTTAGAGCAGCAGCCCAGAGTGTCTTCTGAATATCTTTTCCTACCTAACACAAACATTTAGGGCTGCATTCATTTCATGTTCAGACCATGGCTTATAAAAACATAAGCCTGTTTAGGAAGTTGAAGTTCAATTTAAACACAGTTTATAAATGTAAAGGATGGCTGTCTTTTAAGAGCAATGCCGTGAGGTTATATAATATATATAATCTTGGGAATCATGTTTGAGAAATTACTATTACTCCTTATCTCTGTGTCTTTGATTTTCACAGGAGTATCTTTGGATGGGATACAAAAGTGGACCTAGAATTTAAAGGGAGCCCCAAATCTGAGAGCAGCTCCATTCTTGTTTTTGATCCAGAATTGGGTGCCTTGAGTAATGCAATATCCTGCTCATGTCCTGGAAAGGATCCAGGAGTTTGGCACTCATCTGTTCATGCCAACTCCGGGGCTCAGCAAGAGCTGTCTTGATGGACCAGGGTGCTGCAGTGACCACTGCAGCACCCTGTGTAATGCAGCTGCTCCATGGGCACTTTCTTTACTTGCATAAAATATAATTTAAAGCCTAAGGGCTTGCTGCTAAAGTAGATAGTGAAATATCATAGGCTTGGGTTTTAATCGCTTATCTACCTGGTATCATATAGATATTTAACATAAACCATGCTTTTCACAGGGTTTCATAGTGAGCAAGCTGTAGAGTATTCTGGAGGAGGTGGGGCAGGGAAAGGAAGTGCTTATGGTAGATTTTTTTCAGTTCCTTATTGAAGCTATTACACAAATTGTACCATATTTCCAGGTAAATGCCTTCATTTTGTTTTGTTTTAGCTACGAGAAATTTCAGCTGTCACTGTGCTGCTCTGCTTTGTGCTCTTAGGTTACTCTTACATCCCTTCAGCCTACTGTGACTTTGACTAGTCTAAACACTTGTCATCTAAAGCCCTTTATATGATTCATTACTTACTTCCTTTTTCAGTTTGCTGATGAAACAACACTGGCCCAAGGTTGGGCCAACTGTTAGTGTTTTGCCACGTTGAAAATTAATGCAGCCCATACCATCCTGCAAATTAACTTTTATTATAGTAGCCAGTGTCCAGCATCTGGTATTGTGTGTCACAGTGCAAATTTCTACAGCAGAGGAGGGAAGCAGTGATTATAATCAGTTGGGTTTGCATAGGCAAGCTGCCACTGAAACTCCTGACTAGTGATTTGCACAGGACAGTCATACCTGCCACTGAAAAGTAGTTGCTGGAATAAGCAGATTTTAATAAACTGCATTGCAACATCCCTGCTCTTTAACTTTCATTGTGACCCATAATTCCAGATCATTTCTTAGTGATATCTTGTAAAGAACTGTATAAAAATTAAAGAAATGAAAATCTGAACTGATTCTTCATCATGTGACAGTACTCAGGGATTTGCTTTGTAAATTATTTCCAGAGTAGAAGATTGGCTTCATCTTTATATTTCAAGGTAACTTTAAATGTCAAAAAAAGAAAAAAAATCCATATGGAAGCACATAATATTTTTTATTGATAAGGTACATGATGGCAAGCACATATAATTTTAACAGTGATTTCCCCCAATAAATGGCTTTCTCACAATTCCATACTTTAGTAGTAAACTGACAATGAGTTCAGCTTGTATGCCTGGAGTCAGATTTCTGATTACCAGAAGCATTCCTGCTTCTTTGTCACTTCTCATCAGTTGAGGAGGTAGAAACCGTGGAACTTTTTTTTTTAGAAAGAAGCATTTTTTCAAAGCAATAGGCCATGTTAAAAAAAAAAAATTAGAATCCCTAAACTTGTGTCTCCAGTCGGAGGGGCGAGGTTTTATCCTGAAGGTTACAGTCAGCTGTATGGCTGAGGGCAGCTGTTCTGACCCAGACAGGGACAAGAATTCTGTTCTACTAGAGAAACATAGTCCAGCTATGACTGTGTGAATCTGGAAGAACCACGCTGTGGATGTGCCAGAATTGTTATGCATTTACAGCAGTGTTATTGAAAGCACAGTCTGCCTCATTTTCTTTCCAGTAAGAAAGACTATCACAATAATTTGCACAGAAATACATGCTTCTGTTGAAGTAAGCCTCATTTCTCAGTGTCCGGTGGTCCTGTAGAGTAATCTGTTATCTGATAAATTACTCAATTGCTGAGGAGAAGGGGTGCTAATTATAGCATATACAGCCTAATGAACAGCAGTGATATTTAAAAAGCAAGAAGCATAAAAGCATTAGCCACTGGTGTGATTGGGAGCTGTGATTTCCAAACAAATGCCAGAGGAATGAGTGTTCCTACCTCATGTGTGAACTATTCATAAAAGACAGATAGTTCAGGCAAGTTAAAGACTAATCTATGAAATGTAAAGCATTAGTTCAGGCAAGTTAAAGACTAATCTATGAAATGTAAAGCATTGTATCTATTATGTGGGAATAAAAGAAGTCACTTTTAATGAAGGTTCCCTTTGTACTGGCAGCTGACCATAATTTCAGATTAATATGGACAAAACTGATGCTCTTCTAGACAAATCAGATTAGGTCCCTATCTGCTACTCAAAATACATCACATTGTCTGACTTGGTGGGGCTAAACTTCAAGCTGGTGAGCAGGCTATCTTAAGGAATCTTAAGCTTTATTATTTCCTAGGCCAGATCTCCATGAAAGGCCTTAATATATTAACTACAGGTCAAGTACTTAACTATATCTGCCAGCTGAGTTACAATGGTTTTGCTCCGTGAGCTTCTTTGGAGGTAGAGCACTACTCAGGGAGTTTGCAGCAGCTTTTCTAAGATGGCACTGCCTGTTTATATTAAGGCATAGAGTGAAATGCAGTAATAAAACTCATAGTGCCTAATAAATGCATATGAAAACTCTTGTCTGTGAGATTTTTTTTTCCTCTGCGTGGGAAGCAAGATAAAGAGGTTAGATTATACTAATAAAAGCTATTTGAAAAGTCAAGAGAGTAGAGGGTGAAAAATATACCACACAACCAAATCAGAAGGAAGTTTTCCATCATTACTAATATTTTCAACAGGGAGAATCTTGATTTTCACTGATGTTGAAAAAGAGCACTTTATAGAAATGTCTCCATTAAAAAGTAGCACAACTCACAAGTCTTTCCCCCCACTTTTGTTTTGTTTTGTTTCTCTAAAAGTGGGAAGGAAGTCTAATGAGAAAAAAAAAAGATGACAAATAGTATTTACTGTTCTCTCATGGATCCAGGCTGCTCCTGGAGCATAAGGAGCCTGTACAATTTCCACTGTGCCAGCCAGAGAGACTCTTCCACGATTTCAGCAAGAGCTGGAGTGAATCCAAAGACTTCAATAACCTCCCTTTAACATGATCTTGCACAGAGCAGCATTCCCCTGCAGCAGCACATGCATCTGCTTTACCTGAGATCTGCTTCACCACTGTCCATCAGCGGGTGGCAAGCAAATATACAAAGGCTAAACAAAAGGTTTCCAAACTTCATTTCAGTGTTCACAGAGTTGCTGGATCTGGTGGGGCAACTAACTCATTGCTTTACTCCAACACGTCTTTAAATAGGATTAGAACTAAAACTGCTATGAAACCTATTTTACAAAAACACTGGGAAATATTTGTTTTAATATTAAAGGTGTTCCCTTGATGTCCTGGTTCAGGGCAAATTTGGGAGAGAACCCCCAAAGGGGCTCCTCTAGGAAAGCAGATTCATTTGGCCCCTCCCCGCAACCGGTCTGGGAGAAAATACCTCCTTGGAGAAAAGTGGAAAAAGCTGTTTATTAAATAATAAAACCTAAACAATATTAAACAATAACACCCCTTGCTGCTCCAAAAGAGATGACAAATGGACAAAGTCCCCTCCCCGGGCTGCAGCTCAGCTCACTCAGTCTCTCATCAGTCCCTCCGGTGCTGGAAATGCCGCGGCCCCGGCCCAGCCTGGTGGGCTAGGGATGCAAACTGCCGCTGCTCTGCTGGGTGTTCAGCCCAGAGCAGGTTTAAACAGGTCCAAAGAAAAGGGAAAAAGGAAAAAAAACACAGTCCAGGGAACTTTGCCTCAGCTAGCTAAACTAACTAAAAGCAAAGGAGAGCTCTGTCCCGCTGTCTGTCCATCCGCAGACAACACAGTCCAGGAGCAGGAATGTGGAGGAGTGAGTGCAGTGTCTGAAAACAAACTGCACGCTTCTCTCCCCCCTTCACTCTCTGGAATTAGTCTTAAAGGTGCAAAACTTATTTTTCAGCATAAACAGAACAAGACAATTGGGGATAAAAGCATCATACAGTCAACCTAGGACACTTGATTAGGTTTCTAAGGATTTGTTCCTTCCACCTTTGTCAAGACTTCTTTTAAAATCTAAACCAATATTCACATAATTAGAGATCAGTTTATACTGAAGGAGGAATTTAGTATGGTTTAAATTCATCAGATAGTTTGGATACTGTTCTTTCTAATAGATTACACATTAGTAGACACCTAAGTGTCCTTTTGGTACTGGCAATTAAAATGAGTTCCTTAACTGGTTTCATAAGAGCAGTTTTGCATCCTTCTAGTGTGAATTAACATAAGCAATAGTCAAACAAAACTGTACAGTATGAATCATATAAGTTCTAATAAAATAAGTTTAATAAAAAGTAAATGGGTCACTGAAGTAGTACTCACCTCCTTTTTGTTTTCCAATTTTCTATTTTTTTATTTAATATGAGCCTGAAAAAAATATTACAGACTGTACTCTGCAGTTGGAAAGCTGCTCTTGAACTCCCAATACACAGTAAAAAAGCTCTTTGCAAAGCTATTGCAATAGAGCTGACAGAGAATTATCCAGCTATTCATTGCCTCATGTTTGTAGAGATATCTGCAGTTTTTCTATCCCAAACACATATGCCTTTAAGTATGACAGTGAGCACTAAGTAGCATTGAAGTTTGAGGTTTTATTTTTTCTCATTTTTGAGAAATCTGATTTCTCAAAATAGCTTTCTGATTTCATCCCATAAAGTGTTAGGGAGGAGCATGCTGAGTCTCAGCTGCAGAGAATGAGGCTTCAGATCTCAGAGCCTCATAATGGCTCAAAATATTTATTGCTGAAACCCTCAGCTCTGTGAAGAAGCCACTGACAGTTCAAATGGCTTTCTGGAGAGAAAAGAGGTAGGACATACCTTAAGCACTTGAGAAAGGTAAATCAGAGGAAAATGAAATACTCCCAGCTCTTGCATGCTCCCTGCTAATCATCAGAGATATTTTTACAAGTTGTACAGTGATAATCATTCCTTGGCTAAGGAATCCTGGGCTGGAAGGAGGAGGGGAGAGCCTTTTTTGACTCACTGCACTTCCTTCTGCTCTGCCCTCTTGAGCAGCCTCTGCCTGCACCACGTTCTTGAAAAAGCCAGTGGCCACGGGATCTGACCACGTTCTCTGTGCTTATTAGCCAGATGTTCTGAGCTCCTTTCACTCCCAATTTTCCTATGAGTGTGAGTGACTCTCCCAAGTGAAGAGTAACATAATGCTGGAAATGCAACTAAGTTTTTGAGGACATCACAGAAAAACGAAGGATACAACTGAGTCCATCCACACTTCTGGACATCCAGGGCGCTTAGGATTGCCATTTCCTGGGGAAATCCCTATTCCCAGGGCACACCACAGCCTGTGCTAGAAGTATAACTTTGATTTGGGGATGACATCTGTCCCAGTGCTGTGCAGAGCTAGGGGAGCTCACTGCCAGGGACGTGACCTGAGAGGGCAAGAGGAGCAGGGGCTGAGCAGGGACACAGCCCTGGCTGCATCACTCGGGATGGGGATGGGGAGGTGGCTATGGGGAGAGGGAGAGCAGGAGTGAGCAGAGGGCTCCCACCACATGATCCAGCCTGCTGGAATGCTGAGACTGGTGACAGAGCCCTTCTTCCTTGCCCCTTCTGGTAAATCCATCCCCCTGTCTGTTCTGTACAGTATGATCTGTGATAAAAGCTGCATATTTTATTCCAAGGAAGTGTTGATTTATATTCTTTGAGTGCTACATTGTAAACTTGTTGGTCATGTGGTCATATTGCAGCACTATCACGGACTAGCTAATGTACAAAAAGCAAAAGAAATTTAAAAATCTGCTGTCTGGACTCTCAGGTGGGAGCATAGGGTATTAATAGAGTTTTGATGTGCATCACTGTACTCAGCAACAGCCTAAAAGGTAGCGTTTTTCACCAGACATTTTCAGTCAGACAACTGAAAACATAATGACAATTTTGTTTTCCAGCTGATGCAATAAATCTCAGCAGCAGTGAGAGCTCCATAAAACATGCTAAAGCATGATTTTGAGACTTTTGGAACAGGTGGACGATGGTGACAGCTTTCTCTATTTTACTGCTTTCAAACAAAGCCAATGTGAAAAGAAATTGCAATGCATAACTAAATCCACACCTAGCAGTGTTATGGATTATTGATAGCATTCATTCACTATGGTTTGATGATGTCTCCTTCAGACACCTCTACAGTCATGCTGTGATACATAATTAGGACTCGGTCTTCCTGTGTGTTATTTCTGCTAAATTTCCATTTAACTGTTAGCCCATATTCAAGAAAAATGCTTATTTTACTAATCAACAGGTATGGGACTCTGCCTTG
Organism: Fringilla coelebs; assembly: GCF_963513975.1. NCBI lineage: Eukaryota > Metazoa > Chordata > Aves > Passeriformes > Fringillidae > Fringilla > Fringilla coelebs. Next base: position 129,229,052 of record NC_140028.1, read on the forward strand.
ACTCAGTGCATGACTTTATGTTTGGGGTGTACAACGTCTCCTCTACTAGTAATGCAGATTTTGCAGTCTGTGCTTTGGTCTCTTACATATCTTCAGTTTCAGAAATGAAGAAGAAGGAAAAGGAGGTTGTTGGTGAAGGAACTGCACAGTCCTGTATCTGCACAGAGTGTTTGTAGAGTTGAAGGTGAAATCAGAAAGGATCAGGAAAAAAAGATTGCATTTGCAAAGGTTTGATTTGTATGATTTTAATAAGTGCATAGCTTTCTAGCCCCTACTGACAGAGTTCCCAAGAATTTCCCAGGAAATACTTTAAAAAGTGTCTAGGGCAGCTTGTCTCTGTCACTGGACATTTATATCTATCTTTATTTATTAAGATAAATACCTTTGAAAATCTGGCTCCACCTTTCATTTTCAAAGTGGTTGAAGACCAGGTGGTTCATAGTTCATGCTAAGTGTCCTGCTCAGAATCACACAACTCGGCATTGCTGAACATAAGACTCTTCCTTTTCTTGTGTGCCAAGGGCCAGGATCTCACCATGCAGTGCTCAGTGGGTGGGATCACCATGAAAACCATGTGCATAATTCTACCCATTAGGTACGCAGTTCTTTAGAATGGGAAAGCTGAAAAACGGAAAAATAAGTGAAAAGTGTACATATAAATGCCTGACTTGGTAAATTGGCCAGAAATGAGTGGCCAGAAATGGTCAGAGGCTGAGCCAGATCCCAGTCTCTGCTGCTTTCTGCTTTTGAATGTGAATTTTGCAATATTAGGAGTTGCCAAAATTTATTTGATATGAATCAAGAAAAAAATATAAATTCCATAAACGTTGCAGTATGAGAAAGCATCAAAATGTGAATCACTCCTGTTTTCAGATTTGCAAACCAGAAACTCGTCTGACATTTTGTGCAATCAAAACCACACCCTTTTCCATTCAGCTTTGATTTCTTAACAAGAAAGCTCCCATATCATTCCTTCTTTCCATGGTTGATGGTTACTACCTACAGTTTCAGATAACATAAATGAAAACTGACTGTGCCAAAGTGATTATAATATTCAATTTTAAACACAGCTATCATTTTTACATTTCTGTTTTGTGTGTTTTTGAGTTCTGAAGTGAATCATACATGGAAAAAAATAAAACACTTTATATTAAATCAGCCTCAGAATGCCAAGAAAAAACATCTACCGCACCCTGTGATTAATTCATTAATCCATCTTTCAAAACAAGCAATCTAATTAGCTTGCAAACAAGAACATGACGCACACGTGGCTCTTCAGACAGTGTTGACATACTGAATAGTTTGAATTCCTGCAATACACAGCCTTTACCTTGCCACTTCCAGTTCCAGTAAGACCCAAAACCAGAACATTTTTGATACCCAAGTTTACTTGATGCACAGTATGGAAGGAGCTTGTGGTCTGAGGCTGGGACACAATGAACTGATTTTCTGGAGGAAGTTGAAATTTCAAGTGCATCTCAACGGCAGACCTGAAATGAACAGAGTTGACTAAAAAATATGCAGCTGTTCAAAGACCTGAGCACTATTGTTGGGCCTCTTCATGAGATCTAAAACTGAACTGATGGCTCATGCCATAGATATGTATTTGCATACATGAAAGAGAAGGAGAATTGATGAAGGCAGACTGTGAAGATTGCAAGGACAGATAGGTTTGCCAGCTCAGTTTAGGGAGCAATACCACATCAAGAAGCTTTACAGTGCTGTATAAAGTAAGGGTAATGGTTTCAGGGGGAAAGGTGGAACTGAAACAGAATTTCTTATGTGCCTCTCATCCACTTAAAAGACAATCCAGAAAACCTCCTGAATAAAACCATTACCATTCTATTCATAATGATACAATTACAGTAAAATATTTCTGAAAGATCAACCAGGATAAACAGGCTGGTTTTAATCTCTTATTTTTTGTCCTGAGGTAGTAGGTTTTTTTACTTTCTCTGTGCTTACGTCTGACTCTGTTACTATGTCACTAAATCTCAGAAATGGGACTGAGATGAGCACGTGGTGACCCTCAAGGTCTCGACCATTTCACCCACAAGGTCAGTCTTTTCAGCTAATGGAGGTACTGTGACACTGAATTAGTCCCTGTCATCATCCAACACAACTTCTTGTACTGACTTCTTGACCTTTTGCTAACATTTTTGGCATGGACTGCAATATAACTGGAAATACATATATATTTTTTTTGATGTTCAACACAAAAGAGAGAATTAAGTTGCTAGATATGTTGCTCAAGTTTTTGTTTATTTTGGAAATCTGTAAGGAACACAATCAGTTTCTGAGACTTAAATTCTCTCATTGACTGCTGAAAAAACAGGACAGCTATAATCCTACAGCAAAGACGAGGAAGATGAATGATCTATCACATTTACCTACGTTTGACAATATGTCTTCTGTCAGACCTCATGTTTGGTTAGTGGCTGGGATGGGTGAGGAGCAATGTGGGAAAATACACATACACCTTATGTGTTGTGAAATGGTTCTTGCATTGGTTCCCTGCACCAGCTGAATCAGAAAGCTCTGATGGGGTGGCCGTGCAGCAGATTATGGGAAAGGCCAGAGGTTTGAGCTCATGGGGATCCAGTCATGCTAGTAAAACAGCAGGGAGGTTCACAAATGCATTGATGGTTGAGAATGACCAACATATGAGTAAATGGTGAACTGGTGGAATTTTCCTGCAAAGGCCATACAGTAAGGAACTGGTTTGAAAGCAATCCGAGTGCTCAATACGTGTGAAATTCAGGCCTGGTAAGCAGCGCTGCTTCTTATCACCCCAAACTTCTGTGCTTTGGGTAATCTCCAAGTTCCAAATATTTTGTTTTACGGCCAGTCTGGAACAAAAATAAAAGTATAAATACCAGGTTTTAATGAAATATTGTTTTTATAAGATTGAATTTCCTCTCAAATGTATCATTTTTAAAGAAGAACAAGAGTAATCAAGTCTAGCCAAAACATTCTTCATGTAAAGAAGCAAAATGCCTTGTTCCTTTCTGCCCTATAAAATGTGTGGAGTAGTATGTTCTCACTAAACAGCCAGTCTCACACAGACTGATAATTCTTAACACAAATTTTTTTTTTTTGTAATGCTTTGACAAATCCAAGTCAGAGATTTCACCTTGCACACCTTGCACATATATAATTTCCATATCAATGAGAAGTTTTGGAAGCTTGGTAGATGAAAAGTTGGTATGTTCATTTGACTGAGAAGTCACAAAGAAATACAGGCAAACCCCAGTGTTACATCTTTTGAAGAACTGCAAGGCCTGGGAGTCCTTTCAGGGTGCTTAAAGTCCACCATGAACATTTATCAGAGATGTTAAATCTACAGCGAGGTGCCCTTTATCTGAGGCACTGGGGCTAAAGCAGAGTGGATAAGTGAACATAAGGAAAGTTTCTCAGCTTCTGAAGCTGCCCAGACCCCTGCAGAGCCATATCATCCATCTCTGTGTTGTACCCCCAGGGCTGTCAGCCTGGAGATACCAGCCCAGCCTTGCATGAAAGCACCAAGGCTGCTGCTGGGGCCTGAATGATTTTAAAAACATTGTGAAGCTGTATTTTTTTGACACTGCACATAAGCTAGGAAATGAACAGGAAAACTGGGGCCATCTCAGCACCCAGCACATGGCTGAGCCTCAAGGCACAGTCTCCCATGTCATAAGTGGTTGGTTCTACTCACCATGCCCTCTGAACAATGGAGCTCCTTTCATGATTACATTTCACAAAGTTAGTGTAAATTGCTTGCAAGTTGGATGATAAAGGACCTAGCTGAACAGAAGGACTGGGATAGCAGGCAAACTTCAGTTTGGGTAATTCTGGTACCTAATGCCAAGAAAACCAGCTCTTGAATAGGCAGCTGGTTTTAGCACTAATACAGACATGTACAGCCAGACCACAGCACGAGCAAAGCAAGGCTGGGCCACCTGCAGAAAGAAAGATGGACATACTTTTAGTCTGGTTAGCCAAATATTTTATGTATCAATGCAAATTTATTTTATATTTTGTTTTCTTCTTACATACAATTCTTCTGTTCCACATTAAATATTTGGGTTCTTTCTCTTTAAACACAAAGGTTTGAAATCCAGCAAAATGGAAAGCAAAGTGGCGGCAGCAATATTTGACATAGGCAGACACCAGTGGGATTCTTCTCACACATGGAGCCATTCCTGTATCTCAAAACTGTTTCAAAAAATAAAACCTCACCAACTTTTTTACAAGCTGCATGAACAGCCATGCTATTTTCCAAAGTTAAATCTGATCATCAATTTTTCTTGTTACACAATACTGTTCTTTTCTACTAAGGTGAACAGCTTTTTTGATGTTTTGTAATAGCCCTGGTCGCTAAAATTTGTCATCTAAAAGACAGATGCTTAGAGCACAAATTATACTGAGGAAAGTAGGAATGTATGCATTAATTCCCTTGTATTCATTTTTCTAATCACATAAAGTGGTTCTAGAAATGTGTGTAATTGGCTATTCCTGCTGAGCCATAATCTTAGGACAAACATTTATTTTTTCAAGCTTATAATAAATCATACCATAGTCTGAAAGAAGCTATTGTCTCCCATTTAGTTTACTACATAAAATAGTATGTTTCTTCCAAATCCCTCTACCTAGTTAGAGGTATTTGGTAGAAGCATAAATGTTTCCTTTACTTCTGAAATAAAATTTTTCTCTGAAGTTAAAACAGAAAAATTGGCTTACCGAGTGTTTGCCGTTAGCTGTTGTTATGCACTGCTGGTTTTGTAGCCCACTGTTTTATGATATTCTGTAAAACGAACCCAGAAGCATCCCACGTGTTCTTAATAGCCAAAATTCTAACTTCCCAATCTTTTTTGAGGCAATACTCCTACTGAAGTTCTTGGGAAGGCCATAGAATTTGTGTTTCAAACATTCTTAGTTAAGTTGATATTTCCATTTGTTTCATCAGTTTTAATTTCAGGGATGCCCTGTTGCAACCAAATGCGATGAAAGCATCCTTCAGGAAATTGTACTAGCTTTGCTCTACTAGTTTGCTTCCCTAAAATTTTGCTTTGCACTCTTGTACCCCTTGTAACTCAGCTCTTTTTTACTGCCTTTTACTATTGATAGAGAGTACTTTATAATTCTTCCCACATGTTTGGTAAAAAAAATGAAAACCAGTTAGCAATGGCAATGTTCTTAAATAAAATAACACCCAGGAAAAATGATAAAGTAACCCTTTTGTTACCATAACAAGGATTTCTTTCCAAGTTCAAAAAGTCCTTTGAATTGTCCTGAGGACTGTCCATTTTCTTTATTTTTTCCCTTAAAAAGGTATAATGTACAGAAAAAGGTATAATGTACAGTCTCATGAAACACAACATTTCTGTCTGTAAAATTATTAATGCCTGGAATTGTTTTTGAGAAAACATTTTCATGGCTCAGAAGGGAGATTAACTCACTTTAGACAATTGATGTCCATCAGATTTGCCAGCCCCTGCTGTTGCAGTGGTGTGAAGCTCAGCCCTTGTGGTACCATTTCTTTCACAGGGGTTTAGCAGCAGACTGGGCTGAGTAAGTGATCACCTAAGTGTTATTAGAAACAAGGTTTGGATCATGCTGGGCTGGATTTGGACAGAGAAATCATGTGGCACTGCAGGACAACTACACAATCTGAATGTGCTCACTAGGGAGCAGACATTACCCTGTCCCCCATATAATTGCTCTTTTTATTCCAGTTTGGTTCCAGGCCACACAGAGCCATCATATCCCACAGTGAAGTGAGAATTCTTTTCACTAATTACTAGGAAACAGAATGGGAAATTATACTCAATGAGGTTGACTAAGTTTTTAAAAATACAAAATATAACTCAATTTGAAAAGCAGCAAAAAAGTAGATTTATATCATTGCTCATTGTAATCAGAGATGGTCCTTCATAAATGCTGAACTGCTTCAAATTACAAATTGCCTCATCTTTCAGGAAAGCCAGTTTTCTGTAAGACCCAACCTGCACATTATAACACAGCAGGAACCTCCTGTTCTGAGCGAGACACATGCTGTATGTGTTGTGCCTCCCTATCAGCCTGCAAGGACTTGGAAACCTTCCAGAGTGCTGGGCTGGGCTGTATTCTTCCTTTCCAGAGCAGGAACTCTGAAATGTGCTGTTTCCCACCTGGATAAGCACCGGCCCCAGCTGCTGCAGGATCGCCCCTCCCGACTCTGCTTTGCACTCTCCAAAACCTGGCGAGGAGATCCCTTCACTGCCACACCCACAGCTCCCTGCTTGCACACAGGCATGTATGCCTTGTGACCAAAGCCCAAATCCACTGGGTCCTGAAAAACAGCAGCTTGAACGTGGGGATCAAAAAGGCAAGATTCTAATTAGACCAAGGCAGAAATATTTCCTCTTCTTCTTCTGGCCTGTTGGAAATATCAAGGAGTTTATCTTCAGAGCTCCCAGAGCCTTTGAGGTTATTTTTGTCCAGACAAATCAAATTTCTCTTTTCAAGTGATGGATATTTGTCTTATATGCAGGTAATCTGAGAAATAAATATTTCATGACCATGAAAATATACCAAGAGCCCTGAGTATGGCCTGTTAATGCCATATAGCGAGTGACTAATTTTGCCCATCATTTAGCAAGGTCCAGCATTGTTAGGCTGTAATGCATGCACCCAACAAGGCTCAGTTGCTTAAAAAATCCCAGCTCAGTGTCGGTGACAGCTCACATCTACAGCTGTCACAAAGTTGCGGTGAAAAGGTCCTCACCAGCTACAAGTTAGTACTGGTTAGCTGGATGGGCCGCCTGAAAACCTGCACCATGTCCTCAGTGAAATAGTAGTAGCAAATTTGCTTTTCTAGCAAATTTTCTGATTTCCTTGCTGTATGTTACATAGGAGCTGCTTTTCTGCTGATGAGGAAATTAGTGACTCAGTGGCTTTAAGTGCAAAGAACTGTTGTGAACCCTTTTGATTTCTTTCAAATTGCATAAATACCTGCAGTATGCTGGAGTTTCTGCCCGAGTGTTTTCCTAGATGTAAGCTACATTTTCTTTGTTTCAGGAACCACTGACTTTCTGAGTGACTACACTGAGTATCTCAAGGAACCCCCAAAGATGGATAGGTAACAGGATATTTTCTTGCTCCCTCTTCACTTCAGCCTCTTGAATGCTTGTCTTGATTGAAGTAAAAGGAAAGAGAAGGAAATGTTTCATTAGAGTAAGCTAAATTTTTTAATCTAATTTTGTCTGTAAATATCCCACCTGAAGATATTCAGCCAAGTGTGTGCCTATTCAATGCAAAGTCTCTGCCTAGCTACAGAGTCACTAATAGAGAGAATGAGAGGATAGGAAGAATTTCACATTAGAAAGGAACAGTGATTATTGGGAAGACATGGGAGTAAAGACACTGCTCTGGCTAATGCCATTTCACCATGATTACGGTGAACATGACATTTGCTTAGAGGTATTAGCTGCATCTCTGTGCATGCCACTTCAATCTCCTTTTTATCTGTAGCATTTAGCCCCAGATCTCATTGTTTTACCAAACAGATAAATAAACATTTATAAGGATACTATAATCTTTTCTATAACTGATAGAAAACATTATTTCAAGCTGTAAAAAGGCCACATAAAAGCTTATACAAAAAAGAAATATTTCTGGCTGGAGGGCCTTGTGACAGGCTGACATACAGAATCCTGTGGGAGTCTTGCCTTTCAGTGTCACCATCAGATTTCTGCTCCCCAGGAGAAAGAATCTGGGAACATTTAGAAGTTGATTTCAATAGTTTCTAGAGAGATGGCAAAAACACATTATGGCCATGGGCCAAGCAAGTGTTGGAGCACTCTTGGTTGTTGCTGTTGTGGGAGTCTACATGTCCCAGCCTCCTGCCAGGAGTGGGGTGCCAATACCATGATGTGTGCTTGTCTGGGTGCCAGCAGAAGCTAGAAGTGTACAGGAAAGATTCAGCTATGTTCAAAATCCTCATTATTAGCTGAAGATGATTCACCAAAAGAAAAAATAAATTCAAGCTTATTTATTCAGCCTCATCACAGCTGAAATGCAGAAACCCATAACCTCCAATGGCATTCTTGAGGTCCTTAAATTGCACTTGGGGGAGACAAACAAGTAGCATCTATCACAGCTAACACTTAAGGCAGCCAGTAAAAAGCAGTCTTCAAGTGGGCCAGTGGGGCACAATTCAGTCTTACCAGAGTACTGGCCTGTCATTCTGGCAAGGAATCCCCACTAGGCTCTGTCTTGCAGGGAAGTTTGTGCTAAATCATATTATTCCTACTGTTTCAGCCATCAGCTCAATGGTGACAGCCCTTGCATAGATGTGAAGACCCAGAGTCAGTTCTTTCCTCTCCTAAGATATTATAAACCCACACATTCACATTCATCTTAAACACTCTAGCCTCACAATACAGCCTATCTCTTCCAATCTTTCTTGTTGAAATTATTCAGTAATTCAGTATGCATTGAAAGAGAAAGATGTTATTAAACATAACTATATCCCAATGGAATAAAAAAAAAATTAAAAAAAAAAAGAGAGCTGGTTTCCAGAAACTTGAAGCAGGGAACATTTTGTACGAAAAATTTAAGTATTTGCCATCTGAATTTCTGCTTTTTCAAAAGGAAGGAAACCAGCGTTACAGTTAGATTCCAGCATCTGATTAATCACCCATCTCCCATAGACCCTTTCTTGTGCAAGGCTTTCTCATTTACGTTCTCCAAGAATGCCAATGTCTAGATGATTATGAGACATGAAAGAATGACACCTTAGTAAATCTCACCAGGTGGTTATGAGAGAGATGTTTGTTTACTTCTGACCATGTCTGAAAGACCTTTAGTACTTAGGAGGAAAAAATGTAGGTATCTACAGAACTTAGAATCTCCAAGGTTAGCTGGAAATCTGAGGACTGTGGAGGATAGAATGTAAGAGAATAGTGCAGAAGGGGGTCTCACACCTGAGGAATTGCAGCTGTACTAATCACCAAAGATGAGGAACAGCCCTGTCCTTAACAGGCCACAGCTGTGCCCAATTAGAAGAGTGCCACAAAAGAGTGGGTTGGCTGGGTGAGGAGGGCTGGAGTTTGTTGGATGGGCTATGAAGAAGAAGGAGTCAGTGCTGTGAGGAGCTGCCCATAAGAAATCACTGAGAAAGTATGAGACTTCTGAAATATGATGACAACAGAGGACCAAAATTTTGAATACAGAAAGTTGTAGAGCACAAATGAGCAAAATATTTTGTATGTGCCCTTTAATTTTGCTCTTCATTACAATTGCCTGGGCTGGCTCTCCAGTGTTACTCCTCTGGAGCCAATGCTGTTACACCAGCATGCTCTGCTGGTGGAGTAGGTCACAGCTGCTTCAGTTGTGCTTTAGCACCAGACTCTTTCTAGCACCAACCTCTTTTCAACATTCTCAGGTTTCGATTCCATACTGCTAGTCAAATAAAATAATTCCTGAAATTTCCTGTGAAACAAAGTACAGTTACAGATCTAGGACTAAATTGCAGAAATTAAATGTTCACCATTCCAGATGAATTACTTCACCCCAAATATTTCACATGTATTTCTAAGTAACTGCGTGTTCCCTCCAGAGAACTGACTTCATTTTTCAGATGCAATAAATCCCATAGGTTAAATAATTCCAGCTGCTAAGCAATCTTAGTTTATCTGCTCTTACTGGGTGTTGCATAATGCAGAGAAGTAGCCAAAGTAATTCATATTTCCCTGTGGTAAGGACACCTATGCTAACTTGAGAACTCCTTCTCGTGCTCTAAAGATCTGTTTTTACAGCAATATGTCCAGACCAACTGCTAGATCAATTCCATGGAAAGAAAGGTGTCATCTTGTGTTGTGGTTTTAATTACCTTACGCTGCCACAGCACCTTTAGGCTGAATCTCTGTCTGCTGTGAGAAATAGGGGAGGTTTAACTGAATCAGTTTAGAAGATTAGATTACGAGTCCAGATCACTTTGTGGAGATAATTATTATGACTGTTGAAAAAAAAAATTCTATGTAAAATTTTCTTGGTTTTGTGGGCTTAAAGAACATGATTGCATTTAAAATTCTGCTTTCTCAGTGATTTCTTACTTTTACTTAAGTCTGAGCTGTATTCCCTGAACAATCAGGCAGATAAATTGTAAAATACCAAAGAAAAGAATTCTGGCAAATGAAATACTGCCATGATAAGTTAATTCCCAAGTAACTTGATAAGGATAACACGAATAATGTCCTAACTATTTTTTTTTTTCTCAAATGACTTTTTAAAATAAAACTTAGTAAAATAGTGAATGTATTTATTGATAAAGAAATCAGGTCATGGATGACATTATGTTCTTACTGGAGTCAGAGGATGAATATAATCTACCCAAACTGATTCTAGTGTTTCCCTTCATTTTTCCCTGCTTCTTGAAAAGTTGATCATCTCACCTACCCAAGTAGGCTCCAGGTATCCTCTTGTAAACAAAATCAATTTTCATGTTAAAATGATTAACTGAACACATAATGAATAAAATCTCCAGTGATGTTTGATCTACAAGAAAACACTGATTGATTCCTACTGATTGAGAGTGACCGTGTGTAAAGTGGTCAGCATTTGATAGGAAAAAAGTGGTTCAGTGCCTATCTCAGAAGATGAGGAATGGCTTTTTTGCACCTCTAAACCCTTCCCTGTTTTGCTCCATGCTTCAAGCCCCACAAGTTGCCTGAAACAGTGTGTACAGGACTGTACAGAGTCATTGCTGTGTGTACTATTATGGACTGCCCTGGAGGTGTCAAGGAAATAATTTTCTTTACCCATTATTCCTTTTTTAATACACATTTATGCTATTATGTTTTTACTCCAGTTGGGTCATCTGTTGGATCATCTGAGAGCAAAGAAATAGAAGAGGAAATGGCTTAAATTCTTGATTTGTGTCTATCAGCTGGAGATAGGCTTTAACAGCCAAGGAGAGTTAACCTGTGGATTCAAATCTTTTGTGAAGTTTTCTCCTCCCAGGAAATTTGCACTCAGACACTAATAGACTTGTGCATATAGAAAACCTTTCTCATCTCTTCTTTTTTATAGGAAAAAGCCAGTTTGAGTACAGCATCCTCATGTACACAAAGAGGGCAGGAAAAAAAGAGGGAAAAATGCTAAGAAAGATTCTGTTTCTACAAAAAACTTCCTCTAAATCAAGAGGAACTTCTCATTTGCTGGACAAGAAAGGTCTAAGCACCCACTTTTGGCTCTGGGTCTCAAGGAAATAAGCAGTAATGCAGACCAAGCAGTTTAAATACTCAGCATTGTACCTCCCCTGGAAGCCCTAATACTGTTTGTCAAATATCAGTGGCATTCACTTCTTGTCATCATTACTGCAGGATAGGTGGGAAACCACAGCCTCCAAGAGTCATAGCTGTGAGCCAGGGTAGGACATTTGTCCTGTAAGGAATCTGCTCTCATGGCTAAGCACAGCTACCTTTTGATGTCACTCTTACATTTGTTTCCACAGCAGGGCTGCCCTTCTATCCCACTTAATTTTCTTTTAGATATCTTTTATAATGTCATCTTGATGACATTATAAAAGATATCTAATGAGTTCATGCCCAGTACTTTAAGACTCTGCTCTCCTTGAAGGAAGGCATTCTTCTGTACCAGCTGGAATTTTATTTTGACAAAATCAGATAGGACAATGAGGTTTTTTATTTCAGCAACTACATCTATGCAGATCCCAAGTAGTTTATTGTGTGACTTAGTTTTTCAGGTATCTTTTTTCCCCTTTGTTTGCACAGTGCCTCCAACAGCAGTGCCCTGTTCTGGTGAGAGCTCCCAGGCACTCCAGAGTCTTGGCAAACAAAACCAATCATGGAAATGTTGAATATCAAATTAATTCCTATTTGGTAGCACACATGAATGCATCCTTAGGCAATTCTTTTTTATGCTTACTATGTCTGGGATCACTTTTGGACTTCATTTTTATAGGTGTCTCCAAAAACATTGTTTCTAGCAAACATGTGGAGGAAGTGTTGCTTTGTGATACTCTAACAGTTTAAGAAATGAATTAGAGGAAAATAGTAATATGAAATTGAAGCCCTTTTCAAAAGAGAAGGAGCAGGTTAAAATACTTGTTTCTTCTATAAAACAAACATCATGGCCACTAGTGAAATAACAGAGAATAACATTTCACAGACTGATTTTTACAACAACACAGGACATAGGAAAGAGAATATAGGAAACTGCTTCTGTACAAGCCTGATTGTTTTGCACCCAGTTTTGCTCTGGAGAGCACTTAAAGGAGCCAGAAAAGCAACATGACTTGCCAAGATCAGCCAGAATTATTAAGTGAGAGTACATGCACTACCAGGAGCTGGTGACTGGGGGAGTTAGGGGAGGAAATTGTGTTTAGATGTGGGAAAAGCCAGCAGAGATAAGAGAAATACCAGCTCTGTTGTGGAATCCAAGAAAGGAAGGGTAACAGTTGGCAGAGGAGAGGAGGCAGAGCGGCAAAGCTAACCCAGAGCTGACATTATCCACAGCAAGGTTAAAAGATTGGATTTTAATACATTTTCTCAGAGGAAATTTCAGAAGTCCACTTCTCTTTTTTTTCCTTTTATTTTGCATATATAAAAATGTTTTCTGTGATGTGAACTTTATTGTCTGGCTTCCTTTTCACTTTTGTTTTCTGCTTATTCCAGTATCACATTTATATTGGATGACATGTGAGTAATGAAGGATGTTTGAAAGCTGAAAAAAGGATAGTTTATCTTTCAAAAATTACATTTTATCTTTCACAAGGGCATTTCAGTGGAAATTTCCTTCAGGTTCCTTAAAATATTTGAGCTAATAGAAGTTAAATAAAAACTAAACTGGGAATTCTGCATGAAGATTAGCCAGGTGAGTGTCTATTACCACTGTCAAGTTAAAGAGACTGTGAGTTATGTTAAATAGAGATAAATGATTAACAGCATTAAATGAGGGAGAATTAAGCTATCAGGCAGCCTCTGAAAACTAGCAGAACACCTGCAGAGCTCAGACAGAAGCTGTTGGTGTACTTGCCCCTGTCAGCAAAGCCTTGGCAGCAAACTCTCCTTTGGGCACCCCTTACCTTTCAGATCCATAATCTATTTCCATAACCCACAAGCAGGGAAAGCTACACCCCTGCCTCAACACCTGACAACTGGAGAATTTCACCAGTGACCCAAGACAGAGGTGATGGAAGTCCATGCTTAGCTTTATCTTTAAAAGAAAAAAGAAAGAAGCAAAAAACTCTAAACTCTTCAACTCACAGCTGACAGAGTGTTCATGCCATGTGCTCTCAGTTTGTAGGGTAAGTGGTGACCTGCTGGAAACTTCACCCCCAAGCTGCTGAGAAGGTTGGCCTGTGGGGTTGAGCACTGTGACTCCTGCCTTCTGGACTAGAGGGGGCTGCATTACAGACCTTGGAGGAGCCCAAGCTCCCATATGTGAGCAGAACCTACAGCATCACTCCTGAGCTCTTTGCAAGGGTTTGTTGGAGCACAGGATGGATGTTGTTCCCTTGGATTTGCAAGTGGAGGACTGTGAGCAAGCACCAGTGGTGCAGGCAAACAGGACTTAAAGGGCAAGGACCTTGAAAAGAGCAATAAAAAGATGTTAATCTTGTTTTAGTAAAGGGATTATATCCCAGGAGGCAGACTTTCAGATGCACAGGAAGCATGAAAAAAACACTGCAAATAAAATTATAGGCAATTCTTATAAGCTTATAAGATAATGAAAATCTGTGAAAAAATGCTTTTCCAGACTTTTGAGTAAGAAAAAGTAGGACATCTTAAAAGCACTCAAATTTCTAGAAGGCTCTGAATTCCAACCCTTTTGTAAATTAAGACTATTTATTGTGCAGCATATTTCAAAACGACACACAATTATTCTTTAACCTTAACCTGTTTGGATGTTGCAGCAAACTGAGAAAAAGAATTTATTAAGCAAACAATTTTACTGCATATTTATGGGTGAAACACATATCTTCCCATATTCCTAAATGCTTCATCAAGATAAGATGGGGCTTATCAGTAGTAATTTTAATTTGTTCTTGAAAGCACACACTAGAGATTGAGAGATTGCTTCCTGTTGCATAAATTCAACCCTTAAGAGCCTCCTGCTGGGAAATGGGAGGTCAATAATAGATTGAGAAGCCTTAGTAGTTTCAAAATAAATTTCTGAAAACCTTAATTAATAGAGCGATATGACGCATTTGGCTGTAATAGCTGGGATCCAGAGCATGAGTTGTATTCTTCACTTGAGTTTTGACTGTCAGGTGTAATGGTGTCATTGCTCCTCCCCTCACAGGAGGAAAATATTTTAGGTTTTCAGAAAAGGGATCAGAGTTGGAAGAGAATCATAATTTTAACCGGCAATAAGGGAGGTGCCCTTTTCCAAAATAAAAAGTTCAGTGCTGAAGGGAAATACTGCTGCTACAAAATGCAGCTCTCTTGGGGGCTGCAAGTGCTGAACTTGCTCCCTTTGTGTCAGAAGGCAGCAGGGAAAGAATTGGCAGTGCTGTTAAGATGACTCATTATTTCTCCAGCTCTGGTTCCCCTCTGGCATCTCCTGGTCATTCTTCTTCCTCATGTGATTCTTCCCACAAAAAAACCTTCTAAATACACGTCAGAGGATCTGCAGCCACAATGCCAGCATGGCTTTTGTTTGGCAGCTGCTTGGATTCTTCTCTGTTAACTTGGGCCTGTAAAGAACCACCAGTGCTTGCAGTCCAGTTCATGCTAACTTAGGCAGGAGAGAACTGGACTGCATTTGACACCGGCATTTTATAACAGGAATTACATCCTCAGTCCCACCAGGTATTGGAAAAGATCCTTCTGGTGACTTAAGCTGTCCAGGTTTGTTTCAGTTGTTGAAATTCTCATAGGTGCAGAACAAAAGGTTTGTGAGCAGAGAGCAACTGGTTCCCTGGCAAAAGCACTCTGGAAGGAAAAACAGCCTTTTTCACCTTATAGAAAATGTAGAGCTGGAGTAATTCCATCTAAAAAATCCACAACAAGGAGAGGCCAGGAAGTTTAATTCACCTCCTCAGATGCAGTTATGTCAGCTAGTGGTACTATAGATCTGCTGAAGGACAAGCCTGGATGGTGCATAGAGAACACAAAATAACAGCGAATTTCTTCTACATCATGGTGCAAGTGCATTAAAAATTAAAAAAACCTTTCAAGAAATAAAGAACATTTGCTCAAACCCAGTGATGTATCCTGGTTACTATCTGTGTCAGGAGCTGCCTTGGCAGATTTTCTGCACCTCATGGTGAGTCAACACCTGGAGGGGTTTGGAAGAAGGGAGTGACTTGTGCGTCAGGAGCTGATCGAGAGTTTGATGGTTGGGAGGAAATACAGAGCTGGCAATCTCACAGGGATATTTTAGACTCTGTTCCCTGTGTCTGTGATGTTTATGTGCTTAAGATTAGCAGTGATCAGTCAGCACCTGAAAATGCATCAATAAAATAGAACCTATTCTTCCCTCCCACCTCAAAAGTTAATTTTGCATTCTTCACATAGTATTGTCCAGGCCCACAGGTCTGTGGGCTTTCTCTGCCTAGCAGATGACTGGCAGTTCATACTGTGCTCTCTACACATATATTTTCCATGCCATTTCAGCTGTAGAAAATACTCTATCTAGTGCAAACATAGAGTTTTATACTATTAATTTGAAAGATTGTCATATATAGATTTTCACCTGTACAACAGTGGAATAAAAAATTTTCAAGAATCCAAGCAGAACATGTCAGAAAACCAAGTCCAAGTGCTATCTAGAAGAAGATCTAATATTTTATTTTAATAATAGTGAGAGCAGAAAGAAACTGAGATGCTTGGGACTCTTCCACTGGGTGCCTGTTATTCATGTGAGCAACTTTTTATTATATTAGTGATTTGAGCAGAAGGCAGGAAAGATACATAAATGACTTTTCTGTTTGTTATCAAAGGAAAGTAATTTTAATTGCCCAAGTCTATACTGCACTTCCTTCTAGGCCCAGACATTATCACAGAATCATGTAAGAGTTTGGGTTGGAATGGACTTCTAAAGGTCATCCTGTCCAACTCTCCTGCAAAGATGTCAGGGACATCTTCAACTAGATCAAGTTTCTCTGGACAACTAGATCAACATGACCTTGAAAACTTCCAGGGATGAGGCATCCACTACTTCTCTGGGCAACACATTCCAGTGTCTTACCACTCTCATTGTGAAAATCTTCTTCCTTAGGGCTAGCCTAAATATACCATAAATATACCATATTTTAGCTTAAACACACTACCCAGTGTGTTATTGCAACAGGCCCTGCTAAAAAAGTCTTTCTCCATCTCTCTTATAAGCCCCCTTTTAGGTATTGAAATGCTGCAATAAGGTCTCCCAGAACCTTCCCTTTTCCTGGTTGAATGACAACAACTCTCTCAGTCTTTACCTCTGACCACTTTTGTGACACTCCTCCAGACCTGCTCCAACAGCTCCATGTCGTTCCTGTGGTGATGACCACAGAACTGGACACAGTACTTCACCTGGGGTCTCAGCAGGAGAAAGAAGAGGGGTGGAATCCCCTCCCCTGGCCTGTTGGACCTCAGAAGCAAGTCATTCTGTTGTGCTTTTCTGGGGCATTTGTGTGGGTCTCTCTGTTTGCTGCTAACACTGATAGGATATAATAATTGTGGTGTCACCACCTCCTCAGTGATGCTGAACAGCTCTGGGACAAAGCCTGAAAATACTGCTGACTGTCAAGAATGACAGTCCTTGACCACTGTGCCAGAAACACAAACAAGGATCAAACAGCCCATTGCTAACATTTCACTGCAGCTGGCTTAAGGGAGCAGAATCTGAAAACACTAAAACCTCTCAAGCTGTTACCTGTGCTGGCACCAGTGTACAAATCTTTAGAAATACTCTGTAGATATGAAGGTATTATAGGTTAAAGATGGAGAGGAGACTCACCTCGAGAGCAGCATTACGTCCTGTTGGCTGTGAGCCTGAGAATGACAAAGCACCTGGTGCACAAGGATACGCACTTCAACAGCCAAATGTCTACAAAACATACAGCTCCTGACAGGAGGAGATGCCAGACATGTTGAGGAAGAAGCTTGACTTAGTTTTCTCACAGAGCTTTTTCCTGAGCATCTTTATTTGTTAAAGGAATGATACCGAAATGATTTGTTAAAGGAATGATACCAAATTTTGCTTCCCATCAGGAAGTACTTGGCCTATTTACCATCCTGTGTGCTAGGGTCCAGCTTGGACTGTATTTGCATCCAAACAAAGCAGGTTTCTGATGGAAATGCAGATAGATTCTTGCACTTACCAAGTAGTTATCCAAACATCCAAGTGCTTCCTTGGAATATTGCAGCACTTATTTGTGGCAGCTTGTTCTTCAGCTGTCAGTCTACAAGCTGCATTCCACAGGAAATTTTTTGCTCATATTTTATCTCAGGGATGTTTTCTTGGGGGCATTATTAGATGTTGTGATTTGTGGTAGATCTGGCAGTGCTAGGTTAACAGTGGAATCACTGACCTCAAAGGTCTTTTCCAACCTAAATTATACTATGATTCTGGCAGGTGAGCCCAGACCTCTCCTCTGCCTTTTCAGCTTTTCGAAATAGTTATGCATATTCCCTAGTGGAATAAGTTCTGTAGTGATCGACACATGTTATTTCATGAAAAACTGGTAATAAATAAAAAAATCCCATATTTGTAATTCCTCAAAACAGATAAGAGTATGGTAATTTAAATTCAGTTTCATTCCCAAATTGCTGAAGAATTATTGTAAAATTTTCCTCTCATTCACAAGGAACTGGAAGCACAAGTGCACAATTTGACTAACTTCCTGACCTGCCATCCTGGATCTGGTGGCCTGCAGCCCTGGTGCTCAGTCCCTGGAGGTGACCTGAATGCATGCTGCTGGTCCTCAGAGTCATGCAGGTTCAGTGTGCAACACTTCTTGAATAATGGCTTGAGAAATGAGCCAGAGCTGGTTGCATAAACCTTGTCATATTTCATGCAGACAGCTGCCAGTCTCTGCACTGTTTGCTGTTGTTTGTCATTTGTGTTTTCTGTCACCCAGATAAGACATCACCAAAAATAAATACCTGAAGGAAAAAAAAAATGGTGGCTCTGCAAAGATTTCTGTGTTTCTGCTCTCTGCAAAGATTGCTGTGCTTTTTCCCTCCATGTGTGTATATTGTGTTATTCTTTCCTGAGGGCTAAAAAAAAAGAATAAAACCCACAGATTAACTCTCCCTTTAAACAACCTATAAGAAAAATATCTCTTGGTACTCTTAGTCCAAAAATACATAGTTAGTTTTTTAAGATACAGGTTAAGTTTTGGTTTGTGTCTTTTGAATAATATTTTCACTGTTTAGCAATGATGTTATATGTACTGGGAAAGGTGTTCAGAGAAATCAGGCTGCTCTATGTGGAGCTCACTGATAACAAAAATGGCCTGATTTTCTCAGACATCAACAGACTGCAGCTCTCTGAAGTCAGAGCTCTGTGACTGAGCCTGTATTTATGTGGGTATCTACATCTAGATTTTGGAATGTATTTTTAGTGGCCAAATGTTAAAGTTTCTGAAATATAAAAACTGCTGCTGGCAAGAGGTACAGATGAAAACATCCAAGTTTCATCAGAGTTACCAGTGAGATGTAATAGAAAGACCTTCCATTTCATGAAAAATCATGTGGTAAGGGACTGCCTGGACCTTGTAGCAATGCAAACAGTGTGACAGAGAAAAGCCCTATTCCCAGGATAAGGCCAAGGGTCATGGAAAGGCAACATCTCTTCTTTGCTGAATTCTCCCTGGCTGTTACCTGTCCATGAAAGAATATGAACTAGAATTAGAAGCAGGGCAGAACTGTGATTTTTTCTCTGTCCTGATTTGTCCTTGTTAATAATGGTGACCAATCACTGACCCAAAGCCATGCTGCATCTTTCCTGAGAATTACAGACCTGCTGCTCTGATGTGGATATTGGATCAAGTTCCTGCCAAAATGTCCTTGATTGGATTTCAGCTACAGCACGTGGACTGCTGATGGCTCCCCTCATCTCAGTGTCTCAGGGAAGATTCTAACCCTATCCCTAACCACAGCCCAAATTCACTTTTATTGTGTTAATTACCTCATAACATCCTCCAGAAAGAGCTGAATAACCCCACATCACTCTATCCCTTTCAGTGACATTGCAGCATCAGTCCTGTTTTGTCATTCCAGCTCCTTCAAGTATTACCATGCGGATTATTATGCTGTGTATGGCTCTGAAAGGGAAAGATACTTGCCTTCCTCAGATAAAGAGCAAAACAAAGCTTGAGACAGGATGTGGCTCCTCCCTGACCATGAAAATTGAATGGCATTGCTAGAAAAGAACAAATGAAATAGCAAAATACTGTCAGTTTAGGATAGAAATTCAAAAGTGGTGTGAATGAGATCAGTGAGGTTTTGGAACAGCTGCCTAGGAAAAAAAAAAAGAAGCAAAACGTCCTTATTTTAAGAGGTATTTTAGCCTATTTTTAATAAAAGAGATTTTAAGATGTGGTTTGCTGAGCAGCCAGGGGCTCAGTCACTTCCAGTCGGATGTGCTATGTTTGGACATCTCTCTTCCCTCCCAATCTCCACTTCTACGTGGCCTTTTTCCAGATGAAAGTTTGCCTGGTGGTCCAATAAAGCTTTTGTTCATGTGCACAACTGGCACATTCTCCAGACAACCAAGGCTGTCATGGACCTGGTCCCTGTCCATGGGTCATGCTGCTGCTCTCTCCTTGCACAGCTTTGGCCTCCCTTGGAGGAGCACAATTAAATATGGATCTGCTGACAGGGCTCAACCATTATTTTCTGCTTCCACCTCAGGTACCTCTTTTAACTGGGTCAAAGCAAACCCATTACCCTCCATATTTGGTACATGGTAGAAATATTTACCTAGCAGAATTTGTAACTCTAATGTTTTCTAAAGGATATATTGATCTACCTAACCTTGAGGTCAGTCTCATTTCTGTGTAGAAGAACTGTGCAGCACTTGCAAGTTTTGATAGCAGTGTTTCAGGACCAAAAAGGAGATGCTCAGATGTGCAAAAACCACCCTTGAGACTTTCCTTAAGTTCAAGACATGCACAGCAGGGCTATAGAAGTGCCAGGCCATTTCTGATGTAGGACAGGCAAGGGCAATTTCCCTGAGCAGATTCAGAAGCCCTCGTGGGCTCACCTCTGTCCTGACCATTCCCAGTGGGCATTGGTCTGTTTGAGTATTGACAACTCAAATCTAAGAGAGATTCCCTATGAAACATCTATTTCCATTCCAAAGTTAAGCAACCACATGTCACAGACACATTTTATGAAAAATCCTTTCATTAGGATCCTTTTCTCCTGAGAGGCTGAAAAGCTTCAGCTTCTCCATGTTTTGCTGCTTTGGAATGTGATTTGGAGAATTGTTTACCCAGCATGTGAACTTGTTTTTACTTGAAGACCAATGACAGCCACCTGTGTCAAGGCTGTGAGCAGAGTTTAGTATCCTTCCTTTCCTTCCTTTCTAGCCTTCTGATGAAATTCTATCTCTTTCTTTAGTATAGTTTTAATATATCATTTTCTTTTAATATAATATATATCATAAAATAATAAATCAGCCTTCTGAAACATGGAGTCAAGATTCTCATCTCTTCCCTTGTCCTGGGATCCCTGCAAACACCACCACAACCACAGGCTGTGGGAACCTTGCACGGGCAGTCTGTGGGAACTTGCTCTTACAACAAAGTTCACTGCTGGGAGGTGTGAAAGCAAACTTCAGGTAGGATAAGGGATAAGGTAGATGTTTTTCTTCTTCAGGGACTTTGTAACTGCAAATTCTACAACCTATTTGCAAATGATACTACCCAAATATATTTATCATTTCCAAGTTTTATCTAAAATCTAACATCTGTCTTCTCTTCCTCTACTTAAACTGAATTTTTGTCTTGCTGTACCCTGACAGGCTGCCTAGATAATCATCATCTTTTTATATTGTTAGTAATTTCCTAATTTAGATGTCTCTTTTCTATACCAAATTATTATATTTTTCTCATTTTTTAGGTTTATCTTTTCTAAATTTCAAATAATTTCTATGACAATTAAACTGTAATTTCTTTTAGTCTTTATGGGTGCTAAAACTAAGCTGCCTAAGTTGTAGTTCTCTGGATCACCATTTCTTCCACTTTTAAAAAAAGTTGTTGTCTTTATAATATTTCTCCTTCCCAGTGTTCTCTGGGACTTCACTATCTTTTAGTAAATGCGCTTTTTTTTTTGTTAAAAATCATAATTATTCAAGCACATACAAGTTTGGCCAGGTCTGTAAGAAATCAAGGATATGTTCATCTTGTGCTTTCAGTCTGAATATATCCCACTCATCTAAACAGTCTTTAATCTGCTCTTTCCCCTCTTCTGGTGTGGGCTTTCTTCCTCAATGTCCCTCAATTGTTTAAATAACAATCACTATTAAAGTTTTTGTGAAAGTGACATCTAATAGGTTCCAAGCATTTTAATCCTCTTCCTGATGATTACTTTCTCTCCCTTTTTCATAAAAGACATATAAATGAGAATGTAGCACATTATTTAATTTTTTATGCATTTAGTCAACATTGATTTCACTTAATGCCCTTCTGCAGCGTTCAGTTAGAAATAAACTTTGCCCCCTTCATTTATTTTGTGTATTTGATATTGCTTTGTATAGGAATCAGCATTTGTCCTGAAATATTTTTACCCTTTGGTATTCTTCTCCGTGGGCACCTTGCCTCCCTGTCTGCAGCCTGCTACATTGGCCCTTTTGAAGCAGAGTGCCAATAATCATCATCTGCTCAGATTCAGTCCTTTCTCTTACAACCATGAACTCTATCAGACCTAGATCATTTTCACTCAGATTGGTTTTTGTGATTTAAAAAGAAATCCTGGTCAAACACAAAAAAAACCACCCAAGACAATCAGGAACAATTCAAGCCTCTGAATTCTAGGACAGTGAGTTGTGCCTCAAGGAGGAGGAAATGTGCCAAGAATAACAACAGATGTTCAGCTTACAGCTGTCAGCATTACAAAGTGAACACAAAGCAAATATGCTGACTATATAGAGGAATAGCTATTGCATGTATTCCACTCTCAGAACAGCTAAAAAATGCAGGACACTTGTGCTGGTGAAGCAAAGGGGTGCCACAGTGGATTCAGCAGCAGCAGCTTTATGGGCAACACCATCTCCCTTGCAGAACTGACTTCCCTGTCCTGGATGAAAACCCAGCTCCCATGGCATCCTCACAGTAAGACATTTCTTCCATAAATCTAATCTAAACCTACTCTCAGTCTGAAGCTCTTTCCCCTTGCCCTGTAACTACCTACTCTTGTATGAGTAGCCTCTCTCCATCTTTCTTGTAGTGTCCTTTAAGGTACTGAAAGGCTGCAATTAAATCATCTTCATCAGATACCTTTTTTTCTCTAGTAAGCACTCATCTGTAACTGCAAGAAATGCCCTTCACTTGAATGAATTGAGCCTACCCCCCCAACAGCAATTGCAGAGATATAAGGAAAAAACTACACTCAGGAAGTGTTGAAAGCAGAAAATATTTAAATTTGGAATAAACAGTAACAACAGTTTTGCATCTTTCTTCTTCCTCAGATGTCTCCTTTTTTAATCTTCTTCTTCCCTCCCCACCATCATACCTTTCTTGTTGCTCATGGAATCATTTCGTGGCTGCAGGTAGCAGGGCAGTTTTCTGGTAACACAGCATCAACTCTCTCCCATTCCAGTGTTTACACAGTTCAGTCATGTGGTACCTGAGTACAGCCAACAGCATTGAAAAATTATACAGATGCCCTAGGAATTTATACAGAGATAAAATATAGGAGGTAAAAAGCTTTAGGTCTTGGACAGGGGTTTTTTCTGGTTTCATTTATGAATTTAGAATGTTACTTCTCCAGCATTGGCAACAGTACCAGGTACAGATGATCAGAAAGTCAAAGAAAACTGCTGAAAACCTGTGAGCTTCCTATCTGGTGAGGGATGGCAGAGCCATGCAGTCCAGAGCACTGAGGCAGACCCCTTCCAGGCCCACAGTCTGAAGGGCCTGAAAGCCTTGCATTTATCTCTATTTTGGTTTACTGGTGACTGATATTGGATAATTTTACATTCTTACTGCAGCTACCAAAGCCTATAATTTACCTTTCTTAGATTTTTTCCAGAAAGAAAGCAGGTAGATGCAAACCTGCCATTCTTCATCGAGGCAGGGAGGTATCCACACATAATGTCCCAGGTTTTTTAATAGCTATGTAAGATAAGCAGACTGTCCCAATGAAACCTCCACTGCCACAGCGGTTTTCATCATGAATGCAGCCCAGGTGTTTTTGTTTGGTTGAACAAATAATTTGTATAAGCTTGTATGTGTGTATGCCTAAGATGTATTAACTGAAGTGGTTGCTATTTGTCTAGCTAAATATATTTTATATTTCGGCATAAGAAATTATTTTATGCACATTACGGTCTCCAGCTTCAAACCTCTCAGAATAAGCATCCTGACATTTAGAAGAAGAATAAGGACATCTGTGCATACAATATTGTCAGAGACCTTAGAGAAAGTTGAAAATATTTAAAAGGAAAAGGGACAGCTGCTTTAAACTGGAAAGGTGGAAATCAGTTCTTTTTCATGTGATTACCTTTAGGCAATAGTTTCTATGTGCCTGCATTGCCTCTGCACTAGACTATAGATCTTAACACTCAGTGTTAGATGCCAGCTGAGTCTTGGGCATTGATTACAATTCTGATGTACAGCAAAATTTCCATACCGCAGAAATCTATGTGCATGAAGGAAAGTAACTTTCAACCATGGTAAAGTGAACAATTACAAAAAAAAAAAAAAAAAAAAAAAAAAAAAAAAAAAAAAAAAAAAGAAAAAAATAGAGCATTTTCAAAATGCTCATACTGAATATTTACCTTTAAACAGTAACCACAAAGCATACCCTGACACAGAGCAGAAAGAAACTGAAGTAAACTCTTTCTGGGCTATTTTAACTTCATAAACTCTAGTTTTATCCAGATGACAAGTTGAAGGCCTTAGTGGCTTACAGGTGGATAAAAGTGTGATTCAAGAGCAAAAAATTAATAAAACTTGTCAAGTTTCAAGATCAAAATAGCGTATTTTAAAATAAGGTGTCCGTCTGCATCTCACTGAACCTTGCAGCTATCTGGACACCTAAAGGTCATCTTTTCAGGGGTGCCTGGAGCAGGCTCCTGCCTCTGAAAGGACATTTGTATTGGTGGCATTTCAGAACAACCTTGTGGGCAGAGGTCAACCAGCTTGTAGGCCATAACAGGATGGGCAAGCCTGTTCTTTTCCACTGTCTGATATTCCCATCACAAAAGCACTGCAATTTCCAGGGTCAATATTTGCAGAGAGTCTCTTACATTTTACCAAATCCCGGGCTTTTTCCCCATCTTCAACGTGTTTCATGTGAATGTTTTGGGGTTTTTTCACATCCTCCTCTGAGTACTTTTATTCTAGTTTTACAAATGCAAATTTTTGGCAATGATAATTGACACCTGAAAATATATTTTCCTTTGACTATATAATATCCATTAAACATTGAGGAAAAATAAGTGAATAATCAAGTATTTTTGCTGACTACACCAACTTGTGCAAAGCACAGATAACAAGGTTATTTATATATGTGTTTGGCAGGACAAATAATTCCTGTTTTTGGAGCATGACAGAGATGGGAAAACATGCTACTCCCTTCATTTTATGAACTATGTACCAGTCACCTGCCGTCTGCCACGTCCTCCCCTACACTGTGCAAACAGCAAAGAATTGAATTCAGATCTTTCAAGGCCTAAAGATTTGGTCCAGGATGCCTCATTCCTGCAGGTTGTGGCTAAGCTTTGGTCCCAGGAGACTGACTCAGTCATGTTAAGGGAGGGAAAAGACAACCCAGAAAGCTGCTATTATTACTGTGTGCCAAAAAATGAAAAGCCTGATATACTGGAGTATGTTAAGGAGAATGTGAGATGACATACCCTGTCATTAGCACAGGTCCCTCACTCACTGATGTGACAGCCTGTGGTAGGAGAAAGTTGGCACCAGAGATATGAACTCAGCCCACAGAAACAGCAGACTTGAGACCATGTGTCAAAAAGTTTCTTTAGTTGATAAGGAGCCAAGTCTAGACTCCACATTGAAGATTTATTTTGATCTTCTTATGTCTAGCTGATGATTGCAGTAACTTGCATGCTTCAGCAGTTAAATGAGTCCTGGAAGCTGTTTTTTTTTTTTTTTTACTTTAAAAAGATATTATTCTTTTAACTGATTTTTCATTTTGTAAGCCCCTTTAGGTCTTGAGATGCAGAGGAAGCGCCCTTTTTTCCTCCCACCATCACAAACAAAGGAAAGGAAGTTTTCCTCCTGTTTTTTAATAGCAGAATAAACACTGAGAAAATCACCCACAAAAAGTTTTGTAACAAATCTGCCATTTTCCCCAATTAAATTGCAAGTTTCCCCCAGTCTGCAGAATTCTTAAATATACTCACAGCAAAGTTGAGAAGTTCAAGTAATGACCTATCCAAAAAACTTCACCTTGGCAGAAACAGCTACTGTGGAGTCTTTTTACTTCATGAGGAAGTAGTGCAGGTAGTGATGGTTTACCTGTTTTACAGTGTATTGTTTTGATCAGGATATTGGAGACTCTTCTGGCACTCCCATAGTCCTCTGTGCAACATTTTCAGCTCCTGAAATAGTCCTCAAACCCTTGAGACAGCCCCTTCTCCCTCCCTCTCTCCCTCATTTTGCTTTGATACCACAGCCTAACCCAACCTCTGTGTTTGCACAGGGCTTTTAACTACCAGCCTGAGGCAAGCTGAAAGCAGCAGAGGAAGGAAGGGAGCAGATCAGGAAGCCACTAAGCCAATTTTCCATGAACCAAATGAGCAGAGTCCTGTAACTTTTCTTTGAGGTAAGGAGAACTGAGAAATGAAAGTCTCTCATAGCCTTCTGTAGGTCACTCATTAATTCACAGCTCACTGCACCTTTCAGACTGTCCAATACCAATTTTTGCTAGCAGGGCTGTGTTCAAGCTGTGGATATCTACTGCCTTGTTCCAGTAATATCTCAAGAGACAGGCTTAAATTTTATAAACTAATTGTCCTTTGTAAAGTCAGATGTCAATCTACAGCAGTATTGCTCTAAACAATGTGATAGAGGTTTTTTTTCAGAAAAAGGAAAATAAAAGCAGTATTGTCTTGCTTAAAATAAAATGCATCCATTTCCATTTGGAATTCATGCTGAGTTTAAGAGCTGAACCTATTTCATATGCAAATTAACTTTTCCTTAATAAAGCATTTTTTTCTGGACTTTAGAATAGAGTTGCACTTTTATTTTTTTGCAGGTAGCAAGAAAATAACAGAACAAAGACATCATTCCTCAATTTACTTCATGTTTGGAATTTTGCACTTTACAGGTAAAACCCCAAGATTTTAGTGGGAATTTGATACTGAATGTCAAAATCTAAATTAGATTTATTTTTCAGGATGGACACAAAGGTGCTTTGTGGAACTCCTAGGCAGGTGAAAAGGGGCACTTCCATGTCAGATAATGTATATGTACAAATACATATGAATTATCCCCCTTTCCAAGAAAGATTAGATGACTTAGTAAATCCACAATGCTGGATAACAGGTTAAATTTTTCATTACCATGCCTCATGTGCAATTATGTACAGACTCATGGACAATCATCATCATTAAAAGAAAGTAATTTTAAGAAATCTATATTAAATACTGGTTTTCCCTGACAAACAAAACCTATTCTTCCCTAGAAGCTCTGGAACACTTCCTTTGAAAAACAGCTCACTTTATTCTCTCCTCCTAAAAAATACTGGCTAAAAACTAATCTGAAATGTCTTTCCTACTGTCTCCTTCATGTCCAAATTATTTAACTGTGGTTCATACATCCTCTAGAGTTTAGCATTTCATTCATTATAGAAACAATTCCAGGCTCTTGCATTTCCAAGAGCAAAACCTAATTTCTTTTTGTCAATACAGGCACAAATCCCAGATTTGACTCTGTAGTTTTTGCACCTAGTGACAAAGGCAGAAGTTCTGGCCCTTCTCTACCCTGAGTACTCTCATTTCTTCCCAGGTGCTTTGTTCCTACTGCCACACCACATACTCCCTTCACCTGCACAGCTGCTTCATGCTGGAAACCAAGTTAGGAATTAGAACTATTAAAAAAAATTTTAAAATTATGAACTTTACCCAGATCAATCCCCAATCTGTTTCCCAGAAGACCCCTGGCAAAAAAAAAAACCAAAAAAAAACCCAAAACCCCCAACAACAACAACAAAACCAAGAACAACAACAACAAAAAAGGCAAAAAAACCCCAAACAAAAAAAAAACCCACCCCCCCCCCCCAAAAAAAAAAAGGCAAAAAAAACCAACACAAAAAACCCCAAAAAACCATAAAGGCCATATCCTAGAGCAGAAAGGCAGGAATGAGGTGCTAATATGGATATAAGTCTTAAAGGTCACTGAGAAACTCAATGCTTGAGTGTTGGGTTGTCCCTGACAGAAGGTCAAAGGACACATCAAAAAAATAAGGCAAAAGAAAATTATGTTTTTAAAAGTAGGCTCCCAGACTAATGAACTGGATTTGTTAAATGCTATGATTTCTTCATCTTTAGTGAATTCTGGAAACTATTATTGACACCTGCCTTGTTAAAAGAAAGTAGTCATTATACAGGAAGGTACACAGGCCAAAGTGCAGCATTCTGAAAGTAATAGCATGATGCCATTTGTATCCCAGGGGCTACAAATGAGATAGTTTTCATGCTGATCTTTGCAGTCATACTTACTCGAAGTGTTAACAAAAGGGAAAATTCTTCCTCCCATCCCTTGGGTACAAGAATGATCATCTACTGTATAACAAGTTTCAGAGTTTCATAATTGTGGGAACTCAGCACATCGCTCCCCATGTCCAGAGCTACCAAGAGAACCCTTGGGGGGCTCGAGAGTCTTGGAATGTTGCCAAAAGCACTTGGTGGCTTGACTTTGATCCTTCTAGGGATGTGCCACCTGTGTATGGGGATATGAGAATCACAGGGGTTTAAATGGTTTAGAAATAGTATAATTACAGGGCAAAACACAGGTTTTAAGATTTTGGTACAGGGGATTATGGAGACAAGATGGAGAAATTTGGGCCTGCCTCATGGTTCTTCTTCCTTCTTCATGTCTTCCATTTTCTGTGTGATGCAGGTATATTTTGATAGGTTCTTGGTGAAGGTACACTTGCTAATAAGAATGATAAGTATTGGGGACAAAAGGTAAATAAGATTTACGTAGTTTTTGTTATAAAAAGACACAACTGCCCCGTGGGCGGTCAGAGTGCCTTTGGCTGCCTTGCTGGTCAGATCCCGGCTGGGCAGAGAGAAAACTTTGTAGATAAGAAATAATAAACAACCTTGGAGACCAAACCTGAGAGTCCAACCTCGTCCTTTTAAGCCCGATCGGAGCAAACCCATCTCACTCTTGTCTGGGCAGACAGACAACAGCCAACCTGGACACATAATAGTTTCACTACGTAAATCGACTTCACCTGGTCATCTGCTCAACTGTCTATGTTCAGGAAGTGTAGTAGGAGATGTCTTGAGTTTGATTCAGGAGGCCTAGCAAGGAGTGATGTCTGAACATACTCACTGCTGGGAGGTGGAAAAACTGTAAGGAATAAGGGAGATCAGACCTCACATGTATTACAGAAATGCTCAGCATATGCAATGGACTAAGGAAGAGAAAGACTCCAGTACAGCCTTGTGTGAGTCATTATGTTTTACCAGGTGACTGATCAGCATATCCCCAAGGCTTGTCTGTGCCTCTGAAATGTGCTATTTGTGATTAGATACAGCATCACTGAAATGGAGAGTAGCCGGGCTCTTACTCTCTTCCCTCTTACATCAATGCACACCAGGAGCCAAGGGAGTCAGAGATGTGTGAGGGTATTAGCTTTAATTCCCAGGCTTTCATACCACTAGTCTGCTGTTGAACCATTAGAGCAAAATAGAAAATTTTCAAATTTTTTCCCCAGGAGATTTCCTCAGCTGCCCTCCTACCTCTCAAAGAAGAAGCAGTACCCAACATAGATTCAAGCAGGAAAAAGTAGTTTTAAGAAGCCACCTATTACTCTCTCCAGAGATCACTGTCTGGATAGATATAGAAAATCCATAGTTTTTTCTAGCTGCAGTCAGTAAGTTTTCACACTGAAGATGAACCACTAGGAGCAACTGACAGGCATAGTAAAACTGGAGATTGTTGGTCTGCTGATGAGCAGGAGCCAAAGGCTGAAAACTTTCTCCATGCTGGGAAGCACTTTGTCTGGCAGGCCTAGCTTGAGCTCTGCCTGAAGACATTGGTTTTTTTTCAAATTCTGTGAGTGCTCCTGTTTCTTCTGTTCCATTTCACATTTCTTGGGTGTCTCAAGTCTCACAGCTGCCATGAAGAATGTTTGTAAACAACCTCGTCCTGGAGGCTCTGAAAAAACACCCAGGTAACACCCTCATAAAAGAGGGAGAGAGTGAGAGCAAGAGCTCTGAAAGGAGAGAAGAACTCACCATGATCTGCAAGGCAGGGAACAACTGCAGGACACTGAGATGCACAGGAGGACGTGGGTGTCTGGAGCTTAGGCACAGTGGGGCTGGTCCTGGGGCAAAGGTGAATGCCCATCCCCTTCCAAAGGGGCTGTAGGAGTCTGCAAAGGGCGCCTGGGGAGTCTGTGCTCTGCAGGCAAAGGTATCTCATCCAAGGGGTGCCCCCATTCCCCTGAGAACCCAGCTTCTGGGTGGCATCGTGGGACACCACGGGCAGCGGTTCTGGTGTGACATGCTGCTGTGCCCAAGAGGATGAATTCACCTCTAGAGCACTTGGTTTTCATGGTGAGTGACTCTCAGGGCTCCAGCTGATCTGCTCCTCCATCAGCTGACTGAGCAAAGCACACCCTTTTGCCAGGGTCACACCTGGAACCCCTTCTGCAGGAGACATTGACTGAGCCATGTGAGAGCTTCTTAATAGAGAGGGAGCGCACATCCCATCCCTGTTTCTGCCCAAGGGGGACCTGAACTCCACTTTTATTAAGAAATATGAGAAAATGTCTCAAAGTGTAGAAAAGAGGGACATACCGGATTTAACTCTTCTGCTTGACCTTTTTTTGGGCAACTTCAGCTCTCATCCTCAGGAGCATCAACCTCATGGACCACCCCAGAGTTCTTTGTGGCACACAGGGGACTACTGGACATACATCCCTTCTATCCCAGCAGCTCTTTTGCTGGTGCCAAAGCAAGAGGCAAAATATTCTTCTTGCTCTTAGATTTGTTCAATATCTGCACATACAGAGGTCTAGCTCAACGTTTCAGTTACCCACACAGCTGCAAAGGGAACAAAAACATCTTTGACTTTGGTTTAGGATTACTAGGCGTGGAAATTGGCCTAGGATTTGGCCTAGGATTACTAGGGTTGATTCATCCATAACTGGGGTATGTCAGAACAAAAATTCTTTGTGGAAAGAGAGATATTTGTGACTGATTCAATAGGAATTTTCCATCAGCAGTATTCCCCTTCCAGTGTGAGCCCTGAGGACATATTTCAGATGCATTCTTGACACAGAGAATATCCTAAAGTTCTGGGGACAGCAGTTTTATCATCAAGGACACAGGGAAATTTCTGAGATGGACTCATTGTTATGCTCCTGGTATCAGAGAGACAGGTAGCAGTGCCTTTTTTCTCTCAATTCATGAAATGCAGACACAGATAGGCGAAGTACAAGCCCACAAAAACCAGTAACCAGTATTGCTTTGGAATCACAGATCTGATAAAAATATTCTTTTTTTTCCAAAGAAAACTCCCTGAAGCACAATTTAATCTCGGTTTTAATAACTTAGAAGTATTGTGATATTAGCCTCGCTTTCTTATAAAAGCACCGAAACACTAAACAAGACTATAGTAGATTAGGGATTCTTTTTATAAGAAGAATATCTATGCTAATTCTCTGAATAAAATCTAGGAAGTTATTTTTTAAACGACCTTGTGGATCTTTCAGCTTTTTTGACATTGTGTTAATATGAGGAGACTTATTTCTAGAATTCAAAAAGGCGGGAAAAATCCCTCATTTTCTTATAAAAGCAGATATTTTCTCAACCATTACTAGTAACTAGGTGTTAACAGAAACGTGAATATGTATATACACGTAGATAACATATATTTTAAAACAAAAAATTATTTGAAATATACAGACAAGATTTTTGGTACTGTCCACAATATACAGAAATTTAAAGACACAATAATGCTGACACTCCTGTATCAGCAGTCTTAGAAAGGGCACAGTGGCATAACATTGTGAAGGAATGTCCTCACATGTGCATGATGCTGAAAGATGCAGAGCACAGAAAGGAAAAAGGTAAATGTACAGTGTCTATGTTTGAATCCTTCTGTTGTAATAATAATAAAGAAAACAGAATAATCAGAGAAATATTATGATAAAATCTTTGCTGATGTAAATGACCACTTAGTAAAGTATTACTTAAGGACTTACAGAAAACTTTGCCAATCAAGCGAGCAGAGTCAAAATTTTCCAGCCTTTGCTCTAATAAAAATACTAAACTTGATGCTGGGTGCAACCCTCACAATGGGTTAAAAGCCTGGGCCTCTTACATGTTCTATCCCTGGGATCTGTCTAGACAAACCAACCACTTCCTTTTCTCCAGGATGTTCATACCACACCAGGAAAAGTCACAAGGTCTCGCTCATCTCCTCCTATGTAAAATCCTACAGCAGAAGAGGGGCTGGGGTGGGGGGAAAGAGTGCCTGAAATTTTCCCTGCCATGAGTTGAATAGCAGTGCTGGAGCTTGCCTCTGGAAGCCCAGCGATGGAGTCCTGCACTGTGCATGGCAACTGGGCCATCCCATCACGACAGGTCTCCATCAGCCACGGTCCTTTCAAGAGGCTGCGTCAAAAAAATCCCATGAGTGAACACTAAACATTTTCTATAGCATAGGCCCCAGAGAAATCTCAATAAAGCTACAGGTTTTGTAATGTTTTTATCCATAAAAGGCAAAAATTTGGTTTATGGCTCCCTTCATCTTTCTCACTTTTCAGCTCCTCTTTCCTTTATATTCAATTTACTATCTCTTCCTTTAGGTGAAGAGATGGGGCTTTGCTTTCTCTTTTTCCACACCCTGCTAAGAAACAGGCTTTTTTTCGTATATGAGATTAATAGCCATTGTTTGGTGTGCTGCTATTACCCTCTACTCCCTATATCACTTCAGTCAATGGGGACCAGTACAGGAGTTGCAGAGGTAGATAAATCATAAAAGGTGCCAAGTATATCACGTAGCAAGGGTTGAGTGTGATAGTGAATAAGCAAGTAGTGCTTGCTGTGAAAAGTGGTGTCATGAAACAGCATTTCTGTTATGAGGGTAGTTAAGAGCGTTTTTGCACTCATTGACTCTCATAGAAAAATCTTTTTCCTCCTGGAACACAAGAAAATCCCATTTCACACTCAGTGCCTCTCTAAAGGCTCTCAGCACTGCAGGCATCAAGGTGCAGCCTCTTCATGGCTGCAGCACCTCCTGCAAGGCTGCAGAGCCTGGTACTGCTCCAGCTGCTCCTCTGCCTCTCCTCAGCTGTAGCATTCCCCACACTCATAAAAATTGCTGAAGGAAAGGTGCTGGGGTTTATGAAATAGCTAGAACCTGCTGGGACACACAGATGTAACTGAGGTTATAACTGAGCTTGGTGATTCCCATTGACTAGGAAACATGTTGCTAAAGAGGAAAAAGACAAACTTCAAAGCCTCAGGTAACTTGCTAAAATAACCCAAACAGGAAACAAAAGTTAGTGCCTTCATCAACACGGCCCAAACAGGACAGCTCAGCCTCCAGACAGATTTCTGCTTAGGCATTCTCCTCTAAGTACATTGAAATGCAGCCTCTGCAGACCTAAGCTGTCAGCTCTTGATCTGCTTTGTGCTTCCTCTACACTTTCAGAGCTGGGTGTGCTTCTCTTCCCTTGCTCTGCCACACTGACAGTTCACTTAACAGTTCACATTTATTTAAAATTAAATCAATAAAGAAAACCAAGGATCAAAATCCATGAATGATCAATTCAGCTTCCTGATGCTGCTTTAGGCATATGACACCACAAAATTCTATTATTACTTAGCGTAATTGATGAGAATTTAACATGCCAGTAAAATCACTGGGAAAGAAATTCAAAGAAATGGGCTCCCCTACCATGAACAGGTGAGGGGCTGAAGCTATTAAGTTCACCATACAGATGGTTTTGCTGTTCATTCTGATCAACTTCTGCGCCTGTGCCAAGGCTAAATTGTTAATTATGCTGGACACTTGTTTTGTGTTAAAGGCCAAAGAGAATTCAAAGGCAGCTGAGGTGCTTCATGAATAAGTACAGCTCTGAACATGGCACAGACCTCAGGACACCTCTTATGAGCCTCTCCTTCCACAAATTAGCATAATAATTGTGGCATTAGCTTCCACAAATGCAGGTGTGATTGCAAAGCCAACTTTGTGAGCACAGCAGGTCCTGCACAGGTCTTTGGAGCTTGTCCCTTCTCTGATACTGTAATTAATAGACAGATTTGGGACTGACCGTAGCTTTTGCTAGCAGTGAAGAAAGGGACTGCTACCAATTTTTGGACAGCTTCTCCAGGGTGAGTGAGCTGAGTAAATACCAGCACTTGATATCTATTTTGGAGTGACAGGTGAGAGGAAAGAACACTTGTAGATGAATATGCTTTTTGGATTCACAGGGTTGAACGGGTCCGATTTGTTGCTTTTTCTTTTGTAGCTGTTTATAATCAGAACTGTGCATGGAGAGAATAAATATTCTGATTATATTTTCTTCTATTAATTCAAAATAAGAAACAGCAGTGTCATCTTAGATGCACAGTATAAAAAGTGAATTGTTATTAAAAGTACAACCACTGTTTATAATGCTAACACACTAATTTGCATTTATTTCTCAGCTTCTCCCCAAAGCACTTTGCAGGTTCCTTGTAGACTTCCTTGCAGTCATTGACAATTTCACCCTTCACTGAAAGGCAAGGAAGCAGCAAGAACTGATGAACAGAAAATAGGATGCTTTCATGAAAGAGGTCAGAGAAAAAAAGTAGCTTCCAAGTCAGAAGGTGTTAAGTATTGACATGCCGAGGTTTGCAACTGAGCATGTGGGTGCTGCCAACTCCACACTGGATTTACTCTCCATGGGAGAGGACAAGAGATCCCTGAATCCCACGGTGTGTCAGCAGAGGCAGCATGGGCCCACTGTGGGCACCAGGCTGTCACTCTTACCCCATCAGTGCTTCTGGTGACAGTGCACAGTGTCAAGGTTTGACTTTGGCACAACTGCTTTCACAGACAGAACCCAACAGAGCTTCTTCCTGAGAGTTCTCTGCTTTTAAACCCCTGTGTTCTCAGAGGCGTATCCATGTCCTCAGTAGCCACACCAGGTGCCAATATTCAAATCTGAGCACCTATTGGTTTGACCACAGCATCCCAAAAAACTCACTTCCTCTCAAACCAGGACACACGGCCAGTGTCATTGGTCACTCACCTATGGGCAAACCAGGCTTCAGGGCAGCCAGAGCCTGGGCTGCACAGACAGGGCCACAAAGGTCCCAGCACTCAGCACCTCCAGGTCTGGCAGTGCCTCAGAGAGGGCAAAAGAAAGGTGGTCTCCTCCCTCACTCAACCTCAGACTGAGGAGTCATACAAGCAAGGCAGAATATATAAGATCCACATATATGGAAATGGGGTTAATGCCATTTCAACCACTAGCACTCATGTTGCAAAGTAGTAACAGAGGTAAGAACTAAATACTATTTAAACTGGACTTGAAATTCTGGAAACCATTGGATTTTTGGTTGCATAAAACTTTAAAAACTGCGGACACGTGGTAAATATCATGCTGTTTCTCTGAACAGGAGAATGCAGGAGAGGGTAGAGGAGTTGGCAATAAATATGTAGGCAGATGATTTGGTAATTATTTACGTGAGTGTTCCTGTACTTCCCCTCACAAAGTAGCTAATCCTCACCATAAATGAAATATGAAAACACGCTGAACAATAAATTGTTCCAGTAGGTCAATTTTCTTGCTCTTAAGAATCCTCCAAAATTGAACCCAGCAACAAATTTTCCCTCAATTTTTCTGTTTTCCACTTTGGTTTTTAGTGCCTAAAATTGCACTGAAAATTAGACTGTAAGAATGGTTTTCTCGTGGCTGTATGACCATGAGTTTTTTTTATGTCAGGACAAAATAGTTTAAAAACAAAATTCTTGCTTCCCTGCTTTATAACCTATAACTTGTTTTGGGTGGCCTTCCCCCCCCTCTTTTGTATTTGTTTGTTCATTCATTTGTTGCTTTGTAGTTGTTTGTTTGTTTTTAAAACCTTCTAGATCTTTATTCTTTGTGCCCCATCCACAGCTATAAAAATTTGTATTGTGAATTTTGACTTCAGAGGTATTTGTATAAATTCATTGCTCCCATGAGCATTTGAACACCTCAACAGTCTGCCCAGCAGGCTGTCATAGGCAGTCTGAATGAAAACTGAAGAGGCAGTCAGTACCTCTAGTTATCATTGATTTTCACTGACCACTTCTTGCATACCAGTGATTTATCTTCTGTGTGAACCTAAAAACTCCATAATCTGAATCAATTTTAAATACATGAACAAGAACATTCATATCATACAAGTCAAAATCAGCCTGGCTGTAATGTGGCTGTACTAGCCATAATCCATTTGAGGAATTTAGGATAGTTGCTAAAGAATGTCTCCTTATATTAATTGAAAAAAACACTAAATGTCATTTGCTGTAATTTTCAAAAATGCAATAAGGAGGGAAAAAAGGCAATTCATCAAAGGAGAGTGGGTTCAGAACCGCGCATCCTATGAAGGATAGGAAAAAAATATTGCCAAATGGAAAAAAAGCCACTTACAAACTCTCTAGAAATGATATATCATCAAATGAAACCAATAGAAAAAAAAAGCCAAAAAACCAGAAAATCGGGAAATTTAGTGACTTCAAGAAAATGGCCTAGGAAAAAATGAGGTGCAGTACAAAGGACCAAAACAGGCCAAAACTAACCTGACAGATGTTGCAAAAGAAGGAAAAAAAATGAAGCAGGAAGGCACATCTGGAAGGGGAAGATATCAGGGACTTGCCATGGATACTTAAAAAAACAAAACAAAGCAAAAAAACTTCGCCAAAGTGAAAGTCATCAAAAGGCATGGTGTGCCACAACTGCAGAGACATGCATCAAACCTAGGAAAAAATTCAGTCCCGTTGAAGGCTGAAACAGAAAAGAAGGACTTACAAAGGCTCTGCAATGGCAATACCATCAAAGGGAATGCAATTGAAAAAAAGAAAAAAAATCTAGAAAATCGGGAGATTTTGTGCCTTCAAGAAAGTGCTCTGTGAGGAAATTAGCTGCAGTGTGAAGGACCAAAAGTACCTAAAACTAACTAAACAGATGTTGCAAAAGCAGGGGAAAAAATCAAGGAGGAAGACACTACTTGGAGGGCAAGGTAGGAGCGACATGGCATGGATACTTAAAAAAAAAAACAAACCTTTGCCAATGTGAAAGCCATCAAAAGGCATGCCATGCCATCAAGTGGAGGGACATGGACCAAAGCTTGCCCCATTGATCCCCACTGAATTTTTTCGATTTTAATGGGGAATATAAGCTTGCTTTAGGACACGTTCTTATGGTGTGATAGAAAATTAAATACTCTTGTTTTACTGTAGATAACAATAGCAATAGTAGTATCAATTATAGTTTTAATAATACACAGGTGTATGTATTTCCTTCCATGCTTCTCCAAGTTCTTCTAGAAGGAGAGTAGGATGTTCTAACTCCACTAAAAGGTGGAGGGAGAGAAGGAAGTGCATTACTTGCAACCAAGTATCTTCTTTTTTCTTCTCACTTAGCTTTGTAGTGTGTCTTTCCCTTACTGTATTTGCCTGTTACTTTTTTTCTCCAGGTCTAAAATATGTGCAATATCAAAAATAAAAAAAATATTGCTGGAAAGCTAGACAAATTTACTGCTACAATAATTGCAAAATTATGGGAGGAAATGCCTTGCAGCTGTGCTGAGCTGTATCAGCAATTTTACAACTGCAATGTGGACCGCACTAAACCTAACTACTGCTGGACTAGTGCTAACTAGCTAAGTGATGCTGGATTTGCATGTTGTAAGCAAAGCTAGAAGCAGAACTGGAGGCTTTTGGCCCACCTCCTCCTGTTGGGATTAGTGGCTGGTTTGTGTATCACACTCCTTTCTTGCAAGGTCACTGCTCAGCATCCCTACTGACACAGCTGAGGACACAAATGTGCGGCAAGCTCATGGAAATAACTTTTCTTTTTTCTCTCCAACTTCAAGGGGTTCTGACAGCTTCAAAGTAATGGAAATAGGTGCAAGGAGAGGCCATATTTTAGCCAAAATTTCTCATACACTAATCTTAAAGGGGCATATACATGCCAGGCTTCTGTTTGTTCAAAGCATTAATCTCCTGAAATGTAGGCTGCAGGTTCTGGGGCAGGCAGATCCTCCCCATGCCCCAGTACAGGTGAGGGAAGATGCTCACACTGGTGGGATATGGCATGGGTTGGACACCAGTCCTGCAATGTGAGAACCACAGTCAACTGAAAATATGGTATTTCTGCCCATCTCTTTCTTTGAGGAGCCACAGACATCAGGGAGTCCTGGTACAGATTTAATATCTGGAAAAACATTTGCAGCAGCATGTATAATTACTGGTGTTACAGCAGCACCTAGAGACCCATCCTGGGACTGGGATTCCTTCTTCCTGGCAACAGGCAAGGAGGGGCTGAAGGAGGGACCCTGCAATGAAAAGGTTACAGTCCAAATGGAAAAGACAGACAACAGCTGGAGAGGAAGTCATTGAGGAGCAGAATGAGGGGTTTGCATCCACCAGCAGATAGCCTGGGCCACACTTTGTTCTGTTTTCACCTTAGCACAAGGGACCCACGACCTTCTGGTGAGCTGATTGCGTTGACACATAGAGTTCTAGCCTGAAGTTTAATATACAGGGTTATCTTTGGGTTTGACTTACCAGGAAAGACATTGATGGAAACTGAACAATAGGAATTGTTTAATGTCTATGCACCAAAACAAGAAGTTTCCGGTTCATTGAGGTAATTCTGACATTGAAAGACCTGCGGATAATGCTGTATGGAAAATAAATAAGAAGATACCAGTGTTTATCCAAATCACTGGCCTTTTGGAGCGTTGTTACAGTGAGATGGAAATCAGACATTCTGGACTTTATCCAAGCTTTAAGAATAGATCACTTTTTCTGCCCACTGCCTGAAATAAACCAATGTTACCATAATACTTATTTTTTTGCCTAATTCAGGAAATGGATAGAAAGCCACAAAAATGCTCATTTTCTAATAATGTGGTGTTTTAATTAATTATAAAGACCATATTTTGTTTAATATGCTTCCATTTTAGGATCCCAAAGTCCTAGGTCTGAAAAGCTAAACACAAAATTGGAAGCATAATTAGAGACATCAATGAAAATATTTATTCTATTTCCTTCTGGTCTTTCAATGCATTTTTAAAAATTTTAAAAATGTTTTCCACCACTAGAAATAAAGTTTTCTGTGTGTCTCTAGAAAACAGAAAAAGAGGTCTTGGAGTAGCATTTATTACTGTTCTTTAGAAATAATATTTTCCCAAATATGACTTCAAATGAGTAAGGAACCTAGTAGAACCTAAAGCAAAGTGAATATTTCCAGTACCTTGCAGGCAATGCTTTCAGGAATCACCATCTCTAAAGAAAAGTATTTTAAAAATATTTTTCAAAATATTTTCCTCTTTTAGTTTTAGGTACAGCTATCACAGTCCCCTCTGCCTTAAGGACAGTGTCTGGGTAAGAATGATAAAAGCAAAATATAAGCTTTACTAGAAATAAATAAAGCCAGGGATGCTTCTGTGTTTATTTTTCATGTGACTTCCTCACAGCAGTGTAAAATCAGATAATTATGTAGAGCTTTCTCTCATGATGAAGAGTGAAGGATATCCTCTGCTCTGGGAGAAGGGGTCTTCAGCACTCAGCCTCTTGGGACAGTCCATTCAAATAGCTATATTAGCACAAATTCTCAAAATCTGCTTCCCAGTTTTAGATTATTTCAAAGAGAGAGAGGCCCGGATGGAATAAATTGCCTCTTGACTTGAGGAATCCAACTGGGTTTTATTACAGGAACAGTAGAAGGTCCAGGAAGAGTAGGGTCCAGGTGTGATGGAAGGTCCCAAGATCAAGAAGCCAGAGAGAGGGTGCTGCTCGCTCTCACAGCAGCACAAGGCACTCAGGCACGAGGCACTGAAAGCCCCAAGCAGGCGAGGGGACAGGATATATAACTGGAGAGTAGTGGGAGGGGTTGGGACACAAATAAACCAATAGGGTTAGGGGAGAAGGGAGGAGATGGGATGGGGTGAGCAACCACAGCCAATGGGGAGTGGAGAGGCTCTGAACAGCGGCCAATGGGTGAACAGAAGGTACAGAGTCTTCTCGAACAGGGGAGGGAGTAATATTTGAGTGACAAGGCTAGATTTACATAAAGGAATGGAGAACCTTGGGAAACTCTCTCAGTTTCTCACCCTGACTTCCTCCCAGGTCATTCCCACTTCAATGCCCAACCCATCACCTCCCACAGTCCTAAACTTGGAGCATCACCCTGAAAGCACACTAGAAAAAGATAATTTTTCCTCACAAACTGTTCTCTAATCAAACAGAATCCCCAGGATATCCCATCAGCTATACTTAATTCTTAAATCCTGAGAAAAGTCCTCTGCAAAGAAATAAGCTCAAGTAGTCCACAAACTGGTTTTTAGAGGGTACATCCCTCTTCTAAGCAATCATCCTTCTGAGTAATATGAACTGGTTCTAGTTAGAAAAACAAGAAGGACCTTCCAGGGCCAAAGAAGGGGTGTTTGGAAGTTTTGCAGGACTTTTTTTCTCCGTGCCACTCTTCCTCGTGCTGGACACAAGCCGTGGCCTGGAAGAGCCAGCTTCCCCTCCAGGTGTCAGAGTCCCCCCAGCCACCTCCTCCCAGCCCACCTTGGTGTGGTTCCACTGCTCCCCACCCAGCTGAAGGCTTGGCTGAAGATGGTTTGGGTATGGTAGAAATCCCACAGACTGCAGCAACAACTCCCAAAGGAGGCTCGGACAGCTTCTGTGTCAGCCTTTGTTTTCTTGGCTATTAACTGTTGTATTTTACACATTTTACACAACAGAGAGGTTGGAAGGACTTGCTAAGACACCATTCAGCATCTCTTCCCATGGCAACCCTCTGTTAGGATACAAAATGAGGCACTGTGCCTGTGATTCCCTAGCATTGGTGGGAGCTGTGGAGGAGTCAGCAGGATCAATCAGCAGTGGTCAAACACCTCAAGCTCTTAGGTACAGATATCACAGTCCCCTCTGCCATGGCACGTGGAACTCACCTTCCTTGGGAGGCTTCCTCCAAAGCCCCACTGTGTGCAAGTGGGCAGATCATCATCATGTTTGTGTTAAACATAATTTTAATAAACTTGATATGGAGGCTTCCATTAACTACAAGATCCGTGTTCAACTTTATAAGTGGACACAATTCTTTCAGTCAATGTGATTTAGGCATAGAGTCACACACTCAGTCTGACTTTAAATAAGGTTCAAAGTGATGCAGTTTAAGTTAAATTCTGTTTATGCAAAAGTAATAAATGTGAAGTTATTCTTATTTGCTTTATTTTTGCTTGACCTTCTTCCTCCAGCTGTCTTCGTTGTTTTCCTACTTACATTTTGCTGGTTTGTATGTTTAGAATTTTAATATATTAAGCTACAGAGTGAATTAATTCTTCAGTTAGTAAATAGGACAAAGTATTGTGCAAAAGCCTGTACTAGCCAATGTTTAAAACAGTCCTTAGACTTTTGTTTACCAGTACGTATTCCCTACATTTTGCATTGCTGCAGGTATGCCCAGAGTTATCCAGGTCAGATATACAGAAGAATAATGGTTAGCCTAAGGAAATTGTTCCTGCAAATTGGTTGTTGTGCACATTGTTGGTCCATTCAGCAGGAAAATATAAATGGAAAAAATACCAAAAGCTTTATATACCTTTTTTTTTTTTTTTTGTGCTGAATAATCTGAGCTGTGGAAATAATACAGGAGAATATGAACATCCAGCATTTTGGCTTTACATAAACTGGGAACCTCTTATCTCAGCTGTGGAATAATGAATAGGACTAGGAAACCAACCTCTTGAAGCTGGAGTTTGGCACTTTTTGCAATGAAGAGGTAAATGCAGAGAATGGGGACTGGGATGACTGGTGAATGCTATGCTCTCAGCAGCAGCTGGGTTTGCTGTTCTCTCTGCACTCCTGCCTGTGATTTAAGGGAAGGCACCAGGAAACACTTTTGATGAAGCTCACCGATCATTAAATACAAAATGGGTTCTCTGAAGAGCTAAAGGTAAGTTTATTTAAATTGCCAGTGTTTTCCTGGATGATTGATACCCTAAGGAAGGGAAGGAAGATTTGTGGGGTCCAGATGAGAATGTTAAAGACACAGCAGAAAGAGATGGGGAGCTGGCTGCAGGTGAGCTCTCTGTACTGCAGGAAAATGATTGCCTCCAACCAAGAACTGAGCAAAATTAAACAAAACAGATGAGACACAGAGGAAAATACCAACTATTTGGAGAATCCAGAATAAGGAGAGGAATATTGGTCAGAAGTTAAAAGTGTTTGGAGTCTTCCAAAAATTTTGGGATGTTTATGAGAAAACTGATACGAGGTGAGACCCCTGCTAGGAGATGGCAAAGAAAACATTGGAACAGATAGTAGGAACAAATTCAAAAATGCTGGGAAAATAATGGTTTGATAAAGATTGCAGGAAAATAGCTGAGATTGACATACAGTGATGTTGGAGCCTTCAAAATCAGAATTGAACTCCAGATGAGAAAAACTCTAAAGTGAGAAGGAAACTGATGAGGTCAGCAGTGCAAGCAGGAAGTCAACGCTTCTATGGCTTGGGAAAAAAAATGAATTAGGTTAGGATGATTAGTAAAATAAACACATTTTACAAGGGTATCTATATGTGGAAGAGAGGATATTGGCCACATCTACATCTGATAAAGAACAAATAAGGAATCATTTTCATTATAAAAAACTCAATTACAGAAGAGCATGGAAAAGTACTTTTAGGTGTCCACTACAGGGAGATAGTGAATAAAAAGATGCCTCCCAGACACATGAGCTATTTGTGGAAGGATTAAATTTTGAAGTGATTCAAGAGGCAATCAGGAGCTCAGGAACAACAAAACACCAGGTGCTGATAACATTGCCACTGAATTATCAGACATGGCAAAGAGTATGACAATTCTTGTTCATGATTTAGACGTTTTAAAAAGCATTCCAAGACAATGAAAGCAGGTATTGAGACTGATGCTGTGAAAGAATAAAAAGAAAAAAAAAATAGAAACAACAGCTCCCTGATCTTATTGCTCTTTATGTCCCATAGTATCCTCTTGTTGGTGTTCTTTATCACCACATCCCTTTTAGTGAGGTTATACATGAAATATATGTTCTGGAAAAATTTATCTTCTAAAAAATTAGCTGTTATCATATTGCCATTACTAGAGACAAAAAAAAAATAGTAAGATTATTCTAATGCTGTATTTTTTTGTATATGAGCCAAAATGGAAGCGTGTTGAAAACTTTGTGCATTTATCAGAATGGTGTAACTGAGTTTGGAGTGCGAAATAAGAGTACAAAATCTGGAATTGCATCTGTCCCATTTTGGAGACATAGGACGATATACTAACACTACTGCTGGAAAGAGTCTTACAGTTACAGCACAACTCCCAAAACATCCAGTTTTTGCAAACATAGGTGCTGCTTTGGCAATCCTGTGAAGGCAAAGCAAAGACTCAAAGAGCATTAGGAGAAAACCGAGACTAAAGTGCAATGAAAACTTTGCATTTTGCTCAAATAAACAGGACAGGGAGAAATAAGCCTTTAACAGGAAACAAAGTGCAAAAGTTGTGAGATGCAAAGAATCCAGTCGTTTATGCTATGATCTTATAATAGATTTCTTAAAATTGAAACCATCATACAACTTTAGATCATCACATTCACTAGACAGAATCATAGATCATAAATATCTGCAAAAAAAGGAGATTTCTTTTAGTGTAATTTCATTTAACCATATATTGTGATTTTAGGCCCTGGTGAAAAATAAACCCCATGTAGCTACTCAGTCCCTTTTTCCCTCACCCTGGTGGAATGGGGAGGAGATCTAAAGTAAAACTTGTATGTTGAGATAAGAGCAATATAATATTTGAGAAGAAAAGAAAATACAGTAATAATGGTGATTAATAATAACAGTAGTAGTAATAATAATAATAATATTAATAATAATAATAAACAATAACAAATGATGTCCAATGCAATCTCTCACCACCTCCTGACCAATGCCAGACACCCCTTCCTGAGCCCAGATCAGCCACCCTTCCAGGCAACTCCCCCCAGTTTATACACTGGGCATGACTTTCCATGGAATGGAATATCCCTTTGATCAGTTCAGGTCACCTGTCCCAGCTATGCTCCCTCCCAGTTTCTTTTGCACACACTTCCTCACTGGCAGAGAATGAGACACGCACCACAAAAACAAAAAAAAATCCTTGACTCCGAGTAAACACAAGTTAGCAGAAATCAAAACATCAATGTGCCATCAACACCATTCTCATTCCAAATCCAGAACACAGCACTGTAACAGCTGCTGAGAAGAAGCTGAGTCTATCCCAGCTAAAACCCAGATACCATACTAAAATGCTACAAACCATTTATTTGTATGGAGTGATACCCTGTATTTCCAACTATGTGTTACGGCAAGAATAAACCAGAATTGAACCAGTATTCTTGGGTCTTGCACTATTTTTAAAGTCAATGCAGAGATGTTCTGGTGTAATGTTCAAGTAGTATTAGAGAGTGTCAGTTATTTAAAGCCAGCTTTATAGCTAACTTTAGGGATTCCAAGTTTCCCATTTATTTTGTATTCCTGGTGGTAATCCAGGGTCCAATGGTACAGGCACAGCACAAGGTTAGCAGCTCTGATTTAACAGAATAATCAAATCAGTACAATGAGGTGTGCAAATACATTTATTTTTCCAGGTTTTAGGACTGATCCCACAAACTGCACTGATGTTTATTAGCCTATCTTTTTTTTAAATGTGAATACAGTACACACAGTATAAAATTATTAGCAGACATGGTGTACTGGTACACTGAGCTTCTGCACCTAAGAAAAGAATAATCATTTGGAGGTATTTATTATCCCCATCTTGGCTGGGAGTTCAGAGCAGCTTTCCATTAGAGGAAAAAAAAGAAGACAACAACAGACACAGAGATTCTTTGATGAGAAAATGC
The DNA here is from genome assembly GCF_963513975.1 of Fringilla coelebs. Classification (NCBI taxonomy): domain Eukaryota; kingdom Metazoa; phylum Chordata; class Aves; order Passeriformes; family Fringillidae; genus Fringilla; species Fringilla coelebs. The sequence continues at coordinate 129,273,516 of NC_140028.1, forward strand.
CTAGGAAAAAAGACAGGCCCAAAAAGATGGAAAATGTAATGGGTGCCTAATTTTCAAACAAAAAATACAACTCAGTTTCTCAAAAAGGATGTAAAACTGGATGTGATGTCTTCTTCCCTCCTGAGGAACCAGTTGCTTTTTTTCTCAATATCCAAACCTGTGGGGAGGCAGTTTGATTCCTGATCCACCCCTGTACCTCTGCAGCACTGAGCTCTGCCTGCTGCTGACCTGGCAAAGGAGGGACACCCATCCATTGCCTGCAATGCCATCTCCTGCTCTTAGGCCACCTAAAGGTACTGAGGAGATCTAATTTTTTTTTCCACTCTCCCTGGTGCTAGTTGAAACAGGAGCTGGGTGGGGAGAAAACGAAAAAGGGATGGGACAATGATTATGAGTGAAAGTTATCCAGCACAGGTTGCAAAGTTAAGTTTCAATTGCTGGAGTGCATTTACAGTACTAAGTTACAAAAAAGATGTTTCCATGGAGAGACCAGGCCAGGATTTATCCTATGGCTGATGCTGGAATGAATTGCACTGAAAGGAAAGCCTGGGCAAAGCACATAATGTGCCCTTGCTTTGCCAGAGAGGGAAATTTAATTCCCAGGATGCCACTTGGTGTTCACACTGGGAAATTCCTGCAGGAAATTCCTTTCTTTCCATCCAAAGAGCTGTTTTTCAGAGTATTTCCCTTGTGCCACATTTTTTGTAATTTTTCATTAGTATGCTGCATTTTTGTTTCTTTGCTGTATCAGAGGCAGTGTGACTGCTGCCTTCATTGTTACGTTTGTACTTTCTCAGATGATATAACTGCAAAATATAGAACAGAACACATAGCAAAGAGTATCACACTGCTTTGCAACCCCAAAATAGAAAGCCAGAGAAGATTAAGTCTCTTCAGGTAGAAAAGCTTGTTACTGATGTCTTTTTTTTCCCAAAAGGTTACATGTTGAGATCAGAGGAGTGCCGTTTGTAAACCAAGGCTCGCAGTACAAACAGTGGGATTCTAAACTTTTGCAACAGGGAATTGGGAAACACTGAGCTGAGGTGTGCTAGAGGGGAATCTTGGGATTGCATTTAACACTGAAGGGATGCATCTATCTGTTGTTTTCCCTACATCAGGTTTGAACATGTTTTGAGCAATATTTCTGGCCTACTGTGGTTAGGTGTAACATTTCTGTTAGATTTCCTACATGAAAGAAATGGAGCTCTTACTGTATTTTTCCCTGGGCTTTGTAATTTGGGGCTGGCTGCTGCCAGGAGCCCTCTGTGATGAGGGAGAGAGAGAAAAGTTTGTGGAGGCATTTGTAGGCATGGCTGGAAAAGCAGAGCCATCAAAGAAAGAGTCAGAATGGAGAAGTGCTGAAGTGGGAAAATTTATGAAAAAATTGAGTAAATATGGAAAAAGTGTGGAAAATGGTGAAATATTTATTCAGTACAGAAATACTTCTAAATTACAGGCTGATCTCCTCATTGTTCTGTTGCTGAAAATGAAAACCGCTGTAGCATGGGCTGAGTGCTCTAAGCCTTGATAACTCACAGCAAGGGCCTGGACAGCAGCATCTGTGCACCTTGTCCATGGGAATACACTCCTGATTTGTGGATAAGGGACTTCAAAACTCCTGGGTCTCCTGATATTAAAAAAATTAAAAATCAAAAATTTAAAAATAATTCATAGCTAGACAGTGAGAGAAAGCTGATCAGAATTTGATGGATTTGTTTTCAATGTATGGAAACATTTAGAAGAGAAAACTGCAGTCATTCCATCCAGCATCTAAGTAACTCCTGAAAAGGAAAGTCAGAAGGTAATCCAGTTTTCTAAAGGTTAAGGGAAAATCTGAAGTGTATTACTGAGAAAAGTGACCCAAACCTTTAGGGGTAACAGAGTGGCTGGCAATTTCATTGCATTTAATAGGATCTAAGGAAGACTTTTTTTTCTTACAATACTTCTGCCTTATTATTAAGTAAGGCAAACTCTGTTTATCCTATTCTGCATTTATTTTATCTATGCTTATAGATACCTTGAAAAGCACACAGATATACTTTTTGTGTTGTAAAATAGATGATAAGTTGACAGCAGAAAAAAGTTAGACATATTTTTGCGGTTTTTTCCTAGTGAAAAATACATTTTTCAGTAAAACACTCAGTAAGTAAGATCCTAGGCATATTTTTAGCTACAAAAATGGAAACTTTTAAGTAGTTCTTTCAAGCAATGAAGAAATCAAAACTGCCTGCAGAACACGGGCAGTACTTACAAAAATACTGTTTTGCTGAAAACTTAATTTCACATCAAAATCAGTTTTGAGAGAAAGCTTTTCATCAGTCAAAGAACCTACCCTGCTGTTTGATACCCCAACCAGTCCTACAGTGTCCTCTTTGCTGCTCCTGCCATCCTCCTGAAAGTCTTATCCACTTCCCCATGGAGATGTGGATCAATGCCCAAGCTGTGGAGAACTGCTCTCCCTCCACACCATTTCCTAACAGGGAATGGCATCTGGGGAAGGCTGCTCCTGGAGGTTAAGTCTTCTGAAGGCAGCTGTGGATCCACAGGATAAATTATTCTCTCAGTCCTCTGCTGCACAAGGATTGCAGCTGGTTGAGCATCTCCCATTTTTCAATAGCTCTTCACCACGTTTCAGCTGTTTAAGCACCAGCTGAAACTGCAGTGAGTCTCAGCTGTTCAGCACTTCTCCCATCCCTGGTTTTGAGGAGGATCCAGTCCTGGAGCTTGTCTTCTCCATCCTTCTGCTGTTTCTCTTTTGGTCTTCTAGTGTCTGTATGAAAGGGGTCAATATATATAATGGTTTAAGAGCTGCTTTAAAATGTGTGAAATGATTAAGCAAAGTACTTTGACTAGAAAAGTGATGGGGTTTGACATGGGGTAGTCATGCTGTATAACCCTAATGCTGGTGGGAAGGTGTGCTGGCAGGTAAGGTCTGGCAGAGCTCACACTGCTCTGCCACACAGAGATAGCAGAGAAGGCAGCTGGGTCTATTTGTCTGTCCATGTCTGACTTAACCTTTATCATCTTGCTGTTGGCACAGAGATATTACCACAGGATCACCAGCAGGCATTAATCACCCTACTGTGTGAAAAAATAGAAGAGAAACAAAAAACCCACTAACAAGGAAAAGCAAAAGTAAAAGGCTAGCTACATTTTTCCTCTCTGAAATAATGGTTTTCTTGCATTTATTTACAGAACACAGAAAATGTCCCTAAGATTTTTACCTGTATATTAGCTTGAAAAATCCTCCAAGGTTTCTGGCAGTTTTCAGACATTATCTCTAAATGAGAGCTCTTTTAGCATCCCTCATCACTGAGTCAGGATGTTCAGGGTATCTGAGGAGGCTTGTTTTTCTGAAACCCACTGCTTTCTTTCCAGTTCTCAGTGCTGGATAGCAATCACTTTTGGGTGGTCTTATATCTGAAAGGATTGCTTTGTCATGATGCAATGACTTCTGAATAACGAACCACCAAAACAAGCCAGACCACTGCAGTTTGTTCCTCAGATTCATCTCCATGAAAGAGGAAGATTCCATTCTGCTCTTCACAGATGGTCTGTGGCTAGACAAGTGTGTTGCTGAATTGCTTTGGCTGGGAACAGCAAGTGGATTGCGATGCTGAGGGGCTTAGAAAGGGACATGAACTAGCAGAGCTGCCTTCAGGGGACTGACACAAGATGCTTGGCCACCCTTGCTAACCCATTTGCAGTAATGAAAGAAAAAAGCAGCCCTTAAAATAAATTTTTTTAAAAAGGATAAAACTGTGGCACACTAAAGGGCTGATTTTATTGCTTGGGTACCTGTTTCTGGATAAGTGCTAAATCTAATAGAAATACTCTGGGTTCCATGCATTTATCCAGACTTGTGAAACTTTCCAGATATTAATCTTTCAGATGTTGTATATAGAAAAAAGTGGACAGTTAGAATTTATAAGGTTTTCTTAAATGAGGAAGAAATAAGATACATTGCCAGTGATGAGACTCTGCAATTCTTTAATCATAAATCTATATATTCAATTTAAAGCAAGTTTCCATGGCTGGTCTTTATAACCTTCCCATCATGGGTCTTAAAAAGTTTAAAATTAATATTAGAGCCAGATTCTGATGAATTGATTGCTCTGCCCTGAGAAAAGCCATATTTGAGCCCAGGAGGGTTTGGTCATGTCAGGATATGTCTGAGGCTTAACACACACAGCTGTACCACTGCAAAAAACACTTAAAAACTCATTCTGTCTTCTGCATTGTTCCCCCACTGCTTTCACTCCCACTTTTTCACAGAAAGCATAACCTAGATCTATTTTCTAGACAAACAGGGAGGATTTTCCCAGTAGGAATCTGGCTGTAATATGACAGGCAGGCAGAAGTGCAGTGATTATCATTCTGTATGTGTGCTTTGGGTGCAGTGAGGGACCACACAGCAATTATCACTGGCTTGAAATGGTGCTTTAAGATGTTAGAGGCTCCAAGGGAAGATTGTTCACATATTTCTAAAACAGATGGGAAAAGTTAGAAGGATAGTGTCTGAAAACTCCTCCTTTTGATTGTACTCCACAAACACACTGGGCTGTGAACTGAGTTAAGGAGCAAGTGTCACTAGATACAAGACATTGTTGTAATGGTATTCTTCAACTTATTTTGTCATTATCTTTGCACAGAATTTATCCACATTTGTAGAGGGAAGTACAGAGATAAAAGATGCTTTTTACACTGCTTGCCAAAAAAAATTCAAGTATTTGTTCATTCTAGATGGGTATATGTCTTTTGGCATTTGATGCCAGTATTGATCTTCCCTGCATGAATATAGCTGAGTAGGAGCCATGGGCTTTATGTGTAACAAACAGAACAGGCAAACATGCATGAAAAGAACAGGCTTTATGTTTTACAATCAATTCATTAATAATCTATTCGTGCTGGGGAAGGAGGAGGTGAGACCATATTTAAAAGTACCAAGATGTTGCAATGCTGCTCATTTTTAAAAAAATCTGGCCTTACAAAGAAATGGCACGTTATACCTAAAAACTCTGGCCATAAGCTTATTCCTGACTTTGAGTCCCACCCTGTCTGCTTGTAAAGTAGTGCTGTGGGCTCATTCACTAATTTCTTGGGCAGGTCAGTAAGGACAATCCCACTGAGGAAAACAGTGGGATAAACCAGTACTCAGCCTGAATGAGGATAATAAAATGTGGTCAATAGTCTTTTCCTCATGCTGGTAATTTTTGCTGGAAGATGAAATTAGGTTCAATGACTAAATAAAAAATGCTTACATTCCACATAAGAAGTTCAGTTTTGGATTTCAAAAATACAAGACCTCAGGAAATCTGTTGCATGTACCTGAACCGATTAAGCCTGTTGGGCATCTATTTGCACTGGTTTTGGCTATGGTAGAAGTCATTTTTTTCACAGTAGCTGTTTTGGGGCTGTGTTTTGGATTTCTGCTAAACACAATGTTGGTAATTCAGGAATGCTTTTGTTATTGCTGACCAGTGCTTAACAGAGTCAAGACCTTTTTTGCTTCTCACACTACCCCACCAGACAAGAGGCTGGGGTACACAAGGAGTTGGGAGGGGACACAATCAGAACAGCTGACCCAAACTGACCACAGGGATATTCCAGGCTATATGGCATCATGATCAGTATATAAAGCTGGTGGAAGGTTGTTCAGGAGTTCACTACTCATGCACTGACTGAGCATCTGTCAGTTGGTGGTGAGCAATTAGTTTAATTTTCATCACTTGTCTTTCTTAAGTTTTATTTATCTCTGCTGTCTTTCTTTAATTAGTGTTATTGTTGGTTTTGTTTATATATTCATTATTGTTATTGTTATTAACTCCTCTTAATCCAAGAGTTTTCTCCCTTTTCCTCTTCCAAATTTCTTGCCCCCATACAGCCTGGGGAAGGCTGAACAAGCAGATGTCTGGTGCTTAGTTGCCAGCTGCAGTTAAACAATCACACTCTTGCATGCCAAATACAGTGCTACATATTTTTTACTGCTGTCTGGAAGTGTTTTTGAAGTGTGTGTAATTCTTGCCAGACTGGTGTCCCTACAGGATGTGCTTGTACTGTGCCTTGCTACAGCCGTGACAACAATGCGAGGACAGAGGGTGGAGGTACAAACATTGAGCAGTTACTGGTAGTTTTATTCTCCTCTCAGTACTGTGTGCCAAAGATATGTTCCAAGTTAGATTTTGTGGAATCCTAAGGCACATGATGGATTGAGATGCAACTGCAGTCTTCTGTATTATCTTGGGTACACTTAAGCCTAGTGGACAACTATTGAGTTTACTAGCTTGGAACATATACAGCACATCTTTAAGTTTTTCTGGTTTATATTAATAAATGTTTTTGCAAGTGATTTTTTTCCTAAGTAAACTGTCATGTTGCATTTGAAGGAAGCCCTTCCCTGTGTAGCAGGTATTTGGCAATCTGAAACTCTACAAGAAGTAATTTGACAAAAATCCAGCTCCCTATTCAAAGAGATATTAACCTTCCATAATAAGCTGTAATTCCTTCTGAGAATTCAGTGCATACTTAAAAGGAGTTTCTTACATAAAAGTATCACTTTAGTTGACCTCATAGGTGAAGATCTTTGTGCAGAACCAGCAGAGGTTATGACTGATCACCTGCTTAAGTACTCACATTTATTAAAGGACAGTGGAAAAGGTCCAAGAACTGCTTCAGCTGAAGTACCAAATTCCCTTAACAATAGTGTTTCACTAAAAACTGATCTGTTAAAATGCCTTGTCTCTATGAGGCAGAAAAATAGGTTGTGGTTTTACCTTCAGGAATCTCAGGCAGTGTGCAAAAAGGAACCGTGATGCGTCCAAACAAGACCCAGAGGACAGTGAGGTGACTTGGAGGCTCCACCTCCATCCCAAGTAATTGCTGCTTGGGAGTCCTGGAGCATGTGGACATTTTCTTTCCCCTTGAACTGAATGCTTGGGGGCTGCTGGGGAACCCCTTGGTGCTCACAGAGATGCAGTGCTGGGACTGGATATCATTGCCATGGCTGGACAGAGAAACAGTTGTAAGCATGACCCCTGCACCTAAACCTGTCAAGAATTTGTAGTTATGGACTAATCTGCAACCTTTATGCATTTCACCTTCTCTGTTTTGGAGGTCTGGTGCTCAAGAAATTACAACTCCAGCAGTATTGTCCAAAGTTAGGGGTGGTGCATCAGAAAAGACTCAAAAAGGCAAGGCTGTTTCTCAAAGAACAGCATCATATATAAGCTGAGCTGTCTCCACTGGAATCCTTCTTCAGAGTGTCCAGGGAAACTCAGGATATCCTTAACCTGCAAAAGTGGGATAGAGAAATTAGAAGTGCTAGTAGGCTTCCATGGTGACTGTACATAGCTTTTTTCTGTATCCTGGCTGGCCATAATGACCAGGTAGCAACCTTGAAACCAGGATGCAAGTGAAGACAATCCAAAAAATTAAAACATCAATGCCATTTTACTTTTCCATTAGTAAAAGTGATGCAGACAAAAAGAATATCATGATATGCCATTCATCTGCAGCTTCTTAGTAATAACAAGATTTTCAGACCTGGATCATTGAATCTAGATTTTTCAGAGGAGACAAATGGATTCATTTGAGGGCAGAAAGTGTGAAACAAGCTGAGAATCATGCATTGTCTCCACTTATCATCATGCTATATGTCTGAGATAATGAGTGACAAGTTCTGTGCCCAATGACATGGAAAACAAGAAAAATTATAGCATTAATCACTGTGGTGTCAGTTCTCTGGAGAGTTGACACTTAGCTGTGCATTAGATCTTGTAGTTTACAGAGTAATTAAATTAGTTTCTCTAGCTAAATGTGTAGTAAATTAATCCTTATTAATCTTACATGAAAAGACATTAGAGTGGATCTGAGGGTAACAATAGAATTATTTCATTTCCACACACAAATAAAGAGATGGTATAAACAGATATCATGACATAAACATAAGGATAGAATAACTCTCTTACCAATATCACACCAAAGGTCATTCTACTCAACTTTTAGGTCTCCACCAGTGAGTAACAGTGGTAGCTTATGGACAATAAGAATGGAGGTATCTCCAGTCAGTGGATTAGGGGTTCTTAAGCTAAAAGTAGAATGTGAACCATTGTGCTTACTAAGCATTAAAATAAGCCTTAAATTGGCCACTGAAATATCCTGCAAAAATAAGTCCTATGATTTAATTGTAGCCCAGCAAATAATTCCAAATTTTTAATTCTATAATTTCTGTTTGCAAGCACAGCTTATGAATACTGGCAGGACTGGGAAAGCACTTTCAGCACCTAGACAAGCTTTCCAGGACTGCCTTTCCTTCAGACTTTGAGGAAGTTGACAGAATTTGTTCACATCACATTGCTGTACAGATCATGAGATCTCAAACAACATTAGGTATTAGAGACAGAGGCCAAAAAGAAGCCCTGTCCACTCAGTATTCATGTGTCAACTGAGATCAGTTGTTCAATGCTTCCCTATAAACATCAATAGATAATAAAACTGAAAAGTGATTGCCTGAACCAACAAACTAACCTATCATTAATGGAAATAGTACTTGACAGGACTTTGAAAGGCAGTGATGGATGAGAAAGGAAATTGAGAGAAAAAAACCAGAAACTCCAAGATGTTTGACTCAATTTTGTGTGATGTCTCTCTTGGGAAAGAGGAGGCTTTGGAGATTAGTGGCTGTAGCCCTCTCAAGCAAAAGAATCAAAGATAAAAGGTCTTTACAAGGCAGTGAGTTGGCACAGGACATGGGATAATGTTGCTTTGATAGATACTGCAGGGTATCATAGCATTGCACTCACATTTAGACTATGGATTGGATTAAGAGACAATTAAAGATTGGTTTTCTTTAAAGATGAAATATTCTTTCATGTTTCAAGGAAAAAACATTGCTTACTGTTCTTCAAAGCTTAAATTAATCATAGAATGCTGAATGGATTTTTTATTCCTAATTGGAATCCTTTATTTTAGAAAGATGTATTTAATTTTCAGTTGAATTGAAAAGTCATTTTAAAGACGAGTATTTTCCTCTTGTGAAAAATTGCCTTTTCTTGTAATTTTTCTTCCTTTTGAAAGTCCCATTCAAATATAAAGGCAAAAATGAAGCTACAGGCTTTGCTCTTAAAAGCGCATCTCTATCACTACTTTTTTGATGCTGAACATGATAAACTCTTTGATCTAGCCTCGAGAAGATCCACATGTTCTTGGATTCATGCAAACAAAATGGATATATCTTCAAAGCAGAAAATCTTCTAGCTCTTTTTGTCTATAACAGACACCTCTTAAAAAGAAAGAAAATGGCAGAATTTATACTTTAAAAAAAAGGATAGAGTTTGAAGATATAGTTCATTCTTTTCACTAGCTGGGGATGCAGGCTCTACAATTATTTGTTTGTAAGAAATAAAATGCTTTTATTCCAATGGTGTTTAGTTGCCAGGATATTTTTGTATAACCCTTATGTACATTTTAAAAATCAAAGAGGTTTTTTTTTTAGTGGTCCCCAGCTGGGGAGCATGCTTCTGTCTTTGCAGGAAGAGAGACATCCATCAGTAGGAACATGGCAGAGCAACTCAGGATCTGCAGTTATATCATCTGCTACCCATTTACTCTTGGACTATTTAGTAAATGAGCTCAGACTCATAAATACAAACCCCAAGAAAACGTGTGGCTGAACTCTCAACCTTTATTAACACCTAACAATATTATTGGTATCTCCAGACAGTGTACAACCTCAGACAATATTATCAAAATGCATCACACAAAATGAAGTTGTGATTTTTGTTTTTTTCAGCAGCTGGAACAGGTCAATCAGCCATGAAGCCATGAAAGACCAAGTATTTTGGAATCAAAACTTCTAGAAAAAAAAGGAACCAAAAAAGAAGATTCTATTTTACTTCATAAGTTGCTTGAACTCATTTGAAAGAAATGTTTTGACAAAAATTTATACAAAAAAGAATGTCATCTTAGATAGCATGAGTTCTAACGTCATTATAGTGCAAGGATTTCGTATTGCCAGAGCTTCATATCTCCTCAATCTTTTTCACAGGCAGCTCCTCTATGCACTGTCTCTCCCTAGTCCTTGCAGCAGTCATCCAACTCCTCTTCTTCCAGACCCCACCAATCCATTCTTTTATACAGGTGTGGCCTGGTAAGATCAGGCCTGCTTCTAATCTTTAGTAATTGGTCCAGCTGCAGCTAATTGGGGGATAAGATTACCTTCCATACCCCCTTCATTTACCCATACTGTATCCTCCTACAAAAGAGAAACTGAAGGGGATAAAATATTTTGAAATTGTATGCTTCACTTGTTGTTGATCAAAGTATTGTTTAACTTTCATTGGCCCTTTCAATGCCATTTGATCAAAAAGTAGGAGAATCCTGAGTATCTAACACTTATCCATTATAATTTGGTTCAATCATACTTGGAAATACCATAATTCAAAGTTAAGATTAAGTCAAAGTCCCATTTATTCTCCAAGACTTCCTGCTGTGGAATAAAGTTTGAAATTAAACAGTTTCCTTTGAAAGAAAGAATATGGAGTTAGACTGAGGTTTCATTAGAAAGAGAGTGTCCAGCACTGATCAGTTTTTCTGACAGCTGGGAGGGGATAAAACATCAAGGTATCATTCGGATGGCTGAGGTAACATCCTTGAGTGACCAGAGTAGTGAGCTCTGATATTAGGAATCTTCTGGCTAGAGCCAAAACACTGTCTTTCACCTTCCATGAAGTAACCAGTGCTGGCACCCCTGTCTGCATGGCAGGCTGGATGCTCCCAGAGAAAAGGTTCACATGATTTTGTGCTCCCTAGACATGATGTTCTTCTCTTGTCCTGCTCTGTGGAACACACAGTGCAGGAAAGAAGGAGAATGAAACTGTCCTTAAAAAGCATAATTCTCCCAACAAAAGCCAATGCAGAGGCACCTGCCAGTGTCCTTCTAAAATTATGACAACTTTGTAGTTTTGTCTGAGTTTTGTAGAGAAGCTCTAATTTGGTTTTGCTTGGAGATATATGGACAGTTGGAGATTATGAATATTAATGTGTCAAATGAAAAATAAGTTTGTACAAGCCACTGGAAAATGAGTTATGTTGTTTTCGACACCTGTTTCAAGCTGGAGACAAATGGTTGTCTTTCTTAAACACAACAGTAAAATCCAGATGCTGGAAGCTGATTTACAATCCACCTACCATTGCCATGGCTGTGATTCAGAATTTTGGGTTCACTCTCAGAACAGTGTATGATGCCACAGAGCAGAGTTTTCTGCCTTCCTGTGGATGCTTGTAAAGCTGCTCTCAGCCTGCAGATACTGTGGAGCGCAGGTCTGCTAAGAACCGTGAAAAGGGGAGAAATGTTTCTATCCTGCAAGAGTAAAGAGGTATCCTGAGTGCTTGAAAAGGTACTGATGGGCTACAACCTGGAGAAAAATGGAGCCATTTTCTGTCCTCTTATTTAGACAAGAATGGTTGAGCCCCTCTTAAAAAATGTGCAAAGTTTTTCTGACCTTTTTGGGTTTTTCGGCTCTGTTGTGTAGCTGACATTCTAAGCCTTGCTGGGGAAGTTCCTCTGCTGATCCAGAAATGAAAGCTGCCAGGAAACAGAGGCATTTTGTTCTGCTAATCCAGCCAGAAGTGTCCTTGTACATATCCTTAATTTTTTTTTTCATACCTGGCAAGGAAAGCAAGAGGCTGATAAATGATTATTCTCTTACCTGCTGGTTACATTTGACTGATTAGGATTGCAAGCAGCTGTTGCAACAGCCTTAACAGAAAGCACTCTTACTCCACACTAAAGACTTTCCAAAAAGCATAGTAGAAATGTGTAAATGTCTTTTCAGTCAGCATCACACAGAAAAGTTCCCCAGATCCCACCACCAGTGCTGGTACCTTATGCAGTTAAGTGGAAAGCAGGAGCTGGCTGAAGTCTTTCAGCCACATTGGTTTCTGATTCCTGCTCCCCTCTTTTGTCAGTATTTTTCTGTGCCTTTTTGGTCCGGGAACACATGAGTTCAACAATTTGTCACTGCTGCCCTAGGAAAATGGGGTATTTTAGTACTTCCTGCATGCAGAGCCTTGCCTCCTGGGTTCAACACCTGCAGACAACAGCCAAAGGCTATTAGCATTACTCTCTGTATTGTTACAGTGCCCAAAAATTCCAGGCAAGAATCAGGCCTGATTGTGATGGGCGTTGAACAAGCACAGCTGGAAAGTCCTGCTCTGAAGGATTCATGGACCTTTCAGCAGTAGTCCTGATTATAATAATTTACAGACTTACACTAGTAGAACCTAGGGCAATTTAGTCTGTGAAATATCTAAGTATGGTGTGGAGTAACTCATGAAAATGGCACAAAGGTGTATTCACATAAAAAACTTAATCCAAGTGCCAGGATTTAGGAGACTAATTTCTTCTATAGCCACTGGATGATGGGGAGGATGCAAGAAGGAACTCAGAGCCCTGCCCTGAATAGCAACCTGGAAAAGCTCTTGCCCCATATTCCCTGGAAAAAAGAACTCAAAACCACTCCCAAGATGGACACAAATGGTAGGTTTCATGTTTAGGCAGTTTTAACACCTCCAGAGTTTCACAAAAAATTCTCCGTGATAATAAGTCTGATTTAAAGCGTACTAACACAAAATAATTCTGAGAATGTTCAGTTTTATAAAATTTTAAATGCATTGTACAATTCAGTTAATTGGAATGAAAAGGCTTGCTATAATAATTGGAAGTTTTAATTTCTACAGAGTCATCTTGACCCATTTCTTCTTACCTTCTTACTATATTAAATCTGATTTTAAGTTCATACCTAATGTTATGAGCATACAGTCTTCTGCATTTCAATGTCAATCTAAGTAAAATTAATAGAAACTTCTTAAACCTAACAAAAGAAATGCTTCTATGTTCATACAACAGTTTTAGAAGCTATTATCATGCACCTATTATAGATGCTGTTTGCCTATAAAAGATAACCTAGGCCATATATGCAATATAGACATTTATATGAAACATAAGATTTTTCTATGAAGAGAAAGACATCATTTAATATTTTAGCATATTGGAAGATTTGCAATATCATTGCTTTTTCCCACAATCTAGAATTACTAGGAGGAAGATAAGAATGAAAGGCCACAACAGATGATTCTGAAGGTCTGTACAGACTTTCTGTACAGCTCAATATCCTCTCTCTACCTGGGTCCCTGAGCAAGTGACTGAAGGGGAGCATAGACACAGGAGAGCCCAGGACCACGCTGGATGTGCCAGGCACAGACATGGGTGCCAGGGCTCAGAGACCAGAGTGGCTTCTGAGTATTCAGGAGCTCTTAATGAGCTGATTGCCCCAGACTTGTCCAGCCTCCCATGATTCCATGCAAACTTTTAGCTTCACAACATCCTGAAGCCAGACCATTCACATCCCAAGTTTTTGAAAGTGTGCTTTGAATAGGTCTCCTTTCAGTTTCCTATGATGATCCCTGTTCTTTTACTGAGAAAGCCAGAAAATCAGTAGTGCCTGATTTACTTTCTCCCTGTGTCCTCCATGATTTTATGGAGTTCGAAAATTCTGGACTGCAGGAATTTTATTCTAAAGAAATTTCTGTGCAGCAGACTTATGGTTCTCAAAACTTTAAAGAGAAGATTGTAATTAGCAATGATGTCAGCCCCTTCAATAGATCATTCTCTAGTGGCTTTGCATATGAAGCACATGGAGCATATGAAGACATTCTTTTCTAGGTATCAAATTTTCAGAATCTATTTTTGTTAGTGAACTGAAGGAAAGCACAGATACATGCACACATGCAAAACAACAAACCTTTCATTTGCTTTCTGAGAGAGGAGACAAAAAACCAGTGCTTGCCAACTTCATATTGTTAAGATGGTTCCTAAATATCATGAAGGGCTGTGGAAATTCTTATTAGCTGCAGATACACTTTTTTGTCATCTCAGATTATTTGCTATGGTGAATCTCACAAAGTCTCAATAGAGTTCTTAAACATTTTCAAGCATTATTCTCCAAATCCTCCAAATTTAGGGCAACTCCAAAGGCTTGCTGACATTTTTGAAGCTACCGAGTAGCACTGAGGTATCTATGTAATTCATCTGCAGTGTAAAGCAGGTGAGGCATCTGAAGACAGAAATACTTTATTTGATTGTTGTTATTGTGGGATTGTTCTTCCATACAGTGTGGAAACTGAAGGCATTATGGACAAGAACAGGGCAGGACAATTGGGAATAATTTTGTAATTTATGCTGCATGGTATTCCTATCCTACTTCATAGGGATACCATCTGTTATCAACCAGGCTTCAAATTATTTGCTGTTATAGCAGTTATATGTTTCAAGTACCTTGATTTTGCATTTTTAAAATTAATTTAGAAATCTGGAATATAATGAATAAGCAGCAAGTTTCTGCTGAGGAGTGGTGGAAGATCTTCACCAGATAAAGATGCTCAGATTTTGGATCACCTGTCAGGTAACAACAGCTGGGTTGCAGCTCTCTGGAGCTGGAGACAGAGGGCAGGGGCCAGACCTGGAGGTGTTTTTACAAGAGGTGTTTTTACAAGACATGCTTTTGGCTTTCCTTGGTCCCCAAGGAGCCACATGTGGCTCTGGGACAGCCTCAAGAGAGTGAAGAATTTGTAGTTATAGGCAGAGAGGCTTTGCCTCATTTTTTCAGAAGTCTGTGGTGTATTCTGTTAGTATTATTACTATTGATAGCAATGTGTGCTATATCCAGCATATTTATTATGCTTGGCATTAACAACAGATGCTGTAGGATGATAATACTAATGCAAAAGGAAAAATAAAGCAACAAGTTAAGCAACTGTGCAATTGTTCATTGCTTCTTCAATACCCCATTAATCACACAGCTCTCTGATGGATATTGGCTGCAAACCAATGTGACAGATGGGGAATAAAAATCAATATCTTTTAAAAACCACCCACAGCAATATATTTCAGTTTTACATTTTGGGCCTGCATCTCTTCTCCTAGCCATGAGCTAATGCAGCATAAATACACATCTCTGTGAATAATTGCAAATCATCTTTAAGACAAAATGTAGGGACCTTGCTTAGAAATAAGTGAACTTATTTTGGAAATTATTTTCCAATGCATTATGGAATTTATGCTACCTGATAGTACTAATATAAAATGTAATTGATTGTGTATTTAAAAGTGAAATGGAAATAAGGAATTGTCATTGAGAGACTGATCTCTAGGTGATACAAAGAGTCCTAGTTGAAAGTGTTTTATAGAGATAGCATAAAGGAAGGCTAATTCTTTTACCCTGTACCCTTCACTACCATACTTGTTCTTCAATCCTTGTGGCTTCTTCTATTGCCAAGACCACAGCTGACATAAAAATCAACCGGACTAATCTTCTTCTCTTCCAGTAATTTTCAAAATTCACTAATTTAGTAATATTATAAAATATTTTATAGTTGAGGTGTGGATGTCTTTAGAATTTTCATGTACTTAGGTGTATAGATACTGTGTTTGTTTTGAAAATAATAAAATCTAAATCATTGATTTATCCTCAATCAAAACTACTAGGGAATCCAAAAGAATAGCTTCAAATATTTTTTGGATAGAAAATAAACAAATTTGAAAACTTCAAATGTTTTGTTTGCATACTTGAAAAAAAAGGTTCTGATTTTCATTTCTAAGTGAGGTTTTTCAGACTTCTAGACTGCACAAAGATGTTTCCCTATGTCGTGTTGTCAGGCATAGGCAACAATGCCTATGAAAAAATGCCCGCTCTGATGAAAGTCGCCCACTGAGTCACACCTAGTTTGCTCCTTTCCATTTTGTTACTTTGTGACATCTGACACATTTGCTTTTGATTACTGAACTCCTTTAGGCATGTCCCTTATCTGATTTTCAGAGCATCTGTCTCTTTTGAAAGGTATACTTACCTAATATCCCACTTATGGTGCTTATTTAGATCAAATCCAAAATGTGAGTGCAGTGATTCATGTCAGCGCCCTAGTTCCAGCCAGGACAGGGTTAAAATTAACCCTGAATCAGGATACAAAGAAAAACCTTTTGCTAGAAAAATAATTATTCTGAATTCCACCAGGATGAAAAACGATGGATGCAGGATTCCACCACATCTCTCAGCTTGCAACCACCTGGGCAGAAGCCAGATAACCAATAACAGCTCTTCAGATGTCTTACCTGAAACAGATGTGCAGGATGCAGCAGAAAGGGGCACAGAAAATGTGGCATTATTGCCTGAACAACAAAGCCACGGGCTGGGACAGAAGCCAGGAAGAAGCAGCTGGCTCCAGCTTCTTCTCCAGCAGAGCCCCAGCTGCCCTGAGGGGCCAACAGGCTCAGAGCAGGGCTGGGCTGGTCTCAGTGTGCCACTTGTGCTGCGTGGATGAGGGACAGCCCAGCAACAGGATGGTGGGGCTGGCCCTGAGCAGTTTTAAAGTGCTGACATCATGCAGGCAGCTACAAAACTCAAAGCAAGATTTTTGGCCTTTTTCTTTAGTGGCTAGATATATTAACAAGACAAAGTCCTGTGGCCAAGTTTGACTGGCTGAGTACAGTTAAGGGCACATAACATTGTCTTGCCAATCTAAGTTTTAGATGCAGCCTTTTTTGTTGCTTCTGGTACTACTGCAGATGTGGGTTTTTTATCAGATATTTACTGCTAATATTTTGTATTTTGTTGTTGTTGTGGTTTTGGGTTCTTTTACTGCAAAACTTTCTTAGCAGTACTCCTAAAAGAATAAGCCAGTAGCTGCACAGCAGCACTGAAACTTCTAGTATCCAAGGCATCCCCAATTTAAACCTGTTATTTTAGGTTTTTTTACAAGATAATATTTTCAAAATATCCTGTTAAAAGTTAAATACCAAAATACTCATTAAAAACCAATTAAACATCTTTAAATGTTTAACAGCTGTAAGAATTTTATATTGTGACTGAACTGTCAACAATAACATTTTATTAGCAGCTCTCTACATGATAAAACTGCAGGGAGCAGATGCATTATCTGAAGCTTATGAAAAACAGTTTCACAAAGTGTAAAATCAGAATATGTTTCCATTAAAGGGTTTGATGGTCATAAACTGATTGTAAACAGAACATCAAACACCAGGATAAAATCTATAGCATATTAAACATCCCAAGCACGGTATGCTGCAAGGAGGTCTATGACACAAGGATCCATACCAAGTGTTGAAGACGCTTCTAAAAAAATTGCAGCATAAAACACGTTTCACTAACAGAAACTACAGATGGTCCCAGTCCAGAACATGATCCAAGTAGGATAAGTGGTCCAAAAGTTAGCATCAACATTGCTTATTTACAGGGGGCAGCAGAAACAAAGGTGAGAGGAATTGCTGCATCTTGCAAATGAAAAGGAGAGTTTTCAAATTTGCCATTTCTCTACATCTATGACCTTTTAAATGTGCCCATATAACTACTTAGACCAAACCTGAGGATGAATGGCTTAATTATTTCTTGGGAAAACAAGTTGCCATCGGAAAATGACCTGCTACAGCCAAAGTCTTCTACTTTATCTGTTTCTATCTTCCATCTGGAAGACCCAAGACAGCTGCCCACTCACCCCCTCTCCTCCTGCCTCACGTATCCTGCAGGTTCTGCAGATCTGCACTTATTTATACTCAGGTCTGGGTTCTCACTGCAGCACATGTAATCTGTGGAAGATGCACTCCAGCACTGCTGCCAGAATTCTGTGCAAGAAAGGCCACAGTGAAGCGGAGAGAGCAGGGCACCAGAATCCCAGCAGAGATCTGCAGAACAAGGAGATGGAAACTGAAATGATACCCCCCCTATTGGATGCAATGACAAGGCTTTAGTGCATGGGTTTTTCTGCACTCAAGGGCTATTGGCAAAGGAAGCTTTCCCTTCATGTCAAAACAGAAAAGGACACAATTGTATAAACAAGAGTAAGACTGAAGTACAAAATAAGAGGCATGTGAATGTGACATGCAAATACACCTGCATGCCTCTAATTTGCAACCACTTATTAATTGTATCAGAGCATCATGACCCCCCTTATCACATATGGCAAACCCAAGGTATGTTTGAATACTTTCTGGGTTATTTAGTTCAGGTAAAAATAAAACTTGGTTACCAGGTAAATCTGATCTTACAAAAACAGCCTTTGTCTGTTACAGAGTCAGGATGTTGTCTTGAAAAAAATTATATAAGTTTTAATAGCACATATAAAATGATCCTAGATCTGCACCATTTTTATTTGGGTTTTGCAAAAAGCCTTTGCAAAATCTTTAGGGAAATAGATACACTTAATATGCAGAGTCAACCATCACGCTTCAGAGGAAGAAAAGTGTATTTTTTTATATTTCTGATACTGGAGCTTGTAATGAAACAGAGCACATGTTTTCCTCCATTCTGCTGTCAGCTATTTTTTGCTTCTCTTCATTTGATGCTTGGCAACAACAGAATTTATTTTCCCTGTCTGCGTTGACTGAAGTGGTGTGGTCTCTTCCTTCCTTGCTCTCAGCACTGCTTGAAAAGTACTTTATATTAGCAGAGTGTAAGACAAACCATTCAATATTAACTTTACAGACTGACACAGCAGCTATTTTACAAAGTAGAAGTATAGGATGAGAGAAGACAAGTCATACATACCCTGGCAGGTGAGTAGTCTATATAGAGCAACATCACAACACAGATGAGGCAATTCTGTGAAACTTGAATCCTCTTTACTAGCTCCAGCTTTATGAAGAAAAAAGTTGCTCATCACATGGCTCTTACCCAAACACCTGTTCTGCAAATTAACCAGTGATTTTCACCTCCAGCGAAGTCGACAAAGTATTTCAAACCAAAATTTCAAACATTATGCTCATTAAACAAAATGGACATGCAATCATTCTGTTCTAAAACATGTAAAGTATTTCTCTAGAGCCTTATTTAGTCCTCTTCTCCACACTGAAAATAATCAGATCCTCAGAGTGAAGTGCCATAAAACTTTGGTAAGGACAGCAGAATGACTCCTTTTCTGTTTGTTACATGGTCCTTGCAACATCACACAGGTTCACAACAGAGGGTGATTAAATAAGACTTTGCACCAAAGACTTTCCAGAGGCAGCTTAAAAACTCTACTCCCTGAACCATTGTAGCCAGCTTCACTTAGACCACTCACAATCAAAGATTTGATTTAAAGAGTGTATCCAACAGGAACTCATCAACCCATGTCACGAAAGAATTAAAAGCCTTAGAAAGAAATCCCTTCTCTGAACCCAGGCCAAAGTCTAAATTTGCTCTAATTTCAACAGCAATCACACCAAGCACCTGCCAGGACAGCCACCCCTACAGCCTGAAGACCTGGACTTTTCCAAATTTCTGTCCTGGTTAACAACTGTCATCTTTTAAGACAGGGAGGGCCAGGAACTCCTTTGCATGTAAAACATATGTTTTGCATTTTGCAGGTGTGAGCCCTGTTCTCACAACAGGAAAATTCCTTTCCTTCTGTGTGTGAGCTGGCAGGGAGAACAGGGACAGAAAGTATTATTCCCAGTATAAAAGAGGGAATTTAGGCACAGAGGAGTAAGGATAAATATTTATTAATTTGAATGTCCTGTTTGAAGAAGAAGGGTTTGAATTTCCAGAGAGCTTTGTGCTATTTAGAAATATGTGTTCAAGATAAGACAAATTGCAGAGACTCCAGCTGTGGTTGTTATTTATGCTTTTATAAACCAGAGCTCCCAAGTCCAACAGCTGGAAAATGGGAAAGAATAAAACAGTCCAAAAGACCACCTGTGAACACTTTGATTTACCTGACCTGTCCAGGACTACACAAAGCATCAGTGGGTAAATTAGAACTAGGCCCCAGTTTTTGGGACAATGTTCTTTGCAGATGGTGACTCCTTTCCCTTTAGTACCTGCCTGATCCTCAGCTCAGTGTCTGTGTACTAAAAGAAATTGAGCTCCTGATTCATTTCAAACCAGATCTACACTGGGCAGCACAAAAGAAAGTCCTGAAGTTAAAGAGCAAAGTCACCATGCACAGTGCAATTTCTAAAACTGTCATTTTCTCCACATCTTCTCTTTGTTTTGAAAAAAAAGTTTTATTAGAAACCAAAACCCCAGCCAAACAAAACCACAGCAGCTCTTTTGTACAAGGAGTCGCAGACTCTGAAATTTGGGCATGTCATCTTTTGCTTGTTCATTGGAGCAAACTGAAGAAAATCCCATAATTTCATCATATTGACAAATATCTTTCCCACCAGAAACATTCTGGTTCCCTGTTGCTTGAGCTAATGAACCTTCAGTAAAGCATTGTCATCCTCCTTGAGGACCAGCTCTAAAGAGGGAAAGGATGTTCTGAGACCAAGAGATACAAGTCTTCCACCAGAAATAAATGAGCTTTGGAAACTCTGTTTTTTTCCCAAGGAAAGGCAAAATATGGACACTATAAAGTCATCCTCAATCCAGCCCTTCCCACCTCTGGCTCTTCCTCCCTCTTTATTGGGCAGTTCTTCTGCATCAGCTGAGCTTCAGTGCTGAGATAGGTAAATGCATTTTGGGATGCAAATGGGAAATTCTGGATCTAAATGAAGTGTACCTGGCTGTGTGCTCCCCCACAGAAAGTCTTGCTTCGTTTTATTATGATTTTACTTTCCAGGAAGTATACCTGGCAAGCTTTAGTAAATAATTAGTCTGTAAAAAATACATGAGCTGTGATAAGAAAAGGTATATCCCCATTGTATTCTTTTCCATGTTTTTATTTTTTGCTCTAAAACAAGGGAAAAAAAAACCAACAAAAAACCCCAAACATAAAACAAAACAACAAAGGTTTTTTTTTTTAGATAATCAGGACAGTATATTTTACAATGACCTTTATCTTAAAAAATAGGTGAAATATGTAATCAGAAATTAAGTTAAAATATTCAGTCTGTGGTAGATGCTTAAAAAGAGAATTTAATTTCAAATGCTTAAATTCTGGAAAAGTTATATAACTGAAAAAGGATTAGCAGTGAGAAATTTTAAGTAGGTTTAAAATAAACCTGGATCTGGAAATAAAAATTTTATTTCGCTACTTTTTTTCAAAAGCAATGTACATACCAGCTTATGAAAATTATTCGTAAATTCATGCTATATTTTGATCTTTTGTCAACAAGAAAAATAACTTTACAATGCAATTGAGGCACATTTCTTAACACTTGCTGAAGTTTTTTCTTTTACTCTCTTGATGTGACATTTGGACAAATGATTTGCCTAAATTTGAAAGTCAAAAAAAAAGAAGGTAGGAGACAATTTACCTTTCCATTTAAAGAGTTAAAGTTTAGTAGGTTTTTTTTCAGGTCAGATCTTCAGGTATTATTCTTTTGACCAGTTACCAAATTGGAAAAAAAAAATCATCCATATACCTCCAAAGAAGTGTCGTGCCTTATCATTTCTTCATTTATCCACTTTCATTTAAAAATCTGGAAGGGAACACATACACACTTTGGCCCTGATCCTATCAGAACATAATTACATATGTAATACACACATAATTACATCTTTGTTCAAAGTACCTTCATGGCTTTAGCACATGATTAGGTCCTCTTGGAATTTAAATCTTAATATAGATGGGGAAAATGTGCCTCCACTATATTTTTTTAAAGGTGAATAGGATTTAGGATAAAAAGCTGAATAGGTTTTAGGACAACAATGCCTCCCATTGTTTTTCTTATAACCAAAATACTTCCCACAAACAGAAAATGGACATTTAGTAAGAGAATTTCTTTTCAGGACAGCTGATGAACTTGTGATAATTTGGTATGGCACTGATTTAATTCCTATTAAGCCAAAAAGAAAGAGCTTAAGCTCATGATGTTATTTGGCAGAGGTTTCTGCACTGAAGGAACAGCTGTTCTTGTAAAGGTTTCTGTCCCTCTGGTGTCCAACTGAAAGGAGTGGCTTCATGTAATTTTATTCTACTGAAGAGGGAAAGAGGACTAAAAAAACCAAACAACCCAAACCAAGTCCTTTTATTAATATGTGAACTTTGTACCTCTGAAGATCTTTTGTCATGGTATTGAGATCAGCCATTTTATCAGGCTGGGCCCATTTCTACATTAAATGGGTAAATGGGACCAAATAATCAGAATGATACCACCAAAATGATAAAAATAAAATTTTTCATCAAAAATGCTGACATATTCAGAGGCAAAATACTGGAGTGGATGAGAACAGAAACATCAGGGGTTAACAATATACAGGGAGGCACCTGTGTCCTTCACAGAGTTTAGGCAGTTTTAGAGCAATGAACAGAATTCCACACAAGCAGAGGCAATTGACCTGCTGTGTCAATGTATTCATTAGACCTGCAGTCCCTGGAAAAGCTTCTTCCCCCAAGCCCTGGATTCAGCTGCTGCTTGCTGCTTCAGGGAATTCTAGCTGCCTATTTAATTTTTATCAATCAGCAATTAATTAGCAGTTTCTTACAGAAAACATTTGATAAACAAACATAAAATAAACTCACTCAGAATTCCCTAATGATGGCCTCCTCTTCAAAACACACTTGAAAAGAAAAGCTAGTATAAGATCTTTTAAAAAAAGGAAACCAAAGAAACACTCTTTAGTTTCAAGTGATTTATCCAGCATGGAAGACGGATGGTCTTTGCATGTTTGCCAGCTGTTGGTTTATTCTTTGCTAATACAAGGACCTGCAAAAAGACAAAGAGAGCATTAGAACTGACCCTCCTTTGCATAGATTTGTAAAAACTCTTTCGAAACTCAGGGCTAGGAATAGAGCAGAGAAAAACTGGATAATTTAAGGGAAGACTAAAAGGAACTTTTGTGTGAACTGCTTTAATGGCTACTTGAAAGGTAAATGTAAAATGTTTTATTATTTACTATTATTTATTATTTATTATTTATTAATTGTGTCTCATTCAATTTCACCCCTGGGTCTTGCCAGAGTTTCAGAAGAAATAAAGTTCTTTAGGATATAAGGAAAGCATTGCTACTGTTTTCTTCTCTCTCTTGTTCTCATACATGACAAGTAACCTACAAAATGTTCTCACCTTGCCACAGAACACATCAGCAATAAGAAACATAAAGATTGTATGAGAAAATAGTGGAAAAAAGCTGTAAGTTTTATCTCTTCAAAGCAGACTGTCACAACCTCCACTGCATGATCCTTCATTTGTGATGCAGTGATAAAGTTGTAGGATGCCAAATTTGCTGGAAAGTTAAAAAAGAAATGTTGGGATCAAGTACGGTATTCTATAATAAAAAAGGGGACCAATAAGGCGAGGTGTAAGAACTGTGAGCAGTTCTCATCATTCTATTTTCTGAGCAAACATGGAATTTTGGACAACTCCTTCTCCCTGTTGAATTTTCCTTTTTCAAGGAGACAGGTGATCTAATTCAATCATACATTTGTTGTTGCCCAGCTGGAGTGAGAGCTGGAGGACAGCTCCAGCTCTATATTCAGAAGAGGCAGGCTGGACTGCCACACTAGTGGCTTTGAGGTCAGATTTTGGAAAGCCTTTCAGAGGACGCTTTTTTCTATCATATATGTGCATCATCCTGCAGGCTTTGTTTGCACGGAGCAGCAAACAAGTCTCTGTTGACTCTAATGTGTGCTCACAGCCTTGTGCAGACCCAGCCATTTCTTGGTGATGTGAGCTTATTTGTTTCTCCAGACACAACAGACTCTGAAGCTTAGCACTCTGGGGAGATTTTCATCCCTTTCTCAGCATGCACTTTTCCCCTCTTTGGCCAGCTGTTTTTCATTGCCTCTTCCTTCATCTGAACTTGCAGTCATGCACAGGAAAAGGGACTTCTAGAACATCCCTTTCTGGTACTGTGATCTTGCTAGAGCTGGCTTTAGCCATCCCCAGGATTGGCTTCTCTATAAAGACAGAAGCACAACATCTGCAGGACTCAGGGGTGATGTCTGGGGACAGCCTGATGGGCTGCAGGTGTGCTCTGGCCCAGCTGGGAGCAAAGCCCAGCAAAGACCCAGGCTGCTGCTGAAGGGAGAGAAAGCTCCTGGCAATCACAGCCACTATCACTCAAAGAGAGGAGAGCAGGATCCTGCCAGCCCTGGAGGAACGTGGTACCTCTTATGTACATGTTGATGTTGCTGCAGTGCTCCTTTCACTGAAAGCTGGGTGTCCCAGCCTGGCATAGTGCTGGCCCAAAGCTGGAAGACCTGACCAAATCCACAACAATCAGAAATCTCACACAGCTAAGCCTCTGGGCTTTAGATCACGAGTTCTACGTCAGCTACTGCTTTTTGGATTGTCATGTATGCCTGTATGTCTTATCAGCTCAGCCCAGTGTTACTGAATTTGTCATTTCTCCCTTTTGGAAGGAAAGGCTGCTGAAAGGCAGCACAGCTGTTAGTGCTCTGGAGGATCTAGCCACCATGCCAATAGCAAGAGGAGAGTTTCAGAATAGGAGCTTTAAAATCCTCCTGCCACAGCAGAGTGAGGAATGATTTGATTTGCTCTGGTGGATGATCAGGCTGTACATACAAATTCATTATCTGCATTCCAGGTGTCTAGGGAGATTAGTAATTCACTCGAGTGTGTCTCTGGTGGCTGAAGAGTACATCTGAATTCCTTGCTATGTCTCTCAACTTCACAGTCAGCAATGCAATTAGAAATATCAAGTACAACCTTCCGAATGACAGTGGCAGGAATTTATCATTCTGGCTTGCATGATGTGATGTTGAAACCTTAAAACACACAAGTATATTGTTCCAGTGTCTGGAACAAGGTAAAAGGGGAATTGAAGGCATGTGAAAAGTAGATTGTCATCCCAGAAAGACATCATGCAATTATGAAATTAACTCCTTGGATATCTCCCTGACTAAGGCTCTTCAGTTTCCTAGACCTATTCTCCAAAATGTCCCCAGTCATACCACCTTGCAGCCTACCCCTAAGCACAGTTAATGCCTAAGTTTCCTGTGGGATCAGATCTAGATCAGATCCAGAAGGTGTTACCAGATTGCACCTCACATACAGCCATCAGATCAGGCTCCTCTGAATCTGTAGTAACGTCTTTGTTACAGGATTATGTGACTAAGTGGCTACATATCATTTGTCTTAAGGGGCGTTATGGAGATAATTTCCTTATAACAGAAGAACCTGTCTGACATATTTTAATGTGATGTAGGCCTCTTGCTTCACTTTCTAATTTTTAATTTCCAGAATCCAGTCCCCTCTTGCATGTTCTCATGCTGGCCAAGTGCACCTTATGCTCTGCACTACTGGCGACCCCAGTGGAAAGGGAAGGACTACCCCAGAGGACAGCCTGCTGACCAATACACTGCCCTGCAGGGTGAAAAAGCTGGGTCTGAACTCTCTCATGATGAAGTTCTCATGAACCTTCATTATCCATAGAGCGGTTGGATATTGCACAGTAGAGGAAGCAGTGGTGTAAATCTTGTAAGGTGCTTAATTTTTATGATCATCCCATTCAATGGGGGATGGAAGCTCTGCCCATATCCTGAGGCATCTGTATTTTCCTGTGTATTTTGCACAGTGTTTTTTCCAGGACTCTTTATTTCATCTTCATCCTTCAATGAATCTTGCTTTTGGTTTTTTGTGTTTCTCTGCAAAAAACAACCCCAGCCATTAAATGCACTACATGAAAAGGTGGATAAACATCACAATTTGAAAAGGTCGCCCTGTTAGTAAAATTGCACTCTATGAACAAAAAATGCCTGAACACAAAGTGATCTTCATTGACTTTCTAGGAATGAGAAGTACAAGTTACTTGGGGCTTTTTGATACCAGTAGCTCTCAAAACTGTATGGCAACAGTTCTGAGAACAGTGACCTCCTCTGTCAACTGAGGATGAGCATTTCTCCTCAGAGCTGATATCGGTGTCAAAATACATAAACCCTTTCCAGAATCAAGCTTTAATTCTACAACCAATTCCTCAGAAAGACAACACAGTCAATAACTACCTCATACAGGAATCCCTGGTGGCAGCTATATTGATAATTTCTTTTGGATTTGGAAAACCTCTGTGAAATAAGATGACATTGTAAACAAATAAAAACAAGCTCACTTATAAGTTTCTCTCACTTTCTCGTCTGAGCAAATGCTTCTGGCATGCCTGGAACCTTTGATTATACCTGGTAATACAAAGTTCTTAAAGCATTGATAGTTGACTGTTCTAATTAGGATTTCAGCTCACCAGTTAAGAAGAAGCTCACCAGTTAAGAAGCCCTTGAATCAGATACTTTCCTTCCAAGCTTCAGGCTTAGCACCCAAAGCAGTGACCATGCTGCTATCACCACCTTGGTTATAGAGCTTAACTTGGATCACAGTTCTCTCCCCTCAGGACCCTGCCCTGCTGCAAGTTCTGTGTGAACTGATGCCTCAATCTCTACTGAGTCTTGATGAGATCATGACAGTGGCTGAGGATGAGAGATGACCAAGCTTCCACATTTTGGTATTTTATTAATACAATTGTTGTTGGATGAATATAAATGAATTTTAATAGCCAACAGTGAATATTAATGAATAGGGGAATAATTTTTTTTTCAACTAGGGCTACTAAAAATTTTCAGATTCTTTTTTTAGCAAAAAGAAAAAAAAACAATGTATAAGGATGTTTTTTCCACTTCAAAATGTGCTCAAAGGTACATAGAAAGATTAACATTTAAAAGAGTGACTTCCTTTTGTTTTGGTTCCTTTGTAAGCAAACCCTCAAATTCATACTAACAAAACTGGCTGTTTTAAAAAATCTCTTTGAAAAATAAGATACGGCCAATAATCTATTCTCTACAATTGAATATCTGAATATCTATACACATATAACATGTTTTACTTGTCTTTTCCTAATTTAAACAGAAGCAATCAAAAAACTTCCAAAGGTTCTTAGCTTCACTGTATTTTAGGCTGAACAGTGCCCACTCATTATTAACTTTTTCCCATTTATGTGTGTGAATCTCAGTTCCAATTTCATTTCCTTATGGAAAAATCCTTTTTTTTCCACATTTTTTCTATGACTTTATGGAAATTAGTATTCTTCTTTCCCAATTCCAATTGTGAAAGTAGCAGAAGAAATACATATTGTGCACTGCTCCCCTGGAAGTCTAGATTTGTCTTTCCTTTTATTGAGGACATATTTTAGACTTCTTATGGTTTTTAGGAAAGCCAGTGCATCATCTTGTTTAACGGGCAGTTTTCATAGAGCTCTTTTTTATTCTCATGCCACAATTTCTGACTGATATGACTGTACACATCTTCTGCTACTCAGACCCCCTGAGAAGCTCTTTGTATTGATGTATTTTATAAGCCTATTATATTATATCAGCCCCAGGCATTTGGAGTAATTAAAGGCAAAGGCTGCCGTTGGAGCAGCTCTTTCGGGGTGCAGTGACTGTGAGCAGCTTGACAAAGATGCTGCTGCACCTTTATCAGGTTCTAAACACTCACAGCCACAGAAATCACACTTCTCCTACTGTGGCAAAGCAAGGGAACATGTAAAGAAAAACTTTAAAGGGGGTTGTGAAGGATAAACCAGCAAGAAATGAGTTTATGTTTTCAAAAAGAATGGATCAGGATAAGGATAAAGGGAACTTTGAACGTGAAAGTGACCAATGGAACAAACTCCCGTATAAAGAAGAAATGAGCACCTAAAGGGACCTATAAGTGAGCACTCATTCATTCCATACCATAAGATATTTGAACTCTGACATCCCACAGCCACCTGAAGTCTTCTCTCTAAAAGATTTCTTATAGTCAAACCCTGGTCTGGAGGATGAAAAGGTTTTGAAGGTGGATAATGATAATGAAAAACAAAAAGCTATTTACAGTAATGTAAAGCAATAACCTATTAACAATCTTGTTATTTTTTTGTTGTATGGGTTTTTTTGTTTGGTCTGTAATATTTCCACCCTTGCCCCCCATCCCAAGGACCTATAGTTTGTCCATGAAAGACATCCTCAAGATACAGATAAACAGATGCAAAAACTATTGCTGGTATGATGTCAAGAAATTTATACATCCCTAAAAGCTCTGACACTTCTTAAATATTTTTTTATTAAAACTAGTCATAAATTAGGCATTTTCCCCCTCAAAATTTTGTCCAAAATGTGAAATCCCGTTATATGGCTTTGACTTCATTAACCCTGCATGAGCTGCTCAGTGTTCTCCTCATCTGAACAGAGATCAAGAAGGTGCAAATAGCTGCATGTGATGGAGAATTGTATTTTAAAAGCAGATTAGCCCTCAAAAACTGTGTTAGTAGCCTGTATCAAGAAAATGTGATTAATTTCTTCTGAATGAACTTCATGTGCTAGTTAATGAAAGTTTTCATTAATGGGTTATTGCAGAAACAACAGCTTTGTAACATGAATTTTTCACTTGGAGTTCTCTTTATTAAGTGCACAAAGCATACCTAGTTTGTACACTGGCCTATCTGTGCAGAATTTAGGCATTAATATTTGACAACTGATCCTATATCCTGCTCAAGCCAGGAAATGGATTTTATGTATTTATCTATATGCTGCTGAAAAGGCTCTATTTGTTACAGCTGAGGAAAGAATCCTTCTGTCAGTAACTCTGTAAGGGCCAGCTACAGTAAATTGCTGCCAGCAGGCTTCAGTGTAAGGCCCAAATTGAGCATCCAATGCTTGTTGTGATTTGGATGAGTTTCTGACATGTAGGATTCAATAAATTGACTGGAGGCTTTCAACCAGAGTACTTGTCAAAGTATTCTGTTTACTTTTCTGCCAGTTTTACAGCTAACAACCCATTTAATTACCTAACTTAAAAAAAAAAAAAAGGAGAAAAGAAAAGCCATTTATTTTCTTTGCCTACATTTAAATGGAGCAGGGACTTTTCTTGCTTTGGTCCATGACTTTCTGTGTGGAGGAAAAAAAGTTGCCACACTTTTGCATTTTCCCAGTAATTTCCTAGAACCTGACTATCATTTGGTGGTCAGAGACTCTTAGCACCCTTATCAGTATCATTAAGAGATGATTGTCAGCTTCTTTGATAAATGGCAGCAATTTTTATGGTAAATCTGTAAAATGCCTTTGGTTGCCAAATCTAATAAAAGCTCAAAAGGAATTTTTTTTTTTCTAGCTGTAGGCAGCCAGCCATAAACATGTAAGAGGAAGAAGAAACAAAAATGTTTTATTCTTTTCCAGTGAGCTCAATCTCAACTTCATCCTTGATAAACAAATATTTACTTAGAAATATAACTTTTTGCCTTACAAGTGGATAGAACAGAAGGTCAACCAATTACTGAGTTTTACTTAAAGTCATAGAACATATAAGTGGGGTTTTTTTTCTGATTTATCTTCCATATATTCAATCAAATTCTATGCACTGGATATGACTGTCATAACTGAAATAAAGCAAACAATGATCTGTAAGCAATATGTTCAATAAAAATTCAGTGTTTGAAGTTCAATGACGCAAAAAGACAATGGAACTAATATTAGGTAAATTGTGCTAATAAAAATATGTAGTGAGTTGTTAAATAATTTGGAAATGGAAACACACTTACATGCTCCTAGATGTTTACTAATCCCATTATTTATTACATAACCCATAGATGTAGCTATATAGTGTCATGTGTCAAAATACATGGATGGGAAATCCCAAACTGAGCTCCCTGACAACAGATGCTCCATTGACAGGAACATGAGTGACACTTGAAAAGGAGCTTTCAGCCCAGAAGAAGGCATACAGACTTTCAGATGCTGAAGGCTGGCACCGAAGTCCTAAGAGTTTGTCCTTGCTAGTAACCTTGTGCCTGGATGATGATCTTGCTCAGGATCTTCTTTAATTCAGATAGAGATGAAACAGATTACAATGCAGGTGGTGGGATCAGAGAAACTGCAAAAGCTGAATTAAGCCCTTGCAATAAAATTTTCTGCCGTATCTCTGGAAATATGTCACAGTTTAAGCCTAGCTGAAAATTAAGAACCGCACGGCAGCTTCCTCAACCTTCCTCTCCCCAACCAACCTGATGGAATTGGGGGGAGAATCAAAATAAAACATGTAGGTTGAGATAAAAACAGTTTAATAGGGAAAGAAAAAGCCACACACACAAGCAAAGAGGAACAAGGAATTAATTCAGTTCTTCCCATGGGCAGGCAGGTGTTCAGCCATGCCCAGGAGAGTAGGTCCCCATCACGTGTCACGGTGACTTGTGATGACAAACATCATCACTCCAAAAGTGCCCCAAGTTCCCCCTTCTTCCCCCCACTTTGTACACTGAGCATGATGTCCCATGGTCTGGAATATCCCTTTGGACAGCTGGGGTCACTTGTCCTGGCTGTGCCTCCTCCCCACCTCCCGTTCACCCCCGGTGCCCTTGCCAACATGGCAGAACAAAAACCAGGAAAGGCCTTGGCCCTGTATAAACTCTGCTCAGCAATGACAAAATCATCTCTGTTTTATCATCATGTGTCCAGCACAAATCTCAAACACAGCCCCATGCCAGCCACCATGAAGACAGTAACTCTACCCCAGCCAAACCCAGCATAAAATGGTAAGCAGAGGTTTGATGTTTTGTCAAAATGGAACAATTCTCTCACTCCATTTTGGGAAGTGAGATTCATCCTACAAAAAATATTATCTGAACCAATTAACTGTAAGAAAAGCATCTGACTCACTAGATGAAATCAGTCTCTGATCAGCTATTTACAGCTTGCAAGCAGAAGCTGGCAGACATGCTTATCTGTAATTGCTTTTTTATTGAGTTTCCATATTGACTGTAATCCATATATACATCCCCATAACTCATTGAAATGAAGGCTTAGACTTCATGACTTACTTTTCCTGATTTAGTGTAATCAGGAAGTGACAGAGAGGAAAACAAAAAAGCACGAAAAACCAGAACAAAAAAAAAAAGACAATGAACATTCAAATACTTCTTCTCACAAGGCAAATTTTATAGGATTGCCTTACGGACTAACTGTAACTCACAGACACACTCCAATTACAATGGGAGCCTTCAGTTAACTTGCATTTTTTCCCTCTGCCATAGAAGTATGAGACTGGAACACCTGCTGAGCTATCAAAACCGTCAACATGACATACTCCCTTATTATACAAAAGAGGAATGCTATCTGAAAGCCCCTTCCAGCCCAGTCTATCACTAAGCACTCACACCAGAACCAAGGCTCCATCATGCTAAAATAAAACTACAGCTCATAAAACCAATGTAAATCACAGCATCCTATTCTGCATTGCACAAACATGCTCTTTGATTCAAAGGCATATAAGTATTCCTGCCTCTCTTAATTAGCATAAAGACTTATTGCAGAATAGAAATTTGAGACAGGAAGGAAAATAGGCAAGAATTAAAAAGACCATTCATAAATATACAGTTCAGTAGTTTCCAGAATGTATTAGTATTTTCATTATTTTCCTGCTCCAATCCTCCATGAATCTCTAGATTATTTCTTTCAACACAGATGGCTGTAAAAAATTCAGTCAGCATGGTAAAGCATAACCTTTACTCCCTGCTTTTTTTCTTGTTTTCCATGGCTTCCCTTGACACTTAGGGACCAACCATTGGAATACTGTTGAGGCAGCTATGGGTATAAAATGCACGGTCCTGCTTCAAAAATAAGAAATTTAGACTTCAAAAATAAAAAGTTTAGATCTTCCACATTTTAACATTACAGAGCTTATTTCCCTCTGACAGTTGGAATTAGTTTATTGCGTCATGGGTCAGAACTAGACACACAATAAACTGCAGATGGCTAAATTTCTGCCTTACCCTTCTCTCCTACAGGTGTTCTTCACAAGATCTTGTTGCCAAGGGAGGCCCTTGTGGAGCTGACAGCACCATTGCATTGCATTTGGGAGGGGCTACTACAACATGCCTTACCCTAATAATTTCAGTGATCTTACATTTATTTTTCATGTCACTCAATTTTTTTTAACTTCGCAAATTATAGTAGTGATTGCACACAGGTACTCTGTCATCAACATTTTGAAATTGATATTTTAAAAAAGTCAGTTTTTCTGTGGAAGATAGTTGTGCAAGAATAAAGGGAGGAATAGTGTACCAGTGAATGCTATATCTTTTGATACAGCCTGCACTTACAGGATATATATGTGCATAATTAATTTATAAACATATATAATTGCACATGTGCAACTGCATGCCTGTTCCTTTTGAAACTGGTCTGTAGTTTGAGAATAAAGTGCTCAAGAAGTGAATTATGTGGGTACTTTGTCCTTTGCTATGGAATTAAGGATATAAAATGGTTTTGAAAATCCAGGGGAAAATGTGAACAAAATCCATCCCAACCTGACCTCTGAGTAAAAAACTTCTGTTACAGATAGTAAAACAGGTACAAATGCATCCAGAGTCAAAGAATCTAATCTAATGCTGAATCTAATTCAATATAGAAAGTCTTTGTTGTGGTGTCTTGCTTACCTAATTTTTGTTTCTTGCTCTATTTCCTAAATGGTAACAATTTCTTTTAAAACTTCCAGGAGCAGGATGGAGCAGCATGGGGCAGCTGCTCTGTTACATCAGACCCTGTTTTGGAGTATTTTTAACAGCTCATATAATGTTTCTCACAGAAATTGCCACTGCTGCTCTAAGACCTACTTGATGTTTCACAGAATATCTTGATTATACAAGTATAGTCTAAGCACACTTATATTTGTGGGTCTGATCTCCATGTGTCTAATCACAGTCTATACTCCTTGCATTCTTGATTGGCAATCAACTTCGTTAAAGCAAAATTTGAGAAATTACAGGAAGTCTAGTTGTTGGATCAAGGAGAAGAGATACAAACCCACTGTGAATACCTGATGAATGGAAGAGCCTGTGGGACAAGACAGATGTGAATAAATAATTCACCCTCCACAGGGAGTAATGAAGAGGAAAGTCATTCTGAAGCCCAAAACAAGATCAAGAAACAGAAAGGAGAATATTTTTGAAGACATCAATGTGGAAGTTAAAATATCCATGGTTCATTATATTTGGAGCATAATGTTCTTTGAAAGGTAGAAAAAAAAATTTGGTTAAAATGTCTAATTACTGCAGAATATTTGAAGTCAGAAGCCTTACATTAGTCTGTAGCAGACAGCCCTTAACAGGGCTCATCTCATGTCTGAGCAGCAATAATCCTGGTAGATAATAATAACAACAATGCTGTACATAATAGCAATCTAAGGGCAAGTAATGCTGCACTGAAGAGTGGCTAAGGGCCAATGAATGTCTCTTTTTGAAGACTGCAAACACTCTGGCAAATAAAATGTCAATGTTTTATTAGGATCAACATGCTCCTATTAGGATTAAGATAAGCTGTGATGAAAAATACCAATTTTGAAAGGATCCCACAGCCTTGCCATAAAATATGCATTTCATTTTAACAACTGGAGGAAAAGACAGGCAGCAAATTCATCCATATTAAAACCAACCCAAGTATGTCTGTGACTTTTAAAATGAGCACACATTGCTCCAAAAGCACTGTAGGTGGATTGATGATGCAGGAGACAACATCAATCCACCCTGCAGCCCCCCAGGTCCAACTTCCCCTCAGCAGCAGGACAGAAACCTTCCAGAGGAAATTGTGAGCTTGAGGAGCATAAAGAGGCTTTCAGTTCTTGGATATCAGTGTCAGCTTGCAGCATCTGAAGACTACTTCCATAGAAATGCAATCTAAAGCTGAAAAAGAGACACTGTGGCATCCTGCTCCAGCTGGTTTGCATGGAATTTCCCTGTGACAATGTCAGTGGTCACCACGGATTTTAGATCTATTGGGAGAGCAAATCTGAACCAAACCATACAGAATCTTTACATAGATATTTTTTAAAAATGCATTGCAAAGTGCCATTTTTCTGTGTACATCAGCCAGTGAGTCACTGGCTTTATTTTCATCTCATTTTATTGATTTTTCCGAAGATAGACCAGAGAAAATTGATATAATGTGAAAATTGCTCCACTGTATCTTTTATATTAAAACAAAGCAAATACCTCTGAGATACAAAATCCATTGAAAATAAATAAACAAACAGGTAGGGAACAAACTGGTAATAAAATATTTTTTCTTAGTTAATGCATATATAAACTTGTGAATCAAGAAAATAAAACAACAAAGTCTGCTGACCCTTGAAATAAAATATTTCCTCCTCTGCAATAAATGTTCAGGTATTTGCACATCATTTAATGAGTAGTTTAGAAAACTGCAAAAAGAACAGGCAGGAAGAAAAATGTAGTCCAGATACAACTGTACCTCAGCAGTGGAATACCAGACAACTGCATCATATTTTATTTTAGATAATATATCAGAGAATCATAGAATTGTAGAATGTTTTGGGTTTAAAGGCACCTTAAAGATCATCTAGTTCTAAACCTCCTGACATAAGCAGGGACACCTAAAACTACACCAAGTTCCTCAAAGCCCCATCCAGCCTGGACTTCAACATTTGCAGAGATGGGGTATCCACAACTTTTCTGGGCAACCTCTTCCAGTGCCTCACCACTGGAAGAAGTAAGGAATATCCAACACAGTAATTGTTATCTGAAGACATGGTAGCAAAAAAACCTGCCAAGTAAAAAGAATCAAATCCCTGTTTGAACCAGTTTACGGTTCATAATCTGTTTCATTTCTCTAATTTGAGATTTTTTCCCTTATGATCAATGTCATTGTTTGCATTAGGGAGCAAGATGTGTCCCTTCATTTACAAATGTTTGTCAAAGGAATAAGCAGAGGACAGTAGCCCTGAAAAATTGTGTTATTTGTAAAATATAAACAGAAGCTTGAGAAATCAATCTTTTTTTCCATTGTATTTGATGAAACTGTTCAGATTTACAGCTCTTTGATGGTCTGACCCTCAAAGCCAAAAGTAAATAGTTGAATATTGAATAATGGAAGAATGCAAGTAAAATTATGGTGTCTTGCAACACAGTCCCATCCTTTTCAATGATAAAATCTATTGATAAAATGTGACCAGATCTGCAGAAACAGAACCTGCATGGTCCTTAGATCAGTGCCATCAAACCTGCACACAGTTAATAGGGTCAGCTGGCAGCAGAATGCTTGCACAAGAAAAAAGCAGAAAATTGGCACACCATAACAGTCTGTTACAAACAGAAGCTGAAAATGTATATTTAAAATTAATGTAACATAAGAAAAAAGATATTTCAAATACATGCCTTTTTGTTGGCTCACCTGCTTTTTCCTTCATCAAACTGTTCACACAATAACATGAGCAGCATGGTGCCATCACAGCATTAGGTTTCCTAACAAAATGAAATGAACAGAAGATAAATTGGACATAGACATAAATATTTTGGTGGTTTCTTTCTAAATTAAGTGAGAAAGCCTTTATTTGAGGAGTGGCATCTGTAACTAGCATTTTAATGAGATTTTGAAACTGCCAAGGTAATGTTGTCAGACAAGTCAAAGTTAATTGAAAGCAAATACCCCACAAAGTTGTTCTAAAGGCAAAAAGTCATTATTCCAGTGTTCCTTCTAACAGTGGTGAGCTGCTGCCTGGCCTGTGCTGTGAGTGGAAATCCATACTAGAAGCTTCAGACTAGTTTGCTTACTTGGAAAACCACATTCAAATTAGTACACTGGGTTAGTGGCAACATGTGTGGATTGATGTGTGTGATAAGGCAGATTCTCAGTGTTTATGATTAGAGATACTAGTGGGAATAAGGCAGCCTTTGTAAACTGTATTTCATATTAGACCAAATAATACCGTTGGGAAAAGGAGAATGCTTTTCCATGTCTAAAGAAAATCACATCCTATATAATACAAGAAACACTTTTTGAGCAAAGCACAATTATTCTGAGTTGAAGGGATGATGTTAATCAAATTAAGGCAGCTTGAGAGAGAAGGATACCTAGCATTTGGGGACATGGAGTAGATATAGTTTGCATCTCATTAAAAAAGGCCCTTATGCATATTTCTATTATGATTCTTTTCATTAAAGTACATCATAACAATACTTACCATATCCCAAGAGAATAAACCCATTGAACAAGAGTATATGATCTCACTTACCTGGAGTCTGTGAAGTCAGCTTTAGTCCGACATATGAATAAAGTGAGATTCCCATCCTCATCCAACATTTTAATTTTGGGGCAAAATGCACAAATTAGTGGTATAAATGTAATTAGAGGGTGGAGTTTCATTGAGTTGTATGAAAGCAGAACTCTCAACTACTAACAGTGTTGCTTCCTCTTTTTTGAATTCTGAAAACAATTGCAAAACAGAATTACTTCATGTATCATTTCTGCTGCAGGAAAGTGAGGCTTATATAAACTTGTGACAGATTAGATAAACCTATATTGCAAAAGCTGTTCTGCAAGTTATCAAATCCCTTTCTGATCTGCTCTGTGTATTTAATAAATTCTGCTGGACAGGAAGACTTTCCAATCCTTTTAAAGTGTATCCTACTCCATACTTTTCCGACTGCCCAGAGGAGAACAACTTGTGATACATTTATTACAAACTTTAAATTCCTAATATCCTAAACATTTACAGACTTGCTTGATTCATATAGCTGAATAGTATTTGATTCTACATTAGGATCCAGACTGGTAGGATTAGTGCCACTAGCTGATTGACTCTCAGATGTCATTCTCAAAGGTATTTGCGTCAAAGGTATTAGAAAAACTACAGATAAGGATCCATAGAGAAATCCCAATAAAAACAGTAGTAACAACAATGAAATTTAAGGCAACATTATGCTTACTGTATTTCTCTTTTAAAGGATTTCTCCTTCAAAGCATTTCTCCTTCAGTGTTCCAGGGTTGAAATATCAAAAATATACCACCTGTGGTCAACAGGCAGTGATAGCAACAGATCCCAGCTCCTACTGATTCCATGTCCTGCTCCTCCTGTGCATCTCCACCCACACACAACATCACTGAAGCTTTTCCGTGTCCTGCCTCACAGGGTGCATCAAATGCTCCACACCTACTGGGATGAGTAAGTGGCAACACAGTTAGGACTAGTTCAAAGCTAGAACTACTAAAGGGTCTGTTGCTCCTCTTAAGGATTTATATTTGACAGAACTACAGAGTTTTCTTTAGTGGTATGAGGCATTTGTATCTTGCCTGTCTATCCAGTCGCTGGTCCTCATCATAGTATTTAGAATGGAACATTTTGGAAAATCCTATTCACTGTCAGCTTTGGCTGAAATTAATTAATTACTTTAAATACTACAAAAGGTGGAGAAATGGGCTAATGAATTTAGAAACATAATCTTCTTCTCTTTCTAAGCAGAGAAATTATACAAAATATGTTTGGGCATCTTCACACTTTCCTGTTACAATTCACTTCCTCTGACTGTAACTGCAGCTCACCATCATGAGCACAGAAAACATCAAGATGCTGGAAGCATCCTTTGCTGCCCTCCTGACTGGCTCAGGCATCAGCAGTTTCCACATCTTCATCCCTTACAAAATACTTACCTTACAAAGTAATTTTTGATTGCTAGGCCACGGACAGAGGTTGAGGGCCAGACAGCATTTGTTGTTGTTTATCCATTGCTGATCTTGCACAGCACTTAAACACTGACCGAGTGTCTAAGACACCATAAATCCCAAAGCTGACTGAGAGCCAAACACTTTCTAAGCTCAGGGTTCAGATATACAAGACATCTAACTGGCACAGCAAAGATAGGCCCTGGCCTCTCTGAGTACCCTGTAATGGAGATAATGAAGACAGAACATCAGCTGGAGGTAAAATTTCCAAAGAAAAAGAAAATATGGTGACATCTAGAGATTTGTATAGAGGATGTTTTTCTTAGTATTTTCTTGATTATGCTATTTTTTCTATTTACTTGAGATAGTAGCATGTCCTGAACATTAAAAAAAAAAAAAAAAAAAGATAAAAGGGGTTTGATGACAGTATTTTGAAGGACAGAATGGAAACTCTAATGGCAGAGGGCTCATTAGAGAACAGTAGCATGGAGAAAGGCTCAGAAGTACTTGTGGGAAAAGGAAGGGTGGCATGTGAAAGGAAATTATGATAAATAAACTGAAGGTGGCTGAAAGTACCTAGATATGGCTAGGGCCATGAAAAGGTCTCTGATCACAAAAGTATGTACTCTGAATATCTCCTTTAGCATCACAAGCATCAATGGGTCAGACTATGTGCCTTGTGCTACTGGTGACAATAGCACATCACCACTAGGTAAGTATTTAACTGCTTAACATCAGTTAAATGGTACAAATTCCTATAATGCACTAAAGAGAATACTTTTTGATTGGAGATGGGGAATTTTGCTGCCAGAGCAGTTACATCTCTCTAGATAGACCTAAGCATTTTAGTGAGAAGCCAGTGTCTGTAAAAGTGTGACTCTGGGCCATGTTCTGCAATTCTTCAGCTGCCTTCAGCATTTTGCTACACCTCAAGCATTTCTTCTTCCTTATGGAATTACCACAAAGCTGAAATAAAAATCTTTAGTTAAGCCTTCCAGTCTGCAGTTCAAGCTGAAGATTCTGAGGTTAATCAGTGTACAAAGCTGAGAAGAGAGAGAATGTATGCACCAAAGTTAGAAACAGCTCGAGATCTTAAATCAGCTCTGAAAAAAAAGACAATAAACCTAAATAAGCCTGTTGTGAAAGGAGCTCCACAGACCAGCAAAGCCTATGCAAAGAACACTGGCTACATGCACCCCAGTCAGAGGGGAGCCCTGTCTAGCATCAATCAAGATTTCTCAGATTGAGAGGAGGAAGCAGCATCAAAAACAATGTTGTGGGTAGACTCCAGCCTCCATTCCTCATCCCCCTGCACTGCTGAGAGGAGGAGGTAGAGAATCAGGAATGAAGTAAAGCCTGGGGAGAATAGAGGGGTGCAGAAAGGCATTTTTAATTTTTGGTTTCACTTCTTATTAAACTACTCTGATTTGATTGGTAATAAATTAAATTTATTTCCTCAGGTCAAATCTGTTTTGCCTGTGACTTTAACTGCTGGGTGATCTCTCCCTGTCCTTATCTCAGCCCATGAGCCTTTTGTTGTACTGTCTCTCCCCTGTCCAGATGAAGAGGTGAGTGAAAGAGCAGCTTTGGTGTGCAGCTGCTCTCCCCACCGAGGCAACCACCACATTCCTTTCACAAGTTGTAAGAGAACACTAATCTTCTAGGATGCTTGTTAGAAACAAGCACTTAAAATCTCATGAAGAGGTGTCCTATGCTTTGACTTTTTTGACAACCCATGTCAAATCAATTTTTTGAAAAATTCCTTATATACTTAGTAAATAAGTATACAGACCTGACAGGTCTGACTCAAGCAACACTTATGAGAAATAAGATCCATGTTGAATTAACTTCAGTAACACACAAAATAGTAAATGTAATTCCCATTTTTCCCTCGGTTTGGTTGTGTTGAGGGCTGAAATATAAAACCTGCAGAAACATTACCTTCACAGCTCTCCTGCGTGCTGTTCTCTGCCTCTCCATGCAAATGCACACATTTCCTACAGCAGCTCTAGAGCCACAAAGGAAGAACAGCCCTCAGCAAAGCCACATATGAGCCTCTGCAGCTCTTACAGACCCACACTCATAGAAATGGCCTGAAAAGAATTTAGGAGACACGAGGGAAGACATGCACCATAGTCATGTTCTCATTAAATACCTTCTCTACCTTTTGTGGAAGATAATAGGTTACAATCCAATGACCAGAAAGTCTCTGAGGCTAACACAGACTAATTTTCCTGTCACACCATGTCCTGAGTATAAACTAAATGGAGAGGAGGATTCTGTCTATAAACCTCTTTTTTAGTTTTTCCTCTGAAGTATAGAAGGAATTCCTGAGAAAGGAATTCTTCACTGTTTGCAGAATACATCTGCTTTGTTGCTATCTCAAGGACTGTAATATTTATTTGCATTTAGTCTTCGCACACTTTTGAAAGTTAGGTTGAATGCGTTCTTGTTTATGAAAACAATTCCTAGAAATGTAAAACCTAGATATGTAGCAGGCTTAGAAAAAATATTTTAGCAACAGGTAAAGGCAAAATTCAGTTTTAGAGGTATCAATTCCTCATCTTGTTAGTGCTGTGCTAGCACTTCATGAGTACCCTGTATAAACAGAGAACCTGTGAAGGGTAAGCTTAACCTCAAACTCTAGCATGGCGCAGAGGACACTTGAGTGGATCAAGCACTAGACTAGGATAATACTCTAAATCCTGGCAGTGGCAGAGATGGATTTATTAGGAAAAAAAACCCATCAGCTATCTGATTTCTGTTGGGAACTGCAACTCGATTCTGCCATTCTTAATATAAGTATTTTATTTGGTAGAACAATTCTACTGAATTTAAGCCCGCAACTGGAGAACTCGAAAGGATGAGTCTTGATCCTCCCTAAAAACAAGTCCTCTCAGTGACTACAGACAGAAATCTTTCAGCCACAGTCAGTAACAGTAAAAATGAAATGACCCTTGGAAGTATAAAGAGATGAACATAGATTTCAGTGTTGACCAAAGATACACACTTCATACTCACTTTCTGTACAGCGTTGTTTTCTGTTCGACAACATTTCTGTTTTGTTTGAGAAGGCATTTCAACTTATATGCTGAATGTGAGACTCTGGAGACCACTGAGCTGATGGTATGTGCCTGTTACTGAGGGCAAAAGAACAAGCTACATGTTCCAAATACAATGATATAAATAAAAGTCATTCTTATAGAGAAAGAAGTTGATCTGCATTGCTTTTAAAACAAACACGAAACTAAAGTGAGCAAGAGGATGGGCAACGAAGTCAAAATTAGCTGGAAGTTTATGAAAGATTTGTTAGTATTCCTGTGAGCACAACAAAATTAGGTGCTGGGATGCCATCTAATGCAGCGAAAAATAAAAAAAAATGAAGAAAAAACCTGTATTTCTTAAGATTAAGATTCTACAGCTTTTTTTTTTTTTTTTTCCAGAAACGTGCTTTTGGGGTTCATCCTAAATGTCCAGATATAACAATCTTTGGGCAGTACAATGGATTTTTGGCAATTCACTTCCTAGAATATCATAAAGTGGGAATAATGTATTTCAAGTACATTATTACCTGTCTTATGCAAATAGAAATGGAGAACTATTTGAAGGAATGAAATAATTTCATATGTTCTTCAGCCATATCTATTTTAATCATTAATTTTTTAAAGCTTTAACACTGGGACCACAAAGGGGTTTGAAATACATATCCCATTTCTAGCAAGGAATAGGCTGCTAACTCCTGCTTTATGATTGTAATTCCATTATTTAAATGCCTAACTATTTCCATTTCCTTCAAGCCAGCTAGAAGAAATACAGTGTATTCAGTTTCACCCTTTGGCTGATAGGCATTGTCACAGCACTGTAATTTAAAGGTTGCAAATATTTCCAGAAGATGATTTAGTGCACTCACAATGTACAGTTGCTTTGAGTATTTTTTTTTCACTCCTGTAGGAAGCACTGTAATAGATTTTCTGGGCAGATAGTAGATCCTCCATCATAACAAAACTTTAAAAACAGACCAGATGAATACAACAGAATCATAGAATTTTTTTTTTTACAGTTCACAGGAACTGTAATTTCCACTTTAGATCAGTTTTTGCAGGATCCTGACTAACAGATATGCCAACTGGAGGGAAGCTGAGTTTCATAGTCTCTGTAATAAACTTTTAGGCAGTTGGAGAAAAATATCAGGTCCCTCTGTAGTCTGTTCTCCAGTCTGAGCATGGAGCCTCAGAGCTCCATCTCCA
The DNA here is from genome assembly GCF_963513975.1 of Fringilla coelebs. Taxonomy (NCBI): domain Eukaryota; kingdom Metazoa; phylum Chordata; class Aves; order Passeriformes; family Fringillidae; genus Fringilla; species Fringilla coelebs. The sequence continues at coordinate 129,315,134 of NC_140028.1, forward strand.
GCCCACTGTAGAGTTTTTCTGCTGGAGTCTCAAAATTGTCATTCCTTCTCTGGTAAGTCCCACCTTGCAAGGGACTGATCCAGACACAGCACTCCCAGTGTGGCCTTGGAAGTGCCTTCCAGGAATGTGCCAATTCTTTGACCTCCTGGTTATGTTCATTGCTTGCAAGGACACACTGCTGACTGGTATTCAACTTGCTGTCCACCGAGGCACCCAGGCCTGGTCCCCATCTGCCCAGTTTGCACCCATCTGCATTATTCTATCTAGGATGGAATTATTCACATCACTCATTTATTAAATATATTTAGTATGGAATAGTCTTTATATAATATTTATATTTAGATACATGTGCATGAGCTGATTTGGAACAAATAGTTTTTTTCTGGAGCCTTTTTATGACTTTAGTCTCTTAACATTCTTGCTTTACTCTTTGGAATAATACTGAACACAAAAGCAGATAAACTTTCCTGCTTTGCATACAGAATTAGGTGAACCTTTTATAGCCTTAACTGAATATAATATTTTCACCTGGTTTACCCTGAACTTGAATGCTGTTTTGCTTTACAGTAGAATAAGAAAAAATATGGGCCATTTATTATGGACCTGAGCACCTTTAATTATATTTTAAATTTTATCAACCAGTCCTTGAAAATCACTTTTTCTGTTAATAGATCCACAGTTTAACATGCACAGTTCCTGACAGTTCACAGACCTTTGGAAGAGCTCAGAGGGGTTTAAATGCAGTAATCAACAGTAAGTAGCAAAATGACCTGCTCTTACGCAAAGCAAAGCTGAGTCACAGCAAGTTTTTATCAGTGGCAGCTTTGTGTTGAAAGTCTTTAAAGTCATCAGCTTTTCTAAATTGTACTGGCAGATGATTTTTTTTCTTATGTCTAACATGCAATGCGTAATACTCAGAGCTGTTTTTAAAAGGATAGCTGGGAAATGAGGATATTATTCTGAGTGTTTCTTCAGTGCCTTATTTTTTACCTATGGCATGGTTATGGAAAAGTCTCCAAGAGCAAATACTCACACCAGCTCTGAAGATAGAATTTTACAGCTTCAGCACATATTTTTCAATTTAGAAGAATTGAAAATTCAATTTACAAGAATTTGCTGTTTGGAGTCAACTCCTGAAGAATGGAGGACAATGAAGGAGAAGCCCTTAGAGACATTTCCAAGGGCACTAAGGGACTCATGCCATTGCTGAAGTATCTAAATACTTAATATATTCATCCCTCTAGGGCTGGTGGGCAGGCACAAATTTATCAAGGGAAAGAAAGGAAGCAAGAGAAAAAGGGTTTAGCAGCTCAAGGTCTATCTTCCCATCTCCATTGGAACTGTCACAATGAATTAATTTCTCACTCAAGAGGCAAAGTTTTAACAGGAGAATCTAAGATGTTGTTTTATCAAGTGTCTCCTTACTCAGGCAAGTACTTGAGAAAGTTTGCAGTGTTGCCTTCTTTCTGTTCCTATCACATCATCCCCAGGGCTGTGAAAGCTTTACATAACATTTGGCATTCTGGACTGGTGGGTCAGAATGATCCCTGTGCTACTAGGTGTCTAATTCTACAAATGACAATACCTTTTCTCTCCACACAGCTACATTCTGGGGTACCAATATTGTGCTAGAATGCGTTTTCCACTCTTCTGTATGAAGGAGCATGATGAAGATCAACCAGTTTGGCTGTCAGTTCAAACCTGTCTCTGATTATTTTCTGCAGCAGATCACCAAAAAATAGGACTGCAAAGAAGAGCAGACAGACAGTTTATCTCTCCACCTTATCCATGATGGCTACTGGCAAATAGCTTCAATCTCTGATGGAAGTTCACCACTGCACACCTCCATATCAGCTGAACCATGGATCTGCTGCAAGTTTTTATTTCTAGGGTGTGTGGCATACACCTTGTTCTACTTTGCCTGGAAAACAGGGTAGGGAATGGGAAGGAGATAATTAAGAATGGGAAGGAGGTAGTTATTTGGTCTGAGATGACTGGGGCACAGCAAGGACTTAGCCAGTCATAGGAAACCAGACTATACAAGCTATTTTGGACTCCATGGGATTCTCTTCAGATCTTCCCATGAGAAAGATATGACACCTTACAGATAATATATTCCTATCCTTCACCCTTCTTACCTTCCTGATATGAATCCTTAAATCTTAGTTACTCACAGTTAATACCATGTTAATACTCATAGTTAATACCATGATATCTGACTCCTACCAGCAGCAAATAAGTGATCAGCATCTGCTTTCCTTTTTAATGATACCTTAGCTCTTCTCTTGGTGTTTTTCAGACTGAACAGATTACCTTACATCTTCTTAGACCACGCTTGTTTGGGAGCTGATCACTCTCACAGCTTTTTGTTGTTCTCTTTTTTATCCAGCTACTGCTTGATGGTTGAATACAGTTCTTCAGAAAGAAGCATCTGTCTTATTTAAAGCCAGAGACACAGTCCTCATTGCTCCCCATCTGGGTCTGAAATCTGAAAGCTAAATGAACATGGAAAAGTGAGAATTCCTTACAACAGTACCCTTATAGTTACAGCCACTTGGCAGCCTCTTTTCATTGCTGCAGAAAGGTTTAAATCCACTTCTTTCTTAAAGAAATTTTCCCTAAGTTAGAGCAAGTGTCATAAATTTTAGGGGTTATTTAAAAGTTAAAAGTGCCCACACAAATCCATTCACCAAGAAAATCTCCACTTTAAAACTTGGTTAACTAACAAGCAAAATTTGAAACCAGGAAATCTTTTGATTTATTTGCACTAGACAAAAAATGGCCATGGCCACATGCCTCTTAATATTTTAATGAAAATTTTTTAAAATCTGGGAAATTCCTAGCTACAAAATTAGTTCTGAAACAAATTTAAAATGTCATTCTTTAAAACATCCAATATATATATTTTAAAATAATATTACATCATTTTAAAGATTTATCATATGAATTATGCAGATTTTCTAGAGATTTAGGAATTACTTTTCTTCATAGCATGCTGTACCCTATGAAAAACCCTAACATCTTCAAATTTCTGATTATTTTCTACTGAAACAGGATAGGTATTTATAAATAGCATTTCCCCACTCCCCACACAATAATTAGTTAACCAAATCTGTCTCCAGCCTAGGACTAGATATGAAACATCACTTGGGGTACAACAGCATTACTGACTATGTGTTTGAGATACTGCATGTTCCATGTTCCTGTTTTCCTCCAATTTTTCACAAGAACCTGTGAAGGTTGCTCCTCTACTCCTCTAGCTGACTGCCCTTTAAATTTAGTCTCCCTTTTTTTTTTTTTGTTTTTGATTGCCTCAATGCCTCAGAGTCTCCTGTGTTTAAATTAGGCTGGCCATTTTAATCTGTTACGTGTGGTGTTTAAAATGTGAGAGTGAGCAGAAACCCTTCATTCCTGGGGACCAGGGCCATGAGAGATATTTGCTGCTGCCAGGCTGCTGGCTGTGAGCCAGCACCCACTTCCTTTCCTCAGGACAGGACCAAAAGCATCCTGCTGGTGTGAGAGGAAGCAATCCAAGCCAAGCAGCTCCACAGCACCTGCAGGAAGCACCTGATTGCCTCTATCTTGTGCCTGAGAGCAGCAGCTCCTGCTGAGTTCCTGCTGGCATTCTGAATGCAGCCGTGTTCTGCTCCCACAGAGGGTGAAAATAGGTCTAAATTCACATTGAAATGGGTGGTATGATATGCCACCCTGTTCTGCTTCAGTCTGCTCCTGGATCATGCTAACAGGAAAGTGTGATACTGGACTGGTTCAGGGAGAGGATCTGCCTTCTCACCGATGCAAATTAGACAAAAACGCTTGGGAGTCACACCTAAGTGAAACAACAATATGAAGCAGGATGAGTAACCCTTATCAATAACTCCTGAATTCCATGTGCAAAAGCTGGGACAGTCAGACAGTCATCAGCCCCAAAGAAGCATAACAGAGATGCTTTTCCAGCTGACACATTCTGAGATGCTACAAGCAGTGGAGCAAGAACATTTTCAAATTTTTGTGGGGATTCCATTTTCTGCTGGCAAGTACCCCAAAGACATTTTAATGCCACTCATTTTTGCATACACTTTGCTTGGAAATGTTTTCATGGAGTACACCAATTAAATGCACATTTAAAGTCACCAGATTTTATGACACAAACTGTCTGCATTACCCAGTATTTTTCTTCAAAATAGCAACAAATCTTTCTGCCTGATCTGTGCTGTGGTCAGTTGACAGGGTACAGTAACAAGAAAGAATTGAATTTGCGAACCACAAAACACAAATGTTACACAGCTAATTTTGAGGGCCAGGGCATGATGGGATGGCCAGAAAGAGAGACACCACATGCTGAAGGCAGCTGACAGCGGTGCCAATTGCATTCCTTCGGGCTTTCAAAAGTAAGAAGAGTTGGGAGACCTCTAGAGGCAAATACAGGCTGGCTGAAGCCGTTCCTGGGCTGGCCTTGATTTGGCTGTGCTCTCCCTGGTGGTTTCCATGCTAACTGCCCATAGCAGCACGCTGAGCAGCTGTGGGTCAGGAGTCACAAATCATCTTCGTGTAGGACAAAAAAACACTTAAGCTGTGAAAAAAATAATCTTCTCTTACTTAATTCGTAACTTTCCCAAGAGCTCCTCTTGCTCATTGCTAGCACACTGGTTCTATCTATCTCAAATAGGTCCAAAGGAGAGTAGGGGAGAAAAAAGTGCATGAAGACAATTAAATAAAAAAATATTTGAATACAATGACAAAAATATTCTAGAGGCATATTCGGGAAAAAGAAAAAAAATACAGAAGAAAATAAGAAAGGTGATGGGCTTTCTATCTATGACTGCCAAATTGGAAGAAAATAAACTCTTATTTTAAAAGCACACCAAAATCTACCACAGAAATACTAGCAGTAGAATGAGAAAAGGACTTTTAGGGTTCTGGAGCAAGACTCATGCAAGTTCCCTTCTATCATTAGGACAACAAAGCAGATGAGAAGATAAAGAGGGAGCCATCATATTCACTCTACTCAGTGTGAAAAAGCCATTACTACCTTTTGGGAAAATACAAATGCCTGGGACAGTTTCTAAATCTTTTTGCCAGATAGCTTACTTTGCTTTTGTGATGACGAGAATTGTCTTGCCTTTTGCATGGTCTAAATGTGTCTTGAGGAAATCAGTGTATCTAAACCTAGAAGTGAGTATTTAGCACAACAGGTACATCAGATGAACTTTCCTGCATGATGGGGCCAAGGCAGCATCCCTCATCATCCTGTCTTCTAGAAATTACCAGAAAAAGTGTTTTGATTTCTTCTCAAAGTTATGAAGCAACAAAATGGTGACAAGTAGGAGGAGATTTCTCTCCTCCCCAGTCTTCCTTCTCAAAGTAGTATTTTGTCTGGTTCCCCATCTAGTACTCATATTCCTCACAAATTATGAAATCAGCAAATTGAATATAACCCTTTGTTACAACTATTCTTTCAGTTACCTAGATAACTAGATAGTACAGCATGTGTGCAGTTAGAACACTCAGAAACAAGTTGGTAAGATACATTCAGTCTCAAAAAAAAAAAAATCCAACCAATTTTATTTGTCCTAGGTTTCCTAGAAACAGCATAATTTACACAAAAGCATAGTAAAACTCTGCTCAGCACTTCTGCTTGCCTCTCTTCACTCTTCTCTACAGAGCACCGGGAGCTGAGTTCTTGAGCAAATATTCAGTAGGGTACTTGGACCAGTTTTAGGCAACTAGGTAATTCCATGTGTTTTCAGAGGTTATCTAGCAGTGATGTCAACTTTCACTGAGCTATTCCAGTTAGACATTTTTCATTTTGCCTCATGAGGCTGATGCTATATATCCTTCTTGTAATAGCTGCTGAAACAAAAGATAGTGTCCCAACCTGAATGTTGTGAACTCAGAGGAAAGAGTCCTTTCCAAGAGACTGCAGACATGGTTCCACTAAACAAACCTTCACTATTTGGATTGCTTTATTTTTTGAACTAAATACATTCTACAGTAAGGAAATTCATCTTGATATAATGGCTTTTCTCTGGGCACAAAGATCTCTAGTAGCTTAATAATAGCTGCAAAAAAAGAGACAGACAAATAAATCAAATCTGTAGCTCCATCTTTCAAATATTTTTGCATTCTCAACCTCATCCTGAAAAAATATCAAAACATATAGCAAAAAACCATCAATGAAAACACATAGCAAAAAGAGCAGATCCCTTCATTTTACAGGAAAAAGGTTTATTAAATCTTGAACAGCTGAAAGAATATCTCATAAACATTTTATGCTGGAAAGTAAAATGAACTCATCTACTAAGGACCCATGCTCGTAGAGACATGTGGTGAGCCAGATTCCATACCCTAACAAAATTCCTCAGTCACTGGAACACTCACCTTGCAAACTGAGTTCAGTGATGTTACACTGAGAAAAATTATGCCAGCATCACAAAAGATCAGGATTTGCATAAGATCAACATGCAGGTCCCACCACACCTCTAATGATATCCTTAGAATTCACCCTCTTTAGAAAGGGTGTATGGAAATTTTAATTATTGAATTCACACCGTGTGCTCAAACCAGGACCAGAAATTTTAAGCACATCTTTCAAATTTTCTTCTGTGATTTGCAGCTTTCTTTGAGTATCCAGCTAACATTTAACTTGTGCTTACAGTTCAGGGGGGAACATTGCACTGGACAACAAATGGATCAATACCACTAAAGAATAAAGATGCAATTGTCTACATGTGTATGCCTGAGTAGTGTGGAGAGAGGTGACAGTCCTGGATATATTTGCTGCCTGAATTTGAATTATTTTCACATTCTGTAAAACTGTAAGTGACAAAAATCAGGCTATGAAGAATTTGAAAAGAAGAACCTTGTTAAACCCCTGTGAGGTGAAGTACAACTCAGAACATAACAGTATGGAAATATGGCATATCTGCCATATGTTTATTTTTAGGACCTAGCAGCAAAAAGAAACAGTTTGAGAAAGGATACAGCACAAAAAAATGCTAAAACCACACTACACAGTTAGTTACAAGATTGCAATTTGTTGTCTGAGACATTTGTTATTTATGTGCAAATTTCAGATTTTTCACTGTCATCTGAAAGGCACCTCTAAATCTTTTTCCAAATCTGTTCTATAGACAAGGTCCAAAACACAAACAGAAAAGATGTGGGCCAAGACTGAAACACATTGACAGTCTTCTGACTAAAAACTTATAAATTCTTGCTTTTTGATATTCAGCAGTAACCAAAATGACTGGTTTGGACTTATGAAGGCGACAACTACTGTATATCCTCTCTTCCTAGGATTTATTTTTCTCTTTGAAATAGCAGAGTGTTAAAAAACAAAACACAGAGGAGTATTTTAGACATGACTGCCTCTAAAGACTTCATAATGATAAAAAAGAGCTAAGGTGAGGGTTGTACCGCAAACTATATTGAGAATAGAAATAGAGAAAAAAAAAATGGTAGACAAAATGAGATTCCTCTGGAACACCTCATTACATTTAAATGTCTGGACCATCTAGAGCCAGACACCTGTCGTCCCTGTCCCTGTATCTGTTTCAAATGACTGAAGAAGCACCAGCCTTACAGTGCTCTTTCAGAAATACAGGACTGATCTAGGAGCTCCTCATGATTTCACTTACGTGTCAGGAGGGAAGGAGGTGAGCTAAGGGAGACCTCAGATGCACAGCCATCTGTGCCTCTGCTGTGCAAAGTGAATCATTAGGTTCAGACAAAGGTAAACAACATTTTTACGTTCAGACATTTCCCTCAAGACTCGTGTTCTGTGATTTGCAGGTCTCTCTCAGCATCTGATCCTCAATAACTACATTTAGTTTCTATTAAAAGTTTGGTTGGTGAGATTTAAATGGGCAGCTGTTACAGGAGAAACAGCTACAAAGATATTCAATTACTAACCATTCTGGAATAAATATGTCAGTTGAGTGCATGTGTGAAGGGAAGTGAGAGGAGAATAACACTGGAAGTGAGAAGGTGAATTTGTTTTGTGAATCAACATGATAAGCATAAATTTTGTCTCTGTAGTGTTTCCCTGCTAGCTTCCTATTCCAGGCTAGTGTTTGGCCCCAACTGCATGCAATCACTTACTTGTTTTGTCATCAGAACCTAAATTTAAGTCCTTTGAGATGCAAACATTCTCATCCTACTTTCTTTAATATGTGCTGTATATTTAGAAATCTTCTCATAATTATGCTCCCCATTCCTTACAGTAAGTTTAACTACAGAAGTAGTAGCTGATGTTCTCATGCTAATCAAACCCTCTAGACTCACATGGTTTATAATTATGATGTTGGGTGAAATGCTGAAAATAAGTCCCTACTTTGCAGATTCCTTACAGGCTGCAGAGTAAAGAAGAAAAGGCTATAGGGGAAATCAGATGTATCTGGACAAAACTATCTGAAATTTTGTCTCTCCAGCTGCTCTGTCTCTAAACATCACATAAAGGTGGTTACAAATTTCAGATGAATTCAGAATTCATTTCAGATGAATTCTGCCAATTTCATCTTTACTTAAAAAGCTGAGAAAAATCAATTTGATTCCTTCTCTAATGTATCTTTGTGATACTGATAACCAGCCATAAAGGCATTTGAACCATTTCCCAGCTTCCCTGTACTACATGCCATTATGGCCAAGCATATATAAGGCCCCTCACTGCTCAAGTACATGCATGGATCTGTGATCCCAAGGCTCTGGCAGGCATTCTGTTGGTGGGACACTGCAGTGTCTCCCTCTAAGGACTGCAGTTAACACCTCCACCCTGCAAACATCTCTGCACCCAAGGAACTCTCTGTCAGTCACTTGCCATGGTGCTGTGGGAGAACTTTCACACCCAACGCAAGGAAATTTCTACACACCAACTTGTTTGGAGGGCCAAAACCTAATTTTACACATGTCAAACTGAGTGACAAACAAATGATGATAATGAGAATGATTAAGCCTACATTTACTGTCAAGAGCTGGGGTTTAATCACTTATGTGTCTATTACAGTTATATTTTTCAGGCAATAGGAGTTTTTAAAATACCATGCTAATCAGAAATACAAATTTCTGTCTAGCAGAGTCAAGATTTGAACCAAAATTCACCTTTTTTTACAAACCCAGTATTACCTTTTAGCGCTGCTTTAGTTTCATTTAAAACCTATGCTGAGGGGGCAAGCAAAGCTTTAATGATACATAGACCCCCAGGCCACTCTTGCAAAGATAGAAAATTTTATCTGTATGAAAATACGTAGCTGAGTCTTGAGTTTTAATAGATTCCTACAGTAACTGTAACTTCAAATAATGTGAAATTTCTTGTTTTAAACTACATTTTGGAATTAAGGTAAAACTTACATTGATGGGACTTCATAAGTATGTATGATTTATTAAATATGCCTGCTGGTGGTTTGTAGACATCTCAAAAGGCTCTTGAAATAGTTTCCAGGGAAATTTTGTGAAATCGAGACTATTTTATGATTTATATACTGTACAAGCACCAGAGAGGACATTTCTTGTAGCTGCCAGTGCATTTAATTCTCCTGAAGAGCTTTGCTTTTTGATGCTTGGCTGAGGTTGCCTCTAGAATCATGTACAGCTTCACACTGGCTTAATGAAGCCTGGGGTGTTTGATTCCAAGTGAAGATGGAAAATACTTGCTCATTCTGAGGGAATCAGATGCCCACTCTTTGGAAACATTCCCCAGATTTGCATTATCTTGTTTGCTTTCCCTTTCCCTCCTCTACACAGTGCAAGCAAAGCCCACTGTGTTTCTGCTACCAATATGGATAATTACTGTACTAATGAAAACATGTATTGCTAAATTAAAATAGCCTCTTCTAGAGAAAATTGAATGTGGCCTAAATACTAACAACTGGAATGTCTCTATTAATTTTTGTTTATTCTTTGAAAACTTGCATGCAAGTAATTTTTGTATTTTTCATTTTCTATTTCTTTGCTTTTTGTGTCTCCGAATTACTGACTGAATGTATTGTTCTTTAAAAAATAAAAAAAACCCACTCAAATCCAACAATTTATCATTTAGAGACATATGTCAGGAGTTTTTCCTTCACTTCAGAATGTTTTGGAGATCGTCCTAGAATGTCCTGAAATGTGAACTGAAGAATCAATACTTGGGGAGATTAAATAACATAAATTAAAAATAGAAATTTAAGCAAAGAGGAAAATATAATTACCCATGCCTTTTTTGTACATTAAGAAAGTTACTGAGATTATTGTGCATTAAGCAACTAATTTAAATAAATCTATTGTGACATTAAAACAATTTGTACATCATTCTAATTAGATACCTGATGTTGATAAACACACAAGTCCTGATTTTTCAGGTTTCTACAAAACAAAACTAACAAAAAATTAAATGCAATCATTAATTTTGGAAAGAGCTGTCTTAAAAAGACAGTTTTTGAATAATTTGATAGCTTCTGGGATTAGAAACAAAACACTGTTCTATTCCTCTAATAGTCCTAGTCTAAACTGCTTGTATGTGCCCCAGCCACTTGAGCATTTCCACACTCCTCCTGATGTTGCCTTTCATGTTTGGAATGGACTTCTGCAACTGGCAGTGGCTTCTTAAGTATGTTTACCTGTCACTCTGCAAACCTCTAATTCGGAGTGATCTCTTTTTCTGAAAATTAAAAGAAAAATGATCTCATTAGGGATGCTTGGTCTGAACAGCAGCTTTAGTCACTCCATGAATTTCCCCCTCACAGAGCTGATGTGTTTTCCAGCAGGCAGGCTTTGGAAGCCTGCATTGCTGCTGATGGTGCTGACACTGTTCTCAGAGTTTTCAGTCAGGTCACTTCCAGGACTGAAGATTACCAAGTTAGATGTAAATAATGAAACATTCCTATGGAAGCCTTATAGGGATTGATGTAACTTATGCTAAAGCTAATGACAAATTCCCATTCTTTTCACCCTGAACTGGATTGGAGTGAATTACCCTTTTTATTTAAATGCTGTGTTTTACTAAGTCCAGTATTTTATCCAAGTTGTGAATGTAGCCCTCACTCAAATACATTATTTGCAATCCTTTTGTCAAAAGATACTGCATGCCTCCACAGTCTTCTGTAGACAGCTCAATGCTTACACTTCCCATACTTCAAACAAACTAAATCTGAACAACCTCTTCTTTCATAATACCATGCTCTGGGCAATTCCTATGGGGTACACCATGCCAAGCAAAAAAGATACATAAATTATGACAGGAAATATCTTGGCTCCAAGCAGTTTGCAATTTTTGCAGTTTTGCAGGCATCTGCAAAAGATTTTGGAAATATCTCTCCACAATTCATAGGTCCAGCTGGGAATTTTTCTTTCAAATTCTTCACCTGACCGAGAAAATTAGGACAGTGCCTGTCGCAAGTGGCATCCTTACTTCTGGTACCATTAAAGGCAAACAGAATATATTTACAGAATAAAAGATGGTGTAAATGAGATAAACTACACAACTGCAAAACTTTGCATACTGTGTGGAAAAATGTTTTCCCTCATAACAGAGTAAAATCACAGAAATTTTAAAAGGTTTGGATTTTCTTCACTTTTCATGTACAAAGCAAAACTATAATATCACAACCTAAAACATAAGCTCAGCCTTTTCTCTGCAGAATTCAGTGGTGTAAGGACTCCTGAGCACAAGCGGAAATAAAACCATTGAGGTCCAGTTAATAATTCCCAATAGTTTTTTATGGATTGGATCAGTATTTCACACACATTCTAAGAAGTAAGTACTCATGCTTGCAGTCCCATGGGGCACAGGGGAATTGCTTATAGCAGAACAAATGAGAAAGTGCTGCTTCTGTCAAGGTAATGGTTAACAAAATGGGAGTTTATAAAAAAACCACCCAAACCTTTGGAAAGCTATTTCCAGATTATGGGATGACAGATTTATACTTCAGCAGATGAATACTATTCACTAAGAAAACAGAGCAACATGCAATCAGTTTTGAAATAAATATAAAACCCCTCAGTGAAAATGTGATGCGTTCCAATCATAGAATGAACAGTATTCGCTGGATAACATATAAAAAAATCCTAAATAGGTGGACCTTGGGAGAAACTAGCTCTCTATTTTACCTCTTTCAATTTAATGCTGCAGTGTCAGGAAGGGGGAGCCTCCCGCTTTCCCTAAGACTTCAGCATGAGGTTTTGCTCCTTAGCAGCTCCTTTTCCACAAGCATCTGAAGCATTTAGAACTGTGACTCACCCAAGCTCACCTCAGGGCAGCTGTAGCATGAGAGGGACACGACAGCTGTGAGTCCATAGGGGTGCTGCTCCGTGGTGCCACAGCTAGCGCAGCTAATGAGAACCTCCTCTGATGCCACTGCTCCTACCAGAGAATGCTGTGAAGAGTGAAGCAATTGTGGCACTATGAGAGCTCATAAAAGCAGCTTCCACTGTTTCTCTTTGCTGTCTCCACAAGTGTAAAGGATAAAACCAACAGTGAAATTTTAAATCCTAAAGGGATAACAATTTACATCAGTATTCTTTGAGTGTCTCAACTCTTATTATGGTTGCCCCCCTACCCCAATATCAAGGAGGACAAATTTTCTTTGATGGTATTATCTGGAGGAACTCTTTTATCAGCTGCTGGGAAAAGTGGCAAAAAGTTCCTTTTTCTTGGACCTTGGTGCATGCTAAGCCCAGCACCTCCTTCTCAGCACTAAGCTCCCTCGTTCCTGTCCCTCCCACCCTTCTCAGAATGGCTTGAGCTGCGAAAAGGCAGCCAAGTGCTTTTGCATGCAGGTTTCTGTAAGAAAGGCAAGATGTAAAATTTGGCTTTAGTCGATAAGACAAAGTGGCAAGTTGAAGAAAAACCCCCAAGAACCACTTCAGTAGGAGCTAACTTTCCATTCAGAGGTAAGCCAGGTGACTTTAAAGCCAGAGTTCACTTTATTTGATGGCAGCAACATCCTTCACACAGAAAAACGAAAGAAAAAAGCTGTCCTCAGCCGGGTGGTGGTACCTTTTGAGCAAGTTTGTTTGCCTCCTGACTCCACCTGCTGGGAAGACACCCCACTACCTGCTATCCGCACTGACATGTCAGGAGTGCTGAGGTGAATCACCGCGCGTTCGCTCCGGCTCCCACCCTCACTGTAGCTCTCTGGATATTTAAATATTGGGCAGCTTGCAACAGTCATAGCAGAAAAGTGCTCCCCTGCACTACTTCATGCACCACCACTCGACGCTCTTCCGCGGGGTGTTGGCTCAATTGCCCCTGGATGCCCTTCTAGCTGGGGTCTGCTTTCCTGAGGAGGTGACCAGAGGTGCTTGGGAAAAGGACTTTCTCGGCCTCTTCTTAAAGTTAGTTACTTTAAAACGTTTACATGACTTCTGGAGCAGAAACGGCAATTTAGATGACTGTGCCGTCGGATGAATGCTGCGGCCACCTCTTGTTCATCCTCCCCCGCTTGGCGGACGGTAGGTAGATGGTTCATGCAAGCTGGAAGAGCATCAGAGGAGACGGGGCGGACGGGAGGACGCGGTACAGCATCCCAGGGGCGGGCAGGGGCCCCACCAACCCTCGATCCGCTGCGGGGGCAGCGCCCCACCCGCCCAGGTGCCGGATCGCAGGGGTCCCGCGCTCCACGCCACACATTCCCCCGGCTTTCCTCTCCAAAAGATGCTCGCGATAGAAGCTCAACGCTGGCTCGGATCCTCCAAGAGGAGGAGGAGGAGGAGGCGAGGTTGCCGGCCGGGCCTCTGACATCTCAGGGTCCGAACTCCGGCGGGGCGCCCTCGCTGCGATTAGAGCCCGGCCGACGGAGGGCCGGGACCTCCCGGCCCCGCACGGAAGGGACCTGCGGTACAAAGAGCGGTCGGCCGGGCTGCCGCCCCCGCCTCCCCCGCGGGGACGAGGGGCATGGGGGCGCGGCAGGACCCCCCGTTCCTCAGGCGCTGTGTCGGGAGCGCCGCATGGCCCCGCTCCCGCCGCCCCCGCAGCGCCGGCTCCGGCACGGCCGCCCCGCCGGCAGCAGCGCCGGGAGCCGCGGGGAGGCGGGGGCGGGGGAGGCGCTGCCGCCGCCGCCGGGCGGGCTCCGGCCGCCCCGCACCGACGTCGGCGCGAAGCCCCGCCGCGCCCGGGGTGGAGCGGGGAGTGGGCGCGTCGCGGGAGAGAGGAGGCAGATGCTTCCCGAGGCGCAGCCCCGCCGGAGGGGCTCGACCCTGGCTAGTGCCTGTCCGCCCCCTCCGGAACGCGGGGACCCACCGGGCGGGTGTCGGGGAGCGGGCAGCGCCATGCGCCCCTCCGAGGAGTGAAGGGGCGGCCGGGCTGCTCCGGTGCGGGCGCGGAGCCGCCGCGGAGGTGGCCCGAGGTGACGGGAGGCCGGGAGAGGTGCCGCGCCAGCGTCGGTAGCGCTGCCACCGTAAGTCCCGGCAACTTCGCCGCCTGCCCTTCAGCACCCGCCGCCCCCGGGAGAGCGGCCGCGGGCAGGTGGGGCGGGAGACGAGCCGGGGTCCGGCGAGCCCGCGGGGCAGGCGAGGAGCGGGGTACCGGGGGGAGCGCAGCCTCTGGTTAGCGGTGCACCCAAAAATAGAGGCGGAAGAGGGAGTGGGTTGCAGGAGCTCCGACCGGCTGCGGTGGCGTGTGCCGTGCACCCCGTGGGAAGGGGCGAGGGACGGCCGGCCGCCGCTGCCCGGAGCCGGCGGTCGGGGCGCAGCGCGGGGACGGGGCACGGTGGATCCCGGAGTTTCCGCTGCGGCTTCTGCACCGGCGAGCAGGTCACTGCCGGTAGCGTATCTGTTATATAGCAGCCGCTCTCCGTGCTGGAAGTGCAGCGCGTTTAAATGACACCTGAGTCACTAGTTCGTGCTTCTCAGGCACGTCAGATATGATCTCCGTGCTATTTTTCATCTGCTGGACCGATATCTGTACTTACTTTGGCGTTTCACATCGCAAATGTAATAAACAACATTAATAGGTTTCAGAATATTGCCATTGATGACGGTAGATTGATGTATGAGGCTATTTACTCAATGTGTCCAAGTACAATACAGTGTCTGCCAATTTTGTCGTTAAATTGCTATATTGATTTCATTCTTGTAGGTTTTTTTGACAAGGTTAATGTAGTTGACAATTTGCGAAGGAAAGAAAAACTTCTTTCTTGAAGGTTTGTTTTAGTTACAGAATGGCAATTGTAGCTGAAATGATGAATGAAAAAATCATTCATAAAAAAGAATAAAAAGAAAGATGTGTATCCTAAGACCTCTTGAAGTCAATATTGTCGATATCTAACAGATGTCTTACTGCCAATCTTACATACACTGGCAACCCTTGAACTTCTTAAGGGTAATGCAGTGTGTGATATTCTTCTCAGGACTATGCACTTTAGAGTTAAGTAGTCTGATTAGAGGAGTTTAGAATGAATTAAACAAGACATAGCAATATAATGCCTTCACTTTTTTATAGGCACTGAATGAAATTAAGGTCTTGCTTCTGGTCCTTTTCCCCTTCAGTGGTTGAAGGATGATATTGTGGGGGGAACCCTGGTGTTTGGTCAGTGAAAGGGTCCCTATGCTGCTTTAGGGCTGAGTGTATCAGGGCTGGCCAGGATGACATTTCTTTTGCTGCCAACAGCTCAAACTGCAGGTGGTGTTGAGCTAAAGAGGGAATTTAATTCTCCTCTCAGAATCCTAGGCATAATTGTCAAGTAGGTAAATTAAATACAGAAGAGCTAATACTTCATTGTAATTTCTTCAGACATATGATAACCTTTGCTGGTAGGGAACTTTTGCTAGGCTACTAGTCTGATGCTTACTATAGTTGTCATATGCTAGCTGACATGAAATGGTTCTGAATGAACTAAAATACTGTGCTTCTGTATCTACTGGCATGTATTAGAGTATGCAAACTTCATTAATCTTGGGTAGATGTTGGTCCTGTTAAGATAAATGGCAAAATCCCAATTAACCCCTCCAGAGTGGGTTTCACTGTAAGTCTTCATTATCATTTATAGCCAGCTAAATTCACTTAGAAATTCAAGTGGCAATGTTTAAATCTGGCTGATGATGGCACTTCAAACAACTCTACATAGAACTGCTTTAGAATCATGGATAAGAGCCACACAGGTCTTAACAGTTGTTTTAAAAAGCTATATAAAATAAACTGTATTGTGCATTCAAGAGGAGTAGGCAGTTCAGATTTGTCTTACACTCCAGTTTTTATGTTTCATCAGACTCAGTCACTTTTTCATAAAAAAGTTGGATTGCAGTTTGCATGTGCACCTTATTTTAACCAAGGTATTCAAGCAACACAGGGGGCACTATTTTCTGATTATTTTGTTTGTGGCAAAGAAGTTTAAAAGTAAACTGCTAAATATTGGAACTACTATAAAAATGTCAGCAAACAAGTGAGCCACATTACAGTTTAGTTCTCTGCAGTTCATAAGCTTTGTTGAGAGATGAACTGGCACATCTTTTCTAAAAATCTTAATCAAATACTAATGAATAATATGTTTACAAGGATTAGCTTCATAAACTGACAGAATCTAGTTTGGCAAACTTTTTCTTTGCATGTCTACAGCTGAGTGATTTTGAAAAGCATCTGGAAAAGTTGAGAATTTTCATTAATCATGAATACAATGTTCTACAGAAGGTTAGATGATTTTTTTTTATTCCAGCTCTCTTCTAGATGGAGATAAAATGGGATAATGTTTAAAACCTAGCCAGTTAATTTTAAATCTGTATCTGTAGACCTATAAGAAGCTACAGTCAAGTCCTGTTACATAATAATAGTGGTGTGACCAATATAGCTGTCAGTAATTCCTACTAGTTTTGTATAAGTGAAAATGGAAGAAGAGAGAGCATATTGTGACTCAAAGTTCCTGAAAAATCATTAAATAGGAAAAAAGACTTTTCTATGTTTTTTGGTTTTTTTTGTAATGCATGCAAATAGAGGTTTTGGGAAAATGAGCAATTAAATAATTGAGCTATACTTGGCTGAAAGTTTTGCTAGCAAATACAGTGAAATTCAGTTTGGAAAGTGATAGTTGGTTCTATGTAGTAGAAAGCTGGTAAACTCAGTTTTGTTTTATTTCTGGTAATAAATGTTTGGGTCTTAACTGTTGTCATTTTTCAGTATTGAAACTCATTAATGCAGGCACAGAATTTACCTGGGCCTTTCAGGAGTGATCCTGTTACATGCTGAGCACTTCCAACCATTGTTTGTGTTAGAGTGGCATCCAGTCAGCTCCCTACCAAGAACTACACACACAGAGTTAAATTCCCTCTCTTGAAAAATTTGCAGTGTAAATAGTTGAGAAGGTCTAAGACATCTAGCCAAAGGCCGGATGATCTCGGTCTGAAACATGCATACTCTGTATGTTACAATGGGAGACTATGCACCTTTAAAGCAGATTAAATGTTAATTGATTCTTTGATAAAGGTACCCAGAAATGAATGACCAATACCTTAAGGTTGTATGTTATTTCCCACTGATCTTATTTTCTCCAGTATTAATCTCTATATTTAGTAGCATTAGCCTTCCGTAGCACAGCATATAATTGCCCATTGGTTTATACTGGTTTTTGTTCTTATACCCACTTTCCATTTGACATTGCTTTTAGCCACTTCAGTGGAGTGAATTTTGAAGTAACTTAAATGAAGAGACACACTGAATTGCTCACATTGAGAACTACCTAATATGAGATAACGACATCAGAGGGAATTGTCCATGTCTCAGTTAAGAAGGAGCACTGCTAACAATGTTGGGCTTGATAGCCACTGGAAGCTACAACTGGAAAATCCAAGTTTCCTGCTAAGTGTAGTTACAGCCATTTCAGATGGACACCTTTTAATCAGGGTGGAATCCACAGATACCGCAGGAATCTTTCTTCAGGGCATCTTCTGAACAAACCAAGGATATGGTCTTGCCTTACCAGAGAGCCTGTGAGCTGTTCAGTTGGCTCCATGATTTTGAGATGACTGTTGGTTAAGGAGGATGGGAAGGACCTGGGGGTGGTAGTTGCCCTCTGGCAGTGAGCTCCTTTTGACTCTTTGTGCTGCTTTGTATGCATGTCTGCAAAGATTTACCACTTAACCAAAGAAGTACAAGAAATTTGGATGTTCAGCCGTAAGAAGAAAGTGTAGTCATTGGTCATAGTTGATATGGAACAAGAGTACATATCAAGCACATCAGAGATATGCTGCCATATGTTTTTCCATAGTTCCCAAAGTGCCTTTGGAATTAGGATCATATGGGAGACAGGAGAACTAGAACTGGTTTTAGCAAGCTACATGGTGGAGTGTAGTCCTGAAAGGTGGCTTTCTACCAGGATCAGATTTACCTGTGTACTAGAGACTGAGGAAACATGTGGGGAGGAAGACTCCAGGGTCCAGGGAATGGATGGATGGATGGATGGATGGATGGATGGATGGATGGATGGATGGATGGATGGATGGATGGTGCAGTACTCATTTTCTTACGTGTCAATATTGTACACAAAACAAACTGAAAAATGCAGCTCATGTATGTGCACCCTATCTACTGCACCTCAACATGATGGCCATACTCCTTTTACCAAAGTTATCATGTGAGGTTCAGGAAAGTTGACATGGTGTGACATCTGGACCCTGGCTTTTTTATCATTTATGATATAGAAGGCCTGACACCGATTTGGCAGAATGACTGTTCTCACCACACTCTTAGGAGTGTTTTTGGAAATAGGCATCCATTTTAGTTTAATATGTCACATTTCAATGTTGCAGTTTCGTGTGATGCCTGTTTAGCAAATAAACAGCATCACATGTTTCTTTCTTGGTCATATCCAGCAGTGTATATAAGAACCAAATCACTTTGCCTGTGGTTTTGGATGAATAATGTTAACTATTACCAAGAGTTAGATGAATAATACATTCTATGAATTCAAATAAATAAGCAGTATTTTTAAATCTATGGTTTCACTGCATTTTATTCAAGATAGCTCTAATGGTATGTACTTTCAAGGAGCATTAAGATATGATGCAAACATGTTGGGGGCTTTGACGTGTTTATTTTGTGATGTCCTCATTATCTTGGGGTAAAGAAGGAGTTTTAAAATTGTTATTATTCAAAAGGAGGTGTTTGAAATGCCTTTCTCTTCCTGGGTGGTCTGCAAAATGCCTAACTGCCCCTCAGCAATTAGAAAAAAAAGATTTTTATTCTGGTAATTTCTTCTAGAAATTGAACATCCTGCAGGCAATGCCAAGTAAGTTTACAGACATATTTGGAGGTTTTTTGAGTCAAGATGAATTGTGCCACATCTTCAGAGTTGTCTTCTCAGAATTACTCTGACAATTAAAAATACCTCTATTTAATATATTACATGCCTCTGAAAATACAGTATTGGCATTACAAATATGTCAAAGCTTCATGATTAAGACTGTGCTGAGATATACTTGTAAAAGAAAAACTAACTAAACTTCTATTTTACTTTTTATTAGTGACTGGAATGAGACTCCATATTTGGCAGTGTCCCTTCAAAGGTCAACTACATTTTCTGCTTGTGGTTTTTAATAATGAAATATTTACTTGCTTTTCAGTGCTCACATAATAAAAACTGCTGTAATTCAGAGCACTGTTTAGAGCTTGATGGAAGACAGAAAAAGGTAACCACAGACTGAATAAATTCATAGAGGGAATTAGCCACTTCTGTTTCTCTCAGGCAGCACTGAGGCATTATCTAACATCACAAAGCTCAAGTGAGTGTAGCATCTAAGATATGATGTATGCAGATGTATGACTCTTTTTTTAGTCTTGATTTCCCTCCAGCTGATATCAGTAATGAGTGTTAACTGCTTAGAAAAATCACAGGTAGCTCTTCATTTGTATTTTATTTGTTTCTACAAGTTCCCTACAAGTTTTGTGTGCCAGAGCAGTTATCTGTAGCAAATCTAGCTATCATGATTTAAGGGAATCATAGAATACCAGGTTGGAGAGAAGCTCAACATGAGCTGGTCATGTGCTCATACAGCCCAGAAAGTCAGATGTGTCCGGGGCTGCACCGAAAGCAGCAGGAGGTCAAGGGAGGTGATTCTCCCCCTCTGTTCTGCTCTTGTGAGTCTCCACCTGCAGGGCTGCATCCAGCTCTGGGACCACCAACATAAGAAGGATATGAACCTCTTGGAGCAGTTCCGGAGGAGGAATGTGAAATTGATCAGAGGGCTGGAACACCTGTGCTGTGAGGACAGACTGAGAGTTGGGGCTGTTCAGCCTGGAGAAGAGAAAGCAGCAGGGAGAGAGACCTTATAGCAGCCCTCCAGTACTTAAAAAGGGTCAACAAGAGGGCTGGAGAGTGGTGTTCTACAAGGGTATGTAGTGATAGGACAAAGGGGAATGGCTTCAAACTGAAAGAGGGCAGATTTAGATTGTATCACAGGAAAAAACTTTAGATAAGAGTGGTGAGACACTAGAATGGGTTGCCCAGAGAAGTTGCGGGCGCTGCATACTTGGAAGTGTTCAAAGCCAAGCTGGATGTGGCTTCTGATCTGTGAAGAAGCAACATGAGTCCTCAAAAGGATTCTTCTGTTTAAATTTACCCCCATTATGGTTCAGTGCCAAACTGCTGATGTTTTACTCTTCCTTCAGTACAAAATCTCTTTATGTCTCACTTTTGCACAAGCTATCTTCTTTTGAGCAGACCTATCACCATGTGATTTTTTTTCCACCTTTATTTGATATATGTCTCTGTTCACATAATCTTAGTGACCTGTAGCCTCAGTCTGTAGCTTGTGTTCTGTAGTCTTAGTTACCTGTACTGTGCAGGTGCTTCATCACTAGTCCCCTCTCTTGCTTTTCACTTCCTTTTGACTGTTGAAACATGATGGTGTAATTTGCCATATGCCAGCTAAAAAGCAGATGGTAAGCATCTCCTAATGGATAAGTGTGATTCCTCATGGAAGAGGAATGAATGCTGTCTCACAAAGTTACAGCTCTTTTGATGTTGCGGGCTAGTGCCATCCATTGTAGCAAAATGAACACAGACAATATTAGATGATCCTTACATTGCCATGCATCTACTATGTGCACATATTTGCTATACTAGCTCACTAAGCAGAGTGAGCATTTCATGCTCTTAAACATGCTGTGTGCAATCTCATCCAGCCTTAAAAATTGAAGGACAGGAGAGAGAGGACGCTCATACTTTCACTACTTGGATTGCTTAGAGAAACTTGCTGAAGTTTTTTGGATTTGGTAAAAAAAGGTGTCTATGACTGATGAGTGTCCTTATGTGACTAGAAGTTGTATCCCTCTGGATGAGAACTCTTTTTGTTCTCACCAGCCAATCCAGCTCCTAATGGGATCTTCATTTTCTTTTGTTTTCAAAACAATACAGAAAGGGAAGGTAGGTTTACTGCTGTTATTCTCAGTTGTGCTGTTGCTGCAGAGGGAGAAACACTGGACTGAAGGGTATGGGATGTAGAAATTGCATCAAATAACCCAAAATTTAAAGAGTGAAATGTCTTGGAGGAAAGGGAAAACCCAGAAGAAAGAGGTGTTTTGAATGCTGTATGCACCTGAGCATTTGGTGGTAGAGATGAACTGGGAAGTTATGCTGTAAAATGCCAGATTAACTAACAGATGGCACTGTCTTCCATTTACCTGTATTGGAGCAGGGGAAATTCCATTTACATTTCAAAGAGCAGTTTAGTCAAACTAGCTCAGAGAATCTCTGGTAAATCTTTGGCTTTGCTTCAGGGTGTTTAAGAACATTGAGAAACTGAAAGAGTAAGCCATAGACAGCTGATCACAGGCTCCTTACTGTGCAGAGTTGTAGTGCTTGGAATTAAGCAAGTTGCTTGGAATTTAGCAAGTCCTCTAAGCTCTGGTCTTGATTAAAACTCGGTGATGAGGAACAAATGGTGTGAATGGCGATTTCCTTTAATGTTCTCGGGGGCCATTTCCACAACTACAGATTGCTGAAGGGTCTGACTCTTTTAAGCCTTTGAGCTATTTTGTGTTAGAATACAATGTTTTCTTCTGTGTTCAAATGTTGCCAAGTACGTTTTGGGTTGAAGCAGGATCATGTAATAAATAATAATCATTGTTACCATATGTTCTCACAGATAAAGCAGACCCAGTATATTCTTGTCAGCTGTTTTTTCTTGCATATTTTTGTTTTATTGTCTCAGGGTGTTTGGTAGTGTATACTTCCTAAAGACTGGAGTAATTTCAGCACTGAAAAGAAAACAAATATGTGTGGATTTATAAGTGTTTAAATGCCTGCTGACTTTATTGGCAATCAGATCTGCAATGCTTTGGAAGAAAAGTGTTCATCCCGTGAAATGCCTGATGTAGTCAGAGGTCATCACTGGAGAAACCAGTAGGTAGCCACCAAATAAATTTATCACGTCTTTTTCATCTGCTGTTCAGATTTTCATGCAGAATAATGAGCCAAACCCACTCCAGCACTTTGTTGTTGTTGTAGCTGTTTGAGTTGTCTGCAGTGACAGAAATTACACAAATCTTTGCATTTAAACTAGCAGCCCTCCCCTTTAATAAGAGGAAAAGAAGTGGCGCTTTAATGGCCTGTAGTGCATGAGAAATGAGTGTGATTAAGCCAGAAGGAGGTGTGCACGCACTGTATGCAGAAAGGGTCCTGAGGAACCTCAAATATTAACTGAGAGTATCTCCATCTCCTTGCAAAATAATGGGACAGTTTGTTGCTTTGATGCTTAATTAGCATCAAAGCCTATAATTTATCTACTTATTTACATAGCTTGCAACACATGCTCAGTATATTACTTGCTGCAATGTGAATCATCAAATGCTACAGACATATCATAAACCACATCAAAGAACACGTCTGATGAGCGGTTTCTCAAAGTGATGAATTATATTTTTTTTCAGCTGATATGTAATTCCACATGGAGAAATCACACAGGTTTAATATTAAAAGAAAGTTAGGTATGCCAATTACTTCAGTGTAGAATTTAAGAAATTTCAGAACTAATTTTACCTTCAAAAATGTTCAATTTTTTTCAGAAGTGAAAATTAAACATATTAATTAATTATGAATGAAGTTTAAAAATAAAATCTTTGGTTCACTATCATTATAAAAATACTTTTGCAAGTAAACAAAATTTTAATTATGTATAAAAATTTTTATATTAAAATAGTATTTTAATTGTTAAATATCACTGTTATATAGTAAGTGTCGTGAACTCAACAGCAGACGTAGTTTGAATGGACAAGGATGCAACAGACTGGAGGAGATATTGGGAGAGAAAACAACCTTCTTCACAGTGCATAATTATTATTAAAAAAAAAAAAATCTATCTTCAGTCTGTTGGATTTATTTGGAAAGTTTTAGCCAGATAATTTTCACAATCTCTGAAGATCTCCTCCGGATGCATGATATATTCCTTTGCTTACGTTCACAAGTTCTGGTCGCCCTTTTTGCCTGAGAAGTTTTTGTGCTACCATGCAGTGGAAAATGGACTTGGCAGTAGATGGCTTCTGAGTCAAGACTGAACCTTCCACATTTGTGTAAGAACACACCCACACATGTACAGCCCAGATCTTCTTGAGCTTCCCTCTGCAGTCGCAGTTTTGAGGTAGTGTAAGCCAGTTTGTGCTGCCTAAGAGAGAGGTAAGAGAACATGCCTAAAGTACAAAAAAAAAAAAAAACAAAGCAGGAAGAGTGGTAAATGGAATTGGTACAAACAGTACCAGAAACAGTACTGTTTTGTACCAAAATTGGAACAAAACAGTATGGTAAATGGAATTGGTTTCACACACAGAAGAAGGATACCAGAATTAGGAGTTAGTACTGAGGACCAGTAGAGTGTGGAGTTTGGGGCAGGAGTCATTTGAGAAGGACAAGCTTGTACAACACATTAGATGCTGAGGGAGAAACTGGCATTTCCATGAACAGGCATTTAGAGACTAGTTGGGGGTAGGAGCCTGCAGGACATCAGAACACTAGGAGGAAGATGCATTGGAAGAGACAGAATTACCTCCCCCCCTTCCCCACTAAATATATTGGAGTCATGAAGCCTGGAAAATGAGAGCTTTAAGAAGGGGAGGAAGTGAATATCTGGGAAAGAAATTCAAACTACAGTGGCAGAAAGCTTGGAAGGAACTAGGTCTGACTAGGAATTGTAATTGGTACTGAAAGAATGGAGAGTGGAAAGAGGTAAGAAGAAACAGCTAGTGTCTGAGAGGAGACAGGAGTGCAACAGAAAAAAGCTCATGATGTTGGAGCTCAGAGTAGAAAGGCGCTATCCTTGACAATGCACCAGTCATACATGACCTGCCAGAGTCTCACCCATATTCTGCTGTCAGCTCACATCTGTGAAGATTTCTGGTGAAGAACTTCTGCAGCAGAGTTTAAAGGCTCTGGTCTCTCACATGAGCCATTTTCACCATGTGTAGTTAAAACACTGGTGTAATGGGTTTATTGTGTCAGGCTTCAGTGGGTATGGTACAGAAGCTATCTGGGAAGCTAATTAATTTTAGCAACTCTTTTTAGTTCAGCACACTCAGTGTGTGAGCAGGACTTGCAGACTGTAAGCTATGTACCAGTCTTTATGGTAGTAATTTAAACCAAGCTGACAAACAGAAACTGGAGAAAGTTTTGTGTTCTTCACACAGAGAAAGGCTGAAAGTGTAGACCTTTTGGAAGAAGAAAGCTTCATTTAATGCACAGGTTTGGTTGATGGAATCTTCATTTTTGCTGGACTTCAGGCAAAGAATGAGAAAGATCCTGCTTCTCATATGATTTTGTACAGAGAGATGAGAAGATTTGTAGAGGTCTATAAGGCAAAAGTTTTGAAGCTGACAGAGGAAATGTGGATAGACAGTTGGAGCAATTTGAGGTATATGGTTTCAGAGAGAGAAATTCTCTGTTGAGCAAAGAAATCTTAGGAAAGCTGAAGACCTACTGAGTCCTTTGGTGTGAGTGAATCAACCAGCTGAAACTGATTAAAATAGGCTGGTTTTGCTGAGGAGAGGCAAAAATGAAATAAAAGTATGAGTGTTAGTGGAGGAGACTTGAATATCCTAGAATACCACTAGAATAGCTAGAAAATAAAAGATACAGATCAGGTAAAGGTGATGACATATAGATGACAAAATGTGGGTCAGCTGTCATTTGTGTGCACAGTTCCAGAGAGGAGCACCAACCAAAGTTCACATTAGAAGCATGATCCAGAGCCATAAACTCAAGTTGCCAGTGAGCATGGGAGTACCATAAAATGAAAAATGAAAAGCAGGTGTTTAAGAATATGTATGCTAAATACTGCAAAGCAGACTGAGGAGATCAAAGGTGAAAAGTGTGCAGCTGAAGAATGTTGCTGGGGAAAGCAGCCAGCAGAAATGTTGATGTTAAAAAAAGGAAATTTATAGTGGTGAGATATACATCTTTTAAGATAAATTAAGAAAAAGTAGCCATAAAAATGACCATCAGTACTGGGCACAAGTTTTGGGACTAACTTTAGGAAAAATCGAATCTGTGGCATACAACATGGCTAGTAATATACAAGAACATTTATCCTATGCAGATAAAAGTCCAAAGATACGAGTAAACATCCAGATATCTCTATGATACACACTCCTGCAGAAATAATTTTGCATCAAAAGGTTAGCTATGCATTAAATTTGATAAATACATTACAAGCAGTAAAATCTGGAAAAGAATATTTGGCCTGGCAGTCCTGTGTAATGGTTTATGAGTGTGTTTGAAAACAGAGGATGTCAACTGCTTGCTGCAGAATCTACCTAGAAGGCAGTACCAGAAGTGCACTGCTCTGTGACAGCTATTTCCACTGCGAGCCCCTTGGCAATAAAGATGTTAATTAGAAAAGTGAAGAAGCCACGGGAAAGGGTGCACTTGATGATGGCAGTAGAGAAGAAAAATGATGGGGTATTCCACGTTTGCATAGATATTAAAGATTTTTAAGGCCGTGAATCGAGAACAAATCAACTCAAGAACAATCATGCAATCATGCAGGAACAAAACAACCCACTCATGCTAAATGTCATCACTTCCAGGCCCTCTATAAAAACCAAATTCATTATGTTAGATGCACAGTTTGATACTGGAAAGTCTGATAGGACAAGGAGAGCAGCTAATTAGTGCTTTCCAACACTATATCCAGAAGGCAGTGTTTCAGAAAATCTGCTGGTAAATTGTTTGCACATGATATAGCGAAGAAGAAAGGTCTTGGAATAGCAGAATGTCTCACACTCTTACCAGAGTGAATGCCACTAAAACCTGATAGTGTTAATCACATGATACTGGGGACATTTAGAAATCACAGTCAGATCCAAATCGTTAGCAAGCAGATGAGTGGTAACAGCAGAGAGTGTTCTGCTGGATTGGAGTGCCCAGAGAAGCTGCAGAGTTCCCCTCCTTGTGGAGATCCAAACTATGACTCTGAATAAGCAGATCTAGCTTTGAAGTTAGCCCTGCTTTGAGCAGGGAGCTTAGATTATCTCCAGAGGACCTTTAGAGCCAATTTTATTCTATGACTCAGGGAATTACTGTGGTCTCAAAAGGAGGCATCCAGGCATATCCAAAAATGGAAAAAAGGAAAAGGGCTGAAAGCACTGATCCCTCCAAAGGAAATTAAATTCAGAGTGGTGTAAGCAACTCACCTGCTAAATAGCAGAAATTATGTCATCTCTGTGAGAACTTGAAGGAGGAACAGGCTTTTATGTGCAATTAAAAAATGGTTTAGGAAATTAAGAAAATAGACAAAGTTTACTTTGAAATAAAAGGCAACATTCCATGGGAAAAAAAACTCTACAGGATGTTCTGCATGAGCTGTGGACATTGCAATAGTGATGTACATTTATGCAACATTATGCAAAGCCCAATTCACTGTCACCTAACTTTTAAATGCTTTTCCTTCCATGTGTTAGATATTGCTTTTTCATCCTCCATGTGTATGATGAGCTACTGAAAGCAGGTAGTAAGTTTAAGACCTCTTTGATTAAGGAAAAAAATGCCAACCCATCAATACAACATTGTGGAATCATAATAATGTTATCTCTCACCAAACAGCAGTAGTTTGGAGGTTAATTATTTGTCAGTGAAGCATTTATACTGCAGAAATGAGCAACAAGGAAAAAGCCATGCAGAGAAATTAATAAAACTGTTTACCATGAAAGGTTTTATGTATGTACAATAAATGAGATCCACTGACTACCAGGGATAAAGTCTTGAATCACTTTTCTTTAAGTGGGCACTGTTCATCCTTAAAAACCCAGGGAAGAAGGATTCCAAGGGCAAAAGAAGTGTGAGAATCAACATTTAAAACTGTAGTAACCATTACCAAAAAAAGGCTAAATAAGGGTTATGCAAGTGGTTTCTAACTTTGGAGTTATCTTTATAATCTGAGAAGGCTTTAATTATGACTTTATTACATGAATTTGGTTTTATGAACTTAATTCCAAGAGAAGAGACCTTATATGACACGTTGACACCAGTGATCTACAAAAATGTTAAGTGTTACAGGCAATGCCATGTTTTCCTTTAGAAGATCTTTTAACATCACTGAACACAGAGTCTTTGGTAAAAATTTATTCCATTAGTAAAAACAAAGGTGGAAAGGGAAAAAAATGCAGTAATTTAAGTACCTTAGACTTAAAAAACACTCAGAAAGCTAAATAGAATACTCTTGAGAGCTAATGTTAAAGTGATCTTAATGCTGCTGAATAAAGCTCATCAATCTTCAAGAAGGTGGCAGTCTGACAGCCAGTCTGTTAGTGTTCAGGTTTGATGTTAGTCCATGAAGAACCTACATTTTTTTCTGTGGGTCATTACCATTAGCCTGATAAAAGAAGTACATCTCTGTTCTTCATACTTTGATTCCTTTTAAGGCATTTTTTAAGAGCATATTTCACACACTGCAAGAGAAATGAAGTGGTGCTAGGGCATGAGGTAGCTCCCACAGCTGAAAGAACTGCCATCCTGTCAGAGAGACTGAGATGTGTCAGGGGCAGGTTTTTCTGTGACAGGACTAATACAAGATGTGATCTCTTATTCAAAGTAGTTACAATAGGGGATCCTGAAAAATATCTTAAGATACTTTTTTACTTTTAAGGCAACTGTGGAATTTTCATAGGCTTTCATTCCCGTGTCAATGTCTGTTTATAAAGAGAGGAATATCATACTGGTGAAATCCTGTTTGGTACACTGGCTTCCTCAAAATCTGCTGAATCCCAAAGCAATAGGATTATGTATGAAGAACTCCTAGTTAAAAGTAAAAAAATAGAAAGACTTTTGGAGACCCCTTCAGATATCCGCACATCAATTTGAGAGAATTATCTAGTCATAAACTGCCTTTACTCTTTCTCCATTTTGATTAATTTTTACATGATTATTCCTGAGCAGTTTCCTCCTTCTTAATTGTCTTTGATATTTCGGGATAATCCTTGGGTAGGGGCAAAGCATGATGGTGGAAAGTTTGAGAAGGCATGTTTGGTGTTCTTAAAAATCAGTAATTTAGATTTTTTTTCTTATAATTTTATTAAAGCAGCATTTCACAAACTATTTTCCATAGCATCCTCATCCTAAGTGAAATTTTAAGGCAAAAGGAGCAAGGAAGAAGCACTGCCAAACAGACAGGACAAGCAACAAACTTTTTGAGTATACAAGCTAACTTGTGGGATGTGACTTTTCCCTAGAGAAGAAAAAGGGAAATCTATTTACATTGTTTATTTAGGTAGAACTAGGGGTTTCTGTAGCCAGGAGATACACTCTTAAAGTATGGTCTATATGCTGTGCTATGTCAAAGGAATGAAATAGCAAAAAACCATCGAGCTCCCAAGGAGCATGAGGTTAGAACGGGGTAAGTAGGCACAGCCTGGTTTGGGTGAGAAGCAGGAGCTGTGTGTTGGTGGATAAAAAGCACATCTGTACTGTTACCACATCAGTTACTGCACCAAATACTTCTTCCAATTACAAAAAAAGGGATGCTCTTAGAAGGCATATTGATACTTCTTTTGAAGCTAAGTAAATCAACTCTGTGACCCCTTGTATATCACACTTGTTATATTAAAGCCTAAAGTCTTCCTTGAAAAGAGTTGATTCATATGAAGCCCTCTTTGTACTGTAAGTGTAGCAAACAGTGAAGATAGTGAAAATGAGAACAGGATCTAACACAAAATCTTAGAATCTACTTATATAATTAATATTATTTTGCATTAATCTGTTAGTGAAAAGGAATCTGGAGAAGGTAGGTATAAATGTAATCCATGCTGGTTTCAAAGTCTTTTAACTCTGCTAGAATATAATAAATTGAGCTGAGTGGTAAATGAGAACATGTCCCTCTGGTTTTTTAATACTCTTTAACAAAACATGGACAACAGCTACACAATTTTCTGAAGGTTTATGTTTAATAATGGAGACCATAAACTCATTCCAATTCTGAGGATTTTTCGGTATCTTGCACTCCACAATTGGAAGGGATGTAAGACATAAGTATACTTGGCAGTTTCCTACTAGAAAACAATATTTTAAATAACAAGGAAACCCAATATTTGAGGCAGAATGTAGTGGCTGAACAATTAAATAACAGGACTGAAATAATCTCACAAACCCAGGAAATACAAACTCAAAGCTGAAACTTCTTTTTA
Source organism: Fringilla coelebs (assembly GCF_963513975.1). NCBI lineage: Eukaryota > Metazoa > Chordata > Aves > Passeriformes > Fringillidae > Fringilla > Fringilla coelebs. The sequence continues at coordinate 129,344,700 of NC_140028.1, forward strand.
AACTTTTCTTTTTGGCCATACCTAAAGCAGAGCCTAAAGCAAAGCTTGATTTTCCCCTAAAACTTGATATTAAATCCATCCTGTTTTCTTGTGTGCAAATCTCTGCATGTGTGTGCCTATATTGCATTTTTTAATTGTTTAATTGTTCCATTTTCAATGGAAAGCCTGCACAGTACCTGTTAGCCTAATGGAGGAGAACAAAAAGAATGGTAAACAGATTTTAAGATGCAGCCTTCTCATCAGGAATAGGCGCACCAGGGGGAAATAGTTAATAGGAAAAGAAAAGAATAAATGCTCATGAAATATGGCTATTGCTGCTGCTGCTACTACTACTACAAGAGAAAAAAAGAGGCAAGAGAAAGCTGACAGAAAAGAAAGAAAACCCTGCGTTTGTGGGAAACCCCAAGCTTAAGGAGCACTGAGAGGTTTTAATTTTAAATTTTCTTAGTCCAGTTTTAGGGAGCTACCCTAGCAAGCAGTCTTTTTCAGTTTTGTCAGACCTACTTCATCTCCCTCTCCAGATGACTTGCTGGATGGAGGTTGATGAGGTGCCCGGTAGGTGGCATCCTTTTAACACAGTGCTGGCATCAGTTGGTTTGGGTTGAGGTTGTTTGGTGGTTTTTTTAGTTAAATGCATTTTTTTTTCTGCAGAATTTGAATAGATTATCGCAGAATTGGCACATGCAGAAGTTATGTTGTTGTGAGGACTTCTATTCAAGGCTCTGAAATTTGGCATTTCCAAGCTTCAAAAAAATCTCTGTTTAGGAATCTAAATGGAAGAAAGAGAGGGAGAAAGTGTTTTCCCTCATTGGTTCAGAGCAAGTTTCTGAGGGAGTTTACAATGAGCTACATGTTCACAGCACCTACTGAAATCCCTCTGTGTTTTCTGACTTGAGGGTTCTGGTTTAAATTAAAGACTTGTTTCCAGAACGTGGTGGATAGGATATTGTATTTACATTTGAGCAATTGATGCCCAAAACTGTGACATCTTATAATCAGCATTTAATTTGCCTCTGTTACATCTTGCTCATTTTTGGAATGTATCCATTTTTTCCTTCCTAAGAAATAATGCTCATGATAGCTGGGTCAGTCTGTGCGTTCACAAACCCTCCAGTGTTTGCACACAGTTCTACATGAGAATGATGCCATCAGAGGTAGTTTGGACAAGCACATGCTTTGGGCTGTTAATGCTTGGCACAGGACATCAGTATCAGGCGCCAGCTACCCATTCAGTTAAAGCACACAGATCCATTGTCTAAAAGCACACAGATAATTCAGAGGCTGATTGAAGGTGGAAAACAAATCTCCTTAACTTGTTCAGAAACATGTAGTGGGTCAGGATGTCGAGTAGCCAGGGATATCTGGGGATGTCTTGAGGCAGTGTTTCCAAAGAGCTGTTCTTCAACTCAAGCTTCACCTCCTGGTCTGCTTGAAGGTCTGCCTTGCTTGGAGGAGAAAAGCAGCAGAAGTTCATTGTGGCTGGAAACAAGACCAACAAAAAAGTTCTCAGCCACTCAGTAATGCAGAATCTGAAATAAATACACTTGGTAGCTGAACAAGTCTCATTAGTTCCCAAGCTGTCTTTGCACAGAATAGGATTGACAGATCTGTATCAAATGGAACATAGAGGGGGGGTTTGAACATTTTCCTGCAATTTACCATTCTGAGGTTTGTGAGCTGACATGGGGATAAAGATGCCATAGTGTCCTCTGCCAATCTGCAACTGGTCTAGTTGCATCTACAAGTCCTGGTACTGTAATAAATCAATTATATTGTCAATTTACATCAGATTGAGAGGTCACTGAGAGGTGAAGTTTAAAAAAAGTGAGTTTAAGATACTGGCCTATTTCATTTCTTCCGTTATTTGTTCTGAATATATATTTAATCCAAAATCATTTTGAAGATGTTGTTTTAAGGGGAATACAGCTGTTTTTATATTTTCTATATGTGTGCACTCAGTGTTGTGCTTTTCATGTACACTCCAATTAAAGAGTCCACCTCTATAGCTTCTTCCATCCCTGACTACTTTGCCTGGGACAATCTATCCCAGGGAAAATGTCCAAAAAGACAAAAGTAAAAAAAGGATATGGATTATTGCTGGTAAACATATAAATAGAAACAATATTTCCAGAGCTAGAAAATTCCATCTAAAACAAAAGTATAAGAAAACTTTTTTTGGTGCAATTGTCAAAAAGTAGTACCCCATTAGATGAATATGTCTGAGGACTACAAGGGTACTTTTCTAACCAAATGTGAAGTGCAAAGTCATCTTCCTGAGTCTGCAGACAGATCATCTCTGTTTATCTGCTGCCAACCATGACTTTCCCAGGTTGTACCAGGCTGAAAATCATAGGATAGGATCATACCCACCCTTCAGAGTGCGAGTGGCAGTGTATGAATCAAGGCAATTTATAAATCTGCTGCTGCTGTCTGGAAAATATCAGAGGAGCTGAATTAGTACCACCAGGGGAAGGACCCCAGTAAATAATGTTTCAGGCCTGGATAGACTGATAGCCTTCTGAAATAAGCAGCCTGCTGGAGGAAGGTGAAGGGGCAAAATTCCTTCTTCCTTTGAAATTACAGGAGGAATGGAGTTTCAATATTTGAGATTGATATTGAGTGGGGGAGAGAGAGAATAAAGCAGAGAACACCCCAAGGCAGTGCCCTCTTAGGTGTCACAGCATAGATCATTGCAGCAGACAAAGATATTTGTCTCAGCCCTTGCTCAGTGATGCTCAAGTTGCTTTAGTGACTCATCTTCCTTGCTGATGTTACAGCAGTAGGTGTCTGGCAGCAAGGACTGTCTGTAATCATAACTTGAGCTCTGTGGCCATTGTTTAACAAATCAGCAGCCTGTTCAGTGCCTCCCTCACAGCTTACTGTGCAGGCATGGAGAGCTGTGCTCACACAGCCCCCAGGGATGTTTCACGTCTTCAAATGTTACACCTTGGTCCTAGATCTGGCTGAAGGGTGCAGAGCCCAACATTGCTGAGCAGGTTCCCAAGGAGGGTCATGTAGGGAACTTTATTGCTTGCCAGTAAGCGTCTGTAGGACAGACTCCCCCCATATTTAAGCAAACTGAGGTCCAGTTTGGAGAAAGGAAAAATTATTGAATTCCTCAATGCAGAATTAGTTATGTCAGATTCTATAGGGAACATTTACCCCTATGAATTATTAAAGTTTCTTTAACTGTCTCAGAGTAGGTGAAACCTGCTCTTCAGGGCTCTTCAAACACCAGACCAAAACACTGTTCCCATCCCAGAAGATTTACCAGCTAAGCCAAGAGAAAGATGGACTCCATGTGGATAGAAACAGAGATAATTGTATGAGAGACTGTCGTTTATAGCAACATATTCAGTAATACTACAAGTTTATTTGGAGCACTTCTTTTGTGGCAGATGTTTCAGAAAATGCAGCAAAGTTTAATTATATAGTGAGTTAATTAAGGAATTATAGCAAGCACTGAATGAAATTAGGGGCTATAATCAGGAAGGAAAAGTTTTTTATAGATAAAGTTTGAAAACAGAAGTGTGAGTAAAGCTGAGAGACTGAGAGGGCAGGAAAAGAGACAGTAGGATGAGTCAAGCAGGCTTTTGACACAGTATTGTCCAGTACAAATAAAGAAGTTATGGCAGACATAGTTATTAGATAGTAGAAGAAAACATGGATTCAAAAGAAATCCCAATATTAAAAGAGAAAGTATGGAAGAGATCCAGAAGATGGACTGGAGCAAGTACATGGAAAGTCTGAGATTTACTTTTAAAACAATTTTTTTTAAATTGTATGTTGATGAAGTTGAAAGAGAATGTATAAATAGGTATGGGTCATCAAGTTGGCAAAAGTCTCTCTAGACAGCTCAGTCCTGAAGGTTGAGTCTTGTAATGGGTCACAATAAATAGCTGCACTGGATAAGCTGATCAAAAAAACCACTGTGAAGACCCTTTTATGGCCTTTTCTCTGCTACTATTAGCCTGATGGTAATATTTCTTTAGATTACATCTGTATTTGGTGATACCCCAGATAGATTTGTGGCAGGATTGCTGTATTGGTGTTTGGCTATCCAGTAGGGTTTTTTTCTATTCTGTTTGTTTGTAAATGCCCCCCAAATTTGTGTCCTCCTTTATGTCCTTTAAAGTATAAAACTTGTAAAAAGAAAGCAAACCTCACGTGTGTAGCAACTTCTGCTTTATAATTAATATTTGATCCTGGTTTAGCTTTTGAACTTACTAACTTGAAGCACCTTTCTGTTGCTTTTTACTGAAACTGATGTGGTCTTGACTCAGGGAAGAGAATTATTGATGGTGAAGTTGCAAAGCAATGTGTGGTTTGAAGAGGTGAATATTTGCTTGAGCGAGTGCATATTTTTTTTTCATATTGTGACATAGTCACAATATGAAAAAAACATAGGTGTTTAATAATTATTGATTGCTATACCAACTTGGGTATGTCATGCTCCTTTTTTAGGCTTGATTTATGTGATTTCTGCTCACATACCTGACTTGATATTTGGACAAGCCCTCAGGATCTAATTGTGCTTCAGCTGAAATCACCGCTAAAACCAGCATAGATGAGAAAAGTTCTTAAAAATCCAGTGAAATACCCAGAGTGGGCGATTCTGAGAAAAAATTATCGATGTTATTCTTGATTTATTGATCAAGAATTAGACAAGGGATAAGTTAACAAAATAACTGAGCAGTTTGGAGTGCAACTGTTTTGTGCCCATACTTGGTTTCATGTTTATCTATTAATTACATTTCCTGAAACTATCTCTGCCTACCAGATTGGCAACACATATGCAAAACACATTTTAAAACTATTTTGCCACAAACAGACAGAGGTAATGAGCTCATTTCTATGGAAATAATTCAATACTGTCATTGTTGCCTGCCTACCAACTGATCTGTAAAAATGTTTGTCCAAATTTAATACTTCTCATTTATTGAGAAATGAAGAAAAATAAGAGCATAAAACACACATAGGAGGTAATTGATTCATAAATAAGCTTGGCTTTCTGTAAGATAATTAATCTGGCCTTAATTCAGAAGAAAAAATACTGAATCAATGCTAGCAGGTAGCACTTGTAAGGGAGAGAAGTATCAACTCTGAGACTAATAATTACATGTCTTGTGTATTGCAATATTTCATCAATGCAAATCCACTAATCCTTCTGAAGGTGATCCTGCTCACATTTGCAAATGTAATTCAAAAACCTTTGCCTTGAATATAATGATCTGCCTGGAAAAAAGCCAGACAAGTAAACTAACTCTAAATCTATTCCTATTTGACGTTTTCATGAGCTTTCATAATTTCTGAGGGCAACAAAGGAATGCATCAGAAAATTTGTTTGGAAAATTAGAGTGGGAGTCAAGATTTAGATTCTCAGAAGATCTGGTTTCAAACACACAAATTAAGGGATTTATCCAAATGCATTAAGGGATGGGGACACTCAGGTTTCCTTGGGGCATTTTAGTGCTCCATGTTTCTTCAGCCCTTTTCAGTGAGAATGCCTCTGCCATTAATGAAAATGTGTCAAGAAAGGTCAAGCCCCAGAAGGTAAAAGACTGGCATGATGTGACATCTGATGTATCAGATGGTGATTTCATCAGATTTCAATACTTATAAGCTTCAAGATTATTGAAATCATGCTGGAAAGTCAGCAAGGAACACAATAGTGTAATGGGTGTTTTCTTAGATGATAGTCTTTGTCCAGAATCAAAACTGAACCAATGCTGCAGGTGTGTTTGATGACTAAACACAGAGAACAGTCAAAAACAAGATTCTGCTCATTAGTTAATGGTAACTAAGGACATTACTCAGTGTTTCTGTTTGTTTATTTATTTGTGGGATTATTTAGACACATAACTATGCTGTATAAAATGATTTCCAGCACCACAACAAAATACACAACAAAAATTTAGAAAACACTGCATTCCTCCCCTGGCTTCCTCTGTTCCAGTCAATAGAAGTCAGGAAGCTTTTGAGACTTCCTCAGAAAAGATTTTCTAAAAAATTATCAAATCCAGATATTTCAATTCTATTGCACCTGTATATAGTCTTTCTCCATGCAGCATCAATAAAACTAGAACCCCTGCTGAACAAGATCCTGTCAGCAGAACCCAGAAACGTTTAGTGCACAAAAAGTATTTACTTGTCCTTAAATTATGATATGATACTGCTGTAAGTGTTGGAAGATTACCCTTGTGTATCTCAGAAACAAAAATTAGGATTATTTGGTATTTAAAGGTGTAATTAATAAAGTACCTTCTAGCCCTTAGAAATTAAAAGTGCAATAAAGGCTGCTGTTATATCTCATACAAACAACTGAAGAAAAAAAGTCCTTAAGTAGCTGCCATAGTACTTGCTATATTTTGTCATGTGTGTTCATAATACAGTGCTAGTTTCAATACAACAGAATTAGAATATCAATTGCCTGTTTTTATTAGAGCACATTAAACTGTTTAACCAAAGTGAAATTGATTGCATTGAATTGCAAATTTGAAGTGAGGAAAAGCAGTTGAAAATGAAATTAGGCTCACTAGAGGGAAGTTAATATGCTCTTTAGCTCTCCTGTACAATAATACAAGCTTGAAATATGACTGCATATTCTGCTAAAATTGGGTTATACATTTAACTTTGTGTACTAGGCTTTACCTCCCCTTTAGGTGGTTTGCTGAAGATTCTCTGGGTCTTGAAGTCACCAGAATTAACCCATGCATGGCTACCAGGCAGATATGGCACAATGCTGATCTTCCCATTATCTCTGGTTTGACTTTGCTTGCAGGGGAACTAAATCACTCATAGTGAAGTGAAGGTGAACTCAAAAGCTCACCAGTGAACTTAACTATATTTATAGTATAAAAATAAACAAATATAAGGAGGCAGGGCATTTTATTTTAATCTGATGTACTGCTCAAAGGTCTGCAAGCCACAGCACTCCCTGACTTTGTGAGTCAGTGGTGGAGCTGAGCTGTGCAGAGTGCTTTGAATTCCCAGGGTGCTGCAGGTACCCCGGCTAATGAGGAAGCAGACTGCTCATGTGATGGAAAGACAAATCCCACTGAAGTCACTGCTGGGTTTGATGGATGCTTTTCTCCCTGCTGTGGAAAGGGGAGTGTTGGCTACCACTGATCTGTATTAGGAGGAAAGTGGATAATTTCAAAACAGTAATCAACCAGAATGACTTTTCTGTTGTGCTCATTTCTAGCATCTGGAAAGTAGTTTTAAACTCACACTGGTGAATTTACTGAATGTCAGAAAAATGGGGATAGTAAATGTCAACATTTTTAGGGCGTGAAACTGAAGATCTTGCCCCTTTCAGACTATGACTAATGTGAGAAATTTTCCAAATTATAGAAATGAAAAAAAAACAATAGAAATAACAAAGAAACAGAAAAGATCCTTCCTACCTGATGGTTTCAGTATGCTTTGGCTTTTTGTACTTCTCAGTTTGGAGTCAGCAGTCATCTGCAAAGGCTTCACTTCAACAGTGTAGATAACTTGTTAGTAGTTTGCATGTTGTATATTGCTATGGGACATTGCAAAAGGTATTTTTGTAGGCTTATAACTGATTGAGTTGATAACAACTCAAACACCACTGGCTTTCTTTCCATTTCAAAAAGACAATGTTATTCAGAAGTGAAGGGATGTGTGTGAACAGGTTGCTTTCCATATGACCATTTGGTCCCTAATTTGAGGACCAGTGTGTGCCCCACACATCCCTTTCCAGCCTGTCATGCATGCCTATATGTTGTATTCATGTAGATGACTACATGAATAGGTCTTCTTCATTCTGTGGACTCCTAATCATCATGTGTAGCTTATATTTTATGGACTCCAGTCTCTCCCTTCTAGTCTGCTTTTCCTTTATTCTTTTACTTGTTAGCTCCATTATAAAGCATTTTATTGCATCTATACTGCATTCTGTTCTTGTGATATAAAGCATTACAACTCCACAATATTTTTTGGTTACTGCAGTCTAATTACAGATTAAATTAACATTAACTTCTTAGGATAAATTATAATAAAATAACAAAAATATGCTTAGAATGTTTCAGTGGTGCTTTTTTGTAAACTGTGCCCTCACACTTACAAGGGCATGACTCTGATTTTTACCAAAAAACACAAACCAAAACAACAAACCTGGAGAACACTTTTGTTGTGGTGACCAGTTTCACACATGGATTTTTGAGTGTATTCTTTTCTAAAATGTTAGTACAGAGTTATTCATTAATCATATTTCTGCACTACTTACACAGGACATCCTCAGCCTTGAAAAATAGGATACTGTTATTAATGCAAGGTGGGGAGTGGGAGCCTGACTATATCCTAGCTTATAATCAGTACAATTAGAATTAAAACATTTCATATTACCCAAAGCTTCCTTTTGATGGTGCATCAAAACTTAGTCTTAAATACAATTTATTGACCATTTATTGAATTAATATCATGCAGTAAAATACTTAGGGGATGAGTAGTTCAGATTTTCAAATCCAGACTATGTAAGCGTGTTTAATGTTGAGATATAATGTTGGTTGTTAATGTAATGGCTGCATAGAAAAAATTCTCAGAAATTGACAATTTTTTCTCAATATTTATGACACACAGGAGCAATGGTGTAGTTAAAGCAGTTCTGTGTACAACTGTCTGAAGAAGTAATCATCACATTTAGGGTTATAGCTATACTTCCTGCTAGCTTGACAGAATTCTTCATTTTCAGTTTGATAATAAGAACAACTTTTTCCTCAGCAAATTCTGCTGGTTTAATTTATTGTGACTGTGATAGAGACTTCTCAGTAGTAGCATTTGCACTCAGGTTTGACTGAGTGTTTGATTGCAAACTAATTTTTTGAAATGGCATTAACAGAATGTGGGAATAGTTTCCTAAAATCCCATCATAGGATGAAAAGGAGCTGTATAAGGATAATTTAATACATAGGAAGGCAAAATTAATAAATTCAGAATATCTAATGCAACCTGATTTTAAGAAGATTCTCTAGGGAATATGTAGCAAAATGTTTGACATTTTGTACTGTGTGTAATGTTATTGGAGTATCAAGAGGCCCTGTAGCCTGTATTTCTCTAATGACAACTACTACTCGTGTAAAACTTGTGTCCCTTATAATTATCCTGGTGCTTATTATTGTTGCCCTGAGAAGAATACTAAAAGAATCTGCAGGCATTGTGAAAGATTTGCATTATGCATAGTGGTATCAATGAAATGAACATATCTTCATAATAAAAGGCACAACATGTTAAATTTACCACGGTGAAAGATTTTTCATTCTTTTTTTTTAAATGTATGGGTCATGGGCAGCACAGACAAAAAGATTTCTGTACAAGTTTTTGCTCATGTCCTTCTGAAACTCCAGAGGAAAAAAAGTTACTTTGATGAACTTAATATGTCAGAATCCAATAAAAATTGTCATTAATGACTAGCTAAATGTGTGCAGTTGTTTTCTTCCTTATGACCTTTGTGTGCTTACATAGATAGTGCATATACTGGATGCCAGCACATCTGATTGGGATTAAGAGTAACATGATTTAGATTTGACTTGCTTTATCACTTTACACAAATAATTTCATCACCTCAAGCCTGTCAGTTATTCCTTGTGGTGAAAGAAGGCATGTGACCAATGTACTTAATAGACTGTTGGAAGTTCTGTGAGTAAAATTTTATCACCTTTGTCAATTCTGATGTCTTCTGGTCTGTCCTCCAAATGATATGTGCGTCTTTATGTAGGTAAACTTTGCAGTACTATTTCTGTACTAGCTAATAATTTAGTATTGGTGTTAATATTATTCGAAGAGAAAAATCATTTGGGCTGAAAATATGAACCTTATTTGACTTTTCTAAACTGTCATAGGTATAGCAACAATAATATTTTAAACAATGTATAATGTTACAATAGAATCAATAATTTTGAGGTGTGTTAATTTCCATTTTTTTGTTTCATCTGAGGAGTAAGAAAAATAGGGTTATAAAGATGTTCAGCAATAGATTCCTGTTGTGAAAAATTTTGTTAATTTAGAACATAGCCAGAAGTTTATAGGGAATAAAAAGTTCAAAAGTATCCCAAATAAGAAATGTTAGGCAGATACAAGGCATTTTAAATTGAACCTATAATATTTTTTAATCATTTATTGAATGGTATTAATTAGCTGATAGAGGAAAATATGAATGGGGGCATTGCAGACTCAGTTTACATGAGACCATCTAGCAGCTCAGGCAGCTACAGAAAATTGTCTGAGGAATCAGACTAAAGTATGCCATCTCAGTATAGCAGCAGAAATAACATGATAATTCTTTTCCCCCATGTGTTGCCACAAAAAAGAAAAAAATATCCTAATGGAATCATGACACTTTCCAATGGAAAGCCAAAAGACTTCAGTGAAATAATTATTTTCCTTTGGCCAAAAATTTGAATAAAGATTAAAGACTTGTCATTCTAGCATACAATTAGTCTTTTTGTGGGTAACTGCCTTTACATGGCAGAAAAATCCTGAAAGATTGGAATTAAGGCTCCTAGTCAACATGCTGTACTTAAACAAGCCTCTCATTTGGCTTTACCCTCATTAGCAACTGAGCCAGATTAAACATACCACACTCCAGTGGCTCTCTGACCCCATTAAAAAATGCATATCTGAGTGGTCTTTATGCAGTTCTCTCCTATAAGTAACTCAGAGTTTTAAGGCTTTGTAAGTGTGTGTGTGTATTTCAGGTTACATTCCCAATCACAGAGATACCACCATACTTCCAAACTGTTGGAGAAGCCTCTGGCACACTCTTCTCCTCAGCTGATTTAGAGCTCTCCCAAGAATTGCTGGATGAAGTTTGGGAGCTGGCATGGGCCTGGGACATGCACAATAGGCAGCTGGGACATGGATACTCTGTTTTCAAAGAGAAGACAGTTGAATAGCATAGGTGGAGGTTGTTGCACGCCTTAGTGCCAAGGAACTGTTCTGGGCATGTTTGGATCAGGAGTATAAAGTAATCTCAGTGTTTTTCTTGAATTGTATTGTGCTTCTTTGTATTGTGCTCATTCCGAAGTTTCATGAACAATTTTCTATTTCTATAAGCTGTACTTTAGAAAAGAACAACTGCAGTGTTGTTTTACAACATGTGTGTGTAAATTCATCATTTTAACTGCATCTTGCTAATATCAATCTGAAGTCAGTCTAAGCATCCCATGAAATACAGCAGCTGACGATTCTAAATCAAGGACTACACTGATAGGATCTTTCTCATAAGCTTAGGAAAGCCAGATTTTTCCATGCTGGAATTATTCATACTCTGGAATCTTACAAAAAACATTGCCTTTAATGGGAGTCTGTTTCACTCAGAGGCTATAATGGGGATCCATTTCTCTTCTCTGTGTCCATGTAGATACCTGCCTTCAGGGAAAATAAAGGCATTGTGAGACAGAGAGGTCGGTCTGCCACTTACAGTGTCTCACGGTATTCTAAAGAGGAATGACTTGTGCATACCTGAGACCTGGGAACTAATAATTTTTCCCTAAATCACAATGGTTTTTTGCAAATATTTATGTTAAATTGTCTTGGTTTGGAAAGACAGGTGCCTGTTAAAGGAGACAGGAGCCTCCCCTGAAATGGAGAATGCAAACCTTCCCCACCCTTCCAAATTGGTATGAATAAGGGGCTCTCAGGCAAAAATATGGGAGGAGGAAATAACAGTTCTTTAATAGGGAAGGGAAAATATAAAATGATAAAATACAACAATGCAATACACCAGAACAACACTGTCAGAGTCAGAACACGACCTGACACCCTGTGGGTCAGGGTGTTGGTAGCAGTCCAGTTGGAAAAGGGGCTGCAGTGCTCCTGGAGTGTCAGGCGTGGTTCTGTTGGAGCAGGGCAGTCCTGTAGGAAAGGGCTGTCTTCTTCCTCCGCAGATCCGTGGAAGTAGAAGCAGCTGCTGTTCCTCTGGGTAGTCCAGTGGAGCAAAGGCTGTCCTGGTGTCAGAACCTTGCAGGTTATATCTGGGTAGGAATGCTTGGCTCCTCCCTCTGGGCGGAGCATCTCACAATGGGATGTTATAGTTCTTATCAGTCATGGGGTGACATTCAATAGCCCCTTATCAGCAGATGTCCCCTGTTGATTATGATCACTCAGGAAGAGAGATAAGGAGCATTGCCCACCTGACATCAGACAACTGCCATACACATGGCAATAGAGTACATCTTGCCTTGCAATCTGGAACATAAATAAACATTCAGTTGAGTGTACTGGTGGACCAGGGTGCGCCAGCACTCCCAATAGCCAAGGCCCTGAGAAACCCACAGGCTCCAGGGCTTCCCAACTTTCTGCAGCTGAGCTGAGAGTCTCAGCAGGTTCTGTCCCATAGGCTGGAGCTGAAATCTGTGGAAATGAGGGGTTTGTGGGCAGCTGTGGAGCAATGGCCGGGTGTAGCTGCAGGGCTGTGAGCAGGGAGCCAGGGCGCTGTGCGGGGCTGGGGCGCCCTGGCAGCTGCTGGGGAGAGCAAGGTGGGTGATCAGCCAGCGTGACAGCACCAGGAATGTTGATTTCACTGAGCAGCTGCTGCATGCAGTGAGGTTATTTCCTGGAGGAAGTCTCATGTGCTGGGATTGTCAGAATGAAATATTCTCGCAGTTTCCAGTTCGTGGGAAATTAAAAAGGGGATTTGTTGTTTGATTCGGAGTAAACCAAATAACCCTCTCTGCTTCCCACCAAAATTTTTCAGAAATCAAAAATGCTACTCCTCAGCCAGCTTCACTCAACAAACAGGTCAATGGGAGAATGTGCTTTATTTATGCTTTTACTGAGATCTGATTTTGCAGACCAACGCAAGACTGAAAAAGTAAATTTGTTCATAGATAACTTACCCATTGTAGTACTAGCCTTCTAAATCAGCAGTTTCTGCACTTGATCAGTTCTTTAATCTTTTGGATTAGAGAGTCCAAAATTTTTCTTGAATGTTTGGAATATAAAAATACTACTCAAGCTGTAGATTTTAAATGTCAGTACTCAGAATAATATCTAAATCACTCAAAACCCAAGCAAAGGAGACATCTAGATAATGGAGGCTTGCTTTCAACTTGTGACAGAAAGCACAATAATGTTTTTTTTAGGGAGAAACTGTAGGTGTGGAACAAGCTTCCTCAATCTATACAGCATCTAATAGGATCCTCTTCAGAGTTCCTGGAATGCTTTTCTGGCAGCAATGTTGGCAGAGCTCATCCTGTGTTAGGTATTCATTTTTACAGTCTACTGCTCAGAAATCATTTTAAAACTTGTGTACATTTTCCTGGACTTCAGCATCCCTGGTCCAATGCCTGATATGTTGGCCAGGAAAACAGCCATTCCCAGGAGTGCGGATTTATTTGGTATTTATCAGTTTGCTGTAGATACTTGGGACAAGGGTTTTTTTTAAACAGGAAGGTGTGTCACCATCTGCTGAATTGTGGTCTGGTTTATTGAGAGAGTATGAGCCATTCTGGTCCCTTGTAGGGGATTTTTCATCAGTTTCCTGAGGTCCTGTGTCATGGCTAGGACAGAACTGTTGCGGTTGCAGGACAAAGAGCTCTTAGCAAGTGGCAGTCAGTGGTGGCAGTGGACTGCACAGCTGCACACAGGTGTGGAGAACCCAGCCAGCACAGCCCTGTCTCTGTCAGAAACTGTACAGTAAATAAAGCTCACCTGAGGGAATCTTCAGCTGCAGTGAGATGGGTAGTTCAGCAGCAGATGAATAATTTAATTCATTGTGAATAAGCACACTTAGGAAAGGCAAACTTAGGAAAGGCAAACTCATGTCCTCAGTGCTGCAGTTCTGCCTGTACTCCTGGGGCTGTGGTTGCAGGCAGGGGAGCTCTGGTTGCTGTTGGCACTCCTGAAAGAGCTTAGGTGTGGTTTTCCTAGATCCCAGAGAACTTACTGAGCAGTATCTCTTTGAGCAAGTGCCACTGGTTTCAGACAGAATATGGTGCTACTAATTTAACAGGGGAAACTGGTAAAATCTGGCTTGAAGTGGTTGCTGTAGCCAGCCTTTGGTTCTTTGTTTGTTTTACTGGGGCATAGTCTCTGGTCTGTGAGGGAAAAGAGCATAAAACTTAATCCCTTTCTTCCACAGAGACAGAAGATTTTTCTGTGTGTGCATCACTTGGTAGCAGGAGTTAATCAATCAGCACCATCCAGAGGGATAAAATAAAGGATTCCTACACATCTTCAGAGAGCTATGCTTCCAAAAACGACAGTAACAACACAAAAATGAGACATTTGTGGACTCATCTTTGCAGTTTCCTGGTATATTTCAGAAGATATTCTGGATTATATTTTTATGTGATATAAGACTGTTTTTATCAGAGAACATAAGTCTGTATCTTTAAATACACTTCTGGGTTTGAGACTGTAGCATTGTCTCAGAAAATTTCTTGTCATAGAAAATGTCTACCTTAGCAATGCTTGCACAGCTGTCTACTACTATAGGAGTGTTTCTATAGAAATGAACAATAACTGTTTTTCTGAAAACAATGAAAAGTACCTGGTTACATAATGAACAACAAGAAAAATGTTAATTCTTCATAGAAGACGCATATTTTACACTAAATGTTGACCCTGACAGTTCAGAAAATTATTCTGTTCCAGTTTCAGGTGCTTTCCTCATTCGTTCTCTCTCAATAGAGAGGCAGCTCTCTTTTCTAATTTGGTTTTGAAGGTCAACTGTTGAAATAGTTGTTTTTTGCAGGAAACCAGTAGATAGTCCATCATTTCCTAAAACTCCTTGACATACCTTTAAGAAATATGAGTGAAAACCCTGTCTGTCTCCTGGCAAAATCCTATAAAAGCTGAAATCTCTTAAGGCTTTGAAACTCAAATTGAAGTTGTGCTCAGACATGAGGAATTATTCTTAGTCTATTGAACCCCAGGTTTGACAGGACAGAGGCTTCGTGGCAGACTCAACTCTCACCAATGCCAGCAGAGAAAAGCCCATTCAAATTCCAACATAGCAACTCCATGACATCAGGAGATGACAGGTGCTGCAACTCATGTGCAGATTTAAAACAACAGCTGCTTCAAAAATTAATATGTACTAATATCTAACAAATTGCCTTTTAAAATTGTTCTCAAGTTGTAATGTTAGAAGTGCAGGCACTTTTGTTTAGGAGTTTTTTCATAAAAAATGTTTGCCAAATTGCTTTAAAAAGTAATGTGGAATTATCTCAGCAAAATGGTTCTAAAATGTATTCATTTCTGAGAGACTTGCTTCTTGACACAAGTCTATAAAGAAGATGATATTGAAAGGCCAACAGCTTGATTTTAAAAAATAGAAAAAAGAAAAAACCGCAAAATATTTCATTGCAACATGAAACAGAAGCTTTTTAGAACTTATTTGTTGGGAAAAAATAGCATTTGTGCATTTGGTCTAGAAAAAAAATAGTTTTATTTAATAATGTGAAGTGTCCATTATGAAAATACCAAAACACCACATTTGTGAGACTTTTAATCCCTTCCTAGACCTCCAAATACAGTCTTCTTCATTTTGTTTGTGAGAACTCATTGAGAAATTACAAGAAGAAGATAAAGAGGACTGATTATTACAGAAAAAACTGAATTGCATCTGCATAGTGTATCCAGACCTGTTTTGGTGGAGAAAATTTTAGGAGTATATTGCCCAAGTACTTGCAACGCAGGTTTCTGTGTTTACTACACTAGCAAAATACTGTAGTCAAGGAAAGACATAAAATCCTTGGGATAAGTCCATGTACAAACACATTACTGAAAAATTCTGGTGTAATTCTTAGAAAAATTTGTTTTGGGGATTATGGCTCTGGAGTGTTTGTAATTGCAGTCCTAAGAGTGGCTCAAAAGCTAGAGCTAGTTATAACCTCTACATCTTAAGGGCAGATTCTTCAATGCTTATTGAGGAAAATTGCTCATTGGTTTCAATGGGAATTGAGCCTCATCAATAAGCACTAAAAAGTCAGGCCCTAGAGAGTCCCACTTCATAAATCAATTATAGTTCATTCATCAAAAAAAGCTAATTCTGATTCAGTTTAGAACACTCAATCTCATTTAAAATCATTAGTTACCTAATAATGAAGGAAAATAAAATATTGTTAGAATTAATCATGTGTGACTCAGCAGTCCAAAAGACCTTCAGCTAACAGATTGAGTTAAAACTTTCCACAGATGCAATATGCTAAACAAATATAACTGGGGATTTTGTTAGATCAGAGCATTGTTTATGCATAAGCTGTTGTGAGGTAAGTCTAGTGTAGGATTATTGATAATGCATGATGAAGAGAAAGCATTTCTGATAAAGGATGTGTTTATCTGAGGAAAACAAATGCAACTTGAGGTGAAAATCCTACTTTTCCACTCAGAAGCTGTGTTGACAGCAGAAGGAATGACAGCAGTATCTGTCATACCACTGTCATTATAAAAGTGATGGAGTGCCTTTGCTTTGGATATGAACTTCTCTTTTTTTTTTTTTTTTTAATTTTATTTATTTGTTTATTAGATGATGTTTAACAGGAGCTTTATTAATTCCAAAGGGGGAACCAGTCTTACTGCTTTGGAACTGGTCATAGTACTTTGGGACTTTAAAGCAGTGGTTGGGGTGGCTGGGGCAGCTGTGCTCAGATAGGAACTTGTTGGGCTGCTTGTCCTTAAATAGCTTTGGCCCCTTTCCAGAAAAAACAGACAGAAGCACTATTTTGTGGTCCTATCTGTAAACGTGGCAAGAATTCAAACACGTGGGAGCTTGTGTCAGCTTTTCTTTTTTTCCTTTGCAATAATTCTCCATGAACTTTCAGAAGTCATGATCAACCTGTTTACAAAACACATCACAGCTGTGTAAATAAAATACCTTCATCTGGCAATTATATAGGCATCAGGACAAAATGCAGTGCTGCTGAATTCCAGTTATACTACTGCTGAAATCTGATTGCAGCATAACTGTAAACAAGAAAATAAAATACCTAATGGGCAAAGGGGATGAAGAAGGTTTGGAAAGGTTCTTTTTGCTTTTCCTGTCTATTCCTCTTTGAAGTATGCAGACATTCTAATGCACTGGGAGTGGATCTCTTGTCTAATCTGTTGCATTCCTTTAGAATAAATTCAGGAGGTAATGCTTTAATCATATTTTGATGTTCATATCTCACTAAAGAGAGTCTCACTAAAGAGAGCAGTATTCGTTCTTCCTTTTATACTGATGCTGAATTGTAAATGCTGAATGTAAAACAGAAGCAAGACTGTGACATCATGCCTAAACTCCAAATTTACTGCACAGTAGTTTGGATATTCAAACATAATGAGAAAGAAATGTGCTTCAAAATTGCAATTAATAAAACTGCTGCACTCATGGGTTGCTCTGTTTTCTTTTGCTGCTCATGACAGCACTATGGTTACAGTTCTATTGATTAAAAATAATTAATTTTCTAGGACAAATAAGATAATAAAGCCTTCCTGTGAGTGTATGCTTTCTTAATTAATTAAGTTGATTTGACTAGTTGACCTTAGTTTCTTTGGTATCAGTAAAAACCAGAAACCTCAAAAAGTGCCCATGCAATAAAGGTTCTCTGTATTTCTCTATGTCCATTATTAAATAAGTTTCATGGGAAATACCAGAAGCCTCTGATATTTTTCTTTTCCCACACCTGGGAAATACCAGTCATCTAAAGTCTCTTTCTGACAGATGTGGTAGCTTTCTTAGCATAATTTGATATCAGTCCAGAACTATGATCTTCATCCTTCAACTGGTGAGGTCTCCTTGCTTTTTGGGGTTGAGTAGTCCCATTATTCCTGCAAAAGTACTGTCTGTAGTCTGAAAGTCACAGAAAAGATTCCTGCTGACATCAGTAGACTTTGAATTAGGTTTGAGCAGTCCCAGCACAGAGCCAAATAACAACTTTCATATACGTTAGAGAATTGCTTACAGAGCATAAAAACTCGTTCGACAATCATTAAAACACCCATGGTTTTGGTGAACTTTTGTTGTTCTTGACTTCAGATTGCAAGCTAACTCATTAGTTTAAAAGTACACTGAAGGTTTTCCTGAATTAATTACAGGCTCTTCAAGTTGCTGAAACAAGTAATTTGTCCATGATTAATGCAAAGTGGTGATTGTACCCACAAAACCTGTTCTTGGGAAAAGAAAAAAAAAGACTGATTCTCTGCCACAACTTGTTTTTAGAAAGATTTATCATGAAACTTGAATTCCTCTGATAAGTTGTGTTACACTCCAGTGAATGCTGTGGGCCAACTTGTGCGAGCAAATATTATTTTCTGTGAGTAATGGCTGCAAAGACCAAGCCATCTGTCAACAACTGACTTCTTTGTACTTCTTACTGCTTCAGTTGCCTTACTCTGGTAGCTAAATGAGATGTTATAATTAGGAACCCACCAACACTGTATTCATTTTAGAGGTCAAGTTCTGAACACACTTTTCTGACAAATCTCCCAGTACTGTCTGTGGGAATGTTATTTGTGTCAGGATTAAGTTCCTTATTTGACTGCTAATTTCATGGCTGGGCTGCACAGCTTGATAATAGGGAAGCTCATAAAATAAAGATGCCTTAATTCTGTGACTAAACTCTGTAATGCATGTGAAAATTGTTTGTATCTTTTTATAATTACTGCTGGTATTTCAGCGTTCACTGCCAGCTCCCACTTTCCTCCATCCACACTCTTATTTCTTCTTGATACTGGCACAAACATTAATTTGATCACTTTCCAACATAGTTGTAGAAAAGTTCTCTATAATTTATAGCTGACCCTGACAGGATTGCTGAAAATAGACAACTGATGAATATCTATATAGCTGTGTGGACATTCATTCTGGTTTATGTTTGCAGAGGATACAGGTGTAGATCTGTTTTCTTTCTGTCTAAACAAACAGATAAGTGAAGTATCTTCTAAATACATTAAGAACAGCAATTACATCTGTTTTTCATACCAGTTATGCTTTGCAGCTTTAGGAATTATTAACTTCTCTAAAAAGCCCCCATTTATTATCTTTGCTTCTGACACACAACAAACCTATACTTCATTTCCTGCATCCACTGCAGCAACAGACCTGTCAGCTCTTGTACTGCTATCTGTGTCTATCTTAGTACATAATTTGGTACAACAGAAGCAAAAAGATCAAAGCAGTTGGTGCTTATGTTTGTCACATATCCCTTATACACATGTGGATATTTTGCTCCAGCCTAGGGTTACTCTGGTTCCTTGACCCAAACTGATGCCTCTGTTCCCAAGCATGATCACCAAGACTGGTGCAGCCAGAGAACAGCAAGGTGGAGAGGTGGCATTAAGCGGTGAGACTGGGAGAAGGTTCCTAGAGGAAAAGTGCTCCCTCATGTTAGGAGGGGTTGTTTGTTGGTTTGGTTTTGTTTAGGTTTTATTTTGTTTTGTTTTGGGTTCCCCCCCCCCCCCCCCCCCCCACTGAATGGAGAGCAGACCAGAACTTCCTGCTATCGCAAGAGCACCTGGGGTAGCAGATGAGGCCTGAGTACAGCAGAAATGTCCCAACAGGTGTTTTCCTATCCCTGACTGACTGTCCACACTGAGGAACAGAGGTCATGCTCCACTGAGATTCTGCATCAGCCTGGGCTGGCTCTCCCTAGTCCCCAGGAAATCAGCTACCTGGTATTCCTCCCAGTGCACAAGCTTTTCCCCATTCCCACACCTCTGGGTGCTGAATGGCACAAGTCTCTGTCTGGGACCCAAGCAGGGCTGTGCTATGGCAGGCTGCATGCACAGCTGGACAGTCACTGGCACACAGCTCAACACTTGTACAGGCTGGGACTAGGAGGGGAGCTTCTGATGTAGTTAGCTGTCCCATCGAGGAGTTCACCCACAACTCATGGCCACAGACATTTATTAAGTACAACAGGCTTTGTAACATACATCATCTCCTCTCAGTCATGATCTGAGTGTCAGAAACATCATGTTACTCCCATTCCACTATAATGACCAGCACAGGGACAGTATACTGGTCTGAACTGGACTCTGGAACACTGACACAGATTTGCTTTGCAAAAGCACTAGAAGCAAGCCAGAGAGTCACTGCTGTTTCTGCTTTTGGAGTGTTCTTCAAAACACTTGTGGGATGCAGGGACAGGATGAAGAGTGTGCTTGGAGGTATGTTGTCCTGTATCCCAGAGCACAGACAGCCAAATGGGCAACATAATCAATGATGGCTCTCACCAGGAGACCAATTCAAGCTCTCCAGAATATGGATACTCCTACTCTGCTGCCCTCAAAGGGTGGTTGTTGCCCTTGCTCATCAAGAATGATTTTCATCCTTTCAAATGTAAGATTGTTTGGTTCATCAGTCCTCTTCACTCATCAGTCATGATGCATCCCTCTGAGACTGCCAGTGCTAGGCTGCTCCTGGGGAAACCTTCAGCCCTTTCATGGCACAGTACAATTTGCACCTTCTGGAGCTTTGCACCTCACCGTTGCAAAAGAGATAAAAGTCAATAGTAAAAGATCAGAAAGGGGGGTTGGACAACAGCTGACACAGGGAAGTTAAATAAGGGTTCTAAGCTAGGATTAGAGAAGATGAAGGGGGAAGGAGTGACAGAGATTCAAAGAGTCAAGGGCTGACTGTTGATGATAAATATGGCAGCAGATACACAGCATTTTGTTCATTTTATAGGTCCCAAAAGACTTCAGATTGTGACAGAAACACTTTGGGGTTTAAGAACTTTTTGACATTCATGCATGCTTTGTGGCAGTACAGCCCACTTTGGACTGGCCCTTTAGTTCTTCTTCAGGGGAGGCATGCTTTTAATTTACACTTTAGAGAACAACTTCTGGAGTAGTTTTCTCCCTAAAGGCTCCCACCTTTTTCTCCCTAAAAGGTGAAAGCCAAGCAACTCCACCAACAAAACTGACATGCACTAAGTAGCAACATTGAAGTAATCTGTTTTAGAACTCCATTGCTCTAAACAAAAATACTTATACAGATTGGGCCAGTGAGTCCCTTTGAAAATTGCCGTTTTATGCTGTTGCAGTGGATCTCTGTTCTTTTCTTCCTTTTTTTTAAAATATTTTTCAATTCTCCTACAGAGTCTTCAATGTATTGTCCTATTCCCATATCTTTTTCTAGTCTCCCAGTTTCCCCATCTGCTCTTCCTGACACACTAGTTCTCCCTCTCTTATCCCTTCTGTTTTTTCTTCTTATCTTTGTCTTCTGGAGCAACAAGCCCATTCTGGAAGTTTTTATTATTTTTCATCCCTTCATCCATGCCTGTCTCTTCTTCCTCATGATGGTGTTCAGCCATTTTCATCAGGTATTCTTTGCTGAACCTTCTTCTTCCCTTCATCCATCCTGTCCTCGGGTCTTGCCTGAATTCCATCCTAATTTCCAGCTGCATCTCTAGTGCTCTGGCTCTTTTTTCCCTGTGGGTCCTCACATGCGACACTTGATACATAAATAGCTTCTAACAAGTACCTACTTGATAGTGAAGTACATCCTGCAGCTTCTGCATTCAACCATTTGCAATTATTTGGTCTCTTCTGCTGTTACCTTAACTGACATTATCTTTTCTTCCCTGTCTTTCTCTTTGAAAAAAAAGAACATAAATCAGAGACAGGTCTTTACTGCCCTCTGTTTAAGGGGTTCCTATGCTCAATATCTTGAGGTTGTAAAAAATTAGTGCAGAATAGCCTGGCTCCCTCATTTAGACCCATTAATTAACTGCTTGCTTGCTATGCTCAGATAGTGCGGTGTTTTTATCTTTTTTTCTTAATATTTTACCTGTAAGGTCTTGCTTGTGCTCGCAACACACAACTCACAGAGTGCTCTGCAAACTGGATCCACAGCATGTACTCTGCAATCTGCAGCTGAACAAGCCATGAGGACAGCTCTTTCACCACAGACAAGTCCACTGCAGACTCTCCAGATGACACTGTTGTGTGTGATATCTGTATTAGATTCTTGTGTGGTTTGTAATACTGGCTGAATGAGCTGTCTCAGTGTAAAATTGTGGAGAAGCTATCTTGTAGTGTTGGTCTTACTTCTTTTCTCATAGATAAATAATAGAAGTAACATCACACTAAAAAAGTAACAATCTTGCACACAATTCTGTTCACGTGGTCAACGGTGGATGTTTTCCTTTTCAATTCAGTAACAAAAAACTTGAAAAATACATTTATTTCCCAGATGTCATATCTGTCAGGTCTGCATTGAGAAAAGCCTTGGTTTTTCTTTTTCCCATATGCTGATTGTTAGGTGACACGAATGTTATACATAAATACAAGTGCTAATATTAGCAAGTTTTGTTACTTTAAAAAATATGGCAGAATTACTAAGAAAACACTCTTCAGTTCTTCCAAACCACCCTTGACGTATTTAAGTTTGGTAAATTGTGTGAGTGGTTTCAAATTCATGTTTTGTGGTATGGGAATACAACTAATTTTCTTCAGTAAAATGAGAAAATTAAGTCTTCTCTTCTGAGACTTCCTTAGTTATAACATGGGTGTTATGATATTCACCCTTTAATAATGCATATAATTTATTTCAGCATAACTGTGATGGCTGAGAGATCCAAATTGACAATTCACAACTCATCAACTTAATTAGCACTTCTAGTCATCTTTGTGACAATGAATAGTTCAGATGAGTCTTGGAACAATAAGGTAATTCTAATTCAAAGTGCATGACCCAAAAGAAACCAGATGAATGCTGATTTTTTTCAGTAAAACTCAAAAAATTTTGTTGTAAAACTTTAGCTTTAAAGGAACCAGGAGTCACAAAACCACAGAATCACAGCTAAGTAGAGGCTGGAGACATAAGGAGGTGTCCAGTCCAACATATATAAACTTGAAGGCCTATCAGCTAGGAGATCAAGGTTTCTTGTGGCTTTCTTCAGTTGAGTCTTGAAAATCAGCAAGGATGGAGACTGTAAGACCTCACTAGAAATCCTGCTTCAATGAATGACTGTCCTTAGGGCAAAAAAGTTTTTTCTTATATCCTATCAGAAATTTTTAGTTTCAATTTATGTTTATTGTCTCTTGTCCTCCTACAGTCTTGGTGGCTCTCTGTTGAACTGCTTCATTTTATTAACACTGCATTTTTTTTGTGGAGAACCTGAAACTGTATGCAATGTTCCAAATGTGATCTAACAAGTACCAAGTAGAGAGTGATAATCACATCCCTGAATCACCTGTCTGTGCTTAGCATAGCCCAGGATACTGTTATCCATCTTGGCTGCCAGAGCACGTTGCTGGCTCATGCTGGCTCATCTTGCTGTCTGTCAAGGTGCAGAACTTTGCTCAGATTACTGTAAAATACCATAATATTCCTGTGTCAGCCCGTTCCTCCAGCCTGTGTCCCTCTGCATGACAGACCTGCCCTTAAGTCTGTTCTTTCCAATTTAGTGTCATTTGCAATTTTGATGGAACTGTACTCAAGCACCTCCTGATTGAGTCACTGGCAAGGTGTTGGACAGGACAGGTCCTGGAATAAAGCCATGCCACAGTGCACTTGTTGCATCCTTCTAGTAGTGTGTGAGTCATTGACCAACCTCCAAGCCTGACCAACCTCCAAACCTCCAGGCAGGTTTTTGCCCTTCCAACTGTCCTCTCCCCCAGGCTATAAAGTTCTAGTTTGTTTACTAGAGACAGCAGGGAAAGGCTTGATTTTAAAGAGTTGCACTTAAAAATAATGTTGTAGTAAGAGCAGTCAGCCTTCCTAGGGCTAGGTTCAGTCAGAACACTGAATGTGAGAATGTACAGGCAAGAATTGCTCCCCAGTGGGCATATAGAGCTGGGATGCTTTCTTTGGGTATAGATTCCAGCTCACTCTTTTTTTCTCCTCTGTCATTCAAGAACTGGTTGTGGCTAATGCCCTTTAAAATGTTAGAATTACTCAAAATTTCTGTATCATTACTGCATTGCAAAGGGTCCAGGCTTTTTGCTGGCCTCTCCTTGCAAAGGTTTGTAGCTGTGGTATTGCAATACATGTGTCATATCACCCATATGGGTGCACTCCAGGTCTGACGCTGGGGCTGGATTCCCATGCAGAGAATACAGGAAACAAAGGTGAACCTCCATGCCTACAACTTGGGGGGCAATAAAAACAAGCCATTGTTTATAGTCTGTGCATATTTTGTTTAACTCTTTTGGGCAGTCCATATAAATTAGGATTGTACAGAAGGTAGAAATGTAGAAACTACATGGATTCTAGAATAGCCAAGTAGGTGACCTCACTACTAAGCACCACGCACAGTGGCATTTTCCCCTGTAGGAAGAACACTAAGTATGCCAGTCCAAAACACTCTAGAGGGTAAGAAAATAGGTGTTCATATTTTCCTATGAAAAGGGGGGATTGGAGGAGGTTTTTCGTGTTTCTCTTTGCTATAAAACTACCTATTTATTCCTGCATTGCCTACTGAAAATTGCTTTGGGCCTGAACTGCAATGTCATCTGCAGCAAAACAGTCTCAAAGACAGCATTAGTTGATGTGGGTCAAAATCATGCCAGAACAGATTCAAACAGATAAGAGGAAGGATGATTGCAAATTTGTTGCTTGCACAATATCCTGATATTATTTTAATTGAAGGTACAGATATAGTTGCAGTGGATTCTGACAGAGGAATTGATAATTTTTGAGACTTAGCCCTGAGATAGTTTTAGGTATGTGTGAACTTGTCAAGCACATATAAATATGAAGTTTAGGTACTTCTTGAAAAGGCACTTTTTTATGTGCCCCCCCAAAAAAGTATTTAAATTCCAACTGGGTCCTTCTTTGGTTATCTAAATCCTTTTCTGACATTTCCCTTCTTGTCTAGCTCTTTTTCCCCAATATGAGTGGCAGTACAGACAGGGAAAGGGTGCTTGTTAACAAAATCATATTTAAAATCACAGGAAGTTTTCCAGCTCACCTGGATGAGCTTTTGATAAGGACCTTGCTCATAGTTTATTTTTCCCACTGCTTCAGTCTTTTGTGGCAGAGGATCTTTATGAACCTAAGCATAGAAAAGCATTTACAGGTCTCAGCAAATAACAGATATATTTCTAAATTACCAGTTTTATTGATGAAACAGAAGAAGACAAGACATTTTATACAACAACCCTACCCTTACTGGGTAAAGGAAAATTAGATAAAGAAAACATTTAATACCAACTGCCACGGAATAAAAGCCTCAGCCAAACAGGACTCTTGAAACCACAAAATCTGATAACTGTTCACTGGATTAGGCTGCCCAGAGTGGAATCTCCATCCCTGGAAGTGTTAATTTGGCATGGGGATGTGGCACTTGGTAATATACTTTAATAGTGAACACAGCAGTGGTGGGTTAATGGTTGGACACAATCTTCTCAGATGTCCTTTCCAGCCTTAATGATTCCATTATTCTTTGTAAAAAATGTGTTGGTTTTGTTTATTATATGGCTTTTATTTTTTTTTTCACCTGTGTCTTTGCATCAGAGCTATTGGTTAAAGATACATGTATCTCAAAGAATGTGCATAGTGGCTAAAATGCAATTACGTGAAGATTGATGAAAGATGTGGAGTGCTAAATCATAGATGAAACAAAAATTGGTTTGTGTTTTCTGTGCTTCCAAAGCCAAACATTTTATCATTATGAAATTCCATAAAACATTGCCAGTAAAAGTAATGCTTACAGAACATTAAGACAGCAATACAACAGATTGTCTTCCTGTATTTCATCCTTCCTAAATTTTGTTAGATTAAATAGTTGCTAATAATTTTTACAGTTTATTTTTGTGGACACAACTGGCAATTTAATATTTCTGAAATTCCTGGTTTTTAAGAGTTTTAATATTGATCAAAATATTTAAGCTACTCAAGATCATTTGGCTTCTTTCTACCTGCCTGCCTCTCAGCTTTTTAAGAAATGACAAGCACATTATGCCTAGAAGCCAAATATTTTTCTTTCTTTTAAAAATTTTTAATTTTTAATGGACCCTTTTGACAATCTTTTTGTGGTAGACATTCTTTAATGCCTGATCACTAAGAATTTTTTAACATTGCAAAAAATTTCCCTGTATATGCTAGCCAGTGGTAAACATTCTATTATTCACCAGGTTTATTCTTAGATATTGTGCATAACCTCTGGTATTCTAAAACATCTACACAACTGAAGAATTTGGTAAGTGTCTGCCACCTCTGGAGAAAGAAAATTATCTCCCATTTATTTTAGAACTGTGTAAGGCATCATGCTTTGATCCTCATCAGTCCATGTCAGACCTTTGCTTGATCACTCACCTTCACAGTTGTAGGTATTTCACCATGAGAACAGGATTCAAACGCTTTCAACCCTTAGGAACTGGCCCAAAATCACTGAGTATCATGTCATACTTGTGTCATTGGCAATTTAAAAAAAATGCCAGTACTTTCAAAAAGCAGTCCTGTAAAACTGCCATGTGTCCATGTACTAGTTTATGCTAAGTATAACAGAGTTAATTAATCATTCTGCTTAGTGATTTTGAGAGGTAGAAACTTGATATTCTGGCAGACATAATGTTGTTCATAAGCAGCTGCTGCTGCTAAGGGAAACTCTCACAATCTGTTGTATTTATCCATCATTTATCAAAGGACAATGAAGATAAACAAAAGATGATATCATCACTGTGCATTCAGCCACCACAAAGATGCTCTGCTACAGTTGTCATCACAATAGGGAACAGACAGAAAATGTACACCACCACTGGCAGTGTAACTGAATGCTCCTGAAAGGGAATTGCATAACAGTGCCATCTCCTCCTTCCAGCATGTGAGATGGAGCTGACTGTGATGTCAATCAGGAAAACCAGAACCTTGTCTGTTGTCTGAGCTGCCTCTCCCAATAGAACAGGGCTTTTATGGGACCCTCCACAACCACAGTGATACATCCACTTCCTTTTACTATTTACCTTTCTCTTAGAAGACTTTTAGAGATGATACTTTAAACTTCTAGTTTTGTTTCTCCATGGAGTTGTCAACATTATCCCAATATATTAGTGCAACATATCTCCTTTCACTGTCAGACCCTTTGTATAACGGAGAGAATACTTCAGTAATTTTGTAAGATATTTTCTAATGAATTTTCTTGTTATTCTGGTGCTTTTGTCTCATATCATTTTTGGGATTTACTTTTCATTAAGCATAAAGTTTCCTAAATTTTAAGATAACTGGCATCTCATCCCCTTGTGTACTGAGAATTCACCACCTAAAGGCACCTTTCATGTAATATCTGCTTACCAAAGAACTGAAAATATATAGTGTAGAAAGCTGAGTGTAACTCAGCAATGAAAATGAAAGTTACAAACAGAACCACATTAAATGTCCAGGGAATGCAGGAAAAGAGTTAGCCATTTCCTTGTCTGAATCAGAAATGTTGATGGTGGAAGGCTGTTGTGGAGCCCATTGGCTTCACTCCCATTGCCAGGTGTAATTCTGCATCTGACTATAATACTGCAGTGGCCTCCCCTACCATGTCTTGGTGAAGAGACACAAATGGCCATTTGGTCTTCAGGAAGATGGCTCAATTGGTATTGCAAACAAAAGCAAATGACTTTCAGCTGTCAGCCACAAAGGTGACCATTGAAATGTATTCTATGAGGTGATCCTCTGACATGCAGCTACAAGGCAAGAGCATGGTTAAAATAAAACCAGTAGAGATTAGACGAGCCAGTGGATAGATTTGCATTCACTGGCATTATAAGTGGGGCTGTGGCACCATTTTTTCTTGTCAGGTTTTGCTTAAAGTGTAAAATCACATGGTAAATGTGAAACCTGAAAGGGTGAGCGGTGTTCCCTTCCTGCCTATCATTAAAATCCATTACCCCACAAGTTAGTGTAAGACATAAATGGCCGAAGTAACCATCTTTAATGAAGAAGTAGAAGTGGTAACAAGTCTGCAGTTTGGAGGGGAGAAACCTGTAGAGATGTGCTCCGGGTTTGCAAAATCATGAAGGTGGTTAATGAGATAAATGCATGCCAAAGTTTTATTCACCAAGTCCCACAAGACTGGAAATAGGGAGCTGTAGTTTAAAACAGATAAAAGCAACTGGTGAACCAGTTACCACTGTTGCCACAGGAGTCTGTGAAAAGCAGAGTATTGGCAGGTTTTCCAAAAGGGATTGGACAAATTACCAGGCAGCAAGCTGATAGGCACTGTTGGGAATTAGACAGGGATGAGGAGATCTGTTTGAAACTGCCTTACTCCAGTAACTACTCCAGTAACTTACTTCTCAGATACTGCCATTATCTCTTCTGCCATGAGCAAATACCTCTCTCTTCCCATTGCTGCAGAATAATGAAAGATTTTCTATAAAGACACCAGGGTACCTACCTGAGTGCTTTCTAAATGTTCATGTGCACTGCTTTTTCTGGTGTGCAAGCAGATCTTCCCTCTGGAATGTTATGCACATTGTCTCTTTTCCTGTAATTCATGGACAACAGAAATTTAACCTTTCCCATATTTCAAAATGCTGCTGAATATTTCCTATATTTAGGCATCTTTTCCCACATCTTTTGAGACAAAATCTGTGTGAGAAAACTATGTTACTCTCCTCTGGGCTTCAATTTGTTCCTAGTTTTATTAAAAAGCTAATTTCAAAAGTGTTTAAAAGGGGACATTATAGTCCATAGACAACCTCACACACAGATGAGGAGAAATTTTGGATTTTAAAATTGAAATAACATCAGGTTCTGGAGAGAGCCCCACAACACTGACAAGCCTCACTTTGCTGTCAGGAAATATTTTTTACCGAGTCCTTAAATCTTACTTTTCAAGTGGGTCTGCATCCACCTTATAGTGCAGTCATCTAGACCATGTTTCCCAGCTTTTTTTGTGAGAAAGTTTTGAGGACTGTGTTAGAAAAATCATGTTCAAGTCACACCAACAGCAGTCTCAACAGTTAGATAACCTGGTGTGAAATTAGTCTGGCTCTATACAATTTCTTCTTGCCATACTCACAAAGATTGTTTCTTATCAGTGTATTATTTACTAGGTAGTCATAAATTGTTTGTCTTCCATCACAGTTCAGAATCATTTTGTATATTGAAGTTAGGCTGAGTTGTTTAAGGTCTCCAATATCATCTCATTTCCCTTTTTATGACTGGGTCATCCATCATCTTCAGGGGCATCAGCCATGCCCCTCTATCGCTCTGGAAGCTCAGCCTCCTTAGTCTCTTTCCCTTCCCTCATGGGGCTTTTCTAACCTGCACTGCCCTAAGAGTCACTTGACAGTCACATATCTCAGGCATTATCAGTTAGTCAGCCTCTCTTCCTGCTCCTAAATAACCCTAGTGTATCTCACTAATGCACCAATCACTTGTTCTTAGGGAGCACCCTTAATTCTCTTTCCTGGACCACCTCACATTATTGGGAATAGCCCCTGGTGAATAACCACTTCACTGTTCCCCTAAAAACCCTCTTGTTCTATGATTTTTATTGACCTCACAAGAGTTCAGTCTGTTGAGGCAGCTGGCTGGAGATCTTTTACTCCATTTTTCCTCTGTATTGTCCCGTTCTCTTGTCATAGCTCTACGTTTACTTGCATGGATGTATTTTCCTTTGCATGGTTTCTTACTTTGCTGAACACAAGGGGTTACTGATCTGTGACAAGGTCTCCTGGATATTTCCATAGTACACTTAATGGTTAATGACAGAGTAGGATTTAAGGAATCAATCTACAAGGTAAAAACAAAATATGGTTGTTGTAACTTTCTTAATATTTTAGTTCTCATAGTTTCAGAGTACAAGAAAAAACAAAACACAAATAAAATGCAAATTCAAAACAGAGGTATTGATTAATTTATCCAGTGTATGTTAAAAATGCACTGCTAATGATAATAAATCTCTCTTTCTTGAAAAAAAATATATTTTGAATTATTTCAGTATTCTTCTAGATTCCCATACCCATTTGCTCTGGATAAAGCAGACTATCCTCCTAAAATAGAACTTTAGGTCTCTAAATCAGCTAAGCGAGCTATGCCATGACATTTCAAAGCTTCTAAATAGTTTAAGAAAATCAACTCCTAACAGTACTAAAATATCTCATTGAAATACACAAATTTAGTAATATTCCTCAGAAGAAAAATGTTTTTCCTTCTTATGGCATTTATGTTTAATCTTGTTTCCTATCTATGCTTTTGCTTCCAAGAATTATTGTGACAGTCATTAAAGTAAACATTCCTTTTAAAATCTATCAATCACCATTGACATTTTTTTGTTTTATGGCACTTTGCAGTTCTAGAAACAAAATCTTTCCATCCTTTGCTAAATGTCAAAGATGGCACAAAATGCTATGTTTCACTTGTCTAAGTGAAATAGTTTTCTACTTTTTTAAAAAGAGCACAAGTTTATCTCCCTGAAAGAGAGAAAATAAGAGATGGTTCTGTATCTTTTCAAGTGTTGCAAAAATCAGAATACAATATTGGTAAGGCTAGTTTCCAACACAGCTGTATCTCCTCTAACAGTCATTTAGACATTGAACAAATTTCCAATTATTTACTCTTGCAGGCTGCTCTAAATTCATTTATTTTGAGTTAAAAGTGCAGCAAACAGAACTGAAATGATGATGGTAGCTTAAACAATTTATTTTCTCCAATGGAACAGTGTTTTCATTCTTCAGCATCTCTTCTCTGCTTTTCAGTGCTAATATTAAAATGTAAAGCTGCTCATTTATTCCTCGAGATTTTTTTATTCCCTAAAAAGTTCTTTTAAAAATTTTAAAACCTATAATAACATTGTTCTGGTTTGGTTTAAAAAATGTTATTATTCATGTGATCTAAGAAACAGTTGGATGAAATGTCTTTGTAGGCATGTCTTAAACATTTTTTCATGAAGTTTTCATTAAGTAAATTTTCATTTTTCCTGTTAAGAAAATATTACACCATAGGAATCAAAATAGTAATGGAAATGTATTCCTTTGACAGACTTAACTGAGAGTTTTCAAGCATGCCCAAGGTTTCAATCACTCTCAATCTTTAAATTCGTGGATGTGTGTGGACAATGGCAGGTCTGGATTGGCCAATCCAAATTTCTTGATTATCTTTTGTGAAAAATGACCTCTCTTTATGGAAACTGAGAAGAATATTATTTGAGTAATAAAAAAAAATACTGAGCTGGAAAGATCCTTGAACACTTGAATTAATTACCCATCTCAGAGACTTGCATTTCAGAAGCAAATACATTCCAAAAGTTTTTGCTTTGTTTATTTTGGTTTTATCTGAGAAATACATTCTTTTTTTCCTGGTAATAGAGAAGCATGGACTAGTGTTCAAATTCCTATGTATAGAGCAATTGCAAATAACACACAAATTTGCTACAGAATAAAAGTGGCATTGTTGGCAAATTATTTTAAGGCACTGTTGTGGCAGTACTAAGAAGGCTTCTTTCAGTCTCTACAACAAATTAATGGGGGAAAATGTGGAGTGCCTCTGACTCAGTAATATGGAGAATTTTTCAAAATTAGTTAAGCTAGCTCTTTGCTGGTTTTAGGACAATGCTTTAATCAGGATTTCCATTTTCAATCAGATATGTGTTTCTGAGTTCTACGTACATGACCAATGTTAGTCAGCTGCCTGTGTTTGTAGTCCAAAGGCTGAATCATTATAAATAAATAAACCCTGATCTGAATTTTAATTCTTGCATGGAAAGACTCTGGGATTCTCACTTCTGCTTCCCTGGGGTTGCCTGCCAAAAGAGAGCAGTGGTCATTCCCAGTCAGTGCTCCACAGAAGGCATCAGGAGCGGCTGCAGTGGGTCATCCCCCAGTGCCACTAGCAGGAGCAGCACTGAAAATGAGCAATGCAGGTTAGACCTGTGCTCCCCTTGAGCCATAGCCAGCGTTGTATCTCCCCTGCCTGACTGCAGGTGAAACACTAGTCTAGTCTAATTCTTCATTTATGTTGTCTTCCCACCTCCCAAAGGTGTTGAAACGCAGGATTTCAGAACATTGCATGGCATGTGCTGAAGCAGCAGCCACATTTCTGAAGGATGGGGCTTTTAGTAAAAGTAGAGACTGGAAATGTAAAAAAAATTGCTGCTGCTGCAAGCCAGACAGAGGTAATGTAAACTGATTTGTGCCTGTGTCTCCTTGATGAACCATTCTTTTCAATCTTTCTTCTGAGGCAGACTAGCAGCAGTGATGGAACTGTTAGGAATTGAGAGCTACATCCCCAGGCCAGCTGAAAAGGACACCAGACACAAGATTCAAACGTGGATCTTCCAGGCTCTTTGTAGTTATACCTGTGATAGCTGGGGTCTGGTCTGTAGAACATTTCAGCTAGGCAGTGATAGTATCTTTCCCACAACCCCTTAAACACAGGCCAGTCATTTTAAAACTCTTTGCTCTTGTCACTGAAGTTACTACACTGTGTTACCTGAAGACATATGTGATTTTATCCTAAATGTTGGCACAGAAAAAAATCAGGGTATGTAAGTCACAGCCCTTAGAAAATAAGACTTAAAGATGTTTGAAGTTGACCTGAGAATAAAAAAAAGAACGTCAACAGAGCTAACCCATTGAAGTGGAATGATATAAACGTATTTCCTGGGTTTTGTGGTTTTTTTGGAGGGACAGTGGCTTATTATCATGATCTCTAAGCAAATGGTGTAGAAAAAACATGATTTTATATAAAAAAGAACGAAATCTCACATTTCCCATTTTTTCAGCCTAAACTAAATAACAGTTTTGCGTGAAGTTTCAGAGAACCAAAACTCATATTTCTGATGAATTTTTGATTTGTGATTGATGTTGTGCAATTTTAACAAATTTATTTTCAGCCAAAATTCACTTTCTATTCTCCACCCTAATCCTTTGGTCATGAACTCAGTATTCATCACAAGATAAGTAAATTACAGTGCTTTCCACCCACAATAAAGAATAAATTCTAAATCAGTGTTCTATTTCAGAAAGGTAAAGGATTAATAATATTTTGTTTTAGCAGGGTCTTTGACCAGTCCACTCAGAGGCCTTCCTCTCTTTTCCTAAATTTCACGCTGTTGAACAGCATTCTGGTCTCAGTTTCCCATGCTAAAATGAGAAGTTTAAAATTCTCTTCAATTTTTTCCCATTCCTTTCTACTGGAAAGAGAAAACATGTTTTGGGTTGCTGAGGGAGCAGTTTCAAGGACTTAGTGTAATCTGTCAATTTCAACACGGTCATGTTCATCCTGAGAAGCAGGAAGATCAACAAAAACTGCAAAATCTCAAAAGGAAATGAAATTAACAACTAAAATATGAAAATTAATAACTAAATATAAAATTTCAAATTAATAAGTAAACATACCAAATAACTAATATCCTGAATAACTAAACAGCAAATGTATGGGGCAGGTTTGTTGTTCTCCTTGGCTGTGTGAGCAATGGCCAGAGGTAGGATGGGTGCCAGAGCTGAGCCCTTCCCCTGGGGCACTCCTCCCTTCCCACCTGCACTCCAGGACAACTGGCACCTGTGGAGGTGCAAGTCTTGCAAGTAAGGCATGCCAATGAAGAGGGGAGGAGGATGTCATTTGGCTAGTTGAGCTCTCTAGTGGGGTAATCAGTTGTGCTCCTCCTAGTCCTCCATGTGATAGAAATTAGAGTTTCTTCCTTGAGAATTCATTTATTCTTGTGATTTTGCACGTAGAAGATTCGAAATCCATTTGTTTTGCCTTTGTCCTCTCTTCCATGTATTATCTCA
This sequence comes from Fringilla coelebs, assembly GCF_963513975.1. Lineage (NCBI taxonomy): Eukaryota > Metazoa > Chordata > Aves > Passeriformes > Fringillidae > Fringilla > Fringilla coelebs. Next base: position 129,378,324 of record NC_140028.1, read on the forward strand.
CTAATGTCATTTAGTATCAACATTTGCTTCACTTTAAGTAAGTTTGCAGTTTTAATGGACTTCATGGCTCTCCTTTAAGTGCTCTCACATCAACACTGAATCATGCAAATCTGTGCAAGTACTTTGTCAACAACCATTCAGCCTCCTGAAGTGTGCTAGCCATTTCTAAATTTACATTTATTACAGTGCTATGGGCACTAAGGATATCAAACTATTAATAAAATTGGTGTGAGGAATCTAGTTAAAAGGAGCCTTTCTTCTTCAGTTAGTACAAAAAAGGAAATACTTCTTTCTAGTCATATCCAAGCTAAAGCGACCTGAAATCGGCCAATTTCCTTTCCAATACATATTTCTTTGCCTATAAATAGGTAATTGTAATTACAAGTCCCTCAGTTAGGCCTCTGTGCACAATTTTACCATTTGTAGTAGAAATAAAAAGAAAGCAGTATCAAAACAGAAATTAAAAATATCTTACAGCATTTAGCGTACACTGAACACTGTTCCTAATTCATTGTCTCAGTAATCAGCTCACCATCAAATCCTGAGGAAACAGCTAAGGTGAAGCAGTGTATAGAAGTCCAGTGGTTTCAGTAGTTTGACAGAAAGGATATACCTAAAAATGGGTGGGTTATTCTCTTGGTAGGAGAAGGACTAGATGGTACTGAATAGTTGCATTGCCCTGCAAACAGGCCCCAGGTCTCACCTCTCATTCATAACAGGACATGAAAAACCTGAATCAAGATTTGTTCTTAAATGCTGGGCATAGAGCTTTTTCTGCTTTCTTTCATCGCATATTGAAAATGCAAATATTTAGTTTGAGACTTTTAATGTGGGAGATAAAGGTCAAAACATCTAATGCCATGTTTCATATTTGAAAGCAAATTAGAGCTTAAGTGATTTGGTTATAACTTCAGCAGAAACTTACAACACTTTGAGCATTGAATTCTAACCTTTTATTAATGCTTCTATGATAATTTTGGAAAAGAACTGATTTTATCTGGCATCATTTAGCTATTGTCCACAAATGTGATATTTTACACTGTTGAAAAGGACTGAAGAGGCATTTTTGAGAATTGTTCTCTGCCTGTGCACACCTGCACCCCAGAGCTGCAGCTGGCATCTCCACAGGCTCATCATTGCTTTGTGCACGATGTGCTTCTGTCTAGCAAATATGGGTTTGTGGTGACATGAAACTGTGAAAGCAAGATGTTTGCCAGTATTCTTCTGAGAAAGTGATAAAGGATCTGAGAGAGCAATTAAGAATCAATATGAAAGTATTCTCTTGAAGCTGCACTTGTTGCCATTTTTAATACTAGTTAGTACTACTACTGTCAGGTGACTGAGTTAGTGCCTCACACACCTAACAGAGAAATCCTGTCTTGAATTTCAAAGCTCTGACAGGAATCTAAGGGTCTGTGAGAGGAAGTGTAGAAACCCTGAGTTGCCACTAGTTTAAAAGCTGGCTTAGGTTCAGTTAATATCAGCAATGTGCATGTCTGCTAGTTACAGAGGTATATGTAACTCTAATACTTAAGATGCATGCAGAGAGGAGTGATGAAGAGTGACAGCTGAGCAGAATGCTGATTTACGTGGATGTTAAATATTTCCTATTTCTAAATTAAGTCATTTGTTATCTCCTCTACTGCTATCTCTTAATTGGTGCTTAAAAGTCCTCATGTTGCATGTACAAGGAAAGATATGCAGGGTAAATGTGATAAGAACCTAAAGTGCACAGCAGATAATGAAGAGTTCTGAAATATGCAATAACGGCCCAATTCATGGTCAATGGTCCTGTTAGAATTTGTTTCCCATTGGTTTCAGTTTAGGAAAACATGAAATTGCAGACCTAAATCCAATTCCCTTAACTTATCTCTGGCTTTGCTGACTGTGATGAGACTTCAATGCACATTCACATTTGCATATGTATTTATATCTTCTTGTGAATAAAATTTTCCCGAAAAGGACTATTAGTCACAGTACGTAGAAACTGGCTTTGTGAACCCAGAATCTATAATTCTCATCAATCTTTTCCTATAAATTATGCCAATTCATAAAAGACAATCTTGGAATGAGGAATGTTTGCATATGGATTTCTTTGTAGCCAATAGTTGATGAATTAACAAGGTAAGAAGAGGACTTGAGCTCACTTTTGGACTGCAAGAGTGGTTTGGCTGCTGGAACATGCAAATGGCTTTGTATATCTGCTTTTACATTAATCAGTATTTAGTCAGCAAGGGGCTCTATCTGTATTCATGGCTGTTGTCACACTGTGAAGACATTCACTTCCCCAAACTACATTTCAATCTGTGGCATAACTGCTTTTAATCAGTTTCACAGGGATGGAAGTTGGCCTCAGAACGAGTGAGCATGAAACCTGGCGCCTGTTACAACTTGCAGGCTTACACTGACTTCACAGGAAATAGGAAAATGACCATAGTGCAAAAAAGCCAAATGTAGGACTTCAGGACAGTCTGTCTTTTCACAGCCTTCATATGTGATATCTGATAGATAAAGAGAGAAAGTTGCATTCTTGAAGATGAAACATTGCACCATACTTTCGGGCTGAAATAACAGATGTGTCAGCTATGGAGAGTTTGAAGCTGCCTTTGGCGGGGAGCACAGCACAAAGGGCTGATGACATGACACAGCACAGTTATACTGCACACCCTGTCTTGCCACATGAGCATCCAGAAAAACAAGCAGTTTCAGAGGGTTTAGTTGTTTCAGAGTGCTGAGCACATGGAGTGGCACAGACAGCACTTTGTTGGAAAGTGCCAGGGTTTAGCCCGTCTTTAGCCTGTGTCTGAATATGCACAGCAAAGTTGCAGCCTTGTTCCAGAGGCTTCCTCACCTATTCCCATAATCCCAGGTATCTTGCCTGGCTTGGAATAGTCATAGCAGTGGAGCTGGGGTTTCATGGCAGGACACTTATCATTTTCCCTCTGCGGAATAGTGGATGAATACAAACTGTTGTTGGGGTTGGTGTACCCACCAAACTGTGGGTCTTGCCAACGTTGTGCAGAGCCTCGTGTGTCGAAGAATTCTTGGCAGAACAAGGTCATGCTATACTCCTACAGGAACTGGATAACCCTGGCCTGCAGATTGCAGAGTTACTTTGAAGACCGAGCATCATCCTGGAATAGGTACAACAAGGAAGAATAAGCATTGTGCAAGGATGAAGCCGGATGCCAAACATGATACAGGAACTGCTAATTTAGCACACCTTTGCTAAAAACGCTTACAGTGTGACAGCAAATCAGCAAATAACATGTATGTGTGAATACAGCCACTTAACCAACGAGCATTAGGCAGTAGTGGCATGAAACAGTGTACAGAGAAGCATAAATATGCCAAAATTACTTAATAAAGTAGAACGAAATGTAGCCATATTGGTGGGATTGTCGTTACTTGGCGACTCTCGGTGGGACCCTCTTCACCTGTGCAGCTCAGGAACTCCGTTTTTGCTCAGTTTGGACAGCCAAGGGTGAGAGCGCTGCCATGGAACCTACAGAGACATGTCTGCTGTGCTCAGGCCCCATAGCTGCCCCAGGGCTCTTGGAGCAGCAGAAGCTCTGACCCACTCTCCCTTCAGTGCACACAAAAAAATCAACATGAAGAAGCAGTTTCCCTCCAGGAGCCTGCTCTGTCCACTCTCACTGCTTAGCATGAAATTTTCACCCTGCTGTTTTTGACCACTCCGATGCCCGAGGCTGCTCCTTCTCTCCTGGCTGCACAGAGGACAGCAGCTCCCAGGATACAGAGTCCCTGGGGCACAGAGGCTGCTGGTAGCTGCCCACTGCCCACTCCTGCTGTGGGAGAGAAAGTTGCTCTTTTGAAACCAAACTCTTTCTGCCCTTCACCAGCTGGCTCTGGCAAGAGCAGTGGGCCCACCCTGCCTGAACTGAGTCCTGGATAACCTGGGGTCTGCTCAAGCAACCAGTGGAGAAATGCTGTGCAGTCCATCAGAAACTCAAGGATACACCAGCTTTCTTCTCTCTCTCTGATGGACAGCTGAGCCAAAGGAGCTGCACTTTCTCTTTTCCTTGCTTCAGCCTGTTGTCTCCGTGCTGCTGCAGGTATTCAGAAGGGTGCAGACCAGGAAGCTATGCTGCAGCCCCACAGCTGAGGACATGCTACAAAGGGGAGAGAAGAGGGAGAAAGAACACGAAAGTTGTGGTTGCAAGGCACCCAAACACAGCTGGCAGAAGCCCTCAGTCTGCCTTGATCCTCAGGAGATCCTCAAAGCTGGTGGAAATGACGACTTTCTGTGAATGCCCTTTGGCCCTGGTGTCGGGACAGTCTAAGTGGTTTCCTGGAGATGGAAGGTTGGCAGGGTGCTGAGGGGAGCTGCAGTGAGCCTTGGCAGAGGCTCTGGGCCCACAGCTAGCTGTTCTTCATCCTCACTGGTCAGTGCTGGAGGCCAGCAGAGGACAGGCAGTGGCTTTGAGTCCTCCACTGCTTGCTGTATACCTCCAGGTGCTGTGACTTCTTCAGTCAGCCCATGGTAGTCAGGTAGTTTTGATGTCAGCCTTTCGTATGTCCTGTTTTTACTGTTTGGCTATGCTACTTCACACAGTGCTTACACTTGGATTTCTTCCCTAATTCTCTTCCCCCTGTGATTTCAATATCTCTAACACTCATCTCTTCCAGTTCATAAGTTACAGGCATGTTCCTTTCCTCTTCCATCCAACTTCTCTTCTTTATTAAAGTTTTCCCCTTGGCTTCAATAGTTTTGCAATAAACATCTGTAGCTATAGAGGGAGCATCCTTGCTTTCAGAAGTCACAGATTTTTATTTCCAGTTGTGCTAGAAGATCCCATTCTTGGCTTCTGGCCATACCTTCCCCTGTGCACTGTGGTTCCTGTGGAACCTATCAATCTCTGGTGCAAATTCACTGGTGCCACACATTCTGCTCACCTGCCTCAGCAGGGCTTGAGCTTCCTACTGCTGAGGCCATTCCTCCAGTCTCAGGCTCAAGGACCCTGGGCTCTCTGTGCACATGGAGATGTAGATGGGTGCATCTGCTTTGAGGAGCTGAATTCCATTCCTAGGACTCCAACTTGACAGAAGTTTCCCTTCTGCATCTTCCAGCTCTGCAGATGGTACACACTCCATAGCTTCTGATTATACTGTCAGTGATACATGCATAACTGATAGAAAAATGGATTCTGGAGGATGGTAGGTCTTATTATTCTTTGGATTTGTTGATAGTAAATACCTCTCTCATTCCTAGAATTATTGCTGTCGTATTTAGTACTAAAATTACAGACTAAGTGGTGCAGCAAATTGTTTCTATGACATTCAAAAATAACAGACTCAAAAGACATCAGTCTAAATATACTGAGCTGCAATATGTTCCAGCAATTCAGTCCTTTAAATGTGCCTATTGAAGTAGAACTGCACTGGGCTGTGATGGGAGTAGGAAAAGGATGAGTGTTTTATCAGTGTATGGTGAAAGATAGTCTTGTAGCAGAAGGGTTGATTGGACCTGTGAAGGCAAAGACTATTTCCCTGCTCTGCTACAGATTGCAAGTGCAAACTCGGACAAAGCAATGTAAAATACATTGAATTCAGTGGCCTAAGTTAGAAGGGCTAGCTCTGGAAAAAGGATGTAGCGTTTTAAGCATGAACAGACACATGCATTGCTTCTACTTCACCTATTTGTACCTATTCCAAGGGCTCTCATTCACCCCTTTTCCCTTGAAACCTCATCTTAACCTGCTGCTGAGACACTTATCTTCCTTTTTTCAGGCGTGTTTAAGTGCTGGGAAAGAGGTCTTAAGAGTCAGGATGTTTTCAAAATAGAGGCCCTAGTGCTGAACTCGAAGGCACAGATCAATAGGTGTTGAAAATTCAGCTTGCTGCTATATTTTGCTGCTATTATCCCTCTCAACAGAGTCCCACTAAGTCCCCAAGAGTGTCAAAAGAAGGATAATGTACTAAGCAAATCTGATTTTAGTTCTTTTACATCATTCCCCTGTCTGCTTCAATACTCTTCTAGGCAGTAGGCTAAGTCATATTAACATGGACGTTTTTTGGAAACCAACCGCAAAGAAAATGTTTGCAGGTCTGGCACAAGGAAATGTTTGTAATGCTGTTAGCAATTACTTTTTATGAGATTATTCTCTGAAACAGGTGACTCAGACCTTGTGTTGGCTGTAGGTTTGAGACAAGACATGAATTCTAATTTTTATGAGTTAGCCTGAATTCGTGAATGGAAGAAAACTCTTGTCTGGCAGAGTCACACACACACACAGCTCTCAGGAACTGGTCTTCCAGAGGTCAAAAAGTCCCTTTAATTTTGTTCCCAGGCATTTCCAGGGAGGGGTCTCTCTCTGTAAACCATTCTGTCTTTTTCTGAGGGTCTGGAGGGAGGTATTGTTTCTGTCAAATATATGTCAGCTAACTAAATTTATTTTGATACTCTGTCTTGGTATGAAATCCTCTGTTAAGGCTATGATTTCTTTTTCAAAATGAGATCTGCCACACTTCCATTTTCTCTATACCTTTTGATTACAAATTGAAGGAAGTTCAGGAAAATAATGTAGGCAAATTTGTCCATTTTGTAACCCAAAAGAGTTCTATGCACACCCAGACAGATAAAAGTTGTAACTAAACATTTCATTTCATTCCATCTAGCCTCTCCTTCCTTCAAGCCTCCCAAGGCAGCAGAGTAAATAAAAAGGCAGCATAGATAACACTGTTTCAAGCAGCTGTGAAATGAGTCCTCTGTGTACAGTACTAAACAATTCAAATGACCAGAACTGAATATTCCTGTTAAGTTTTGTTGCAAGAATTTGGTGGTCTGTGAGCTGTGGTTGTCTTATCATGCTCTTTTCTTCCTTTATATTTTTTCCACTTGTGTAACCTGTGCATGCCTTGGCACTCTCTTGAGCAAGGTGCTGTACCAGTTTGCATTGCAGTTATCATGGTGAGGCTGTGGCCCTGATTTGGAGACCCTACACCATTAAAGTAGTGAAGTTTAATAAGGCAGTAATACTCCTGTCCTGCTCCTGTTTCTTTCCTCCCTGAAGCAAAAGCAGTCATGAGCTAAATGTCTTTATCATTCAGATGCATAAAAAATTGGAAATTTAATATAGTTATAAGCTATTTCCAGCAGTAAAGCAATTAATTTATGTTCATTGATTATTTTTCTGTTCTGTGGGCATATTGGGCTGGTACCATCAGAAAGGTGGAGTCACTCTTTGAGGATAAGGCAGGTTCTATTTCATCTTGCTTTTTTTTCAAATATTTCAAGGTTCTCAAGGGATTATTAGTTCACATTCTTATTGGGCATCTTTCTAAGGGTACAATAAGAGGATTGGGGAAGGAAAGTGAGCTTTAGAGGCAGCTAAAAATTTGAACACCACCTTCCCTTTGCTGATTACCTTACCTTGATGGGCAAGTCCAGCTATCTGGGAGGAACAGTCCCATAGACCCTGAAAAAGCCTAGGGGCAGGGATAAGTGAAGGAGACAGTCCTGGTCATAGGCTAGGGTGAAAAAGAGTGAGGCAAAGAGACGTTTGACTGAAGAAGACTTTGTGTAAAATGACCTTCCCACATAATGGGATGCAAATATTTCACTGGCTGCTTTTGTCCCTCTGAGCTGTACTTCTAGGAATTAAACAATTCCTCCATTTTTCAAAGAAGGCTATACAGGTGGACACATCAGGCACAAATCCATTATTTCCCTGATTAGATGATTAGTAGCCAAGACTGCATGAAAATAGTGGGTGTGTGATCATGCAGTTTGTGTACAAAAATACGCCATCAGTTTTTCTGGAAATGTTTAGGCTTTTTTTTTTTTTTTAACATTTCATGGGATTGTTAGTAGTCATCCACCTCGTGTGATTAGTCCAACAATAGACAAATTATTCCCTGCCAAAACAACACAAAAATACTACATTGGCATTCTTAGGAACACTCTGGATCCATGTGCAAAATCTTTTACTTCTTTGGGCCCTCGTCTTTCTCATGCTTTCCTTTTTTAGATTTTGCTTATGGATATAATTATTAAAATTGGCTTTGAAAAACTAGCAGGAGATTAGCTGCATATTTGAATGGTTTTATTCAATGAAGATCAATTTAGTAATTTTTAAATTAATTTTCTTTAGTGCTTCCAACCATTTGGAGAGGATCCATTATTATAAATGATTTAATCAAAGTACTGTATTATGAATGCCATATTTAATTAGCAAAGATATCAGGTAAACTGTTAGTGTTTTTCATTATAATTATAAATCTACATATAGTTATAATAAAACTAGGAAGTCAGTAATCAGTACAGTGCTGCAGCAATCTGCGATGTGTATCTGTTCTTATAAAAGATGTAATTTGAGTTAATTTATTCTTTCAAGTTCTCAGATGGCATAGATTAATGATGACCTGCAGGAGTTTGGACCAACAAAAATTTTTGCTGATGATATGTATAGGATTAAGATATAAGGAAAAAAATAAATTAAAACATGGTTCTTTCAAATTAACTTTAAATTTAATTCAATTAAGTTCACCAATAATAATTAATAATGACCCTGTCATGATGAAAAAGATTTAAACTAAGAAGTAGTACTAACCACAGGTCAGAAAGAGTTGATACTCTGAAAAAGATGAAACCCACAACTAAAAACAAGCCACTCTGACTAATTTTTGCAATCTCCACAATTCTTCACGTTCATAATATTAAGTAGATAGAAAAGTGCTTTCTGATTTGAGGCCTAAAAATGCTCTTGCCTAAATTCTACTCATCCTTTACAGATTTTGTGGAACTACTGTTGGTTTCTACTGCATTAAGCAAAGATTAGACCTTGCCACACAGCCTTCTTTGTCAGAGTACAAAGTGACATTATGAACAATTACTTGCAAATAATCAGAATGCGAAAGCCAGACTAGGACTCCATTATAGAATCTGTTCTGTTGAAAGGAGAAGCCCAGTGTATTCCTGAAGATCTCACATGACTGGAGGTTTTACCTTCCAGGCTCCCAGCTGGGGCACAGGTTAGTCCATGATTTCAAGAATGCAGAAATAGGGATGGTGTTATACACCACAGCTCAGTCCCATGTGCAAATCCATGAGTACAAGAGGTTTTTGTTCGTCTGTTCAGCTAGGAAGTGCTGTTGTTCAGTAGTGTAACATATGTTCTCTTGTTTACATCAAAACAAATGTACCCAAGGCTAGACTGAACCAGGAGCTCCTGGGAGAGTACTTGGCTGAATCTTGAAATGTAGTGACTGGTTCCAGAATGAATATTGCAGTTCTCTGGAGTACAACTGTCAGTTAACTGTGTTTGCCTTTCACTCTTTGCAACTTCTTGACATAAATTAAACGTCTGAAAGGCAGAGATTGGACTTCAAGAGAAAACTAAAGACTAAGAAAGATGAAAGAAGGTGAGAATTGACTTACTGATACTACTGATATGGTAGTTCAGCTTTACACCCTTATTAGCAAACAAGAAACGAAATTATGTGTATCTTACTGGGATCCTGTAATTCTCCTGAGATAGGGCCAGTTACAGATGAAAATATATTGATGAGTTTATGTGCTAGAGAATTTTAGTCTAGTGTTTCACCTAATTAAATCCTAACAGGATAAAAGAAAAGCACTCTTCCCTAGAGATGCAGGGGGGGCATACTGCTAATATCTATGTATACTACACACCACTGACTGCAAGACAAGGCTCAAAGTAACTGGGTATTTGAGAAAACTTTCATTTCTCTATGATCAAATGATTGTCTCACATTTCTTGTCATGACCTCCACCATCCCAAACTCAGTGAAGAAGGACTGATTAAAGGAATTAAATATGTAGGTAGGTGTGACACAAATATTCTCCGGATGACAACAATTCAAATGAGCAAGAAAGACATTTATTGTAGGCCTGCTTTTGGGTGCTCCTTCTCAAGAAGTATCTTCAGAGATTTACACCTGAACCCCTGTAAGGACATCATGTTGTCCTGTGTCATGCATGGCTCCCCATGGATCTATGGGGAAAACTGGGAATGCAGAACCAGATTCCACTGAAGACTAGTAAGGTGATTTAGGTGTCTTGAATGCAAACACCAAGTATTGGAGCCTGATTCTGTGGTAAGAGAGGAACTAACACTGCTGATGGCCCGAGTCACAGTCTTGTCTGCTCCCTGCTAGCAAGGGCTCACACCAGGTCTGTCTTGCAAAATCTTTCTCTTTGAGGCCTTGCACATTCATCCACAGGTTTCTTCAGATAATAGGCAAGTCTTTCACGTGGATTATGAGTAATACCTGTGTAAAAATGGCATCCTTGCCACTGTAATGAAGTTAGAGCAACACAGACCTCTGATCATACTCATTTGGCAAGAGGGCAAGTTATAAACACATAAACCCAGAATATGAGGTTTGTCATGCATTTCCTGGTAGTTTGTAACACCCTGCTTATCCTTATATCATAATGTGGGAAATGGATTTGTAGGGAGTTCTTAAGGTATGACAGAAAGTTTACACAGTATGTATTTGTATGTAAACTTTGAGATAAGAAATGTTGATTTTAAAATGTTATGGAATAGGATAGATTTTTTGAGAGGGAAATGGAGTTAGAAAAAGGTTTTAAAGGATGGTTTTGTAAATAAGATTAGATACTCTGGAGAAATTAGAACAATGAAAGATGTAGTAGGACTTATGAGGGGTAGTTTAAGATGATCAGTTTTAGGGTATTTATAGTATGGCGTGGTAAAAAGTTGACAGATTAGGAAACATTTATAGTGTATTGTAATTAGGAAATAGGTGGGTTTTGGTTGTAATGGTGTGAATTATAACCTTTGAATTGTTTCACTCCTTTTATGAGATTGAAAATGGAATAAAAGTTTATATACATTGATTTTTGTCATAGCAATGTCAGTCATAGTGCCTTGTGTACTGTGCATGGCAAATGTTGAACAAAGCCGTCAAAGAAGTTTTTCTCTGTCCAAGAGAGAGGGGGAAATGTGGGAAATGGATTTGTAGAGAGTTCTCAAGGCATGATAGAAGGCTCACACATTATGCATCCACATGCAAATTTTGAGATAAGATATGGTGACTTAGAAATGCCATGGAATAGGACAGATATTGTTGAGAGAAATGGAGCTAGAAAAAATTTTCAGAGTATGTCCTTGCAAATAAGACTAGATGCTTTGGAGAAATAGAACTATGAAAGATGAATTGTAGTAGGACCCACAAAGGGTAGTTTTAGATGATTGGCATTTAAAGCATTTACAGCATGGTGTGGCAAAAATAGACCAAGAAACCCTTACAGGGTATTGTAATTAGGAAATAGGTGGCTTCTGATTGTGATGGTGTGAATTATAACATGTGTATTGTCTCACTCTTCTCATGAGACTGAAAATTTAATAAGAGTTCTTAAAAACACCTCTCAGTTACCCCACCTCTGGGTTAGAAAATGGTATTGTCTGACATTATAGAATCCTATCTGTGACTCATATTTTAGAGGTATGTAATTATAGGGATGAGCAGCATGCTACAAATCAATTCAGATACGTGTGAAGTAGTACACAGCTTTTACCATAAAGTACATTGATTTTTACCACAAGTTAGCAGCACAGTTTTTACTTCTGCTCTTGATCTGATCTGACAGAGTGAAAAGAGCTGTTCACAAGCCATTCACATATTCACAGATAGATCTCACAAGTGTACTTGAAAGAATGCGCTGCAATCAATGCCATGCACTTTCACCTGTCAACCCAGACATGAAAGCAAATCTGAAGGCTGCCAATAACTTCATGTACAACTATTTGCCCAGACACCATGACATGTTGTTCTGCTGTCTTATATCTTCTTCATCTGCAACAAAGAGAGCTAGAAATCACGATTTTCATAAAAACAGAGCATTCAGGAAAGGCTGCCTACACATGCAGGCTGACTAAAGCATGAGTTCTTCTGTCACAGTTTATTGTGAAACACAGAGAGGGGCCACTTGAGTCTCAAGTAAAAATAGCAGTATTAAAAGGCAATTTATGTCTCAGAATTTTTTTCTTTAATGTTTTGCTTTGCAAAGTTCATTAAATGCAATCAGAAATAGCTTGCTTACTTTTTTATGTTACATCGAGAGCAATCTCCATTGACTGACTGAGATGGAGTTGACAATCGATAGAAGGCAATGCCAATTTATTTTTTCAGGCATTTTCAGCATCCGTTGAAGTTCAGCATTATTGTTATGCTTTTCAAAGTTTCAATTCTTACAAGGCTGTTCAAGAAGGGAACAACAGTAACAAAGGTTTAAAAGAAAGGATGAGTTTTTAATACGTATTTTTAAATAGTCTGTCAGCCTTTGCTTTTCAGTCCTTGAAAACCCAGCCAGCATCTTTCTAGTATTCAAGTGCCATTCTAGAAACTGAATCATATCCAAAGCCCATACTTCTATAGTGGAGCTCTCTGTAATAAACTGTTCCCTCAAAAATTGCTAACCAACCTTTCCAAACTGTAACCTCTTTCCAATAAAGACTGTCACAAGAAGGAAGTAAGTGCATGAGAATGAAACACCAGTCACCAGAACAAAACACTGGAGTCAGTCTTGCCAGCAGCTCTGTCTTGTACTTGATGCTAGTTGTCCTGGTTTCCATCAACCCAGGACATTGGTTTAGTATATCAAGATGCTCTTTTGTTGGACCTCACATTCCACACCTGAAAAATGGATGTAGAATGTTTTGCTGTTTTTTCCAAGACTGAAATGGGAACCATGCCCAGAAAAGTAGCACCAAATTTTATGGCTTGTGCTATGTGCCTTAGTCTCATGTCACTGTAGCAGCATCTGTGTGCCATGAGTAAGCTAGTGCCATGGGGCCCCTGCTGAAACTCCTGCAGCTGCCATTTCCACCCTGGGAATGACGGGAGACACCTCAGCCAAACAGCCCCAAAATTTCCTTGTAAATGGAGAGTGTCAAATTGTTCCTGTATTTATCCCAGAGGAAGGCAGAGATGTCTTTGAACATGTCTTTTATCAGCCATTTTCACCCCTTTGCACATTTTGGCCTTCCTGAGAAACGTAATGCCATCAATGCCACAGTACCCCTTTTCCATGTTGCAAACCCCAGTGTGTTCCTAATGCATTGTTGCTGAAAACAGACATATCTGTGTGAAGAAGGGTGAACTGTCACAAAACATCCAATATTTAACTGCAATGTAATGACTCCATCACCATTAAATAATAAAGAAGTACATTTACAAGTCGTGCATTTTTTGTATTTAAGTGAATTATCTGTAAAATACTGGAATACCTTGTAAACAAGTACTGAGAAATTTGGGCTGCTGTTTGTTTATTAGAGCTTCCTTCCTACAAAACTCCTAAAAATGTACTTGTAAGGGAAATTGTTTGCACTAGGAAGAGAGTAGGCCAGGTAAAAGGAATGAATAATATCTCAGCTGAAAATTCTTCACAAGGATTTTGGAAGTATTTGCTAGAAAAGCAGCTTCTCTGGGGTAGAGTCTTTTAAAAGTCTTAAAAAAAAATAAACTGTCATTTTTAATGTGGACAAGAAATTGTTGCTAAACCCTTTGAAAACAGTCTGGTGATACAATGCAATATTTTTTCTGGGTAGCTCATTTGAGGGATTTAATATCATTAAACTGCATTATAGTCAATTAGTACAATTTATTTTTTGTTTTCTGAAAACTGTGTATAGATAAGAGTGTAAATGTATATCTAGTCTGAATCAGACATAACTAGCAATGACCCATTCTGTTATTTCTAATGTCGCTTGGGGCTTATGTATCAAAATATTTTTTTCTGATTCATGGTTTTGAGGGACAGTGCCAATTTTTGAAATAAAAGCATGCAGCAACATATACATTCCAATAATGTTCTTATATGGATAGCTTAATCAGGTTCAGAACAGGCTATTTGCAAACAAAAGGGACAGGATAGAAAGACTGTTTATCTTCACTAAGCATAAGATGAAAGAGATTTTAAGTTTCTAATCTGAAGTGCAGAATGAGCAAAAGTGCCTTACTGAGCATGTGCTAAACACAGGTCTTAGCCAGTCCTCATTGCTGCAACTCTCACTGGTCCTATGAGTTAAAACATATTATTGAACCAATTTAGAGAATCTGATTCAAATGACTGTAGGACTGTAGCATAGCAAGGCCAAATATGAACCCTCAAGTGAGGGCAATGTGATTTTATTTTCAAACAAAATCTGTTTCACTCATTCACACTCTTGCAGCACATATTCACAAAGACACCAGATATGCGTGCCCGAGTCACGTCTTCAGCACACAGACACCACATTGTACCCAGGCTGTCTGTCCAGGCTTTCTTGATGTTACTTAGAGGATAGGGGATGGAAGCCACTGAACCCTCCTCCCTTCTCCTTGCTTCTGCATAGCTTGCAAACCATCAGCACTACGTGTACACTGCTTTTTGTATAAATATATGGGTCTGTTGTGGCTCCTACTCTGTCACTGTCTTCTCACAACCATCTCTAAATGCACCAAGTCTGCTTCAGACTGCTTGTAGGTGGCCTTTATTTTAGTACATCTCTTCTTTCAGACTGTCCTTTGGCTCCTTGGTGCTGAGTGCCCTGAGAAGATGTGCATAAATTACTTGGAATCCTGGTGACTGCTACACCTCTCCTGAAAGCTGTCCATTCCAGTGCTTCTAAACCTAGATATTCCCAATCATTCTCCATTCAAGTGACCTTAACATGTCTATGACAGATGATTCTTCAGTCCATCCTGAAAGGTTCTCAGGCTGCATTGCTGTTCAGTGGAGAACAAAGGGCTGTAGGCCAGTCACTGCCTCTGGAGATCAAACTGAATGCAGCAACAACATTTAAATTCACAAGAACAATAATGATTCAGATTAAGAGAAAGAAAAAATAAGTAGTCAGATGCCATACCTTCCCCAGTTGCCCATCCTAAGGATTTTCTCTTTGTAGTTCAGCTAGTGGTACCACAGTGAAGAGCCAGGAGACAGCAATTAAAGACAGCAGGTATCAGGAAGTAAACACCACTGGAGCCACCTGCTGAGTTTGTCTTTGTTGCCCTAATAGGGAAATTGTATACAACCTCACCTGGCTGTATTTCTAACCATGCAAGTGACACAGATTTTTGGATTATTCTTTTGGAGTGAGTCTTTGACTTGGACAAGCTCCAGTTTGATGTCATCATTATTTTTGATTTGCAAATATTGGTTTGGAATGTACTAAAGCACCTGAAGTATCAGGGAAGGGCAATGCTTGCATTGCTTGTTGCTGTTGTTCCCCAGTAGAAGATCTTATGCAGTTTCATCAAAACCATGATATGATGTTCATGGAACCAATGGAGAAATGCCTAGATTATGAAAAAACAGACATTTAAATGTATTGATTTTTATCACCCTAAAATAAAGATTTAAAAGAGAATGTGAATGAATCATGTCCTATGAGTACCTGTTTGTCTTGCTCAGTATGAAATGAAAGATGACTGCATAGCCCAGATACCACCTGGAAGCTATAGTGTTTTTAATATTCCCATTTTTAAAAAGAATATTAACATGAAAAAAACAGACTTTTCAAGTGTTATTCAGAGAGGGACATTTAATATTCCTTGGCCCATCTCTTACCTTCAGGCATCCTTTGAGAGTGTCTGAGTGTCTTTGCAGAGAGAAGAGAAGATGTTGAGGAGGAAAGTGTATGTTCTCATAATCTAAAATACTCAGGCACAGACTTATTAGCATAATAATCTCGGCATAGTGGCTTTGTGTTCTAAATCTTAAATTGCTAGTAAGTGTTCACATACGAGAACATAACAGCTACCAAAATAAAAGAATAATTTCCTTTTTTTACAATACTTTTCCTCAGAGAGAAAGGTATGCTTCACCACCTGCACTTCAGATATTTGCTTACTACTGCAATTTGTACCACTAGTGATATCAGACTAGTTCTAAGAAGGGCTTTTAGTGAAGGGAATTGTGCTCCTTCTAATATCTGTTTAGTCTGAATTTCTGAAGCATCAAAAGAAAAGGAATGCTGCCTAGATGCTTCTTGTGTTCATGCTGGGCTGACCTTCATCTCTTAAATGGTGGCATTGAAATGAATGTGTCTTCTTGGCCTCTTTGATATGAGTCACAGTGTCACAATTCAGACTCATGGTCAGGTTTATTATGTTGATTAACCATCTTCATGAAGAATTAGGTTACACCTGCACACTTATTTCTGGGCAAGGACAACATCAGTTATTTCACAGAGGGATGCACTTGTGACTCAGACTAACCATACCTACCAGTCTAATTTGCTTGCTCTTGAGAAGGAATTTTTTGCTACCCTGCACATGAATGGGTTTTTTCCTTCATCTTGGACAGGACATTGCCACTGGTCCACTGAAATGCTCTAGCTAAGTCTCCAAGTTCTACACTCAGTTTTTTTAAAAGGAAAAAGTTTGAGTGTGTCTTTTCTTGCTGTGTCTGAGCAATGATGTACCAACAACATCAGCATGACAAAATGTAGAACTCAAGCTTTTTGGAGGTGGCATTAAAAATGAAAGCAAATGGAAAAGCATTTAAAAGAACAAGGGACGTAAAAATCTTAGTTATATTAGACCTCATACATCTGCCAAAATCAAGTGTTGCCACATAGGTTTTTCTGCCACTGAGATAATGGAGCCTGTTGTGAGAGCCAACTTTTTACACTAATTTGCATTGCATTGCTATTACAAATTTCTAGGCTATTACATTTGCCAAGGTTTTGCTTGCTATGAAACCAGTGCACTGACCTCCTGTTAGGAATTCCAGCACCAATTATATCCCTGTCTCCTGTGCAATATTGCGATAAGGGATGGGTAAAATAAAATTACCATTATTTTATGAGTAGGTAAATTCCTGGGCATTTGGAATGAAAATTATTTGGGATAGGATGCATACCACAGCTATGATACAGGAACCAAGATGTTGAATGAGTACGATTTACATTTTTATTCTTAAAAATATTGGTTTAGCCACTTGCTTTCTTGGCCAGGAAAATCCTCTGGTGTATAATGAATGGGTTACAACATGCTTAACATTTCCAGGGGAATGCAGAAACTGGTCTGGGAAATAGCAGCCTCCATGTACAGCTTAGTTTCAGAGTTTGTATTTAAACCCCAAGGCAGATTTTTGATGACTGCTCATAATACTTTCACTAGTCATAAAATTGTAGAATGGCTTTTGTTTGGAAAGGACTTTAAAGATCACCCAGTTCCACCTCCCCTTTAGTCAGGGACACTGACTAAACCAGGCTGCTCAGAGCCCCATCTAACCCAGCCTTGAGCAGTTCTAGGGATGGCTCAACCTGAGCATGCATATTCTTAGTGAAATTAAAGTTTAATTAAGAGATCAGGCCCTCTATGGGTTGTGTACCTTCGCCTGGCTGTTTTTCTCTTGAGTTTAAAAGGCGGATGTCTGCAGTGGTAGTGCTGCTGTGTATGGGAATAACTCCTACTTACTTATGGTAAAGGATGAGGATCTGTCCTGCTGTATTTTAAATTGTTCTGTCTTCAAGGCAAGGATTCCGTGTGGAACTGAAGGACTGGCGCTTTGTTAAAGGCTGCAGCATTGATTTGTTTAAAAAGGCTTTGACATTGAACTGTGGAGCTTCTGAAGGGTACAATTTGACTGGACAGATGTACTGACACGAAAATGAATAAAGCACATTAGTGTATTTCATAAACCCACTGAAGCAAAATTTCTGTGATGGTGATTCACTTCAGCCTGGACAAACAGAGGATACAGTTATTTGATTGATAACTGCATAACTACATTTATAAACAAATTGATCTTGAGGTTTTGACAGATGAATTAGAACAAAATGTTGGTGAGAAAGAGTCTAATAAAAAATAAATGTTTTTAGTAACTCTGTTCAGCTCTCTTTAGTCTGCTGCCAGAAAGAAGTCCTCTCTGTCTTGGTCTGAGTCCCCTGTATGTGAAGGGCTCTGCATCCCAGTTGCAGTGATAGCAATCCACATGGTGATCATCCCAGGGTGGCCTCCCTGTTTGCATTCACTTGCATGACGTGGGCAGCCCACTTTTACTCTGCTTATACAGCTCTTTTCTGGGACTGCTTGTAATGGGAAGAAGCACTGATAAGCTGCTTCCATACAGGTGTGAATTTATACCATACACAGATGCTTAGCCCTAGTGCTGGCTCCCAACTTCTCCATCACATGATGCTGGAAGAAACCAGATCAGGAGGAAAATTTTCAGGATGAGGAAAAGCAGAAGGTAATTGGTTGGTCCCCAAAAGTACTAGATTGTCCTCCTTGAGGCCCCTTATGATATGCATCCTGTTTTCCTCCATGTATAAAGTGAAGTAGGTGATCTGTGCCATTATTTCTCTTGCCAGCAGTAGGAAGGACTGCACATTCAAAATTAAGTCAGTCTCATATAGTCCACACAAATGAGACAAAACAACTTGTATCAGGATTAGTAATTCATACTTTGCTGCAGTAGCTCAGATCTCTTTTTCCACTTCTCTGGTGGCTTGTCTGCCCCTTTTACCAGCAGCACTTGTTTCAGGGGAAGCAATGGTTATTATCCTCCAGGAAAACAGTTTAATGGACCAGAGGCATACAGAAAGACATGCTGATTTTGTACATATTGTGTCCAAAAGGGCAAGAGGCTTGCTGATTCCTGTGTCTTGCTCTGCAACTTGTACCAGAATCTCTGTATGCCCATGGTAAACTGGATCCTTTCCTCTAGGATTAACCCCAAATCTCTTTTTACAGTCATGCCCTGAGCCTTTCCCAGTCTTACCAAACAAAAATTAGGTTTTGTATAATGTAAGACTGTTAAATCAAATAAGACCAGAATATTCACTACTTCTAAAGAGTATGCTGGAATACTTTTTCAAGGAGGGATAGAAAACAGATTTTGCAATTCCTTACATTGCATAAAACACAGAAAAGCTATTTGTAACAGCTGTCTAGTTAATGAAAATATTATTATTTAATAATATTTTTACTATTCTCTGGTCTTAGTTTTAGGTTTGTCAACATAATTTATGACTATTTGTATCCTATCCCTTGTTTTTTACAAATGCCCTTGTAAATGTACACAAATTATCACCTTTCCTAACATCATTCTTTCCTCAGATAAAGCCTGTAGCTAGCACTGTGCCCCAGTATCCTATCCTGAAGTAGCCTATTGCTTTTCTTCTGCAGACAGAATTGTGAAAACTTTAAGGCTTTTGCATTATGAAGGCTACAGATGGTTTCCATTCTCTATACCAAGACTGAAAATTCCTTTAATTCTTCATTGTGTCTCAGATAATGAAGGAGATACTGTTCTTGTTTTGATATGAAAAACCTATTACTATTTCTCCACAGAGTTAAGAAAGCTGAAATTCAGGTCTTACGCTGACAAATATTACCTTGCTTCTGTTCTGTGCACACTTTCAGAGGGGGTTAGGCTTGTCTGGACAATAATTTCTAAATCTGTAAATGCCAAAGACACTGGAGACCATAACAGTTTCCCCTCATTCTGACAAGATATATGGGAATTAGATGTTTGAGCAGTAATTTGCGGCAGTGCTAGTACAGACATTTGCTGTGCCTGAGAAAGTATGAAGTTCCCCACATAGCTCTTTCCAGAATATAGAAAATTTTACATCTAGGGTCTAGTCCACTCTTCATACCTTTTGTTCTCTAACTGTATCAAGGATGGTAGGATATACAGATCTTCCATTCCACGAACAGACAGAAAGGTGAGAAAACACTGTAGAAAGAATGAATTGACAAGGAAGTTTGCAGATGCCACTATGACTTTTGTTTTTAAAGTTTACTCTCCTTGGGTGTACCTGTTTGTACCATTATGGCACACTGCTGGAGTAGCCTATTTTTAGCATTTGTAAAAAAAAGTATGCATGACTTGATCTGTGGGGAAAGAGAGACCAGCCTCTGTTTTGGTGTGAAATATCTGTCACCATAGTGGAGAAGGTATTCTCCTGTCAGCATTCATCACTTCAAAGGACTCTTTGTGTACTTGAATCCTGTGTATTGTCTACAGGAGAGCAATTTTTATAATAATTGCACAAGACCTTCCTGATGTATTTTTATGCATCACAAAGCAAATGTTTATCTCTGGAAGCTCCTAAATAGTGTTATGATAATGCAAATTTCAATGATTTAATTCCTCAAATGTGTTTAGCAACCAGAATCTGTAGACAGACTGCTGTACATAACCAAGATGTATATCTCTGTCTGTCTTTGCCAGGTTGTTTTTTGAAACTGCAGCTGCTCTTAGGCTTACTTCAAGTATGAAAATAATTGTTTGCTTCTATGGAATATAAAAATTTTCAATGGAATATAAAAATTTTGCATAATTTCAATAAAAAATAAGCCTGAAGGCAGGAATTATAGTCCATACATATTAATTTAGAAAGCTCAGGTGAAATTGCTTTAACTTCCAGTATCAATAGAGTGTGTTTGATGTTATTAACAGATGAAACTTTATCAGTAGAAAATTGCATTAATTTTTACACTACTTCATTCCTATTTTGGCACTTTTTTCCAATCTTAAAACTGGTTAGGGAAGTTTTTCCATTATATTTTTCTAACTTAACTTCAAGTAAGGAGCAACATCCTGTTCAAGTCACAGACAGTAAAGTGAAAGAAATGTACTTAATTATATCCAGAAAAACAAAAAGAAACAGCTTATCTTCTGTGCTGGCATTAGAAATCATGGCTGTTCTTTTTGGCATTAGTGTCACAAGCCACAGGCTTTTTCATTCTGTCTCTTCAGAACAAAAATTTCTTTCCGTGTCTGTCTAACTTTGGTGAGCTGCCAATACATGAGCTTGGCTTCTGAAATAAAATTTCAAGAAATAGCCCAATATTCATATGGACTCAGAACCTGCATCCCTGGAGACAGCTTTGCCCCATTGTTTTAGCATTGGGAAAATTATGGAGTTTAAAATCTCTTTTGGCATTAGAACATGTGTTGGGCTTTGTTGGATCTTCAGGTTGTGCAGCCCATGGAAGGAGATTGGAGCAGGAAAGCACACTTATGTCAGAGTGTGGTAGTAACAAGTCTGTATGAAGGTTTTGTAGAATTTTATAAGACTTGTAATTAAGTAGGAAAGCGACCTTATTCCTAAGCCCTCATAATTAAATTTGATTCAAGCAAGGCACGGTTGTTTGTGTGGACAGTGCTGTGTGCTGCAGCTCAGAATTGCAATTACCAGGGAGGATGTTTGAGCTAGAAATCCATGATGAGTAAAGAGATTTGTCTTTTTGTAAGCTTTGCTCTCTGTGGGAGACTGCCCTTCTCTTTGCAGCAGCCTTCTTTTTCTCTGTCTTCTTCAAACTTCTTTTCATTGAAATCGATACCAAATGTGGACTTTGTTAGAAGCATACTATTGGCCCAAAGTAAGGCAAAGTTAAATCAGAAAAAATATTGCTTGCAACTTCAAAATTGATAGTAATTTAACAGTGGTTTCATGTAATTTACAGTTATTTATTCCTGTTCAATCAGCAGCATACAATATAATATATTATATATTATATATAATTATATATATAATATTATTAATGACTTAGTCTTGGAGTTAAGTCTTGAAGCCACACTCAAAAATTAAGCTACTTAAAAATATTTTTTATTTAGAAATCAGTTTGAGTTCATTGATTCATATGAAGAGAAATACAACAACGATTTCTCCCTATTTTGCCTATTTTAAATATTTTAGGTCTCACAGTCTGTATTTCACTGTCTCATATAGTCATTTTTTATAAATGCTGCAATCCAGTGCTTAAATTCCCACACTGAAGAAACTAATGTCAAAAATGAAGTTACCAAAGAATCTTTCCCAAAACTGTTACTTCTAGAATTCAAATCTCATATGAAATATTTACTTAGCTATAGACATCTGCTTGAACCACTGACCTCTATCCTGGCACAAGAATTCCCAGCGAGACCTGCTGTACCCAGTGCTGACAGTATCACTTTTTTTACAATGGTTAAGTCCTGTGCAAACAGAAAGATACGGATTTACTGCTTGAAAAGTCACAGTCATGGTCTTCCAAAAAATTGAGTACTACAAAATAAACATTTTTTTCCAAGGAACTGTCACTGCAACTGTTGGAAAAGCAATGCTAAATAAAGATGGAGCACTGGTGAGTTTTGCTAAGAAGGATCTATGCACAGCTGAGTATCCAGCACCCAGACCAGCTCCAAAACAATATCATCACTTCATTGTCTTTCCTCTGAAAATGAAAGCTGAAATGCAAATGTAGTGTAATGGGAGTTAAAATTGCAGCACTAAAGATAGGTCATTGATTCTCAAAACATCCAAACAGAAGATTTATAAAATAATTCAAGGGTCCCTTAACAGGCAAAGGGGGGTTTAGGCTCTTTTGTTTATCTGCTGGTAACTCCTTAACTATCTCACCAGAGCAGAGCAATTTGACAGTTTCCCGACCAATAGCTATAGAGAGAAATTAAAATAAGGTGCACCTCGTAGAAACAAGAAACAGACCCTTTAAATAACTTTAAGCCATTTGTTTTAATGAAACATGCTTTATTCCAGAAGATATGTAAAAAAGTCCTAATCTTCCAAGTAGAATCTTTATTTTCATCTAAGCTTTGCTTCATGTTTTAATCAGCAGCATTTGATCACACAGAAACAAACATTTCCTGGTCTTTCAGGTAGAAGATATTAGTCAAGATTTGCTTGATATATACAGTACTTGTAGCTTAAATGAGACCCTAAATTATAAAAAAATTGAAAATGCGATATAAAATCAGTTAATTCTTTTAATGAACTCAAACAGCTAATTTTGTTATGGTACATGACTAATACTTTCCTTGCAAGTGAGGGACTGAAATATGATTGCCTAGGGTCAGAGTTCAAAGCTTTGGCACTGACCCAATGTACTTGGGTCTTTCCCCAGGAGCTCTTTTGTACCGGTGCGACCCCTGATTGCAGCACCTTTCCATACCAAGACAAAGCACAGAGAATTTATTTCTTGTGCATGTTTCAGAGTGTCTTTAGTTAAATGTCCTGCAGAACAGTATTGAAGTTCTTCCACCCTGGTACACAGACAGCTAACCACTGTCAAGCTACTGTGATTCCTTTGTGGGCAAAGAATTTAAGAAGGGAGGTGTCCCATCCAGTAATAGGAGAGAGCAGCCCACAACATACACATCCATTGACATCAGGTAAGAGACACCAGAGGTCATCAGAAGCCACAGAAACCTTCTGCCAAACTGTTCAGGGTATAGATGACCTTCTGTTGCTGATCTGCTGTTTTGCCTCCAGAAGGTCTGTGGATGCATAGATCAAAAGGGATAGCGCTCATAATGTGGACTAGAGCTCATTCACTTCAGAAAGCTAACCTAGGATCCAGCACCCCTGTGTGCTATGCCTGCATCTGGTGAAATAAGAACACTGTAAAACAGGTAAATGCTGTGTAGCCCTCTTGAATGCAGGAATGCTGGCAGTGCCAGGATGCAGGTCTGTGCTACATCCTTTTGGCTGAATCATCAGATTGAGGAGCTGGTTCAGTGTCTGTCATCAGACCAAGGAGTGGGTTCAGTATCTGTTAGCAGAAGTCCTGGTAGTAGCTGGGACCTAGTTTCAAGAGCTCCAAGCATCTGTCTTCCTCTCATCAGCCTGTATGACTTATGCATCTGAATTTCCCTGTGGAAGTCAGTGTGTTGGCTTCAGCCCAACCCTTTCTGATTAAACAAAACAGCTCTTGGCAAGGATTCTACCTTATGTTTGAAGTCCTCTTCTGACTTCTGCAGTTTGTTGGCCAGAATGGAATAAGTGTTTTGTCTTTTATGCTGCCTTTCATGTCAAAGGTAATGTTCATAGTTCAGTTCATGCACAGATTATTTTTTTCCACATATGTTCCACTTTTCCTGGCAGAATTCATGAAAGTAAAACCAGGTTTGTGCTGCTAATGATCAAAAACCAAGTTCATGATCTAGTTACGGATATCAAAACTTTTGAGTCAAAATCTGGATGCCACTGAGAAAAGTGATACCAAGAGCAGGATTCAAGATCTGCCCATTAGCTTAAGTGCCATTGAAGTGCTGTACCAAAAGCTGGTTTTACTGGACATAGATCAGATCACACAAGCAGGAAATGGATAAAACCATATTATGCAAGTCAGGAAATTAGTTCATTATTGGATTTTGTCCCATTATCCTAATTTGAATATCAAGTAAGCAAGCCAATTTAGTGGAATTATTCAATAGAGATGAATGGCTGGGCAAGAGTTAGTGTAGAAATTCAAGGACCAACTGCTGTTGCATCATAAGAGTAGAGCTGTTGCATCCTCTCCCATTACTGCCAGTATGATTATAGGAGGTCAATGAAGAAATGCTTGTCATGATTAAAACTTCAAACAGCAAAATCCATACATTTGGTTATTGTCATTGACCACTCCCCATATTTTGATGACACTGGAGTAAAAGTGGAGTTTCGTACATTTGATACTCCCCAGGAACCACAAAAAGTCAAAGTTTGTTATTTTATACCAGTTGCAGTAAATTAAAAGATTTAAAGGTATTCAGCAGTATGTACCCCTCCCCTGCCCAGCAGCTCCTCTGTCTGTGTGGCAATGTGTTATTGCATGTTGGTGGTGGGATGCAGAGGGTGTCCAGATGCAGCTTGCTGGGGGGAGCATTTCTGAAGCTGTGCCTAAGCAAGACTGACTCAGATGGACGCAGGGGCTGAGTCATTCTCTGCTTAGCAGCTGTTTGAACTGCACAATGTGAATGTATTTAATCCTTCTTACAGTGGTTCTTTCAGAACTCACTTCCCAAAGTAGCTTCTGCGGAGTTGTTAATTTGCTTGTTCATTTTAGAGTGGTTTGTTTGTTTTGGTTTTGGTTTGGGAATTTTGTTTTCTTGTTTTTTTTGCGGTTTGTATTTTTGCTGTTTCTTTTGAAGTCTTTTCAAAGGGATTGTGGGATTCATGATTTGAACCTGGATTACCAACTCTTTTCATTAAGAAGGAAATTAAAGTTGAATGAGTTTGTCATGGTGTGATCCCTGGAGCAGAAATATATAACCAGAACTCCAGAAGCCTATCCTAATTCTATAACAAAGGGCTGGGGATTTTGAGACATAATACGGCCAGCTAGACATGATGTAAAGCTTTGAGATAAATTCCATATGAGTGTTTTACTAAAACAGTTTGGGAAGCAGTTAGCACAATATTCATTGAAAGTAAACTAAATTTATATTGCACCAGATTTTCTGTTCTATGCTGTGAACTCTGTGTGATCGTTTATATGACTATATTCAAAGAACATGGAAATAGTATCTTCTGGAAAAAAATGCAAGGGTGAAAGGAAGTAAAGAATAGTAGGAAAATGCTAAATGTAGGGAAGGGAACCATAAGGTCTGGAAGAAGAAGTTTTAGGACATATAGGCACAGTAAAGTACATTCTGCTATTTGTGTCTTTGCTGTGAACTGTACTATTATACTGTACTATTAATTTCACAGTGATGTCTTCCTCAATCAAAGAATTGTTTTTTCTTTTCCTTGTAGACATGTGAAACACCTGCTCAAATGGGACCATTGAATGAGGCTACAAAAGTGATGTTTTCTTGCACATACTAATAAAAAAAATAATAAAAAACCCCAATATTTAAAATTTTTATCTTAATAAAGAAAAAATATACAGATGCTCTTTGCAGAACACATATAAAATACATGGCTTTTGCATTGCATTTTTGCTTGTGTATGCGCAATGTGTGAGATATGTGATACATAAAACCAGATTTTACTCTAAGAAACCAGAGCTGGGTCTCTCACTTCCTTGGTGAAGCACAAAGTGCAGAAGATCCAAAGTACAGACTTAACTAAAAATATTATGACTGCTAAAGAAAAAAATATTCTTTAGGTACTTTTTAAATTGGTGGTGTCTGAAAAACATTCTAGAAAGGTCAAGTGCTTCATCGGGATGAGTACTTGGCAAGCTTTAGGCAAAAGCTCCAAGTTACTAATAAGCAAATAAAAGCCTGAGATCTTTCCATCACCAGAAGGCCAAATAAACACTAGAGGGGCAAAAGGCCTCAAGACATGATCTCTACAGATCTCATAATAGCCAGGCTGTGTTAAATTCCCTACATTTTGAGATTTTATACCTCTCTGCAGAAGCTTACCCACACACCCATAGACACACATACATTTGGATTTAATGAGACAGTCAGGATGAGAGGCAAGGTCAGCTGTAGCTGCTGTTGAAAAGATTGTTCTGACTTCTTTCCAAAACCATCAGAAATCTTTTCTGAATCTCAGTACTCATCCAAATATGCTTCCCTTTTGTCCTTATATGAAGTACTTTCCATATGAAGGCACTTGTCTAGCAATGTAATTTATGGAAGAGACCGTCTATTATTTTTCCACATGAAGCTTTAGATCATTGATGGATATTTGAAGTTTTTAACATCACAGAGAGTCTAAAGTTTCAAGTCTTTTAATTTATTGCCAGTGAAATAAATACTAAAGTTGGCAACCTATGGTGTAACAGGAAAAATTTTGCTGAGAATTACAGACTGCTTCCAGGGGTTTATTTTTAAAAATCTTACAAATAGGCTGCTACATTGGAGGCATTTATTTTCTTGTTTAACTTTATGATTTGTGATCCAGATTATCCTTTGTCTCTGCAGCTGGATTTGGTAGGAAGATTTGGGGAAACCCTAAGCCTAGCTGTTACATAAGCATCCAAGTCCCAGCTCTATATGCTAAACTAAGAACAGTCCCCTGGCACCTGCATGGGTCTGGAATGTGCTCAGAAAGGAAAATTGACTCTGTGTTTTCAGCTGACTCAAAACTTGGAGGCTTGTCCTTAGTGACTTCAGATGTCGTTTTGGGGTTGGTTCTGAATCCTTTGGGTACTGGAGCCAGAAATTAATTTCATCTGCCCCAGCAAAATAAAACCCTGCTAAAGGCATTCTTCAGCCAGTGCATATCAAGACTTTACCAAAAGCAAACCTTGGCATAAGGAGGCATTTGGAGTTAGTTTTGGCATACTCAAGAAATATGTTATAAGTGATTGTAATTGGACTTCGACTGACTTGCTTGAGAATTGCAGTGGCCCCAGAGGCTTCCAGTGCTAACAGTGGAGCAGGTGGGAGCCAGACCCCACAATGCTTTACCCCCAGCCTGACTTACTGGCCCTGGCTAACAAGATGCTTTTGAGAGGCCCTGCTCCCCACTAATGCCCACAAAATTAGGAAACACATTATTTGTCAGACTAGAATGTCACATACAACATAACACATGAAAAGACAACAAAACTAAATGAATGAACTTTAAAATAATAATGTAATATCAAATGAGACAGTGACATTGCCAACAGGCCAATAAAAAAAATCAGTGTACCATTAAATGGGCTCTGAGGAGCCAACATAAGTGACAAGAAATCATTCCCATGTTCAGCCATTTTCCTTTTCAAGGTGAGTAGGTTTGTTTCCCAGTGCTGTCTCAGAGCTCCACTCAACATGTGTAATGGAAGAAGAAAAAACCAGGGCTCACAGAAGGGCAGCTCTGCTGAAGGCAGTGAGAACCTTGAGACTTTGAGGATCTGGCTCTGATCTTACTCCCTGAACAATGGACAACAAAAGCAAAATGACAATCTGTGGGAGTCAGCCTAAACTCTCATTGTTGTCCTCAGAATGCAGGGTAGGAAGAGATCTTCAATAAATTCAGCTTAATTCACTAAATTCTCAAGAATGTATTCATGATAGTTCATCTTGGCAGAAAGAGTCATAGATCCAAAGACTCTGCTCTGTTCCTCCTGGCTGGGAAGGCTGTGGTGAAAGACCTTGTTTCTCCTTTGTACTGGCTTTCTCATGCTTCACCATTTTTCTTGGTTTTTTGGTTTGGTTTGGGGTTTTTTTGAAATATTACATCCACTACTGATCTGCCAGAAAATGAAGCTTTTTTCCACGGACCTGATTGCTTGGGTCCAGTGAAACCTCTGTGATATGTGGTTGGTCATTCTTAACCACATGTATTTAGGATCCGTGGAAAGTATTGCTGAAACTCTGAACCACACAAGTGGTTATGAAAATTCTCCTGCTTATTAATATTTATAAGCAGAGGAAGAGGTCACCAGAGCTTCTGTTTGCATGGCTGGCAGCTGGTGTCCCTGAAAGGCCATCATTAATATTAGTAGGGAGTAATGACCTTTCAGCTCACAAGGTGCATTCACATGTCTTAGCCACAATCTATTTTAGCTGTCTCCTGGTCTTGTTTTCCTGCAAACAGTGTCTCATCTGGATTCAGCTGCTCCTCTGGGACACTTGGATGAACCCTGGACTTCAGACTGCAAGCCCAGAGCAATGTCTAGGACAAAGAAGCAAGGCTTTTTATAAAATTTTCTTGGAGCATATGCATGAGTTACACCAGTAATGACTTGTCTCACTGTTCAGGTGATTCCCATTCCCTCATCTGTATTCCTCACTAATCTGCTCCAATTTACAGATAAAAAGAGGAACCATGAAGAAAACAGTAACCTCTCTCTGCAGGTCTTAGCAAAGACCCATTTTACCCTTTATTTTAGCCTAAGCACTGTGACCTTCACCTGCCTAGGTATCATTGAAAGTGCATCTCTTCATGTAGGCTAGTCTGGAAGCCTTCCACTGAATTTTTAGTTGCTAATAACTACCTCTTGGGAAAATGTCAGTTCATAGTACTTCACTGTATGTAAATTGCCCTGTTGAACTTCTGAAATTAATGTATAATGCCTTAGGGAGAAATGTAGACTTTGCCCTTATTGAAACTGGAAATTTAGATGTTTACATTCATTTTTACCTTTTATTGTAATGGTGCCATAATTCCTGTCAGGGACAACACCATGTCCAAGCACTACAGCTGTGATATTCAAATAATCTGTAATAATTGATGCAGATGATCTTATTTTTACTGATTTACCAATATTTTGTTATATCCCCATCAATCACTACATTATTGTATCTTTATTCATTTTTAGATTGGATGTAAAAATAGTTTAAAATGCAGTGACAGCTTTGGGTCACTTTTCTACTCATTGTAGGGTAGGTGTAATACAGAAGTATCCATGTTGCAGTAGGTATTTATAATTTAAGAACATAGGTAAAGCAAGATGCATCAGCAGAGGTAAAACATCTTTGGGTAAACCAACTGGTGTACCTTTAGAAGTTCATTGAGAACTCAGACACACAAAGCCTTTCCCAGAGACTGTCACAAGAGGGTTTGAATGTCCCAAAACTTGTCTCCTTCTATTAAGGAATTTAAAATACACTCATGATGCCTTAGATACAACCCTTAGAGCTCAACAATTATATACCCTGACCTCAAATCAAAATCCAGATTTTTATTTATTATTAGCAAAACTGCTATAAAATCAGAACCAGACTCAAGAAAAATACATTATTTCCACGCAGGCTCATATTTTTTGAGGAAGAATTGAAACCTACATCCAGCTGTAGGATGGTCTATTCTGCCAAGTGAGAACAAAATGCTTTAAATGTGTGTCATGTGCATTTGATTTAAAACAATCTATTCACAGGATTTTTCACACTTTATATGACTTATATAAAAACATTGACATAATAAGAACTTATAATATTTTTCTTGATTTTTTGCCCACCCCATAAAATATTCATTTGCTTCTAATCATTTATAGGAAGGTATGCTTAGGATTAAAAAAAAAGACCCGTGGGAGTTTGCCTGGGGAAGAATTGAATGGAAAGCTGAGAAGAAACTGGCTGAAAATAAATATTAAATAACTATTTTTCTTTGCGGTATGTGCTGCAACAAAAAGAAAAATTTTTAACAAAAATATCTTAATATGTGAAATCAAGAAAGTATTTACCAAAACAAGTATTGATCCAAGAGGGAAGAATGTAATGTATGAGGTTACATTTATCCAATTATTTGAAGATTTTTCCAGTGTGATACAGAAAGAATTTGGTAATTGGAAAAATTACCTTACATTCACCTCTTACTCTGCAGTTTTTCTTACTTCTCCCTAACTCTTTATGTGCGCTTCCAAAGTCCATCCAGGTCTGCCTTGTCATTGTATTCTTGCTACACTGAAGTCAAGTATTTGTTAGAGTATTTTTAAATACATTGACAGGCATGTTTGGTATGTAAGGTCTAGGATGTAGGTAGAGTTGGGATGGTGTTCCAGCTAAAGTTATAAGGCAACCATGGATATGGCTTATTCCTTAACTCAAAAGTTTTGACTGAAACTGTGCAGCATGTTTCAGTTTCTTTAGCAGTGTATATTTAGCTGTACCCTTACAATTCTCCTTTTAAATTATACTAATATTAATCTTACCCACAAAGGTGATAAGGACTGTGAAAGATGCATTCCCTATTAAAATAATATGTATAGAGAGAATAACTCTAAATTTCTGCTTTAATTTTGCAGGCTGTGCAAAAGATTTTTGTTCTGACATAAATGTATGTGATTCTTTTGAAAACTTTATTTTACAGCAGTGTAGTATTCATCCCAAGCTTTTGGCTATGTCCAAGCTACACTGTCTCCAAGAGTAGATATTTGCATATTTTCTTATTGTACAAGCACTGCTGCAAAGTCCTCCAGAAATTGCAAGCACTTTTCAAAAGACATTTCGCAGTTGGCCTAAAAGGCTAAAATTATACTGTGCTACTGTGTGACATGCTAAGCCAGAGATTCATAATGGTGCAGCAAAATGGCAAGGAAGCGTTCTGCTTTGAGGAATGCTCAGTGATGAACCAGGCATTCCTGCAGTGTGCTTGCCTTCATCTCTTGAATGTGGACCAGTGGCCAAAGCTGCTTCATTTAGTCCCCCTCTTCCAGCAGTCAGAATAGCAGGAATTCTCTGTTACAGTTCTATTCCTCTGCTTTGTTTCACAGATTTTCTTTTTTTTTCTCCTTCTTTGTTCCACAGGTTGGAAATATTTGACTTTAACATGGTAACGTTTCCTGGCACTTAGCAAGTTTTTTAAAATATTGCTGCTTTTATCTTGTTTTCCATTACTGAAAGCAGAGTTAGTAAAATCCTGAGTGTTACTTCAGAATTATAAGGTTTGCATTTAGCTCCAGTATTTCAAATTTGATTGTAAGAACTAAAAAAAAATTAAAGCCTTCATCATCAGGAATGAACATTGTGACATGACAGTTGTATCCTGGGCTGCGTTGTGAGTCGATCGAAGGAGGGGATCCCGCACCTCTGCTTGCTCTGATGGGACTCCAGCTGGAGTGCTGCACCCAGCTCTGGGGGCCCCAGAGTAAGGAGGATGTGGACCTGTTGCAATGAGTCCAGAGAAGGCTATGAAGATGATCAGAGAGCTGGAGCTGTCTCCTATGAAAAAACCTGAAAGACCTGGAGGTCTTGAGCCTGGAGGAGAGAAGGCTCTAGGGAGACCTTGTTGTAGCCTTTCAGTAGCTACAACAAGGTCATACAAGAAACATAGGGAAAAGTTTTCACCAGGGTCTGTAGTCACAGGAAAAGATTCAATGGTTTTAAACTGAAAGAAGGTGGATTTTGACTGTATATTAGGAGGAATTTTTTATTGTGAGGGAGATGAAACAAGTTGCCCAGAAGTTTTGGATGCCCCATCCCCCAAAGCGTTCAAGACAAGGCTGGATGGGGCCCTGAGCAGCTTGGGCTGGTGGAAGGTGTCCCTGCCTATAGCAGAGGTGTTTTGACCTAGATGGTATTTAAAGGTCCCTTCCAGCCCAAACCACTCTATGATACTTTGATCGGTGCTGAGAGCCTGATGTAATTCTCATGTGAGCAATCATTGTTTTGTAACAGTGAGATTATTTCAAGAGTGTATCCTCTGAATAGTGATAGAAGGCAATGAACTCATTTTCCAGAGTCACTGTGGTGTGATCCACTCTCTGTCTTGCATGATGGCTGAAGTAAAAGCATAATTGCATGTGTTGTTTCTTCTTTCACTGCAAAAGCATAAAAGTCACTTTTCTTTTAATTTCAATTCCACAAAAGCTTAAATTGATCTATTCAGGGGCAGATATGCTGTTATTATTCACCATCTCCTCCATCTCTAAGCCTCTTCCTTGAACCACTGTTTGTATGACCAGAGCCTGTGGTGCAAAGGCATAAAACTTTGTCCCTCAGGCACTATTTCTGGGTAAAACAGTATGATACTGCCAAATTCAGAGAAATTAAGGTACAGAGGGTCCTGTAGATGCCAAACTCCAGAATTGCTTGGTATGCAACTCTTTACGTAATGCTGTTAACATTTTGGGCTAAAATACTTCATAGAAGACATTTACAAAAGACTAAAACTGAGTTTTCTGAAACTAATTACACAGTCTGGTTTGTGTAAGTATTCCAAGCTTTTTCTGCCAACAAATCTGCTGATATACTTTGCTAGTCTCTTCCTGAAATTTTCTTTGCTTTTACTTGCAACCTCAAAAAACCCCTTGTCCAACAGCCAAGGGGGTCATTAGCAATGGCTTCCAAAGCTCTGAAGAAGTAGGGGGGTTGTGGCTACTGGGGTTTTTTTGGCTACTAACAAGCAGCAGGCATCACCTTCAATTTACAGTCATCAGAGGATGCAGAAGCACTACACCCACCCATATCTACATGTAATACAAGTGGGATTTGTATCAGTGCTCAGCCAGATACCTCAGCACTCCCCTCCTGAGTTATGCCTGGCAGGTGGAAGGAATCAGCTCCTCTAACTCCTTTGATGTTTACTATCTTTTGTCTCATAAAATGTTCAGCCTTTCCTGAAAGTCTTCAGGATAATTTGGCTCGTATATTTTTAAAGTCCTAGATAAATAATTCTTACTCAAAGTGTATTTATTGGCTTTTTTTAGCTGTTGTTTTTTCAAAGTATATTTGTCTCTGTTGTATTACCCGGTCTAAGAACTTCTTAGAGTGGGTAATACAACAATACAATAAACTTCTTCCCTTCCATCTTCAGTCTCCTCACTGGTGTGTATGATCACGTTGGCTGCTCGGATATGTAATGCAGGGGCTTAGAAAACTTTGTGATCACCTTAAAAATGGACACAGACAAGTCTGTAGCTACTTTCTTCCTATTTTCATCTGGTTTATTGGAAAGGATTTGGTTAAAGGGAAACCTAAGGTAAAACAACCCCTTTTTGTTCACTGGTTTTAAATGGAAAAATGAAGCAAGTGTTGCAGCTCCAGTGTAATCCAAATGAATCAATAAAGTGGAATTATTTGGTCCTTTCCTCTGTGTAAATCTGAAATTGTCTATTTGCCATAGCTGATAGTTTCAGTTTGTTAACATAGTGCACACTCGAGATGCAGTTCACAATCTCCGCCAGGCAAGCTAATGGAAACTGTGATCTGTTACAATAACAACTGAGTAGTCATCACACAGCTTAGCATCTGGGCCTCCAAGACTCCCAAAATGAATGAGATAAGCTTCAAGGCTCCTAGATACCTGCAGTTTCAATGTTGCAATGTCTTTACGTGCCTGACACCAGCAACTGAGAATGCAGAGATTTTATTTCTCAGGGGATTCCTGTATGAAAAGGAAGGTTAGACAAAACATTGAGGTACTGCACAAAGGTAAGCCACAGGGAGTGCAGGAGTAGAAGACAGTAGATACATCTCCTGCCTTGCCTCATCTCCCTGGACCCCTGACTAGAGGCTGTAAGGAGACCCATCTCTCTGCCTGGGACTGATGGTCACCAGTTTTTGGCATATGAGAAATAACTGAGCAGCAATCATGATTTTTATTGGAAGTACCAAGGGATCCTGGTGCTACTTAAACCATTTCAAGGCTACTGTGGGCTAATGGTAGAGAATGTGCTGGGGAAATGGGAGGGACTGGCTCTACTCCCATCTCAGGCATGGGGGTTAAACTCCTGGCATTTCCTCTCCTAATGGGGTTATCACTACAATTCTAGTCTGTGCAAGACCTGGGATTATAGAAGGGTATGGCTCACTCCTGGCCCAAAGCAGTAGCCTAAATTAGGAACCCAGGGATAAAATGTCCCACTGGGAGTGGGGGGATCATTTTAATACTTTCCTCAAAACTATCTGCATGTTTGGCTGCACACACCGACCTGCAACCTCCTCCCTGGATCCAAAACCCTCAAACACTCAGCAGCAGGATCTGCTGGCTTGCCGGTGCCTTGCTCAGTGGGGTCTGCCCAGTGTTTCCCAGTCCAGTGTTAATGCAGGAAGAGCAGGTTGGTGCCTTCTGTGCTGAGTGGCAAGGCACTCCCCAGGAGGGTCTGCAAGTCTTATCTAAATAAAAAAACATAGAGACCTTGTGGCTTGAGGTGTGTACCCAGCTAGTCACCCTGAGAAAGCTGCACGGGGTGGAAAAGAAGCTCCCAAAGAAACCTGCAGCCTAGTAGGGAAGTTGCAAGAGATGTTTCAAAAATTCTGAGTATAATGAACACACTGAGAAAGAGATTTTTGCATTACACTTCTGTACTTAGCCAAGGGAAAAGACTTACCTGCATCTACAGCTGTAACCCAGAGTGTGCAGACACTCTTGGCACAAAGTGCAGGAAAAGCAGACATATAGCAGGTAAATTCAGCTGATTTTGATCTTGCTTATGCTTACTAGGTCACTGTATTGTGTTAATCTCTGTGCCATTGGTAGGAACTGTTGTGTATTTTAAAGCTGTTGACAGTTTGTAAGACAAAGTTCTCCCTTCACCTACTTGCTACTAAATCCCTACAGATGCAGCAGAAGTGATGATGCTAACAAGAACAGAGGCTGGCTTTACACCATGCTGCAGAACACTTTGCAGTACAATGTGTAACTGGATGAACACCATACTCGTGCTTGTACTCACTGTATAGCTGTCCAAGGGCCATTGTTTATATGTTATTCATTAATCTTTATTGTCAGTGTGAACCAATACGGATTGCAGGGAAAAGCCTGGAAAATATGCAGACAATTCCAGGCATTTTTCTCTGATCTAGATGTCCAGTTTTTGTTTCAATTGAGTTGTCTACAGTGAATAATCAAATGCAAGCTTGTGGACCACAGTGCAACTACATATTATTTCTGTATCATTTGCATCTTGCATTACTTCTGACACGGCAGAATTGTTCTGGGAAGTTTCAGACAGTAATAAGACTACTTCCTGTAAGAGACAAATCCTCTGACCCCTCTTTGCCATCACTTTATGTTTTGTGTAATCTCAGTGACAGATGACTGCAACATATGCTATATATGACTGGATCACATATGCTACATTGAAGTGGAAGTGCCACACCTTTATTCCATTTGACATTACGTATTTCTGCTTTAGATGAGGACAATATATCATTTACTCCTCTGAAAATGGGTGCCCTTCCAGACCATTTAAAGATGAGAAAAGCTGTTACAATGCTGTTCCTGAGAAAAATGTTGCACAAGTCATTGTATTGTTCACTACATGTCAACTAGACTAAGCATCCAAGTCCCTGTGCCTTTTTCACATTAAATTCGCGGGTTTCAAATGTGTAGGATGCTCCAGGTAGAAAACAGCTAATTCCTGGTTTTTAAGCTGTCTGAAAAATGAAGGTGTGTGAGTGCTCACTGTGTTACTGTGGCTGAAGGTGATCACAGCCCCATGTCCTATGTTGCTCTGCACATACACCACGAGTGGTCTGTGAGACATCAGAAGGCACAATGTGCTTTGACAAAAGCTGCATTTCTCATTTAATACAGAACTTACATTTTTGTAAAACTTAAAATGATGTGTTAATGCAGAGAGCTTTGTTTGCTTGAACTCCCATAACTGTGAATTAATAAGATTATACCTGGTGCCCCCTGGATATTTTTTCCAGATAGGCCAGAGAAGTGTTGATGTAGGAAAAACCTGGAAAATCAAAAAGTTGCTGATGCAGTTCCCTTCAAACCTGTGGAGTCATGTCCATGCTCTGCCTCCCCAGCAGTTAGTGCTGAAGCAGACATACCTGGTGACCTGAGGCTTACACTGCTGTGTGTCTGTCCACAGCCCAGCCACCCAGCTGCATTATGGAACGTGCAATCCCAACATGTTGTTCCCAGTTTCTCTTTTCCTGTTCTCTTTTCCATGTTCATCTGGCCAGAGATTACTCCAACTCTGGCTTTCCCTGGCCCCACAAACATGATTTTTGTGCTATTACACAAAATATTTTTGTGCTATTGAGCTGCTATTACACTTCTTTGCAAACTGGATCTTTCTGGATTTTGCAAGTCAGGTTTAAAATATCCAGATAGTTCATTGGTCTGCAGGTCTATATGAGGTTAGAAGCAGCTGAAAAGGGACAACTAAGGTAGCCTCAGCAGGCAAAGACACAGGGTTTAACCTGGATCTGCTGCTGGTGAGCCAGTAACAGGGAACTGTACCCTGCACCATCTGTACTCACCACCAGAGATCCACAAAGGAGACTAAATTTAAAGTGTACCAGCCTCTAATTTGACCAAACTTGAGCACATGTAAGGCTGGGAGTGCTCAGACAACCACACACAGAGTCCAGATTAAGTCTAAAAATGTGCTCATACACAAAGACAAGGAATTTATTGTAAAAGGAAAAGTCCAATAATGCTTTTGTTTTTGTTGTTTAATTCCCAGAAGGCTCATTTACAACGTGTCTCTCCAAGAAGACTCCACAATGAAAAAAACAACCCAGAGTTGCTTCTTACTCATCATCCTTCTAACTGTAAGTACAAGAAAACTGAACTGCTCATGACAGCTGCTGTATTTAAATTTGTGGTGAGGTTGAGAAAAATGAGTACCAAGTCATACTTGTTATACTCCACAGGTGAAGGAACAGTTTGCTTACTAATAAATTTCAAAAGAAGATTAATAACATTATCTAATAAAAGTTTGAACTTGAAAACATTGTTTCTTGGTGAGACAGAACAGCAAGTCTGAAGAGGGTTATGCATATGTCTTTTCATTTATATGTTTTACAGGCTACAGCATATCATGGGAACATGTGTGTTTGAAAACTGCCCTTAATGTTGTTCTGAGAGACAAACTGACTTAAATAGTGATGGATTTTCACTGTTTATAGTTGATCTGCTATTAGAAAAGAAACCAAAATGAAAAATAATCTTATAAATCTATTTATTAGTTCAAATGTTATTTTCAACTGTTTCATATCAACATTACATTTATCTTAATGTAGGCAACACGGTTGAGTAATTGTGGTTCTAAACATGTGGTAAATTCATTTCTGCCTGACTAAATACCTCTCACATAAATTGAATCCTTTTGCTGATCCTTGTGAAACCTCAAATAATTTATTGATCATCATAAAATCATAGAGATTACTGGAAGTCAGAATTGAAATACTGCCTAGAGCCTAAGTTACAGATACTGCCTAGAGCCTAAGGTACAGAATGATCAGCATATGTCTGAATGATGCTACTGGGAACAAGCACCTCACTACCCTGGTGTGGTACAAGTAATTTGCATGATGACTGCCGCCTTATTCCCCACCTACCTCTAGCTCTGTGCTCCTGAAGAAAGCTTTCTTCTCCTTCTCCTTCTCCTTCTCCTTCTCCTTCTCCTTCTCCTTCTCCTTCTCCTTCTCCTTCTCCTTCTCCTTCTCCTTCTGTTTCCTGGTTAGCTCCTCCAGCCCCTCTGCTTCTCATCTTCTTCTTTAACATCTGAATGTGAAATATCTCTGTGCACCTCCTCATCAAATCCTGTGTTGTAGAAGCCAAAGAATGCTGTAGAAAATATGTTGGAGACCATAAGCGACTGCCCTAACTGGTTTTCTTATTGGGTTGTACCTGTCCTCTCAGCCTAGCAGAGCTTGTCCACAATGCTGTTTGCCACTTAAATTTATATAGATAAAAAAGGAAAGGAAAGAACAGTAAGAGAATGATGGATAGAAGGACGTTAAAAGAAAACAATTAAATGAGATCATGGTGAATCCAGGAGAACAGCAAAGAACACATTACTTCAGTAAAATATTGAATTCATGGTTCAGGATTAGTATCTTCCATCAAAGAAGAGCTGAAGAGATGGAAAAATAATTGGAGAGTTAATAAATTTCTGCTAACTTCGTCCCAAAAGAATTTGTCCGGAATTAGTTAATGATTTGAGGAATCATGTCCATGTGTGAGAGCAGTCTTCCACCCTGAGGTACAAGAGAGTATTCTGGCATTTGTGACCACTTGGGTTGGCTGTTCTACCTATGTTACAAGGCTGTATGTGACAATGCACTGGCTATGAAATCACCCATGGTCAGAAATGTCTGTAACAAAGAGCCTGAGAGAGAACAGCTTTCTTCTGGTTTGAATCCCATCTGATCTGCATAGCTTGATAGGGGTCTTGACAAAGAACAGCAATTCTTCCTAGAAAAAGTCAAAGCCAAATGGAGAAATAGATCCAGCTTATTTTGCTCCTAGTCAAGTGACAGAACTGTAAATATTCTGATAATTAAAATTGTCAACAGCACTTCTGAACACTTAAGGTGCTTTGACCAACAGCATGGGTTTGTAGGTCAGCCCTGGAGGACTGATCCTTGCCCTGCTGTCCCCAGATCTTTTTAGTCTCTCATCCATGAGAGCATGTGTGCAAGGTTAGATTTGTGCATTCCTGCATTCCTGCAGCACTCCAGGGGGAGGATTTATGTTAAAAACTCTTCAGTGAGGTCTGCATCTGCATTCATTTTAAGTACCTTTGCACCAAAGAACACTTTATATTCTGACCTCAATGGATAACTTACATTTTCAATCTTCAAATCTCTATGTTCCCTCCTTCCCCACTGCAGTGGGCATACTGTGCTCTACTTTGACATCTCTTAGGTTAATTTCCCTTTTGGAAGAGAAGAAGCCACAGTCACAGAAGTAGACCATGAACAAGCTTTTCTTTCCTTCATGAAACTTATCCAGAATATGGCTGTGAGATCAAATATAAAAAAAATATTTGTCTCAGTCATTTTTCAAAAAATTTCCCCAGCTGTAGATAGTACAGGCCATTCATTTTTTGCATTTTATTTATGGGTTTTAGTGAGTAAAGGGTGTCTCTCTTTCAAAAAGGCTGTTCCCACTCTGTTGGTTCTTCAAATCACTACTTGGTTCCAAGAACTGTGAGACATGTCAGCCACTATCTGTAATTAATAATACAGTAAATACAGTAATTAAGGTGATTTGTGTCATAGACAGGAGTGATCTCCCATCCCTCTCCTCTACCCTCCCCATAAGACACCCTCTAGATCTCTCTTCTTTGATGACTTTCATGGTTTTCTGTTATCCTGTCATTTGTGACCTGCACTCCCAGTTGGTCACTGCGAGCTGTTGCAAAGCAACACAACCCTTGAGATCCTTGTTTTCTCCTCTGGGCTCCAGGTTCCTGTTTGTGCTGTTTGGCCCACTGTAGGTGCTGGTGGTTCCCCTGTGGTGATCACCCCTATTGAGTAGGGGAGACCCTTACCTGAAATCTCTTCTTGGTGTAGCTGTGAATCCCTAACACAATCTCAGAGCTGGAGCACACTCTGCCCTCTACACAGTTAGTGCTTTGTAGAAGACTTCCCAGATTCTTCTTGTATCTCTCCTTCAATTTTTTGTCACAGACAAAAAATTACTTGGTATGTGCACAGATACTTCCTTCCCACCATCTCCTTTAGACTTATCACCAAGGACTTTTGGCACCTTCTGATAGAAACCATCTCTTTTATGCATGTAATTTTTTGCATAGAATTGATAGCTCTTCTATGTACAGATCCATAATAACTCGTCTTTGCAAAAAAAAAAACCTGAAGCATGAGTTGTTCCAAAACCTAATTTAGAAATACAAGCAATTCCTTATTGTCTTCTTCTTTGATGGATTCCCTTGCTTTTGGATGCAGGATAATGCATCACCATACAGTTCTCTACTATAAAACTAGAATTCCACTAGAAAATTTAATTGTTCATTATGTCATAGTTCACTTTATACTGATGTTCTCTAGTTTTTTGCAATTACTGAGAGCCACAGAATGTGACTGAGATTTGTTTCTTCAAGTACATAAGCCCTGGTATGCTGAAGTAATTAGTTCATGTCCCCAGTGCATGTTTCTCTTTACAAGAAAAATGGAGCATCAGCACAGTGTGCCCAGCAGCATCAAACTTGTGAGAATGAGGAAGAAGAAGAAGGTTTGGGTCTCTTTTTTGTGTGACTGATCAATTTTTCAGGACATTGACGGAAGAGATTTCTATTTTCTGCTTTATTTTCTCAAGTAAGAACTGTGCCTACAGATGGCCCTGGAAATGAGGATTGATGAAGTAGGTTTTCCCACATACTCCAATCTTGTGTCCTGAGCCAACCACAACATGCATAGTAAGGACTAAATGGATGCTGCAGCTGAAGGCCACACTATTTTCAATTAGGCTCACTAGACCAATATTCTATTTTAAAATAAATTCATTTTGAGCGAAAAACCAATTGTGCACATGCACTGAGTCCAAATCTGTTAAATTGTTACCAAGCCTCAGTCACTAAGATATGCAGTCTGTGCTTCTTTCCAACACCTGAAAGACTCACGAATAATTCCTTCTCACAAACCACTGAAAATTAATTATATGAAAACCTAAATGTAATTTTTGGTAAGTGCATAAACTGGTGTATTTTGGAATTAGTGGTAGAGTAGGTTTAAGTCTCCAGAACCATTAGTCAAGCACTTGCCACCATGATGGGGGAGCTGTTCATGGTGCCCCTGTTAGATCCTCACAGCTGGGAATGCAACATGCCCTGGTGGAGTGGTGTAGCCACAAACTCCACTGGGCTCCTGCTCAGTGGTTCTCAGTGTGCGTCTCTGAAACCCATGGCTGTGCAGGTAGTGTGAGAACAAGCCTTTTCCTGCTTGGACAGCATCTCTTCCAGCATCTGGTCCAGAACAGATCTCCCATGGGCTGGAAGAGCTGTTGAAGATCTGTCACAGCCTCCTTTGTCTCTCTTCTTCTGAGTCTTCTTGCTGTCTGGTACCTCTGGCAGCCCAGAGTCTTCCCCAGCCTTGGATGGTGAGATGTCCCTGGGTCTTATCGCCTTAGAGCATGCCTTTGGATGCTGCTGTTCTGCACGCACACCTCCCTGTGTCACTATTTATGGGTTGCTTCATGCTGTAAGTATGTGCACTCAGAAGTTCAGACCCTGTTCTCACACAAGGGAAACTCTGGAAAGCAAACTGCTGATATTTTAAAGTGGTAAAAAGTAGCATGAAAATTTGGGAGTCAAGCTGCTCATCATTACCCAAGAAATAGGAATTCTGTATTCTCTTCTATTCACCGACTTTCAGGGATGATCAGGGCATTTTGACTACATCTTTGCTTTTTTTTAAAAAACAAGGCTGTTGCTATGCAGCTGATTGCAGAAAAGAGGCCTCTCACAAGAGGATAATCAGGGTTGCAAGAAAATATCCATGAAGTATTCTGGATTAGCCCACAGTTATCAGGTTAAAATGAAAGTAAAGCTTCTTCTGTAAGCAAATCTCATAGAAATGGCAAAGAACTGTAAGATCTGTGACTTGCTTTTCATTACAACAGCCTTGTCTTCATCTACAGCACCTGATAATCTCATGTTTGTTTAAACAGCTGCCAAAATCTGCCATGTTAGTCATATGGGATCTCACTGAGATAATTACCATCCTGCTCCAACAGCGGTAGAGTATGGGAAAATTCTAACATTCAGTGATTAAGTAAAACATGTCATGTTGTAGTATTTCCCCAAAGAAATTGCCTGCTGCTTCCTAGCACACTTCTGATGGATGGAAATGATTATGTTTACTGAATATCATATGCTAATGACCTTCCTAAGGTATCACAGTTGTTTTTTTATCTGTCCCAACACTAGCAGTTGTGAAAAGCAGTTCAAACATAATCAAAATATGAGAGGGGCTCTGCAAGTCATCTAAATCATGCTGAGCTCTTGCTCTAAAATGTGATGTATTGAAGAACAGGAGTTTAGTGATCCACAAAGAGATGACTGCACACAGCAGCTTTAAAAGAATTTTACCAAGTGAATGTTTGAACTGTTGAAATCAATAAAAAAGTCAGAGCATCCAGAATTTCTACTAGTCAGAGCTCACCAATAATTCTTGCTAAATTACTATATTTAGTGGAAGGGGGGGGGAAAGACAGCTACAAATACGTTCTTTTCCTAAATGTCATATACAGTTAGTGTTAGTGTCCTGCAAGCTCCTTGATGGCAGAAGAAAAATATTTGGGGATGCTTGTTCATGGTATCCAATATTTTGTGGGGAAGAAAAAGTTAAAGACTTTTATGCTTACTTTATCTGGATTCTCTCTTGTAGAAATAGGCACAGCCTGGCACAGGTTAACAGCAGTTACTCTTACAGAAACCAGGGCATT
Source organism: Fringilla coelebs (assembly GCF_963513975.1). Taxonomy (NCBI): domain Eukaryota; kingdom Metazoa; phylum Chordata; class Aves; order Passeriformes; family Fringillidae; genus Fringilla; species Fringilla coelebs. Next base: position 129,420,521 of record NC_140028.1, read on the forward strand.
GTTTGTTCATTCCTGTGTAGTTTAATAATAAAGTCAGATTGATTTCTCGGAATCCTTTATTCATTCCAGGTATAATGTGAACTTCAGCATTCCCAGCAGCCTGTTGTTTGTCTTTGTAATGATAATTCACTTTCTCATGTCAGTCATTTGTCACGTGGTGGCTTGGTGGTCGTATGTATGACGTCATTTACTTGGACTTTTAGGAGTGACATCATATGTACGGCTGCTAAACTGCTGCATGGGACATCACTTAAACTGTTTTCTTCTGAAGAATTCAGTGCATTTTTAAGCAATGATCACATTGATTATTGTGAATTATTTATTTCTCCTTAATAAAGAATGTTTGTAAATGAATGAAGCATTCCTTTATTATATAAACGTCATCTATATTTCCATTTGTAGTATTTGGTGAATGGATGGGAAGGCTTTTTAATGTGCATTAATGAACAATGAACATTTAAAATTTGTTCCATATTTTGTAGGTTCAATATTTGTAGGTAGTTGCCAGGCAAAGATTAATTGACCTTGGCTTTTTTGTGGTACAAAGGTGTCTTTTAAGTCTTAATTTCTAAAATACGTCGGCACAACAATGAAAACATAGTAGAAGAGGTGAATTGAAATCATGAATTCCATGAGAGCTTATACAAACACTGATACACAGATATTCATGGGACATTCCCAACCTCTCCCATTAACACAATATTTAAAGACTAAACTTTCTCTCCCATGTAGCCATACCCAAGCTCCTGTTACTTCTGAAAAGAGGATAAAGACCCAGAGATGTCTTCCTGCCCCATTTGCCTTTTTCTGACCACTTCTGTAAGGCGTGAGGGAGACTAAAACAAGTAATAACATCTGGCATCACATACTGCACCAAAGTCCTTGTCTGACTGAACTGCAGGTATATAAAGGCTGGATCATAGGCCCGCTGGACTGACTTTGGGAGGTCAGGCTTTAAATTCTGGGTGGTGGAAATGGGATTCTCTTTTGAATGGTAAAAAAAACAGTATTTGAAACAGGGATATGACTTCTCCACCTCCAGCAAGAGACAAAATTTATCTGCTGAAATGGTAATCTGATTTAAATGGAGAAGAAAATTATGCTCAAGCTTCTAAGGCCAGCTTTTCAAATCTAGGCAAACAAAAATGAGGAGTTGCAATCAAAGGAAAGAGTAAATTTAAAGGGCATATCACAGATGAATAATCCCAGTGACATACCTATGTATAACCCCCTAATTTGATTTCACACACAAGCTATTCAATTACATAAAAAGTACCCAGAAAGATTTTTGGGCAATTACCTTTGAAAATCTGAGTCATTGTGTTTAGTAGTAAAAAAAAAAAAAAAAAAAGGAAAAAATTTCATTTAGGAGACAATTCTAAATCTAGTGTTATAATTCCAACTTTTATTCAAACTTGCTTTCATTTTATTGGAAGCCATTAGGTGATTTCCACTTAGGAGTTTTAGTGACACAACTCATCCATATTTTTATCTGTTGGAGTGAATTGCTGGCCTAAATGTGGGCAGTAGAAATTTCGCTGGCAATTTCAGCTGCTCCACGATTGCCTTTTGCAGGGGCAGTAGAATGGGCCTCCTGGTTACATGCCTGAACACTTTAACGTCATTTTGTACACAATGCAAGACCTTTAATCTGTCCACCACCATGGGTACTGTCTACCTCCAAGTATCAGAATATTCTCATTACACTGTACCCAATAAGAGCCGACTTCAGGAATTACACACTGCAAGTAACGAAACTATCTATAAGAGTACTGTGACTTTAGTGTCCAAATAGTGTTTCACCCCTCAAAACCATCATCCCATATATGGATGTATTCCCAAACTGGCCAAGAATTGCAGAGAAACTATCAAGAAGAAAGGCATTTCCACAGAAGTCCTTCTAGCATCCTGTGATGAAACTGTTATTTCTGTCTCGAGTTTCTTCCAAACAGTTTGGAACTGAAGTATTATTCAAAACAAGAATGGGAAAATTAGCACGCAGTATGTACTAATCACTTCAGAGAAGCACCAGTGCCTGTGTCATGGACATGGACATGAAGTGCTAAGAGAAAGCTGAGGTTGTCTGAAGAACCTCATCTCCACTTTCCTGTGCTGGATTTAGGATTTTGCTTGGCTGCTTTTTAAACTATTCTTGGGGACTCCAGCTGCTCCCATTAGTCTTTTTAAAGCTAAGGGATCTGTGATGTTTGGCCTTGCTTCTGAATTTCCTGTTCTGACTTTCTAGATACTTAATTTTTCACTTGGATGACCAGATGAAATGTTCTAAATGGCTTCATTGTCCAAATATATCTTGGGGGGAGGGGAAGAGGGTGAAGTATACATGCATCTAAAATTTATATAAAATTATCTCTGCCAGAAAATATTTTCATTCTTATTCCTCCTACTTTATTTCAAGCACCTACTTAAGTACAACAAGATTGACTGCGTCCATGTCCTCCAGCTAGCAGGTGTATACAGTTGAAAACGTCTCTGTCAAAAGAGATGAGATGAGATGAGATGAGATGAGATGAGATGAGATGAGATGAGATGAGATTAGAAAAACATAATTAATTTGATATAGGAGTATAAAAATATTCAACTGTCATGGTTTGGTACAGAAGTATCAGGATAAAAGTAATGGCTTTTTTTTTTTTCAATGAAGTCGAACACACTATGGTTTTGCCGTGTATTTACAAAGGTGATTTAGCATGCAAATGGATGGAAAAAGTAATGTATTGATGGAATACAATTGCCTGTGATGTGACATAAAAAAGGGGCAGCAAAATGTAAGAAGTAAGCCGATATTTGAACTTTCAAACCTGTCATGTTTTAAGTTCAAACAGCTATAAATGCATGCCTAAAGATCTCTGTATTAGCATTTGCTGTTAAAAAGGTCAAGTTTGTGTGTTTATGAGAGTCCTAGATTTTGAAGCAGCCTGCAAATGAATATGAATGTGTTTGTGATGGCTTTAGTACCATTTAGTATAGGGGGAAAACAGAGGATCATGCTAGGAAAGTGCTACAGCAATGTTGCTTTTGAGTGGGGAAGCAGAGGAACTCGTCTTTTACTATAACCTTCAAGCAAAGACCGAGGCAGAACAGAACAAACTAAAGCTCCACACTTTCATTTCTGCTCACAGACTTTGGCTGTACAAGGGAGGGAGGGAAGGAGGGAGGGAGGGAGGGAGGGAGGGAGGGAGGGATGGATGGATGGATGGATGGATGGATGGATGGATGGATGGATGGATGGATGGATGGATGGATGGATGGAAGGCAAAAGAACATAACCAACCTCTCTAGCTGAGATCTTTGCCTTCCAAAGGCAGTGATCCTTTCCTTTAACAGGCAGGCAGTTTAGTATAGGATCATTCAGAAGATGCCACTATATCAAAGAGGACCTTGTTATTTAGACTATGAAATTTAGAGGATCTGCTTAGGTACTTAACTAGGAGCTAAGGTCAGGTATAGAGGTTAAACTTTACCTTCTTTGACTTTAACTATTGCAGAAGCTCAAAGCAAAGGTTGTGGCACTGGGGTATTTTGTCTGCATTGTCTAGAGTTAAATCAGCACAAGTAAACAGAAATACATGGGTTTAACAGAAAATTCTCTTGCAGACACTAAATTAAATGAAAATATTTTGATGACTTTATCAAGTATTTGATGACCCTCTCTCCACCAAGAAAAATGGCTTGGTTTAAATACTATGTTTTCATGAGGCAAACTACTGAAATTCAGCAATTACTTTGTAAGTAGTATGAGGCCCATCATAATGATAAACATATGTGCAAATAAAAGGCCTTTCAAGAATGAGTAATAGAAATTTCTGGTCCTCACTTTTTGTAAATTTAATCCTCTTTGTTTATCCAGTTGTACTAACAGCTTTTTCTTTCCATACAGAGAATTGTTCCAAGTCTTTCTTCTGCTGTAAATTATACTGATACTACACTAGAGCCTGTAGTAACTGAAAATTCAGTCATACGGCAGAAGATAATAGATTCGCAGTTCAAATGTTATGAGAGGATGAACAGAGCTCCTCCATACAAGAAGAAAGGTAAAAAGGGTTTTTTAAGAATCTGTATTTTGCCATGTGTGGTTATATAACTATACAGAAATATTTTCTTCTCTGTACTAACCCACAGTCTTCCTCAGGGTGCAGTTTCCTTTCCATAAGCAGTAATCAAACTCACACTTACTTAGCATCCTCCTAAGTACAAAGAAAGGAAAAAGGCTGGAGTAAGCCCAGGGAATGAACAGCTCTTCCTTCCTCTGTCACCTACATTTCTGGCTCAGTGCTTTGCTGCTTGAATCTTTCTTGTTCTTGCTTTGGGGAATAACATTTTCCTGAACCTCTCAGTAAAGTCACACCTGAATGTGAATCCTAAATATAAATGTTGTTCTGTTTGCTCCACTCAGTGTTTCAATTTTTAGCCATTTCTGTATTGACTGCTGGGTGTCGTGTTCTGTACCAGCACAAGTTCCACGTATCTATATTCAGCAGCAACAATAGGAAAAAGAGGTTTATAAAACACTGAGACTTATAAAAGAGGTTTGTAAAGCATCTTTATTGAATAGAAGGCATACATGAAGATTAATAAAAAGGGAAATGACAAATAACAATGGTGCTGCAATTTTATTCAAAACAGCATTTCTGTTTGGGACTGGGAGTTCTGGTCACTTTTTCTCACAGAAGCTAAGAATGAAGATATAAGGAGATAGAGAAAAAAATCTCAGGAAGTGTGAGACTTCTGTAAGCAAACAACAAATACTGAGGACATAGTTTAAAGGGAAAATATATTTTAAACAATTAACAAAAACAGATAATGTGGGATTTTTTGTAATACAGGAATAAATATATTTCTACAGTTCTTATCTTAAAAATTTTACTGGGATCTGTAAGACTCAAAGAGGAGTTAGATGTTAAGATAGATAACCAGGTTTTGATGCAGAAATATTTGGGAATGAATATAGAGATTCCCACTGCTTAAAATAGGTTTTATTTCAGGTGAATAGTACCCACAAGCAGGTAAACAGGATTATTGGGTAGAAGGAATGATGTTTCAGTTAAAAATAATCCTTTTAGTTGCTGGATTTGCAGAGGAAGTAACTTACTGTTTCTTGTTAGATTACTCTTTTAGTCTCCACCTCTATAAACACCTGATTTTTGCATCCATTGACAGCAACCATTGAATTCACCTTTCTTTTGTGCTTTCCTTGGGTGATAAATTGCAAAGGGTTGATTTTCCAGCATGAGCTGGGAATTCATATGTATCAAGACATGAATTCCTAGTAGTGTTCTCAAAGGCAGTGCTGTTGCAGGAGGACAGCCTGCATACCTTCAGCTGGCAGCTAAATTTAAGTGATGCCATTGGGGGCTGCTGGTTCATGGCAACCTGCACTCAATTCATTTTTAACTCAGAATGAGGATAATGGGTGACTACAAAATGGTGCCAGCACCACTGAAGTTGTGTTCTGAACTGAAGACAATAAAATGAAGAGTTCAGGCACATGGAAACACATGACCACCCTTCTAGAACCGCAGCATGTACATATATATATGTGTGTATATGTATACATAGATAGATAGATAGATAGATAGATAGATCGATAAATGTGAGCATATCTCTCTCTATATATAAACACATATAGATATATCCTGATAATTACCTTGGAAGACAAGTCCATGATGCAAGATTGACCTATGTGATTATCTTTCTTTATCAGGCCAGGCAAAGGATTTAAAGTTTTAAAACTAGATATTCCTTCCAACTCCATTTGGCACTACTTTTCAAAAACAAGCTCAAATTGCAATCACTTTCTACTCTTCTTCTTCTTTGATATTACAAAAATTTTCCTAAAAGTTTTTCAGATATCTTTCAAAGATCTAGAAAAACATGACAATGCCTGAAGGAAAGACTGCAAACTGCTGCTATGGTGATTGGTTAATTAAGTGAACAAGTAACATTAGCACATTTAACTTGATAACTGAAAAATATATGTGCATAAAGTCTTAGCTAATGAAGAAAAAGTGTACATAAAAATTTCTTTTCTGAAAAAGATCTAATCTGGAAAAAATTTGGTTTTAAATTTTATGCTTTTTATTTTTAATCAACAACCTGGCTTACAAACAGTTATTGGTGCAAGTTGGAACAATTCAGATGTCTTTTTACAGCTTTTTTGCTTCAGTTAAAAAGTTTATCTGTGGATAGTTTCAAAAGCTCTAGAAGCAACTAACTATTATAGGTTAATAACTTGCAGTGTTTATTAGGTGCCTTCTATTACAGCTCTTTCAAATACAACGTTCATTTTAATACTTCCCAGAGTGAAAAAAAGCTAAAATGTATCTTCTCATTCTATTTCACTTTACCCTGATGATCTTGGTGACAAATACTTTTTTCCCAACACAAACTGGTTTTGAATGGAAAATAACCAGGAAGTGTAGGGGGGGTTTAATGAGTTTCTTGTATAAATCCACAACGAGTCATGTTACACGTGAGCAAGCAGCCTTAGAGCACAATTTCCGAGGACCATGGCATGTACAGTTTCTGTAACAGGGATCAGCAATGAGCTCTGTTCTGCTGTTTGGGGGTGGGAACATCCCACAGCCTCAACAGCACCACTTTCCCAGAAGGGGCATGATGAGGACAGGATCACAGCATGCCTACCTGGACAGCCTCAGCAGGCAGAATCTGCCTGCTGCAGATCAGCCTTGCAGCTGCTTCACTGGGTGTGTAGTTGCATCACCGACCTCTGGTGTGGGGAGAGGCAACAGCCGGACAGGGACCTGTCTCTGCTAATGCTGCTTTTAGCTGGGATGTCTCCACAAATGCCTCCTATCTTCACATTTCAAATGCCTGATTGTCAGACCTGCTGAGCAGCAAAAGGTGAAATGAAAAGCGGGTGTCTCACAGGGCACCACTAGTGTACATGCTTAGAGCTGACAGAAAGAGAATCAAGAAGAGAGATTTGTAGGATTGGACCCCGCACTCAAAGTTCAGTTCAACATGCTTTAAAATGTAACTTTCTGGTAAAATGAACACCACTAACATCAGGTCAGTAAAAACAAGTACCTTCTAGTACCTGAATGCCACTCTGAGTGTTACAATAATAAAATGTTATATTACAAAAATAAAGCTTGATTGTCTGCAGGCAGCAATAATCCTCAAGAGGCTAGAACAGAGTGGTTCAGGAGGCAGTTAACTCTTTTGGTGGAACTAACTCATGCAATCTTCTTAAATGTCCAGGTCTGTTCTGCAACCGAACGTGGGATGGCTGGTTGTGCTGGGATGACACACCTGCTGGAAGGCTCACTGCTCAGAATTGTCCGGATTATTTTCCAGACTTCGATCCAACTGGTACAGTATTTCTTTACCGTTTTATCTTCCAAAGGATGTCTTCAGAACATTTCTGCCATTGAGTGGCTGTGTTCAATCCAGTGGCATTTTTGCAGCTCTGTGAAATCTCAGAAAGTTTGGTTGAAATTAAAACACATCAAGCCTTTGGGTTCTGTAATTAACATATTTTAATTTTTAAAATATTTTAAATGTACTTATATTTATGTAAATATAACCCATGGATTTATGGAACCTAGTTTATGAAAATGTCAGCTTCTGAATTACAACATCAAGATATTCTTAGTATCGCATTCTAAGTTTTTTATAATGAAGGGAATATGCTTATGTGCTTGAAATATGCATCAGTATGTTCTTTGTTCAGTTTTTATTGGGAAATAGAATTTTATGAAAGAATATGTGCAGAAATAAGGTTTTTTCAGTCTCTGAGTTTCAGTTCTTAGGTGAATTATTCATTCAAATACTAGAAGTAGACTGAGAGAAGTAATTGAAGAATGTTTAAAAGGAAAAATGAAAAATCAATGCAAGTATTTCTAAATAGATATGAGGAAATATTAGACACGAGTTGAACTCTTCAAAGAGTACTGTTTGAGGAGAGACACAATTGTGTGTTCCTTGCTCAGGACATGTTGCTTCTGGGTGGTGCTTGGTGGCACACTGTGCTAAATTCAACATAGTCACAATGCACCAATTGCAGTTAAAATCTATAAAATTAAACATTTGGGAGGGAGGGTGCATAAATCTGAAAATTTTCAACAAGCTTAACCCAAAATGCATGTGCCCAACTGGAAATTAAGGAAACAAACTATTGCATAGCTGTGAGTTAATTATCCAGCACCATTAGTTAAAATTGTTGATTTTATTGAGCTTATTGCTTATTTAGAAACTGAGGAAGTTCCAAGTTGAATCAAACCCCCTACACATTTTGCTGAAATAGCAACCAGATTGATCGTTATTTCTGTTCTTCATAAATCAAGCTGTCCATAATTACAGAATTCACACAGCAAGTAGCAAATTTCCAACATCACACCCAGTCTGATCTCCATTCAATCTTTAGTGAAGGAACATTCCCCTTTCTAGTGGAAGTATGCATTGGACAGGATGGATTTAAGGAAATCTGTTTGCTCAGGAATCCTGTGCTTGGAAAGTGAGCCCATGTGGCAAGGTCACTATCCACTTCCCGTGGAAACACCTGAGACCAACCCAACTCATCTTTACAGCAAGTTACACCCCCGAGACAGACAATGGGCACCAAATCATAAGATCTTGTCTTTTGTGCCCTTTTTTCACAAAATTTGATCTCTTTTCTGTACAGTGTCATAGTTTTCAAGGAGTCTTGGAGCAGGGTCATATTCATGGCTCTTCTTTGGAGCACCTGGGGACAACAGACTGAGAAGCTGAGACCCTCAACTGCAAGAGTGCCTTTCACTCAGGTCTCCCTCTCTGTGGACCACTCCTTCAACCATTAGACTCTTTGCACAAAAGATTCCAAAACAACATTTGAGAAGAATTGGCCAAACTTGGTTCATTTCCCACACAGAAGTGCCCACATTCAGGAGCGAGCCTGAGACTCTGGATCCTGAGGTTGCACAAGAATTTTCCTGCATGTGTATTAGAGGTGCCCCTAAGATGTGGTCTGTACCTTCTGCTTGAGACTCCATTTTACTCATGTTATCCTTCCCACACGGCAACAGCCCTCTTTATGACTAGGAAGATTTACTACAAGTCTTTTCTTTTCCCTGCTTCCATGGTTTTCTAGGAAGAAAAAAAATACGTGGCACTAACAGACTTAGTTTATATATACTCCATGCAATTCTCAGCTTGTACCTGCAAAGGTGGGTGTTGGCCAGCCTTGGGATCACAGAAATAACAAGGTCCTCATCCTCCATATATGGGGTGATTTCAGAGCCACTCTCCTACTTGTTCCCCAACCAACTATTCTCAGCTTTTCCTCTTCTTGGTCTCCAGTGACTTGTTCTGAGCTAATTGCTCTGCTACAACAGCACTTTTCACAGAAACACTTGAAGCCATCCATGGAGAAGAATCTCTCTCTACTTGCTAATGCTCATTAACACCAAAGCCCATGGCTTGTACACTGACTGCAAATCACTCCTTAATCTACAAAGGCTTGTCATGAAGTCTGGCCCACAGTGTGTCCACACTGCAGTTACTCTTTCTGGGAAGATTCAAAAGTTGAAATTTGGGAATTTTTTTAGTATTCCTGTTCTGTGTACAGCGACATAGGAAGAAAAACCTCCTCAGTGATTAATTTTCTACTGTTCTCTCTGCTATCCTCTTTAGGAACAATACCTGTGGTCTTCTGGACCCGGTATTTTCCTCTGGCACATTTCTCTTCTCCTTGTAAGCACCTCTGTCAGCCTCTTTGCCTGCATCCTGGTCAGTCAATCCTGTTTCCCAGTTTTGGCAGCAGCTCAGCATCTCCTGGTTGAGCCAGAGCTGCCTTCCTAGAATAGCTGTTGAGTAACCCAGCATGTGTTACAGATGTGGCATCAAACCAGTGGGCAGTCAGCCTTGCTTTACAGGTGGCTGGTTGTCACATGGAGACTCAATAAAGTAGGAGGGAGACAAGAAATGAGGGGGGTGCCTACAAGTCTGTCAGCTGCTAATGAAAGTGGCTGCCACTAACAGGTGGCCAAAAGCGCTGCCTGAACTGTCCTGAGAAGTCTATCAGGTTTTGTACCAAAAGTCATTATTTCCTTTGGTACCTTATTCATGTTAAACAAAATACAGCCAGCTTTTCTGCTGAGAAACAGAAACTGCATCCTAAAAAATAGCAATTTTCCATGATGAAAACTGTAGTGACTGTCTGATTTCCTCCCCATCGAGTCTCTGACATACAAGTACCTCAGTATGTATTTTAGGCAAGCAAGTAACCCCATGGATTTCTGAAACAAGGATTTCATGCTGTGTTGTTTTGGACTGCACCGTGATCTGCAAAACCACTGTGTATCAGCTAATTGATGGCTATGTCACTTCACTAAGAGGCCATGTATAGCTTTGAGACCTGAAATAAAATAATGTCTTTGCTCTGTATTTTTTTTGCTTTGATACTTATTCATAATTGGAAAAGTGAAACATTATTGTCAGCACAGTATTGAATCCTCCTCCCATCCATATCTGTGGGTGCCAAGTACCAGCCCTCTGTATCTTATCCTCAAAAACATTCAGCACTGTGGCCAAGAAGAAATTGATGGAGTATGTTTGAAAGTAAAAAAGGTGAAATTGTATTCTGAAGAAAACAACACAAAAACAAAGTGAAGGAGAACATGCTCAGTGCTCTGTTCATTTTCTGTCTGACAACTTCACAGTTAGCTACCAAGTGTAGTCCCACCTATTTCACTGAACTTAGATCAGTTCTTACTAGACAGGAATGTGTTCTGAAAGAAGCAATCTCTTTCTTGCAGTGCACATCATGCACAATGTGATAATGCATAAAAACAAATCAATTTGTCTGGAAAGCATAACAAGACCTACTGCTTTAATGCCAGTGGCAGCAGGAAATTCATTGTCTCATCCACTTCTGGCTGTGAGACTCTGAGCAGGGCTATTTTATATGCTCCTATTCAGGCAACATGCAATTCTCTCAATTTGTATTCTATATTCATATTTTAGACAGGTTAATCTTTGGTATAATCCCTCTGAAATGGTTCCAGGTCACACTGAAATTGGTAGGAGTTTAGTTTTTGAGGAATGCAGCATGTAATTCATGCTGGCAATGTTCTTACTAATGGAAGAAAAGAAAGTACATTGTGGATATAATGGCTTTCTGGCAGGGCAGGTTTGCCAAGGGCAGCAGGAGGAGCTCAGCCTTGCCCTGTGGCACCTGTGGGCTGTTGGGTCTGTGCCAGGGGAGTCTTACATTGCCCACCTCACTGCCCCTGTGCAGTGCATTTAGTCAGGATTATTTTGGTGCAGTCATATAGCAAGGGAGTCAAATGTGGAAGTTTTTTGTGGCTGACACCCCTTTTCATCTCAGCTTCACTGTCTTTACATTTTGGCAGAAAGCAGTGCTTAAGAGCAGTATCCATCCCACTTTGTGAACCAAAGGTGCATTTAGAAAAACCCCCCTCAGTTCTCTGCTTTGTTGGGTTTCTGTCTTTAGTTCTCTTTTGAAAGCTATTACTCATAACTCTTCATGCAGCTTCAGGAGAAGAGTTTCTAGAAGTGCAATTTGGAAGCAAATCCATATGCATCCATAAGCAATTAGATGACTATTAATCAGATGATGATTAATGCGTTGTTGCCTCTTAAAGTTGAAGAAAATGCCTTGCCTTCCTGCTGTGACACTGGGAGGGGACTTCTCTTGCTGCCACAAAATCTAAATTTTGGCTAAATTTAACAAAAATAGATAGTTCTGGATTTCTGCTGGTCCTATTTTCTTGTCTTGAAGGATGTAATTTAGACAATTATAAAAAAGACAAACCTGAACTCTTTGTCTAGCTGCTTCTTTTCTTCTTACCCCTTCTGTGTATTTATGTCCTTCTCCTAAGAGAGTTTGACAGCTGTGTTTTAAAAATCAATTCCTATCCCATACTGCCCAATATCAATCTTATAGAGATTCTAGTTCTGCTGACTAAGACATTCTGAAGACAGTGATAATCCTTCTTTTAGTAGGACACTGGAATTGAAGTTTTCTAGGGTCTCCATTGCATTAGATAAGATTTTTTTTCCCTTTTGAAAAAGTTTCTTCCAGAATATTTTAACAAAGATGTGGGTAAATCAGATGTGCAGCATCCACTATTCCTTCATCTGCAAAATGAAGCACTGCGTAGGACCATCCAAAAAATGGCAAAGAATTCAGTGTCTGATATGTGCTGACCATGACTGCAATAGGGCAGAACTTCTTTCTTCTTCCATCTTATAACTCACCAATAAACAAAAAAACTGATGTTGGTTCCTTTAACATGTGCTAGCTATAGCTCTGGTCTAATTGTGAAAAGCCTGATTGATAGAGCTATCATGTTGTTCCAGAGATATATAAGATATTTGTTACATGTAGATGACTGAGGGTTTTTTAACGAGCATATGATTCACAAAAGCACTAGTAGAGGCGCAAACAATACCCATGCAAATTATTGCTATGGGTTAATCTTTCAAGACACTTCACTGCTCTCACAAAACTTCCTTTGTGAATGAGATTGCTCACATCCATTTTGCCCAGACAGTTCTTGAAGTGTCTCTCTCAGTCAACTGCAAAGATTCTGCACAGCTGGCTATGAATCATGTAGCTTTAAGGTTCCTACAATCAGGTGAGATCAGTACAATGTGATGTCACTATTCTTCCACTTTGAATAATGCAATGCCCAAGTGGTGTCCCATCCAAGTGATAGGGTACAGACAGAGCCTAAAAAATGAGTGTTTACACAGTATTTTAGTATTGTCAAAGCCCAAACTTCCATTTTGCCTTGCTAGTGGTGTCTTAAACATCTTTGCACATGTGCATTTTTTCGGACTTTACCATATCTTCTGGTTAGCACAAAGAACCAACACATGCCCAGGTTCAACATCCCCTGCCTGCTACCAGGTCACTCTAGAATAACTTGCAGTAGAAAAGTAGTTGGGTTGCAGCTCTGTTTCTGTATAAAAGAAGAGATTTAGAAGAGATGTTTGACCTGTGTGAGTCACTAGGATGGGCAGTAAAGAGCGCTTATTCCCCAGTTGTATATTCTCACATCACAGTGAGAAATCCATGGCACATCGGCACTTTCAGAGTAGGGTCAGTTTTTAGTAGGACCCGTGTTTGTCTGGCTTTAAGGGAAAGCATGAGGTGAAAGGTTTGTCTCTAACTTACAGAGGCCACATTATTCTCTGGCAGAGTGCCTACCCAGGCACTGGAGTACAGAGATGATGGATGACATTGCCATGCGTTCTCTGTGGCAGATTAACAAAAGCCGTGCACTCCGCAGAGATAATCGGTGCAACGCTTGCACACTGTGTTCCATGGTAGCATAACCATTAATCTTTCATCTATGACTGAAAACTTTTCCAGCTTTTGATAGCATCTGGCAATGAGTAAAAGGGAACATTGCTACATGGGCAGTCTGAGATTATCTCCAGGCTTCACGTAAAATAATATGTACTGTTCCTCTTGGTATTGTTGATGCACGTATTGATATTTAACAAGTTCCCCAAAACAATTATTTGAAATCCACAATAATTCCAAAAATATGCTGTGTTCTGGAGGATTTTTTTTTTCTGCAAGGGCACTATATAAAGTGTATTTGTATGTAGTCAAATAACTCAGTCTATACTATCTTTGCCTTACTCATATGATCAGTTCCTTTCTTTAGGCTTTAGGAGTATGAATCTTACAAATTAATAGAACCATTAATCATCAGATGAAGAAAAGTAAGTGGGAATGTTTAGCACAAAAGAGGAAAATGTGTATGTTCAAATGCCCGTGGGCTCTGTAAAAGTGTATTGACTGGAAATGCTGATAATTTAAGTATAAAACCAACCAAATTATAGAGCTAGAAAAAGCAAAGGAAATTCAAGATAGACTTTTCAGACTATTTTAAAAGTCAGAATTAAAAAACATGTTTTCCGTAAGTCTCTGGGTCACTAAGAAAACATCAAATAATTGTTTATCATTTTATAAGTTTATGATCTTATCCTGTCTTTGTTACTTGGGCAAGCATTCCAATGACTCCCATGTGGCTAATGCTTGAGGAAAGGCCAAAGGACCTGGCCAAAAGTTGACGGTGATTAGGAGTGGCCGTCTGCACCTCAGCACCCAGGGTGTCCCCAGCAGGAGTGTCAGCCTGACAGAGGGATGCAGACACAGCACACACCTTCAGCTCCAGGCATCCCCCAGAGCTGTGCCCTGCTGGAGCCCCACTGTCCCCCACCACAGCAAAAGGACATGCAGAGGAGCACGAGCCTGGAGCACCCTCCATATGGCAGGGCTGTCAGGAAGGACACCAGAGCCACCTGGGGCCAAGGAGCCAGCACCAGAGACACCTGTGTAGAGGCCAAAGACATGTCAGATTATTGAAACAGAGAGCTCTGCAGCCGTCTTAAATTAAACTGGATGTGTGGGATCAGTGCCAGAACGTTTGTGAGGCTGCTTCTCTCTGCGCCTGAATGCTGTGCAGACCCTGAGGAGAGCAAGCAATGCTCCTGCTCTGCATGTCAGGATTCCACTGGTGGGGAGGCTGGGAGAGACTTTTCCACTCCTCTGCACAGAGAGAGCCCTGAGCTGGGTCTGTTGGCTCTGGTTTATACATTACCAACCGCCCTTTATCTCTGCAATATTTTTAACTCATTTATCCCTGACACTTGAAACCCTGTGCACTTCCTTCAGGTCTGGTATCAGCACCTGTGGTTATTTTCTCTTTCATAAGCTGCTGTCAACAGCTTCTTTAAATGGATTATTATCGGCTAAATATTGTGTCTGAAGGAAGACTGAGATATATACCCTAGTGGGTGCAGTCAAAAAGGAGACAGCTAAACAAGTTTACCCCCCACCAGATGAGTCCCAGGAAAAAACCAAAATGGCAAAACAGCAAGATGCATTAATGACATGTAGTTATGATATAAATTACACAGGTTGAAAATAATTTGGATTTTATTACACACACATTTTATTCCCCAAAATAATTTATCTTAGATGGATTTTTAAAGTCATAATATGCATATGTTAAAATAACTTTTATTGCAATTTATCATCAGAGAGGGCCTCAAAATATTGTGATGAAACTGGAAATTGGTTCCGCCATCCTGAGAGCAACCGAACTTGGTCCAACTACACCCTGTGCAACTCTTTCACCTCTGAAAAATTGAAGGTATGCTGAACTTGAAGAGGCAGTGGTTATTTGGCAATGTTTTGGGCTGGGCTAGCAATAATACATGTGAGAGAGACCAGAATAGCACTATCTCATCTTTATTTGTTGCACAAGACTTAAATAACATTGTTCTTGTGATTTCAGTTTATCCAAATTCTTTAACAAGTGCTCAAACCTCAATATTGCTTTGCTGGGGGGTGGATAATTTAGTGGTCATTCATATGACAAGTTTTGCAGTATTTTTCAGCATTTTTAATTCCTGTGATTTTCCCTGATTGACCAACAGCTATAAAATAATATTATAGAGTCTCATTTTTGCTTTCTGTAACAAAAATATTCCAAGATGCTGATGTCTTCTCTGCAGGGCTAGTAATAGTAATGTAAATGAATTTTTTTTTTCTTAAGCAAAGAGTATTACCCTGTACTAACACTCTTTGAAAAAAAATATTTATGAAGGTACCATTAATGCAGAAAATCTTACAAGCATGAACACATTTAACTTTGACTTTTACTGAAGTAATTGAGAGTATTTACAATAATGAATTAAGTATTTAAGTATTAATGAATCAATATTTTCAAAATCAAGATGCTAAACTGAAAGAGAAGAACTACATATAAAAGAACCAAAAGAAATATGGAGAGAGAAATCTGAGAAAAGCTTTAAAAAAATTAAGTTAGGGAAGCTCATAAAAATAAATGTATTTCTCAAATGCAAGTGGAGGTCCAGGAAAATCTGATTACAGATTTGTGAAAGAATAATTTGTGACTATTTGGAACAGTGGAAGGAAAAGATTCAAGAAGCGATTTGATTTGGGGTTTGTGTTGGACCTCTTCTTATACAGCCAAAAAGCAGCATGCAGGTAACTCAGCCCCAAAGGCCTTCGAAAAGTCTGTTGGACTAGGCAGGAGGTGAATTCTAAGAGGTTTTGCAGCATGACAAGCCATCATGGTAAAATGAGACTCATCTATGTGACAAGGCAAGAATAATAGTAACAATATGAGCTTACAGAAGCATTACGTGGAAACATCATAAATATATAATTTTTCCAGATGTTGGCACATGTAAGGAGGCAAAAAAATGTGGTTGTGTTACCTATTATCCATGCCTTCCAGAAGAAGAATTTTGAACATCATTCATGCTGAGAACAGATAGAATTGAAAGGAAAATTTTATGCACATCATGATTTTTCTGAAACGAAAAGTTGTGGAAAATGAAGAAAGAATCTATCCTTACAGAAATGCCAAGTTAGAATATGACCTTTAAACCAAGTCTTCAGTAAACAGAAATGTGCTTCATTTGTAGACTATTTCCACTTACCTACACATAATATATTGTCACTTTACAGAGACAAAGGTATTACTCTTAGAGAATTCTCTTCCCTCAAGTGAGGAAATCTAGAGGAACAAGGAGGAGCATTTAGGTTTTCTAAATCCAGGTTAAAAAATCTGAACACACAAAAGTTGTAATGAGTCAGCATGTTATATAAGTCTTATGTGCCAAGGAATGCAGAAATTAGTAAAAGTGCTCATTATTTGTTTGAAGGTAACTGAAAATATCAATATGCTATACCTTTGAGACAGATCATTGGGAAAAAATTATAGCCAGTTCTTAAAAATGTAATGATATATGTATGCTTTATTAGCTGACATTTCAGTCCATTTTGATCTGCCATCATTGTTATATTTTAAGGCTTTTTTAAGCATTTGACATAGTAAATTTGCAGGATGCAATAAAAAAGCAGTTGCTAAGTCCAAAATATACAGTTGCTTTAGCACTTGAGAACAGAAAGTTAGATAGATTGAATAACCAAGAATCCTCTGGGCTGTACATGAACTTGCATGTAACTATCTGGAGATATTTCCTGTTTCTAGATATTTCAGGCTATAGGTTGCATAAAAGATAGGTAGAAAAAAAATATTTTTGAACAGGTGATCTGTAAATTAAGTTCAGGCTTTAAGAATACGTCCATTTATTGTCATAAAGAAACACTGCAATCATGCAGTATGAAGTGGAACAAATGTCACATGAACACAGATAAACCTCTCCCACTACTCTGCATTGGAGAAAGTCGTCTCATCTTCTCCACACTCAGGCCTGTCCTCTCTGGGATTGCTGGTGCTCTCAGAACAGGTTATCAAGCATTTGTCTCACTAAAAATGCAGTGGCTAGTCTTCGTGAAGGAGAACTAGGAGGCCTAGGTATTTTCAGTAAATATGAACAGTTTTCCACACTTGGTGAATTGTTTGTACACACAGATCACATCTCTTCTGAGTGGTCAGATCGGTGTAAATGTGACTCTGGTTTAAATCTGAACCTAGGCCACCACCACCTGGATAAATGAATGCAGAAGCTTTGTAAAATGTAAAAGTTGTAAAATGTCTCAAGACCAAATTCCATAAGATGGGAACCTTTTCTAAGAGGAATGGCTTTGCTTTCTGAATTGTTTTCATATTTGTACTCAAGGGAAAGTTTAAAATCACTTGGAAATACCAAATATATGTGAGCGTCAAAACTTCAGACAACAAAAAGCAATTCATCTAATCATTGAGAAGAGGAAAATTGCTCATGCATAGCAAAAAAAAAAAAAAAAAAAAAAAAAAGAATGAAATAGAACTGAAAAGAGAATAGTTCCAGCAGAGGAACTAAGACTTCCAGTCTTTTTTCCCAGACAGGCTGCTGCCATGTTCTTGCTTTCAGAAAGGAGGCAGTGGTGAAGCCTGGCATTCTTCACTCACTCCTCTGACAGATGGCTGATGCTTAAGAGCTTGGCTGAGACTAAAGTGTGACATTTAAATAACTCAACATTCTAATGCTCAGGTGCTGTCCTGCAATTTTATTTTACAACTGGTATAAAAAATATGAATCAGACTCTCTTCGAATTCCCTTAGATTTAGTGAAAGCCCAATTATCTGTCCATGGGTACTGGATTCACATCATTATCAGAGCACTGAGTTGCCCAGCACCAAGGTTCACACTAATGTGAACCAGAATTTGTCTCAGAACGTGCTGTTGTTGTGTGGTGTGCATTGAGGATAATGGTCACCTCAGCTGCTGCTTTCATGACTCTGAAAGCCTTGGTTAAAAGCCCCCTCTGACTTCTCCTCTCCAAAAAGGAGAATCCCAGCCTTTGTACCCACAGAAACTATTTTAGTTGCCTTTTTTCACCTTTCCTTGCTCTTCTATGTTCGTGGGGTATGGAGACTTGAAGCACTCATGAATTTAAGGTTAGTGCTGTAAACATATTTTCTTGTTCTACCCTCAGCGCCCTTTTGTGTCATAATCATTATTTTGTTGGCTTTTTGGCTATCATTACACAGTAAGCCAATGATTCAGAGAACTGGCTTGGATGACTCCAAGATCTCCTTCCTGAGTTTAGTTTCCAGTCCTAAGTTAAGCATTGTGTAGACAGGATTTAGACCACTTGTCCTAGGTCTTTTAGCCCACTCTGTTAAAGCTTATTAAAGCTCATATGACATCTTCTTGTCACCTCAGTTAAATGAGTCCCTTTGTAAGTCCCTCACTACTATCTGGAAGTATCACCTGGAAATTTAGAAGTTTTTCTGGATCAGCTCATTGATGAATACATTGAACAAAAACCCAGCCATAATACAAGTCCTGAGGGCGATTAAGTACTGACTCATCTCCAAAAGCATCTCCAAAAGTGACCATTAAGCTTATGATTGCTGTTTTTTAAACTGTTTTGAACACATAAGAGTTTTCTACCAATCCTGCAGCAATCTCTTTTATTTGACTTTTTTTTTTTTTTTTGGCATATGTGTGAAAATTTGTCATGGGCACATTAAAAATCTAAATGTATTATGTCTGCTACAATATCCAGGAGCTTGGGAAAGTTGGTGACACAGTGTGAGCAGGGATCTCACCAGTCACTTCAATATATCAGGAACAGATTAGCATATGTAAGAAACACTTATCTTTAGATCATGAGTCATGCTATTTAATAGATTGCTGATATTATATATATATATAGAAAAAGAATGTTTGAAAGAAAAAAAAATACAAAATAGGAGGTTGATTTTGTAGATTCTTCCTCAATGAGAAAACAAAGTGCCTGCAAATTGTTCATGCTTGCCTTTTCTTTTTGTTAAATTGCAGATGGCGTTCATACTTTATTATATGGCAATCGTTGGCCACGCTTTGTCTATAACATCCCTGTTGATTTCCTTGGCAATTTTCTTCTATTTCAAGTAAGTGTTTCTTACAGACACTCTCTCTTCTTTCCCCGAGGCACTTCAACCAAAGGAAATCTTGGAAGTTGTCATGGCAGTGAGAAGCAGCTCTTATGAGTGTCTTTCTATATAATCCTGATACAGAAGTCTGAGCGCAGGCTCCTCTCGCCAAGGGGACCTCTCCCAGTGGAGTGTAGCCAAGACCAGATTGTTGTGTTTGTCAGGACTGGTGTGAAAAGGGCAGCCCATGGGGAAATGGTGCAGCTGGGGATGCAGTAAGGCCTTTCATTTACCCATTGCCTTATGCTCCTTAAGAGCACGTCCAGAGCTTGCCAGGTGCCGTGACTGGGGCTTGGGGCAGTGAGCTCCAAGCTCCTGAATCTGAGACTGAAGGACTGAGTTACCGACCTGAGTGCTTACAGGACTCAACCCTAAGAGTGAATCTGGCACTAGTGTGAAGCCTGCTATCCTCATTAAAAGAAAAACAGAATGCTGCTGTATCAGAATTTTAAAGGAGACTGATATTCACCTAAAGCACTACAGCTACCGTATGGCAGCTTAACTAGAACAGTTCAGTCTTGTTCTTTTGTGAACCTGTCTACTGTCAACTACATGCCTCTGCCTCAAATGCCAAACAGGAAGAGTAGTAAAAGATAAGTCCACAACATCACCACCACCAAGAATAAGACTAGAAAACACAGGAAAATTAAATGGTTGGACTTTTCATAGATTATAAGATTCTGTAAGATTGCAAACTCCAAACAGGTGTATCCAAATACAGGCTGTGAGTTCTGGTAATTTCCAAAGAGACAATTTGATGAGTGCCTGTGATAAAGCATCTTAATCAGCTACAGAGATAGCTAGAAACTCTGCTAAATGAACTGATAAATTCCCTTCCCATCTAAGCTGATAAATAGCACAAAACCATAGTCACAGAAATGCTTTGAGAAAACTGGAAAGAGCACGGTTTTAGCTGATTTGGAATCCCATACCCCGGTTTGAGATCTTTGGGACAGTAAAGACAGGATCTGGTGAAATTAGGTATGCTAAATGGACAAGCAAGGTGACTCCTTGCAGCAAGCAAGGCAGGGTCAGCCTGTCTGACTCACTCTGAGCTCTGAGTCATGAACAACGCATGATCTTGGCTGGTCCCAGGCTGCACTGAAAGACTGGTCTTTGCAGCAGCCTTCCAGACAGTAAAACACCTCCTCCTCTCTTCCCTCCTCCGCTTCTCCTTCCCCTGCCATGACTAAGCCATGACACAAAGGTTACAGGGAGGAGAGAGAAAGGAATTAAACCAAAGTGCTTCATAATGGGAAGTCAAAGAGAAAACCAAGCTACAGTCATAGGAAAGTGAGAATGAAGCTGTGTGGGAGCAGGGCTCATGTAACCTTCAGCTGTTTTCTATCATCTGGCTATGACAGCCATAGATTATTTGACCTTCAGTTGAAGGGAAGCTGTCAATCAGACAGTCCATCAGATAGCAAGAGATGATTTCAGGACTGCATAATAGCCTCTGACTTTAGAGGCAGTTTGCAGATCCTGCAGTTTCCCACATATAAGTTTTCGCTGGCAGAGATTTATTTTCCGTTCACCTTTGGGTATCAAGATTCATAATGATCTGGCATCACAGATTTTGAAGTACTTTCAGAAGGGAACAATGAATCAGTAGTGATGAGCATCACTAAGCAATGCTAACTCATAACAAGAGAAAGCATTAATAAAGTAGAGGGTCTAACAGCTTCACACGTCATCACCTTATTGCAAGATTTCTATAATTGCAGAGTGAGACCCCATTATCTTATTTAATAAAACACAAAATAAAGAGGCACTCCTACCTCCAAATCACTTTCAATTGAATTATTAAAACAAAGACATTTGTACAAAGACAGATGGGGACTAAAACAAATCTATATTTGCCAGAATAATAGATGGTGTGTTATGAATGCACCTGCAGTCTAATTGTTGCCAAGACTCTTAAAAGGAGTTGAAGGGTAATGGATGGAAGAACATTTTGTGGTATTTTTGGGGAGCTTTTCCCAGGGTCAAGGGAGGACATGGTACAAAGCATGAAAATAATTTGATACCTAAACAACGGGGGAGGAGAGAAAAATAAGGGTCTAGGCATGAAAATCAATATTCTCAGTATTTATACATGAGAAAAATGACAGATTCACAGAGCAGTTTCATGAGGAAAACATTCTAATTGTAAAAGGGAAGTAGAGATAGGAACAGTAAAGTAAGGGTGACCGTGAGTAGGTAAGAGAACCTGTCTGAAAAAGGAAATGTAGGAGACAGAATCAATGTGAAACACAGGGGAGACACAGAAAGCATAGGAGACTGGCACTCTAAAGAGACAATGGACAGGGGCTTGTGGAGGCACAAAAAGCTTGGTTTGGTTCCACTTTCTCCTCTTGGTGTGGCAGGTGTTGATGCCATTGTGATGGCAAACACTGAAGGTCAAGTTAGAAAGTGAGGGTATGGAAATAAACGCTAATGCTACAGATGGATGTTTAGCAAGAGAGCTGTAATCAAGGAAATGAGGAATACTCAGGGAAAAGGAGGAGAAAGTAAAACTAAGAGAGGAAGGCAGGCAGGGAAATGAGGCTGGGCAGCACACAAAGGCAACATGTACTGAAGTCCAATTAAATAGGTTAATAAATCTCCAAAAGTCAAGTATAGCAATGAGGAAGGACAGGAATTGAAGTTAAGACACACCTACCTGGATGAGATTATCACAAAAGATTCCCTGTACCAGAAACCACACGGAAAGGCACTTCAAGAGATGAGGGTCTACATTTCTGTGGCCAGGAGCTGACGAGATGGTTCTCAGTAATAAGGAAATTTTTTATCTCTTGGGAACAGAACTGATGTCACACCATTCCTATTCCCAGGGTTGCCAAAGAAAGACAGTAATAAGTATGTCATAGTGTCCCCAAAAAGTTGGGATTAAGTGGTTTAATCAAAGTGATGGACTATGGGGAGACGGGAAAACTCAGGACTGAATAAATATCACCAGAGCTTAGGAGCAGAAAAGGAACATCAAGACTAGAAATCTGTGAGATTTGTGATGGGGACAAATACAGGTGGAGTAAGCACAAGAACATAGTATTGCAAAATTAGCTCCAAAGAATGGTCTGTTTTTTCCAATACCATGTCCTATGGTGAATCAAACTGAAATTTCATGAACCCAGCCCTGTATCTGGAGCTCAGTGCTTACCAACAGCTGATGCTAAAGGAGTGCTATAAAATCAGGGCCAAGGGTACAGACATACTCTCATTCCTAGCCACCAGGATCTGCATCTCATAGACATCTGAACCCAAGATGGTGACTTGATAAATAAGGAGGTCAAAAGAAGTGATAAGCATTGCTGGATGCTGATAACCATAACCAGAAAGATGAGCTCAAGCTAAAGGAAGAACTCCATGCAATGACTTGGAAAGTAGGTGTAAGGAAAACAAAGAATAAGTGGCAGGTGACCAAGGGGCTAAAGAAGGGAAACAAATCAAGCAAGAAAGCAAAATAAGTAGAAGAGAGTTCAGCTGGCTAGATTAGCTCTCTCTTTTTGAAGAGAGTCCACTCTGCTTTGGCCTCCACATGCAGAGGAGAAGAAAGCCACAGCCCGTGCTCGATTCCAGACTGCAAAAGACTCCTAGACCTGAGCTTACCCCAGCAAGACAGCAGTATTTCTTAGCTGTTCTTTACCAGCAGTTTTGCCTCCTTGCTCTCAGTGATCACTGGACAGCACAGCATTATCTAACAGCTCCATGACTGCCTTTCTGCCATCACCCTCTGTCAGCCTGGTGCCATTCTCTGGGGCACAGAGAGATGTGGGGGACTTTTCCTCTGCCTCGGGGATGTATGAGGAGGTGACATGAGGATTTGGGTATGAGTTAGAAATGGGAGATTGTTCAGGTCTGAAACTGCAGTCATGATTTGGTTTCATGAGAATTCTTAAAACTTATCTTGTGAAACTCTGTTACCCACAATAGCATCAATCCTACCTTCCCTAAAACCAGTGATTTCAAGAGATTTCTTCTCCTTCTGAGCAGGAAAACAACCTCTTCTGGTTTGGGATCTCAGCTGGAGTTAGAAATATGCAGGATACCAACCCAAATCCCCCTGTAATTTAGGGAGATTCCTGCCCAAATTCCCATCCTGCCTCACTACTAATTCCTGAAGTAGAAAATAATTTTCATCTGAGTATTTGAGAAATTGAGTCTCCAGGGAACAGTTACTTATAAAGCAGTATTCCTGATATTCATTCCTTGCCTCATGCGCATCCGAAAATTCTCAGGGTTCTGCTTTACCACTTAATATCTCAATTACCATGAATTAAAGAAAGGCATCAAGAGCTAAGAATGTAGCTGGATAAGTCTTTAGAACACGGTCTAAAAAGCATGTGGTGCTAAACAGGTGTAAAAACAAACCCAAAAATTTTTCAGAGGTTATGGCTGCAATGCAAGGCATGTATTTTCCAATTATGCCTTGCCAAAAGACATTCTTGAGAGAACGTTGCCAGAAAGAGCTTGTTAAAGTGACATCAGAGGAAAAATACTAATTTACGACATGTGTTACATATTTTTCAGGAGCCTCAGCTGTCAAAGGATAACACTGCATAAGAATTTGTTCTTTTCCTATGTGCTGAACTCCATGTTTACAATTGCCCACCTCATTGCTGTCGTCCCTAACCCAGGCCTTGTAAAAAGGGACCCTGTAAGTATTGCATGACTCCTCTCCCTCCTAACACCAAGCAAATTCACTATGGCCATGCCAAAACCTAGAATTCCCATTCCTCAGCTAATGGTAGCCATCTGGGAAAACACACACAGAGGGTGCAGATTCTGAGAATTTCACTCAAACTTGCTCAGATCCTTCACCAAGCAATAAAAATCATTGAATCTTGTACAAGCCCCAGACTTGCTCCAGCCAGCCCATCCATACAGGTGTGTGCCAGACCTCCACCTCTCCCAGCAATAACTACCTGATGATTCCCAGAAAAGCCCCTGAGGTGATAGATGCCTTTGGTGACTGCTTGTCCTTCTTCACAAACCACACACTGGGGAGGGACAGGATGGAAAGAGAGATGGCTTATTCCAATACAACACACAAAAAGGTCAATTTGTTGCATTTTTTTAACTTGAGAGGCAGTAATTCAAAGCATTAGTTACCTACCTTCACTGCTCTTAGGTAGTGATACAAATGGTGCCAGCCCCTCAGCTGATAAATATATATGGCAGATTCAGTCATCCAGTTCTGATCTTGCTCTCTAACTCAGCAATTACATTGTGCTCAGTCCTTACAGCAAACATGGTGAGTTTCATTTTAACATTAATCAGCTTGTAGTCTAATTAAGATCATTCCATTATAATTCAACCATTTATCTGCCTCTAATTTCATGAAAGGAATTAAATATTAGCAACTGATATTAGCCAATCACATGTGTATCTCTCAAAAGTGTGCTGATTAAGTTAATTAAAGCAGAAAATATATAGCCTAAAGAAAACATCACTAGTCTCAGAAACCATCTGGAGATTAAAAAATAGAAGAGCAGAAGAATAATTTTAAAATCACACATTTTGTTTCTCCTCATTGCATAGCATCATGCATAGATAGCCTGTGCAAGAGGTGCAATGAAAGTACACTTGATATTTGAAGATAAAAAGCGGGCAGATGATATCAGGCACCTAAATTGAAGTAAAATCGTTACCTCAGGGTTAAGAATGATACTTTCTGACAGCACAAATTATCTGAAACAGCTTAAATTAAAAATTGAGGGCATGGGAAGGAGTCTTGTGCTTTTAAGATTTCACTAAAAAACGAATGTCTGACAAAAGACATTATCTGGTGTCTTTTGGCCTGATCTTTACAGGAAGTAAAATCTCAGCACCAGTGAAGTCAATGACAAAACTCTCAGAGGCTCCCATAGAGCCACATGGCCACAGAGCAGGTTCCAGCCCACTGAGCACCCCATGATGACATCTCCAGTCTCCATTACTCTGGCACAGACCGTATAAAAGTGACACCACTGGTTGGCTTTGGAGCCACAGAGCCCCAAAGCAGTGCAGAGGTTCATGTATCACACTCAGCTCTCAGATCTCTGCCCAGAATATGACAAGGAACCTAAATGCTCAACATAGTCATGGACATGACCCAAGCAGTGTCCTGTTAACAACACTGGCTGATGTTATTAACTAAGTAGCTATTTTGATAAGCAAGCATCAGTTTGCAGTTTCTTCTTCCAAACCAAATTTACATGCCTTTGACCCAGGAGTGAAAGGCTGTCTATGGACAAGTACAAAACTTGGGGCCAGAAGATCTGGGGTCTCTCATTTTTGTCCCACCATCAAGTACAGGATGAGGGTACAGTCACTGCTTGATCTTGCCTCACATTCTAGATTTCCCTCCCAAAAAACAAAAAAAAAGAATAAAAAGGAGGTGAGGTGACCTGCTAATATGTTCAAAGTCTCCCAGCCTTACTAGAAAATGTATTCTGTTACCTTAGTAACATAATAAAATTTTAGGTTTGTGATTGGGTAAAGAAAACTAACAGACAGAAGCACATTTTTAACATATGATGAATATTACAGAAAATCTCTGTATAGAATATATGAAGACTTAGACGATTTATATTTAAAATGCTAAAAAAAATTACAAAAAATTCCCTTAATAATATTTTTATGCTGATGCCTATTATCAGAGCAAATGAAAGCTCTAGAGCTTGGGTTTTTTCCACTACTACTGCACCCTCTGCTTTAATAAGTACAATTGAAAGTTACTGCTGCTGACTTCCTCTAGTTTGCTGCACTTACCCACTTTCTACATGCACATCTTTGAAGCTTCACAGGTTCATCTATGTAAGGCTATCACCCTTTGTATATAGAAATACTGAAATGTGTACATTGAATTTCAAGCAATCGTGGATACCACTCAGGTAACAGCCACATACTGAGATGAAGTTGCTGGTATTTATTCTGCAAAATAATAAATGTGTTTCCACCCCAATAGTTCCTGCTTTTTTTTTTCCTACCTAAAGTTTCACAACAGTTTTTAAATGTGAAATGCCATGGGAAAATACTTTCAGTGATTCATAATTTATGAGGATATCAACAAATCCATATAGTTTTGAAAGAAGAAAGGATGATCTCTTAAATAACAAGGAGAAAAGTCAGGAGGAGCAAGAGAGGAAAGTCCTTCCTAACTCCAAGACAGTCCCATTCTCCCTGTGACCCAGGGAGGAATGACATGGGACAATCCAAAGCATCATTTACTTGAGGACAGTCTGTACCACATCCTCACTCACATTTCTGCTAAGAGTTAAATCCTTTGATGAT
This sequence comes from Fringilla coelebs, assembly GCF_963513975.1. Lineage (NCBI taxonomy): Eukaryota > Metazoa > Chordata > Aves > Passeriformes > Fringillidae > Fringilla > Fringilla coelebs. The sequence continues at coordinate 129,447,199 of NC_140028.1, forward strand.
CATTCTGCTCATGTAAAATGGTAAGTCAACCCACTTTTATAACAATCTTAACTTGCTTATTTACTTCATGTTTTCTGGTTGTACAATTTTCTCTCTCTCTGTTTCTTTTTCTGTCAGATTGATCTGGATCTGAAAACATTGAAAAAAAGGATCTGAGTCCAGGTGGCCATACAAGAAATGAAGAAGCAATGGACAAGGTTCAAAGGCATTTAAACAAAAATAAACAGGACATGTGTATGAACACTTATTTACATATACTGAAAATTTTGACTGTTGTATCTTAACTAGGCACTGCATTAATCATGCTATTACTGGAACTGCACTCATAGGAAGAGAAACCATCTATCACCTTCCTAAATGAGACTGACCCACAGTAGAAGGGTGATCTGTGGACAGCACATCATGTTCTACAATAAAACTGCTTAAATAGAAATAAAATCCTTGCTGCCAGATTTCTCAATACAGTCTTACACATTAGCTCTGTAATTTTCATTTTCTGTATTCCACAAGAGTAGTCATGTTAATACTCATACTGATGGGAGTCAAAGGAATCCACAGCTAATGCCTGAAGGGGCAGCTCTGCCAATGAGAAACTGAGCAATCCATCAGCTCCATGGGCATCATATAAATATGCTTTTAGGTGGGGCTAAGTTTGGTCACAAATTACTAATTTGTCTCATTAATTAGAACCTCTTCCACAAAGGCTTTTAGAGATTTTACTATATTTTTTTTCTATTTCGCGTTCTAGTAGAAATATTTGTTCTCTTCTTTCTGCAGGTTCTTCTGTAACCTCTTCACCTTTTATGTGGTAGTTTCACCCTTGCTTCTGCCATTGTATAGTGGGAAAGTTTGTATTTCTGTTGCAGTTTTATAGAGGCCATAGCAAGGGCCAGTGCCCCACTAATAGTTCCTAGGAGCCCTGTGTGGGGTGTCATGCTTGGCCATGCTATGTCAGAGAGTAAGGACACAGCAACCATTCAGGCACACTCCAATCCCACTGTTAAGTCCCATCTCATTGCCACACAGCTTCTTTAGGCCTCAATGTATAAACTACCTGTACACCCTCTTATATGGGTTCAGTAGCAGACCTGATATGCAAGAACCAAAGCATTAAATTCTGTTTAATTACACACAGCATGATTTCATTTCCTCCTGGGAGCATCTGTAACTAACTCAGCCCTTGAACATGAGAGGTGAGAGGATGGAGTTTTTCCCTCCATGTGTAGATGTGGATGCATTTTAAAGACCTTGAGCTACTTTACCACCCCAGCTGTTGGTGCAACATGCTCTCTACGTCTCCAGCAAGAGAACATGGTCCCTTTCCCTTTGCAAGCATTTCACTAAGCTTGCATACTGTGGGCATGAGGTGGGATGACAAGGGGTACTTGTTTATCTGTAGTGCCCAAAACCCATCTCCTGGAACAAGCAAGCCTTCTAAGCACTAAGATCTGCTAAGCATCTTACTGCTTTTGGCATTATTAGTTAGACCAAAAGAGCACAAAGGCTGGTGCCCTCTAACATTGAAGTTTTAAAGCAAGGCAATGGTAGCAGCAATACTAAAATTTCTAATGGACACTAGAACACTATAAATAATCTCTCCATTAACAAATTAAAGTGAAAGCCACAACTTTCCAGTTGTGTTAGGTTTTCCTCCCTACCACAATTACAGCAAAACTGTAGAAATAAAATACTGAGCTGTGTGGACAGATGACAAGTGTAAAAGAATAGTTACTGTGATTTATGGGGTTCCAATATTGGTATTTCTTTGTTCCCAAAGGAACAGAGAGGCAATGTAAGACAAGAAAGCAAAGGAGATTTCAGCATTTCAGGAAAAGTGTCAATTTGAGTATTTTTTACCATACAAATGTTATCTTCTCATTTCTTCTTCCTTTCATTTCCTGCTGATCTAGCCTGGCAGAGCGTGGGGGGTTTAAAACATCTTTTTATCAAGTGTGGTGCCCACAAATTATACCAGCAAGGCCAAATGGCAAAACTGCTGCTCCATGTGACTCATTTTCCTTAGTTGTTCCAGCAGTCCCCCTCATGAAGCAGACCTCTCTGGAAACAGTAAAGGTGGAGATCCACGAAGGAAAGGGGTGCTTCAATCTTCTGAGTTGTTTCATGTATTGTATTTGGGGTAGGCCTTCAGGAGGTGCCATCCTTGTTAAATAATTTGGTTCTTTTTTTTATGTGACTATTTCCACAACTTTTCTGTCACTGTCAAAGAATCTCTGAAGTCTTTTATCTTAGTACATCTATTCCTCCACACTGCTTCCATTAGATTACTTATCCTCAGCAGCCATTTTAGCCAAAGAGCCTGGGCAATTGTGAAATCAATAGAATGAAAATAAGAACAGGAAGATTTGGCACTAATATTGAAAGTTAGAGAGAAGTTGTCCCTACTAAGAAGAATTTCTGAATTGAACAAAGCCCCACATCACATTGCTGAGGTTCACAGTTGTTGTGGCTGAGCCCACGAGGTGCAAGCACGCACAGTTCCAATGCTCATGTGTCTGTGGAGGGGTGATCACAGACGTGACAGCGAAAGGAAATTCCTACTCTATCTGTCTGTGAATGTAGGGAATTCCTACTCTGTCATCCACAAAGACAGGGAGAGATGATAGCTCGCATGCAGTCCAGTCCAAAGATCTTTGTGTCAAAACAACTCAGACTCTATCAGATCCTGTGTATGGCCTCTTATTTAGGAGCCTGAGTGCCATTTCCTCCAGACAATGTCTTTCCAGAAAAAACCTTGTCATGCAAAACACATTTTTTCCCAGAAGCTGAAGGCATCAAATCCCAGAGCTCATTCCCAGGTTTTCTGTCTGCATCTTTCTGCTCAGGTGAGGTAGACCTGCACTCAAATACCCAGTACAAGTCCGAACTTCAGATGTAAATTCATTCTGTCATTCTGCCTGGTCATCATGCATCTGCAGCATCTCTGGACCCTGAAGCTCTGCCATTGTGGCAATGAGAAGTGAGCACTCCCAGCATAGTTGTTACAAAATCAGTAGAATCTCAGTATCCCTGCTCTTGCTGTCATTTCTTTTCCTTTGGCCACAGTGGCCATTTGCAGCCATGAGGCGGTTGAAGCAAAGCACACTCTGCAAAGCACACACTTTTGCTTTATACAGAATGAATGAATCCATTCCAGATTTGCTGAAATTTATGACTTGTCTCCAGAACTGCTGCTCAAGAAAGGTGTGCTTACTTTACCCTCAGATCTGAGCTGTAGCAGTCTCCAAAATGCTATTCAGCTTCCACAGTATGGAATTGTGTTTAACTTTGATGCCTTTCTGAGGCTTTTTTCATTTTTCCTTTTGGTCTTCCGAAGAGATAGGAGAGTTGACAAAGTGAAGATGATGTGAAAATTTGGGATAATAGCTGGGCAACCATAAGTTTCTGTCAATTGCACTGTCTCCAATGCGTCTGAGAGACTGAAAGTTAAATAGATAATAATGTGCCATTAGTCCCTAGGCATAGAAAATGTCAAGTAGCCACTCCTTAAATGTCAGATCAACAAGTGCAGATGCTAACAGTTGCCTTTTGATGGATTCTGTGTTACACTGCATGGACATGGCACGCCCTAATGAGCTTCTGTTTTACACACAGCCTCCCACAGTCATAGAACATTTAAGCAGCTCAGGTGTTGATATTTCTCTCTGAATATAAAGTAATTATATCTAGAAACATTCAAGGTGTCTCTCCAAGTTTTTCTTGCAGTATGCCTTTAAAAGGGTCTAACTGAAATGTGAGAAATTTGAGAATGAATTGTCCAAAAATATTTTTCAAAAATCCTTCAAAACACTGGATTCTTCAAAAAAGAATTCCCCTCAGAAGGACAGTACCATAATGTTTCCAAAACACAATACTCTCCCTGATACCATGCTGCCACAGCTATTTTCCTCGCTGGGTTTTGTCTGATTAAATGGCAGTGCTTCCTGCAGAGGCAGCTGTGTCTCAACCTGAGACAATTTACCTTATTCTAAAGCAGGTGGCTAAGACAGGTCAGGTGAATTAAATGCAGGGTGCTCATTCCTCTCCAGGGACTACATCATCCTGCCCATCTATACCATGAAGTCAGACATGCCCTTCAATGACTGCTGTGCAGACCAGCAGTATTGCCCATTTTCATCCATGCCCCTGCAACCCTGTGTTTCTTGAAGGTATCTAAGACCAAACAGAAGTAGCCTGAATCAGAAGATTAAAAAAAAATGAAAGAACGTCAAAGTGCCTTTACAGATGGCAGCCAAACATGTGGAAGGAAAAAGGGTATGGAAGAAGAAACAGTAATGACTTCCAGTAGGAGTTAAACATCAAGAGGCTTGGGTTGGTTATGCACATGACCTTTAAATTTCATTGGCAGAATGAACTATTGGCCAATAATAGTCAGTTGTTTGGACAGTTGAACTCCTTTCTCACCACCTCACCTCTGAGTGGCTTATGCTTTCACACACACAATTGACAGAGTTTGCAATTCTCTGGTATCCCCTCGGCCCAACATCCTTTGAAAGGTTGGCAGATCTACCTAGCAGCAGGTCACCCCAGGAAAGACACTGGGGCAGCATCTGAGTACATCTAGAGAATTAAAACACTCATAAACATTTAAGGTCAGACATGTCTTACATTTGGACACGTGTTTTGCAGACACGTACAGCTGACCTAGTCACCCCATGCTAAAGATAGACAAAGTTACATTCAGGGTACTGTTCATCTGGCTGATTTTAGATCTATCCTTTAGGATAAGGTAATTTTTACTATAATCTCCATCATCTCTATCATTTTCTTTTAATTACAGAAGAGATAAATTTGGTGTCTATATTTAGTATCACAAATCCCAGTTGTATCATTAGAAAACTCCTGGAGCATGTAACTGAATCGTGAGTGGATATATCCATATCATCAAAGTGTACCTAGTCCCCAGGAAATGCTTTTGTAGGTCTAGATCTTACAGCTCAAAATAAGGTAGGTGCACTTGACTGTTAGATGTACTCCATGCAAACTTAAACTCCCCTGGCTCAGGGCTCAATGCCCAGAACTCAGCTATGCCTTTGCTGACTCTGCCTTGTCCGGGCTGCCTGTGCCTGATGGCTCTTGCTCAGGTGCCGTGGTAGAGGACAGGTCCTGGAATAGCAGGAGCTCTTAACCCTTTTTGGCAGGGATTGCCTCCCTCCACTGGGAGAAGGTGGCAGCAGATCCTGCCCAAATGAACAGCAGGTTGCACTGTCTTGTGCCATCTTTTTACCCAGCCCTGCCTTTGTTTTCTCTCCCTCTTTGCTGGCATATCTGCTCTCCTCCATCAGTCAGGCTCATATCTACAATGGCTCCCTGAAAAACTGCCTCTCTCTGGCAACACCATTCAGAAACCAAGCTGATAAAACCCCTTGGGAATGGTGAGGCTCTTTTGCTTTGCCTCACACCCTACATGACACTTGCCATCCTGCAGGTGAGGAGCCAGTGGCCACTGCACACTGAGACAGGGCCAGATGTGCTGTGAGAACCCCTCTGGCCCTGCAGAGCCCAAAGCTGCAGTCCAGGGACAACTATTGCTACAGCAGCCAGGACTCAGGTATGTGGAGATGTGGCCTTATTAATTCCTGTCCAGAAAGTGTAAATCTGGGCTGGCTGCTTTGCTATAGCATAGACAGGGACACACATGCTGTTAAGAATATCCCCTATTGTTTAATTTCATATTTCGCTGTCTTGTAACACAAGACCTGGGAGCCCTCTGAGAACTGTGTACATTTCATTCTGTAAGTGGTTTAAAAGTATATTAAAATGTTAATCTTCTTCCAAACCCCAGAATGCCAGGTTTCTGACTGGAACACAGCTTAATGGATGACTCATTGCAGATACATTGTATAATGGTGTGATGTTCTGATAGCCGGAGATTTACAGCTGCAATACTTAGCACAGTCTTGCTTTGGAAAAGACTTTTATTGCTTATTTGTGTAACATATGAATACTTGGAATTTAAGAATATTTTCATAGAATAGTGTTCTAATAGTCAGAAAAAACCCAAAATTTTTTAAGGCAGAGCAGTAATCAAACTTCAAGCTACTCCGTTAAAATGCTACGTTTAGAATGTTTGAGAATATATTGTATTGCCTTCAAACTGAATTTGAATAAATAACATCTGGCCTCCAAGGCAAGCTGTAATCTTTTCAAGGAGGGTCCTTTGCTGCCATGCACTGGAAAGATTTCCCAGAGGTGAAGAGGACCTAGGATAGTAAGGTCAAATACATGTATTTCCCTTCAAACAAAGTGTGCAGCTGTAGTGATGGCTCATATAGCTGGCTTTGCTTAAAATTGATAACCCTGGCTGGCCTGTTCTCAGCAATTCATTTGAAGTGTTGGTGGGAGGCATTTCAATGGATAGTGAGCTTTGGAGAAGAAACATTTCATTATGCATGCTGAGGGGCTTTCCCATACTTGCCTTCTATAGGGCAGGCTCTCTGGAGTTGATAAGGATGTAAAACACAGACCTCCCAGCCTGCCACCCTGAGCTCCTTTACCCAGGAGGGCCCTGCAGGGTTGGGCACACACGGGAATCTGTCTGACTTCACTGTGCCAAAGCAGAGTCAAGCCTTTTGCTCTGACTGGAATACTAGGACAACCTTCCTCAAAAAATTAGCAGGTTTATTTCATATTAATTCATATTAATAAATTCATATTAAATTTTGCTATTATTATTGAAGGTGGAGTTCTGGGGTTTATGCAGCTCAAGAGTTTTTACTTGACTTGCCCAGATGAGGGTAAGTGGTGCTGTTAATGGTGCAGTTTTCTGCCCATAAGCTATTAACCAACAACCAAGGAGAGCCTTAACAGAGAGATGACAAGCACATGTGATGAGAGGCTGCTGGATTAGCTGAGGAGAGCACTATGCCAATTACATTATTGTGCAATTGCAGGGTCCTTCATAGGCAGATGGACCTTTGGGATTCCTTTGGCAGGACTGGAACATTAAAAGTGTTTATAACATGCCAATATGCCCTGCAAAATATCACAGACACCGTTTCTATATCTTTCTTGTAAAAGGAGAGTAAATTGTTTTATTTTTCCTCTGGGAAATATTCCAGAATCCTTTTGAAGTGCTTTTGTTGCATACTGCAGCTGTGGTGTTTACAAAATTTCCATAACTCTCTGCAAGATTTGCAAGTGAGAGGAATATGACTGACTGCATTCCTATTGACCCCTTTTGCCCCTGAGTAATTAGGCCACAATCATTGCAGTCATTGGAGGTTGCTTTTATGAGGAAGGAAAATCAGCAATAATGGACTCTTTTTTTCTTGGATGCTGTCCTGCAGACCTGTAGAGAACCTTTCTCAGTTTCTGTGCCCATCAATGCAATACAGACACGTGGCCAGAGACAACCTCCCTGCTCGCAGACTGAGTTTCTTTCCACACTGCATTCTGCCAAAAGAGGTTCATTCTTGGCCATCCTTCCAGAAGCACAAAAGGAGCTGCTTTTTAAGGCTGACTTGGAGGGCTGGTCATTTTTTCCTGATAATTTTTTCATACTTACCCTTGTTATAGCCATCAACAGGACAGTGCAGGATGGTGCTGACTGTTTCCAGGCTGTCAGAAAGTGGAGTATTTGTTATTTCTTTGTTCAGGAGACCAACATGAGCAACAGCTATGGGGCTGCACTAGTAAAGACCTGCTATTTCTTCTCAGCCTGTACTGCTCATGAATTAAAACCCACTAGCTTCAGTCACCTGCACACCAGGCTGCAGACCGAAAAGCTCATGACTTTTAACTCCCCTTCAAAGTGTGAAGGTGATGCAATAATCCTTTCCTGGATTTCACTGTGCTGCATATTATACAAAACACAGCAAGGACAGAGCCTCTGGCTCAAAGAACTTACAACAAAACTTTTGTCTTCAGCAGAAAATAAACTTTCCTGCATATGTTTTTTTTTCTCAAAGTTAACAGCCATAAAATCCTAGTTCTTGGAATGGTTTGGTTGAAAGGGACCTTAAAGAGCATCTAATTCCAACAGCCCTGCCATGGGCAGAGACACCTCCCCTTAGACCAGTTTCCTTTGAGCCCCACTCAACGTGGTCTTGAACCCTTGCACAAACAGGGAGTCTACAACCCCTCTGGGTAGCCTGTTCGAGTGCCTCACCACCCTTCTAGCAAAAATATCATTCTTTATAAATTATAGACGTCAGTCTTTATAGATTATAGTAAAGCTTTATAAATTATAGTAAAGAAAATAATCAGTTATCAAGCATTGCACAGGTGGAAAACTTGCTTCTGTATCATCTTGCAGTTTTATTTTATTTGTTTCTGTAAAAATAAACACTGTATAAAACTTACTATTTTTGCTATTTTCTCAATTAAGATTTATATACTCCAAGGTGTTGGTTGCATTTGTCGTGTTTTATTTTTACCAATCCAATTCTTATCAGTAAAAGGTTGTCTTTTACTGAAAAATCTCTTTTACTTGCTCTGACCAAAGAAAAACTGTTTCATTATTGTAGGAAAATATTTCCATTGCATTGTTTAGCCATAGCTAAAGCACACTGCATTTGTTATCTCATCCAAAGCACTGATTTTTGTTTCCCTTTGAATAATATGACTATAACATCTTATCTCAATGCACTGCTGTGCTTAACTCCTTATAATAACTTTTCCACATGAATTCTCAAATTAATGTGATGTGTGTGGAAGTACTATTCTTTATTTGCCAAGGGTTTTCTTACTTCTCCATCTTCTTACATCAGAAGTTATTAAGTTCCTCAAGAGTCATGTGTTGTCTGCATGTCCATTGCTCTAAAGGATAAGTAAAATATTTCATTTTTGAGGCCACAAATCATAGTTCAGATGGAGGGTACACAAAAAAAGGTATTGTTGGGAAATGAAGCAAATGGTGCTTAGTTCTACAGCTGTCAGGGAATGTTTTTTCTGTGTGTGCACTTGTTTGAGCTACAGATACAAGTTCCAGCAAAGACTGACTTGGTTCTAGTGGAAGGTGTGCTCAGAGGGCTGGTGAGCAGTGCGTACAGAGAAGAGGCAAAGAGGAGCAAGGATCCTCCATAGCCACCTTTTTTTCAGTTGAGCAGTATGAAACAGGGAAAGAATTAAGTCAAAATGACACACTTGAGAAGTACCATGGATTTTATTCCAGAGGTCACCATCTGTGCTCAGCTCCTCCTCCAGTTGTTCCTAGAGCCCAGGTGCCTGGATGGAACAATTTGGCCCAGGCAAGAGCAGGACCAGCCCATGTGCATCATGCAGGCAGTCTGAGTCACTTCCACCAGAGCCATGAGGAAAACGATGCCTTGAGCTCTCAGGTGTCCCCTCTGACCTGCAGCTCCTCCTTGGAGACCTCCACAAGGGAATACAGTGCTGGTCCAGCCCAAACCTCAGACACAGAAAACTGCTGTGATGGCTCAGGAAGTTTGCTTCTGTTTTAGAGGCCAGGGTGGCTGGCTGATGCCAAGGAGGGCACCTGAATCTGTGTGCAGACTGAGGGAAGTGCTTGTCAGGCAAGGCAGCTCTTGTAGGGATGGGTGGTCAATAAGGGGAGAAGGGAGAAAGGAAAGCCATCAGCTAGGAGGCTGCATTGAGTGTGGGCTAGGAAACAAGGCAATAAACATATTGACCCAGATCTCTGAAAAACAGTCCAGGAATGATATAAGAGCCTTAATGAACATTTTTACCTACAGAAAAAAGGAGCAAATGCATCTTCAGTTATCATTTGTTTTGGTGGTAGCAGTAGTGGTGGTTGGCTGAGTTGGGTTGGCTTCAGTATACAACCCTTTTTGGACACACTTTTAAGAACTGTTCAGCCACAGTGTGGAAAAAAGATGTAACAGTCTGTTCTGTCCTGCATGGTGAGAAAAAAACACGAATTGCTCGAAAATAAAAAACAGTTCATCGCACTAAACTTGTCAGAATCCTACATCCTAACCTATCAATAAGCCTATATTTTCATGAACACCAACCTACACTGCAAATATTGAAACAGAACTAAATACACGTTTGGGGAATTGGGAACAGAAGGTGGTGGACTGGATGGCTGAAAAGATTTTCTGATCCAGAGGGGCAGTCCAGACAAATGCAAAACACGCGGTCCCCTATCTGCTGAACTGCAAAAGTGTCCCTTGAAAGAGACAAGGGAATCCTAATGACATCTTGTACAGCCCAGGTAGTCAGCTTGGAAAACATCTGCAGAAGTTAAGGAAGTAGTTGTTCTCCTCTGGCCACAGATGGTGACTGTTACTTTGCTATCACTGCTACACCTCAGATTTCCAGGCAGCATGTGGCACTCCCCAGAAGCAGTGGGTCTCTGTCAGCACAGCAATGCCTGCCACTCCTCCTGGCCCTCCTGGGTTGTGGTGACCAGGAGTCCAGGTGGACGAGCTCACTGCCGTCCCTAAGAAAGCAGATGGACATGAGACCCATTCAGAAGAGGAGCAGCATTGTCCCTCACCAGCTGGCACTCCAGTAGTGGACACAACGTGGTTCCCTCCACCATCTGCCCCCTGCTTCCCAGAAATGTGTAGCCACAATCCCTTGTCAAGGTCTCTGTCTGCAGCCTCGTCTGAACTATGCACAGGAGCCACTTCACCAGCTTCATTTAGCTCCACATGTCAATTTGTTACTTCATCAAAATAGAGCAAAGCTCTCACCTCACAAAGTGGTACAGACAGTATCCCTGGTACCCTACAAAAAAAATCTCTGCTGCCACTTTCCAAAGGAATTCATTCAGAGCTGGAGGCTGTTTAAAACGTGAATGACTTTGGCTTAGAAGAGAGCCCTGAAAAAACTTAGAAAAGTTTGATCAAAAGGAAGTCATCCAAATTGGAGCTCGATGTTACTGTCTTTTTCACAGCCCTCCTTTGACCTCTAGAACAAGCTGTTGGTTTCAGTTCTAAAAAAGCCCCTTCAGATTATTGAGTTTTTAAGGAATATTTTTTTTGTATTTTTGTAGTGCTGTTACAATAATTCTCTTCTATTTTGTGAGGCCTGTAATTTATTTTATTTAATTTACAGAATCACAGAATCACTAGGTTGGAAGACCATCAAGTCAAACCCATGCCCTAACATCTCAATTAGACTATGGCACTGAGTGCCGCATCCAGTCTTCTTTTAAACACACCCAGGGATGGTGACTCCACCACCTCCCCGGGCAGACAATTCCAGTATTTTATCACTCTTTGTGTAAAAACTTTTTCCTAATATCCGACCTATATTTCCCTTGATGCAGCTTGAGACTGTCCTCTCATTCTGTCAGTTGCTGCCTGGAGAAAGAGACCGACCCCCACCTGACCACAACCACCTTTCAGGGAGTTGTGGAGAGTGACAAGGTCACTCTGAACCTCCTTTTCTCCAGGCTAATTTAATTTAATTTAATTTAATTTAATTTAATTTAATTTAATTCATTTGTTTTAATTTCATTCCTTTCATTCATCTCATTTATTAAAGTTTGAAATCCTTCTCACTTATAGGTGCTGAAAAAAAACCCCAAAAAACAGGAAGAGCTGGGAATTTTTGTTCCCCTTTGATTTCTCATAGCCTAGCAGTAACATCTGCCTTTGCCTACTTAAATGCAAAATGCTGGTCAAGCGTGTGACTTTCTCTCATTTATTTAACAGGTAAGCTGCAAAGTGCTGCAATTCTTTCATCAGTACATGCTGGGCTGCAACTACTTCTGGATGCTCTGTGAAGGCATTTACCTTCACACGCTGATCGTGGTGGCAGTGTTTGCCGAAGAACAGCGTTTGCACTGGTATTACCTCTTGGGCTGGGGTATGTATGCTACCACTTGGGGCAAGATTGTTCAGTACACTCAGATTTTTGAATTCTTCTAGCACTTATGTACCACTTATGATCTAGTTAATATCATTGGATCACAGCTTAAGACTGAGTTCTTGGACCATTAATTTGATTGCATATAGCTACATGGGCGAGAAACTTACAAAAATCAACACATAAAAGCGTTTTTCATTTGCTGCATCTTGGGATTTGCAGAAAGAAATGCTTAAGCTTTGTTAAGAAAAGCTATGGGAGAAAATATATTTCTATTCAAGTATATATCTTTTCTGAAAAAAAAAGATGTTTATTTTTGTAACACATATGCAAAAACATGAATGTGTGACAGTACATATAAAGTATAATTTTCCTGGAATCAGGAGGAAAGATCAGTATCTGTGTCTCACAAAGTGAAGCAAACACAGCATACAAAGCAGAACCAGAATTTCTCTGGAAGTGAATCCAGTATCAGATATATTTTGGCATGTGTTGTTTTAAAGGAAAAAATTTGATTTTACCTACTAAGTATGTAATGGCTTTGCTGTCGGGACTGGTTTTGTCCAACGGCATGTGGTCACATGCATACTGCCCAAGGAACCATGACTAGATCTGGTTCTTCCTCTCCAAATATGCACTCTCTTCTGTTTTCTGTTTTCCTATGGGACCCCTTGCCTCTTTAATCGGTAGCAGCAGATATTTTTCCTTTGGACTCTCTGGTCCAATAAAAGACCATATAAATATAATCAGTATATTACAACAAATATTTTACATTTAAATCACTATTTAAAATCCAGCCCTCATCAGTATTGACAGAAAATCAATATCAAGAGCTTTTTTCCAATTTGGCAACCATGAATCTCTGGCCTCATTCCAATTTCTGGTAAGGCAGCTCCCCTATCTTGAAACCACTGGTGCAGCAAAGCAGCAAATAATGGACCTTTACCCATTGTCCCACTGCACACACACTGCACTGCCTGAAGCAGACACAGTTTATTCCATATTTTCCATCCTCTTTGGTGAAGTTGTACTTTTGCAAGATTATTTCATTTACAGCAGGAAAATAGAAAAATAGCCCTATTGCTTAAACCAAAAAAAATTAGGAATTTTTAGATTGGATAAGGGGATAGTTAGATAACTAAGTCATTAGATCGGAGGAAAATTATCCAGTTCTATATGTTCTGAAGAAATTTAAAACACTATCTTCAGATGCAAGTTAGGCATCTGGTATTTGATCCTAAATGGGCAGTAGCAACAAAGTTATCCCCTATCTGGATTTTCATTTTAAAATCTGTTCCTTTACTGTCCCTAGCACTCTCTGGATATCTACATTAGATAACGAGAAAATTAATTTGATTTTTGACTTTATATACGTTGTAGTGCCAGATAGCAGTCTCCAGACATGTAATAATTTGTCTTTGATGATTTTTGTTTGTTTGTTGGGTTTCTCTTAATGAGAGCACCAGCATGCACTCTTTTTTCTTATGAGAATGGCATCTTTTCTAAGAGAGGCACTTGTAATGCTTTTGGAATTATAGGTATGTGAAACATTATCAGCTCTTAAATGAAGACAACCTTCCTGAAGAGCCCTAAATCAAGTTAGAGTTTCTGGACCTTGCCAATCCAAATAACTGAGTCCTCTTGGAGCAAGCAGCTGCGCTATCACAAAAATCTCATAGCTCAGAATAATTCAATATAAAAAGTCTCATGGGGATGTGAAACAGCAACCCAAAGTGACGAGTCATTTTGAACATTTGCTTCCAGACAAAGCTGTTTCATGTCTCGCAGAACAAGGCTTCCCAAAATAGTGTTACTCCATATCCAGTTGTGGAAGAGCAATATGGTCATAGACATTTTTTTTTTTTGGTGCCATTCAGTTTAGGCAGTGCAATTTGATGCACCTGTGACATCCAGCCTGCAATGAAAGCTGATGAGCCAGCTGTAGTAGTGCTGAGAATGGCACCAGCAGCACAGTGGGGAATCCAGTGAAGTTACCTGATAAGACACACATCAGTGTCTGCAGAGCTGCCCCAAAAATAAAGAGGGTAGTGGCAGTGGTAATAGGGTGCTGATGTCTTGAGAATGAAAAAGTTATTTAAAATGGACATAAGTCTTGACAATGGTGTCTGCAGCTTTTTTTATGAAACTAGATGAATACTTCCACCAAAAAAAAAAAAAAAACAAAAAAAAAAAACCCACCTAATGATTAGCACCTCCTAACTAAAGTAGAAATATCATTATTAGCAAAATGGTTTGATTACAACAATCTGGTAACCACTTAAGTTTGTATGACTCATTGTAATTCCACTGATTCCAGAAGGAGTAGTAACACAGTCTAACTTTTAATATCCATCTATGTTAATCAATAGACAGAGACACATTTCTCCAAAGGGCAATACAGAGGAACCAGAGCAGGCTGTGCTCTGAATTACAATTCAAGAGATCAAGGAAAATGTCCAAAATGAAGTTACTCATTATTCATTGCTCTTGCTAATCTCTATGCAAGGAGGTCTGGCTTACTTTATTTGGAAAAACCACTAATGAAATTTGTAAAATAGCTTTATAAGAAAAATAAAAATCTGAGCAAATACAAAAATATCTACAAAAGGTTTGAGGTGATTGAATGGAATCTGGCATGGGTAGATGTATTTCAAGGCTGATGCCATCAGCGGACCCCTTTTCTGACAAACTGCTGCGAATGTCATTTCTTATTTGTTACTGTCCCACTGGGTCAGGAAATCATCATTAGGCAGGACAAGGAAACTGTATCAACTGTGTGCAACAGTACAGTTCACTCTGGCTGCTTCAGGGAGCTTCACCCACATGAAAGTGAAAAGAAAATCATTTATTTGCACAGTGCTGAAACTGAGTGCCTTCCAAATGGTACTGGGAATAGTGACCTGATTGCCAGTTTGTGCTGTAAAGGACCTGGCACGACCTAAAGGGATGTGTGCTGCCCGTCCCTGGGGTGGCTGGGGACCTTCTCTGCATTATTCACTGCTCACCGTGTGAAGGTGGGACTTTGATACCCATAACCACGACCCCACAATCTTTGATGCTCCACTTCTCTGCTACTCTCTGCTTTTTGGCCCTTTACAAGAGCAACACCCAGCCCTGGAATAGCCCATCCAGCCTTCAGCTGGAAATCTGAGCTTCAGAGAGTCATGAGCTTCTTAGCCTAGAACTAGCTAATGAAGGCTTTCCACCACATTATTGAGATTTGCTTTTGAGTTTGATGAGCCAAATATCCTAGGCTAATGCATCTAGCAGAAGAAAAAAGCTCTTTTTACATCACATGGCATATTCTACTTGCCACAGTTTTCCGCTGAAGAAGTTTTGCTATTAGAAATGCCCCTTAAAAATTGCATTTCAATCTTCCGACAAAACTGGCCCAGACCTGCTCCATTTCCCAATCAAAACTATTTTCTCAAGCTGTCAATCCCATGATCTCACCCTGAGGTCAAAAGCTCCTTTCTTTTTATTCTGAGCTTTTAGTTGTTTTGCTGTGCATCATCACCCAAAAAGGTAATTGTGCAGCCACAGGCCTAGGAATCACTTTCTACAAACATATAAAGAAGGCAATCCAGTTTTTTTCCCCACAGCTGCATTGTCCTCCCAAGGTAAATTGCAATAAGAACTCTTTTTTGTTTTTTTTTTGTTTTTTGGGGGTTTTTTTGGCAGTAGAGTAAATAGTTATTGCTGAAAGATGCCTGGAAACATAAGAGTGTCCTATTTATGTATCTTTGGACCTTGTTCTTACTCCCCACAATATGGCTAAGGATCCTCCATCTCTTCTAAATGTTTTTTATGAAACCACTAATGTGAAAAAAACAGGAACTATGTTCTTTAAATCCCTCCATGATTAATCATGGTACCAGTAGGATATTTTCACACATTTTAATTTATAATTGTAGTCTATCCAAAGCTCAGTAGAAAGGTCAGTGGTTCATAGACAACAGGCAGCCATAGCACCAAAGGTGTGTGCCAAGCTCTCTGTGCAGGACAGACAAGGCAGCAGATCATGTCCAGCTGTCTGTATGTGCACAGACTGGGCTCAGCACTGTGGTGCAGGCTCCCCAGTTCCAGGCTTCTAGCCTGTTGGAAAGGGATATGACATTTAAGCAAGCTGAAGGGAGATGAAAAGGAGTGGACCAGACTGTCACTCAGAGTCAAGCTGGAAATAAGAACCTGAGCTTTCCATTCTGTTAAGCATGGCATGTTGCCAAGCCCAGTGCAAATTTGCTCCCATCAATGCCTCCTCTGAGGTGTCACAAATAAATCAGGATTTGTTGATTTATGGTAATCACAGCTCTTCTCCCTGTTGAGATAAAGCTGCATGGAGTGGGCTTGGCTGCAGAGATGCTGAGAACCTACAGAAGATATCACAAATTCCCATCCCCCAAAAACCTCCTGGCTCCAAACACTTTCTCATGCCATTGGCTCAAAAAGAAACTCTTCACTCTGTTTCTTATTGCTCCATAATCTGGCATGCAAGTCAGTGTGCCTCTCTCTTGCTCAACAGTTATTTACATGACTTTAACAAGTGTCCCTGGTTTCCTGAGGGAAGACTCCTCTGAGAACAGAATGATCCCCACATCCTTCCACACTCCCTGCTCACACCCTTCCCTGTAAAAGCCACAGCAGTGCAGGGGAGCCTGGCAGCAGCTTTGAGACACCCCAGGAGAACATGGTCTGTGGGTTTTGCTTCTCCTTTTTGGCCTGCCTTGAATGTTAATCCCTTTTGCATATCATTATTAAGGTGTTGCCAGGATCTGGGTGTGGTGGAAGAAGTTATTTCTTGAAGGATGTGATTTCACATCCATATGTTTTGTGAACAACAGATTTACTAGTGTGTGACACACATGAAATTCAAACTAAACAAATACCAAGACTGATCTCTAACTTTAATCATTTCAGGGTTCCCTTTAGTGCCAGCATCCATTCATGCAGTTGCAAGAGCCAGATACTTCAATGACAAGTGAGTGGCACATCTGTTTTTGAAGGAATTTAGCATTATTTAACTATGCAGCAAATTTTATTCAAGTTAATAACAAATGTTAATGCTGTATTTCTCCTCCAGCTGCTGGATGAGTGTTGACACACACTTGCTTTATATTGTTCATGGACCTGTAATGGCAGCTTTATTGGTAAGAATATTGTTTGCTATCAACAGTATCATAAATATTTTAGAAATGCTGCTAACCCAAACAAAATTGAATCTTTTGTACTATAAGTATGTTGGTCAAAACCCAGAAGTAACTAGAGGTTTTCTCTACTCAGTGTTGCAAAGGACAGGCTCACAACATTTTTTTCCTGTGGGACTTGAGATGAATACACTGCATTTATGTGACATCAATCCTTTAACTGTGCCTTAGCTGGGGTGAGCTGGTTGCTCAGTGTGGGTTCTTCTGGCCACTGAGATGGTGTGTTCCAAAGGCAGGGAGCTAAAAGAGTCCAGGGAAAGAGCCCAAACTGGGCTGTTTGGGTGGGAGGAGAAGATTCCAAGTGCAACTTGGCAATGTGCACACATACAACATCTGGTGTGCCAGTTGTGCAGTTGGGCATGGTAACCCTGACCTTCCTCACAGGTGCAGAACAGGTTTTACTCAAACCAAGCCCCAGGCTCGTGTCATTGTGTCACCCAAGATCTTTTTATCTGCCTCTCACTTGCAAACACCTGTGTGGACGTACCTGCAATAATTGCCTCAGAGAACAATAGCGCAGTGAGTACTTGGAAAACTGAAAAAACAATTCTCCATATAATAGCTGAAAAAAACCAAAAAAAAAATCTTTCTACCCTTCCTGGAGAAGCAGTCTTTAACATCAGCTATATCAAACAGCCCATCCTTCCCGGCCTTATAGGTAGTCTGTTGGTCCCACAGAATCGTATTTATTGTGGGTTTATTGGTTCAATCTTGACTGCATCTGCTATTGTGATGCCAGTTACCATCTGAGATAATCCATTTAGCCTTTATTTTTTGTCATTGTGATCCCAGTCTTGGCCACAGGGAAAAAGAAGCAACTATTATGGAAAAAGAGCAATCTTTAGCTGGTTTCAAAATAAGACATTATTATTTCTATATTGTGCTTATGTCATTTCCAGTCTTATTTCTCTTATGAAGATGTCAGTGTCTACAGTATGTTCTGCTTGATTTGCTACAAAAAATCCCATAGTGGCAGTCTGATTCAGAGGAGCTGAGGGTTTTTAACTTTGTAAAGTCTTTCTTTCACTTTTACAGTTACTTTCAGAAAATCTAAAAGTGAAGGTTAAGCAGAGTGAGTGAAGTCAGAATAGGATGGAGAATAAGGTTTAGATTTAATGTTGACTGGGACCTCAGAAGTAATTTATTATTCTTCTTTTCTATTAGAGCACAAATGTAAAACAGTTGAAAGGTCTCCCAGTGTAGTTTAGAAGTGATGAAATGTTTTACCAGAGCTTGCTGATTCACTGTTCTGTAAAAATTCAACTGAAATTTCTGGGGGGTGTGTGTGTGTGTGTATTTATATATATATATATATATATACATATATGTGATTTGAGGTCTTGAAGTATCTATGGAAGTTATACACTTACACACTTACTTCAAAAATCTAGCAGGAAAAAGAAAGTCTTTTAAAGTTCCAAAGTGTCAGTGCCTGATTTTACTGTAGCAGAGTGGAAAAGAATGATCTGGGTACGCTGGAGACCAAGGGGTCTGTGATCCAGGGCTGTCCAGAGGGTAATCACTGAACTTATTACCAGCCTGGGTCTGCCCTCCCTCTTCCTGCAGGCTCTCAGCACATTCCACAAGGAGCTGTCTGTGAAGCCAGGGTCAAGGGCAGGTTACTCTATGATGAGATCAGATTTCCAGAAATAACTGAGGAGAGGAGATGCTGAACTACTTGGTATCGCTGATCATAAAGATCAGGGGCAAAATTTTCTGCCCTGAGACAGCAACAGTTACCTGTTCCTTATGGGTAGAGTACCACAGGGTCCCTGCAGTCTGTTGGAGGCAAGAGATGCCCCAGGTGTTCCTCATAAACAGCCTTACACCCCTGCTCACAGACAAGCCTGAAGCATTGGTCCAAGGAGCATATTCCTTAGGGAAATTGTGCCCTCCCACAGGTCCCATGTGCCCAGGGACATGCTGGAGTTTATCCCGACTGGCAAGATAGCTTGGTAACTGTCAGACTCAGGACAGAGATGTGGTTATTTCTAGGGGACAATTTGTCCACCCCATTTAAACTTCCAATATAAAAATAATATTTAGTGTTCCCTGGAAACCCTGAATTTGCCCACAGCAGTGTAAAAATATCCAGTGCATCCTAGAGCTGACCCCTGCCTGCCTGAAGCATCCATGCAGGCTCCAAAGCATGTAGAGCTGCTTAATAGATCTTTCCTCAAAATGTTCAAGATATTTTCCAAGACCTGGCTGCCAGGGAACTGGCCATTATAAGATACAATAAAGCTAGAAAGCCACACTTTATTGTCATTTATGTGCCTTGTATTTTCATTTTGAATGTCTATTTGATTTGAATGATTTTACCTACAACAGTTTTGGTTTTGCAGGTCAATTTTTTCTTTTTGCTGAACATTGTCCGTGTTTTGGTGACAAAGCTGAGAGACACCCACCGTGCTGAGTCCAACATGTATATGAAAGCTGTCAGAGCTACTCTAATCCTGGTGCCCTTACTGGGAATTCAGTTTGTTATTATTCCCTGGAGACCAGAAAACCGACTTGCTGGAGAAATATATGATTACATCATGCACATACTAATGCATTACCAGGTATGTAGCAGCTTCAGTGCAGTTGAATTGTTTGAAGTTAAGCTAATTTACTCAAAGATACTGTTGCTGAGGGTTTTGCCCTGAAGCTGAAATAAGTGAGTTTTCAGTTATTTTCCAGCCATTTCACAGTATTGGATTATCTGCATTTACACAAGCAACACCACTGTGCAAAGAAAGGAGACAAGATAGAGAAAACAATGTAATAAGTCACCAAAATTATCAGTTCACGCTATTTCTAAACTATGGAGAGAAAACTGAGTTCACAGACAGCTTTTATGTTCCAGCACAACTTCTGCTGAAGTGCTCAAATTGACTAAAATCAGTGTTGTGACCTTAATATTAAAATAAGCAGTCTGAGCAAACTGTTGTTCAGAGGGAATGCCAACACACAGAAGAAAAACCAGAGATAACTAAGCTTCATTTAGGAGTTATAATTCCATTATTAGGCAGTTTAAATTATCAGATTGACATTTTGATTTCAAAAACACTCTGAAAATACAACATCATTCAGTAAGTCTAGTGTGTTGTGGGGTTTTTTTTGAAAAAAAAAAAAAACAAGCCAATCCAAAATGTATTTAAATTCTGGGTTATCTGGTTGACTGACTGGAATATAACCAGACTTACATGGACTAGGAAAGGCAGTTTATCAGTGCATTTGTGAACATGAGTGAATATGGTGACTAACTTCTTGCTTCCATTCATTTGGAAGGAGTAAGTGGAGAAATAATTTTAATGCTTTAATAAGAAAACAGCTTAAAAAATCAGTACAGCTTTTTCTTTAAATGAAATTATAAATAAGGCAACCAAAATCTATGAACCCTGTCAGATTATATACCCTGCTTATCATCCTTATCCCCTCAAAACTGTGGGTGCTCCTGCTGCTGCATTGATAGAATAACTGAAGTTATAGGTCTGCTTTTGAAGTGTATGACATCTTATATTACAGTTCTGTTTGAAAGGATTGACAGCTTTGTTTCTTCTATTGTTGCCTGTATTGTTACTTTTTCATTTACAAGAGCTATAAAGGAATATCTCCAAATTAGTTTTTTGGTGACAAGTTATTTGATTGCAGTTCTAACAAGTAAAGACAAGACAGAGTGCTATAATAATCACTTTACTTTTAAAATATCTTTTAAATTCCATGCAGTTGTTGGAGAATTGCAAAACCGATTATAATTACCTTAATTAAAAATTCTAATTATGATCATTATGCAACAGAAAATCTCCAAACTGAGGTTAAAATGGAGGCTGCACTGATGAAGGGGGCTGGGTGAGGGAGGGATCCAAGGCAGGAAAGTTTCATCCCTGATGGGTTCCCTCTGCTGACATGGAAGAACCCTTGACACCTCTGCAATATAATCTCGGTGTGCTTCCTGCTAGAATTTGGCCTTTTGGAAGGGCTGTGCAGTTGGCCTGCTGGCTGCAGCCAACTGCAATCCTCCCTTTTCCACCCAGACTGGATTTTTAACTGTAACCTAAAATGAACATTCTTAATCCTTTCCCTAACATTTCTTGTATGCATATTCAAGATCGATCTCCAGCTGTATATTTACTCCTCTGGTGCTCATTTTCTTCTAGGGCTGGTTCTGTAATTAGCAGATGCTGTATGAGTTCTTGTAATGGCTGTGTTTCCCCTCTAGCTGTTGTGCACCCATGACCCACAGCACAGCCAGCCTGTGCAGACACCAGCAAGAGTCTGTGGGGTTTTGAGGCTCATGGCACGTCAGTCATCCTGGGAAAAATTACCCATCTTTTTTTGGTGCAAGATGTTATACATTCTTCATTTCTGCACTGCTTAAATGAGAAAAATTTATGCCTTTTCTAGAACAGAAAGAGAGGCAGGTTTTCACAGTACATGACTTAGCAAATATGAAGGATTGATGTGTTAGTTATATAATTCATGTACACAGAAATGGTGCAAACAAGAACTGCAGTCTATTGTAAAACTCAGAGGACTGAAGATAAGAAAGAACCTGCTCACAAAAAAACCCATGTAATGCTATTTCTTTCAGAGAATGGTTTTCCCAGCTGAAAAACAACAAACCAGTATTTTATTTTATTTATCAACGAACTAGGTTTCCTCTACTGAAGTCACTTCTGAATAATAGCAGACGTCTGGTTCTGATCTGTCCCACCCTTTTTGTGATGGTGTCATCAATGCTCACCATTTTAAGCAGAAGTGGCTTTTCAAATATACTTGTATGAACTCACAAACACTGAATGTCTACTGCATGTGTCTTTCACACAATAGACCAGTTCTTCTTAACAGATATGAAGAATTGATACCTAAGTGATAAAAAGAATGGAAGGCTGGCTTTTGTGCTGCAAATGGGAATGCATACACTTTTCCTGACCAGCTAGCCAACTTCCCATTAATCCTCTAAATGTAGAGGTTCATATATCTTCTCACCATCCCCAAGATCAGCTCTTTAGTCTCCAGAAAGTTGAAATGAAAAGTACACCGGGCAAGAGAAAGACATTTCAACCATTACATTGTGGTTTAACCCCAGCTGGCAACTCAGCCCCACAGAGCCACTCACTTGCTCCCTGGGATCAGAGAACTGGAAGGGTAAAAGTGAAATCAGGGAAAATTCATGAGTTGAGATAAAGACAGTTTAGTAGATAAAGCAAAAGCCACACATGCAAGCAAAGCAAAATGCAGAATTCATTCTCACCTTCTCATGGCCAGGCACTTGTTCAGGCATCCTCAGGGAAGTAGGGCTCCACCACATATAAAAATTACCTGGGACAAAACAGTGCCAGTGCTCCTAACATCCCCTTTTTCTTGTTCTCCCACTTTATATGCTGATCATGATGCCATATGATCTGGGATATCCCTTGTATCAGCTGGGCTCAGCTGTCCTGACTGTGTCCCCTCCCAATTCCGTGTGGACTCCTAGCCCACTCAGGTGGTGTGAGATGAAAAGCAGCAAAGGCCTTGGCTTTTGGAGGCCCTGCTGAGCCATAGCTGAAACATCCCTGCATTATCAATGCTGTATCCAGCCCACATCCACAGCAGAGCCCCAGAGCAGCTGCTGTGAAGAAAACTAATTCTATCCTACATAAAACCAGCACATCTTAACTGGAATGACGTGCATGGACTGGGATGCTGTACGTGCATTGATGAACACACACAGCTATCTTATTTCACAGAACTCCTAAATTAGGCAACAAAAAGCAAATATTTTCACTCCACAAGAGCCAGTGAGTTCCAGATCTGCCTTAAAGGACCTGATTTTCAAAACTTGGTCACTGATGCTGAAATCACATCTGTCAAATGCCTGAAAACCCCATCATGCTGTTCAGTGAAGACAAAATGATACCCCTGGGCAAAGGGAATGCCTCCTGTGAAGGAATGGCACAGCCACAGCCCTCGGTCCTGCATGTAGCTGCATTCTCATGAGTTGAGATAAAGCCAGAGAGATGTGGCTTGTGCCTGATGACCTGGCAGGGCCTCCTGCACCTCTGCTGGTGCTGGAGCTGATCCTTCCTTCACCCTTGGAACCACTGGAAACCTTCTGAGAAGTCCCAGGCTGTAAAGAGATTGGCGTGCTGTGCTTCCTTCAGAGGTTCTGCTACCGAGGAGCACTCACTACTCCAGCTTCTGACTTCTGACTCTGGTGCACAGCAAAAGCCTCACAAGAAAAAAGGAAGAGTAGAAAATTACCTGTAGGATGCATCAGTTAGTCCCATACATAGACACAGTCCCACCAGAGCTCTCAAACCAGCCCAGGGATGAATCAGCCTCAGGTTTCAAGCTCCCTATGCCAACTGTCCCATTCTATCTCCAGCACCTGCAAGCCAGGTTTTTAGAGGCTGTCAGGTGACATAAAATGGCACTGTCACTGTGGAGGTCTGTGAGGGAGGGGTGGAGGTACAGCCCTTAAATCAGCAGCAGTACACAGGCAGCTAAAGTTACTCTTCTCAATCCCTTGGTGACTGAGGCTCTAAAAGTGTAAGTTTACCTCTAATGAGAAATTAAAATTCTATTCAGCATAAGAGCCTAGGTTTTTATTGGCAAATGAGAAGGGGTTTTTTTCTGCTGAACAGAAAATAATCACTGTCTTTTTCTCTACAAGTGAGATCCTTTGTGTGCCTCAGCAGCTTCCAAGCAGCACTCTCATGGCTGCAGCACCCACCCTGCCAGGCAGGAGGATAAAGCTCAGAAGTTCCTGGTCTAGTACAAGGATATTTTGTATCTCTAAGGCCTGAGTTTGGACTGCATATATATCCACACTGCCTCCAAGTTTTAAATTCAGCTCTCTATGCAACCATATACAAAATAAAATAAACCCATTTAAAAGTAGTCTGTCAAAAATAGTGAGAAATTTCAATGTATTTTAGAAGGTATTCATTCCATCAGTTTCTCAGTTTAAAAGGAAATCAATATCCTCTATAATGCCAAACCAGGCAGAAATATTTTCTCCTTCTGTTCAAACTTAAAGTTATAGCACTGCTTTTGAAAACATAAGCATTTTTTCTTTATCTTCTGTTCTGTTTTTTCTCTTTGAATTATTCGTAGTTTAAAGCCTTCTCAATATTTTAAGCCAACTAAGGTTAGGGAAAATATATTTTGTAAGCTGAATATAATAAAGTGGCAATTTTATATGAAAATTTCATGCAAAAAATGACAGTAATGAAACCTCCATAGGGAGCAGGAGAAGCAAAGCATGAGATTTGGCTGATGGGATGTCTCTATCATTTTGCTGCTGTCTTCAGCCCTCTCATGACAATCTCCCCACTTCAGTGGCAGCAGAAACTGCATAGACACATTCTTTGCTTTGCTTATTTTTTTTCATGTAACATAAATTAACAATTCATAGCGCAGTCATTTACCTCAGAGATGCTGTATGGGTGTGCTGTGAATGAAGGTGGTGAGAAAAGCACTGCTGTTTTTATCAAAGCTTTTTATCTCTTATCTCTGCCAAAATGAGAGAGGTGGGAATGGAATGCACTTCTACGAGCAACCTCAGCCATGCTTTTCTTTTTCTTTTCTTTTCTTTTCTTTTCTTTTCTTTTCTTTTCTTTTCTTTTCTTTTCTTTTCTTTTCTTTTCTTTTCTTTTCTTTTCTTTTCTTTTCTTTTCTTTTCTTTTCTTTTCTTTTCTTTTCTTTTCTTTTCTTTTCTTTTCTTTTCTTTTCTTTTTTCTTTTCTTTTCTTTTCTTTTCTTTTTCTTTTTTTTTTTTTTTTTTTTTTTTGCTGTCCATTCAGCTCCAGAAGTGAGAAGTGAATAAGTGAATGGACATGGAGCCAAGTCCACATAGAAAATCAAAAACTGATTTTTATACTATGACTGTCTGTACATTGTCTTCTAATATCAGTAATGAATATATGATCCCACTAAAATCTCAACAGCTACACAGTGTATGGCTGATTAGGGTAGGAACTAGGGCCCTGGACATGGTCAGGAACAGCAGAAATAAGTGCACCTATACATGCTTTCTTGGTTTAATGGAGACATAAGCTCGAATAGAAAAGTAAAAAGAGGTATGAGAAACCTATTTAAATTTCTAGTATCTGCATTGGTATTTTTTATTTGTTCATTTCTAACCTGAGTAAATTACTCAAACCTCTTTTCAAGACACTCATGTCTTCTAGGAGAATGAGATACAAATTAAATATCTGTCAAGCAAAGAATTTACTTACACCAGTATAGTCACTTAAACACTGGAAAAAACTCAATACAGCATTAATAAAGTAAGGTAGTGAAAGTCTGAGAGCAGCTGTCTCTGGACAATCCCTATGGCATGATTCAGCTGAAAGCCACATTCATTTGTTCTTCACATAATTTCAGAAATAAAGTATTTCAGAAGAAGTCATTAAAGGCCCTCATCCTAAAATAAATATATTCTTCATTTCCATTTTCAACATCACAGCCAACATTATCTTGCTGGGAGCACACAATATATCACAGGTTAGTTTAACAACTCCACACAGTGGCAGAGAGATATAATTGACGTAGACATTCCATCCTCAGCTTGAGTTGTACCCTGAGCAAAAACCAGTAGCAGTTAGAATTTGGAAAACATGTGTCAAAGAGATATGAAAAACAACCCATGTGCCTTAAATTAAATAATTAACCTACATGTAGTCTGTCACATGTTTTAATAGATCCACTGTAGAATTATGGTCACCCCAAGACCTCCTGGCTCCAGAGAGACAAAGCTGGAGTCTGCTACTCATATCTCTGTCGCTTACAGCTGAAGATAACAACAGCTCTCTGAACTATGGGCAAAACTTTATGTATGAAAGAACTAGAACTAGAACTAGAACTAGAACTAGAACTAGAACTAGAACTAGAACTAGAACTAGAACTAGAACTAGGAGAAACTAGTAGAGAAATAGAAATAATAGAAAGACAGATGGCAGAGTTCAGCAGGCCATGGCAGGTGGAAGAAGAGCAATGGGATGTACATGGAACAGACTACAGAAAACAATTTCTTCAGCCAGAACATGTGCAACATGCATGGTCTCAAAATAAAAAGAAGCCAGGTGTGCTTTCAGCTCACTCAAAACTAGAAGAGAAGCTGAAAGGGATGTGAGGCATCACTCCACCTTCCTCTTTAGCTTTTCTGTCTAAAGTTGACAAGAGAAAGTATTAGTTAAGGGAACTACACTCTTGAATAGCAGAAAAGCTGAGCAACTGCAGGATGCAACAGAAGAATTCCAATACCATGCAGGAATTGAAATGGAAAATGGCTTCACTTCAATAGTTCAGGTTCAGTTTCTGTCTTTAGGTGAACTGAGGCTCCCACATTCCCCCTAAACATTCTCACTGAAGAGCAAACTTAAACATTTCCCTGCTTCTTTCCCTCCCCTTGCTTCTTTCTCTCCCCATGCTGTCTTCTGATTTCCCATGCCTCGTGTAAACTGTCCCCGAGCATCCCTGCTCCCAGAGGAGATCCAGATCCATCTGGTTTGCCATTGTGGCTGACTGCTGCTAGTGAAACCACATTTAGCAGAACAGCAGACCCCTGCTGCCAGGGTGCCCAGTGCAGTTCAAGAGCAGAGGCAGTGCCGAGCTGTGCGCAGCACAAACAGCACCGGTATAGGCGAGGAACCAGCGCATTTTCTACCCTTGCAAAAATTTTGATTTAGGAGTGTCTGGTCTGGCAAAGTCCTGCTTTAGAACTGTATGGTTTTGTTTGAATTTGTGGAACTTCTCCGCCCAAAACTTATGGACAAGCTATTACGTATTTCTTACTGCATGGTGGGATTTGAGTTTTTTTAAAGTACTCACTGCTTTGCCAAAATATAGGAAAAACCTTTTATTTCTCACTATGTCTACCCTTCATCCTCTTCCTATGTGCTGTTTCATGCTGATATTTGAATTTATGGCAAATTAAAAATTCTGCATCAGAGAAAATCTATTCAAGAAAAATAATTGTCAAATTATTGAAGTGGTCAGCACTTGTCCAAACCAGCCTGTGCATCTCTATATGAGCATTTTGTTAAAAAGTTATTCCTTATTCTGTTTGTGGTGCAAAATATGCATCTGAGAGTCCAAGATATTTTGCAAGGCATTATCTACAATTCAACTGGTAATCATTTAAATGAGGGTTTTATAGAAAAGATACAGCTGTAAAGCTCTTCAAAGCAGCCCTCGGGAACGTAAGCTGCATTGCAGTTTTCTCCTCAATTTCACAAACTGCCATACATTTAGTTTATAATAACTGCTTTAAGTAATTTAAAATTAAGGCTTTTGGCTCCCAGTGATGCTATGTAATGCTATTTTAATAAGAGTGAGCGCAGTTAGGACATGGACCAGTGTAACTACATAATCCTGAGTGGCAGGCTCTCTGTGCAAGAATTTTCTCTCTTATTAATTTCACACTTTGCCATCTCATATTCCTGCCTTGGCCCTGTTCAATCTTATAGCAGTAGTGAAATACTATCTAAACAACTCTGGTGATGATGAAATTAACTTAAAGCCACTTATAACCAAGTTATGATGTGCACTTTTTTTCTGCCTCCCTATCCTCTAACTCATGTACTGTGGTAGGTTTTTTCCTTTTTCTGGCCACTTACACCTCTTCTCATATCCTCTCCATCCACTGTGATACCCAACATACCAGTTCACTTATCCTGACATACAGTTCAATTAAAAGCCTTCCTGGGACAGCTGGATTCTCCGTGTCTGGCACTTTTGACTGGATAGCTACACTCTGATGAGCGAGTGGCAACATATAGGAAAAAATTCCTCTACCATCTCTTCAGCAAAATCAGTGGCAGTGGGGTTCTCCTCTGTAAGCAAAATACATACCTACCTTTTATTTTCCTTCTCCACATCTCTTATATATAAATAACTTCACAGCCATAACAGATAAAATATAGTAATACAGGGAGGAAGGGGGGGAGTAAAACATTATGAAAAGACAAAAAAATCCATTTAATAGCACACCTGTTAAAGATGGGGAGTGTCTGTGATGCAGAGGAAGTGGATAAATGTTTTTATCTTTTATCCATCAAGTCCAAATTTCCAAAACACGATGAAGTCTATATATTCTGATCCCTAAACTCTTTTCTTTTCCTTCTCTTAGGGCTTGCTTGTGGCTACCATATTCTGCTTCTTCAATGGTGAGGTAAGTCCATGAAATGCAGAAAATGAGCAGAACTTGTAAAATAGTCATCCTGCTGTTCATTAATGCAGATGTGAAGCATGTCACACTACAAACTTTAAAACCACACCAAGTTGCTTTTACTCTCTACACACAAGCAGTGGTGTGCATTTCTGACAGCTCTGTGCAGAATGTGACTGCAATATCCCTGAGCAGATTAATCAGGTCTGTTACCTTTACAAAGCAGATGGCACCTAGTGAGGTGTAGGCATGACACTTTGCCCCACTGTCTGCAAGTTTGAGATAGATGTCTAAGTGAAGGAGAAAAGTGCTTTACACCCCTTCCTGCCCCAGAACAGCAGGAAGGACCACAATACTCAATAAGAAGCAGAGAAGACATTCAGAGATCTGTCTGAAGAATGCAGTGGGGAGCTCAGGCCAGAGTCATGGCATATCCATCCCTGGTAGCACTGTCAGAGGTGGAGGAGTGCAATTGCTTGAGATCCTTTGAGGATTAGCCTTGGCCTTTTTACAGTCAATGTTTCTTGTGTAGCAATTGAGAAATAAAAAACCTTGAGGCAAAGATCTCTCCCAGTCTCCTACAGCTGGATCATATATATGAATATACACCTACAGTGGGTTTTAGAACCACTTTACTACTTCTTTTTTTTTACAAAAAATAGCAGGTTAAAATATGTCAAGAACCATTTAAATTTCTGCAGTAAGAAATTTTCCAAAGATGGTTGGCAGAATAAAAGCTTTTTCAACACATCAAGAGCATTCAACTGTTGCAAAATAAAATACCATATATCTTAGCAAAGCTAGGAAGTCCATTAAAAAGTTCACTTTCATTCCAGAGAAGATGATTTAGATACAGAACAAACTTTGTGATGATAACACTCAGTAAGTAAACCTAGAGAGACATTTGTGCTCCTGTTTATCCCTGTATATTATTAGAAACCAGCAAATTTCATGTAATGACGTGACCACGGTGATGTTTTGATAGAGACTGCAAGCAGGCTATCTTATTGATAAGGTGTTACTGGCTGATTTGATAACATTCAGGACAGCAGAGAGTATTAAATTCTGCCACCATTTGTCAACATCTCTGTACATTTGCCTCTGGCTGGCTCCCTGTGTAAATGTACAGAGAAACTGAAGAATAAAAAAGATGAGAGACTTCAGCTGCAGTTCTGTAGCATGACTCCTCAGGAGGCATGACAGAGAATGGCAAAATGTGAGCAGCTAATCACATCAGAGCCTAGCACAAAGTGAGAGCAGTAAAGATCACGCTACAGAGGTTCATGGTTTCATGCACCCAACTGAACAAAGTCGAAGACATGCGCAGCTCTTTTCCTAACACATTTCTGTCCCCAGTATCTGCAGGCTACTGTCACCTTTCTCTTTCTGCTTTACTGTCATCACTCTGACACAGCTGAATATCCATGCCCTGGAAACTAAGACAAACTTCTGATACTCCCTAGTATGGAGGACCTACTGTGAGAAAAGTAGAGACAAGTCAGGCAGCTTTGGAAGCACCCTCTGCCTATAAGAGTGACTGCATTACTGTGTACAAGCAGTACTGCAGAGTCTCCTCACTGGCCTCCAAACAATGTGTTACCCCAAAATCCTGGTCTCCAACATTGTCTTCTTCACTCCCCCCATTTTTTTCAGATTAGATTTTGCAAAACAAATTCCCTTGATGTTTTATAGCTTTAGTGCAAGAGGTTGATTCTCCATCTCTAATGAGAACACCCAGATTTGTCTAGATTAAAGGTTGTAGCAACGTTAAAAATTAGGAAAGGTCACAATAAAATGCACTGAAAACATAAAGTATCTTAAAGTATATTAGTTTCTTAGTTTCATCAACTGGCTCTAATTCCAAAGTACTTTTGGCAAAGCTACAGTGTCAGGAGAGAGGCCCACCTTTACAACCCCAGGAATACAATTCTCAAAGTATGCACTAAGGAATGCATCTGAAGCATCTGCTTGCCAATATGCATGATTGATGACTCCTTGGTGGAGCAGCTGATCAGAGACATGGATCAAAGGCAGTAAAAACAAATGACTGGGAGGACACAGGTTTCTCAGACTTGCTGAGAGTGATTTTATTGGTGCTTGGGTACTTTTCACCATTACAGCCATTTTCAAAATCATTGCATCTGATTCAGATTTGCAGATTGTCAATGGCAGGAGTGCTGGAAAACCCTCTCACTATTTTCTTATAAGAAATTTTATTTAGGGAAGATTTTTTTAGAATTTCCCCTTAAGGTGAGCAGTGTCAAAAATGACGCCTCTCTAATACAGACTCAAGACAGTTTGGTACTACTTGCAGCAGCACATTACCCATTAACACCCAGCAAAGTTCATGCACTGGAGTAGCTGGGCTGGGCTGGGCTGGGCTGCACCAGGAGAGGATGAAAGGATTGTGATCCTTTCTTCCCATTTATTTCTGCAGTTACAGAATCTATACATACATACGGCACAAAACCTATAGAAAAACAGCAACAGACTAATGCCAAGCTGCTATTAGGGCCTTCCAAAGGGAGCATTAATCTGAGTTTGATCAAGAGAACTGAGCTAATTTCCCTCAGTTCTGGTGTATGCAGAAGTACACAGACCAAAGATACAGTCTGGTCTTCAGTCATGATATAAGATTGTTTCCAAGCTCCTGCATACCTCTGCTGCCATAGAGGCGAAAATTATTTCTCATGAGAAAATTTAGTGTGGGGCAGGGAGATTAATTTTAGTACTGCAGGAGCTTGGCTAATCTGGGATTTAGTTTTTCCTACTGGAACATTTAACTTCAAGACTGAAATACATGAAGCTTAGCCAGGACAAACAGAGCTAAACTCAGAACCACTTTAGTGTGTTTTATAGTTGCATTAATCACTACTGCCTCACTAACCTCACTTTAGTACCATGAGCCCAACTAGAAAGAAATCTAAACATAATAATAAAAAAGCTGTACTAATGTCTGCATTCATCTGGAAGAACACATAAACAACGTTTGGTTTTCTACTTTCAAAATGAAAAATCTTCTTGTAGGTTTTCATATAAAATCTTGGTGTCCAGTAGAACTGCAGTTTCTCTGTCCAACAGCAACAGTTTTGTTCAGATGATACAAGGTCTCTGCAATAGCCTGCCCACCAGACCACATTTTCAAGCCTGGGATTGCTTCTAGACTGCAAGGCTGGACAACAGAATGGAAAGTCTGTTTGGGGAAAAACAGCCATGTATCTTTATGTGCCAATGAGGTGTGAATGGCTAATAGAGAACAGAAAAACTTTTAAAGTCTTGAAGACCAGAGTAAATAAACTTGGGTTCTTCACTGTTTCAGTGGTTGCTTTTGTTTATCTGCCATCACAGTGGAAAGCATGGCAGCATCACTGTGTGCCTCATGGTCCCCAGGTGCCTCCTCAGTCATTAATACATCGTGGCTGTGCATGTGATTTTCAGTAATGCTGCTTACAATCCACGCTGAATGGTTTTAGTTGGCACTGAGTTATGATCATCTGAGATTCTTGGAATCGTGGCAGAAAACTAGATTAGCAAGTTCTACTCAAATGCAGCAATTTGTACAATCCATTATCCATTTGTGGCCAGATCCTTGTACAAAGAAGCAGCTCAGCAGCGAACGGAAAAAAAAAAGATGCTTTGACCTTGTGCTCTCACTGCTCTGTGGAGCCTTTTAGATCTTTACAATGGCACTTCTGATCATGGGCTGAACTGGAATGGATGTGGCTGTTGTCCACCCACCATACATACAATGTAAACCACTCCCTCTGAAGAAGAAAACTATAAACTCCTCATGACAGGCTCTGTAAGACTCAGGGACATTGTTCTTCCCTCTCCAGTTAACCACACTATCATCTCCAGACCTATGGCAGACTCCAGTTCAGCTGAGAGCAGCTAGGGAGCTTATCAGGAGCTTCTCACCTGCACAGCAGCTCCTGTCCCCATGCAAGAGTGATCAAAGCCTTGGGGTCTGTGCAGGGGGCACGGTAGGAGAGGACTAGGAAAGGAACAGAAAGTCTCCAAGAGCAGGCTCTTGCTGCCCTCACTGAAGATGCTGATATGAACCTGAATGGATGAAGTGCTGTGAAATGAAAATAAGGTCAGCCTGGGGCAGAGGTGAAGGCCAGAAGTGCACAAGGGCTGGTGACTGGGGTGCAGTGGGGGGGAGGTGGCTGTGGGCAGGCAGAGCCTCTGCGCACACACACGATTTCTGCATTATCCCCCCCTAGATACCCCAGTGAGACATGGGGAAAGTCACTGTCCTAGTATTTCTGAAAATTTCTTCCAGTCCCTCCCCATAGCTTTTGGGGTAACAAAGCTAAAATATTCATACAGTAACATCAAAAGGCAATTTTGAAGTGACTGAAATCTTTACAAAGTTTAACTCATGTAATGTTTCTGTATCAAGTGCTGCCACTGCATTACTCTTTGACCCAGTAATTCTTTCTCACTAATAAACTTGGGCGATAGTGTGATAAAACATCCCCACATGCAGCTATTTCACTTTCATTCTCAACATTGGCACAGTAAATCTTGCTCAGAGCCCAGGTAATTAAAGTTCCATTGTGACCATATTCCTTTCCTGCGCTCGATATCTAATTAACCTCCACAGAGCCATTCGGTTTTTTTCCTTGATGTGTTAGAAGAAGGTGAATAGCAATACACTCTCCAAATGACAAACAGTGCCCACCTCAGCAGGACTACAGAAACTTTTAGACTCTTGTTATCACAGTGCCTTACTTGCACCTGCCTTCCTCGGGAGGAGAGGGTCATTTACATCAGATTATTGTACCAAACTGCTGCTATTCTCATTTTGTGTTGTTCAGAATCACTGAGCTAAATGAAAAGAACCAGGATTTGACCACTTTCTGCTCATGTCACAAAACTATCAAGAGCTGCCATGCATGGACATGCAGCTGGAGAAGTCCTTCTTATTCCCTGGCGAGACTCAATAGTTTAAATCATTTCCTAATACCATGTAAAACACTACTCTTAATGTAAATGTTGAATAAAATATCTTACTCTTAGCAGATGACTGTTCACCGTTGAAATCCTCTATGCTATGCAGAGGGCTATGACCATTCTATATTTTGTGAGTGCAGAACCTGTTCTTAAATAACAAGAATAAAATCCCTGTTTAGCTGTCCTGATCCTCTAACTCTTTCTACAAAACTGTTCCTGGCAAGGTCATGAAGTGAACTTACACTTCACCATTCCTGGCAATTCTCATTACTTAAGGCTGAGCTTCTTCAAAATGTGTTAGGCATTTCAGGGGCAATAATCCAGCTGCAGCATCAGCCTCTCCTCTCCTCTCCTCTCCTCTCCTCTCCTCTCCTCTCCTCTCCTCTCCTCTCCTCTCCTCTCCTCTCCTCTCCTCTCCTCTCCTCTCCTCTCCTCTCCTCTCCTCTCCTCTCCTCTCCTCTCCTCTCCTCTCCTCTCCATCTCAGGTGTTTGTTTTCTGCCTCACCCCAGCAGTGTGTTTCCCTGGCAGGTCCAAGGAGCTCTGAAGAGGCAATGGACACAGTACAAAACCCAGTGGGGCCAAAGGCGCCGCGAGCACTGTTCCACCCGATCTACCTCCTACACGGCCACGTCCATCACTGAGGTCCCCGTGTACCTGTACCATCACGATGCCAACGAACAGTTAAATGGGAGATATGTAGAGGACTCTGAACTTGTTGCATTAAAATCTGGAGACACGTCTGCCTAGCTCAGCACCAGCCACTGCAAACACATTGTTTCATGTTCTGCTCGTGAGAAAATTGGGGAGAAGGTTGGGAGTGTGGAAATCCAAGATGCTGTGTCCGAGTGCAGGTCAAGGCAGAAGGAAACATCCTATTCAAACCACATTAACCTCTGACAGCAATGATGTAGAAGGAGTGTGATGCAGACCTGGAATAGCATTTCTTCCTGTGCACTGCAGAGGGGAGTGAACATGGACCTGCCCACTAGGCTGCATAATCTCCACATCTCCTGATACCTGTATGAAGTGACCATCTGACATTTGTAACAGCCCCAGGTAGCCAATAACAAATAGGAAAGAAAGAACCAGTGTGCGGCAATTGGAAACTTCCAGAATTTTTGCTTTTGGTACTTTTCCTTAACACTAGATTTTAACCATCGACTTTCACAAAGTGTAACTGACTTGGGGTCATTTATTTTTCCCTTTAAATGAGCTTAATGACTGCTTAAAAGATTTTGCACATTGCAAGAGAAATCAACCGTATGAACAACAGAAAGTCATTCCAAAGTATCGAAATCTTGACGCTTTCCAAAGAATGCCACAAGATAATACCATCCCCAAAGGATACCCCAAAATATTATCATCCCTTTAGCAGGGGCATAAAGCAAATTAAGGTGAAATAGTCATTGCATACCAAGATCTCAAACACCCTCAGAGAAACAAATCAATTCTTCAGGCTTAATGACACAAGTCCTGAAGGTATCTCAGAATAGATTTCATTTAACAATACTGGTAGTTCAAGAATATTTATTTATAGGAAAAACTGTCCCCCTATAACTCTACCCAGAAATTCATCATTAAGGCACAATTCTCTCACTCTGAATAAGCTGTGGAATTAGTTTGGGAACTCTGTTTTATTTAATAGGCATTCTGAGTTGAGTGCTAGATGAATGCTTGCCTCTATTATAAATTTGTGATCATGGCAGAAAATGTTCCATGAAAGAAATCAGGAACCAATATCTTAGCACAGGAAGCATCTACTTTTAGAATCTGGTTGCTCTCCTGAGTTCCTCATAATTACATAGTCTTGCCAAAAACCTTTATGATCAATTTCTTTTTCTATTGAAATTAGCACACAAATCCCTGTTAACTTGGATGAGCAATGAACAACTCTTTCAATGTTCAGGAATGAGTTACACAATACTGTTCAGTGTAGACTTCAAAAATATGAGGCCATTTCCTCCACAGTGATTTGAAGCCATTTTTAAATATTGCATCCAGCCAGGCTGATTTTCCTTCCCTGACACAACCAGACTCTAAGCTTTACCCTCAATTTGTAGGTTTTAAATGGAGAAAAAAGTAAATGTCTAGCTACATGAGTCACCACCTCACTGGAAAAGTCCCTTCCAGGAGTTCATGAGGCAGAGCTGTAAAGCCAGCACTATGAAAAGGAACCAGATTCCCCCTGTCCATACATGAGGCAATGCCTTGAGGGAAAGAGGCTGCTCTTTTTTTCAGCACCAGCACACCCACCAGCTGTGCACCATGGCACGTTGTC
The DNA here is from genome assembly GCF_963513975.1 of Fringilla coelebs. Lineage (NCBI taxonomy): Eukaryota > Metazoa > Chordata > Aves > Passeriformes > Fringillidae > Fringilla > Fringilla coelebs. The sequence continues at coordinate 129,482,543 of NC_140028.1, forward strand.
GCCAGAATGAGGAGGAAGCTGCCAGCTCTGCCATTGTAGAACAAAAGAGGAGCTGGGAACAAGGAGTTGTCTGCTGGCGGTGCAGATCATCACATGGTCAATCCAGTGGAACACTCACAAGAAAATACCATCGTGTGTGTTTGTTCAAGCCACACACCTATTTTTCAGAATTCAAGGAATACAAAGACAGTTATTTTTTCAGACAACAGTATTTCTCATATTGCTATTTCTACTTTCACCAGTGAACAATAGGAAATGGAGGAGCCAGTTGTTAAAGACAATAAAGTAGCTCTGCTATGAATCTGTACTATTCTGAATAGCTTTGGGGCACACTGCACTTCCCAGGAGGGCTGCAGAAGGCATTCCTGCTTTCTAAAGAGACAAATGAGTTGATTGTAAAAGAAACGTGCATAATATAGAGAGTTTAATAACGAACATGTCGGTTTTAATAATGTAAAGTTCACAACATGTAAGTGCAAGTTGTTTCACAGTCAGTTACGTTCATGTGGATGTACAAAATGGAAATGCTTTACCATTATACTGATTGTTTTCTTTCTTCTATAATGATATTTTCTTGCTCTGTTTAGTAGAGTGCTCTGAAAAGTCAGACTCAGGATCTGAGGTTTAGGATATTGTTTGCAGCTTTGGTGTGCTCGTGTCAGTCTTTATGGAGGCTTTGGTTTCGGTCAAGGGATGATGATTTCCAGCCACAAAAAAATTGGTATAACATTCACACTGAGTCTAGGGCTGTCATCACGCTTGGGTTTCGTAGGAAAGGCTGAGTTTTAAAGGTACTTACTGAGTAATTTTTAATCAAAATATTTTCCAATGGGAAATGCTATTTTTCTTCATCTCAACAATGGTTTGAAATGCCATTAATTGCATACATAAGGTAACATTTTATTCTCTGCTTTATAAATAGCACCATACACTAGTGACAGTAATATTGAGAATCCTGATACAACCTCAATAATTCCAATTATGACAATAGGGTGGTTTGACTCAAATAGATTTCATAAGAACAGCAGAAACATATAATTAATGTATCAGTATATCAAAAAGTGTGGAAGGAGCTGACACTTGAATCAGTGGATTCAAGGTGTATTTTAAGAGGAAAGCAACCTCATATTTATCACCTCTGCAGTATCTGCTTCCTCTCAAACACCACACCCAGCACATGAAAACCCAGTTTAGTGAGCATTTGCTCTTGCAGAAGGTTTTGTGTGGTTGCTCTGAGCAACCAAATCTATCAGGAAGATAGATTTAGATGGATGCTGTTTGTTATGCTTTACGAGATACAGAAACACAGCACAAATTAAAATATTTGTTGTGGCATGGGATGTTGAAAGTAAGACTTGATTTTTATTTTATTTACTTAATAAATATATTTTATCTGAAATAAAACAGCAACAAAAATACAACAGACAATTTTCTCTGTATTAAAATTTTTAGCAATAATGCTACCTTAATTAAAGCACTACAGAGCACTCACATAGCAAAATAACTCTGCTTTAGGTTAACAACCCTGAAAAAGTGTGAATTTCTGTTCTCTTCTCCCATTCTTTGCCAGCCTCAATAAACAAAATATGAGCAGACTTACAAAGATGGATATCTGAAACACTGAAAATGCGAAGGTACCTACATTTCCACTGCTAGGAATTTTCAAAACTTGGTGTGCCTTTGTGAAGCTAAATACTGCTCAAAAATCTGAGGATTCGTAACCTGAAAGTCATTTGCATTGAAACAGTAATTGATCCAAAACCAATGAGAACCTGCAGTGTGAACATGCCCTCTCTGCCCTCTACACAACTTTTTATGTACTTCCAGATGGATCCTAAATCTGCATTTAGGAACCCCTTTACTGAGCATTCAGAGCATAATTGAGAAAATAAGGTAAATCTCACCGTCACAAATACAGATCAGTATGTTGCCCTCATCCTAATAAAGAACAGCCGTTTTTACCTGTGAAATCAAGTGCTGAGAAGGCTCCCATTGCTGAGCATGTCCTACTGCTGTAGGAAAAGGATGAATTGGGGTGAAACGACTAACCAGGCTGTGGTATTGTGTCTCACAAAACACAAATCAGCACAGTCAGCACGGGGGATGATTTAGGCCCAGCACACCTGCCTTGGCACAGGAACCATTTAGATGAGCTTCTGAATCCCTGTCAAAACTTATTTTCCATTATTTCATAGCAGCAAAGATGAGCACTGTGCTCTGCTGGAGCATGAAGGTATTTAACTGTCCTTATACTCCATTTAAGATTTTCTTCATAATCCAATTTCAGGACCTCAAAAGCCTATCTTTAAAAGCAACAGTTATCTTCAGCCAATTTTAAAGGACATCAGCATTGATTTTAAGACTCTGGTACTTTTTCTCTCACTGCAAGCCAAAGCAGCTTTGAGAAGTGGCCACACTACAGGAGGTTGCTTTGTGTAATGCACCGTGTGTGCCCATGTGTGACTACATGCAACTCTCCCACACCCAAGTGCTGTGATGTTGGTTTGCATAATATGGTCAAAGAGATGCAGCTCCTTCCCTCATATGCTTTGCATTTCTCTCCCCCTCAGTATTACTATCATAAGATGTGTTTATTTCCCAATTTGTGCTTTCCATGCATTTTCAGGGGAAACATTTTTCTTTTACAGTTTGCAATTTATGCTGACTTGCCAAGATTTACTCACCAAAATCAGACTGGAAAATGTGTATTTTGATCCAAACCAGGTTATAGAATTCAGGTGCTTGGCCCATACTGTTTTTTTAAAAACTACCCACTGGAATTATGGAAATGGTAGGTGCAGATTTAAAACTAAGGTAAGGTAAAAGTCTGAGCACACAAACCAAGTACCTTCAGAAGCAGAGCAACATTATCTTTTTTACTTTTGACAGAATACAATCCTGTTATTTAAACACATTTTTTAAAAAATAGAAAAATCTAAACAGATCTTATAAAGTTATGCAAAAGGCACCAAAAACCCCAACCATCTGGAAAGCCTAGATAGCATGCATAAATATGATTATATGTACAGAAAATTATTATAAGAGCTGTGTTCAGGTAGAAAGTGACCCATCATCCCAAAATGAACAAAGTCTAAGTCATGAGTGGGAGAGGCTGCAGGTCAGGGAAGACTTGTAGCCTCCAGTAAGTGCCTTAATGCTTTCTGGAGACTCCATATGGAACACAGACCAGGGTCACCCATTATCCCACTCTCATCCCAGATGTGTTCATGATGGGAATGACCAGGACCAGAGACACTGGCTGCACTGCATTTCTCACCTTCATAAGCCAGCACTGAGCTGATGAAAGGAGCTGACTGGGAAATGAGCAGGAGCAATCTCTTTTCCAGCTGCATGGTAATGTTGGGTTATCTCCTTAGCATAAGATCCACTGCTGTGGAGAGGACTGACCTTAGATCAGGCAGCTCCTTGGTATGGAAAACCTTTTAATTTCACTTTACCCTGGGTAACACAGCAGTAATTCTCACTGACTTCAGCTAAAGGCAGGACTTGTCCTTCTCTGATTTTAGAGGTTATCTAAATATCAAGCAAATACTGAAAATGCTTGGTGTAATACAGTACCACCTGCATATTTGGCATAAAAAAATCCTGGTTCATCTGTATTATGCTACATATCAGCTCCTTAAGGTTACAAGATACTATTTTTTATATTTGCCTTGTTTTTTCTAGTAAAATGTTTGCTCTCTATTAGCACCATATTTATACGTGTTACATGTATTTGACAAACTTCACTGATTACTTGGCCACTAACATATATTTTACTTGTTGCATTTATAGGTATAGTTGCTTATATGAAAGACTTGGCATGTAACAACTTCCAGAAAATCAAAATAAAAAGAATGGAAAAGGCCCTCTCAGTCCATGCTGCCCACATAGAAAAACCTGAGAGGTGGAAATCCCTTCTATCCTACTCTCCTCTCTTATTTCCTAGTTATTTCTTTAGTTTTGAGTAAAGAGGGCAAATGTACTTCAGTCCAGATGGCAACACAAGTCTGATCAGCACTAGATGGTATGGATAGGTGTTCCTGGCAGGTACACAAGGAGATGCACAGCTTTTCCCACAGATCATTGCAAGGACATGAACTTCTCCCAGTGTGGATGCAGACTTATGCAAGATACCTTAAGGTATACCCACCATCACAATTAACACCCCTGCTAAGAAGGGGTGGGAGAGAGTTCTGCAGAATTTGAGCAGTCTCTGAAATAAGATTCATGAGGAAAGAAGTTTATCTTAAGTGCAGAGACAGCATTGCCAGTATATGCTTCCACATGGAAGGAATTTACATAAAATAGCTGCCTTTAATGAGTGTCACTCTACAAACGGCCAGAGTCCATATTCTGCCTGCTGCAGTCTGTGCAGGCAAGCTTAACAAGTTCAGGCTCACAACATATGAACAGGAGATAGCTCAAGAAAAGTTTCTTCTTATTATATTATTCTGCAGGCTTTTTTTCTTGTATTATCTTTTGACATATAGGAAATATTTCTCTCCCAAGGACCCAGCCACCATGCTCATTGTTGCCTCTCCAGCAGCAGAAGGGAGGTGCCCCTCTGGGGAGGCTGCAGCTTTGAACTGGCAGCACTGTAGAGTCTTCATAAGGATTATGGTGATAGCACATCCAACACAAAGTAGCCTTCAATTTTGAATAAAGGGACTTCAGAGATTTTTCATTTTACTCCTCTGTTGTAAATTTTCTTCCTTATGGGAGATTCCTTCGCAAGCCAGAGTTAGAAAGGATGTGGAAGGACAAGAGGTCACTTCAGATGTACCATCACTTCCATGATGAATTGTTTGTCATGACTTGTCAAGTTTTTGGTAAATGCAAAAAAAAACCCAAAAAATAGATAATGTTTCTCCTTTCTAGCTATAGCCCATGTAGAAACTTGGTATCAACTTTTTTTATATATCAAGATATCATGAGCAAAGAGCTTTTTTCAGTCATTTTCAAATGCTTTTCAGACATTTGTTTTACATTACACAAGTCCTAACACTCTTCAGTGCAGAATGGTGTGTCAGTTACCAACAATGCACTTTGGCAAAAGCTAGTGAATGCAATCAGGACAAAGAAATAAAATAAATATATTTGATGCTCAGCATATACAGTCATCGTAAATAATGAATATTCCTTTAGTAATCAAAACACACACAATAATATCTGGATAGAATTTAAGCAATTCCATGGGCACATAAGAAATTTTCCTTTTTGTTTTTTTTTTAGCAAAATCTGTGTCTACATAGAGTATGAGAGTATGTTCATGGTAGGAAAGTTTTATGTAATTAATTTTTATTGGGTGGTGCTTGAAATGCATGGTTCACAAAATTGAAAAGGTTTGAAAATGTAGCAAGACTTCCCATGTTGGCAAATCTGTGACATTAAGAAGCCACAAATTCATTGTTCATGATTGATATTAATGAAAAGACAATTATAATTGTATATATTTTTTAATATCTTTCTCTTAATATACAAGCCAAGAGATTCACTATCTGCTTTAGTATGCAGATATGTATATGCTATGTAATGTACAGCCTTGTGTGCTGTTCATAAGCTGCACTTTGGTCAGTATCTCTTTGCAAGAAGGTTTTCTACACATGGTGAATTACAGCAAAGACATGAGTGAAATCTCAACCTTACTGAAAACAAAACATTAGCTGATTGAGTTCTGCCGTAACAAGGATTTCATCCTTCACAGATCCTGTTTTCCCAGTATTAAAGGCTATTGATAGTTCAGGGAAAGGGTTGCTTGTAACATCTGTAACAGCCATGTCACCCACAGGGGATGCAAATATGTAGGGGCTGCTGTCTTCTTTTCAGGTCATTTCCCTAAAGAGCTGTGGAGGTTGATCAGAGAGAAAGGCTGGAGGGAACAATGCAGAAGTTAAGCCTTGCTCATTTCCTTTCACACTAAATACAGGAAGATGTAGTTCTGGAAAGGGTTTCCAGAGATTCTGGAAATCTTGGTCTGTTCCAGCCCTTGGAGGATCTGTGCCTGGTGGGATCCATGTCAAGCAGAGTGCCAGTCAATCACTCTTTATTTTACATGTTGCACAGAAGTGGTTTAGATGAAATTTCTTTGGTGTAGAGCTGAACCTTTGGGAAATTTTGGCTTTGTGAGAGGCTTCTTTTTTGCAATTAAAGTCAGACTCATTTTAAAATTGTTGGAATGGCTTCTTCTCTTGAGATATTCTGATACAAATGAATAACAAACCACTACTTCTTAAACAGTTCGATAACCCTCACTCCCTCAAAAGCTTTCTGAAAATCTCTGACAGCTCTGAGCTAGTAGAATAATAGCATTAAAGAAATACCTACTAAAATCAATCAAAAACCTGTGGTTAAAGCACTGGGCCACATGGACTCATCAGACTTATGTTTGGGTCATGTCCCTGCCACAGACTTACTGTGTGGTCCTAAGAAAATGATTGCAAACCAGGTGCCAGACTCACTGAGTCTACTGAAACTTTCACTGACACATTTAGGGGCCTATTCTCAAAATTGAGAGTTTCCCTTCAAGCATGTTTTCATTGGTGAAAATTCCCAACCTGTCAGACCATTTTATTATAGATGCATCTAAACTGTCTCTAAGTCCTAACCTATCTTTCCATAAAGGTCAGTGGGGAAAAGCTGTCCCTCCATCCCTGCAAGCAACAAATTCCTGACTAACCTGGGTTTCTGCTTTCTGACAGGAATTTTGTACCAAAATCTCCTCCTTTGCAATAGTGCTCAGTCATGAGCACTAATTTCTAGTTTCTTCCCTCTGGTTAGTGAACTTTTTGAAATATTTAAAACATTTTAAAGAGTTAGAAGGAAATATGTTCAACAATATCTCCTGAAAGAGGCCAATCTTAAAAGAATCCTCTAGTACGTCCTGATGTAGAGATCACACACCATACATATATGTATACTTTCACATATAATGCAAAATACCTACATAGACTCTATACCTGTAGTTCCAGCCATCTGAATGGGTTTTAAGTGATGCAATTTCAGGCATTGCTGGGCAGGGAGGCGATTCAGCTCCTATACCTGGTGCAGTGCTCCAGCAACTCATTTGCTGAAAGGTGGCTACTGGGCTGAAGCATAGCAGATATATTGCACATATGCAGCCTGGATATATTGCACAGAATTTTAAATGTCCATGTGAGAGAGCTGAGTAAGGTCAATCTCCATATAAATGTTTAAAAAAAAAAAAAAAGAGCATATCAAATGCATGCAACCCTCAGAGTATTTTCTGTAGGCTTTGCTGTCAACTTTCTGACATTAATTTTCTCCATTTCTGCTGAAAAATTGCCCCTTTCTGTTCAACAAAGCAATTTCTCCTGTTCCTACCACCAGTGACAAATTTACCGACTAAGTTAAAATCGCCTTTGTGCCATGATGACCTGATGAACCCACCTGTGCTTGTACAAGGGCAAAATGGACATAGCAAGACATTCCTGACCTGTGTGTGAATGCCAACAGCCCTCAGAAAGGCAAAACCCAAACTGGTTCACTAATATCAAAAATAACAGCTCTTCAGCAGAACTTAATTTTTCTCAGGATTTTGTCAATCTTCCAGGAGAGAGCTCCTTCTGAAGCAATGTTTCACTTCAGAGGAAGCACCACCAAGCAGCAGTATAGTCAGATAACATTGGGCCATTCCACCTGCATGGGACACTGTGGTGTTCAAATGTGTCCTAAGAATATTTTCATTCAGTCAAGGCACAAAACCTTTCAGTGGCACTTCCCAAATATAGCTGCATTTGTTATTTTGCTCAGTGCATTAAAAAGCTGCTCAGGAGAGTCTGGACCATTGCTACTCATGAGATGCATTGGGTTAGCAAATGTATTTTATAGATACATGCTCTTGGCATCAAGTAAGTATCTATGCAATGGAACCTTCTGTACCTAAACAACATTTGCAAGAAAATAGGGGAAAACCTTTTTATTTTCATATTCCCTGGACAAATTATAAGATTAAAGGACTTTTGTTAGCATTTATACATTATCTGCCTTAGAAATAGAAGGTCTTCCTCATCTGGGGGACAATGGCCCAAGAGAAACCTGAGGGTCTATCTTGGGAGGTGTTTTAGTGACATTAGACAAAAAAAGTCATGTCTAATGGACAAGTACCAAACTATTGTCTTTGGTAATATTGTGATAAAAAGTATTTGGTTGTTAACAATATTCCATTTTCAGTGTGGGAACGCTCCTCCAAATCTTCAGACATTTACTTTACTCCTGAGGGCTGCTTACTTCTGGTATCAAGGCACTCATTGCCCATCAAAACAGATTTCATCTCCCCACGGGTACTTTCCCATAATGTTGCTTGCAGTTCTGAGCTGAAATGCAGAATAATGGTGTGTGTCAATGCAATTTAAAAGAGACAGCAAAAAAGGATTTTTCCATTTACAAATCGAAAACCACTCTGCTTCACACAGAACTTTGGACGTTTCTCTGCTGTTTTCAGATATTGCTCAGAGATTCTTCTCTGTGTGGCTCTTGAGTGTGAATGGATTTTATAGATACATGTTTTCTTGGCATCAAGTAAGTATCTATGTAATGGAACCCTCTGTACCTAAACAACATTTGCAAAGAAATAGGGGGAAACCTTTATATTTTCATATTCCCTGGGCAAATTATAAGATTAAAGGACTTTTGTTAGCAATTATACATTATCTGCCTTGAGTGTCAATGGATTTGGTAATGACAAAAAAATCCCTAACAAACTTTTTTACCCATATGAATTTCAAGGACAGAGGTAAGGAATGGTTTGTATTCAGACTGTGTGACACTGACATTTAGAATGGACATGAAGTTTTAACATGTTTCAGCAACAGGGGAAGCCTAGCTATCCAAAGGTTTTTTAGCACAATGGATTTCTAAAATTCATTTAAGGATGATCTCAATCTTAGAAAATTTTCCCTCTGCCTCTGGTAGGTCAAATGTCTGGACTCTTGGTTGTTCTGCTAAGTATCACACAGTTTCATAATGCCAGGTGGCACAGCTTGAAAAGGTTATCAATGTTCTGTCAGAGTAATAATCTCCAAACCAAGACTCTGGTCCTAATGGTGTGGGAGCAAGGCAGTGAATACTTCAGCAAGTCTAAATTTAAGCCCCCAAATAATCTGCCATAGCAAGATGCATTTATAATAGATCCACACCTCTGTTGTGGTTGCAGCCATTGCCCGCTGCTCCCAAATGGCCACCTTATTTCCCCTAAAAGCCTAAACTATTCCTTTTCATTAAAGGCTTGAAAAAATCCCACTGTTTCATGCTGGAAAGCCTCCATCCTTTTTGCCATTCTCCAACTAATTTAGCATGAAATGAATGGGACATTCTATCTCTGATGGAAAGTGTGGTTTTGCCCTTCGCTGGCAAGAACTCCAGCAGTAAAAGTTTTGGTTAATGTCCATCAGCTGTCTTTAGGTTTGGAGTCCACCTCCACCATTTTTGTGTTGTGAGAGATCCAGAATAGACACGGACTAAGAGCAATTTTCCTGCAGTTTTCTATTTTCTCAAAACCAAGTTTTGCTGGATGTAGCACCTTGGAAAATATATCTGAAATCAACTGAGTTTTATTATTTTTGTTACACTTCAAAAAACATAGCTCATTGGATTCCTCAGGAAACATACCTGATTAAAGCCAAGATTTGGTGTGGTCAAATTAGAAGCAGCTGAAATATTAAACCTAAATTTCCAAGATGGAAACTGCAATAAGCAAAATACAATGTTGCAGTTGATACTAAGAAGAAACTGGGATTAAAGAGGTGCTATGATGGACTGTGGTGGTAGAATATACATATTCTAGTTGCATTTTTGCACAGAATTCAAAATGCAAAATTCATACCAGAATCACACTTTGGGCATTTTTCTTACAGAATAATTTTTCATTTCTTATTCTCTATCTTTCAGAAAACTTTCATTCTTGTTCTAATTCTGTGCTACAACTGACTCTGTCAAAATGTGGCTGGAAAGTGCCAGGATTTCTGGAGGCTTTGTGCATGAGTAGGGTCACCTCATTCCTTGGATTACTTGCTGAGAGCATGCCCTATTAAAATCATTTTTCTTCTGACATTGGAAGAGGATGTTGGAAGTGGAGAAAATGTGTCTTCCTGTTGGCTTGGTTCTGGGATCAGGTTCTCACTGCCCTAAGGGAAGGATTGGGTTCGAGTTGTTATTTCTTTGCTGATGATAGTTCTGGTCTTACACAGCTGTAGGGCAAAATGTGAAAGGCAAAAAGTTTCACTCCCAGCCCCAAAAACAGAGATTAGAGTGAACAGGCAAAAAAAACCCAACAAAAAAACAACCAAACACACTGGGGATATATATTAAATCTCTGCTAGCTACAAGTTTCTCTAGAGATGGTATTTGCCCCTTTAATTACAGCACCACAAAGCAAGAAGAAAACTCTATTGCAAACAACTTTTCTAGCTTTTCTTGCTCTAAAATGTGTGCTGTGGGGCAGCATGCTATGTGTTATGAAGTTACTTCCTTTCTTAGGCTTGGTAGAGTTTCATAAAAAAGAGCATCAGAGCCAAAGCAGAAGTCATAAGTAACCTCCCTAAAGCTGGGAAAACCCCCGAGCCATATACAGAGGGGTTTGGAAGCTCATAATTTTTCTGACAATCCAACTGTAACTAGACATACAGGAGTTAGCATGTTTGAATTTATCTACCTATGAAAACACATGGGCTCCAAATGGACCCTGTTTCCTGTATTAAAAAAAAAAAAAAGCCAGGCTGGAAATCTTTCCAATCTCACTAGTAATATTGCTGTTTAGAGAAAATTTGGCTGCATGAAAACAATGTTGACAAAGCTTGTGTTGTTCTGTTTTTCTTTGGTTTGAGTTAGAAATGTCTCTAAAGAGTCCAGAAAACACTTCTGTACATCCAAAATTTTTAGCAGTTATTTGGGTTTACTCTCGACTTAACTGCTTTGGTTTTGGTCTTTCTACTGATGGCCAGTAGGAGTAGAAAATAGAAACAGAAATAGAAATTTGCTCTATTCCTCCCAAACATAAGGCTCACAGAGTCCTTCATTGCTCAAAACCATCTTTCACATTCTGTCTAAGCTGTGATTGAGACAATCATCATCTTTCTTAAGATTATTACTTATTTCAGGGTTTTCATTGCCAGAAGATCCTAGGCAATGGCTACAAGTGCCATTATCTGGATACAGCAAGGCAAAGTCAAGAGGAGCTCTATGGAGAGCTCAGGAGTCTGTCCACAGACTCTGCTTTCACAGCACGTGCTGAGATTGCACAGGGCAGTGAGAAAAGGGCTGATGCCCTGGCATGGGGCACTTCCACCTTTGAGGAATTCAGCCTGCAAAGCACAGGAGTAAAGCAAGGCCAAAAAAAATGATGTTTTGTTACAAATATATGTATATTTACTGTTAAATGTGTGTGCCTCTCACCCCAGTGATAATGGATGCCAGGACCCTGCTGTGTTTGGAGCAGGAAAAGAAACCAGGAGGCAATTAGGTAGGCTGCTATGCAGCCAGCTATCCTCAGGATGAACAAACGGGTTTGTGTTGACTAAAATGGCATTTCAATGTAATGAAGCTTTTTTTGACAGGAACTATTTTATGAGAGGTGTGTCTGTTTGTTTGTTCGTTTTTGTTGGTTTTTTTTGGTTTTGGGTGGGGGCTGTTCTGACTTGTTCTGCACCCTGGGATCAAAGAGCTCCTAGCCCCTGCAGTGGAAGGAGGAGAGCCTTACACACAGACTCCCACCCAGCATGCAGCTTGGTGTTTTTCCATCTAACGTGATTTGTCTTACAAAAGTGCCAGCAGAGGTTAACACTCCATTAACATATTCCACAACTTCTTTAAGAAGCATTTTTGTTATTTTCTAAGATCTCTCACTTCCTAATTAATTTCTTGTCATCTTTTTTTCACTGTGCCTCAGCCAGGGGAGTATAGTCTTTAATGAATTAAACAACATCTTATTTCTGTCTTAGAGCTCCAAGTATATTGGATATTTAATTCAGGTTTGTGCTAAACTAGTCCACCCTCCTCTTAGGCAAGATTTCTTATCTAGAAGTAACATGATTTGTTAACACACAGTTTAAAGGCAATTATAAAAGTACCTGATGTGCTTCCTCTCCTCTCACTACCTGTTAGATAGCCATTTCTACACATCCACTTTGAATCATAGCAATTTGACTATTTTCTCTAACTATAAATAAATAAACAGATGAATTTCACGCCTCAATTTTTTTTTTCCTTTATCTATCTCAGCCATTTGATAGATGTGGTAGAGGACAGTGCAGTGAGGAGATGGTAAAATGCAATGTGGCGAAGGAGAGGGAAGAGGAAGACCCTGGCATCAGCTTTGCTTCCTGTGAAAATGCAAAATAGATCCACTCCCTGTGTTTAATTCCCTTTGTACTGAACAATGAACTGGTGAATATCTTTCCTCAGTTATGGTCAGGTAAAGCACAACTCACACCAATAGACCCAGGGGGAATGGCAGCAAGAGAAGAGCTGATTCCACCTGTGAAAGAAAAGGTGAGGCCACAAATTATGAGCGTGGAGAAAAAATGCACAGTAGATTGAAACCTCTGCTTCTGCTAAAGCATTTTGTTTGGTGTTTAATACTCTAATCCTCAAGTTCAACTTTTGGAGGTATTTCATACCCTAACCATACAGGCTACAGAGAGAAAGGGAGTTTCACAGGCTCTCAGCACTGAAAACCTATGTAGCAAACAGGAACAGCTGTTACATAGTCATGTGGAAGACAAGGTTATAAATTTTAGCACTAAGAACTTGGAAACAAGTTTTTCTCCCTGAAAATAAAATGTGTTGCTTTTTCTAAGCTTCTCTTTTAGTTTCTCGTCCAGTTGAAAACCCCAGCAAGCCACTCATTTTCTATTTCCCACTAGCATGAAGTCTGGATGCTGTCTAGGTTGATTTCTAACATAAGTGTTCTACACTGTATGGCAAAAGGCTTTACTCTCCAGAATTTCACTGACATGAAAACCTCAGCAATTGTTCTCATTACAAATCTCTTAGGTATACCTTCAAATCTGTGGTGCCAAACAATTACAGCTGCCAATCTCGGCAAAATAAGCCTCAGAGATAAAAAAATATTGGTGACACACAGGAATTTTACATCTCTGCAACTGATAACTGAAACAGTGAGGATCTATCAGGACTGAAGGGCTGAGTCTCAGTCTGAGTGACCCTCTCAATTATCCAATTGATTAATTGGCTGTCTGCAGTTTCCTGCTGTCTCCATTTTCAGGAGTCTGAGTTAACTGAAGCATTTCTCCCTGTAACTGCCATGTTATAAATTCCCTGAAGACTCAGAACAGACTGACTGATAGGACCAAAATTACTTCAGCTTCCAAGCACTGAAACCAAGGAGATTGTTGGAAGAGCTCTAGAATTCATTATTCCCATGTTGCCTACCCATCCATCTGCCAGATGTGGCTGCCCCCACAGCTGATACATCAATACATCCTTTTCCTGGTCACCATTAGATCAAACTACTATCAATTTCAGGGCTCAGGCTAAGATGCAAGAACTGTCTCTGATTTAGGGACTGCACCTTTTAGGCCTGAAAATTATTGTCAACACTCTAAGGGATACATGGGATAAAAGTGTATTCTATGAATTTTCTGTCAAATGAGGCTCAAGAAAACTGAAGCTATGTATAGCTGTGTTTTTCTTTCAGTCATTTTGATGCAGGTACAAAAAACATAAACAGAATATGTAATTTTAGAAATAAAATTATGTCATTTAGTATATGCTATAAGAGAAACATATCTTATGAACATATTTTTAATCATTTAACCAAACTGGAAAACTCTTAATTCTATTTCAGAAGGCTAATAAAATTATTATTTTGGTTATATGCTCCAAATCTCTATAATTTGGAAAATAAATAGAAGCAACTACTCTTATGCAGAAATCTTTTTAAGGAAGCCAATAAACAGTATTTTATCCTTGGTAACAAAGCACACAGTATTCACCACAAAAATGTGCTTACCATGAAACTAAACAACAAATGAAAATTCTTGTACGATTGCCTTATGTAAGGAAAAATACTTGTACAGGTCTTAGAAAGGAAGGAACAGGATGGGTTTTTTTCAGAAATTCATAGTGACTTTGGATTACTGCAATTAGAATTCCCAGACTTGAATTTTACTTTAAAAGAGCTATGGTTTTCATAGGTCAAATTCTCAACAGAGTCTGGGTTGGGTACAACTGCTTTAAAGGGTGTCACAAGGAAGACTAAAGATAAAGATATAAATAATACTGTTTAAATTGTCAGTATACTATATATGAGTATAGCATTATTATGTATTATAATAAGATCATTTGCAATACAGTGCAATATGCTATAATTTGGAACAAACATTTGCAAATCCAGTGGAAAAAACCCTCATCGAATTCCAGCAAGAATTTCACTTTGGAGAAGGATGCTCAGAGAGAGAGCTAGGGTAAGGTAAAGAAGAAAATTGTAGAGTAATTCACCAGCCACGCTACCAAGGGAAAGGAACGGCAGTAGCAATTAAAGTGAGAACCAGGATTTCCTCCAGAGTCACAGAATCATAGACTGGTTGGGGTGGGAAGCCACTTCAAAGATCATCTAGCTCCCACTCCCCTCTCACTAGACCAGGTTGCTCAGTGCCCCATCCAGCCTTGCCACAGTCCCCCAAGCCTCACTGCCCTAGCAGCTCTCTCAGCAAGCTGGCAACATTCTCAGCAGCTCCCTGCTCAAATGCTGCTTTGCTGCATGTGGGACAAGTGCATCCATGAGCAATTTCTGGGCTGGTTCTGAGCAGGTGGGAATAAGCACCAGCACTTTACTTGGTTGCTGAACCCTGGAGGATTTCACTGCCTTATGTAAGGCTTCTGGCTACCATCAGGGAAAAGTGTCACAAATGAGACTGGGGAGGAAAAAGCCTGTAAATCTGTATTGCAGTTTTTATGGGGAAATAAAAACACACATAAAAATTAGAGTATTTTATTTCACGGGCATGGCCTCAAAGTGTCGAGTCGGTAGAACAGGAAGCAGAAGTGTTGTAAAATAATCTGGGATAAATTGCTCATAGGAAAGAAATCCACTTCAAACACATGAAGAGGAGTGTTTTGTCCAAGCCACTTTCCCTTTGCATGTACACACTTAGGCCTTTGAAGATGAACTCCCTTGCTTGGACTCCTGTTTTCCAACAGCCTGAGAAAAGATAGAGTGTGAATATTCCACATGCTTGAGAGGAGATTCTTAGTTTGGGATCCAATATCTACAGCTGCACTGCAATGCATGGAGTTCAGTAAGAGAGGCAAAAAAGAGACTTGGATAGCAGCACTGCACCTGAGATGAAAGCCATGTCTCACAGGAACTCAAAGCTTCAACAAAGCAGAGCAAGCAGATTCCTGACTCATTCCAATGTATGTAGGACTAGGGAGCTCAGCTAGCTGGAGGATGGCTGGACAGACTCCAGGCTAGGTATCCCATCAGGGGACATGGCAAAGCAGCTTGCCTGCAGTGCTGCACAACCCTCCAAAACTGTTTTATGGGCACGGGGCACTCCCACCAGCTCGCTGTGATTCACGAACAAGACAGTTCACCGTTGACTGACAGCACTTGTTCCATCCCTGCTGACCCACACACATTGTGCCAGCTAGTCCATGGCAAAAGTAAGGGCCTCTAAAATCTGGTGGGAAAGAGAGGAAGAGGCAGGAAAAAGACGGGAAGTTATCTTTGCTGAGACTCAGAGCCCTTACTGCTACAGGAGAGACACACGGGGACACACAGGCACATAGGAGCCATTTGGCACCTCCTGCTTTGGAAATGGGGCTGACAGAAGAGGAAGAAAATGTGTGATCTTTTGCCCAGTGGGCTGCAAATCTGTCCAGAGCAAAGAGATCCCTGCCTGGGAGTTAGTGAAGTTCAGGAGCCCGTTGTGCCACCTCAGCAAAGGTGCTTTCATCTAAGGTTTCCAGGAGTAAGTAATAAAAGTGATGGGCTCTCTGTATCCACAGTTCTTACTATTTAGAATCTCACCCTGCTGTTTCAGGTCTTTGCAGCTGTATTTAAGTTGAAAAACACATTTCGTCTGTTGTCTGAAAGCAATTAAGAGAGATCCTTTCAGCATAATGCCCCCCCAGAATCCCAGTGGCTTTTCTCAAAATTTCCAGAAAGCTCTTGGATGCACCTTGAGCAAATATCTCCTCATAAACCTGACAAGGCCTCAGGAGCCAGAGACACAGAGGGAATTTGGTGCAGCAGTGTGAGCAGAAAACCAGATGGATGAGATTATTAGACTGCCAGTACAGGTTTCTGTTGCAGACATGGCAAGAACACCTACATTACACTTATTTTCAGCAGAACAGATTTAAATCTGCTCTTACAGTTGTCTGATTTTCTTTTCATCAAAGAGAAGTAGAACATTTGTGTCTGCAAAAAAAATCTTCAGAGGCCATTTAACATTACTTCAATGATTCTTAGGAAAATTTTACAGTGTTTCCCCACCTTTAAGAAGAACAAACATGTTATCCCTCAAGAAAGACGGAATAAAAGCAGATATCAAGGCAGAGAGAAACATACACTTCTGGAGGTTTTATTTGGCCAAACACTAGGGGGGCTGAAGAGTGATGCAAACACAGGACCCTTACCACACAGAATTAGCTCTGCTCCTTGCAACACACTTGTCTTCAAAAATCCACTAGATTCAGCAGCAAATATTAGTGCTCATTAGTGTTAGGGGGAAAGCAATGATAATGAGAGTTGTCTAAATAGTTCAGTGAAGCTCTTGCTGTGCCAATTCATTCCCAAAACAGTGACTGTAACTAAAACACAGACACATGAGCAGTCCCTCTTACAGCTGCTCACGTAACATCCCCTGTGGTTTCTTTCTGACCAGATGTCCATGTTCACCCTCACCTGTAGTCAGGAGCACAGGTTTCCCTAAAGCAAAGGGGTGCAGGAACACAGGCACAAAACTGGAGTGAAATAAAGCACCAAGTGGGAATGATACCAGTGGAAAGGGACAAAATTCCCATTTCACATCAGCTTATATCCAATTGCCTATTTCATTGCTCTTGTTTTATTGCTTACATGAGGGGATAATATATCTTCTGGTGCCTATGTAAAAAGCACATCACACCAGGACAAACAGCCTTAATAACTATTCCATAACCAGCAGGATAAATGAAAACAGAAGGGCATTTTAAGGACAAGTTATGGTTTTCCCTGGAACTTTGCAAATTTGATATGCTTTTTGAAAGTTCCCAGCAATAGGGGAAGTTCTTTGGATCATTTCTAGATAAACTCAATGACAAGGTGTAGGAAAAATATTTCCATTTCCTGACTCTATAATCAGCCAAATGGACAGACCCTTAGGACTGAAACACTCTGCAATTGCAGACATTACTTTTGGATCTAATACATCCTTAGGCAAAGATCAGCTTTCCATTTGTCCATTGCCTTTAAAGAACATCTTAGCAGGCAGAATGTAACAATATTAATTAATGGGGCGAAGAGAAGAAGCTGTTGATTCTGTCCCCAAGAAATTTTCCCTAATGGCTCTGTTACTGAATCAGTTCAGAATATTATTTCAGGCCTGGTATGTTTGCCAGCTCTGATAAAGATAGATGGCTCTAGCAACAAACAGCACAAGGGGACAGCTTCCAGCTTCCAGGGCTGTTAAACCCTGGGAAGGCTGTTCCCTTGGCACAGCAAGACTGTAAGAAAAAATTATAGACCTACAATCCTTAAGCTAGATAACACTTATTTACCTTAAAAAATAGGTGTCTCTGAAAAAGTCTTCAATAATCTGAATTGTTCCTTTGAACCCCCACCCTGTTTGGTTCTCCATTCAATATATCTGAAGCCAAAGGTTTGAAAACTGACCCTGCCACTCAAAGAAGGTGCAAATTTAATAGTTTGGTTCAGATTTAAAATGTAGTGGACTTAAAACACTCTTTTATTTTTTTCTGCTTAAAACTTAGTTAAGCATTTTTCCAAGTGCTTCAATGAAGTGAGGCCCTAATTATTATGTTCCAATTTCAAAATATGCTCATGTTCTGTAAAATGTGCTAACTTTTCCTACCTAGAGGAAAGTGAAAGAAATTGCTGTTATTCATGTCCTAAAATCTTTACCTAGTTCCAAGAGGGAGTAAATCCTCCTTGATTTCAGCAGTGGCCTTTTGTGGCCTTTGAGTGCAGGGTACAGCCTATATGGCTCACAAAAAATCTTACCAAAATTAACAGAAAATAAAGATTTAATAAACAGGCAAAGTAAACCCCTCAAAAATTGTACAAAGGCTCATCCAGGAAATCTACAGGGACTCCACTAAAACTATGGAGTTTTTGCAGTGATATTACTCCTGTGGATTTTTTTTCTTCATCATCCTCTTGTCACAAGATATTTGCTGAAATGAGAGAAAATCTCACTTCATCCATCAGAGATCTGCAGAGGAGAGATGCTAAATAAAAATAAGGAAATATAAATCATGGACCTGTCTTCCAGAACTGCCTACCCTAGCAAATATTTTTCCTATAAAAGTAGATTGAAAGGAAGAAATTTGATGTGAAAAGCAATATGTACTAATTTCATTTTTTCACCGTATGTTGAAAGGCTTGGAAAAAATAATTATTTTTATATGTGGGGGAAAAGAAATCTCAGGTGCCTCTAGCTTGTTTAGAGAAATCTTTTGCCATTCCTTCCATCTCAGGGACAAATTATGCATTTTCTAATTTTCCATTACATCTGCCTTCCTCTCACTGGTTCCATCACCTAAACTAGGAATATCCTAAAATTTATGATTATTTGCTTATAGCTCCTTCCTCCAGAGGGCTGCCACTCAGCAGGAGAGCCACTCTGGCTTGGATTTACCTAATGCAGGGAGTCTATTTCTGTGCCCAAGTGCCCAGAAGAAAGTAAGAAGCTGCCTAAACTCTTCCCTGCCTCTCAGAGGGGAGGCTGATAGAGGGCACCCTTACTACATGACTGCCTCAAATTCAAAATTAAATTTTTTGCCCTTGTTGGCAGCAGCCATGCCTGACCCAGCAGCAGTCCCTTTTGCATGGCAGACACAGTTTGGGACCAAGGTGTGACTCCACCTGGTCATGCCGGGGCTGCATCCTCTTTGCCAACAGCTCTGACATTTCTTTGGTCACCTTTCCTTTGCAATTAAGCAGCACATCACAGGGCACAGGCTGCTGAGCATGTAACTGTAAAACCTGGGAAAGCAAGGTACTTTCCTCTCAGAAATATATTGTACCAGCTACCAGTGACACCTGTTCACCAAAGTGGTTGTTACTGTCACACAGAATTATGGCTTGCACACGCCACACGACTGGGCATTTATCAGTGTTTGAATGGATATTCCAATAAAAATGTGTGCTTGAAAATTCCCCGTGCCAGAGCCTGCTTTCAGCAATATGCAACCCAGGGATGTCTTTCATGGCAGAAAAAGTGGCACTCAGGGGGTGTCTCTGGCCCAGCCTGGTCTGTCCCCCACGGCTCCCAGCGAGCACATCGCTCCCTTTTCTGCAGATGAACTTGCCACAGCTGTCAGAGCACCACATGCAGACAGTGGCAAGTTGTTTCCTGACTTTGTCATGTTGCAGTGTATGCAGTCTGATGACCACCAGCTCTTTAAAATTCCTTTTCATGAGCACATTTCCACAAAGGTTGAAAACAGCCTTAGGATGTACCATCATGACTCAGTTTTGCCTCCCCTCAGGAGCAAACTAAGTGTGGCAATGCAGAGCAAACAGTGCCTAGTCTGATAGACTTCATCATATATATATTTACCTTTCAAACACAACAGTGAAACTTGAAAAGGGAAAAAATATTCAAAGTTATGTTTATTTACACAGAAAAATAACCCATCAGTCGTCACAGGAGAGAATAAAACTCCTCCACTCAGAGGATCTTACTGATTTGCATCATCCTATCAGACAGGCAAGAGGCATATGTGAGATCTACCTTCACCTCACATCAGCTCCCTGTTCACTTTATTTTGTACCTAATCTAAATTAACCACCTAGTTTTCATTCATAGTGAGTTTGTTCAGTGAGTGAAGAGAGATTTCTAGAGGTTACTGGAGGCTACTCATAGCCCCTAACTTCACATGGCTGAAGTTAGAGGACTTTGACTTTGCTCTTTTTTTTTTTTTCTTATATTACCAGGAGATCAGAACTTATTCCCTCACTCCCTTTAGAAAGGACCAGCCTCAGCTTATGTGGTTTAGGAAGAATTTCTATTCAATCTCATAAAGCAAGATGACTGACTATGCACCTACCCCTTTTTTAGGGACATGGCGAGGTAGATCCTTTCTGCCTAATTCTAGGTCTTCTTCAGCAACATCTTATCACAAAAAGTTAGTCACTTACTCTTTCTTTCATCTGCTTCCAGGTTGCCATCAATGCCTCTGCTCTGTATGTCTTCTTGCCCTTTCTCTGCTTCTTATGCCACTTCTGTGCACACTGATACACACAGAGTAAAAAAAGCTGAAAATAAATTGCCTTAATATTCTGTGTCAGGGTCCTAGAGGAATCTATTCAACCAGCTGCCTAAGTCCTGGCCTAAACCTGCATGAAGCTCAGCTTCCCATTATTACAGCTATTGCTTAACCAGGCATTTAATAGTACTATGATTTGTCCTGGAAATCATTTATCACATTCAGCAGCTTCAGTGAAGTGGTTTAAATAATTATACAATAGTAAAACAGTATTTAAAAGAAGGTTTAAAAAAGCCTGGGAGAATATAGAAGGATTCAAAAAGTGACAGAATGCATTTTTAAATTGGGCATGGGAAGCTGGGCTCAGTATCATACATATTTTGTTCAGTAAAAAATCCTTAAACTGCCTTTTAATGATTGGCACATCAGAGCAGCATTCATCAAAGATGACAATCCCATACAGATATTGGTGGATTGAAAACCTTACTGCTAAGGCAATTTGGGTTTTTTCTCTAAAACTTTCTGTTTGCTTAAACCCTAAAGCTGAGGTCTAGCAAAAAGAAAGCAAGTGCATTGTACATTGCACAAGTCCTAGATACTCAGTGGGATACTCAGTTGGTATGCTGGGGTCAGGGGCTGCCCCTCCAGACAGGCATGGATTTTCTGTAGATTCCCTGTTGCCCCTGCCACACCTTGTCAGATGTCTCAGTTTTGCAGGGGTACCACAAATCTCTCTGATGATGCATTTCATTCATGCCTTTTCAGCCATATGGGTTTTTTCTTTTCTATCTGTAATTTCCTTTTTACAGATTGAACTCAGCCTTCAACTGCCCTGCTTGACATGAAGCGCCTCCATTTTATCTCTACATCCTGTCCCCATGGGGAAGGGACCACAGGGCACAATTACACCCATGGCACACAGGTGGGCTCATAGCAGTGTCTGCCTAGAAAATGGTTTCCACCATGTGCTAAGGTGTGAGATTTATAGTCAGAAATGGTGTAGATGTAGCAGAAGGATGGTATACCAAGAGGGAACTTACTCAACAAGGCTCCAACATTCTTAAGAACCTGCCTTCCCCCAGAAGAATGTGGGGGGTGACAGTTGTCCCAGCAAAGTACAGACCTTTAATCTGCAACACACAGTCATCCTTTCATAAGCGTTTCCAAGTTGTGTTTGTCCTCTGCTCTGTACTATCCACTTGCTATTTAATCAAGCCAAACAGCTAAGGTCTTCCATTTTTCCCCTTAACTTCCTAAATAGATGTTTTTATCTTAACTGTTCTTCCATTACTTTATAATGTTGTTGTGAATTACTAGATTTCACAATTGTTATTGTTTCTGTGTTGCTGTGTTTTGTAGGTGTCACAAGAATTCGTTCTTCTCGACACTACAGAAAGGCAAATACAGACAGACAAGGGGTTCAGGAAACAGGGAGGCACTGCTGGACACCATGACAGGCACTATTCCCAGCATATAAAGAACTTTATAAGTTTCTTGTGTTTTGAAAATGTCAAAGCAAAGTAAAGAATTTTAAGGAGCAATTTGCAGCAAAGCAGCATGGTCAGCAGGAGGGTGTTATTGGCAAGTCATTTTTCCCCAGACATGAGGCACAGAGCAGGAGAAAGCACAAGGACTGTCATTTGAAATTCAGTCAATATGAGTAGGAGAGCTGGCATTGTGGCCAGGGTGAGATTATTTGGCTTAAAGTGAAGACAGACAATTCAGATTTGATGTTATGGCAAAGGATGGAGAGAGAGAAGCTGCTCACTCACTGCAGACCCTCCTTGCAGACCTTTGTATATGTAAATGCAAAATGACCAGAGGCAAGGTCCAGGACAGAGCTGTGGGGGTCTCATTCTGCACATACTTGTCCTGAGCCACAGAGCTACACTGACTGAACTCTGAAATGAGGATACTGCTGACAGGATAAAGGGATTTCATTTTAAAAAAGCCACTGCTGGTGTGTTTTGATGCAGGTCAGCACAGCTACAGACTGCATTGGCAGGGCAGTGGTGGCTGCATGCAGTGATAAGCACTCTCTTGGACATTTCTGCATGCACCAGCTCTCACACGAGGTTGGTGCTCACTGCTGAGATGTTTTACTGCAGAGAAACAGAGCAATGACCTGTGGAAACACCATGTGAAAGCAGGGTGAGCTCAGCACTGTGGTGGGTAAGCTGGAGAGCCATGGAATAACCCAGTGCCAGAGCCAGCAGTCCTTGCCAGCTCTCATATCACAGTGATTTATGGAGAAGTTTTCTAAAAGTATTTTTCTCTAATATTTAATCATAAAGTAATCATGGAGATTTCAAAAGCATTCAAAATTCCTGGAAACAGTGCTTACTCTTTTTGGTTATTTTCACTTACAGTAGCTAAACATTTACCTGTCAGACTTTCAAATCTAACCTCAAGGGCAATTTCGTAGTTGTGGGTAATTGGTAGTTCTTAAGGTGTTAATAAGCTTAATATGCAAGAGTCAAGATATGCTTTAGCTCATGGAACAACAATTTAGATAACTTTGTACACTTAATGTCTAGTCATTTCTGTTCTCACCAGTTTATAACAATAAAACATACAAATGTATTTGAACTAGAAAATACTCTGGTTTTTAGCTGGGAGATATTTGCTTTCAACCCAGACTGTCCCTTACCACCTTACTTTTCAGCACACAGTCCTGTAAATAGAGAGAACATCAAAAATGTCAAAATCACAAATATTAGATCTTCCACTGAGGCTACAAATCTGGCATGAAATTTTCATTTGACTAGCAAGGTAGCAAAGATAAGTTCTCCACACTTTCTTTGAGCTGGTACTTCTAACCCACCAGTGGACTCTCTGTGCATCCTCAAAATGCTGGTCATTGTAAAATATCAGAGATTCAGTAGTTGGTGTTAAGTCCTCTTCAAATTGAAAATAAATCTGTGAATATTACTTCACATTTATACAGAGAAAATTCTCATCCTCCACGAGAGGATGTGGCACTCACACCTCTCAGAAACGGGGTATATGTGAATTTTACTGTATGAGTCTGCATGAATACCTTTTAATCCACATCACAAAAACATTGCCTGTATTTCCATTTCAATTCATGCACTGTGACATTTTTTCTTGATTTGGAGATGTTTTTCCTTCAAAAACTTCTGGACATGTAAAGCGACTCTGAAGTTCCCCTGGAAGTGCTCCAGAAGACAGCAGACACACCTTTGGTAGGTTCACACAGAAGCCTCCTTAGTTCTCTCCTTCCTTCTCAGCTCCATGACAAGAAAAATCTGAGCCTGATGGTGTTCTCAAAGAGCTTTTACCAGTCATTTGATTCAAAATTTGGCGAAATTGTCACGATGTTTCTTCTAGCTTTCACTAGTTCATGTTTCAGAACCATAGCACGAGACAGTCTTCAAAAACACATCTCTGGGCAGCTTTCATCCCCAGGGAATTCTCAGTTCCAATAGCCAAAGCCCTTAGATTTCTAATTTGGTTAATCAGTTGCTAACAGCTTCAGGTCTAAGCCAAACTGATTTATGTCCACAGAGAAGGGCCCCACAATGGCAGTGGCAGTGTTTGGATCAGCAGCACTGCAATATTGCCAACATTCAAAAAAGTTTTTCGGAACAGAGCAGACAGAACTGGTGGATCGATAAAAGGATGAGTTCATAGTCAATGCAGGAATTAAATCCATCAAAAGTCATGAATTTTATCCCTCATGCAGTTTCTTCATTCCATTTTTTCATTAACATTTGTAGCAACTATGAATGTTATGACTCATAAAAATTGTTGATTATATTTACTGCAGTAGGTTTAAAATTTAATGGGTTTGATACAATGACAAAACCATTTATATTTACAATATGAATCTCAGGATGTGCAAAACTATGCAGTTTAGTGTTCTACATAAACACATCCTTTAATTCTTGGAATGACAATACATTAGCATTTCTTCAGGCATAATAAAATATGAAATAAATAAGGAATATATTATTATCGCTGTCAGTAAGAAAGGAAAACATCAATTATAAAACTTGCTACAGTTCTTTAAGCTCCATTTTAAGCATCTAAGTTCAAAGTGCAGAACCTGAAAACTCATCTGGTCCTGAAGATTTGTCATGACTACGCACTGAATTGCTGGCAGTAAAGTAAATGACTTTAAAAGCTTACATTTCTTCAAGAATTTATGTGCACAGTAACCCAGGAGCCAGAACAGCAAACCTTTCCAACTCTTCAGGGCTGTGGATTAAACAGAGCAGAAGAACTGCTAAAAGCTAAAGGCTATGGTCATGATCTCACATCCTCATTGTCCATCTACTTCTGGATATTTTATTCCAAATTAAATGGCAAGAGTTTGTGTTTAATTTTTGAACAGGACCTCTGCCTCCAGTTTCTGAGTCACTGACTAAGAAGGATTTCTGCTGCAGATTTTAGGAGGGCCAGAAGAAAATCAAGAATTCTGGCCTCAAAGCTCATCAAGGAAAAACTGCTGTTGACTTATTCAAGAGATTTGGACTTAGTCCTTATTCTTTCACTTTCACTAATTTCTGGCCATGGGTTGTGGGCTGTGTGTGACTCTTTTGGACAAGTTCACTTTAGTGAGTCTGTGTTAGTACTTCAGAACCTGATGGATTTTACTATTATTTTGATTGTTCAGAGTCATTTATTTCAGATATCATTTACTGTCAGTTAGATGTAGTTAACAGCTGCTATTGAGAAAAAATAAATTAATGAAAAATGCTCAGCTTGATCTTAGAGACACCAACAAACCATCATTTTAAAATGTTGAAAATAAAGAGATTAAATGCACCATGCAGCAAACCAAACTCTGGTTGGATGACAAGAAGTTCATTTTTGCAATTATGATCCAAGTTGCCACAGAAAAGCAGTGCCTGTTTAAAGAAGGCATGTGCAGGTTTTTGGTTTGCTGGGCTAATCTCACCCATAATTACACTTCAAGACCCCAGGGCCTCATTTCTCCAGTTGACTGATGAAATAGATAAGGATAGTTTTAAGACACTCACAACTTCCAAGCAGGAAATGAAAACATTTTAATGGCATCTGTGAATGACAACAAACATTAGGGAAAGGATACACTGGATATGCAGGGTGAGTTGAAAAAATGACCATGTTTTGCAGAAATTATCTCTCTGACTCCTAGCAAAATTGAAGTGTCACATTTCTATATCTGAAAAATAACCTCAGAAAATTGTTATCAAAATGCAGCATGTAAGTCCATCCCCCATGGTAAACATTCCAACAGGAGCTACTATTGGAGAACTCTTGTGCTACTTCATGGTGCTCTCATTGTGTTTCAGAGGATCTATCTACACCCAATTTTTGCCCACAATTGCTTCAGCCAGGCCTTTCCCTGTATGTTACCTGCTACAACTGCATCTGAAATCCTGCCTGGCAGCAGGGCTGGCAGCAGCACCTCTAAGTCCTCGGGTTGAAGCAGGTTGAAGGGACCTGCTCTCACCTGAACATGGAGTTGCTCTCTGTTCTGCAGGTTACTCTGACAAATCACTGTAGGCTTTGTATACAATGTATGTTGATATTTGAGTCCTTTAATGCAGGACACTCTGCATTTGTCTTTCATAAATGGAAATATTTGGATTAGGTACATAACAACCAGGAGAGGAGCAGAGCAATAAGAAAAAGGACAGCAAAGGCTGGCCCCAGAACTTACCATCTGAGTCCAGCCAGCCCTCTTCCAGGACATGTTACTCCTGCCTGGCTTAGTCCTTTGGGGCTCTAAGGCATCCTGTATGCATCATAGAGATAAAACTCCTAGTAGAGGACTAGGGAAGCTGCTGCTGCCACTGCCCTCCCTCAGTTTTGCCTCCTGGTTCAGCCAAGGTCACTGCCTACCTGTGTTGAATATAGCAGTGTTTTGTATTGCCTGCGTATTTTGCAAAGCAGTGTTCTGAAGCTCAATCATTATATAACATTTCCTCATTCAAACCATACTCTGATTCAGCAAAGTATCTAAAGAAACACTTACTTGCTTGATTGATCCCATCTCTTTCAGCACAAAGTCAGATTTGGAAACACACACTGCAGTGCTTCATGGCTAAGTGCAAATGAATAGCAAAAGCCGCTTTTCTGCCGGTGGCCATCAGAGCTACTCCTTCTTTACATAAATTGGAAACAGAGACAAAACATACTCCTATAATGAGGAAAACAGAATGATATGAAACATTTGAGTTTAATACCAATGTGGGTACTTGGAGCACTTTTGCACAAATAATCATAAAGCAATTTGGAACTAATTTATACTTTTGAATTTTTGTCTTAAAAGGAACTATTTTTCTATTTGAGAAATAAGCAATATGTTGACTTTTACATAAGGAAGGTTTCTGGGAAGGCTCTTTCCCACAAATCTGCACCTTTATGGTTTGGATTTTTTGCTTGATGCCTTTGCCATGCCTGAGCTCCCAGGGTTAGTTTCTCTCTCTGGGGCTCCACAGGAGGTTCCATTTTGAAACCCAGCAAGGGTTGCACTACTAGCAGAAACATAAAACATCTTATGGTCTGTCTGCTCCCATCTTGCTTACTCTCAGTAAACACACAAAGCACCCAAACAACTTGCCAGGGAAATGGACCCAGAAGAGTAAGCATCCCTTTACTGAAGGAAATGAATCAATCTATCTGCTTCACCAGCAGCAACTGGGATTGCAGAGAGGCAGACAGGAATCAGCTGCAGAGAGCAGTGCTCATCAGAGCTCGCTCTGGGTGCCTTTCTCCTCCTTCACATGAGCTCTCTGTTCTACCAAAACACTGCAGAGAACCCGACTGCTGCAGGCCAAGGCAAAGACTTTGAGGAATCAAGATTTGCTGTCCATTGACTCCATTTTGGATCACCCCCAGCAGTGATTCTCTAAAATGCAACCAGCACAAAGAGTTAATGCTATTATGTGCTCATGGGACTGGGCCAGTTTCAATAGCTACTATTCAGCTTGCACACATAAACAACCACCTTTGGAAGAAATGCAACAGTAGCCCATAGAATGATGCAATCCACTATGCACATACAAATTTGCCCTCAAATTTCATTTTCTATTAAAAGTTGCTGATGTTATGAGAAGAAGGGCTGAAGTAAAAAAAGCTAGTTATTTTTCTCTGGTAAAAGAGAATGCTTGCTGTGTCTGCTGTGTGAGTATGAGGGCATTGCACAAGATTCCAGAGCAAGCCGTTCTTATCCATCTGACAACTAATTATGCTGCACAATATATCATGGACAATTAAAAAGCTCCTCAAACATCAATAAAAAATATTTATTGTCAGCCTATTTATTATGGCCTGCCTGAAAGCCACAGTTGGCTCTAAGCCTTCCAACATAGTTTCTAACAAAGTCAGGGTATTATGCTAAGACTGAGCAAGAATCCAAATAATGTAGAGCAGTAAATGAAAATTTTGCCATTATGACTTATATGTTCTATATTGGCCTGAAATTGCATAACCTGACACCCTGACTTGGACAGGCCTGAATTTAGCTGTTTAACTGTGACACTAGTCCAATTGTCTGGTAGTTGTTGCCTAAGCTTATTTTGGTTGACTTACATTATAATTTAATGAATACCTATGTTGTGTGGACCAAAGTGCCTCTGAACTGCCTGGAATTAAATTGGTGCAGAAGATGGTAGGTTCAGGATCATACCGGAGGTCACAGATTATAAAACAAATCATGCTGATAAAGTCAGCAGTCCCTTCAGCAGTGCAATTTGCATTGCTCTGGAAAAATAGCTCTAGCAGTAAGAAGAATAATAGAAAAAACCAAGTAAATGGGAAAGCAGTGAGTAGCATTGAAACAAACTGCTATAAAAAGCAAACAAAATAAAGCCTGGTGGAACACAAGAGAAAGGTGTGCAAAAAATTACCACTGTGTTTGTCCTGGCAAAGAGGAGGGACACAGGACACCTTTTTCTTCCCTGGTGAATGCTGCAGGGTACTGACAGCTCTTCATAACCCACCCACAGCTACACACACTGAAACTCACAGCCTGTCAGCTGAAGAAGCATTGGAAGGGTGAACATAAGAAATATACTAAGAAGGAAATTTTATTCTATCACACTTTAACTTTCTTATCAAGGATCTCCAGTATTAATTTGAATTAGATATATGGAATACAAATACATAATATTGCAACTAGACTAATCATGCTATTATGATTAGACTCTAAAAACTTTTCATTTATTTTCTCATATATGTATGTTCTCCTTTTTTGCTTATAAAAGGAATTTGAGCATAAGAGTAAAATTATCCTAAATATTTCCATCCTGGCCACTGAGTTGCTTCCCCTCCTGATCTCCCATCCAGACAAATTATGCAGCATGTCTTATGAATAGCAATCTGTTATTAGACTGTTATTGGACCTATTTTGTGTTGTCTCAAACTCTCAAATGCCGCTGTGTTGCAGAGAGTGACTCATTTGCACTGCATAGCAAAGGTGTCTGAAAAAGCCAGAGGTGCTTGTTGGCAGCCACTGGGCAAGTGAAGCTTTTGTCACTCTGCAATCAAAGTCAGAGCTAAGAGTTACCCACACTGCACACAGGACCTGAGTGCAATTGGCCATTTCAGGAGTTTTACTCCTGATAAACAAAGAAGTGGAGAGAAAAGGAGGAAGATAAGAGGAGCAGGAGCGTGCAAGTAGAATCCAGAAAAGGGGATAGGATCAAGACAACAGAGAAATAATCTGTAGAGCAGTTTGAAGAATTGCCCTGGATAGCATATTTTGAGTATACAGCAGTCCAATTGACTCATGCTTGTATTATATATTCTCCTACATCCTTCATGAATATGACAAGCATAAACCTGCCACCAGCTACCAAGCAACTGGGAACTGTAATACAAATTAATATTAATAAAAATTCAAAAATTCTACCATAAAATTTCAGGGTTTAAACTGTAAACAGGAAGCAAAGAAGTATGCATAAATTGAGTGATTTGGGATATTTTTTTTTAAGTGCTGCTTATTTCTAAGTATTGGTGGACTGTTTTTATTCAGAACTGTTTTAACAGTTTTTGACTGAGACAACATGCTACAGCTCCTAATGTAAGCCTGGAATAATACAAGCTGTAATTCCATATTGCAAGTAGAACTCCTTCCTATGCCAGGTATAAAGACACTAGCAGTTCTAAGATACATTTCTGAGAAACAACCTTGCAAGCTCCTAAATCAAATGGTAGATCCATTTCATAGGTTGTTTTCACTAACAGAAATTCATTTAGAAACAACAACACGTTTTTGATCATCCAGAAGTTTTGCTGATAGTTTCAGGAAATGTGTATGCAAAGTGAGACCCAGCTCTCTTTCACAGCCATGGAAGAGTCAGTGGAGGTTAACATGTAGTTTAGATGACAGGGAGCAATTTTGATTTGCACAGGGTGGCCAAAACCCCCCTGCAGACATGTATATATTAGAAATTTTGTGCATGATAAGTCCAGCACCTTCCAGAAGCTTGGGATCCCTAACTCCTGCTTGGTGTGTCAATTTAATCATTTTAGCCCCACCTTTCTAGACATAATATGCTTTAATTCTTATAATATGGTTCCATGAATGAGACTTATTTTACTAAATTGAATGCAGGAAAAAATTCATAATGAATATATGGATTTTATCTATTTTGGAAGAGTCTTGGGGTTGTAGTATTTTTCCAGATTTTGGTGTTATCATTTTTTAAGATCAAACATCTGGGTCTTTAAAATAGCTGATAAGAAAATGAGTAAAATGAGATGGGCATCATTCTTCTTTCACAAGCAGAAGAATCCATTCCAGGGCAGCTCCTTGGTCATAGGGTCTGTGTTTGGCTGCACTCAGGAGCTGCACAGAAAAGTTCCTCATGGTGTTAGACATGCACACATCTGAGCTGAGTGGTTAGAAACCCACTGGATGGGTCCCCTAAAGGTAATAAATAGAGTTCCTACCTAATAAAAGGATTGTGTTGTTTCCCATAATACTCAGCAATTCCTCTATCAGCACTACTAAAAGTACTGCTAAAGTAGGGCTTAACAAAGGCAGAACAGTCAAGTCAACCTCACTAAGCCATGGCCAAATCTTCCAAATCTGCTTAAGAAGCTCACAACAGAGGATCTCTTGGCAAATTATAAAAGACAACACACATTCTATTCTTCTGAGCCTTCAATTAAAATTTTTAACAATCTGAAAGTAAAAGTGAAATATAAAACCTACAATATGGAATTTTAAAATAATAAAATAAATAAAATAATAAAACTAAAGGAACAAAAGAAGGACTTTGTTTTTATAGATGCTGAACTCTTGCTCCTTCTGTATCAACCAAAATAGACTCACATTCTCAACCAAAAAAAGGGCTGGAACTAATTCCTGCCCTTCACACCCAGGGAAGTAGAGGATGAAGACCAACGCTAAAGGAATAGAAATGTCTTCAGCAGCTCTAAGGCCCAGGATAATGGTAATCTGAGCCCTGATATTGGTGCATTAAAAAAAAGATCTGTTTAAGGCTAAGGACCCAAGAATCCCCCCAGATCTTCACATAAGTTTAAAAAAGAAAAAGCAAGGGGAAAAAAAGAAAGAAAATGGATAGTGTATTTAATGACCTGAGGGTAATTGGTACTTCACTGACTCAATTTGCAAAAGGATTATGATGGAGAAAATGTCTTTCTGACAGAGTTCACATATAGCAATGGCCCTGAGCACATACGTGTCTCTATGGAATAAAAAGTACATTTGACTTTCTATAGAAGAAACCATTTCTTTCTCACTTTACTGGTAGATTTCATCTCAAAAGCTTATTTCAGAGTTTTTTGCATCTAATTAGAATTCAGTGTTTGATTTACTATTTCAAAGCATATTTTTACTGAAGGTTGTATTTCAACATTTTGTTTCAGGATGTTTCTTGCCAATCCTTCCTTGCACTGTCAGTTTTTTCCTCACTGCCTTTTTGGTGACTGAAGCAAGGCTCTGCCACCTTCCTGTTCCTTCTGTGATCCATTGGTATTATGGAGAAACAATTCTGGGCTTCCATTGCTTCCGTCTCTTCCCTTTATCTCAGTCCTGACAGCGCCCTCCGTATTTTGTGATTTATTCCTTCCTACCTTTGAGAAACTGCGAAAGCTTCAGTCATTCCTTTCTAGCCTAAAACAGCACAGTGACACTGAGGCTGTGTGGTATCACAGCAGATGGTTAATTTCACAGGAAAGTTGTGTGAAGAAAGCCTAATGACCTTGTTTGCAAGATTGCAGAAAACAGGAACCCTCAGCAATTCTTCTGGTCCCCTCCACATTTGTGGGTCGTCCTATCCCTTGGGAAGGGGAAATGATCTTCCAAGCTGGCTGACAGAATTATTTAGCTTCTGGCTGACATTGTGCATTTCTATATTGGACTAAATGCCCCAATGTTCTAAAAACATCCAATTTTCAGACACTTCATTCCTTGCTCAGGTTTCTTCCTCAGCTCTTCCTGTTGAGTGCACATGACTGAACCACGAGGGGACGCTGGCAATGGCCTGATGGCTGCTGGTTGCAAGGGCAACACCAGGGACTTGATCCCACCTCTCCTCCTGTACACATGGAACTGTTTGGGTCCTTTAAATTTCACAGGGAAAATACAGGCTGTGGTGTTTCAGGTAAAGCTGGAGGCCACCTTTAGGAAGATGGTGGGATGCATACATGTACAACCAAATTGACATTTGGGTAAAATGAAGGTTGGGGGAGGGTGGCTGAGTCAGAAGAGAGAATGATCTGACACAATGCATCAAAAAACCAGTCTGTCTTTTGTCAGTGAGCTATTGTGAGAAGCAAAAATAAAAGCAATTTGTCAGAGTAGTCCCCTTCCTTTTCAGATTATCTTAATCTTAGAGACTGCAATGGGAAGAATGAAATTCCAAATCTTCTTCCAAAAGGTATTCAGCCTTTTCATAGCACAAATATTGTGCTCACAAATATTCTTCTTCATTACACCCAATTATTTAGACCGGCCTAATTTTCACAAAATAGGTATTGTAAACAGACAATACACATGCACCAAGTCTGCAAACGACTTTTCACTGATACCCAGGCAGGTATTCAATGCACAATGAAGAATGGCTGCTTATATAAGCACAATGTTTTCTGTACCTTCTGGAAGAAACTGTTCAACATATCCTTCATTTTCATTCAGTTGGTTTGAATATAAAATAATGATTAGAGATGAAGATGAAAGACTAGGCAGATCAGAGGGGAGGAACTAGAAGGGTTATTGTTCCCTCTCCATGGCAGGTGACAGAGAGGCCACTTGGCTCAGTTGTCCTCCTATTCCTCTCCATATATTGGGGTAGATAATGGGAGATTCTGTCAAACGAGCAGAGCATTTTGCATTTCTCTGGTCCCTCATTGCTTTAGTCCTGAATCCGATCACCACAAAACCTATATAAAAAGTCCGTACAAAAACTCATCCATTTTGTTGTGGGATTTTTACCATTTGTTCTTCTCTTCAGCCCAGGACATATTGGAAATATGGTCTCTGCAAGGTGGTGACTCTGTTCAGCCTGCAGCCTGGCTACTCTTCTCACTCTGCATCCTAGACCCTGCAGATACGCTCCATCAGCCTTGGTCCAGGGCTGGCGTGGAAATGCTTCTGTAGCCTGAGCCCATGATCCAGCACATGCTGAAAGGCAAGTCCCTATTGCCTCCTTGCAGCATTCCATTAAAACCAAGATTAGATGAATCAGATTGGACTAAATTCCTCCACTGAATGTACTTGCATCTCCTCATCTGTCCCTACCAAACAAAGGCTGGTATTTCAGAGCAATGCCCTAATTCAAACTCCAGTAACAAAAAGGGCAGGCAGCAGGGACTGGCTGGCGATTTCATCAGGAGGAATTTCCTCCCTGCGCACTGTGACAGAGAGCTTGTGACCCCAAGAGAGAGAAGCAGCCCTCTGTGTGGTCCCTCAGGCTGCTTCCCTGCTTCAACAGCATGTGGAAGGCACTAAAACAAACCAGAAGATTACTTCCTCTTGGCAGTCAGGTGTCCTCTGGTCACCAGCCCCTGGATCCTTGTCATCCAGCCTGGGGGTTTTGCCCAGTTTCTCCTAACCTTTCTTTGGCTGGCTGGCCCCGTCACTTCCAGTCCTCTTCTTGGAGGATCCACATGGCCAGGATGGGCACAATGCAGGTCACAGAGGTCCCGTGAAGGCATGGCTTAACACTTCAGCAATTTCAGGGCTGGATTCTGCTCTCCACTCCAAGGGCTGATGTCTCCAGCCTCACTGACACCAATGCTAACTGGGCTATCTCAACAGAAGGTGCTCTCAGAGTTAGTCTCTGCAGAGAGGGGAGGCAGGCATCTCCGCTGGGTGACACCCCTTTGGAAGGAGAGATGAGGGGGTTCTGCACTGTGGGTATACCCAAGCCAACAGAGATTACCAGACTTGGCTGCAATCTATGTTATTGTTAGATTCCAGCCCCACTGAGGCAACAGAAGTCATTAATTCCATATTTTAACTGAAACCCCAGCAGGGTGATGCTGGCGTCCATGACCAGAGCTCCTGAATGCTGTTGGCAGGACTCATGTAAGTTGGAAGTAATGCCCATGGAAAGAGCTCTCCCCCAGAATGCCACTGACCATTACTGTGCTCTTTTTGGTCTTGTAGTGTGCAGTAGGATGTAAATGAAAAAAAATGCCAAAAATTTACCTGTCAGTTATGCAAAAAGAAGCTAATGCTGCTTTTGGCATAACTGACAGGTTATGCAAAATTCTCTATTCTCTTCCACACTGTATAAGTAAAGCAAGGTAAACATATTAGTAAAATATTTAAAGAAGCTCAGTGTTCTGCATTTTTTCTTTTCCTAAGGAATCAATGTTTATAAAACAGCAAATATGAACACTATCACATTTTCAGGAAAATATGTGAGACTACAGAGTAGAAGAGCCCAGTCTGAAAATCCTTCACTGACCTCATGAAATAGTGAGAGCAGAAAGGTTCATCACGAAGTATCAGATAACCCCAGAGAGCATTATACTTCTATTTTTCAGGTTGTGATACAGGCACATACTGACCCCCAGAAAAATTTTTATCTACTTCAAGATTTTTTTTCTCATTCCTACAAAGAGCACAGTCCAAAACATGCATGTCACTCAGTCCAATTTGCAGCTTTTACTCACCATTCATTAGAGGTTAATGAATGTGTTTTAATTATTCATACAACTCCCTTCTTTCAAATGCAGAAAACTGAAATTAAATACAGAAATGACTCTCAACCTAAAGTCATGAGATAAGAGCACCCAAGTTCACGGGAACTAATCATACAGAATCTTCAACAGGGCCTACCAGCTTAGAGTCTGCATACTCACCCAGGCAACTGAAGTTAATCAATTTACTGCCTCAAAAAAAAAAAAAAGTCTCTAGAGATATTATCCCATCATTTCCCATTGTTGATAGATCTTAAAAAGCGTGGATAGGCATAGAAAAAAAATTTCCCACTCTCTTAACCTGATTATTTCATTTGTGAGAGTTTCAGATATATTTGTATTATTTTACAAAATAATATTTGTTAAAAAAAAATAAATGGCCAAGAATTTTATGCCGTAATTTTCTTGTGAGCAAGCAAGATTTTAAATCTTATCTACACTCTCCTTGAACCTCCTGGTATAGCTATTTTTTGCACGTTAATTCTGGTATTTAGGTCTTAACTCAGTACCATAAGAAATATAACTTGAGCTTCAAGGAAAATAAAAATGTGATCCACATTGGCTGTTTGCCTATTGTTACCCTGTGAAAAGAAACAGTTCATGTTTCAGCTTCCTCAGGGTTAAGTCACCAAAAGCTGGCTTAAAGTACAGCTTGTGCCTATGGAACTATGGCCTAACAGCATCTCATGAAATGTTATAGATAATGGCATTTCTTTTATACCTAGGGGAGTAAAGAACAGGAAAATATAACAAACTACTCTACATCAGGCACTGAGACTGAGCAGAACCTGAACCACAGCTCAGGACAACTCGGTGACCTGCCTGCTGTGGTATGCAGTAGTTCTAAGGTGTTCCCACTGGGGCATGCTTTCTCCTGGCCAGGGTAGCCACAAACACCAAGAGCTCTCCTGGCACACAAGGCAAAAGCACTCGTGCATCACCCAGAGCCCTGCATCTCACTGCAGACATTCTGAGCAATCGAAGGCAGAAGTAAACACCTCACTAAAAATAAACAGAATTCAGCATAAAGGTCTGAGAAGGAAACACCTTTTCAAACAGCAGAGACATCAGCACAGGGCTGGGATGCGTCTGCAAGGGAGGAAGGAAGGGCTAATGGCATTACAGCCGTGACACACCACTACTATTCATGGCAAATATTGTCTCTAGTGAAATGTAGCACATTAACAACCACCCATGACCACTCAGCTGGTTGGAACATTTGGCTGCTTAAATATTCTAACTGTGCTGGAGGAGACAGCTGAACCAGCAGCTCAGGGCCAGGAATTACCCCCAGGTCAAACTCATTTACAGAAATGATATTTTCCAACACTTCTGGAAATAAATGGTTCTGAAAACTCACAGATGCTTAGTACTGTGCTAAAAACTGCATCAGACATCTGAATTCCTGCATTTACTGGGGTCCAACGTTTCAAGAGGACAGCAAGATCTCCCAGAGCAAGCGACATTTTCACCAGGCTGCCCTCCCACTGCATTTTGGCTCAATCCACCCGTGCCCCGACCCAGGAATGCTGTACATCCAAAACAGGTATGGTCCCTGAGCAGCCAGGACAGCAAGCATGACTATCCATGAGCTCTCCCTTAGGGCAAAGAGCAACATGCCCCACCAAGTGTCCAACCTGCTGCTTTCAATGTTTTGGGCTGTGCTGGAGCTCCTCTCCAGCAGGCTCATGTGTGGTGCTTCCTGCAGACCACACAGCAGCACACACAGGCAGTGGCAGAGGGAGCAGAACAGTAACTCAGGTGTACTCCAAGCTCAGATGATGACATTGTCCTCAATGGACACCTGTTACTCCTACAAGCAAACACCTCCACACTACTTACCCAGGCTTCAGGGTCAGTGACAATGACAGCAGAGAAACCAGTAGCATGTGGCTTTTTGTTCAATTTTACCATTCTCTACTTTGTGTGCAATGTTGTCCCTTACATTGCACACAAAGCTCTGTGTGTGTATATATTTACATTATAATATAAGGATGAATTTCAAGTAACACAAATCCATGGTGCATATTCCACATGCCATCCCTGCAGCTCTCAAATAGCAGCCCCAGTATAATTTTCCTATGTAAGGATCCTTTTTATTTTAAGGCTCAAGTGACATTTCTTTTTTATTGTTTACTGAAATACAATGAATGGGAGGACTTTCTATGTATGAATAAAAATTACTAGTGATAAAGGGCAGGAAATACAGAGGTACCCTGGATTTATTTGTAAAATGATCTCCAGAAATACCTGGAGTAATTTTGCACATCTGCTAATTCCTTTTGGGCTTAGTGAGAAGAGGTACCTCCCTGCATCTCTTCCCCTAGATCTTCAGGTTGCTTGTATACTTTGTTTTTCAAAGATCAACACATTGAGACAGATATTTGACAACTTTAAATCTGACAATGTTGAAATCTATGCAAGATAATCCACAAATGTAACACAGATCTGTACATCTCTGCTCTGAATGTAGGTTTTTTCACACATGTATCCAGAGCTCCACACCAAACTAGCATAGCTGAGGTATACTGTAGCGATTTTGTTTAGCAGAACAGCCAAGCAGAGTCAAGTTTAGTCCACATACAACCATTTTTAATTTAGCTTATACATGTAAAGTCTCTGGGACTGGACAGAATACTCCACAAAATTAAGCACTGGATCCACAACACAAAAACCAAGGTTACTCATGTCATCATTTGTTTCTCAGACATGTATTTTATCATATGGCATTTTAAGATAGATTTATGTCTATCTTAAAAAAACCAAAACACGTGTTCGTGAAGCCCTGAGTATTAGTTAAAGATCATGCTCCACACAACACTTCATGATCTCATGGATGAACAGGAGATCCTTAAAAACCAAGTCTCTGCTGTGATGAAAACCAGCTCTGGCAATGCAAAAATAACACACTCACAAATATCCTTAAATAGCCATCAAGCACAGAAACCTTGCTGCTTGCAAATTGCATTATTTCCATATTTGCACCATAATCCCACTGTCAGTACAATGTTTAGCCTTTATGCTACACTGTTTCAGACAGTGGTTAAAAATAAAAAGGATACCATCAAAAATACAATAAATCTGCATTTTTTGGACCATCTCCATTTGTGTCATTTACAACATAGGGGGTTGTAAACAGGAAAAGACCCCAAATAGATCACTTTCACAGTAAGAAGAGGGGATCCTGATTGTTGTGTGCATTCTGTGATAGCAAGCACAACTCACATCCACAGCTTTGCATTTGGTATTTATCACAAAACATAGCTTTATCTTTCACATCTGAAAAAAAAATCAGAGGGAGTGCAAACCTTTCACAGAAACTTTGAGGCAGACATTGATAACTCAATCCTCTTTTGTTCCCTAAGGGGCTAAGGGCAAAGAAGGGAGGCTGTTCTTTCAGTGAACACAAGCTGTAATCTACACCCCACATCCAGGGCTTTCCAAGCAGATCTGGACAGGGCCTGGTTTTTCCCACTGAAGATAAGAAGCAAGCTAATTTTTTATTGTACACATGGGAAGACTCTTAGCCATGTGGGAAAAATGGAACCTGGAAAGCCAGTTACTGGAAAACGTAGCTACTTTCCTGAAATCATTAAAAATCCATGTGCCTACCCTGCTGAGCAGTAGAATTCACACCTCCAGGGGCTGCTCTGTGTACTGTCCCACCAGCTGAAGCACTGCTGATCTGCTTTGAACAATTAAACCCATACCAAAGCAAGGACCTCAATCATACATCAGGGCCACACAAGCAATCAGCTGGCTTCCTGCTATTTTTGTCCCAGTTCCTTGCTTTTTGGAAGGACAGTGTCACCATGAGATATAACTGAGAGAAGCTGACAGTAGAAAAGCCAGTTGTGTGCTGTCAGTGTAGTGTAGGCACAGGCTTTGCCTAACCAGAGACTTGAAAACTGCTCATCTGTGTTCCAGGTGAGTGTGACAAATATCAGAGGACTTATTTTCTGGGCACCAGGATTTAGTCTTCATCAGGCTAAAGAAGGATTGACAGATGCCCACTTCTGCACTGCTGGTCAGCTTTCTTAGAGACTGAAGGCAATTTTCTTCTATTATTAAAGCTTTGCAAAATACTCCTCTAAAACATAAAGGATATTTAAGCTATATTCTCTATTGCAGAAAAAGCAGTATAAGAGGCTTATCGCACAGGAGTATGAAGACACACAGAGATGCTCAAAAATCAATTTTATAAAAAAAAAAATCTCATATCAGAGGATGGCAACTACCAAACTTATCCTTAGTGAGATAACAATTCAGTACTCAGTGGAAACTTAGCTTCATTAGTCAGTCAGAACCAAGCAATATATAGAATATTCTGAGTTAGAACAGACCCACAAGGATCAATGAGTCCAACACCTGATTTCACACAGGACAACCTAAAAACATGTATCTAAGAGTGTATGTAGGCCATTTAGCTATGTGGGTTCCTGCTTGGCATCAATCCTGGGCAGCATGGATTTGTTTGGGGGCTTATTTAAAAATAACAAGTCAAACTATAGATATAACAAAAAAAAAAAAAAAAATCACTCCTGATTGTGCTTCATGCAATTGCTCACCTTGACCCTGCATTCCAATGATTACACCTCTACCTTTTGGTAAACACTAAAATTACAGTGACCTAAGCAGCTCAGGAGAAATTAAATGCGTTCAGCTCACCAAATCTCTGGTAGAGATATTTGAATTTCTTATTTCATCCAAGAGAAGAAAATGGAAAGCTATTTTACACTAATAGTCCCCAATATGTTTCTGTTTCTTCCAAGAGCTCTCGCTCAGGATTTGACTCCAGGGCAGACAGGCTGACGCAGAAGTGCACACTTTCATTTGTCCCACCTTTTTAATGAGGGTAAAAGTGATTCAGCCTCAACATATATGGTGACAAACCTCTAAGCGAGTTTTAAACGGAACTAGGCAAGACAGCATGGTCAATAAAGAACAGTGTAAATTTTGTTTTAAATCTTATTTCCTTTAAAGTACAGATAAACAAGGAAGCTGAATACCACGCTGTCAATGTTTAAAATGTAAATTCTATCATTCTTCTAAAACTGCATACAGGCTTTCTCTAAACTCACACAATGATGTTCAGTACACTTCTGAAGAGGAGATCAGGCCACAGAAAAGAACAATCAGGATGACTCCAGGAGGCAACTTTCTGTCACTGCATTACTGGGGCAACTTTCTGTCACTACATTACTGCTGATATTCACTAACTCCTGGTTCTCTCATGTCTGAATGAATGTACAATGGCAAGTATGAATCCCAAACTGAGAATTTAGCATGCTGTACACACCAGCGGATTGCAGCCTCTGTGATTTATTTTACCTATTAGCTCAAAGTTTCCTTTAAAATGGTCTGAGTGCACTCCAGAAAGTTGATTGTGTAATAAAAATAAATTCCTGAAACTTTACATACTGAAAACCAAAGGTAAACCTGAAAATTCCAGTGAAGTCAGTGATGCTCTGACAAACTGATTTCTAGGGCACGCATGCAGTCAAGCCATTTTACTTTGCTCAAGGTCACTCAGGATGCCTACAGCAAAGCAGGAAACAGAAATATTATCTTACTACCAATCCAAAACTTCAGTCAGAAAATCATTACTCCAAATCCCTGGCATTACTGCTGACATTTTGCATTGTTGAATTGGAAAAACAAAGGCTCGCAAACAAATCATATTAGCATACAATGTTTATTATCTTCTATTAATCTGAAGTCAATCTTTTTGATAAGACTAAATTAATTCTGAAATAAACAGACATTTTAAATACATATGAAGATGATGGGCTTTAAAATGAGAGTACTTAGTTGTCTGCACTCTTAATCCACATGCAGGATACACAGATCAAATTATTATACATATCCTTTCACTTTACACTGGACTATAATACAGCACAATTTCTGGAGGTAAAAGCAGGGAGGAAAAAATCATATTTTCAAGTAGCCCTTTTGTTTTAAAAGAGCATCAATGATATATTAAGCCATTGTGTTTCTCTCTGATTTTGATTTTACTTACAGTATACACTTTTGTAAAACATATAGCTCATCAATGATACACAGTGGCCCTTTACTAAGGGCAAGTAACCAAAAAAAAAAAGAAAAAAAAAGAAAAAAAGAAAAAGAAAGAAAAAAGAAATAGGACAGAAAAGAATTCTACAGATTAGAAAAGTCATATTTTAGATCACTGTCACTTCAGAGTGCCTCCAATGTTGCTAAGAAAGGTCATGCTCAACATTTCTAATGTTGTCATTAGTCCATGAGAGAAATGT
Organism: Fringilla coelebs; assembly: GCF_963513975.1. Taxonomy (NCBI): domain Eukaryota; kingdom Metazoa; phylum Chordata; class Aves; order Passeriformes; family Fringillidae; genus Fringilla; species Fringilla coelebs. The sequence continues at coordinate 129,523,366 of NC_140028.1, forward strand.
CTGCGTGCTTCACATGAACAGAAAAAGGTACAAGTCAGAAAGAAAGCAGCTTTCTCCAGTTATCTCTTAGGCCTGTCTGTGTCATCAATGGTAGCTAACAGCTTCTGTCTTGCCTTTTTGTTGATGTAGGTGCCCAGACAAATATTCACCAGATTGGTCAGCTGCTTAGTGGAATATTCCTGGCAAACAAAAACAGATCATGTTAGGGCAGAATAAAACAGCAGACAAAGACAGAAAATTTTAAAATATACAGACATACTCAGTGTGGATTTCACAACTGACAGAAGCATCAGTACACAGGGGAGATTTAAAGCTGTAGTTCAGTCATGTCTGGATAGTTTTCATAGTTGAGGCAGAGGACAAAACAGTATTTTGCTACATGGTGGCTTATAATGAAAAATGCTTATGACTTTAAAAGTACTGGAAAGAGTTCACATAAAGTAACTCTGTGAATATGTATATAAATCAATTTTTAATGTATTTTCCATTCTTTGGTGGGAAAACATATGCAAATGATTAAGCTTTCAACACAAAACTTTCTTTTTTTTTTCACAAACTGCGATAAATGTCGGTGATCTTTTTTATTTTAACTTCCCATTCCCAATAAGCTTCTAAATGCTTCTGTCTGCAGAGTCTCCAAACGATTTTGATTTCAGTGTATGATAAAGGAGGAAAAAATGTCAAAAATGTGAAGAAAACAATTCTTAACACCTGTGGAAACACCGTATTTGCCAGCCTTTATGTTTCAACACTATCCAAAACATAGCTTCCACCAATGTGTTTTAAAAAAGAGTTTTTCCCTGTAGGTCATCAAACCCCGTAGCTCACAATCTCTCCTGGGGCTCCAGGCAATACAAGGAAAATTCAATCAAAGACATATTTCTTTCCTCCATTTCTAGTGGGATTTAATCCCAAAATACAGATTTCAAGTGCTTCACTTTAAAAGACTTTTTACTTCAAAGATGGGTATCTCCAATAGCATGTGACTATTGCTTACACAGACCTGCTATAATTGTTAGTTCATGCTAGAGTGAAAGCATCTGAATGTTTTCAAAACACAAATATAAACTTATCTCAGTAAGAAATTCTGATTAAGCATTATCAAATGAAGAAAGAAAAAGCAATGATTCTTCTCCATTGTGCCTTACAACTTAGTTGAAGCAATCTACTCCTAAAGGCAATACAAAAGCTAATGGTGTGATCCCAAAATGTAATTCTTGATGATCAAGTCGTGCACTTTGGCATATTCTGAAGAGCTCACAAATGTTTTCAATTTCCCTTTTCTCTAATTATCTACACTTTTTGATACAATAGGCAGATGTGACTGGCTTAGTCATCCTCCTCAGTCATCAGATGTTGAACCGGGTCAAACACTAACTTCATGTGATAAAAATGAAAATGTACACACACAAATACACTTATATTTATACCGCTTCCATTATACGAAATATTATTATAAAAATATTTATTGTAATGAAATTCCTGTAAGTTTTAATATAATAAATTAAAATGTACATATATATGCCTATATTCATTTTTAACATATAGAAGGATTGATTATTTATAGCTGTTACCACGTTTTTATCATCAGGGTGAATTTTCTCAATAGAGAGGAAAAGAATGCAAGTTTAACTCTTACCCTATGTTCTTTTATCCAGGATTCCATGTCATTTTCTGTCAGGTAGTATGCTTTAATGTAGGTCTCCACAAATTCTTTATCTGGAATAGGCCTAATGTCTGTTAACTTTTCTAGTTTCATTAAGAACTGTTGAAAATCCAGTTGCATCAAGGCACGTCCTTCATTGCTGCACTTCTTTACATTGGCATAACTAAAAGGAGAAACAGTGCAAAGCAGAACTTAGAATGAGAAGCAAAATTAATTTTCATTTCTAAGTTAACTTTGTATTTTGAACCTTGAGGAGGGGAAAAATTACGGTTTTAAGTCAAAAGCAGACAAGAACTTCTCTTAGAAGCAGACAAGAACTTCTCTTAGGAAGTCGGCTGCAGAGTTTTATTTGCATTAGTACAACACATTTTAGCCCAGTTATCAAACAGAACCCCACTGTACCCAGTGACACTTAGGAAAATCACACCATCCTCTCCCAAAAGCCACAAAAAATCCTACATTGAACAACTTACTATAATTAAGTTAGAGCAAATTAAACCAATGCTAATTAGCACACTGGACAGCAGTTTCAAGTGATCACAACCACTGGAGCCTGAAAGGTACCACAGCAGATTTAGGAATGGTCACCAGGAACCAAGTAGGAGCAGCAAAGACACAAAGCTTGTTCAAAAACAGCCACAGCAACCAGAGGATGAAGGGTGGCAGCACTGGCTCATCTCTGTGAGAAGTAGAGGATTTAATGAGAACAGCAAATAAAGTTGACAGCAAACTAGTGACAGGTCAGAGGAGACAGTAGATGATTTTAAGGGCAGGGTAATACTAGCAAGGATCACAGTGGAGTGATAGGCAACAAACAAGGAAAACAATCTTTGCAGTTCTCCAAATGGATAAGGAACTGCATTTGTCAAGATCAAAGGAAATGACACTGCAATGCCCTTAAGAACACCAATTTCAACTGTGTACAGGGTCTGGGGCACAGTGACTTGAGAGACTTAAACCAGCTCATCCACCTGCTGCTCCCATAAGTGACAACCCTGCCTCACTCTTCCCCTCTACCAAATCTAAAATAAGCTCAGTTTTTCACTGGTTCACAAAGTTGATCCTTATTATTATACACTCCCAAGATTATTAGTTTTGATGCTAAAAAGGCAGCAGAAACATGCAGCTGGAAGCTGGATGCACAGCAAGGTCAGGTTAAGAATATGAAGAAATTTCACACTTAGAGTTGGTCCACAGAAAGAATTTGCAGAATGCAAAAGTAACAGAGGCAAAAAGAGAGAGGGCCAAGGCAAAAGTCCTCTGGAGCTTCATAGAAGACTAGCAGATGATTTTCAGTAGGCTTAAGAAGTCAGCTGGGAAACAGGAAAGAACAAAACTAGGAGACAGGGAAGGACTAAATTTAAAGAATCATATAGCTGTGGAGTTAATTCTTCATTCAGTGAAGAGCCTGATGAAAGTAATTTCAGTTAACTGGATGAGAAACATGTCCTTCATGGCTTTTAACTCCATACATTCATTGAATTTAGAGATAAAAGAAGATACAAATTCAGAGAGTCAGCTATTCAGAACACCTTCCTTCCCCTTTCACTGTGGGAAAAGAACCTACAAGATAAGTAAAAATAACAGAGCTGGCCAAGAATAAGAAATTACAGGCAAATATTTGGGAGAAGATGATAATGAGTACTTTTTACACTTTCAGAAATGGTACAGGACAAATTATATCAGGCTAGTATTCCTAGTCCAACTTGCTTAGGCAAAGGTAAAGGTCAAAGTTTCATGGAAAGCCACAAATATGAGCCTCAACTGCAGCATGGAGCAAGACATATGAGTGATGATCTTCACAGATAAGGATTAAATGGTTCATGAACACTGAAGACACAAAACATGAATGAGATGTGATGTAAGAGAAGGAAACAAGTTGAAAACAAACACAAAGGCTGAGGTAGAGGAGGTTGACAGTGACTGACAGCGTTATCAACTTGAAAGGTAAGGGGAACTGAGAGGAGAAGAGATAAGCCTTTGTTTCACTTTCTTTTATTTGGAAGTAGGAAATAAAATTTCAAAAAGGAGAGCTAGTTGTATAGGCCATATGCTATATGAAGGAATTGAGAAGTTAGAGACAGGTCATGCATAGATTTAGTTACCCTGAACATGAAATTGATCTCGCTAGAGACTGCAAAAGGATGATGGCCTGAAAAAAAATGGGCAGGAGATTAAAAAAATGATGGCTTTATGGAAGCAGTGGAAGCTGATGATTCTCAATAGGTAGCTAACACTTGGAGAAGAAGGGTGTTTTGTTGAGGTCCTAATTTAGAGCAGACAGCAGGAGAGTGGGATGGAAAGAAGTAAAATAGGTAGTAGGGAGTGAATAGGCTAAAAATAACCAGTAAAGAAGTAAGGAAACATGTAGAGGGAGTGGAAGACAGCACATATTCTGTGATGCAGAAGTAGTTCTGGTAAGAGCCCAAGCATACGTAGCCCAATCATATGGGACAAAACCATAAAAATAAATTCAGGGGATGAAAAGTCTACAATACTCAGGCTACAAAACTGAATCCAAAAAGACGGGACATTGATTACAAGAGTGAGGGACGAGCAAGGTGTAGGCTCCTGACTAAGGTGCTCATGCAAGCCAACTAAGACATCTCTCTGTTCTTGATGAATTTGGAAAAATCACGTTCCATAGCTACTTTAAGAAAACTGATAGCGCTGATAACTCCGTCTTCCTTCCTGGCAAAGATTAATGGCATCACCATGGAAGTACTGACTATTATATTGTAACTTCCTTCTTTGCTCTGCTGGGAAATTATAATTTTCATATAGAAGTTTCTTTGAAAGAGTACTGTATTTTCAAATGCTTCAGTAAAACAGTCAATGTAATTCTTCAGCAGTATCTAGGATCAAGACCGCCCTCTTTAGGCTTAATGCTGCACCAGATTGTGAAACAACTAAGGAGTATGTTAAGCACTGATAGCTTTCAGGGTCCTCAAAAGCACAAGAACTCACAAGGACACTATAAAATTAGAACTTTTAACTCTATAAAATAAACATTATCATCATAGACATACTTGCCCCAAAGTAAGACTTTCATAAATACTTACCCTTCCACAAGAGTTCTATTGGCCAAGCGTATGCAGTGCTCCCAAAGGATGTTGGAGACTGGCAATGGAATACGGACTCTCTTAGACACATCATTCAACCTCCTGTTAAATTCTTCAAATTCCTAATAAAACATAAAAGATGTTTATTCCTTAAGGTAAAAATGGATCATACTCTATACATCCAACAACAGCAACAACTAATTAGAAATTCACACGAAAGGGAATACTGAAAAGTAAGAACAAAGAAGAGAGGCTTAATAGGCACAAACTGCAGACAACTCAATGTGTAAAGCAGAAAACATTTCACTTTCTAGTATATCACTCACAACATTATTACCTCAGCGATTTTTTTTAAAGGAACAGTTGCTCTGTTCCTCAAAGCTGTAGTTCTCTGTGAAACTGACACCTCTGAAAATGAACCAAGTAGCTTATCCCCCAAATGCCATTTTCATTGCCTTACTCCCTAAACTCATATTTAACTTCTTTGAGTCAAAACATAGCCACTTAAGAAAATTCAGAGATGATCTCTATATCCATCTAAATACCCACCCCACCGGCTTTCAAAGAGAAGCTCAGAAACTCTGTAACCCCTTTTCATTCTCCTCCTCAACCTTTCACATTAGGGAATTCCTCAATGCTTAGAAGGAACTGAGAGAAGCCACTGAAAGAGGTCAAATCTAACAGTTTAGGACCACACTGCAGCACCAGGTAACAGTACAGGTTAAAGGAAGACACCTGTTTCCACACAATCATCAATGGCCTGGAAGGATTTCAGCTGATACTTTGAGTGAGAAACTAGTCATAACTGAATGCAATTACTGCTACAATGATTTTTGTGATTTGAAGTGAAACAGAAGCCCTCTGCCACTGATTAAAGCCTTTATCATATAAAAAAGTATCAAATTACTTCAGTATCAAGCAGAATGGTAATGAACTCCTCTGTATAACCAGCAAAAGTCATTTGCAGTGCAAATGAGTATACTTGCCCAACATGATTTTATTTCCAAGGCTGTTAATCTAGGGTTTTTTTCCTTTTCCTTTTTTCTTACATACCCTCTCAAAATTCACTAAGTGAAGAAAGTCAGAAGAGAACTTCAGCAACCAACTGGCATTTAACACAAATTTTCTGAAAGATTACTTTGGCAACAAGATGCAGGGTACCACCATGCCATGCTTTAACTGGCATACAACTCATTTTTCTGAAGATGAAGATGCCTAACGCTTCATAACCTATTTCTCAACAATCTTCTTTCCCCACTTTATCTGCTTCCAACATACTATGACTGGATACAGAACTTTGTGCATGTGTACAAACAACTGAAAGTAGTTGATTATTACTTCAATCACTGTGGTCACATCTGATGTTCCTGGAGTCCCAGTGTACCCTGAAAAATCACTCATTGCTTACTGGTTACTTAAAAGCTTTTGTAGCAACTAGTACTAGCTATAGAATAGAGAGACCAAAACTGGTTTTAAATGGTATTAGCTCTGATTGTCCTGAAGCAAGTTCATCAGCAGTTGCAAACTCACAGAAGAAAAAAACTTTTCCCCCAAGATCAATTATTTTAAGCACAAACTGGTAATGGCAGCATAAACAAGGATAATCACAAAGATTCTGTCAAATTCAGTGCAATAATATATCCTGTCAAATTCTTCCTTCTTTGCCTTGATTGTTTTTAGAGCAGAGAAGAGCTACAAAGTATGAAGGTGTTATCCAAACTGTTATTCCACACAGATGTGTAGCTTTTTCTGGGATTCACACTTCACACATCTTTAAAATAAAATTTTCAGTTTCTCTGAAAAGAATTAGTAATTAATATAGTATAAATAATTAGCATAATTCTACCACTGCCAGAACTTCCCTCTTAAGACCTTTAGAAACATTAATTAGGCATATATAAAAGCATGAGAAAGGGATTGTCCCAAGAACTACTTCTGCATGCCATAAGACATGGCAATTGTATAATGACATCTACTGAATGCAATTGACAAGTTGGGTGAATAACTTCTCTTTAGCTTCCTTTTCAAATGTTAACTTCTAAATATAGCAACTTCAATTAGATACTGAATGATCACTATTGGTGCTGACTTGACCTACAGCTCCTATGATACATCTCAAAGACAATCAGCAAAATTATTCAGAACAGCAAATAGTGCGCTTTGGGCTTTTTTTTTTTTAATGCTATCTCTGGCCACTGAATTTCCCTCAGTGTTACTCTGTTTACTACACATCTCTCTACTATTCAAGACTTCAAGGTGAAACTCATTAAACTTCTTTGGTCACTTTCACACACCACATAGTCAAAAAATCATTACTGAAAACAATGCTTTAGAAGCAAGAATAATGACACTTCTGGACAGATCTCATAGTAATTTTCCATTTGTAAGGATGATATATTGTCCTAGCCATGCCACTTTAACAGTTTTAGTGAAGTATTACAGCCATTTCATGTTTATATAAACTCTAGCACACTATTTCCCACAAACTATTCACCTTTAAAAGAGCATCTACATATACGTTGTGCTGTGACATGATTTCCTTCACATCCCATTTCACATTAGCCATGAGGAGAAGCATTTGTTCATAATCAATGGCTTTAGCAGCAACAATCCAATAAACTGGTTTACGTAGTTCACTGGCAGTTGACACCGTCTGAAATAGAAAATAAATAAAATTCACTTCAGTAAATATCTGGCCAGTAGGAGCAATATATAACTATGATATAAAAGTATTTTCACCATAGTGCACAAGTTCCAAATCTTCTGTATGAAAATCGGTTGTGAATTAAACCATTCTGACCTGAGAATAGAACTGCTGAAGAAAAGGCTTCTTGGCAGCTGGCATCACTGCATCAAGATGAGGCTGAAGAAATTCAAACTGCTCAGCCAGAAATACCCTTTGAAAGCAAAGAAAATTTACTGTGAACTAAGTGCAACATCTGGCATGTCTCTTTACAATTTTTACTCTGCAGCTGACATATCTGGCAATAACAATATGCAACCTTGGAAAATTTAGTCCCAAGAAGAACCATATCAGTTGTGTGCCACCATATCAACTAGCAGTCTCAATTCTGACAATTTTAAAATGTATTTGCAACAAGAAAATATTTGAATAAAGAGAATAAGGCTTGAATATCAAAAATTCCTATTTCTATTTTTCTGAGGATACATTGCAAAAGTCTGAGCCAAGGTCTAGTAAAGTCAGTGACAAAGAGTCACACAATTTCCACTGCAGGACAGTCAACATCAATATTAATAAATTCATCTTAGAATTTCAATATAACATTCCCAATTAATTTTATGCTAGTGAATCTATAAACAGAGCTTGATCTCATATTCCTTCTCAGGGGTAGAATTTGTTAATAACTACATAATAAGAAAATATATTTCTAAGCATAAATGAAAAAAATAATAAAATTAACTTCTAATCTTTAAGTGCCATCTCATGTGAAGAAAAAAATCACTCCTAGCTGACTCTAACTACTATTCTTATCAAGTAAAAATCACTTTGTTACATTTGCACTAATTCTTTATAATGTCTTCTCCTGAGGTGTGACACAGGTGGACTTCTATCCACTGTAAATAACACAGTGATTCAAGCCAAACTGATACAAACTAAGCAGCTCTGAGCCAAGTATTTAATATAAGGTGAAAATGAACCATACAGATTAAATATTCCCACTAGCCTCTTTGAAATTAAACTTTTTCATGATAGATTTGGCCATGTATTGTCACAAATTACTGGATCATCTGCAGTAAAATTTCATTTCTTGTGTTTGTATGTTGCTAGACCAAAGACTTACACTCCAGAACCTTCAATTAAGAAATCAACTTTATCACTCATACTTAAAATCACATTGAGAGGTAGGAATTTTTGACCCACCAAGAAGGCTTTGGAATGTAACCATAAATTCTTAAACCATCAATAGTTTTCAGTGATCACAAATACAGTGAGTACAGTAAACAACCTACAAGGATTCTGTGGCCACCACTCTCTCTGCCAAGCCATACAGCGAATTGCCAGATGTCAAAACTACAAGATGACTGAGATGTGGGCTTGGAACCTTCTCTTTTCTCTCTTCAGCAGCTGTGAGAGTCCCTGAAGGATCAGCAGACACCTCCTGAAACAAAGAATTAAACAAATTACACTCCACAAAAACAGCAAGGATGGCTCCAGCTGAACAGTTTCAGATGCCAAATAAGATGAAGGAATATTTCAAATTCTAGGGTGTAATTTAAATCAAGCCTATTTTTATTTAAACAGTATAGTGAAATGGGTGAAAAAATTCAGATCATGTAAATCAGTAGCCAAGAAAAAAATAAGTTAAAAGAAAAAGGCAGCAAACCTTCTCACTACACCTTAATCCCCAAACAGGCTTTAGCCCAATTCCCTTTTGGGAGACTGACTTCTCATCCTTGGAGAAAGTATCTTCAATCTGACAGCAACCAAATAAAGAGACATATCAAAGAAATGTTACTTCTGCATGGGCTTTACTGCTTATATGAGCAGTGGCTAACTTAGGAAAAAAAACCAACTGATTTTCTCAGTCACAGAATCACTAGGTTGGAAGAGACCTTTAAGATCAAGACCAACCCATGCCCTAACACCTCAACTAATCCATTCCATGAAAACTTCTATTCTGAAGACATCCTGATCATAGAAAGCAAGGAAATATTCACAACAAAGGAGTAGAATCTGTAGTGAGAAACAGGTTATACCAGTACCTTGTTCCAAAATTAATGGAAAAAAGTTGAGAAAAAATTCTACCCCCACATTTAAGGATTCTAAGTAGAGGGTATAGCTAGAAGAGGAATCATAGAAGGAAGAAATTCCCAGAGCAGGTATACAAAGGGACACTCTCTGAAGCCTGGCTATTTCCCAGTCTTCAGAGGATTGCAGGGCATGAAAACATAAAAGTAGTTCTGGTTGGCTTGAATTAATTATTCATACCACGCTTATACACAGGCCACAAGAAGATGAGAAATGCTACAAAGGAAAGGCACAGCACCCACAACAGGTAAGAAGAGAGGCAGGATATGGCACTGATTTTAGTAAGAGCCTTTCAAGACCCTGGGGATAGAAACCCTGGCCAGAGTCTACAGTCTATGGATGCTACAACACATCAGCCTGTTAGTATGGAATGAAAACAAATAACAATAACAGTAACAAAGTAGTGGAAAAAATAACTTTCACAAAAGTAAAATCAGTGGCCCAACATGGCTGCTGTAAAAAGCATAGGAACAACCAACCAATATGAAAATAATAATGCTTAAACATAACATTTATGTTTGGACTCAAAAAAACAAATTAGTGTAATTCTGAAATTGCAGTTAAACAAAGGAAAAAGATAAAGACAAAAACAACATAATGAAAGAAAGCAGCTTTCAGGTTTGTGAATTGTTTGTTTGTTCCTATTAGAGACAGAAATAAAACCAGAAGAAATTGCAGTGAAGTAACTATGGAAAGAGGGAGATTAACTCAAGCTAACCACAGGAGTAGGCATGAATTTCTTCTGGGCTCCACAGCAGAGAACAACTGTGAGAAGTGACCTGAAATAGAGTACTTTCTATTCAAACAGGTTTTGTTCAGACACTATTGCTTAAGGAGGAGAGCAGTGAGCACGTGAAACACTGGTGGAAATTAGTAATGGTGTCACTCATTCTGTATGTCAGGATTGAGACAAAGAGGAATGTTTCATTGCAGACCTTGAAACACCAAGAGAAGAAGTATTGCACATACAATCAGTTGAAAACTGGAAAATCAACAGGGCAGTTATTCTGATAGAGAAAATACCTGACAGACCCACTGCGGTAGTGTCACAGCAATTAAAGGTACGGCAGGTGAAAATTGATTATATCAAAATGTGTAAGGACCTAGTGAGCATTTAAGTGATGCAGGATGAGCAGAAAGATCAAAATTTTGTTGCCATGGACAAAGCAGCACCAGAATGTGTTTACTGCCTGGATGAAAGCCAAACCAAAAATGACATTAAGAATATAAGACAACTGAGACGATAATAGCGGCCAAGTTGTTAAAAGTGGTTTGAGGTGTGGAGGAACAAAAATTCACAAGTTCCACTTTAACTCTCTCAGATTTTATTTGGCAGTTTCCTCCTGTGGTGTGACAGCCCAAGGCAATAGGAGGTGGATTTGCTATATCAGAAAGGCTCTTTCAGTTCTGCATCTCCAGAGACTTCAAACACAAACATAAAAATGGGCTACAGCAGATGGAACAATGCACGGTCTGGGAAAGCAGAGCTCTCACTAACAATGGTGAGGAAGTATCTTCAGACTTATTAAAAAAATATTGTAATTACGTTACAGACATAAAAAGCCAATAAAGCAGGGAACCTTGATGGTTCCCCATAGAAATTCTGACACTAAAAACACAGACTGCTGATTGAGAAATTCCATCAACGCATCATTTGTAGCACTAAAAGATCTCACATAAATACATCAGTGAGCAGAAGATAAAACTTCTAAAAGAAGCTTATGGCAAATGTGATCAGATACAGTTGCACTGAGCATAGGAACAAATACAAAGGTTATCTACAATATTATATTATTTGAAAAATTAATTTTCTTTGCTCTGATCTGTGTTCACATTCAGCCAGATAAATCTGGAATTAAAATTACTAAATGCTTCACAATACTATGAAGTTTGCATTCTGCTGAGTTTATCAGAATGGATAAGCAAGCCAAAGGGTCTGGATATTTGCTAAAGATCCTGTGACCTCTTTCAGAGAGTTCAAAGGTACTTCCTGAGCACATCCACATATTTACTGCAGATAGGCAGTGACATCTAACCATCTAGCCACCACAATCAATTCCCTAAAAACATTAACTAAAGCAAAGAAAATATTGATTAATTATTAAAATTCCCTCTTTATGTGTCCACTCCTTTATTTTTTTCACTTCATTCCATTCTCAAAAACTCAGATTAAAAAAAACAACAAAACCCAACCAACAAAAAAAATTTAAAAAAAATCAATTTTGAAGTGTTTACACATGACAAAAGCAGCCAAACCCACAGCTCACCAAACAATGTTGTATCCTTAGGAGAGACAATGAGTGACAGAGCTGGGGGAAGAGTATCAGTAGTAAAATTTAAGAAGCTTTCTTTCTTTCAAAGACTAATTACAAATGATGTAAAAGCCAAATATTAGGAAGACTTCATTTTGTATTTATCTCACTTCAAAGTTGTCTGCCACTTCAAACACGTTTTAAACTTTTTTTTTCTTACTTTTTGCTTCTCATGAAGGTAAGGAACATCTTTTAAATACCAAAAATGTATTGCATCTGAAGAACACAAAAGGTACATGAGAACTGGCTAAGTCAGAGATAATGCTACCTTCAACTAGAGAGTCAAACTCTGGTTCAAATATCGTGGCCAAACAGCATGAGCATTTCATTCTCCTAATTTGTTCTAAAAAGCAGGCACTGCAAAAGCATGTTGAAAGCAAAAAGCAAACAGCTAGCATTGCCAATATCCCAAAGAAGCACAGGATCACTCTGAAAGGGTCTCAGTGATGCATGTGGTTTTTCCTCCTGCTTTCATTAACAGAAATGATCAAATGACTGAAAGAAGAAAATAAAGGGGCAAAACACACAGGCTGGAACAAGAAAAAAGGCTACAGACTATTTAAAGAAATCAGATGTTTTTCAGTGTACTGGACTTGTTAAAGTTAACCCTTCCAGTAATGAAGAAAATCTGCAAGAAAATGTCTGTTGCCAGAGATTCCCTTTGTGTACCACAGTAAACAAGGAGGGTCCTGTAAAACTGCCAGCCTCAAGAGGAAGAGGAAGGGAGTAGAAGCCAGAAAATTAAATAGCTGCCAGTTGAACTTTAATTTCAAGAAATGTCAAGTTACACTGAGAACATATTGTAGCACCCAGCCTTAAGCATGCAGAGAGCAATACTAAAGCAGAATAAACTTGCTTAGCTCCTCCCTGCATCGGAGTAGCAGGTCCTGCTGATCCAGCAGAACTGGGATATGTCAAAGACATATCACAGCCCACACACCACCCGTGTAAAAACTGCACAAAATAGATTTAATAAAATAATTTCAAGGTATACATGGAACTGATGCAAACTACAAGATGCTCTTCTCCTTCCTTGCCAAAAAAGAAAAAACTCAAAGTGCTAAAAAAAGACTATTAAAAGCACCAGACTGATCTGAACAATAAGCAAATGAACAATAACCAACCTGCAGTAGGCACAGCAGGATGGGTTAACCAGTACTGCCTGCAGAAACCTTACAGCAGGTCTTACCTATTAAATTTTCTCTAGTCTTAGTTTCATTTCCTTATACTGTCACAGGAAAAGAACTGTGTGTTCTAATGCTATACATGATAGGCATACCCAACTAGCAATTATTTTTACAAGCTGCTTTGCTATAAACACCTGAAAATATCAAGATGAAGTGTTAAAGCAGGCTTATGGCTGCTTCACCTATTTAAGGATTGCTAATAACAGTGGTATGAGCTACAGTGTATGCTTTGGGAAGTATCTTTGCAAGATACCTACAGTTGAATTAAAACTCATCTGGAACACGTTTTCACAACAAAAAGGTATGTATTAGCAAATAACAGGTATCAGATGAATGGGAGTGTGATATTGTTTCATTGTTGGGTACTTCACTTTATCATTTAATTGTTTATACCCAAGAAGATAATTTTGAATGACAGGTAGAAAAATAAAATTTATCTGTGTAAGGAACAAGCCTCTCCTTAAACCTCTTTTAAAAATGTTATCTGTAACAAGAGAATGTTTTCATTTCAAGTTTGGCTGAACCCAGCGGCAAGCCTTTCTTAAGCCTTCCATCTCAATGGGAAGAAGAGACTACAAACTAATTACCTAAATTGGAAGTATAACCTATATAAAATAATTATCTAAGTTAAAAATTTGATATTTAATTTGCAAGAGAGACATTTTTACAGGGCTGATCTCATGAGAACAAAAACACTTTTATTTCAGTTATCCAAAAGAACTAACTGATTATCTGCCGATTATGGTCAAATAGTTGACAGTTAATTACAATCATTCATCTCCACTAACTTTAACCAAAACCAGTAAACTCTACAACTTGTCCCCAGCACACAAAGTTCTGCAGATCACACTCATAACCAATAAACTTTTTAAACTGCTCTTCTGGCCTAATACTTTCTGCATAAGATTTCAGTTTCAGAATTGTTTTGATTTAATATACATACACAAGAGCAAAAAATATTAGGTTTGATTTTGCAATAACTCAAAATGTTACTGAAGAAACCTCAATCTTCAGTAGAGTAGAAGGAGTAAGTGGTGGTCAAAAAGCATGGACAAAACTGTACTATCTGAAAAGGTTCTGGCATTAGAACAGTCTACAGCAGCCGCAACATACCAACACTTCTGCCAAGAACTTATTTGTGCTGATGGATGAGGAAAAGCAGACTAACCCCAAATATTTACATAAAACAGGACAGCTCCATCATCTCTGTTTAAAAAACTGTAATTAATGGTTTCTGTAATATCATGAGCATCAAATACAAGAAAACAAACTGATCAAAGAAAGCATAACTTCTTATTGTATTCAAAAGCTGACAGAAAATAGTTCAACTAACTCCAAGAAGATGCTTAATATACAAGAATTTTTTATCACAAAAAATGTACTGAAAGCAACCTATCGGGCTTTTTTTTTCCTCCCCTTTGAGCTTACACATCCCTAACTATTCTTGAAGCTGAATGCTGAAAATTACAGGTAGGGCCAATTGTAAAAGCACATTGCTTTCAAGTTAAAAGAACTTCTTGAATATGCTGTAAATGTGTAAAGATTTTAAATGGTATTCTATAATACTCCTACTAGGTTTTAAGTTGCAATATTAGTATTTTCTAGCTGAGGGGCACAAAACTTACCAAGCAGGTAATCTTGCCTCAATTTGCAAGAAAATAAATCAAACATAAACAACGTAATCGTCACTCCACAGGCTTTAAGAAACCAGATTTTAAAAACAAACTACAAACCATCTTGAGAAACCAGGCTATTAATTTTCCATTATTTACAATCCTTTTCATGCAAATGGTATCTTTATGGCATTCTTGAAGAGCCATTAAAGGGATCCCCAAAGTTCCCAACATTTACAGTGCACACATTTCACATTGTCCTCAGGGCTGAATTGATCAGCATTGCCTCACAGCAGGCATGAGGTTCTGATTTCAAGAGTGGGGATCCTCCATGCTGCTTCTCACAAACCAAGTATGTCCCAAACCTCATTTGGGTAAGTCCCACTGACTTCAGTAAAACAGTTCAATTAAGTTTGCATTGAAACTTCTGGGATCTTTGACATTGATTTTTTTTTTGTTCAAAGGTAAATGGCAGAATTTTTGCATTAAAAATTACAAGAATTTGGAAGGTTTATTTACTACTGGTTGTCTCAATCTAACAATGCCTCTATGAGGAACCACTGTGTGCTGACAGAAAACTGAGAAAATTAGTCATGAACTAATAAGCCCTAAAAAAATAAATGAGACTCCACAGAAAACCACATGCACAGGCAGCATTAGAACCTGAACCACTATCTTGCAAAAAAAAACAAAAAACCAAAAAAAAAAGTAAGCTGGTCTGCTCATACACATTTTTACTCCACCACTTTTTGTACAAACAAATTTTCTCAAGAAGAGCTGCTGCTGGTTCCCAAGTGCTCACCTGCACCCCTCTGGAAACAGCCTGTGACACTGTGGACACCTGCACCCCTGTGGACACCTGCACCCCTCTGGAAACAGCCCATTTTTAGTGTCCAGCAAGAAGAGTCTGAAGTGACAAACATGAGATGTCCCAGAGACTGTTTAAAGAGAGACCAAGCAATTGCCAAAGCCAAGAAAATATATCCAGTTAAAGCTCAAAAGCTTCAGTAAATTATTCCAGTCTACTTGAAAATAGTCAAGTAAACAAAAAAAAAAGCTGTATGAAGACCTCTGAATAACGTGAGGAAGTAAAACACCTGCTGAAGACCTAGCATAATTTCAAAGTGCTTGTCGTGTCAGAACTCTGTATACACACAGTTCTCTTCTCTTGACAAGCAATTCATACAACACCTTAAAAATTGTCATTATGTACACTTAGAAATCTCTTTTAAAGAGGGGAAACAGAAAACCCACAAACTGTGTTTTCTTCTTTTTTTCTTCAGGTTTTTTTTCCTTTTAAGCGGCAAGAGATCAAGCATGGATTAGAAATGTTACACAAGATATCTTCAGCCAAATAAAACCTCACCAAGGTTTTAGCTACCATTTCACTGAGGACCTTAGCTGTGCCCTTTAGGAGCTGCACTAGGTGCACTAGCTGAACTAGGCACAGCCCTGTCAGTTAAACAATTCCACAGCCAAGACTCTCCAGAGTTTGCCACTAGTATTTTGCCAAATCATGTGTAACAGGGAACCCATCCACACTACAAAATGTAGGCCTGTGATGTTACATTTTAAGTAAAACCAAACTATTTGTTTCCAGCACTGGGACTAATGTAACTGAATTGTACCATTCCACAGGATAAAAGAGTCAAAGCCAAAATGTAACTGAAGATATTAATAAACCTCATGGAATATCTTTAGGCTAACAGCAAATCTTTAGCTAAGATTTCTTTCTTCTTTGAAATCTTACATTGAACATAGCTATTAATTTCAACTTGCAATAACATTATCTATTACAGTACTATTAATGACTGAGGAAGAAAACAAACAGCTGTTATTTTTCCATTTCCCTCCTAGATTTTTTTTAACTGCTATAAAAAATGAAGTCTGTAAAGCACTGTCAGGAACCATCACCATAGAGAAATTTAAGAAATTAATTCCATAACTTGCCTTTTTTCCATAATCTTTAACTGATTCATCTGCAAGTACTTCCTGTAATTAATTTTTCTTTCTGCATACACTGCCCGTGAGAAGAATATCAAGAAGCCTTTTTCTCCTTTACATAGGCCTAGGATTATTAGTTATCTTATGCTCCCTCTACTGACTGTATAAGAAATGGTCTTCAAGCCTTTTAAGATGCTTCTCTGAGAGAACAGTTTAGGATTTGATATAATGCTTCAAGGAATTAAAAAAGCATAAAGTACATTTCCTGGCATGTCAAATCCTTGTGCAAGTCAGAGTAGAACATCTTTTTCTTCTTTCTAAGATAGAAACCTCAGAAAATAAAACCTTCCTGTAGCATCCATGGTATTAACTACTACACATGCCATTTATGATACCCTGAGGAAATTTCTTCAAAATGTTTCAAGGGTTTTATATTTAGGTGAAATATGAAAACTTCAAACTTCCATTTCTAGTGTAGTTTTTAGCATTATTTCTTTAAAAACTCTGCTGTTCAGCTGAATCCACAAAAACTACCTACAGTCTCTTTTACCATCCTCCTGTGCAGGACAGTAATTTTCTGCCAGTGTGACATGAGCACCATATTTACTTTTCACACTTTGAAAATAAATCACAAAATGACCAATGGGATATAATCCAAAATATACATCAGGGAACGTTCCCCAAAATTAAGGAAGGTCTTAGTATATAAACTCTATTATCCTGAAAGGCGAGCAATCTTCAGGAGAGCTTACTGTTTTGCTATTCTTTTACTGAAGAAAAATGAGTCATCTACTTCTTTTTATAAAATGTCTGTTAGTAAGGATAATACTGAATTGTCTCTCTTTATTAGATGAATCATAATAGAAGATTTAAATATCGAGTTTCACTGTTACATCTAGCAAAATCTTTTTAATTAGTTTTGCTGTACATTGGAAACAAGTGATTTCATACAATAATGACCTCTACATCACGAAGCTAAGCCTTTGTTACTAGACAAAGGTTTATTAGACACATTCACGCTGAATGTGGAAAGAGGATAAAAATCAAAAAGCCATAATGAAATACAATTCCTGAACATTATACACAGACCTCTACCCCACTGAGCATTAACAACATCCAGGTACTTACCAGATCAATCAGACTCTCCTGGATTCTGTTCAGTGTGGTGCGTAATCTGCTGCTACTGAGGCCCAGTCCTGTTGATTCAAACTGGAAGAAATACATTCTACTTAAATTAGGAAAGGACATCTATTAGGTTTAAACTTTAAAGTTATGGAGCAAAACTTGAGCTTGCAAGGACTATCTACAACTCACATTAAAATTTTAACACACAATCACAACCACACAAAATGAAAATCAACAGAGGTCACAGCACTCAACACTGCACTGGTGTGTAGAATGACCTATGTATCTTCCATGAAGATGACAGTGGATCATTCATACCAATAAAACATTCAGTATCTTTTATTGTTATGATTCTCTATTTAACTGCTGGACTCTAGATTTTCTCATTCGGGTGATGAGCCCGGAATGGTGCCCTAGAACACCATCTCTGAGCCATGCATTCACATCACACCCAAGTCAAATGGTTTTCCCTCCTCTTTCTAGCTAAACAATCCCTCGTAATCATCAAATATATATCTTGCATAATTAAAAATTATAACCACTGATCTTTATAAACAATCATTATTACTTAATGCCTACAAAGATCTACCTCAGAAATGCACCATCTTCATGCTCATGGCTCAGGAATGCATGGGGCTGATGCTCAGCTGGGAATGGCTCAGGAATGTATGGGGCTGATGCTCAGCTGGGATATATAGTTATATATATCTATGCCATATATATGTATTTATTTATATATGCATACACACACATATATATAGCTACACTAATTTCCTGCTAAGTTGGATTATACCAACTGAGGGCCTGACTTGACATGCATAATTATTGTAACTTCCTATCTTCTACTGTTAATAAAACCCCCCAATAAACTAACACAACAAAGAAAGTGGAAACGGGATGTGTAACAAACACAAATTTAAGTCAACGACCTGGAAGGATTTGAATACAGTTCTGGTATGTGATTCACACCAAAAGGCAATCTGCTGAACATTATTTAGGGCACTGTTGTATGCTGCATTAGTAGACTTCTTTTCAGTGGGCTGAATCAGGGAAGGAAGGAAGTATCTGAGTTTATGTGACCTCCTCCCCTCGGTGTGAATACAGACAGGTATAATTCAGCTCCCTATTTACCACATCTGAAGTTTCTAATTTAAAATGTCCATCTGCCCCAATCCTTCTATACATTAAATGATAATTTAAATCTGAATTGAATTCCCACTGGAAGTACACTCTCATGAAATCTATAACCTGATCTAGGAGACATGTTCACAAGAACAGAACCTCATGGCTACACCATGAACATTTCACTCATCAGTACAGCAGACACAATTCATTCAAGTTTTTTGCAATTTCTATTTGCAGAACTGTAGATTTTTAAATTCCATAAATTGATGACATAGTAAGGCTAGTAAGCACAGCATTAAACAATTTGCAAAATAATTCTGTTCATCACCAATTTTACCTCTTATCATTAACCTCTTATAGTAATTACCTCTCATAATAACCTCCTATTGTTATTTTAAAGAGTAAGTCTAAAAATTATTGCAATGTCCTGTCAAAAAAAAAAAAAAATAAAACTCACCTCAGTTTGTTTCTGCTAAGGAAAACTATTTTGTGGCATGTTCATGAATGCCTTAAATTTTTGTGAGTAGATGTTAAATACAGGCAAACCTTTTAATTTTTTCTTGATCCATAATTTGAGATAAGACAGGCTTAATTTGCAGCCCACAAATAAAAAGTTTTGAAAGCAATTCTGGTTAAAACAGTGTTTGATTTTTGGAAGTGAAGAAGGCCAATACTGATTACATAGGATAATGATTTGGAGAAAGTCTGGAAAAAGCAATGACAGCGTCATGAACAGACATAGAACTCAACATACATATTTTAAATCCCTGTTTTTCAGTAAGCTGGTAATAAACTCTGTATAACCAACCACTCTCCTTACATGTGTACTAACTCACATATACCAAATAACCATAACATTCACAAATAATTTTAAACATTTAAGGAAGTTATACCAGTGCACTCTAAGAATCCTATTTGACATTATTTTCTGAATAAAATAATTAGACTCCGAGTGGTCTAAATCACATACCATCACCCATCTCTAATTCCTAAAGGTTTAGAAACACTATGGGGAGTGAGGACATTTAAGCAGCATTACAAGAGGGTTTATTACAATCATAAACCCTTGCAAGCATTGTGTTTCCCATGGAAAACAATCTGTCAAAACAACTACTAGGCACAAAAACATCACAATTGTACCACCCATCTGCTAGAACATTTACCTGCCTAGCACTGTGCTGCTCTCTGTTAGAAGCACAGAGTGAGGAAGCTGGTATGGACTTTGAAATCATAAAACAGGAGGTGCAAAAAAATAACAATAAATGCAACACAATGTGAATAGCAGAGCAACTAAGCCAATGGAAATCAATTATCTTAACAAAACAAACCAAAAAGCCCCAAACCAAACCCCAAACAAACAAAAAAAACCAAAAAACAAAAAAACCAACAAAAGGAAAACACCCTCCACCCATCTTGTAAACATAAATTGCAAGTACATTTGTCCTGCCAAATAGTTCAAAACCTTTTAGAACCATATGTTGAGTCTGCAAATTCATTACAATTGGCCAACAAATTATGATGGATTTGGAACCCTCAAAACTGTTACTTGTGGAGTAATTTAGGGGCCAAGATAGGAGAAAGTTGTTTTCACATGCAGCTATTAAGACAATTCTATTGACAGCTGATCTATATTATGTAAAGACATTGCCAACAAGCACTTTTTTTCAATTACAAGATCACTCAAAAAACCATTGTTTTCATTAATGCAAGTAGTTTGGCAGAAAAATTCTAGATATGAAAAAGTGTCTTTCAAATTTCTTAAACTTAAGTCACTACTTAACTTTCATGGCCCCCTTTTCCTACATGTGCTATTGTCATGTAAACTAGAGACATACATACAGAAAAATTAAATTACCTTATACTGTCTAGTTCATACCACCCTCCTTCTGCAATCTCCTTTGCTACCCACTTTCCACCACTACTTCTAGGTATTTCACATTGTCTTTCCTCCTTTTCAATAGTGCTGGGAAAAAGAATAGAGAAACTATCTATTCAAAACATAATATGATTAATGTCTCACTGACAATAACGCTCCCAGTACTTCCTTCCCTTACTGCTGATCTAATCAGCATTTTCTTACTCCTACATTAAAATCCATTTTATTACCACTAATTTTTCTGGGAATTACATATTATGTAGCATTTCTGGCAAAGAGATCTCCTCTGTATTTTCATTCTCTGTGTACAGTGATACTTGAAAATGAAAAATGCTTCTACTACCTACCATATCATTTCGGCCAAAAAATGTATAGACTGCATACAGATAGTAATCAAAGAGCTGGGACATGAAGTGGATCACATCAAATGCAATAGGCTTCAGAATATTCATCATCTGCATGTATTTCCCTTAAAAATTAAATAGAGAAGGTCAGTTTCCTCAGCACAAGTGCTACAAAGACAGTTTAGACAAACTCAAAGCCATCTTTACCAAGGGTATTATATAGCCTTCATCATTTATTAACAACAACTTAATAACAGCTTACAGATTGGAAAGGTTTAAAAACAAAGCTAAAATGATGGCTTAAGACACCACAATTGTTTCAAGACTTCTCAAAATATAGATGCTAATCCATATCAAAATGTCTTCAACTGTTCTCAGCCTTCCGGTACCAAATTCAGCACACAACTGTCTGGATCCTCTACAAGTTTCAGCTTCATTTAGGTAAAAAATTATCATCTGCTTAAGCAGTGTCTGGCAAATACTATATTGAGCCACTGAAGATTTTATGCTTTAGTGTGTTTATATATGTACATATGGATATTTTTCAAGCAATAGAAAAACACAGTATAAAAATGATATGTCCAAGATTGGATTTTACCCAACAACTGTAGGAGTTATGTGCTTCACATCAGTGATACAGCATTTTCTGCTCTCCTTCCATTTTATCCTGTGGTAAGACAGGATATGTTTCCAGGGGGACAGGCTATGAATGAAGGAGGATGCCAGAACCCTGGCACATCCAGGGAGAAGAATAATTCCTTCTGTTCCTTACTATTCTCTTTGGAAATTTTTTTTTTTTTTTAAATAATGAAAAAACCCCAGCCTCAGGATCTTCATCTGTATGTTATCTGAATCAAAATGATCATAGGATTTGGAGTCCAAAAGGGGTTTTTCCCTACAGACCTAGTTCACAGGGCCTATAGTTTTCATTTATTTTTGTTTCCAGTTTTGTTTCCATTGGGTCATAAAAGAAGTACACCTAATGGAAACCCTGATATTGCAGAGACCCCACATTTCCTGCTAGCTACCTCAAAATTGACATCCTGCTGGCCCTTTTTCTGTTCTAAAAACATAACATATAACAAATGTTATTTTTTTACCAACAAACTGTTTGGTTATTACAGTAAGAGACAGACAGCAATTTTTAAAGCAAAACACAAATGCAGTCCACCCCAGCACGGAGGATACGGCAGGTCATTTCACAAATTGTTATACTCCAGACATGTTTAGATGTGACAGGTTGGAAAAATTACAGGAAGGTGCTAAAACAATTTCTTTTTCCTGTACTCAACAACACTAATCTTCAAGTTAATACTATGCCCGGAGAAGTAATCTACTAATAGACAGAGAAAATATTGGTTTAATCAGAGAAACTGGGTAGCAGAGAAACAAAAGCTAGCTTTTAATAAAGGGGGAGTTATTTTAATTTTTCAAGCAAGTAATTGTGCAGGTCAGCAAAGATAACTAAGTTGAAACATGCATGATACAGTTACATACCTGATAAAATGGTAGAGCACTAGAGTAAGAACCAAGCAATAGCCTGACATTGTTACCTTCCAGGTTTCTATTTAATTTAGATCCGTATTGAATATTACATGACTATGCCTCTGTTTGCTAAGGCAAGCAAGCATATGTTTTGTTATTTTTAGAGACTTGACACAGGTTCTAATAATTGATATTTGTCCCTTTAGCCCTTTTGTTAACTCTATACTACTTAATTATTATTGTTTTGACCCATAGCATTATGAACAAACTGAAGAGTGGACTTAAAAAATTCTATTTGTCTTCTAAAAGGGAAAATCCAATGTACAGTCCAATGTGGAAATTTTTGGATGTTTCTGAAAGGATGGTACTGGTACCCTAATTAAAGTAAGTGTCACCTTCATCCATACTATCTG
Organism: Fringilla coelebs; assembly: GCF_963513975.1. Classification (NCBI taxonomy): domain Eukaryota; kingdom Metazoa; phylum Chordata; class Aves; order Passeriformes; family Fringillidae; genus Fringilla; species Fringilla coelebs. Next base: position 129,546,289 of record NC_140028.1, read on the forward strand.
AATATTCTGTATTGGACAGGCTAACTTTTTCCACTTACTCTGTGATAAACACATTTTTAAAGTTGCCTGCAACCCAATATGAGCGATGAGTCACAATCTGGACAATTAAGACTTCCAAGTATCCATGCAGCTGGCATCAATATTGAAGGTAATCTCTTGGGCAGTGTCTTATGCTTTTCCAAAGGGCTACGCACTACACACTGCCCAAATACTGTACCTATAAAATACTTCCAGTGCCAAGAACATTTCTCTATTACTACATCACTCAGCTTCTTGACACAACAAGTGTTCCAAGAACATTTCCTCCTTGATGCTCTCTCTAACAGGACACCAGTTTTTAATGTCTACACATTGTTACTGATACTTGGGCTGAAGTTACGGTTTTGAGTTAAAAAGGGATATATAAGAATACTTCCAAACAGTACAAATAAAGTCCAGAGCATATCAAAATAGAAATTTCCAGAAATACTTGAAAAAAACCATTTAAAGTTTCAGCAGCTGAAAGTAGCTTGAATTTCTAGAGGCTCTAGATAGCTTAAACTGCTGAACATTTGCCAGGTTTCTTTTGAAGTATTCCTTGCAGAACTCCTTCTGTCCTTAAGGATAGCAAGTAGAGAGCATTCTTTATCAGACTAATCTGTACAAAACTGATGCACCTCACAAATTAGCACACACAAATATTTGCCAATAAATCTTTACCAAGCCAACCTGGCAAAGTGAGCTTTAAAGTATGAAAGATGGGGTAAGGGGGAAGTTACAGTGACAATGCATGCAGAAAAATAAGGTCTAAGTGGGATACCTCCAGCAGGCACAAGCAGCCAAAGACATAAGACAGGACTAAGGGACATCCCCTTGCACTCCCACTGGGGATATTGACACACTCAAATACCTCCATGAAGTGCCTGTACACCAATGCACACAGTAGGAACAAACAGGAGGAATTAGAGATGTGTATGCACTCACGGGGCTTTGAGCTCATTGCTGCTATGGGATAGCTTGTGTGACTGGAATATTGTCATGAAGGGCTACATGCTACTTAGGAAAGACAGACCTGGAAAGCACAGTGCTGGGAGTGGTGCTGTGTGTGAGGCAACACCTGGAATGTATCAAGCTCAGTCTTGGGGGATATGATGAGTCAGTCCAGAGCTCAAGTGTTAGGATAACAGGGCAGACTAGTAAGGGTGACACTGTCGGGGGCGTTTGCTACAGGCCACCTGATGAGGAGAAGAAGTGGTTGAAGTCTTTTAACAGACAAGTAGAAGCAGCCTCATGGTCACAGGCCCTGGTTCTCATAGGGAACTTCAGTCATCCTGACATCTGCTAGAAGAACAAAACAGCAAAGCACAAACAGTAAAGCATTGACAACAACTTGCTGACAGAGATGGTGGAAGATACCAGTGAGGAACGGTGTGTTGCTCAACCTTATACAAATGAACAAGAAAGGTGTGAAGGCTGGGGACAGCCTTGGCTACTGTGACCATGAGATTGTGGAGTTCAGTATCCTGCATGAAGGAAGCAAGGCAGCAAGCCAAATTGCAACCCTGGGCTCCTCGAGAGCTAATTTTAGCATATTTGGGGATGTTTTTGGAAGAATCCCATGTGGATGGGCTCTGCAGGAAAAAGGGTCCAAGAGAGATGGTCAATATTCAAGCACCACTTCCTTTGGGCTCGAGAATGGTGCATCCTGATGAGCAAGAAATTGGGCAAAGGAGGCAAGAGACCAGCATGGATGAACAAGGAACATCTGTCAAAAGTCACTAAAGCAGGACATATACAGGAGGTAGAAGCAGGGACAGGCCACTTGGAATGAATATAGAGATGTTGTTGGAGTGAGCAGATATTAAGACAAGAACAGCTAAGGCCCACCTGGAATTAAATCTGGTCAAGAATGTCAAGGACAACGAGAAGGGCTTCTTCAAAAACATCAACAACAAAAGGCCTGCTACTAAATGGAGAAGGAACCCTGGTGAGGGGACACAAGAAAGGCTGATATACCAAATGCCTTCTGTGCATCGGTCTTCATTGACAAGACCTTGGGAATCCCTGACCCAGGTCACTGGGAAAAAGGAATGGTGGAAGGAAGACACACATTAAGAGCTAAAACACTGCTTTGAAGGAAGAAGTGCAAAGTCTGTTGAAAGACTCTGTGATTCAAGGTTTTTTAAGTCACAAGAGGTTCTGTGTTATGTCACCAATCACTCACTTCAGCTAACAACTTCTGCCGTGAGGTTGGTCCTCACTATTATTATTTTCTTGCAAGATAATGCGGTTTAAAGCAAGAAAAATCTAAGAATTTGTCCTCAAAACCCATTCTTAGCACAAGCAAAAATAAGGCCAAAAAAGCATTAAAACCTATCAATATAAGAAATACTCACTAAACTACTTCTTAGGTCAGAATTATATTAATTAAGAGATCACTGAATCAATACATACAATGACATAATCATTAATTATTCTTATTGATATACAGTGCTTAGTTAAACTATTCCATGCAAATTTAACACAGGTTTATTCTTCCTTTACATTTTAAGTCAACATGCAATGGCTTGATAGGAAAAATTAACCTTATAAATTAGTCTAATGGCTACTCTATACTACAAAGAGAAGTAATTACCTTAGTTAATGTGAGAAAAATCTGATAAATTGAACTCTTCACTTGAAATTCAAACAAAATTGTAGCCACTCCCACTTCAATTATACATTAGCAACTCATTTATGTAGTTTATAAATATTAAACTACTTTTAAAATTATTCATTTAGCCTCCATACAAAGCATACAGCACATAGAAATACTTCAAAATGGTTAAAAAACACTGTCATCATTGTTAACAACACTGTCATTCAGTATGACACTATAGGCACTACTACTTTCCTAAAAGTAGTGGGCACTACTACCTTCCTAAAATGTAAGGCAATCATTTCTGTTTCTTGATTGGGCAACTTAAATCTGCATCTTCATCACTATGACTGAAAAACAGCAAAGAAAAACATAAAAAAGAGGGAAAAATAGTAATCCAAATAACTACTGAGCCACTGTTTTAATTTTTAGGATGCAGAATTTCAGATTCTCTTGAAGAAACTATGGAAATGACAGAAACACAAATATGGAGGAAAAAATAAGATGAATTGTAGATCTAACAGAAGTGAACTGTACCAGACTAAGGTACATGACTTTCCACACAATGGACACAGTACATTTCATCTATCTGGGATTTGGTAAAAGTATTAGTATAACAAAATTGCACAGTAAATAAATGAAGCTAGAGTGTGTTGGAAAGGGAAGTAACTAAAAGAGCTACTGGTGGACTTCCCAGCAATCAGCCATCTCATTAACATATTCATGAATTACTCTGGCACAAAAATAAGAGTGATAATAGAAAAAAATAAAGAGGCACCATCAAAACAGAAAAGGACTGACATAACGTACAGGAGTACTTGATGACTGTTATAATAAGAATTGGATGAAATTCAGTAGCACAAACTGTAAATCCATGCATTTAGGGGACAATTAATTAAAAAACATGCATCTTTCTACTATAAACTAGCAGCTTATCTCTTGGAAAAAACTGGCAAAGTGAAGGATTTGCTGGCTGTACAAGGTCATTACACACTGCCAGTATAAGGAAGCTGTAAGAAATCAAAAGAGGTGCAAAACAGAAGGAACTTTGGACCATGATGCAATGAGAAAAGAATTGGACAATGCAGGAAGATCTCATCCAAAGTACTGCACGATTTTGGTAAGACTACAACAAGAGCAGAAAATTTAAAGTTTCTGGTGGATAAATACAGGGGACACTAGAAATCTTGACACATTGTTTAGCAGCTCAAAGACAGAGAAGAAATAGGATCGCTTCTGGTAAAAACAGCAGAACAGTATGCATTGAAAAACACAATTATCTGTTAAATCTCAAAATTTCTTTTGTCATAAGATCAAGTCAGCAGAAAATAGGGGGATATTTTTTTTTATAAATTCTTCAGGCACAAAAGGCTTCTGAAATAGAATTCCTATTAGAATGAGTGCTGGGAATAAGCATATTTACAGGCAGTACTAAATGACATCTTCCTCCCACAGGAGGTCCTTTCCAATTCCATGTTCTAAATAACACTTCTATCACTCATACTATTACCCAAAACAAAATAAAACACCCCAAACAGCAGAAAATTTAAAAATTAATAATAATTCCAGAAGGAGAAAAAAAGCTCATATATATATATGAGCTTTTAAAATTATGTTTAATTTTGGGGTTATCAACATAATCCTCAAATAGTTTCCCTTATGTAAGATCAGAAAACCAGAACTGCTGCTTCACTTACTGGTACAGCGTTTTATGGCAGGGACAGAGGCTGGAGTTTGCATGAAAGTGCCATGAGTGGTTTCTATATTCAATCCTCAATTTTCTCAGAGCAAAATCTTATAGCAGAAAAAGCAAACAAATCTCTCCCACCTAAGTTACAGATCAATCACAGAAAAGTCACAACAGAATGAACTCTCATTTCAGGTCTATACGGTCAATGCTTAAGGAAAAGAAAGGTTTTAGCAAACCTGCCAAAAAGGTTAAGAAAATTAATTCCTGACTTTCATCCTGCCCTCAATGACAGCAAAAGGTGCTATAGCCAGGTATTGGAGTACCCTTTTTAAAAAGGGTTTACTCTGGAGTGCAACAATCATTTCCAGACTTTGGAGGCAAACCTCATTAATGCAATACATACAGAATTCCTCTCTCTCCTGCCTACTCAGATAAATTTAGGCAGTTACTTTCCCTTCTCTATAAATAAAACAGAAGTCAGTAGCAGAAAATTGCTATCATACAATTATCTAGATCATCACACAGAAGGCATGAACACGGAAAATCAATCCCATCTCATCCAGAATAGGAGGCCAGTGTTTTCATAGAAGAGTCTGGCAAGAAAAGCCCTCAAGAAGTGGCCTAGTGCAACCTCCTGCTCAGAGCAGGCTTAAAGACACAAGGCTGCTAAGCAGCCTGTCCAGTCACCTCTTGATGATGCTGCAGGGATAGAGATTCCCTAAACTCCCTAGGGATTACTAGGATGTATGAGAACTCTTTTCTTCTAGTTGATTACTGTGTAGTAAGAACAGTTATTCTGAGTGTGAGAATTTGAATAATGAAATGGAAAAAAAAAACCTAGTCATAAAGTTCTTACTTTTGCAACCATTCTACATTAAAATAAATTTTGCTTGGTATATCTACTCTTCTAACACATTCAATATTTCAGACAACTGAACTACCATTATAGGTTAAAACCAACATATGCATGCAGATTAATTTTCCAGGTAAAAACAACACACAAGATTTAAGCAAATTTGTCTATTTAATTAAACAATTTGTTTTGTGCTTTATTTTTATTTTATTAACATTTTCAAAGAGTAGAAATAGAGCCCAACTAAGTATATTTTTCAGGGCCTTAAATATCATTTAAGATATTTGCTATAATCCAGAAATTTGCACAAAAATGAAAAACACTTTCAAAAAACAACAATTATTCTACATACCAACAAGCCTTATTACATTCAGTGTAGTGTTGGTTAGAATAGGTGCATTCACTTTATTCAGGTTATAATCTGATCTCTTTCTGCTCCTCAGAGTTTCTCGAGAAACACTTTAAAAAAAAAATAAAACAAAATACAGCACACGTGAAAACATTCAAAGACATACAAATGAAATTTAGTGGAAAATGTACTATTCCTCCCCCCTTCTTTCACATGATAGCATGTCTTCCAGTGCAGCATTTCATTTATGCCAAAGCACAATAGGGTCAAGATTCTAACATTTAAGAAAGAAGCCTGATCTAATTTACACAGAATTGTGCTACAGAAGGAATTTTGACTTTTATTCTAATGCTGGAGCTCTGCAGGCCCTCTGTCTTGCCCAAAAAGTCATTTCAGTCACTCTGAATCAAATTCACAATTCACAGAGAAAATAAAAACAACACAAGTCACAACAAAACAGAGGCAGATTTGCCAGCTACAGCTGAGAGTTACCACCTAGAAATAGAAGCAATTTTGAGGAAAGTGAAACTAAAAAAGTCATTAACTTTTTCATAAATTTTAGTCCTGAAAGAGGCAGGAAGTTGGAGTCAATGATATTTATCCAACTAGACACATTTCAATTTTCTTTAAGAGAAACCCTCTGCCAGCTGCTATACCTCAAAATTATATTCTTCCAAAAATTTCAATTTCACAGCACAAACCTATGGACAGCAACTCTTGTTTGTTCCAATTAAATTATTTTTAACTATATCTCCACCACTCCTTTGAAAGGAGGCAGTTTACATGGTATACCTTATAGAAAGAATCATGCTAACAATATTTTATCCCTAAGAGTTATCTTGTCCAAGTGATGGCATTCTAGCTGTCCTGCAAACCCTACATAAAAAAATGTTAGCCTGCTTCACAGTCTGAATGTACATCTAAGTTATACAGTGTCCTACACATAAACTTGTTTTCAGATCCTTTTAGAGAATAAAAAGTTGGCTTTTAAATATGAATATATATAAATAAAATACTTTTTATATACATCAAAATAGAATATGTATATTCATTTTTATATATGTATGTGTGCATTAAATAAAAAGAGAACTTAAAATTGAAAAGTACTGTCTTCAAGCTATGGAATAATCTTACTTTTTTTCTTAGCCTGCAGAAGTTTATTGTTCTGCAGAAGCCCAAAACTCAAAGCATTTGTCTGCAAACAACCACTTTTGACACAACAGAAATTACACATATACACAAGAGCTGCTACAGAAGGACCTTCAGTTAACATCTAGTCTTTACTAACCAGTTTTCCACTACCTGCTTCAGAGATCCTTTATCTGCTTTCAAAATGTTCCTTCCTTCAGGTTTTCTCTGCAATAATGATGAGTGGTTTAATGTTCCTCCCCACTCTGGAGACTCTAAGTGCTGAGCCTTCTAACTGTGCAGGCAGCATAATGTTTACTTGATTATTCTGTAATCTACAATCACTGTTGTAGATTACAGAAACTGAAACTGAACTAATTAGAATACTGAGATGAAAAGTATGTGAATTAGACCAAGGACACACATACAGCCTACTTACCTCTTTATTGGGGCATCTCCTGTCTGCTCATCCACATAATCTCTTTTCAACTCTTCAGGAACATCACTGTCACTATCATACTCTTGATATGCACTTTTTTCTTGTTCATCTGATTCATACTGGTAAAAAAAAAGAAAAAATAAATTGACTACCATTATTTTTGTTATAATATTATCACTCATTTAATGTTGCACTTTGGTCACTTTTTGGCTTTTACCTTGATTGGGATACAAATAACTTTGCTGGTTGAAAGGCTGCTGACAATGTTCTTTAAAAATGCAGCAGGCAAGTTATATTATATTGATTAGGTAAATACCTGCATCATTCTATTTCAGCTACCAATAATTTGTGTTCCTTCCTAGTTGATGTATAAAGTACCCACATATTTGAGCTTTTATTTTCTTATAATCTGAAAAATAAGCAGTAATAAATCCTCAAAATTCATCCATACAATGGCAGAAAAAAAAAAAGAAAGGAAAAAACCCTGGCACTGCATTGCATAATAGTTAATAATTATTGAATTATTGCAAGAAGAACTAAACTATTACTTCACAAAAATACTGCTTTATACTGTACACATTTAATTAAGAAAATAACACGATAACAAAAAAATAACTTGCAGTTATGCAGAAGGCACCTGCACTTGAAGAGAGACACTTTTCCTTAACACATACTCTGCTTTGAAGCCACTTTATCCACACAGTGACACAGGTAACACACTCTGGTTCCAGGATCCTTAAGAAATGGCAGCCAAAACACACTAGGGCATATATATTTTTTTCAGTCACACATGCCTTGACCCCAAGTTGCTGAGAGTTTTCAAGTCTAGCACCATGAAAGCACTATGTACAAAAGCAAGAACCCCACAGCACAAACAAATTGAAAACAAAAACAGCTCAGGTGGAAAAAAGAGAATGTAGTATGAGACACTCAAAAGAAATGTTTAGACCAATAGTATTCCCAGGCAAAACATCTGCATCATGAACATTTTAGACAAAGCAAAGTTGTAAAGAAAGTAGCTCAGTTTATTTCAAAAATGAGCTGAGGTCAGCGTTGACTAAGGACAAAAAGAACCACAGTTTATCTAACTTGACTGGGACATCAGCACAGAGAATTACCACCACTTATTATGCATTAACATATAATAAATGACGTGCTGATTCAATTAAAATCCAGTGAAATGATAAATTGACCACAAATTTTTAACTACCGTTCATATTGATGTAAGAATCTGTCAATTGACATTAATGAACTCTCTTAACATCATAGAATAAGAGGGATTTTGAGATTTTTTTTTTAACATGGAAAAATACTTTTATTATTCCCTTCAATCTAATGCTATTAGTGATCTGGAACAGCTATTTATGAGATAAATGCATTTGTATTTTAAAGTATGCATTAAATAAGAACTATTAAATAGTGACCTCAATCTGAAGAGACCTTATAAATCTATTTGAATATACACAGTCTGCAGTAAAGTTTTCAAGTGCTAAAATAAATTCAGGTATCTTGCAGCAGTAATGAGGTGAAGTGTTAAGGCAATCCATTCAAACCAACCCACAGGAAGCTGTAAGATTCATCAAAGTTCAAGAATGTTACAATACTGGAAGTTAACTGTATCACAACAGACACATTTTAAGAAGCTACAGATAAGGGACATAAAGCATCTCACCAAAGCTCAAGATACAGAGCTGAGCTAATTGGGTCCAGAGGCCACATTTTGCAACATCTAAGCACTTTAAAAGACTTTAAAATTCTCAAAAGAAATCCTGACAGGTCTTCCCACCCTACAGATAAACTGACAAGTAAATTAAATGTCTTTATCATGCTACTTCTTTCTATATTTGGCAACATGCCTATATTCTCTGGAAACAAACCTCCATCTCAAATAATTCAAATTTTCAGTGCTAAGATGTGCCTCCACCTTAACTGGTCAGTCACTGAAATATAAAACCTTAGCAAAAATTTCATCCTGTGTTGTTTAAGCAGGTTATTTATCTTTCTATGTAAAGAATAACAAAATAGGTGTACCTTCTCCATTTTAAACAGGAATTTTCTCTGTGCCAGCACTTTGGAACCGACAGTTATGAGACCGAAACGTTAAAGGTTAATGGCTCAAGCAATCAGCAATTTGCAAGGGCAGCAGGTGCCCTGCTGAGGCCAGGTTTGCACAGCCAACTGTGTGCTGGCAAAACCTCTGATCTCCATAAGACAGAGGAGGTGCACACCCATCACCGAAGGATGACCATGAAAAACCAGCCTTTGTTTAGCAACAAGCCATTTTTTGACCCAGATATGGAAAAAGGTCAGTAGATCAAAACAGATCCTGCCAGATAGGATAATGCTTTTTATCATGACAATGACAATCCCATGAGGAGGTATCACATAAGCCTTAAGGTATTCAACCCATCTGATAATGCATAATTGGCTCAATTAAGCCAGGTCAAACAGCAGTCAAGTTATTTAGAAGGGGCCACAAACCATCAAAGACCCCCAAAATGCCCCCAGACTCATTTCTGCAGCCTTCCACCAGAGGACTGCACATGATTCACAGTGTTGAAGCAGCCAAAACCACCCCTCCAGTGGAGGTACCTGGCTGCTCCCCCCTGAACATGAATGTCTATTAACCCGGTGAACTTTCATGTTTGGTGGCTTCCCTCAGCCTCAACAGATCAAGACTGTGGCCATCACTTTGACCAATGGACACTGAAATTGTAAAAACCAAGTCCCGGTTGGATACATGAGTTGTATTATCTTTCCACTACCTACTCTTACCCTTTCCTTCTTTTTTTCTTTGTATATTTCCTTAAGTTACATTTTGATATTTTTATAGTGTTATATTACTATAGATAACAACATGCTAGATAAAATGGCTACCTATGTCATTTCCATCGAAACCAAATTGTTCTAAAATAAACCTGCCATTCATATGTATGTATAAACACCAATCATCCAGTGTTGTTTCACTCTAATCCATCCCAAAGGATCTATCAACATCAACCTCAGTTACCCTGCCTCTGGGACAGAAATGCAGAGAGGAGACTAAAAATGTCAAAAGGGAAAGTAGGACAGTTATCTGTAGAGTACAGCCACCTCAGTCATGAAATACCTTCGTTCCAATACCAGCCCTGGGAGATATCCTGTACACAAGTTGATTAACTCGTCCTGTGCCACCATTCACAATTTGTCAGAGAGACAAATTTGTCTGTTTTACACTCATGCTTTGTAACTCATGCAGGTTGCAAAGAGTGCCAGTAAGACCTGCAGGACCACTACTTCTCTCACGAGCCTGCAGTTTCTGTGACAGTGGGCCCTTTGAACACTAACAATTCAGTGATTCTGTCTTACTGACAAAAGGCAGCAGTGTGACACTTCACGCTGGCAAAAGCCAACAAAATAGTGTCTCCAACATGTTCATCAGCATTTGCTACCTAGTTTTTCATCAAATGATTTAATGCTTCCAAAAGCTTAGCACAGAGTAAGTAAGACAATGTCTTCTAAATTTTTCTTCAAGCTAGAAACAGATTCTGAGGGGTAAAATGTTAGAAATGGAAAGACCAAAGAAGGTCTGTCCTAACTTGCATACAAAGTTTTCATATCTCATGCAAATGTTCAGACAGAAATAAAAACACCTCAATCTATCCATAGCCAAGAAATTAAGACAATTCTACAAACCCCTTCTACAAGTGTAAGTATGCTGTTTACAAGGCACTAAACAAAAAATATGGGAACAATGTAAGCTCTCAATCAGTAGCAGCAAACTACAAGGTATCAGAGGAGCTTGAAATCACTGAGCAGCAATTATTCTTTTTTGTTCTTGAGATGTTATCCAGCCTCAACAGCACAAGTTAAGCCCAAGAAAAGATATTCACCAAAGGGATAAACAATAACAAAAGCTTAAACAAAAACATGATAATGTAGCATTTAAGAGAATGGTACAAAGTTTTACATTGAAACACATTTGATCACTGATAGATTTTGACAGGCTTCTGAAAAAAACCCAGACAGTTATTGTTCAGTTTTATAGAAGAACCTACAACAAAGAGAGTGTCCTGAGCATTGCAATTACAACTAAAAATGATGTAACAAACATCAGAAAAATCACAGCAAATCACATAGGAGTGAACAAACACAACAAAAGGAGCAACCTACAACAATTCTTTCCTATGAAGCCAGCAAACAAGTTCTAAAATGCAAAATTACCTCCACAAAGAAAACTAACTTAAACCCCTGGAAAAACACTAATTTAGGTGGAACATGTCTTGCCAACCCTCAGGAATGCTTGACTTCAGTGGAAAAAAAGCACTGATTCAGTGCAAAACAAACTGAACTTTAAACAGGATGCCTGGCTTTCTGCATTTTTAAAAGCAAAGCAGCACAGTACTGCAGGCAACAGATTCCTGTACTAAGGCACATCACCATCACTGCCTCACAAAATAAATCATCATTTACTGAAAGCACTATTTGCTTTTTTTTCCCTGAAACACTCCGTACCCCGTTGGAAGCTAACACGTCTTCTGTCTCATCGTCCTTGCTGTCGGCCTGGATCTCGAAGGGGTTTCCCCCGGCGCAGTACTGCTCAAACAGCGTCACCGTCGATGAAGCTGCAGAGGCAGGCTGCTTACTGGGCGACACGGACGGCGAACGCGACTGCTCCAGGAACTTAAATTCCTACCAGCAGAAATAAAACACGTTTTCATCAGGCATTTTCAATATTACTATGGCTCCAGTTCCATAAAAACAAAGGATAACAACAAACTTGTGGACAATTAATTTTAGCTGCTTATTTAAACATGCTTTTCACGCTGGCTCAAGTCAACCTCAAAAGTGACAACCTTATGCTGCTTGTCTTTGTACTTTTAGAAGTTTTCTGCTACAACATGCAATACATCTGCATTCTGAAAGCATTTGCTGTCTAAAACTAGGTGAAAATTGTGGTTTTTATTTTACAGAAATAAGGAGATAAAAAATACTTAAATTCTATCCAAAAATACAGTTTTCTTTACACGAGTTACCTAGTAATTTACTAAAGCTGAAATTTTCTTGATGATATTTTATTTTTTAAAAGTTGTCAAGATTTTTTACTTCTTAAAGCCACTGCAGTTTCTGACCACTGGGTGAGTACACAAACTTTTCAAGTGTAAGGACCAACCAGGATCCAAAAGGCATTATTTTTTTACTTTTTTTTTCCTAACAAAACACAACTATCTCAGATGACACACCATTTTTATCTATTAAACTCTAGCTATTGATATTCATAATGGTAAAATGTACATTCTCATTTAACTAAAGGTTCAAAGATTAAAACACATGCAGCTAAAAGGACTACAATGTTAGATTTCTGTTTGCTTAAAAAAACAGTAACTTTCTGCCACTTTCTGCTGCTCCAGTCCCTTGAGCAGTATGTACAGATTTACAATCCCATTTCTTTATTAAAAATACTATTTCTTTTGCTGCTGGATGCTGCTGAGGGTCCTCCCTCCCTTTCCCTACATACTTTTACTGACCCCGTAGCCTATTGCTTACTTCTACAGTTAACTCCACAGAGGTTGCAAAATGATCTTGCTTAACATTGCTGTGCTAAAACATTTCTGAACTTCAGTTTTAGCTTTAATCACAGGCACCATGTTTTATTTGGCAAAACAAGTTTAATTTCATCCACGACATGCTAAAAATCAAAAAAATCACTTCAGATGATTAGAAGGTGAGTACAGTAATTACTTGCTTTCAGTTGGACTTCACCACAGAAGATTTTTTTTTCCTGTCCAAATGAGGTGGTATGACCTATGTTTCCAGAAATAGATGCCAAGTTGGTACAAGCTAGTGAGTGCTCATGCAACTACTTTCAGGCACTCAGGTTTTAGCATCCTACTGTCAGATAAATAATTTAGAAATTAAAAACAGACATATTAACAGTACATTGAAACAGGAAAATTAAAGGCTAACATCATGCTTACAACTCTAGCTAGCATCTTCCATAAATCTGCCTGCCTGAAACAGAAACACTACTGTTTCAAAACCATTTGACTTTTAAGTTTCTAATATCATGAAGTAAAACTGAGGAGCTTTTAGAAGCCATTAAAACCATTTGTACATAGTTCATGGATCTTACTACTTCTTAGAAGACCGTGACTCTTAGTTATTAAATATTAATATATTTGTATACTTTATCCATAGAACATACATGAAGCTGCAAAATACTAAAGCTTGATTTAACAGGACAAAGTTCCCAGGTCTCATTCTCCAAAAACATTCTTAGCTCTTCAAGACGGGTCCTGAAACACAAATGAATAATTTTAATTGGCAGAAAGAGTAAATTACAAAGTTAGCAATTACTTCACTTCTGCAGTGAAAAACTCCTTCTAAAACCGTACAAAAGGTTACACTTTAAAGCAAGTATTTAAGCCATTCTTCTAACCAACAAACCACCAAAAGCTGTGCCTACCCAAACAGTGTATTTTTTATGACACCTCCGGAGAAAGTCTCAAAGAATATATATCTCTCAAATTTGTAAACTAATTTTTTTAGTCAAAACCATTACAAATTATAGAGGGACATGTACAATTATGCAGAAATACTGGATCTTTTTCCTCTGTAAACTGTAGAAAGCAATATAATATACACAAACACTCCACTAGCAGCACAACAGCTTCTGAGAGCCCACATAAGAAAGATGCTTTTTTCAAACACACTGAAGACAACAGAGAGCAAAGGGAAGTGGAAAGAAATAACATTCTACAGACATACCAACTTTTTAAAGAAAAAACTTAAATGGCTATTAGTCTCTAATTTTCTTCATAGCTCAATTTTGCTTTGGTATCAATACAGTAATAAGGACAAGTAATCAAGCCATTACATCTCTGCATTTCTTCTGTTGTTTTTAATCACTAGAAAAGCCTCCACTCTGTCACAAGCAGAAATATCTTTGATAAAGGAAAAAAAACTTGCCACATAAATGAAACATATAGGAAAAGACAGCAATGAATGCTTTTTGAGATCACACTGTTCTATCTTTTCCTCTTAATATAGGGCATATTGTTTTGTTTAACAAGTAACAGTTGGTAAATTATGCACTGGATTTCTAATTAGGCAATAAAATATCCTATGAATACCACAACTCCAATAATGAACTACAACCACCACTAAAATTAAAATTTGCTTGCCACAATGAGATAAGCAAAGTGCTGAATTGTGAATACAGTTTGCTGTGTTTATTTAGATTCCCAAGTTAAATACAAATAGACTTTAAATGCTATTTTCAGGGCATTGAGCACCCATAGCTTGCAGATCTTCTCACAGTAAAGCCAGAAGAAACAACAGACAGAGATGCTGTGAAAACCAGCATTACAGATTAAAAGTCTTTGTGAGGGAGACTGAGGTGAGAGTCATAGAAAAGCAAACATTCAAAAGCCACACAACAAATATTCAAAAGCCAGGTTTTGTAGCATTTAGTATCTGAAACCAAGTCTCTGACAGAGCACTTCAACAAACAAACAATTTTTACCAGCATATACATTTAGAAAGGGGAATGTATGAAGATCTGATGCATTCATTCTCTGAAAAGCTTAAGTGACCAGACACACCTTTTTACAAGTAAATTGCATTTCAAAAATCATCTTATTAACACTCTTTGCTAAAAGCCCATTCTGATTTATCAGAACAATCAGCTTGCACCCAAAAAAAAAGCCTTCCTGTATGCTCTAGTATTACGTTCTCTTCTATGTTTTTTGAATCACACAGCCAATTCCTTTCAATATTTTCTCTATGTTGGCAGTTCTCCATAACACCACACTGCCCAGGAGACCACGTATGTCAAACTACACAAAGAACTGATTACTCCTGGACTCTAAGCATTTCAGCTCTGTGGAGCTTTCATGTACTAATGAATCCTTAAAAGCACTACTGCTTCTCTTTTTTCCCCCTCCAATTAAATACCCAAGAGAAGTGAAAGCCACATTAGCTTGATCTGAAAAGGCAAGATGCTTAAAGCTTTATATAAAACAACCTAGGGGATATAGCTGTGAGACAGGTTTTTTATGTTTTTCCTTCTGAGAATGAAAACATCAGCCAATTAATCTTTACAATACCCATGCAGCATAAAACACACAGAAAGTATTAAAAGGTTTCATATAATTTAATTCATGTCAATAAATATTTAATTGTATTTTCACAAGAATTACATTATCTCAAAAATCACAAGTTCATTATCTTAAATAACACAATTTTTTGTAAAAAAATACTATTTCTATACATATTCCAGCAGTGTTCCTTAATCTTTATTTTACTCAAAGACAATTCAGAAAATTAGCCTATGATTACTTAAGCTGTTAAACATACACAGAACTGTAACAGTCAAAATTATATTTACTTAACCCAACAAGGCATTGTCATAAGTCAGTGTAGTAAAAGATGGTTAGGTAGACTAAAATTGGTTCATGAAATTCTGTCTAGGATTCAGAAAAATTTCAAGAAATAAAAATAGGTGGCATCTCCTGACAAGACATAATGTGGATCTGATTAAGGCTCAAGTTTTCCAGACAACTGGAACTGAGGTCTTGATCAAATGACAAGAATTCCTAGGTACAAACTACCAAAGCTGGAAGAAATTCCAAACCACATTCGCATCGTCTGATTTTAGACACTGTTTCATGTCGTCCTTGCCCTAATTTTCATACTTCATGGATTTTAGGCAGAAAGCCTCAGACTTTTCAAATGGCTCTGGATGTATGAGCTGTATGACAGCTCCCAAACAAGAGGAAAACAGATCAAGACTAGGAAAGTAGGCATTTCCTAGAACATGGAAGGCTATTTCTTCTCATATCTTCCTAGTTTTTACACGCAGAAAGAACATAATGCTAGACAACTGGAATTAAAAAGTTGTCAATCACCAAAACCAAAACATTTCTAAAATCAAGACAACTAAAAGAAACAAACAGAAAGATAAGTCTTGATGCTCTTATAGCCATATATCATATCTGAGTCCAGAGAATGCCTGTCCATGACAACACATGACTGGCCTCATGTAATATGACAATAGAGCTGACTGAAATGTAATTACATCCTGCCAACGAACAAGCTGTGAAAACACGACTCAGAAGGACAGACTCAGTTCTAAATATCTTACTCGATTCAAGACAGAATTGCATATTGAAAAAACACTTCATAGTCATGAGTCTTCTCATGATGTCATAGTCATGATGAGTCTTCTTAAGCAATAGCATGGAAAAAGAAGACACAATTTTGCTACAAAGTACCGGACTTCAGAGGCATTCCTTCTCAGGATGCCAGGAGACAAGAGGTAAACTAAAAAACTACTGAAATTCTACATTAAAAAGTTGTTCATTTTTACCTGACTTGTCTGCTGCAGAACTATAGTTTTCCACAAACACAATGGAAACAAAGGCTTCTCTATCCTCCCCCCTTCTCCAGGGTTCAGAGCCTTATTGTCATCAGAAAACATACTCTGCTGTCAACCTCAACACAGGAACATTATGCAGTAGAATTCCTTTGGAAAGCATTTACTCAACAATAATAAATGTCATTAGAATCATCTACTGCACATATAATAGTCTCACCTGTGGTATGTTTTGAAATAGTTAACGCTTTGTTTTCTGATAGATTCTTGCAAAACTTCAGACTTACTGCCACAAAATTCTTCTCCAACTTGCATCAGCCTAGAGTAATAAAAGAAAGTTTAGACATCTTTATCGATTTCTTAATACTGCTGTTCCAACTGTGAGTGTAGATGTACCTTGGTAAACACAGAGTACCAACATTAGATTGCAATGTTAAGGTTGCGTTCCACAAAAGTTCATGTCTCATTTTCTTTCAAATGTGTGCCATACACATAGAGACAAAGAGCCATAAGCAAATTAAATGTATTTTTGAGAGCCCAGTACACAGGGCAAGCTGTCAGTTCAGTCTCAGTCTGTCATTTTATTACCAAAACAGAAGGATATAATGCTGCACAGGTTGGCAGTACCCCATCATTTTTCTGCTTGACTCAGACCCCCTTTAAAAGCTCTTACAAAAAAAAATTGCTAGACCTGCACATACCTTATCGTAAAAGGAGACAATACTGAAATCATGTCACACTTAAGCAGCAAAGAAGGTCATGCTACCTCTCCTAAATAGATCCTCATAAACTCTTACATATAGAAGAATTGCTCTTCAAGCTATCAGCACATTTGAATGAAATTGGCATCAAAATGCAAATATCAGCCTTAATCAACAGTGCTATCTGATCAGAGCTCATTTGTGGACACGTATTTAAAGGTCTTACGACCACACCAGCATACCTGCTGATAACATCAAGTACAAATATGAAGTCATCGTATTTGAAGTTAGACAGATCTGTTCCCAGAAGATATGTTTTCACTTTCAATTGAACATCCTACAAAACACAAACAAGTTTTTGTGTACTTAATACACTGAAAACAAAAAGTGAAGGCTTGGATGCCTGGTTCATTAACAGTTGTTGGTTGCTTGCAGTTAAAAATTCTTTTTTTGAGATTTAGAATAGAATTCCATTTTCTGTAACATGGGTAATTTCTCTAAAACAATTTTATAATCCATTTCTTTAGCACTTTGTACAACAGATAAAGTCAATCCTAGATGCTTTATTGTCAATGCAAAAACAGAACTCAGCTTTTTCATTATAGATTTTGGGTGACACTGCACACCAAACTGATCCAGCAATCACACCAGGAATACCATGAAATCAGTCAGGTTCACAAGGCTCCAGGCTCTCCAGAGTTATGGTTATACCAGAAATATAAAGCGGTATACAGAGAAAAGCACATGAGAAGAAAAGAGATTGTGTGGCAGCACACAGGTTGAAAGAAAGAGGATCAGACTAAAAGTCCTGTTACTATGTTTTGGTATCTTGACTGAGTTTGGAAGCATTGCAACCACTGAGTCATGGAAATTTTATTTCCACGGTCACTTTAAAAAAGCCACTTTAAAAAAAATCTGGAGGCATTTTTTTAAGAACATTAGTATAAATATAACCATAATTAATACTGGAGAGGTGGAAGGGGAGGAATAAGTACTTAGAGGGAAACAAAATTCAAAACCCATACCTGCCATATTCGTGAAAGCCCATGCTCCAATTTCTTTTTTACATAGTTGCGGTCAAAACTGTTCTCTTCAGTTCCAATCACATTGTTGCCATCTGAAACTTCAGGTTAAAGGCATTTTAATTATTTCCAAAAGCTTTGTAAGTTATCCTACACAGAATTATATTTGCTTAGCTATTGCCATATTATTGATAATGCAAACTCCAGAAGAACTACTTTGCTCTAAATTTTTGAACAGAAATGAATAATGCACATATAAGCATATAAGAACAACATAAAAATGCAGTCCAGGACAGTTTCATCACCTGCGTACCAAACACCTGTCCCAGTAGTGCTCCTTAGGTAGTAACGTACTGCAAGGATCACAGTAAGAGCTCTGACAAATTAATTTTCCTGATCTTTCATGGAAGATTAAATGAAACACAGACAGAATCTAAGAATCTAATTTCTATGAACAGAAAACCTCTAAGTGGATTTAACCTTTTCCAGACTATCAAGGAAACAAAACCAGCACTCTTAGCCAGAGCACACTCTGTGTGTTTCTGCAACCTCCTCTCTTTTGAACTTTTGCAAACTGAAGGCAATGCTAAACAAGTCAGTGTCTTTGACCTGTTCTCTAGATTAAGACCAGAGTCCCTGTACTCCCAAACTGCCATTCATGAAGGAATGGTTGGACAGACACTGCAATATAGATGTTATTGTTCACTAAAAAAATCAATGGAATATTCTCTCCCTGTCAGACTCCCAGTGGTCTTGGTTTATCGCCGGTCATGCTAAGAGGTCTTGTTTCCAGTCTTTTAATGAACTGCACTGCAGCTAATTTCACACATGCAAACACATTAATTTAGGATAATTTCCTTGAAAATCAAGGACTGCACAAGCGTTTACACATTTTGCATTGAGGAATTTGGAACAGGCAGAGAACACATATTCATAACTCCACATAAAAATGAGGATCAAAACCACCCAGGAGTTATTATTCTAGATCCCTGATTTAAATACAGTGATTCTTCAGATTTTTCAGTATTTCTCAAAATTCAAAAAGGCAGGTTTCAGTCATAACAAAAGGTTTTTGTTTAATCTCTGAATGGTAGAGGAAAGCAAAAAAAAAGGACTCAATCAAATCTCTGTCTTCTAGCTTCACTCTTTGAATACTAAGCAGGTCTTGCACAGAATTTACACAGAACTATAAAGGAAACATTCTGAAAATTAAAATGGTCAAAATTGAATTTACATCCCACGTTATTTTCTTCTCGCTTTTCTTTGAATCTTTAACAGATACTAGAGCTGTTACCAACTTTTACCCCTAGGATTACACATGTGAAATCAGAAGTTTAAATGCTATAGAGACCATTTTACCACTCACTTTCAGGTCTTCTGTTAGGTCACTGTCTCACAAATACATGTAAATTACATCAACATCATAGTAAATGTCATGCTATGTGCTGAACCAGGCAAGCCCTCACACAAACCAGTGTAACTTCGAAGATCACTTTGCTTTGAGCAGGAAAAACAAAAATTATCTGCATAGGTCCCTTTAAAATTCATTTTCTGTTTGATTCTTTATTAAAAATATAAACAATGCTCTGACCATAACAAACAGTGTAATGGAAAATTTTCCAGTAAGTAGTTTATTTTGAGGGATGAAACCCCATATTACAGCAATTTACTGCTTAGCATACAAACAACAAAATCATAGACTTAGTAGCTCATTAAATATGGCAGAGATACAACGTTCATTCCATGTTATGTTGATAATTTTAGTTCACTAATTTGATCTTCAGTTTGATTAAACAAGTTCTACACGTACAAAAGAAACACAGAATTAAGAATAAGTTTCACTACGAAAATACAAAGAGCTTTATTTATAATGTCTTTCAAGTCCAGCTTCTCACTTCAACAGCTGTACTTGTGCCCTAAGATCAAGAGTCCCTTGACACATTTAAGGTACTTTCTAAGAGTGCTGAGATTAACTGGGACAATACTGGGACAGCCATGAGTTCCCAAAACAATAAAAGCCAGATATAGTGGTACATCTACTGCTCCAGTCTGTGGGGCTTATTTGAAGAACAATTTCAGCATAATCTCCTGAACTGCCTTCCTGGTTCCCTCTGACATACATGCTCATTTTACAGGAATTTTACTCTTTGACTTTACCACATATCACAGCCATCAAATCAATAAGCATGAAATGAGAATTCCCCGTACAGTTTCAATAATTACTGTAGAATAAGCAATGAGTTTTAGAAAAACAACAACCAGTAGATATTTACAGTCCCTCTGAAATTACACTGTACTTCTAAAATTCCTTTCTATGTGCTTTGTCATTGCTGAGGTATTTCAAAAAGTGATTCAGCAGATCACTACATTTCAGCTGTACATTATAGCTAAGCTGGATGTCCAAGAAAATTAAAAACTGTGTAACAGAAGGTTAGTAGTAAACATTTCAAAACACTCTGGCATGCATTTAAAAGCAGTGCATCTAAAATTATGCCTCTGACTGTAGAGATCTCTTCATTAGGCTTAATGGCTTCTGTAGAAGGCTTTAGAGTGCAGATTGTTTTCTTTCCTCAGGATGTCACAAGTATTGACTCTAAGGGTAACTAGTTTTATAAGTACATATGTAGCTGAATTAGGAGTCTACTGTGACCATTTTTCCATGAAGTTCTTTACGGTACCTGCTTGATTCTACAGCTGCAAAAACCACAGCAAAATGGACACAAGAGAAGAAAATGCAACTATTTATTTAAACCGTAAATGTAAATATTATTGAGAATGGGCAATTCAAGCAAAACTCTAGAATCTTTCTTCACACTACATTACAAAAGCAAATATTTCAACTCTGAATTTCACATCTGATACAGCTATAAAAACTTTCAACTCAAGCAATGGCTTCAACTCAAAAAACAGCTCCAGCAATCCAAAGTAATTTTTTTAACACAAAAAAAATAAAAATTTCCATTATTTTGTTTTTAAGATTCAGCACAAAAGGGAAGGACCCTTCCCCTAAGCACTGTTTAAAATCAAATCATTTCTATCTGCAAGACTGGCATACACAAATATCCATTAAAAAATTAACCTTATACCAAAGAGTAAAAAAATACAGTGAGTGCTTTAGTCCTTAATGCACACTATCAGCAAAAATGCTGAAGGCACTGAGTCAAGACCACAAAGATACCAACACATAAATTAATAACCTGAGCACAAGGAAAGTTATTTCCAAATATCAGAAGTTTTGTTTCCAGAGGTTTCTTACCAGAAGACACAACTGCGGCCTCATCTTGGTCATGGCTCTCATGCCACTGCATTGTTCGGTAGTAACTGAGCATGACTTCCCAGAGGGCTTTGCAGAGATCAGCAAGGCATGGAATGTAGCTGTCTGATGTGATGTGCTACAGAACAACAAACAGCATTGGGAAACTTCAAAATGGTGTATGTTTTTTGCTGCAGCAACCCAAACCATAAGGAACTCTTCAAATTCATACAGCTGAGCTGACATACATCAGTTTCATTGTCAAATGTATTTTAAGAAGTGACAGATTCCTGATTTTGGTCAACTAATCAAATACTGTCCAAAAGCACAAAGTGATTTTGTTAGCATCTTCTTTTTAATTTCCTCAACTGGCCTGTATGTTAACTACCTCTTACATTTATTTTACAGTGACACAGATGCAGAAGTAAGGCCATCTCACAATCAGAGAGATGCAGCCACCCCTGTGTGTCAGACTTTTGTACCGCAGTGCTACAGAGAAGCCTTCCTGGCAAATACCCCATTGGGTTGAATATCTTTAAAGTAGGAAAAAAAAAAAAAAAAAAAAACAACCAAACTTGCTGATTCAGCAATTTGCTCTACTTACTTATCAGGAAATGTTATTCTTAGTGTATTTCAGGGCTTTTAGTATCTCAAATCCAACTTTCAGGTGAACAGGAAGAAAGGATTACTTACTAAATACCAAGGTAATTCAATTTAAACTAAGGAAACAACTGAATTTCTTTGAGCTTATACTAGAATAAAGAAAATCAAAACTTGAGACTGAAGCAGCAAAGCTTTGCCCTGCTCCAGAAATATTCAAAAAGAGAAAACACGTAAAAGCATGGCATATTGCTAAGAAAAGAAAGACTCAACAATGAATCAGTGACCCTGAGTAGACAGGCACTAACTCTCATAAATGCTTAAGAATTTCTGAAAACATTACTCTTTGTAAAAGATTCACATTATTATAATATTCAGTATCTGATTTCCAAAAAGATGCCAACAAACCAAAGAAAAAAGCCACTATAGTCCACCACTACCCATCTACAATGGAAAGCAAGATGAGTTCATTTTGACAGATTTTCAGAAGCACACAGCAGCACACCTGCCTCAAAAAGAATATTTCAATTTTATATGACTTCCCTTGCTTAATTAGAGTAAGTACTCCATAACCCTTTACATGTTAAGGGCATCCTGGCTTAACAGCATAGGCAGTCTGAAGAAGGTTCTCACTTGAACGAAATGAAGAGAAAGAGGGCTCGTATTTCAGTCTTGAACAATTTATTCCTCAACAACTGAATGCATGAGATGAAAACCTGCTGCTTTTTCTCCAGGAAGTTAGAAATTGAATTGCCATGATAGCTTATCTTATTCAGCAGCCTGATTTCATAAATGCATTACAACAGACAACAACCAACACTGAACAGCATAGTAAGAGGCCAAAATTTCCCATCACAGCCTGTTCCTAAATATCTAACGGTTACCAAGATAGTAATGAAAAATTTAAAAAGTAAATTTCAATGCAATTGCAGCTATATTCACAGTAGAATGAAGTCCCAAAATCTGAGTACCTGCCAGCTATTGCAGGGTCACATAAACTTTAGCATCATGTCATTAAGACATTGTATAAGTAATGACTAACAGAAATAATGAGGTAATAATTTTGTAACCATGCAGTTAAAGCCACCCTCTTTCTGTGTGTTACAAAATGTGGTATTTCCAAGTACCTGGAAGATCCCTCCACACACTCAAGTATAAGGATAAACAGCAACACACAACTTGGATTTTAGAACTGGTCAGAAGCAGCTCAGTAGTAGTTTGTAAGCTTAGTATCATTAGTATTAGCAAGGAATGAGAAATAAACTGAATTACATACAGAAGTACAAAGAAAAAAAAAATAAAAGTTCATTAGAAACTAAGAAACAAAAAAAACCCCCCACACTCTGAAGGCTTATAGCAGAAAAATGAAAGGATTGCAGTCTGCAGAACAAAGATCAGGGTTTGCTGGCTTTCTGCAACTATAATTGATCTCAGTGAAGTGGAAATACCAGAAACTTACTCATTATATTCATGTTATTCCCGCTAAATTTATTTTGTTTATCACACTTTTAATTATATGAAGGTTCCTAGATAATGTTAACTTTCTAAAGTCCAAGAGGCACCTCTTTAAAATTAAATGGTTTACAATGCAGATGTGTTGATTACTAGCAGCACCTACATGATCCCAGGAGATAAGAGAAGAGTAAGAAGAGAATATGAACTTTAATCTCCTTGTGACTGTATTTCAATTGAATAAATTGCAACTGATGGGGTGGGTCCTTAAGTTAATGAAGTAGGATGAGGCTTCATCTGTGACTAAAACAAACATCCTAAAGAACATTCAAGATAGAAACATAATTTCAAATTGTAATTCAACATTACAACCACCTAAAATATCTCATATTCTTCCCCATCACTGAATTTTTAGAAAATTTCTCAGACTGTAACAGTAAAATCCAAAATGAAAAAATTAAAAGAGTGAATTAAAAAATGCTATGTTCATTCTAAAAACATTACAAAATATGCAAGAAACTGCACTTAATTTTGCAGTAGATGAAAACATATGTATATTCCCAGCCCATGATCTGCCTATCATCAGGCTTTCTCATCTCAATATTATAGCTGTCCCTGATCCTGGTATCAAAAGTGCAAAATTAAATGTGAGAATGAAAAGTGAATGACGTAAAGTCAGGAATAATGGGAAGACACCAATTAAATTAGAATCTTTACAAGAATTCTTACTGAAATGCAGTATCAGAGAAATCATGAATGCACTGGAATGAAGTTCAAAGATAATAGTTACTCCAATAACTAGTATATCATACTGAAGACACACACATTTGGAAATGTTGGTCTTTGTTTGTTAGATGGAGTGTACAAAATCTCCAAGGTGCTAAGATGTAGTGCAATCAAAATCAGCATTAAGTTATGACTAACAAATATCTCAAAGAGTCATAAGCAGTATTAAAAATCTAGAGTAACTATAGGGTTAACAAATGAGTCCCTACTGACAAAATGTACAACAGTGAAAAAATTCAGATTAAAAACATATATGCCAGAATTACATACTGTACAGAGGTCTTTGTACTGCAGCTTCTGGAACTTGGTGTCTGTGTTTCCTGCACACAGCTCCACATATCCAAGTACTACTTGAAAGACAGTGTTGTGAATGGCTTGGGTGAAGTGCATATGTAACTGGTCCATTGCTGTCTGAAAGAAATGGAGTAACATAAAACCAAACAGTAAAATTCAATTTGTCATCTGCCATCATCTTTTAGCCAACATCTTCTAACATACATCTTTTTCAGTACTGAACACTTGTAAGCCTGTCCTCCAATCTCTGTCTCAAAAATACCTAACACAGATCTTGGCAATATTACAAGATGGTCACATTAAAGAGTTCAGGTATTGCAAGTAAAATAAGTTTCCTCTGCCATCTTCCCTCTTTACCTTTTTTTTTTGTACACTGTCACTAATAAATATGAATATAATATAGCTGATTATAGAATTTACTCTCTCATTTACCCTCCTCCCAATCATTGGTAACATGTCAAAAATAAATGAGTTGAGATTCATGCTTTTTCTCCCACTGGAAACACTGCCAAATAAATCAAAAATATTTCCTTTGCAATCATTGAAATTAAAAGCACAAAGTCTTAATCCACTTGCCAGAGTGAAGAACCCAAGGTACAATTAAGCATTACAGAAAGGCATGCATATCATATAAATAAATTTCCTACAAAATTCCTCTTTTTGGTAGAAAAAACATTTTTTTTTTTAAAAAAGACTACTTTTTCCTGGAAAAAGTAATATGTAGTAAGGACTAATGATTATGTAACATATTCGTTTTGCCATAATCATGTCTGAGTTTCAGGTCAGGATGTTTCCCAAGTGTCCCTGTTCTTAATGAACTGCGTGTAACATTATTCTATTTCAGAAATTGAATTTTGTCACTGTTTTCACATGTATGTAATCAGAAGATTTGAAAGCATTCATTTTCACTATTTCCTATTTGATATTTTTAGCTACCAACAAGAGCTGAGAACTCAATTACTCCACAAGAAATGAAGAGCTATTCTGCTTAAATCCTATTGAAAATAGCCCATTTCCTATAGTTAGTCCTAACCTGATTACCTAAAGAAAACAGAATGACAAATGAAATAATGAAAAGTATTGAAGATACTGAAGGACCTTGACATTTTGTTTACTGAGAAGAGGTCAATATGGGAAAGATTTGAATAAAAATGCAACTAAATTATTTTAGGACAAGTTCAAAATACATACTTTACTAGTAATAACAAAATCCCAAAACCAAGACACCCTATAATGGAAAAAAGCAAGCAAAACCATGCAGTAACAAATAACACTTTTATTTTGCCAGAAACTTCACTCCTCTCCAACAAATCTCTGCCTTTCTCGACATGTCAAGTACTTGACATGCAGTGAATGCATTGTACCTATTTTTCTTCAGTAAATAAGAAACTGAATACAGTGCACTAAAAAAATCTTCTTCTCCCCTGATTTTAAGTTGCAGTCTTTAGGCATTCCAATAGCTCTGCACATTAACAAAGTATGGGAAGATTAATCCACTTCTATACTATTGCAGAGCTGCACTGGTTTTACAGTCAAGCCAGGAAAAAAAGAACCAAACTTTATTAGAAAGGTTCTAATTAGACAGAAGCAAAACAAACAAAACTTTAAAACAAACCCAAGAAAGGCAATCTTATATAAGATTTCTTGAAATCTGGAAAAAGCATTAAAAAAGCTAAGCATAGTAAAAAATGATTGGGGTTCTTGTCCTGTCTTCACCAGAGGACAGGTGCTTTGACTTGATCTTCAGCAACTAAAACTTTCTGGGGAAATCTCTTCCCTAAGTAAATCAGTCCTTGTTTCACTGGCACCACCCCATTCAGCTGTATTATGAGCACTGATCACTGACAAAACATGCCTCCAAGACTTTCATGTCTCCTTATCCCCCTTACTTCACATGACCTAGATATTAGCTCTCGTACATCACAGCTTCTGAAGGAAATTGATTGCCTTCTCAGAGAAACAAACCAATATGAAGCATCTGTTTCTCTGGGTCTGGACTGAAGGCACTTGAGATGGTAGTTCATGTTTGGACTCAGGTGTGTATTATTTCTTATCAGGAAAACTGTCTCACTACTGTGAGGTCAGCAGCTTTTCATTAGAAGGCACAAAATGGCCAACAATCTCTTGTTACAAGGTCTTTTCAGACTAAATTATCCAATCAAGAACTGACACCTAGATTATTTTCCCTTTTAACCCAATAAAGAGCCCTCAATGTGGACTTTTCTGCCCAATTGCAAAATGCCACCCAAACCCAAGAAGAAGGAAGAAGCATGAAGAACAAACTCAGGACAGCACCCTGTGCCCTCCATCGTGCTTCTATCCACAATATACTAAAAATCCTAAATGTCTCACCAAGTGATACACCTACACTACTCTCTATGATCTATTTTACACTTCTGTGGACTCTAGTCTATCTTGAATTCTAGGAAACTTTCTCCATGAATGAGGGTCAAAGTCAGTGCTCCCCTGGGGGTCAGGACACCTCAGAGCAGACAGAGAAATATTCCTGGTGCCCTGGGTTTCCACAATGAGGTCTCAAGGCAGTGCACCAAACAGAAGAGAACTCCATCCTATAGGAAGAACCTAGGTATACTCTTATATACACAGAAAGTGCTCTAGGCACACACAGATGTAACTTTCAGGACATGTTCAGAGTGTGTTTGACATGCCAGGGGATGTGCTTTACTGCAAAAATCTATCTCCTCGCATGTTCCATTGCCATCATGTTAACAGTACAATATAAAATGGAAATACTCAAGGCAGAGGTAGTGCACAATGCAGAAAAATAGATATAGCTATAAAAAATAGCATTCACATGACCAAATAGAATGAACAGTGCAAACAACAGTATAAACAGAGCTGAAATATGCAACTGTTACTGTTATGATCCGTCCAAAAAACTTCACGTTGCAGTAACACACAGCTTACCTTTAGCAAGTACTGTTAAATTACACAGGCATTATAAAAATCTCTGTATACATATATTTGGCAAGATCCATCACCATTAGTGTGCTGGTTTTGGCTGGCATAGAGTTAATTTCTTCACAGTAGCTGGCATGAGGCATGGGGCTGTGTTTTTGATTTGTGCTGCAAACAGTGTTGATAATTCAGGGATGTTTTAGCCATTGCTGAGCACAACTTAAAGAGGGTCAAGGTCTTTTGTGCTTCTGCATCCCCAACCCTGCACAGGGGGCTGGGGGTGCAGAAGGAGTTGGGAAGAGACACAGCCAGGACAGCTGACCCCAACTGAGCAAAAGGATGTTCCATAACATGTGGTGTCATGCTTAGTAATAAAAGCTGGGGCAAGAAGAAAGAACAGGGGGGTGTTTGGAGTGATGAAGTTTGTCTTGGTAAGCCACTGTTACACATGCTGGAGTCCTTTGGGGATGACTGAACACCTGCCTGCTCTCTGACTTTGCCATCACACCGAGGAGGAAGCGAGCAGCTGTGGAGGGCTTAGCTGCCACCTGGGAGTAAACCACAACAACTAGGGAAATAAATTTCCATCACAGTACTCAAAGCTTCATGCTGTGACATGACTATTCTTTGTGACTTTCTCAGAAGATAAGTACTAACCTGTGTTTTTCCTAGCAGCCTGTAAGCCTGCTGAACCTTTGTATAATGATTGATGTCGAAATTCTTGCATATTTTGGAAAGCGCTACATCCAATTGTTCCTATAAAAATGGAAGAAAAAATGTGTTAAACACTAAAGAAAAAAAAAGGCCAAGTAATACATTACTTAAACAACAGCAAGTGAGGAAGATGTTTATTTAAATAGTGTGATAATTATGGTTGTAAAGTAACCAAGACTGTGTGTGACTGGACTGTTCTGAGGTCCTTAAGTGTTAGTTCTCGCAGTGTAAGTACTTCATTGGCAGCCATAGAGTTCCACCACTCCCAAGAACAAGCAAGAACACTGCAGTCAAATTCAAAGTGATGGTTACTTTGAGAAGGCCAGGAACATCAATATGGGAAAGCTGGGATTTCCCAGCTGGTCTACTTCCCCTACGAAAAATTAGATCTAGTG
Source organism: Fringilla coelebs (assembly GCF_963513975.1). NCBI lineage: Eukaryota > Metazoa > Chordata > Aves > Passeriformes > Fringillidae > Fringilla > Fringilla coelebs. Next base: position 129,574,856 of record NC_140028.1, read on the forward strand.
GTTTCAGCTCAGTCAATTCCATTACAGACTTCTTAACTCTCTGACTGCATCTCTTAAATGGAGCTAACACTGAATTACAAGTTCATTGGCAAGAGAGCCATTTATAGAATACTACATCAGCACAACAATTAGTATCTGAGAGAGTCAAAAAAGAAAGGAGACACACAAATACAGGTTCTGCCAGCAGAGCTGTGTCTGAGCATACTGAACAAATATGCAAAAAATGCAGTTCACCTACTGTGTACTCTAAGTGAAAAAAACCTTTAATAGGATCATGTATTTAATGACTAATAAAGCTTTCAGAATTTAAAGAACATGACTATGTAGCTTAATAACATAATTCTCATGTAGACACTGGAATATATTCAGACACACAACCTAATCCTAGTTTTTTTCAACCAACAATGCAAAAAATAAAAACAGGATTAATCAATAACACAACATACAGAGTTAATATGTTCTTTTCTTGCTAGATATTAAAACTATTTCAATTCTTATTATTTAATGACCTTGCAATACAGTCTTGCTCTTAAAAATAGAAACCACAGTAGATGGGTGTTTGGTCTGTTATGTACTTTTACTTAATCCATTGGAAAATTTTCATGAATTACATCATTAGCCACAAAATATTTTTGGTGCTGATCCTAGAGATTTGGTGGGGGTTGTTCATTGTACTTTCTTCCCTAAGCCAAATGGTAAAAGGACAAGTAACCTAAAGATCCAGAACTTCTCTAAAACATTACTCAGCAATTTGAATTTTAGACATATACACGGATTTTTTTAAAAAATTCTCTCTCATTTCTTGCAGAACATCTGTACAAAGAAAAAAACTGGGTTATCAAACTGCTCATGAACGGAGCTCTTAAACAGCAAACATTAATCTTTTCTGTTACATTTTTCAATAGTTCCTTCCACTAAAGCCATCTTGTATTTGTAAAAGCTATCATTATGTGTAACTTTGTATAAAAGTAAGATCTATAATAAAACCCAAGTTAAAAAAAATATTTTAAAAAAAGGAAAAATGAATGCACTTAAGTAGAGGCATACAACTATTGAAAAGACTCATTATGGAATTCCTAATATTATTGTAAATTAATTAATAATTATTGTATATTAATTAAACCATGTATTTTTCAGCAATACTCTATGGACCACAGGATGACTTCATGTTTCATGACCCCATGATGTTTCTTCCATATGCACGGGCATAACTCCAGTAAAAAATAAGATACTTTCACAGGAAGAAATTAAGATATTTTTATAAATGCACAAATAATAAAAACTTGATCATGATTATTTAGTTAGCTGCGAATTTCTCTTACCAACCAATATGGCACATTTTATCATATTTTGATAAGATCAGAATTTGCTCTTCAAAACTGTTACTGGAAGGAAGTAAAAATGCATGTCTCCTTTTAAGCAACATCAGTATTTGCTCACAAGGGAAAAATGAGTGCTCATTCTGACACAGCCTGTGTTAGTGGTAAGAAAACAGTCATTCCACCAGTTTCTCTGAACCAGACATGCTCTGAATAAAGGACTGTCAGAGAAAGACAAAAGGAACAACAAAAAAAAATCTTTGCATAAAAGCTAAAGTACAAAGACATAACTGAAGGAAATTGACAAAATTTTAATTTCACAGGGAATTAAATAACAAGGTATAGTAAAACATGTGCTAGTCTGACTTTCTGAAGGGCATGTGACAACGGGTGTAGACAGCTGTTCAAATAGCTGATTCAGGTTCCTGCTAAACATTACATGTGTATGCATTACATGTATCACTTATACATTACACATACCTACATTGCTAGACTTCCTACAAAAAGCTTGCCAAGTTCCAGCTCAAAATTACCTAGTAGTGGAGTTCAAAGCATTCCCTTTATTTTCCACCAGTTTCCAGGAAGACACTTAGCATTTTACATTCTTTGCTTTTGTGATACTATCTACCATCTTAAACCAACCTTAGTCTCATCCTTCACAGCTCTTCAAGTCTTACTTCCTGCAGCTTAGCACAGTCTGATCCAGCAGTTTCAGTTTGCTGACCTCTACAGCTTCCTGTGAAACTGTGATCTCTTGTACAGCTTATCCAAACCTACTGGCTTGCTATTAATTTACTTTTCACAACTGTTTAGAAGTTTAATACTTCAAATGTTACGTGACTTCCTTAATTTGACTGCTCTACCAGTTGCAGTGAGCACAACTAGTGAACTGGGTCATAACATTTATAGAGCATTTAGGTTCATTAGAGCACTAAAGTCTACATAAACAGCAATGGCTACAGCATCCAAAGAGAGCATTTGAAAGAAATGTACACATTCTGTAATTACTAACATTTTACTATAAAGCTCTAGTACTTAGAGATTATATACTAGCACATACTTAGAAGTTAAATATTAGCAGATACTGAACATCAGTATAATTCTTACCTCTATTTGTTCCAAGGTGTCTTGCAGTTTTGAATTTAACTCACTATTGATGAATGAAAAAATGTTTAGAATAAAATTACTGATTATATAAACATTTCAGACCATTTCTTATTTCCAAAAACCCTACTGCTGAGCTACAACATAGCAATTCATCATAAACCATTAAGCTGCTGTTGCTGTATGTTGAAAAGCAGAAGAGGGTCTAGACAAGACTCCATCCTGCTAGAATTTAACCAAAAATTCAAAGATATTCCCAACCCCCAAGAAACTTGTTTTAAGTGTTTCGGTTTGGAGCTCCAGTCTACACCACAACGTACCCAGAAGGGTCAGGGCTGTCAAGTCTTTGAAAACTACAGTAATTTTTATTTGTTGCTCAGGAACCCCTTACAGAAATTCTATCAGAAAAAGAGAATTTAGGCTTCCTCAGAAAAAAAAATTAAAAGCTATAAAAAAAGGTTTAAAAGGTATAACAAAAAGGTATTAAAAAAAAAGGTTTAAAAGGTATTAAAAAATTAACAAAAACAGCTACCATAAGAGAAACTATTTAGGACAAAAAAAGGCACCACTGCACCTTTGCAACAATCAGCTTTAAAAATTTCAGAACAGCAGCAATAAAAAAAAGGAAAAAAAAAGACTACTATGTTTTTGTTTCGAAGGGTCAAAGCAACAAAGAAATAGGCAGGATACTCTCTTCTTGCACAGAAAGCACAATTTTCATTAAATAATCACCATATCTGATTTTAGACAATTTCCCTCTGTGCTGTGAATCTTCTCCTTAGAGGCCTACATTAATTATCAAAAGAGATATTCTAGCATCTCGGCTTAGTTCTCTACATTTAAAGGATATACCCATCACCCTCCTTTTTTGTTTCTATTAGATAAATTGGGTACAACACCCTGCAAAAAAAAGTTTAAATAGAAAAAAAAGGCATCAAAAACAACTGCTATTAAACACTAAAGAGAGTAGCCAGCATTTATTTATTCTTTCTCCACATGCAAACAGAAGGACCTCCATAATAATCTGATGTTACTTCATCTCCTGCTGGAGTTCATGTGCATTTCCCACTATTTCTTTTTTTTTTTTTTTAAAGCAATGGAAATATTAAGTCTTTCTAAGTTAGAAACTGCAGATATTTGTATTAGTTTCGGTTCTGAAAGCAATTTCTTCATGTCAGCATGTAACTCTGCACTTGCTAATTTCAGTGACAAGGATCAGGCTAAGTTATCCTGCAGGAGGCATCTTGCTATAGGCAAATTAATTCCAGAACAGAAACTTCTCATTAGAAACTCAGCTCAGGTATCTCTAGCCAGGAGGCTGCAGCACAGTTATAATTCACTTTAAGTTGAAACTTTACCTGCTAACATATTACAACAGTAACAAAACAATTATGTAGTCTAAACATTGTTTATGTGGTGTTATTACTGAAGACTAGTTAACCATGGTAGAGGCAGGTGGGAACTACAGAGGATACTTACGCTCTTACAACTGCCTCAATTTTACTTTCCTAAGCTGAAAATTACTTCTCAATTAAACTTTCTTTAGAGAATGAGAATCAATGATCACAAATAAAATCATATAAAAGCTGACATCTGCGCAATGTCACCCTACCTTATACAACTGTAGTGTTTGAAAGTGCTGGCAGCTTTCTGGCATTCCAAGCATAGTTGAATAGCTCCTGGATAATCCTCTTCCTTAGGATAAAATACAATTGAAAGCTCATCTGAAGCAACAGTGCAATACCCATTTTTCTTGCATGCTTATGTATAAACATTAGGAATAAAATATTTTGCCTCTCCTGTCTATACAGTCAAGTTAAAGGAAAAGAGTGAGGGTCTACTGCAGCACTTAATGTGCAGGTAGTTTATAATTAGCAACATCTGAGAAACACTAGGTATTACATTACATTACCTTATGCAAACAACTTGCTGTATTGTTTCCTTATTAGTACATAAAAAATACATCAAAGTTTTTATTATAGAACAACTAACATCTTCCCAGTAATCTATTCATGAGCATGGAAGGAGGTTAATTCAGGCACTGGCAGGCTATTCCCATCGTTTATAAAATGTAAAAGGAGACAAGGAAGACACTCCCAACATTATGCCCAAATAAACACTATTTAAATTGACACATCCAGCTCATTAGAAATTAGCTTCAACACAACTGACTCACAGAAGGCCTCAGGAAACAAAGAACACACTACGGAGGTATTGTCCTAATATATAAGAAGAACATCCAATAGGTAGACAGCTCAGTCAGGAAGTATTATGAGGATGTCAGGACAAATCAAAAATGTACACACAAAAATGTAAAACCAGGGATCCTACCAAGACATGGGCACTGCCTTGGATATATCTATTGTTCTGGTGTTCTATTTGACATGAGACCAGAAGGAATCTTGGAAGGAGAGAAACCCTCTTTAATAGCTAAGAGCTTCTGGTTTTTGTCATAATTACATCTGTTATATTACATGCTTCAGAGAGCTCAAATGCAAAGCAGTTACTGGAATTTCAGTCATTGATTGAAGAGCAAAAACGCAAGGGTAATTTATATTCAGCTATTATCGTAGAGGAGGTTCTGAAATGAAATTGGTTTTAACAACAATGTTCTAATGCAAATCAAATTTAAGTAAAAAACACAAAAAAAACCCAAATACATTATCCATTAGATGAAAACAGAAGAGCATACTGGTCTAAAGAGCATTTTAAGGTCTTTATATCTCCCTCTGCTGGAAACCTGGTACTTGTTCCATTAAGTCTAACAGGGCTCAAATCAGAAAGCCTGCTTGCATAAGATATATTACCAATATATTACAGAGGCAGCTCAGCCTTGTAAGCTACCATAAATTCATTCTAGGTCTTTTTTTAATTGGGAACCCTTACAAAATGCTCTTCTCAGAGTGATACTAATAGTCTCATGCATATTCCAACCTACCAACTTCTAGGATTTCAGAAAAAAAATGGGCCAGTAGCTGGGATAACTTATTGGGAGCAGACACTAAGTACAGCTCTACAACTGCACTCTGCCAAAACACAGTTCCAGCCCTTAAAAATCACTGACCAATTATGGTAATGAGATATTAGGGTCTGTGTGTGAATGCAACAACCACAGCTCCTCAGGACAATTCCTGCCAGTAGACAGTGAAGAGTTCATTTCCTGGGTAGCAAAACACAGCACAGAAATTAAAAGCAAATCATTGTACAGCGCTTACTGAGCAGAAAGCATTTATGCCACCTGAAAATGAGTGCAGTTTTGCTTGGTAAAGAGTAAGAAAGTTTGCTGACACAAGGCGACTAACTCAAGATAGATTTAAGTTCACAGACTCTTGAAAGCTGAAACTATTAAGATTCAATTTCCAAATTTAATAACTGGGATTTTCATCATGACATTCCATCCAGTATTAGCTGTAAATATATGGCAAACTTGCAAGTCGAAACTGTTACACTACAAGTACTATAGCTGTCAATAAAATCCTGAGGCTTTCTTTCATACAATTCATCACCTTGAGACAAGATCCTATTTTTCTCTGTGCAGTATCTACTGCATTTTTAGCCTGTATACATAATAGCACCAGAATTTTCACTGTCATTGCCTGCATGTTGCAATGTTTTCTAGAATTCAATTAAAAAGCCAAGGCAAAGAATGAGGACAGAAGGCTACTACATTTGCAAATAAAATACTAAGCAGGGAGCCCATGTATAAATTTGTATAGTAATGTATCTATAGAAATTCTTTATCCAGACCCAGCTTATCAACAATCAGCTACATCTCATCCTTTTTTCCCCCGCAAATATCAAGCTAAAGAAAAGAGGTATAAGTTGAGAGCAGGAATAAGTGAAGACCCCACAACATTTTTACTGAACTAACTCAAGCTTCAGTGCCCAGATGTAAAGGCAGGAATGAGTTTTTGATAGAAAATAAACTCCCCTGGCAGCAGGGATATCTAATTTGATATGAGGCTTTTTCTCAGTTTAAAAGAAGAATAAATATATAATTTCATCCTATGCACACACCCTGTTTGCAAGACAAAAATTAAGATGACTGACAAATGTAGGCTTAGAATAGCATCAAATTATACCAGTCTGGTAGGGACTTACCTCCAACATCTCACTCAAACGCACATCAGTTCTTTGCTAAAAAAAGCCAAAAAAAAAAAAAAAGGCAAAAAGAAAAAACTCCAGTCATTACTATGCAGAAATTAAGAAACATTTTTGTAATTGAACAAAAACAACTGTACTTACCAGTGTTTTTATTGTTCTCAGAGATTTCAGCAGTCCAATAAGCAACTGTCGTTTCCTCTGATTTGCAAGGAGACCCAAACTAGTTTGCGTGAACCCTTCCTTTGCTATATTCAAGTGTCTGCAAGGTAAAAATTAATATAATCTTCAACAATTCATAAAATAAAACTTACTTCTAATCAATTCTAAAAAGTCCAACAAAATACGTGGTAGATAAGATTATCAGCATTGTTAGGGGAACTCAGAAAATGAGACTGTACCAACAGACAACTAAGAAGGTACATCCTCCCTTCTGTACCTGTCTGAGCTTTCAGTTTCAAAGAGAACTACCAACTGCGAAAGTGAAAGCTCAAGAGTTTGCAACTGTTTCAGTATCTCTAACTACTACTGCTAATAGCATTCAGCACATGAACAGGAAATACCATCAGCAAGCAAACTTCCTGGGTTTACAGATTTCCTGTTAAATACTTCCCCATTTTCAATCTCTGCAGTTTCTTAAGCAAGATACCTTCTTCCATTTGTGCAGATAACCGCTGCTAGCTGAAGGCCACTCTGCAATGATGTAACACGCTCGAGTTCCTACAGAGAGACAACAGGTTAAACAAATATACAAGTCAAACAAATATACAAGTTACACACCAGTGAAGACTACTGATTAATATATTTCTCTTGAGATGATATAATGACTTTGTGGAGTTCCTTCATATATTATTTGTTTCATCATTTTATATACACTAAGTACTGCAATGTAACATGAACATAAACTATATTTTGTAATACAATTCTCTTTTGAAGATAAGATAGTTGAAATCTGTTTTCATTGCAGTGGGACCTTCTACATTCATATATTGCACATTTAGCCTAAGAATTCCTATACCATTAATGCATTACAACAGAATGATCTAAGCTTCAGGAACAGAAGCACAGGGCTTAATTTGCATTAATATGCCACAGAGCAGCAAAACAAAAAACACAAATTATGTTCCACACAGCATTTTCTTGTTTAGAAGCACTTGTGTTCTACCAATTTAATAGATGTCACATCATAATGAATGTTAATTGTATCCTGTTGACTTTCAGCTGAAAACTCTTCAGCAGAGGTGACCTGAATTTAGCTTGATTTTGACTTAGTGAAGTGCCTATCATAATCTCAACTCCTTGAAAAAAATAAATGTTTTAATATAACTATTAGGATTTCTTTTGTTAGAACAGCTCTGCAGAAAAGTGCATTCTCTCCTCAGGCTACAGAAAAAGAGTCTTGTTTGTTTGTTTGATGGGTATTTTTGGTTTTTTTGGGGGTCGGTTTTTCTTTGGTGAGGGAGGTTTATTTTATTTTTTAATTCTGCTCATCATTTCAAAATGTATCAAGTGCCTTCCATGAGAAGGGAGATTTTCACTTTGAAAACTCATCTAACTCTAATGATATGACAAGCAAAAATGAGTGCAAAGTTCAGTTCAGTTTTAGATCAGCTCCTGGTCAGTCTCCAAATCACTAAGCTGCATCTTCCACCACAACCTGTTCCTTTATGTTACCAGTGTTGCTTTCTTATAAATGACAGCCTAGCTGCTGATATGCAAAAAATAAACCAAACTTTCCTCAATACCTATTTCTCTCTAAAAACATATCTTGCAAATACCAGAGCTATTCAAAAAGCCATTGTTCCCTTTTTCATGAGGAAACATATACAATAAGGAGCTACTCCACTCCAGCCCTGCTTCTTGCAAAGACTGTAAAATCTCTCCTTTGAATACAACTTGATGGAGAGGAATGGGGAGAGAGTGCAGCCTAGGTATTTCCAAAGAGGGAATCTTCTGCCCACCATTTAGGGCTGAATAAAATTTTTCTCTTCTCAGAAACAGTCTTTAACCCACTCCTAAAGCATGTCTTTCTTCCAAGAACAGAAAACTGTAAATCCCTTACCCTGTGTCTGTGCCATGCCTCTTGTGGCCACAGGAGTGCCTGTCAGACCAGTACTTCACACTAGGCATGGGCTTCAAACCATGATATCCCTAAACTACACTTTGCACAGTGAAAATGTGTCCAGGAGATGTGTTAAACTGCATTTTTGGTTCTTCTAATGATTTGTTACTGTAGCTGAACACTGAACTGGAGCTGCCATTACACGTTCACACAGCACAGCAGGAGGTTCATTTCATGAATCAGTGGGAACATGAGACCTATAATGCCCATCAGAAATCTCCAGTAAGTCTACTGACAAGAATAACTCTGTGCAGGCCCATGCCCCTAAGTAACACTGAAGGATTATTGACTTAATCAGGCACAAAAGCATTTAAGAAAAGGTTTTAAAGGTTTTTACTGGCACAATAGATTTTTAACTGTCCTTTTGGAATAGCTGAAAGCATTTCTAGGTATGAAACAGGTTCACCTCCCTAAGATGTCTGCAAAAGGAACATTAGCATTACACAGCAAAATGCAAGAACATTTGCTGCAGTTCCATTATGCAGTGAAAGGTTTTCAAAGTGAAGCTGCTGGATTCAGGAAAAGCAGCACTCACTCAAAACTATCAATTTCAAACCCACATAACAGTGAAATAGTACCAGAATATTTTTATACCATACAATTATCTTTTCTCCCTCTTCTACACTATCTATCTTGTGAAGACTGAACCAGTAGCACTTACTGTACACTTACCAGCCTCCTTCTGCAATAGCCTCCCACATCATCACCCCTTTAACTAAAACAACTTTACTGTTACAGCCTTTTTCTTCCACCTGCTATTGCAGGAGATGAGGCAAGCAATGGTCACTTCTCACCCCCCATCCCCCCCCAAACTGTTCTTTAAACAGCAGCACTCCTTTTCCCAGGCAATGATGCCAGAACACAGATGGCAACTTCAATAAGGCTGGATGCACTGCCCATAAGAACAAGAGAACAAAAAGGATGCTGTGTCCTCTGGATAAGAGGAAAATGCTTGCAGCTTCATGACATCTACCACAGGTTAATAACCAGGAAGCCATCTTTGTTCTTCCACACTCTATCCAGCTTCTTGCCCAAAGAATTGCCATAATCACCAGAACAACAATGGTGATGTAAGGTGCTGTACACAAACATAAGTATTCACCACAGGATCATTCTCAGGCTAACTTAATAACAATCACCATTTTCACTTTGCAGAATTGTTTGGACATTACTCCCAGGCACATGGTGTGACTTTTGGGGATGGTTCTCTGAAGAGGGAGGAGTTGGACTTGATAATCCTACTCAGGTCCTTTCTAACAGGACACATTCTGTGACTCTCACAACTGCCTGCGATTGGTTGCAGTTAAGCGATCTTAAGAAAGATCATTACTGTTTTCTCTTATGGAATAAGATGTAACACCACTCCTAACCGGGGCAAAAAAGCAGCTCCTGCTGCTAGTCCATTACAGGTACTAGCCAAGCCTGTGAATTCCTGAATTCTGAATTCTTCAGAAGGCCTTGTAAAATGACCATATTACAAAACCTTTATCATCTTAAGGACTTTCAACTCAATACACTGTTGGTTTTCACTATAGAGACAGAGTTTTAGCATACAAAAATAGCTGGTTCCAACGAGGCACTAGCACCCCTAGTACAAATCACCATAACGACACAACTGCAGCATTATAACAGCACAAAATTGAGCAGTTTATTCTTGAAAACTGTTAGTTGGCTTACCTCAACATATGCAGGCTGTTTTTCAAGGATTAAATCTGCAACTTTCTTAGATACCTTAAAAACAAGAACACTCCATGTAATACATAGCAATCTCAATTAAGTAGGCCATGCCCATACTAAAGTTCTGCAAACTTATGATTCTCTACCATTAAATTCTGTATTTTTCAAATTTATTAATAAGTATTCCATAACAACATATTAAAAATTGTTTAAATTATTATCAGTTTTCCTTAGAACCAAGATAAAAGAAACGTTCACAAGTCCATCTAGCAATTGGTTGGCATTTTTAAACTACTTAACTCTCTGCTTGTTAAGGAACATGCTAGAAAAGCAAATAGAAATAATTTGGAGCACTGCAAGTGTTTACATTTTGCTCATGCTATTGCTAGAGTACAAATTTAAGTCAATGATATAGCATGGTGTGCTGGCTTGGGCTGGGGTATTCAATTTTCTCCAAAGTACTTGGGCTGAAACCAGTTTTGGTAGCACAGAGATGTTTCAGTTGAGCAGTGCCTGCAGAGAATCGAGGCCTTTTCTACTCCTCAAACCACCTCACCAGCAAGTGGGCTGGGGGTGCACAAACCTTTGAGAGGGGACAAAGCTGAGGCAGCCGATCCCAACTGACCCATGGAATATCCTAAATATACAGTGTCACGATCAGCATATACAATCTGGGGAGAAGAAGGAAGTGAAGGATGCTCAGAGTGATGGCATTTGTCTTCACAAATAAATGCCACACATGTTAGAGCTCTGCTCTCCTGGAGAAGGCTGAACAGCTGCCTGCCCATGAAAAGCCGTGAATTAATTCCCTGTTTGGCTTCACTTGCTTTTGTGAAGCAAAACCTTTTATTAGGTTACCTATTTTTTAGATATTTCTTAGCTAAAGAAATTAGCTAAGAATTACCTATTTTTTAGCTATTTCTTCTGCATTATCTACCTTTATCTCAACCCATGAGCTTTTTCACTTTTATCCTCCCATTCTCCCCCCTACCCCACTGGTGGAGAAGTGAGGAGAGGTTGCCTGATACTTCATTGCCATCTAGAGTTAAACCACAACACATTTAACATAAGGACACCTACCTTTGGGACTGATACTGCACTAAAGTAAAACTATGTCAAAATTAATATGCATCCTCTACATATTATACCCTTCCTTTAGAACACAGAATATGTATATTTTTAAATTTTCTCCATTGCTCTGAGTATAATTCTAAGTACAACACTCCTGAGAGCTGCTGTCTGTATTGAATTTAAAAACTGGGCATTGCTACCTTAATCAATTTCTTGTCCACAAACACATCAAAAGAAATCCAGCAGTAACAGTCTTATAAACACCAGCTCGAGAATAGTGTATTTAGTTTTGTTTTTCATCAGGGACTAAAAATATTTAAGAAATGGTTCATACATGACAAAGAAATTATTGGTATCGCTCTATATTCTTTTGGATGAACAATACTCCCAGAAGTGGAAATAAAACTGGCTATGACAGCCAGCCCACAATGCACTACTGGCAAAGAGAAACAAAGAGGTTTTTGTAAACTTGACTGATTGACTGCTATGTTTGCCTAAACATAGCACAAATTTGAGCTCTTCAATCAGCATTCCTGTAACAATCTTATACTGGCTCCATCAGCTCAATTCCCATCCTCTGGAAGAGCACTTGCACATAAATGGTCTTTGAAGTATTCCAATGTCATCAGGGGGCAATGTGGACAAGGGGCATATACCCAGCTATGCTTTCCTCCTTCCATATCAAAAGCAGGCCAGAACCACAGAGCAATTTTAAAACTGTTCAGTTGTTCTTAACCTTTGAGTTGTTCCATAACTAATAAATCTTTCCTCTGCAGGACAGCAGAAGAACCACTCCAGAGCGAGGTGGGGTCAGGATAGGATATTATCAATCTGAATGCTACACAAGCCTACGTGACCCTGGGGCTCTCAAGAAACTTTGTTCACTCCACAGTCTATGCACTGTGAAATTTGCACCTTCTTTTTTCAACATATTCTTCATACTAGTCCTGTACCTGTAAAAAACTTTCAACCATGGATATATCTGCTAGTTATTCAATGCTCTAGTACTGTTAAGCAATGTTCAAGCAGTACACATGAATAGAATATATTTCTTTTCAGTTTTTACACTCTTTTTGTTTTGCAAGTCCTCAGTTACTCTTGAATAATAACGACCTCAACACTGACCAACACCTGCTACAGGTACTTTTTTTTCTTTCCCAGCACTTAGTGATACTACTTTTCTTTCTGAGGTTCCAAGCCCTCAGATACTTTTTCCGGTGAGCAATACTATGCCCAGTTACTTTGTTTATTTCCCAACTGCCACACCCCTTTTGCCATCTTCCATACAATTGTGCTGTGCTAAGTCTTGGAATCCTGAACTGCAGCTGCTAGCACTGAATGCAACCATAGTTATCAATGCCTGCCAACAACATTTGCTGAAGGGACAAAAAATTTTCTCTTTCTTAATCACATCAGTAAAAAATATTTCATCTTCTGAAGAAAAAACAACATAGCTAAGGATATTAGACTACTAATTAAAATGAAGTCTAGCAGGCATACAACTAAAAAGCCTTTCTAATCCAAATTGTCTGTAACAAGACAATTACAAATTAAAGTTGTTATGATACATACATTAAAAAATATTTGAGCAAGTTGGGATCTTTCCAGTGGAATGCAAAACTATTGAGAAAACTACAGAAAATAAGTCAATAGTGACCCTGAAAACAACAGGATGACCAAGATCAGCTGTGCAAGAGCAGTCAGTGCAGATCTAAGCTCTAGTACCTGCAATTCACACTCATATAAGTGCTTTGCATTACAGAAATTTAGAAGTTGGTATTATCTCCAAACTATTATTATGTATTACTCTGCCAGCTTTAGGTACAGACACTGAAGTAAAAAAGGCAGTATTTAGTTTTTTGCAAAAGCAGAGACGTGTAATATGTCAACAGGCCTCTTGAATCCTCTACCTAATAATCTATTCACCATTAAAATATTTTTAGGACTGAACTAACAACATTCTGCAGTTTTGTTTTCCATGAAAGACACTAACGTCCTTTAAGGCAGACAGTTCTCTAAATGACCTGTCACAAGGTAAATGGATAACAGCTGAGATACAAGAAGCAAACACGCAACAGCCTCTCACACTCTACCTGAAAATATGACATAAGGACATGAAATACAGCATATAAGAAATTTTAGCACTTTGGCACATGCTCAAGGAGGAAATAATTCCTTCCTATACCAGAAACACATTTTGACTAAATTAAGAAAGAAACAAGCAAGGACCAATCCTGACTGGGGAAAATTGGTGAGGGAAGAACTGGGCACATGGTTCTTGTCAAAAGTTTTGGCTTTAACAGTTTTTACCTGTTTGTATTCTAAAAGAAAGACACATCTGGCCATATTTACTGGAAGACTTGTGCTCAGTTCTCTCCCCTATTATTCATTAGCTGCATGCACTTTTCAATTTAAATATTTCATGGCAGCAGCCATGCTCTGAAACTACTCCTTCACCTATAGCCAGTTCCCATCCTGCAAGCAAATAATGGCCAAGACATTGATAACACATATCAGGATTATGCAGCATATCTCACTGAAGTTGTCTCAGTCTTGAGAGCACTTCCTTGCAAAACAAGGTCACCACCAGATGTCCTCTTAAAATTAAAAAAAAAAAAAAAAATACAAAGCACCACCACCACACAAACACACAAAAAAAGCTACTACCTCTCACTCACTTCCAACTTCTTTCCCTATAAATCTTGGTGAGAAACATGGAATATTCATTTCCTCAACTTCTCACTAATCTTTCAAAAAACTTCATAGGTATATTATGGAGAAAGCAGTTTAAGGCAGAAGGCACTCAGTTTATGTATTGTTAACAATGCAAGATTCTCCTGTACGTTTCATTTATTTGAAGACATGAATTAGGATTATTACTTCTATTTTACTTGCAGATACTCTCCAAATGCCACAGTTAACAGATTAGTTTCCTGTACCATGTTATTCATCTCAAAAGATTAATGGAACAACAATTAATACATGAGTAGAAAATTTAAGAGTCTGCAACATAACAAGCACCTTTCAAACACTGCAATTCTGATTTCTCCTCATTCCTTGTAGTTACTACTCATTACATTTCATTTGGTTTATTACATAAAAACTCTGTATCAGTGTTCACTAAAAACCCTTGTGAGCAATTAACATATTGGCAAATGAAAAGTAAGAGAAAATAGCATCTTCAAGGAGAGAGTTTTTAAAACATTTTATGTCTTACATTGCCAGAAATCTCTCAAAGAGATATTACTCCACTATTCAGCACTGTGTTGAACATTACAAGATAAATATTCAAAAAGTCAAGTTTCTAAAGAAATAGTTAGCACATTTGCTCTTTGTTAGAATACTTAACACTAAGATTTACTTCCATGATTTCATATGATTGTATGATTTAGTGATGATTTTCCACTATAAAGGCACACAACATGATGTTAAAAAAATACTTAGTATCTAATGTGTTAAGAAATCAAGTTTTTTTCAGTTACACTTCTTGCTAGACTTATACAGAAGACAGCAAATTGTGTAAGGCTACAGAGGAAAAAACTTTTACTTACAGCAGCTTGCTGTTGTTTTAGTTTGTCTCTGTACTCTTCCAGTTCTTGAAGACTAAGTACTGGAGGAAGCCTCTGCATTTAAATAATAAATTAAAATCAGTAAGAAATTAAAGGTTGTTAACTCACACACAGCATTAGTTAGGCATTCAGTTTCATTAAAGAAACATTCTTGTGGTTTCTGTAATCTAACTTGCAGAATTAATCCATTTTTCCAAATTATGGATACTGAAATCAGTTAGTGTTAAAATATACAACATATGCTCATAATTGCCTCATGTGGTATTATAATTACCTCAAAGTTACTTTATTTTACATCATATATGTATACACACAACCACCCAATCACAGAAATTATTGTCTCTGCCAGTTTGCTAAAAATATACACAAAATATAGAACAGATTTGTTTCCTCAGCTATCTTGACTTTTTCACTTCAGTTTAAATTACAAAATGTCTGTTAGCATATTCTACTACATTAAAAGAAGACACTCTATACTATATATATGCACCAATACTCTATGCTAGAAGCTGCACAGAACTGCAAGATAACCTAGGGGAGTACAGTGTTGTATTCATACAAGATCTAAGAAACCAAATATAGCTCATTGAAACAAGCATACTTTTGGTCTTCATTTTTTGGTATGTTACCTTTTTTTTTTTCAAGATGACAGCTTACCTCTAACTCATACTTCACAATATCAAAGGAGTCATTGGAAAAATAAACTTCTTCAATGCTGTTAATTATTTCCTGTTGTGCCTGAGGATCAGGTGGTTCTTCATGTAGTTCTCTAAGCTCCTCCTGCATAAAACAAAAAAGAATTTCCATCATGTAATAACACATCCTAGGAAGAACGACCTTTTAACAAAACTTACATCTTCCAAAAGTCACTTCCAACATTAGCACAAGAAGCAATGGCAACATACAGAAAGTACAGTACACTGTGGCTTGCATTTCCCATTAGGGAGAGCAAGACATTTAAAACTTTTCAAAAAACATAGGGTAAAACTTCAATGTCACAGCCCACTTAAACACTTCTCCATAGATTTATGGCACCAAGTGCATGATGAGTCCAGTTTTTTCCTCCTCACCTTTAGAAATTCTCATAATAAACTAAAAATAAACTGGCAGACTATTTCTCCAGAAGGAGAAAAAAAAATTGCACAAAACCAAAACAAATAAAACTCGAATTTTTTAAAACTGACGAACCTTCTTTGTAAATGACAGGTAGACAGTGTCATTACAAATGCATCACTTTTCAGTTCAACCCACACATCCACTGAAATAAAAGATATGCCATTAAAGACTTGATTTCTTCAGGTAAAACCAGAACAGATCTGCCTTCTTTTCACAAGATTAACAGCTCTCGGATTTTAGCACAGTGGTCTAAGCAGAGATGTGCTGTCAGCCTTCTGAAAGCTCATATTCTGGAGATAAGCATTCCCTCCTTGCTGTCATGATCTCCTCTGGAAGGTCTCCCCAACAACGCAGATGCTTCCAGTGGCTGAAGCAAACCAAGGACTCAGCCTGACCCTCCTCTTCCTCTGGACATCGCAAGTAACACTGGCCCCTCTCCTGAATGTCATTCATTCAGAAAGAATGAAAAATCCTTTATCAGAGACTCAAAAGGGAGAAGTGTTATAATATTCTTTCATCAAAAGTAAAGATAAAATGGATCAAACTGCTTGATAATGAAATTAAAACTCTGGTGAAGCAATCCAGCAGACTGAAGAGTCCCATAATGACCGTGAGCCTGCCAGCAGCGCTGAGTTAGTCCAGCGGGGCAAGGTGCTGGTATTTTCATCGCAAAGAGCTCAAAGGTTTATTTCACCACTGCGGTACCCAATTTTAGATTAAATGACTGAACAGCCCCTCATTTGCTTATTTTGCACGTCAGCTGAGATAAGGTCAATGTCCAGGCAAAGTGACCCTTACAAGACACAGCAAGGCGCTGCTTCTCCACGCACTAAGAGGCAGCCAAGGGCTCACAAGCGGGCGGTTTGGGAGAGCATCAGAGGAACTGTTGCTCCTCTGAAATACTTCTCACAAGATAAAAAACAGGGGGGAAAAAGGAAACGAAGAAAAAGGTGGGACGGTGTGGAAATAAAAAGCAACGACTCCGATACAGGGGAAAACGGGTTCCAAGCACATCTCGCGTCCCCGAGCGGCCACACGCGAGGCCGAAGGCAGGCCCCAGGCGCGGCCGCCGGCGGGGCTCGGGCGCCCCCGCTGGGCCGCGGGCCAGGCCGCAGCCGGGAGGCTCCGAGCCCGATGGGGCAGCGGGGAACGGGAGAAAAACCATAGCGGAGGCACCGGGGAACCGGAGAAAAGCCCTCGAGCAGCCGCCTTCTCCCGCCCAGGCGTCTCCGATCTCCCTCTGAAACGTGTGATGCAGTCACTGCCACCAGCGCAGGTGAACGCGGCAACCCACGCCCAGCCAGAGAAAGGACACGGACTGCACCGAGAGAAACAAGGAAATAACGCAGTTATATCGTTATACGGCTGTAATGGTAGCTTCATAATGTACACCCCACTGTAAATCAGTTTCACATCTTACAGTACATTGAGTTTTAGCTACATGAAACTAAAATTAAAAATTATCCAACACCAGCAACAGGGTTGACTGAACCACTGAAATTGGAAAAACTGAATTTATCATCCAATATTTGCCTACAAGTTCCTGCATGGTGGTTTCCTAAAAGAAAAAAAAAAAGATGAAAAACTAACCAAAGAGGAAATGCTTAGGACCATTTGAAATTCTGGACTACTGATACCTTGCCATATTGGTGAAAAAATATCTCAATACCATAGGTCAGTGGTGATTTACATCTGCTAAAGATGCATTAAGAAAGCCATTATGGACACACATTCTGGATTTTATGTTGGGGTGCCTAAGGAAATTGCTAAGAAACCATTTTATTCTGTCTCAGAAAGATCACTCATCTGAGTGTTTCTTGCCAAAACACTACTCAGGAAAATATTTATTAAATGACAAGGTTTTTCTTCACCTCATTCATTTTCTTCTAGAAAAGCAGTCGAGTTATAACTCTCCAGGATTAACTTTAGTTCCCCATAAATCACATGATCTGACACCAGACTTTCTGCCATGATAACCTGCAGCTTTCAGAATATCACGCTCCAGTGGTTTGAAATAACAACATAGTGAAGGCAAATTTACTCACTCACCACTAAAAAGGGCAACTATCCCTAGCTAAACTTTATTTGCTGATATTCTATTTTCCTCATCCTTTCAATCAGATACACAAAAACAATTTTACTATGTAGAAATAAGCCTATAGTTTCAGGGGTCTTGGCAAAGGGCCGGTTTAGCTCTGTGGACTTGGTACAGTAGAAGGAAAGAGAGAAGCTCTATGAAATCCCTCAAGGTATTTTTCCACCCCAAAACTTGTCTAGCTATTGCCATATAAGTATCTTCCTTAAAAAGAAAAAAAATCAACAATAAAACACAATAAACATTTTACATTTTATGTTAATTCAGCAATTCCAAGTGCTTATTCTGAACAGAAAAACCTGTTAAAAATTGTGACAGCAGGAATCTCATTATAAAACCCTTGCAGAGAACTTTCCCATTGCTAAACAGAATTAATTGGATACACAGGAGGCCAGGAAGAGCAGCATATTGGCAAGGTGGACCCCACAACCTCCACTTCAATCTACCTGTCCAGGTTAACACACACATTCAGCTGTAGGAACTCTCCAATTAATAATGGGCCAACACAGCCTGGTAAGATACTGTTTCACAGGCTACTCATTTTCCCAAAGTTTTATTCAGCAAGAGGCCTCACCTCCTACCTAAAACTCGTGTCACTTGTGGTGCAAATTGGACCTTTTTTCCCCCCAGTACTTTGGGATCATATTTTCATAGAAAAACAATTTATCCTGTCAGGTTACCACTAGTGCAACCTTCAGCAGCAGGCCCCTCTCATTATGTCACCTAAATAGATCAGTGAAAGACAGCAGCTGGGAAGGAAAAGAAAGAAGGAAACAGAAGTCTGACAGCTTTGCATGCTTGAAGAAGTCATTGCTAAATAAAACACAGTACTTGCATCCACACACATCTCACATAATTTTCTCTTTCTGTTCTATGGAAATAGGAGTTTACAGGCTAGAAGCCTGTGGCAATTCCTTGAAATGTATTTCAGAAGAGTCATCTCATTGCACACTCATCTGAAATGCAGTTCAGCAAGTTTTAGAAGTCTACCCAGCTATTTCCCAGTGCATCACACTCCCACTCTCCTTGTATGCTATGTTGCCTGTAGCAGCAAAACCAATATTGCTCTGTTGAATGAAGCATTACTTGTAAGGAGTAGAAGCAAACACTTTCTGCACTCCAGTCACTATCACCTAAAAGACTGGGAAGTGAAGACATTGAAAAAAGTTAACTGATACTACTCAGAGAAAAAAAATTCTAAACAGTTTCTAATCTAGTTAAAAACTGAAGTTCAGCAACAGCCTATGCACTTTTATCTGGAGATTAGCAGGGGCCAAGTCTGCACTATACTGATTTCTTTTCTCTCAGGAACCAAAAACACACCAATGAATATGCTGCTGATTTATGTCCCTCCATTCTGAACATGGATAACACCTGTGCTAAAACCCAATCCTAAATACCAGGATGAGGGCCGTGCTCAACAGATTCAATCAGCAGCAATACTGCAACATTGCACCAGTGTGAAATAAAAGTATTAAAGCATCTATATATGTATCTGTGTACACACATGCAAACACAATCTTTGAATTCTATCTATATACAAAGATATATTTAGAGATTATATTTGTCTTATAATCACAGAATACACTGAGTTTGAATGGACCCACAAGGATCATCAAATCCAGCTCCTGGCCCTGTGCAGGACCATCCCCAAAAGTCATATCATGTGCCTGAGAGCATTGTCGAAATGCTTCTTGAACTCTGTCATGCTTGGTGCTGTCACCACTTCTCTGGAGAGCTGTTCCAGTGCTCAACCACACTTGGGTGAAGAATCTTTACCTAGAATCTAATCTAATGTATATATATATTATACTATACTATAACAGTATATATTCAATAAACCAATATACATACATAACTATATATAAAACAATCTACTATTTCTCTATATGTTTTATATAACAATTAATGTCTATAATATCATTAAATACAATGTATAACTATATTGATGAACTTACTTTGCTTTTCCTCCCTGCTCCTCCCTCCCCCTTCCCCAGCTAGGGAAGGCAGTACCACAGAGGAATTTGTGGTATTCCCTATCTTTCATAGCAAATGCTCAGAACTTTCTTTTGATCTCCCCTTGTTCAATATGTGTAGAGAGTACCT
This sequence comes from Fringilla coelebs, assembly GCF_963513975.1. Classification (NCBI taxonomy): domain Eukaryota; kingdom Metazoa; phylum Chordata; class Aves; order Passeriformes; family Fringillidae; genus Fringilla; species Fringilla coelebs. The sequence continues at coordinate 129,595,136 of NC_140028.1, forward strand.
CCTAAAAACCTCTCACTATACCAAAACAAACATTATACTTTGAAAACAACTCTCTTTAATGGAGAGAATAACAAAGTTGGATAGGTTCTATCCATAGAACATGTTAGCCACACTCCTACTTAATGCACTTGTGAAAAGCACTCAGCTACTGCTTGGGAAATAGAAACCCACATTCCTATATAAACAGGAAAAACATTTTTTTAAAAATCAGTGTTATTTACCATGATAAGCTACAAAGTTAAATAATATTTGTATACTGCATATGAGCTGATTATCATCAAAATAAACATAACCTAATTCAAAGTCAATTCACCATTAATCCAACACACTTGAATTCAAGCATGCAAAATACCTACCTCAGCCTTTTGTGACAGAATCTGCTAACAAAACTGTTATCAGCTTGGGAAAAAACAATAACAGAATGGTTCAAAAAGAATTCGTTTCCCAGGGTAATCAGGGTATGCCAATGAAGTAAGGTATCTCAGTAAAAATAGATGTTATGTCCTTCTACAGATGACTTTCTCTTCTAGATATCATAGAATCATCAAAGAATCATCAGAGAATGATGGAAGGGATCTTGAAGATGGTCTAGCTCCAACTCTCTCCTGTCAGGGACACTTTTCACTAGACCAGGTTGCTCAGAGTTCCATCCAAGCTGGCCTTGAACACTTCCAGGTATGGGGCATCCACAATTTCTCTGGGCAACCTGTTAAATCCAGCCTTGCAGTTCAGATTTGGCTTCTCTACTTTATGAGACTTTATCAGACTCAACCTATTATACACTTACTTCCTACTGAGATACTTCCCTGTGCAAGTGAGTTGGCTGCATGAGTCTGTATTAACAAGTTAAGCAAGTTTGCTGGTGATTTGCCTTCATATGATAAGAAATTTAACTTTTTCAAAATAGTTGCAGGACTTATTGGAGTACCAGTTAATGTGAGTGAATACACTCAAGTACTCACTAAAATGTCCAAATGCCCAGCAATTTCATTGCCTGAAAATAAAAAATTGAGGAGTACGGCCATCACTTCATCATGCTGGCCACAGTCAGCAAACAGTCAGCAAATCAACAGCTTTCAGATATCAAGAACCAAAAAATTTTGCTGGTTTTGCTCTCAGGGCATGGAATGTCAGCAGATTCTTCTTCCTGTCCTCCATATTTCCCATTTAACGTCCAAACTAGTGTGATAGTTCCTCATCTCAAAAAACATGGGTTTGTACCTCGGCTTGTCTAACCAATGGCTTGTCCTTTTACCAGTAGTTCATACTGGCCCTACTTAATGCTGACCTTGCAGCCTTTCATTCTGTATTCTTCTGTATAGCTTTAATGCAGCTTTTGAAGTTTTCAGTATCATTTGTCCTAAATCAGTCTGGAGATCCCAATTTGAATGTGAAAGTGTGACGATGAAAGTGCAGCATCATAACCATTCTGTCATCAAAACAGCTTGAGACTTTAATGATTCAAGAGTCAAATAAAAGCAGTTATTGCTACACAGTGTAGACTTACCAGACATATAACATCAAACCATTACAGAATGGAAATCCAGCCAAGATACCCTACATCTACTCTTACCTGGAGAGCCAACTTGGTAAAAAACTGGTTGCTCAGGGAGTGGCAGGAATCTGCAATTGTGAAACTTAAGCAATGGAGATGTGACAGGTTTCTCAACATTGCTGCAACTGAATACTTTTACTCTTTGATATCAATATATTGGCCACTGTTTCACAAAGTATAATGTACCAATTCAGAGACTCTTACCTGATTTTTGAAATACACAGCAATGCTAATTTTCCGATCTGCCTCAGCACAAGCAACATATTACAGAGTACTTAGACAAAGAAACACAAGGGGTCTTTCAGTTTGATTTTTTAACTATTGTAAAATAGGTCATCTAAATTCAAGTCAGTAATTTAAGTTTCTTATTGGTTAAAGGCAAAGACCAAATTCATAGAAAATAACAACCATAGAAGTCTTGTGAATCCTCCCCTCAGATCAACAGGGAATAAGGAACAGCCAATTATTGTGACAATTGTACCCTCACACACAGATTACTCAGCATGACTTGTGAAATGACAGTGAGCTGGCTTCACTAAAATAGTGAGACTCAAAAAATTACCAAAAACTATTGCTATTATAAAGAGTTAACTTTTAAAGTAGAACATTAAGTTAATTATGTGCTCAAGATTATATTCAGCATTCATGAAGATTATTTTTCAGCATTATTATATGCTGAAGATTAAAACTATGAAATTATAAAATATACTTACAGCACTAAAACCATGAAGAAACTAAATGTTAGGACTAGAACTATACAGGCCATCCATACAGCATCTACTTTCCAAAGTAAAACTCAAAAAGGCATTTTTCTTTTTTCTTCTTTTTTTTTAATTCACTCCAGCAAGAAACCTAAATAATATTAAGATCAGCATCCAGTGACAACTGAAAAGTTTCAAGAAAAAATTTTCCTGCAAATTCATTTGCAGTTGGTGAACTGATTTGTCTCACAGCTCTTAATTCTTTGATTAAAACACACTAAAAGACCTTCAGCAGGAAATAAAACAGAAAAAAAACAACAGTAAACCTGGTGTTAAGGAAGAAAAGAAGACACAACTAAATGTCATTTAACTATAAAATGAAAAACTAAAAACAAAGGGAGTGGGAGGGGAGAGATGTTGTATCATACCTTAGTAGCAATCCGAAAGTTTTCAATAGGACTGAGGTCATTAACACTCTCCTGAGGACTTCTTAGACCCTTTAAAAGAATTTTAATAATCAGTTAAGTTTGATTCCTTTATGTATCTTGCAATCAAGTCTTACCTGATGTTGAATAGGTATCCACAGGTCCCTTAATAAATACTCTGACATGTAGCTGGAAGGTTAAGACCTCATTCTAGAAACTTTAAGCAAGACCATTGGTATATAAATTATGCTCCACAAACATCTAAGCATTTCCAGTTTCATGCTGCAATATGTACCTTTTCAGTACAGTTCACTAACATTTTCTTTATAAAACTCACTCACATCCTCCTGTCAATGTCCGGATGTTATCTTAAATTTTAGAATGAGCATGTGTCCAAAAACATAGCATACTTTATTCCACTACCTTAATGATTTAATGGAATCAAATAACTGAATTCAAGTTAGGTGCCAGCTACTCTATTCCAAGATTATTTCTGCTTGATGGAATATTTTTCTACTTTCCATATTCCACTAGTAGGACTGGCTTTCCCTATGTGTAACTGAACTGAAAAGGTTGCATAATCCACACTAGCTGCTTTATATAATTATTGCTCCTTAAAACACACATAGCCACATAAATAGCATGTATGTTTGTTGACTATCAAACATATTCACAATTTTCATAGAAAGGTTTCAGTGAGAAGGAATTTAAAGATCATATAGTTCCAAGCCCTGCCATGGGCAGGGACACCCTCCACTAGATCAGGTTGCTCAGGACCCCATCCAACCTGGCCTTGAACACTTCCAGGGATGGGGCATCCACAACTTCTCCTCACAACCTGAAACAGCATCTCACCATTTCACAGCTATACCACAGAACAGGCTGCTTAGTACATTTTCTGCCAGCTCCCTAGACAGAAATGAATCTACAAGTTCAGGTTTGAGATATGGTTCTGACTCCAGCTTCCCTTGAGACTTCAGTAAGTTCCTGTGAGTCAAAAGTTTCAGGCCGACTTTCTTCCTTCTCTTGTGATCAATGTTAACAGTATTTTTTCCAAGCCCTTTTCTGGTCCTGGGTACCTATATTTCTAAAAGGACCTGTGCAAGTACTATATTAGTTTATGGTGAGAAAGTTTCTATTTATTCTTGGAAACCGACGAAGTGTTGTACATAATTTCAGTGCTAACTACTACATTTCACAACTGTTTCATCCTCCCAAGATGCAAAACCTCTCCATTTTGGTTTTGATTCCAGATTTTGTCACACATCACTTCAAAACATCCTCCCTCTGCAGTTGCCACCATCAAAGATGACTCACCTCTATGCATCAGAAATTCAAAGTAAGAAACAAGCAAAGCAACTGCTGCAGTTTCTCATATTTCACACAAAATCTTCCCCAAGTCCTCTCAAAAATATGCAGTTCTAGTGACTTACCTCCAGAAGAAATAAAATGTTTCACTTATCAAATGGTAAATGGAACCTAATCCTGCCAAATGACTGAAAATTGCCTGAGTTGTTATCATTTGCAGAAAACATCATCTCCACACTGGGCAGGCTTCCCTACACTCCTCCTAGTCAAGCTGAAAACGCAGCATGTAACCCTCTACTGAAGCGGAACAGATTATTCTGGCAATTCCACTTTCACACAAGTGTTCATTTTTGAGCCCTGCCTCCTGCATAAGGATCACAACTCTGAGGGCATAGTTCTAGGGGAAAAAAAAAAAGCTTCTGACTTTCCCAGAATTTTCTAAAACTATCTAGAATACCTGATGTGGGCGACACAAGTGATTTTTTTAAGTTCTCCAATTAGACACAAATAAAGAGGCTTCTTTTCAGGAGTATCTTATACACGTGAATAACTGGAATGTTCTGCTGATACACTTCCTTGAAAGGACTCTCAATCTTCGAAATATTGGTCCAATCTTAGAAATATTGGTCCAAAATCAGGCTTAGAGCTACACAGTCCTGGAACCAACCGGTACAAGTAGCAGACAGCAGTGAGCTGACAGACACACACCGAGCGCTCTGGCACACACTCACTATGTGCCCACCCAAAAATGTCCCTGGCACCTTCTCAGCCTCGCGTCTCTTTGGACCAAATGCATTTGCTGCCATGTTACAGAACCACAGCCCAGCGCTCAAAACGGTATGTCAAAAAAGCAAACTGACACGGGCCCGCCCTGTCATCTTCAACAACGATTTCTCTGTTATGACAAGAGCTACGCGTTGGCACGGGCGATTCCGTTTCTCGGAAGAGAGAAACAAGGCGTTTCTTCGTTGCAGCAGGAGCTCGCAAGCCCCAAGCCCTCCCTCCCCGGCAGGACAGAGGGCGATGCCCGCGCACCGGCGGCTCTCCGGAGCGCCCGGGCACGGCGGTCCCGAGGAGAGCCCGGGACGGCCGCAGCGGTACCCCGCCGCCCCCCGAGAAGAGCCGCTCACCTGCCGGGTCATCAGCGACTTGATCTTCTGCATGATGGCCCCGCCGCCGCCCCGACTGCGCTCAGCGGCCGCGCAAGGCGCCGGGGCACGGCGCAGCCATGTTGGGCGCCACCTGACCGCGCCCGCCCGCGGCTCCCCGGGAGCGGTAGTTCCCGAGCGGCCGGCCCGACTACAAGTCCCGGCAGCGCGGGCGGCAGGGCGGGCCCTGGAGCTGCGGCGTTTGAGTATTGAGGCGTGCCTGTGTACATTTGGACCTGCCGAGCTCGGAAGATAAAACGGGGCTCTGTGGATGGAGACAAGCTAGAGCGTACGCGTAGACGAGGAGAATTTCCTGCTTGTCTCGGGTTCTTTCGGGCGTTAGGCACAGAGCGCGCCTAGCTTCACCACGGGTGATGGATGTAGTCTTGCATCGGCAAAAGAAGCTTGTGGCACTCTTACTTAGTTGTATTGATGGCAATTTTAAAAAACACACACACCAAACCCACCAGATAGATTTTTAAATCTAATTTATATCAGCACAAGAAAAGAAAGAATTTATCCTACAGTCTTTGCTTAAGTGGAGGCAGCATTCCAGGGGCACGGCTGTGGCGCGGTTGTGCCTGTAGGAAAAGTGGATTTTCCTTCCCGAGGGCACGTAGGTCAGCCCCGCGAGTCTCCGGATCCCGCTGTCACTCAGCGCCGCAGCTGCTGCTGGGCTGTTGCAGGGTAGGGCAGGTACGAGCAGGTGCCTTTGAAACCACACACCGAAAGGGAGGGTCAGGAGCCACGGTCCCTCCCTGCCTTCTTGGGCAGGAGCTCATTACTCCCGGCTACCATTGGGAATACCGTGTAATTGTTTCGTGGAACACCTCTAACAAGCGTAGCACGTAACAAAGTTACTTCTCATTAATAAAAAAACTAAAATTTGCGGGTTGTTGGTGCTGCAAATAGCGTTGCTTTAATGTAGTTGCTTCTGTTCAAAAGGAGGGAGGTTTGATTTGTATTAAGTTTAAGCGCCATTTTACAACTAGCTCAACTACAGGTCTACTGAAAAGAAAAATCCATTTTCCACGTGCACGACATTTGTGTGAGTTTGTGTAAAAACTTGCAGTATATTAATAACATCAAGAATGTATGAAAATGCTGGAAATGATAGGACACAATTGAAAAACATAACTGTGCTTATCTGTTCCTTTTTTATTACTATTTTCTTTGCCCATATGGGACATTTAAAGTGCCAACACAAGTTTTATTCCAGTGCTAAAGGTCCCATTATTTCAGTTAGAACTTAGGATCTATGACCAATATTTTGTTTCATGGTGAAATCAAGTAGATAATAATTTCTAACCTAGGTTTTATGAAGTTTGCAATTTGATATATCAAGCCTACAGTTAGGTGGATTAAGCAGCAACATTCAGGTGCATCCAAACAACAACATTCAGGTGGACAGGACAATGGAAAGCTTTTGGGAATATGTGAAATACCCCCTTTATCTCCTGACATATTTCAGGAGGTGATATTATTTCTGGTGGGATCACTATACTTCTGCTTTATTAAGCGGGAATAACCCTTGTGTTTCTTATATTGGACCTGGAAGCACCTGGGTGTTTTCACCTCTCTTTAACTAAGGTAAAAATTGAGTGCTCATCCCTTCTGATGGGGGCTTAGCACCTTGCTGGACTCCTGCACCTTGCACACAGTGGGGGGGAGGCAATTCCTTCCTACCAGTTGCTCCTGCACAAAGCGGAATGCAGTCTAGCCTAATGTTTGTTAATCCATAACAGTCTGCCTAAGTGCTGTTTAGTGAAAAATATTGTGTGGTTTTGTATGGATAAACCATCTCTGTCACTGCTAATATTTGCTGTTGCAAACTGTTACTGCACAGCTCTGGGAGGCTTTGTCCAGTTTGCTGCTGATTTGTATGGTGAGTGACAGCTTTGGACAAAATCCAAACCCTACATTAATATTAATTTAAACTGATGTAAGTTAATGGAGAAGAAACAATAATCAGCAGTTAACAACTGTAGTAAGCTGTCCACTCTAGCCATAGGATTTTCATTTCAAAGATGTGTCATAGGCACTTGACATCACATGTTTAGAGAAAGGGAGTTAATTCTTTGCTGAGTTATACTTATGTTAAGGAAAAAAATACAGAAAAGTTATGGGCTTGAAAGTCCTAAGAAAAAAATTAGAAAGGCTCTTTAACAGCTGTTTAACAGGGTTTTTCTTTTGTAACAGAAAATGAGAGGCTGCCATTTAAAAAGTTCTGAAAAAAATATTCTGAATACTAATTTTTGTTTGAAATAAGCATGTAGCATCCCAGTATTTTTTATGAAACTGTAACTAAAGGAAGTTAATAACTGTATAACCTGTTCACCTGGTGCGTTTACTTACTTCTATTAATTAAATGTACTTTGTATTGTGTGCCCCATTTATTACATTCTGTGTCATATTTGCTGTGACTGCTGGGGAAGGGTTATGATAAAGTCAGAGGCAATGAAGATGGGTCCTCATCTAACAGGTGCTCCACTCCCTTTGTTCTTTGTATACACATATTCAAATCACATAAGGCAGGGGACAGGATAGGACCTGTTAACTCATTGCTGATTTCCCTAGCAAATAAACCAGCAGCTGCAGGTCCAAGCCCTGGCTTAGTGCTGAGAGGGTGGCATTTGTGTGAGACAGGATGCTTTCATGGAGCCCTTTAGCCAACTTCTTTTGGGACTTACAGTGCAAAATATATTTTCTGCTTGTAGGTAAGATACAGTATGAATTTATATTTGATTGGCATTGTGGAAATGTGAATTGGTTCTATTAGATTTATCTTTATAAATTTAAAGATATTTCTGTTGTATTGTCAGATGTTTGATTTCAGGAAAGTAGCCTAAAAGCTTTTCATCAGCTAGTGGCACCTTGTTTTATGAGTGAAGCTAAAGTTCTAGCAGCTCTAGCAGCTGAACAAAAATAAGTGCTATACATAATCTCTGTGTAAAGCTTGGCATTGATTAGATACACATAATCTACATGTAAAACATGGGTATTGATTAAATACATACTATTACATTTTATTGAGTAACATACATTGTGCATTCTTTTTAACCAGTAAGGCTGGACAGGTTCTAAACCAAAGATTATACAGAAGCTGTTACACACTTATTTAAAAATTTATTGAGACAGCACTGATGCATTATTTTTCACTTCTTTATTATTAATTAGTTTATATGTAAGTTTATATCTAAATGTAATTGACATTGAAACTAAATTAAGCTTTTAGTCAGCTGAAGAATATCTCCCCATCAATAGTGCATTTGTTTGGTGTCTGGGTGCAGTTTTTGTAAGTGTGTGTTTGTTATCCATGCAATGGATAAAAAATAGATGTTCTATGTACTTTGCCAGAAATATCCTGTGATCAAATGCTAGATAAGCTTATTTCTACAAACTACTGTAATTACCTTTTTATGTATTTAATTGTTTTTGTAAATGTCAACAGAGGAAATATATAATATTGCAAATGGAATGCATCCTTTAATCCTTCATGTATAGGAACAGCTTTTATCTTCTTTGTGAACCTCACAGTTCTAGCTTATTAAAGAGTCACCTAGTTTCCTTGATTTTGAGCTCAATACTGTTTCAAGACTTTTGGCTTCATGATGATTGATGTTTTATATGACTATTGGATCTCATCTTTAAAAATGAAAAATATTTGGTTGATAAAAAACAGTGATTTTGGGCTTTATCTGCTTTACCATTTATTGGATATTTTTCATTAAAATCCTTCAAGAGTTATTGTCATGCAAGCAGAGTGCTTAGAGTACAGGTTTATTTGCCATGAAACCTTACATCCTTATCCAGATATACACATTTTCCAGTAAAGGAAATGTGCTGCCCATACTTCATAGCATGATGAGAATCAGGTGCCTTGGAGACATGACACAAAGGCCACTGAAAGCATTGACCTCAGCAAATAAAATTAAATCCTGCAACAAAGCTCAGTGGATCTTTTTCTGGGGAAAAATCCCAATCCAGGGAAGAATATTCCCAAATTTTCCATTATATAAATGGAGGTATAGGAATTACAGCTTTCCTGGAGCATTATGTCTGGGTTGTTTGGGGTTTTTTGTTCCATAAATGAACATACTTGTAAAACAGGGGGAAAAAATATATTTCACTGATCTAGTGACATTTTGCACCAAGTTCAGGAGAGCTGAAGGGCTTAATGAACACACTAAAAAGCAGTTGAGAATCCAAACTCAGTTTGACAAGGAGATGTGCATGTTAAATTCAGAGAATGCTAAAATCTCGCTAAGCAGGTTTCAGTTTATGCCATAAACTCAAAAGTTATGTCATAGTTTCTTATTTAAACTAAAACTGCAGCCCTTGTTTTATGTCAACAACAATTCTGTTGTGCTTGCTAATACTGGTGATAGCAATGTGAAATGGAAGCAAAGCACAGATCACTGAGCTCCAAATGGAGGTCGTTGTGGTACAGCCCCTTACAATCATTATACAAAAGTTAGGTCTGGGAATTTCATCATCTTGGGAAAAAAAAGTGTATTATATTTGTAAAGCAGTAGGGATAGGCTTGAATTTTATGGAACTTGGGCCTGAAAAATATGAATTTAGTTTGACACATTGGCTTGATTTTGCTTTAATTCAACTTGATTTAACTTAATTCAAGGATTAGTTGTAACAGTCTCCAGTTTAAATTAAAAATCAAAATTAGTCTAATACAAGTGAATCATAGAACCCTTTAGGTTGGGGAAGACCCTAAAGAGCATCAAGTCTAGCCATAAACCTAACACTGCAAATTCCTCCATTAAATGATATTCCTGAGTGCCACATCTACGCATCTTTGAAGTATCCCCAGGGAGGATGACTCTTCCACTTCCCTGGGTGTCCCATTCTAATGCCTGACAACATGTTTGATGAAGAGAATAGCCCTTTTAATATAGAATATTCCAGACTGCAGAAGAGATGATCTCTGCTAAGACTGGAATATTTCCACCACTGCTCCTGTAAAACCCTTGCCTTTGACAGAGTACCATTATCTAATAACTTGCCCCAGTCTCAGCCTGCCTTCTCACTTGTCCTACCAGCCATGGGGAAGCTCCTTTGGAACGTTGGCACTCCACAAAATCACCCCAGCAGAGCCAGAGAGAGCAACAAGAGCTGGAGTTATCCAAAGCCACTCCTGAAGGAGCTGAGGGGAAAATGGGGTTTCTGCCCTCACCACCTCTGGTTCCAGCTAAAAGAATTTCCTCAACTGCAGATCAAAATGTCTTTTCAAGACACTGCACAGAGCCAATTTTCCCTGTAAATCAAGTGGAACAAAGTTAATTTGCAGTTTCTATTCCAACAGGTTTTAGCTGCTATGAAAGTACGTTTTCCAGCCCTGATTGTGTTTTCATTACTCTTTTATGCTGTCACCTTCCATACTGGTGGTCCCAGTTATCTTGGTGCTCACAAGACCCGCTGAGGTTATGCTAAGGTTTTGCAGGAACAGATCTGTAAGAAATATTATTTGTTTTCCAAATTTTATGATTGCGCTTCTTCTGTTACTGGCACGTTGTCCAATAGCACAATTTTCTATTGTCTAGCTAAATAAACCCAAAAGTTGAATAGCATCATACATAAAAAATGAGTAAGCATATGGACAGATCTTTTAATTACATATCTCTCTGTATTTGAGAGATGTGTTTGACTTTATTCCAGCTGATCTAAAAATTGAAATGGGTGGTTATATAATTGGTAGGTTATATGAAATAGATCTCTAGCATTAAATATTTCATGAGGGATTCTACTGAGGAGTTACTATCTTTCTCTCTTTTCCAAACAGACAACAGCAGTTTAAATTTAATTTGTACTGTAATGTCGTCAGAGAGCATATTAACATCTGACAAGTGTTAGAATAACCAACAAAATACTTCATGTGTCCTGTTAACCAGAGTCTAGGAAGCTTTGAAGAGTTGTGCAGTGTTAGAAAATTGCAAGTATAACAGGCTACAAATACTGTTAAAAAGGGGTAGAGGAACAGGCTTCAATTTGATGTGCATCATCTGGTTTAGGTTTTTCATCTAGAACGTTAAGCATGTAAACATCTCTGTCCTATGTATCCTCCACTTAAGCCATTCCACATTTTTTCTACACTTTCCTCTTTTTTTTACCCCGTTCTCCTCCTATCTCAGCTGAGCCCCAGCCAGTCCTTTGCAAATTAAAGTCCATGCAGCCTGAAGCCCCCTGTCTGCTTCCTCCTTAGCCCCATTAATTGGAGCTTGCCCAACTTTCTGTCAAAGGATTTCACTGTCTTTTTGTAAATTTCCCCGTTAGTATTCTGCAGTGTTTTCCTTCGGCTTCTTTGCCATGCCCTCAGAAATGCTGTAAGCTATCTTCAGCTGAATGTATTATTGCTCAGCTTTATGAAAAGGGAAGCCAGCCACAAAATTACTTTTTTTGGGGTAGATTCTGTACAGCACTGGTGGCTACCCATGAACCAGTCCACTCACACTCCAGCGTACCTCTAACATTAATTACTGGCATTACTGCTGTATCTGTAACCACCACTCCTTTTTTGTGTCCCCACCCTCATTCCCAACAAGTTTGCTTTGCCATTAACTGGTGGCAAACAACTGTGTACTGAAATCTGATGATTCTAACCCAAAAGACATGTACATTATGCTACTGAATTGATTTTTTTTTCTCTCACATAACCTAGGAAATTAGACACCTTTAACAATTTCTGTCATAAAGAATAATGAGATGAAAGTAGGAAATGTAAGAAACAAAGTTAACTCTGCATTATATTAATGAGCACAGTCACATATTTTTCATACTTTGCTCCTTCTGCTCTTCCCTACCCGCCCAGCTCTTTCCAGGTAGAAACGCATCCCATGTCCATCAGCTGGGAAGTTACTTTTTCATTACAGGTATTTGGAAGCCTGTCAAGAATCACAGAATCTCAGGCTTGAGGGACCTCAAGGATCATCAAGTCCAACCAAAAATGATAATTAGCAGGAAAAGGATAGATGGTGCATGGTGGAAGTGTTGTGTGTTAGCCAAGGCAGTGTGTTCTCAGTCTCCAGTGTGTTCTTATGCAGTAGCAGATGGGTTACTCACATCACAGTTTTTACATTTCTTGCTTATAAGAGGTTGCTTTTTTTCTAGGGTGTTTTTTACCACTTGCAGTGTGCTTTTTAGCAGTATTGAACAAAAATCTGAGCAAACCTGCAACTAGAGTCAATTGGAGTTGCATCTTGAGCATACCAAAATGATTTTATGTGTACTTTGAAAAATCATATTCTGTATATATTTCAAATTCATCATCCAAAATGAGTCTGTATTTTTGGTGTTAATTTTCTCTGGGCTTAACTTCTTCATCTCTAAAGTCCAATCAGTTAAAATGGTGTTGTGAGGTCAGTTCATCAATGTCAATTCTTTACATCATTGCTGTTCTCATGAGTGCCATGGAAAAGTTAATGTGAGAATCAATCACTTAGTTCCAAGATTAAAGCTTTAATAGCATTCTATAAATATGTCTTGGGCCAGCACAAGGAAAAATTATTTTTAAAAATATATAGGAAAGACAGTGATTAACCAAGGAGAGTCCTTTTTGCACCATAACAGAGACAGAGTTCTTGGAAAACAGAATTAATCATGTGGCTGAAAATTTCACTTTTGTGCATATCAACAGCAGGGCTTAATTCTGGCAATTTCCTGAGATTGGAATGCTTGAGTTTTGCAAGCTTTGTAATGTTTCTTGAATTTAGTCTTACAGGTACAGAGCAGTCAGCAATAATAATTATATACAGTTTTAGTCAGATCATGAAAGTGGTGCTCGTCAGATTTTCGGTCAGTTTCTTAGTATAACTGACAGACTGCCTAAGAAGCTCCTCTGCAGCCAAACTAACCCAGAAAAAATGATAAAAACTGGTTAACAATCCAAGGCTGTTAGACAGTGTAAGACCTAGAAATATTAAATATTTTAAAGGGAAGATATTTTATACATTACGGTAAATGTACATTATCTCATTTTTGTCAAACTTTCATCAGTAAAAGATCTTCCTTTGGCTTTTTGCATAATATGAGGCTGGAGCTCCGTAGCTAGATCCAGCTTCACCAAGGTCAATGAGCTCTTGCCCCTTTCATACTTAAAATCTGAGTTATAGCCAGGCAAAAAAAAAAGTAAGTTTTAGCCATGAGAGTTTTTTCTCTGTGAGAATTTCTCATTAGAGTTTTTTGGGGTTTCCGTTTGTGGTTTGGGTTTGTTTATTTGTTTGTTCTTTCATTTTTATGCAGGGATTTGTTCTGCCTTAAAATTGACAGTACCATCTCATACCATCCATGGTATTGAGGGGCAACCACTTCATCTTTCTGTTGACTACAATTTCAATGCTACAGCTTCTGAAATACAGATAATATGGCTTTTTGAGAGGTCTCAAAGTAATCCAAAATACTTGCTTGGCTCTGTGAATCAAAGAGTAGTTCCAGACTTGGAATACCAGCACAAGTTTACCCTTATGCCACCGAATGCATCTTTGAGGATTAACCCATTGCATCTCAGTGATGAGGGCAATTACATTGTAAAAGTCAATGTCCGTGGAAATGGGACCATAGCTGCAAGTCAAAAGATTCAAGTAGCTGTTGATGGTAAGTTAGTAAAAGATAGTATCTTTATTTTGAAAATAAAATTGCAATAGTTTTGAAGCCCTGGTCCTTAGTATCCAGTTGCAATGTTGTCTCGTTTAATACATGAATAAATACAAACAATTATGTTATTTTTTTTCTACTGCTGCTGCAGGGAATACAAAAATATGTCATCTTTAAAGAAAATTAATATATTGATTGATGTTTCTATATCATAAGTAAAAAACTGAAGAGGTATAGAAACATTTAAGAGGATATTAGACATTAGACAAAAAATAAGATTTCATAAGTTTCTGCTGTGCTATCATGATGATGCATTGAATTTCATTTTTCCCTGAATGACTTTACCTCCTGTAACAAAAGGAGCCATTGACTTTTGCTGGTGGCTGTAGTCTGTAAAAGAAGCCCAGATCTGAATTCATAAATTTACTGAATTTCCCTCTTTAGACTCTGCTCTTTGTATTGGGGACTTAAAAAAAAAAAAAAAGAAAGAAAAAAAAAATTGGAAATTGGAAAGAATTATCTAAAAGGATGACAAGAGGCTTCTGTAATTTATGGATTATACAGAGGGAATCCTGTAACTGAAAGTTTCAGGGTTGGAAGGAGTGAGATGAACAACATCCTTCATCCTATTACCAGTAATCTAAACAGTCTGTTCTTTTTCTGTCTGGTAATAATTCTTACAGTCACCAGCTGAGAATATGGCCTTCTTTATTGACCTTTAAGTGCATTTAAGAGATAAAATTTGAACTATTAGTAATTTAGAGAAAGAATGATGATTGCTATTTGAATCACCTTGACCATGAAGACTGTAATATAATGGCTTGTCACTTTAACAACTCTTCATATCTCTTTATTTTACAGTTCCAGTCACAAAGCCAACTGTACATACTGAGCCATCCTCAGGAGTAGTGGAGTATGTAGGGAATATTACCCTAAAATGTACTGTGGATAGAGGTACAAGGGTAGCTTACCAGTGGATGAAAAATGGGAAGCGTCTTCATGCTGGCCCTAATTATATCTTTTCATCAAACAATGCTACACTTCTAATTGTTCCTGCAGTAAAAGAAGACATTGGGAATTACAGCTGTCTGGTATCTAATCCTGTCAGTGCAATGGAAAGTGAGATAATTGCACCAACCATATATTGTGAGTATATGAAATATTCATTATTATCTTTGTGCGAATGATTTTGCTGGAAGGAGTACCTCCAAATACGAAAACAGGCAGAAAACAGTGGAGTCAACTTTGTATGTGAGCTTGCATTCAAAATGAGCTTGTTTGTAGTAGCTCTAACTTAAGACAGGATCATAAAATTATTTAGTGTTGTGTAGTTGTAAAGATCAGTCTCAACTGCAGAATTCAAATAGAAACTTCAAAATTTCCACAGGTGTATTCAGATGTGACTGAAAGGAAAAAATAATGAGATCATTATACATGAAAATGTTGTTACAAATGAAGACACCAAATAGTATCAAAAAGCTAAGCACAGGAAGTACCAGGCTGAAGAACTGGTATTAGTGGGTTTCCTCAAGATCATTTCAAGTCCAATCTTTTTTAATATTTCCATTTATGGCACCAGAAAGAAGATAGGGAGTATCTCAATGTAGTTCATTTACGACATTCAATAGGAGGACTGAATAACAGAGTAATACAGCTTTGACAGAGTAATACAGCTGGGATGAAATTTGCTAGTAAAAAAATAAATGGGCATGCCCTTTCAGAGAATAAAAAACATGAATTCTGCTGATAAGATCAAGATTGATTAGAAAATATTCAAGGCAGTAACCCTAGGTGATTGAGCTATCACCAGATATCTATGAACTGACAGCATGATTCAGGCATGAGAAAGACTTATTTAATTCTAGGGGAGTGGGAAATGTATTTCCAACCAGGAAACAAGGGGAATGCTAATGGCACACAGAAGATAACACCACATGTGCAATACTTCATGCTGTCCCTGCAGATCCCAGAACACTGATCTTGAACTGGAAAGAAAGAAAGGAATGGAGAAGAGACACAGAGATCTCAGTCAGGCTTAGCAAAATTAGAGCTGAAAGGTACTGCATTCTACATGAAATGGGAAACATGAGGGAGCAAGAAGAGTTGCATAAAAACCATTTTTGACAGAAGAATAAACCATAAGGTAGCCAGGTATTTGACTGGAAATGAAGGCACCTGAGAAACTAATTAAGCTGGAGGAAACAAAATATTTATTTAATCACCATTTAACAATTATACAATAAATCTTAGAGCCTTCTCATTTTGCACCATGTCAGGAATTCCCATTGCCTCCTCTGTTTTCAAGCAGAACATGCTACACATATGTCACCTGCTATGCTCTAATCCTCATGTCCTCAGGGGTCACATTATCCTTTTCAGAGGAGAGCTGAAATTTGAAGGGCCAGGACCTACTTTGCCACCAGTCTTATTCAGATATAGCCAGTTTACCCCATGGCCTAGTCTGGTAGGGACACTGCAAGGGCTGGAACTGTATTCCTGTCCAGCCAAAGGCTGGTGCTCATTCCTGCTTTCCCCAGGCTCTGGCAGCTGGCGGCAGGTAGGCAGCCCACGCTCAACTTGTTATGATTGCACTACCAACATATTCAGAACCTACATCTCTTACATCTCTACCTCTTATATTTTCCTCCTCCTCCTTTCATCTCCTTTAATTTCCAATTGTCTATTCTGCTAGTTGTTCAGAGATTTTTGTTATAACTTGGAAGAATTCATTGGATAAGGGGATGACTTGCATCTAAAGTATGAGGAGGGAAGGGGGGGGTGTCTCTACACTGCACTAAGAGAAGAGAAAAATACTGCCTAAATTAACAAAGATTAATGAGGACATTGTTAGATATGAGCTGATATAAGCTTATGTGCGGCTTATAAAATTGACGGCAGTGCAGACTTAAGATGAAGAAGCAGTTGCAGAGTCCTAAACATGGCAAGTATTAATTGAGCTTCCATCTCATTTGACAGAGGAATCATGATAAGGAAATAACCAGCACTCATAGAACTGTAACTTATCATTACTGTCATTAAAAAGAAAAAAATCAATTGCATTCTTTCCTCAAGGTAGCACATTTTTGTATGCCTGCTTTTGTAGAATCACAATCTCAGCTCACTTCTGTGCTTAAAGTGCTAAGAATGACACCTGAAGGTGTATGAATGCAGCTCCTCTGCTGTGTTTCTCATTTTAATGAGCTGTGAATTGGCCTTATACAGGTCTGTCTTCAAAGAGTACCTACACAGAATTTGGGACACTGTATCCAGCCTGACAGCCCCTTCCATGCAGTGAGGTCGGGTCAGGCTAGAAAAACATCTGCCACCCTTGCTGCCTTTCAGACAGCTCTGTAAACATCTGCCACCCTTGCTGCCTTTCAGACAGCTCTGTTTGTTGCACAGCTCGTGTGAGATTTGAATTTCTGACCTGTTACACATGGGATTGTCTCCAAAGCACTGATGGCACTGGCAGGTGTCTGGGCCACTTGCTCTGACAATGTGTGTGCCCTTCAGTCCCAGCTCTGGTACTGCTTCCCCCCTTCTTCCTCACACAATTACATGCATTTTTCAGTAAATTTGAAAAATCTGTCTAAGTTCTAAACTAGAAACCTGTTTTTGACCTACTGTTTACCAGAATTTTAAAATCTCAAAGTTACTTATGTGTCCACATTTCTTGAATCTTTTGCTGTTGAAATGGTTGTGATATACAGCTTTATCAAAAACTTTGAGATTCACTTTTTCTCCATGTGTGTAAATATTACTGTATATGCATTTTCTGAATGCCCTTCATCAGAACTGAGGGTTTGCTTTGTAAATAATATAAAATCTGAAAAAAAAGGTATTAAGAGTAAACAATGCAATGCTGAAAGACTTCAAATTCCTGTGGTATTCTCTATATCCAAGTCAGTGATGGGAGTTGCGGTCTTACTTCCTGAGCTATATGAAGTCACCTAATTTGGTTCAGCCTCTGCCTGCAGAAGTACTTTGTCTCCCAGTTCCCAGTTGCCAATAACAATCCAGAACAGGCCCCAGGATCTCTCTGTGCCATATGTCACTGCTGTGGGGGAGTTAGTGGAGGTGATAAAGAAAAGGTCGCTCACGGTAAATACCTGCCATCTGCTTGGAAACTGTGCCAGTCTCGTAGTGATGGGAGCAATTGGAAATATTCCCATGGAGCAGTAAATTGTTACTCAGAAAGATTGATTTAGTCTTTTACACATCATTTAGTTAACTGGTTTTACTGAGGCAAGAGGCAGTCTTCTGTAGAGAGCAATACTGGAAAGGGAAAATAGAGCTGAGGGACCCATGAAGGCTGTCATTGTGGGTTGTTACTGAGCATGAAAAGTGGTTTTTAATTCATGTCTTATTAATATTATCCTGCTTCTCCATTAGTTATGATGATAATGCAGCCTGGAACACGGCTATTGCAGTCATGTGACTCAGAAACAAATTATTTCAAGACTGGAAGTTGCTGTCCTGTAGGCTGCAGCAGACACTGTTTTACTGTGCTGATGGAGTTGAACTCAGCAAACTAAGTGGGATTTTCTTCCTCAAGTCTTCCAAAAGATAGAACATACTTAGTACTGTTGAGAGAATGGTTAATTGCCTACTTTTCAGAGTCATCCTTGAAGCTGTGTATATCTGTCAGTTACCCATTGTTTAGCGACCTTGATGTACACAATGCCCAGGAGAGGCAAAATATTGCTCCAGGAAAAGCAGAAGGGTTACCCAATCCTTGTGTTGACTTCAGCAAGGAATGCCACTCTTCAGATTTTGCCAAGATTTGGCTATTTTCTTAAGACAACCCCTCTCTTTTTTTCCAACACTACTTCCCCAGTCAGTGTGTGTCAGTGTTTGTATAATGATTCTTTCAACTTGCAGCTTCCATTAAAATATAGTTCTTGGTGTTATCTCTTTATGCTGCACAGTTATGATACTGATGGAAAAGCAGAACTCAGTTCCAATTCTTTTGCAGACTATGGCAAACCACCCACTACAGTGAGGAGAGCATGAAAATCAGTCAGCTATTCTTACCAACCATCCCTGTTAACACATATCAAAATCATATTACCTATGAAAATAAAGGATAATTCTCCTAAGGGAGAAATGGATTGGAGGAACCAATAAATTGCTCTGAAAAGTAAAAAAAAAGTATGTTCCAGCCTATACAGAGTTTGTGAGGGGCTTTAATTAATTTATGAATAACATCAAAGGCTAGTACATCCCTTCTCCTTTCAGATCTGAAAAAAGGGAAGTAAATACCTGTAAGAGGTGAGCCTGTGTGAAAAACTCCCTTTCCACAGAAACATGCAGTCCAAGTGAGGCCAGCCAAACCAAAACAGTGGGGTGTAGGTCTATGCTTCACAGAAATGGTCATTACAGGGTCAGCTGGCTCTTGGAGACAATAAAGCAAGGGACTCAGGAACTGCAGAGCCTGTGAGAAAGCAGCCCAGCATCTAGAACTTAAAGAAAAGCCATGATTCTTCAGAGTGGTCACTGCAGTGTATGTTGGAACAGCACTAATTCATGCTGCAGTGAACTTGTGTTGCATTTCCCAAGAAAATATTATGTATGATGTTGGCCATTCCCTAAAATGAGATTGCAAAAAGCTTACCTCTAGGAAATAAATACAGAAAATTAAAAGATTGACAAGTTTATATTGTGAAATATGGATATTTGCTTAAAAGTGAACTAAACCGAGGTCATATGTGGTGGTCTATAGTCTCTTGTCTAAGCCTGAACAAACAGAAAAGAACACAGAGCTGCATACAAAATGGTCTGGTTTGTGCTGTGTACTGGTGGCTTAGGTGTTCTTGAAGAATAAATGAGTCTCATAAAAAAAGGCAAACAGTAAATAGAAGTGTGTATTAGAGAACATTCTGACATGATTCTGAATTTCCTGGTGGAAAATAAAGTCTGAAATATACAAGTGTGCAGCTTCATGTAGCAGGGATTTTCCCATTCGAACCCAGCTACCTTATCTTAATTCTCCCAACAACTACAGGAAGGTGGAAATTTTACTAGATTCCACTCTGCAATGGGCACAGCACTGTGCCTGTTCTGTGCTACACCATTCTGTATGAGGTAGCTTTACTGATCTTCAGGCCTCCTACCAAAGGGATCTTTTCTTCTTTCATATTAGGTCTGTGCATTTTTGATTATTCATGCAAGTCCTCAGGGAATCAACAACATTAAAATGATTAGGGGGTTTTGGTTTTTTTTTAATGAGTAAAAGTTATTTAATAAGGCACACTTCAATTATTATATTCTCTACATAAATTTCTATACTTAAGTAACTGTAAAAATAATTTTAACATGTAAAGATATAAAAGCCCCAATGATGTGAAATGTTCAAGTAAAAACAGCATGAGAAATATTCTTATAATATTTAAGTATATTGTTTCCCTTCTCATTTTCCTATGCAGATTGCACTAAAAATACTCATCTGCTCAATATTTTGAGTAATGAACACGTGACTTTAGAACAACATAAGCTTCTTCTAATTATATTCAAAAAAGCAACTTGTGGCACAAGAACTTGCTCTTGAAAAAAACATAATTACAGTAGTAATTATTTGAGTATTTTAAATTATTTAGTTATTTAAAGTATTATTTAGTATTACAAACCTACTAAAATAGGGGGAAAGCTAAAGTTTATTCTAGCAGTCATTTATGGAAAAAAATTTCTGAATTTATCTAAGGCACACCCCTCTTAATATTATACCTGTAAGTTAGTTTCCTAAATGATTTTTATACTGTAAATTATTGCAGTGAAGGTAACATTACAAAGCCAATTTGTTCACTTTTAAATTTGTAGAGAAATTACTTATGCCAGTAAGTTTGGCATTGAAGTAGAAATCAAATATGCTCCTGAAGAAGACATGCTCCTGTACTTCATAGAAATCTAGCTGATTTCAGTTTTCATTCTTTTTATCATACTAGAATTACATAGACCCATGATTTTTCTTTAAACAGCAATTAGACCAGTAGTAAGTGGGTGCAACCTGAACTAAGCCTAGCCCAGATCCAGTTATTGAACTGAAAGCCTTTTCATTGAAATGACTGAATGCCAGCCATTCTAAATGCTAATCTAACTTAAATATTCTAACTTTAGAGATGCACCTCTGATTAATTTTTAATTATATACTTTGATTTTCATTTTCTCACTGTATTTCCCTTTTTTTCCTAATGCAGATGGACCTTATGGACTTCGAGTCAAATCAGACAAAGGTCTGAATATAGGGGCAGTGTTCACAGTGGACGTGGGGGAAGTGGTACTGTTTGACTGCTCAGCAGATTCAAATCCACCAAATACTTATTCATGGATTCAAAGGGATGACAATACCACTCAGGTAATCAAATATGGACCCCATCTGGAAGTTGTATCTGATAAAGTGGCCCAGAAGACAATAGATTACATGTGCTGTGCTTTCAACAACGTGACTGGAAAACGAGATGAAACTCACTTCACAGTTGTTGTTACGTCTGTAGGTAAGAATGTAACTTTATTGCTGTAAAGTATAACATCTGAGTGGATGCCCCAGAAAGAGGAAGTCGTTCTTAGAATATGTGTTGAAATTTAGGTCTTGCTAAGGATATGGTAAAGGGGCTTTTGGACATTCAGTGGGATAAGGTTTTACTTGCTGTATGACACAGCTTGGAACACAACGCACTAAGACACTGAGGTTTTGTGGGATTTTATTACAATGTTCATGTAAATTATTTCCTTGTCATATTTACGAATCTCTGGATTGATTGCTGGGTTCTGAAGAACACATACCTTCATTGCTCCTACAGTATAACCTCAGCTCCTGTATGATTGTGTTCAATAGCAACAAAGCAGTTTTTCAGAAAATCTCCAGAAGCATAAAGCAAAGAACAAGATATCAAGGAAGTCTGATGTCTCTTCTCAATACAGATGGACACAAGTATTTTCAGATAAGGAACATATGCTATTAATAATCAACAAGAATGACTAGATTGCCTGTTAGAAAATTTAACAAAGCAATTTCACATGGGCTGAGCAAAGAGCAAACAAATTTGTTCGTCTGGTAAACAAGAAGATATGTCTATGATTCAGGCTACTTACTGATTCATCATGAATCCAGGGTTTCAGTATGCTGCAACCCAGGAATATGGGTTGCAATTTCATAGTAAGAATACCACACTCAAAAACTAAATATTGTGGTTACTAGTGAAAGAAAATGCAACTGTCAACTATGTGTTTATAGAAATAAACATGACATTTCTCCAGGAAGTTCATGTAATATTTAGCTGAGATTTCTTTTTAAAGGCTGAAAAGGAGGTAAGACTCCACAGCTTCATGGTTGGTTGCACTTAAAATAGTAGATTTCTTAATTACAAATGTTTTACTTTCATCTTATTAAAACATTTTATCTAGCGGATTTAAAAATAGAAAAATATATTTTCCCCCCTCTGGAGCCATTTTCTTCTAGATGAGTGTTTATTCAAATAGAACTAAATGGAGATGTCAAGGCTACACTTTGCAGAGCAGCACTGACTGATTCTAAGAGGTATGAATTCACACACAGCTCATTCTCAGTGATGCTGCTCAGGCTAAATTCACATTGCAAGTGAATAAACATACTTATCAAAGACTATGAAAATTGTCCATATTCCTTTTCCTTATCCCCATAATACAGAGGCTGGACTATGGCATTCAGAATACCGGAAACCCCATTTTCAGTAGCAACAGGATCTCTAATGTTTCAGAGGACCTTACACAACTTCCTCATAGGACAGAAACTCACCTATATGGTGCTATAGACAGCTGCCTAATTAATCCTAAAAATTATCTTGAAAACAATTATTTTAATAAGTTACAGTTATATCAATAGTTGCACTAAGTTGTTGCCATTTTCAGCCATGATTCTAGAATAAGATGAGGTATCTCATGCACACCAGTCATTGCTCAGTTTTCAAGGTTAGTCAGCTTGAGTGTGTTAAATGCATGCAAAGAGTATGTCTTTTTTTTCTGCACTGATATATCTATGGAGATGTGATTTATTGAGTCTACTCATTTTAAGGAACAATTATAAGGACTCATCTGATTCTCCAGCATTTGGGCTTTTTCTTCCTAAGGAAAGCAGTACACTGAAGGACTATTTAAAAAAATGGTGAAATTGCAGTGATTTATTTTGCCGTATCTTTGGGATACATCTGTCTAGAAATCCTCATGTTTCATCTTCATGAAAAGCACTGCACATGTAGCCAGCACAATGCCAGTGAATTACATGGAGGTGTAAGTAGATGTAAGCATTCCTCTGCACAGGAGTTCATCAGCTACTGGGAACACACTCAGCTAAATAATATACATTTTAATTGTACTAATAAATCTGGCACTAGTAAATATGCAACATTAATTTACCTGTATGGATTGGGCTTCTCCTTTAATTACATAAATTCTGCACAATTCAGAGCAAAAGGAGGAAATTAAGAGTGCACACGCAAATATGTCTGGCATTTCCTAACTTTCACATTCTTGTCTTTGCAAATTCATTACAAATGTTTTCCATGTGCTTCTAGGTATGTAATTATGTGCAATTTGTGAATGTGTTGTATCAGAATATCCTGCTGGAAAAGTCCTGCTAATGCATATCCCAGCAAAAGACTTGAGCAAAGGAAAGAAATATTTTGAAAATATTTAGATATGAATACAAACAATATGGTGGAGTCCCCATCCTTGGAGGTGTTTAAGGAAAAACTGGACATAGAACTTAGTGCCAGGTTGATCTTTGGTCATAGGTTAGACTTAATGGTCTTAGAGGTCTTTTCCAGCCAACTGACTCTCTGATTTTTTGGTTATTTATTGGTTTCAGATGTGGTTTGATAAATAACCAGACTGTCAGTGATCTAAAAATCTTTACAAAAAGTCAAATTAATCTTTTGTCTTCTCCTACTTTATAGCTCCTGACTACTAGGAGGATTTCCCTCCAATCTAGCACAAGTGGCTCTCTCACTCTCTTTTTTGGTAGTTCAGTGTCTCTATACCTCAAGTTATAATATGCATTTTCCTTTTTTGATGCTGTAATTTGTGGCTTACATTTACTGACTTCCATTTAGCTCTAGGCACTGATCTGCTTTGAAGTCTTTTCTGAAATGCATATCATTGCTCTTTCAGTTCAGGAGGTCTGTGAGGAAAAATAAATATTACCCATTCACAAGACCCAAATTTTGCATCTGTTTTGTTCCTCTAAGCAGGTTTACTAGTTTCAGAACCATTTTAAAAGATGCATTTTTCAGTGTCATTGTAGCACATTGTAAAGAACAAGAACTAAATACAGTACTCATCTTCTTTGTCACAGGGTTGGAAAAGCTGGCCCAGAAAGGAAAATCTTTGTCTTCTCTTGCAGTAATAACAGGAATTTCATTATTTTTGATCCTAGCTATGGTCTTTTTATTCCTATGGAAAAGATATCAGCCACATAAAGGTATGTAAAAGTTAAGCACAATCCAGCTCTTCTTTTGGACCCTTGAAGCAAAAAGAATAATTTTTTCTTCTTCTTCTTTTCAGTGATACAGCAGAAGCTACAGAGCAGGTAGCAAAACAATTAATCTTACATCTAAAAATACTTTCCATCCAGAGAATTGCATTTTATCATACTAATTTTCTTTCCGTGGCTTATCACATCAAACTGAGAAACATGTTTATGTTTTCTAGGGCAGAGGCTGATTACAGAAAGGCACAGGCATTTTCAGGTAATGCTAATGAAATAAGCATGAGCATAAGGTCAAAGTCCATTCCTGAAAAGGAAAAATAGCATCACAAAAAACACATAAAAAAATAAAAGGAAAGGAAGAAAAGTGTGGTTTTATGTTGGGTTGCACACTTCTATGATAGCTTAATTAAGATCAGACCTAAATGAGAAGTCAGCATGGGTTTAGCTCATGCCTGGAGCTCATAGCAGTATGTACTGTTGTCTTGAATTCTGCCTATTAATCCCGGTATTCTGGGATTGGAATACCTGTATTCCACCGTTGTCACCAATCTGACTTAAATCAGTGTTATTGTGGGATAGCAGTAAGAGGTGATACACTATGGCAGGATTACAACTGAAAATGTTCATGGCATCAGTTGTTATCAAAATCATGAGTTAATGACATTGCAGTATACATATATAACCTTCTATCATATTCTGTACTGCCTTCCTCTGTATTATCAGGACCCAGAGTGGTTTTTTTCACTGCCTCTTTTCCCTCCACAATGCTTCCCACCAGATCCTAGCAGGAGATGCCAGAGACCAGCCATCCTCTGGAAGGATATCACTTTTATTCCCATTCCTTTCTACCAAAGCATCAGAGCAGACCATAAACTGCTACATACTACATTCATCTGAGCACAGAGGGTTCATCAAAGTCATAGCAAAAGATAGAAATTCATCACTGTTGTTAGTGCTGCAACCTTTGATGTGGAATGATGCCCAAGAGACAACCAAGAGCCTCACATCTCCTGGACAGTGGTAGACTAACTACATCTAAATACACCCAATACCAGGTGTATCTGAAGTCCCAGATAATAATGTGACATCTATAGGCACCATGTTCCTTTTTATTATTCTCAGAATTGTAAAACATTCAGATGGTACTGCTTCACTACTCTGTAAATATGCAGAGTTTATTTATTCAGCCTCTTTTCTATGGGGAATGAAAGTAAATTGGTCATTTTAGCCTTCCAGAATAGGGAGTATGAATGTCTCTACCAAAATTGTTTCTGAGGTTGGCAAGAGGCTCCTCACTTGATACAAGATGTGGGAAATCACCAAGTACCATGCACACCAGTTCTGCAGCTGTCCTGACTCACTCCACACCAGTTTAGGAGCTCGGCAGGGAGATACTCTAAAGCAGATCACACAAGCTGTATTTTGGTGTTCTAAAAATTAGGACAAAATACTTTGCCAGTCATTATTTTCCAGGTTCATATTACATCTCTTTTTTTAAATCTTTGTTCTAACTTTAGGACATGAAAGTGCTTTGGATGATTTTGGGATATATGAGTTCATCACTTTTCCAGATCTTCCCAATGGCTCTAGGGTATGTGATTTTACATCATAAACAGACAGTTTCTCTTCTATTTCTCTAGGTATGCTAACTATCTGTACCAGAAACCTTCTGTAGGTTTGCTTCTGTTGATTTTTATGGATGTGTGCATGACACCATCTTCGTGGCTATTGTTCACCCAGTACTTGCTCTTTCTTTCTTTCCTGTGCTACTAGTTCAGTACTCCATAATCAACATAGTGAAGTAAGGAATAACCAAGCTCTAAAGACAGCAATCTCCATTCAACTACCCTATATTAAAAGAATATTAATAATTTAATATTAAAAGAATATTAATAATGTTGGGTAGTTGAGTAGCACTGAACCACTTGTGTCACACAGGCAAGCCTACTGTTGTGATGCCATTTTCTCCCTTGACCCTAATATTTCTGCCCATGCAACATTAAGCCCTGGCAGTGCAGAAAATTCTCAGGGAGTTATTTTAAATTTAATGTAAGCTAAGTCTCAGCTGTATTTTACAAAATATATTTGGTTGGTTTTGTGTATTGTAGGGTAGGAGTTAAGCATTGGAATTTTGCCAGCAGAAAAGAAATCCTGCAACATTTGCTGCTTCCTTGCATTGTGTCCTTGCTGACATTACTGCATAGCAGAAAACCATTCTGATATGGTGTAAAAGAACCCAAAAAAATCAGAAACAGGGCCACAAAATTTAGGGACAATGGTAAAACTGGGAGGAAAGAGAAGAAAGACATTCTCTTTGCTAGGGAAAATTGTCAGCAATGTAATCTCATAACTTTGGAGAGCATCAATCTGGTCAGGTAAGGGAGAGCTCTTAAAGCATGGTCACAGGGTCACATTGTCACACCTAATTTGTTTTTATGATTAGTACCATAATACATAATGTCAAAAAATAGTCATAGGTTAATTTATCTTCAATGGAGTTAGATGTTTGAAATATATATTTATAGGGCTAAAGTGCTATTGCAAATTTTAGTGGAGAGGACAGGCTTTTACAGCAGCAGAGATAAAACACTTTTAGAAAACAGAGCTGCTGAACTGCTTCTTTTACAGTTTGTGCCAGTAAGAGGCTTATTAAGTTTAGAGATCAAGCCCTAGATCATCACAGCCTTAAGCACACTGCAATATTATTTTATTACTAAAGAGGGTATATTTAGATTAAATAAATTCTTTACTTGTGAGGATGGCGAGGCAACCGAAAGTTGTCTCAGTTGCAGATGCCCCATCCCTGGAAGTGTTCAGAGTCAGATTGGACTGTGGGCAACCTGGTCTAGTGAAAGATGTCCCTGCCTATGGCAGAGGGGCTGGAACTGGATAATCTTTAGGGACTTCCAACCCAAACCTTCTATGATTCTATATCCCTTAAGTGGATCATATCACAATATCACATTCTTGCAGGATCAGGGCCTTAGTAGGTCAGGAGGGAGAGAGCAATGCCAAGAGCAACAGGATGGATGTACCAGCAATGAAATCTACTATAATTTCCAGTGAAATTTCAAGAAACAGGAGAAACTCCACTCATTTATGTTCAGCTACTCAAATGTATAGCATTCCAGGTAAAGTCAGCATTTGATCCACTGATTCATTTTAGTCAGCAGAGAAAGGGGAAAATAAGGAAGTGTAGATAATGAAGAACTGGACGTTGGGTATAGGCAGAAAGACTGATAATTCCTTATGGATCTAGAGTCTAGGTAAATCTGTTGTCATGACATAAGAAGAAATTAATATACTTAATATGCTGATCAATCAATATTACTTGATTTATGGAAATTCCATGCATTTCTCTCTCTTTGACAGGCCAGTGGGAGTTTTATGCTGAACCCAAGCCCTGAATATTTACTGCTTTTTTACTGTCTGTTCTCCTTCTTTTCTTTTTATTAAATGTTCCTTTCTGGTCTTATGGTACATAATATAAAGCTTAATATAAAGCATTGGCTGTATTAAATGCAAAAGCTGCATCCTAAATCTTTAAATGAGCTAAATTAATTTAAAACTTATACTTGCCTTACTATGTGACAAAAACTTACTCAAAATGAAATGTAAACTAGCAGAGATTTCCTGTTCAATCCACAAGCAAAACTTTGATGAAAGGTTAAAAAATTACAAGTTACATTAGCAGTTTAATTTCTGTTGAATCTTTTCATATTTGTACTTACAGTAGGAATACACTTTGTTGTTTTTAGGTTTCAAGTCAATCTGTTCCTGGCCCTGACTTTGTTGCAGGCCAGGATATGCTAAGTACGGTTTATGAAGTTATTCAGCACATTCCTGAGCAGCCAGAACAAGATCACCAACAGTAAGTTACAGACTGTGTTCACTCATGTGGTAGCTCAGAGACAAATACTTTTGCATCCAGAACAATTTACACTTTGGTATCTGTTTTTTGATTCCACTGAGAGGATTATGGAAGGAAAGATAAAAGCTACCTTAATTCCTTCACCATTTCCTGTCCAATCCCCCACCCTTCCTCAAGACTCATCTGCTGTTTCATTACACCAGTTTTGTTAAAGTGTAAAAAACAAAAGGTGAGACCTTCAAAAACAGCTTCAAATTAAAATTCCCACTTAATTTAATAGGGCACTGAAACATCAGCACTTCCTACTGAATAGGTTAAATATTCAATCAAAGCAGTTTATTTGGTAGCATGGCCTCCAGACCCCTCAGCCATGTGCCAAGTAGAGTTAGAGCAGGAGTTTTTGCAATGTTGAAACTGGTCAGCTGAATTATAATCAGTGATTGTCAAAATAGTCACTGAAATACTAACAAACCAGTACTTAAGTAAGCAGTGTCTCTGTAGCAAAAGAATTCTTGTTGTGTGATTGGGAACTCCACAGAAACACTTTTGCTGAGTTCAATGCCAGGAAGACCACAGCACGTCATGTCTCATGGACCTGGTTTTGTTCAAATCACCTCCTGTACATTACTTCCTAGCATAAGAAGGGTGAATACACTAAAGTCTTTGTAATTGTGGTATAGCTGCCATAAAACTATTGTGAATATAGTCTTTCTTACAAATTAAGAACAGCACAAAAGACTTTATTTGGTAACAAGCCTATTATATCTCATTTTACATGGTTTTTTAATGTGTTCTGTTTCTTTCATAGTTGAAAAGAAAAATACACACTCTTAACAATATGCTAATCAGTTGGCTGAGTAATCACAATGTTTATGTGACTGCATTTCCATGCGGTACTTGCTCTACAAAAAATGTCGTTATATCTTAGTTTATGTCTTCAACTGTGTGTCCAAGTTATGTATGTAAACATGCAGCCATGCCTGTCAAAACAAGTTGGTCAATGAGAAAGCAACACTGAATTACTAATGATGTTTTTGTTCTGCTCTGAATTTTTCACTTTGAACCCTAGGATTTTTAAAGCCAGATGTAAAAAATACCATTCATAAAGTACATATTTTCCTACTCTTCCTCTTACATGTCTTCCTTCTCAAGTTTCTCACTGACCCCTCTGAAAAAAGGAATAAACACAACAAAAAGGTAACTTGAACTTTGTGACAGTTCAGATTTCAACTTAAACTTTGTGAAACATATTCTGTAGTTGTAAAGGACTCGTTTGCATAATCTCATTTTGCTGCTCTTTTCATATTTCATATTTCGAAAAGGAAACAGGAAAAAGTTTTCACTAATAACACAAAATCTGCTAAGCATGATACTGGGCAAACTACTCAGATTAGAAGGACCACATTCATGAATTTTCCAATTCCTGACCTGCTG
Organism: Fringilla coelebs; assembly: GCF_963513975.1. Lineage (NCBI taxonomy): Eukaryota > Metazoa > Chordata > Aves > Passeriformes > Fringillidae > Fringilla > Fringilla coelebs. The sequence continues at coordinate 129,624,641 of NC_140028.1, forward strand.
AGAAGGAGCACTCTGAGTGATAAATAAATAAGGATGACTAAGTCAATACTGGTGCTTACAGCAGGATGCTTCCATTTCAGTTTAAGGGAGAAACAAAATGCCACAGAACAGAGAATGAAGCTGGGAAAGTAATTGCAAACTCCTGTAGTGCAAAGTGATGATTACTTATGGACAAATCCCACAGACTCAGTATGCAGTCATCTGTACAAAAACCAGCAATATTCACAGGAAAAATGATACAAAACTTGCCTTCACTCTGCTTATGGCATGAATCTCAATTTGTACAAAGCAAAAGAACAGATACTACAGGAGCCAAACAGATTCGTTAGTTAAGTGATCACTTTATTCTTATTCCCTGTTCTTCTACATGGAACTGCTGTGATTTATTAAATTGAATTTATTAAAATGAATATGTGAAGCAAAATCAGTCAAAAGCAATGTTTAATTCTCAGATTTGCAGTTTGAGAATCTTTCAAATCCTGTCTGTGAATGTATCTTCACCAGAAATAGCTGGTGTTCTCTCTCTTGCTCTTAGAAATCCCAGTGACAGTGCCAGCAGATTTGCAGACTAGCCAATGCCTAACACCTGGGAATAGCTTTTTCCACTTTTTTTCATGCTTTTATCAGCGTTTTTATTCTTTCATCCTCACATGCACATGTGCCTTTGACAGTCTAAATAATTACAAATTGTTTTATGTGTCCCAGCTCTTAAAAGGTAGAAATGCTACTGAAAAAATAATTAAATTCTTTAAATCTCTTGGGTTTGGTATGACTGACAGACTTATAACTTAATTGCAGTCAAAACTTAAAGAGAGATGATACCTGGCTTTGCACTTTTACATTCATATGCTTCCCCTAGTTGCTTTTCAAAGTCTTTTGCAGACTCACCCCTTCTGCACTTCCAAAGAATCAAAACGAAAACACAAAATCAGATTTTGAGGCAACTGTTCTGCTCTATCTCTGGGATCCATAGTCACAAGGAGTCACAGGATTGTCACATACTCCAGTATTTCACTAAACAGATTCTTTTAAGCCATTTTGGTTTGATTCTTTTCCCACCCTTGGACATTTTTTTAAACTAAAAAGAACAGGTTCTTCCACATATGGAAGAAATCCAAAGATGTTCTGCCAAAGCTAATGAGCGAGAGGTTTAGCCAGCTTTTACAGATAAGCACTGACAGTTCATAACTGTTCCACTAAAAACTGTTTGTAACTTAGGTTTCATTTTCACTCCAAATAAAGATAATTTTACATCATCTTCCTCTCCTCTGATCCATACTGTTTCTCTCATATCAATCATTAACCATTTCACAGATTTCTCCTCTGCCAGCTGTTAAAGAGCAATAAGGGTACAAAGCCTTGCCAGGCATTTCAGCACAGGGCTGTACTGTGGGCTGCACTGGATCAGTCCAGGGTTACCACCACTCTTTAGCAGGTACATTATTGTTATACAATATGAACAGCTAGATACATCAGCATATTGTATGATACTGTATCATACAATATGATACAGAAATATCTGTACAGAAAGAGCAGCAATGCAGGGTGCCATACCAGCCAGTATGTTATTATGGCTCAAACCTGTGCTGTATTTTAAAAACTAGACATACTATGCGTACTAAAAATTCATTCAAAAATTAGTGTCTTGCAAATCTGTCCCCACAGATCTTATTCAGGCTGAAGAATTGTGTTTAGAGCTGCTGGTTTGCTTATAGGTTTGCAACAGCTCTTATAAAGAAAAGAAAGCACTGTGGACACAGCATTGTGAACAAGTGTTATATATATCTTTGTATATGTTCTTTCCTAGATATATATGAAGATGCAGGAAGAGGAAATCAAATCATCTGAGGATACCAAAGTTACTACTTCTTCTTTATAATATATTGAAGGAAATGCCAACAACTTCAAGAGTAGCAAAGGCTTATGCCACCTTGTCTTGAAACAGCAATTTTTCTTCAGACTGAAAATCCCTTTTCTTGGGGTGCTCTGAATTGCCCATTTTTAAATTATTTTTTTCTTTTTTTAAGTAATAATTCCTTAGGGAAAATAGGGATATTTTTAATTCTTTTTTCTTTTTCCTTATCAGTGAACACAAAAGACAAAGGAATAGCTTAAAAAATGCAGTATAAAACCTACACATTTTTTAAAACAATCAGCAGAAGCACAAGAAGGAACCAGGTCCAAGATAACATCCATGCTTGTTTTATTTAAAAAATAGCAAAAAATAGCAAACAGAAGTGTTTTTTTTTAATTTGGGTTGACTTTCACAAGAGAAGACCTCCATACTGGCATGGAAAGTAATAAATGCAGTGTGTCAGATTGCAAAATACATTTGGGGTTTAAAATAAAGCATTCTTTTAATTCATTTGATGTGACATAATTTTCAAGCATAGAAACAGATCTGTCAGGTAGTTACAAAAAATGTATATTATTCAGAATAATGTGTTCTCATTAAATTCTGTTTCCTTTGCATTTGAACTGGTTTTCTATTTGCTGCTGAAGAGCCTGTTTCTCATTGACTAGGAGAGTAAGTAATATTCAAGCTATTTCCAAAAGGCTGCAGGAAGTTCAAGCTATTTGTACATTAAAATAATTCTCCAGTGCTAATGAATCCAATCTTACCCTGCTACAAGTCCCTTTGCAAATAGACGAATACTCTTCCAGAAGCTTCTGCTAACTGGCTTCTGAATCCTGCAGGAAAATTCACTATTATTTGCACGGTGTCAGCTATTAGTTGGTGTCAGCTGCAGTCAAGGAAAAGAGGAAATATGAACTGAATTCATCTACAGGGGGAAAAGAAGTCACTTCAGGAACAGTTAAGTGTGCAAAAAATCATTACTGTGAGTAATGAGAAAGCAGACAGTGTGTCTACCCTTTAAGACAGGCTGTATGACATTATTTAAAGCACTCTGTATTATGAAAAATAATTTGCCCTTATTTAAAGTACCTCCTTAATCCATATTTACTAAACATTCTTCCTGTCTCCATCTTTCAAAGACAAGGAAAAAATAGCATGGTTTTCAGTCCACATTCTGATCTTGTGAGGCTGAAAAAAAAGGGAAAAAACAACTGCACCATTGCGTGTCAGGAAAATAGGATTTGGCGTTACACAGAGGCAGCACGTGAAGCCCAGACATGCAATTAGTAGTGACATGATCTCAAAAATAACATAGTCACCAGATTTGCTCCCTAAGAAATAGCCATCTGACATGGAGGCATCAGGCAGAGGCTCTAAGTAGGAACATTTGGGCAGAACTCTAAAAGACTGAGAAGCTTAGAGAGTCCCCCATAAATTCCTCCATTGTTCAGTCAAAACTGACTTCATGTGTGTTTCAAATCAGGACAGCTCTTTGGGATTTGCAAAGTCTGATTTTCACCCTCTTTTCTCCTCCTCTTCTTGCTGGAGAAATAATTTAATTGCTCTGAAGGGAGTATGCCGATTAGTGAAGTGCTTGAGACCATTCCATCTTACCCCATTGGATGTCACTGCAGGCCACAGGGCAGGAAATGCAGATAAATTAAGAGAAAGTCGTTTCTCCAGCTCTGAACCCTCTGTATTTAAAACTGCCAGCTGTTTACATTTTTTAAGCTTTTGTGGGGGAAAAAAAAAGAAGTCAGGTCAACATCAGTTCCATTCTACATTCTTTTAAGTTCACTTAAGCCCGCCCATGTCTAAGTGCATTTTAAAGGTCCCAAAACATTTTGTTTCAGAATCTGTGCTCATGTCTCAATAACAGAGGGGAAAACTGTTTTGGATTAAGTGAGATGACTTCAGTAGTCCAATACAAAAGTCCACTTAACATTCTTTTGAACTTCTGTGAAGTGCCTGTAAAAATAACAATAAATTTAATAAAACAATTCTGTTTATGCATCACCTAATGCCTAAAAGCTCTGTGGGTCCATGCATTTTCACTGGAAAGGACACCCATCATTAGGTTTGTAAATAAGAAACAAATACCTGCCTGTTTCAATGTCCCCTAGAGGCCCTGTATGCAAGTCGTGGCTGCCACATTCCTACTCTCCACTTACAACAAAAATTTACAGAGAAAAACTCAACTGGAAGGGAAATTTATTTTACTACAGAAAGAAAAAAAATGGCATAAAAAATTCTTTTAGTTATGGCAGCAAAACCAGCTCTGTGTATAGGAATTTTTTATTGAAACAGACAGAGGGCAAACACAGGCAAGTCATCTTTTGCTTACAATATATTGTGCTCATCTGGTTTTGTTTCATTGTGTCTCGTGTATTACTGACTGTTAACCAAAAATACACTGGCATAAATTCCTATTCAAACTGTGCTCATTCTTTTCTGTTGTTCCAGAATTTGCACAGTGCATTGAGCTACTTATGGTGGGGAAATCCACTTGGTGAAGGTATAAAAACAATAAACTACAAGGAAAAAACAATTCTGAAATGTCACAGAAGCTTAATGGATGACATAGAAAACCTTTGCATATTGTATTCTTTACCTCTTTCTCACTGTTACCACAAATATCAAAAGAGATTGATAAGCTTTTATTTATTGATGTAAAATCTATTCCAAATTTTACCAAAACCAATGGAATGTGTGTCCATTGACCTAAATGATGTATACACTGGGCTGTTGAAATATGAGATGGAGATAATGAGAAAGCAGTGTGAAATAGGAGAGGGAGGAATTTTTAAAATCCTGTCTCATTTTTTTCCTCCATTCCTGTTGGTGGAGGCTTTTGCCATTTCATTTGCCGGTTGGTGAGGGTCAAGAATGGCTTTCTTTGATGAAGTGAGGCTATGGACCTGAGATCAAAGGTAGGGAAAATAAGCCATAACTCTGGAAGTCTGAAGTGTAGGAACAGTAACAGCAGTCAAAGCACCTTCAGGTACTTGTAACATATCACAAGGGGGTATGCAGTACTCAGTCTTTCTTACTACATGTCTTAGAAGCAATTTCAAATCAAGAATACTGAAGAATATCAGCTTTTGCCACTGCTCATATTGGAATGCTCCAACTCACACTTTGTTATGGCTTTGAACTATTAACCCCTTCTTACAGGCCATCAGGCTATATTCCACAGTCCTTTGAAGACTGCAGCAAGACCAAGGAGGACAGCAGTATCCTTGGCAGCATTAGGAGGAGCACTGCTAGCAGGCTGAGGGAGATGACCCTGCCCCTCAACACTGCAGAAGCCCAACCTGGAGTGCTGAGTCCAGTCAGTGCTGGGTTCTCCTAGACAAGACATGGACACACCAGAGCAATCCAGCAAAGACCCACAATGATGATAAGGATCATCTGACATGCAGTGGTGAGTAGAGAGCTGGGACCTGAAGAAGAAATGCCTCATGGAGACGTTAACAATGCTCATAATATAAGAAAAACGTTTTACACTGTCAACATGGTCACACACTTCTGCTCAGAGAAGCTGTGGAGTCTCCATCCTTGGAGATATGATAAACCCAACTGGATGCAGTCCTGGCCAATCTGCTGTAGTTGACCTTTGTACTAAATTTTGCCCTGGACCGTGCCATATAAGGAGACAAGCTGGGGTGCAAAGCATAGAATTACAAGCATAGTTCTTTTATTCATGCACATGAGGTGTCCCCTTAAAAGCAGGGCAGGCATTCAGGTGCACATTTCACTTACTGCTGCCAAACAAACGCACACTAATATTTACCAATCATAGTAAAACTTTGCAAAGCAACTACATTTCTACGATGTCATCATCCACTTGCTTCTCTATTGATCAGATGAACCCAGAGTCAGTCTTGCTATACCTACTTATCTATAGTGACAGGTGGTGGGAGGGTTTCAAACACATGTTAGAGGGGCTAGAATGCTGGCATTATCTTGGTTGCCCAGGAGTATCTTTTGTTCTTCATGGACAGTGATTAAAATTCCAAGAAGCAGAGTCCTTATCTTGGGAACCAGGTTGTCCTTCTCCTTACAATAAGCTGGGGTTCATTGTTTGCTTGCTTAAGCATGACTGCTCAGTATCCAATGTAAACTATACATATGTTTTAAAGAAAGTTAATACCACTTTATATTACAACAATTAATTGGTATAATAGATAGGGAGTGAGATTTTCCAAAGACCCCGCTTTGAGCAGGAGTTGGACCAGATGATGTCTAGAGGTGCTTTCCAGCCTCAGACATGCTGTGATTCTGTGAGCTCAGGGAGGGAGATGATCAGTAGGTAGATCTCAGCAAAAATGACACTGGCAGTTAAAGCACAATGAGGTCCTGTTATTGTAAAGGGAATGTATGCTTCCACTAAACGCCTCCTTAAACATGCATGGCCAGCTAAGCAAGATAAGATGGCAAAATACAAGCAAAATACTGTGCATATACTTCCATGCTTTACCTGTAGAAAGCTGAGCCCTGAAAAGGAGATGCCCCATTGTTTTATGATCTCAGGTTAAAACACTTTTTAAAGCAGCTTTATTCTTTTTTATTACTTTTTGCCTTACTCAGATAAAATACAATCAGATATTTTCTATGGACTTTCTTCAGTGTTAGCACAATTCCTTTGGAAATCTGTCACCAGTATGGCCCTATCAATGCATTTATATCGTACATCTTTCTGGGAGCTAGAGGGCAATGGCTTCCCACAGGACATGGCAGGAGTTTCTGGGAACTATGCTTGAGACAGTGAGGAGGAGAAAGGGAAATGACCCAACACTAGTAAATATTAACTTTCTGACAAACGTGCAAATTGATCATGTCCATTTGAAGGGGGACTGTTTCCTCAGTGCTGTGTCCTGCAAGGGGCTTCCTGATTAACAGAAGCTACTTTCTAGGTATATAAATGGCTGTATTGAGAATACTTCTGTGTCCAACCAAGTATTTTTTAATGCCCTTGAACAGTCAATCATGATGTATTTTTCAGTATATTCTCTAATCACACACATAAAACTTCAGAGTGTTGTTCATAAGCATCTCTTAAAAACTTCAATGTTCAGTACCCAATCTTAACACTGGCTGACAATATAAAAGTCCATGTCAGTTTGTATGGAAATGCTTTTCTCAACAAGTAGCTCTTCATAAAGGCTCCCAAGTGTATGAAGAAAGCCCCACTCTCCCAAAGGAGCAGCTCTGTCACTGCCTTTCTGTGGAGACCACAAGGCTTTTGTAGAAAGAGACAGAACTGTGGCAAAAGTTTCCAAACATTTCATAGACAGATTTAAAAGGATCCCATTGTAAGAAATGAAACTGATGCAGCCTTGCAATGGAAAGTGACAGTTGTGCTGTGTCATTAAATAATAAGGAAAAAAAGCAGAGGATCGTTTCTTGATTAGAATCTGTGGTAAATATACAACAGACGAGGAGCAAAGAAGATAAATAAAGGATTAGACATCTAAGGAGTCCTTTCAAGTATAAATCTCTATCACAGTTCAGTTAAACATGAAATGCAAATACCAGCATGTTGGAAATCCTGCTCCACCTAAAAAGATAATATGTATGTATCTCCTCAAGCTATGTGCTGTGTTCCAGGGCAAAGTACAAACTGCTGGTCACAGAAGATGTCATGGCTCAGATACAATTAAAGGTAGTTAGGAACTAGAGTACCTCATTACAATAGCATACCCCAACCAAATGAAACATATGTTCTTATTCAGGAAAGTACTGTCCAATATCAACACTGATATCTTCATCAAGCTACAACTTTTATATTGTAGGGCTAAAAAGTAGCTTCTATATAAGTTGTTTTCATTTTAATAATAATGGAGTAAGGATGCCTTGCAAAGTCAAGACAAATGCTTATCTGTGAAAAAACAAAAATTGTGTTGGGCATCTTTCATATGTTTTCCTTAGAGTGACACTTTCTTCTTTAACTAAAGCAAGCTGATTTTTTGTTTGCTGACTTATCAAATCATATTAAATTCAAAACTTGACTTTCAATCATTTTTCAAGTTCTTTAAGTCTGACACGCTTAGTCCCACCCACAAGCTGTACGTAAAAGTACAGAAAATTCCAAGTACATTCAAATATTCTGGAGCTCTATTCTAAACAGCAGGCTGGGACACTGAAAAAAACTAGATTCCATTGGGAACTCTTTTCAAGTGTGTCTGAAAGATACAGCCAAATGCAGAAATGAGGAAAAAGAAGTTTATAACAGGTTTATAAAGTATTTTATCTTTTAGACAGCTTCAGCACTGGGGTGAGCACCCTGTCTCCCACCAACCTCTGCCATTCAGGGGAGCCCAAGGAAATCCAACAAGTTTGAGAAAGTGTAGCAGCTGTGATAGGAAGGAATGGTGGGAAGAAAGGCATTTCCCCGTGTTTGCTTAGTTGTTTGTGTTCTTGGTTTCTTAATTCCTCAATCAGTAGTTAAAGGTTGCAGCTGGCAATAAACTAAGTCAAACTCTCCAAGTCAAGACTGTTTTGCCTGCAATACTTAGACATTTACTAATAACCCTTGGGATCTGGCACAGTGTATTACATGCTAAACACTGCACTCTATGCCTTAGTTTACAGAAATAGAGATTTTATTATTTGTGTACAGTAGTTTGCTTGTTATAAAACTGTATTTTTAGCAGTAGTCCAGTAGTAAATGCAGATGTTTAATAACAATCACAATTGCACAGTGTGGAACTGTATTTAATTACATATCACAGAAAAAGACTGACAGAATTACTTTTTACAAGAATCTCCTATTTTCCACTACTTCCTAAGACATTTTTACATGGCTTGTGAATTTATTTTTAACTAAGCTGTTCCCACACCAAACATCTACCTCAGAGGTGTTTCATGTTAATTAAAGCCAAAAGGCTCAGTAGCCTCCAAATGTGAGGTCAAGGAAAAAATATATTGTATTGCCTATATTAAACAACCCTACCAGCTTTTCCCAGCATGCTCAGGAATTTTTTGCAGCATGTTCAAATAAGGCTTCACTCTGCTAGAAGAAAAAGGGTATGTGTGAGGGGAAATTTGTCTGCACAGGCCTAATTTTGTTGAGTTGCAAAGCCAGAAAACACTGCCATTCCTATGCAGGCTAGGGGCATATGCAAACTCAGGATTTAACAGCAGGGTCTGCACACAGGTGACAGCCCCTGAAGTCACAGGTCTGGGCTGTGATGGGCCAGGTGAGTGCCAAGAGCTCAGCCCTGCACTGTCAGTCCTGAGTCTAGAAACCTGGAGGAGACAGCCTTACACAAGCTGGTTGTACAGGAGCCAGAGGCGGGTCTGCAGGAAGGAGCAGAGATGGGGAGCCCCAAGGAGCTGTGTGACTCTCCCAAACCGCTATGGTGCTCTGTCAGCAGCTCCCTCCACTGCGCTGGTGGAGCAGGCAGGGTCCCCATCGTGCCCAAGTAGCATTTAGGGACTGTGAAGTCCTGCACAGGAACAGGGACTGAGGAATCTTCTCTTGGAAGAGTGCATTTAGGGGATGGGAGTTAAAAGTACTGGGAAATCTTCCTGGTCTAAAAAGACCAGAAAATGGCTTCACAAGCAGCAACAGAAAGGGAAATTTTCAGTAAGGAGAACTTAGGGGAAATAGACTGGAGCATGGCTGGTAAGATTTAGGATAGGAACTGTGGCAGGGTCTTGACTAGGCAAGAAGGAAAATGAGCTGAGAAACAGATACCAGAAAGTGATGAAACAAGAGGCAGATATGGAGACGTGATGCCCAAGGGAAGGAAGATGAATGGAGGGAAGGGAAGGGAAGGGAAGGGAAGGGAAGGGAAGGGAAGGGAAGGGAAGGGAAGGGAAGGGAAGGGAAGGGAAGGGAAGGGAAGGGAAGGGAAGGGAAGGGAAGGGAAGGGAAGGGAAGGGAAGGGAAGGGAAGGGAAGGGAAGGGAAGGGAAGGGAAGGGAAGGGAAGGGAAGGGAAGGGAAGGGAAGGGAAGGGAAGGGAAGGGAAGGGAAGGGAAGGGAAGGGAAGGGAAGGGAAGGGAAGGGAAGGGAAGGGAAGGGAAGGGAAGGGAAGGGAAGGGAAGGGAAGGGAAGGGAAGGGAAGGGAAGGGAAGGGAAGGGAATATTTCTGGGGCTGAAAACTCCCAAGATTGCAGCCATAGCAGGGACAATAGGACTCATGAGGTAAGACAGAGCAAAGAGGTTTTCAAGAAAAGAGAAAATGGAGGAGCATACAGTGTCTTCTAACAGATAAAGGGCTTCTGCAAAGAAGTGGATAAAAAGAAAGGTAGAGAAATATTCTCCATGCCCAAGGTGGCCATGGACTGAGAATAAAAACACACCATAGGAAAGATTCAAGCTATACCACCATATTAATAATAATTTTTAAAAAAGGTATCAGTAAAAGTGATAGACTGGGATAGGCTGGATACTCCCAGGGAAAGCATCCACAAATTAATATGCTAGCTGTTCAACACCAGAGGATAGTGTCTTAGAGGCAGAGATGAAACTTGTGCAAAGAATGTGCCTGTGAAAATGTTAGTTAATTCAAAGTCCAAGTACATGTCAAGAGCATGTCTTTTCTCTTCAGAAGTTATTGTGATTATAGACAGTGACAATCTTGCTACCAGAATCTCTAAAACTGCAACTATCCACTTCAAGATCTGAGCATATCTCTGCAAGAATATAAGATCTGAGTAACACATATTAATATTTTTGTGGATATTTCTTTACAATGACTATTTACACAACCTTCTTTTCACAAACTTTAGGTGGGTAGCCATATGCACCACATGTGTTATCTGGTAATGTCTGAACTGAAATCTCAGGTCGGCCATTTAGTCTCCGTGTGACATAAGGGAAGCAGTTCTATGCCAATATTTCCATCTGTGAAATGAAACATAGTCATATGTGCTCATACTACAGATGTAACAATAGTTTAGTATTTTTATGCAAAAATTTTACACACCGCTGCTGCCTAGTCCTCCCCTCACCTCTGCCTGGTGCAATAAGCAGTGTTTCTAGAACTCACACTTAACACTTCCATTTCAAACCAAAATTGTGTGGCACAAGTTTTTCTATAGAACAAATGTACTTCTGCTTATTTATGGGTTCTTAGGGCTTTTTCTCACACAAATATGTACAGGACCTAAAAGATTCGGGAGCTCAAATAGCCTAATACATCCTAATACGTGGAAGGAGAAAACAGGACAGGAGGAATTTGATGAGAAATAAGCGCTGTGTTTCTGGCAGGAGGAATTTAATGAGGAGCGAGTGCGGTGTTTCCCGCAGGAGGAATTTGATGCGGAGGGAGCGCGGTGTTTCCCGCAGGAGGAATTTGACGCGGAGGGAGCGCGGTGTTTCCCGCAGGAGGAATTTGATGCGGAGGGAGCGCGGTGTTTCCCTCAGGAGGAATTTGATGCGGAGGGAGCGCGGTGTTTCCCGCAGGAGGAATTTGATGCGAAGGGAGCGCGGTGTTTCCCGCAGGAGGAATTTGATGCGGAGGGAGCGCGGTGTTTCCCGCAGGAGCAGCTCCGAGGCCCGGGACGCGGAGCCGCGCGGGCCGGCAGGGGGCGCTGTTGCGGCCGGCAGGGGGCGCGGCCGGCAGGGGGCGCGGCCGGCAGGGGGCGCTGCTGCTCCGCGCCATGGCGGGTCTGAGGCGGCGGGCGGGGACACCCTCTGCAAAGAAACACCGGTAAAACGAGTGATTTTTAAAACCTTGTTTTACCAAGGTCTTAGACCTTGCAGAGATATCTTCCAGGTATACGACTGAAGGGGCGCTGATGGCGAGTCTGTAATCACAATGGCCTCTGGAAAGACGCGTTCTTGCCGCGTACTTTGGTCGCGACAGCAAGAGAGCTCCCGGCCCTGCGTGAGGCAGATGCGGAAAACGCCAGCCCTCCGGGGGAGTCCCTCAGCCGTGCGGAAATCGCTCCAGAAGCTGCACAAGGGCAACCGAGAGCGAAATCCATCCTGGGCGGGACAGGGCCCTCCCCTTCCCGACTCCATCGCGAAGCCATGCACGAGTAACTAGCTGCGGTACCGAGGGGTCTGGGCGTGGACCTGTGTGTCACCTGTGCCAGGGCCCTGGCAGGTGTCCCTCTCCATCGCTGCCACCTTTGGGCAGATGCTGAACAGGAGCACCAGAGACCGACAGGGCTGCAAGGAATAACACGGACTTTGTCCAACCACAAACACCCGTGTTGGGAAACTTCACACGGGCCTGATCGGGGTGTGGCAGGAGTTAATGCATCCTGAGCGATGAGAGTGGCTGGGCTCAGCTGGAGGGACTTACCTAGTCCAAAGAGAATGAGGAGAGCCAGCACACCACAAGCAGTTTCTCACTGGGCCGATTCCAGCTAGAAGCATCAACCCACTCTTCTGTGAAAGGAGTGTTGGCTGTGAGAAATCCATATTGCTTATTTGGGGAGTCTGCTGCAGAAAGCTTTTCCTGTTTTCCCTTTGCCTGTTAGAACCACAAATCTTCACTTTATGTAACCTGTGACAAGACGACTTTTGACTTCCCCTTTGTAGGCCCTTGCTTGCTGTTGCTTCCTTGCTGTTGCTTAAGAGCTCAGAATAAAAACCATTCTTTTTCCCACTCAGCAGCTGTGTTCCCTGAGAGCAGTTCAGGGTCCACACTTCTTGCTCAGCCAAAATGTAGCACCAGCTTCAGTGCAGCTATGTCTGCGCTGGGAGAGGTCTGGCTTCACAGCACATGAAGACTAAAGGAAAAAGTTACAATAGCAAAGAATATAGTAACAGTTATGAATTGGTAATGAGAAGTGAGGAAGAAGGGAAGAAGGGAGACCTGGTTTTGTGCTAACTTCCCACTGTCTGCAATGATAATTCCTCTGTGTAAGTCTTTTAACTAAGGGAAATGAGAAAACACAAACTGACTGGTTTAGTACAAGCAGTCAAGATTGGTCCAGTTTTTGCATACGATGGGATTTGGGTGCACCAATGAAACAAAACCTAGTAAGAGTTACAAAACATACCTCAGACCTGAGTTACCACCTCATGATAGACTGCCCAGTGGACTGCAGAGGACAGAAACAAGGAAAAACAGCTCAGATCCTTCATAAAACTCCTATTGGCATCAGTGTATAGATTTCAAGATAATGATGATCAGTGATGATGATTATTTGTGAGTTACAGGTTAGTATATACTCTCCCAAAAGGCCAAGTAGAAAGCAAAGATAGAGCAGGAATGATAGTCTTGTTAAAGGGTGTTTTAAAATCCTGCCTAGTGAAGCTTTTTATAACTAGTCTTACAAGTAAGGATTTTATATTGTAACAAGTAATCTTTATGGTTAAATTTCTTCAGTGTGCAGTTGCCATGAAAAGGGCAGTAGCAAAGAAATAAAATAAGCATAATAGCAAAGAGAAATCATCTTCTTTGAGTTCAAGGTGAAATGTCAAAGGCTTAGGGTCTACAGTGTACTGGTAAGATACACCGTTGTGTGAACTTTCCCTCCCAGAGCCATCCATCCCTGTTATCACAGCCTGGAGATGGTTCTGTGTCAACTTTGCATCTGCATCAGTAACTCATTCTGTTCAGCCATCTGTTCCACAGACATCAAACTGTTAAGAAGCCCCAGTATGGCACAATCTAGTCCAGTAACACAGAAACAGAAAAGAAAAGATCTCATTACCATTTGAATTCACAGGCTCTCCTGTGATACACATACAATATTTTCTTATATTGACATGAGCATGGTAATTTGGTAAGTAAATTCTCAGTTATAACAAAGAAATTAAACCTTAATATGCAACAGCTTTATCAGAGGCAAAATAGTTATTAAGTTAAACTAAGATTTAAGGTATTTGTTTCTCATTTTGCAGACTTCAACAGAATTAAAAAAAACATTCATGTTAACTAGGCTGACTATTACATATTGTCCATTTCAACTTCTGAATATTTCACCACTAATTTATAGTCAGAATGAAATAGGCATTTAAAAGCTAAGGTCTCAGAAGAAAATAATGACAAGAGATTGCTGACAGTGCAATTTGAGATTTCTTGTTTTGTTTCTATTTATTCGAGCCCGTATATGATTGAAACTTAGTATTTTTTAATTTCAATTTGCCACGTTGTCTTTCTAAATTAATGTGTCCCAAGAGCTTGTAAAGTTATATCTGCCAAATTCAGTGGCTTTTGATACTTTTTTCCTAGGTTTTTTTCACTATAGAGCTAGGATAATTAAAGGCCAGAGAGCTGGATTCCATTCTGGCCTGTAAATCTTCAACAGAACTGGTGCTGGAGTTTCAATAACAAAATCATTATTGTGAATGATTACTGAGCCAGAGAAAACCATTGATTGACATTCAGATTCTTAACTGAATTTGCAGATGCTGCGAAGTGAGATTTGGTGGGAGGTCTGTGAGTCATTGAGAGGGGATCTTAGTCTCACAGTTTTAGAGAGCTCTCCTTCAGAGACACACTGCACTCCAGCATTGCTTTTGGGTTTGGGGAGACAGGGACTGAAGAATCATGCGCTAGCAATGTGCTCAAGCCTCGTTCAAAGGAACATGAATGCTGTGTTTAAAACAGTAATCCCTTTTGCTAATTAACGTCTGATCTGATTGGTAAATTAGCCTCTATGAAGTTTTTGCTACCACAGCTCAAGTATTTTGAGAACCTATGGGCTTTTATTTTTAAAAGGAGCTCTCACAGGAGAGAGGCAAAGATACATTTGACCCCCTTTTAAATCTTAACAAATTATGAAATGTAATCATCTGTTGTGACATAGTCTCCAGTGAAGAGCTGGATGCACAGCCTGAAACAGCTATACTCTAAGCCATGTGTTAAATTCTATTATGTTCTAAAGGTTTAATACAACCTTTTTGTTTTTTCATGACACTCTGATCTACTCGCATATTTTCAGTGCACAGAGCCCGTCTTTGGAGCTCAAACTTGCTTGGCCTTGCGGTATAGCTTTCATTTCACCTCTATCTTTGTTTTATATAACTCTCCCTACACTGTCTCTGGGGAAGAAATACACCAGACTTGTGTCCCCCAACAGAGCCGTGGTCTCTAAGGAAACTCGTGCATTAATTAAGGAATAGTATAATGGGTATGGTTTTGTTTTGTTAACCAGTGCCCCAAGGAGCATCGTTTCACTTACATGAGTATTTTACCCCTCCCCCCACTAGCAAATATCAGCATATTTCTGTTAACTGTTCTGTGGCTATGTTCAAAACAGCACTTACAAGATAAAATTTTGTCTTTTGAAATAGCAAGCAAATTGGCACATGAATTTAATTTCTGTAGTAATTTGGCACTGTCTTCTCTGGTTACTGGTTGTTGGCCTCCCCCTCCAAATGTTCTAGTATTGAAGCCAACACCCATGGCCACACACTGGGTGTGCTTGGCAGCTGCAGGGCCCAGATGCCAACCGCTGGAATGCATTTTTACGTACCAGTGTCTCTGCCTGTGGCTTGGTTTCTTGGCCAGCCTTTAGCAAAGTCTCTTCTCTGGACTCATCTGACTCCAGCTCCTGCTGGTCCTGCAGCTGTGGAACTGAAGCAAAAGCAGTTTACAGAAGATCTGTCTCACCGTTCCAGGAACCTCTTGCCTGCACCATCTCCCAGCAAGATACATACACAGAGTCCTTTTAGCATGTGAAAGAAATATGTTCCACTTGCCTATACTTATTGTGGAGGACCAAGTGTATGAATTGACAGGGGTCTGAAAGGACAGAGCAGCCTGGTAAACCTAAAAGACGCCCTGAAAGCTACTTTTCAATGTCTCACAATTTCTCTATCAAGAGTCTATTTCAAGTTTCTTCTAGCTAAGGCCCCTGAAAAGTACAGTATTGGCTCAGCAGCAGATATTTTGCATATATGACTTGCATCACTTTCTTCAGCAATTAGTGGTGACCTAGGCATGGATTTGGGAGGGAGGGAGGGAGGGAGGGAGGGAGGGAGGGAGGGAGGGAGGGAGGAAGGGAGGAAGGGAGGAAGGGAGGAAGGGAGGAAGGGAGGAAGGGAGGAAGGGAGGAAGGAAGGAAGGAAGGAAGGAAGGAAGGAAGGAAGGAAGGAAGGAAGGAAGGAAGGAAGGAAGGAAGGAAGGAAGGAAGGAAGGAAGGAAGGAAGGAAGGAAGGAAGGAAGGAAGGAAGGAAGGAAGGAAGGAAGGAAGGAAGGAAGGAAGGAAGGAAGGAAGGAAGGAAGGAAGGAAGGAAGGAAGGAAGGAAGGAAGGAAGGAAGGAAGGAAGGAAGGAAGGAAGGAAGGAAGGAAGGAAGGAAGGAAGGAAGGAAGGAAGGAAGGAAGGAAGGAAGGAAGGAAGGAAGGTCCATCCACCTGGCAACAAGCTGTCTTGTTGTCTAGATATATTTAACAAGTAACAGAGAAAATTATATTTCCACAGAAGATCCGTTAGTGTAGTAAAAATTTAAAATACAGCTTATTTCCATAAGTTATTTACTGAGTAGCTTTTTGTAGACTAGTTATTAATGTTTTATATTTTTTAGTATTTCCAATCTTAATGCTTTCATCGTAGCATTCCACTGTGGTCTCTTTGCTACCCTCTAGACTTCCACAGTTGCCTGGAAAGCTGGCAGCTCTCTAAAGACATGCCAAGCCGAGCACTGGAGGTGTGTTTTGCTACATGCCCACAATACAGAAATTGTCTTAGCTGGATTACATGCCTCTGACTGCACTAGAGGAACACAGCTTCTGGTTAGAAGCTGCAGTAAGCAAATGTGGATTTATCAAATACTGAAATACTCACCAAGAAAATACTGAATTGCAACCATTGACTGAATTACTTTTAACTATCTGCAACACTACAGAAATTAATTTTACACCTCTAATTTTCACTTGCTTTGGTGTGGACAAGGGTAAATTCATTGAAGGATAATCTCAGCTCCCCATGTGGTATTTAAGAATGGCTGTAGCTTGAGAAAGTGGATGTTTAGTTCCACTTTTGGATTGTATTTATAAACAATTATGTTGACAGTTGATGCTACTGAAATACCTGCTGAGTCAGAAAGCCTTGCAGTATTTTTGTAAAATTGTTCAAACAATCATTTGCTTCATATAGATGTTTTCTATGAGGTCAGTTAGGACAAAATACCTCAGACATGTCCACCTTTGTAAGAAACACAGAAGCTAGTTATGGGGTTTATTAGTCAAAAAGGTCTGTTATGACACATCTCTCAGTCATCAGTGTCCTCCTTCTGTAGAATTTGATTTTCACTATATTACTGTGAACCTGTTTATCAAGATTCCCATTACACACTTTCTCTTGATTTTAATGCCTGTAGAAGAAAAATATAGATCTATATGAACATAAGCTTCTTTTCACCAGGTAAAAATAAGCAAATAAGCTCAATATAAAATTACTTGAGGGGGCATTAAGTCTGCTTGAAGCTAGTGACAACTGGTTGCCCAATCATGTCCCTTTGACAAGAAGGATAAGAAAATTAAAAACTGAACAATGGATAATGTCAGGGAACTTTTTTTAATTACTCCTCAGTGACAGAAGAGTCAGACCTTTCATTATATAAGCTTGTTGTGGTTTGACAGTCATAGATTCCCTCTCATTTTGGTATTTCATCTTTTTTTTGAGCCCAGTTGCATCTTCTCATGCACAGAGGCATTTGACACATGGTCCAAAGTACTTCAGGCAGCAGAAGGGAAATGGAGAATTTATGGAGATATTACAGATGTCACAGAGAAAGGTAAGATTAGATTACAAGTATATTCTCTTGATTTCTGATAATAAGAGAGCTTAACCCATAAGCAGACCTACTTAATATTTTAAACATAAATTTCTGATATTCATGTTTCAGGGAGTAGTGCCCTGACATCATGCCACGAGTGAGTTTGAACAGTTTCCTTGCTGATGAGAGCCACTGTAATGTTCACAATTGGATTTTCTGACTAGCATATAGAATGGAAGCCTAGACTTAGATAGAAATTTAATAGTACAGTATTTCAACCTTTTCAAAAGAGCTGATCTTCACTTACAGTAGTATCTTGACACTTCCTTGCTTACAGTTTTGTTTCATTTTTAGTGATGTGAAACCATCTTTCCATTCACACATTTGAAAGAATAAAAACAAAATCCTACTAGCATGAAATGGTAGAATGAAGACTTCAGGGTCTCCTTGCACTGTTTTACTTCTGTGAAGGTGCATTACTTCACTGGAAGCAATCCTGGTCTCATGCTAGTTTTTTTCCTTTGGTTTAGAAAGACTAGAAAAAACAGGCAGTGCATTTCAACTATATATAATAAAAACCAAAGTGGATATATCTCTTTTTCATCTCTATTTTTCATAAAAATTATTGAGGCATACGGTGCTGTTTGTATTTAATGATGAACATTCTTATTTCTTCTGAATGAACATGAAGGATCCCAGGTGACCTTCTATTGCAGTAAAATTTTCCCTAAACAAATTCTCCTTCCCCAGTAAATTCCACAGGTATCCATAAGCAATTGCATATACATGCAGTGTAGATGTAAACATTCATAGATATTGTATGTGTGATGTACCTACATGTACAGTTTCCCATTATGAGGATAGGTACTGTGTATACATACAGTATTATCCTCAGTGATGTGTGTACAATATCTTGGTACAATTAGCTGGTATGGACAGAACAAAGTCTGTAAGTTGTGTAACGAAGGGATGGTATTACATGGTGAATATGAAATTTGTTGGACTTAGAGCACAGTCAGTTGCAGCAGGACAGCCTGGATCCATCTCCTGTTTCTTGGAGGCAGCAACAGCAGTGGGAGTAAATCTTCTGACAAGTCTCAGTAGACAAAGATTTTGTTCCCATTCCTTCTGCCTCATCCCTGCTCGTTTTCCTCCACACTTCTTAGACAAATTACTAGTTTTTCACCTTGTCACTTCATCTGTTTCTGCCCTGAACCTTAACTGGTTTTTCATCTTCTCTATGTGTAAGCAATTGTGGGCACATGTGCAACTGCCAGAAATGTCCCTTTATATTTATTACATTATTGAACCTTTGAGATAAAATGCCAGTTAAAATTAAGGGGCCTCATCTAAGTGCAGTGTTTTAGAGCCCAGCATGGGTTTTACAGCTCTCAGAAGCATGCAGTCTGACCCTCTTTTTCTTCTTTCATGGAGTAACTTTGCCTAGCAATTGGTGGTTTTGTTTACTGGAGTTCACATTTCACAAAGCAGTTCAAAACAGAGTGCAAAGGAAACTAATGTGCTAGCAGAGAAAAGAATTTGAAGAAGTTAAATAGTTAATTTTTAGTAGGCACAAATCACATTTCCATCAAGTGCAAGCAGTCAGCTGTTATTGTAGGTCACTAAGATACAATGAATTATTTTCTGCAGTTCGTGGAAAACATTAGGCAGCTGTAATAAAGTCAATGGTATTTCCTTCCTTACTGAAACATTACTTCTGCAAATCCCCCTGTTTTGTTAAAACACCATTTCATGCTTGATAAAGCTTCATTGATTTCTTCTTTTGTATTTTTTTTTTAAATTTCTCTTATTGATTGCTTCAGATTGAGAAAAAACTGAGGGAAAAATATCAGAAGTAACTTTTCATGTTCTGGTGGATGACAATTGATCTAAACTAAAAAGATTGTAAATGGAAGGGGGAAGGGAGCACTTTGGTGGCCTCTATATAACATAGATATTCAGTCCAGGAAACATACCACAACATAAATGTCTTTTTAAGACATTAAAGCTTAGCTTAAGCAACAGCTAGAGTATTTATACCATAGTTCACCACACTTTTTCTTCCTTATATATTTATTCATGGTTTATCTGTAGTAACACAGAAAGTTATATTTTCAAATTTTATCTTGCTTTATAAGCATCTATTTAAATCCTGCATGAAGTATCTTTAATAAATCCCTTTTGACCAGATAATAATATATCTTTTATTCTTATTTTCTTTTAAGATCTGATGGACATGAACAATTGAAGGGTTCCTTGGAATTTTGAATTAATAGAATAAGTGATGGTAAGTTTTCTTTTGGGACACTAATCAGTGGCGAACATCTCACAACATGTGAAATGAAGAATAGACCTTGACTGTACATATGCAGAAACTCTTCAGCCAGCTGGTGGTGCATTATCAGGAAACACTTTTACTTTCTACAGGGAAACAGCAGCCTCAGTGTTTTAAAAATATGCATTGTCCTATGCATTGGCTCACAAACAGTAGCAGCTGGACCTCAAGTTAGGTACCCACACTTTAGTAAGGAAACTAACACTACAGCAGAGGAATGGGAAAAATGTAGGAATTAGTAAGGGTTAGAGCAGCATGTTTGGACAGGAGGTTATAGCATTTTCACTGGCTGAACAGGGACACAGCTTGGATAAAACCTGCAAGGACTTTCGTAAAGTGTTGTAATAACAATTTCATACCTACTTTTCTTCACCCCACTGTTTTAACTAGATGGAATTTTAATTAGATGAATTTAATTTCCCTCCTCTCTTTCAAACTATTTATCTACCTCAAATCTATGTCCAACTGAATATGAATTTAAATACCAGATCACATAGCAAGTCCTCCTGAAAATTCAGGAACAGTATCCTTGATCCTGGAGAACTAGTGATGTTTTATTAAAGTTTTTTAAACTAACATTTCTGAACTGGATAGATGCTGGCCCTCTCTTGAGAAGGATTGGCTAATTTAGGAGATATAAAAAAACGGTGAATCATGCTGTGAATTCTGGAGTAGGCATGCATCAGGAGCTGAAGTGAATTAAGTAAGGGTATATCAGTGTATGCATAATATTCAGATATGTTTTCTTCTGGTCTTTGTACTCACTGCTGAAATATTCATTCCCTGCTCCCAGAGTTCTGTTCATGCTTATTGGAAGTGATAGTGGTAAATGGCTCACTCTATGTTAGTGCTACTTTCTGTGGGCAGTCCCTAATTTGTTGCATATTTTACAGGGCCTTGAAAGTATATGTGATGAAGTTAGCATAACCAAACATACTTCTGCAAATCTTTTCTGCTCTTTTCTTCTATACACCATTCAATTTCTTACTACCTCATTGATGACTATATATAGGAATAGAGCTTGCTGTAGTTTCTTAAAAAGTGCTGATCATTGGGAAGTTCATCTGCCAGTAAGGCAACCATCTTAATTGAACTGACCAATTTTAAGGTTGGAGAACTAATAAGAGCAAACTTGTGCCTAGCGTGCATGGACATACACATACTCTGCTGTACCCCAAAGCTAGCTGAAGAGGTACAGCTGTAGGTCTCAAGGCACAATTGACAAAGCTGTGCCTTAGTAATACATTAATGCATTAACAATATAAAAGACTGCTTATCTTTACCAAACATTTCCAGAATATAGGCAAGGGGTTAGTAGTCAAGGATTTAGTTAAGTCAAGCCAACATGGGAATTATCTAACCTTTATTACCACTTGCCTCCCACTTATGTTCTAGAAATTATTTTGCTTATTCTCTATGGTCCCTAACCCATAATAAAACACTGTGCCATAGCTTTAGCACCAAGCAAACCCACAAAAAGCTGAGAAATTTACCTCTATAGAAAAAAAATGCTATTAAGTTATATAAAAGAAACTTTAAATAACAGGTTTGCAGCTTGTCTGAACAAACTTTATTTGCCAATAAGTGTGCCTCCATTCTTATGCTGAGAGTATTTCGATGTCAGAGCCTTATCTTTCCTGCAGTTAAACTGAGAAACTCATTGTCTTGTCAAGGTTAAGATCACTAGAGGTCATTGGAACATACAGTCTAATCAGTATATCAGTGATATAAGAAGGCCAAAGGCTTTTCACTCCTTCACCACTGTCCTTTGTCTTGTCTTCAGCTAAACCAGCTACTCAAAGAATTTAGCGGATTGTTCTTCAGGCAAATTTCTCAATTTCCCCTAGTAATTTCCTCCCTGTTTAGCTACCACCAACGCATATTTTTGTTATTCTTCATCGTCATTCTAAAAAGTAATTCCTCAGCTAATCTAACCTTTTACATCTGATTTTTTTTTCTGTTTCCCAGTCAGAAGATGGTGTTGTCATTTCTTATATGTATATTTTCTGTATGATGTAACTGAGCTCTAATCTGGGAATGATAGAGGACATGCATTCTTTTACTAGCTCTCTGTAGATGTTTTCACATTAAATGTCTTTAGAAGCAATCCTTATGACTAGTCTTGGTTGCAGGGGTAAGCAAATGGTGAATGTTAATTTGCACCATTTTAAAAAATAGCCTCTAGTAAATGCTGTGCTTAGAGCAATGAATATGAAATGAGCCTTTGTATAGATATATGGATTCCTAATTTTATTTTTTACTTTGAGGAAAAGAAAAAAACCAAACCCAAACGTACACTTCATTGTCCTTCAGCAAAATGCAAAATTCAAAATGTTCCACCCTTGCTTACTCAGGGGTCAGTCTGAAGTAGTTTCTTCTTCAGTCACCCTGCCTACAGGGATACTGATATTACTGTAGTGTTCTTTTAGTAGTGGGTAAGCAGTGGTAGCTCAAACTGTACAAAACACCTTTAAAATGGTTTTTATATAGAACTTAATCACACAAGATCATCATACACAGTAAAAAACATTTGTCATTTTTCAGGAGGTCACCCACAAAAATCAGCTGTTAGGCTGGAGATCCCAATACTTCGCCTCACTTGTGTTGTGGAGGTTGGGTTTTAAATTCTCCAGTTTCAGTTTCTTAGGTACCTGTACTAAGGGCTTCCTAGGGCTTCCTAGCTGCTGGTGAAGAGACAGCCCACTTCGAGGAGTCGAAGCGTGTATTGCAGTCTGATGTGATCACCTTCTGAATCCTCCCCTCTCATCCAGTTCTTGCTTACAACAAGAAAACACAAAGCTGTGGTGAGCACTGGCTTTGGCAAGGTGTCCTTGGCCTGTGAGTGAGTCAGTCACAGTTCCACTCAGTCGAATCAGTGCAGATCTGATACTGGAGTAGCAGGAAGTGGAATGGCCTCTGAAAAGCTCCACAAAGAGAGAGTGACAAATACCAGGGTTGGTATTTGTGGTCAATACTCTCAGTACTCCTTCAGGCAGTTTGTTATCAGCAGTATAAGGTCGTTTGGTCTAACGGGTCATTGTGATGCTTACTTCAACAAAAGAGAGAAAACAGCAGGTCAACAAAAGAGAGAAAACAGCAGGTCCCGGGTGTAGGGACAGACCATGCAAACAAGGTGTTTTTTCAGAATCAGTGCACGCTCCCCCTCACACAGCCCTGCAGTCAACTCTAAAGCTATCAGAAGGCCTGTCAGCCAGGATAAATGCATTCAGCAAATCTAAACAGAGGGTGACCATTATCCAAAAGCAATAATAATAACATAAGGACTTCTAGAGAGCCAGATTATTTCAATTGCTCCTAGAACAGGATGTTGACTATTCAACAAAAACCAAAAGAATAATATATCTTCCCACCCCCCCCCCCCCACACCCCTCCCCAAAAATAGGGCAATGAAGATTAAAAATATGCCTGGTTAGGCATAAGCAGAAATTTTTAATATTCCTAAAACCAAAAAGATTACTGTGGCGATCTTTAAAAGGTATGTAATAGCCCAGGTGTGTAAATGTTAGTCACACTGCCTGAAAAGTATTTGTTTGCACCTGAAAAGCAGCTAACTCAGAATTGTGCGTTCCATATTCTGTACAAATGGGTTTTTTCTATTTCTATTATTTTTCCTTTTTTCCTCTCCTTACAGTTTTTTTCTGAACATATAGGGGGAAAATAGTGTCATTTACCAACAGGTAGAACAGGTACTTCACCATAACAAACCATGTTGATGTTATTAGTCCTAAGAGGGTCTAGATTAAAGTCTTCACAAAGAGCATAACAAATACATATAAGGTGTGTGTATAGGTGTATATATATATGTATATATGTGTATGTGTATATATACACACACACACATATGTATATGTGTATATGTATATGTGTATGTATATGTGTATATGTATATGTATATGTATATGTATATGTATATGTATATGGGGGGGAGAGAGAGAGAGAGAGCTTTTAACATTTTTGGGTCGTAAAACTAGGAATCAATCATGTCTCTTGGCTGGTAGGCTGAGTGCTTAATCTTGAATATAGGCCCCAGCAGACAGCTTAACTTTTGGATACTCTCCATTTGAGAGAAAGGCAGGCTTAGACTGTTGCCACATGAGATCCTCCACAAACACAGGGAGTTAGTTTTTGTGCAGCATTCCTACTGGTGTTTTACACACATCCTTTCACTGCAGCTGTACTGGGTAAGGCTTACTCAAAGTGAAGTGAAAAGCATACACCTATTTTAGCTCACGTCACTGCAGAAACATACTTCTTTTTTTGCCTCTGCCGATGACTTCAACACAACTCTCATCACCACTACTGCAGCTGTTCAGGAAGCATGTGGATGCCATGCAACATCATAACACACGTGTCTTATCTCCTTTGTATGTGACGATTCTGTTCAGTTGTATAAATTGTGTCACTCTGCTTACAACGTCCTGCAGGAGGAAAACTGGGAGTCAAAGCCCCCTCCACCACAGAGCTGCTCCAAATATGTGACAGTATTTGGGGAATAGGGAAACAAGTCTTGCATTTAAGAGGTGAGGATCCCACAGCTGCAGCATTGACGTGCTGCAAAGAGATGGACTATCTCGAGCTGAGGGTGTGCACTGAAATATCCTTATGCCAGCTGCAGTCTGGCACTAAGACTCGAACAATGCATGGAAACTACCTCCCTTCTGCTCCATATTAAGACATGTTGCAAGGGTTCTCATGGGTGTTTTTTTCTTACTCATACCTGTAAAGAGAAACTTAGACCTAAGCTGTCTTCATGCAACTTGGCTAACTCACCAGCTACTGTCTCAGATGGGGTATTCAGAAATCACCTTGAGCTAGGGGAATTTGCCAAAACCTCCTCTTGCATTTCTTATCCACTCACCTCCAACTCATCTGCACCTTCCAGTTTATTCCTACAGAAACCAGTTAAGCATTCAGATATTACTGGAGCTGTAAACATAAAATGCAACACCTTAAACTGAAGTTCTGCAGATGTAGTTACCACAGCTTATGCCTTCTGTGGAGTAGGTTAAAAGATTTTCATTTTGCCATTGTAGAAATATTTAAGCAACTAGAAATAAAGGGCTTTTGCATATGCTTCTTCACAGTTGTGTACATTGCACAACTGTGTACATTGCTGAAATCTTAGTTATATGTGGGAAATATCAAATTCTCAGCAGATGTAATGAAAAAAAAAATAGAGAACTTCCCTTACTCCAACGAGTGAAAAGCTTATAGTGTTTAGTATAAAATGTAGGTCAATCAGAGATTCTTATGTTCAAAGCTCATACCAACAGTGAATCTTTTTAAAAATTGCTCATTTTCTTTAACCATGGCAATTCAAACAATTTCTCACAAATATTTATCATCCTTCCAATATGAATCTTGGAAATAACTGCTGCAAACAAACTTTTTGGCCTGGCTTACCAAGTCTGCAGTACGAGGATGATTTTGCCTCTTTTTACATCATCCCATCAATCCATATGGTTCATCAAACATGCCAGCCTGTTATTTCCAGTTATCTGCTGCTCTGTTTTCCATGCTTTCCTCCCTGGTGTTTCCCATGATTAATCTTCACAGGCTTTGTTCCTCAGCTGGGTCACAGAACCTTTATTTTCTGCACTGTAGCTCTGCAAGACCTGTTTCCAGAACCTTTCTATATCTGCAATAAACTAAAGGGTTGAAAGTCACAAACCTGAGGGGTACATTCTCAAAATTGACATTGTCAAGATGTATTTGTTTGCTATTATGGCTGATGTGCTCTTTTTTTCCTGTCTCTTGGATCTATACAGGCAGTCTTTAAAATAGGAAGGCTTTGCTGGTGTTTATATAGTATCCATGAAAAAAAAAACCATTTCTAGTAAATATGAAAAATAAATAAATAGTTAGTATAAATAAATACGCTACTGTAACAATGCTAAAAAATGCCAACTCAGTCATTTATATGGAAGTTATAGAAAGAATAGTAATCCAGAGCCTTCAGTTCTGAATGTTGGTTTTACAGACTTCCCATATTACATTTTATTCTGAAAGAAACATGAGCACCACACAGGATCTGGCCTTTACATGAAATCAATGAGACAAGTTTATGTTTGGCCAAATTTTGTGAATGGAGTTAGGCCAGATACAAAATTGGCTCTGTGTCTCTAGTCCTAGCCTGCCTGGAACAAAAGTCAGAAACCATAACAATTTCTGTTAAAGGTCTTGGCTTTGTCTAACACATGTTCAGAAGCATCAAGAGGCAGCTATTTCTCTGAAATAAAAAATAAATGATGTCACCATTAGTATTTCTTCCTTCCAAATATAGGCCTAGTTTAAGGATTCTGTTGACTTTATGCCAGTCGATTCTGTTTACTTCTATAAATGATATGACTTTAAAAATCATTACTCTATTAGAAGGAAGTTATACTAAACAATCTACTATACTAAAATTTCTTTGAGACACATATATTACTAGTTTACTTACTCTCTGCGTTACTTAATGCTGTGTTAACATTTATTATAGCAAATTTCATTATTTTTTGCATATGATCATTTTTGAAAATCTGCATATTTTCTGTATCCATACCTCTTAAACCATTTTCATTTGCTGCCATAAAATCAATGTTTTGTCTATGTGTTGTAATGCTAGTTTTTCATACTTTAGGTTTTTTTAACATAAAAATTAATTGCACTGCTGAGGAAAAAAGTCTTCCTTTCACATTTCCCTTTAGGAAAGAAGCTGAAGAATATGGCTGTAGCCAGATCTCTCTAACACTGTTAATCATTGTTTGATTTGACAATGCAAAGGGAAATTGAGAAAACTGTCTCTAAAAAATCTCACATCATAACAGTTGGTAGTTGAATTTAAGGAATTGTTCTTTAATTAACTATAGTGAAACCCATATCCCTAAAGTTCTGTGGACGTCATTCTTCTAGATGTAGCCAAATAAGTGAAAATGCTCCCTATTTTATTCTCATGGGAAAAATGAACTGAAAGCAAATACGTGCCTATTGTAGCTGCTGTGGAGTTGTACACATTAGAATTGAGTTGGGATTATTGTTTTTTATTAGCATTCATTCACAAGAGCTTTCCTGTTGCTGTCTGCTGTCAGAAATATGCAATCAGATTTCTGACAAAGCTGTCAAGGCTTGCAGTTGAGTTTTCTGGGTAGAGCTATGTGGTTTTAAACAGAGAGCGAGCTACATGAGTTTCTTCGACGTTAGCCAGGTTTGTAAAAATATGGTATTTTAATTTGGTTTTGAACCAGTATTCAGCTAACATGTCTGTTAATACACAAATCTTCTAGAATAACATTTAGGAGCAGATACTCACATTTACAGCTCATGTTTAGAGGCCATGAAGTTTAGCAGCACTTTGAGCTTGGTACCCTGATACAGGTTTTTTAGTCTACATATGCTTCACAGGGGCTTGCATCTTTTCCAGGCCATTTTTAGGCAAGACTGTTCTATATTATAGTAAACTGAACTTGAATCACATAGTCAAATGGTGAGCTGAGCCACAGTTAGGATGTAATCTCTTGTCACATTTTTGGCTTCAAATGTCAGCATTATTATAGAGGATGAAAAAGTGTGATAGGAACCTGGTGGCACATATGAGTACTTTAAACAACTGATCAGCCACTGAGACATTAAGCATGTCTACCCTATTTCAGTGGATGATCCTCAGAGTAATTTGTATTCTTAGTCACCATGGACAATAGCTACCTCCTCACACTATTACAGAACTACTATGTGTCTTTGTCTTTTTGGTGCTGTGCAATTGCATGTAATGGCAAGCTATCTAAAGCCCAAATATTGCTCAGCTCTGTGTGAGCAGGGAGATTGGACCAGGTGGCCACTGTGGTCCTTTCCAACCTTACCCACTCTGTGATTCTGTATAACCTACCATTTCTCTCAGACAGAAAATCACACTGGTCTAAAAAAACATGGTCACCTTAGGCAAGAGTGAACCTTTGTTAAACACAAAACTGACTTTGAGCCTGGCAAACAACAGAGCAATTGCTAAAATGGACAAGTTAACGTGGAACAGACACAAGATGAGATGATTCATGCCTTTTTCCACTGAGCTCCACTGTGTTTAGAGACAGGGGAGAGATGGTCAGCTCAGCTCCAGATGTCATAAGGAAGTGTGAACACACCAGTACCCCTGTGTGCCTACTCTCTGCCTGATTTTGCACAGTATTCCTCATTTCTACAACTACCCCATCTCTCCTCTCTTCCTCAGTCCATTATCTTTCCCCATCATTCCTGGTATAAGTCCCAGCTGTCAGCCCCTACTTTTATCATTTGGTCCCAATTTTTCATTATGCTTCTAAACTTCCTGATTCCCAGTCTTGGTCTTACAATTTCCTTCAAAGGCTACTCCTATAAGCCATGGATATTTTTTTTTTTCCACTATGGTCACTTCATCCAGGATGTTCCCTGAACAGTATAGGCAGAACCCTGGGGGGCTGCTTGCCTTCATAGCTAGTTACAGCAGTGAAAGCTTGAATTTGGATATTGTCTGCAGCTGTGGTCTAATTAGCATCCAGGTAGAAGATGCCCAAGATTATTATTATGGGCATGATTTCAAGCATGAGACGGATTATTTCAAAACTTAAACAGACTCCAGGTTGTTCAAGTTCTTTCAAATAGGTATAATTTGGTAAGTTTTTTCTAGACACTAAAATTTATGTTCCTCACACATCCCTACTACAAAATACAATACTTGGATCTGTTCATGAAGTCACTTTTAGGTATTTATAATGCAAAGATAATATACTGCTGGTGAACTATTTCTTGGAAACATCTGAAATGTTTCTGCCACAACATAGACTAACCAGACTGAAACAGAGGATATGGATAGTTTCATTCCAGAAGTCATATTTTAATGAAATTGTACACCACTAGTAGCAGTCTTATAAAGTATCAGAAGAGGTCAGCTGTTTGTGGTGGTGTTAATTTTGCCTACAGTGCTGACAAATCTTGCTGTAGTTTGGTTCCCATTAAATATCAGCTAGGCCACATGATGTAGTGTCAATAAAAATTAAAATACTGCCTCAGAATTATGACTTTTTGACTGCAATTATTTGGTTGCAGAGATGATGAAACTTTAAATCTTTGACAACTTTTAGTACGTTGAAGCTGAATTGCAAAACCAAGTAATCTTCTCATAAAGGAATTGAGGTTTATGGTATTTCTTCTAACTGTGTATAACCTTTCTACTGCTACACCTAAATCCAGGCGTAGCGCATATCATTCAGGTCTGTAGCATGCATATAATAGTCATTATTCATTAGTTAGTCTTTATAATCCCTTTATGAATGTTTCCTATTATGCAATATGTGAGGAAACTGAAGGCTACATCATGAGAAAGTTTACATTGCTTCTCTGTCAAGGGTTGTGTTTGAAGAATTGGAAATGACATGCAATTTTTAAGATCTTTTCAGAAGAATTTTGCAGTTATTCTCTCCATCTCTTTACTTTCATCTTCTCCTTTTCTGTGTCCATTTTCACTTCCCTTCCTTTTCACTTCTGTCTCCATATCTCCTTCCTATTTTATATTATGCTAGACAGAGGGATAGTGAAGGAGTCTGGAAAGATTCATGTCAATAGACAACTGAGTTTTTGTTTACTTTTAAAATACTTGGGCCATTATTAACAAGTTGATCTTGCAGAATCCTAGACATTCCCTCCTAGATAGGAGTTTGTTATTAAATTGATTTTCAATATGAACTAGAGTGCATTTTTTTTAAACTCAAGTTAAAAATAGGACTTCGTTGTATTCTCTGATAATGACAGTCACCCTGGAGACAGGCAGCCAAGTGGAATTGAATGGGCACCATCCCTGCCCCCTTTTCCTTTGCTGCATCCTCTCTGTTCCCTTCATAGACCTGTGTCCATTTGCATATCTTTCCCTAATCTCTCTGAAATCAGATCAGGTGAAGCAAAATAAGGCAGAAATGTCAGGCTGAGTGCCACCTGCTAGTTTCTCAGCAGAAAGCTCTCACATGATGAAAAACACAAGAGCACTCTCAGAATGGGCCCCTGTAGAAAAAAAAAAAAGTCAAATTATACTGTTCTGCCTATCCATTCAGAGAAACTTGAGAGGATCGTATTTAGGCTTTGCATCAGGATGGCCAAGGCCAGAATCAGGGTTTTGCTGCACTCTTTTTAGTAATTACTGTCCTAGATTTGCTTTCAGTTTCTTGAGGATATATAATTTCCTGTCCAAAAGCAGTTCTTTCTGTAACTACCCAGTCAGCTGCAGAAAGAGATATGAGTGTTGAAATTCAGATTTTACTCATATGTGACACAGAGGAATTGTGAGCCCATTTGAGGGATTTGGCCTGTGGTATAAAATTTGTAATAAACAAGTAACAGGATACAAGTCCGTTAGCACTGAGACTGGGACTGTAGAGGAAAAAAAAAACCCCAAAACATAAACACTGATAATATTTATATATTACTCCAAACCACAAAATGGGAGGTGACACCTTTCTCTTCCACAGAGTCCAACATCTAGCTTTCAGATTCTGGCCTCCGAAATGTCTAGCTCTGGTTCTTTGTTTTGTTTTGAAAAACAGGGAAAGAGAAAGAAAGACTATAAGTTCATAGATACAATTTAATTTACACTCAAATATACTTTTTTTTTTTGTCCAGATTTTGAGCCAAAAAGCCCGAATTAAAATGTATTGCCACCATATGCAGTCTGGGTCAATTGATTCTTGTCAGATCATGGAGAGTAAAAATAAGTGGTTATTGTTGGATTCTCTGCAGTACAATATGTCCAACACTGCAATGAGATGATGTCAGAAAATCTGCATTTTTTCCCAATTATGAAATGAATTATGGGGAGCTAGCTTACCACAGGCAGAATTGTTAAACCAGTTATTTGGGCTGATACACTGTTGTCCAGCCAGAAAACACAGGTGCTTCGGTTTTATTTTTTTTTTAATGCTTCAAGATTACATTGACCATCTCTTCCTCACTCTCTTCAGAATTTAAACAGTAAAAATCCCATACGTTGAGAAATATCTGAAGAATTCAATCATCTATTATTTTCTAAAAACAGATCAGAGGAAAAGCAACAATGCTTAAGCTGCTGATAATACCTGTGATGGCCAGGGTAAATTGTTCTCAGTTTGAATGAGTTGTCAGTGTTATATAATAGATTTTAACTATTCTTTTTAGTGGGAGATGTGAGGTGTATTTCCTCCAGTTTGACTCACAAACTCCTTAAATACATGGCATAAGTTTGTCTAAACACCCTCAGCCATGTTGAGGCCACTGTAATTCCAGACTGAGAGATCGTGCTAGAGTTACAGCGAGATGAACTCCAAACTCAGTACTCAATCAGATGGTTTCAGATCAACAACTTCAACTACTCAGCAAAAAACTGGTGTACATGTTCATTGAGTTATTCTTTCAAGTTTTTAAAAGTGGAATTTTTATTTTTCATTAGCTTTAAATCATCCTTAAATGAGACAGCTGGTTGGATTAATCCATTTTAGGAATTTGGTTAGCTCATCCAGTTATGTCATTCTGAATCACATATTCGTAGAATATTCAGGGAATTTAAATATTTTGTTTTCATCAAGGAGGCAAGCATGTCCTGGTGTCTCCCTAGGAGCTCTGTGCCAAGTCCTCTGCTGCTTTAAATCAGCACTGATGAGGATCTATTCCACATCTTTGATTTGTAGTACCATCTCCTTCTTATCATTATCAATCATGCCAAATACCACAAAAAGAACACAGAAAGGGGAGTGGTTATCTCAGCAGATGGTGACTGCTGAGGATGCAGGCTACAGTCTGAGACACCATTCTGCCATTCTGCTGCCCTCACAGTGAATGAGAGACTGCACATACAGATACTATAAAATAAAGACAAACTCCAGTTTCAGCACTCTTCTGTCTTTCTTTAGTCTCTATTTATGACATGTGAAGATCTCTCAGAAAAAAAATTTCTATGACCCACAAGTGCTTCTCCAAAGAAAATCACATCCTTCTGGTTGAGAAATGCATAGGATTAAATTCCACTGCTCCTGGGGAGAGGACCAGTGTCCTGGTCAATTAAGAGACACCAGGCTGTGGTGAGGCTGCTTTTGGTTGCTCTCTCCTGCAGTGTTGTTTTTAAAAATAGTGAATTGTCTGGTTATTTTTTACCCTTATTTTCTTTTCTTTCTTTAATTTGACTGTGAGGTTTTTGGTTGTTGATGGGTTTTTTATTTTGAGTATTGTTTGTTTGTTTGATTAATTGATTGATTTGCATTTTAAATTTTGTTTTCATCTACCTGTGACTCCAAATGGGCTGTATATTTTCCTAAAACTGTGCCATTTGTAGAAATAACATGTAAAACACTTGGTCATTCCATCTTCAGCAGCTCAAACCTTCCTAATTCACATTTTACTCTGTGTAAGGAGCACACCCCCTCGCACTTACCTAGCTCTCCCATTCCATTACAGTGAGAAATACAATGAGTTCAGCACCAGCCATGGGGCCAACAAAAAGGTATGTTTGGAGAGACGGAGTTTTATCTAAACTGCACATTAACTCAAAGTACCAATCTTAGTTTAACATCTGTGAGAAGTGGAAGACTGAAATCAGTGCAAAGCTCCAAATTTGCAGAGGCAATGAACACATTTGATGTCTGCTTGTAGATGCATACAGGATATGTTTTCTGAGCTGCCCCAAAAAGAAAAACAATGTGCTCTCTTTCTGAAATAGGGAACTGGGACTCTGAATCCTATCTCCTTATGTTTTCCATGTTCTGAACAGGGCATCTTGTTCTAACTGACTAATACAGCAGTCAGTTGTGGAATTAGCTAAACCAGGACGTTTCTCAGATCCCTCCCCTGAAAAGATGATGGCTGAAAGAGATGGCAATTGCCAGTGCTCCTGCAGGGGGCATTATAATACATTATTTATACTTTTCATGTAGGATAAAAGAAAGCCGTGAGGATTTCTGGTTTATAAATGAAGGTTATAAGGATTTCTTGTTTAAACCAGAAATTTAAACTCAAAATAACTTCTTTTTCTACCAAAAGTGTAAATTAGTAGGAAGAAAAAAAAAAAACCTGAAAATTTTAAATCTTTCAATAAAATTCATTTAAGTCTACAAACCACACAATCAAAGCCCAGATATTGAAATCTGTTAGCAGAATTGGACTATTTTCAGACTTTGTCAAAAAACAATCCAACTCTGTGACTTACTGGATTATAGATATACCCCTAGTAAGTCTGAGTGGATCAAAGGTAAGAAAACAAATCAACACTTAATACATTATCTGTGGAGTCTACAGAAGAATATTGCTAAAATGCAAAAGATTAAGGTTTATTTACTTTAATTTAGTAGAATGTCCATACTTTAAATGAGATTAAAAAATACCTTTTGAATGAAGACATAGCAGAAAGGGAATGGAATTAAATTCAATAAAATCAGGAGCACTCCAGACTATATGGGATGCCAGTATTTTTTATTGGAGTTACAAATTGATGATAATGTTCTCAGACAAATAAGGAAATCAGGGTTGGATGATGAACCATTACAACTTAAAATAAGAAAAATCCTGAAATAATTCTAAATACTGGAGAAATAGGACAATTTAAGAAAATATTTAGTGTCATTAATAAATATGTACCCCAATCTACTGGCAGATAATTTCACAGTTTTTAAATATTCCCCAGTAGATTTATTCATCTTAACCAAGTAGAATTAATTTATAACAGGCTGTTCTGTAATGCTGTAAAACAAATGTAAAAAAATAAAGTATAACTCATAAATTTTGCTCCTTGATCCTGAAGAGGCATTTGAATGAATCAACCTAAATTTTATCTTCTGCATTTTACAGTGGATACACACCTTCTGGTGCCTATTTTCGCACAAGAGCTTCTTTTATAGGATTGGGCTGCTATATAGCAAGCATGTTCATATGTATCGGCAAAGGGGACAATAGCTCTTATAGAAAAACATGCCAAAAATGTCAGTCTTTCATTATCTTGCTTTA
This sequence comes from Fringilla coelebs, assembly GCF_963513975.1. Lineage (NCBI taxonomy): Eukaryota > Metazoa > Chordata > Aves > Passeriformes > Fringillidae > Fringilla > Fringilla coelebs. Next base: position 129,658,456 of record NC_140028.1, read on the forward strand.
CATAGCTGTCTTTTACATAAAATTATTGACTACAGGAAATTACTGATATACTTATAACTTTGATATTAAAAAGTAAATGTAATATAAAGGAGAAACATAGGCCAACAACACTTAAGAAAGTAGAACAAATTCCTGGTTCCATAGAACCAGATGTTTATAAATTAATTGGACTGTATTAGGCATTTTAGCAGTCTCCAGTACTTAAAGATACAGATTACAGCTCAGTTTGAAGCAGTTGAGGATATCCACTTTCTCAAAAATTATAAATATTTACTAACTAAGTTATTTCTAGAGGATTGCAATAAAAAATGCAAAGATCTGCTAAGGCAAAAGGTATTATGATATAAATAATTCTTAGAAGGTGAATTCTTTCCATTTCATGGGACTGGTTCCATTTTGCACTAGATCTGTACCTGGCTAACTTATATAGTCCCAAGTAAGCTGAAATCAAATCTCCTTTCATACCTCTTTACAAATTGTGCACTATTACATGAGGAAACTTACACTTGAGAAAAACTGACCAGAAACATGGAGTGGCAGCTCTGCTGTATAATGTGATTATAAAATGATCACATGCTAATTTTACAGTACTTTGGTGCATGGAAATGATTAGGGAATGAAACTGGACAATCAGAGCCTTTCATATTTACTTGAAGGGTTTCCATGAAATAACAGAAGTTAGTGATACCTTCACAAAATCTTCTGACAATTCAGAAGGAGTCCTAAAATTATCCTTGTGTTAACAGATTTTTTTTTCCCTACTGCTAAGATGTCTAATGATTCAGGAAAAATTGAGCCAGACATCAGTTGCATGTCCTGCACTACAAATTCCACTCTTGAATTGGCAGTCAGGCCAATCCAGGAGGATTCCACTGTGAAGAACACCAGGAGGAGTCTTTGAATTAAGCAGCTAACTGCAAACGTCTAGCACTTCTACTTGCTTTTGTAATACCCCAGGCCAGAAGCTTGAAACTGAAACTGGATAGAGAAAAACATAACCCAACTTGTCTCTCAAAAAAAAGTCAACTCTTTGGAGAGGGTTTTGAACTTCATCGTTATTTTCTGATAGCCTTTTGTTGTGATTACTAAAGAAATACCTGGTAATTAAGTGACAAAGGTGGATTTTTTTCAGCAAGCACTATCACTACCGCAGAGATCTAAGATGACTACATTCTTGTGAGAAAGTAGCACTCCTGAAGTTGAGTGCATTGCATCAAACAAACTACCATCCAGGCTCAGTCATAATTTGCTTTGCTATATTGTCACAATCAGTGCAGTTAAACAGAATCAAAACCATTTTCCTATATGAAGATAGGAATTTCACATGAGGAAACCCCTCTTTTCAACTGGCCTTCTCAGGTGAACTCTTTACATACAGTTATATGCTTTTTAAAAAATTGGCAGATTTCAAATATCGCTGTTCTTTCTCATGATGCTTTAGCTTCATTCCCGCTGAAATATATCTAGCAGGATAGAGTGCTGTTGCTTTTGTTTAATGCACAGATGAGAAACCATATTTTCTAAGGCCTTTTAGACACACTTGGAAAACTGGATATCTGCACTTTACAATGTAGGAATAAGGAATACAAGAATAGCATTGTTGGGAGCCATAAAATCAATACCGGAGACCAGACCGTGGATTTTACACTTACTTTATTCCAAGAGAAACACATTTACCTGGCTGGTGAATAAGGATTTCCAAGGGCTGGAAATAGGCCTAGCATGGCCTAGGATATTATCACATGGCCTAGCCTATTACAGGATGGACTAGGATATTATCACACGGCCTAGCCTATTATAGCATGGCCTAGCCCATTATAGCATGGCCTAGGATATTATCACATGGCCTAGCCTATTACACCATGGCCTAGGATATTATCACATGGCCTAGCCTATTATAGCATGGCCTAGGATATTATCACATGGCCTAGCCTATTATAGCATGGCCCACGATATTATCACATGGCCTGGCATATTATAGCATGGCCTAGCCTATAATACCATGGCCTAGGATATTATCACATGGCTTAGCCTATTATAGCATGGCCTAGCCTATTATAGCATGGCCCAAGATATTATAGCATGGCCTGGCACATTATAGCATGGCCTGGCCCATTATACCATGGCCTAGGATATTATAGCATGGCCTAGGATATTATAGCATGGCCCAGTATATTATCACATGCCCTAGCCTATTATAGCATGGCCCAGGATATTATCACATGGCCTAGCTTATTATAGCATGGCCTAGGATATTATCACATGGCCTAGCTTATTATAGCATGGCCGAGGATATTATCACATGGCCTGGCCTATTATAGCATGGCCTAGGATATTATAGCATGGCCTAGGATATTATCACATGGCCTGGCCTATTATAGCATGGCCTAGGATATTATCACATGGCCTGGCCTATTATAGCATGGCCTAGCCTATTATAACATGGCCTAGGATATTAACGCATGGCGTGGCCTATTATAGCATGGCCTAGGATATTATCGCATGGCCTAGGATATTATCACATGGCCTACGATATTATCACATGGCCTGGCCTATTATAGCATGGCCTAGGATATTATCACATGGCCTGGCCTATTATAGCATGGCCTAGGATATTATCAAATGGCCTGGCCCATTATAGCATGGCCTAGCCTATTATAGCATGGCCTATAATATTATAGCATGGCCTAGGGTATTATCACATGGCCAGGCCCATTATAGCATGGCCTAGGATATTATCACATGACCAGTCCTATTATAGCATGGCCTAGGATATTATCACCTGGCCTAGGATATTATCACATGGCCTGGCCCATTATAGCATGGCCTAGCCTATTATAGCATGGCTCAGGATATTATCACATGGCCTCGCCTATTATAGCATGGCCTAGGATATTATAGCATGGCCTAAAATATTATCACATGGCCTGGCCTATTATAGCATGGCTAGGATATTATCACACGGCCTGGCCTATTATAGCATGGCCTAGGATATTATAGCATGACCCAGGATATTATCACATGGCCTAGCCTATTATAGCATGGCCCAGGATATTATCACATGGCCTGGCCTATTATAGCATGGCCTAGGATATTATCACATGGCCTAGCCTATTATAGCATGGCCTAGGATATTATCACATGGCCTAGCCTATTATAGCATGGCCTGGCCTATTATAGCATGGCTCAGGATATTATAGCATGGCCTAGCCTATTATAGCATGGCCTAGGATATTATCACATGGCCTGGCCTATTATAGCATGGCCTAGCCTATTATAGCATGGCCTAGGATATTATCACATGGCCTGGCCTATTATACCATGGCCTAGGATATTATCACATGGCTTAGCCTATTATACCATGGCCTAGGATATTATCACATGGCCTGGCCCATTATAACATGGCCTAGGATATTATCACATGGCCTAGCCTATTATAGCATGGCCTGGCACATTATAGCATGGCCTGGCATATTATAGCATGGCCTGGGATATTATCACATGGCCTGGCCTATTATAGCATGGCCTAGGATATTATCATATGGCCTAGGATATTATCGCATGGCCTAGGATATTATCATATGGCCTAGGATATTATAGCATGGCCCAGGATATTATCACATGCCCTAGCCTATTATAGCATGGCCCAGGATATTATCACATTGCCTAGCCTATTATAGCATGGCCTAGGATATTATCACATGGCCTGGCCTATTATAGCATGGCCTAGGATATTATCACATGGCCAGGCCTATTAGAGCATGGCCTAGCCTATTATCGCATGGCCTAGCCTATTATAGCATGGCCTACGATATTATCGCATGGCCTAGGATATTATCACATACCTAGCCTATTATATTATGGCCTAGGATATTATAGCATGGCCTAGGATATTAATACATGGCCTGGCCTATTATGTCATGGCCTTGGATATTATCACATGGCCTGGCCTATTATAGCATGGCCTAGCCTATTATAGCATGGCCTAGGATATTATCACATGGCTAACCCTATTATAGCATGGCCTAGTCTATTATAGCATGGCTCAGGATATTATAGCATGGCCTGCCCTATTATAGCATGGCCTGCCATATTATAGCATGGCCTAGCCTATTATAGCATGGCCTAGGATATTATCACATGGCCTGGCCTATTATAGCATGGCCTAGGATATTGTCACATGCCCTAGCCTATTATAGCATGGCCTAGCCTAATATAGCATTGCCTAGGATATTATCACATGGCCTGGCCTATTAAAGCATGGCCTAGCCTATTATAGCATGGCCTAGGATATTATCACATGGCTTAGCCTATTATAGCATGGCCTAGCCTATTATAGCATGGCCCAGGATATTATGACATGGCCTAGCCTATTATAGCATGGCCTAGGATATTATCACCTGGCCTGGCCTATTATAGCATGGTATAGGATATTATAGCATGGCCGAGGATATTATCACATGGCCTGGCCTATTATAGCATGGCCTAGCCTATTATAGCATGGCCTAGGATATTATCACATGGCCTAGCCTATTATAGCATGGCCTAGGATATTATCACATGGCCTGGACTATTATAGCATGGCCTAGCCTATTATAGCATGACCTAGGATATTATCACATGGCTTAGCCTATTATAGCATGGCCTAGGATACTATAGCATGGCCCAGGATATTATCACATGGCCTAGCCTATTATAGCATGGCCTAGCTTATTAGAGCATGGCCTAGGATATTATCACATGGCTTAGACTATTTTAGCACGGCCAAGGATATTATAGCATGGCCTAGGATATTATCACATGGCCTACCCTATTAGAGCATGGCCTAGGATATTATCACATGGCCTAGCCTATTATAGCATGGCCTAGCCTATTAGAGCATGGCCTAGGATATTATCACATGGCTTAGACTATTATAGCATGGCCCAGGATAATATCACATGGCCTAGCCTATTATAGCATGGCCCAGGATATTATCACATGGCCTAGCCTATTATAGCATGGCCTAGGATATTATAGCATGGCCCAGGATATTATCACATGGGCTGGCATATTATAGCATGGCCTGGCATATTATAACATGGCCTAGCCTATTAGAGCATGGCCTAGGATATTATCACATGGCCTGGCCTATTATAGCACGGCCTAGGATATTATAGCATGGCCTAGGATATTATAGCATGGCCTGGCCTATTATCGCATGGCCTAGGATATTATCGCGTGGCCTAGGATATTATAGCATGGCCTAGGATATTATCACATGGCCTAGGATATTATCACATGGCCTAGCCTATTATAGCATGGCCTGGCACATTATAGCATGGCCTGGCATATTATAGCATGGCCTAGCCTATTATAGCATGGCCTAGGATATTATCACATGGCCTGGCCTATTATAGCATGGCCTAGGATATTATAGCATGGCCCAGGATATTATCACATGCCCTAGCCTATTATAGCATGGCCTAGGATATTATAGCATGGCCCAGGATATTATCACATGCCCTAGCCTATTAAAGCATGGCCCAGGATATTATAGCATGGCCTAGCCTATTATAGCATCGCCTTGGATATTATCACATGGCCTGGCCTATTATAGTATGGCCTAGGATATTATAGCATGGCCTAGGATATTATCACATGGCCAGGCCCTTTTATAGCATGGCCTAGGATATTATCACATGGCCTGGCCTATTACACCATGGCCTAGGATATTATCACATGGCCTAGCCTATTATAGCATGGCCTAGGATATTATCACATGGCCTCGCCCATTATAGCATGGCCTAGGATATTATCCCATGGCGTAGCCTATTATAGCATGGCCTAGGATATTATCACATGGCCTAACCTATTATAGCATGGCCTAGCCTATTATAGCATGGCCAAGGATATTATCGCGTGGCCTAGCCTATTATAGCATGGCCTAGCCTATTATAGCATGGCTTAGGATATTGTCGCATGGCCTAGGATATTATCACATGGCCTAGGATATCATAGCATGGCCTAGGATAATATAGCATGGCCTAGCCTATTATAGCATGGCCTAGGATATTATAGCATGGCCTAGGATATTATCACATGGCCTAGGCTATTATAGCATGGCCTAGGATATTATCGCAAGGCCTAGCCTATCACAGCATGGCCTAGGATATTATCACATGGCCTGGCCTATTATAGCATGGCCTAGGATATTATCCCATTGCCTAGCCTATTATAGCATGGCCAAGGATATTATCGCATGGCCTAGCCTATTATAGCATGGCCTAAGATATTATAGCATGGCCTAGCCTATTATAGCATGGCCTAGGATATTATAGCATGGCCTAGGATATTATCATATGGCCTAGCCTATTATAGCATGGCCCAGCATATTATCACATGGCCTAGAATATTATAGCATGGCCTAGGACATTATCACATGGCCTGGCCTATTATAGCATGGCCTATCCTATTATAGCATGGCCTAGGATATTATCACATGGCCTGGCCTAATATTGCATGGCCCAGGATATTATAGCATGGCCTGGCCTATTATAGCAGGGCTTAGGACATTATCACGTGGCCTATGATATTATCACATGGCCTAGCCTATTATAGCATGGCCTAGGATATTATCACATGGCCTATCTTATTATAGCATGGCCTACGATATTATCACATGGCCTTGCCCATTATAGCATGGCCCAGGATATTATTACATGGCCTGGCTTATTATAGCATGGCCTAGGATATTATCACATGGCCTAGGATATTATCACATGGCCTAGCCTATTATAGCATGGCCTAGGATATTATCACATGGCCTAGGATATTATCGCATGGCCTAGGATATTATCGCATGGCCTAGCCTATTATAGCATGGCCTAGCCCTAGCAAGGTCTGCATTTGGAGCCTGCTGTATGGCATGTAAAACAGTGTACACTTTTAGAGGGTCATCATCAATGAGTCTAAAGGAGAATACAGCAGACTCTCTTTGGATGCCTTCAGGAGACAGTGTTAACTACAGGTTCTCATCGGAGATGACTTCAGTGTCTCCAGCAGAGTAACAGTTTTCCAGGTCTATAGTGTTAGTGTGTAACTTTGTATCTCAGAAGTTGGAACAATTGCTGAGTTGTTTGGGAAAGTTGAAATAATGCCAGTGCTTTTGTTTTATGAGTTTTCTTCTAGATCTGTGCGCTAGAACTGTATACAACTAGCAATTAGGAAGACTGAAGTTATTTTTTCTGGGCCTTATCTTATGATACATTTAGTTTTAAGGCAGATCTTATAAATGAGTGGCAACAAAGCTTGCCAAAATTAAATGAGAGCAAACAATACCTATCACTCATGGCTTGTCACCTCATTTAAAATTAGGACCATGTTCTTACTGCAAGTATTGAGTGATATAAATTATTCTTGGTTCACTTCTCTCTGAAACAACTGCATTCAGCAGAGCTTGCAAGACAAGTGCAGAAGATCTAGCATGTAACAAATGCAGAGAGGACAGAGATACATTTTAATTAAAGATATGGAAATATTTGTTGTCAGTGTGTGGTTTTGACAGCTCTGCAAAAGTGGCTACTGCTTCCAACTTAATACTGTTAATTTTGCTATTGGACTGTCTATAGAAACCCCAGCACAATGTAACACTGCATGACTTGACTGTGAGCTGAACACAATGACTAATTGCTAAATGCATGTGAGAAGAGGTCCAAAACTAGAAGGCCACCTACAGACATTTATCTTGAACTGTTTCATGTTTCTGCTTTATGTTTCTTAAGAAAATATGAAGTTGCCTTAGGAAAAAAAATTCAGGAAGAATAGCCTAAAATTGGGTTTTTTAAGCTAAAACATCAGACAAGTGATGTCTGATGGACCTCACAGCCACGTATACAGAATAATTCATTTACAGCTATCAAGGCATTCAGACTACTGAGATCAAAATGAGACAATGTTTGATCTACTTGTAAAAAGTTTAAGTAATGATGAGAGAAGTATCTGTCTCATATATCACTGTCTAAGGTGCCTCAGATTTTGCAACTCTTATAAAATAAATCAAAGAAATCTATCACCCAGCCTAGGATGAGGAAATTGATACGAAGAGTGAAAGAATGAACAGGGAGGTTTAAAGGACCTAAAGCTGAGAAAAAGGAAAGGGAAGAGCAGACTTCTGTCTCATGGGATTGTTTTGCTTGCCCCAAGATGATCACCAGAGATTATGTCGCTTGGAAACCTGGTTAAAGCAAACTGCTACGTTCCTCCTATTTTGAGGTCCTTTGCCGAGAAACAAAAGTCTGGTGCCTGTCTAGGATTTTGTGCTTAATTCAATGATACACCCAAACTGATGAACACAGAAGTACTCTAAGAGCCTCATCTAGAATGAGTCATCACACTGCTTTTGGTTTGGAGAAGTTTGTTGGAAACAAGAAGAGTTTCTCTTTTTTAGTTTTTTAATGTCCCAGAGAATGTGATTTAGGTTTTAATATTAACCAATCTAAAAATTAATCCAAACTATTTCACAGGCATGATTGTTCCCACATGCTTGAGACATCTTACTGGGGAACAAGGAATTTCCTTCTGATGGTTGTCATTCCTCTCTAGGGAGCCAAAGAGTGCTTTGAAGACTCTCTTAAAACAGACACCTACTTGGCTAAAATCAGGTTAAATAAAACCTACCCATGACTGCTGAGACACAGGGCAGTGAATCCATTAGAAAGATTCACAAAAACCAATAAAGCCAGCAGGTCTACTTAAATTTAATCACCTGGCATAAGTTTTCATGGTTAATTTTAAAGGCAAAACAGTTCAGCACCTTGTAGAACCATTACTTGGTTTACACCTGAATCATACATAAAAATGTAAGTACATGAATATTTATGTGCTGAAGAAAGATCAGGTCATAAAGACTTACAGAAGAAGTGCTGGAGCCCAGCTGTCAGAAACTCCTGCTGAGCTAACCATCTGTCTGTAATCACACATCTATCAGCTTTCTGTCTGTAATTACATGTCTGTCAATGGCCTCCTCATCTCAAATGCAGACTTCAAAGAATTCAGGTTTTTCCCTGAAAATCTGATCTTTCCTCTGCTTCCCCCTGCTTTATGTACCTTGATTAGTTCTGCTTTTTTTCTGCTTGGGATGATTATGCTGACATCTTATAAATGGAGAAATCTCTATTTATTCTAAGGATTCGGGATGCCAAGATAGCATTTATTGGTAAGGTGATATGGACCAAACGGAATCTCTCTTTTGCTTGCAAACAAACTGCTATGAAAGCAATTCTCAGTACACCTAATGCCAGATTCTAAGCAGCTCTCCAGAATTTGCTACATTTTACTACTACTTTACAGGCTCTCAGATTCACATTAGTCAGAAATGTGAAGGTACTAAACCAGTGCAACACAAAGGTGAACCAGGAGTGTGCAGATGTAATTCATGTAATATACCATTCTAGTGCTGGCAGGGGCTTATGCCTTGTAAGATACTTATTAAGGGTTTATTTTTACTTAAAATAAATACTGTTTGGAGACAAGACTTTCCAGAGGCTTTTTCTTTTTCACCTGGTTATCTCCAGCTTGCTCAGCCAGGGTAGGAGGTGTGACTCTCCAATACATCATTAATACTGCTTCCAGGGCCACTGAAAAAATCTGACTTTACAGCACCTACCATGTTTTCTCATGCTCTTTCCCAGTAGTAAGGATGTGACCTCAGGACCCAGTTTCAGGTCTCCTGGAAAACTTCTGCTGGCTTGTCCAACATCTCCTAGATTTTTAAAAAGAAAGTGAGATAAACTTCGTTTCCTAATGATTTGCACAGGATTCACACTGAGAATTCTCATTTCTGTGCCCACACTTGGATTCACTGTATCTTCCAAAAAAACCACAACAAATGTCCGACTTTCCTTTGATCTAGATCCACACCCTTCATTAGCTTCATACTTTTCCAATATTCTCCACGTGGATGTAGTTAATTCATGAAATGGCTGCAAACGTTACTCTCTCTTCTTCAAGAAGTATCTTCAGCTCATATTCCTTCTTCTTTTTCTCCTAACACTTCCAAGAGATACTTTAACACTTCTAAAAGATGTGTTGAAAACTCAAAGAACTGTGGAATTAAGGGGGTGGGGGGGAGAAATGAAGAAAAATCTCAAAATGTTAAATATTGTCTGTTTAGGGGTAGAAGAGCATTTAGAAGTGAAGCGTAAGAAGCAAAGTGAAAACTAGAATGGTAGAGCAGTTTATTTAGAATAAAAAGCTGGGGGAAGTACAGATCAGGGCTTTATAGTGTGGTAGTATGCTGAAAAAGAACTCTCTTAAAAAGTTGTATAGGATTCATCCACTCTTCCTGTTGTATAGATCTATAGTGCTGCTTAGGAGATATGGGACGTAAGTTTATGTTGTATACAATTCAAAAGATTCCTGTCCTCTCCCTCATTTATTCTCTCAAAAGAGAAAGGAGAGATAATATAATTTCATTCTTTACTTGGAGCTGCTCTTTAGCAATTTGAACAAGGAGGTACATGCACTTGCGCCAAGTGACTTCTACATCTATCCCACTGACAGGATAAAAAAGAAGCTTTTTAGAGCTAGGCACTGAAAAGTCAGCCTGTGGGTTAAAAACCATTTAGGTTCGTGTAGGAGGGACACTGTATGCTCCATTCCTGAATAATAATGTTGTTGTTTTGGAATGAAGCTACAAAACTTGTTCCCTGTATAGGTGCATTTAAAAAAAAAAAAAAAAAAAAAAAGGGAAAGATTGGCAAAAGCACTTTGTAGAAGTGTTGTAGCAGGAACTTTTAGCTCCCATAGTACCCCTCCATCCTCCCAGTATCTCTCTCTCTTATAGGATCTGAGGGGTCAAGTAATGTTACAGAAAATGATGGAGACAAGTAAAATATCATCTTTAAAAAAGAATATTTTTTAAAGAACACAATAGATCATATCCTGATAATGCTATGTTTTAAATCTTTCTGAGAGTGGGATTGCTGGCCTAATTATTGATTTAGTTAATGAAGGCATCGTTTTACATGTGTGCATGGTCAGGAACTGCCAAATTACAAGTTTGCTGTCACTCCCCACAGAACAGGGGTTATTGTCCTTATTTCCTGTCTAACACTGCACCCGTTTGCTACCAAACTGATGGCATTGACCCCAGAATGCTGCTTTAGGTTTGAGTGGCATCAAACTTTTTAAATCAGGTTAACAACTGGAATGCTCATGATGGAATACATTTGTCTGGGTGTATGTATTTCACCACACCTGCATTTACCCACCTAGGGGTTGTGTTTAGTCCAAGCTCATCCTTAACACCTTCTGTGAGCAGAGAGAAAGAAACCCCCAAAGGTAATAGCGTAAGGTGGTCTGGATAAACTACCTTCAGGAGCTACTCATGGTTGGGCTTTGACTGTAGAAGGACTCCAGGTGCCTGTAAAAGGACTCTAGATGCCTTGCTACAGCCAGGAACACCTCTGAAATGGCTGAAGTTAGGCATGATAAATACCATCCATCTCTGCATGGTAGTTGAAATTCATTACTGCTGCGCACTAGGAGGAGGTTCACCTCACATTTTTCAGTTTTGCTTTGTGATAATTAGCCCTTCAGACCCCACGTCTGCTATCCAGAAGAGAAAGAAACAGACAAAACCCTCAAAAGTGCCTGGGTAGCAGCACAAATAAAGAGGTATTCAGAAGGTAAAGAGCTCTGCACAAGTACTCCTTGCAATATTTACTCAGCTCTGCTGCTGTCTATGTGTACATAAACTGGCTAAATGAGTCAGTAAACTATTCTGTATTACATTTTTAACATCCCTCACACCTGAAAGCTTAGGCTATCTCTGAGGAGTAAAACCAGTTAAAATTCCATGCCTGTTTTTGGATTTTAACACAGAGAGGATTGCCAGCAAATGTGTGGGTTTGTGATGTGGACACTTGGACTGAAACACGTATTTCATTTTGCTGCTGTATGCTCATTAGATAGAAATAGCTTTCCATCGGTGTTGCACTGTGTTACACCCAACTCTGTGACCTAGACCAGAAAGTCTTCACAGCTGTCTTCCAGTCCACAGTCACATATCATAGAAAAAATTGATCTGAGCACAGAAGGGATCTTAGGAGAAAGAAACTGAAAAGCTGCCTGGGCTTGTTTGCATAAGTGTGCTTATTTGCAAAAGTGTGTGTTAATGTATTTGTGTTGCTATTGCTTTGACATTAAATCAAATTGCTAATATTTGTTAAGCCAGGCTTCTGTATTTTGTCATAAGTAGATGAAAAATGCAAACCACATTAAAAAAGAGACACGGACAACTTTAATTTTCATTTTCAAGTCTACCAGAATAAATGTGCTTTGTCACTTATAAAATACACAGTAGTTCAGTTTAGATCAGTGGAGAACACATTGTTTTACAGAAGAGTGGAGGAAGATGACAACGGTCCAAAAAGCATTATTTTTTTTTAATTGAGCATTAATTTATTTATTTTAATAAATAATATAGTATATAACAATTCATTTATTTTCATTTATTAAAACATTTTATTTTTCTAAACCTTGATGATCCCAGGTCTACTTTACATGTCACTTCATTCTTTCCTCTTTTCTTCAGTGTAAAAACCTCAAAGGTTTTAAATAAGTTGGCTCAAATACTCTATATTCAAACAGCTGGGTAGAGAAAAATGAGCTGAAGTGCTCTGTAAGCTATGCTCTTCTTGGAGCAGCTGATTTAATACCTGCAGCTGCTGCTAACAAAGAGTAAACCGGTCTCCTTTGTAATTCCATTTTATTGTATGTCAAACCGCAACTGCAAATATTTTTTTATAAGTAATCAAGTGCAATCTGATATGCCTGAGCAGCACTACTTTATTGACATTTTATCAGCCAGAGTTCCTTTGAAGGGATACTGGTGACCAAGGAAATTTACCAGTTCAAAATGGCTATAATTGTTCACTTATTTAATCATGTACTAAAACAATGCCTGTAATTGTATTGCCAGTGATATATCATTAACAAAATATTTTTTGCTGTACAGTTCTTCCTACTTTATTGATGGTTGTTTTCTATCTTAGATTAGAGATAGGCCATGCAAGGAAATCTCACTTGCGTGGATCAACAAATTAAAAAACACAAGTTGCCTATTTGCTTTATTGAACATAGTAAATTTACCTGACAGATACATCTTCCTTCCTTTTATGTGTTTCTGTTGACAGCCTCTTCCAGCCTCAGTCTCTCAGTCATCGTATTATATTGCAGGTAGGTCGTCACGGGCTTTTGCAAAAGGTTTCAAACAGCAAGGGACATTATGTTTTCACTTTCCCCTGTGATTTGACGGTCATACTGTAGGGTTTCTATTGTGAACATGACAAGGGTAACAGTGTGTTGCTTCTCCAAAACTAGGAACTATTGAGATATTCGAAAGAAAAATCCCTCATAATAACACTACCACCACGGCGACCATAAAACATGTACTCAAGTGCTATAGCCACATATTTTCTTAATACCACCAGCAGTGATGTCTTTACAACTTCTTTGGGCAGTCTTTCAATGCTTTTCAACCCTTTCCATGAAAAATTTTTCTTACTTTTTAACCTAAACTTTTCCTGGCTCAGTGCAGGGCCATTTCCTCTGGTGCTATCACTTGTTACCTGGGAGAAAAGACCAACCCCCACGTGTCTACAACCTCCTTTCAGGAAGATATAGAGAGTGATAAGGTCTCCCCTGAGCCTCCTTTTCTCCAGGCTAAATACCCCCAGCTCCCTCAACCTCTCCAGTACTTGCGCTCCAGACCCTTCACCATCTCCATTGCCGTTCTCTGAACTCGCTGCTCAATGCCTTCCCTGTAGTGAGAGGCCCAAAAGTGAGCCCAGTATTCGAGGTATGGTCTTGGCAGTGCTAACTATAGAGGCACAGTCACCTCCCTGGTCCTGCTGGCCACACTTTACAAGCCAGAATTCCAGTGGCCTTCTTGGCCTCCCAAGCACCTTGGCCACCTGGCCACGCACATTTCAAGTCACACTCCCCAATACTTCAGAGACAGGAGAAAAAGCCCATCACAATATAAATGAAGTATGTGTTTTTCATTACTCCTGTCACTGCAAAGTGACAACAATAGCTGAGGGATTTAGAGAGAAGAAAATAATTTTCTTTGTCCAGAGCAGCCTGGAGTGGGTGTTTGTATGTGCTGGAGATTACAGAGAAGGAAGTAAAGTGGACACTGAATTACCAAAAGAGGGAGAGTTAAATAGCAAAGCTCATTAATTCTGCAGTCTTTACTTTGTTACAATTAACTTAGTTTTGTCTTACTGGTTGTTAACAAGCCTGTCTGGAGAATATGCAAGCTGGTATGGGGAAGACCTCTGGAAGGGCTGTATTTTGAGGAAGGTTTAAGTGTGAAGAGTTACCTCATGGTGGTACCTCATGGCTTTATAGAAGGACGTCTAAAGACAAAGATGACAAAGAGGGCTTAAAGCACAGTTTACAGACAGAGCTGGAACAAATTCTGACTTAAGGGAAGTGAAAATAATTGTAACAAGGGAAGCTAAAAAATTCAAAACTTGTGGAAGCACTAGTGTAGATTGTCCTGGAAAGGGTGAAGGTAAGGGTGAAGGGTCCTGTTGTTGAAGGTAAAAACAGGTTAGACAACATCTGGTACTGATGAGACAAGCCTATCTGATGCTGCTTTGACAAATGATTCTTTTTATAATTTTTAAATAAATAACTGCACAGTGATAAAGGGGCCTGGATATAGGACTGGTTTTGTTCTGGATCTATTTCAGTCATGTCTTTCTAATGGGAGAAGTTAGTTAAAGTGTTTGTTGTACTTAATGTAAAAATATTTCTTATTCTAGAGCTAGCAAGGTTTGATTTTAAGAACTCATATAAATAATCAAATAAGATAATTTTTGAGCTTTACAAAGGCACACAGTTCAAGAGATTGCCCACTCTTAAGCAAAAATTTTTACTTTTTTCCAACTTTTGTTTGTATCCACTTTCGAGTATGCTATGATCTACCTTCATATTACTTTGAAAGACACTGGAGTTAGAAAGCAGGCAAAATATTTTTCTTACTTCTCTATGGTATTGCTTCATTTTGGCCTATCTAGAGAATAACATTCACATCATGAGTGTCTAGAACTCTTTTCAGTGTTGGGAAAATGGGAAGAATTGGTTCACTGTTCCAATTCATTCTGAAAGTCCATTTGTGGGTTTAATTGTTCATGTTCATGACTGTCCAAAATCTGTGTGTGATTTCAATCCACTGCTTCTGAGTGGTGCTCACTGCTGAATTTTGAAGCCTGTACAAAGAAAACAGAGTAGGCTGTCAATTCTTATTATGATTCATGTCATTCTAGCTGATTAATTCAGTGAAACATGGCATAATCACACTAGGCTAGACATATGTCAGCAAAACAACATTTGAGAAAAACACAGGACAGCCCCAGCTTTACCCTATTTTGGGGGGTTTGTTTTTGAAGGGGGCTGGGTGAGCTTTCCTACCTTCATTACTTTCCTGGCCAACTTTTTCTAAAATAGGAAGAAAATTAGCTTCTTCACTCTCTCCAGACTGATAATTTTAGTGAAAAATACTAGTTTCTTACTTAAAGCAAATTTTCTTTTAGCTACTTTACCTTTTTCTCAAAGCAGGTACAGGGTACTCCTTTTCCTAAGCATATTTTGAACAGGTATAAATCAAAGAGACTTCAGGAGTCTGTCAGATTCTTTTTCAACATTCATCTTCCACAGCTCATGCAAGAAGGATGTCAAAGGTGACAGCTATTGGAATTTTGCAATTAAATGCTTGTAACATAGGATCACCTCTTTCATTTCCAAGGCAGAAGATGACCATTTCGTTCCAAATTTCAGGGTTCAAAGGATAATGGTGTTGGAGAACAATACTGCTGATGTCCTAGTTGAAGACCTAGTTAAAGGTCAAAAAAGTCCACTCCAGGACCCACAGACATTCATTTTTCCTGTAGAAAATGATGCAGAAATTGCAGGTTATTTGTTGGTTTACTCTGTATTTAGAGATATAATAACCATGTTTTTCTCCTTTTCCTATCTCCTTCTCTACTTTTAAATGTAGTTTTAATATATGACCTTAAAAAAAAAACCCACAAAAAAACCCCCTGCTGTTCCTACTGCTTAGTGCTTTGCTATGTAAGAACTTTAAAATGTTTGACTGTCATTTGCCCTGTGTACAGCACAAACAAGACAAACTGTGGCGTGCAGCCATTAACATATTCAGGGAACTTTGCAGTGGTTCAACAATGCAATGTCTTTATGGAAATCAGCAACAAGTAGTGTCCCTCAGGGGTCTATGTGGGGATCAGCACTGTTTAATGTCTTTATCAGTGACACAGGCAAAGAAATTGAGTGCACCCTGGGCAAGTTTGCAGATGACACAAAGCTGTGTGGTGCACTTGATGGATGCCATCCAGAGGGACCTGGACAAGCTGGAGGAGTGGGGCCACGAGAACCACATGACTGCCAACAAGGCCCAGTGTAAGGGGCTGTACCTAGGTCAGGAAAACCCCCAGTGTCAATACGGGCTGTGGGATGAGGGAACTGAGAGCAGCCTTGCAGAGAAGGACGTGGGGGTGCTGGTGGATGCGAGGCTGGACATGAGCCATCAATTTGTACTCACAGCCCTGCAAGGCAAACATGTCCTGCACTGCATCCAAAGATACATGGCCAGTAGGGTGAGGGAGGGGATTCTGCCCCTCGGCTCTGCACTTCACCTGGAGTGCTGCATGCAGCACTGGGGTCCCCAGCACAGAAAAGGTGTGGACATGTTGGAGTGGGTCCAAACAAGGCCACCAAGCTCGTTAGAGGGCTGGAGCACCTTCCCTATGAGGAAAGGCTGAGAGAGTTCAGGTTGTTCAGTCTGGAGAAGAGACAGCCCCAGGGAGACTTTATTGTGGCCTTTCAGTTCTTAAAGGGGGTTTTATAAGAAGGATGGAGGCAAACATTTTTAGTGGGGCCTGTTGCAATAGGACAAGGCCCAATGGTTTCAAACTAAAAGTGAGTCAATTTAGATTAGATATTAGAATTTACATTTTTTAACAATGAGTGTTTTGAAACATGGGAACAGGTTGCCCAGAGGGGTGGTGGATGCCCCATCCCTGGAAAAATTCAAGGTCAGATTGGATGGGTCTCTTAGCAACCTGATCTAGTTAAAGATGTCCTTGCTGATTGCAGTAGGGATTTGATGAAATGACCTTTAAATGTACTTTCCAACCCAAACTATTCTATGATTGACTCTCTGATACTCTGAATGATTCTCTGAATGAATCCCACTTTTTGGTATTATACTAAAGCTGTGCTTTATTTCTTCTGGAGTTTTGTTTAAGCAGGTATGTGCTCCATATTTGAACAAATAACATTTTTCTGATCATTTTTGTGACTGCTCCTTTGCAGATAACTTTCTGGAGGTAGATCCAATCACAAATAATGATTTGCAAGGTCCTTGATAAATCACTAAAAATTTAAGTTACTGAACTAAGAAAGCTGGTGAGATCAGAAGATTTCTTCTTTTTCCTGTGATATGTTCTTTGTGTCCCTAGGATATTGAGATATTTTTATGAGCCCCTGGATTGTTGTACTTCTGCTTACATTTCAGAAGTATAATTCTGAGATTGAATTGTTACTTTTTTCAAATATAATATTATTTAAGAAAAAAAGTGGCATCTGGGTAACATTTTCAGAAGTACATCAGTCATTTTGGAGTCTGAAAGGAAGTGTGTCAAAGGCTCAAGAGACATACAGGATACAATTCTCATTAACATTTAGTGGACAGATATTTAACTTTTGCGTCTCCAAAAATATTGCATTTGTTTCACTTTCAGTAGGGCAAGGGGCAAAGGCAAAAGTAAACTGGGACATTGTATTTGCATTTTCACCTACACAGTGTTCCCTGTTCATGGATTCAAGTATTTTCTGTTTAGACTTCTTAAGGGACCCTAGGTGAACTTGTAGTTTAGCTACTCATAAACTAGAAGTTTCCAACTAAACTTCTCAGAGACCTCTGCTTTCAAAATTTAGTCACTGACTTAAGAAATTGTTTGCACTAAATTTTATTTCAGAGTTAAACAATTTTTTTAATCCTGCAAAGATAAATTCTAGTTCACTTCTACAGTTGACCAGTTTCAGAAGCATTTCTGTTTTAACAATTAATTTCAGGAAGAGCTTGTAGGCTCCAGGTTTGGTCAAATTTTGACATATGCCACATTGGTTTTGCATGGCCTGGTTTATGGTGGTGGGGGGACACAGAGCCGGCTTCTGCAAGAAGCTGCCACAAGCTTCCCTCATGTCCAGCAGAGCCAGCCCCTGATGGCTCCAAAGATGGATGTGTTGCTGGCCAAGGCTGGGACTATTAGAATTGGTGGTAATAGAGAACATTCTTATATATTTAGGAACATTCTTAAATATGTTATGACAAAGGTGTTACCAGAATTTCTAACTCCACTACCAAATCCAGGCCATGCAAAACCAATATATATGCTAAGAATATAGTTTGGCTTTGTGAAAGAAAAAGTTAACAGAGCTTAAACTCTGCTCTATTAGGTTTTAGTAGCTTTTAAAGCCTAGCAGTTGAACATCATAGATTAAAAAAATAAAATCCGCAGATTTCAAATACAGGTATTAACTTTCTATAAACAATTTTCAAACCTTACAACATCTGAAAAGCAATTCCTGTACTTCCTGTTGAGGTGCTTGGTATTGTGGCAGTGGCTCTTTCTCATCATCAATGTAACTGGGAAAAACAGCAAACTAAGTCTCAGTGCATGGCAGTAAAAGTAATAAAGGAAAGAAGGGATTGACTCCTGAAGGATTTTTTAAAAATAAATAGAGCAGGAAGGATAATCTTTATTTAAACTAAAATTGAATCAGGCTGCTGACACTAAAAGTAGAAAAGATCCAATGGAAATTTTTTAAGTTTGAAAGAATGCTGGCAAGTGAGGGAGATTTTGGAAGGCTGCATCCTCAAGATAGGAAGTTATAAACACCTGTATCCTTAAATAAAAGAGCAGAAGTTGATACAACTAATGAAGAAAGCAGAAAAGAACAGCTTCAAGTAAAGTATTATTTAAACAGAGGATGTAAAAGCAGACATGCAGGCTAACAAGAAACATATAAGAATTTCTAAATATATGCTACAAGTCTAACAATGGCTGAATGAGCTGAAATACCAAATGAGAAATTAAGATATTAATAAAGCAGGTAGAAGGCAGAAACAGGTGAAAGCCACAAGAATGAAATATTAAGTATATAACACCAGGTCATTCTCACCAGTTGTCCAGTTCAGAGAGTAGCAATGACTGTGACACAGGAAGGAGACATAAGGGAGGCAAGGGAGCCCACAGCACAAAAAGCATGGTAATATCTGCAGAGTTTATTAATGTCCATGTATATTGTATAAGGAAAGTTACAGTACCGAGACTGGATGTTTTGTAACCCTCCTAGACTAACTAATTAGCAATTGATAAGAGAGAAGGCAACTCTCAATGTAGTTCTAAGCAGTACAAAGAGGACCAATGAAGGATCCGTAGGACAGAAGGGATAACATTTTTTAATTCAAAATCCTTTTTGCAACAAGACCAAAAGTTTCTCACAATCACAGAACAACTTGGGTTGGAAGGGACCTGAAAGATATGCTACCTTCTTCAATAGCATTTTATTAAATTCAGGGCACTTCTAAAAATTAATTCAATAACTGTAACCTAAAAGGGTATAATGTTTGTATTTGGCATGAAGATTTTTTACTGGCATCATATTATAATCTCAAGGTGATTGAATAATAGCAATCCAAAGAGACTTTTGAACAAGACAAAAGAGCCTGACTGACCCTACCCTACAAAATCATCATATTTAAACAGTAGATAAGAATGTTAGAAATTTAAAGAGAGCAGTTGGTCCTGCAAAAAGTGAAAGCTGTGTTTAGGTAAGGAAAACCTTAGAGTATGTAAGATTGGGCAAATAGAGCCATAATAAACCAGGTGAGATAATATTTTGAGGAATAGCTAGTTGAGTGGATAATAACTAAGACTACCAACCTTTTCAAATATATCAGAAGCAGAAAGCCTGTTAGACCCTGCCAAATAGGTGATCACAATTTTAATAAACACTTGAGAAAGATCCAGCCATGGCAAAGTTGCTAAATGAGTTATTGTATTGATATTCATCACAAAGAGCCTTAGGGAGAATCCACACAGCCTTTCTTCAGAAGGGAAGAATTTGAGGCACTGTATCAAATTCATGTGTCAGCAGAAGCTTCAAACAAATCTATCCAATAAACAGGAACAAATCACCAGAACCAGATGTTGCTGAACTATCAGATGTACTATTTAGCTATCTCATCACTTAAGTTCCCCCAACAACAAGCTAAATTAAGGAAAGAAAGCTGGCCAATATATTTCAATTTTTAAACTGGTTTTAGAAAAATTTGAACAAATGTTTCTTTAGTACCTGAAAAATGACAGGAAAAGATTGAATTAAAATATATTAGAAGCAATCAGAAGAGACTTTGACAAACCTTTTTCAGAAAAATCACACCTCTTCTGGCCATTGAAGATTTTTGCCAGACTCTATTTTAGAAAAGCTCTGATGGTTTATACAACTTCAGTGAACTTCCAAAAAGTCTTTGACAATGCTCCACAAGAGAAATTATTTTAAATGGCATTGGAGGAAGATAATCCCATGAATTAAAAAGGTAATTAGCAATTAGGGGACAAAGGTATAAGTAAATAGTTAGTCTTCACTACCTGCAGTCTCTACAAAGCTGCAATACAAGAAGAAAAAAATAATGTTCTTGGGATATTACTTGATAAAGTAAGTGTGCACTAAACAGAACACTGAAAAGAAAAATCTTGGACTAATTTTGGTTAGTTCTCCAAAGATATTGGTTCCATGCCTAAGATGTCTCAAAAAAACCAACAAACCCACAAAAAAATCTGGGGAAATAAAGAAAGAATAAAGTGGGAAAACAACATTATGCTACTACGTTATCATCCTGTGCCAAAAAAAGTGAGTATTGTTTACTGTTCTAGGAAGTCTTCCCTAAATATTTATGACTTCTCTAAATATATTGTAGAATATATGTAGATATTCTATATACATAGAATATATGTATTCTCAAAATATATTGACTTCTGTAAATATATTGTATATGTATTGTAGATTTATACATATAAATATATAGACTTCTCATAAATATATATGTTTTCTCTAAATATATTATGAAGAGGTACAGGGACACAATTTTGATAATCAGAGTAATAGACTTCTATACTTGGAGACATTGCTCAGGTTGGGACTTTTAGACCTGGTGAA
This sequence comes from Fringilla coelebs, assembly GCF_963513975.1. Classification (NCBI taxonomy): domain Eukaryota; kingdom Metazoa; phylum Chordata; class Aves; order Passeriformes; family Fringillidae; genus Fringilla; species Fringilla coelebs. The sequence continues at coordinate 129,679,753 of NC_140028.1, forward strand.
GAACTATTTATGCAGGGTGGAGTAGAAATTCAGAGGGTAATGAAAGGAGAGGATGCATAGGAATTCATTTACACCTATCCTAAGAATAAAGAATCCCCAGGTAAAATTCTCAGACAGCAGATTTAAAACAAGTAAGAAGAACACAAAGCATGTAATTACATCTTACAGCTCATTGTCCAAGGATACCTAAAGCACCAAGAGTCTAAAAGGTTTCAAAAAGCCCCTACAGCCCCCTTTGGCTATGCATTTTGTGAGACTGTGATTAACCCAATGTCCTTATGTATTTCTGAGGGATCTCCACACACCAGGATGTATACTGGGGTACAAATTCTTTATTGCCTTCCGTCCCTCAGGTGACACTTTCTCACTAGAGGCATTCAATGTAGCTTAGAAATCCACAAGTGAGCTTATGTATTATCTTGATGGAAAGCAGAAAAAGGTCTCCAAGGTTACTGGCTGCATTTTCAAAGAGGAAATTGATGCTACCGTTATAAGTTTATCTTATAAATTCTTTGGAGCAATGGTTGATTTCTTTTGTTTTTGACTTCTTCCGTGTAGGGGGAAAGAAGGCACCAAAATAATTCTTCAAGGTTCAGAGGACAGATGTCTCTGCTCTTTCTCCTCCCAGGTAGCTGTGCACTATGAGTGGAGACTTCCAGGCCTTAGAAATATCTCTCTTCCTGTGCCATGGCCATAGTGATCAGTGACTTCAGAGCTTACCACACAAGCAGAAATATGTACAGAAAAATCTCAAATCAGACACTCTTGAGTGCTAGATTTTGTAAACCAAACATGAGCTTTTCTTCTTTTAACCAACCTAATCTGCCTCCGAGTATATTTTTCAGTTTTATGTTTGGCCTCCTTTAGCTGGCTGAACTCCCCCTAATTAAGCCAACTCACTGGAGGGCCAGCATCTTACAGCTTCTAAGACATCCATGGGCAGAAAGTCATGTGTCTTTTCTGCTTGCTCTGACCTCAAAATGAGAGGATAAGGATTAAAAACAAGCAAATTACTCCCCTAAGAGAGAAGGGAGAAAATCCAGCTGCTGCAGGCACAGAGCAGCAGCAGAGCAGGAGCGTGCCCCCCCTGCCTTCGCCCTGGGCCCCTGAGTGCACACTCAGGGTGGTCCCCAGGGAGCTGGTATGGACACCCCAGCCCAGCTGAACAGGCTCACTAATGTGCCCACAGCACTGCCTGCCCATGCACAGCACCAGCCTTGTGATGTTACAGGAATAACCACTGTCTTACATGCTGGTGATTGTTAGCACTGTGTCAAGATACAGCAGAGAGAAACCGTTCAAATAATTTAATTAAAGCATCCAGCACTGAGAATGCAGGTGAAATCACAGGTTTCATATTGGCACTTCTGCCAACATGTGTTAGAGAGAAGGTATTTCTAGCTACCTCCACACAAAGAAAAATCAAAACATAGACTCAATCTTTTTTATTCAAAGATATCTTCTTTGATTTTCTTGTTTAAATTCAGGAAATTATGTTAAATCTATATACAAAATCTACTAGACTTTGCCAGTACTATCATCTTGAAGTATCCATATTTGGGTACGACTCCAACCTTATTTTTTTTCTGCCAAATAGGAATTTGATACTGTTCTTTTAATCAATTCTTCCAGAAAAGACATACACAGGAAAAAACTAATCTTATGTAGATGCACCTGCTTCAATGAATGATCACTTTGTTCCATTATTTTATCTCTACACTTATCTTTATTGCAGCAATGAAATAATTCTGGCAGAACAAAGTAAATTCTTGAATTGACTAAATATTTACAGTACATAAAACCACTGAGAAATTTACCTGCCGATTATCCCAATCACATACTTCAGTACTTGTTTAAATACAACAGGCAAAGATAGAAAATAGTTTTTACTTCAAATAAGACATCCAGTGTTTTAAACTGTTTCAAAACTATATTTCTTCTCCAGCAACAACATGCTTTTGTGCCAACTCCTAAATAACCATAAATTTCTTTTTATATAAACCTTAATGAATACTTGGCCAAGATGCTGTTGGCTTCTACCTTTGAGCAGAAATGGAAAAACTGCACACTGAGCAAAATGGAAAAAGAGATCACAGCAAGCCCAATGTTGCATTTTGCATTTAATGTGAAGGAAGCCTTGTTTTCGTGGTGTTGCAGTTTTCAGTGTTTTTAATCTTAAAGCGGCTGATCAATTTAAGGTAAGTGGCAGGCATTTGGCCTAGTTCCCAGGCTCTGCTTTCCTCCCAGAAAATAAAGGATTCAGTCAGACACACAGACAAGGGGCATCATCGGTGGCTCTCACATTCCAAGCATTTTAGCACAGATTAAGTTGGAATGGTTTTACTGTTTACTGAAATCTCCTAGGTGTTGCATTTTATCCCCCTCTGGCTGTGGTTATCCAGGTTGAGCTTCCCAGGTCAGGACCTCCATAATCAAAATGGCTTGTAGAGCCTTGAAGGGAAATACAAAGTACAGGTCAAGACTCCTTATTAAAATGCAATTTCAGCAGCTTATTGCAAAATGTTAAGTCCCCAGACAACAGGTAATTTAGCAGTGAACTTTTTTCCTAAAGCTTGCAGCAAGGCAAGAGCTGTTTTACATGCATTCCAGAGGAAAAAGCGAAGATAATCTTCTTAAGAAGGACAAAACCTCAGCACTTTGTGTGTCTGGAAATAACCAGCAGATAATTAAGTGTTATTTTTAGACTTTTTTTCCCTTTTAGGTGCAATAAAGTGCAGATTTCAGTGTCAAATAACAAACTCAAATTTGGCTCTGTTATGTAATTGTAAAAATTTGTTTGGTTGTTTTAAGAGCTCCTGTCTATGAACAATAACTTTAAATAAAATATAAATTATATGATTTAATATAGTCAACCCTTTCGCAGATACTCAGGCCAAGATTTTTTAAGATATTAGGATGATAAATTAGCTGGAAAAGGACAAGACACTGAGAGTTCTCACTATCCACATTCTAGTAGCTAGCAGATGTTTGACTGTTTGCAGTAGTGGGATATGAATTGTGAGTCTGCTTTCTTGTTGATAGCTTTAGAAAAAAAATCCTCAGCTATTCATCTAATTTTTTTCCAATTAGCTATGCCTTTAAAGTAAACTGATCACCAGATTGAAATGGACAGTATTTCTGCCCAAAAGTGAACTGGTAGTTTTGAAAATTTAAGCAGAACAGGAACAGTAAAAATATAGGGGCTACACGTCTTTTTTACACGTGGAGATATTTCTCAGATATACTCCAGCCAATTTGCAAACAGTTTCCCTTGAAAATGTCAGTCTTTCCACAGCTTGGGTTTTAATGACCCCTAATAACCCAATTGAAGATATCCTGTTCCTTGGACCACTTATTGAAGACTGATGTTGTCGATGTATACCTGAGCATGCATATGCATGTCAGTGATATGCCTGGACTGAACTGACCCTGAGGGTGCCTCTGGAGTCCCAGTTGCACAGCAACACTCTGGGAGGTATCAACACATTGCAGCCAGGTGCCAATGCCTTTCTGGAAAGCATATTACATAGTCAAAGCTTCCATGCCTTTTTTCCCCAGGTTCAGTCTTCAAAAAGCGAGGAGTTAGTTCAGTGGGAAAAGTTGTTTGTTTAATCAAGCAAGTTAAATTATGAGGGAATACTCTCAGTCTTTAGGTAAGAGATTTAAAAATAGTGGTGCAGTGAGAATTTGTGAAAGCTCAGATAGCCATGGAGAGCAGGGCAGTGCCAAGGACAGCGAGGAGCCATGTACAGCCCACACACACTGAGGCAGGGAAGGAGTTAACTGCAGCCCCAAGGAGGGGCAGGAAGCTGACCAGCTGTGTGCAGTTGCAGCTGCTGCTATAAAAAGGCTTTGCCTTAGAGGACAGGGAGTCACAGTTGAAGGGAAGGAAATTCTTCTTGTGAACTCACAGTTCTGAAGGGAAGGAAGTGAGTTCCTGATGATTGGCTACCTGAAATTTGGAAGATCTTGCTAGTGTCTGATGGATAGATTGGGTTTTATCCACTTGGTCAGCACTTGCTTGCTGTTAGTGCTGTCTAACCAATATGGGTCTTAAGCCTTCTTCAATGTTCCCATTTGGCAAAAAAAAAAAAAAGTTAAAAGTTGTAAAATGCTGTAGCTCATACTGATTGTTTGCCCACTGCTGTGCAGAAGCCCCATGCTGACCTTTCTCCAAGAAGAGATGGTTTTATTATGGGACTGTTTCCATGAGGTCTTTGAAAGAGGACGAGGTCTGCGTAGGTTGGGAGGGAGCGTAAAATGCTAACTGGGTAAGTTTGTAGCAACACTCTCTCAGAACAAGGCTACCCTGATAGAGGGTTCAGCTGTAAAGGGAAGGAAGCATCTTCCTGACAATCCTTGAGGAAATGACTTAACCCTCAAGGGAAAGAGAGCAGAGGAAAAAGACTGCTTTATATAGCCCAATAAATACTTTCATGCATACAGGGATGTTAAAAAAGCAGTTTTGGACTTGATATTGATTTATTCCACATGTTGCTGTCCTCTTCCTTCCTTCCTCCTTTCATACGAAAGTATTGGTATGAATTCTTCTCTGAGGGATAACCTTACCTGAACATGTTCTTATAATACAAAAGGATTCTTTTTTTTAAACCAAATAAAATATATTAACATGTTATCAGAATCTCTAGGTAAGATTTTTCCATCCTTGTTTGTAATGTAGAGGCATATATGGAGGTCAAGGAAAAAGAGCCACCACAGGCAGATAAAAAAAGTTGTGAACCCTGATGCTGCAGTTCAGTTTGGCTGCTGAAACACCACAGGTATAGTTTGTGGCACACAAGCCCCTTAGCCATTCTTGGACAGAGCTTTCTTCTGCTGGCTCTACAGGCTGGCTGGCTCTTACTTTCCCTTTGGCTAGTCTATGGGAAACAGAGAGGGTTTTATTAACCAAGGTTGCACTGCTCGGGAATGGTTTGTAGCCTGCCAAACTAATCACAGCAAAGTGTCACGAGATTAGATTTGTCCTGGCTGACTAATTCAGACTCTTGTGAGACAGCAGGAAAAAAGTAGCAGAAAAAGACAAAGAAGATCTAAATAGGAATTAGGGCCAGTTGTGCTGCAGGGTGCAAAAGAAATAGCGAATCCAATTCCTATTTGTATTTGAGATCCTCTTATACCTGTAGGGGAGAATGTAATGGAGTGGAGTGCAAATGAGATGCTGAAGTTTGCTGAAGTTTGCTGAAGTTTGCCTCCCAAATTGCTGGTATTTTAAGTGGTTGTGTTAGGGACAGGTTTCCCAGAGAGAGCTAAAGAAGTCTGAGTTCCTTTCTGTTTCACCAGATATGGTTGTTCAGCAGTACTGTACCCCTGGTGTCACGCACAATGGCATGGCTGACCCTGCCTTAGCAGGGCACAGTGCAATGGCAAAACTGACTCCAGCTGGTAGTGTGCAGGGCAGTCTGATCCCATGGGCACCATGAACCACATGTGGCATGGTGGCCATTACTCAGCAGCTGACAGGCAGTTTTGCTTCTTTCCTCCTCTAGCCCAGATCATCAGATCATTCAGGCCCGTTCAAAATAGGTTTTTGAAGAAGGCTTCTCTGTTTGCTCAGGGTTTGTCTGCAAAGAGCTCTGCTATGTCTAAATGACTCTGTGAAGACCCATGTGTAGTACATGCATTTAACTAAGATGCCATGGAGAAGAAGATGTGGATAATCAGTGAAACTGCTATACATCCCACATGAATACTCTTTATCTAACCTATATATAAAGTATGAAATATTGGACTTTCTTAATTTTATTTAGTTCAATCATTAATCTAATTCTGGGCATAAAAAGAATAGATTTAACTCTTCTAGTTAAACCTATTCCTGTCCAAATTGCAAGAATATGAGGAACAATGATATTGCCTTTAATTCAGACCCTATTTTCATACAAAGGAATATTCAACTGTGGACATCCTTGAGAACCTAATATTCCTATATTCCTATATTACGGAATACATAGTTACACTTAACAAATGAGGCAGGAGGGGAGGCATAAACTCTCTTTAAATGGCTTATTTATGTTGATGTGGTTTATTATCTACCCTAGCAAGCTATGCTGAGACATCAGGCTGTCTTACAGACTTCATCTGAAGTTATAGGCTTGGTGAATGATATCAACAAAGTAAACATTAGGTCTGACATATGTTTTAATGGTTTGGTTGACAGAATAGCAGCCAAAAGACCGGAAATTCATTCCTAGTCACTTAGGTAATTTATTGTTATTTATTTCTCACAAGAACATTATCATGATCAAAGAGGTGACTCAACATTTGGATTATACAGTCCAGACACTCATTTGAAGAAAGTAAAAAAATAGGATTGCTGATTTCTTATAACTGAGCTAATCTCCCAAGATGTTGGCATGACAGGCAGTATTCTTTGGAGTTCAGCCAAAATTTTCAGGTGGAAAATCCTATGAAAAACCCCTTTCTCCTGTGAGGTTCATAGGAGCAATGCTCTACAGATTGCATCATTAAAGATATGTGATCAGAAGATCATATATCTTTACCAAGCTCCTTTATTATTTAAAATTAGTATGTGGCAACTCCCCCAAAGGTAAAAGGGAACATAATATATTGTGTTTGAAATCCATTACCCATGCATTTGTTTATCCATGCACCTATACCAAATACTTTAATAATTGCACTCAATCTCACAAAGTCTCTGTGATTAGTTACAGATAATTATACCCATATTTACACCTTTTAGATGATAGGTTCCTCTTGGAGACAGTTTTCCATTGTTTTAAGGCTGTATAGCCTGACATTCTTATGCTCCAGGTGAATTCATAGGAATTTATAAATTGTACTAATAAGATTGCTTTTAGAAATATATGCTGATTTTCTGAATATATAGTGGTTAATTAAAAAAAAAAAAAAGCCTTCCTGTTAGAAAAAATTTTCAATCAATAGCTGGAAATGCTTGAAATGCTCAGATGATTGAAAGTAAATCAAATAGACCAAGATATTTGATAATTAATTTCCCCACCAAAAAGCCATGAGAGGAACTGTGGAATTCAGATGTTAGTTCTCTTACTGTAACTATACCACAGATTGCAGCAACTTTTCCAGATAAAATTTAGAAACCAAATTTTAAAATTTTAATTAAAATTTTAATTTTAAGCTAAGCTAAATGTAGCTTCGTTAATGCATTCAATGGAGAATTTCCAAGCAAATCTTTAAGCTATCAAAAACATGACAACACATTTCTATAGAGTATTCATAAAATCTTTGGTAGATCCCACCCCTCCTTGTAGGTCCTGTGATTTTTAAAATTTTCATTTATTTATATTTCTGTTTGTTTGTTTGTTTTCTTACAGACGAGTTTTAACATTTTCCAAGCTTCTAGTTTAATGCAAAATCAGAGCAGAGGAGAAAGGGAAAGATAGAAGGGGAAAAAAGGTACTGTGACATCCCTTTGATAGGTTATCTAATAAGACAAACCCTACTTTTTCAATAATTTTATTTAGTTGATCCAGGTAAACCTGTATGTTGTATAATTGACATAAGCTTGAAAATTCACAAAGGATTAAGTCACTACAGAGTGCCATAAAATGGCACCTTGCTAATTTTTTTTTCACACCATTTTAATAATACTTCCTTGATGTTTGTGCAGAATGGAATGTTATCTTTATGTTCACAATTCTTGGAAGAAGGCAGATAGTTTCTCACTTGTTCACACATTTATCTAAAATAAATTGCAGACACAGCTGAAGGTGTCTGTTCCTTCCTTCCCTTCCTTCCCTTCCTTCCCTTTCTTCCCCTCTTTGCCCCTTTCCCTCTTTGTTCTGGGTTCTTTTTCCTTCCTTCCCTTTGGCCCTCCTCTAATGATAGGAAAATTCAGAAAACATTGTTTTGTTAATCACATTATTTGTAAAAAATTTCAAATTTATTCATACTTTTTCCTACCTTAACATATTGCAGATTTGTACAATGCGCTCAATAACTTGCTAGTAAAAAACTACATCATAAATGAAAATTTTAAAATTCTCACATGCTGTTTTCCTGTAACTGACATTTTATTGTATTTTCAAAAAGAATCATCTGTTGTGCAGTATTGGTATTTATCTGGCAGGTTAATCTTGGTCAGATAGTCTTTAAAGAAAATGGAGGAAAGAAACCTAGCCAAAAAAATATGGATAATATAGAGAGGAACAAAATTCTCATAAATGCAGGCTGAAAGCTTTTGGTTCAGCCTCTTAGATTAAAGATCCCATTACCCTGCCCATGAGTTCACGGCTTAATCTTGTGCAACACAAGTAATTGATTCTCAGCCTCTTGGTGTATCTGTAAAAAAAAAAAATTAAAAAAAAAGATGTTTAGGTGAAAATTGCAATATAGTTGAACACAAGGTATTACATTCAGCACAGGCTGAGTGATATTCACTGTGATGCAGGTAGTAAGAATAAAAACATGTGGCTTGTACTAAGAGATCAAACAAAATTCCTGTGCCTCTTCAGTTGCTAAAGCCTGTAATTAAAGCATGTTGAAGCCCAGCTTTGCACTATGAAAACAGAGAAGAGTCAGAACACACGATGGCAGTCTCAATCAAAACTTGGCTAAAAATCAAATTATTGTGACCCAGTTTTATCTAAATGTCATAGCATTAATGGTCGAGACATCTAGTTAGCTCTAATTCAAAAGATACAGCATATCTCCTTCAGCTTTGTCCCAACAGTGAACAAAAAAGCAGAGAAGCCACCCCTGAAATATCTGTCATTCAGCACCATAGCTGGCAGCCTCATGCTTCAGTTTTATCCTACCCTAACTGAAGACTGAGAGCATGTCAATGGGTATAAATTAGCCAAACTGAGAAGTCAGGTAAAATATTTTATATGAATATCAGAGCAGAAAAATCTAGAATAGCACTATAACAAAGGCACATAGGCTAATAGTCTTAGTGTGTTTTATCCTGGGAGACACTCTGGGTAATCCAAAAAAATCAGCTGATATAACTCACTGGAGTGGCTAAGGATGGGAAACTTGAAGAAATTGAGCTGTAAAAAATTTGAGATTTAAACACTATCAACAATATACTCTTCAGAGTACAAGTCATATCCAGAATTTTAGAAACTCTTGCAGTGCTGTTATTGGATTAAAAAAAGGATCGAAGAAGGGATTTGGAAAAACATGTCCACATGGCCTCATCAGAATTTGACGGAAACTACAAAGTGCAAGTAAACGTTATATAACCTGTAGGATCTGCAGAGGTTATAAATCCATAGATAAAAAACAACGTGGTAGACGTAATTTCTGTGGTTTTCAAGAAGTTTTGATAATAAATTAATAAGGAAGTCAAATAATCGTGGATCATTGGGCAAACGGCTTGTTTGGATTACAGTTTTTTTACATTATAAAATCAAAGGAATAATGAACAGGTGCACTTTGGGGTGATAAAAAAATAGTTAGATTTCCCAGTTGCTGCTATGGGCGTGGTGTTATTAGAAATACTTAGAGCTCGTGCTTTGAAAGAGGAAGTTTTATTTTGAAAAGGTATTGTATTCAAAGCTGAACACCAACTGGAAGAATAGATGTAATTGCTCGTTAAAAACATAGTGGCTTTCAAATAGTTCTGAAAACACCTGAAGAAGGAAATAAAATAATCTTCATTTTCACAGCTGTTATCTTCATTATAACAAGATAAAAATGAACAAATATTGTAGGGAGCAGCAATTTGTGCTGCACGTTCTCTAGGAATTCTTGTACCATGGCTAAAGGTGTTTGAATACTGGAGAGCACAACCATTTTTTGATAGACATATGAGAAATAATACTTTAAAAGCATATTTTTTCTGATGATAAATTTAGATTCTTTTCAAAAGAAGATAGAGAATTGCAATAAAATGCATTTTTATTTATTGTCAGCAACTAATGTTAGCAATGGTCGTTTGCCTGTATAGTGGTATTAAATGTAATTCTGTCTTACCTTGTTACAGATTGTAGCAAAACTTACCCATTGTTCAAGATACAGAACAAAAACCTAGAAATTATATGCTCAGTTCTGCTAAGGTGTCCCTTGTGTATAAACTTACCTAGACAGTCCTCTACTACGGAGTGAAATGATGGATAACATAGAGGATAAACAGTCTCAGGTACACACAGAGCTTGTAAAGGTGGATAGTATTTTAATCCTAAAGAAAATAAAAAGTTTAAAGGTACCTGAATGAAATATTGACAATTCTCAGGAAAACCACAGAAACTCACAGCCCATCCATCTGCTGTCCCCAGCTGTGCAACAGAAGACAAAAAAAAAAAAAAAAAAAAGAGAGAGAAATGCAAAAGCAGTGCTTTTCCACGAAATAAAAGGAAATGTTTCCTTCAGCAGTATGCAGTGAGACTGAAATTCAGTACTGCAAGAGGTAGTTGAAGACTGCAGTTGGATCTTATGAAAGGATTGTTCATTAGCAGTTTGCTCATTAATACTGTCAACCCTGTGATAAGAGGGCACAAACTTCCCACCTCAGGGCATAGGCACTTAAGATTAAAACTCCCTGCCCACATAGTTTTTGAAAAGTATGGAACATTTTGGTTGGAAAAGACCTCTAAGGATCATGAAGTCCCAACTGTTATCTAGCATGACTGTGTTTACCATTAAACCATGTCCATAAAAGCCACATCCACACATGTCGAACACCTCCAGAGATGGTGATTACACCACCTTCTCTGGCAGCCTGTTCCAATGCCTAACTCTCCTATTCGGTGAAAAAAATCTTTCCTGATTTCTAAACTAACCCCTTCCAGCATAACTTGGGGCCATTTCCTCTCATCTCGTTGCTTGTTACCTTGGAGAAGGGGCCAACCCTCACCTGGCTACAACGTCCGTTCAGGCAGCTGTAGAGAGTGATAAGCTTTCCCTAAGCCTCATTTTCTCCGGGCTAAACTCCAGCTCCCTCAGCCATTCCTCACAGGACCTGTGCTCCAGACCCTGGAGGTATCTGCATCACAGCAGTGTTGAGATACAATTTTAAGACAGAGAGGAAACCACAATTTTAAGAGAGAGAGGAAAGCGATATTCTCAATTTAAACAACAAAGTGCAGTAAAACATAGTCCTGACATGTTTTAGCTGACAGCAGTTCTGTGCCTTTCTCAACCCACAGCAGCATTTACCTGTAGAAGCACCTATCACTAAGTATGCCAGTACTCAATACTTGGATTGGGTGAGAGCCAGCAGCAAAATCTCAAGATAGCATTGGCTGCCCAAAAGAATGAGAATCCTTTTGCAGGTTCTGCAGGCCTAGGTTAACGAGCCATCCACATGAAAATACAATAAGAAGTCATTCATCCCGGTGAGAGAAGATCCAGAATGAATGCATGCCCATAAAAGTGATGGCAGAAGCACAAGGAGAAGGATCTGTTTAGTGAGTCCTAGCTGAGTATTTGTTCCAGGTGCTGACAGCAGGGCTAAGAGTTTGGACAAATGTACATTCAGCATTAGCAGATCTCAGGGAACTTTGGTACTGAGCCAAAACTGAGCTGTGCCGTCTGAAAGATGGACAAGATTAGGATTTTGATTCATAATTTGGCTGGTTTTGAACAGATACACATAGTTCCCACAAAAAGCATTTTCTTGATTCCAAGACTACTTTGCCACCAAATTTCTAAGCCTATTTGAAAACCACAGAGATGTGTGAACTTTTCAAAGAAAATTAATGATATTTTAATGTGGTTGAAAGTATTAGACATCCTAGAAATAAGGGGAACTCATACTGCCCCTGTGTTTTAGTTCAACTGTTACAAAACAACACAGAGATCCTTAGACAGTATACTTCCTCTTCGTAGGCATTGTACATATATTTTTTCAGAGCTGCTGAAATCCAGAAATAAGCAATCTATTAATGCAGCTCTGTTCCATGTTGAGAAAGACATATTCATGTATATCTGCCTACAGCAGTTGAAACCACAAGTTGAAGAGGTGGGTAAAAGGATAAATATATTGTTTAAAGTTCTGGGATGAAACTCATTTAAGCCAAGAACACTTTGCTCTCAGGTCATTAATAGCAAGCAAATCAGGCAATGCAGAGGGAATCTGCAGTGAAAAGGATCCCTTTCATTCTATATTTCATGGTTCTCTTTAAGGAGGGGTCCCCTCTTTTCTTTTATTTTGAAATCAATGTCTTTCATAGCAGTCATTGTGCTCCCTGTCCCCCCCCCACTGGAATGACAGGATGGGTTTCAGTTTATCCCAGTGGGAGCCCAGCAGCCTGGAAGCCAAGTGGTGGGATATCTTTGTAACTGCTTGGCAATTCTGATCAAGACAAAAGTTCTCCAGCAGGTTAGAAAGATGGATTCAGCAACTACAGGGCCAAACCCAACTAACAAACATTGGCCAAATTAATTCCTCAGTATAAGCTATTTATTGTGCAATAGCATGATAAACCCAAGAATTAATCTGATACCTGAGGTCAGGCAGTTCTGGCTTGAAAGAATTCTGACCTCATTTTCAGAGGTACCCACAGCTCCTTCTGACTATTGTGGGATAGCACGCTACACTACCCAGCACTCCCCAAAACCTAGCTAGTGATTAACTGTAATTTTTCCCACAGCATTAGGGGCCTTTTAAAATGCTTTCTAAGGCACTTTTTTGAATCCTTTAACACTTATCAAATCTGTAAAGAACTTATGCAGAAAAAAACCCGAAGAGAACGTGCAAGCTTGGTTGTTGAGCTTCTCTGTTAGTAGAAAAAAGTGACCAGAAACCCAAAATAGTATACTATTACTAAAGTTTCTACCTCTATACATATTTAAAGCCCTTGAGAGGGCAGGAAGAAGGTCCCACACCCAAAACTTCATTTTCCTCAAGCAGTGACCTGTTTTCTAATTTTTATGACCAGAGGAAAAAAAAAAAATAGGCATGCCCTAAGCCAAATATGCACCCGTGCTCTGCTGCAGCTTTGTGTCATTCCCTCTCTGACATGGCCAGGTCTTTTGTTGTGCTTATGTTTGTCAACAATTTCTGAATTCACAGGCTTAACATCTTTTAGGCTTCAAGATAGTTTTTTATGGTCTACTGAAGCTACTGTGGGAAAAGGACACCTGTTAATGACAAATGAGTCACAAAAGCTGTAGAAGGATATTGGTTTAAATATTTACTGAATCTAGTGCATAACAACTAAAACATTTATCACCTCTTAACATACTGAATATTGTACATTTACTAGTAACTGAATAGTTTTTAAATGTTGTTTCCCTTCACACCTTACAAATGCTAAGCTTTACTTGGGATATCAATTTAGTTCTATTCTTGAGCAAGAATGTAATTTCTTCCACTTCCCCACTATTTCCTCTTTATTTCTTTGTGCACTGAAGTAGTTATTCAGTTAACAGAAACAAGCATGATTCCAGCAATTGTGCTCATTAGAAAGCTACTAGTCCAGAGCCAGAAGAGGGAGCCTAGAGAGCAAAACATTTTTCTCTGTTGGCCACTAGCTTCTAGGCTGGGTTGTTGGGGTTTAAGGGTAGTTTTTTTGTTTTGTGGGGGTTTTTTTTCTGTATTGGTTTGGTTAATTTTTAAAAATAATTGTTCCACAATAGAGCTGCACATAGGAATGGGAATAAAAACTTCCTTGTCAAGTTTCACTGTTAAACAAAACGCCATCAAAGAGTAGAATGCATTGACCTTTGATTATCATATTTGGAGAGAACATAAAGATGACATAGTGCAAAGCTGAGCCTTTTACTGTGGATCTCAACCACTCCACTTATCCTAGTTCTACCTTCTTTTGTATATGCTGGCAGGGAATAAAAAGTGTTTCTATTAATAATATTTTTATTAATAATTTTTGCCAGTCTCAAATCTGAATCCTTATTATAGCATGTGCTTTTTCTCTTTATTGTCCTTTTCCTTATTTTTGGCCACTTACAGAAATGATGAAGGATCCTCCCTGGTACCATGTTTGCTCAGCTGTCCCTGTTCTGTTATATATGAGTTCCAGGGATCACTCTTGTAACAAGCACAGTTCTCCTGCAGTCCCCAACCATAGAGAGGAATTCCCGTGGCTCCTCTGGATTCCATCAGACACACACAAAGCCCTGAAGCGTATTTGTGGCTCCAGAGCTACAGACTAGGTATTATTTTGTGTGGTGGGAGACAATGTTCCCTCTTCAGAAACAAGCTTCTATAGACTAGACGTGAAGTTCACTAAAATCAGTTTTCCCTGTATCTTGAGACCATTAGGTCATCAATATCAATTAAACATGGAAAAGAAGAGGTAAAGAAGCAGCCGATGATTTACAGAAGCGAGATGTAATTTTGGAAGAACTGTTAGGAAAAAAGACCAAAGTCTTTCTTTTCATCCATTTCTTTCCACGAACAAATACTGCAAGTTGCCTGGAGAGATCATGGAGTTTCTACCCTTGGAGATATTCAGAGGCCATCTGGACACATCCAGGGCAACTGGCTCTAAGTCACCCTGCCTGATCAGGGGGGCTGGAACAGATGACTTCCAAAGATACCTCCCAGTTTTGACCATTCTGTGACTCTGTGAATAACAGGCATAATTTAAATTTAATTGAAACTAAAAGATAATGATTGCTTTTTCATCAGTTTATGCTGGTTTGCAGTTTTTTACTGTATTGAAAATATGTTCAACTTTCTCTTCCTTATTTGTTGCATTTTTGCTTCCCTACTTCTTCATTTTCTTAGATATCAGATCTCAGAATGCCACAAGAATGATTCTCTGGCGACATTCTTGACCCAACTAAAATCGTAGAACATCCAGAAATCCTTATTTTTTCTATACTGCAGCAGCATTTCAGGACCAAAAGGGCTGAGAAGGAGTCTGGCCCAAATATATAGCTAAACTCCTATGGAAAATAGCTTCTTTCCCAAGCTGATCACAGGATGTGTTGACAGCTTCAACGGTAATTCAGATGCTCAAGGAAACTGACCTCGAGGTTAAATTAAAGAGTTTTGCATTTTCTAAGTTGTGTGTTTTAAATTACTACAATACTTTGCATAACCATCAAATTTTGCAAGACTGCCTCTCATCACCAACCCTTACCCTGTAAGTTTCACTGAAAAATCCTGATTAAGGACTTTGTTTTGTGGAAGTGTGCCACCGAAAAAAGACTTGAATTATGGGCCCTGTGGTTTAAAGACTTGATTTAGATAAAGCCTGTTGCAATGAAAAATACCTACAAAAACGCAAATAATTCACCCAATCGTTGTAATTCAGACTTTTTATAGAAATGGGTAAAAAACAGAAGAGGTTCCCTTTTTACATTAAATGGAGCCAACTTTTGAGTTGTACTCATTCCAACTCTTATTGCAGTCAGTGATTCTACCCAAAATGAAGTCAGTACAGATTTTGCCCACAGCATGACGATATTCAGCTACCTTTTATGGCACACTTTGAGGCATGGTATTTTTGCTTGTTTTCTAACATTAATCTCCAACTCATCAATAAAATGAACAAAGAGAAAAGGAATGGAAGGCCCTGGCAGCCATTTCTAAAGGTAGTTAGTTGCTGACAATAAATAGGAGCTAAAAGCAAACCTTTGAGAAGAAACAAAACACGCTGATTTAAAAGCATGTTTAATATAATACTATAGTTCCTGTAATTCATAATCCCTACTTCCTTGAGTCTAAAGTATTTCTTTACCTTTTATAATTGTCATTCTCCCTTCTGAAAGAAGATACCTTGTATCATTATTTCCTTTTAATTAAAATCAGAAGCAGCCCAGTATTAAGAGATTTCTGCAAGAGTAAGAGAGCAGAACACTATGGAAAGCTTTGGACGTGGAATCCAGAGGCTACTTCAAATAACCTCACTGGAGACCTTCAAAAAAGTTTGTTTTTTAGGGTTACAATCATGCATGCATCATTTCTTCAAGCTGAGTATTGCCAGCACTAAAGGTTTTTCAGACTGAAGCCATTAGAAACATCTTGTTTATACCAAGATAATAATAAATCCCCTTATTTGTCTTTTGAATTTTTCCATGGTCTAAATTCCCTTAAATCTCACAATCACAATCTTAGTTCTGATGGCTCTGGTATTAGGGACATAGGGTTCACAACCTGAGGATGTGGTTCCAAAACTAAACTGCCTAGGTTGATTTCCTGGTTTAAATCCTCCAGTTTATCCAGCCCCAAAAAGATGAACTTGTTGCTTTTAACTCCCACCACCCACTCCTGCTCTGCGAGGGCACAGAGCATTTTGTGGTGTTTTTTGGTTAGGCACAATTCCCTTAAGGAAAGGAACATTCCCCTACACCAAAGAGGGCATGCATCTCACCTCCCTTTAGCGATCATAAAGATAGGTGCTGGGTTTAGAAAGACATGGATACTTCTACAATGAGTCATCTGGCCTCAAAACCAGATGATTAAAAGCAGTAGTGTGACTAATTCTCAGGAAGTGCCTAGCCTAGAGTAACTATGGAGGGAAAACAGCTTGTTCATTTGGAGTAGCTGTCTAAACTTCAGACAGCTTGAATTTGGGACAATGGACCTCTCCATAGGGTCTTTCTACTAGGGGTGTCTTTCAGCACAGCAGCATAGGCAGACAGCTCCTATCAGACAATAATCTGCAACTACAGGAAATATTTTGGAGGCGCCTCTGCCTGATGAAAATGGTGTTTGTTAGCATCATAGGGTCTGACCAGTTCCTGAGTGTACAGCAAGCACATTTGCAGAACCATGGCAAATATGTATCTGCTGTGCTGGAACACATCTTAGAGATATATTCTTGCTCATTTATGCATCAAAATGCCTATTGAACTCATAAATATATTTATTTATATTATATTTTCAAAACACAAATGGAGAAGCTAAGGTTTAGGGAAGATAAGTTCACATTTTTCTGCATTTCAGTTATTTTTATGCCTTTCCAAAGTCTTTTTTAATTAATTAGGACTATCATGTATTTCCAAGGCAACAAGAAAGGTCTAGCCTCTGACTCAGTGGACTTCAATAGAGCTAGTGGGAGCCTGGCTGTCCAGATCCATTTCTTCTCATATGTTTACCCATGGAATCAGCTTTTGCAGTTAAAGGCTTTCAGATGCTATTATACAGATCTCCAGTGATATTGTTTCCTATTTGCAGTAATTTGCTCAATTTCTATGTTCTGAATGTCTGAGCTGGTACAGATATACTAACCTTATTAGGTTTCTTTTGCTGTCAAGTAAAATGCTTGAATTCAGAATGACCTTGTTAATTTAGTTTAAAACTATTATTTTACAGATTTATTGCAATGGGAAAATTCAGCAGAAACTTACATAAACTTAATCTTTTTCAAGAACAACATGTATTTTCCTTTCCACTGAAAGACTGAACAACTAAATAAAAATCAATTTCCAAATACCCACCCTGTAGTTTCATTTTAAGTTGGTAGATTGGCTATTACCCAGCAGCCAAAAGGCAGTTGTGTGCTTAATCTGATGTGTGCACCACCGACAGCTTACTTTGCTGAGTCAAACTTCTTGTTGTGTAGCTGATAAACAATAACCACAGTTACTGGTTTCGTTCCTATGTTTTTTCTGTGATGAAAAATTAAGGGTTTATTAAACACTGAACAGTGAGTCTGTTGGAACACTCTTAAATTCCCATCTTTTTAATTTGTTCTTTTGGATGATGAGCGCCAGAAATTTCATTGATGGATAATAAGTGAAATTAGTCAGTAATCTTTACCCTCAGATCTCTTTCTTTTGGTGCATGAATAAGCTCCCGACCTATTATGGAGATATAAAACATGACTTTGGAAGCAGGAGCCTCAAGATAGACATCTAAATAATAGACCTGATTTTTAAAATCTTTAGAGTCCTTGAAAACCTCTGAGTTCCCAGCAGCTCCCCTGGAAGCTTGTGCAAGCCGCTGGATGGACTTTTGAAAACGAGGCATCCCATTTGCATGCTATTCTCCCTCCAACCTTAAATAGTTTTTTTAGAGAAGCTGTCACATCCTATACAAAAAAGCTGTCACTTTTAATGCATCCTGGTGTCTGTAGATTTCCAGTCAAGTCCGTGCCTTATTCCCCTAATATGGTGGTTTTTACTTGGGAAAAAAATAATTAAATATCATAACTATAAATGCAAACAGCCCTAATAATTAATTGTAGGCTAAATCCAAAAAGGTACTGAGACTCTTTTGGTGTTGCAAAAGCCTTTAACTTTCTTTGCCTTCAGTGAATGGTAATTCAGCTCCTCCTTGCAGCCTGAGACTCCGAGACTCCCCTGAGCACAGTTTTATGGCAGGCTGAACCCAAACTCTCCCAGAATGATCCCTTTTACTCTAGTGCATCATTGCTGGGCCCTGTATAAAGCGAAAGAGCCAGCACCATACACAAGCACCTGTTCCTTTCCTCTACATCACTCGGCACTTTCACTTGTCCTTACACCGCTGCTCCTGAAGCACAGGGACACTTTGTGTTTGGAGGATGACGATGTACTCCCTGCCCAGGAAATCGTGCACATAAGCCAGAGGAATGTTAAAACAGCAGCAAGGTATCGCCATGACTGCAACAAAGGAGGCAATGGCTCTATCAAGAATACTTTTATTCCACCAGCCTAGTATACCCCAAAATGGCAGAATGGGGGAATGGGAGTGCGTGCTGAGGAGAGGAGCGGTGCAGTGCCGTGTCTGTGGCCTCGCTGCCTGCTTTGCCTTCGCCAGAGGATGGGGGTGCAATGGCTCTGCTGGCGCCCACGCGGGCCAGGCTGCTCCCAAGCCCCACAGGCCTCCAGCGCCTCTGTTTGTCTGTTTGTCCCTCCCCTTCCCTCCTGCAGTGGCAACTGTATCCACGTGAACTTGGCAGGGTCCCGTCCTGGCCCTTGTCCCTTAGCCCTGGCCCCGCCTTTTCTGTGTCAGGAACGATCCATTTACAGACCAAGATGGCAAAATTCAGTTTTTCCTCCATTGTCTCTGCCTTGCACTAGTCTCTGTGGCTCAATTTTCCTATCCTTAAATTTCACGTAATGCCTTTCCTGAGTTTAGCAGTTCTGCAGGGTTTCACAAGGTCTTTATAGAGTGCATTGAGATTAGGTGTGAATGACCATCACCTGGCCCTCAAAACTCACTGCATCTCTTCCTAAAACTTCAAATCTATGAGCTTTAAGCTGTTTCCAAGTTCTTCAAGGGTCATGGTCAATTTTTTAATTAACAACATTGAAGGAAAACATTGATCTTCTAAATGCTTTCACAACTGTAACATGGCAAGGAGGTCAGGGAATGCAACCTTTGCTGAGGCGAAGCATGGTAAGAAAATAATCTGTCATGTGATCCCAAACTTTTAGACCTTTTTTTTTTTGGGACAAACAAAATGATTCCTCATTCTCTAAGGAGACTGAAGCTGACAGAAGGACCCTTGACTGAAGCAATATTTTCTGTGGTGCCACATGACTCTTTTTTTTCCCCTTTAGGCATGGTTTCAAGAGAAAACACAGTCCTATGCAGAATATGTTTGTATTTCAGCTACTGCGTGATTCTGCAATGCAATAAAAGAGGCAAAAAATGCAATAAGATTCTTATCTTGCAACAGGCTCCTTTGAATAATTAGTCTCTGATAAACAGTAGTTTAAAGTACTGGGAAAATACTCTATACAATAAATACAAGAACACCTTTAGCTTTTAACTCCAACTATCTAGTTTTCTCTGAATGGCAGGTGTTATGGCAAAGCTGTTACTCATAACGGTTAAGAGCTTTCAAGGACCGTGGAAACAATATGTAAACGTATACTTGGAAACAAACCAGCCTGACTTCTTACTTCGGATAGACTTATGACAAGCCTATTGTTCTTTGAAGAGCTTTTAAATTACTGTCCTAATAACTTTTGTGCTACATTACTACTGGACATTTCTGGAAACAGCCCTGTCAGCAAATGCAGAAACCTGAATTACTAAATTTGGTGCGCTTCAGTTTAGTAAATAGGAGAGTGGGAATTTTTGGAACTGTGATTATAAATCTGTGATTTGGGCACTCAAATTCCTTGCAAGTTTTATTTTGAAGCATTAGTCTTTCCTGGAATGGAGCCAAATATAAGAATAAACTGAAGCTTTTGGTCATAGAGTTAGTATGGAGAGGTTTACTACTGAACTGCATCAAAGGGTAGAGCTGGTTGATGTTTTCAGCTGTGACATGAAAACAGATCAGTGAAGCAGAGAGATTTAAAAAGATTTCAATAGGAGTTGCTCTTACACCAATAAAGGACAAGCTGGATGAAGCAGGCTGTGAACACCTAGCTCCTTTTTTTGCTTCTGGTCTTGCCTCTTGTTTGTTTTTTCTCTAAGTACTTAGAAAATATGTGCAGTAGATTATGACACAGCAAAGCTTTTACAAAATAAAGAAGTACTACATTAAGTATGTTAGTTGGGTGTTATCTGAGCTGATCAGTAGTGAGGAATCCCAGTAAGTTACTGGGTTCTGGTGGAAAGTTTCCACAGTCCTGTCTAGCCCAGAAATTGAGTTTACCTTCTGCAGAAAAGTGAGGCATAGAGAATAGGGAAAGGAAGAGGGAGAGGGAGCTGTACACACCCTAGTCTTGCCCTGACATGGGAGTACTGCAGCTCTCCCAGGTCTCTCAGCACAGAAGTCCAAGTATTCAGTACAATTTTGTTCATAACTTTGTCATTTATTAATTCTGATTTCAGTATATATATTATCACAAAATATGCAATTATGGAGCTTAATTATCTCGTAATTATTTTGCCTTTTAATGCCATCTCTTTTGAATACCTGGTGAGGTTTTGTCAGCAATGTTAGATCTTGTTCAGGGAAAAATATTTGAGCTGTGTGTATACATGTATGTGCACCTATATACACCCACGCTGGAAAGGTGATGCAATTTTCCATTAAAGTTTGGAATATTCTTAGCTAAGAAGAGGTAAATAATGGTTTTACTTACCTGTCATAAATAATGACAGAGACTAATGACAGGGCTCTCTCGTGGAGGACCTTCAAAGTCTTCACAGTGTGAAACAGGGATAGGGTGTTCATGTTAGCAATGGCTGGGTTGGTGCACACACTTTTTTATTTGCTCAGCTTTATGTGCTAAAAGCAGAGGCAAGGCCAGGAAGTTCAGCTGTGGGGGTTTAACCTCTAGGTCTAGGTATCAGACAATTTCCTTTATCTTGAAAGTGTTAACAGTAGAGTAGGAAACTAAGAGTACAGTGCTTATACTATTCTCCTAAGCATACATTATTAACCACTGTCAGGGATTGCACTACAGAGATCTTTGTTCTGACCCAAAATAACTGCTTTTTTTTTCTTTTTCTTTTTTTTTTCTTTTTCTTTCTTTCTTTTTTCTTTTTTTAATTAGCTGTTGCCATTATCTGGTACCTGATTTCCAAGTTTGTTGAGAAATTAGAAATGCAACATCCTGACATCAATGTTGGCTTTTAATAACCATAGCACATTGTTTGCATCAGGCATGAAAACAAAAAATAAATTTTCTAAAGCAGCTTGATGAAGGCCAGAATACACACTCAGAACTGACCATTCCATAATAGTGGTCATGCAAGTAGGGAATATTGGCAGCCATCCATTGTACATAATCTCTTGCATAATTATATTTGATAGAAGATTTCTGGTATGTGAGGATAATAAGCTCATGTATCTATGAATCTGGAATGTTCCTAAAATGAGTTAGTGCACGCTCAATATTAGTTTCCCAAGTTTTTTCATACCATAGTATTATATTACATTTACTAGATTGCATATATTAATACATTAAATGTAATATATATATTACATTTAATATATTAAACTCAGTTGCTGCCTTAAGGGATACAGTATTCCAGTGGACAAGCAAGAGGATTTATTGCAGGAACACTGATTGATTTTAATAGAAGTTATGTGTGTAAATCTATGTGCAATGAGAACACATCATACTCTAGAGAATACCAGCAGAAGTGTTTTTATCCTGAAAACACAGCTGCCCATATTTACAAAGCCTAATTTTCCTTTAAAACAGTACACAGCAACATTTTATACCACTATGATTATCTGCATGAGTTCAGCATGCATTGCATTTTGTGCCTGCTCTAGAAATATTGAGGTTTAACCAAATTTTCAGCATAATAAAATCAATAACAGTTGCAATTTGGATTCAATGGGACTGTATTTCTAAGTCTCTGTTATGGACAATATTAAGGAATTGTTTAACAGAAGCTATCAGTTCCTACCCTATGGCACCATGGTGATATGGATAATCCTCAACAGCCTCCATTTTACTCAAAAAGAGAATTATTTTTCAACATTGTATAGGTTGAAGAGCTGAGAAGGAATTCATAGTGATGAAATTAATACAGTAATTTCTTTAGGCAGAGTAACAAATGTAATGTAGAAAAATATATCTTTAGTAGAGTTTCTAATGTAAAGTGCATGGCTATTGTAGATGATGTGGTAGGTAATTATATTGGCATCATTTACCAATATTCACAACATTGTGTTTGTGTTTTATGGCAGTTTACACAAAAGTGTCATTACTGGATGCCCAATATGGGCAAATCATGCTGGCTGGCATAATTTTTTGTCATTACTACTACTTTTGATTGTTCTTAAAGTTTTGCCTTCTTTTTTACCACACTTTTTAATCCATGGAATTGTGTAAAACAGACTGTGTTTTCGCCTTTGGAAATCATTGCTATGTATTTACCAGGTAACAGGAAAAAACAGAAGTGGGTGCACTGATGTGACACCATAGACAGAACGCACAGCACTGAACACTTGCTATTCAGTGCCAGAGAGTAGTTAGCTGCAGGGTCCCCACATTCCCAGAGCTTTTCCAGAATATATAAATTTAAAAACTTATTCTGTTATAGCTGTTGATAATTATATGCTCTTATTGTGTTTGTACTCAGGAATGGTACCTTATCAGAAGCACTTAGAGATAGATGGGAGATGATCTCAGAATGACCTAGTCCATCCCAGTTCTTTGGAGCAGAATTAGATAGTTCCCAAAAGATGTTTAGCTCCTGTGATTGCCTGATCCTACACTAGAATACTTGTTCTTAACTATATACTTGTCTTTAAAAGGTGTTTCTTAATGCCTAACATAGGTCTGTGCTCTAAATTAAGCCAATTGTTTCTGATACAGATCAATAGATCCGTACACACAGATCTGAAAATCAGGTTGGATGGTGGGGCCTTGAACAACCTGATCTAGTGGGAGGTGTCCCTGCCCATGGCAGGGGAGGCTGGGACTAGATGATCTTTAAAGTCCATTCCAACCCCTAAACGTTCCATGATTCTGTGATTCTGTGGTAGGACAGCATAAATCAGTCAATGATACAATGTAACTCTCAGTTATTTCTACCAAAGAAAACACTGCTTCCTGTTGCAGCTGCTGAGGGGCCATTCCTTATCCTCTTCATCACCTGACTGATAGGACACGGTGCTGCTTTAGAGGGTTGGACATCAGTGTCTTACCAGCTCCTGGCAGTGCCACACTATTCCTGTCTTCTGCAGTCAAGTGCTAGTTCCAACTTAATTTTCATTACATTTATATTTACTGACTGACACAGAGATCATCTGTGGTCACCATACTTTGGGTAGGTTCCTTTCTCACACACCAGGTTTGTTTGATTTTGTATTTTTTAAATAATGTTACTACATATTTCATTAAGCAAAAGCAAATAAGCCATTTCTCTCCATAATGGGACAATACAGATGGCATGCTGGGGTTCTGGGTGAACTGGCAATTTCCAGATCAAATTTACCTAATTCCCAAGTGCAACACAAAAAAGGCTTATTGGCTATCCACTAGATAAATGCCATGTGGGCTCTGGGGTAAGGTAGGTTTTTCTGCATGACAGAAGGAAGCCCACACTTGGAACATGCTTAAGAACCTGGTCTATGCATTATCTGCATTCAAAGTCTACTCCCTTTCCATGAAACGCTGACAGGAGGAAAATATATAAAATCTTGTTTTAGTCACTATTACCAACAGATAAGACTAAGCTTATTGGCACCAGATCAGCTGAGTAAAGTCCTGTTTTCTGTGACTAACTTTCCTGATCATATCTACATTCTACAGTAAGTCATATTCTGAGTCATTTTTTAAGACGTGAATGACACAAAAAGTTTAGGATTATGGCATACAAATCAAATGGGGTGTTCTTTGAAAGATTCCACAGGCAACATCCCTTTTCACAGCAAAAGCTCTGTCTCTGCTTCTTTTCTACACTGAATGGAGAGCAGAGATTAAGAGTAACCATTCTACAAATGGCATGAAAGAAAGATGCATCTACACAATGAGTTTATAGACACAGATGTAAATACACTTACCTGAGCAGATGTAAAAGTCACTAAAACAAATAGAGCTGAAAGGAAGAGGGAAGAACCTCACCCATGCCAAAGATTGCTGCAAAGAAGTATAGAATATAACATCAATGAGCAATGACTGCAAATTAGGGGAAACTTTGGAAGTAAATCAAACACAGGTCCCTTCTCCACCATGTCCCTCAATTGCTGGCTATTGCCAGCTTCAGGGTGGCTGATATTTCTGCCCCAATGAGCCCCCTTTCAAACAAATCTAGATCTTGAGGCCAAGACAGATACACTTTCTGGTCTGGGCTGAAAGAAAGGCTTGTGCCAGCAAGACACCACAGATTGGAGATGGCACCAGCTCCTAGGGAGTTCCACCTCGTGCTTCATGCTGCAGGGTCCCAGGATGAGCTGGCAGTGCCCACCTCAACAGATTCTGCTGGCTCGTTTCCCCACTGTCACTCCTGTTAGGGATTTGGATTCCCTAGCAGCTTCCACGGTGGCACAGCCTGGCTGCCAGCCCTGTGGCATAAAACACACCATCAGGATCCCACTGCCTCTGACACTGTCTGTAGCATATATACCGTATCCAGCCCTGTGCAAGATCACAGGATCAGAGCTGCAGGTGAAGATCCATCTTCTTGCTGTACTCTTTCACTACTGTCCTGCAGTGTAATTTTCATTGAATGTGTTCCCTCCCCGCTCCTTCCATCTCCCTGGCTCTGACTGAAGCCGTTTGGCGCAGACTGCCTTTCAGCATGAAGCTGCGCAGTGTGGAGCCCGAGACGGGACCCAGCTCTGAGCTAAAGCTTCAGGGAACAAGGCAAATACAGGTAGCAATCTGTTTTCTTCACAGTAGGTATACATTTTGCCCTTGATCATCCATTGCACAATAATCCCCGAAAGTCAACTTTCTGAAGGCAGTCAATGAAATTCACTGGCTCTTGTCTTAAGAGCTGGATGGCAAAATACAGCTGCAGGTGCATTCCTAGGAGTATACAGAGACTATTGGAGCAAACAGGCTTGTGTTAGTTGTAGGCATGCTCTTCTCATGGCAACTTTCTTGGCCACTTCTGCCACCAGTAATTACTAAAGCATATACAAACAAATATGGGCAAATATGTGTATGCTTAAACCCTGACATTATGTTATGGTTCTTTGTACTAGCAAACAATAGCCCCACAGTATAGCTTATTACTGTAAAAACAGAAAGATACAATTTGTAAAACATAAAATTATCTGCTCTAAACAAAGGCTCCGATTGAAAGAAAAATAAACTAAACAATCGTACTGTAATTGGCTTAGATGCCTTAATCAGTGTCAATTATGCCATGGCTGCTATGGTTTACAGGGATTAGATAGTACTTTCTCTCACTTAAATTAGTTAAAACATTGTGTGAATGCTAACGATTTATTTGTCTGTAAACATGTTAGTAAATATGTTAGAATTTTTATGTGTTCAACTAAGAAGTTACATATGAAAAATATTTTGATATTTGACATTGGAATTAATTCTTAGTGTTCAGTTATATCATCTTTCTCATTTTAATGAAGCCTATGCTTCACTAAAAGTAGCCTTAAAATATGTAATATATATTTATAGTTCATTTTCACACAGCTATAACAAGGCTAATGATAGGTGAAAATAATTATTTCCCAAGTTTGGTATTAGATGTGATGTCTGAAATATTTTCTCAGGAATAATTTTCTATGCAGTATAATTACTACTTTTTTCTTTAGAGAACCTATTTTAGTTTGCCAAAGGGAACTTCTAAAAAGTCATAATTTATGCTAACATTTTAAAACAAATTCTAAACATTAAAATTCACAATAATTGACTGATGTATCTCTACTTCAACAATAGTTGGTCTTTCATCACTTCTGGTGTTTTCTTAAAGATAAATGCCCAGAAAAATGGATTAAAACAATTTTAGTTGAGAATGAAGATGCACATTAATAAACAAAACCCGACAATAACACCCCAATAAAAGCAAACTATTTTCCAAACCCTTTATGAAAATCTGTTCTCTGAAAAGAAAGTTTCATGTTGTTTTGCAGAACACTTCTTGTAAGATCAAACTGTGAATCCCCAGCAGAACCTCAGCTGTTCCAGAAATACAGATAAAATGCACAAAGCAAAACAATACTTTGTGTCTCATCCTTTCTGAAAGTCTTGGTCTATTCATCACAATTCTTGGTTTTGCCCACCACTACCAGCTTCTTTTAATCAACTGCTTTTATACTCATTCTAGTAATTGCTTGTTATCCATTTCCACACCACTGGCTTATTCATTATTTCCAGCAAAACAGTACAGAGCTCATTTTATGGAAGTGATTTGTGTACAGCACATAGCATAATTTCTTTTTAATTTTAATGGAGTTTGATTGAAATGTAATTCAAATTCAAATAATTCATTAAAATTTTCCATTCTAAATTCATTTCAGTATAAGTGGATTCTATCTTTCTTTCTATCTTTCTTGATTTCTTTGAAATTATAGTGACTTTAAAATAAATTGGAATTTAAAATACTGAAATTGAAAAGCATTGAAAAACACAATTTCACAAAGAAAATTCTGATGTAAAATCAGAAAACAGTGATGCAGAAAGAAATTTCTTCCTCTTCCAATACACATTCCCAAATTTTTGTATTTCTGGAACAAAAAATACTTTAGAATTACATAAGTGTAGAAATAGCTACAAATGGTAGTCAGAATTCATTTCATAACAATATTTAATAAGCTTCTTAAAACATTAATTTCAAAAAATAGCTGTAAATTTCTAATAATTAAAATATTGTCAATTTTAAAAGAAATAAGGGATTTCTTAATTTCTGTATGTAAAAACTCCCTTTGTTGATAAAAAAATGTACATTTACCTCTTCTAAAACAGAAATGTTACAAGAAGCACATTTTTTCACGAACACAAAAGATTAAATCTTTTTAAAAACTTGTTATAAAAATATCTATTATGCACAGTGTACTTTTTCTGATTCAGAACCATTCTAAAATGTATCTTGTTTGAAGCATCTCCTTGATTTTGAACTTTAAAACAAATGTAGTAAAATTTATATTTTCAAAGAATTCTGACAATTCGGGTAATAATTTCAGCTTCTACAACAAGTTGTTCTTAATATCATCTATATTTAATTGATATTTATATTTAATCATGTTTGGAAATCTCTTCCTGAAATCACTTAACTTGTGAAAATTGAGAAAATTGGTTTAGGTAATTTTAGAGATTTGTATAGCTTCTTTATACTTTGGGAGACAGAGTAGTTTGACCACTTCAGATGGGGAGGAAAAAAAATAGTCACATCATTTTTTTAAAAAGTCCCTCAAAAAACTCTGAGGAGCATATAAAGCCACATTAACTATGTGACACTTTTCTGTTATAAATTCATTTCGTTTGACACCATGGCAATCGCTCCTGACATCACCAGACAGAAAGGCAGCTAGAACACTTTTAAAAGACAGAACAATTACATATGCTCCCCAAAAATATTGGGAGAATATGTGATGAAAAGGTGATCTTGTATTGAATACTGTTCAGTAGAATGATATACCAGCACATTTGAGCACAGAGGCAAATGTCAGGGTACTGCAGAAATCTCTTTTCTACCTTCATCCTGAATGTGAGGCTGCATATTTATCTGGCCAAAGGAGCCGGTGCCCCTCAGCCTCTCCTTGGGAACAGCACAGTTCACAGAGCCCGACGGGAATTTAAAGATCCAGAGATCTTCAGGAGGAGCAACCAAGGCTTCACTTCTCTCTCCCAAAAGTGAAACCTATTGCATGTGAAGTGAGACAATAAATGCCTTTGGAACTTGGGGAGTGCGTTGTACCAAGCTTGTTACAGCTGCCTAAATATCAGGGGAAGAGGAAGGGGAAGGAAAAGGAAAGGAAGGGGAAGGAAAAAGGAAAGGAAAAAGGAAAGGAAAGGAAAGGAAAGGAAAGGAAAGGAAAGGAAAGGAAAGGAAAGGAAAGGAAAGGAAAGGAAAGGAAAGGAAAGGAAAGGAAAGGAAAGGAAAGGAAAGGAAAGGAAAGGAAAGGAAAGGAAAGGAAAGGAAAGGAAAGGAAAGGAAAGGAAAGGAAAGGAAAGGAAAGGAAAGGAAAGGAAAGGAAAGGAAAGGAAAGGAAAGGAAAGGAAAGGAAAGGAAAGGAAAGGAAAGGAAAGGAAAGGAAAGGAAAGGAAAGGAAAGGAAAGGAAAGGAAAGGAAAGGAAAGGAAAGGAAAGGAAAGGAAAGGAAAGGAAAGGAAAGGAAAGGAAAGGAAAGGAAAGGAAAGGAAAGGAAAGGAAAGGAAAGGAAAGGAAAAAGGCATGAATATTACAAAAAAAAAATTAAGGGAGCTAGTGTACAGATGAACCTTATAATGTGATGTGATTTTTCACATCTTTTAAGAGCAAATATTTGATCTGTGTATTTGAATCTGTGGCACTTTCACATTTAAATATTATGGGATTTGCTGTTAACTTCAGCATATTTTTCTGAAAAATTGTGGACTTCAGAATTAGGAGTTTCTGCGATTTAAACTAAAATATATTGTGAGTATAAATTAAGTTCTTGAGAAGTATGCACAGTCTCCTGGAAAAACTCACATGCCACTGGCCTTTTACTTGAAGGTGTGGTACCAGCTTTGTCTTTTCTCTGGAAGAAATCAGGGGTCTCCCTTCTGCCCTCAACCAGTTTCCCCTCGCTGGCCCTCCAGGTGCTGCTTTTAAACCTTTTAGAAGTAGGAAGAGCATGAGGAATTGCTGGGGTCAGTTTTGAAGTCAGTTTTTATTTAACCGATATGCTTTCATAACATGCTGGTTAGCACTGTGAGCCCAGCTGGAATATATGCATCTTTCTGATATGGATTATTTTCATTTGTACTATATATATATATATATTTATTTGGTTATTCTAAATCAGTGTAGAGCACCAAGTTCTGGACATACACTTTTTGTCGTTATAAAACCACTTAGTTAAATTACACTTCTCACTGTAAAAGAGGATTTGGGTCTCCTCCTTCCCAGTTAAATCAGTGTATGAGGTGGTTCAGGGGCTGGATCATAATCATCCTTGAGGTCCAGAAGAGCATGTGCTAGAGGGTAGGGTACCAGCTGGGAAAACTGGGAACTAGGCCATATGCTTTTTCTCCATGGAAACAGAGTTGATTGGTATTTGTTTTGTGATTTTTTTTAAAATTTTTATTATTTTTCTCTGTGGTGAATTTCAGTATTTGCAGGAATTGGCTCCATACAGAATATTCTCTGCATCAGAAAACAGGTGCAACCTACTCCTCTGCACACCCTGCTCTCCTTGGGCCCCTGCCCCATGCATCTCCAACAGCAATTCTGTCGGGGCAAAGACTTTGCTGTGATTGGGGGCTCTTCAGCAACGAAGTTTCTTGATGCTTCCCAAAAGCATTCACGGGTGCTTACTTCCTGCCGGAGCTCTGCACTGACTGCGAATGGAAAGTAGCAAATAATTTAAAAAAAAATAAAAAAAAAAAAAGAAGAAGGAGGGGGAAAAAAAGAACTAAAAAAGCACAGAGGAATTCGCGTTTTTCTGGAGGAGAAAAAAAAAAATTTAAATAGTTATTTCCCATGATGAGGGC
This sequence comes from Fringilla coelebs, assembly GCF_963513975.1. Lineage (NCBI taxonomy): Eukaryota > Metazoa > Chordata > Aves > Passeriformes > Fringillidae > Fringilla > Fringilla coelebs. Next base: position 129,709,557 of record NC_140028.1, read on the forward strand.
GGGGGGGAAAACAGAAACCCCAAAAGGGTTATTTCCCAGCGCCTCGCACGCTGAGCTCTAGGAATGAGTCAGGGCTCTCAGTGCTGCCGCAGCCGGCTGAGCCCGCGCCCGTGCAGCGCCGAGCGCGGCGGGGCCGGGCCGGGGCCGGGGCCGGGCCGGGCCCTGCCGGGACCCCCTGGGGCGCTCGCCCCGGGCCATGCCTGGCCGCGGCGCTCGCGGCGACCCTTGCGGTATGCGGCTGCCTTTGGCAGGGGCACATGAAGGATTTCATTGAGTGTGAAGACAGAGAGCAGAGACAGAAAGCAGAAGGAGGCGGCTGCAGCCTTTGTAGTCGGGGAGGAATGCGGAAATGTTGAAGCACTATGTCAAACTTTTTTGAAACGGGGTCAAGTCACATTCAGCCAGCGTGGGAAAGCAAGGGAAAAAAAAAAGTTGAGGAGAGGGAAAAAAAAAAAAAAAGCCAGCAAGCTGCTGCTGCTCCCAGGCAGAACAGAGGCCGGGGGAGCGAGCGAGCAGCGGCAGCGCAGCGCCGGGGCAGCGGCGGAGCGGCGGCGGCGCCGAGGGCCGGTGCCCGAGCCCCGGACCGCAGGCTGCGGCCGGCGGGGCTGCGATCGTGGCGCTGCAGCTCCCCGGGGGCCGCCGGCCGCGATTTTTATTTCGCGTTTTCCTTTTCCCCGGGCAGGGTGGGGGCGGGAGGAGCGGGCTGGGGGACGAGTGCGAGCTCCTTCTGCGCCAAGGTGCAGCCCGGCGGCGGCGGCGGCAGGAGGATGCGAGCCGAGGGCGGCCGAGCCGCGGATCAGCTACCTGTGTGGCCCGGGCGGCCGCTGCCGGGACCTGCCGGAGACATCGCCATGTGAAGGGGCAGACCCCGGGCCGGCTCTCCACCCCGCCTCGCTCAATGGGAGGTTTGTGTTAGAGAGGACTCACCCCCTCCCTCCCCCCCCTCCACCCCCCGGGGCTGAGGATTATTTGGGGAACTGGTGGCGGTGCAGGCGGCCGTGGCGCACACCAGGTAACGCGGGGCGCCCATGTGCTCCGCGCACCCGGCCCCGCGGCGTGGCCCACACGCCGTCCCCTCCCCGTCCGGCCCGGGAGCCCACACCGCTCACCCCACCTCCCCGCGGGCGGCACCGCGGACGCGTCCCTTCGGCGGCCGGGCCGAGGCAGCGCGCCCCGCGGTGCCGCCGCAACCGCCTCGGGGTCGGTGCGGGGGCGCGGAGGGGCCCGCGGGGGAAGGGGTGCCCTCAGGGGGAGCCGCCGGGGGGGGTCCTCTCTGCGTCCTGCCGAGCAGCGGAGCCGGGCCCCCCTCCCCGCCCCGTACGCTGAGAGGAAGCGCGGGGACGCGGCTCCCCGCGTGTCCCCCACCGCCACCCCCCGCCGCCTGCGGGGCGCCCGCGGAGGGGAGCGCGGCGGGGGCAGCGGCGGCCGGGGGCGGCCCCGGTGCCCCGCCGTGCCCGGGGAGGGCGAGCACGGGTAAGTTTCCACGCGGCCGCGCCGGGGCAGAGGCCCGCCGGCCCCGCCGCCACGCACGCGCGGCGCCGCTGCCCGCCGCTCGGGGGCGCCCTGCCCGCGGCGCGGGGCGGGAGGGGGCGCGGGCGGCCGCGGCGGGGGCTCGGGGCGGGCAGGGGTCCCCCCGCACACCGGGCTCGGGCAGGGGTCTCCCGCACACCGGGCTCCGGGTGGCCCCCCACGGCGGCCCGCGCTCGGTGTCGCCCAGTGATGCTGCAGGCGGGGGACGCAGGGCTGCCCGGTGGCTGGGGCGATGCGGTGCGGTGGCAGCCGTGCCGGGAACTGAAGCTGGCGAGGCAGGGAGCCGCCTCCGGCTGCAGCCGAGGAGAAGGGTTGAGCAGTGGGCACGGGTTTCCTTCAGATTGCGCTTTTCGTCTCCAGCTAAGGTTAAGATCAGCGTAAGTGTGCGGAATAGTCCTCGCGCTTTGTGCTTGAATTGTACTTAAGGGATCCCCGACTCACCTCTCCGGGACCCATTCATCCTAGAGCGGTAAAAATGTGTAGGAGAGGGCTACAATCCTGGAGGTCACTGTATCGCTGTGTTAAAAAGGGTCAGGGAGAAGGGAGGAATTGATGTGGAGCTTTGTGAGGGGAGAGGGTTTGCCCAGTCCTGAAGAAAGTGGATGAAACTGGATGCAGAAGTGCTTCTGCTCTCCAGCCTCATGCACTCTGCAGCAGAGCATGCTGTTCCTGAAGACGTCTTTCACCATGCTGCTTTGCAAAGAGCTGCCAGTGACACATGTAGCAGTATCCACAGCCAATACTCTTGCTTGTTAGTAAATTTGCTAAAGTTCATATTTCTGAATCTACTTCAGCACACAATGCTTCATAACGTATTATTGCCATCTAAGTATGCACGTATTTCGCCTCTCCACAGGTGCTTTGTTTCTTGCAATGTGTTCATGATCTGTTCATGAAGGGGGCTTAGCACAGGAGATAGCAGACCAAGACAGAAACCTCCAAATGTTATTAGTTAATTGCAAGTGTCAGTAATATAGCAAAATACATATCCAGGACTCCACCTCGTTAAATGAAGAAAACTTTAAGTCCTGAAATCCTGACATAAGTTCTTGGAGGAACACTTCCTCTCACACATGTCTAGCTAGCTCTGCCATCCCCATTGCTCATGTGTCACGGGGTCATCATCTTTAGCCCATTATCAGTGAAACCCCTCAGGATGCTGTTGCTCTGTAGCCGAATGTCTACCTAGCTTTCTGCGCAGACCGTGATAACTTTGTAGTGTATCAGCCACTCCGGGACGTTGATACATATGTCACCCTCATGGTTCGCATCTTCCTTTCCGCCATGATTTTGCTTTGCATATCTGTATTAGTTTAATTTTAGCAGGTTTTGAACAATGCAAAGTCATGAAGTAAACTGAACTAAACTCACTTTTTTTGCTTGGTTTGTCCTCCAGATTTGTTTGGCTTTACACAGGCAATGCTCCCAAAGACTGTATGATAATTCCTGGTGGCCAAAAGCGGAGGCGCATTGTGGCCAGTACAGAAAAGGAACAAGAACAGGAGGGCAAGAGCTTCCTACTGCCTCTCTGGCAGGGGTACCGAGTGCGTGGCCTGTCTGCATCCCAGCAGAGTACTGGTTTTCGAAAAGCAGGTGAGACTGAGAGCCACCTCGGGGCACTTGGAGAGGAGGAAGAGGACTGGTGCCAGCATGGATAAGGACAGCACAAACCTGGCTGACCAGCAGTACGAATGTGTGGCTGAGATTGGGGAAGGAGCCTACGGGAAGGTGTTCAAAGCCCGAGACTTGAAGAACGGAGGTCGCTTTGTTGCGCTGAAGCGGGTACGGGTGCAGACCAGCGAGGAGGGGATGCCGCTGTCCACTATCCGAGAGGTGGCGGTTTTGAGGCACCTGGAGACATTCGAACACCCCAACGTGGTCAGGTGAGGAAGTGGGACCCCTGTCCTGATCATTGAGGTCCTGGGTGTAGTACATAAATTGGGTGAGCAGAGTTTGGGGGCATAAATGGAATGGACTCTAGTTTGGGTTTGTGGCTGAAGTGAGCGCTAAACTGCGTGCATGAAGTGTGGTTTGAGGTTTCAACAGGCCATGGTGCTGCCTGCCAGACCTCACCTCATCCCTGTGCATTGCCTCCCACACACACAAACACCCATCTCCAGAGGCATAGGTGTGTGATTTAAGTGTTGGAATGGATGGGCAAAGAGCCATATATATACTATTTCCTCAGGCATGAGAGAAAATGAAAAAAAGCCCAACCTCTCCCTGGTTTTGTCTGACCTGTTAGTACTGCCAGCTGCAGCTGATTTTTACCAGCTCTGTTCATTATAGAAATGGCAAGAATGAGAGCAGTAGTGGAATGTGCATTCTGCCTTTTTAGGTGGTTTTTCAGAGAGCTATAGATTACGGTGTTAAAAAGAAGCAACAGCTTCAGACTTCAAGCTTTTCCAGCACCCTTAGGGTTGAGTACTGTTTGGTACTAATTTTCACCATGAGCTGTTGATTCTGCTACCAAGAGGGCAAAAATACAGGTGTCAGACCTTGCTCACAAAATGGTGGCAGTGGCCCCAGGATGTCCTTTCTGTTGTGTCAAAAGCATAAATCCTGGATAAACAGCCTGTGCTCTCAATGATAAAGCTAGCCCTTCTGTAACCTCTTACATTTTCCTATAGCTAGAAACCTTCAGCAGCCTGTGAGCATCTTTTATTAAAATTATGAACTTCAAGAAGTAAGTTTCACTTTGCAGATACCCACATTGAAACTGGTCAGCATCTTGCTGGTGGTGCTATATTAGCAAGAGTATTTCCATTCTTTGTGTTACTTACATGCATATTACACAGCAAAAGGAAAACATTTTTGTACTTCACTAACACCAAGACTCTTTCGGTCTTAGAGAAATAGATACTCTGAACTCACAGGTGAATTTCAAAATGCCTTGCACGTGTAATCATCCTTTTTTGTAGGGTCTGAGATTGGGGGGTGTTTATTAGGCACAAGAGGAAAGATGAGACAGAGAATAATATTTAAGTTGCAAAAGTCAGTTGCTAGAGATGAATTCACTTTTGTTCATTTCAAGGCAGTGTAATGTGACAGTCTCTTTTATGTCAAAACTGACTAGGCAGAGTGTATGTTTTCTGAAATGCTGATCGTGGATTGCCTGTCATCGGTCTCACTTTAGTGAGCATGGGACAGACACAGCTCACATTCCATTGCTCATCAAGCAAATCCACAATTCAGTTAATAACCATTACCTTGGCTGGCACCTAATAATGCCAGAGGCTTAGTCAGTATACTTCAAAAGTGGGCATCCTCTGTCTGATCACTGAATCAAGTGACTTGGTTTAGAGGAGCAGAGACAAAGTTCATGCTTGGTAGTAGAGGAATAATTGGGAATTGTCAAAATCTTTGATATGCAGCCCATCAATTTATGGGAGAAAATGAAGATTCAGTTGTCCAGGTTTAGCCATTTTTATATTTGAAAGCTAAATCTTGTTTGGGAATAATTGAACATAACAATTTTTCTACCATTAGCCATCTTTCCATATGATGTAAAAGATCTTTTTAAGAGCTTTCTAATCTCGAATGCAGCTTAATGATTGATATAAAGTTCTTGTTTTCCAAAGAGCTATTTAATGAACTGACTATGCAACTGCAGGATTCTTTTGCTTGATCTAAGTGCAGTTGAATCTCAACAGAGCATTGCATAAATACATTGAAGCTTCAGATATTTTTACAAGCTTGAATGAAAACTGATTATCTGCAAAGCAGTGAGTATTTTAACCAACAATATGAGAATGTAATTTCAGTATAAAAATCTGTGAAAGTTTGTGTCAGGTCCTCATAGTGGTGTTGTGAAGCCTGTACCTTTTGCCATAAGCAGCATTTCAGACACAAGGGCCTGGTTGGTAATGTATCAGGGCGCCTGGGACATTGGTTGCACACCTTTTTCCACAAAAAGGCAGAAGATAAGCAATTTCAAACATTATCTCTTCTAAAATGTGAGGAATGCTATTCCTCACATTTTATTACTTATATCCTTTGTCCATATTTTTAACCTGTGGGCAAATGAGGAGCCCTCTGGAGAGACCAGAATCATATCCTTCAAATGGAAAAATTATTTGAAAACATTTAAATGGCCCGGTTCTGTTACAAAATATGGTAGAAGAGTTTACAATTTATTGAAATTAAACATCTATTTTTGTATTGTGTAAATATACTCAGAAAATGAAATATTATAAAATAAGATCTGCAATTTTAAGCAGCTGATTTAACTGCACTTACTTATTGAACATATTATGCTCAAAATATTTTAATTGTTTGGGCATGCATTCTGGAAACTGATATCATGGCCAGGCTAATAAATAAAAATAATTCCAATGTCTGCATACTGGATTAAAATGTACATTGTTTTCTCAGCACTGCAATAACAGCACAGATATTTTAAACCAAATATTTTTGATTTTGAGAGGTTTTTTTCTGAATATTATAAGCAACTAGCCTGAGAGAACTGTGCTGGAACTGTGTTGCATCTGTTACCTTTGAGTAGTGGCATGTGTGATCCATGAGTTGCTCAATGCAAACCAGCAGCCATTCAGTGAGTCAAGATTTAGACAGACTTTGTACAGATGAGCTGCACAGGCCCTGTGGTCTGCTGTGGTGCTCTGGCATCAGCTGACAGCAGAGATCTCAGGCCTCATGAACTTAGGCTGTGTGTCATTTTCAACTCAAATGGGACCTCTGGGCTTCTCCAGAGAGTGCAGCAGGGATCTCAGCAGCCCAGGGCTTCTCTGTTGCCATGAAGTGGAGCTAAATGTGAAGAACAAGTTTGGTAAGGAAAGACCCAGTACTTTGCAGGTGTAGGTGGAGCTCCATGGCTTTGCTGGTCATAGGACTGGCAGTGCTCCTCCAGCCCAGGTTTGTCCTAACAGTTGTAGAATCACTTCCTCTGAGAAATAGTTAGAGCCAAAACTGGTTTCCAGTGCTTAGCACTAGGGTTGGAAGAGAATTTTCTCCACAAGGGAGAGAGGTCTAAATAGCCCAGAACAATTTAAAACATAATATTTATCATATTTTTCCAGGCTACTGCTTGCGAATTATGAGAGGGTTTTTTTGTGTTCCTTCATTCCAAGGGCAAGAAAAGCATCAAAGGGGAATATAATCTTCATCAGAACAGTGATGGTAATGAGAATATCTGTACTGTAATGGAAATAAGGAGGACTGATCTAAATTTTTTTAAGACTGTTAAGAATAGTGTGTAGAAAGGCAATGGGAAAAGGCAGTTAAAATAATTGCTATGTGCTTAAAATCCTTTCCTGTTCACATTTACCCTTTTTATAGAGCTCCTCTCTGACAGGACACCTTACTCTATTCTATTTATTTTCACAAAACAGAGTTAAAAATAGAATCTTCAAGAGTAAAGCTTACTGTAAATCAATCTGAAAATAGCTATGTCGTGGGCTTGGAAAAGTCCCTTGTAGCTGGTAGGATGATCAAGGTACTCCTCTAGCTCACCTTTCAGATGTAATGCTTGAATAAAACTTTAATATATACAGTAGGTAAATCTGGCAAAAGTTGGTCCAGCAGTTACATAGCTTAGTGCTGTTCTAGTTGGGAAAAATGAAATATATGTCGATAAAGAACAGACTTTGCCAGGAATAAATGACATATTAGATTCAGGAAATTCCTGTGTATAAAACCCTGCTGCAAGATATCTGTAAAAATTCTTCTTGTGATTATAATGCTAAATTCAGCTGTATCTTGCATTCATTTTATCTCTCTCCTGCTGGTAATCAGATGAATAATTTCCCCCATATCTTAGTCATCATCAAACTGTGAATTTGCACTCTGGGAAGGTGATATGCAAGACAGACTACTGTAGTTCTTGGCATGCTTGTTTTCTATCATATTTATATTTCTATTTAACAGTTTTAATAGCATTAAACCATAAGAAAATTGAACAAAAATGCAAAGCTGTATATTTTTGCTTCCTATCTCATAACTTTTCTTTTATAAATACAACTTCTTCAGTATTTTCATGGTTTAATAACTATTCAGTTTTTAAATAGCTGAAATTGTATTCAATATGACCTATTAAAATATAGTCTAGGCTGGGTTGTTATTTCAAAGGTAAGTGTCAGAGATCTTGCCATTCAAAGTCATCATAACTATGTAAGAAATAAAATCTTGATTCTCTCTTTCCTGATACTTTGCAGAATATGTGCCCCAGCTAATTGACTTAGGTTCAGCAGAACGATCCACCTAGCTGGAAGTCTGAATCTTTACCTCATTCCTTTTTGTGTACAAGTCAGTGGGGAGGAAACACAGTAATTATGGCTATTTGCACAATTATGCCACATTCAAGTTTTTATATTATTTTATACCCATTGAACTATTAATGGCACTGCAAACTGCTGTCTGTAGTACAGCAGTCATGTCATGCTGCTTTTTCCCTGCTTTTGCAGTCCCATGGTCCATACTGATGTCTCTTGGTTTGCATTTGAGTGCTTGGTGGAGCCCCTCAGCTGATTGTCTTGGCAAGGCCACCTGGGTGTTGGGGAGAGAGGCTGGTGCACACATCCCTCCCCATCCCTGCACTTGCTGACATAAAGACCAGCACTTGCTTGACCTTGCCCAGAGGTCCCAGAGGTGTATAAATGGCTTGGGGCTTAAAATTTCCTTGTACTTAGAAGGTGTTTTTGTAAGTGCCTTGAAGTTCCCTGTCTGACCTGGTAGAGCATTCAGGACGTATCGGTAGCAGATCATCCGTACCTAGTTAACCTTTTGCATGACAATTTGAACATGTATTTGTTTTTTAAACTGAAATTATGGGCAAGCATACAGAGGGGAAAATTCAGAAGGCAGTAGCTAATTTTCTTTCTAATTTTTGGTGATGCTAATGTTGGCTTCTGGCTTTATTACTGTACTGTTAATAAGTCGAAAGGATGATCTTCTCAAAATCATTGAGATGTTCCATCCTGTCAAGTGAAACATTTCTATTTTAGGGGGTGTTTGTCTCTAGTGAATTCTGCTTCCTTCCTTCTTTTTTCTGCCAAGCTAATGTTAAACTTCTAGTCTGTGAGGTCATTCTTGCACATCAGCGGTGTGCTGTATTGTGTGATACAATTTATTTTTGTGTAGCATCACTCAATATGACATCTGGCAAGCCCCTAGAGACAAAGAAGTGGTGATCTTGGCATTGCTAGTTAAAATGATTGTCTTGCAAACAGAAAAAGTAAAATAAGATGCAGGGATGGAGTGGAGCAGAAGAAACTGAACTTGAAACTTGCCAGATATTTATGTGGCAGATGAATGTCAGCTGAGGGAGAAATGGTGGATGAGTAATGGGAAGGAAAAACTGAATGAGCTTCAGAGTCAGTTTCAGTCTCACACAAACAGGATTGTCTTCAAGGCAGATGTGACCACAGGAAGTGCCTTGGCAAGGGAAAGGCATTTCCAGGCTGGAGAGCAGTTTTGGTCAGAAGGCAAGGAAGATGCATCCCTTTACTGACTGGCCACTGCGAGGGACACTGCAAAACTCTCGGGGAGGAAGGGACTGGAAATATTTGCTTCTCTGATGGCTGGAGGGCAAAGAGGAATGATATGGTTGCCACTGAACAGGGCACATAGGTCTTGGAGAAATTTGTTGTCAGAGGACATTGGGCAGAGGGTGAACATGAATGCTGGCCTGTCATCATCGTCTTGCAACCCTACAGTACACAGAATGAACACATACAGGGAAGACAGGGATATTCTTGCCAATCATATCAATTGTTTGTTAGCTATGGATGTGATGATTTAGTTTTACTACATGATCTGGCAGAAACAGGACAAGATAAGACCCTGTCAGGAAGGAAGGGTTGAGTATGGAATGGACTTAGGAGCCTTAGGAAGTTCAGTTTCTGGAATGAGTACAAGACCATTTTAAAAAGTATTTTATCTCTTTCTAAATCTAAGTTTTTTACAAAAACCATGTTTCAAGTCTTTGTATGAATAAATGTTAGTCATTTTAGATTATGTCCAGTGCTCTCCTCCTTCTTTAATCTGTGGCTGATTATGCCTGTGCTCTTCTTGAAGAGATTTAGCCTTGCTGGGTCCTGCCTGGAAGGGAAAACCAACTTCTTCCACCATAACCACTGCTGATGGCAGGCAGTGACTTCCAGGGAATGGAGTGGGGTCTAGAATTCAAAACTGAGCCTTGAAAAGGTTTAGGTGCCAGGAGAGAGGATAGTCCCCACTTACAGACAAGGGCCAGGGTAGATTCATAGGGCCTTTCCAGTTTGCTTCATGGTGCTCACTTCTGGCTGAAGTGTGGAACAGGTCAGGGAGAAGAAAAGTTGCTTGCTATCCCAGGGTTTAAAAGAGAGCAGGACCTGGAGTCTGTGACTCAGCAAAGCACTGACTAAGCCTCTCAGGTGGGCTTGGTGGGATTTAATCTATTGTTTGAAGCTCAGCACAGATCTAAGTGCATTATCAAATAGAATTAGCTATGATGCTAAGAATGCACTGAATTTTAAAACATCTTTCTGAATGGAGTTCAGGGACAATATACATCAGAATACAAATTACAGATCCTGATTCTTATTCATGTGTTAGATTAAAGCCTTTTTTCTAGAGCATATTTCCATTAGAAGTTAAAATGAATAATGCAGAATAAGTAATATAAATATCCTGGCAGAGTAATAACATGGATTTGGCATAAAGAGTGATTATTTGTCATTTTAATAATTCTTAGGTGATGTAATTTAGTTCTGAAGTTTTAAAATTAATCTATGAAGTAGAATAATTTTACAGAACAGTGAAGAAAATAGAGGTTGCAGCTCATTCCAAAACTTCTGTATATAGAGCATTTAGTTTGCTTGGTATGAAATCTAGTTATTTTCCAGTATTGCTGAACAAGTTGATTCTTAATGATGTAACAAATTATCAGAAGGTAAGTGTGCCATATACATATATAACTCAGCTGTGGTTTTTTCTTTAAAAAGAGAGAACATTTCTCCACTATTACCTATTCTTCATATCTTTTTATAATCTGAAAAATACTTCTAAATATGCAGGCATGATTATTTAAGGTATACCTTCAAACTCTAAAGAATTTGTATTTAATAAGTAAACCTCTTCAGAATTTTCCAAGGAGTATTTTTTCCCATCATGTCCTTTGACATTTGCCATTTGGGAGGCTGCTGTTGGGGAAGCTTTTGATGAGATGATTGTCAAAAAATGGAAATGTGACTGTTGATTTCTGAACTCTTTTCAAAATACCTCATTGCATCCAAATTATTGTATTGATTTTTATATTTATTCATTTACCCTTTACCTTTGAAAATTTGTCCCATCATTAGGAAAACAAAAAGGAAACAATCTCCTAAATAATCCCTTCAAAATCAGACCTTAGGTTTCTAACAACACAGTTATGTTTTCTTTAGGCAGCATAAAAATTGTATTATATGAGTAATAAGAAGCTCTTTCATATGATGCTTTAGATGTCTTTTTAGGGTTTCAGAAGAAGATAGGGCTCTATTCTCTGAAGTATCTTGCATAATTTTTAGGATGTGGTGAATGTTTTTCATACTTAAATACAGGGTTTGCCTATTTCCTGGTATTGGTAGAGTTGTCCTTGGGTGGGTTTCCCATGGCATACCTAGCAAACAATCTGTGAGCTTAGCAAAAAGTCCTGTACTGTTTTAAAATGGTTCATACCAACACTGACTGCTTATTACTCTGGATTATCATTAACAGGTGATTGATCTTCTCTTAATAAAAGAAAATGAAAAACTAACTCAGACATGAATTCATCTTTACAGGAGTTTCCCATGTTTAATGATCGAAAACTCAGTTCTAGTGTAAATGAGTCATATACTGCATTTAAGTGAAACCTATTGAGTTTGGACTTTTGAAACATTAGTCAGTGCAGAATATTACATATTTTGATAGAAACAGAGAAACAGAGTGGAAAAGCCTGCATTATTTTTTTTCTCTCTTTTATGTGAAGCTTTGGCTAGTCTTTTAATATCTATTTGAAGTGTGGTCAGTGTGATAAATTGCTGTTTAACAATGCCAGAGAACTCCCTTTTCCCTGAAATCAATTAATTATAAACTGGAAATTTCAGTACTTTGTTCACTGTTTCTTAAGTTAGCATATTTCTGGGAGCTTTCTGTGATCGTAATTCCTAGCTGCACTGGTGCTTTTGTTTCTCTTCATCTGTGGAGCCAGGGCTCTACTGTAAGGATAGAATTCTATCACTTTTTTTTTCCACATTTGATGTGGTGTTTTGCATACAGCTGCAGAGTAGACAGTTACCTTTGAAAAGAACATTTGGCTGGTTTAATTTGATTAGAGCAAACCACCTCAATCATTACCGAACTAAGACCGTTTTCACTTTAACTTGGCTGTAGGAGTTGGGAATGTACTGACTGTGCTTAGATGTTTGGGGGAGGACTCGTTTGGCTACACTGCTACTGCTGAAGTGAAACAACCTTAGAGGACCTTGCGTACTCTGCTCTTTCCCAATAAAAAGGGAGGGCTTTGAAGGCGTTGAATGTCACATTTAACTTTCCCTCATTGTGACAAGGAATTGAATGGCTTTTTTACAAAAAGATATTGGAAATATTTAATGCGCAGAAATACAGAATCATATATTTTTTAAAAACACCATGATACTAAAAACAGACATAGAATATGAAAGTCTAACGTTTACAACATATTTAAAACATGCCTAGCAACAGTATTTTAAATAAAGTTGTAATAAAATCCAACATATAAATAGAAATATGGTGGGATTCTCATAGATACATTATATACAAGTTAAAATTGAATCCCTTTTAGTAAGTCTCAGTAAGATTCCCACTTTTTTTCATGGTGTTTTGATTTTCTACCCTTTTCCCATATCATATAAATATATTTGGGCTGTTTTTTATACTGCATACTAAATATCAAATTAGATACTTAAGATTCACAATACTGTGTATTCTGTATGATTTTTGCTTTTCAGTTTCCCTCACTGATGATCACATAATTTTCCTAGAAAAACTCTCGTGGCTGTCTAGAATATAAATATGTCTCATAATAAATGACGGACCTTCAATAAATTGTAGTCAGCTGGTGTTCTCTAGAAAATACAGTTCTGATCTTTAAGTGCCCTGACTTTGTGATAGTGCATCATCATAAAATATTTTAACTAGAGGATTGCAGCTGAAGGAAGAGTTTCTGCTTTTTCTTGCATTATGTTCTGAAAAGCAGTATACATAGTTATCTGTTCACCTGTGTCATCAGCCCAACGCTGCTAATGGCAGAACTGCATACACATCTTCCAGCTAATCCAAGAATCAAGTTGCAGATTTAGGGCTTGAGTTTCCACTGGGGAATTGAAAGAGCTACGCTGATTCAAACAGCTTTAGTTGTTCGAATCATAAAGTCCTAATGTTAAGTTGAACAGAAAAGCTTTAGTAGAGGCAGACTGTGCAGAGGTGTTGCATTAAGCATGCATGTTTGAGACTTCACCATTTAGAGTTTAGATGCTTCAACAATTGAGTTCACCAAACTGGGGTATAGCAGTTCATTAGGTTTTTCACTGAAGTCGATTTAGCATTTCTGTTTCACTCCTAATTACACTCCCTTTTTGCGCCACAAATAATTCCTCTCTAACTCAGTATGTATCCTCTGAAATACTCAATGTCTGCTTCTGTGTTGTCACCTGAGCATCTTGTACAACATTTTCTCTCAAACTCCAGGTTGCATCACAGATACAGTGATTTCAGTGCAGTGTACGTGACCTTTCTACAAGGGCAAATGCTTCTAGTGCAAATGCTTCTAGAGCTACAGTTAGAGACTTTGCTGTACTGTATTGAAGTTTATGTCTAATGTTACTCACTAACACAGCTCTAGGACCTTTATTACTGATTTCCAGGTTCTTTCAGGACAGTGAAAGTCAATGACCTGTATTCCTTCTCTGTGTTAGGAAGTAGATTATAAAGTGAATCTCGTTTTGCCAACTTTATCTATCAGCATAGTTTGTATTTGTGAACTTTATGACATAGAGATTAGGCAACATCTGCACTTTAATTAGTGTGTTGTTTATCCTTAGATAACCTTCTAGATTGTTAATGGAGATAGGCCTACCCACTGATCTTTGTGGTTTCCTCACAGACATCTTTAATCAATTTGTTGCCTCACTGTTTATCTCTGCTTTTTATAAAATGCTGAGCAACAAGTTTTGATCAAAGCAGTAATACCCATATCCAGACAGGTTGGAATCAATGACTATGGTCTAAAAATTAGAATGATATGTTTCATTAAATTTAAGGCAGAGCCCAGACAAGTTAATCCTTCTGCAGAACTGAGCTCCTGTATCTCCTCATTGCATAGAATCCTATTCATCCTACTGCCTTTATGTTTGTAGCATAGTTAAAAAAAAAAAAAAAGGGTTACCTGGCATTTCTCAATTCTCTGTTGCTTATTATTCATATTGTCTCTAGTCTTAAGAACTCAAGAAGGTTTTGTTTCTTTTAAATTTTATTTGCTCAGATTAAAACATCGCTTAGAGATGTCAGTTATTTCAGAAGCAAGTATTTGTACATCAGTGAGACTAGAACTGAGGATCATGGCAGTACAAGAGCAAGAACAGTTAAGATTTGCACAGAAGAGATAGGTAATCCATTTGACTAAAATGAATGGTATTTGTGGATATAGATAAATGGCAGACAGGTGAATGACAGTGATGAGGGAGTTTTCTTGGAAGACATTTAAAGTATATTGGAATATCCCAAATCAAAAGGATACTGTGATGTCTGTAAGAAAATATAGTTCAAAGAGTGCTTGGTTTCCAGTAACCCAAAGTTGAGAGTGAACAAGACTATTCTGCAGAAGCAGAGCTTAAGTTGTGAAAAGCAAATAATCTTTTGCTGTCCTGTACATCAACAAAACGATATTGAACCTGTGATTCTAGAAGAAGCTGTAAATAAACTAAGTTCATGAAAATACTCATAAAGCACAATTTAACCGCTGTTCATAGTAGACAAAGTTTAAAGACAAGTAGACAAGATTTAAAGACAAAACTTAGAGATACAATCAGTGAAGTAGCTCTTCCTGGAGTAGAAAAAAAGAGAGATCGCTCTCTGCATAGCCTGAAGTAACTTTCAATAGCTGATTTAAGAAATTCTAATAGTCAAGACACGCAGTCATAGTGCCCACATTAATTAAGTCTGACATTTTTTGGAAAAGGGATGGTTCCCAAACTTGACATAGTAACAATAGGCTTTAGAATAGAGAGATTTAGAAACAAGAAGTAATTCAAAAATTCAGCAGTCAAGAGGAATGATATGAAAAGTCTTAGATTTGTAATGGTGGGTACTTAAATAGAGTTATAGCAGCACTTGGGTCATACACCATTCCCTGACATCCATGCTTTCTCCAGTCACCAAAATCCTGGCTGCTGTTTTGATCTGTATCCTCCTCCAGGGTGCTAGATACAGCAGGACTGTTTAAGGGTATTGGATTCTTAAACTCTCCAGAGGAATGGGTGATGTTCAAGGGAGACAAAAGACTTTCTTCACCCTTTTTATGGCTGTGCTCCAGTGTATCATGCTGGACTCACAAAAGGTACACACAGCCGTGCATAACAAGATAGCGATGTGAGATAAGTGTGATTAGACGCTTTATTCATCTGAATATTAAAAGTATATTCCATCTTAGTCATTTAGGGTCTCCCCATCGGACGTGCAGAGTGAGCATGTGCTTTAGGAGAAGAATTCATCCAACTCACCCTTGGTGCCCACACTGGAGTACAATGAATTGCTCTCTGGAAATGCTAATTTTGACTCTAGAGGGAGCCCAGGTGTACAGGCTTAAGTGGGGCCACGGGAGTCTCATGAGGTTTAACAATACCAAATACTGGTGCTGCACCTGGGTCGGGGCAACCGCCAGTATCAACAGAGGCTGGAGGATGAAGGGATTGAGGGCACGTCTTTGGAGAAGGACCTGAGGGTGCTGGTAGATGAAAGGCTGGACATGACCCATCCATGTGCACTCATAGCCCAGAAGGTCAAAAGTGTCCTGGGCTGCATCCAAAGCAGTGCGGCCATCAGGGTGAGGGAGGGGATTCTGCCCCTCTGCTGTGTTTTGGTGAGAGAGACCCCACCTGGAGCACGGCATCCATCTTTGGGGTCCCCAGCTCAAGAAGGACATAGACGTGTTGGAGCAAGTCCAGAGCAGGGCCACTGAGATGGTTAGAAGGATGGAGCACCTCCCTTGCGAGAGAAGAGAGAGATTTGTGTTTGTTCAGCCTAGAAAAAAGAAGGCTTTGGGATGATCTGCTTGGGTCCTTCCAGTACCTGAAGGGAGCTTACAAAAATGACAGAGGGGGACTTTTCATAAGGGCTTTTAGTGACAGAACAAGAGGAAGTGGCTTCAAACTGAAAGAGAGTGGGTTTAGATTAGATATTAGGAATTAGGTATTAGGAAAGATTAGATGTTAGGAATTTCTTCACTGTGACGGTAGGTGACTCATCAGAAAAGTGGTGGGTGCCCTATCCATGGATGTGTTCAAGGGCAGACTGAATGGAGCTGAGCAACCTGGAATAGTGAAGGGTGCATTGGTAGGGGTTTTGGAAGTAGATGATCTTTAAGGTCCCTTCCATCCCAAACCAGTTTATGATTCTTAATGTAGGGTGGCCACCCAACTGTAGCTTTCTCGATCTCATTGAGAATCATAATGCCAGTCAGTAAAGTTTGAAGGTGAAAAGTGGGAGTGCTAGTAGAGAGTTTGTGCAGTAAATAACAGATGTCACAAAATCAAATGGGAAATTATTTTGGGTGTAGTATAGAAATCAGAGGGTACTTGGACTACAAGACTAGATGGAAGACAAAATGAGTATTATTGGGGAAATTTTTTTTTAACCAAAGTCTATCATATGCAGAGTGTTGGTAAGAACTTGTACAAGGCACCTGTTTTTATCGCCTGGCAAAATATATGCACTTTCTGTAGTAGCAGAATGTGGGTCTCTGTGAAATTTACTGGCTTCAGACAGTCTGCTTCTAGTTTGTGTTTGGCATTAAAGTGCTAAAGGAAGCTGATAGTAGCTGGGATGAATGGGCATTACCTGCCAACCCTGCACCCAGTTTTAAGCTCCAGCTTAAAATTGGGTGCAGCCATTTTGGTCAAAAATCGTTAATGCTTTACAAGAGAAAAGGTAACTGATGATGTTTGTTGGAGATGGCCGCTCATGTGGTCTACAAGTAGTTTAAGGCACCTTTCAAAGCTTTCTCAGTTGTGGTTTCTCTTTTTGTCATTACTCTTCCTTCTGCCATACTGATCTCATACAGGATTTGCCACTAAGTGGGTTTATTATGTCATTATGAAAAAAATTTTGATGCTGCACATAGTTTCATTGCCTCAATTTAATTTTGGGCAAATTACACAATTGTACAATTGCAAATTGTTGGATAACTCTGGTGTCTAACTTACATTCCAGTCTGAATTATCCAAGACCTGAGTTTTTGTAAAGCAGCGGTGCCATACCTTTATCCCTTGGAATAATTTTGGGGAAATTTCTGTTTTTCCATAACTCAAAACATGTCATCCCACACTGCTCAGTAATAGCTTTCTAAATTAAAATCAGTCAATCAATACTGCTAAAAGATTCTTATCCATGATTTTATATGTGAAGTGTCTGTTTTATAATTTGGCATAACAGGCTTGAAAGCAATTTTGTTTATTATGGATCTACTAAAACAATATAGTAGTAGTAAAGTAAATAACTACTCTATTAAGCTGTTTGGATATGCATATTACACATGTGGAAAAGGAAAACTTTGAAAATGTCAAGATTTTACTCCATTCAACTTGAGAATTATTATTTTGTAACATGGATTAGGATTGTTAGACATTTATTGCCTGCACTTTAAAAATGTGTGAACAGTTTTCTTTTTTAAAGTTTAGAAAAAATGGAAAGGGGATAAGGGCAAGTCAGGGAAAAAACCATCCCAAAAGCTAATGGTTTTTAAAAAGTTGCATGATGTTGAAAATTGGAACATGGAACTGAAATGCCATCTCACTCTTAAGTATAATAAAATAATACATTTTATTTAATGTGTTCTGGAAAGAGTAAATATAAATTATAAATCTTAATGTCAGTGGCAAAGAGCCCAGGCATCTTTTGGCATCTATTGGCTTAACCTCACCTGGGCAGCAGGCAATTGAACAGGGAATGTCAATGTTTAAAAGCAGTACAATTAGTTTTTTTTAATAGATGGCTTTTTTCTCCTCTTGTTCACAGTGCAAATATGTTTTTAGGGGCTTTAGAGAATATTTAGGGTATGTGATTATGTATCTCCTTTAATATTTTTTCCCAATTTTTCAGATCTTGCAGAATTTACGATCACTTTAATCTTTCTTCTTTCAAGCATGAAATTGCCATCCCTTATCAGGATTAGTCACTCAGTTTGAGAACTCAGTCATCCCAGAGCACATCCTTTATACAAAAATATTGAAGTAACATTTGTCAGCTTTTAAATGGAGGCTTCTTTGAAAAGTCTGTTGAGTTCTTGAAATAAAACTAAAATTTTCTGAATGGACATGGATTATCATGGCTTTTCTAATATATTGATTGCTGTTATTTTCACAAGCCTGAAGAAATGCTCTTTTGCTTTGAAAGATCTAAATCCATGTCATTTCTCTGCCTTCCATGGTGAAATTGTGTGAACTGTACTGTGTTCAGATCCATAGTCATACACCATAAGTACTTGCATGCAGAGGCATCCACAGAAATAAAGACTACTGTGTCTAGCTGGATTTAGCAAAAAAAAAAGCTTTAGTTTGTATGTTTCTTCCAATGGACTTGAGACAGCTATTTGTCTGAAACATTTTCAGACATTTTGTCTGAAACATTTTCATAATCGAGATGTAGATTCTTAAATTAGAACATCTAGATGCCAGTTGTGATGTTTGAAAACTAAGATGCTTGCATGAAAAGTAGGTAAGGGAAATCACCAGATTGTTTTTCTTCACGGAAAGTCACTTCAATTCTGTGATAACTCAGAAAGCAGCTGAATGGACCTTTATAAAATGTGAACTAAGTCACTTCTAAGTGGAGACAGCTGGGGTCTATTTAATATCCTGTGTAAAATGGTAGAGGTCAGCTTCCTGGAATAACTTAGGAGTTTTATTTCACGAATATCCTACTGGTTCAGGGACCTGGGGTGATGGAAAGGCTCTCAAACTGAAGTGCGCCATAAGGAAAAGCTCCAGGGCTGGATCTTTCCTAGCTCTGCATTTGCTGTTGGAAGAATGGGAAGCATCTTGTGGCCTGCAGTATCTACACATTCTTGATGTAAATGTCTCTTGTGTGAGTGCTTATTAATGCAGGCAACTAGTCTCGGATTTTCTTCCAATCTTATATTGTGATTTAGGCTTTAGGATATTAATTGAAAATTACTGAGAAGTCATTGAGAATCTCTGAGACTTTGGATAACAAGTGATTCCCAAATGTACTGATTACCCTAAATACATAGATTATTTTGTAACTGGGGACATTTGTTCCTTAATCAATTAACTTATCTTGACAATTTTATGATTTTTTTTTCTCCAGGAAATTAATGGAGCCACATCTTTACTGTCTGTGGTCATACATTCCCTTAATGTGTTCCCTGTATCTATTCAATTTAATTAGTCCTTGAGTTTAGAATCTTATTTTATTTCCTGCCTCTTTCTATTCCATCATGTGTTGGACATGTCAGTGGAAAAAAAAATCTTTGCAGGCTAGTATCACTGGTAACTGTTCACTCACACAAAAGTTCAGAAGTTATATGATATAGCAGTTGATAAAATTGGTAGTTCAGTGACACCATAATTAAATACCTGTGGTGCAGTGACCCTGAAGATTCACATAAAAAATTCTTTTTTTCTGATTTTGTCTAGTATGATTACATTCTATTCATATTTGTGACAATTTGTTTTTTCCTTTACTGCTTTTTAAAGTTGATGATAAAGAGAAGCACTAAAGTAGAACAGGAGGAGTAAGTGTTTCTGTTAGATGGGAAAAAAGTGAAGATAAGGAAAAAAAAGTAGTGTGTCACTGGAATAGGCAGGCTGACCACAGGAAAGGCTTTCCTATACTGCGGTGGTTCTGTGGGGCTTGTATGGTGTGCACCATTGCCTGTTCAGTTAACTCTACAAAGGCTTATGACCATCAGCTGTGGTGTTTTTGTGCTGTTTCTCCCAAGAGAGGTAAATTGTGGAGTTTAGGGATGGAATATAGAAAATAATGAGGAGCAATTCCTTCAGCCCTCATTGTCCCTTGACTCATTCTTGAAATTACAATAATTATATTAATAAAACAATTCACTTATGGCTTAAAAAGGGTTAGAACAATTTCTGTCTCAGCCAATATTTATACTCTGAAGTGAGAAAGGTGGTTCCTGGTGTAGGGTATAGTGTAAGAGCAGGACAGACATAAAGCAATAATCCCTGGCAAGTTAAGGCTCTCACTGGCTTCTCTATGATCTTAAGTAATCCATGTCCACTGCTTTGTAAGTCCTTGCAGCATTTGCAAGCAGATGGGAGCCAGCCTTGCCTCACTCCCGGGCAGATGCCTCCCAGCTCCACTGATGCTGGGAGCTGGCTAGCGGCCATGAAGCCCTGCTAGCCCCCGGAGCCTCAGCCAGGGCTCCGCTGTGCTCAGGCTCCCTGGGCTCAGCCCAGACCCACGCCGTCCGCCTGGGCATCACGGAGCACACCCTGCTTTGGGGGCACCACCTGGGTACATGGGCCTTGTTTGCATTTGCCTTCCTGTAAAAATGTTTTAGCACTCCAGGAACCAGACCTTGTTTTGCCAGATTTATTACAGTTTGCTCATTTCTTTCAGAATTGTGAAAGGTGATGTATGCAAAACAATCAAAAAGCGGTTTTGCCATGTGTTTACATCTGATGTAAACTGTAATTTACAAAATGCTGAATTTCTTTCCAAACTACCCATACATTAAAATGTAAACCTTCATCTCATGCTGCTGAAAGACACCCCAAAAGAAATAGTTGCCTTTGCCCTGTAGTAATAAAACAGTCAAATAAAATTTATTGCCAGCTCAAATGCTACTAACACCTCATTTTCATTGCCAAACTCTTCAAATAATCTTTAATTTGTTTTCTTTTACATATGTGTGCAAGAGTTTAAAGGAAATACTTAAAGAGCTGTGTAGTCTGTAGAGTACTTCACTCCATGTGCGTCAGTCCTTAAATGGTTGGCTCACTGTGCCATGTAAATGGGCTAGAAAGGGAGGAAACATGTATCAGACATCTACCTTAAGAACTGGAGGATTACAGCACCTGAGAATCTTACAAAAATAGATATTTTTGGTTTACTTTACATGTGCTATGAATTAATTGGAAAAAAAAAAAAAGAGAGCTTTTTAGAAGAAATTGCAAGACAGACAAGGAGCTTGCATGGCTACGTTTGAATGGCCATGAATGGGAAAAAGACCACAATGGTGTCCAGCTCTTAAAACACTTGCAAGATGTAGTTCTGATGAAATGTGTAAGGAATTTGCATGGTAATGGAAAAAAGGATCCCTTTTTATGTATTGAGTGTTTAAGAGCAATTGCCCCCAGCTAAATTTATTAAGCCAGAAGAATCTTGTAAATTTCTATTGAAGAATTATTAGTCCCATTTGTTTCTGTTCTTCAGAACATGAATATTAAACTCAATCCTGCAAGTTTGTCACAGGTGAAACTCCCTTTCACATTAAAGGAAATTCTGGACCTGTGCCAAAGCCAGTTAAATAAATGTACCAACTTCATGAGGCCTAGGTAAAGGCTCTTGTATGTTGTGCTGTTTAGGATTGATGCTGGTCTTTGAGGGTTGAGTGGATAGGGCAGAGGTGGTTTTAGTGTCTTCTTTTTTTTGTTTTTGACTTGTCGTCCATTTTGTTTTAACTTCTACATGGAAGAATTTTTTAAAAATAACTTCAGAAATGAACTGAACAGAATCTGCATTCCCACCAAGGAAAAATGATCAGTTACATTCTTTCTGGGAAATAATAATATATTTTAAATTCAGTTAAATTGAAGCATCTATTCTAAATTAGTCATTTAGGCATCTTCCATAGCAAGCAAGGAGAGACAGTACCCTCCCCAGACTGATTTGGTCAACTTACTTCTTTCTCCTGGATAAATGAAGACCTACATGACCCATTCAAACTAAGCCCCAGTCACTGAGTAGCTCCATCGCAGGAGTTGTATCTCTTCCGTGGAAGCTGAGAGGAGAACCTGATCCTTCACAGGCTGTGCAGGGCTGTGGTGTAGGTGGATGGTGTTTGACCTGTCTGATGATGGCTAGCCAAAGACTGCTAGGTTCAATGGAGTTGATAGTTTTCTTACAAGCCTTAAATCTGCCTTCTGCTGAATCGTAGTACTTTGCAGTCCCATAGTTTTGATACTTTAGTTTTAGAATAAATATCCTTTCACACTTCACTTTTTCTCATAAGGTTATCTGTTAATCTGCCACTCGGTTTTTCTGTTACATCTGCAACTTAAAAAGAAGAGGGTTTATGTGCGGAGATCTGGCTTCCTCACAAAACCTGGTCAGATCCTGTTTCTTTTTCTTACCCATGTGGGCAGTTGCCTTTGTATTTTGATTTTTGGAAATCAGCTGAGTCCTGTTTACTTTTGGGCAGATGGGATGTTATTAGTAGCCTGTGAAGTAGTGGTGACAGGACACAGTACAGTGCCACTGCAAGGTTGCTTGAGTTCACTATGCTCCCTTCCAGGTTTTGCTGAAGTGCATGAGTAATTCTCTTTGTCTGAAGTTCATGGTGCTGCTGGCATCATGGCACTGTAGTCACTCTCCTTACCATGTGTATACAAAAAGGGCTGTGAACTGCATTTCTGTTTTTATGTGATCCAACCTCATGCAGAACAAATTTGTGGAAAGCAGCACACAAAGTGTAAGACACCTTTTGGATTTTTACTTGACTTAATCCTGAATGTGCCAACTGCATTCGCCACCTAACCACTTGTCTTGAAAGTGGGCAGATATGTCTGATCCATTCTCAGGAAATTTTGAGCAGTTCTAGTGAATCCATAAACAGGTTCTTTCAATAATTGTAGACATTTTTTAAAAGTTGTTTTCATGCAGTTTCAATATCTGGTGTCAAATTGGCTGTTTCCATTATTAAGATAACAATAACTATTCACGTGTATTGCTGTTTTCTAGTCCCCCAGGTTAAGACTGGGAAAACAACAATTCACAGTTTATTAATTTCAAAATTTAAGGACAAACAAATACTGTGATTAATGCCTTAGAATACATCATGATGATGGTCTCAGAGATGAATGGCCATATTCACGAATTGAGTACTTAAGGGTAACTAAAAAGTTAGGAAGCAGAGATTGTGGTACAAATAAGGATGCTGAAGTGCAAAAGGGGACCATGCACATTGGGCCCCAAGTTGTAGAGTTCTCACTGCATGGCTAAAAATCAGATAGGGGTTGAAATGGCAGACAGGGGTTTGCATTGCATTTGCAGTCCAGGTGATGACTGGCTGAGTATAAGAAAAGGGAAGATAGCCAGCAGATAAGGCAGATGAAGCTTTAGGTGATGTGTATACTTAAAGATCACCCAGGTGTTTTGCATGCTGCAGGTTAAGTGCAGCATAAGTTCTTTAGTAGCTCAGGGCTGGTGGATCATGCAAGGTCAAGGTCTATGACAGGTTTACTCTGCACACTGGTACTCTGGCTTCAAAAATGCATTCTTCTACTGACAGGTCTAAAAAAATGTAATTCAATACTACTCAAAGCTTGTGTTGCCAAGTCAACTGACCATGCTATCATAGCAATAAACAGATTAGTAGAAGTTTGCACCATATTTCCCAGTGATGTTGGTTTCATTCTCTTACCAAGGATCTCCTTTTTATAATGTCATTTAGAGAGACAATAACTTTTTATTTAAGAAATGGTACATAATAATAAACCCAAATATAAGCAAATGGGCATGAGAGTGAACCATGTACTGTTTTACTGTGTTTTACTCCTTCGTCTGCTAATTGCTTTCTGTTTAATACGTGGATATATAGCGTGCTACATTAAAAGGTCTATAGAATCCCTCAGTAATAGGATTCCCAGAATATATAAGAGCAACACAATCTAAATAATTTAAAAGAATTAATTTTGCTTTCTTATTAACATCTCTTTTTACTATCATATATGCTGTTTATTTACGTTGTGCATATATAGTATTGCCAACTTTAGCCAATTTAGCCTTTTGTTTTTCTCAAGGCTTTTTTTTTTCTTCTGTTTTGTGCTCTTTTGCTTTAGCAATAGAATTCATGGTATTGTTAAACTGTGGAAGTTTTCCCCTTCTAAAAGTCATGTCTTGATCTTCTTTGAGATAGACAAACTGTTTGGTCCCAATTCTACCTATGAAAAATAGAAATGTATTTTCTTACAAAGCTTTAATGTGTCACTGTCTCACAGATAATTACAACAATACTTGATGCCAGTAACAGAACCACAACACACTATTTTGCATCTATGGATCTGTCTCCCCTGCTCTTCACCATCACATTAGGCTTTGGACTCCGTTCAAGTGATGCCACTGCTGGTCCATCCTGGGAAGTGGTAGCAACATCATGATTGCTCAGGTGTATTGGCAGCCCTTAGCAAGGCCCCTTAGCTTGCTTTTTCAGTGTCTGACAGCTGGGCCCTTCAGAATTACTCTTAGGCAGGCTGCTTCTTTTCAGGTTGCTTGTATTCCCGAGGGCTTAGCCTACACTGGGTGGTTAATTAGGGCTCAAGCAGCACATGAGTTTTCAGTGCACCCACCATGATCCAGAATAACTGTGGCCATGGAGTAACCTGGAGGTCTTTCAGGAACAGCAGCCCCTGGGTTGATGTTAAGCATCAAAAGAGAGGACCTCTTCTGTCACCTTCTACAGTAGCTGCTTTGTTATTCTTAGGTTCTCCTATAAATGTATAAGAAGCAAGAGTTTGTACTCAAATTTGCATTGGAATTATATACAATTTTTAAAAAGCTGACTTAAATACCTCAGGAACTGCTGTGATATTGCAAGCTTTTATAAACCTATATGAGATTGTACAGAGTGTGGAACAGTACTTGGAAGTTGACTTTTTGCAATTAATATTTTTTTTTTGTGGAGTGAACGTTATTATTTCCTTTGTTATCTTTGATATGTTGGCATCATGATTAAATCTCATGTGTACATAGATTAGATTCTTAAACCACTGAAGAATGAATGATAATTTATACTGTTGTAAAGTATGAATTTTGAAGATGAGTTGTTTTCACTTAAACCTAGAAAAGTGATGCTCTTCTTAGATTTAGATCCTGTAGGTCTGTCACAAGAATGAATTCAAAATATAAACTGAAGTGTGAGTCTATAACAAGCAGTTTGTGAGCTACTGTAAAGACTGGATTTTGTTGTATTTCATCTTACACCATGTACAGCTGGAAGTCCAGAATACCATCTGAGCTCCTTTCATTTGAATTAAACAAAATCAATATTCAGGCATAAGTTTTACTTACATGTTGAGCAAGTTAGGGAATCTAAAAAGGAATACAGCTGAGGAAGGTGTTATAAAGAAAATCTAAAAAACAACAGATGCAAACACATTGCCAGTGAATGGGAGCATCTTTAATTTGTACTCTGAGCTGGAAGCTTACGGAAGCTTGCTGGAAGCTCACAGCACTGTATAGCAGCAGTGTACATGACTTGGAAAGGCAGCGTACATTTGCTTGTCGAAGGATCACATGAGAGCACTATGAATAGGTCAGACAGCTATTGCTGATCCTAAACAATCTGTCAACGACTGTCTTCATAACAGGCCATGTTATTTTTCTGATTCGGGGGTGACTTGGCGTGTCCCTGGCCTGCCCTGGGACAGAGTGTTTGGTAGGGCAGCACTCAGGCATGTGTTCAGGCACCACCCAGCTGGTATTTTCCCTCCGTATTGTCAAGGGCTCCCTGTGTGGCCAGTTTGGATAAAATCAGTTGCAGTGAGATTGTTCATGGACTGGTGAGGAATTAAGCATTTTAAACACTGGTGTACTGTAGGATAAGTCCTGAAGAGGAGTTCTGCAAGGCAGGATATAGTTTGAATTACAGAGTCTTACGAGATCCTTTTCTGGTCCTTGTCTCTTAAAGATAATCTCCCTCTGCAGAGAAGGTGAAAGAGAAATGTCGGTGTGAGGGCTGAAATAGTCATCGTGCTGCTGTAAACAAAGAAAGGTGCAGAGAACATCTTGTCAGGCCTATTTTTCCTTGGAGTAAAACTCTTTTAACAACTGCATATTTTAGTGGCTTGAGTGGCACACTGAGAAAACGTCCTTAGCCTTTTCATCTTTTGAGCACAAATCTTGGTTTCTGTTGAAAATGAAAACTGGTTTTGGTGGTTTCATTGGAGCAGACATTTGTCTGCATCACAAAACCATTCACTTTGGCACCAGAGCTCGTCATTGCTTGAGTGGGGCCCAGAGCAGGAGAGCAGGGGTGTTGCAGGTCAGGGCTGCAGTCGGGACTGAGCGTTGAACGCTTGCCCAGTCAGCCCACTCTATCGGACTTTAGCCAGTGCTATTTACTTCGCTTTCACGAGCATCTATTTCCCTCTGTCACTTTCTCTGTCTCTCTTCCTCATGCACACTTAAAGAACAAAAACCTCTTTTATACAGCTAAGCATTTTAAATAATTTTTCCAAGTCAGAAAGGGAGAGAGACTGGAAAAAATTACAGCACAAAGCTCAGCTTGCAGATGAACGATTGCCTTGTCATCCTAATGTCCCCCTTCCTTTCCTTAAACCTCACTAGTGAGTGGGCTGTAAGCAACAGTGTTGGCTGGGCTTTGCTGGAGTGAGTGTCCAGAGCAGGACTTTCTGCTGCCTTTCTTTCATTGTACAGTTGCTTCTCCGCAGTAGCTCTTTCTGCTCTGTGCACAGCAGATAATGAACTAGTGACTTCAGAGTTGAAAACATCTATATACAGAACATCTGCTTGTCCTAGATAAATTAATTGATTTTACCAGATGTTAAGTTCTGCCTTTACTGCTGTTTGCCTGAAAGAGATTTCTCCTGGAGACAAAAGGTAATCCTACTACTCTTCCCTGGAAGGGTAGCAAAGCAGGAGAAATGTTCACAAACTCCAAGAACCCAGTAGAAAGTAGAGAAAAAGGATTTAAGACATAAAGTTGCCGTGAACACTATAGACATACCCCAGATTAATTAATCAAGTTTGGCTCTGGGCATCTGACTTGTTGCAGGATGGAGCTGACTCTGGGCTTGATGGCCGTGCTGCAGTCAGGGCTGTGCCCTCGTGCTGGGGCTTTCCAGTGCCAAGGTGGTTCTGTTGGTGCAGTCAGAGTCTTTGTTATGTTGCAGTCCACTGTGGAGCCATACCTTAAGCAGTGATATACATTGGGGCCGCTGCAGCTGGAGTTACAAGTACATTGTGAAGCTCTTGGAGACCCCATGGGCCTCTGAAAATGGAACTTCGGTCTTGCATTACTATGTGGTTCTACAGATGTTATACCAGGAAAAATGCCATTTAAGTACTTTGAATTTAGTGGCCTCTTCCTCTGCATGTGCACTTTTTTCCCATCAAAAGGTGTTTTCCTAAAACTCCTTTGAGCAAGAAAACTCTACATCTGAAATACCAGCTTTCAGAGGCCTGGAAAAGTGGGTGATTGCTGATTAAAATGAGACAAAGCAATATGTCCTGAACAGAGGTAAAGTACTCTGTCATATGTTTCAGAGTGGGAAACTCTATTTCCTGTTTTGCTGCGTGGGACTTGGTTCTCCTAATACACATGTTCCACTCCAGTCGCCCAGCTATTGTCTTCTTCATCTGAAAGATGACCCCTTTGTTCCAATACTTTGGGTATTTGTGATTCCAAGTAGAGACTAGTTTCTGTCAGCAGTCTTTTTTGCATCAAAATCAAGAAAGGAAAAGGTAGCTAATGTTAAAAGTAGGGGTAAAACTGTTTTTTTTCAGGAGTACCTAGTTTATGAAGTTGGGGTGTACAAAGGGCTTGCTGCTGAGTGACTTCTTGAGAACACAGGAGTCTGAGACTGCTGCTAAAATTTGGACTAAAAGGATGACCGACTGTCATTCTTCAAGACTTCTAGGTATGAGAGGTGGAAATTTTCTGTGCTTATGAACTTCCAGGATTAACCTGAGCCAAAGGCAGTAAAAGCAGAATTTGCTCAGGTCCTCCTCCTCTTATTTGTCAATAAACCTTAGTCATGGCCTATGATAGTCTTGGTATCCCCATCTTGTGGTGCTTACATAAGCACTGTCAACACACAAGTTCTGTGCTGGTTTTCTGTCATGCAGATAAATACCTTTCAGTGTTAGGTTGAGGCCACCAAACTCTTTTCATCTGTGTATTTGCTCAGACTTGTGAAATCTTAAAACTGTAGCATATTATTATGCCACTGTTTACGTAACCACAGTCTTCTAAAGCATTTCTCCTACGCATAAATCAAAGGCTCCAATTCTCTCCCTCTGTTATGCATAAGCTAGGAAGTAACTCTTTTGAGGATGACACTGTTCTGAAGAAAATTAAAGTAATTCCATGTTATTAGAAATCTTTAGGAGGTGAGGACTGGTTTTGTTCAATGCTGTGAGTGACCGTACAGGAATACCTATGTGTTCATGTTGGCTTAGTCCTACTGCAGAAAAATAACAGTAAGCCCTTGGACGCATTGGCAGCAAGTATCTAATTCTTGGTCTTCTTTTGACTATGATCCAGTTAATTTTCCAAATGTACCTACTCATCTGTTTGACAGTAGCCAAGAGAAATTATGTCCTACATTTTTTTCACGTCTTACAGTCAGATCTGTCTTTCGGTATTTCTTGCAGGTGTCTTGGGCTGATCTCCATCACTGTTATCTCAGTTTGCTCTGGAAAAAATGTTTATGCTACTTGAAAGGGGGAAACTTCATAGCAATTCTCAGATCATCTCAAAAGCAAATCTAGTAACATTTAGGGACTTTCTGGGATCAGTTACAATCTACCACTCAGTAGGTGCAATAGTTTTCAAAGTAATAACTGTCTTTCCTTTAAAGGCATTAGGTATTTTTATTATGAAATGAAAGTGAGCTGGGGTTGCATTTGTCAGATTTTATGTTGTAAGAAGCTATGGAGACTTCAAGGAGCATCATCTGGTTTTCTGCATGCAAAAATTGCCAAAGTATTTTTGTAGGAAGGTGGGTATTCTGCTGGATTATAGGAAGATCCAATAGGCATTAAACGCATAAAATAAAAGAGACAGAGATTTTTAGCTGATAAGCTCCTGCTTTAGTACAATTAATTTGAAAAAATGTGTGCATTAAAACCCAGGTTCTCTGTTAATATCTCTTCAGCAGTGTTCCAGCTCAGATGGATGTTGGGCAGTGTATGACTCCCAGCCAAACATCTTGTTAATTGCTTGCAGGATTTCCCATAGCGGATCTTACTTTAATCAAATAATTCAAACGTTTCTTTTGTAAGTACAATAGAAGGGCAGGGCTTGTGTTTACAAAGTATTCAGTATGGAAATCCTGTATTAATTGAGGTACATTTACTTCACTTAGGACAGTGTCCACACAGTAACTCTTTAAATAAAAGGCCTTTTGCTGTTGCCTATTCCAGAGAGGCAGTCACGTGCAATGTAATGCGTCACATACAAAAAATCATGAGGAAATGGCTTCAGAGATGTGCAATGTAGGCAGCAGAGATGTTCCTAATTAACAAAGACAATTTTATTGGTGATATTCTCACAGTGAATGTAAGAGAGTATTAATTTATAAAAAGTAGTTTTATCCCTGTGGAAACTACTAAATAAAGGGGCTGTGTCTTTCTCAATCTATTTCAAGAACAATTAGCAGGAACAATGCCATATGTTGTTTTTTTTGTAATATCATGGATTAATGTAACCTGTGATTTGAATTACTATCTTATTAAGGTAGCAGCTGTATTTTCTGTGAGTAAACATAATGTATTTGTACCCAGCCCAGTGCAGAATCTGAAGTTTTTATGATTAACAGTAAAGCATTTAGAGTTTCACAGAAAGAGTATATGGAAAGGAAAGATAATAATGACACTTGGTGATAGTATTATTACTCAGTAAAAGGAAACCAGAATTGTGCTTCCTTGAGTTCCTTATTCTGCTGTGTCAGAAAATGCCAGAATCAAAATAACCCACATGCAGAAGAATTAACAGAGTCAACATTTTCCTCCTCAGTGAGTTGGAAATTACATGTTGCTTCTAAGTTTAATACAGTGAAATCTTTTTTCCTTTTTTTCTTTAATTATAACTCTACTATACTTGAAAATATGGGGGTTTTGCCAGTGTATTAAATACCTGGCAAAAGGGGTGTTCTAGAACATTTTAGGTGAATGTAGGTCAACAGAAAGGAATCATACAGTTGGAAGTATTTTCCAGTGTTTATGTTCAGATGTTGAGACCTGTCTGGCTCCTCTCTATTTGCATGTGTTGGGATTATAGGCAGTCCGGCTACATTCCACGTTGATTTATATAAATATATTGCAGATTATTAACCTCCAGCCAAATACCAGTAAATTTCACTTTTCAGGAAGGTTTGTGACTTTTCACAAAACTTATTTACCATGTACAGGACGTACACCCCATTGAGAGAATCTTAGAGAACGGTATCTGTCATTACGAGAAATGTGCAAACACATTTTCTCTTACAGTCACTGTGTTACCATAATAATTAATGTTTTTTTATTCAGATTATGATTACAGATTACATACAGATTAGTCTTCAAGTAGAGATAGAGTGACAGTCTTATTATCATATTCTGGAACTCTGATTCCTAATCCATTACTCTCTGAAAAGCTTCCTTAACCTAAAATGAATGTGCATGTATGCATTTTCAAAATATGGTAACTAATAAACATTATTTCAGTGTCAGACCAATGATTATTTAGGAAATGCTGTCAAATGAGAGCACAGCCTTACTATGCTAAAAGTCAAGTGAAAAATACTGCTCTCTTAAACTCACATTACATTCTTCCCCAGTGGTTATGCCAATTCTAGTGTTTCCTTCTCTTGTGCAATACATTGAGATTTAAGGTAAGAAGTAAAACCTCAGTGCAAGATCTCACATACATCTTGCCCTTGTCTGTTTGTCAGATGTCCTCTGGGAAAAGAAGGGACTCCCAAGGCTTTGTGTGTGATCAGTTGTCTTCAAATCCTGCATATAAAGCCTTTAGTCCTTGAACAAACAACAGAAATATTACTGGATAACATTACCAGAAGTCCTGCACTTCTTAATTTTAATAAAGTCATTCTAAGGAAGAGTATGAAAGATAAAAGTAATACACCAGCATCACTGATACGATGTTGTAAAAACTAAGCCATAGTATCAACACTAGTTTGGTCTATTGTCAGTGAGAGATTCTTCAGTTTAACTGTCTAGACCTTTTTCTCAGTAACTTCATTCATTTTTTAAATCTACTGTCACCTAGTAAAAGTAGTGATTAATTTTTCTGCCTCACCTCTGATCTTGTAATATAAATGAATAAGCACATTAGTAAAGTATATGAGCAGGGAAGAAATGTCCTTCTTGCTGTTTAGATGGTTTTCTATTAGGATTTTGTAGAAGTGGGACTTGAAGAAGGATAGTGAAAATCACTGGTATGAATATAGGTGTGAAGCACAGAAGGATGGGCAGATGTTTTTGAAAAAGGTAAAACAGTGGTTAAGGCTGGCATGGTAGATGGAGAGGATGAGAGAAATCCTACTTAAAAAGAGAAAACAATAGAAGGTAGAGTAATCAGACAGGAATGTGGTATCATGAAGAGCTATGTCGATTAGTTTGGTGTTGTGCAACAAGGTGAAATGATAAAGAAGTTCCAGTAAAAGAATGACCAAAAATGATGAAAGAAGTAGTGACATCTTGTGCACAAAGCTTTTTTTCAAACAGTATGCTGATTCTGGAGGTATTCCTTGTGTCCAGGAATTTGCAAGAGGGATCAGTGATAAAATTACGTTTCTGCTGAAGGAGATCTAATTATAAAGCTGTGTAATGATATACATGGGAATTCTGTGGAAAGAAACTGAAGGTGCATGCAAACCCTGTTATGTATCTTTCGAAAATATTTCCAGCTTTTTTTTTTTTTATAGTGATTATAAATACTGGAGCCTAGAATGTGTATGAGTGTCACATAATTTTCTGTAGTAACTCAGGTTGCTGTCAAAAAAAAAAATTATTTTCATGTAATTATTTTACATTTAACAGCTGATGAGTTCTTAATAATTAATCCTATTTCAGAATTCACAAATGAGAGACTGAGATGGTAATTTTGATGTATTAGCTGTTATGTGATGAATGAAGAACTCAAAGATGGTTCTGCCTTTGGAAGGCTCTTTTCCATTCTGTATACTGTAAGAAATTTAAATAGACATGCTTGAGATGCAATGTACATCTGTACTGGTTCCTGTATACTTACCTCTTCTGTTGTTTTCCTCTTCTCAGATTGTTTGATGTGTGCACCGTGTCACGAACAGACAGAGAGACCAAGTTAACATTAGTGTTTGAACATGTGGATCAAGACTTGACTACTTACTTGGATAAAGTTCCAGAGCCTGGAGTGCCTACTGAAACTATAAAGGTATTTAAGGAGAAAGATTTTAGGAGATAGTATTTCAGAGATGCATCAGACAAACTGTGTTGTGATCCCAGAGGATTTTGTTGCATCAAAATTTAGTAGTGCCCAGCTTGGGACATGAACTGCAGCACAAAGTAACAGATACCATCTCTTTGTGAAAATGCTGCACTTATGATTTTATTCCTCTTTCAGAGTTCCAAATTTACTGAATCTCTACTTTTGTACCAAATGTAGCATTCAAGCACAGGAAGGAGAGGGACCTGTTGGAGCAGGTTCAGAGCAGGGTCACCAAGTTGATTAGAGGGATGGAGCTCTTATGAGGAAAGGCTGAGAGAATTGGGATTGTTCAGCCTAAAAAAGAGAAGGCTTAAGAAGTGACTTAATTGCAGCCTTCCAGTACCTGAAGGGAGCCTACAAAAAATAGGGAGAGAGACTATTTACAGAAGCATGTAGTGACAGGAAAAGGGGGAGTGGTTTAAAACTGAAAGAGTATGTTTAGATTAGATATTAGGGAGGAATTCTTTACTGTGAGAGTGGTGAGGCACTGGAACAAGTTGCCCAGGGAAGTCATGGCTGCCCCACCCCTGGGGGTGTTCAAGGACAGGTTGGATGGAGCTCTGAGCTACCTGGTCTAGTGAAAGGTGTCCCTGTGCATGGCAGTGGGATTTTCAAGGTGTTTCCCAATAACACTAATGCCATTCTGTGATTCCATGATTCTGTGAAATCATGAAGAAAGACCTTTGCCTCCAGCTGCAGGCAGATGATTCTCTTATTGTTTAGGCAGAGACTACTTGAACCTTCCCTTAAAGGTGACGTGTTGGATGTTGCTAGAATGGATAAAATAAATCCTGTACTCCTTATCCCTTTTCCTTTGCCTTTTATTTCCCCAAGAGAATACTTTTGCTTTATGTCCTTCTTCCCAGGAGAGTTTGTGTACATTCTGAGAGCAAGAAATGTTCAATGTGTGCCTGTGGTGCACTCTGCAGAGGATGGGCTGAAGGGTGGGGAGAGTCATGACCAGTTGTTACAGAAGCTGGGAAGGGTCTCAGGAACTGGGAGGACAATAATGAAGTTTTGTTGCCATGTTATTTCATATTCTACATCTGTAAGGGAGGACCCCTACCTAGGATAGGATGTGCCTGTGTTATTGTTATTAAAATGCACATACCAACTCCTCTGCTTGTCTGGGAATTTCACAGCAAAGTGCCATGTTGAGTATCATAGATTGAGGTGTTTGACAAAAAGTTTATACCTGGGAAGAGGGATTGATGTTGCTGCATTTTGACTGTGTCTGTTTAACATTTCTTTTGATTTTTTTTTTTTTCATTTTTGTGAGGAGAAATAATTTATGTTTCAGACATGCATTATCTTTCACTTGTATAAATACATTCTGGAAATATGTTGTGTCATCTTAGTCTGGCAAAAGTCCCCAGGGAGGAAAAGAAAACATGAAAACTATTGAAAATTTAATTGTTTTAATAACTCCTTTAACATTTCGAACTTAAGAGGTGTTTGATCTTTCAGTAAAATTAGAACTAAAGTGGATAAAGATCTATTCACTGGTGTCAAAGTCACATATGTATAATATCAGTCAGTTCCAGCAACCATGTTTTTAACCAAACGTAGTGGATAAAATAAAATTTTTGAAAAATGGATACAGCTTTGATTCAGTCAGAAGACTGGAATGTACATATTCTATTGTAAGACTATTTTATTATAATGCTGTTAAGGTTCTATTTTCCTCCTAGGACTTTGAAGCTACTTACATGAACTGTATTTCAACTTAACTAACATTGTGAAAATAAGATGCAAGGTGACTGGCATATTATTTAACTAAATATATTGAAATTGATGGAAACTGAAAGACCAAGCCTCTGAAATCTCAGTTTGAAGTATCTTTTGATCTATGTTTCGTTTAAAGGAAATACAAGACAGGAGCACTGTACTAAAGTATTTGTGATTTTCAAAATTCTGTTCTGAAATTGCACTATGAGACTGTCAAATATATGTTTGAATATACATTTAATGGGGATTTTATTCTGATGAAGGAAGTCATTGTGCTTACATTCAAAAAGCACTGTTCTGCATATATGGTTTACTAGTTAACCCAGTTGCTATATCTGAGAGTTTGGCATAATAAAGTAGAAAAGCCACACGGGAACAAAGAGGAGCAATTTTGGTCTTTTATGTACAGTGCAAGTTCCACTGCAACCAGTGAAATTAGTGACTGTAAAATTCAGCTTGTGGTACATAATCACTTTTTAAATGGGTGAGGAAAAATGTAAAATTGCTGTTTACGTGGTCATCGCTGTTGATTTCAACATTTTCACAGTAGCTGATGTGTTTTTTCTTGAATCCTGTTTGGCACAGGAAAAGAGAGGGATTCAGTTAACTTAAGTTGCACCCTGTTGCTTCATGTTTATGTCAAAATATCCAGTTTATGGAGGTGCTTTCCCTGATAGTCAGGGCTGATCACATGAGGAAGGTCTCAAGGCTTATTTTTAGTATATTTCAATAACTTCATAATTATAAAATCTTCATGGATATTCCTGACAGAAACTGAAGCAAAACATACTTTTCCTGGCTGCAGGGAAATACTACAATTTTGTAGCAGCTGAGCATTTAACCCAGAGTACATACATCGTTAAATGACTAATCTGACTTTTTATAGTTTGGCTTTTGAGGTTAATATGGATTTGTACTTCATTTATTTTCCAGAATTGCGGACAATTTGTGTAGAGTATTTCCCCTCACCGCCAGCACAGTACAAAACAACTGCCAGTATTGTAAGACCATCTGTTAAAGTTCTGTGTGTGTCAGCAGCACAGAAGTGCCAAATGAGCCAAGCTCTCGATAGCTTGAAGTTGAAGGATCTAATATACCTCTTTGGCACCCTGGTGTAAAATCAACAGTTGTTAGTGGACCTTGAATGACATAAAATTACTTTGAGAGAAGTATCAGCCCCAAAAGATCTTTTTTGTGTAAATTGACTACCATCATTACATAACATTTAGGGAAGGGAGGCTCAGCTTCTGCTGGTTTGGGGCATGCTGGGGTTTTTGGTTACCACCTGTCAAGAAATAAAAGTGAAACCAGTACCATTTTAAGAACTTTCTTTATGTTTTGCAGGCAATCGTCAGACTGTAGCAGTTCAGAGAAATGAGCCATATTGATCATTCAAACACAGCTAGAGCTTTTGTCTTAATGCTGCTCAATAATGCCTTTCTAATGCCTAAGTCCCTGCAGTAGGAGTCACCCCGCAGAGGGTGTTTTGGGAAGATACAGACAGGTGTCCATAACACTATAGAAGAGAGGTAGTTTTCCTGTAAGACATTGTGGGAATACACACCCAGGATCTAGAGCAGACATGCTCACTCCCCCTTTCTGTCACCTGGAGTGTGAATGCTCTCATCTATTTCTGTGGCTCTGGCTTCTGAGTTCTAGGTTATTCTGGACAGAGGTTTTAAATCTATTCTGCTGAAGCCCTTTCATTATTATTTGATCGAGTCTGCTTTGAGCTAGAGGGATGGTGAACACTACTCCAAATACTTGTGGACATAGTGTTCACTTTTGAAAGAGAACTATATTCAGTCTTTAAGCTACTTAATTAGCCTTTGTAACTGCTGTATTCTAGTCACACTCACACTTGCTGGCTTCCTCTGTCAGACCTGATTAATACATGTTCCATATGGCATGAATCAGAATCAGCAACGACAACATCTTCCTTCTTTCCTCTCTACCCATCATCTCCTCCCTGATTTTCTTCCTGGGGTGTACTCTTTAACTTTAGGGCAATTTATGTGGAAATTCAAGGTATGAGTTCAGCTTCCTTTGGACACGGCTGTTAGTCATGCACAGGTCTTTGGTAACGTTAATGTTCTTAGCAGTTGAGCCTCCAAGAGCCTTGGCTCATTAGGAACTTTTGTTAGTTGACATAAAGGTAGTGGAAGTAGGAATGACACATATGCCACAGAACCATGATTTCCTTTTAAACAGTTAACAGACCACTAAAGCATTTTGATGTCTTAGCCTTTGGGACTGAAGCATGTTTAAACTGCGTGGTCACATTTCGTTCTGATGCTTATAAGACTGGCATGGGTTTTTTTTGCTCCTAAGTAATTTTGATATGGGTATGGTTGTTTATAACACTAACTACATTTTTCATGTAGAAATCATGCATCTGCAACCAAGATGGTGTTTATTGATTTAAGATACTGCAATGCATTTACTAATACTTAGCTTTAAATTAATCTATGCATGTAATGGCTTTGTATGTAAAACTGTGCATTAAGTGATTACAGAATGATTCTTTGGCGTTCCTTCCAGTCATCTTGTGCTGCAGACCAAACAGTCTGTAAAAGTGGAAGGGGACAACAAACTTTTACTGAGGTTCTTTAATTTTAGTAATGAATAAAGTTAACTTTGTGAGGTAATGTCATTATAAGTAGACTTGTGGCTTCTTGCAATAGTTTTCTTATAGAAATGCAGAATTTAGGCTATATGTGCTAAGTGGGCTGTGCATGTTTCAGTCTGATAGTCAGCAGAGGAGGGAACAAAACAAAGGTTTCCACTACAGCAGGTGCACATGTTGTCTATCGTGGAATAGTGCAAAAGCTGGGAATGTCTTTCTGCTCAGGTCTGTGATTCATGAATTTTCATGGTATTCCCTCCAGCCCTGAACAGGGCAGCCAAATCACAGAGTGAAGAGGGTTCAGTGTATATGCTTTTTTCTGCTGAGTCCTGGCTCCTCACCCAAGTGAATGGCTTCTGTGAATATTTTTTAGATATTTACTTCTTTGCATAGAAAGCTGATATATCCATCTGATTCGGGTATACAGATTCTGGTCTTTAGATGCCTAAAATTTAGAAAGTACAGCTGTGAACCTAATTATCTTTTGTGGACTTATCAGATAGTAGCCCATAAATTGAATTTTTAAATATTTGCCTCAGTCATGGGATGCATGGTATTTGTTGCATCCCTGTTAGCTTATATTACCTGCTATTAAACCAGGCAGACTGGTCACATCTTTGCAAGACTCTTAGAAAATTAATATGAAGAAGCTGTTTCTCAGAAAGCAGACCAGTGTTCACTGTTGTGAGGTAACTCAGCCGTATGCCGTGATTGTACCTACTCAGTTGATCACGTATGAGATGTGAAGCAGATGTCACACAATCATGCAGTTCTGAAAATAATGCAAGATATTCCAGGAAAACAGATTCACCAGTACTGAGTCTTCAAAGGGCAGCTGCATTTAACAACATCAAAGTTAAAAGTCACTAAAAAAAAAGAACCTGCGTGAATTATTAAGAAAGATACTAACAGAAGAGCTGTTATTATAATTTTCCTGTCGGTACTTTTATGGTAAAGAAAGAAGCAAAACTTAGTGAGGAATTTGGAGTGTACAAATAACGGATCAGATCCCCAGCTCATACTAACAAGTGTAAATCCATTAGCTTCAGTGAAATGGTGCCCATTTACAGCTGCTAAGGATTTCATTTTTGTGGATTATTTTGCAACAAATTTTGTTCTGAATCTGTATTATAAATTAAAGAACAGTTGCCAGTTCAAATAAATGAAAAACAAAAGGGCTGAACTGATATATCATTGTGGGATAATTTTTTTTTTCTTTCTCTGTTATCTGCATGAAAAGGTAGCAGGAGAGAGTAGGTGTCCTGCACAAGCTCTGAAGGAGCTAAATATTTAAAAAAATGGATCTTTTTGAGAGTCTCCACTCTCCAGAGTGGCCATTCCCTGTGCTGTAGGTGGTGTGATTTGTTTCCCATTCTGTGCTGCATGTAGAGGCACACCCACATCTCTGGCTGGTAGCAGGTAGCAATGCAGAAGCTGACCAAGGTGTTAGGAGGAGTCATGATTCTGTGAATAAAGAGACTGCAGCTCACAGGATGTCACACGTTAAGGTCTGGTATCCTTGCAGTTACTGCTTTAGCTTGGGTCTCCTTACTGTTTGTGTACAGCCACTGATTTTAATAATGGTGGTGTTAAATATCTTCCAATTCCTACCCTTTCCAAATTCAAATGCAAACCTTTTCAATCTGATGATAATGTATAGTTGTTTTTTGCAGTGCTGCAGCCTAGGACTGCTAGGACCTCCATTGCTTGCAAACTGAGAGCTCATAAAAATGTGAGGCACTCCAATAATTTTAAATCACTCTGTCCTGACTAGAGTGATTTAAAATCATTGGAGCGCTTCACATTTTTTCAGTTGTTCCAGTTTGGAAAGCAGTCAAGCAACACTGGAGCATAATGCATGAAAGCAACCTGCCTGAAATAATAATTTTAGTCTTTCAAAACAATGACACTGAATTAGAAATGTCACTGTGAAATGATTGTCTATCAAGGGTTCTGTAAATAGACATCTCAACCTACTTTTCTTTTGTGGTCTTTACTCTCAAGGCAGCAGTGCAGTCCAGTAGGGCCCTAAGGGACACATCTTTTTTGAAGTCAGAAGGAAGCTATTGTTTTCAGTAGATGGAGGGCCAGAAATCATCTTTATTCAGAAAGTCAGAGGAAATTAAGAAACTGAAGAGATTCTGAATTGTGGGCAGGGAAGGTGATTGAGCCTTGGTAGAAAGGATTTATGATCAAGTCATTTAAAATTGCAGTATTACAAACACTGGAAGTGAAATGTTGCTATCAGTTCATTTCATTTCTGTTAGTTCAGCAGAGCTGGACATGGGTGTGATATATAAAAAAGTTTATGGGTCCTACTGCTCTGCATTCCCTTGAGACATTCTCAGATTGTTAATGTCACTGGGTTTTTGCTACTGGTGTGGTACCAACTGCTATGTGACGCTGAAAGAAAGGGAGTGTGTGGTAGGAATAATTGTCAGTCAGGTACAGAAGCGGGGCTGAGCTGTCAGGCAGCATCTCAGAGACAGTGCCACACTGTTCTGCATCCAGCCAGTGACAGTTCCTCCAAGTGGGGAGTATTTTTGAGATGCCTTCTTTTGCCTCACAGTGGTGGTGCTCAGGCATGACTTGCTCTGCAAGCACATCCTGCTTCAATGATCAGCAGAAGTGTCACTCGTATTTCCAGAGTCTTTTTCTTCATCAAACCCGATATGCCACATTTAAAGTAATTAAGGGAAAGCTGTTGCAGCTGATGGTGCACATAAAGCAGTGGCAGAAAAATACACTGAAGTCTTTGGATTTAGCCATGTTCAAAATTTGCTTACAAGCCGTATGCTGGTTTTGATAAGTAATTTAAAGGTTGGACTGCAGCAGATGCGAGGTAAAGAGAAGAAGTTGAAAGAGCCGTTCTTGATTTTTGCCAGGGCAGATAAGAATCACTTTCTTGATAGTAGTTTCTGCACCAGGAAGGAAATCAGTCCCCTATGCAGTAACCCCAAAATTGTACTTCATCCCAAAACAAGCGCACAGAGATGGGGAAGAGTAGACAATAGCACACATTGTGGCAAAGGTAGATGCTTGGGAAAACTGGGCAATATATTTTTTTTTACTAAACTAAGGATTCTAAGGGTTGAACTCAGCTGATCTGGGACAAGAAGCACTGTAGCAGAATACATTCACCATCTCAGTCAATCCAAGTTCCTGCAGCTCAGATTCTCTAAACCAGAATATTTACAAATTGTCTATATTTACTCACTGCAATTATAGAGCCATAGTGTAAAACAATTCAAAAGCTGGCCACAGACAACCCATAGCTAATAAAAGACAATATAATAATCAAGTAAGTTATTTTCTCATAAAACTGTTTTCTCTATTCCACCCCAAGAGAAATTTGATCCTTTTGGACTAGCTGTATGCACTGGTTTTATGCCAGTGAGTAGGCAGGTTATTGTATCCCATAGTAAAAATTAATTTGAAGCGTGTTACTTTAGTGGCATACTGATTTAATCATGATATGTTTTGTTTGTTTCTTTTCCTCCATAGCAGATGTATTTAACTTATGCCAGAAAATGCAGTTCCATACAAATGGGCAGAGATGGAATTTTTTTGTATTACATGTTTTTATATGTAGAACATGAAGTCAGCTTAAAGAATCTTCTGTTATTTATGAATACATAGGTACATAAACACACATACATATATAAGTGTATTTTGCAAAAGTCCTCTAACATATTTGCAGGAAAAAAAATACTGCTATTTGAGTGAGAGAAAGGGAAACTGTGATCATCACTCTACTGTCTCCAGAGTTCATTTTCTCAAAATAGGTGTGGCCCAGAAAAGGCGAGAACTGGCAACGCAGATGCTTAAAGAGAACACAGATACATGAGGGGTAGCACCTGTTCTCCTGCTGTGCCTGGAGGGTGGTTTGGTGTATATTGCCTTCACGTGTGTGCACATGAAAGCACACCACACATACATGTACACACACGTACACATATGTGTGTATGTATGAATGTGTGTATATATATATATGCATGTATGTATGTATGTGTGTGCATATATACAGACGTGGATGTGCTGATTCCCAGAGTCCAGCCAATAGCTCAGCGCCCAAGACAGCTGAGCTGTTAAACTCAGAGGGAAGGAATAAAATGAGACCCAGCTGAAGCTGTGCCTCTTCCTCCTATTCAGTGTGTCAGATGAGAGACACATGGAGAGCCCCCATGCCACCCGCCCCTGCGGATACCAGAGCAGACATGGTTCCTCCCTGCTTCCTGTCCTCGGGCCATCAGGCATGAAACTTCAGAGAAGCACCAGCCTGGGGCATCAGCCAGCTACACTGGGCTGCTAGAGCAACCAAAGCCAAAACCTCTTGACACCCAGAGCTGCTTTCAGTGATTTCAACTCCATGTTCTCTGCCTGTGCAATTCCTGTCTCTTGACCCCTTTTCTCTTTCTCCCTGATTTTTCCACCTTACTTTCCTTCCTACTTACACTGTAAAGTCTTCTGTTCTTCCCTTCCTCCAAAACTTTTCTCTCCGTCACTTTTCTTTCCATTTTTCCTGTGTCCTGCTGACTCTACTCCCATAGAAATGTAGCATCGTCTCACAATTTCTCCACCTGGGGTCTGTCTTGTCCATTTTATTTGTGAGCTTTTAATGGAGGAGGCTGTGTGAAAAGTCTTGACTTTGGTTCCCACCATAATAGGTCCTCCTTTTTGACTGGTCTTTACACAGTACCCTGTTAAACATGAGTCATGATAGATCCTACAACAGCATTATTTGTGTGAACTTCACCACCACGGCATTGTTGTTTCCCCACCAGTCACTTCACACATTTACACAACTGCTTCCTTTATATATCAGTGCTCTGTAATCACCGCATGGTTCATGTTACAGGTTTCTCAGGTTTCAAAGTGAAATAAAATGAGCTTCCTTCCATTTTAAGAATATCCTTTTTAAGAAGTCCAAACAAAAGACGCACGTTATTAGTAAATTCACAGGCAGCTGCCAGAATACAAGAAAATTCAGAATGGAAACGCGAGTGAAATAACAGAAATACCACTTGTTGTTTGTTCTTGGTGCAACAGCAAGGGAAAATATTTCGAAATTTAAATGATAAATTTATTTCTAGTTTTAATAAATCAGATGTGGTTTGGTAGCATTTGCCAGTGTTGGTACTCCAGAGCACCAATCCTTCACAGAAGGTCAAATCCTTCTGTGGTATAACTGGCATTTTCGGGGTTCCTCTAGAAGTGGCTGTGGGGCAATGCTGTAGCAGCAGTGGGCAAGCAGCCTTTCATTTCTTTTACTGCTAAGCCAAAATAGTTTGCCACTAGGAAAGAGCAAATTACAAAGGTTCAAGCTCCTGGATCAAATGTGTCCTTCATTTTTGGATTGGAAACCTTATCCAAAGACTTATAAATATCACTATTTTAGGTTATTTTTATTTCTCCTTTACTGTTACAGCTATAGATTACCAACACTTAAGTCTGTACACATAAAACATTTAAACTCATGCTGGAATATGTACTTGCACTTTCTGGTTCAGCTTCAATCCCAAAGGGAGCAGAGGCTCTGCTTCAGCAAAGCTCTTAAGCTTCTGCTTAATTTTTTGTCAACAGACTGCTTCAGTATTAAAAATGAGGTTGAAAGAATCAGAGGGGATAACAGAGGAGAATCAGTTGTTATCCTGTGCTATTGACCTGATGAATTCTAAGGTTAGAACAAAGAAGAATTGAAACCATTGTTTCCTTAGTCTCAGATTAGTCATAAAACATGTGTTTTGCTTGTGTTTAAATGCTTTGTCAGAGTGAAGAAATAGTCTTCCCTCAAAACTTATGTGTAAGCAGTGTCTGTGCATTTGGAACCAGACTCCTGACTATTCACAAAAATGTGTCATAGCTGGTCAGCATGGTAAATTGACTCAGTAGTGGCAGAGGGCTCCAAGGATCACAAGATTTGGTGATTGTTTTGTTTATATCTGGTTTTCATTAATCTCATAGCTGTTGTGGCCACAGAATATCCTATTTGCCTTCTTTGAAAATAATGACCCTTGAGAATTCCCATTTCCAGGAAGATGCTGTATTTTACCATTGTGACCAACTCAACAAACGCCATCGCGTTCTGTCTTTATTACTGTTGAGCAGTGTCTTATACCTTAAAGGGCCCTTTGAAATAAGTGGTTTAATTGTAAATGAAGTTAGTGCTCAACAGTTTTCACTGTTGCTAAATATGTGACTTTACAAACAATGCCATAAAAATTATAAGTATTTTAAAATGTCCCACTTCTTTCGTCTATAGAGTAGGAAGCATTGCACTTTAAAATACCAAAAATAATCAAGAGGACATGTTAACCATCTCTTAAGAGTGCTTAATTTCAAAGCCAATAAACTAAGCTGCTGAATTTTTGTCCTTTGTTTTAGGCAGTGATAGTTCTGTTGCATAACTACAATTAGGAAACTTCAGAACACTCCAAAATGTTACAGTATTCTGTGGATGGAAATGCAGGGTTGTTTTTCATTTAGTTTTACAACGGGGAAGGGGCGTTGGAATAGCAGCGTGTCACCTTTTTTAACATCTAGTTTATGATTCATTCTAAAATATTCTTTCATTTGGAATTAACTTCAGATATTCCTGTTCTGACTAGCAGGGTAAATATTTTAGTAAGGACTTTTTAGAGAGAAATTTTGACAGTAACATACTCCTCCCTTAGTGTTACAAAGGAAATACATGCTATCCAAACACAGAGTTGGCATTTTAATGGAAATGGTTCCAAAAGAATATGTAGAACATTACAAATGTAAAATGCAGTTAATGAAAAAGTATACAGATGTTTTTCATGCATTTAAATAAAAATGTCTGAATTGAATTCTGAAAATGTCAACAGTGATCTCTGAGCCATATGCTTGTTATTACAATAGTAGGTTGTGTATAGCTGTCATTCAGTGAGAAACAACACAGACTGAAAGGGAAAATATATATAAAAACATTAAGTTAGAGGAGAGACCGTGTTACAAAGCATTTCGTATTATGTTTTTGCCTTGCTTAGAAGATACCACTTTTTCTTGCTTTTTGTTTGCTCACATAATTCCTGCTGATGTCTAAAACACTTACTGAAGACATAGGAAAAGGAGAATAGAGGCCAAGCTGCGTGGGCTGTAGTGAACCAAAACTGCAGAGAGATGCATGCTTCACAGAGGGTTTAATATGAAAATAAAC
Organism: Fringilla coelebs; assembly: GCF_963513975.1. NCBI lineage: Eukaryota > Metazoa > Chordata > Aves > Passeriformes > Fringillidae > Fringilla > Fringilla coelebs. The sequence continues at coordinate 129,753,246 of NC_140028.1, forward strand.
CACAGTTTCTTTGCTTGGTTTCTGGAGCAGAAAGTCGCAAAACAAGCAGAAAACTTCTGGTTCTAGATGAAATGGTTAGTTTAGTTTCCTTACATCTTCTGCTCTGAGTGTTTCAGACCTTAACTTCTATTTCAATGAAAGGCATTTAGACCTAGCTTGACTTAGGTTTATCTCTGTGAAGCTGGGGCCTTGGAAAATATTTCAGAAGTAGTTTTAGCCTTATGTTTGCATTTTGTTCTTTTGCAAATGTGGTAGAGGTAACCTTGATTTGCTAATTAGTGAAGTCACGCTTTATTGTGACGGAAAACTAAGAGCAGTCCTTCAGTGAAAATAACAAAGACCTACCCCATGGTGATTGATGAGAACGTTGTACAAGTGAAATGAGCTGGAAAGTCATCATCTTGTCTTTTCCTTTGCCACAGGAAAAGCATAACAGAGAGATTTCTTTTCTTCTGGTCCTGATAAGGAATCTAACGAAGCATAAGGAGAGGTTACAGAGCATGGAAATGTGTCACACCCAGCTGCTCACTAGCTTGCAAAGCTGCAGTAAATAATACAGTTGCTATTTAATAAACAAAGGAAAACAGAAGTCCTTTGATAGTGATCCCTAGCCTCTCTCATTTGTCCTTCTGATGATACAGTTTGTTTCTACTTAATTGACTGTAGTTTTGGAGTAACACAGAATTTGATATTGGATTGTATGATTTGTAATTACTTTGTTGTTGTTGTTGTTAAGGAAAGCAAATTTTCCTGGGACCTGAGTACAGACATATGTGGTCCAGGTTGTCTGGATCATTGCTACTTTTTTTCTCCTTGGTTCTCCATAAATAGTTACAGTAAAGACACGCTGGAATGAATACATGTCGTTTTATTTTCCAGGTTTCATAATTAATAGCGTAGTTTTCTGCTTGTCACAGGTTACCCTTTTGAGAAGCAATGTTGTGTTTGCCCCAGGCTGCATTTACCATTTATCATAATTTATGACACTTTGTTTTCAAAAGACAAATCTTCATGGAAGGAGTTTGTTCCATTGATTGGCTCTTTTTGCACACTAACTTCTGACATAGCAGTGTCTTTTTATTTAAAATGTTGTAAAGTTTGTTTTGTTTAATATTTTGGGAGGTGAAGGGAGGAAATATCCTCTGCCTGTGAAACATCGAAGGCCATCTTCTCCTCTCCAAGAAAGACTGTCAGTTCTCACCCCCAAGGTAGAGCTGATTCTTGTCTGCTGTGATAACATTAGGAAATAAGTAGGCTCATGGCTCATTGTGTCACTGTCATTTGAAGATACCTACTTTTTTTTAGAATCAGTCAAGTCTTCAAAAGAAAACAAGGCAAGAAAACAAGCACACTGATGTGTGCTAATGTAAATGAGTGTCATTTTGCTCAGAACTGTAGGAGCTGTGGCACATGTCACTTTGGAGAGACTGGGCAGATGTGTGGGACCATCTCCCACCGCTGCAGACATCACAGTCACAGCACTGCCTGCTGCAGCTCGTTCTGTCTGAAATCAGGAGAGGGGCTGCTGAGGAGTGCTGGGAGCTGGCATCTGCCAGTGACCTGCTTTGCCTGGTTGTCACCTGGGCTGTGGAGGAAGCAACCCAAAGAGATGGAGTAGGGCCACAGGCCCTGGGAGTGAGTGGAACAGGGTGCAGTGCAGGCATGGCAAGAAGCGTCAGAAATGGGAATGGGGGAGGAAGGGGCAGCAGGACTCATGAAGGGAGGAAAGAGACATTAAGGAAAAGGTGAGAAATAAAAGAAAGGAGAAAGTGATAGAACATGCAAGTGCAATGGAATGGGTAGCCATTTCCCTAGTCTGGTGCTAACAGCAAACCTCTCATTCTTTCAGTAAAAATAAAAGTCTTCATGTATATGCTCTATTCCTCTTGCAAAATATCTTCTCTTTGCCTTGTCTGTAGGATGAGGTGCTTGCCTGTTCCCTTTTTAAAGCTGTTGGTTCAGGAGCCATTGTTTTTTTAATTCAACTTAATAGACTTGCAAATTAATTGCTGCTGTAAACATGGAGAGCAGCTTGATCTGTGAGCGCTTCCAAGAAGCTATTATCTTGTTTCCCACTTTTAATTTAGGTGTAGGAAGGCATCAGTAAGGTGCTCATCCTGAAGAATATTTTGAGAGCTCAGACAATGCTCTTAACAGTATTGCAAAACTATATGTAAAGTTCTTAGATGGGAGATTCTGGGCAAGCTGATACCAGTAGACTCCTCTCAGGTTTTTCTTTGAAGCCTGTTTTTTCCTGTGAATTGCGTAAAAAGCAAATCTTTCCTCTTCTGTATATCTTTGATTTTCTTCAAGCTTGTTAAGCCTTTATAACTGAAAGCAAAATCTAGTTCTTTGGAGTATTTAACAAACATTAACTAGTTAATCTTTGCAACACTCATGAATTAGTTAACCATTATCCCTGAATTTATAATACAGAGCAAGAGAGGCAGCAAAGTTAAATGTATTCCGGTGACTAGACCCCAGTGTTGAACCATTTTACAGCACGTAGGAGCATCATGATTCTTCTGCTGTGCCAAGTACACTGCGAGCAGAAAAATACAATATTGAAGCAACTTTTAAAAAGTACACAGTTGAGCTTTACTTACTATGCATTCCATGGAGAGATTAGGAAGGGATTGTCTTCTTACTGTCCTCTGTGTTCACATCTTTAATGAAAGCTGGTAAGTATTTATTAAAGGAGCGTCTAACTTTAGAGAATAGTAGTATTTTGATGCCTGGTGTCATGCTGACATTTTTGTCTCAGTGAAGGTTGGTTACCTCTCTCTGAAGGTGCTGTTGCTTCCAGTGACTGTGGGAGGAAAATGGGAATAATAAAAATCAGTGGGACAAGCTTAGGTCTTTGAAAATTGATGGGTAGAGTCCCAGTAACTTCACTGGACTTCATTGTGTCTAATATGGAGACATCTTTTTCCTCAGCATGCAAGTGCCATTCATGACTCTGCCGAATTCCTCAAAGTTTCTACGATGGAAGCTCTCAAAGTTAGGTCCAAACTCTACAGTAACCTTAATTTCGAATCCGAGAAAGTGACTCTGCTGTCCTGCTTTTACAGTGCCTTGAGCCTGATGTATCTGTGTAAGCCACAGATACATTTCCTTGTGTATCAGGAAATCTCCAGATCAGGCCTGTGTTATAATAAGTTTAAACAAACAAAAATTGCTTGAATGAGTATATAACTGTGAAGGAGGCCTAGGAATTAAATGATTAAGTCTTACTGATTTTAAATCACGGTTGTGTTCCCAGTCTCTGGGATCCTATTGACTGCTTTTTTCTCAGTTTTAAAAAAAAGCGTAACTTGTTTTCTTGTTGCCATCAGGTCAACAGCCTATGCACTTTCAGTGGCTACTATTTTAAAAGGCAACTGAAGAGAGAAATAAAAGGAACAATCTTGAGCCTTTTGTGTCTAGCCAAGGATCTGACAATTTTCAAAAAAAGTCTGGACTGAAAGGTACAAAGCTGCCTTGGGTGGATGAGATCAGATCATCCAAATCCCTTCTGAATGTCCATCATTCATAGGAATGCTTCTAAAGGCTCATCCTTGGTTGTTTTGTATCAGCATATAAACAAGTCAGCATAAACACTACAGACAGATTCAACAAGACATTCTGTAGAAATGTCAGTAATGTTGCCAAGGTGTTGACAGACCATTAGGAAGAGTAGTCTGTCATAAATCTCTGTATATTTACATGATTTGAGTGCTCATTTGGACCAGAATCCATGTGGTCTGAGCTGTTTGTGCATGATTTTGAGCACATCAAGATGTTAGCCTTCGTTGTGAGGTTAGTCCTTCTTGCACTTAGGTGACAACATAGGCCAGTCATCTTCCAGGGTCTTCTGCATTTCTAATGGTAGCTTAAGTTAACAGTGCCTAAGATAAATTTACAGATCTACTCTTCTAAGATGTTTCACCACCTAAGTCCGAAGCTGCTTGTAAAGCATTCTTGATGTATGTGCACAGCGTTGTTTCAGCTTTCTAATCACTGACCAGCTGGCTTGTTAGTGAATAGAGCTGTGGGCCCCTTGCCACATTTCATGTGAGGTCTTGGCTGGGTGGCCAAGCAGGCAGCCTGCAGCCAGTGTCAAAGCAATTCAAGAGGTATTGGCACAGCAGTGTCCCCATTAATTTCTGCTTGTCACATGCTGTCATGCAAGTTACACCAGAGAGGAAATGACCGTTAAAAAAAAAAGTATGCTTGTGGCACTTGGTCCCCTCCAGACGTTATCCCCGAGGTTAAACAAGTGGATACAATTAGCTGCTGTCCACAGACAGCTGCAGGGAAGGAGAAGCTGAGATCTGGGCCCCACAGCAACGTGTCCTTCCTGTTAGCAAGGAGTGTTGTCTGTCAGCATATGCCATATTATAACCCTTCCTGGAGTTTGAGGAAATCAGGAAGAGCTGTTATGGCCGATGGCATCAGGAGGGTGCTGGTAAAGAGCTGTAGTGCTGCTGGGGCAGCGTTCTTCCTAGAGAAGAGGGTTTGTTTGTTGATACCTTTCCTCATAAGGACTGGTGTTAGAGGCACAGGAAGACAATCATCTCATTGGTGATTGATAATTTACTGTAGTTGTAGATTGTGGCAGGCAGTGTGACAGTGATTTCTGTGCACTCCTCCCCATAGCATACTGAAGTAGTTCAAGGGAGTCATGTCCAGCCTTGTGGATCGTTGGGGTGGACTGATTTCTCTGATTACATCAGGAGAGCTTCCACGAGGATTGCAAGTGATGATATCCCAAAATACAAATGGGTAGTAATGCAAAAACAGAGACTCTGAAGAGGAAGGGAGGATGATATCCCACAATGAGAAAAGGAAATATATACAATTAGGAGCAATTTCAAATCTGTTTTTAAAAACTGAAAGCACTAAGGTGATAGAGATAAGGGTGCTATCACAGTGCTCCAGAACACAATGCTCCAGAACAGATTGATTTAGTCAAGCTAAAGTCTGGATTTTATCTCAGATGAAAGAGGCTCACAGTATCAGCTGAAGGAAAAATGTGACTTACCCTGTTAAGAAACATAATTAAAGAAGCTGTAATTATATGAAAAGTGTGCTCCAGAATTCAAACTGCAATGTGACCTGCTGTGATGCTTATATACCAAATTTGTGCTAGTGTCAGTCCCTAGACTAGAAGAGTCTTCACAGCCAATGCATAAAAATCATATGTGCTATTTCAAGTCATTTGTACGGAACTTTACCAAATGGGTGAGGCAGTAAAGAATTTGGGGGATTTCATGATACATTTTAGTCCTCAGCTCTTTCAGATGGTTTGAGAAATAAAAGCACAGAGTAGTAACAACTTGTCAAACCAGGAAGCTCTGTGAGAAACTGCTGTTTCCAATACAGTTATAAAAAGCTTGTAATAAAAGAAAGGAAGTTTCCCAGAAGGTATTTGGGGATGTATAAAACTGTGATATCATCATCCAGAGATAGAAGAAACATGAGTGTTTTGCTTATCTAGGCTCAGATCCATAAAACCTGTTAAAAGCTGTGCCTTGTTTTTTTCTGCAGGGCACAAAGAGTTGAAGGGTTTGAAAAAGACTGTTAATCACAAAGTTACATTTACCTGCTGTAAAATTTTCCCATACGGGACAAGTCTTGCTAACAATGCCAATTTCTGTCAGAATATTAAAACAAACTTCCCCTCTGTTCAATTCTCATGTATTTTATCTGACAAATACCAGTAGCCACATGGGAAATGCTGTGTATTTCATTTGCATGTTTGGTAATTCCACTTTGACAGGAATTTTTGGTACACTGAATTACTGAACATAAGCAGAACAATAATTATGTAGGTTTCTTTTCGGTCATGCATGTTCTTCTCATCAAATATGAAAAATAGCAGATGAAAAAGTAAAACTTGAAAGATCTAGATTGCAAACTGACTTGACAGGTGTTGAACTATAAAGTTAGAAATTGATGCGGAAGGACTTACATCAACTTAAATAAAATGTATCCACGTGTGTGCCCAAGCATGTGTATGTACTTATGTCCCCCAGAGATGTTAAGTAGACATGTTATATACTGAAATTGGTCTTTGGTTCACAGCTACTGAGATCAGCCTGGGAATCTATCAGCATTACGGTTCTGGTAAAACAGACAACTACTTAGATTAAAATTTACCAACCCATAAAATATGAATCCAGGTGCTTAAATTAAGGAGGGTAAACAGAAGGTTACTCAGAGCAGTTCCTTCAACACAGTCAGGGGCATAAATTGTGATAGTCCAATCCTACTCATGTTGCCTTTGCTGCTGCTGAGCTCTGGTGTTTGAGGAGTGTTTGGAGCACTCCAAAATATGTTTGGTCAGGCTCTCCTGTGGCAGTTCTTTTCTACCTCAGAAGGAACAGTTGGCAAGTTTAAGCAAAGGGACTAGAACATGTAAGCCTGCTGTGGCTGTGGATTGAGTTCAGTCTTATGTACAGGTGCACAGCAAGGGAAAACAGTTTACTAAAGGCTATGAGATACATTCATGGAATTCAGTCATAAGATTACAACCATGCAATAGCATCAGCAAGCCTCAAAGCTTTTCAAATACTACTGTGGACCTTCGTAATTCAGTTAAAATGTTGGATTTTTCATGAATCTTGTGCACAGTTACAGTACTTTTGATTGGGACTGACATATAATGGTCATAATATATAGGCAGGTCTATGCATAATAGTGGCATTTGCTATTTTTACTAGGCTAGCTCTGAACTAATTGATCAATTATTGTATTTCAAAGTAATTTATTTAGGTCTTTCTAATCTTGATTACCTTGCTACTTCCAATAGCAATCAAAGCAGTCTTCAAAACAGTAGTTCTATAGATTGCACTCCTCCGGGTATTTTATCTTTTAAATTGCTACACAAATAATTCTAGCTGTTAAAAAAAAAAACAAACACAGAAAACCAACGAAACACGAAACCAAACAACACAACCATATTCATTTCATTGTTTATTGCAGTGGACTACTCTAGATAGCATTGTCTTCAATGGGATTATTCAAAACATTATAATGCATGTATACATACATGCATCCTTTTGTGAGTGTGCGTGTCTGTAGGGTTCTTCATCCTAACAGTTGGATAATCCAAAATCCCTTTATGAGCTGTGCTTGCTTTCTTACAAAAGCAGTTAAAAATAGATTAGAGGCTGAGAATGTTAAAATATATTTTAACATACCTTTTAATCTACTCTCAAGTGCATTAAAGTACGTTTCATATGATTAAAATAGTTTTACAATTCAAAGATAATTGCACAAGTGTATTACTTCATGTTTAAAAATATATGTAACTTAATTATTTTTGAACAAATTATTTACCTTTAGATATCAGCACAGAAAACACAACCACTTAATAGACCAATTCCTTGCATGTGCTTATCAGACATTAATAATACACTAAATAAATTGAGAGTACCTTTCTCTGCACAGTATTTTAGTCTATGAATAGAAAATGAATATATTATCTTGTATAGTAAGGTTGATTAATAGGGCTAAGTGAATAGATCATTTGGATTTATTGTTCTCTTATCAAAACAATAAACATATTTAAATTGAAAATGCTGTGAAGTTCACATTCTCTTGGTACTTGCTAGCTAATTGACAGGAGTATCACAGCAGTCTTCTCTTCTGAGGAATGACCCTTACCCTGTGAATACTTTTATGGAAAGCAATAGGATTACTCTGAAATAAAGAGTTACTCCATGTAAAGAAGATGAAGAGCTCTGTATCCCATATATATTTGGTTGGATCGTGGCTGAGTCCTCAGAAGTTATGATGTGGCTAGGAGAAGGCAAAGACAGCCTCCTCATCCCCTTTCTTAATGCCCTGCAGGGAGACTGATCAGAATAGCTTTCTTCTGAGAAAAGGAACAAGGCACGAGGGCAGGGATCTGTCTGCCTCTTACTGTGCCCCCGCCACTGCACTGAGCCAGCTGCATGGAGAAGAGTATCCTGCAGCTCCACAGACAGTGGCAAATTGCATCTGCCCCCACCATCACAGTCATGGCATTCTAGATAGGTTGATGTGATGGGTTCCCAGCCTAGTGTGAGGACAAAAATTAAAACAGAGAATCACCGCATTTAACAGGGAATCACTACATTATTGCTAATGCCTTTGGGATTCAGTGTAACAACATTAATCATGTCCTTTGCTATTCATGTATCTGTACTGTGTAATTCCTCAGGAATGCCATTGTTTTTTTGGCATTAATTAATGTTGACTGTTTGTTACAAAGTATCACCATAGAAGGGCTGTAATTATTCTGCTTCAAAAATAGGCTTCAGAGAATGGGACAGCTCTTTAAACTTTCGTTCCAGCATGTGTAAAATCACCCTTTAAATTGGAAGCAGTTCAGTGATTGAGCATTCTATATAACTGAATAGGATATGAAAGAAGCCTCATCTTCTCCCGTTCTGCTCTGAGAAGGTCCTGTTACAGTGAGAGGCAGTGAGCCTTTTAATGAAACTGCCTTGACTGATTCATCGCACATTGCTGTCTAAAACTCATCCCCTTTGTTTACACTTGTGGTTGCCTTTTACGCAGACACTCCTACAGGGATTGTTCAGGATGAGTATTCCAACACCTGCCATGTGAAATAGGGGCATTCCATTCTGCTCAGCAAAAAGAAAAACGAGTTGCAGATAGACAGAAACTTTGGGTGAAGGATGCAACTTGTGAAGGTGCATGAGGTACTCCACAGAAGAGTAGGAGAAGCGTTAGGAGATGCCAAAGGATTGTTATGCTTTACAAAATATTAGCATAGAAATAGAGCTGAAAGAGGAAAATACACCAAAAATGTATAAACCTGTGTGTTAGTACAAATTTAGGGTCTATTGTCGTTTGCAAGGCTTTGTACTCTGTTGTTTTTATTTGATGACACAACTGAGTATATTTGTAGGTTTCCACTGAATTACTCTCTTTGATATTAGGAACTCCTATCACTCTAACAAAGGACAACCTGCTTAAAGGTTTTTCTTTCTTCACATTGTAGCCAGCGGAGGAAAAGCATGCGCTTCACAGAAGGAGCAGCCAGTCATGAGTGTATGTTACCTCAGGGTGCATGTGTTCTCTGAAGATATATTGCTCTTGGTGTTTTCCTTCAGGTTGCGTCTCACTTTGTTCCCCTTTACCAAGACAAAATCTAGCATCCCTACTTCACCATGGTGGTGGGTTAGCCTACTCCAGCAGTCAAACTCCCATCCAGGCACTCACTGACTTCTTCCACCTCAGCTATAGAAAGTAGAGAGCAACAAGGAGCAAGAAAACTCATAGGCTGAGATAAGAGAGAAGGATTGCTTACCAAGTACCATCATGGACAAAATAGATTTATCCTGGGGAAAATCAACTTAGTCTAATGCCATTCAAGGTAGATACTTGCTAGTTCAAGTGGTGGGCAAAAAAAGAACAGGTATTCAAATAACACTTCCTCATGCCTTTTTCCAGGCTGTACCTAACTTCTGAATCTCCCCAGCCCAAGCAGCACAGGAGCAGCTCCTTTCTCCTGCTCCTTCCTCTTCACTCTTTGTGCCTGCTGTACCCTAGGTCATCTCCACAGGCTGCAGTTCCCTCGGGGGTATCTGCCGTGTGGATAACTGCTCCACCATGGACTGCTTTCTCTTTCTCCTCTACTTCTCTTCCTCCTCTCTCACCTTGGTGCTTCCTGTGCAGTTTCTCACTCCCTTTGTTCTCTTCTCCTCTTTCCCTGCAGCCTTTTCTGCCCTTGAATGTTCCTTCGTGGCGGGCGCAGCCGCGCGCTGCGGTGGGTCCGTGGGAGCTGGCTGGAGCTGAGCGTGTCTGGCAGGGCACAGCCCCTGGTGTCCCCTGGCTGGGGCCTCTGCTGTCCTGGCTGCTGGTCCTAGGCATGACACTGAAACCAGCTCCATAGTTTCTTTTAGTTTCTTTTGTCTTTGAGTAGATACTTGAGTGTTTTGGTTGACAGCCGTGCCATCCTCTTTTGAGTTAGTTAGGCAGAGTCCTCCAAAGAATCTGGCAGGTCTTAAACAAGCAGTAAGTTGCTGCAGATAATTAACAGATATTTTTCTTGGGAGTCAAGATGGTGGGTCACTCTTAAAGGATCAGAGTGGTATTTGAAAGCCAATGGCTTGGAAGGGATTTATGGATCAGATGGTGGAGGAGGGTTAAGAGGGGTCAGTGAAGCATAGAGTCAAGAGGGGTAGGACAAGGTGGAGACAAAAATGTATAAGAAATCCGGGCTTTCTGTTCCTGCTGCCTGAGTCAGGAAGTACAAGCCATTAATATTGCCTTTGGCAGAGGCAGCAGAAGCAGCTGCTCAGCCTAGCCCCAAGCCCAGCCCCATCCTCACTGGGGACAGAGGAGGAATATGCAGGATATTTTTCTGTGTATTATTGACACTCCTGACATAATATGGTGTAGCTTGAAAAGTTCATCAGAATTTGGTCCTGGCATTCAGAGCTGATAAATTCAGTAAATGTCAGACTGAGCAATCGTTGTCAATACCTTATATGGTGGAACAAGCAGAGATGCAGCATTTCCATAAAAAAATTCATTCCTGTTTTCATTATGAGACTTTTACAAAATTAAAGCTACATGTTTTGCTCTAAAGAAGTTGTACTTGTTCATTGCATTCCAAAATAGTTTTCAATTTTCAGTTTTCAGTTGAGTTACACGGTAATATTTTATATTTGCACATAGATGGCATTGAAAATGTAACCTGAAAAAGAAAAAAAAGTAAACCTGTGATTGTCTGAAAGTAATTGCAGTGGGATAATGTGTGCATGTATCTTCAACTTGAGCAACAGCCAACTATCCTAGGTTTTGTGATGGCAGAAATCTCTAATCTGAAACAACAGGCACATTCTGTGTCTTTGTTTGCAAACATACAATATCCAAAGAGCACTGATAAACATAAGTAGAGGTTTGATCATGACTCATTAGAGCTTGTTCCTTCAATCTCTTAAGACACAAAGGTTTTTGTTTGTTGCATAGAATTGATCGTTTTTCAATTAGCTTTTGAAATATGATTGTCCCTAAATATGATTGTCCCTGTAATTCCAAAGTGTGGTATGCCTATCTACCGCAGAAAATTTCTCAGTTTAAAACAGAAATGGAAAAAACTAATCCTTGAGGCACATGAAGACTCTCCTGCAGTTTTTTCTAGAACTTGGTAATTGAGATAATACTGGGTATTCGTCACTAATAAAAATGGATGCATTTCCGTTAGATGAGTGAAATTATCCTGATTTAATTAGGTAGTGATCTGGCTTGTGCATGTTTACAGCCTTTATCCAATTTGTTAGCAAAGGTTAGTATCTTCTGATATTAGTTACAGTGTCAAAGAAAGCACAGATCCCAGACCCTGCCTTATGTTTCTTGAAGTGGCTGACCAAGTGAATGAAATAATTTTCCAAAAGCAAGGCCTGATGGTTTTTGACTAGGCTTGCAGGCATCATGAAATTTTAAACTGCTGCATTTGTTTTTTTCTATTTGAAGTTCATAATAATAAGCCTATGATTTTGGCTTCTGCTCTAACTTGCTGAGAATTTAAAAGCAGGGAATCATGAATAGCAAACAGTCTTTTTTCATCCAAGTGCCCTTCTTTACACACACAAAACTTTGGGTTGTTCTTCCAGATAATTTTGAACTGATATCTGGTAATACTGATCATAGAAAGTAATAAGTGTAATCAACAGTCCCACCTGAATACTGGAAAACAGCTTATATGGACTAACCCTGAATTTCCTGGAAGAGGATATATGGCACTTTTTTCCCTCCAGTTGCTCTTCTTCTTTCTAACACCTTTTAAATTTACACTCCCAGTTCACTTTTCTGCAGCATGTTTTATTTTTTGTGTGTGAAGAGAACTTCTGTAAATGATATTCATCTTTTGATTCTGATGGGTAGAGAGAAAGATATACCAGTTTCCATTTTCAGATATTTTCTTTTTTTACCTGTGGCTGGAAGAAGACTTTGAATTTAGAACCTGAAGGCATTGCTTGAATCTTGGAATGACCAGAGCAGAATTGTGTTAGGGTGAGCTTGAGGAAGAAAGCTGAAACAAAACCAGCATCAGTTGTTGGAAAAAATATTCTTGATATGTTTGGTAACTGCCTGAATGAGTTGACAGAGTTGACAAATGAATAGGATACATAAATGTCGCCAGAAAGGAACTTGCCAGGGTCTACTGACTAATACTTCAGTTCTTTAAATAATTTTCTTATTTGATACTATGTCAACATGGAATAAAACAGAAAAAAAATTGGCCCAAATTCAGTGAAACACTAAGTTCATATTTTAAATAACCATATGCCTAAATGTTGTTGGCATGTTTTTCATGTCTGCAAGACTGATCCAAAGACTTTTGGGATTTGGTGAAAACATGGCACAGAGTGACCAGATATTGCATACATTAATTCTACTGATAACTGAAACCTGCAGAGCTGTAGCCCAAGTTCTTACAAATTTCTGAACTGCAAGAAAAACCTGTATAGTTTGTGTATTTCTTTTAAAGTCCAAACAGTATTATACCAGTTGTCAAAATTTTTGGTTCCCAATATTTTTCTGGGAAAGCAAAGGAAATAAAAGGCATAAGCTAGCAGGAAATGGAGTTCTCAGTTCACCACCTTCCTTCAGAGGTGATAATAATTTAATACTGTCACAGCATCCATAATTTCATGGTAAAATCTCTGTAGTTGGGGTTTTCAAATAAAAGTTGATTCTTTTTTGAGCTGACTGTATACAGAAATGGCCTTGTTTTATCAGAGGTCAGATGAGCGCTTCCAAACTTAATATCTATATATTATGTAATATTTTCTATGTAAGTGATCAGGAAACATCACAAAAAAGGAATTATTTTGTATTAAATTACTTAGGAATATCTCTAAAGCCTACCTTAAAAATGCATCCAACTTAACCAGTATTATCAAGCTGAATGTTTTGAGCTATTTTTACATCCATGTTCAGATATAATTCCTTTCAGTAGTGTGCTTTGAATATTTACTTGCAACATGCCCAGGTCCATAGAGAAGAACAAAAACAACCAACCTCAAGTTATCCTTCCTCCCTTTTCTTTTCATGCCATGCCCTTCTCCAAGATCTTTTTGGTTGCTAACAACAGGATTGTTGCATGGTTTATGGAAAAGGCATATGTCACCAGCATACACAGAACTGCAGTTTCATGAGCTCAAGTCAATTGCATGCAGAAAATAAACTTCTTTGTCCATTTTTTTTTCTTTCTTATTGCAGCATCTTCTTGTAACTGCCTGTTCTGCAAATATAATTTTCAAGTTGACAGTATCCTTCTAATTTGGAATGCAGGGGATTTCTAGTATTTGGTTTTGAGTCTGCTGGTTCATTCTTTTCACATTACTAAGATTGTCAAAACATGAGTAGAGATAAAATAGTTTCTTCAGCTGTGGAAATGTCATGGAAGATTGTATCACCATAACAAAACAGAAAGAAGAATCAGGATTATGATTATTACACTGTTTTAGTGCTAAACTTTCATCTAAAGGTAATTTTTGTCCTATTCAGTAAATTCTATACAACAGGTTTTGCCACCTGAACCTTTTCCCTCTATAACATTAAATAAAATTAAGTTTGCCACTTAAACAGTTTTTCTGTTTGAAACAGGTCATTATGCCTGTTAAAATGAATGATAAAAATTCACTTCACCACGGAAGGGCAAAGCATAAGCTGGTGAGAATACAAAGAGCACAAAACTGCTATGTACTTCTGTTACTTGGACAGCATTCTTTTGAAGTTGTCCAGGGATTTAGAAACATGCTTTTGCTATTTTTTAAAGTATATTGATTTATCTTTATACTAGTGTCAATCAACCTCAGATAGTTCAACTAGAAACCATACACTAACTCGATAAGGACATTGGTTCTGTTCCATTCATTCTTGCAACATCCTGACCGTTTTACATTAATAGTTGGTTTTATCTCCTGTACACGTATTTAAGTCACTGTTTATTAAATTAGTTTTTCAGATTATGACAGGGGATTTACTTGTTTGCCTGCCACCTTGTCTTGATAACTGAATATTGATTTTATCTTTATATATAGGATATGATGCTTCAGCTGTTTCGGGGACTGGATTTTCTGCATTCGCATCGTGTGGTGCATCGGGATCTGAAACCCCAAAATATCCTTGTTACCAGCAATGGGCAGATAAAGCTAGCTGACTTTGGCCTTGCACGAATCTACAGTTTTCAGATGGCTCTTACCTCAGTGGTAAGTTTCTGAAGGATTTTATTTTTCTGTTAGCATTGCAGTCTGAACCATGTCTACAACTGAAGTTACTTGTGTCTCTGAAAACAATTGCTTACCAGCCAGGATTGAACTTGTGGTGATTACATTGTAATCAAGTAATCAGTTTCTGACTACTGGCTCTAATTCCATCGTGACTGATTACAGAGGGGATAGGTATGTGTTAGTTTTCTGAAACTCCCATCTGTTAAGCTTCTGTAGTGATACTGTCTTCCTGTGTAAATTAAGTCAGACCCCTATGGTTAAAGTTTCCGAAGTATCCATTTTAAAATAAAGCTCTTGCTGAATCCCAGGTATTTTGCCTGAAAAAGCCACACAGATACTTGTGAAAATGCCACACATCGTGCTCAGATTTTCCACCTCTGTGAGTGTGCATTCAGTGCTTCCTTCCATATGTTACTGAATGATTCCAAATAGGGTTGCGCTGGAGGAAGCTCAAGTGGATCTGGGGGCCAAAAATCACAGCTGTTTCCCAAGCCAGCTGTTAAAGAGGACCCCCAGTATCACCAGGTCTCTTGCCACTGTTGCCCCTCTCCCACCAGCCCTCTTGGTTGTCCTTGGCTCAGACATGAGCTCACTTGCAGATTTTGCTCTCTCCTCCATTAATGCTGGAGAAACCCTGCCAGCTCCTTGCTTTTTGACCCCATTTCCACACTTGCTGGCCCTGCCCCCAGAATCAGCTGCTGTTGCTTGGCACAGCATCTCTGGAGCATATTGAGGAGCTGCCATGCTGTGTGCATGTTGGGTATCTTTAGGGTTTGTTGTCTGCTCATGGTTTTTTTGTTTTCTTTTTCTATTCTGAGTATCCCAACTGCCATGACAGTAGCTCTCACAATAAAGACAGAAAAGGCAGAACTGCTGAAAAGAGAAACTGAAAGGGTCCACTTTGCATTTTACACCATACTGTAAAAATTACCTGGCTCATGTTGATGAGAAGCAATTTGTTCTCATTGTTAGTTTGTGCAAGGGTCTTCCCATTGTCATGTGATGTAACTATGGTCATCTGGCTTCAGGGTGAACGAAGGCAGGAAGCAACAGAAAATTACATCATCTTGCTAAACATAGGGAAGTATCCTTGTCACATAAAACATTGTAAACCTGTGGTTTAGGGCTAGTTTTTTTCATTGCCTGTACGATGTTGTTTAGTCCAAAGGTGAAAGAATCTGGATGCTGGGAAGACTGGTCATGTAACTCAAAGCAGAAGAAAAGGAGAGAATGGTTCTTCCTGAATTGTTCTTATTTTGTTTCCCAGCTACCAGTCAGCACCAGCTTCAATGAGTATTTGTGTTGGTGCATAAAATCATTTAGGCTAAAACTGCAGAATGCTGCAAGGTTTTCAGACAGACATTTTTGAAAAGTTCTGCATTAAATGAGGAAAAAATACATACAGAACTGAGCAGGAGTTTTTCCATGACCATGTAGCCTTCTTAGGAAGGAAGTTTAAAACACCCAGAAATCTACCACAGCAAAGAGAACACTGCCAGGATTTCTTTTAAAGTATGTTCATTTGCTCAAATATCTAATACTTGCCTGCTAGAAATCATGTGTTAAAAACCATGAGCTGGTACTCTTGGTGCTGCTGTGAACCAGAGATGTTCAGGCTAAGGGATTATCTACATTCAAGTTTGTACTGTGTTCAGATAAGCATCCAAGTGTCATTGCAGCTAAGCTAAAGAATATTAAAATAGTTGAATTATTCTGTGATCAGGGAGAAATCAAGTATATAGCATAGGTGTAAGTAAAAAAAAGACAAAGCCAGCAATGACACTGGTCTTCTTAAGTTAAAAAATTAATAGTTTCAAATTTAAGTTAAAAGTTAATAAGTATTTTAAAACAGTTTTCAACATCTTCAAAATAAACTTGTGTCCGAGTATATAGGAAACTATAAGGGTGTGTTACTTAGAATGTGATAAATGTGCTATGGTTTTTAATGTCAGTCCTCACTGCTCCTACAAAGTGATTGCAGGTTAGAAACTTATATTTAATGTGTTTTAGCTGTCAATTTTCCTTTTCTGATTTTAACTTCCACCTTTGGCTAACTCCTTCAGTCTGCAAATGCTTCTTTGTTTTTACCTCCATTGAAATGTAGTAGAGGAAACACAGCTAAACAAAATGGCTCCAAACCCCTAAACTTCTGGGTTTTAAACATAAAGACATTCTTGACTATACTATCCCAAAAATAGTCTAAATTGCAATTATTCACCGGGCAGGGAGTAAACTTTCATGGACTTCAGCAAGACCAGCTTGTTTTGAAGCATTTGCAGAAAAAAAGTATTGCATTATAAAAGACAGAATATACATATACACATATCAATTAATAAAAGTCAGAGCTTGCAAAGATTTGTGTTCGATAGTGATAGTGCAGACAGCCCAGTGATAAAAGACTATCACTGTGATCAATACAAGGGCTCTGCAGCATTTCCTTCAGAGGAGAAGCTTACTGCAAGATAAACAAGAATCATCTTTTGAAGTATCAGACCATTCCCAAGATGCATCCTCATTCATTGCTCACAAAGAAACTCTTCAGATGGGACAAAAAGAGCTTGCCATGAAAGTAGCCCAGTAAAAACTGATCCAGCCCAAGTGCTGTGGGTGCAGCAAATGGTATCTTCAGAGCAGTCTCTCTCCAACAGCTGGTTATTTACACAATGCTGAGGAATCCTTCTGGCAGACCGGTAGTCCAGGCATATTGCTGTCATTTAAAGAAACCTCTTGATATTTCTGTCAGTGAATGAATGAATGAATGAATAAAAGATTGAAACTAAGGTTACACAGGCTGGGGGGGCAGGGTGGAGATCACTGCTCCCAGCTGTGTTCAGACTGAGACCTGATACGAGGCTGAAATAACAGCATTAGGAGGAATGAGGTTGGGCGGGGTGTCTGAGCTGGTGGAGGGCAGGGCATGCTTTTGGTTTTGTGCAAAGTTAGACTCTTCCAAGTGTTGGTCTTGGCCCTTGGGGAAGTTTTGAATAGGCTTGTGATAACAGAGAAGCTCCGTAGGACAGAGGAGGTAGATTGATGTGACTGTGATTTTAGAGTTGGATAGCAAAAGCTAATGAACTGTCACATTTTTCCTGGCGCAGAAAAATGGGCCCTCCATTCTAACTTTCTCTGAGCAAAGGAGCAATTGGGCGTCTGGAAAATCTGAAGTTGTGTTATCAAAAAGGAGTAATCCATTTATCTATTTCTGATGACTTTTGACTGCATTAAAGAAAGGAAATGAAGCTGAATCATGGCATACAGGAATGTTAAGTGAGACAAATGCATGCAGTTGTGATCAGAGCATCTAGGTGGAGCTGAGGCCATCCAGCTCTTAAAACCTGGACTGTATCAGGATCTTGAGTGACACTGGCAAAACCTTAGTGTTTGTAACACACTTACAATACTTGCTTTGAAAACATGCATGCTTTACCTTAGATGTCAGCACACTGAAGGGTTTTTTTCCCCCATGAAATGCCAACAAAATTGGTTTATGTCTTCCTTTTTAAAAAAAACAAAACACTTGTTTTTAGATTTACCCAACACAGAAGGGAAAATACATCACTTTTTTTGCTGATGCTGTAAGTTGTTGAGTACTAGACCCAACTGATTAAATTTTCTGAAAAGAGAGGACGCAAAATATTCTGCAGTTACTTTCAGTAAATAATTTTAGATTATGCCAGGGTTTTATTTGAGTATTTCTTCAGGATAAAAACTTTCCATCCATTTCTGGCAGTCACTTCAGTGCAAATGGTTTACATGTCACATCATGCAAGAACTTGGATTTCATTTTGTTGGTATAGTAGCAAGGGAGCATAAAATAATTTTCACTAACAGGGCTTACTCTGTAAAAACACATATGTAAGCAACAAACCTGAAAATGACAGAAAAACTCTCTTCCAAAGAGCAATAAGTACTTCTCTGTTTCCTACCCACTGTTGCATTGTAGTTTTCCAGTAAATGCTCTCCATCAGTAAATAATGTAAATGTAAATGGTTGTCTGAGGCAATATGATTGATGAGAGCCCAGACAATTTTTTTTTTTGCTTTGCCCCGTCTTTTGTCATTTTTTTTCCTCTTTTTTTATGGCCACCTTTTCCAAGTCTCTTGCAGTGCAGCTTTAACCTGAGGTCCATTGAAGATCCCTAAATGGACCTGATTCAGCAATCTCTTTAAAGCTCCCAGTTATCATCAGGCATCAGAGGAGAACTATGAAAATTAAGCAACCACCTGCCACTGGTTAAACTAAGAGTTAAAGAGTGTCCTAATGAAATTAGTACAAATCAGTACAGTGATACTTGATTTTATCTCATGCATGATTTAAGGAGATGATAACTCTTCCCTCTCTGACTGGTGAAGTTGCACTGTTTTGATATGCCCTTCACTGTTGTGGGGAAGCACATCACCTGAGGTCTGGGCCCTCATCTCCAGTTCTGTCATTATGGTGCATTTGTCCAGTCCACCCAAATGTCCCTGGAAATGAAAATGAGACACAGACAGCCGTCCAGTGGATCAAAATAAGTGGGTTTGGGCTTTTCAGTGCTGCTGCTGGGAGCTTGTGGCTATTTAGAAGTGCAGTAAGATCAAAATTGTTGTCTTATTTAAGGAAAATCTGTCTTCCCTACTAATACACAGTTCTGCATGAAAAGTCCGTGTGTCTGGCTTTGTGAAAAAAGTAGTGAATTTTTCAGATATTTTAACATCTGCTGGGATCTTTATTGCATCCTCCCAACACCCTCTAGGAAGGTTATTTCTATCACATAAAATGAGTCATTTATCTCTGGAGTCATCTTAAGAACAAAAATCATTATCAGCATGTTGACTGTAAGGTCTGCAGATAAGTAAAAACATTTTAAGATATATTTATGATGCCTTGACTCAGATGAGATCTTCACTAAGAAGACCCAAATTTACATGAAAATAACAATGACAAAACAGATCATTCAATTTCACAGTATTAATCAAAGGGCAGTATGGAAATACACATTAACAAAGTTAGGAAATCAGAAGTTTCTTATTCATCTACATTATAATAATATAAGATCATTTTCAAAACCAACTTAATTTTTGTTACCCATCAGAAGAACCTTGTCTGGAAGGCTTGTCTGGAAGAGTTGTACTGGCTGCTCTCACAGAGACAGGGGATTTATGACAAGGTTGTTACTTCTAGAGACGTGTTCTAGAAATAATCTACAGGTGCTGTTTCACAGTGTAAGTAGATTTAATATTTCTACTGCTGCTGAAAGGGTGCCCTCCTTTTGACTGCACACTTCCATCAGTTCCCTTTCTTTGGCATTACTGGTTGCTCCCTTGCAGTCTGACTGAAAATGAACCCTGTATAAAGTAGTTACTAATTCCCAGGTGGCTTAGTAGACGCAAATCACTGTGTGGCCACAAGACTGAAAGCACTGACAAACAGGGGAGGGGGAGCAGAAAGATGGGGTCATCCACTCCCTAGACACCACCACCTTAGGTTTGTTGGAGTTAGTTATGAAACCACATCTGGAGTGTTCAGCTGAGGCCTTGTATAATTAAGGTAACTCAAAGATGGAAATGTTTTTCAGAACTTCGCAGCTCCTGCTGATTTACACTGTTCTAAAGGTGTTAGGTGAACCAGCCAGCTGGTTCATTTAAGGCTATTATTGTATCTGACTGTAACAAAACTTCTAAGGGCATCTGTATCAGTGTTTGAAATATTTTTTACCCCCACGGTGCCAAGACCTGCATTCAGCGCTCTGTGCTGTTCCTCTGCAGCTGATGCCAGGACTCACCCCTGAGACCTGTCAGGAATGCAGGGAATGCAGCCCTCTGCTCTGATTCAGACCCAGGTTTATCATGAACCACAAAAAGCCTATCTTTTAATCTTTCAAAGAAAGTAAATTATTTCACAGTAAACAAGCAAATTGGCTTCACATGAGAATATTTTCTGTGCCCTTTTCCAGAAAACCCCTTTCTAGAGTTGCAGAGATTAGAATTTATGATATGTGAGGACAGAGGTTGTCCACACTGAGCTGAGCATGTTTTGCAACGCTGCAGCTGCACCAGTGCAAGCCTGCAGAATAAATTTACCTCATCCTGGTGAAAAAAAAAAGGAAAACAAGTGCAACTTTGAGCACAGTTTATGTCAGAACAAAGGAGGTTTCTGTTGGGCTGGACCAAAGGTTGACTATTGCTCTGTCAAAGGGTAATGTTTAAGAAAGGATGCTCAAGAGGGAGAGAACAAAAAGCTCTCAGCAATCAGAAATGTAGCAATTTCCAACGCTAGAGCTTGTATCTAGATCATTGTCTATAAAAATTACTGAAGTACCCATCTTTCATAAGCTAACCTGCTTACTGTTTGAACCATTTCTACTCTGAGATGCAGTTTACTTTGTCACTGTGAGGAAGGCTTTTTATTTTGTTTTAAATCTGACACCTGGTATTACTTAGGTTCCTCTTAATTCTGCTTTTCTGAGGCATTGCCTTTTCACCTCAGGGTGAAATTTGGTGTCATTTTGCAACAGCCTAGTTCCATTGGTGCAAGAAAAATGGACTCAGTGGAAATAGGCCTTCATATGTTGATGTTAAGATAAAATAGCATGCTCCTCTTCTCTTCTCTTCTCTTCTCTTCTCTTCTCTTCTCTTCTCTTCTCTTCTCTTCTCTTCTCTTCTCTTCTCTTCTCTTCTCTTCTCTTCTCAAGATACAGTAGATATTAGTAATGGTACAGTAGTGCATCAGAAGTTTCAAAGAAATATCTGGTGAACAGACTGTAGGATATAGAACTGACTTTATAAGGAACAGGCCATGCTCAAGTCTGCTAAAAAAATCAGGGCAGAGGTTGTAAAAGAGAGAAAGGAAGGGAGAAAAGTACTACTGCATATTTTCTCTATATTTTAAAAGAGCATCCTGCTTTTGTGTGACCATACTTCTGTCTCTTGTTTTTAGATGTAAAAATATGTGGTGCATTTCCCCCACCCAGTGATTTACATCTTCTTTGTACTATTTTTCCGTTGATTTAAGTGGCTCTGTTTTTACATCTACTCCCAGAGATAATTGAGTGGGCTGGATTGTAAAAACAATTTGATTGTTTGACAAGGTCTCTCCCTGTGTATTTACAAAACTGTTCCCACATAATTTCAAACCATCCCGAAACACTAAAATACAGCCTCAGGTTATGTTCTTATCAGAGCACAAAGAATAAGCAGGCAGGGGCCTGTTTGGTACTTGAATGTGAGACATCCAAAGCAAGAGGAGCAGGCCAAGTAGCATACTGTCCTTGGAGCTCCTGGTACTCCAGAGTCAAGGCAGGTGTCCATACAGTGCTGACAGAAAGGCTCTTAGGGCTTAATGTGCAATAAAAATGAGTTGTTGGCACTTTTTTGCAGTGGCAGGGAAGTAACTGTAAATGTTCTCTTCAGGCTGGCCAAAGTCCTGCTGTAGGAGGCTTTTCTAAGTGAGAATTCCTGTGTACAGGTACAGCCCAGGAAATCCTCTTAGCCTAACAATATCTAGTACTTGTTCAGCATTGCTGGTGTGGAATTTTTGAGCTCAAGAGGAGAAGAGCTAAGAAATCATCTAGTCCTGTGAAACAAGTAAGATTGTTGCATTTGTAATGTTTTGCCCATAATTTTAATGTGCTCAGAAATAGGGTTTCCATCACTTCCCATGGGAGCCTGTTCAAAAACTTCTATATAATCACTTTCAGAAAGTTTCCTTGATGTCCAGCCTTCAATGTCCCATTCCTAATTTAACTCCATTATATTCCTTCTTATTGTAGGCTAAATGGCAGCAGATGACCAGTGCTTTGTATTTGCATTAAAGAGGTCAATTTAGCTGTAATACATTCATCCTTGCAAAATGTGGTGAGATAAATAATTTGATAAATAGTGAAAGTATATTAGCCTTAGATTTTCCAGATTTCAGTAAATTACGGGGCACCAAACAATTCAACTAGATTTCTCTAGATTTCCCATTTTCAGCATTTCAGTGGATAAAACCAGAGGAAGATATGTTACACTAAAAGATTTACTGAGCTACAAGATTAATTCCTCAGTTTTGGGACCTTACAGATGGCTTGGTAGCAAGCTGCAGAGATCACATATGGACTATGAGTTATCTTTTAGATGCATGAAAAGAGCATGTGAAAATGTAGACTGTTACATGTAGGATAATTTATAAGAAATAATAAAATAGTGATGCCACCACAAAAATTAGTTGATCCGACCTCCTTTAGAATACTGTAAGCTGCTCAGTTTCTCTGTGGCTGAGAGATGTTTTTGGACAGGACCAGTCATGGGGAAGGACAGATTTCTGTAACAATCAGAGAACAAAGGACACTCTTTCTGTGAGACAAGAAGGATCTGAATTACTTTAACAAAATGAATCATAACAGTAAATACAATTGATGCCTAAAAACACCATCAAGGATCCAGATAGGGAGAACATGTTAAAAAAATAGTGATTGCATGAGAACTAGTTAGTTTAAACTTATATAACTTCAAATAAATAACTTTTGTCAGGAAGACAAAAGATTCTGAAACATCCTACAGTAGGATTTCATGCAGGCAAGAAATAAAAATAACTCTGAGAGGGAGCATGGTGAATTTCAGTGATGCAAGTTGGCAAATTTTGATAACTGTGGTAGTCTGTTCCAGTTCCATATCTCTGTATTTGCCCCTTCAAGATTTGATGTGCATTATATAGCCAGCTTTTTCAGAAATGCACTTCATGAGCTCCACTTGTCCTGGAAACAGCTGTCAGCAGGCCAGAGGGATTGGCATAAATGTCAAAGCCAAATTAATTTTCCAAAGAAGGAACTCATGAAACTTTATTAAGATGAGACAGAGCAAATAATGGACATGGTCTTCAAAACCAGAGGAGGCTACAATTTAAATAAAGGCTATGAAAGAGGAAAAAATGAAAATGAGATGTAAAAGAAAGATCCTTCACTAAAGAAGCAAAAATACAACCTGAAAGTTTCACAGGTAGGGATGAAAGATGATCTGAAAACAAGAACTGAATCCTTGTTGGGACAGCAAGTTGAAAAAATTCCACATGTAGTGGAAAGTCTGGTCTCAATGTTCCCCATCTGGAAATGGGATGATCCTGGCAAATCACATCAATAAATGACAACCAACCTGGTCAGACCTTCGGTGGAACCAGGGATGCCAGAAAAGCGTGGATAAACTTGGAAGTCAGCAAAAAAAATAACCTTCAAAAAGGACTTGAGCAGAAAAATTAGCACACACAGGTAAGCAGGAAAATAGACTACTGTGGAAGTAAACACCTGGACCTAAAAAATTAACCCATCAGGAGATTGTTTATAATTTTGTTACTTTTTGTGCATCCTGTAGACTCACATTTTCCCAGCTCAAATAATAGAAATGCCTAGTGAAGATGGCAGGGAAGCTTATTTCAGCATTGTACACTATATGAATGGTGAGGAAAAGGAACAGAAAGGAGACTTCTGATAACTTTCCTAAGCAGCCCAGCTCTGTCAGCACTTGAGCATTTATACTTGGCCTCAGCTGCTCAGGTCCACTATAAGGCCATGATGCAATATGTCAAGGACAGCCATCAATTCAAGCAAGATTGGGTACTGAAAGCTTCAGAGAGGAAGAAGAGAGAGACAACCAAGGACACTTGCATTCTTACAACACACAGCTACCACAGAGGCTGACAGTGATGGGGGTTTGTAGTCAAGGTAAAGCAAAGAAACCAAAAGGACTTTGGGGATTTGTAAGATTTGCCGTGGAGATGGAATGTTTTCTTATTGAAAAGAATCAGAAGATGATACAGTTAGAATCTGCTTCTCTGAAACTCCAGAACAGTTATATGTTTAAAAGACAATGGAAAAAGCTGTTCTCATCAGATAAACTACATTAGCTTGTAAGTAGTAAAAATACTAGGGTTTATAAAAAAGGAAAAAGTCATGTAAGTGCCAAGATTAAGAAATAATTCAGTGGAATATAAGTGTCCTGAAAGATGACTGCAGAATGCTTTTCAAAAGCATAAAACCAGCCAGGACATCTTACTATATATCAGAAGCTCCCAATATAGTTCAGTAAATTGCATCTGACTAGAAGCCAGAGCTTGGAGGTACAAGCAAGGGTTGGAGTTTTTGTTTAGGTCTGTCAGAGGAGTGGTAGTAGTTGAAATTGGTCTAATAAAATGCAACTGCCTCTATGAAATATGCAAAACTGTCATAGATTAGTTACTGAATGAGACATACTAAAAAATTAGGTGTGAGATTTGTTAAAGGAGATTTGAATAAACAAGGAGATTTGAAGATAAAGCTGACGAGGGTTCTAAAATGCACAAAGTTGTTGTCTACTGCAGAAATCCGTAGCATTCAAGTGTGAATCAGAACAGCTAAAGGAGCAGATAAATTAACCATTGCATTGGATTTTGCTCTTTCTGTAATGAGTGCAAGGAAAACTCGTTTTGCAGATGCAGACTATGAAAATACCCATTAAACTTGTGATCAGCATGGAAGAGCTGATCTGTGGATAATTCGTTTGCAGTCAGCAAGCTGTTCTGCTCTCCAGGGCAACTATCGTAATGACATCGGCATCTTGGTAGTAGCTTTCCAGCAAAGAAGAAAAAAATAATTAAAAAATGGAATGACTGCATACTATTTGAAGACTCAGTACGTTTTTGCTTTTAAAGTTAAGAGTGATTTGAAACAGGCTCATTTACTGGGCCCAAGTGACAAAGAACAGATGATAAAAAACCAAAACAAACTAGCATTAAGAAACATGAGCAATTGATGTACTAAGCACAGAAACAGGAGAAAACTGATGCAAAAAAAAGGAGGGAAAACAACCACCTGCAGGTTCATGCTGATTGAGTTCTGAGGTCATGTTGTGGATTTAAACGAGGAATAACGAAAGTAGGGACTTTCTGCTTAGGAAGCAGGAGATATTTTTTGATTTAACAGTGATATAGGTTGTACCATGTGGGCCCCAAATGCAAGATTGTAACCATGGAAACCTGCCATGTAAACAGCTAGTTCATTGTTCACTGGCAGGAAAGAAGAAATAAGTTTTGAAGAAATATGTAGAGAAAGAGATGTGCTTTCAGCTAGTTCTTGGGGCTTACCCTTAGCTATGATTCTGAAATGACTGCACCATATATTTTATGGCTATTATCATCCAAAATTAATACCCTTATCTTATAAGAATTGTTTATTACAGTGAATAAATAGTACCCTTAATGCTGTACTACTTGCTTTTCACCTTAATTGTTCTAAGTATATAGTGTTGAGCAAGTCCAAAGGATGGGGGGAAAAAGTACACTATCAAAAAAACTTAGGAGGCAATTCAGAGCAAGAGTTCTTTGGCTGGGGCAGGAACAGTTGAATAGCTAGTGGAAAAGGCAGTCCACAGTATTTCTTTCTCCTGTACTGCACAGATTCTTCTGCTATACTTAGGGTAAATGACCTGGGTTTGGAAGAAACATTTTTAACAGCGTTATTCCTAGCGCAAAGGATCTGAAAAAGCATATATACTGTTCTGTGGAACAGGGGGGAAAATGCTTAGTGGACTTAGTGAAATGCTTCCAAAAGAGATGACTTTGACTTTGCACACACAATCTCTGACTGGGGGAGTTTCCACTGAAGACAAGAAACTTGCAGCTCTACAGAACTGTCAACTTCACAGCCTGTACTGGATATTAGACAACATTTTTTATGCATTTCAACATTACAAAATTATTTGAGCTGAAAAGCTGAATAGGTTAACAAGAGTCAGAGTTTTTAATTTTCAGTGTTGGAAATAGCTCTTATGAGTTCTTCTCCCTTCACCTATCACTTTTCAAAACCCTTTCAGAACCGTTTCTGTTCATTCTGGGTACAAATCCTAGAGCTTGCAGTTCCATGGAATTATTGACTCAGAAATGCCACAAGTTTGGATGATGATCATATCTTAACGCCACTCAACAAAATCCAGACATGTAGTTAGTGCTGTGTGAATCTCTACAGTATGAGATTTGTATGAGCAAAAGTTTGAGGACAGGACAGATGGAGCACCTTGAAGAAGTTCTGATTGCAAGTGCAACCTTAAATGGAACCATACATTGGCAAAAAATACATCCTCAAAAGATTTTTATATTCCCTTTTCATGTAGTTTACAGAAGGATGGATGTATATGGCTTATCCACTGGGGCAGCTGGATGATCCTCTGCTGTGTGAGAAGCTTCCAGACAAGAGCATTATGATACATAAGACGAAAAGTTTTTTGGCATGTGGAATTTAAAATCATCTTTGGATAGCACAGGGATGTTAGCAGATGGTAGTAGTCTGCTAAAGATGAGATATGGACTCTACAAGGAGTGTGGAGAAACATCGGGTGGTAACTCCAGGTATCAGCAAAAGAAAGATTCGGCCATGCTTCTTAAACTGTTCCACATTTTTGGACTGGGAAATCCCTTACTGACCTAGAGGAAGAGTTTCATTCAGTGGAGGGCCCAGAGAAAATGGAAAACAAGTGCAGAATACGTGCACCAGGGTTGTAAGCAGCTCCCCAAAAGACAGATCCAACTTGCTACTGTATCGCTGAGAGCCACAGTGCCGCACACAGCTACTGATGTGTTTGGAGCTCAGAGTGGGGAAGCCCGTCATGCCAGATGGTAGCGGTGGGCAATTTTTTGAGACAGCTGAAGGTACACAAAGCCAGGAACCAAGAGGCCTGTCGGTAGCAGACATTGTAATGAGTTCATTCTTCACCATTTACAGGATCCCAGGCAAGCTGCACACAAACATAAGGGAAAACTTATGTCAAGAATCTGCAGTTTTGAAGCTTTTCCTACAAAACAAGAGTTTAGCTGTGTACCTTTGTAGACCAGCACAAAAGGGATTGGAATCAGCATCTAATATTCATTCTGATAGCATATAGAAGTCACTGAACCTATAGTGTGCCTCAGCATTCATTTTGTATAGGTATGAGCTAATAATTTACATTTCCATCATTTACACTGCATGGATCTGCAGGGACCACAATTTGCCTTACAGGAATCAGATGATGAGCTTTCCCCATTCTGAGGAAATACTGGTGGGAGGAGCAGTGGGAAGCAGTGCACAAATGCAGACACTAAAGTCATGGACATCAACAGGAAAATACACAGCAAAATGCTGAGAAAGCTGAGAGCTTCTGAGTGGAGTACTTGAAATAAGTCCTAGAGGAAAACTATATCCTCCTGTTTGATTTTTTCAGGAAAACAGGACTTTCTACACCTTTTTTATTAAATAAAACAAATGCATGACTTCCATCATCATTTCACGTTTTCTTGCCCCTCCTCATCTATACTGTAAAAATGAATAAGCTCCCTATTTTGATTAAACTTTCAGGCAAAAGATACTATAAATTAATACAGCTTGAGGATGTTGTGTCTTTGAAAAACAGGGAAAGTATGGTATATGTATACATTGTGAAAAGACCTATAGGAGAGATTTTGAATTTTTTTTGTGATGGTTGGGGGGAGAAGGTTGTGAATATTTAAGGTGCTCTGTTGGAATCGAATTATTATTGAGCACACTTTCCTGTACTATGTTTTTAAACACCTTCAGTGTGAATATTTGAGTTTATTTCTTCTAATATGCTATAAGAATAATATCTACTTCTTATGTCCATTTGAGGCAGAGGAGTTTTGGCTACCTTGCAAGTGTATTACTGATCACTTCAAAGAATGTGTTCTACCACTGGTGCTGTAATTCCATTGACAGTACATCTCAGAAAAAAAGATTTGTATGCTTTATTTGTATGTGCATCTTTCCACGCAATTCTTCTAAGTTTGCTTCATACTGTATTTGCAAGACAGAAACAATCAATTAATTCTTAAAATGCAAAAGAAGATTACTGGAAAATTTGAAAATCTTGCTGTGAAGTTTAGTATGCTAGGTTGATCTGGGTGCCATGATACAGTAAAAAAAACACATCTCAGAACATGCTCACTGTAGCATCTAAACAGAAAGCATCAGAGGTAAATAGGCATCTTCTTAATGTAATGGTGTTTTCAATAATTTTGTTTACATATTTATATTCTTTCTCCATTAAATAAAAACTAGCTTGCAAACATAGCTTAAAAGTTGAAAATACTTTACCAGTTTATATTTTCTTACGGTTATTGCGGTAGGTCACATACTTCAGCTGGTGTAAATCAGTAAAGCTTCAATGAGTTTAAGCCAATTTATAAGGCAAATAAGAAGGCCTATCTTTAAATCAACAGTGAATTTTGCATTTGGTTATTTTTTTTTAATATTTAGAATTTTAATTGCATTTCTTTTAGTTTCTTTTACTGTCTGATGGTGCTCAGACAGTATTGCTTTGAAATGAGTAAAAATATTTAGGTTAATAAAAGCACAGCTGTCACTGTAGATTGATAGATTTAAATGATTTGGGACACTGAAGATATCGTGCACCTTATGTAATTTAATCACTAGAATAATTAAATAAGGAGGGGCCTGTGCATGGTATCAGTTCTTGTGGGAAAATATGCTTCATTGACTTACTGGCACTGTTTTGGAATGTGGCATTTAAAAGTACCTTTTTACAGTGGGAAAGAATTTGGTCAAGAATAAACAGTCTGACCTTGTTAAATGGACCAAAGTCACTACATAACCTAGTTTCAGAAAACTAGTTTTCACTAGTCCGTGAAAGAAAAAAATCAGTGTATGAAAAATGCAGCTAGATTCTATGGAGAAAAAATTATGTTGATTGAACACAGTGGGCAAAATCCCCCCTGTTTTTCCAATATGAAGTTCCCTGATTTGTTGGAAGTGGGCTTTGAGGTTTAAAGTGGTTTGAGCTGTGATTTCAGAGGAGATTAAAAGCACTTTACATTGAAAAATATCATACAATGAAGCCAGATGAATTCAAGTCATTTAGGGGAGAAGTGAATAAATTTCAACAGAAATCAAGGCCATTTGTATTACTATCAGCCTCCAAAAATGTAAAAACTTCGAGTTTGTAGGAAAACTGTATTTATGTTATGGACTAAGTCTTAAACACAAAGGTTGGTATTTGCAGATATAGTAATTTGACTACCAAGGACCTTTTGATGCAAATTAAGAAGAAAATTATGCCAGTTTGGTTTTAGCTTCAAATTTTGCCGATGGGAAACTGGCATGGTAAACCCGTACAATAATCCTGAATCTCCAAACTGTGAAATCCTAGCTTCCATGCAGTTGATGGAAAACATCCTTTTAACTTCACTGTGGCCAGAATCTCATTCCAGGTTTTCATATTCTGTTCGAAAAATATAAAAACATTCTGTGAACAAATAATCAAGCTGCTTTGGAGGAGTGGAGTATACAAAGAACAACAAGGACTTTGGGACATGGTATTGGTATAAGTGCTTGTCCAGTCCATGGTTTTGGCCACAGAATTCTCATTGGTACTTCATAGGACACAAACTCCTTTTTCTTTTTGACATGACAGTGACAGGTTAGCATATTAAAACTCTTAAAACCTGGCCAGTGATCCATTTTTTAATGCAAAAGAAAATGAAAAATCTTACAATGACTCAAGAATATGAAATTACATTGAAAGACATTGTTGAATAGTACTTTTGAGTGCATCATTTAAAACTGTAGTAGCCAGTTGAGAATTATTGCTGCATAAAAGTCACAATGTATCCATAACTTCAGTTATCAGCAAAACTACCGAGAGCTATATTTCCATGCTATGAAATGAAATTTGATGGAAGCAGTAATAGATGCAACTGTTAAAAAGCAGTTTACATAAAATGAGTGAATTTAAGGAAAAAAAATATGTTTGCATCAGGTAAATTCAGATTTAAAATTAGAATGTGTGTACATTAGGTTTTGACAAGTTTGAATAAAGAATCTGTATTAATCCAGAAAAGAATAAAGCCTGTCTCAATGTAAAGACCGTTTTCAGTTTCTATAGTCAATGTAAACATCTTCTGAAGTTAGCCTGAGTTTCCTGAATTCTGTCTCACTCTACTTTGTGTTTACAACATCAGCTATATATTTACCCTGCAGAGATTTTTGAGGCCCTCGAGGGGGTGGAGTTCCCACCCTGCTGTGAGGAGGCTCTGTCTATTTTCTGTGTACAGTCACATGTGACATCGCCTTCTGCAGTGCTTCAGTATCGAACTATCAGATTCTGAAAATGGAAGTCATACACAGCTGAATGTATGCACAGATTATCCTGTTCTGTAGTTTTGGACATTAACTCAGAAAAGCAAGAACAGAAACTACAGCTGTTCTTAGAATTTACAAGCAGTGATAGATACTTTCATCCCCCAACTTGGATTTATTTTTTTTCCTTTATGTGTACATGTTCTTGTTTCCCTTCTGTTCTCAGTGCTGATTGTCATCCAGATTGGTCTGCTAGCTCCAGCCCTCACCTTTTTAAAGAAATTTGGTTCTTAAGAATGGATTCACCAGGAAAAGATTAAGGAGCTATTTTTCACTCTTGTCTATGTCATTAGTGTGCAGCATAGTGTGCAAAGACCAGGTTGTCTGAGAGGGGAACTGCAGTGCTTATGTAGAGTTTACTTTTCCTCCAGCTGATACACTGCAACTGTAATCTGACCCTCACACTATTAGCAAGTAAAATGCATAAATCCCTCCAAAGCTCTTAGATTCATACTTAACTGAGGAAGCTATTAGACTGACTAGAAATAAAAATGTTCATGATAAGTGGATATTAATTCTTCTTTGTATAGAGTAACCTTTGTGTACTGCTACTCTTCATGCTGGGTACTCACTAGTATTTTTTCTCATTATTTTTCATGCCAAGGGATTAAATAATTTTTTTGATAAGAGGACTGGTAATATCTTCCCTTATCATAGGCAGTCAAAAATGTACAGAATGCCTGAGGATTTCCAAATCATATTAAAAATACAAAGAGTTTTTATTTTCCTCTATGCCTTCAGTAGCTTCACAAGCAGTAGTAGTAGGTTACAGTACAAGGTAATAGAATTAAAAAGTGGAGAGTGTGTTATACTTAGTCTTGAAGAACAGCTGAAAGTGAAGGGATGGAACTGTACATTTAGTATTTCATGTGCGTTGAAATATGCTCTCTGATCACTTTGAAGTAAGTGATGTTTTCTTTGAAGTAAGTGATATTTTTTGTACAGTTAGTATTCAGGTCTTATTTTTCTTTTTCCATGTTGCTAGTCAAATCATCATGACAGAAGCTTACACTTTGTACATTGAGATGTCCACTTTAGATTTTCTTCTCTGCTCTGCCCTGGTGCGACCTCACTTTGAGTCCTGTGTGCAATTTTGGACAGCACAATATGAAAAAGACCTTTAGCTGTTAAAGGGAGCCTTGGGGGGTGAAAGATATGGAGGGGCAGTTTTATGAGATGTGACTGAGGTAATTTGGTCTGTTCATCCTGGAGGAGAGAAGACTGAGAGAGACTTCATTGTGGTCTTCCTCATGAGGGGAAGCAGCGGGGCAAGTTCTGGTATAGATCTCCTCGCTTGTGAGACCAGTGAGAGAACTCAAGGAAATGGCATGAAACTGAGTCAGGAGAGATCTAAGCTGGATATTGCAAAAAAGGTTTTTCTCCCAGAGGGTGGTTGAGCACTGGATCAGGCTCCCCAGAGACATGGTCCAAGCACCAAGCTTGACTGAGTTCAAGAAGGGTCTGCACAATTCTCTCAGGGACTTGGTGTGACTCCTGGGGGTGTCCTGCACAGATCCAGGAGCTTTACTCAATGATCCTGATGGGTTCTTTCCAACTGAGCATATTCTGTGATTCTGTGATAAACATGAATAGCTTCATTGACAGTAGTTGCAGGTAAAGTCAGAAGTCTGACAGAGCAGCACGAGTATTAAATAGACAACCCTCATTTTCCTCTGAGATTCCCTAGATATCCCTTAGGCTCTAAACCCATTCAGAGGTATGAACACAAACATGTCAGTAATTCCCAGTGAGGCACATGCTAGGATGGAAAAGCCCTTTCATCCTGATCGAACATTCATTCCAGGACTGAAATATCCTACTCTGAACACTGCTTTGGGTATTTCCAAGAATTAGTGGGTCTGAATAGGCACCTGGTCCAGGTGAGAAGCTCAGCAGAATTGTTCCTCCATGCTTCCACCACAGTTTTCAGGTAGAACAGAGTTTTTTGGGTTTTTTTTAGTTTTACCGTCTAGTTTTACAGTTTTTACACTGTAAGGGATTTCAGATATGGTCAGTGGAATGGGAGGTTGCAGCACTGTCCTTCCTATCAGGCTGTGGTCATTTGGAGAAACTATGGATTTCTGTTCTGACAGTAGGAAAGAACTTGTCTGAAGTTAAGCTTTTGCATCATAAGCCCCTCAGCAGAGATGATTCCTTTGAAATTCCATCATTGTGGAACAGAACATCATTGTGTTACAAGCTGTACAAATTTGCATCAAGATCTGGTTTTCTGTTTGAATCAAGATCTGTTTTCTTTTTTGAAGACATTTTATCATATTACATATTTACGGCCAAACATTAAATTTTTCCATTATAAATTCCATTGATAAATTCCTACTTAATAGACTGATTTTCTTGAATTAGTCAACTTAATTATTTTAATCAAGGATTTTAACATTATCTCCTATTCTTCCATGGAAAAAAGATTTCTTTATGGGAGTGTATTACTCTCCTTTGAAATTTGTAAGCATCCAGGTGTGGTTATGCATATTGCTTTTTATTCTTATGGTTTTACCCTCTGAGCAATGTCATTAAAATTCATGTAGATTTAATTTCTGAGTTTTTACATTAGTATTTAAGCTTATTTGCTCAGGAAGTGAAAATGGGGAAGAATCTGGAGGACTTTGACCTCTGTTACATCTTAAATGACTCATCATAAGTATACTGCATTTTTTTAAAAATTGTAGTCCTAGCTGTCACACAGTCCATCCTAACTCTTCCTTTGAATCCAGCAGCCTACTTCTTTCTTTGATTTCGGCTTAGCACAGTTCCTAACATCTTTCTTTCCCACAAAAATTGTATATTTTGAGGCATACCCATAGGAGTCTGTACAGTACATGGAGGGAATTGGGAGAAAAGAGAGCAAAAAGAAATTGAGGAAGTATAAAAAGACAGTCAATGCATTGACAGGAAAAATTAGGCCATACTAAGTACAATGATCAGGATTTTTTTTGTTACATTATACTTGGTTGGATTTTTTAATTTCTTGTTGCTTTAGGCCAAGGAGTGTTTGAATTCACTTTTATTTCCAGTTGCTGCTTTGCCTTCTGGACAGAAGATGCTACTTTTTTATATGCAAGTAGTTTAATTTGACACATAACTGGAATTCTTTCATAGTGAGTATGTGAAATATTATACCCTGAATATGCAATTAATATGAAAAATGTCATCTTTTTTGTTATATTCCTTACTAAAGGTACTGAACAGGCAGAATTGTTCCAACCCAATTAAGTGTTATTTTGATACTAAGTGAAAGACTTTTCACTTCTAATTCTTGCCCTCGTCTAAAGCATTCTGATTGTTGCATTATTTTTTTGCTAAAGTGACCACAACAGAAAATCTCTTGCGCTGCTTTCTATACGGATGATGGGTTGATGCATAGACTAATCAAACCACTATATGTTGATCACTTGCAGGCCTAACATGGCAGTATACTTATTTAATAAAAGAAAAATGAATGAAGTTCAGTAACAGTTCCTCAGTTGCCATAGAAACCATTGCATCTTATACAGGATACTTGAGTGTGTTTGGGCCCCCATCCTTTGATATGCCAAGTGGCTGTGAATCCTTAATTTCCTCATCACCTATTTAAACTGCAATCAAAATCAGGCAATAAGAACTTAAATGCTGCCTTGGAGACAGGCAGTTTCCACCTTAGCTTCATTTACTCAAATTATAACCTACTGCAGTTGGATTCCTTTGAATGGGCTGTAGCAGCTAAAAGGTGAACTACCCACATGGAATTTAGGGTCCCAGTTCAGTGTGCTGAATTTAACTCATATGAGGAGACCTTAAAAGCATCAGATGTACTTGCTATCAAATGCACTTTTGAATTGTAGGGGGCAGACTTTTGCATCATGTTAGCCAGTTCAACACTGGTCTAACCTAAGATAAAAAATGCCACCATTTTCCAGCAAAGCAGAACTGACAAAGCACTGCCTATACACCTAACCTTGCACAGCCAAAATCCCAGCTGACACAGTATTTTGAGTCATATGCTGACCTTACTGTGAAAGGGAACTTCAATTAGATGTCTATTGTGTTTTCAAATACAGAAGAATGGCTTTGTGTTCAATGGATTACCCCACTGATTAAGACAAGGAAGCAGATGCTGCAAGGGCGTACAGAGGAAAGAATTTAATTTCTCCCATTTTATTACAATTCAGAATCTATTCCATGTACCAGACCAATTAATACATAAACTAAAAGCCTGCCAACATG
The DNA here is from genome assembly GCF_963513975.1 of Fringilla coelebs. Taxonomy (NCBI): domain Eukaryota; kingdom Metazoa; phylum Chordata; class Aves; order Passeriformes; family Fringillidae; genus Fringilla; species Fringilla coelebs. Next base: position 129,787,839 of record NC_140028.1, read on the forward strand.
TTCTGGCCATGCAAATTTCCCAATAGACAGAAGTACTGGTACCTATGTGTAATGAAACCAGCACCTTCCATGTCCCAGAAAGCAGATAGAAAGGTTGGGGGAGGGAGGAGAATCATGAAGGGAAGTCTTTTTATTTTCTTCTTTTCACGTGAAGGTTTATAATTAAAGGGGAAAGTAAATTAATTACATGAATATTAAAAGGTTACTCTTCTATTCTAACATTTGGTCACAAGTTGTCTAATGAAAAGGAATGCAGGCTGGAGGGCTGCCATGCCTTTGCTTCTTTCTGCAGAGGGCCACAGGCTGAAGCAGTGATTGTGCGTGACAGATTCTGGGAACAATGAGCCTGCGCACAGATCATCCAGATGGAGCTTGCTTTTCTAAATTACACCAACAACAGGGTGGCCCACAGGCAAACAAAATAGTTAAACAATACATAATAAAGTTTTTATTTGGTATTTCCTGTGAGCCTCTGCCAGTTGCCAGGGAGTGTACTGTATTTTTCTTTTGCTGTATTAATTGTTGACCACAACTGGCAAAGACCCAAACTAGCAGGGACAGATAAGGGGGGGAAAATGGCATCTGGACACTAAAGCCTCAAGTGTACTGGGAAAAAAAAGCACAAAAAATTACAGCATATATCTGGAATTTTCCAACTAACGATGTGCGGATGTGGTAGCGCTAGGGAAAAAGAGCCAAACTGAGCCTGCTTTGTTCACTAAGAGAGGCCCCCCTGTAACATTCCTTTTAGCTGTGCATATTTTGGCTTCAGTTCTGCAGTTTTAACTATATACTGTGTATGGAGCAGTTCAGTTGTTGCTCCATGAATCTAATGATTTTGTTACAAGAAATAAAACTACATCAATGCATATGCATTGTTATTGTTTTGAGGTGTTTGAACAGAAGCTGGGTTTTAAATGTTAAATCATAGGTGTTAAGTTTTCAGAGGGAGGAGAGAGAAAATTTCATTAAATACAACCCATCACAGCAGCAGCTGCAAGAAGGAGACCCTCAGTAGCAGTGAATGCGGCCTTTTTAAACTCATCAATGAAATCAGACCTTACAGTTATCTGGTTTAGGGAAAAGCCCACAGTATAGCATTAACACTTAGATAAAAACAGAAGGCTGCATAAACGTGCTTGTTTGATACCATTTTTATATTTTCTTTGTCCTTATAAACAGTTAAGGTGTTGGCATCTTTTTAAGGAAGTTTTATATTCCTGATTTACTGTATGCAATGTCGTAAGTCATTTTGCTGCACTAGGACATAACAGAGAAAAGAAACAAGAACAGATTGCAGTCATTAGGCCACCTCTCCAAAGAAGATGCGAGTTGATGTGAAGGCTGTCAGTTTGTATAGAGAGAAGAACCATCTGCACTAGGCAGTGGCAGGGTTTGCAGCTACAACAGGTTCAATTGATAAGAAATAAGTTATTATTATGAGCTTAAGTCGTCATATATTTATACAGCATTTTCAGATGTACTTGGATGGTCTTCCAGGGACCAGTGGCCCATGATGCAAAATTACTTGTTTTTTACTAATAATTGTGCTGTTTCCTATGCATGGATATATTCTTCATACCCTTATAACCAACCATTGTATCCTGTCACATGTGGAAACTGATTGTTGCTCTCTTTAAAGACCCTCCACATATTATAGTCCCTTGTGAAATCTGTATGTGCAATTTATTCATAGTTAGGGATGTCGGTTGGAAACAAGCTGTCGAAGTGGTATAGAAGCAGTAGATGAAAAAAAAGGGTCAGATCTATGGGAGAGATAAGCTTGCTCCTGATCACTGGCAGGCATGAGATCCTCTTAAGTCCCCTAAGTCAGCACAGTTCAAGAGCAGGCCCACGCTTAGCAACATAAATGTACTGATATCAAAATCACCTTCCAAATTACAGATTTGCCTTTTTTTCCTCATAAAAATAAAAAATCATGTATTTGCATGTACTGAGCTGCTACTCATTACAAAATGCTTAAAACTTCACAGGAAGTTAGATTAATTAGAATAGGCTTCATTTCTCATAAGTACAGTGGTTCCTTCTGTAGTGAAGGACAATGAAAGTCTTTCAAACTCTGAAAAATAAGCTGTCTTTAAGATCACTTATTATGGGAGTGATGTGTAATCTATTTTGTACTTGCTTGAGATGTAATTGATTAAAATTACACTTGTGCCTGACATGTGAGATACAACACATAGCATTCTTGTGTACAGCATCTCCCAGTCAACTGTTGTTCATCCCAGGCCCTATGTATGGGAATAGGAAAATGGTTCAGAGAGGTCATCTCCTGTCCTCTACATTGTTTTTCAGCCTGAAGTTTACACCCAGACTTGTATTAAGTACTGTTAGTCTCCACATAAGTGATTTCAAGGTGTGATGCTAGACTAAGACTTCAGTTGTTCAGAAGTACTAAAAGCATCTTTTATTGATCCAAATAACACCTTTGCTGTAACTTAAAAATCCATTCTTTTTTTTATTAGTTGTGCTGTTCACTTCTGTTTTCCTTCTCCTGGATTGTGCTCATGGGTTATTTTGGTCTTGTTCCTAATTCTTTTCAAAGAAGTTTCATTTTCAGATTTTCATGCAGTAGCCCAAAACAAAACAAAGTTTATCTGGTGTTTAAAGATGATTTGTAAATAGAAAAGCTTAAGGAGGGGTCATTTAGACCCATGTTTTGTAAAAGCTTCATATTACAAAAACTAACTTGCTCTAAATTCAGCCTGAGTTTATCCTTCTAAAAACAATAATACTGGTAGCTCTTGAAAACACTTAGTTTCTGATCCCAGGATCATTAATGATTTTAAATATCAGTAACAAAACCTCATATTAACAGAAAAGAAAAGAAAAATACTCCAATCTAAGTAAGTTCTGTGATTGATATTATCAAAAATTCTTTTCTTTGCAGGCTGCAATTTTCCTTGGAAAAAATTAGTATTTATGAGCTGCAATTATATACTCTTTAGAAAACATAGAGTATTTCTCATTTTTTCTTTCTAAGACTACTTTCTGAAGTACTAACAATTAAAAACAAGCATAGCTCTAAATATCAATGATTTCACTGCCTGCAGATGTCTTCCTCTAACCACCCGGAGCACTGACTGAAATCACTGGGAATTACGTGCATGTTTGGAGTTTGCCTAAAGCTTTTTATGAGATGTCCGGTTGTGTTTAATGACACAGGCTAACAACATTATCCTTCTCATCTGAAATATTTTTTGCCTCAGAAGAACAGCCGAGGTCCTACCGGCTTGTCTTGTCCTCTTCAAGTTTAGAACCTTGGACAATGCTGCAACAGTGCTGACCTGTGTCAGGCTCAGAGCTGCTGATACTTGGGCTTGGTGGCTCTGCAGAAGCTCTGGCTTCTGGTACTGCTTCTCTCTTCTCTCCGCCTCAGCATCCATGGGGCCACACATGGATGTTACACAAGTATTTCCTGACCACATGAGGATGTTATTTACAGGACTTCCTCTAAAAGTTCAAGGAGGGGATAGATGTTGCTCTCTCTTTGTGGCTTTTAATACTGTGAATGTCTTCTGGAGATGGCAAGCGCTCTTACTCCCTGTCAGGGAATATGCAGAGAATTTTTCACATGTCGTGGTTGTTTCTGAGAATGGATCTTTGTGGGGAAAAGGCTTAGACAAGTGCCAAAGATGGAAAAACATATTCCAAGGTTAACTAGTAGTAAGGTTTATGTTTTCACAAGAGCACTTGACTCAGTGTCTGAGACCATTAAAGCATCTACACTAGCGCTTGAATATTAGTTTCCCTTTGATTTATTCTCTTATTTTCAAAGATGGATATATATTGCAATAAGCATCTTAGAAGGCCTTTTTTGTAAGTCTATTTTTATCTTTTTTGTAAAGACTCTTCGTGAACTGTTGGAAGCCATGAGTGATTTACAGAGCAGACACAAGAAGACATCTAAATATTGTATTTTACATTGTCAGGCAGGAGAGGGGCAAACCTTTTAAAGCAGTACACCTCCTTTCCACAGTGAGTGCTCTGTTGTGTATCTTCACTTCATTGCACAATGGCAGTCTGTGGTTCAGTCTGTCTTCAATTTTTTAGCATCATTCCTCTTTCAAGGAGACCCCAAGAGAAGGTATTGCCACTACCAGCAAACAACACTGCTACTGACTGGCCAGAGAGAATTAAAATATATCTCTATAAATTGGCCTTTTCCTTCTGTCCTGGAGACTCATTGTGCTCAGTGTTAGGGAAAGCCCTGTGCCTGCAAATTGATGTACTTTCCCTGAAGCTGAGAACATTCACTTTGCATCATGCAGAACACAGCTAAGCCCAGTTCTGGACTACTAAAATTGCATCTCAATGCCACACTCCAACAGCAGATTCAGAGTACACATATTAGTCCACATTCCCTTAACCACTGCTGAAATTGGAGTCTGTCAGACAGATGCCTCAAAGTGGATTTGGACTCTCAGGGAAAGCGTTTCCTCTGTAAGGCCTCTCTGCACACAGTGTTCAAGGAGTTAACAGGGGAGCTACTTTGAAAATAGAGGCAGAAGGTCATTGTCGGCAACAGCAAAGACTCCTACAGCCTGCCATGGAGAGCCTTTCACCCGTCATTTCCCACCCAGGGGATTGTAAACATTGGCTCGCAGCCATGGAGTCCTACAGAACTTCTCTTTATTTGCAGCATATACATTTATATGTCTTAATGGAAACTGAAGCATGGCAAGTTATTCCTGCGTGTCCAGAAGGAGAGAGGGAGCTTCTGTTCAAGCTAGAGGGATGGGAGAAAGAGCCATTACTCACGCTGGAATTTGAAAACATAGAGATACGCTTGTTTAATGGTGCTTCACATGTAACATAGCTGCTGTTCTCAGGCAAACTTTCTCAACTCGCAGGAATGTGTAGAATGCTGTCACTTAATCAGAATCCAGAAGAGGTCTTTTATCTGCCATTTGTTAGTAACTAGCAATATTGCTCTTATCTCATTGTCCTTTAGCTTGATGCAGTGCCCTCAGACTTGAGAACTTGTAACATGAAAGCACTCATTACCTTGAACATTCTTGTTTGTATTGTCTTAAGCTATTATCTCTTTGGCTTAAATAATTGATGCTTTGTATCAATTTTGAGAGTGTTATCTATAGAAGCCTGATCTACAACGTTATTTTCACAAATAAAACATTTTATATTTTTATACGTCTGTCACCACTGTGGAGTAGAGTCTTCAGTGATCTAGACTAATTTGTTTATCCAATTTGTTTATCTAGACTATCTTGTTTATCCAACTAACACAATATGTTATCTATAAATAATTTTCCTTAGAATGTGGCTTCTTGAAAGTAACATAATCATGCAATCTTTATTGTTAAAATTGGGAAATAATGTGTATGAAGGTCTAGTATTGGACTAACTGTAACATTCTGGTTTTCTGCTAAATCTTCAGGTAGTTAATATCAGTTCAGAAAGTCCTATAACATTTATAAGTGGAAGAAATTTTCTTTTGGTTTCTTTCAAAATCTTGGGCTTCACTTAGTGCTGTGAACCCTAGTTTTGACTACTGAGTAGTGTATCAAATACCAAGGGAGGAGATGTTGCTTATTTCTCCACAGATGAAAGCAGAATGCTGTGGTCTAGAATTTTTGTGAGTTCCATCCATTACAAGCAGAGAGGTGGAATACAGTCTGTCTAGATACAGAGTAGAATCCAGCCTGGTTAATGTAATTAATGCCTGCTTTTATTTTTATCCAGTGATGGTCTAATGTAAAATGCATACACATTCCAGGAGCAGTATCCAGAAACTCGGCTCCTTGCCCCTTCCAGCTGATTGTTCTTAAGCATTCAGCTGCTTTCAGACACAGTCTTGCCCCATGACTCATATACTCCTGGCAGAACAGTGATTTGGCTTCAGCAAAGGCAAGGAAAGTGCTGTCACCCAAAAAACCCCTAGCCTAGTGGTCAAAGAATGTGCTTGGGTGTAGGAGGTACCAGTTAAATCCCCTTCGCCTGAGTTTCCACTTTGAGATTACTCTGATAACATTTGCACAAGATGTTAATGTAGATGCAAACATATATTGCTTCTACCACCACTCTTGGTTACAGGCTTCACCAGGTAGGGCTCCATATGGACTTCTGTTGAAAACATCCATTTACCCAGGATATCTGTCTACCAAGATAGCTCCACTCACAGTAGTGCTTTAGCTCAAACATAGCTGCTTGTTTCTGCAGCACAGGTGTTTCTGATGTGTGTGACCATCTACACACAAGACCTGTAGATGCTTTCAGAGTAAGAAGAAGAATTTGATAACTACAGATGCATACAAAGAGCTTCAGAACTTCAGTGGCTTGTGCCCAGCATTTTATTGGTCTTAAGCTCACAAAGCCACTTAAATGTGAGATTCAGACAGCCTGAAGACCCCGCTTACTGTTTTTGATCTTTCTCTTCAGTCCTTGCTTTTGGCTGGAAATTACATGTCTTTGTCCTGGTGATGCTTATTTCAAGACTCAACTAATTTCTAGTGATCTGTGGTATGTTTAAGTATATATGAATGCATACACCTATGCATATATTGCATCTATGTATGGAAAGTTCAACTTTTTTTTATTTTCTTTGTGTATATTTACAAATCTCTTTTCACTTTTTTTTTTTTTTTTAGAAAGAAGGATGTTTCATGAGGGTTTTGTAGCCCGAATATAATTTCAAGGAATTCTTGAAAGTATTTAATAGGAGTTTCATCTCTATGGTATCATTTACAATTGTGCTTGCTTCAGTTTAAAGCCATACATTTATGTAAGGCCATAGTAAAATCTACTGCATTCAGCTTCAAATGTGGAACAGATTTGCAGTGTTCAGAGTTGCTTTATGACATAGGTAGGAAGACCCAGCTCTGTGATGGTTGTCATGATGATGAGCCAGTTGAACTATACATGTAGTGAGGGCAGGTGCCTCCCAAGTGAAGCTTCTAATGCAGAGAAGCTGTCTAGTTTGCAACCCTGGGTTATTAAAAACTCCCAAATCCTGGGAATTTTTACTCTTCAGCTATTGTTTCACATGACCATCTCTGACAGATGTTGCTCCACCAGCCTTTTGTCTATTATACCAGGCTCTCAGTGAAATTGGTACTTTGCCTTCAGACACAACGTTAGTTTCTAGGTTTCATTCTCAACTGAATGTAAATAGTATCTTGTAGAATCTGTTTGCACCAAGTCTCTGCTATCTAGACTCCCAAGCTGCCCGCAGTAAAGCCTCTCACCCAGAGAACTGGCCCAATTTAATCCATTCTTTGGGGCTTCTCTGTGTATCTCCTCCTTTTGTTCAAAGACTTGATAGAAGTGGGCCAGAGTTTTGTGGGAGAGAGGGCTGTGGTGGCCTGTGTATCCGCTACAGTGGCCAACGTGGTTTTGCTTCATTTAGGCTTTTTCTGTTCAGGACTGGAGTCCAACACAGCACCCCAGGAAGTGGGAACACTTTTTCCTGTCGACCAGACTCTGGTTTTCTGGTAGCAGTGAAAAGCTGGTCATCATTATCAAGTCCAGCTGTAGGTGGTCAGGCTCAGATTCTCCAGACTGATTGAACTCAGGAAAAGGCCAGACAGTCACAAGGACAGTATTGGGGGATCTTGGCATGGAGACAACCACAGTTTGGTCCTTGGCACAGGTTAGAGCTGTGTGTTCCCCTGCCCCCAGGGACAGGGCATCAGTGATGTGAGAGACTGTAAAAGAGGTGGAAGCCATCCAACGGGAGCATGCGGGATGCTAGATGAGTTTTGTGGCTTAAAGATGTAGAGGAGAGCAAAGCAACTGTAACAAAGACCATGTTCGAGAAGTTAGTGCTGTTCCCTGAGCTAGTTAATGCCAACAGGTGACTGAGCAAGTAGAACCATGCCAAATTGCTGCAGCCAGACCCGGAATAAGGTCTGTATTCCAAGGCACATTCTCAGGCTGACACCTTTTAGATTTTTTTAGGGTTTTTTAGATTTAGTTTTGTTTGGAATTGGAAGGAAATGTCTTCTTCCTTTCAGTAGGCATTTGACTTGATCTGCATAAGAAGACAGTGATGTTTATTTCTGTCTGCCTTGGTGGGTCTTTTTAGTTCTGAGATAGATTATTAGAATTTGCTGTTTCAGTCTACAGATTTGATTATAAGTCTTGAAACATGATTGAAGAATGGCTACTTCTATTTAAAGTCTGTCACTCTCAGTGATAAGTATCTCTGTCTGTAAATGCAATGCGATATAAGCACAAGTCTCATTGCATGCAAAGCTGACCATTTCTGTAAAGAATTGAATTGTCCCATATTCCATAGAAGGCTGCACTGCAGCACAGAGAATAGAGAATCATGGTTTTGATTTCAATACTCAACAAGGCCTGGCAAGTCTGACTTCCATGGGATCTGGATGAGGTAGAGTAGTGTTGCTGACACTGTTTTTGCTGCTTTCTTTTTGTATAAAGATAAAGCACTTTTCACCTGAAGTCTCAGGAAATCTTTCAGAAATGTTCTCTATATCTTCTCTGTAGAGAATTCTGTGAAACAGTCTGCTTAGTAGAAATATATTTCCTTGTATAAATTTTGAGGTAAGGTCTGAATCACTAGTGGTTGAAATATTACCTCATGTTAAGAACCAGGTTTCCTTTCTAGTAGCTGATCCACACAGATGTTTAGTGCACAGAGACTTTTAAGGTAAAACCACTGAATGTAGGTAAAGGATCTTCAGCTAGGCACATGATGTGCAAACACACACGCACACACATTCATGCCTCCTGACAACGGATGTACCTAGAAATGCTCTTCAGCAGCACTGTCACACTGGGTGATGTGGTTCTTCCTAGAAATTAAAAAGGGAAAATTCTGGTTAGCTTTGTGTGTATAGAACATCTAAGAAATGAATGGCTTCTTTATTTGTCATGTTGTCTTACAGTAGATGCTAAACCATGTTTCCTTCAAATCACCATGTTTAAGCGTCAAAACCAGGAGATCCCATTCTAAAACAGCGACTTGATAGTGGGTGGTACATGTGATCAGGATTTGTGTCTTCTATAAATAAATAATCTTTTGCTTGATGATCTAACTCATGGAATGATAACAACATTCATTCTGGTTTTCATAAAGCAATTCATCAAGCTTGTGCCCAAAATGGAGATAAACTTGAATAAAGGGATAAAATTGGTATTACTATGTGCACTTCATGAGACCCAGAGCACTAGAAAGGATTTCATGTTTTGTATGCTAAATCTTTTGTCAAGAAGCGAAGTGCTTTTTAAATGCCACTAGAGTAGTTTGATACACACTTACTTTAAAAGGGAAACTATTTTAATGTTTCTATAAACAGACAAACTATGGTCATCTTTCTCTAAGAAAGAAACATTCTCTCCAGTCATACCTATTTCTGTGATGGAACTGAAGCCAGTTAAATAACAATGGAAGAGCCTCTACTCAAATGAGATATTAAACAAATGTAATTGTCTGGGCAGATACTATCCCTGGAAACTAAAGTACATCATATAATGTAGCAATTATTACCTTCTCTATCACAGTAAGCAATAATAATAGGTCTTCAGAGATAGTTTAAATAGAGTCCTAGATGTGCTTTATAAATGCAGAATGTTCAGTGAATGCTCTAAGGATAGTGATAGGAAAAGACAGTTGGCAGCAAGTAAAGGAGACACACCCATGTTCCAAACCAGAGATGAAAAATACGTAATTGTACAAAGGCTAAAATTCAGCACATTTTAAAATCCCCTATCTTGTCCTCATTGCACCTGTGGGGCAAGTGGGTTTTGGATATGTTCTCTGTCTCTCCTGGAATTGTTGTGTTTGGTGCTGCAGGGTGGAATGAGGCATTGTCTCTCTTCCTCACCTCTTTTCCCCTTGCTCCTGCCTCCAGCACACCCCAGACTACCTCCTCCCCTTTTTCCTCGGACTCACACACACAAAAACACACACAAAATCATTTCCCTATGGCATAGGTGTGATACACTTCCAGAGGTCTTTGGAGTGTTCCTAGGGGGCATGGAAGAGGAGGTGGGGAATATCATCATGGCTGGAGCAGGGCAGGGCATGGTGAGGGGGTGGTGGTGGATCTGTTACATCAGAGGATTGGAAAGTGGGGCCACCTTGGGCTGTCAGGAGGACTCAGAGCAGCACACAGGACAAGTGTAGGGCCCATGATCCTGCAGAAGTGCCATCATGTCACAACCTAGTGTCACCAGCCCTCTGGATTGCCACTTCTGCCCTGCTCAGTCTTGGCTGTTGGTCCATACTCCAGACTGAAGGCAATGAAATGTTATTCAACAAATCCTTTATTTTAAATGTTATTCGACAAATCCTTTATTTTCCTAAGCAGTTTTTAATATTACATTGACTTAATTTTAAACAATTTTACACTGTTAGACCAGCGAGCCATTTTAGCATATTCAGTTCAGAAACTACATTTCTTCTTTTCAGTCTCTCTGTGGAGTCTTTTCAGCTGTGTTTCCACCAAGTGAGAGGGAGGTGGATTAGGCAGAGACAGCCTCTCTCTGCAGTAGGGATTGAAGCCAGGCTTCAATCAGTATGCTTGTCTGTAATTCTGTCCTCTCCAGCTAGTCTGTGGCGAATCTGTCCAGCTTAGTCATAAAGCTGAGAAGACATTTTTTTACAAAGCTTCAAGAAAATTCTTCAAGTTGTTTTACAGTCTCAGACCTAAAGAATAAGCCATGAAGTAGCGGGTTCATAGTGAATTTGCTAAGATTCACTTTCAATCCTTATGAACAGTTTGAAGCAAAAGATTTTTTGTGAAATTGGAAGACCATGAAGCTATGCTAAAGAGCTTGACTCTGCATACTGTGCCATATATTCTGTAGGTTTGTTCCCCCATTTTACTCAAAAAGAAAAGACAAAAATAAATGAAAAGCAGTCAAAAAGATGTCCTAAAGATCATGTGAAAGCTTTGTTAGTGAGAACTGAACAAAAAAACGAAGTTCTTAAAATGAGTTTCAGAACAATTGTAGGGAACATTAAAAAAATTAATTTGCAGGTGATCTTTCATGAGATTTGAATACTTTAAGTAACAAAATGAGCCAGCATCTAATGGCCAATATAATTAACAAGATCAGTACAAAGAGAGCAGAGAAGAAACCACAATCACAAAAGCAAAATATTTACAGAAAGAATTTTACTTCGATCCAAAGATACTTTATGTGAATTTAAGCATCCTGCTAATTTCTTTTGTGGCATGATTTCTGTGAAAGTTAGTGCTTTAAAAGGTTTAACAGGCCTCTTCCAAGCCCCTTCGGAACTAATTAGTATAGAATTAGTCTCATCTGGCTTTGGATATCTAAAAGATGTCTACCTATGGGCCAGTCACAGTCTCCCCATGGATGGTAATCAAGTGCAGTGTGTGTTCATCTGACCTGTGCAACACATTTAGGATAAAGTAAGACCAGTTGCTGGGTGAGATGAGGAGTAGGCCATGCCTCCCCCATCCTATCAGTCTTGTGGAGCCACCTCTGAATCAGAGGAGATGAGGGAAGCATAGCAAAATGCCTTCTTTCTGGAGTGAAAGGAAGACCCGGGGCCACAGCGTGACTCACTGGCTGGTAGATTAAACAGTGCCAGAAAACATTCGTGGGTACTGGAGCTCAATTGTCTATACTGTTAAATTATTAGAATGGTTCCTGGCATGAGTTATTCCAACCAGCCCTTCCCCAGACAGTTCCTAGGCGCTGGCAGTTAAGCATGGACTGAAGACCATTCCCAATAAGCAGTTTGCATGCGGTCACCTTTTTTGGGAGGCTGAGAATTTAATAATATGGACATAGGCCACTCTGTACTTTTTGGTCTCAGTGCCAAGGGAACATTTCCTGTCCCATTTAATTTCCTAGCACAGACATAGCTGCTGTGTTACAGTCTGATCCCTGCTTTGTTCATGTAGCTGTGCAACTGGGCATTGGTCTGTACTTAAAGTCTGTGGCAAACTGAAATGTAGTCTTTTGTGTCTGTGTTACTCAACCCCATCCCTAAACCACTGTTTGTCTTTGTCTTTTTTTAACTGAATGCTATTCATACAGCAACTATATTTGGAAAGGGCTGTATATTGTGCAGATCCATTTAAATTAAGCAGTTATGCAAAAATGAAAATCTGTTCTGTAAAGTAAATGGAAACTATATGAGACTGACACATGCCTAGATCTTCTGTTCTGTTGCTAGTGAGTAGACACTTCCCACTAATTTGAGTTTTCATCAGAAACAAGTAACATGAGGTGAAGGATTGAAACTCCTTGAGATAAGTGGTGCCTGATACCCACATCTGTCAGGTGTAGTAAGGCAGAAAGCTTTATTTCAAAATGAAGTTCTCTTTCTTCATCTGACTCTAAATGCAGCTCTGCCCTCGCTTCTCACTGAGCGCATTTCCTTCTTCAGAGAGTCAGACACAGCCTCAGTAGACTTTTGCAGATGTTCTTTTCCTCTCTACTGCCTCTCAAATACACGTAATTTATTTTCATCATGAAGTGCTGCCTAAATCTATTAACTTTTAAATAGTTGGAAGTAGGGATCTGCAGCTACTTCTTACCTGTTACCATCCAGTCTTTACCTGGATAGTAGAAACATAGAACGTGCACTGGAAAAAGAACTTATTTAGGTACCTACTTCTTCCAGTGTGTGAATCTTCTCAGTCTTTTCATATGTAGATGGATCTATTAAATACAAATGTTACAAGGTATCTTCAGGACAGGCAGAGTGGGCTAAGAAGCTAAAGGGGGAAAAGGAGATAATTTTGCCCAGGAGCATTTGAAGGCAGTTGGAAGAAGAGAGGACAGGGTGTGAAATTTGGGGGAACTTGGATGTGCAGAGGAGCTGATGAGGAATGTGAGGGAAAGCAGAGCCCATGGGATGTAGCAGGGCAGCAGGCTGTGTTCACCCAGGTGTTTGCACAGGAGCAGCAGGGAATTAGGTATATTTGGTGATGCTGTCAGGGGACCACTGGTGTGTTTGACAGAAAGGCAGCAGAAAGAAGCCAGGAGGTCATGGGATGTGGTAGAAACCTGGCTGGTGTGAGAGAGGAGCTGAAGAGACTAGCCAGGGTGAGCGAAGCAAGGAGAAGGCAGTGGAGAGAAGTTGCTTAGGAGTGAGGACTAAGATGCAACATGGTCGCTAAAGTCTACAACCTCCAAAGTATTTTGGAGTCTTGCACAATTTAGGATCTCCATCAGCACGTGATCATGAATCCTTTTCCTACACAGCAATCATCATGTGCTGCATTTTATATGTGCCAGATTTTCAGGAGAGACAGAATTTAAGTGAGATGTACTGATGTAGGTACTGATGCTTTTTTCATCCTAAAAATGGGCCTTAATCAAGCAGCTCTGTTAAGTGCCCTGTCTGTCAGGGAGACCTTGTTTCCCTGGTAGTGTGACTTACCTAAGCAAAGCATTTTTTTCACTCAGAACTATGCTAAAGAGGAAGTGATGACCTGCTTGTTCAGCCTCACCATATCCTGTGTTCAGAATAATTTTCATTTCTACTTCTCTGCAAATGTTAATGGAATGTCCACAAATATTTTCTTGGTTTCTATGGTAAGAGAGAGTGTGAAACTGTCAAAACCACTGCATCATACTCATCATCCTGTGCTTTTCAGGAGAAGACCCTGACCACAAAAGGAGTCATCCTTTTGTGGCATTACTTGTGTATGAACTGACATTTAGTACGTTTTGATCCCTTTCAGGTTCACATTTTGAAACACAAACTTTCATGTTACAAACTATAAAGGTTATTTGATCACTTTCATAGTGGCACATTAATGACAGAGCATATCTAAACAGCTCAACACAGATGCCTTCTTCTCTGACTATAATGCAGTCTGGCATTAGCTGAAATTTAACTGTTAGTCGTTTGGAAATCTTCTATTTTGCAGGTTTAACTTTCCAAATTACTCGAGTAAAATCTCCCAGGACGCTGTGTATGCATGCATGGAGCATGGCAGGGTGCAAATGCTTGGGGAACTCGGCAGTAAGGGGTCACATGGGAGAAGCAGCCGTGCTGCACGCTTCCGCAGCCGTCTGAAAGCAGCGCTCTTCCCCTGGGCACGGGCAGGAGCTGGGGGCATCTCAGCAAAGGAGCAGCTGTCCTGTGCCACACTCATCTGGAAGGGACTGCACTTAAAAGCATATGGCCCACAACCATGCATCCCTTGGTTCTTTGCCTAGGAGAGTGCAGATCCCTAGTGTTGCAGGGCTTGTGGGATTGGAGAAAATAAATCATCTTATTATAAATCATCTTATCTCTGTGTGAGAAGAGCCATGTGGACCTTAAACAAGGAATCATGAGGTTTGGTGGTATTCCCCACAAATCAGAGATCACACAGCTCTTCCTCCTGGCACTATACCCAGCCATTCACAAGCAGTAATAAGTTGAAATTGGTATAGCCAGTTTCTGAAAGCAATATTACTTCAGTAAGCTTTTCCACAAATGTACTGTGAGAATAAAAGCGTAGTTCAGTTAGAGAGATACATCAGCATTAGGAAAAATAATGTGTTTTAGGAGGAATTATATCTGATTCAGACAGGGCATCTCCAGAGAGAATCCCTGACCTCCAGATATATTTGTCTTCTTTCCTTGGAGTGAATCTCTAAAGAAACTTCTCTGTTTTTTGTAGAGATAAGTGTTTCATAAAAGCATCACTGGTATGGTAGCAAATCAGGAACAAGACAAATGGAGCTAAGTAAAGCCCAGCTTCCACACAGGAATCTGTTTCTGTGGATCAGTGTCTGGAAATGTAGCTTGCCAGCATAGTACTTTGTACTGTGTTATTGAACTGTTTTATCGACAAGTTTTATAAAGAAACATCAAAGTGTTTGAAAGAACAGTTAGCAAATATGACCACTCTTGCAAATATCCATGAACCTCCCTTCAACAGCTATTCAGTGGTTCCAAAGGCTGCCAGGGCATTTAACGATTGTAATAAATGTTGTATTTGTTTTTGTTTCATCTGGCTTTGACCAGCAAATTCGGCTGATTACTTCCATTGTTATTTTTCTTTAAAAGACAATTACATTATTATCATTTAAAAAACCCACTATTCTTACACATTTCATTGTGTTGGTCTTGAAATTCAGAACTCACTATCCTAGTTAATGTAATTTTAAAATTTATTTTTCATTCTTATACTTTTCTTTGTTTCTATAATTTATTTTTTTTCCAGAGGTTTGGTTTGGTTCATGCTCCTCCTGAATGTTACGTCTCCCATTTTCATGTTTGTTGAAGAAAACAGCAGTAATTGTAGAGGCCCTGCCAGCCCCCATATTAATAGTCAGAGGTTTAAATTATAGCACCGAGTAAGAAAATATTGGCACTTAGCTGATGGTCATATGTTGTTATGGCTGGATTTTAACTGTATTCAGGAGAAATACTCCTGTGGCTCTGAGATTATATTCTAGCGAGATAGTAGCTCACACAGGACTCTGTAGAAGCTCCTTGCATTCTTCTGCAAATATCCTAAAGAGACAGTCAGCCTCATCTGTATTTGGTCTACTTGTGGGATACAAAAGGACAAATATAAACTGTTCCATCTCTGTTGTGGGTCCAGTGAGCAAGACTTACGAAAATACATTGATGGAGCAGTGCCAGTAAAATTTCTGCTGGGTCCCTACAACGTGTTGTGACATAACCACCAGAACAAGAACAGCCTAAAAGCAGGCACTTTACATGGCATGTGTTGGTGGGAAAGAGTGTGTCATTTGAACAAACAGTGTTACTGTAGAAAAACAACCAGAAGTTACTGCTGGTCTGACCAGCAGCGCATGGAGAGAGACAGTCACACAACTGTAAAGGTCAGGAATCTGCCAGGAACCCTTGTGCTGTGTTGCTTAGTTAAAAACTGACCATTTAGGGTTCCTTTGTGTCTAAGGAAACCACAGTAGAACAAACTGATGCCTTTGGTAAGGGACAGCTTTGAGAAGAGTTTGACTTAATCTGTATTCAACTGATTTTAAAAAAGTTATATTTTCTTCAGAGACAACTTTAGAGGCGGGTCAGACATGTTTACCATAATTGGTCCATGCACTTGAGTTAACCCAATTTCTCTTACAGAAAATAAACCAAAAAGGGCTGAGAACAGACATGCTACAGATTCTGATTTGTCCTGCGGGTAAACCCAAGTATTCCCTGGTTTGTTTGTTTCTACTTTGGCTCTGGTGACTACATCTACATCTAAAGAAGTCAGGAAAAAATGCCTTGTTCTATTGACTAACATTAGCCCTATGGAGAGTCCAAATCTGCACTGGATGGAAAGTGTTTGGGGTCTGTAAGCTGCAAAAGCTTCAAAGAGTTGCTGATAGTGTGTTGTGGTACTGTGATTGTCATACCAATGCTGTACTCTGAAATTATAGTTTTATTGTACTCTGAATTGCAATGTTAGTGACAAGAAATGGTCTCACATCCTGAGTCATCATCACTGCAGCTGTGGATACTGGGATTTTCCATACAGAACCCTTTTCTATGTGCTGGCTAAACCACTTGGCCCTAATATGTGATTTTTTACAATATAGATTAAACTAAGTGGAAGCTCTACATAGAGCACTTAGGAAGTTGTAATTCTGCAGCTAAGCACTCTCTTTTCTGTTCCTTTTTGTTTTGCAGGTTGTTACTTTGTGGTATAGAGCTCCTGAAGTCTTGCTTCAGTCCAGTTATGCAACAGCAGTTGATCTTTGGAGTGTTGGCTGCATATTTGCAGAAATGTTCCGTCGAAAGTAAGAAATACAGTTTTATCCTCTTCATTCTTTTCATTTGAAAACATGTGCAGTAATGCTGTTACAATACACCAAATCATGTTGCAAAGGCCTGGTAGGATGTTTTATTTGCAGTGCAAAATATAAATGTCCATTGCAGATTCATACTTGTTGGTATCTTGAAGTGTCTTTTGATGGGAGTCTCAGCTCTTGGTAAAACTTGCATGAGCGTTGTGGTCTTCTGGTTGAACCTGAATCCAAATGCAGATAAAACTGGCTGAGAGAGGCTGTTGATCAGTTTGAGTAAAGCTGGGGTTCTGGAAGGGATTTACCCTGAGGAAGGCAGGGCACTGTGGTCAGCAGGGTCTTCTTCCTCTGCAGTTTGTGCATTGAAGCATCAGGTGTTTGCTTGTAGTCTGCTCTTGGGATATTTGAGATTTAAGAAGTTGCTGTAAAGTTGTTTTCTAGAGGTGGGATTTTTTTAAGAGTAACTTATGTAGCCTGAGGGTAGGGTAACAGAGATGGTAAGTGTAGTTCAGCCCCATCCTCCAAGATAAATGGCTTTTTTTTAGCTGATTGTATGAAGTCAGAACTGTCTCACTACAAAATACTACAGCTGGATGCAGGTGAGCTGTGAATTCAAGAGTCCCTCTTGTGTTCTGATCTTTGCCTGTGGAAAAACACTGACGTGCAGGTTGTACCATTTAGGGTGTGGAGAGGAACAAACCTGCAAGAGTTTTGACAGGGTAAATCTGTCTTGATACTAACCCAATCACTTGCATTTTGGTTGAGCTAAAGGCAAAAAGTGCATGTTGTCATCACCTGGGTGCTCTCATTGTAGAAACTATAGCATTTTTTAACACCCATGGTGAAGCCAAAGGATATACAGAACAAAAATGGGAAATAAAAATATATATTGGCTCAAACCTAAAGTCCCAAATTAGTGACATTTAGAAGGGGTTCAGTGCTATAAGGGCCTTGAGAAACAACTATGTAATTTATCCAATACGTTCAAATACTAATTGAAGTCTTGCAAAATAACTGGGATTTTACTGCTTATTAATGTTATATGGAAAAATTATTTTTCTTGGGCTTCTTGCCTGGTCAAATGGCCTGGGTAGAGTTATCCTCCACCCTCTCTGTCTCTGACTCAGAAATGAAGTCAGAAAATGAGAGAAAAAAGGAATGAGGATTTTAGGAATATCACTTAAACTCTCCATTGCAAACTTTTAAAGATTCAGTCTTGGCCCATAGTCACAATATTCACATATTCACCTATTCACAATATTTATTTCAATGTATTTGACATACTCACATATTCAACATATTCTATATATTCGCAATAGTATTAAGCTACTGCTAGTTTTTCTGATTCAAAAAGGAGAGTCAAAAGCTTCATTTTACCGTTGCAATAAGAGTGATACAAGCCAAAAAATGAATGCAGAACTTCATTACATGCTCAAAACTTTATTTTTCCTCACATTTAATTTGAAGCATTTTGACAGATAAATACTGCCATATACAAACTCCACCAATTTAATTTTATTTTTTCTTGTAATGGTGTATGAGCTTTTCTGAGTCTCCATATTCACACAGTAAATTAAATTTTCTACTTATATATAAATGCAAATATTAGATTAATACTACAAAAATAGTATTTTTTTCTTATAGAAATGAATCTGATTTGAACCAGAGTTCAATAAAACCAGGACTTCTATTTTTCTTGCCAGATAGGGTCAGTCTGACATTCTCAGTCCTATATTTGGGAGACTGTCAAAAACTGTAGAGGTCAGGAATCTGCCAAATCTGTATGTACTATGTTCTTTCATTGCAAACAATATGACTTCTACATGCTTCAGTGTACAAGCATGATTTGGAAGACTTTTCTCAAGGGTCTTTGCCATAAAGCCACAGCAAGCAGCCCTGATGGTGGCTCTGTGGGTTAACACTGCAATACTCTCTGCACGATCTGTGTTGTCTTTCGGATTCTTCTGATGGATTGCAAAAGAAAGCCCATGTTGCTGTGACCTTGGTAGCAATAAAATGTAAAATTTTGCAAACTCCATGGAGTATATCCAAAAGATTGAATAAGTGCAATGGCAATTTTACTGGGAAGTGGTAGTGCCCTTGGGTAATCACCAATCTGTATTTCCACTGATGTTGGGAGGATAAGTGTATGAGAATGCAGCTAAAACTTTGCGTGATAGGTATGGGTTTGATATTAAAACAACCTTTTCATTTTGCTGTCCTACTGGGTACTTTTGCCTTCTTTTCCTACTCTCTTTTGCTTTCTCTTTTAAAGATCTTAAGGGTCTGTCATTTTTAAGAAACATACTGAGACTTCTGTGGGCATTTTTGTATCCCAGGGACTTCCCTGGAATGGGTTTCATAATAAAACACTATACAGCATCACAAAACATGCCAGAATCCTGTTTATGTCAAGGAGACATTGGACAGTCTGAGTTTGCTTGAATGGAATTTTGTAGGCTGTCACAAACACTGTGAGGGTGCTTTAAGCCTGGGTAAGTGCAGGAGAAAAAGTGAGCTCTGTATGAATGGTCCAGTCTGTATGTTACAGGTTACTATGTGTTTTAAGTGGATGGCACCTCAGTTTAAATCACCCTTAATCTAAACAATTTAAGACAAATGCAAGCCAAGTATTTATTTAAGAAGTAGATCAGAAATACATAGAAGTGTGTAAAGGACTTGGACGCAAAAAAATAAATAAATATATCTTTGTCTAGACACACCTAGAGTAAATTTAAACATTTCTCTCATCTTGGCTGATTCAGCTAAACAAATGACACTTTTCAGCTCTTTTCCTCCCTCAGTCTGAGGTTTGTATAAAGTCATAGCTATTTTAAAACTGCACATTTTAATTTTGGTATAGATTTATAGGCTTCTGCAGAGATGAAAGCAGAGAGTTTGTATCCTAAAATCCCTCAGTTGGATTCCCAAGGATCCTATTTTATTTACAGATCAGCAATCAGTACTCAGTACTCAGGTGTATGTATTAATGTATACAGAAGCTCTTCTGCTATGTGTGTCTTTTCTGTCCGTGTGCACTGCTGATGACAGCACCCCCGATATAAAGCATTACTTCAAAAATTCCTTGTATGACTCCTCCAGTTTTTAAATTTCCTGTTTAGTTAAGCAGTTTGCAGTGACTTCTAGACGTTTGGATGGAGTGTCATTATGTAACGAAAGAGTAAATGTAGTTGTCATAGTACCTGTTTTCTTTGTGATTTAAAAGCTCTGGTGCATGGATAGTAAAAACCAGTGGGGGAAATTGTAAGCTATGCTATGGCTTGCTCCCATATCAGAGAGTCCTTCAGAGATAAAGCTGGGGGATTGACAGGCACTGAGGGCATGGGGACATTATTTGGCTTTTTTTTAGTGTTTAGATAAAGATTTGAATTACTTATAAAAATACTGCACTTTGAGGCTGAGCATTTTCCAGGCCAGTTAGGAGAGGGCTTTGTACCTTCTATTCAGTGAACACCTCATTAAAAAGAGAGGCAAAAACAGGAGTTGCATGTCCTTCTGTCTGGATGCATAAAACTCTTCGGCTCAAGGAGTGTGGGCAGCTCCTAAGCAGGAAGCCGTGAGCAGTGTTTTAGGGAAGAAGAGAATGTCTCCTTGCTTCAGTGAGGTAATACTTAATCCAGGTGAATGAGGGTGAAAGGGGGAAAAGACTGGAATCCCAGGTTCAGATCTGGGTGAAATGCTCTATAAAAGAAAACTCAGATCACCAATCATGGATTCTCTTCTGAGTAATCAGTCTTGAGAAAATATAGCAAAATATTTTGGTGCTTCATTTTTACTTTATCTATACCTGCCCAGTTTTCAAAACCACACTCCTGTGTGATTTCAGTGCTGACTAGGAGGTTGGTAGGTGTGCATGTGGGACTCAGGAGTCAGGCTATCTATGTAACAATTCCAGCTGGGCACATTTAACTATAATATTAAACAATGAACTGGGTTTGTCTCCCTTTGGAGTAAATACAGAGCTAAAAATCATCCGAAGAGACTATTAGTTTTTGTAGCCTCTGTTCTATTCACAGAGTAGTCAAGATGAAGAAGTCATACACTAGAGGGTGGCCATGTGACTGCGTGTTTACAGGCACCAATTCAAACACCAAACTGGAAAGACAGTCCTCTCCTAACACCCTTTTCCACCTCCCCAAACCAAAAGTAAAACAGTTTTATCTCATTGCAACAAGCTTCATCTGTCCAGGAGGGAATTAATTCTGTTCACATGGGTTTCTTACTGAGACTGTTCATGCACCAGCTCCATGGTGTTTTAATCAGCCTGCTTATGGTAAAATCATCAGTCCCAGAAATTCGTAAGCCGCAAGATTGGCATGAATAGTATGAGGTTATTATTTATTCATTTTTAAATATTAAATCGTGTTTTTAGCAGTTGTCTCATTTTTCAGCCTACTCTGTCAACTTCTAAAATATATGAGACAATTACTGCATTACCAACAGTGCTTGAAAATTGCAAGAGCAGATAAGAGATGTGTGACTCTACTGAAATACCTGTGGTGGACACGAATAGCAGACACAGGGAAACAAGCTATTGGCATATAAGTCATCTTTCAATGGTATAAATTTGTCCAGTTACAGGAGTTACATCATTGTGTGTAGAAAAAGCATGAGCTTGGGACTTTGTTGTTGTGGATAATGTATACAGATGTGATGATATCAAAACTCTGGTGATGTGAACACTGGGTTTGGGACCTACAGGCTGCCTAGAATCGCAAAACATCAGGTTTTAAAAAACTAGCAGTACACATATTCTTTCTTGTCTACAATGTCTTAGGGTATTGAGTAATTGTAGATAATCTAAAACACTAAAATATAGTAAATCTTTATTCCCCTTTCCAAACAAGCCTTGTTATTAGTACAGTTTGAAGTGCAGTCATCAGATCCATTGCAAGTACCTTCCTGTGCCAACTACAGAACCAGGTGGTAGAATGGGTTTGTGGAAGGAGACCATAAAAGGAGTGTGGCCAGCAGGACTGGGGAAGTGATTTTCCCTCTGTACTCAGCATGGGTAAGATCACACCTTTGAATGCTGTGTTCCATTCTGGGTCCCTCACTTCAAAAAGGACATGGAGGTGCTGGAGGGTGTCCAGAAAAGGGAAATGGAGCTGGTGTAGAGTCTAGAAAACATGTCCCATGAAAAACAGCTGAGGGAACTGGGGTTGCTGTGGAGAAAAGGAGGCTTGGGGCAGGACTAACTTTTTAGCGGGATCATATGGTAAAGTCTTGGCATCACTGAAATCGTTGTTGAAATTAACCCTGACTTCAAAGGGGATTGTAACCTCTTCAGAAACTATTCAGTGTGACAGGGTTGCACAAAGAGTGGCAAAGCTATTCTCTGTTAATGTGCACAGTACAGCACTTGAAGCAATCTCTGTAAAAGAGTGCTGCAAACTGGCAAGGCAAGAGAGGGTGTTGTGTAGTGGTGTCCCCAGCTTCCATGCCTTGCACTTCTTTCAGTGATGCTGTACTAGCTTTCAACTGCCTCGTCTGTGATATGAACCTAGGACTGTAGACTTTTGTTCAAAATAAGGGTTGCAGTAAGGGAGTTATGAAGAACTGTCAGCTGAGATTTGAGGCTAAGGGTGGAATTCATTGTCTCTGTTCTGGGCTTCATGAGGCTGCATGGCACAGGCAAAAGAGCATGTATAAGTTAAATTTGCCCAAATTTAAGCCACTCTACGAGTATGATTATTGTTACCTGCCTGCTAAAATACTGCACACACAAACACACGCACAAAAAGGTATCTACAGAGGAAGTCAAGTCATGAGTATCTGAGCTACTGTATGCATGTCCTTATCCAGAGAAAGATGTTCAGTTCCCATTTGTTACTAGAGGCAACAAAGTGATAACTTGTAACAGAACCTGCAGTTCCCTGGTGCTTTGAATGGGACAGGCAGCTTTTCTCTCGGAAGGGATCTGCAGGCCGGTTCTTCCTTGAGTCTGTCCTAACTAGCATCAGTTTCATCATGCGCTCATTTGGTCTGAATTAGCTGTTCTGTAGGTGCTAATCTCTCACAGATACAGGCTGTTAAGCTTGCACTTCCAAAAAGAAAAAAAAAAAGATGCATACGTCTGCCAACATGTTCAACAGAGAGCTCCAGGTTGTCAGTGGCCTAAGTGTGTTCTTCATCTGGAGATTGAAGTAAAGAGGACAGTGGGCTTTGGGGAAAATTGTTCACAGAAATGCTGCTATTGCAGATAATTGCTTGGAAATTTAAAACTACTGTGTCCTTACTCCTGACATAGCCTGGGTTAGTCATTCCTTATGATGAGTTGTTTTGCTGTTGAATGGTCTTGAGGAATAATCAGTCTGTAACTTTGCAAATGCATACTCAGCACAGGGGGTTGTTATGTGTGCTAAATGACCCTCGCTTCACATTAGGTAACAGTATGTCATTACTTGAATTTTTATTTTGATTAATATTATTCAATTATCCAAACCTTTATGAAAGCAGAAACATTTGTTTAAAGCTTGTAATCAACAGTAAAGTATCATATAGCAAAACATTATCGCCAAAATACTTTGCAATTGAATATAGAGCTTGTTTTTCTAAGTGTAGGACGTATTCCTGCTGCAGCCAAGGTGCATCAGTGATGTGACTGCAGATACTTGGGTTTGGATGGGAGCAGAACAGAGAGACTACATATTCATATGAACCACCATAAACAGAACTGTCTCAAACTGAAATAAATTGATAAATTTACCCTGATTTCTATAGGAAAGGATTATATTCCTTATCTTTTTAAAATTATTTTTATTTGCACACCATTGTGAATTGTCAACACGCAGGTATTTTAGCTTCTTGCTGTGTGTATGGATATTGCAGATGAAATCCTGTAATTACTGGATGTGAGAAAGAAAGACAACTCTGATTGATAGTAGCGAAGACTTTAGTTTTATTTTATTTATTTATTTTTCTGCACATACAAGAGCAGTACCAAGAACACAGTCTGAAAAGAGGCTCTGAAGATGATAAGGAGCCTCTAAAATATGAATACTGCCATGCAACGAATTATGAGGCGTATTTCTATGACACAGTGTCATTTCAGATGCATCTTAATTCCTTGTCAGTTATTTTCCTGTGTTTCAGCATATCTGATAGTTTAGTCCTCACTCTTTTAGGTGGGCACAGTAGCTATGCAGCAGTAAGAATATTTGGCTTTGCCTACTAGATCCTGTATTCCTCCATATGGAAAATTTCTACTTCTTTTCAGTTCTTAGCTTAACATTTCCTTCTCATTCTTTTATCTTCAACACATTTGTGAAATGTCTTTCAAAATCAGAGAAAAGATCTGTAATGTATTTTCAATCTTCTTTGGGTTGGAAAGAAGAGAAAACTAGAAAGAGAAGCAGAGGAATCTGCTAACAAAAGAAAAAATAGGATGTATAACTGGATGTTGGGAGGGAAGGTATAATAAAAGCAAGATAGTAGAGCCATGGCAAAAAGCAACTGAGTAAGTACAGCCATGAATGCTGCTTGTAAGTTAGGTTTTCCATATAAACTGCCGAACATTTTAAATGCGGTTTAAGAGAGAACTGGTCTCTTTATCACGCAGCAATTTAAACACAGACTTTGCAATCACATTATCTGGTGTTTTCCAGTGAACCTTAAACCAACATATCTAGTGGACCAAGAGCTCCAAAGTGTAATCATTCACTTGTGTGCTTGCTTACAGTTAGATCTTGGTAGCAGAAAGAACTGAATTAACAAATTTTTTCTGTTTTGTCTTTGGTTCTAACAAGCAGTGGTGGATGTTGCAGCTTAGAACTGTAAAAGCTACACAGCTTAATTTGCAACCTTTGAACCAAAGTACTGTACAATTCTGGCTTGAGTTTGTTTCTGCCATTTTTGGAAATTATCTTGTTTTGTTACAAGAATGATTTAAGTTGCGAGTGCTGTAAAAGTTCACCACAGTCCAGACCAACTGTACTGGGAGAAGGTTTGTTCCTTAGAAAGATCTTGTCAGCATTCAAAATTCTGTGCTTTGCACTTTTTATCCTTTCTTCTTCTTCCCTTCATGTGCATTGGGGTGTGTGGGAGGCTGATCATTTTTCCAAACTAAACCTAATAAACTGGGATTTTTTTCTTCCTCCCCAGATAAGTGACCACCCTATTACAAAATTTTTTTCAAGTATTTTAAAGGTTGAATGGACACAAGCCACAGTTTAACTTAGTGACCTTAGTGATCTGATAGAACAACAATGACATTCTGCTTCACACTTAAGGAAACAATATAAAAGGAAGCAGAAGGCTGCGCTTGTTCATGTTTTTTGGATAATGAGGATTGTCTTCTGTTTAACCTGACCTCCAAGGCAGAACTTGCATTGGCTTTAGGCAAGGGAAAACACACCTTAATAGAGAGAAAGGCAAACAGTCAGAGTAATGCCATAAGTATCAAGTAAGAAATAAATGTGTTTCCAAGACAGCATCACCTCATTAAAAGAAAAATGCCATGTTGGTTTTTAGCTCACATTTTTCCTCAAGCTTTTTCTAGTTGATATCTGTTTGTCTGCAGTTGGGGAGATTGATAGCCGTTAGTCAAATCCAGTAACTGTATGGGTTTGTGGTTGGAGATGGGTGGTAAGTGCCAGGCCATTCACTTGTGGTTTTGCTTCTAGTTTCCAGCTGTGCCAGACTTTCAGTCAGAGGAATAGATCTGTTGGTAAGGGAAACGGTTAATAAACCATAGAAACCAAAAACTGCCACTACCCATGACAAAAAACCAGAAGGGCACCCTGAAGCAGTGGTACAAAGCCCCACAGAAATGGTGCTAGCTGACCAAGTTTAATTTGACTGTTTGGTTCAGGTGGGTGGTCATGTCAGGCAAGGCAGTGGCCGAGGGACCGGGACCGGGTGGCTCTGGGCTGTCAGCCAGTGTCTGCACACAGCCCAGACAGCGCCTCATGAGAGAGGTCTCCTCCTGGAGAGCTTCCCATAGCTTCTTCATTGCAGGTGGCACAACACTAGTCTGAAATCCCCCTGACCATGGCCACAGAGTCCTTAAAAATACATGCATTCCTTAGAGGTTCAATATTCCAGTCTGTGACAATCTGAATTAGTCTTGCCAGAGGTCAGAGGAAAAGAGCTTGAGGTTAAGAGAAAGACCACAACATGTCAGTCGTGATGTAAGTCCTCGGTATTAACATTGTAGTGTTTGCAGTGGATATTTGGAAATGCAGCTGGCAGCAGAAACATCTGGATCGTAGCTATGCTGGGCACAGCTTCTGGCCAGTTGCTGTGAGCACCTTTGTGTCCTCTGGAGCATCTCCAAGACAGGTTCATACCTGCGATAAGCCAGAGCAGCCTGAGGGCGGCTTTGGTGGGATCCCCAGCTGCAGATTGTTTTTAGCAGTCCCTCCACTAGCAGAGAACAGGAGAGAAGCAGAGCAATGGCATCCATGCCCCTTGCTCTCTAGCCTGAAGAGGGATAGCCAGCTGTACACTGCCCAAAGACTTTCTGTTTGAAAGGGTCTCCTGGCTCTTTCACACAGCTTCCCTCTGCAGGAACTTGGCTGGGAGAGACTTTGCTTTCTGCCTAGAGTTTGGCTGGGGGAACCTCTGTGTACTTTCATTTGACTCGTAATACAACTAAACATTGTTTTTATTTACTTTTCTCTTTCATAGGAAAATGGCTACAAAACGGTATTTAAATTCCTGGGATCCTTTCCTGGACACCGGTGCACTCTGGAGAGGAGGGAAAAAGACTAGACTTTAGCTGTGATTCATTTACTGAGCTCCCCAGTGTGGGAGTTTTTTTTCCAAATTGAGTGTCTAGTCAGACATTTTGATCCAGGCAGCCTTTACTGAATTTTCTGTGTTTGATTGTCCAGAAAAGGAGTCTAATAATTGGCTGCCATTGGTCAATCATAAAAACAATATGTACTCATTGAGAAGTATATAGGACTAATCTGTCTCATATTTGAGTTTTTCAGCAACTTCAGATTAGCACTTCTCCATATGTATTGGTCACCAAGGCTGTTAAATGTTCTTTATATCTAATAAAACCCCATAAATGTGCATGAAAGAAGTGGACAGCAGACCTAAAGGAACAGACAATCTCTGGAGTTTAAAAACAGCTAAGACTAGCAGAGCAAAACATAACAGCTTTCTGAGACATTGTACTATTTGTACCAAGTAAATAATCAGCTTTGAGGGAAGACCTCAAAATGTCAATGAGAAAGCAAGTTTGATATTTAGATTTCTGGAAAGCAATTTCTCCAAAGAAACCATGGTGCCCAAAGGCAGCTCCCCGCTATCTCTGTGGAAAAGCTTATCTGTATTGCAGGGTTGAGACCACTGGAGAGAATGTGCCAACAGATGTCAAAGACCTAGGTAGAGTCCTAACTTGGTGAGGAAGGGAGGTGGCCACAGCCTCTCCTGCCTGTGTGTGCCACCTGCCACAGAGCAGCACGTGTTACCCACATTGCCATTGCCATCAGGGGCCTGGGGCTGGCAGGATACAGCTCAGCCTAAGTCACAGCAATTCCTGTCGCTTCTTCCTTTGAAGCCATAGTTTGCCTTGTGATATGAAAGCACGTGTTGTTGCCTCCCTTCTGATTTTTGTTTGCACATGGCCTGTGGCACTGCCATTACATTTGCTTGCTTGCTCTGCCTGACCTGCTGGCCCTGTGCGAGTGAGTCCATGTGAGACAGAGCCACCATGGTGTGCTGACTGCTAGAGGCAGAGCCAGGGTTTGACAGGCTCTTGGTGTCAGCATGTGACCCGCCTGGCTGTTCTCTTGTGCTTGTGGCATGCTTCGTTCTGCAGTCTTTTAGGAACCATCTGTCTGGCATGGTCAAACCATGTGACTTCTCCCAGAAACTCATGCATAATCTGCCCTGCTTTCCTTTTATAGATGCACTGAATGAATTCCGTCCAGATGCAACTCTTAAGACAAGCTCTGAGAAAGTATTTCTTCTTTTACTTAAATATTCTCCATATTTGTAGCTTCTCTCCTAACATATTGAAGTTTGCCAGTAGTAAGTGCTTTTGGAATATAGACATTTGTCAAATACGAATTTCATCCAAGGGATTATTTCATTTCCACGCATTTATTCAACTGAACTGGAGTAAATTGGCATGAAGATTCAGTTACTATTGATTTTCCTTGAGTCTGAATCAGTTACCTAAAGGTACATGACTCAGTGAGCTATATCATCCAGAATTTCACCAACTACAGTGAATTATCAGATCTTTTTTATTAGATTATGTCCATGAAACAGGTTTTATGATTATGTCAGTACAGCATACACACTGTTCTACACAATTTAATAATTTTTTAAGTGCTCTTTATATCCAAATAATTTGGGAGCAAGCTTTCAGCATCGAAAGAAGTATACATAGCAGGAGATCTTTGTGTAATGTTTCTATCTGTAGCTGTTAAATTAAGCCTGTTTGGCAGTGATGAATCATACTGTGCTGCTGTAAGAATGAAGGTACTCAGTTAAACTCTAGATCTCATCAGACCATTAGCAGTGGAAGAGTACATGTACAGAGTCAGAACCATATTCTAGGTGGGTGTCCTACCCACTCAAGCACAGAAACAGACTTGCTTTCTTCTCTCCTGCCTTGGAATCATTTTTCCATTCCTGTGAAGTAATTGCAAAAGGAGAGGTAGGTGATGCTCATCTCCTGGATCTTTTAAGAGTTTGATTTTGAGGGCATTTTGCCATCGAAGTGTGAGGGAGTTTAAAGAGGGCCTAGACTTTTTAGCAAACCCTTAATTTTTGGCAAACATGCCAGCCACAACTGTATGAAAAGCAAGGCATAAAATGGCTTACCACAGGAGGAGGCTTTTACTTGATTATTCACTTGCTCCAGAAGAGGATTCTGTTTTTTGCTTTAATTCTGAACAAATTAGGTTGGTTTTTTTCAGAAATGACAGCCATCTCCATCTGGATCTCGAGGAACTCCTTGTAGTGGACATACAGGTGGTGAACACTGTGGTAATGTGGGACAGAAGAGTTCAAGATATGAGTGATTCAGGGAGCTGCATGTGCTCAGTATTTCAGAGACTGAGGGAATATTCATTTTGTAAAGATGGAGTTGTGTGCTTTTCCCATTAAAATGATGTCAAAAATCAATAGAGCTGTGCCACAGTCAACACAAAAGGCTTATGATAAGTTCAGTAATGGCAAAGCAGAGATAATAGCATAAAAATTGTTGCAAAAAAAAAAATTGGGGGAGCCTGGTAACACACAAATCTACAGCACAAAATGTACTGCAGTTGCATAGGGGAGGGTGGCATCTGAGCGGTGTCATCACCTGGGAGCTAGGTTTTTGGTTTTCTCTTTAATATAAAAATTACTTTACTCTTTCTTTTGGTCAGGACTCAAGTGGGGAAAAAAAAATCGTATGTGAAATCACTAAAAGCTGAACAGGATAAATAACCAGAGAGCTCCCAATAGGTGAACTCAGGTTACTATGCACTGTCATGGGCCAGTGAATGTAAATATCACAGCTTCTCTGGCCTGAGTAGAGTGTACTGCATGGGACAAAGTTTTGCTTAGGGTAAAGTTGTAGCTAGCTTAGCTGGCCTTTGAAAACTGTATCAGTTTTCTTTGCACAGTTGCTCTACAAAACTTTCTACCTTAAATATTTATCTCAAGCTTTTCTGCAGGTGTTTATCGATTCACTGTAAGCCAGCACAGCTGCTAAAAATTAAAGTATTTTCTTCACACCATCCTTCTAATTCACTTTCATGTCTTTTGACGCTCAGACTTGGCAGCTGGGGAAAAAGGTTGAAATTGAAATTTAACCTCTGCTCACATAACAGTTAGCCATTTAGTAGTGAAATGTTTTCCCTGCCTTTCTTGTCTGATGGGTTATAATCCATTTACAGAATTTTTTCCTGACCAAAGGTGTTTTATTACAGATGAGCGTGAAGAGACGTATTAGTTGTGGGTGGGCGCAGTTCTGATGTTTCAGATTTATCTGAAAATTTAGAGAGGCTTAGAGCAACAGGTGCCATTAACACCTAGTATGGGAGCAAATGAAGTGATCACAGATCAAAACATGTACTTGACGCCACACAGGAGCAGCTGAAGCCCAGATGGAGAGAAAACCCAAGGATTCTGTCTCCTAGCCTTTAATGTTTTTCCAGAAGGGGAAAAAAACCCCACTTTTCCTTAGATTTTATTCTGTATTGAGGATTTCAAGTTTTAGATTGTGAGAACATCTTTGAATTCTGTATTTCCCTTCAAACATGGAAATTTGCCATCTCTTGAAGCTCCCTTTTCTGAAGTGTCACAGAGTGCCCATGTGCAGTCTCCATTACCTCATTGTCACTCTGTCACTACTACTGCAGCTGACAGAAAAGTTTGACTTACAGAATTTTTCTGATGCTTTTATAGTCAGATAGGCTTTTTTGCCTTATTCTTCCCAGTTCTAGAGTCTCGTGTTGGGGTTTTTTTCAAAGTTAGACTAGTAATTTAATCACATATATGTACCATTTTTTGTGTTGCTCATAATGGTGAAAATAAATCATCATTTGTGGCATTATCCTTTCACATTATTTTGTATTAAGTGTTTAGAGTATAACATCTTTATCCATTGAGTAAACTTTCATCTGTGAAGCTCATTGCTTAGCATTGCTAAAATGGAGACAAAGCCCAAGAAAACCTGGGAACATATACTTGGCTGTTAATTTCCTCAGTATCTTTGGGGAGAGCAGATGAACCAGTGTGAGACTGGTGTATGTGTTCGTAACTTTCTTTTCCCTTTGATAAGGAAGAATCACAGGTAGGTAAGGGTTAGTTTCCTTTGGGCAATAGTTAGGTGTGCATAGTCTTTCACCTGAGACAAGAATGGTAACAAGGTTAGACATTTGTTTAAAAAGAATTTATTCCAAGAGAAGTCACCCTAATGGCACAAAACCTATTAGCTTAAAGCTGTGCCGTGAAAGCAATCCGAATGAAAATATATCCAGTTTGTGGAACATTATTGAATTTTAATGAGAGGGCCTCAGACTTTAAAACCTGTTCTGTATCCATCCCCTTGATTAAGACTACTCCAGCATTAGAGGCACTCTCAAGCAAAGCCCATTTTAAAAGGGGTTTTTACACCAGTAAATGTGGTAAATGTCAAGGGATGAGCTTTCTTGAAGTCGTGTTGGCATTGCAAGAAAAATTGTAGAACTCAAAAAAAATTATTTTATTCCGTATCTCTGAAAACTCTGATTTGAAAAGATTTTCACAGTGAAATTTCATACAGGGTAAAGGAGTAGATACTTGATGTAGAAGACTGCTTTCATTTCATTTACATAATTGATAAAGACTAGGAACAAACTGAACTCCTCTTGCTTACCTTGAAGTTTGGTCTTTTGCTGTGACACAGGTGTTCTAAAACCATTTCTTCAAAATACAGGATTTAAAAAGCATCTTCAATCTGGCTAAAATGTGTCATTTTGGAGTGCTATCTGCTATATTTTTAAGTGAGGAGTAAATTATGAGTTAAATTAAAGGAGGGGTGAAAAACAGCTCTGACATGTTCTGGAAGGAGGATACAGATCTGTTTGAGGAAAATATGGGCAAATTTGTTCACAGGCGTGAGGTTCTCTGCACAAACACACACACACAACACACACAGACACACTGCCTGCACAGGGTCCTGCACACTGATTTGCACCATTGCTTGTTGGAATGAACAGGAGAGTGAGGAGCCCTCTTGGCTCCTACCCTTCCACATAGGACAGCCTTTATCTAATCCATACCTCAGTTACCGCTTTCAAACCCCAAAACTGAGTTGCACAAGAAGGGCAAAGCTGTGTGACCCTTTCAAAGAGTGCACATTTAAAACAGGGATATGAAATAAGTTCAGGAAAGAGAAGAGAATGCATTGAACTAAATAAGTGATTATGGGAAGAACATGACCGTATTGTATGTGTCATATCAGTATTTCTTTCAGGCTGCTTTCAAAAGGCAGAAGCCTGCAGTTTAGTTATGTCATTTCTGTATTATGTCATTTATGTATTATTAATTATGTCAAATTTCAAACTGCTGATGGACAAGTAGATGTAATTTAACTGTGCACAGCGATGAGATGGGTGTTTAATACACAGTTCACTTATTGCTGGTAGAACTGTCAGTAAAAACAAAAGGAATGCTTCTTTTTCCACACTGAGCAGAGACTTTTTTTTCCCTTCCCTTTTTCCAAGGTCAGTTGTGTATGTATTTACAGAAATTGCTTCAAACGTTGCCACAGTTTTCAAGGTGCCACTATTATATCATGCTTCCTGAGCTGAGATAACAACCCTCAAAGCCCTAGTGAAATAAACCTACAAATCTTGCGGGGAAACAAATGTCCGCAGATAAGAGAACTGTGACGTGCGTGATGAGAGAGTAAGTGAAGGACGTTCAACCTATCAAGGCTCTTCTGTTTCAAAAAATAATGTTCAGTGATGAGTTCTGAAGCAGTTCTGCCCAGGAACAAATGAGATCTGCCTGTGTTACAGCATATTCTGCTCAAAGATCATATCTACACTTATCTTGCTTTTGGGAACTTTATATGTGTGGGTATGTGTATATGTGTAGGCATATATATAATCCTTCTCTTGAAGCATGATTTTTATTTCTTAATAAAGGCTTGAAAGCAGATCTCAGATGGCTTGAACCTGGGGTCATTGATGTCTGTGGAAAAGCTCCCTTTTATGTCAGTGGTGGGGGACGAGGCCCATCATTCTGTTCCAGAGCCAGCAGGGGCTATGCTTACCTGGAAGGTATCAAGCAAATTTTAAGCACCCAGAAAAAGATTTCCTTTGCCATTTCTTAAGGAAGCTTCGAAGATGGTAATGTTTTCTCTTACTTAGGGAGATCATTATGTATATTGGATATACTTCACTCTAGACAGTAGGCTGGCCCTGCTTTGGTCATAAAGCTGTACATGGTGCCTCTGTTTGGTTTCCCTTTTACTAACATTTCCCTTTCAGTTATGCGTGCAAAGGGAACATCTGAAGTTGGGTCCTTCTATGCTGGCTTGTATCTGCACCCAGCTCTGAAAGCTCTTGGTTTGCTTCTTCAAGGAAGAGACCCCATATGTTTCTTACAAACTAGACCAGACGTACATTTGGGGGTCAGAATATTATCTTTATTCCTAGAATTAATTTGCTTCATTTTGAATAGCAATAGGTAGCAAATTCAACACGGTACAGAACTGGAAGTTTCCAAAACCACCACTTTTTTAATCTGCTTCTGTGTACTGGGTGCTATGAGAAACTCCAGGGAAAACAATAATTGTTGTAGGTTTTGATGCATTTGAGCTGGTTCTAATAATAGTTCAGTACTGACATAGCCCCATCTTAGAGCTCTTATTCACAACTGTGATACTATCAAGCTTGAACAATGATAGATTTTTGAATTAAAGAAATTGGGCTTTTAAAGACTAAAATGAGAAACTCAAGATGGCTGATCTGGTTTCTGTCAGTTTTTAGCTGAAGAGTGTTTCCTCAGTCGTAATGTTTATCTGTGTCATCTTTCTTCTTACATATTGGAGGAGAGAGGATAAGTTTTGTAAAAGTTTTGAGCAATTTATGATCAAGTATAATAACCTCTACATGAAGTAACTTCTTCCTAAGCAGTGTCTGGCACCCACCCACACAGAGATACTATTAAAGGGAAAGGAGAGAGAGAAGTACAAGAAAATGTTAGGTTTAAAATGAGAACTCTGAATTACACAACAGCTGAGCAAGTCACTTTTGACTGGAAGTGAGTAACTGTCCAAAGTGTGAAATCTTGTCAGCATAGCCTCTTTTCAGACTAAAGTTTCATATTGCACCTTATTCATCTTACATACCAGAAGGCCAATGATCTTCATCTTTAAAAGGTGATGTTTTGGGGTTTTTTTGCTTTATTTTCTCTTTTCATACCTGTAATACAAGTTGTGCAAGCAATTTGTCAAAGAGAAACAGTGGTGGCAACAAGTGTGGCGAGGAATCAGCTCAGAAATAATCCCTCTGAATAAAGGTTTCCACAGGACAGTCCAGATCATGTTATTCCTAGTCATCTCATAATTTCAGTTTTAAGTCATGTATGGCTTTAATCCTTAAAATGAAAATATTTTCTTCATAACAAGTAACTAGGAATCTGACAAAATTATTTACTAGCTATTCACATTTGTAATATGAAAAGAAAAAACCCATCCCATCCTTTTAATATATCTCTGACTATGTAGTTTGGCAGGTTTCCCATGGCATGATGCAGGATTCCTTGGCAAGTGTTACTTGGCTGTAGCTTTTTTAGATTCTTCACCATCACTTTATTGCTCCGACACACACAGACATAAAAACTCCTTAGACTTAACTGCTACAACCCAATCAGATTCTACAATTTCATGTACAACTTCCATGTACCCTCATTATACCATTTATTTTTACGTTTTTTTCTTCACTAGGTCAAATAATCATGGACGTTCAACACCTCTCTCATTTTGTATAATGCCTTCAAAGCTGCAGTTACATATTCTGAATTCACTGCTCTTCTTCCCAAAACAACTTCTCAGCATCTTCTCAACCAGAGTGTCTAAGCCCCACTTTCCCAAATATTGTTGTACCCTTTCCACCCATGATATTCTTCTCATTTTAGGGAGTTCTTGTAGGACTTCCCTGAGTACACATGGATCACCAATATACAGGCTTTTCACTAAGAATAGTGTATATATTCAAGTTAGTAATTAAGAGATTATCGTTACCATTTTTCTGTGGTAACAAGGAAGGGGATGGAATTCCTAACTTCTGTTGTCACAATGGGCAAATGGACTAGCAGAAAGAATCTAGGTAGTTATTTTGTATGTTACTTCTTGCATTTATTTCTTACATATCTGGAAAGATACTAGGCTTGTCTAGCTTGGGAAGCACTTGTATTGCCAATTCCAGAACTGTCATGAGAGCTCAGTAATATGTTTTGGTTAGAAAGTGAATTTCTTACCTTTTTTCCATTCATCAATGCATTCTTTCTTCATGTGACCTTTCTTCCATATGTCCATTTTACCAGTGTCAGAAATGAAAAGATAGTTTCCAATCAGACTGTCACTAATTAGTTAAAAATGTCAGTCACTGTCAAGAAACCTGCAGAAGTCTTTTCCTGTGCTGCAGTGCATGTGGTTTTAGGTTTTTTCCTTGCATCTGCATTATAGACGTCTGCATTATATATTTGACCAGAACAGTGCTTATCGGTATCTTTAATTCCAATTTTTATGAAAATTATAACTTTCCTTATGAAAAGCTTTAGATTCTCTTTGCTTTGTAGACCAAAGACTGAAAATAAAATCTAGAAGTAATGTGGCTGGTTTACAGTTAAAACTCATTTATCTCTTGCGTGTCATTGCATTGTCATTGTATACAATACTTTAAAAATTGCTTTGGCATGTCTGTAGAGTTGCACCAGGGAAAATTCTTTTTTGGAGACTTGCTTAGGAAATGTTTATATCTCAGTTCTTACTGAGTAGTGCAGACATGAAACACAATGTTTGTGAAATAAAGAACTCAACTTTTCAGACAGTGATATCCAGTTCAGATAGATTATTCAGTGAAGGTGAAAGTCGGAAGGAGTATGAGCAAAAGCTGAGCTAAGGCATGGACAAGAGAAAAAGAGCCTGAAGTTGGTAAAGGGTTAAATCTAGTTTGTTCAGGTGTATATAAGCATGAGAGCCTTTTGGCCAGAAAACAAATGGTGCAAGCCCTTTTAAACTATAAGCAGATGGTAACATTTCAGGATTTGTAGGTTTTCCATTGCAACCTTACATTGTGATCTGTATTTTTATTTCTGTACTGTCACAGAATCACAGAAGGGGTGAGATTGGAAGGACCTCTGGGTATATCATCTGGTCCAAGCCCAGGCAGGATCACCTAGAACTGGTTGTCCAGGACCATCTCCAGATGGCTTTTGAATATCTCTAAGGTGGGAGGGTCCACAACCTCTTCAAGTCAATGCTTGGTGATGCCCACAGTAAATAAAAAAAAAGTTTCTTTGTGTTCAGAGAGTGTTCCTGTGCTTCTGCTTTCACAATGCAGACTCATAGCTAATATCCATTTAATTGTGCAGCTGCACATTTTGTACCTGAGGAGCTAAGATACTCGCTTATTGGCTCAGGAGGGGTTTCTATTAGCAGGACAGCACAAGCAATACAATGCCTCCATCATATCTTCCTATCTGTCAGCTAAGGGCATTCTGGTCCTACAGCAGACATGAAAAGGCATTTCCTCCATACAGTGGGCGTCATTCCAGAGGCAGTGGATAATGGCCTCGCTTCAAAGCCAGGAGGGGGAGAAGCCAAACAAGATGGACACTTACATATTCCCTGTAACATTTTCCTTGCTCTGTTGCCCTGAAAAATCAAAGAAGCAACAACCAACAAATGTGGGAACCATCTGAGACCCCTTGAGCTAACAGGGATGTTAAATGTCACAGGGGCACTCTAAATCCTCTTGCCCTATCTTCCCTACTTGGTGTGTGTTCTGTAGCAACAATGGTGTTGGAGCCTTCAGACCATAGATTTTGTAGCAACCAAAGTCAGGGATGTTTGAGAGGATTGAGGAACCACACAAAAGGCAAGTACATCCCCATGGATAGTTCTTTCATCCATGGGAATGTCCCTCTTTCCTGAGATACATGTACTCACAGATTTTAGGTGTTTTTTGAAGCCAGAGGGCAGACTCACATCCCCTGCCACAGGACGCAAACCCAGCTCCATGCCTTTTCTGAAGAAAAAAAGAAGGAATTCTACAAAATCAAGCTCCAGAGTTTAACCAGTCTTACACAGATTATGATTGCAGAGAGGAGAATATATGCTCAAGAAAGAACTTCTGGATCAAGCTTGCATAAATAAACCTCAGGGAGTGAGTGGGTGTATGAGTCAAGTGAAAGATACCAAGAACAAAGGTGAAATTTTACTTTTCTGTGGCTGCTGAGTGTTCTCAATTCAAAGGTGGTGGGAGAGCTGATGTCCACCTTTAGGAATTTTTAAGTGTCTTGACGTGAAAGTTACGTGACTCACAGAGCTGTCAAATCATTACAAAAGAGTAACTAGTGCCAAAATGTGAAATGAGAGCTTCGTGCAGCTGCTGATTAGGTGAATCTATTTCCCCAATCATCCATCCAATATTCCAATTGAACCTCGAGCCAAAATTCATGAGGCAAATTTCATTATGCTAGTGATGCCTAACCTGGAGTTGGCATCCTGTTGTAGTCATGATGGTGCGATGGATAGGAGGCTGAAAGATGAACTAATAACACTTCATTTTGATGAAATATCAAAGTATGTTGGAAGGTCACCTTGTGCTGCATAATTATACTTTCAAAAGAATTTAAATTCTTGCTTCAGCCCTTAGTGAATTTGAGACAGCAGCAATGATGGGAAAAACCTTCCTTAAAAATCCCAAGAATTGTACTTGTTCTGGCATGACACTGCCTAAGGTGATTTGCAAACAAGGCTGCCATTGCCAGGCTTTCACATTAATGCAAGGTTCAGCTTACATTTTAAAACATTAAATCAGCTTTCCATTTGCATAGATATGATGATTTGAATGTGTAGATTCTGTTAGCTTAAAGGGCTCCAATAATCTAATGCTAGAGCTGAAATTAAATATTCAAAGTAACTATATGTTAATAATTTCAAGCAGTAGTTCCAAAAAATGTCTTTGCTTGACTTTGGAAGATACAGAGTGTGTCTGCTGCCACAAGTAATGCTAGGATTGTACCTTTTGAGTGTTCTGAAAATCAGGCTCAAAGCTTAGGGCAGAAGTAGATGCTCCTGTCTGAGCGGGTTAAGCTTTGGGTTTTTGCAGAAGACAGTATTGCTACATCCCTTAAAGCTTAAACCCAGAAATCCCAAAGTATGAATTGCAATGGTCTTGTCAAAGCAGCTACAGTTAGTAAATATCATTGCATCTGGGGAGCAAAAAATCCTGTTATTTATGATTTATTCACAATTTAAATAAATAAAGCCCTTTATGGACAAGTAACGGGCTACCACATTTTACTTCATCAGATCAAATCTCATGTCAGATGGTTTCAAACCATCAGGTTTGATTAAATTGTTCTCTCAATGTCCCTGCACAAAGCAGTTTGGAGTGTAAGTTGATATGACATGACCTGAATGGCAGCACACAAGAAGGAGGTAAAATGCATGTTTAGTTCATCAGAGAACAGCATGTCTGCCAGTTCACTGCTTTTTTTTGATGGCCCAGATTTCTGCAGAGATTGTTGTGTCTAAGAATGTCACAGTGCTCTGTGTCCACATACTGTATTTGGAATGGACCCACAAGACACACAGTGACATGGAGCTCTGGTGCCTTTGTGAGAGTGTCAGGATGGAAAGTGCCACTTCTCAGTATGAACTCACAGCTAGCAAAAGGAGATCCAGATCCTGCACCTGCTCCTGCATATGGGCAGTGAGAGGGGAAGGACCATAGCTGACTACTCCTTCTTCTCCAGTCTAGATGGGAGAGATCTTCTCCTGTGAAAAGCAGCCGTGAAACAGTGCCTTTGGCTGTCACAGGTGTCATGGACCTGTATCAGACAGGAGTATGTGGAGAGAGGCATGAGAATGAGTGTTTCTCCATAACCAAAGGCTGCCAGTGGAAGCTGGGGGGTTCTGCACTGTCAAGTCACTGTGTCTCAGCTGAACAGTTCTAGAAACTGTAACCAGGAGTTTACAACATACTCTGTACTTAGAGAGCCAGAAGAGAGGGCAGCCTGGCTATCAGTCAGCCCAAGTTACTATCTCAGTTTGCAGTGTGTGAGTTGTGTTTCTTGGAGTAATCTACCATTTGTTGAACCAAAGTGGTACACAACATCTGTGGCCTGATCTTCACAGATCCGTCATTCTTGGCTGGATCCTTATTCATCTGTCAGTAAAATGTTGGAATATCTTGGGAGTTTTAACATAAAATTGCACTGTTGTTCAACACAAAGCTGGCAATACAGCCATACTGCAGTACAAATCAGAATTTCATATTTTACATTGGCATTGTGGGGTGATAGCATCTCGTACATGATGAGTGAAAATATTTTAAATTGCACTTTAAAAAGAAAAAGTGTGTCTGAAAGTATTTTTAGTCACTGTTTTTTTGTTGAAAGCCTTTGGACATTCAGCCTAACAATTTGTTTCTTTCCTGAATGTATCTTTATTTATGCAGCAGAAGTATTCCTCTACTTCAAGGTAAATTCTGTACTGTTTCACACCCCATTGTTTACGGACCTTCATGAATCCATTGTCATTTATTTGACCCCTTAAACCTGGGAGCACATTTCCAATATGCAGTATGCAAGAAATTTAAATTTCAATTTATATTCATAATAATTAATCTCTAATGTTACTATGTTTTAATGAATTGCATGGCATTCACTCTGGTTTTGTCTCTCCTAGCAGCTATTTTAGTGTTCTTTGTAATGAAAACGATTTTGTTAATGATAAAATTCATAGGAACGTATTAGTTGAGGGAAAATTATGTCATTCATGCCAAAGGGCACAATTAAATTTTCAAAAGTAGTGTATTCAAAAATACATGTCATCTGTCCCCTTTTGTTACCAGTTTTAGTAGAAATTTGAAAGGTTCACTTGCAGACTGGATAAAGCATGGAAGCAGAAGATAGCAGAAGATGAAGTCTCAAAAACCCCCCACGTTTTCACCCTACATTGGCAACTGTCAGTGACAGTTATATAAATTTATACTAATTAAAGCAAGTCCCACCCTAAAAACTTTTTTTTATTTTTTCAGACCACTCTTCCGTGGAAATTCAGATGTTGATCAACTAGGAAAAATCTTTGAGTAAGTAATAACTAATTGCCTTATGTCAGTATCCATTTAACATTGAAACCCTATGAGATTTCTTTGCCATGTTTTTATGCAATGATGTGACTAGAATTTCCATATTTCCTATTGCTGTGGCATGCAATATGATATTTCTGTGTGTTCTGTGTCAGAATGGAAGGAGGAAGCAACATGGAATATAGTTCTGCAAAACTGTTAGCAATCATCAGGAAGTCAGGAGACTTCTGGGTTTGGGCTTTTTAAGTCTCTTAAACATACTATGCATGTACCATTCATACATATTCATAAACAGTTAAGCGCAAGAGATTCTCTTCATGTAAACAAACACAATTTTTTTTTTCATTTTTTTCTTTGTGCATTGCAGAAAACAACATTACAATACATTAAAAGCTGAAATCTCTAAGATTATTACCAACATCATCTTTGCAGAAAAGACTTCTAAACATAAAAAAAAGTTAGCTTTTAAAATTTATTTTGTAGCTTGTTGACAGTCCATATTTTGGTCTGGAAGGTAACTCTGAGAACTGAGCAATTTAGTATGTGCTTTCTCAGAGATGATTTTATTTTTAAACCATTTCACAGTTCTAGGAGTTTGTGTATTTCAGATCCATCAAATATGTTAAGGAGGCAGGTAGAGTCTAAACTCTCTGAGGTGTAATAATTCTCATCCAAAATTCAGTTATTGATATTACCAATATGATAATGAAGTAGGATTATATTACTTTTTCTTGTAAAAGCTCTTTAGACTAAGGAACATTTTTGTATTTTTAAGAGGCTTGTAAATTTAAGATCTGATGTACCTATCATGTAGATAGGAAATCAAAACCACACAGAGCTGGTACCAATCTAGAGGGTGAATGCCTGTTTGCCTCTGCACCTCTGTCTTCCCTTTCTGTATGGAGGGGCTGCAGGGATCCAGGGATCTGGATGAAAAAAGAAGTAGATAGCACAGAGAGAGTGAGAGAAGTATTATTCCAAAATGTTATTTTCTTGAAGATATTCCAAAGAGAAGATAGTAACATTTCTAAGAAAAGCTTAAACTGATCAAATAATGAATTTCTCTATTTAATCCTGTTTCCAGTTCTCAAATCATAA
Source organism: Fringilla coelebs (assembly GCF_963513975.1). NCBI lineage: Eukaryota > Metazoa > Chordata > Aves > Passeriformes > Fringillidae > Fringilla > Fringilla coelebs. Next base: position 129,828,431 of record NC_140028.1, read on the forward strand.
CAGATCTGTTTCTAAACATTTTTATTATTTAGTGTGGGGTTTCTAAATTACAGGTCTTGATTTCACACAGTTGACTTCCCTTTCCTGCATACCATACCATGAGTATGTGACTCACTTGTGTGGTTAATTTGTCATGCGCTAAATAGCTCTTCCTGCCCAATCCAGAAAAATCAGTCCTTACAGTTTACTTTTTCTTCTTCTGCTAAAACTACTACTTTAGTCCTGCAATATTCTGCTTTATTAAATGAAGACAGCTTTGATACATACAGCATATTTTACAAATAAAAAAGACATAGCTGTGATTTCTTTCATTTGTGACATTTAAGGGGAAAATGAAAATTAACTGGGCTGGGATTAAATGCATAGCTGCTAGTGGCAGCCTCCAACAGGGATCTTTCCATCCCTAGGGGCTGAGATTACCTGTGCAGAAAAGAATTCACTAAGAAAAGAAAATGCTGTGCTAAATTTAGAAGAAATTCCTTATTGCACATCTACTTAAAGAGAAAGTTTGGGTTTGCTTCTTTTGTACAGTTCTTCCTAAATAGTTGAGAAGTTTCTGTCTTGGATTCTGAGGGGTTATGCCAAACAGTGTTTGTGTTTTCACAGCTGGAGAACCCCCTACAGTTAGGCCCAGCTTTTGTAGGAGGGTTGTTTCTTTCTGCAGTAGTGACTCATTCAAGAGATCAGTTTGGACAGAAGGAAGTTTCAGGATTTCTGTGCAGTCTAGATTGATGTATTCTTTCAGATAATGGTCTGCCTTTGCTCTGCATGTGCATTGTGATTTGTGTCAGTAAAATTCCACTGTGTATGAAGGTAAATACCCCATACATGGCTCAAAACGTTTTCTTGATTTTTTGGGACACCACCAGCTTGTGGCATATCCTCACAGATTTCAGGCTGAACTGCAATGGTTTGAACAGGCTTGTCTCCCATTGTGATCAATGGGAGTGGAAAGTACTCAGCATTTCTCAAGACCAGGCCTGAACCTTTGGCAGGAGGTGAGACTTTCCCAAGCTACTCCCGAACTTAGTCACTGACAAGGCGATGCCACCAGACCATCAGAGCGGGAGCAGCTCTAATTCAGACATTCATTATTAAGGGGGTTTGAGTACTACCTGTGTGTAACTAAAAGTGTCTCTCCTTGGCACTCTGTCTTGTCCAGCCCACCCCTCTCTGACAGGTTTCTTGTCATTAGCTCTGCCTGTGCCTGTGCTCGTTCTGCCCCGATCCTGCTCTGCCACGCAGTCCTACAGAACAGTGGGACTAACCAAACACATTCGAATGACAGGTTAAATGTCATTGTTATTTAAAGTACTTAACTCTCCCATCCTTGATGCTGTTTGTATTGTATTTAATATGGGACCAGATACTGAAATATCTAATCAAAAGGCTTGAACTGCCCTGGCCAAGGAGGTGCCACACTGCACCTGATAAAGGGGAAGTGTGATTTCTCATACAGATCCGGCTTAGCATTTCCCAGGAGCTGTGATACGTCCAGATGTAGTAGGATTTAATTGTCCTGAGATTGTAATTGCTTTGCCCTTCCAACCATGCTGTTATTTTGAGGACATACTAATTTTCAGAGGTATTTTAGGTAAGCCAAATTACAATCTAAAATCCACATAGGTAGAGGTGGGGTAATTCCATTACGTTTGCTGAGGTAACCTATGATTTACCTCCATGTGGTTGGCCCACGGCCTCACCCAGTCTTGTGACGAACTCAGTGAGAAAAAAGGTCAATGCTGCTCCCTAGTGGCACTGGCCTTTGTGCAAGCCCAAGTACTCAGTGACATCATTTTTCTGTTCTTTCTCGTCTTACCCTGTCAGTGTTTCCATTGAAAATCTCAATTTTACAGGTTATAAAAATTTATTTTCCTGAAACCAAGCAAGTAATGTATGAGCTTTTTCAGAATTTCCACCAGAAACTGGTTTTCAACCCCCCAGATATAAACATCAGACTAAAATGTGAAATGTATGAGACATAATTGATTGTTGATGGTTTACCTATTTAATTTATTTGAGTTCTAGAACTCAGCATGATTATTTAATTAGTATAAATATCTTATATAGTTTAAAGAATAAAGAAATAAAATACTTAAAGAAATTAAAATATTCTTTTTAAGAGTAAAGAAAAGCTAAAATACAATTGAAAGCAAAACCACGAAGATACTCAAGTGCCCTTCCATTTCTAAATGGAGACTTTAAAACCTGTATTGTGAAGCAAATAAATTGTTTAAATTTGGGCAACAATTACTGCACGGAGCTTTGAAGCATTATGAAACATCCCTTTTATTGCCTTACCCTCGTCTTGACCCACACTCTTCTCTCAGTCCCTATTCTTGTGAAAAAAGATCCTTGCATGCAATTCCCCTTTGAAACTTACTGCTTTTAATCATCCTGGAGTGACATATGTTGCACCATCCAGTCAAGAGCTAAACAACTTTTTTCTAAAGCACTCAGCCTTTTTTCAATAAAAAGACTCAGAAAACTGAGACTTAGGCCAGAAAATTGTGCTACCCACAAAATTATTTCAACCAAGCACATCGAGGGCCTATGTTTATCAGCTTCTATTCACAGAGATAATTGCACTACTGTACAATTAAGCATTTAAGCTCATTTACACTAAAATACTTATAAAATGCCTCTCAGTGTAATAAATATGAAGGGAAATCTGCATAAATGTTCAGACCTAACATTATGTTTTTCATTTTGCAGTGTAATTGGACTCCCAGAAGAAGAGGACTGGCCTAATGATGTTGCCCTTCCAAGAAATGCTTTTACTTCCAGACCCGCACAACCTATTGAAAAATTTGTACCAGATATCGATGAAGTAGGCAAAGACTTGCTTCTTGTGAGTTTCCATTTGTTGTTCCCTGCCTCACATGACTGATGGCTCCCACTGTGCATGTAACTTGCCAAGAAAAAATGAAGTTTCCATTTAACAGAGTTAGTAAAAAAAAGGTGAAAAATTGATAAGATAATTTGTGTTAATCTGTGAAATGGATCTACCATTTTCGTGCTATAGTGGACCCAGTATAAAGCAGGAAGTAGACTGTAGTGGCAGATTACATCTGCTAGCCTTCTACTGAATGCTGAAAACTTTACACTTGGAAATTCACCAATTATTGCCTCTTGCAAATGGGAAGGCTGAAGTGGTACAGCTCTTTCCATCATTGTTATAGATACATTAGAAATCCCAGTCCTGAAATTCAATCTTGAAATGGAACATAGGGAATGACCTTGCATCAGTTTGCTTCATGCTGTGCTTGTTGAAATCTAGTTAGATTTGTTCTCTAGAAGTCTTCTAAAGAGCTTGATTCATGTGAGCTAGGTAGAGTGCAATTCTTGAAAGACTTGATGCATCTCTTCAGGAGCTGCTGTCTCTGGCCAAGGTTATCTCAACAGCAGATGGTCCCTGCAGTGTCCTCATGACGGCAGCTCCCAGCTGCAGAAAGCTGGACATTTGAAATGGCAAGGGAGAAACACTGCTATGAGAAAAATCTGTTGTGTTAGCAGACAGCTTGGAAGGGGAAGCTAGACATGGGACAAGAGTTAGATTCTAGGAACAAGAAGGAATAATATATGGCCAAGAGCTCAGTGAGTGTGAGGCATGATGGGAGGGAGGAGATTAATATCTGTGCCTAGAAGGTGAGGTAGGAAAGAGATCTGTTCCTGCTAGGCAAAGAGATGCTAACTGGGAGCCACAGATGAAAGGGGAGAGTAAAACTGGAAGTCACTGAATTAAATTTCAGGAGTGAAATTACAGAAATTCTGAAGAATACAAAAAAAGAAAGTAGGACTAGGAATTGGTTAGACAAGAACAGTAGGAAGAATAATACATGGAGGTGAATGCCATAAAGAACAAGGTATAAACACAAGGCTAGGGTAGAGATTGCAGTGCCGGCTGGACAAAGGCTGGGATACAGATCAGGAAGGAGGGCCATCAGAGTGCAGCTAGGAAGATGAAGGAGAAACTGAAGACACAGCATAAGCAGATGAAGGCTGTCCTGTGCATGTGAATTAAAGAAAACTTGTATTCTGGGATTTCATAAATTGTGAATACTTGAATTTTCTAGCATGTAATTTTTGAGGTGGCCATACTCTTACACTGTGACCCCACTGCTTGTTTTAATATGGGTGGTCATTGTGTACCACCTTCTGAGACCCTGTTGTGTCTCATACTGGTCATAAACTGAAGATGGTATGCATTAATGTATGTATGCACTGTTAACTTACATTGTAATTAAAACTAACTTCTTTTCATACTTTCAGAAATGCTTAGCGTTCAACCCAGCCAAAAGAATATCTGCATATGTTGCCCTTTCTCACCCATATTTCCATGATCTGGAGAAATTCAAGGAGAATCTGGACTGTCACGTATCATCCAGCCAAAACTCCAGTGAGGTGAATGCATCATAAGTGCTGACTGAAGATGAACCATAAATGAACAAGACATGTAGCTGACAAGGCCACTGTCCCAAACAAACCACATAGCTGTCCTAGCAAGATCATTATTTGGAGGTTTTATGCACTTATCTTTTATTCTGGGATTGTGATGTGCTTATCCATGGAAATCAATCTAGTTTACTTTTATCAGAGCAATGCAAGGGCCAGGGCTTTGACCTGCTCCTGTTGCAGCTTTATGTTTGTTTTGGTTTTGTTTTGTTTATCTACCTGGGAAAACTCCAGACGAAGAGAAGCTGCTGACCAGTTTTGCTGCCATTTTATCCTTCTAATATTGAATGCTGCCAGTGTTTCACGATCGAGTACTGCCATCCATGCAATCTCTCTCTCTCTCTAGCTGCTGAAGTATGATTTGGTACTTTATTATTGTTATTCTGTGATATTTAAAGAATGGCATTGAAATACCAGATCTCTGCAACCTGCAGTTAACTGATACATGTGTTAATACATCCAGCTACTGTTTCATTCATAGCAGATATGCAGGTGCTTCCCCACTTGAAAACCTGGATAAATTAATTTATCATTTTGTTGCTCTATAAAAATAACAGTGATGATGATGATCATAATAAATGTCTCAGCTTTTAGGTTTTTTCATACACAAACGAGTTATTATCTAGCTATGTTTGTGTGCATGTTTCAAAAAACTGTCCTGTTCTTACTGTTTCAATTTCCAAATGGTCTTTCTGTGTTGAAATGCAGACATGTTCTAGTCCATCATCTAACCCATCATCACCCCCTGGAAACAGCTGCAAGCATATTTTCTTCATCTCATTCCAAATAATTTTCTGATGTCCAGCTCAAAGACATGAGCGGAGCCAATGAAAATCAATACAGATTTTCACCTTCAACCTGTTCTCATTGTCAGCCAAAAACAAAACTAGAAAAAGTATTTCTAGTTCAGAAGCAGAGAATCCTATACCTGTAATAAGCACAGAGAAGTATTTGTGCTACATTGCTCTGTGTATACTGTGCTGCCTTACCTGTAACACCCCCCAATGCATCACAAGTGCATGAACATTAATGCTCAAAATCCCTCACATGTCATTTACTAAGCAGGTTTGTTTTCTATGCAGAAATGCATGACCTTCTCTCCTAACCACCATGTGGGGATACTAGCACATGCCTCTCCACTTAGGTTAATGTGCCATTATTGAATGTCAAAGTAACTAAGCAATTTACTTGTCTTTATAGCACAGTTATTTTAAATATTACCTGAAATTTTTATATTTAGTATTTTTACCTTAACTAAAATATATTTTCAGTATTTCGAAAAGAAACTTTTATTTTTTTAATACTATACTGGGGAAAAAAGAAGTATTTTAAATCCATAAAAGCTGTTCCCTAGCTGTTCAGTGCATTTACTTGGGCATGACTTGGGGGGAAATATTGGTCCGATGAGTATAACTGATGCTAAGTGAGGCAGCCAGCTTTGCTTTCTCCTGTGACAGTCTCTCCCTCATCTCTATTTCACCTTGTCTAGGTAGTGAGCCAGCATTATATCCTTGTGCATGGCATGCTTGGCAGAAGCAGGTCCTTAGCAGTGAGTTGGGCAGTGTAACTTTTCCAGCTGTGACAGGGGAACTTGCAGCCCTCTCGTGGGCAGGTCTCTCGCTCCTGTTGCGACCCTCACTGTTAACTGCGTTTCAGGTACCTGTCTGGGTCATGGTCCACTGCTAGGATAGTAAGTGGGTTATCTGTCTCCTGGATGAAGCTTTTTGTTACTACTAGACATTTAAATGTGTGATAAATGGTTAAATTAGGTCTGCTTTAAACAAGTCAGAGTTTAAAAGGACTACTTGCATGCAGTGGCCTGTGCTTTTCTTTAAGCCCAAAATGAGCCTATGCAAAACTTAAGTAGCATGAACAGGCAAGTTGCAAATTAGGCCTGGCAAGAGCATGCACAAAGCATCTGCACATAGAGATATCACAGATCTGTAACGTCAGAATTTCGCAAGCTCTGTGAGCAGGAAGCTGAAGGCCAGGGAGCTGTCACAGCAGCAAACCTAATCTTGGCCTTGCCTTTGTCATTCTCTTTGTTCCTACACCCAAAGGGAACTGCAGACCTACTGCACTGGTGTTGTCCCAGTCCTATTCCTGTATGGGTTAGTGGAACCAAGGGTGAATAATTTTTAAAATTCACAGAGTAGGATGGGCCAGAGTGAATTTTTTGTAGTGATTTTTAAACACTAAGTAGAACAACAAACAGAGACAAAAGTCAGGAGACTCTTGCGACAGTAGTAATTAGAAAAGCTTTTTTACAGAGTTTAGCACTTTTGAAAACATTCCACATTTTACCTAGCATGGAGCTATCTGTCATACATACCTTATCAGGGCATTCAGCTGGTGTGGCTTCCCAGCAACTGCTCAGGGAACTCTCCCAGAGCTCTCCACCAACTAAAACAGGGTGAAAATGTAGAGGAGGAGATGATATTTTTAAAATTAGGCTTTCAAATTAGGCTTAAAAGTCTCAGATAGAAATGTGCATCTGTTCTATTAAGCTTAGCAAAGCTAAAGGATAGACAATATGGTTGCTGAATGTAGATACATTATTAGGGTAAAAACAGAAAGGAGGGGAGAGAATACTTAAAGCCAAAGGTTAGTGTTGGCCCAGAAACTAATGAGAATGTGGAAATCACCAGGAATTTAACTACTGGAGTGGTATTTCCCAATCGTAGTATCAAAGAGCTAAGCAAGCAGCAGAGAAAAACAGGGGCTGGCTTATGGAGCCAGAGACAGAGCTTCTGCAACATGGTGCTGTATGTTGTCTAATGTAGTAGGATCAGGTTATAAATGAGAGCATTCAGGAGCACAGTTTCAAAGGGCTGCATTAATGGTCACATTCTGGAACATCTTTCCAGTGGGAATGGCAGGAACAAAACCAAGAAATCTAAGAATCTTGGCAGGGTTAGGGAAAATATTTCTCTAATGGGGTCCTTGTGGTGGCGAGGGCCTGGATTCAAAGGACCAACAATTTTTCAAATTACCTCCTTTTCCAAATCTCTTCAGGAAGAAATTCCATTTGACATGCCATAGGCTTAATCGTATTCCAGTCTTCCCTGCCAAACCATGTGGGGTTTCACTTACACGAGTAAACTGAGAAAGCCTGTTCTCTGGCTGGGCAGAGCACTGTTGCTGGCTAATACCGTGCCAGGAATCATATTTATAATTAGACAGCACAGACAGCTGTGGGACTGTGCTCAAACCCATGCCCTTGCTCTTCTTATGTTACTGGTATAGCTCTAATATTTTAGTACCTTTACTCATTACTGCCATATGGGTAGGACGTAGGAATTGTGTAAGTGAAAAAGAAAGTGCTGTGATGAAAACTCTTTGTACACCTTTAAAGAAGACTTCAGAGTGCAATTCTTCTTAGGGGTATCTAAACCTGTATGTGTTCTCTTCTGCAGGAGTGGTTCAACAGCAGCTAAAAAATGCTGAATAACAAAAGATGTATTAAGTATAGCTCCTAGAACACCCACAGCCAGGCACTCTGCTCTTCTTAGCAGAGAACAGGGTGTTCTGCGTAATGGAAGGAGAAATTTCTATCTCCCACCAACCTTTTTTTTTTCTTTTTAATCACTGCTGCATAACTCTGCAGAAAAAAACAGACGCAATAGCCAAGGAAAAAAATCACCACAAGCAGCTAGTGAAGTGCTAATTGCTGAACCATGGCAATCCATCTGGTGCAGCCCTTTTCTCTTCCCCCTGTCCACGCTCACACCGGCCTTCCTGTTTGTCTCCTTCAGATCCCTTATGTAAACAGGTTTCAGTGATGCTCACAGGTGCTATTTCCATCAAGATTCTTCCAAATTTTCCATAGCTACACAGTGTCAATGTCCCCTCCATTCCTATTACTAAATGTTGCTTCTTTTAGTCTCACAGCCTAAACCAGTGATGAGACAAGAACTTTGTGCACCTCCTTGCTTAGGCTTAATTTCATGTACCCCTGTGTTGCCTTCTGTGTGGTTAGTAAAATTCTAAAAATAGGATTTGTGCATATTTCTGTGTAGGCTGTGTCCACACTCCAGGTTTCTTTCAGCCTATTAGTCCACAATTATCAATAATAGAGCATCTTTCCCTGTTGTTTCTGTCCTAAAGCACACCAAAAAATGAGGGCGTCGTGTTTGCAAAAAAATTAAATTTAGGGCTATGTGTACAGAGCATTTTTAATGAAAGGAATCACTAAATTGCAGCATTTGAACATCTTCTACATGGGGGAGGGTTTCCAGCATGGTAACTCTTATTTGGTTTTTATACTCAGTGGTTGTTTTGAATAAGAAGAAAATAATGTGCCTTGCTGTTTTTCACAGGTTCACTCACTGTCTTTGAGTTTTATTATACATATAATTCATTCTGCTGTTAGGTATTAGACCAACTTTAACATGGAAAATAAAGAGAAAATATGCTGGTTTGGTCTTCTAGCCAGCAAACTAGGAGCACTTACCTGACTCACAACTGAAAACACATCAGTTGTCAAATACATACATGAATCAGAAACCACACAGTTCAGTTTAAAAGGCCACATAAATTAATTATGTTCCATGTATAAGATACATTTGGATAATGAGGAAGTTTATTCTAAGAACTCTGTTTTATAGAACCACTTGGCTAGTATTTTTCATATACAGTAGGTTCAGGAATAGATTGACTTATATATACAATGTGAATTAGAAGTTACTAGGCTATTTGAGTGATTTTGTTGTTTTATGCTTGAGGCTTGAATTGATTGCAAGCTTAGGAACCTAACATATTTATTTTATTGCTTCAAAACTGCTTCTAAATATCAAGATCTCTTTTGATGTTAACAGGATTTCACACTCTTTTTTTTAATGTGTAAATTATGTTCTTGAAATTAGTATGTTAGAAAAAGCATTTTTCCAAACTGCATTAGTGGGGGAAAATTGAAAAAATTTATTTTTGCTTTCACAGGGAGGTGAACTCTTCAATAACTGACTGTCAATAAGCTATACTTTTTCTTCCTTTTGATTACTAAGCCTTGAGTATACAGGTTACTTTCAATGAAGAAAAAAATCAGAAACGCTAGATAAATGGGATTTTATATGTTAAAGCTTCCAAGTTTTATTTTCATATCCATATTTTTTGTGCAAGTACAGTTCAGATGTACAAAAACATGACTACAACTTTAACAGTCTAACAGGCTGTACTACTCAAATTGAGGTTTTATTTGTGAGCTGTTTATTTTATTATCTATCTGCATCTTGCAAATTATTAGATAATGGCTGTAATACAATTCTAGTTTCTGGACTACACTCTGTAACCACCAAATCTCAATAATTTATGTAAAACAGAAAGAAGCTTTCTCATAGATTATATAGGCCATTAAAAGAAGAAAGATGTAGACATATGAACTGACAAATATACTTTTGCCAAGTGTTGTTTCTTCCCTTTAGTTTGAAGCTTAGCAAGTATTGCATACTGATCTGCAATACCTATACAATGTAAGAACCGTAAAGACCACTTAAGAGTAGTGTGCACAAATGATAGGAAAAATGGCTCATTAGACTCTTGGAGATACCAGATGAAAATCATTTCTTTAGCTGTAACTCTCAAAATCTTGAAACTCATATATTTTTCCATTAAAAAGTATTCCTGAAAAATTATGTGTATGTTTTTAATTCAGTGATAGGCACCCAAGCAGAACTGAATCAAGTGGGAACTTGTTCTCAAAAGTGATTTTTCCAGGCCGAATAGATACCATCAGTTCTTCATGTACTCATCAGAAACTAAAATTAACCAGCACCATTCTTAGATGAGCCTTTTGCTTTCTGGGCAGAAAAACCTGAGGTCGCTGTTAGTAAAGTTAGTGGAAAATTTGCTTTGACTTAAAGGTCTTGTGGAAGTTTCTGCAGTATTTAGTTTTCCAGCCTTCATTGAAAGACTGTGCAAAACAGCAAAGATAAATCAAAACTCCTTAACTATATGGTCTTTTCCCCTTTGCGTTACATATTTTATCTGTTTTGGGATATATTGATGGGTTTTATCCAGCCCAGTGTTAATGAGACTTTTACAAGGCTAGAGAAAGTAAAAAGAACTGATATCATATTTTGATTGTTTGTGGTTGTGGTAGGGCAGATTTTTTTTGTTTCCAGAAAGGATCAGACAAATATACTGCCTTCTTTAAAAAGAAAAAGAAAAAAAAAAGAAAAAGAAAGGGAAAAAAAGAAAAGCTCCCACAAACAGCTGACACTTGGTAAAGATTAGAAAAGATATTTCAGAGAAACTATTTGGAAAATATTGTCAGGATGAGGGAAACGGAGCATATTTTTGCTGTGAGAGATATAAATGCAAACAATGTGTATTAAATACGCATTGGAACTGATACTTTTTCACTGACTTTGCAAAGTTGACAGGGTTTTATAGAAGAAGAGCATCCAAGTATGAATTTATTCAAACTACCACTTCTATGTTCATTTGCACTAAAGCAACCTGTACTGTTTGAAAGGAGATGGGAAAACACATCATGTTAAACTTGTGATTTACTTTGGTGTCTACAAGGATGTGTTGTAAAGCTCTCAAGCTCAGCGTCCATTTTTGAGCAAGCCAAATTCTCATTCACACTATTCACTTTCTGTGAATCCATGCACATGCCTGAAAAAACACATTTTCTAGTGTTTACATGGATACTTGACATGCTCATGTTAAATCCAGACTGGGGACAGTCTCTGCCACAAAATGGAAAATGAATTTTCACAGACTGTCAGATTCCTTTGTGCAGTTACTCCTAAAAGGTTTGAAATCAATGTTCAGCGATATAGAGCCTTTCATTTTATTCCATGTTTCACACGTACATCATGTTATGCTAATTCTCAGCCTTTTTAAAAAAAAATAAAACCCCATTTCTTTAATGTTAGGATCAATTTTGAGTAGCTAGATGAAGGAGGAAAATCGTGATGTGATGGATAGAGAAAAAAGGGGCAGAGAGCAGGAGAGTTGGCAAGTTTTTTTCCAGTTGTTTTGTTTTCTCCTGTCATATAAGATGATAAAGCAAGACTCATGAACGGGATTTTGGTTCCAGATGCTTTTGCCAACTCAATTCATGAGTTGCAGTGCACTTCTTCAACATAGCAACAGCTCTATTTTTTTTAATTTTGCATAAGCTACAGCTTTTTCTGGGTAGATATAAAAAAAAGTCTTATGAGACAGCTTGACAGCAGATTAAGCTGTCCACAGAGACAGTGCCTGTATTCAGCTGCAGACACTGGAGACTGTGCAGCTCTGCTGCAGGAGATCTGCTGACAGTGTCTATTAGTGTGCAATGTTCTGCATTAGAAGTTGACTCATGCTGCAAATTAAAAATTCTTTGGTCATCCAAAATGGTTTTGCATGCTTGGATTTTGATAAGGTTATCCACAAGCAAGTTTTGCTAGATCAATCCAGGTGGTTCACCATCTTACAGGAGCAAGTCTGAGGGCTTAGCAAGTGTGTCGGACACCCAGCGTAAATAATAATGCAAAATCATCTGCCATGGGAAAAGACTTTGTAGGTTGTAGAGTAGGAATGAGCTTTCTGAGCTGCTCTGCCAACAGGAGAGCTACTGTTAACTATTATTATGCCAGCTCCAAAAATGCAGAATAGGAAGCCTGCATGACATTTTGTTGTGTTCAGTCTATGTGCATGGGTGGCAGGGTGTTGGCACAGAGTGGCTAATTTTGGTCTTTCCATTAAACATGAGCAACTGGGCTTGGCACAAACTTCACAGTTCCAGGGATGGGGAACCTCTCATTCTCCACAGTTTTTCTCTGGCTCTTGTTAAATACATGTACTGGTAGACCACTCAGCCATTCAAGTAGTCCTTTCCTTATCCCAGATCATCCTTCTGTGACAGTGTGAAGGAAGCCTTGAGGAGTCTATTCCTCAGCAGTTTTCCAGCTTTCCTGCTTCCTCTCACTGCAGCAGCAATTACTTATCATTTGTATCTGACTCTGCTGGTACTTCCACTACCACTGAAGTAGCTGTGAGCTAAATTACTGCCTTGTGACTCCAAGCTTCAAGTCTTGGCCAGCCAGTGATTTGTACTCTAGTTTTTCCTTGCTTCTCATTAGAAACAGGGAAGTAGTACAATAGAATATGGCAAAATGTGTGCTACTTCCACACTTTTTGGTTCAAGCAAAGCAATGAGCTAGAATAGATTAGATTGAACATGATGTTCAGTTGATCAGCAAAAACAATTTTGGATTCAGAAGATCATTTACTAAGTACAGAAGATCCCTGAACAACTGTCTGTGACGCACATTTTTACAAGAACACACAATGATGCCCCTGTTATACAGAAACTTTTGATAGATACAAGACTAGAAATGCCAGCCTCCAACTGCTTACCCTGCTTCCCCTTACCTTCCCCAAGATCACTATTCCCAGGAAGAGGATTCCTCCCAGCACTGGGTGGAGCAACTGTGAAACAGTCCCCAGCTCTCAAGATAGGTTGTGTTCATGTAGGTAATCAAGCTCATTCCTTCCCTTTGGCCACAGCAGTATAAAGTACAGAGCTCTGCCACAAGTACTAGGCACAAACAGACCTTAAACACCAAAATATTCTCCTGAGGAAAAGTCTTCCCTGGATCTAGAGGGGACAATATGTTTACTGTTTCTATGACAGTTGACTTCTACTTTTTGCATTTTAAACAGCAGTGATGCAAGAACTCCCCTAAGAAAACTCTCCCACTACACAAAAGGGACAATACTGAATTAAGGAAATTCTGTGGGAAAAGACAAAATGTTGTATTCCAGGTAGATTATATATATGTCAAACAAGCATCCTTCATCTGTGATAAGAGAATAATCCATCAGACTGGGTTTAAAATGTAGCCTGAGTCTGCAGCATGCTAGTTAAATAATTATTGCTTTTCTAGCAAGTCCCAAACCCACCATGATTTCTTCCAGGGACTTTTATCTTGGAGTCCCTTTTAAGAAAGGTGGCTGTAACCATGGGTTGCACCTACAACAAAAACTGGATGCTGGCAAGACATTTGTGGATGTGAGGCTGTAGAAGGTGGCTTATGTAAGCTCAGGGGGAATGTGCTTGTGTGAAAATATTGGTTGCCATGCACAGTTTGAACTGAAGTTACTATCAGAACATAATTGAAGGCGTGCAGCATCATGAGATGAAAGGCTTTTGCTCTTTAGATCTCTAGCAACTGTGGTGTTCCAGCTCTGTTTTGTTTTGATTTATTTCACCTCCCCACTGCCATTCTCCTTTCTGTTGCGTGTAGTAAGTTGTAAAGAAAAGCATTACCTTATAGTTCACCATCTCAAGAAGAGAGAAGGCCAACAGTCAGAAAATCTTGATCACTCTGTGGTGGTCAATATTAAGGGAATCATAACGCTGAGTTGGAATGGACCTATCAGGATCATTGAGTCCAACTCCAAGAATCACACCATGTGCCTAAGAGTGTTGTCCAAATGCCTCTTGAACTCTGTCTGGACCAGGCTTGGTGCTGTGCCACTTCCCTGGGGAGTCTGTCCGGTGCCAAGTCACCCTCTAGATGAAAAACCTGTTTCTGATATCCAACTTAAACCCCCCTGGCTCAGCTTTGAGTCCTGTCACGGGTCATGAGAGTGAAGTTGTCTCTTTTTTTAGTCCAAAAACCAGAATTCAACATCCGTGGCATCTGCCTTTCCTTTAAGCACTGTTAAAAACCTGACATTCTCCACAGTGTTCACAATCTCTTTGCCAGGAGTTTGAACTCCCTTCCTACAGCCCATTTGGAGTCACAGCAGTGAGAGCAAACAAAGTTTACATTATGATGGTGCTTTTCAGTAAGAAGGGAGAGCCAGTTCCAGTTGACACACGGACTGGAAGAGTTTCAAGGACTCTTAGCCAGGCACCATTCATAGGTAAGGCAGTCCCTTCTGCTAGGGAAAGAAACAGATTTTAAAACACTTTAGATAGGGAAAATATAAAGGTGCCATTTATTTTTCCAATAGAATCTATTTTCTGCACAATGCTGTATCATTTTGGCGCTGAAGCCAAGACCACAGATGAACATCGATTCGTTCCTTGCAGTCTTTAATTTCCTTGTAAATTCTTTACAAGCATTCAGATTAATGTCTTTGTAGTCCATTTCATTCCAATTCATTTAAGTGGGCTATATCTGCCCTTGAATCTCATTTTAATTTTATTGTTAATACAATATTTTGCTGCATTACTTTGAACAGCTTTAAAAGTATAATGTCTTTGAATGCTCTAGTTAAAGAAAAATTATACCTTCAAAATGCTGTGTTACAAGTTGGAACTGTATACTTTGGAAGTGATGTTTATATTATAATGCCCAAAGGCATCCCAGGGTGCTTTCGTCTGTATGTCTGTCTTCTACTTTCTGTGTTACAGTGTGTATTTGTACTTCCTCACTAACTTGATACTCTTCAGTCTGAAGGCCTAAATCTGCAAAGACACGAATACTGTACCTCAGCTGAGCAGTCTCACAGAGCAGAGAGGGCTTACTTGTGGGAGTGTAGTTGCTCACAAAAAGTATTTGCAGAAAAAGGCTTTCCTTTAGGAACTGACTGTAATTGTGAGGACACATGGTTAATAACAGCACCAAGACACCAGTAAATGGGGTCTGTTTATTGAAAATGTGGACACATTTATCTTCAAGTTATTTGACATTACTCTAAATTATTGCTATTATGATTTAGTATATTATTTAGTATATTTGTATGAAAACACATTAGTCCTGTGAAAGGCTAGTTGCAAAAAAATGTGTTGAGTCTTGCTGCTTTATTGTTTATTTGCATTTAGTATACATTTTGGTTGTTGAAGTGAAGCTAGCTTCTTAGAGAGGCAGGAAGATAGATCAGTCTGAAAAAATCATAAATAAGCGTCATACTGTGCATTGAGTTTTGCAATTAGAGTAGTGTATGTGTTCAAATTTAGCAATTTTTTATGCTTTAGAGAATTTTTGTTTGTTTTAATATGTAAAGGAATAACCAGATTACTTTGAAATGCTATTGTAGAGCTAATTTTACACATAGTGGGGAGATGTTGTCTGAAAAATTAAAATTAGAAAACATTACCTAGGCTGTCTTTGGCTTTAGTTTGTTTGTAGAATGCCCAGCAAGTATCTGTTGATTTCAGATGCATAAGCCGGGGTCAAGTTTGTGCAGCATCTTGTAACTGAAGAAAGTTTTCTGCAGTGATAAAGTTGCCCATCTGGGCCTGAAGTAAGATTGCTGCCTAAACAAAAGCATAAAGGCAGAAAATATAGGTGCTGGTTTGTTTGGGGCGGGGGGGAGGGGGGTGGTTGGTGCATGGAAAATTGCATGAATTAGGGTTGGAAATTCAAAGTATTTAAAATCATTTAGCATGTTTTACTCTTGTAATTCCACTGACTACAGTTAAATTAAACCAAGAATTTGGCCTTGTAAGTCTACAAATTTCAGTGTCAGGCAGCTCAGGTCCATATAAAGATACTTAAGCTTAGTAAATCAGCAAGAATACTATATAAATTGTAATGTGTGATAAAAATCTTAACTCTAGTTACATTCTTTCTCTAAAAATTTCTATTCATTGCTTTTTATACAAAAGGTCAGAACTCTACTTCTTAGTGACATTGGGATATGTGGAGAAAAGCAGGATGCTGGTACAGAAATGTATCAGAAATAAGATTCAGTTCTTACTGCTCCATGTGTGCCTACCTTACATGGGACAAATCCCACTGAAGTTAACAGAAGTCATATCAACTTAAGCCTGTTTGTAACTCTCACGAGATACTGGTTTAAGAATCTTCAAGATAAGTTATGTTCTCAAAAGGCATTATTAAACTTGTGGTTTCAGGTTTACAGAATACTATGAACAGTGAAGACGGTTTCTGGGACACATCCAGAGTAATTTTATTAATTGATATTACACCAGACCAACATCCATTAGTAAATCAAAATCAAAATCTCTCTCAGTACCTTCATTTCTCAGTGTAATTTTATTAAAAACAAACAAACAAACAAACAAACAAACACCAACCAAAAAAAACACAAAACAAAAGAAATTCAGAAGATTAAAACGGACTCTATGCTGTTTGGATTATTTCTTTTCTCTCTTTTTCCACCTTTTTTGTCATAAAATATTTTGCTCTGGAGTTGTCTAGGATTTGATAATTCAAGGAAAGCATGCAAAGCAGTTTGGAATACGTTTCTTCATTCACCTTAGGGCATATGTTCAGCTGGTGAAAGTCAGCACAGTCCTGTTGACTTCTACAGCATTGTATCAGTCTATACCAGTGCAACAGTTGGCATGTCAGGTTTTAGCATTTCAAGTCACTTTACCTACATATGCAGTAGGATTCTGTTTTGCAAGATGGAAAGTTATACAGTGCAAACTGTACTACCTAGACTACCATTGATATCTATTCACAGGACATGATTTCACTGTATCATTTCATACTTGAAATTCATGATGTTCTTTTAATCAGGGTACAAACATGAAAAGGTGCGTGTGTTACTGTTTCTTTTAAAGGTGCATCATTTTTTTTTTATTCTGTGTGCTTAATAGTTACTAGTCAGTGTTCTTGACATGCTTTGCATTCAGCATTTAAATCATCTATGTCTGAAATACAGTATCACCTGCAGAGGTACAGAAAAATGTAACAGTGATTTCTTGAATTGTTACTCAAATATACTGGTTTACCTTTTAGTCATCAATATGACATCAAGGGGCTACAGCACGTGAACTGTGGTATATAGAAGTCTTGCACCATTGCTGTACAGGAAATCTTGCAGACTCTCTCCTCTTCTTGCACAGCTGCTGATTACCATATATGCATTGGGAAAAAGTATATTTCTGCTGTACAGAATGGCTGGGAAGTAACACAGACACTTTGGAAACTCTAGAGCTCCCTTTGCAAGCTTTTAAACAAAGCCCTTTGATCTAACTGCATGCCTGTTCTGTGTCCCAAATTTCACCCTATGGGGCTTTCTGCTTTAAGAACACCCTCAGCTGGGGCTACTTTATGTTGACTGCATTGAAGTTCATCGGAGCATGCACCTTACCGTATTAACATATTCTTTAGCTTTTACAAGTTTGTAAAGATGGTTGACTGCAAAACTAATGTGTCAATACAGCAGAATTAAATTAAGGCACACAGAAAGTTATCAATAATGTATTATATCAGAATTACAGTCCTTTGGAACTGAACGTTTTGCTGCTGGCAGTGCAAGAAAAGCAAAGTTGTGTATTTATTGTTGGGTGCTGAGGGTTCAGTATGAAAATCAATATAATAAAATTTTTCACAGTGTCTAGTTCCTCTTTAGTTCCCAAATTATTGAAAAGTAAAAAGGCAAAAAATTAGTTTTGTATTTAAAACTGCTTCACCCTTCTAGCTATATTTTTCTTTTATCTAAAAATGTAAAATGAATACAAATGCAGTAAGTATTGTATATTAAATACAGAAAATTAGCAATGTTGGTTTCTAGTTTTTATGTTTCCAAGTGTTTTTCTCAACACCCTATGTATTCTAGAAAATCAACAAACACACACAACCAGACACAGAAACATAAGCAGATGCACACCCTTTCCAGCACCTTGCTATACACCAATTTTATAAAAATCTACCCTCCTTTATCACAATTATTCATTCCCACAATTATTCATTTTGCTTACCTACAATGAATTCCATTTAAAAAATTATAATCTAAGAGTTTATTTTTTCTTTCAAAAGCAAAACATTGCTGCAGTTGCTGAGGATTTAGCACTGATCTGTTTTTACTGAAATCTTTGTTATGGTCTAGGCAAACTGTGCTTTAATTCAGCTATAATGGTTCTAATTTGTCCATGAAATGCACTATTTTTCCCAAACGTTACTTGATCCAACTGTTGTGCTAAATGTGCATGGTATTTTTGTATTCCTTAAGATTCTGCAATTTTCATCTTCATCTTTTAAAGAGCTGAGCACACTTTATTGATTGACTGTTTTTTCTCGATTGGTTATTGTCGTGGTTTGACACTGGCCAAAGGCCAGGCACCCACAAAAGCCATTTGCTTACCCTCTTCTGCTACAGTTGGGCAGAGGAGAGGGTAAAAAATTGACTAAGGGTTCATGAGTTGAGATAATGACTGGGAGAAAACACTCCAAGGGCAAAACAGGTTCATATTTAAAGGTATAAGGTAGATTTATTATTAACAGAATCAGAGGAGGATAATGAGAAGCAAAATAAGCCTTCAAACCACCTTTTTTCTCCCCCATCCCTCCCTCCTTCCCACTGACAGTGCAGGGAGACAGGGCCTGGGGGTTTTGGTCAGTTTGTCATCAAAGATCTTTTTCTGTTCACTCAGGGTTAGAAGTCTTTCTTCTGCTATGCCATTGGGTCCCTCCCACCCTTCAGAGGCTACGTAGAACAGAGTCTAGGCAGTGTTAAAGGAATAAAGTAGGTATTTATTGAAAAGGCCTTCAAAGGATACACCTTGGGCAGTACAAGAGCCTGGCCAAGCCTACACCCAAGATGGACAATGGATCACATATTCCCACTTTTGTACATTTCAGTCTGTTCACATATTGAGGTTAATTGTCCAGTTACAGCTTCAAGTTATAAAGTCCCATCCTCCCAGATTGCTCTCCTCAATTTGCTGTTGTTTATATTTTTTAGGCCTGAAGCTGCAATAGTGTCTTTGGTTCTTGGGCTGGAAAAGGATTGTTTTGTCTAACTAAACTATGAAGAGAACTTGTTAACACATTATATGAAGTTCAGAGTCATATACTAATGCAGTACAGAATCTGGAAAATATGAAAGCTAAAACTTAAGGCATCACGGTGGGAGACAGTTCTCTGTGAACTTCTCCAGCCTGCTCCAATCTCACAAGCAGCAGTCTTCCCAAAACTGTTGCAACATGAGTCCCTCCCACAGACAAACAGGCTTTTCCAAACTGTTGTGGTGTGGGTCACATGTCCACAGGGTGCAGTCCTCTAAGGATAGGCTGCTCTAGTTTGGAAGCAAGGGCCCTCTCTCTTTATCTCTGGAAGCAGGGACCCTCTCTCTCCGTTTGAGTCTCCCACTGGATCACGAATTTCTCTGGCATCCACCCGCTCTGGTGTGAGTGGTTTTTTCTCATGGGCTGAGTGGATTTCTGTATCCCCCATGGACCTCATGGGATGCAGGGGGACAGCCTCCATCACCATGGTCCTCACCACGGCCTGCAGAGGAATCTCAGCTCCAGCGCTTGGAGCACCTCCTCCCCTTCTTTTCCTACTGACCTTGGTGCCACCATGTTGTTTTCCCTCACATGTCCTCACTTTCTCGTCTTCTCTGCCTAGAAGAAAAACTGCTGCCAACAAGTACCGTTGCCAACAAGTTCCACAAACTCAGATTCCTGCAATGCCGAGAGGTCGATCTCACCTAGGTGAGAGCCGCTCACTCTGCTGTGCTGCCGGCCAGGCGGCCCTGCCACCCGCCACAGTGCTGGCACCAGTTAACGTCCCCCTTTGTGCCCTTCTGTCTGCAGCACAGCTGGCTTGGGGTGACCAGGCACGCAAGGCTCGCTGAGGGCCACCCTGAGATGGCCCCAGCAGCAGACTTCACCACCCCTGGGAAGAAACTACCCAGCCCTGTTTTGATTTTCTTCTTAAACATGTAATCACAGAGGCGTTACCAACTTCTCCAATTGGACCAGCAGCATATCCATCTTCAGAGCCATCAGAGATTGGCTCTCTTGGACATAGTGGAAGCTTTTGGCAGGATCTCACAGAGGCCACTTCAGTGGCCCTTCCCCACTACCAAAAATCAGTCTATGCCAAATCAACACAACTATAAATATGACTAGTAACACTTCTGGGTATAAAGAAATGATAAAAGTGTATGTTTTGAGTGAAACACAAAATGACTTATCAGGCTCCAAAACAAGCTGCATTATTTCTGGTTTTATTTCAACCAAAAAAATCCTCACCAAAACACCTCAAATACAGCTTCAGCTGATTGTAAAGTTCATTAAGTTCTCTTTAGGGCAGGATACAAGTATCTTCTACTAATGCGGCCTCCAACAGCCAGCAGATGCAGGAATCTAAAAACTATCAGCTCAAGCATTCAATGCCATGTCAGCTTCTGGATGAAAGCTGACACAGGGACAGAAATGACTGCAAAGCTAATCAAACCCTAAAGCCTCAAAGGATTTTTAACTTAGAATCAAAACTTTGTGCTACCTTAGAAACCTGAAGGAACCATGAAAGTCTTTTACAAGCATTAGTTACATAAACTGCAGGTGCAACACAGACAAATAAAAAGCTACCTTTACATTATGTGACATTCCAAACTAGCCTTTAAGCACATTATAAGATTATGAGCAGCAGTCCAGCCAGGGACAGACAGAAAGTGAACTGCAGTGAGGCCAGAGTCACAAATACCCATATTACCCATAGCTAATTGTGGAAAAAAGGGGAAAATAATGGAAATACGTAACATTGCATAAAAGCTACTATAGGGATCTGGATACTGTCTGGTGCTTTATCTCTGATAGTGCTTACAGCAAGACACCACAGAAGAAAATCCAACAGTCTCTTGACAATTATGGAACAAATTCTTCATATGGGAATTTTCTTCCTGGCCCTCATCTTTGAGAAGGTGAGTTCCTAAGACCCAATTATGGAAAAGAAAATTATAGTAAAAAAAAAAAAAATCCCGTAAGCAAAATACTAAGGTAGAAAAAAGCATAAATGTTACTCTTCCCATTACCCACATAAAAGTTATTTCACTCTTTGCCTCAAAATTATCTAATGACACTAGGTGTCACATCTGATAGCACCATAGAAACAAATGTTCATTTAAAAATAATTTTAAATGCATTGTCTTTGTCTATCATTTGCCTGCCATTAACTGAAAAAGGAAAGTAAGATTTTTACAGTATCTTTATGAGTTCTCATTTTGAACTCATCAGTTGTGTTGCTCCTCCATCTCTTAGATAAACAGCGTTATCTTTTAGTCTCCTAGCACACAGAAGTCCTTTTCCTAAGTATTTTCATCCATTTTTAGAAATCTGGTTTGTCTGGCTGGATTTTCAAGCCTTCCCAGCCCAGGGAAGAAAAGCTAATTGGGGTCTAATTAAAATACTGTGGAGAGCCTAGCAGAGGACTCCCCCAGTGCCTGCATAGGGAGGGACCCTGCACCCCTGCTTTCCTGCCATGGCAAGTCTTTCTATTTCCAGGCATCAGGCTCAAAGCCTCACAGCAAAAAGTGTGGCATGAATAAATTCTCTTAGCTCAACTTTGGTCAAGACATTTCTGAAGAGTCACTCTGTCATGGCAGATTTGATGCAGCACAGGCATTTCCTCCCCTGCTTCAGCTGAGCCGAAGCTCCCGGAGCCCCGCAGCCTGGCTGCTGTTCCAGCATGAGGACACACAGACAGCTCTGCTCCAAACTTGGGCCACCCTTGAGCTTCCCAGGGCTGTCACAGCACTGGGGACAGCCTACATGTGTGCAGTACCATGGGGCAGCCAACTGAAACAGGTGTAACTCCAGAATAGTACAAATCTGACCATGCATTTGGAGCAAGGACTTCTCCATGCTTCAAAAAATGGATATTATAATAGACTTAGTAATACTCCTAATCTCATCTTCTGTGTATTTTAATGCTATTTACTTCTTTAGTTTTCAATGCATTTTTCCAGCATTGCAAGGCAGCTCAGGGAGAACTTCTGCCTGGTGTGCTTCCAAAGTAGCCATCCTTGTTTTAGAACATACCAGCTGTTTTTTGAGGAATAAAATTTCACTTATGCACTATCTTGCAATTTTGGGCACTAAATTTAATTTCCAACTGAACAAATTTTACTTGCAAATTTAGTATAGTCACTTTCTTAGTTTTCTTCTAGTTCCTCACAGGCTGCTCTTGGTTTTACTAAGCAATTTTGTATCACAAATTCCTGTGGGCTCACCAATTTTTCCAGCTCTTCCCAAGTATGAAGACAGCAAAGCTATTTCAGTAACAAAACTCATTTGTGCTTGCTATGATTAACATATTAACATGTGATTACTTTTCTCCATTTTAACAAAGCTGTGACTAACACGCAGTAATTTTTAATGGTAATGCTTTGAGAAAAGGACATTTGAAATTCTGAGTTAATAGATCCCAATAACTCCCGGGCTTGTCTTAGCGCTTCCATTAACCTAATGTAATATTAACCCTACCGATATTACAATGCTTTATTTTGCAGTGCAGATGGCTAATGAGGGATGAGTACACACTTTGGTTTTCCTCTCTTTTTCTTATCTCCCCCCTCCCGCCGAAATAGGGTCCCATCCTATGTCAGGACGGGCTGCTATTTCATAATACCTCAGTCTATGCATCTACCGAAGGCAAAAGGAAAAGCGAACCCTGCGGTTCCCTCTCTACTGACCACCAGATGGATCAAGAGACAAACCTCTCACTGCGAAATCCTGCCCTCTCCTGGGAGGCAGATTCCAGACGAGAGCCCCTGGATACAAGTGAACAAGTTACATTTCAGGGCTCCCCCTCAGAGCCGCCCCCTGCTCCCCCTTCCAAGGCTGTCCCGGCGCTCGCCCCGCCGGCGGCTCCGCAGCAGAAGGGAGACAGGGAGCAGAGGGAGCGGGTCCAGCGAAGGGCTACAGAGATGGTGAAGGGACAAGAGCATCTCTCTTAGGAGAAAAGGCTGAGGGACCTGGACCTATTCAGCCTCAAGAAGATAGTGAGAGGGGACCTTATTAATGTGTGTGTGTATAAATATCTGAAACGGGGGTACCAAGAGGATGAATCCAGGCTCTTCTCAGTGATTCCAAGCAATAGGACGAGAGCGAACGGACAGAAACTGATGCACAGGAAGTTTCTTCTGAATAGGAGCAAGAACTTCTTTCCTGTGCAGGTGACCGAGCACTGCAACAGGTTGTCCAGAGAGGGCGTGGAGTGTCCCTCACTGAAGATATTCAAGAACCGTCTGGACACAATCGTCTGTCATGTGCTCTAAGATGACTCTGCTTAATGAGGGAGGTTGGGCCAGACGACCCACTGTGGCCCTTCCAGCCTGTCCCATGTTGTGATTCTGTGTCTCCCCTCCGCAGCCACTGGGCCACCCGAAGCCCTGCAGTAAAACTCCGCCGCCTTCCCCTTCCTCCCTCCCGGTCCCCACGCTGCGGCCCTGCCGGGGCAGCTCTGGGCGGAGCGGGGCGGGCGCTGGCAGCGAGGGGCCGGCCCGGCGCGGAGGGACGCGGCCCCGGCAGGCGGCGCTGTGTGGCCGCCGCCATCGCCTCTCCGCAGCTCCGCGGCCGAGAGGGGCCGAGAGGGGCCGCGGCTTCCCGGGCGCGGGGAAGGGCCCTGGGCTGGGCCAAGACGGCGGCGGGCGGCGGCGCGGGGTCACGGCGGCGCCATGGGGAAGCGGGATAACCGTGTGGTGAGTAACGCGGCAGCCCGGCTGGGCTCCGCCGCAGCCGCGGTACCTCCGGGCGGGCCCCGGCGCGGAGGCCGTGGGGAGCCAGGCGCTGCCTCGGCCCGGGCGGGCCCGTCCGGCCGCCCCCGCGCTCCGACCGTCGGGAGGGGCAGAACGGGCCGCCGCGGGGGACAAGAGCGGCCCGGTGCCGGCGGGGCAGCCCGCGGCGGGTCGGAGGCTGCCGAGGGCCGGCTGGGTACGCGGCGCCGGGACTGGGGTCCGGCCGCGCTTGGGGCCCCGTCGGCGGGCGACAAAGGCGGGCCGTGCCCTGCGCCTCGCCCCGCCCGGCCCGGGGCGCCCCGGGATCTGCCGGAGCCCCGAGTGGGTGGGTTGTCCTTCCCTCGGCACGTGCTCGAGGCTCCCTGGCAGAACCTCTGATTGCCTTGTCAAATCCTGCAGCTTCGTGACTGACGCCTGCTTTGTGATCTGTCGAGGGAAGGTGATTAAGATGCTGGACTGGTCCGTACAGAAATATAATGTTCCCAGTGGGAGTTGCAGCAGTCGCTGAAGTAGCTCTGATCCTAGCTAAGCCGCATTTCCTTAAACTTGGCGTTCAGCTGTACCTGAGAGATCTGAAATTGAGCTTTACGCAGCACTCTGCTGCCTTGGGAGCCAGCGCTCAGCAGGCAAAAAATGCGTTTCTACACACCTCACTGCAGAGCCTGAGTTCATACATAACTGAAACATATTCATCCTTCCTCCTATTTTTCTTTAAATGTTTTTGTACCAGTTAGCTTTCACCTATTCATAACCACTTAAACATTGTAAGTTTGCTGCTGAATTTTAAGACTAAACACAAATCACAATACTTTAATTTTTTTCCCTTTCTGTTTCTTTCTTGTGCATGCTATGAGTTTATACTCAGATCCATTCACATCTTTGCAAACCTTGGTGGAATAGTATAGTAATAGACATGAAGGACTCAGATACTGTATAGATACGTGGCAAAGTCCCTTTTATTGCTCTGTTAACCTGTCAAAAAAATGGACTCTACTAAGAGCTGTATTTGGCTTCACGAGTGGATCTGTGGTTGAAATGTCCTGTAAGGTTTTCAGGTGTGTATTTATTTACTATTAATTTTCTTTTAATGGGACAGCTGGGATATACCAATGCCAGCAAATCTTTATATTCCTGTATAAGGTTTACTATGCCATCATGGTATAATACATACTACTGACAAGTTATAATATCGGCCCCTTTGCTCCTCATGTACGATCATAGAGATTTCTACTGTTACTCTCTGCCGTGTCCCTTCTTAAATACACCATCATTTTTGACTTTCAGGAGATGGAAAATAAACATGCTTTTTATACATCTACGTGGTACTTGCAAGGCAACAATAGTACTGCTTGCCCAGAGAACCCTGCCTGACAGAAGGTGATTTACACTTCTCATGAGCAAGGAAGCCATACCTTGGTTAATACCTGCTTGAGGAAACTACCAAAAGAAGAAAATGAATGTGTAGACAATCACTCTTTATTGAGGGTGCATTTCCATGCTCCTTCTGACTAGTGACATGCCGTTTGGCAAAGTAGTGTTAATACTTTTCAGAAATGTTTATTGGTGAAGTAATTCTTCATAAACAAACCTGGCTGAAATGATAAGAACACGTCTTAAGACATAAATTTCCTAATCCTGGAATATAGAGCAGTATACAGTCATTAAATACTTGCTGTGGTAAAGAAAGCTAACAAAAGGAGGATGCTTCCTAGCCAGTTCTCCAGGGGCAGTTTAAACAAGTAGAAAATCAGCATTTGCCAGCTGTAGCCTCTTCTGCAGGTAAAGAGTTTTGTTGGGAAGTGGTGAGGTATTCATGACTTGTTAGCTCAGGTAGGAAAGTAGCTTATTTTTATTTAAGAGCAGCAATTTTTTTTTAAATAATTGCATAAGAAGAGCTCTCAGATACAAATTTTTGAATGGTAACCAAAAGTCAATGTGCTCACTGGAGTAAACCAAGTTTCTAGTAGATTTAATGCATTGAAACTTTAATTTTCTTTAGTGAAAACAGTGTTCAGATAGTGCTGTCCTACATTCCTAAAAGAGCTCCTTTTCCACTCAAAGCTGAACTCAATTATTCATTTTTAGATTTGTCATGTGAATGCCTAAGTGTTGTAACTACTTGAGTGCACACTTCCATCTGCTACTTGTTTCAGTTGGCACACCTCTTTGTTTATTTGCCATGTTAGTTAGCCTTTTTACGTGAATTGAAGCAACAAAGCAAAGCCCCAAGAAATGGCAGTAAATGTCCCCTTAGAGTTGCAAAGTCATCTTGAGTCTCAAAATGCTCTGCTTGAAATTTGGAGTCCTTGGATTGCTTCAGAATGGTCCAGCTGGTGGATCTGAGCTAAACTTGTGTGGGCAGTGCTTCCTTCCAGCCAGATGCCTCATCCCAGGCAGAGCCTGGAGTGCCTCTTCCAGGACCAAATGTATCCCCAAAAGCTGAAGGCCACCAGCCTGCATGCAGTCCAGTCCAGAAACTCAGCATTGCTGTGGTCACTGCTTCTGCAGTGGGAGCAGCAGAAGGGGAGGCAGCAGCTGCTGCTTCTGACAGCTTTCACAAATGCTCACTTACAGTGCATGGTGGTTTCTGAATGCATGATAAAAAGCAGTGTTGGACATGTGAGAGCTACACAGATGGCCAAATCTTTGCTTTGGATCTACAAAATGTACTCTTTAAAAAATTGTCTCAGATTGGGCAACCAAAGCAAGTTTTTTTTGGCTATTTGATCTTTTTCCTCGTCTCCAAACTGAACAGTAAGTACAGTGTGGGTTATGTTCTGCAGAAGTAAAGTGTTGGGATGACATAGTGATAAAAATAAATGAGATAAGGGGGTATACGTACCTCCTTTTCACATGAAAAAAATATTGCTGACATAAAAAAAATATGGAAGAGTTTTTCCATTAATTGGTGAAGTGGATTATGATTTCTAAATTTTACTTTAATCTTTTGTAACACAAAGAGGTGCATAGGTTTGAAAGATGGAATACCTCATAACATTGGGATAATGTATGTTTGGGTTTTGTGAGTTTTTTCCTCCTTTAAATAGCCCTAAGTCACAGAATTTTGATACATGTATAATTGTAGCAAAGTACCACTGTTTGTTTTGGTGCAAGAAATTTCTTGCAGAATTTATTGACTCCTGTCAGCAATTTTGAAGAGAACTTTAAAGGCATAGAATCAGTTGTCCCAGAGAGGGAGAGGTGAAATTTAATTACATTTTCTATATCCCAAGGAAGAATATTTCAGAAAACATGATACTATTCTTGTTTACAAAATCATTGTTTAAGGAAGGGAATTGTTGGAAGGAACATGGTCTTTTTGTGGATCAGTTCTTTCTGCCACAGTATGACTCCAATGAAAGCACTTACTTGAGTCTTTCTGCCAGACTGCATAAACTTAGTTTAGCTAAATCGTTTATATTCTTAGAAACAAGTCAGAATTATTTTTTCAGGGAGTGATAAAAAGTTTACGTGAAGAACAAGATATTTTCGTATCATAGTGTAACTGATGAATTTGGTATTTCTTTTTCTTGTTTCCTATTCAAGGCTTATATGAATCCCATAGCTATGGCCAGGGCACGAGGTCCTGCCCCAAATTCAGGACCAACAATACAAGACTACTTGAACAGGCCAAGACCAACATGGTAAGTGGCAGTGCCTGTCTACCTTTTTGACCTCTTCAGTAAAAGATTTGTTCCCTCTT
This sequence comes from Fringilla coelebs, assembly GCF_963513975.1. Taxonomy (NCBI): domain Eukaryota; kingdom Metazoa; phylum Chordata; class Aves; order Passeriformes; family Fringillidae; genus Fringilla; species Fringilla coelebs. Next base: position 129,855,972 of record NC_140028.1, read on the forward strand.
ACTGAAATGTCACTGGTGCCTACCTCTTTCCCAGAATATCCAGTAATAGATTTTGAAAGATTTCTTGTGCTGGCCAAGCTATTATTTTCTAAACATGTATTCAATCTCCTCTTTTTAAAACAATAGAATATTATTTTGGAATGTATATTTCTCATTTGTCTATGATTTTTTGCAGCAGTTTCTCAGAAGAGGAAAATGTCATTTTACCTCTTGCTCAAATTGTAATACCTAAACCTTGTAGATATATTTAAATTGTAAACAAATTAATCTCTAAAAGAACCATTTTGCTGGTACATTCTTAGAATCCAGTTTACCCTGCCTAACAAAACCATCACTTTGAGATATTATCATCAACTTACTTTATGTTCAATCCCTTTGCCTGCCCTCATGAGACATTAGAGAACAATTTACCTAATTGCAAAGTTAGCTTTAGATCTTTTGGAAGGATTTAACAACCGTACTTAAGTTATTAGGGTTAGGTTACCATATGTGTAACATGTAAGATGCTTTCATTCTTCTCTTGGAAGTTCAACCAAGGCTAAACTTCAAAAAAACTATAGAAAAGTTAGAATTGTAAAAGGTATTTTTAATTGTAAAATTGTGATCTGTCATCTTTTTCATACAGGGAAGAAGTGAAAGAGCAACTAGAAAAGAAAAAGAAAGGATCCAGGGCTTTGGCTGAGTTTGAAGAAAAGATGAATGAGGTTGCTACTTCTGTTTTCATTTACAATATCAAGTAGCCATAATATTTCACTTCACTTGAGCTTTTAATGAGTAACTGTTTTGTTTCATTTATGTTGGAAGTTGAGTTTACAACTTAACCAGTGAAGAGCTACTTTCTGTTCAGAGAAAAAACTATATAAAACATTTTTAGATTGCTGGTGAATAAAGCCTGATCTTGTCCCAAATGTAAATATATTTATACAAATGCATGTGTTTATATCAATAAATTAAACAGTGCATTTTCAGGTATGATAAACCAAAGTCTCTTGTGGTAATATTCACTTGTTTAAGGTCACAGAATCCAAGTACAATGAAAAAAAGCACATTACTGGAAACAGATGTGTTTGGCAAGGAATATATGTAATATTATTATGGGAGAAGGCACAAAGAATGGCTTTCGGTCAGATAGGACTATGAAGCACTTGTTTTTCTCTCATCCTAAGCTGATTACAACATGTGCTGGTTTCCTGATATAAATGCAGCTGTTCTGATGTTTGTGTTATTTACCTACTGAAGATCAGCTCAGTATTATAAAGTTTCACATGTAACTTCTGTTGTATACAAGGGAGAAATTAGTATACAATGAATTTATTTTGTTTCTGTTCCTTCTTGGGTCCTGGTATCTTGAGATAAGCTTCAGTAATCTTCATCATTGTGTATAAGTTTCTGGTTGAAGTAGATTATACTCCTCCTCTGTTATTGGAAGGGCATAGTACCCGTAGTACTCTTGCTGTACCTTTTTGCCTGAGAAGTTGTACCAGGATGTCGAGGGCCGTGGGGTGCTGTTCTAAGAGGATCAGTTGTTTTGCACTCTGAGTTTTAGCTTGGTGAGTTTGGTTTAGTATTCTATAATATTCTTTTCCTGATTTTATCTTTGCTTAATGTAAAATAAGTGAAATTGGCATGCATGTTCAAAGAAGCTACCAGACTTTAAGTATGCTAGCAGGGTAGGATGGGATGCACAGAATCATGAAATGGCCATGAGTTATTCCTGAAGCTTCTAAGAGCAAATCTCTGAATGCCTGAAAAGATCACAAGTCTGTGAATGAGCTGCTGTCTTCCCTATTTGAGGGAGTTGCCCAACAGTTGTCATACATTTCTGTTTAAACCATAACACTAGCACAGGCTGTTGTGAGAGACCCCTCAGAGAGCTCTGGGTACCTGGTATATCAAAGAACACAACTCACAGATGCTGCCTTGCTCCATGGAAGCACATTGCTCACAGCACTGCTTCCTGGCTCATCTGCCCCGTCCCTTAGCAGCTCTGTTCAGCTAATTCACAGTGTGCTGTTGTGGGGATCTGTGTATCATCCTGCATTGCACAGGTTACTTGACTCCTGATATTTCTGTGCCCTCAACACAGCATGTGGATCATCATTTTGCCAATACAGTACCAATACAGCTGCATTGTGAGAATCAGAATAGTAACGAAGGGAGCACATGATGTGTCTGACACTGAGATTCAACCTAGCAGCCTTTGAATTTCATGGGGGCAGGTTGGATATTTCAGAGCTCTTTAAGGGGACATTTTAGGTAAACCTAGAGACCAGGTGGAGAATTAAAAAGGAGAAATGAGAGAAGATTTTTATTCATTCATTTGGCCTAACAAAATAAGAGTGTTTCTACGAAGATGTGTATAGTAATTTGATAAAATTATTGCTGACACCAACAAGGCCCAGAATACACACTAGAGACACCTGTACGTTGAAGAAGGCCAAGAGAAGTTGTCATGAAGTTTTGTTTCAGGTGATTTTTAGAACTAAGACAAAATCACAGATTTTCTGGTAGGGTACCATGGTTTTTAAAGTGGTCTAATAAGAAGACTCTGATACAAAAGCAAAACTGCCATAATTGATAACCTTCAAGATAAATGGCAATCTCTTAAAGCCAAATAACTTGAACATTAAGTGTGTTAACATTAACACTGTATTTTGCTAAATAATAATCTTCTGTAAAATCAAGTGTATTACAGCTTTAGTTTACATTATATATTATTTATTTTCATTTTGTTAAAATTATAATGTCAGGTAGAGGTGAGCTTAAAAAATACTGCTCAGGAATGACCCTCCCGTTGCTGTTTCTGTTTTGTTTTGTTTTTAGAATTGGAGGAAAGAACTGGAAAAACACAGGGAGAAATTACTGGGTGGAAATGAGAGCTCCTCCAAAAAAAAAGAGGTGAGTTGTTTTCAGTTGTATACATTTTGTGTTTGGAACTGGACTTATCATCAATGCTGCCAACACAGAATTTTGTGAATACATTTTAAAAGCTAGCATGAAAGTTCATAAACCTAAATGCATGCCTAAAGAAAATGATGCTAAAGTAACATTTGTTTTGTTCTATTTTTAAGAAAAAGAAAAAGGAAAAGAAGAAATCTAATAGGGTGAGCAAAATTTTCAGTTTTCTGAGCTTTTTTGCTTTGGGGTTTTTCCTGTTTGTCATTTAAGTTCTCCTGGAAAGAGAAAGTATTGCTGTTATTTTGATTTTAGATGATAAATTAAGTTCTATTAAAAAGGGTTTGCATATATTTGGTACAAGGAAAATTAAAGGGAGGAAAAGAGCATTAAATAGATATTATTAAAAGAAAAACGTTAGAAGTGGTTTAGAACTTTATTTAAGAAAAACCTATGTAAGACCAGCTTCTCAGAAGTAAAATTGTATTGGTTATGCTTTGAAAATGAAGATATTTTAAAGGGAGTGTTTGAATAGGCTTTTGAGTATTTGCCAGACAAAATGCTGCATCTCACAAGCTTCACTTTTTGTTGTATTTGGTCAAGTTGTCTTCATCTTCCTCTTCTTCATCAAGCTCTGATTCTTCCAGCAGTTCATCTGATTCAGAAGATGAGGTAAGAGCTAACCTACTGGAATCTATCATGTTTTGTTCATGAGGTTTATTTAACACAGATTTAGAATATTTTGAGGGGCTGGTTTGGATAAAACCATTTAGTTTTTATGAATTTGGTATATATAATAAAGTCATGAATTTTAGACATATGTATCTAGTTAATAGTTTCTGTATGAACACTACAGATTTTGGCATCCTGGCTTGTAAACTGGATCCATTTTAACACTGAATTTCTTTTCTAATAGAATTCCCTATCTAATAATAAAAATGAAAAAAAAACATTTTTCCTTTCTAGCAGAAATCTTTGGTACAGATAATCAGATTCTGCAGCATACATCTCAATAATAAACAGAATCTAGATAACCTGGATTTTTCACCAGTTTACATTTTTTCAATGCAGAAGAGTTATGAAGGTCCTCCACTAAAAGAATCAGTTGCAGTGTACTTTATTCCTCAGGAGAATATTGTAACATGTAGGAATTTGATGTTTCCTTTTCTTTACATTAAATGTAAACCTTTAATTCTAGTGAGAATAAATTCAAGTTTGTGTTTTTCCTTCTTTTTTTACAATATTTATGGATAGGATAAAAAGCAAGGGAAGAAAAGAAGGAAGAAGAAGTATCGCTCCTCACGGAAATCTTCAGCAAGCACAACTTCAGAATCTGAGTCAGACAGCAAGGTAAATATGCAGATGTATTGCTCTTGGAAAGTTTTTTTGGTTGGTGTTATAAAACCATAAAGATTTCTGACTTTAATATATTAATATGGATTTTCATCTTCCACATTTAAAGCCGTGCATTCTCACAGGGCCTGAGTTGTGCTTGTATTTTCCACGTGCTGTGTGGAATCTGCCTCTACTGGCCACATGCCTAGTGAAAGTAATTGGATCTTTAGAAAATGAACGTGCTTTATTCCAGTAATTTGTAGTCATTTTTCTGAATCCAGACATATGCAGCTTTTTTGCTGCTCAAATAATTAGTTTTTATACTTCATTAATACTTAAAATGTCTTCTGAATATGCAATGTAATTGAACACTATATCTGAAACTAAAGGTATTGCTGGATAGCAGTGGCCAGAACATTGCCTTTCTAAATAACTGAGTAGTTTCCTGTTGGACAGCTGAGCCTTTCCCAAATGCATATTAAATTGAAGTTGTCTTTTTCCTTTTCTGAAGTATAGCAATATAGATATGTGGGCTTACTGAATGAACAAAAAAGTGAAGATACACAAGACAGCTTGTTCTGTTATGTTGGCATTTTTCTGTCTTACATTGTATAGTTACTGTAGTTCTTGCTTAAATATTAATAATACAGTGAGTTTTTAAGACTCTCTGTGTAGACTTCATCGCAGGCTTTCACTGGAATACCTGATTTGGTGGGATATAAATTGTAACAAATGACTGTTTGCAGACACCTGAATGAATTTGTGATAATGGGAGGTTAAAAACTTTTGCTACATAAAGGGACCCAGAGATACCCTTACTGCAAAAAACTGGGAAAACACCTGCTTAACCTGGTCTGATCAGTAGAGATGGAAATGGATAATGAAAAAAGATTCCCGCGTGTTACATGTTATATATGGTTACAGCAGTGATAGCTGGTTCCCAGAAGCTTCTCTAAGTGTCCTGCAAGGATGCTGTTACCTCATTCCATACAGACCCTCTCATGCTGCTGAATCAGGAGATTAGCAGCTGCATCAAAATTACAGCTTTTTATTCTTCAGTCAGCTGTAAGGTAGAAAGAATCTTGAATTACCTTCAACAGACATAAAAAGACCATTGGTCAAACTGTTTGGAGATTTCTTCCTTTTTCATGAAATGATTTTGTGTTGATTTGTTTTCCTTTCTATTTAGGATAGCACAAAAAAGAAGAGGTCAAAGGAAGACTGTGAAAAAGAGAAGGTATTTTTATTCTTCAAATTCTTCGATCAGAACTGCATATTGCATACATAATACTTTTTTCTTTTTTAATATTGAATGCCTCACATTACATCTGTGGAAATTTTCTGTCCAAACCCACACAGTCAGAAGTTATTCAGTGCACCCAATTTGAAGTACAGGTTTAGTTGGATTCAGCTCCTGGTTTAGTAATTATTGTAGTGAAAACCACTGGATCTGTTCTTGTTACAAATGAAAAAATGAAAATTAGAACTGTATCTAATCTGCTATAGCAGATCAGCTGCATCCTTAGTGTTTTGGGGCTTACCTTTAGCTGTCACATTGAGCTGAAAATGTGTGTGATATTTTCAGTGGCACACCTGATAGGTTATTGACTTGCTACTGTAAATTAAGAAACATAAGCAGAGGATCTCTTTATCTAAATGTAGTCATAATTATAGATAGTATACTTATGACAGCTTTGAAGAATTGGGGAGAAAAATATATTAGCTTAAGAAAAATTACTTTATTATGTAATTTCTCTAAGCATGAAAATCCTCTCTCCTGCCCACCACCACACCATTTTGTACACTCATCCATTATCTTTAATATAAACAATCTAATTGACTTCACTTTTAGTTATTCGTACACTGTGGATAAACTAAAAATGCTTTCAGAGTCCACCCTAGTCTTTCTCTCCAGTTACCTTTCTTTCTTATCATGTTGGTCTCTCCTGCTCTGGTCAATAGTATTGATGTTGATGTACAAACTCTCTATTGCCTAAGGCAGATGTACTGATTTTTCCCCCCTTGCTTCTGCTTCTATTTTACAGTCCCACCTCATCCTTTTGAATGGCTTCTTTTTGAAGACCAAGTATCTACCACGGTCCCTTATTGTTGCCCTACTTTCACACATCCTCTAAAAGAAAAGGGCACTTGTGCACTAGAGGTCTTTCTTCCCCTACCTGCAGATCCCCTATGTGTCAGATGGGCTGCATCCTGTATGTGGTCATGAATTCTTTTCAGAAGTTTCTGATCTTAGAAACTGAGTGAGAGAAAGTACCTTCAGTCTTAGGAACATATTGCCTTGTTCAGAGCAAAGGCAGTGCAGGGAGCAGGAAAGTAGTTCATCAGAACAATCTCACACAGCATCAGGATTTTGAAAACCCTATCTTTTAAATGCATTGTGTTGAAAGTATAGCTGGCAGGCACAGCTTCTTCTGGTTCAACACGAATACAGAGGGAGATTTTTCTTTCATGAACAAAGCAAGAGTCTGAAATTAAGTATTTGTATGTATATATTGAGACATCTTCAGTTACTAGTTACTTAAAAGTGGTGAAATGTTTTATTTTCCAATGCTTACTCCTCCATGTGTTATTATTTAAAATAAGAGACTGTTATTATTCCTCTTTGTTTTAGACAGTTGCTGTATCTTGGTAAGAAGAAAAAGGAATATACAGAAAATTATTATTTTCATTAAAAGTTGATTTTAACAATTTGGTAGGGTAATTTGATGATGATGATGGAATTAGTTTAATGTCAATGATATTTTAAAATATTTCACAACTTAGAAGTGATATTTCAATCTTAAATTTTAAATAGAAGCTTTATAAAATGTGAAATGTCCAACTTTACTCACAAATTTATTATTTTGTGTAGGAAGGTAAAAATCACCACAGGAAAAGGAAGAAAACAGATCGTGGTGATGGACCTTTATCATCAGAATCTGTATCTGAATCGGATCAGACAGAGGAGGTCAGTGTGAATCCACAGTTTCAGATGTTACAGTGCTTGTAGCTTAGTGATTCATGAGCGAATCAATGAACTAGCTTAGATTTAATACATTGTTGAAACTGTTCTGCACTGTACAAGTGAATTGGAGAGTGCAGTGCACTCAAAGTTGTTTGTATTTTTCCTTTTAAAATAAACTTTTAAGGATGGTTTGGTCTAGCTTCTATCACCTACAAATAATTTTGAATTAATTTTCTTGAGAATCAACTTTTTATGGATACTACATTTGGTTTAATTTTCTTTAGGTGCAAGCGAAAAAGAAGAAAAGCAATGAGGAAAAAGAGAAAACAGCAAGTATCCCTCTTACTCATACTGTAGTTTTGGGATATAAATACTCAGTACTTGGTTAATTTCCAGTTTCACATTTTTCACAAATACACATGTTTCATAGTAATAGTCTACTATTGCATCTAAATTAAAAGTTTCTCTTTTTACCTGCTGAAGTCACTTTTTCTATTGTGGAATTAAAGAAGAATTTGTCACTCTCTTACCTGTGATTTGAGATTTATACAACTTTTACACTGTAGAACATATTTTATTCTGTATCAGTGTCCTAGAACTACTAATACCTTTGTGGTATCAAGTAGGGGAGCAGTTTGCCACACAGACATCAGGGCTGTTCCTTCAATAGCATTGTGTGTAATTCCTTGCTAAGCCTTCTCTGCCACCATGGAAAGGGCCTTAGGACAAAATTGCTGCAACATCTATGCCATTATAACTCTTCTCCCAACCAGATAAAAAGCTGCCAGCAACCTCCTACTTTTCTCAGTATTTTTTCTTTGTATCTGTTGCTGATAGTGAGAGGAAGATTCAGCAGTGATTTATATGGAATCCAGATTTACCACATGTACCTGAGGTTCCTCAGTTAGGAGTATAGTGGGTTTGGAATCCCAAATGCTAACTTGAGAAGTCTTTCTATCTGTCTCCCCTGTCAGCAGCAGTGTTCCTTATTAGGCATCTCAGTTGTCCACAGGAGGTAGGGCAAAGGGAAGGTCTACATTAGTCACCTAAAAATACAGGCATAGGAGTATCAGTGATACTCAGTACACATATTTCCATGGAACTTGCTTGTTTTTTCAGACTCATATGAATCGTTTGCCACAACATTTCTAGTGATTGCTTTTTCATAAAAGATTTGTATGTGTAAGGAATATGTATAAAACAAAGCTTTAATATTGATAGTTTTGTTTATGCAATGCCACACTTATTTGAGAATTTCAGTTGAAATTCTGCTTTCAAAAAGACAAGATTGCATCTATGAGCTTCTGTGTTACAGTGATCAGCATACGAAATCCAGTAGCGTTAATTTGAGTGTATTTATATTTACAGCTGAAATCATCATTTTATTTTAAACAAGGTACAAGTGATAGTCTAGTCAAGTGCAGTTGAGCTATGTAATTTTACACAGTGAATTTAAGCACTTACTTTAAAATCTGTAAAGATCCTAGTTATTCCCAAATCTGTCGCTACTGGTCAACGCTTCCTTATTACTTTCTCAGTAATCTATAATGCTCTGAAAATAATTTAAAAGATAAGAAAATGTAATAGTGACAGTGATCAGAGGTGTAAAATAGCCATACCATGGTGGAGATAAATTTAAATTGAAGACTGCTCATAATAGTGCAAATGGCTGGGTAAAGTATTTCTTTTTGTGATTTCTGAATAGGCTTCTGTAGAAATATCTTTTGAAATGTCTTTCAAAAAATATCTTTTCTGGGTTCTCATTTTGCACTAGCAGAATGTAATAGATGGCAATTGTATTATACAATAACTTTGGTTTGTCTTTTTTTTTTTTTTGGGTTTTTTTTAGGATAAAACAAAAAAGAGAAAGAAGCACAAGAAACACGGTAAAAAGAAGAAAAAGAAGACTGCTGGTTCAAATTCAGATTCTGAATAATATTTTAAAACAACCGGAGACTATCAACAGAAGTGCAATGACTAAAGGAAACTTAAACTGTGAAATGACAGCAAACTTTACCAAACTGCATGAGTTTTCCTGTGTTTTAGAAATATTCCTAATCTTTCAGTAGCCAGCCAGATGCAGCTGTGCTGGGAAAGACCATTGTTATTGCCTGCTGCTTAATACACGAGGTACAACTTTGATAAGATTCCAGTAAGCAGTGTTACATGTTTGAGACAATATGAGATGGTAGGCCACCTGAGGTGTAAAATATTGGAAAATAAGAGTTAAACTTTTTAGATAGTAAAAATAGTCTTTTAAAGCATTAGTAAAAGTCTTTATTTGTAAATCAGGACAAATTAAATCCCCAGTTCATCCTGCAGGTTAATATTATGCATAAACTACAAGCTGGTGTCTGCTAACGGAAAATTACTGATAACACTTAAAAGGCTGCCTTTGTAGAAATGTGTATCATCTGCCCCATTACTGTCTCCATGCTTATGAGAAAGGGAATGCTACCATTTTGGCTACCTGAATAGGGTGCCTTTGCCTTTGATTCTTGCAAATCTTTGCTACTTTTAATCCATGCATCTCTGCATTCCTGGGAAGCTAGAGCTATTGCCAGCAGACTTCTCTGAATGAGCAGTTCTGAGCTTCCAAGCATGTGCTTCTGCATTAAGCAAGAGCAATGACATTTTACAGTATAACTGACAGTCAAAACCTGAAGATTTTACCTCTGCTTTTTCAAAATAGTGATAGACCTTTGCTAGTAAATATGCGTATTTCATTTAATGTAATTTTGGTTTAATTGAAAACTTCTTGCAAACACTGGTAGCTTTCTTTGCATTATCTTTAGAATTGTTTTGCATGATTTGTACCATTTTTAAATTAACAAAATGCAGGTAATCATTTGTTGTAACCAGTTCTATGAATTACATTTCACATGCAGATTTTCATGTATGTATTTAGTTATAGTTAAGTTCATTGCTGTGTTTAAGTGCACACTTGCTGAAGTTATTTAGCATGTAAAAAGCAAGGTTTTGATACCTTAACAGCTTCATATTGAAGCTGATTTTACTCTGAGCAAGTTCAGTGGCAGATCTGTTATGTGAGGTGTCTTGTTAGATAAAAAAACTACTGCCAGAATCTCATTAAAGATACTGTTTAAACAGTTTGTATTTATATTTTTGTACTTGAGGGCTACAGAACGTTGACCTAACTCATAAAGCTGTTGCTGTTTACTTTAGTTTAGTTGCTTTAGATAACTGAAAAAGAAGCTTTTTTAAATTAAATATGCCCACAAGAAAACATGAGCAACCATTTGATTTTAGTTTACATGAAATTCTCACTACATCTTCCATTGAAATACTGATTGCTGGGCCTTCTGTTAGCCTTTAACAAATGCCCATCCATCCAAAGTAGTCAAATATAGATTGTATTTTTCATCTACCCCATTTTTCCATTGCACAGGTGCTAACTTAGAACTTACCTCTATTGCATACGAATGTTTCAAATGTTGTGTTGCCAAGAATTTCAGGACATTGATTATTACTGCAAACCATAAAATCTGTGGGAGAAAGGTGATTTCATATTGCCATTGTACAGAGAAATTGTCTTCAAGTTCTTGGGAGAATACAACCATTGAGTTGCAGCAATGTGCATCTAAACAATAGTAATATTTTCATCAACTATTTTATACTCTTGGGCTTGATGTTACCAATTCTAGACACTTGTCAGTGAGGTTAAAATAAAGGTGATATGCAGTGAACAGAGGGGTTTGATTTGGGGTTTGTGTTTAGTTTTGGTGGGGTTGTTTTAAGTTGTGGTGTTGCAGTTTTGGTAAAAGAACCTGTAATGAACCATAGCATAAATGCTCTGTCCTGTGTGATACCTTTTTTGACTTTTACACAACCACCTGCCACAGAAAGAAATAAAAATGGAAATGAGACCCAGTCTTCCAAATACCTAAGCTGGTATGTAATTTTAATTGTGTGAGTGTAACTATCTGTTCTGCCCAGCTGTAGGCTTGGAGTGCTGCTGTCAGGCTTGGGAAGGGGTGTAGCCGCTTAAGGGGCTTATGGGCTTTGTCAGTTCCCAGCAAAGCTGCTTTAGTACTGAAAGGGAACTGCTTCAGTTTGCAATACATTAACAAATACATTGAGTCTGCTCTTGCATGTCCTTTTTCCTGAAGGAAAGTGGAGGCTGGTCTCAGCCTTTTAGCTTTCCCCGTGTGCCCACGCCGAAGTCGTGAGACAGTGATAGGGGTTTGGGGTGGCACCTACACCCATGTTCCAAGTTTCAGCAGAGGGACAAAGTAGAAAACAAGCAATGTCGGAATAAGTGTGGTTTAATATATTTTCGCCTTCTGACAGCAGATGAACAAGCACTGTTGTACGTTGTAACTTTTAGCTGGTTTTCCCCACAAATATTTTTAGAAATTTGAAATGCAGTTCTTTTATTTTTTACGACTGCAGTTTTTTTGAATGCGTGTTAACACTCGATCTCTGTTCTGCCCGTGCGTGTGTTTACGTCCGACCGGCCCGTGCGGCCCAGCGGCACCCCCAGGCCGCGGCCGCCCCCCCGCGTTGCCAAGGCAGCGGCGGCGGGAGCAGCTCCGGCAGCCATGGGCAGGAGGAAGGGGAGAAAGCAGCTCCTGGTGGACTCGCTGAGCCGATCCACCAAGCACTGTGAGTCTCCCCCAGGCTGCAGGAGCCGCGCCGCTGCTGCCGGCCGCCCCTCGTTGTTCCCGTGCTCATCCTGCGGGGCCCTGTTCGCCTCCTATGGGAGGCGCTTTACCGGCACCCCCTTAGGATCAGCGGTTGGGGCCGGGGGGTGGTGTTGGTGTCACGGTCCTGGCGTGTTCCTGTGCCTGCCTCGTGTTTTACCAAGCTTAACTTACAACCTGTGTTTGCTTGTGTTTGGACCGGGCAGTTACCAAAAGCGAAGTGGAATGTCTGGTCAAGCTCTTCGACACGCTGGTGGCCAAGGCCAGCAGCCAGTTTGCTGGGGCCGGCTTCGACCGCACCGTGTTCCGAGACACCCTGTACAACTCCTTTGGCATGACGGATGACGCGGTGTTGGACCGAGGTGAGGCGCGCACGCAGCTCTGAGCGCCGTGGAAGGGGTTGGGATGACGCTGCCGACCCTACGAGGGTGTCTGTGAAAAAATTGGTTTTTAAAATTTTAAAAGTTTGATAGTAATAAAATGGTTATAAAAAATAGTAATACAATTAGAGTAATAATAATTTGGACAATTTTAATTAGGACAATATGAGACAATAGAAACAAAGAGCTACGGACGTCCGGGTACCTTTTTCTGGGCAGCACAAGCCCGAAAAAGGAACCCTGTTAACAAAGGATTAACCCTTAAAAACAATAGCCTGTTGCATATTCATACACTTCATACATGATGCATAAATTCCATTCAAATACAGGATTCTGTCTGGTCATCGTCAGCTTCTTCCTCTGAATCCTAACAGCGCCTTCGAGGCTGGAAGAAGTTCGTTTCTTCTGATAAGAGGGCATTAAATTCTTTTTCTCTGAAAGATTTAGGTGTCCTGTGGCTGCTATCTCACTGCAAGTCTTGTCTTTAAAAAAAGTATCCTACATAGCATAGTTGCTATTTTAACATTTTTTATAACCTAAAACTATATTTAACACACTACTTAAGAGAATTAATACAGCAATACTTTCTAACACAACACAATACATATAATATTCATTTTAATATTTGCAAAAACCCAATCATAATATACACATTTTTCACATGACCATACCAAACAGCGCTCTCTCGTCCCAGGACAGCAAAGGAGTTGTTGAGAAAATGGCATCTTTTCTTTCAGTATGCGTTTCAGTTTCCCCTTAGTTCTGGAGAGCCCATGCTCTAGTTGGAGGCAGAGCAGCAGAGGCTGTTGTGTTGCCCTGTGGCTGTTTCTGTCGCAGCCTCTGTAGTGTCGTCACGGGGGAGGGCAGCGTCACTTTCCTCTTTCTCTGCTGGTTCCAGTGGGAGCTGCGGTTGCTGGTGGGCGACAGCTCTAGCTCAGGCCTGGAAGTCCCAGGAAGGCATTCTGATAACAGCGGGTAACTGTGGGAATAGAGGCTCTGTGAACAGCATTGAAGGGCCTGGGCAGCTAGTACAAGGAGGTGAGAGTAATGAGCCAAATAACCCCTTGAAGATACAGTGATTTCACAGATTGGTAACAAGGGACATGTTTGGATTCACTGTCAAAGTTGAAGGAGTGATCTCTGGTGTAGAGGTGTCTAGAGGAGTATGCAGAGCAGACATGAGTCTGCCCTTCTTTCAGTTTTGGGCTGCCAAGAGCCATGCCTTGGTTCAACTTTCTCCATGTCTCTAGCAGGAGAGCTACTTGCATGCCATAAATAAAAACTTGTTGCAATTTTATGTAGCAAGTCAAGTGTTTCTTGGAAGATACCTCACATTACCTTACACATTCTTAAAAATTATTTTAATGCTTACAAGCAAAGGAGCTGATTTCAGTTTGCAAAAGCAAACCTATTGTCTTCTAAGTCAAAAATGCTTGGCTCTGCATGGAGAGATGTTCCTTCAGCCAACTTACTAATTAAAATTCTAAAATACAAATTATTACAGATGCTAGCGGATGCTTTGAACTCCTTGGTTTTGAATTACTATATTACAGGCTGTATGAATAGTGAAGCTGTGAGACTGAAAGTTGCTTAGGGAAAGGAAAAGAAAAATATTTTGTTACATGACAGAAAAGAGGTTATTTTTTTTTTTGTAGATTTAATGTATATTGTTTCTAGGATTACTTTGTCCAAGATTTTCCGAGACAAAACCTAGTAATTTTAATCTTAATCTGTATGCAGAATTATCCCTTATTTTAAGGGCTATCGTTATTTGCTTTACATCTGCATGGAAGCATACTTCCTGTAGTTGTTTAAGTCAGGAAGGCAAGAGATGGGGCAAAATCTTACCAGGCAGGATTCTGGAGCAGAAGATCAGTAAACTGAGGGGCAGAATCCCTTTCATTGTTACATCTTAGAGTCAAGAACAGTAATCTTACCTTGGTGAAAGAAGACAAACATCTTAAGAAGAAAGATAATTTATAATTTCACTGAATTTAAGAAAACATTGCTTTTTTGTGTATCCCTATCATATAAATATGAAATGTGTTTAATACACTTCCTAGTGTTCAGCATTTTTGATAGAGGCAACACTGGCTGCATCACTGTGGCGGACTGGGTGGAAGGCTTAGCAGTGTTACTTCGGGGGACACTGGAAGAGAAGATGAAATGTAAGATTGATCTGTATGCTGATATTTAGGGGTAATGATTCAATTAATAACAAATAACACATTGGTTTTGTTATAATTTAGTAGTTACTCTTATTAAGTATTTGATAATTGAAAAATTTTTTTCTGTATCATTTAATGCAGTGAAACTGTGTTCTGAAATAGCTTCTCTGAGACAGTTTTTTTCTGTGTAAACTGCTGTTACCACAGCCACAACCTTTTTTTGTTGCTTACAAAGTCTTGCATTTAAACTGAAGTTTATTCTACAGCATACATTTTCAACAAAATACATGTTTTTGTATTCACACACAAAATTAGAAAGAAGCAGATGAATCTCTAGTGTGATTTTGGCTAATTAACAGTCTCAAGCCAAGCAAGACCAGTGCCAACATTCATTTACTAGGCACAGTGGGGACACAGTAGCAGTTGCATTAGCTCCAGCAATTCTTCAGGTTGGAAGCACAGATGGAAAAACTGTAAGATGGTAATGAGAGCCTCCACAGTAATGACAGAGAAAGACAGAGGAGAAAAAATAGCTAGAACTAGAGAATTTTAAGCAGCAGGGAAAAATTAGGGCATGTGGGTGAAAAAAAACAATAGAAAAAGGAGAATGACAGCATGTTGTTTCCATAGTTCCTAGGTTGCAGCATTAGCAATCCCTACTGCATTATATAAATTCATCTGGAAAGCGGTCATGGGTGTCACAGCATTAGGATGTGTGCCCAGGTTGTAATTCAGTGTGTCAGTACAACCACAAACAGTAAAATATGCATTCCTGCTGTAAGCACCACAGAAGATACTAGTGCATAGTGATGCAGTGCTCAGTCACAAGTGTTTGCCAGGAGTGTTTCAGCATATATATGATAAATTTGGCTTAGTTGATAATGTACAGTTCACATTTTCTGTCTGTATGTAACAGCTTGAACAGTATGTGTTTGTAGTTTGTAATCAACTTGAAATTTATTTGTATTTCAAAAGATTGTTTTACCATTTATGACCTGAATGGTGATGGATACATTTCGAAAGAGGAAATGTTTCAAATGCTGAAACACAGCCTTCTCATACAACCAACAGATGAAGAGCCTGATGAGGGAGTTAAGGACTTGGTGGAGATAGCACTGAAGAAAATGGCAAGTACTTACTTATTGTGATACTTGAGGGTCTTTCAAACATTCACTAACCAATACTTAAAACTTTTCTATGAGGTATCTTATTTACAGTGGGATTCTGCAAGTCTCCTGAGGAAAGCCAGAAGTATAATCCAGGTCCAATAAGTCCCAGCCCAGAATTCTTATATGAAATCATTAATTTATACATAAAGTTTATACATAAAGTTTATAGTACATGAATGTACTATAAACTTTATGTATAAACTAGCATGTGTGTATGTTCATATACATCTGTGCATGCCCAGTCAGAGCAAAAGCCCAGTCAGAAGTGGAAAACTCAAAAGTGTAAGCTGCATTTATTCCATCAGTACAGGCATCTGCAGTAACTTCATTTTTAAGTACATTTGTGTTTTATCAACTGATCATGAAATGTCTTTATCCAATTTATTTGTATGTATTCTATTAGAATACTAAACTCAAGGTTATTAATGTGAAGCTTGTCTTACAGTGCTTAATCTAGACTATCAGAGCAGCCAGGGACTGTCTGTCAATATTTTAATCAAATCAAGAAATATATACTCTCCCCTTCTCTGCTGGTGATCAAGAATTTTCACTTTAAATCAGGACTTGCATCCCAACTCCTTTTATTTAAGCCCATCTTTTCAATTTTTCAATCTCACCCTTTTTGCCTTAGGTAGAGGCAAGTCACTCTGATCTTTTCTGAGCATAAACTGATGACCCCCAATTTGCAAATCTAACTAAAAATAGAATCCATATTTTTTAAACATCTGTTAAACAAAACGACAAGTAATAATCCTTTGCTGAAGTGTTCCCTTCCTTTTGTAGGACTATGATCATGATGGCAAGCTTTCTTTTACCGACTTTGAAAAAGCAGTCAGAGATGAAAACCTTCTCTTAGAAGCCTTTGGCCCATGTTTGCCAGACACAAAGGTACATTAACCTTGGGTTCAAAAAAGAACTGCACAAGCCAATTCCTTACAGACACTTGCACCAATCCTATGAATGTCAGGGTATCTTAGGCCAATGTTGGGTTCATCCTGTCAGTGCCAGTTCTGCTATCCAAAGGTGTCCCCTAAGCACTCCCACTCCAGAGTTGTTGCAACACAATGCTGCAGATATTAATCTCATCACTAAGTGAAATTTCAGTCCTGTACATCGTCATCCCAGTCTCTAGCATTCCTGTTTTGATCTGGTTTATTACATTCTGCAGCTGGGCCTTCTTGCTCTCCATGCCAGATCATTCCTTGGTGACACACCTCTACTGATAAGCAGTTAAAATTTTAATTTCTCCTTCAGCTACAACTTTGAATTGTGGCTGGTCTGCCAGTGATGGTACCATTAATGCTATGGATTTGCCTTTTCTAAGCTAAAAAGCAAGAGAGAGTCTTCACTGCATACACATTTCAGTTCAGTACCTTTCAGTTCAGTACCTTTCAGTTCAGTACCTTTTCTGACTAAACAGAAATTCTTTAGTTAACTAAAAATAAACTTGCTGTTTTTGTTTTTTGTTTTGTTTGTTTTTTTTTTTTAACAGAGCAGTATGTCCTTTGAACAGAAAATTTTCCAGGAAACTCCTAAACAGTAACTCCAAGTTGTAACTCCACTGCTGAATACTGTTAAAAGGGGTCTTGGTCTTCGCCATTCTTCATCATATAGTAAAAACAGTCATATTTCAAGTTGTTCCTAAGCTTCAGTATTCCTTTGCTGTTAAAGCTGTAGAATAAATCAATTTACTAATGTAACTACCTAAATAGAGTTCTTCTGTTATATTCATATATTCTGTTCATATTATAAAATATGTTACAATATTATGTACACAGGACAACACTGCAACAATAATACAGTATATTGGTTTCTTCATTCCAAGTAACAAAATGACACCATTTAAACAGGGAATCACTGGGAAATACAGTATAAAGAAAGTTTTATTTTTTACATTAAAAAATACATATTTTAAACTATATTCTTTACAAAAGGACTGTTGGAAGATGCTGCCAGCAGTATCTATATTCTTCTTCTCTGCTTTACAACTGGTTTGGCTGAGCTGCTCTCTGGCTTTTCCACAGATGTTGAAACAGAATCTGCTACCTAAATTCGAGGGGAAAAAAATTAGTAACCTGTAACCATTACTTTTTTATGCTCATTTTAAACTAAGGTAACATCTCCAAGATTTGAGTATTGGGAGCCATTTATTACTATCATCACATTTGCATTGAATTTTCCTGCTGACTAGAGGAAGAAAGTAACACCAAAAGCAGCATTAAACACAAGAGAGGTGAAACTTAGAAGATTCAGCACTACCATTTTTGTGTTTAACTACACAGACTGATTTCAGATAGTCAGTGATATAGTATTACATATGTCATCTCCCTTCTTCCAAACAGGTGTTTTTAAGCAAGGTTTAATGTGCTTTATAAACTCAGGTATTTCAGGAAATGAAGGGAAAGCAGAAACAGGCATTTTGACATGTATTTTAGGAAAGTATTTAATATAAAGGGTGCTTGTTTATAAGATATGCACTTTAAAATCAATCTAGTCAGTCAAGGGAGCTTTTTCATATCTTAATGTAAATGAAATGTTCTATCAGGAATGTCTGACCTGCTAATTGATTAATATTCTCCATAAAAGGATACATAGCCTAACACGTGCTTCTCAGCATGGAAGTAATGATTCTGTACAGCTTTTAATGGCATAAGAAATGTTAGAGCAAAATTACATTGAACTCTGACTTCCATTATTTGCCTTTTTAGAAACCAGATACAAGTAGCACACTGGAGTGAGCAGGACTACCTGCAAAATTAGCATGCCTTCACATGTGGGGAAAAAAAAAAGTGGTTTATGAAAAATCACATAAGAACATGCACTGACATTTACACTTTTTCAAATGTAGTGTAAGAGGTCTGGAGTAGAATTGCCTGCAATATGTTAGATTGTGAAAAAGTTAAATAGTAAGAGCACTAGCTTTAAATGGCAGATAAACTGAAAATGAGTAAATGCTGAATAAAGCTATCAGATAGTCACTATTTTTATGTATACCAAGCATCTGTGTTTAAACTATCAGAACTTTAAGAACTCATACCTCTTTCAGTTTATTTCGAATTAATGTAGCTGAAGTGTTCAAAGACTCATCATCCATATCCACTTTAGGTATTTCTGGTAGTTGTGGACCAATAACAACTTTAGTATTGTCCTCACTTGTTCCAATGAGGGAAAACTTGTTACCTTCTTCTCTCTTCCTCTTACGTTCTTGTAGGTGAGTTGTACGAGGCATAAACCTGTCAATTCCATTGCAAGCTGGAACCATTCTGTGCTGCATTAAGGAAGCTGGTGGAGTGTACACTCCTGGATGTACACTTGGAGTTAAAGATGTGTTTTGACCAAAGTACCCAGAAATTTCAGCACAATTGTTATCATAGTGTGGAGATGTTAACAGGCTCTGATTCTGATTCCCAGATGGATATGCTGTGTTGTGGGATACCCCAGGAGAATTTGTAAAGCAGGATGGATCCCAGTTACTGGTCGTACTTGATTCTGATGTACTCCATGGACAGTCATGCTCAGAGTTATTTGAGGCTGTCTTCTTAGGGCCTTCTACTTTCTTTAATATAAAGCAATCTTTAAAACAACAAAAAAGAAGTACCTTCACTATTTCATGCAATTATTAGTTCCAACACCCAAGACCAAAACTTTTGATATAAATGCAGAAACAATACCAGTGATATTTGATTCCCGGTTACCCTTCTGTGATTATTTTTTAAGCTTCAAACATAACAAATTCAACTTTCAAACCAGTTTTCCAGTCTAGTGCCTTTGCTGGTTTATAACATTGAAAAAACCCAGATGTTTTGATGTTAAAAATCAGCGGGTTTACTCCCTTTAGAAATTCTCAGACAATGCATAATGATACCCAAGCATGTGAGCACAAGAAAGGAGAAGCTTGTGCTTAGCAATTTGCTTATTCCTCAGCTTGCCCAGCTTTGTGTGCTGACTGGGAACTCTGTGGTACAGAGGCCTTTGTAAACACAGTCCATTCTTAACATTCCCCCAGTGCAAAGATGTGGGCTGGAGAAATTTTTTTGAAGGTTCTGGTATAGTCATATTCCTTCCAAAACTGCCCCTTTGGCATGCCTGAGGAGGCTGGAACAAGGGTGAAATCCCAAATTTCCTGCCAGTGCTTAAAATTTCTGGTAACATTTTGAAAGAAAACAAAAAGTGAAGGAACACTTAATAATTTCATTATTTTAGTCTTAACCAAAGCCAAAAAGTTGCTTTGAAAAGGATATAGTTCTCTACACACTGAGAGATGTCTTCCTGCAAACATATTTAAAATGCATCTGTATTGGGTTTGCATGGCCTGTTTTTTTGTAGTGGTGGGGCTACAGGGTTGGCTGTTTTGAGAAGCTGCCAGAATCTTTCACCATATCCGGCAGAGCCAATTCCTGGTGGCTCCAAAGATGGATGTGCTGCTGGGCAAGGCCAGGCCGATTAGCAATAGTGGTAACACCTCTGTGGTAACAGATGTAAGGAGGAAAATGAACAAGAAGTGGTTGCCCAGTTGTAACCATGGCCAGAGAAGAGCAGAGCGAGAAGGTGAGAGGAGCAGCCCTGCAGACACCAGGGCAGCGCAGGAGGGGCAGGAGGGGCTCCGAGAGGAGCAGCCCTGCAGACACCAGGGCAGCGCAGGAGGGGCCGGAGGGGCTCCGGGCGCTGGGGCCGAGATTCCCCTCAGGCCGTGGTGCGGGCCGGGCTGCAGCAGCTGTGCCCCGGCAGCCCATGGAGGGCCGTGGGGATGCAGGGATCCACCACAGCCCCTGGAGGAGCCTGGGAGGAGGCTGTGATCCGGGGGGAGACCCGTGGAGAGAGGGGCCCTGCTCCCAGGCTGGAGCAGCCTGTCCTTGGAGGACTGCACCCCATGGAGGAGTGACCCCCACCGCAGCAGTCTGGGGAGGACTGCTCCCCATGGGATGGACTCTGCTGCAGCAGGTCCCAGGGAGCTGCTGCTCGTGAGATGAGCTCAGGTTGGAGAGGTTCACAGAGAACTGTCTCCCGTGCCACCCCACGGTGCAGCAGGGGGACGACTCCTGTCCTTGAGCAGCAGGAGGAGCCACGGGTAATGAACTGACCACTACCCCCTTTTCCTGTCCCCTTGCACTGCTGGGGTACGGGGTAGAACTGGAAGGAGGGAGGGGTGGGAGGAAGGTATTTATAAGGGCTTATTTTGTTTCTCATTATCCTGCTCTGATTTTGTAAGAAACAAATTCACTTTTTGTCTCCAAGTAGAGCCTCTTTTGTCTTGATGGTATTTGATGAGCAATCTCTGTCCTGGTCCATGAACGGTTTGTTAAATTTTCTCTCCTCTGTCCAGTTTGTGGAGGGCAATGAGTGGGCAGCTTTGGTGGGCACCTGGCATCTGGCAACTATCAACACACTATAGCACCTTTAAAAGAGGTAGGTAAAAAGTGTTTTCTTTAATGGGCACTTTAGCCAAAACCCCACCCAGTCCTGAAGAATATTAAAATTTTACAGGAAGTTTAGTCAGTATTCTATAGGAAATTTAACCACAAACCTCTTTGATTTGTTGCTTTTGCTATATACTTTCTTCTATCCTGCAACTTCTCTCTAGTTTCTTGGACTGTTTCAAATTCTGGAGCATAGCACACATGCAGCAAACTACCAAAGAAACTGCGTTCATCCATTTTTTTCTTGGCAACCCTGAAGGGAATTAAAGTCTGTCAATAAAACTGAGGATTTTACTCCAACTTTGTAGAAACTTAACACATTCTCATGTACAGAAGGTGTAAAAGATTAGGACAGCAAGAGGCAGATATTGCCCTGTCCAATACCTTGCACATTGCAGTTTTTTGAATTTTATAAGGTACACTTCAGTAAACTGCTCTGCTGGATATTCATCTAGAGCATGATATTCCTCAATGGCACCATATAATGCAAATTGTTCAACTAATTCCTTCATAACACCTAATGCAGGAACTCCTTGTATCAGTATATAGCGAGATTCCAAGTTGATAGTGTAAACCTGAAAAAAAACAAAAACAAAAACAAGGACTATTCAAAACCATTCCCATTCTTGCTTTATTGCAAAAGGCACGCATTTTCTCCATGTTTTCTGTTTTTTTCCAAATCCTCTCAGGATGCTGAAAACCCCTATATACTCTGCTTTGCAGGACAGTAAAATGCATAGTTATTTGAGACCTCTTCATCACTGAGCAAGAGCTGAACTCATGCCTCTCATGCATAGTAAAACACAGATGAGACTTGACTTTTCTGCACAAGGTCAGAGTACTACTGCCAGTTGCTGAGTAAAATCTCTTACATCTCTGGCCAACTTCCATGCAAGATGTACTAGTAACCAGTTCATAGGAGGTACTGTCAAAATACAGAAAAAAAACCCTAAAAAATTGGTTTTCTTCATTGGGAAAGAAGTCGTGTAGGTGAGGAAAACTGCTTTTTTCCACACAGGGAGTTAAAAACCAATTACCACAATTCCCTGGGGCAAATCCTTTGTGTGCAGAGCTGTTTCCTTGCCATGGTGATCCAACAGCATATGTTTTTAAGACACACAGATAAAATCTGGATGCTGAGAAACAAGGTCTTCTCCCAGCAGATTAAAAACTGAACCAACCATTCTCTTCTTCTTTGTGTAGTGACTGTCACATAATAGACTCTAAGCAAAGCTTTCTGATGGCTCACTATGAACAGTAGGCAGCCAGGCAGTTCACCCCTGAGATCAAAGGAAATTTATTCTGAGTTTGTTAAAAAAAAACAAAAAACACAACAAAACAACCCAAAACACAAACATTTAGACTGCCTAAGTTACACATATTTCTTAAAAAAACATATTCTGAACAAAGCAGAAACTGTTTGGGAAATCAACTCTCAAACTTCTGCTATAAAAAAGGCTCCACAGGCAGCTCATGTAAGTTTTCTTGTGGCAGCAGCACACTCCCACCTACATTCTCTTGGGAACCAGGGATTGAAGGAACCTGATTCTTTCACTATGCGTTTTTTTGTTGGTTCTTTTTGGAAGGTTTGTCCTTCTGCCTCTTCCTTGTCTGGGAAGAAAATATTCAAATAAGGTTTTTTTCCACACTTGGGACATCCACAGTGTTTCTCCTCCATGTATCCTCCAGTGCCCAATGATGGGTAGATGCCTGTGCTGGCCAGAGCCCTGTGGGTGCACAAGGCTCTCGGTCCTCTGCCCCACCGTGGACACTTGAAAGAATAAAAGAACTTAATAAAGGCTGTGAGACTTCACGAAGTATGGAGGGTTTGAAATTTAATGGGAAGGTGGTGATAGTGAAAGACATGTGCCTTGTGTGCATGGGCACGGTGAGACCACACCCCAGATCCTGGGTTCAGCTCAGGGCCTGTCTCTCCAAGACACTGAAGTGCCGGAGCATGTCCAGAGAAGGGCAGCGGAGCTGGTGAAGGGCCTGGATCACAGGTCTGATGAGGAGCAGCTCAGCGAGCTGCGAGGGGCTCAGGTTGGAAAAAAGGTGGTTCAGGGAGTCCTTATCGCTCTCTACAACTCCCTGACAAGAGGCTGGAAACAGATGCAGGTTGAAGTTCATGATCTTAAAGGTCTTTTTCAAACTAAGCGCTTCCCTTCTCACGCCAGCCCTTTAAGGTGCCGCTACAGCTCGTTGTACACTGAGCGCACACAGAGATACGCTAATCACGCAGTTCTGCTGCAGGAACGAGAAGCTCCTGCCGCGCAGCAGGCAGGCCCAGGGCCTCCCTCTCTCCCTCCCGGGGACGCCAGCGCAGGCCCGGCCGCCTCCCAGCCCCTCACCCGAAGCGGCTCCGCCCGACACCGCCCCCCCCCCCCCTCCCCAGCACCTTCACGGCGCGCGGCCGCCACCCCTCGCGGTACTTGGCGCGCGACTCGCAGGCTCCCAGCTGCGCGTGGTGCCGGCACGGAGCGCCCGGGCCACCGCTGCTGCCGGCCGCCATCTTCCCAGCGCCCCCCGCGACGCGCAGCCCCCATTGGCTCCCTCCCTGCGACGGGGAGGAGGAGCCGCGGTCCCTAGCGAAGGAGCCAATCAGAGGCGGGCAGCGGGGAAACGCTGCGCTCGCATTGGCCGGCAGTGGGTTGTACCACTGCCCCGGGGGCAGCAGGGAGCAGTACCCCCCGCGCCCGGGCGGAGCGGGCGCAGGGCCGGCCGGCAGCGGCCATGTGGGGCTGTGGCGACCCCGGTGGATCCGCCGCCGCCACCATCGTCCTGAGCGGGACCCGCGACTGCTTCCTGCACCTGCCGCCCGCGCTGGTCTCGCTCCTCCGCCTGCAGCAGGTACCGGGGCGGCGCCGCTCGGGGCCAGGGCGCAGGGACACCTCAGGCAGGCAGGGAGGATTACGTGAGCGCACCCCCGCATCCTGTTACCATGGCGATACAGAGCTCTCCTCCCCTCCCTCACGACTCAGCCTTCCCTGCAGACAGGACCCCTCACAAGGAGACATCGGGGGACCCCTCCTTCCCTCGCCTCCTGCGTGGCCCAGTGTCGTCATCAGTTCCTAATAAAACGCGGGAATTTTTCTTCCCCAACGTGGTCCGGTACTGTGTGCATCTGCGTCTCTATCATCGCTCCCTATTTCATGCCAGTTTTCCCCGTAACCTGCTAGCATTAAGCGAATAATGTGTAAATGTTTAAATCATGTGGGAGAAGAGGTGACAAATCCATGCAGAATCCTCATTCCTGGTGTAAACAATTTAAATATGTCACTATAGAAAGGCACTCCCGTCATGCAGAGCCCTGCTGAGGACGCGGGGTCAGCTCTAGGGAGTGCACCTTACACTGGAAATAACATTTCACATGTGGAAACGGGAGGAGAGACACTGTGTGCCTCTTGTGCCATGAACGCAGAGCCGAGTGCCAGCAGAACAGGGTGGGAAATGGCAGGAACGAGCCGAGAAGGATGCGAGCAAAGCTCAGGAGTGTTGGCACAGCCCCCTGGGCCGAGCAGGCCTCTCTCGGCATGGGTAACCTCCTGTTCTCAAGGCCAAAAAGGGCATTTCGCAACAGGAAAACAACATAGGCGTGTAAAAACCTGCTCGTTCACCTTTGGGGTAGTCGTAGGAGGTTGGTGGAATTGGAAGAAATGTGGTATTAAATGTGAGCTTCATTTCGGCTGCAGTATCTTGAGTGTTTTACAGATCTGCTGTCAAGAGAGAGGAGAAAGGAGTGCAGTTGCTTTGAAGTCTTATAGTGTCATTCTGTACACAGTTTATTATGGTGCTTTTGCATCCTGCTTTTGTTTAACCTGAGCTGCTAAATGAAAAGATAGAATCTCAAATACATCTTAAATACATCTCATGAATCTCAAATACATCTTAAATACATCTCATGAATAAAAATGTTTTAAAGGGGATAAATGGAATCAAAAGCTGAATCTAATTGCAGAAGATATTAGAAAAGTTGTTCAGTTTGACATCAAAATACATGGGCAGTTCTGAAACAGATTGATAAATCATTTTTGTTTGAGTTAATGTGATTTTTGACTTATTCTAAATATGTCATGGAAGCACCCTTCGAGACCATGTAAATGTTATAATTTTTGTGAAATCAAAGTGTACATTTATTTATTTTCCTCATTTTGGAAATGCAAACATGCATTTACACAGTTCTGTAAAATATTTTTGATACCCCATCATGCAGAAGAAAGAAAAAATTAATTTTCTTACTTAAAAATAGTCCATAAAAATAGAAAGCTGTTTAAGAATTTAAACCAGTACTCAGCTCTGTGGTGAGAGTTGTGCAAACAAGGTGTAAAATCCAGATAATATCTTTAATTCCTTTGATCTCTCTAATCAAATAGGGTTTAGGTTGTCTAATAGTCATCTCACTTAGCTGGTTTTATATCAATTTATTTTCTTTCTTTGAAACTCATAGGGCCAAGCTGTGAAAGTATCCTGTGGTCATCAGCCGGTATTTTTGAGCTGGATGGAAACCAGGCATCGAGGTCACCAGGGTGAAAATATTGCAGAAATTAACAGACATTTGGCAGAGAAACTTGGCATCACAGATGGAGAGCAGGTTTGAAATGCTACTTTTGTTTTCTATTTAAATAAAAACTATATTGGAACATGAGTTAGCTATGACCTTGTTTCATGTATTTAGACAGTTTCTTCATTTACATCTGCTCATGAGAAAAGTTAACTATCACGAAATGCCTCATACATGAAAAGATTGGCTTATTAAACCATTAACAATTGCCTACACAATGTTAGGATAGGCTTCTGGGTAGGTCTTTGCAGGGCTGTAACAACTATCTTCAGTGGCATTCATTTTAAGAAAATACACTTAAGCAATTGGAAAATTTGGAACGGTAATATTTGGTTTGGGGCTCCTGTAATTTTAAAGTAGCTGTTGACTTTCTGCATGTTCTTGTTTAACTTACTTGGGGTTTAAATTTTAATCCCTTTTTCACTCCTTCGCCATATATCCCTTTCTCTTTGAATAATTGAATTCACCTCTTGTGGATATCTGTCCATCTCTCTCTCTCTCTATCTCTCTACTCTTTGTACATTCACCTCTTACTCCTGAACACTGTTAAACTTCTCATAACTGACTCTTTCATTGAGCAGAAGTTAGAGATGTCCAAGAGGCAGAGAGAGTTTTCTGAATGGGACTACTAAAAATGCAAAATCAAAGGATTTTTTTTCTATTACTAGGTAGACATTTAACCAAACAAGAGTAAAAAAAGTACTGTTTTACACGGTATATTCATATTTGCCTATTCTCTTATACACAAAATTTTGTTCAACATCATAGAAGACATCAAAGAGTGTGATTCAGAGCAGTGTATTATGTTACTTTGTTTACTTTTAAAACATATTTTCTCTAGAAATTATGTGTCTGTTTGCATAAATTTCCAATTTAGTAGTTGAGCAGCCAGACATCTACCCTTTTTATTTCTAGCAACTAATAGCCTTCAACTGGAAAACAATTGACAAAGGAAACCTAAGTAAACCTTACCCAGGAGTTGCTGGGAATAATCATCTGTACAATTGAATAAATCCATGATTAATTAGTTTCACCATCATTTTGGAATCAGGAGTTACATGTTTGTTGTATTATCTTCTTTTTGCTGTGCTGGGGAAAAGATATTCTTCTCAATTATTACTTCAAACTAAGGATATAGAGGATTTCAAAATAGATTGTTACTTTTGTAAAAGGTGACCTAACATATTTTTCTCAGAGGACAGGTATCTAGTTTTATCTCAGGAAAAAAACTAGTGATGTTTCTTTGAAAATTAATTGCAAGGTGTTGTTTGTAAATTGTTTTGTTTTGTTTGGGTTTTTTGTTTTTGTTTTGTTTTGTTTTGTTTGTTTGTTGTTGGGGTTTTTTGTGTCAAATGAAACCTTTGGCAAAAACTGACTTTTGAAGTCTGGATTTAATGCATTCTGAAAGACCTAAGCTGCAACTGCTTTTACCATTCCTCCTGATTCACATGATATTAAAAGTGTTCTGTGGAGATGGGGCTGCTTCCTATGAATCCAATCATTAAGGAGCTGGGCTTGCTTTTCTATAATACTTTTTTCCTTATTTTTTCAGCTGGTTATAAATTTTTGCACAAGTGAATTAATTTTTCAACTTTCTAAAATCCTGGGGATTTAAAAATAATGATTAAAAAATGGAAAGATGGTTTTGTGATCAAGGTATATTAAAAATGGATTGTTTGTTATCACCTGATAAACTCCTGATGCATTTAATATTCACTGCTTATTGATTTCCCTGAGCCTTATGGGATCCATTTCCCATCCATTGAGCATTCATCTGCTTATGAATTACCTGGTGTCATTAGGATGGTGTGTGTTCCAAATAGTGAAAACATACAATGAAGGAGATGTCAATTTTCTAGTTGAAATAAAGATGGAGCTTTTATATGAAAAATAATGAGTGTTTTGGTGTTACTTTTGCCAGGTGTTTCTTGAACCCTGTTCCCATGTGTCCTCCTGTCAGCAAGTAGAAGTGGAACCACTCACAGCAGATGATTGGGAAATTCTGGTAATAAAACCCCTTCCGTTGTTCATGTTCTTGTCTCACAGATGACAGAGATTCTGACTCAAGCAGTTTTTTGCACAATGCCCCATTCCTTTCAGCCTCTAAGGAAATACCAAATGTGGTGGAGTTGTATTTTATATTTCAAGTGGTGTATTGAGAAGAGACGTACGGGTTTTTTTCTTCAAACACATATTAAAAAGATATGCAGTATTTAATTTATATTGGTATCACATTTTCCCAGGAACTGCACGCTTCCTCCCTTGAAAGACACCTTCTTGACCAGATTCGAGTGGTGTTTCCAAAAGCCATCTTTCCTGTCTGGGTTGAGCAGCACACCCATGTTTACATCAGAATCGGTAAGCAGCACTCAAGGCTCTCGGGGCCCCTCCAGGAAGCTGCTTTGCAGGGGTAGATGCATTCATTGGCATCTTTTGCTCATACTTAGGTACACTTGTGCCAGCAGCCCCATATGGGAGATTAGAGCCATGTACGGAGCTTCTGGTTTGTCCCAAAACACACGGACCTGACGAGAATATCACCAGCACACCTGCCACAGAAAGTGACATCTTGCTCAAAAATTTTGTGAAAAATAACATGGAACAAGAAGAAACATTAAAGGATCCTTTTGCCAAACAACCTTACTTAAAGCCTGGAGCCCTTGAACAGAGTAAGACTGATGCAAACATGACGTTTGGCTCAAATGTTCTCCCAAATATATGGAATTTCATAGGGAACATTTTCTCTAATACATCTGAGCGGAAACAAAAGACCTTGTGTGATAACAATGAAATGAGCATCTTCAAAGACAAGCTGCTGAACTTAATTCACATGGATTCCATTTTTAGAGTATGTCAATCCCAGCCTCCCAGCGTACAGAATGTATCTACCACTCATGAATTTCTGAAACGCAATGCTGTTCATGTTTTCCCATGGAATTTAGAATATATTGATTTGGATCCAAATCCTGTAGTATCTTACGGGAAAATTAATGAGCTGCTTTCCCCAAGACAGCGTCATCAAGAAGCAAAACAAAACCTGCCACTTGAAAAGCAAAATCATGTGACTAGTACACAAGACAAAAACCCTTCTAATTCTATTAGCGGTGAAGCATCCAGTGAGGGATCTATTGTTCAAATCGTTTGGAATGGATTTGAAGACCTAAAGAGTGTCATAGAGTATGGCCATGATGGGGGAGCCCTGCATGTTGGAAGAGTTTGGGTCAGTTTCAGCACGCCATATTTTGGGCTTTTTACTTTTTAATATTTTCTATTGGATAGTGGTGAACGGGCTACTTAACGTGCAGTTTTGGGCTGTAGACTTTGTAATAATCTGTTGGGTTTGCTAGAACCAAGTACTGCTTGCTAGAGCTGTGCTTTGTACTCTTTCTGGGCTACATTAATTACCATCATACTTCAAGATGTGCAATGTACTCTGGGTTTCTGCACACTTAGCATTTTTACACCAAATGAGGAAAATGCTCCAGCATTTCTGAAGGGAATATATCCTTTCTTCACAATCTGCGGGTATCCATTGTATTAATGAGAAAGTGAAAGTACCTATTCACATACATTCAGTACTCATAAAGACTCTTCATCAGTTAACTCTTTGAAATGTGCATTGGCCTAGGGGTCACCAAAGAGTAAAGTAATGGGATGGTGTATCCTAATGCTGCATAATGTTTGTGAGTCCTTTTATACAGTCTTTAAAATACATCTTGAAGATTAATATCCAATAACCAGCTTGTATAATTTAAACTGTTCTAGTTTTCATATGCCGTTTTTCCAGGTGGCACAGGTCCGGAGACACTGATGTTTGAGCTTGTTCTGATACAACTACTGCCTGTTATTTCTTTCCTTGAAGCACATGTGGGATCAACGAAAACAAACAAAATGTTGTCCAAATCACCATTTGACTATTTTGACATAATACAATTCTCAGCATTCACTCATTGCTGTGTTAAGAATGAGAACAAGAGCCTGCAGTGGTCTTTGCCATGAAATCTTTTGACAGATGTAACAATTTTCCAAATGCCAGCAATCATAAAGTCTCTCACAGTTAAGAAATATTTATGACATGTTTTAAAATTGCTGTAAGTTTTAAAATAACACAGATTGAAAAGGAGTTTCCTTAAAAGGGCAAACTGACTAGTATGATTTAGGGAGGCTGCATTTTCTGTCTCTCTGCTGCAGGGGTGCTTAGTTTTGGTCTCTGTAATGGTCTATGTATATTTACCTACCCATGTAAAATAATTTTAATCAGCAAATGAAATTAAATTGTTGTTTTTCTCCTATACTCAGAGCATTCTTGCAATGTTCTAAGAATTTATTCTACTTCTTTTTTGAGCTTTTGAATTTATTAAGTTAGTAGAAGGATGGCTGTACTGAGCACTTTCACAAATATGATAAAAGGTAACTAGAAGTGTACATGTAAGAGTAAGATTTGTCAATGTAAGATAACTATCAATGTCATAAATTCCTTCTTAATTCTCTTGAGGGTCCATTAGTGAAGAAATTGATGTAGTATTATATATGCAATGTTATAACTAGTTTACTTTCTAATGCCTCTTTTTCTTTGCTTTTATTTTAAATTTTTCAGATTGCAGATGATTTGAGAAAAAAACTTCATATCGAAATACATTCAACAGTCCGAATTAAGTCAGTTGAATCGATTCCTAAAATTCCTGTATCTCTTACACTGCAACCCAAACAAAACTTAGTGAGTTGATATTACTGGTCACATACTTGTTCATATATTGGTAAACTGATAATGTTGCTCTGGTCAAACTGGGGGCGGGGTGGGGGGCTAGGAAGGAGAGCATTGTGTTTATTTGTTTTAATTTGTTAGATGATGATCTGGAAGTTGTCTATAGAAATAATTCCAAAGGATTTTTTTGGCAGTATAATTTCTTGGGGGTTTTTTTTGACTATGTAAATTTAAATTAATAGGTTGCTATGATCTACTTTAACAGAGCTTATCTAGTATTTGTATTTTGATTAATGTACTGTAAACATCAAGCCATTAAATTTTGGGTTGCTCTTGGTAGATAACTCCAGATAGTTACACTGCTAATTGTAACAATTTTCTGTTTAAAGGAACCGGTAGGTATCACAGAGGATGGAGAAAATTGAACTGCTGAAATTTGACTTGTTGTTTTCCTGAAGCTATTAAAGGATATAGCACTTTCAACTCATAAAACATTTTAAATCATAGGATTTTCCATTATTCTCAAATTTTGAGAGTTTCTGATATCTTTCTTATTAAAAAAGATGTTAACATGAAGGAAACATGGCACTTGGCAGGAAAATACACATTTTTTTATTACGTTAAGTCTCAAGTATAAAAAAATCACTGTCCAAATAGCAACAATAATCGATAATAGTTTTGCCTCAGACCTTCATTTGAAGTACATTAATATGGGTTCAAACCTAGCAAATATTACTTGTATGCCTTTAAAGCTGTAAAAGAAACACAAAAGGGTAAAAGAGTCATAGCGTTAAGGAGTAAATATCCAGTTTAAGCCTTCCAGGAGAAGACATACCTAAATTTTCTAACACTGCAATGCCCAGGCAATTGTAGTGCAAGTATCATAATTTGTATGGGCTGTTTAGTCTTTTGCATTTTTTTTTCTTTTCCTTGTGGTTAAGATTTAATTTTTTAAGTTATATTATTGAATCCCTCAGTTTTCCTATAAGGGAGACTTATTCTGAGTGAGCATCTGTGACAGTAGAAATATACTTGGTACCAGTTCTCACAGTCCATCCAGTATATCTCTGGAATTATGTATGTCTTCATAACTTGGGTGACACTGGCCTGATTATTTCCCATGTTAGCTTCCCCTCAAAGCTTTAAATGCAGCACTTGCCATCATAGCAAGGCTTAAGCAGGTTTGTTCTTCATACCCAGTATTCTACCAATATTCTCAGAAACCAAGAGACTTGGTTTCTTACTACAGAAGAACTGCATTTTTTTTTTGTATTGGAGATAAAAAGATTATTACTATGATCCTTGTGGATCCCTTCCAACTCGGAAAATTCTGTGATAGTCTGGCATTAATCTGCTAAAATTGTAAAAAAAGTAGTTATGTGTGCTATTGTATATTTTAAATACAGATTTGTCCTTTTCCTTTCTAATTTAGTTAAAGATTTTTTAAGTTCTTGGAAAAAAAACCCGACAAATGCAGAAAGAATTGTTACCGTAACTTTCATTGATTCCCCCTTTTCTACATGGGAGTTATGCATCTGTGATTAGGAATTTAGCAAAGAGATATAGGATCTGGACTCAATTACTTTTTTTATTCCAGTTATCAGGGTGATCTGGGATAAGTTGCTTAGTCTCTGCCTGCCTGTTGAAGGTTGTTGGTAATGCTCCTGAACTGGATAAGCCCAGGGTTCTTTTTGTAGGGAAAGGGCATACGAGAAAGAGAGGGGTGAGGTGAGCACCTGAGATAAGTCTCAGGTCAATATCAGTGCATATCTTCAAACCCAGGGTCTGAGCAGTTGGATCTGGGAAGGCAGATAAGTAAAACAAAACCAGAAGATTTCTGTCACCTTCATGTCAATGTTCTGAAGGAAAAATCTTTAGAGGTGGTCTAATACGTAGCTGTGGCCATAGCAGGGACTGCACAGATGTTTTCCCGAGAGCAGTTGATAGAAATGGTGTTTGTTGACAAAATGCTGTTTTCTAAATGAATAAAACTCTTACGTCTTCTTCCATCTCTCTGCTGCCATAAGAGAAACAAATGCCTCATGCATTGGAAGAAAACATTTTTACTTACAAACACCTGGCTTTGTTTTATTTATCTTCTTCCTTTTTCCTATTTAGCATGAAGATATACGCGAATATGATGTTAAATGTGCATTCAGTTCTTGGCTGCAGGATTCCACCACTGATGATCACCCATGGATAATGACAAGCACAGACTGTGTACATCTCTCTGTTAAAGAAGGCAAGGATAATACTGTCCTCTCTACTGTGGAATTTACTTAGCCAGTATGCCAGTTAATTTCTGTATACACTTTTTAACATAACTGATACCTCTTCACACTGTAAGCTTGAATTACCCCTTAATAACAATTAATCTTTTTTAGTCTTTAATTTTGGATTATGTTGTAGCAATATTCTAATCTGTCTTATCTTTTGAGGACCAAAAACTGAATTTATTTGGAGTTGTAATAATTGTTCATTGTGTTTTTACAGGAATAGAGGAATTTGTCCTTAGTGCAGCGCATCCTGTGCACACTGAAGAAAATAAGTCTGAAAATATTTTTATACTGAGTCCCAGTTTGCTGCAAAAGACAAATATACAAGTAAATATCACATAGTATCAGGTATCAAGTAATTTAAATTGTTATACTTGTTTAAAATTTATTGCATTTTGTATATATTTCGGTTTCCCTTTTAAAGTAAATAATGTCAGTCTATTCATAAAGTTATATCTGCATCCTCTATGTCATTTTGTAGCTTGAGTGCCTGCTTAAATTCCAGGCATGCCATGCTTGTCACTGAGTGTCATAGAATTTGCACATCAAACTCTCAGAAAAATTAGTTAGAAGAGAGTAGAGTCAGTACTGTCCACATTTAAACATCCTTACACTTATTTGTATATGTACCATCCTTATACTTAGTTGTTCTCTCCCTTGGTAGCTACCTGCCACCACTCACCTTGCCTTTTCTCTGGTACAATTTGTGTGCCTTCCGTTTCTTCCATATTTCATTTCTCAGGAGAATAAATATTTCTATTTAATATGAGAATTACTGCTTCCATTAGTAATTCCAGTCGATCCACTGCCCATTACATCAGGGTTATTGTTATAGGAGTGGGATAATGTTTTCTTCATTTTTAAACATACAGTGAATTTTAGTGGAGAATTAAAGGTGTCTTTTAGCTGTTTCAAATAGAACTTGCCAGCAAAATTTAGAATTGCTGTTTAAAAAATAATAAAATGAGCTTTCTTTTACTAGTACTAAACTATAAGAAGGCTTCTAGAAATTGTTCAAGTGACTGAAACGAAGATGAGAGAGCAAAATGCATTTCTTAATAGCTGTGTCAACGTCTCCTACTTGCCTGTTCTTACCTGTGAACCTCTGCAACCCCTGTTTGCCTGCCCAGCTTTCCATATTAGCTCCCTGGTGAACAAGATGGAAAAATTCATGCCAGGTTTTTTGTCAAGTTATATTTCACCCAGTCAGATTCCTGATCAGTTTCACTATTCTGCCTCATGAGCTCTCCTGCCAGCAGGACAGGGGGAGAGCTGCAAGTAGGGGAAGAGGTAGGGGGCTGCACAGTCTGTTATAAACAGCACTTGGCCCAAAATCTAATCTTACATTATTAAATTACTGTCAACACTAGATTTTATTTTGAAAGTAGTTGTATCTTTTCCATTTCAACAATGCACCTTTCTTTCAAGCACAGCAAAGCATACATGCAGTGTTTTCTTTGCACAAGTCCAGAAGTGGCTGGTCACTCCATAGCCTTCTTCTGTTAGTTTTATTTCAGCTAAAGTCCTAACTCTCCTTTGTTGCAGGTTCTTTTACATCCTCTAAGTAGAAAAGCTGATGATGACAACCAGCCACCTATGCCTGATAGAAACAAGAACCTTCCATACCACAAACTAAGCGATTTAGGGTGAGACATTCTTGTAGGAAAAAACATGGGAGGGAATGGGAAGGAGAATTAGAAAAAAATAGCACTGGTGGAAAAGCAGACTTTTTGGAAACTATGCCAGATGTAAGCAAAACTGTGCATCTTTTGGCTTGTGTCAGTTTTTGCTGTTCTGATTAGTACGAACAGACTTCTACACAGCAGCAAGGGACAATGGGGTGGTTTTAGCTGGGGTGTTCAAATACACAAAATTTATAAGTTGCAGTCTGCCAATGCATGCCCTCCAGTAACTTCCACCCATTTACTTGTTCAGCTACATTTAATAGTAAGGATCTCAAAGTACTGTAGTTCCTAAAAATTTTGTTGAAATCATCATTTGAGGAGAGAAATGCAGAGTGCTGTGGTCATAAGTACAAGGGAAAACAGCAGTACTGTGTAGCAGATGTGAAGGAGTGGGGCAGAGGAGACATATGAGAGGTTTGGAGTGTTGTGATAGCGTGCTGTCAGTGCTGGGAAAGGCAACTGAGAATAGTCTGTCAGCATTCTAGCTCCCCCATAGTGCAAGCGTTTTCTGCCTATGGTGTGTGCACTGCTGCTACCCTAGACCATTTAATGTTTCCTTTCCCCTACAGAGGAGTGGACAAATTAGGAACATCTTTATTTGAACACATAAGCCACAGTCTTCTGGGGCGTCCTTTATCTCAAAAGCTGGCTGCTAATACTGTGGGACTGCGAAGTGGAGGGGTGCTTCTCACAGGAGGAAAGGTACTCACTTCTGCTTTCACCTGCAAACCCTTGCACATTGTTTCCCATGGTTGCAAACTGTTCTGAAGAATAAAGAGCAAGCTGAAAAAAAGAGCAGTTAACTGAACAGAGATAATTCACTAAAACACTATCGCACGTGCACACGCACACGCACACCCACACTGTGTGTGTGGTGTGATATGTGTGTGTGTATATATATATATATATATATATATATATATATATATATATATATATATATACACACACACACATTTTGAACATTGCTACCAATGCAGCTTCAATAGGGGATTAATCTACTTTGTGTTTATATTATGATAAGCCCCTATTGTCCTTGAAGTGTTTGAAGGAAAATAAGCATATATTTTCTCTTGTGTTCTAACATCAAATGGCAGTGGAGTTGATACTGTTATTTTGCTCTTGCCTGTTAGAGTGATCCATTTAATACCATATGCCACCGAACCTAGCAGATGTCTTAACACTGAACTCAGTGGAATCAGAACACCGTACTGGATGTATCTGCTCTGAATTTGTTTCACTCTAGGGCTTTGGTCCCTACCAAGTGATACAGAGACAGAATACATATGTACTATTACTGAGGAATAAACCCAGCTTGTTGACTGGTGCATACTGTGACAAAAACACAGAAACACCTTGCCTTTGTCAATTTACTTTAGTTCACATTTATTTTTGTAGGGAAGTGGAAAGTCAACATTAGCAAAGGCCATCTGCAAAGAAGCTTTCACTAGACTGGATGCTCATGTAGAAGTAATTGATTGTAAAGCTTTAAAAGGTATGACAATAGTTTATTTTAATCTCAAATTTTTGCTGTACAATAGAGGCACAGTTATGAAGTTACTACATTTGGTCTGAATAATTTTTTTAGCATTTTTGCTGTTTTCGCAAAGATGTTTGATGCCCCACAATTACTATCTTCAACAGTCTGATGAAAATACAGCTGCTGTAAGTTTATTTCACACTTCCATCAGTTTCTGTCCTGCATACCACCAGCAATTCAAACCATGTTTGCGATGCTAATTTCTAGTTGTTACGAAATGGGAAGAAGTTGCAAAAATTGAACTATGTTTTTTCAGCTGTTCTAGCTGGAACAAATGTTTTGTTAACAAACTGTAAGTGTTAAAAGATACCTGTACTTAGTGAAAGGATAACACAGGCACCAAAGAAGGATCAAATGACCAACTGAAACCTGATTTATGGTGGCATATTTACTAACCTAGTGTATTTGGCAAGAGGCATCTAGCACTCGTGATTAGAGATGATGAGAAGACTCCTTAGGCTTTGTGAGTTCAAAATAATTATTTTACACAAACACACAGAGCACAAAGGAGGCATTTTTCTGCTCTTGCGTTTCAGTGGCTTTTCTAAATAGTCTTGCTGTTACAAGGGCGGAAAAAACTCAACTGTTTTCTTACAGAGCCCTGCTATTTCCTCACTATATTCTTTTTGCTTAAATAACTACTTAGCTGGAGCTTATTGCACCAGAGAAAAGGGGAAAGATTGATGATGAGCTTGGTCCTTTGCTCTGGGAAGTTCTTCCAATTGCTGGATTCTTTAGTAACTTTTTTAGAAAGCTGCTAATATTTCTCTGGTTTTAACTGTCTGGAAATTAAGCTTGTAGGCTTCTATAGGGATTAGTAAAAGATGATTAATCTCATTTTAGAACATGTGGAACCTTCTAGACTTTTTGATTGAAGATGTGGACTCTTCTTTAGTGACTGTTGATTCTGGTTTAATCTTGGTATCTGGATTTATAGATGTGAAGTCAAAATAGACAAAATAAAACATTGTGAGCAAGATGTAGTCACTCTGATTTTTTTTCCTGATATTTTGTGTCATTCTAATAGTATTTTGTTTTAGGAAAAAGATTAGTAAACATAAGGAAACATGTGGAAGAAGCTTTTTTAGAGGCAGCATGGAGACAACCATCCATTCTTCTGATGGATGATCTTGATCACATTGTCGGCGTTCCTTCTACACCAGAGCATGAGAACAGCCCTGAAACTGTTCAGAGCAATAGACTTGCTTATGGTAATACTGTTCTACCTTTGTCTAGGTAGAAATATAATGCAACTTAGAATTTCTTATCACTTGAGGTGCACTGTTCTACCTGAACAATTCTGTCTGTATCGTTATTGCCTCTGGACCATGTGATATTCAGGCAGAGACTCACAAATTATGGTATGTAGGCATTTGTTGATTCTTAGCTGAATCAAAATAATACAGCTTGGAGTAGTCCTTGCCAATGTGCATCCACCACTGCTGCTGGTAATGCCTGTCAGTACCACTGCCAGTGCTTGAGGCTTCTCTGTTCTTTTTTTTATTACTTATACAGCCAAATATGTTGCAACTGATTCCAAACTACAGATGAACCTTTAACTGATAATTTCTGATAAATTGATTTTTTGTTTTCCATAATTATTATCTATGATTACAGTGATACATCAGTTTGATACTTACTGATGTTGAGAACCAGCTTATTTTAGATGTGTCCAACTTCTTTTTCATTCTACTTAGTATACATTGTAGAACTTCTGTTTTGTTTTACCATGTAACAAATCACAAATGTTAAAAACAAGACGGTCAGTTGTAGTTTGACATCCTGTATAGTTCCCTTTTATTCCTGAAAATCTAGGCAATGCTAAGTTGCAAATTAAATCTAAATAACCAAGATTAATAAAGCCATAGCCTTCCATTTCTTAGCTCACTTTGAGGGAGTTAGAATAATTTTTACTGAAATACTTCTGAAATTCAGAAAATCTTACTATAATTTCTTCCGAAAAAATGTGCTAAGTTACATGCAGAATTGTTTGGTTTTCTTACTACTTTTACTTAAAGGCATTTATTACACCTTTTAAGTAAAAGTAATTACAGAGCTTTAGAGTTTTAAACATTTTTTTCTTGACGCTCTACCTTGCATCCTTAATGTTTTTTTTACTTTTATGTAATACCTTTCTCCTGGAGTGCTTATTTTCTAGGCTTAAGGTCTGGGTTTTTTTTCCCTTTAACTTTTTTTTTGTTTGCATGAAGGGAGTAATAGTAGATACCATCGGTGATGTTACAAAATCAGCTTTTAAAAAGCACTTCTGATGGTGTTTTCTTAATGGGATGTGGTGTCCTAGATAGAATCACTGCACCTTTTATTTTTTGTTGTTTAAAAAAACAACTGTAAACATGGGAATAAAAATAATATGTTACAAAGCTGTTATATTTCATGTGCACTAATGCTCTCTGGGTTAGGGTTATTTTTGTTCTTTGCAATTCATGGAGCAATATCTTCTGTGTTTAGTTTTGAAAGATCTGATGAAAGAAGTTATTTCCATGGGGAGTTTGATTGCATTAATTGCCACGAGTCAGTCTGAACATTCCCTTCATCCTTCCCTGGTTTCAGCACAAGGAACTCATGTATTTCAGTGCTTCAAATGTATCCGATCTCCAGATCAGGTAAATTCAAATAAAAATGCTTAAAATGCTGTATGCCTTTCCAGAAGCCTCAAGTATGATGCTGGAACAGCTACAAAAATAGTAGGTTACAGATGAAGATATGAAAAAACTTTGGAAATCTTAGAAGTTCTTTCGTGATACTTAAGTACCTCAGAACTTATATCTGTCGTTATAAAGTTAAAAAAAAAGAGAGTAATCCAGTGAACACTCACAGTTGGCCCCACTCTTCAGTGGTAAGAGAAGGGTGGATTCAAAGGACACTTCAGTTCAGCATGAAGCAAGTCAGATTGTCTAACACAGGTGAGATATGTATGTCTCCTTGTTACCTCCAAGGGGATGCTGAAGGAGCAGCTTTGTAAAACATGTAAGCCATCGAGTTAGAGAAATGAAATTAAATGTGTGGTTTTTCACAGCTCAGTGAAATAAGTATGTCCCTAGCACATGCATTTAAAAAATGTTATTAAAACTAAATGTTAATTTTATGGAACAATTTTAGGTTAGTTTCCATATTAATACTATTCCTCTACTTTTGAACATAGTCCAGTTTGGAAAAAAACAATGGATAAAGAGAAGAATGAACAGTATTAACTTTCATGCAGGAGAAAGCAGATACTTTGAAACCCTTGACCCCTAATGACTCGTTTGTATTTAGCATGAGTTGTTCCTGTCTGTGTGTCTTCAGTCACAGGCCAGCTGTTAAAAGCCACTGAGGAGGGGATATTGTGTTAGATGCAGTTTGACTTTCTCCCACTTCCTGCAAGTCTGCTTTTATTGTTTTTAATACTAATACTGAAACTAAGGATGAGTCAAGATCTCAAAAGATACCATATTATTTGAAGTGTTTTTATCTAGCACAATATATTGCATCTCAAACATATTCTTTGCTCATGCTGACAAAAATAAATGTGTTCTTTTTCCTGTGAAACGGAAAAAAAGGATGTAAAACAGTAGAATCTGGAGAGGGAGGGATGTATCATTATTAATGTTGAATTTAAAGTAGCTCTGGTGAGGTGAATATTTAGAGTTATAAAATGGGTGAATTTATTGAAGTGCACCTGAAGCGCTAGCATTTGTTTATATGTCTTAGGTTTGGTTATTTAAAAGGTTGGTGTTATGCAAATATTTAAAGAAATTTTACTAAGTCATACCTGTTTATTCTTTGAATTCCTGAACTCCATATAAATAGTAAACTCAATACACAATTGCTGTACAATTCTGTTTTTCAGAAGCAAAGATATGAAGTGCTGTATTCCATAATAAAGAAGAAACTGAATTCTGATCCAAAGGACTTCTCTGATCTTGACCTCCAGTGTATTGCAAAGGAAACAGAAGGTTTTGTTGCTAGAGATTTTACTATGCTGGTGGATCGTGCCATTCATACCTGTGCTTCTAACCAGAATGCATCAGATAATGGTGGTATGTTGACAACAAAATCTCTTAATTCATAGTCTTATTTCTGTTATCCAGAATTCAGAAAGAAACCCCCAGGTTTTCTATTTTATGTTTAAAGTTTCTTTAATTGTTACGTATTGTAAGGAGTTTGTTACTGGCAGCCTGTTTGGGGTTTTTAAATTTTTTTTCTTTTTTTTTTTTTAAAGCAGATTTGAACCTGTCAACTGTGGATTTTCAAACTGCTCTAAAAGATTTTACTCCATTAGCTCTGAGAAATGTCAGCCTTCATAAACCTAAAGACCTTGGCTGGGACAGGATTGGTGGCTTAAAAGATGTGAAGCAAATGCTCAGGGATACCATCATGTTACCTGCAAAGGTACTAAGTTTCTTTAAATTAATTACTTGAATTTTGCACAAATATTCGTAGGGAAGAATTATTTTTTAAGGTTTGGAAAGTGTTGGATAGAAAGATGACAGACATTACTTTGTAGCTTTCCAATCTTCAACTGTGTTCAGCTACTGGAAGACTTCTTCCCCTTTTCTCTTCCAAATACAAAAGGCAATGGCAGAACTTTACTACAGAGCAAGTGTTGCTCTACAATATTGGAGTATTGCCATACTCGCTTGCAGGGCTTGTGATTAGGCTCTGTAAAGACAATATTTCCAGCTGTTTTCTACAGTGCTTTTACTAGAGGAGTAGTTTCTTTCAGATTATTGCCCATCCATCACTCTCATCTTATTTTACTTTGGCCTTTCTGCCTTGCTTAAAACTTGAATGTTGAGATGAGCCGTTGAGCATTGACTCTTCAGAGAAATGACTGAATGGTATATTTGATCATATCATTCAGCAATTAAAATAAGAATTTAGAGCTACTAGTATGGAGAATATAAAGCTCTAGTCCATCCCTATTCTGGCCTATTTCCTCTTGGTAGAAAATCCCACTTGTTTGTATTTTAGGTACCTGTTACACCTAGGAATCTAGTTCAGCCCCAGGTAAACAAAAGCAGTCCAGATGAGCTTTTGGGATAATACTGGGGAATATAATAAATTAGATGCATTCTGTTTAGACAAAAATCATCGCTAGTCAGTGATGTTACACATTACAGAATACTTGCTTATTTTAGAATATATCACATTGAAACTCTTTTCCAGTATCCAGAATTATTTGCAAACCTGCCCATACGGCAGAGATCAGGAGTTTTGCTGTACGGAGCACCTGGAACAGGAAAAACACTGTTGGCAGGAGTGGTTGCAAGAGAGAGTGGAATGAATTTCATCAGCATTAAGGTAGTAACAGTTTAAGTTTAATTGATTAATTTTATTAACTGAATGAAATAACTTTACATAATACCTGAAACTATGTACTTGTGAGGGTAAAATACTTCAGTAAGAAACTCTCATGTTAGTGAGCCTCTGGATATCCCTCTGGATATCTGATTCCTGGAACTTCACAGTTTTATTACTGAGATTTTTTTTTTCGTATACTTATTCATTAGGCAGAATTATCAAATTTACTTAGGTGTTTTTAGTTTCTCATTTTTTTGTAAAAAGATCCCAGATTTTGATTCCACTGGACAATGAAATTGAGCAATATATTTTAAGCATTTTTTAAATACAGTGTAAACCTTTGCCTTGAAATAATGTAACACATGTTCTGTTATGGTACAAAAATGGAAATTCTTACTTTTAAATAAGTTGAAATGCTTGAAAAATTCTTCTGGATTATCTAGACCCCTTGGCTCTTCTGTTCAGAGATGACGCTGTCTTGGTTGCAAGAAAATTCAGTCTAGTACACAAAGTATATGCTGATGTTGAATTACACATTAAAACTAAGAAACATGTCATGAGTATTGTTTTCTGATTATCTTTTTAGGGACCAGAACTGCTCAGCAAATACATTGGAGCAAGTGAACAAGCAGTTCGAGATATATTTAACAGGTTTGTTTTGTAAAGATTTGTGGTCAATAAATTTCACTGGTTGAAGGACAAATAAATAATTTTGTTGTCTGAGGAGGCATCAGATCATAAAAGCATCTGAAATAATCAGTTGTCATGAACCAGATGGGTGTATATTGGCAGGTTCAACCTGGCTATCATTGTTAAAGAACTTCCCATTTTGGCTCCAATGAGGACTGTGCTTTTGAAGCTGAACTTCCAGTTCTGTCCAGCTACAGTGCATTGGTTCACATCATAGAAATATCTTGGAAAACACATCCTGAATTCCTTTCAGATGTTTCCAGAAGACAGTACTCCAGTTGACTATGCTCCATATAGTAATGCACACTCAATACCTAGGGTGATATTAAACTTGGTATTGAAGTCCTCAGTGGCAGTAGTTCTTTTTTACAGATGTGCTCTTATTGGCCCTCAGTGCTCCCTAATGCCAACATATCCTATATAGCCTTTGCTTCTCAGCTTATCATGTAGGCAGTCTTTTTGTTAGCTGTCTGTAAGCCAAGAACTCATCTGCAGTGATTAAATTTTAGAGCTTTCATGTATATTAATATGACAGTTGAGCACTTAGAAATGATAAAGTGAGTGCTAAGTATGTCATAAAAATGAGCACTGATTCTATTGCAGCCCAGTTTTCAGAACCTCCTAAATTTTACAGAAAGCAGATTTTCTATTCTGTCATTAAATACAACTGTTTTCTGAAGCAAAAAGCAATTACCTTCAATATTTCTAAGCAATTCTACCTGTGAATGAAACTTTAACAGAAAAGTAAGTATTGCTCTTTTTTTTTTCTCTTTTAGAGCTCAGGCAGCTAAGCCTTGTATTGTTTTCTTTGATGAGTTTGATTCTATTGCTCCTCGCCGTGGCCACGACAACACAGGAGTCACCGACCGAGTGGTTAACCAGCTGTTGACTCAGTTAGATGGTGTGGAAGGCCTGCAAGGTACCAATTCACCTGTGTGCTCCTTTTAATGCAGAAGTCAAGCAGATGTTAATGGTATTTTTCTGCACTTTCCTAAGGAGTTTATGTGCTAGCTGCTACCAGTCGCCCAGATTTGATTGACCCTGCTTTGTTAAGGCCAGGTCGACTGGATAAATGCCTGTACTGTCCGCCTCCTGATCAGGTGAGGAAACAATTTCGTATGAGAGGCAGGGACAAATCAGACTAATGGGTTTTATTCTCCTTTTCTTTATATGTAGTAGCATTTCAAACTTGGAAAAAGTGGACTTGATTTCCCAGCTCCAGTAATACAGCAGGATAAATCCACTCATTTTAATGTCAATGTGTTGACATAAAACTGGGGAAAGAAAAGGCTGTTTACCACAGTCTTCTGGATCAAGTCATATCCTGTGGATCTAGTTGATTAAAAAAAAATAAATTAAAAAACAGGGAACTAATTTGCAGAAAGAAACTGGATGTAGTGTAGCATGTGTAATGTTCTCCACATTACTTTGAAGGATCAATCCAGTGGATTTGCCATTTGCTTAAACCATAGCCAGTCCTCAGAGGTTGTATAATGTGTGTCCCTGATTCCCCATTTTGAGAAAACATTAGCACTACTTATTTTCAGATTAGTTCTTACATTTAATAAATACCACCACATCATTTCATTCTGAAACACATGTGATAATCCTGTGCGGCCTTCTTTATTTTCCTTCTTTTTTTTTTCTTTTTTTTTTCTTTTTG
The DNA here is from genome assembly GCF_963513975.1 of Fringilla coelebs. NCBI lineage: Eukaryota > Metazoa > Chordata > Aves > Passeriformes > Fringillidae > Fringilla > Fringilla coelebs. The sequence goes on from NC_140028.1 coordinate 129,899,389, forward strand.
TCTTTTATTTCTTTTTTTTTTCCTTTTTTTTTTTCCTTTTTTTTTTCTGTTTTGAAGTTCTGGTTTAGAGTAAGATCATTCAGATAAACAGAAGCATTTAACTTTCGTCATACTTTTCTTAACAAAAGGACATATGAGTAGCAGAGCTCACCTTCATATTTTTATGTATTTAATATATAAAATCCCAGAAATTGACTCGATATATTAGAGAAATATATTCTCTGTATACTACGTTTGGTTAAGGTAGTATCTTTCTAGTATTAGGGCAGTATCTTCTTGAAAAAAGATCCTTCCTGCCTCAGAGAGGAAGGGGCTGATGACATGGCCAAAGCACCATCTAGCAGTCAGGACAAGGAGAATAATAGGTTGCTTTACTGACATTTTTTTTTTCCTTTTTTCCAGAATTCACGCTATGAAATCTTAAAAGCTCTCAGTCATTCCCTGTCTTTGGCAAATGATGTGGACTTTCAGGATTTGGCAGCAAAAACAGAACAGTTCACAGGGGCTGACCTAAAAGCTTTATTGTACAATGCCCAATTAGAGGCAATCCATACTAATTTAAATTTAGGTTTAACACAGGTAAATAAAACTAATATGAAAGAAGTCTCTCCTGTTTATTTTTATGTTGATATGTTTGAAAGAGTTAATTGTATCAATGGGCCTTTGTAGCAAAATTTTATTTTCTTATATTTTTATACAGAGGATTAACATTTTAAAACATTTTTGCAGAAAAATACAAGAATAATGTAATGAATTGGTTTAAACATTTCTTAAACACAAGGTTGTTCTCATTTAATGATAGGTATTTTTTGTTAAATAGATATATATAAGCCCAAATGTGTTCATCACTGTTGTGAGGAACAACTAACAGATTGACGGGAGGGATCCCACATTGAATTTCTCAGGACCAGATAGCAAATTCAGTTTTGAGATGGCACATTTTAGATGATGGAGGAAATGAGAACTTGGTGGGGTTTGGGGAGTTGTTCCAGCAGATTGGGTTTGACCAATGTCAGGAGAGGAATGGCAAGAGGATGGCAATACCTGAAATGGCCAGCTCTGCCTCATCTTCCAGGTAGCAGCTAGTACTTGAACTTCCACAGTACAGGATTCCACCTTTGGTTTGTATCCCTCGTGTGACTCACTGGCAGATCCTTCCTCTTTTAGCCTCTGTTCAGCCACCTGTGTTCACGTTTTTCATGCCTGTCCTCTGGTTCTAGCTGGAAAGGAGCAGGCATGGCCTCCACTACTCTGTGGCCAAAATGAAGGGTTGGGTCAGGGTTGCAAAATAAAGGAGACCCTCTTGAATTCTTTTTGCCCTAGCTGTTACCAAGGAATTGGGCTCTGAGGATGTGACTCTTAGTATTGAGAGTGTCTTCCTTAACACTCCCTTCACTTGTAGCATCAGTAAGTAGTTGATACCTCATGATTATCCATCACAGGAAGAGATTGTTGTCTCAAGCAGTGGTGTCCAGAGTAGTGTGCATACACCCCAGAGAAAGCACAAGGCAGTCCATTGATGTGCAGGAGGAAAATATTAGAACTTCAGTGGTACATGTATAATTTACAAATAATATCCATTTGCTTGGTAGAGTGCGCTCAGAAATTTTTGACTGATAGAGACCATCAGAGAGGTTTGCAGACACCCATTTAAAGCAGCAATCCTGATTTCCACATCAGCATTTAAAGGGTGTTGGCTATGACTAAAAATGAGTACAGCTGTTAGGCACTATAAAAGGAGACTCACTTCAGCCTCCTAGAACATTTTACACAAGATACTAATTTGTTTGACAGGTAAAGTAGAGACAGAAACGGTGCAGTTCTACAACACAGTACATGCATGAAGTTTCCCAGTGCTTGCTGTTATTGAGAGTGTGAGGCAGTGGAAACAATAAAACCTTAAAATTACCTCCTGAAACTATTTTTCTACCATGAAGACAGAAAGTTCTTAAAGGTATTAGATTTTCTTAACAAAGTATTTAGAAATATATTCCTAGAAACAGGCGGATTCCTACTAGAGTCAAATGTAAATTGATACTTTCATTTGCAATGTATATCAAATCTTTTCATGTATTTCTGATTGTTGTTTGTTATGAGTTAACTCTTGTAATGTTCTCGTTTTTGTTACAGGATTTTGGATCTAGTTCTGATAGTGACTTCAGTCTGTCTTCCATGGTTTTTCTAAACCACAGCAGTGGCTCAGATGATTCAGCAACAGATGGAGAAGCAGGGCTAGAGCACTCTCTTATTTCTTTAGATATGTCTGACTTGCTTCCTGAAGATCCAAGGTCCAACATGTATCGTCTTTATTTTGGAAGCTCTTATGAATCAGAGCTGGGGAATGGAACTCCTTCAGAACTGGTAAATTACTCACTTAATGTTTTGAATTTTCTAAATATTATTCGTTGAGAAGCAGGAAAAAAACATACCATTTGACTGGTTCATTTTACAAATACAGTTATGTGTGCTTTGACCTTAGACTGTCTTCAGATTATACTTAGTAGTCCTCAGTGAGGAAGGGGATGGAAGGATATGATCTGAGAAAATACAATATGGACTTCTCTGCACCCTTGCAGGAATTTAAAGTCAAAATCACAAAATACTGCTTAATACCCTATAATTACACAAATTGTATTCATATTAGATTTTACTCTCTGATCAAGTGGCTTGTTCCCTCTGAAGTTTTTCCAAACACTAAAACAGTCCTCAACTTTTTGGTGGTTGGTTTGTTTATTTTTTTTTCTTTAACTTAGTTTTATTACTAAAGAGTGACAACCCAGCTTTCAAGAATTAAGTTACAGTCTCAAGAATCAATGAATCTTCTTCAGTTCCCAATAAAATGTGCATTAATAGAATAGTCAGACCATGGAATTGTGAAAAAGAACAGAACTAAACCTTAACTTCTGTCATTGTCTTCAAGCAGAATTCCTGGAGTTGCATCATGTTGCGCATAAAGCAGCATGTTCTCTGGCCAGTTTGCAGGTAGGGATGTGCAGGTTGGCTGCCCAGTGCCTGCACAGTGATCAGCTCACCTCTTGGCTGGCAGGTCAGCAGAACAGGGTGTGCTGCCTCTGAGCTCCTTACAGTGGGCACACGATTTCAGAGTTTGTGTGTGATCTGTAGGAAACTCATTTTCAAAATTAATTTCAGTCTATTGTAGAACTGTTACTACAAGTAGTAATCAAAGTTCTTAGACTCTTGTTTTCACAACTGTCTTGCATTGATTCTTAAAGCCAAAAATAACTTCGACATTAGAGAAGTAACTACTGACTGCCAAGGTGCTTTAGTATATTTTATCTTGCATTATGGTTGATAGTGTTTGATTAATGTAACTTTAAAGACTTAGTTTTCCTCTGACTGTGAAAATTTTTCAGCAAGGATTCTCCACACGGACTATGAGCTCTTGAAGTTGTTGACTTGGAAAGGGGCTTATTTATCAAGTGCACAGGGAATTTGGACGTGATGAATATTTAAATTCCAAAGCTAACTACATAAACTCGTCCAGATTTCAGAACCACTGATTTTCCTAAGTAATTAAAGCAATGGACTTAGCAGACTTTTATTCTTTTTTAGATGGGCCATTACAAAAATAGTTACATATTTTCCAGACATGAAACACTTCATTTTCAAATTTGGCCTTTTGCCCAAACACTTTGGCATATTAACTTAAATCTTTCTGTTCAAAAAATTACATATGTAATATGTTTTAAAGAGAAAGTACTCTTTTTGCCAGTGGAGGCAAGCTTATGTTGAATTGTAGGCTAATTCCTACAATTCCTACAATAATGGAGTTGCTCCTTTGGGTCCATAATGAATTAATGCATTTCTTCTTGTGATCAATTTAGAGCTCTTTGTGTTTGTCTGGTCCAAACTCCATAACTTATGACTTCACCAGCATCACTCAGAGGGATGTTGCATCCTCACAACCTGCAATGCTTAGAACAGCTTCTCAAGAAGGCTCTCTGGAGAATCAGGAGCAGCAAGCAGAGCACCTGAGCACAGAAATCAATGCTAGCAAGGCCAATTACAGACGCAAGAGTGGAGTATGGCATTTTAAAAATTATTGTTTAGTCTTAACACTTCTCTGTTGTTTTTCCATACTTCTTGATATTTCAGTAAATAATTTCTGCAATAATATTAAATACTGTGTAATGAAAGTAGCAAAGATAAGTGATACTTAATTTGAGGAAAATAAGCCAGATGTTAGCATTCATCTAATTGAACAGTTATTTCTGTTACTTATTGATATGGAGGGGGGAAAGTTGTGACTGTTTTTTTTTAATGCATTTGATATTGATATTGACGGTGCTGTGTTTCTGTAGAAATTTTTCATTGTCTGTTCATGGCTCTTTTCAAGGAGGACAGCACCCTTAATCAGTCAGTGCTTCCCAAGACCACTATAACTATTACCCAGTCTCATCTGATGACTGCTCTGCAGGGTATGAGACCATCCATTAGTCAGGATGACTGGAAGCATTTTACTGAACTGTAAGTATTTTTTTTGTTAATTTTGAATTCAGTGGAGATGTGGTCTTACCACATTCCTTGTACATCAGAAACACAATAGTTTTAAATAAATGTAGGGACTGGCAGCATATAGCTGATAGCTTTTGACAGCAGTTTTTTAAGAAGTATTAAGTTATGTAGTGGGAAAGGGAAACTATTTTACCAGTGAATTGTCTTATTCATGTAGGACCTAGAAATAACAGACCAGGACCCCCTAATATTATGTGAAGAGCTATAACAGTACAAAGACAATCTTTAAGTTCTAGGTCTTTCCTGTTTCCACTTAGTAGTAGCTCCTTGTATTTTCAAATGGCTGGAGTTTGGCCCTCTGTAGTGGTATTTGTAGCTGCTGTGTTTGGGAAAGGCAATAATCTGTAGAAGTATAAACATACTGAAAAGGAGACTGTGTCTCCTTGAACTTGGAGACCAAAAAGTTGGGAAAAAAACCAAAGGAAGCAGGGCAGAGAGCTCTCTGAGTTAGGTGTGTGGGTGATTATTCCTCCAGGTTCCCAGGTCTGAGGAGACAGGTACTTTTAATTTACTTAAATATTTACTTAAACATCTGGAGAGGTATTTAATGCACATTTGAAGAGGCAGACACAAAAACCACATTTCATAAGAATTTGCTAATGTCTTTTTTTTTGTTTCCAGGTATGATAATTTTCAGAATCCCAAGAAGAGGAAAGTGCAGATTGGCACAACATTCAGACCAGGACAAAAAATTACTCTAGCTTAGTAACTTTTATTTGCTTGTAATTGCTAAACTGTATTTGGAAATGACAGATGTGATTAAATCAGATTATTTATATTAATATAGATTTATTAATGCAGCAGTTGAAGATAAGTTTCTTTTAAACTAATATGCTGTAAAATTATGTCACATTTTATTTTGAAGAGAATTGTCCTCCTATTAAATTTTTTGAGAGAACATTGGTTATGTTCTGTCCACTTGTTTATCATATAAACTTTTAAACTTCGTTTATCAATTTACTTGCTACAATCTATCAATGATTTCTGGTCTCTGCTTACTCCTTCACAACAAATAGAATCTGGCCAAATAGACTGTAATATTAATGGGGGACGTGTTTTTAAAATATTCTACAAAGCCATTCTCTAAGGGCCTTTGGAGGGCTTAGAGGAGGGTGGTACTTCATATATATACTAGCAGGCAACTAGACTAATATTTCCAGAATATACTTTTCCAGCTATAGCAGGAAAAACCAGACCAAGATACTTGCATCTTGTTTTCTGCCACTGTTTGTTAATCAGAAGAATACCAAGTTGCATTTCACAGCGCCTGCACCTTCTTACCCCTGCTTTTGTTTCCCAGAGACCGCTAAAAATATTTTGGATGCTTGGAAGCTTTCTAATGTTACATCTGAAATTTTTCACAATTCTTGCCTTCCATGGAGGTTGTTAAAGAATTGTGTTCCTTAACTGATACATAGGTAACAAGCTCTTAACACAAGGAGAAAAGAAAACTAGAGATGTTTCCTGTTAGTCTGTTTTGACTCTTTCCCTTTCAAAATAGTCTTCATCTCTAAGCCAAGGAAGTACTATATTATCATCAGTTCAAATACTTACATTTGAAACTTCAGCCCAGTTAATTTATTGATTAGTTCCTGTGGTTTCTCAGGTACCAATAGGAGTTTTCACTTACTCTTTCACCTATTGGCTTAGATTTGTCAGTCAGGGGTTCTTTCCTACATCCAGAACCTCTATAAGAAGGTGGTCTTCCAGTTCTGTCCATGTCAAAATTGTTTAAAGAACACTGTGGTTTATTACATCTTCACTTGGTAAAGAAATCTTTAGATATTACAAAAACATCCAGATTAGTCAAAATTAGCAGCAGTATCTGTTCTTCAATTTAGGTTTAGATAATGGTTGTACAAAATTTCATTAGAAATGGAAATTATTTAATGTTCCTGTACTGATGATCTCATAATGCAGTGATACTTAACTCTGAAAGGACCAGTCACAGGCTAATTGTGATGGTAGCAAAGACAATTCCATAGATATTGTACTGTCCTCACACTGGGAGTCATTTATTTGGAATAGTGTACTTCAGTGCCAAGAATTATATTGCAGAGTTAAAAAGGAAGGTTTTATCTGTCATCAACATAAATGATGTACTATACTGTCATGGAAAATGTTCTTAAAACCCAGGAAGTCTAGGTTCCAAATCTCTGGTTTTCCTCCTTCCTCCATGCAAGGACTTTCACCAGTGAATGAGCTCAGTGTTAATTCAGACAGTCCCCTGCATACATAACCTAGATGATGCTGAGGGCAGGTTCATGTGATCCAAGAAGGAGGCCGCTGAATAACTACCTGCTGTCAGGTGATCTTTGGTTACACTGACATCTCACCTTGGAAGGTTGTAGAAAATGTAAATGAAGCCTAGCTAAGATCTGTTGTAAGTCTGTTGCACAAGGAACATTAATACTCTAGCTCAGAGGAAGATAATGCCTTCCTCTTCAAGTACTGTGCAATTTGGATCACATGTAGAGAGAGACTCTTGCGCAAGGCCTGGGAGGGAGAGGCTCTCCAAGAGAAAAGGGACTGATGACATTAGTTTCACATTCTGTAGGGCACTAGGATTTAGCTGCAGTGGCTCATGATGATAGCACAGGCTGACAAGCAATGTGTGTCATGTTTGAACCTGTTTTCTTGTCTCCTCCAAGTCAAGAACTAAACAAGCTCTGTGAAGCAGCAATCTAGAGATGAACAAATCCTGTGCCTCCTCACTAGTTCTCCTCTCACTAACCTCTCTTAAGGGATGATGATGTCCATTTTTCTGGGTATAAATTACAGCCCTTATAAAGTTTTGATAACCTGGGGTAGCTTTTTTCTTTCAATTCACTTGTCACCAACATTGTCAGCTGTCACTGATCTTTCCTCCACTGCCTACCAGTCTTTCCCTAAAGTTGGGGGACTTCTGAAGAAACCGGTGTTATACATAAATGATGTAAACAGTAACCCTGTTTGCAGCATGCAAGGGGTTCTTTAAATTTGTTAACAGGACCTTGGTTTCCACTACTATTCAATAATTTTTTTTTAAATTAATTTTATGTTTGGAGCTATCTTCTTTCAGCTGGTTAGCTGGTATTTTTTTCAAATAATGCTTTGGAAAAATGTACCTGTTTTGAAAGTGATCTGCCATTCTGGGCTGAGTATTGACTGGAAAGAGTTTCAGGGGGAAAAAAAAAGTGAGGTAGCAGGTCAGTTCTGTTAAATCCTGTTTAATTGCTGCAATTAACTCTACTGAGAAACTTATATGTCTGAATGGTGAGGAAATCTGGTAATTCTTAACTATGAAAATCTTACAGACTTGCTTTTCCAAGAATTGGGGGCATTGGGGCACATTAAATCTCATCCAGTGTGTTGGGTCCTTTTAATGGTATTTGCCATAAATCACAGTTATTCTTTGGGAAACAGTATTTCTGGTGTATGGTAGAAGTTTCACAAGGTCATTGATTGTCTCATTTCTTAAGGAATCAAACTTTGTTCTATTTTCAAAGAGAAAAATGGTAAAGATTTCTTAATCCATTTGAAATTAACTTAAAAGATAAGCAACATCTGTGGAGGCTTAAATTACTTAGCCTTATGTTCAATAGATGATGTCACCAGCTGGAACTCTGCTTGACAATATTTTAAGCCTGACAGTTAACAGCCTGGTTAAAACACATGAATTTTATAATTTATATTAGGTTTGAAATGTACTTTAGCTTTTAGCTCACCAAACAAGTCTAAATTTTATGTGGACCAATCTGTGGATTTAATGTCATATGGGGAGTTTCTCCATCCCTCTCTTGTGGCATTAAGGAAACATAGTCAATTTCTCCAGCCTAAAAGCAAATAAATATTTTAAGACACAATTTCAAAGCAAAAGCATTGCATAAACTTGATTTTTTTCACAGGCTATTTTACTCAAGTTAACTCCCTGTGTGTGTGTGTATACAGATATATAAAAATTATTAAAATATAGAATTGATTTTTTAATCTTATTATTGTAATTTATAATTTGACTTCTTGCTTAATTTATTGAATAACTCCTAGTTATTGTGAAAACAGTACAATCCATGCATGCTGTATCAGTGCATGAGGATCTGACTCCTTGTTTATTGTTTCATGGCTCCTAAGCTCATGCAGTAGGGCAGGAGTGAAGCCTACTTTCCAAGAAGTTAAGATAACAATCATAAATCCATAAGCTGTGGAGGAACTTTGAAGAGACCAGAAGCAGAACAGAGTTTCTTGCATGAGTTCAGCAGGTATTTGCAGACTTAATCCTGTGGAAGAAAGTTGAGAGACTGGACTACAATTTGTCAATGTCAGTTGACAGGTAAGGATTCACTTGTCTCTCACAGGCATTATTTAGGAATAACCCATTTACTGCCACCCCTTGAGAATTTTGGCGTTAAGGTTCAATTGCTTGAGTTTTCCCATTTCTAAAATAGCCCAAACAGGAACAATCTGTCTTAGGCACCGCAGTGAAATGGAAATCTGTTGACTAAGGTTTAGCCTGCTGTTGCAGTGATGCAGCAAAGGGGTCCAGGATTAAATACTTCCAGATGCTCAGGCAGTAGTAGAAATGCTAAATCAGTTTGCTGGTGTTTAGGTCACAAATGTAAGTCAGATTAACAGAAAAGAAGTGGGAAAAATCAATCCTCTCTATCCTCTAACAGCAGGCAGGGCTTTTGTAAGACTTTCATATATGTGGCCTTCGTGTAATGTCCTACAGCAGTCATGTCAGCTGCTATTGGTTAACCAGGGCAGATTTTGCATCTCTCAGCGGTGCTGTCCCCCAGCAGTCTTTAAAGTCTCCAAAAGTCTTTAATAGCTTGAATTAGTTGAAATGATTTAGTGAAGACTGATATCTCAGGGACAAAGTCAGTCTGGAACTCCTGAGTGCAAAAAGATTACCTCATTCTTTATTGTTTACACAAAACCAGTTCTTATGATTCTGCAGGAATGATTACTACCTATGTAGGCACAGCTACAGCACAGTATGGAGCTTGTTGAGACCCAGTGTGGACATGGATTTTGGTACATCAAAAATTACTGAGGTCATGCAGGAGATCAGCAATTTCCCTTATTTTCAGATATCAGCAGCTTTGTAGAATAAAAAGCAAAGAATAAAAACCAAAATGTTTGGAACCACCCACAAAATGCCGTCAGTGAGAATTTATATAATTCCAGCATTAGCACCCGCAGGATTAAAACCATCCACATGGTTTTATGCCCATTTTCTGATGGGAAGGTAACTGTCCTTCAGATGGACTAATTACAGATTCAGTGCTAATCTCCACTTCCATAATTATTGCCAGGTTTCAGGAAATACTAATAAAATTATTTCTTAATAATATGTATTACTTTAATGTAATGCTTGTATATTGCCAAAGCACTGCTGAAGTTATTTTATAACTCGAGCATCATGACCTTGTTTAGATACTTAAAGGCTAAAACAGGAGCTGTTTGGTGGTTTACTGTTCCAGTGTTTGGCAAGAACTAAGTCTTATCCCCATCTTCTAATGGCCATTTTTCCTGTAGTTAAAAACCTGTTCATTTTCTAAATGTCTAAAAGACATTTTCTTCACTGTTAAAAGATCAAAATGTCCTTCATTAAGGGCAGGTATAAAACATAGATGTAGGAAAAACCCACTTGAAATCAGCATATTGAAACTTGTTTTTTCTACAGATCCTGGGGAGAAAAAGGTCTTGGCTTCCCTCACATCAGCATCTGCCTCTAGGCACTAGACTCCTAGTCCTCTAGGACTGACCCCAGTCCTTCTTCCCATGTTTAGGTGATTGGATCTCTTTGACCTTCCCCAGCAGCTGTCCAGCCCTGCAAGTCCTGCTGACTGAGCCTTGTCTCGGTGAGGACAGTGGGTCTAAAGCAGAACTCTTGCAGTGGGGAGCAGGCAGAGTGCTAGAGTGGCATGAGACACACAGGGTTGTTCCTCTCTGTCCGTAGGGGATGCAGGGCCTCTGTACCATGGAGCACAAGGAAGAATTGATCTCTCCTAAGGGGCCGTGGGTGGGAGCTACTGCAGCCTTCCCAGGGTGCTCCTTCTCCAAGCAGCTGGAGCAGGCAGGTGGAGAGAGAAATGCTTATGAGAAATGTTAATTTCATTTCTTAGTTTTAAGTGGATATCTTATCCCAGCTCCCTGCTATGGTGAAATGAATTCCAGAAAAGGCTATAGGGTAGAATACAGCCTCTTCACAGGCCCTTCTTTGGGGAGATGGAACTTGAGACATTCACATACATTAACAGACATTTACAGGGAACAATCAGAAAAACCTGAAATTGCAACCCAAGGCCAGGTGAAGAGATGGGCCCTATTCAGTGCTTTTTGAGACAGCCCATCATTTTCTCAGATTGCAGAGTGGCAGCAGGGGGGTGTCATAAGATGTGTAGGATTGCAGTCATTCTGTGCAGGCACTGTTCTGCTCTGACATTTGTCAGCTCTCAGTTTGTCATACTACGAGTAAATTTGGTTTGCAAATGTTTCCCCTCAAGCACTGCAAGATGTATTTGCCACATAAGTTGTGTAACATTAGTTACCTCTTTGAAAAGTCAATCTTTTTATTCTTGGTGATATTTTTTTTCTGTAGGTGACTGATGAAGAAAGTCACCCATTCCAGTTAGCAGCTGAAAAATTAAAAGCCACATTATGGAAACTAAAAAGCAGGTATCAGTAACACAGATCTCAGATTTTCATGCTTTCCTTATTATTTTGCAAGCAGCATATGTGCTCAGCATTGAAGTACTTGTAGAATTTCATCTTTGCAGATTTTCAGTCTTGTGACCCAGGTGGGTCCAACTATGGCAACAAGAGCTGATTTTATAATTTGGGCACTGTAACAAAATGCAGAGAAACTCCCTGTACTTTATGAAGAACTGTATTTTATGAAGAACTGTTCTTGTTTTTTAAGACCAAGTTTCTTTCTCTGTAGATTGTAATTAATTCAAAGCGTTGTAAACAAGATACTGTTCTGACCCTGAGGAAAGAGACTATGCTACTGTAACAACCTACTCAGATAATTAAAGAAACATGTGTAATGTGATTTTGTAGAGGTTTCTTCTTAGTTACAGCTGAGAAGAAAATGAAAAAATAAAAAAATCTAAAATGTAATTTTTCCAGAGTTTAGGAAAATTCATTTGTTCAAGACACAGCATGATCAGTGATTCTATTCTGATTGGGACTGCACAACCAGGGACAATATTTCTTGTCACATCCAATTTTTTCCACATTCTTCTCTATACTTTAAACTGCTTTTCTTCCCAGTGGAAATGTTTGGTTTTGTGAATGTCCACAAAATAGTGCTTGCTAGTATTTCAGGCTGAAATATTTTCTGATTTAATTGTGTTGATATTCATGATCTGCACACTTGATGGAAAATTATACATGTGCTCACAGCTGTTTGTGAAAGATCCAATAGTGGCAGCACTGGCAAAACAGTAAAGCATTTTACCTAAGATGTGGTGATGATGGATGGTAGTGATGTTTCAAAACATGAAGCAAGATAGATTTCTTGTGTCCTCTTCCAAGACAGAAAACAAGGTTTAACAACAGATAGAGCATATTGTTACAAGGAAGGTCACTTACAAATCTCAGTTTCAAGGTGACAAATAAAAAAATGGGTATTTTGGATACAGACAAATGTGTGCATAACATTTTTTTTTTTTTTGCTATATTGAAGTTGTTCTAATTATCTAATTGCTTGATCAGTGTGGTGCCTGTGTTTAGACACAGTCTGTGCCTTTGTCAGACCATGGGAGCCTGAGCATTCAGACCCTTCCCATTTGATCCTAGCAGAGGGAAGCAGCTTGAATCCCTGCTGTCCCTTTGGCTGTCAGGATGGATCACAGACCAAATTAACTCTTTAGAGATCTCCATGTGTTTTTCAGCTTTCTGGAGCTGAAAATGTTCTAATTAATAATATTGCAGACTGGTTCTTTGTGTACATATAATATCATAAACAGCTAGAGGAACTAGGCTAGAAAAGCAACTGAGAAACTGTCATCCCACAGCCGTCGGTTTCGTGAAAAGAAATAATGCCTTGGTCCCTATTTTCTGCTCAGAATATGTCAGAGGTCACATACTCTAAATATGCTCTTAACCAAGGCATGCTGTTTGAGATGCCATTGTTTTTTAATGTTATCTTTTTTCAGGTATTTTCTTCCTGTAGCTGGAATCAAAGGCAATACACTGAAAGTTCACTGCTTGAGAAGGTCTTGCACACAGTACCCATTAACACTCAAAGACATTGCACATGGAAGGGAAGGTAAACATCAGGGCCTCTCATAAGTGAACTTTTATTTCCTGGAGTTCCTTGGGAGTTATCTTTGCAAATAATGTCATTTGTGGGAATCATGGGTGGATTGAGAATTTGCAGTGGGTGAGGTTTTCTAAACACTAAAAATGTGGAAACAAAACATGATTATTTAAGTTTATGATGTTGCTGTATTACTTCAAGCATGAAGTCATACAGCAACATCATGCTGCTACATTTACAGTTTTCAAAGTTTCTGCTGTAGTTGTGCATATTACCATGTATTATGGAGTGTATATTTTAATCAGAATACTGAAAATACTGAATCAGGTGATATTCAGATTTTGCTGAACTTTTCTAACTGTCAAAATGTTTTTCTGTATTCATGAGCTCTGTCTAAGCATATACATCTCTCAAACATTTGATACACCTTTCTGTATATGCATGTTGAGTGCTGAGGCAGTTAATTTTGACTTCTGGGCTCCCTTTCAGATTATTTCTGTGTGCCTGTATTCATTGGATAGCATTTTCATACATGAACTATTAAAAAATCCCTTTGAGGTCTGTAATGTATACTCAATTGACAGCATTGTATGGGGACTTCTTTTGCTTTGTTTTTGATTGAAGTATTTGCAGAATTAATTCCCTGTCTGCTCCACTATTTAGGTTTGGTGAGAGGAAACTAGAACTGCAGAATTAACAGAATGCTGCTATAGAGGCTCCTACAGTAGGATTGTCTGGCTGTGTATCTCTGTGCTTTCGATAAATATTTTTATCCTGCATTTAGACACATCAGTAAATTTCCCTCCCCCACCAAGTCATCTTTATTGCATGCTGAACAGTCCCAGCTCTCACCCTCTCCTTGTATTTCCAGTCTCAGTCACTGGTGAGGCCCTTTGCTGGACTTGTTCAGTATGTCCATGCCTTGTACTGGCCAGCCCAGAGCCTGTGCCCCAGCACTGCATGTGTGTAACCCCAGTGCTGCAGAGAGACACCTGTGGTAGACAACATATTCATCTGACCTTGACAGGGACTGAACTGTGAAACAGCACCTGCAGTAAAACACTCCTGTTGAATAAGCTTTTCAGGCCTGTGAAAAACATAGGTTGGTAATACAATGCTACAGAAGACCTTCACAAAACTTGACTGTACTTGGCAGACAAAATGTCTTGTTAAAAAAGAAAAAATAATGTGATAGGGTCTAGTGCTTGTTACTCCTCAGTGATGATCCCCCATTAAACATCAGCCTGTTGTTAAAAGGAATTTGAATGTTAGAAGTGATGACAGAAGAAAAAGAAAGAGAGACTTCAGAAAACATTCCTTCAAAAAAAAACCCTTGCTGTTCCTTCATGTGTGCTGTCAAATGTTATGTGATGTTTACATCCCACTGCATCAAAAAGGGTAGAGCAGAACTGGGGATGTCAGAAGCAAACTGCCTACCACACATGCCACTTCTTTATGGCAGGAATGTGGGTGGGTAAAACCAAATTGACAAGAGATTTTTTAAAACAGATTTTACCCAGATCTTGCACTGACTTTTCCAATAATTTTCTAGAAGAGACATTTTAACTTTTTTTATCTTTGACCTTTGTGTCAAAAATATTGCTGGTCACCAAAAGCTGAGGTGGACGCTTCTTTCCTGATGGCCTCAACTTAATTCAGGAGCTGCTGGGTTAATCTTGACTAGAAAGCCCACCAAGGACATACATTGCAATATGTGTCCCTGGCATTGTCCCAGTATTTGTTCCTTTGTATAACCTTATATGGCTATGTTAAGTTACAACATATCATTTCCACTTACCAACCGAGCAATTAAGCCATATTCAGGCTCTGCAAATTCTGCAGGCATGAAGTGGTTGTATTTGGTTTTGTTTTGGCCAACAATAAATGCCAAAGCTACTTCCATTTCCTTCACAGTTTGCCATCAGCTTCTCATAAAGAAGAGACAAGACTTTCACCTTTGCCTAGAAGTGGTCTGTTACAACATAATTTAGAAAAAGAGCCCTAAGAACACTCCAAGAAGCTCCTTAAGGAGAGATAACTGGAAAATTCTGTATGTGGATTCCCACAATTTGGGAAATAGATACATGAGAAGTGAACACAGATTAAAAGGACAGGTTACTCTTTGCTTTAATTCTTAACGACCTGCTGAAATCTTGCTTAGGGGAGAAGAGGTTCCCAAATTCTGCTTACATAATTCGGATTCACTACCACAAGCAGCCTTACAGCGTAATTTTATACAAAAGTAAGCTAATCAGAGAGAAAAGGAACATCCATTATGTAGGATTCTACATACACTGAGAAGGATTATCAAGGGTTTGATCATCTGAATACAAAACTGAACATTCCTACTGAAGTTCTCTAGGGAAAAAATTCTGTTAAGAGGAAAGGTATGGTGTGTGTTTCAAACCTGGATCAGCTGACAGAGCCAGTTTACAACACGGTACTTTACACTGACAAAGGCAGAGCGGTGTGATGGTCTTCAGCAAAGAAGTGCCCATGGACACTGATCCACTGGAGTGTAGGAAGACAGGTGGAACTACTGAAAGCAACTCTGCCCCTAGACAGCTTCATGAGAAAAGAGGAATACTCCTGCTGTGTTCTCCCTAAATGAAGGAGTTCACAAGATGTTGCGGAGCCCAATTGCCATATGTAAGCAGGTGCCTGAGTTAACTGTTCTGAGTTTAAATGCCCTGCACAGGATAATCTTGATAAGTTCAGGTTAAAACAACCTTCTATCAAAACTAGATTCCAGTAATACTTCTGTTTGATTAAACAGACATCAAAGCACTTGAAGCATTTCACAAAGATGCATGAACCACCTGGAGATGTTGTCTATGACGTTGTTCTTGCAATTGAAGCTACCAAACCAGGAAAGAAAAGTAATCTCACTGAAGCTGTAGGCTAAATTCTAGAATAACAAATCACCAACTAGAAGGGCTGAGTAAAAAAAAAGTAATGCATTCTTCCTGAAGGTAAGCGTGACCGTGTGGGTGAAAGAGAAACAATTGCCAAATAAAAAATTCTGTTGTCAGTGATCACAAGATTGTGTAGTAGGGAGCACACAAAAAGAATTAACAACTATTAACTTTTGTAAAAGTGTTTCTGCTTGGGCAGATAATGCTCATCTTCCATAATTTTGGAGGGATGTAGTCTCCTATCTAACAGATGTACCTATTCTATCTGTGTGAAAGTAGATTAAAATTATAATTTGTCTTTCTTATTCAGTAACTGTAAAGAGCAGTGGAAACTTCAATATTACACCTATTAATATTTTTGTTCTCAGTTCTGTAAGACTATTTAGGGCCTTTATTAATCATAATACATCACATACCACCAACCATAATAAACGTATGCTTTGCTTCTTGTATAATATTAGTGTTAAAGTTGAAGGCTGCATTACATGAAAGCAAAGCTATTAGATTGGCTTGGATACCAAGCTGTAGGGGCCTAATCCTGCCTCTGCCAGGATGACTGAGATGATTGTCATATAACACAGCACAGCAGCAAGAGAAGAACCCCAGCTTCATTTTAGGAGCTCAAGGAGCCACACACTTATTTATCCATTGTGTTTGCATCACATTTTCCCAGAAAGTATTTTGCTCCCAACAAAGCCATTGCCCAAATGGAAACCCTTCTCCACTAAGTATTGTTTTGGTAAAGTTCACATGAAAGTTAAGGGCTACTCCTCCCACAGATTTACTGCAATGTATGCCTCAGGGCACAGGCCACATGTCTATGTGGTACTCAGTATTTTATATATGCTCTGTGGCTTTTAGCTCTTGGCAACAAGTTCCATCTTTAGAACTAAAATGCCTTGATTAAAATTACTGTTGGCTGGTCACAACTCTGGAGCTCAACACAAGGCCATAAATTCAGTAGCAGTGTATCCACTCACAGGCCACAGTCCAAACCTATCTACATTTTGGCATGGGGAATTACCCAGCTAGAAGACAGAAATGGGTGAGCTCAGCTGTCTCAGCTGCAGGGCATCAAAGCCTGTCCCCACAGAATCCTCTGATATCCCTTCTGCTGTTGAGTCCATCTTTCAGGTCTTCATTTTGTCCTCCATTTTCATAATATGAGAGAGATGAAGAATTTTCAGAGACGTTGCTCTTGGAGGTCCCACTCTTCAGCTATGTCCATCCATACGAAGCTGTCTGGAGAGTCAATCATTTTCCCTGTGTTACTGGGTGATATTCTGAACACAAGAAAAACAGGACAGTGCAACCATTCAAATACCTATAAATTAAGTATAACACTTTAGTAACAGTCATGGCCTGCAAACCCACTCTCTTTTGAGACCTTACACTCAGAATTCTTGTTCATCTGAATTATTTTTTAACATTTCCCAGTATAATAAAAACCAAACTAAAATAAAAATACTTAGTGTTTACTAAAGGAAATTGTTCCATAGCTCTCTGAAAAAAATGTTGTCTGTTTAGACTGCAGTTGGAAGTATAGTACTTGAATCACCAGCAGCACTGAATTTTAGAAAGGTGTATTCTGATGAAAAATGAATTGTCCCTTTTATATTACAATTTATTGACAAATAAAGCAAATGGCAAAAAGTACTTTTCATTTGGCGTACCTTGTAGGAACTCAAAAAACCAAAACAACGTAAACCATTATCTCCCTCCTTATATGAGGATTTGACAAGGAACACAGCTAAGCTTCATTGGGCTCAATGACCATCAAGGCCTTTTCCAACCCTGGTAATTCAGATAAGGTAAGACAGCCCACAGAAGAGGACAGGTCCATGGA
This sequence comes from Fringilla coelebs, assembly GCF_963513975.1. Classification (NCBI taxonomy): domain Eukaryota; kingdom Metazoa; phylum Chordata; class Aves; order Passeriformes; family Fringillidae; genus Fringilla; species Fringilla coelebs. The sequence continues at coordinate 129,916,934 of NC_140028.1, forward strand.
CTATGCTGAGGCATCACAGGGACCTTACAGTAATCCCAAGTGAAAACTTTGTGGACTGCAGAGAAAGGAAGGAAAAATATCTGAGTCAAGGAAGTCACTGTGGTTAATGTAAATATAGGACTTATTTTTATTTTGTTGTAATTGTTAATAAAGAAATAAGAAGAAAAAAACACAGAGGAATTGAAGGGAGAGAATGGAGAGAAACAAGGTCACCTTGGGATTAATCACTGCAACACACTGAACATAGGCACACACTCATCTTTGTAAGCAAGTGAAGATTAAGATTTAACTCTGCATTACCAATCTACTGCTAATTTCTGAGCATTTTGAATTATTGACAGTATTCCTTAACTTTAGCATCTACTCCCTTAAGGCTGCTTATTCTTTCTTGCATTTGAAGAGGGCAGAACAGAGGCTGCAGGCCAAAACAAATCTATCTGGTTTCTGCCCTCATAGGTCCCACTGTATTAAAAGTTGTCAATACCTGAGACTTTCAAATATGTTACATCTTAAATCAAAGCCTTTCATAAAGTTAGAACAGAAGCCTAGTGCAACATTTTCATGCTTTCATTCAGTATCTTAAAGATGATTTGGGCCTTCTGGGTGCTGGTCACTTATGTTCATACAAAAGAAAAATAAAATGGATCAGTACATTTAAATTTAAGGCCACTTACAGCTCTTATCCTTCACAGACAGCAGGAACCACTAAGCCATTGGAATTCAGGCCATACAAGCACATCTCACAACTGGATTGTAAAATGTTTAGGGCAAAATGTTCATTGGTATTTTAGTATGTGGCATTTCTCCCATTCTGGTATTTATACATATTCCTAGTTATGCTGACACTGTCAAGACATAATTTTTATTTCCCTTATTGATTTTTTTTCAATTTAATTGCCTGACCATTTTTTCTTCTTACCATCATTAATTGTGAAGACTGAAAAAACGATTTAAAATCAATTTTATGAGTCCAAGCTAACGACCAAACAAATATTAACAGTCTGAAACTCAAATCATATGTCAGTGTTGGCTTGCTCAGGAAATGCAGATATACTTCTGCAATGAAAATGCCAGGATGGCAAATAACAGTTTTTGAATTTGCATCCAATTTTCCAGGAAATTTATGCCCTTATATAAGTAAGTTTTGCAGAAAGCTACACACACAGCCGACATTTCAGATTCAGATTAACAGAATTCCTATAAAAGGTGACTTTTAGAGTCCCTCTTTGTGGATGAGGCTTTAGTCTGGAGAAATCCAGGTAGATCACTCCTCTCCACGTAACAGAAAACTGTTAACTGCATCACTGACCGTTTTAGTATTTAGGTGAAGCTAGTCTTAAATTATTTAACAAGGAAATAAAACCAGCAGTCACAATTAACTAAATTAAACAGTCATATAAAATGCTAGATGATTATATCTTTCAAACTCCTCTTCTGGAAAATAACTTAAAAAGTAAGAATGAATACTAAAGGCAACTTTCAGAAGTCAAAAATGACACGAAACTTGTGGTTTTGTCCCAAGATGAGCAATAAGGTCTAGAGAGCAGAGCACCAAAATGATGCATCAACTGGAATGAAAACTTCCACTTCAAAGGTCTGATATATCTAAAATAAATAAATACCATAATCTGTAAAATAAACCAGCAGTTTTTATAATTTTTAAAACTTCTTGTAAGGGGTTTACAAACTGGAGGATACACACAAAATAACTAGTTCAAAGTATTCCTTAAAAATTATAAATTATTTGCTACAGTTTCTTTAATGGAGATTGCAGGAGTAGGTCCCACATGAGTCCATATATAGCCCTTCTCTGGCCTTGTGGGAACAGTCGGGAAGGGAGAAGATCGAGATTTGAAATATTCCGAAGGTGCATGACAAACAAATTCTAAATATTCCATTTTTCTTGGGAGATCTTCTTCTGGTCCTAGAAAAAAAAATTCAAAGCAAAACTTAAAGGTATAAAACTAAATATGTTGAATGAAAATATGCCACAACAGCCAACATTCTCTTACAGAATTTGCCTTTGCAATCCATGACTTTCCTAGGAAGGTAGCCTCCTGTATTAGGCAAGAAACCTCTACCTTTAATTTTGCTGAGCTGATCTTCCCCTCGATCCTGTTTGAAGCATTCCGATATTTGAGTGAAGTACTGTAACTAATATATTTAAAATACATTCTATTTGTGTCCTGCCTGTTAGAAGGACTTTTCTGACTTACTAATTTTACCATCAGCAGCAGAACAGTGTCTATGCCATGCTATGTAATTTGAATACACAGGATAAAGATCAAGTAATTCAGGTCACTTTAAAAGAAACAACTTAGACTGGTATATCAGAATTATAGTTACAATGATTTACACCTATCTATTGAGCAATAATTTGATCTTTAAAGCTGCACAACTGTAACTGTACCCACAAACACTCAGATAATCACAGTACAAGATAATCACACACTGCAATAGTGGTAATCATATTATATACACAAGATAAATAAAAAGTGTTATTACAGTAAATGACATGTTTACAAGATTAGAGTCCAAAATGTGGAACATGCATAAAATACCTCGAGAAGCTAAAATGTTCATTCAAAGATTACAACTCTGCATTAGCATAGGCACATCCAAGTAGTTGCACAAAGTGAAGGCTTAGAGATTACCTATGATATAGGATGCTGGGTCAAAACAGTCCTTGGGGCTGGCTTGTGTAGGAATGAGCCAGGTTAGTGCAGCACTCTTTTCACAGTATTGGTCCTGAATAAACCCACGGATCTGAGCGTAGTATGTTCTTCCATCCTGCTCATCAACCACCGAAACAACATCTCCAATTTGGTAGTACACACCCTAGAAGACATACAAATGACACTGAAATCAAACAACCTGGTTTTTGTCAGCTTCACTTCTCATCCTTATTCATATATTAAGTATCACTACCCAAAATTATCCTAATTTATGCCAGTCTTGAAAGGCAGCTTCAATTCAGCCACATGCAAAGAATGGTGGCATGAGAAAGAAATGTGCTTTTAAAACAGATAAAAAGAACACAAACAACCCCAAACAAGCCTATTCACAACAACACCGCAAAGTATCAAAGTAGCAACATTCTACCTAAGGAGGACAAAAGCTTTGACATAATTCTTAGGAATTTCTGATAAAAACAGACACACGAGACAGTAATTCTTTTTTGAACTGGTCAACAGCAAACAAGAGATTCATCTGGAATGCCAGGCGTGAAGCATCAGGTCCCTGGAGAGTATGGAATCTCAGGCCAGCACTGGCTGTGCAGTCTCCCACTGCCTATTCTGACTTTGGGGGAGGGAAAAGGGGGAAAAAACATTCTGTTTGCTTGTACTGCTGGGAAACAAAAGCAAATTTCAGAACTTTAGAACACCAACACCTGGGCATGCTGGTAAAGCTGCTCTCAAGCATGAATGTGAGAAGGATCCCTCTTGCTTCACTGCAAGTGCCAACAGATCTTGTTCCCAGGGTGTTTGGAACTGCTTGCACCAGCTCTCAAATAGGAGCCAGCTGAGATGATGGGGCACTGCAACCCACCCACTCTGTGGGAAATATGTTCTGCACCTAAGGTAGGAAACATCATACAAATCCAAATCATCATCTCCAGTCACTTGACCTCTGCACAGTGTCAGTGAAGTTTAAAAATGTTGACAGCAATAATTACAAAAAAAAAAAAAAAAGCACTTTTTCTTGGAAGAGAAAAACCTGGGATAATGGTAACTATTTAAACTACTTAGGTACCTTGCAAGACTTAACAGCAATAACTACAGCAAAGCAAAATTCTACACAACTGTTAGGCAAGGAAGAACAGTTTCTGTGATTATATTTCTAGTGCTTTCACTGTCCATGATAATTCTTGACATTGGAAAGAGAAACAGAATACTAATTTTTGCAAATAGATTTGCATAAACCATACCTTATAAAAGATTGATTCTGCTGTAATTATAGTGGATACGGACTCAGGAGCCTTGATAGGCTACGAAAAGAATACAGAAATTGAAAATCAAGAGCATTAAAACAAATCAACCGTAAAGTTCCAGAAATTGTTTTTCTTTTTAGACAACATACAGATACATTATCTTCTAAGAAAACTAGCTAACATTATTACTTTAAAGCTCAAAGCAACAGAGCTAACGTTTTCATCTCCAGGATTTTATGTGGAGAAGCGAGTGCTGAACTCCCATGACCGGTTTCTCTTTCCACTCCTCCGGCGGGCTCCGTGTCCGCCCCAGCCCGGCACAGGCTCCCGACCCAGCCGAGGTCCGGCGCTCCGCCTTACGTTTTTCAGCTTGAAGATGTGTCTCCTGCCCTTGCCCTTCGTGGAAACCTTCTTCTCCGCGGCGGGCGCAGACTTGTACTTGGTGTTCCTGAGCCGCGCGGAGCGGCGGTGGATCTCCTGCTTGCTCTGCGGGGAACAGCGGGATGAATACGAGGGGGGCGGCCCGAACACCCCGGCCCCAGCCCCGCCCGGCCCCGCCCGGCCCCGGCCGCTGCATCGCCCTCGCCCTCAGCCTCCTCACCTGCTTCCCGCCGCCGCCGCCTCCGCCGCCGCTGCCGCCGCCGCCGTTGCTGTGCTGGGCGGCGGCCGCCGAGGTGGTGGCGAAGGCGGCGGGGGGCGGCGGCGCCGAGCGGGCCGTGCAGTTGTTGCACAGGATCTCGCCCTGCCCGCCCTTCTTCCACATGGAGGAGGACGTGCTGCGGCACACGCTGCAGGTGGGCTTCAGCCCCAGCGGCATCCTGAGGCCGGCGCGGGGCCCGCGGGCCCGACAGCGAGCGGCGGGAGCGCGGCGCCCACAGCGGCCCCGGAGCCGGCCCCTTCCCGGCGGCGGCGGATGTGGCTGCGGCGGGGCCGGGAGCGGCGGGGCCGGGCCTGCCCTCTGCTGGCGGCGGCCGGGCCCCGGCCCCGGGGACAAACGGAGCGCGGCCCGCTCAGGGGCTGCTCTCGCCTCGGCCGGAGCCGTGGCGCAGAGAGGGGGGTCCCGGCGGTCCCGGCGAGGGACGGAGGCGGGCGGGGGGAGGCCCGATGGTGCAGCTGGGGTTGGTCAGCCTGGAGAAGGTCGTGTGGAGACCTCGCAGCGCCTTCCAGTATCTGAAGGGGATCTACGGGGAAGCCAGAGGGGCACTTTGTCAGGAACAGCTTTGACAGGACAGGGGAGAATGGGTACACATTGAAAGGTGGAGCTTTTATATTAGATGTTAGGAAGAAATTCTCTACTGGGAATGTGGTGAGATACTGAAACTGGTTGCCCAGGGAAGCTGTGGATGCCTCGAACCTGGCAGTGTTCAGAACTGTGCTGATAAGACCTGGTCTAGTGGGATGTGTCCCTGCTCATGGCAGGGGGTTGGGACTAGATCTTTAAGGCAGCTTCCAGCCCATAACGTTCTGTGATTCTGTGCAGCAGAAGCTGCCTCTGGTGCTGTCCCTGTGTGCAGGGGATGCCAGGTGCTGTCATTCAAGGATTTATAGCTGTCACTCTTCTGACTCAACAGAAAATCAGGGGACAGGAGATGGATTGCAATGATTGTCCTGATTCAGGAGAAAGTGTTGGTGGATATTACCATCAACATATGCCAGTTTTGGCCTTCATTTAGATTAAATATTTGGAAAAAATCCTCTGCTTTGAAGGTGGTGAGGTACTGAAACAGGCTGCCCAGAGAAGTTGTGGATGCCCCATCCCTGGAAGTGTTCAAGGTCAGGTTGGGTGGAGCCCTGAACCTGTTCTAATGGAAGGTGACCCTGCCCCTGGCATGGGTGGTTAGAACTAAAGGATTTTAAAGATCCCCTTCAAACACAAAACTCAATGACTCTATGCCCCTCTTACATGAAGCCTCAGTCATGTTTCAGTAGTTTAAAAGGTTGGGGAATGAACTTGTGCCTTTGTGAAACTTTGAGACCCAAATGTAGGAACCATGGATCCAACAGTGCATCCTCACCTACTGCCACTCACGTGGCCATGGGCCATCCCATGTAGATGTTTTTGTAGTCAGATGTTAGGAAAGAAATGCCCAGTCATGAAAGAGGATTTGCAGTCTCTTAGTTCCCATATTCAGTTTCCATCCTTAGGGTTTATTTAAAGCTTTGGTGCAAATGAAATTGATTTTTGTCTTGTCCTTAGTGGACAAAAGGAGACATAATTTGCAGGGATCTATTAATAGATGCTCCCCTCATGCAGCCTGCTGTGGATGCAGGGTGTGCCTGGGTTGCTACTGGCTCATGGACAGCTATGTTTCACCTCTTGCATACCTCTTTCCCACCAAATTTGACTTTCTTTTCTCAGATGCCAAATTTATTCCTCAATTTTGATTTAAATCCTGATTTATCCTCATCTCTTTCCAAGCTGTTTATACTTACCGGGTGCATTTTTTTGTTTTGTTTTGTTTCTTGAATGCATCTCTCTGTAGTTGTATTTTGCAGATCAGTGATCTCTCAGAGCCCTTAAGCTCTTCCCACCACTTTTTTTTGCAGCTTCTGCCTGCTTTTGTTCCCAACCACCCACCTCAGCAATCCTCCACTGCTGGGCCCCTCTCACTGCCATCACGTGTGCATATCTTCACTAGTCTGCATAGAAACAGGCTAGAAATGAGTGACAATGTCCATTTCTGTCCAGATAAGTATCTAATACTTTGTGAAGGTTTTTATTTTGTGAATTTTTATAAGATTTACTGTTAATGGATAGCAAATAAATATTGCAATAGTTGTTTCTTTCAACTCCAGTTCTACCATCTTCCTGACTCCTGGCTTCTAAGCCCTTGGTCTTTCTGAATCCATGTGCAGGATCTTTTCTGTCACAAATATAGAATGTGTGTGATTTACATGTATGTGTATACTCTTAATTAAATATGCTACTGTATAATGTGGATAATTTACCCACTGTGATTATTCTTTCTTTTAAATAATAACTTGAATAAAAAAAACCCCAAATGAACAAAGCTTAAGCTTTAAGAAACCTAATCTGAGGTGGTAGTTTAAGATAATTTAAAAATGGTTTAGACAACCATTTTTATGTTGTCAAAAAGTTTTAGTTTAGTATTTCTTGACAAGTGTGGTTCTGTCATTTCAATGGAGCCACAGTAAAACAACACCTTGAAATTACAGTCTTCTTGGTATGATTATTCTGTTGGCCTTGTGTAAGAACAGAGAGAGGCAGGGATTGCTGTCAGTGCAGTCTGATCATCCCTACCTCTCTTGGAAGGTGACACAAAGAACAGTGGTTATGATGTTCTGTCAGAAATTACACCCAGCATGTCTTTTATCTTGGGCAATAGCTGAAATGTTCTGAGAGTTGCTGAATACCTGGTAGTTATGGGTAGGAGAGGTGAGGCTCAGGACTTTACTTAAAGTACCCTCTCTCCAGAGGATCTCTACCCTTAAAATGTCAGTCCCAAATTTTGAGCATCCTCTTCAGTTTCCTGATTCTCCTTAACAGAACTAGCCTCAGAGCTGGAGTGGGTTGACTCACTCTGAGGCCTGACTGGAAGTGCCTGATGCAGCTGAGATATTTTGCACTGTGTAAGCTCAGCTAAAGTTGCAGAGTAAATGTTTTCTTCCAATTAATGTGTATTTCCAGTTTATTTTTTTTACCCCAGTAAGAGGAAGGGCTGCCCTTGGGAGTTATCAGAGCCCATTCCCGCTCTGTGAAACTTCCAATGTAGTCTCCACAAAGAAGTGGAGGAAATAAAATGTTGGCTTCACCTGTGGAGGGCGGGGACTGTGTTAGACACACTGGCTGTCACTACAGAACCGTTTCTCCTCAGGAGCTCTCAGTGGGAGTGGTTTTTATTGGAAGTGATGCAAATCCGCACACACTGCTCATTTCCTGCTTCAGTAGTTGAATTGTTCTGCAGTGGATTTAATTGCATTGCTTCCTCCTAGCTTCTTACTGCTACCCTGCAGTCAGCTGGCTCACAGCTGAAGAATCCTTTATTCTTACTATGTGTGTGTCACTGTTCCACAGTCAGCTGCAGGGGATGCACATGGACTGCTTCTCCAGAACTATTTATGTTGTAAATGCCTGAAATTGGGTGTAAATCTGATGGACTGGTGCACTCTGCATTTCCACATGGTTCTGTTCTAAGGTTCTATACTTAACAGCTCTCTTGTGAGAAAAGCAGCTCGTATTCCCTTAATTCCCAGAGCCACAACTGACGCTGTTCTTGAGGTGTGTTGCACAGTTATTACTTGCATAAGTAACATGCATCTGTCTTTGCAGCTTTTGGGTCATGATTACTCATTTGAGGTTGTAGTAGAGCCAGGAATTCACCCTGGATTTTGTGAGGTCTTTGGTTTTTGGGCCTCATGAGGGACATGGGTAGGTAAAGCAATGGCAGAGATGACATAAAATGACCACGAGTACTTGGTTCTTTCAAGGCATGTTAAAGCTGTCTCTTGTGCCAGACAAGCTGTCTCTAGAGCTTGTAAAGAAACATGGCTATCATTGTGTCCATGTTTTGGCTTCCATTGTCACCACCCTTCCTGAGTATTACAGTGGGATGCCTTCTGTGAGGGTGATGAGGCACTGGAACAGGTTGCCCAGAGAAGCTGGGAATGCTCCATCACTGGAAGTGTTCAAGGCTGGGTTGGATGGAGCTCTGAGCAGCTTGGTGTAATGAAAGGTGTCCCTGTGCATAGAAGGGGGATTGGGGATTGGAACAACATGGTCTTTAAGGTCCCTTCCAACCCAAACCAGTCTGTGATTCCATGATCTTGGCATGCTTGGTGGAGGAAGCTGATGACATTACTGTAACAATGAACAAAATAGTTTAGCGCTATTAATGTAACAGAGGCACTCTGGAATTTCCAGGTAAAAATGGACAGTGGATATTAAGTGGCACTTAAGTAACTTAAGCAGCACTTAAGCAACAGTACTTAACAGATCTTTCACAAAAATTAGCCCCCCCCTCTTCAGCAACACTACTCATAGTGACAAGGCATTACTCTACAAAGAACAAGTGCACAATATGGCTGTAGCAATTAAGACAAATTCTATTTTAGATTTTTTTCAAAGCTTAATGGTGGTACTTTATATTTACAAATCAAAACATTCAGCTTACTATATGGTGTCCAACTAATCTGGCACAGTACTGAACATACCCTAAAAATGTCTGTCAGCAGTCTCAAGGACCTGCTACAGTAAGTCTAAGATGTAATGAGAGAGAACGGAATTAGTTTAAGTAATAAATGTTTAATCAAAGAATTTTACATATTATTAACAGCATTCATTTGGCCAAACATCTACATGGTTGTAGTATCCTACCTGTATATAAAGTGGGAATGTATCAAGTATAGACTATGAAAGTGCAAATAACAATTCAAGGTTAGAGTAATTTTTTTACATTATAAAATTAACAGGTTTACAAAATAGTCTTGCCAAACTTTTATTTTTGAATTGTAAAGTCAATGACTATGGTGTTAAAATAAGTACCAAGAAAATACAAATTTAATAAGTCTAATTTCATGCTCATAAGAGTAACACGGAAACAATGGATATACTGCACAACCTAACCAAATTACATAAAACCAGAACCCACAAACTTCACTATCTTCACAGAGAGCACTCTTACATATCTTACTGCAACTTTGCAAGACATCTCAATGCAATACACAATCTTCTTGTGAGAATCTTTCTAGTCAGAAATTACCATTCAAGGAAGCTATGTGAGTTAAACAACTTTCAGACCAATTCATGATGACAGTTCATGAAGGACCATTTCAGCTGAAGGACTTTATACCTATAGGTATTTTTCAAAGGCTCAATATTATGTCAGAAGTAGGGTGGCTAGAGGAAAAGTTGGAAAATTATTTAGACTATTCTAATTCATTCTCTCTAAAGATGCTTGAAAATGGACAAAGTTTTTATGGGGCAAGGGTAAAATATTCTTATTTCATTTTTTACTAATATGAACCTTGTAACTGCAAGGTTCCAAAGCTGGATTTGCATGAATTAGTTACCAAAACACTCACTTGAACTCACAGTAATCAATACATAAACTTTGCTATCATGACACTTGCCTATACACACTCAGTAGTAATAAACTTTTATATCATATCAACAAATCTCTGGTAACAGTTAAGCAAAACTTAAAATGGAGTGTATGTAATTTGCTCATGTTATGAAAAGTTTTGATTATATGTAATTAAAACAGCCATTTGAACAACTTATTCTAGTTGTAATTACATATTGTACCATTGTATCTCACTAACTGTAGATTGATGCTTTTAAGCAAATCTAAAACCAGTATTTTTGTTTTTCACGGTACAACAACTAGGAAAAGGTTTTTTTGTGTTTTTTTTTAATTTTATTTTTTTCTTACACTAAACAGTAATCACACAGCAAATGAATATTGTGCAATTGAACAAATACCTAGTAGTGTTTTGTATATGCAAAAACACTGACTGAACGTTTAGTTATTTACTGTAAAGGCAAGGCCATGGGTGGTTTTATGGAGGTCTTTGCAATTAATAGCATAGTTACTCCAGAACAAACACTGAATTTGAATTACTTGTTTAACTGTGGCAACTATCCAGTTGGGTTAGGCAAAGGCACCGTAACATGTTGAGCAGGATGTGTTATCTGAACTTTTAATAGTGGGACTGACTAATATATGAAAATTCTGTATTCCTATATTTTTATAAAATGTTATCATTAAAAGTAATTGCACTATTAGTGCATAAAATGCTTTGTAGAATTATGAAAACAAAGAACTATGATTGCACTTCCATTAAAGTGTCTCTTAAAATACAGCATAGCTGTTGCTAACTCACTGTATTTTAATATTTAAAATAACTGTTTAACAGCAGCATTAGGTTTTATTAACTTAAGATACAGGCTACATTTAATTAAATGCAGTCACCATGGCAATATATGCCAGTTAAATTTGGAGATGCAATGCTACCCAGTGGTTTCTTCCATCGCTAAGAATTGTGGGATTAGTTGGATCGAGTAACACTGCTCTGTTTCATTAGGCTACTGCCAGTTAACTTTTCACAGTTTGGCACATTTGGACTGTAAATAGACATGAAAAAATCTTTGATTTTAAAGGGAAAGAATATCCCCTAAAAATTGTTCCTGGAGCAGTACTACAGAGAAGCATTAAATACCTCCGTTCACACTGCTAACAAAAATGAAAAATGACTAAGGAAAAGTTATGGAAAACAAAACCAAAATGCAAATGAACTGCTAGATGTTATTTTGGTGAAATTACGAGTTCTAAAAAATGGAATAAACTATTTCTTAGGAAAACCAAACAAAATAATCAGTGTAAGCCTTTAATCCATACTTTCAAGTTAAGGATCATCAACCTAAGGCTAAACAGATGCTGCATTGTATTAGGAATGTGGAATACAACCTACTTATTCCTTTCTCTTGAGAGCAAAAAGGCAAATACTACCTAATTAAATGCAAAGGATATTCCTTGAAAGGTTCACATCATTATGAAGAACTGCAATTCAAGAGAACTCCTAAATATCCGTTGTTATGTCAGTGGTTACAACTGAGCTGCAATTATGTGGATCAAAGCCTCCATAATGCTTACTCCACATACTGTACCATCTGTCACTGCCATTCTTTTACTCCAGATTTAGTTTTTATTCATACCAGATGCACATGTTCAGTCCATTCACTTGAGGTTTGAGGAGTCTGACTTGAACTATCTCCTAAAGTATCTAGGGTGCTTGTTACCTCCCTGTTATTATCACCAATTTGTGATACTGTTTCACTTGGAATAATATTTTCTTCAGAAGTGCTTTCCTCTGTTTGGGTTCCTCTGCCTTCGTTTTTGAGTGCATCCTCAAACAGTGCATGCTCTTCCTGAGGCTCCAGCCCTGTGTCTGTAAGATTTGGCTGCCCTGCTGACCCATCTTCAGTGCTGGGTTGCTGTGACTCCTCATCTGTTTCTGTACTTGTTGAGGGGATCAGGGCAATACTCTGTGGATTCATGTCATGAAACCAGGCCATAATATTTCCAAGCAGATTTTCATTGGTATTGGGATCTTGACTGCTGGAATCAGCATCGCTTGAAGTTGAGTATAATCCACTTCTTGTCTCGCTGCAGGGGTGGGAATGAAGACGATCGGCTGAGAAGGGATCACTGCCTGCACCCAGTCTCATCAGACTGTCACCAAGTTCTAGCAGCTCAGAGCTGCTCAAAGCACCCCTTGGGTTGTCTATACTTATGGGAGCAGAGTCCAGTCTTGTAGGCAAAGAGGTACCTATTGCTCCTAAAGATGCCTCATTATTTAGAAAGTCTCTAGTTTCTTCATCTATGGCTAAGCCAGATTCTTGTAATGACAGCTGAATAGCTAGCAGGATGTTTGGGTCATCTTCATCCAGAGAACTCAGAGCCTGTGGAAATACATAAGGATGCTCTCAGAATAAAACTTGCATCTTGTTACATATTTTGGATAAAAAGCAATTTTGGCCCAAATCTGAAATTCATTCATTATTCCTACATGTCCTTTATCAGAATCAATTTTTACCAAGAGAGCTGACAACACAATTTAAAAGGTAACAATCGTTATGTTAGTGATTGTTTAGCAATTCTTGCCATTGTGAATGTATAATTTGTTGTCCTAGATTCTCCCTTTCTCCTTGAAGAATTAAGAAAATTTGCAGAGACAAAATGACACAGAAAGGCAGAGCAGAAGAGAGCAAGCAAAGCAGAGAGAATGGAAAAGAGATTAGGGGAGATACCTGAAGAGAATCCTGGTTTTCAGAGCGACTGACAGGGGTATAGTCATGAAGCGAAGAGCTGTGCAGAATACCCATAGAAGCTGAACTCACCATGGAGGTGCCATGTCTTCTACTGCTGCCACCTTCCTGAGTGTCTGTTTGGGCAACCAAAACAAAAGCAGTTGAAGAACCAGTGAGGAAGCCTCCTCTACTATGATTTACTCATAGAATCTCTTCCTTCCTTTCTGGATTCTAGCTGTGTAATTTTACTCCTTTATTCACTCTGAACAAAAGAATCCAAACCACTCCTTCCCATCAGCTCTTACACAGTGGTGAAACACCAATCCCACTGCATTAGGAGTGACTCCCTGCCTCATTTGTCCTTTCTGCCCTCAATACCCTTCTCTGTGAAAGCATGGGCTATGCCATTGGGAGCATGGGCAGAAGGGGCAAAGTGCTTCTAAGGCACATACACGATTTATAGAAAGCCCTGAAAATTACTGCATGTGGACACAAATACAGGATGCACTTACAGGCGGATTACAAATCACGTTTGCCCGTTTCTCTGTTCTTTCAAAGATAAAACTTCAACTATACTGTTAACATTATAATAATCTTTACTGTAACATTGCAGCACAATTAAGAGTAGAGTTGTTAGGGAATACTTCAGCAATTACTGACATTGCTATTTTCTTAAAACCAACAAAAAATAAAAGATGCTGCTTCCAGAAAAAATTGTGCTGTAATAAAAATAAATGTAAATATTTTGAGTTTGGAAAATGGAATTTTCCACTTCAAAACTCAAAATGTGATAGACTGAAATAAAATAATCTCTTGCATGCTTTGACAGTGTGCTCTTGGCCATCACTACTATATCCAAAGCATTCAGTCAAAATCTAGTCCTTGAACTAACAAGATGGTTTTGTATTTTATTTGTAATAGGGAAGAACCAAAGTTCACCAAAATTTTGATTACTTTTTCTAAAATAAAGGATGCATGTGATCCTTTCTCCTCAATAAAGGGTCTCTTCTCTTGGTTTTAAAGAACAAGCTATGTGTTAAGTTCCTGAGACATAGCAATGAGAGTTTGTGCAGCATGGCATGAAGAGACTGAGCACACAGACTGGTGTCTTTGCAGAAACAGTGTCACAGTATTATTTGGATTCAAGCAATTTCTGGACCTGTGCTAAGGTTCTGGCAGAACTGAGCCAGCCCAGACAGCCAAGTCACAGAGAGACCTTAAAGGACTGCACTACCAGCCCTCAGAAGAGCAGCACTCTGGAAGTCACAGCTCAGGCCAATTTTTTTCCTAGCTGCCTTTGCCAATACAGCTTCTGAGCAGAGTTTTGGAATACAGCCTTAGGATGCTCTTCCACAGGCCTCTACATGTATGCCTCTACATTCTATGCACAATTGGTTCTTTTCATTGGTATAGAGGACTTGTGTATGTATGAGTGACCTTCAGCATTTCTTCAGAAAAGCAAACCTGCGCTGGACAGCTGAGAAGTTGTTAGTGGGAAGATCAAGGCATTTTTCTTTTAGAACAGCAGCAGCCACAGTGAAGTCAACAACACTTCTAAGATCACATAAAAAAACTGCAGAGACAAGCCTTTATGTTGTATCCTGGAAAATACAGCAATGTATTTGAAACTTCTTTAAAGTGTATCCACAGAAGAAGAAGCACCGTGGTCACTACTAGTGATTTCTGAAGCAGGAAGAGAAAGAAGCCAGCCCAGAGAGGTCCGTACCTAATGTACTCTCACTGGGGTCATCGGGGTCTGGAGTATTACTCAGCAGACTGTGCATGTCTCCACGTCGACGCTGTCTGTGCCTCCTCCGATACTGAAATTCAGCATATTCCTGCATAAACCAAAGGTTACAAAACACAGGGCAGCATGCAGCACTATTTTTCTGAGTAACAAGCACCACATTTTTATCAAAAATGTGTGATTTTATACGCTTTTTATAAAATCACCCGCTTTCAGAAAAATGAATTGCAACTTGTATCATGCGACGCTTAACATAAATAACAAAAAAATCCAAGGTAATCCTAGATCTATAAAACAATGAATTAGCAAAAAAAAAAAATTAGATGTACTACTAACATTTTAATACTTGCAATCTCCTTTTTTACCAATTCCAGGAACACATTTCTTGTTTAAAATCTTTGATGCCAAACTTTATATATGCACCTATTGACACACTTCTAAATAAATGCATACTCACTGATTTTAGAACATAAAAACAATTGATGTGAATTAGACCAACAGATTATCTCAGAATCTCTGCCAGCAACTGGCAGTAGAAAAGAACCTTGAAAAGACAACAGAAAGCTGTTAGACATACACTGGAACTTGATATATTTTTCTGAGCTTCCAGGACACTATGGCTTCAGAATGTCTTAAGCCACATCTGACACTCTTCTACTGGACAGTCTATGATGGATTTTTATTCCATGGATTTTTAAATTTTTATTACAAATCTCCTCTACTTTTGCTTAACTTGAGCTGCTAATGAGCCATACCATATGGATTTGAACTCCTGCAGCCTGTATTTTCTCATATTGTGTGCTTAGACATTTCATATAGCATTTATGGAAAAGACTCTTGACCATATCAAGCTAACATCCTAAGGGTTAATTATCTTAATACTTGGATCAATTTGCCTATCTTTCCTAATATGAAGGAACTAGTTTTATGCTTGAAAGGAAATTTCCAGGTATCTTTTCTGGTATGTGCAGCTGACACTGAACCTGTGTAGGTAGCACTTTGTGTAATTTCAGTTATTCCTACACACAAGGCAATAAAACTATGCACACAGGTACTCGCTCTCCTCTTCAAAAGAATATTGTTCTTTATTTCTGTGAGTTCCCAGTTGGGAAATCTGTAATCCAGAGGATTCACTTGGCCAAATGAATTGGTAAAGATAACAGTACCATTAGATTTCCTTTTCTATATTAACTCTTCAACATCTAAAGCACCTAAAACTTAAATCCAGAAGTGTTATTTCTCTTACACAATGACCTTATTAGTGTAGATGGTATTATGAGAGTATGTTTTCTTCCATGAACTTTCTCAGACCAAGTGCTTACTCATAAGGACATATGCAAGACAAAAGGAATAGTCACAAAATCATAGGTGTGGGCAGATTTTAATCCATGGAAATTGTGAGAACGTCAACAAGTAGCTTTATTGGACCAGACAAAAGGTCCATTTAGCCCAATATAATGTCTTCAACAGCAGTTAGTAGTACATGCTTGTTAGTCTGTGGAACACCATAAAGAAACAGGGCAAACATGAGGTGATTCTTCTCTAAAATGCTCTTCCAGCTTTTAGGGATCTCAGGGATTTTCTAAATGCAAGGCAGAGCCTCAAACAACAGAAAATCAAACCTTGATATAGAATAATATAACTGAATTATTCAAAAATATATAATTATATCACTCTGAATCAGAAAAGGAATAATGGGAAGTGATCGTTGAACACTAAGATTTATTCATCATACCAGATCTTAGCTCTCATTTTTTTGCAATAAGTACAGCTCTATGTAAAATACTTTGCAGTGAAATTCACTAAAATAAACAAAGATGATCATTATTAATTCTATACAATTCCTTTAGCATAGGTGGTTGCAAGTATTCGTGATAGCTACGTAGCAGAGAAACCAACTTGCATCACACAGTGCCACATTTAGGCAAATCATAGAAACTCAGAAGCAGATCATCTAAGCACAGCTGCAATTGCACCTCCTGCTAAACAGCTTTTCAACACATTTCTTACCAGCTTCTTCTCATAGCCAGTTCCACTGTCATCAGTAACATCACAATCAATCATACGGTAACATCACAATGAGTTTGATGTGTCAGATGTGGGATTATTTCAAAAAAACTAAAGGAAGGAACTGGACAGGAGAAGCAGCTGATTTTCTGTAGAGAAGCGAGCCATGTTCTCACCAGCGTGACGCTCACCAACAATAGCAAAGGAAATATATGGAAAAAAGTACATGGAGTTTTCTAGGATGTTTAACAATGACTAGCTAGAAAGAAAACAGCAAACAAGGAAATGTTGAAATGAAGTTTCCTTCCTGACTGAATGCTTTAATCTAATGTTCTCAAAACATTAACTAAAAATTAAGATGATAAAGGAAATCTTTATAGGAATCTCCTCCTTTTTTTGAGCAGAGTCTCAAAAACTACTTACTCTTTCCCATATACAGATCATAGAATATGAATTAAAAAATTATAATTTTCATTCTTGGTAAAGTAGCAGAAATTAATGTCACTCGAGTATGCAATTTCCATCCTGCTTTAATACCTAACAATAAAAATAAATATTTGAAGTATTTAACAATATTTAGGAGTATGACTGCATGTTTTTGTTGGGATTTTGACAGAAGATGGAAATTTCATAAACTTTTTGTCAAATTCTGCTGAACTGATATTGCATTCAAAAGTAATCTAAATAATTTCATACATTTATTACTTTAAGGCTCTCCAGCACACAGACAGCAGTTTATATTCAATTTTAAAACTGCTTTTGTACTTGGAAAATGAATGTGAAATAGCTTGTCTAATGCCACCTTAGATAACTACATCCATGTTAGAGGCATTGTTTATAGTCATTGCACAATTAGCTACGAATATATTTCCTTCTATTGTGAAATAAATGAAATGGAAAGCTTAACCAACTTGAAATGCTTTGACTCAAGATAAGGAAGCTCTTCATGCAGATTGTGATCATACCTGTGTTTCTAGCATATGCAGAACTAAGTTAAAAAAATTAAAAAGAAATAGTTTACCTCAGGGGATGCAAATCCTAAATACTCCCAATCCCATGTTCCACCAGCAAAGCTATAAAATGGAAAGACACACCATTAAATTTAGAAATAGAACAAATATGAAAAACATCCAGAGCTTCAAAACCTATTGAAATCTGAAAACTAGTGCAACTGTAGCTCTCTAAACTTAAAAAGTCTTCCCCCTTAATTCAAAATTAATTTTGAAAACCCTACAGTTAAGTTGTTGACTATTCCAGAACTGCCTGACGTGTTTAGCAAATACTTAAAAGATTTTTGAAGTGTAGCAGGGATTTATTGACAATCTTGATGGAAAAAAGTAAAACGGAAGCCATGACATCTAATTATTACTATAGCACAAATGGGGAAGCAATTTAGGTTGCAACACACATAGCAGTGATCCTCGAAAAGAAAAATATGTTTTTCCCCAAAGGCTGTAATTCCACAAGGATGGAATGCCCAAGAAAGTATCACTATCACAGTGATTTACCACCATCACACTCAGCATCTCCCTCATAGTCAGAGAACAGCAGTGGATTCCCCCACTTTGGCAGCTACCAAAAGAACTTCTGCCTTGGGCAGCGTTCTGGGCGGATTACCTGCGCCTGGGTGCTTCTGGAGAGTCTGCAGGAGCAACGCCCCGGGCCACAGAGGCCAGGAACTCCTGGCGCTTCTGCTGCACCAGGCAAGCGGCTCGGATGATCTTATGGCGAGGTGTCCGAAGGTAAGGCCTGTTCACTTTCTGTGCAAGGTCTTCAGTGACCATTTCTAGGTCTGTCTGCAAGAGTTAATAATACAGAAAAAAGAGTTTTACAGGGAAATGCAAATCAGGAAGAGCTCTTCTCCATAAATACTGATGGGAATTATATCCATTTTCCTGAAAATACCTTATAAAATACTGAAATACCCCAAAATATCTGTCCCATAGCCTACTCTTTTTCTGACCTACATTCTGTCCTCCAGCTTGGAGCAGGATTTCCCTGCACTGTGAAATACTGAACATCTTCAAGGGACTCAAGGGACAGCAAAGGAGGCAGCAGTCCCAGGTACTCCCCCTCTTTTGCTTCCTCCCAGATGTCAAGCACATCAGATGGGAAAGAAAGGAGAAGCTAGAGAAGGAGATGAAGACTGAAGCTAAAATGTTACCCTCAGAAGCAGATTAACAGGAAATTTTCTTACTTTCCCCTTCCATCTGTCCTTATCCTTTTCCTTTGCAAAGGGATATAAAAAAAATGCTACTTTTTCAAACTTGGTTACAAATATAAAACAGGCATGTCAGTTTTATACTACAGAAATGGCAAAAAGACACTGAAAACTAATATCAAAAAAATAAAGTGCCATTAGGAAAGTAAAATATATCCATGTATTACCTGCATAAGTTCAAATATTTCTTTCTTTGTGCTTTTAGGCTCCAAAAAGAATCCATATGGATAAGAACACTTAAGAATGCGGCGAGTTTTTAGAAGTTCTTGCACTGCATCTTCAATGAATGTGGTATCAGGACAGCCTCCCTCAGCTGCAATATGAAACAAGCATTGGGAAAGTATTTTCCTGCTGATGTCAGCATTACTTTTGTGTATATCAGTTAAATATTTTACAAGTAAAGAGCAGCAAGTTCACAATAACTGCACAGTGTTCTTAGGAAAAGAAATAAGCACAGAACATTAGCTTCTACCTTACTAATGCTACTTCCTCCTTGAGGCTTTGGAACAGTTAAGATTTACTGAACATTTAACTTTTATCCAGTGTTTACAAATTCTAGTACTGGAGGGATGACATCACACAGCAGACTTGATGTGAGCACTGTCCAAAAAAGAACAGTTTAGCCATAACTGTGTTGATGTGATTTCAAATCAAAGGCACAGATCACAGCAAATACTTACTTCCACTTAGAGCTCTACTCAGCTGCTCCATCTTTTCTTTGGCTGTTTTTAGAAGGCGCTGCTCTAACTAGAAAAAGAAAATAAATAAAATAAAATAAAAAAATTATTTTTGGATTAATAAAACAGGAACAAACATCAGTAAAAATGGCTTGAGAAAATAAATAAAATAAAAGAAAAGAATTATTTTTGGATTAATAAAACAGAAACAAACATGGCTTGACCCACACCTGGTAGCTAAGTTCATGGTTCTTAAATCTTGTATAATAGTGCATAAACCTATCAAGCTCTTGAAATCTTCTATGCTTCTTTTCAGCCTGGAAAATAATGGAGAGACAAAAGAAACCAAAATAAGTCTTATAATTTAATACAACAATCACCATTAAATATAATTAAATAGTGAACTGTTTCTATTCAGACTATATTTAAAACAATGTGCACAGTGTTTACTGCCATGTAAGTAGAGAGGCAAAATTACTTTTTGACATTCACAACGCTGCAAATACTGCACCCAAAGAATTGATACACTGACAGTCCCTGCTATTTAAAGCAACTTTCCAAAAGCCAAAATTAAGGCATGTCTTCTGTAGTGCACAGCAGCTAATTGCAGGAGCAGCATGCTCATTTCACAAAAGGAAACCATGTCACAGAGAAGTAAAATGACTGGTAAAGTCACCAGTGGTTGTTAACAAAGTCAAAAGCAGAAATCTTATGCATCCACCAATAAGTAGTGCTTTCTTTCTGTCTCTTTGGTATGTTTAAGGTTGTATTTTTCCATTTGGAACTCTGGTTTGCAAGAATTTTGATTACACTTATCCTGAATGGAGAATTGCAACCTTAGTGCTACTTTTCAAATACACACATTCATTTGTTACCTCTACTGTCATCTCCTTGGACTGCTCCTCTACATGCTGAATAACTTCATAGCGAGTGCATCTGTAGTAGCCTCCAGTGGAAGAGCTGTGCTTCTTCCATTCTTCTAAGCATATCCAGCAAAAGTCATATTTGCACTTCAGAACAAAACACGAAAAAAAAAAAAAAAAAGTTGAAATGTCTTAGATTTGTAGTTAGGCATCATCATTCAACTATGGACAACTTAATTAACAGCATTCTGAGTGTAAAAAAAATGCTGAGGAGCCTCCTTCCTATTTTACTTAGTCAGGAGATCTGTTTATCAAACCACATCAAACTGTGTCAGTCATCATTTTTGTTCCTTGGATCATTAGACTGTGTTGGATGTACATGTAAAGTTTGAACGGAGGAAATAAACCAAATGGTAAATACAGCTGATCAGGCCTGTTTTTTTGTTATTGTTAGAAAATCAGTCCCATTTCTTTAAGTAACATAGAAACTATTCATGAGAAAGAATTATCTTTTTTTCCCCTACTATTACTTAAAAACCATGATTACCGGTGTATTTGTCATGTGTTGTTGCTGACACAAAATATTAATAACAACTACTAAAGCAAGAGAGAAGAAGTCTGAACATAAAATTTGATGAGTGATTACTTCCAGGTGAGCCTTTTCTGCACTGACTGAATAAAGTGCTTTCAAAATAGGTAAAACCTTACAAGGAAGTGTAAGGGGACTTATTCAGGCTTCTCTGCATCAGAGAAGATCAAAATGTGTTAAATATTCTCAATTCAGCGGTGAGTGTTCAGCTAGTTGATTTCAAAATAACTGGAAGCTATTTATGGACAGATAAGCAAAAGACTTCACAATTTGGTGAACCATGTTTATCTGTTTTATAGATGAGGAGAGAAAATTTACATTAATTAATATTAAGCCTTGAGTATTATTAGTGGCATTTGATAAATTAAATTGGATTTATTCTCTCTTTGGTAATTTTAACCTTTCCAGGAATACCTACTTCATTCCACATGTGTTTGTCTGTAGTTATTTCATACAATCACTTAGCTGTATTACAGGAAGGAATGAAATCCAATTCTTGCACTATACTTTTGCTTATTTTGTCTCAAAAATCAGTAGGGCTGATTTTCTTCTAAAAAGCAATGAAGACTAGAATATTTCTTCTTGTTATTGTGCTGTTGCACAACATTTTTTAAAGCTGCTGGCTTATGAAAAATGTTGAGAAGTGTTGAGAAGGAAATGCCAGAAGACCTGTGTATTAAGTGTTAAGTATCACTGAATCATTTGCCTACCATTCAAACCCATTCATATTCATTATAAAAAAAAGAATCCTTACAAAATATTTAAAAGATCATATAAAACAAGATGTTTCACAAGCAACTGAACTAATAAAGCTCAACTTCCTATTATTTTATGTATATATGCTCCTACTGCAACAATCTCAGCTCTCCCAAATTATCTTCCATCTGACCACTCTATTATATTTATCTTTTAATATCTCAAAGCCTCCTCAAAACCCAAGATTCACAGAGTGTGCCCAGACCCTCCTCCCAGTATCTCAGTCTCATGAGACATTCAAAACCACATCAGCTGTTTCTACACACCTCCCAAACCCAAAATCATTTTCAAGAAGGGTAAGAAGGACAACCCTGAAAACCACTGCGTGTCAGGCTCGCTTCAGTGCACGGTAAAGCCACGGAGAAGATTACTCTGGGAGGTACTGAAAAACACCTGGAGGACAATGCAGTCATTGGTCACAGCCAGCACAGCTTCCTGAGGGGAAGTCCTGCTGGTTGAACCTGACCCCCTTCTGTGACAGGGTGACCCACCCAGCTGAACAAGGGGAGCCAGGTGATGTAACCTTTCTGGACTTCAGCAGAACTTTTGGTACTCTCTCACAGCCTCCTTCGGGACAAAACATCCAGCACAGCACTGGATAACCGTGTTACACCATGGCTTCCCTGGACTCAGGACTTAAAAGAATATTTGAGTTTGAGTTTGTGTAATTGAGTTTGTGTAATTGAGTTTGCACTAAATTGGGAGGAGCTGTCCACTCCTTCGAAGGCAGGGAAAGGTTCTTCACCCACAGGGTGGCTGGGGCCTGGAACAGGCTTCCCAGGGAAGCAGTCACTGCACCAGGCCTGACAAATTTCAAGAAGTGTTTGGACAACGCTCTCAGGCACATGGTGTGACTCTTGGGGTGTCCTGCACAGGGCCAGGAGTTGGACTTGTTAATCCTGGTGGATCCCTTCCAACTCAGCATATGATTAGCTATCTATGATTAACTCCTCAGCTCTGTTGTATTTGTCTTTATGATCACTGTATCATCACTACCTGGGCTTAACAAATCCCATCTGCTGCCTGGCCATGGTCTGAGCCAAGCAGAACAAGTAACTGCGGAGTAACTGGGTCGGTATTTCAGCCTCTCTCTTGGTGGCAGTACAAATGAAGTCTCTGCACCATACAGCTACCAAGTTTCATGAAACTTGCAGCAATTTATTATCTATGAACCTCCTCCTGTTCGTTGAAATCAAAGTATCCATAAGCTTAAAAAATTACTATAGATAGTGGAGTGAGAGAGCAGGACTGTGTAAGCCTGCCTCATTAGAAGCTGCACTCATAAAACAACAAGAAAATGCCTGCTTAAGTACAGAAAACAGGGTTTTATGAGTAAGGAGTCTTCTCTACACCAAGGTGCATGCTGGATGCTAAGAAGCAGCCATAGCCCACCATGTAGTGAGCTTGAGCTCAAAAAAAGGCAGAAGCTCCATCACCAGGGATTGTAACTTCAGCAGAGGAAGCAACAAGTGAGGTCACCACTATTCCTTGTGTCCAAGCCCTGCAATGATCTTGAGGATGCCCTTCCTCACCTTCCTCACCAGGCTGAGGGGAGGCAGCTGCTGTCTGTGCAGAGATTTCTCCATGACAAAAGAACCAGACTGTTTTAAGGACACTTCAAGCTGCCTATAACCATCAAAAAGCAAAAGAGACCTCTGGTTGCCAGCTAGTGCCTTAGAATGGCAAATTATCCACATTCATCAGTGTTTATTGGCCAAAGCCTTCTCCAGCCTGAAGCCACAACTGAGCTCACTGGCAACAGCTGCAACAAACGTACCTTATAGAGTTTTTAGAAGTATGGAATCTATGAGCTCTTTTTAAAATAATTTAAGACAAAAAAACCCAAAAAACAGCAATCTTGGCATAAATCAAAGTGTAGGAGAATGTTCTCTGCTGCCAAAGATACCAAGAAAAGCCCCAATCTTCAATTTGTATCACAGAGAGAGAATATGTGACTACACAAAGAAAATGGGATCTGCACAGCAATGGAGAAAGACCTGCACATTTTCAGAAAAATAAAGAGAATTACTTTTTAAATCTGTTAGCCTTTTATTGTAGGCCAACTATGTTAAGTATTCACTACTTTCTTATTTTTAATGATGCTCCTCAAAGAGGTAATAGTTGTAGTTATCTAAGGTATTTCTGACATAAAGAAATGCCTAAATATGCTGCTTTTAACTAACTTGAGTGAAAAAGCATTTTCAAATGATACTGAACTCATGGCAAAAATATTTTTTCTATTTTGGTAGCACAGTGCAAACTTGTGACTAATTCTCTGGCTGCTGTCATCAATAAATTTTCTTTGGAATCACTCTGCTGTCTTTTCATTCCTACTGATTAATTCCTGTTTACAGTTTTCCACCTAAACTTCTCTGCTTTGTTGCTATGTTAGAGAAATAATGCAAAAGAAAAATATAGTAAGGCAAAACCTTCATTAGACCTAAGCCTTCCTTAAAATTTTACATCTGCCAGTTAAAACTGTTCTTTCTCTTCTGCATTATTAATGATGATTAACCCATCAATTATTTATTTCATACTGTACTGGTAATTATTCTTAGGTTTTTATGAAATTTCAATCATTATAAAGTATACCTGTCAGCCAAACAGATTTCAGTAAACATTAAAATATTTTCTTTATACATGGAACCTGCCATTTGCTCATTATCTAATTCTTGCAACAGGTTCCACTAGCTACCAGGCATGACCCTTCAGAGGTTTTGGACCTCTGTGATCCTAAAATATATACAGGACATACAAGGCTGAATCTGATTCCTCAAGAAATCCCACGATGGGTCCTTCTTACCTTTGCACACTGCATGTGGTTGCAGCCCTCGTTCTTCTGGATTGGGGACTTGCAGTTGGCGCAAGGTTTGGAGTTGGTCAGTAACCACAGGCAGTTGGCAGCGTCCTCATAGGCCTCACTCACTCCCACAACTTTTTGAGGGTGACAGGAGGATATGGAGCATGCAAAAGCAGAAAGGTTGAAATTGTACTTGTGTAATCTTTTGTGAGAATCAGATTAGGAATGATGCACATTTCCCTGTTTCTTGATAAAATATTGAAGTTTCTCACTATACATATTTCTCACATATATTTTATTATTACACTTTCTAGTTTATACATATACAATATTAATACTTATTATTTCAATGTATTTCCATACATCTATTTTAATACAAATTTATATACAGTATATGTGACAATTACAGTATATAAAGGGCCAAATACATATATGAAAGAAACAGGTATAGTTTCAAAAAGCAGGGTGTATTTTGCCTCTATATAAAATTTTTTATGCTTTCCAGAATATTTACAATACACTATGGAAAGGCTCTGAGCTGTGGTAACCAAGACAATATGTATTCGAATTGCTGTCATCTTTACTATTTTTGTTAATGTTGACTAAGAAAATACCTGTCCTGTGTAAACCCAACCTTTATTAGTTTTTTTTAGTAAATGTTACCTATCATTAAGCCATTTCCTACAACTCCCTTGCAGCTCCCCCCCAACCTTACTATTATTATCACCTATTGGCTTGAATTAAGCAATAAAAATCTTCATGGAACACTACTCAATCACAAGAGCAGATTGGGCTAAAAATCAAAATTGGACAGGGCAAATGAAGTTATATGCAGGAATAAACTGAGTAGTTAATAAAACAAAGCTTTAAAAGGAAGGGAAGGAGTTTTGCATACCCTGACTGAACCACGTATGTATTTGTGGGGAGGAATGTTCTACAAAGAAGAGTCTACCATGGTGCTGCAAGTAAAGTGTAAGCAGCCTCTCATTTAAGAGTATAGTTTTCTTCCCCTTTTACCCTATTTTTCAACCAATGCTGAAGCCAGTTTTTACTTTATGCAACTAAAAAAAAAGCCTGTCTAAAACCAAAAGATCAAAATGGCATCAGAAGAGCCACGCCCTCCCTGTTGGCCCTGCATGGCTCTTACGTTCTTCTGGTTTCATTTCAGATATTTTCTGCAGCCAGTCCTTCCAGGTCTGGCAGTCACAGGGTTCGTGTGCTTCACCAAGGCATTCCCTGAAAAAGAAGGTATATACACAGTTACTTATAACTCAGAGATTTAGAATTAAAGACAAAATTGGCTCAAGCTAAAAGGAAAAAACCAACACTCCTCTGCTCCCCCCCAACCCGCCGCCGAAAAAAAAACAACAAAAAGAAACATGTCCAGAATTTAATTAAGTCAGGAAACCAAAAGCCAGCTAAATAACATTGTTTTAAAATACACTTAGACTACTTGCTCACAAGCATAGATGACTATTATTGATAAAGAATTTAAACGGGACAGGAAAGGAAAGAAGCTTCTTAAAATTACAAACTGAAATCAATCAGCTGGCTTGCAGTTTGTTCTTATACCTGGGTATTATTTTAGTGCCACAAAAGTGCTCGTATAGTTTCTTTGAAAAAGGTAAACTAGATTTCAGAGTTTATCCATAAGTAGGTAGCTTGCTATAACAGAAATGTATTTTATGTACAATTTCTTGCATCTGTTCAGTTGCAATAATCAACCTTTAACTAGATTCAAGCTTTTAATCTAGAAGAAGATAGAAGCCCTTCAACACCAGCACTAAGTATTTATGGATGTTTACTCCTTCCACCAGAGCCTCCTAAATGGGTGCTTGAACTTATTTAGATGGACACAGTGGAGTAATGAGTCCCTTGAGCTTCTCCTGAAGTTCCTACTAGGATTAAGGATGGCAATCACTACTACACAGTGGCAGCAGATATATGGCTTCCAGATGGTGCTGCCGTGTGGATGTGTCAATATGCACTCTGGATTTGTAACTCCTTTTTTCCTACTGGAATGGCTGCAAATAGCCTCAGACATCTGCCATATCAAAGCAAATAATTTCAGAGGGGCACCAGCTGCATCAGAGCCTACACAAGTTTGCTGCAGATCCAGTGTGAACTGCTCTCCTGCAGTGCAGGTTCAGAAGCTACATCAATACTCTTCTGATTGCCCTTGTCCACATTTTAAGCAGGAATTCACAAAGAAAGAAAAGGTTATGGGAACAGTTTTGAACTTTTTCTACCCTCAGCTAGTCTGCAAACAAAAAAGCTTAAATTTGGCACACGTGCATCTCTGGTTTGGACTTAAGATCTTAGCTGGGAAAGACTGTACTAGAATGAATAACTGGTCTGTAATAAGGTGATGTCAGCCTTGGTTGAAAGTTAACACCTTTCACATCCGTGGGACAGTAGGACACTTATATCATTGACTTCAACAGTGCCAAGACCCTCTCACAGTATATAGTATTAGTTGCCAGAAAGGACTGAAATAGCACAGATTTAACATTGACAAGCTCAGTTTTAAGTTAAAAGCTGATTGATTAGTCAATCTTTTATGGGAGGTGGAAGGAAAGTCATGTGTCTTTGATGTGTCATGTGTCAAATTTGTAGATTTGTGGATTTTTAATGAAGTTCAGTCATATCTGTATCTAAACCTTTATATCTGTATCTATCTATATATGACAGTTACAAAAGTTGTTCAAAAACAACTCCTCATGGAAGAAGCTCTTTCCTCAGCCCACCCCAAAACAAGCATTTGTATGCTGGGATGTCATTTTACTAGAGTAAGAGCATTGAGCCTATTGTTCATGAAAGTTTTTATGGAAGTTGTATTTTGGATAGACTTCCTGGCAGCAGGGGATGAAAGGAACTAACACGAGCAGCTGTGCCAGTTAACAGCAGGAGCCTCCCCAGACGCCTCGCTCCATACTCAGCAGGATGATTTATATGACAGCACAGTACATACTTATTAAAATCCTAGCAAGTTTCAACACAACAAGTTAAAATTCATGGAAGGGCTACAAGAAGAATGTAATTCTGGATTTTTTCCCTCTCATGATCATGTACTTTGAACCAAAACAGCAAAACACTGTTGCAACTTAAAACTGGCATCCCAAATGCACCTGAGGAGTTGTCACTCCTGCAGAATGAGACTGTGCCCCTTGCCCTTACCTCGGGTGAAAGGAGTGAGGACTGATGGTACAAAACTAAGTGTGCACTGCCTGCTAAGACTATTTTCCACAAGTGTCTGCTTGCTACAATTCCTTGTGCTTCTGAAACTGCATGAAGGGGGTTCTAACATGTTGAATGGATCTGATAATAAACTGATGTAGGATTTGTGCACAGTTTTAATGTATGCTACATTTAAATAATTCAGAATACTTTTTCTGAAAGGGAATCAAATTTTGTATTTGCCACAACTGATTACATTTTGTTGAAGATACTGTTAGTGGTGCAAAATGAAAACCGAGTAAATTCCAGGAAACTCTGCATTGAAGAGGAATATTCCTACTTCCACACTAAAAAGAGAAAAAAATGCTCAATAGACTCAGAGAACTTTCTTGCTTTTATGAGCAGGAAGGCTATAGATATGAAAACAGTGATTATCTAGGGGCTGCTTTCTAATACATAAATTCAGAAGAATCTCATACCTAATGCAGTATCAATTACTAATACAATGTCTAAGCTGTAGATTACTGGGGTAATACTTGCAGAACTGACAGAAATATGGGACTGTGAGATGTGCTGACTGAAATTTAAAGAGACAAAGCAAGCTCCCTTTAAACACACAGTAATGATGAAAACTCTTGAACTGAGAATACATTTTTTCTCCAGAAAAACATCCATGGAACTCCAGGAACACATTCATATATCGAGTTTTTGTACTGTAAGACTAGTGGGGTGTCCTTAGCAAATGGTTCTGATTTGACGTTCTGCAGGATGCTTTCACTGCTAGCAGAACTTTCTTGCCATTGCTGAAACTCTCCATTCACTTTTGTGGGGATGAAAAAAAAGGCTTTGGAAAGGCCTTCTTGAACATTTTGTTGATAACTTGAAGTATTTTTCAAGACATTAACCATATTTGCTTGTGCAGTTTTTCAAAGCATTAATGTAAAAAGAATATTCAGAAATATTATCAGGAAACATAAAAACCCCATTTCTCCTAAAAAATAGTCATTCAGAGGACATTTTCATTCTCAGAGAACATTCTGGGAACGCCACTACATTCAGTCCATGTAAAGGAAGCAGAAGCTGCCATTGTCTGAAGGTTCATGTCAGTATGACACTGAAGTGGTGTCAGGTTCCTTCAGGTTAATGGAAAAATTGATTCTCTACCATCAGAAGCTAGGCTGAGAGGATGATACATGCTTGTGGAATAGCATTAAGTTTTATTGCATGTTCACTGGTAGAAAACATATTCTGGTTTGTTTCCATGGGATTTGCTTCTTTCTGAGTTGTCCATCCATTGTAAATAATCTCTTCCAAGGAAGTAATGTTTTCTGGCTTTTGTGGTTGTTTCATTAGGTCTGTTTTCTTTTTTCTCCCTTCTTCCTTTCATCCATATGGGAAAAGAACTAAAATCAGAAGCATCTTTCATGAAGAATTATGGTACTTGGAATCAAGCAGATGATTTAGGATGTCCTTGTATAATGGTTTCAATTGAAAAATGAGAAGAATTGCTGAACTTGTGTGAATGTCTGTATTTTGGTTGACCCTTTCCCATTTTCCAAAAACACAAAGATGCCCCACTACAATAGTCATAAATTGTCAGTCTGATAATGTCAAGGAAAAATATGCCTTTTTTTTTACTTTTGTTGATGCTCTTACATCCTTGTCTAGGAAGTGCTGAAGATCAGCAAATCTGAGGGATGTTTTAAAAAATATCTGGCTTTTTGTTCCTTCTTGAGCTTGTTTTCATCTTAAAACCCAGGAGAAGAGAACAGGAAGAAAAAATGCTGAACCTCAAGTGACACAAAGATTGGGGTGATGTTGCAAACAGAACAGCCATGTGTGAAGGAAATGGTCCTTCATGGCCCCATTTCAACTCCAGCTTCTTTGATGTGATTCTAGCAAAGTTCAGGAAGAGCAAAACATTGCTGGTTTTCTACACTACAATAGAGAATGTGCCATGGTTTGATTATACAGCTATCCAGACACAAAAACCCCTGTTCCAGTACCCACATTTCCTCTGTTCCCTCAGAACAGAACATCACAACGCTCCATGTTGTTGTTTTGCACCTAACAGAGACAATAATGATTACTGGATTATAAATCTTTGCAGTGCCCCAAAATACTACAGTGTTTGTGTAGTGCATGGATAGAGGATAGAACAGTCATTTACCATTCCATACTAATTTCTGTTGCACTCCTGGTGCCATGTGGGACTTTTTATTAGTCCCTGGAAGAGCAGTGACTGTGAGTTTATGTGGAGGCAGGTAAGTTTCCAGTACTAACCAGCAGAAAAGATGTCCTTTTCCACAATCTACTGCAGGGGCTTTTAGCATAGGGAAGCTAAGAGTATCTGATCCTGTGGAATTTGACCCTTGTCTTGTCAGCCTTACTGCTCTTTCACAGCCAGGTATAGGACACCATTTAATAGCAGGATTATTTTCAACAAAGGCCTGTGGGGGAAAAAAAAGAAAAAATTTTACCATGTAAGATCCGATTTCATCCTTGATATAAAACAAACTGTATACATAGTCCTCCTTTGAAGGAACAAAGAAAAAAAACTATAAGGACTGTCTTGTAGCTACAAGGATAGACTTTTAAATATAGTTATAGAAAGGGAGTAATTGAATTTCCACTCTTTTTTTAGTAACAACAGTACTTCAGACTTACACTAAGAATGAAATTACTTACATTTCAAACAAATGTTCAATCTCTGCAAGTTAATTCCTTTTGTTATGTGGCTTACAGTAAGCTACTATATACACTGGCAATACACTCATTAGCAGAACTGATTCTTTCAGTTGGAAAGAAGGAAAACCTTACTGATTAAATAAAAATCCCCCAATAAACCAGAAATCAGAACTAGACTAACTCAGTGATTTATTTCCCATCTTTTTGGTTAATGTAACAGGCCTTATTTTGTAAAAACTGTATCTAAGAAATGAGGAGAAAAAAGGAACTTAGACTACTTTGCTTCAAACCTATTCTGATCAACAGCCACTTAAAATAAAATATGCAAAAGATGAGTCAGATCTGGTAATTTAATTTTGCATCTCACTGTGCAATAGAGACTTGTTGCAGAGAAAGTACTGTACTGTAAATGAAAAAGATATTCCTCTACCTCTGCCCTGCCACCACTGATAAAGTAGCACATTTCTCAAGACTAGTTCATCACTACACTAGTATAAAAGAAAGCTGAATTAAAAGATTGCTTTTAAAAATAAATTGCAATTATGAAAACAAATACATTAAAAAACCCAGGAAAACCAAATCAAGCTTTCCCACTCCTCTATCCATATACAGCAATCATATCAAGCATTGTACTAGGAAGTTTTTTAAAAGGAATGCAGTAAAAACAATCTGAAAACTTTTAAAATTTCAGATTGCAAACACAAACAACTCTGACTGATTAAAACCTTCATATCACATGTTACAAAAATGAGTTTGGTCAAATTATTTTATTAATACCGCTTTAGGCAACAGACAATGGAAATATGGCTTTTCTACTTAAGCAATACATGAAATGTTCTTTCTTTTTTTTCTCTGTGGTACAGCAAACATCGATATTTTGGTATAGAAGAGCCAATACATATTTGCACATATTTGTTTATGAATTTCTACTTGGAAAGTTACAGTTATATTGCAGCATTTCACATAGAAGCTTTAAGTTACTTTTTATAAAATGGAATAGAGTTCAAGGGTACAAGAACAGTTTGATAATTTACCTTAATGTCAAATTGAAGGTATCGCTTGTCCATCTCCTTGGAAACCACACTTTCTATGATGTCTACAGGCACAAGCTGGAAACAATCATATGCTGGGCAAAAAATGTTGTGAGCTTCACCCTCCTGAATTTTCAGATTCAAAAATCTGCCAGAATTTTGCCAGTCAGTATTTGTGAATAAAAAGTAAAAGTTAAAAGTCTGTTGAGTACTTTGCACTATGTTCACAGGTATTCACAATGATTACTTTTCAAATAGAGAAATAGAAGTACCCCTTTCTGCTTAAAAGAGCTACAAATTTGATGAACAGCATAATTAAAAAACATAACACTGTCATGGTTCAAATGTGAGCATCATCAGCAATATTTAGCCCTATGTTTGTGGTTGCCATCCTTGCCATTTATCACAAAGCTCTGTATTGTTTAATTAAATTGAGCATTACCTCTACCTTAAATCAGAAACAGAATATGTAAGTGTAATTAATCTAGGAAATAATTAATTTAATATGCAATTATTTTCTACAACTGTGCTAATAAAACTAGGCCTGTTTTTGGACATGAATGTCTGAATACAGAACAAGCTGAAAAATCTGCTGAAAGCTGGACTTTAACAGTTGTTGTTTAGTTTCAAAGCTGTAACAGGCTTATTAATCTGACAAGGATGATACCATTCTAATTTAATCATTTAAAGGATAGGCAGTTATTCCAAGGCAGTCACCTGAGATCCTTTAATAGTTAAGGTAGAGATACCTGTCAATCCATCCCATCTTAGATTCGTATCTTAGAGTTGGGTAACCCAGTCCTGGCTATGCTCCAAGTGGCTTAGGAATGACTGGCTCAGAAAGCTGAATTCCACCCTCAGTGTGCCACCACAAACACTTGCCATGGAACTGTGGCTCTGAGCCTGTGGCTCTGAGCTGGCCCCTGTGTCCTGCACAAAGGACACACAGTCCAGCAGCCAAATTAGAAGCACCACGTCAAACCAGTGATCTCTGGTAACTCCTACATCCTGCCCAGGGATTTGCAAGGCAAGAGAAGCACGACTAACAATTTTCTTGCCACCAAAAAGAACTGCCTTTGGAAAGCTCCTATGGAAAAGAAAGTTCTCTTCCTTAGCACCAGGCCTGGGGGTTCATAGGAATGGGGCTGATTGCAGTAGGAATAGCTGTGCAGAAATGGTGCTGTAACAAGACACGACAGGGGTAGAGATCAAGTAGTACAATCTCCTGAATGGGGACACAGATGAATACAAAGCACTGCACACAGATATAATTATTGCTGGGAAATATGATTAATATTTATACTACCATAATTATGCATGTCTGAGTTTTTCACTAGCATGACTACTCTGACCTATGCAGTAACAAGAGCATTGGATTAACAGAACTTCTAAGTGAAATCTACCCTTCAGTTATTAACCTTCACCATAAAGAAATAATTTAAATTGCTTTTCTGATTGGGAAAGGATTCACAATGCCTAAGTTTAGTGTGCTAAACTCAGAGATGGAATTAAGCATGTGCTTAATTTAGAAACTGTAAACCCCAATGCTGCCAACACCACACACACACTCTGATGGAATCAAGAGTAGGCTTATCTATTTACACACAAGCGTAAAACAGTTGATTAAGAATTTTGCTTAGTCAGAACCTAAACAAACATTACATAAGCCTAAACCAGCTGGTAACAGTTATCTGAACGACAACTAAAATGTTCCATAGGTTCAAACCAGCAACTCTTTGAAACCCAAACAGTACTTCAGCATTAGCTGTTTATTTATGGTCTCTGTTCTTTCCTCTTCAACACAGCAAGTATGAAAGTTTCCCACATGATAGACAAGTACAGATACTCACGCCTCCCAGCAAGCTCTGCAGAAGTCATGTCCACAAGGCATATCCACTGGGTCTTCAAACACAGAAATATTACACATGCAAATGTCACACTGTAAATGACAAAAATGCTTTTGATTAAGAAATACCCTAAAGCTTTTTGTATTGTTAGCAGAATGAGTTAGGCTGGAAAATCTCAGCAAAAATTCAAAGCAGCACTCAGTAAGGGAAAACAATCAAGTTGTATCCAGAAAAAAAGTTATTTCAGCTATAGGAATGGGAAAGATTTGTTATCTCTGTTTCTATAAGTCCCTATGCAGAGGGCATATTTTGGGCTGCTTTTTGCAGTGTCCTTGAGCTCAGGAAGTCCTTCACCCTGCAGAGTGTTGGAATCTCAGAGCTCTAGGTGCAAATGGAGCCGTGTTTTTCATCAGCTTCACACACAGGTAGAAGCGAGTTTGGAGATGATAGAGGCTACAGGAAATGTTTAGCATCTCACACAGTCAGGTCTGAATCAAGGTGGAGCAGTTTGAGTGTGCAGCAGCAGCAAATACTTTTAAGAAATTACCTACATATATACAATTTTTTAAAAAAGACTTTGAGGTTTTTGATCAAAATGAAGAGTAAGTTACACTACAAATACTCCAACATAAGATATAATTGCCGAATTATACAGAAGTAGGTACCAAAAGAAAAATAACACTGAATACTGAGACCCTTACTCTGAAAGAGTTTAAGAGTAGGGATGAAAATACTTACTGTTTATGGTTATGTGTGGAAATAACTACCCATGCTCTTCAAGAAATACAAATGGATTTTTCTTTTCATTGAAACAAAGATACCATGAAAATATATTTCAACTTTCAATGCATTAGATATTATATACACATAGGACATTTTCAGAAAGTTAGCCTGTGGTATGCCATTTTAAAAGCACTTACAGCCAAAACAAAATCGAACAAAAAAATAAAGGCCTTTTAAGTGTAAAACTCAGTGAAGATATGTATTATTACTTCATTCATTGAACCTTGTTGTCTTGCCAAAATTAAATATTTTAGAAGTTGACAATGCATTAAAAAATAATCTCTTAAATTTATATGAGCTGAAAATTTTGTTTAAAATGTATCTTTGAAGTAAGGAATTTAATGAAGCCCTGAGTTAAAACATCAAATAAAAACATTTACTAGAACTGTTTATAAAGTAAAATGCAAATGTAAATGTTTATATTGTAAAGTGCAAAACATGTAAAGGAGCTTTATACCTTGTGGCTTTATTTTATCTATTCCTTTTAGTTTTCATTTTCCTGGCAAAATGAGATTTGATAGTTCAGACAAGATTCTTAAACAAACAGGAACATTAAATGTGTAACTCTGGACTTGGATTGAGACACACTAGATCTATAATGGCAATCATCATCCACTCCTGCATTCCTGATCTATGGACCATCAATGGAAAACAAAACACACAATGTAAAACTGAGGATATATAATCTCCTGTTCAACATTTTAATTAGGAATTATTCACGGACAATATTTAACTGCTAATGGAAATTAATGTACAGTAACAATATACCTTCTATACAGCTCCTTTTACAGCGCTTCACAATTAAAGAAATAAAATATTTCTATGCAGGAATGTGAGATCTTAATTTTAATATGAGATTTAGGGGTGATCCATCTAAAAGACTGCATGTAATATTCTAAAAAAAATGCTTAGATCATGGAGCAATAGTTTTATAATGCTGCAGCTGTGGATTATTAAAAAGAGAACTCTGTCTTCCAAAAGAGCCACACTGATTTTAATGAAAGGCGCTTTCATATTTCAAATTTGCAATAGCTTTGTAAACGGCTTGAAGCAGCCCACACATAGTAAAAGTAATTATAAGCTTACAGTACACTAGTGGGCTGACATTTCAAAATGCAGACAAAGACAATTTTGTTTTCTAAAGAAAAAATTTTCAAAAGGCAGGGTTCACAGAACTGCGTACATTCGGGGAAATGGATACAATGAAAGTGAACATCTTGATAGGGATGAGATGAAAAGTTCAAAAGAGCCAAATGCACTGATGTGACTGTAGCTGTCTAAAATGAGAGTTTGTGAATGACAGCCAAGGTAAAAACAGAATGGTTTGTATTTGCCAGATGCTCAACTGTTTTATCATATAGAACGTTTAAGGTGTCAACTTCCCTGTTCACCACTTTTGGAAAGCAAAACATTGTATACTTTCACAAAGGTATTTTTGGCAGCTCCCCTGTCTACACAGGTGCACAGTGTTTAGAAATCAGCTGTTTAGCCCTGCTGGTTTAAGATCTATTTATAAATTTACCACAGCTGTCTCCATGTCTCCTGGTGAGGGGCTGATTTCATCAGGGGAGGTGACAGAGGAGCGAGTAGTGCGCGGCGTTCGCGGAGAAGGGAGCGTGTCCCACGCGTTGTATCCGCTCGGAGGGGGGGTTGGCATCTGAACCCCCGAGCGCTGGCAGCAGTTCTCTGGGTTACACATCCACGCTTCGAGCAACTTCTCCCTGTCCCAGTCTTCAATAAACAAAGAGATACAGAAAATGATGCACCTGACAGTCTTTAAAATATATTCCTAACTGCACCCTCAAAAGAACACTAAACAAAACCAATTAAAATAAATAACTATAATGAAGTGTGATTGAATGGAACTTTAGCCATTACATTTCAGAGAACAAACTCCAAGATAGTATGTAATGCAATGCATTTTTGTAAATAATTGCATCTCTTTTCCCTGTAATATGTCTTAACATTATTTTTGTTATTTATTTACAGCAGTTGTAGTAACTAGAAGACTTGGTTGAAAACCAGAACTGTACTGACTATCACAGATGAAAATATAGCAGCCCTCACACCAAAGAATTTTCATTATTTTTTCATTCTATTAAAAAGTAATTATTTAATATGGATTCCATTTTATCTGTTGTGTTTTTGTTTGTTTATTTTTTAATGAAGCCAGGAAATATAGGAAGAAGACTAAAATTACAAGAAGATTTGTGACTTAATGAGTTTCCACTCCTTATATATATGCATATAAATGATGTGTTTCTAGGGGGGGAAAAATACATCTGAGTACAAAGGAAATTTCATATATTCTCACTACATTTTATTCTATAATTGCTAGTGAATGTTTTACTTGTATTCATAATTAACACTGCCCATTTATATACAAAAAACAACTAGTGAAACAACATATAGTATCTTTAAACTAAATCAAATTTTTCTTCACAACTGTTTGAAGTGCATTCTGTTTCTGATTTCTAAGATTAATACTAAAGATATCTTCAGAATAGCAGTTTTTTCTACCAAAAATATGAAAAAGTTCTCATTTAAGTATAAATCTATCAAATTTCTATACCAATTCGAATCAAAACTCATGAACACTTCATGCATATCAGACAAACTCGAATTGCATAAACTATTAGAAATTTCCCAGTTTTTCCTACTGCTTTAAATAACTATTTTAAAGTTTGGGGATTTTTTTAAGTGCTTGGTACTCCCAAAGAAACATCAATGTTACTAACAAAAGATAT
Source organism: Fringilla coelebs (assembly GCF_963513975.1). Taxonomy (NCBI): domain Eukaryota; kingdom Metazoa; phylum Chordata; class Aves; order Passeriformes; family Fringillidae; genus Fringilla; species Fringilla coelebs. The sequence goes on from NC_140028.1 coordinate 129,953,568, forward strand.
TTTATTTTTATTTAGTTTTATTTTCATAAGGAAAAGATAGTTCTCTTACCCTATATTAGGGCTGGCAAAAAAAGATATGTGTTCTAAGCACCAGACTTAGTAAAAATATTGCCTCTATAAAAAAATTCTTAGAACTGTAGATGATTTATTGATCAGATCCTTACTTATCTAAGCTAAAATATATCACAGATTAGTTTAATTTAATTTGTTTAAAGATATGGACCCACACACTTACACGTCAAAATTTCCAAATTTTATCAGCATTTTTCTCATATTACCCTGAGTTTATAACCTTTCAGAGAGGGGCTGACTGATGTTAAGATACAGATAAAATTTGTTTGACATTTCCTTAACCTTCTTTGTTGCACTGTATCTTTAAAATAGGCAAGGGATAAGACATGTCACTAAATGGATCCGCTTTGCTCTCTTCACCAACTTATGAATTTTAGTAAAACTCAAGGTATATTTGTTGAGTTACCTATTTTTTATCCTGAAATCCATTGCTGTATACTGAATTAGAAGAGAAACAATGTTGAAAAAACACTTGTAAAAAACTGTAAAGTTATCTGCTTTTCTGATTGCCACAATAATATTTTTTAAATCTTGGTTTTAATACTACATACTTCTGTCTCTCAAGTAAAAGAAAAAAGGAAAATACACTCTTAATGTCTGTGTCAATAAATTGATATAGTTGTACAATAAAAGAAAGCAAAATTTGGTGGATTAAATATATGCCTGTAAACTATTAAACTTAGTATATATGTATGATCTTTCCAAGAATTTAAAACATGCTTTTCATACCTTGTGTGAATTAAACCAAGATTTCACATTATTCGTTTGTGAATTTCAAGATTTAATGCAAAAAAAATTACAATTTGTCGTTAGATGTTAACTCTCTAAACCTCTGTAAATACCTGAGTTATTTCCTTTACTAAGCTGAATCAATACAGCTACAGACAAAATAGTTGACTTTCTCATGACTTGCTAATTGTCCGTGCTTCTTTCTGTGCATTGGCCAATTGCATTAAGTTACCAGAACATCACTAAGGCAACATCAGTAGAATGACCTTTCCAACACACACTGATTTCTTCTCAATTTTCAATTCCTGCTTGCTAGATGCTGGCAGACATTTCTCCACCATTTACATCAATCTCACTGATTTTCAACTAATTGCAGACTGAGCTGAGAGTTTGAACAGTATTGCCACAATTTTCCTCTTCAAAATATCTGCACAGGTTACGGAGCCTACTCAGTCAAGTATTTATAATTTTTAGCCTTACTGAGACTATTCTGGGAATACAACATAGCATTCAAATATTGCACATATTTTAAATACAATATAAGAATTAAACAAAGAATCAACATCAATTTATATGCAAGGACTGTGCCTTAAATATTATCATACTGGCACATGCTCATGTTTACTTAACTCAATGTTAAAAGGAACACAAACACCAGCTATGGAAATAATGTAAAAGAGATGAGTTTCAGGTACCACAACTCCTCATAAAAGTGTACTAAAAGCTGTGGGTTTAAAATAATGTCTTTCTATTTCACTTTTCTCTCTCCCATTGACTTTAACAAGGAGCCCACAAAAATAAGAGGGTATGAAAGCTTGATCCAGCAACACAGTGATGAGCACACAGACCATTAACTGCCTGAGTAGTTCCTTTGGCATAAAGTAACAATGCAGATGCTTCAGTAAGCATAAGTTTTGAATCATTGAATCAAAGCCTAAAGCTTACACCGTGTTTCAGAGATACTTTTGTCTTGAGAAAACACACTGAATCCAGTATATGCGCTTTCTGACAACCCCAGTTTAACTTTAACAAGAATACAGACTTATTTCAGTGAAAATAAACGAGTTACAGATATGCACATGGAAAAGCATACCCTGTATGAAAAGTGTAACTATAAAAAATCCTCCAAAGGACATACACTCATATAATTCAAACCCCAAGGCAATTTCCAACCACTTATTACAATGGGCAGACTGCTTTTATTGCAAGAAAAAATAAATTTTAAAATGTTGATTTGGTTTTATACACAAATACATAGTGGCAAAAAAGCAATGGTCAGACAAAACCAGGTTTGATGAATTTGACTTTTTTGACATATAAAACCATGTAAGTTTTACTCCTGTGTCTCTCACCAAAATAGGGTGGTTCTGTTTTCCACACTGCTTAAGTTAAACTGTCTTCAATTATAATTCCTAGTTTGAATGACTTTTCTATCATCTTCCCTGTCTGCCTCAATGTTTTTTGACATACTGCAGCTGTATTTCTTTCTGAAGTACTGTGTGGTCTGTTTCCAGCTATTAACCATTACTTCTCTTTTCCTTGGAAATAAAGCGCAAACATAAAACTGTGGTTTTGAATTTGCTGAAAGCAGTTTTTTTAGCCTTTAAGGTTTGGGATTACCATGTGCCCGAAGTAGAGCCTCTGCAGTAAAGAGTGGGGCTTGAAGCATGTCAGCAGATTCCACGATCAGCATGTCCTTAAGCCTTCGCAGGTCTTGAAGTCTAAGCCCCTCATATGGCTTGAGAAGAAGAAGAAAAAAGATAATTTATGTCTAATGTTTTCAAGTTAGTCTCTAATACAATATTAAGAAGAAAGCATTCAAAGCACTGTTACTGATCACCACATACTGTGAGGCAGTATGGGACAAAATTTGTTCACCATGCACACCAATGACCATGCAGAGCTACATGGAAACACTGTCATTTTGTAATATTTATAGTATGATTTTTGTAAACTTCAAAATCTAAAAACATTTTTCCAGGTATAATGGAGAACTCTCTAAAGTTCTCCATTATAGCAGGAAGCATCTTCAAATGATGAGCTAGCCTAACACTCTCACTCTCTCTCTCCCCCAAGGAAAAGCGAGATTTTCACAGAATCTTGATGAACTTTGATTCAGTGATTAGGTAGGCCTCAGGTATTGTGGAACAGGTATGAGAATGCATGACTAGATTTGAACTAAGGATTTAGAGAAGAGCTAGACAAAGGACAGGTTATCATGCATTGCATATAGATTCTCTGACTATACATTAATGGAGACCCGTTAATTCTGAATTGGTTTGGAGGAGGATACATTGAGACATTAGACAGTGAGAAGTTTGTGAGCAGAATCCAGTATCTGGATCTTCTGAGGCAATATCCACCCTTTCAGAAGCACAGTCAGTCCTGAATGGGACAGATGAGACATGCAATTAGATGATCATAGAAACACTATGAGGGTTGAGGTTGGAAGGGACCTTCAAATGTCATTTGCTCCAGCCTTCCTCCTCAATCAGAGTCAGTCAGAGCCAGCTGCCCTGGACAATGCCCAGATGGCTTTTGGATATCTCCAAGGCTGGGGATATATTGTACATGGAGGTACCAAAACTTTTTGAAGTATGCATGCATACATAGCCAGAAAGCAAGACTGGTTCTGTCCTTGGAAGGTTACAGTAAAAGTCTGCTGTCCCCTTTAAGGATAACAAGCCAAAGGCAGAAGTGATGGAGAGAATGAATACCCTGGGTTTCAAAATGATTTTGTTCTTTTGAGACACCTACCCTAAAAATGTAACTTGCTTCCTGTATTCCAGACATCATAATTAACTCCACAATGTATCTAAAACTTATGACTGACTCACATCAGTTCCTGTTACCTAATCAGTGAAATAAAGAGGTGCTTCTCCATACTAGGAACTTTGTCATCAGCAAGAGTAATGCTCCACAGACCTGCACTGGGTCTCTGCTCTTGTTGAGAAAGCAAGCAAAGCAGAAGAAAAATGACCTGTGAATGTCCTGACCTTATCTTGATTGCTCAAGTTCAGGCAGTTTCTCTATGTCCTTCCAGTGCTGATCATGCATGACTCAGTAAAGGACAATCTGAACGTTAATGGCTTGCACTGAAATAAATCTGGGCCACTTGGATTAACAGCATGCTGGAATTTGACTGACCTTCTTAACTCATTACAAAAGAGATAATTTTTAAAAAACATTTCAGAGAGACAGGGATAGAAACAACTGTGTGCCAGAATGATTATAATTGTGCTGCATGTACAGCAAAAAAAAATAGAAGCAGAATGGTCATGACTGAATCTGAACTCCATTTTGAATTGCAATTGTAAAGGAATCAGCTGTGTCAGCACAACGGTACTCAATTCTTGAAGACTATACACATCATAAGAAAAAATACATTTTCTGTTAAATTTGCAACATATAAGCACATTTTAGGACTTGGTATTTTATCCTAAAATGCAGATATGTTCAGAATTATATTTAACTGATTGGTTATAGGTCAAACACTGCCAAGTATCCCCCCCTGAGTAACAGACTACTATATTACCTCAGCTGGAGCATTCCACAGAACCTAGCAGGGAGCTTTGGATCTTCAGTTTTTAAGAATCCTAATTTTATCTTTTTAAGTAATGAGGGAAATATTCCCTAAGAATGTGTTTGAAACATCAGACATTTGTTTCATAAAATAACATATGAGCCCACAGAAGAAGCTCTAAGTAAATAAATTTTAGACTGGCACTATTAAGGAGGTTAATCTGGAAATTCCAGAGTGAAGACTTATACAAGGGGAACCTTAAAAATGTAATGTGTACAAGACAGTCTTGTAGAGATTTGTGAAGATACAGTCTTTAGTTATGAGGATGCACATCCAGGATGTAATATCACAGGTTTGTTTTTAACTACTTTGAACACTAATGACTTATCTCTGCAAGGCCATAAAGGATTGCATCCATGTAAAGGATTTTGATTACAGTTTATGATGCTTGGTGACCTCCTTTAATGGTCATTTATGGAGGAACTCTTTATTGGCATTTGCTGCGAAAAATACATTGTTCAATATTAGCATTATTTAACTATATAATGATTTTGAAATATACTATAAGACTTACTACTTTAATGTATTGCTGAGCTTCTCACTACAGATTGCAACACTTCTGTATTTTCAAAAGCCCTTCTTTGAAATTCTTTTCTTCTCCAATTCTTACTACTAACATTTAGATATCATAAATTATACTTTTTTTTCTCCTGAAAGTACTTTTAGTATGTAAGCTGATTATTTTAACACTTCATTTCAAACGATTATTACCTTCTTCACTTTTAAAGCCCCATTAAAATAGACAGGGGCAAAGTAACTCTGCTACAGTGATGACTGTATAATTAAATGGTGACAAAACACTTCGTGTAAACATCCTTCCTTATGGGTGGATGGAGTTCTGCAGTTAATGGAGTAATATATTAAAAAATTACTTATACTCCATTTAACTCATTCAAGTAAAATTATATGCACTATATGTATATTGAGACTACATATATCTTAAGAAAATGTAGTCCCCTTCTCTCCTTTCACTTCATAAACCATTCTCTATCTGTAGAGATAAAATAAATTTGAATAATTTAAGATAACTCTTTGTACTAATCATATTTATATTACTTATATATTTATGTGACATCAATTCAGGAATTGGAAAAATCATTCCAATTTTATACACTCAGTAAATCTATGATACACTCACTAGCAGTGTATTTCTTCAGTATTCAGTGGAACATATGAATGAAGAAATGAAGAAATTATATATTTTGCTATTGCATGAGGTAATTCACAGGTCTGACTGAGAGCCAAAACTGTTCTGGATGATCTGCTCTGAGGTACTGCTCATTCCCAGGTGTTTCTTATATAAATTTAAAACATTACAGGATTTGTTTGAAAGGAAGGACCCTTTCAGGCTGAGCACTCCCAGGGATACATCACCAAGACAAATATGCTCTCGTGCTACAACAAATCGCAATGTAAAAGACTGCGCAAAAGAACAACCAAAATCTATAAAACCAGCTTAAGAACAAGCACTTCATGTCATATTATTTAGTGGATCTTCAATTAGATTTAAAAGATAGATTTAGATTTTACATAGCAAAGATTTTTTTCTGAGATTATTCAACAAACTAAGAGCAAAGAATCAAGTAAAGAAGGATTGTATTCTCCTGTAAACATGGCAGGCTCTGAAGGGGAGATACTGGGTACTATCATTCCAGAGACTACTGTGCAGATCTTAAACACTGGAGTTAAGCCCATTTAGCTGTTCTGCCTAGGAAGAAATCCTATTCATGGCTTTCAAATGTTTTATCTTTTCCTGTAACCTTCATTAAAAAGATGCAGTTCCTTTGAAAAATGCATTTCTTACAGTTCAAAGTTTTTTAATTATTCATGAATGAATATTTTCTGTTTTGGAAGGATGTTGAATGGCAACAATTACAAGCTGAATACTATGCTAAACAAGCATTTTGTACACTCCATCCCTCAGTGTTTAATAATATATAAAAGTGAAACAGAGAGAAAAAAAGTAGAGGATCATCCTTGAGAGGCAATTTTGGTGAAGCATCTGTGCTCTAGGGCTTTTGAGAGGCATCACCATAGGCAGTGGTAAGTGCAGCTGTCACTGCCCATCCCAGACATTTGTATACCGACTTGGAGGATGAGGACATGCAGTCATTTGGACTGCAGCTCAGTGCAACTCTTCCCAAGGCAGTTTTTTCAACTGGTTTTAGCCACTCTGAGGGCTAGGACTGAAAGATTAACTTCTCCTGGCTACATGCTCTTAGCATCTCCCTTGTGCCAGCACTTACTCTCTTAGAGATAAGATGTTAGAGAAATAACCCCACTGGAAAGTCATAAAGAAAGGGGAAAAAATCAGCAGGGAGAATGTGAAGACATAATTGCTCAATGTAAATCCCCAAGGTCATCAATTGGTGTACCAAATTCCAGGCTGACATTTTTTGGCTTGTGAACATTTAGAACACATGGGAAAGCTGCCCTGGTATGTGAAATGGACAACTGTACAGTCCCTTGTATCAAGGCTTTCAGCTGGTTTTGCTCAGCATCTACCTTAAACAGGCATGAGACAACATCTTCTCTTGCAGAAAAGCCTATTCGAGTGGCTCTTGATTTGTCCCACCCAAATTTGTTCCTTGTCTTCTTACCTGTGCTGGTATATATGCCAGCAAACCCCTGGTATAAATATGATGATAACAATTATTCAACTTAAATAATACAGTTACATATTGCCACTCTTTAATTTTTTTTTCTTCTTTTAAGCCAAAACATCACTATGATCCAGCTGAAAACATAACCCTCCAAATAGTTCCACTTGCATAACCAAAGGAGTGGCAAACTGCAGTTGTGGTAAGAAACTGCTGCAGACTTTTGAAATGTTTCTGCCAAGACAGAATGTAAGTTCAAACTCTCTTCTTACAATTTGGATGCCTCTACACGGAAATATTCAGAGAAATTAAAATGAGTTAATTACATTTGCTATTTCAATGTACTAAGTACATTAAACCTCATCTCTAAATGTCTCATCTAGGAATAAACTATCTAATTAAGGCTGTTTATAGTTGAATTTATCCAAGAAAAAATGGTTAAAAAATTAAATGGACACTACAAGGACTTTCTTACTTTCAAATAAAAGTGACAACAAGTGGCATTTTTCAGGGGAACAGTTAATGTGATCTGAGCCTATTCAGTATTTTCTTTTAAACATCATTAGGTCATAAATGGGCCCAGTTAGTAAAAGACCAAGCCACGCTATTTCTGAAGGGCGTAGCCATAGAAAAATCTATTGTCCTTTAATTTAAACAGAATTTGTAATATTTACTGAATTATATAATTTATATATGTATTCTTATTTAGAATTTTAGTTAACTAAAATCTGGTCTTTTAAATTATCTTTATGGAATCACAGTTGCCTTTAAGGCATAACAAAATTCAAGCCAATTTTCTGTCAGTGAATTGTCTCTCTCTTTCAAAAGTTTACTTGGAAGTAACACCACTTGTTATTACCTGTTTTTCATACAAACTCTGGTATGCAGTAGCTTCAGGCATCATTTTATAAAACAAGAAAGTAAATGCACTATGTTGAAGTCCTGCACTAGTCAGTTTTGACTGTTTTTTGTAACATTCAACCCAGTCTCAGTCCAGGAAGATCCAGGAAAAGTCTCCCCACCCTATTCCACAGATCTTCTCCTTTTCAGAATTTCGTTTGTCCTAATTTTTGAGACAAAAAGGCATCTTAAGAAATTTTTAAAAAATTAAATAATATTTGGTTTAGAGAAACTTTCTGAGCTTACTGGCCTCACTGTATCTCTTCCAGCCTCACAGCCCACAAGACAGTCCACATAATTAAGATATGAATAAAATTTCTGTTTACTTTTGACAATGCACTTGTTATGTTCTCAGAGCTTAACTTGAAAATTATACAGAGCTGTGCTAAAACTGTTTACAAAGTACAAAGTACAGTACCTACTGAAATACTTGTAGACTTGTGTCACAGTGTAACTGCTACAAGTATAAATGTGCAAAATACTTCAGAATTAAAGTATCCTCTGACCTCTTTTTTGTCTAAAGCAGCATACTCAGCTTCAATGCTTTCAGCTTCAGGATCACGTGAAAATACCATTCGAGATTCCAGGTTAAGAGCCAGCTCTTTGTGGTGCTGTTTCTCTGCACAGTCACATGGGGTATCTTTATTTTCATTTTCTGCAAACAAATCTCCACCATGTTTAACTAGAAGCTGAAAAATAAAATGGCAAAGTAAGCAGTTATTTATTAGCAACTCTAATATCACCCTGAAGAAAAGGCATGTGAGTTAAGAAGAAAACAAAAAAATATAACAAGAAGAATAGAACAATTATTACAATAATAATAATAATGGTCTTTAGAAACAATGATTATCTATTGTTATGAAATAAATTACTGCTTGCTCTCACACATAATTATATCTATATCCACAGTAATTCCACAGAACCACAAACTCTAAGAAACACATTACAAGGTAATGTTGCACAATATATTAGCTAGGTTTTAACGACTAAAATTCTGCTTTACTGATGTGGTCAGTGCCATACAGAGAATGAGGGGTCTGAGGCCCTCGAGCATGTGTCAAGATGGAGCTAAAAACACCTTTAAATATTCTTTCTACATGGGTACAACTCCACCATTTGTACACTGACAGAAAAGAAGAGATTCCTTGGGTAGGACAGATCAGAGGATACTCATTCACAGGGAGCACAAAATACTACTGACAGCTCTACTTTTTTTTGAGAACTTGAAAAAAGTGAAATGAAATAATGCTAATTCTGGCAATTCTAATACAGTGCAGTATTGTGCCATTTCACCAGCCTTGTTTCTTGCCAGTTGCCCTCCCAAAATGCAGTCTCCAACTATTAAACCTTTGTGCTGCTCTCCTTAACTTGCTAATTTGGTCTCCTGCTATAAACTGACCTGATGCAAGGACAGCATATGCAAGGACAGCATATGCCACAGATTTTAAAGGCCCAGGTGGACCATTCTGCTGATTTATTATGACACCTTTATATCATTACTAAAATGATTCATCTTGTTTCTAAATAAAGTCTATAAACATTATCTTGCCTTCAGAGCATGATGTCTGAAACAACACTATCCAGGGTACTTAAAAACTCAGGTTATAATTTTTGTACTTCTAAAAACCCCAAAGCTTCTCTAAAATTATCTCTTCTTCATATACACATTTTAGATCATGATCAGATTTTCCTTAATTTTTTCTTCAGTAGAAGAGAAAATTTCCTTCATCTCTCACTGCAGAATACAGAATGTCTTTGTCAAACCTGGAATCATTCTTGTAGATTTGGGAACCTTTCCCACAATCTTCAAAATAAAAAAAAAAAAAGCAAACCCAAAAGTACCACAAACGAGTGCAACTACAAGATTTAGTTGAGAAGATATTAGTGTCACTGTGTATTTGATCTTCATAGCAGAGTCTCAGGCAGAAATACAGAAGATACTGGGACAATAACCAAGATACACAGCCAACAGTTAACCTTTGTTCTATCTAAACTTCTTAACATTGCCAAAACTTTGTTAACCTGAGTATCATATTCTGTCTGTTCATTTTAACCCCTAAGAGAAATTTAACTGAGGCAACTGAGACACCTTCTGAGGAAAAAGAATAATAAATATATTTGAAAGAACATTCCATAGACTCATGCAGCTCAAAATCAAAACTGAAAGATGAGGAATATGTAAAGCAACAAGTTTTTAATAATGATGCCACATTTCTCTAGAAGCACTGTTAAAAAGTCTTGTCTTGCTTGAGTGAGATTAATAATCTAAACAATCATATTAGCAATTTAAACAATGTAAAAGTGCCATTTAATATTCCAAATATACTGTGATAATGTGGAATGTATCTGCATAAAACCAAATCTGTTCAGCACAAAAGTTATTATTGTCTATTCAGTAGTTTGAGGTAAGCACATAATTTTACCCAAACTATCTTTAGCAATGGGTTCCACACAGCTGTTCTGCTTAAAGATCTAACACATGTGAATGGAGCAGTATCAAGACTGCACATTTGACTATCCACTTGGAACAAGTCAAGTTGTAGGTACTTCACCCAAGAGGATCTATATTTGGGGTTTCCTTTTCTTATTTGGGTGTGTTGGAGATAGGCAAAGATACAGATCTGGGGTTTTTCTGAAAAGAGGTGGAAAGTAAAGGAGACAGTAAAAAGGAATGCTGCTCTGAAGTGAGAATAACCACCACAAAAAATGGGAAAAAGGCACTCCTGGGGTTCTAAGAGACCTTCAGTTTCTGGAGAGAGGGTGGACAGCTTGAGGATTAGGATCAGGTTTTTTGTCTCTCTATTTTTTTTTTGTTTTGTTAAGAATTTTAATCCTCAAATACTTCTAGGAACAAAGAGGTAATTGTTAAACTCCTTCACTCTTTTACTGATCTCTTGGTTTCAGGCTTGGTGAAGGCATGTAGTGTTTCTGTTCATAAACCTGTTCCTGCTGAAGGAGTTAGAAGGACTACAGACCCCAGACTGGAGAATTTAGGATATCTCAGATCCAAGGTCTTCTATCCCATGGTAGGGCAAATAAAGAAGTTTGAACTTGGGGGTGCACACTGCATTTTTAATGCAGAAACCTTGATTAGCTAGGACTACATAACTCTGGCCAACAACAATCCATGTGGATCAGACTATAAATTCTTCTTCAAAGACAAACTGGAAGCAAATTAGAGTCAGAAATGGTTTACTCAATTACAATAGGTATTGTCAAGACAACATAACCCATATAATTAAATGGGCAACTAGCAGTCTAGTACCTGGATTTATCAAATGAATCACATTACAGACACTGAGAAATAGAACCATAATTTGTAAAGAACCACAAACCATGAACTTTTATGAGGAGTTTTGACTTCAGTCTGCAGTTAAAAGCTGCAGCCCAGCTCCAGAGCCACAATTCACTCTGCAGCAGCTGTGACTCTTTCTAACATTACAGCCTGCCTGGATTTTACTGCAGGAGCCCACTTGCTTCAGGCTCTTGAAATTGAAACTTTTTTAACTGGTGTGTCTATCTCTAACACCACTGTATAGCACCATGCAGGGACATGAAGGCTGAAACAGGCAGAAGACTCCTTGCTCAAATCCCTTGTAAATCTGAAGTCTAAGTTTGTTAATACTAGATATTGAAATATGTTGTAAACTTGTTACTAAAATTTTCTTCTGTTTACCATTTCTCTACCAGAAACAACCTTTCTTATGTGAAATAATTTTATGTATGTGTTTTTCAGCAACACTTTTCAGAGATCATTTGATGCTAATTGCTATCTCCCATTTTCTCATATGAAATGCACATTTGTCCTCTATCATAATAATGTAAATAAAAATATGTTGAAAAGCAAGTGTCTCATCTTAAGGAAGGATAGGTAAAGCACCTGTGAGTGAAATGCCTACAGGCAGAATTTATCAGGAAGTTGTATCAAATAAGTGGCACTGAAACAAGAGAACATGAGCAACTTATATAGTCCTTTGCATTTAGTTTCTTTACCAAATCTGAAAGAATAAAAATTTGGCAATCAACATAAAAACAGTAGTAACACAGACCTAGGATATAGCCTGATATTTGTTTACAAATAAATTACGTCACAAGAGGCTCTAAATCAGTTTTAAAACCATGACTTATTTTGGATGAAAGAAAGAGCCAGACAACACTCTATGTCATTCAGTTACCATGTATATAGTTAACTGGGTCTGAGCATACTTCAACTAGCAAAGACTGCATGGTGACTTGCCTCCCTGGTGAAAATCACTAAGTATGTAAATAATTTCCAAGCACATGTTGTAGGCAAACTGCTGGTGTGGAGCTTGAGGAGCTATAACAACATGGGGCAGCAGAAAGGGAAGGTAAAGGGGCAAGGTTCAGGCTGTATTACTGGAGCATCCAACAGCAGCATCCTCTTAACTCCTCTCAGCACCGAGCAGAGAACCAGAGAGGCAGAATCTTAAATAATAGCATAGAAAATGGCAACAGGAAGCTGAGTTTTCATTCATTAGAAGCTCAAAAAAGTAAGTATGATCTGTATACTAACAGAATGGAAGAAGGGTTGGATATTGGAAATAAAAACACACTATCTGAACTTCTATAGAAAGGACTAATGAAAAACCAGAAGGTAAAGAAGAACAGTCAGTTCTGGCGGGTGTATAGCTGAGGCTGGGAAATTGAAATGACAAACTTAAATATTTCCAGACAATATCTGGAAACTTGGTAGAATACAATCAGCAAGCATAGTGTGAGAATCATAGAGAAGGTGATGCTATATACTGTTTTTTAAATAAACCCCAAACAAACTGATAAATAAACAAACTAACTCTATCAGGAATACAATTCTGTAATTAAAAGAAGAAGAAGAAGAAAAAAAAGGCTTTGGTGAATGACCTGACTAAAACCATAACAATAAAGGTAACATGGCTACTAAGAATAGAAGTGCTGCAAGGAAGAAAACACAAAATAAAGGGAGCTTCTGTCACTGCATCTCCCAAGTATATTTAGAAAATATATAAGCTAATAAAGGACTCTTAAATTAAAATTTCAGACTGCATAGGTGACTAGATAATAGACAAAACAGTCAGCAAACACATGAGAAGAGAAGCAACTCCTGATTTCATCCAGAGTAAGACCTAATTCAAAATGTTGCTATCAAAGAACCAATCACTAACAATTCCCAAGGATTCATTAAACTTGCAGAAGCAGTAAAAAGACAAGAAATCCACTGCCTACTTTCAAAAACTGGTACTAAGCAAGTGTGGAAAAAATTCCAGAAACATCAGAAGAATCTGTGAAGAGAGAAAAACAGGACAGAATTGTATGGAAAATAAGAAGCTGAAGTTGTCTCCAGATTAAGAATATGTAAAGAACAAAGTCTGGGAAAGGTAAATGCAAAATCACAATAAACAAGACTCTGACCGTTTTTTGAGCTGTATACCATATGCATAAAAATGCAGAATAAATAATTTTAAAACATCACACAGTAAATCTTTCAATGTTTTTGTAAAGTTGGTTGCTGGACAAAGTGTAAAAGCAATATCATATTACATATAGCAGAAAATTGGTATGAAGTGTCAGATTCTCTGTGGATGTACTACACACACTTTATGAAGGACATAAAAGAAAGTCTTTCAAATTGAAGTCTCAGCACAAGAGGTTCTAGAAAAATCAATAAACCAAATACTAATATAAATACCCAGCATCAGATGGTACTTGTATTCATGAGTCCTAATGAAACTCAAATACGAAACTTCTGAACTATTTATTAGAATATGCAGCTTACTGATTAAATCTCTCACGGTACAAAATTAGAAGATGGTAAAAGTAACACCAATACTTAAAAACAGCTCCAGAGAATATTAAGAAAGATCATCAGGTTTTTACTTCAGAGAGAGGTCACTAGTGAAGTCCCAGAGGTTCTGGGACATGACTGTTTAAGATATGAAGTTGTAATCTAGAAGAGAAGGTGAAAAAAGAGGTGCTAAACTTTGCTGATGATGCTAAGTTACTGAGCACAGTTTGAATAAACACGAAATTATGAAAAGAAGAAAAAAAAAGTAAACTTCACATGCAAATGCTGAACTCTGAAGTAATTGTTGCCATTGAAAAAACAAATCTTGATGTTAAAATAGGCAGACTTATGAAGATGTTAGGTGTTTTTGAAAATGTTAGATGTCTGCTCCTGTTCTTTATATCAAATTACCAGCACAATTAAATACTAGTTCTCATTACTTGATATAGTTTAAAAATAAATCTAAGGCAAGATGTTTGAAAGTCGTTCCAAATTAGTCATTACTATCCACTACTTTCACAAACATTAAAAAAGCTGGACACTGTTAATTAAAGACATCAATTCTGTTCTTGAAACATGGACAGCATTTCCAGTCTCATCTGCAAAGCAAAATAAAAAGAGCTCTAATTTTCTCTCAGGTTGTTATTTCACTTCTCTTTACACAGGATAGGATAGGATGCCTATGCCTACCTTGAAAGCTTTTTCTCCACTGTTAGAGTCATGTAATTAATTCCAATTTTTATATGCCTACATGAGTCTTCTTCATGTTGAGGAGTTATTTTCATGAAGTTAATGTACATGTAATCAATTTCTTTCATTTTTCTCTACAGTGTATGTTTTGGGATGTTTATCTTTGCAGTTTTTCCAATTAACAGTTAATTCAATATAACATAACAGATTCCCTCCCCTACAAAAAAAAAACTTTATGAAACATGGTGCATGTCAATTCCTCATAACATATATAAACTTATAGATGAACTTTTACCTCAACACAGGTTTTCATCCCTGAGGCAGCAGCATAGTGCAAAGGTGTATTTTTTTTGTTATCAACAGCATCAATGGCTGCTCGTTCATACTGTCCTTCATCCAGCTTTGCTCCCTTCCACTTCAGGATCATCTGCAGACAATCAGCTCTTCTGCAGTCGTCTTCTGAGGGTCGTGTCAGGCGAGGATGAAGAGCTCCCTCTGAGATCATGATCTGAGGTCCCATACACAGTAAGTGCATAGATGTCTCATTGTGCACATTCCTTTTATTTGGGTTACCATCTCGAACAAAAAGGAACGTTCTGCAACGGGGGAAAGAAATAGAAGAAAACGAATTAGCAAACAATTCCATTCATTTCCTTGAAGTGGGAATGGTGGATTATGGATTACTCTCCTTCTTGCAAAGATTTTGATCACCCACACTAGTGACAAATGTTCTTTAACAGAGAAATGTGACCATGATCGCACGGGTCTCAGAATGAGGGAAGAGATGAGAAAGTTGACTCCATGTTCAGAAGCCTTGGTTTATTATTTTATGATATATATTATATGAAAAGAATAGAAGGAAGGATTTCATCAGATGGCTTAGCTAAGAATAGAAAAAGAATGAATAACAAAGGTTCAGACTGACCGAAACAGTCCGAGACAGCTGGACTGTGATTGGCCATTAACTGGAAATAACCACAGGACACCAATCACAGATCCACCTGTTGCATTCCACAGCAGCAGATAAGAATAGTTTACATTTTGTTCCTGAGGCCTCTCAGCTTCTCAGGAGGAAAAATCCTAAGGAAAGGATTTTTCATAAAATATCATGGCTACAGAGAAATACTACTGGACAGCTCTCCTCCTTCTCTCTTAGGAGTCAAGAGCCAAGACCTGGATGAACTATTGAAATATCACTAAATACCATACACAATTACTTTGTCAGGATATGAGAAAGTTTATTCTACAATTCTGTGTTGCATTGTGATAAATGTTTTAAAGGCACAGGATTGATGAAACAGGTACTTTATTTCTTTTGCTCTGTCCTGAATAGTCGTGCATTTGGTAGTTTGCAAATAGGTAATGACAGAGCAATTTGTAAAAAATTCATTCTCCTTTGCCATATCTTTAGTCAGATGTAAATGCAGCACTTACTACTTAAAATATTATAAATACTATTCCTGCCAGCACTGCATGCATTCAGGAATGACTATTGACTTTTTCAATATGGAAGTACAACATAATGCAAACTCTACCCTATAAAGGTGACAGAAGCTGGCAAGAATTTAAATGTTCTCTTGAATACTTTAGAGCCAGTTCAAAGTGGACCAGCAAAAAGAATCACCTTAGGAATGAAAGGCTGATTCTTAGAATCACAACAATCTCTGAATCCTAACAACACCTGAGACAATGCAGCTCCCTTGCTGCTTCTTGCCAGCAAGCATTACAGAAATTACAATCCAGATCTGAAATGGAAAAAACTGAGACAAATCACACAAGCCCTGCGCATCCAAATGTGCTTTAGCTTTTTGAGGTATACAATTTTTTTTTTTAAGGGAGAGTAAATGGTAGGCAATGACAGAGAGGAAAGATCACCTCTTTGAAGGGCTGGGACTGGGGTCAGAGAGACAGCAATGGTAAAAGAACTCCATGTGAAACGAGGAGTAACAGGTATTGTTCCTGTTCCCTCAGGCTCCCAGGAAGTAATACCAAGATACATCTGAAGCATGGCACATACATTCAAGAAGTCACTGCAAAATGCCTGCACTGCTCCCATAAACCCCCTCACATAAAAAGCCTGCACAAGTCACTGTATGACTCCTCTCCAGGCTGTTCCCTGATTCCAAACAGCTTGCAAATATTAAAAAAAACCCAGTTATTCTGGAACCCCATTAAGTTAGTGCAGGGAACCAGGTTCCACCCTCCCTGACCCCACCCCTAAGACTAATAAAAACCAGTTTCAACCACTTCAGGCAGCTCAGCCACCTAAAAGCAGGTGCTGCCTACATACGAAATCAGATAATACTGCTTCTGGTGAACAGTGCTGAGAAGAACTTGACAAACTTACTCAATGTGACAAAAAAAAAAGTTATTTATCTCAATTATTGCCTTATGCTATAGCTACAAGTGTAAATACCATTTCCTCTTTCTGTTGTCCCTGCATACATACCACCTTTCTCTCTCTCAGAGTACACTCATGCTTTGTTCAGAACAAAGAATAATCCTGAAACTATTTTATTAATAAAGGAAGAGGCTATACAGTGTATGTGGGAATTTCCCTTTCAGACATTATTGAAAATAGTCTGGACAAGTATTGAGTAGAAAAAACTAGGCAGAGATGATCTGGTCCTGCAATGGAAGAATGTCTTGATAGCTGTTTGGTCAGTTGGGTTTCTGTCCTTTCTTCCTCCTGAAAATCTGAGCGGTTTGAATTTAAAATAAAGCTTATTATTAAAACACCATTCTTTTAAATATATGGCAACAAAGTATTCAGAGGAAAACACAAAACAGTCTCCTCTATGTTGCCCTATTTTGACAGCAAAAATGTTCCTTAGAGAAATCTCTCTTTCATTCCATGATAGCTGTCATGATAGATGCATTTTTTATGAAATATGAGTACACCAAACTTGCGATTAAAGATCTTATCAAAAAAAGTAACAGCATATTTTGTTTCCTTGAGTCTTTTTGTTTGTTTTCAGAGGCAAGGGATTTAGCTACACAGGCAAAATTCTTCAGAGTCAATTACATGAAATGGTAAGACTAACCAGTATCAAACACTATCCAAAGTGCATTTGTTTGCTTGTATTAGCTTTACAGGGTATTAAATTAGAGACTGAAAGAAAGGAGGGGAAGGAAGGCGGGAAAGTCAAAGACAAAAGAGAAATGAGAAGGAGAGAGAGAAGAAGATGGGGACAAGAAGATAGATTCTGTAGAGGCACTTGGATATGATCAGCTCTTCAGCATAAGGGGAAGTCAAGCCAGTCCTGAAAAGCCCAGCCAAACCCATGACTTAAAGTTCAGAAATTACAAGTAACCAAAAATGGGCAAATAATACATTTTACATCCACAGATTCATTACTCAACAAGGCTCCATTTTTAACAGTGGTATTTTGTGCATAAGACTTTCACAGAGCAGTGCTGTAGATCCCTGCAATTTGGCTCACAACTTCAGAGGCATAAGAAGCTAAATTTTGCCTGGAAATGTACTGATAGAGTGAAAATATGCATTGCCTATGGGAAATATCACTTAACCACAAGGCAGACAGACTTTACTCTAGTTGCAGTTTCCAGATTTTGCTGCAATCTGTAGCACTTTGCAGAATCCAAACTTGAGGTGACAAAAGTATCATAAAAGTGTTGAAAAAGTGACAAAAAGGAAAGGGCTATAACACTCACACCTACTACTATCTGTATTTGCAAAAAAACAGCAAGAAACTCAGGATCACAAGGCTGGGAACTTGAATAATAAACAACTGGGACATGTCCTCACTTGGGGAAACTAACAACACAACTATTTCTTCAGGTTTGGATAAAATCTTTGATGTTTGGGGCATGAAAACCACCATATTTACAGTTTATTTCTCCCTCTAAACAAATGCTATATATAGATACACATTGCTGGGACTAGATGATCTTTAAGATCTCTTCCAATCCAAACCATTCTGTGATTCTGTGCTCTATTTGTATGCATAAAAACATGCAAAAATACGCTCACGTGTGGAAAAATAAAAATTAAAAACTGGTGTAAAATGAAATTATGAAACTAGTTCTGACAGCTGGAGGCTAAAGCATGTCTGAATGCTCAAAGACAGTGAAAGTAACAATTTTTGAAAGCAAAACAGTGACACATACTGTATAAAGTAGACAGCCCTTGTAAGTACAGCTTGCTAAAGAAAGTTACGCTGCAAACTCCAGTGCAGGCATGAACTTAAAGCTCACGGCTTTAAGAGAAGCATTAGTATTAATAGAAGAATTTTAAGAGCATTAAGAGAAGCATGGGTAAGCCAAGAGTTAAAACAACACATAGAAGAGCCAAGTCATGTTATCCACTAATTTAAAGCTCATTTGCAATGACTTAATTCATACTATTATTGAATCATTCAGCTTTCAACACAGTAGGCCAATACTGATGCATTCAACTTGGAATAACTATGATTATTTCACTAAAAGTACTTTTCTCCCAAGTATACTATAAGAAAACAACCACAGTATACTAGTAACCACTGGAAGAAATCTTTTTAGTCATTACTGTTTTAAATAATTTTGGGAAGAGTACTGTTTTTTACCTGATACTGAAAGCCACATCCAGTAAATATAATTATTGTTATTCATTGTACAGAGTTAGAAAGTTCTTTATTAGTACTTCCAAGTTTCTTTTCTGTTTCACTAGGATTCTTAAGTATTTCTTACATTAATCCTTACATTTGTTATATTGCAGGCCAAAGAAAAATTATGCTTTACTTATGGTTCCTACATCTGTTAGGAGGAACAGCAGCATCAAAACAGAGATGAAACAATTCCTAATGCAAAAATGTATCAATTACTTCTGTAAGTTTCTTGTAACCAGAGCACTATTGTTTTTATTTATGAGTTACTTAAGTTTAGCATTCCCTTGGACAGTCAGGAATACTGTTTCCAAGATCCCATGCCTCTTCTGGCTTTTATTTCAATATTCTGAGTGGGATTTCAAAAGAAATAGAGCTGAATGCCAAATCAGAAGTGGCTTCCACTGAAGCTGGCTGCTTCCCAGCAGCTTTTGTGACAGTCCTCTGTAAAGCAAAATCTGTGTGATTTGCATCTCTTTCTCTGCCCTTTCTTATATACATCTCTTGATGGCTAGAACTAATTCTAGGTGCTATCCTTCCAGCCTTGTCTCCAAATCCTTCCTGTGAACACAGATTTTTTCTGAGACCATCCATGCTTAATTCTCTTCCCACATAAATGTTGCCTATTAGTTTTAGATTGGTGTCAGACAAATGTGAGATGAAATAATAAACATGAAACTTCCAACAAGTGTGTTCATTGTCACCTTTTAAACACACAGCTTTGTATTTCTGCACAGGACAACTATCTTTGTATCAGTTTGTAAATGACCTGGCAGTGTATGCTATCTAGTGTTGATATTATTTAAATAGCAATAATGAAGAAATTACACAGTGATTTGCATCATTTATATTTCTTAAAAACCATAAATGTATTACAGAAATTATCTCATCTTTATCTCTCCCACCATAAAAATGTTTTCAATTTGTATGTCCCCTTATCTTTAATGACATTATTTTCCTTACATGTCCCAATGACGTAACTTTATTACATTAAACAGAAAAAAAAAAAGTGTGAATTTAAAAAAATCAAATCATCCATGATCTGTACCTTGGCCAAAAGGAAAACTGCGCCTATATACAATGTCACTGAATATTTTGCTTGGATTTTGCAATTAGATATAAAAATTAATGAGTTATTTCTGGAAAATTTGAGCCAACAGATCTGTCTGGTAAGGAAGGCACATGTGCCTCTAACCCCAGGGTGAAGTGAAGCCATTTGACACAATGATCCAGTATTTACCAATCAACTCGACAGAGTCACAAACTCTACCTGGCAACAAAATTAGTTGAAATAAAGATGTGGTCATTCTGGTTGGCAAGGGCCAAAGCTGTACTCCTCTACAAACCAAACAAAATTTTACTTTGCCTGTGGTAAAATGTTCACGATGGCTCTACTAAGGAGAACAGACAATATAGAATAAAAAACCTTTAAGAGTGTACTGCATTAATAGATCTCATTTCACCAATCACTAACAAGGAGTCTTACTCTGCAATGTGTGATTTCCACCAAGGAAAGTAAAATTAGAACAGTTTCCTCTGGGTGCAAAAAAACCTAGCAGCAAGAAGAAGCAATAACACACTCAAGAGTGGCAGCTGTAACTGGAGAGCAAAGGCTCTGCTGTGAGCAACAAACTCATAAGCATCATGTCTCTTTAACCTACTAAGGTTAAAATAATCGAAGTCAGACAGAAAAAAGTCAGCTTTGAAACCTAAAAACACAGCAGCTGACTTGCTCTGATCTTTGCTTGTAGATCAGACTGTGATTAGGATAAAGTCTACTTTCTGTTTCGCATTTTGTGAGGAAGTCATGAGGAACGCCAGGGGAGATACCTTGGGAGGCCAGACACATCTGCTCAGTGAGAACTGCTTTTAACTGAGATTTTGAGCTCTAGGGAAAGGAAAACAATGAAGTCAGCCAGATAAAGGTCTGAGTTTTTCAGCCTGCCTTAGTGTACTTTAGAAGACAGTGCCCAACTGGGTGGCAGCCTTTGAGGAACAAAGCAAATGCTACTGCTGCTACTTCACATCTGCAACTGCTCCTCTAAGTGTTTCCTCTGGTTTTTCTGTCTTTGGCAGTTTTTTCCAGGATTTAGTCACAGCAAAAACCTGATCACTTTTAAAGGCTTCCTATTTATACTTTGTCCATCATCTTGACATCTTTTTAGAATGACTATGATGAAAATGACCTTATAAAATACTATTTTCTACCACCCAGTCAGATGCTCTGCTACTGAAATCAGGGCACTTCAATTCACTTGGACCTCCTGCTTCTTTATAATCATGCCCAAAAAGCCCTGAGAGATCATATTCTTCATTTATTATTCTCCTTCATCTAATCAAGATCTCCCTACAGTATTTCATATTCCAACGAATTTGAAAGGTGACCAAGACTTACAACAACACAAAATAACTAATCTAAAAAGGACCTTACAGAACCAATTCAGCAGCTGAGTGCAATGACAACAAAGCAATCTGATAAACACCTATGCTCCCACTTGGACAGATCCAAACACTGCACAGATCATTTACCACACACCAACAAAGGAAAACATTTAACACTGTACCACAAGCAGTATCTCCCACAAGAAGCATTCATGTCTCATATTGTAAAATCATCAAAGTTTTAAATTTACAACTTTACAGGTGCATACTATTCAATTTTACATATTTAGTATAATGTAGGATGAGATTAATCTTCTCAGCTCCAGTGACCTACAGTGCAGACAACTATAGCTGTTACAGTTCTCTTAAATTCCCTTTGAATCAATGGGAAGAAACAGGCACTGCTGGCACACCCTTAATTTAAAACACTTTATGGTCACCTTCACAATACATGAATTGTGCTGTTGCCTTCACTAATTATTCTGACTAGATTTATTACCTATTTCTATACTGACTATAAAGGAGATCTAGTAGGAATAATTCCAGTGGAGATATACTTACTTTTCTGAATAAAATTAATTTAAACAAAAGTATGTTTGAAATGGCTACCTTTATAATTGTTGATAATTAAAAACAAGCTTGCTTTCTGTTGCTCAAAGTGAATGATCTAGACAATGACATTCTAATAAATTATTCAGATGAAATAGTGTATCATACACTTTAAGTTATTAAACCAGAACAGAATTATTTTGTTATGTGGAAGAAAGGGAATATAGTTGGGAGGTTTTCTTTTATATTAAAATCAGAAGCCAAAACTTAAAAACCCCCTACTTTTAGAAGAGTAGCTTAGGCAACTATTATACCTTCATGATTTTTCTTCCAATGAGCTTTAAAATTGGAAAACACCAAGCAAATGTAGTAATTCAGAGAATTACTATGATGAACAAAAAAAAAAGGAGGAAAAAAAAGACTCCTCCAGTTGTTTTCTGAACCACCTACTTGGAAACATCCATACATTCAATACAAACTTCCTTACACTGGGATCCTGTAGTTTTGGTTAATAACCCCACATTTTTCCCATTTGCCCTTATTAGACAAAGAGCTGCTATGAAACTTATTATTTTTCTTTTGCTCAAATTTATATCAGAAGTACTGTAAGGAAAGTAGTGTAAAAAGGAAAACTAGACTTACTGTCAAAGCACTGAATAGATGTTCAGAAATTCAATAAAGAAAAAATATGAATTTTAGCACCTTTCTGAAGATTTCAGCATGAATCATTTAGGTCTATTTGCATCTCAAAGTTTAAATATTTACAGAACTTCTGTCTGTCAAAACAGTGAAGTAGCCTCTTGTTGATTTCCATCTCCAGAAAAAAACAATATCAAAAATTCAGAGCAGCTTCAACCTTATCAGAACACAAGCAACTACAGCACTTCTCTGAAGGCGGATGACCTGCAAAGAACAGGATTTTCATCAATACTTTTCCTTAACATCTATTTTTGCAGCATAAAAATCCTCTAATACCCTCTAAACTTCAGAGAAATCTTGTTCTGAAAAACAGTCTACACACATGTCCCTCAAAATCATCCAAAACTAATTTTCAACATGACTGCAAATGGATGAAAAGCCAACAAAACCTGGCATGGGAAGACACATTCCTGAATGTGCTTTGTCGAATGCAACATTCCCTTTGGGGTCAACAAGTTTTCTGGCAAATTCACCCTCCATAACATGCTGGAAATATCAGCATACTTTTTTGACTGCATTACAATTGCTTGGACTAGTCCTTATTGAAACCTCTTTAACAGGCAGAACAAAAGGGGACTGTAGCTGAAATTCCAAGAGATGCATAGCCTAGAGGAAACCATCACTATTTTGATGTTCTGTCATTCTTCTGAAGCAAAATTTACTTCCCAAATTATAGCAATGAAACAAGAGATATTGCTTATGGACAAATCCCAGGCACATTTACCAACATTTCTCTCTGACTGCCTTAGCTATGCCTTAATTGCCAGAGTTGCTTGACCACTATTACTGAACAGCAGACATCAAGAATGTTAAAAGAAGTGGGTTTGGGTTTGATTTTTTTTTCTTTAGTTTCAGCAATCACCTCAATTTCCAGAATCTCTGCAAGAAGAAAGGCTTGTATTTCTTGTTCTAGGAAAAAATCAGCTTTGTAAACCTGTCCTGTCTCCACAAAGTTCCATGTTTCTGTCATCTCTTCCTCCCCCCCTCTTCAGGCCAGGACCAGCAGCAACTGCTACAACAATCCACTTTTGGCTTGAATACTCACAAAGTGCTCAGATATAGCAGTATGAAACACACAATGAGGAAAATCTGTCACTGATCCAAAAAGCTTCCCAGCAAAGCTGCAAAACTGAAAGTCACACCACATATATTGCAAAATGACAGTTTATCTAAGGGGTTTTTTTCCCTTTCAGCGTCAAGCAAGTCCTCGTGATTTCCAGTCACTCCATCTCAAGCAGCCTCTGGAAAGTCTGTTCTCATGTCATAGCTCAGAGTGCTTCACCAACAGCCAGACTCCAGTGAGTAACTTTCCACATTGATAGCAATCCTTTCAAACTAAGCAGTCAGATGGTCTAAAACGTACCTTAGGCAAAAAAGAAAAACAAAAAGCCTGAGGGCATTGGATGTGTTTTATCATCTGAAGACTGCCTTTTCTAAAGAAAACATATTTCCATATATGCTTTCCAGACATGCTTAGTCTGTAATATTTTTATACACATTTGGGGAGTGAAATTTAAACTATCTTCTTAAATATGAATCTTCTGTCAAGACCTTAATTCATAGGGAAACATGAAAAATGTTTGTAGTGGGATGAGACCAGTGTGGATGTTGTATAAAGCTCTCAAAATCCCTAGGTGGAGTGCTTCATGAACTGCTCCAGTGTGGGCTCCTCCACAGGGTACAGTCCTGCAGAAACACTCAGCTGCAGTGTGGGTCCCACACAGGGTCACAGGTCCTGCCAGAAATCCTGCTTCTGTATGGGCTGCTCTCCACAGGCTGGGCAGCTCCTGCAGGAGCCTGATCCGGCATGGGCTCTCCATGGGCTGCAGGCTCCTTCAGGGCACATCCACCTGTTCTGCTGTGGGGTCCTCCAGGGGCTGTGGGTACCTCTCTGCTCTCTGTGGATGTCCAGGGGCTGTGGGAGGACATCCTGCCTCAGCCCAGCCTGCACCACGGGCTGCAGGGGATCTCTGCTCCAGTGCCTGCAGCACCTCCTGCCCCTCCTTCTCTGTCCTGGGGTCTCTGCAGGGCTGTTTTCCTCGTTTTATTTTTTTTCACTCCTCTCTCACAGATGCTGTTCAGCATTTTTCATCCTTTCCTACGTGTGCAATCACAGAGGTACCACCAGCATCACCACAGTCTCAGCTTTGGCCACTGGGGGGGCAGGTTTGGAGCTGGCAGACACCAGCTGTGCCTGGTGTGGGGCACACTGATCTCTTCTCACAGATGCCATCCCTGCAGCCCCCTGCTACCAAAACCTTGCCCCATGAACCCTTCTGTCAACTCCTCCTGACAGGTGCCACGGCTGGGGGCTGAGGGTTATCCTGTGGCAGCCTTGGGGCTTCTCTCTGCTGATGAGCTTACTGGTCTGAGATCAAGTCTTCGAAAATTCTCGTTTGAGCTAATTAGCTGTGGCCAGCAATTTTTGGTTTTTAAACATTAAATGCTATGTTAAAACAAACTGGTACGTCAGGTAAACATTATTCAGGGCTGCAGACCAAGTTATACATTAATGGAATGTTGACTATGTTTTGGTTTTCATTTCAACATTGCTAGTATACTAAAGTTTCCTATGATACTTATTAAAATGATCAAGAAACAATCCTAGCATTTTAACAAAATCTTGCTGGATCTTGTGAAAAGAAATGAACAACAAATTTTCAAATTTTTTCATCTTGATTCTATTTCTGGGCTGTAAATATTGGATGAAAAGTGCAGCAGCCATATGACTCAGATACTTGCTGCATAATAACTGTGCAGCTCAAAATCATTGAGAAATTTTTGTTGGCTTAAGTTTCTGCCAGTAGACTTCATGCTGGATTAAATCAAGTTTGTGCAGGTTGGCAGTTTTGCTTTGTGACCCTTTCACCTCTTCTCCAGTTTCTTGGTTCTTTCCTTTTGAGATCACTGCAGCAGGATGTCCCCAAGTCCCTTTCACTGCAAACTTGGTGCCTGTGCCTTCACTGTGCCTTTGGCCAGTCACACCACCCTCAGCACTGCCAGATAGGATATTTCTAAACATCCCAAAATATCTCTGTCAGTTCAGTCTGTAATGCAAAAGGTGTACCAACAACTGTATCACACTACTCTATTTTGAGAAAATCTCCCACAGTAAACTGTAAACACACGTCAGTTTATATCCACCTACAATAATACTATTGCCTATAATGAAAAACTGAATTATACAGTGTGCATGCAAGTAAATGCTACAGCTGGTAGTTACTGGTGCTACAGATTCCCCAATATTTAAAATGTTTTATGAAGAGAAAAACAGAAAATATTATACTACTATGGACATCTCATAATTGTAAATTTCTCTCAGAATACAAAGAGATTAATTTATATTTACATGCTGAACTTTATCAGTAAATCAAAGCATTCCTTTTAATAATCAGCTCATTTAACCCCTGCCATATCCAGGACTTTCTGCATCAAAAAAGAAGCAGCTTAACTCCAAAGCACTTGTGCCCCTCCTGCTATCAACTTAGCAAACAGACACAAGTAAGGCTTATATTTATTCACTTTTACTACTTTATTTAGATAAAAAGGTCACATTTATGTCCAGCACATCTTAAAGAGAAACCCTTAGAAAGACATCAGAAAAGTTAATAGTCAACAACTTCAGTAAGTTGTTCCTCACAAGTGCTACAATTCTAACAGTCTGGGTTTTCAGAACCAGACTCCAGCAGATAAAGGCACCTACCCTATGTTTAGGGACAAAAAATGTATTACAAAGCCTTGATTCAAACAAGGCAAAAGAATGATTCTTTTGATCATTAGTTTGCAATGTGTGAAAAAAATAGGTTCTCTTGTGAGACTTAGATGTTGAAGGTCCTATGCAGCTAGTAGCAAAATGGCATTTCTAAATGACTTTAAAAAAAAATACAAAGCAGTTATTTGAGATTCCATCATAATGATGCAATATGAATTAACTAATGCACTGCTCAGAAGTCAGTAATTATGACTATTTCTTTTCATATGTGCAATTTCACATGTCCTTTTTGTCTCAATGAGGCTATAATTTCTTAAGACCTATTTTCTTGAGAGAAATCTGAAAATCTCAGGAAAAAAATCACATGGAAAGTGTAAGTAAAAACTGGACACTATTTTAAATTCATTTTAGTTAACTCTTTTCTATAATTCAAGAATAAGGAATGGGGGAAAAAATAAACAAAAAAGTTTCAGTGATAAAATGAAAACAAATTAAAAATAGAAATACAGAATACATAGGGAAGAAGAGAAAAATATTTAGCCAAAACTGAGGTAAATTAGAAATTATAAAATAAAAATCTGGTTAGATGAATCTAAAACACTGAGGAAAAAATTATGGTGAGAGGCCAGAAAGCTAGTAAAGTTAAGCATACGAGGTACAAAACAAGCCTTATGACTACTACAGGCCCTTTTAGACATAAACACAACAATGAAAAGAATTTTACCAATAACACAGTTTAGAATTTCTTTCTGTTCTGTTTCCTAATATGAAGAAGAGGATATTTATGAAATTCTCTCTAATAGTGCTTGCTGAAGAAGAGGTTTAGCAATGTCTGCTTGGTCCTACCTTCACAAAATACTAGATGAGAATGGCTTGTGTCTGCAATGTCTGGATATGGGTAAGATGTTAATCTTTAATTGATCTTAGAGAACTGACAAAAATACAAAAGAATGGAAATAGCTAATATTAGGGATTGCTGTCCATGTTGACTGCAGCAACAATAAACTTACTTATTATCAAGATATTAATGTTCACTGTTATTATCCAACTCAAAAAATAAAAGCTGCCTGAATAACAGAAGAATAAATATATATTGTATCATCTAGAAGAAGTTACAATCAGCGTAATATCCACAAAGCTTTGCAAACAGATTATTTAAAGACAGGAAAACACATCAAGAATGGTGGCACAGTAACTATTTTCAAAGAACCACAGTACAGGAGTCTTCAGGAAGCAAGCTAAAACTGCCCAAGACTAATTTTACAAGAAAGGAACAGATACTGAAATAAAATGAAAGACTGTTTATCAGCCTGTGATTATAGACTAATTTGCATGTTTTCTATTCCTGCTTGAACTCGTTACAAATTCTGTCTGTGCAACACACACATGCACATATATGTGTACACCTATGCACACACACATCAGGTGTTTATAACCTGGCTGACACTCCTGCAGTTGCTAGGTCAGTTTTTCACAGCCAAGCCAAATTTCAATCACTGCTTACCCCAGGATACGATTCATTCCATGCCTAGCAGCATAATGGAGTGGAGTATTGTGCTGGTACGTTTCTCCATAAGAAGTATTTGGGTCAAGAGTTTCTTTCAGTTGAGGGTTGCTCTCATAGATTTGGCAGGCCAAGTTTTCATCTCCATTTATAAGAGCTTTGCGGAATTTGGTGGTTGTATTTCCCATGTTGCTATCCTAGCTATCAATGGCACTTCCTTTCCCCTTCATCCACTTGTTGTACAGTTCTGTAACATGCTTCACAGCCTAAAAAAGACAAAAAAAATTCCAGTTAGTCTGTAATATATTTTCTCCTTGATGAAAAGAAAAAATGCAGAGCACTGTAAATAGGCAGCCATTCTCCTCATGAATGGCTGAAATCTTTCTAGGTAAATGCACACAAATTCCCAATTCTTCACAGATCCTTCCACTGATAAATTGTGGATCTCCCTCCCTCTGCAAATATCTTCACTACCTACACTCTTGAAACCTATGGAAAAGAAATGGCAAATATCAACCTGTATTAGAAGACTGCCATGAACATTGAATTTCCAGGAATGAGAAATGAATTAAAAATTAGATGTTACTTCAAAAACAGAATAGATCTAAAGCAAAATTCTTACACAAGGAAGAAAACTTCTTCAAAAGTATGCAATAAAGCAGACATTAGTTTAACTTTTAATTAAAGAAAAGCATATTGAAATATGCTTGAAGCACCCGAGCTTGTACAGGTGGGTGTACACAGCACCCTTCCGTGCCAGTAAGACAAATGCCCATGAACAGAGGAATTACCATGGCCCCATCTTAACAGCTCTGCTAAGCAGACTGTTTTAAACACCTAGCCCCTTACACTTAGATCTACAATGAATGGGTCCATACAACATCTGGCATTTGTACTGGCACAAACCAGCTGCACCTTACGGTACTTTGAAATACTTTCCAGCTGCTGTGCTCCCCTACCTCTCACCTTTACCTGATGGAGGCACCCAGCAGATTATGCTGCAAAAAGACAGGGCAGACAGAGCGTCTCTGCTCATGACACAGGACAGCAGGAGCTTATCTGGATGCGCAGCTGGAGAGAGCACATGTTGGTTTATGTCAGGGCACAGACAGGGGAGTCAGCACTGGCTGCAGCTGGTAGCACAGTGAACCTTCTAGGAGGTCCCTTTTGTGCATGAGTCATTCCATCCACACTGCTCCATGCCAGACCTTTCACCCCACAAAGCACACACAGGGATCCAAATATGCCAGGCACAGCAGGTGAGGGGATGAGTCTATGTTGTGCACATAAAATCAGACAGGGCAGGAGCTACCCAGTACCTTATATTCAACTGGCTGGGACTATCTCAAAGCTACTGTTTCTATATTGGCATTCCAACACATTACTGGTGCCCCTCCAGCCTTGTAGACAGACAAAACAGAGGAATCCAAGGGATCTAGAACTGCAGAGAATCCAAGGGAATTAGGATGTGGATAAAATTCACACTAAAAGCAGTTGAGGAAGCCTGGTGAACAGCTGCAGTGACACTTTTGTTTCCCCAGAGCTGTTCTCACCAGTTGCCTCATCAGCATGGTCAGGTCTGTTCAAGAAGGAGGGAGGTGGCCTTGGTGGCCTTCATTTTAAACCTTTGTCCTACAAAATCGTGGTAAGGCAACCTTTATTTTGAGGTAGCAATGTTGTGAGGTAGCAATGACTCTGCTGTATCAGCTGCCTCTACGTACTAAACATGCTGTCTGAGACCAGAGTTACCTAAAGAAGAACCAAGTAGGCACTCATCCAAATGCAAAGGGACATCCTTCATATATCTAATTATATCCACAAACCAAAACCTAGATTATTCAATCACACCACAGATTCTGCAGCATTTTGTATCCTTCTGTCATTAATATATTTTAAAATACAAACATGCAGATACAACCCAGATATAATATTTAGATTCTTCAAGAAAGTCACTGCATATTCACATTACTATGTCACAACTCTCAGTGCCATAAATTAATTTGTTTTCAGATGCAAAATTAGTTGCATTACTCTACGTACTGGGTAGTTTCAGGCTTTAGTCTATGAACCCTTTAGTCTACGAAGAAAAGTTCTGCACTCTTTTCAGTCAGCCAGCAGTTCATATTACATTCAACAGACAGGATCTCAGGAATAACTTGAAAGAATGATTTCACTTAAGTTTAACAAGATTAGTTTGTGGTATTATATTATCTGTCAATCCCTATCTACCACCAGTAGCTCTCAAGACTATAAACTAAATTAATGAGAACAAATGCCTAAAAGATATCCGAATCGTCATGGAAATCAATAATGAAGATCCCACTAATGGCTGTAACACTAAGAAAAGCACAAATCATTTGAAATTAGAACGTAACAGCACTGATTTCCATGCATTTATTTCTGGAAATTAGCACACAGATAACTTGCATCAGCTGCAGAACAGGCTGCTTCTTGTCCAAACTGGAGCATTAAACAAACCTGGGTAGGGATGAATGAGAACACTGAGAGTGGAAGGAGATAAGATGGTGCCCCCAGGCACCTGAGAGAAATCTGGGACAGGGTGGTTGCTGAGATGTTGAAGATGAGATCCGAATGGATTTAGGCAAGGGTATGGAAATGCATGGGAGAAGTGATGGTCTCTGTGGGGGGGAGTTAAAAAGGTCCCCAAAAATGAAAACATTTTTGTGCAGAAAAGGCAAAAATCATTAATTCTATTGTACACTGAATAAACTTTATTTACTTTTGATGCAGTATGGATGGATATATTAGAATGTTGTACTGTCATCAGTGACCACGAATATAAAAGATGTAGGCACATTGCTTGAACTATTATGTACATTATCATATCATCCAGAAATTTTAGGAACATGCAGACTGCACTATGTAAGTCACTGAAAACAGCAGTGACATCTGCTTTCTTTAAAAAAGCTGACAGCTTATGTGTCCAATAAAGGGCTTAATATGATACAGACACGATACAGAAAGGTGAATGAAATAAAAAGAGTAAAAAACTTATTTGTATAGAAGGACCAAACTCCAAAGGAAATGAATCTCAGTCAAAGGAAAGGGAGAATTTGGAGGATTATGAGACAGAGCTATGATATGGCTTTGAAAAGACACAAGTGAACTCCAACACAAAACCAAGAATGAATGCAGAGGTATTGAAAATTTAGCAAAGGCTAATGTAAATATAGCCATCACATTATCAAAATAAAATGAAAGATGATAGAATGGGGATAGTCAATGAAGGCCCTTCAGGTGATGGCGAACAGCTTATATTTGATGTGATAGCAAGAAACTGATCTCTGGAAGAATGGAAAGAGAGAAGTGACAGGGTCAAAATTAACCCAGAAAACAATTCTCTACTTAAAACACATGATATGATAAACTGTATAAATGTCTGTCACCTTCATACAGTATCCACAAAGTTTTTCATTTTTAACACTACAACAGGCATTAGCTTTTTATGCTTTGGAAATTTGGTGGGCCACATGGTAGTATTTTTTGTTTTCTGAATTGCAATTAAACAGGTCAGCAGAAACACAGAAAGACAAGGGAGAAGCTGTCTCTGTACCCTGGCTCTAACAGTTGGCTCCCAACATGTTTGGAAGTCCAGAAGAAAGAAAGATGTGACAGCTGCTGCCTCTCTCAAGCTGTTGTAGTTGATGAGTGCCCTTCCGTAAAATATTCAAGATTTGCCCATTTGCAGTCATCAGTTCATCTTCCAGCAAACAGCCCCACTGTATCCACAACCAAAGAAGCCTCTGCCTCAACTGAAGGAGAAAAAGGACAAAATATCAGCTGATGCAACAAAATTCTGACCTGAGAAAGGCTGAAAGGGGCCCAGTCTGATGCCTTTTAGTGTAGCTATCTTTCATGAAGGGCTTCCAACCTGTTACATTCTCAGAGAATAGCAAGTTAACGAGCAAAGATGGAACCAGACATTCGGGGAAAGAAACAGTTCACTCCTTCAGTTAGTCATTTTGTGGTTTTAGAGGTGAAGGGCATATAATACATACATTTCCTCTGACAAAGGTGGCAGGGAAGTGGTCTGGAAGGTTATCAGCCAGTCAGCCTCAAAGACCTGGAGAGCTGAACTCAGGTGTGGCTAAAGCAGTTTCAGCAGCTCCTGGGCTCACATGGGTAGTGTGCAGTATCAGTGTCACTGGCCTTGCTTCCTTCATTGTATAAACCCAGCATTTAAAATCCTTAGCCTATTTTTTGGTGTCCACATCACAGTGGAAAAAAACAGACCACACAAACATGACAATATTCTAGTGTTTTATCTAAATAAAATGAGACGAATAGAATTTTATAGGACAAATACAAGATTATTTTTTTGGTAGGGAGATCTATTCACTGAATTGTCAAGTTCTGTGCTAACAGAAAGACTGTATCATGGCCTTTAGCATAACCTTAAACCATTTATCATAAACACAAACATCATTTTACACCAAAGAACTCAGGAAAAACTAAATGTAATGTTTGAAAAATATATCCCATATTATTTCTGAATTCCAAACATCAAGTTCTACTTTTGAAAGTATATTTATTACTGTATTGCCAAATAGAAGTTCCAGCCTAACAAAACCCAAAAACCACCCTAAAGTTTAGGGAAAGATTCATATAAACTCCATCAGGGCCATCACACTTCTCTGCCTTAGCAATGAACAGTAATTTCTATGGCTTTTTAGCAACACTTGGTATCAGAACTCTATAAAAATATACCAAAGAGACAGCCACTCTCATAGGAGCTTGACGATTGAGTACAAGATTATAAAAGTGGATAAAGAAAGACATGAGTAGAGCAAGGAAGCAATGAGATTCTGAGAGCAGTTGCACCAGCTACCCAGTTACTGTTGATTTTTCCATGGGCATCATCATAGAAGTGAGCGTGAAGAAGAATGGCAATGACATCATAGGATTTTAGAAGGAGCTCCTCCTTTCTAGGTGCTTGCTAGAAATTTGCCAAAAATAGTAAAATATTGCACAAGGGGGATCAGGTAAGTATTTTGGAAACATCATACATCTAACACTCATTTAGGAACCATTGAACACAAAAGTCTTTCGTGACACGGCACATCTTTCTCAATTTACATTTTAATTGCTTTAATACTAAAGCAGAATTTCTTACTGAATGGAGGACTAGCACATGTTGATGCAGCAACTATTCTAAACCTTAGGGAAAGAAAAAAAGGGAGACAGACTGTACTGCATCACACTGCTTAAAAATTTATCAAAACCCGTAACAAAATACTCAGGTTTAACAATGAGAAGAAAATGCTATATATTTCTTGCACCAAAAAAACCCTACTGTTTATATAATGAGCAAAGAACAGGACTGAACTAATAATAATGTGTAACTTTTTTTTTTACAATGTAACAATTCATAATTACACAGCTTAACCTTAAAAAGTTTAAGTACAATTTGCAGATTAAAAACCTTAAAAACTACTTCTTAAGTAGTTTGTCAAGAAACTATAAGAATATTCTTCTGGAAAAACTAAGTGAACCAAGATCAAAGACTATGTAGCTCCTCATATTTAAATCTTAATATTAGTAAAATAAAATACATTAACTAAAACTAGTGTACATTACATGGCTTCTAAACCCTTCAAAAGACAAGTGATAACAAATTAGTTACACAAAAAAGATAAAAAGATATCAAAAATACTAGTTTTTACCTGGCTTTTGATGAAACTATGAAGTAGTTTGAAATTATATTCTAAAAGCATCTTCTGTTTCAAGCACAGTTAGCTCAAAAGGTAGCTATTTTATTTGCTTTGGATACTGCAGTTAAACAGCTCATTTTTAAAAGCTGAGTTTCTAAACTGTTTACTCCAGAGTCTGTCCTACATTATAAATAATATTTTTTTTGCAGATGGGAACCACAAACAACTTAATGGTTTAGGAGAAAGCCTCATGACCTGTACGCTTAGGACGAGTGTCACATTATAATGTTGGCAATTTGTATCCTCACGTCTGGGACAGACTAACACAAATAAAGCAAGCCAAAAGTTATGTTCAAGAACCCTCAGAATACCAGGCTGTCTCCTAGAAACAGCAGAAAACCCCCTGGTTAGTGCTCTTCTTCCTGTCTTACCTTCTCCCCTCTACACAAAGTTAAAAAAAAAATAAAATCTCCCTTTACCAAGAAGACAAAATTAAGAGTGAAGCCTTCAAATGTGCATGCCTATTTTACATATGGATGGCACAGATGCCTGTAATTAAGATGCAGCAGAAAAAGTTAGGCTAAATCTAATTTTTACATGTTTATAGTCAAGATTTAAGATTTGTCAAATTTTAATTAATTACAAACTGTTCTCTCTGGATACCTGTATCTGGGGCAACTTTTCTGCAAAGTCTGAAATAACAAATGCGCTTGTAAAGCTTGAGAACTGGTTATAGAAAAGAGTGGTGGTGTTTAGGGGATTTTTTTACGCATTGCAATATGCTAAGGTTTGTGCCAAAAGTTCTAAGTCATCAACAGGAAATAATGAAAGCGTCTCTGCCACTTTAAACCCCTGTGAATAGGACTTAACATTATCAAACTCTTATTACATTTTACACATCAAAATGCGGAACAAAAAAAAAATTTGCCATGCCAACATCTCACCCTTCAAACAATGATCACCAATATAACTGTCTCTATGATTTAAATACCAAGGTTGGAAAGTGGTAAAAATGTTGAGAGTTGACTTGAATAAAACGTAGTGTGGGCTAGTGAGAGAATTAATTATTTCCTCATTTATATGCTTGTGGGATAGAGAGTCTAGCAACTTAGGTTACAATCTCTTTATGCTAGCATATGAACCCACAAGTTGAAGGTTAAAGTTATTGCTCAATTTAGTAATTTGAGACTTTGGCTTACTGACTCAGCCATAAAGACTTTCATCCAGGTGGAGTATTTTCTTTCAGACACTCTTCTTTCACAACTGTAGTTTGTGGATTAAAAGGATTTTAAGAATGGCCTTGGTTTTCTTTGCACTGTTGCATTTAAAGGGATGCAACTAGGCCAGCTGCAGCATAGACTAGAAGCAGTTTAAGAAAAAACTGCTTAGATGTAGCTAAAGTAATAGCTACATTAATTTCAACTGTGTTGTCTACAATACTTGCATTCATCATTTTAATAAAATGTGGTAAATTCACTGTGGGGTAGGTACATACACACATGGCAGAAAAGACAAGATACTGTGCAGCCAAATCAAAGGTACACTGTGATAGCTGCACAACGACTGCATTCCTGCAGGTAGTCAGGGAGAAAAAAAATCCAGCAGCACAAGTTAAAAGGTGGAATCTGTTGTGGTGTATACTTTTTTCTTCCCCTTTAGTGAACAGCAATTCAGTACAATGGAACAAAAGAATCATCATCCTATAATCATGCTCTGGAATATCCATTGGTCTCACCTGTAATTGTGAATTAATTTCAAAATTTTTTCCAGGACCTCACATCTGTAGATTTTTTTTTTTAAATAACAACAAAACCCTCAAAGTTCTGTGCAATTCAGATAACACTTTGGAGTTGTTCCCAATGCAACTGTCTGTCAAGACCTTAATAATCTTAGTAATTTAATTTGCTGCATTTTAGTCAGTGATATGAGAGAAATCAGAGAATCATAGAACATTTTGAAGGGACCCACAAGGATCATCGAGTCCAAGTCTCAGCCCTGCACAGGACAACCTCAGGAATCACACCATTGTTGAGAGTGATGTCCAAAAGTTTCTTAACTCTGTCAGGCTTGGTGCCATGACTGCTTCCCTGGGGAGTGTGTTCCAGTGCTCAACCACCCTCCAGGTGAAGATGTTCTTAATGGTATTTTTAAGTTCCAGACATAAAATACAGCAGAACTTTTTTAGGGCTAGCTCTTCAATCTTCAGGTTATGTAGACTACTCAAATCTAAAAACCAAAAGATTTGTACCTAGTCTACCAACACTAGCACCATAAGCCCTTCTCTGTCTAGATCAGAAGGGGAAGAAGCAGAAAAAGAAATGTTTGATGTTTTATTAGATTAAGTCAGTCTACAGACAGACATAGTTCTGGCATTTTAATCCCAAGCACACTGTTTTAGTATAAAAAGCTCACTGCAGACTGTTCCACTGACTAAAGTAACAGTACACTTTAGGCACTGTGCATAAAATATCATCAGTTTATTAAGGATCTATAAAAGTGACTTCTGTGTTACAGGCCAATGCTGATAGCATCACCTTTTCATCACAAAGAAGTGAACAAGTGTCACCCAGCACCTGTATAAAGAAGTAGCAGCAGCTGATGACTCACAGGACACAGCATCAGTGAGAAACTAAAGAATATGAACCAGAGACTGGTAATGTTCTTAATCAGTGCAACACCTCCCATGCTGGCAGCATGGGAACACACTTCAGTTACAGTGTTAACTCTCTGGTTTCTCCCTACCCTCACACACACATAAAGCCCACAGGATGGGAGCCTCTCTGCAAAAAACATCCAAACACACTTTGCTTAGCTGTGAGATGAACTGAACTGAGCTGGGTTGCTGCTTAAGACAAATGTGTGTTCTCTCTGAAATCAGATTCAATAGCCAAAAACTACAGAGAAACCACCACCAAGAGCTACAAGGCAACAGTTCACAGAGCAAGGGACAGATGGGACTCACAGACTGACACTGTATGGGGCAGAAAGTCTGAAGAAATTTGTGTATTTCTGTCAGACTGATCCGCCTAGAAAAAGTGAGAGTAAAGCCAATCTGTACTGGTACAGAGCACTGCTAGAACATGAAAGGAGAAATGAAGATGGCAACATAAAGAACCACAGAAAATCTCGTGGGGAACTTGACCGACCAATCTCTATAGGGTGCAATGTGCCTGGACCCTGGCCTTGACTGGATGTATTTTTCAAGTACATTAGCACAGGTAAACAAATTTGAAACTGCATGAGGGCCCAAAACCAACCTCCTGGAGAACCTCTGATAGAATCTGGCCAGCCAAAAGTTTTAATGCCAACTTCATTTTCAGTGGTGTTAAACTGACAAAATTGAAAACAAAACTTACCATCTGCCAAGGCACATCCACAGAAAGTGAAACTAAACAGGATGGCAACACAGGGATGCGCACGATGACACTCCACAGTAAAATCTGAAAATCCTTTATACATTTAGAAACCTTAGCATCTTCCTGAAGCAGAAGTTTCTCAGTTTGAGGAAGCTTTTTCATATGCAAGAGTATCACTTTGTAGTTTGTCATACTCTTGTAAATATGAAAGAGGCTCGTATGGTAAATCATCAAATGTAAGGATAGCTATACAAGGTCAGGCACCTGCAATAAGACTGCAAACAACAAGCATCATGCCTTCCAAAAAGCATACAGTCTCATTTGGAAAAAATGACTATCTAAAGTCAATAAATTTCAACATAAAACCTACTGGTTTTATAATCAGCAATGTATTTCAAATAAAGGAAAAACATGAAGAAACAAATAAATCTAGATTTTTCAATGTCCAATCTCATAACACATGCTGTATTTGAGAATGTCAGAGGAAAGCAACAATCACCATGTACTACCACTGACTCTTGGCTCATAAGAATACTACTGGGAGGACGAGTACTCTACATGTAGATTCTATCTGTGATAGTTTGATGGGTTGCATGTTCTGAATAAAATAATCAACACTTAGTGTATTTCCTCTATTATTACCCAAGTAACTTAAAGCACTGAAAAGAACACTGCACACCATTTCAAGGAATATGTCAGAGTTCCCTACTTACACTTAAGCAAGCTACACTTTGAAGACTAGACTAAATCTTTATATAGTGCAGTATATTAATAGCATAAATATCTCTGGATGAAATTTTGTAAAATACACTCTGATTACATGAAAGGACTATCTGTTTCCATGTTTTCAAGTGGGAGGTGAAGAAAGCACATTCAACTGTCTGAGACAGTTGACAAGCATTGTTCACAAATGTACCGGACCAGAAAGAAACACGCACATACTTTTATTGTTTCCTGGAGGCATTCTTACGTGCTGGTTTTGTTCCATGTAAAGCTAAAAGACAATGTGACCCTGCTGATCTTTCAAAGAGATCTTGATTTTTTTCAGATGAATGAACAAATCAATTTCCTTTTAACAAAGAGGTAATTTAACTCGTCAGCACTCCTTCAAAGCAATACATTCATTTAAGGTCTAAACACAGAATCTGGGAGATCATTGTGTGTCTAAAATGAGATGGATTCCTGTAACAAAGTATGTTTTCTACACAGTATTTAAGAAGCATTTTACAACATTTCTGAGAGACAACTTCAGGAACAATTTAACTCTTTTAGTCCAAGCACCCTGCTTATCATGGTGCTGACTCCCCAGAATCTTAAGAGTCATCCCTGCTAACTAAGAAACTAAGAATGAGCCATTCAGGTAACTGCAGTGACAAGGATCATCACTTGCATCTTATGTACAGCAGAAAATTAGGAGAACTGCAACTGCTGAACTTCTGATAAAATGTCTAATAAACTCACCAATAAAATTCTATGGCAGGGAAATGGTGAAAGATATATTGGATCTAATCTAAAGTTAATTTAAACAAGCACATAACTTGAAGAAGTATTTTTAACTTTTGCCAGAACACCTCTGCTGAAATATTTGGCTGGTTTTTCTACTGCATACAAACAGTTTAACAATTTACATAAAGGCCATAGATAACAAAATTTCATTATAGTACATCATATACAGTCTGTATTTAGGAAGATTATTCTTGACACCAGTGTAATTACAATGAAACACAATCCTGTTGTATAATGATTTTTGGCTCTAAGATGAGTATTAAGCCAAAGAACACAGAAAGAGAATAAAGATTTTAAGGAAATCCAATATTACCTGAGCTTGAATCACAGAAGGGTTTGTACTGGAGAGAATCTTTAAAGATCAAAATGTCAACCCTTCTGTCCTGGGCAGGGATATCTTTCAGTAGACCGGACTGCTCAAAGTCCTGTTCAACCTGAGCTCAATCATGGGGCATCCCCAGCTTCGGAGAACCTGTTTCAGTGCCTTGCCACCCTCATCATAAAATATTTCTTCCTTATGTCCAATCCACATCTACTTCTTAATGTTTAAAGTCAATGCCTCTTGCCTTGTCAAAACTGGCCTTGGTAAAAAGCCTCTATCTCTTTTATAGAACCCCCTTTAATTACTGAAATGCTGCAACAAGGTCTCCCCAGAGCCTTCTCAACTCTGCTTCTGGGCTGAACAATCCGAGCCCTTTCAGCATTTCTTCATAGGAGAGGTGTTTCAGGCCTCTGACCATTTTTGTGACAGTCCTCTGGACTCACTCCAACAGGCCCATTCTTGTACTGGAGACCCCAGAGCTGGACACAGTGCTCCAAGTGGCATCTCAAAAGAGCAGAGTTGAGCAGAGGGGGGTAACCTCCCTCGACCTGCTGGCCATGCAGTTCTATTACTTCTTTTATCAGTTCTTCTACTAACATAATCAACATACCTAGGGACTGATGCAGACACTATTACAATACAAATGACTGCTCTTCAGTGTAGAACTGACTGTTACTGACCTTTCCCATGTAAGGCAAGGAACGGAAGAAGGAGAAATGCAAGGTACCAGAGCACTTACTTCGCAAAATCTGACCTATTTGGCATCAGTATTACATTAAATTGAATATTATACAGGCTTAATATTAGAAAGATTTTCAAGAACCTGTCTGAAAAAAATACTCTGTTTTACCCAAGTAGTAAAAATCTTTATCATTTTAATAGAGAAGTTCTTCAACTATTTCCATGAAGCTTTCACCAGAAGTAACTGTACAGACACTGGGATCATAAATAACTGTACAGACATGATGCCTGATGCTTAGTGGAATTTTCCCTGTGATCACATCCAGGGGTCATGCTGAAGCCAGAGAAGACAGTAACAGCACTCATGCCATTTCTCCTACGCTCTCACTATTCCTGCTGGCAACCAGATAAGACAGTGGAAAAAGAGCAGCAGAAGTAACAAGCCTGGCTTAACTGTCAGGAACAAGAAAAATGCAGGAAACAAAGGAAAACAGCAGTAGGTTTAAAGGAGAAAGGACTCCACACAACTTTCCTCATCCATGGGCCATTGTCATGTGAGACAAATAAGGCAGAACTAGTCTGTGTTTATTTTAACTAAAGGACATATTAATAATGGGCCTACACAAGTAGGTGAATTGTGATTATTCTGACCAAACATTCCTTATTCTGGCTTTTTTTTTTTTCCTAGGAAAGGGCTGACGCTGCATAAGTATCTTATGATTATTTTTTTTTCTGCTGAATCTTTCTAAATTAGTATGTACCTATGAGGTTTATCAATACAATGCCCCTTCCAGTCAGGACAATGAAGTTTCCTTCAGAAACAAAGAGAAATATAAACTAACAATTAATATTACTACCCTTCCTGACGTCCAAGCTTAAGGAAAAAGAAATATTACAATGTGCTTTAAAGTTAATATTTATATGAAAAATCTAAGCCATAAGTAAAGAAAACAGATGTTCTATGATAGAAGTGAAAGATCTTTTAATTTTCTCCATTCTTTTCACAGCTAATATTGCTGAGAAGTTTGGGAGCATCAGCTGGGAAGTTTTTTGCTCACTGCTGCCTGGCATAAACTTCAGCTCACATGCCGAAAGAATATTACAGAATCACAGATGTAATATTTTTTTTAATCATTCTTTTAAAAGTCTTGTTACATTTATCTCTTACAGTCTTTCTTAAATAGCAAAACTTTTATATAAACCCCATACTTTATATTCAGAACCACAGCATCCAGGTCACCAGATTCTTACATCTTGTGTCTGCTGGAACATTTCACTATCGCATCCACTGTTTCAATTTCTTATTATGCCTGAAAACAAAAAACTCTCTGTTCATGCAGAAATGTGTCATAACAATAAAAGAGCATCTGTGCTCCAACAAATCCAGTGTCATTTGTACTGGCTAAGGCTAACCAGTTTGCAATAAATTTTCATCTTAAATTATTGCAATAAAGTTGTAGAAAGCTAGGAATGGTTTTGTTTTACTGGTTTAGCACAGACAGACTACATCATACTTCACATAATCGGCCTATATAATCAAATTATTAACCTTTCAAAGTATTTTAACAGTTTTCCACTTTAACAGCAATTTTCATAAGAGTGAGTTAAACCAGATCCAGACATCTCTTTGGACATCATCCTGTGGTTATGCTAAAAGATAAAGGCAGGTAGACAAGGCTGTTCAAAGGTATCTGAGGCAAGATATAATCTCAGCCAGACTTGATGATCCGAAACTATTATGTCAAAGCAATGTCTGACCTAGGTAAATGGTAAATGGCTACTTGATACAGCAAAAGATAAAGATGTAGACCAGCAGATTCTAGATGAAAACTAGTGCCCAGATTTGTGAAACTGTCCATGATTTTCCAGAGAAGAAAGAGAGCAAGTTTTTAGGTATTGAAAAAAAAAGAATCCTTGATGGCAGTAAGGGCTCCTATCCCCTAATAATCTGCTAAGGGAAGAAATTTCTTTAGTCCAGCACCTTAGTGATTGATCTTGTCCTGAAATCAGAGTTCTCCATTCAACACTTTTATTTACTCATGAGTCTTCTTAGTGTTTGCACTGTTTCCACAGTGTCCAATGCTTAAAAAATTGTGATAGATTCTTGGAGCCAATGTGCTCTTGAGATTCTGAGTTCAACTGATTTTCAGTTTGGAAATTTGAAAAATTACCTGGCAAAAAAAAAGCCTACAGAAGTAAAACCTTTAACCTTTTACAGCTCCATCACACAACTTAAAAAAGAGGAATTACAAAAGTATGAAACAAGCCTTTGTTTACAAAACTAAAAAAGCAAAACCTACAGGTTTTTTTCAGCTCTGTAGATTTAGAAGGGTTGTGGCATAAATTAAAAATTAGGTCTGACAAAGACTGGTAAGAATCCTCTGCTGTTTTGGAAGTTATTTCAGACTGACTTGTAAAAAAAAAGTGTTAATCCTCAAAAATAAATCTGAATTTTGCTTAGGAATAAATATCTGTGAGTTTATTCCTACTTTGAAAGAATTTGATTCCTAACAGCAATTCTCTTTCAAGACATTAGCTAAGGCAAGCTGAAAATAATTTTCATAATATACATACTCAAATGTTATTAATGATAACTAGATAATCTAATTATCTCATTTACCACTTCCACTATTTATACATCCACATTTTAATAATGAATACAATTTATTGTGCGCTTTCACGAAACAGCTTCATATCTGGTTGGCAGCCAAATTTCTATTTGTTTTAGACCTCACAAATAAAAAATCAAGCAGACAATATTTAACTTCAGTTTTTTTAAAAGTTTGTCGTTACTAATAGATGCATTTTTATTTCCCATTTTGTTTTCAC
This sequence comes from Fringilla coelebs, assembly GCF_963513975.1. Taxonomy (NCBI): domain Eukaryota; kingdom Metazoa; phylum Chordata; class Aves; order Passeriformes; family Fringillidae; genus Fringilla; species Fringilla coelebs. Next base: position 129,995,740 of record NC_140028.1, read on the forward strand.
GTATGTAAACATAATAATGGTTATACTGGATCAGATAATTCCTTGTCTTCTCATCTCATTCCTTGTCCAGAGTTAATTGCAGAGTGTACCAATGAAAAGTAGTAAAGCTGGGCAAGAACAGATGGACACTTCTATACAACACTCTCCCAGTTTCCAGCAATTTACCACTCGACAAATTTTTGAGGTAGATATGCTAGGTTTATATTAATAACCTGTATTGCATTTTTCTTTCACTATGTTGTTCAAAACCGCCCCAAATCTATGGAAAATTTTAACAGACAGAGCATCCTGAAATTTCACAGCTTAATTATTCATTGTGAAGAAATATCTGGTTTTAACTGGCAATTTGTTAAATTTCATTTTAACTGTCTACAAGAACTGAGAGGCAGACAGCAAAGAAACTTTCCATATTTGCTGTCTCCATTCCACTAGCGATTTTAGAGATTTCTATCACATCACCTTCTGTAGGTGGTCACCCTTACATCATACCAATCTTTTCCTCTTTCACAGATTCATTAGCCCTAATTCTGAAGTGGATTCTGTGCCATTTTTAGGATTATTTATGCTTTTTCTGATCTATTTCCAATGCCTCTAACACCTTTTTAATTTAAGACATGCAAAATGAACGGATTCACATCATGGCAGCATAGCTTCTATTTTGACACTTCATTTACTTTTTTGGAGTGATACTAAGGACTAAGCAAATTTTCTTCAGAGTTTTTAATATAACCTCGAGATTTTGTTTATGAACTGTAATAATTAAGAGGAAAATATTCTATATAAATTTAGGACCCTTTTTTCCTCCCAACCAGATGAATCTTTCAGCTTTAGCTATATTGAATTTTATATCCACCATTGTGTCTCATAAAATGCTTTTGCAGTGGGCCCTGTTTGTTGCAATCACTGATTATCATCTTTTCTATACTATTCATCCTCACATGCAACAGCAGTGGTCCTAGCACTGATCTATCTGGGACTCTATCAGTAACCTTCAACCACTGTGAAAACTGACTCTTTATTTCCATCCATATCCATAACCATCTTTAAACCAGTCACTTCTGCATGCAACGAACCCTTGTTCTTTCCCAGTGCTGTTTGGATTGTTTAAGACTTCTAAGTAAGGGATCATGGGATACCACACTTGAAAATTCAACCAGGTTATAGAAATGTATTTTGCCAACTTCTTCAAAGAATTTAAGTAAGTTTGTGAGATCAGACTTTCCATTATGGTATTAGATTGACAGATCCTCAGGACATCACATTTATTGACATGTCTGCTAATTATTACATCATATTACATCATTTCTACTAATATTCCAGGAACAGATTAAGGCATCTGTTGTCCAACAAGCCTGTCTTGGAATCTTTTAAAAATTGCATTGTGTATACCCACCTCCAGTAATAAGGCACAAAGTTAAGTTCTTAAGAATATGACAAAATGCAGGGGGGTTGCACTGTTTTAATTAACAAAGAGTTCAAAAGAAAATAATATTTGCCCTGAAAAAATAACCCAAAACAGAACTTTCACAGTTTCTCCACAAGAATCAACACAGACTGTCAGTTATGAGATTAGACCTACAAAATCAGACCCTGGCTCTCATCACCAAGTACTTTGGCAAATGATACTTGAAAAAGGGATGATGTCTGCTAATCTCCTTTTACCTTGCTAGATTCAGCCAGAATGCAGGAAACCTCTAAAGTGCATCCAAAATATTTTTTACATTGAGATGGAAGAGTGATATTCTGTCATTTAAGAATGTTTAATTATTTTAGACTTCCCTCCCCATTTTCTCATGAAAGACCTCTTTCTCTGAGAAATGCTGAATTAATTATCAAGGAAAGACTACAGCTAGATGCTATGAAGGAGAGAGGAAAGCATATGCAGTCTTATGAGTCTTTTCTCTTACGCTGGCAATGTTCAAAGTATCTCACATGCAGACCTTGCTTCTTTTTGCTCCTCTCTACTTCACTGCAACAACAAATAAAAGGAAACTTCCTCCCAAAATTGCCTCTCTTCCACCAATTTTCTTGTTCCCATGTTCTTCTGTAGTCTGTAAAGCTTGTCATTCTCTTTACTGTTCTTCACTTCATATTTCCTGGGGAAGAACAAGGAGACACCTCACCTTGCATAGCTGAAGCATACCTGAAAAATTTCTTCAGGTTTCCCAATATGAAGAAAATTTCTCTATTCAGAAACAGATTTAAGCATTCAACACTATTTATACAGTCAGAAAATATTTTACTTTTTATTCTTTGAACCAGAACACTGGACTCCCTAAAAAAGGGAGTCATTATAAAACGATTTAGATTGTAATTGACAGTTACGCTGGACTGTCACAGAACCAGATCACCTGAGGTACCAGATTCAAGCCCCTTCAATCTCAGATTGCTAGTGGTCATATGGGTAATGCTTCCCTCCTAAGCAAAAGCCTTTGGCTTGGTATCCAGTACCTAAGATTCTCTGATGCCTTGCCCATGCATTGACCCTCGTGTATTGCCCAGATTTTGGTAAGATGTTTCTGCTGTTTGGGGTTTTTCATGGAAAACTGCTGCCTTATCTTTTTTTTACAGATGGTTACTGGGCTGGCAAGCAAGCATTCTGAAAAGCAGCATTCACTAGACTTACATTCCCTTTGTTTCTAATACTGCTTGCTCACACCACCAGCTACTATCAAAATCCATAATGGGGAGTTCACACAGTTTATGTTCATGACTGCCTCTGTTCCATCCACATCTACTTCACAGAATTCCTGGAGTCATAAGAAAAGAATGACTTAGAGTGCTGAAGCACAGCTACCTCACCCCTGGATCCAGTACTTCTTGTTAGGTAAGGTGACTTTTAGGACCTCTGTGTCCCTTATTTCCTGCTACATGAGACAGGGAGGTCCTGCAGAACAGAAAGATCCAGGTCACCCTCCTGACGCGGGAGGTGTCAGTGACACTGCACAGGAGGTTCTCAGCCAGTGCTATTTCCGAATGCCGCTCACAAAGTCACAGAGGACAAATGCACATGGGCTTTCCCTGCTGTGGTGGTGCTGCTGGGACTGGGACATGCGTTCCCTTCCGGCTGCCTCCACAGCTAGGCATGACTCCTCACAGAAGGGAAGACTTTAAAGTCTACCAAACCTGCCTGCAAAGCAGTGACAGCAGATATCCAGCCCAAGATGGTGCATGGCCACCTGAGACTATGGAATCCAGCCTGCTGATGTAGAAGAGTAAATTTACTGCTGTCTGTTAAGTCACCACATTTCTTTTACAGCTTGACAAGCCCATTCAGCCTCTCCTACCATGACTCAGGAAGTAGTTCTTATGCAGCCTGACCTACGCCTAGGAAAAGTTCAATCATCAATCCAGCATTTACTAGATACTAGCAAACTTATATTTGGCCGTCTGAAAATGAGACAGAAATCCACTGGAGTAAGGTCCAAGAATAGAGTTTGTTAAAAGAAAAATCTCACTGCCAGTTGCAAAGATTTGCAGGAGCAAGGACAAGCAGTGGCAGACGAGACGAAAGCTGGGCGAACCAGCTGTATTCGTCTCAGCAGCTTGCAGAGCTGTGATGCTCAGGAATCCCTTGGTGACTGCCTTATGAAAAACCTGCTCCAGTGCCAATGTAACACGCAGGCACTTAAGAATAGTTCTTTCTGCTTGTAAAGTAAAAGGCACCACAAGAGAACATTTCCAACCCCCACTCTCCACCAGAAAAAAGCCACAAAAAAGTGCATTTCTTTTTTCTCTATACTACTTCTTTTCTTGGGTTGTTCTCCTCCCCAGGGCCCACTTCCCTGACCAGAGCAGTTTGAGACCTCTATCAGACTTCCCTGAAAGCTTCAGAATTTATGAAGTAACTTTTATAGTTACTATGAAGCATGTACTTAGCAAGCAGGAAATCTGCCTCCAGTATCTTTTTATGACACAAATGTTGCTTGAGAAACTTACACTGTAGTTTCTTAAGTGGTTTTAATTGACACCAGAGCTGATACTGCCCTTTTTGTTTCTGATCCACCCCCTCTGTTCATCCATATTTCCACAATTTCCCTTGTTGGTTTATTTTGGTGACCTATTTTGGTGATCTAACTCAGATTAATTCCCTCTTCTGGGTTTTGTTCCTGGATGCTGATGGTCCAAACAGCCAGAGCATGGCAGCAGTGTTAGGGAGGCAGGACTATTTGTGGCCTGCATACTGTATGGAGTGGAAATACTTTCAAAACAGTGTTTAGACATACTGAAGTGCAGACAGAGGCAGAAACACCACCAATGTGCAAACTGTGCAGAGCCCACAGTTGGCTGCTAGAGGCTAAGCTGTACCACTGCATTAGCGAAAGTCAAAACAGTTTTTATGAAATTTCTTTTGTAGCCCAGCATTATTTTATCAGCTGTAACTCTGACAGCAGCCATACACACAGAAAGGGACAGTGGATGGAGCATGAACTAGATGTTGCTGGGTGGAGTGGGCATGCAGAGAGATGGTGGGAGAGGTGCATGCAGAGCAGGCATCACAGTACCAAGGGCAGTAGCACTGGCTGCTGCAAACTGCACCTAAGCCTGCAATAACCCATGTTGGGCAGTGTACAAAAGAGTATCATATTATATCAGGATACAAACTCACAACAAATAATTGATATAGCAACTTCACCTCAACCCTTTACAAAAATGTCAGCAAAACAGGTACCCCTGTCTGAGTCCAGCTTTAATTTCACAAAGCAAAACCTCACAATTGTTAATAGCAGCAGCTGATGCTGTTCAGGTGTCTGACACTGGGCAAGCAGGACCTGTGTGGAAAGACAACTATAATCCCTCTCAAACAGGCAGTGAAAGGACAAGGTGAGCATGCATTTACTAAAGGGAAAAATTCAAGCCCTGACAGTCAAAAAGCAGGTATTGGTGAAAAAGGTTTAGTGTAGCTGCAGGGGACCAGCAGGACTCCAGTGAGAATAAAGTCTACTAAACTGGCACAAAGCTTTTTGAACAAATACAGTCTTGAAAGGCAGAGAGATGAGAAATATATCTAATTTAGTCCCTCTCCACCTGCACTTTGGGAAAGAGAGATGTTTAAGAACAATATCTTCCTTCCCCCCTATAATGCTAATCCTGTTGCACCATATTTCATAATATACTTAAAACTTGCTGGGAGAACAATCTGTGGAGCTAATTTTTCAATTGCTGCTAGACATGAAGAAACAATACTTTATCAGTAGGGTTGAAATATTCATCAGAGGATTTAAGTTTTAAGGTCTTCTGAAAATTTCAACAGGCACAAACAGCTTTAAAAATCTACTCTGGTATCACTCTGTGTACTGATACAGCATCCTGCACAGCAAGAAGGATGTTCCAATTGCACTAAACTACTCTCTAGAAAATACAGAAGGTGAAAAAAGCAATAGACAAGAAATGGGAGAAATTGAAGACTATTTGTTATAAAGTAAAGTAAATATCTCTGAAGCAAACATCTAACAGCTTAAAAACCAGCCATGACTAATAATATACAGTAATCAAAACATACCTCTGTAAAGAAAGGAAATAAATAAAAGAGACTCCCTTTTCAAAGGTTTGAGTGGTTTGCATGAAAAGCTATTGTGTTGCAACAGAAAGGCATGAAGCTGGAATGTTCCAGGAAACGGGAATGATGGAACCACCTACTCTAAAAGGCATATACTCCACCTATGCAAAAGCTTGCTCATTTTTTCAGGATGTAATCAAGTGTCTGAGTGACATGGAAATCTTATTTCCTAATCAATTAGAATGGCAAATTGTATCTTAAAAAGCCCCAAACTTTGCATTTTGCAGCCTCCTATCTAATTTTGAAAACAGAATACCGCTCTCATATCTTCAACTCTGTGTGGATAGATTTTAAAGCCACTTTCATTTCACAGAATGTAGCAGATTTAAATAAAAATTATTTGTTATCCCTCAGCTGTAGGGAACTGGGGCCACAATGTACAATTATTGCATCAGAACACTGTGTGCCCTCAGCTGTTTGGATACAGCAGCGAGGTGGGCAGTTTAGAAAGAGAAGAGGAATCATTACAGTAAGCAGGCTCAGGCAGTACAGGGAAAAATAAAGTATACAATAACTAAAACAAGGCATGATTAGGGTGGACTGTCTGGCTTTTAGGAATGTGAAAGGATTTAGTTTCACAGTAAGCCATGGGTAGACTGTTTCAAGAATATTTTTCTGTTCAAAGTTCGTACTGAGGTTTTATGCTTCAAAAACCTTTTTTGAATACCTCCATTTAGCACTAACCCAGTGTGCTTTGATCTAAATGTCACCATTCCTTTGAAGAAGCTAAAACATGCTGAAGATTCACAGAAAATACTGTTTGGTTTTCCTAGAAATTATATTATTCATACAGAAGTTATTCCCAAGAAATACATGAATTTGGGTTGTAGGATTTCTTCCCTTGCACTCATGAGTAGATTCTAAAATTGAGAACATTTGTATATTTGCAAAATAATGAAGGACATAATTATCAGTAACTCTTCACAGCTACCCTAATACCGCAACCTAACAAAATTGAAATTAATTCAGTATACTTTTCAAGCTTGTGACTAATTAAAGAGAAATTTGACTCATTGTCTTCATCATCTGTTTATATAGTAGAAAATTATACACATAGCTAAAAGAAGGGGGAATGGATAAAAAAGTTTACCAGTCATCTTCTTAAGGACTTATTTCAAAACTCTGGTTCTCCATATTGATTTCTTACTCATATATACATGAAGCAAAATATATGCAGCAACAAACCCCAGGATATCTGAAGGAACTTAAAAGGTATTACTATGAAATAAAGACAAATCAAGAGGCAACTTACATCACATTTATAGTAAAATAATATGACTGTTTTATTAAGGTTTGCACACTTTACATTGCAAATACATCCAGAGCAACAAAGACTAAACCATCCAAATTATCCCTTTGTAATTAAAGATTACAACAAAGTATTTTATACTAGAACATGCTGCCTGTCTAACTCCTATTCCAGACAAGTGAATTTAACTTTCTATGTTAGTAATAATAAACTTTCTTTATTAAGTGAGTAATTATAAACTTAAAGCAGCTTGCTTATTGAGAAAGTCTGAATTCATGAGTTTTGGAGGGAAAAAACCCAAACACACCAACCACACAAAAAATACCCAACCTCAACAAACAAATAAAACCCAGAATAAGCCAGTATTCCAATTACAATTATTAATTTATTTCATTGCCTGAAAGAGTGCACCAGTAATTGCTCTACTTCTACTAATAGTAAGCCATATTACAGAAAAAAATGCCTAACATTCAACATTCTGGAAAAAAATCTCATTAAGGATTAGTCTATTTCATGACAGACTCATGGAAATTCAAAACATTAAACTGATCACTTAAAATCTTTGACTACACAGAAGTCAGGTTAAAAATCAGGGTTTGAGCCAAACACTACACTTTATTTAAGATGACAATGTTGTTCTCTTCTACAGAACTCCACACCTCTCTGGGCCAAACACATCATCTGGGTCAGACCCAGTTGTATGCAGAGGAGGGAGAAAACAGTTGTGCAACCATGAGATATGGAGCAAGCACTTATTTACTTTAGAAGGAACCTCTGGAGGTCAACAGCTTCTATCCTTTATTCAAGGCAATCTTCAGAGCTTCAAAGGCTCCTCAATGCCATTCTCACTGAAGTTCAGAGTATCTCACAGTGTGGAGATCCCACAGCCTCTTCAGACTACTTATCCCAACATCTGACCACCTCAATAATGATAATTTTTCCTAATGTCTAATCGAGACATCCCTTGCTTCAACTTTTTCTGTTGTCTCTAGCCCTATCACCCAGCTCCTCCAACAAGAGTCTGGTTCTGTCTTTTCTGTACCCTCCCATAGTCTCCTTTGAACAGAGGACACTCAGCTCTTCCAGCTTTTCTTTTTACATTATGTGCTTCTGTACCCTAATTATCCTGGCAGTCTTCCTCTAGGCCTGCTTCAGAACGTCAGCTCCTCTCCTACACCAAGAAGCACAAAACTAGACACTGTTTTTGATGCCGTCACACAAATGTCAAGCTGACAGAAATACTCACTTCTCTCAGTGACTGGCTTCATTCTTGCTCAAAGGTACCTTGCTGACTCATATTCAACCCAGTGTCCACCAGCAAGCGATGTCATTTGCTGCGATGCTGCTCTCCAGCCATCAGTTCCTAGCCTGAACTACTGTGTAGAGCTATTCTGTTCCTATGTTCAGATTCTGCTGAACACCAACCACAAGGCTCTTGTCAGCTCATTTCTCCAGCCTGTCAAGGTCTCTCAGAGGAGGAGCCCTGCCCTCCAGCCCACAACCTTGGTGTCATCAACAAGCTTGCTGACGGTGCACTCCATCACCTCATCTAGGTAGTTAATTAATATTGCAAACCTGCACTACTTAATTTTACTGAATACTAATTATCATGTCCTGAAAAGGATAAAGGACTTCCATGCAGTTTAATTTTAACTAATTAACAGGTTGGTAAATGGGATGTTACAAAGAACTTGTACTTCAACACACAAGTCACTAAAAAAACCTCTTCAGTATTTTTTTAATGGGCAGTTTGCACTTGGTGACTCACTGAAATAGCTCCAATGAAAGATTTCTCTCCAATCCATCCTTCTAAATATGGAGAAGTAAATACACAAAGTATCTGTGTCAGTGACTCTCAAGAAGTCTGGGAAAAGGGCCTAAATTAACAGCCACTGTATATTTATACTGCAATAAGCTACAGAGCTATTAGTAATGCCTCAGTACTGCAGGCTGTGTACTTCCATACACAAACTTTCAGAGAATGCAAGTAACAGGAATTCTTTCAGAAAGAACAAATGCTTTGTCTTTGAATATTTAACTCACAATGCTTCATAGACCTAGATTTGCTAGTACAATTTTGCAGTAGATCTATTTCTACAGAATAAATGTGCCAGATCATTGCTGAAGAATTGTGTTTCACTATCATGAAGTCTGCCATACAGCTGGGTCTCAAGATTTGAGCTTTAAAATATCAAAATCCCCAACCTATGGATATATAGATAACTCCATCAGTTTGTGAAGTTCTTAGAATTTTAAAATGCATAACCTGCATTATTAGTGTGGCTGGAACTTTCTTCTTCATAGTTTAGTAGGTACATATTTCTGCAGTTTCTTCACAACATTGATGAAATTCACCATTCTTCATTCAAGAAAGTAACAATATATTTTCTGGAATCTACTCTACCAGAACATTTCTATGTGTCTAACTGTAGTCTTTCAACATAGAAGAGATAAACAAAGATGAACACATTCCCTTGTCCCTCAGCTGCTTAGAGATCTAGAACACAACAGAGCCACCTGGATTAAAAAATAAAAAATGCTAAAAAAATGACAATTCTGCAAGTAATTTACAAAGGCAAGAAATAAGAAATATTTTTTTTTTTTAATGAGAAAAATATACTTATGGGGAAAATTCCATTGCAACAGCATTTACAGGTTGCTACTGTCAAAAATTAGTCCTGATGTGTGCATCCAGCCTTGCACATCTTACACACATAGTTACTAACAGAAATACAAAGAAAAACACACAACTGCATATCACAGCAGTACAGTAACAGTCAAGCCCTTAGTAGAGAGAAGAGTTCATTAATAAACTACAACTGTCCTACAATTCCTAAGTCCACAATAAATTTGAATAGTACGAGTATTTGATGAATTTTAGTTGCAAAAACATTGACAAGTATGTATCATGACATTTTCTCATAGTTTTTCAGCTATTTCTCCAAAGGCTGGTTCATAATATTTCAATTATCATCAGTGTTTCATCTGAGCATCCTAAAAAAAATATAATTTTGTTTTTTTTTTAATACAGTCAGTTTTGAGTTTCTACACAACATTTTTGTACCATTTTACACCACAACATTTGTACCAAATATACCATTTATAACTTTGTCATCAAAAATTCCTCTTAGAAATCCATTTGAAATAAAAGGGCAGAAATCCATTTGAAATAAAACTAACATCTATGGAACTTCCCTGAAGCAGAAATCTGAAGTGGACTAAAACTAATAAATATATCAAATAGAATTTTCTCCTTGAAGTTATTTCATTTGTAGTAATTTACAACCAAGGTCAAAACCAGGACACAAACAGGACACAATGTTCCTACCATCTCTTATAGTACCTGCTATAAGAACAAAAAGGGCTTGTTTAAAAAGCAGAATTATAAACTAGAAAAATCGAACTATTTTCTCTATGCTAAATTCCAAGAAAAGTGATTATCAGGTGAAGTACTTGTGGCAGAAAATCAGTTTCCAACATATGTCCATTTAATCACAATTGATCAGAGACTATATAAACCAGTCAAGAAATATGCCATTAAAACATATATAATTAGCATTATACATTAGGTGTATTTCCCCCAAAAAAGCTTTGATATCTCCAGAACTACATCTTTACTCAAGAAAGGTGGGGATGGGAGGGGGGAAGTAAGAGATTACTAACATTCCTATAGGACATTTTACAAAAGTAATTATTTTAATTAAGAAAATTACCACAAAAATTAAACTGTGTAAGAATTTTCACAATTAGACACAATAATTTTTACCACTTTTCCACTAAGTTATATCACAGGCTACCCCTGGCTGACATCATGTTGACCAAAGCCCCAGGTTCTTTTCTGGCAGGCAGCTTTCCAGCCACTCATGCCATGCCTGCAGTGCTCCATCGGGCTGTAGGGACCCAAGGGCAGGATCCAGCACTCCCCCTTGTTGAACCTCATACCACTGGCCTCAGCCATCGATCCAGCTTGTCCAGCTCCTGCTGCAGAGCCTTCCTACCCTCCAGCAAATCAACACTTTCACACAGCTTGGTGCTGTCTCCAAACTGACTGAGGGTACACTGGACCCCATCCTCCAGATCATCAGTGAAGACATTCAATAGGACAGACCACAACAGTGAGCCTTGGGGAACACTAGTGACCAGCCACCAACTGGATGTAACTCTATTCACCATCACTCTGTGAGCCTGGACATCCAGACACTTTTCTTTTGCCCAGAGAAGAGTATGCCAGAGGAAACAGTTTCTCCAGGACAATGTTGTGAGAAATGGTGTCAAAGGCTTTACCAACGTGTATGTAGACAACTCCTGCAGCCTTTTACTCATCCACTAAGCAGGTTACTCTGTCCTAGAAGACACACTTAGTCTAGCAGGACCTGGCTTTCAAAAACCCATGCTGGCTGGGCCTGATCCCCTAGCTGTCCTGTATGTGCCAAGGGATGGCTTTCAAGATGATCTGCTCCATGACATTCCTTGGCCCTGAGGTCAGGCTGATAGGCCTGTAGCTCCCCAGATGCTCCTTCCAACCCTTCTTGTACATGAGTGTCAGATTTGCTAACTTCCAGTCACCTGAGATCTCCACTGTTAACCAGGATTGCTGGCAAATGATGGAAAGTGGTTCAGTGAGCACTTCTGCCAGTGCCATCTGTACCCTTGAGTTGATCCCACCCAGCCTCACAGACTTGAGAGTGTGCCAGTGGCATAGAAGATCTCTGAGCCTTTCCCTTTGGATTACAGAGCCTTCATTCTGCTCCTCGTCTCTTTATTCCAGCTCAGGGCACTGGGTACCCAGAGCACAGCTGGTCATGCTATTAAAAACTGCGGAAAAGAATGCATTAAGTACCTCTGACTATTTCCTCATCTTTTGTCACTTTGTTTGCCCCCCCCATCCAATAAAGAATGAGGATTCTCTTAGACCTTCCTTTTGTTACTGTTACATTAACAGAAACACTTTTTATCAACTTTTACAGCAGTAGCCAGATTAAGTTCTAATTGGCCCTTCTAATTTTCTCCCTGGATAACCTCATGATATCCTTGTAGTCCTCCTGAGCTGCTGGCCTGTTCTTCCAGAGGCCATCGACTCTCCTGTTTCTCCTGATCTCAGACCAGAACACTCTATTCAGTCAGGCTGGTCTTCTTCCCCAACAGCTCTTCTTTAGGCAAATGGGGACAGGCCCTTCTGCACCTCTAGGATTTCTTTCTTCAAAAATGTCTATCTTCCCTGGACTTCTCTCCCTTTTAGGAATGCCTCCCAGATGTTTTTCAACCAGCCTCCTCAATATGCTGGTCTGCCCTCCAGAAGTCCAAGGTAACACATCTGCTGACTCCCTCCTTACTTCTCCAAAAATTGAAAACTGTTATTTCCCAACCACTGTGCCCAAGACAGCCTCCAATCACTGCATCACCCACAAATGCTTCTCTGTTTGCGAGTAAGTCCAGCAGGACATCTTCCCTAGCTGGCTTACTCGCCAACTGAGTCAGGAAGTTCTCCTCCAGACACTCAGGGATCTGCTTCCTCTAGACTGTTTCCTTTCCACTGCATTGTATTTCCAGGAGACATCTGGAGATTTCAAGTTCCCCAGGAGAACAAGGGCTAGTGATAGTAAAACTTCTCACAGCTGCTCAGAGAATATTTTGTTTGCTTCTGCAAGCTGGCTAGATGTAAGAGACTTCCAACCAGAATATCTGCACTGCTGGCCTTACCACTGATTCTCACCCATCAATAACCCTATTGGCACCATAATTAAGTTCTAGAGAATACCAGCACTCCCTAAAACACAGGGCTATTCCACTGCTTCTCCTTCCTTGCCTATCCCTTCTGAAGAGTTTACAGCCACTCACTGCAGCCCTCCAGTTGTGAGTCATCACACAATGACCAGTTTCCGTAATGACAATTATACCGTAATTTTCCTGCTGCACAATGGCTTCCAGCTCCTCTTGTTTGTTGCCTGTGCTGTGTGCACTGGAGCAGAAGCACTTCAGTCAGGCTATTTATACCTGCACCTTTTTTGGGGAAGAAGTCCTAATTCCTGTACGACCAATCTCAGATGCTTCTGTGGTTTCTAACACATAGATAACCATTGGTCTTTGCTGCCACATGGATCTTTATCCCGTCTTCACTGAAATGGAAGATCAAAGGACATCACTAGCACACCGTCCCTCAGACATGGGTGTGCTGCCCCTAGGCTTATCTCTAGTGAGCCTGGTTTTATTGGTTTACTCCTTCAAGTCTAGTTTAGGCTTTTCTAATGAGCCCTTGCAACTCCTGTGCAAAGATATTTTTCTCCCTTTGAGATAGGTGTACACTGTTGCCAGAAGGCCTGGCAACATAATCATCATTCCCTGCAACTGGAAGGATAGAGAAACACACTACTTGTGCTGGTTTCTTAACCAAGGCCCTGAAGTTTCTCTTCACTGTCCTCATACTTCTTGATACAACTTCACAGCTGCCTACCTGAAAAAAATAAAATAAAATCAATACCGGATATTAGTCTGAGTGCCATACCAGAATAGGGCACTTTCTCCCCACATCTTTAACCCAGGCCTCAGGGAAGCAAGAAACTTCCCCAAGAAGTGGGTCCTTCTCCTTGAGCCTTCTGCTCCCTTCAGAAGGGAGTCTCCTGTGACAATGAGCCATCCTTTTTGCTTAGTAGACTTGATGCAGGGTACAGGTCAACTTAACCTTGGCAGCACCAAGCTAGATGAACGATCATCCTTGTTACTGTTTGGTTTCATGTGCAGAGGCTCCTAAGTATTATGTAAGGGCATTTGTAAGGCAGTCACAGAAGAGCCTCACCTCTATGGCATTGGGCAGGAACTTGTCACCATTGCCTCATACCCCTTAAAGCCACTGCACTCAGCTGGGCAGAGAGAGCATAGGGAGTCTTCCATATCGTGCCTACTGCAAGTTTTTCAGGTGTGTCAAAATGGTAATCACAAGCCACTGGGAAACTCCTTTAAGTAGGGAAAATCCTCAAGAAATTTAATGAATGTTTTCCAACATAGAAGCCTGCACATAAAAACTATTTTTATACAGAATTAGTATTATAATGCCTCAGTTGTGACTATGTAATATATAAACTACACTAAGCTATTGTCAAAGAATAATGCTATTATACTGAAGGTTGTGTGCATTGATTTCTAGGTGTAAATTTATGCACAAATATATACCTTGCTTTTAGAGGACTAATTTTGTCCCCTGGTCTTCCTTGTCAGTACAGAATTAAACAGGAAAAGTTACAAGAGTAACTTTCTTTGCAACACTGTAAGACAGCTGCTCGATAAACCCCCACCCATTTCATATATTAAATGCAATTATCCTGTGACGGGAAGAGTTCAGAATTTACCTCGTTTAAAATACTAATCTAAGGAAACCATCAAATGAAAATCTCTCTTGAGATTTTTGAGAACAAAATCCCATAAAGAAAATTCAGTTCCTGCAAAGAATATTAGTAGTACTACAAATAAGCTTTAGGTCAAAAGAAGTGTTTGCCTTATCTAAAAGTTAAAAACTCTTGTTCCTTGTCCTGTAAAAACAGGCCCCAGTAAAAACTTTTTCTTGTGGACTCCCTTTACACATCTAAAGCTTGCAACAGCATCTCCTCAGAGCCTTTTCTGATCCAAGGTGAGCAACCCCAACTCTCTCAGCCTTTCCTCACAGGAGAGTGTGCTGGCAAACAGCAGGCCTGTATAAGGCCTCACAAACTAAATCCTAGTCTGACATAGCTGGGGGAAAACTAACAGCTCTTCATGAAAACAAAAGCCTGCAACAGCAGAAAACTACTTGCTTCCCTGAGAAAGAATTCTACAGATTAAGACTCTTTTCCTCCACCTGTTTCAACAATTCCAGCTGTCTCAGCTTTAAGAATGAAAACAGTATCTCAAAAACAACCCTTCCTTACACAGTCCAAGACTGACCAATTACTATGAGATGACAGCTTGTTACCATAGACGCAGGAGGGTTTTTAAAACTCTGTATAAAGGGATATATAAAATAAAGTTCTAGCTTTTTTTGCTCCTTAAAAGATTGAGCCTTGTCTCTCTGAAATGAGGTCAACAGCAACAAGAGAGCTGCTCCACGTTTGTGTCCCTCCCCCAGACCCACTCCCAGAGGTTCATGTCTTTGCTGTTTGAGGGGCCCCAGAGCTGGATAAAGCATCCTAGGTGGGGTCTCTCTCACCAGGGCAGAGCAGAGCAGAGGGGCAGAATCCCCTCCCTCATCCTGTTGGCCATGCTGCTTTTGATGCAGCCCAGGATACAATTGGCTTTCTGGGCTTCAAGTGCAGACTGCCAGTTTACGTCCAGTTTTTCATCCAAAAGTACTCTCGAGTTCTCAGCAGGGCTGCACTCAACCCCTTCACCCCCCAGCCTGTATCAATACCAGGAGTTGCCCTGACCCAGGTGGAGACCTTGCACTTGGCCTTCCATTGTCACAAACGAAGACTAATGTGTCCGTTTCCAATAATTCTGGAGGACATGTAGCAGTTATGAAGAAAACAGCAGTTGTTAAACATTAGCTAGACACCTCTGGCTTGAACTTTCAGTGTAAAATGTAATATAATCCTGCATGAAATTCTCCTTCCCCCTAAAATTTACACATAAGTGTGATTTCCATAATGGTCCATGGAACACTACTTGGTATTATATTTTGGGATGAGGAAGCAAAAGCAGTAAAAGTCTTGCCTGATGATAATGATGTTGAAAACAGAACTTTCCATGTCATTTTGAACATTTCAGAATTTCTACAGGGCTGCTCTTCAAGTAAAACAGATCTGTCTTTGCTATGTGTCATTACCAATTATGCAAACACAGTAATATGATTAGAAACTTAACTGGTTCAGCACACGTATCAGTAACCTCCAGCTTCTCAATTTTCCTTCTTACTGGCATGAGTCACCTTAGCAAAGCTGACAAAACTTCAACAGTGACAACTGCCGACAGCAACCTCTAGTTACCAGATTCCAAGGAGAAGTTAATGAACTACTCAGGTAACGGTAACTACATGACATCTGAACAGCAAAAATAAATCCAACAAACAAAACACCTCAAAAACAAATGAACAACACACCCAATACAAAAAAAAAGCCAGCAAAAATATCCCTCCAGTACACAAAACAAAAAGGATCTTAAAAAACCACAAATAAACAAAAATAAAAAGAAATCACAAAACTTGCTAGCCAAACTAGTTAATGATTAATAAACAAAGCCCTACTACTGAAACAAAAAGAAACATAGTGATAAGCAATCACAGCAGAGATGTCACAGACCAGGAGTGATAAATTGTTCAGGACAGAATAAAACAATCATAGTGTTAACAAGGTTTTATACAGCGAACAAAAACATAATGACATTTTGTAAAACGATTTTTATAGTTGTTCCACTATATTTATTCCACTGAATAAAAGCTGACAGCTTTAGAAGGCATTCCTTTTCATATTTACATGCTTAGTTTTCTTTAATTATCTGAAGTTAGTAGCCCAGATAGGAAAACATAAGAAATACAAGTAAACTCACATGCAATCTGTAACTATGTCCAGGAAACTCCGTGTTTTGTGCAAAAAGCCAAATCATGTACTTACATACATACATACCTAGTCCTATCTAGATGTGTATGGCACAAGCAGAAATAAAAGGGACTGCATAAAACTTACTTGCATAACTTTTGGGTTTTGGCTATTGATATTATTATTATAGCACTACTGTTGTAATACTTCTTTTAAAATTAATCTTCATTCATAATACTCTGCTGATGCATATATACATGAATACAGAGCACCACCAACATTGTTTGGCTTTTTAGTAGACTTATAGGAACACTGTAATTCAGGAATAATAGACTGTATTATTAAAATATATTATTCTTTTGATTAAGGACTGAAGTAAAATTTGTTGAAGGAGGAATTGACAGAGTACAGAATCACAGAAAAGCCTGGAATGAAAGTTTTCAGAAACCTCTTCTGTTATTTGTAAATACAACCATTTATTCTTTCCCCATACACAAAAAAAAAAGAAAAAAAAAAGTTGCTATAAATTCTACCAATTTGTTTCTATGTAGAAACAAGTCACATGTTCTAAGTAGTTGAAAAACGCTGTTGCTTTCCTTATGACTAAAGCCTGTTTCCCCCCCAAGGAAGAAGAGGAATTTTCCTCTGTACGCAAAAGAGATTAAAGAGAAATTAATCCACCACACTTCACATCGAAAATCAAAAAGATGAAAGTAAGGATAAAACAGCCATACATGTAAGGAAGACACAGCCTCTTCTCATTGCTAACCTCTACAGCCAAAATCCTCTCAAGAGCCGTCTCTCTCTTTAGTGAATGTACTTAAATTACAGCACATTATTGATGTTACGTCTACAACTAAAGCTCCATTTCTGGAACTGGCAAGCACAGAAATGCACTCAAAGAAGGTGCAATCAAGGACGGTTAGTCATAATGGAGGGATCCGTGCAAACAATTTAAGCTGTAGTATTAGTTCTTTACTCTGCCGAGTACGTTTTCCTGACTCTGTATATCCTCTGCATACTATATAAACTGTAAATAAGAGGTAGACTGACTAGTCATGAATTATCAAGATTAATTTTTAAAAGTTGCCCAATTTCCAGTATGTGCTTAGACATGCCTGGGAGAGGGACACAGCTACTTACATAAAAATGCTATGGTATCAAAACTAAATTATTTCCACTGGGTTAAAAAAGAAAAAAAGAAAAAAAAACAATAAAAAAACCCCCAAAACCCCACACCCCCGAGATCGCGAGCATTTAAATTCATTCAAGGGCTGCTCTGACGGCGTTACCGAGCCAGGAAGCCAGGTCACTCTGTCACAGCTCGCCCCCAGCACACGCTCCCACTCTGACCACTCACACTTTTCGCTTCTGCATTCCAGGCAAGATTTCCCGGCTACGAACACGGTGGGCATGAGCCCAGCAGCGGGACCTGGCTGCCTGGCTGAAGCCAGACCATCGGGCAGCTCCAAACTTTACGACAGTCCCGGCAACCTTGGGGCAGCTGCCACCACCGGCCAGTTCCCGGGCGAGCCCTCCGCCGGCCGAGACCCCGAGCCGGAGGCGGCCTCTCTTCCCCGTTATCCCCCGGCCCAGGGGCCCGTGGCTCCCGCCATCCCCTTTCCGCACAGCCCCCTGCGCACTAACCTCGGTAGCCTGCCGCTTGTTCACCTCCGCACTCCGGCCGCTCCCTCCTCCCGCTCTCCGCTCCCCTCGCCTGCCGACGGCACCGAGGCGCCCCCGGAGCCGCCTCCCGGCCCGGCCCCCCCGCGATGCGCGGCGCTGCCGACGCCCCGATGTGCGGAGCCTCCAGACTTCACCCGCGAGCGGGCTCCGCTGGCCGCGCTCTCCCGCAGCCCCCGCCTGAACCTCGCCCAGCACCGCGGACACTCACCGGCTCCTCACAGGGGCTCTGCCCGGCCCTTCCCGGCGCCTCCGCGCCCGCCACTCAGAGCTTCCATGTGCCCAGCGGCCGCTCCTCTCTCCCGCTCCACTCCGGGTACGGCGCCCTCTGGAGTGCCCGCTCCAGTGGGAGCCTCACGGGCAGCCGGGGCTGTCACTCAGCTCGCCGGGGCCCCCGGCGCGGGCAGGCGCTGCGGCTGCCGCCTGCTCGCTACCCCTTTGTTCGGCGGCGGTGCTGACAGCTGCTGCCGGCGGCGCTCCGTGGGCCGCTCCGCCTCGCCGCCTCCCCGCCCGTCAGCCGCACCTCCTGCTCCCGACGCGGCCGGCAGCCCCGGCTTGCTCCCTCCTTCTCCGCCCGCGGTCAACAACCGGCGGCGGCAACACAAGTTCAGGCCGCCGACCCGGAAACTCATCGGCAGCCGAGGCCCGCGGGGCTCCGACGGGAAGCGGATCCACCGCGCCGTGGGAGGGAGCGGGGCGGGGACGGGGCGGAGCAGGCCGGGACGCGGGGCCTGGGCGGCGGGCGCGGCGGGAGGATGCGGCGGGCAGGCGGCGGTAGGCGCCACCGAGGAAGGCAAGGCAGGCAGGCAGGGAGGGAGCGGGGCCGGGGCGACCTCCCTCACCCTGGTCTCGGGGCGTCCTGAGCGCGGGGCAGCCGCTCTCGCCCCTCGGGGATTCAGCGGGAGTACCCCTCGGGGGCCGCTGCCCGGCGGCTTCTGGGCGCGGCCGGGGAAGTTCGGGGGCGTTTCCCGGCCGGGCAGTGCCGGGCGGGAGATGCTGGGGCGCGGAGCCGCCTCCCGCCCGTCGCCCTCCGGCCGTGCCGAGGCGAGGTAGCGCTGCGGGGCTTCCGATATCCCCGGCCTCTCTCCTGCCTGGCCGGGGTGGCGCGGCCGGGAGTCCCGGAGGGAGCCGCCCTCCGTCTCCTCCCGGCGGGTCCTGCGGGAGGCGGGAAGGGTCGGTGGTGCTGGGAGAAGCCTGGGTGAGGCGTATCCCTTAGACCGGCAGCCTTTGGAATGGGGCCGCGTTGTTAGCACCTGGCTTTGGTCAGAATCAGTTCGTGGTGGTGTCTTCTGAAGCTGGTTGTGTTTATTGTCACATCCTTACAGCACCCCTCCCCGCCCCCTTCATCCTCACTTTTTGTTTTCTGGAGTCATATTGCAAGTCTCAGCGCTGTCGGTTTCACAGACGTGCTCATTCTGCGCTGAATTTAGTGCAGAGCAGTGGCAGAGGGAGTTCACCCACTGCTTATTCACCTGACCCGCCGCCTGTCATCCAGGCCGTACCAGTGCAGGTTCCCTCCACACAAGCCTATGACCCAAACCCTGTGTATCCAAGCGCGTGTAAGGAAACCCAAGGAGCAGGCCTTTCCCAGCTGAGCATTAAAGGATGGTTGTTTCTTTTTTCTTTTAAAATTCTTAATATCCTAAAATATGAGTTCTTGTAAGTCAACATGTTATTTCATGTTTTTAGATGCTACTGTAAATAGCATACTAAATACTTAAATACTGTAAATTTGCTACTGTGAATCATTAGCTGTTTCTCTTCAGATATTATACTGTTCGCATACCATTATTGATTCCTCTAACTAATGTATTTATCTTAACTGATGGTGAAAATATCAATGCTTATTGTTGTTATTTAGGTTGAGACTTTTTCAATATCTTTTCAGGTAGTCTTGATCCCAGGAAAAATACTGGAACTAAGGGCATAGGAATCTGAAGACCTCTGTTTCTTCTAGAAGAGGTGGAGAAGCTAGAACACTAACATTTACAATATGTGGAGGAATTAATCTGCAAAAAGCATAAGCTTACTGATGCTATGGAATGAAAGGGTGTTCATGTGCAGATGAAGAAAATGATCAGCTGGAAGGTGGAAATGGTCAGACATAACCTTCTTTCTGGAAGCTGATATGTGATTTTGCTTTAGGAGGTTTTCCATATAATTTCCATACAATTTTGTGATTTTAGGAATTGTCACCTTGGTTTAACAGAAGGGTAAGCAAAGCTTTTTCTTAAATCTAAATGCTTCTATTCATTTTTTCTAGAAACTAAAGGTGTATTCCTTTCAGAAACTTGATTTGAATGAATTGTGCACCAGTTTTGCAGCCCCACTGAAACAAAACTAAGTAAATGAATCCATATTATAGTTTATTTTTATCAGCTTTGTTACTTGGCTGTAGGCAAGACTTTGTTCTACTTTGTGGAGGGAGAAGAAAAGCAGGTATTTTCTTGAAATCCATCCAGAACTCATAGAAGTGCAATACTTGTTACAGCACAATTTATAAATCACAGTGCTTGTCACTTTGAAATGGTTTTCTTTTTCAATTTCACATCTTTTCCAGAGTTCAAAATTTCTTTGGCCTTTTGTCTGGTTTGCAAGATGGGGAAGATAGTTACAAAGTGGAAAAAAAAAATACATTGCTTTTATTTAAAAGATGGGTTAGAGAACAAGCTTATTTGTATCCAATCTATATGACATCCTATTTTCCCCTTTCATAAAAAGGAAGTAGAATTGTATCAGCCATTGGCATTTCTCCAGCTAAAAAAACAATAAATGAATAATGCAAAGTATGAATGGATACGAGCACTGCATCCTGAAGTTTGGTGTGCTGTTGGATGTTTTTTTCAGCTGAACCTTTTCTTCCTGTTTATTCATTATTTCCAGTGATAAAGTAAGAAGGAGAGATGGGAAACCCAGAAAACATTGGAGATGCATATGTTGCTGTGATTCGTCCAAAAAATACTGCTAGCCTCAATTCTCGGGAATATCGAGCTAAATCCTACGAAGTAAAACTATTTCTTTTCTTTATGTATTAGTTATTTGGTTTTTTAAATAGTATAGTAAATAAGCAATAATATAACAGAAGAGAATGTAGCCTTGTCTTTTACTCTTTAGTCTGCTGCAGAGGTCATTCTGACTTCACCATTCTGCTCCTCAACATTTAGTACTTCTTGAATTTTGTTACTACTTTTACAGTAGCATAATAAATAATAATAATAATTTTTTAAAAGTTCTGTGCTTCTTTCAGCTGTGCTTAAACTTCTTTGGTTTCATTATTGTTTGAAAGATTTTGCTCCTTGAAGTTCCCATTGAAGGCCAAAAGAAAAAAAGAAAGAAAGTTTTGCTAGAAACTAAACTTCAAGGAGGCACTGAGATAACCCAGAGCATTTTGGATTACGTATTGGAAGCCACCAAACCAATTTCACCAGCCAATCAGGGTATTAAAGGTAAAACCATTTTAATCCAATACACTATTGACAGCACTATAAAAATGTTTTCTAAATTGGCATGGCAAAGTTATACAAAAGCATGAAATTAGTATAAAGAAAGAAGATGCATTTTGAAGTTCATAAAAAAAACCTAAGCCAGCTATACAGCTAAAACCTTTGTTTTTCTTTTCTTTCCAACTCTATAAAGTGTTTACTAAATGATTGTTAATAAATGAATCTTTGTCTGTGCTGCTGCTTCACCTCAAGTTTAGATTTATAGCTAAACTTCCAGTAAACCAGATCAAAGTGGCTTTTGTATCATTAACTTCAGCTAAAACTTGCCTTGGATTAGAGAATTGATAGATTATTAAATCAGTTGTTCAGAAGACAGTATATATATGAAAATATTTCTAGCAAAACTGTACCCTTAGAGATGGAATTTGATGAGTACATTTTTTCCCTTGTTGTTACATCTAGCAGAGAACATCACACTTGTGCTGACAAATTTGTTTTAGCCAGCCTATTACATTTCCAGGTTGGTATAAAGTATAATGACTAAAGGACTTCTGGTCTTTGCTGTGGACTTCATCTCTGTTGTTTAAGTGGTAAAATGTTGCAGGTGGCAATAGCTGCAGCTGAGTGGGCGTAACAGAGCTAATAATGCAGCAAACACAGAGTAACAGAATTAATACACATAGAGGAATACCTTCTAAAAGCAAATACTCTGTTCCTTGCATAGTTTGGAGAGTTTTAATTCGACTCACTCAGATGGCCCAAGCATTAATTATGCACAGCTTAGTTTGTACACTGCTAAAATATGCAGCTGAGGTTGGAAAAGTTAAAAAGGGCTCCAGTCATATAATTTTTTCATGTTAATGGGTATATACATGTTCATGTTCTTTAGTTTTTCATATGTATTTAAATTTTACTTGCTTTCTTTGGATTATAGCTCATAATTTTTTCTTCCTGGAAAGTAGGAAGATTGAGTCTGGTAAGCTTTCAGATAGCTAACTCTAGATTATTTTTCTTTGTTTTGATGATTAATTAATTTTTTTGTGGTTTGTCTGTTTTTTTGTTTTTAAATAATGTGCTAGGAAAGCGTGTGGTGTTAATGAAGAAGTTTCCTCTAGATGGAGAGAAAGCAGGCCAGGAAGCATCTCTTTACATTGTTCCAACTGTTGTGAAAGGTAACACTGAGCATGATTTGTGAAGCTGCACCCATTTTAGCAGTAGTTCACTTGACGGTTTATTTTTTATATGACTTATTTGAGTTGTATATATCTATCTCATTGATATATGATTATATTTATAATTATATATATAATATATGAGCTATTGATATATTTTAATATTATATATGGCTTTTTCTGTATTTAAACATTAAAAGTTGCAGGCAGGTGCAAAACTCTGAATATTTTAAACTTTGAAGAAGTCTAAAATCAAGGAAGAAACCTTTGGTTTAATGTATTGCCTTTGTTTTTGTAAAAATAGCACACTTCTGGTTTAAGCAGTATTTGTTAATTTGGTTATATTTCAAAACACAGGCCTTGTGTAGAATTTGCTGAATGCAACTCTAAGACATCCTATTCAGTTCAGTGTTCTGTACTCAGAGAAGAATAAGTAAGTCTCTAAACAGTAAACAGATTATTTAGAAATCCAAGTAAATGACTTGTCAAGAAAGTGTTTCTAAAAATACTGAAGTAAAATATGTGCTTTTGGGGAAATTTCTTCATTTTTGCCTTACTTATAAGACTTGATAAAATCTATCAAATAGATACCATTGGGGAGTTACCACTGCCAATACATACCCCTCCTAGTCCTGAGTCATAGTCCTTTTTTTTATGGTAACAGGATGCATTTAACATTTATTCCTCAAATGAACCTGATCACACTGATGGAATAGTGACAGAATATGCATGGATTTTAAGGCTAACCTGTTGGGTTGTGAATTGCTATGTAAGGATTGTATGTAATTGCTATCAATTATTATTTGGAGAAAATTAAGTCACTCTAGTCTAAAGTTATAGTCTTCATTAGGGATGTGTAACTACAAAAGATGCAGGAGGGAAAATAAGATTCTTCTCACGGATGTGTCTTCAGAGAATGTTTCTTTTTTAGATAATACGAAATATACATACAGTCCTGGATGCCCTGTGTTCTACTGTTTACAAGACATCATGAGAGTCTGCAGTGAATCCAGCACACACTTTGCTACACTTACTGCAAAAATGTTAATTGCCTTGGATAAGTAAGAGACACCATCAGTAAAAATACATTAAAATGAAAACTTAGATATTCTATATCAAAATATAAATATATATTAAAAAGATAATTTGTCAATGTAACACATAGTTTTTATAGCATTCTTGTGGTTAAGAAGGAAATCATCATGGTATTTTCTTCACATTTATCAGAGATTGAAACCTTGAGAACATATTTCTAAATTCTTTTTGCAAACTCAAGAATGGTGTGTTTATCTAAATCAAGTAGCTTTTTGGAAGTTCATGTGAATGTTTTGTAAAATCATAATATTTAATCTTCTGTAAATGACATAATTGTCATTTGAGTAAGAGCATTTGCCAGAGTGAAGTAAAAATATCCTCTAATTGTATACCATTAAGATTTGCATTTAAATTAAATCTCCCTGTAGAAAGGGAGTGCATCTTCCCCAGACACACAAATTTATTTGCAGCAGGGAATTAACTTTCAGAAAGGTCATTAGTTGTTTAGTCAGATTTATAGTAGTTTGAATACATGAACAGGTTTTTTGTTGTTTTAGTGGGGTTTTTTTTTGTTGTTGTTCTTTTGGGGTTTTTCGTTGTTTTTTTTTTTTTTAATGTACCCTTAACTAAGAAATACCAGACACACTTGTGTATGAACTTATTTACAGTAATAAAGTTAGCTGAAACCTCTGGCTAATGTAAAAAATCATGCTACAGGCTCTTACCTAAAAGGTTCTGTGTGAAGGGTTTTTACAATTTATTAGTAGAGTTGTAGTATTTCCATGTATACCATCATACCAGTTAAATTTATTTGCTGCTTGCTGAATGCCTTCAAGCTCTAAGTTCTGCTTAAAAGTGTTTCAAGCCTCACAAGAAGCCTTGGAGGTATAATAGAAAATGGTTTATATTTTTTATTCTTTATGTACATAATCTGAAACAATCCTTCTCAAAGATTCAAACTGCCATAACTAATTTATCTACCAAATATTTAGAGAAAATGCCTGAAAATACCTTAGAGTGTGTTTATAGCACAATGACTACAATTCTACTGTTCTTTCTGCCAGGACCATGAGTAAGTGAAGAGAATGCTGCTTTTGCAGGACATAATAGCTTGGATTTAGGACTTAAAAATAGGCCTAAGCATATGCACAGAACTTCAGGTTACCTTCTGCCATCCTCACATATGCTTCTGGGACAGACAAGATCCAAGTGGTCTGTCAGTGGATGTCCTAAGCATGTACTTACTTCTCTTCTATTTTCAGGCTCAATCACTAAACAGAATTTATTGTATTTCAGCAAAGCACATTTTTACCTCAAGCTTGTGAGAAAGCATGTGCAGAAACCTAAATAGAAACCTGCCTTTAGACCTTTAATGCCCCACTTAATATAACACTAAAACAATTTAACAATTTGGTAAAAATATATTTATCCAAAACTTGAGATGAACAACTTGTCCTGAGCCCTGTGTTATATTGCATATGTGGTGGGAAAAATGCAGCAGGTGTACAGTACTGACTTCCCCTGGTAGCACAGAATAAGAGAGCTCTAAAGCTCTTCAATACTGTCAGCAGGAGTGCACTGAGAAGAGAATAAACTTCAGCAGAGCTTTATAAAAAGTCAGGTGGTAGCCTATGTGAAAGAGACTTAGCAGTTTAAAAACTGAACCTTCTGGTTTGCTGCCTTTTCCTGTCTTTCCCTAATGAAACATGTGAGTTGAAAAGCTTAAGTCAGTACAGATATTGAAACTCACCCTTAAAAAAACTGCTTTAAGTTTCAGAATTTATTCAGAGCAGTACTGTTAATAAACTGAAAGTAAATGAAGTGTTGGTGTGGTTTTGTGGTTATAACCCGTGTTAGTCTTAGTGTATAATTTCCTTCTCTTAAAGAGTTTGCATCCACACAGAATTGAGCAAATACAACTGGTAAACTGACTGTGGTTAACACATTTCACATTCAGGGAGTAATTTAGTCTTATAAAATTGTCTGTGCAAATTATAATTATTTTTTAAAATTCAAATGTGTGATTATCATATATGCAATCCCTAATCAAACAAAATAATGGACAGCATGACCAAAATGATCCTTTTCTACGTGAAAATTAAGTACTTGCCCATTCTCTCCTGCAGGTGGTTGGATGAACGGCACACCCAGTCTCACTCCATCCCAGCTTTATTCAGACCATCTCCTCTTGAAAGAATTAAAACAAATGTGATAAACCCTGCCTATGCTATAGAACCGGGTCAAACAGAGAGCTCATTGCACATGGGTTATACTGCCCTGGAAATAAAGAGTAAAATGCTGGCATTGGAGAAAGCAGATATGTGTATCTATAATCCTTTGTTTGGATCTGACCTTCAGTATACCAATAGGGTAAGAACTATATTTTCATTTTGTGTTTGTGAAACATATATACATTTTTGAGTTCATTCATTTGTTTGATATGAGTGTGTGCTCATATCAGAGTTGTTTATTTAGCAGTAAGTGTGCACTAGTTTTTCAAATTCTCATATTTGATCGTAATTCTCTTTCATTATAAAATGTTACTATCATAACTTTGTTTTTAAGAGAATACATGACCAGAATGGGGGATTGTGTAGCCAGATCTTAGCAAGATATTTTTTCAGTTGTGTTTAAATTATGTCTTTGCAGGTTGACAAGGTGGTAATAAATCCATACTTTGGCCTTGGAGCCCCAGACTATTCAAAGATTCAGATTCCTAAAAGAGAAAAGTGGCAACGTAGCATGAGCAGTGTCACAGAGGACAAGTATTATGTTACATTTCTTCTTCATTAATGAATAATTTTGTTTTGTTTTATTACAGTAGCACTTGGTAGACGTAAAATGAGATTCCTATTATTTTATGCTTCACTGTAGAAATACATATTTTAAATGAAATTCTATTTGAAATCTTAAAGTGTTGAAACACAACAGTAAAAGGATGAATCAAGAAGGGTGTGAATTATAAACATTAGAGGAGCATTTCTTACTCTAATAAATACAGCTATGGCTTGATTTCTGCATGACAAAAACCCTATTTGTGTGAATACTGGCATATTTTAACTGCATGAACTTCCCCTTTACTCGTCATGTAGACCTATGGTTAGTGCTATGTTAGTAACTTTTAAAAAGTTGATGTTCTTGATTGCAATATTTCTGAAAGGTTTTTTTTCCTGCTTCCCCTTTTAATTTGTAGGGAACACCAGTGGGTAGATGATTTCCCTCTTCACCGCAGTGCTTGTGAAGGAGACTCTGATTTACTAAGCCACCTTCTGGATAAAAAGTTTTCTGTTAATCAGTTGGATAGTGACCACTGGGCACCAATCCATTATGCATGCTGGTGAGTCAAGCATAGTTGTGCCAATCAAGTGCATTCTACCTGTCATGATTCTTTAGTGCTATCATTTATGTAATTTATCAGCCTCCAAAAGAAGAAATAAAAAAAAAAACACCTCTAGACTTTGTATGCTTTCATTATAATATATGCTAGTGTTAACCTTCTGAAGAGAGACATTGCTTCAGGCTTTGCGATTATTTTAATTTGAATGGTTTTTGGGGAGACCAGTTGTGGAGATCATGTCATCACTTACTTATTGCCTCTTGTATCTCTCCTGACTATTCTGATTCCTGCTGGAGGCACTGGTCTACTTCAGCATGGTAACTTTCACAGTCTGTGTTGGCTTAAGCCTGTTAGCAGTTTTACAGCACAGCGGTAGCTGAGCTGAGCATGTTTTGGTGCTGGACACACTTTAAGTGGGAAGTTGGACTAGGTGATTTACAGAGGTCAACATGTCTGACTATAACTCTGTGATTTAATCTGTAAAAGCTTGAAAGCTTTTCTCAGTCACAAAAATGCTTTTGTTTTATCTTCATGGAAGCTAGTCTTAGGTACATACAGTGGTCAGTATGTCTGATGATAGGAATAACATGAAAATCAAACTTGATTATAAAAAGTTCACATTCTTACTTGATTTTTAGTGTTTCTCAGAAAGTTTGTAAATACCTTATACATCAAATATACACAAGAGTTACCAGTTATAAGCATGGGGGTTAAGAATCCTCAAGATCCATCTGCATGACAAGCAGAAGCTGAACTCTGGTTCTCACACTGATTATTTTTTTCCAGACAAAGCTGGACTCTGTTCTGCCATGACTGAATTGCTGCAACTACCCAAACTTAGCTAGCTTAAAGCAAGGTTCTGTTTGTCTCTCATGAATCCAATCAATGGTTACTAGACCAGTGATTACCAAAGAAGTGTAAAACTGATATTAATTTCTACAAACTTAATTATATTCCATTGTATCTGGTGTAATTTGAAAGCTAAAAACTTTTCAGTGTGGAAAAAACCACACTTTTTCATACAGGACCATCTGAAGAAACACTTTTTCATAATTGGGAACATCTGAAAAAAATTATTATATATTTCCTATGTCTGTTCTGATTTAAACATGTCTGCAGGTATGGAAAAGTTGAAGCCACTCGAATGCTGTTGGAGAAAGGGAAATGCAATCCAAATCTTTTGAATGGTCAACTTAGCTCTCCTCTTCATTTTGCTGCTGGAGGTGGGCATGCTGAAATAGTGCAAATTCTACTAAATCATCCTGAAATTGACAGAGTAAGTTCTGTTTGTGTACAGAAATAGCCGATTTAGCAACATTTTCTAACTTGTGTATGAGAAATATTTTGGTGTCAGATCGCTGATCTTGTTTAGCAATTACTGAAAAATGGTTAAGTGTTTTTGATGACCTCTGCTTTTCCTATTGTGTATCAATTAAATGTTTGAACTCTGGTGTCAAGAATTTTAATTATCTCAAAAATGTGTAAATATTTACCTGTCTCCAGTGAAATCAATGTAGAATTGGTGTTTCTGTTTGTTTGTAGCACATTACTGATCAACAAGGAAGATCTCCGCTGAATGTCTGTGAAGAGAACAAACAAAATGAATGGGAAGAAGCTGCAAAACTACTGAAGGAAGCCATAAATAAACCTGTATGTGTTAATTTTCTAAATATTTTAAAGTTTATAGTTAATTTACACTTAATCTTTTTGAAGAGCTAGAGTCACTTCTGGCTGTTACTGGAAACGTGCAGAACCTTGAAATTTTTAGTGTAAATATTGGCAAACTGGCATTTTGTCTCTTTAAATGTTTCTGCTCTGTTTCATGGCTCAAGAAATACATGTAAAACATATAAACATGATGCTCCAATTTATTGGTAGGAGCATCACATCAGCTACTAATTTTATATGTTTATGCATTCTTATCTTATATGTTGATAGGCAGGAGCATTCACCTGGCTACATGTAGGCTTCTATGAAATAGGCTTTTCATCAGTTAAAGCCTCAGTGCAGGCTTCCTTGGCAGCCAGTGGAGCTTTAGCCAGGATAGGAAACAAAATTTACAATGCAATTTCTCTTATCCTGAAGTAGATTTAAAATTAGTCAAATGATATAAACCCACTTGTTTCTTTTCTTTGACTTCAGATGCAACCTATATCCCTGTAAGTAGGTGGTACTAAACCTGTCAGTTTTTCAAGATGTTTTAAATTATCTTCATTTCACTCTGCATGAATGATTTCCAAAATAATTAAGGAAGGAACTGACTTTCATTTTAAGGATCTTATTGTGCAGTAGATGATGTGATGGTGTGTCTAATGACTCTAAAGACTAATGGACATGTTTTAAGTAGATTTCAGAGTGTAATGCGTGATGTTATGTTGTCACTTATTACTATTTAATTATATCAACGTATAAACTCCCCCTATAAACTACTGCAGTAGGAATGACAGTGACTACTGCAGCAAAAAATAGCCTGATGTTTTCCATTCCGACCTCATTTTCAATCAGTTGTCATTTTCCAAGCTATCCATCTTTTTTTTCTAGAAGTTTTTAGGAACTCAATTCTTGATGGCTTAGTAGATTTGAGGAAGAGAAATAACAAATTCCTGAAACCTTTTTATTCAAGCAGCTGAAACATCTAATCTGTTACAGAAATGAAAACAAGACACTTCACTGATTTATGACTTGTTCATGTATGCTTTAAGCACCTGATATATGTTTATGTATGTCTTTCAGGAGACATACTGTGGGCTCACATGCAATTCAGGGAAAGCTATGGGAGTTCTGAAGGGAAAATGATTTATTATTTATAAGATTTATTTAGAGGAGCACTATACAGGAGCACTATAAGATTTAGTGAGATTGTATTCTTGT
This sequence comes from Fringilla coelebs, assembly GCF_963513975.1. NCBI lineage: Eukaryota > Metazoa > Chordata > Aves > Passeriformes > Fringillidae > Fringilla > Fringilla coelebs. The sequence continues at coordinate 130,025,590 of NC_140028.1, forward strand.
AGTGGGTTCTGAGTAAAGGGTCGTGCTTCCCTCTAAAAATTAGTCTTTTTAGTATAGGGTGGAAAAATTCATAACCATAATAGCAAAGTGAACATTTTGGGATATGCATAGGCAGCTGAGCCCAGATCCCTCAGGGAACTTTTAAATACCTGCTTGCCTTGGAGTTCAACAGAAATCCTCAGAATACCATCAAGATCTTTCTTGGAGTTACTGTTGTAAAAAACACAGTATAAGAACTTGCACAGAACATGAAACAAGCAATTTGGGTAAATAATAAATACGTAGGAGTTGTGCAGTGTTCTTTTTCCCAGCATTATAGATGTTGCTGATAAAACCACAAACAGAAGGGATTTTAACAAATTGTTTGTGTAATATATTCCTGTTTTTATGTAGTATGAGAAGGCACGGATTTATCGTATGGATGGGTCATATCGCTCTGTGGAGCTGAAACACGGAAACAACACAACTGTGCAGCAGATAATGGAGGGCATGCGCCTGTCTCAAGAAACTCAGCAGTACTTCACTATCTGGATCTGTTCTGAGAACCTCAGTAAGTAAAAGGGACAATGGTAATACTTGAGGGTTTATCATAGTTTATTTCTGCTTGCCTTTAGGAAAAAGTAATGCTGTCTTAGGAGAGTAGGAGACATGCTCTGACAGGCTTCACAGCCTGATGTCTCCAAACTGCTCTCAGAGCTGTTGAGAGATTCTCTGTTTTAGCTTTTACTTTGGGTACCCTCAACAGGTCTGACTGTATCATTCTGGCACCTATAATGTATTTCATCCAGGAAGATGAGGCTTCCAAGTTGCCTTTCTGTTACAGGGCAGCTTGCCTGTCATAGGCCTTACCAGTAGCTTATCCTGGATTTATCCATATTTTTCTTCCCAGATTGAGTTTGGATGCATGTAGTTGTTTTTACCAATGTTTAGTTTTTTTAAAACTACTCATTAAAGTAAGATGATTAATGTTTTTTCATTAGGTCCTTTAATCATATGAATTTTTCTGTGTTTTGTACCAAAATAATTTTTGATAAACAAGTTTTCAAATGTATTTGATGGGAGACAATGCTGATGTAAAATGTCATGTTTATATTTATGGTATTTTTTGGTATTTCTGATCTAAATAAAAAAGATATTATAGTTTTTATTTGAGATATATACTAGAAGATAAGTAGAAGCCCAAGAGTCAACAAGTGTGGCTGGGTATTTTCAGCTAATGTGGTCAACAGTACTGCTGCAACGAGATAGCTATGGGACACCTTGTGGATTACAAAGCTCAGTTGTGGTCTGATAGGATACTGTGTTGAAAGTGTTATTAACACAGAAGCCTTGCACTTAAAATTTTATTTACTGTTGCCAATGCTGCACTACAGTGGTATTGTTACTTTTTTTTTTTAAGTAACTCTAATTATTGAAGGAAATCTTTTCTTTAGTTTTCTTTTAATCTTTTTCTTTCAGTGTCATACCATTGGCCTTTTTACTTTGCTGTATTGCCACATGACTGCTGTAACCCTCAGCTAAACATAGATGTTAATGTGAAGAAAAGGAAGTGTTTGAGGGTTAAAGTCTTGCTGCTTTTGCCTTTTCTAAATATGTATGTAATGTTTTCCTAGAATCATTGAGGTATTACCCTTGCATTTGAGGGGTAAATTGTTTGTGTAACATCAAGTAATTCTCTAGATATTTAGCCTAGATTTGAAAATGAGCTCCTGATTTATGGCTTCAAACAACTAATGGATAAGTTTCATTTAAAGTATGTTGCATTTTGTGTACAACTGTAAGGACAGTAGGTTTCTTGCTTGTAGAACAGATGATGCTTTTCTGTGTTTGAATGTAAGATGGATAAGTTGAATGAACAGATTGTTCCCAGTGGAAGATGTTGTGCTATAATGTATCCATTTACGATTTTCACATGGTGGGAAATGCCACAGTGTGAAAGCCAAAGCAGTGAGGGTGAGGCAGATAGAGCCTCCTAGAACCTCACTCCTAGGAAAAGTCAAGTGATAATCCAAGGACAGGCAGGGTGAGTGAGTAAGCCAAAGATACAGGCTCTAGTACATAATACGACTGTAGCTGAAAGCTCTGTATTAATTTCTCAGCTCTCATATACACAAGAGAATATGAAACATTGATTGACTTTAGCTTGTTAAGAATCAAGAGATTTTACAGATTAAAAAGAAGAATGTCTTCTGAAAAGAAGAATGTCTGTTCTGAAAAGTTTATGGTTTTTATATATAAACAAAAAGGGCAAATACATTTAGAAGATAAATTATATCTGTATTTTTCTGTCAGAAATAAGATTATTGAACTTTATATTTCTCTATATTTCTCTACAATAATAGAGACAAGAGTCTCTCATGTTTTACTATTGTGTTTTTAAGGCCAGTCTTGGTACTCCATTAAATTTTTAAATAGCATTCACTCCTGAGAAACTGAAACAAAGTTTTACCACTATTGCATTTAGTGAATTGTTGCTAAGAGTTTTGTCAATAAATCCGTATTTTCAAAATCTTTCTATATAGCAGTTTAGAAAACATAGGAAAATGTTTGTTAATGAGTCCTCAATTTGAGGTACTCTGGGTTTGGTGCAGCATTTAATAATTTATGTGTATGTGTGTGTGTGTATGTGCTGGGTTATTCAGTTTGTTTATTTGGAAACAAACCTGTTATTTTTCAGGTCTCCAGCTGAAGCCATATCACAAACCTTTGCAGCATATTCGAGACTGGCCCGAAATATTCACTGAACTGACAAACTTGGATCCTCAAAGGGAAACTTCACAGCTTTTCCTGAGAAGGGATGTGAGACTTCCACTGGAAATAGAAAAAAAGGTCAGTACTTGGAAGTGACTGAAATTATGGTCAGACTCAGAACACCTGGACCATCAACACTCAGTGTTTATGGTGACTGTAATAATTTCCAAACTTTTTAAACTGACAACTCCTTTTCTGTAATGGTTTGAGTCTTCACATTCTTGCCTTCCTTTTCTGTAATGGTTTGAGTCTTCACATTCTTGCCTTCCTTTTCTGTAATGGTTTGAGTCTTCACATTCTTGCCTTCCTCTCTCTTGCCTTCCTATCATCTCTTTGTTCTCTTTCTTTCTCACCCTCTCTGTTGGGTTTATCCATTATCTCCATGTGTCAGTCTCTGTCTGTCATACAGCTAAAAACAACTTGCGTGATTTTATTCCTTATGCTGTTGTTTTTCAGTTATTTAATTGGTTGATTTCAATGGGATTATGCAAACATATTACCGAAAATGAATTTATGGGGGAAGAAATCTGCAGATACCAATATTTCTGTGAACTTTTTGATTGGGCATGGTGTGCTAGTTGCCTTTCATTTGTGTGTTAGATCAGTGAAGTGTTAAAGGAAGTGAATGAAAAACAATGCTTCTATTACAAAGCACCACTAAAATGTACACTTCAGTCAGGATCACACCTTTGTTTTCTGTCTCTGAATCAGTGAGAAATGCCGTTCATAGTTTCTAAGCTTACTTTCCTTTTTACAAAGAAATAATATTATTTAAATATTTTTAACAGATTGAGGATCCCTTGGCTATTCTTATACTTTTTGATGAGGCCAGATATAATTTACTCAAAGGTTTTTATACATCACCTGATGCAAAGCTGATTACACTGGCAAGCCTGCTTCTACAAATAGTCTATGGAAATTATGAGAGCAAGAAACATAAACAGGGCTTTCTAAAGTAAGTATGTGTTTAAAATTTAAAATTATGGGTTAGATTAAGTATTTTTAGATAGCACTTCCTATGGAACCCTCAAACTTTAGGTATAATATATTTGTTGGTTTTCTTCATCACTGAGCTATAGTTCAGAGTAACCATGTAACCCTTAAAGCATTAATAGAAGTTGGGCACTGTGTGTGAAAATGTATTAATCTTAAATATTGCAGTCCTAGACAGAGGGGTGGAGGTTCTGTAGTGTGTAAAATCTGTCCTGAGATACAGTAATACCAAAATAAACAACAGTATTTATTGAAGGGTTCTGACAGAACTGAGGCCTTGAGCAATGTTGAAGAAACATCTTACTATGGCAGTTGGACCAATGTCTGGGATTGGTTTTCTGTCTTTGGACAGACCATGCAGTGATATTGTCTCTTCTGTCATTTGTAGGAGAAATGCTGTACTAAATTAGTCAAACCCATAGCACCAGTAGGGCTCAGCCAGATGGTATTTTTCTTTCTCCTTCTCTCTGCATGCCAGCAGAACAGTAGCTGAGCTATTTTGGGATGGCTTGTTCTTCCCACATACATTTCTGCAGCAGTATCTGAGCCCATGAGGATTCCAGTTCTCTACTGTGTGCACTTTCACCCCCTGCCATCTCCACCTCACTTAATTCATTCAACAGCAGCTGTGCTGTTCTGGAATGCTGCTATGCTTCTCATCTTCTCTTATTCACAGCATTAGCTGAGCTGCCTTGGCCTGATGAGTTTTTGCATGTACTGTCCTGCAGTTGCACAGCCAGTCAATGGAGTATAAGGAGAACAGGATTTAAGTGGGACTGCCCTCCTGTACAAGTGTGCAGTTCAGTATGGCTGAGTTTTGTTTGAAACTACTCCCTGCTGGCTCCCAGCAGCTGCAGAGTGGTGTTCCTCTCAACTCTGAGGCCTATCAGTACTGTGGTTCCAAGTTCATCCTGCTCAATGGAAGTGTTTGGCTCTACAGACAGGACTACCTGCAAAGATAGTTCGGGCTAGATAAAAAGCCATTTGGACGTGCTTTCCATCCACATTCACATAATTCTTCTTCGTGTAGATGAGGAGTTTCATAATCTGTTTTTCTTTTTGTAGTAGACATGAATGTTCATTAAAAGACTAGTAATTCCAAAAATATATCCCTAGTTATTGTTTGTATGAGAGTATCCTTGACCTTAAAGATCTGATGCACTGTCCTGTGCACGTTTTTGCTTGGCAGATCATATATACTGCCAAATACAGTTTAAATAGGTTACATCACTAGGTCTTGGCACTGTCTTAATTGTACATAAAAGCAAACTAGTAAAGGTTTGCATCCTTTCTTTTAGTTTTTTTTGTTTCCTACATTTTGGCTTTTTAAAAAAAGCAGTTGATGTAAGTAGCTTCTCTTTCGTGTCATGTAATATATAACTTAAACGTGGAAATTAATTGAGCTGAGTCCTTGGTAGTGCTGACTGCAGGAGTGGAAGGAAGAGTATCTACAGTCTGTCACATTTTCTGAGTATGTGCTATGTTGATGTAAATGGCATTTTGTATGTAATTTTGGCTTCCAACCTGGAATTCAGCAAACTGCTCTCTAGCCAAATATGAGTTGTGTGTTCTGCTGGCATTTCCTCTCCATGCTATGTCCATGATGTTTGACACAGAGTGTATAATGTAAAGGTGGATCTTCATTAACTGAGAATTGCAGTGTATCTCAGGAAACTATCTCATCTGATGAGGCAAGATGGAGTAGGAACTGTCTAGCTCAGTATATGACTTGAAGGTACACTGTGGCAGACATTTTTCTTTTTTCTTACTTTGTTTAGTGAAGAAAGACTTTGTTCCTCTTTGTTTTTCTCTTAGTGAAGAAAATCTTAAATCTATCGTACCAATAACTAAACTAAAAAGCAAAGCTCCTCATTGGACAAACAGGATACTTCATGAATACAAGGTAAGATAAATAAGCAGGTAGTAGAAAATCCTGTTCTTTAACATTTTTGACTGTTTGGTTGTCAATTAATGAACAGAAATACTGGTATAAAAAGCTAAAAATGTGTATACTCTGAATTTTTGGGATGGGTTGTTAGAATATATTTCTTGTACAGTTGCAGATCTCTTTGTTAGAAGTAAATATGTTTGTTATCTGTTCATTTACCTTCAGTGTTAGCTCTGTATTGGGCACAATTCCAATTTGGGCATAGGTGTGAAAAAATCTACTCTGATTTAAATTTCTCTGTCCACTTGTAGCAATGGATCCCCAAGTCCTTTTTGTCAGTGTAACTTGTATCTTAAGGACCTGGTGGTGCTGCTGATGTGCATGTGCACACACACACATACATGCACACAGAGACCCCTTTGTTTAGAGCAGTTAATTGAGCAAAAATTTTAAAGTTTTTGGACTTGGGCTGCTTGTGTAAAAATGCATCTAACTGAGGCCTGTGGGTCCCAAATGAGGTCAGATTAAATTTGTGGCCTTCACAAGTAATTGTGGAAAAAGTGAGGCGTGTCAGAAAGAGAACTGTACCAGCTGATGTTGGTAGCTGGCTAAAGGTGGCTGCCGGGAAGCATTGCAGAGGCAGCTAGTGAATGTTTTCAAACCTTGCTGCTCTTTTTGAGATGAGATTACTCGGTCATAAACTTTGTTTTGGTGCTCACACCTTTTTTGTCAGAAATTAGCAGATCATTCCTATTCTTTCTAATAGAGATGAAGGAGGGGGGGATGGTGGTCTAATACTATGGTGTAGCAAAGTCATCTACTCTGTCATCAAATTATATGTAAGGATGAGCATAGCTTTCTTGACTTCTGCTTTTGAGACATTGTTTTGGAGTGTGGGGCATGGGGGGAAGGGGAAAGAAGTTCCAATCCTTTGTTCTGAAGATTTTACATGTTAGAAATGGCTGTGTAGAATTCAGCTGTAAGGCAGGGAATGGATCCAGAGAGACTGATACTGTCTACCACACACAGTCATGGCCCCTTAACTGTTGAAGATTTGTGTTCTCCCCCGTGTCTGTGCCTTCTGATCTTGTCCATGGCCCAACCAATTTTTATTTGTTAGATTGGTTGTTATCATTCTGGTTTGAGGAGCACTCCAGCAATAGTTTGTTCTGACTGCTGCACTCTACTGAAGAGGAAGGAACAGAAGCCTGTCTCATTCTGAACGAAGGCTCCACTAATGAAAAGAGATCTACACCTCTCTTTTGCTTAGAAAAGAAAAAACAATCAATGTTTTTGGAAGGACGTGTTTGCTTCTCTTACCATGTCTCACTGGACTGGACTCCTTAAAAGAAGGAAGAATACTTAGTTCTAAAGATTGTGATGCATTTGGTGTCAGATGGGTGCATAGCTGCTCCCATCCCAACTCCCAGTTACTTCTGGGAGAGGCAAAGCTGTGGGGCCCTTCAGAGGTTGTGCGTTTGTGCTCAGATTTCCAAGGCTCTTACAGGTGTCTGGGTTTTGCCTCAGTCTCTTCTAGCACTTGAGCCTTTCCATGGCTCTAAGGTTTAATTTAGCTGTAGGAAGATGGTTGATGGGAAAGCACTTTGGAAATAAACATTTAGTAGGGATTGTGCTGAACAGTGAATTTTCCTCAATCAATCCCAACTGTTTGGAAGGACTTGTTGATTGCCATTGTTTCTTTATTTTTAGAATCTCAGCACCAGTGAAGGTGTCAGTAAGGAGATGCATCACCTTCAGCGCATGTTCTTGCAGAATTGCTGGGAAATTCCGACTTATGGAGCAGCTTTTTTCACAGGACAGATATTCACCAAAGCAAGTTCAAGTAGCCATAAAGTCATCAAAGTGTACGTAGGAGTAAACGTAAAAGGGCTGCACCTCCTCAACATGGAAACAAAGGTCAGCTTAAGTGAACTGCCAGTGATAACTATAAAATTTCATTCTCTCCTCTTAAAATCTTTGTACTAGAAGTGATTTCCCATCCAACTGTTTAGTTAAACTTGACTGAAAATTTCCAAGATTTTAAGATTTTTATACGTCACTAGTGAAGTCTTATATTTTTTCACTTTACTACTTTATGAGCTACAACTGCATTGTAGAACGTAGTGGTTTAAGTCTGAATCTAGTCTTTGTGAATGAAGGGAAGTTCAGTTTGCAAGTATGGAGGATATTTTCTGAGTGACAGTTTCCTACATTTGGTCATAGGCTTTACTCCTCAGCCTAAAGTATGGTTGCTTTATGTGGCAGTTGGGAGATGGAGATACATGTTTTCAAATCCACAGTCTGGAAAACAAAATGAGCTTTATTGTACATACCAAACAGGTAAGCACTATGATTTTACATCCTTTATGTTCAAATATTTTTTCCCTAAAGTAGATACACAACCCTCTTTTCTCTTGAGATTAACCACCCTTGCACAATATAAAAGAAGCCTAAACCAAGCCCCTACAAAAATTATTTTAAAACTTTTTATTAGTATTTCAGAATGTTTGCTTGTTTTCTTAGCATGTGATGCATTCAGAATTCAAAATACATAAAATGCATCTATAATCATTAGGATAAACCTTTTGTTTAATTGAAACTTTCTTGCATATGCCCAATCCCTCATTCTCTTAGGTTAATTCCAAATATAATGAAATTCAGAGAGCCAGAGACACTAACTTTGTGATCAAAAGTTATGGAGTTTGAGATTGGATAAAGCTGAGAATTGCATTTGTCATGTACTTGGTTGTCATAGTTCTGAAATGCTGATAGAATTTAATTGCATCCCCTTACATAGGCAGGACTCGTTGTAAAACTCCTGATGAAATTAAATGGCCAGCTAATGCCAACTGAAAGAAACGAGTGATGGAAATGAACAATAGTTATGAGATGGCATCTGATGGCTGAGCAAAAAACAACTTGTTCCTCCTCATAACAGGACTTCCATGTATATGAATTTTACACAATAGAAAAGTCAATTTGTACAGTTTTTTAACTTTGTACAGAAGCTGCATGGTTTATTTTTTTAAAAAAACTATACAACATATCTATTATTTTTATAAGTATTTTTGTGTTTCATATATTAACTATTGTAGGGCTTGAGCTTAACCAATAAAGCTGATGAAATCTAAATGGTTTACCGAGTTCGACAAGCATGAATCCAGTAAAGCTGTTGTTCCCAGAGAAATATGGGACTATCAGTGCCATTAAGCAAGTCTCAGTTAACCTGTTTACCTTTTGTGTCATTGTGTGGAACATCAAGGAGGTGGTATATGTTGCAGTATTTTGTAGATACCCTCTATTTTTAAGATACTATTGATAAACACGCTTAAAAGACCAGTTAGACCTTTGTGCAACTACTTTTGATAAACTCTTGTTTTTTATTTGGTTTCTGGCAAACATTTTAGCTTGCTTTATTTTTACTCTTAACTTTCTCATACTTTGTATTCATATTTATTCTAAAATACTGCATGAGGATGCCAAAAGGGAAATACTTTAAATCATTCAGAAGCCATATTGAATGTTTAGCATGCTTGTTTTGTAAAATGGATTTTTACTTTTGCTGTGCAATATAAAATATATGTATGGAGGAGAGGGAGACAGGGATTTACAGATGAACCTTACTCAGAGGACTTCAGAAAGTTTTATAAATCCTACCCTGGATTGCAACACATATGCAGTAACAAAAGCTTCGACAGGAGGTACTAAGTTATTTCTCTTAAATTAATTTTCTTACTAATTAATTAAGTTTCTTCAGGCTAAGAGCAGTGCAGGATGCAAGAATGAAGATGACAAGGAAGTCAGAAACAGTTTGTAAGCATTCTGCCTGCTCTTTGTAGAGTCAGGGTTGGGGCTCCACAAGTTGGGTCTCAAGTGTAAGGTGGGGTTCTATGCAGTCTGAAATATATCCTTGTACATTAAAATAGAATCTATAACATAAATCTTTGAAGTTTCTGGTTGTATTTCAGGGTTTTAAGTGCACTTGACTATTTCTTCCGTGTAAACTGCATGCTAAAAATAGTGTGCAATATTTTGTAAAAAAAAGCTTTTATAAAAAATAAAAATTAGCACTTGCCTCTAAGTTTTCAAATAAAAGCTAAAATGAATGTGAAGAACTGTGCTGTTGTATAGTAACTTTACTCATTCCTTACTAGTAACTGCAGTTTAAGAAATTAAAGTAGTAAGCTGTTAAAAACATGAACGGGAGACTTGTATTTTGTATTCTTCTTAGCAAGCTGTAATTTTTTACTTAAACTTCACAGGCCTAAATAACAGTACATTTTCATGGATTGTTATGCTTTATTTAAAGTAAATAATGCAACAATCAGGTCCTTCATCGTGCATCCCTGCTATCACTTGGCGCTGGTAGCAGAAATACATTTCTCTACATAGCACTTTCTTAGAAAACTAGAGGAAAATGTTAGGAAGGTGTGTCAGTTGCCTATATAACTATACTATCAATATGCCTTATCACTGTATAGTCCTTTCTGCTAAATTCTTATTTATTACTACCTAATAAATTGTTTGCAACAAGTCATACTTGGTGTTTCTATTTTTGTAGCCAGCATGAAAGTGGTGTCAAATGTTGCACCAAGCAGGTGTTATTACAAAGAGCAGTAGTTTGTAACAGGCTGATCTTTGTAAGGTATGTAAGAAGAGCATCAGAGAGGACCAGAGAAAGAGTCCCATCATGACTCTAGATTAAGGTAGTGCACCTTGGAAACTGCTCAGGAATTTACTGGGTGAACTGGAAACTGTTCATTTTGGCGGGACAGAGGTTTGCAGATGTTGCATATCAGTGGAGCCACTAAGCAGCAAGAGCCCAACTCTGCAGTCCCAGAGGCTTCTGGCACCTGGGTACACAGGAGCTTGCACTGCCCTGCTGGGACAAGGCAAGTGTGTGCTCCCCTTTCACCTGGAAGCAGGGAAATAAAAAACAGGAACACAGAGAAATCCAACACCACTGAGACAGACCATTAGTAACAGCCCTCATATCACTACCAAAAAAACCCCAATGAAAATGAGCTGCAAGATGGGCAAAGCTGACACTTGTGCCTTTGTAAACATGAGATGCCCACCTACAGTCCATCTAACAAGCACTTTCTTAAAAAGCAAGAACCTCTACAGCTGCCAAAAGCAAAGATTTGAGTAGAACACTCAGCCAGGCCCTGTAAGGCAGAAGAGTAACTGAGAACTTTAAACTGTGAAAAACAGGCAGGATTTTACCAAGTAGAATAACTGACCCCAGTGAGCGGCTTGTTCAAGAGGGAAGCCTTTGGTCCTGGGGTGATGTCCTGTTGCTGCTGCTGCTGCTTGGTGCAGGGAACAATTGCTCCAGGGAGGTGGGAGTTTCCCAATCATTGTCAGCTTACAGCTGGATGCAGTTTGAAGCTGGGCTGTTGATTGAAAAAAGAGATACAGGTTCAAGAGAAACAACATACATAGTTTGCAAAAGCTCTGCTTTACCTTAGTTGTTAATACAATAGGGTAAAGATATAAAAATAATGTACTAATTTGCTATTCTATATAAATTTAAATATAATTAGTAATTACATAAAAATTAAGTAAAACCTATATTCATATATAGGTAATTAATCTGGAAATCCTCTCCCTTGGAAGAAATAGACTGACGCTATTGCACCAAAAATGTGCTTACTTCATACACTGACAGAGCAGAATGTCAATAACAACCAGTGACAGCTCTCATGTCCCCCGAAAGAATTGTCAAGGCTTGCAAATACGAAGGAACTCTTAAAGAACTCTTTCTCAATCACTACACTGATGAATTTCCTTTGGCCCTGAAATTGAGAGCTTGCAGTCAACAAATGGGAAACTTTACTAGATCCCATAGCTGACAGGAAGAGTTTGAAGATACTCAAGATTGATTCCATGCACATCTCAGCATTCACCAGTGTTCTCTGCTACCTCCACTCATCTAGTAATACTCAGCACTTGCGAGACCTTGATACAGGGTTTGCCACACACATTAAAAAAACCTACAAGAATATTAATTCAGTAACAAGCTTGTTTTTGCCTGTGCACCTTTTCCAGTTGACAAAACTAAAAGTACTCAGAACTGATGACAACAAATAGTTTATTTCAGATGAAGGAGGGAATTTATGAGAATTTAGGTTTCTGAACTTTACAAAAATTTATTTAAAAGCATTACAGATAATCTTTGCAACCGTACCCTGTTGAAATGTCTTGTTGTATGTAATTCCTGCTTACTATTCGCAGATTTACACACTTAAACTTTAGAAGCTGACTGGACTCACTGGATGAGCAAATACTGCCTCTAAAAGACCTACTCAAACCAGAATTTTCTGGAAATGCATAAAGATACACTCCCGTTGAATTGAAAAATTGTATGTGGACAACAAGCTGATCTCAGCTGTGATGAGCTCTGTTTCCAAATGCAGCTTTGTGTACTATTTGATCTTAAACCCTCAGATCTTAGTTGAAACTCATTTCAAAAACAATACGCGGGTTTTCTGACATTAAACATTTGGCGCATCCGGAATTAAACACAAATAAGCCATCCTCGTTCTCCGGCTGCTGTGCAGCTTTACAAACGAGCGCCCTGTGCTGCCAGCGGGGCCGCCGCCAGTGATGCCCGAGGGACGGCTCACCGTCATAAGCCTCATTTCCCGGAGGAGAACCGCGTTGTCCGGGTGTTCGAGGACACCGAGCGTTTCAAACACCCAGGCGCCGAGCGCCGCGGGGCCGCTGGGGCCGTGCCCTGAGGCGGCGGGCCGAGCCCTGAGGCGGCAGGGCGGGCCCGGCTCACGGTTCCCGCCCGCCGCCCGCCGCCCGCCAATGGCGCGGGCCGCAGCCCGGGCGATGCCGTCACCCCGCGCAGCGCGGCCGCGGGTTGGCTGCGGCGCCGGCAATCGTCACATGGGCAGAGATCAGCCCAGCGCCGGGAGCCGCCGCACGGGCTCGGACCAGCCCGGCCCACCGCGCCGCCCTGCCCCGCGGAGCCACGGCCGATGGCGGCGGGCGCCGAGAAGATGCTGAACCTCATGGAGGTCGGCGGGTCCCTGCTGGAGCGGGTGGCCGTCGGCAACCCCCTCTCCCTGGTGCTGGCCGCCTCCGCCTTCGCGCTCAGCCTCGGTTACCTGTTCCAGCTCGGCTACCGGCGACACCTCGGCTCCGACAAGAAGGTGAGCGCGGCGGCCGGGCCGCAGCGGGGACGGTGCCCGCGGGCCGGGAGAGCCGGGCGGGCGCTGCAGGGCACGGGCCCGGGGAGCGGCCTCGGGACAGCCCTCGGGAGCGCGGGGGAAGCGGCGCTGGGAGCCGGGCGGGGGGAGCGGCGGCTCCTGGGGCAGCCGCACCTGGGGCAGCCGCGCCTGGGGCAGCCGCGCCTGGGGCAGCCGCGCCTGGGGCAGCCGCGCCTGGGGCAGCCGCGCCTGGGGCAGCCGCGCCTGGGGCAGCCGCGCCTGGGGCAGCCGCGCCTGGGGCAGCCGCGCCTGGGGCAGCCGCGCCTGGGGCAGCCGCGCCTGGGGCAGCCGCGCCTGGGGCAGCCGCGCCTGGGGCAGCCGCGCCTGGGGCAGCCTCGCCGGGCCGGTCGGTACCGCGGGGCGCAGAGGCACTCGCGGCTGGCGGAACCCAGGGGCGTTCCCGGTACTGTTTCATCGATGGAGCTTAAGAGAAAGTGTCCGCTAATGTATAAAACACAGTGCTAACCCCTGAAGGTGCTGTTGAGGGGCTGTTTAACAAATCCTCCAGCACTACCTCGTTTCTGGCTGCCTTCTTTTCGGGTGCAATATCGTTGTTCTTCACGTTCAGAGGAGCACAGGAAGGATCTTAATCATATTAACTTTATTTTAACCTTTGCTGCTTTAAATATAGTTCTATCTAAACAACTGAATATTTTTTTAAAGTTGGCCTTTTCAAAAAAGAGTTGAAACAAATATATATAAAACTTCCCCTGTGGTTAGTTTTTATGTAAATGGACGTGATTTTATTCCTTTTGGGCATTGGCACACGCCAGGAAAGTGGTCAGAGCACCAAGCCTGGCAGAGTTCAAGAAGCGTTTGGACAGCTCTGTCAAGGACGTGCTGTCACAGCCATGCTGTCACCCCTGTGGATGGTCCTGTGCAGGGCCAGGAGTTGGACTCCGATCCTTGTGGGTCCCTTCCAGCTTAGGATATTCTATTAGGTCATGAGTCTGTGATAATCTCTGAAGAAAATTCAGTGTTTATTTTTCTCTTTCCTCTACAGAACTACCCACCTTTTATTTCATCAGGCATCCCTTTCCTTGGTCATGCAATTGCATTTGGAAAAAGTCCCATTGAATTTTTGGAAAATGCTTATGACAAGGTATGTTTTCCCACATGATTGGCTGAGCATATCCAAAAATATTTTTGTGTATCTCTTAAGTTGTCTGTCTGGGGCCTGTTTAAAATCAGTTCATTCTCATTTACCACTGCAAATATGGAATGGAGTGTGCACAGTAGGCTCTGTGATCTTCAGATCTCTTTATGTAGCAGTAGTGTTTTCTGAGCTCTCGTGATTCACATCACAAATATGCTTGTACATTTGGGTAATACTCATAGCTGAATCACAAGTTAATTAAAAAGTCATTTGCATGAAATTATTTCTTACTGTAATTGGTAACTTCTACTCACATTCTTTACCAATCTATGACCAGGTTGGAATGTAGCTGACCACCTCTGTGGGCAACTTGATGAATTTTAAGGCCTCTCTGATGTTAAAAGAGCTGGTGTATAAAACCTCAGTAATTTTTATACTGTACATCCTGGAAGGAATTAACAAAATCAGTAGAGCCTTAATTTCAATTAATTTAAATTTATCAAGCAGTTTCACGTTGTCTAAAACTAGATTATAAGCTTAAATCTTAGCTTTGTTAGCTAAGAGAAAGCCAAATCTGGTGCATGAAGGTCTGCTGGAGATGACTTTTAAACTTCAAAATCACATTTACCCCTAATTATCTATGTATAACTCCATAAATCCAGAATTTTTCAAGACAGTGTTTGTAGATTACTGGGGTCAATGTATGCCGCAGTCTCTCTGCTAGTTTTTTTAGTGTGATTGATCTTTTATTAATGTTATGTAAAATAAATGGTTTTAAAATGTGCATGCTCAGATGTGTTCGTTATAACATTAGATATCACTGGTATGTACATTGAGAATGGATTTAAATGTGTTTTAAAATATATTTATCTTTCTTAAATGTCTGGATACTTCTTGGGAGAAAAAGTAATTTATGAAAGACTGTACGAGATTGGGATTTAATGACTTTTCTTCTTATTTCAAATAAATTGTTTTTTTGTTTATTCTCTCTCTTAGTATGGACCTGTGTTCAGTTTCACTATGGTTGGCAAGACATTCACATACTTGCTGGGTAGCGATGCTGCTGCCCTGCTCTTCAATAGCAAGAACGAAGACCTGAACGCGGAGGATGTGTACTCGCGGCTGACCACGCCGGTCTTCGGCAAGGGCGTTGCGTACGACGTCCCGAACGCGGTTTGTGTCTGCAGTTCCACAGCAGGGGAACAGCAGGGCAGTTTCAGTGCTGAGTAGGCAGCCCTGAGCTCTCGGCTCTGTGTGGCAGGGTTGTGTTCATATGATGGCGTATTGCAGTAGGTAAACAGTCTCATGTGGATAATCTGGTATGTTCAGGTTGCTTTCTTTATCACCTGGCCATTTATCACTCTAGATGTTATCTTTTCTTCTTGACACCATCTAATCTATCTGACTATAGAGGAATAACTAGTGAGTCACGTTTTTCTTCCCTTGCAGCATGCCACAGCCTACATCTTGCTTTTTCCTTCCAAGCAACTTCAGGTCTTTCTTCTGAGAAAGCCCTAAGAGTGGTAACTTTATATTTATGCCATGCCAAATCTAGACATGGGAGTAATAATTTAAGAGTTTGAACCCAAGGTTTGTTTTGCTCAGACAGAAATCATTCTGTGTATGTTTGCGGAATACAGTCTGTATGAGAGCACGGGGGCTGTGTCACGTGGCATTGTATCTGAGCTAAGCATTGGCTGCTTTCTTGTTTGTGAGGGTGGCCTGTCACCTCAGACTCTCAAAGTGCAGAAGCCAACTTTTCTGGGGTCCCGCTTGCTCCACTGGCACTCGGTGTTCAGTGCATGTTGCATAGCAGAGTAGTTGGGTGGAAGAAACAGCACTGTGATGTACTTTATTTTAGATCTTCAGTTCTGATGTCATTTTGTTAGTATGAATGCCAGTCATTCGATTAGTTTCTGTGACCATCAATTTATTTTCTTCCTTAGCATTCTTCTTCATTCATCCCTGCCTACGTGCTGTGATTGTTGCCCTATTAATGATTGGCTTAGGGGCAATAATCACTACTCTCGTTGTCTCCACGCTGGCATTTTGCAATGAGCCACCATAATGCACAGAATAAGCATGTTGTCCTTACCCTGTTCTTTTGGAGATCTCATACACAGCTAGCTACCTACAACTTGCTACTTTCTAAGTAGGTAAAGGAGAACTTGGTTTTCTCCTCCTTTGTCAGAAGTACTAAATTGTGGATAGCAGTCTGGGGGAGAATTTGTTGGTTGGGTGGTAGGTTCTTTGCCACTTGATGGATTTGCATAGCTCCTCATCCCTTTGAGAACCAGCAGGGTAACAAGGAGGGGATCATTTTTTATGTCTTAGGAGATCTCTTCCCTGAGTAGGGCCATTCTAACGGACTTGTTTCTGCCAGTTCACATAGTCAGAGGTCTTCCTCAAAAAGTCAGGGATGGAGTTGTGAATCACTTTTGCAGCTGCTGGAGTGTGGGGGATGCACAATTCTCTGCAGTACATCTCATGTTCTTTTCTGGTATATACTTGTTTCAGAAGAGTATCTGTGAATCAGGCTGCTAAGCTAGCCAGACTTTCACTGTGTTGTGCTTGTTTTGTGGATTCTGACTGTCTTGGGATGTCTGCTTGAAACTTAAAGGTCATGGTTTGTCCTTAATTCTGGGAAAGGTAACCCACTTGTTACAGATGGTTTGACTTCTGCTTTCATGCCTTTCATTTGTGGATGGATTTAAATGTCTCTCTTCATGCAAGAGCTAGTTCTTTGATGTGATCTAATCTTATCCATCTGTTTTGTAGAATTTTCTGTAAGCTCCTTGGAAATGTGCATTTCTTACTACCATGTATTTCAGGAGCATAGGGACTATTAAGGCCTACCTCATTGGCCCACCATATACAGCTTTTTGTTGCTTTTTTCCTGAAATCAGGTATTTTTGTACAGTCACCTTAGGTTTTCTTTTTCCCTAGAGTGCACTTGAATTCTGCTTTAGTCAAGAGATGAACCATTTTACTCAGTAAGCCTTGGGTATCTGTGGATGTGTTTGCTTAATTCATACTTTTGATACCAGAAGGATGTCTTTCCTATTATCTCTGCAGATTCAGGTGCCTCAGAAAAATCCTTTTTTCCCACCAAAATTACTCTTTTTCCACAGCAAGGAGATGCAGGGAGTTTGCTATTGACCTTTAAATTATCTCTGACAGATTATCTTTACTTTCCCTCTGTGAAGCTAGAGAGGTAGCACAGCCAGTTGTGGCCAGAATGCATTCTGCTAGAGGTAAGCTGGGTTTTTTTTGCACAGTATCACCACCACAATTTCATTTCAGACATCTAATAGGAAGGCATTTAGAGAGCCATGGAAAATTTCGTTGGCATTCTACAACTGATGGGTCACCCTGAAGTTTCTTTTGAGACCCCCTTTTCTCTGCTTAAGCTGCTAACTGTCTATTAATTCTGTGACTTGCAGTCATGTGTTTGGAAGAGCCATCCCTTATTCTTCAAAATTAGTAACTTGCTTGCTTACCAGTGATTCTGGTAATTGTTAATATCCATAGTCAATATGTCAGCTCATATTCACTCTCTCTCTTCTCACTCCAAGCCTCTTGCAGATAGTTTTTTGTTGAGAGGAGCTGAAATTCCAGAGGATGTGTTCACTCCTATGTGCTATTCCTGTCTCCATCAAGCTAGAGACTGGCTAGCATGCTGCAAGGGAAAATGTGCTTGTCTCTGCTCTGTGGCATGTGTGCCCTCTGACAGACTGCTGGGGTCCTCACTGCATTCTCAAAACAGAAGCTTCTGGGAAGTAGCTTTTCCCTTAATGCCTTTAGTTCTGTATTGTACATGCAGAGCCCTTGGTGGGAAGACAGTTTTTGGTGTATTACTCATGGTACAGTGCAGAGCTATAGGGCAGATGCCTCACTCATAATTAGGGCTTAAAAATCTAATAAATAATTTTCTGAGTCAATGTCTGTCAATGACATTGGATGGTTCTCATCTAACAAAGGGCTTTTCACCAGTAGGTTTGTTAGCTGTGAACCTATACATAGAAAAAGAGGAAGACCTGAGAAGGGTGTGAAACTCACCATTTTCCTAGGAAGCAGTTTGCATCCTGCCTGTCTGACTTCCTGGGCAGTGAGATCAGAGGGCTCTGTAAAAGAAAGGCTCATCTCTAGTTCAAGGTCCTTTTGCCTGAGAGAACACAGGAGAGGGAGAGAAAGTGAGGAGGCCACACGTCAGGGGACACAGGCTAAATCCAGATTTTGCCAAGATAGGGCTGGTTATGCTTGTGATTACATATCTAAAGGGCATTTCATAGTTCAACTTTGCATGCATCTTGTATCTTCAGGGATAAAGCTTAATTAAGATATTAAAATATTTTTTTTGCTTGGTACTGCAAAAGAGAGAACTGCAGCTCCTTTGAGCTATTATTTTACTTGAATGTTTCTGAACTATTGCTTGAAAGACAAAGAAGTGAAAAACAGAGTATTACCTATTAGTAAAAACTGAGTATCTGCTGTACCCTGCAGTCCTAATCATAATCCCCGTTTACTTTTGGATGTTCTTATAGTAGAAATTCTAATAAGTTTTAATCATATTAATATGATGATCCTTGTACTTACTGACTGCGTATTCTGTCTTGGTTCTTTTAGATATTTTTGGAACAGAAGAAGATGCTCAAAACTGGACTAAACATTGCCCAGTTTAGACAGCATGTATCTGTGATTGAAGAAGAAACAAAGGAGTATTTCAAAGCATGGGGAGAATGTGGAGAGAAAAGTAAGCAGGATCAAATGCATTTTTCCACCAGTTTTCTGGGAAGTACTTAAGGCCAATGTAGTATATTTTTGTAAAAGATGTACTGCAATATAAAAGAAATTAAAAATAATTACATAGGTAAAAGTGTACTGAATATCAGAAGAAAGAAAATACAGGTTTTTCAAAATCAAGTATAAGACTATTGGAGAACACAGCTGCTCAGAAAATCACTGAAAGGAATGAAGGACTATCTTAGTTCTGCTTTCGTAGTCAGCTCATAGTGCACCAGTTTTGCTCATTTTGGGTGGTATCAGTCAGCTCAGTGTAACCACTTCTTAGTCCCTGGGAAAAGCTGCAGCTCTGACTTCCTAGAGAGCCTGTGCTGAAGATCTTGGCTCTGGGAGTTTCTGCAGTGAAAAACTGTCTTTGAAGCTGATATGGTTACATTAGTGACCAAAGTGCAAGCTCAGAGTTGCATAACAGTGTCAAATATTCTTTAAACATACAAACTTACATTTAAATGCATAAAAATTATCTAATACATGTCATGTTTTAATATATTGAATTATTTTGAATGTATATGATTTATATGTAAATATAGTTAATAATATGGTAATATATAAATTTATATTTAAGTGTCAAAGGACTACTATAAAAAATAATTCAGTGAGCAGCAAAATTAACTGATTTCCTATGGATTTGGATTTCAGGGTTAAATCTTTGTATGACTTATATTTATTAAGGATTGAGCTTATGATGTATGGCTTGCTTTGGAAGAATTACTAACTCTGCTAAAAAATTTCTAGAAAGAAATACCTTAGAAAAAAGGTATCCGTGATCTAATTAAAGAGTTGTTCAAAGAGACATCTGGTCAGCCACACTTCAGTAATGTTTTTCAAACCCTTCCTCAGACCTGTTTGAAGCCCTTTCAGAGCTGATCATTTTGACGGCAAGCCATTGCTTGCATGGGAAGGAGATCCGAGGCCTGCTGGACGAGAAGGTGGCTCAGCTGTACGCCGACCTGGATGGGGGTTTCACTCACGCTGCCTGGCTGCTGCCAGGCTGGCTGCCTCTGCCGAGCTTCAGGTACCAGCACTGACAGAGGAAGCAACTTTAGCATTTTATCTAAACATTATTGTTGTTTGGATTGCCCCCCATCCCCACCACTTCTTCTTTGCAAGCTATTCTAGACATCCCAATAAATGCTCATAAGCATTTTGTGTTATGTTGTGTAAAGTTGCTAATGGAAGTGTTTTAAATCGCAGGCGACGAGATCGAGCACACAGAGAAATAAAGAATATTTTCTACAAGGTTATCCAGAAACGTCGAAAGTCTGAGAAAAAGGAGGATGACATGCTCCAAACTCTACTTGATGCTTCATACAAGTAAGCCAAGAGTTTAAAGACTTGTTTGAAGATTTACATTAGCTTTGAGCTCTTTAGTTAGAACTATCTACCACAGCCCAAGAAACAGTTTCGCATGTTCTGAATTGGTTTTGTTGCATGCAATTTGTTCTAGTTGTATTCTTAAAACCAGGTTTAAAACTTCAGTTGTCAATGGTTATTCACAATTCTGAGATTCTCATTGGTGGTCATGAGGTGACTGAGGTTGCTTCCTTTATCTTTGCTGGCTGTTGAGGAATGATTTTCTTTAAGGCCCCTATAGAGTCACTCTCCCTCTGTTATCCCTTCTCCCTACCCTTGGATCTTTTGCCTCTTCATTTAGGGTAGGCAGTAAAAGAGTAGCAGGAATAAGGAGTACCTTAGAAGAAATTGTAGATGCTACTGTGTAAATAGCAATGCTGCATAGTGAAATGTGACCAGATGAAGCTCCAGCGTGGTTCCGTTCGCTGCAGGGACGGGCGGCCGCTGACGGACGATGAGATTGCGGGGATGCTGATCGGGCTGCTGCTGGCAGGGCAGCACACCTCCTCCACCACCAGCGCCTGGCTCGGCTTCTTCCTCGCCAGGGACAAAGCCCTACAGGAGCAGTGCTATGCAGAACAGAAAGCAGTGTGTGGGGAGGACTTGCCACCCTTAACTTACGACCAGGTCTGTATGTTACATTAGTCTGAGGGGTATTTTCATACTTTTAGATGCTTATTTAAAAAAAAAAAAATTAAAAGCTCATTGGACCTGAAATACAGTCACATGCTTTTGTGTTAAAATAATAATTGGCACAGTCATTCTCTGATAAATGCTGTTTGCCAGTACATTTCCTCTTCTCTTCCTGTCCAAGTAAGTTTTCAGCTTGGTACTGTTTTTTTAACCAGTGTTCATTAGGGAAATTGCATTTCCTATGTTTATTTAATAAATGACAGTTCTGTAGAAGATCCTCCTATTTTCACTGAGGAAAGCAATGCAGTGTGACCTTGTTCTTTAATTAAGCAACAGAAGATACTTAAGGGACAAATCACTAAGACAGTAGTTGTATTTTATTGCACTGGTGAGTGATTTTTTTCCTTCTTAATTGAATCAAATGGAAAAAAATAATCAGTGTAGCCAATGAAGTACAGGTAAATAGAAACTGCTTACTCTTCACTATTTTATGTTTTTAAATGGTATAAAATAGCATTTTGTTTGTGTTGAATAAACTTGGCTATATTTTGGTACATCATTTTCTCTCTATTTTCAGATCAAGGACCTCAGTTTGCTGGATCGCTGTCTAAAAGAAACTTTAAGGCTTAGACCTCCTATAATGACCATGATGAGAATGGCCAGAACTCCTCAGGTGAGGACACTTTTTAGAGCTAATTTCACTGCAGCAGCACAGGTGAGGTCAGAGGTATCTCAGCTGGCAGAAGGAAACACAAGTGAGCTGTGTTTGCTGGCAGGGAGGAAAGCTGATGGCATTCTGGGGTTCTGTCAGTGCTAGCATAGCCAGTGTTGAGTTAGGAAAACAATTGATACCTTGAACTTGGTATTTTTTTACCTTCATGTGGAATTGTGTCCAGTTTCAGACCCCTGCAGCCCCCAGCAAGCAAAAGACTGATGAAGTGAAACAAGCAGAGGGCCACCTGACTGGGAGGGGGCTGCAGCACTGGTGGTGAGAGGCTGAGGGAACAGGGATTGTTCCACCCGGAAAAGGGCAGCTCTGGGATCCAGCAACAGCCATGTGCAGCGTTCTTCAGCAAAACCGGCCCTTTCTCGTAGTTACCAGTCTTATTTGAGCTTAGTTTGGTGCCACCATTATTTTGTTTGCCATGTACTTTTAATTGCCCTAATAGAAAAATTTGGCATGCAATTAATACAAGCTAGGTAAATCTGAAAGAAAACTTGCTATTTGTACAAGTACGGTACCATGTCAAAAAATGCAAGTATTTTTTTAATTATGTCTCTTCAATGTCAAAGGCTTTCAATAAATTTTAATTTAATTCTTTTTTTTTAAAACCTCCTTCTGTAGAATTGTCAGCCTTACTAAAATAGCTGGAAGGTTCCTGCAAATACTTCAGCACTGTGTCCTGTTAAAGTATGAGAGGAATTTGTTAGGTTGCAGTAATTTTAAATGCACTTGGCCAAAAACTCTTGAAATTTAAAGCCTCATGATATAACACTTCAGGTAACATTTTAAAAAGAATAATGGAGACATTTTGTCATGTGCGGTCTTGTCTCTTCTCTTGTAGACTGTTGCTGGATACAATATTCCCCCTGGCCATCAAGTGTGCGTATCTCCCACTGTTAATCACAGGCTCAGAGACTCCTGGAATGATGCTCTGGACTTCAAGCCTGACAGATACCTCCAAGATAACCCAGCAGCTGGAGAGAAGTTTACATACATCCCATTTGGTGCTGGTGAGTAAGAGAATGCAGCACCTTGTGTGAGGTTGTGCTGAGGTGGCTCACACCAGCTATCTCCTACAGCACCTCTCCACACTGCAGCAGCTGAGGATAGAGTTTTTTTTTCTGTTTTTGCCTGAAAAGTTTCTTACTCTGAAGGTGTTGTTAAAGGAATAAAGTTAATAGTTCTGCATTAGTCATAGCTGTATATGTCTCTCACAGCAGTTATCAAAACACCTTCAGGTTAGTGTGAGTGACACTTGACTCACATCTTTTCAAATCAAGGACAAACCTGGTAACACAAGTTCAGTTGAAGGCAGAGAAAAAGTCTGCAGAGTCCCAACTTTTAGAACAGTTTGCAAATATTGCTGTGATAGTGTTAGAGCTGATCTAATTTCTGTGTTGCAAATGCTTCTTTCCTGATACATAAATTAATGCTCTCTAGTGGGGACAGAACAGCGCAATCTCATTCCACTTACTCGTCTGTTTTATGCAGTGACAACTTGGAAAAATAAGACTTGGGTGGAACTATAGAATGGGGTATGTGAAACATCAGAGTCTCAGATTGCTGAGAAAGGGGCAACTACTGTCTGCATAAAACTTCTGAAGTTTTGTGATTGTCAAAGGCAATCCAGTAAAATATTCAAACTGAATTTTATGGCTTTCTTTTTAGGCCGTCATCGCTGCATTGGAGAAAACTTCGCTTATGTTCAAATTAAGACTATTTGGTCTACTTTGCTTCGTTTGTATGAATTTGATCTCATCAATGACTATTTTCCAACTATAAATTATACAACAATGATACACACACCTAACAACCCTGTTATCAGATACAAGAGGCGGTCACTGTAAACTCTGGCACTAAAACCTTACTTTTTAAATTTGTGTGAACTAACAGACTTCTGAATAAAATTGTGACAGAATAAGTGGCAAATGGAAGCTGATGAATCTACTGTTATGAAAGCAGCAGTAGTCTACCAAATGCAGAAGTTTTGCATCTATTTTGTTTGCCCACACTGTTTACTGCTGCTGTGTATAATTGCTTGTTCTACAATTTTCTCATTGCATTTTTAAAGCAAAAGCATCTTTTCTATTGATGTAACACTTTTAAGGTGCATGCCAGATCCTCTTAATGAAGAAAAAAGTAATTTCTACAAGTGGAGCTCCTTCCTTTTGAAAAATAATTGAAGATTACTTTCCCCAGATAATCAAGGGGCAAGGCTGCCTACCTTGCCTCTGTACCCCATTTCAGCAAACCCATCTGGGAACAGGCACCACAGGGGACTGTACTTGGTGGTGCCCTTCCTCTGGCATTTATGATTCTGTTCCAAGTGAGTGATGATCTTGGCTGATTTAAGAAAATGTTACTGTACAGCTAAGTGGTAGGCAGAGTTCAAAGTGTTCACAGGTAAGTCATTTCAAGAATGAGCCATTTAACTGTCTAACTTGAAGTAGTTATAAAATGCTTATGTTCAGAAAGCAACAAGTAATTCTCTAAAAAAAATTTGAAAGTGGTGATCTCTGGAAGCTTGATGTCAAGTGTAAGAGTAACAATATGAAGATACCAACAACATGAATTTTGTAAATAACATGTTTTTGTGTAAAAAGGTGAAATAGCTGACTGTTGTCTGGGTTTGTACTGACTCATGCAGCTTTGTTAAATGGTGTTTGGTTCAAGAGTGCTTATGATAAATGGTAATGAGCTCTGACTCATGGGAATTTTGAATTAAATTTGTAAACAAACATCTTGGGGAAGTTTTCCATGCTCAACTCTGTACTTCTTTTTGAAAAAGTTTCATCAGTAAATTTGTAACTCTCTCTTGAAGTGGGCAGTGACCCCCTTCAGCAGAGCTCCATGTAACCAGGGTTTTGTCTTGTCCTTCCTGGCCTAAATTCGGTGTAACTGTTCTAAAACCTTGTATTTGTATCAGTCATGGCAGATGAGGGAGCACAGGCTCTTCCCTCCCAGCCCTGTCAGATGTGACCAAGGTCTGCAGAAACCAGGCTTGCCCCTCTCCCTCTCTCTGAAAGCAGTACTTTGGAATCTGTAAAAAGTCTAGATGCAGTCACTACAAGCAGGAGGAATTCAGGCAGGACCAACCTGTTCCATGTGAATAAGGGAGCGTTTCTTCAACACACTTAGAAGCATGAAGTCATGTTTATTTCAGTACTTTGACAAAATACCCATAAAATTCAAAACTTCTACCATTACAAAAATAGGTCTCTACAAGTGATATTCTGTCTGCACTGCCAGTAGCAAATATTACGAGAGTCAATGTAACTTCAGTAGCCTTGCCAGAAAAAGTGCAAGAAAATTTTGCTGAATGTAGCTCAATTTAATTAATACACAAGTTTCATCTTCGCACCCTTTTGATAAATACACACTTCATAAGTTAATCATTTAAATTAGCATTCCACAAATATACATGTAATTTAATGGTTGGGGGGGGTGTTTTGGGTTTGGAGGGATTTTTTTGGCGGGGCGGGGGGCGGGTTTGGGGATTTTTTTTGTCCAGATTTTTTTTCCCCATAAACACAAAGTGCCTACATCCATAAATCCCAGTCTCTGTGGGTGTGCCAGGATGGAACTGTATACAATCATACAGCAGTGTTCATATTGGTCCCACAATATACACATTATACAAAAGCACAGAAAGAGCACAGATTTACAGAAGGCAATCTGTTAGCATCACTGCCAGTGATGGAGATGTTGAAGGGTATTATTATCTTCTTATACCCATGTGCAACTGAGTGTATGAAGTCGAACCTGTAAAATGGAGAAAAACTCATCAGGATTACTTGGAACAAGTACATATGTTCATTCAGCTGAATAAGCAGGAAAGATTTTACAGGGGAAGTAATAGAATAGGGACTTTTATAGATCAAATCTTTTTAAGAATAAAACTTCCCAAATGAGGAGGAAGACAAACACAAGAACTTCAAAACTCAAGTTCGATAAATTTCATCCCATTGTCCTGACAATTTTCTTGATGTATTCCTCTTTCAGTACAAAAATTGTCTTCATATATGGGACAAATTGACTGTAACTTCTGTAATCAAAGTGGTAGGAGAAAAAATTCCACTCCCATATCCCAATTTTCTGGGTACATTTTTCTCCATATAACTTAAACTCTTAGCAAGATGCCAACTGAATCCTTGCTGTGCATTTATTAGAGATCAGGGAAGTAAAGTGTTACAAATAATTTCAAAACCTATACTGAAGGCACGCTTGTGTCGCTTTTCAAAGAATTTTACAATCTTCTTGTAAGCTTTTTGCTACAGCTCAGAAATGCCTCTTGTTTAAGGCTGAAAATTGAAATGGAAGTTGTTTGTTACGTATCTCAGAGAACCAGCAGCCCTGTGCTGCCCAGAGGTGCTGGGGAGGGTGCCTGAGCCCCACCTGACTGCACGCTGCCGAGCCGCTTCTGCAGTGCCTCCAGGCGGTGGATGTAATCTGTCAGAGCCCTTTCGGGGTCGTAGTTCTGCAGCTGGGGACAGGCGAAGGACACTGGGTTTAAATCAGCATGCATCCCCTGCAGCCTAGGGGCACAACAACACACACCGTTTCAAAAAGGGAAATTTGGAGTAAAAATATCAGCAACACAGCAAAATACTGTAGGCAGGGATACTTTATGGCCTCCATATCCATGTAGTAGCAAGCACATAAAACTCATTTAACCTCCCTGCCACTTACTGCCCAAGTCAGAGAAACTGACTTTTTGTTTCTGGCCTTTTCTTTCTACTGCACAGGATTTGTTGCTGCATTTTTTTGAGACAAAGACTGACCAGCAAATTCCTAGTGAGATTGCAGAAGAATCCATGGTAGATTGAAGTTTAGTTTTCTATTAAGAAGCTTGTGTCAACAAGGACACTGCCATCTTTACAGGATTCTGCCTCTTGTCATTACTCTCTGTAAGTAAAAGTGAATAGTGGCTAAAATAGATTAAAGGTTTTTACCATGGAAACTGTTATGGTTATGACAAACTAAGACAATACAAATATTGAGGTGGTTTACATGAAAATGAAACCCAAAAATGGCTAAAATTTGATATTCAGTGAAGATCTGAACTCACAACTTCATATAAGCTCACCAAAGTACGATGGCACTCATAAAAATGTTGCCTGTGATGAAAAATACCCAGTTTCACTGGCAGAGGTGTGCAAGCTTTGCCTCAATCATGTGATGAGTAATCACACACTGAATGCCTGAGACACCATTTTTGACATATTCTTACAAAAAAGTTAGATCTTGCAGCATCAAAGGTTACAAACCTTAGCTGTACACACTGAGGCTTCCAGTTATTTAAACAGTGCCTGAAAGAGAATAATAATAAAAACCCAAATATGTTGAAAGCTTATAGGAGATGTAGGAGATTCCATGCCTGGACTGACCTGGCTCTAGAAGAATGCCTCTGTTCTCCATAAAGATCCATGCCACCAGAAAATGAATCAGGCCGTAATTCATTACCTAGAAATACAAAACATACAGAATATTAGAAATACAAAAAGCAGTGCCTTGAAAACGAAAAAAGAGAAAACCTTTTGCACTTTACTGGGAATCTCAGATAGGAGTTTTCTGTTTGCATATCACAAAAATGGCATTTAACAAGTGTAGGCCACTTTCAGACTTCCTCAAGCAAAAGCAGAGGTGAAATCCTGGCCTCACTGACGTCAATGAGAAAACTCTCAAAGACTGTGCAAAGATTTTAGTGCAGGCCTAAACAGACAGTAAATAATAAAGAAGCTTCTGATTCTCCTTAGACTCCTACAAAAAGCAAACAGGAAACTGTTATTTCCCAGACTTAAACCTGTAACAAAAGAATGACAAGCTTTTGTTCTAAGGACCCCATGGTGCAGCTCTCCTACAAAAACTCCAATGACTCAGCTAAAACTGCTTTCATGAACATGCTCCATAGGGAAACCTTCCATATATTTTTTAAATCCCACCCACGATGGAGCAAAACAAAACTGAAGAGAAATCAAATAGGTTAGTGTCTGTGCTGAGCATGAAAATGAGAAATAGGTTAATCCAAACAACTATAGAAAAAGAAAGAGGGAACAGCCCCCATTCATTCCACATGAGGACAACACAAATTAAAACCCATCTCCATTAAGCAGTGGTATGACTTGTGAATATCATTTTATCAGTCATTACTGGACTGTGACGTACCTGTGTTCTGGCTAAAGACATCCCTATTGATAGTCAGAATACCAGAACCTGTAACTCTGTGCCATCGACGAACCAGGAACTTCATTCTACATTTGAAATTTAAAAAAAAACCAAAAAACAAACAGCTTCAGGATAAATGAAATAGTCTGATAAAAGTAATCTGCTTCTTGTATTCTAGAAAGTATAAGAATTTCTTGCTATTTCCAGCAAGCAAAATTAACAGATGGGCATCTAAAACCTGAGTATCAAGTACAAAACATCTTTTTGCATGTCCTTAAGAAAGACCATCTTTTGTCCAAACCTGCTTTCAGTTTCACCTGCACAATTCCAGAGGCGCTGTATATGTCCAAGTGGACAGTAAATGGCTCAAACACCTAAGCTACAGCACACCAGTATTTTAAAATCATACTAAATATACTTTTTTGCTCTCTTGCAGCTCCAAAACTGCAACTGCAGAGCACTATGAGTAAAATTCTCACAACAGGTACGTGAACGCTTCCTTGAATTTATATAACACACAAGGTTCAGAACAACAGCAAGCAGAAGTGCCTGGGGGTTTGTAAGCAACATGGCAGTACTATGCAGTAATAAACTTTACTTTTTCTTTCTCACCAATTCCTGCTCAGCCTTAGTCTTGTGAAATTCAAAGGACTACCTAGATTAAGAAAATTAATTCCTAAATCTATATTATACTTACATGTAAGACTTTAATCTTTAAAGGAAATTTAGTTGCAGAAAAAACCTTTGTAAATAAGTGCAATCCTTAGAATTGTAATAAAGTTTTTTAATAATATGACTTTATCCAGTACACTCCATCTGAGATGATCAGATACTGAGCCCTTTTCAGCTACAATAGACTGCTTATTCCTATTACAAAATTTCCCTACACTCTGCTCACCTTGTCACCCTACAAGTATCTACTATATTCACGACCACCAAAAATATGCCATTTATACAGGATGGAATTTCTAGACAATTTCTAGATTTCACTAGAGAGCAAGAAAAGTATATATTAAGCAGCACAGTCATATCTGTTAGAAATGTAACTTCCTGCAGGTTACCTTGAAATTGCAATGGACACTCTGACTGCAGAGCGAAATCGTGTGAAACCCTTTGAATGCTGTGTGATGATTTCAAGGTCTGTGTAGGAAGGCTGTCCCCCCATCCGTGCTATGAGGGCCAGCGTGGCCTCTTCACACTCCTGGAATCCTCCTAGTAACAGCAGCAAATATTTTTTCTGATATATGAGAGCTTTCCGAAAGCTCTCTGCTCGTAGGTATTTGCCATAAATTCTCTACAACAAGAGAAAAAGACAAAAAGCTCCATAAACTTCGAGAATCACAACAGTCCCAAGACCTTTGACATTGTTACTTCTACAGCATTTCTATGATTATTCATTTCTCAGTTCCATGAAGAAAACTGTGCTGCTGCTCGCACTTGTTGAATGCAACTTCATATACTGAGGGTCACCTAAACAGCAAGAAATAGCACACACACAAAAGGACAACATAGGTGTTTATGTGTCATTCTTGGAGAGAAAAAACAGTCAGGTACCTGAATATGAAAATTTTAAAACTGAATTAGTATCTTTTTACTCAGAATAAAGCCGATTGAACACAATGAAAAATAAGCCCAAATCAAAATTTTAAAGCAGCTGTAGTTACTATGTGGGAAAAAAAAATCTTCTTACCCTTAGAACAGCATTATCAGTATCTGATCCCAGTTCTCTGAGGAAAGCCTCACTCCTGAGCTCTGCTCTCAGCTTGGAGAGTTCTGCATCGGCTTGTTTCAAAGATTTCTGCAGTGACAGCCTTTCTCTGTTCCAAATTTCCTTCTCAGAAGCAACAAGAGTGTCTATATTAACTCCAACATCTGATGAGTGCCTGGAAGACTGAAGACAAAGGAAACTGAATTTGAATAACACAATTTGGAGAAGCTTAGGCCATGTCATTCTAGTCACTGGTTCAGTGGAGAGCTCATAAAATTAATGAGAAAAACTATTCAGTGCTTGGATCTGAAGCCACCCTTGCACTCTTGACATCTCAAAAGGAGTGACTTTAGGAGCCCAATCAATGTCCCAGAAAAATACAGCTTCTCTAAAAAAACTTCCCCTCAACTGGATCATACTAGCTTCTTAATCTTGAAGCCTATCTGGATCTATCTGGATCTGCTTATCATGGTGATAAGATAGAGATAAAAAAGAAAGGCACAAAGAGTTTAAAATAAAGAGTAGTTAACAAAAAGAAGCTGGGTAAAATCACAAAGCTTTACACTCAACAGAGTTGACACATACTGACCACTGAACAAGAATAACTCACACCAATTTACTCTGTAAAGGGAAGCCAAGAAAGATAGATAGCTTGATCACTCTCAACTGGGTGACTAGGACAAGAAATTAGGCTTTCATGTCTGTGTACATAACTCATTAGATCAGCACCACCAGGGACATACATAGTCTGCAGAAGGCTGCCTGTGCTGGTATCTTCTCAGTTCTTCCTCCAGTTTCATAACAGCATTCCTCAAATTATTCTTCTCTTCACTCAGTCTGCTGACAAAGCCTGTCAGCTCAGCATTTTGCCTGAGCAGCCTCTCAGTCAGAGAGCTGGATGGAGTCCCTGGCGGCAGCACCATCTTCAGCTACGAGGAAGAAAGAAAACCAAACTCAACTTCTATTAGATCCAAATTGCCAGTTTGAAAGTAACTGGCTTAAACGTGAAAAACATTTATAGATAATGGTAATAGCTTTGTATCAACTTCATATTAAAAACTTCAGTGTACATTTGTAAGCTACAAATCATGGTGACTTTCTTGTCTATACTTACCCTGTACATTACAACAGAGTATTTTCATACAAGCTCAATTGTACCAGCTATAACACTTGGCAGAGTTTTCTACTATGTTTATGTTTATGTTTACCTAACTTAGAGGAAAAGAAAAAAGCTTTTTTCAAGTTACATATAGGGACTAAATCAAGCTCACTTAAAAATCAAATATTGCCGAATTCTTTGCAACAGATTACCTCACTTCATTTTTTTTACATTAGTGCATGCCACTCAATCTTCAGTGGCCTTTCATTTGGTAAATATAGGGCAGTTTAAGTAAATGTGTTGTGTCAACACAATACAGTAAATACTAAATGCTGATTTTAATATCACGAAGTACTGAGGAAAGTTTCCTCAGTTATAGGATTACTGCTGAAAGGAAAATATCTTAAAGAAAAAGCCATAAGATGCAGAAATTTAAAATGAAATTGGAAAAGTTTTGATTTGAAAAATCCCTTTTAAAGTATTAAAAACTGAAAAAAAAAAAAAAAAAAAAAAAGGAAAGGGGTTTTTACACTTTACAAACTCCAGTCAGAACACTTGCTGGAATTTTCCTCTATAAAGATCTGAAAAAGTACAGGCTTACAAACTCCTTGCAGTTTCTGCTCACAGTTCTTCATCCTAAATCTCCCATCAAAGTTACAGCATTGACTCTCACCTCTTCCAGACTGGGCAACCCAGGCAGTATTTTCAGTTCTGAAATAACTTCTTCAATAGCATTTTGTACTGAAATGAAATCCTGATCATCTGCTGTTTCAAACTGCAATCTGAAACAAAAGGGGTTTCAACAGCAGATCAACTGTGACATCACGAGCCAGACTAACAGGACTTTCCATGGATCCAGTGTGCATTTCCTATGCACACTGTATCTATAGCAAGTCACTGCAGCAGTACTGGAGACAGGGCAGTATTTTCAAGACTGCTAAGTGACTCTAAACAAAATTGTCTTGATTTAAAAAAAAAAGTGTATAGAACTGTTTGCACTCATTTTTAGACAGGGATATTCTACATGAAGCACATTTAAAATAGTGGTTCTGCTTCCCACAAATCTTTTGAATTTGTGTGATCAAAATCCTAGGGTATTTTCAGATATACTGCATTCTGCTTTGCCCAAATGTTTCAAAAGGAATGTTTAATATTAAACGACCATCACAGCAAAATAAAAACAGATTCAAACCTCCCATGGACCATGGGAGGTACCATGATATTTTTTAATCTTATGTAGATAGTAACCTTCCAAAAATAAGAATCAAGATCAGTTTCACTTGACCATAATACTTTTTTCCCCAAGGAGGATGATTCAGAACAATAATCCCGATATTCATCCCCTTAAGCATGATGAATTATTTAATTAATATTTAAAATTCATCTACCTATACCATACCCAGATAAACCTTATCACTTTTCAGAGGAAAAAAAGACTATTTTGCTGTGCCTTAGAAAGGACCCTATTAAAACATATAGGATTTACAGCAGCACTTGATACTCTGTGATCCTGTCATCCATCAGTATATCTCAAGTAACAACATACACGATAAAACTAACAACCCCAAACTCAATTAAATCCTGCAGTCTATGAATTAGGATTCAAACCCAATATATTAGCTTGCTGGCTGCTATTTACTAAACCAAATAGCTGAAGACTGGTCTAACCTGCTAGCAGCTTTCCGAGCCAGCTGCTTCAGCTTTGGAGATGCATTTTGCAGCTTTTGTCTGACTTTTTCCAGAATTTCAGTGGCAGCAGAGAGATCTCCTGTCATTGTGCGGTAAGTCAACTCATTCGTCTCAGCTCCTTCCATTTTTTGCTGGAGAACCCAATTTCTTGTTCTGTCATTGGATGTATCCCAGGTAGTCTGGAAACAAATAGTTATTTTTTTATATACATATTTTTATATATATATATATATATATATATATATATATATATATATATATATATAAAAATAAAAATATATAGTATGTGATCCAGTGCTGTAAAATGAAAACATATGATTTTGAAACATACTCAGAAACCGAAGAACAGAAAATTCTGACAGAGAAAGAAATTTAGTGTGACTACAACACCGCTGTAATGTAGCACTAAACTATCATTCATGAAAGGTCTAGTGTCTTTCTTGACTAAGAACTAGCAATCATCCAGTCAAAAAACTCATCAGGATGTCACCAAGCCTTTCTGTTTCTTCCCCTAGCAGCTCCTTTACCAGTTGTGCAAGGAATCTGGGAAACTGGGCCTATGTGTTTTTGTAACCAATTTATAGTCAGAAGAACAGGGCTGAAAGAGACCACCATGGTCATGGAGATCAGTCCAGTCACAGGCAAACACACCACTGATGCTACCACAAGCAAAACTGAAGAGGTGTTCCTAGGTAACAGCCTCCCAACACTGCCATGGAAGAACTGCTATCCCTCACAAAGAAACTTGAGTCCATGGCTCTGCCTTTGGCTGTTTCCCCTACAGGATAGTACCAAAGAAGAAGGTCAGAGTGTTTCAAATGTCACAGGAAACAGCAGTAGATTCATTATTTGAAATTCCAGGCAGGTCCTGGAAAGCAGATCAGACTATCTGCTGATGAGGAAGGCAAAAAACCCCAACAGCTGCTGATAACCTGATCCAAGGGAAGACTCTGCTGACCACAGTGCTGGCAGTTCTTTCTGTGCAGAAGAACAAGGTGCACGAAATGAGCATCGCAGGAAGGCTGCTGCTGTTACCAATACACTCAACAGCCTGCTAGATGTGGGTAGTTTCCACTGCTGCAGAAGATAAAAACCAGTAGTCAAAGTAGATGAAAAGAAAAATTTCCTTCTTGGCTCCACATACAATTAACTGGTAAAACAAATGATGTCAGGATGGGCAAAAACATGGTCAGCAAAGAGGCAAGCAAGTCTCCCGTCAGTCCTCTCAGCGATTATCCACAAATCACTCACCCAGCAACGCTTACCTCTTACAGGCAAGTTTCTAAAAAAGTTCTAAAAGTAATTTAAAAACTCTCCTAACCTTTTATGACAGTGAAAAATTTAGAGGCAATAGAGACAGCACTTTCACTCATCTAAAAATTAGGATAATTCTTAAATTGATTTTTTACCTTGATTTCTTTCTTCTATTTTGTTTGCTATCATATACATATTCATACATATGCTTGTTTGATTGCTTACTCGTTTCTTTACTGAAGCTGTTGGAACATCACTTATGATGTTTCAAAGACCCCTTGAAGTTTATGAACTAAAGATTAAGGGCAGTGACCTGGGGCATTCCTCAGTAGGAACAGCTCATTCCTGCAACTGCTTGCAAGGAACGTTCTTCTCCTGTACAGAGACGCAAAGTGTGTGTATAGACCCAGATGCATTTCTCCTGCTCGTGCTCCTCCTTATACACTTCTCTAACTTCATTCTCAGGAGGAAGCATGTGAATAGTTTTAGGAAGCAAACTGGAATGCTTTCCCTTTTCCATTCTCTGGTGCCCATGTTCTGTAAACTGCAGGCTATTTTATAGACTGAGTCAAGGCATAGTGACATATAATTGAGCAAAAGAATGAAAGCTAAATTGTATATTTCAATATTACACATTACTTTCAATCCTACTGTACCTCATTTGGGTTGTGGCTTGGTGTCCTTTTGGCTTCCTTTCTTCCTTCATCCTCCTTCTCTTTTTTCTGTAGATCTTGGATTATTTCCTGCAACTTCTTTGTTTCATTCCCTAATTTATGAACTTCTTGCTTCTTTTCTCCAAGTTGCCACTGAAGATCTTCTACTTTGGACTCCAGTTCATGGAGTTTCTTTTGTACTATTATGTTAGCATCTTGTTCTGCTTGTAGTGCTTGCCTCTGAATCTGCCTTTCTTTTTCCATTTGCTGTCTCACTTGCACAGATTCCAGTTTATACTTCTCCATCTCACTTACTAACTCCACTATACGGTCATGCTTTTCATCCATTTGCTTCTGCAGCTCTTTAAGCATTTCCTCAGATGGATTAGGTGTTCCAGCTTGTCCCTTATCTTCAGCACTTTGAAGCTGAGCACACAGCTCTTTTTCCCTTTCTAGGGCACTGCTTATTTCGAGAGCTCGAACCTTCTCTGATTCAAGAAGCACCTGCAACTCAGAATTACGGCCTCGCTCACGTGACAGCTGGGCAGCACTGAGTGCTTCTTGGGATTCAATTCTCTGCTGCAGATCACTTGAGAGCTGCTTCTCTTGCTCCAGAAGTTTACTTAACTCCAAGTTCTTTTGTTTTTGATCTTCAAGAGAAAACTTTAGGTCCTTTCAAAAGAAAACATAAGAACTGATCAAAGCCATTTCTGCATACTTTCCATTATCTTCTGCAAACTGCAAATATGCTACCTCTACGCACGCTGCTTTTGACAGGTTTTGCTATTCCCAAGTAATGGCACAATACTCTGAATGCTGCAGTTACATCTGATACTAAAATACATTATAGATGTCTTTATTCTAAAATCAGATTATTTCATAAAAGAATCTTTTTAACACATACTTTATAGTGAATACAAACAACTGTAGTTCTGAAGTTGAAGACAGCCAGCTGCTTTTACTTTCTAAAGCTGTGAAAATGATTTTTCAGCTTTGGATTTCAAGATGCAAATAAATTGATGCTGTTGAAATGATTGCTTTTTTGTCTTTTGTCTTGTACCAGGATACCTACTCTCCCCTTCACTCTACCAAATACTGCAGAGGTACCAAGGAAGATACTAATGAAGCATTTTCTCCTAAAGTAAACTCCCTAGTTTGATTTTCATGAGGTGAAACTGCAGACTTTTTAAACTGCAGACTTTATAAAGGTGACAAACAATATGTCTCCTTAAATCATATTCTTAAATACTATATTTTACAAGTTAGGCTGTGGTGGGGGCTGAGTGTAGCCATCAACAGTTCCTGTCCCCCTGAATAACTGAGATTATAGAATCTTTTAATATTGGGCCTGAAAAGCACAGTAAAATTCCTATTGATTTAAATGGAATGTCCATCAGGCCTTTTTCATACTTTGCCATACAGCTTCTGTATATTTTTCTTCACCTCTAGATGCTACAGCTGAAGACAGAACAATGAAGCACACATTGGACAGAAGATGTTAACCGAGATGCAATGTTAACCAAAAGAATATTTTCATGCTCCTTGATGTCCCAGGCTGCTTGGGATTATGGAATACCTCAAGCTCTTCTCTTCCTCTCTCCTCACTGCGTTCCATTTTAGCCTTTTCTTTTTCCAAAGCCCACTGTAGCTCTCTTGATTTTTTCTGTTCATTGGCCATTGTATCCTTGAGAATATCTAGCTCAGCTGCTTTTTCTTTAACTTCAGTCCTAAAAGAAAAATGGAGCAAACTTTACATTAGGCAGTGACTCTAATCCTACCATGATGCAGTCAGTTACTTGGCATTTATTCCATCCTGTGCACTGAAAACACTGCTAGTCTAGTAGAGTAACAGTGAAAAGCCTATTTAGAAAGACAAGACTAACTCAAACCCAAAAGAGTTGCATAGTTCAAGAAGTACAACAAGTGTGTCAGTCCTGCTACCTTTGTAGCTGCCACTTGTGGGGCTCAGAGGCAGTTAGTGTTCAACCTTATCCAGTCACAGGCCAAAATCTTAAAGAATGCCATGGAAGTGCATCTTGCTGCCATGTTTCTCAAGGGGAAAAAAATAAATTGGGGGAAAAGGAAAAATCTGTGATCCTAAATTTTCATTCTTTTGCAAATAAATTTTGCATCTGTTTTGAAAAAGAAACTTGCTCCTGATGGTCTGTAAAGGTTTAAAGTAATCTGTAAAGTAATTTCAATTTAAACTCCAGCCTAATTTGTTATCTCTGAGCTGAACATTAAGATACTGTTCATGGGTGCATCCCTCTGGTTCAGGCATAAATAATAATGGTTTTCCTAAGTGCCAAATCTGTGGCTTCTGCTATCAATCATGTCAAAACAACATTTAAGAGTATTTCATATGGAAGTACTTGCAAAGTCACCTTAACTTCGCATTTTTTTTCTCCATGATCATAGAGATTAAAAACCTTTAATAAGTATGGTCTATTATTAGCTTGTATACAGTAGCCTAATGTGACAAATTTTAAAAAGGAACTTGATAATTAATAGAGTATTAAATCAAATTATGAATTGAAATATATCCTTTGTCAAATGTAAAAAGTCTATTTCTGTCAGGTAGGTTTTACAGAAATACTGAGAAGCAATTATACTACATGAGATCAAGCCCCTTAAGAAAATCAGTATTATGGTTTCAGATTAGGAAAGATAATCTTCACAGCCAACACAGACAGCTTGGCACTGAAAGCCACACCTGATAGTTTCTAGGTCCTTGAAGTGCTTGTGCTGTGCTTTAAGGGTTGCTTCAAGCTCTAGTCTGGCTTGTGCAAGTTCATTCTTCATCTCTGCACCCATCATCCTCTCTGAATTCAGCTGCTCCTGAAGCTCTGCTGCTCGGTCCTTCATACTCCGGAGCTCCACTTGCATCTCCAGAATCTGCAACTGCTTCTGCTGCATATTATACTCCAGCATTTCTAATGAGAGATCATTCAGATGGAAATTACTTCATGAAAAAACACTGTGATTGGGTAAAGCTTCTCCTAGCCAGAGCATGACCACTATTAGGCTATTATTAAGAGTGATATTTTAAAATAATATTTTATTTCAGTACTGCAATAAAAGCAAACCCATGACTTTTATGCTTGAATACATTTCGGACTTTGAAGAAATCACTTCAACTTCTTTACTTTTTAAAGGCCCTAAGATGTGTGCGACTATATCAATATGCATCATTTGGATAATGAATAACACAATTTAAGTTAGTTATATTACGTATGTATACTTGTGACCTAATATCTGTAACTAAACACTGACAGTGAGCTTTACTTAATTTTAAAGTATACCTGTTCTCTGAACCTTTTGTTCTTCATTCTAATTGCTCCTTAGTTTCTGCATTATGACTGACTATCCAACTTAGATAATTTCAAAGCTGCTGAACCTAAACAGTGAAGCATATACATGGAAAATAGCCTTAAAATTCAAGCTCCATTTTTATAGCAATTGAACATAACTTTGTATCACTTTCAGTTTGATACAAGTCATAGGAACACAGACTATATCTTAATTTTTGCAAAAGTAGTCAAATAAGATTGAAGAAGATGAAAAATATGCATGTTCAAAACACGCATATCAAAATCAGAGACCAAAAAAAGTCACCATTTTTGTCACTTAAAACATTATGAGCACTGCCTTGAAAGCATTTGGAAACAGACAAATATTACCACAGAAGTCACCTTGGCTTTTTGAATCAATCTCTTGTTCTCTCTTGGGGTTACTTTTCTTACTGTTCATCTGAGCATGTAATACTTGAATCTCCATCAGCAAACTTCTTCTGTCTGCATTTTGAAGACTGTCCATTGCTGCTCTCTGGTTAGTAGCCTATTAGCATTAAAAACATTTCAAAGTAAAACTCCAGATCTTATGAGAATAACTATGGTGCTGACATCACATTTATTTATATATTCATAGTCCACATATATTCAAAACATTTTCAATGAAGTCAGTATTACAATATTTGGAAAAACTACTTATTTTTTAGCTCTCTTCTAGGCATCAAAATTACAGACTGAAAATTGCTATCACTTTTCTGGCAAACTGCAATTTTCTCACTAATCCTTCCATGTTCCAGAGGAGATAACTGACTTCCCTCTGTCCCATAGCAGCCTTATCACCTTCTCTTCTCACAAATTATTTTGTATAAATAAGATACCTTTTCTCTTAGACAGTGTAACTTAATTCTAATTAACTTAATGACATCAAGTTCAGGACAACTGTGTTCAATGCAAACTGATCTCTGCAAGCTGTATATATTCTGTACCTTATGTACCCAAAAGTTTCTTTCCCATGCCACATAATTTTTTTTTTTAAAGATACCAGTTCTTTCTGCAAGTCTGACTTTGTTTTCATCCTTAGACTGTCAAAACTACCATTAATACATATATTTATAACGGATTTATAAAATTAAATTCAAATCTAATGTAGACAAACACTTTGACTACAGTACAGTTTATATTACCTGCTCTTGTAGTCTGTGCTCTAACTGATTCATCAACATCACTGCATCTCTTGTGCCCATTTCTGCAAGTTCAGTTTGAAAAGCAGCAAGGAGAACATTTTGTTCCCTCACAAAAAGCTGTTGAACGGCATGCAGAAGTTCTCCTCGCCAGTCTGACACACCTTCAGGAGATTCAGTACTTGCATAGATCTGCAGTGGTATAAAAACAATTTAAAGAGCCAAATGGAAAGATTACATCATTATAATTTCTATGTATAGTGTGTGTTTTCATTGGAATGTTTACCTTTCTTAATAACTGTGTAAATTTCATCCATACAAATGGATGTGTTTACTGTACACATTACAAATTTTTCCGCATTCACAAATCTAATAAAACTTTTAGCTTTATTTTAGATGGAGGCAATTTAGGGTTTTGTAACTGAAAACTTAGCCCTGTGTAGTTACTACTGAGGTTACTATATCACACTATTCTTTAATTTTTCACATATTACATGTCTCTCCCTAGGCTCTCACAAAGCTATGTGGTATTGTGCAGACACTGTGTATGAAAAAGATTTAATTTTAAGTGACACAAAGCTCATCTGCCCACTTTGCATGCTAAAGAAAATGCTGAAGTAATAGAAACTACCTGCATATATCCAAGAGTCTAATTGGGGTAATTTAACAAGCAAAAGTTTTAGCAGGTTACTGAATAATGAGCCAATAAATAACAGCATTAAAAATTCTATTTAAACTGCTACTGAACATGTTTCAAAATAGAATTCTTCTTAGAAGGTGGATCTATATGGTCAAAAGTTATCAATGCACAGAACATAATATAATATAAATATAAGCTGTAATACCATGAAGGGCAATATGGATTTTTATGGCACATTTAAAAAAATATTTTGCCTTGTAATAGGATATTTAAGCATTTAAACCTGAACAGTGGATGTGCCTTAGAAGGCTATAATAAATTACTTTTTATTTAGATAGAATCTTAAGATATTTTTTATACCTCAGCTTCTCTATGAACTTGCATTTTTGCAATTAGGTCTTTCAAAGATGAGATGGTGCTTAGGAAAGCTTTTCTTTCTTCTAGCCAAGATTCTGGCTCTTGCTTATGAGGTGACAGATCTTTTTCACTACATGGAAATTCAGTGAGAGACAGCACCTGTATGCCTTCATGATGGACTGCTCTCAGCAAACCCTACAATAAAAGCAAAAAGAAATCAGTAATGCCAGCAATAATAATATATAACAATAATACAATAATAATATATAACAATAATAATTGCAATCTTATTTAATATGTATTGGAAAACTGGCACTTCTAATTTGAACAGCACAAGGAAACTATGCTTTCTCATATCAAGGACAGAAGAGTCACCCAGTCCTTTATATGTGTCACACAGAAACTTATTAAATAGTTATAGTTTTCCTCAGTTTCAAATAAAATTTTCCAGTGTACATCCGTCAAATCAATTTTTTATTTAAAAACAGCTACTAATGTGAACTGACATTTTCAAAACAGTCATGGGAAGGCTTCCAGGTGAGCTTAGGCTTCACTTTTTGTAATTACTATGAAGCTAGGGCTTTGTCACAAAATACTTTTTAAAAAATGTAATTCAAACATGATACCCTTACTGTTTATAATAAACAATTTGCTTTCATAACATAGTTATAAAAATAGAATCCATAAAATTGTGTAATATGTGATCATGACATTATTGTTAATACAACGAAATTGCAATAAATTATAACTATTTTTATTTCTCATAATCATAACTGAGAACAAGCCTACAGATATAATACTCATATTTAGCCTAATTTAAAAGGCAAAAATGCACATCGCTGTGAGAAAATGTACTAAAATAGTCAACACTAAAACTTATCAAAATGGCTCTGTTATCAATGTTCAAGCAGAAGCTAATCTCAATTTCAGTAGTATCACTCTTGTTCCTTAAAAGAAAAAGATTGAGTCTAAGTTACCTTAATTTTTTTCGGAAGTAAATCTGTTGAAGTTTCACCTTCATCTATTCCTTCAGATACTGTGTCAGATCCCTGGGTCTGAGCAAGATACATTCCTTGACTCCAGTCTGAACTGGAGTCTAAAATAAAAGGAGAGAACAACATGAAAGCTGGATTACTGTGAAGCTTTGAAGAACAGGCATCAAAAAAGTATTTTTCATCTGTTGTTTTAACAGGTAGTTCCATGTCACTAAGGGTTCATTCTAAGCCTGGAGACTACTTGTTTTATAGTTTGTCTTTCTCAGTTTCAGAGAAGTAACAGCAAAACAAAACTAAAATATAAAACCACAACCAAACTTTAAAATCCTTATTTTGTTTTACAAGACAAAGAACTACTTGCATAAACACTTGTGCCAAACAACCCCTCTTAATGTGCTTTGCATTGCCTATGTCAAGAATAAATGGAATAATTTTATTACACTTGGAGAAGTCAATCCCTGTCATCATCTCCCACTGCTACAGAGCTGTAGCTTTAAATACTATCAAGAGATGATGAAAGTATGCTGAAGAGATCATGTAATAGCTAAGAAGGATACAGAAACTCTGATGGAAAGGAG
Organism: Fringilla coelebs; assembly: GCF_963513975.1. Lineage (NCBI taxonomy): Eukaryota > Metazoa > Chordata > Aves > Passeriformes > Fringillidae > Fringilla > Fringilla coelebs. Next base: position 130,066,660 of record NC_140028.1, read on the forward strand.
AATAATTAGCATCTGATGCTTCAACTAAAACCCATCTCTGCTCCAGACATTTTCCTTTTGTACCAAATTAACAGACATGGCATGCCCAGAACCTTTTGCTGGTGCAACAGGCTTCTGTTTCAAGCTGTGCAGTAGCTGTTTTGATTTCTAAGAATACAAACTCCTTAACTTAATATCAAAAGAGCAGATTTAATTTATAATGCTGTTTGAAATCTGTACAAACAAATTTCTTACCACTAGAACCTCCATCTCTAGCTTGATGTGGTGGAGAATGTGCTAATCCAGAAACTGGGATTCTCTGTATTTAGAAAAGAAAACAATCAAGTCTTTAACCCCTCACCCACTCTCAGTAAGAGAGAAACTTTTAAGGAGCAGGAAATGTGAACCAATTCCCCTGCAATCAAAGCAATAAAACTGAATATGAGAGAAATGGCATTCCACAGGGCGACCTACATTTCCTAGAGCAGGGCAGGTTCAAGGCACAAGCACAAGGAAACACCTGATAGTTGAGCACATTGCAAACTTTAGCGCTGAGAAAGGAGTTCACAATCTCTCCCAGGGCCATGGAACCATTAGAACTTTAAATTTTTTTTACTGAGCATGTGGTGGTTCACACTTTACAGATTTTCAATGGGAATTTCTGTAGCAAGAGCAAAAGTTTCAACTGAAGTATTTCAGTAATTATAAAATAAAATACATACTTCTTTGGCTTGTAGAGTTTCTATAACTTCCTTTAAAGTATTACATTCTTCAGTCAATACTTGTACTGCAACAAACTTCTCTCTCTTTAATGCTTCAGATTCAGATATATGCCTTGTCTCCATGTCCATGATTTCAGCAGCATGGAGTTCCTGCATTTGGTCAATTTTTTCAGTAAATTCTCTTACAATCTCTGCAATCTCTTCTGAAGAGCATCCATTTTGCAAATCAATTTGGATTTCCGCATTTTTAAGAAGGACTGGTGAGACTTCCACAGTCTTGCCTGTTTGTGATGAGGAGCTGTTTCCAGTTAGAGTAGACTCACTGGCTGGCAAATCACACGATATTTCTGCATCCTTCTTGCTTTCAGTTTTCACCATTTCTTTGTTCTTTCTCAGGTAACTTGCAAGCTTCTCCTCTGCTTGAACCAGGTTCTCTTTGACTTTGCACAGGTCTTCCTGAAGATGTATCAGACTTGCCTCTTTTACCTGTAAATATGGAAAATCTCAACTGCAATCCTTCCAAATACTTAAAACAGCTAAAATCCAATTAGAGCTCAGTTTAGTTCTATTTTAAAGCAGTTATGACACATGGTAGCACATATTATCTCCTAAGAAATACAGCTCTAGATCCACTGTTGCACTGCAGTAAAACTAAGTACTTTGGCAATGAGTGAATATTTGATCTACAGCCTCAGCTCTGTTCCACTCACAGTAGGCACTGACTGGCTGCTTTTCTTGGTGGCATTCTCAGTAAAATATTAAAAAATCCCAAACTATAGCACACATATTTGAACTGTAAGTCCTGTACAACTATTTGATTTAAATACAATATGAAACATTCTGGTTCTTACTGTTAGTTCTTGCTGAAGTTTTTCTGCCTTTTCTCTGTAACTGTTAAGCTCTTCCTTAGCAGCAGCTGCCTCTTCTTTCACTTGCTCAAGCTCAGTAATAAGCACTTTTTCTTTTTGACTTTCCATGAGCTGTGCTTCTACCTATATGGCAACACAAAACATGGAAAATGATAAAGATTCAAGTTTTAATAGCACTGATCACTTTCACACCAACTTACAAAGTGAAAAGACCAAAGGGGAAAACAAATGCATGTAATGTGGGTTAACACAGCTTCAAAAAAATAAGACTAAGACCATGGGAGGAAAGACTATCTTACAGTTCACTGAACTCAAGCATAAATTGGATACACCACACAGCACAGGGAGGAAGGTAAACAGAGAGTAGGAAATGATAATATTATTTAACTTATAAGACATTTCTGACATTCATTAAATTTGTATTTGGATGAAAGATCTTAGAATCTTTTCTTATCCAGTACTAGGCTCCATGACTTCCGAAACTCTCACATTCAGAGACATCAAGCCCATTTTTGGACTATAAAACACAGTCAATTTTGACTGATGGTTCTAAATTGAGAGGCAATTAAACCACTGCTGCATGGAAATCTAGACAAACTAATATTGGAAAAGCCACTGAAGGGAAGTATCTTTGGAACTCCAACAGGACAACAAGAAAACAAATCAAGATCAAAACATATATAAATAAACAACCTCCATTCCAAAAACACCTGTATAGAAAATCAGCATAATTTCTCTTATCATTCTGAATCCTGTGTGTGTCTTAAGACACTTTTTATCATTTTAATTTTTATGTCTCTACTTCCACACCATGTAAAAGTGTACTACATTCCATTCTATGTCAAGTCAAATTAGGAATAAGAAATTTTATGTCAAAAATTTAAAACCACCTTACAATCATGAAAAGGTAAGGTGTTTTTAATACATAATTTAAAATTGATAGTGGGGTTTTCCTAAAATAACATCCTTCTCTTCTCTGTAACTGTAGGAGTAATATTGAAATATGAAAGTGCTACACAGAGCAGAATATGCCTACAGTCATTCTCATTAAGAGCCATTTCATTCATTATACTTAGATAAAATAGCAGGTTTTAGTGAAAACAAGACAAAAGAAAATAGTGTCTATCTACCTGATACGTCTGCATTTCTTCTTGCTTAATATATTTCTGAATCTCTCCTTTATGTTTTTCTTTAACCTCTTCTAGCAATTGCTGAAGCTCTAAGAACCTCTCTTCTTTCACTGTAGCTTCCCTTTGTGCAACTTTCACATTTTCTTTTTCTAGCTCCAAGCTACGATTTACCATTGCCAGTTGGTCTTCCATCTCACTAAGCCTCTGTGTTAAGAGTGATAATTTTGATTCTGTCTCATTTTCAGTTCTATCACTTGAACCCTCTGTTGGGGCATTTTTGCTTGCTTCATCCACACACTTTGAAGCTTCCTGAATTTCCTGCATGAATCTTCTCTGCTCTTGAACTGCATTTAGCTGAACCTGACTCACAAGAGCAGCAGCAACTTTCTCCATTAGTGTCTTTTCCAGTTCTAATATCCTCTTTTTAAGTGTTTCTTTTTCAGCCTTGCTTTGCTCTTTCAGGTCTTTTATTTCATTGTAGCACTGGCACAGTTCTGAATCTTTTTGCTTAATGCATGCCTGAAGTTGCTGCAGTTGTATCTCCATCTTGCTAATGGTGACTGTTGCATTTTCATCTGAAGTCCTAAGCTGGGACTGATCTGGCAAGTCTATCTCCTGACATAAGTCTCCTTCCATTTGTTCAGTTTTTCCATTGCTCCTGTCTTCTGGTTTTGACTTATCACCTTGGACCAGTGCACACTTATATTTCTCTGTTATTCCTGCATGCTCTTTTTTTAATATACTTATTTCTTGCTTTAACTGGATCATTTTTAATTTTGTTTCCTCAAGCTCATTCTTTGTTTGAGACGCCTCTGCATTTATGTTTTCTACTTGCTTTTCCAAAGCTTCCTTTTCTGCCAGAACTGCTTCAAGTATGTGTTTTGGACTGTCAGCATCTTCTTGAAAACCAGCAACATCTGTTGGTATCTTTTGTTCAATAATTGCCAGCTCCTGCTGAAGCTTATCAATTACATCATTCAACTGCTCTACTTCTTCATCGTTTTTCTTCTTCACACGTTCTTGATCACTTTTCAGACATTCTACCTGGGCTTCAAGCTCCCGTATATGCTCATTTTGCTCTTCAATAACCTGGGGGGAAAAAAGCCAAACAAAACCACCCTGATCATGTTGGTTCTGGACTTCACAGAAATAGTTTAATCAAACTTTGAAAGATCTCATAAAAGACAGTTCTCAATGAATTTCTTAACGTGATGTCTCTTGTAAAGCTTTAATGAGAATTGAGACATCTTCAAATAGGACTGAGAAAGTAGCCCATGACCTTAAAGAACTGAAAAATAGGTATTAAATCACCAGATGAAGTGAAAGCATTTGTAACATTCACAGAGCTAGGGAACACTGAATTTGAAGCTAATACTTGCTTATTTAAGACACACCCAATTTAGATAAATATGTATTTTAAATACAAATAGACCTTTTAACTAATTGTGTTGAAAAATGCCAATATAACATGCTTTTTAATCTGAGGCCATAGAAAACACCTATCAGTTGACTGTGACATTTTCTGTCACAATCCTAAATATGTGTTTGTGTGTTTATGTGTGCACCCACACGTGCATGCAGATGTGCACACAAACACACAGGGCAAATAGTACACACAGACCCAGAGCACAATCATTTCTTTGTGCCATAGTTTAAATCAAAGTAAAAAGAGACAAAGTTACAGAAGTATTTATTTGATAATGCATATGACTATCCAAACAAAAATCAGAGAGTCATGAAAACATGAAGAGAGTAAGAGTAATACTTTCCTAGATTACTTCTAGAGACTGAAATTAGACACTTGAAATTAGACGCTGTGCAAGGGGATCAAAATTCCAAGAAATTTATAAAATTATGTAACTGATCAAATACGAAGGTGACAACTTTATGATGCAGAAAAGAGAAGGCATCTTATATTGGCTTCTAATAAATGAGTAGAAACAAAAAATGGAATAACTGGTGTTGATGAACTCTAAATTCAATAAATAAAAAGTCTCAGCAAAAGGAATAAAAATTAGTTTAAAAACCTTCTTGTTAAATTGCAGTGGAAGCAAATTTCATTTCAGTGTAGAAGAAAGACAAAACTTTATCTTTATGAAGGCAAAATAAAGGCAGACCAGACTGTAAGTAGTAAGCCTAAGAAACAAAATTGATTTTTTTTCTAAAGTGAATGTTTGGAGATCTAAAGTGAACAGTGCTTCTACAGTGGAAATGCAGAAGGCAGAAGAAGATATGTCAAATAATCCAGAAAAAATAATATAAAATAAAACAAAATCAGTTATGGTATCTGAAATAGGTAAGAACTCTATTAGAGTCTTTTCAAATATGAAAAAAACATGTAGAAAAGATGAAAGATTACAAAATTCATTACTCAAATAGCCATGTTTTTTCTTTTATGACTTAATACTTCACTACACTGAGTTAGTTAAGTACAATAACAAGATGACTCTGTAATAAGTATAATATGTACAAAAATAAATGTGAACATACAAATTAGAAAGGCTAGTTTGCCAACCAAAAACTTAATTTCAAAAATCCTCAGACTACAGGAAGCTCAGAAACACTAAATAAAATCTGAATGAGTCATAAAATCATAAAATGGCTTGGGTTGGAAGTGACCTTAAAGATCAAATATTTTCAACCCCACTGCCAAAGGCACAGTGATCCTGATGACTGCTATCAACTCAGCATAACAGTTTCTGTTCTTGATAACATAATGGAATAAAGGCCCACAGAATGCAGACAAAGTAATTAAAAGAAAAGCACTTAGTGGGATGAAGATGTCTAAGGGACTTAGAAAAGGGATTAACCTAAGAATAATCTATTAATATTTAATAATGCTCTCATAACCAAGCAGAGTAATTATTTCATGTCCTGGAAAATAAAAGCAAGTCAGAGGATGAAATTAAGAAAATCAAGCTTCATGCACCAGGAGAAGAACCAATTCATCAAAATGAATTAAAACTGAATCCTAGGTATTTTTCTGAAGGCAAGAACTGTAACTCTATTACTGGGGTCATTGTATAGAGCAGAACTCTTCTGGATTCTTGAAGTATGATATTTCTTAAATCCAGTTTCCTAAATCCAATTCAAAGTTTCATCATTATTCACTGACTTTCACTATAACTGAATTTTGAACTAAAGACTCAGTGAAATTATTTATCTCAGTCAGAACCCACTATTTTAGTGGATTCAATATGTTGTAGTAGAATGTTAGCCTAAATGTTCAGTCAGCTTCCAAGGGACAACATAAATCCTGTTCTTTACTTGCTTTTGAGTGAAAGCTTATGACTAATAAATAACATTTAAAATAGTCAGAATGTAAAATTCAGCCACTGAAAAAATCAGTGTGTTTTATCTGTATAAAATGAAAATAAGCCAAAAGAAGATGAAGCTGATAATCAAAAAAACCACATAATTGAAAAATAATGGAAAGCTACAGGTGTTAAAGCTCAGTAAATAAAAGATAAATCGGCTTCTTTCTTTCTTTCTTTCTCTCTCTCTCTCTCTCCTTCTAATAAAACACAGCATTTTGTTTGCCCCTCCATGCTTGAAATTAGACAGAAGGTGTTGCCAACACCACTATGAGAACAATGCATTCACACAAGCTCATGGAGCTCAGAAGTTCAGCTGCTAAAAATGCATTAAAATCTCACATGATCCAGCAGATGTCACTGGAGCGCAACACTGAATGTAAGTCAAGTGAGGGAAGCTGCTAAAATGAATGTGGAGATTGAATTCAGCTACCTAAATAGTATTAAATATTCAGAAGTATTGGAACAAGGAATGAAGAAGAACTTAAGACAAGAACTCAAGCAGAAATAAAAGAGAATAACTAAAAAGAAAAGCAAGCAAAAAGCAGCTGTCACAAATGAGACTAAAAAGGAAAAAGAGATTAGATTTAAAGCATTGCTTGAAATAGAAGCATTACATTTTTAAATTAAGGCGGCAATAGAAGATAATGGAACTGGTGAGGGACAGAGGGTTTTTTTCCTTTAAACTAGCAGCACAAAGTAGGACTCTGAAATGGATTTCAGAAGTATGTACCTTGTTGTCAGTTGTGACTTCAAGTTGCTGTTGCAGTTTTGCTATTTGTTCATGAAGATGATATATTTCCTGATCCTTTTCTTGCATGATGTGAGCGAGCCTCCCAGCCACTAAGTGATGGTCCTTTATGGCAGCATCTTCAGATTTCTGGATAGCTAGTCCTAGTATTTCCATTTCATCCTGCCCAAAAACCCCCCAAAAAACATGTTACAGTTGTATATAGCATTTTCTGCATATTCTTGTGTGAGTATTTCAAGTGTAGGAAATAAAATACACAAATTTCAGGGAATGACAAGTAATCATATGAGCCTTTTAGTATTTTGGCAAGTTGAATGGTGAAATGCTTGAGAAAGGGAAAGAATTTGATGTCTTGGCATTTTCAAAGAACTTATTTCTGTGAAGGAAGTAGACTAAATCTTTAGGCTTCTCTGTTGCACAGTTACCTTAAATAATTTGTTCTCTTGTTCAAGTTCCTGCAAGTGTGTAGTGGACTCCTTTCGCTGAATTTCCAGCTGCATGTGCAATTGCTGAACTTCTTCATTTTTATTTTCTAGCTCCTCTCGAAACTGCTCCAATTGTTCCTCAAGGTTCGTGACCTATGTTTCCAACAAAAAGAGCAGGAAAAGGAGTAGGAAGCCACACTAAAAATTAAATGCTATAAATTTCTCTACACTAAACTGGTTGGATATGCACAAACAAAATAACAGGTATTTGGTGATATTCTGAGTCCTTAAACTGAATGGAATTTTAAACACCACTAAAAAAATCAGTTTTCCTTACTTGGGCTGAATTTCTATTTCAGAAACACTCATGCAAGTCATAAATATTACTATAAAACAACAACTATCATGGATCATGAGAGACTTTCAAAGGGATTTGGACTGCTGTCTCTCTAACTGTAAAAAAAAAATCATCTTTTCAGTTCACTAAGCTCAACAAAAAGCAAAATCTGACAAACCAAGATCTAAGTGGAAAGATGGATATTTTCACAGGTATTTTACCTCCTTTTCCTTTCTGTCCACAGCTTCTCGTTCAGCTTGCAGTTGTACTTCAAGAGGTAACTCTCCCTTTACTATGATGGTGCCAAACTGTTTCCTTTCCTCCACCTATAAACAGAAATAATACTAATAGTTATCAGATTAAAAAATACACTATTTTGCTCTCAAGAAAATAAGAAAGCAGGAAATCCTTGATAAATTTCAACCAAGCAATACCTTTTGCAAGTGGTCTGCACTAATGATTAAGGCTTGTTCCAGTTCTCTTATCCTGCATTCTAGCTTCTCAATTTCTTCATTTCGTTCTTGTACATCTCTCTGAAGCTGCTCCTTAGAGAGCAAAAGCTCACTGCATTTGTCTGTTTTTTCTTTGAGATGATTTGTTAACTGTTCAACCTGATGACAAGATGGCAAGATTATTATATTGTACTGCACTGGAAGGGTTGGCTAGCAATAGCAACACCATGCATTTCTGACAGGAAGAAAATATTCCTCTTTTTCTCCCATAACAAAACTCCTACTCCTTAGGTGAAACAGAACATACAGTCAGAATACTGCGGTACTACATCCAACAAATACAAACAGCATTATTTAAGAAGTGGTATGTTCTGTGCCACACCGCCTGCTCTCTAGATCTGATCTTGTTCTTCTGAAGCCCTCAGACTCTGCAGTCAGTTAAAAGCAAGCAGCACAACATCCCTATGCAGCCCACTAAAATGATGCCTTTAACACCTATGGATGAAATGTCTTGACCCTATGGTCAAGAAGCTATTTGACTCAGAGGAAAATCATAGTTCTAAAAATCTGTGACAAAATTATTCAAAAGAAGGAGCTGATTAGTGACATACAGGAATATCCTAAAACTCAATGGATCTTTAACATTGAAGAGAATAGCTATACTTAAATCACAAAAGACAGGAAGCTTTGTTTTTTTGCTGTGTTCCTTAAATGGGACCAAAGAGATGTCATGGATGTAATAAATTCACTTTCTATGGGGACTGAACATTCTGAATCTCAGTAGGTCAGAGGTATGTGTCTCAGAAGCAACACATTAAAAGATTAATTAAAGTAGCAGAGATAGTAATATCTATCCATTTCTAGCTGTATTTCAGAAATTATTAATTGAAATTACAGATAAGAAAGACGCATTAACAAATCCATAGTATGATGTACAGAGATAAGACCTGAGTAATTGAGCAAGAGATAGGGAAAGTAATCTTTGTCCCACTCAAGAAACTGATTTCAGTATTTACAATTAGGAAGTTACGATGTAGCCAAAAGGTAGAAGACTCAAAGCATTTCAAGAGATAGGAGAGAAGAGGACCAGAACATAAAGCTGACAGGATGGTATTTTTGACGTTATCCATCCATCAGTAACATCACAGTCTGAAGTGACCTCAGAAAAGTCCTGAGAGAGAAATGGAAAAATAAAAATCAAGTCTGGAGCAGACTCTATGACGACCCTCCCTGGAATAAGTTGACAAAGCTGAAACAACAGTAAGAAACAAATTTAGTTATCAACCAAAAATGGTCATGGCATTCCCTCAAAGCAGAAGAGGATTTTAAAAAATACGCAACTACGGAAAATAAAACAGCTCTCTCAAAAGCATGATAAATAATGAAAATATGGATATTTACAAAATATTTCAAGGAACATTGTGACATCAAAATAGACAATCTAGTAAGAATATGTACTGCATTTGGTAAGATAAATGTAAGTCTAATACATTACTGAAAATCCCATCTATAATTTCTAGTGTATCACATTTAACATAACCTATATCTAAACCAGCTCCGACATCTGTAGTGCTTGCAGACTTATCTTACTGTCTTTCTTACTGTCTTTCTACCTATTATCTTACTGTCTTTCTTACTGTCTTTCCACCTATTATCTTACTGTCTTTCTACCTATTAAAAAATTCTAATTTAAAAAGGCCAAGTACAAATCTCAACATTTTAATCACAGTTAAAGCATGTCTTTACAGCATTTTACAGCTTTTAATTTCCATTGTAGCATATCTGCCACCTTAAGAGTGTACACATATGTGTACATGTACAAATAAATCAGGATGATTTTCATATATAGATTCTGAAAAAATAGGACAATTTTTATTATGCAATCAAATTTGAACTTTTCTTGGGAGAATTTTTTAATGTGAGAATTTTAACCAGGAATTCATATGCTATTCATGCCAAAAATAATAAACAGACACATAACAAAGTGAACATCCTGGATTCATGAAAACTAATTGTGCTAGAGCCACCTCCATCTGTGTAAAATGTCAGCAGGAGTGAAATGTGCACACTCTTGGCAACAGAAGGAAAGAGATGTAGAATTGCCCTGTATGTTTTGTTTAACATGTATCCAGCTAATTCCAGATGATTCATTGTTCACAGAGGCTGATGACAACCACATCCCACAGTACTAAATGAACACTGTCAAATTTCATACAAATCTTTGTACTAAAATATATTTAGAAACCCAATAAAACACAGTTCTAAACCTGCAAATTCCAAATAGGTAGGTACATTGACATGCTTATCTCACAAATAGAAATGTATGTCCTATTACTGTCTGTGGTCCTAAACTATAGCCTAGAATCATAAAATGGTTTTGGTTGGAAGGAACCTTAAATGTCACCCAGTTCCAATACACCTGCCATAGGCAGGGACACCTTCCTCTCTTTAATGTAATACAGAATACTAATTATTGCTAATATTAAAGAATTGAATGACAGCAACTGAACTACTCCAGTAATACCTTTGATTTGAAAATGATAGTCTAACATAAAAGAGGGCATTTTAATGCTTAAAATAAAGTAACAAAAAAATGCACAAGTATCAGCCTTGATCAAAAGGCAGTACACAAAAAATAAAATGTAATTTAATTGATTAACAGTTCATCAAATAAAATCTGCAAAAGCATTATAATAGATAGCATTTACACTACTGCCACTTCTTGATTTTGCTGAGTCTAAGAGCTTTCTGTGATTCCCTTGAGCTGCTGTTCTACAATCACTACATTTTTCAGTGCCAACAGGTGTTAAACTTCAGTAACTTGAAGTTTAACTTCAGTGGTGCACCTGTGCTATAAAAACAGGATGTCAAATAACTCCATAAGAACATGCAAAATTGCTAAAATAGTCTTGAATGTTTCCACAAACTCTTGAGAACAGTGGATTTTCTAAGTTAAGTTACAGGAGAGAGCCTTATTGAAAGTCACGAAGTTTCTGTATGTCTGCTACTAAAACCAAACAGCCTAAAAAAACCCCAAAACACCATTCCACCACTTTCCTGAAACATCTTTAATCTCAGAGCATTTACTTTCCTGGCTTGCAAATGGCTGCAGAGTAGGTACACCATAAAATAGCTTCGTTATAATATCTTAAAAGCTGTCAACTTGTCATTTATATTCATTGAGTACAAGTAACAAAATGTGTTACCTCTCTGTTTTGATGTTCATTGACAGGCTGACTCCTTTGTGGAATCTTAAGCTGTTGTTCCAGCTTCTGTATCTCTTGCTGGAATACATCTCTCTCATGCTCTCGGTCAATTGCTTGCTCCTGAAAGTTAAGAAATTATGTGGATACACCATTTGATTTAAAACTATGCAAGTTAAGTGTCATCACTTCTAACTTGCATTCATATGAGGCTGGTAACAGCAATATCAGAATTTATAAGGTAGCACAACCTATTGCAGATACCATTAACATCTTAATCATTTGGGGCAATAAATTTCATATTTTTAATCAAAAAATGAGCAAATTTTAATTAAAAAATTAGCACAGCACAGACACATCAAGTAATATTTCATAAAAATGGAAGGTTTGTTTCTTCTGTTCCAGGTACAGTGCACAAACGACAGCAAGCAAATATTTTATGATTTCTTCCCTACAGTTTGTCTTTAATAAATAAATAAAAAATAGAAATTAAAAACAAAAATTAACTCTGGGTTAATCTAATAAAAAGCCATCAGAAAAAGAGAGCTATAAATCACTTGAAATACAGAGCTGTCCTAAGCAAGCACTTCCAATTAATTTTCAACTTTTAAAATGTTACTAAATTCTTGGGCTGGAACCTGAAACAGAGCTGATGTTTGCTATCATCTACCTATGTTTGCTCAAAATCTGAAAAAAATTAGCATTTCTCCTTGTACCAAACTTCAGCAGCAGTGCTACCCACCCCACATCTTCATTATATCTGCCTTGTAGCATACTTACATCTAGAAACTTTCTTGTTTTCTCCAGCTGCTTCTCCAAGGCCTGGTTTTGCTGCCTTAAGTCCATTAGTTCTTCATTTTTCTCTCGTTCTAGCTCTATGAAACGACTGACTTGTTCTTCCAAGTCTATTTCCAAGACTTTAACTTGCTTCTGAAGGTCATCATACTCTTTTTCAGCTTGACGTTGTACTTCAATTTTTTCCTTCATTAGCTTTTCTGTTTCCTCCAGTAATTCTGAGTATAATAAAAGCATCACTACTTTTAGATACAAATAGTAAGCAATGTTATGAAGCAAAACCACTCCCCAAGGTATCCATGCTGTAATCTGCAGAAGGATGTGAACTGGCTTGGGTTTTAACTATTTTTCTTTTTTTGAAAATGTATTTTTTTCTGAGAAATAATCATGATATGACTGAAGCAAATTCATATTAAAATTACTATTCTTTAGGTAGTCTTCAAAGGACTGTTACTGAAGTTGTATCAGAGCACTCCCCTGTTTAAGTTTCATATCAATTAAAAGACCTTTGTACAATTAGAAAGAAAAGAAAATGTATGGGGTCAAACCACAGCTAGAGTCAGCACAGGAGATAGCAGTGATGTACTGAAAACCCAACCCTCTTCTCATCCCCATCGCCAGTAAAATCAATCCACTCCCAGATTCCATTATTTAATGTGATACATATAAATAATTTGAGGGAAATACTGAAAGACTTAGCGAGGTTGCTGGGCAGACAGAGAGGAAAATTACTGACCTGCAACTGGAGCTTGCAAAATCAGTGACTGCATGAATGCCCAATTTTGAGTCATCATGAAAAAGCCAGCAAGCACATATACTGGAAAGCCCCAAACCACTCTAAGACTCTTAAGCCACAGCCCACTGAAGTGCCTATTAATTAACCACATGAACCCCTTCAGGTAAAACCCAAACGGCAAAGTGCACTTACTTTTGGAGAATCTTAAAAACAGGATTGATATTTAGATAGAAATAATAAAATTTACTTTCACTACAGAAGAAAGATCCTTCAGGCACCATCATCTTACATCGTATTTAACCAATTCTAGGTAACCATTATATATCAATGTAATAAGATGTTTAATTATCACAGTGAATGACTCAGCTGTATTTGGAAATAAAAAGAAATAAAAGACTACAAAAATATCTCTCGAATATCATCTAAGTAACTGTAATTCATAGGTGAATAAGATGATGGTTATTGATGAATTTGCTTATTATGTTTAGAAATTATAAGAAATGTTGTTAGCAAAATGTAGAACTGAGTATGAAATACAACATCAAAGCTGCAGGCCAGTAAGAATTACAAGTAACGTCAGTAAGCCAAAAGCCCAATAATCCTGATTAACAATGTCAGTACGTGTGAGTCTTCCACCCAGTTACAGATTGGCCATGCAACATACAAACACACCTGCTTGGGAAGCTGCATCGATTGCAGCATCTACTAGGCCTAGGAGAATAGAGAGAGAGAAAACAAAAAAAAGAAGCAAAGTAATTCACATGCCAGCTATAGTTTTCTTGTGGTGCAACAATGTAAGAGAAAATGAAGCCAAAGATAGATGTGGCATTTAATGACAAAGTTGTTGAGATAACTTAGGGAATGTGACAAGTTATTCTGGTATGCATGATATAAGTACCTACACATATTTATAGAATTGTTTGTCCTTACAGCTCTTAAACATGAAAATAACTATTATATTTAGAAGCCTAAACCATACAAAAATAACTAAAGTGGAATCATAGATATGGATCTTCCTCATTACAGAGTAGGAAGCAGCAGGTTGTTCTTAAAATTTTGTTGTTATAGAAAATTGCAGGAAATTGCAAATACACAAGATGTGCAATCTATAAAAATGGCAACATTATAAAGTGGAATAAACTTCTAGAAATTATTATTTCATTCTGCTATTTAAAATGTAAGCACTGCAATCCTTGAATGATCAATACTTCTTTAAACACTAGAGTTCTCATTTTCTTCCCCTCTCAAACATGAAGTATTAATTTCAGTTATTAGTTTAAGGAAGAATTAAAAGACACTTTTACTTCATGAGGGTGAAAGCTTTTTTGAGTAAGCAGTTAGTTAGATTATACTGACATGGTATATATCTGAAATTTTCACCATCAGGACTGAAAGTTTTCATTACTGGTAGATAAAAGGCTTTCCTTATCATGCAACTGTTGCGCTATTCTTCCCTGAAAGAGGAATTTATTAGAAAAATTTATCTTCTGTGACTAAAAGAAATACAGCTATCACATGTAGCACAATTTTGTTCTGGTAGGTGTGCTTCCTAGCCTGTCTTTAAGTCTGTTTGTAAAGTATTTAGACAGTATTTTTATCCATTGTTGCTATTCCATCTCCAGTGGTAATCTAAATGAAAGCAGATTTTTGGAGAGAAAGCTTTTTCTGGCTTAAAGAACAACTGTAATTTCTCAACATTTCTAAAAATTCAGTCATTTCATGTTTAAAAATCAAGAAAAGTTATCATGCTAACATTAGGCAACAGGTGTGAAAACGTCACAGTTGGCCCTATCGCATTTTTATTAAGGATCACAAAGGCAATGGGGAGAAGCCTTTGCCAAGACCACTTATTATTTTTCTGGAAGTATAAGCAAACGTCACAGAAAGATTGTGATGAATACATACGCTGCTCTACTGGCCCCGCCTCTGCTCTCATGGCATCCTTCTGTCTGGAGAGTAATTCCTTTTCTTCCTGGACCTGCTGCTGCTCAGCCTCTAACTCCTGCAATTTGTTACCTGTACACAGCAGCTCTTGTTCTAGATGGTCAATTACATCTATTTTTTCCTGGAGTTGTTTTTCCAGAAATGCTTTCTCATCTGCATAACCATCAATGAGGCCTGTAAAACATCAGTTTGGAGGCAGATTTAATAGACAATCAAAAGCAATTTTTTCTTGTTGAAGTCACTATTGTATTCTGACGTGCAAGCACATGTCTGTTAGATGCTCAACACCTGACAATTTCTACTCCTGCCCTTGCTATCATTTCATCATGAACAAATTACAGGAAAGATACCAGAACACCAAATATAGCTCTTAATTTTTACTCAGCACAAATCCTCTGGAGCAAACAGGAACTCCAAAGTCAAGGAAAAATATTTATGTAATAAACACAGGAGAAATAAGAAATTTAAATAAATTCAGTATAAATCACTTAAAATCCAGTCTTGAATCAGTATTAAAATGGATTTTCCCCTGTCTTGAGAATGTAGAAAAACTAAAGGTATTTACATTCATTAACCATGTAGACCCATCTTTTCATATTTGAATTCACAGAGAACACATAGGACTGAACATATAGGACTGGATATTGAAACAGAAAATACTGAATGAGTAACATAATTTATAACTTTTCAGAACTTTGAGACAATACAAACTTCAGTGGTTATTCCCACCAGATCAGATGCTGTTCACAATGAATACTTAACAGATTTGAAGTTGAGAGGGCATTCCCAGGCTAAATGGAATGCACACTCCCACAAAAAAGTCATGAAGATGCTAAAATCACAGGTTGTGGTATTTACTTCTGCCAGTTTGTTTTTTTTTTAATTTTTTGAGATGCAATGAAAATTGTCAGAGTTCAGTGAACAAATTTGCATTAGCTTTTCCATCACATCAGATAAGTCATATCTGACACCACTAAAACACAAGAGGTTAGAAAATGTCTCAGCTGCAGGAGTTTTTGTGATAAGAAAGAAATGATCACAAATGACACATTTAATCTCCAGAGAAGACAGAGTACCATCAGATGTATAATGAACTAAGACATTGTTCTGCATACCTACCTAAGGAACTCAATAAAAGAATGTAGTTTGTCAGAGTATGCTCACAACTCAGTTCAATGGGCAGAAATCAAATAAAACGAGTTCTATGACATCTTGTTTTGTTATATCAACACCAACAAAAGAAGGTGCCAGACATTTGAAAGTGCATTAATTTCAAATGCACCTAACTTACAACTGTGCAATATATTTATCAAAGGCTAACACTAACATCTAATTGTCTCTCATATTCTAGAACTGTTAATGAACCAAATCAATAAAGCCACTCTGTTCTCAGATATTAGGCATTTTTACTTAATTTTATTCAAGATTTGTGAATAAAATTTCTATCAAGACAAAATATTATCCTCCAAAGAAAGCAGCAATATATAACTGCCTACATTCTGAAATTCTTCAACATTAAACATTTTGTAATTCCATCTGTGTCAGAATATAAATTCTTAGTCATTTATATCTTGTTGAAGAGTTCATATTCTTCATGTTTTTGCATCATGTTAAGGTGTGTTCTAAACAATCTTTTTTTACTCTTAATTTAATCTTGGGGGAAAAAAAAGTAGCAATGCCTATTTCAGATTTTAATCTATTCCCTCTGAAACAAATTTTCATCCTTTCTGGTTTTGCCAAAGCTACTGAATTGTTGCAGCCAGTACTGCTGTTGCTGATACACAACATTTATGCTGTATGAACTGACAGGCCATCAACTGTCCCTCACACCACATTTTAGACACATGGCTTAGAAATCTGCACTGCTTTTCAGCTTATGTGCATCCCAGCTATTAATAGCATGTGAAATCATGATGGATTATCTGTCTGTGTAAAAAGAAGAGGAAGCCTGGCAGGGTAGCATTCTCCAGGAGTAAAGTAACATTTGACTATCAAACTTCACTCTATACTCCCACTTTGAAACAGAGAAGCCTGATGAGCTTCAAAACTATGAAAAATATCTTTCTGCTTACTACTACAGAGATCCTATCTATAGAGCAGGTGTTTTTTGCATATTTTCCAGACGCTAATCAGATATAATGACAGAAATGTTGGGTGGCTACAAAACATTGAGCTATCAAAACAAGAGAACAAATTAAGTGTCTGTCAGATTTGAACATATTTTCCTGATGTCCCAATAGATTATTAGATTTCCCCTGTTCTAAGACACTATAATTTTTAATTGCTTCCTTAATGCAGATGCAAATACACTTTTTAAAAGATCACTTCAAACAATGCAAACTGAAACATACCACCACCATATAATCACACTCAGAATAAAGATTCTGTGTCAAGGTCAAGAGGCAGCAGACACAAACTGAAATACAAGAAACTGCACTTCAACATACGAAAATAAGTTTGGCATTTTTTCCTTTCCCCTCATTGATGCTAGGTGGACACTGGAACAGCCACTCAGAGAGGCTGTGGATATTCAAAACCTGGATGAACAGGGTCCCAGGCAAGCTGCTCTACCTGACCTTGCTTTGAGCAAGGGGCAGGAATAGCTGATCTCCAGAAGTGCCTTCCAGCCACAACTATTTATGATTCTAAGCTGTTGACATTTAAGCTTGTCTGCACAAACATGTTATGATGAAATAAATTCATTTTGAGCATCCAAACACATACACAACCTATTATTTTTAATATTGTCATGCATATTATTAGACAGTAAGTGAGTCAAAACTGGAAAACAGAATGACAGTGTGGCTCATGTTGGTAGGGATCTCCAGAGGTCATCATGACCCCAACTATCCAGTAGGCTGATAACATTCCAAAATTTACAAAGAAATTGATCAAATTTGCAATTTCTTTACCCAATTAATAAGGAAGTAGGTACAAAGTCCAACAACTCATAAAAAAAGCTACTCACCTTCAGCTTTACTGAGCTCCAAAGCCAACTGCTCTCTGGCTTTGGTTTCCTCATTGAGACGTTCTTGTAGCTCTTCCTGATACCTGATAAATTCTGTGGCCTCTTGTTGCTTCTTGAAGGATTCTCGCATGAGCTCTGTCTGAGTAATTTTAGCATGTTCAAGCTATCACAGGAAAAAAATTACAGAAATTAGATAAACACCAACTCTATCACTCCTATTTAATTCACTGTTTCTTTACAGTGTGATGGGAAGCCTCACGTAACTTCACTAAACATTTGATAAAATCTTTATTGAACACTCATTTGCAGAGCACAAGATGAAGAGTGACTTATAAAAGTCTCAGCAAACAGGCTTTGTCAGTACAGTGAACTCCATGAGCCACCTGGCTAAATCCGTGTCTTTGTTCCGGTAATTCCTGATTTATGAGTTTACACTAGATTCACCTTTGTTTACACGAGTTTTGCACTAAATAAGAGTAAGCTACCACTCACCATACGCTTAGAATGGCCAAAAAACATTGTATAAAACTGGCAGAATCCTTATTATAAATTGATGAAACGGTGCTTCTCCTCTTTTTCTCTTTAACATGAAAATTGATGAGAACACCAGGAAAATGTGAATTTTCAGAGTATTGCACATTTCAACCAACAAGGGAGTAAAGCAATGCTTCTTCCAATAGTGTCAACCTAGCAGAATTCCTAATCATCTTTTTTATTCTTCTCCACTTGTCTGGTGGGTTAATATTTAACATGTACTGACACGGACACAGCACAGTTTCACTGTGCCACTATCCTGAAGTACTGGAAAACCATGTCACGTGAAATTGCATATTTACAGTGTAGACATATCCAAAACTATAATTTCAAAACGAATTAAAATTAGAATTACAAAAGGAAAATAATGCATAAAGATTAAACATTGTTAGAAGTTTTGATTACACGAAGTGTTTTGATTACACAAAACATATTTTCTG
Source organism: Fringilla coelebs (assembly GCF_963513975.1). NCBI lineage: Eukaryota > Metazoa > Chordata > Aves > Passeriformes > Fringillidae > Fringilla > Fringilla coelebs. Next base: position 130,085,259 of record NC_140028.1, read on the forward strand.
TTCCTTTGGTTTTTTGGTGTTTTGTTTTTGTTTTTTTTAACTTTTTAATATTCTGGTTATTGGCAGATATTTGAAAGATAGTGACATCTATGGTTTCTATAAATTATTCTGTCTCTTGATTTCTTAAAATATACAAGCTTTCTCACTAAGTCCCACTGAGATCATGAATATGAGGAGTTTGCTTTAAAAGCTCAGAAAAATGGGTTAAGGAACATTAAATAGAACAATGCACACAAAATTATCCACTTACACTTTGAAAAGAAAATCTGAGTCATCAATACATTCCCTTTTATAATACATTGAATTTAAATACTCAATTTCTTTTCTACAGCATTTCTTTTCAGATGGGCATCATTAACATGTTCATGTTAATTATTTATTCTGACAAGAGTTAAAGAAAGAACTAAGTACTGCAACTATCTGCACTAGTTTGAGATATTTTTTAAAATCACAGCACATCCTTCCTTTATCCTTATACATTCAAGTGCTTAATGAAAGACCCACTTTGGATAAAAGGGCAACATATGATAGATTTACTGTACATAGGCAACTGTAAAAGTGGCTTCCTGAAATGCATGAGATTTTTTTGCTTAAAACTCACAACAGAAATTATTCTCCAGCTTTTTTCAGTAATAACAACACAAAGTATTGTTAAAAATATCACAGGACAAAACCAAAAAGAAGTAAAAACACAAACATGATTTTTTAACATTAACAATTTCTCCACAGGATCACTGAAAGCACACTGCCAGCTTGTGCTAGTTACTGTTACTAGTCAGTGCACCAAAATTAAAGGGAACAACTTTGGCTGCAGTCTCTCCCCCATTTTGAATTACCCTCAGTGAGAAAAATGAAATGTAGTAACTAACACTGAAGTGCTTTAAAACAAGATCCCAAATATCTGGAATTTAACATATTTCTGTGTCTGATAAATTTCTTGTATTACAAATGATCAGAGAATTGTATAATTAAGTGCCCACTTCAGTGCCCACTGAAAACTGACTAGGAAAAGGGCCTCTCAGAAGTACAATTTTAACAAGAGACAATTTTATATCATTTTTCACTGCATTCTCTTCTTTTTAAGCTTAATTTCTTTTAAAAACTTGTATACTTACTGAATAGGGAGGTGTAGGCAATGAGATTTTAGAGACAACTTTCAAAATGTGCCCATTTTTTTTGTGGCTGAAGTGAAAAATTGAAGTATTTACAACTACAGAATTATTCTCATCCAAGTGTTCCGTGAAAGGAAAAGGGTATGGCAAAGGCACACGAGATTCAACCTCATATGTATCTTCTTCTTGGCCTTCAGTCCACAAACCATTAAACAGATTAGATGCCCAATAGGTGCGGTAAGAATCCATTCCAAAAAATATTGCTCTTGTTGTCTTCTCAACCGTCCTGTGGGTATTTTTCACTAGCTAGGCTGGCTTTAGAAATTTCTGACAGGAATTTGTAACAGAACACGTGTGTTTAACAGTCTGAAGACACACATCAGTACAGTCGGTGACAAACCTACTCAGAATCAGTAGGAAGCCTCAGATCCCTTATCAAGCTGAGTAATTCAGGGGTGGATTAATCCCAAACAAAGAGGAACAGGAAAACTTCATATGGTCACTCCTAAAAAAGTCCTTCTTCGAGAAGTTTCACATAAAAAAGCAACAGAAATTTTCCAATAGCAAATGGCAAGTAATTCCCAAGGCAAGGAAGCAGAATTTTCTTCTACCTGCACAGGAACGCTGCAGCAGACAAGCAAGCTAACAAAACTGAAACTAAAAATTTTTCAACTCCACTATGGCAAATGAAAGAAAAATACAGCTATGTCATTATTTGCATTCATTCTTGTTGCTGGAGTTAATTCAACAGGAAGAACTTTCTCAAGCTCTGCTAGTTTAAAGGCTTCCTGCTAGTATCTCCCAACTGAAAGAGTTCAGGGGAGTGGCCCAGTTTATTTACCTATACATAACACCAGCAGGTGGAATTTGAATTAATACACCCACTATATGCCTTGCTCAAGTTTCAAACTGCACTTCAGGTCTGAAAGTCTGTGTTCAGACAGGTTTCATAAAGTTACTTTGAAGATTTTGCCAGGTTTTCTCTAACTCTTTAAAGTTTATTTGAAGAAATGGGTACATGTCTGTATGCAAAACACAACTGATTAGAGGAAAGGTTAAAATCTTTTCTACCCGTAACCAGTTTAGGATTATAAAATACTGCAGACTGGAAAAAAATAATAATGGATTCAGTTTCTGTATATTTAAAAATAATTTTCAAGTCACCTTTATATCCATGGTATATACAAGAACTGTATATACTCCAATAAGCAGACATTGCAAAGCAGACAAACTTGAGAAGTCCCTTTACAGAACAGCTAGAGAGGTGTCAATATTTATACTGTGAGAAAATGTGTAAACAGAAGGATTTTTTTATTAACTTAAGGAAAAAAAAAAAGCCAAACATATGTGATCATCAGGGATAAATCCATCTTTGTATAATAGGTATTCATGAAGAAAATGTGTCTGTATGTGTTTGAGCCATAACTCTTGCTGGTATTGGCAAAGTCTCAGCTACAAAGCTATGAAGGAAAATACTCTGACACCTTCAACTTGCAATGTACACAATCTAAAAGTAAAGCACGTGATAAAAGCAGTGTGATTTGAACTGACCTAGGTATATAGTTCCTCTTTCAGTTAACAAGGAAGTACTCCAGACAGCAACTAGCATCCCACCATAGAAAGTACTCCAATAGCATACTGCCTCTTTTCTGGATTCTATTCCTGAATCACATACCTCACATAAATGCTGGAGTGCAGACTCATTTTCTGATAGCAAGGTGGATATGTGCTTAACTGGCCATGTTTAAATCACAGTTGGAAGAGACAGCCGGAGAGCTCCACCTTTTTTGTCAATTGACTAAAATGCTTGTCAAGAGAACTAGACATAGTTCCCCTCAATCCTCCCTCTTCACAAGCTCTGTGTGCTCTGACACCTCCTGTCTCATCTCTCAGCTGTAGCAGAATGCAGATGATCCACATGAGTAATGAAAGATTGCCCTACATTGGTAAGAATGCCCAAATTCAGGCTTCCTCTGCAGACCAAAGCAGATTTCCAGCAGGAAAATAAATTCATTCAGGGAATTCAAGCTGGAGCAGTCTTTTTTTGGGTGGAGGCACCTGAAGCATTGTTACAGCTGTCAAAATGAACCTATGGGTTTTAGGTTTACGAAAATACAATCACAAGAATAATAAAGAAAAAGGCCCAATTGAGACACAGAGTTTAAAGTGCATCTGTATTAAATCACCCCACCTGATTTGAAGTTTCATTAATAGCTTCCAGAAGCTTTTCAACAGCCGCCTGCAGTCGAGAACTAATATTCAGAATGAGCTCTTCATTTTCGGGATCTATTTCCATCCCACTTTCTGCAAGATGTTGGCTCAGCAATCCTTCACCTGCTGCTCCTGACCACATGTTAATATCATCATCTCCCATACTACTACCATGATATAAGGAGCAGGACTCTGAGAAAAAAAAAAAAAGTTACCTTTTCACACAGACTCTTAGCAATTGCAAACATGAAAAGCTGTGCAACTCAGTTACAATAAGAAAGACAAGTCCAAAAATTATTAAAATATTCATCTTAGTCACAAAAACAGAAAGGGAAATACTGTATACTAAAATTCACAAACAAGATTAACAATGTGTTAATTAAAAGGAAGCAGAAGTGCAAGAGAAAAGGAGATATTAACAGACAATATTTTAGACATACTTTCAGTATGCCAAGGGGCTCTGACGCTCATCTTTGAACCTTTGTTACAATCAGTAATCCTTACTACTTAGAATAACTTGCAATAATACTTGCAAGATTGTCTTTAAAATATAAATCAGTTTAAAAACCCCAAACAAAACCAACACCAGACTTTCAGTCCCTGTTTCACCAACATCCAATTATGTTACTCTGCATTAACACAAAACTGTTCAAGTCAGTGAATCAAACTCAAGTGAGTAAAAGGAAAGGCATGCATGCAATTCAGACAGCTTCTTAGGACAAACAGACTGGAATACAGAACAACAATATTCAGCATGGTTATTAGTGAACTGAAAATTTACTAAAATGGGCAGCTGAACAAATCAAGTAGAGTGCAGCAGGACTGCAACCGTTCCTGCTGCTGGGCCACCTGGCACCTGCCTGCTTCTCAATCTTCCTGAGGTCTGATGCCATTTAAGGACATTACTCATTCTTTCTGAAAAGCCAGACACACAAAGTTTGCCTATGGTATTAGGCTGATAGCAATTCCTCTAGAAAACAGCAAATTTGCCATATTTAGAATTCAAGGCTGTATTTAGGCAATGCAAGTGAAAGCAAAGTCTTGAGATGTTTTAAAATCACACTTTTGGTATGAAAGAACAATACAGTAGGTATATCGTGACAGTTGAAACTATTGTTGATAAAGTCTTTTAAAAATAAAGAAGTGTTATGCCCTTAGACTGACAGATCTGAAATGTCAGAAATAAATGCTATTGTGGAGAGTTTTTAAAATGACAATTTATTTAAATGAAGTATATTTCTGGAATATAGTTAAAGTAAATATTTTGGTATGGTGCATTTTTTTAACAATTAGATGTTTTTGCTTAGGATTTTCTCAAAAATATCTTATTTTTCTGTAAAAGCATTATGACTAAATGAATTAAGAATACTGAATGCCTGTTTAGCATTGAAGTTTCAATACTGGGTTATCTTTGAATTCAAGTTCCTGGTTACTCCGCAAATTGTGACTGCTGAACTAGAACAGTTTGTTTAGCTACAGAAATTGAATTGAAATTACAACAGGTCAATCTCACAAATTGCCTTTAAAAATGTAGTTAGGTCTTGTTGGTTTTGCCTCCTAACCAGGCAGGCAAATAATATTGGCAGGCATATAATAATATGAGCACTCTTGCTGATGTTGTCTGAACCTATCAAGCAATTCAGATTCTAGTCTGAGGTTTGGTTTTAGCTTTTTTGTAACAAGCTGCAACATGATTCACCACCTGGTGTACTTAATACACATTCCTACCTGCAGGTATTCTGACAATAATATCTGCAGCCATTTATATGACCCATACACAACAAACTAATCTGTAGTGATTTTAATTTAGGAAGGTTTTCACTTGGTTTACTTTTCTCTTAAAATTGCTAAGATTTTTCAAATGCAGATGCATTTAGTATTTTTTTTTCTTCTAGTTGTATTATCACTGTTTCATATCTCCTTTTAAATATGAGGGATATAATGTTACAAACTGTTTTCACACTCCAAAGGGAAAAAACAGAAGCACACTATATGCATGAACAGAACGAAAAACCAGATGAACAGAAGATACATTCACATGGCACCTTTCATCTACACAGGATTTCAAAGCACTTTTGAGTACTGCACTTTGGAATGGCAGTCAAACTCCTGTAGTGGAATCACCCTAGCAGGGGCTGGCAGTCATTTTCTGCCAGCACACTAAATATTTGCAATGGGTTTATAGACCATAAAAGCTTTCCCACAACACCCTAATATTCCAACCCCCTGCAGTATAAGGAAGGCTGCAAAATAACAATTTCACTTTTTATGTTATAGCTATAGCATTTTGATATCTTACCACCCAAATTTGGACTGCATTTGGGTGTTTCAAAATATATCAATAGTGATGCAGAAGCTTTAATATCCTCAGAGTAGAAAGGACCTTCATTTGAGACGGATATCGAGCAGCATAAATATTTCCAAATGCTGTGCCAAAGTATTGGTTAAAGACTGAGTTGAAGGGAAATATTCTCCCTACTGAGGCACCAACACACTTACTGAAGCACCTGATGCTCTTTGGAGGCCACCCATCTTAAGAACTGACCAGGTAAGACCCTGCTTAGCTTCAGAGATCTCACAAAATAAAAGCTCACAGTACAGTAGCACAGCTATAAATAAGATAAAACAATGACATATTAGTTATTGCACAATCTAATTCTTTCCTGATGGAGTACAAATGATCTTGGTAATGTTCCTGTTGTCTTTCTCAGGTTTAACCCATAATTCATGTCCTGTCACCCTTCCATTTCAGTACACGATTTGCTTGTGAGGTACATCTGAATTGTGCAATGATGACTGTGTGTAAAATACAAAAATAAAGATTATACAAAATGTCTGCAGAAATGTGCAGTGGGTTGCAGAATCATCTGAACTGTCTGTCTGGAAACTTCTGAAGAAAAACTTAAAAACACTGATGGCAGCTCAGAATGTAAATTTTAAAAACCAGGTTCAGAATATATCTTTTACATTAATAATGTCACTAATATTATTATTTCTTCTTGCCAGTGACCAGAACAGTACCAATGGGCCTCCACAAACTCATAACATGACTTAAGACTCCTGTTTTGTTTATGACAATTCTTTTGCAATTTGCTTCCATTTCTTCTTGATAAATACAAAATAAATCGACATTAAATATCATTTTGTTATATGAAATATCTCAAAAGAAAACATCATAATTTGCCTGAAACATAACTATAAAAAATGAAGAAAGAAAGAGTGAGCTGTCACCAAAAGTATAATTTGGCACATGAAAACTTTAGTAGTCTCAAAGTTATCATAAAACCCCAACAAGCATCAAATGCACAAAAAACTTGTAATAATTCTGTTTATACAATGGGGTTGGCAACCTAATTGATAAAAGTAGACAACCATATTATGATTTCTACAAAGTGGAACTTAAGACCACAAATTCACATTAAATGTCTTCCTAAGTGCACAGTAAAAGTCTCTGTATCTTTTTCCCCTCAAAATGGTCTTAGTACAAAGCAGCTTGGTACAGCATCTTTCCACACAATTTTCAATAGTGGAAACAAGAAATAGAAACATTGCCCAGTCTCATTAATCACCCCTTGCAGCTTAATGTCTAATCCCCATTTTTGCAAATCTTTATATGGTTGTTCAGTCTCCCACCCTGACAGAACTAAATCAAATTCCACTGCCCTGTAATTTTGTTTTTCAGTCAATACAAAATAACAAATATAATATAACTGACTTAAGTAAAACTATCATCTCTTTGTGTAAACTCTCCCCTGGTAACGAAAAAAAAAAAAAATTAACCAAAGAAACAAAGGTTTATATTGTTTCCTTTGCCATGGAGCATGCAGTTCAGCACATCAGATGACATGGCCCACTAAATCTTAAGAAAAGTGCTCAATTATAGCGTGCTTGCTCAGAAGTTTCAGATACAGAAGTTGTTTATGAGCTGCCAACTGACATTTATGAAGCAATACATATTTTGCGTCACGTAGAACCAGTATCTCAGTTTACTCCTGGGATTCCACTTGAATTGAGCTTAGGGGTTACAAGAAGGAATTGAGCTTAGGGGTTACAAGCTGAAAACAATAAATCAGTCTTGTGGCAGCACAGTGTTTAGCTATTTACTACCTTTTTTCCTGGTACACTGCTCAGAAATAAGGAGCTCAGAAGCTCAGAAGGCAAGAGGGTTTAATGGTCAAGGAATGCTGTAACCTCACAGGCTTCTCCAGAGCAACCTGCATTACTGCAGTCCCTCTACCCAAGTAAACTCACCAGATTACTGAGCACAAATGCCATTCCAGTGATATGTTTTATGACTGAAATTTGAACTTTACTCACTCCTCTAGAAATAAAATCCTGTGCTTGCAGATAACCTAGTCAATGTCCCTCTATAAATGTGCTCTATAAATCAGGTGTGGTTATAAGTAGATGATGTTAATGATTCAGCTTTTAAAAATGCTGAAACTCAGCAAAAACAGTAAACTGAGTTTTGCTTGTCAATAGATATGGAATATGCTCAGAAGGTCAGAGAGAATTCCCTTCAAGAAACACATTATTTTACTACTTTATTATTAGATTAGATTTTTATTGGTATAAATTTATTCCTACAGATTTCCTAACTAATTAAAAAGGAAGATCTGTTTGGCTGGGTACTAGAAAATACAATAACATGCACAGTTTAAAAAAAAACCCAACAGAGTCTACATATTTCTAACTTCCATAAAATAATGGGGAAAAAATTTAAAATTTGTACTCTCAAGCCATTTAGTGTTAGTATAGAAAATAAATAATTACAATCCCAACATTGCTGAAAACACTAACAGAATTGGTCATCTAATTCCATTTGAAGAAAGACCAAATACTTTAGCTGATGAAACAGTACCACTATTACTATGGCTGCATGACCCCAGTGGCAGAAAGGATGCTCCAGTATCATTTTGAGAGCAAAAAAGGAGAACTGTGAATACAGCCCCAGAGATAGATTACAAACCATACATTCAGCCATTATAGGTACTCTAAGCTTAGCTCGTCTTTAATTTTCACTTTTTACTTTGGTTACTCCTTCCTTCATTGTTATTTCTGAATGTAAGGAAACATGCAAAAAGGATATTGGAATAATCAACTGGTAGGTGGGCAGCCCAAATGCTACTCTGTACCAAGGAGGGGCACTTGCTTTCTTAGAGGAGAGAGAAACCTTACATACCTCTTCAAAATACACTAATAACAAACACATCCTGTCACTAACAGAATGGAATTGAGCTCTTTTTCTACCTGAAGAGACTCCTCTTTCATCAGAAGACTTCACAAGAAATAAGCAAATCAATCCAATCACAGGGCATGTTGTGTGTTTAGACTGTAGCATTATGAGAGCCAAATAAGTAAAAATGACAAAAAGAGATATTTTTAAACTGTGTTTTGCTACATATATGTAATGCATTAAGAATTGTTAATGACAATAATTAGTGACAAGTACAAGTATACACACTGATAAGCAGAAGCAGGCAAAAGTGAAAGTACCAAAAAATAAGAGCAGAAGCTTAGTTATCCTATCTGCAATTTGAGGGAAAAGGCAAAGCCTCAAAAGCCTTAAGTTTGAAAAGATAAATTTTCTCACAACTAAATACAATTATATATATAGAAAATAAAAGTTACTTCTTTTAAAAAATGAAACAGAAGTACAAGAAAAAAACTGCTGTTAACTTGAAAACTTCAGGAATTGTTAGACTACAACTTTATATATGTCATTGCAGATAACCTTTTGAGTGATCAACTGAAGATGTGTCTGTGCTACAAATTCATGCAACCTTTCTAAACTTGCCCCAAGGCTTAATGTGACCTATATTTAAAGCCAGATGGAATCAATAACATGAAACAATCTACAATTAGAAAGAAAGAGGTAAAGTTCACTTGCATTTACCAGTTGTATTATTATCCTGTAATAGACACTTTCTATACTGAAATGTTGTATTTGACTTCCAGTTCTTTTTCTCATTCCTAGTAGTTCAAATTCCAGCCAAATCCAGATGTATAATGTGTTTGAGGTTGAACTGATCTGTTGTTCATTAGCTCCCCACAAGATCCAGGATGTACCTGCAAAACCTTAATGTACCTAAATGGCAGTACAATCAAGCACCTACTCTTGCCCAAAAGAGAAATGGACAGACACTATCCTAGGGCAGTCACATGAAAATAAACAGAGCCCACTAGAGTTCTTTGACACTGGTATGCAGCTAACCATAACATCAAAATGCTCCTTCAGCCTTCTGCCAACTACTGCTCCTGGAAATGGCTGATGGGCAAGTGTTGGCAGTTGAGAAGTTCTTGGAACTGTGTCCAAAACTGGATTTGCACGCAAACACTTCTTTAGGAAGCTAATGAAGTCCATAAACACACATATACAGGCTTGCCCCCTGCCAGCTTGGCCTCAGTGACCAGCAGCATACCTCTGTACTTTTAGTGCAGCGGTGGAGACACAGCCCTTGACGCTAGTTCCCATTCCCCACACACACAGGAGCGTGTAAGTGGTGCAATATGCCATGGAGCTGTTTCTTTTTTTTTTGCCTCCATCAACAGAAACTTTTTTTTTCCTTGACTTCTCAATCACTTTCCCATTCTGTTGCAGGCTTTGCAACAGGACCCTAGATGTGAGTTGTAACTGGTGTGGAGCATGACCCAAACAACTCCTGAAACGTTTTCTCTTAAGCAGAGGTGTCATGTGCATTCAAACGAAAAATAGGTTGTGGGGTTTTTTCCCTTAAAAAAAGTTTAATTTAAAATATCAAAGCTCAGAGTATTTAAATATATCATTAAAACATGCAAATGATACTTATGAAATATAAAACCATACAATCAGTACCTTTTTCATACCCCACACGGATGCAGGGTTTTATTGACTCCTCTGTCTCAGTGTCCCAACCAACTTGTTTGGAAGCCTGCACTTTCCCAGACCGGTCCAGTAACCCAAGAACATGCTGACCAATTGTCTCCTCCATTGCTACAGTTGTCTTCACAACTTCTAAAAGAATCTTCATAAGTTTTTCATTAGCCTTCTGAAAAACATGCCTGCAGGACAGAAATTAATCAATCCTCTGATCTTTCCCTTATTTCCAAGTGGGTTTAGCCTTTACACACCCTTGCAACCAAAGAAGATTTGCAACTGAAATAACAAAATTAAGATTTCTTTTTTGAGGCTAAACCCTACATCATATAAATACTGAATACACATTTGTGTTAAAAGTCAGTTCTTTTTACAAAATATGTAATAAGTAAAAGTATTTATCACTACTTCTACTTTTATCTCGGCATTTTATCTAGTTATTCTTTTATAGCAGAGGTCTGCTTTCACCTGGCATTCATTACAAAATTAGTCCTTTCTCAAAATGACAGCTGAGAAAATTGTCCCTCTACACATATCAAAAACTTTAAAGAAGAGTCCACTGGTGTTACAAAATAAAACAAATATACTAATGTAAACTTAATTCACATATGTACATACAATATGTATATAAATAATGTTTATGATTCAACATGTGTAATACAAAATATATAGTAAAATAGGCAAAGATTTGTCTCATCCTCTATAACATTATATTCTTAGGCTTTATAAAAAATATACTATTTAACCTAAAGTACATAAACTTACAAATATGGTTTTCTAGAACAAAATGTGCACATTATCGTCAGTCAGAATAAAGCTTATAAATATTATTAATCTAACAGCAAAAACATGATTATCAAAATTTAAGAAGAATATTTTCTTAACAGTTCTAAGCACCTTTCTTTAGAAAGAAGAGCTGAAGGTGTTTCATCAGGCTTCCTTCCCCCATCTTCATGCTCAAAGAGCTGATCTCTCACATCGTTTGGGTTTTCATTTTCATTCTGATTAAGTTTTGGCAGAGGGAGAGAAAACAAAAATGACAGGAATCCTGTCATGTCAGAATCAACATATTCTTATATATGGCAGGACATGAAATTGTCATTTCTTTCCTTTTTAATACTTCTGCACCAAATTACAAATCATGTAATACTCTCACTATGTGGAAAAAAATATTAACATAAACAAACCAGGAAATCTAAGGCAGGACCAATTAGAAGGAACTTTGTTACACTGATTAAGCAGCTGTTGTACTGTCTGTTTGTGTTGCTATAGCAATATGAAAAAGTGAGTTTACTTAAGGAAATAGCTGTAGTAATAATCCCCACCTTCAAGCTGTTCAACCAGCTTCTGCTTACCTGAATTCAAAAAGTTATGTTTACCACTACCATCTCTTGAATCTTACAGCTGCTCTGCTCCAGCAATACCCAACATCTTTTAGGAAAATATATTACACAGAACGAGTAACAGCAAACAGGAATCTTTTACTGGTTTTACATGCCACAGTCACCCAGAAAGTCAAAGTCCATATTTACCTCTGTCTGTGTGCTGTTGTTTTGTAACTCACAAGACAGCCTCTCTTTTCCGGGTCCGGAATGTTGTTTTAATGATTCCAGTTCTTCTAAAAGCATTCTCTCTCTCTCTGCAACCAGGCTGTCATTCTCCATTGAGACACGCTAAGAAAGAAGTGTTATAGAGGCTCACACAGTTTTTTAAGCTTCTGAGTCAAGTGAGTCCAGTCACTTCTAATTCTTTACAGACACTGAACAATGAAATTTCAGTCTATCTTGTTAAATCATTACAAGAACAATGAAAGCTCTCTAGAATGGAATACAGCTAAAAAATACTTAAACTTCCTTAATATTTTCATACCATTTTTATGTTTTTTAGGAAATACAATGGTCACAATGCAAACTGGAATTTCTAAATATTCCATGCTATAAATGTTTTGCACAAGAAAAAAAGAAAATAACAACTTATTTTTATAAAAACCCTACACACATTCTCTTTTAGAAGAGCTAGAAGTGTTCATGGCTTAAACAAAATGCATACATTTGTATGTAGTTCTTATGAACATACATACTTGGCATTAAAAACCAAAAAAAACCCAGCAGCCTAAGTTCTACTTAGTGATTTTTATCAGTTACAGGAATTTGCAACCCTGACAAAGATGCAGTTACAAACCAGAAAAAAAAAAGGTAAAAGGAGAAAGTATGCACATATCAAAAGAAAAGATTATCAGGATAAATTATTCTAGGACACCTTCAAAGCAGCTAGGCGAGACAGCTGATGTTGCTGGAAAGGATCCCTAAGGTACAAGTGACTGGCTTCTAGATTCCAGAACTCCTTAAGCCCAAACTTAAACAGAGCAGAACCAGGTTTGGAAAAGGTCTGAAGCTCCACTTCACAGTGACAGCAAAGAATTCTAGAATTCACTGATTACTACCTTCATGTGCATTTTGGTAATGTTACACTGTTGAAATTAAATCAGAGCAAGATATACTGTTCTGGATTCTTTCTACTTTGTCTTTCAGTGGATGGAATTCTTGAAAGACATGTCTACAAATGACATTATTTTTGAATTATTATTAATTAAGATAAGCTAATGAGTTTCATTAGCACAACTACTGTAGGCTTTGAATAGATACGGAGTGACAGCAAGTTAAGTTTGAAAAGGCAAAGAAACATTCATGTTTCCCACCAAACCCTACTGATATTGTTTCATTCTCAAAGTTGGTAAGGACTTATCTCACAAAATAAAAAAAAACCAAAATGCCAAAACACATTGTTAGAGGAAGCCACTGATAATGTTCAAATCAGAATGATGAAAAATGAAGAGTTTTATAGTATTTCTAGTCATGGCTGGTGGCTCCTTTGATGTAAATGGCTGCTAGCCTGCATCCTACACAGGGCCATGCATCTGGAAGGTGGCATGATTGGCAGTGCATCCACAATCACTCTCTTCTGGCTGCTGTGCAGCACTGCAGATTTGCTCCATGCTTACAGAAGCCTAAAAAAAATCCATCACAGCCTGAGCTTTGATTAAAGAAATATGTCTTCTATAAATATATGCATATATGGGTTTGTATGTACACACACACAGACAGAAAAAGGTATGTGTGTGTGCACGAGAGTGTATGCATGCACATGATAAACACATGCATGCCTCTTTCTCCCTCTAAATAGATACAAATGCATAAATATGAATCTGCCTGGTGGTGTTCCTTTGTTAACCCATATTAGCTCACTGGTTGAACTCTGTATTACCTCAGCTAATTGCACCTTAAGACTCTCCAGCTCAGCTAGGAGTTGATCTTGGTTTTCCCTCTGGCGCTCCATTTGCTGCATGTGGCCCTGTCTCAGTAACTCGGTTGCCTGCTGGTGCTCCTGGTACTGCCGCACGAGCTCCTGCCGCATGTCCTCCAGGCGCTCCTCGTACAGCAGCAGCTGACTGCATGTGCCTGTGCCTGTGTCCGTGGCCACCGCCTCACCGGAGTGCTGAAACAGGGCAACTACTTTAGCATCTTATTCTCAACAACTGTTCCTAGGATATATTTAAATAAATTTCAGAAAATGCTTTCATAAGTGAAAGTAGCTGGAATGAAAGCATTATCGTGTTGCCTGCTTCTTGGACAGTCCAGGCTTAGAATTACTCTCCATTTAAAAAGATAATTTTTTCCAATAACTCTAAATCATATTTATCATATTTATTTTAGCTTGGCCCCACCCCATGTCTGTGAAATGTGCTATATGCTTTACATTACTTCAATAATTTTTGTATTCAGCTGATATCCTTTATCACAAGAGACTAAACTGTTTAAGCACTATTTTTAGCCTGTTCTTTGTATAAACACTAAAATATAACCTAGCTTACAAAAAATCTTTAAACAATTTATTGTCTGCAATATAGCTGGCATCATATTCCCTTCCTCAGGCATTGCACACAGTAAAGAAGGGTAGATCATTCTGGTCTGAAGCTGTCAACTCTTTGAAAGGGAAAAGAAAATATTTAAATGGAATTTTCATCTTGATCTTTTCTCTGCTGTTTTTTTTAACACTTACTGGTGTTTCCTCTGCTGTAAGACCTTTGCTATGGGAAAGAAGTTCTTCAGAAATCACTGACTTATGTGTTGCCTGTCCTAATATGCAATCAGGGCTGCTATTAGAATGAAGCTGTTCTCCAAGTGAATTGATCTCTCCAGACTCTTCACTGAGTTCCTTGCAAAGTGATTTCAATCCTTCTTCATTCCTACTGCCTTCTCCAGTTGCTTTCCTAATAAGCGTGTCAACCTCTTCCTCATTGCGCTGCTTCTTAATTCCAAAATGTATTCTCTCTGGATGCCCAATCTGCATTGGTGCTTCTTCTTCCTTCTGCCTAGCAATTCCTGACAATTCAGTCTGTTTGGCAAATGCTACACTCATTGACACAATAACCTGAAAAAATAAGAGAAGTCTACATTAGTTTATGCTTCACAGCATCTCCTAGTACTGAAGAAATCTCATAGCTGACCATCAACAATAAAAATGTAAGTATTAAAAGTTCCCAGAGGAAAACAAAAAGATAAAGATATCTTGTCAATCTTGAAAATGTTCATGTCTTAAAATACAGACACGCTGTATTTAAGGTAGTTTAATGAACTACAATGCTGTCTTCAGTTACAATAGACTATTTAGGATGGAAATATCGAAGTGTTTTTTTTAAAAAAAGATCCTATTAGATGATTTCAAAAAGTGCTGGCAAACAGACTTAAGAGCAGCTGTGCCAAACTTTCTCTATCTAGCCAAGCATCCTATGCAAAAGTTTGACTGACATGGAATTTTGGGCTGTATCAAGAAAATAGTGCCATGTGCTTGATACTTAGCACAGGAACTTTACTTAACCAGAAAGAAATTACTGGCATTAACCAGCTGCAGTTGCAGTTACAACAGGCTGCTAACTTTTGTGTTGCTAAGTATCTCTAATAAATAAATCTCATTTCCACTCATGTGAGTAATTCTGTCCTAAATTTAGAATACAATTATTTACAGCATAAGCTACAAAAAGTGTGAAAAAATAGTATAATAAATACAGAATTGTTACACTTGAAAACACCAAAATCTTTCTTTCCAGAAAATGTGAGTTTGTCTTTTGAACTTAAACTGATCTTAATCAATGCAACATTTGTTTCCTCATAAAGAAGGGTTTTCTTGGCAGCAGATTAGAGAATAACTTTTTTTTACTTTGCAAAAAAATGGAAACTTTTTTGAAAAGCAGAAAGTAAGCAAATCTACATATATACCCTACCTATAAAATCTTACTTTTACTTTTAATGTTTTAGTCACCAGCTTGAAAGAAAAGCAATGCATTTTATTCAGCATATTAAAATGTACAATAAAATATGACAAGAAATAATACTAAACTATTAAGTGCAAAAGTCTTTTGAACTGACCTGCTGATAAGCCTATGGTAACAAGAAATGCACTCTAAGTCTCTGGATTTTAAAAATAAATTCTAGTGCAGAATATGGTAGCATGTCGCCTATTTCCTTTAAGTTTTAATTACCACTACGACCCATGTGAAGAGAAATTATGAGTTAGGAATAGGAAAGATAGTTAAGAAAACCCAAAATATACCAGAATTTTTTAAGACTTTTCCATTCAGAAGCAAAATTAAACTATTCCTTGTAAATAAATCATACAAAAGTTAGCACATGCTACAGCAATTGCCTAAATAGTTGAAAACAGCAAATAAAAATGACAGATTTTTTAAACATATTTTAAAATAATAAAATAAAAGTAATACCTTTGCTACTTCTTCTTCTAATCTTTCTTGGTACTGTTTTTGGAGCAACTGAACAACATCCAAATCATTCTGCATTTCCATCTCCCTGCCAAGCTGTAAGGAAAACATGAAATCTCAGATCATGTATTTGTGATTTTACTTCATTAGTTTCAAGTTTAAATCCAGATTTTTTCCCTTAATTAGGTTTTTTTCATCTCATACAAATCAAGTAATTTTGTACCACAACACAGAAGAACTGGGTAGAACACTTTGCCTTGTTTCTGCTTCAAAATGAATTTTAGAAGTTGAGTTTGCAACAACTCTCCTTCCAGCACTATCTGAGATGTTAAATGCAGCGAAACCAGGTCAGTAAGCACAGAATGACAGTACAAAACCATGTTAGTATTTTGCAAAATGCAGAATTTTTGAGCCAGGTTTCCAGCACTCCTAGGGGAGGAATCCATGGGGTCTTTCCCCTTTGCACTTGGTCTCTTAAAATCTTTGGGGCTACTTTTCCAAAATTTCTCCTAAACTGTGCAGCCTGTATGACAGAAGTCCCGGTATTTCACTTTAATTGCTCCTTTCATAACTCGTGTTTAAAAAAAGTCACAATATTTTAAAGATTCCTGAAGAAACTTCAGAATTTGAACACTAATTCTCTCCCACTTTAGTAAGAAGCAGCCAACTGAAACGTCTTGTTTCAGAGATACAATAAATGCAAACCCAGCATCAATAAAGCAAGTTTTCTTGATCATAATTCCCAGATACGTTTTTCAGAAAAATTTAAATATTTTGCCCCTAACATGGACTGTCTAATAGTATAGTACAATACTAAGACAACAACTACCTTAATCTACTAAGTATTAGTATTTTCTATTTCAATTTCATCTAAGAAACCAAAGCATCCAATTTCTGCCACTCATATATATTAGCTATCAACTGAGTTACATCATACCTCTAATGCTTTATCTGTTTTTTTCTGATGAAGATTTTCTGTGCACTTTACTTTCATGAAGACTTCTTTTAATTTTTTTTCGGAATCTGTGGATAAACTAAAAAAGGTACAAAAAGCAGAGAGGGGAAATAATAATTTTTAAAAAGTCAATATTTTGCCCATGACTTGATGAAAACCAGAATGTGTTAACTGGACCTAAACTTCACCACAAACTTTATTATTATCTATCATTCTAGAAAATAATTCATTTCAGCCAATTAAATCTACACAAGATGTTTTTAGATTTAAAGGATAATGCCTGGAGTTTTGAGGACTAAATGTGGTCTACTGAGTTAAGTTTTGAAATTGCTGCTATGAAGCTCATATATATTAAATTACTTTTATACATTATTCCGTTTATCAAATCTTCCTCTAGTAACTATAAATGCTGCACTACTTAATTTGCAATGTTTATGTCATTTCTTTATAAGACTCTTAACAACACTTGAAGGAACAAAACTACAGAGCAGCAGAGCAGTATGTTTCTAAAGAATTGCTCCAGTTCTGAAGCAGAACGCAGAGCTTTACACAAACGGTTATTTGAAACACTTCTTCAATGAGTGTGAAGTTATAAGCATTGAAAAACTGATGAATACCTTATGTGGTCAGAGGACACCCCAGCCATCTGAAGCTTATCCTGCAGATGGACAAGCTCTGTAGTGTATCTCTCTTGACTTTCTCTCAGCTGCTGCTGGAAATAGGACCGGAGGTGTTCCAGTTCTTGAGCATGCTGCTCCTCAAGTTGTTTTTTAAGGTTCCCTATCTCCTTTGAACAGTATTCTTGAATTGTAGGATCTGTATATAGGTTGTGTGAAACAGGGGGTGAGAAGGAGAGACAGACAGAAGGAAAAAGAAAGAAAGAACAAAAGAAAAAAAAGCACAAAACAAAGAAAGAACGGAAGAAAAAACAAACAAAATGAAAGAACAAAAGAACGAAAGAATGAAAGAAAGAAACTATATTAACTTCTTCACAAATATTTAGCAATGACTGAATAATTCATGTAGTTTAAAAAAATTTCTGACATCCTGTCAACTATTTTCTGTAACAAAGAATGATAACCTAACCTTCCATTTTGCAAAATAATATTTGATATGGGTAACAAATTGTTACTGTGGAAAACTAAGAAGTACTAAACCAAAAACGTATCACAGAATCTTCTTCTGAAAGAATTTAGAGAATTAAGAAAATCAGAGTATTGTACTGCAAAACTGGAAAAAATCTGTTATGTTCTAGCTGTAGTAAGATATAAATCAGTTAAAATTTAAAGTCATTGTCTTTTCTTTCTCTCTGAATATACATACATTAAAAACAGCATATACATCTTTTACCCATTAGATTCTGTGAAGGAGTCTGCAGACTTTCCTTTCCTATTTCCATATGGATAGGTTTCTCTTCTTTCCTCCTTTCTGAAGAAGACACCCTTGGTTCCTTGACCTAAATAATAACCAAGTAAATGCAATTAACAACAATTTGTCTAGTAATAGCACAAAAATATTATATCCAGTGCTGCACTCCCAGTGTGAAAGGGAAACAGACATACTGGCATGAGTCCAGCAGAGAGTAACAAAGGAGATGGGAGGCTTGGAGCATTTGTTGTACTAGGAGAGGTGAAGAGCTGGACATGTATAACCTGAAGCAGGCAAAGCTGCCTACTGGGCTTGTGAAGTATCAAAATGCAGCTGGACACAGTCCTTGGCAGCCTTTCCTAGCTGACACTGCTTTGAGTGAAGGGCTGGGTTAGATGAACTCCAGAGGTGTCTCCTAACCTCAACCAGTCCACAATTCTGTGATGTGGACAGCAGCTTTCTCCATTTTCTCAAATCACTGCCTTGCTCTGCCACTCAACCAGGATACAAACATTTTCAAACACCTCCTCAGTCATCCAGAAGGAATTCATGCAACAGAGAAAATTCAAATGCTCATATACTCTATGCTATTAAAGTTTACCTGTTTACACTCTGCCATCAGCTGTGTTTGAAGTGCTTTCAGCCTGCTGTACTCTTCCATTATCTTCTGGAGAAGTGCATCCATACTTTCTTGGACAGTTAAATTACACAAAGAACCAGGGACTTTAAAAAAAGAAAAGGAACATTTTACCATAAATTTTAAGACAAGTGATTTATTCACAAGTTCTGCCCTGAAGAATTGTCTGATAAACATTACAAAATACTGAAACAAGTGAAGTCCTTCCAGATTTTGAACACATTTTTGTATGTATTGATACACATGCATTTTTTGGTAGGATTGCTAGCTTCTTCTACAAAAGGAGGAAGAGAGAGAGAAAAACCCCATGAAAACAGCGTAAGAAAATATCTGTAACAAAAATAAAGTGCTTCAGAATAATGAGGAAATCTCTAAAACAGCTATTTATGCACTTGAAAAAGTAATGGCATAATTGCCAGTCTGAAATACTTTAAATGAGTACTTTTAACCAGCATGATAGTACAAAGTCATCACCTTGAGCTGGATCTCTGTGTACTGGTAATTCTACACTCCGTTTTTCTTTTACATCAGGTTTACAGAAAATTTCTTGTTCCATATCAACAGCAGCTGAAGAATGTTCATTCTGACTGCCACACAAAACCTGCATAAAAAATCAAGCAAAGTGAAAAGTAAACAATTTATTATTATTTTATCAATCACAATTCACAAAGAAAACAAGAAAAACAGGAAAAAGTAGTATTTTGTGAGCATTTACTTCTGTGAAAATGATGGCATAAATGTTCTGTTGAATCCTAAGAATTCCACCTTGACAATCTTTAAAACTCCTGATAAAAGAAACAGATATGAAAAGACTTTTCAGCTAAAGCATAAATGCATATGTTTCTAAATTAGTATTTAATTTGGAACTGCCAAGTATTAAAATCTTGTAGAGAAAAGCCTTCTTTAGTAACGTGGAAAGCAACTTTACATTTTAAATGTCTCATTCTCATAAGCTGCAATTTTACTTTAAAAAGGAATTCCTTAAAGCAGAAATTTGTATCTTTTTAGGGATTACAGCTCATCTTGTTCTTTAAGTGCTGAATAAATCAGACAAAAGGGTATGGCATAAAAAAGCAAGTAATGAAGAGAATACCCTATGTTTGGTGGTGCTATGGGGTCAGCAGAACACTGCCATATTCACAATGGGCCCGCAAACAAAAGATTTATCCATATGATTTCTGAAGGTGATACTTGAAAAGAAACTGCTCGCTCAAAGCCCAGTGGGATTCTTCATTTAAAGATTTTGTGCTCAACAAAAACCCAATTCAACTTAGAAAAGTAAAACCATAATTTCTCCAACAGCTCTACAAAAGGATCATACAAACAGGCAGCATTTTTACACTGTGAAATAACTCATGCCAAGCATTCTCATTTAGCTGCCACATTCTGTGAGCTATCATGGAGGCCTGCTTAATCTCTCCTATGGTGGATCTCAAGTTAAAATTCTGCTATTCACTTTCCTAAAATGGTATTGAAAAAAGTCCAGCAAAGAAGGAAAAAAACCTCCAAACCACAAACCCCATCCATTCAAAGCATTTTAGACTTGAAAACTTACAATGAGTGACAAAAGCAGCTTAATTAATCTAGAAATAAGTCTAACAAGTAACTCGACTGATGGTCAAAAAGTGCCCGTAAGGGCCATCAATTACTGTTCCTCTGGAAAAAAAGATATGCCAAAATATTATTATAGGTGGCTGATGTTAGAATGAAGACTAAATATAAGCTTCAATTTTTGACTGTAGTATTTATTTATTAAAAACAATACAGACAGTAATTTTTTTAGATTGTTTGACACTTTAAACTGTTTGAAAGATAAGCTGCAGCTAAGAAAAAAATTACTATCTTATTGCAGATATGAGAGGTGATGTCCTGTGCATCAAGACACTTGTGAGTGACATAAGACTCTTAAATCAAAAACATATATCCAGAAACAAAGAGAAAGGAAAAAAGTACTTCCAACCTAGTAGAGATGAGATCAACATTAGCTAGAAGATTAGGACTATGTGTAAGACAAAAGACTCGTCTG
The DNA here is from genome assembly GCF_963513975.1 of Fringilla coelebs. Taxonomy (NCBI): domain Eukaryota; kingdom Metazoa; phylum Chordata; class Aves; order Passeriformes; family Fringillidae; genus Fringilla; species Fringilla coelebs. The sequence goes on from NC_140028.1 coordinate 130,106,200, forward strand.
AACAAGGGCATAAGTTTAGGGGGAAAAAAATACAAAACCATTTGCAATACTCTTTTGGAAGCTGAAGTTCAGCAGTCTCTATTTTGAGATCAATGCAAAGAGAAAAGCTGCAAAGAAAACCTGCAAAAATAATGTAGAAAAATATGATGACTCACTAACCATCATTTTTTGTTTTCCAAATTTTCATTTTGAAAAAGGCTTTTTGTTAAGTCTTACCTGAGCCAGCCTGGAACATTCCTCAGTGATGGCTTCATTCAGTTTTTCTATAAGTCTTTGTGTAGATTTCTCTTCATCATCTATGAATACAAATCATTCATATTATTTTTAAACACTAGATGCACAACAACTTTTCAGAGGTCTAATTTCCTGCCTCAGTGAGGCCACCTCTTCAGCTTGAGGAAGGACACTTTTTTGTTCCCCTCCTTATTGTTACAACACATGGACAGTTTCAATTGTCACAGTTGAGCTGCACCTTCTAGAGGAGCAAGAGATAAGAAATGACTTTGTTTATTACTGACCTCCAGAAAGATAAAAGCATACAGATGCTTAGTGGAGGGAGAAAACTTGTGCAAAAAAATTAAACAAGGACAAAACATGGTACAACAGAAAGCCTGAGACAGAAAACCATCATGATAACACAGAAGCTCACTGAGGCAAAAAGTAGTACCAGAGTTTACCTAAAGTGTGCAGGGAGTCAATGCAGCAATGCAAAGAAAAGAGAAAAGAACAAGTCCAAAAATACTTTGCTGGTGCATTTGCTTATTATTTTACCTTATAGATAAATCTACTATATTGTTCTTTACAAATAATTGAGCTAATATAAACAGCAAACAATGTGTTGTAATACTTTTGATTCCTTATTTTTTATATACTTTTTTTTCAGTAATAAGTTTCCTCAGTAATAGACTGCATTTACTGGGTAAACAAATTGTTGAAAAAAAATACTTCAAAATATGATATAAAAACAATTTATTGGACAGCTAGATGCACAAATTCTTGTGCTTGTTTGGTTAGGGTTTTTTAAGGCAGTTTTTCATACAGAGCTTCATTCTCATCATTCTGGTCAAGTTACCTGCTTGTTGAAATTTCAGAGTCTGGAGCTCCAGCTGATGCATTCTTTTAAGATCAGTCATCTCTTGTATATGATTATGAACAAGTTCCTCTTTAAGATTGCAAAGCGCACTCTCTTTTTCTGCCTTCAAGGACTCACACACCTGGTCTACATGAGCTGAATAAACCAGGGATAGACAAATCCGCTGTGCTTCCATTTGTAGTTGCAAATCAGTCTTTGAATATAAAGACACAATTTAAAAGAGTTAGAAACAAGAAAATAGAAAGGCCCATCTTTGGAAATTTCTGACATTAATAATGTGCTGAATGGAATGCTGCACATATGGTATGCATAAAGTAAATTTAAACATACATAGTTTGGAAAATTGAGTTTTAACAAAATAGTAAAACACTTCTTCAACTTAGAATAAAAATCAAATTAAAATAAACAAAACTCAATATGCTTCAATTCCTGCTTTGCAGCAATAAAACCCCCAATGAATTTTAACCCAGTGAAGCAAGAGCAATATCATTATTAACAGAGTAGTTAAGGAAGTGTACTCTAAACACAGAAAAAAGATTGCATTATTAGCAGGCATTAAAAACATTGATTTTCGAGGCTTGTAGTTCCAGTCTGCACTTTGGGGATGTTATTGGTAAAGAAAAAAGATGTTTGGGATATGCCAACAGGGACCTACTTAGAGCAGAAGTTTGAAAAGGTTTTTAGACGCCTCTGGACAACAATTTTTAGTTGTATGGCAGGAAATTGTAAGACCCTTAGCACAGCCTTATAAAAAACAAATCAACCAATCAATCAAACAAACAAAAAAAGCCTAAACCAAACCATCACAAAGCTAAAGCTCTTTTTTATAATCTCACAACTGTTTCCAATGTGGCTTTGCTTGTGATTTTATTTCTTAGGAAATGAATGAACTACAATGCAATATTAGGCAGTTGGTGGTATTAGTTCACTGTTAGGTTGATTTTCCTAAAACAAAAAACAAAGAAAAAAGCTTAAAAAATAGTAGAAGTCTGCTTAACATCTATTTCCACAGAACACTTAGTTGCATACACCTTGCAGCATGCTATTGAACTTCACCAGCGTACATAAATTTAAATTTACATATAGATTTATGATTCCACCACCTATTTAAATACTGGTAGCTCAGTACTTAGCTATTTATATTGACCAATAAGAATCCTTCCCATGGTACATACAATTAATTTACAATACTGAGAAATACAAGCAAAATTGTGCCAACAATAGTTAGAATCACATTATATGCATTCTCATGATCACATCCAGGATACATTTCTTAAAACAAAATATTTGATAATGCAATTTTGGTATTTCACAAGTTTGATACTTCAAAAGTTTGGTCAATGATGGCTGATGAAGTTTTATTGTTCTTTATATTGTTTGAGTGAGTACTTAAGAGAACTGAAAAACTAATCACAGAATAAAAACTTTTGTCCAAAATAAATTTTTCCCTTAAGAAAGTGAAATGCTGCATCAAAATATGAAGTGCTCTGGTAGTCTTCTTACATTTTTGTTGTTGCTGTTGACTTAATTAAACACAAGGGAAGAGGTTTTTTTCATTCAAAAAGCATTCTCATACATGAATTCTGGTCATTCATGTAATCCCTTTCAACCACTGGCCACAACCCTTTCCTCCACTGACACGCACACCTATATTTCAAAGCAGCCAATTGGAAAAAATATGATGCAAATTTTCAAGTGTAAGTTCCTACAAATTGTCATAGTTAAAGTATTTTCTATACTGTTTTATGTCACATACCTGCTCTGATTTTAAGGCATCCACTTGCTGCTGAAGGTTATTTTCACTCTGTGTAATGGTTGGGGTCGGCCTGTCCGGCATGCCATGCAAATGTTCCACAACACACTGCTGTTCTGGTTTCTGCTGGACCTCCTTCCTTTTTGTTACCTCATGGCTGCAGTCTTTACCAGAACTTAGATTACCTCTTGAATTTCTTCCTTCATCAGCTTTACTCCTTGAACCAGGGGATTTATTCCTACTTTCAGATGCTGGAGTAGCAGTCTTTAGAGATTTTCCTTTGGAGCATTTTTTCTTAGAGTCATTACTACTACTATTTCTTCTCTGAACATGACTAATTGTGACTTCTAGTTCTTTACATTTTACTAGAATTTGCTCTTTCTCATCTTTTAAGGATTTGACTTTTTCATTTAAATGACAGATTTCACTATCCTTTGACTTCAACTGTTCAGAGAGATCAGAAAGTTTCAGGGATAATTCCACTTTCTCACGCTGAGTAACCTGGAGCTTTTCCATAAGTTCTGTTGCATCTTTCTCAACAACTTCTCCAGCCTCAAATATGTCTTCCCTGGACACCTTTATTTCTTTACTCCCTTCAAAACCAGAGGGTTTAGTTTTAAATAAAACTGGTCTAGTGCTTTGTAAGTGGCTTATCTTTTCATTCAAAGCTTTGAGTTTGCTTTTATATTCTGCTTCCTGCTTTTTCTTGTTTTCCTCTAACTCAGTTTTTGCCTTCAGAAGACTTGAACATTCTTTCTGTAGTTCCTTATAGCTAGCTTCAAGTTTTTTCTCAGTCAATGAAAAGACACTCTTCTGCCTTTCAGTATCCTCTTGGAGGATACTGTTTTGGTTTTTAAGTTGCTCATTTTCAGTAATCAACTTTTCTATTCTTTTTTGCAACTCCAAAATTTCTGTCTTAGAGCTAACACTACTATTACAAAGTAAGTTTTCTTCAGAGCATACCAACATATTTTTTAATTTCTCTTCCAGAGTTTCATTTTCCCCCTTAAGAACATTATTTTGTGTTTCTAGTTCTGAACATTTTTTTTGAAGGGTATCTTCTCTCTCCCTCATTTGTTCCTGCATCAACTCAGTTTTAAGCTGTAGCTCTTGTATTTCTTGTTCAAGGGTACCCTTCTCTTTTTCCTCTTGCCTAAGCACTTCAATCTCCTTCTCCAGTTCATGGATTTGTAGTGTCATTTCTTCAGATTTAGAATTTACAATAGACTGCTGTAAATCTTTCAGGTTCGTAATCTCTAAAATCAACTGATTTTGCTTTGTGATTAAGTTGTCCTTTTCATATTGCATGGCTTCTATCTTTTGACTCATTTTATTTTTTACTTCATCTAATTGCTCCTTATGGTGCATATTCAAGTTATGTTTAAGGCTTTCCATGTTCACCATGTGCTCTTTTTCTAAGTCTTCTTTAAGCCTGGAAAGTTCTTCTTCATGACTAAACAGAAGATTTGTCCTCAGTCTCTCTAATTCTGCTTCTTGAGATTCTGCCATCCTGTCCAAAACTGCATCTTTCTCCCTTTCCAGCATTTCAAGTTTTATTTTGTAATTTGTGATTTCTGCCTCATGTTTTAATTCCAAGTCTTTCCTAAATTCAGAGGCAGAAGCCAGCTGAGTTTTTAAATCTTCAATCACAAACCGGTATTTTTCAGCTTCATTTAATCTACATTCCATATCCACTATAGTCTGCTTGGCTCTTTGAACCTGCTCTCTTGAAAAATTCAGTTCTTGAAGAAGATTGTCAATTCTCGCTTGTTGAAGAGATTTCTCTGTTGCAATAACTTCCATCTGTTGTGACAATTCTTGCTTTATTTTTTCCCTTTCCTTATCAGCATCCTGCAATTTTGCATTCAATTCATTAATTTTAATATTCATTAAATGCATTTGATCTTTATTAACATTCTCATTAAAACACAGACTCGAAGTTTGCTCCAATTCTACTTTTTGTTGCAAAAGACGCTGCTCTATTTCTACTGCATGCTGCTTAATTAATTCTTGCTTCATTTGTACAATCTGCTGGCCATGCATTTCATCTAATTCAGCCTGAAGTTGTGCCAGTCTCCTTTGTGTTTCTAATTCCATTCTTTGCACAATGTCAGCTTCAGACTGGCTGTCTTTATAACATCTTTTCTGCAGTTCTTCCACAGTTCCCATTAATTGTTTTATTTCATCAGAACATTGTCTTTCTTTCTGTTTGTAGGTGGTAAGTTCAACTTTCATATTACTTATCTGCTGGTTCCTTAGGGAAATCTCTTCTTTTAAATCTTCAAGCAATTTGCTGACATCTGATAGTTTTTCCTTTAGCTGAAATGAATTTTTTTCCTCTTCTCCAAGTTTTGCTTCCAGCTCTTCAACTAATGCTTCTTTTTCTTGTAATTTACTCAAATCTTCCCCCTCCTTTCTCTGTTTCTCCTTAACAAAAAAGAGGGAAACCATGTTCTTATTTTTAGCTAATTATGTGAACATGTAACAACATTTACAGACTTAGATATTTAGTCTTTCTTAGAAGGCTAAAAGGTTACGTTAGTTATAAAACATAAATATAAATTATTTGCTACCTCATTTGGAGGTTTCCTGTATCCTTGGAATACTGAGAACCCCTACCCTACCCATGTCATCATGCCTCTCCCCTGTTCTTTCTGACCTCCCACTGTCTCTATCACTTTTAGTAATATTTGATTTTTTAGGTGGTTTTAAAATGTTTTCCCAGAAGGATAATAAAAAAAGTACACAAAGGAAAAAATTCATCCTTTGCTTAATGCACAGAAAAATGTTCAAGTAGATAATGTTATTATTTTTTCCAAAATAATGTAATTTATTGAAGGTGTTTTAACACATGAAACATAGTTTCAAAACTTGCTCTAAATATTTCTACAACTCTTATAAAAATAATACATAATACTGACATAAAATTTTCAGTTTTAAATTATATACATATTATGTATTAGTTAACAGAAACAGTGTCAAAAACTTAAAATCGTTGTATGCATTCTATGCAGCAAACTCATTACCTGTGCTTTGGCCTTTTTTTTTTTCTTTCCTAAAAAGTGTTTAGGAAAAGAGATCTTTAGAGTAAGGAACATACCATTTCATATGTCACTATTTTCTCTTGAAGATGTGTAATCTGCTCTTCAAATTCTTCATTCTTCTTTTGGTAATTCTTAAGCAGGCTTTCTTGTTCTTCTAGCTGTTGCTGATGTGAAAGTATCTGTTGCTTGGCTTGCAGTAAATCAGCAGCTGTGCAACTATGGCTGCTGTTCCTTAGGGCTTCACTTGCCTGCAACTTGAATTTTAAAGAAATAAAACCCAAAATACATCAGGTTTTTCAGAAAAAGCTTGTGCTACATACAGAAAAGTGATCTTTACTTTCTTCTTCAACATCACAAGTCAAAGAAATCTAAGCTCTTTTAGAGAAAGTCAAACATCCTTATTCATTTGGGATGGCCAGCCAATACTTATTTCATATTAATTAAATATTCATGGTGAGCTAACATAGGACAGCAGTATCTCAGATACATCAGTGTATAGTAAAACTAACTACTTGCAGCTATGGAGCCCATAATCAGATTTTTCATAATAAATCTCAGGCTTTAGAATATAATCCACTTGAAGCTCAAAATAAGCTATATAATGCTCCTAAACAGCATTAAATACTACAATATCCAACTGCACCACTGTAAGGTGTAGACTGTGTGCTTGTGGCACCTCAATCACCATGCTTTTTAGAAGAAATGTCTTTCTGAAGCTTCCCTTTGTTATTTAAACTACCTTTTAATAATGCCACAAAGGAAGCTTTTATTCAAAAATATAAGAACTGGAGTGTGAAGCTGTGGCCCATGGAAGTTGATGGCTGGATATTTTGATTTCAAAGGGAACATTTCTTCCCAAAGGTCTGAGAACTAACTACCCAAGTATTTTTTCCCCAGGATAACTGCCACAATTAAGTATTTATCAGAAGCTATTACCACATAATAGGAAAGAAAACAGACTAACATTTATCATTTTACAGTTAATTATTATGTATTGTGACAACAACTAGGAAAGGAAGCACCAGGAAAATGACTGATCTATGCTAAGAGACTGATCCTTGAAAAATACACAAAAAAATTTCTGCAGGAAGTAGCTTTTTATGGAGCCTCCAAATGACAACTGTTGTCAAACCCAAATAAATGTTGGCAGCTGTATTACTTACATGCTGAAACTGAATTTGCAGTTTTTGACTTTGCTCAGTAAGCTCCAAGAACTCCCTCATGGTTTCATCCTTCTCTTTCCGTGCCTGCTGTAGGTTAGTAGTGAGCTGAGTGATAATGTCATCTCTTTTTTTGATAGCAGCTTCAAATTCTTGCAGCTGTAAAAGATAAAATTCAGATTATTAATGCACATGAAAACCACAGTCAAAAATACTAGCTGATTTTAGTTAAGTAGGAATAAGTCAACCCTAACCTCTCTGTTTAAAAGGTGTTTTCACTAGTGTAGTTTTTATATTTTCACAAGCTTTATTTGTAAAAATTTAAGAAAGAGGGCTTTTTCACCCTCATTGAACAATACATGATCTCTCCATAAAATATAGTTAACAAATAACAAAATCTGAACTTTTAAGGTTAATTAGTTAAATATATAACTTGCTTTTAAAATAAAAAGTGTGGCCACATAAACAAACCATCATAAAGGAAGCCAGAATATCTATTAATAGTGTTTCAGCAGTTTTGTACAACTGCTCATATTCACACACTTTTCCCACAATAAATGCAAGTTATATCATCTCTCACTTGAAGTGCAACAAATAGCATTCAGTGTACTAAAGCAGGTAATTTGATACCATGCAGTACCCTACACTGTGAACCCAGGGAAATCATTCATAACTACACAAGAAAATCAGTTCAAGCTGCAAAATGGATACAGCATATTTAACAGATGTATCTTTTGTAATTTGCAATGATGAAGAAATTATAAGAGTACAAAAAAAATTCTTTGCCAACTGTTTTAATTTTTTGTAGAATTACATTCAAGCAGTCAGAATTTCTACAATATTGATTTGCAATATTTTTGTGTGCATTTATATAATCATGTATCAGTATAAAGTTTCTTTCTCAATTTGAACTTGCTTAAGGCTAGTGGAAGCCTTCTCTCTACATGTGGCAAATTTCTTAAACCATTGGTAATCTTCTGTAACTGCTTTGTTTACAATGTTCCCCAAAAAAACCTTCACCAAGTTATGGACTGAATCTTGGTTTTTAACATAGTAATGCTTCCTGATAAAGCTCTTTTTAGAACACTGGAGTCAACTCCCAAAAAAAAAAAAAGCACAGGCCTAATGAAAATACTAAATGTTTGTTATAGTAGAGAAACTTAGGAACAGATCAGGAAATTAAGTGTGCTACACTTTTGCTTTTGTAACTGTCCAATGAAACCAAATATGTAAATATGTTAGTTCCAAAGCACATCATGTTACATAATTTCCAACTATTTAAATTCAATCTCTGTTGTCCACAAAGGCAGAACTAAAGCACACAACTATCTTTCCCACTCCCCTTTTACAATTCTTTTGTATCTTCTGAAAAATAAACCATATGCATTTCTCAACTGAGATACTATGCACTGTAAACAAAAATACACTTCAACAATTAAATTATTGTACCACAGCCCCAAACTCAAAAATGCTCAATTTTGTTTAAGTAAATTTTTATTTTATTTTTAAAATTGTAATTATAGCCATTTTAAAAATGCAGTTTTAAAAAACATTTTCACTTTCTACTCTTTCAGAAAAAATTAACAGTAGTTACAATCATTAGAAATACTTATTTTCTTTATTATGTTCTGATTATGACTATTATATTTAGCACAACAGATACAAGACACAGTAATTAAAATTCAACACCAGACAAAGAAATAATAAACCATGTCTTCTGGGGCAACCACCTAACTGGTGCTATGATGGATAAAATGACATCTATTATCACAGATAAAATAATAATAATAGTAATAGTAATAGTAATAGTAATAGTAATAGTAATAGTAATAATAATAATAATAATAATGCTGCAATGGTGAAAAGAACTGAATATTAGAATTTTTAAAAAATTTTATAGTACTTTGCAAAAAAATAGCAAAATACAGTGAATCCAAATGATCTGAATCCAAATTAGGATAGAGACAAGTAAGAACAAAGCACAACAAAGCACTGACTTGAGTGCACTGTACCACTGGCTTAAACTGGAAGAATATTCTTTACTTTAAAACTTAAGTTTATATTCCAATGGTATTTTTAAAGTAAGAAATGTTTTCCCATAAACCCAAATTATTAGGTGTTTTAAATTAAAACATTCTGACACTGCTGGTTTTGTATTTCACACTGTGAAGTCTGACATATAAATACATTTTGGTTCAGTTATATTATTCCTTAGGGAGTAAAACCTGAGGTTTTTTTGATCTTGGAGGAGCAGGAAGACATGAAAGTCTTAGCATAAGTAGAGAAGAATTAGGACTTTTCTTGAAGAAAATTGTCTTTCCATTCCTAATTTGAAGAATCTCACTGCAAAGACAATTCGAATTTTAGTCGCAAAATACAGAGAAAAAGGACACACAATGGAAATGCCATTCAAAGTAACAGAACACATGGCATATGACTGAAAGAAATTACAGGTAAATAATTCTGTATCACACATTGAGTGCATTCTAAACAGCTATCATTAGTGTGAACTCCTTCCAGTGAAGCTCCGCATTTTTGCATGAAACCAAACAGCAAGCAGAAAGCAACATAAGGTAATTATACCTGTTGCAATCCTTCTGTACCATAGGCTGCCCTCATTTCTTCTGTCTCTCTGCTTAGCTCTTCAATCTCTTGCTGTTTCCCAGCCAACTGATTCTCCATCACCTCTAGCTGTGTGTGTGAGTGCTGCATTCCATGCTCTGAATGAATGTCTCCAACTCCAAATTCTTCTTCCTAAATCAATCCAAGTTCCTTTACATGCCAATTTTTATGTTTTATCACAGTAAATAAAGTCAAGCATCAAATTCTGCACCAAATGCCACCTTAGAACATTAACACACAATAGAACATCAAATATCTTATTGCCATGGTAACCTCCTTTGTTAGTATAATTCACACCTCAAAAGCACTGACACAAAACGTTTCTGTGAGTTGTGCTCTATAACTTTAGCCTAAATAGATGGACTAAACTGGTTTGCATTTCAAATTTAAGGATACACTATATTAATACAGCAAACAGTGCAGATGTAGAGCACAGCATGCAAAATAAAGTATTAGTCAGCAACAGTTTTTGTTCAAAACTGAGGTGTTTAGTATTCTCCATTAGTATTCCGATTCAATTTGCAATACTGTACCCTGATTAAGTCTGCAGGTATAGCTGTTCTTGTCACAAAACTGCAACCATTAACCTGTATAAAGACAATTTCTAAATACATTATTTGAAATAAAGCTTGAGTTTTATTTCCCACTTACTTGAATCTTACATGGCAATTTCTGCAGATCCATGGGAATTGTTATGTGACAAAAATTTATTTAATTTGAAATCCAAAATAGCTTTTATATAGCAAATTGCATCAAAGTAAGCATAGATAACAGGTAAAATACCCAAAATTGCAAAAATAAATACCATTGTCTAAAACCAAAAAACCTTATTGCCAATCAACATCTAGAGAGAAAACAAAGGACTTCAGATTTAAAGGTCAATGCAAAGCTTTATCTTTTAAATCGTTAAAATACAGCACTATTTCATTTTAAATTGCATTTATATATTACTAAACACAGTTATGTTTTCTGAAGGATTTTTATACACCACAAGATTTAGTCTTTCTGAAAGTCACCTATCTCTTGATAGGAGATGAAAGGCAGTATCATAGACTTTCATTCTCCATTTGAAGGAATTTCATGAAATTGAAAAAAAAAAAGAAATTATACATTTAACATAAGACATTTGAAAATAAATCCTCTTTCACTCACCTAACACTGCAAGCCCTTTCCGCTTCTATGAGAACTTTGGTTCTACTGACTGTACAAACCAAAACCAGCAAATCTCCAAAAGGCAAGCACAAGCCAAAGCAGCAGTTTTAGGAAAAAAAAAATCCAAATGAAAAGAACATGCTGTGTACACATGAGTAATGATCAACAGACAGGCAGGCTTTTAAAACAGCAGACCAATGTTCAAAAATGAGAAAGCGAGAGAAGCTGCATTTCTCCTCAGAGCTCATTATTACATCAGAGTCTGAAACAAAAATAATGGTACTAGAAATGGAAAGGCAGCATAGTATTTCAGATCCAGATATTATGTTTAAATCAAAAAAGAAGCTGTACTGCTCAGATGTCTGCCATAGCCTGGATCAGGACTTACTGACAAATAACTATCACGCCTGAGCAAATCAATAAGTGCACTGTTATAAATGGGATCAATACAGTCATTGAATTTGTATTAGGCGAATGAATAAATCTGCATTAGAGAATGCGCAGAGCTGATACAGTGCCCTTTCCATTTCTGATTTTCCCAGTAAAAAAAAGACACCACAGAGATTACTACCTTAGTTTAGAAGGAATAGAGAAAATTGCAGCAAACAGCAGTCCAGGCAACTCATAGAGGCACTCTGTATCATTTGTGTATTGCCAGATGTTTGCTCTACTTTCAGACACACAAATGTCTTCGCAGTGCCTGGCACCAACATCTTTATACAGATTTTGGCACATGTCCCAGATTAACAACACTAGTAGTTTAATAGAAACTATTATGAAATCCTTCCTTTCCCCTTTGCAACTCCCATTTTACTTAGGCTTAATTGAAAAAGATGCAGTGTACAATCACTGTAATCTACCACAGTGGATACACTTCTCTTCCCATGAATCATGGCTATGTGCGACTACCAGACACTTTACAACAACAGCTAACAGGAAAGGCACAAAAGTCTTATCTCATTAGCTGTTCCAGACTGCTCAGCAGCTGAAAATTCTACAAAAGACCTTTAACTTTGAGATTTTGCTACACACATTCAAATCAACTGTGTGGAATGTCAGAAATCCTGCTCCATTTCATGGGAGTGCAATTCTTCGACATCACACAAGTGACCCACACAGTAGCATGGTAGTCCATGCTCTTCTCATCTGATACCTTCTTCTTTCAAAAGTCTCCTGGCAAAGTGCAAGTGGAAACATGAAAAGGCAACAAACTGCACAGCAATCTGTGAAAAACACCCCAGCCAGACAGCCGCAGCAGGGAGCTGGGTTGAGGGAAACCTTGGGAGTAGCCTGGCAACCCCTAGCATAACAAATTCTGCTGTGTAAGACCAGGCAAACAGTTGGTAATGAGTTACTAGCTTCAAAATATCTTAATTAAAAATTAATTTTCCACTCATCTGAAATATATGAATTCAGTAGTTCAGATGCCAACTTGAGTATCAGTAGATGGCCAAACAAGGCCGGCAGGACTCTTGTGTTTTGGATTATGTTCCCAGTGATTTACCCATTTAAAGATCTTCTGCAAGTCTATAAATGCTCTTCATGCAGATTCTTATAATTTCTTCTTTAAAAGCTTTGCAGTTCACCTTTAAAACTGAAACATTCTTATGCCTTAATTACTTACTATGTGCTTAGTTACATACTCCAGGAAACAATTAAACATTGAAAGAATCAAACCACATACCATTTTAACATAATGGAACCAAGAAGTAACAAGAGCTCTGGATAAAATTGCATGAGCAAATAATCACAAAAGAAGAATAGATTAAATTTTACAATACATTACTCAGCCGTCACAGTTTTGGGTGAACAAACAATATGAAACAAGTGAACATTATGGAAGTTTCAAAGGACATTATGTGTGATTGTTCTTCCTTCCTTGCATATTCAAAATAATTCACAGAAATGTTATTTAGCATTATAAAGTAAAATATAATCTGTAGTCTAATGGCTAAAAATAAAGGTTTCATTTCTATAGCATCAGTTAATACATATGCTTAAGGCAAATGAAAGGAATCCTCTTTCTGAGAAACACAAGGAAAATCAACCTCCACCACTGGATTAAGGCAGTGATTCATGACAAATGCCACCAGAGGTCAGGATTACATTTATGAAATCACTGTACCCTATCTAATCTTTCTTAGACCTTGGAAGACTCAAATTTGTATCTCAAAAATAGCAGTAATAATATATAATGTGTAACTACTAACAACATTAATACCATTACTACAGAGATTTCCCTCTATAAATAATAAATTCATGCTCAGCATAAATCAATACATACTGTTCTGCTTAAAAGACTTGTTTGATTTGGTAGTAGAAACATACAGAAGTATCTGGAACATATTAACAATTTTACCTCACGTTTTCTTTCCCCCATCACCCATTATTGTACATTTTGGACACCTGATTCCTTCCTAAAAATTAATATTTAGATCTTGATCACTGCTTGTCAACGTTCTTAGCCTCTCCTGAATTTTCTAGTTATGTCACAACTGACTATATGGAACTTAGATAAAATTAGCAATCAGGTTACCTTGGGAAAATTAATTTCAGCATATTTTGGAGGTTTTGGTGGGGAGGGTTTATACTCCATAAACAAAGGCCATTTTTAGATTGTAGCGAAAATAGTTACAATCCTGTAACTAAGGTTAGTAACTTGTAAAGGAGTACCACTGATGACTTTTTAAAATATCATGGCTTAATCTATTTTTCTATATAGTAACAGATTAGCAACTGATTTCTTTATGCAGTAGTTAAGGTTGAGGTATAGAATTTCATTAAAATTTATAGAACCAAACAACTTTCTAGACTTTGTATTAACCATCTTTTTAGAGATATATTTTGCATTTTGGAAAAAGAACCAAGAAGAGAAAAAAATCAGACAGAACAGCTTTTCAGTTATACCATAAAACTGAGGCATATGGAAAATGAATGGGGGCAACTTTACCTTACACAGTTATAAAATCCCTCAAAATGTCAACAGTTAGGAAAAACCTAACTTCCCTTAGTTCTGAGTTCCAACCATAACCTTAAACAGCTAACCACCATTTAAGACTATGCAGGTAGGTGTCATTGCTGCTCACATGGAGGAAGTTGTCCCAAAAGACAAGCTGGACATATGAAGGATTTACCAGTCTTCAGTCAGCTACTACCTTGATAGTATAGGTATTAGAAAGATGGCTGAGCAAAACTGAACAGAAGACTTTATTTACAATAAACTTCCTTTAATACGAGAATTCTTATATAAACATATCTTCAGTTTTGCTTAGATAACTGTATTGCCCTTTAATTTTGTGTTTGGTAAGTCTACTAAAGGGGGAAATACCTTATCACTTAGTTTTATCAATTCCTCAGGAGAAGGGGCTGAAGAATTAACACCATCTCATTTAATTTATCAACAACAACAAAACAACCTATTTACAACCTATTTGAATTCGAAGCATGACAACCTCAATTCAACCCAATTTCTGGCAAAACCACTTAAAATAATACAGATGTTCTAAACTATAAGGAAAATGATGGATCAATAGGCCCATGTCTATTCAAATATGGGTTTTCTTAGTGTTATGAAAAAGAAATAATGTATTTGAAAAAAAACATAAGCTCAATATTTTATATATCTGCATAATTATGATGCTACAGAAAAAATTAATTTATTCTCATCTTCAACTGAAAAGTCTTCACATCATTTTATTTACAGTGTGTACATGAATGGAAGCAGAGCTTTTAAAAGTAACATTACAGATTATATGAAACATATTGAAAAATTAGCTCCTTAAATATCTGCATTCCTAAATGTGAAGTCTCTCCATTTCAGATACCAGCTAATTGTAATGAAATGGAATTAAAAATAGTTTATTAGAAAAGATGGCAAATCTGATGGCTTGAGCTTGCTCTTCCTCAGAGTCATTATCATGCTACTATTCATGAGTTTTGTGTTGCCTATCTATGTCTTAGAAAATAACTCTCAGCAAGGTAAAAAGTCTTTTTGCAGGAATAAGAACTGCCTAGTAATGTATCTGCCACTACGTTTTTTAGGAAATCTGTAATTTTTTTAAGGAATATTCAGATATTCCTATTCTTCCTATTCCTATTCTTCCTATTCAGCAATTCTATTCTTCTATGTCTTCAGTATCTGAAAGTTTGCTCCCTAATATCCTCTGCAGGTTTTCTATGGAAATCTTTGAAGAATGAAGTGCTTAGATGTGGAACTTCATGTTAAAATGAGAGCTTTAAATTCAACTGAAACTGAAGCCCCAAGCACTAAAATCAGAACACATCTGCAATTACCATGAGCCATCATACCAGATGTTTTCTGTATTTTATTGCCCTGTGCAAAGACATGTTTTCTTCAGCTTTTGCAATCAGTCTCCAGCACTCCTTCCTACCACCTTAGAAGTGATCAGAATTTAATCTATACTTCATTATATACGTAATATGTCTCACTTGTCAAAATACACCAGTATCAATGACATTGTCAACTGCTTTCAAGGGTACATTCTTCACATACTGCAAATTCCATGTAGAAGTAACCACACACCATGGTGATGCATATTCTAAAAAGGTACTCTATAACCATGGCAGTTCTTCAAAACTATGTCTGCTACACTCTTGATGGCAAACAGCAATGAGACAAATTTGATTTACTTCATCCCCTCTTACTTTTTGCCAAGCTTAAGATTCTGGGTGAGTTTGTTCTAAACTGTTTAGCACAGAGCGTTGCAAAATAAAACCCAGACTGCCCCTACACAAAGTGATTGTTTGAGACATGAAAAATAAGGTTTTCAAACTAAAACCAATTCCTTCTGTATTTAGATGTTCCATAGCTATTTCTTACTGGCATGTTCTTGACCAACATTTATGCATGAGGCAGTTTACTCCTTACAAACATAACTGTTTTATCTGACAGGACCCAAGTTCCACACACACAACTACCCTTTAATGTGACAGAGATGAGCTGTAGATGCCAATGTGTGGGCTTACTCTGGCTAGCAGCTAAGCCCCCACTTCAGTCACTCACTCCCACACCAGCAGGGTGGAAAGAGAGAACTGGAAGGGCAAAAGCAACTGAAATTCATGGGCTGAGATACAGTCAGCTTAATAAGTGAAAGAAAACAAACCAGCCAAACAACAAGTGATGCACAGGCAATCATTCATCATCTCCCACCAGCAGACTGACACTCAGCCAGTCACTGAGGCTGCTTTGAAACTCATTAAAATGTAATCGACTTGTTAAATAGTCTCTCACAGAAAATTAGTAGAGATTATGCACAGCCAATACTCCCATGGCAATACAAAGGATTAATACGACCTTAAGGATGACATGCCACAACAGTTTATGCATACACTGCATTATTTATTACTGGAGCCAGCCCATTATGGAGTTGACATAATGCCTGCTTTAATGGTACATTGATCATACCAGTAATAACATGCAACAGATTTGTCCATAATATCACATCTGCTCTTTCTTTCCTTCTCCTTTTGAAAAACTATGCACAGCATTGCAGCAAACATGTAACAGAAAAGGTTGAAAGAAAAGCTAGGAAAAGGATTACTTCAGTCTTACCTCAGAACTGTAATCTTCTACTGTGGTGGAAATTTCACTTTCCGGCTAAAATAAAATATTAAAATATTTACAATGATGGCACTCTAAAAATACTAAGCAAGACATTTTCCATTTTACAATATTTGAAAACAACAAGGTGTATGTGAATTTAATAAGTACAGCAATGATCTCCCTCACTTGCTTGAAATCCCAGCTTTAACAAAGTCATTTTGCTGTTGAACTATGATCACAGACCACTATAATTACCTGAAAAAATCTTCACACAACTACAGGTACAAAACAATATTTTGAAAATTTAACTTACTTTCCTGGGATTTATTTTTGGCTTTTTAAAAAGAACTGAGAAGTACCATGAAAAGAACTTGTCTCTGCTATATCAATTTTAGCCAGAAACTTTGCTGGCTTAAGAACACAACCTTGTATAAAACATAATTTTCATACATGCAAGACTTTTGATGCTGACTAGAATTTTAAAACAAACACTCATCCTTCAGCTTCCAAGGGAAAATAAGACAAAGACTCAAGTCTTGTGATCTAACGAAGTAGAGGAATGAAGGGAACAAAGCCTTAACAAACTGAGCATAGATGTGCCATGGCAGATGCCTGAATGAAACACAGTGTATCCTGATGAGCTACATAAACTGTGTGAAGTTTGAGAACCAAAATGTTTGTGGGAAAAGATGCAAATTATGCAGATAAGATGCACGATCATGGAATAAGTGTACTTGAAAGAAACGCCTGAAAACTTGAGAAGTGTCACCGTGAGTTAGAACTACTTTGGCAAAAATGATGTGCACATAATAGAGCTTGTCAAAAATTCACTTAACATGTTAGCCAGCCTCACATTAAATTTCTCAATTTTATATTGAGTTCTTTCAGGCTTATTTTCAAAGGAACATGGTATATATTTTGCATCAGTAGACACAGGTAAAATTTGGAAGGTCAGCAGTGTTTTGTTTTGTTTTTTTCAAAGTAATCTACCACTCAGACCTCCTGAAGTTCTGCAGTTTTTACAATCCTAACAACATTGATTCTACATATTTTGAATCCAATATGCAGCTCCAGAATGTAATTAACCTAAACAAAGGGTATTGTTTCATGTACAGAGTGCACAATATTGCCTTAAAATCTTTATTTGGAAGTTAAAATTCATGCAGCGCATATAATTTTAAAAAATAAAAACAGGTCCACCTCAAAAATAAGACACGAACTGAAACAGAAATCAAAATTATGTTTTAAAACTCTAGGACAACAAAAGTATTTCTGCTATGAATTACAAAATTAATTTTTTAAAATATTTCAATTTCACACAAATATATTTTATTAATATTATTTATATTTATATCAATATTTGTGTATATATACATTCATACAAAAAAATTGCATCTTGTTTGTAGTCTATGTCCTTGGTCTAGGACAAAATCCTCTGGAAGAAATAAAATCAGAGAAAATAACTTTTTTTTTCATAACAGAGATAACAAATATATGGTAGTTATCTTCTTAGAGCTTTTCATGGTTTGTTCTAATTCAGGAGTCTTCACAAAGAATGATTGGAAGTATTCCTATAGAAGCTCAGAAGAGTTACTATAAATGTGTATATATATAGCTAGATCTAAGAACTCTTCAAGAAATCTTTACATACAGCATGAAATATAGGCACTTCTCCAAGATATAAAAATCAGGAATAAGCAGTCCCACTTCTTCAATAGTTTTTCCTTGTAGAAATTCCTTTTTAAATTATAAAAACAGTCTTGTTCATAACAGAGATGAAAAATGAATTTGTACATCCTCAGATAAACTATAGATAGATAAACCTAGTAGGTAATTGTAGAAAAAGAAAAATAATTTGTAGGTCAAAGCTTAGGCTGAAGTGAGAAAATATTAAATGAAAATATTAAATCTCATAGGAAGTTGATTATTGAAAATAATTCCCCTGTTTTGCTAATTTGGCCAGATATGACATTTTAAAAAAAGTTAATACACTGCTGGTCCTTTCTGAATACCAATCTAAAATTTTTTTTTTAAGCCTATAATAATTTTACAAAATTGTCAAAACCACATAGTGCTCCATGAGTTTAGGTGTACATTATCTGTTAGCAGCATAAGCAATCTTTCTAAACTGCCAACTTCAGTCCTTGGTCTAGATAGTTATTTGCATATTGAAACCAAGTCATTTTGCCGAGGGATTCTATGATTTTAAGAACAGAAAGACGGCCAAATGAACTCCAGTTAAATGTACTGTCTCCTGTGCTAAGGGGATCTTCCAAACCCTGCTCAAAACCAGTTAAAGAGAATTAAATCCTATGAACTCACACATTACACTCCAGACTGTAAGACTTCATGACATTCTTTCACTATCAGAATCTGTAACATTACAAATACATTTTACAGGCAGTCATCTTGCCCTCCAAGCAGCTATGCTACCTCCTAAGACCTGACCAACTTTATTTCAAATACAGTTCCTTCCATTATCAAGCTACCTGTTCTGTATGCTTCAATTCTTCTTTGGTGAACAAAAGTAATTAAGTTATACATAGCTCATTTGAACCACAGGAGTCCAGTCTCAATGGAAATAATTTCAAAAAATTCTTACTAGACACTCTTAGCAACACAAAATCTTTGACAGGATAATGCCAAGAAAGCTATTTATCAGGTTATTTATTTATGCTTCATGGAATTTGAAACAGGTGTTTGTTACACCCTCACAGTTGTTCTGCACATATTCTATTAACTATGTCCCACAGTAATTTCTTGCTGCAAACAGTTAGTCTCTTCTGACAAAATACTTAAACACCTTATTAAGTATTTTCTTCACTGACAATGTAGTTGATTGCTAAAATACATTGAAGAGACATCACAAAGCCTCTTTATAGGCAACAATCTCCATAATTCTGCAGATGGTACCTTTAATGGCAACAGTATTCAGAAAATTTAAAAAAGTTCTGTCTATATACATCAGAGGAAATACTGCAAGATGATTAAAAAAAAAAAAAAAAAAAAAAAAGGACTATCAGCCTGTGGAATACAGCAGGCCCATTTCAAAGATTTCAAAGTAATTTGTTTCTGTATGCAGTTAAGCACCGCTCAAAAGTTATGTTCTTGGACACTGGGCACCACCCAATACCCCAGGATTCACAAAAGAACTCATATACAAAATTGGCCACAAAAACTGCAAAGTGATTTACATATTTCTTTGGAAAACTTCCATAGGTGACAATAAAATGTTTTGCAAGAACCAACATACAGTTGGTTCTAAACTACTTGAATTGCAATGGATGAAGGCATAGATTGAATATTCACAGAACAGAACTCTACCTGAAGGAAACTACTGACTTTTTTATGGCCTCTGTGAAAACTGTCACAAAAATGTAACTTACAGAAGGCTGGATTAATTATAGACCAAGTTATTTTGACTTGTCCATTTTCAGATGGGTTTATAGCAATTCATAGAGGATCAAGTAAGTCTAATTAAGGAGACCACGACTAGAAGTGAGGCAAAGAGAATGTAAACAGAATATCCTAGACATAAAACCCTCTCTTCAGGTAATCCTGAACCGTATGGGCCTTTCATACTTGTAGAACATTATGAATATGAAGGGCTACTCTTTTATATTGCCTTATCATGTCTTCCTTAGCTCCTAATATAAAAAAACGATTCAACTCAAATTCTCTAGTAATTTATGATCCAAACCAATTTACTATGATCAAATTGAAACTGAATGCATTTTAGTGGAGAAAAACCGCTGCCAAACTGAACATAACCTGAACTCTGCAGTGTGTAAACCTCTGATGGTATCAGAAAACACCATCAACAGTGGTAACCAACACATTTAATTAGGTTTCTATTCTTTGGTAACATGGCTTTATAAATGTTTAATCTAAAGTGATATACCCTGTAATTGCAGAGACCATTCTCCAATACAGGTAATTTCTGTGCCAGTAAATCTATTACATATGAGTATTTACAGAGATAAAGGAAGGCGTAATACCAGAGGTTATCTTATGAATCAAATAAAATCGACAAGTTATCCTGGCAATTTTCTGGCCAGATGGTGAACAGAAAGAATGACTGGCTTCAATCAGAACCATATGCTGCTGAGAATTTACTACCTTCTCTTGTGACACTGACTTTACTACTGAACAGACTATTTCCAAACATTTGCTTTTCTTCATTCTTCGATTTCAAAACATGTTTCAATGGATGCTGTATTATCTGAAGAGACTGGGCTAATTTTTACTACATTTTATTTATCCATGTTTTTTTCAATTCCTCCACCTTACTGTACACCCCAGAATAGGTCTTTTCTAGTCAAAGCCCTTAGCTGCTCTTTGCTTTCATGCTTCCGTCACAGGAATGTCTTACCACGTTCACCACTTATGCCTTTCCTCACTGAGGCATCCTCACTGTTTCTCCATACTGCTTACATACTTTGATTTCTCTCACTTTTCTTCATCAGTTCTCAAGAATCCTGCCCAGAGCCTTCTTAATCACTTGCTGATCAGACACTAACAACTGGAATACCTTAGAGAAATGAAACAACATGGAGCTTTACCACTTTACAACTGTTAACTTTACCACTTTACAACTGTTAACTGTTAACTGTTAACAGTTAAGCTATTCTAAAACTATTATCAAAAGGACCTTTAAAAACCAAAAGACGAGTTACTAATCCAACCTTAGTCAATTAGCAGGTATTCTTCATCACAGAACTTCGAACTTTTCTTTTCTAAGAAGCTTTGTATAATAGCTTTTACTACCCAGGTGACTCAAGGACAATTTTACTGTGACACACGGTTAATTTCTTTTGCTTTTCTGACATTAGGACATTCTTGCAAAGCAGTGAGCAGTGTGCTCCAATCCATCGTTTCAAGGCTTCCCAGAAAAGGTGATCTCAGCAATTATCTACCTTAGAAGTGACTTTTGTTTCCTTCCATTTTTAGCTGCAGAAGTCACAAAAAGAAGCAGTCCTAAACCCAAGATTTTAATTGATTCCAGTTCATTTTATTATGCGGTCTAGGTTATTTTTACCTCTATATAGAAAAGGACACCATGAATGTCAACACCTAACGGACACTATGGATGTCAACATCTAAAGATATCAGGGTGCAAGAGAAGAAAGACAAAAAATATTCTCTTTGTGAAAAAAAAAAAGACAAAAAGCATTCAACATGAAACAAGAGACCCAATAAATACCAACTAGCATTTCTCTAAGAAATCTTTTATATTGTTCCTCCAACAGTGGATGGAAACTTTAGAGATTACAAATGAGTTCAGATGGAATGTAAAATGTAATGGCTAAACAATGATAGTTCTTCCAGAGTTTTTCCAATTAGTTTCTGCAACTGAAGAGAACACAGGAGGATAGAGGAACCCACCCTTAGGAACACAGAAGGAAAAAAAAAAGTAATTGTATGACTGTAAAAAAAAAACTCTTTGTACTCTAAACACTTTTGTCCTCTCTGAAAAGAAACTCTTCTGCCTTCACAAGGGAAATAAGCTCTCAGAGGAGTATCTCTCTTTCACTTTCTGATATTCATATTGAGTAAGAGAACTCTTTTTTACTTGTATTTGGACATGCTAATTCCACTGGGGACTTAAAATCATACTAGAAGAACTGCAGAGAGATAAACTTCTACTCACAAAACCACCACAGAGAAGCCCAGCCAAGATTTTTAGAGAGACAGGCATTATAGTCAGATGTTCTGAGTCTGTATTTTGTGGTACAGAAAGAGCAATTTTAAATATCAGTTCCAGTAAAAGATGAAATAAATAAGAAGAATCAAAGTTTAGCTAGAAAATGATCGTGCATAATGCTTCCAGTAATCCTGTCTCACTCTTCTGACACAGCAACCTACAAAGACTTAATGTTGGGTGAAAAAGCAAACAGCTCAGAGCTGTAATTCTCCATGGCAGAGATTAGCCTGAAACTGCCTATTACAGTGGCTGCCATTTCAACTCAGCAAGCTCCAATCCAATTACTGTAATACAGGCTCTCTGTCCAAATCATTGCACTTGTAAGACTAAAACCAGTAAATTATGAGATTCACCGAAACACTTTCAGAGTTTTTCCTCTTCTATTAATATTGAAAAGACTTTCGCCATCACCTCCCAACTACAAAATGCCAATTTTTTATTTAGGTAATATGAGTAAGGAGGCTACAAACCACATTTAACAAAGAAAAATGCTCTCCCAATTGGGAGCGGGGTTTTTTTTTCTTTTTTGTGGAAATGAATACTGGTTTAAAAGTCACTAAGTAACTCAACAGAGTCAAATTACAAATTCACATGATTCTAATGCTTATTCTTTCAAAGCTACATTTTAAAAAAGAAACAAACCACCTCCACCAGCAAACCAGAAACCCCAGTGCATCTCCATATTTATTTATTTAAACAAAAAATAAGTTGCTTTGGGACTAAGACAGACCTCAGAAAAATCATACCCCATCTTAAGATGTATCATACATACAATCTTTAGCAACTGAAATGCAGATATTTTTTCCATTTCTAAAATCATCTATGTGTTGTATTGTATGCATTTAGAGGCCAACACAGGCTACTAGGACCAACCTGATCTAATTAGACCCGCTCTGAGCACAGGATCGGACTAGACGACCTCAAAGGTCCCTTTTAACCCAAGTTATTCTATGATCCTGTACTTTACCCTGTTTTTCCAACTGTACTAGAGATATTTATCCTAACAAAGGAAATAGATTAGCAGAGTCCATCTGCAACTTCAAAATATATTTGATCAAGGAAATTACTTCATACAGTTGTCCATTTATGCATTATTAAAACAACAGTTTAAGTGAGTCTCTCTAAACACCTCTGTTCCCTAGCAGTCCTCTCTCATTAGCCATAGATAATCCTTTTCATTTCATAAAATACATCTTTCTCTTCTCCTAGAAGGCAAAGAAGTCATATCTTCATCGTCTAAGAAAATAGTTATTCTATTATAAAATTTCTTACCTCCTCAATCTGAGTTGAACAGACAGTTTTATTGAGTTACTACAGTTTTGAAGTTCTAACATTAACTTTCTAATAATTAAAAGCTACATATTAAAGGCACATACCTACAAGGTTCAAAATGTCTAGTGTATTGATATATTATATATATATTATTGATATATATAATCCAGTGTATTATAGGCTTAAAACTGTAAAATAAATGGATCAATCACTTTACAAGTTTTCATTTGCATGTATGATTTAGTCTGTCTGCCTCTCCACCAAGGTAAGTTTGGGGGTTTTGGTAACAAAAATGCAAAAACGTTTCAAAAATTGTAATTTCTCAGTTAGTCCTCAGTTGCTGGAAATTCAATAATGGAGCCAAAATCGTTACAAATAGACTATCCCAGCACAAGACTGGCAAGTCAAAATGAAGAGCATTCATCTGTACCACATCTCTCAAAAATTAATGTAGTCATCTGCACAGAGCTGGGAATTTGCATTGAGATGCTTCCTCAGAACGCCACTTATGTCATTGCAGAAGCACTGGTTTCACAAGTTATTCTGTAAATAATATCAGCCTTTCTTGTCCTTTCTATCTGTAATGACATTACATGAATTCATGTCCACTCAGAACTAAATTGGACTGCCACTGTATGTCACACAGCATCTTCCAAACTTCCCAGAGCAAGTACCTTCAGCCAATGGCAATTAGGATTATATTTCATTAAGTAGTAAAAGTCCTTGTCCTCCTTAACCAGGGTGACTCAAATTACATCATGAATACAAGAAAGATGTTTAGTTTTGCATTTTGGTGTAGCCATAAGCGCAGAAATCAAAAATACACTTCAATCCACAAGTTCTAATAAAACAGAATTAATTTATGCACATTTAAGGAGTATAGCAATACAAACACACTATCCATACCCTACAGGAAACTGACTATAATAAAAAAATTATGCCAGCAGGCAAGTAGAAACTGTCTTCTCTGGACATACTAAGTCAGACAGAAGAAGAAAGGAAATTGCGTGCAAAATCTCATCCAATTCCTTTATTTCCACTCTCAAAATGAATGGATTATTTTATGCCCACTTACCCCCAAAAGTGCCTGTAGCCTGAGACAAACTTACCTCAATGGTGTAAGCTGGGGTGTGTTTGATAATTTCTCCACTATGCAAAGTCCTGATAATAGCAAAGTCAGCAGTAGCAGCTCCTCCCCTTCGACTGCTGCATGTGGATATTTCATCACTTCGAGATCGATCAGTTTCAATCCCATCTTGTATTGATTCTTCATCTTTGATGTTTGCTGTTTTCTTCTTCTTTTTCTGCTTCTTTGATCCATTTTGACCATCAGTTTGTGCCTTCCGCTGCCTAAATTGGGCAAGCTGTAGAGAAGACAAAATCTTGTTAAAGGTGAAAGTTTTCCTCTTTATTACCAATGACATCCTCTACAAAGCCTTACCCACTATTCTATATAAAGCTTCAAATTAATCACTAGTGAAAACAAGGTGGAAGTTAATATTGCATATGTGAGACAGACACAGATTATTTTTCCATTTAGATACTTTGCTTTAACAAAATCTTAAATGTAAACCAACATTCAGTTAATTAATTCCTTTTCAGTTCCATACTTGCAAGTTACTCTTCCATAGACTGATACCTAAAAATCAAGACAGTCAAAGGTAAAGGTACAAATGCCATTATAGAAGACAAATGCAATGAAATAACCTGATCCCATTTTTTAATTTTATAGGAACTTGAAAATAATTTACAGAAATTCCTATTAATTTTTATTTCAGAGACAGATAAGAGCAAACTTCTCTTCAAGCAAGTATCATACGAAGCTTTTAAAAAAGTTTGCTATAACACAAAAAGTGATCAAGTTACTGAAAACATAAAGAAATAGCGAAGTAGCAAAATACCTCTTAAGGGAATACTCTAAAACCAGAAAGTGAGCAGATTACAAGACACACTACCTTGTAGCAAAACATGCTGATGAACAAAAAGTCACAGGTGAGCCAGGCACACAGTTTAAAAACCAATTAGTATGTAAGCTATTCAAATACGGTAAGACACTGCCTTTTGAAGAGCTTATCACTTTTAATCACTTTACAGTGGTTTACACAAGAAAATCCATTTAAATTTTTTTTTCTTAACAAGAACAGAAGCTTTGTTCAAATAAATAAAACAAGTACATTGGGGTTTACCAATTAAAATTCAAAACTAAAAATATCTCATCAATAAAATCTGAAAACAAGAATCATTACTTTCCAATTGAAGCATCCAACATTATGTACTACAATACATTTCATAAATGTAGCTCCAGTATACAAATAAAGACCCTAAAACTTTAAACTTTCAACATCAACTAATACTCAAATACCAGGGTTTTTTAAATAAATATGCTGCAATTTTAAGAAAACAAATCTAGAAAAGACAGTATATTTGCTTGTGATATTCACCAGTCGAGAAAGCCAGGCTTCCATCCAACTTCTTCAGGAACATCCAAACTGAACAGGAACCACAGATCCCTTTTCCCAGTCACTGTTTGGTTACAGTGCAAGATGTCACCTGAAGAGCTTTCCAGTTCTCATTGGGCCCCAAGAGAGCTGAGAAGCCACAGTCTGAATGCATCACTGAGAGATCAGTTCTGACTTATGACTGGTTTATGCTTTTGTCCCTTTATTTGTATTTCTTTGAGGGTTTCTTCAGCCTCCTCTCCTTCCTTAGGACGACAGCTTGGCATATGGCTCCTGCTCTGTTTAGAGGAGGAGGACCCGAACATGTGCTGAGCCAAATATGCTCACCTAAGTACTTAATACTTACCTCCTCCCTACTACTTTTCTAATTAGTTCAACTTTGTGATTTTTTTTCTATTTTAAAAATATGTATCTTTTGTTATTTCACAAAAAATCCATTAAATTCAAAAATTTAAATTCTAAACAAGAAAAGAAAGATAAGTCTTCTACTTCAAAGTGTAAGAGAAAAAAAAAAAAACAAAACAGCCAAACAACCACCCCTAAACCCAACTAAAGACAGATTTAGTTTCTCAAAAATGGGAAGGGTAAAGGTTCCAGTTGCTCCCTTAGGATATTACTACAGTCTCCTAAAACTGTACGTTTATCTCAATAAAATACTTTCAGTTTATCCAAAAGAAAAGCAGAATTTGTACAAATGTCCCAATGACAGAAAGCAAACAACCTGACTTCAAGTGTAACTACTGAGAGATTTTGCCTTTTTCGTGTTATTTCTAAGTAATACATGACACGTAGTGTCACTGGTCAAAACTCTCTACCCCAACTTGATTGAAATCTTCTGTAATGGAAAGTTAAGTTGGCTTTTTTAAAGCAGCTTTACAGTCTTTATTTGTCTACAAAATTAGATGTGTAGCTCAAGGACAAATGAATTACTCCTTGTCTCTCCTCAAGTATTTTGCATATTTTAACTGAAGCATCTGGGCATGCCAGATTTCCCTGCTTTCAAAGTTGTTGACTTTCACTTCTTCAGAATTAACAGATTAAAACCTACCATGGCAGTTACAAGCAGATCCTATTTTTTTTTTCTGTTTAAACACTGATGAAGATGAGCACATATGAAAGCTAAACACATGTGAAAATGAAAATGTTACATTCTTGTATTACAGAAGTTCTTAACTGATAAATCCATATGAGGATCTAGGACTTTGGAAATAACGGGACTAGTAGTGATGGATGCATGCACAAATCATAGCACTTTTAACCCTACACGTTCAGGTACACAAAGAACTGTCTAGCTCCTAATGCAACATAACTTTAAATTCGTATTTTTAATCAAATTTTAAAAGCTAGAAATAGTGTGATGCTCATATGAAAACAAGGGAGGCTCAGATACCAAATTCCTTCTCATAAACTACAGTCGAGGATCTATCATTGTTCCAATGACAAGCAGGGAGAAGTCCACCAGCAGTCATGGGAGCCAAGGAAAACAAATTCTTTAGAACTAAAATTTTCAATTAAAAATACTTCCAGATTTTGTATTTCTAGAAAAACAGATTTTACTGGTGTGAACAAAATGTGAAACAAATAGACACTGATACCGTGTCTTATCCTGTCTTCCAGGCACACCAGCTTAATTATGCCACAACTAAGCTTGTGGAGAACTTAATGCTGTGTCCATCAGTTCTGAATCTGCAGTTTTGAAACAATTCAATGTCAAGTCTCTGCTGAGTTACAAAAATTGCAAGCGAGAGCCAAGTATGTAAACGCAGGAAGTACTCATGGAGGAGGAAGGATGCAAAGAAACAGAAGCTGAAGGACACTCAGAACAGGCTCTCTGCATTGATACTCCTCTGAGAACCAACAGAGAATGAGCACCTTACCCTGGGAAAGCATCGGGAACACAGCCATGATCCCATTAGCACATTTTTAGCACATATGAAAACCAATCCAGAGCATTTTTTAACATTATTCACCTATCTGTCAAGACACTGCCTCCAGCTTTTCCCATCATGCTGATAAGACCTTGCTTGGATCCTCCAAGCAGTACTGAATTCTGTTAAAAATGTAATCTATATATTTCAGTAGTGAAGAACAATCAATTTCTCTCCTTGACTCTCAGCTTTTGCAACTAAATAAATAACAACCTGCAATTCCCAGTTCACAGGTTTTTTCAAGTCCTGCTTCTGGGCAAAACCCCAATACTCTTGGAAACAGGCATGTTCACTTCATAGCATTTAGAAAAAAAAAGATTGTCTGAAATATTTCTATCAAATATCCAGTGCACAATGAAATGAGAATGAAAATATGTTTCTTTCCTTTTCATGCATAAAAAGGGTCAAGATAATTGTGCAGGAAGAGCTACTTGTTTATTTCCAGATTTTCAGAAGTGTCATTTACAATAGCTACTCCACTTTCCATCAGTTTGAAAAATGGGAAATGGATATTAGCACTAAATTCTGTCACAAAATGTTGTCTTTTATAAACAGAAAAATACTGAGAATCACTGGACTACAAGAGAGCAGCATGCAGACTGACAATGAGTATACTTTTCAAAATCATTTCCCACAGCAAAAGAACAACTGAATAGAAGAACTTAGGTATTTAGATGATATCTGCATTTATCTAGGTCTAATTATAACTTCCTACTCATTAATCCCAAACCAATATACTAGCACCAAAATTGCCAACACTCTGGTACAACATTACCTTCACTTTTAAATGCCAGTATGCTCCAACTGGCAGAAAGTCAGAAATGCAGAGAGGAATCAATCGCTGTTAGGAACTAAATACTTACTCTTGAGACAGAAGGGAACTAACTTGCAGAGTGGAGGGGATTATTTGTGTAAATCATGTAAGTTATGACAGCTAAAGTACTGCTTTAATTATAACAGCAGCATTATTTATTTATTCAGCTACCTTCAGCAGATTCTGACCTTTGGTACTTATGCCAGCAATCTGGATTGCTGGGTAACACTGTCCATTGATTAGTTTCGAATGTGGTCTGACTGAACTATTTCTAGAGTAAAACTCCATGGTAAAATAAAATTTGGCTCTAACATAATGTGAAACTTAATCTCTTAAGCACTTAAGAAAAAGTCTGAACAAAAGCTGTAACATTTAATCACTGCCTATATACAAGTAGAAGACAATACTGAAAAACATCCCTGAAAATCAATGAAGCTACATTTGTAAAGCATCAATAGCTGTATTTTTAGTTCACATGTAAAAAATACTCTTTAGAACATAAACATATTCAACACCATTTAAAACTGGATGCTGCTTTATGAATGCTTGCTATTCCTTAACATTCTCAGATAATGTAACAGATCTGGACAGCCTCATTTTCAGGGGTATTACAGTTAACAGAAATTGAAAGTGCTCAGTGCTTCCAAAGAAGTATGTTAGGAAATAATATAAAACATATTTGCTGTAGTTACTGTCAAAAAAACCCCTTCTAATTGTGAAGAAATTCATAAGAATAGCACATCTAGTACAAGTACAGCTGTACAGTCACACTTCATGTACCTATACACAAACATTATTAGATTCAAACTTCAACTTTCTAAAATCAAACTCATCTCCAGTTCACTGCTACCCAGGCACTTCTTACAGAAAGAGCAGGGTCTGCTCATCTCTCACAGCTTCTTGAGTACAAACCCCTATTTCTTTTTTTTCTATTCATTCAAGGAAGAAGTATAAAAGGATGAGTCACAAACTTACACACTGACAACAGAAAGGAACCTCAGACAAGCTGCTACAAGTAAGTAATTACACTTTTTTATTTTTACACAGTACAAAAACATGAATGGAGATCCAAATGATTTTGTATTTCTCAACTACTATAGCTTCAAAAGATGTTCCAGACACTGTTTAAACTTCAGAGTAACATGTCCTTGCAGACAGGAACTTATTCTTTGTCAGAAGTTCTCAAACAGTCTGCTGTCCAATGAGAAATGTTCTATGCTGGACCAGGTCATATTTATATCCCTCATCCAATGTAAGAAGACAAGGACTTCTGAATCTTCTGGTCTCTATCTAAAAACAGTAGTTAATGTCTGAAAGACAAACTGACAGCCCTGTAATATTCTTTATAGATAATATGGATGATAAAATTTAATACATCTTAAGCAAGTTCATGGATCACAACAAATGGTGGAAAGCCAGATACAGCAGAAGGAAGAACCACCATATAGTGAGACCTCAACGTGCTGGAAGCCAACAAGGACTGCATGTGGGTTAATAAAAATAAACCTCACATCCTGCACCCAGGATGGAATTATTCCACATCACAGTAACAGCTGGGGACTGATGGGAGCAGTGTGTAGCTCTGCTGAAGAGGACCAGAGAGCTAACCTGGCAAGCTACCCCAGATCAAGCAGCATGCCCTGGCAGCAATGAAGAGAAACCATTAAACTTTGAAATGCTTCTCAATCCCTACCACAGTAAGTGACTAAAACATCAGTTTGGTGATTAAATACTTATGGTATGGCTGAAAACCCCCCAGGCAATCCCATTTTGTAGAACAGAATTTGACAACAATAATACCATTTGTTTTGACTGCCTCACAATACAGCAGGAAAAGCCCAATAAGCCTAACAAACAAATCCTGGCTTCAGTGCTTCAATGCAAATACTTTATTAAAGTGTAGAAAGCATATTTTAAATTTTCTATTTAGCAGATTGAAAGTCTCCACAGGAACAGTATCTGCAACTGAGCATAATGAGGGTAATAAAAAGTGAAATAAAATATTTTGTCAGGTGTTGCTTAAAACTTTCCAACACACAAAAGGCACAAATTTGCCTCAGAAAGGTATATTTATTCTGCATTTAGAGCAAATGCTACAAAATCCACTTTAAGCTGCACATGAATGTATAGCATGCATAGTGGCAAACTGTATTGTGTAAGTGGTAACTACAATATATCCCAGACCCAGACCGACTCTGGCTGCAAGTACATAGTAACACTTGGATAGATCATGAAACTCATCGTGACAGATCATAACCAGTCCTGTGACAGAAAGGCTCAGGCTTTTCTAATTATAATGCTCCTAATCCCCCATCACTGAATGGTAATAAGGCATAAATTCTAAAAGATTACTGAGAGTGAAAGTGAAACCAAAATATGTAGACTGAGACAGACTGCCACCTGTCTTAAAAGGTGAAGGACTAATTTAAGAATCACCTGCCCTAGTCATGATAGGGCCAGTGCCTACTCCCTTTGACCACGGGTAATTATTCCTACAGAAGATTTCAGTAACACAAAAAGAACAAAAAGCAGAGCCCTGAAGTGGGATTTTGGGATTTGTTTTGATCATTTATTAAGCACATGTACGTCCCAAGAATTCTTGACTGGGGTGTCCTGCAATAGTAGTAATCAACTAAAAAATTTGAAATTTTGGCATGGTTTAGAAGTTGGACATTTGCTGTGGTTTAAGCTTATTCATCCCACCTTATCCTGGACAACTGAAAAAACACCTGCCATAATCTCTCCCTCACCCACAAGAGAGTAATGGAGACAGCAACACTGAGATTTGGACAGTAAATCTCACCTGAGCTGTTTAAAACTCATCTGCTGTTAGGCTATCAAGTTTTGTAAAAGCTAGTCTGTCCTGTGAAGAGATGTTGAACAGTTAACTGGTATTAGAGAAGAAAGTGTCACTTTGTCACTTCTGTCATATTCTCAGAAGGTCTAAGCACTAAGGGTTGTCTTGGCAAAGCACAAACTCCTGAAGTATAGGTAAGGTTATAGTGCCTGCTTCTTCTGGGTTCCTGATGTCTAAACTAAGGAAAGGATAACTGAAAGTAAGGTGAATCAAAAATTGCCAACACAGAGAATAAACAGATGTCTTCCCAGTGAAGTCTACTGATTGTATTCTGCTAATCAACAAATAAGAGTATCATAACTCTTTTCAAATCCTGAGGTAAAAACCCACTAAAAGAAGATAAATGAGGAAGCAACCTGCAAATACTTTAAACATATTATGTCATATAGCTGAAAAGCCAGCCTGTAAGTAAAGAACTAATGTTCTTTGCAAGTTTCAATCTGCTTATCTGTTGAGCCAAACAGAGCTTTAGGTTATTTGTTTTATTCAACAGATGCTGAATTTACTAAATGGGAAACATTAGGCTGAATGAACAAGAAATAATCACCCAGAAATGAAGAATTTTCAATCTACTGATTTTTATGTTGCACTCACAGCCAGGTTTTCCCAAATAGCTTGAACAAGACCTTAGAATGTCTCCCCTTATAAAAACTTAAGTGGCTCATGAGTATTAGTTGATGATAATAAGAAAATTTCCAAAGAAGAAATCCTAGTGGCTTCCTAAATAAAAGCCTGAGAGTCTTTCAGCTTCAGAGACAGCCATTTCTTTGGAGTCCTCTGAAGAAAACCAATGCTACCACCAGAATTTACAGTTATAGATAGCTATGGTATCTTAAAGGACAACACAGGATAATGAGAGGAATAGCACCTCGGGCAATTCTTTTTAGCCAGTCTTTATCAAGTTAAGAGTACTGCTGGCAGTGCTAATTACCAAGGGCGCTGAACTGGAATGAACCCCGCCAGATGGCACTGTGAGCTGGAAAGCCTCAGAATTAGTGGGGTTCTGATCTGCTCTGCTCTTCCCCGTCCCAAGAGTTTAAATAGGAACAGATCTAGGACCAGCTAAGTTCATTACTTAGCTGGGTTATTTTCTGGACACAGAATGGAAGTTAAGTGTATGAAAATTCACTCTAAGTCAGGTTACAATGACTGACACAAATATGCCAAGCACATTTCAATGCTGGACTGCTTCAACAAAAGCAATGCCTCAAACTAACTTCTAAAAAAGTTGCTCAACTTTTTTGGTCTTTAACTAAACTGCTTCTACCTAAATGATTTATATGCTGATCCTATGTACTTTTAATTTTTCTCTTTTCATATTGAATGCTGCCTCTCTCTGGTGATATTGAGGGCGAAAAAATCCTCTGAGTCACATTGGTACTAAACGACCTCAAAGCCAAGAGGAAATACCTGGATTGGGACAAGCTGTTAGTGACAAAAATGAGAGGGCAACAGAAGCTTTGTGCTGCTTTCTAAAAAGAACACAGGCCATCCGTACTTGAAGCCTGAAACATTAGGACCTTTGCTGTCTCAAAAGGCACTGTCTATCAGACACTTTTGCCATGTTTCAGAGGCTCTGTAACAACAGGAAGGCAAAAGAGTTTTGCACCAACAGAAACACACTCTTGCACCACCAGGTTTCTGTTTAACACGAGCTTTTAATTAAAAACTGGATCCTGACATATTCTTAAGCTAGGCTGAAAAAAACCCAAATGGCACAAAGTCAAGTCTTCAATGTCCTAAAACCTTTTGAAACAACTTTTGGAGGGGAGGTGGGGAAGTAGGAGGACTTATCACAATGTTAACAAATGGATTCACAAACATGTTAAAGAAAAATGTTTCTTCCTCTACTCCCTAAGCTTTTCTAAAATAATCCAACTTGCCATAGTAAGTAAATTCCAGGCCAGAGCAAAAGTTTTGCCGAATAAATTTTAATAATAATAATACAAATGTTACAATGAATTTTAACTTTTATAAAACAATGAGGGAAGAAAGGTTTTACTATTTTGCTAAATTGCAAGTTTTTAATTACTTAAATGATGTTTTCTGCTAATTTTTGAACTAGAAAACTTCACTGCTTTGCCAAGTCGTCCTTCACATCTCACAAGTCTTTTGAAAATTTACACCCAGAAGATGGCTTTATATATTAATTAATTCTTAAAAAATCATCCTAATATGAGATTTAGATACTCTGATAGCATACAGTTACAATACTGTTCATTAGACTGTATGAACACATTACCCTACCATCCTTTAAAAAAAAAAGTATCAATATTTATCTTCAGGCACTTTTCTGGGGTGTTTTGGTATCCACATAATGCAATGGGTAACTTCAGCTGTGGCATCCACTTAAGAACAGTAATCTCAAGGAAGTGCAGGACCCTAAACAAGATGTAAATG
This sequence comes from Fringilla coelebs, assembly GCF_963513975.1. Classification (NCBI taxonomy): domain Eukaryota; kingdom Metazoa; phylum Chordata; class Aves; order Passeriformes; family Fringillidae; genus Fringilla; species Fringilla coelebs. Next base: position 130,140,021 of record NC_140028.1, read on the forward strand.
TAGATGAGATTCTATTAACTGAAACAGCTGCTGTTATAAAGTTGTATATAAGTTTACACTATGATTTTAGTATCAGTTTCCTATGAATGAAAGCACAGGATGTGATATGTTTTGCTGACACAAACAAAAGACAGACTTAAGGAAGTGCACAGAAAATTTGATCTCTGGTGTTTTAAGTCAAGCTATCAAATGATCATATCTTAGTAACACTTAATAGCTGAACAGTAAGTGGTAGAGGCTGTGACAGCCAGACTAATACATAAAATTTTTGAGCTCCAAAAGGAGACACAACCCTACCTATCATGGTCTTGATGTGTAACAACATGATGCTCCTTCATCTTAATGGAAAGCTGTCAAAATTCAAAGTTTTCAGATATTGTGTTAAAACTTAAGAATAACTAATAAAACTAAGCCACTGGTGGCATGTGTTAGACTAAATTAGGTAGGGTACACATGATACATGACACCAACCAAATGGAAGGTAGATTGCTGTGTGTTTCTACCACCTTAAGGCATACACAGCAATCAAGACAAAGCTTGTGCTCAATAAATCTGATCAGATGAAGACACAGGTAAAACAAAAGCAAACAACTAACAAACAATCAAAAATGCCTGGAACATGCAAAAGGTATCACATCTTAAAGCCCTTGGAACAGATTAATAATTGCCTACAAAACACACTTGATAGAAAAATCATTAGAGAGATGCCATAATTAGTACAATATTTCATAAAGGTGAACTCCTTAGCAAGTTTCTGCATTGACATTTTTTGTAAGATTGTACAATTACAACTATGTTTAAGATTTTAAGTCTTTTTCACAAGACTGATGAATTCAGCCTTGTGAAACAAGTTATCTTCTGAAATTAAAAGGCAGATACTGCCCTCCTGAGCAGAAGGCAAAAAGCACTTAAGCATTAAATCTATGCACTAGGTTGCAATTTTATATCTGCTATTTCTTTCAATATTGTGTTTGATTCAACAAAACTGTAGGGTTAGGCTTTACATTTATGGCAGTTGATTTCTACAGACCCAGAGAAGTCCAGTGGGTTACAAACAGGATCAACTTTTCTCATTCTTACCTCCAGAATCATACTTCATTAACTGTTCACAATTAAATATTTAAATAAACCATAGAGATGAATATGCCACAGACCACAAGAAATACAAAAAGTAATGGATTTTCACTGACAGTGAGCTTCAGTCAGGCTTATGAAAAAAATAAACCACAAACATTTCTTTTACAGCATAGTAGCAACTTAGAGGCTAAATATAAGCATTAAAACATTAATCTCTACAGAATTTCAATTTCTGGAAAGCAGCAGAGTCATCAGACATATATCAGTATGTATCACCAAAATAAATTTACCAACAACCTGAGCATTGCTTATGTCTAGGTTCAATTTATTTCTTCTTAAAGCAACTGGCTTAACACCTGTTCTTTAATAAGTATATAGTTGTATCAGCTGTTTGACTAAATATAGTTAAATCAACAGCTGGAGACGCCTTTGATTAATCCCTTGGAGTTCTTACAGGGTACTATTTTAAGAAAACAACTGCAATACAGTAACACGGTTAAGCATATAAGCATATTAATTCCACTATATTTAGGTCTTAAAAAATACTCAGTTCAGAAGAAATGTCTTACAGAATAGTTACAGCCTAAAAGGCAAAGAAACAATGTAATTAAATACTAGAAGCAGTCAGGTTGTTAGCAAATTTCTGCCTTGTTCTGTAACTTTCTTCCCATGCTACTCTTCTTCCCCAAAAAATAACCTTAGGAAAACATTCCTGAGACTGTAAGGCAGTGAAAAAGTGAGTCTACCTTTTCCTTGAGCCCAAAGCAAGGCTAAATTTCAATCTAAATTTTGGTAAAAACTGAAATAAAATGGATAGAGGCGAGCCTGGTTCTGGTAAAAGAGAAATTATTTTCATATCTCCTATGTCCTAATTTTTCTTCTCAATTATCATTTTCTTTGTATTAAACACATGTAACTGCAATTTATCACATCCTAGAATACAGACTTTAGCCCTCATTTTTAACAGGAATCTGAGAAGGGAAAGAAATTATATACCACACAGAACTTCATAGATGAGCACAACAAGCCTGGTATTTCAAACAGGGTTTCTCTAAAAGCATTTTAAACTCTAGGTAAGAGCAGTCCTAAATACTTTATGGTCTTTTGACTTTAATACCACTGAAAAAACTTATTCACTTTGTGACAGAACATTCTTTATTATCAGCATAATAAAGATGACAAATCAGAGTAATTTTTTTCAAGAAAAGTTTAAACAACTTCTACTACCACAAAATAACACTGAGCGCTTAATGAAAACAAATTTTCTTCTTATTGGTTCTAACTTCCCAATTAATATGAAAACCCGTATAGAGTAATTAACAAAGGATATTGACACAATAAAATTTAAAGTACCATATAAATGTTATATTTAATTCAGAAATACACAAAAATCGTAACCTATGGCCATCTGTGCCTGCCAGTTGGAAGGCAACTCTAAAAATACAAAAGTATGCAGAAGCATCAGTTGCCAGTAACTCCACACAGTGCTTGTCAATCAAATTACTGGCAACTTGCAAGTTTGTATGTAACACAGACACTTCATTCTAAATCTTATTAATTCTTACATGTTAAAAAGTTAGAGTTGACATTTTTCATTTTAATAAAGATTGAACTATTAACACTAAAACTATGAAAAGAGAACATAAAAAGCTTTGACAAGTAATGATTCTCATGTTTCTAACAATGGTATCCTAAAAACAAATTACTTACACTATAGTTGATTTTGAGCATTACCAGACTCATTTATGTTTTTGCTTACATGCATTTATGTAAGAAATAACTATAAGCAAAATCTATATGTTTTCAACGGAAGAAAAATCCCCAGAATAAATTCACTTTCACTTGTTTTAGAGCATTCTGTACATTACTTCAAGTGGGTTTCTAGTAAAACACTTGAAATCCATTTTCCTCACACAACTAGTTATATGGACATTATGGTCCAAGTTAAAGAGGTGTTCTTCCCCAACCTAAATCGATGAAGATAACACCTAAAAATACAGACTTATTTTAGGGAGTATGGAAAGAGTGAAACAGTATCATAAATTATCATAATTGATAGTCATCTTACCACATTACATCAAAAAAATGCAGTTTTTATATAATCCTTTTGTTGCACAGATTAACCCAGCTCCTTTGTATACAGTACAGTACTGAACTAGAGTATATGTCTATTTATTTGTATTTTTTAAAATTAGCTTTATATTGTGTCTAATCTGGCACTGTGAAATCAAGTATTTGAATGAGATTTTCCCCACACAAAGGATTATCTTATTGCAGTTGCTTGGGAAGAATAAACTTGTATCTATTTCCTCCATTCTCCCACCACCCCAATATGTGCTGCAATGAAATAGTTACATGGGGAGGAGCAGGAGAGAGGTAAAACAGAACTCCTTTATTTCTCATTTAGTATTTGCTCACATCAGCCCATTACCATCCAGATAACAGCTATAATGCTATTAAATAACATAATTCTGTTCCTCAAGTTATTCTTACCTTGTTTCAGGTAAAACCCAAGAATTTTACCTACCCAAGTTGACCACATTAGAAAAGCACAACTTGGGTTAAAGAAGTCCTGAGAACAAAAAATATTCCAAAATTGGGATTGTAGGCAGAAATCAATTTTGGGGGTCCTCCTCCTGTTTCAGGATACGAAAACAACACTGCTGGCTACTACTGAGAAATGCAGGATCCCTTCCTGACTTCAAAGCAGATCACACAGTATCACCTCTTTCTTTTAGTCACTGGAATATTCTGTAGGCTACTTTTACAGCCCTGTAATGAAAAGGAATTAAAAATTCCTCCTTTCTGCCAATGGGAAAGTGTGTGAACTTTCCTCTACCATCTTTCATGCTGTTAAGACTTGATGAATTTTCTGCCAGTCTGTTCTTTCAGACTGCCAAAGTGTCTCCGATAAGAAGCCCTATACCTCAATTCATTAACCTCTCCCTAAGGCAGTATCATCCATGAGCACACAGAAGGCACACTCTCTCCAATGCAGGTCATTTACACAATATCTAACTGTACACCTGAAGAATGCTACTTACTACCAGCTGGACTTTGCTTCAGCAATGTAAGCAGAGCAGTCCAGATAATTTTCTGCCCACCTTGCAGACTATGTACCCAAGCCACCTATCTCCAGTTTGTACAAAGAGATCTAAGAGATCTAAGAGATCACATCAAATGCCTTCCTAAAGTCAAGGTAAACAACATCCACCATTCTCTCCCCACCTATTGAGACATTCAGCTTATCACAGAGGACAATTAGCTTGCCCTTGATAAACTCCAATCGTGCTCTTGGCCTTTCTGTGCCTGAACATGGGTTCCAGGAAGATCTGCTCCATCGTCTTCCAGACACGACAGCCAGGCTGACCTGACTACAGATCCTGATACTCCTTCTCACCCTCCTTGAATATGGAGCTGATGTTTGCTTTTCTCGTCCTGCTTCACTTGAAATTTCTGAAGGCAATGACCTTTCAAAGATGAGTAAGGAAACAGCCTTGTAACAATACCACCCAGCTTATGCAGGATGCTGGGACGCACTATACTCAGTCCCATAAATGTTTTTACATCAAAATTGCTTAAGTGGTCCCCATTTTGACCTGTAGAGCAGATAATACATCAGCCTTCCAATTCTGCCATTAAACTCAGGGACCTGGAAAGCCCAAGGACAGTCCTTACCACAAAGAAGCAAAAAAAAAGCCTTGAGTGTTGCTTCCACATCCTTTTGCACCAGATTTTATTTTGAAGTCTAAGCCTCTTCACCACGTTTGCCACCCACTTTAGTACAGTACTGTGTACATACAAACACACATTCTTTCCACAGCTAATAATGTAAATACTGAGTGACAGAAGCTTTGTGGAAGACTGAATGACCACCTACTTTGAGAGTAAGCCATTAAAACAAATAACACTAAGTCAAATTTTTCTACTCATTTGTAACATGAAATGATGATTGTACCCTAACCAAGTCTTTAGTTTGCTTATAAGACGATGTCACACAGTGTCAAAAGTCTTTAACACTTTCAGCAAGTTCTGTGGGATCAGCCCTAGTTACCTAAAAAGGGTCTCCTATCAACAGTTGTGCAGATCCCCAAGGACCTTAATGTTGATCATTCATTCAGAGAAGTCTGTTTCGTTTAAAGAGCAGTCTTTGCCAGTCTTTTGACACTCCCTAATGAGTATACACAGAGTCTTACTGACAACTGCAGGATAATTGCAGCTGTGGTTACAGTGTATTATCAAGCATCAATGCGCCTTCCAGGAGGCCAAGGTTGGGGATAATCAACTGTTTCTCAAAAATCATGAATACTGATGAGAATCCCACAACAAAAATCTTGACACATCTACAGAAAATTGTAGTCAGACAACTACAACATCCTGTGGGATCCTAATCAATACTCCATTCCAGCTCCCATAGTTCCTCCTTCCACAACACACTGCAATTATTCAACTGCAAATTCTAATCAATTAACTACAAAAAACTACCATTTCTAGAGCACGGGGCTTTAATAATGCAACAATACTGCAACACATAAATAATTGCATGGAGAGGATCTGTATCTGAAGAGGCTTTGCCCAGACTTCTCTAGGTAGCTAATGCAAAAAAACTTGAATGACAAAAGCATTTGTCATTTGTGCTCATGCTTCAAGAAAGGGGCTGCAGCCCAATGCATGATTGTCCTGATCAGCAGAAGTCCTGCCCTGCCCAACAATGCTTATTTTTCCTTCCTCCTGCATGGTAACATTTAGTCATTATACTAAATGAAGAAGAAGAGTTTATTAGATATTGGCTGAGAAGGGCTGACAAAAGTATTTTTGGTTGTTAAAACAAGTATAAACTATTGATTTACTTTAAGTCTCTATGCACTGTTTACATTATCCTGATTCATGTAAATTTAACTTTTTCATCCTAAGAGGAAACAATTTAGTTGCATTTATGTAGAATACACCTACATTTTTCCTCTCCACATTGTCCTCTTTAGTAAAAATGTAGCTGTGGCAGAGATATTTAAAGATCAAAAATGGAGAGAAATAAAACCCAACAGGTAGAGAAAAGATGTAAAGGCACAGCAAGATCTCAAGAGTTGTGTTTGCATCTCATTTCTCATTAACCAAGAAGTCTGAAAGAAAGAGGCACCTTTAGAATGAACAGGCTATGTCTAATTAAGGCTTTATTAATAACCAACACCAGATTATAATTTTTTTCAACTTGACAAGCGCCAACTGGCACAGAATCTGAGAGGTTACATCTTTGTCAACAAGACAAACAGCCTTTCAGATTCAGATCAACTGTTTAAATTCAGTTCATGCTAAGGAGGAACTGATAGCCATTCCTTGTTAATAAAAACAAGTTATGAGATGACTTCCATCCAGTTGTCAATGCAATCTTTTCAGGAACATTGTGTTCAGTTGTCAAAAGCCAAAATTCTGGAGAATTTCAATACATTTTAAGCAATTATTCATATGCATTTTGGCCACCTCTGTGCTTAACCCCACGTAGAAACTGAACAAAACTTAAATTTTTATTTTAAGTAATGTTTATGGTTTTGATCATTTTATTTTTTATTAATTGCAAATATTTTAGAACAAATCAAACTCATTTTTGCTTCACCATTTTTCCACCTAGTTTATATCACTTTTAGATTAATTCCCACCATGTGGCACGTCTGGTACTGAATGGACAGAGAATAAAGCCCACAAACTGCAGCTTGTGAGAGAGAGACAGATCTGCAAGGAGCTGGGCAGACAGGGAAGAACCAACTGCATGAAATTTCATGCTCAGTGTGCAAGGCTTGACAGGCTTGTACTATTTTGACAGGCTTTTATCACTTTTTACAAGCTGCTGAGTTATGAGAAAAGCAAGTTCACAAAGACAGTGATATTGCTCACAAAACTGCACTTGTCTCTGGAGTCTTGTTTTTGTTCTTTGTTTGTTTGGTTTTTTTTTTTAAGAAAGCTAAATTGAATTCTTAGAATATATTCCAAATAATAAAGAAAATCTAACACATCCATCTTTAAGGAGTCGTGTATCAGGACATCCTTTACTTCTTTTAACACAGCAAATTAGGCTAGCTAACACAGCATACAACTGAACAGACCCAGACAACGTTTTCTTATCATTGTTATTGAGCATTACCTTTTATAGTAAGACATTTCTCCTATACACCTTTTACTTGAAAATATATATCCTCAATGCAAATACATAGGTTTTATGTAAAACCGGTTACCTCCCTTAGACAATCTAAATGGATTTAGAAATACTTAAATATTTTCCCCTTGTTTTGTGGTTGGACACTGGAGCTTTCTTCACAGAGAAGAGTTTAATGACAAGTAAAAAGGTTAGCAAACAAAGCCAGGATTAAGGGATAACCTCTTCTATCAAATCACAGCCTACCATTGAACTCAGATTTGAATAAAATGTTATGTAACTTACTCTGCTTATTCTCCGGAACACCTGCTTTATCAATATTTGCAAATAAACACGTTCAGTGCCAGAACAATCCCATCTACTCCATCTCTTTAACTCCACCAATCTTCTTGGGTCTTGCTTGCTATCATAGTTGCTATCATAATTTCCTGTAATTTTGCCTCAGCAGCACAGTTTTCATCAAATCTAGGCTTTCCTCTAAAAATATCACAAAAATGGTATATATTCTCTTTACCATTATTATGTCACATTGTAAAGAATTTTAAAATTTCTTCATGTTTTGAGATTTAGAAGCATAGTCCAATAGACCACCTCTTTGTTTTGCCATGATGTTACAACTGGGATTTGATCGCTCCCTCACTACCTTCAATTTAGCGTTTGGTATCTAGAGTCTCACATTCCTTTGCCCAGCTGACAACTGTTGAATTTTTTCCATCTGGAAGCTTGCTGGGGCTCCTTTTTAGAAGAGGAGAGAAGGAGGAGAACTCATTCCATACGTCCAAGAAACTAAGAATTCTAAGAAATTTGAACATTTTTATTAATTGTTCAGTCTTTTCTGCACGAGTTGTAGGAAAGGTAGTTATAAATGTTGGCATCTCAAGAAATCACAGGAAAACAAAGATTAAGGTTTCCTTCAATAAACAGGAACACCAGAACCATCAACACAATAGGGTGTGCCAACTCTTTGCAGTCAACAGACAAGCACCTCCTCAAGATAAATTTCAAGAACTATTTCTGTTTCAGAATAGCAGTTAAAAGATCAGTTGTGTTTTGTTGAACTGTGGTGCATTTATCATACCAAATTCAAAGTGACACAGTAGCATGTATCAGTAACAAAATTATTTTGAAACAAATACTTGAAATCTCTCTCTGTGGGGCAGATATTCAAGACATAGCTTTCAGACCCTAAATTAGGATTTCCAACAATTGTGCTGCTAGTATATAATCTTATGTTGCAATATAAGGTAGTTCAACAAAGTTGGACCTACTTCGGCAACCTTATTTTCTTTTGTCCTCATTTTCATCAGATTTTTCACTATTCCAAACTCTAAAATGCAAAGGTATTCTACAGTTAATACCTTTGTACATCAGTATTTAAAAGCACCGAGTTCTCTGGTTATTCCCTGTCAGGAAAAACCACAGGATTTCCTGGCAACACCTACCTATGCCAAAAAGTCCAACTACCTTGGAGTATCAGATACACTTTACTGAAAGTCCTTAAGAATGAATCTGTGGTGGTGATCAAGCTTATTTCCAAGTAAGTACCAACAAACAAACTTTTCTAGATTCTAGTTATAATAGAGAAACAAATTTTGCAGTCATCTCTGTTTTGCTCTTGCAACACACATACTAAGAAAATAAGTAGTTAGAAAGAAGACCACAGAAATGAAGGAGAGACTCACGGGAAAACGAAGAAAGTCTTGAAAGTAGGCAAAGAGCAACTCTCTGCTTTCTTTTCTGAAATTCCTTCTCCTTACACAATGAACAAGAAAACATTTAAAACATTTTAAACTGCAGTTTTACAATGCCATTTCTTGCCTTTACGGGACTACTAACAATACTGTGTTGACTTGCTCTATTTTTGTGAAATTCACTAGTATTTTGGATTAAAGAACAATTCTGTCTAAACTGGCAAAATAATAAGGATTATTTTGAAGTGATACTTCTCTGCATTCACAGAAGAAAACACATATAAATTACAACTTGTTCTACCTTGCACCACCATTGGAAAGCAGAGAGCTACTTTAAAAACTTGAATAAAAGAGTACATTGATAATAACATCTAAAACCAATAATCAAGCCCTGTATGAAAAGCAAGGACAGATCTCTGGAATGAGGGAAATAGACATCAAAACAACAATATGAAAAAAACCCACTCCCAGAAACAGGAAGACTTCTAGTAGTTTCAATTTGAGAGTTTGAAATCCCAGATTTCAGTTGAAGTACCTTTTTTTTTTAACAAATACCCAATAGAGTTGATAAAAATTTGAACATGTGAGAAAAAAATTACAATTTCTTTTTATTTTTTCAAAGCAACAAAAAAAAAAAAAAAAAAGAACACTGAGTAATGTTTATAATGAAAATATACACATGTAATTCCACATAATTTCTATTATTTGCATTTAAAATTGACAGAGATGCAGACTGGAGTGAGCAGATTGAAATGATTGTAAATGAAAGGAAGTCAAACCTCACAAGTTCAGAAGGACCTAGGAAAAAAACAGCTTTGCAGCACAACAAAAGAATGCCTAGGAACTAGATACAAATAAGAACAGATTTCTGAGGATCTTCATGTGCAAGAAAAATAGTTCCTTAAAATAAATTGTTCATTATAGTATTTTTTCAGTTTCACTGTACTCTCAAGCCAAAGCCTTCCCATACCTTTCCAGGAAACTCTTGAAAGATCCAGTTGGTTCCTGTCTTGTCCATTAATACACACCAGCATCTTCAGATATAGACAAAGCACCACTGCCATGCTGTGAACTTTTAACTCAAAAAGCTTCTTCTGTCCATAATTTATGAAGAGTGACCACAATGACTAGGGCTTTATGATGAAATCAGCACTTCGTGATATGGCAAATACGACTTCTTTTAAGAGAAAAGCAGAGTAGGAAAATACAGACTGAAAAGTAAATTTTTCCTTCCATAATTCCTTATTTTTTTGCTCAAGTTATTTGAGACAGACAGGATAAACAAAATGAACAGTCTACACTTGAAAGCAAATGATGATGTGTTAATAGCCCAGCTAGTTAATGACATGTAAGTTTTAAATCTATTTCATTTGACTGACCCTTAATCCCCATACATAACTGTCTTAAATCACTTAAAAGTTGAATTTGATGATCCTCGTAGGTCCCTTTCAACCCAGAATATTCAGTGATCTGTGACTTCAGTGATGAAAAACTCTTTAATAACTACTGTGATACTTCTTTTTTTCCTCTTCAGGTAAATTACAGGGAGTTAAAAAAGACTGTGTTTTACACTCAATCTACACTTTGAGTTCTTCTGGGGGATTTAAATTAGAGCTTTAATCACTGAGTCACATAACTATTCCATGTTTGCTTGAGTGTTTTATTTAAAAAAAACTCAACATATCGACAACTTTCCTTGAGACTTCTGAAACTACTCAGTCCAAAGAGGCTAGAGATGGGTGAGGATTTTTCTCCCCTCAAAAAAGAAAGACATAGAAATGCAAACAAACATTCCCAGACTCTTAGACAATGCTATTTTAATAATACATATCATTTTCATCTTCAGCCATCTGAAATATTTACATGCATGACCAGATGACAAAATACGCAATTATTTCTTTTGACTATTCAATTTGTGAAGATAACTTGCCAAATTAGTTATACAACCTGTAATACTTGTCCACTGAGAGCCATTAGAGCTTCCCCAGCCGACATCACTGTTCCATCTGCTCAGTGATTTTCTGGTATAGATCAAAAGCAGTATCAACCTCGGTTCTCAAGTGTTTAAACTAAACCGACTCACTAATTTCTTCAGGTTCTCAAACAATTACACAGTTTCTTAGAACACTGCAATAATGTATTTCAAACATTCATAAAAGCTTTGAAAAACAAAACACTAAATTATGTATTTCTGACATTAGACCTGAAATCCTAGACCAACCCAAGAGAACTTACAAAGTGTATTAGTATCTTTCCTTTGTTCACCCCTCCCATAGGAAAAACAAGCATACAACTAAGGAGTGCCCGTTGCTCACTAGAAATTTAAACACTTACTTAAATACTTTGCCAACTAAATTTCAGTACTGTAAAATGGATCATTCCATAAAACTTGCTATTGATGGCTTCATCTCAATTTTGCCAATTATAATAGCTGTGCCTTTCATGTGCATCTGTGTGCACAGAAATTAAAATATTTTTATAAATTTCAAAAGCTTTACACCAAAATACCCTCAACCACTTTCTGACAAGGGCATCCAATCCGTGGTTTTATTCTGAAGCTATCAAACTACTCTCTGTAGTTTTAAAAGTTGATCAAAAGTGTCCCAAACTATAATAGGAAAAGCCGGTTACTAAGCTGCTAAATACATACATGAAATTAAAATACCCAACCCAACTACCATAAATAGTACCCTTTCTAATGTTAGATGAGCTTTCCAAGCAAACTGATGCACACAGGAATCCACATGTAGTATGCTGTGTCAAGATCTTCAACCACCAGGCTCCGTAGTCCTTTTTTAAGACCAGATACACATTCACTATCTCAGGCCACCAACAATATTCCAAATATCCTCAGCAAGGCACAAAACACATTTGGTGCATTTCTAATGTCACTGTGTTTTAGGGCACTGATCAACCTTACAGCACACATCTATATTTCTGTTGCTGGCACACATCTTCTCCCTTCCACTTTCCATCACAGTCAACACTGTTTGCCTTAACTAGCCTTTCTAACACACTCTTCTTGCTTCCATAATGACATCACGAGATAAGATAAACAAATGGACTGTTTGGGCGAGAAAGGAGCTCTATAGAGGAACTGAGAGATCATTTTCCATGGAAGGGAGACAGACATTTATAGAGGCTGGGTTAATATTCAGCAGATTTACTCACGGCAAAAGAAAATGAATGACTGACTACAGGTCTGGAAAAAGGAGCATGAAATTTACTAACTTCGTGCCTCCCTTGCCCTTGCAGACTTGTAACAGACAGAACAACAACATATGGCGCAAACTGCTTCATAATGCAGACTTGGGTGTAGTCTCTGAAGATCAGCAGGTACACATGAATATTGGTGAGCCTCCATCAAGAGTTTTTATTCCAATTTTCAAATTATGTACTGGTAAAGGCTATGTGTTCACACTGAGACCTGTTCTGCAGGCTTGAGTACACTTAGCACTATTCAATCAAAGTAAGATTCACAACAGAGCTTCTCATTTCCAGTAACAATAAAGGAGGACTCAGAAGAAAATTAATTTGCAGAAAATCTACTTTTAATACACTTTTCTGTAAAAGATCTATGTGGGGGGGACAGTGTCTTAGAAGTCATCAAGAAGAAGTTCCATTGTAGATAAATTCACACAAAAGCAAATGCCACATTTGCCTACTTGATATTAGAAAACAACCAAATGGTTGCTTTACAAGCAAGTTCATATGGTTTAATATGCAGACCCTGAGATTTAGCAGTGCTGACTTTACAAGGAAAAAACCAAATGAAACCAGAATCCAGATCTCAATTGTGAATAGTAACTCCACTGTTAGCAATGTACCAGCCACCTTCATGGCAACTGCTAGGCTCTTTTACCAGATTCACAATTACCTACACTCATGCTGCAGTTTATGGAACATCTTATTTAAAGTTTGTAATTTCAGGTGGATGGTTTAAGGTGTCCGCAGTATAGCAACACCTGCCCTTTTTGGTACAATAACAACATCTACTTAAACACATTTTCTCAGTTACTTTATTTTAATAACTCTCAAGTGACAAAGCTCAAAGGTTTTCTGGATGCTTGTTGCTGTGATTTGCAGAAAATATACACTGGAGCCAAGCAATTTTAGGAGATGCACTTATTACACTATTGTGAATGTGCTTGAAAACGAGAAAAGCAGCTGCAGGAGCAACTCCTGCTTCCATTCTCTACTAACAAAATTTCTTCTTTTCTGCTTTTATCAGTGACATTTGTCACTGAAAGATTGTGACCTAATCTCTGCTATACAGCACATTTTTACATTCACATGTAAAAAGGGGGGAAATGCAACATAGAGCACAAACAAAAAAATCTGAAAAAACTCACATTGCTTTTATAGTCCCTTTTCACATAAACCATGTATAGCTTTAAAGAGTGATAATGACTTAAATCACAGGGGACATTTAAAAGCATAGAGTACCAAAGTCTTCAGGCAAAAACTTACAAGAACAGCATTAGGTTTTAGTCAGAAAAGACTAGAACAATAGTGAAAGTTATGACGGTACTCTTAAAATACAGAATAAATTAGTAAACTGTACGTCTTTTTTCAAAGTTTGAAGGAAGCCACTGAATTCCTGCTAGAGTCCTGTCTTTTGGTTCAATTTTCAGTAATTTTTATTAATTTTTCTGCGTTAATCCCAGGCCAAAATAAGCAAAAAAAATCTAAATTCTTTATTGTGCCTTATAATACTGGTAAATCTACTTCAACCATTTTCTTTATGAACTACTTTCTAATTTTCTGCAAAAAGAATTAGCCAGTCTGTGACAGAATGTACTGCCACCAGGATCTAATTTGTCCCAGTGCCTTTTATGAGTACTATATAATGTGCAAACACCACTCTTGCACTAAGCATTTAAGGAACAGGTTTTTCTATATAAGCATAAAACTCCATCCAGGAGATTTTCCCAACAGACATTTTGAAACACACTAAGTTTTTTTTACTAGTACAGCAAAATACCTATTCAATACTTTGCAGATGAACTATATCCTTTCTATAGTCTGCATAAATAAGATGTGAAAATGTTTCATAGTTTCATCTTTAGCTTGTCTTCGTTTTGCCTGTACTATTAGCTCCTGCCAAGTTACATGCATATCTTTAGCGTGAATGACTGACCAACTTCTAAACTCTTATCATTTAGCTATGACTACAGGAAGGAAATAGATGATACCTAACGTCAAAACACTAATTTTATCTAGAATGCCATTAATTAGCTTATCTCGTTGACCACACTAAAGCTTTCTTTGAAGTTAAAAAGAGTTCCTCCTGAAGTGTAGTCTGGTCTGCTGCCCAGAAGGCGAAACGCTGTGCAGCCGCTGTGTACTGAACCACGCTTAGAATAAAAAGATAAACTCCCCGCCTAACCCTTGGGTTAGCCCGCAGAGCAGCGTCTGAGCCGCCTGACAGTCCCGAGGCGGTGACGGCTGCGCGCAGCTCCGCGGGCACCGGGGGTGCCGGCGCACACGGCGGGGTCCCGCGGGTGAGTCACGGCATTCCCCGCCCGCCGGCACGGGCAGCGCGCCGCACCACTGGAGGCACCGCTAATCCCCTGCCTCCTAAGGCTCTCTCACGGCATTAGTTCCACACTGAGAACAGCTGCCGGTTTCATAAACTTCCTTAAAGGTTCACAGGGTTTCCCAGGCTTATGAGGTAAACGGGATTCGCGCCTCGGCTGCGAAGGGTAATGAGGTTAAGGCTCCTTCTCCTCTTCCTCCTTGGCTCATCCTCCGTCCGGCGCCGCAGCGGGCGCTGTCCGGGCTGTCACCGTCCGGCCCCGTGACTGGCACCTGTGGCATGCCAGGTGTCGGGGGCCGGTGTCGCCGGGCACCGGCACCCACCGCCCGGCCCGGAGCGCAGCCCGGCCCCGCGGCGGGCGGGGGAGCGCGGGGCGGGCGGCACAAAGCGCCTCCTCCGCCCGCGGCTTTGTTCGCGGCGGGGCCTCGCGCCAAGCCCCTGCCGCAGCCCCGCTCCGCCGCCGCACGGCGCGGCTCGGCCCGGCCCCGCTGACAACCTCCCTCGCCCTCACCCCGCTGCCTCCCCGCCACGCCACCGCCTCCTCCTCCTACCTTAGCTTTCCCAGCCTCCAGCTTCTTCAGCCGCTCCTCGTCCTCCATGGCCTCTTTGCGGGAGAGTAGGGTGTTACCGGCAGCAGGAGGAGGAGCGCGCCCCGCGCCCTCCCCTTAGCCGGGGCGCACACGCTCGCTGTCCGGTCCGGTCCGGTCCGGTCCCGTCCCGCCTCACAGCGACGACAGCTGCCGTGGCGGGGCCACCGGCGCCGCCATCTTCAGCTCCACGTAAACACGCGGCCGGGGAAAGTGACGTCTGGCCGCCTGCTCCTCCTCCCGCCGCCGGCGGCCCTTCCTCCCCGAGCCCTGGACGCTCCCGGCCCCTCTGCTCGCCGGCGACCCCCGCCCGCCCGGCTGCCGCCGAGTCCCGCCGGAGCCGCCCCTGGAGGAGCGCGTTTGACCCCTGCAGGGCGGCGGCGGCGCCGGGGGCAGCGGGCGCGGACTGCACCGGTGGGCACACCCCCCTCCACACCCCCGTCCACACCCCCGCGCCCTGCGGGCAGAGGCGGGGGCTCCCGCTGCCCACAAAAGAACAGCACCGCCGAGGCGGCCGGCGCTCGCTGGACTGCGACACGGGGCTCTGAATGGGCAGCACCTGAGTTCTGCTGCCCCGCCAATCCCGTGTCTCTGGCCAGAAGGCTAATTCTGACAGTTCTGGTTTTCCAGGTGCTGTCCTGCTCCGGCGCGCGGCTCGCACAATTGCAGGGATCCTACAGCTCGATCTAAGGCTTGGCAATACAACGAGCTTCCCGAGCGTGTGCCGCAGACTGTGTAAGGATGACAACAAAGGATGTGTAGCCCCCTCTCTTAAAATTACTTACCATGCACTCGTCGTGCCAGACGGGCTGGAAGAAGTGTGTTAAAAGCACAATGGGGAATATGGCACGTGGCAATTAAATGCTCATACAATTTCTATACCTCAGCAAATACAGAGCAATATTCTGAGATAATTTAATAGTCTACTTAATGTGCGCCTTGAAAGGCTAATAGCACTTTGTATCACGTGGTCCTATTGTGCTTTTTCTTTCAGTTCCCCCTGAGGTGGGTTCCGTTTGTGATGGCGCGATGGATGGCACAGGCTTACACACAAAGGAAGGAAAAAGGCTTCCCTGGAACGTGTACCAGCTGCAATGGGAACGGATTCCTTATTCTGCATTTGGAATCATGCTGCTTTACTAAATGCAAAACTCAAAAGTCTTTCGGAATTAACTTAGATCTCAGCTTTGCTGATCTTTTGAATATGGTTCCTTTAGTATACATTCTTTCCTTGCCTGAATTTTCCAGCAAAGACAGGGTACACCCAAAGCCCCAAACAAACAAAAATACAAAAGAAAACACTATTTGCACAGTATTACTGACCAGGAACAAGTTTTTTAAAAAGTCAATTAGGTGTCCTAGCAACAAAACACCCATATTACTACCAAAGTAAACTAAACCTACAATCTGACATTTTAAAGGATTTTCCTTTCCTCCTCCATTACATTTAATGGAAAAGTCTGAAATATGTGCATTCCTGTGTTTACAAAACACTGTTCTCAACCTTTAGTCAAAAAGGAATGTATACCATTTATGTAAAAAGAAAACACCATTCATCATAGGGAATGAAAAATGTCTGCATAATCTGTTGTTTTATATTTGAAGCAAGACATTTGTTTCAGGTAAAGTTCTCAGACTTTGCCATTTCACTACAGGAAAATCATGCTATAGAGGAAAGCAGGAAATGAATGAGAAGAATTAATTAAATAGGAAAGATTTTTATAGGAGCATAAATTTGAGTTCATTTCTTAAAAATATGTTCTAAGTCAGAAAATTGAAGTACCTCCTCAAAGCCTGTACAAATAGAATTTTTTTTTCCCAGTGACTACAAAGGCCCAGAGACCCCTGAGGGAAAAATAAATCCCCATTTCTGTGTCAGTGACACTCCTCTTGACTGTTAGAGCCCCCTGTAATAGAACTAGCAATCAGATGTCAGTAAAATTTCACACACACATGACACTTAGATAATAATTTATCAGTAAATATCCCATTTAGAACATAATTACAAACTTTCCAAATCCTATAATTAAATGAGTTCTTGAGATAATGCTTAGAATTGATGGGCCTAATTTTCCTTTTACTTACAGACTTATATCCATGTAATTCTATTGGATTTTAGCTTAACACCTAATTCATGACTATGAAAGTCATGATAACCATACTGACAAACTATAATAGAATACTGTGAAAACTACTAGATAGAATATCTCAAGGAGTTATATTTCCATATCCTCTCAACATAGGAAGAACAGGACTTTCTCCCAAACCTATACAGTATGATTTCCTACTTCAGCTATTTTAATTGCTATTGTATCATTCATGCAGGACAAGCTGTCTGGAATTCACAACTTGGTTAGCCAATTAAACTTTCAGTTACAGAAAAGTATTCATCTTGTTTGCTTAATTCTCAGAACTGTTCACTTGTCCAAGAATGTAAGAAAGTGCTGAATAACTCAAACATTCATTAAATTCACATAAGTTAAACATGTAAACTGCTTTTGACAGCATATGTGAAGTAAAACAGATTAACAAGGAAAGAAATACAGATCAGACATTCTCCAAAACAAGAAGAACTCGTGTTTTGGCCTAGTATTATTTTTATTTATAACTAAATTTATTATTGAAAAATATTAATATATAAAATGGCACTGAACCACCTTCAAATATCAGACCTAATTTTTAGTTGTGTCTGTCTGTGGACAGGGACAAAGGCTTCTTCATCTACAGCATTTTCTCTAACAATAAAACTCCACATTTTTCCTACCTCTTCTGTTTTCTTTATTCACTGTTCAGAGAATGTATGGTGACTTTCATTGTGGCACTTTAGTGGACTATAAAGCCAGAAGATGAAGCCTAAAAGACCATGTGTGATAATCACAAAGTTCTGATTAGGAGATTCAAGTTCTGTCACATTTCACTGAAGCCAGAATCAGAGGGCTGTCAGATCACAACATGCTGCTGGTAAATCACAAATAATATGCTAAAATATAAAAAATATCACAGGCATATACAGCCTCTTCCAACATGTAAGGAGCACAGATATTGTGTATTCTCAGGTGTTATAACTTCATCAATACCTCTTAATAGCAATACTATTTAACTCTAATTTAATTTCTTCCACAAAAATATGTATCAGAATGAAAGACTCCTATATGGATCACATAAGATTCCCTGATCCACCTTGTAAGAAAAAAATACCTGACAGCAGTCAGATGTTTTCCTAGCAGCAATACAATGACCACGCCATTTTCTAGTTTTTAATTTTAAACTTAAGTTCTTACTTTTTTTTTTTAGGTTTGTTTGTTTATTTTTCTGGGTTTTTTTCCTTTGTTGTTTGTTTGGGGTTTTTTTTTGTTTTTTTTTTTTTTTCAATTTTGAATGTCTGTATTTGGTCAATATAATTCCTAAAGGAGTAATCCTCCTGTTAATGGATATGACCTTCTTATATGTATGTGTAGTAGAGTGATAAAGAGAAGACTCTTGGTCAGGCACAAGAAATATGACACTGAATATGTAGATTATTATTATTAGATTTGTTGCTAATACAGAACTTAAATGTTGTCAATACAGTATATAATATAAGCAGGTTTGGCTACAAATGAACAGGCTTACAGTCTTCAGCCTTGCAGAATTCAGAATTACAAAGCATCTATGTAGTTACTTCAGGATTTTATCTTTGTGTTTTACCAGATCTTAGCGCCTTTACTCACCCACCCAAAAGCGAGTGTTCCCTGTCTTAGGGGTGGACATGCAGATGTCCCTGTGGGGCTGGGGATTCACCAGATAGCCGCCTGCAAACTCAGGATACCAGTTTACTCAGCTGGCCCAGTCTGCAGGAGCATTTTATGGATTTTGCAGGCTGATGCGTACCAAAGTCAATAGTAATCACCCCAACTCCCCTATCTCTGGAATGGATTGATTATGTGAGCATCCAAATCATTCCTCCTCCAATTCCCACCCGGTGTTCTTGCCTTAAGACAAATCCTATTGCCCATCAGAGACTATGGCAAGGGAGAGGGGGATGTCTTTCGTCACCATCACAGCATGTCCAACCATTCTGCTGTGGCTCTTGACTTGCTGTTCAAAACCCACCTGGTGGGATAACACTTTCTATTATAGTGAATATTAAAGGGATCAAGTGTGAAAGTAAGAGACACCTCTGAGAAATGACCACAGTGAAAGTTTTATTTGACCAGGACACGCACCCGCTTCCTCTGGACCTAGTGGGAGTTCTATGGCAGATGGTACTGCCAGTACAGAAATGCCTCAGAGCATACCCATCATAGTGCATGGTAACCAAAGGCATTTACCTCCACCTCAGTGTGAGCTTGCACGAAGAATATGAAGTTGACTTAATGACTATTTCACCTGTGCCTTTATCACAGTCTGTCCCCTACCATCTTCTCTTCAGCTGCACTGAGCCTTGGCATTGGAGTCTCCCAGAATGCTGCTTAGTTGGCTTGCTTGAACCAGGCAGGTGATTCAGGTGAAATATGCAAAGTTCCCGATTTCACAGACCCATTGTAGGTACTGCTGATTACTGATTACCTATTTATGTTAATTGGCTGTTAGCAAGTGGAAGTTAACTCAAATTTCAGGTAGAACTTGATTTGTTGTATTAAGCTAGTCTGACTCCATGTTATAAAAACTTTTGCCACAGGGACACTTAGGCATGTTATTTATGTTAGGACCAGCTTGTGTTTTGGAAAGAGACAAATAGTCTCTCCTTCAAAGCAGAGCAGAACAGATACCATTACAGAACAAACAGTGACTAAAAAGTAGGTGGGCTGGAGAGGTAAGGAAGACGTGCTTTTAAAGCATGGGTGTTTTTATTGCTGGGGTTTTTTTCTGTTTCTTTGCATCTGTTTTCTTTTGGAAATCACTGGTGAGGCATAGTAGTATGAAAATTATTAAATGAGGCAACTGATGAATATTTTAGAATCAAGTTCCTATGTAACAGCTAAAATTTCTATTCTCCTATATGTATTTCTAAATGAAAGTACCAAAGCTGATGAAAAAAACCAGCACTGCGGATGGAAATGAAATGTTCCTACGTGAGAAGAAACAGTAAGAAAAAAAATGTAATTTTAACCCCTGTCTGCAGCTGTGAAGTTAGACAAATCTATATTAACCATTGCAACCAGCGTCCCACCAAATGTCTGTACAGCAAGCTTTTTTTTTCCTAAATGAAAGTAAATTTTCTTATAAGAGTTGACAGAAGAAATGAGACACTAAAGCTTTCCATGTATATGATCCAGGTATTCCCTTAATACTTGAATAATTGTGGGCTTGCTAGCACGCTTCAATCAGACACAATCAAGCTGAGCCCACCAAAGTGTTTTTCTTGTTTCCAAAACCAAGCACTTTTCATCTTGCTGAAATACAGTAAAATAACTCAGACAGAAATGTTGAAACACAGATCTCTTGTGCTATTACAGTAACACAGACCTTCTGGAAATGTGTGTCTTTTCTGAATGCTGGAATTGTACAGCTTCTAGTTTGACTAATTGTAAGCTCCACATATCTTTTTGGATGCATATTTGATTCTGTTCCTTATAATTTAATTAATTAAGAGAAATACTCTGGTATTTGTGTGTTGCTTTGATGAAAATACTGTAACTAGGAAGAGGCAAGACTCTTCACCTAAGAAGTTTTGTGTGATAAATAATTTATTCTCCAGGTATAATATATCAAGGAAGGTAATTTAAGTAAGATTGCAACTAATACAACTAATTAGTTAAATGACCCTGAAGCTTCAAATAGGCACTTGATATTTGAGGTACCAACAAAGATCTATTTCTAGTGAAAATCAGTTATTTGTATGTGAAATATGTAGAACTATTATAGTACATATTTCTTTGATTGGTCCCAATTGTCCAAGTTTACACGAAGGTTCAGAATAAGAATCTCTTCAGCCTATTGTGTAGGAAGGTATAAAAGCAAGTTGTTTTCCTACTATTCTGCTATTTTATATGGTCAAGTGTAATTCATGAAACTCCATTTAGAACATGGCAGAAATTAATAATTTAATGGAATTTCCCCATTTCAGCACAGTGGCACTCACCAGTGAGTATGCCAGTTTCTCTTCAAATTTGTCCAGACTGTTCACCTGACATCCCCAGTGTATTTTTTGAAATTCCAGAATTTCTGACAGTATCTGAGATGAAGTGCTCCAGGCAACAATTACAAAATCTGAAGAAGCTATAGCTTCCTAAACCTTTAACTATTTTGATATATTTTGGTGCTAGAATGGAAAATACTTGGGGTTTTTTCATATTTCAGCAAGTCTCAAAATACATTAAAAGTGTCATCACTTAATACGGATGACTTCTAAATCATTGTACCACCCTGAAACTCATGCCTTTTTGAGTATTATTTATGGCGAAAAAAGAGCTGGTATGTTGAGTCAGGTAATCCCATAAGTGCTAGTAAGAACAAAGAACTCCCTAGACTTTACTTTAGTACTCATAGGAAAATCTTCTGCCACTTCATATAAAGAGTTCTGCAGACACAGCAGAGCTGGGAGCGCTTAGGATTTCCAAAGACCTCACTAACACCCTGGAAAAAGGATTTATTTCAGCCTGGAGAAGAAAAGGCTTTGGGATGACCTTATTGCAGCTTTACAGTACCTGAAGAGAGATGGAAAGGGACTTTTCCCAAGAGCATGTAGTGACAGGACAAGGAGGCATGCCTTCAAACAGAAAGACAGCAGGGTTAGATTAGATACTAGGAAAAAAATCTTTACTGTGAGAATAGTGAGGCACTGGAACAGGCTGCCCACAGAAATTGTGGATGCCCCATCCATGGAAGTATTCAAGGCCAGGTTGGATGGGGCTCTGAGCAACCTGCCCATGGTAGTGGGGTTGGAAATAGATAATCTCTGAGGTCCCTTCCAACTCAGGCCACTGTATGATTCTGTGTTTCTATGATGACTGAACTGCTGTGAGAATATGTTGTGTGCACTGCAAACCCAGCCAGACCTAACCCACTGAGGTGTGCATCAGGAGATGGGAATGTGGTACGGTCGCTTTCCCATGGAGCCACATGCTGCTCCTGCTTTACCCACAAAATATTGCGCATCAGCGCCTGGCTGGGCGCTGCAGATGTACTCATGAGGACTTTACAGCAGATCTAATTGTTTACCTGTTGAGAGAGATTTATTGTTTTTTCTTGTTAGCCCTTCTGTGAAGACAGGGCTGAGTGCTGCCAGGTTCCACGGCAGCAGATGCTCAAGGCCGGGCTGGAAGGGGCTTTGAGCAGCCTGTTCTAGTGGAAGGTGCCCCGGCCCATGGTGGACGGGTTGGAGCTGGATGACCTTTAAAAGGTCCCTTCCAGCCCAAATAATGCGACGATTTCAAAGCCCCACGCCCTGGAGCTGGCCAGCCTGCGTTCCTGGCTCCTGCTCCCTGCCATGACTCCAGCTTTTGTTGTCACCAAACTTGATCATTCTTTAAAGAACCACTTGTTTTCTACCTGCTGCTATAAACCCGACGGCTTAAAAACTACGTGAGTTGAGCACAAGCGGTTTGTAGCCCACCGCTTGCTGCAGTGAATCGAAGGCTTTCCGGGGAACAAATCTTTGCGGGCAACATCTGGGACCAAAATTCAGGACTTATTTTATCGTCTGCTGCCATCTTCTGGCGACTGGCTCAGCGACAAAAGAACTGCTGGGTCAAACGGCTCTGGAAATGCGGCCGCGCCTCTCGGCGGGCCCCGCCTGAGGCGGCCCGAGGGCACGGGCCGGGCCTGCTCCGGCAGCGCCGCGACTGTCGGACACCCGCCGCTGGTTTTAGATCCACAGGCTCAGAAGATTTGTGGTCAGTGCTCGTAGTCCATGAGGTGAAAGCAGATCCTCCATGGGGTTTGATGTGTTCGTGTAAAGGTGTGTGCTGCTTCAGCAGGACCGTCTAACCGGGCAAAGGGGCGACACACGGGGCCGCTCTTCTGTGCAGGCGCAAGGGAAGAGGGCAAACCAGACAATCTCTCTGCAAGAGCGACGGTGAGGAGCCCAAGTGCAGCTGCAGCACATCGGGGAATTGTTAGAAAAATTCCCTTCCCTAATAATTGTATGTCAGTCTTTCCAGTGTGAAGTTTAGTTAATATATATGTTAGTTCATGTATACATTATGTACTGTAATGCAATGGAATAGTGCTATTTCACTGGATGCTGTGGTATTGTTCATGGTTCAGTAAAACAAACTAAAGCACTACCTGGCCCTAGAAGTAAATGCCTTTGCTTCTGGGAAGCTTAGAGCTGTCTGTGGAGGATAAAAGATATGCCTGGACAAGCAAGATAACCACCAGCATCCCAGCCTCTCTGACACCTCTGTGAAACCCTCTCAGTGTCATTTGTATCATAGATAACTGGCAAGACTGACTCCAGGGACATCTGGATCAGCAGACAAGCAGCAAGAATCCTGGAAAAATAGAGCTGCTTTGCGAAGTTTTACTATGATTGCTAATCAGCAGCGAGGGTGTCAGTGATTATTCAAGTTGTGTCGTACCTGAATGTATGACGGCTAAAAAAACCTGTATAAAGCCACATTCATACAGCCCCATGTTGGCTGGTACACCTCATGTGCATGAATAAATATTTACCCTTGCAATTCCATACAGTTCCTAACTTCTCTCCTCCATTGACATGGGCCAGTTGTGTATTTTTATGATAGAGGTGAGCAGAATTGTGACACAACTGCTGTGACCCTTCCCCCCCCCTCCCCCTGCTGTGATCAGCACTGGAAATGGCAGATCCATGATTATCCAGGGCCAATCTGTATTGTTTATCTCTTTGTTGGGGTTATAGTTCAGTGTAAACAAAATAAAGCACTTACTGGACCATTTGCGCAGGTAAATTTAAAGCCTGGGAAGTTTGCTTTAGGGGAGGAAAAAACCAGCTAATCATTAGAAAAACTGCTTCTTTCACTTGCCCCAGTGAAGGGACTTTGGGTAATTTTCCACTCACTTTACTCTTCCTTTGGAGGTGTAAATTGCAGCAGTTCTGTAGAAGCATGGCTGATGTGTAGCTGGGTTGTCATGAACAGGTTCTGATGCCAAGACAGAAAAAAACCCCCATTATTGGTGTAGAGAAATAAGCAATACTGCTTAACTAGTAAACTTCTTTGCAGGACATTAGAAGCGAGAGAACTCTGAAGGGAGAGAACAAAACAGTGCCAGAACTTCATTTATATTTGCTAAAGGAGTAGCCTCAGTCATATTGTTCCAGAATATTGCATGACCTCATGTTCACTGTATGTTCCAAGAAGTAAGCTCTGAAGTGGTTCTCCACAAGCTCTTCAACTTCTGTGGAACTGGAAGTGATGCATGGTGCTTCATATTCCTGTAATGCCACAAGTTTAGCTCTTGTAAGGACTGACATTGTATTGCTGAAACACGCTGAACATTTACAAACATGAGGAGACCTCGTGGCACTCACTGTTGATTAAAAAATTGTGGTGATTTTTATCAGTGTTCTGTTTGATGTGCTCTGGGTGTTGTGAATTAAGTTTTTTATGCCCCAGTAGGGGAAGGACAAAGACTGATGGATGTATATATCTGCTACTTCAAGAAAATTAACAGGTTGATTCTATGTTCTTAAAGGGTTACCACTGGGCTTTTTATGCTTCTTGGTCTAAATTCACTGACCTGGTTTAACAGTGTGAGAATTCAGTGTCATGAGTATTATTTATAACTTGGCTTCATGACATTTGGGGAAACAAAAAAAGAAAAAAAAAGAAAAAAAGAAGAAAAAGATTTGTGGAAGAAATAAAAGAAACAGAAGAAACAGATGGGATCAGGTACTGTTTTGGTGGGATCGTAGCTTAAGGCCTCTCCTCATGTCATGCATGAGTTGCAAAACAGTGAAGAGAGACTGGAATCAGCTTACCCTAAAGTAAACACATACTGGATAATCCCCTGGATTGGACCATAATTTTGATCTCCATTAAGTATATTAATATATAGCTAGCTACATTTAGATTACTCTGCTGGGGTGTGTTGATCTTCGGCTAAAGCGTTTCCTAAATTGTTGATAGAACACTTGGGGAAAGAAGTGGCTTCTTAGTGTTCTTTTTGGTGTTACTGCAGTGGCTATTTTCTGTTCTGAATCTTCATGATTGTTGGCAATTATTACAAAGTAAGGGATAATATTATGAACATGGGGTTTTTTAAAAGTAAAAATAGGTTGCTATTTAAAAATCAATGCCAGAAGGAACATTGTCAGAAGTTAAACCTGAAAAGCCTGAATCCCATTCCAGACCCTATTTTGTCACTTTTGAGATTTTTACCTTTTGAAACTTAATTCCTGAATATATTCAACAGGTAGATTTTGTAGAGCTCTTGAAAAAGGCACAAAAATCCAAGTTTCATTGAATAGGACAAAGGTTTCATTCATTTTAGCAGGCTGCTTGCGTCACTGGCTGAGAAAGTGTGCTGAGATTTAGGACTTCCAATCTGATTTTTGGCACTAGGAGAGTGATGTCATTTCCTGAGCTGTGTGTCCATGCTGGAAAATTAGAAAACATGGGCTTTTTGTACAACCAACTTTATTTAAAAGCCCAAGAAATGACACATTATGGAGAAACTCGATTGAAATACATTGAAAATTATTTCAGTAATTTTCAATTACTGAAGTAAATAATAACTTATATGTAGTAAAGAGGATCTCTGAAAAGGCATGCTTTTCACAGTTATAAATTTTTAGATCTTATTGCCATAATAAGATTTTGTAAAATAGTTAACCTTTACAAAATAGAATGTCTTATTTCTTAGTAACCATGAAACAAAGTGAACCAGAATCAGGTGTTGTGATATCCCATTTTTATTGACAAAACCTCCTTTGGAATGATATTGCTGTGGGAAAAAACCTAGATGCTGTCCTTACAGGACTCCTTCTTAAACTCTTATGTAGAACACTTATTTATAAGGCATAAGTGGGGAGTGTCTGGGGAAAATATTAATGGAAAATTCTGGATGGCATTTCAGAGGCTATAATTTATACTTGTTCTCAGGAAGGAGTGCATGAAGCTGAATAGTCTGAGACTGAGGTCATGCAGAACTGGGGAAGTTTAGCAGAAGATTAAATTCATATTAGCTATTCCTCCTTTGAGGGTGGGAGATTCTGTTTTACATTTCTTTAAAATGATGCTTTGAAACTTTAATGTAATGTAATTTGGCTCCATAGTAAGATCAAACATTCATGTGTTGCACTTTCAAGTTTGAAGTACAAATTAACTTTTTAACACTTTAGGCTACTAGTAACTTGTAAGATCATTTTTAGCTGTTTAAAAATAATTGTTTGCCTTTTCTTATTTTAGTTAGAGTTTTTTCTTTTTTTTAATCTGCAGCCAATGTGAAAATTAAAATAAGCCTCAGTATATTGTTTTTTCATCTAACTTGGTTGTGTGGTTTTTCTTTATCTTACCTCCACAGGAAGAACCATTCAAGAAGAGTCCTGTGAGGGTATATGGAGTTTCTGATCCCCATGGCAGTCAGCTGATCAACCCTCTTGAAGAATACTTTGCTTCTCTAATGTAAGTGATTTCTAGCTATTATATCTCTAATGACTTAAGCTATCGGATTTTCTGTGTGGGCTGTATTCAGTGGTGCCTACTTTGGCTCCAGAAAGAAGGTAATGGAGTAGTGGTGGTGCAGAATCACATGAAGAGCAATTTGGCATGTGCCAGAGTGGATGTCAAAATAGACAACAGCCATTGTGTGTTCTTAGGAGCTTGATCACAAGTAGGGCCTGAAGCAATTCCTGAAGACCGAAGAAGCTAGCAGCATCATCTAACACTTACTCATCCTATGAGTTTCTTGGAAAACATTGGGAAAAACATTACCATGGGTGATGTGAAAATTAAAAATACTCTGGAAAATTGGATAGAGTCCTTTCTTTATTCGCGTAGTAACAGCAATGTGGAGAAAAAAATACTGGTTTTCACTTTCCTGGGTTGTTATCTAAAACCCCTTGTAATCAATTGAACAGAGCACAAATATTTTTGAGCAGATTAGAACTGGTAGGTGACATACCCACTGCCTGAGGTTGCCTGTGTGCAGTGAAAACCAAGTGGCTTTTTAAAGACCATTTCTAGAAATGTTTTGGTCACTTGGAGCAGAAAGTGACTGTAGGAAGTTTCTCCAGACATTTTTCAAAGAGAGCAACTGAGAACTGCTATCTCTGGTTGTGTGGCTGGTATTTTAACCTTATCTAATGCACACATTGAAAGATATCTTACAGGTATCAAGGAAAAAATTCCATCCATTGATTGTACTGAAAGGATTGTGAATAGACTTGTTCTTCCCTAACTTCAAGTCCTTTTTCCTTCGTCCAGAAGCTTCAGTGATAAAATAGTTCATCTCATACAACTGGAAGTCTGCATTAAAAATATAATAATAAACCCTTCTATTTTCTGTAAAGTACATTAGGCAGCTGGATCAAAGGACTGGAAAAGCTTGATTATAACTGACATTTATAGAAATGGCAATTTTGTCCAAATAAAAGGAAATTTGAAGCCAAAATGAAAATAAGTCTTGTAGCTTAATTTGGTATAGCTATTATTCATGAGTAGAGAACCTGTTGTTCTCTACTCATTTCATTGTGTGAAAATTCCTTGGCCAGATTATGTAATTTTAAAAAGTTATATTGTTTTGAAAAAGTTTAAAAATATTTTTCCCCCTAAACAAACAGCTGTAAGAAAATGTTCTGACATTAGTACTGGAATGGTCTGCAGTGGCCATGAGAAAGTTTTCATGCTTGACCTTGTCAAAAGTGAAGGTAACTGACCTGTAGAGATGTGTTGCTGTGCTTCTGCTGAGGATTCCAATGGAATTTGTGATGGCACAGACTGTAATGAATGACTGAAGGAGATGTAAGAAAAGTGGGTCTGTTACCTACAGTAACTTGGGGGCAGTTTCACTAAAGGCTACAGAAGCCTTTGTGGCTGATCAGACTACTCTAAGAGGTTTCTTACCATGAACAAATAAGTAACATGATACCCCTTAAATATAGAGAAGGCTAATTTTGTTTTTCAGATGCATTTGTTCTTACTGTTAAATTGCAAGACCTCCAAATACATACATACATGCACTTTTCTTCTGATCATACAACTGATCTTTTTGCTTAGTCTTCCTGAAAGCAAGTTTCAGTTCCTTTGTTTCCTCCTCCTTTTAAAGCTACTGTTTATAATCTTAAGCCATTTATCTTTGGTCAGAAATCTAGGAAAAATCTAATCCAGAAATTCGTGTATATGCAGTTTTTTCAATTTACTATTGTTACTGAATATTTAGTTCCACATTTGTGTTTTTCACAATTTCTGCTTATTAGGAGTGTCTGGGAAGGGCATGGGTGCCATGGAGGCTTGATCCTGATTCCTGTAAAAGAGAAATGTTGAGATAAGTTGTTTTTGTCTTTTAGTAAGAACTTGAGTTTCATTTCTGTCTCAATTGTGCTTCAAAAAGTGTTGTGATTAGAAGGCTGATCTTTCTTTGCAGCAGAAAATCAGAGTGCAAAAATAAGATTTTTTTATTGTCTAGCTGTTACTGTTTAAAGGGAAAAGTGATGCAAGAGAAAAATGATGCACATCCCTCAGGAGTTAATGGAAGTAATTGCTTTTAAAATATCAAGTTTTCTAAATTTGCAGTTGGTGCATAATTGAGATGAGAAGGGCCTTCAGGAGTTCTGAGACTGGTTTAATTTCTCATAATGCTGTTTACCAGCAACCAAAAAGGTCGACATCCTGGAGACCTTCAGTGACTGTGTGAAGACTTTTTGTCCCTTTCAACATTCATTTTTATGCAATGACATATTTTTCCTTTATAGTGTACACATAAAAATTGCCATAAGCTGCACTTTTAAGACAGTGTAAAATTGTAAGAGCAATAATTCTAATAACTCCAGTAGATCAGTGCTTGAAAACAGATACACCAGAATGTCAAGCTTCATATGTATTCCTTGGCTCTGAGAGAAACTGCAGTAAATGCTGCTTTTATAGAGAGTTTCTGTGACTGCCAGTGGAAGAACTGTAACACATTTATGGGGAGTAAAAATTGGAATGAAACATGCCAGACTAGAACAGCAATTCCTTCCTTTTTACTACTGGAAGAGGACTAATATAATAAATCATGAGGACAATAATTGGAGATATATTTAAAAGATGACTTAATTATTAGAAGTTATCATTTAAATGCATGATAAATTACAAATAATGACATCTGTATATCATTTAGCCCAACCCAGAATTTTTGCTAAGGAATATGTATTTTCTCTCTATTTATGAATGCAGAGAATGAAACAAAAAATCCTAACTTCTTTTTTATTAGTGTGTATGTGAAAGCAGAAATTTTACAAAGGCAAAATAGAACAATAGCAGCTTTTAATGGGAAAAAAATGAGTGACCATGGGTTACTAGAGAGGGTAGGGCTCATTGTATTTGACAGCAGCAAATCAGAGTGTGGAATCCTTTGGGAAGTAATTCATGAGATATTATATTCCACCTAATTACTGTACATATGAGATATAAAGTATGTTTCAAAGCAGACATGACCTTTCTTGGTAAGAAAGGACCCATCTGATGCTTTTGATTTTTAAGTGAAAATACACATCTCTGTCGATGCTCATATATCCTGCCTGATTTTCCACTGAATGCTGTTAAGGCCATCCTGATAATGGGAATGTGTTTTGAGACTATCTCTATATGAAGCTGAGATATTGATAAAATGAAAGTTTGTTGTAGGACCACTGAGACACATTCAGGGAGCTGGAGCACTTAACAAATGAGGAGATGGTAACAGAACTGCAGTTGTCCAGCCTGGTCAAAGAAAGGAGGATTTCTGATTAGATATGAAGAATCAGGATGGCTATGTGAGGCAACAGACTGCCCAGAAAATCTGTGCTATAATTGCCCTTGCAAATTTTCAGTATCTGACTGTTGCCTGTGTGACCTAACTCTGTACGTAGCATGCTGCAAGATGGAGAGAGAATGCAGTGTTTTCTAAAGATTCCTCCAAAAAAGTTATTCTTTCACTCTAGTGTCTTTTATTTGAACTTTGTAAAATACAGAAAAATATGTATCTTGTCAGTGTGGTCATTGATGTTCACCTAATAGGGAATGTAAAAAGTGCAATTGTATATGAAAAGTATGTAAGAAAGATTGGTTACTTTGTCATTGTACAGCCTTTAAAATACCTTATGGATAAGGTATGTTTCTTAAATTGCAATCTTCAGAAAAGCAGAATTATGTTTTCAGTGTTTCCATCCTTGATTTTAATCTTTCCCTGGAAAATTGATAGGAATCTTTCTGCTAATGCTTCTTCATTCTTCTTTAAAGTTTTCTTACTTCTTATCAGAGATTGTAAATGGTGGGTGCTTTATCATTGCAGAATTTTCTCAGTGGAAAAAAGCCACTTCCTCTGAAGAGGAGAAATCATTCTGAAAAGCAAACATCTTTCCTTACTTTCCTACTCTATGTGACTATACACTCTTCAATATTACTAGCATGATAGCTATTTTAAAGACTGGAACAAAAAATGGCAGTGTGTTACTGGCAGACCTGAGGAAAACTGCCACGATAGGGGAGGAATGATGGCAGAGTAGGAATTGTATAGCTGTTAAAGAAGCCACAACATAAATCATGAGAAGGTTCTATGCAGGCCTAGATTGTTAAACCCACTTTGTCTCAGCATCATGGAGAAAGGTTAAAACCCAATAAAAATCCTCTTCCTTTATTGCAGAATAATTTGCCTATATTACAGCCAAGAAGGCCAAAACCAGCCAGCCAGAGATGGTAAATGGCAGTGTTTCTTTTTCATTGAGAATAAATTTCATGAGGGAAGTAATTTTCTATCATGTTTTCTGAAGTAAAGAGATTTGTAAAAAACTTCTGGACTCTGAGATAATTGAGAGCAAAAGCCTGCACATCTACTTTGTGTAGGAAAGTGCTATGTTTTATATATGCAGTGTATACTTTTAAAAACAATTCCTTTCTTATAGAAAACAGCTTGAAAAGCTTGAATAAACCCCAGGAAAAACAAGTGATACAATTGCTCACCACCAGCCTATCCCTGAGCAGTGATCTGCAGCTGGTTGCTGACTCCCTGCAGTTCATATACTGGGAAATGACGTTTTGTGGTATGGAATGTGCCTTTAGTCAGTTCAGGTCAGCTGTCCTGGATGTGCTCCTTCCCACCTTCTTGTGCAGCTGCTCTCTGACAGGGCATGGGAAACTGAAAAGCCCTTGATTTAGGGATTAAGTTGGTGACACACTAATGTTTTCACTACTTAGCAACAATAAAAATACCAAATATTACTCTCACAAAAATTACCAAATTTACTCTCACACTGACTCCAAAACACAGCACTATATGAGCTACTAAGAATAAAATTAACTCAACCCCAAAACAAATATGAAGAAACACATTGTTTCTGGGAAGCAACCTTTTGTATAAGGTCCATTTGGTCTAGATCAGCCATTGTGTCTTTCACTGAAAGTACTTTTGGATCTGGATTTGAGAGAAAGATGAGCAAGCACAGAGCTCCCAAAGTGGTAATTGCATTAGAATCTTCAGTTTGTGTGAACTTCTAGAAGTTTCCTTCCAAATAAATTGTTCTCAACAGAAATGAGAATACTGCTCTTTCCTCTGTGGTAAAGAAGAGAATTTATATACATGTTGATAAATTTAGAGGTGAGACTGACCTCAATATCCTTCCAGAGTTTTATGCACTTTGTGGGAGGCTGCTGATGACAGAAATACTTATTTTAGTTTGGCTGCTTCAGTTAAGTAGATGTCTTAGCTTTTAGTACACTTTAGACATTGACCTGGACTTGTCTTGGGACTTATTCCTATTTGTAGACATTTCAGTGTTTGTTAAGCTTCTTACATGCCTGGTGCCCTGGGAGCCCAGTAACAGAGGTAATTAAAAAAGACAATCTATCTTATGACAGTATCTGTGGCTTGAATTCATTATACTGCATAGTGGGAGGTCATGTATTCATACACAGGAAATGTGCAGACATGAGCTATAGGAGTGCAAATCCTTTCTGCTACCAGATGATCTCAGATATAAATTTAGCTATTCAGGAAGATCCAATTTACTCTGGAGAGAGGCATCAGTGGTACCTAAAAGAGTCCCTCAGGAAGGTAGTGCTAATTTAATTTTATTTTTCTTTATTTTCCCCACGTTAGAAAGAGCAATAATACGATAAATTTTTTAAAAGTGTGGTAGTTTGTGAAAAAATAACACGTCTCAATTTTGCCTAACAATAGATTTGCTGTTGTTAGGAACGATATGTGTGAATGGCACACAGCCTTTGTTGTAAGTTGTTGAGAGTAGAATCCTTGAAAAAAGCAGTATCCTGATTTTGCAGTCAAATAAATGCACAATCAGCTTCTTCCAGACACTATCTGAAAATAGAAAATATTAAGAAGATACCTAAATATAGCAAGGCAACTGAAACTTTATTACTTGTTAATCAGTCTTAGAACAGAGTATCTAGTAAGATAGAACTTTTCTATCTGAGATTGGCCCTTAACAATGCAGTTGCAACAGAACAAGAAATCCAGCTCTCACTTCCCTTAATGAGGCTGCCTGCAACTTTCTGTCCGAAGGAATGGGTTAAAAAGGTTCTAGATTAGCTGAGGTGTTAGGAACCAGAGCAAAACAAGCAAAATGATCTGTTCAGTGGCTCCTGCCAGAGATGACTTAAAGTCTGAGGGCAAGAGGAATTCCAAATGTTTCATGTTGATAGAGCTGAAACACTGGCACACAAATTCTATGTTTATGGTATTTTTAAAAGACTTTTAATGATTAATGCTAGTTTTCTAAGATGAAGGGGACACAGAAAAAGTGCCGCTAAAAGCCTCACAATAGTTCCTTTGTATGCAAAGCCAAAAAGAAATTTTAAAACTTTATTTGGCAGTCAAAATAAAAATTACTTGGGGCTTTTTATGTCCTAGACATTTATTTTTTTTATATGCCATATGCTCCCTTAAAATTATTTGTTTTAAAAATGTTGTTTCACTTGGAGGAAATGTGGAACAGGAGGAGAATTGCCACCAGCTGAAATTCTATTATATCTGTACAAGAAACTAAAAACTATTTTAGTTTTTTTAGATCTCAGTGCTGACCAATTTGATCAAGTTGTGTGAATTTGCACGACATCCCAGGGAAGGACAGCACCTTTGACTAAGAGTGTTGGGTGTGTAATTTGTTAAAGGCTCATGCTAATTCTAATTTTTAATATTTCTTCCTAAAACAAAGCAGCTATTTAACAAAAATGAGAACACTATCCCAAAGAATTTGCAATCAGAGTTGACTATGATTCTTTATATTATGGAAACAAGCAATAGTGAGAGGATAGGATGAGGAACTAATATGGTTATTCATGAAAAAGATGTGGTTCTCGTTGAGTTCTATTTTTCTGCTAAGCTTCCAAAATCCACATTTAAACAAGAAAGTAAAGTTGATTCATTTAGCACAGGGCTTGTAGGAGAAGGAATTTTCAGGGCTGGTTTGAAGCAGAAATCACCAGTGTTGAGAGAGTAAGCTTTTATGAGATCTTCACACATGAGGGGAAATGAGGCAGTTACAGACCCCTGCTTGTTAACAACGGTACGAGTTCACTCCTGAGACAGGCTGGAGGGACTCAGCTGACTTTTCATGGCACAGCACATGTAAGCAAGCCAATGTGGCTCTAGTATTGCAACTACCATTAATTACAAAGAAACTGCTAGCAGATTTTAGAAAAAATTATAATGAGTAATAAAACTAGCCTCCTTATAGGTGAAATTTTCCCAAAAGTAAGAGCATTTTACTTACTCTAGGCTCTATGTGGAAGTCATTGCAGTTTGCTGGTTTATAGTTTTATCTTTGTCCCTGATTTCCTGCTTCTCTGCTCTCTCTCAATTGTACAGACCACCAGGCTACACCCATTATCACATTTAAGGGAATTTCTGGAGATGTGATTTCTACAGGTTGTTTCTGCTTTTTCTCACTGTCAGCAAGCTCTTTTTCAGCTATGGAGCTTATGATTGGATCCCCTACCTAAAATGAGCTGCCCTCTTTATCGGTTGTTTTCTTGAAAATGCAATGGGCAATAGGTCCTGTTTAACTTCTGGGTGAATCTTAAATGTGGGCCTCTCTTTTAACGTACAAGAAAATGTTTTAAAGAAATTTCAGTGGTTTCTAAACAGAGCAACTCATTAGGTTACCTCTTCTTTCACAAAAGGAAGCTTTTAAGTACAAAAAAGAATGCTTTTAGTATTGATTGTTATTTAATAAATTTTTATTTGAAACTATATATTTACAGTTTATTAACTGAAATTCCATCCCTTTTCACTTACCTCCTCCCTCCCCCACAGTATTTTGTTGCACTGTGGATGATTTTTTCTTTATGCCATCTACAAATGACCAATAATGTGCTACAAAAGCACAGGAAACTCTGACAACCTTTTACTAGGCAGAAGTAAATATATAACTAGTTTTTACAAACACAGTTGTTTTGTACCCTGGCTTCCTGCCAGTGTGCCCATTACTCCTGAGCCCCTTTTACCTGTGAAGTCCTATTCCTGCAGGTGTTCTAACCATGCTCATTCTCAAGTCTTCTGCTGAGCTCTCTGTTCCCTTCTCCTCTGCTCTGTATTAACTTATTCCCTTTGTGTGGCAGTGAAGACAAATGGGACAAGGGACAGGAAAGGGCAGCTCTGTTAAATTCTTTCTTAGCAAGAAGCATTGTCTGGAAATCAAAGTCTTACTAAAACTCGACTGGGAATTGGACTGTGATGGTCCTAGTGGGTCCCTTCCAACTCAGAATATTCTGTGATCTGTGATTCTGTAGAGTGGGCAGGGAAGCCTTCCCCCCATGTGCCTGGGGGCAAGGACTATGTGGTTCTCAAGGAGACTGAGACAGACAGAGGACATGGAGTGCTGCTGTGTAAGCAGATGAGAATTGAGATCATCAAGTTGTTGAACTGGTTTTGGTTTGTTCTCCATAGGGGAAGGTAGTGTTTCAAACTGATAAAAGTTTGAAACAGTGCATGCAAACTAAAGACATTACTTCTGTTTCCTAAAGAATTTTAGTTTCTAAATTTCTAAATTTCTCAGTGTGCCACTGTTCACCTTTAAGAATGCTTTTGTGACATAGATTTTCTGTAAAATGCAGAAGTGCTGCAGCTGTGCTGGTAACACACAATAGAATGTACTCTCAGTGAGTTATTAACCAGTACTGAGAGAGCACAACTCAAAATGTTGCAAGCTTTATTTCTGTAAAAAATAACATTCTGTCTTTTAGTTAAACTAGATTTGCAGTCCTTTCCATAAGGCTAGTTTTGTCTTTGTCTAGCTGGCCTTCCTGCAGTTTGCAGCTAGGTGGGGTGAGTGCAACACTAAAATTCAGTCCAAATACCAGTGCTGAATTGTGAAATAGAGTGAGTAGCTAATTTGAAAGTCTGAGAGTGTATTCAATATATGGGTACATCTTGTTGAGGTAAAACAGGCTATATTTTGATTTTTGACAATTCAGTAAACAAGGTACAACTTAGATTTTAGTTTTATGGCTACTAAATGATTTCAAACTTTTATTGCAGTCTTTATATTCATCATGGCTTACACCTACAGTACCAGGTTATATTCCTTGGCATTGTCTGTGCCTATATAATTGATTTAGGGGGTCATATGTGGAATTTAAAGGTGATGGGGAAAGGGGTGTGTTTTTACTTCTTAAAACAAATCAAATAATTCAGGGAAAACAATATTTAAAAATTTTTTCCTTAAATATTCATCCTTCAAAATCACTTAATGGAAGTAACCACTAGATAATCATCTTTCTCATTTTTATGCCCTTTTGTTAAATTTTTAACTGTTTTTTTCTTTTTTTTCAACCATGGAGAGCTGAGCCTTCATTTATCTCCTCTGTCACTTAGTTCATAAAAACATGGCAATGAAAGCATGGCAAGACTTTGAGAACAAAATGTTTTCTAATCACAAAACATTGGCAGCTAAGGGAAAGAAAAAATTGGATGCTTCAGAAAATGTTAAATAGAACCAGATGAAAGTTTTTACTTTGCAAAATGGAATACTTGCATACACTTTCTGTCTAGAAGATACAGAGCCATGGATTTTTTATCACTTATGCCCTGATAGCTATATACAATCTACAATACTTATTGTAGAATTTTTTCCCACCAATTCCTTTGTCAATCCCAGAAGCTTTGCTGGTGAAATTGCTACGTAGGGGAAGCTGAGGAATGGAAAGAGCAATTGAATAGCTCAAGGTCCTACAGGAATACGTGGTAGGGATGGCAGCTGGATCCAGGACTGCTGTATCACAGGTCAGTTTTATACAAAACAACCCATTTTCTCTAGTTAGCACAATAAAATACTGCCTTTTGTCAATGAGCAATCCTGCTGCATAAAAAAAAGTTGTCAAATCATGGTTCACTAGGGTCCAGTTCCAGAGTTAAAAAGTGCCACAGAACAACTTCATTCATGTTGGCTATCTGAGCTAGTCTGGGCTTTGGAAGGCTCCTGTGGTACTGCCTCTATGGAATATGCTTGTAGCAGTTTAATTCCATATTTTAGTTCCATCTGTATATAACCAAGCAGTTAACTATTAACATTTTTGCTGCTGTCTACAGAGTACTTTATATTTTCCAAGTGTGCTATTAATACTAGGCACACCAGTTATGTCAATGGAAAATTGAAGATGAAAAAGTCTTATGACATATTATTTTACTTTGGAGGAGAATGAGACATGCTAAGATTAAGTACTGTGATTGTAGAAACTGTGGCCTCACAATTTTCTCATGGATCTCGGTGGCAAGAGACCTGTATTTCAGCCACACCTCTGTCTGCCTCATTATGTGGCATTGATAGGTAATTTCTTGCCCTTTGTTTTGGTTTTCCTACATGCAAAAGACTCATGGTCCTTTGTGTGATGTTGCACAATGCCTTGTCCTGTGATCAATTCAATACACCAAATTTTAAATATCTTGTAAAGGAGGTTAGGTTCTAACAAAGGTTACACTACTTTCTCAGTTAAGGTGAGAGGGTTGCTATACTGCACTGCACACACTGTTTTGCCAAGGGCACTATGTACAGAGGAAATGAGCCACTTACTGACTTCCAAAATTCTGAATGACTCTGTCCTGGCTTTGGTGGTGTTTAGAGCAGTAGCTACAAGTCAGTCTGGATTTGCTGCAGTGAAGAATACTCTGTGTATTTCTCTTCTTTTTCTCATGAATCTGTGGAATAGATAATGATAAAGGGCACTCTAGTCTCAGAGAAAATTGCTGATAACAGAGTTAGGACTGTTGATTTGACCCTAGCTCATACTTTCTTCACAATAATGCTGTTCACTGATGACTGCATTGATCTGCTGTCTACTCTTTCCTACAAAAGCCAGAGGAATTGGGTTCATTGTGCATATTGTGTTTAAATACAAGGTGTATTCCTTTCAGACTTTAGAGTTGGACATCTGGCTTCATCAACAAAGGATGGCGCTTTCTCTCCTTTACATGCTCATGAAGCAGGAAATTAGTCTCACTAAAAACTGGTAAGGGCAGCTTTCCCGTCTCAAAAATTGGCTGATATGCTTTAGCCTGTCATATACACAGTGCTGGAGTGAGTGCCAGGCAGAACTCAGTGACTGCTGTCTGCACACTCTGTTACACAAACCATGGTATCTTGGTCACAAACAAGGTGTAATAAATACTACTTCCATTTTGGCATTGAAGGTGTTTTCTCACCTCTTTTGGATCTCATCTCTGAAAGATTAATCAAGCTTCCAATCAACATGAAGTGGCAAAGATTTAACAACTGTTCTTTGAAAAAAAGCCTGAATCTGGCACCTACTGTATCCTATTTGCCTGTCAGTAGGCTAGGCAAGCGGCTTCCTAATTTCAAGAGAAGTGCCTGCAGAGAGGGATGATTGCTGATGCCAGTAGCTCTCTCTGATGAAAAATGGAAAGCAATGATTATCTTCAAAAGTCCGTGAAGGTTCAGTAAAGGTAAAATATGAGACATTTGATCAAAGGACTAAAAAGTACACAAATCCCAAGTGAAGGTCTGATTCCATGACAAATAACTCTGTTCAGCCTTTACCAAGAGACATAAGGGCACCAGAAAAACCATTCTGGATGATTGAGGATACCCATCCCATAGTTTGCTTTAGGAGGATTAAGAGCACATCTGCTTCCCTTTGTCAAGCCACATATTTCCCAGACTGTTGATAGATTAGGTTAGCATCAGTGAGATGCAGACTGCCTGATATGTAACTTTTCATCCTCTTGAATCTTTTTCTTTGTTTCAAGAGTGGGAAGAACCCTGAAATGAAAAAAGTTGAACAATGTATTTTTTCTCAAAAGTTGTTTTTGTTTGTTTGCTTATTTTAGGAGTATTCAAGAACAACTCATCAATGAGATTCAAACAATTTTTTTTCAATCTATTTTATATTATTGATAGTGAACTGAAAAGTTCATCATTGGTGAAATTCAGTGACTTTTACTTCCTAATTTGTAGTTCAAGGACCTATACCCTTATCTGGTAGAGAATTCCATTAGAGATTTAGTTTGAATGAAGCTCTGAAGTCTCTCTGTGTCTGAATGAGGAATAAGGGGTTTCAGACAGAACTAAGAGCCAGGAAATTTCAGCTTTCTCTGGTTTTAATTCTGTATATTTTTCATTAAGTCCCATGTGCTTCCATGTCAGAAAAAAAAATGAAGCTATTTTCTATCATTCTTTTTCTAACCATTTGTTTTAGGACAGCCACCGGACTGCTCTAAACTAAACTGCTTCCTAATTATCCTTAAAAGACAATTTCACATGAGTGATGAAGACAATGGATGAAAGATGGAGATAAAAGAGTCACTGAAGTTCACTGTTTTTTGACCTCCTACCCTGTCTCCCGGCCCCTGTTGTTCCCAGACCTGGCAAAATGGAGACAGAATCTGGATCTTAACCTTTTTGTAGCCTGGAGCAAGTCAAATCTTGAAAGTCATTGTCTTTTTTTTTTTTTTTTCTTTTCTCACCATTGGTAGGAAATAAACTCAAAGTAGCAGGACTACCTCTGCAAATCAAAATCAAAAGTAGGACTGTAACCAGAGACTACTATTGTTTCATAGTTTGATTTAGCTATAAAGGAATATTTTGGTTAGTAATTTAATGAACAATGGAATGTCCACTAATCAGGTAGATCTTGCAAAAATTTTCAGAAAGCAGCAGTCTTTCTTCAAATGCATCATAAGAACTGAAGAAGTTGCTCTCTATGTTTACGTAATGTACAGGGATTGTCTCATGTGTGAAGTATGAGGCTTGACAAGCCTGGCACTACTCACTCTGATACTGGTTTTGACTGAATTAGCTTTTGATCTGAGTTACACAATGATAAATCTATGGAACTCTATTGAAGTTTACTCAACAAAATTAAGTATCAGAGTTTATTTTAGGAGAGTTACTCTGCATTTTACCAGATGTAATTAATCCTGTCTGAGTTATATTGTTGTCTTTGATTCTGAACACTTGAAATGTAAACAATACACCCAGCACATTTATGGAGTGATGAAAGGACAAATTCTTCTCGTACTCATATCTATGGAAAATGAATGTTTAGGACTTGACACCGGTTCCATCAAGGCAGAGAGTAGCCCTGGATGTGTATTTTAGACGAGACTCAAGCTGTGGTTGGGTGAGGCTCACCTTGACTGTAAGCTTAACCAAACCTTTTCCTCTCTTGTAGTAACTACTTTCCTCCTCCTATTGCCTTCCGCTTCTTTTTCCACATTAATGATTAATTGCTTATGTTCCTGCTCTCTTACTAAAATGCTGAGTCTTTCACCTACTGTTTCCTTTTGGTTTATTCCTTTATAGTTGTTCCAGCTAAGCACCATCTATATGCAAAGCATCTAAATGTTTATATGGAACATGTGGTTCTTATTTATCTTTGCTCCAGACATGACGTGTATGTGCATAGGAAGGAAGATGAAGTAGTTAACAGTGCTAACAGAAAATCTAGATATTTTAGAATAAAACTGCTTGCTTAAGTGAACTAAAAAAAATATAATCTTTCCAATTAAAATATTCTTAAATCAAGGAAAAAAAAAGGAGATCCTGGATTAGTACTCCAAAAGGAAATATCTTTAGCATTGCAAATTGTTGCTCTACAGTCTGAAACTACAGCAACATTTCCAAAGTCTGGTTTAAATAAGCAGGATTCTTAAGGAATGCAAAATGTAAAGCTTAAATATGGGTTCATTTCTTTGCTTTTTTCTATTTACTTTTTTTCTCCTTTTCACTTTTCTTTTTTTCCCTTTCCCTCTCTTCTATTACTTCTACTTTTGAAACTTTTTTCTACTTCTACTTCTTTTAATTTTTATTTTTTTGTATCCTTTTTTTTTCCTTTGCGCACAGACAACTTTCCAGATTAAAAAAAAAAATATCTCTTCAAGACATGGAAGGTTTTGTCTCACTTTGCATATATTAATGAGGCAGTAGTACTTTAAATCTCATTTAACAAGGAAGTAATCCATGGAGTCTCTAGTCCTTTTTACTGAGGACTCTAGAACTAGCTGACTCTAGGAAACCTTTTGCTGCAATCTATATAGAAAATAATTTACAAGGAATACTGGAGCATCAGGAGAGTATTAGCTTGACTTTACTGTGGTCTACAGTGAGGATTTATATACCTGAGAGATAGATGTTCAAGAACCTACATGCCTGTTGTGCATCTAGGAACTGATTTTTCTGCTCATTGTTGTGCAGCTGAGCTCCCATACAGGTTAAACTTCGCCTTGCCTGTCATAAGGAAAATAATTTAAAGGGAAATAAAAGTTATGTGTGTGTGTGTGTGTGAGTTCAATGCTTGCACAGACATGGAGTAAACTCTTCTTTGAAGATAATGGAGACCAAAGGTTGTGATGTACTACCATAGTTCACAGGTAGGACACAGTGGTCTCAGTTTCTGGGTTGGAGTGATGCCTCCATCCTCTTGATTTGCAAATCTCTCAGGTGGTAGGACTCTGTGTCCTACTACTTGAACACTCTCAGGTGTCCCTAGGAGAGTTTCTGTCACAGGTAGCCTCTGTGTTGCAGCTCATGGGCTTTAGAACTGGGGTTTGGATTCCACCTATTATTGCAGCATTGCCATTCTCTACAGACATCACAGCTTATGGTTTTCATGGTGCAGAGACCTGTGTCTTGTTAACCAGAGGCAAAGGGTGCAAATTCAGTCTACAGTGCTTATGACTTGCAACATCAGGTTTACTTTGCATCCCTCTCAGTACATAGAGGGAATGGAGAGCAGAAGTTAGACAACATTTCAAATGGTTTTGTTCTCTGTGTAGTGAGAAAATAGCTTCTTACTTGTTTTGGTGTTTCTGTGCCCCTCTCTGACAAAGTATATCCATTCCAGTTTTTACTTTAGGTCTTTTTGGACAGGAATGTTCTTGTTGTACAGTGTCTAGTGGAGGGGGTCCTGACCTGTAGCTGAGGCTGTGATGAGTGCCGTGAGAATGCAAACATTAAGAATATAAAAACGTACCACATAAACCCAAACCCAGCTAGCACGGACTCCTCCTTCTGATGGTGAACAATTTGGACTAGTTAGGGAACATATATATGATACAGGGCAAGTATAGCAAAAGGTTTATTCTTATTTAACTTGCTGATAGTGGAACTCAGCAGCTGTATAGGGACTTGTGTAGCTAGGGTGTGCATGTAGATCATCCAGTGCCACAGACACTATTGAACCTGCTCTCCACATCCATTCCTTTCTCTAAAAGAAAATGTAAAGTACAACTAGGTAAATACCAAAGAGTATATAAATATTAGTGCGGCTGAAAGTTAATACTATGGAGATTAAATAAGAAATCAAACTATGCGGATGAACTGTTAATGCTGTTAGAGATTTTAGGGAGTGGGGACAGTACAGCTCAGAAACCATTAGCTCACTCCTTCCAAACACATTTTTATTCCATGAGCAGGTCAGGGAACCACACCTAAATTCTACTGTTAAAAAACTTGTAATGTTTTTATTCTTTTCAGCTTTAATGGCTTAGAGCATAAGAGCAATCTGTAGGTATTATTTACTGGAAAATAATTTTCCAAAGATCTATGTATAATTTTTTTCTTTAGCAGGACCAGTATACTTGTGCCACCATATTTTTCCTGTGTGCAAGAAATGCAGTTTTATCCAAGTGAATGAAAAATTAACAGTCTTGTGTCACATTCTTCATTGGTCACTCATTTTGTAATCCCATAAGAATACCAAGCCTGTGTAACTCTAAGACTAATTTAAAGAAATGCATTAATGCAGTTTCCTATTAATAATGCAAGTGGGATTTCACATAGATAAGGAAAGTCATCTTCTGATCTGTTGCTGGACCAAGACCTCATATATACCTTAGAAAATACTATGGCTTGTAACTATCTCATTCTCTTCTATCACAAAAATCTATCAGTTTACTCACAAGGAGTTACACAGATGCTACATGCAATATTTTAAAGCCAAATAGTTTCTGCCTAACCTATTCTAAAGATATCTTATGAGATCTTTGGCTAAATAAATATTGTTACATTATTTTAAGTCTTGTATAGCTGAAGGAATAGCTGGATGTTCTTCAGGTATGTAGAGTATAACATATAGAGAACATCAGTGAGGATGGAAACCAGGAAAAACTGTTTCAGGCCAAAAGTACTAGCTGAGGAAAGGGATGAAAACTGGAACTTGGTAGCAAAATTATCTTTACAATAGAGTGAATGATGCAAAACTATAGTATTCTTCAGTGCTTTCTATCTAAGCATTTGCAGCCTAAAATAAAGTTACATTTTCCCCTATATCCCTAGGTGATAGGTAAATAATTCCAGGAATTACACTTAGTCCTAAAGTCCTTTTTCAAGGACATCCAAGCGAAATTCTCTTTGACTTGAAACAGGCATTTGCCTAAAAAAGTTTGGCAGGGCACAGCTCATTAAGAAGGTCTTGCATATATGATAAGAATAAAGCTGTGAGTGAAGATTACTTTTAAGTCATGAGGAAGATTAGCATCTTCCACATGGGGAAGAATTAAAAAAATCATATCATCAAGAACACTTAGACATTCTGTTTTTAAAGCAGCAAGTCAGTCTCAACATTGGGTGCAGAAAGTTATGTTTTCACATTTTAAATTGTGGTACT
The DNA here is from genome assembly GCF_963513975.1 of Fringilla coelebs. Lineage (NCBI taxonomy): Eukaryota > Metazoa > Chordata > Aves > Passeriformes > Fringillidae > Fringilla > Fringilla coelebs. The sequence goes on from NC_140028.1 coordinate 130,183,223, forward strand.
TGTACATCAACTGGCTGGAAACAAATGTTTATTTTCTGTCTGAAAAATGCACATTTTTCCAGCTTAATTGCCTAACAGTTCTTTATTTATGTTGGATGTAAATTCATAAATGGCTTTTCAGAAATAAACTTGCCTGCAGATGGCCGCTATATGTTTCTGGAAATATTTTTTGAAAAATGTCTATTTAAACTAGCTTTGGTGGAAATCTTGTAAATAAACAAAGGTTTCAGCGAATTCTTGCAAATATTCTGGAAAGAAAGCCATGTCAGGCTGATTATGTGGAGCTGCACTATCACAGGTTATATTCTCACTGAAGCTATTTTACTACGAATATTGGCTATGATGTTTCATTTTGCTTATGAATGGGCAATGGCATATATATTTTTTCATGCAGCCCCTACTTCACTATTTCTGGTAACATAAATAGTTCCTGAGTTGGTAGTTTTTCAAAGTACTCATTGAAAAAAAATCTTTGAACTTTGGTTGATTTCACTTGGAAGTGTTACTTTACATCATGTGTTAAGCAATTCTCTCCATTACTTCCAAGTCTTCAAACACAGCTGTCCCCACTTTTGTAGCTGTAAAATCAGATGGCTAATATCTGAAATGAACAGAGATGGCTACACTGCAGCAAAAGAGATCTTGTTAATTGGTTTAAATTTTCTTGGGGCTAGAGGAAGAACCTAAATCTCTGCAGCCAAATTAAAATTCAACCTTAGTGCACAGTCCCACAGTTCACAGATACATCTTGATTTTCAGAATAGATGTACCAGGTCACTTCAGATCCAAAAGCGAAAGCTTGTTCTATCTGAATTACAAATTACTTAGGGTGTTGCTCACGTGTCCTTAACCCCTTTCCTATGTCCTTCTCAACCTTTTATAGTCACACCTCATTTCTTGGATAATTTCTACTAAAAAGTCTCTGCCCATGAACAGATCATGTGGATCCCTGGAAGGGACATGGCCACATTTGCTGTTCAGTTTCTCATGGGCAGTACATTTCTTTTGGGGTGGAGAGGACTGCACCCCAAAACAAATGTACTGCCCATGAGAAACTGTTTTAGACAGCATGGTCAACCATTAAACCCAGATGAGAGAGAAAAGGTTATTGCAATTCATAACCTTCTCTTAGACTGCAAGAGAGCTGTCTGTGCTGCTAGAAAAGCAAAGATTTTACAATATAAAATGTCTGTTAGGCCCACGTAAGAGAGAGACATAGTGACTGAAGGCCAGCTTTACAACCCATAGCTCAAGTCTCAGCTTTAAGGCACTTAATACACTGATAGATGTGGTTAGGTGAGCAGAATAGAGTCCACTCTGTGACACCACCCCATCCATATGCAGTTCATTGTTAATATATAGCTGAAACAGGAAACTTCCACAATCAGATAAAGAAAGCTCTACAGTATGTGATTATGGCTTGGTCAGATGTGAGCGTCTGTATGAAAAATAATCCCTCAGGTTGGATAACAAAGAACAGCTTGTATTTGAACTTGGCTGTGGTAAATGAAAATGAATTCCCTCAGTCCCTTTGCTCATGGTAGCTTTCAATTTTGTAGCATTTTTCAACTCTTTTGCTCCTTCAGGGTTACGAGTGATTAATTTTATTGACTTAATCTCAACTTGATATTTTTACTGTAAATCCTTCCAATGTTCAGAGTATAATTATAGTTTAATGATTTAAACTTGTGGATTCTATTCCCCAGAAAGAAGACAATATTTCACTTTTACATTTTTAAGGCAATTTTTCAGTGTCTCTTACAAAATGAGCAAATAAGACATAGGGAAATTGGGAATGTTTGTTTGTTTGACATATTAATCACTACAGGTTTCATCATTGATTTTTTCTTTTGCCCTCAATTTATAATTTTATAATGACCTCTGCAAGCAATTTAGTTTTATCCTTGAGGAGAGTGAGCAGAAAAAGAATCAATAAAAGAGCTGAAGTTTAATACAGAAAGCAAAACTGTGATCCTTGAACTTCAGTATAGATCTGTACTGTGTATTCTGTACACCAAACCAGTATTGATATTAATGGAATTTCCCTGTGTGTAATGAGGGGAGAATATTCCGTGAATGAGGGAAAATATATTCACTGGAGGTTTCCAGTACAGTTGAAGGATCCACAGCATTGACTTGCCCCTAAAACTAGAGCTCTGAAAGATAGAAATACCTAAACTATCAGGCACAGTTAACATTAAATATAGTTTGTTACTATGTAACAAGTACAACAACACTGTTCAGGTAGCGTCGGAACAAGTATTGCAAATTTAGTGAAGGTCAAATTTTCAGAGACTTAGTGTGATCTCTATTCACATATGCCAAAGTCACTTTCATCATGTTCTCTTTTGTCAGTTACTGTTTGTGTTAACAAATAACAACTTTTAAACCTAGAACTCCTGTGCTCCATTTGTGGCTTTTGTGTCTGCATTTTCTTCTTCTTCTTCTTTTTTTTTTTTTTTAAATAACCTGATTGATGTAAAGGCCATTTCAATCATTTCTGCTGTCAACTGCCAACAGGAAAAAGGGTCCATGCAAGAGATTATGCTTCAAATAACTAGACACTGAGTTCAGGCACATTTTGAACATCTGGCCTATAGAGGTGTTATATTCCATAAACAGAATAAAAATTGTTTGACATAACAACTTAGGCTAATCAAGATGACTAAAATAAATATTCTTTTAGTAATGAAAGTTTTTTTCATCTTTTCTTTTCTTTGCTTTCACTGTACCTCACGTATCCAAAATGAAATATGAACCTGAAAAAACATGGTAAGTAGCTGAAAGTTTTTTCACCTTTTTTACCAGGATAATTACCTTTAGAGCATCATGCTACTCTATCAGCAAGTTACTTTGAAGGAGTCTAGGAAGATGAGTATCCAAACTGCTCTTAAGTTTTCATTTTTGTTCCAGTTACTACTATTCTAATTGAGAAGTGTTGCAACTTGAATTTTCATTATTCAAAATTGCAGCAGAACTTTGCCTCCTTTTGTGTCAGGACCCAGGACATCCCTGTGGCTGTCCTGAGCAGCCAAGACCCCTGCCAGGGCTCACAGAGACCCTGCCACAGAGCCCAAAATGCTTATGGTTTTGATTATGACCCGTGGAGCAAGTTACCAACCTTAGATGAAGCCATGACAAATTAAGTAGAATGTATCACAAGGCGAAAAAGTAGATTTTGGGGTTTTTAGAATAGGGATTCAGGGGGGCAAGATGGAGGGATCTGGGCGTGTCCAGCCTTTCTTCTTTTTCTTCTTGGCCTCCATCTTCTGCTGTGATGTTGGCACTTTTACATTGGTTTAGAGTAGAAGCTGACTGTCTGACATAGGTGATAGGTATTGGAAAGAACATAGGTGATCAGTAATGGAAAGTAATTGTAAACATTGTATATGTAGTTTTTAGTATAAAGACATAACACCGCCTTGGGGGCAGGCAGAATGCCTGTGACTGTTGTGCTGAGCAGACCTCGGCAGGCCAGGAGAAAGAATTTTATAGATAAGATACAATAAACAACCTTGAGACCGAGAACTGAAGAGCTCTGACTCCTTCTTCAAGTGCTGGGCTGGGAAAAGAGACTTTCTAACTTTTCTCAGGGTCACTCTGACCAGCTAGAGACCCTGACACTTTTGTAAAATACTGTTTCTGCCCCTGAATTTACATTTTGGGGTACATGTAGCTGGGGACATGCTCTGCAGCAGAACAATCAGTAGAAACTCTGATAAGAAACTGAAACCAGCCTAATCTGTCCCTTCTCTGAAAACAAATTGTCCCATTCCTCATTGCAACATGATTGGATGCTAGACAAATACGGGGCTCATCTTCCTTCCCCTGCCATTCTTCAGGGGTCAAGGAAATGCGAAAGGTTTTTTGGCATAATTTGTGTCAGGCAGACACAGTTAATATTGCCAGATGGCTCCTGATGGTATTCCTGAGACATTGGGCCTTGAGTGAAAGAAGTAGCACTGGCAGAGGGGATTTTGACTATAGAACTAGTACTGTGTTGGGACTTTCTGCTGATAGAAAAGTAGGACATTGTCCTACCCCTGAGTGAACACAGTTTCTTAAAAAAGGATGTGGTTTTGGTAAACCTCAAAGCATTCTCAAGTTTTCTTTTTGGAACTGACTTTCAATTCTTTCTGAGGGCCAATGACAGCTCTCCATAGTCAGTTGTGCACAGTCACTTTGTGAACAGACTTAATTGGAACTGTTTCTACATAATTCACCATCCATCCCCAAATCACTGTAGCAACAGTTTGCAACCTAGCTTTTCAAGAGAGTGATGGTGACAATAAAAAAAAAAAAAAGCCAGGAGCAACATTGTGATATATATTCTGTCCAGGTTTGCACAGACAGTGTATGAGACAGAATATGGACACTGGCTTCCAATCACTACAAGCAACTTTGCAAGTTTCATGCACAATTTAACTTTCCAGAAAGTGAGAGTCAGCTTTTAAAATTCCCATCCCACGGAAAATTCTTTGATCGAAAAGGAAGCCTTTTAGTTGGGCAAAATGAATTAAAAGGTTTGGGGTTTTACAGCTCTTATTAAAAGGATTGCCACAGTCCTTTTTCCACGTGGCCATGACATGTGTTCTGAAGATAAGTAGAGAAATGATTAGCTTATCTATCTGTCTTTTTGTCTTTAGAAAGAGCTCATCAGCTTTCAACAAGCATTGCTGAATGAACTTGAAAGGTCTTATTTAAATCATTAGGTCTAAATGAATAAACATAAATAAATGAATAAATGAAATTGTGAGGTCTGAATTTGCTGCATTTTTTCTAAGCGTAATAGAGGCTTTGATGAACTGGAGATGCAGAGAGTCCCTGGTTAACAATCTGTTTTATAATCTGTAGGAACTGTATCCTGTAGATTCTTTCTTTGTGGGATAGTAAGTAGGGGGAAAACTTTGTAAGTTGGTTTCACTTATGGATCAAGGGAAAGAGTGAGAAAGCCGACACTGAAAGAAGAAGAAATGTAAATAAAAAAAGGATATTTCAATCCCCTTATCTGCAGGTGAGTCCTTCTTTTGCTTTTGATTTTTGGAAGAAGGATCAGTCATAGAACAACACACTTGTACAAGTTTTGCTTGGAAAATTGCAGCAGTTTCTTATGAGTACAAAATGAGACTATTCTGAAAATCAAGCCTCATATGATTTTAAATGTAGCAAAGCCTAGTAGTTGTTTGTAGTGAACACAATTTTCTGTGCTTAAATACTCATTATATTTCTTTGTGGAATGATCAACTCAGTGTGTTTCACTTACTTTATATCCCTGTGGAGCTGGATAATAATAATTCTTGGAAATATTCAGAGGCACCATATATTCAAACAAACAACATTCCCTATGCATAAAGTTATAGAGAAATGCTTATTTTTTTAAGGGCATTTTTAAGAACCACTGCCCCCCACATACAGGTATAGGGGTTCTGGTCAGCAAACATTTAACAGATTCTGTATTTTTCAGGGGCACTTTCAAACCAAATTGACATACTTGTATATGACCTTACACACACTTTTTTTTTTTTTCCCCCTGAAATTGTGCCCTTATACAAATACTTGAGCTTGATAAGAGTTCTATTCTCAATTTCCACATATAATTGCTGTCTTGTGCTTGCAAAATTGAACAGGCAAATACTTTAGAGCTAGGGCTGGATGATGAATTGAAAGTGTTTCAACCTTTAACCCCTCATGTCTTTCAGTCCTGTCGACTTGCATAAAACTGACAAAACCACATTTTTATGGTTTATTTTCTGTGCAGCAGATATAAACCAGCTTACTAGAGGAAAAGGAAACTGGATCATATTCTGCTTCAATCAGTATCAACGTAAAGAGTGAATTTTGAATTACAGAAGTATTGTGTGTTATTGAAGGAAGTGTAAGAGAGAAAAAATGCCCAGCTTCTTTTTGTAAATCTGAGCTGTGCAAAAAAGGCTGACAACTTTGGGAAAGAATATTCTTCTTTCCTATAATATGGTCCTCCATGAATTGCTTAGGAGGCCATTCATTTTAGGGGTTGCCACTTACTACATTCTGCTCTCAGCTTCCCAGCTTCAGTAAGAGATTAATCAAGCAAACCATTCAGCCATCTCTGGATTATTTAATTTTTAAATCTAAGTTGCACATCAATTCACTGATATGAGACCATTTCTAGATGCCTCTTTTACCTGTTACATTGGCCATTTATTGAGCTTGCCAGAATTGAATTAAGTGAAGCTAGAGTAGCAGGGATTTTCTGATACAAATTAGATAGAGGGATAATTTCCAGCAGAAGTCTATGCAATTTACAATAATCCACAAGTCAGGCTGTCATTGCTTTTCACATTTGTGAAATCCTGCCTTTTCTGCTTTTTGTACTGTCAGCAGTTCCAATCCTCTTTGATAACTGACTAAATTTGGGGAAAAATCTCAATGGGGGAGAAATGCTGCAGATACTGAACTGAAGCCACCTTCAAAGGAAGTTGGGATACATCTTTGAAATTAATGTTGCAAGCAATGTTTTGTAATTATATGTTACAAAGAGGTTAAACTTCACTAGGGAGAAAGCAGCAACAGATGAAAAAATGCAACAGGAAGAAATAATTATTCCTGTGAAAACAAAGAAGACTAAATGTATATAAATTACTTTTTGTGCCAGAGCTAAACAGGCCCCTTAGGAAGATAATAAAGGCCTCTTGAACCTCAAAAGCTTTTTACTGCTTTCATATGCAACTTCTTCTATAATACCTGTTTTGTTCAAATTAAAACTCACGCTCCTGTTCCTCATATAGAAATCTTTTCCAGCATGCTGAAGACATAGCTCTTGGGACCACAAGTGGTGTAAAGCATTCTAAAGAAATATTTTTCCCAAAGTGAATTCATCATTTCTTTAACTCCATCCCACAAATACAAACCATAACAAGAATTTTGATAAACAGGTTTATCTTCAGAAGAGTGTAAGATGTGAATAAAACGTGTCTTGCTTTATTTCTCAGAATTAATGGTCTTGTAGTGTAAATGCTACTGATAGAGAATATTTGTGCTGAAGTAGCACAAATAGCTTATTTAACAGGTATGATAGTACAATATTAAGCCTATGTACAGTGGAAGATCTGTTTGAATAATGATGAAATTTGTGAAATTAATCATAGCCAGACTGAACAAATGAGTCCAACAATAAATTGTACATAATTTTAGTAGAGTAGTATTAATGAAGACCAACAGTTTAACTAATTGAGTGCCAACTGATGTTTTTGCTACAGGAGTTACAAACAGATCACAGATTTAATTAATTTTTTTCCATAGCAATGTTAATTTAAAAATATATATCACACAATATGATAACAATTGAAAGGTATCTTTACTGTTTGAAGAGCCCATATAAAAATGAAGGATAAGATAGTTTCCTTAGGAGACAGTCAAGATCTCATAAAGAGGAAAATGAAAGTCTAAATGAAATATCTGAAAAATTTTTAGCTCTGCAGGATTATGTCTGGAGGAAGAAAACAAGGTACCAAAGTAATGACAAACCTGATGATGACATAGCACTGCAGTTGTGGTGGTGTGGTGACATACCACTGATACTGTGGGATCATGCTTTTTTTCCAGATTGAGATGCTCTCTGGTACCAAATTTTTGGCAAAGGATCCTGGTATTACAAGTATTTTAATATTCAGATGTTTTGAAATGAAAAGTAAGGAAAAAACAACAGTAGAACTGAAAGCTGCCCTAAGCAGCAGAGATTGTGATTTAGGGTGAATGAGAACGTATGTAATTTGTAAGATGATTCTCAGAAGCAGAATGTCAGCAAAAGTGAGGAGTTATCTGGAAGCAGTAGGAAGGGTAAAGAACTGAAGACATCATCCCACATTCCAGAAGTGTGCATAATTCCACTATGGTGCAATTTGACAGTACAAAAATGTGGTGGTGAAATACTTTGGGTAAAGATAAAAGGAATAGAAACCAAAAGGAGAAATAATAACAACCATCTGTTATACTTCAGAAGATCTGGAAAATAGTGGGGGAAAAGAATTCCCTTTTTTATGCTGTGGGATGCTGCACTCCTGAGGAATGTTTACAACTCATACATTTGCTGGTTAGCAAACCCAACAATCCTGCATCACTGAAAAGGTCTGTAAACTACACAGAAAACAGATTTTGGAAGCAGTGCTTAATTCTGCTTGTAAAGTAAAGGCCTACTGTGAGGGACTGGTGAAGAATCATTCCCTTTGGCAAAACACCACATGTTTTTGATATAGTCACTTTTCTGAATTCCATCCATTTTTGGGTGGAACTTTTGATGAAGTTTTGATGACATGGCAGTCAGTTTAGGAGAGAAGTGTGGTATGAAGTGATAAACATTTATCAAGTATTTGTTCTTGCCAAGGCAGGGCTTAACTGAATGGTTCTTTGAAAGGTCCAAATCACCTGAGCCTGAGAGACTTCTCACAAATTGATAAAAGTTCAATGCAAGTTCGAGCTTTGTTGTATCACTGTGGACTTTTGTCTGCCCTTAAATGGCACACACAAGTCAGGGCACTGCACAGCTGGAAAGGTGAACTGTAAATAGAATGAAAGAGTGCTGATTTTCTAAATATACACTTGAAAGTGCTTTTCTTGCTTGAGTTCTAAAAAATGCTGAAACAGAGGTTTGAATTCTGTTTTTGCAAAATAGAGATTACTATTTGTTGCTTTTTATTATTTTCAGAGTTCCAAAAAGTCTGAATGCAAGAGATAAAGTTTTCTCTGCCTGCTTCTTTTCTCAAAGTCTCAAGTTGACTTATATGATGACAAGTTGGCATTGGGTGAGAAGTGTTCACTGACAGAAAGAAAAACACACTGTTATTTCTAAGAGAAGGGTAGAGCACAAATATATTCTTTCTTTGTTTGTATGTTTTTACAAACCCCCAAGCTAATCTGGTCAAGTTCTTCATCCGCACCAGGGTCTCCACTTCCTGTCCATAGCAATTTAGCCCCACAAGGTATGTGCTTCATTCCTGATCTATATTAAAATCTTCTCTCTATGGAGTTTGGTCAGAAATACAGATAACTGCATTTTGGTAAGGGCAGCAGCAGAACACTCTTAGAGTGTTCCTACTCTTATATTCTTAGAGTTCGTTCTTATGAATTTTTAAGTCTTGCTTAACCAAAATAAATAATTGAGTTACTTACAGAATATTCTTTAGCCCCCTTCAGTGCTAACCCTACTGGAACTCTCTTTCAAGAATCTACAGTAATGTGAACAATGCTTCACAGTAAGAAACACCTTCATAAAGAAACATGCTTGACTGGTGTGATTAATTCATTTAATAAAATTCAAAACCAAGATAAAATAGTCTGGAACAGTAATGAAAAAATTGTTGTCATATAGGAAAAATATGAAAGGACAATTTTTTTCCCTTTTTTACTTTAAGAAATCTGTGGGCAGTGCAACTGTTTCCAGGTTTTCTGAAATACAAAATTATGTGAGTAAAAGCCAAAGGATTTTTCTAAGCAAAATCAATACGGTGTTGCAATTATAATTTTTCCAGTTAATTCATATCTCTCTCAAAATCAAAGCATGCTCTTCTGAAAAGCAGTATGTTAAAGGAGCAATGAATTCTTAGAGATACTTTAAATGTCTTCAAGTTATTTATGTAGGAAGAAAGCTTTCAGTAGCAGCAAGGTAGTAACAACAACTACAATGAATATTTTTCAGGAAAACAACAGGACGTGAACTTTGCAGGTCCAATATTGGACACAACATTCATAAACTTTATGGTAAGAAGCACAGGAAAAGGGGCTTTGTCCCTATTAGAATTTGTTTAAAATTCTCCCATAAGTTACACTGAGTAGAAATATTTGCTTGGATCACAAATATCTCTCAGGCACTGCCTTATCACAGATTCCTCAAAAGCACTAACCTACATGACCTTTGTGTGAGTCTCAGATGACTCCAATTATTCTGCTGTGAGCTCTGATTCTTTTACATAGTCTGACCTTCACTTTAAAATATTGAAGAAGGAGGAGGTCTGGGGGAAATGAAAGCTGTATCACATGGCCTGACCACACTTTGTATCCTATGAGACAGGCCATTGAAATCTTGGAGAGGTAGAGGGAGGGAATTTATCTCCCAAATCTGTAGATATCAAGAGGAATGGAGTTCTACCACACTGGGTTCACCTCTGCAAAAGCCCCGTATTTTGACACAGTCACTTAAAAAGTGATGGGAAAGCGGAGATAAATGAGAAACAGAAAGTAGGTCACGAAAGGAAGCAGAAATGTGGACCAGGTTGTGCAAGAACAGAGGGGTCAAGGCTTGAACAACCTTGAAAGTTATTGGTAAAATCCTGAACTCAAATCTCAGTTTCAGAGGGAACTAAAATTATGGTGTGAACATGGGGTCAGCATGGTAACAGCAGGGGCAGCAGCAGTGGGATGAAAGTGAGATAGGATGCTTTGATAAAACGTGTTGCTGATGCAAACCCTCAAATCAATGACACTTCCATGCAGAAATCTGAGGTCAGATCCAGGTCCCACCTAACTTTCTAGCAAAACTTCCACCCAGTTCACCAAGGTCACATTTTGGCTCCTGAATTTAAATAGATACCAGAGTGCTGTGAACACACAATACACACTTCAAGGTTTCGCTTCAGGATTCTTTTGCAAAGGTTTGTGGGTTTTCTACCTCTCAAAATGCTCCAAGTACAAGACTGTCCTCTGCTCTATATGACTTGTTAATATGTGACCAAAAATAGCATAGGATGATGGACAATTCTGAACTTAGGTTTTAGCTGGAATTGGAAAGAGAATCAATTTGCCTGCTCTGTGTGAATTTCCACTATTTCAAAGACTCTTCTTGTCTAAAAACAGATTGAAAAATCAAAATGCATTTTTAAACAGGAATAATATAATTTAATGGGTAAGTAGATTGCACTAGCTAGAGGTTCACCATTCTTGCTTTCAATTCTGACCTTACAGGTTTTAGATTTTTTTGTTTTTCATACTTCAAGTAACTCCACATCTGAAATTTTAAAAAATGTGGAAAAAAGGTTAAAAAAAAAGTTTTGACAGTTTCAAAACCTTCTAGGGTTTTCTTTAAAAAGAAAAATTAATGAAACGTACTATTCTTCAGGTAGATAACTAAAACAGCATTTTCCCCTGAAAGGTCTTATGCTAAAAACATTTTCACTTGATCTTGACTTTCAGCCAAAACTCAGATCTTAAAATAAATGATTGAATTTTGGATTGCTTAGACCCACAACAGAAAACGCCTTCCTCCACTGTCAAGCTGTTATCCTGTTAGAGAAGAGCTGCCCCTTTGTGTGTGAGTGGGAGGTAATCTGCACAGGCCCAGGTGCCACATGCTGACGATTACCTTTTTCCTACACCAGCGTTGGTAAAGGGTTGCCAACACTTTTGCTGGAAGGTATGATGAGTCATTTCTATGCCTAAGCCACACAGGAGCTCTGGCTGCCAGACGTAACGCCCGTTCATGTCACCATCTGGCCTTTCTGTGGAGAGAAGGCTCTGACCACCTCAGAATCCCTCCCCAAAACGTTCAGATTGGGCAATGCATCATTCTAGCTCACACAGGCAGGTTTCTTTCCTGTGACAGCCTTGATAAGGAGGGAAATGCCTTTGGCTCTGAGTGGTGAGAAGCACACTTGCCTAAGCAAATATGTGTAGACATCGCTTATTTGAATCTACTTTTTGTTATTCTTTTTTGTTTTATTTATCAACTCCTGCTCCAAATAAAGGATTCTGATTTCATAATGTTTAACATAAATACAACTTCAAATACAACTTCTTAGGTTCAGCCATATCTAATCTACACTTTTACCCCATTTTCTATCTTAAACTGAGATTACTGGAGACAGGGAATGTTTATACTGAATTGTCATATTATGCAAATAAAACAAAAGGGGCCAGATTGTGGTTCAGAGTTTACAAATGCTTTGGGGAAGGTAAAGATGATAAAATACCAGTTTTGCTTGACCAGCAAAAAGCCATTGTCAGTACTCCCTCCAAAGAAGGAGGAGGGGAAGGGTATTGAGGAGAATGCACTGTGGTCCATAAATCCTTCCTGGATATTTCACTGTGGGTTGGCCAGTCCTCATGCTCTCTGTGGTGGCTGTGTGTAAATAGCTCTGATGGGCTATAAAAAAAAACCTGTGAAATCAGGATTACTATCATCCAACTCATCATATGACGTTAAGAAATAAATAATTATTTTTGAAGAATAATTATTTTTGAAAAAGGAATATATAAGTTATATATTTATATAACTTGGACTTTTTAAAACTAGAAATAGCAACAAATCAGCCAGAGCATGTGGGGCTCACTTAAGAGTTATACAAGAAGTTAGCTATGAAAAGAGTGAACTAATAATTTTGGCATCCAGTCTTCTAAAACTTCCCCCTTGCTTATGAAAAAATAATTATACAATTAAAAAAAAAATTGATGGAGGAGTTGAGGATATATAAATCTTAGCAAATCTGACAAGTGCATAGCAAATTGGTAGTAACTGTAATAAAGAATAGAAACAATGAGCATTTATAAGCAGAACCAGTGAACATACTTGCATATGATTTACTAGGTAGGACCCAAGCCTTGTGTTTACATAGGGAATTATTCTTAAAAATTGTAGATTTCTTTGAAGGAATCAGCCAACAACCAGTCAGCATTGGACTGGAAAATCCTGTTGATATGTTCTATTGGGTCTTCCAGAAATATTTTGAGGAAGTTCTCATCAAGTGCTTTTAAGGAAATAAAGTGCTGTGGCACAAAAGGAAGGATCCAAGCATGTCTAAATAGACAGTCTGGAGGTAGAAAATAAAATGAAAGGTTGGTTTGTTTGCTTTCCTGGTTGATGAACCAGTGCAAACCCACAGAGATCATTGCTGTACTCTGTGCTTTCAAATACATACACGTCTGGTTAAGGGAGTCAACAAAATGAGGTGACACAGCTTTATTAAACAGAACTAGCAATTCAGGGTAGTTTTGAAAATATCTTAAGGTTCTGTCTGAAGGAATGAAAACATAGGAGATACCATTCCATGTAGGAAGATGTAAACTGATGCACCAGGAGTTGACTCTGGAATTGACACTTGGAATTTTTAAAAAAAGGATAGAAAGTACTTTGTAAGTCTGTGAGTTAGACATATGTTGAAGACTGCATGTGTTCTCATCCCCTGCCTCTCAGAAAGAGTAGACCAGAGCTAGAAAAGGTTGATAGGATGCTCAAAGCTATGAAATAATTTTCAGATGAAGATTGATTACATAAACTTGGTATACTGATAGGAAAAATTTGCCTGGGAAGGAGGGAACAGAAATTATGAATGGTGAGTAGGGAGGTAGCACAAATAGGGGCATGGAATAGCAGATTTGACAAAAAAAAAAAAAAAGAGAAGCAGGGCTTTTCCAAAGAAAGCATAGTTATATTGTTGATGGCATTAGCACAAGTGTCTGAGGATGCTGGAAGTTTGCATGGCTTCAAAAGGAATCAGATAAATCCACAGAAGAAGAACCCATTGAGGGATGTAGAAGGCAGAGATGCTGGTTTTGGCTCAGAAAGCATTTCAGCTCATAGAGTGACCAGGGAGACATTACTGCATGCTTGTCCTCACTTACTTGTTTCCCCAGCCTCTCCTGGCCACTGCCAGAGGCAGGATGTGGAACCCAACATTCCTTGGTGGCACCTACCATCATTGCTGTGTGCCTACACCTGCTTTCCTCTGCCGCAGATTGGAAACTCTTTCCTTCTGCTGAGGTGTCTGGAGCAGTTGCAAGTGTTTGGGGGCAGAGGGAGGATGTCCATTCCCAGCAGCATGCTTTCCCTTGTCTTCCCCACTCTAAGAGCAGCCTTAAGGGCAGATTTCTTATCAGGCCCCCTCTGGTAGGCATAGCCCAGCTCTGAATCCTGATATTTGAGGTAGTAAATCTTCATTTTGTCTGTATTACAGGAAACTCTGCATGAACTTGTCCAGTTCTTGGGACCTTTCAGAGCCAGTAGACCTGACTGGTGGAGTCATTCTCACTTGCTGAGAGATTTTAACACTCAGCATGAAACTCCTCAGAAAGACATTCAGGAGTTTCCAGTCAAACATTTAAGTCACTCCAGGATCTACTGGAACTTGGCCTGGTTTTACTCAACCAAGCAAAGTCAGGCCAAGCCAAGCAAATAAACACTCATTTTCAAAATATATCCTGAGTCTTCAGGTGCAGACTTGAACTCCAGACAAATAGGAAGTAGCTCCTGTTTTTTACTGAAATTGTGTGAATTTTGGGGTAATAGTATAAACCAGCCTTTTTAGGGGACAGAAATTGCTTGCAAGTATGAACACCTGCAGTTAAATTCAGATGAATAAAGAGTAAAACAGATATTATATTAAAAAATAATAATTTAATTCCTGACTTTTCTGAAGAAAAAATTAGGAATGCTAAAATATTAACTTTTGATGTTTGTTAAATAAACTTATCTTTAGTGTTTAATAATGAGTCACTGAAAAAGAAAGGTTCTAAAATGAAAGAAAAAGTCATTACAAATCAGCTTAATTCTAAAAAAATACCTATTTTTCAAAAAACCAAAAAATGTCTGTTTTGATTCAAACTCAACTGATTATATTTTGTTTTCCTTTTTCTTTAGTGGCTGGATGAAAAAATCCCTACTTGTTTGTCTAGGTCTTATTTGGGTTATATTATGAAACTTTTACAAAGTGATTCACACTAAATTGAATGCCTTCATAATAAATTATGGCTGCATTTTCCAGCAAGAGTAAATACTGTTTTTCATCTTTGTTTGCAAATAGTGGTTACTGCCCTACAAATATCAATGAGTAAGGATAGAAAGGAGAAGTTCAAAAATTTAAATTTGCACAGTTATTGAAGCTTCTTGTTTTAAGTGCTTAATGCCAATTAATGCAGATGCCACATTTTCCCTTTCTTCTTCATGATCATTTTGACTTCCTCAGCTTAAGGAAAACATTCAGAAAAAATCAGTTCCCTTTTCTCCCTCCTCTCTTTTCTTCTTTTTTAACTGGGTATGGCTTCCCTAATTCGTCTCTTTCTTTGAATCTTTCAGTGCTGATAAATTCTTTTAAACTAAAATTTGTTTAATGACTTCACGGAAAATTTGCTTTGTTGATTCCTTTTTAAAAAAATTAGTTTATTTTAACAGAAGAATAACTGACTTTTTGTGTAATCGTTCACTTCAGTGGGTGCTTGCCAAAAGGCCCACACAAATGAAATGCTGTCTCTAATCTCACTTGGCCATGCAGAGGAGTGAGCTCCCCACATGCTCATTTGCAAGTTGATTTGAGGGAGAGCTGTGAGTGAAGGAAGCTTCCCTGTGAGACTGTGGAGCCCCATGAGGCAGAGCTGCTACTGCTTTTTTCCTCTAGCTAGATACCTGTGAGGACAGGAGGTGGCATAAGCCCAGAGAACATGTTAGTCCTCACAGACATTACCAGCAAGGACTCAGGACTCCCTCTCTCCCATGCATGGTACTTCTGGCTGAGCCAAGTGCCCTTTTCCACCTTCCCCTGGAGCAGCAGATGTTTGGCACTGCTATTGATATTGTGCTGGTCTACTGCTGGTATGTCACAAATGAGTGATGATTTTCTCTCACAGAAACCCCTTGGCAAGTACATAACATAGGCTAAACCCCCTCCTTTCATCCCAAGACCCAGTGGTATGGCACTCACTGCACCTGTTCTCTTTCCACTCAAACCAGGGTAGCTTCACTCCTGCAGTTCCTTATCCTTTGAACGATGCCCAGCCCAGGAGTGCGTTCTGCACCCTCCCCATGGGCAGCTCAGGGTTTCATCCCTTGGCCTGTTTCTTTACATTTATGGATGTGGTCATTGTGATTGGAGCTATGTGGAGGGCTGGTCCTGTGGCCTCTGCTGTGCCACACATAGGGATGTAGCAGAATGCATCTTCCTCTTGTAAAGCTGGAGGTATTTTCACAGATGAGCAGTACCTGACACCATCACTACCACTCACTGCCATTGAGAGATGAGAGCTACATCCCAGAGGAAACCAGACACGATCTATATCTGTATCTAAGCAATTTCTAATTTAAAGGCCCTGATCCTATGCTGCCTTCTATGCTGTGTGCCGTATATATTTGCATTATGTCTTTACCCAGACTTACCTTCAGAGTTTATCAACATTTGACAGGGTGCTGAGAGTCTCTGTAAAGGCAGGATAACTTCTAGAGAGAGATTTGCAGAGCATGGACTCATGTAAAGCTCCTGAACCACCACTGTAGCTTACAACAGAAAGTTTACTCTTCTTTTTAGCCTCATTCATAACTGCTCCAAAATATGTATTGTCATATTTAATCTTCACCTACTTTAATACTTCTTGCTTTCTATAGTATTTGCATTTTTATTTCCTTCAATGTTGGTCATTGAGATTTCCCTTTCATTCTCTATCAAAGTTCAGTTTTCACTTCTCTTTTCCTCTTTTCAGTGGTGAAGGTTGTCTTCAACCAAATATTAACATTTTAGTTAGTGATGATTTTCTGATAGAGTTTTTAAAAAAGTATAACCTATTGTTGGTGTGGAAAAATATTGCAGGTTTTATTCCCTTGAGTGGTTTTTACCCAAATTTACCTTTTGTATACCTATATCTGGTTGCTATCACTGACGTGACTGAACAAGGAAGAGCCATTCTCATGAAATGGCTGTGCGATCAAGTCTTTAATTACCTTTAATCACTGAGAGACATTAAAGTCTGAAGTAAAAAAGACATTTTCCTTTTACAACACATTTCCAAACCCAAGGTGGCACATAGTAATTTTCTGTTGTTGGACTGTGTTAGTTTCTGGTGTAGTCTCATAAAATGTTGTAGTATTACACCAAGAAGGAATTTAGAGCCCCAACTTGAAATGTCAGTTTTGCTTCACAGCGCTATAAATTACAGTTGTCTGGCATAAGCATCAGTGGAAACACTAATTTCTTAAACTAAATGTATATTGTTGTGTACAAGGAGCTCACATAGCTCTACTTACTTTTTTGTGATTGTTTACTTTAAACATCCAAGCAGGAATAGCAGACCATGCCATATACATGAAAATACTTTAATGGCCACAGCAATGAATGATTTAGTGCAGATTATCTAAGAGATATGTTCATATTTTGCATTTTAAACACTGCCATGTTGTCTGAAAATTCTGGGACACGTCCATGAACAACTGCAGAGGATTTTGTCAGAAGCACAGGAAACTAATGGCAATTTGGAGTAACAAACTCTAATTTTCAGTTTGTGAAGGATGATTTCAGTGCATTAAGGGTTATTATGTATAGTACAGTTAAGCTTAGGGGCTTCGATGAATTTGGCACCTCATTAAATAAGGCATAGTAGAAGCACATAATGAGAGGCAATATTTTCTAAAAATGTTACTTATAATCTACAAGACAAGAATGAAAGAGAAGCACAGAAAAATGAAGCATGTGAAGAATATAGTGCAGATCAGTGTCTGACTCAAGAATATAAACAGAGTTTTCAAACTCTTTACTGATCCTTTTCTTTCTTTGAATCCCACTGCCATATTCATGAGATTAAATCTAAGCATTGGGAACCAAAAGCTTAATTTTTCTGTAATCATAGCAATCAATAACATGGAATGGCCACAACTGCAAATAAATGAGTTCAACTTTGGAACTTTCTGTATAAAAATTGATGGATTTTGCCACTTCTAATCCCACCATATGCATTTCTTGTGCATTATGCACAATATTGCTGCCAGCTACATGGAGATCACAGGGAAACTTATGCATGAAAAGCTAAAGGAATTTCCACAACTGTTCCACAATGAGGCTGGCATTGTCATTTTTGTCTGGTCTAGTGGCACACTGAAGGATTCAGCCACAACATAAATAACTCTAAACCTTCCCAGTACATCTGAAAAAAAAAAGTAGACATGCTAAAATATCATTCCCCTGCAAATAGTAGTGCAGAAAAAGCAGTGTCATATTACTCCAACAGAAGCATTTAACATTTTTACTGACAGAATCTAAAGCATGTGGTTATGGAGTGTGAAATCCTCATTAAAATTCCTCAAGGAAAATCAGTTGAATAAATATCCAGAAATTGTTGCAGTGCCCTTATTGCTGTAGCTTTACAATACAATAATTCTTTCCATTGATCAGCTTTATTCTCGTATCATATAGAGAGCTCAAATTCTTGTTCAGGAATTTATTACCCACCAGGGACAATTCTGATCTTTCTAACTCTAAAGCTGTATAAATATGCTGCAATAATAAATATGGTCATGCCAGTGCATTTAAGGAGCTTCCCTGTGCTACTCCTCTGGAGCAATGGCTGTTGCTTCTCCCTGCACACTTTTCCCACTTTCCCCTTCACATGGTGCATACAGAGAATGTGGATGATGCAAGTGAAGTTCTGAAACAGGCTGATGAATCAGAAGTGGGAAAAAACACCAATTTCATTCATTGTGCTCAAGTCCTCTTTGAGTTCCTGCCTTTGCTGGTCTCCTCTGTAGAGGGGATTTCTGCAGACCGCAGTGCGCTGTTGGACCATGCAACCTGGAGCTGCAGGGGTGGGTTACTGAGCTAATACACAATGGGTGTGCCCTCCTTACAAATGATCCTGAATGGGTGAAGATTTGAGGGAAAACTTTAGAACCTTGAAATAAGCCCAAGAGTTTCTTCAAAAGTGAAAAGGAATGGCCAAACCCTGCTACTGGGTGAAGGGTACTGGAGAAATTTGATGTGTATGTGTGTCCAGTATTAACTCTTCCAACTATTGCATTTAATAAGCAGTATTATGTCTTTACCTGGATCCTGTCTCTATTGTAGAGTGCTTGGCGGTTCAAAAGGACCAGAGGAGAGGAGAGAGGTATTGAATTTATCTTAAAAGAGCTGCTGGCTTCCCCAGTGGCAAATTATTTTGGTTAAACTGGAAAATATTTAAATCCTTCATATCTCCAAGCTGTTATGAAAATGTCTCTGCATGTTGCAGAGTTAAAAGTTTTTAGCTATATTACTCTAATAACACATGAGGCTCTCAAGAGAAAATTCACAAAAGCCTAATCTTAAAACATTTTTGCTGCCAAAATTGCTAAATCTTTGAACAAGGAAACATTATTAAAAAATCTGATACTCTATGAAAAATGAGTGTTTAAAAATTGGAGGCCAAACCCCATTGCTAGAATATGAAATAGAGAGATTCTTGTCTAAAGATGCAAACCTGCACTGAAATTTAACTGTTGAGTAGCAAGATTCTGCCTCTAGTCTGGGATGGACTACTCCAGAAAATTCCATAGGGGATATACTGGGATCTGCCAGTCCAAACAATTGACTGTATGGGTGTTGTGAATTCATACACAAACGGATCTAGTTATGCACATGTGTAAACAGGTAATTGTTCAACACAAAGCTGGTATATTTTTCTACACATTTTAACCAGAAGGTGGCATTGTGTCATGTCTTTTGGAAGTAAACCATCTTTGTTTTATTTTTATTTTTCCTTTGTAAGACTTAGACTTCAGAAATAACACTAACTCATGTTTTTCTCTATTGTTGTTTTGGGGCGATTTATTTATTTTTACAGATGTGATGAATTGTCACTCATGCATGTTTCATCCTTACTGCAAATGTGTTCTTTGCTGCCAGTCTGATACTCATTGTTTTATTAGCCAGATACATTTCTGGTCAAAATAAATTGAAGAACTTAATCTAGAATACTGCCTGTATATATTGTTGTGAAATGTTATTTCAGTTCACAGCTATGTTTGAAATAATTGATAGTGATGCCAATAGAAATTACATTGCGTAAATTCACAGCCAGGGCAATTGCATACCACTGAAGTACAAACTTCTTTATTTTGGTGACTCAGTGATTCTGTTGTCCTAGAACAGATACTACATTTAACAGATAGAGTGCCTGGTAGAAGTCAGAAACCAAAACAGGCATTGAAATGGTCTGAATGAGTGGGAGAGATTTACATTTTACAAACTGCTTAATCAGAGTCCTCAGAGGTTTGAGAGGTATCCAAAATCATGAAGGAAGGTCAGCTGTTTTAAAACACTTGTTTGTGTGTGTGTATGATTTTTGAAAGGCACAGGATTGGCAGATCCTGTTGATCAGATGTCATGCTCCATGTAGTCCAAGGACTCATATAAATTGTAGGAAAAGATTTCTATAGGGGATGGCAGTCTCAAAAATTGGATCAGTCTCTTCAGCCTCCTGTCATGTGCAATGTCTTCTCCTGTGACTGTGTGCTAATTTGAGTTGTGTCTGGTGCAGTATGAGCAGTGCTCCATTAGAAGCCACACAGCAACCAAGCATAAGAGGTTGACAGCTGTTTATCATCTGAACTGATCCACCATCCTCCATGCTGAATTTATCCATTCTTAATCAGGCTTTCCTTGATTTCATACAGGACTGGCAAATAGTGGGCCAACAAACACATTCTGCTGACAGTCTGTTGAGCTGCAGACCTACCCCATACAGGAAGAAAGCATCTGTCTAAAACTGATTTTCTTTATTGGTGGCTGATAACAATTATTGATGGCTGATAATGATTTACTGATAACAACTTGTCTGGTACTTTGGTAGAGTACTTTCATATAAAAATGGAAATAGAGCTGTGTCTGAAAGTGAAATGTATTTAACTTTTTGATGGCCCCATCACCAGCATCTCTGCTTTTCACATTGGGAGAGGCATATGATTGTGTGGTTTGGTTCCTTATGTACGTATGGGGTCAGGGGCAGTACATAATGACATTCATCCAAACCTTTCTAATCCAAGCAAAAGCCAAAGCAAAGAATAGGTGTCCAAATCAGAAATGCTATTGCCCTAACCATGAAAAGGGTCTGTGGACAATATGGCTGATTAAGAATTCTGACTTCCAGAAATAGCAGCTTGACTCACCACAAGGGACTCATAAATGCTTTTAGAAACAGCCATCATAATCATCTCCTTAACCACTGATTAGCAAATCATGTTGACACTCTGACATAGAAATATCCCTGCAGCAGCAAGTAACAAAGATTGTATCACATAATCAACAGGTTTGATGTTTTCCTGTGCTGTAGATGGTTGTACACTATATTTATCCTCTACAATGTGTAATGTAATCCAAGATATTCCACTAAAACAGTTGAGATACCTACTGATACTGTACTGCATCAGCTTCAAAATTCTGGCATGATCTGTATTTATTATTTTGAGGAACAACTACAGGTATTGCCAAATCCTAGAATCTATGGATTGCATGCTTTCATTGTATCTCAGTACTGAACCAAACCTTCTATCTGTATTCCGGAGAGTACTGCAAGCACGCAGCTAAGACCTTTCCATTTCTAATTATATATGATGGAAAAGGTCATGAGACAGATGAGAAACCATATTCAATCAATACCAGACAGATTTTTTTCCCCCCACTGATTTTGGAAAGTATTTCCATGGTTAGTAACACTCCGGGATACATAGAGAAAAAACAGTAAACTGGTGTGCCTGTAAACATATTTATTTGGCATTTTGCTTCACTGAGCATAGAAGTCATCTGGCCAATCTTAATTTTTTTCTAAGGGACCATCACAAAAAGACCTGTAATACAAAGGAAAAAACAATCTGCAAATGCTCCCTTGAAATGTGGCCTTTCCTGCCTAGTTACAGAATGAAATCGATACACAGCTGCAGATTTGTTGACCTGCACATGAGATTGAAACTATAATACAAAAAAAGTGAAATTCTTTCCTGATGATAGGATTTTCTCTATTTAGATACCAGTAGTGGGAACAATATAATGACTGTAAGGATCTGCAGACCCCTGTATAATGTTAGAGAATGTCATGTTGAGAAAGGGCATATGTTCTCTACATCACTGCTTCTTAATCTTCTCAGGTTTTCACAAAGAAATCATATTAATCAAATCTGCTTTCAGCTATATAAAAGTGTAGTTTGAATGGTTCACAGCTTAGGAAGGAATTGAATGTAGAGGGAAACCCTGGATAGAAATAAGCCCAAAACTTAAAATAACTTGGTGTTGTCAGTATCTTACTTTATGATTCTGAATAGATGTGACAATTTTGCACCAGAAAGCTCCGAAACTGCCCCATGCTGTGGCTGTGGAGTGGTTCACGAAGGCAATGCAGGAGCAGGGAAATTGCCAGATGAAATCTGACTGGTGAGCCATCTGCTACTGGCTTGGAAAGAAAAAAAAAAACAACAAAAAAAACCCCAACAAAACATCCTACCCAGAAATACATCAGCAAGGGGCAGAATTCTGCCTGGCACTAAAAGACACTCTGCTCTCCTACCTCATTTGAAAATCTGCTTGAGAGTTTGAGGGAAGCTGGGCTGCATACCTATGAGGTGAAGGTCTGACTCCTTTTCCATTGTCCCAGAGAGGACAAAGTGAGGGGGCAGAGAGGGGAAGAGAAAAGGACATCCCTTTGGTTCTGTGCAGCAGGGGGATGGGTTGGAAGGGAAAGTGGTTGGCCCTTGGAAGTGGTCTGGAGAAGCCAGTGTACTCCTCCATGCGTGGGGGCTGTCTGGGATCCTTCATGCTTTCATAAAACAGGATAACTTTCCAGTCTCCTTCTGACATTGTGCCACCTTCTCATTTTGGGTTCTTTTGGAGACAGTCTTATACCCATAGAAATACGTTGGTATATTAAATATACCAGATGAACCCCACAACACTTGTATGTGGTTTCCTCTCTCCTGTTAGTGTTTAGTATTTACCTGTCACAGCTTTTGTGTTTGGCACCTTTCTGACTACAGGGAGAGATTTGATCCCTGTGCCCAAAAACTGATGTTCTGATGATTTAGTCTTGTTCTCATGGAAATGGGGATTCCTGCTGCTGACTTTGGATATGAAGAACAGGGAGGCCATGAGGCCTTTCCTCTCCTTTCCTCCCTGCTGAATTTGAATATCAGACTTCTAGTTAGATGATCATTATATCACAAAATAAACTGAGATAGAAATGACAGAATGTTGGTTCTGGCAGTAAGATCTAAGGAGCACTTCTCTGTCACTTAAAACAAAAGCAACAGCATTTCTTTTGAAAGCAAAATATATTTAATTGTAGAAAAAAATCCACAAATAAAAAAGAGGCAGCAATCTAATGAGAAATATATTTTAAATTGGTGCCAGATAAACAGGATATTCCTGAGGTCTTTCTGAATGTGTCTACTTCTGTCTGGACTCTGGAGAAAATCTACTAATAGCAAAGGCATGACATTAGATTACAACCACAAAATTGCAGTCTTAAGACTGTAAAGAAAATGGGTTAAGTCTATACCATTTATTTGTATTATAATCCCTTCCATAAGAATAGCCTTTCCTGGAATTATTGAAAAGGAAATTCTCTCATGCTTGTAAACGTAATTTTATTATTCCTCTCACTATATTTGTAAAGATAGCTGAAAATGTTTAGATTACCACTTTTCAGAATGCTATCCAAATCTGAGGGTGGTTGCTATAAAGGGAATCTAGCATGGGCTAATGATTATTATGCTGTGGTATTTGAAATCAGAAATGTTTAATTATGTGCAACACATGTTAAAGTCAAACTTCTAAGGAGAAATGAGATTTGCAGTCTATGGGGCTTGCAGATGGTCAGAGGATCAGGCTTCAAGAGCTCTGTCTGCTCTGACTGCTGTTGGTATTGACCACTTGTGTATTCCATAGGATTCCCTGTTCATTACAGGAAGACAACCTTCAGATTTACAGATCTTCTAGGTGGAATAGAATGGCTATCAGTAAAACAGTAAAACAAAAACCTAATTCTACAACAACATGATCTCATAGAAGAACTCTAAGCAGAGAAGTGACTGAGAGCAGCCCTGCAGAGAAAGACTTGGGGGTGGTGGTTGATGAAAAACTCAACATGAGCCACAGCCCAGAAAGCCAAAGGAATCCTGGGCTGCATCCAAAGAAGTGTGGCCAGCAGGCTGAGGGAAGATTCTGCCCCTCTCTGCTGCTCTCTTGAGAACCCGTCTGGAACACTGTGCACAGCTCTGGTGGCCCCAGTGTAAGAAGGACATGGAGCTGTTGGAGCACATCCAGAGGAGGATACAGAGTTGATAAGAGAGCTGGAGCATCTACCCTACAAAGATAGGCTGAGAAAGTTTGGGCTGTTCAGCTGGAGAAGAGAAGGTTGAGTGAAGACTTCATGGCAACTTTCCAGTGTCTGAAAGGGCCCTACAGGGAAGCCAGAGTTAGACTCTTCATCAGGAACTGTAGTGACAGGACAAGGGGAAAGGGCTCAGACTCAAAGAGAGTAGGTTTTGATTAGATGTTAGGAACAAATTCAGGGTGGTTAGGGTGGTAAGGCACTGGAACAGGTTGCCCAGAGTAGCTGTGGATGCCCCAGCTCTTGCAGTGTTCAAGGCCAGGTTGGACTGCTACTTGGAGCAACCAGGTCTAGTGGGAGGTGTCCTTGCCCATGGCTGGGGGCTGGAATCTGATGATCTGTGATGCCCCTTTCAACCCAAACTATTCTATGCTAGAATTTATATTTTCCCTTAAGGAAGTCCCAATTCTCAAGAAGTCGAAAGAGGAGTAACTTATTGTAGTTAAAGCAAAATGTGTACAACACATAGCTGTGAGTTAAGTCTCATGATTGAGGAGCAGGAGATGCCGTGGGCCTCAGAAGTATACAGCACTGTTTTCTTTGAAACAATCACTCAGCCATAAGTGACTCACTGTGAGGTGCTGGAAGTCATGCTGGTTGGCGTAGCACTCAGCAGTCTAACAGCCTCAAGCTCCATGCAGGAAAAAAAAAGACAAATTTTTCATGGGATTCATCAAAAAGTAAAGAGAGGAACATGCTGCTCAGATTGCCTTTTTGATGCTACTGGAAATCAGCCTATCTAGAAATTGTACTAGACAATCTGAGGTGAGCTATAATGCTTCAAAATTACTGACTGAAGGAGATGATGAAGGTTGCTCACATAGAGTCAAGCTTGCTGGCATGTTAAAATCACTGGCTGAAAATGTAGAAAAAAACCTATTTGATTTGGGAGAAAGAATTGGATTCTGATTGGAATGATTTACATTATTTTTATATTATAATCACTGACTTTGGGTAGCCAGCTGACATGCAAAGATGAGCATTGAAGGCAACTTAGCAGAAAACCACGATTCCATTCTACATGCCTCTTCAAATTTGCTTTTTGCCCAGGGAAGTGGCTGAGAGTTGAAGCTGACTCTTCAGAGCTGTACTGAGTGCAACACTGCTGGCAGCAGTGGAGGGGGGCTGAACTCATCCAGGTGTCATGTCTTTCCAAGCACTTTGTGATGGTGGTGGTGAAGAGCAAAGGGTTTGGGACGTTCTCATTCCAGGTGTACCGTGTGCAGTGTAGCGTCTGTATATATAGATTCACCAGTGAAATTGACAGGTTCCCCAGGAAAAGTAGAATCATAACAGATTGTTATCTCTCTGCATGCTTCCATTTGGACTCACTTCAGCTCTCTCTATAGCAGAGATGACTTGTTAAAGAGATAAAACTATGTGTTCATATCCTTCTTGATGCAGCGCTTGACTCTTTGCTCAGCACGAGATACTGTCACTTGGCCATTTTATCTGTCACATAGGGACAGCAGAGGGAATTGGCAAATGTGACTATGCTTCAGATTTTTAACTCTCTTAGGTAGAGATGTGAGCCAGACATAAATCCAGAGGAGGAGGACATAACATGGCTGGACCCTTCTTTGGGTGGGAGTGCTCTGTAAGCCTCCATCTGAGCTGTGATTTTTGGGTGCCTGATCCTTATGATAAAATGTGCTAAAAACTGGGTACACATGAAGCATAGAAGTTGCCCCCCACCCCTGACATTTTCAGACAGAAGGTTAGAAAATTTAAACCATTAAATTTCATTTTGAATTTTTTTCAATTCAAAATGAAAAGATAAAATTGTTTTATTGATAGCCAAACACAGTCTATTCAACAAGGGAATCAGATACAGCTCTGTTCATGACTGCTAACTTACTCTGTCTCAAGAAGGCTTTCCTCCCAGGCAGCTCTGCAGAAAGTACATAATAGGCAGAGGTCACTTTGTACCTGCCGTCTTTCTTCTGCTTTTTGTCTAAGGTATTAATCACTGTCAGATGCAGGATACTGGGCTGAGAGAGTCTTTGCTCTGACTCAGTAGTGTTCTAAAGTTATATTTTTATGCATCTCAGTTTCCATACCAACTGCTTGATGTTGCATACTCTTGGGAAATGCTTGCTGCAGACATGGTTTTCTAGCAACTGAAACCTGAGACTCTCTTATATAAACTTTGTAGATCTCCCATTTTATAAATCTCTGCCTTTCTCCTCACGCAAGTCTACTTTTCCACCTTCCTTTTTATTCCTGCCATTGCATCCTCTAAAATGTCAGGTGTCCTTCTCCTTTTCCAGATGCATTCCTGAATGCTGGTAATGGAAATTTTTTTGCCTGTTTCCATCTCATCTTGTATCACTTGATTCCAGCAGGCCACCTATCTTACCAAGTAGTGTACGAGATTGTTGACCATAGTGTTCTTCACCAGGACTAGTTTTGGTTCCTTTGTGTACCCATTAAACACAGCACAGTTAGAACATGTTTTTTTCTGTATTCAGAGCAGCACATTACCCTAACCTAAAGCCTACAGCTTACTATGTTTTAAATGGCTGGTTATATTTCCTCTTTGTCAAAGGTGGCCAGGTTTGTAAAAGGAGAAGAAAAACAATTGTATGCATACTAAAATTACTGAACTGTGAAAAGAACAGCTAATAGAATTCCTGTCTGTCACGGAATGGTTGAGTGTCTGGAAACATAGAGAACACGGAGAAAAAAAAATCTTATATAATTAATGAAAGTTGAAAATACAAAGTCGTGCAGCCTGGATGAGGTGTTTGTAGCAGGTATCAGGATGGAGCTAGGGCTGACTGGAAAATATCAACACTTAGGTAGAAGAGAGAACCCAGAAATTTTTACCTTAAGCACAAAAATTGTCTAAAAATCAAAACTCAAAACATGCAGTTAGGGACTTGTTACAATTTCTATTTGGTTTTCTTGGTCTGACATTCTCTATTACTCTTTATTTGTTCTATTATATGCCATTCCTTACAGATCCATTGGGTAGTCCATCATGAAAATCAGGCTTATGAGGATCTTTGGGGGAAAATGATGGAAACCTTTAAGTTTTCAGAAAGAAAATAAATTTATACTTACGCCCTAACTGATACCAGTCTTTTACATTCTAACAGACATTATGATTTTTTTTTTCTTCAATGTGCCATATTTTGGTAAAGGAAATAACTGGAGGAAGTACATATAAGGGGCAAGAAAAATGTTTTGGTTATGATGCCATCTGTCCAATGCTAGCTGAGGCAGTGGAAATTGAAATTATTATAATAGTTTCTCTAATCTACTTAAATCTTAAATTAAATTAGCATCAGGATTGGCACTTCTAGACTGAGTTGATGGCTGATTATGGGTCCTTCTTGCCTTCTCTAGTTTCATTTATTGTTAGTTGCTATTACATGTTCATTAAAAAGTAATTTGATAAATCATGGGATTTCCTGCCCGTAAAACAATTATCAGAATGAAGAGTGACGGCAGTGGCTGGGGAATATGCTGAAATTTGGTAACTCTTTGTGAAGGCAAAGCAGGACAGAAAAATCTTACTATTTAACAAAAAACTATTTAGCATTATAGTACTTCTTCTCTCCATAAGTAAGTGAAGAAGGATTTGAGGCATCATCTGGGTTCCTACTCTGTCTCTGCCATGCACAAACATGTGACAGCCACTTTTGCCAGTATTTTTGTGAACCAGTGCTGATTAATTAGATAGAAGGACAAGTTGGCACAATCATGACACTGTGGACTGGAATTCACAATTCTCTTACATAGGTGAGTTGTGAGGACTGTACTGAAATAATTTTGAGGAATCACTGACTGATTAATTTAAAAATTATAGAAGTCTGTGGGTATCCAAATATAGACTCTGAACTTCATTATGGCATGAAGTTATGTGAAGCCATTCAGGACCAGGTGATTTTTAGTGGCCTTTCTGTACTTTTTGAATACCTCTATTCAACTTGCTTAAAAGGTCTCCAATCTCACATTGAGACTGAGGAATGGTGGAGGAAGCAATGAAAGTTTGGTGAGGAGGAATGGGGGAGGCTGAGAGAAAAAGAGAGAGATTGTTCAGACAGGCAGAGAGCATATGAGCAATAACTGGGACTGTGTTTATACTGTCATGTTAGCTTAGGATTCAAGGTCACACTCAATGGTTTCCTCATTGCTTACACATTAACGTTCACCCTGGCCTTTACTGGCTGTCAGGCAGACCTTGGATCTGACCATGAACACAGCTGCAT
The DNA here is from genome assembly GCF_963513975.1 of Fringilla coelebs. Classification (NCBI taxonomy): domain Eukaryota; kingdom Metazoa; phylum Chordata; class Aves; order Passeriformes; family Fringillidae; genus Fringilla; species Fringilla coelebs. Next base: position 130,211,512 of record NC_140028.1, read on the forward strand.
ACACACTGCAAAAGCCTAAATGATTTTGAGGTCTAAGGAATAGTCAAAATTTATGTGGAGAGAGCTGAAAGATGCAGGCTGATGGGGGATGAAGTGAGATAAATGATGGAGTGCTGGACAAGGAAGAGTTAACCTCAGGGGAATTCAAGAGAAAGCAGGATGGTAGCCAAGTTAGCTTGAAGGACAGAGGAGGCAGTTGTCTTCAGCAAGTGTAAACTGTGTTGAGGGTTTTTGTCACTCCACTGAGATGCAGATTACCAGGAGACACTCTCCTCATAGGGTAAGCTGGTGTGAAACATGGAGAGAGCTGCTGACAACAGTCAGCACATAGCCCAGGACAGAACCCGCCCAAGGAGAACTGTGTTTCCCGTCAGCGGGGGACAGTAATTCCTAGCACAAAGATGCAACAATCTTCTTTCCTGGAGATCAAAACAAATAATTCCAGTTCATACAATAGCTCTTTAAAACAGACAAGTATTTCTTTGTAATAGTTGCAGTAGAAGAAGGAATTAGCATAACTCTGAGCGTTCTCCAGGGACAGTGTGTCTTCAGAGCCAGAGAACACACCTACGCTCAGTATGGCGTGTGCTTGTATGACTCAAAAATAATATTCACAGCTGTGGTGCTTGGGTTCCACAGAGCATGCCATGAGCCCTCCTTTCACAGTAGATTATCCTAGACTGCATTGTTCTGGCAGGGAGACATTGCATCTGGCTCCCTTTTGGAGATGCCAGGAAGCCAAAAAATGTGAGTGTGGTGCAGACTCCTACAGGATCACTCACATTCATCTTAAAGGTGGCGGGCTTGTTGCAGTTAATAATTCCTCTCTCAAAATCTGGCTCCTCACCATCTTCATAAACCCTGAAGCAAATATTATAGTACCCTCAGGCCCTCAAGAATGCTTATACAGCAGGAATTTGGCTTCTTCCAAACGTGATTAATAAGTTTATTCATTACATTTTGCCCCTTACAATATCAAGAAGAAAGGCTTCTTCCAAACGTGATTAATAAGCTTATTCATTACATTTTGCCCCTTACAATATCAAGAAGAAAGTCCAGGTACATACTCCATACATGAATTTATTCCTATTTGATGAGGACATAGGCTTGCCTGACCTGGAGGACTTGATATCTCCAATAAACTTGCAATTGAAGGAATTGGTGAATAAGCAGTTGAAAGTGTAGATGGGGAAGAAGAATTAGGAGCAGTCAAAGTTTATATGGACTGAAGTGGGCCAGCTGAGGTTAGGCTGAAATAAATGATGATAGATTGAGATAAATGATGGAATAATACTTAGAAATAAGAAGATTTAGAACCATGAAGCACCTGAGAAAGGAATAGCCTCTGCAGATAGGGACAGGTACCATGGCTGCCCACTGAAGTAAAATGGCAGGAGAGAAAGGTTCCCTGTGGCACTTAGCACTGGGTGGCCACAGCTGTGGTTTCTGAGACTCAAGTGTTAGCTGTGTTCTTGAATTTACAGTGACTGAACAAACATCCAAGTCAGTATATCCAGGAGTTTGCCTATCAGGTGCAGTGGGCAAAGTCTTAAAAACAGTATAGACTGACCTCATGTTGCAAAATTTTCCATATCCTCTTCTAATTTTATTATTTTTTTATTAAATGTATTACAGAGGTTTCCAAAAGCCTGATTCATGACTCAGGATGTGTTAGCTATATTAAAAGTGCATAGTTTTTGTCTTCAGGATAGTCAAAATATATGACAGGAATCTGCAGAAAGAAATAAACACAAGAGACAGTTAAATAATGTACACATGTACAACATTGACATTGTAAGTTTAGTTACTTATGGGACACATCCTCTAAGACTCTATTTTAGTCTTCCACTATTCTGCATCTTTTACAATGGAAGGCATTAATTGGTTGGAAGTTACATCTTCTTCAAAGAAAAGTCATGCGAAAAATAACCTTCCTGGAAGCTGAAATGGCTTCAACACAAAGACAAGTCATTAGTTAGTGTTCAGTGAATCCTACCTTATTCAAATACTGTCCTTCTGCCTTACTCACCTGAAGAAGCTACACAATACACAGCAGTAGCTGTTTAAAAAGGCTTCAGATGAGACAAGAGGAATAAGAAATAGGAATAATGGTGAAAGTCCCTAGGAGAATGTAGGGATGGACAAAGGTGCATGGGGAAAAAAAAAGAAATAATCATAAAATAAAAAGTAGTCTTGGAAAGGGGACCTTAAAGATGATACTAAAGGAGATAGGACACTTTGGAGGTGATTTGGAGTAGCAGAGGGAATTTTATACCCAGCAAATACAATTCATAGTCTTTTTAAGGAGCTGCATAATAATTTGATGGTGAGAGAGAAACATGTCTTCTCACTATGCGGTCATTCAAATCATGCTAACATACTGGCACCCTGTGCATGATAGGGGATTGCTTCTTAGTGAATACTGAATAATTACTCTTACCACTGGAGAGATTAATAGAATGAAATTAAGCTTCTCTAAATGCAATCTTGATTATTAGGGCTCTGAGTGTGTTGCAGGGAATGCATTGCTCAAGTGTTCAAAAATGTGCACAGTATGCCCTGTGTTATCAGTATTTTAAAAGTTAAGAGTTTAACAGGAATTCCAGCATTAAATGTAATCCCATATGAAACACTCTCCAGGAGCTAATCTATTGCCATTTACTGTTTATATAACTAGATCAACCATATTGAATTAATAAAAATGCATAGCAAATCTTGATGCACTTAGCAAAGCATATACCACTGACACATCCTTAAAAAGCCTACTGGGTTATACAACACATTTCTTTTGTCCACTGTCAAGGCTTTTGATAAGTGCCTTGTTTTGGTACTTAGCTCAGGCACAGAGCTACATGGAGGAGGATGTACCACTCTCATGACCAGATTAGGTCCTGGGACAGTACTGCTGCTTCTGCCCCCAGCACAGACTGGACTTTTTATCCTGATAGATCTGGGGTACCTCTGTGGAGAGTCAAGGATCTGGAAGCACTGAGCACAGACACATGCATTTGGTGCTTTCCCCTTCAATGTCAGAACTTCTGAGCCTCATACTGGCCAGTACTGACCTTCTTCTGCATCTCTTCATGTTGTGAGAGGAAATTGTGGCTTCCTACGCAGGCCTGAGTGAAGACACAGAGCTGGCAGAGATCAACTGGTGTTCCCCAGCCCTTCTTGGAGAGAGAACCACATTGCACATTCAGCAGGAGTCTAACTTCCAGTCCTTGGGAGATTTCCCTGCTTTATCTTCTCAGCACATGCTTTTCCTGTTGGGGGGATGTTTTCTGACAACTATTTCTCCATCCAAACCAAGAGATAACTTAAAGAGCAGGTCTCAGCCAATTCCAATGCAGGGGCATTTTAGATATGAATTGTATGAGCTCTCAACTTGCTCAGCATAAGCTTATGAGCTCTGTGTCAGTGCTGGCCAAGTTACATTTGTACTGGATCTGTGGTTGACTACTAGCACTTATGTTTCCTACTTTTTCCATTACCTATGGTATCCTGGACCTCTTTCAGTTCAGATAATGGAGTGTTAATAAAGGTCCTTTTGCTGTAATTTGCATTAAAAAGGAGACAAACTTTTTTAAAGGAAAAGACATATTTTTCCCTCATGCATTCATTAAACAGTGAAAGGGGTAAGACCCATACTTAAAAAATAATAATGAAGAATAGAAAAAGAATAACCATGGAAAAACAAACTCTGAAGTCATTTGGGAGGAATAGGGACCAGAGCAGAAATATCCTGTTGTAAGTGTTCCATGGCACCATACAACTGGAAAAAAAAGAGTTCTTTTAGTTAACGTTTATTGTTAATACACAATTGCCCAATATTTAATAATTCTTTCAACAAAGTTTTACAATGAAAATTCTCTCTTTTTTTTGGTGGTTCTTTTTGTTTGTTTTAATTTGAAAGGGCAAACCTCTAATGAAGTGCATGAAGGACAAGTAACTGAACTTACAGGATGACGTGTGTCACTGGTTGTGGCACCACTGTGACTGTTCTGGGAACTTATATGATGATGAATTTGTCTTAGATAAAGACCAGCAGATGTACATGATCCTCTCATAAGGGTCCTCATCAGATTTATTTCTAAAAACTTATTAATACTTTTAAAATCTTAATTAGTAATGAAAAAGTTGTACTGCAATTGCTTCACTTTTATGTTACAATTACAGAACAACTGAGCCTGTTAATGACAAGTGAAAAAAGAAAGGGAAATTTTCAGCCTTGGAAGTTTTGACTGGGATGTTTTTGGTTTTGAAAGATGGAGAGCTGCTATCAGACCTGAAGTGCTGGATAAAGGGACCCTGCACAGCTATGCACACACCTGGTTTTCAGAAAAGCTTTTTGTATCTGTCTAAAATTTTAGCCATCTGTCAGTTAAGCAACAAGGATTAGAGCTTTGTTTTGGTTTCATTCCAGGAAAAAAGCAAGGATTTTTAAGCTCAGAAACATGCCAGGTTTTCTTTAAAGGAGCTGTTGGTACAAAATGAGAAGTAATAATCACAAGTCCCTACTTGATAACACAAACTTATTTTAATTTTAACCAGAAAATTTTGAAACAACAAATACTTATACACAAATTGGGATTTTTACACATTGCAAAATCTTTGTAAAGACAGGAAGAAGATAATGTCAAGCAAGTATGAAAGCAAGGTATTCACAAAGCTGGTACTCTCATGAACATACCTATTTTCTTTTACCTATCAAAACCAGGCTGTCTTGGTAAGAAATTTACTGACTGATTGTTTTCTGAGGATTCATGGGATTGTTGCAAAGTTACAACTTGCTTTCTTAAAAATTTTTCTCCTTTTCTTATGCTTGACTAAAGCTAACACTACGAATGAGAGATTTCAGTTATCCCCACTAGCTCATGTCTTCTTTTGTTATTCCATTTGTCATTGCCATTTTTTGGAGCCTTAGAGCTGAAAGTAGATTAGGGCATCTTTCAGAGCTACCAGCAGAGGTAAACCCTCTAGATCTATGTAGTCCTTCAAATGGCTTCTCATATGGCTCACAGTGATGCTGAGCTTTCTGCCTGCAGCTCATTTTTTGTCTCCCAGCACAATGTAGGTCTCTGGACTACAGCAGTTACTGGAGTGCTGCAGGAATCAGAAGCCCATCTGTCCTGAGGGAAGGGTGGAATGTTGTAATTGTGATTATAAACACAGTTTTGAGCAATTGCATGAAATGATGGGGGACTGGATAATGGTGATAATATGGTAAAGGGCCACAAACACAGAAGGTTTTGTTGGTGATGCCATGCATGATACCCATTTCTTTTGCTTTTATGAAACTTGGTTAAATATTCCAGGTGAGTGTAAATTTTGACTCCAGTTGACCCTCTCTTCTCAACACAGGCTGTGCATGCAGTCCTGCCATGGGCTGTCTATAGCCTACAGCATGCTGAGTAAGTGTGAGAGCAATTTGATTGTTTTGGATGACTTGTGTTACAGTCCTCCAGTTTCTGATCTGGGCCTGCCACACTGGGTGTCTCTGCTCCTTATATGTCCTTAATCATCATATAAACAGAAGGCAGGTAGTGGAGAAGGCAGAGATTGGAAGGCTCTAATGCTGGTCACATAAAATATGGAAAAATTCAAGTATGAACCATGTAATTTTCCTTGAAAGCAGTGTCTGGCAGTGAAATCACAAAAAGCTGGGCTTTTTTTACCCTTACAAGCATTACAAGTACTTGGTTTTGTTCCTTATCTATCGTGATGATTGTTTCTGTCTGATTGTATTTTTTTAAATCCTGTGAAGGGTTGAATTTTATCCCAGTTATTATGAAGGTATTTATTACTCTCAGCCACAATATTTTTAGATAATGTATAATCAAATTGGAGTTATTTCTACATTCAGTAGCTTTTCCTGTTTCAATAATTTTGTTTTGCACCTTGCAGAGGCTGTTTTCCAGCTCTCTGAACATCCCTGCATTTGATGGCACTCCATTTAGATAACTGCACAATCATTCCACATGTCACCGTGATGGCAAGTCTCTGGAAATTCTGAGTTAGGTCTGCCTATAGGATTAACACAAGGAAGAGCTGCCAGGCTTTTTGTGAGTGCCTGGAAACAGAAAAACATCTCCCATCCATCTCCTGAACGTTGCCTAGCACCTTGTCCCTTTGGAGATAGAAGACAATATGTTAAAGCCCAAGTAACATTCTACATCAATTTGCACCAGTGCAACTCTACCAGAGGTGACTCATTTCCATTTCTATAACCAATGCTGATCCATCTAGATAGCATGGCTCAGGTTCCTATTTCAGTCAAGGGCTATTACAGGGCAGAATGGGCCAAAGCATCTAGGACATAATTAAGAATAACTTCCTAGCTGCCAAAGAATTGTCTGGAACTGATGCTGGGAGACTGCGTAACAAACAGTCCCTTACAGCATTTCCCATGCTGTTTCTCATGCTCCAAAAATCAGATAGGGATTTTTTTTTTTTTACCTTCAAAGCAATGGAAAAGAAACTAAAAGCTTACTCAATACTGTATAATTTTGTGTGTATATGTTTAATGTGAATTATCTCTAATAATTGCAGATGAATAGGGAATGCCTACATCAGTATATTAACCATCAATAAATGAGAAGTGACAATAGATATACTGTTGGCTGCTCCACACATTTTTGAACAACATCGTTATAGTTAAGACTGGAAACATTTAGGACAAAAGGGCAAGCACTTTTGGTGGGAAAGCATCTCTAGCATTTTATTTGCCTTTTAAATTGACTGTTTAATAACTTTGTAGATCACTACTTTTAGTGTAGGTTAGTAATTATTTAATAAGAACATAAAACAAAGAAGAATCCTGTTTATAACTCTTAATCTACTAAAGTCATTATCTAGCTAGCAGTCCTGAGAGAATATTCAACATATTGAACTGATTTGTGCATGCTTCATTAGCTCTTTATACCTTAACTGCATATAATCATTCCCAGCTCTGTCATGGTTATCATGGTGGAATTTCCACTGAAGTCGATGAACTCTGAGTGTAAATTGACTGCAAAACAGTGACTGGGACAAATTCTCTTGTTATCTGAAACCTTTGAAATGCCACTGGCTTGAGTGGAATTGCTGGAGACATGACTGAAATTGGTTTAATTTTATGGTATTTATTCAAGTTAGTGCCTTGGAGACCTGGATTTCTCTCATTTAATTTTAATATTTTGAGCTGAATTTGACAAATACTGATAAAAATAGTGCCTCTAGGGTTTGATTGAGAAATCTTTTCGTGACAACTTGAAAGATGTCTGTTAGCATCAGCATGCCCTTGACTGAGCTTTTAGTGGCCATAGAGGAAAGGTAATTGAAAACATCAGTCAGCTAAAAGGGTGCTCTAAAATGGTTATTTTTAAATGGATTTTTAAAAATATAGCTAAAAGTTTATTGCATTCAGATTTGTGCAAAATACAGCCATTTAAAATACAGAGTCAATTAAATAATGTGATTTTGTTTCATTCAACATCCAGGCCACATTTTCTGACCTTTTCTCTACAGGAAAAAAGGAAAATGAGAGAAGGAAGGAGAGACCTAGACCAATCAAGAGGATGGCCAAGCAATAAGGAACATGCCAGCCCATGCTGAATATGGGCATGTGTACTTCCACCTGAGATGTAACAAGACCCATTAATTTCCCTCTAAAGAAGGTTCTATGCATTACCTGGTGGGTATGCACAGTTTTTCAGGTGATTCTGGTGAGAAAACAAACAATCCCATTTGTTTTTCTTTTTGTTTTTTCTTACTAGATATGTAAAAATAATAGAAATCAACTTTATCAAAGAGCAAGTGAATTTTGCAGATTTTTGTGTGTCTCTGTGTGTGTGTATGTTTCCTTCACACTTCTTCTCATGCATAGAAGAATCTATGCTTTTTGACTTCCAAAGATCTTCACTGCAGAGTTAATTTCAACTCCACTTTGATTTTCCATCTTTCCTACACACAACTTTTGCTCACCTGACTTTGGAGATGCTGTGATTTCAGGATTATTGACCCAACCAGGAACATTCATTCAGTTGATTGTCTTCCAATCAAGATGCTGACCAACTTACTTGCATATTAATAAATCTACCATCCTTTTTCACCAGTTTCCTTTTTATGCTCAGAAGACCTGACACATTCCATCACAATTCATCATTTGGGGAGATCTGTAGAGGCTTTCTGGTGAGTTAAGTCACTTGCCATGGCCCCTGAATCCCCAGCCATAACTGAGCAGGAACATGGTACCAGGGAGGATCAACTGCTTTAAAGAGGCTTTGCAAAATGTTGGTAGTCAGAGAAAAATGAAGATTTTCTCAGCATCAACATGTCTTTTTATAGGCTCCCATTGCCATAAAAGGTCCCCAGCTTGTTCTAATTATGCTGCATATTTCTAGCTGCATAGAATGATTGTAGTCATAGGTTGACAGTTCTGCATCGTTTTTTAAGAGCAGTGTTAAAATCCTATTCCTGCTTTCTGAAAGTAATGAACTGTACTGCAAAACTGAACTGTACTGAGAAAAATTTGCACGGTAAATGCGCTCTAAATTATGAATACTACTTCCTAAAACTCCACTGAGCTTTCCTACCCACAGGTTGACCTAGCCCAAACCCAGCTGGACCTGTGACACATGATGAGATCACAGCATTCATTTCTTGGACTGTAGGTGCCAGTTAGGAGTCTATAAGCATTGCAGCTGTGCATTTATTTCTGAGGATTCATAATTTAAATATGCATCGATCTGAAACTTGGCATAGGCGCAACATTTGGTTTTAAAGGGAAGAAAGGTCTTTAGGTAATCAGTCCTTTTTTAGATTTTGGAATTTTTTGCTGGAATTCATGTTATAGGAATAGAAAAGGCAGTTGTTAAAATGGAAGTATGACAAGCTTTTTCCATGGAAGATATGGTGTGCTAACAATCAAGAAAACCTGAAGAATGGAGTCTTAAAATGCAAAGGCACTCACCTGGTTTTTGTATTTTCATCATGTTCGCATATTAAACCAAATTAAGTATTTACACAACACTTACTGTACCATATCCAAGGTGTATATTCTCATGACAGATTTTTCTTATGCTTAAGGTGGAAGTTTGAGGGGCTCCACTATGCTCTGCTCTACTGAATGATGCAATGTGGCCAAATGCTGTAATCAGGAGGTTCCCTTCCCTTTTCTGCTCTGACTTGAAACTGAGAAGAGAAAATCAAGTTCCTAGATGAGTCCTCTTTTAGCAGGTGCTTCCATTTGAAATTGCAAATAAGCCACATGAAGTATTTAATTTAATTGAATTCCTACAACTAAGCTGTCATCGTTGCACTGTACTCACGCATAGAACTTGAAATGTGGACTGTGTACCCAGGCACAGTGAAGATGAGGAGCACAGGATAACACACGGAGTTTCTGATTCAAGACTGGGCAGTACTGGCATATTTCACAGCAGAAAGGATCCCTAAACTTATTGTTAAATTCTTGGTGACTGCTGAGTATCAGAAGAGCTCTTTCCCCACTGGCTGGATCTGCCCCACTGAGAGCAGCTTCTTTCTCCCTACTGTGAGTCTCCTTTATTGATCCAGGGTCACATGGAGGTACAATGTGCTGACCAAAACTTTAAAACCTCACTCTATATCTGTGTTTCCCAGCAGGGTTCAAGTTACACAAGCCAGTATGCATGCACTAATTAGCTGACACTCTTAGGTCAGGTCAGGCCTGTTTATGATCTTGGAGGAAAAGACACAGATTTTGCCAACATTGATGCTACGGCCTCCCTGATCCAGAGCTCTACCTCTCACCCTTTCCCTTCCCTCCTTCTGACATCTGAGGCTAACAGTTATCTCACCTGCTCAGGAAAGTCAGGATACCTGTGTTGTTCCAGCTTCAGCCCAGTGAAGTTAAATGCTAGTTTACACCTTAGAAATTAGACGGGATTAACTGAATGGTGTGAAGTGAGTGTGCAATAGCTGCTTCAGAATAAATCCATATGTAATCCTAATCTCTTCCAGATGGGGACATCCCTAGGCAGCTGAAGTAGAGCTCTCTTGCCATGTCCCCTCTGTGCCACCTCTCAAGGGTCCACACTGATCAGCTTTTGCTGAGCTGAAGATTTCCTACTCGTTCATCCTATTTGGTTTATTTTTCTCCTAGCCAATTTCTTAAGTATAAGCATACTTTGCCTTGTAGTGCATGATCTCTTAATTTCCTCTAGAACCTCCTGGGAGGGACTTGGTCGAAGGCTATTAAAAAATTAAAAGAGTTACATCATCTCTTATCTGCTCTTATTTTAACATACCCAAAGTATGATACTGTGTTGGGACAAGGAGCCGGGTTAATGGAATTGGCAGTACAACTGAACCCCTATAGAGCAGTACCTTTTGTAATACTTATTTAATGCCAGGTTTGCATTTAGTTAATTAATGATAGAAGAATTCTTATATCTTTCCCAGTTTTTTGTCCTGGTAGTAATCTTGGTTTGACATTTTCCTTAAATGGGTCAAAAATTCCTGTAACAGGGAGACTGCTCGAATGAAAAAAGGATAGCTTTTTAAAAGTAAACATCAAGAACATTTTTATTTTTCCCTAACAGAATTTAATGATACCTTTGCAGCCAGTTACACATTTTTCCATTCCATATTGTCTTACATCTTTCTTTTTTTTTCCCTCTTTCTGTTTTGTTTTTTTTTTTTTGTGTTAAAGCACTGGGGCCATAAATGAGGAAAAGATAATGGTTTACAATCAATGCCCATAGACCAGAGAGCTAATCTGAATTTAACTAAAAAGTCAATATTTAGCTGTACCTTATCAGTGGAGAAATGTCAAGCGCAGAGACAGACATGAACAAATTTCCAACTGATTTCTCTTTCTTATGCTTCAGCATTCAAAAAGCTTCATGGAAGAGTTTCAACATCAGATAAGACAAAACTGCAATTGAAAAAAAACCCACATAACAAATGACAAACTTGTGGCTACAGAGACTAGAGTTCACGAAATGAGAACACACGTCAAAAATTCATTCTAATCTCTTCTTGCACATTCCATTGGTCACCTTCCAGTCTGTGTGATGCAGCAGTTGATAGCTGAGCACTGCAGGCAGTCTTTAAGAGATAGCGGCAGGAAATGTTTTCTCGCTGAGTGAAGTCATAATTTGCTGCCACCCAAAACAAAATTGACATAACTCATTTTGAATTCAGAAATTGCTAAAGATTTTAATACACATGTGAGGTACTGACTGGGTACTGTGCTGTTCTGCAAGGACAAATTTTGCAGCAAATAATTTGGCAATTAAAATTTGTTTGGTAACTTAGGTATCAGCTCACAATGGACATTATTTCTACTGCAATTCATTTAGCTGCCTTGTGAAGGAACAGCTCATGAAGTTACATCAGTAAAGAATATAATCCTTGGCTAGAAATCAGGACTGCTTTGTTTATTCCCATTCGCTTCATGGATGATCTCTTAATTTTTAGACATGATGACCCACATCTCTCAAGCACAGTCATGAGGCTTCCCAAAGTAGAGGGTAAAACACTGTTTTTAAGAATGGTCTTAGCCCAGGAATCCACTGGGTTTGTTTAGGTAATTCCAATATCTGTGTTTACTGCTCTTTGTGGATGGGAGGGAGGGGGTGGGTGAAAGGTGGCCTGAGGTGTGCAAAGCTACAGTTCTGCTGCTACTGAACAAGAGCACTTCTTCAGAAGTCTCCTTAGGAAAAAAAGGTACATTGGAATACAAAATGTTGCTTAAAATGTTGGTAAGAATAAACTCAGCAGGGAGTAAAAATAAGGGCATGATGAGCACTTACAAAAGCTTAAACATAACAGGAGCAAGATTGTGAGAGACTCCCCAAGATTGAAACAGTGATGGAAAAACCCCAGAAAATAATAGCTGTATTGGAATTCTCAGAGTTGGAGCTCACTCATACACCAAACATACACATCTTGTTTAGGATTGCACCACTGTTCTGAACATTTTTGAAGGAGTACTGATATCATCAGACTTCCTAAGGTTCCCTGCTATTTCTAACTTTTAAAATTATGGATGAATGCCTGCCATAATTAAAACATTAACTTCTACATTGAAAATGTTTTTTATTCAATGAAAAATTAATATTCAGGATGAGATTAACATGGGGAAAAACAATAAAGCATCTTGATAAAGTTTTCACCATTGTTTGTGGAAATACTTCATTAATGAGTTCATTTCTTCTGAAATGGAAAGCATTTGATATTAGCAGTGTGTATGTGCACTTTATCAAACATCTTGGAAATGTAGACAGTTTATATATTGCTACTTCATTACTGCATCTTCAAAGGTATTTATACTTGGATATCTACACATAGCCCAGCCAAAAATTGAATTAACTTGTTGGACAAATAGGGCTTATATTAAAATAAAACAATTTTAATGTAAATTGACATTTACATTTTCCTCAGAATTGAATATAAGATAAATATTTTAGAAGTTAATAAGAACATAAGAACATCACTCATATGAAAAAAGTTTTATGAGCACTAAATGACACCTTTTGCTGCTTGGGATCACAGCTATTTTATGTCAACCCTGCAGAAAGATTGTTACACAGTTTGCACTGCAGTTTTCAGGTACATTCCAGATAACCAAAAAGGCTTTTTAGTTCTGAAGGGAACCTTTTCTTCTCAAGAAAAAAATCACCTGCAAATGATGCTAATATTTATTATCACACCTTGGTTCCATTGGACATTTTTGAAAGTTTGGAATATGGCTTGGACATGGGTAGTAAGGTGCCACTCTCAGGGATGAGTGGGGTGTGGGATGTTTGGAAAAAAGTAGGTAGAGAAGAAGAGAAAAGATTTTCTCCATGTAAAGGAGTACTTTTTCTGCACAGAGCTCCATTGTGAGAACAGAGAAGCGTCTACACATTCTCTGGGTGAAAATCCTAGGGGGAGTAACACTGGTGATGCTGTGGGGGAGGGTCTGATAAGGGCTGCTGACCCTGGCCAGTACCCTCACACTCCTCACTTTGCTGAAAACCTGAACCATCCTGTACATTTGATAGTCAAAGACCACGAGAAGGCAAACTATATTCAGAAACAAACAGGTTTTCCCTGCTGCCTGTAGAAATAGTGTAATTCTTAAATCTAGTGAGGAGAATGTGTGGCTGAGCTTTTTCTGTTGACCCTGGGTGTCTCCCAGTGATTTATTTCAGAGAAGGCTGCCATCACATTCATCACGAGCTGTATCAAAGAGAGGGAAAAGTTGCTCAATCAAAAAGGGAAGAGCCTCCAGCCCTCCATCTGGACTGGCTTTAGCTGCACTAGGGGAAACACAGCCAGAGTGGGAGATATTATCAGTTATGTGTCTGCCTGATATATCTGTAGAGATTTCTTTTCTACACAGATGTCAATTAAGGAAGTTCAGATTTACAAATTATGTATGGGCGAATTTATTGCTTTCTACCTAAGCTAAAAAGTTGGTCATTTAATGTGAGACAAAGATATAGAAAATTTTCTTTTGATAAGTAGTTGCAGTCCTGGTATAGGAACATGGTTAACAGGTAGATTTAACATATTGCTTTGTTCCTTTACTAGCTCTTTCTGTCATGACTTTAAATCTGTTCCAGATTATTTTGCAGTTGAAGTGCAAATAAAAGAATTGGAAAATAATATTTGTGGATTTTGCCTATTGAGAAATGCACAATTTAAAGTCAAATAAATCATATTTTGAAATTCTATATAATTTAAATGCAGCATTTCATTCATTTAGAATTTAAATTTCTTCATCTGCCTGGGTTTATTTTACAGAAAGGCATTCTGTTTTGATTTCCAGACACCAAGAAATGGAGAATCCATTGTTTTTCTTGGCAGGTTCTTCCAAGAAGTAATCACCCATAGCTCTTACAATATGTTTCCTCTTCTTAGCTCTGTTTCAACCATTGGTCTTTGATCCACTTTTCTTTGGTAGGCTAAGGAGCACATTATTAACATCTGGTAAGTACTTAGGGGATAGTGTCAGGTAACTCCTGCATCTTTCTTTTGACAAGCCAAAGAGATGAACTTCTTTAAAACATTCTCAACAAGGTATTCATTTAAAGTCTGAAGTTATTTTTGTAGCTTCTCTTTGTAACATCTCCAAATTTCAACACACTTTTCCTAATGTAGATACCAGAAATGAACTTGATATTCCAGAACTGGCCTTGCCAGAGCTACCCATAAAGGCAGAATGTTTTTCTGCTCTCAGCTCTTCTTTTTTCTTTATCCAGGGCTCAAAAAGCCCTTTGGATGCCGCATTGTACAGACTCCTCATGTTTACTCTGTAATCAATCATAACTTACAAATATGTAGCCACTGCCTCCCAAAGGTCTCATCCCCTCCAAGTACAACCTCTGTTCTCTGTTCCCAGCTCTGTGACTCCCTGACTGCTCAGAAAAGTCCTTGGATGATGAAGAAGTGTTCTGGGGGAGTGCCACATTTGCGTGCTTGCGCGTGTATAGACCGAGGCTTTCCGTGGATGGGGGCTCATGGCTGGGCAGGGTGGGGAGCTGAGGATCAGCCCTGCGGGGGCTTCCCTGGGGCAGGGACTGGTGCTCCTGGGGGGGTTAAATGGGATCCTGGGCTGTGGGGGCCCTGGGGTGCTGCAGTGGGTGAGTCAGGCCTGCTGGTGCCCTGAGGAAAGAGTTTGCCCAGCTCTTACATGTCCCTGGCTGGGTCTGGGGGTCGGACAGGGTGGAGGGTGGGCTGGAACACAATGCTGGCTTTAACACCCTTTACTGAGGTGACCTACTGCACACGGGCAAGATATTTATGGTTTACTTCTGAATAACTTGTGGCTTTTAAAATTTTCCCTTAAGGAGCCTCCAGAAAGCAGATACCATCACCTCCTGTTTCTTCCTTTTGCAATAATTGCCTGGTTTTGCCATTTAGAAAGTTTTCATTGTCTCTGACTTTTATCTTTTTTACAGCAAAATAAATGGATTTGTTCTGTTCCTGCCCCTTCTGCACTCAGAGAGCAGTTGTCTTTTTGAAAGACTGTTCTCATGCCTCTCACAGTTCTCCATGTCTGAGACTAATAAGGCAAAATTCTTTTAATCATCCCCAAAAAATCATATTTTTAAAGTTTCTTATTATTTTTGCTTCTCCTATGTCTTATTTGTTTGTTTTTTGGTTTTTTTTTTTTTTGTTAAAATGCAGTGCCTCAACAAGTTCCCATACGATAATGATGATTTTACCACCTCCAACTAAAATAATGACCACTTAGACATTGCATATGATATTTCTGTTAAACAGCATTTAAGCAGCAATTGCCTTAAATAGGAGGGTTCCTGAAGTAAGATATGAATATAGAACTACATAGATAGTTCTACTCTGGAGTAAAGTGCATTTTGTGATGTTTGCTTCCTTGGAAAACTCAGTGAAGGATACTTTGTGTTACATTAATTGGGTAGAACAGAGCACTAAATTAAGGAATGGCAACCGAGATCTTAAAAATTTTTGCCTTTCATTATTTCTGTCTTAGTTTAGCTTTTTCTTTACAAATGCATGTGTTGGCTTCATTGTCTGCTTTGCATCATTCAGCTGTCTGGCTTGGTATGCTCTAGGTCAGGTCATATATATATATAATTTCTGAGCAAGGAAGTTCTTTATTTTGGATCAAGTAAAATAACCTTGACTTATCACTAAAAAGAATAATTACCAGGAATGTCTGCTTTTAACTCTACTATTATGTGCTGCATATAAATTCTGGTGTGAGTGATACAATAAGCAGGGTTATTTCTGAGTGACAAAACAAGCCCTACAAGCTGTAAGTAGTGTGAAATTTTGTGTCAACTCATCATGCTTACCATTAGTCACATAGGCACTAACAAGCAATCAATCATTGACATGGGATAACTGAAAATGATATTCTAAAACATTTCTTGCAAATTGGTCATATTTCAAGATGACCAATTGGTGCACGGTTTGGATTATTTGTTGAATACAAGCCAGATATAAAATATAGTAAAATACATAATAGATTTAACTTAGACAGATGATGTCTTTTCCTCTGTTCAAACACCATCAGCCAGGGCTAACACGGGGTTCCAGCATTACCACACAGCACTCAGTGAGACAAAGCACATGCTTCATGAAAATGCATGTTTGATTTCTAAAAACTACTATTAATGTTCAAAATAATGAAAAAACCTCCTACAGATATTTACACCCAGTAAATGACGTTCTTTAATCTCTTCGAGTTTTTTCTGAGGCAACATTTTTCTCCACTGAGAAGATATTTTGACAGTAATATTCATTCTTTTAAAAAGCACTGATGTGATGCCAAATATGAGATGAAGTCTAAAGAAGAAATGAAATTATCTTGTTGCAAAACTCCTCTTGATTCTTCTGTTAAGCAGTAAAACTACATGAATGAAGTGAACATTAATTTTTGACCATTTCATATATTTTTAAAAGGACTTTGTTTCTAAAGGGATGCAAATTTTCTTGGAGCCAAGGATTATATATAAAGAGAATGGGAAAAAAAGTGGTGGAGGAATTCAACTTGAGGTTCATAATTTAAATCCATTATCAAAAAAACCCTGCTGCTACTTTGGGATGAAACAAAGTTATCTAAAGAAGCGTTAGAAACATTTTAATATTATGTTAGATCTTCTGTTAAGGTAGTTGCAATCCTAGTTGTTGAACAGTTGCAGTTAGCACACATATTTCTGTCTGGACACTCTAAATAACCTGTCTGTGGAGGAAAATGAAAGGATAAACAAATCTGTTATGATTGTTTGTTGACAGATATTACTCTGAAGAAAAACAGGAATCATATGCAACTGCTGAATGTGATAAGCCCTCTGTATGAGAAACCCTTTCCCTTAAACACATCAGATCTCAGTCCTGCTTGAAACGACTCAAATTTAGAAGAAATTCCATTGTGGATGTGAATTTTGTACTCTTGGACTGTCTCCAGCTCTTTATAAATGCTATGTTTTTCAGCTACATGAATACAGTTCTCTTGTTACACCTATGTTTCACAAACAGATCCAATGTCTTTCACTAGACCAAATGATACAGTTATTTAGATAAGAAAAGAGAAGAAAATTTCAAATTAATCAATTCTAATTACAAATAATAAGAGGAAGACAAAAGGCAAATGATGAAAGTATAATCTTCACTTGTGTGATTATGTTTAAGAAATGGATTTATTTACAAATATTCTCTAGGTAACCTGAGACCGAGAGCAGTAACTCTTTCTGCTGCTTGGAGATTGATTTCCTGTCATATGAAGGTTCAGACCACAGTGAACATGATATAACAACTCATACTTGCCACATACCCACAACACCACCTACCCTGGCAAACTCTTCAGCCTTGATCTTCTGGGAACTCTGAGAAGATCATTGTAACAATTCAACTTCCAGCATGAGGAACTATGGAGGGAGAAGTGAGTGAATGACAGACATTATCCAATGCAAGGAGGTGATGCAACCTTGTGTTTTTGCTCGTGTCTTTCCAGTGTGTTCCCTTGGCAATTGGTAGAGAGTCATCCCTTTCCTGGGACAAGCATTTGTTTCTCTTTGCAGTCAGAGATGTAGCAGGAAAGTGCAATGTGAGGAATCATTTTGGACTAAAATGATGAGGGGAATGATTGCACCAGAGTGAAGGTGACACAGTTACTTCTGACTTTGGATAGCAAATGAGTATGCATGGTGGGAATGAATGTCTTGGATCACACTGAAGGATCAATGTGGTACAAGAGACAGAGAAATTAAGGAAAATTATTAAGGGGTCAGTTGTTTAAGGGAAGTGGACATATTTTTAAAAGTTCAGTCTTGAGTATAGAGGGATCATTAATGTCAAAGCAAAAAAAAAAAAGAAAAAAGAAAACCACCTGAATTAGAATGGAATTTTATGACATTTTGCAGCATTGTACTGGGAATAGGGGCTCACTGTAGGAAATGGATATTCCTATACAAAACCAAAACCAAATTAAAAGAACACAAACATGTGCTATGCTTGCATTAGATTGATTTGAAAAGTAGCCTGGAGGAATAAGGGAAAAAAGAATAAATCATTTAAAATGTTAAATTAAAGTTATTCTATAATGAAAAGTGGGAAAATGCAAGTTTCCAGAAGAGGCTTTAAGTTCTCTAAGCAGAATATGTTAAAGTAGTAGAAAACACACACATCCATAAACAAAAAAGCAAGCAAGGTATAAACCCCTAACTCCTTCCATGATAAAATTGCAGTGGTGGTTATTCAGGTGGCTTCAGAAAATGGCACATCAGTCCACAGATAGAGGCCTAAGTGGTGACAGATAATGTTATATTCTGGAAAACAAAAAA
Source organism: Fringilla coelebs (assembly GCF_963513975.1). NCBI lineage: Eukaryota > Metazoa > Chordata > Aves > Passeriformes > Fringillidae > Fringilla > Fringilla coelebs. Next base: position 130,229,793 of record NC_140028.1, read on the forward strand.
GATGCAAACAAATTTATCAGGAGAACAAAAGCAAGAAGAAATAATTCCTTATCAAACACAGGAAGACAGAGAACTTTTATCAAAGCAGCCAAATCCTTCTTGCTGCCTTCCTTATCAGCAGAAAAAAAAGTAAGAAGCACCATCTTATTAGGCGCAATGAGATGTTGATTTTGTGAATCAGAATGAGCAGAAAATGAACTTTTAGAGCTGCTATGGCACTGAAATTAAAATGTCATTAAAATGAAACAGGACATCTAAGTCCTTTTCTGCAAGCCTGTTCTCCAGAACCCCAGTCTGTATTGGCCCCCATGTCCTTCCACACGTGCATGCAGGAGTTTTCATTTGTGTTGGTTTCACCAACCATAAACTGGTTTGTTAAATCACCAAATTTACTTCAAGAGGCTTATATAATGACAACATAAATAGAAGGACATTAGTTATAAATTGTTATAAATCACTGTACATATGTAAATATATAAATTTTCAGCAAAAGTGTGGCAAGGTCAGTTGTGTTTTCTGTGTGCAATTATGTTCTATGGCCCCTTGAGTAGGACTAAAGAAAACTTCTATGCAAACTTTTACAGCCTTTTGATGAGATCACTCATAACTTGCTGAGAAAATAAAATTAATTATAAAAATGAGAAGAATAGTTGTGTTCTTAGAAGGCAGATAGCATGAGGAAGATGGGAAACACCATACATTTTCAAAAGTAATAATAGTATTGACCTGAGAATTTTGCCTCTAATGAGACTGTGTTGGTTAAAACCCTTTACAGTCATTTGGGAAGGAGAATGGAAAACTGAGGCGATTTTCATATGGCATACAATTGCTTAATTTGGCAGGATTATGGAAGACTCTGGAAAACTCACAGCAGAACTAAATTGGCACTATCATGGCAGTTCCATAAAGCCATCAGCTAGATTGCACAGATTGAAAAGACTTTTTTAAAACATTTTGTGCATGACGTTGGGCTCTAATTCATTTTTGCCTCATATCTCAAAAGAACACTTGGAGTCTGTGCTAAGACATCACTACAAGTTTCTGTATTTTGAAAAAGGCCTTCCTGAGGTAAATTGTATTCATTTCTGATTAGAAAAAAAAATCAAAAGAGACACAAGTAGATTGAAGATGGAAGGATTTTATATGTAGGGGAAAAGGGTTATTAGAAAGACAGAAGGGCCCCACAGAAGCTAATAATAGCAGAACTGTAAAAATGACTAATGAAAAAAGAAGAAAATTATTTAGTAAATAATAATTCAACTAACTGTAGCAAATAGAGTAATTACATAAAAGGATGCTCTAAAACGATTGACAAGCAGCATTTGTATTGAGTGCTAAAAGTACAAGTGCAGAGCTACTGAACAAAGGACAAACATAGGAAACAAAAGCTTTAAAGAAAATATGTTGCATTAACAATGAAATGATCTATGGAAATATGTGCTGCTAGGTGTAGCTGAAAAACTTTAAAAAGGAAAATATTTACAAGAATAAGAAAAGAAAAAAGTGTAGAGGATAGAAACTATGAATCTTTTGAATGTCACATTTAAGCCTGCTCATCAGCCATTGAACTCAGCTGAGCCTGAGAAGTCCTATGTCCAGTGTTCAAAGACTCTGACAGCTGTTTTCTGGGGACTTTAACTGAGAGAGAAGTTGCTTTGTAAATCTCCCCCATCTGAATCTTTATTTGAAGCTTTTGGTCCTGGCAGAATCAAAATTGTGAGTTTGTGTTAGGTAGGTCTAGGTCTGATCCAGTTGCATTTCTGTTCCCCTTAATCAGTTGCCAAGAGATTGAAAACCTGTTGCAGAAACTGCCACAGAGACTGTTGTGCTCTTGAGACAGCATCTGTGTCAATTTAAGGTTGGGAATATCTCAGCAAGGTGGAATAAAGACTGATGAAGGTGAGTTTATACAAACACCAGATACAAATGTCTCCAGCACTTGCAAAACACAAATTTATGAGATTGTAAGCTGGGGTTCTCTGAATCAACTTGTCCATGTGTAAAGGGCAAAAAAAGAACTGGGTGATAGTACTGCAAAGAGAGGACAGGCAAATTAACCAAACAGATTTTTCCCTTTTGATTTTGAGGGTGACAGAAGTCAGTTCAAGAAAAAGCTGGAACGTCACCTGTAACTCTTCTGTGTCATGGCATCGGTGCAGAAGTTTTCTACTGAGGGACTTTTGCTGTGCAAAGGCTGAGCTCAACACATGGTGTCAGCTCTCACTCTAGATCTGTTTGGATTCCCACATTTTTAAAATGTATTTTTATGGCTCTGCCCCCTACAGATTGCTTCAAATAACCAAAAAAAAGAAATATCAAATAAAAAGTAGAAACTTTCTGCACATGAAAGCACTTGAAAGTTACTTCACTTTCAGAGCAGTTTAAAAACCAGTTCATCAGAGGCAATCCATCATCTACACAATTTGCACATTTTAAGAGGTACCTACTACCTTTCACAAGACTCATTATGATTTAATATGCAACCCTAAAATTAAAAACTACAGTAGTTTCATCACTTAAAAAGAACTAATAGGCAACATTTGTAAAGTGTGGCATTTCTTTTCTAGTAAGAGTTGTTGGGAGTGAGGATTATGATATAGTGCAGAAAAGCAGAGGGGCCACTTGATATGTAGCAATTCTGGTGGATGTAATTTGTGGGACATGTACAATGACACACCTTTTTTTTCCAAGAAATGTTTATTTTTTGAAACACAGGCACATGTACAAATAGAAATAATAAAAATTGTTTAAAAATATTTCAAACCCTTGCAATTCTATTTAAATAACACCACACTAAGGGACACCATTTAATAAAACACAGCTGTCAGGATTTCAGGTGAATAAATGGTAGGGAAAATTAATTTTGGACATTCCATTTCTTTACAGACTTTTGCTGTCTGAGCACTGTGAACTATATCTGAAAAGAAGCCTTGGGCCAAAACCACACCGGCTCCCAAGTTTGTATTTAATATCAAGGCCAAGTTTTCCATTTTAATCCAGTTTATAGGACACTGTTTTTTTCTTCATGCCAAAGAAAAAGTGTTCCCATTTTCTCATAATGACAGGTTCACCCATATCTAGAAGCAAAACAGTTTTCAGCAGCAGAGAAAACTTACAAATTGTACTGTTCTATACAATACTTTGGCTGGTATTGCAAAGATCTAGGTTGTGCTTCCAAGCATGTAGTCCTTACCACATGTACTTTGTACAACTCAAATTCTGCTAACAATTCAGTGATAATTATACTGCTAGACCATTTAGGTTTGCTTAAATCATGTTTCACATACATTGTGACTCTCACCAAAGTGTCAGTCAATTAATTTGGAGCAGATGTCACTTGTATAGTGGAATATAACCATCTCTCTTGAAAAGCCAGAGGGACCCCTCAAACTCATCTTGCAGAGATTCTGTGCTGGGCATCCTCAGTCTCTGCACCTTCCTGCTTGGATGCCATATTATATTATTTCTGATTTTAATCAAACTGGGGGAAGGGAGACATCCTTGGTACGCCCCAAAGACAGAAAAGGCTCAATATACATTTCTAAGGGAAGAATCTTTATATGGTGGCAGTCTGCTGTGGTGCTAAGTGCACCTTGTGTGTTATAACATCTGTGAAGATGTGTAAACAGTTGCTTTTGTTAATCCATACAGGACTCTTGTAATTAATTTTCAGCTGGGTAACACACAACAAAGAAATGTTGCTATGAGAATGCATGTTATGCTACTAATAGATTTTTGGATGTTATAATCTACTTAGATTAATTTAGAAACAAAAATATGAAATTTTTTTTATGAAGGAAATTATTCATTGCCTTCATAGTACTTCATTAAGGCAGATAGCTTCAGAAAAGAATAATTCATTTTGTTTTGTTCATCATGATTTGTTGGCACATCTTTGTGCAGAGGCACCCAGGTTAGTTTTTCATCAACATCCATCCACCCTAAAGCAAGAAGAAAAATGGATTCATCTTGATTCCATATAAATTCTAGATACATTCCAGAATGTCAGAGAAAAAGGACTAAATATGCAGCTTAATATGTTGTTTAGTAAGTATTTTCATTATTTCTATGTAAAAGATTCCCTGATTAATGTTTTCACATTTCATATTTGTGTTTTAATGTGGTGGAGCTTCACTGCAAGGCTGCTCCAGTGTTGCAGCATCAGAACTGTAATGCAACACTACTGTGAAGTTGGGCTAAGAAAAGGTAATAATCTTAAGGCAGAGATATGGAGTGACTTGCCCAGAATAGAATGGGAAAAAGGTGATGGCATGTTTTGGATGTAGAGTCTGCCCCTGGATTCCCTGCAGACACATCTTTTCATGAAAGGGCCAGATACCTGCAGAATAGGGAAACTTTCATCTTTATCTCTTTCTTCTGAGCCCATCAAGATCTCCCCATGTATAATTTGGGCACATCTGTGTGGCTGGAGGTGTTTAGAGGGAAACATGTCTGGCAAACTCTCAGGAGGAAATTATTTACCAGGAATTGGTGAATTGGCATCAGTCCCTGGCACTGGGAAGTGTTGTGGGAAACTGGGTTCTAGCTGAATTGTACTTTGGTAGGAAAAGAGGAATATGAAAAGCAGTATGCATTGCAGAAGAAGAAAGTAATAAGTATTTGCAATTTTCCAGCTTTCTCACACAGATTGTTGGGGTTAGTGGCACTGCAGATCACCTTGCTACTTCTGTAAAAGTGAGAGATAGCAGATATCTTGCTCCCCTAGGGGGATTGTTACAGGAATGAACCAGATCTGAGCTCTAGGGTCTAAGGGATGTTTTAACCATGCTTGTGGAACAGTAAGAGCAGAAAGGTAAGTTGCTCCCAGCTAAGGTGGGAAGCAGGGAAGCAAGCCAGGGGGTGCTTTGTTCCTCTCCTGGTTTAATAAACAATGGAGCTCTGAAATGAGAGCAGGGAAGTCTCACCTACAATGTGCTAAAACACTAAATGACTGTGTCAAACTCCACTGGATGCTATTTGGCTAACAGTAAAACATTGAGGCTCCTGAGCTAAGTGCTTCTCTGCTGAGCTGTAGCTAAGGTGAACGTGCTGTTTAGTTGCTGCAAAATGTAAAGAGGCATTTGGAGGGCAGCAGTGACAGCTCTGCCACTGGGTCCCACAGGAGAGCTGCTCTGCTCGCTGCTCAAAAGACTCTTAGGGATCATATTGGAGGCTTTGCACAAAAATCAGCTTTGGTTCTCCACTTGGTTGCAAGCAATTTAACCAGATTCATCTGTGAAGTTGCAGGAGTACAGCTCTCTTCAGACTTGTAAGAAGAGCTCTCGTTTCTGGCACAACATAACAGATCAGAAATCCCTTTCTGTTTTCTGATGATGGTTTTGATTCTCAGCTAAATTGTAATTACACAGGAAACCCAAACGTAAAGCTGTATAACAGGGAGAGGTGCTCTTTCTTGTTCAAAAGCATCTCCCCATTCTGTGGGTGGTCGCATAATTCAGCAAACGCCCACAAATGGCAGAGGGTGGTGTCAGGCAGCTCTGTCAGCACAGCACTGCTGTGCAGTGCTGGGGCACACCTCACCTAAACACTCCAGGGCATCCTGACTGTGCCAGGAGGTAAAACTGGCACTCAAAATAACATACCAGAAAATATCATGTTTGGAAAAAGAAATGTGAAAGAGTACAAATAGCACGTAAATTGGGATTATATTTCTCTTACCAGGGGGGATATTTAATATTCACTTCCTCAATGAAGTGCAAAATTAGAGAGTAATGAAAGCCACTAATAGAGGACAATGTTTTAGGATTTTTTTGTAATATATTATTCGTCTGAAAAGGAATATTCGGAAGTTCCCCATTACTCACTTTGAAAATGTGAGTAAATCTGCCTGTCAGGATTCATTGAGTCCCTGCTGCCCATTTTCTGCACCACAAGTTTATTCCTTTATCTCAAAAATTCACATTGAAAATGAAATGTTGTTTATTTAAAACTTTTATTATTTAATGAATGACTTACATGTTGTCTTCTGAGACAGATAATCAAGTTGCAGCAATGCATGGAGAAAATGAAATGTGGCTACAAACAACTAAAAAATGTTAACATTTACCTCTGTCTCAATAATATAATGCTGTTACACATCTGAGTCCAATCTGCTTGTTTTACTGACAAAAATATGGGTTTGGTCTGGAAAGCAAAGCAAAAGCTCCGAATTGCAACATTCTAGTTGAATTCTGACTCCAGGCTTGCCAGTCTGACTGTCAATTCAGTTGTGATTATGGGATGTTTAATACCAAAAGAAATACTCGCCCGTGTTGGGGTTTTGTTTCCCTCTCACCCTTGTCACCAGCATGTCTGTGCTTTCACTGCTTATGATCAGGAACAGATTAAGGCTCAAAACGGTGCCCAGATTTACCAAAATCACTGGGTCTTCTGAAACGCTTCTCTGCAGCCTCTCCGCACGCAGCCTGCCCAGCGGCTGCCTCCTTCCTCCTCCTCCCAGCAGGATGCCTTCTCGCCTTCCCCTGCTCCCGAGCCCTTGATGTCGGGCCAGGGGAGGCGGCTGAGCCCCGGCAGGGCGCTGCCTGTGCCTGCCCAGCGCCGTGCCCAGCCCCGCCGTGCTGCCCGCAGCCCCGGGAGCGCCTTCATCCGCTCCTGCCAGCGCGGGGCGGGCAGGGCAGAGCCGCAGCTCGCTCCGCCACACCAGGGGGAAGCTGCGGCGGGGGAAGCCGTAACAATAATATTTGGGCTTGTAAACTGAACTGATTATATTTAGAAGGTGCGGAAGGGATATATTGTAACCCCACCAAATGTCGGTGGAAAATGATTTATACCTCCGCTTCACACAAGGGCAAAACTGAGCAATGGTTAAAATTCAAGTCTGTTGCTATTTTGATGCTCCATCATAATAGCAGATGTATGAACTATAGGCGAGACCACACTGAAAGTATCTCCAAACACAGTCAGCCATTTAAAAATAAAGTGCTCAAGGGCTTGAAAATTGTCGGTCCCAAAAAGATTTTTTTTTTCTATTTGAAAGCCTAACATCACTGTAGCTGGTCATTTATAACAATGGCATGCTGGGAACCTACAGCTCCAGGGTCAAAATTATTTCAGCCCTGATGGTTTTTACGCTAGACTTTTCTCCTTGCTCTTTCTATACGTAGGGCAAACAGAGGTGGTCTGAAGATGTGATGGCACATCACACAGATGCTGCCTGAAGTCATTCCTGCTGCAGGCAGGTCCCACAGTGCCTGAAAACTGGGGCACCATGGTGGGTGAAACCACATAGCCTCAAAATGATGCTCCTACAGTCCAGCTCCTGCCCTCAGTATGTCAGGCATGTGTGCCTGCTTTCACCATGCCCACGCACACACACAAACGTACTCTGACAACTTCAGTGATCATTTATCTCAATCTCACTGAAAGCTCATCCAACCTGGTTTATGATTTCATTGATTTCAATGTCTAGAACTCCAAGCAGCTCAAAAAACCAGAACATCTGTGTTCTCTATCATCATTGAAAATGACTCAGTAAAATTGTGACCTATCATCTATAGTACACCTGGAGTATTTATTATGGAAACCTCCAGGGAATAAATAGCAAAAATGTAATGAATGAAAGGAGGCAAAACTATGACAAAATTTAAAATAAAATCAAATTTCATTATTTAAAGATCTGTTAGTCAGAAGCTGTCTGATTGGTCCTCTTTAGCTTTACAAATACATTCTTCCTTACATAAAGTCTTCTAAATACTAGACAACCATTCTATCTATAGTAGCGTAAGGGTTGCAGATTCAGTTCTGATAAAGAGGTATGGACTAGGAAATCTCCTGAGTGTTTTCTTTTGTGTATATACAATTCTGTGTCTTTTGGGGGCAGATCAGAATGCCACAATGACATTTATCAAAGTGCAAATTACAGTTTTAGAGTCACCTCAGCTAAGGAGGGGCTGACTATTTTCTACAGCAGGGGAAGGAGCAATTCTGTATATATAGTTCTGCCATGTAACCTGTGTTTCACAGCTCTGTTTTCTGTTGTATATTATCTGCAGCATTTTTCATAATTTTACTGTATATGCAATGTCAGTTCTGCCAGGTACCTCTAATGCTGGCCTCCTACTTTATTTCATACTGTGAACGGAACAAGGATGTTACTCTTGGCATCAGCCTGAGCCACACTTTTTAGGATAATGAAGCTCAAAGACCAGTCAGGCAGTCAAAACAGAGGCAGAAACAAACAAATGTAACAGTCCACAGTTGGTTTCCTGGCACATTATTTATTTTGTTAATCACTGCTGATAGTAAAATCCTTTCCAAGAAGCCCTTCAAATTTGTTATTATTTCTCTTTGAAGCCGTGGTTCATTAATGTCTATTTTGTTATTAGCATTGAGGTTCCTCAGCAAGGCTCCAGGCTCCAGGTCGGGCACAAGCAGTTTAATAAGATTCAGATGGTATAGTATACAAGCTATCAGAGAGGTATAAAATTCTTCAGACTTGCAATAACAGCTCCTGTTCCTGGCAGACCATAATATCAGCAAGCTCCAGTTCCACTTTCTGTTTACTGTAGATAGTTCTGATTCACAGCGAAATTGAAATTACACAGGAAATCAAAATATTCAAACTTAAAGGTATGCGACAGAGAGGCTCTTTTACTTCTCCAAGACTATTTTATAATTCTGGGGAATGAAGGCATTTTTCAATGTTTAGCACGCTAAAAATCTCACAGGGAAAAAATGCGTGATAGGAAAAATCCACCAATGTAAAAATATTCTAATCCTCCCTCGAAGAATTGCAGTGTGCACAGTTTAAAGACACATGATTGTAGACATTTACATTTCCTATTGTTTAAAACATTGCTCCTGGTGTTTAATGTAGAAAAGCACAAGGCAGGAAGAGAAGAGCATAGAAACACCTGAAAATATATTTAGCTCATCAATATCTCCTCATTCAAGCTCTGATTGGAATTTTTGCATAGAAATGAGGTTAAATCCCTAAGTAGTTGCTAATCCCCCACTTAGAGCTGTAAATTTCCATGTTGAACAGTATCCATGTAGCTGAACAGCGTCAGTCTTTGCACATATGTCTGCATGTATGGATGGATATATGTATGTGATACACCTGCGTCTGTTTGACTTGCAGAATGCTGAACTCAAAATGGAAAATAGCTTCATATTAATATTCATAGCCTTCTTTATTTTGTTGTGCATGGAAGATCTGCCATGCTGGTAATGAATTTACTAGCTGGAAATGAGCCAGCTTCACCATCTATTTATCTCCCATTTAGTTTGCTTGTGTTATTGGCAAATTGCACCAATGTGCCAACATCCCTTTCATTCTGAGGGAAATGGAAAACATGAAAGTTGTTCAATATTTTTTGTGTGAAATGTAGATACCAGTGAGGGTGATAAATGCTTCAGCAAAAAGGAAAAAATAATTACAACTGGCAGAAATTATGTGTTCTTTGATACTCTTTCAGCTGTATTTTTAGACTGCTGTGACTACAAGGAAATAATATTCTGATGCATATATATATATATTTGTATTTGTGACATCCAGACAGACACCCCCCTTCCCCACTCCTTTAAAAAAGCCCACTGTCCCTAGACATAGTAAAGGAACCATGTTCTCATTTTGGAGCTCATCTCAAACTCAAAAATTAATTCTACAATTCATATTCATAATTACCCTTATCAAGTTTTTTTTAATAATGAGTTTAAATTCCACAGAAACCTGGCTTCTTTTCCTCTCTCTGTCTCCATGCAGAAAAGCTGTTGAATAAGCACAATATATTTCTTATCTTTCAGGAACTCAGGCTAGTTCACAGCATAAGCAGCTAAGCTGAAAGATTTAATTCATCTCGTTCATTAAAATTCAAATAATTATAAAGTCAGAGATGTTAACTTTTTGGTTATTACAATGCAGCTGGCAAACAGAGGCTGTTGCACCAACTGGGAGACTTAAAACCTCATCTTTGGTGGCCAGGTAATTTTATTTAACAATTTAGAAGGAATTTAAATCAATACTTCTGAGAAATCTCCTTTATGAAATTATTATTATGATTAATTGATTTAAATGTGCTTTTAAAAATCTCATGATATTTCACATGACATACATGTAGGGATTATTTCAAGTGCCTGTGGGTGTGTTCCTTTCTGTTTTTAAGTACTGGATAGAGTTCAGTGTGAAGATGAATAACCCACAACCCCTTTAATCTCTGATTCTTCAATTTTAATGGGAAATTACACTTAAGTATACAAGATGGGTGGGACTGTTTGAAACATTGTGCTCAGGAGACAGGGTAGATCTGGGTTTATAACCTTTGCTGAGGCATTTTTGATTCCTTTTTCAAACTTACTCTTCTCTGAAACCTCCCTGTGAGATATTTTCTTTCACTATCTGCATTTGCCTTCTTAGCTCAAAACTTAGAACGCTTCCAAAAATAATCACCAAAAAGTCAAGTGTATGGTTTGCTACAAAGCTCTAGCATTGCCACACCTAAAGATGAAATATTTCCAGCAAGGCATTTACTCCATGGTGTATTTCCACCTGCTGGTGCTACTGGTCAGAAATGTTCTGTATGGATATAGATTTTTCAGTCGTAAAATGAATTTCTGTCCTTAGGGAAATTCACATGAACTTTAGCTGTGGTGGTGTTCATTCACTGCTGAAATTGTATTTTCTCCTCAGTTACATGCCAGAATATGGCCTCAGCTCCTATTAGGCTTGAAGAATTGTGAGTGAGACAAAGGGAAGGTATTTACAGCACAGCCAGCCTGGCCCCATTTATCACCTGGATTTCAACATTAAACTTTAAAAGAGAGAAACTAAAAATTGACTGACCACTATGTGCCACAATGATACCCTACAGACATGTCCCATTGCAATCCAGCATGTTTGGGGATGCAGTTGTCTGGGTGGTGAGGATAAGGCTATTTGGACAAAGGAGGGGAGGTTGTCTTGCAAGCTGATGAATTTTTTTGTATGACTGGAGATACTGGAGATGCTTCTAGGGCAAAGGGGCATTCTCTGAATCTGACCTCCAGAGACATGAGGAACTGCTGGGTACCTGGAGAGCTGAAGATGCTATCTCTCATTGCAAGCAGTAACTCCTGGCATTGTGTTTTGGGACGGTAAGAGAAGAATTTGTGGGCAACGAGATAGGAAATTTCTAGCACCATCTACACACCCTCATAAACGAATAGCACTTTCCAGCCTGTTATATTAAGTGATTAGAAAGAGTTAAATGAGTGTGATTGCTATGGAAATTTCATAGGCATTAATGTTTTCTACTCCTTCTGTTTTGAATGCCCTTGTGACAGAAGAGAAAGAACAAACATCAAAAGTACCTTTTAACTTCGCAATTCTTTATAAATTTCTTTAAACTTATAGACTATACTGCTGGCTTTCAAACTTCAAAGCATGCAGGAAGATCAGGGTCACTCAGAAAATTATTTCTCACAGTTTAATAAAATATGCATGTGAATTGTATGACCTGCCAGAGAAATTATTTATGTGTTAATGTAATGTTGTAACATTAATTACACACTTTAATTTCTTCCTTAGTAGCTTCTTTACCAGTAAGAACAGTAGTGGTTCTGAATTGGGGTTGAAACACATGATGTATCACCAAAGCCTAAATAATTTCCACACTCGATTGCTTTTTGCTTGCACAAGATAACAATCTTTTTTTTTTCCTTACTATTGTTACTATTTGGGCAAAAGGAAGCAACTGAGTCCTTTTAGGTTTTACTCAGAGTATTCATGATGGATCATTTTCACTCTCACTCCTCCACAGTGCTGTAGTCTACATGTATCATATTTATTAATAGTTGCAGAAATACCTTATTAATAGTTGCAGAAATACCTATTGCATGGTTTTTGTAAAATGAATTGAAAAGCTTTTATTTATGGTTACTGTTGTAAAGTACTTAATCCCATAAGATTGATTCCTTTGAATTTCTTTCCTTAGGGGACTTCCTGCCTCTTTTTCTATGATATACATGTGTTTAAAATCAGTTACAGGCTTGCACAAGGAGATACACATTGAGAAGAATCTTATCTTCTGATTTACTACTCATATAAAGTTCTTAATAGATACAGAAAAGTTCTGTGTCACTTATTTCAACAATGTCTGATAGCAATTCTGCAGTTCAATTCTAAATTGTTCGGCGACAATGAGAAAAAAAGAAAATGAGTTCTTCTCTCAACTACCATGCAAACTTTCTGTATGGTCTTTGCAAATAATGTTCTTGTATAGTCCTCTAAATTGGAAGTCTGAGGCCCCTAACTTCACTAAAATGGTTTGAAATCGTTCAAGGGAAAATGCTATTTTACAAATATTTTTATTAAAAGTATTTATTTGCTTTTATCTGTATTCATTGTTTTAACTTCTAACATTTCCTTCATTACTTTTATGTTCTTGTACTATGGCCCAAGGTAAATTAAGAAGTAGAGTAAATAAGAGAACCCATTTGGCATTGCTGGTACTATTCATTATGTTTTATATGTCTGTATTACTTTTCTTAAATAAATGCTCCTTGTCTCTTTAATCTTCAGAAGTGTCTATCTGTCTAGTATTTCAAAGATTTTCTTAGTGACAATGATGCTGGGATTAGCATTTTTTAAAAATTTATTGATTTTTCTCCTGTCAGTGTCCAATTGTTACCTGCTATACTTTTTGTACTGTCAAAGAATAACCTAAACCCATAGATGACTAATGCCTATCATGTTTTCTCTACCTAACATGCCACCTTTCTTGTATTTTTTCCTGACATCAATGCTATATGGAAGAGGTTCTCCACTTGCTCCACGTTCAGTCAGTCTGCACCCAGTCTTGGTGGCACTCAGTGACATCATAATGCCACATGAGGCTCTTTTGTCAGGAATGTGCAGTACTTGGAGCTCAATTTGGTTTCATAAACCTCCCAATAAACTTTTGGCACTTATGCATTAGGTTTTGGGCTGTGCCAGTATCACTCAGTGTGATACTGAGCACTGATACATTCAAAATTAGTGTATATTGCTCAACTTTTGAGTCACACAGAGCTGTGCCATTGTTCAGGCTTGAGACACAGATTGGGACCTGAAGGCCATCATCAAGTATGTCAACACTCACACAAGAAAGGCATCTTTGTTCCATGTAACATCCTTCTTTTAGAGAATGAATTGAGAAAACATAATGTCCAAGAAACAAATTCCAGAAGTCCAGTTGGTATAAAGGGCATTGTCACAAAAGTCATGGCCAAGCCATAAGGAGACACAAATGACACATGTAACAGAAAGTAATGTTTAACTGGAGCTTTTCAAATATGAAAATTTGGGGTTAGCAATAGGGCTAAAATATACGTTTTCTCACATGTTGTCACTCTTTGGAATCTGTGGGAGAAAAATTGGAATTGTGAAAATACCACAGGTATTTTTTTGGTACTTCTGGTTTAAAGGAAATCAGGAAATACTGAAAGCCATACAAAGATATTTTTCCCTGACATTTACTACCATGAGCATTCTGAGACATTTTAGATGAATTTCCAGAAGCTCTGGGGGGGATGTTCAGGTTTTGTAGTTCTCCTTCAAAATGTGTTATATGGTGAAAATTTTTTGCAATTCACTTGAAACAGCTAAAATGTTTCCTTTCCATTAATCTTCAATGATATTATGTGTATTTCTCATTTATTCATGTCCCATTCATAAAAAAAATTGAGATTCTTTATATTACAGTCCATTGAGTAAGTGATAGAATGTTACTTCTGTCTAAAAGATTTTTTAACATTTGGGTTCAGGATTAGCAGAGACCATGAGCATCATGCAAACCCAGGTGTAAGTTTCATCCCTTTTCAGGTTCCTTCACAGCTCATATTCCCTGGTTCGTGTCCCAGATAATCTCCTTCAGCAGTCACTTGTTTGGGTATATTATGGATGACTGGCAGATTCAGGCAGCATCAAGCTTTTATTCATTAATAATTCTTCTTGTCAGCCCCTCTATTATTTAGACTGTCTCAAAATTTCAAGTTTGTTTATTTGTTTGTTTGTTTCAGATAGCACTGATGTCCATACATGCCATAATCTTGTCTGCATGTTAGACCTTTCCATGTGGCCAGACACATTTTAACAAAAAATTTTACCTAGGTGGCTTAAGCAGTGGCATATTTCCTGTGAATCTATTCTGCTTTCAACTGGGAATAAAAACCTAATCAGTACTGTTATTCTGCTCATCAGATTTCCTGATGAAACCAGTTCATTCATTGAGAGGACTGTCTGGCTGTATTTACATACAGCACATTTCTTTCCTATTCTTCATTATACATATATAATTATTTTTACATTGCATTCCCAGAGGTGAGTGACAGCATACAGATACCATAAATGCTATTCTGCCTCCAGCAAATGCTCTGAGAAGTGTATGGTATTAAGTAAGGACCCTGTTTCCTTGGTTACATTTAGCAAATTTGCATGCCAGCATGGTGCTATTCATCATGAGAGACATCACAGGCCTGTCCATGGAGAGAGGCTTTTGGAAGTGAATAACCTTTGCATTCTTAGCTTCTGCTTTGAATACAGGGATGAGGAAAGAATAGTTGTCAGCATAGCAGGGGATAGACAGGCTGAGTAGCTGAGTCCTGGAAGCCTTTGGGAATGAAATCAAGTCCATTAAAAGACTGGGCAAAGAACCTGTGGGTGCAGAAGTTCGTAAGTTTGACTTTTGGCTTATGAATGACCACAAGATAATTAGCAGCTCTTGCTCAGAATTTGTGCCCTGCCTGCTGTCTCTGGTTATTCTCTGAGATGGGGAGGGGCAGGACTCTGCTGTTGCCACTCACTGAAATAAAGCTCTGTTAGCTTTCAAGCTGGACAAGGGCAAAGAGGATATTGCAGTGCCTGGAAATGGATGAGGATCCAGGGAAAAAGTGCTGAGTGGCAGTAAATATAGTACATAGCTGTGTTTTCAAACCTGGTGAAATATAAGTGCAGTTTCCAGCAACACATTAGAAATGGATTGAACAGTAAGTCATTAATCCAAACATATGCAACCGAAGACAACACAGGCTGCAAGTTTATTAAGCTGATGCACCAGCTGTTTCCCAAGTTGCTCTAGGGCATGAGTTCACTGAGTTTCCACCAGGGTGGTATCATAAACAGACCTATGCACACTGCCCCTCTCCATCTCCAGATTCTGTGGTGGTGCCCTGGACTCCAGTTTGGGCAGCAACTGCAAGTGTGTTGAGCTACATAGCTCTGTGAAGTGCTTTAAGGGGAGTGCTACACTTTGAAATCTAACACCCTAACTGTGCCTTTGCAGTGTGAAGAAGAGGATGGGATGAGCTGAGGATCTATACAGGCCTAGCTGGAAGAATGCCTTCCTCATCCTCCAAGGAAAGCACCTCCAGTCAGCACTCTGTGTGAAGGAGGAAAGAGATCACTCCTAGACATACAAATAATAAAACTACCAGAGGAAGGCTAAAAGAGGCCAACTCCCTTTTGCTCCAAGCTGGGTAACAGGAAGTATGCATTTTTACCTGTCTCCTCTGTGAAAGGCTCTCCTGCCCCTTGGTCTTCACCTGATTCAGCCTGATAAAATCTTGGCACTTAATGAAATGGGGAGAGGGGTTTTGAGATAAGCTCTTTCAGAATGGTTTTAATCTGAAAAGAGTGAAATGTTTTTCTTTTTTACAAAAGAGATTCTTATCAGTGTAGAAATTAATTACCTTTCCTAAAGTTTTGCTATTTTTCCTCACACTGCAAATTAAGATCTGGGGAGATTTACTGTCAATGTATAAAGTGCCGGTGCTGTCTGGACAGGGTTTTCTTTTTTTGGGATGTCCTTCAAACTGTCACTAAGGACATCAAACATTAGGTTGATGTGTCTAATTTAAATTGCAAAGAAAATCATTTTAAGGCATAGACACTGCTTTCAATCCTGGCATTTGGCTGATCTGTGGAGTTGCATTGGCAGGTGGCTTGAATGAGCACTGCTTCAAGCAGCACTAGCTGTGGGCATCAGGGCATCCAGCTGTGAAAACAGATCTGCATGGTTCAGTATTGATAACTGGTGTTCAGGGAAGTCTCTTTTATCTTGTAGAATCCCAAAGCGATTGATGGCTGGTGAGGAGCCCAGCCAGGTGTACTGCGACCAAGATACCAACACCATTTCTGCCTTTGCTGAGCACTCATCCCTCATTTTGGCTTTGTCCCTCATTGAGGGCTAGATGTCTTGTTTCTCTAGCTGTACTTTCCTCCTTATTACGTCTTTTATTTCCTAGATTAGTCAGACCAAGAGCCAAGATCCTAAATCCCAGCTCTGTACAAATTTGCAAAGGTCAGAGCCAGCCTCAGAGCTAAGCCTTAACGACTTGCAATAATCACCAGCCTGAAATCATAAGGGATGCCTTCAGAATCTGGTGAGACAGACTACAAAATAATTTTTTAAAATGTGGTCTTTTTATTTGATGCTTATATTTTGTTCCTAGTTTCAAGATCTTTGTGAATTTGGGAGCTTTTTTTCATTATAAATGAAAGTGGAAATGGTCATGTAATCTCCAGATGCCAGAAGAGAATGTTGTGTCTGCTACTGGGAGATTCTCGATAAAATCAAGAGAGTGGGCAGCTGGATACATGGGCCTATGAAACTATTCTAATAATAACAGAGTTGAAAGGCTTCTGGCAGACCCCCTGTGTAATCCCTGAAGAACTTACAGGTATATATATTCTGCTTTAGTATCTCTGTTCTTTCCATATTTGATAAATAAAAATTATCATTTGGGCATAGATGTAAATTCCATGCCAAGGAAATAAAATAAGCTTGGCCTTCTGAGTTAAAGCCCTGTGCTTCCTGCAACAAGGCAAGAAGATAAAAATGAAAACTTGAGGGATTCCAGCACATCTCCTGAACTGAAACAGCTGTTTGTTGTTGGGTTTGTTGTTCAAAATTCTGCATCAATACATATATTAATATTCTCACCATCTGGACTTCAGAGTTGTTTAAAGCTCTTGGCTTAATCCAGATATACTGAATTACATGCAGAAAGCAAAGCTCAATATCTTTTACCTTTCTTTTTTCTGGCCCAACACGAATCCTTAGTTCCTGGCTGACACCTGTGCTGTGAAGCCAAGTGCTCAGCTGAGCGAGAACATCCTGCATTAGATTGGTGCTCTGCACTCTGTCCCCTCCCCGTGCAACTTCCCTGGGGTCTCAGTGATGGAATTGGTCCCCTCAGAGCTCCATGGAAGAGAGGAGGAGGGAAATAAAAGGCTTGTGTAAAAATGGGGAAGGGGGATAAAGGCCTGTGTGTGTGTAACATGACAACTCATGCACCTCTGAGAATATGAACTATAATTGGTAAGGAATGGTTTTGACAGTCAGTGGGAGGTGCTGACACTAAAAAGAGCAAAATAATTTTATTAACATTACATGTTTGGAAGGTGAGCTCTGGAGGGAGAAATCAGAATATAATGAAGTTTTAGTTTATGAACCAAGTCAGAACATATAATTCAATTCAAGGAAACTCAGTTTAATCTGTCAAGCAACCTAGTGATAATGATTGTAGAAAGAAGGGGTTTTTTCCTGGTCTTTTCAACTTCAAGTCTTTAGAAATTTAACAGTGAAAATCTGATGTAACATATTAGTGGTACTTCTTTCCCAATTGCCTACAACTTCTTGGGGCATAGGAGTGCAACTTTGGCATGTTATGTGGGTACAGGGTGCATTTCAGTCCCCTTTAAGAAATACATTTTCATGTGCATTTAATATTCCTTTTAAAAATACAGCAGGAATCATATGTATATTTGGAAGAATTTAGTTTACATAAATAAAGTATGCCCAAGTTAGTTCTCCTCCTTTTCCCATAGTGGCAGCAGAGACCTGTTTTTCTACTTATCCTTGCAAGTCACCCAAATCTGGAATGGTCAGAGATTAAAACAAGTTTAATGACTGAAAGTCCTCTGTGTGCATTTATCTGTATTTTCAAAGTCATGCTGATTTCTCTGAGTAACAAAAACTGAAAACTGAGAGTATATAATGGGGATGTAATGCTCCATGCTGTCCTTAAATCTAAAATTTTATATTAAGCATCTACTTTTGTCTCCAATCACAGAGAATGGGCTACTGGACTTTTGATATGACCTGGTATGGCCATTCCTGGGTGATAGTAAGGTACATATAAAATATGTGGGGAAAGACAAAATAAAAAGTTATAATATATGTGGCTCATCCCATACTCACATAAAACAATCCCGTGATGGAGGAGCCTTTGCCAGCAGTGAGGAAGACCCTAGCAATGCAGAAAGTGTGTATCTGTGAATGCTTATCTGTTCTTCTGGGAGAGGCAAGTGCCTGATTAAAGCAAAATCTATTTCAGAGCCTCTTAGAACCAAGTTTTTCATACAGCATTTAGCCTTAAATCAATCAAATTAATAAAAGTATCTACTCTGAGATATCAAGAAGTCAGAATTCAGGTTAATCTCCAATGGCTTCATTTTTCTCCAGTTTACTGAGGGTGGACTATGGCCCAGCACACTGAAAAGTGACTTCTTGGTGGATGGAAACCTGAGAAAAAAACAGGTGCTCTAGGATGAAGGCAGGGCTCTCTGCCGTTGGCAACCACCTTGATTTAAACTTTGGATTAAATAGAAAAAGATGGAGAAAAATGCCTTTTTGTGTGAAGAAGATTAAAAAAAAAGGCAGATTGCTAATTGCATGCAATCCAGATGGAGTGATTAATATCTGCTACAAGGGTTTTTTTTCTGGGTAGGAGTCTGAGCACTTAAACCAGAAACACACATTTTTTCTTGCTAAATCCTCAAAATTCAACACCTTTATTTTACTCCAAGAAACATGAGTATTTATGTTTCCCATTAAAAAAAAATAAGCTGTTTGGGCTCCCATAAGTTTGAAAAAATGTGCTTCCCTTGGTTTCCATTAACTAAGTTGATATAACAGTCCTGTTCTCTGCCTCCATGTTTTACCAGCTTTCAGGAAGGCAGTAGCAAATCCCATTTCTAATCAGGTCTCTGAGACAGCAAATTTATTTGCTTGGTTTATTTTGGAAACCCAGGCCACTGGGAATATTTCTATGTCTGCTCTGGGGTGTCCTGACCCCCAGGGGAGCACTGACTTTGACCCTCATTCATGGAGAAAGTTTCCTAGAATTCAAGACAGACTAGAGTCCACAGAAGTGTGAAATAGATTATAGACAGTAGTGTAGGTGTATCACTTGGTGAGAAATTTAGGATTTTTAGTATATTGTGGATGGAAGCACAATGGAGGGCACAGGGTGCTGTCGTGAGTTTGTTCTTCGTGCTTCTTCCTTCTTCTTGGGTTTGGGTGGCGTTTTGCAATTGGGCAGAAAAGTCCACATTGAGGGCTCTTTATTGGGTTAAGAGGGAAAATAATCTAGGTGTCAGTTCTTCATTGTATAATTTAGTCTGAAAAGACCTTGTAACAAGAGATTGTTGGCCATTTTGTGCCTTCTAATGAAAAGCTGCCGACCTCACAGTAGTGAGACTGTTTTCTTGATAAGAAATAATAAACACCTGAGTCCAAACATGAACCACCATCTCAAGTGCCTTCAGTCCAGACCCAGAGATAGTTTATGGTTGAGCTGAGAATTACCTACAATATTAAGAAAAACAACCTTAAAATATTCAGTTCAATGGCAGGGAAAGCATTGCAATAGAAACTAGTAACAATGAAAGATCAGTCTAACAATATTACAGGGCAATCAAATGGTTGATTCTAAAAACAGAAAGGAAAACACTGTGGTTTTGCTTCAAGATAAGTATTTCTGCTTTATGCAGGCTATAAAAATGTATCCCCTTCTGGAAAAAGTAACCAGATCTAAAGAAAAAAACAAACCTTGCCCTTTTTTTGCACTCCCTAAATCTTTCTTTTTTTTTAATGACCTCTGTGCCACAATTTTTGCCTCCAAGCAGTAATTAACCACTCTGCAAGTCATGACAAGTAAGCCAGAAATTAATTACGCTTAAAAAAATAATTCACAGCATTAATATATTTTAAAGCAAAGTAATCAGACTTGTACTACTACACTCTCATATCTCTCAAGTACAAATATTATGAAATTTTCACTAGCTTTCAATGTCCTGCATAACAATTGAGGCTGGAAAAACTGCAAAGCCTGTACCACCAAAGGAAGTCTGAAATGAGTAGAGCTGTCCTTGAACACACCTTCAAATAGTTTACATTTGTTATCCGCAAAATGAGATACTTGCTTCATGCAACTTTTTTTTTTTAGTGTCTTGAATAGGATGATGTGAAAATATGCAAGTAAGATTAAGCATCCTGCTTGCATTTGATCATATCTTGGAACATTTAGGGGTGGAGAAAATATGATGGATGCCATCACCCAATTTTCCCTCAGGTTTTTAGCTAACCAGCAGAATGTCTACATGCAGAGCTTGACTCCTTCACTTAGGCTGATACCAGCTGGGAGAAAAGCTCTTCAAGTCAACAAAACCTCCCTCAGGCACACCATGCTTAGAGCAGGGAAGGCTGCACATCCTCCAGGTTACAGCCACAAACCTTCCAGTAAGTTTGTAGTAAATCTCCTGTGGTATGACCTAAGATATGCAGGAAATTTTGAGACATGACTTGCTTTGTTTAAGAAATACATGGCACTATATTTACTAGGTTTGCTTTATATCAGCTTGAATAGTCGCAGTTTTTATCAGGAGTTTTTCTTTGACATCCTCTTTTCCAGATGACTTGGAGTTGCATGTCCAGTTCTAATTCAAACTAGAATAAACTGCCCAACTTTGAAATTTTCATCAGTTTTCTGATCATTTTACACTGAACTGTAACGTATCTTATTATTTAAGTCTGTGCTAAATTTGCTGGAGTAAGATTCATTTGATATGAATGCTGATATTTAACTGTTCCCTTTTTACATCAAGGAAAAATAGACTTTTAATTAGGAACTATGGAGCAGTGTGATTAGAATGTTTTGTGTACTTTTAAGCACATATTTTGGGGTCTGAGAATAAGGACCATATTTGAATTTGTAATGCCCAAATCCATTAAACCAGTAGAAAATAGATTAACAAGAACAAACCTTTTAATCTATGGAAAATTCAGTATGTAATCAATACTGGGAAGAGAACCCAAAACCTGAGATAGACCAATGGCAAACTGACTTTGAAGATCAAAGAAAGGAATTAAAAGTAATTTTTATGGGTACAGTCAATTTTTTAAACTACATTATGTCTATCTCAGCTGGAAGTATTTCTGGGTGAAATTTTGAGGAAATTCTTCTACCTTAATTTTTGGAGTAATTATATGAACCACAAAAAAATTAGCTCGATTTCCATCAAAATAACTAAAATCAGACTTTTGCCTACTCAGTCAATCTAAGTTGAGATGGGGCATTAAGAAGCATTTGATGGTGACATTCAGGCAGAGTGATCCAGGACCAGCTTTGCACTCTGCGTGTGTGTGTATGCTCCACCTTGTATGGCACCCATGTGTCCTCAGTGCAGGTGTAAGTTTATTTCTTCCATGTCACGCCATATCAGAAACTTCAGGGGGTAAAAAAGAAAGAAAGAGTTATTACAACAAGTTTTCTGGACAAGAGAAGGGCCACATTGTCCTCAATTTGTAAGAAATTGCTGAAGAGCAGATGTGACACTCCAGGTTTCTGTAAGATAGCTTGGAAGCCTTATACATTCTGCAAGACTATTGCATCACAACACAAACCCCACCCTACTTCTTTTGCTGTTCCATTCTTATTTTTGGTTGGTTTTAGATGACAAAAAAATACAGGTCTCAGGCATTATACCTGAGGGTGCAAAAGCAGAAGGGTATTGTGTTGGCTATTCTGTGTCACAGAAATTCTGCAATGTTTAAAAAGAAACAGGTGGGAGATAAAGAAGAGGACTAAAATTTTCCATTGCCGATGGAGTTTACGGTTCAACTTTCTTTATTGCTACTGGATTCCATGGCCTACATGTAATTATTGGCTCCACATTCCTATTTTCTTTGTCTCCCTTCACACAATTCTCTCTGCTCTCCCTTTTACTCTTTTCCCCCCATTTTAATTTTTGTTTTTTATTTTTCTTCCTGAGTTTCCTTTTCCACCTCTTTTCCTCTCTTCTCACCCTTGGAAGCCTGACACTGCACTTGTGAGGAAGGCTGCCATCAGCAGCTGCCTCAGGGGACCAGCATCATCACTCTTGCAGGGCTGGCAGTGTCAGGAAATCCACTACTAGGAGCAACCAAACAAATGAATGCATTTCATGAGCTGAGCTAATGATTCCTCTGAGATACAATCAGAATCCATGGAGAGGATACAGAGATCTCAAGCTGCCATTGCACACCTCTGTACCTGTTTCACCTGGTCTGAAGGCTGGAGCAGAAGCAAGACATGATGAATCCATCAGGATGATGAAGCAGCCTGCATTTAAGCCAGAGTGACTCAGAGTGAACCTTCTTAGTACATGATTTGGGGTTCATTTCTGCCATTTTGTTTTTTGGTTTAGCACAACAGCCCGAATGTTTGACATCTGCATAAAGCATCTCTGAAACAAAAGGGTTTTTTCAACAAAACTTTACTTCTATGTACAGCAAAAGGACAACACAATAGCATATTTCTCCACTTCTGCTTGCTCCCACTTCTGGGTATGGGAAGAAGCCTTCTCTCTTTTGCTGGGCTCCTCCATGTGCATGCTGAAAACTCATGTTCCCAGTTGCTGCATATCTCTAAGCATTTCTCTTTGTTCTTCAGCACTATCTGGGAAACATAAATCTCACTGAATTTCCATCAGGCAGATGTGGTCTCCAGTTATTGGCTGCTCATGTTGTTCCCCCCAAAGCTTCCTTTATAACCTTATCTTTGGCATTGTCTCATTTCCTGCTTGTTTCCCACCAGGACTTGCCTTTGATTCAGCAGGTGAACTTGGGGGCAGATCCTGTTTAAAATGTACAGACAGGGTACCTTATTCCTCACCAAAGCCTCAGGAGGGGTGTTTGTTCATGCACTCCCTATACTACTCAGATGGACTTTAGAAACAAATTGCAGCTCCTCCTTGACCAGTTTGGCTGCCCTCATGCCTGTAGCTGGCTTCCAGCTCTGAAAGTCAAGGATAGCTCTGAGAAAAACAAACAAAGGGAATGTTTTGTTGGCTTGTCGTTTAAAATTGCTTTGCTTAAATCTTGTAAGAACCTCTTTCATTAACTTACCTGAGTGGGCTTTTTTCATTAAATTCAAACATGTGCTCACACACTGCCTGGGAAATTCATGACAACCCACTGAGATGGCATGACCTTCTTCTGGGACAAATAATTTTTGAACAGAAATTACAGTGGCACTGAGTGAACCGTGCTGAGGTCACATACATGGTGTTACTCGTCATGATAACAGCATCAGAAACGTTATTGTTACATCTTTGTGTTCATAAATATTTTAGCAATGATTTGTGGCATTTTGCACTCAATTTTTCACACATTCACAATCAAAGATTACTAGTAACAAGCCAAGGAGGCAAAGGGCATTGAAGCTGCCATTCCCCATCTGGTATATGCAGTCCTTGATTTTGTGTTTTCTGAGTGTCCCAAGAAATGGGCAGTTATGGCTTCTGTGTTAATGGTACTGTGAGATGGGGCTGAAGTGGAGACAAAGATCCATCCCACAGCCTTCAGAAACTGCTTAAAAATACACTTCATAAGCCTTTCTGTATGAGAAGGCCATAATTATAACCTGCTTACCGTAGAGCAGGAGTGATGAGACAGAAGCCAAAAAGGCATCAGAAAAGAGCTTTTGACTTTCTGTTAGGGAGGGGAGAAATCAAGAACAACACATCAAGAGCAAGAGAATGCAAACGTGCAATAATAGGATGTGAGAAAACGTCACCCTGACTAAGGTCATCGAGTCTCCTTTGTGTGCTAGCTTTACTTCTAATTTGTCAAGCAAGAAGTTGAAGCTTTTCTACTTTCAACTATTGTCCTAGTTTTGGCTAGGATAAAGTTAATTTTCTTCCTAGTTGCTGGTATAATGGTATGGTTTAAATTTAGTATGAGAATAATGGCGATAACACATTGATGATTCAGTTGTTACTAGAGCAGTTTTTACACTTAGTCATGGACTTTGCAGCTTCCCTCACCATCACACCAGGCAGTAGGCTGGGAAGCACAAGAAACTGGGAGGAAAGCAGGTCAGCTGATCCAAACTGGCCAATGGGATTTTCCATGTTATATGGCATCAGGCTAAATAGATATACTAGGGGCAAAGTATTAAGAGGCTGTTGCTTAGGAGCTGCTGGGTATCAATTTCTGGGTGGTGAGCAATTGGTTTACTACATTCTAATTCTGTTATTGTTATCTCATCCTTTTCTGTCCTATTAAACTGTCTTTATCTCAGCCCACAGATTTTACTCTTTTTTCCCCCTAGTTCTGTAGCCCAGCACCTTCAGAGCAGGGGAAAGTGAGTGAGTGGATGTGGGATCTTTAGCTACCTGCTGGGTTAAGCTTACCAAGAAAGTTGCTTGCCTAAAAACAGAGAAACAAACACAACCTCAGATTTCTTCTCAGCTCTAGTAATCTTCATTTTTTTTGTTCATTTTCACAGCAAAATACTCATGATGGTTGGTAGATATTTCATTTGGCAGTAAACTTAATATTTGCATGGCCACAAGTTGCACCCAATCACATTGAGCGTTATGTGATACGCCACGTGTCTGTAGAGCTCTCACAATTAAATGGAGAAGGAGAGAGGGTGATGTGCAAATGAGCTAGGAGCTCATTTGTATGTATACTGCAGCAAGGAGCTTTGGTAGCATGTAACTGCTGTGCTGCTGCTGCTCTTCTCAGTGCCTACCCATAACAAGGTTTTACTTTCCTACTCTACAGTACTGAAGTGATGACTTCTTGGGGAAGTTTTGTTAAGGATGACAACTTGGCTTCACTGCTCCTTCTGGGAAGCTCTCTTTTAAATGGCTGGCGTTCAAGTCAGGAAAAACTTTGTTCTTGCACCTTAAAACTGATGTGAATATACCCCAGTAATTTAACTACAGGGGAAAACCCAGTAGAATATAATGTGAACCCAGTAGAATATAATGTGCCTGATGCATTCAGTTAAAACCAGTTAAGAGATCTTAGCTGACAATTTGTTGACACATCCTTTAAATTACTTGTGAACAATCTACAGCGTACTTGCATGACTGCTTGTGGAACAGTTTTGTTTTGAACAGGGAGAAGACCCAGTAAGACTCCAGAGAAAAATCAACATAGCACTCAAACCTGAGGAGCTCTGAAAAACCTAAGAGCACTGAATACACCATTTGTTAGGAAACATTTGCATTTTATCTTTAAATTCTGCACATAAGACCACTCCTCAGTTGAAGTTTGCTAAAAGCTTTGATAGTTTATTCTTTTTGGGAGACTCCTCAAGCATATGCTTTTCTCTGTTAGGGGTTTTAGCCTTGCTAGATTTCAGTGGAGTTGCCATTAAAGATTCTCCCATTTTATTAGCAATAAAGGAATGGATTAAGTAAAAGTGTAATGCTGACAATATTTCATTTTTATAGCAGAGAAATGAAATGTGGGAAAGAAGGGGTGCAGAGGCTATGATCCTGATTGTGAGTTCCATAGGCTGTGCTGTGGGTCTTGAATGGCACTATAAAACTCTGTAAGACACACTCTATTTCTTAGAGTTTTCCATATCTACAACCACGATAGCTGCTTTAATCTGTGATTAAGGAGCAGGATCTACAGAGCATCCTACTCTACTGGTAGCAAAGTAGGCATATCATTCAATGACAGAAAAGCATCAGCAGCATATTTGGGTCAACTTCCCACTATGACTTATTAAGCCTTTTATAAAATAAAGCTCAAAGACCTTATTAATATCAACAAGGTGTGTTATAGTCACTCTTAATGGCAGGGATTAACCTTGTCATGGTTTGCTTCTTTCGTTACAGTGCTAACAGCGAGCCAGGCTTATCATTCTGTTCACTATACTGTATCTTTACTGACTGCAGCAAATAGCTGATTTGGTCTTATTCACTGCAGTGAAATGATATTTCAGGATTTCAACTTTCAGGATATTATGAATTTCTTCTGCAAAGCATGGATCTAAGCCTTGAGATACTGTGGCTAATCAATTATATTAATTTCTTGTTGAAGCAGTGAAATAAATTTTCTGACCTCTTATGTATTTCTCTAGTTGTGAACCAGCCAGGAGAATTGTGGGGATATAGCAGACTTTCTAGTCAAAAAATGAAAGCAAAACTTGAATATTGAGCTAATGTTGAGCTCTAAATTTAGGGGTAGATTCTAATCTCATCTGAGGAAGGCGCCGAAGATTTATTTCAGTACCCTTGGTATTCAGTATCTCTGTTAGTGGACTGTGCTGTATTAGAACTGGGAGGGCATGAACAGGACTGGAGGAGATTGAGTGTTTTGGAGAAGTTCTACTATTCCAGGGAAAACAAACTAACCCAAACATTTATCTACAGATTTTAACCACTGAAAGAATGCTACTGTTTACTCCAGACATGAATGATCTTGTCAGTATGGAGCTGGTCAGCTGAAGCACACTGTAACACTTTAAAGTACAGCTGCTTCCCAGAAAAATGACTATGTTGTCTTAAAATTTAAGAGATTGAAGTACTTGTGTATCCATTATTATTTTATGCTTTTCACCTGTGAATCTTTCTTCATGACAGGGGAACATCTTGAGCCTGATTTCTGCCTGCATTGGAATAAATGGCAAGTTTTCACAGGACAGTGAAAAGACCTCAGAGACTCAGATAATATATGTCTTTTTTAAGTAGACTGCCTAACTAGAGAGAAGAACCTGCCACAGCAATGTATCTTAATGACTCTAATGCACATTATGTTGGAAAGTAGGATAACTAACAGTTTAACATAATGACAGAACATGCAGAATGGTGTCAAGGATGGCTCAATAGATTCACTTCAAAGTCAGGCAGAATCCACATCTGGGAAGAGGTAATGCCTTTGTCTGCAGCTTTCCTGAAGTGAGTGTTCAAATAATTTTTTTTTCCTTAACAACTGGGGAAAAACCTCAGGGGACTTGCTGTGTTTGAACCAAATCTCAAGGTGAACTGTTTCAATGCAGCTAGTAAATGCTGCCATAAATGCATGGAGGAGATTAATGTGTCTTTTTATAAAGGGGCAGGAGAGGTAAAAAGGTGTTCCCGCTGCTGGAGTTCCTCAGTGGAGTCTGCCAGAATGCCCTGAGGTTCCTAAGACCTCCAAACATACTCACAAAGTAACTCTCCATCTTGTAGGCTCACCCTGAGATCCTTTCCTACCAGGCATGAGTACCTCTGCATTTCTATTAACTTGACATTATAATTTATTTTAGTCTCATGTTTTATATCAATCTATTTCTGCCAGTTGCTTACAAATTATTTGGGACCAGGGTTTCCAAATGGAAGCCTGAGTATCAAAGGCAGAGTTATCATTCTGTATGTCTGACAAAATCCTGTTTCCTTGTTCATGTCTGAGGTGTATGGAGATACAGATTGTTGCCTTTTACTCAGCTTGGAAATGAAACTCGAGATAACTTTATTAAGGAGGTAATATAAAAGGGGATCTTTATTTGAAGGCCTTCAGAGGCAGTTATGGAAAGATGGCCACAGAATCCCACCACCCCCAGGGGTGAGTACATTTTGTAGGAAATTAGGAATTTTAGGAAATTAGCGTAATTGATAAAAAGCACCAATTAGGAGGACAACTGTTGATGCAATTCTCCCACAGGTCAAGCTCTTTCTCTGGAGCCCCTCCTTCAGCACTAGTTGTACTTTGTCCATGAAATGTATCTCAAAGGGTTGTTCTCAGCCTTTGCTCCCAGGAACAAACAAGCTAGGACAGGGGCCTTTTTCCCCCAGGGCTTGGAGCTCTGGGATTTGTTTTGTCTTTCTGCTTAAGGAAAGGCCATGGAAAGTACTGGGAAAACTAGCTACTAATACAATAGATGACAGAGTTACAAATATATGGGTGAAGAATACAGAGAACATAGAGGAAAAGGCAAAACCCAAACAACATCATGATGACCAGCTGAAATTCATGGGGTTCATGCTCTGAACAGTGCAGAAGTCCACACACTGTCAGAAATGTGCTCTCAAATGGGGAGGCTGTGCAACTGGACAGAGAGGAGCTCCTGCTGCTGAAGATCTGACAGCTGTGGCTGGATGAATGAATGGCTCTGGTCCTGGCAGTGCAGATGAAAGCTGCAGCCCAGTTGATGGAGTCTGTAATGGTTATACTGGTTTGCCAGGAAGCTCAAAACCACTGGTACCTATTTCTGAGCAAGTTCCAAGAAACATCTGGATCTTCCAGAGAACTAATCACATTCAAAGTTAAGCTTTGTTTTGCTAACTGTTTATCTACAGGCTATGGTTCTATAGATGGTTTTATGTTTTTATTTTTGTTTTGTTTTGCCTTTTTTTTTTCCTTCTCCATTCCAATTTGAACAATTTAAGTGAAGTAAAGGGGTGAGACTTAGATCTGCTTGCTCCAGCTGAGATGGAAAAACTTCCAGGGTACATAGGGTGTCTCTTGCAGTTCTCATGCTTTCAACTCCAGCTATACCTTGTTAATACCCCAAATGTTTTCATCTATGCTGGGACAAGTGCCAAAAGTTAGAGTTGGCCTAAATACAAGGAAACAGCAGATAAACTGCCTGCTCAGCTCTCTCGTGCATAAGCTAATGGTATCAGTGGACCTGGTCCTATTTTCTCATTTGTGGACATCCTTTTATGCAGATTCATCTGGTTTGGACACCAGAGACAGGAAGAAAACCTAATGTGCCTTTGAAATTTAACACACTGCAGTTCAAGAAGGATCTGGAGGAATGGCTTAAATCCCTTGCAGAAACAAAGGTATTGAAATCCTGGTTAGCATGAACCCAGAGAAAACTGGCATGATTTCCCTTTTTCTTCTGTTTCAGCTAAGCTGTAAGTTTGGGATCATGGTGTTGAGGCAAAGAGGAACACCAGGACAGGTAGCTGACAGTAAACCATGACTATGGTGGTCCCCATGTCTCCTCTGGAGAAAGGTCTGAGGTTGCAGGATCATTTACTCAAGAGGGCAATTCAAGTCCCAAGTCTGCATTCTCCCTGAAGATTCAGGTTTCTAGTTTAGACCACTTTCCTGTCTGAACACAAATGAGGAACTAAACTAGGAGTAATCAGAGATGTCCCCAGTGAGGACAAAGTTATTTTAATGTAGTCCAGAACACTGTGGACTACATAAAAAATATAAAAGCATATATGATCTGTGTGTTGAATATATCAATAGAAATTTTAGGAGAACTTACCATTGTGTTGGGATGTAGCTGACCCAAATAAAGAGGACTACTGGAGCAGGGAAACCAGCATATCTTGGGTGGTTGCAAAATTTTTCTTCACTGGTTTTGGATTGGCTTGGTTAAGGGATTGCTCCTAATTGGGCTACTTTTGTTCAGCATTTCCCTTGAACAGATTTCTACATATTTTCCTCCAAAGAATCTGCATATAGATCTACTGAAGGTATCAGGAGAGCTATAGCCTCAGTGGCATTGGGACAAGTGATGACCCCCAAATCACAGAGACACTGCTGCACTGCCTTCTTGCAGTCCTGCTGCCAGGGGCAGGGACAGAGCCTGGGATCTGCCTGACTAGAACCAGAACACCAGAGTGTATCAGCAGCCAGGACTAACAAGGGTGAAAGGAAGCATTTTGCCTTTCCTTTATGAATAGCACGTGGATTTGGAAAGTATCCCTCAGTGCATGTCCACACCAGGGCTGGTCTCCCTGGAGGGCTGCAGGAGGACAGGCAACACTTCCTCTCAGTGATTAGGTTTGGGTTAGCAAGTTGAAGGGTGGGTGATGGTGCTGACCTGTCTGGAGGGCCCGAGAGCTGGTTCCTCAGCTCCCATGTGTTCACTGGGAGACCCAGCAGGGCTGAGCCATCCCCACTCCCACCTGGTGCACCCACTATCAGGCAAATCTGCATCTTTTATGGTTTCGAAGCCCAGAGCTTGGTATCACAGCAGAACTAAGAGACTTGAAGTCCCAGTTCATGTTTAGCTTAGTCTACAGATGAGTATATCTCCAATTTCTGTTCCTTTATTGCTCTGAGAGCTTGTCCAGCCCTGCTGACGGTGAGACCAAGCAGCCAGGCGTTGCTTCTGTGAGCACTCTCACACTGTGGTCATAAAGTTTGACATCATGCTCATTCCCATTTTGTCTGTCCCTGACTTTTTAAAATGAGGTTAGATATTACTTCATAGAGTGAAGCTATTTCATCACAACAATGACTAAGATTTTCCTGTTTATCCTTGCCTTATTTAAAATTGTGAAGAAATCTTTATTATGACATATTTTTACCAGGGAAGCAGTAAGTACTGACTTATTTCTTTTTTTTCTGAGTAATTAACATGATGAATACAATTCTATGCGTATATCGTCTTATGTTCAATCCCACTTCTTACTTCTAGTTGTCAAAAATTACTGTAAATTCAATAATTATGTGTGCCCCCCACATTACAGCGACTGCATCCTGACAATTTCTCTGTGCAGCCTCAGTCCTGCTACACAGAAAGAGAAACTGAGGCACAGAGAAGTCAAATGGCTTGCAGATTTAGACAGAGCCAGGCATGAATCCCAAATCTACCAAGTCCTAGTTAAATGCCTTGGCTGCAAAATAGGCCTTCTTTTATGGACATTGTATTAAAGTGTAAAAATCTGTTTTTCTTCTGACTTGGAAAAAAGCTTGTAAGTTCCAACATTTTACTGTTTAGTAGACTGTGCTCAGCTGTCTTTCCCTGCCACCACATTGTGTAATAACTTTTGTTAAGTCCCATATCCCATCTCAGAGTGAATATGTTCTTATATAAATAACAGTGTCACCTCCCCAAATGTTGTGTTGAAAAATCTGTGGTGAGTATTTAAAGAAAGGAGTTGGGATTGCTGAGAAATATGTCTATATGCCAATGTTCCAGCAGAGACATGCTGAAAGTAACTGCTGTGCTACATAGCTGAAAGGAAATGGAGGGAACAAGTCATCCAGCAAGTCTAGATACTGCAAAAATCAGATGGGAATTGGCTGTTTTGTGTTTTCCCTTTTGGAATGAGAGCACATTATTTTCTGGGTTGCAGTAGGTGGAAGAAAAGTTACTGGGGAAGCACAGGGGACCCTGTAACCTCAGTGAATTTCAAGGCAAACTGCCAGGCCCCAGATCCTTCTCCCCCTCTACACACAGTCAAGCCAGTTCAGTAGAACCTCAGCAAATGTTACAGCCTTTCCTGTTTGCTTTGCACTGCTAATATATTTGTGCATTGCAAAATTGCATCTTCTTGAAAATATCCTTCAGGGAGGGGAGTGGGAAATCCATATTCCTCTGTTTGGCAAAATCTCTTTGATGTCTCCTCTCCTTTCCTGTCATGCTCCTGTCCGTGTGAGGATAAATGCGCTGCAACTGGGAGAGTGAGATAAATAGCGTAAGGAGAAATCATTATAAACCTCATGCTTCAGAGGTGCCTTCTCGGAAATGTGCCAGTCATAAAACCTGAACAGGCCTGAAAAATAAAAATCTCCCAAATAATAATATAGGATCTCCACGGACCATTTTCTTACGCCTCTTTCCCAAGCATGGAGCATTAAAAGATTGAAAACTCCTTTTTGCTTCATTCCATACAGCCTGAAAAACCATACAACATGCTCCGCATGCCTTTGCAATAACAAAAGGCGGAATAAGAGAATTTTCCTTCTTGGGACTGTCTGCAAAATGAACCTTGTCCCTGCAAAATTAAATACAAATAAAAGGAACAGGGGACAACCATGGCGTAAGCCTCTGTATTCTTCCCACTGCTCTTCTGAGCGATAAGCTGGAAAAGTGCCGAAAATGGATACTCTCTCCTGTGTTCTGTGGGCTGGGCAAGGTGAATATGTACATTTATGTGTAATTGAAGTGCAAGTCATATCATTTATGCGGGGAGTAAGCCTCTTGCAGGCAGGCCCAAAAGCTTCCTTTCGTTTCTGAGAAGATTTCAAGCGCGCGATTGTTGCGGGTGGTTGCGTCACACAACGAATGTGAAAACAATGTAAGAAACTTTTGGCCACCCAAGATGTCACGACCATTGTTCTGCTGTGCTTCTG
Organism: Fringilla coelebs; assembly: GCF_963513975.1. Taxonomy (NCBI): domain Eukaryota; kingdom Metazoa; phylum Chordata; class Aves; order Passeriformes; family Fringillidae; genus Fringilla; species Fringilla coelebs. Next base: position 130,261,862 of record NC_140028.1, read on the forward strand.
GCCTCATTGGAGCTGACACACAGCATAATGAGTAACAGAACTCCTCCCTGTGGTGCTCCTGTAGGCAACTTACAGGACTTGTTTGTGAATCATTCTTCCTCCCTCTTATTAACAGCAACTGCTATAATGGTTTTCTGACCGTGGTTATCTCCCGGAGGAAACCTTGCTGATGCAGGGCTGTACTCATTATGCTGTGCAGGTTGACTTCATCAAACCTCACCTTTTGCTTTGAAGCATGAGAGGGATGTGGGTTTTTTTTTTTACAGATTATTCAGTGGGCTGTTAGGGAAACCACATTTTATAAATGGGGATTGCCCTGTTAGAAAAAAAAACCAATTAACACGATGAGGATTTAGGAGCATTCCCTTGCCAGCTGTCTTTAAAATAATTCCAAAATCATAAAGTAGATGGCTCTATCATGAGCAGTGTGCCCTGGCACTCAGCCCCTGACTTCTGCTGTCTTGCCTGACCGAGGTTCCCACTGTGCAGGACCTGAGGTGTGCAAGCCAGGGAGCAAGACTTGCTCCGACCTGCACCCTCCTGAATGGCTCACAGCAAAGAGGAGGCTGGTGAAACCTCTCCTCCACACCTCTCCCTCCTGCCTCCCCTGGCAATGCGCCCCAGGGCTTGGGGAGCTCTCTGCCAGCTCTCCTGTCTTTCACCTGGTAGTAATTTTCACCTGGCTGCTTGAGCACTTTTTAACAGCCAGTGAAATAAAAGCATTAAAACTGATATAATACATTGTCATATTTCTTCTAAAAGAAGAAATGTAAAGCAGTGAGGTTTTTATATTACAACACTTTTATCTATTTATCCTATAGGTAGGGTTTAATTACTCCCTAATTAAGTTTGCTCAAGTTTGCCCCAGTTTCTTCCTTCAGATGAACACTATTCAGATCACACATTTATGGATTTGCTACTCATGACGTGACCAGTCTGGCATTTCCATTATCCTTCAACTTTATCTCTCCTCCTGAATCAAGGTTGCTGCCATTAATAGTATTTTTACTGCCATGGTTAACTTCAGTTCAGGATTAAGACTGCATTTTTCTCCACTTGATATAACCACCTAAGGAAAGGAGGTCTCTGGACTGGGGAGGTTGTCAGAACTTTCCGGGCCCTCACTCTTTTAGAAATTATTTCTGTTGAATTATTTTATTGTTTTCTGCCTACAGATTTGAATCTCTGAAATTCTGTTATTTTTTTGCCCTCATCCTCCTGCTCCACTGCTAACTGTGTTTGTTGATGCTGCACTTCTTGGGCCATTGCCCCAATAAGTACTGAGCTGTAATGTCACTTGCAGACATTATTCAGCATTCAGACATTTCACCTGCACTCATCAATCCTGCTTCACCAACCAATTTGATTTCATGTTTTAGGTAAGGCCCCGAGAGATATGCTAAAATACAGTCACTATGTCTTTTCTTAAAACCATAAAATGTTATTTCAATAGGCATCACTTTATATATTCAAGCACAGAAGCATCTCACTTCATTGCGTGTTTTTGATCTCTCCTAGCTCTTGCCTGCTTCACAGGCCTCAGTGGGTGTCTAACAATTTATTTCCATTGTGCTGGAAGCTCCATTTTCTGTCTCCTCTCAGTTACCCATCTCTGCTGATCATGCACTATTGGGCTTGCTCAAGTTTACTTTGAGACACCCAGAGACTTTTTCAAATTAATGGTTCACAAGCACAGTAAGTTTGCTTTTTAACTTTTTGCCAGGTAGAGGATATTGTTTGTGTAAGGACTGCCAGAAGTTCCTCTTAAACTGTTAGTGAGGATGGTCATATATTGACTTATTAATTGATTCATGCTCTATCATCAAATTTCATTTGGAAAGAGCAGAGAAATTATTATTCTGTCTCACATAAAAAGGAATATAAAATTACCTTCTGGCACAGATGCAATTACTTGGCATTTGATATGTTTCCCTTTAAATAATGAGATAAAGAATATGAGAATAGCTCATGATTATTCCTGATTATGAATCAAATCTGAACATGAAATGCTTCAAAAGGTCACTGCAAAAAATTTTCTTTCTTCCACTCTAAAAATATCTACTTATCCACCTATCTACTGTGTCCACCCTGACTGTGCAAATACTTTAGACTAAAGTTAAAAGAAGGCCAGTTTCTAAATTAACTATGAAAAACCTTATACATCCTTAGGATACAGAGACTGCCACCAAGCTCTGCTGTGAAATGCTGCTCTTCTCAACATTATTTATATTTTTTTTTTTTTTGTGAACAGAGAAGAACTGGTGGGTTATGTGGTGTTTGGAGCCCATTTTGAACATGATCATGAAATGATAGAAGTTTTGATTCTTGGAGAAGTGAGCAGAGTGTCAGGGAACTGCTGCCTTAGACTTCTGGAGGGCAGACCTTGGGCTGTGTAGGAGCCTGGTTGACAGAGTCCCTTGGGAGACAGTCCTGAAGGGGAAAGGAGTCCAGGAAGGCTGGACATTCTTCAAGAAAGAAATCCTAAAGGCACAGGAGCAGCCTGTCCCCATGTGCCTAGAGACAAGCTGGCAGGAAAGAAGACCAACCTTACTGAACACAGAGTTTCGCTGGAAATCAGGAAAAAAAGGAGAGTCTATGGCCTCTGGAAGAAGGAGCAGAAAACTCAGAAGGACTACAAGGATGTAGTGAGATTATGCAGGGAGAAAATCAGAGGGGCCAAAGCCCAACTAGGATTTAATTTGGCTATTTCTATAAAAGTGAATAAGAATGTTTCTACCAATATATCAGCAACAAAAGGTGGGACAAGGAGAGTCCCCATGCTTTATTGGATGTGGGGGGAAACAGTGACAAAGGATAGGGAGGAGGCTGAAGCACTTAATGCCTTCTTTGCCTCAGTCATTAATGAGGCTGAAGCACTTAATGCCTTCTTTGCCTCAGTCATTAATGATAAGTGCAGTTGTTCCCTGGGCACCCAGTGCCCTGAGCTGGAAGACAGGGACAGGAAGCAGAATGAAACCCCACAATCCAAGGGCAAATGGTCAATGACTTCCTACACCATTTAGGCACAAAAAAGACTATGGGGTGGGATAGAATCCAATCAAAATGATTCCATGATTCCATGTTTCTAGCACTTATTTTTCTTTTGTCCTAAGGAACTTTTGTGTTCAAGATTAGCTGTATAAGATTAACTTTTAAAGTGAAAGACTTAGCTAATTTAAAAATATTCCCTGCAGGAAACTAATTTTGAAATACTCATGGACAATCACTGAGGTAAAAATCTATGTCAAATCAACTTAAGTTAAAAAAAAATCTACCAAGATAGAGCCAGGAATCAGCATTAATGACCTGATTCATACAGTGTAGACGCAGTCCTCTTGAGTGTTTGTACCCCCTTTTTGGGAACCTCAGAACTAAAAGGCCAAAGTAAAATTCATCAAAACAGACAAGAGATGAACATAGTAGTAGAAGGGTTGGGAGGACTAATGTGAAGACCACAGAAGAAAGCAGAGGAAGCTGTGGAATTAAAGGTCAAGCCAGTCTAAGTAAACAGGCCTCTTGCATGAGTTAGGAAGAGAATTACAATTTGGAATAACTTTTTAGGGTGTAATAACTTGCATAATGTCTAAATGGAACATCATTTCATAATAACTAAGTGCTAAGGGAGTGATGAGTCAGTGCAACAGTACCTGACCATGGTGGTACATGTAGGGTCCTGCTTCTCTTCGACAGCCACCCTAAGTGAGATAAGACCCACCTTTGCTGGCTCTGAACCATGTTACCCATCTCCTTGGGGTCTGTAGAGTCTTTATTTCCTGGGGTGCAGCAGTGAACAAGCATGCAGTTTGGGTTCCAGAGCAGTAGAGTCTGACCTCTTATAGGTCTGAAAGCAAAGTAATACGCTCTGGTAGACCAGAGCTGTCTCCAAATGGAGGCTGCTTGGGTATGTCCTCACCTGTAAAGCAGGTGAATTTTGTGAACCAGGCAATCTGCCAGTGAATAATGGAAAATTGGGAGTACACAGTTATGTCATGTCTGCAGCACACAGCGCCTTAGGACAGGATTCATCTTGCTGACTCTAGCATGGACATTTGACGTCTGCAGATGATATTTGATATGTGCACTAAACTCTCATGAGAGCCGACAGAGATCAACCCAAAACAGTCAGTGCAGCCTAAAGGATGATTCAGTCCATTCTAAAATAGACAGCGCCCAAACTATGAGGAAGTTACTTACTGAGGGGTGTTTAGCTTTGTAAGAGGTCCTCCAAAATAAAGATGAGGGGCCACAGCCTCTAATGCAGCAGCATGATATGGTGTGTAATGTCTGCTATCCCCACACAGGTGTCCTGGGTAACTCTGAGCATCCCACTTGGTATCAGGTACATAGGTTTTGGTACAGATTTCTGCCATCAGCTGAGCCACTCCTGAGTGGCTGTTGACTGTCCTGAACAAATCTCCATGGAGCAGATGATGACATGTAGATGGCTACCGGCACACATCTGATAATTTTTGTCCTAAGCTGTGATCCAAATCCCACCCTTGGTAACTGCATGGTGCTCTGTGAAGCACAGCAATATTTACTCCTTCAGCATCCATTCCATCTCACCCTGGTCTAGGGAGAAATATTGGGTGGGCATCCTCAATACACTGAAAGTGACTTTCTTAGATTTTAATTTTTTTTGCAAAGAACAAACCTTTAAAAAGTCTCTGGACATGACTTTATCTCTCTGTGTAAGCAAAGTCCATGTTCCTAATTCCATGCTTCTATGGCCCTGGTAAACTGATTTTTTTTGTAATGGAAAGGGGCATTCCTTTTGATTAGAGGAGAATAAGGTGCCATTAAAGAGTCATTACCTGTAGGTTCATGATTCAAATGTAAATGAATTTTTACTTATAATCAAATCCTGTGGCTTGAAGCTGAACACTCAGCTCTGAGGGTATACTGAAGCAATTTATTGAAATTTATGCACCTGTAGGGTTGCACTAAGAACATGGCTTCACTAAAACTGACCTTCTTTACAGGAACAATGTTGGGCTGTGGTTGGTGTAAATAAGAAAGACTCTGTGGATTTAAGCTCATCTTAGAAAAGATAAACTTATTCTATCTGACATATCCTGCTGTGCAAACAGCAGTATGGAGTGATCTATGTTAACTTTACTAATATGTGAGTTTTAGAATAGAAGCTGTGCTAAATATAAATGATTCCTCTGCTTCTAAGTAGTTGAATACTACAGAAGACAGAGAAAATAAAAGGGGAGCACAAATTCTTTCCCTGACTCCTATAAAATAGGATTGAAAATGGTACATTTCAGTACTTAATTCTTATTCATACCAATGTCTTTTGCCTTAAGCAGCATTTCCACAATACGGAAATTTCCATAGGGAATCAGCTGCCAGGGAGGAAAATGATGACCAACCCAGAACCATGTCCTTATTCCTGTAGCACAGAGCTACTGGTAGTCTGGGGCTGTTGCTCCACTTGAATGATGGATGACATGAGCTGAATCTTTAGTAAAAGCACAGGGATCTCTTCTTTAGAAACTGAGAGTGTGCAAAAAAGTGCAGTCAGACTCTGGGGAAGAGAATGTCCCATGCTCACCAAAACTTTAAGGAGAACTGGAATCCTATTTTTCTGAACTATTGTCCACTCAGTGACTGTAATGCAGACCTCTACAGTTGTTTTGCCTTCCAGTTGCTGTCCTATGTCACAAAAAACCAAAGACCAATAAGCAAGCAATCAAACAGATAAATATTCTGTACCATTAGCTGCATATAGTACCCCATGCTCTCAGTGCTGTAGTTGCTTAAGGATACTTCCTAACCAAGGTATCAATGATGGACATGAAGCCTGCTGCTCCCACTAGAATTTCCCTTGTCTACAGGGCTAAACCACTGTGGACATCTCATTAATTCACCCAACTCTGTGCTGTATCAAGGTGTAGCTAACCTTGTGTTCAGACTGTTTGCTTTCTGGAAACATTCTCTTGTGCTCAGCACCAGGCTCTTTCTTGCTGCTCTTTTTCCATTGCATCACTTTTTTCCCCCTTCAGCCCGACATGTGGGAGACCATTTTCCTTTGGAGCATATGGCAGTGTTCAGCTGCTGAAACAGCAGGGGAGGTTATAAATCTGGGCAGGGAACTGCTCTTCATCCTTAGTAGCTGAATGCTTTGTGGCCATGGCAGGCAATGCTTTCTCTAACCCTGTGACCTTGTCTGGGCTCAGACACAGACCTTTCACATGGGGTGGAGAGCAGCACCATGCTAAAACAGCTCAGACTCTGCTTTTACTGAGGAGCTTTTTTTAGATAAGTGCCAAATATTAGTATTCATTTGTGATATTCCAAGTGTGTCCTAATTACATTTTTGGACTTCTTCACCTCTACAAACACAGAAATAAAAGAAGTATAAAGCCAAAATCTTATCTGAATGCAGTATGTAACTGCAAAGATTTTTTCCAAAGTTTTTAGCATTAAAGCAACTTGAGCCCTCATTTAAAAATACCCTGTTGCATTCCTTACTGTTGCCAAGTATGCAATTTCATTTTCCTTCAAAACATGGCTACCAAAACCAAAAAAGGTGAGTCACCTTTTCAATGCCTGGAAGTGTTACAGATGTAATTTCTGTTTTTTTCACAGCAAGAGTGGGCAGAAATTTTAAAATTACATTTTCAGTACAACTTTCAGAGTTAACTCTGGAAGAGTCTAAATTCCTGGGCACCAGAGATTTGACAGTTAAATAGTTTAGATAAGTTCATTCTGTCCTCTTTATAGTAAATGTGTGCCCATGGACAAGTTCTCATTAAATTATTCAGATTTCCCTGGAATAGGTGAAAAATTAATTGATTTCCTTAATTTTTGTTGCTTTTATAACAGAGAATATAAAGTGAAATACTTGATATAGGAGGGTCATTTTTCTTGAAGTGGTTTTTTCCTTTAGAAAATAATACTTATATTAATAAGTTTCCTCTTTCTCAATTAAGTTTTCCTTTTATATCAAAACAAAAGGACTTTTGACTTCACTTTGTCATTTGCAGCACCTCTGAATGTTGTTATAGAGCAGCTGTCCTTAGATTTTTTTGTGCTTTAATGAGAAGGGTGACACTATCCACGATATCAAGGCAGGGAGATCATGGTGGGATAGTATTAAAGATGAAATCTTGGGCTTCCCTGGAAAGATAGGGAAATATTTTAATTTGGATTCATTTCTGCTGTAGTCTGAAAAAGGAGAACTATTATACTTCACATAGTATGTAGAGACACTCCATATATAGTACTTCTATTATGAATTTCTTGCAGTAATCTTTGGTTACAGAAATGAAAGCTATTCCATGAAAAGGGATTAAATTCTTTGTTGTGCTGAAGTCTCAGCAGCATCAGTCAGGGTACATGGTAGTGCTCCTTCTTCTGGTCTTGTCTATGGCCACCCTGTCTGCCAGTGGCTCTGCTTTAGCAGGCAATGTGGATTATTACAAATTCCCATTGCCTGGCAGCTACAGAAATCTTTTGGGACAAAGAAACATGGACTCAGTGAGGCTAAGAGCAGTTTATCTTCATTTGCTGTGTGCCAAATAGTGGTGAAAGACCCTAACAAAGTATTTTTCCTCTTCAGGCATAGTGAGGAAGTCTCCTGAGACTCTGTTTCACTGAGGGTGAACGGAGCAGACAGAAGTGTTGAATCTTTTTTGTTTCCTATATGAAGTAAAATTCTCAATTAATGGCTCTGGATTAGTATCTGGAGGTTCCTTAATTTTGATACAGTCAATGGAAAGAGGGCAGCACCTAATCTAATATAATCTAACAGTATCTTCACCTACATGCCTTCAGAGAAATTTATCATCCCTTTCATCTTTATGGAGAGTGCAAGTAGTTAAACTATGCAGTGTGACACATCAGTTACCCAAATTTCATTAAGTTGGAGATCTGAATGAGTAAAATGGCAAATTCTACACAAGAGTGGTGAATTTTTAAGTCCTGTAAGTGTTCTGCAAGCAGTCAGTAGTACTTATGAGAGCAAATCCAGGTTGAGTCCATGGAGAGATGTATGGATAGGATGGTGATGGTGAGAAGCTCAGGAATTACATGGCTGTGTGTTGAAGAACAGCTGTTTCATACTTGCTTCTTGGTTCATCAAATGTCTTCTTGATGATCTACATCTCCTCTGCCACAGGATTGTCTGCTGCAGCTCCTGCTAGCAAACCCAGATCTGAGCATCATTTTGATTCATGGGAGATGGAAATATTATTGTACCCTATTTTCTTTTTGTCCTATGAGAATGACTTTCTTTCCAGCTGTTACTTTTTTGCTATAATTGTCACTACAGTGCTTTCTAAATTTTTGTTGTAATATCTAGATGACTTTTCAGTTAAGTTCTCACTCTTTCTTCTGGTTTGGGTTGTTGGCTTTTTTTCCTTTTTTAAATTTTTTTTTTTAATTCAGTTCTCAAAGTAGAATACATTTAGTTTGATTTTGTTGTGTTTTGGTCTTAGGTTTTTTTTTGGCCAAAAACCCTTTGTTGGAGGTTTGCAATAAGTATCACTGGGGGGTTGCTTGTATTATGGGACTTGGTGTGTCTCATCAGATGGCTAAGGATGTCAGTTGAACCAGGATGATCCCTGTGGTGCCTCAGAATTTATGCTGGTGATTGACATGGTTGATTTATATCCTACATATTGCCAAGTATATCAAGCATGTTTAATATTATTACAAGATTATTTCATGAAATATACTGAGTTCTCATGGACAAATGTCACACCAAATACATCTCTGTGTTGGAAGGATGATTGTGGTTTTTGCAAGGAAAGGACAAAGGTCAGTATAAATAAGTATCAGATTTTACTATGTAATAATTTCCAATCAGCATATGGCCTGTATCTTTTCATGAATGTATGTCATTGGATATGCAATTATCTAATGGTTATATTGATGTTTCATCTAAATGACTGATGATGATGTTATGCATGACAGAAATCATGCCAAATTTTTGTTTGTTGTTTTGGATGAAAGTGCCATCCAAAGCCTTTACAAGGCAGTGTTGTATGGTGTTCATTTCCCTCAGGATGATGAGCTCATCATGCAATGGGACAGATGATACCCTTACTTCCAGCTGCAGATTGAAATAATCTTTGTTAGCATTTGCTGCTTCTTCAGTGGCATGCTGCATGCCACTGAATCATTGAATAAGCTCGCTATAAAGTGTTACCAGATAAAGAATTTCACATTAAAACTGGTTTCACATGAAGCATGGTCAAAGGATAAGTATTCCTTTTATTTATCAGGATTGCAGTAGGTCCCTGTCCTTCCTGAGTTATTGTGAACTACTAATGAATTACTCCTGACTTTTCTGACAGTTGGAATATTTTTCCTTTTCAGTTCTTTGTCCCAAAGTGCTCAACAACTAATCTTGTTACCTGAATTTCACAGCCATTCTTAGTTAAGCTTTTTTCTTACAGTCATAGGTTTTCAAAAGGTTTTCATCTATACACTTGAGAGTCCAAGCTCAACTGCTTTCACTTGAGCTGCCTAAACCATGCACATTTGAACCTTTGGATTGTTCCTGTACATGTGGCTCTAGGTCTCCCACCCAGTGACAATGGTTGGTAAGTCTCCTTGTCAGGAAATAAGAGAATTAAATATTTAAATGTTTTTCAAATGTAGATGTTCAGAAGAAAAGTGGCTGTTAAATCTTGCCCGGGACTGAAGCTGCCATCACTGAACAGGGAGTGATGGTGCTTTTCCCTTTATGGATCTCAAGGATAATAATTTAGCTCTGGATGTGTTCAGTCTGAAGGAAGTTAATGTGCAAATAGAATACTTGTATGACATTCAAAATCTGCTGGAAACCTTGTTAGAAATAAAAAAATTGGAACCCCCTTCTAAGCACAGTAGGGCTGTAAGATTGCTGGCTGCTAAATCATGGAAAAGAAGAAGAAATGAGAAACTCTTTGGAGGATAAACCTGTTTAAGAAGGATTAAATATATAAACTGATTCATTCAGTTGGGCATATCCACCAGCTCTGCATGTGCTCATTCTGTGTCTGTTAACTATTTCTTGCTGTAAGAGCCGTGTGTGCTGTGCATAGGCTGTGATAATGTTAGCTCTGCAATTTGTATGGCATATTCCCTTCTCCCAGGAACTACATCTGCATTGAACCTGAGACTCCATAGGTAGTACTTATGCTGTACCTGGCTGATCCTAAGAATAATCCAAGTTTTAGGATGATCCCCAAAGCCTCCCTGCCATCTGCTATCATTGTCCTTTTATTTAACCTGCGAATCGATGCTCTTAAATCCCGTTTTATCAATGACAGGCGATGCCAGCTACTAATTGGGATGCTGGCTGATACTGTGAAATAGAGCTGTTTGATGGTGGTGGAAGGGCTGGTCCCACAGTTTCAGTCTGTCCAGTCTGCAGGCTAATGTCCTCTTGGTGGATATTCTTCTTGCATTTCCCAAATCAAACCCCAGAGACACTCTTGAAGATGAAAAAAATGGGACTGTGCATTTGCCCTTGCTATTGTGTAATTACCCTCAAAGTGCATGAAATGTGCCTGAAGTCCTTTTCACATCATACATTAAAGATCAGCAATGAAGGCCAAAGGTAGAGGGGCAGCTGAAATTCTGGAGTACACATCTGCAATCATGGACCAATTAAACATCTCTGGCAGCAGGGACATGATTGAGGTCTAGGGCTTCAGGTCTTGCCCAGAAAAGTCAGACACCATTTCATGGATGTGGGCTTGATCTACACCCTCAAGACAAGTCTGCAGGTTACCAGTGGATGTAGATCATTAATAGATTGGCTGTTGCTGGAATTCAGATTCAATTTTGTGTCTTGGGAAAGGGATGACTCCTGACTGACCTTTTGCCCCAGAATGTCATGGACACCAGGCTGACATGATTCATGAGCAAAGAAGCACAGCACTTGATCTTTTTTTTTTTTCGCAGAAACTGGGAATAGCCAAACAAGTTAGGATATATAAAGATATTTATTGTCCCTCATGAAAGCAGATTTAAGAAGCTGTTGAAATGAGTTCTTCAAGGATATTATCCATTGCATACTTGGGAAAAGGAGATGGATGTAGGCAGGATGTTAGGTATTGCTCCCTTGAAGCACAAAGGCCCTCCTTATTCTTGAGGAGAGGAATACAGTAACTAGAGGGAAAGAGGGTAGGAGAGGAGGTCTTCACATGCCTAGTTTCATACGCAGACTGACAGCAGGGAGGTCTGACTATTGATTTTGATGGAGGACACATCATGTCTTGCTCAATGCATTCATCACTGCCTATACATCCCTCTGCCCCTGCTCAGTCCCTTTCTATCCAACTCATTGCAATTGTCTGGAGGCAACTCACTCAGTCAAGTCATGAGGAGTCACTTTAGCCTCATCTTGCTCTCTTATTTTATGCTGGTGTTCCACCACCGCCTCCGAGTTGCAGTTTCCTTCTGACGTTCCTGCTGATGTTCAACCATGTTGAATATTTTCTATAACTGTGGCAAAAGTGAATGCAAAGTTTATTTTAAGTCTACTGTTCCCCAGCAGTGATGTTTGACACCCATTTTTCTAGATGACTCTATAAAATACAAGGCAAAGATGAACAAAGCTCTTTAATCCAAATGGATTCTCCAGATTTGCATCAATGAAGTTGAGTGGAGAAGCAAATTCTAGACCATTATTTTTTGAACCAGCACAGAGACAGAAACTCTAGGCTGTGAGGCCCTGATTCAAGAAAATATTAAGCACCTGCTTAACTTTGAGCACTGACTTCAATGTATTTAAAGTTAATCAAGTGCTTAAGCTTTTTCCTCTATAGAGATTCTTCTCTGCATAAGGGCCTAAGAGAAAATAGATAACTATAAAGAGCAACTGTAATGAGCCTGCATATGGGCCAAAGAGAAGGGGATTATTAATGCTTTCAGGTTCAGTGAGGACTAGGGTTTAAATATCAACCTCCTACAGTGAGACATGAAAGAGTCTCATAAATGTGTTAAATCGCATCAGGTCCATTTAATGTCATTATGTTTAATAGAAGTATCTTTGCACTATAGTAATCAGTGAGGACAGCAGGTGGACCAGTGAGGCTGCTCAGGAAGCAGAATACATTTCTTCTGCTGGAGTTATCCTCCTTTCTGCTGCACTCTGGAGTGTAGGTCTCCAATAAACAGTAAGATTCTGATTCCTTTAATCTCTGAGAAAATCTTGGAGTTGTCTTGGATGGTAAAAACACAGCTCCATAACACAACTGAGCAAGGAAATTAAGAATGATGTTCTCTCAACCACAATGGTAGAAATAAGTGTGGGAAAAGTTCTTGTGCAACCTCTGTTTTGTTGGCAATGCTTCCAATAATTGGTAAGACAGACCACAAACTGCCAATCAGAATAAAACTTAGAGTAAAACTGAAACTAGGGCTTTTATCAGAACAACCTTTCAACAGTCTTTATTGTTGCTCCCTCTCTCTTTCTAACCCTCTTGCTGCGGACAGAGAAAAAACATATCTCATTTTGGTTGTTTATCACCCCAGAGGGCAAAACCAAGTTGTTGATTTAATTGAAGCATTTAATTCTAAACATAGCTTATGATATGTAAATGCTGCAAAGATCATTTGACAAAACAAGAACATTGGGGAACCTTGACCCCAAACCTCAACAGCTTGTATTATAATCATGTTATGATGCCTAAACATCATAGCAGTAAGTCTCTAATACAATGTGGCTAGAATTTATGTGAAGTTTGAGGACAGTCAACAGCAGCTTTTATGTTTTACAGCTTATATGGGAAATTTTTATTTTAAATAGGTCAAAGACAAAAGCACTCTGTGCAGGAAATATAAAGGCAGAATTTCAAATAGCTATTTTGTGTTTTACAGATTCAAAATCTGTCTGATGAACAGTTAAAAACCTAATTTGTGTTTTCTTGTCTTGCAGAAAGTTTAACAAAACCTATTTGGTATGAAGATCTACCATACTGTAATGCTTCAAATGAAATTGTATTTTTTTTGAAAGAGGGAAAATGAGCTTTATGCAGTTTTGCAAAATAAAATATGAAATCACAAGTCTTTTTGAAACATTTTAAAATTGTATCATCTGTATAACATTAAATTGTGTTATTGTTTCTGTTAGGCAACAAAGACCAGCCCGTGTGAATAAAATGTAATCAATTACATTAATACATATTATGGCACATTTTCAAGCAAAAAATGCATCTTTCTTTGTCTCTACTGTAATCATGGTCTTTAATTCCAAAAACTTTCATGCCCTGATCATTGTACAAAATGTACAATTAACTCATTGAACTTGTTACTGCAGGTACCACGGCATTGTGTTCAGGAAAGCAAGGAGTCAAATTAACACAAGGAAAATGTTCATCACCAGAAACACATAGCTATGAGATCTGGCTCAGAAATTCCCTGCACTGTACCTGGTGAGAAGCTGGAAGGGCACATTTAGAGAAGGACCCCTTTATGCCTGGTCCATTTTTCTGCTCCTTCCATAGTGTCTGCATCTTTGACTATTCCAAGAGAGGTGGGAGATGCTGAATCCCTGGGAATATTCAAGGCTGGGCTGGATGGGGCTCTGAGTGACCTGATCTGTTGAAGATGACCCTGCTCCTTCTGGGAAATTGGACTAAATGACCTTTAAGGCTCCCTTCCAGCCCAGACTATTTTATGGTTTTGTATAGGCCATGGATCTGTCAGAAAGGCACAGGATGGATTCAGAGTCCTTTGCCATTGCATTCACCTTTCTTCAAATTTCACTTGCAATTGATGTAATTATTTCTCATTTCACTGGCAGACATCACAGAGCTAGATGCAAAGGAAAGATGTGTAGAACATCCATCCACCCCATCAGGACAGTTCTGGAGTTTAGATGATGTGTGTCTGAGCTTTCAGAGGTTTCAAACCTCTGGTCTTCTCTACTGGAAAGATGTAGAAGTGAACCCTGGCCTGGAATGAAAGGTAACATTGAGTTGTTGCATCTTCAGGATGCAAGTTGCTCCTTATACAGGGCTCCCAGAGATGTGCCCTAAGCTGGCCATCATTTGTCAGGGAAGCAGAAAATCCCTGACACAGTCCATTCTGACAGGAAGCCACAATCTAGTGTTTCAACCTGATAAGGGATCCCATCTCCCCAGGCAAAAAACTCCAATGACATACACAAAAAAAACCCCAAAACAAAAAGCTCTTCAAAAAACTCCAACCAACCCAGTCTCAGTCCTTACTTAAATTCATGTGTATGTTGATTTGGACTTCATAGCTTGTTCCACTTGAGGACAGAGTATGAAGAGAAGAGACTGTATGACAAAGCATATCTGTTTTCTCCCTTTTACTGCAGACAGTGTTGGTTCATTGGCCCTATAGAGAAACACATAGTGCATTGTGCAAAAATTCTGTGAGAGGCAATGAATGTTGTTTTGGAGTGGGAAACATCATCCATCAGGCCAAATTCAGGAAAGGATTTTCCCATGTCATGCCTAGGTTCATGCTGACTTGAATAGTTAGTATTTACAAACAGTAGTAGGGAACAGTAGTTCCAGTGAGAAGCCTTTGTTCCTTCCTAGGCAGTCTCTAAGCAGATAATATAAAAAATTACCAAATTTCGCAGGATTGCCATAAAGGTTTTATTAAAGACAAAAGACAGATATAAAACAGTTGCCTAATGCCTCCTCACTGCTAAGCTAAAGTGATGTTTTGCAATAAAGTGATGTTTTGTAATAGGAGCATAATCCTATTAGGTAAATAGAGAATTAGACTGCTGGACACTCGAATTTCTTATATAGGTCTGAGAGTACAGTTTTATCAATTATTGATATTGGAGAAGAAATAAGAATGAAGTGCAAGCCACAATGCCAACTGCTCTTTTATGCACAGCACCCACTGCTTGCATGTTTTGCATGCTCACCCCTTTAAAGACCTGGCAGAATGCAGTGCAGCAGAAATATGATGAGTACATCAATAAAGTAGAGAAATGATACCTTGTGACAGATGGACTGAGTAGGGGCCTCTAGATTCCATCAAAGGGGCATGCACAAAGGCAGTAGGAGAAGAGGTGAGAAACACCTTTGCAGAAAGACTGTCTCGGTCAGAAACTGCATCTTTGTAATTATTTTTGTTATTCTATTATTAAGGGTTTGTTTTTTTGTTTTTTTTTTAAATAACAAAGTGTCTTTCTTAAGACTACATTATGAACACAATGTTAAACATTGTAGGGTGCCAATCTACAGTCAGGGCCAAGAACCCTTAATAAAACTAGGTCAGCCTCAAGGGTTATATCAAGTAACACCCCCTGGCTAAGTTGCCCTTTTAGATTTTACAGTAAAATATTTTCTATTATTCCCCATTTTTTATATTTTGTGATAGATCCCCTCCCTCCTCCTGTACCAGCATAACTCTTTCGGTCCGTACTGCATGTGTTCTGTGGAGAGTGGCATCAGAAACAGAGGAAAACTAAGAGGACAATAGCTGTCTGCTAGGAAACAATACAAAGCATCTTATTTTCATTTTCATTTTTAGAGTCTGTGCTCCAAATTGTCTCTCTTCCTTGCAGTATGAAAAAGCATATAATCTAAACAGCACTGGCTGAATGTGAATTTTTTGCAATACCCTTTCAAAACAAAAGAATCTCTATTCATATTTAATGACTCCTTTCCCCACATAGCCAATGAAAATCAATTGGGGAGTTGCTTATCCTAAAGGAATCCAAACAATTTAAAAAGTAATAAATTAGGCATATTCCCCCAGGATCAGGGCATATTATCAGTCAATAAGTAGGATTAATTTAGATTTCAATATGTTCTGTTCTCCATAATCTTTGCTTGTGGTGAATATCAGAGAGTATTTTGCTCCACAAGCTCAGTCTGGAATAAGTAGGCTTTATCAATGTTCATCTAGTCTCTGAGAATGATTTAATTTTCTCAGTACTTTAATAATGAAATTATTTTTTATCTGTTTATGTATCTAAAAGGTAATCCTCCCATTTTGAGTAGATGATTGTGTTCCCAGTTTTAAGAAAAATTAAATACGCAAGAGGGTGAATCACTTTAAGATATTCCACCATGCTGGTGCTTCTCAGCATTCATATCTGGGAGAGAATAAATATTTCCTTCACTTGATTGTTAAAGCTTTTTAGATAAGGTTTTCTTCAGTCTTCTAGGACATTTCCCAGAAAAGTATATTTCCTCAGATTTAGCTGCTTTGGTGCATTCCAAACCGGAGATTCTCATTTGAAAGAATTACAATGATTGGTTCATTCCCATCACTGAGCTCTAATTCCACTGTGTTAAGGTGGCAGTATATTTCATTTATGCTTTATGGTTTCCAAAGGATGAAGCCATCTCTCCAGGTTCTCATGGGAAGTCAAAGTCAGAAAAAGCACTAGAGGCCAGACAGAGAGAACTATCTGTAGCCTTTGTCTCAGTAAATCTGCTGTTTCCATTGCTTAGAAGATGTAGCTTTGCACTGGGCTACCAGCATAAACCTCTTTGGGTTTGTCTGTACTTGTCTTGGCCCACCTGGAGATTTGATTCAGCTTGTAACAGCAGTTACCTGTCAGGGGTGGGGTGTTACCTGCTTGGTTATAGCTTTTGCTATAAGACAAGGGCAGATACAGAGGACCCAAGGGCTATAAATTGGAGCTGGTTAATGTTCAGCAAATAAATGCAACCTTGGATGTCATGTAAATCAGTCTCAGGGGTAACCATAAGTGTCCCATGTATGTAGAAGGCACCATATATAGAGAGTACTTGGAGATACAACACGGATTGATGATGGAAGAGCAAAGTGCACAGCATGTCAGCAAAAATAAAAATGCTGCCTAGAAAATGTTGGAGAGGGAGGAAGAAACGTTCAGTGCCAACATCATACTCCTCCTAGCAAAGGATTTGGGATACTTAAGACTCACATTAATCTGCTCTGTGCCCTGCACAAATGGACACCATCAGCTTTTAGACATCAAGCGTCATTGGAAGGCTGAGGGTCAGACCAGAGAAGGGGATAAGTGCTACAAAATTTGTGTATACCTCACTTTAATTGTGATATGCAATTTGAACTGTGCCATATCACTGTAGCTGCACTAACAAACATACTTTATAAAACTGTTAAGACTATAAATACACCAACATTGAATTGCTGGCTTTGTGTGTATTGTCTATTACTTTTGTCCATCACAACCATTCTTTTTTTAACCTCAGAGTGTTGGGATAACACTATATGGTTTGAATTTTCTGTATATATTTGCAAATTAATATTGGTACTAACCAAGAAATCCCAGCAAATCCCAGTGCACATTCTGGCTTATTGGTGCACATCCATGAGTTTCCCATTGCTGAGGTAAAACCTTTCTTGCCTTTTTGAATCCACAAGCTGCACTCATGCTTCAATCAGAGGATTGATACACAAATAGCTTTGTGTATACAAGGGTCTGCACACAAGACAAAATACAATGGTGGCCATTCCAACGCACAGCAAGATTACAATATTGAACATATTGGGAGATAGAATTAAGTCTCAGACTCATCAGGGTGGTTACATGTACACTGGTGTGCCACTTCACATGCAGGGCAATTTTTAACCCACTCTTCTTTGTAAACAGGCTCAGAAAGGGTAGGAGATTCTGCCCCTCCTGCGCTGATCTGCAGCTGTCTTCTCTTGCTCTTTATAAATCTCTTTTCCTGTCTACTTTCAAAATGTTATCTTAACTAGGATTAATGAAGATACTCTGGGGAGCTACTTATCTCTTATAGGAATTATGTTTATAATGATAATAATAGAAAAGCTTTAATCTCAGAAGAACAATGAAGGGGGAGGCAGGCTAGAGAGAAGAAATGTAAGAGAATAGACAGGTAGGAGATGGGCGCTGGAGATCACGGGTGGACCCCCACCAAAACCTGAGATCCAAATACCCCTGAACTTTGAGAACATCTGAAGCCAGATCAAAAAGTTTTGATCTGAACCCCTACGTTTCTCTCTGAATTAGGGATGGATAAGCTGGCTCTGATAAAAGAAGATCCATCCTGAGACTTTTTGAAATTCAAAAGAGCTCAGTTTACCTTTTAAATTAAGTTCTGAGCGGCTTTCCTACTCCTTACATTCAGCCAGAAGATGGGGAAATATCAAAACACAGCATGAAAGATGTGCCTGCCCAGTCTGAATGAAGGTGTACTGAAAATCTCCTCAGGGAGATTGATCCTCTAAGATTTCCAGAGGAAAGAAGCCTGGATGTGTTTCAGAAAAAGAGCTGAAGTTTTAGGCAATTGACTGAACTAAACCACATCATCAAACAAATTGAGGTTCACTATG
Organism: Fringilla coelebs; assembly: GCF_963513975.1. Classification (NCBI taxonomy): domain Eukaryota; kingdom Metazoa; phylum Chordata; class Aves; order Passeriformes; family Fringillidae; genus Fringilla; species Fringilla coelebs. The sequence continues at coordinate 130,280,114 of NC_140028.1, forward strand.
GCTTGCTGTTTAACTGGTATATAATTAAATTTATCTTAGATATATAAATATATTTTAGATATGTACAGGATTCTCCTCTTTGTAACCAAAGACCTTCAGATTTCACTGGCTCCTGTGCCAAAGACTTTGGTGGCTACACCTGTACCAGGAAATTTTCTCTGGCCAATTGAAAGGGCATGGCTCATGCCCACACCACCGAACTCTCCTGTCCTCCAAACCCCAATGGCTGCATCCAAACTGACTGTGGGGATTGGTCCTTGGCTCATGTTCACTCGTGAGCCATACTGAGGATCTGCTGGAATGTGCCAAAGGCATGACCAAGACTTCCAGATACTGTGCTCATATTTAGCAGCATGGAGAATCATGGGATAACAGCAGGTCTGTGTCCTGGTTCTTTTTATGTCAGCAATAAAGACTGAGCCATCTTGATGCAGGTTGTCTGCTGCTGTGACTGCACTCTCCCTTCCTCGTAAGGTGTAGTGCCCAGTTTTGCATATCATCTGTCTTTCCTGCAACTCCTCTTGCTAAGTTTAAATATGATGTTCTTTATGAATGAACTCATTTTTGTCTCTAGACAGATCATATGTCCTTGTTTAGCCCACTTGATTTTGGCCCTGTTCATTATTAAACATTCAGTAACATTCACTTTTGTTGAGGTGTGTGTATGTATTGTCAAAGCTCTCTTGTTTTGAGAAATTAGTATTAGAAATTGCTGCTAGTTTGTCTGGCAGTGATGTATCCCTGAGCAATATGGATCAATGAAAACATATAAAGATAATTAGTATAGTTACCTTATTAATTCAGTGTTGGCCTTTTAAGCCTAGGAAGGCAGCCACTGCTGTTGCACTCTTACACCCAGCTCAGGTACAGTGTATATTACTGACAGATTAAGTCTGCATTGAAAAGAGACCTAGATGAACAGACCTAAATCTTGTGTCCCACTCCTTGCCCATTTTCACCATGGAAAGAAGCCTACACCTGTAGACCAAAGTCACCTTGCAGACGACACCAAGTTAGACGTGAGTGTTGTTCTGCTCGAGGATAGGGAGGTTCTAAGGAGGGATCTGGACAGACTGGATGGTTGGAAACGCAATGAAGCCAGCTGCAATTAGCTTCTGTTTCAAGGGATCTGTGCCTGTCTCTGGTGTAAGATATGTGTCCTGCATTCAGGCTGTCCATGTGTTCCCACATGGATTCGTTGATCACTTAACCTTTTCAGGAAGGCACTGTTATCCCCAGAGATCCCAAACTCTTTCAGAGCCACCAAGGCCCTCAAATGGCATCTGATTACAATCTACTTCAGCTGTATCCCATGGGAAGTGAGAAACTGAGGAGGACTGATGAGGCCCAGTGACTGTCTGATGACTGTTTTCAGAGCAAGGGGTGATGCTTTACCATTGAGTGCAATAAGCTGAAATGGTTAAGCTTGAAGGGGATTAATACAAGGACATAATTGCTGGAGATGAGAATGTTTGGATAGAGCAGGGCTTCCTGGCTGAGGAACTATTTCCTTCCATACAGTAGGAATTGTCCTTATGTGCATATATTTTTCATTTAGATGGATGTTTGTGCGAGCATCTGTGTCTGTGTTGAGGATCAGAAGCACAAGAAAAAAAAAATCCAAGCATGCAAATGAAAAAAAACTGTTCTTTTATGAAGAAAATGGGTCTGCTCTCTTTTGGCTACATAGTTGTTAGTTTAATCTTTATAATAAAGCTTTTTGTATTCTTTTTTGAATGTGTGGCAAACTGAAACATAGGTAGAAATAACATATTTGGATTACAGGGAAAAAAACCCAAAAAACTGGCCTGACTTTAAAGGCACACATTTCATAAAGCCACATGTGCAAAGCATTATAATAATTGCACTGCGCACATCTGTAGCAGACAAAGTGAACAATGAATATTAAAAACACATTCCTAAAGCTGGCCCAGAAGCTTGGGGACTGGTACTAGAGCCAGGACTGGACTTCTGCATCTGCTTTGGTGACAGCTAAAGTGAAGGGCTTGAGTGCAGGTGAAGGCATTGGGGAGGAACATGCAAGGCTGGTCCATTTGCTGTTGCTTTTTTTCCCTGGCTTTCTACCCCACAGAAGGTATTTCACTGAGAAAAATCTGTCTGGAGCCCTCAATGGCTGCTGTACAACACTGCTGTAGTGCCAGAAAGTGAAGGAAAAGGGGTGGATGTGGAAGCAAAACAGTGAGGAACAAATGGTCTGAAGGCCATACTGGGAACACCTGGCCCATTTTCACGGCAAGGAGAGAGAGACGCCCAGGTTTCCTCAGATACATATTCCTAGGCAAGATGGACAAGATAAGTACTCACACAGAAGTTTTGTGGTTCTGGTTAATTGCTGATAAATCCCATTTAATTAGTGGGCTATGCAGCAAGTTGAAGTTGTTTTATGGGGAAAAACAGCGGGATATCATTCAATCGAAACAGTCATGCAGACCAGTGGAGAATGCAGCAGCCACCTCCCAAGGAATGGTTCCTCTTCCCAGTAAGGAGCAACTCCAGAACGGTGTGAAGATTCTGATATTGCTCCATGAAGCAAAAAGCAGGAGATCATGTTTTTCATTTTATAGCAGCAGGAGATAAGCCATGAAAACCCCCAGAATTCAGATGCCTTTCACAAGCTCAGGAGAGTAAACTTCCTCTAAGACTCTAAAAATGGGACAGATGTCAAGATGTCCCAGCTCTGAATCCAGAGGCTTTGCCATGAGATTGCAGCTGTGCAATCTATGCCCAAGATTTTATTCTGTCCTATAGAAGGAGGAGCATGGAATGCTTGGTCTACAGGCCCAAATGGTAATCATTTAACAGGGGAATCCTCTTCTTGCCCCTTTTCTCTCTTGAGTTCATTCATGCATCCAAATTATTTAGTTATTAGAACCTTTTTCTCCCCTTCCTTTTCCTTTATTTTGCACCTTAGAATTTTTCTCTTTGGATGCCTACAAAAATTACCAGTTGTGATGTTGTTGCTGCTGTGCCTACCATGCTCACCACCACTATTTCACTGCTGCCTTTTAGTTTTGCTTCAATCTGTCTGTGTCACAGACTGAGTGTAAGGTTTTCAGAGGCAAGACATCCTCATATAATGACAACCCAACCTATGATTAGTGTTCAAAAGTGCTATGATAATACTTCTGTTATTACCATTATTAATTTATCTGTGGTTAAATCTTTAACAAGTACTATTTAAGATGAGGTCGCATATTGAGTGAGTGTTTTGGACTTTACAAAATATAACATCCTCAACTGTCACATGACATTTAAAAATCATACTATTAAAAATTATAAGTAATGAGACTTCTGAGGCAATGCAAAATAGATGGGCTTTTTTTTGTTTTTTTCTGAAAAATGGGGATTTGCCAGCAATTCTGCAGCATTAAGAGCAGAGCTTAGAGGAAAAACAAATATTAAGAGATTAGTATAAGAAATGAAAACACTGGATATTTATAAGCTAACAGTCACAAAAATCAGAGATGTAATAAATTTCAATAGTAAACATGTCAGTCATCTAGAAAGTATTCATAATCCCATTTTCTTTTCTTTCCTTCTTTGAAATACTTCTGTAGTTAAATGAATATAGCAAAAATGTGGCTTGCTTAGCTCAATCATGTAATACCTTCAAAGACAATTAACAGCATCCAGAAAGTCCCTTTGATGTGAAATTAGAGAAAATTAATGTATTAAAAATTGTGTATTCGGATTTTGATGAAGAAACCCCATAAAGAGCCATTCTGAGATGGAGAGTTAGAATTTGTTCTCCTTAAACAGGAGAGACATGGTTTGCCTTCACCCAAGCAATAGGTCACAGTGCATTGCAATTTCCAGACAGTTACATTGGCAATGTACTTAAATTCCATGTTAGCTATCTTCCTTATTAAGAGGTCACATATCAAAAACTCACAGTGATCTAGACATTATGAAAGCTAATGAGAAGTGTGGAAAATTAACAGTTCTGAGGTATGATTCCAAAACTACTGTAATGGTCTTGAATTGTTACAAAGAGCAGGAAAGCCAGTGGAGCTGAAGGAATGTGCTAATTAAGGAATATTTTTGGAATGTAAACTCAGGTAGGTTTCCAAGAGGCTGTGGGAAGAAGAAATCTGATGCTAGCTATCAGGGAAGAGGGAGTCATACTTCACGTAAATCTTAAACCTGCCCTCCCAAGGGCCAGAGATAAGGATAAAGCAAAAGAAAAGCATGAGAGGTGGGAAGGGATCCATCTTGGACGGAGAATGCACCCTTGAGAGGTGCTGGAGTTTTGAATTTCTGCCTTTCTTTCCTTCCCTCACATCTTCTATTAATGTTATAAATTTGCTTTGCAAGATGGTATTAAAGGGACAAAGACCTACTTAGCTGCTGCCTTGGTTATTGAGGCTGACTGCAGCCTCAGAAAATATGATCTGAAATACAACCTCCAGCAGAGGCTAGACATGATCTATTGCCACCTGTCTCAGCTAAGTAACATCTCAGAGAAAAAGTGAATGACAGTTTTGAAGAAGAGATTAATCCTGCTATTTGAAGCTGTTGGAAGAGTGTTGCTTTTCAAGAATCCACCAAACTTAAAAATGATCTAACCAGTGAGTGGAAATCAAGGAAGCCTGCATGGATGAACAAGCAGCTCCTGATGAAAGGCAAACATAAAAAGGAATTTTACAAGCGATGGAACCAGAGTTGGATTTCCAAGGAGGAACACAGAGACACTGTCTAAGTGTGTTGGTATGAGGCTAGGAAAGCCAAAGCTCACCTGGAGCTGAGCTGAGGCAAGTGAAATGGGTGTCTAGAAGAAACACTTCTTTTTTTACTGTGAGGATGATGAAACAGTGGAACATGTTTCTGAGAGGGGCTGGGATGTGTCCATCTCTGGGCATTTCCAAAGCCCAACTGGACAAAATACTGATCAGCTTGCTCTATCTGACCCTGCTCTGAGCAGAGGGGCTCAACCAGATGATCTGCAGAGATCCCTTCCAGACTCAATGATTTTGGGATTCTGTCATTGTGTTTACTTCACTTTTCTTTTTAGTATTCTTGATCAATAGTTGAATGTTTTGTTTGTGTAACACTAATTGATTTAGCTTCAAATTTGTCATTGTGATTTGGCTTCAAATTTGTGCCAGTGAAAATTCAGGTTAATCTGACAGGAAACACATGCACATTAATTGAGGTGTCCATGATGCTAGCCAAGTTGTGCTATTGGCATGTGTCCCATTAAAGTATGAATTCAAAATCAGTATGAATTTTGGTACTATCAGGCAGTCCCAAGTTGACAATTTCAGGGCCTCTCCAACAGACAATGGTGAAGCAGACTTCAGTGATAGATACCCCTTATGACCTCGCAGCTTGCAAAATGTTTGTCTTCTACACATCTTGTGGATAAGTAGGTGAGGTGAACAGCATGCAAGGTAGAAAAATTCACCTTTTATTTGCCACCTATTCTCATGACCCTGAAATGTCACAGTTTTGTCTGTTGATCTGGAAGGGTAGGTGTTGTGTGAAGGTGACACATGGAGCTATAAAGCTTGTACCAGAAGCTTCTGCAGCAAGCAGACAGCATCAAGGAGGTAGTGCACTTTGACATGGGGATACTGGAAATTTGCCACAGTACAGATTTGCAGGAACCAAGAAAAAAATCAAAGAAGCTCTGGCAGGGATTTTAAAATGCAGGGACCAATCATCATCTTGACCTAGTTATCCTGATGTCCTGTACACAGTTTTGCAAGGAGGACATCCAGTACAGTCCTGGTGGAAATCTGAAGCTGAAGAAGCCTTGGAAAGCACATTATCTTGCACTAGTAGAAAGGTATGTTGATGCAGCCATAAAGTATTAAAATAATTAAAGCATCTACATGAAGTGTCACAAGATGCTGTATAAAATCTCTCCAGCTGTATCAAATGGTTTTCTTTTAACAAAGGAAGCAAACACATTTATATAGCCTTGGGGAACAGTTTGCCTAATGTTGATGTCAGAGGGTTCACATAGCAGGGATCTAGGATTTACCTACCAGTAAATGACAGCTTGCTAACAAGTCTGTCTTCATTTGCATACATAAAGTCAGGGGAAAAAAATAAGTTGTACAAGTTTTAAGGCATGCTCAGTTTGAAAAGAGTCTTAGATGTTTTAGCAATATAGTTATGTGAAAAATGAGCTTGACAATAGCATTCAATGTTGCTATTCTTTCTGGCATAGCTGATTTCTTTAGAAGGTCAGATAATGAAATCTGGCTCTATTCAGTTGTTGGATAACCTTGAAACCACATTTGTGATACGAGGGATGCATGCTAACTTTAGCTAAACTCTCTGATTATTATTCTACACAAATTATTTTAATCTTAAGGCATAAGCCCTTTCTTCCTCCAAAAGACAGAATTAGTTAATAAATTCCATAGGGAATAACACAATATATTAATTATTATCTACCAAGAAGTATTACAGTTAATAAAATCATATAAAAATATGTATCATGCATATATTCACCTCTGTACTGTGACATACAGGGCTAGATTAAGATTTTACTGTGGTTTTGTTTTGGGTATGGAACTCCATTTTAGGGGAGTTACTCCAGGCTTACTCCCAGTACAAACACTGATACAAATTCAAATCATAATGAAGATATAGATTTATTGATAATTTTAATGATTTGGCTTCTTAGAATTGATTTTGTTGTTGTTCTAATTGTTGTTGCTTTTGTTTGTTTTGAGTGGTTTTGTTTTTGTGGTTTTTTAGTGTGTGCGTGTGTGTGTGTGTGTGAGAACATTTCTTAGAAGAATAACAATTACCAGTTATAGGATTTCTATGAATAAATGTATCTCTTATCATCAACAAATGTAATTTGTCTGAAAGGTGTACAGAAAACACTTTCTGTTACACTGGCATGAAGAACACATTGCAACCACAGTGAATAGAATAGAGAAAAACCCTGAATTGCTCAGAAACAAGTCACTTATGGCTCAATTCATGCTTCACTATAGCATCAAAATTCTTGTCATGGAACATCTGAAAGCAAAATAAGTGGATATACCAAAATAATTATATTATTGGGAAAGGTGGAGGGTTAAAATCAGATTGCTTAGACGTGACAATAACCATACTTCTATGCAAATTCACAAGTAAGGACTACTTTGGGCTGCCAGAAATTCTAGCTACAAATAGAATTCCTTACTTTATTTTAATTCTGTGTGATAAGAACTGGTGAAATTAATACACAGGCTGGTAAAATACAGGGAACAGTTTGATATGACTATGAAGCATGCAAGTACTACAAAATACTGCTAGGAATTGAAGAGATGTGCAAAACAACTAGAAAACACCTTTAATTTCACAAATAATGTGAATTTTTTGAGGTATAAAATTTCCACGCCTAAACTTGCAGATTTTATCATTTTGCAGGAAAGAATAACTCTTTCTATCTGTGTGGGTTTCTGAATAAGGCCACAGCTTTCCTCTCCACAAATTTGATTTTTATGAAATGAAAAGTGTGCTGCTTTTATGGCTTCACGTTGCATTGTTCACCTGCTAGTGAACCCTATCATATCAGAGGAGTGATGGAGAGCACAGACATGTTTTAAAAAAAGACCCTCATGCTAGGAATAATTCTTCTCCTTCTTTAATATTTATATTCCCGTAGTGCTGAAAGACTTTGTTGTTGCCTGAGATACAAACACAGTGATAAAAGTTGACTCTTTTCGATGTGCTTGCAATCAAAGAATCACAAAAATGAAATAAGCAGGGAGACAAAAAAAAGAATATTTAAAAAAGTATAATAGCTTGCACAGCTTGTAAGAATGCTGCTCTTTACTCTCAGTTCTGACTTCATATTTTAAGGGGTCGCTGCAGCAGATGGAGGAGACATCTTTAGCAGCCTAAGCAAGGATAAGACTATAAGTAATCGGAGAATTAAGACTGATCTGGAAAGAATTGAGGCCACAGAGCATAAAATCTGGATTTCTCATTGCGATTATTATTCCAAGTTAACTGTCAATTTAATAGGCAATAAATCTAATTGATCAACATAGAGAATGCTTCCCATATGGAAAAAGATTATTTAAGATTAGATAACAAGCTGATAAGAGAATGCCACACCATAAGTCCAGAAAAAAAGGGATTACTGAAGAATTTACAGCTAGTTTTGCACAGCTGTCTTAGAGAAAAATGACCGAGGAGAGCAGGAGGAAGCAAACCAAATATCTGCTGACATATAAATGTGAGAACTAAAAAGCAAAAGAAATTAGGTTAACCTTCAAATCAGCATGCAAGGTAAAGTCAAATCTGTACAGCTGCATTCATTTTGGTAGTAGTGAAACTGGGAGAGGAATTTTTTTAAGGTAAACTACTAAGTTTTGCAAAGGGAGAATTAGATGGAATGTGAAAGAGGCTTTTTTCAGAGATGGTCTCAGTCTGGGGTCTGCAAAGAACTTCGAAATTGTTTGGAAAAGGTACCTGTGGAAACCAAGCCCATAAATACTCTGTAGCAATCCACACGTGTTAATTTTCACTGGGGTTTCCACCTCTCCAAGTGAATTAATACGGGGTCCACAAATCAAAAAAAGTTGAAAACCATTGGGCTGTGGATTAATCTCTTTCCTCGGATATGCACTCCCTTCCCATCGCAGGCCCTGGGAATGGCTCTCGTGGCTGAAGAATTGGCCCTATTCATCCAACAGTCATTAAGAAAGAAAAGTTGTCCCTGGCTGAATGCTGAGCAGGCCTAGGTATATGTCAGATAGTGGAGACCCTCAGCACACACCCATGGGGTCCTGGTGAGTGCATGTGCTTGAACTGCGCCGCAGTTTGAACTCAGCCCACAGCCATCTGGTGCTATTTAAAATATATACTTTTCAACTTTCACCTTTTAATCTTTCTGGTTTGAAAACATACACCAGTTCAAAGGTTACCTCTCTTAACCTTGAGCAATTCCCTTTTAGAAACAATGGTGAAGGTTTATTATCATTACTTTTACTGGTGTTAATGAAGGGGCAATTCTCTACTGTGATTTGTACGCACATTTTGAAATAAACCAAAACACGGTTGTTATACATTTAAAAATACATTTTCCATAAGTGCCATGATTTTTAGGTGCCTCCATTCTGGGAAATTTAAATGAATGGCTTTCTTAGGAGCCTAATTATCAGATGGGCTCAGTACTTATAACCTCTCCACTGCCCCCAAAATACCAGAATCAGAGGCGCTCAGGAATGAAACGAATGATTTAAAACTTTGGCCATACATGGTCATGCAGATGCATACAAATCACTCTTGAGACCATGTTCTGTTCTGTTCTACGATAACAGAAAAGCATAAACTCACCCCAGATATGTTTTCCACCCCACTCCAAGGCACACAAACACCTTTATCTAGTCAATATCAAGGGGGCCCGTAGGTAAGCACGGTGCACTGATAGCCAGTTTTCTCAGTGCCCATGCAGTAGCCTGACACCACTTTGATCTCTTCTTTTCAGCTGATTACTTGTATGGAATGTCACACAGATACTTTAAGGTTCCATGAAGATTTGCATTAGGCAAACTGAAGCATTCACACTAAGGACCCCTTTATCTGGACCTGTTCTGTGTAGAATTGGAAACTTCTATTTTAAAAAAATGCTAATTAATACTATTACTTGAAGATAAATGGTTTCCTGAAGCAGTCTAAGAAATGGAGATGTAACTGGCTCTGTAGGCAACATTTGAAATAGCTCAAACCTTGCCTTATATTCTTCTCAGTCTTAGGTTTAAATTTTCAGAACTGCAATACCTGTTACTGATTATTTAGCAGGGCTCCAGATTCCCTGGGACTAAGAGCAAAGTATGAAAAACATACCTCTCATTTGTTCTCAATTTTGAGCCCAAGGTTTGAGTTTTTCTATCAAGTTAGATTAATTCTTATTTCGATCCTACTTGATTCTCAAACACATTTCAACATCAACTTAAAAATTATATTAATAACATGGGATGGAGCCTGTAAGTTTTACCATTGCACAGCAGATTTTAAACATCACACACAGAATATGAGAGGAAATGATTCTCTCCCTTACATTAAAAAAAAGTAAAAATTGGAGCTCCTAAAAAGGATTTACACATATTGCTTCAGGCTGCTAGCCACTCACTTAGAGGTGGGTGGTGTTTGTTCAATAGCTGAAATACTTTTTGACTTGACTTTCTGTTTTTCTTGTTTCCCAGGTGATTGGTTCTGGTGTTTTTAGAACTGTCTACTGCATCCTGAACATTTTCCATGCATCACTGACTGGGAACATTTTAAGCTGGCGTCAAAGATAGAGTCTGTGGGGAAGTCTGCACACAAATAATACTTCTTCATTGTTCTTGCTCAGCAGTAATCATGCCTTTTGCAAGCTGCTTCACCCAGTGCACCAGAAGAGTAAACTAAAAATAATCAGTCAGATCATTTTTTTCCTAAGCAATCCATATCCTCATTTTCAGAGCCAATGTACCACTGGATGACAGAAAGTGTTCAACTCCATTAGCACCAGCCATCCAGTAGAGCCCAGCTTGGCAGGCGTGTGATAGCAGCCATGTAAGGAAGCCTAGGAGAGGCCACACAGGAAGATTATATAAATGAGAACCACAGTTGGAGATGAATATGAAGTACAATGAAATGGGCTAGACGATGCTGAATGTCCTCTGGCATAAGGAAACAATCTAATTTCTGTAAGCTTTTATTCAGGAAAAATGCCTTGACATCAGCATATACAGACCACAGTCTGCAAGAGTGGCATAAAAAATAACTCCAAATCTTGAAGTAGTCTCCTAAACAGAGATACCTATGAAACAAGGGTCACCCTTGAAAGTGTGGTGACTCATAGCTCCCATCAGAGACAAACCTTCAGCACCTTGTTTTATCAGATTTCTCTGTGAAGTAGGAGGGGAAGGTGAACAGTAAGGTTTTGTATGCGGTGCTTCAGCTTACATTCAGGGTCATTAAAACTGTTCAGGGTGTCTTCAGAGGCCAGAAGGGAAGCAGAGTGTGATAACAAGTCTCTGACTAGGCACTGGAAGCTGCGCTTGCCAGGACTATGTGAGCAATGTAGATCTATATCCATTCTGTCAAACTGGAGCTGGAGGCATCACAACAACTGTGGGAACTACCCTGGCTGCTCATGCATGCTCTGCTCTGCAGCCTGTGCCAGCAGCTCGAGGCATGGCCCCAGGCAAAGGGAGCTGTGCAAGGCAAGGAACAGAATGGTAATATTTGTCAGTGACTTTCTGCCTCTGCATTTGGTCTGGGTGAGAAGTGGTAGAAAAGGAAAGGAAAGTAATAAGGAAAGACACTGAGAGTACTCTTGACTGCCTGTGTAGAAGCTAGAAGGAAGACAGTCATCTAGAAGCAATGCAGGGGAAGGAGATTACTCAGGAGTAAAAGGTAAGGAAAGAGTCTAAAAGTGTATAAAAGTGTATGTTTAAAAGTGTATGTTTAGTGAAAAACTGTCTAAGAAACAGTTTCCTTGGAAAACAGTAAATTGCTGCATTGAAAAGACTTTGTCTCTAGGAGCTGCCTCTTGGATCACAAATGGGTAAATTCCACACACCAGCTGTGTAGGAAATCTGAAGTGTCAAAACCAAGAAATTCACATAGCAACCAGGTTTTGAACAGGAAAAGAGCATAAGGCCCCACAAAAAGCTCATTGTGGATGTTTTTATGGAAAAGGAAAGAGAGTGCACCTTTTGGGCCTTCAAGCTAATGCCAGAGAATTTCAGCAATGTTACACCTTGATCCTGGAGAGAGACCTAAGCTGAAGCCAACAGAAGTAGAGAAAATGCTCTCTGTCCCAGTCAGTATTCATACTTAGGGTTCAAAATTTTTGGAAATAACTTCTCTGATGAAAGGATAGTTGTATGCTGAGTGTCCTGTACGTCCTCCATACCTTTTCTTTTCTGGAAAAGAATCTGCTGCCTGCATTTGTACATTTTGCAAACAAGATACTTCTGCTTGTCCTCACATTTGACTTCTGAGCTGGAAATTCTGTTTGCCAAGTTATCACTTGTCTGAGTAAAGGGCTTCTTTATTCCTGGAACACACAGAGCTCTGAGAAAAAAAAATGCAACACATAATTTATTGGCAAAGTTAGGCTTTTGCTCTTATTTCCATGAGCGCAGCAGCAGCATGGTTTCTTGAACGTACTCATTATTCAAATATATTCTCTGAGTAAACAGCCAAATGCTCTGTACTGTCAGATTTTGCCATTACATGTTGACTGGTGATGCATCTTTCCAAAGGCTTGGCTGATCACCCTGAGGTTGAGAACAGTTTTGTGGAGAAAATATCCTGCTGTGATTTGTAATTTGCCACTGAGCCCCTCTCCCCCAGTTCTGAAAGACTGATCTGTGTGATTATAAAAGGCCAAACTTAGATACAGGTGGTGGGAGGGGGCATCAAAGAAGAGCTTCCTATTCTGTAGTGTCTGATAGCACAAGCAGTCTCATATGAAGGGTGTTTTTCTCTTTTTCATTATTCAGAAGGAATTTCTTAAGAGAGCTGGAGGGTGAGGAAAGAAGCTGAGTTTTGTTTATCCCAGAGCCTAGCTGACTTGCTCTGGTGGTGCTGGTGTCTTCTACCCAGGTAAGACTTCCTTGTCTGTCTGCATCTCAAGTTAAGCCATTGTGGCATCAGTTCAGGGCGGGGAGAATCTGCTGAGGATCTCTTTGGGCAGTGCAGGCAGAGCTGGGAGGGCCAGGGTGTGTGGGAGGAGTTGGCAGAGTGCAAGGGAATGAGGTATCCCCATCTGCACAGGGCACAGGAGCCTTGTGTGCGTGAGTGAGAGGAACCAAGCTGAGGCTGGTTCTGAAGTGCGCGGTGTTTCCTCACCCTGTGCCTTGCAAACATGGGAGGCTGTGCATGGGGCTGTTGTGGTGGAAATGTGGGCAGCCTCAGTGTCGTCATACTTCTGTTCAGTCACTTAAACCTTGCACAAAACAAAAGCCTCAAATATGTGCGGGACATTCCCCAGCTGGGAGGTGTCACTTGCCTGAGCATACAAACCAAAGTCATCATTAAGACAGATGCTTGTACACAAGCTGATTTAAGCTCACTGTTCTGAAGGCAAATACATATTTTACATCACAAGTTGAATTTGGAAAAATTTGCAGATGGTTTATTTGTGCGCAGAAATGATAGTATTTTTTCCTTTGAGGAACTTCAAAATAATGCATCACTTCCCTTGCCAGCTAATATAATTATAATCAGACAGGTCTTAAACTCTGGCAAAAGTGAAAGACGCTACCAGAACTCAAACTAAATGTGGCATGTCAGAGGTTATCACCTCAAATCATCGAGGTATGCTTACCAGTGTTCAAATGGGGTCTGCATCTGAAGAGCACAAAGTAGTCAAAACTGAGGGGGACTTCCCATACAGTAGTTGCAATTTTTTTCCTCTTTTAAAACTGTGTCCCATCATAACAGGAATCCTTGGAAGGAAAGGAAGGGTTGGTTATACCAGTGCCTGTTTTCAGTCTTTAAGTGAAAATCCAGTGTAATATAAACGGCTTTCTACATCAACCACAAGGATTGCAGAGGGTGCAGATTTTTAAAAAAACCCTCCTCCTGAGACATCTTGATTGCAGATGTTATTAAATGATTCTCTGGTGCTGGAAATACTCATCCTGGCTACATGTTGATCATAGAATACATTCTGTTCTCATGGTTTTCTGACTAGAAGAATGGAAGAAATGCCTCAGAATGTAACAAGGGAGAAAAATGCTTCTGTCTGTGGTGATAGTTCTCCCTATCTTTTGGTCTGGGAGTCAGGTTTCTGCCTGAGGGGACCTGTATGAGGGATGATGAAAGTAATTACTCTGTCAGGTTAAATATAATTTTCTTCTACGTGTCTGCTTCTCATGATGTCAGTTGATTAACCTGTCAGTCATCTTCCCATGGCATGTGTCCACATGATGTCATGTGCTGAGGTCCGTGGTTTATTGTGCTAGTCTAACACAAACTTGAAAATTCTTCAATTTAAAACTTAGTTTTTCATCAGTGATTTGTAAGTTTCTTTTGCTTCAATCTTACATATTCTTTTCTTTACTCATTCCCATAGAATCCAATTTCTTTTTTCTCTTCCCTGACTCAGTTTTTCCTTTAATTTCCTATCTTGGTTCATCTCACTTTTTCTCTCCCACACCACAATTCTGCTTCGCCCTTCTCAAATCTATCCAAACCATCTCCTCATTGTTTCCATATCAGGGTGCACTACAAAGGCCATTTTGCCTTTGCCTCCTTTGCTATGTGGTGCACCTCTCAGTCCTCCTAAGATGAATGTAAGGCCATTCTGAAACTTTCTCTTAAAAAAATGAAATTTGTGGTTTTCCTTTTTTTAAAAAAAAACAAAAACTGGGGTTAATCTAGACAGTACTACAAGTTGTAAACCCTCCTTGTACTGGGGATGATTTAATCTTCAAGGATTTCACTTGAATATTGTCAAATGACAGTAAAGTCTGCTTAGTTTGTTACCTCATTCTTCCCCCTGATTTGATGTTAGAGCATAGAATCTCAAGCAGACTATTTTATTTGTAGAAGAACCTCTTAGAGCCCAGCTGGATGGCAGAAGGATTAAAGATGAAGGTTTTGCATGAGAAAAAGGTTGCAAATCACTAAGACAGCCATCACATTCCTCTGACTGAAGCCAAAATATGTATCATAGATATTTAGTTAGCTTGGGATGCAGGGTGTGTGAAAGTAACAATATAAATCATTTTGCTCACATATGCTCTGAAGCGCGTAGCAAGCACAAGGTGGCTTTGTGAGAGAGTTGGACATACAGTGTTCCTATGTCAGAAATTAAAGAATCAGGTGCAGTTCACATTTGCATTAGCATGCTAGGGATGGGATTGTGGGAAGGCATTTCTTACACAGAATAATAATTTTCTTAAAATTTCACAAGGGCAGCGTGCTTTCCACATGCAGGTGGAGGACAGTTCTGTACGAATTTTGCTGTCAGTGACCGCGAGTGGAGACATAAAAAGAACTATTCAATGTCTCTGGTTACAGAGATAAGTGAAAGAGTCATTGGCAGCAACGCTGTAGTAATAGCAGCAGTAAGTACTGGGCATGATTTGAATCTCTTGATAGTGATATGGGGATGCCAGAATATTTATCAAGCCATTAGGAGAGGCTGTGCCTAGCTGATAAGATGACTACAACAGATGAAGTCCACCTGAAGACTCTGATGATGCTGGGACACATTTGCAGCCAACAAGGGAGGATAGCAGGGAGTGCTGCCCTCCGAGCAGCATGCACTGTTCGTCAGCAAAATTATACAGTCTCCTGCCTGGGGCAAACTTGTGGAATCTTTAACAAGAAGAGTTAAGAAACATCCTGATGTACATGTTCCTCACAGCTGGGAGCCACCAACAGCCTGCCCTGCTGAGAAACTGTTTCACTGAGTTGGTGGCAGAGGGGAGGGAGCCAGGAGAGATCATCAGAGAACCAGTTCTGAGAGTGATTAATACAGGGCCGTATTTTAAACTGCCCCTATATAAAACTGCCAAAATTGTTATGGCTCTCTCTTTGGAAGATGAAATTGCCCAATTTATATCACTTAATGTCTCTTAGTATCATCAAATAAAAAAAAAATGTTCTGTCATTTTGACTGGGACTAGATTGGGAACAGATTTTTTGCTATAATCATCTGTAAGCAACATGAATAAGGAAGAACTGATCACAGCTTTTCTGATGCTGAATCAGCACATGTGCTGCATTGTGGATAAAATCAGGTGCTAGCATTTGAATTTATGTCGAGAAGTGTTTTTCTCTGAGTGGCTTTTGTTAGTCAAGGCTTTAATATCTCTAGGATGATTTTGTTACCGACCTTACCCCAGTTACTTATCACCTGCTTGGGTAAGGCACTGAACTTAGGCATTTGTTTTCCCCTCCTGCTTTGCTGTGAATTGTCCTCTCTGCTGATGATTAGAACATGGAAGCTAGTGTGGCCATCAGGTCATGCAAATTCACAATACACTTTCTGAATTTCCCTCTCTCTAATGTGTATGGTTATAGATAGAGAGATCAACATAAACAAGCAAGTTTTTCCTTTAAGAAGTTTTAAAGACCATAACCATAAAGGATTAAGAAATTAAAAAGCTTTTTTCTGTTTGCTTACAGTAAACAGAAAGTGGTACAAAGAGAGGAGGAATGGAGAAGAAACTTGTGTTGCTTTTCACAATTAATTAAGTGTGTAAATGCTTAACAATGAATAAACGCTATTGACAGAGAAAAGTAAATATGTCTTAAATTTTCTCTGGCTTTTAAAACAAAGAATATCAATAGCAAAATTGTGTTTTGAAATGTGTTTTGAATTTGACAGTGTCTCTTTGACATTTATAAAGTACAGTGATGAGTATGTAATTAAAGTTCTTTGCTTATTTTTCAATATTGAATTCTCAGTCCTACAAACTTCCTTTGAGCTACAGAGTGACTGAACAAAGGAGAAAGGCTTGCCAGCCTGTTCCCAGGCACGCCATGCTGTGCACCAGCAATGTGCTTGCCTTTGAACCCAACGCTGAGCCAGACCATGTGCATGTGCTGAGGAGCATCTCTTCCCAATGTTCTTTGGGGTTTGTTTCAATTACCACAAAAAGTCCTAAGTGAGGAATAGAATGTTTTCCTCAATTTATTTGCCTTTCCTTCTGTCTAAATATGAAGTATTAGTCTTTTCGTGACAACGAGATGTTTTCTTGGGAGCTCACGTATCTGGTTTGACTGCAGATAAAATACTGAACAGCGTGTATAACCCTGGAACATTAGCACTGAATCCACAGGTAATGAATTTTGCTGTAGGCTGTTTTGCAATTGTTGTTTTCACTCCTCACTCTCACAGTGTGCTTTTCACCAGTAAGCATCCTGCTCAGGATTACAGCACTGACACCCCAGCCTGCCCAGCTTGGAGCAGGCTTAGCTGTGTCAGTAACACAAGCCCTCAAGCCAGCAAATTCCTGCTTGCAAGCACACAAAAAAGGCAAAGCACCAAAGCTGTCGAAATGTTTTCACTCTTTCCATATGAAAATGTGCATTTGGCCCAGACCATATGTAGAGATGCATGTTTATCTCAAATTACACATAACATGCACATTACTATCACAAAGCTGAATGCTGCATTAAATTGCCAGTGATCAAAGCACATAGGCTGGAAGTCAGGGACAGGACTTTGGGAGTCCCCCTTACTGAGTGCTTAGCTCCAGAGTGATGATCCTTCTTGTATACTCTGACTGCCTGCTTGATTGTCCTTTAGCTGGGGATGGGACGTGTTGGCTTGAGTCCTTTCTGATGAAGGAACCTGAATCTTATCCATCTCTGAGAGGGGGTGGTGTCAGTAGAGCCACAAACAGGAGCTGCTTGGACATGGTTTTGAGCAAGGGCTGCTGTCCCCATGCTCTGGGTGATTTGGCAGACATACATATGCCTGCTGTGCCCTGAACACACCTCCAGGCTTGAAGCCTTCCAGTTGCCAATGACAGACTTGGCTGTCACACAGGTGTCAAATTGCAGTATGAAAGGACAGTAGCAGGTGAAGGAGTTCACAGCATGTCCACAGACAAATTAAACAACTGGGACTTTGCTGGTATGTAAACCTTTACATTAGCTATCCCAGTCTTTTTGTGGATTCATTCTTCCTAGTTCAATTGCTAACTTCATATGGAAAATCATCATCAGGTGATGGAATTGTATGCCTCTCTCAATAGACCCAGCCCAGAAGCCTCTGGATATTCTTTTCTGAGGGCACCAGGGCTTGGACACCTGAAATGGACGCATTAACAATTATTTAGGTCTTCAGACATAGAAAGATGATGCAGCTGTTTCAAACAGAAGGCAAATCTGTGACTGAATGCTGAATGTATGCTGCAGGAAAAGTCTGACGAGATTGCTAAGGGCAGTTGCTTTAGGAAAAATAGCAGAAAGTTACCCTGAGCAACTTGTAGGAGCTCCTGGAGATGGTGAGGTTATGGCAAAAGAGCGGCCAAGCGTGGTAGAGCGTGAACAATGGTGGATAGAAGCCCCTTGTGCACAGAAGCACAAGATCTCTGTGACATGTGAATGCCATGCCAGTTCTATGTCAGGAGGAAAGCAGAGCATGGGTCCCGTCACTGTTCTCTGTTGTGTGCAGTTGGTTTACCCTCAGCAAATATTGTTCTAACAGAGCCAGCTGTCAAATTTGCATCTGTTGAACAGATTTAAAACACTGATCTCAGTGGGAGGCAGGTACCTACTCTGCATAAGCACTTTTGCAAATCCCAAAAGGCATTTTTCCATCTTCAGGCACTTCAATATCTTTGAAAATCTTGCCCTTTGTGCCTAGCTTTGCCTCTCTACAAAACAGAGAGAAATCTGCCTCCCTAGGAAGGGAAGCAGAGTTAAATTTATTCATATTTGCTTTAAGCCTTGGAACCACAGACGAGATGTATTCCACAAAGGTGTACTTCTTGTTCAGCATACTATGCAATGAAACACCTGTGTGTTCAGTCATTGTCCATGCTGTCACTGGCCTCATTTTGAAAGATGTATCCATGAATCAGAGGAAGGCAAGGTGCCACGCTAATGAGTGATAGCTATAGAAAGACAAGCTACACTGTTTTGTGATGGCCCAGCAGTTCTTTTATGAAGGACAGAAGCAAGGTTTCACTGCTGGTATCCTCCTGTGCTTGAATGTCTTGCAGAAAAGAGGTAGAAAACTACTACAGGTGTTCATTGTGGTCATTGTGCAAGACATTTGGTGAAATAAAGACAGCAAAGACAACTATATGTCCAGATCTTCAATTCTGATGTCTAAAAGAGCTCTCAGTTTCTCAAAATTGTCCCATGCTCCATGTGCTCAGGCCCTTCTGCAGTGAATGACATGGTGGCTTCACCAGGGCTTTCTGGTTGCTGAGGTCTTCTTGCCCTTGCTCCTCTACATCTTGCCCCAGCTCTGAATTTTCCAGAGTTTCAAAATCCGTTCTTACAGTCTTTTGATAACATGAACAAAGCAGAGGTTGTGTTTGAGCCCTGTAGGGTCCTTTTGCCGAGTTCCCCCATGGACTGCTTGGGGTGGAAGTTTCCATCTGACTTGCTTGCCCTGCCCTCAGATACAGGAGTATACTCAGGCTGCCCAGTTACTGCTCATCTTGCCTTGGGGTTTTTAACCCCTTTCCTTTTGCTGGGCCAGCAGCTATCCTGCCAATAAAATGGAGCTGTGCTGGCCTCCTTAAGGCTCAGCCGGGCTGTGGCTTCAATCGCTGGCTGATCCCTGCTCCCCGGGTAGTGGCCTGTCCTCTCTGTCTGATAACAGTCACCTTCTCCAGGGGAAATTCAGAGGCAAAAGTCTCCTGCTTTCTTCCTCTTTGCTTGTCTACACAGAGGTATATGAATGTGGTTTTCTTGCTAATCATCTACTTTGGCACTTTGGGGTTTGACATTATTTTGGTTTATATAGCCAGGGCGGTTCGTGATCTTTCCCAGTGCAAATGCTATGGAAAGTCAAATAAGTACTTCACCCTATTCTTCAACAGCAGGACAACATGGCTTAGCTTTCAATAGCTGAACATTTTGATAGCTGAGAGGCAACTGGAAGACAATTAAATAACATGATTTGAAGCCAAGGTTCTTTGTTTTAGTGTCTGGCCTGCCCAGGCATTCTGGTGTTATGCTTGTAACTTTTCCCTTTACTTCTATGAAGACAGAAATATGATCAAAGAAAAAAAAAAAAAAAAGGAGAATCTGCAGAAAAGTTGTTTAAGCATTACTGAAACATTCTATGTTAGCAGCGCCAAAGGCTGTGAACTCTCTTAGTGTGTTAAACCCTTTTAATAATTTGAGATCACATTATAATCCCCTTGTCCAGAATCCTTACAATTTATACATGGTTTAATGCTTGGAATAAAGTTAGAATCTCAGTCTCTCTCCCTTTTTTTTTTCCCCCACTCTTATGCCACAGTCAAAGATAATAATTTTAAATTCTCAAATGTGTTAAAAGCACTAGTTGAAGTATTTTATTTTGAGTTTAAGTCACTCAAAACTTTTAATATGACAGAGAAGATACAGCGCAATAATCCTAGCTGTGACTCAAAACAGGAAGAAATCCTGACTTTGATCTGAGTAATAATGCTTCTCTCCCTGACTGACAAGATTGCTTTCATGCCGTACTGAGCCTTAGCACCAGCAGCACCCAAGAGCTGCTGGCTCCCAGCACAGGGAAGGCAGCTGGCAGCTGGCTGGACCTGGAGCTCGCCCTGGACTCAGCCACACATCCCATCCATGCAGGTGGGAGAGGAGAGGACATCTCACAGCACCACAGGCACCACGCAGTAAAGTGGAGCCACCTGCCCCAGGGATCCCAATCTTTGCCAAGGCAGTTGTGGAAATTTGCTCAGACCACTCCTGGCATTAAACAAAATGTGTAACATCTCATTAATATGTAGCTGTGTAAAGCTGGAGAATTTTATGCATTTGGTGGAGTGGTTAAGCAAGCAAACAGATGTGAGGCAGCTGAAATCTCTGGGGAGAGAAGGGTCAGCTGGAATGAGCACATGAAGGGCAAATGTGGGGTGACAGTGGGTCAGATCTCCCTCACAAGGAAAAGGGCCTGGTTCAGCTCCCAGCCCTGGTGGAGAACAGTTGGGTCTGGCTAAGTACATATTCCCACAGTGGTTTGGGGTATAAAATGTGCGTGCTAGAGTTTATTCACTCAGCTATGCTGCTGAACCTATGTGCCTGTTCACCTCAGGCCTGTTAAGCACCTTTGGAGACACATTGAAGCTATTCAGGGGTGGATTTCTAAAAGCATGAAGGGCAAACTGCCATGACAGTTCCACTGGAACACTCCTAAGGGGTGATTTGAGTATCTAAACATACATGGCCAGCACAGCTTAGATGCCCTAGGGTCTTGTGCTTTACTGTAGAAAGTCATGGGTTTCCCATACACCTATCAGCTCACCAGAAATGATCTGAAATTACACTGGCTATCTATGTTTAGGCCCCTGAATATCTCCCCTAATGCCATGTTGTGCTTGCAGCTAATCCAGCTTGTAACAGGAAGAGAGAAAAATCTCCTCAGTCCTCCAGGCTTATTTCAGTAGGTCCCTTCCACCTATTTTACAAAACCACGGAGGGCTGGTGGTCTTGCAGTTTGCACAAATTTTTCTGATTTTTTAATGTTTTGATTGGGTAGAAGTCAGACTTCAAAATTTGTGCCTAAGGTTAATCTAGCATTATTGGGTTTCAGAGTTAATGTCCATTTAAAAGAACCTAACTTCTTCACCTCAGAGGCTACCATCCCTACCGTGCCAAATATTTTCAAGGAGTGTTGGTCTTGGCAGTGTGTTTGTAACTTCAGAAAGTTACAGAAATCCAGTTAAGCAGTGTCACAGAGGAAATTTTTTAGAGTTTTCTGACTTTAAAAAAGATGTGCTACCAGAAGCTCTTTTCATCCTGAACACCTCTGGTCATATGGAGGGATGCATAGACATGGTCAACCTGGTTCCAAAATCTAAGAGTCTTACGTCTCTGATAAAAAAACTACAGAGCTAAGTACTATGACTCTTTTGAAAATCAAATTTGTGCTCCAGGCCCAATTACATGAAGCTTTTCCTTCTTGCTTGTCCCTGCTGTGTACCTGCCAACCTGAACACCTTCCCAGGGCTTCCCAACAGAAGTAGTCCAAGCTTTGTCTGACGGTTTCTCTTTATCTGATCTCTCTGCTGTACCTTCACATCTCAGTCTTTTCAGACAGCCAGCTCTGAATCCCAGAAAATTCCCCTTTTTGGCCACTCTGATGCCTGAACGTGTTAATGCCCAGCTTGGACAAATGTTTTTGTCACTTGCCTAGTCTCAGCCCTCCCCATTGCAAACCTTCATGCTCAGGCTATTTTATAAACCTCTACCCCATGGAGAGCATCTGCCTCTCCAGGAAACTTCTGGCAAACTAATTCTGTTGTTTCCTCATTCTTCTTCCTTCTTGATGTATTTATTACATCAGGTACAGCACCCATTCAGCTGTTTTGGATAGAAAAAAATGGCAACAGGATGCTCTTATTAGATTTAAATACTAATGGACTTGCTCATTATATAGGTTTTGGATAAAAGGATTTTATGCGGCAATGCCAGGAGTCACCTTCTCTATCACTTGGGTAAAAGCTGCTTAGGGTGACTGGCAAGCCTGAGACACTCATATATACAAACGATGGAAGAAGTTAATTGCCAGATGATGAGAGGCAAAAGTTCATAAAATAGAGCCTATACTGTGAGAACCTCAGATTCTGTGTATTCAACTTGATTTTCCTCAGAAGGCTTTTAGATTCCAAAAATAGTGGACATCTAATTTCTGAAAGGCAGAATCATTAGCCACTTAGGGAAATCAAGACCTTAAAACTGGAGCTAAAATAATGTATATTCATTATGTGTATACATCCAGAATATATATTATTTTTGAAAGAAGACATATAAACCTTCAAATTTCAGTCCATTAAGTTAGAAATTACCAGAGGTCATGAATAAATTTTGTCAATGAACAGGTTTAAATTTCAGCGACTGCTTAAGGAAAAATTGTATATTTGCCTTGCTTTAATGGCCAAAGGCTATGGTTTCAGAGGAAAGAATGACTGGCTAAGTAGTCAGCAAAAAAAATGATACCATTAGCGCATGATATATTGTGCTGTTTTCTGTGCCATGGGTTCTCTTCTGTGCTGCTCCATCTCGCCCAGATCTCACAAGAAACTCCAATATGTCTGTCTGCAGCCTAGCTGTTATTCCTGCTAAGATCAATGCCTCCTGGTTGGTTGCAGATATTTAATTATCTCCAGACACGTAGTGCACAGACTGGAGCCTTACGTCCATGTAATGCTGAGGATGAAGGGTCTGTGACCAAACCTTTCTCTGAGCAAAAGTCACTTAACACATTTTTGCATTACAAAATATCCCACAGTGAGATCTCACTGGAACCAGATGTTCATAGCAGAAAGCATATGGCAACAGGATGTAGATCCATTTTTCTTAAGTCCTCTTGAAAAGTCATTGTGTCATAGCCCAAATTCTGCTGAAATTCATGCTTATAATCCCTAAAGCCTTTACCCAGTTAAAAAAAAAAAAAAAAGCACGTCTCTGTTTTCATTGCTTGTGAATCATTTCCACATCCATTGATTTCCGATGGTTTGCAGAGAGAGCGGCTGAGAAGAGAATCTGACCTACAATGAGCAAGGTGTGCATGAAGCTTGAATGAATGGAACATGTGTGATGAATTAGTGAATGAGTGTTTGTCCTGGAGAAACAGAGACAACAGTCAAATAAAAATCAGCCTTTTTGTGTTCCATAAGTATTTAATCTCAACCTAAAGAGATAGAAATTTCCAAACAGTATGCATGCTGTTTATCATATCGTGTCATCTCATATTATACAATGCCTGTTGGTGCATGACAGCTGCCTAATCTGTTTATGTAGTTGGGCTTAACCAGGTGAGTTTGCTCTTACTGAATGGATTAGAGTGTCTGACAACAGACCTCTTTTCAAAGAAAGTCTCCGCCAATACAGAGAAGAGCAGGGCCTTTAAAAACACTGTAATCCAATGCCCAGGGCTAATGAAGGCTGAAACTGTCCTTCAGTTCATTTAACCCCCATGATACTGCCTTTATTAAAGGAGTTAATGGCTATGTCCTGGCCAGCTGCACCCAGCACAAGCCTGTGGTCAGATGTGTGTCCTTCATGCCAGCAAGGCAGCGATCCCCCTCTGAGAGGAGCCTTGGGGAATGTGTGCCAGGCAAACACCCAGGGACACTAGCAGCAGCCAGGACGGGAGCAGTGTGTGCTCCTCTCCTGCTTCCTCCTCAAATGGGTACAAGAAAGATGAGGCTGAGAGGTTGCTCCCTTGGTGGCCCACAGGTAACCCTGCAGTGGTCACTGCAGGTCTGGCACTGCTGCTAATGCTGCTCTGGAGCATGGCAGGGGGAGTGCAAGAGTCCACCACTGTCTCAGGAAGCAAACAAGTAGTCACACTTTGGATCTTTCAATATGCAATGGCCATACTTTGACATTCTTAGGCACAATCTGAGTTACTCTCTGTAGAAACTGTTATTGTAAAATTATACTCTCTGTTGTTATTTCTTGACTGTATTTGGCCTTGCCAAAAACAGGAAAATTGCCAACCATAGTCTGCGATCTCTCCCATTCTTTCATTTTACCCTTCACTTGGGATCTTCCAGGTAATTGCAATTCTTAAAAGCTATTGGAAGCTGGAAACACTTTCAACAGTGTTTGCAGTATGTAGGAAATTCTAAGCCAGACTAGACATTCATGGTTTGGTATGAAGTCCAAATATATGAGTCATCCTACAAAATAAATGTCATATGGCAGCCTGTGCTCATGAAAATAAATTACTGATTTGTTTTTTAGTCTTTAAATAAATAATTGCATATTTTATTCTGATCTGTCTCTTTTATTAAAATGAATAGATGTTGTATGTTGTCTTCCTGACTCTCCATGTTCATAAAGAACTAGTATGTGCCATATGTAGACACAATAACAAGAAACTGAAATACATGATGAGCTGGTCCAGGATGACAGAAGAAAACCTGTAAAATCATGGTGACAATTAGAAATGCTCTTTACAATTTTTGAGCTGAGAAATGTGTGTCTCATAGGTATTACACAGATTTATGTTTTGTTTTTAACAAATTAGTAAAGCACCATTTTCAAGCACTCAAAGCAGTCACTTTTTGTTTGCAAACCAGAACCATTTTTCATTCCATGCTTTTATAAATACGTAAACCCTTTAAAGAGATTATATAATATTGATACATAAGCCTTTATGCAATCAGACTTTCGCTGTGATGATCTGAAACCACTTCTCATTTACTGATGCCTGATTCTCACCATACCCTTTTCCAGAGGTGTTTTCTACCATTTTGGAGACGAATGACTGAAAACACAGGCTATACTTAAACTGGGATTGCTTTACTGGTACAGGAATTCCTGTACATTGTGGGAATGAAGCACACTTAGTCTGTTGGACAAGCAGAATTGCTTTGCACTGGTATAGTAAAATCAGTTTACCCTTCAAGTGAAACAAGCTGTACTAGTAAAAGCCCAATTTTCCTAACGTGACTGCAAGCCAAGGTCTCTTGGACTGGTCTCCTTTATCTAAAAGAAAATCCAGTCAGAGCAGATTTTTAGGATTTTCTGCCTTTGTCTAGACTTTCTGGGTGAGTGCCTTGCAGCCCTGGGGCACAGCTGAGCACAGCAGCAGCTCAGGCTGTGCTGCTGCAGAGTCAGACCCTCCGGAGACACCAGCGTGTGCAGTGGCTCCCGGGTCAGACGGGGCTGGACGTGCACTGTGCCCCTGGTGCCACTGCCCTGCTCCCCTGCCCCAGTGACAGCGCTGCTGGGCTGGCTGAGCAATCCGTGCAAATCAGGGGCAAAGCCAGCAGCAGAAGTTTATCCCATTAAAAGCCAGGCCATGCAATGACAGTAAGTTCCCTTGGTATTAATAAAGTAGCTTGTGTTCACTAGGGCAGCTGTGTCATTGTACAGCATTTCTGCAATAGCAAAGAACAGTCATGGTGAATATGTGCGTGTGTATACATATATATATATATATAATCCATGTTCATATAGTTGCTGATACTTCCCATAGTGTCAGATATCACTCATGAGCAAGTCAGTGATTTCCATATGGTCTGCTTAATAGTATCTGGCTTGAAAGGTACCTGGTAATTCTAGAGATTCCAAGCCAATAAAAGCCCATACAAAAAAAAAAAAGCCCCTGTGTCTAGACAGAAAGAAAATGGATTGCAAAATCTGGGTATAGGGTAGCATTAGTTTTCAGCAATTTGCAAATATGATAAATGAACTTTGAAACACTTCTCTAGGCTCCATCTTATTTTCCCTTATTTTTCCATTACATCGGTACTTCTGGAAAAATATTTATCTGTTTTTAATCTTAGTTTCTGTACCAATTCTTTTAGTAATCAGTCATATTAATTAGAGTTAGAAAATCCTTTAATCCTACAAGTTTGTAATTCCATGAGATTGAAGGGAGTCAAACAGAAAGTGGATCCTTTAATGGAAAAGAATTACTATTAGCATGGAAAACTGAGCTTCTTCCTTACCTCATGCTAGTGAAAGACAAGAAATAAATTACATCGATACTAGTATAATAGTTACAGTCTTCAAAATGGGGAGGCAAACATTATGCAACCTGTTTAACTGAGCTCATGCAGGATTACATCATTGCAACCATCGGAAAAAAAACCACTATGAAGAGTGAGTTTATCATGCTCTTTTCACATTTGCTCATTTTCACAGTTTGATTCAGAAGAATGTAAAATCAGTGAGGCCTTTCAGGCCAAGTTGTTTGTGAGCCATTATCTGTTATAGTTTTTTTGTCTTTATCCCACCTACAACGCACAAGGGGTCAGGAGTGCCTGGATCCTGAGATATGGTCTTGGGCACTTTACACAGCAGGTCAGGGGAACGATCCCTCCAAGAGGACTTCACCAGCCAGATGAGCACCTACTTTGGGTTGGGATTCACTAGCCCCATAGCCCCCTGCCTGAGGACAAAAATCCCATTTAGCCAGAAAGAGGGGAAGGAATGAGCTCCTAAAATAAGCACTGACACATTCCTCTGAAACTTTAAATAAACCTTCCTAGTGGTAAGTTCAAAATAGATTATTTTCAACGTGGATTTTCAGTTACCATTAAACTTCTCTCTGACTTAGAATAACTTTTGTAAGAGGGAAGAAGCATTTTTTTTTTGTGGTTATGACCCAGAAGATGTATTGCTGAGATGTTTTTTGGGGCCTCCTTGCATGGTCAAGTCAAAGTCTGTGCCTAATGCTTTAAAATGTGAATGCATAAAATTACTGCAACTAAAGATACTTTGGGAAGCAAGTTTGAAAACAGGACCTTTAATCTCTTTCTGCTGGATTTTGCTTCACTACGCACATGTCTTTTGGGAAGCTTAATTAATGTCTTTTTGGTCCTTCAAGAATGATCCTACAGAAATGCAAGATTTTATCATTTCTAATCCTCTTTGTCCTCAGAAATTAATCAGCACACAAATTCAAGCAGCCATGGCTGAACACAACTTCTGCAAGATACGTGCTGTGCCTTTAGGGTCGTGTCTGATAAAGTACAGTGTGCAGCATGCAAACCTCCATAGGAAAGAAAGGAGATATTATCCACATCCTCAACTAACAAGGGGGAGCAATAATAGATATCTTTCTCCCTCCTCCTCTCCATCAAGAACTGCCTGGACAACAGTTGTGCTGTAACCTCTGCGGGAGGAGGATGTATTTTGTTTTCCCTTTACCCTTTGTCTCCCCTGTATCTGCAGCCAGTGATCATACCCTTCTCTCACCCCTGAAGTCAGTAAAAAAATCATCTCTACATGAGTAAAAATTCCACGTGTATTTTAACAGTTCCTGTGGCACACAGCCCTACACACAAGTGGGGAAGCAGGCCTGGAAAGCTCAGAGAACTAATTATCTTGACTTTCTCTGAAACAAAAGCATGGAAGTTTCTGTTGTTTAATTTGTTTTGGTAAAAAGACAACTAACACACAATAATTACATTATTGAATGTAACCTCTCTGCTGGTGGTTGTCTTTTCCAAATTGCCTCTTAGAAAATAACAGTCCTTTCCTGAGGTCTTTCTCATATGGAAAACTCTGGAGTAAGAACCAGAGAAAAAAGCTGGATGCTGAATGACAGGACACACTTATCCCCTGTGCAAGGCTGTTGTGAAGTCACAAGACAGCCCTTCCAGCAAGCAGGACTTTTTGCAGTGGCCATCAGAGCCTTTTCTGAAAAGTATCTCATAGGAAAGGAGAGATTTGGTGTCAGGGTGTAAGATCTTGTCTCCACCATGGTTTTACAGTAGACAGTTAACACGAGCTTTACCTTCCAGTGGTAAAACACCCTCCACTTTTTGGTTAGTGAAAAGATGGTATAAACAAGACCAGGGGCTCTATGCCGTGCTTGCCTCTTGCTTTTACCAGACTTGTCTCTTCCATGAGAACCTGATAACCAACACAGGAAGCTGAGAGAAATGCTACAAGTGAATAAGGGCCACCAGGATGATAGATTTACTTCTCTTTCTTTAAGGAGTTACCATTTTGAAATCCAGCCCAGTGAGATTTAACTCCCCTTGGTACCCTGCAACAAGCCTTCTAATGTCATTGGGTGTTTATTACTCTGCTACTTTGCTGGTGATATCCTCTCTTTATCTTTGCATTTTTGAATTGGTTTACATTCTGGGGATGTTAAAATAAACATTGATTTGTGGTTTTTGGATCAGCACAGCAGAGGCCAAGGGCCATCCTGGAAAATAGTATATGATTAGAAAATCTCTTTTTGCTACATGATCCTGGTTACATAGGAGTAATGAAAGGTGAGAAACTATAAGTATTATAGGCATAACCCAGCATTTCCTCTTTACCCACCTCACTAACTGACCTCAAGAGATCTGGATATTCAGTGAAGTCAGAGCACCACTCTCAGGATCAGACAAAGGCTTCTGATACACACATCTTGAAAGTGGCTAAAGAGGCAAACAGGACCCGAGGTACCTCTAAAAATTCTATTAAGAATTCTATTTAAACTCTATTTAAATATGCCCAAAATCATGCCAACATGTGACTACATGCCAGTGTTTTGGTTTTCTTTATGTATGCTTGAGTTAGTTACCTAATCTTTTTTAATGAAAACAGGAAAAAAAGCCCTTTTAGATACAATTAATTTCAGTTTAATGTAGTTGTCTAGTAAGGAGCAGATGTTATAAAAGTGTTTATTTCTCACTATTGCTGGTGCTAGAAACTGAGGGCCATGAGCTCAGGTAGAGCTCTCTAAACCACAGGCAGATCGAGCTGGACAAGACAAATCCTATATTTAAAAACTTATCTTAAATATTGCTGTGGTTTCCTAGGTACAAAGTTTACTTGTCACATGAGGTTTAATTCTGGAGACAGGATATATGGCATGTAGACATTCTGGTAGAAGATGACAACTTGGCATAGGCTCTGGACACCACTGTGGGATTGCCACTAATATCACTGTGTCAGTGTGTTCAAAACTAAAGGTTAATTGCCCAGTTCACAAAAGGAAGGTGGCACCCCTGTCTTTATTCTGAACCAAGGGAGGCCTCCCTGCCCTGCCTGTATGTGAATAAATGTGCCAAGCTGTCATAATCAAAAGGTAAATGGAAAGACTGGCTCTTTATTTTGCTACATCTGTCCACAATTTTGAAGATTGTTGCTCTAAACTTCCGTGTGTTTTCTCACATCCCACTGACTGCCCATTGACTTCTCCTTTGTGAGCTGGAGACTATGACTTGCATTTGATTCACTTGAACCTGAGGCAGCAAGCACTTTATGTTATGGACTGGCGTGTTTGGAGTTTATCAGAGTGGGTTTGGACAGGGGACTTTTCTGAGCAAGGTCCAGCTACTCTCTTTCTCATAAACTTGCACTTTAGAATTGTTTGTTCTCCCTCAGCTGACTCCAAATACTTCTGCATTTCAAAGCGCTTTTTATTTGCCTAAGCATTTCATTTGTCAGTGTGCTATCATTATTACATTTAATTGAAAAATTCATTATGGTAATATGCCATATAAACAATACAGACAAATTTGTAACTGCTTCTTTGGATCACAGTAGATTTAAAACCCCTCTAACACATCAGGTTATTTGAAGAATGAATAGTGCCTGTGTATGTGAAAGAAAAAAGGAGAAGTATGCAGAAACTCCTACAGGCATACAAGTCAAAACACACTGTTACACATTTTGTTTCCATGAGACAATGGTGAGACATTCACAATATGTGGCCTACTTTTTACGTAGAAGCAAGATTAAAGTTTTGAGATCTGAAGAAATTCATCAAATATTTGATCTATTCACATGAAGATTCTGATGAGATAAATACAGACCATCCAGCAGCCTGGACAATGACCTGGTGTGGGAGTGCTCTGATCTGTTTTTTAAATGAAATCTAAATGAGACAGTTTTTTTAAAAAATCCAATGGCTATTAGAACAAGTGAAGGGGGAAGAAAGCCATCTGCATCCCAAAAACTTTCTGCAGGATATTTAGGATTATGCCTCAGAATAGTAATATTTTTTGTACTAGAAGTTTGCTTGTTGTAAGAACGTTGTAAGGGCTTCCCAGTTTCTTGTCTCAAGCACTGCTAAGAGCACAGCAGGACCTTGCCATGAGATAAGCATGGAATGGAGCAGCAGGATGGCTCTGGCTCCAGCCCTGGAGAGGTCTGGCTGCCCTGCCTGGGGAATGCATCCAGTCAAGGGCTCCCACTGCGCTAAACTGCGGAGGGGCAGCTGCACACACCCATGCTGCTTGTCAAACAGAGATCACCCAAGTTCTGGGACAGATGGCATCTGTGACCACCATCCCAACCCCTCTCCCACCTAACTCCTCCCACCCCAGAATGCCTCTGTGGATTCCTGGAACTTGGACTGTACAGTTAAGCTTAACTTGATGGGAACCTGAGCCAAAATAAAGGGGATACTATTATCTGAGCATTATCTCAGGCCCAGGGGGAGGTAAACAGAGCTGGGGGAGCGCTGATAATGGACGCAAAGAATCCAAGGAAAGTCAACTCAGTAGCTGTGCTGAAGTCTGCTGTGACTTGTTAAGTTAGATCTGGCACAACCCACCACCTTAAAGAAACCCAAGGACTCAGACAACCCACTGATTCAAAAGAACCAACAGAATAAGTGAATTGTGCAAATAAACAGGGAAAAGTTTTGAACTACCTCAATGCCCACCCCCCCACCACCAAGGAGACCAAGGTGAAGAAGGACCAACAGGACAGGTCCACAGATGGTGACTGCCTCTGCCTAATCTGTCTCTCTTGTATTCTCTCTCCTCTCTTTTCTACTTCTTTCTCTGTCTCTAACTCACATTCTACTGTTAAATAAAATCCATACTATTGACTTTGGCCTATGATCTTGCTTGCACCTTAATTCAGGTAGAGGCATCTCTCCATAAACCAGATCTTAAAACATGTCCTGGTCAAATTCCAGTTTAAATAATTTCATTTTGCTGTTTTACAGTAACCCTCTGTTTCTGCAGTAGTATAATGCCAGCATGGATCTGTAAGATGCCTGGATGCATTTTCTCCTGTTGAAGCATTTTTTAAGTCCAGGCTGATTTAATGTTGTGTGCACCACTAACTTCCAGTGAACTTTTAAATGAAATTGACTTTGTCCACACAAATGTTTGGGGAATATAATTTCTCTATATAATTTGAGTAGTCTAAGGCAGCCTGTTTTTATGGATCCTGTTACGGGGCTAGGTGGATGCTGAATGTTGATTTTCTTAGATTTTGATCTCATGTGAGACTTTGCACACTCTTGCCTTGTATTTGAAAACCAAAGTAAAGTGAAAAAACCCTCAGAGCAGTGGTTTCCCAGACACTGTTGCTAGGTAATATTCCAAAACTGAATGAATTCTTACTCTTCCTGCTCCAGGCACCTGACTAGTAACCAGTAACCACATGTTCAAGTGAAAAGGGAGCATCCCTGCTTTTTTGGCTGCTTCCTAGTTTTGCATCCTTACACGGGCTGAGACAGGCACCAGCTGTCTTGGTTTTAGCATTTTTCTCCCTTGGAAACTAGGCAAGGTGTTTACAAATACTATCATGATTAGATGAATTAGCTTTAGTACTTACTTTAGTACTTACTTTAGTACTTCTATCTGCACTTCCTCAATGATTCTTCTGGCAGCTATGTATGTGACAATAGTTATGTTAAAAACATGCATCTATATGAATAAGTGTTCACTCAAAGATACTCATGAATGCTAGAAAATCTGGAAGCCTATGTGGGTAGAAAAAGAACAAATAGTCCATTTTCTAAAACAGCAGTTGAATAAAAGTACAGACTGCTAAAACTTGGTCAATTTAAGCAGCATTTAATTCAGAATTGATTTATTATGTCCTTTAATACATAATGCTATCCTGAGCTTTCCTTCAGATCAAGCTTAAAGTTCCCTCCATTTTTTGGCTCCATCAAATATGAAGGCTTAAGTCAGCACAGACTGACCCTGCAGCAAATGGCCATGGATGTCAGGCCTTGTGAACAGAATAGTGAATATGCATGCAAGAATATTTTGTATGAATGTGATGCAGTAAAAAGCAGATACAGCCAGTCCATCTGCTTTTCTGTGGCTTTGTTTTGACTTCCTTGCTTCTAGGAAGCTTCCAAGGTATTCTAAACCCATTGCTTCATTTGTACCGACAAAATTCCTCAGGAAAAGAAGGAAAGTTCTAGATTTCCATAATGGTATCAAACTTCCTGATGTCTTGACAAGCTGAAAATCCTCCTCTGATCCTCCTAGATGCTCCTTGCCTTATTCAGAATATTTGTTCACATACAAATTACAGCTCCCTATCTTTCTCTGGGCCAAGGTCCCCACTCAGCTGCTGGGTGAGGACTGGTCAAGGCACGGCAGTGACAGCAGTGGCGTGGCTGTAAGGACAGCCTTCTGAGAGTCCCTGCCTTTGTCTTGCTCCACAGGAGAGGCTTTGGGAGAAAAACTCCAGCTAGCAGTGTTACAGAGAGATGGTTACCTCACCATGAAGTAATCCATGATTCTGTAAATAAAGGCTGCCAGCCATAGTGTAAACACACCAAAGAGGCACAATTAAGCTTGCACTGGCAGCTTCAGTATTCACACTGAATTACTGACATTTTCATCTTGAGAGCAGTCTTTTAACTTTTAGTCTGTGTATGATTTCCTAATCTCAGTAAAAACTAAATTTGCAAAAAAAATAAGACTGAATCATCCCATTATCTAAGGTCTTCATTACCTCTATATGAATTATTAAGAGGGCTACTAATGGTGAGGAAAGACTAAAAAGTAACTTGTCAAAATATTTCTTAGAGATGTTTCTCTTTGCTGCTTTCACACAGGACCTCTGCATGTGTCTGTTTGAAGCTTGACCTATATTGGGAAATGCTTTCATTATCTCCTTGCCTGTCCTGCTCCTGGGAGCCCATTAAGCAACCTAATGCCATGGTCCTGAATGGGAAGGCATTCTCCCACAGGCCTGGCTTCTAGTCCTCCTGGTAAAGTGTGGCAGAATGAGATTATCCTAAATAAAAACTTGACAGACTAATTTCCACATGGGCAAGAATAATTTCTCCCCACTCTCATTTTTTGAGTTGGCAAAAATGATGTTCGGAAATTCTTGAGCCTGAGGCTCAAGGCAAATTTCAGCCCAACCAGCTCAAGTCTGGCATTTGAAAACAATGTCCCTGCAGCCTTGGCACACAGAAGGTACCCTATGAATGTATTGAATGAAAAGGTTCATCTTTGGCAGGCACCAGTCTAGGGATGATATGGATAATTCCCCTGGTGACGAGGAAATGAGTACCACTGAAAGCAAAAGGTTTCTGCTGCTGAGGCAGAGCTCCTCAGGCAGCCCCTCTGGAGACAGGAGGACCATGCAGGCATTGTGGCCATCACATCCTCACACAGTGCAAGAACTATGAGGGTCTAAGGCCTACAAAAACAAACCAATAAACCTGTCTGAACTGTTAAATGAGACCATTAGTGGGTCTGTGTGTTTTAATATGAAAAACTTCTGTGGTAGGCAGGATAGCAAGAGGAATCCCTTCCAACAGAAGAAGCTCTCCCTTAAGGATTCTTTCTCAATACTTTCAGAGAAGAGAGAGAAGAAGGAGTGCAGAGTGGGATATGGATTTGTTTCCTGTAGCATAAAGGTTTTTGGTCCTCCCTATGTTTCCATTAACAGGGCCTCAGAACTTTGGGAAGAGCAGCTCTGAGACACCTCTCAGGCTCTGAGTGCCTGCTTCCTCAGCACCGTGACATTGGAACACCACTGCTGGTACTGCTGACAAGTTCTCTTCCCCCAAAGGAGCAGAATTAAGAGCAGGACTTAGCCATGCTTGGTTAGTTCAGGTCCATATGGGAGCTCCAGGTGAGCTCCAGACCCAGCACTCAGGTGCTTTGCTCTCTCTAGCAAACATGGGATGCCCTGTCGTGTCAGTTTCTGTGCAGTCTCACGTTCTGCAGCAGTTCTGGACAGAGCACAGCAGGTTATGAGGCCCACAAAGGACTGTGAGTAATCAGAAGCCCTCTTAAGCACTGTGGCATTTTATCTAAGTAACTTGAGAAATATTCTTTGTTCAGGCAGGCATTCAGGGCAAGATCCAACTCCCTTACTTTTAGTTATCTGCAATTTAGGTGCCTAGTCTAAATGAATTATCTAGTCTCTCTGGATGGAGTCTATATGAAGATATACAGCTTTAGAGTGTTATTCATCCCACCTGCTATAAACATTTACATTGAAATAGGATGATATATACTGTGGAAGAGTCTTTCTCCATTATTTATCAAGGAATTCTGAGGAAAATTTACATTAGTCACCTACCTGCTAGATAACTAAATTTAATGAATCACATTCATGTGTTTTAAGGCAAATTATCCTTAATTCTTGTACTGAGGTCTGCTGGGTGGTTATATGTTTATGATCAGATTTCTTCACATTGCATATCCATTGGTAAATTTTTCTCTTTTTCTTTGGGTATAAGTTTTCTCTGTGTTTCTGTGCCCAGAGAAGATGTGTGGGGAGCTCAATGTAACTGGTTTCTGTTTGAATGGAGATGATGAGCATCTTTGGTGCTGCAGAAGGAGTGTTCTGTGCAGCCAGCATTAGTACATCTTCTGGACACAGCCCAAAAAAAAAAGAAAATGGAAACAGAAGCATTTATGTTTCCATTTAAACATTTCCTTTAAAAGAGATTAATAACTTGAGGATGGAACAGAAAATGGCTGGTGTTTCTGGGACAAAGTGCTCTGCAATAGCCAAAGTTTCATTTTTAAACAAAACAAAAAACCTCAGCAGAGGTGCAGTTGAAAAGAGCATATTTGAAATATCTTTGCCTTAGAAATTATATTAAGAACACCAAGATACATTTCATAAGCATTAACTTATGAGTTTTGCCCTCAGTGCAAAAAGACCAAAAGATTTGTGATGTTTTCTTGGATAATATTGCTTGAAGTAAGGAAATTTTCAAGTGTATGTGAATATATTTTCCTAATCAAGTATAAAACAGTGCAATACCACCTTACTGCATACTATAGGCCTTCCTATGAGTCATAAATTGTCAGTAAACATCAAAAAAACAAAACACCCCCACTCCCATCTCCACAAACCCAACCCCCAACCAAGTTTATGGAAGAACAATAAGGAATTACCACAATTTTAGCAGTTTGTGAAAGAGGAAATTTCCATTAACAATTTATTCACTAAAAAGTACCCCACATACCACTTTTAAAACTGTTTTCTATTGTTATTCCATTTTCTCTTATCTAATTTCCAACTTCTAGATCTCAGTTTTTGTAATTTTAGTATTCATTTCTGACCAAGTGATAGTGACAGCTGCCCCGATTTATTTTCTGAGTTCTGCTATTAGATCATAACCTTTTAGAGACATTAAATTTTTCTTAAATGTAGAGGCTGAAAGCCTAACATTATTCAGATGTAGATTCCAGATAAGCCTGAAGGCTAGGACACACACATTGTGTACTTCAGTCTAACATGTCAAAATAGGGATCTTTTGAAAAGGGATCTGAATTTGGATCTTTGAAAGTAGATGCAGACAATTGTCTTAGACTTATGCTTTTCTTTGGGATGACTATTAATAAAATTACAGTTAATTAACACATTTAGACTGCTGGTCAATGCTTACAAGTGACAATGAACAGGATTAATATTCAGAAAGAAAACAGAGACCAGTGTCAGATCCTGCTAATTATTATAATTGCAGTAAGATTGAAAATGTAAGCTCAAACTCTAGACCCTCGTCTCAAAGTGTTTGCTGTGCAGGTCACATTGAGCAGAACCAAGACTTCAAAGAGGAGGAAATATTTTCAAGCCTCCCACAGGACCAGCTTGGTATTTTGACAAAATGTTGAAGCACTGTTACCTCCAAGATAATCTGCTATCTGGAATAGATCTTTTAAAGGCTGGGTTTATGTACTTTCTTTGTGGTAGTCAAATTAGCCAGCCATAAATAACACTGAAAAGAGACCAGAACAGTAGCTTAAATTATCATGGGGAAGGTTCACTGACAGCTCTGGCTTCACTTCATTTCTCTTGGAATCAGTTGCCTATCACAGATGTTATTCAAGTAATTAAGTGTTATGGGATGAGTTCTCAGATAACATAATATAACCCTATCTTAAATTAATGGAGACAGACCAGTGCAGGCCATCTGAAGTCTTCATCTCATAATTATTTTCTTTCTCAAATTATTATGCTTTTGAATTTAGAAAACAATAAAGCAAATATGCTTCATCTATTAAACAGCAGAGAAGTGAATTGCTCTGTGAGTAATTCCATGGTGAAGCGCAGGTACTGGTAAGACTTAAGAGCCTCCTGCCTCTCCTGCCTGTCTTCCTGCTGTCATTGTGCAAGAGAAAAAGCCTTCTCCATGGCCTGTGCTATGCATACCAACCAATGCAGCCCTTAGCAATTTCAGGTGTCCAAAATGGCATCAAGTGCCTAAGTTTAAGCACTAAGTGATTGTTTAAAGAGCAATACTTTTAAAATCATGCTGGGGTGATACTTATAACCAGCAAAGTACCATTACCTGAGCCACACACATGAATCAAAATCTCTGACCTTGCTGTGCATCTTTATATGATGCTTTATTTTTGAGCTTATTTGTGTCTGATATTTCATCCCAGTGGATTTAGAACAAAGACCTTCCCTCTATTCTTGGTGCTGGCTTTAGTCACAGGAGCTGGAATCTTAAAAATTCAATCGCCATAAGTAAAGTAAAGACTAAGACATGATGGAGATACAGGAGTTTTTTGTATGAGCCTACCATTAAACTAAAACTAAAACTAAAACTAAAACTGCAGATATATATATATATATAGATAGATATATGTATAATTTTTAAGGACTAAATTATCGCTTTCACTCAGAAACCCCTTTCCTGCCATGTAGAGGGAGAGCAACTAAAGTGAAACAAACTGGGAGTCTAAGGCCAGGAGTGTTGTAACAGAAATCTCATCTGAGCCCTCACACAGCATAGGGATACTGCCATCACAGCTGATTTTATTTGAACCTTTTTAGAAAGACATTCTGCCTTGTTTGAAAGTCTTCAAATGAAGGACAATCCATAGCAAGCAGTTTCAATAGTTAATTGCACACACTGATAAAAAACTAGTGCTTTATTTCCAGTCTTATTCCTTTCTTTTTTCTTTAAAGGAAGAGATTAGAAAAGAGAATGATTCATCCATAGATCTCATCAGGCTTGGTCTACATTGTTCACTTGTATTCCCTCCAGTAACAGCTCTTGTTTGCAGACCAGTTCAGAAATGAACTGCAGCCTTAGATGAATCCCCACACAGAGACTGCACTCTTATCTTTGCACTTTCAGCTGTATTAAATGAATGATAATGTCTTTGCACAGGATGAAGGCACAATCAGAACCACCTCACTGGGAAGAAAGCCATTTCAAACAGAGCTGGCAGCATATTCTGTGCTATTCAGTTTCTCCAACGTGCCCATCACCATGCATGTGAGCACCTGCCAGAGCAAACCCAGCCCCAACACACAAAAGTTCACTTTCCATCTCTTCAGCCATGGGGTGTGCATGCCTAAATGCCTCCAGGGACAAATGGGGACAAAGAAGTCCTCATTCATTGGAGGTGTGAAGGAGGCAATTTGACAAGAGGCTAAGTTTCTTCAAGGGTAAATTCCTGTGTCTTGGTGTGGCTGCTGAAGACAGCCTGCTCCCCACATGCACAAGTCATTCCTGATGAACTGCAGGGCTCTGTGGAGGCAGGGCAGGTACCTGGTCATCATGATGGCCAAGGAGCAGAGTTTGAAGCAGAAAATGCTTCCTTTGGACATTTTACTTCCAGGCATGATTTCCAGATCAGCTGATGTGAAAGCCCTCCAAATGCAAAAGTTACAGAGACCTCCAAGTAAAAAAGGAGGCCTGGTTTTGCTTTGGAACTTGTTGGCAACCCCAGGTAGGCTCAAATGCTGAAAAATAATCCTGTGGCTGACTCTGTAAGGAAATTACTCTTCCTCAGGTTCCTACAAGCTTTAAAAAGGCTCCCAGGATGTCAACAGAGAAGATTCGCCAAGGGAAGGCACCAGTACCAAAACCTCCAATTCTAAACTAAAAAGAAAAGTGAGATGTTGACTGAAATACTTTCCTTGTGATTTGACATAAAACTTGCACTCTACATCAGCGATCTCCCCTGTTCTTGTCCTGCTGCTTAAATTACTATATTCAATTTTCACCCTTCCAGTAATTTGTCAATTGACAGTTACAGTGAAACTTCCTCCCTCTCAGTGAGTGAGTGAGAGCAGTACAGCTGCTGTGGTTGTAAAGCCTTTCCATAGCAGAAAGGTAGCATTTTATACATGCCCTGGATGTAAGTAACTGCAAGTCATGTGGAACAAGACTAAATCAAGTTTGCAGTAATGCCTCAGCCTATAAAGAGGCAGTTAACAAATTGTTTCTTCTGTAATCAAGTCAAAATGAGAGTTTCTCATGGGCTTTTTTAATCATTACAGCGATCTGTTTTATAGCATGGGTCTACAAAGGGTTGCACTGCCACAGTGAGCAGAAGTAGCCAGAGGCTGGGAAGAGAAGACAAGAAATTTTTATGTTGGCTTTGTCACCTGTGTTTTGAAACTTTCAGAATCTTTAGAACTTCTGGGAAAATATGCAGAAAGCCTATCCCTGGTATCTATAAAATCAAGACTGAATGTCTGTTCAATGGGCTGTGCTCCAGTTCAGCCATGAGTTTTTGAATGGGTATTACGGGCAGAGGTTGTGAATCTGTGTCAGGAGATCAGAGTGCCTTTGTGGTTCCTGTCCCTCCGACCTGTGAGCCCTCGTTAGGGTTTCTCAGGTCTGCATTCAGCCAGCTGGTGCACTTCAGGAAGAACAAGAGGAAGGACAATGCTTTTGATACTCATACAAATTCCATTGTTTATCTGACTGTCAGTACCACATCTCTGTATTCAATGGGGGTCAGGAGCCTACTGCAGAATAGCTGTGCAACATCAGTTGTTCGACCAAAGGCCTGTTCTGTCAAGCGTTTCACTGCTCATCTGTCACTGAGGCTGCCAGTAATAACAATTAGCTTGACTTAATTGTGTATTTTAACAGCTGCTTAATATTACCCACATCTTTCCTTCACTCATAGCATAAGACACCTTTCTGCTGAATGTGGTTTTAATTAAGGCTCTGTTCACAACTTTTCACAAGCTGTTGAAAAATTCATGTCTTGTAAGAAAAGTGATGATGCAGTAAATGCTACCGGGGAGAGACTAACTTTTTTATTAGATGAGCATTGAGCCCTTATGAATTTATGTCTCCAGATTAACTGACTCGGGTGCCAAAGGAAAGACTGACTAGATTTAACCACTGCAGTAACATAAAAGCTGTACAATATGCAGGCACTGATCCCAGCAAGGCTGTGTGTTGTGAGGGAGGGCTTCCTTAACCTGCTGGTAAGCCAAAACCTGTTGCAGAGCACCATACCTGTGGACTGGGTTTCCATGTGCTTGAGAAGTACTCAGCTGATGAAGAGCACTGTGACTGAGCAGTGCTGTGGCATTGCTTCCACTTAAAGCCTAGACGCTTAAAGTCTAGGATTTTTTTGCACAATAAAATTCGCAAAGTCACATTTTTGAATATACAATTCAGCATAAGAAAATCTCTCACTTATCTGTGTCTGTGACAAATGGATAATTCTTCACAAGGCAGTAGTAATGGAGTTATTAACCCTCACCTTCGCAAGGGGAATTTGAATTCCAAGCTCTCTTTACAAGCCAATACTGCTACGCTGACATTCCTTCCATATGCCCCAAATAATTTCTTGGTAACTGCAAAAAAATGATTGAGGAAGTTGTTAAATATGTGGAATTACATTGTGAGCATGAATTACTTTCATCTGGAGCAGATGTCATGTGTCCTTAGCTTGACTTTTACTCAGACATGGAATGCATGACATTTATATAACATTACAAATGGGCTGGGATTTAGGACTGAGCAAACTTTTGGGTTACAGACCTTCTGAAGTACAATCATCACCCTTTCCTCCTTTTTATTGTCCAGAAGCAAACATTTTATAAAATTCTCTACTCATATTCTGCCAATAAACATTTTAGTTATCCTAGCAACCATTTTTAGATGTGCTGTAAATATACTTGGCAAGCTAATGGATGCCCTTCGCCACTTTAAACAGCCACTTTCCCCATAGTTTATGTATTTCACACATGTAAAGAAGAGAGAAACAGTGTGTAACAGCATTTGCAGGTCCCACAGTATTCATGCCTTTGGTATCTAGGAAGGTGGGAACTCCTTGCTCGAGGAACTTTGTCAGAACTCTGGCACCGTCTCTCTTTTTCTTTTATTTTAATGTAGATGATTTCACAATTAAATTACTTTGTAGGAATTAATCATTGAGAATTTACCCCATTGTGAACTTGGTTGAAATATGTCATGTCTTGAAAAATTGTTTTGACAAGGCATGGGTCGGCAAAAACTGAAGCAGTGGCACAAATAGCAATTATCCCATGGCTGTGCTTCTTTAGGAACTGGGCTATGTATCAGCAACTGACATGGAGCAACTGATACAGAAAACTGTCAGAGCACAGGAGCCACTGGTAGCATCTTCTGCTCAACCCCCTGGTGATAAAGTCCTGCCCATGGGAGGACATTGCTGGGCCAAGTGGCTCTGAATGGGTCTCCAGCAGCTCCCAGTTCCTGAGGTTTAGGACCCTAATGACTTGCAAATAGAACTTATTGACATAACATTAAATATTGCCCAAAGAAGCAGGCTGCTCTGTGGGCAGTGGATAAACCCTTCACAGGGGTCAGTGTCCCACACCAAGATTCTGTGGCATTTCCTAAAGGGGAGGACAATCACAGATTCTTTTCCCAGTGACTAGGTGTTGTCATTCAGCTCACAGAAACTATAGATCTATGTCCAAGCCCAGAAGACAAACAGTCAAAATGTATGCTGATGGAAACAGAAAAGCCATATGAATCTCATTTTCACAGGAAGACAGACTAAAAATTAACCCACATCATGCCAAACATGCAAATATGTCAATTAAACCAAATAAACTCCAATGGTTTGCTCTCACAGCAGAGTGGTTTTCTTCCTGTAAGAAGTGAAGGCTCTGTGCATACCCCAGTTTCTGCACCAGTTTCCCCAAGTGGTGCCAGAGCAATCTTTTCTCATAATGGTCTTTCTTGATTTAAGGACAATAAAGATCACAGGTCAACAGTAGAAGAGATTGTTCTTGTCCTGAATCTTCAGAGAATTCAATGCAATTGTTGTAGGACATTTTTTTACACAGGTGAAGGTGAGCCAGTTACTGTGTTAATAGTTCTTGCTGAGTTTAATGATGAAAAGAAATGACCGGCAAGCTGGTGCAAAGGACAGGGACATCTGAAAGTCTTCCTTAGCTGCTTTCAAAGCAGCAGCTTGAGTCCCTTCTTTGGGAATTTAACTGCACTGGGGAGTTGTCTTTGCTGTGTTTTAATGTCTCTGTGACTGTAGCTGTGAATGTTGGAGCAGTGGGGTACCACTTCTTCTGCTTACTCAGAAATGAGACTAAAATGCAAAAGGTGTGTCCAGATCTGGATCTAGAATTCAAGTGTTGGAGACCTGGTGATGTTTGAATCTGCTCAATGCTATGGAAAAGAGGAACAACTTGAAGGAGCCACTCTCTTCTTTGGCCTTGATTTCACGGGGGCAGAAGGGTTTACATTTTCACAAAGAAATATCTAAAGCTTGCATCCAACCAGGCTTCCCATGGTGGCCCATGCTGCTGTCATCACAGGCAGCCTGAAACATTTGCCTGTCCCTCTGTGCCTCAGCTCCTGCATGCTCAGGACAGACCAGACAGGACAACAGGATAAAGGAGCCAGGATGCAGATGTTCTTTTATTTTTTGGGAAAAGCCCTACAGGAGTTTGCACAACATGACAAGTTCAAGCAGGTAACAGGAAAGCTAGTATTTTTCCCTGACACCATGATAGTCATAATTACAGTCATATAAATCAATATGATGAAAGAAAAATCACATATTTCCAGATGTCCATGGTAAAACTACTTACTGTAAATTAGAGCCAGAGTTAAGAGTGTGGAAAAGTCCTATAATTTGGGGCCACAGCTGCAAGAAAAGCTGTAAGAAAAGGCTCTGAGCTGTGACTTTGTTTTCATCACAGCATTTTGTTATGTCTCTTGTTATTGCTTTATCAAAAGCAAGCTGGTGTAGAAACATTCCCTTTTACAGCAGGGCTATTATTCAGTTGGAAAAAGAATTTGAAAAAAATTACACTAAATGATTTGAATGATTACCTTTAATTACCACTCACTCACTAAGCTATGTCAGATAGAAAGATTCCTATATTAAAGTGAATGCTTTTCAAAAATACATCAAGTGCATTGCTGTGATTTGTTCTGCCAGCAGATTCCAACATTAATTCTTCCCCAGCGTTGCAAAAGAAAACTGAGGTCCTGCCAGAATTTCAATAGCAGCCATTGAACAGGGAAAAATAATGAATCTTTTGTGAAAAACCACCAGTACCTCATGTGTTGCATTTTGTTTCAGAGGAATAATTTGTAGTTTATTAATCCTTTGAAACATACCTTTTCCTACCAGATGGCTTGATATTATACTTTTTCATTAATAAGCATTATTAGTGCTAAGAAATGATTCATGAATAAATAAAGGAGTCATGGATCTTATTTTTTATTGCTTACCCAATTTTACAGCCAGGACACAGCTCAGCCAGCAATTTCAGTGCTATGGCTTTAACAGTATGGGACCTTTCACCCCAATGGCTGCATGCAAATGTCACATTCAACCTTTACAGCTTCTAACTATAGGGAGATAACCTCTAGACAGGGAGAGGAGATGGAGTTTCTGCAGTCATGCTGATAAATACTTAGAGATATCTGTTGGTTCTTCACTCACACAGCTTGCATGTGCCTTCACTCAGCTCAGAAGTTCCCAAACCTCTGCCCAGGCTGCCCTTCTGGCCCTGTGTGTTGTCTGTGCTCTGTGTGGAGCTATTACAACCAGAATGGAAGCTTGTTTCATAGAACATGAGCCACAATCCGCTTCCCACTGTTGTGGCAACATTTCCAGCAGGGAGAAAGCCATCCCAACCCAAGCCACAAGCCTTCTAGCTCTGCAGTACCTGCAGGCCATTGTAACTAAACTAATTTGCCTACCAATGATTTTTTTGTTTGTTTTGCTTTAATATAATATTTCAGTGATACATTGGTTTCAGCTTAATTTTTTTGCTCAATCTAAATTGCCATCATGGGTTGGCAGACTTTGAACACCAGAAAGAAAATTTTGCCAATCTGCAAGATCCAGCAACTGGCCAGAAAAATCCAACCTGGCCTTTTCTTTCCCCAGTGGCCAGTGTCCCAGGATGAGTGGGTTCCCCACCCTGTTATCCCTGGACCCTGCAGCCCAGGACCACCCTCAGGGAGTGCATGGGCTCTTGGTTGTTTTAGGGATGGTCTGGTGTCCTGCCAGATTGTGCTGGCAGCCCCCGAGGGGCGTTTCAGCTGCTTGCAAGCAGGAATGCTTAGAGGGGAACATTCAAGTGGGGCTTTTAGTACCTGCAGCCAAGCACTGAGGGTCAGTGTGTCAGCATCTGAGAGTTCCTGTGAAGCTGTTTCTGTCAAAGGCAGTCCTCAGCACCTTCCTGTTTTAAAGACAAATGCACTTTTCTTCTAAGCAAAAATCATCTGAAATTGTTTAAAATCTGAGTATTATTTTCCCTGTCTTTTGCTTAGAAAATGTATATAGCACATCATTTATACAGAGCAGAAATGAACACATTTTCACAGCCAGAGGTTTAAGGGCACAGCATACACAACTGTGTTTAATTCTGCTCACTTATTTTATTAAGCATCCATGCCAGAGCAGGAGCATTAACATTTTTGGACTCGGGCTACAGAAAGCTAAATGGTATGGCCAAAATTTTCAGGCTTCAATGTCCTACGTATCACAATCTAAAGACATCCCTATGGAACAGCTTTTTCAGAAAAAACATGAGACAATCAAGACCCTGCAAGACAACTGGGCACCATAAATGAGACCGCAAAGCTCTGTGGTCGTATTGTTTTGTTTCAGGCAGCCTTTGCTTCAATGTAAATGGTTTTATAAATTTGGGGCTTTTTAATTGTAAATCATCACTCCATTAAAGTATGTCAAGGGACTCAGAGGAAGAATGTTTATTTAATGATGAGGGGACCAGTCCCACCCCTCTTGCAAATGTTTTACAAACCTCTCCTGGAGGGAACTGATCAGTTTGCTTT
Organism: Fringilla coelebs; assembly: GCF_963513975.1. Lineage (NCBI taxonomy): Eukaryota > Metazoa > Chordata > Aves > Passeriformes > Fringillidae > Fringilla > Fringilla coelebs. Next base: position 130,324,455 of record NC_140028.1, read on the forward strand.
GGTGTCTAGGTATGGATTAACAGCCTCACTTCAGAGCCACTCCATTTAGAATGCTCCCCAAATATCTGGCATACATCAAATCTGGATTTTCAGTAGGTCCTGTTACAAGAGATGGATTTTTGGCCACAATATCCACAAAGTTTCTTTCAGGAACACTTTTTTGCCCTAGAGCCTTAGCTTAAACATCATACTATGTCCAGATATTTGAAGTTTGCATTAATATTTTATTAATTAATATTAATTAATCTTACTATTTTATAAGCTATTCTAGTTTATAAACTTACTATTTTATACTATTTTATAAATGGTTTGAGCTGTTTTAGGAACATAATCCTATTCCATGTACAGAAATAAGTAGACTTTGAATATATTCAGTGTAAGAAATATGCTTATAAGAACAGCAGTGAGCAATCAGGCCTAGTGTCTAATAACAAATCTATTAATCAGTAATTGCCTAATGGCTGACATGAGTAGAACAGGATATTATAAACTCACATTTGCTGTAGACAGCAATGGCTCTGTTGGAGCATTCTTTTCTGCCTTTGTGCTAGTGTAATTATTCATAATGACTACTGAATTTGGGTATTGATATTTGCCTAAATGATTCAAGAAACTTGTTTGGGAGTGTTTAGATGCCCTGGGAGAATAATAGTCATGATAATTGAATAAAATTCAGCTATTAATATGTTGATTGATTGATTTTTATTCCAGCTCCAAATAAATTTTGAATCCATCTTCTTCTTTGAATTACTGAATCCCTTTTTGAATGAAGAAAGAAGAAAAAGTAGAAAGAAGCAAATTACCTCAAAAAAAGGAAATAAAATTGCACCCCCTCTTTTTTTCTACATAAAAATGTAGAAATGCCCTATAAATTTCTTATTGTAGTGGGAAACCTTTAAAATCAAGCAGCCCATGCCATAATTAGAGTACAGTTCATGGGAAGGAGCCGTTCAGCCTTATGTTTCCGGAACTCTTGTTAAGTCGCGCAGTAATAGCCAGACCAATGTATTATTTTATCAGATAAAAGTTACCGAAGTAAACTGGAAAGCTTACTCTGAAATATACAATGTGGGGTTTTTTATACATGCATTTTTACATATTTTACAGGCAGTAGGAGATTAGAGTAGATTTAAGTAGTTCCTCTAAAACTATTCAACTGTAAAGCTTGAGCACAGACGTGTATGAGGCATGAAACTATTCTGTATTTTATTGCACTAGTTACAATGAACATTATATTTACAGCTTTCTTTCGAATGTATGTTAAAATGATACTGAACAGAAGCAGGTAAAACAGAAACCTTAGTCTTTAGCCCTCCTGGTTTCCAGGACAATTTTTAAAAAAAGAAGAAAAAGAATTATGAGTTAGTTGTAACAAAAGCTTTGAAGCGGATATAGAATCCAGGTTAATGATATCCTGTAATCTGATCCTGGGCAGACACGGACAGCTGTTCTCAGGGCCCTAATGAACCATGCACATTTACAGATCACTGATTAGCAGAACTTGATCCTGGTGGGCACAGACAAGTCCTAACACTATTTGAAATAGCTCTGGTGGTATTAAATAACAAGGATCTGTTATCATGTGATTACCTGTCTCTAAAATTCCTATTTATCTTCATTATGCTGCTGCTTTTCTCAGAGATGAAGGTGGTAAAGGCTTGTCATCTTTGATACTACACCTGTTGCTTCAACTCTTTGATAGAAGAACAGCCTCCTTGGGTCAGTTTGCAGAGAGAAGCTCTGCAGCAGAGAGCTGCCCTGGGCACAGCCATGGCCCTGACACCTCCTGTGATGCTCAGTGGGGCAACAGTGAATCCAGCCAAAAAACACAGAAGGATTTCTTCTTGCTTTAAATAGTCGCTGTTGATTGGGGGTGGAGGTGAGAAAATATGGTTCCATGAAAAAAACCCAAATATGTGCAGTTTCAAGCAATTGGATATACCTAAAAAGACCAGAGGTAGTGACAGTGCCAATTATGGTATGGGCAATCCAAAAGACTCTATTTATGCATCTAACTTCTGCACTTCCTTGATGATGTTTCCAGTGCTTAGCTCAGTCTGTGCACTCTGAACATGTAATTTATGTTTAACAAATAAGGTGACTGCTAAATACATGCATCCACTTGCAGTGAAGTTTGCCTCATGCATTGCTTCAAGACAGTAATAATCTAAAAGTAACAGCACTGGCCCTTGGTGTCAGTGAGTCTAAAGCACACTTCTACCTATGTGAGGAGCTGATGGCTTTATTAGGGCTTCAGTTGATGAGGACAACCTGTAAAATACTGCTAAATGTAAAGTGATCTTTCAGGACAACAGGGACTCCTGTCACTCCAGATATTCAGGAATGAAGGAAATATTCAGGGATGAGGGATGGAAAATTCATCACTGAAAAGCTTTTTATCCTATATTATAAAGAGTGACTAAACTAATCACTGTAAGACATCACTCATTACAAATTTTCTTTTAAAAAACCAAGTGTGACTTTAAATTAGTGAGGTTTTGGGTATTTTCCTTCTCCTGCGTTTTCCTAGCATGAATTATTCTGCAACATTTGTTGTCTCTAAGTCATATCTCGTTCCTGCATACATGCACAACATTTCCTGTCCCCTGAACAGGTAAAAGTTGGGTGTCTAAGCAACACTGACATTAAGAATGAGCTCACTTGCAGCATCACCACCTGGTCTCCAAATCACCATTTCTTTCAACTTTGCCAGTCCTCCCATTGGATAAGAAAAATGAGCTGTACTGACGTCCTTGCAATAGTGGTTAGTTTAAAAGCAGAAAAATTAAAAATCAAGTAATGATGCTAGAAGTCAAATCTGTGCAACACGTTAAAAACATGTTACTCTGTCATCTGTTTTTCACTGTTCACAACTTTAAATATAAAGTTCACAACTTTAAATATAAAAGCACCTTGCATACAGAGGTAGAAAATTCTTTTTCTGAGTTTATTTATCCTCAATTTTCTTGAAAACTTTTTTCATAAGGTTTTAGTGTTTCTTTTTATAAATTGCTTGTGGAACAAGTTGTTTTTCTGATCAGATGGGCAGGAGGAGCAAAGGGAGGCATTCTTCTGTGGCTAACAAGTCCATTTTTGGAATAAATTTCATGAGACTTCTTACCACACTTTGGACTTGTCCTTCAGCATAAAGAAGCAGCAGTTATGCCACTGACCAGAAGCCCCACTTTAGGTTCTCTCACCACATCTCTCACAGGGTACCAAGTTGCATACAGGATCCAGCCGCTTCAAGGAAAGGAATTCAATCTTACCCTGTGTTCCCACTGGGTGGAGGATGCCAGATGGCTTTATATGCCTAATAATTTATGCTCTGAAATAAAAGGTTTGATTACCTTGATTTTTATTCCACTGTTGGTTTCATAAAGAGTTCCGAAATGTTATCTTATTTCTAACATAATCCTACCATGCAAATTAAAGGAACCTTAAAAGTCAAGAGGTATAGCTTGGGGTTCCTCCTGCTTGCAGCTACCAGCTTGTATTTAATGTTGTCCCTAGGATATTTCTTTCTATCTACTTCTAAGGTATTAACAAAGCAGCATTTCAATAATATTTTTCTTCAGTCCTTAAAGAAAATCAGCTTTTCTTTGAAGACACAAAGTTTGTGAATGCTAGCATTTGTCTGGAGTCTCCTTCCAGTTAGGGAATGAAGCCCAAGTGCCTTGTTAACTTTCCTGTTTATGATGAGACCCATTGGCCTTCATCTCATATCTCTTCCCCTGAGGGGGAAGGGAAACGAAATCTTGCAATTCCAATGGGAATCCATTTTGGCAAGCTTTGGTGCATGTCCCTGCACTTGATGGCATGCCGTGCCTTTTGATGGCTTTCACTTTGGCCAAGAAATTTTTTCAAGTATCCATGCCATGTCCCTGATATCTTCCCCTCCAAGTTGTGTCTTCTTCTGTGATTTGTTCCCCTGCTTTTGCAACATCTGTGAGGTTAGTTTTGGCCTCTGCATTTCCTTTGATCATATCTCCATTGCAGAGTGTTTGTAAGTCCTTCTTTTCTGTTTCCAGGATTTCATACCTCTGAAGTTAGGTGGTTATTCTCTGCCACTCATTAGGGTCTCTTAATTGTCAATGGGGAGAGACAGACACTTCCAGAGGGTGATTTATTCCATCCTAAACTAGCTGTTTAAGACAGGAAAGATGAATTATGCTGTGGAGGTCCCATCTCTCCTCAATGACTACAGCAGTCTGAAGTCATTTGTTCCCAGGATCTGTACAACAGGAGCACGAAGTATGCTCTGTCATTAATTCCAGAGTAAAGGAGTCATTGAAAATGTCGTGGCTGGGGTGAACAGAAAGTATAGCCAGGCTTTTCAAATCATACATAAGGAAAATTTAAGCTGTAGTCAATGAGGTACTTCAGAAAACGCAACTGGAATCTAATTCCAAGGGCAGACAATGGTGGGGAGAGCTCTGTGCTGAGCTGACAGAAGTTGAGCCTTTGGTTGTTGTAAGCGTGCCTTCCTCTTTCTGATGGCTTTAATTTCACACCTTATATCCTGAAGAGAGGCAGTTAATTTTTGTACTTCCCTCAGCCACAGCTCATTTAGGAAAACCTCCACAGAACGGCAGAACTAGAAAATGCAGAGAATACTCTGACAAATTGAAACCCTTGTCTGTGTGATTATGCACAGCATAATCATCTCTTTTCAACCACTATTTTGGGACAACCATCCAGAACAGTGTGGAGTAAGGGGTGACCAAAAGGGCAGATGCCCTTTTTGTCTGTTCTCTCTTCACATAACCAATCAGTTCCTCATTTGCACAGACTCTGAAAAAGAAAGAAACTGAAAATAGAAGCCAGGAAGAGGATTTTTGATCAACCCTGAGCCTCAGTGTGACTGAGCATCACAGATAAAAGACCTTTTCCCAGGCACAGGGAGTGGAAACCCTACTAGCTGAGCCAGGGAAAACAGAACCTCCTTCAGCAGAGACCTCCTGTCTGGGGGTGGCCACCAAGGCAGAGGATACCCAAGGGACACTGGAAGTCAGTTCCCAGGCAGGAATGGAACACCCTGTAAGGCTAGAGTGAAAGGGCAAACTTAATATTTGCATGATAAACAATTATTTTTTCATTCTGTTTAACTAATTCACTCTTGTTCTTATTAAACCAACCAGCTTTGATTGAATCACATTATTTAAAGATAGTGGAGATCATCCAGAGTGGTTGGTACCATTTTGGGAAAATATCTTTTGTGCTACACAGAAATTACATTACTCATTCACTTGTGGGTGTATCTTTCAACATGGTTGTAATCCGATTATCAGATCCAAACATTGCCAGTGAAGTTGCTTTGAGATGAAAGAGATAATTTTCTAGAGGGCATAAAAATATTCAATTTCTGATTCTTGAGGAAAAAGAGACTTTTTAAAAATTTTTGGGGTTGGCTGTAGCAAAGTGGAAGATATTGATGTATCCCAACTATGGGATTTCAAGCACAGGAATAACAAAAGACCAAAAGACCTGTGAAGTATCTCTAAAGATAAAAGAGAAGTTATACATTCAGTATGTGTAATCAATAACACAATCTCTCTCACCAGGTCTTAATCAGTTTAGAGACTCCAACAGCAATATCCAGTTCTCACTGTGGCAGTCATACAGAATCTGAGAGGAAGGAGCGCGCAACAGGCTCCACTTTACTCTGTTACTGAAGGCAGGGGAAACCCAGGCTGTGAATAGCCCACCTGGAGAAGAATATATTCTTTCTCAAATACCTTCTGCAGTTGCAGCAGGTGCATAAGAGAGCTTGTCCTGTCCTGCTCCATCTTCAGCCTCACTGTCTCTGTAGAAAACAGCCAGTGTAACAGAGAAGGCTGAGCTGGATTTAACCTTTTTCAGGGCAAAACCATGAAACCATACAAGTGACCCTCTTGTGTTTTAGGATGTACTTGGCAAGGAAAAGTGAAGGGTGGAGTTCATCTGACCTAAATCTGGTGTTTACAGCATTTGCCCAAGATAGTCTCAATTTACAAGCGGTGCGGAGACACAGGCATTTTATAAGGAACGTTTTTAAAACTTTGAAATTATATATGCCTTGGTTCCATTGCTGTTAATGGCACTAGTGGCCACATCAATATCAACATTTATATTTAATCGGAGGCTTTTCCTTTCCCATTTGCAGTACCACAAAAACTGTGGAACAAGGATAAAACTTTTGTCTTAGAGCCTTGATCACCAGCACATAGGAGCTAGAAAGCTATCTTAGTAGGATGACTGGTGATAAAATTAATCTGTAAAACTCTTTTAATCTTGAGTTTAAAATAGGGCAGCTTCTGGCTGGGTTACTTTCTGTCCTAGAGTATTTTTTTGCAACACAGACTATGAAGTATAAATGTAATGTAGCATAAGCTGTCTCGAGATTGCTTTGTTTTACCCTGAGACCCAAAGAGGCTCGCTCCCTAAAAATTTCTGACTGGTTTAGAGCCAAAGAGGCTCGCTCCCTAAAAATTTCTGACTGGTTTTAAATCATTTTAAATAGGACCTGCAACCAGAATATCTACCATCACTGACCTCTGATGTACTGTAGAAATATTCCAAATAAATAATCAATTTCTTCCTCTGTAGATCAGGCATCAGGCCGCCAGACTGTGGCATACTCTGTGTTTTTGTCTTTTGAGGAAAGCCTTGGAAAAGGGCCCTTGACTGAGGTCTAAACAAGAAGATACAGTACAGTCCCTAGAAAAAAGTCTCCAGTGCTCATGAAAAAATTGGCCTTTTATCTGTCCTGTAGAGAAATTAAAATCGTGGATGGAACTTTGAAATGCAAGGATCCTGGTTTTGATATTTGCATGCTATCATTGAAACTCATTGAACTGCTACCAGAGAAATCTGCAAGAACAGTTTTTATTGCATTGCTTTGCCTGTGAAGACATGAAAAACAAGGAACAAAAACGAGTCAAGATGCTGAAAACTGTCATAAATAGCGTCTTTTTTAAACCATTATCCCTATGTTTTAACCTCTGCCCATTTGTCAGTATCAAAATACCACTTGAGTTAAACAGGAACCAGAATAGCCCATAAAGAAATCTTTAGATCTGAATGAAAACACAAACCACTGTGTATTTTCAACTTTAGACCTATTGCAAGGCCATTGCAGAGTATCTGATAATGGCACTTATGTTTATATAGTCCATTGTTTTTCCTGTGCTGCAAACTTTCCACTCCACAGCCCTGTTTCCTGTTTCCCATTATGGAAGTCTCCAAAGGGGGTTTCCTTCTGTTTTTCTTATGGTCAAAAGGAATTTCATAAGTACAAGTCAAGTTTCTTTTCAGTGCTACACGTGCAGAATGGAATCTGAAAGCTCCCAGCGTAATCGTCTCCAGCATGTACATAGTTAGTGTTACACATAATCCACATCTGGGTCACAAAATCTCTGAAAGGCTTCCAGGAATATTTAGACAGCCATAATGCAACACGTTGCTGTGTAAGGGAGAAATAGAGCTAACCTCAATGTCAGGGTTATGGCTTTTGAGAAACACAGCAGCTCCCCTTCAGAACTTTGTAGCTCACCTTCTGGATCCTGCCTGCCATCAGTTTGAATACCATTAATATTTTCTTTTCCACTCAAGCCCATAGACACATCTGAAAACAGTTTACATCCCAACTTGCCTTATGCTGTTGATATTTAAGTCTAAACTGCATATAAAACTTTGTGCATATGTAACCCATATATTTTAATATCAGAGACTGTCTTGGCACCTTTTTCTGCTACAATCAGCTCAGAACCCCAGGAGATAATATATGGTTGGAGCTGAACTAGCAGGCAGTCTGCATTACAGTATTCATTTCTGAGTTAAAACACATTTCTAGATTAGATCTGGGCTTGGCACTATGCTGTAGTACTGCCTTGTGTGTAATATAGTATCTATAAACTACTTTTTAACCACTGCTTATGGCAGAGAACCCTTAGTGATAAAAATGCTATATGAAGCCCTTCAAAATTTTCTCTTTAGCTTATTTTACTTAAATAGTGGATTTAGGATGGTGCCTCAAGGAACACAACATCAGGCAATAACTGTAGCCCTTAATGATACTAGATATTATTGTAATTTCTTAACAAAATTTGGGGGGAACTGAGGGTGCATCTTCTCTTCATGGCACCGTGTCTGCTTCACAAATTGTTTGCACCAAAGAATTCCTTAATTTTGTTGTTTCAACCCCAAAAAAGGGTCTAACTAGAAATTGTTATCCAGATCTATATTAATCTGCACTGTCTTGCCACTGAATTCAAACTTTCTAGCTGCAAATTTGCCTTCTGAATTGCTTTTACTACAAAGGACTTTCTCCTTTTTTTGGTCTGTCCATATATTCCCAGTGGTGAATAAGAACATTGAAGATGTCCCTGTCTGCTCCATACAGATGTTTTTCTGCAGAAAAAAATGAGAATTTTTCAGCAAGAGAGGTTTTGCTCTTGACCTGGTGAAGAAGGTGGGTTTCCTGTCTAAAGAGCAAATGTGATAGTGCTTATCCACTGTCCACCTGTGTGCCCCTCTGTACAGAGAAGAAAGATATGGCCCTTGGAGGGGCCTCTCTCCTGCTAGGTGCTTTAAAAGAGCCTAAATAAGAATTTGAGGTGAGGCATCTATGTCGCAAATTGCTGGAACTGAGAGAGTTGATTTGCCCACACAGTTTCTCATATGCAGTCTTCTCTTCCTTTCCCTCTCCTGTGGTATGCCAAATGGTGCAAACACTTGGTGGGGGAAGAAGAAGAAAACACTTTGACAGTTGTTCACTCTCTCTACTCTGAGAAGATACACCAGGATATCAGAGGTAACTCTCTGCTTCTCAGTGCCTTGGACAGGGTAGGGGTGATCTATCTCACTGTTTACTTATTTATTTTGCTTCTTGCTAAGCTTTGTGTATTGTTAGCGTCCCCAACGCCATGACTACTCATCCAGCAGATATACTTTCAGAATTTTTTATTTTCTAAATCTATTCTTCTCCCCCCCCTTTTCTTTCTGTAAAGGATATGTACTGGCTTTGTGAAATCCCTGTAGCAAGTTGTGAATGATGCATGAACTGAAAAATCTTTGCCTGGTACACAGTAGGAATGTAGAAAGTGCTGTGCAGTCACTGCTGTGCTATGCTTTTTTTCCTACATATACAGACACATAGTAGTCGTTTCATATTCATTTTGACAAGCCCTTTATGTCCAGACACCATGGGATGGGATTCCTTGTGTACCATTGGCCTGCACTGGATTATGTATCAGAGAGGTTTTTATGCATAACTGTTCCCTGAGCTGTGCTTGGAGGAAACTGGTGTCTTCTGCTTTTGCTAATATGCCAGCTTGAGTTTCCTCCTCAGTTCATGTTTCAGGCAGCAGGTATACCTGGGAAGCATTGCTAAGGTGTCTGTATTTTGCAAATGTGTGCTCAGACAGGGCACACATTGAATCCTAGACACAGAGCTACAAACTTGAGGACGTGCTCATTTTTTTAATTGGCATGGATCCTGACTATTCCCTGTTTACAGCCTACTGTGGACTCGTTCAGTTTATTTCCTTTGGGCATCCAGTCCATCTTAGCTAGTGGAAAAAGAACAGAATACCCAATAGAAATGCAAGTGCAAATCAGAGAGAAGATTTTTCTCTTCTATTTTAAAGGCTACAAGATTCATATCCCTCTTCAGATGCCTATTGCTAACTTAGATTTTTGATTTCCCATGTCACCATGCCTGAAAGGGACTGCTCTGCACTAGATATTCCTGCAAGATATGTGCCAACAAAGATAATCTTACTTGATTTCCCCTGATTATACAAGGGTGTCTTCCTAGGGTGGGATGGCTGACTGCTTTTTCTTCTGTGGTCACACAGCACATTATTAGTTGCTCAGACCTGTAGTTAGATTCCACCTGAATGAAAAGATTTCATTTTTATGAGCATTGACCACTGAGACTACAAGTTAATTCTAGCTTTCCCCTAAGAGTAGGTTTCTCATTAATAAGAAAGATACTGAAGTCAAAGTAAAGGCTTATTTTATTAAAAGTGGAGACCTCAGGGAGGAAGTAGAGGTTACTGACTAAAGCACCAGAATCTTTGTTTACATTAAATAAATCATATTCCTGCTCTGAGCCTCAGTTTCTAACTCAAAAATAAGGATAAACCAGATAGTTTTTCAGTTCTGAAGACTGATAGGTGAACAGCATTGGACAAAAATTACTGATGTGTATAAAGTATGAGTGAGTAAAAGACAAGCAAACAGATGAGACCACAGAAAGAGAAGCAGCAGCTGGGTAGGAGGATACACGCAGATCCCCCAAAACCAGGGTATCACAAATCCTTATGCACATTGGGGCAGGTAGAGGAGGTTTGCAAGGGATGGTGATGCACAGCCACTCCAGCTGCAGAAGTCCTGGAGAAGATGGGTGAATCATACACAGGGAATTACTGTCTCAGGAAGAAAAAGGACACTGCTTTTCCCTAGGCTTCCACAGGCTATGGGGTGAGAACTCCAGGCTCCTGAGAAACGGGGCTGTGCTTCTCCAGCTGACACTGTTGCATGATGTGAGGACCCTGTTCTTACTGCAACCATTAATTTTAAAAAATGGTTATCAGCAACTTTTGTTTTCTTATGTCTTTATCTCTAGTTTTCCCAAATAAACCAGACTTTTACCATACGCCCCAAACAGTAGACTATTTATGAGGGGCTTTTTACGATTGCAAATAAAGAGTATCCTTGCCAACATTTCTTTCCAATTCCTAGCAATCAGTTGCTGAACCCTAACCCAGATATATTTGATATTCCCTGCATTCATTCTTGGACAAACGAAGTTGATTCCTGAGCCTGTGAACAGATTGAAACTGTTGGCTCATTCACCGCAACCTTGGCAGAAGTAAATTGGACCAAGGTGATGCTCCCAGCCATGCTTTCAGTATAATTCCTTTCTTTTCGCTACAGAACCCTGATGTGGTCATGCCCTAACCTTTCTTTGAGTCAGTTCTCCTGCTGGGGGAGTTAAACAGTGAAAAAAGGCTTCTGCACTTGCTCGAATTCGGCAGAGAGCAGCTAATGAGCCCTCCTGATCCGCCGTGCGCCGGGTGTGCGGCCGCGGCAGCCTCGGCTCTGCCTCAGCCACGGGTCTGGGGCAGCCCTGCCCCTGCCCCTCCATCCCAGTGTGGGGCTGGCATGGGCAGCCAGCGCTGCCCCACTGCAGCCTGCAGCAGGCTCTGCTCCCTGCACCTCGGGGAAGGGCACCCAGCTGCCTCCCCAGGCAGGCACTCATCTGCCTTGGCTTCCAGATGTTTTTGGTGGGCACCTCGAACCACCCAGGCTATATCTGCTGTGCTGTGGGTGTGTCTTAGGCATAATTGTTGTGATGATACTATGGCATAATGAGTATCTTACACTGCTGGGGTTCTTTTTTGCATTGTCTTATGCACATAAAACAGTATATGATACTCCCTAGCAACCAGATGAATGCTTTGGTGCAGGAGTAGCCTATAAATTGGTGCGGGATGCTTGCAGGAAACTGCAGTAAAAATGTTTCTTGCTAATTAGAATGTTCTGGAAACTTATGATTTTTGTTATCAAACGGTGTTGAAATCAGCTGTGGTAGTACAGTCAGCATTTTCTTAATGCCCTGTAGGCCTTCTCAACATTCTTCTTTTTAAGAGTTTAAACTAATACATCCGAGTCTCGATCACCCAATTTTTATTCATAGATTGAAAGTAAGAAACAAGCTTTCCTGTTTTTTTAGTATCTGATCAGTTTTTCAGCTTGAATGAGTGTCTTGAATAAATCCAAATGCAATAAAAACCTTCTCTGCACCTGTGGAGAAGCTACAGCTGGCAAAAGCAAACATTTTTTCAGGTGTTCAGGCATCGAAACCTTACTCCTGAGTAGTGGGACTTTCTTAATATTTCAAGAATAAATATGCTTAACTGAACTATTGTTTTTAATTTACTATTAAATGGTCTGAAGTTATTTTTGTAATATTAGGCCTTTGTATAGGTTAACTTAATTTTAGGGTTGATTCAAATTTTGTAAATAATTTAATGACTCAGTGTTAGCAACACCTACATACAAACCCTGTTATCATTATTTCTGAGTATTAATTTTTCCACCCTTTGTCTGTAGAAGAAGTCGATTTGAAATTTCCAACTACTAAATCATATTGAGAGAGTAACTGTGATGTTAACTGCTCTTTTTAATTTAAGAAGATCAAAAACTGCGATCAGCAGATAAACATAATGCGATCAGAAGCCAGAAATGTGCCCAGTAGACAAATTTTTGGAAGACCTGGCATTCTTTATTAAAAATGTCTGAGCCTCCTGCTCCAAAACAAGGCTCTGGCCTGTTCACTGCCCCTTGCTGGGTGGGTGCTCTTCTTTCCCAGGCAGGATGGTCTTTTTGTCACGGCTGGAGCACAGGGAACCCAAGGGGGATTTAAAACTGTCTGTACAGAAATGACTCTCTGAGGTTGATAAAGGGATAGATACCAGGCAATTTAATGTGTGTGCTTTGGAAGCTGTGCAGTGACCTGTCGTGAGCAATCCTAATCACCTCCCCTTTGCTGCCTGACCCCAGCTGCTCACAGGCATTTTAGGGCTGGGTCTCCTGTTTGCAGGGAAACAAAACATCTCTCTCTGCAGAGAGGAAGCCCTCAGAGTGAATCTGTGGCACGGTGCTTCCACAAGCAGGGACCGGGCGCGGGAGAGCTCGGCCCAGGGATGCTCTGAGGATGTGTGCAGCGCTGCTCTGGTCCAGGTCCGGCTGCAGTGGGCATTTTGGGGTGCACTGAGCTGGTGTGGGGCCCCCAGGGTGACTGTGCCCCCCAGAGTGGTGCTGCCCCAGCGGGACAGAGAGCCCAGCACGCACCCACTCCTGCGTGCAGCCCGCCTTACACCAGCCCACTGTGATTACTTACAGATATTTACTTTAGCACATGGCATATAGAACATTAAAAGGGGTTTGAAAATCTCTCAGTTTTTCAACTTCTGAAGGATTATTAACTTCAAAGTCTGAAGAAATGTCGGCCTTCTATGCTTGGAAATGCCAGCAGCTTTTGCATATCCCCACCACAGTACCAAGCAACCCCCAGCAGAGAGAAACGATTACTGCCTCCATGGCATAAGGATGGCTTTTGATCTCCTAACATATTGGAAATTACTTAAAGGTAAGCCATCTGCTAGCTGAGGAACAAAAATAGATTACATCACACCCTGCTAGAAAGATTGTGTTAAATCCTGTGTATCAAGGCTTTTAATAATTCTAAATTAAGTCAGTTAATAGGATTAGGTACACATTTTCCTTAGGCTTCTTTCACCAACTATTCACAGAAAAACTTTTTTTTTTTTGGTGGAGATCTGTAAAATTCAGGCATGTTTCACTGTGAATAAAAGAGTTCATTCCAGAACAAAATTTTTCTTTAGATCATAATTGCTCTCCAAAAACAATTATAGTAGGAGAGCAGGTCAGTGTGCAAGGAGTGGGAGGAACCCAAGCCCTTTGTTTTTTGTTAATATAGTAATATTAACTGCAAATGTTGGATTGCTTAGCTAGGGTATTGCAACTACTTACCTAGAATGTAACCTGTCCTTAACAGATTGTTCAGGAAACTGTTAAAAGTCTTTATTTTTTCCTTCCCTTTTTTTTTTTCTTTTCCAAAGTGGTTGACCACCTAAGAAAGGTGATTTAGACCTATTATGTTTACACTGAGAGGAAATTTTGACTAGTACTCCTTGTAAGCAGGAGACCATAAACCTTATTATTTTGGCTTTGTCACTGTCTGGGAAAAGATGCTCAGATGACAATTCTTTCACTGCTACATCCTTCTGCTCCTTGACAATCTATGAATAATGGACTACAGTAGCTGAAACTTATATCCAGGTATTTGGGTTTAATAGGACTTGGTGGCCTCTTCCCTTAATCTGTGAAATATTTTGATCAATTTATTTAGAGTTTTGTGTTCTGTAACATACTTTGGTAATGAGATTCATGGTTAAGGTTCATGTTGTAACTACTTCCTTATGTTAAAATCTTTTTAGCTTATAATTTTATAAGGTGACCATGTACTCACTGTTTTTTTCACCAGAATTAAACCATTAAACCATTTGGAAAGGTTTAACCATCATGTTTGGATGCAAGCAAATTTGGCCATGTACTCTTTAGAACTTGTTTCTTATACTTGTTGCCATTATCTCTTGTGAATTAATCAGAGGCTAAGTTTTACTATATCCTTATCAAAAACACATGAAACTAAAATGATTTGTATTTTCTATTCTTTTATGTGGTCTAGGGTTTATTATTGAAGACTTTTATTGTGACTGAAGTGATTTTCATTAACATTAAGAAATCCTGCTTAGTCAACAAATATTCATGGCCTTACAAGGATCAGTAGTTAACAACTGTGGTAAGTGGTACCTTCCTCTAAGGGTAATTTATTTCATATCAACTATCCTCCCATAAAATAAGGCTACAAGAATCTGGAAAACATAAGTTAGAGCCAAACCCTGAATGTATGGTTTCTGAGCAATGCAACACGTGAAAATATAAAGGAATTGTGGTCCCATGCCATAAAAACTTCTGGGCAGAAATTTGGGGAGTTCTGTTATTTCAGACACAGTTATAGTCACTGGGATCACTCTTGTGCTCAAAATTAGGTACACAATTCTTTTCTATATATGAACTGTAGAAGGAATTACTTGTGCTAGATCAAAATTTGGAAAACAATGGCTCCAACTAGCTGGTTATGGTTTTACACTGATTAGCACAGAAGAAGTATTTTTCCATTTCTAATGTCAAATACACAGTTATGTAAATGTTAGGACAAAAGAAAAGGACAGTATTGGCAAGTATGGAATTACAATGAAACAATTTTAAAAATCCTCAAAAATCCTCCTTCCAATTCTGTATTCTGGCAGTTAAGTATTTCTGGAAGTTTAACTCAGTAGAACTGGGGAGGGTGATGGCACAGGGAAAGGGAAGCATCTTATACTTCATTAAAATGGAAAGTGAAACACAACAGAGCACTACAGACATTTGAAGATGAGATATCCAGAAGAATCTCTTATATTGACTGGGAAAATATGTGGTTCTCTTTGCAACAAGCAGAACACATGATTCTGGATTTTGCTGCTATTAGACTTTCATGCAGAAGACACCACACAACATTTATTGCACAGTTGAATGTTCCATCTATAGCAAACTAAGTAATGTGGAGAGAGCTGAGGTGCAAACTTTACTGCAACTCCTCCAATCTGTTAATCTTCAGACACCCTTTTGTCTCAGTGAAGAGCCCTTTCTTTCCCATGTCCTTTCAGTCCTTGCCTTTTCCACAGTGAAACTGCCAACATTATTTATGAAAAGCTGAAAAGGAGAACTGACTTTGCAGCTACTGTACAAACAGTAATTCTCACAACTTCCATCCACCAGCTTCCTACCCCAAGGAGAGGTTTAGAGTCCTCAAACCCCTAGTTTACAAACCATCCACTTCAGGACAGGTGTCAACACCAAATAACTTAAAAATAAAAGTATGACCTTACTACTTCAGATCAAATGGTACCTGTGTTTTCTGCATCCAGCAGTGGATGTAAACTTTTGTCCCTGAAAAAATAAGAGCATCACAAGTCTGTATGGTACTTTGCATTAGGCCTCACATTCAGCTTTTAAGTATTTTCAGCTCCATCTGCCTGCACTGCACACCCCCTAGGTCTGATGCTGGAAAAGTCTGTGAGGAAACATTCTCTATCTAGCTCTTGATGCCAGAGCTAACCTTTTTCAGGCCTCATCACCAAGAACCTGTTTAGATACGTTGAAACCATTTGGGGACAAGGAGATCATAATTTGTAGAGTTTTAGGACATTGGTAAATTGTGTGTTTATATACTGGTATAGTGGCATATAGTGGCACAGTGGCATATAGTGGCATTGTGATGTTCTTCTCTTGCTCCTTTCAAAAAGATTCTTAATGTTTGAATTGCTTTTTTGACCACTGATTCATATTTATATGACACTTTCATAGTTATCTGCCTCCACACCTGGGTCTTTTTCCTGAGCAGTGAGATCATCTCAGAGCCCACCATTTTCTAGATGAAGTTAGAATTTGCTCATGCAAATTATTTATATTATTTTTTTATATTATTTATATTATTTATATATTTATTAACAGTGGATTTCCTTTGCCATTTTATTGCCCAGTTGCTTAGTGAGTCCTTTACTTTTGGGCTTGTCCTTTGATATTCAGGGTAACTAAGCATAATTAGCAAACTTGACTTCAGCGCTCATTCCTTTTGAAGAACATTTTAAATATATCAAACAGTCTCTGCAGAATTCTTCTGGTGAGTGCATTTCAA
Source organism: Fringilla coelebs (assembly GCF_963513975.1). NCBI lineage: Eukaryota > Metazoa > Chordata > Aves > Passeriformes > Fringillidae > Fringilla > Fringilla coelebs. The sequence continues at coordinate 130,340,773 of NC_140028.1, forward strand.
CGTGAAACTAAACATTTACTCCTAACCTCTGTTTTCTGTCTTTCATTCAGATATTCATCTAAACAAAAAATTCCCCTTTAAACATCCCCCAGATGTTTAGTTTTCTTAAAAGCTAAATCTTTACTGAGGGATTTTGTAAAAAGCTTTTTGGAAATCCAAGTAGACTGTACCTACCAGGTCACCCTTATCTACATGGCTTTTTATTTTTTAAAGAATTCTACATTTATAAAGCAATACTTCCATGGACAAAGACATGGAGTAGTTCCAGATGTGCATTATTTCTATTCTTATTAAACATGCTACTGATGTACCCTCTACAGATGTCAATCTTGCATGCCTGCAGTTCCTCAGATCTTCCCTGGAATAACTTCTAAAAACTGACACCCCATTTGTCACTCTTCAGTCCTGCTGCTAAGGCAATTTCAGGCAAGAAATTACACACCCTTGCTAATATAGTTCACTATTGCATCCTTGCATTGTCCTAGAACAACAAGCTGAATAACATCTGCTCTTGGCAGATTTTCTAAGTGTTCAATCGACCATTTGTTCCTTATCCTTTTTGCAGAAATTTCAATTTCAAGGAGATGCTCTACTCATCCCCCCCAAAAAATCCCCAAGCCAAACCCAAACAAACAGCAAAAAAACCCAATAACCCAAACCCCCCAAAAAACCAAAAAAATCCCTCCAGAGTGTAAAAGTCCTTAGTTTCTTCCATAGTGAACACTGGTCCAAGTAATTAATTTAGCTTTTCTGAACTGATTTTTTTCTCTTGTAACTAGTAGTCCTACAGAGTTTCAGAAAGTCCTGTTCTTTAAAACATATTTTTAATTGTTGCGCTGACCCTACTGCATTTTTATATTCAAAATTCCAGAATTTATTATTGTATTTTCCTACTATGGATATGACTTCAGTTTTTTGAAGAAGGATGGCCTCATGCCATTCAGAGGAGAGATTATCTAGCTATGTTAATTGATGCACTCTATGAAATTAGGCACAATCAGATAATTCTTACAAAAAGCGGTTTTGCACAGATACAAATACATAATACAAAAAGTGGTTTTGCATAGAAAACAGCTGAAAGAATAATTCAGGTTTGTATCCATGCCCTAATCAAAAGTCAGCCTATTTTTGGACAACATCCCTTTCATGTTGAAGGTGTTCCTTTTCTCACAGCTTTTTAAAAGTGTTGCCTAGGTGACAGAACATTTATTTTGGAAAGGAGGTCTGGCGTTTGGTCTCATCACCGGCATCTTCCTCTGTTCCACGTTCCATGACAACTCAGCAGCACACACACATGGCTCTTAGGACAGCAGCAGCACTCAGCAGTGAATGCTTAAACAGTGAATGCTGCCAAGCTGCAGAGCCACACTGACCATCCTTACAGCTCAAAGAATCAACACAAAGAAGAACTTTGACAAAAAAGGGAATGTGTTTTTGCTTTTTCCTCAGTCCACAAGACATGGTAACCTGATCTTTAGCGAGCACGTTGGAAGGTGTGGATCCAAACACACCATGACCATGGTGAGGATTCAGACAGAACTCAGTGGATTTTCAGCTTGAAGCTGGATTGAGCAGAGTCAGAAGACAGAAAGGGATACTGAAATAATATCTTGCCCAGACACCAATCTTTAGAGACATAGTGGATAAGTCTGGGTCCTCTAGAGAAGCAGTATAAATGCAGGCCTTCAGAAGGCTGGTCAGGGTCTGCTGCAGGGTCTGGCTAGCCCTGGTGTGCTGCCTCCTGGGTTCTGGCAATCTTCTCCGAGGTACCAAGGGGAGAATTGGACCTCTCATTCAAAAGTCCAAATTCTGTTATTTGTGTGTCTTTGAATTTAGGTCAAAGGAATGATTCAGCAAAGAGATTTATATCACTGACTATACTTAGGCATCTGAATCCAGTGTTTATATTTTACTGAGGCTCTCAAAACTCCCTCTGAATTGCTGCCTATCATTTTAACTCATCTTTGTTCTTGGGTTTTATATCACCTAACCTTAAACATTTGCAATGTAGATGCTTGCATCTGAATTAATCATCCTCAGCTCCTCTTAAGCTCAGCAGAGAGAAGAGAGAGTTTCTGAGGAATGATTCATCTGACCCACTTTAGAGGTCTACAGTACATCCCATGGACTGCACAGCCAGCCCAGGGTGACAGCTCAGATGTGTCTGCCAGCCCAGTAGGTGACTGCATTCAGACAGATGAATTGAAACCCTGGTGCCAGAGGTGCCATGGATCGTTTGTACACTCTGTACAGCCCCAGACCACCTGTGCATAGCAAATGGGAGCTATTTTAAACCTCAAAGGACAGTTGCATTGCACACTGATAGAAGCTAAGAGTGAGCCCGTGTCAGGTGGGGGGCTGACAGGCAGGGAATAAACAGGTTGCTCTGGATGGTGTGTACACAGGGTGGCCAAAGGCACCCCATGCTTTGCTGCACAGAGCCCTCCTCACCTCCATGCCTGACCATGCTGGCATTGCACACAATCTCCTTTGCCCAAAAGGTGCCAGCACATAATCTCTATTTACACAGCGCTCTTCTTGGATAGCCTCAACAGAAATGTATACCTGAAGTTTCAGGATGCCTAAAATTTAAGCACTAAGATTTTCATGTCTCACTAGCCCTAGGTATACCAATTTCAGTATAAAATATTCCTGTGCCTTTAATCTCTAAGTGTGGGAACTTAATGTTGAATTAATCCTAATTAGACCTCGTAGCTCATAGTGAGTCTATTATTTCTTTCTCATGGGAGAAAAAGATGGTGGATATGCTTTTAACAACAGGTTCTGGAATACTCTGACTTCAGTGTGAACTGTGGCCAGGCAAAAAGGACTGAGTGTCCTAAAAACTGGTTAGAAGTTGGACTTACAAAAGGAGATGCAAAGGAAATTTTGCTTCAGCTAAAGAAATAACTGAAGTGGTCAAAGTGACCTGCAGAATTTAAACACAGCAGCACAATGAAGCCTATACCTGGGGTTGCTGGCTAGATAGGATGCAGTAGTCTACTTAAACTCATCATTAAAGAGTGATAAGGAAGCAACATTTCTTTGACCACCAGAAAACACTGGAAATTTAAATACTTTTAACTGAAATAAGCTCAAAGTCACTTGTTGAACCATCATTTATCAGATTTTTTTTTTTTTTGTGCTCAAGTGAATGGCAGTGAAAACTTGCCATCTTAACTGGAGAAAACATGAACACTGACATTTGTCCTGGTCTCAAAGTACTTGGAAAATGTTTCTATCCTGTATGTCTTACATGTGGAAGCTTGAAGTGGACATCTGAAATGATTCTTATCCTTTCTATACTTGACAAGCTCAAACAAGGTGATGGCTGCTCATGCCATGTTCACTACAGAAGGGAAAGACTCTCAACAGTGGTTTATGAGAGAAAAGGTTGTTATGCTTTATTGGTTATTTGTCCCAGTTCTTCACTGAGGGAGGAATTAATGTATTTTAAACATTAATGTTATTAATTGTATATGTCAACAGCTCTCTCTAGTGACAAAAAACTCATAAAAACTTGTAGCTCAGAATGCTTAGTGCCTGTCTGTTACTCTTTGAGTAATGAAAATTATTTGATCTTCTTGTTTTAATCCGCTTACTTCATAAATCTTGGTAGCTATGGCCAAACATGCTCTACAGACTCATTACACACTCAGTACTCCCAGTGATGTCAACAGAGATTTTGACAAAACAATCACAATAAGATTTGGTCTCTAACCAACAAATATTGCTGTGTTTTTAATCACAGTTAATTTTTTTCTTCTGCCACAAGCTCTTCTCCATGTGGTGGAGAGCCTTGGTTGTAGCCTGTGTTCCACATCTCACAACCAGGTCTGTGGCCCATCTTACAAGGCCCTGGTACCTGGAAATGATCTTTGGAAGAATGAAAAGTTTCTATAAAGTGCATTCTTACCTGACCTGGAAACCACAGCGGCATTAGTTATGCTTTTGTAATTGACAGCATTTACGTTAGCTACAGATTTAGCTTCATTTTATCATGTTCTGGCAGAAATTTATTAAATGCAGCCTCTGAAGAATTTAACCAAAACTTAAAGTACTTTGCAGCTCTGTTGACTTTTAAAAAACTTCTCTATATGATTCAGCGTCCATATATATTCCTATCATATCAATTAATATCAGCACCTCCAAGCATCCTTCCAGAAGAGCTGGCCAAACTCTGACTGAATGGAAGGTAGATCACTGCATCCCAAGTCATGGATGTTGCACAGCTTTTCCATGGATGTGTCAGTGCTACCCCTATTTAGATTCATTTGCTTCAGGCTGCTTTTATTTTTTGCCCCAGGACAAAACCACATGCAATCTGCTGAAGCTCCCATGCCTTTTGACCTTGCCAAGCTTTGTTAGAGCATCTTATCTTTGCACAATACCCACAAGCATGGGTAGGACACTGGAATCAGTGTACCAGAAACTCAGTGCAGTTTTGAGTCACAGCACCATAGGCTAAGAAGATGTGACATATATTTCCATATCAAAACAAGAAAAACCTTTCTTTCCCCTCTTCACTGATGCATAACATCCCAAAAGGCAAGAATGGCCTTCAGCTAACACAGATCAATTTTCTTTCAGCTTCAATCACCATTTAATTACTGTTGACTTCTTTAACCTTTTTCTCTTCCTTTATGGATTAGATTCCTTTATACTCTGTTGCCATTTGCTTTCTCTGTGACATAATCAAACTTAAAGTGGTATGATAAAATTTCACATTTTTCTTCTTCTTTCCTACCATTTATGTTCCATTTACTTCAAAAACCAAATCATTTATTGAGGAGAAAAGTATTTTTAATGAATTGACTTTTAACTTTATCTCTCTCCAGTATCTAGATGTCATTTGCTTTAAGCAAGTAATTGTTCAGATGACTGGATGGCATGCTGGATAAAAGCACTAGCTTTTCAGTTCTTAGCATTTCAGGAGAAAAACACCCACACGGCAGATTATTTTGAATGCAATGAGTTTTGTTGACTCAGCTTCATCTTCAGCAAATATTTCACATTTCACTAACTCGGAGTTCACATAAAAATAGTTCAGTTAGCTCTTTCTATCAGAAGGAAACCATTTCTCAGTCGATCAGAAGAGGGATGATTTTTCTACTAGTGGCTGTAAAACAAGCAGAGATCCTCCCAGCCAAATCAGGGTATTCATTCCTTGGCACTTACTTGTTCTGCTGGATCAGAGGCCTGTGTGTCTGTGTCACTGTGCATGAACTGGTGCAATTCAGGACAGATTATGGCCCCATGCATCTTTTAAATTGATGGCTTTGAAGCGCCCTTAATTGCGCGTGCAATGAGCCCAGTCTGTTTTCTAGAACACAGTTTTTTAGTACTCAGAGTAACCCCATCTGGGCATGGATGCAAAGCCCTAATATCTTCTTTAGTGGGGGCACCAAGTAGTTAGGCAATGAGCTGTGGAGCAGAATGATTTTTTATTTGTTGAGTTGTAGAGGTCAAAGGAAAGAGTGGTTCTGCAATTACTACCATACACAGTGCAACTGCCTGTGAATCTGCTACTGTAGATTTTATTTTGAGATCTTGTTTTTGAAAACATTTGTCCTTGAACTTCTAATTAACTTAGAGCAATTGAGTTACAAGAACAACAGACCAGAAGATTTTAGAGAAGTGAGGATGCTCTGAGGTATGTGCCATCGTTGGCAGTAATTTTGATCGTTATGCATCCTTTAGACACCACAATTAACAGCTTTACTAAAATAGCTTTATCTCATGGGATCTTAGCACTGATGTCCATTCAAGCTATTTCTTTGGTTTTGCTACATCTCAGGATGTTGTAAGTAGTTATGTCTTCTTATACATCCAACCATAAAGAATGAGGTCAATTCTTGATGGCAAAAGAGGACATAGAAAAGTACCAATTCTTGCTAATATGATGCTACATACTACTTGTCTCTTTTTTTAAATAATAGCTGAATTATTAATTAATTATATTTTTAAGTTAACTTTATATTTCTGCTCAACAGGCTGCAATTAATTCACAGGAAAAAGTACAATTTAATTTTTTATTCATTTACAGTAAATTAATAAAATTCTTTGAAAATAATTGTACCAAAGGGAGAGACTGGAGAATAAAAATAAAACACATAAAATACAGATGAAAATATGTGAAGTATAATCCTTTTGGGCCACATGGTCTCTTCTTGAGGCCACCATAGGCTTGTTTTGTGTTGCTGTGTGCTCACCCACTCTGTGCACGGCTCTACTGTGTGCCGAGATGTGCACATATGTATTTAGAGCAGATGATGTAGCTTTCAGATCACTCAGATTAAGGATGAGCTTACTCTGCAGCACTATGACCAACCTCATTTAATAACTGGAATAACCTTTAATTGTCTGGGTGGTTTTAATGGCCTGGAAAACACTGTGCATGACCCATTACGTGTTATATTAAGATGATAATTTTTAAATACACACTTCTATGGGCATTAGACATTACAACAAAATGCACATATCTGAGTTTAAAAACATCAAAAAAACCAAACAAACAAAAAAAAAGACCTCCCTGCAATACTTCCAGACATGATAGATCTGCCTTTGAAAAAGCCATCAATTTTAACTAAAGCTGTTGGAATTATTTTGGATTGGCTTATAAAATTCAGGCCTTTCTGCAGTGAGTCATTTATTTATATCACTTGGTCATACTATCCACAGCTATAAAAAATGAAGTAAATCAGATCTTCTGCCATTCCATTTCACTCCTTCTTGTCATACATATTTCAGTGTAACTGAAAGGAACATCTTTTGTTTACATATTTTAGAAATAATTCTAAAAAGCAGTTTCTTAGAGTGGCATTAGAAAATGTTAACTAAGTTGCTATCAGTCTTAAAGGATTTTGTCCTCAAAGGTTTTGGTTTTAATGTACAATGTAATGTGCAATGTAATGTAATACACTACTCTGATGCATGTGCCCAGAATCAATAATCAATTACCCTAAATTAACAGATTATCTTGAGATTTCAGCTAAAATGTTTTTACAATGTTTGAAAATACTTTTATTCTTAAAAATGTGTATGCAACTTTCCGAAATTAAGATTTTAAAAGGAATTATGAAATCAAAGCTCAAAATTTTGGGAAAAAGTCAGGAATGAGCTAAAGCAAAAGTCTGGATCTGCTTGTGTTTATATAGCTCATAAAATGAGCAAAAGTTCAGAAAAACATGACTAATGTAAAAGATTAGTAAAAAGTTTAATAGTGCCAATTAAGTCTTTACATGATGCATTTAATTGTCTGGTACAGACCAAGCAGTAATTACAGTGCAATCAGATAGCAAATGTAATTTATATCCCAGCTATTAATATTTACCATGTCAATGACCTAAAAGGATTTTATCTGAAGCACACAATACTTATTTCTGATTTTTAACATTCATTTTATCCAAGCAGGATCTGAAAATTCCATGTGAATTCGAAATCTAACCATTTATAGTGAGGGAAAATATATATGTATACCCCGTCAGCTGAAGATTTGGGGGGAAATAAAGTCAATGGGACAAATTCTGAGGCTTTTCAGTGCATATTTTATCTCTCTCTTTATAGAAGTAGTGCTACCCAGGAAAGACCCCTGTAGGAAGTAGACTTCCCATTGGAAGAAGGGTGCAACTAGAAAGTGGCAGGGAATGTTCCTTGGGAAGAGTGAATTTAATACTTACTTGTGACACTCACGAGCCAAGGGCTGTGCTTGTTTGTCATTGCCATAAACACACAAGGCCCTCAATTCCCACTCCTTGTGCTTTGCCCCAGGGAAGGACAGAAGAAGCAGAGAGCTTCCTCCGTGTCAGACTCCTGAGGAACAGGACCTGGAGCCACCTGCCGTGGCACGAGCACTGTCCCTGCTCCCAGGCAGTGACCAGCACCGCTATAACCACACAGGGTCACACCCAACCCTGGTGCAGAGGAAGTCTGGAGTTGCCCTATGGCTCTGAACCAGATTAAATTCACAGAAGATTTACAGTGGAATTTTGCAGTGTGTATGCTCTGCTTTGCTGGACTTTCTAAAGAGCAGCCGTAAGCCATAATGTTGGAGCCCGTCTTTTGCCACTGCCTTCTCCGGCCGTGCACCTTCCTGTATATTACCTTTATTTTGTACACTAGCCCATTAAAACATGTTGGTGAGCTCAGTTCAGTTCAGACAGCTCAAGGAAAACTCAAACTCAGGATATGAAAAAACAGAAGATGAAAAAGGGGACTAGCTTATGACTTCATCAAATCAACCTTGGAAGTTGTCACCTATTGTTAATTTCTACTTTGAAGTTTAGCTCACTGTTTTTCATCACCTCCATTTAAAACTCCATTGTTTTGGAATTGGACAGTTTAATTTTTCTAGTCACTAATAAAATTCCTTAAATTGAAAAAGAACTGGTATTGTTTATATTAGTTTGAAAGTAATTCACAGATGCAGGAATTAAAAGATGCAAAAACCAAAAGTTGAAAAAAATGTGGAAAAATTTCTTTTAGTATTTGATTATCAAGATAGCACAGATCACTTAGGAAAGATCATATTCTTTATAAATACCATGAATTTCTAAATTATTTTTGGCGCTTACTCAAGGTACAAGAAAATATTATTGTCCTGCTGAAACCACTGCATACTAAGTATTATCGAGTGAAAGCTAGCAAACATTTTCCCAAAATCAGTAACTTGCAGATAGTATTGATTCCTATGACCCAAGCCATTACCTGTCGAGATGTACTGTTCTTCTGCCTCCCTGCTTCCAAGAAATTTCTTTCTCCTGTTAGACTACTTAGACTCCTAGATAATATGTTTGGATTATGGCTGTATTATTTGCAACATACTGTCCTAACACAAAACTTTCACTGAAAAAATCAGATGTTCATGTTTGTGCTCTTTAGCATCACCTGTACCAAACACAATCTCACCTTGTAGATTTCTTCAGCCCATTCTAATTCTGCTTTTCTTTCTAAATACTCCTTAAGCTTTTCAAAAGGCAATCAAATATGCAATCAAAATATCTTTGTTTTCTCTGTTGTGATTTGTAATGCTGGCATCTATCCACTTTGATATTCCTCTGCTTTAGTGAAAGATAATGAAAACTAAGTTGTGATACTTCCATGATCACATCCTCTTGTGTCCCTTGCTGGGACATTGGTGGACAGGTGCCTTTGCAAATCTATGTTCCATAACTTGAATTCACCTTCATATGTCATTGATAAAATACGATACACTCCAGTTTGGGATGCTGTTTTAGCTGTTGACTAGGTTACATGATGTATTCTCAGTGAGTGAGGGAGCTTCAGGTAGCAACACCCGACAAATCTCTTTTAATACTACATACTAATTGAGTTGAAAACCAGCACATTCTTCATGAAAAAAGAAATAGCAGATCTCCACTCAAAGAAAGGGATTGAGGGGGTAGGAGAACAGGGTGAACAGGAGGGAGAACATACAAAAGACACCTGTTCTCGTTAATTCAATGACTACTGTCAGCAGAGTACTGCTACAAAGAAGGATAAAACCCATATTGAATACTCTTCAAACTACATTCATGAGGGAAAAAAGGGAAGAAATAATGCCACTCTAGTTAGATGGAACACAAGGTCTTGGAAGTTGGTGCACTCACAAACGAGAGCTGATGAACTGCACCGAGCACGAACGCAGAGATGTAATTGGACATGCTCACGTCACCAAGTTCATGCTTTGCATGGAATCTATTCTCAGTGGTGCCTAAGGATCAAATTCTCCCAAGTACAGGATGATGATACACTGGGCTTTTCATGTAGCAGAAAATTGAACAGTTTTTTCCTTTGTCTATTCAGCATGCACAAAATGCAAGGATATTCTCTCGTTGTGCAGGAAGCATCCACAGCTCTGCGTGGCAGAGCAGTTCCAGCTAATGGGCTGCATATTGGACAGAAATCTGTAGCTATTTTATTAATGGATTGCTGCTAGGAGAGCTTACCAACTGTCATGGTTTTTTTCCAACTTTGAAGCATATGACTCACAAAAGGAGGATATAAATATTTTTGAGGCATGACATGAAGTTAGAGAAGAAAGCAAAATACTAGAATAATAAGTCTCTTTACAGCATACAGAAGAGGTATTACATGTACCCTTTTGTACATGCAAAAAAAGATAGCTTATCCACAGACTATAATTGTCCATGAAAACCCCATCAAGTCTGTGCAAATGAAGACAGAAACTATTGACTTGTTAATACAAATTTAACTTAGGAGACTGCTGGAGTTTCTGCTTGAGCTGAGTAGGAAGGAACAAATTCCAAAGCCAAGGAGCTCAGTACTTAAGGATCCACATGAGATTTCAGATGGGTCAGCCAAAAATATTATATTGAGACTTTTGTGTTCTCCACTTGGCATTCCTGACACCTTCCCATCCTCTGCCAGAATAGAGTCCCTGCATGTCACACAAAAAACACAGTCACAATCCAAGTGTTTCAGTATGACAAAGATATATTTCTTCACTCAAATAGAAAGATGGAAGTTTATTTTATTTGCATGTTATTTAAGGCTAGATGGGAAAAGGATAATATTTACAGCTGGACTTCAAAAGCATGCTTGCCAAATAAGGCAGAACTGGTTTTTGACAGATTAGAATGGATGAGTACTTATATGTAATCTGTCATATATTTGTACAAATCCATATTTAGCATGCAAATAGATACTTGTTGCTGGACTCTGCTTCTATAGTTGGTCAAACCCAAACCTTAATGTGCATTGTGCCAAAAAAAATGTCCCCAAATCTGCATTCCATTTCTAAAGTTCAAACCTATTTCTAAATAAAAATGGCAGTTTTCCAAGAATGTGACTCCCAGTAATGATCCTGGTTGGGCTGGGATTCAGAGTAATACCCACATTTCTTTTTCTCTCTCTGTGAGCACACATATTCTTCTCACATACCTATTTCTAATAATTAAAAATATTTATTCTATTTCTAAGAAGATTTAATCACTACTTCTAACTGAACATTAGTAGAATTAAGCATGATTCAATAGGATGCACGAAGTTCAACTAACCAGGAGACTTTGATAGAATTATGGAATCATAAAATAAAATGGTTTGGGTAGGAAGGGATATTCAAGATCATCTAGTTCCAGAGTTCCTGCCATGGGCAGGGACATCTTAAACTAGACTAGAGCTCCATCCAGCCTGGCCTTGAACACTTCCAGGGATGGGACATCCACAACCTCCCTGAGCAAACTGTTCCAGTGCCTCACCAACTTCATGGTAAGGCATTTTTTTCCTAATACTGCACCTAAACTGACTCTCTTTCAATTTGAACCCATTCTCCTTTTCCTTGTCACTACATGTCCTTGTAAATAGTCTTGCCTCATCTTTCCTGTAAGTTTCCTCTGGGTACTGGACGGCTGCAATTAGGTCACCCCTAATCCATCTCTCTTCCAGGCTGAGCAATCCTAATTCTCTCAGCATTTCCTCATATGAGAGGTGTTTCCATCCCTCTGATCAACTTGATGGCCCTGCTATGCACTCACTCCATGTCCTTCATGTCCTTCCTCTGGGCACCCCAGAGCCGGGTGCCGTGTTCAGGTGGGGTCTCTCTCCCCAGAGCAGAGCAGAGGGACAAAACCTCCCTGCCCTGCTGCCCAGGCTGCCCTTGGTGCAGCCCAGGACACGTTTGGCTCTCTGGGCTGTGAGTGCACGTGACTGGGTCGTGTCCAGCCTCTCACCCAGCAGCACCCCCAGGTCCTTCTGGGCAGGGCTGCTCTCAGTCTGGTCATCCTCCAGCCTTTCTTCATTTCTGTATATGGATTCAGTACCTAATATATTCTTCTTTAAACTTCAGCTAGAGAAAAGACAAGAGAAACCTACATTTTCCACTCTGAAAAATGTATCTGTTAATAGTTATTCTGGTGTTCATACTGTACTTTCTTTGTTAGCATTGCCTGTTGCTTTTAAAAGTTATTTAAATGTGTGGCCTATACCAGATGTTATGTTGAGACATTGGACACAAGCAAGTTTCAGGGACTTGAATGGCAGACAGGTCTGTGAGATCTGATCCCTTGAAGATTCCAAGTACCCAGCTAGCCACTGTGGAATGAGATTAACTCTCCAGACTTTGGAGGTCTAACAGCTTATGTCTAAAGTCAGTGAAGAAGACACAAAAAAGAGCAATTACCCCCTTTTCCAATAAACAGTCACGTAGGTTGGGATGAATGATCTTCTGTGGGTGCACATTATGCAAGGTTAATTATAGCGTTGGGGTTTTTTTAATGACAATAATATTAGACATATGAAGTGAGATTAGGTTTGGTTTATCCTCAGACAAAACCAAAACTCAAAACAAAGTTGGACAGTTCAGGGTTAGGGCTTTGCATCCGAAGAATTCTAAGTGCATCACACAAGAAGTAGCTGTGATTTTGAACTACCATTTTCAAAATACCACATTTGGCACAAGGAAGCTATATTCTTCACCTGACTTCTTCCATAATCATGTTCTCTGACAAATTAGGTAATATTTATCTGTAAATAAAGCTACTGAAGTAGAAAAATTATCTGGAGGTGCTGATCCCACACCTTGACATAACCATTAGCTTTGATACCTCTGCTGCTGAGAGGTAAGAAGGCATGTGATGGAGTGGGAGAAAGGCAGGTTAGTGAAAGAGATCTTAGGGTCCCCACTTGCCTCACTCAGGGGCAAAACACACAACTGAGCTGCAGGCACACCAGTGCTGATGAATTTAATATCCTGCCTGTCCACCTCTGGGCAGCAGCCAATGTCTGCAGCCAGAACTTGGGGAATTCTTACTGCAGGGAAGGAAGATGGCAGGGGAGTAAGAACAAATAAAAAAGAATGTTGGTTCTGGGGTTCTGGGTTAGAGAAAGATACAAAATGATCAGGGTATAACAATGATTAAATCACCTTTTCCCTGTGGCTGCTGATCTGTTGCTACCAGCAGGGACTCTGCCCTTCCAAGACAGATGGGACTGGGAGACTTGCACAGGAAGGCTGCAGATTTGCTTTTCTCAGGCTGCTTTTACTGCAGATTCCAAATGCCAGTGAATGCCACCAACCCCACGTAACAGAGTGAAGCTAAGAGGCCTTTGTAATTTTTCCTTGTTATCTTAAAGGGCTTAATTCTGCAGTGTATGTAAAACCAAACCCCAGCTATCAGGAAGTACAGCTGTCTTTATCTGCCTTCCAGAGCACTCATCAGCAACTCACTGCCTCATTACCAAACCTGGAGCCAGAAATGTATTTGCACAGGGACAGAATGATCATGCCCAATGTCAGGTGAAGGACATTTGCTTTCATTATTTTTCCCTTGTCTCTTGTATTATTCACATATTTCCTCTTCTTTAATGTCTCTTCTCTTGATTATTAATGTATGAAGAATGCTGGCTGCACAGTTCAGAACATGACAACACCTGAGAAACCCCAAAGAAGCCAAGCATTGCTATGTGTTATTTATAGGATTTCAGGCTTCTCTGTGTTTCCCTCAGTTTCTGGGATTTTATAATTAGAGAGAGAAAGACTACCAACTCAGATTCAGATGGTGAAAGAAGCTGCAGAGCTCTGTATTGACCTATTTATGCCAGAACTCCTCTTTAATTGTTAAAACATTCCTGTTGTAGGGGGTCAGAGGCTTCATGTATTAATGCACAAAGTCATGGGACTGAGTTGAATAATTTATTAATTGCTTTTGTGCACCACACCTAGGGCTTTTTCGAGAAAGGGTAAAATATTTAGAGGATTAAAACAATATGTTTGAGTCATTTATATTCGGTACGAGTCTTATGAGCTGCTCCAGGACATAGGGTTGTTTAGGCAGGAAAAAAGGAGGCTCAGAGGGGATCTTGCAGCTCTCTAAAGTTTCCTGAAAGGAGGTTGTAGAGAGGTGGGGATCAACCTCTTCTCCCAGGACAAAAAGAAATGTCTTTAAGTTGTGCCAGGGAAGATTTAGAATGGGTACTAGGAAAAATTCCTTCACCAAAAGGGTTGCCAATGTTGGAACAGGATGCCCAGGGAAGTGATTCATTCACCAACCCTGGAGGTATTTAAAATCATGGAATCATAGAGTGCTTTGGGCTGGAAGGGACCTTCAAGATCCTGTAGTTCCAATGCCCCTGCCATGGGCAGGCACACTTTCCACCAGACCAGCTTGCCCAGGACCCCATCCAGCCTGGCCCTGAACACTTCCAGGGATGGGGAACCCCTAAGTCCCCTGAGCAACCTGTTCCAGTGCCTCACAGTAGAGAATTCCTTTTGGAAAGTGTTTTGAAATGTTTGTGGGAATAATGGTCTGTGGACAGCATTTAACCTCAGTTTGGAGAGCCAGGTAAAACACTTCATATCAGGGTCTTCCAGCTGAACACATGCACAGGGCTCTCCATCCATGGCCAGGACCTTTAGAGAGCTGAGCACTTCACTTGGAAGAGCTTGTCCCCATTGTCTGGACCCAACTGGCCACTTAAGACCCCCATGGCAATGACTCATTCATTTACTAACTGCTGGAAAAGACCAGAGCAACTGACAGAGTGCAAGTACTGCTCAGGGTCTGGCTATTTTCCTGCCTTTAGTGACCAAAAATGGTATTTTTTTATAGAATACCTGTAATCCTAAATTTCTATTTTGTGTTCACTAAGGACACAGGAACTCAACTTTTTACTAGCTCATAGCCCTCCAAACGTGGGGGTTTTTTTTGGAAAATGTAGTTATTATCTTTTTATTTTAGATACCACCATTAAAATAGACAGAAGAATGTAAAATGTATATACAGGGCTATGATTGCTGCCCAGTTTGTTTAAATTAGAGAAAGTCTATATTTTGAAATTGTACAAATAACTTAGAATGTTTGGATTATGAAGCTAAAGATAACAGTAAAAGGATATGAAGCTGTAAAAGGATATGAAAAGACCAAGAGTGATTGAAAAATACTTCTCATTAGTCTTCCATTTTCTTTAAAATCACAACTAGCTACCAGTTGAGTAAAATAGTGCCAGGCCTAGAGAGCCTCTGGAATATTTTTGTTCTTGATTTTTTCTTAAAATATTACATTCTGGTAATGTTTTAAGATAATCTTTTGTCAAAGAGCTTATTTATTAAACACATTCTAACAACTTTTACTCCTCTGCAGTGCTGCATAATGTTTACTTATTTTTCTATTTGCCTGAGTTTTCTATTAAAATGAATTTCTATTAAAATAATTGCATACTAATAGAAACTTGCTGTGTGATTGCTTGTTACCGGCCTGTGGTATTGCTGCTTTCCTAATTTGGATGATTTTTTTTCAAAAAAAAAAGTAAAAGGCCCTCAATGATAAGCTTCAGCATGAAGACTGAAGGTGTCTTCTGAAGTGCGTCAAAAGTGACAGCAAATGTCAAAATTAACTTGGAAAGGTGGCACTTCACCACATAAAGAACCAGGCCACCAACTGGTATGTGTCATGAAATAATTAATGAAATAGGGTATTGGAGGCCCTTGTACAGTCTTTTGGAAGTGGTTTCACTCTGTCTTAGTTCAATTTAATAATTTCCCTCCTATTGCTACACAGGCTCCCAGACCATGCTCTCCATCCTCCCATGATATCCAGCTGATACCTCCTGCAGCTGATCAACTGGACACCAATCCAGCAGAAGGGGAAAGAAGTGTCTAAATGCCACAATCCAAAAGGGGCACTCAACTGCAATCAGTAACTCTAAAAGATGTGACCAAGCCTTCCTGGCACAGGCAGAGATAAGCTCAGTCACTCCATATTTTTCACCTTTTTCTTCTGCTACAAGGACCTGATTTCCCTGTTCATTTTAGCAGCGCTTTCTGCCAATACATATTTCAGTTTTTCTTAGGATGACCGCAGTTGTTGGCAAATTTCTGTGTATTGTCCTGTCCTGGTTTCAGCTAAGACAGAGTTTCTTCTCAGTAGCTGTTACAGTGCAGGATTCCAAATAAGAATATTACACTGATTTTTTTTTTCCTATGTCCTGCTTATTTAAGTCAAGAACTTCCTTGTCTCATCTTCTTCTGGAAAAGAAGAATGCAAAAGAAACTGGGAGGGAGCATAGCTGGGACAGGTGACCCAGATTGACCAGAGGGATATTCCATGTGACAGAAAGTCATGCCCAGTATAGAAACTGGGAAGAGTTGCCCAGAAGGATGGTTGATCTGGATTTGGGAAGAGGGGTCTGACACTGGTCAGCAGGTGGTGAACAATTGCAGTATGCATCACTTGGTTTTCCCCTTTCTATTAACATTATTATTATTATCTAACATTATTATTGTATTTTACTTTATTTTCATTTTTATTACACTATTCTTATCTGACTCACGTTGCACTTTGAATGTTTTCCCCATTCCACCAGGGTTTACTTTTGCATTGTCACAGCGAGTTATGGTAGGAAGGAAAGGCTGTAACAGACCAGCAGCATTGTTTTACCTGCCAGAGTACTTTTACAATGCTTGTTGGACCCCTAAGGTAATTTCCATCCTCCTCAGTCTCACACACAACCAGACCCATCTCCCTAAGTGAAGACAGCACAATAAAATTGCACAGGACCATGTCTGGGAGGACTCCCTTTGTCTGTGTAGCATCCTTTCAGCATCCCTGGGTCTCTCCTACATCGCTGGAGTGAACAGCAGACAAAGGCTGCCACGACCCAGCCCTGCAGCCCCATCAGGTTCCTAACTTGTGTTTCCCATGAATGAAGTTCACAAAAGGGAAAAGAGATAATCCATGATGTGGGATCTAAAATCCTTCAGGTCAACCCTTGCAGGAAGATTTCTGTCTCTCTGCCGCAATCTGGAAGATGAATGTGGTGAGTGTGCACGGCTGCTAACTGCCTGTGTATGCCAGTACAAGAATTAATAAATGCTTTGCAGTTGTTCAGTCACAATGAGAAAATTACAATCAATTGGCATTTTCAATAAAGAAATGAATGGTACACTTCAGTGAGATGACACTGCTTCAGGCACTCAAGTGCTCATCTCTATTTATAGCCATATAGCTGAGGACAGAAAAAAAGGAAGGAGGTGGGAGTGAAAATAAATCCCCAATGAATCGCTATTAATTGCTTCCCAGTGTACTGACTCACTGTATTCCTCCCCAGAAGGCAGCTTTCAACAATTTTATTTTTTCAGTATTTATCTCATCTCACTGTGTAAATTTTCACCCCTCAGCAGAGCGCCCTGGCCTGTCTTGGTGGCCAGCAGAGAGAAGGGGGCACTCCTGGTGACCTGGATGGTGTCTGGCACCTGCTTTGAGGTGAAGTGCATTGCTCCCTAAACTAGCAATGGAAACCTGGCTGATTAGCAGAGATTTAGCTCTGACCTATTTCAGATGTTTGTAACTAAGTGAGTCCCACTTGGTACGTTTTTTGCCTTAATTTCCCATTTAAAAAGTGACTATTCCACATGATCAAAGACAAGTTGTCTGTGAGACCTTTCAAAGTGAGAGGTGTGCAATAATGACTGACAAGATATAAGAAGTCATGAGTGCAAGAGAGCTAAAACTGTCTTTGTATAGACAGGTGTTGCAGTGAATATCAGACAGCTCAGGTTGACAAATTCAGTTCAGCTCACTCAAGAATCTGTAAACATTGATATTGGCCCGAACTTCATCTGACTCCTTTCACTCCTGGCAGTGAAATCTTGGAAATGCGCCGATGTGCCATTGGAAAACTCTTGGGAAGTATTTCAGTAGTTCTAATTCAATCCCGAACCAGGAAGTATAGAAGGAATTGGGAAAAAAATGTTTTAAAACCCATTAAAGCATTGGCAACCCCAGCTCTGATGGTGTTGAACAGAAATGAGCTGAGGGTGTCTCTGGAGGGAGCAAGCAGGCTTGGCTGGCCTGGCACACTGGAACGTGTGAGAGGCAAGGGGGACAGGGAAAGGGTCCCCATTGCTGTCCCACCTGTACATGCTGGAGTGATTTACGCTGTGACAAAGGGTAAGCAAGCTGATTCAAGAGCACCAGAATTTTCTCCCTGTGCATTTCCTTCCCCTTGGCCTGTGGGGGCTCAGAGTCAGAAATCCTTCTAACATTCCGTGATCCGTGAGACGACAGCTCAGGCTGGTGCAGACAGCCTGAATCGTGAGAGCTCAGGATTGCCCTGCAGGGCCAGCCCCAGAGCCGTGACCAGAACTGTGTGATGGAAAGCTGCAGCCACTGCAGCCACATTGGAGAGCAGGGGGAGGACACCAACAAGCTTCTCATGAAGGATTTCTTGTGGGTCACTTTGCTTGGGGCATCATCATTTTGGGAATCACAGAATAACTGCCAGATGGAGCCTAAGGATTGTGCTGCTAAACACAAGTCAATGAGGCTGCAGAATTAAAGCCTATTTCTGACAATCAGTAAAAAAATCACCACTAGTAATGGAAAAGATTTTCTAATACTGACAATGAAGCACTAAATTTGCACCAAATCTCCATCAGTAGGTATGACATGGACACATGCATTTAGCATGTTTTGGGGGATGGTGATGATGGACAGGGCAGAAAGGTGGCTGGAGTGTTTCTTGAATCCACTTCTCACCCTGTATGTGTACAATTTCAACAAAACCCATCTTTTTTTTTACATTCACATAAATATTTCTGCACAGGAATGTAAACAACAGTAAAAAATTGGAATCTGGGCACAGATCATCTCTTCAAGGAGTGCTGGCTTTCTGAAACCGCGCACGTGCACACAGTCCTGCAGCTTACAGCCTACAGCAAGATCACATCTGACATGAAAAGCATAACTCTCCATGCCAGAGCAAAGAGCAAGCCAGTTATGTCTTCTAATGATAGAAATGTAATACAATGCATCCCATGCCTTAAACTGCATTTTCTAGCTGTATCTATGTAACGTTTTCAACAGTTAATTGTGTTTTTCTATTATTGTTGGGAATTGTGAGTGCTGATAGTGCCCCATTCCTCTTGCCTTGTTGGCAATTCCCTGTGCATAGCTTTTTCACAAGTGTCACTAGGAGATGCTGCCCAGAGAGAGTGCACTGCTGAGCATCTGTGTTTTGCCTAATAAAACACTGAGGTGTGAAATGTCTGTCACAGAAGAACAGTATGGTGAAACAGCATGAAAAAAATATCTTCCCAGCCCTCCTGGACAATTGTAGAGCAACGTATCTCCTAATCTCTTCTGAAACCTGTAACCTCAAGTAAGGCATTGATTGCACACAGGGGCAAATTAATAAGGATTGCACCCATTTTCCACCAGGCTTTACAACTGCTTTTATTGCAATTGTAATTTTCAACATGCCAATGAGGGAGGGGGCAATAATGGGATTAGTCTTCATTCAGGACCCCTCCTGACAAATGTGTGTTGCTGGCCACAAACCTGTGTTCAGGTTCATGCTCCTCATTGAACACATCACCTTGTTCAGCAGTTACTGCAGCAACAGCTTTGCCTGCACTCATTCCTTCATGAGGCACCTCAAACCCTCTCCTCTTCTCACAGACAGAGGACCCAACCCCCTACTTACAAAAATGATTTCATAAAAACAACACTATTTATGATTTAATAAAAACAACAACTATTCTTTAGAAGACAGCAAATATTCTTTCTTCTAGACCTAGAGGTCTAGAAGAAAAAATAGAGGTCACTTCCCTACAAGGCCTAGAGGTCACTTCCCTACAAAGTGAAGGAGAAACAAAATCAGCTGGTTTTCAGAGGATTTACAATGACCTGACTCGAGGTGCATTTATTCAAAGGGCACTGCTAGGGGGAATCAGACTTGATCCAAAGAACTCTTTGCAATGGCTGAGGGTCCAGCTCACACTTTGTCCATGTACAGACAGAATAGTAATTTCCCACAAGAAACACCACAAACACTTACAAAACCATATTCATCAGTAGTTGGGGAAAGCACTTTTGACAGAATATGGTCAGACAGAACTTTTGGTACCATTTCAATCTCCACTAAGCTCTACAAGAACATGGGATGTGTTCTTTGCAGGTGGCCTGTAGAAATCTGACATCGCTGTAAACAGAAAATATTTGGGAGAAAAGAAAGGAAAATATTTTGTTATTAACTCAGTCTAAGACTCAGAAGTTTCCCATTGAATATTATTTGTAGCAATGGTACTGGTAAAAGCTAGGACCTATTTTTCACTTTCTGAGGAGAGTTGTTTTTATTAGCACAGGTGTATGCAGTGATAAATAACAGCTTTTAAGCATTTAAGGTAAAATTGGCCCTCATGAACTAGTAAGAACATACCTTGAAATTTGTAGTTTACAGATAAGCTAGTGTGCAAGAACACAGTAGTGTATGGTTCTGTTTAAAAAGTAGTAATTTCCCTCATTAACATATACAAACACTTAAATGATCTATAGGTATTTGGACTTGTTTTATTCTGAATATACTTTACTTACTATTACAAACGCCACCCACTGTTTAATTCTAGGAAAAAACAAAATTATTGCAAAAGGTATTTGCTGAATGATGTTTGTTTGAAAGGCTGCTCGTCAGCACATAAACCACCACCAGTATCAGCTGGAACAAAGGCAGAGGACCTGTAGCTCAGCATCTGGCACATCTGATGACAGCCTGGCAGAGAGAAAGAGCACGTCCTCATGGCTCAGAATTTGCACTCCATGTCAAGCTCTTCATAATAAAATCCTTGGAATCCACCTGCTAAAGCCTTTGGTCTAAGAAGCATACTTATAAAAACCTCTGACTTTGAGGTCTGCTTTCTGGAACTAAATCATATTATTTCATCCTCTGAAGGAAAGCTGACATTAGTGGGACTTGGTGGGTACATTAAAGGACAGAATTTGACCCAGTGGCTTAAGAAAAAAATAAAAGAGATAGGACTCTAAGGTTCAAGTCCATATTACTGCTTGACAAACTGAAAGGAGTGAAACCATTACCTTATGAAGAAAAATAAAAATTAGAATATTTTGGCTGCAAGACCTATAAATCCACATTTACACATACACACTTCATATTGAGGACTGACTTTGTAATAGTCTGGTAGTCAATCAAAACCTCAGTACCTGGTAGCTTGGACAGGTCAGGAGAGATGAGCCCTTACTCTAACTTTTTGTTAGAGAAGGCAGAAGAACTTATCTGCAGCTGCTTAGGACTTTAATTCTTTAACCATCTTTAAGCACTGAAGAAAATCATGCCGGGTGTATGGCTCTGGATGACTTTCTAGGAGAAACTTTCAGCAAAAGTAATTCTCCTGGCTCTGAGAATGAGGCTAAGGGAGGAAAAAGCATTGTTTTGTCCATGTGGGCCCAGGAGGGACCAGTTCAGATGGGGACTGAGAGGCTCAGCAATGCACACTGCTCCACCTGCCAGCTGTATGACTTTCAAGCCCCAGCATGTGTGAGCACACCGGATAAAGTCCTCCCCATGACTCCAGCTGCTGGCTGTACCACTTCTGACTCATGAGGGAGAAGCAGAAGAGGAAGAAGGCAAGTGGCAGGAGAAGGCAGCAGAGGTGCCACAGATAAATGGGGAGGAAGGATGAAAGGGGAGCACTAGTCTGTAAGACACTTCCACCAGCACAGGACCCAAGACCTGACCCTCAACAGTCTGCTATCAGCAAATACCTGGGAACCCGCTGATGGAAACAGCAAGGCAGTCCTTTCAGGAGATGGCTCAAACAGCATCTACTGCTATTGTTTGCTTCAAGCCACCCACTATCAGAAACCTGGAGATTGACCCCTCCTGAGATGATCTGGACAATGACTTGGACATTTTCAGCTTTGCATTTTTTAAAAAGGGAAGAAATTAAATTATTACTCTTGAAAGAACAACAAGATTGTGACGTCAAGTGCTGAAGAGATGGGATGAGTCCTGAGATGATGCCTGAGTCCCTTTGCTCTCCTGCTACTCATTGAGAGGACAGCACTGCACAAGAAGTGACTGCATGCTCATTTTTCTGTGGGCACCCTGACTCTTTCAGAGCAGGGGATGGCCATTGCTCAGAGCATGAAAGCTGGTGTGTGGATGAGGGATTGTGAAGGATTGCTTCATACAGACATGGGAAATGTGTCCTGGGTCACAAAAGGCACTACAGAACAGTTTCAGTCTATGGTTCTCATTTTGTTGTCATGAATTACAAATGTTTTCCTCTGCAAATAAAATCACAAAGAGCTGCTTTTTGTTGGTTTTTTTTTCTGTTGTAAAGTTATTGATAATATAAAACAATCCCCACGTTCTTAGGGGAGAGGTGATGTTTTCACGAGATCAAAGGGGAGAAGAGGCAAAAAACTCCCAAATTTTGGGGAATGCAAATCACATGGGATGATTCACATGGGACATGGAACAGCAGCAGAAAGTAAGTAGAGAAGTAGATCCTGTGGGGAACATAGGGTCTGCAGCAAGCATCCTGCTGTTAAAGACTGTCACGAGGAATGGTTTCAAAGAGTCTAGATTAAAGTCAAACCAAGTGGTTTGACCCTGGCATTGTTCTCTAGCATCAAATGTTTGACCTTACAGGCATGTAACTTAGAGATCTGCGTGTTAAAGTTAAGTATGTGGAAAAACCAGATACAACTACAGCACCCTGTAGCCTCCATTCAATTGCTTTTGGAATTCATGTCAGATTACAATAAATGTAAGCCAGTGAAATGTTGATGATCTCTGTCCAGTGTTGGTAGAGGTAGAGAAATCAGCTTCAGCTGAAATTATATTTTATAGCTTAGAGGAAAAAAGCAGTCAGGCACTGAAGACTGCTTTTACCTAGCACTTGAAAGAGAGCTCTTTCTGTTGAAAATCAAAAAGCTTTGGTAGGGGAAGGAAAAAAAAAGCATAGCTATTGGCTCTACTGTCTGGTAAAATAAAGCACATTTTCCAATCTTTTTCTTCCAGCATTGTTCTGAAGATAATTTAATAGGAGTCCAAGAATCAAAACAAAAATACTAGTTAAGAGCCAAAACAGAGGAATGGAGATATCTTTCTTATACATATCTCCAAAATCCAGACCTACACAAAAGCTGGAGCTTACCAAGTCAGTAAGCCATTTTGCTAAATTTGAAGAGTCCTGACATTTTGCACAGTTATCAAAGGAAAGAGCTTAAACTCTTCCTAAATGCATGAATGTAACACCCAAAGTAATGAGGAATCTTCTTCTAGAACCTATTCCTGTCTTTCACACCTAGATCTAGAAAAACAGGATATAAAATGATGGGGAGAAGGGGAATAAAAAAATCCTCCCAAACAAAAATACAAACAAAAAACCCCCCACAAAAACCCCCACAAACCCTCACCACTTAAAAACCACATGCTACTTTTTTTTTATTCTCAATATTCTTGTTTCTCTGATGCAAATACTGTCAATATCCAGTCAGTATATGCAGGACTTCCATTCAAATAAAAGAACATTTGAAGGAAGGCAGCCCTGGCTATTGCAGGTATTCTCCTTGCTACTGTTATTTTTGCAACTGAAGAAAATATAATTTTAACATTAAAGTTTTCTGGGCTTAGAATAATTTCATCAACTCTCTAGAATTTGCAAAGAAAAGGAGACATAAAAAAAACTCAGAAAGCTATCAATAACTCTTTTCTAACATTCTCACTAGAAAACAGTAGTAAAGTACGCATTCCATTTTTAACTGGAGTTTTTTTGGAAGAAAACAAAACCAGAAAGAACAAAACCACACCCCCACTAAACCACTTAATATGCTGTGCCAGCAAACATATTAATTTGTATGTCTTGGGTTCTATCTGCAGCTGATATTCTCTTTAATCAAAAATACTGAACAGAATCAAAGAAAAAAATGCTGATTTATATTTTATTGCTCATGTTTTATCTTTCTCACTTACATAAAAGACCTATTTTCGGCACTGTTAACAGATCTTAATTTAAATATGTTAACACAAACATTTGTACCTCTATTTTAGATACAAATACCTTGTATAAGTAAATAGCAAAGCATAAATATATATGTAGATATGTAAGTATACAGATATACAAACTTCAATTATTTTTAAAAATACATCAAAGAAAGTCACTATTGTTATCCACCAGCTGTGACCAGAACTGTCTCTTTAACATGGTGCATTTAATGAGACATTATGTTAGCATTTCCCACTCTCTGTATTTCCCTGGGAAAAAAAATCTATGTTAAAATCAGTAAGGGAATTATGTAAATAAAGGACCAACCCTGATGAAACAGCAATTATATATCTCAGCAGCTGTGTATGTCTGTTTAGGATAGATGATTAACTAGCAAATTGTTTGCATATTTGTTTTATGGAGCATTTGGCAATTTAACTATTAGCTATGAAGGTTTGGCCAAAAGTCATTAAAATGCTTAGACTGGTATAGATCACAGGTGGTACTGTTACAGTAAACTTAGAAAATGCCAAAATGTGAGAGATACCTGAAAGCAAAGGACTATATCCAGAGGGTTAGGACTATATCCAGAGGGTTAGGACTATATCCAGAGGGTTGTCCATGGGGTGTGAGTAGGGGCCAGGCTGGACATCTAATCTGCCCACTTGGTGCTTCATGGACACTCAAAACAACCAGGTTCTGGCTCCTGTTTGGGGGGGATTGCAGCCCTAACACTGGTGCCACTGAAGTTGCCTTGTCCTTTAGTCCTTTTGATAATCTATGACAAGGGACATCTTTGCTACAGGCAAAATTTGAGAATATCTCTAGAACTTCACAGGTAGATCTGGGCTGTTTGAGACCTGGATTCCAGCTCCACTTTCATGGATATTTCATGTGGCTAGCACAGTCACAAGTGCTACACTGGCACAGGGATCATTAAAACACAGAATTCTTCTCCCTTTTGTACCTACTGAATGTGCAAAGTTTAGAAGGAAGGATCACCCCCACCAAATCTTGGGTTGGAAATCTTTTGTAATGTGGGTTAAAATCTGCTCAGAAAGGAAACTGCATCTCATTTTCCTGCAGGTTGGGTAAGTGTACCTCAGCTGTGGAAAAGAGCAGACAGCCTCTTCCAGGTGTGACTGGATGGCTGAAGACAACTTACCACTGTCATCACCCAAGGGTTACTTCATTGAATAAGTGGAATATAATTGTGGCCTCTTTATTTTTGTGTTTAGCATCAAATGAATAGAGCAAATCAGACTTAGTACTAAAATAGAGGAGGGGTGTTGTGTATTTCATTCATCAGATGCTGTAGCAAGCAGTAGATAGCTGCCTAAAAGGTACATGGGTTGCTCTGAAGGCAGGTGCGTCCAGGTTCTGACTGAAGTGAGCATGGGTACAAATTTTGGAGTTTTAGGATTCTCTGAAAGTTTTTTTTCTTCTTTTGCTCAGAGGGACAATGAACATTTCAGTTCTGCTATTACTGTACTTCATTATTTTCATGAGAACAGGCACAGCACAAGAAGGCACAGTTTGGTCCTTCTTATTGTGACACTGCATAACTCTGGGGAGAAGTTGCTCTGCCTCAGACGAGACTGCCTCAGTGCACCCTGGTTTGCTCACCATGGGCCTGTAAGAGAGGAGCTGGTTCTCCATCACCCATTCCCACCTCTGTCTGTTCTCATCCCTGACTCCTTCCCACCAGCCCACTTTCACAATCCCTTTCTCCAAGCCCTGCAGATGCCGCCCTTGTTTCCATTCGCACTGAGCTCTGCGGCACACACGAGAAGATGTGCCTGTGACCAAAGGGTTGCCCTGTATCCATTGCCAAACCTAGCACAAACACTGCTCTGCTGGTGCTGATACCCAGACATCATGCAGCTCTAGCTGGCAGTTACAGACACAAGGCTCACTTGCTGTTTAGTGGAGAACAAAAAGCAGCAGCACAAGCTCACGTGTAGCTGCAGCTGCAGTGCTGGGGATGTAAATGTGTATAAATTACAGCTGCACCCCGCCTGCTTCTCCCTGCCATCTCAGCATGCCTTTCCTTTGCCTTCTGCCCTGCTCTTGCAGACCCCCACCCACTTCCTGCCATCAGAAAAGAGCCATCTGAGCTCAGATTGCAAGTAATAAATTTATAAATGTTGTTTTGGAAGTTTGATGCAAAACAGAAATCAGCTCCTGATCCCAAAATCCTACTGATTCACCAAGCTATTATCAGTATACGAGCCCATACCAGTTTAATTTTGCTGTGACAGTATGCCAAAGAGTTTAAACAACGAGTTACACCTGGCCAAAAATGCACTGCTTTTATTTCTTTAAAATTCCAACCACACAACACATTTTTCCTGTGTTCTTGTAACTTGCCTCAGCTGAAACCTCACTAGTGTCAGAGTTAACCTGGGAGGGTTCATGAGGAATTAGAGAAACACATTGTTTGCTCTATTTGTGGAACATACTTTCCAAGAACAGCATTTCCTTCTGTTCCCTCCTCTCAAATTTCCCCCCAGCCTGTTGCTATGCTGGTGCTGTGTGTATTCCCTTGCCTTGCACCACGAGCTGCCTGTGGCAGGGAGATTTTATTTGTGCTCCTCTATAAAGTATTTTAGCCTAACTACGGACATAGCCCATGAAAATGATCTTCATCACAGAACACTGACAGGGTAGATCAGTCATTCATCAAGATGATCATTGATTCCCCAGCCAGGTGGGGGCTGTGCTTTCAAGACCAGCTATAATTTATCCCAGCAAACTTGATGATATGTGGCTATTGTTGAGGAAAACCTGAAAAAGCCTGAGCACAACACACAGCCTGTGATGGGGTTTTAAATTTTTCCCTATAGGTGAAAAGAATAATTTCCCCCTTTAACCTGCTGTGGGGCTCTCTGTGAGGTCATCAGGTGAGATGTCTGTCTTGCAGCAGTGCTGGGGGACTGGAATGCACTGTGGGATACCTTGTTATGACAGATTCATACAAAATATCAGATTAATTAAGTTCAGCCTTTCTTTCTTTCTCGTTTTTTCTGATTCAATGCCCAAGATGATGATGACTCCAGCTGGAAAAACAGAGTAAGAAAACCTGCTTGAAGAGTTGCCTTCCTAAATTAAGCAGGATAAAAAGGTGACCTGAATTTGTTTGCTTGTCTGTAAATAAAGGACTCATGAAATCTTAAAAAGCAGCTTTTGACTGTAAACAGTGACTTTGCCTATTTAATATAGCTTTAAAGACTCACACTGCCTCCCTCCACCTCCAGATGATGGGGTGGCTTCCCAGGGAATACATGCAGGAGCATTGCCTTCCTCAGGCTCTCAGCTTGCAGTGGCTTAAATAACCAGTCTCTAGCCAGGCTGGCTGAAAAAAATAACCAAAACATAAAAGCATAAAAGCCTTTCTGGTGTGTGGAGGCAGTGTGAGGTGTCTCAGGGCTCCTTTGCTGGCTCCCCAGCAGGCACTGCTGGCTTCACTGCTATCTCCATCTCTAATCCATGCCCATGGTGCAGCTTTGACAGATGCTACCAATCACTAGCACCAGAGATAACTGTGAACTGATTGTCTAAATCCATGAGAAAGACTTAAAATCTTGCTGTTTCAAAATGGCTTATTTTAATGCTTTTTATTTGCCTTTGGGTTTGAGTTTTCAGTCATGCCAGCAATTGCAATCATGAAGCCCACATATTTTTTCCTAAAATGGGACTTTAGGCTGTCATTAACAGCTTCTTTACACAGATGAGGCTTTAGGAAAAATCAAATATATTAAGACTAGTAATAAAATCTTGAGAATTATCAACATTTTATGACACTATCTCCTTTGCTGTTCTCACATCTTCCTGCCTCGAGAAATCAATTCCTCCATGTCAGACAAGAGGATCCATGATACCCATCCAAAACTGGAGTGCATAAACAGTTTGCAGCTCAAGCCAATTTCATCTCACCATCTTTAATAACAGCTCCATTTTAGAACATTTGGAGAGTAGAAAACTAAGAATAAACAGTAATATTTTTTTATTAAAAAATACTCCAAATGGGCTTTTATTTTAAGAGTCTTCTTTAATGTACAGTGAAGCTTTAGAAATTATTACATGGCAGAGTGAACTGTAGTCCTACTGAGGGAAGTGTAAGATATTGAATAAATCATTTTGATTTGACTAGGAAAAGTGGTCGAGGTCTTTAACTACTGCTATAATAGAAATAACTACATTTTTAATGTGAAGAAGACTTTTAAGCATTTCTCTGTGTGTGTATACATGAATTTGTACATGTTTGTACATGAATTTGTACATGAATTTGTACTGTTTGCAAGTTTATTCATAAAATAAGCAAAATGAAGTAACCCTTTACTTATTGCTATGACAGGAATACTGCAATTGAAAATTGTTGCAATTGAAAATGAGAGTCCTGCTGTAGTGGTTGTCACAGGAAAAGTCTCTCCCTGCTCCAGGACACATAGAAACATAGATAAAAGTTACAGGAGAGACAAATTAGTCAGGGGGATGAGTTCACATTAAAAAAACAAAGTTTAGCAGAAAAACAGGAGTCTCAGCCTGCCTTAAGAGCATTTTTCAGGATGAAGTAATTTTTATTAAGTGGCCTGAAATTACATTATTATCCAGCACTTCACATATTCCAAAATATTGTCATGTATGATGATACATAATTTTCCCAATGAGAAGAAACATTCAAAAGTCATCATGATACCTCAAAATACCGTGACTTCCAGCTGTGGATCCAAGTGTTACAGTTTCCAAGATTTCAAACATTTGAAAGAACATTTGCAGACCTTTTTTGAAATAGCTGTCCTTGAGTATAGAAGATAGTCCCCTCTTACAATTAGCTGAATACTGTATATACATCACCATAAAACTTTGAAAGGATTGGGATCAACTTATTTTTTGACAAAGCTAAAGCAAGAATGGTAATCAATCCCTTGGCAATGGAAATTTTAAATTTAAAATAAGCTTTACAAAGCCTTTGAACCTTCAAACACTTTATCCTTAAGAAATTAATGGGTCCCTGAAGAAGTCTTATTTCCCTGTCTGTTTCAGTTATATATACTTCAATTACATTAATCAACAATGCAACAAAATAACTGATAAAGACCAACCTCCAGAAAAAAAATCCTCCCTATGCCTCTTTGCCTCTTGCCCCCCTTTTTTTTTTTTGCCCCCTCTTGCCCCCCTTTTTTTTTTTGCCCCTTTTGGATTCTAAACTGCTCAGGGCTCTACAGAAAAATTGTACTTTCTGGTTTTTATGCTCTATTTTTTCCAGCTTTGGTTTGCTGTCGCAGTAACACCTCCCTCCACCCCTGACCTATTCCTCTCTCCAGCAATTTGTGTTGACTGCGGCAACACCTGCAGATGAAAGCAGCCCTGTGTGAGAGGTTTCCTTCTGCTGAACCTGGAACAGCACTGAAGAGTCCTTCAAATGTTTCTCCCTTTTAAAGGCAATTGGGACTTTATGGAACATTTTCTTTTTCCTCTTAGGAACAATTACCATTGTGGTCCCCAAGCTGCCATGCCAGCCTCTGCCTTTGGGCAAAAATGAATATATTTTTCAAGTTTCACTACATCAAAAACTCCTAGAAGTGACCTTCCTTGTTACAGGTATAGATTGTGGATGCCTTTATTGTGCCTACTCTTAAATCCCATCATAGTTATAGTTTCAGTCTAGCTCAGCTTCTCCCAAACATGAAAAGCCAATCTGTGTGAACTGTTGACACTGTTTTCCCCTCTTGGTTCCTTTGCTCTCCTTAAAAACCAAGAGCCTAAAAATAAATGTCTCCTAGCTTCAGCCTTCGGCCTGGTAGCTCCTTGCAGGGCCGTGTAAGGTGCTCATATTCACCATCTAGCATCATTTTGCTATTCCTGTGATACTTAACTGATCTTTCTGCTAGCCTTACCTGGAAGCACCACTGAATAGATGCTGCATGTCTCCCAGTATTTGCATTATAAACAGCCTACTTAGGGGTTTATGTAACTCAGAGGTAAGAATTTGCTTTTGGCTGAAAGCTATTAACACTCAGCCAAAAAGCAGAATTTTGTTTAATTTGACGTAAATAAAACTGATGTGCTGTGACAGTTCTATTTATACCAAGGGACGGGCTTTTGTATTCAGATCAGTTTATCCAGATACCACGTGAGGATTGTGGTGCTGACAAAAAGGCTGTGGTGTCGGGTCAAAATTCTCACAGCCTCTAGCACAGAAAAATTAAAGGGCAGCTAATGCACAGAGAGGCAGGCACACACCAAATCCCACCCCTATGCTCCTCCACAGGATGCAAGAGGTCCCAACAGTGTCATGATGTGTCCAAGGAATGATGAAAAATTTGGTCTTTTCCTTGGCTGTGCTATAGAATATGTCTTGTTGATTTGGACTTGCAGACAAGCAGCTGACAAGGAGGACTGAGCACGCAGAGCAAGGCTCTGCACAGCCACTGAGCACCTTCAGTCCTGAGCTGCCTGGGCACCACTGCCTCGAAGTCAGAGTGGGGTGGAGAGGAGAGAAAGGCATTCCTCTTGTGCATTTGTCTTGACCATATTGAAATGGCTCTGTTTGTCTGAATTGGATGCTTTCATATTCAGATGTCTTATGCTGCTACCTTTCTGCCTTCTGCCTTCCTCTGCATTAATCTTGCCTAATTTTCTTTGCAAGTGCGTTCAAAAGTCAATGTGTCTTTACTGAATTTGCCTTATACAATGCACCGTGCACATACATTTGTTTTTTAAACCATGAAGAAGACAACTATAGATGAAGGCCACTAAGTTAGTTCATTAACATCTCAAAAAGTAACATTAACAGACTGAAATGAAATATCTAGGGTTTGTTGGTATTTTTCAAGGAAACTGCAGAAACAGTTTTGGGGTTGGAAACAATGATGGATGTGGGTGGGGTTTATACAATATGAATATTTAATCGCTGCACTAAAGGCAGTGACTCTTATTTTAAGAGCTATTATGTAGAATAAACTTCTGCATGTTCAAAACTGGCTGCAGCCATCTTGGAAACCTGAAGATAAGTGTAAAATTCACACCACTTACAAAATGTAGCCATCCTCAGGTGACTGCTGGTGAAAAGTTCCTTTAAAATTCTGTACCATTATCCAAATTAAAGCAAAATTTTTGGCCTCATTTTTCTGCCCTAATGTACAATTTATGACATTTCATTTATAAGGGGAAATTGGTGGTTATCTGCTAAGGGTAACACATTTCTGGTTTCTGTCTGCAGAAAATAAGTCCTGAAGTAAACATATAAGAGAGAATTGCACAAGCAGCATAAACCCTAATGGTTGGAAGGTCAAGTGCTAGGAAGACCTGGACTTCTCCAGTGACATTGAGTTACTCCCTGATGTTTTCCAGATATCTACAGAGAGAGGTGGACAAAACAGAAGTGGAAGCATTTGGTGAGCAGGACTCGCAGCACTTGTGGCACAGAAATATTCTGAAACAAAAAACATCACCACAGAACTGTACAGATGTCAAGAAACAAGGTCTGTTTATAACTCTGGGCATAACAGCAAGCAGAAACCTGAGGAAGGCAGCATCGGAAGGAAGGAAGGAAGGAAGGAAGGAAGGAAGGAAGGAAGGAAGGAAGGAAGGAAGGAAGGAAGGAAGGAAGGAAGGAAGGAAGGAAGGAAGGAAGGAAGGAAGGAAGGAAGGAAGGAAGGAAGGAAGGAAGGAAGGAAGGAAGGAAGGAAGGAAGGAAGGAAGGAAGGAAGGAAGGAAGGAAGGAAGGAAGGAAGGAAGGAAGGGTGCACAGCATCCATATCAAGAGAGGGTTCTTGATCCAGTCTGGTCAGACTGGGTGGGACAAGCTTTGGAGCAGTAGATCTGCCAAAACATTCAAGAAAAATTAGATGTTTTTGATAGCAAGAGCATGAGTGAGAAAGTGGGGCCCAAAAACCACTTGGGAGGACCGAAGAGAAGGGGACAGTTCCTGTGCCTTGCAACACAGAGAAGACAACACAGGGTAGAGGAGAGGTCTTTGAGCCTCTGGCCCTGTCTGGGCCTAAAAAAGAAATGTATTAATGTGTCCAAGAGGTGAAATATGAACACTTCAAAAGCCCATAAAGCATTCATTCATCCTGGGCATTATAGGGTGATTTGTTAGACCTTGCCACAGACTTGAGACTAGACTTTGACCACTGAAGCTCCCTGGGACTTTGATGCAATAATTTACAGGACAGATTTACAGGGCAGCCACAAGAGCAATTTAACATCTTTTCTTTTTCTTCTACTGCCTCACTGGCATAGTACACAGCTCCCCCACTTTGCCAGTTCAACTGAGGCTCAAACCAGCACTGATTTATGTGTGTATAAATCTAGAATAAGATCAGAGACAGACCCTTTGTATAAAAGAAAAGTCTGTTTTTAGAGCTTGAGCAATAACAGTGATCATTAATAGGCTTAACCCAAACCCTGATGTACAGAGCACAATAATATTGTGAAATACAGACTGTGGATCTAAATTTTGTGGGTGATATAATCAAACTTATCAGAGAAATAATAGCCTTTAAAAAAAGGACAATTGTTGTTTAAACTACTTTGACAGTTCTTCTACCCCAGTACAAAGCAGTACCCCAGTACTGGGATTGCTCAAAATAATTGAATTTGACCATCTGCTTTCATCTCTGTAATTTTTTTTTAAAGAACAAACTCTTTTCTTGCTTCCCCACCATATCATCATATTTTTCTGACACACTAGTGTGCATTTCCATTTTCTCCCATTTTTTCCCTAGACTAACTACAACTCAGAGCCTTTTCAACATGGATTCAGGTATGTGACAAAGAGAAAAACTAAGAACTATAACTGTTTTGCAAAACTTGTAGTTTTTAAAAAATAATATTAAACCTGTACATCAACCAGCTCTGAATGATATGGAATTGGGCCAAAAGCATGAAGAGGAAAAAAAATCAGGATTACCTGCAGAAGGTAGGCTGTATGATGTTAGGCTTCATAATATACATTTGTATATTTGTTTACTATTCCTGTGTAGCTTACCCTGCCCTTCCCTCGGTGTTTCTTACCTCATTTTCATTCAAAATAATGAAAGCAGAGTTTGAGCATGTGGACCAAGCAGCACTAAGTCACCAGGTCTTGGACTCAGCTGCTTGACTCTCTTCTATTTCATTTACTAGTACAGATATACTCAAAATATTAGTAACAGAGGGCTATCATATTGAGGAAAAAATAGCCATCTTTTTTGTTGTATGAAAGAGGAGACTTCTAGTTCATGTAATCTAATACTGTCATTGATAGTGCATCATTTATCTGTTCTTGTTGTTTTGTTTTTCTTTAACATGATGAAAGTTTAAAATTAAGTAATTAGATACTGCTCAGCAGATAATATCCTGGATTTAACCATGTTTGTGCTCATGCTGCAGCCCCCCAACAAAGTGATTCAAGCTGCCAAGGGCACATGAGTTGCTCATCTGCCACCCTTCAGGTCACCACCATTTGCTCATGGGATCTCAGGGGATCTGGACAGCTTTTAGCTCTCTCTCCTTTTCCAAATTTTACCCTAGAGAGAGTCTGTAGGTCAGTTATCAGCATGTGCAATACATCTGGTATAGCAAAATGGCTGAAAAACCTGGGACAGAGGGACACAGGGAGCAGGACACCTGCTCTAAACTGAAGGTTTGACTCTGAATACTGCTGAATTGCAAATAAACTAATTAACAAATCCAAATACGATACAGCCACTACTGGATGACCAAATAGCCATGAAGGTGACTAAAGGAGCTCCTTGACTTCACTTGTGATTGGCACATGGACTTGTGGGGGGAGAAAAGCACGGCTCACATAGTCTGCTTCCTGACCAGAAAATCCACACTACTGCAAAAAAATTTCTACCACTAGTTTAAAGTGTTCCAGGACTGTTCTGGAAGGGCACATGTTATATAATTTTGCACTGCAGAAGTAGAGCTAAGTCAGCTTTAAATAGTAACCATTTCAAACAGTGTCTTCACAGACCATTTTAACAGTGTTATTTTCACGGCAAATAATGTCTGCATTCATAATTACAGTAGCAAGTTCAAGACTTCTGGAAAATGAGGGTGAAAAGATAGAATAAAAGATTGCATGTGGGGAAATGAGATTGGGAGAGTTACTCAAGCACTGAAGTAATAATATATTCTTACATTAAGCTGAATAATTTCCTAGTTCCTATCTTAATACGTAGAATAGGGAATTCTGTGTCCCTAATGTACTGATTTGGTCAGAAAAATCACCCACGCTGTCTTATACAAAACACTGAAGCAGACAGAACTAATTTCCATTAGCACTCACATTTTTCCCCCAAAGCATCTACTTACCATTAATGTAACTGCTCTACATTGTCCTCTTATTGTCCTGGATATGAACAAATCATTAGCCTTATTTTATTAATGAGGTCTAGCTAACAATATTCCCAAACTAGCTGTGCTCTCATATCTTGCAATATTACAGATAGGTGCATTCCATACTTTTATTTTTGTACCAGGAAATCTGGAAGTTGCAGTGAGGTGATTGTGTAGCCTTCCTTGACAAATGAGACCTGTTCCAGGCAAAGCTGGAAGGAAAAAGTCAGGTTTGGTTTCTGATTCATTTTTTCTTAAGCGCTGGAAATTTTGCTCATTTCACAGCTATGACTGTGCATTTGCAGTAGATAGCACCCTTTATCTTAAGCATTGTAGTGAAAGGGCTCGAGCATCCTTGAGCACTGGTAGGTGCTCCTGGTCCCTGTTACAAAGAGCAGTATTGGGAGCTGTTGTACCTTGACACGTGGGGATCAGCAGCAGGAGAAGGAGCTCTGCACCAGTGCTGGTTATTTAGCTGTGGTTTCACATGGGAGAAGGAAGAATGGCAGGGTCTTCCTATGCCCTCACTACCTCTCTTCCCATGTCAGGCATTCAAACTTCTTCAGGGATGCATGGAGGCAGGCAGATGTGCACAACCTTCTCTCTGCAGAGCTGGGCAATGGCGAACTTGATCTGGACCAGAAACTGCACAAATATATACATTTGTATAATGAGGGCTCAGTGTTGGACTTCTCTAACTTTATGAGCCTGGAGCCAGCGTTTCTTTCGGGCCACAGGCAGAGTAGCTTGCCTCTGCCCATACCTGCCCACAGAGACAGATCAAGTGTGCTTAATAAAAGAGTCAACCTTGTTCTCTTTCAGATCAATCATAGCAATAAGATGTAAGCAGAGGGAATACCAGATGTCCCTACTACAGTTCCTGGATTTCTCCTTTAAAATGATGTTATTTCCTTCCCATTTTAACCACCATCCATGGCTGATCAAGCCATGGGACAGTCCCAGCAAGCAGGACATCAGCAGGACATCAGCGGGCATGGCTCCTCAGCTGCCCAGCCCACACCCAGTCCCAGCAGCTGGGACACAGCTGTAGTTCAAGCTGACAGCCCACAGAAGGAGTTAAACCACCTCCCCTGGCCTTGCTGCCCCTCTGGGCTAACAGAGCAAAGGACAGGAGACCCAGGGGCTTTCTTTTGCTCAGTCATCAGTATGGCAACAAGTGCACCAAGGGAGCGACCATGATGAGCAAAACTGCAGGCCTACTACAGTCCTCTTGCAGCCAGACATTTGCTTCGTGGCATTTTTCTTCATTTTTGTCATCTGTTTATTTAAGGGATCTCTTATGCTGCTGGCTGTGAGGGAAGACAGAAGAAAACCATTAGAAGATATTAGAATGTGTGAGAAAACAATTAGAAGCTAATGTAAGGGAAGGAGAGATATGGAAGAGGAAAAGATGAGAACTGTGGTGGGTAGAAGGTTGAAACTGATGCAAAAAATACATTAGTGGGAAAGCTGCTGCACAGACCACAAAACCCATGCAGGCAATATCTGCTAGTATTTGAGTTAGACTTTGAGATGAAATAGAAAGCCAGGAGTCTTGTATTAACAGCTGTGCTGCTGCGCTTGTCTCTGAAGGTTCTCTACTTGAACTCAGTAACAGGCATATCCTGAGATATTTAATTCTGCCTTTTGGCCTCCAGATTGATTTACCACAATTTCTTCCCCACCTGACTGGGGATAAAGAGATTATCTTAACAAACAAGACTTACCATCACTGTTGCATGGATGAATTTCTCTCTAGCTATTACTCCCTGCTCTTTGCATAATTTTGTGTCACTTTTTGACCTGAGAACAAAGAGCTTTCAGTATATATATATTTCTGCCTTTTCACTGTGTTTTGGAAAATTATCATTGCTGCTATTTGCTTGAGCTATGGTTATACACACTCACAGGGGATTGCATACCTAATTCCCATAATGAGCAAATGGTCCCTCTTGCCTCACTCACTCCACAAATCCAGATACTCTCGAGAATGGTGCTATATAAATACCTAGATAGATAAATCAGAAAGATATTTCTTTTCTCCATGCTCTGATAGGAAGGAATCTGGGAGTGTGCATTCCTCAGTAGTTGCTCTTTATTTTTATAATAAAGTATCTTTTCTACCACTCCAGCAAGAGAAAATGAGAGATATCTGGTGCCAATGAACTCTTGTACTTGCTTAGAATGCTACAGTGCTATTGTTTTTAATATTTAAAGCTGCAATGTTGCCATGTGACTTGGGAAATAGCTTTTTGTGTTTAAATATTTCATGGCTTGTTGGAGTCCAAGTAGAAGAAGAATTTCTTTAGTATGTTAGAGGCCTATCCTGACTCGAAAAGTTTTTTGTTAACCCTTGAATTTGTAAAAAATTGCTACATACTGCAGAAATTTTATAAGCATAATTTGATTCATTCAGGGATCATGAAGACCTGGAAAACAACATCTTTGTATTTTCACTTTTGTATGAACCTGTGTTAATCTTCTCAATATGCTTTTCTCTGTTGGAGAAAATATTTCATTTAATATTGGAGCTCTAGTTTAATATTTCATCATTTGGCTTCTAAAAATATGTTTCCTTATAAATCATTTTCTCATTGCAGACTTCCAAAACTAGTTAGTATCAAAAACAAAACCTTCAATTTAATTGACTTTTTAATTTCCATTCATTTCTTTGGTGCTTGAGTACACATTTAGTTCACTTTTTAGAACAGGATTGTGTGATTTTCCCTAGGCAAAATTAACTTCAGAACAACAAATGTGCAAATTCTTCTGATTTCAACTAATAATTGCTGAAATGTGTTGTATCCTTGTATCCTGGAACTGTGTGTTTGTGCACTGATGGTTCTGATGGTGAGATCAGAATAAGACAGAGGTTGAAAAAATTCATTCCTGGTATCAGGGATGAAACAAATTGATTTGAGTCAGTTCCTGAATTATGGCAATTTTCTGCATGTTCTCCTGGCCTCTCAATGGTTTTTATTCCAAATAAAGTAAATATTATCCTCATCTGGGAGGAGAAAATAACCATCTGCTTTGCACAGAGATCCTGAATGGTAGGCTTATTGTGAAACTGAGGAAGAGAGCAGTATAGAGTAACACCTTGGGAACATTTGGGAATGGTGACAGCACAGCAGGGTGCATATAAATATTTAGGTGTAATAAACACAAGCTCTTCAAATGCTTGGAAAAGAATCAAACTATTCTCATGAGATTCTCCAAGTTACAGAAATATTTGCTTAGAATGTTAACATTAATGAGTATTTTAGGGTAAACCGTAATTAACATGTTTAGAGATGGAAAAAAATGTATGGAGGATAATCATCCTGCTCACAAACACATTTGTTTGTTCTTTACATTAAAAGTTAATGATGTGTGCTGGCAAGCAGAATGAAGCACAGATGATGGTTTGAAAGCACCCATGCCAGATGTTCAGTCAATATTTGGCCTAGTTTTATTTCCACACTCCATTATTCCCATATCACTCCCAAATGCTGACTGCAAGGCTGGCCTTAGGGCTACTGTTGCAGGACTATTCTTCCCTGCTGCTCCTCTCCTGCTCCAGCAGCAGCAGCAGCAGAGAGGCACTCACCCTCCACTGGTGGCCCATTTCAAGCTGCAGCTTTGGCTATCTCAGCCCACAGTTTTAGGTGACCCCAAAATTCACAAGTGAAAAAGAGATTCTTTACTTGCTCACCCAACCCAGCTCACGAGAGCACCTCAGAGAGGACCTGGATGCTACAAGACTTTTGAGTGTGATGTTAACACCTCCCTGGCACTGGGACTTGCAGCTCTGAACTGAGTGCATTTGCTGTCTCAATGACAGGCATCTCACAGTGCAATTATTGCAGACAATGCAACAAGGAGAAACCCATGACCCAAAAACCAGAGAGGCAAAACCCAAAACCTTTCAGCATTACTCTTGCCAATTTCTGGGCATATAATTTATTATTTCCTTAAGCATGATGAAGATACCTGCTTTCAGTTCACAGCCACAGTATTAGTACACTGATGTAGAATGTGAGAAATCATGCTCAATTTTCTTTTCTGCTCCAGGGGATGTGAATCAAGATTTGCACAAAGACATGGCCACCATGTTATTCTGGAATGAATGTATGGGAAATTACTCCTGCTGCTTGATCATGCTTGGATAAATTAAAAATTATTTTGATTAGAAAGGAAGTGACTCTCACAACAACTTTATATTCCCATGCTTACAGCAGAGAGGAAAATCCGGAGTCAGCCGTGTTCCAATAATACTTGTGATACAGTTAAAATGCATTTGAGGATGCACTGGAAGAGGGAAAGGTGAAGTCCCTGTCTTTTTGTGACCCAGATGAATGTCCCAGTTGATAGACTTCAAAGTCAGGCTTTGCTGTCTTTAACCACTGGGCATCACTGGGCTGATACAGCAACAATCAGAGGGATTTACAAGGGCAGTTGTGTCTGAGCAGCCCACCCAGCAAATGCAGGACCCTGCCCACTAACTCCATGGTAGGAGAAGTGGTGTTTAGCCCAAACAGAAATGCCTGCAGCCCCTGCCAGAGGGATGTGTTGGGTATGGGAACAGGGCCTGTGGCAGCTGTCATGGCACAGGTCCCCTGCACTGCCTGGCAGGACAAGGGGCACTCATCCAGTGCCCAGGACAGAGCCTGGGGAGGTTAGACACCCCCGTGCCTGGCACCACCAGGATTGCACTCTAGGACTTGATTACAACAGGTGAAGTTGTCAGATTAAAAGATGGGAAATGAGAGGGTGTGGAAGGTGCAAAAATGAGGGGCAGCTGCTTTGGCAGGGGCTGTAAGGAGCAAGGATGAGGGATTGTAAACCTGAGGCACTTCTAAGAAACTCCACACAGCAGAAAGGTCCATTCTTTTCTTCTGCCTGTTTCCTGCCTCTTTGGGAGCTGCATGTGAACCCAGTGGTACCACTGGTACAAGGTTGTGCACTGGGAGACCCCTGGGGGGATATTGCTGCCGAGTGGAGCAGCAGCTCCTCATTTCCACCAGGTTATCAAGTGCCCAATGGAAAAGGCTGTGCCTGAAATTTCAGATGATCTCAGAAAAAGTATGAGCCAAACACATACATCTGAGAGTAATATTTGGCCTGTTGTGCTTTGATCCTTCAGTGAATATTGAATTTTAACTATTAAAAATACATGAAAAGTATTCAACAGCAATCAAACATCACCTTCACCACAAAAAATAAACCTTCCCCAGTTTTGTTGCTTTCTTGAAGTCATAAGTATATTAGACTATGTGCTGAATTCCCCCTTGTAAAAGAGCTGAAATTTTGCATTTTGCTAATAATCCTCTTCACGGTAGGAACTGCAGAAATTAATATATTTCCAGAGGTTATCCGGAAGTCCAAGTCCAAAGGCATTAGTCATACTACAGAAATGGCAAGCATCATTAGCCTTTAGTTAAATATATCAGGTAAAATGACAGTTTACAAAACAAGGGAGTAATGGCCTGCAGTTAAAACTGGCACAGAGTAGCAAGTCACATACAAGGCAAAACTTTGTGAAACAACAATGACTGTCTAAAAAGTGACTGTGCACACAGCAGGTTTTAATTCCTGATCAAATTGTTTTGGTGATGGTCTGTCTGCATGTGCCAACATTATTTTTGGTTAGTCCAGTTGCCACATGTGGAGTTCTCCCCAAGGAAACCCTGAAACAGGTCATTATGCAGAATGCAGAGAGTCCTGGGAAATTCAGGTTCATACATCTCATCCTTTCGTTTAAGCTCTTTTGAAGGGCCCAGCTGTGTTCTTGCCCGTCCAAACAAAATATCTAGTAGGACCACCATGGCTGCTCCATGGGAGAAGTTAAGCTGGAAATTTGAAGAGCTCAGGTGGAAAGGATGAATAGAAGATACAGGACAAAAATTTGTAATTGCCTTTAATTATTCATAGATAATTCATTGGAGGAATAACATTTCCTGATTTGAAAGTATGGATTTATTTTAGCAGTCTCTGAGTAGCTGAAAATGACTACATTAGAAACTTGAAAAAATAGCCTTTGGTACTTTTCCAGAGGAGATTTTTTCAAGATCTGAACAATTTCACAGGAAAATTGAAGTCCATTTCTGATATCTTGATGACCTAAATGCAAATCAAATTAAACCAATTTGTTCATAGTTTTAAATATTACTTCCCAAAATGAAACAAATGTTGAAAATGGGATTGTACTGGGGACAGAAGTTTCATTTTTCAAACATACATGCTAAGAACTATAAACTAAAGTGAAATTAGATAGTCTGCTTTTATTGAGACTCCCCCAAAGTAACACAATACAAATAGACTCAGTGGTAGAGCTGGTCTAGAATAATTTGATGAAATGTTTTTGATCTGAAAGTGATAGCTCTAAGCTGAAGAGTTTTATGTGAAGTCATCTAAGAAGAATTTGAAGTAAAATGAAGTCCAAGGCACATCAGAAAACTGCCAGGCTCCATACTAAACTGTCTCATGGTTTGCCCAAAGGACAAACTTCAATCTGTGGCTTGGCTGCTTCATGATGAGAAATTCCTCATCCCAAATACTCCTGGGCTTCCAGGCTTCTACTCCTACCACAGTCCCACCGCAACGCTGCTCATGAGACACTGAGTCCCAAAAACTGCATCTCCTGATCAAGCCCAGCATGACCCTGCTTTGTATCAGTGAGGATATCCATGGCAAGTAGGAAAAATGTGGCTGCTTCTCCTCTGAGCCCTCAGGAGGTGATAGTTTCCCCTGAGCTCAGGGTCTTTGATTCCTAAAACACCAGCTTCATTTCTCACTCTCTGGCTTACCCCAGAGGGGATCATTTGGTGTTTGGGATTTACAATGAAATAGAAGTCCTGAGTTTAAAATGGCTTTACCTCATGGTCTCAGGGAAGAAATGAAATCCCACAGAAGGATGCCACACCCAGAGGAGTTGCTGCCTGTTTCCCAGTCTTCCATTCCAGGAATTTCCATCTTTCCAGAGTCAGGAACTGAGATTTTTCTTCTTCAAACTGAGAGCTATAAATATCAGCTTAACAGAGAGCAACAATAGATCACTCTCTACATATCTATTCATGTCCATGGTAATTGTCTTGTAGATTTATTGAAGCCTCGCAGTGTTACAAGCAGTGAATCAAAGTTCACTACAAAGACCACCAAACACTGCAAGAATTACATTGCCAAAGTGACTCATCTGTATTTCACGCAGTCAACATTAAATTTTTCTTTGCCATTATAATAGCAAACATTGCTGGATAGTGATAACAGCAAGTCCAGGGGGTCTAGGACTGGACACAGATGTGCTTGTGGTGGGGAACCTGTGTTAGCTGCAACTGTACTTTAAACTGATTAATCTTGCAATTGGTTTGAACCTGATTTTGCATTAGATTTCCTTTCTCATAATTATCAAGTAAACTAAAATAATTGTCCCCTTGTGCAAAAATATCCATTAAAGCTGAAATAAACCAAGCAGTATTTGTGGT
Organism: Fringilla coelebs; assembly: GCF_963513975.1. Taxonomy (NCBI): domain Eukaryota; kingdom Metazoa; phylum Chordata; class Aves; order Passeriformes; family Fringillidae; genus Fringilla; species Fringilla coelebs. The sequence goes on from NC_140028.1 coordinate 130,382,317, forward strand.
ATTAGTCATAATAATACAGCAGGTGTTTTTGTTCTCTACTAACAAAAAAAAATTCTCTATTCCCTTTCACCCTATGCCAACTTCCATAGCTCCATTTGTAATTGACCATTGTTGCTGTTTGCTACCCATGAGAATAAAGTATTTGCTATAGATAGCTTTACTTTGACTTAATGTAGGCCTGGACAAAATAAGATTTCCTGATAAATGTACATAGATGTGAAAAAATACACAGGTAAAAAAAGACTGTGACAGACATGAAAGCAAAACTCATGGATCATATTAGATTTACTTACAATTAAATCTGGAATTTGCACGTGGGTGGTAATTTATTTGAGGGTCAATGAAGCGAATCCCTTACCAAACACCTGCTAGGAATATCTAGCCTAAAATTCACAGTTTTCCATCTGGAGGGAATAAAAAAGGGTGGGAAGCAGGCAGCAGGCCTAGATAGCCCACACAGACAGATTTCAGAGAAATCAAATGGTATCAGTTGGAAAACCTGGAGCTGGGACTCTGTAGAGGTCCAAGGCTGCTGGTGGTGATCTCTGGGAGCAGAGGAGTAGGGAGGAGCTGAAGTCTTTCAGCAGATGTACTGGCACATTCACCATAGCACTGCAGAATCTTATTGAGGGAAAAATATTTATCTCTGGCTCTCTGTTAGAGTAGCTGAAACTTTCTGATTGTAAAATATTTCCTTGGTGGGCAAATTGCCCACTTGTTCTGCTTTTCTGACCTTCCACATGGTTTGCCCAGTACAGTCTGCACAAAAGTCCCATAAAATTGGATGCATGGTGCCAGACAATGATTTGCCATCATTTTTATGAAAACTACCTCAATTTGGCTGCTGCTGTGGCAATGCAAAGCAGAAAGTAATCTATTCATGAACACCTGTATTCATCCACAATACTTATCTTTGATGGCTTGGTACCAATAATTTAGCAAGTGCCATATTCTGACATTCTCTCCAGAAGTTCAGACTGTCTCAATGGTGTGGCAGCACCAGTAATATAAAGTACACTGACTTTCTCTCTAGAGCAGCATTATTTATGCATGACATGGAATAATGCCTAACAGGAGCAATGAAAGGAAGAAAAGTGCAATGAGCTAGTGTGTATATGATATGACCTTGTTAACATTTCACTGCAGCATAATCTTTTTGTACTTTCAAGCATGATAAGTTAATGCATGCCACTGTGAGACACATTGGAACTGACAGATAGACATGCATTTTAAAAACCCAGCTCAGCAACTGTCACTTTACCACTACACAAAGTGTATGAGGGACTGAAGAATGATGAAGGAGAAACCTTGAGAAGTAACAATAAAAATCCTGGCTTGTATTCCTCAGAATACATGTAAATACCCTGCAGCTTCCATCTGCAGAATTTGATGAGAATAATCTAAACGAGAAATGTATATTGTGACGAAGAACTGAGAGTTTAATTGGAATTGTGAATGTTGGCATGAAAGGCTGCCAATTGCTTGTGAATCTGAGGACTTGGTACCTTCGTAGAAAGCACGCAGACAGGGCTGCAGAAGCTGGTCTTGGAAAAGGTTATATAGCTCAAGCTGTGTGCATGTGTAATGCAGGATCCCTCTTAGGAATAAACCTGAAAAGAATGAATGGCATGTAAATAGGACACACACTTTTAAACCCTATCACTGCATAAGCTTGTTTAGATTGGGGATTTTGAAACTAGCAAAGCATTTTCTTCCCAAACACCACTTATGTGACAAAGGAACTTGACTAAGTGGGAAATTGTGAGCTGTCAAGTGGATGTTGGATGACATAACACAAATGTCTGGTATTAGTTGCTTGATCCATAATATACCCCTGTTAGTTCAGGATAAAAAACTGAAAAACACAGATAAATCTTTCACATCAAATATTTTACTGACAGGCAGCAGTCCTGCTGCATACATTTGGGATAATTCTGACACCTGAGAATCTTTGACAAAACCTCTTGACCTTTATGTAGCAGAATGAAGATCTAGATTTCTTTTTTTGTGATGAGAAAAATACTGTTCCAGAAAACAAGTAGTGCAGTCCTGAATGTGCTCTTCCTCCGCAGCAGCACCTCTTTCTTTCAGTCCCACCATAATGTACTAATTGAAAAGCAATAAAGGTTTTTTATAAAATCCAAACAACGGCCTCAATTGGGGCCATACCTCAATTGTGTAGACTGCATTTGCCAGGGAAGACTTCTTTTGTGAAGGCTACCTGCTTTGATGTAAATTTGAAATAGTTTGAAAACCCATTCATTGTCTTGGTTCTGCTCAAGAGCAACTCCATTGCCAGAAGGCCCAGCTGTTCTGTCAACAGCTGTATTATATGATACCTCCTCTATGGGATGTTTCTTCCAGTCCTTTACTTGTGTTTCTCATTCTGCAACATTAAAAAATGCAGTTCTTCCTCTTTGAATCATTAGAATGTTCTTACTAGATCACATATAAAACATTAGGTCATGACTGAGGTTCTGGTGTAGAGTTGGAGTTTTTTCCTAAATTTTATAGCATTTAGGTAGTGGTGGAGGAAATTGGTTGTAACATGATATTTAAAGATAACTGTACAACTCCTGAAAGATGAACAGGTAACTTTCTAAATAAACTACTGTGGCCCTGAGGGAGACCTGGAGTTCTTATATACACGCTAAGGATATAAAATTCTCCTGAAAAAAACCTCACCAAACAAATTTTCTTCATTTTCTTTCGAAAATAAAAAAAAAATTAGGAATTATTGAAATACATGTAGTAATAATTTTATTTTGTTTTAATGATGCAGAGTACACCAATAGTTCCCACGTGTGGAGAAAATACAAAAATATACTTTAAAAAAAATGAAATTAGATTGAGGACAGTACTTTACAGGGAGGTTTTCTACCCATAAAAAAAAGTAATTTTCCCTGACAGTTCCTCTATGAAACAGACCAGTGGGAAAATAAACTGGAGAGTATTGCCATATTGTCTTGTAAACTAAAGGAAATGTTAACCATACAGGTCTGAAATAGCAGGTATCTTGAGCTCTAGCACAAAACCCCCATATTTCTAAATTAAAAGCTTGAAAATGTACATGACATCCCCATACATGCATTCACAGTAATGTAATACATGCAGTGAAGTATTATATGTTAACAATAAATTTGGCTCCAAAAATATTGGAATTATAGTTGCCATAACATTGGAAAGTTTAGTTAGAGAATAAATGCACTGGAAATACCTAATCATTTCACTGGGAGTACTGTTCATTGTTGAATGTGGTTTAAACCACTGAAATGAAACAGTAAATGCAGCAATAAAGTAAATCAGTAATAACATCTTTTTAGACATTATTCCATCCTTTTCTCTATTTTTATTCTAAAAGAAACAATTTCCTGTAATTTTTCTTATTTCTTTCTCAAGGGTCTAGTTTTTCCATCCCAAGCCTTCCAAAGGGATTGAAGGAAGGACTAAGGAGGATGTCTTTCGGAAAGTCTTCAAACTCCTTTCCATGACCATAAATCATGGAAGAAAATTTGTTGAGGAATCTGATGACATACACTGTTTTCACAGCAGGAGTCATATCTTTCAGCCAGGCTTGGATTGAAAGAAAATAAGAGGGAAAGGGAAAAAAGAGGAGGAAGGCATAGCACTGGATCTAGCTCATCTGTGAACTGCATGTGTTTTGGTTGTCCCTCTATCAGGAGACCAGAAATGAGGGAAATGTAAACTTCAGATATGGATCTGGATCTTTCCTGTCTCTTTGGTATCCGTGTCAATGTTTGCTTGTAGTCGCATTACAGAGAGATGAATCTGCTGTAAAATAGAGATTCCAAATGGAAAATTCCCAGACTCCATGGTGATGTCCTCCTGTGTTTGGCTTTGAACTGCGAACCTGAATCCACATTTGACCTTTAAAAGAATTTGGGATAGTCTTTTCTTTAATTTTTTTTCTGACTTTGGAGGGTGTGTCCCTCCCCATTACAATCACAGCTGCAACCAGAGCACTTTGTCTGATTGGCTTTTATACAGCCAGATGCATTTTTATGAAACCATGATGGACATACTTTCTAATAACAAGGGGAAGGCTGGCTTTTCTTTCAAGTAGTCCTCAAATAATCCCCAATTGTAATACAACATAAAGATTTTTCTTTTTATCTCATTAACTGTATTAATTCCAAGACCATTAACAAAATTTAAAAAAAAAAAGCCTTTAAGAAAGAATTTTCACAAAAATGGTGGCTTCCAAAAATGGCAGAGATACATTAGTAAAAAGAAACAAGCATTTGGCCTCTATAAATATTTTCAAGTTTCTCATCATCATCATTATTATTACTCTCAGCTCAGTAAAGTCAGTATACCAAAGCAGTGATAAATGTTAATAATTGTTTCTACACTCCATTGAGTGTTTTGTTTTAAGATTGTGTATCACCAGTGATGGATAAAGCTCTAGAGGTTTGGACATGAGGTTGTTCATAAAAGCAACTTGTAGTTCATATCTCTATCTGTTTTATCCTGAGATTGGAACCAGACTAAACAATACAGTTATCTCCCTGGGGAGACTGAGAGGTGTGTGTGCTTTCAGAATAGAGCAGCTAGGTTAAAAAAATGGCACTGATATCTAAATAATCTCTGGGATTCATTTCTGCAAAATTAAAAGCAGCATTCATTTTCCATATTTTCATTTTAGAGCAATTCTGTGCCAAACCTGCCTTAATCTCTTAAACTGAGCAATGTTTTGATGGAATCATGAAACATAAGTTCTTTCCACTTTATTCATCCCCTTTCAATTCTCCAAGTCGTTCTCTGCATCCAGTTGCCTTGAAAACAATCCCTGTCTTCAGCAGCATCTTTCATCTCCAGCACTGCCCCTCTTGCCATCCAGGGTGTCTATTGCCATTTCATTTTTGCCTCTTCTCAATGACTTCCCTGCCATATGATGCTGAGCTCTACCCAAAACTCAGGGGAGTGGGACTTAATTTTAGACAGAGGCCAGGGAAGTTAATTTTAAATTCAGATCCAAATCTGCAGTTTCCTGTGTCTTTGGCCTTTTTTGATACAGCTTTCCAGCTTTGGCACTCCCATGCTTATTTCATACTCACATTCCCCAGTGTGTGGGAGTGCTGTTGTTTGGGTCAGAGAACTGGAATTCCGGAGTCAGGAACTCATATTCTCCTAAATTACTCCCTTCATGGCCTTTACGACTAGCTGTTAACTTGTTTATTTCAATGACACTGACATAGGGTGTTTCTCTTTTTTAATGCCAACTTGACACATAGTTGACATAATTGTTGGAAGCTCTGTTTATCTAATTTAGAAAGCAATATTACTTTGAAGCTATGAAAATTGTCACAGTTTCTTAGTTTGGCCTCTGTGAAAATGAAGCATATTAATTCAAGAGCAACTTTCAAAAATTAGGTGCTAATGCATCCAAATTATCCATCATCTACCTAAACAAAAGACGTATTTACTGACCTCACAGAATGGAGTTTGGGTGCTTTTTCTTGCAGACCCAGCTGCCTTCCCAACCTTCTTATCTTCCTGGCATCCAGATGCTCTATTCTTCCCGTCACCAGGAGGGTTGTCAAAGGTCACAGCCTGCGGATCACTGAACTAGATTAGCTTTGCAAATTGCTACAGCCCTAAACCCTCTCATCCAAGATAACAGCAAAATGGCCCTAACTTAGTTAACAATTTTTTTACCAGATTATTTCTATCTCCAAAAATGCAGTTATCGCATCTTTTAGTGCACTTACTGCATCCTTCAAATTTGACAAAGCACTGCATGCTATTTTACAGTAGCTCAGGAACAAGCCTGCATTAGACACAGCAAGTTCTCCACTTCTTTTACTTAGGCAAAGACCTTCATCAGAATTATTTTCCCTGTTTATAGCATGAAGTATTGATTCAAACCATCACTGTAGAGAAATACAAACATTCTCTCAGACAGTGCTGGAATTTGGCTCTAAAAATGTACTGGGAAGGCAGAGATAAAATTTTTATTCAAGGCAGTCTCTGTGCTACACATTAAACCAAGAATCTGAGTTTTCCTTTCAGAAGCTCCCAGAGGTGTTATTGTCAAATTCACTGTCAAACCAGGACACATGAATTTGGGGTTTTAATTTTGATTCTTTTATGGGTTTGCTTTTTTTTTTCCAGATCTAATTTACATTTCATTCTACACATGTCTTCTTAAAAGATTGAAGTGCTCATATGCTGTACAAATTTAGGTTTCCACACCCATTCCTACGTTTTCCATTTTAGGAGGCACATTATAACATATGAAATCAGTTTTTCACAGAGCCAATAGTAACAGAGGTACATATTTCAGCAGATTAATAATTCTCTTTACTGCAAATCTCATGAATTCTTCTCCTTCTTTTCCTTATGCCCTCATGATTTTAAAGTCTACCCAGTGATTTCAGTGATCAAGTCACATTTATACAATTATATGCTTCAAAGATATTTTAAAAAGAAAATTAAACAAACAAGCAAAAAAAAAAAAAGAATTGGCAACATGAACAATTTCCTCTTTAATAACTACCATAACCATTAAAAAACCCACAAAACTTTCTAATTTAAAGTGGAAAACTTGGTGGTATCCACCATCACTATTATCACCACCACAAAAAACAAGAACAGGAACCAGAAGTGGTGCATGATTGGTGCATGATCAGTCAGCTCCACAAAAGAGCGTTGTTTTGGGATCACAGTTGGTTTGGGTTTCCTGTCCCTAACTTTAGCATCCTGAATGCTATGTGTTTGCTCTGAATTGGTCACACAGGATTTCTCAGCAGGCAACCTCTCATTTTGAATTGATGAGCCTAGATCACCCTCTGGAACTGGCTGTGTCTTTCCAAAGGTCTCAGAGGGACCTACGTGACTGATTTAGAATAAATGTGCCCATGTTTTCCTAATGATGGAACTCTATTATTACCATGTATGTAATGCACATCCATTTGTGCATGAGTTTTGCTGTACACATGCATAAACATACACATACAAATGCATTCAAGTAAATATGTATCTTTTTATATATTATAAACAAATTCCACAATCTAGATACACCGAAGCTGGGGTAATGAAATATAAACACACAGTTTGCTTTCCTACAACCAAACTTTAAATTATCTAAATTGAAAACAAAGATGCATGTGTTTGTTCCTTGCCATTCAACCCAATCTGGCCCAGACAAAATTATTTACTACTAAAGGTCACCGTGCCCATGCAACAATACAAACGTGCCCAGGTAGCAATTTAACTGTAGCAGAACAAAGCTAAAGCAGTGCTGTGGCCAGGGAGAAGCCACACATATCCTGCAAGCCAACCCTTGAAGTGGGAATCAAAAATGTTCAAGCCACCTTACATACAATTACTGAAGAAATTCACATCTTTTATCAGCATTTTGCTTTGTAAACCAAGAAACCTTGAATCAAAACAATGAAGCATTTCCCCACCTAGTCCTTTAAAGGAATCTAAGCAAAGAAACCCATAAACTTAGCAAAATGTACAATTTTTTCTAAACCTCCCCTGAAATCCCTTAAAGATACTGATTTGAAAAAATGATGAAGAAAATGTTCAGTTAAATGTATTAGTAAATTATTGTACCAAAACCAGTACCCTTATCATTATATAGCAGCTATGGAGTAGAGCATGTGATCTGGTATGTATATATGATACCATATGGTGTGATTATTTACCTATCCATGTGAAATATGGATTGTGCAAAACATTCAAAGCTGGTACAGCTAAGGCTTGGAGCCCAAGCAGAGCTGATAGGACAGTGTGGCATGTATGTTTTTCTCCTGGCACCTGAACACAGATGGTAGCTCTTTTTACAGGCTACCCGCCTCAGGAATTCCTCCTTCATGCTGTTTTTATTTTGGTGGGTTTTCAAAGGCTATATTTCTTCTTTGGTACCATAAGAACAAGAAAATAACAGTCTGAGGCTGCTGTTATTAGAGTTTCTAAAGAACAAAAATAACATATATAGATGAAAAGGCTATTCCATTTTATTTTTCAAATACTTGGAAATGAAGATAATGACCTTGCTTAGCTTTTTTCAGTGCAACAGTTATTTCATTGCAGTGAGCAGTGTAATTCCACAGAGGTTGAATCTCCTCTTATGAATGAAACATTGATACGCAGGGTTGTATTTTTATCACATCACCATACCCTTGTTTTATTTTCATTTTTATGGAGTTCTAGTAGTGCTGGGTGCTAGTACATGAGTGTGCCTATACTTCTCTTTTGTTATCCCTCCACTTTTCTGGTCCTGCTTTTTCAGCATTCCTGCAGGATCTCTCATGAGAGGCACAGTGAGCAAGGTGGGCAACACACACCTTCCCATGGCAATGCTCATCAGTGCACAGCAGGACCAAAAATGGTTTATGTGGATTATGTGCTACTCCTTCATTTCAGCAGATTTTCATTTGAATTGCAACATTTTGCCTATTTTCAGATAAAAAATACAGCACCAAAAATGGCTGTGATTTTTGTTATTTTGTATTTCAACACTATATAGGATATGGATCACCAAAGATTAACGTTATCAACAAAAAAAATCAGAACAGTCATAAAAGCTATCTAGAAAGATAAACAGCAATGTTCTTCTCACAGAGCTGGCATCACATTAGCTGACAACACTCTGTCAGAAACTCTTATGTCCCAAGGACAGCATCCTTTCTGAATCATTATTGCCATGCACTACTTATAATTTCTTTAAAAGGTGGGGAACTGGAATAGAAAAGAAATCCTGGCAGAAGCACAAGGATTTCTTAGATGGAGTCCACCCACTGAGATGTTTGTGGAAGCAGCTGTAGGCAGAAAAATTATTCAAGTGGGATCTGAAAATGATTCTCAGAAGGAGTGAAGCAACATAAGCACTCAGCTCATTTCCACCTTTGCACTGTATTTAAAAGAAAAGAATAAATGCTGCACTTTTACCAGAAAGAAAATGTGTTGGGAAACCCTCAGTATTCCTCATCAATCTATTTTGGAAGTATTTTGGTATTAGGAACACTGATAAAGTGATTAAAGAAGGCACTTTATTTTCTCATCAAAGTAACTTACCTGCTACTGTAGACAGCCATACCATTACACTGCATGAATACAGCTCTCAAAAAGTAACTCCAAACCGTGGTTTTAGGCCCCAGTAACTTCCTAGAAGTCCAGCTGAGGCTCTTGCTCCTTTCATTGCCAGACCTTTTTGTGTCCAATTTGAATGTATCCACACGGTTTATATCCACGTGTCGCAGTGTCCTTCACAAGAAACATCCTTTTGCTCCTGGGGACGTGCTTAGAGAAATAAATGGTGCCTTCTCCAAGACTTTCCTTTGCAACATAAAACTAGCAAAGTCCTTTTAAGTTCTGTCACGTGATGGGGTTTCTATTCTCTGAGTATTGTCCTAGTCTTTGCTTTCACCTATTCCTGTCTGAGTTCACCTTTCGGTGGTAGATCTAATTGAGACTGCTCTAACTGTGCCCCATGTAATCAATAGCTCTTTAAACCACAAAACATACCATAAATCCGTGTTAATACTTTAAAAAATAAACCCCAAAAAATGGCCCAGCATCAGCAAGGTATCAGGAGAAGCACAAGGACATGCAATATTCCTATTTTTTAAAATTCAGATTAATGGGTCACCAAATATTTAAACCTTATTCGATGACAAAGTAACTAGCTAATTTTTCAGCCAAAAGACATGACTGATCTCAGCATGCAGCTAAACATATCAGTTTCTTAATGGTATTATAGAAAAGAAAATTTGATAGGGATGGGACTTGTGGGAGTGATTACTCTAAGCTGAGAAACTGCATTAGCTTTAATAGTACTGTGATAAATCCATAATAAAAGAACAAATTATTATTTGTAGTTTTTGCACTCTCCAGTCCCTGAAGCCTTTAGACAAAGAAAGAAATCTGTGTCCCTGCCCATCCTGTTCTCCACAGACACAGGAGGAGTCCAGGATCCCTGCCAGTCTTGTCCTACTCTTCCTTTCTGCTTTTCTAAAACACTTTATGTACATAAATTTTTGCCTAACATTTTGTATTGTGCTATGTTTTTGGGGTTTTTTTAAATGTAAAAAAATACCTACCCTGGAGTTGGAAGAGAAAGCTGTGAGACAGTTCAGTATTTATCCCCATTCAAATGTGGCTGTGTGTTCTGGAGGATGCCAGGTGCTTCAAACACTGCCAAACATATGGCAGGGCTGCGGCGCAGCCGCCTTCGACGGGGAGCTGAGCTAATGGCCCCACATGCATTTCATTTCAAAATATGGACAACTATTCAATCAAAATGAATTTTGTCATCTTGGGCAAAACCACATTCAGCCTGTGTTGAGAGACTTGAAAGGACGCTCCGCTGCCCATATTTTATAACAATGACTCATTCAGCTGCTATAGTCCCAGGCAGATACAGTACAATGCTATTCCTCGCCTGCTCCTCTTCTTTCAGCTGTAACTTTTCCTCTGCTATGCACAAAACTCTGTGGTTGTCAAGAAGGTCTTGTTAGCACCTGCTTTAGGGGCTAGCTACTTATAGACAAGGCTTTGCAATTTCATACTCTTTTCCCCCTCTAACTCTGACCCTTTTTCTCTGAGTATGAACACATATCTCATCTTTACCTTGCAGCTACAGGACAGGAAAGCAGCTACAGTTACAGATCTGTATGATACAACCTTTTTCCTGATTTGTCTGATGAAAAATGTATAGGCAAGTAGAAAACATTATTATCCCAAAGCAATTTGTATCCAAAAGCATAACAACCCTACCGACCCCAGCAGAGGCGGCAGATAATTCAGCTGTAATATTTTTGTTTAAAAAAGGGATTTACCTTCTATCATGGTTTCCTAGACTGGTTTCAATGCTCATTAAAAGAATTGGTTCAAAAAAAAAGCTGTATGAAATCCTGCACCAAGCAAACAATGAACCTCCTCCCTAAAAAAAACCAAACAAAAAAATAATTGGCAGAAGTAAGCATATAAAATTAGCTGTGGGGCTCGTTAGAAAGACATGCTGCATTTCAGGGATAAGACTAACTTAGATATTAAAGGCATGAGGCAATTTTAGAGGTAATGCTCAAATTAAATGAAAATAATTTTTTGTAAAAATAAAAAAACATAAATAATCAAACATCCAGTGCCAGGCTTCTTTCATATCAGAATATGAAATTTCCCCCAATTTAGCAGGAAAAAAAAAAGGGAGGAAACAATAATTTTGTGTTGCTCACAAAGAAACAAATCTGTATATAAAAAATATACTACCTCCTTCTATTGCTCCCTCACCTCCTGCCTGTGCTGGGTGGGCGAGCTCCAGACTTTACATGCTGGGCTCTGTGTAGCATCACCCAGATGGGGACACACCTCTCCCCATCCAGCCAAAACCATCCCTTTGCTGGTGACACTTCTCCTAGCCCTTGTCCCCTGTGGGTCTGCACCCGCTGTGACAGCCACCCTCGCCACAACTGCCCAAACCTGCAGAGCAAAGCTATGGTGGCTTGGGGGTCACAGGGCTCCCCAGAAGGTGAGGCTGGATTTCTTTAAATGGCTCTCCATTTGATTCTTGTTGGGGTGGAGGGGGTGAAAGGAGGAGCTAAGGGTAGATTATTCTAGCTAAATAATCAGCAGACTGAAGTTAGTGGCTAGACCACAGGTATTTGGAGACTGTAAACGTGGTGTATGCACTGACTGACTGAAATAGCTTCTCAACAGCTGTAAGCTATTATATAGACACTGGGCTCTTCCATCCTTTATTAACAGCAACTGAAAAAATTACTCAAATTCGGTTTTGTCTTATGCACCGCATTATGAAAAAATAATGAAAATATATTCACCTATAGATTGTTGCAGCATTTCTAAAGACATGGTGTCATAAAAATGCAAAATAAAAATTGCATAAAATGTAATTAAACTGGGCTAGAGCTTATTTAAAGTGCTATTTTTTAAAGCTCTATGAACTATTTTAAGGAGGCCCAAAAGCAGGGAATTTGTATCTACCTGCATATGCATAGTTCTTACTTGCAATCAGAGTGAAACATCTGAATTATCATTACTACGCTTACGGCCAGTGAATGTGGCTGTTTGTCAGCTTGTATGTGTTCTCAGGGAAGATATCCTCCTGATTAAGGACTGAAGGTCACTTGTGGAAAGGTCAGTGAACATCTTGTTCTGATTCAAAGATGGAGAGAGACAAGCTCCTGTGCATCACGTCCGACTGTGTTCATTGTGTGTGCGAATGGGAACAGCTGGGCATTGTTCAACAATCATCCTTATGGGCACAGGCTATGTCACAGCAGCTAAGCAGCCTCTAAGGTCCTCCAGTGTGAATATATGCACCTTTATAGAAGCAGATCACTAAATAAAACAGGTGACAGTCTTTTCTTATGCAATTAAACCAGCCAGGTATGTGCTCCCACTTGGGAACAGAACATGTTTTGAAAAAAAATGGATGAAGGAAAGAAAATTCTGCTAAAGGCATGAAAGTTGTACAGTGTCTGTCCTGTATAATGAGTGAAAGAAAGAATTTCTTCTGTTTAAGTATAACAAATAAAATACAAAGCAGACTCATAGGTTATGGGAACATATTCCCAAACTGATGAGCAGAGACAAGCTGAACTCCTGGCCAGCCAAGAGATGCAAAAACCCTAATGAGTAGTAAAATGGAGTCTTACAGTTTTTTGAATGGGACTGAGAGGTAGACTGAGAAGAAGTTTAAACTTGTGATGAGTCCTTTTGTCATTTGTATTCAAAAGGAGGCATTTGTTCATTGTGTTCATTTGCGCCCCAGCTATGTAATCTCATGCCTCACATTTTTCTTGGCCTTTATAAAGACCTTTTATTCCTTTCTTCCCACCAATTTCACTGCTGTGATTTTTTTGGCTCCCATCTGGAGTATCAGAGATAGATCTCAACCAGAGACAGGACAGGATATGTTGGTGATTCTACTGAAATATAAATATCTTGAGTGCCTTTGAGGTATACCCAGAAGATTATTATACCTGCCACTTGACAGATCTGGGGTGGCAAAGGAATTTTCCCCAAAATCAGATTTTTGGGGTGATTGAATTATCTACCTTCATCTGTAGGATAATGTGGTAGAATGGTTAGGATCATCTGACAAATAACTAACATCATAGCTGCTAATGAAAACTGAAATCAGCAGTGAAAAACCTTGATCCCCTCAGCTGTCTCTGTGATGTATAACAATGCCTTTGGACTTCTTGCTATAGATCTGCAAGTTGTCACAGGCAAGATTTTTGTGGCTCCCTTGTGGCTGAGCATCTATTAAGTGGTCAAATGCAGTAAAGAGTACCTGGGCTTAGTGATCTTTTCAGTTCACATTCACATAGTAATTCTACTTTTTGCATGTACTAGGCCTGCTAAGCAAAAGAGAGAAAGGTAAGTGATGTCCCACTGTAAGGGCATCGTGAAGTGGCAGATTTTCAGCATCAGTTTCCAGATGAATGGCCTGGTGGTTTTCACTGGAATCTGAGGGTATGACTGTGTGTCTAGCACTACTAGGACAGATCTGCTGAATTACCAATAAAAATGTGTTCTCTTGTTCTGAGGCTGTAAAATTCCTATGTATTTGTTTCGCAAATAATTCTATCTCAATGTGTCTTAAACATCTTATTAAAAAAATTATTCTGCTATTATCATTTAATCCAATGTGTTATGAATATGACATTTGACAGCTATAGCTGAAAATTCCAGCTGCCTTTCTGGATTAAGAGCATAAAGTTTTACAGCCGTATGTGGCAAGCCACTAGGGTCAGCAAAAAGGAGCCTGAATTTCCTATGCAGATCAGGAAAGCTGCTGATGAATTGTTATTCTTCCCCTTAGCAGAGCTCCCAAGAGACCAAATGATCTGAATTATCTCCTCATCACTAGCAGATCTGTCTCTCAGGGGAAAGGTCAAAAATAAGACATGGCAAGGAGTAGGGGCAAAGGGTTGAGCTTGCTTTGAAGTCTTCAGCCCAGCGTGACAACACAAAATGCAGGCGTGAGGGGCTGGCTGAAGGGCTATTCTGATTCCCACTCCAGAGAATTCCTCATGCAAATCTCCACAGGAAGACATTTTGTTAAGTGGTGTGGATGGAAAAGCTAAAGGAGGTGCTTGGCAGCAATGGCTTCTTTGGAAGTCAGGGAGGAGAAGGCAGACAGACAAGTGACCAGGCAGCCACTGGCCACTGCCCAGAGGTTGCTGTTCTCCACGCAAACATCCTCTACCATCGAGCCCATGACACAGCGGGTACCCAAAGCTTATCTGTGGTAAGCCAGGAGAAAAACAAGAGTGAGAAAGCCAGGGAAGGAGTTTCTCACCCAGGTGGTAGAGAGCAGATTCCCAACACTAACATTTCCTAGTGACAGCTCTGGGCTTCAAAGTCCCCTAGATATGGCACAGGACTTCATTTTACTGTGTAAACTTCAAACAAAGAGACTGTTGCTATCCCAAAGTTTTCCTGAGTAGTAATTTAATCTGAGTAATTTCCTCCAGGCAATTTAAACTTTATTCTCAATAAATCAGACTAGTAAAATAAGAATAATACAGAAGGTACAGAGCTAATTTCATTTATTTATTTTGAAGTAGTGCCAGAGGATCTATTTAGGACTTGAGGCTTCTTACAATCAGGTGTGGATGAGAGATATGTCACAAAACTAGGACCCGGATCAATTTCTGTTGATTTTGCTCTCTGTTCATGCTATTATACCATAGAATATATGAAATGCTGTTTAAATAGTTAAATACTCTAGACTTTTGAGTTAGAAAAATGCGAGTTTGTGATGAGGACTGAAAAAATATCAGATCAGGAAATGTAACTCTTCCTCTAAACACTCAAATAGCTTTCTTTTTCTGAAAAGCTGCCAGTGAAGCCATCCTAAGTGGTTTTAAAATTATTTTGAGAAACACAACTGCAATGTATTAAAATGGATATTAGACATGAAAGATCATTCAACTCCAAAAAGGACAGCTTTTGTTCAGTTTTGATGAATATTTAGCTAAAATGCACCAAAAAAGCACAGAAGTCCTGCTCTTTTTCTTCAACTGTTTTCTGGCAAAGACCAGGTGAAACATGAAACCCAGGCAAGAAATGAGGACTGTAAAGAAGCAAGAAGAAAGGTAGGAAACAGTGGATGTCTTACATGAGGCATATGCTCTCCTGTTGCTTCTTTACTGAAGAGAAGGAAAGGGTATTTAAGCAGCTTCACCCTACCCTGACTTCTGGGCTTAGTCTGAGGTAGCACAGTATTTTTCAAATATTTTCTAGGGGTGTGGATGTCAGTCCTGAGCATGTGACTTCCAGAACCATTTTCTTCTCAAACAGCTCTTCCCAGCTGGGGAAGCAAGTATTAAGCTGGAATGTGCCAGCCCTGGGCTGCTGAGGATGCCAAGGGCCAGGCAATGTCCAAACACTGACCTTCACCTCGTCCAAGAGGCTCCCAAGCCTTCTCATCTCACACTGAAAAATCCTCACTCACAGCACCTGCAACTGGGGATTAATTTACAGAATAGCTTTCTTTAATTTTGATAAAAATTCAGTTGGCAGGAACCACTTTTCTCACTACCAAGACTTCCTCTTCTATTTCATGAAGTATGTCAGCGGCCCACAGTTAATTACAGCAGGCATTCTAAGGCTAGGGATGAAGTGAGGAGTGCAGAAGCAGCCATGGGAATTCGGGGGAGCAATACTAATTGAACTATCCCAATTGTAAGCACAGAAGGGATAAGGAGAGGCCCAGCCCCTGGATCCAAAGGCAGGCTGCTGATGCTATCCCCATTGTGGCAGATGTTTGTCTGAGCAGTCCTTAGGAGGCTTGCTTACAGAGATCCTGCAGTCTGCTTCTGCAGCCTTGTTCCTGAATTTATCTGTCTGATGGTGAGAAACAGACACTTCAGTGCCTGGCACTAGAGTTTAACACCTTCCTTTTGAAAAACTAAATTTATAAACAACTAAGCAATCTCCTCCCTAATAAGGAGTGCTTAATGAAAGATGAGATTCACATTCTTTTAACTGTTCCTCGCTTTCTTTTTCCTTCTGTCACTCTCCTCCAATAGAGCAGGAATTGTGATATGAACAAAGCAAACACCAAGCAGAGCCTCTGACTGGATGCTTTCTCTGCCCAATGGTTTTAAACCTCTACTTTTCCAGGAAGTGTAATTTTACCAAGCACCTTGTAAATCAAAGGAATATGGACCCCTCAGCAGTGAAGTGGTTGATTTGTCAGGGAGATAACAGTGGGAATGTAATTTCTATCAGTAAGGCTGATTCAACCTTTTCTCTTCATGAAGATTTTGATGGATTATGTGAGACCAAGTAGAGTAAATGTACACACCATTACATTAATGCAGTAAGATGTTCTTTGGCAGCTTATCCCTAAGTACATTCACAGGACTACTAGGGTGCTAGCAGTGTTGCCCCAGTCTAGAGAACTCATGTTGACAGTAAAATGGAGATATCACAAACTGTTGAAGAAGTGTTACTTGAGTGGAACACACCACTGTCCAGGGATATGACTGCTTTTTATTTACTCTAATACTTCTACTGAGAGGAAATTAGATAGTCAACATTTTGCTGAAGATACTGCATTTGCAGCTTAAGGAAAATGCATCTCCCTTCCAGGAGGGGATGCTTTGCTACATTCATTGATCTTTAATCAGATGCAGAGGTATAAGGAAAGTATAGATCTGACCAAGGGAGAGCTTGTTACTCTTCAAACAAAACAAAATCCAACGAGAGGTTTCTGCCTTCTGCAACCAGAAAGCAGACTGCAGAAATAACAAGGCATTGCTGTGGCTCATTGCATCAATAACCATTTCCCATGATATCTGAGCTGCTTGTTGGGTATATCTATTTTCTCCTGTCTTATATTTAGTTTGTGAGAAGTCTGGGAGTGAAACCATCTTCTCTTTGAATAGGAGATATCAAGTTCTGAGTGGGCTAATTGCTACTTATATAAGTATAATAATATAAATAACAGACAATAACAATCACCATATAATGACTGAATATTGGGAATGGTAGGGCATAGTGGTCCCTCTGGTAGCAACTGATGTTATATCAAAACTGGGTAACCATCATCTACCGCTGAAAGGAGCAGAAAAGGCTATGTCCTGTATTTATACTGGTTGGGGTACTGTCCAGTTTATCTGTGAAGACAGGCTTGCAGACTCTTGAAATATAATTTGGGAGATTACTGGATCAGTTCTTCCCAGTGGATGTAAAGCAATGAAGACTGATGAGAGACAAAGGGAGAAGGATTTGTTCACTGAAGAACATAAGTTCCAAATTAAACACCAGAAAATATGAAGCTCAAAGAAGGGCTTGAGGAAGTAAGGGGGTACAGAAGCAGAGATAAAGGAAAATAAAGGGATATTGTAAAAGAAGCAGAGCTGTGTGTTGGAGTGCATGTTGCTGGGCATGGAAATGAGAGGAGATGTCGTCATTCTGCTTTCTGTGCACTGAATCTTTAAACATAGATGAATGTCTTTCCTTGCTGTGGAGGCAGCTCCAAGGCAGCTGCTGTCTTGTGTTTCAGTGCAGATGCAAAATAGTACTAGAGCAAGATGGTTTCCTCCTCTTGGCTGACCAGCAACTTCTTTTTAATTATTTGATTTTCATTCTCTGTGGGGTTTTTTGGTTTGGTTGTTTGTTTGGTTGGTTTTGATTTTTTTTTTTTTAAGTTGCCTTTCTACAGGAAACGAAAGCAGTCTGGTCTGGAAGATAAAAGCAATATATACTGTAAACTGAAAAATTCATTTTTGTGGGGATTACTGATAGCATAGCAGTGCTGGGCACCTACTGCCAGCCAGTAAACCATCCCTGCTATCAGATGGCACCAGGGTTGTTGTCCCCACCCAGGGACACAGGATCTCATGACATGTGGTGTCAGTGACATGGGCACCCATGTTGCAGCGCACCACACACCTCCAGCTTTCTCCTGTCCCAATTTGGATTATTTCCATCACTACCCAGACTCAAAATTGTCAGAATTAAAACATGCCATTCGTAGTCAGTTCAGCACATCACGCCCTCAAGTGCAGTCAGGATGACTCATAGTGAAGTTTTCTTGTCCAGCTCTTATATTGAGAGCCATAAATCAGTGGGGTCACAGTCTCAGCTTTTGCCTCCTTGTCCCCATAATATTTCCACCTGCACATCATATGCCTTAACACACAGTACACATACACGCCCCATGTCTTTCTGAAAGTCTCTGCACTTTGAATAATGACATGCAAATAGGGTCACCATACCACAGACCTTTAACTAGCATTAAATTCCTTAAATATCACTTGTAGTAGAAGATCCTAAGGGTTATTCTAATTCCTCTGTGAATTTATCCCACAGCTCAAATTCATGCATTTTTTTCCTAAATATGCCATAGTAGTCACAGTGCACTTTTATCTGCTTACCTTATAGTGATGGAGACAGGACAAAACTCACAGTGCTAAATTCCAACCTGAGTTCAACCTCTTCTATTCAGTGCAGATGAATGTACAGAGCTGGACACTAACTTTGACTCAAGCATGAGAAATAGAAAAAATGTGTGAAAATATATGTGATTATGTATGAATTACACATATGAAAAATTATGGTAGTGCAAGTCTATCCATCAAGAAAATGACAGCCTATGGAAACTGTAACTTGCAGCCCCCTTTTTTCCCATCAGTGACATGAACTGTTTTGTTAACATTGTCTGACCACTCACTAAATTGACTGCCTATAGAGATTCTCTTCAGATTCATGCTTCCATTAAATGGCTTAAAAATTTTTAGATGCAAGGAATGTACTTGACTAGTGAATTACTTTGGCATGAAGGATCTCTCTGTAACAAAGAATAATGTCTTTTATGCAAGACAGAGAGCTTTTCAGGAAACAGAGTCAATGCTGCAGACATCATTTGAACAGCTGTGTGTTTGACAAGCCCCCTAATCCACTTCCATTAGAAAAATGAAAAAATGAAAAAAATAAAATATAGAGTCTCTAACTTTCCAGAAATGTCCATGTACAGGAAGAGAAAGGAAAACTGGAAATAACACCTTAGTCTTGTTACCTTCTGTCCCCTCAGAAAAATTCTATTGAAAGTATTCAGCTACAGTGGTGTGTAGCATGTAGGAGCTTGAATAGAATTTAAAAGAGTATCTATTAGTGAATGGCACACAAAACCAAAGAAAATGTGTGGCCTTTCAGCCTCTAGGTCACCAGGTCGAGTCCAGCTCACACAAGCAGCGATGGTGGTCATTGTCATTTGAGGGCTCCATGGTCAAGACGACATTGGCTTCTGAGCCATGAGCTGTGACATTAGAGCTCTTGTTCCTCACCAGGAGACGAAGACATGACATTGCTTCTACTATCATTTAAAATTCATTTCAATGTTCATTTAAATTCAAATCACATTAATATTTGAGGATAATAATTATCCTGGTAACTGCATGTACATCTTGAATGCTGCACTACCTTCCATATTATGATCTTTACTGCTAAACAAAGGCACAGTAAAAATGCATATCACTTAACAATTTCTTTTCATTGGTGCAAACAGTCATGCATGATATAAACTAGTGGAAAATCAGACCATGCCTGTAATAAAAATTCTCAATCAATTGAAAGAATTTTGGTACATTTACCTTTAAATAGAAACTTGTCTGCCCTCTTTCTGCATTATCGAGAAAACTCTTCTCCAAAAGAACTAGAAGGGTATGGGCATATAATGCTCCCTTTTGAGAGGAACAATCTTAAAATACTTACTCATTTTTGCTTGCTATTCTCTCCTACCCTAGGAGTTTTATACCATGGAGTATTTTAACAGGGATTATGAAAGTATGTGAGGAGGGAAATTCTTTTTCTTCACATGTGAGAGACCAAGTGAACAAAGACTATACTGTTCTTTCTAAAATTAAAACTGTCCTCAACTACCTGCACTCAGGAATACTATTGTAATACTGGGACTCTATCCATCTTCCCTCTGACAATGACCTTGTCTGTAGTGTTTTATGCTGCAAAATTTTAGCAGCACTCACTTGATAGACACTTTGCCTTACAACAGTTTTCTTGGCACTGATTCCCATCCTCCTACCCCTACATTTTGAAAACGTGTTTAGCAATTTATTCTTGAATCCATCTGTGACAGTGCTTAAATATGGATTTTTGTCATGAGTAAAAAGCATTATGGTTGCAGTCAATTTTAAATTTTCCCAGTGAAACTACATTTTTTCAACAGGAGACTCGGTGTGAGGGGGAAATGGAGGTAGATAATTTTTATTTAAAGAAAGCTTCATTGTGCAAATGATGGAATTCACACCTTAAAATGAAGGCTTGAAAGCTGGGATAGACAGACTTGAAGACTGAACCCAAATCCTCTGGCAGAATCCATCAGGTACTTCAGCACTCCCATCAGTTTTGCCACCACCAGTTTGGATATTTACAGGATCCTAAACTACACTGGAGCAATGGTGCTCAGAAGCAGCAAAGAGGAGTCAGAAGTCTGGCCCTTGAGGAGGTTTGAAGATATGCTGCCTACGTGCTGCGCTAGACAGAGCATCAAAGTGCCCCGCAAGAAACTCTGCATCCTTTCAGCCACCCTGGAGGTGATAGCATTAAGCTCCAGTGGGACAAATCCATAATGAATCTGCTCAGCAACATGAGTAAGGGCTCCACAATTCTGCCCTATATTTTTGTTTCTGGAAGCCATTTTTTTAAATCTGTAAATTTGTAGATGAGGAAATTAAATGCTAAATTTTACATCCTCCCCCACTCAGATTGCAAGGCTCATCTAATGCACGTTTGTGTAGAGTCTGATTCCCCTGCTAAATGTTTCTATTCTCCACCCAATTTGGCAGCTAGTGAGCAGTGCACAAAATAAATTTAATTGATTTGAACAGGTATTAAAACAGATTATCATCTACACAGTTTTGGAAAGCAGACACTGTGTGTTAGCAGACACTATGTGTTAGCCAAACAGATGATGCAAAGTATAATGATTTACAAAGGGTTTCAGAGAGCTGGGTATTAGCAGACAGTAGATCACATTAGACAGCTAAAGAATTTCAGATTTATCCATCAAATGACAAGGAAGATCCAAACTTAATCACGAGATGATTTAAATATCCAGGAATGATTTTTTTTAAACATCCTATTAGGAATCATCTTCATGCAAAAGCTCTTGATTTACCTATTCCTGAAAACCATATGCATGATGAAATGCATCCATTTCCATTGCAGGCCAGAACTTTCCATCCATGAACCAACTGCAAATAAAAACCTCACCCAGAACACAGAACTGAGCATATTCATGCAGCACAAGCTAGATATCTCTGCTGAAAATCCATGGCAGCCCACTGTCTGGAGGAAAATATTGACATACTGGCATATGGCTGACAAACGTGCAATGCATATATGTACATGCATATAGATATAGATGATATAGATATAGATATAGATATAGATATAGATATAGATGATATAGATATAGATGATATAGATATAGATATAGATATAGATATAGATATAGATATAGACATAGATATAGACATAGATATAGATATAGATATAGATATAGATATAGATATAGATATAGATATAGATTAGATATAGATATAGATATAGATATAGATATAGATATAGATATAGATATAGATATAGATATAGATATAGATAGATATATGCAATGCAATTTCTGCTTCCAGCCTGCAATTAATAAAGGAGAACTCAAGGAGGACACATTAGCAGTCATCCCCTCTCTTGGAAAGGTTGCTGTCCAGAATATTTGGGAATGCTGTTACCTGCTTTGTTGGCCCCCTCTGCTGCCCCTGCTCATGGTGGGGTGTGACATGGGGATGTCAGGATGCCTTCACCTTGTGCCACCACTCTGACTGACTGCAGCAATGGGCAGTGGTGGATGCCCAGGGATGAGCATAAAGCCATGACATGAATGCAGCAATCTCAGTGCAGCAGGCACAGTGACTGCTGTTATTTTACAATAAATTAAATTGGGGAATGAAAATGAAAAACCTTGCCTGAAGAAAAAGGAAGCAAGTTGTGGAGTTGTTGTGTGAAGGGACACCCTTTTGCCCATGTAAGGAGAGATTGTTTTTCCAAGGGCACAGGATGCCTTTACACAATCAGGGCTATAGAACTTGCAAAAGAAATTGCATAGCAGTTATTTAATCAAACATCTATGACAGATTAATTAGAAATTAGTTAATGGAGATAGGTATGAGATTTGAAATTTGTTTCTCTTTGTTCTACAACCCAGGAGACCACTCATTTTTAATGCCTCCTCAATGTATGAAATCACTGTAGTGTCCTTTACGCTGCTTCAGGAATTTTGAAGGCTGGAAAAATACTCTTCTTGTGTAATAAACTCATAGCTGGACTGAAGTTTTCCCCTTCTACAGTAAAAACAAAGCCAGACTGTTCTCCTTATCCAGCAATGACCAGTGCAGAGCTCTGACCAAAACCCTGTTGTTTCTGCTGATTTTGAAACATGTCTTTTAGGAACAAGGGTAAACTCCACTGAAACTCTCCTCTGAGTCTGACATGACTGCACAATTACGGACATTGTAGCTTCTAGACTTTGATCCAGAAAAATACAAGTGCCTGACTTCAAGGGGGATTTTCATACACTTAATGTTAGCTGCTTACATGCTTTGTTGCACAGAAATCTGAGCAACAAGGTGTTAGCAATAATTATTGTTGTCTGAAAACACGCAAAGAACATTCAGGAAAGGCTGAGTTTAGTATTCAAGTGCTGAATAATCCAAAAGATTATGCTATCATATAATAAAATCAGAAAGAAAAAAAAAAAAAAGCAGGCACTTTCTGGCAACATTCTGAAATATATTATTCAGTTCTAGAAAGGTATCAGAATTTATTTCATAGTTATAGAATGGATTTTATAGCTACATAGAATTTTCCATCACTGAAAACCTCAAAGGACTTTATAAACCAGGACTGAATTTTATCTCCTGGTTATAGGATACATACAGCTGCTGTTTTCAACGCTGGTCCCATTTCTTATAAGCATCTCTTTGGAACAAAAGTCAAGTTGCTGCCTTTGCAAAGTATCATCTGAAGTATCATATGCAAGTCCAGTGAGGTCCCCTCCCATCTCTGCCCTAATCTTCCTACCTGTGTATTACTGTCTACATGTTTCCTTCTTAGCTAGTGGAATAAAGAAAACCTGATCAAATTTTAAAGGGCAAAATACTGAATGTATGAATCAAAAGAATAAAATTAAGATTGATTGCAGTAGACTCAGACTTCATCTAGAGATGTTAGTGGTATTAGTTTTAAAAATCAGTGAAGTAAGAATGATTTAAAAATCTTGTCAAATAAAACCGAATAGTGACATAAAACATTTCCACTGAAATTGGAAAATAACATATTAATATCTAGTACCTCATTTCTGAAAAAAATATCATATAATCTTCAGTGGCTCCAGTTTTAAAGGTGACCTATTCTTCTTTTACCATAAATTTTTTCAGCAACAGTAGCCCTGCCTCTGTGGGCAGAGATGTTTGTAGTTTTGTAATGGCTAAAGTGCACATACAGCTTTGTCAGGACAATGTAATTACACCAAACACCTGATCCAGCCAAATGATGATAAAATACATGACTGAAATGGAGGTTCCCTTCCTCCTGGGAAATCAAACACCCACTGAGGTGTTGCTGCAGGTAAATACGTCTTAGAGGCTTTTCTGTCTCATTGTTCACCCACCTATTTGCCCTTACTGAAGAAGGATTTAATGAGTGAGAATTTAAAGTATTTTTTGGACACTGGGCAACACAGACCGGTCTGATGTTGTTTTTCTGAAGTTAGTTGGCACTGTGGATCTCTAAATAAATATAAAGTCATTCACAATCAAACAGGCAAGAAAGAAATGACAAGTGTTTTGACAGTGCTCAAAATACTTTGAGGTATTTTTAGAATATTTCTGAGTCGTATTAGCTTAACCTGTAATAGAATATAAATGAGCCCATATGGCAGAGATGTAATTATGTTCCATGTGAGAAATCCCTGTGGTAGATTTGGGGGAAAAAAACCTCACTACATGTGCCTTCTGGAGGGCACGATTTACACATGATTACCTACTCATTTGCATTGAGAAGAATATGAAGTAACACAATGCTAACAACACGGTAATGAAAAGGGCAAGCAAAGACTCCAGATCCCTGGGGGTGCTGATCCCTCTGACTGACATCCAGTTAGGAGCAGGGAATTCGTCCCTTTAGGGAGTACATTTTATGGAGCGATCTTTGATTATGTGGGCACAGTAATCACAAGTCTTAATTATCATTACTGTGAGAGAATGGGCTACAAATCTCCAGGGAATGTCTCTGTCACAGATACTTTGCTGGCGAATGCTGAAAATTAGTGTTTTCCCAAGGATCATTTTCATTCCAAGCTGATATTTAGCTGAAGTTTCTTTGACTACTAGTCATGAAACATTAAATATAGATTAGAGGCAGAGAGATGTTGAAAGTTAAAATTCACCGGAGGTGCACACCCGTGCACTTGAGAGACAGCTCCAAATGCTGTCCAGATGTTGTAGCAACAAGGCTGAGGGCTCCCAAGCTGCAGCACAGCCACAACAGAGGAGAAAGTGGATGTTTAGCATTCCACTGGCCTTCTGTTTAGTTTACTTGTAGTGCATTAATTTAGCAGAAAGTCCTAACAGCCTGTTAGCAGTAGATGTTACCGAGTGTACACTATCCTGAAAGAATGAAGAAATTCTTTTATAGCAATAAAGGGAGCAATTCAAAGCATGTAATTGATTTTCCACATTTTCAAACTGTGATAAGACTAAGCTTTAGCAGCAGAAACATATGTTTGCAGTTTTGTCAATGTTCTTCAACGAATCAAAAAAAAAAAAAAAAGGAACCTATAACTTATTGGTTAGATCGTTAACATGCATTGGGATTTTCGGTGGCTATCGAAGCATTTTCCAAGGGCATGTCATCTTCTAAACAGACTCAGAGGTAGCAGGGATTGCTTTTTGCCACAGGACATATTTTTGTGATTATCTAAAATCATTCTTTTCCATTAGGAACACCACAGAAGAACATCAAGGCTTTTTAGGCTAGCTACTGTCACGTTCGTGTGCTTTCCTTACATCATTTTCAGTCTGGGGGGGCAGAGAGGCAGCAGGGCAGGGCTCATTTTGCTCACCCGTGCAGCAGTCCCAACTAACTACTGCACACTGTGGTGGCTGACAGCCAGGCTGCTGCCCCCAGCCTTCACACCAGTAGTTAGGGGGCTCTCTGAGCCACCCCATGAACATCCCTGATGACACGCACCAGAGGAACTCAGAGCAGAACCATCCAAACAAATTTTCAGAAAGGTTTTTGGGTTCTCCTGAAAGAAGACAGCACAGAGTGCAAGAACCTTGAAGAGGTCACCTAGTAAGGCTTGGAAAACAGGCCACCTACCTGTCATCAGAAACTTTTCAATTTCAGATTTCTTCCCATCTTACATTAAGAGCTACTTCAGATGCTTAACAGTTTCTTTGTGAAAAAAAGAGTGGGCATATCCTCAGAATAACCTATTTATCAGGATATACAAGGGAGATATAGAAAATTTGAGTCCTATTCTACTCTGTTGGCCTTTGAGCAGACATGTGGAGCTGAAACTTCAGTCTGCTAAGCCTGAACTGCAGAGAGATTCCCACTGCATTTCAATAAATAATTGTGGAGAGCGATACAGGCTGAGATGGTGACACTCATCAGGACCCACTGGAGAACAGCAAAGTTTCCAATAACTGAGGTAGCTGTGGTGGAGAAAAGAACAGAGGTTCATGTCCCCACATGTCATTTGCCTCAATTCTTCTGTTGGAAGACTCGCCAAAGTGAGAAGGAAACAGCTTGGAGAGATGCCTGCCCACAGCCAGGAGGGAAGAGGGTGTTTGCAGCATGGGGGCAAGGAAACCATCTTCTGGCATGGTGAGGAGTTGGCAAGGCTGACTGAGAATCAAACAGGGCAACAGTAGGGCAGGGGGGAAAAATCCCTCAAAGGCTAGAAGCAAGCTCATTCATGTTTGCTCCCTCAGGACAGCACAGAGCATCCCCCACAGAGCATGACTTCATAGCTTTGAAACTAGGTAAGCAAGCTTCAGAGAATAGGAAATGGGAATGCATCATTTTTGAGAAACCAATCTCTTTTTTACAAAACTGAAGTCTAAAGGTTTGAATTTGGGAAACAATGGGAGTAAATACCTGAGTTTGTCACCATCTCATTACCGTTGGGTTTCAGGTAGCAGCAGATGATCTTGTTTCGCTTTTCATGGGCAAACATAGGCAGCAGAGATCAGCATCTGAACTGAGGCAGAGGCTGTGGTTGTGGAAAGGGGAAAGGGGACAGTAGAGACAAAGAGTCTGTCTGAGCCTCCACAGGAGAGATGGCTCTTCTGCATCACTGCTGCACACCACTGTGGGTGATGCATCTGGAGTACCATGCCCTTCTACCACCGAGAGTTCTTAGAACATCTGAAGTGTGTTGAATGGCTGAGCAACATGCTTGCTGCTCCCTCTGCCAAAGGATCCAGCATCTTTGTAGAGTCACAAGGCTTTTCATCTACAAAGCAATAAAACCATAAGGGCAAAATAGGGGTGAACTCATTCTCTTATTTAATATGACAGCACGGAAGAAACAGAAAACCAAACAAAATCGCCAATGGTTGTTCTATCCCACCCCTCCTCCATATGTGTCTCCTCCTTTTCAAACACTGTGCTCAGGGAAAACAAAGAAGGAACGTGGTTCCCTCAGAGGCTTAGAGGAGCTATGTGCAGTGCCCCGCCAGGCACTGCTGTTTACATGGAGACATGATCAGTGGCTGCACACACCAGCTCTGCTCCACATCTCTGCAAATACTTGTGCAAGGTGCAAAGAAATACCATGGGCTGTGCAAGGCTCCCATTATGGAGATGATGGGAATGGAGGGTACTCAGCTACAAGTATACCCAAACCCTTCTCAGCTATTTCTGGTTTCTACTCTAAATTTGCACATAAGAACTCCAAACAAGCAGAGCTCTCAAGCAACAATAGGATAGGAACAAGCTCAACAGATAGGAACTTTATTTTGACTGCTTTCTAGCCTACTTTTTTGTTTTGTTTTGTTTTGTTGTAGTTTGGAAAATAATTTTTTAAAAAGAGAAAGAAAAAAGGGAAAAGATACAGGAACCGTGTGTGCTTCATTGCAAATGCTGCTCATGTAATTCTCTTTGAAGTGTGCAGCAAAACTCCTTTGTAGGTTAATGAGAACAGGATCAGGCCCTCCGCAGTGAACTTGTGCTGAGAGCAGATAAGATCTTGAATCATTCAGAGCCAAGCATGTTATTTGTGCAACATGGGCAGGCTGAGTCAATCTCTGAATATTTTTAATGGGTGTCAACGTGAAGTGTTAATTCCACAAATTAAGTTGTTTTGCAGTTTGCCTGTGCCTGCTCTCCGGGCTGCCTTCACAAATGGTACACATCCACTTATTGGCTGCGAGGGAAAAGCTATTTCCAGAACTGCTGCAAGAAAACAACACTTCCGAGAAAATACAACATGTGACTTTTATAAAGAATTGTAAAACTAAATGATAGTAGAAAATCCTGCTAGACATTCAGACTGTCAGCACACACAGAAGTAAAAGTAACCCAATTTCAAACAGAGATTATTTCCTGGTTTTTTTAAGGACCCTAAAATCCAAACAAGTATTTGGTAACTGATCATTTTGGAGAAACTCATCTCTTTTTTTTAAAGAACAGAGTACTGAGGTACTGAAGTACCCAGATGCTTAGATAATGTCTGCCCCTGGATAATACCTACATAACCTTTGTAAATAGGGTCAGAAAAACACTGAGAACATTTTGAATTCTGATGAAACTAACTATAAACAACTTCTGGATGAAAAATCTTCATTTTTGACTTTTCCCTTTTCTGTTCCCAGGATCTCCATGCACTTCCTAATGCATCTTGAAGCCAAGATGAAATTACAGCCCTCAGGAGGCCAACGGGAGGCTCACAATTGCCTGTTGCCTTCAGCAGAGCCAGGATTTTACTCTTACTGTAAAGATATCTTAAAAAACTCTGGGCCCAGCTGCCCACTTCTATGGAAATAGTCAGCTGGAAACATAGCAAAGCCTACCACACAATTTCCTTTCCATTTTCCCCTGCAGGGAGGTTTTTAATCTTGGAGTGCAAAACAGGATCTGGGGAAACCTGTGGAAGCCTTGTGGTTGTCATTTAGAGAAAGCTGGCTCTGGCTGGGCTCCTTGCCCTGCCCTGCTCCCCATCCCAGCATCTCCTCAGCCCCAGGTTTGCAGCCCACTCTGCTTGTCCCTCTTCCATCATGAAACAACGAGGCTTTGTCCTGTTGGGGTTCCAAAACACCTAGACAAGCTGTTTCCCTGCCTCCACCTTCCGTGGCTCCAGGGCATTTGATGGAGGACCTGCCCTTGGTTTCTGCGTCCTCTGGAAAGCCATTCCTTTCCACATCTGAGTTATGGTGCTCTTCAGCTACCACTGGCAAGAGAGGCACAACTCCTGAACAAGTTCCCAGTTCAACATCCCAAACCTGGTCTGTGCAAACAACCATCTCCTAGTGCCTTCCCCTTTTGCAGCCCCTCCTCCTTCTCCTGCCTCTCTTGACCTTTCCTGCCTGCACACCACAGCCAGCTGCCTACCCAGGCCCTGATTTCCATCTCTCTCCCCCATGTCCTCACACCTGGGGAGAGCCCCAACAGAACAACAAGGACTCCAGGCTTAGCAGCGCTCAGCACAGCGCTCCCCATTTGCTGTCACACGTGGGCTGAGAGCTGGTATGTTTCACCACTCCAGAACTGCAAATCTTTGTGTCAGGAAGTGGAGGACACCAAGTTAGGTCATCCCAGTTGCAACGCTTTACTGGAATCGGTTAGAATCCATTTTCTTATAACTGAGCACTGCTTGCTTCTATTAATTTTGTTAACAGTGAAGTGCCCGATCCTACAAAATGCTAAACCTTTAAGCAGGTTGCAAAATTTTCTTTTACTTCCCTCAGAATTAGAATAGCTATTTTCTTAATTAAGAAGTAAATAAATAAACTACTTGGAGTCTTTTAAGAGACAGCTTCATGCTAAGAGGAGACTAATTACCCTCCCCATTCATAGAAAATAAAAGCAAAGCTTTCACCATTACAGAAAAAATAGGTACTGAGAAGTAAACAAGAGTCATTGCAAAATCTGACTTTGTGATGAGCTGGTTTTCCTGCAATTTTTTCATTCATAGAAATATTTTGAGAAACCCACCTTGAGGTGTGTCAGCATTTTTATTATTATTTCCTCTTTAGATGCAGTTGTAGATGAGTAGGCTATAAATGAAACACTCATTTTCCTGAAGGCAATCATAAAGGTGTGTTGCAGCCTTTCCTTCTCAATTTCACATGGAGTGAATTTACCACAATGGGCAGTAATATTTAAATTTGAACAACTGGAAAATTCTTACCTGCCCACTCTGTACTCTCAGTATTAACTCAAGATCACCTCCTTTGGGATAGTATTTGTGCTTGTATTTGAAAGTGAAATGTCATAAATAAACTGTCAAACACCTTGAGAGTAAGTAACTTCTCTGTTTGAACAGCCATGATTTCGTGATGAACATGATGCACACTGCACAGTCAATTCTCAACAATAAATGGGGATCTGACCAAGTTGTATTCTGACAATGGTTGGAGCAAGGAAACTTCCAGAGGAGTTACTTGAGAGTAACAGGCAAGAGAGCAGCAGGATGGGGATGTTGTAATAGCACACACTACCTGTAACTTCCCCCATCAAATGCAGGGATTAAGACCAGCCAGGATAGTCTCCACCCTAAGTAGGTGGGGGGAAAAACAAAAGATGATGCCAGCACATGGCTTGGGCAGCCAATTCAGGACAGCCTCAGCAGTGCTGCTGCCAGTAGGATACTCATGGAGTTTGCAGGTAAAGGCCAACACAACCTCTGAGTGAGAGTGACAGACCAGTGCCCAGTGGAGCTACAGGCACAGAACCACAGGTGGGCAAGGAGCCAGGTGGGGGCTGGCATGTTCTTGTGTTGCTCAAAGGGACTGCACAGTCCTGTGGCTGGCAGTTCTGCCCTTCTGTAGTATTCTGTAGTGGTAGTGGAACTCAAAGTTACCAGTAGCAAAGCAATACTTAACCTGAGCAAGACAACATGAGTAGCCACAGAGCATCTTTGAGCCATACTTTCAGTCTCACAGGTAAACACAGCCAGTGAGACTAACACTGAGTCACAGGATGTAAAACAGTTATACAAACAAGTATGCAACAAAACAGCATCATGTCATCCCCCCTGAGGGATACAGGACATCTTCATTTTTCTTGTGGTCTTTGTCATTAAACTACCCCGTAAATATTTCTAAATTTGTGCTGCAGAAAGTAATTAATATTAGCCAAGATATACTAGAACTTGTCCAAAAACTCCTTCTCTTTCACCCAAAAGGATATTGATACCATGCTGATACCATGAGGACAAATTCCACCAAACTTGCTGCACTTTTGACATAGGGTAGCATTCTGTGTTAGCCTAGAATAACACGTGATTAAATGCTGCAGACCACTAGTAATGCAACTGTCCAAATGACAGCTAATTGCAAATAAAAGTCTATCACTTCAGCACTTATGAAGAAGTTATTTCTAAGACAACCCATCAAAAATACTTTACATGGTGGCTGACAGAAGCCTCCCAATGCAGGTTTTCATCAGTTTAATGGTTATTGTGAAGTTTTCACCTTGGTGAAGCTCAGTCATGCCCAATACTTTTCACACACTGCAACAAAGCTTAGGATACACAGAGTAGGCAAGGCTTGTGGGGACCTCACTTCGTGAGAGGTCGGTCGCTGAATGTGAGTCTGGGTCTTCATGAAGTGTTGTCTGAGTGGAAAACAAGAGTTTATTTACTCAACCTCAAGATAAGCAACTTAATGCTGCTGATTTGAATGCAAACAAGGGCAAGACCTCATGCCTGGAAGACTCTCTGATGTGGTTACACTGGCAGCTTAGAATAAACACGAGTCGGGATCTGAAACACAGTTGTCACGGCCTACAAATTCACATGTTTTAAAGTATTTAATTTTTTTTAAAGCATTGTCTCCAACTAAACTATCAAAGTGGTATTGCTTTTATCTGGAAGATGTTACACTTGCAAGTACATATTGTTTACTAAAGTCTATTTTGCTTATTCACTGAAATCTCTCCCATATGACAGAAGTTACATTTGCTTCTCCATTTAGTGACCTCAAATGACAAGAGGCGCAGAATGAATTTAAGTTGGCATGTATATGCAATTATGCCTTTCCTTTTTTCTTACAGGGCTTATCTAGTCTGCTTTAACACCATCACTGGGTGGTGATGCTGTTTAACCATTCACAAATGAATATGGGGCTCATAATGCTTGCCATGTGTCCAGGACCTAATCCTGGCATGCTTAGTTTGTCCTTAAGAAGCTATTTCACATCTTAAAATGTTTGTAGACTTCTAAAAACTAAACTGTGGAAACCAAGGCCTCAGCTATAAGACAAGTCTTGCTTCCTACCATTTTTAAATTACTACTATTATTGAAGTACTACTATTTCAAAATTGATCAGGAGCTTCATAACAATGCATTTCTCTTTTGTGCTGCAAACAAAGAAACAGTAAAGGGGTCAGTCAAAAGCAAGAAAAACTAGGTTCTCTTTCTCCAAATGAGTGTGAATCATTGTCTAAGCCTTACAGCTCAATTGAACAACAGAGGCAAGAGATTTACAAATATGAAAAACTCTCACAGCTATGGACACAAGAGCAACCGCCTCTTCTAATGGGTCTAAGCACATTACTGACTTGAATTTTTGAATCAACATTTGAAATCAGAATCCATATGATCCATTGACCCCAAGTTTGCACAACATGCAGAGCAATCATGCTCTGGGTCCAGCAATGCAAACAGCAACCAATAAAATCTAGGAGCATTAAAAGGGAGGGTGAGGCTCATATTGAGATTTTGTACAGTACTGCCAGTTATGTAGGGCTGTCATTGGAAACATCTACCAAATAAAATGCAATTCCAGTGTCTGAGTACTAGAGGGTAAATCATGACAAAAACAGAGCTGTGCCTCAGTTTCCTTATTTTTATAGGTAACCGTTTCAATGCTTGATTTAGCACTTCTTCATCTGTCTTGAGTTTTGCTAGCTGGAGCTCCTTCTGAGGCCATGCAGCACTGGAGTGGAAGATTATGTCACACAAATGCAAACTTCTTGCAAGAGTACTCTCAATAATTTTAAAGTGTGTCATGCCAAACTCAGGATTACTTTCTCTGATCAGCTTCAGGGTGCACACCTTTTAAAAAGAACTACAGTGTCAGTCTGGAAGTTGTCTCTCTTGACTGGGATTGGCAAAAGACTTATGAGATGCTAACCCATAGCCTATTTTGAAAAATACTCATCATGTAAATAAACAGCAGTCTCTTCTCATACCTAGTTATCATCCCTTTGAATAACAATTTTTTTAAAAAGTGCAAAGGGATGGCAGCAGAAGGGTGGGCATCATCCAGAGGGCAGATTTGAGCCCCACTACCTTTCAGTCTTGTCTTGCCCCTCAATTGAAGAAAAAACAAAACCAAGCACAACACAAACACACACAAATATGTGCATATACCAGAGATTTTGGACATTACTATATGAACAAACCAGAAATCCTACTCCTTCCCAATAGGATTTGTTATGGAAACAGCATATAATTTCATTCCAATACCACAAATTTGCCACTACAATAAAGAACATTACTGTTACTGAAGGATGAACAGTAAATCAACATCCCCAGCTCTTCAAGCTACAGCCCTCTTCAGGAGAATGGTGATTTTGAGTGTCCCTTCATTCCAGGGTATAAATATATTCCATGAGAGAAGGCAAAGCTGCTGAGTATGGAATGCCTAAACAAGAACTTCAGTCTGAAATACTTTGTTATATCAAGTTTGTTCTTATATTAACCTTGTAAGGGACAAGAGAGGTGAGGAAAACTGCTTCTTTGTATACTGATACTTTCTACTTACTGTATATTGATACTTTCTCTGGCCACCATGGCACATCAATCACCCAGACTACGTTGTAAAAACCCCCATCTAAACCCCCTGGAGCAATGGACAGATTTCCTTTTAACAGTAAACTATTACTGATGTCCCATGCAAAAGATATCTTTGTATCTTATTAATAAAGCATCTGAAATACCATTATGGGTTGAGAAATCAAATATAAAAAGATGGATGAACCACACAGATAGCACCACAGCATTCAGTGATGACTGTGACCGTTGCAAATTACTGCCCTGTGAAAGGTCACAGAAATTGCAACGAAATTTTTATAGCAAACCAAATAGCAAACAAAAAGGCAGGGGTTGCTCTTTCAACAGATTTATGAATATATTGCACTCCCTAATATATTTATTAAAATAATCAAGATTGAACATAAAGCTTTAGTTCTGAAAAAAAAAAATCCAGAGAACTGAAGGGGATCCATATCTGCTGCAAATCATGAACTGTAAATACTGACATTTTACTTCTTGTAGAAAAAAATCCATTATTCATTCCTGAGAAGTATTTTTAAATTTGGTCTTCCCATCTTTACCATAAATTGCAACATCTCTGTTACAAATAAATGTGTTCTCCCACCCATAAATAGATCACATACATTGTTGCAAGAAAACAGATTAGATGAAAGGGCTGAAATGTAATTATACACTGACCAAATAGAATTCCATTTCCAGGAAAGTGAATGGCTTGTACTTCAGGTCATTAGCAGGGTGCTGATCAGCACAATTTTAAATGCCAAAATACCCCCCCCCAAAACAGAAGAGGAAAAAAAAAAACAAAAAAAAAACTTGAGGAGGAAAAAAAAAAAGAGAAAAATGTCCAAATATTTGAGAAAGCAGGAACTATGTTTGTGTAGAACAAATTTTAAAATAATGAGAAAACCCTGCCCCCTTGTCTCACCTTAGAGAAATTCTGTTAATCTTCCCTTACTTCTCTATGGCTGTTTATGCATCATGATTTGAATAAAGTAAACAAGCCAAAAATCATTTGTATCTGCCTCCAGACCTACAGAAAGAAATGTTTTACTAGCTTACAACACTAAAAATCAAAAATCAAGTTTGATAATTAACCAGTCTTTCCTAATAAACCCACACTTACCGAATGGCACTTCAAACAATGAATTATAGAAAAAAAAAAGAAAAAAAAAAGTATTATGTTGAAAGGTTAAAAAATATGTGTAGTTTCCATAAAGCTAAAATGCTTCCATGAACATTTAACTCTGGATCAACCAAACAGCCAAAATTCAGGAAATAAAACTATTTTACTCACTAAAACATTCTGACAATATTGCAATATAATTTGAGTGTCATTTTAAACACTGAGGGTTTTAAAAAAAATTAATAAAAAGGAAAATGAGAAGAAAGGCTAAGTTGTGAGAACTCTTTTCTGCAACCAAAAAAAAAAAAAAAAAAAAAAACCACAAACCCCCACCAAACCCACCAAAAAAGAACTGGTGAGCTTCTTTCTTCTGCCATATAGCAGATCTCTTCTTGGATTTCACACCACTGACCATACCCTGTCAGAGATCTTGAACAGTTTACATTACTTCTTTTGAAGGATTAATCTAGACTGGCCCAGAGATAAAAACCAAAATGCACAATGAATTCCTACACTGAATTCCAGCTTGTTACTGTGAACTCAACATAAGAAAAGAAAAAAGGAATCCCACACATCTTGCAGAATGTAAACTGCTTTCACACAGTATGAGTTAGAGGAATACGTAAAGGGACAAGCTACTTTTGTACAAAACCTCAATTTATTTCAGAGAAATTAAAAATATGATATTTAATATATATAAATTTCTATTCCTCTATAAATATAGATGATCTTGTGATAATGAACAGAAATAAATGCATACCAAATTAAAATAATTTTGCATTTCAGGGTATGGTAGCCATAGATAATGTTTATGAACCTAAATACAGGCATTTGTAATATAAAAAAAAAGTTTAAAACAATACAATCAGGAAAGAAGCATTCTGCTGTTTTTCATACAGAGGTCTACATATTCAAATGCATCTGTTGAAAGTTACAATTTTGTCTTTAACTTTTTAAACGTATTAGAAGCACAATCCCGCACACCCAGAAGCATACAAGGTAGCTGATATACTGCACACATGGTATTTTATCCTTGCAGTATGCAATGTTATTTCTGTACCGAAAAAAGAGGGGAAAAAAGACAGCAGAGGCTCTTTCAGGTCTCACATCTCACCAGAATGCTTAAGCATTCTGCTTTACTGTTTTCCTTTCTATTGTTTTTACTACTGGCAAAAATCATCACACCCTCATGATGTGTAATGATTTATATCTCAATGAATTAAAATTCAGAGGAATGGCAATGGCTCCAATGTTTCACATATGAAGAGCCGGTGTATGAATATAACTAGGGGGCAGGGAGGAAACAAACAAAAGCCCCAAACTGAATGCTGCGTTTTATTCCGATGAAGCTCCTTTCACTGAGCCCGTATTTCCTGATCCTGCTGACCCCAGCCGGCAGCAGCCCGGCGGGGAGGGACGGGGCAGGCGGCGGTAGGAGCACCCGCGGGGCGCCCCCGAACTGGAAAGTGGGCTTAGAAAAAAACCCCAGCAGGAGGGAATTTCGGTGTATCTCTGCCGCCATCCACCACCCGAGCCTTCGGAGGTGCTACAGGTGCAGGCGGTGTGAACCCCAACCCGTACACCGAACCGGGCCAACCGCTCTCGAGCCTGCGCGGCACGGCCGGACCCGGCAACCCCGGCGGGCGGCGGCCGCCCCAGCCCCGGGCACCGCGAGGGGCTCTCCCCGCTCGGAGCGACCGGCCCCGAGCACGGCTACTGTTTGTACCCCCAGAAAGGCTCGGCGGGGGCCAGCGGGGCCGGGGCTCGGCGCAGCGCCGTCCCTGCGCCATGCTCGGGCACTTCTCCGTCCTCCCCGTACGGGACCGGGCGGGGTCGGTGCTCCCCGGACGGGGCCGGGGCCGGGACCGCGGCGGGAAGCGGCGCTCCTCCCCATCCCCACCTCCACGCTACCGCGGGCGGGCCGGGGCCGGGACCGGGGCAGGGACCCAGCCCGGCTCAGGAGGCGCCCCCGGCCGCAGCCCCGCTCCGCGCCCTCCTGCTCATGCAGCTGAAATTCCAAGCAAAGCCATTACAAAACCTGTGTGGGGGAGAAGAAGGGGATTTGTTTTCGATTCTTTTACCGGCAGCTTTACCCATCCTTCCCTACGAAATAAAAATCCAAAGCCTTTTTTTCCTTTAAATTAAAAAAAAAAAAAAAAAAAGCGGGGGGTTATAAGCGAGGAAGTAAAATCCGAAAACGGGTTAGAAGTGTCCTAAATAATTAAAAAAAAAAAAGTGAGTTTTTTTGTAATTTAAATACAAATATACTTACAAAATCTTACAGAGGCTATTTACATCCCTCTCCCCCAACCTTGACAGTGCGTTCAGCTCCTACAGGAGACAGCCCGAGCAGCACGGGGAGGGCAGAGCCCGGAGATCCCAGACACTGGGGTCCCCCTAGCTCGTCCTCCGCTCCCCGCTGCCTGCGAAAGCCACTCGCAGTCCCAAAAGTTTGCCCAGGCTGGATAAGGAGCTGCTTCCCGAGGCAGAGCCTCAGTCCTCTGCCTGCCCGCATCTCCCGAGCCTGACAAGCAGGGGTCTCAGACCGTGGTCTCGCCCTGCTTGCTGTTGGTGAGCCTAGTGTAAAACTTCCTCCAGGAGTTCAGGGTTTTCCCAGACCAGATCCAGAAGCCCGAGGTGATGCCCACGATTAAGGTCATGAGATACTTGATCATGAAGACAGTGAAGTCGGGGCTCATGGGCGGGTGGTGGCCGCTGTGGTTGTTGGGGCAGGGAATGGCATAACTCTTACAGCTCTGCGTGACCCAGCTCCTCTCCCACTGTTCCCTAAAAGCTTGCTCGTAAAAATAGCAGGCAATGACGATGGTGGCCGGCACCGTGTAGAGGACGCTGAAGATGCCTATCCTCACCATGAGCTTCTCCAGCTTTTCTGTCTTGGTGCCGTCATGCTTCATGATGGTCCGGATCCTGAAGAGGGACACAAAGCCAGCCAGCAGGAAAGAGGTGCCGATGAACAGGTAGACGAACAAGGGGGCCAGCACGAAGCCCCTCAGGGCATCCACGTTGTTGATGCCCACAAAGCAGACGCCGCTGAGGACGTCGCCATCCACTTGTCCCAGAGCAAGGATGGTGATGGTCTTGATGGCCGGCACGGCCCAGGCGGCCAGATGAAAGTACTGGGAGTTGGCCTCAATGGCCTCATGGCCCCACTTCATGCCAGCAGCAAGGAACCAGGTAAGGGAGAGGATGACCCACCAGATGGAGCTGGCCATGCCAAAGAAGTACAGCATCATGAAGAGGATGGTGCAGCCCTCCCGCTTCGTGCCCTGCGCCACGGTGCGGGAACCGTCCTCGGCAAAGCGCTCGTTGCAGACCACCCTCTCCTCCAGGAGGAAGCCGGCGATGTAGGCCACGGCCACCGCCGTGTAGCAGCCTGAGAGGAAGATGATAGGCCGCTCGGGGTAGCTGAATCGCTTCATGTCCACCAAGTAGGTGAGGACGGTGAAGAGGGTAGAGGCACAGCAGAGCACGGACCAGATGCCGATCCAGGTGCGGGAGAAGCGCAGCTCCTCGGGCCCGAAGTACATGAGCCCGTAGAGGCGGCCGGGCTCGCAGGGCGCCCCGCAGTCCTTCTCTCCCAGGAAGCGGTAGTTCAGGTAGGAGGGCACCTTCAGCGCCCGCGGGCAGGTGAAGCGCCCGCGGGGCTCGCCGGGCCCCGGGCCCCCGCCGCCGCCGCCGGCGCCCCCGCGGTGCGGGTTGCTGGTCCAGCTCTCGGGGCGCAGGGCGGGCGTGGGGGTGCCGCGCTCGGAGGCGTTCTGCCCCACGCAGAGCTCGCCAGCCCCGTGCACCGGGAACTTTTCGCAGCGCAGCGTGTCGGGCCACTGGAAGCCGAACTTGTTCATGAGGGCCTCGCAGCCCTGGCGGGCCCGCTCGCAGAGGGAGCGGCAGGGCGGCAGGGCCTGCTCCAGCACAGTGCACACCGGCGCGTACATGGAGCACAGGAAGAACTTGAGCTCGGCCGAGCACTGCACCTTCACCAGCGGGTAGAACTGGTGCACCTCCAGCCCCGCGTCCTCCTGGTTGGTGTGGCCCAGCAGGTTGGGCATGATGGTCTGGTTGTAGGCGATGTCAGTGCAGAGAGGGATGGAGATGGGCTGGCAGTAGCCGTGGTCGGGGATGGAGATGCCCCGCTCGCCGTTGTACTGCGACGCCGGCAGCTGCCCCCCGGCCGGGAGCGCCGCCGCCCACAGCAGCACCAGCAGCAGCGGCAGCCGCGGGCACCGGCCGCTGCCAACTTCCCCGCCGCCGCTCACCGCCGGCCCGCGCCGCTCGGCCATGCTCAGTCGGTGCCGCCTGCCCTGCCGGGCTCCCGCCGCCCCGCCGCCGCCGCCGCTGCTCCTCCCGGCCCGAACTTGCGACTCATGAAGGGAG
The DNA here is from genome assembly GCF_963513975.1 of Fringilla coelebs. Classification (NCBI taxonomy): domain Eukaryota; kingdom Metazoa; phylum Chordata; class Aves; order Passeriformes; family Fringillidae; genus Fringilla; species Fringilla coelebs. The sequence goes on from NC_140028.1 coordinate 130,420,866, forward strand.
CGGCGGGCAGGGACGGGGCAGCCCCGGCCGCCACTCACGCGGCCGCGGAGCGCAGCGCGCAGCTCTGCCCGCACCGGCGGCAGCGTCCTCCGCGCCTCCGACTACGGCCGCCGCCGCCGCCTCCGCCGCCGCCGCCTGACCATTTGTGCCGGCCCCTCGAGCCCGCGCCCCTCGCCTCGCCGCGCCGCGCTCCCTCCGACCGGTTTCCAGGCGCCCCGCAGTCTGCTTCACCGGAGGGAGGAGCCTTGAAACCGACGCCGAACTTTCCTGCGTAAGGGACCGTCTCCCAACGCCTCACCCGGGGGCGGGCGCAGGCGGGCGCGGGGCTGCCCCGCGCCTCGCACAAAGGCGGCGGGGGCGGCGCTGGGGAAGGGGCCCCGCCGCGGGGGGGTGATCGGGGGGACGGGGCCGCGCCGCGTCGGTCGGCAGCGCGCCGGCCCCGGCTGTCCCGGGGCTGTTTTTGGATTCCCCGCTGATGACGATTGTTGAAGCTGTTGAGCGGCGCGCCTGGACTGGGCCGGAGCCCGTCACCCTCGGTGCCCGCCGCCGTGCGAGCGGCCGGGCTGATCCCGGGCGGGGGAATCGATGTTTGGCGCACAGCAAAGGGCAGGATTGGAGGAGGGTTCCGCGGCAGTGGCAGGACGCTGCTGCGGGGAGCGGTGCGCAGTGGGGGTGTCTCTGCAGCTCTGAAATGTGGGAGACGCGCTGCGGTCACTTGAGGTGCGGGCAGGAGCCGCAGCTCCGTGAGGCACGGACCGCGATCAGGTCGCGCATCGCACACGCGGTGATACTGGAGTGGCTAAAACTCGCCTCTCCCCAGAGACACTAAGTAACTCGCTACCGAGCTATTGCCAGTGTGTTATCAGCGCCTTCCTCCCAGCGTGTCCGCAGCAGCAGCCCGACATACGAAAATAATCCCAATAGGGCTTTCCCATTTCCCTTCCTCCCTCTGCGGGGTGGGCAACTCTTCCAGTGTGACTCAAATCGAATGCTGTGTGATATGCAATACCTCCCGTCAGGTTTTTTGGAAAATTCTTGCTATATTCTGGGGTGGGGGTGAATGGGCATACAGTGACCGCCTGCAGTAGCCATTTTCATATGCCTGAAGCCCCATTGCACAAATAGAATGGAGGTCCTGTTGGCTCTCCCGAAATGCATAGTCCAGAAAAACGATGAAGGCTGAATAGGGGATTTACTGTACTCATTGGAACTGAATAAGAATAATAAAGTGTGCTCCTGGAGAGAAGAACCCTGCCCTGTTCTCCAGACATTCAGTAATTAAGGCTCTCCGTCGTGTGTGCAAATGTTCTCATATTTGTCTGAAGGTTCATTCTACCATTCGGAGCTGAACCAGGCATGGAACTTCTCCCACCAGCTGTCTTCCTTCTCTGCAGCATGCTCCCACCCTTTCTGCCTTACATGTTAATTGAACTCCAAAAACCCATTAGTAGCAAGACAGCTCCAGCATTTATTTCTAGCTGTCAGAGGTGGCAAGGGTTAATAAAAGACATCCATATTTCTTGGATAGCTATAGATAAAATTTGGACCGTGCTATTTAGGCCACTTTCTTTCTCCCAGCAGAACTGTCCCACATTCAAACTAATTAATAGCAAAATCTGTGCTGTGTAACGACTGCAGGAGTGGGATCATATTTAGAAATTGCACATCCTTAAAAATGTCGATTGCTGATGTCCTTGTTTACTGATGTTCATTGAGTTCTGCCAAGAACTCTCTTCTCAGAAGACCGTCGTTCAAAAATCATATGCACAAATACCTTTTTCCATCTTCTGCTGAACAGTTTGATTCCTTAAATATTGCATTTATAGTTTGAAGCTACAGATTTTTCTCTTCAGATCTACATCAGTAATTAAAATTATTAACTTCTTTCTAGCACAAAACCTATTTATATTCAGCCTTAAATAGCAGTATTGTTTCTCTGTTCATCCTAAAAAGACTGAACACTGGATCTTTAGATCAGAATAAGTATTATCCATGCTCTTTCTCATAGACAATGAGTGTGAATTTCTGACTAGTCTTGGGAAACCTCCTTGGCTTTCTGTCTGTCCTCTTTAGACCTGGGGACACATCACATAGTCCAGGAGAGGTAATTAAGATGCCCAAGTGCATCATCAGTTGACTGAAATTCTACCTACTGGGGTCTGCATTTGAAATATTAAGGAAACATTTCTCAAACCCAAAAACATTTCTAACAACCCTAGAAGATTGTTCTAGGAGAAAGACCAGTGTATACAGATAAGGTTTGTACATGTACATAATAGATTTTTTCAGATCAGCTAGTACAGAAAGAATACTAGACATATTTTTGGATTAACAAGCTAATTGGTTTGTTTGGTTGGTTTTTTTTTTTTGGTTCTGAAGCAGTAACTATCTAAATGCAGTAATTAGCTAAAAGCTAAACACAGCTTGAAAAAAACTACTTCAAGTTCAGATGTATCAGTAAGACCAGCTCAGAAAGAAGAAGTGGAAATAGGATGGAGGTGGTATTGAGGGGAAAAGAACAAGGGTTGAGAGCTGGCAAGTTCAGAAGAGTTTCTAGGACTTGCTCATTTTAACTGTGTAGTGATTTTTCACATAACAGAAGAAAATCCTGTGTGGAAAGAATCTTCCCAGAAGCACTTGTCCTACATTTCAAACACCCCAAACCACAAAACTCATCATTAAAGCATAATCCTTTGTGGCCCAAAACACCAGATCAGTTTAAACCATGCCTGAGCAAGAAATGCAAGATGTGTTTTGATGCCCATCCACTACTACAGCAATGAACACCCCCTGCCATCAAATCACCAGCATACCCTGGTCTTACACTTGATGTTCCAGGGCTGTACTTCATCCAGTGCACAGCTGCATCCCTTGTAGTTCTACTGCTGAAAATGACCAGCATCAACTCCTGGAGGCCATTTCCACAGACCAAACAAACCACTGTGCTGTTTGTGAGGGAATCTTTCTCACAAAACAGATATTCCCCCACTCCTTTCAGACCTGATCCTTAAGGCAAACTACAGAACTTGGCTAACAGAAGTGCACATAGGTTTCCTAACTCTGCCCAAAACGTTGGACTCAGTATAGATGCTGGTCTGATACTACATTATAATTTCCTTCTACTTTAACTTACAACACTGCCCCCTCCCACTTACCCCTCTCCAAATCAACAGACTGTAATTGGTAATTGTCTCTTATTTCTGCTTAGCTATTAAATGCTATTTTTTCCCATCATTAACATTATCAATATCCTCTCTATTCTGAAGCTACCTACCATCTTCTTCCTTTCAGAGCTGGCATAATTAATAAATATCTTAGGAAATGGTAGGCAATTGCTCTTAACTGAAAGGTGATTTTAACCCACAGAAAAATGTGACCAAAAGTCTTACTTTTCCATGTATACGTCTTGGTCTACACAAAATATACAACTTCTTCATGCAAGCCCAGTACTGCATATCATATCCGCAGGAAGTTATTCCTGTGTGTCTCCCCTGTTCTTTTAATGATGCCTTAGATGTCCATCATAGGTGACAGCTGGAGAGAGGAGACCCGACTGGATGCCTCCTTTGCTCGGGTCAGTATGACAGTAATCATGTTCTCAGGAAGACACACAGTGTATTTCTTAAAGCACAGGCACTCTTCCCCCTTGCCACGGAAAGACAATCTTCCATTCTAAAAGAAACAAAAATTTGGGCATTAAATAATAATAATAAAAATGAATTTCAGCTTTTACTTCAAAACAATATGCAGATGTTACTAGGTATAGTAGCCATTAGGGGAACTTAGGACTCTGCTAGGTAGGCGGAGGATGAGATTTGGCCTCTTACATTCTTTATGTACCAATACTATCCTTAGAGTGCTTGTTTGTGCTTGCTTTACTCGTTATGGGAGATGGGGGATTGTCTGGGGGAAAAAAAAAGTAGTAATGTAAATCTTTAATTTTGTAAAGAAACAAAGAAAAAGTCCTCAGGATTTTCTTGTTTTCCTCTATGTGACTGGCAGAAATAGGATAGAGTGAATGCTTCCATTTCCTCAGCACTTAAGGGAAACTTGTTTCCCTAGAGGAAATTATTCAGCTTTATCTCACAGACCTATGTAACATACAGAGAACCCAAATATAAGCACAAACGTGTATGTAGGAAGGCTAGTGAGTACCCAAATGAATAAAATGTAAACCAAGATGATAACATAAATTATGTTTGTCCACCAAATTAAAGCAAAAGTTATGCTTAAATAATTAGGTTTTTAGTTGAGTCAAGGTTTCATTATTTAGATGTCATATAAAAGGTTAAAAGTGAGATCATTATAATTCAGTGGGATAAGTTAAAAGTTTATTTTTGTCTCATGTTGAGCATGAATCTTGGCTGATAAGAACACAATATTTTTTGTGCGCAAAGCAATTAGTTCTGTATGGAAAGAAAGGATTTTTGAGATTTAGGTAGACAGAGGGATTAAAATATGTAATCTGTGATGGGCAACAATGTGTATACTAAATTAATGAACTTTCTTGGGAGTTTCCAAATGAGACAGTACAGATCCACATCTCAGGTGGGTCTCAATTCAGCTCTGAGTACTGGCAGTACACATCACACCAAGTCCTCACAATGCACAGACAGGGACACTTGCTGAAAAATCACTGCAAGGATTGTAAAAGCAGTGAAATAAAGGAGAATCAGTGCAAAGATTCTAAATGCAGTGAAATGAAGGAGAGATGATTACATCCCACGTTGTAAGGTGAAATAAGGTGAAATAAGGTACACCCTTACACTGCCATATTAAAACTACCATATATTTGGGATTATAAAATCCTTAATCCAGATAATACATCCTCCTAAAAGTAAGGTGTTTGACCCTAGAAGTTGACATGGAGGTCTACAAACCAAAATTCTGGAGAGAAGGTACCTGGACAAGTCTCCCAAGCAGATTTAACTTTTGCATGGTAAGATACTTCTCAGTTTGCAACATGCCAATGATATAGCCATCTGCCTCAGGACCATGGGCATAGTGTCTCACAGACCTAGTCTTGCCAGAAGAACAAAATCCTTAAAATTTAAAAGCCTGCCTTCAACATTTCTTGGAACATCTAGAAGGCTCTTGGAAGTACGCCTATGCTGACAAAAATAACAAACACATGCAGTGATTGGCAAAGAAAATCAGTAGGAGCTGAACACAAACCTTAGGGATGGTTCAGTCAGCAGCCAGAATACTTTCTGCAGCAAAGGATCTCAAGGCTGTACAGCCAATTGCTCAGAAAGTCACCTCAGTGCAGAGGCAGCTGTTACTAACAAGCATTTGACAAGACACCGAGTAATTCTCTGACCATTGGGTGGCCCAGGTCATTTTACCCTCAAATTCATCCCACTTGCCTCACTTTATGCCTTTTATTAATTGGCTGCATTAGTTTGCAATTGTCAGTTTAGGTTAAAAATTGTACTTTTATTTCTATTTGGGGGTTGTGGAAACAAGAGAAATAGAATTTATTCCTGCTGAGTGATACCTATTGTAACATGAATGTTCTACCAGGTAGCATGGGCGAGGAATAAAGAGCAATTTTTGGCCAGCATTGGTGTAAGTCAGGCCCCCATTACAAGGATTTTATGTTTTAAAGAGGCATGAGGAGAAGCGGTATGCACAGTCAAAGCAGACTACAAAGAATCTCTTCCTCCCAATACCCACAGCATTTTTTCCTTAATGCTGTTTATTCAAGATAGATGGAGTATGTGGAGATTTGATTTGGTTTTCTTTTCTGTTCAGAAGAAATGTAGATGATCCCTTGCAAATTAAAGCCGTATGTTGCCTGCCTTCCCTGACATGTTCTGCGCTGGGGTGAGAGGCGCAGGGGCTGCAGCCCGGCTGCTGCTGCCAGAAGTTTTCCGGAGAACAAGAAAAAGTCACAACTCTTAAAAGGGCAATTGCAGATCACAGCTCATTTTGTTCGGAGAATGTGAACATTTTTACTTTCTTTTTATTTCCCTTTCTTGAGCAAGTTCTTCTACAGTTACATACAGTGCCTGAAAACACAGACTCTCTCTTGTTCTTCAAACACAGAGAGGCTGATTTAAGGGCCTAAGATGGCAATCCTTACTCCCAGGAGCAGACCTGCTGATTTCACAGATACAAGGGAAAGGAGTAGAGCTTCATAAGGCTGTGATGCAAGGAGAAATTATGTGATGAGCTCTTACTTCTGGCCTCACGCTGCTCTTGCTGTGCTTCAAGTACATTCCTTTTAAAGAAATGACTCCCCATTTCCACTGATGTAAATGAGATTCAGATCATATTTGCTGCATTACTATTTCAAGATACACAAATTGAAAAGGTGTGTGTGTGTGAGGTGGGGAGATAGAGTGGAGGAAAGTTGTTTTTCTATGTCTTTTAGCTGTGTGTGTATTTTCCATGAATGCTATTTAGAGAGTGAGCAGGATGAGATCAGAGCAGGAGTATTTCTCAGCCTGCATCTGCCTTTTTCAGTAGAATGCAGCTTGGTACACGTTAAAGGACAATCTTGACTTTCCCTTTAGAAGAAATTTTTGGGCTTTTACTTTCCTTTGTAAAGATAGCTTTAAATATTTAACCAGTGTAAACAGAGGCAGAATGCCCAGCAAGACTGAAAGGAATGTGCCACAAGGATTTGCTTGTAGACCCTTCTCCCCTAAATACATTCTTCATCATACAGGAGGGGTCAGCTGTATTTTGAAATAAATTGTTTTTGGAAAATTTAGGCTGTTTGTGTGAAAGGAATTATCTTAAGGATGGACAGGAGTAGTGTTCTAGACCTTCCTCCAATTCTGCAGCTGGCTTTTCTAGTTAGCATTTTCCCTACTCTTTGACCCTGGCTGCACAGAAACTGCTCAACACTGCTGCACTCTGATATCCCACGTGGGCCCCAGATAAAGCATCCTTAGCCCAATCCCATAGTCTTCAAGGAGGAGAAAAAGGAGCACTTTATAAAAATCTCAAAGTTCACAGTAGGTAGTGTTATGTTCAGGATGATGGAATTTAATTTCCTATTGTCACAGGTTGTCATTCTGTAATGCTTAAATATGCAGGCACAATGTTTAGCCCAACTGCAAATTGTTCAAGTCTCTCCTTTCCCCAGTATCCCTATCAGAATATTAACCTATCCCATGGCAGCGGGTGCATCTGGACTCTGCTTTTGGATCTTGTGGTGCCTCTGTTTTTATGGGTGCCTCATAAGATTGTATCATTTTTACTGGATTTGGACTTATTTATGCAAATCCACACATTTGCCATCTCAGGGATGATTACTGTAATTCTGTATACTTTCATATGGTATTGCTGGCATTAAGAAAAGTATCTGGGAGTTCTCAGCACTGAAGACCATGAGGATAAGCCATGTCACCTCAGTGTCCCAGTCTTCTGTTCCCCTCAGCTGTCAATGTGCTGAATACAGAGCCTATAAAAGTTTGCTTCCCTATCCTAAAGTGTCTTACTAGCCAGATCCCAGTCATGTCAGGGATGGCTGGTCTCAGCAGCCACAGCCCACTACAGCTGTATCCCACTGTAGTAAAACCTCAGCCTTGAACCTGCTCAGCAGGAATGAGCCCATGTCCGGGAGACACAGCTACTGCAACATTTGGCTGACTCAATCTCTGACATCCAGAAGATTCTGACACGCTTATGTATTTCTGTATTTTCAGATGAAAACACCTGCTTTTCCCACTTTGACTCTCAGTGGTAATCACACCATTGCAAACAAGGTTCAGTCATGCCCATCCTTACATATTCTACCTAGAAAGTGAGAGAGACTTCTGGTTATTCTTCAATTTTCAGAGCTCTTTAATTCATGAGGAAGGATATGCATAAAATATGAACACTGAATAAAAAGCGTTAGGAAGGGATGGAAAGGGAAAAGACAGGATATCTAGCTTCTGGTTCTTACTTGTTGATATCAATTAATCAAGTTTAATGTTGAAATCATTCTTAAATCTCAGGAAGTACTTTGCTGATGGCCATTCTTTTGGACATTGTCAGTTCCTCTGCCATTTATTATAGCTAGACAGATATAGTCTAGCTATTAGGATAACTATTAATTAGTTAGTATTTCTGCAAAGCCATTGTGGTTTCTATTTCTTTCTTCTTTTTTTTTTTTACAGTTGTAGAGCTCCTTCTTTGAATACATCGTGACTTTTTAAAAATGCAGACTGTATTAAATATTTACTTAAAAGTCTTCACTGTGCCTACACTTACATTCTTAAAGTATATTCGTGATTGCAATTCAGAGTTGGAAGTCTGGGTCTTCCTTTTAGAGAAAGGGCTAGGAGCAGCTCATCCTAAACTTTGTCCACACTGTTGCCATAGCAAGCAAAAGCATCCACCAAACTGGTTTGGGAGGCACTTTTACTTCCTTCTCACAAGTAATGTATTTGTGACTTCATAGTGGCAGCCAGCCTGCCATAGAAATTAGGCTGCCATGAAACCACAGCCTTGAACTCACATCTCTGGGATATGTCAGCATTGCTTGACCATTAAAAAAATGTGACAGAACCATGTTCCCACATATTGTGTTCAATAGCAGCAAGCTTAAAGATGCTTCAAATCATAGCAAGCCTAATTGTGAGCCAGTGTAGCACTCTGAGTACCGAGGACAGGCACTAATTGGTTCTTGCCATGTCCGCTTTGCCATTTCTATTATCTTTTTTTTTTTTTTTTTAATTCACAATGCATAGCACTAGGGATATGGGACTTAAAGGCTTGACTTAGTTGGGGAAAAAGAATGCCAATTTTAAACTAATCCCTTGTGTAGACACTATTATTTCAGTTTAAAAGTGCCTTTCATGGCATTAGCAAGTTGATTCCTTGCTGACATAAGCTTAATCAATATGAAGCACTCAGCCTGATATAAATTTATCTCTATGATGGGGCTGCACCAATTTTTCTATGTTGTGCCTTTGAAAAACCATTTAGTTAAATCAGTTGTTTCTTCAAACTGGCAAGTTCTCACTCACTGAAGATTTGCAGTGCAACAGTGCAGCCAGCTGAAAAATGAATCACTTCAGTAAAATGAACTTTTTGCCTTTGTATGGTGCTACCCATTAAAGCTCTGAAAGCTGCAAATATCAATAAACTTAGAGCAGCTTTGCATCTATGTTCTTAATCCCCATTTTCTAAATGCGGGAACTTAAATGCAGAGAAATGAAATGCATTTCCAAGGTCAAAAAAAGAGTATGTGGTAAAGTGGTTTCGGAATGAGACCAATGATGTCGAATATCCCTGGTCCCAGCATCTTTCAGACACCCTATATGTAAGAAGTACTTGTACCTTGATTACCTTTCTGGTAATCAGCCCTTTAGAATCAGATTGCCAGGGTTGGATGATGTATCTGAGAATAGCTAGTCTGTAATCTCTCATTTGAGTTTTGTAAATAAAAGAGTGACTTCTTCTTGAGTGAAGATTTGCCCTTGTAATTTTATCACCACCTTACTAAATATTTATTTCTAGTAGTATCCTCCTTTAGGTATAAACACAGACATTCTCATCTCAAATTCTGAGGCAAAAGAGACATTCTACCACTTGTTATGGCTACACCAATTGTATTTTTTCAAAGGATAAACATTTCAAATCTTATGCTGCAAGCAGAGCTTGTTTAGCTAGGAAGAGGATCACAATGACAGTATTGATACAGTACTATCACCCATTTCTGGAAAAGCGATTGTGGTCCAAACAACCACTCTGTCTGCTCTGTGTTAAAACAAGGATATTAGCTTGAAGCCCTGTAAGTGATGGGTCTGGTCACAAACAAAACCACATATTAGCTCTGCTGGAAAAAATATGACAATGTCAGGTCAGATGAGCTTGAATCGATCTCAGATCAGGCAGAGGTTCAGATGGAGCAAGTAAATGCTATGGTATGACTGATTGAAAAGTAACTCCATGTAAAATAGACCACAGCTGGTGTTTTCACCATGGAGTGCTTGCTCACTCTGTTGTTGAGTGAAGCTACTAAAAGTTACTGAAACATGACACACAGTGAAAATGCTTTCTAAAGCCTGAAAAAACCATTTCCATCCTTTGTCGTATATCTCAGGCTTACACCCTGATTTCTATGATCTGGAATCCAGTTATACCAATGATTTGCCAAAAGCATGGATACTTAAAACATGTTAAGCTACAAAGACCATGTGCAATACAAATGCTGTCTACAATTACTGCAATTAAAAATAGAAGCTTGAGGCAGAAGCACTTTTAAAATATTTGCAGACCTATCAAAAGTCTTTGTGTGCTCCTATTCACAGAATACCTGGGCACTTCAGCACCTCAAAATCTCTAATGTGCCTGTTCTAAAAGATAAAAGTACTGCTTTGTCTTTGTTTTGGGGAAGGAAATCTAAGGCAGAGAGAGATTAAAATTACCTGTTCAAAGACAGGTAAGAAATCTGTGATAGGAAAGGGAATTTAACGTAAAGCTGGCACACACATTCTTTTTTCCTGAGGCCTATTTTCCCTGGAAAGCTTTGGGGAAATCACAGTTGTTTTAAGCCCCCTGAGAGAGGTGGTCCCACACCTTACCCACTCCTGTTGTTCCTCTCACAGAGGCACCTGCAGGGCAGTGGAGAGAAGCAGAGCAATGTGCTGGCCCAGCTGAAAGCTAACCAGCAAAGCCCACTGTAGTTCCATTGCAGCAATTCCCTTCTCCAGCCCTTGGCATGGCTGCAGGGGTTCTAGTGACAGCAGAGGGGAAAGGGAAGGAAGGTGTGAGCTGAAACACAGGAGAGGAGGGAATGGTTCCTGTCAGCAACAGCCCAGCTTTAATGGGCATGAAGCAATCATGAAACTGCAGCTTAGACTGCACCTTTCCAAAGAAAATTTAATCATTAGTTATTCTGACTTGAAATAAAAAAATCTAGTCATAGCTGAACCAACTGCTGAGGTGGCAAATATGGGAGAAATCTCTGTTGTTTTGGTCCTTCCAGTACTGCAAAGGGAAATTGAGGGGCTTGGGAGTAGAAAAGACTTTGAGTCACCTTGATGTTGACTCTTTCCCTAAAAAGAGGGGCAGCAGGACTTGAGGCCATCACTTAACACCTCCCCCTGCTATGTATGTTGACAACAGATGGATTTAACATCACAGTATTAGTCCATGACCAAGCTATCACCTTAAACTTTCCATAGCAGCATGCAAACTTCTTAATATCTATTCTCTTACCTGAAAAGCAATCAAGATGAGAAATGAAGTTTATATATTTACTTGCTTCATCACCAGTTTCCTTTCCCGGCCTCCCTTTTATGCTCTAACTAACATTTCTCTCAGCATGCCATTGTCAATAGTAATTTAAATTAGGCATCAGACCATGCAAGCAGCTCACATGTTATCAGTTAATATGAAGGGAAACTCCAAGGACAGTGGTGCACAGTCTTGCCACCTACCAGTGTGGATTGCAGAGCACTGTTTTTGAAGGGGCTATACTCCTCTGTTGCTGTGAGGAGACAGCTGCCTGCCACTGAAAAACTCTGGACTGGGCATAAGGACTGAATTTAATTAACCAGATAACCTGTGCTACATCTCTGTGAAGGCATCTCCCAGTGGCACTACTCACACTGCAGAGCAGCTCTTCATGGGAGAAGGAACAGCCTTCGGTAAAGATGAAACGGTGCAAGAGGAGACACAAACTCTGCCCCTTTTGTATTGCAAGTAGGAGGCAGAGAGTTACAGCTTCTCAACAAGCCTGATCAATGAAGTTGAGAACATGCCACTATCAATGGACATTTGTCATATTGTGCAGCAAATCCTCAATGAAAACATAAATTAAAAAATGCCTTGATAAAAGAAATTTGACCACAGACAGACGGTTAACAATGATGATCATCAACATGAAAACTCAGGTGTAGGCTGAGAATTAGAATCCTCAGGATTCAAATTTAACTACATTGTAAAATATTTGGAGTAACTGTTGGACAAGAACTTAGATATGGAATTGTTCAATTAAAAACAAGGTTGAAAAAACCGCAGCATTTTAACTTTGTTGATTAGTGTTGGGCACTTATTTATCTTAAGCTGGTCAGAGAAGATTTGGCTAGGATTTGAAATAAAAGTTTCATAGATACACAGCCTTTAGTATGTGTCCAGATATGTCACTTGCTCTTCTTTGGACTGTGTATAGACAATGGCACTTGGGCTGTTTCTGACTGCACATGAAATTGAGATTTCTTCAGCATGTACTTTGTTTTTAAAAGGATTATCTCCCACTTTTTTTCCTATTTTTCTAGATCTCAACAGCGCAAGACACTCAGATGATCTTTTAGAAACAAGAAGACAAACCATGGGGAGGGTTATTTACTACAGCACATGTAATAACTGCTTTTTGACTAAGGTAAAGCATGTGACACCTAAAATCAGCAAGAATATCTTGCAGAAGTACCTACAAGCCCAATCCACAAATTCTCTCTGCATGTACATAGTCATTATTTCAGTACCTCTGTTTTTTCTTTAATAAGTCTCCTTCTCTCTTTTCTTAAAGCAGTAAAGAACTAAGAAACTCACAATCTCATGCTAACAACTTTTAGCCAAGGAACATAATCTCATTTTATATTTTATCAAGATAAATTCCAGACATAATTTGTTTTCCCAGACCCAACTCTTGGCCTGTATTTCCCACAAGTGGCTAACCACCCAATAAAAATAAATAAAAATGTCACCCTACCAAATTAATATCTGACATTGCTCATAGCTGACATTGTTCAGAGACGCCTTTTGCATCCACAGGAGACAGCCATGACTTTCTCACTGCTGCTCCCTGACCAGTTCTATACAGCCCATGTAGCATCTGAGCTCATTATGCATAGCTTTCTCATGTTGCTGTAGACTAATGATAAAGAAATTGGGTGTGTGGACATTCCCATTTTGTAACCAGAATCTGCCCTACCTTATAACAAGAATCATTATAATACAGAGACTTAGTATCCACAATTACAGCTTATTTCCATGCCATGCTGGAGGAGAAGAGAGATCTGAGGTTGAAGGTCAGAGCCTTTAAAGAATGAAAAAATGTCTCCTGCAGGTGCTTGGTTTATAATTGCCCAGGATAGAGCTGCTGCTTTTATGAGGATTATTGTCACAGTAAAGTTCCCAAGAAAAACAGAGTGGGGGTTTTTTTTGGTTGGTTTGTTAGAATTTTTTGTCCTGGCATCTGTTTACTGTCAGTGGACGCCCACAGCTGTAGCCAGGCGTATGCCTTCACTTCTGGCCTCTGATGTGAACAGCTCTTGCTCCAGCCCTGGGGAGCTGCTGGGCAGACAAAGCAGTAGGGAGCAGGCAGCACCCCAGGTGATAAAATGTCCAGTTTCCATTCTGATGTATGGGAAATTTTAAAAGCTTTGATGTCTGAAGGCATATGCACTCCAGCAGAGAAAACTTCACATCTCATCTCTCCCTAGCCAAGAGTAGATCTTTTCTATTATATCACAAGCAGCCTGACAACACAACAGATAAAAATTGGAGCTATCACCATATCAGATCATGAACCAGCTTTCCTGAATGTTGTTATTAAGGCAATTCTTAAGTGAGATAAAAATTGGTAGGTTAATAAGTCTCTTTAGAAGTATGCTAAGAATACCCGAAATAAGCCTCAATGCAATTAATTTAACTAAACAATTCAGAAGAAAATATATTCATGTGAAAAGTATAATGGAGGAATTACCACATGAATTCTCTAATTGCCTAGATTCTAAAACACATAAGGGTATCAGGGACCTGGAAGGCACCAAAATCCATAATTTCCACTATCATATGTTTATGCAGTAGAAAGTAGAACTAAATAAACACATTCTTTTTTTTTTTTTTTAAATTAAAGGAATGTACACTCTTCTAGATAATAGCCTTGATAGTGAAGCAGAAAGCACAGCTCAGTTCACACACTCAGCTAAGTGCAACCATTCCCTCCAGGGAATGTACGGTGGAACTTGATCCCCTTGGTACTGAGCAGGTAGAATATGCTCTCTTACAGAGCCACCCCACATTCATCCAGCATGGAGGCAGAATATGTCCTCTCATTTATGCTTCACCTCACAGCTCTGTGCTCGTGCATGGGGAACAGTTGGAGTTTGAACTGCCCTGGTCAGAAGATGCTCAGTTCTGAGCAGGGACAGGGGTACTGTGAGACTGAGCATGCTGGAGCTTTGCTGTGGTTTGGCTCACAAAGCCTGGTTGTTTCACTGGATCTGGGCAGCTAGGGAGAGCAAGTAGAAGAAGTCAAGGAGAATTAATAAAAACACGGGGATATCTGAAGAGCTCTTGGCATGAGCATCTGCCTGGAGTTGTTCATTCTACAGGCTGCAACTCTGTAGCTGTGTTGTGGTCACATACACAAAAAAATGAACAACTGTCTGCAGTCCTAGGCATACAAGTTTTTACGGTTTCATGTCCCTGCTTCCTTTGCACTTTCTACAAGCAAAGAATGAGCAGATACCACAGATCAGCAGCTGCACAGTAACCTGTAACCTGTTATGCTCTGGTAGCTGATCTGGGCATGCAGTTTCTCCATGCAATTCCAATTAGGGCTAGAACCCCTGGGGAGAAGAGAGTGCAGATAGTGCTGTGAGCATTTTAGCTCTGTACATCCAGTGCCATGCTGGCTTGCTTTTTGGAACACCTGCAGAAGGAGAGAAGCAGCAGCTATTGAGGTTGCAATGTCAGGAAAGGCAATGCATGCAGCAAACTCCTATCCAAATAGTTGCTGCTAAACCATGGGGATCCACAGAGCAGACTTGATAACCTATGCTGGCTTTCAGGTTTCATAAAACTGCCTGTGCAAGCAAGAATTTTAAATCTGGTTGTATAACATTGCACGTTAATGCATATGGGATGATTTTCAGAAGCTGTGTCCTCTCCCATGAAGATGGAAACTTGGGCTTTAGGGACCACTTTGAAGAAATCAGACTTCAAAAAATAGCATAAATTCTATTAGCTGTGCATACAGCTGTGATAAGCTGGGTCTTGATCCAATAATTCTGATTGTGTTTTGTTTTGTTTTGTTTAAGTACAAAATATATTTGCATCACTGACTTGAAAGGTCCTGGTAGCTACATTGATTGTGTACTTATTTGCAAACGAAAAAAGTGAGGAGAACAGCTAAGTGGTCAGATGTGGGATAGCTGCAGGAACAGAAATGGTCATGGTCAAGCTGTTGAAAGCTGTCAGTGCAAGTGCCAGCAAAGAGGCCAAAACAGATATGTAAAGGAAGACATGGAGTTTGCAGGTAAGCAGCTAAAGGCAATACCTCTACCAGCTTCAGGGAAAGATCCTGCTCATCCAGCTAACTAGAGACCTTAGTCACTGGTGGAAAAAAATAATCCTGAATACATTTACCAACGGATTAAGGCCCAGAGGAAGCAGATGGCCAGAAACAGTGTGACTTCACAGCAGACACAAGCTTTATTGATCAAATTATCACTCTTGGCAACTGATGGGAAGGGAGTAATAAAAATGGGTTAAAACTTTTGGAGGAAAACAACTGGCTTGAGTGGATACAATACAGAGAGTGTGGATATTTGGAGTTTCAGGTAACTGTAATTATAAAAGGTGTGTGTTAAGACTCCTGTAGTGAAGTAAAAAATGTCAAGCAATTGGGTAAGTCCAAGTTTGATTTAGGAGCAGACAAGCTGAAATCACACTCATTTTCAATCATGAAGATGAATGTTGCTGTGAGATGCCTTGGAGGGCATAATTTTGAAAGATCCATAGCAAAGCTTTTCAGCAGATATAAATGACGTGATTACTGGCAAGTTTGTCTGGTTTAATGAAAGCATTTTTGACTTGCTGGAAAATCAGTTTTGTAGGCTTGAACTTAAAACTAGTTCCAAGAAGATGAGATGGCTGCATCTTGGAGAAGAAAGAGTACATACTGTGCTGACGTGAAACATAAGGCAAGTTACAGAGAAGTCTACTCCTACCTGTAGTTATATCCACAGCATCAGTGGTTCAGTAAAGATGAATTAAAACAGTCATGTACCTTAGTCAGAAATGCTGCACATGAGATTATGGATCAATAAGGATTATACATCTATAATCCATATGGGGTTTTTCTCAAATTTATTATAACTTCATGTACTAAGAACAGTTCCAGTAAATGAGATAAAATTGTGAAAAAGACTGGAGACAACTCTTTCAAATGTTTCAGTTAGAAATGGAAAACATTTCAAAATATCAGAGACTGTGTTGGAAATCAAGGCAGGGGACTGACTTTAATTAAAAAGATTATAATGATGATACACCAGGCCATACCAATACATAAGGAAAAAAAAAAAAAGAAGCATCCAAGGCCTAAAAGCTAATGTCATCCCTGGACTGGAAAGACCAGCAATGACAGAGTGTTCCCCAGATCTAGAAGGACATGCTAGAAAGCCAGAGAAGAAAAGGACAATTAATTTATTTTGGATTATAATTAAAATGCCTGTTCTCTACAGCCCTAAAATTTATCTGTCTGGCTACAGAATTAGTCATAAACAATCACCACCATGAAAACTTGTAAAAATGCCCCACAAATTCAGAGCTTCTTCAAACACAGGAGTCAATGCAGATTCACTTACCTATATATTTAGCACATGTGCACATACAACACACACATCTGCACAGGAAGAAGAGAGAACAGATAAATCAAATACACAGAAACTGCAGAAATATTATGTGCTTGCCAAGACTCAGACACAAGTTTTCACAGGAGTCTGTGTGAAAGCCAATTCATATTTGAATAATTGAAATGACATCTAATGGAAATTAAATATATACAATAAAATAAATGTGTGTATCCATCTTTATGACAAAAGTATTAATAATACAAAGATACAATATTGAGATTGTCTAGGAAAACATCTTGTCCTAGAAAATGCAAGAGCTTTGTGTTCAAAGGATTTAGAAAATAAACTCCCTTTCTGTGGAGCCCTGCCTTTTGGGATTTGGCATAAGAAAGAAAAGAGAATTTCTAAGAAATATCAGGTTTTCTTTGCTGGCGTAGTTTTTACTTTGTTCTGAATGGAAACAACTTGAGCTCAAAAGGTAAATTTCACTGACTGTAGATTTTACTAAGTGTGAGTTTAGCAGAGAAAGCAAAAGAAATCGAAGGATGTACTAAATATGATTGCATTTTACAGCCCCTTTCTTCTTCTTCTTTTGATAAGCACTTAACAGAAATCTATTCAGTGAAAGCTGCCAATCCTGATTTTTACCATATGTACAGATCGAGGATGTCAGAGGAAATGTGTATGGCAAATTAGGGTGAACTCTGTGGCCTGAATGTTAAATGAGAGGGCAAATTATGCAGGATTTGTCTACCATTTTAGGGCTCTCATTTGTGATGTCTTTGGGCAGGGCACCTTTATAAAACTATCCTGAAGATATTATCATAATGGAATGCTTTGCATAATGGAAAACACAGTCACCTCAGATCTTCTTTTGCATGACAAACCCTTGATTAGAAAAATAATAGGATGGAAATGGAATTTGTGTTTATACAGGCAGGCATCAGAGCCAAGGAGAATGGAAGCTGACCTCAATACACTGGAGAACTGTCACAGGCAGATGCAAAACCTCTCTCTTTACAGTAAATTTAGCCTGGAAATAGGCTGAGAAGCAAGCGGGAGTCATATAAAAGTCTTCTTACAGTGAAAAGTTCCTTATTCATGAGAAAAGTATCTGTGATATGCAAAGGATATTACATATTTTACATGACTCATAGCTCTTATTATACTGTGAGATCCACATTACACGCCTGTGAAAACAAGAATGTTCTGATATTTGACAAAAATGTAAATGTTTTAAATTTTCTATTACACATCTGATTTAGCTTTGGCAATTTACAGTCTTTAGGTCCATTGATGTACAGTTAGAAAATGGAATTAACATCCTGCCTTAAATCAGCATAGCCAACCATGTACATAATTAGGAGCTGGATTATTATTTTCAGCATTAAATACAGCCATGCCCCTGTCCTGTACCCATCTGAATTAATGCACACATCTGTATATATGTTTACAGGATTGTTGCTGATGTGCATGTGCCATTAGACATGAAAACCTGCTGGTTTTATTTAGTTAGTCAGTATTAATTACAAAGTTTATTCTACAAACAGAAACATAGAAAAAAGTCTCAAAAGTGTACAAAAATTTGGAAGACTCTGTACCTTCAGAGCAATTGTAATATCAAAAGGTAGATTTTACTCTTTCCTTCTTACTATCTAAGAATAGAATGTGCTATTGCATGACTGGATTTAACGTATGTTCAACTTAGAAGACAACATTATTTCATTACTGTCAGCAACCCTGGGAGCACAAAACTGTATTGTTCTCTGCCAAGATCATATTGTACACAGGTTGAAGTGGATTTTGGGTGATAAGAATTCCAACACAGCTGGTTTACCAAAGACCCCAGTTAAATTGCTCTAAATGCCCAGTCTAAAATATAGTACCTGGGAAGACAGTGTTGTGATAGTGGGAGTTCTACCTGCTGGGACAGTGTAAGTGCTAATTGCAAATGTGCTCATGCTTCTTTCTATGGTTTCCCTGAATTAAAGAACGTTGGCCAGTCCTGATATTTGATACAGCCTGAGAAGAGAATCAGTCTATTGCTCTGAAGCACCTCACCTCTGTGTGATAAGGATAAAATCTTAGCCTGTCTTTGGTTTTCTGATAGCCATTTCCTCTCTGTCTTCCTCACTGTGATTTGTTGAGATGATCGTAATCTGATCCAAAGGCTCTGAACCACCCAGAATTGCCATTAAAAGCAGCAAGGATGGGTATACCCAGCATCTCTCAGGATCAAGCTTATCATTTTTAGCTGTAAATATCTGTATGACTAGAGTTACATATGTCAGCTTTAAGATAATGTCATGATTTCATTGTGGTCAAATACCTGGAAAAAGGAAAGCATGGCTGATCTCTGCACAGTGTCTGTTCACGTTTATTATCTTAACAGTAAACTCACAGCTGATTGCCGTTTGGCCCTTATCAGTTCTTCCTTCTAGCAACATACTAAATCATTTCAGCTTGTTCAGGAAAAGATCAATCTTAAGACACAGCTTTACAGAGAACTGACAGATTATACCAACCTTCATTTTTCAGCAAAAGTAATTTTTGATATAAAAAATTATGCACAAGTGGCCACAACATTCAATACACATATATGAACAATGGCTAATGAAATGCAGGAATTTCAATGCCTGAAGAAGCAGATTTAATACCTGGGTTTAGTACTGCAGATTTCTTCACCTGGTTTAGAGTGAGCTGTAAATTGGCTGGTTGATTAGAAGACTAAAAAGATAGCCCAATTTAATGATCATACATAACATACCTACCAGAATCCTCCACCTGAATAACGCAATAGTTACTTTCTTTGAGGAATACTTTGCAATGTATTAGAGAATGAATCTTCCCTTTTCTTCCACAGCAAGAGCATGCCAGTCAGACAACCCCCTGCTAGCAGTCTGAACCCAGAAGTACATGTTCCCAAATGCTGCTTAATTCACCTTCTCTAAAGTGCTAGCAGTAACTCCTGAGGCACTGAGGCCGCATACTTAAGGTCTGTATTTGTTACCCCGCTCTGCTTTCCATTAATCGATTACTGACTCAAAGCTGCTCTTAATCCATTATGACAATAGTTACATTTGTAAAAAAAAACATTCTGAAGTAAGAATCTGAGTTGTAGTCTGTAGAGTCTGTTCAGCCCATGCTCTGAGACAGCTAGAGCACGCCCCCGGGACTATTCCCATAAAACAAACCAAAGCCAGACTCTGTAATGATACCACTTGCAAATGCAGCATTTTTTCTACTCTCCCCACTTCCAGTAATCTCATCCTGAATGCCTTTTAGCCAGCCTCAATTTTGAAGTCTTCTCTATCTAAACCAGTGAGAAACACACAAACAAATCCCGTAAGGAAGGGCAGGAAGTTGTGAGAGCTGTTGCATGGTTATTGTTACTAGGGAAACCACTGCCTTAGTATTCATGTGTTCAGCAGATCTGTCTGGATGTGTCTTGGAGTCCCAGGCAATAAGATGAAATAAATGGCAACCAGGAAAATAAACCCAAACCAGCACAGAATACACTATAAGTATCTGGGACACTTAAAATTAAAATCTTGTTTTGGTAAATGAAGTCTAAGCAGAAATATCTCCCATTATATGCTTTTATAACAAGGGGGCGTGTGCTTCAAAAGTGTATGCTATATTCTATTCCTCTTTTCCTGAACATTAATAAAATATCTGCAAAAGTAATCAGTACTGATAGTCTAAAGTTCAAATGCTAATCCCAAGCAGCTACATTTTTTGGCTGCTGACCTTAGCTCCAATTTCATGAGCAGTATCTATATCTAAGCAAAGGATGAGTCAAGCTAGTGCTTTTCTTTGGAAACCAGACTGCAGTGTTGGGACTCATCTCTAAAGAACAGATGGTCCATGCTCCTACTTTATGGGATAATTTTCTTGTTTGTTGGCTTTTTAAAGATGCAGCTTATTTCTGAGTTCAGTCACAAAGTGTGACTTACAAAACAATCAGTAGAAACATCTTGAGCAATCGCCATGCCTCTTAAAGTTCCCTGTTAGCATAGTTTAAACAAGCAGCAGCTTTCCCAGATTCACTCAGAAATTGGGGCTGGAAAGGCTCTCAAGAAATCAGCTGTGCTGAGCAGGTTGTCTTATATCTGGTTTATACACAGACACCACCAGTTCCTTAATTTCCACAGTGATAGGGATTCAACACATTTCATCCTCAGTAGCAATTCCACAGCTGATTAATTGATTATGCCTCTTATCCATCTTGCTGAAAATCTCAGGTGAGTGATAAGGCCTGAAGAGGATACACACACCTTCCCTAGAGCACTTCCAGCCTCAGGCTGTCTGTTCCAGTGCTGGCTGCATTGCAAAACCAGTTCAGTATTACTGCTCTCCCTGATGGACTCCAGGCACATAGCTGGTTTGCTCATTCACCAAAGGTTCAGGCACTGCAGAAAGTTATTGTTCCTGAGGATGTCGATAACCCCAAGCTGTGAGAGTCTGTCCAAAATATCCTTCAACTGCCTCATGACTGTCATGTAGAGACCACTGAAGATCCCCCCCTGTCCACAGGCCTTTGGCTTTGTAAGCCAGGAGAGCATGATGACCTGAGAGCACTGCTAAGCTACTGTCGCCATGGGTGTGTGTATTTTGCTGCATGCTACACTGCGCCTCAGGAACATTCTGACCTTTTTGCAACAGTAGCTCTGAGATGTCTTCTCCCCCGATTCCTGGCCTGGCTGGACTTTTACTGTGGTCCCTCAAAGAAGACCCCTTCTGTTCGTTTACACCCACCGTGACAGATAAACTGAGATAAAAAGAGTACAATTGGAATCCTGATGAACTCTCTGAGATCTCCCTGGACGTGAACTGGTGAACTCCATCAGCTGGACACCGAAGGACCTTCGCCGTTCTACGTTTGGTAGCTATATACCCTTTCCTTTTCCCTCCCTTTTTCCTTATCTTTCCCTTCTCACAACCCTTACCCAACATGTTTTTGCTGTGGCTATTTCAATAAAGTGCATTTGTTTTGATTATTGCTGCAAACCCCCTAGTACCTTGTCAGTTCTTTTTGCACTCTGAGATCGCAAATCATCACAAAAACTGTCCGCAAGGACGGATCGTGACACAAGCCCAGCCAGAAACGACCATCTCAGAGGGTTAGTTCTTGCTTTAGAGTGGAACGAATTGCAGTGGGGAGATATAGTGTGCAGCATAACTGCGTATTGCAAAGTTCACTAGCTGCTAGAGAAGGACTTCTCTAAACAGACATTTCAGAAGACAACATACATGCACAAATGTGACCACAGTTACAGGCAAGACTGCAGGAAGGATAGTGGTACCTGTTTTTCTGAAGAAATGGAGGTGAGGAAAGCAGCAGAGAATGAAGTGACAATACTTTATTGTGCAGTAACCCTCTGATAATAAAGCACAAATCATTAACAACTATTTGGGCCTTGCTGAAGCAGGCTCACAAGCAGGGTTATGCAAAACAACCTATAAACCTAAACAAAAGCTAACACAGTAGATGGATAAAAAAAGAGATCTTTTTGACTCTATAAAAACCACTATTATTAAAGATACACGAGTGTTTCAAGGCTTGCTTCCTTTTTTTTTTTTTTTTTTCCGGTTTTATTTATACATCTTGGGCTTAACTATAGCAAAAATACTTCTGCTTTACAACAGATAGAGAAAAACAGAGAACCAGG
The DNA here is from genome assembly GCF_963513975.1 of Fringilla coelebs. Taxonomy (NCBI): domain Eukaryota; kingdom Metazoa; phylum Chordata; class Aves; order Passeriformes; family Fringillidae; genus Fringilla; species Fringilla coelebs. The sequence continues at coordinate 130,443,067 of NC_140028.1, forward strand.
ACTGTGGGATTTAGAAATATCCCTGCCATGAAGACCTGCAACAAAGGACAATGGGAATATCAAGGTACAGAATTAGAGTTCAAATACACATGGGTGGCAGCTCCTTTTCCTCTCAGCATGTTTATGTCTTTGCATGATCTCCAGCCTGATCCCTAGTCTACAGTATGATATGGCTTGTGCTATCCACAGGGTGACCATATAAAACATATAATTAGAGACCACTAAGAAGAGGCTTTGGCAATTAGAAATATCCAGTACAAACCAACAGAAAGATTCTGCTCATTAAGTATATCCGCTGAAGGCACTAAATAAAGAGGCACATGTGAGCTACAGCTGGGAAATACAGGGAACTAGAGTTCATGCAGAAAAAAGCTGTTGGAGAATTACAAAAACTCTCTGTCCCAAATTAAAGATGATCTAATAAATATGACGTTCCAGGTTTCTTTCAAGAGCACAGTACTACAGGAAGCAGCTTCTATAGTTCAGATATCTGGATGTAAAGGGCAAGGAGAGTGTCCAAGCCAAGCAGGGCTAGGTATGGAATTTGGCACTGAGGGACAGGCATGCTCTGGTTAGTTTGCTATGGCTCCTTCTGGCGATTTTACCTAAACTGCTGTCTCATGGGGCAGTAAAAAGGCATTCACTGTTCCCTGACAGGCCCCCACCTTCAGCTCAGAATGGTCGGACACTGTTGAGAGCTGGAAAACTACTTAGAGGAGATATTTCTATGGGCTTTCTTTAGTCACATATGTTTCCTCAGATACTGGCAGCCAGGTTTGGGGTTGGAGGACAAGAGAACTTTTGTGCTGCAAATTAAGGCCATTTTGATAAGGCAGGAGACAGCCACAGTGCACACTAAACCCTGGAAACTGTTGAGTGCTCTCCACACCCATGTGGGCTTGGTCTCTTGAGACTCCCGTACAGTTGGCAGCTGAGTTATTGGGGGCATTTATAGGAGCATAGTTGCCCTGCTTGTGGGTCTCCATGTGGCAAAGCTACTCCACACAAGGAAGCTGCCACTTCACTTCCAGAGAGACCTAGAGTGACATGACAGAGGAACAGCTAAAAACAGACAGTGACACAAGGAGGGCCAGCATGTGGGGTGGTTCAGAAAAAGTGGCAGCATCGGGAGAGAGGCAGAAAACCTGCTCATTTGTTGGATGAGGAGTGCAGGCAGCAGAGCTGGAAACACCTCCCATGGTTCTCTGAAGCTGTAGCTGTTGAGAGGACAAGGGCCAAATCGCCCATCTCTCTTGTGCTTTGAGATGTGCAAGTTGGAAAAGCAGACAGACACCCTCCTCCCAGCTGAGTTCACGCTTTCAGTGAGAGCTTTAATAAGAAGCCAGGTTTGCAGGAGAGAAGAGGATGGGGATCCAGAGGGTAGCCCAAATTTACATGTAAAATCCTCCAGTGGGATGTGACATCTAAGTGTGGGTGGAGAGCACCAGGGTGCAAGCAAGGCAGTACAGTTTCATTGCTCATGGCTCAAAATGTCCCCAAGATATGTATTCACAAGACCTAAATTTTGAAGTTGAAGATCTGCCTCTGGCCGAGCTCTACTTTCAGTATTCTGAGAAGCAATGCACAGCAGCTAATATCCAGTAATGGATATTGATAGTTGCAGGCTACTGTTCAGTCACAGGATGGCTTGCCTGTGAGAGGCCAGGAGGGAAAGCAAAGCTGATGACAGCATTTTTAGCCAGGAACTGCCCAGAAATCAAACCCGTCAAAAAGCCATTTACACACTCCAAGTGAAAACAAAGTAGCACCAGCTTTAAGTAACACTGCTCAGAGATCATTTGCTACATTTTCTGCAGATTATAGAGCGAATGAAAAATTTGCCAAAGTAGAATATCTATATAGACAACAGCTGTTTCATGAGGGTTTTGGAAAGGGTAGACTGAAGTCACATTGCTTTAGAGCCTCAGGTGTTTATTATGAAAACCAGTTCACTGGAAAAGTGAGTACAACTGCATGGCCAGTATGTCCACCCATCCCTGTGGAGCAGGATGTGGCTCCATGAGGGAGTAGGTATCTTAAATGCTCCCAAAGCACAATACAAGGACGGTGAACTAACAGCAGAGCTCAAGCTAGAGCTGAGCACAGACTGTGCAAGGAACCACTTAGTCACAGAAAAGTTCAAACACTTGTAACATCAAGTTAAATTTAGTCAGCAGTTTCACCTGAAATAAAATATAGAAATTATTATTTTGGTGGTTTTGTGATAGCTTTTTTGCTTTGACTTTTCATGCAAGACTTACAAACTGAAACAACAGAAAATGGGAAAAGAGCACCATATGCCATACTAACTACATCTTGTGAGACTGGAGGCTCCTTTTCCTACCTTATTTAAAACTAGGTCTTAGAATCATGGGCCTCCTACCTCCTTCACAATGATACTGATTCTAGGTGGGACAAGTTCAATTTTTTTGCCTTGAAGATACTTGAAAGCAGAGAATGGAAAAGTCAGATGAGTACCCTAGACACCAGCCCAGACCATAATCGTCACCTATTTTCTTACTCAGTGAACGTTCATGAGTTACATGAGGTTGGACACATCAGCATTCAAGAGAGGCTCCCTTTGTATCTCTGCAGCCACAGTGAATTTTCTTCACCACAAATACCAGTGCCTTCAAGTGGCCAAGAGCTCTACATCTCTCAGAACCAGGGAGCAGGGCTGGGTTGGCGGTGGAGCAGGGACAGGAGGCAGTGCACACCACCACAGCTCTTGCTGTTTTACCCGTCCCACCCCACAGCGTACAGGCTGCTCAGCAGCCTTGAATACAGCAGAGCTACTTTCTCAGGCAACATCAATTGCAGAAGTGCCACTTGATCTGCCACTGCGGCATGGTTTGGGCAGCTTGGCAGTTAGGACATTTTTTCTGAGAGGAAAATCTGGGGATCATGGAGCAGTTGGAGTCTCTTACCTAAAAAGTCAAAGTTCACACCACTGGGTGCAGCAGGGGATATGTCCTCCTCAAATTTGTGAATATTGCTCCAGTCATCCTGAATGAGTTTATTTTTACATTGCTTTCATTCCCTTTAGAGATGTCCCAGATCAATATGAAATACTTATTTAACCTGTAAAAAAGCCTTCCTTATCTGACAGTCTGAAAAACTCTGATTTCATATATATCCAAAAATATTTTTCCCTTTTTCTCTAAGCACAGTTTTCATCCAAACAGAACCAGTCATTCATGCAGGATAAGTTAAAATAAGAAGTATTGCTATTTTTTTCTGAGAACATTAGTCTGGTTCCTCGGCATTTCCAGTTCCAAAAGCTGTTGCCCAGAGTAAAACTGTTGCCCAGTTGTATTGGGTCTGGCTGAGATGGAGCCCATTTTCCCCAGAGCAGCCCTGACAGTGCTGTGCTTTGTATCAGTAGCTAGTGAAGTGTTGATGAACACTCTTTGGCTACTGCAGAGCAGCGCTCGCACAGCATCTGCACTGCCTCTCCAACAATCTGCCTTCTAGAGTAGCCACTCTAGCCCACTGGGAGTGGGCAAGAAGCTGGGAAGGGACACAGCCAGGACAGCTGACTCCAACTGACCAAAGGGATATTCCATACCATATTGCATCTGCTCAGCAATAAAAGCCAAGAGAAAGGGCGAACATTTGTCATCATGATGTTTGTCTTCCAGAAGAGCTGCTAGGCACACTGAAGCCCTGTTTCCTGGGAAGTGTCTAAACATTGATGAGAAATACAGAATAAATCTTATTTTCCTTTGCTTCTCTGCATGGCCTTTGTTTTTGCTTTATTAACATGCCTTTAACTTGACCCATGAGTTTTTTCTGTCTTATTTTCTCCCTCCCAGTCCTGCTGAGGAGGGGAGTGATAAAACAGTGTGGCAGGCAAATGGCATCTACTGAATGCCTTCCCACCAGTCCTTTTTAACAACCAACATGGGGCACCCTTTTTGCAGTAAATTCTGTGTCTTCACTACACTTAAGAGCCTCATTCTGATTAAGCCCCCTTTTCAGTAGGATCAGAACTGGTCGAAACCACTCAGATTCCCCTAGTTCCAGGTTTGGAGATGGAGGTAGGCAGCATTTTAGGCCCTTATACGCAAAGCATGCTAGGCCTCTTTATACCCAAAGGGAGAATTCAGCAAACGGAGATTGGTGTGCCAGGTGAGACCACAGCAGGAAGCACCCTGCAGACCTGCCTGGTTTTTTTCCTTACACCAGAAATAATCTTTTTCGTTTGTTATCAAGATGAATAGCATTTAGTCCACTGATGCTCTAAGCTTTCCCACAAAGTTTGGAAGTGATGCAACACAGAATTTGCAATATCCCACATCCCAGAGCATTGGATCTGACTTTAGGTGTGGGTGTCTTTGTAGCAGGATTCTCAAGGACAAACTTCATATTGAGGCTGCTACTGCCTCATTTTTAAAAAAAATATTTCTAAGTAGGAGCAGAATATAACTCCGGAACATCTGAACAAAACCCACTCTTTTTCAATATAAAAATACAAGAACATATGTGTGCACAATTGTCTCATTCCTTAGAGTGTTACACACATAATCAAAGGAGAATCACTATGGACTGTGGCACAGAGGAATAGAGTGCTCTGCCGTCATGAATGAAGCACATACAGCTGAGCAAGTACCATTTCCAGGGGTAAAGACTGCTTTCAAGGATAAATAGATGGCATCTTTGCAGCAAAACAAGAATCAGTCTATTCTCACAGCTAGTGTTCAACATTACACTTAAGAGCAGTATTAGACTAAAAAGCACCTAATTTAACTTGAGCTGATTTAAAATGCATCTTGGTTTGTCTCAGCTACTGTCTAATCCTTTTGTTTGAGATGTTCTACATTAGTCAGACAGTTTTGATTCATGTGCTAACAATCCCCCTCAAGGCAGGTAATTCACAGACAATGTTCACGATGTGCAAAGTGGCACTCCAGTTCCCACAGACAAAAGTCAGTAAACTTTAAATCCCAGAGCCCCTAAACTTATTTTGCATAAATTGCCCTCACAGGAGGAGAGTGGAGATCTGTTTATATGCATCTCCTGTATCAACACAGAATTTAAATCAATTTTTCAGAACAGCGGGAATGCTGATTAGAGACAAATCACAGCAGAAAGCAAAGGCTGCAACCAATTTTGAGTACAAACAAAATAAAATGTGAATGATTTCACTTTAACCTCTGTGTCCTACTTCAGTGACTTTTCCACTAAAGGTTTCTTAGCACAACAATTAACAGAGTGGAGATATATTTTTGTTAAATAATGACCTCCCACAGCTGGCATTTTTTTTCCCTTTGGTACTGAAGTTACACATGATAGCATTTACTCCTGTAATGTGAACAGGTTTTAAGCCTAGTAGCTGTTGATTTTGCCAAGACAACAAATGGGACCTTTATACTAATGAAAGTTAAGATTTGAATCTTTCAGCTATGATGCAGTGTCTGTCCTCAGAAGATCTTGAGATAGGGTGCTGTTTCAAATGATGTAACACCAACCATAAAGAAGAGTTTGGATTCCTTTTTTTTGAACTGCAGTATGTAGACAATCACATTCTTTTTTCACAGAAATGCATATATCTGTATTCATAGCAGACAAAAAACCCTGTCACCACCTCAAGGTAAAAACGAGAACTGTGAAACAATGGTACCAGTAAAATCTGTAAATATGTTAAAACAGGGGAAAATTAACATTTTTACATTGGTAAACCATGTAGCTGTGGCAACCTATATAATTAACAAATTATAAGGCTATGAAGGTTGACTTCCTACTTGCATAAGCCATCAACATTCACAAAATGGAATCTAGACACAGCTCCAATCTGTGGTTAAACTGCTGCATCTATCTTAGCAAGCCATCCTGGACAAAGTCCTAATGCTACTGAAATCAATGCAAAAAGACCAAAAAGAAGAGATTATTTCAAGGTTTCCAGGATTCTGACAGATCCCAAACCAGATTAAAACCAGATCTCTCCTGCCTAAATGGCAGGATGAGCCATCAAGTCGTTATTTTCTTAGTGGTAGTCTGAATTTACCAAGCGCCTTCTCCTACCAGCAAAGGTTGTTATTCCCTCTGGGTAGGTTTCAATGGTAATGATAATCAGTAATTCATTCTATCATGGCAAAATGTCTTCTAGAAACCCTTGATTCCAAACTAAAAGCAAAACCATGAACATTGAAATATGGTGTCTAAACTGAAATACTGAAATATCTGGAGATGGCAATTTGGAGAGTTTCATGACATAAATCCATGGAGTCTGAAACCAGAATAGTCAATGATTTCTGGCAACGGCAGTGTCCCATAGCTGCACACACAGGAGAATTGCATTGGCGCCTGGCCCTGTGGCAAAAACCCAAAAATCCCTGAGGTCTCCAGCCCCACAGTCATTCAAATGGAATCCTGTCACTGGGCTGAGAAACCTGAGTTCCTGGCAATCTACAGGTGAAAGAAGTTAATTGAAAGATAAGTCTTTTTCTCCTGATAAATCAGTGGGTTTCAAAGCTGCTGAATAACCTTGCTTTGTTATGAAAAACTTCCAACCACCTCTAATCAAACAGTCACAGATTAAGTTAAGAAAAGCAATTTAATTGAAAGAAGGTGCAGGGAGAACTCTGCGGGATTTGTGTAAGTGCTGAGGGACACTTAAAAAAAAAAGTGTGTATGCTGCTACAACCCCGATTTCTTTGTTGGGACAGTATAGTACTAAGGTGTGAAAGAAAAAGAATCAGTGTAGATTTCCCCATTCTTCCCTTGCATTGCATCCTGCAGATTGGAACAGTACAGGCTGATCATCTGTTAATCAGTTGTTTAGGTGATTACTACCAGAGAACAAAAGAGATCATATGTGTGAAAACAAGCCAGGCAGAGATTCAAGAGAGATTAAACAACATATTTTCTTTCTCTCTTTGTAGTAAATGTCCACGTTAAGAAATAATAATAATAATAATAAAAAAGCAGAAAAAAAGAATCCACCTAAGGCCATTTTCTCTAACTCAGACTCCAGAGATATCTTTAAAAGAACTTGGTTGCATTTTTTTCTCTTTCTGTATCGAAGAAATTAATAAAAGATCAGCATCTGGGGCAAGTATGAGTTTGATACTGTGTTTTACTGATGCCAAACTCCAATTCCATCCTCAGGTATTCACACACCAGTCCAAAGCCCAGTTGCTGCGCCAGCTGCTGCATGGATCTATCTGAAGGCAGATTAGGGATTTAAGGCAATACAGTACACAAGACTGAAGATGTTGCACATGACCTGATGGATGTAGCAAAGTGCTTTCAGATGTATTAAGATGGTGGAACAGGATGCCCGGTAAAACTGGAGCTGCCCCATCCTTGAAAGTGTTCGAGACCAGGGTGGATGGAGCTTTGAGCCCCCTGGTCTAGAGGAAGAAGTACTTGCCCAGGGCCAGAGGATGATCTCCACGGCCCTTTCCAACCCAGGCATTCTGTGATTCCGTGAAACCCTGCCGGTGGCCGCCTTTGGGCGGCAATGGCAAGGAGGCGAGGTCGGGGTTCCCCGTGGCCCCAGGGACAGCGGGATGCCGGCGGGCAGGAGCAGCGCTGAGGGCCAGGCTGTGGCGGCTCGGGAGGCCGTGAGGGGAGCGAGGGGCCTGGCTTGTCCCAGCACCCCGCACCACTCTGCTCGGCAGCCTGGAGCCGTGGCTGAGAGCGGGGAGGAGACCCCCCAGCCCCATTCCTAGCGGCATTTCCTACAACCTCCGGAAAATCTCAGCGAGCAGCCTGACCCTCCCCGACCCCGCCTCTCATGGCAGCACGGCTGCTCCGCCTCGCCAACCCCAGCGGCGGCCGCACCCTGCCTGGCTCGGCATTCAGCGCTCCTCCCGCTCCACGGCGGACACTCCGGAGCTGTTTTTCCCTGGCGTTGGCGCCAGAGTTCCCCTTTCCCAGCGGGCGCAGACACAGCCCGGCCCTTCCCGGCCCCGTTCCCGGCCCTCGCCGCCCTGCGCGGGCGGTCCCGGCACGTGGCGGCCCCCGGAGCTCCCTCGGCCGCCGGGGGGAACCGGGCAGCGGCAGGACGGAGCTTCACCTCCGTGGGACTGCCCGCGAACGGCGCTTCGGGCTCTGGCCCTGGCCTCCCACCGGCCCTCCCCGTGTCCGCGGCGCCTTTTCGGGGGAGCGAAAGCTTGCCTGTGCACACCGGGCATCTCAGCGGTGTCAGCACAGCCAGCGCACCTGAATGTGTTCCTTGTTCCTTCCTGGCACTCCCTCCTGCCAGACAGATTCCTGCAGTCAAAACATTTCGGTGCAAAGCAGCTCAGCAGCTTGAGTTGCAGGTGCGGGGATCACCGGGCCCAGTGTTTAGAAGGGTGCTGTGGTTTCTCACCATGAAGTTCCTGGAGAGCTCACACGGCCCGCGGGGGGAAGGGGCTGGGAGATTCCAGTGAGCCACCGATGGTTTGGTGTTTTTTACACACAGCACTGACAAGGAGCAGGGGACACAGTTGCTTTGGCTTTAGCCTCACCAGGCCTTCAGTTAGAGCTGATGTTATTCCCGGGCCCCAGCTCCTTTCTTTCCCCGGTTAAACTGGTGACTCCTTCAAGCCACCTGGCACTGCTGCCAAACTGGGGTTTGTCATGAGCATCCTCTCCCAAAAACCGGGTATTGTTTACTTCAGCAGTGCTGTCATAGGGAACCCTGCTGGCTAACACTGCAGAAACACACTGGAGTGTTCAAAGATGTGTTATTACAGGTGGTGAATGTATAGTACACTTCCTCATATTTAGGGGTTTGTAAGGGCTCATCTGAAACCCTCTGAGATTGTCCCCTTTCCTTTGATCAATTGGTTGTCCTAAATCTAAACTGCAAGTGCTTGGGGAAAGGGTATCCAAATGCCTCTTTCTCATGCGTGGGTCATAAAAGAAAGGTCCAGCTAGCAGTAGGGTGAACATGTTGGAAATTACTAAAACAAGGGAATATTCTAAAACACAATGTGTTCTAAAACACATTGTGTCCTAACCACTGCCAGGTTCATGAGCTTGCCCCCAGATGGCACACATATCTGTCTCATGCCCTCTCTCCTGCTTCCTCCACCTCCAGTCCTGATGCACTGACAGATGTATCCAAGAAGAGCAGAAGAGCTTGGAAGAGTGGCTGAAGCTATGGAGCAGCAAATCCTCATTCTGCTCACTCACTGTCTCTGGACTGGCAGAAGAGTGGGGTTCCTCTGGCCACTAAAGGAGCTGCTCTCAAAATTACAGGCTCCTGCTATTCCACATTAGTCACTCCGCGTGCATGAGTGCAAACTAAACAGCCAGCAGTGAGAACACGTACATTGCCCAGATGCAAGCAGGCATTTCTGGAGAGAACCTAGTGGATGTGGGAGACCAGAAGTGCAGCTCTTCTGTGATTCACATCCCCACCAAGGAGGCTGTTGTATTCCAAATTAACCTGTGTAGGGTTGCTGTAGAGTACAACCTTCCATGCAGAAACTCACTTCTCCTTTGCTGTCCATATGGTGTGTTACGGAAAAAAACCGAGATTATAGAAGAACATAAGATGGTCTTTGAAAGTGTCTCCTGATGCAGACAAGTGGCAGTTCATGTTTACAGTATTTCCCAGCAAATGCTGGTACACACAGTTTCTCCTGCTCCACACTGACATGATGCTGGGAATTTGGTCAAGGATCAACTCTTTACAGTCCTGGTAGAGCACAACACTGTGGCATGTCTTTGGAGCTGTCTGTACTGTGAAACAGGACTTGATTTGAACACAGAAATTATACTTTGTTGTTGCAAGAAACTGTTCTAAAAAATTATCTTCAGTGTTCAGTCTTCACCAAACACCAAATGAAATACTCTTTCAGATGGTTTTGCCCATGCAAAGTTTTGAAAATAAAAAAAACTGAATCTGTACCTTGGGTTTTGGGGTGTGGGGTTTTTTTTCTTTTTCTTCTACAAAAATATGGATCTTTACATCTGTATGGTATATTCCAGAGCTGTGTATACAGTTTTTTTTTTTGATGCATGAGTATCTCTGAGCTCCTCAGGTGAAAGCTGGAAACAAATTTATAATTAGCTGGATTGTAAGATTACCACCTACCCTATAGTCCTATATAACACCTACACTATAGTCCTAATTCTAGTTGAAAGATGAGGTTGAAATTTTTCTATGATATCATAAATCTCCTTAGGCTTCAAGACTTTACTGGGATATACAGCGCTGCAGTATCTCATATAGCACTTAGAGCTGTTACATCTTTTATGTGAATCACCATATGGGTCCGTGAAAAATTAATTTAAAAATGTTTGATTTTAATTTAGCAGTTCTTTCAAGGTAGTACAGCCCCAGCAATCACTACTGGGTCCTCTGGGAAACAAGAGAAAAGGGGAAAAAAAAAAGAAAGGAACATTTCTGGAATCACTTTCTTTTGCCCAACTCAGTATCAGCGGGCAGAAGCAATAACGAAGGGGCTGCAGGACTGCTCTCAGCTATTATTGTGCCTGGCTTGCTCTCAGCATGACTCACTGCAGACAATATATAACACCACTCACAAGGGAAATGAACAGTAAATACTTGGCCCTGGATATTTTTTTTTTAACTCTCTTCAGTTGGTTTGGTTTTTTTCCCCCCTCTCTGATTTGTATCCCTTTATCCTCGCCCATGTGCTATATAAGCCTCTCAAATCTAATGTCCATAACACCACCCCCCACTGGTAGCAGCAAGCCCTTCTGCTGCTGTAGGGTTTACTTTGCAGAGGTTTACAAGAAGAGGCATTATTGAGAAACTGTATGTGTTAACCCAGTGGCACAGGGTTGCTTCAACACCTTCCCTCTGGTTTTTCTTTTCTTGGGGGAGGGGTGGCTGCTATTCTAGCTAAATGCATCTTTTGCTTTGCCGTGGCAGCCAGGCTAGCTTAGGAAGAAAACCTTGGGGCTAAACAGGCTAGGAGTGCAGCCAAGGGGGTCAGGAGACAGCTTTAAGGATTATACTACATAATTAAAGGCTGACTCTGAACATGCTTCCTGGTACCCTGTGTTCAAACATACAAACCTTTTTAGGTAATAATTCTTGGTCCTCATTTGTATCAGAGGGATTTGTAGGTTAAAGTTGCCATACAGGTAGTGAGTCAGGATTACAAATTATTCATCTAGACTATAAAAAGGCAACACCTTCCTAAACCTGTCCTAGCCAGTGAGAAATGAGGTTAAAATATAAATAGATGAACATGCATGTGTTTTCTTTGTTTGTTTTTGTACAATGCCCTCTGGGTGCAGCTGATGTCATTCTGCAGCAACTTTCTAGATTAAAAATGAGGATTCTTCTCCTGAAGTGCCCTGTGATCACATCGGGGCCAGAACATTCTTGTACTTGATAAAACCTGAGCCACTGAAGACCCACATTCAAGCTTATATTGCGCTAGCTCCAAGGAAGACCCTTTTATCTTCAAATATTTCTAATCAGCTGGAGCCAGGACTAAAATCTAGGTCCTCCATTATTCATATTCTAGGCTAGGGCTGCTGTCCCATCAGGCTACACAGTATGATCACTTGCTCTCCAGCTATCCCCCATCCCAGATCAAAATGACTCCTATAGACTCCTGTGTTTGCTAAAACAGCATATTCTAACATTTCAGGCAAATATTCTAACAAAGTCTATGCAAACTGCATTGATTTAGCATTCATTGTCTAAAAATAGGTCCTAGCAAGATGCTGGTACCAAAAAAGCTAGAAGCAATGGAAAGGAGGAAAACATACTGAACACACATATTGATAATATATAGTGTGAGCAAGCACTTGCTTATCTAATGTTATGATGCACAAATAGACAAAGAGTCTAGGCAGCATATATTCACTGATTGAAATACATAATCAAGTATGAACAAGGATAAATCACACTTCCACATCAAAGTTGTGAAAAATGCATATTGTGTGTTTTGCCAGATTTTCTACCAGAATTATCAGTATCAGTTATTTCTGTTTCAAGAGAAGTTGTAATAAGCCAGACTTCATCTTCCATATGATGATATATTTAAATCAGACTTGTTTTGGTTTTTTTTTCCGAATACTGGCTTTTTTACTACTTTGGTTAAATTCCAGTGTGCTGTAAAGAAGTCCCTTGTCACATATAGAACAAAACAGAAAGGGACACCAAACCATTAAGGTACTATGACAGACAAATGTGAAGACTCTTGCCCTGTGTGGCGAGCACTGCCTTGTAGTTTTGATGAAGCTCATGTTTGATGGAATCACTGCCTAATCTTTTCAATATATTACTGTCTAGTGTCTGCCCGCTCCCAAGTACTTTTCATTCCTTAAAAATCTCTTGTTTACAACCATTTCCTTGTTTTGTTTTTGGAGAACAAAGAGGAAAAGAAAGGCTTTATTCCTTGGGTTAGGTCTAGATCACATATACAAAGGAGAAGAGAGATTCTGCTACACTTTATTCAATATGATGTTACAAGAAAACAACAGTTACAGCTGACAAACCATTACATCTTTCATAATACAGACAAATTACAAGGTGTAACAAATAATGCGACATTTATTTTACTGTACTGTTTACGATGCTGTTCTTCTGAAGTATATATATATTTAATTACATTAACATTGTTTTCATGTACCAGCCCTCCCCTTTTTTATTTGTTAAAAAAAGAATACCTCTTAGTGCACCATACAAAAATCCGCATGGAAGCTGGCAAGCAGGAATTTTGTATGCAGCACCATGGAAATGCATTTTGGGGGATGGGAATTATTAGTGCATCCTTTACTTTTAGATTTTTTGCTTATGTGAAAAATGCAAGGCAGTAACGTACAGTCACTCCACCTAAATGCTGGTAGGGGAGAGTATTGTTATGCTCAGTAATGCAACCTACTTCTGTTTATAGGGGGCATCTGCATTTTGCTCCTTAGTCTATACAGCCTAAACCTTTTATATAACAAAGATTACAACCCAGTAATATTCACAGATGAATATTTTGTATATTCATATATTGAGCATCGACTACACATTTGGTTGTGTGCACTGACACGGGGTGTACATAACCCACCAACCCACAGGGTATTTATTTATTTTTCTTACTTTCTCTTCCCAGGAGTCTGAAGGGCAGAGCCCCTATGTGCCAAAGAGAAAGCAAAATCCCCTGTGCCTCTGTCTACTGCAAATTGAATTTTCACTGTTGTACTGATGACTTGTCCTAAGCCATGGTTCTGATTAAAAGTAAGAGTGAGAATTAAAAGGACCCAACTGATATAGCACCCCATACAGTAATGTAATGTCAGAACTACTGAAGTGTCCTGTCTGGGGTGGTGCCTGCTGGGTGTGGATTTGAGTTGAACTGAACCCAGCATGAGAGAAGACTGAGCAATCTCCAGCTGGTTGACTTGTAAATTTAGATTCTGTGAACTCGAACTTGTAAGGACTCTCTGTATCATGCAGACCATATCTATCACCATCTTCCCCATTCACTTAATATTAGATCCCAGAGAGAGTTAGAACATGCCCTCCCACTTTTATCCGCCTGCTATACCTGCTGCCCTGTCACTGCTCTCCCATCTTGCAGCAAAGCCACATCCTCTCATGTACCACCAGAACAGATCTACTGGATCTCAACCAAGCGGTAGGAAAATGCAAGTTAAGCTGCTGCTGGCTACTCACTCTCAGCAAATCCCACAGTGTCTCCAGGACTGTCCCCCAAAGACTATTGGTCACTGAAGCCAACTTTTGACTTCCACAACGTGACAATGTGGAAGGCGGGGCTACTTCTTGAGTCTTTGAAGATTCTTTGGGGAACTGATTTCAGAAGGAGAGAAAAAGAGAGTAACACTACTGATCTTTGCTGAAGCTGTCTCAAGAGCATTGATAGGGTTTAAACAGTCCATTCTGCAACACTGAGAAGAGCTGTGGTGAAAACAGCTGGAGAGGTGGGCAGCTGTCTGATGGAGTCAGGCTAACTGTGCAGGTAAGGGCTCTGCTGGAAGGGAGAAGAGTGAAATAAGGCTGTAGTGTTAACTGTTAGTTCCCTGGGCATAGGAGCTTCTACTATCTCAAAAAAACCCTTGCTATTTCCCAGCAGATTTGATGTTACAGAAGATTAATTTGCAGTGCTCATGTGAAAAGCACCATCCTGCTGAGCCTAGGTTGTCTTCATGCCAGGAGAACGTCCCCAGGGCCCAGAGCCTCCATGGGAGAGCAGCAAAACCAAACCACTACAGGCAGTTGGGGTGCCTGGAAAGTAGGTGCAGGAGTAAGACTCTGGTCACTCCTTAATGATCAGTAGGTGAGATAACTTCATTACTGCTGAAGATTAAGTTGCTATTTAGAAACCTAGATATTTATGAACTTTTGTTCAGGCAGTTAATTGAGTTTGAAGATTTTTGGATCAACTTTATTTCAGTGGTTGCTTAGAAGTGGGAATGGGGCAGAGAGGATAATCTCATGTGCAAATGTGTGTTCACACACATATGCACACACACATACCTTAAGCAAACACTGTACATGAGTCACTATGGATAGCAATGTGCTAGGCTTGTGGGAACAATTGGAGAATTACTCTATATTAAACCTTCAGATGGTTAGTTGAGCAGTGTAATTGCTTGCCTTCAAATTTAAGCTGTCAAGTAGAAGCATCTATGAAACTACCCTTATATTCCTAATCAAAATCTTTGTTATGTTTTCAAAAATTCTTCAGATTTTGCAGCAAATTTTTTTTTCTAAAAATAGCTAATTTTAATCATCAAACTGCACACAATTTAAGTAGCAAAGATAATGTATAAAAGACTTTTCTCTTACAAAAAAAAGGAAACATGAAACCCAAACAAACCACGTCTAAGGCAGTTTCAGTGTGTGATAAATTCAAAAGTTCAGTGGTCACTTTTCCCCCTATAAACACAGGGGAAGAACTGTAGTAAGTTCTAAATATGATTGTGACTGAAAGTGGCTTTCAGATGGCTTTTAGCAGATCTTGAAACAGAGATGTCAGTGGGGAAAATTGTCTTTTAATGGCTGTGCAAATATTGAGAATATTTCCACGGTTCAGTTCTTTGGAAGTGTAGACTCCTGTCCTAGTTCATTAAGAGACCTTTTGTAGCTGCTTGTGCATTCAAGGATTTGCCTTATTTGGTGTCTTTTTCTTATTAAACACTGCTGGAGTTTAATAAGATGGCAGTAGCACAAATCCTTTTCCCCTCCTTTTAAACACTGAAAGCTAACCAAAGCATTACCACACTTCCTTAAAATGTAATTCAATGCATCCAGCAAGCAAAGGATGTCAAAATTATGTATAGAATAATATTGCCTAGCAAGTGCTTCTGTCCAAGCAGGACTATAACTCAACAGTGATTTTTGCACCATACCTTGCCCTCTCTGAATGCAAAGTTGTAAACAGGGCAATTTTTCCACACCCCTGAACACAATGCTCTCCCCAACCAAAATGTAGCAGGGGCTTCCTTCTAAAATCACACACACAATTTAGTTTCTTGCAAAGTTTGCATTTGAATGATTCATTCAGAAAAGATATCTAAAGACTAAGGATCATGTAATGCCTTCCAATCAGCTCAGAATACCTGTGGAAAATAACTCAAAAGGTGCTTTGGTGTGGAACAGCAAATGGTCTGGGATGAGGATAATTCTCCACCTTGCTTTGTACATGGCAAAGTAACACAGCTAGATTTAATGGCTCATTCAAAGGAAGTTTTTCTGTACCTCTGTATCTGCCTTGAATTAAACAGAACAGTTTCATCATCTCTGTTTTCAAGAAGATATTCCAAAAAGTAACTAGTGTGAGGAAAAACATAAGAGATGTTAGCCAAGACCCATAAAAAAAGGAAGATATATTCTTGAAAAGAATAAAACCATAAGGAACTCACTGTGTATCTGTCAGCTGCATACATCTCATAAGTTTTGCTTTGTCTTTCTCACAGGCCTATTTTGAAAACTGGCATGCTACATAGCCTAAGCAGAGTAACCAAATTTAGAGTACTTAAGTAAACATGCAATTATTGCCATGTTTTTAAATGGATATGAATGGTCTGAGGGGATAATGAAAAAAGAAATTACCCAACAACACTTGAGGAAGAGTGGCAAGTGTTGTAATTGCCAGCTGATCGGACAAGTTGGGCTTGCCCTGGAAAGAAATAGTCTTCCCATTGGTTGCAAACTATGCACAACCCTCAAAGAAAACACACAGTCTTTTATGCCACCGTTGGCTCTTTTTGTACAGTTGTTACTGAAGAAGTGTGAACGCCAAATGTGTTGTCTGAAAGTATTTAAGACATTGCTGGTGAAAGCATAAAAATCCTTACAAAGATGCAGCGCTGCAGTGGAAAATCAAACAAAATCAAACACAAAAGACTGAAAGAGTACATGCCATGTATCAGTAAGCAAAAGCTTAATCTTCACATAGTTCTCTGAAATCACAAGGTATCCAAATGCGTGCAAGGTTTTAAATAAATTGCAGGGAAAAACAGGGTCTTGCCAGCTTCAATTTTCTTTTGAATGAAATCCACCATAGAGACAGAAGGGAAACAGGCCGTGGTTCCTTCCTGGTGTCGGCCTCCTCATTAGGTTTTTGTTTCCCTCCTCCAACCTGGTAAATTTAATCCTGTAAGGAAACAATATAAATTATAATAAGCTTCATGAATTGCATTTTTTTTTTTCACTTGGTAAAATATAGGTTAGGCCAAAGCCACTTATGAAGATGCCAGCTCAGAGTGAAGTGCAGACTTCCAGAGCATGTTTAGAACTGGTACCTCAGGAAAATGAACTTAAAACACCAGTGTTTTTAGGGTGGTCGCCTAAGTGAGATATATTAATCCATATTCATGTGTCTGTGCCCCAAGAGCTAATCCTCACAGGTACCATTAGCACTGACATTCTCCATGGAAATTATAGAGAGCCGTAACCAGTCATCTCTTCTAAAGGTGGTCACACCCCCTGAATGCAAAGGGAGGTTGCTAAAAATGCTGGCACAGCTTCAGGAGTTTACAAGCTTTTTTTGCCCCCTTTCTCCCTAGTGATCTCCTCCATAACACTGCTCATAACTAGTTTTTGAAAAGGTCTCCTCAGTTCTTCTTTCCGAGAGTTGTTTGGGGCACCCTGAAACAAATCAGAAACATTTCTGCAAATATACCCAAGTTATGGAGCTTCTTGGTGTGCTGTGTCTAAATGTATTTACCTTTATTTCAGTGTATTTCTATTACCTAGGCAGATAATTGCAAACTCTCCTTTCAAATATAAAAATAAACACTATTAATAGCTTCACTTATGTTGTCTTTCACTCTGCTGATGAAGAAGCCCAAAGCAATGGCTGCATTTGCACGAAGGTATCCTGATGTTTTTGAGGTTTACACAAAACAGGAGGCAGGCTGAGAATGTGGGACAGGAAAACAAAGTATCCAATAACTGCTAGAAGAGCCACTTGAAGGTTGAATGAAGGCTAGATGAACTGGATGAATGAAGCCACTGAAAGGATTTTATAATTAACATATTTAACTCTTAATAAATTTCCAAGTAGAATTCTGTGTCAAGTAATAAAGTGAGACTTTCTGAAAAAATCTGAAAATATATTTGTTAAGTTCTCCAAGACTAGAACTACAGACCTGATACATTTTTAAAATGCTGTTGCAGGAAGACAGTCAGATGTGAAGGAATTTTATCCCTTAAAAAAAAGAATGCTGAAATATTCATTGAGCATGGAACTGGTTTGTATTAGCATGTCCTTAAACTATTTAAATCAAACTGGATGCAGGTGCCAGTGAATCTAGTCTAGTCCTCATTTCAAAAGCAGGAGAAAAACAAGACATTGGTTTCGAACTGGAGTTTCAAGCATAGCCCTTTCATTGCGGCTTTCAACAAAACGCCCCAATGTTTGTGCAATATCTTAACTTCTGTAATTTCCAGGGTTCCTGTCATGATTCTTGAGAGCTCTTCTGTTTTTTAAGCACCAGGGTACCTAAGTTGGATTAACGAAAGTCTGTTCTTAAGCATCTTGGGCCCTCTTGGAGCTTGGTCCATTCACCACCTCTAGAGTCCTTCTTGGGTTGTTTTCTAAATGTATCTGGAGCTTGTGTGGACTGTCTATTCCACAGGAAAGTACCACTTTCCCCAATGTCTAGAAGCTTGGCTGAAATGCCAATAAATCTTGTGTCAAGGAATACATTTGAGCTGATGCATTTAGTTTACCTTCAAAAGCTTAAAAAGAAAAGCAATATTTGGAATGTGCAGAGATTCACAACTGCTCAGTGATGAAACACCAGTGATAATATTCCCCAAATTCTACATCTCCCTTCCTTCATGAGCACTTTTCAGGGGTGTTCTTTTTGGGAGCTCCTTCTTGGAAAGAAGCAACTAAAATTCCCAAAGCTCCTTCTAATGCTGAGGATGTGTTTGCCCCCACTGCCACCTACACACCAGTTGTGGAAAGCAGGCTTGCAAGTTTGGAAGCTACATCTGCCCAGATCCAGAATAGCTGGCCTAATTTCAGGCTAAGCTCAAATTACTGGAGTTCCAGAGACTGGCATAAGCAGCAGGGATGTCTGAGTCAGGTAATAAAATTATAAGGATAGCAAAGTCTCTGGATGCATGTTTTTCCAGTAGTTATCAAATTGCTCAGAGGGTCATTGCTCATTTGAGAATAACTGCAGTTTAATTACAGAGAACTTTTCCTTTCTACCACTGGACCTCGGGACAGTATCTAAATGAGGTAAGTGTCACACTTCTCCTAGGATTATGCAACAATATCCCAGTAACATTACATTGTCTGGTTTCAAGTTTGGCTTTGTAGGCAAAGCTGATGATACATTCTCCAGGGAAGAGCCTGAGCTTGTGGAATGGGGAATACCTTCATTAGAAGCTTAGCACTTCCAGAATCAAGCCCTAGAACATTAAGAGATTCTTTGGAAATTAATACACTGAGAGCTGCTACCATATAACACATGGGGGAAAAAAAAAATCTTTGCACACTGGACTACTGCCAGCACTAATGCACACTGCAGGCAGAACACTGAAGACTAAGAAAGGGTAGCAAGAGTTACAGGTTTCCTGCTCTGGCTCAGTATAAGGCAAATCACAGTTATAAGATCACAATGCTACCAGCTCCAGCTTTGCTGGATCCTGCCATGCCAGGGCTGTAACTGGCTTCTTGTGAAGCTCAGAGACTGTGTATGGTGGGCAACACCACCCTCCACCTTCTGCACAAGCTCCAGATTTAGATTAGATCGCTGGAAAAGAACATGATTTGATGCCACATTTCACTAATGGTTCTGGCTGGGGAAAGCTAGGAGACACAGTACAACTGGAACCAGGGAACAGTATGGTGGTCTTAGTCTGCCTGCAGTGTAGAAATGTGCAGCATGCCTGGTTTGGAAAGGCAGACTGCACGACAGACCCCCTGCTCACAGCAGTGCCAGAATGTGCAGGGTGTCCTGAACCCTCAGCTCTGCCTGCCAAGGTGTTTCTCCTGAGTGTGAAATCCTTACATGACACAACAAGTGTGGTGGTTAGGAATAAATAATGTTTGCATCCAAATCCCTAATTCTCTGAATGAGTACTGTCAATTCCAAAGTGGAGTCAACAGGTGAAGTCCCTTCCCCTGCCTCAGAGAGCTGCCTGGAATGCCAGCTTTCTCTTATGCTGAACACAGATATGCCACTTGTCAGAGGAGTGCTCTAATCATTGAACAGTTACTCTTCACATTTAATTTTGTTTGAGATGAGACATCAAACAGACAACTCTCCTAAACTGGAGAAAGAAGAGAGCATGTCTTTATCCACAGCAAAAAATCTACAATAAAAAACCTAGAAAATTTTAGACTGGTGTGAACCAATCTTTTTCATTAAAAAAGCATTGTTTCTTCAGAGTGGCTCTTGAAATGAAACATCAGTTGTTCACACAACAAAGACCCAAGGCAGGGCCCTCTACACAGTGTTGCCATTTAGTTCCCAGATGGCTTTGTATTCCATGTTTGCATTTTTAAAGATATATTTTAGAAATATCCTTGCTTAGAATTTATACATTTCCTATATCATACAAATCAAAGTTTTGCCTGGCGACTTGGCAGATTATGTTTATGGCCTCTGGTCACAGCTTTGCTTATAAAATTGTAAATTGTTAAATGGAATATTTACAACTTGTGATTTCCCAAGAGCAAAGTAGGGTTCTTTCATATCTCCTTAAAAATCAAACCAAAACAACAAACCCCAAACAAACAAGCAACAACAAACCCTGAAACATTGAAGACTGCCTTAAAAATGAACTTTTTTCACCACAGATCTGGGTACTTCTGGTTTTCATGACAACTCTACTAAATCTAATAGCTTTCTACAAGTAAGTTAATGATGTACTTGAAATATTAAGTGATCTACATGAAGTGACTCATTTCTATGTTTGTTACCTAGAGGAAACTTCTGCTGCATACATTCTGTTTGTCCCAGACCCTGAACAGTATAGAGCGTTAATCCACCTTAAAAACAGCCAACTTCAGAATGCAGTAGCTGTTGATGTTACACTGGTTCTAGAAAGGCATACCAAAGCCTGTAATTTAAACATTAATCATACTCTCAAAACATGAGGCAAAGGAAGGTGATTAAATCCCAAATATTTTTCTTTATTTTAATTAGTGAAAGAACGTCCTGTCCTGTAAAAATACCAGTTCAATACATATTCCTTTTGGCAGCATCAGCATCCTTCTCTAGGTACTTTTAATTTCTGTATAAATTATCACATCGGGTGGAGCTGTGCTCCCGCAGAGTCTTTAGCATGCAAAGCACGCTCAGAGTGCAGGTCTATTTATGTGGCAGCTGATGCAGCAGTATTATAAGAGTATTCCAGTTTTAAAATAAAAATGTGAGCTGACAACTGGAGATACTGTATTCTTTATGAGCTGAAACATGGAGGTATTTAAGATCATCAACAATAATACTCCTTCTGCTTCTCCCTCCACGACACATGCAGACATCACAGATACCGTTCATCCTTTTTGGAAAAAAAAAGTACAGTATTAACAGGTGATTTTCCCCACACCTTTTATTCCTACCTTTGTTAGAGAAATCATTTTAAAAAGCCAACCAAACATTAGCAATACTATTTGCACTCAGATAATATCTACGTGCAACTTGTTGCTATAAATATTAATTAATTGGATCACCAATACCCATAATGCAACTTTATTTTGACCTACATGCCCTATGAACTAGATATTTTTTGGATTCAATTTCCTTAAAACCAACTGTCAGCATCATGTGATGGAAGAGATGAAAAATGAAAATGAGCGTTCCTGCTGTGCAGGTGAGTGACCTGTGGGAGACAGCTCTGCCTGCTAGGATTTTTACACGTACCATCAGACACAGACCAATTGATTAGATCATCTTATACCTGCCACCAACTAGGCTCAAGAGACTAATTAGAGAGAGTACTGCCTGCGCAGGCACCCCATTGACACCTAATTTGCTCAGCCAAAGCCTTTGGGGAGAATGTATTATCTCTGCAGCTGCACTTCATGCATTTCTGATTTGAGGCATAAGCAAGGAGTACTTCTTCACTCTTTTGAGCAAACTGAGTATATAAGCCCTTAAGTGCTAAATACAAGCAGACAAATTAAATCTGGCCAGCTGCCATAAATCCTTTTCCCCTTCAAATATATATACACATATACATGCATACATGTTTTATTTTTTATCTATGTCTATGATATATGTGCACAAGTGCAAACATACAAAAAATGTGTATGTGTGAGTCTGAATGTGTGTAGAAAGGATGGGCATATAAAGGCATTTCTATAAATATATGCTTTAAAATATGTAATTGTCACACTGTATAGTGTGCCTTCCTTCACAGGGAAATTTTACTTCTGTGAAATTTAAAAGAAATGCATTTGTTCTCATATATGAAAAATAAATGATCTGCAGTGTTGTTAGCTCAGGCTCAGAATTACCCCGTGGACAAGGCTCAGTAGATTGATGCCTATAAAGTTGCTCTGTGTATCTTCAGAGGTGCTAGTTCAAAGATTATCTCAGTATACAGCCTAGCTTTGTTGGAAGATTTTCTTCGATGGACTATACCTTGTTTGTGGTTTCCTGAGGAATACTATTCACTAAGGCTAAATATAAGGTTTCTTAAATTGCTTTCTGCTGGGCTTTAGTTTTATCTAGTTATCCATGTCCCAAAATACACCGGAACAGCAAGACTTGCGGCTGCTATTAAAAATTTATTCTGAAAAAAAAAAGAAGAAGAAGAAGAAAAAGAGACACCCTAGAAAAACTAGAATTTTTTGACAAACTGAGAAGGGTTTGAAGAAAATAATTTCAACTATAGGCTGATTCCTGAACTCAGAAGCCTTGTAACACACAGGGACATAGTGAATTTGCATCACTCCTGAAACAGCACTGAAGCCAAGTATCTTCTTCCTTGTTATTTGTCTACAAAACAACTTTCAGGAGCTGAATAAGGCTGAATTATTGCAGTTTAATTTCAGTCTCTGTCAAAGCCCATGTTGCCAAGGTCAGTTTATAGTGTCAACTCAGTGTCATCCTGCACCCCTGTAACTAAAGAAGGAAAGAAGCTGTAGCAAGATAGGTGCAAGTTACATGTGTGGCCAAAATATCAGGTGTAATCTCCTTTGCAAAACACACTATAAATGTGACTTCCAGTCTTGTTCCTAGGATGGGGCATAACTCAATACAGAGAGAGTATCCTCACCTTTCTCCCCTCACACAGGCCACATCTTTTCCAATTCACTTAATATTTCTTTAGCTATTTAATATCATTTAATGTTTAAATGACACCTTTAGATTATCTTGGCAATTTTTGGCAACTACTCTTTCACAGATGCAGCACTGTACAGGATACACATTGTAATTATAAGTGCTATGAGTACTTAGCAGTAAACCATATTTGACAAATAATTAGCACAGGATTAACTGGTTAATTTCTTCTATTTTCTTCTCTTGTGTCTTAGTTAATGCACTGGTATTCTTATACACAAGGGATTTCCTACACTCTATCTAAAGTGATGAAAATTGCTGTATCTTCTTCACAGTTCTGACATATAAATCATAATACAGATCCTTATGGACATATTGCTGTGTTACCAATTCCTCTCTCCACAAAGAATTTTTCACAGATTGGCTTTGCCTCTAAGCAGAGCCCTGCAACTCTAAATAGATTTGTGTGTGGGAGTTGACTGCAATTTCAGGGTGGGTGCGAAAAGATGACCCTAAAAGAAGTGAGTGCTAGACAGGGGCTGTAAGCTAGTAAGAAAAGAAAAAACCAGAATAGTAATACAATTATAAACTATCGTATTTTATGAGCATACTTTAAATAACTAACATAATCTTTGAAAGGTGAGATGTCTATGGCACTGTGGATATGGGGCTGGAAAACAGAAACCAAGATTTTGGCTTTGCTGCTGAATGTGACTGTAGGCAAGTCATTTCATCCCACTGCAACCTGTTTTGTAACAGGGGCCCTGGTTTATGTCCCAGCCTCTGGGTTTAGTGTCTCCAAAATTAGTGCCCTGTTTTAGCTGGAGCCACCAATAGTTCAAATTATGTAAATAGAGCTTAATTTATCAAAAATGCACTATTAGAACTGTTGCAACATTGGTAGTACTTGAAATCTTTACTTGGACTGTGAGTTTTCCAAATTGTACGTTTACGCAGAGTATGAGCCCAAAGTGAAAGTCCTGCATCACCTGACTTGGTGAATGTGCACCCAATAGTCCAGTGTGGGAGGCTGATTCTGAAGAGCCAAGATTTACCCTTAAATTACACACCAGCTGCTAAGTAGCATGTATGCATATCAGTAATTGCAAACCAACAGTGCATACTTTGCACACAGGTCTCTAGAAAATATTATCATGAATTCCTTCACAGTGTGTCTTGTGAGGACAAAAAAAGGAATAAAAGCATGATCTTTACTGTAATATATTTTATTCACAGTATTAATTTCCAGTGTTATTTGATCCTGTGATTGGTTCCACAATTGATTTGTAGGTATACTTTTAACTTTTGAGTGGCTGTGGTAACTTCCAAATTAGTTTTCTACAAGTCTTTCAGCAAAAATTCTTTCCTACCCTAACTGCCCACAGCTGAAGCTTTTTCTTTGAGTTGAGAACAAAGTCCACAAAGCCCTTCACAATTACCATTTGAATAAGGCTTCACATGAAAAATGGCCAGGACTGAATCTACTACATGTCTTCTAGTTTTTGAGAATAAAGCACAGCCTTCTGTGAGTGAGCTCTGGGAAAACTAGTACTTCAGATGAAGATACTACAAAAATAGCAGTGTTATTGAGCTTAACATAGTTTGCATGCAAAGCCATAGAAACCTTACTAAAAACAAAAACACAAATTGAGGATTTTGGTACCCATCAAGAACAGAAAAATATTAATGCTAGTTGTTTGCAAGAATATACTTCTCAAACCTGACAAACATCCAAATCCCTTCAACTTCTTCCAACCTTTTTCTATCTGATTAACATGATATGTCTAAATTGCTATGCTTCTTACCCTGATAACTTGCAAAAAAACCTGCCAAAGACGAATTGACTGAACGTGAATTGGAGAAATGCTGTCTCCCTGGATCTATAATGAGAGAACCTAAACCTACAATTTTTGCCAGTGTTTGACACAATGAGATCCTTATCTCAGTGGTAGCACCAGCTCTCATCTCAGATAAGTAAATGCTATGCCTAAAAAAAATTTGTAGATACCTTAATTAAAATATCTAAAGCAAAAAAAAAAAAAAAAAAAAAAGAAAAGAAAGAAAAGAAAAGCCTATCTGTTACAGTTGTATATAGGAGAACTCAGAAAGGAAATACCTGTTGGAAGATGATATAAAGGCGTTAATTCTCTGGTCAACAGGTTTATTACTGGTTTGAACCCATCTCTGGTGAAAAGGAGCTCCAGAGCGGCTGCTGAGAGATCTGCTCATTGCTAAACTCTCTTGCAGAGCTAAAGAGTCAAGGGATGGGAGATTCAACTACAAACAGCTGGGTATGAGTGAGCTTAGCTGTGGTACCCTTCTACCATGTCTCACCTTTGTGGCAGAGCCAGCTAAAGAAATTTGCAGGGCTGCAAATCTATTCCCTTGTTCCTGCCCTGCACTTGTGCCCCTGTCACTCATATTGTAAAATTTTCTGTGGAACTCTCTGTACACTGTGTCACTAAAGGTATCAAAAGGGACATTTTTATGTGGAACTTCATAATGAAGTGATCCAATTAACACCAAACTTCCAACTAGCTTCATCACAGCTAATGGGATTGAAAACTGGTGAGGGAGCAAGAAGGAACTGCCTGGATAGAGCTAGACAGAAACTTATCACGCTGTTCTTGTTTGCAAAGACAAAATGATGGAATAATATCCTTATTTTTAATCAGCAGCATTCCCCAGTGCATTACGAAGAACAAAGCTTCATTCTAAAATCTGAAGCCACCTCCCAACTCACAAATGGCTAATTATTTTCAGGTATCTGGAAACACTGTGAAATCTGCCTTAGCCAGGCACTTAGAGGAGCAGACAGAAGTTGTCACATAATGACCTACTAATTAAAAAGGAAGAAAACCAAACTCAAAAGCTCTGGGAATACCCGTAAGATGGCCTAATAAGGATAATCTCCGGTACATGTTTCAAGGGAGCAGCAAACAAGAGATGGCTGAGAGCCCATGCCTCTGACTGGAAGTTCTTTGAATTTTTTTGGTTGGTTTTATTTTTTTTTTAGCAGCAAAAATGTGTTGGCCTGCCAATATACCAAGGAGATGCTTAACAGTTTGTGAAGCTTCAAGTCATATTTAACCAGAATTCAGAGAATTCAGACAGGTTAGAAAAGCATCTGATTCTTTATAGGTCACTATCTAGCTTTGAATGAAGAATATAACCCTAGAGTTCAGGGACAGCAGATAAACTGTGCCCTCCAAATACCACAAATGAAACTTACTGACTGCCAGTATCAGGAATGATGGTAGCTGCTCTTAACAGGGCTATTTATCAGCTCAAACCTAAGCACATTTAGATAAATATGTATGTATGTATGTATGTATGTATGTATGTATATTATCTGCAACACAACAGCTGACCAACTCAGAACCCAAATTAGATGATGTGTTTGACCATCTCCTTCCACTCCTCCCCATCTAATGTAACAAATACATCTCTTCAGAGAACTGAATCAGAAATTTATTCTTGCTTTTCCCTGTCATGGCTTTTATCCTCAAAGCGAAGTCTGCTGGACAAAATGACATGTGAAAGACAAAATACTTGCCAGATGACTCATTAGCAATTACCTCTTCCCAAAAATTAAACCCTGCCTCATTGAAAAAAATAAAGAATCTGCAGGTACTTCAAAATAGGGCATTTTGTATACATGTGATTGTTAAAATTATTAGTCAAGTTGCTTCTTGAAAGCTAAGTAGTCTTGGAACAAATTTAATGCTGCTAGTTTAATCAGTGCAGAGTAGCTGTGGCATAGTCTAGAGATGGGTGTGGACCATTTTGTTCTAACAAAGATTCCTTGGAATTTAAAAATGCCTCTGCAAGGGATCAGAACACTATAAACTACCTCAGACCCCACAGATAAATGCTAAGCATTAAGAAAACAATGTGCAAATGTTTATCACTACCACAATCATTCTAGTAGCCTGCAAGTACCTACAGGCAACTTGGATTTAAGTTACACTTTTTTTTTTTTTTTTTTGAAAAGACAGGGTGAGTGTTCAGGTGCAGAAGGAAAAAAAAAAGAGGGATGGGTAAACAAAAGAAAAAAAAATTCCATTTCTCACCTGCATTTTTATTTCCATTTGTGTTCTTCCTAGAAAGTACTTTTCAAACCAGCAAAGAATTTTTAATCTGGAATGTGGAGTTATGAATGCTTTTGTTTTTAACTTGACAGAACAGATATTATTGCAGCTGCATTTGGGATAGTAAAGATCCTTCTAGCTATACACCATCTGGTTATGCATTCTGTTTGCTGCTGTGACTTTTGAGAGACTGAGCATCATGGCAAAGTGGTCATGTCAATTAAAATACATTTTTTAGGACAGCACTGCAACACTTAAGGACATATAAATTAGACAGAAAGCAGACCTCACATGCTGAAGCAGAATGATCTTTCCCATATAGTATATTATATTAATGGCAAGTTTAAGTAATAGATGTATTTAAATTTTGGAATACATTTCCAAATATGATTATGTCCTAAGCTCTTAATCTATGTGCCCACCCACACCATGAATGCCATACAATGGCATTTATTGACAGAGATATCAGGAAGTCTTTACAGTTGACATTTTCAAGCCTAAATTGTTTCCCAACCAAAGAGTTCCTAAGACTAGAATGGAACAGAGGAGAAAAAAAATCCCAGTTTAGGAAATGCAATGGTGTCTTTATGACATATTGCTTGTCTTCATGCTCATTCCCCAGAGGATGTGCTGATACTTGCTGAATACTGCTATGCAGTCCTTCCACCTATACAGCTCCCACTTGGGATTTTTGCTGAAAATCTGTGACATTAGAAATAGTTACTGGCAGCTTCAGGCCAGCTGCTTTCTTCCCTGCCAGTTCCATTTTTACATACAAAACCATATGGAGCACTGAAACAGAAATATTTCTCCAGTGCAGTCTCTGTGGCATTAAATGGAAAAAATGTTCCAGAATTAGCACCTCTACAGAGCATCCCTACAGCACTGAGGATATTCTATCTAGTACATAAGGAGATCACAAAGCAGCTCAGTGATTTTATTTCTCAGAGTCCCCACTCTGGTTGGGGTAAGAACCTTTTCAACTATGTATGACTGAGATGTTCAGATACCATACATGGTTTGGGAAATCTAGCATGAGGTTCCTCTCAGACACAACTTTTAGAAACCAAGCAGCATCTACAGTCTTTGAGAACCAGACCTCTTTCAGATGTTACAGGGAGAGGCTTCTCCCTTCCCTTTTGTTTTTTAAAAGACTTAAGAATGTTTTTAAAAGCCAGTCTCACACACTAGAGAGGCTTGTGGCAGAAACAGTAGATGTCAAATGAGGTGCAACATACTGTGCATTTTGTGGTATGCAAAGACAGGGATCATGGTAAGATGGAGCACTAAAGGCTTTTCTTTCAGAAGTGCTATAAGCATTGGTTTTCTTGTAACTGCAAGAAATACTTAATCTTTTTTTTGAAGCTCCATTATAAAAGTAAGGTTTTGCATAGCTCATTTAAATAGTTTAAATGACACAAGGTTAAGAACAGGAAAGCCTTTCACCAAAGGTGGTTAGTCCTTTTCAAAGATTTCATATTATTTGAAGCTTACTTTCACTGCATTCTTTTACCTTGGCTGCTTCCCAAGTGGGTATAAGTTAATTAAATAGGATTTTGACCCTTTAACCTTCCCTATAAACTGCATCTTTACCTAACTCTATTTAAATAAATCAGATAAAAAACCAATCGTAGCAGAATATATATTTTTACAGCTGTGGAAAAAACAAACATGTCCATTAAGCTTATTTGTAAGTACTTAGTAGTCAAAGCAACAGCCAAGACTCATGGATGATTTTAATTAAAATAAATCTGGGTGGGCATATAAATTCATTTACGATGGTTTTTTTCAAACTGAAACTTCTCTAGCATTACTGAACAGCACAGCACTACAGTAAACTCTCGTTTGTTTGTGGCAACTGAAGCTCAATCCACCTGATTAGCTTGTATTCCAGTTGAGTAATGTAAAGTGTAAATTGTATCTACAGAAAATATCAAAGATATGAGGCTGAAAATTGTTACAGGAAAGAAGAGAAAGAAAGAGCAGAACAGATGGACAGACAACAATTATACAATGATACCTAGCACCTCTGTAACTGACATGCCCTGGGTTTAAATATCAAAAGGAGGTGAAATAGATGCACCGGGAGAATGCTGAATTGCTCTCTACAAACAGATAGTGTGGCTTTCTGTATCTCATTAGCCCTTTTCACCTTAAAGCACGGCTTCTGATTATTAGACCCTTCCAAAAAGCCTTTTAAGTTCATCCAGAAACAAAATACAGTCTAGGTATGAAGAATGATAACAGCTATGTATGGAGAAATGAGTAACTAGCTCATGTATAAAGAATGAACAAAGAACTAAGCTGCCTCTTTGTGCCTAAGTGATGTGCTCAGGTCTCTGCATAGGCAGTAACAAAGGCACTGCTACTGGATTGATCACATCTCTCACCCACAGTAGGAACTTCTAAAATTGAGTTCATCACAGAAATAAATCCTTCCAAAACACAAGCCTTCAGCTTGATACATTAACAGCAATACCACCTAACCACTGCACTGGTACATAATGTTCAAATTTTGCAGCCATTGGGTGATAAATACACACCTTTTCAAGGGTGCTACATTTTGATCATTGATTGGGACATATTTGCCCCTTTCCTTACATTTCTCTCAACCCACCCTTGCTGAATAAAGAGCAGGAAGATGGCAACAACAATCATATAATGTATAAGGAGCTCCCACTGCAGCATGAGCAGAGACAGGCACAAGTGGGGAGACAGACCTGTGTGCCAACTCACATCTTCCAAGGTGCAACTCATCTCCTCATGTAAGTGCTTGGGGGTTTGTAGTGGCATCGTGCATCATGTTTTGTCCACCTTTGTCAAACTATTTTAGACCAGGGCTATTACTATGCACAGGCTGTGATAGCAAGGATTAACAGGAATAAGGTTTTCTGTTTCTCACATTGCACAGAAGAGGATCATATACGCCCAACAGCAAGATTTCTCTGCAAGATTTCTTCACTATCCCCAAAACAAAGCTATCTGAAGTAATATGTAGCAGTAGAGAGTGTCCAAAGGAAAAAAAAAATCAAAACATGCATAGGAAATTCCGAGAATTATAATAAATAGTTTAAAGGCATACCAACAGCCTGTAACTCTCCCTTCTCAAACATTTTTATCCTGTCAAGTAATCAACAATAAAGGTACTGTAAACTCAGAAAGATACTTTCTTTGTGCTTTGAAAGGGCTTTGCATAGAGTTATTTTAATTATTTTCCTTCTATAGTAAGTAGAGGATGAAAAAGATTTCTGAAATAAGAAATGTTATTGTTAACTCACTAATCACAGCTGAGGGACTTAGGGGCAGTCTGGTTCCTGAAATATCTTTGAGCATATTTTACAGAATTGACTTAGTTGGTGGTATCCCTGTCACATGGATTTCAATGCAAGGCACCAGAACTTCCTTTATGCAGAATTACAACAGACAACACTGGACACCGAAATCATATCCTGGGAAATTCTAGATCACTAATACTTGAAACAGGGAATTTTTATTAATTTTAAGAAGTTAATTTTTCATTTGTATATGCCTATTTATGAGGTGATTGAATTTTGAGTCAATGTGTAAGTTACACACACTGTTATTTATTTTTCAAACATAAAATACATATCCCTGCTGCTTTGAGAAACTACTGACCCTTAAAAGTCAAAGCAAGGGCTTGATTCCTCTCCTTTGATTCTGTGGGTGCCACAAATGAGAGGGTTATGAGCTTCCCTGTTTTGCTTCTTGACATTCAACATGCTTATGGCTTGGGACCAACAGAGTAGCTGGGGGCAACCCAGGTGTCAACACATAGGAAGAGCTGCTGAGGGGACCTTGGAGAAATGCTGAGCCCATGGCCAAGGAGCCCCGTGTGGCAGAGCAGTCCAGGGGGGAGCCTGCAGCCAAAGCCAGGCAGTCACACAGCCACAAACCATGAGGTTTCACAGCAGAAGCTGCTATAATATGGAAATAGATTCTTACCCTCTAGGCCCATATGTCATCACACCAAGCTAAGCTGAAGCTGCCAACTAAAATGGGCAATTTCACATGAACTTGGCAGGGTGACTGCCAACACAGAGCTTGTTTTCCACTGGTGCCACCCACTCTGCTAATCCAATTCTGTCTCCTGACTTGCTTTTAAATAATAATGAACAGCAGATGGGAGGGGAAAATGTTGCTGGCTGCTAAGCCAGCGTGCGAGTGAGGCTCTTTGCTTTTCACACATCTTGTGCAAACTAACTCTGAATGCAATGTCAAGTGATTAATAGTGGTTAAAGGAGAAAGCCAGGATTTGCCATGTTCTCATTTAATCTTTGACCAGGACAGGCAGGCAAACAAAACAGTCAGGAAAATAACATGTTCAAAGAGAAAGAACCAACTTCCATAACACTTAACTTTGATAAAGGTAGGGATGGGCTCTTCCTCCCATGCTTGCAAATATCATTTTGGTGGGTTTTTTTGGGTGCTGGCATAATATGGAGTTGCTAAGCACCAGAGCAATATTAAAAACACCTTTCAAGTTAAACACACAGTAATCAGGACAGGTATTATTGAGCATAATTCCATGGCTGACTCCTTTTTGATAAGGAGACAGGAAACAGGCTGAAGCACCAGGGTGGGGAATAGGGATGCGACTGTCAGGAAAAAGGGCAGAGGGAGGCATGGAGAGGCAGCGGGCAGGCAGCAGAGAGCAAACAGCCAGGAGGCTGCCTGTCTCTTCAGCAGCAGCAGGAGGACCCATTGTTCCTGGGTCACACAACATTATCTCCTGCCCAACAAACAGCAGGTAAGCTTGTTTGCACAATGCACTGTGTTTTCTCTTGTGTCAGCCTGACACAGAGGATAATCGCCTCCTACTGCTGCCTGCTGACCTCACACTGAGGGTTGAAAGGTAGGAATCCCACTGGCAACACATCTCGATGAAGGTGAAAGAAGGTATCAGTATGATTCCATACACCAAAACCTCTTCCACTGTATCAGTTTCTGAAAATTCGGCAACTTAAAGCTCTTGAAAGGAGTTAAAGTGCTTGTGCACTGTATCTAATCTCTTGTACACCTGTAGTAGTCTTTAACACATGGTCATTTTCTTGTCCCTAAAGAAACCTTTACCACATTTGCTGCTCAAACGATATGCTGCTTTTGTAAGAGAAAGGGTTTTATTAAAAATAAGACCCTTGATTCCTTTATTGTGGAAGATGGAAGGTCTCAAGTAAGTTGAATGGGCAGACAAGAAAAAATAACTAAGTTTCAGTAGCTGAATGCTTGGAAAGTTGCATTTGAGTCTTGCTTCTGCCATAGTTCCTACATGGTGCTAGAAGCTAGAAAACTATTATCAGAACTCCTACAATACTAGAGAAGTTAACCTTTTTTTTTTTAACTTTTTTTTTTTTTAACAGACATTCACTTGGCAGCTCTGATTTTCTTTGTAATCCAAGATAGATCCTGGCTGGGGCTGCAGATATGCTGAGCATTCACTGCTCCAACTGAGGTCAATGCAGAATGAAATCCAATCTGAACATATTGAGCACTAAAGGATGCAAGGAGCTCTGAAAAATCAGGCAAGAATAATTGATTCATTTTTAACAATTGCCATTTTAATACCTGAGCTTCAGCTCCTAGTGCATAAAATGGACACCTTCATGCCGTGTCAGCTCATGGGGGTACTGTGAAAGTGGCTTCACGATGCTGGCAAAGAGCTAAGAGAGAATGCACATCATGAAAAGCCACCATGGAAACGAATGATTCCATATCTGGTTCAGATTATGGATGCTATAGCCGTAATGCATAGGATGAAACGCTGCACGATGAAGATGAAAGGAAACATTAACTATCCATCTGTGTTCACAATCCATCATCCTACTGAAAAGTGATTTGAGGGCCCAAAGAAATAAGAGCATATGATCCTGACAAATGAAAACTGTAGATGAGTGCATAAACCACAGGTGGACAAAATTAAATTTGAAACCTTAATTTTGGTATTTCCTAAGTGCTGTTTGAATTTTCCACTTTAATAAATTTTATGAAGCAGACTTTAGAAGCAGACAGTATTGCGAAGAAGTAACGGTACCTCTTCCCAGTTAGTCACATAGAGAATGGAGAGATTCCTAATAAGAAACATAAGCTTGTCTCAAATTTACTATCAGTTTCTTTGCCTTTCAACTGAAATATTTTGTCTGGTTTGATGTTGCAAGACCACAGTATCATAATTTGAGACAGCAACCTTTGATAATACAGGTTAACAGATATTTCATTGTGTAAATGTTACAATCTCTGTTTTTCCATCTAATGTAGGGAGTTTAGCATATGCCTTCTAAAAACTGAAAGAATTTCATACAGGCATCTGTACTGGCCTGTTCTTTGTACTAATTAAATTAGTTTCCTGTTGAGTAAGTAAAGTACTGGCAGCCAGGAACAGTTGGGGAGACAGCTCAGAGTCTTAAGCACTGAACCATGAACTTTTCTGTTTACTACAACATTAAACAAGCAGACACTCTTGCTGACATTATGGGGAATGAAAGAGCATTCTGTTAAGATTGTTGTTTCATTACAGTTCGTGAACTACTGATCTTCGTAAAGTGACATTTTTAAAGATACAAAAGGTATTTCATTTGATACAGTTAACTAAATAAACTCATTATTTGTTTTAAAAATACGTATGTCAAAGTTAAAGCTGAATTTGAACTTCAAATAGAAGGGGTCAAAACTCAGAAGGGAGAAATAAGTCAAAGTGCCACCCAATAACCTGGCTGTGTCTCTGGTTCTGCACCTCCGCTCTAATGATCACAAAGATGAAAACTTTATATGACACACAGATCTTCAGCCCAAGCACCTCACAAGGGACATTGACACCTTGTAGAAGTAGGGCAAGAGACATCATGTCTCTGATCTTCCATACTAGTGGCTTTCAGCAACTGCTGGAGAGTTTGCCATTTGTTTAAATAAAGCATAATGACAAAGAAGCACAAGCAGTATATAAATAGAAGATCTAAATAGCTGTTCTTCAGTTCAATTTTTCCTTGTAATATAAGACCTTAAAATATTACAAATTGTTTACATTAAAATATACATGCTTACCACAGTACATATACACTGAGCCTTTGTGTGCATGTATTTAGCTCAAAGCTAATCTCTGAATAAAAGCTCTTTCTGAAAATAGAGATTTATAAAAAGAAATACTGATAAACTTTCAACTATAGGGACTCTAGTGGTCACTGCATAAACAGCATTGCAACACAAAACCTGTGTGATTTTGTGGATCACCCCATAAATCTTCCTTTGTCCCATGAGTTTAAGTTTTCAGCCAAGAAAAACAACATTCTTCATAAAATTAATGAAAACAAGCTGCTCTTTGCCTACAGAAAAAGATTTTTCTTAATTACATTTTTTGCTTTGAATCATATATCCTGTAGTTTGATTAAATTCCCTTAGAAGTCAACTGAAAATTAGAGCTTTGCAGCGTGAACCTCAAACGTGGTGTTTACTTGGAGAATATAAACCCACTGTGCCTTTGGAAGGTGATATTTAAAGCAAGAATAAGAGCAATATGCAAGACAGTTTTTATTATTTTCATTATGTCACCGCATAAATTTATTTTCAGGGCTTCAAGTTTGCAGAGAAATATGATCTGGCCAATGTATTTATTAGAAATAAATGGACTGTGTAAATGAATGTAGATAAAGCAAGAATACTGGAATTCTGGTTAATCCCTTGAGGCAGTAAATCAGGATTTCTAAAGCACTTAATGCAAAATATCTGCATCAAGGGGTTAAATATATAAAATATGAAAAGTCAAAGACAAGAACTAGATTAAAAGGTTACATGGAGACAGTGTTGAAAAAACTGGAGCCTGCTGCTAAATAGATATCCAACAGGCATTTATTTAGGTTCACTGGCTGCAGCAGCCTCTGGCATACTCTAAATGAACTCACACAACAAACAAAAATCAAATTGTAGTGTCAGTCTTTGATCATTTTGTAGTACTATAGCAGAAAATTTCATAGAGAACCAAGCTATGTGGACATGATTAAGCTAATGCAACTAATTGCCCTAACTGTAAAATAAAAATGCCAGTTCTCTATACCCTTGCTGCATCCTCATTGCCTCAATACCTCAGATGAGCCCTGTATCCTTCCTGGCAGACTGTGCCTAATCCCCAGTAGGGACAGCAGACAGAGAAAAGACATCACTCATTAATTTAAGCACTAATTGAATCAGTTTCTATTCAGCTGAAAATCTCCTTCCACTCCAGAGTGAAACCGGTCCCAAAACCTAAGTCTTTGCCAGACCTAAATCATAATTCTGACTGAAGAACAATTTTATTTTTCTCTGGCTTCCAATGCTTTCATACAAACAAGACTTAAGAAGGCTTTTTATGTATGTACTACTAAATAAGATCTACTTTAAAAAACCCAACCCCAAATCCTAACCACCCTAAGGAACAAAAAATGAATATATTGCTCTTTCGAACAGCAGTGTTCCCCAAGGTTCTCTGTTCAGCAGATGTATTCCTAACAGGACTGCAGCTATCACCCATGACCAGCAACTGTTGGATCCAAAGCTCAGAGGTGCATTTTGTTTCAAGCTCTAAGGCAAAAAGACATACCTTGAGATATAAATATATATATATATATTTCTGCTTTTATGCACACACCTCTTTTTTTTTTTAACTACTGTAGTCCTGACCCTTTCAGGGGCTCCATGCAAAGAGGCCAGTATGCACACAGAGCTTGTTTGAAGCTAATGTGGTTTTCCCAGTGGGAGACAGGAAGAGATGGGAATTACTGAATTAAATTTGTGTATTGGTATTTTCAACAGAAATTAAATATTTGCAGCTAAAGCAATAAATACTGAAATCCTACTACACATTGATACCTTTTAGATCTCTGGGAAGGCAAGTGACCTTGGTCCTGCATCTGTCATTCTAAACTTGAAAACTTTAAAGGAAATTTAGTCCAGATTGAGAGAAGGATTCCTAGTCCTCACACTAGCACTCCAGAAACTTCATTTGCTTCAGTAGGTCTTAATCACATCCCTAAAGCTAAATATTTTTTCAGCTATGTTCCTAAATTGAGTTTTGAATGAACATCAGAATAAATAAACCTTTTCTATGTATGACGAATTACAGTGCTCATCACTTTTGTTCAGCAAGGTCTTATCAAATACTATTTCACCATTCAAGGAATGCATCCAAATTCCTATGAAGAGATCCAGAGGATTAGCTCTTGTACACTTCTTTTCCTCTTTGGGACAAGGCTGACAAAATCTGAATGCTGAAGGCTGAAATTCTGAGCATGGTGAAATGTACTTGTTAGACCTTTTAACCTATAATCGATAGCAAAAACTAGATATTGTAAAATCTGAGCCTTGTTGAGCAAGCTTTAGGGCATTTTCTCACTTGTTATTTTGTCTCTTGATTATCACTCATGCACAGAAAGAAACTACCAGAAATGCCCAGGGAATGGCTAATAGTCTCAAAGCTACTATTTAAAAAAAATATATTGATAGAATTAGCTAGCATATAAAAAAGGTTTGAACTGTGATTTGTGTTTATTATGCACACAGTTTATTTGTAAAAATTGGCTATTATGATTACCATACATTTGTCAAACTTGATTGTAAAATGGCATTCTTTTGACAAGCCAGTTCTACAGTGACACATATACTAAGTGAAGACCACAAACAAGTACCTACCTGGGAGAAGAAGATCTTGAAAAAAAAGGACATTTTAGCAATTATTTTTATTCATTTCACAAAGCTGGTACCTTAACTCCCCTGGGTCCCTGAATGAGTGTGTGAATATCCAGGGAACATGCTATCACAGCATTGCTAATTCATCTGGATTTGACCTCTGAGGAACAGTTAGTGTCATCGTGGAGCAAAAGCTCTGGTAAAACATTTGTCTAGATAAAAGACCTCAAGCAGTTAACCTGCACAGCAGAGGCAATGCAGCTGGGCACGAGGATAATGACCTCTACCCAAATGGGGAAGGTACATCAATGGAACACTACGACAGCAAGACAAAAGATGACGGCAGCTCAGCAGGAAAACATTAGCAGTGATATAATTCTTGGTACTGTATGTGAAGAAATGCCTTAAGAAGTACAATGCCAATCTGTTTTTACCTAATAATTATTTCAAATTTATATTAAAAAAAGATTAAACATCACACCCAACTTTGCTCTTCACTTTTATTTTAAACTCTTGCTTCCATTCTGCTTTATTTTTTCCTAAATAAAAATCCTGATAGAAGTAAATACCCTGTGTGGGTAAAAGTTACAATTCACATTAAATAAACGTTCCTCATTTGATACATGAATTATTGGATGGATGTTTTTCTGACTTCAGGTAGTTATGACACTGTTCTTAAACATAAACCAGAAGAACTTGATGAGCCTCGTTTAGCAAGTCAAACCTGTCCTAACAGACAGATTAACTCATTTCTTATGCAGATTATTTACACTCGGGATACCTTTCATTGTTTATACTGAAGTTCTGCTCTTTCTGTTTTTAAAAGGAGAAACTGTGTCACATGTCCATTATTTTTACCAGGCAGAATGCCTTGAATATTTAGCTACCACTCTTTTAGCACCACACCAAAAGTTCTGGGTTTAAACTATTTATTTTTAAAGTAGTAGCATGATCAGGCCTGCATGCGTATCTAAAGATCTTTGCTTTATGAGGGAGATTTTAGTCTGTGAGGTTTCCTCTACACATGGTAGGCAGCTGTCAGCAGCAGTGAGCAGGGCGAGGGGTCACTGCAGCTGCTCTGTGAAAGCACAGGGTTCCATCAACATCGCAAAAATCCTGCAGAGTGGGAGCTGGGAGACCACGGATTAGAGTACATTGGAGTGTGTATGTAAGGTCACATCATGTCTGTCAAAGCGATATCAAACTGGTACACTGTACAATACATTTCACTGTGTTCTGTGTTCAAAGAAAATAAAAGGAGAATGGACATGTGTGTAGCAGACCATGGTTAAATACAGAATTTCACATTGTCCTTTTAAATAGATGGATTTACTGAGTTCACAAAGACAAGCTGAATATGTATACACAGTGGAGATGTGTTGGCTTGAGAGAGAACTAGATATCATGAATTCTTCAGGTCAGACATGAATGAGATCAAAATAATTCTTATTAATTAAATAGTAGAAAAAACGATTAAGAGAAACCAGATGTTCACATTTCCTGAACCCTACACACGAATATACATAAATGTCTGTCCTTGTACACATATGTAAATAGTTTCCCATGAAGTGCTTTTTCATATCTCCTCATGAAATCTCATTTTGGTGAAATTGGTCGCTGTATTTAAGATAACCCTAAAATAAGGATAGATAGGTAGCAAACAGGTAATTCTGATTTGTGGGTAGACACAAATCTCTCCCAAATCTGCCTGTTTCAGAGGACAGTTACAGGATGTTGAATGTCATAGAATCCACACAATCCAGAGATTTGTAATTCTCATTGTTAGGTTGCTTCAACCCGATGGATAAAACTACACTTCCCAATAACAACAGCAACAACAACCACAACAAGTTACTGACCTGCCATCTTGTGTCAGGAAACAAGGAAATGGGTAGGGCAACAGAGAATTTATTCTGGCTGAAATATGCAACAAAATGAGATGACTAGACACTAAACAACGTCTCCTATTTCTAGCAATCTTGTGCAAGCTGAAAGCTAGCAGAGGTATTCAGGCAACAAGGATTCATCAAACTACATCTGTCTACAAAGTCAAACGGTCAATGATACTCTAACAGTTTTATGCTGTTTCAAAATTGCTTTCACAATTTTACAATTACTGGTAATCACTTTCAGCAGTAGAAAATAAGAAATGTAGGTGCAAAGAATAAAAAAGGAGAAAGCATCCTGTTTGCAAACTGTACAGTTGTGAAGTATGAGCTGCTGAAAGAATCCAAATGGTGTGATTTAGACTAAAGCATCCCAAATATCTGAACCAGCAGGACTCTGTGACCTTCAAGTTTCCTCTGAAAAGTTCTGAAGTTTTTCTGTTCAAGGGGATCACTTTAAAAATTGCTGACCCTGGCAAAGATTGCAAAACTGTCAAAAAAAAAAAAAAGTTACCACCTTAAGCACAAGTAAATTACAAACCTCCCTTTCTCCTTACCATAAATACCAACACCCACTTGCACAGTAAGCCCTTTAATCTCTTCCTCACAAAACCCTTCATGCCTGGCATTCACTTACACATGCATTTGCAGTTATTTTTCACAGCCAATTACCATCCTGCCCTAACCCAGTCATTACCCAATCTTCCTGGACACACACATTCACTAGAAGGCATCCTCCTCCACTTCAGCTCTTCCCACACTGGAGCCCTCTCTTCTTAACCACTGGCCCAAATACACCTGAGCCACTGAGAGGTTTCTGAGCCACCAGAGCTCAGCATGAATGGGCTCTGTCTCTTTGGATTTCTCCAGTTTTGTTTTATTTTAAGCAGAAAATCTTTGATGCAGGATCATTTCTTCCTGCTTTCCTGGGAGAGGCTTCCCCTTACACTGGACAGGCAAGAGTTGCCAAGACTGAAGAATAAATGCAGATGAATACCCCTGGCAGTGCCAAGGTCTCTCCTCAGCTTCACTGCTGCTGACCTGGGTCTGGTCCTGACTCTGGCCCCGCTGTCTCTGCAGTTCTCTACATCAATATTGCTGCCCAAGCACCAATCTCCTCCCTCCCACCAGTGGGAACACCAAGGCATCCACTGCCTTAAGTGACGCACTTACGGTCAGAGAGGATCACACGAGGGCTGCCTGTCTTAGTCTACCCATCAAATAATACTTCACCTGCTTTACAAATGGTTTCTCAGTCTTAAGTGAATTATCTTTGTGCATGTCTGAATAGATGAAAAATAGTAAGGGCAGTTGGTGGCAGACATATGAAAAAGTGGAAAGTTTCTCATGGCTTTCAGCCTTGTGACTGCTCTTCTGAGCCACAGTCTTGGGGAAAAAAAATTAATCTCCAAATGCTATCTTATTTTCTTGTAAGAATAGGACCACAGCTTTATCTTTGTAAAAAAATTTTAATCCTAAGGACTGATCTTTCAAAGGAAAGAAAAGTTCCTGACAAAATGGAAGGGACAAAGAGTCATAAGAAAAACATACCTGAAAAAGAATTTTTCACCTGAATTATGAGAAATTCTGTCACCCATGTCACTTTGAAATCCTATTTGCCACGTACTCTACTGCAAAACCATGGTACAGTACATGTTTTTCTCCCGTCAGTTCCTTCTTCTCGCATTATTCACAGGTTAGAGATCAGTTTCCTGCAGCTTGTAGAACACAGCAGGAGCTGAGAAGAAGTGACACACAGATAGCCCTAAGTTTGCGTATCTGAATTCCCAACTTCCACAGTTTCTTCTGCAACATTA
Organism: Fringilla coelebs; assembly: GCF_963513975.1. Classification (NCBI taxonomy): domain Eukaryota; kingdom Metazoa; phylum Chordata; class Aves; order Passeriformes; family Fringillidae; genus Fringilla; species Fringilla coelebs. The sequence continues at coordinate 130,483,162 of NC_140028.1, forward strand.
CTGGGCACATGACAGATGACTCTTTCCCTTATTTTCCGTGGGGTATAACCACTCTTCCACTTGATAGGTCACCAGCTAGAAAATCAATACATGCAGACCAGTGGGCCCCAAGAGTCATCCTGTAAGCATGATAATTACATCCAAAATGCTGTAATTAACAACGTGCACCACTACAAGCTCCACTTTTCAAGTGACCAGAGTGGTGATTCAGAGCACAGCCCTGTACAAAGCTCCCATTTTAGGCTACAGAACTGGAAAATTGAGAACTCTTCAATAATTCTATGTTAAAAACATCCTGGTTATAATTATTAGGTTATGCTGGTAACAGGATTTCATGTATAATTACTGACCCATATTGGAGGAGTAGGGCAACCAGGAGCTGAGCTTAGAGTAGTTAACTTGCAATTAGCTCATAATGATTTCATTACTTGGCACATTGTTTTCTTACACAAAGCTCCCATAATTTCTTTTCTAAAATTACAGAGAGAATTGCTGATTAGGAATCTCCACCTGAGCCTGGAATTTATGCACTTGTTTAATTTCAAAATAAATAAAACTAAATTATATACTTATGCACATATAGGCCAGGCCTACTGAGATCTTTAGGAGAAGCATATTCAGGCTTTCAAAACAGAGGTACAGACATTAACAAAATAATTTCTATCTGCAAAACAGTCTTTCCTTCCCTTTACAGTATCTGCAATAATTTAGGCAGGTAGCAGAATATTTTCACAGCAATCTTAATCTTTGTAATACATTGGAAAAGTTCTTTGTGCTTCTTACGTGTTTTTAACAAATGAACAGCTGCGGATTTGGAAAAATTCTACATGTACTGATTACACAAAGAAAAAGGTAAACCTCTGATTCTATACTATTTCTAAAAATGTTGCTTGTATTTGCACATATGTACAAATCTTTTTGAAACATCCTTTAACATTCCTAAACAATAACAAAGAATCAGTGTCTTCATGTTTCCCTTCTTTTTTTTGTTACCCTTTGCATTCTCATCTTCTGCTTCCCACTGGTTTTCCTACCTGCTCTTCTGATTTGGTAAGAAATCCTGCTGCATGTCTGGGAGAGTTAGGAAGGAAAAGAAAGTCTTGCAGTGACAGAGCTGCTCTGCAGGCTGACAGCTTGAGACATGGCTTCTAAATAATTCAGTCTGGGACCAGACATGGCAATTCTGTCTATGCAGAAATACCTCAGAGTCGAGGTCAAACACTTCACGTTGTCAAGAACAAGCAATTAGTAAGGGGAATTTCCACATTTTGAAATGGGCTCATCGTTTGCTTTCAACTATATAGGTAGGAAGTATTAGTATGGGTGGACACAAGTTGCCATCCTTAAAAAATACCCAACAAAACACTCTCAACATTTGTGACTTTAGATTATTTGAGAGTTATTTCATTTTCTTTTGCATTGGAGTTGATGCTGCCTGGTCAGTACAGTGGTAAATTCAGGGCTAGAGGTGTTACCATCACAAACAGGGATGGTTCTCTAATTTGCAAATGGCAAGGCAACCAAAAAGGTAGGTTATGCAAAGACAGCAGTGCAATGCCATGTGACCAAATATTTAATATTTACATTCACTTACACATATAATTAGCTTTTTTCCCTGAGTATACAAATAAAAGCACGTTTCTATTTTCACCCATACACTTTAGGGAGACTAAACTGTATCAATGCAATAGATTATCTGAAGGCTAAGCACATCCTCTAGGTGTGTGCACACATCTCTGCACACGAGTTTCACACAATGGAACTTAGTTCCAGGAGAAGACAATTTCTTAGCACAGTTCACTGTCCCTTTTGCACTGCTACAAAACAAATGCTGATGACAGCAACAGGAATAATACTTCCAAGAAAAGGGACTGTTTAATTAAAGTCTATAGAATGCAAATTCATCATGCTATTCAACATGAAAGTTCTTTTCAGCTAGATAAAGGATTTTTTGAGGGGCTGTCTTTTTTAATGATTTTTTTCGAACAAGCTTAATGTCTTAGGTCTGGAAGCAATCAAACTGGATGTGACTGTGAAGTATAACTCTGAAAATGCTTGCAACATAATTCTTGCCTATTGCAATGTTGTTATTATAGTTCTGGTGTCTGCTGGAGCCATGGCCATGAAGCTGCACAGGAGTCATTGAAGAGAGTTCACAAAAATACCCTTTCCCCACCATCCCTCAAGCAGCATGGATTAAATAACTGCTGCTCAGCTGATGCCTTTTAAATAAAAATATTCTCTTCATTGTGCATGTGGCAGTGGTAGGTTGATGTACATTTTGCCTTTGTTTTCTTTTTCACTCCCCAAGTCACGGATCACCAGGCAGGACCACACTGAGAAAAGGTTTGGCATGTTTTACAAATTTTGCTTGTTTTCTTTTAACACAGGAAATAGGGTGCCCAGAGGAACTTCTTTTCTCTTGTTTAACATGGACAAAAAAAATCAGAAAACAGTAATTATTCAGATCAGACAGAAAATGTCACTATTTCAAATGAAAGTTCAGGTGCTTTCAGGGACATGCCCTACAACTATCATAAGTATGAAACTTGGTGCTGTCAGTTAATGATACTATCCTAAATATTTTTTTGGAAAAATTACCCACAAACGGTTTTATTCTCAAAAACGTGGTTTTTTCCTACAGAATTGGAAGTACTGGGGAAAAGCTTAGCCCAGAGTGTTAAGTGGGTCAGAGGAAGACAAAAAATAGAAACAGATTGGTTTGGTAGAGGATGTGAGAATGGTTATGTGATCTAAAAATCTCCAGATTCAATCCTTGGTAGTTTCTACACCATAGATTTCTTGTGAGGCAGACTGAAAACACAGTATTATGTGTTTGTGCTCTCCTCTGCTCCTTTCCCTACCACTGGCCAATGGCAATTGTTAGGGACAAAACATTCATCTTGATGGACTTTTAGTCTCCCTAGATATGGATGCTTTCATGTTTGTAGGAACCTTGAAAACTCCAGTTTGGGAGGCAGCTAACCCTGATATCCAGGGAGTACACAGGATAATCTACCTGCTATTTTTTGAGAAATGTAGTTCTTAAGACTAGAACATTATTTTCAAGTTGTAGTGTAGTTATCTACAGGTACTTTTACTTTAAATTTCATGTTTAATTGTATGCATTTTCCTACTAATCCTTAATTTTGATACTTTTGGAGCTGGAGTTCATGAACACCTTGACAATAACGACTAATCAATACCTAATCCTGTGATTTGATTCAACATCAATTCCTGTCCTACAAATTGCATTTTTTGGCATTAAAACACAACACTTTATGAAAAGAATGTGCATCTACCGTAGTAGATAAAAACCTTACAGCACTATACAAACAAGGAAAACTGTTCTGGTCATCTGTGACAGCCTCTAAATCCATCATCAGAAAGAAAAATATCTGTCAATAGTAATTAAATGTTTTCCAGTAGTGTGTTACAAATCTCAGATGCCTGGTTATTACCTTTGGCTATCACAGAGGCTATAAAGAGCTTTCATTGTTTATCTAGCTGGCTGATGGTTTCCAGTGTAGGTAGGTGACTCAAAGTGCACCTCCCCAGCCAGGGGTGCAGGAAGAGTACCACATGCAGAGATGTCTGCATGCTTAGCCCTTCTCAGGAATGTGAAATACTGAAAGCTGAAGACAGAGTCAAGACTTGGAAGCAATGTACAAAGCTTAAGTCAATTCTTCTACTTATATGGCAAAGCTGAGAAAGCAGCTTTTTATACATATTTTCTCCTATTATACCTCCTCTCCTCCCACACCAAGAAATACTCTCACTTATGAGGACACTAGGATGAGAGTGCTTGAGGCAAATGTTCCTTTATATGGAAGAGGCTGAGTTAAAGATAGCTCTAGATGACAGATCATGTTAAATTCTCATCATGCCCATGCTCCTCACAATTACTGTAGTAGAGATTAAATGATGAAGAACAACTCCCCTGTTTAATTCCAGATGCTTTATGATAGGAAAAAATCCTTGAAAAACTGAGAAAGAGTCCTAAATTCCTATTTATTTCCTCTTGTGATATCATCCATAATGTTAGTCTACATCTTTCAGTGAACCTGAGCAAGCATTTATGTTTTCAGTTAACAGCATTGTAAAGGTGCCAGATAATATTTGGCAAAAAATGGTGCTGTTTTTCATTTGAGAGGACAATCTCCATAGCCAAACGACCTGCAAGATCAGTGTTGCACTGTAACCATAATACAAACCACAAGCCTACATATGTGGTTTCTATTGCCTACATATAATGTTTGCTGTATATTTAATGAAGTGTTCACAGACCTTAACACTATATGCAGGCATTTTCCTTAAATGGATAAGGACATTGATAAGAAATGTGATTGCCATTTTTGTCAGTTCTGAGGTATGTGTGTAAATGTTTATCATCTTTGCAATCTGGTTCTACACAGACAGGTTTTATCCATATATTTTGTAATTTTTAAATTGCACGTTTTCTACAACAAATATTTCTATCACATGCCTTTTTCTGGTCTTAGGTTAAAACTTTATCATCTCCTATAGGTGACATTTTATGAAATCTTTCATGTTGAACTCCTGTGCTACTGAAGACCTAATGAAGACTTCTCTCCCCAAAATATTTTTTAACCTGAAAACTTCTAAGAACTGAATAGTAAGCCAAATAAAAGAGGACTGAACCTGTATAACCGGAGTTACACAGGACTGCTCTCACTCTGAGTGACAAACACGGAAACTGGCACAGCTGAGGATCACACTGCTCTGCAGACAAGAGCCTACTCCTACTTTCCACTCTGTGGGAAATGAAGGATGGCTGGTTGGTCCACATAGCTGCAAACCCATAATTTCTCCTCACCTCCCACCTATCACCCAATCTGCCTCCAAGGCTCTGTAGGTGATCCCACGGAGGACAGATCCTTGGTGCACAGGCAGATAACATTTGGCACAAACTCCTCTGCCTGAGGATTTGACTGCTTCTCTGAGTTCAACAGCAGCAGGATCACTCTTCCCATCACACACTTCTTATCACCATACACTCTTTCTCTGTGAAGATGCCTGCCCTGTGCTCTGCCATGACACTGGCTTCAGCAGCACTGCCATTCGTGGCAATGCTGAATGAAACCTGCTTTCATTCACATTTCTGTCTGAGCAGGAAGAGAGGTTCAGGCTCCACCAGGGGCTTCAGGGCAGCTCCAGCCACCAAGAGCAATGCCAAATGAGGGCTAAATGGGCACATGCAGCCCATATCTCAGCCCTCTCCATTGCATCCAGCTCCTGTGGTGGTGTTTCCATAGAGGCCTGCAGTGGGGCTGTAAAAACAGCATGGTAAATTCAGAATGAATATGTAAAGTATGTGTACATGGGCAGGCATTCAAGATGTACACTTCACAGCTGGCTTTCAGAACTGGCAAAGCCAGAGTGTAAAACATAAGAATAGTTTTCTGTGAGACAGTTTCAGTCTAGATAAAGAAACAGCATTTGAAGAGTGAAACAGCATTCAGGGACTCCTTTTGAAATTCCTGCAGCTTCTATCCAGAGTCTTGGTTTCAGCTGTTCCCTCCGCCTCTCCACAGTTAATTTTAAGCATCTCATAAACACACATGGTGGGAATGAAGGGCAGGATTGAGGGGAAAAAGATAGGACCAACTTTATTCTCATTCCAGACAAATGGGGAAGAAACCAAATAATCCAAATATCAAAGCAATTTACTGTGAAGCTTAGTGGCAGACTGACAGAGACTGATAGTTACTTAAACATACTGTAAGCAGATTAATAATAATTATTTAATAGGAAGCTGAGTACATTGTACCTAGTTTGGTTACAAGCTGTACAGATTGCTACAAGCTGTACAGATTTCTTAGCCTTTCCAGAGTGGATAAAATAAAAAATTACTACGTGCTAGAAGCTTCTTTCTTTGCTGACAGGAACCAACTACACTTTTGCCCCCTCTTAAACAAACCAGTGTACTTTTCACTCCATAAATCTCATATTACTTCCTTCCTTTTCATTTATTTTGAACCAGAAGGAGGAGTTTTTAACAGAAGTGCTCTATGGCAGCAGGAGGAAAACAGCAAATCAGGATGGAAGCCACATAAGGAAAGTAAATCAAAAGTAATAAAATCATGGAGATCTAGCAAGGTTTGTGGGGGGAAATGAAGTCAAAGTTGACTGAATCCAGAGCTGGAGAAATATTACACATGAGAATACACCATTAAAAATAGGCTGCACTCTTAACAGATGAGATGGGAAATGAAGTAATAATTTATAACAAAGATAGGAAAAAAAACCTGCCAGGTTTGCAAATTTCAAATGAGATGCAAGTTTGAATAACAAGTGATAATGAAATGCAAGCACACAATCTTAAGGGTAGAACACCAAGGAACAATTTAATTAAAAGGAAAACAATATGCTCTGCAACACAGGATCAGAAATAACATACTGCCTGGTGTTTCTGTTCAGCTAACTAGATAGCTGTCTATCTGATAGGGCAAGCAATACATTCCAGAGCTTGAAAAAATTTGCATAAAGGTTTGAACTTGACCTGAAAAAATATCAGTAATGACTTAGGTCATTATTCCAAACAGTTATTTTCTAAAATTCTTTCTTCTGATTTCAAGTGACACGAGTATGAAACAAAAGGAAATGTCTGTGGGCGTAAGAACTTCTGCTATGCATGTATACCTTTTTAAAGTAGTTTTACTTTCAAAAGCAGAATTTACTGTGATAAATAGGGTCATTTTTTTCCCAATCCCTAAAAATTCACACAGTTTGGCAAGCCTTCTAAATCAGAAAAAACCTCACACCCTTGAAATCTCATATGTGATATTAAGCAATGCAATAAAGGAGTAGCTTATTTTACATTGAAGGATATTAACTACAGTATGGGATATTGCAGAATATCCCATATCTGCAGATTTGCAAATGAATGTCATGCATGATTTATAAATGCAAATGTGAATAGTAGGTGATAATGAAATACAAGCAAGCAAATACACATGATAGATCAGATACTCTGGGGAGGTGGGGGAAGTGTGCTACACTAAAGGTACATTTTCAAATGTCAGAGTTGGACTCAAATGGCAGAGAAAGCAGCATCTTTAGATAGAGGGGAATTATAGGAAAAAAGCATGTGGATGATACCAAATGTAGGTAAAGGTAGGAGTGTTAATAGTTGTGTGAGAAAATACACTACCAGGGTGCATTAACAATAAAGGCATTAATCTTAGTCTCAAAAAGAAAATACTGCTTATATTGCCCACTGAATTTAGTCAAGATTACCAAACCTCAGAAAGTCCACAAAAGAAGACAATGTATGTGGATGAATATTAGCTTAAGTTAATGAGTATTCTTGATTTACTACGCTTAGTAATATACAAATATAATACCCAGGAGACAGTAATATACAAATATAATACCCAGGAATGCAGATTCAGAGGACAGTAACTGCTCCTGGGGAGCCAGGGCAAAGCAAACACCAAGAGGAACTTTTTCACTCAAAATACCTTTGGGCACAGATTTTTTTACCTGTGCACATTTCCTTCCGTGTAGCAATGACAGATTAAAGGAACTAATCCACGTTTTCCTATATTTTGACTGGTCTGTAGTTATCAATTCAGCTGTTGTTTAAACTGAAGGACTCTGCATCAAGAAATCTTACAAGTGTCTTTTGAAGAATTATGTGGAATTCTTTTTAGGGAGGAACTGGGGTCAGGGTTAAAAATGCACTGACCATATGCAACTTTGCCTGACAAGACAGAAGAAGTGGCATACTTTGATAAGGCTGTTAAAAATCCAAAGAGAGTAAAGTCAGACACAGCTCCATTAAAAAGGAAAAGAAAAAGAAAAAAAAAGAGAGCGCAAAAAAGAAAAAAAAACAAAAATGTGAACTGTGTTACATGGGTCTGTCTATTTCATCTTGTCTTGGCATCATTGCAGTAGCTGTCTGCTGTTTTCCTCCTGTTTTTTTAAAGCTGCAATGATTTTTGTGTTGGTATGCAGAGGCAGAGTTTGATGGCCTTCCAAATCTGTATTTACAATTTAAGAATTAGTCACAGAGAGCTCTACCAATATGGGAATTATTAAAACAGAGCACTAATAAAGCAATAAAAGATAAAGAGATTAAAGTATCTAAAATTATCTGTAACCTGTAACTTGATGCCTCGTGTAAAGCCTATATGTAGATAAAATGAAAGCTTGGAATTTTTGGGCAACTTTGACAGCTGACTTTTTGGAACAGTTTTCCACCAACTAAAATCACAGCTTTACCTGAAACTGAGCCATGGATATCTGGCTTACCTTCCTTTCATATATTCCATAATCTCTACCTGAAGCAGCTATACCAGCTCAGAAAATTTAGTATAATGTTTTAGGTGGCGCATATAAAGATGTGTTATAAACAACTAATCATGAAATGTAAGAACAAGGAAAAACCCTCCTTAGAATGGATATATTAAATATTTAAGTATTTATGTGCTAGATAGCTGACTACCAGCAGTACCTGGGCACCCAAGATATCTGCAGGATGTTTTGAGGGAGGCATTCAAATAAGAGCTTTCAAAAGAGCTGCGCCATGGCCGAACCTTCAAAGGGTTAATTACACAGCTGAGTGTCTATTCCATTTACTGATAAGCAGAAAATGTTGTAATTTTTTGGATTTATGAATTGCTGGGGTCAGTCCGTATCTTGCACACAACAGTGTCTGTCTAGCTCTATCCCTTACATGCTGGGCAGACACAATTCCCCTCCTGCCTGGAACCCCAGAGCCCTCTAAGCCGCTTGCTCTGTAACCTTGGCAGCTGGGGCTAACACAATTCCTCATTTTTGTTTTTGCAACTGGGCCTCTCTAAATAAAAACTACAGAGCCTTGTTAGCCAACAACTGAGCGTGAAATTGTGACATTGCAATCCCCTGCTCTAAGACTCAATCAATATTTTTTCATTACAGATTTGTACAGTTAGGTCAACAAGAAGAAAAATGCTCATGGAGCAAAACAGACAAAACAGCGGAGAATTACAAAATCTATTCCAAGCTGTAAGATTATTTTCATTATAATGATGTAAAAAATATGCTCTGATGTAATTTTTAAATAAAAATGAAGGAAACCTACATTAGATTGGAGACAACAAAATTATCTGTATGGCCTACACTGATGCATCTTGGCAGTACAATCTGTTTGACAGTCAAAAGGTTTACTATTCCTTTTAAAAAAAATTACATCATTGTAAACATAAGAGACAGGTTTAAACTGCTGCATTTTCTGGATGATATTTTCATTGCATTAATTAGTAGGAAGGAGGATTAGATAGAGGCACAGGACTAAGCTGGTACATTTCAGCTTGAGAATCAGGGGCAATCTGCTCCACAATGCAGTTGCTGCTCTGACCCATTTCCACCAAATTTTAGCTCAGTAGTATACACTGGACCACTCATTTTCTTGAATCACACTGAAAATCATGAAGATAGAACCAAATATACCTGAAATGTTTTGATGCAAAGGTGGTGACTATAGACAACTAGTAGTTTGCTACTGGGTAAACTAGGTTTTACTTTACCTTCTACAGTTTTCATAGCACTGTAACAATCTCTAACATAAAGCCTCATGATAAATCAGGATAGTTTGGTAACAGAATAAAAAAATTATTTGGTAACAGAAATAAAGTCCATACCTGCATTTTAAAACCCTTATTTTTACATAATCAAACATTTGTTGAAATTGTATTTTTGTCCAAATAGTATTTGAAGAGAAAGATCACTTTGTACCATCAACTACACTTGCTCCCAGGAGTTACGGTTACAATAAGCCAAAAATGTGGTATGTGTTAGATGTGCATCTATTTCAGAACAGCTACATTACAATGTGAATTGAACCCCATAGGTATCCACTCTCTTGGTGAAAAATCACTGTCACTTAATATGAAACCATGGCCTTGATCTGAAGGACAGCCATCACAGAGGGATTTAGAGGGCTTTTATAATTCTAGGGAATATTTTACCCTAATCAAGTTGCTTGCTGAAAGCCCCAAGACCAATTTTTCTTCTGACAGGAACACCCTCAGAAAGATTGGCTTTATTACAGGTCTATGTTAAACTATTTCTTCTGCTGGAAGAACATCCACTCACTTGTCCAAGACACTCTCACTGCCAGGTAGGAATTTGCTTCTTTATATGTTACTTTCAATCTATCTATCCTAAACCCCAAACAATCCCTCTGTCCTCCACCACTGTCTTACAGAGTTCAAAAAGCCAAAATACTTAATGATGACTGAAAAAACAAGGTCACTTTATAATCTAGAGAGGACTGAAGTTTAACTTAGTTGGTTAGAGCACGGTGCTAATAACACCAAGCTTGGGGGTTCAATCCCACTACAGGATATTACTGAAAAAGTTGATGGTCCTTGTGGGTCCCTTCCAACTCAGAATATTCTGTGAGTGTTTATAAATTTAAAATGGTTTTTGCAACCTCAACTGTTCTTTGTGTCAGCAGCAAATAGAAGTAACTATGGATTTGAACCACAGCAGGAACAGCCAAGTCTTTCTTGGTGTCTAACAGTTAGGATAGAAAGACTGGGAAAGGCTACCCAGAGGAGGGGGTGTTATCACTATTACTGGATGTTTTTAAAAACTGGTTAGTCAAACATCTGTCAGAATGACACTGATAGAGCTGATTCTGCCTTGGGGAAGGCAGGATAGACTGGATGACCTCTCGAGGCTCTTCCTGCCCTATTTTTTATGATTCAGTGATTCAGCACATAGCTTTGAAACACCCTGGGGCTTGATTCTTTTCTCACCTCATGTTATTTTTAAACTGGTGCAACTTCACTGACTTCAGTAGAGCTTTTCCTCCCGGTCCTGCAGTAAGTGCAAGAAGAATCAGAACTCACATTTCTTACACAAATGGAGGTTGGGTCTACCCTCCCACTGTGCTGCACTGCTGATTTCCTGAGATAACATTTTTTACCTCTTTAAAGCAGGCAATATCAGTGATTTAAGTCAACCTTTGTATTATTTTAGTAAAAATCTGAAACCCATTATATGAAGCAAAGGTGAAAAAAAAATTAAGTAGAAACATTCTTTGCAATTTTCAGTGAATGTCAACTTTTTCTCCTAAAGTATTTCTCTTTGTGTAGAGATTGAGCTTGGGACTGAGAAAAAGTCTACCTCAGCTACCAAAGGAAGCCACAGTAGATAGCAAAGAGGAGGAAAAGAAAGAGGAGGGCCAATACTAAGTATTTAGCAGTGCCTCAGTAACAAGGACAACACACTACAGTTGGCTGCAACATCTTGTGGACAGGGTATTCTAAAAATGTTACAGACTGGGGCTGGGTTTAGCATGTGAGCTAATAAGTGTGGAAGTTAATCACATTCCCATCCATCAATCTCTAAGGACAAAGAAATAGATAATACATGTCAGAAGCCCCCGAAGCTCCACAGCATCTAGAATACTTCATATTTGAAAATGTCAGAGTTATCCACATTCCATGTACAGTCAGCAGGTTTACACAGAGCTCCAAATGCCCAGAAAATCTGCACTCTGTGCCACAGTCAGTGAAATATTGTTACACTGCACCAACTCAAACAGAGGAACCACAGAAAACACAGCCTATACTGACTAATTTGTTTTTTGGCTATCATCATCCATAGATGTTACCTATCTAGGGACATCACCATCTCTCTTGTGGCATTCATTTATATATATATGTGTGTGTGTGTGTATTTATATGTGTATATATATACATAAAATATTGCAAAAGTATTTTCTGCTCATTTGATTTTCCTTTAATGGATAAGAAATTGTCTGCTTATTTTGTAGGTGTGAAGGACATTCAACACCAAGTAGTAAACTATGCTTTTCATATGTTTAATCTAATTCAAACTAATAATTAAAAATAGAAAAATGGTTATTGCAAATTCACTACAAAAAAGATTAACTGTAAATATAAATATAATAAATATACATATACTTGTAGGTGATTTTCACTTTCAGAAAATTCATAGAAATGAAGATTTTAAAATGTGAGAGACTTCATCTGAAACATGCTGCTCAGGGCTTCTGCACTTTTTGAGACCTTTGGGAGATCCTGTCTTCTGATTAGTTCTACAGTGGTTACCCCTCTTCTGTGCTCTCATATCCCTGAAAGAGCTTATGCAAAACTTCATGAAAAAGATGGTGAAGATATGAATGGAAAAATTCTCATAGGCTGCTAATTCCAGTGGTAATTGAACCTGGCATATTTCCTCTATTCTGGTCTAACTGGGATTTGAATATTTGTTTCCCTCAAGTAAAGGTTGTGAAATTCCCTGAAACACAAAACTATGATGAAAAGGTCCCTAGTGTGCAAAAGAGATTTCATTTACTTGTGCAGTGCTTTGAGATTTGATTCTTCACTTACGAGTACCAGATTTCCTTGGGATGATGAAAACCCCAAGGAACATGGAAAGGTTCAACTCCCACCTCTGGATTCCTTTCATGAAGAAAATGGTATCTGCAGATTTGGTGGGAGGTGGCAGGGGGTGTAAGTCTTTGGCCTGAAGAACAGTTTAAAAATTAGTGACAGGTTTCAAGATGTGTTCAAAAAAATAGTTTATATAGACTCAGAAAAAATCTTTAGAAGCCCTTTAATGCCAAATCACTCAGACAAAACCTGTACAAAGTTTCATGTGACAGCAAAATACACAGCCTTGTCTTTTCAGAAGTACTCTGTCAGGCACAGTACCTCAGAACATACCTTCTCTGCTTCTGAATTTGAAAACCTGTTTCACCCTGCTCCTTTGAAAAGGCCTCCTCTGCATCCAAGTTTATCATAAGGTCATCTTCCTCTTTCTGCCTTTTTCTGCCATTATATTTGCTTATCTAATTAGATTCTGAGCCTTTGAGATGGGTGATGGCAATCAGAGATAGCTGCATGCTGTCATGCTAGTTACCACATGCCAGCTCATTTCAAGCTACCCAGCTCTTCCAGAAATGAATACCATCCACTTGAACAGGACCTTTCTTTAACTTGTTTATTTGGTTGGTTTAGTTTGTTGGGTTTTTTGTTTTCTTTTCTTTTCCAGCAATGCACTGTTCATCATGGGCAAGGCCACTCCTCAGCCTGGGTACTAACCCTTCTGGGTATTTTCTGGGAGAAAAAACCCCAAAGTTACCTGAAGCATCTTGACTTTGAAATCTTTTTAGTATTATCTTACTGATCAGCTGCCCAGATCTCTTAGGTAGAGACTGAAATATCTGCAATAATAAAGACAATGCAGAGAAATAAAAAGGCAAAGAGGTGGATATCTTTCTGTGAACCTTCATGACTTACTCAGGAGCATGCCTGTGTATTCTGTTTTTACTCAAGCTTTGTGCAATTCCTCCCTTTGGTACTGTTCTTTAACCTGTCAAAAATGGTATCACTTACTGTTTACTCATTCAGAGAATCAAGTCCAGTATAGTTAAAACACTGAATACAGCCTCTTTAACACAGTACTTAAAGCAGGGCCTTCTATAGATACAAGGACATTTCTGACAGCATTCCCAAAAAAGGGACTAAAATCTTCCCATCTGCCACCTCTCCTGTTCATCAGAAGCAGTTCTTTACATCAGTGTAGAGGCTTGGACCTTGGCTGCCTTCATTGAAGGAGGTGAGCAAGTGAGTGGTCTTTGCACTGCTCAGCAGAAGTGATTAGATGCAGCATTTTCTAGACTCAAAAATTTGGTTATATTTTTTTAAGACTCTCACATAATTAGAGTTAAGAAAGTTCAATAGATGCAATTTACTTCTGTCTCAGTTTTTAGTTCTTAATAATATTATGAATTTCATTAATAATATTCATGGGGTTGTCTGAAATTGTGCATTAACATTTCTCCTAAAGCAATATACTTTTTTATCTACATGCTATTTTCCTATCTGTCTGCATAAGGCCCCTAGAATTTCTTTTAAGATACAGCAATTCAATAATTACTCAAGACTCCCATCTACAAATTAATATGACTGGAGCATTTAAGTATCACTGAACAGGCAGAAATGGGTTCAGACTGGAAAGGCTGGCCAGTTACCTCGATGAAACCAGACTGTGTGCAGAGGGGGTAGTAAAGCTGAACATGTGGCCTGAGATCTCTGCAAGAAGGAATATTATTCAATATACTATTGCATGACTTAGGGTGACTGAACCTCGCCTTGCTCTGAGCCAGGGGAGCCACATCCTAAGACAAATATAAAATAATGACACTTCTCTTCCACAATACACAGAACACATTCCTAAACAAAGACCAAAATTTCTAGAGTCAAAGATAAAGCAAATTTTTAAGTACTGAAATGTCAAGGCCTTTTTGTGCACTTCAGGCTAGTGTCCGACCACATTCTGCAGATAATGAAGAACTTGCTAAGAGGAAGGAATAACAAAGTTGACAGCAAATACACAGACTGATAACCATGACATAGCAACTATAAAGAAAAGAAAACATGAGATTGTACTGGATCAAGTAGTACTTGATAGCAAAGATGACAATATATTACCATATAAATATTGTGGCTGGAGGCGAGTTAATAACAATGGTCTTGGTAGGTGCAAGTCATTAGGATTTCTTTGTGGTAGCCCTGTAAATTATACATGGGCTTGCTTTTAGGGAAATCACCTTTTTGTACTCCTGGAGCTTTTATGCCAAAAAAAAAAAAATGAAGGAAGCAAGCAGAATTATTTTTGCTTATGTAGCAATTTTGATAAACAGGAAGGAGTCTCATCATTAGATAAAAAAATAATCACAATATGTCAAAACGAATGAAGGCAGTCAAAAGTCACAGTAGTCCATTCTCCTGCTCCTCAGAAGGTGTGCTTTACCTAATGACTGCTGGGGGAGGGCTGAGAAGCTCCTTAATAAACACATTAACATACATTTTGGGGTATGCCTGGTACTATCCAAGTTTTAAAGACTCTCCCTAAGTTAAGGATGATATGCAAAGCTGTCAAAGTGAAGAACAGCCCATATTCAAAAATGCTAATAATGGGTATTAACCCACATATATAAATAAATAATTAACATGCAACAATTCTCTCTTCACATTTAAAGATACTTTCCAATCTTTCAATCCACTCAGATTAGATTATGATCTCTTAACTAAGCAGTTTTTTAAGCAACTCCAGCTAGAAATCCTTTCTAATTTCTAGGACATCAGGTTTTTCCTATGTGATTCAAGATTAGTATCACAATTTAAAAATAAATTATCCAGCAAAATTATTTTAATGTAACCAAGTATTAGAAGATGATTTTTTTTTTTCAGTTAAGAGTTCAGGAAAATCTGATTGACAGAAGTATGTGTGACAGGGCTACAAATCCAGATTCAAAGCTCCTATGATTGAGTGAAAATCATGCTGACCCAGTGCAATCTAACTCTGTTGTTTCAAATCTGATAAAACCCCTAAACTGATTGGTTAACCCTGAACCAGCAGGCTTTGTGGTGGTTCCCAGTAATAAACAGCATGGAGCCACTGTGCTCTGCTCAAATGAGATCAGGTATCCCTTCTCAATCCAGATCAAATTTGTTCTGCTGGGAAAGCAGGAGTGCACAGACCCCATCTCAATGACTGTGGAACCATGGCATAATTGTAGTAAATGCTGGAAAATCTCTTCGTGCAGTAAACACACCTCTAACTGAGTGTTATTCATCTGAAATACATTTAAAGCCCTTATAATAATTCAGAAATGTACTTCCAATGCTGTAAAAGGCAAAATGTAGCACAAAGGAGCTCAAATAAATTAATAGTTCTTCCATATCTATGTTCTTCATGTCAAATAAAAATAAATTTCACAAAATACATAAGGTCTACTTGGGAGATAACCCCAAAAAACTAAAGGGGATGTCTGGTCTCAGAGATGACCTAATTTAACCTATTTAGGAGGGAAATTCTGTCAGCAGGGAAGCAGAACACAACTGTCACCATTAGAACAGGACTGACCATGTGCACACACTCAAGGCACAGCTAACATGGAGTGTTGCCCTCTCCCAGACCAGGGACATTCCCATACCTCCAGAAAAAAAGCAGACCAAATCTTGACTTCAGCAAAGTCTAAGCAAATGGCTGCACCTACAGAATCTTTACAGCATCAGCTGGGACTCAAATTCTATTCCTCCATGACAAAGAACATGAGCAACACATTTCTGACTGCAGCTTCCCAGCAGACTGCCCTTTGTCCAGTGACTCCAAATAGCTCTGGATTCACATGATGTGCAGCCAGTACACGACTGACTACCACTCAAAAAGGAGAAAGAACTACCAGTTAAGTGCAACTCCATGGTTCAAGAGACTCCTTCCTCAGCTTATTTTTGCCTTTGGTGCACTCACAGTCTTAAATTTTTTATTACCCAGTGAAATTCACTCTAAAAGAAACAACTCTTGGAATAACAAAATAAAAAAGAAACAGATTTTCCTCCCTTAAATCAAAACCACTGTGCCAGCCTGGAATCCCCTAACGACAACATGAGCCCAAGACAGAACAATGGCATAGTTACTTGATAAATCACAGAAAGTGAAATTAATATTTTATAAATGGGAATGGAAAAGTCTGTCAGGAAACCAAGGTTCTGCCAGGATTTCATTCCAAACCACATCAGAATAAGATACCAGAATACAAATAAAACTGTGCAACTTGTCCTATGACCCTTTTGGTGGTCCATCAAAGTCACCTGCAGAACTGTATGAAAGGAGAGTGGGACACCTCCTTTTAAAGGAACACTGATCCACTTCCTACCTGCTGTGTTATTTCTCAAAGAATTCATGTGAATTTGCAACACAAGAGTTGGAGCTCACATCTACAGCTTTCCAAGTGGAAAGGCAAGTCCATGGCAACCCAAGGGATGCCAGTCTGCATGCATGCATGCATACCTACTCACAAATGCTTCTCATCCTCCTTCAGTTGCACCCCATTCTCTTGCTCAAAATTTCACATCTCTCAAGGATTTGTTTTTCCAGTTTATCACTGCTGCTGAAGATTGCAGGTCACACACAAGGTAAGCAGCTCAAGTCACGTTACAATCTTGTGTATTCTAACATTTGGAGCCATCACTGTTTCTTTCCACAATTTTTGCTCAGTTAACTATTAGCCACTGTATAAGCATGGTGAGTCACCACGTCCACCCTCCTGTTACTGCCATAAAAAGAAATTACCAGTCCTTCATTAAAATTTAGCACTTCATAAAGACAGCTTTTGCTATGGGCTTAAATTTTACTTTGTGTATTACTCTAAAAGACTGGAATATAGATTTCTTTGGAAACTATTTTTTGCCTTCCAATTATTATAAACAAGATTTTAAATTTTATATTCATCAGCTCACTCCCTGTTGACAAAAATGCCCTGCTTAAAACACATTAAAATAGTGAATCGGAAAATGGATGCTCTAATTTACTAAATAAAGTAAAAAATAAAAGACAATGTAATAAAAAGATAAAGCCTTCATAGAGAATTGCAGCAATTATATCTCCACAGCTACAATATAACCCAAAACTTTGCAAACCCTTTGATTATTGAACCATGGCTGAAGTGAATAATTTGGCTTTCACTAAGAAAACAAGCACATTCATTCTCACCACAATGGAGAGAGGCAGTTTTAATTAAACCTTATCAAAAGATGAATAAAGAATAAACTCAATACCCATTCCACAGGATTCTATTTTCATCTGTTTCGTTTAAGCTTGCCATGTTCATGCAATAATTAACCACTGTCCAAGGAATGCTGGAGTTGTGTTAATGTTGGTAAAGATTTAATTAGTTCAATTATCTGGAGAGTATTGAAGGCTCAGCATAGTACCAATTTCTTCAGGCTTTATACATACCTCAGATCAAAATATATTAAACTGAATTATAAGTGAACAAAGAAAATTTACTACTTTACTTCAGCTACTGAATGAATGTGTGTTTAATACTTTTATTGCCCTCGTTTTAAAATGAGGTTTCAGAAATAGAATATGCAAACTGTGACTTACCCAGTCTTCCAGATAAGCTGGTGTTTAGGGGTTTTTTTCCCTAAGTCATCTTGTGTTTTAAACAAAATTAAGTTTACTTTAGAGAAGAAAACCCAACACTTCTTTAAGCAGGAAAAAGTATAGTCCCTTTTACATTTTTTTCCCCCCACTGCCGACATATTTTACATCTTTCAAGGAAAGTGAGGCATTTAAAAAGCATTGAAAGCAGTGACACAGACAACTGTTTCAATCTGTCAGACAGCATGGACAGACAGTAGGGATCATTTCAGAAAATAGAGCGGCCCCCCAGCGGCCTGACCTTCCTGGTGGGAAAGCGGGCAGAGCGCGGTGCTTGACAAGCTCACCAACAAAGGAGGATATTTAGTCCCCCCAAATTCTGACACGCTTCTCACAGGAAAAACGCAGAGCGGGATGAGGCGCCGGTGACCGCTGCTAACAAAGGGGGGGTTCTAATTGGAGATTGCAGCGTTACTGTGAAACAAAGGGGAAGAGATGAAAAGTGAAAACACCACTTCACTGCACGCAGACTGCAAGCGTTGGAGTGAGCCCAGTTTCTATGTTTTTAAAACTGTTCAACTCCATATTAGATGCTATTCAAGCTGCAATCCCTCTGGATCTGTATGTGCAGCTCCTGCTGCCTTCAGTGGGAACAGAGCCCAGGAATGGGAGCGTTAGAAGATTTCTCTCTTTGTGTTACTAAAATATTATCATCAGCTATACTTTAGAAGGGATGTTTGAATAAACCACATTCATTTTCCTGTAAGGCTTAAATGACATGTTTATTACCACCACGGTCCATCCTTGTTTTCCCAGCAGTGTGTTTTGGAATATGAGTTCTTTAGAGCCAGTGAAAGCTGCACAAAGATGGCCAACACGTGAGAAAGTCACAGGAGTTTATCTCCTAGAGGAGCTAAACACTGTAGGATGATGCAATCATTTTCTTATGAAGCAATAAAAACTTATGAGTTGATATGAAAGTAACTGTTTTGAAATTGCATACTACCTTCTACCCAGGCTGGATTCAAGCTGCTTGTCTCTTTAGGCAGTCAAAAACTGCTTTATAGACTGCACTGCTATGTTTCCAAGAAGTAAATATCATTTGGTAAATAACCTTTGTAAAATATTGTACCTTATTTTCTACTACTCATTTCAGCTGGAAAAAGATAAATGCTTTAAGGAATAAATTAAACTCATGAGAGAAGGTGTGAACTGCACACTGAGTGCCAACTGATGCCCCAGTTCAGCTCCTTTTTTACCAAAATTTGATCTCCCTTTCAAGTTTTCTGTAGGGTGGAAGAAAAAGGGAGATGCTGAAATTCATTCAAGCTTTTCTTGAATCCAGATAATGTTCAGCAAGCAACAGGATATGGCACATTTTCCATCAACCACCTCCCCTTTCTGACGACTGATTTTCAAGTTGCACCAACAATCTGAGGACTGCAGGTACCCTGTGGCCTATTGATTGCAGACTTGCTTCTTCCTGTATTTCTGTGAGAATTTATGACAACCATATGGGAGAAAATAAGGGTAATAGACGATTAAGTATTAAATATTTCACATTTATCACTAGCTGGAAAAAAAAATCTTAGCTGAAACATCAATGTCTGAGTGAGCATAAAGAAGCATTTCAGGTTAAAAATAACCAGCCCAAACAAGTCAGAGCATGTATAACTGAGAGCCAAATTTCATCATATGTGGACTCATTTATTAATATTAACAGGATTGTAATTTTTCCTCTTAATTATAACCCTTAAGCAACTTTAGAGGAAACACAAATATATCCATACAGATATACCCAGCATCATTCTTTGGTATCTTAGAAATTGCTTCATCTTCTTTCCCAGAATTTCACCAAGCCTTAAACACAGTACCTGTTTCACTAGAGAAAATTCAAGCTCTATTCAGGCCAGGATATTGCTCACCCTAACACTCACAAAGCATTACCAATAAATACATGTGCTTTACAATGACTATTAGTTACAAAGCTGATGAGAAAATGAGCTAAGCATGATTTTTTTCTAGAAATGTGTCTGTACATACATACATACATATATATATAAAAATAGAGAGAGCATTATGTGTATATATACACACACACACACCATTTCCATGAGTATTACCATCCAAATAAATAATTCAGTACTAGCTAAAATCATTAGGACTATGACAATCACACACACACACAAATTTGCAGCAACAAAAAGCAAAAGCCATCTATTTCAGGTGCTGTGCTGTTACATGACCTATTTGGTCCCTAAATATTAATCATATCTCTGAGATGATGCTCTTTGTCCCATGTGAAAACCTTGGAAGCTGGCAGTATACACTGTAAGTGGATAGTCATTCTAAGGAGGAGCATTTTGCCTGCCACCACCTTGAGATAGTTTTGGGATTTTTTTAAACACAAATCAGCTATTTTAGGTGGAAAAGCTCTAAACCATGGACTGGGTCTGCTGCAGATTAAATACAAAAGATAATCGAGGCTTCTGGCTCATCTCTCAGGTGAGGAAAAAAACCTAGAAAGTACAGAAGAGATCTTAGCAGAGACACAACACTTTACCCCAACTAAATTTCAAAACACTGTTTTTAGCTGGTATGAAACTGTCTACTTGTTTAAAAAAGAATTCTGCTAGAGAAGGCAGCAAGATTTTGTCTGCTTCAAGCCTGAAGAGTATCTTATTTTTGTGCTCCCTGCATTTTGAGAACATAATTCTCCTTTTCTTTTAGTTTTAAATAATTTTGTGATATATGAGTTCAGCCAAAAGTATTGGGGAACTTTATCTACACCAAAAAAAGGAACTTTAGGCTATTTTCTGAAGATGACGAAAAGAACTTGTTCAGGTCTGCAGTGTAAGTAATTTTTACCACACAAATCCCACACTTTTGTGTTAGCAAAGAGGAATACTTTGAGCCTTTCAGTTTAGGAGATCTTCAAACAGACAACAGTGTGTAAACAATTCCAAAGTACATAACTTCACTAGAACAACCTCCAGTCTGTGTGCAAGGGCTTCAGAAAGGCCCCTTCATCAGATTTCCTTCTGCTCTTCACACTGAACAAAGCCTTGGCTGACAATACTGAAATCTCCTCCTTTATTTGGATTAAAGCCCTTTGCAGGAGCAGTATGCAAATGCCAAACGTGTTTCTCTTGCTGAGGCTACTCTAACCCAGCTATCTTTTCACTGTCTATTTTCCCCCAGCAGCCCATCCTGTCGGCTGACAGGGGGACCAGCCTTTTAATTCAATCTTTCAAAACACTGACAGTTGGATGCTGGGGCCTGCCATGAACTCTAAAAGGAGCTCATTTAGTCATAATTAACTATTCCCTGCATATTTCCTAAGGTATGGTAATTGTGCTAAAAGCCAACAAGTGAAGCATTCATTCTGGTTTTCTTTTAAACTTTTATTTTTCCACAGCGGTCTCTTTCTCCCCTCCTTCCCCCACCCCCCCCCAGCCCCCCGCCTTTTTTTTTATTTAATCTTTTCTTTCTTTCTTTTCTTCCTCCTTGGAAACATTTAGAGTAAAGAAAAAGAATGACAGTGGAGATAGGGAGCTGCAGAAAACTGTGATGTGGGCAGTTCAAAAGGCAAAGTCTGCCATACGATACAGGACCCCATGGCAGCGCTGAGCTATTCAGCTGGGTAAAACATAAAGAAAAATGAAATGAGTAGAATAGAGCTATGTCATTAATGCAGAATGATGGACATCCTATTTGGGTAACAGGGAGTCATGAATATACATTTCTAATTCCTTAGATATGGTGATAAGTGATCTCTGTTTCCATTAGCACCAGAGTAGATGTGTTTGAACAACCTCAAATATTCAAGTTACACAGATGTAAAGCACTTTACACACTATTCCTCCCTCCTCCCCACAACACAAACATATACCATGACCCACTGCGTGCAGTGGGGTCTCACAGGGATAAGGTATGATGGATCCAGCTCATGTTTATCGTTGTTGAGATGGGAAGCTTTGGGAAACTGACATGGATTATTTACCTTAAAAGGCAAAATATGATCCCAATTCTGCCCTTACCCATTTTCTGACTGATTTAAATGAAGGAAGGGTTGACAGCACTCTCTTTTACCTATAGGCTTTGCATCTGTTGAAATTCTTGTGCCTTTCAGAAAGTTTGGGACCTACTGGACACCTTTCCATCATAAATGTGCATAGTGCATATACAAAAGCAGGAGACAACACAGCAGTGTGTCTCCACATTCCAATCTCCTTCCCATCTGGATGTGCACCAGGAGCAAAGAAATCACTGGCTTTTGCAAAGAATGCATGGCAGGGCCCTGTGTGTGTATGTGTGTGCTGGGGGAGTGTGTGTTAACACTGGGCCAAAAGGGCCAAACACAGACAGCACTGAGGAGGTTCCTCATTCTTATGCAGCATTTTGCCAGAGCCACAAAATACACACTAGCAAGTTCCAGTGATTCTCTTGGAATTCTCTGGAAAACGTATAAAAATCAGACCATGAATATTTGTGATTTTCCCACTCATTGCTCCTGCCTGACTTTTTTTTTTCATGGTAGTGCCTTCCATGAACAAGGTGAGTAGGATCTGTAAATTATGGATTTTATATTCAATATTTCAGGCATAATGTAACAAATAAAGTCAATAAACAAACAAAGAGATAAGGAAGAGAAACAGCAGAACTTCAGTCAACAAGGTCAGGTAACAACTCATTTTGCTTATGTTCACATATTAACGATCCTGTTTTCACTTTTTGGAATTGAGCATCCATCTACAAAGATGTTACAACATCTGCTTTAAGCTTGTAAAATATTTAAGAATTTTTTTTAGTTCAAACACTAGACTACAAACACTGTTGTGAAAAAAGAATCTTAATGTTGAAGAGTAAGGTGGATAAAATGTTTCTAAAATCCTTTCCCCCTCCCTTTATGTCTAGACTGTATAAAATTTGTGGATCTATATGGTTTTTAATGGCAGGCAAAACACACTAAGAGCCAAGCTGACAGGCTGTTGCTGAAACTCTTAATAATCTGTTTCATCATCATGGTCTGGGATTTTGTTTTCTTAGGGGAGGAAGTTTGGGGGTGGGGGATGTTTGTTTAACTTCTGTGCATTATTGTGATCACAACACACAGTGGATTAACAACAGAAATTTAAAACATAGCATCTCTCAATAGACATGAGCTGAAAATGTTGATGTTTGTTAGCAAGAAACTCTGCTTGTTTCCATGAAAATAAAATGGGTGAGAAACACCACATAGATAAGAAGCTTTGCAGATCTCACCTGGCAGAGCTCCTGCTTGTTTTGCCCAGTGTTGCTTCCTCCAGTCCAGACCCTGAGGATGTTTTTTCTAGCTCTGATGATTCTATAAGGGCCCATGTGTTTAGACTGCACTGTGTTTACTCCCTTCCCTCTCCAGGAACTCATGGAAAGAGAATTCAGTTTCTCCATCAGTCTGCTCCATTGAGGCACATTTCAAACATCTTTCTAAATGCCTGGGTGTGCTAGAGTTTCTCTGCCCTGCATTTAGGAGCCTGGATGAAGGAGAGATGCCTGTCCTGCTGCCTGGTGACAGGAGCAGTGCTGTGACTCATCAGCAAATTCTCCTACTTTCAATACCACACAAGCTGGTACACAACATTGTTTACCAGAATCTGTGAGGTTTGGAGATGATTTTGGGGAGAGGAGGACAGCCTACACAAAAAAAAGTAATTCCAGGACTTGAAAATTCAGTAAATTTCAGCTTTTATGTCATCTGAGGAAAAATGGCAAGGTTTAATGATCCAAAAGCAATGTTCCAGCTACTAAGAAAATCAAAATCAAAACCTATGCATGAAGTTCCTGGTCAAGGATTTTGACAGGATCAGGTCAAGAAATCTTCAATATGCCCAATCTATCTAAATGTACTTCCTTGAAGATTTAGTAATAGATGTAAATAATTTGTGGGATATTTAATATAGGGGAGAAAGACTTAGTAAAAAAACCCCAACATGGTGGTAAGGCAAAATCTTAGAAAATCATTTTTAGAGATATATCCTTTTGCAGCCCAAGTTAACAACACAGATGCAAAATAAGATTAAAAAGTGAAGGATATAAAAATCAAGAACTACACACATACATTTAAAAAGCAGGATGACCCAATCCCAGTTTCAATTTATGGATTGTTTTATACTGCTCTACTTAATTTGAAATATAATACATAAAGCAAAAGTTGAAATGCTACTGATTGAACCAGATTTCATCAACACCTGCTCACATCACATAGTTATTTAGATGACCTCAGGGCTCACTCAATTTTTCCAACACTCTCAACATATCCACCTTCTAAAAAGACAAAGGTAATTCATACAGAAAGTGTTTTTACACACAAGTAATGATAAAAGGAGTCACTGATGGAATATGGACCATGTGTTAGAGCTTCTTCTCACCCAAAAAGTGATTCACAAAGATTGGTAATGTCACAGAATACACACTAGCAAGTCCAGAGATTCTTCAAAAATTTGGGGGAGAAAGCATATAAAAATCAGATGATGAATATGTGATTTTCCCACTCATTGCTTCTGCCTGACCTGCCCTAGAGAGTCAAGGAACAAACCAGTGCTTATTTAGAATAAGAGAGAAGTCAGGATTTAAGTGAATGACAAACAACTGCAGAATAGTAAGTTTTGAGGGGCAGTAAGGAATTTACTACAAATTCCTTCCTGGCTATTATTCTTCATTTGAATTATCTAGTCCCTAGAAGCTAAGCAAATACTTGTGAAAGTTTTGAAAAACTAGAAGTTGGTTAAAAAATGAAGAGTGATGGTTAAATTCTTTCTTCTGTTTCAGACTACAATTCTTTTTCTTGCTGGAAAACATAAATATGTGGGAAATATTAGTTGTTTAACTGCTTTTTCTAATTCTGAGTGATACCTTCTTTGGTCATGAACCTAGGACATACACAGGTCACTAACCTGTGTCACACATAGTTCTAGAAAAGAGCTCATCTGCCAGATTTCCTAGCTGTAACATCCTTCTCGTGTCCAAGCAGCTGTTGCCAGATGCAGACAGACACCTACAACTACCACAGATCCCTCAAATATACCTCAGGCTTAAACTCTAGCAGGTCTGTCCAGTGCTTACTGATCCTTGCCCTTAGTCCATGGAGCTACCAGACTTGGAGATTTCCCAGTTTACTCTCTTTCCCCAACAGGAGCCTAATCTTCAAACTCCATACAAATAATTTAAATGCATACCACTCCCCCAAAGAAAGCACCAGAGCAGACATTAAGTAATGAATACTTTCTGAACTTTTCAAATTCATTCCAGTTTTTTTCTTAAATACTTAAATACTAGCTGGGCATCTGCAGAGCTACCCAAGGTGGGAAAAATTCTACCACAGAATCTGTACAGAGGATATTCTGATCTGATATTTTGCTCTCTTTATTCAGCTCTGCAAAGGACTGAGCCAGTGTGTTCATTAGTGCAGACTACAGCAGCCAGTGTTCACAGTGCCTCTCTGAAAGAACTTAACACTAAAAAGGTATCTGGAAGGTAAAGAATGCCCTTTTTATGGTGCTTTAGCAACTTCCTTTTTGCAAACTATCAGGCTGTTAATCTGAGCTTTTTACATGAAATACAAAACGGAAAACACTCATCTGTAACACTCTGTACAAATATTTTGATTGAGAAACTCCTTTTAAAAATCTGATTCTGATTCACATTCAGTGGAGAAAGGGAAATTCAACAGCCTGTGGTTACTCAATAAAGCAAATGCTAGCTATTCCATTACCAACTTAAAAACTTTGATGGACAGAAGAAAATAAAAGCTGAAAAAAGCCAAGGATCTGAACAGTAAGAGGCAAACATTCCTCAGGATCCAACCAAGAAACCGCTTAAACATGAGCTCCAAACTTCTGAGAAAAGTATGAATTTTATATATAAAAGACAAAATTCCTTAACAAGAAGGGATACAGTTTGAAAAATAGTTCCCAGGAGCCCTTTCAGCTTTTAAGTCCCACTTTCTCAGTCTGAGATGGTATTGTTGTGCCTATGTTAGTTTTGATAAGGGAGCCAGCTCTACTCCCATTGAAGTCTGTGGAATACTCCCATTGTCTTCAGGAGGACCAGTGCTAGACAAAAAGCTGCACAAAGATACCATGATAAAACAGTCTGGCAGGTACCATGACCTCATCTTATTTTCTTAACATTTCTGAAAAAAACTGGGGTGGGGGGGGGAGAAAAATCTATGCAGCCATTTCCACTGATATGCAATATGCCTTTTATATGAAAATACAGACCAGTGAAGCAAATGAATGGTTAGCAATATTAATAGCCAGGGGCTTGTTAAACTGCCTGGGATGAAGAGTTTTCCTGCAATTTTACCACTACAGGATATCTTGGAGAAGACTAAGCATTTTGTAAAGCTGATGTTTTATATGTGCATTCTTTAAGTCCCTGACTGGCAGCAGACCCTGTAGTCTTTATTTCAGATTAAATTTTATACAGTAAGCCTGAATGCTTTATTTATTTTTAAATCCATACTTTTGAAGGGTATGTAGGTTTTCTTGGAAATAAAATTGTATCATGCAACCGAAATTGCATTCTGATTTTATGCAGTCTGACCAAGCATTAAAAATGAGTCCTTTTATAATTCAACTTGCAAGAGAAACATGTCCTTTTTACAACAGCAGCTTGCAGTAAACCCCCAACCCCACTTCATCCAGAAGACAAACCACTGCCCCATGTTAATAATGAATGCAGCTCATATCTACTGTGTTCTGTTAAATTGCTAAAATTGCCCAGATAAACCATTTGAGAGTATGTCAGGTTAAATTAATACAACATGACCTGATCACTTCCACAGCTGGGAAGAAAAAAGTTGGCATTCTTTAAATCCAGAGCTCAACCTGGAGATTATGCTAAATTGCTTCATTCACAGTCCACACTCCTCCGCACATGTCAGGAGGACAGCATTTGTCCCCTCTAGTGATAAACAAATTACACATGAAATCAATTCCACTTCACAATAATTTTCCCTATTGGGTATTATCTTTCCTCCTCTGCTCCCTTCAGTTAAGCTTGCATCCTGTAACTTGCTAATGAGCTGGGGGCTTTCTGTTCCAGGTGGCACCCCCTGCCTCGAAGTCATGACATTTCCCATTTCGAATGCTGCTGGCATTTTTCGACAGCTCCTGCTAACCAGCCTTTTTGACCTGCACTAAGAGGAACTCATCTGATCGAATGCTCTCACCTGCCAATCACACCAGCAAATGATCTTCACAGTCACTCCCAAGGCAGGAGGGGAAAAAAAGGGGAGAGCGAGAGAGGGGGAGCGAGAGAGGCAGCTCGGGAGGGTGATGGAGCAGGCAGGCAGGCAGCCTCTGCAGCGACCTAATGAGAGTGCTTAAAGTCTCTGAGACAGCTGAAACATTAAAAAACTGGTGGGAAAATTAGGACAGAACTGAATGCCTGGTGCTGTTATTACTGCTTTCTCTACACCCTGAGACCATTTTGAAAGCAATACCTCTGAGATGTGCCATTTTCAAAAGAACAGAAGTTAATTTTACCATATAAATAGAAAACAGATATATTTTTCCCTGCCACTATCAATATGCAAACCTCATAATTCTGCTCTGCCAAATGGCGTTCTTTACAGAATTAATTAGGAGCTGTAAGCTCGTTAAATGAGAAGCTTCACCTAGGGATGATTATGAATATTTTTTGTTGTTGATGTAAGCCATAAATAGCACTTTTAACCTAATTTAAATGCTGGCAACATTTACACCTCTGTATCGACAAATGTTTGCACACAGATACATAAAACAACAAATCCAGTATCTGCAGAGTCTAGATGTCCCTTCATGGCCTGAAACCAAGCAGAGTCATGATAATGACTCAGTAGTTTTGATTTTGCTCCTTTTATGATGTGACAGACTACTCAGTGCTGAATCTTTCAAGCACACAAGGAGAGATTTAATTGTGTGGATTTTATTTCCCTTCAGACTCTAAGCTAACTATAAGATTTTGATACACATGCAACGCACAGACTGAACAAGAAAGGTATTAAAAGCAATTGTAAAATGAAAATTTCAGGGAGAAAAATAAAAAGGCTGTGATTTTACTGTTGCGATAAAAAACCCAGAAAATATAGTGCACAATTAGACTTTATATTAATATCAAAAGAGGGTTGCAGAAGTGGCTGTACAGACTTAAAATCTAGGCTACTAATGGCAGAGAACTATTGCCCACAATTACTCATTTAAAATACATATATGGCCCAGAACAACATTTATAATTTATAACAGACTAAAAAATCATGAAAATACTCAATTTTGTTTCCACTTCTTAAAATATCCAAAGATGCTATTCCAGGGCTATTCTTCTACATTAGATATGTTTATTAAATGAGAATCTAGTATTTTTTGAGTTTTCCTCCTGAGACTTAACAGTTAACACTAGGAAGATGTGGGAAAAACAGCCATCCTCATCCCATTTATGGGGAAGAATAAATTAATATAATTTATTAGCTGAGTTGTAAACTATTGCTACATTCTAAGGCAAGAATCTTCCCACAACTAGAGGTATTCAGTGCACATTTACTTTAATGGGTGGTGCCTTAACACCCAATTTTGCAGTGGTTGGTTTTGTTTGTTTATTTCAGGGAGACTCAGGCAATATAAGCTACAGATGAAAAATGGCACCACAAAGCTTGTCCTCCACAGAGAAGATACAAAATTTCATTTCTTGTTTGCAATTTGTCTGAAAGTAAAATGTTCTGTGAACTCTGAATGCTGCAAATGGTGCCACTCATTAGCTTTGCTGTCTCTCTGGGTTATGGGCTGTGCGTCCGCCTTGGAAGCCTCTGCTTTGTCTGGAAACCTCAGTTTCTCCCCTCCAGTGGTTCCACATTCCTCTTAGACAAAGCCTAACTGAGGAGTCACGTGGGGAAATAATCCTAAAGGAGAGGTGACTGTCCATGGGAGAGCAGGGGGAGTGGAGACCCGCCTTTGCCTCCCTCCCAGTCATTGTCATCTAGACATTGTCCTCGGCGCATTCAAATGTCATCCCAGACTATCAGCGCCCTGGAACTCAAACGGCCTTTCATGCCTAGACACTTCTTAAGCATGAACAGACCACAAAGACTGTCTAGTGGGAATTGCTTGCTATCCTAATATTAATAATGCAATATAGCACACTTATGGCACAGAGGATTCTGCCTTTTGTCTCCTAAATTTATGAGCAAACAAACTGGAAAGACAGATAAACAGCACTGCAACTGAGCACATGAGTTCATGCAAATATCACTAATATCTTTCCTACCGCATAAATGACTGTAAAATTACAAACCTCTACACTAAAAATGATTTGAAAATGAATCTTCACAGTGCTGAAGGCAAGTTATCATGCATTAGAAATGAACTGAAAATAGGCTCCCATACTATGCCATAATACAAGGAAATACAGTATTGTCCTTCAAAAAAGTTATCCATAATAGTGATAATACTTTGTTTTACTTCCACCAGCTCTGAAGCTGATTTGGCCATGACACATTACAATTAAAAAAAAATAATGTCAATAAAAATGTAGGCACTACTTTCACACCAAATGACATAGAGTATATAACTGCAGGGAAGAAATCAATATCTCATAGTAATGGAGGTTTGAAATACTTGTCCTACCAAGTGGGGTATGTAACAATAAAACGTGAAGACCTCTCCTCTCTGTTCTGCTCCCTTCTTTCCTTCTTCTTTCCTAAAATGACTCCCATTATTTTAGAAATCCTGATCATGCCTGCTTGTTTCAGTGTGCTTATTTCCAGGCATAGATGCTCTCCTGGGCTTTCAGTCTCCAGGCCGGACAGGCTTTCATCAGAACTGGTGTTCAGCTTCCTTAGCGAGACCATCCTTCCCAATTCACTTTCCTTACCTCTGTGCATTATGTTACCAACTCTTTTTATAAAGAAAATCAAGAGACTGTGCATTCTACTACTTACAAGGAGTGCAATTAAGTGACTGCATTTCACATGACAAGAGACAAGGTGACCTGTTAGAGTAGTGACACAAAAACACCAATAAACATATTGTCTAAGCCTTACGAGCTCCTTGATTGGGTAGTGGGTTTCCTTTAGTGGGGCATACCTGGGGACCTGAGGGACAGTTCTTCCATCCTCAGTCCCCACATGTCACTTAGGTCAGATGGGCAGTTTATACAAAAACAGCCTTGCACTGGACAGCTGTTTTCTCAGTCCAGTCCATTTCACCCACTGTGCAAAGTCCAGAGTATATGGGGGGATTTTCTTTATGGTTGAATAGAGGGCAAAACTCAGTCTATAACTTTCATTTTATATCAATAGAAATTAGATAATAGATATCACAAGGAAAATGCAGACCAATGCCTGGAGTTTTCCCCTTGTGTGTTATATTTAGGGTATATTCTAGCAGCGTGGTGATCTTATTCTTCAGTATTAAGTAAAGCACAGCTGGAACAGTCTCATAAAGCCATTATGTTGTTAACATAAGAAAATAATGGAACTAAAAGTACTAGAGAGCCAAAAAAATATCTTGGATTCTGCAGTTATCTTTCACAGCTTAATAGTAATTTAACATTTTACAAAATTGATGTTACAATTTCAACTCTGCTTAGTACTGTCATTACTGGACTCAAACCCAAATTGCTTTCAGCTGCCCACCACAACTGCATCTTATTAGCCTTTTCAGGAAAGCCAATTTATGCAAATCCAGTATTAGTTAAATAATTAAACTGACCCTCAACATTCATGTATAGACACTGTCTGGCACTAAAAGATGCAAGAGAAATTTAAACCTCCCATCTTCAGTGCTTAGGCTTCCATCTTTTCAACTGCAGCAGCACAATGACTGTTTATACGCATCTATCTGAATCCATCCATTAAAAAAATGCATTAAAAAATTAAATTGGCTACTGCTGTGCTTTTATAGCTCTGCTTTTCTCTCCCAATCTGGTTTTACACTGAATTTTGAGATTTCACACATATAAAGCACTACTGGCTACTTTGAGCTTTTGATTAAATCAACAGTGACAAAATCTGGCTGATCTGCAGTCTCTCAGTCTAGAATTTCTCTTTTATGCAGACCTTTCTCCACTGTAATTACCACAGTTTTATCCCCTGAAGCTGCAGAGATGAAGACTTAGATGCACAGTACATGGTTTGCCACAGTGTTTTAGCAACACTGGGGTACCCAGAAGGGAGTAAATGCAGGGGAGTAGTGAATAAAAGTGACTTTTCAATACTGACTACTGGACACACACACTGCTGGACTACAGCTTCCCTGTGGCTTGACTAGGGCAAGGCAGGCAAAAATTCTGTTCCCACACAGCAGGGCTGAAGAGACACTCTTAAACAATTTATAAATGTAAAACTGAGGATGACAAACAAAAACAAAACTATTTGGATGGGGATGCAACAACAGTCACCTCTCTAGCTAGCAAAGAGAAAAAGGTAATTTTCCAAAACGATTCTGTGCTGCTGAACACACCCAGTCAAAAGCACCCAAATAACCAGCACTTTTTGCCATTAGAGTGGTAACTGTCACCTCTGCAGCTTTATTCTCTTTTGCACAGCTGAGCTGGCCCGAATGACGCCATCCTCCCTTCAATTGGCTGGGCTGGTGTCAGTCGCTGGCTTAAATGGACACAGAAGAAAGAATTCAGCACCCCGGGATTGACATTCAGGATTGCTGGGATGCATGTGCATGTGGTGAAGCAATACAAATAAAGGCCACTTTTTGTTTTGCTTCAGTGAATTGTCAAAGAGATTTAGAAAGCCAGGGGATCTCATTATGGTAATACAGGTTAAATACTTTAAAAGCATATGGTGTTACCATCCTGAATGAAGCTGTCCCTGCTGGCTCCAGGAAGCAGACAATAGGCCAGAAACACATCTCGTGTCTCTGGCCCACCAATGGGAACTGGGGATTATAAATCACCACAAGAAAACATCACGTGCTATCTGGTATCAGGTAATGCCTTGTCTTTTCAATTACTATCTGACTCATCCTTTCCAGAGAGGAACAAGCTTTAGCCATGTATTCCACTAGCCAAATGAAAACAAAGCTCTAGAGTTTCTTAGGGTCCCTTCTTGCCTCAGTAAAACAGATCTGTAAAGATGGATGACTTTAGTATATACAGTATAACTCAACAAGACATGTAGAGATGAGGAATGCTTTTACAGAGATGCTTCCTCCCCATGGAGAAAAAATATCAATGGAAACCATCAGGCAAAAATAAAAACATTTTGCTTTACCACAAAACTTTAAAGATCTGTAGATATGGTCAAAAGGCCCCATCTAATTCAGTGCTGACGGATTTTTCTGTGTGTGGTGATGCTTATTACCACATACTTGCTAATTTTCTCTAGTAGAGAGCAGCCTCAGCATTGACCTTGCTAAGTCCAGATGTCAGGTTTTTTCCCCACGGGTACTGGAATAAATGTGTTGTCTCTTCCTGGAGCCCAACACAATGACACAGTGTGGTCCACAATGACCCCATTAGTAGTCCAAGTCTGACAGATGTTATCTAAGTTTTCAGAAACATGTCCTAGGCTACTGCTTTTTCAAGTGGTAAGTTGATTTGTGAGTTGTAGACAGGCAGCTGAAGCACTACAGTATTTTAAAGACAGCAAAAATTCTCAGAGATGCACCAGTTTCTGAGGGCTCAAGACAAGCCCTAATCAATGATGGAGCCCATTACAAATTTACTGCCTTTAGTCCCTCTCCTTCACCAAAGTGCTAGAGACTGCTGCTCCCCAAGTCAGCAGATGATGTCTCAGCCATTCCTCCCCTAATCTTTTTGCCTTCCAAACCCTAAAGAAATGTGGATTTAATTCAGTGGGTGCACTATCAGGGCACTAACATCTAGCAAAGTGTGTGAGAGAACAGTAAGAGGCGATAACTTCTTATCACAGAAAGATTTGGCAAAACATCTTTATTGAGTCTCTCAATTTTGTTTCCTATTTTACCCCCAAGCCAGGGAAACTAGGGGGGGAGGGAGGAAGAGAGGAAGGACACAAGACTAGAATTTTCTTCAGCACCAGGTTCTGGAGGCGGTTGAAGATGGTTCCTTGTTCATGTTTCTTTGTGGGTTTCTCTAATTCCTTTACAACGTATAAATGCATAAAAATATAGAAAAATTAAAACCCCTCCTTTACACACGTGTTAGAGAATTTAGTGAGCAACTATCTACAGATTTTTTTCTTTCACAGCTTCCTGAAGGATACTAGAATACTTCAAAATTCCAGCCCTTCCTAACTTCCCTGCCACCTGTATATATGCATAAAGTCAACCCAAAAAGTTGAGTGAAACACATATGTGCCTACCCTGTCCAGGAGACAAGTTAGAAATATTTGTTTGCTATGGTTGATTTTTTTTACTAATCAGATCTATTTCCTTGCAATATTTGCCCCTTCTAGTTTTTCTTTATCCCACTAGCTGGGATGTTATGTGTGTTTGTGCTTGTTGACATTTTAACACCTTGTACTGTTTGCCTCCATCTGTCTAACTCCACTTGCCTTGTTTACCTGTCAGCTTCATGGCCCTGGAGAGCTACTGCTATCTTTCCTTTTTCTATTCATGCATCATTTTGCTTCACTGAGCCTTGTGAATGGAGACTCTGAGAGAATATATTGTAAAAAATACCCCTCCCCTAATGCTACGCTCCTGCTGACTGCAGCTCTAATCTTCTGCCAGAGTGACTGACTCACAACTTATCCATTTTACTGACTGAACATCCTACTTGCCAGTCACTAGTCTACTGCTTAAAATCACAGCCACCTGCCATTCACCAGATCTTCTTTTCACATTACCAAAACTCCAGTCTCTTTTGCCAACTCCTTTCATTTTCCACACTGACTCACATCTCTACTTGCTTGGTGGTCTCAGCCCTTTAAAGGTTTCCACCCATTCTAATAATTCCTCACTCACATCCATTTCCCATGCCCACAGCTCTCCTGCTTCCCTATGAATTTTAGTTTCATGTCATCAATCCCCAGCTCTCCACATGGTACAAGAACCTCTGTTTGGTCCTAATACTTTTCCAGGACTACCTGCTGGTCCCCATCTCATGGCACAAGTCAAATACTACAGCATGGAGCTGATATATTATTGCACTGTAAGCACCTAACAGAACAAAGTCCTAAGCCACAGTGGAAAAAGGTAATCAATAAAATACACATCACAACATTTGCTAAGTGGTGTCAGACCTTTCACAATGAACCATGCTATTCTGTATTAAAACTGTGGTTGAGCAGCCATGACAGTGCAGTGATGTATGTAGAGGGTAGATTTGGTTTTCTCTTTCTGTTCACATATAAAATTCAAAACAGTGATCTGTACCTGCCTAAACAGATATTCAGTGAGAACGATCCGATGGTTCTTTTGTACTATTTTGCATGCTCATTTGCAAAAAACCTTCCATTGCACATTTTATAAACAAAAAATTGCATTTATTTGGAAGCAACAGAAAGGAGATTCTGTACATGAGAACTGAGATTCTGTACATAAGCTTCTACACAAAAGGTCTTTAGCACAGATGGGCACATTCTAAATATACTTTAGATGGATGATATGTCACGTTAGAACAGACAAGGTTGAAGAGATGTCTGCAGGGACACAGCCCCAGGAAAAAGTAGGGATTAGCTTGTCAATAAGGATGTAAACAGACTGCTCTGAGGCAGCCTCATTTCTGACATTAGAGAATCTTAAATGGTTTGTTGGCGAAGAGCTTGTGCAAAAACTGGGGCAGGCTGTCAGCACCAAAATCTATTCATTCCAGTTCTTCGGCAGTTACTGCCTGTCAGGCAAAGACTCTACAGCATTACAGGGTTAAAACCCCCAGTTTTACATAAGCATACAACAGTAAACCCAAATGTAATTCATTATAGAAAGTTATGTCTGATATTGCATAAAGCAGACTTAGCTAAATAGAGACATCATGTGAATACCAACTACATTTATAGGAGACCATATCTTCAAATAGGTATATGAGCAGCATGTGCATTTACATCAGCTCCTAGAACTTCTGTAACAAACTGTTAACATGGACTCAACATGCAAAAGCAACCTTGTCTTTAAAAGCAAAAAAGAAAAAAAAAAAAAAGGCAGGACTTGATTTTTTGAATGAAAAGAATCTGCTCTTAAGGTATTTTGTGAAACACTGTGATATGAAATGATTTAGAGAAGCATAATAAGCAAAGCAGCTATATAAAGAAATACTGCTAATCTGGCAGAGTCTGCCAAGTGTTAAATCCCTCTCAACAAACACTGGCCTGGTGCATATGGGCAGGAGACAATTAATGCCATGATATAACCCCACCATCCCCTTGCTGTAATTTGGTAAGTGACCTCTCTGTTCACCTGGCCTTCCCAAGTTCTGCTCTGCTCTTAAAACACCAGAAGTCATATTACACACTATTTCACTGCTGAATAACAATGGTTGAACAAAACTTGTATTAGTTGATCCAGTGATACAGATCACTAACATGACAGCATCGCTTTATCATGAACATCCCTCTGTTACCAAGACTTGCAACCTACTAAATAACAGAATTATAGAATGGTTAGGGTTGTGAGGGACCTTAAATCATAGGATCATAGAATTTCTCCTCCTTGCCCCAAAATTTAACAACAGAACTCACAAGAGGTATTTTCTCTCTTCCTATTTTACCGGGGTTGGGGGAAAGGTATCAGTCCAAATTAAAGGCAAACTATTCTTTAATATACCAGCACCAACTTCTGCAGTGTTCTCAACCCGTCAGTGACACTCATTCCTGACTACTTCCACTCTTCATATGGACTGTAAAACTGCAACAACAGAGTATCAGCCTGCATATGGACATGAACTTGAGTTTTGTATTTTGTTTCTCTAAAGATAACTGAAGAGCATTTTCAAAGATATCCAATAATCATGTCTTACCTGCATTATCAGTTGTGAACATAGGTATTCTTCAATGTTTGCTGTTTGATACACCTTTGCCATAACTATTGTTTTTTCCAAAGGCTCTCATGCTTTCTCCAGTCTCTGGCTGTAATCTTACATTCGGTACAGTAAAAATAGAAGACACTGTAAAAAAGAGTTTCAGTTCAGAAACTTTGGTTTCTTTTTGCAGTAAAAGCAGTAATTTAAAAATAATTAATATATATGGGAAGCACAACACATGAAATACAAATACCACCTATTTCTGCCAGTAAGCACTGCACAAAATCTGAAGGGAAAGAAGCTGAATGCATTATGATGTAAATTGTCTGGTGCAAACATTCTTAGCTGCATACAACTTCAAAAAAACCTGTTTCCAGATTGTGTGTGTTTATTTGTCCTCTACACCACCATACAATGAATAAATTTACTTTCAAATTTCTGCTGAGAGAACTTAGAAATAAGAAGGTCAAACATGCAGCAAGGTTTTTCAATAATTTGATATCACATATTACATCTTCAGAATCTTAATATCAGTAGAACTGAACTATCTTGTTTGACTTTCTTTTCTGAATTACTAAAGACAATTAGGCTTGTTAAAAATATCCCAACAACTCAAAAATCTTTTATGTGAAGCAATCCCCTTTAACATGAGCTAGAAAAACCTTGACAACTTCAATGTCACACCAGGTAACTAATTATTAGGAGACATGATGATAATAATCACAGCAGTCCAAATGCAAATGCTTAAGACCTAACATACTGATAATATGAAAACTCATTTTTACTTAGGATGCCTCAATCTGATGGGGAAAAATCAATGACTTTTAATATATCCTGAAAAAAAACCTCCATAGAACAATGCCCTCATGAGAGCTGCCACTGCATGATTCCATAGGAAAATGTTAAAGAACTAATCAGGGCCATAAGAGTTTTCTTTTTTGCACTAACAACTAGCATACCTATAAGTTTCTGGAATTACTTTTTTCATCTACATATATTTAAAAGACCTGGCTATTGCTTTAGGCACAGACCTTCCCACTGCAGTTTGACATCTCAACTTGCATTCCTTATTTTGCTATCCTTGATAACACACATCGTTCATGACAGATATTTTATGCAAATAAATGAAATGAGCTCTCAAATATAGAAGTAGAAAAGTGGGAGGAATGATTTTTTTAAAAATAGAAAATAGGAGTACACATATTTAGCAAAAAGGATTAATCTATAGATTACTGCTCAATTTTCAGGTTAATGAAAGCTATGCTGCATCATAAATTGCATTGTATTCCTAGAAAAGGTGTTTTTAACAGAACTGCATTGCTCTTACATTTTTAATGTACTATTTTCAAAAACTGAAAGTGGCTGCCTTTTAGATAGAGCTTATGTGGAAACTGGACTTCCAACCCAACTGAATTATGCCTTGACTTGAAACTAAACTGAGTCAGAAAAGCAAAATTGTGCTTTTCACATAAACTAACTTTGCACACATTTTTAAAATAAACCCCAATGAAAAAATATACTGTAAAGTATTACATGGAATACAAATGCATAGTACTAAAGGTCAAAACCAGAACAGAAAGTCAAACAATTTTTACTTTTCCAGTGAAGTCTGAGTCACCATATTGTTGTGAAATATTGTGGTTCCAAGGAAACAATTTTCTGATGGAAAATCCTTTGACTGATTCATCCAGTTTGCTTTTCTACCCACATATGAGTCTTTCTCTGGTTTTAAGTGCTAAATCCCAAAATTTACAATTCAGCATTAGACAAAAATATATTCTATGATGAATACTGCTCACTACAGAGATTTGCAAAATCACTGGTGGTGTCCAAATTAGAAAGCACTAATTTTGTTTCTACATAAAGACTCAATAAGACTATATTTAATTAACTATCAATAGTGTTTCTTGATGCAAAATATTAGCAAAGAGAAATAGAATCACAAGAACTGGTAATTTCACTACGCAGTAAACATTTTCCCAACTCTCCAAAGTATATGACTTCTTTGTTTTGTAAATATGTTTACAAGTATATCCAAGTCATACTAAATAGAAATGATTGTAGTATTTGATACTGGGATTGTCCTTTCTTGCATCTGGATTTATGCTTCATAATGATTATCTCTTAGACACAGAAATAGTCTTTCTGTAACTCAAAATTTTACTGGAGGCATTTAGAAGAACCTTGCTTTAAAATATAATGATTTTTCATCTTTATTCTCCCCCCTTCAAAAGGTTTCACTGCTCCTGATGTTTAACGTTATGCAAAGACGTGTTTCTGCCAATGAATATCGCCTTATGGTTATGCTTCTGCAAATAACCTGCTGTGAGCTGATAAAAGGATTAATGCAGCCAAAATTCTTAATCTGTGAAATTACAAATTAAATTCTCATATTAAAAATACCACCCTGAGGTATTTTTTGTGGTTTTAATTCCCCTCTGGTGTTCTGCATACATTGTGCTTGTTAATGACTAGGACAAGACTGTCTCTGTTGGCAGCCTGCTGCAGAGTGATAATGTGTAGGCATTTACTTCACTGATAGAACTGGATTTAACCACTGACTGATAAACTAAGTGGCAAGTGGGTAATAAGTCCATATTAACAGAAAAGTGCTACTGCAGAATTCAGAATTCAAAATCCTGGCTAGACTAAATCACGCAGTCATAAGGATTGAGATGTCACCACTGCAGAGTGATTTTTGTTTTCCATTTGGTGGAAATTGGATAAATGAACTGGCATTCTTGATGTTTCATTAGTTCTGAAGAAAAGAATCTCTGCCTCAGTTTCTGCAAAGGCAGACTTTCAACAGCAGCTGCCTTAACTTACACTAGACATTTAAATTTTCTGCTTATCAAGTACCACAGTCAGCAAACTGAGTGGTGGGTCACCATGGCAGAGGAGGAAAGTGGGAATCTTTTTGCTGTGCCAGAAGACAGTCTGTGACAGTGATGGACAGATATTATTGGTGAGATTAATCTTCATATTATAAAAATGGGAGAGTGCTCTTCAGAGCAGAGCTAGGAGTAGGTACTTGGACAGCCAAGCCACAGAACCAGCTCAAAATGTTACACCACAGCTGTTGAGGATGGGAAAGATAAACTTTAGGAAGACAAAAGTTTTTGTACCAGCACTACTGTAAACAGATTCTACTGTGGATGAATATTCAAAAAGAGAGCTTAGTTTTTAGAAGCAAGCTTTTAAATCAGCTACAGTTACACACATGTTCCATTGTTGCATTTCTGAACTTTCTGCCTTGAGGTACTGGATATAGATCTTTTGCTAATGGATGCATGTTTGAAAAGAAAAAACAACATACAATGCTGTAATGCAAGCATGTGTCTCTTCACCCCATTGAGTTAAAGCAAAATGCTGTTATTCCCTTGTGAAACCTTTAAGTAATAATAGAATCTTCTCTGAAAAAAAAATTATCATTCACGATACTATTTTTCCATAGAATAAATAGCTGTGTGCTTTTAACACTGAAAAACAACATGCAGACATACAATATAAATTATTTTAAATTACTAAAAAGATAATTGTCAGCATTCACAATGATAGGAACATTTCTGCCAAGCCAACCGGAATGCATTCTGTTTAATAAAGGAAGCAAAAGGATGTATGAAAGTAATGAAAGCATTCTTAGTTAAGAATATCATCTGCCATCCTCTTCATACAGTTAATTCAACAAATTAACTGATTGTTTACTTTGTGTTTCCCAGACTTCTGAATGCTGAGTCCTTTCTTAAAGGTTACTGTTGGAACACACAGAGATTCTGTGAATCAAATGCAGCTGGATTTTTATCCTGTGTGCTGCAGCTAGTTAAGAAGTACTGAATGTTATAAGTGAAAAGCACTAAATATGTAAATTGCATTTTTCCTTTTGCTTTATGACAATTCAGAGAATTCTATTGGCTCCACACATAATCAAATACAAAGATAGCAGGCTGCAGACTGCAGAGCAGAGATAGCAAAAAAGAAAAAAAAAAAAAAAAAGAATCCATTTTGTCCTGTGTCAAGCTAACTATGTAATTTCAATCTACACAATTGCAGTCACGTATTTTGTGTGTGGCTGTGTGTGTCCATGAGGCTGCCTGTATGTGGGGGTTACATACACACATGCATCTGCCTGAGCTAGAATCTTTGTTTCTGATCCATTTGGAGGTGGTGATACTCACTATCAGTTAATTCCCATAGCCGTGGGGGCAGATCACTGAAGTACTCGTGGCTCAGAGCTGCCTGTGCTGACAATCTGTTCTTTGGGAAACACTGGAGTAGTTTGGAAGCTAGATCTTCTGCATGGTTCACACAGCTCAGCCTGAAACACAAACAAGAAGGTTTTTCTGGAAAAGAGCATAATTGTTCTGTTTACTAATTCCATCTCCAGTCAGCACAGTTGAAACACCAAGTCTTCACAGCCAGGAGTGCTACCAGGAAAAGTGTTCCTTAGGTTAGGGATTTGATTAATTATTTCTGTATTGACAGCTCCAAATTCATACAAATTTTACAACTGCAGAGCATGTAATACACCATAGCACACATGCCCTGCCTAGTATGCTAAAGCATCATGAGCAATGGCATCTTGAAAGCAGCTGTTTTGATTCATCCATTTACATTTTATTGAGCATACTGACAAACTGAAAATTTACAGTGCTGGAAACAAATGCTTATGAGCATCTCAACACATGAAATCCAAGCTTACAATAACAGCAACATTCACACAACTTTGAGAAGTATAAAATTTTAAAATCCAGTGATGCTTAACATGAAACACATTCATCTTGTTTTACAAAGACATTTGTCTTTCAGGAAGCACTGACTTCTTATTTGTTCATATATTCACATGGCAGGGAATTGACTCCTCATTAAGTGTTAATGCAATGCAAACATTAAATTTAAGTGAGTTATCTTTTCTAAGCTTCCTACAGAAACTGAGAAAACTTACTGTTTCACTGGGAGCTAAATTCTTGGGAATATTATAAGAAAATATAATCTAAAAAGTAATAGACTTGAAGTGGAGACAGTAAAATGGTAACCAGCAAGATGTGGCCTGGGTCTAGTAAGCTACAGCTGCCTCCTAAATTTCCAAAGCCAGCAAGCTTTTTGTAATATGCAGTCAAAAAACACATGCTGAATCTTGTTCACATCATGTTGCTATTATTACTAGGAAACTTCATAAATTCAACCATGCCTTTGCTCAGTAAAGATGTGTTACTAGGTAAATGCCAAATTCTAAAAAAGGTTTTTTCAATGCACTGGTGTCCCAAAACCAGTAGCAAGTAGACTGCAGTCCAAAATAACTCAGCATTTCACAAAGGTTACATTATCCTCTAAAATCAATAATCCTACAGCATGTTTCATGCAAATATTCATTTTTTTCAGCTCAAACTGACTTTCCAGAGAAAAATTCAAGAAGATGGATTAAACAGCATTACTCTTTTATTAGGCTGACAAGGCATGATTTATAAGAAACAGTATAGGCACAGGTGAAAATTGTCTCTTAAACAAAGAACAGACAACACTGAAAACACTAAATAAATAAAAAAGGTTACTGCGGTGAGAAGTTTAAGTTACAAATGTCATAGAGACAACTTTTTGTCCATGTCCATACCATCACATGAAAAACCCCCCTAATTTTAGATATTAATTTTAAATTTTAAAAAAAGGAAAGTCAAAAGCATCTATCCTAAATTATGTACTAGCATATGCATGATATGCTGATATCTGCAATCATTCAAAAAGTATGCCACTGGCTGTCCTTTTAATTTCTAGCAACTGCATGCTAGAAGGAAATTTGAATACTGTGCCTATCTGATCTCTTCTTGAGACTGGCAGGATTTATGTCCAGAAAGTACCCAGGGATGAATTGCTTAGGAGTGCTGACCACTTGAAGGCATTGTATCTCGTCACTCATAATCTTATTGAATTCCCAGGATTAGATTTCAAATTTGCTATTTCAGGTTAAACAGAGGATAAACTCCAGTGCTTCTGATGGGCATATTTTTTTCTGTTTTCATTTTCAGTTTCTGACAAAAGAAAAACATCTTGAATGAAAGACTCATTGCTTATAAATTACATTATAAATTAGAATAATTCCAGACTATTTAAACTACCAGATTGTAGAAAATCTTCAGTAGACTTTTGTGACAACTACAGATAGTTTCATTGCAGAACACAACAAAATACCAAGACAAAAGGTTATTGTTAACAAAGAAAAGGAAAAGGGGTGGCAAATATTCAAGAAGAATTGGTATTAATTCTTCTACACATCCAGAATTTCCATGGAATGGTGGTTATACTGAGTCTGTGAGCCCTGAGTTCTAATCTCCCCTACACCAATGAATCCTTCAGAGATTGTGTCAAACCATTTCACCAATGTAATTTTTCCCTACAGAGGTAGCTGCAAGATTTTAGGAACTACAGTAAATGTGCTCTGTCTTGAATGGGAACTACTGTTAATTCAGAAATATTCACTCACTTAAGTAGTGAAATATTACCCTCCAATATAAGAATTACACCATTCCTTAGCTGATCCATAGTGGAGATGCTAATTAGGTAAAGCAAAGCAAAGCCAAAGAAAATAACATTCAAACATCAACAGATTCTGACTTGCAGGTGAAATTTTGGATGTCATCTGCAGCTCCTCAGAACAGAGTGATGCTACATTTTGACTGCATTAATGGTCACCAGTGTACCTGGCATACTGCTAAGATCTTTTTGCAAAAAATTCAGAAAAACTAATAAAAATGGAACAGGTTTTGAATAGGAACAATTTAGAAAGCCAGTCACCTTCTCAGTTTAGACAAAAAAAAAGAAATCAGTTGAGAACCCAAAGATAAACATCAAATAATGAGCATATTATATATTTAACATACTATAAATCCAACAAAAATTTCTAGGGCTGCAA
The DNA here is from genome assembly GCF_963513975.1 of Fringilla coelebs. Taxonomy (NCBI): domain Eukaryota; kingdom Metazoa; phylum Chordata; class Aves; order Passeriformes; family Fringillidae; genus Fringilla; species Fringilla coelebs. Next base: position 130,525,916 of record NC_140028.1, read on the forward strand.
AATAATCACATCAAGTAATTAAATAATTATGAATAAATCAGTCATAATCAGAACCAGTTTTATAATTAAGAAGACTAAATTCATAGCACAGTCTGCAAAAATATTTCAAAAATATTTTTGAATATTCAAAAATATTCAAAAAATATTTCTGCTATAAATATTAGATCTATCTTCCCTGATCACTTTCTAAGAAGTGCTGGAACTATGGGGTTGGTGTTAGTTGTTTGTCAGTGCTTTGAAGATTCCAGTTGCTACATTATTAGGATTATGTTTCCAAGCATTTATAAATTTCAAACTCAGAAGGGACCATAACGATCAAGTGTCACCTCTTGTGTAATACAGGCCAAAGATCATATGAGTAACTCAGGGATCAAATCACCACTTTCCCCTAGCTCAGCTGTATCTTTAAAGGTCTACATTAAAATTCGAATTTTGTTCATGGAGCCTTGCACAGCAATGAAAAAATTTTTCTCCAAAACTCATGTCTTCTGCAGAAATCACTTCTGGAAATCAGTGGCCACTGCCAAAAGCACATGCATGTGGGCTCCTCAGGTTTTCAGTATTAAAAACCAAGCCCTTAATGGAATGCATGACTAATTTTGCTGCTTTGTTTAAAGACAAGCTATTCTTTACTTGTGAAAAATGTACCATATGATCATGTATTAAAGTTACATCTGCTACATCAGAATTGTTTGGAAAACCCTATTTGGTGTATAACCTCAGTGGTCGGCACATTGGAAAGATTGCTCTGTTTCTCTCCTTTTTTTTTCTTTTCACCAATATTCTCTTTAAAATATCCTCCTTAAAACATTAACAATTTGTCTGATTTAAGTTTGAAATCTGATTCCTCAATAGAGACAAAGGCTAAATTTTCTGATGGGGCTCAGTAGTTAAATACCTAATACAGAAGTTAACAAAAAGAACTGAAGGAGAAAAAGATTTCATTTTTAAATACACCTCTTTCAGTACGAGACAGGATGGAATTTCATACAATATGGCTTTGTGTCTAAAACATAATAGCATGTTTTGTCTCACAGCAGTTGGGCCATATAGGAACTTGGCATGCATGATATGGCGAGTCTCAATATTCACGCTTCACTTACTGTCACACTAATCACTGAGGAATAGTTACTAGCCATGACAGCATACATACTTTCAGAAAATGTGGTGTACAGCAGAATACAGAGAAACCTTTGGCAATGAGCATTAAACAACATGTAGATACTGTTTTGAGAAATACTGGGAATACTTTTACATACCTACTCTGATGACATTTGTGAAACACATTGATTTTCAATTTAATCCCAAATGCTATATACAGCCTTAGCTCAAGAAAAACAAACACCATATGAACCTGTCTCACTTGAAATATATATGAATCTGACTAGACTTGAGCAGTTGTAAATCTCATTGGATTACAAGAATTTGATTTAATTTCAGAAAACAGGCTTAAATGTCTTTCTACTGCTGAGGAAGGTCAGTATTTGGTCAAGCAGAACATGACTAAGATCACTGAAGTTTGGTTTAAGCTCTTAAGAAAAAAAAAGTTTGGGGCATGTGCAGTGAACTTCTGAACTTGGGGTGATTTGCTTTTAAATGCAATGAAGAAGGCAGTTCAAATTCACATTAATAATTAAGACAAATGGGCATTAAAACAAATGGAGATAATATGCTGTCTATATGCTCCTAGCGGCATGAGGTAAATACTTCCCAAAGCAAAAATCATTTACTGTGCACATTTTCCATGTGAAGATATGATTCTTGCAGTGTATCATTAATTTATTTCTCAACTGGCATTTATAGCATGGCCTAGAGGAGTGAGGCACCTAGTTCCCTTTGGAAATTTCAGCTCTCTCTTTATTCTAAGCAAGCTCCTGCAACCTGAAGTGCTGAAAGACAAAACCACAGTTAACCTAACAATCAACATCATTTAGCAGAGCTTAATGGTATGAAGAGAAGTAACAAATTGGTGTGCATCAGGCAGGCCAGGTGGTAGCTGGCAGCCCTCCCAGCTCATCTCACAGAGGATGCTCTGCTCCCCTCAGCAACAGGGCTCCTGCACAGTCCCAGTGCTAGCTCACCTCCCAGAGTCACTGCCACAGTGGCTGTATTCCCCATTTGCACCCAGGGCTGCTTGAGCACAGCAGCCTTTCCCCCTCATGCCAGGCTTTAGCCTCTCTCTTTAGCTCTGTACAGCACCGTGCATTGTAGTTAACACTTTGCAAGAGCACTGTCCTCCAGCCAGCCGATACAGAAACGTGTGCCTTGACAGCCAGTGCCTCTGAACCTCCACGTGATCCTGTAGCGGCAGCAGCGATGTGAAACGCGAATCAGAGCAGGGCCTACCCGAGCAGCATTTCCCCTTTTCGAGCTCCAGCAGCCTTTCTGTTGTTCCCACCATGCAGAGAACACCTACTGTCTTCAAAGAGCCGCCGTGCCAGCTCCAGCGCGCAGGAGCCGCTTCCCTAACGGGCCCAGGGTGCCTCCACGGAGCTTTGGAGGGTTTATTTAGCCATCAAGAAACCACCACAACAAGTGAACGCAAGTTTTGATGCCAGGCTTTTAGCTTTTGATACAGATGAAGGCATAAAGGAGTACATCAAGATGAGAATATAACAGAGCAAAGATGTTATCATTTTTTCAGTGTTTTACACAAAGTGTATCGAGGACTAAAACTGATGAACAAAGACAGACAAAATCATTTGAAGGCTCACTCAAGCAGTGTTTTACTTGTTGCTGATCAATCACAAAATACAGAATTTGCTCCACAGCACAACATAGAGGTACCTCAAGCCAAACTACAGAGTAAATAATACAATCAAACCGAGCCAGTGTGACATGTCACTGTTGGGACTGTACCCCACGCCTGCATGGGGCTGCCAACAGCAGTCCTGGCTTGTGCACACTCCCTGGAAACACATGCCTCCAAACACCCAGTGCCCCTCTTGCTCTTCCCAAATTGAGATGTTGGCAACAGTTTAGACTCAGAAACACTGAGCTCTCTACACATGCAGGGTAGGAAAATCCAGTCTCCAGACTCCCTTGGCCATCACTTTAATTGCACACCTCTAGCTCAGCACCTGAATAGAAGCCAGGTTGCCACATGAGCACAGTGACTTGCTCTTGGATGGGCTAGGCTGGGACAGAGCCTGCCCTGGCTCTAACATGTATAACATGGATATACTGCTCCCAGAGTCTGTCCTTGCTCTGAGCTCCTGCAAACACTGCATGCCAGAGTCTTCAGGCCACTGTGATTTCCATGGTGGTGTACGATACAATCTCTTTGGAAATTTAAAAATTAGTTCGATCCCCCTTAATTATATTACTATATTACAGCATCAGAAGTCTTATCCACTGAAGTACTGAAAAGGTGGTCAAAATATTTATTATTACAATAAAGGCCATGACAACCAATGATAAGTATTCACTGATATGGAACAGAGATGAAAATAACATTGTCAGTGCTGATTCCTTGGCATTGCTGGTAATGTCGGTGTAGCAGAGGTTTTGGAAAGCTGTGGAGGGAAGTTCATTCAGTGCATTCCAGGAAGGTAATGAGAACCCTGGCCCATCTCAAGGAATTCTTATTTGACATTTGCCCAGATGCCATGAGTAGGAAAGCAGCCAAGATAAATAGCATTTCAGGAAAAAAGGTGAACCCAACAAATGAAGGTTCTAGCAATATAGACAACTAATTTTTCTATTTTAATTAATGTAGATTTAGCCCTACGTTTAATTAACGTAGATTTAGATAATGGCATATACTTGGTAAATTCTACTGACCCAGAAGATAAACCAAATTACAGTTGCAGCTCCTGAACTCCTCAGGACAGAGAATTAAGAAACTTAAACTGCTCGTGAGTCAGATTAGGCTTCAGAGACTCAGTTTGGTCACACCTAAGCTAGAGAATGAAGTGTTTCAACCTCTCAAGGCAATTCACTTCTGACAACAGCCATTATGCTCAATTACAACTTGATTTGTATGTTTCATCACCAAATGCAACTCAAGACAAAAACTTAGATATGAGTCTATTTCTCCCTGACTATTTTGCACTAGCTTTGATGTGTTTTAGTGCCTGTTTCAGATGTGTTACTGTATTTCTTCAAAACAATGATGCTTGTGATTTCCAGCTTGGAAGGCATGCTTCATAGAGGAAGCAGAACATTATCACCATTACAGAACACACCCCTTTTAAAAACTGAATTTGGTTGATTTAATGATTAAAAGTTAAGCTGAAGGAGAACCAGTCAATGTACAACAGACCTAAAAGTATTCTGAGTTCTGTGAGACCTAGCTCTTGCTCTGATGCCTCAGAATAAATATGCTGAGCTATGAAACCTTCCAAAGAAACACAGCACCAACTATTGAGAGCTTTGGGCAGGAAGACTGCTTACACTGTTCATTGACAATACTGCAGATATTTTTCCTACTTGTTTCTTCCAACTCTGACACAGAGTAAGGTTTACATTTGATGCTCATCATCTTTTTGCCAGAATAACATATGCTGGAGCATCAAATGAAGCAAGAAGTATGGAGTCTACATGGTAGACACTGAAGAGAAGAAGAGTTTATTTAAACAGCAAACATGCAATGAATGTGCAGTGATAACATACCCTAAGCTATTGAGAATGTGGTGTTGTGTGGTATGATCACATAACCCCCTTAATTCCTAGGCATTCTGAGATTGCATAGCCTAGGCAGCAGAACTGCTGGGAACAGTGCATACACTGGTATACAGTGTTTTGCTACTGTTTAAAACCAGAACTAAGTAAAGAAACTGAAAGAAGACTACCTTTTGTAATTCACATTATTTCACTCAGTTTTCAGCAGTTTCTCTTAGATACAGGTTTTTCCCAGAAAAAGTATTTCCTAAGAAATTTTAATTAGAACATACCTTACTATTTTGTCCCAGAAAGAATTTAGCAATTACTTCTTTTTGATTTTACATGGCACCACTAATCAACTATTTTAATTCTGTCAGCATCCCAATTAGCCCAGTATTAAAGATACTAATTATGGAAGACATAGTACATTACTTACACCACAGCAGACCACTACTGAATATTCCAGATTCATAGTTGACTGGAAGATCTTTGCTGTAAGTGCAATTAATGAAGAAAAACAACACAGTGGTGACATCTAGTCAGAAGCTTTTGATTATTCTGAAATTCTTTAAAGGGTGTGAATCTTCTGATCAAGGTGAATGTTTTTTAAAGGCTGTCTGTATGCACCTCAGAAAATTGAACAGAATAACCTTGGAAAATAAACAGAGCTAAAAATAATTACTAACACCCCAATCATTTTATGAGCTATTATTTCACCAGAAAATGGAGAAAATATAACTTTAATCCTGAACAAAACTCTCCAAGGTTTATGCTCTCTATAAACCTTTCAGTGAGAACTGAAAATATAAGTTAGTAATGCAGTAAATGCCCTAACAAATATATCAGATTTTTCACTTAATGCTTTTTACAGGCTTAAACCAAACTGAGTGAAAGAAAATCACCTTTTACAGTTTGACTTTTAAAGGAAGAATGCCTTTCTGTTATGCTTTTTAAAATAAGGCATGGTGAATTTATATCAACTTCAGTGAATCTTGGGGCATGATAAAAGGAAGAAAAAATATAGCAGTGGAGTTAACATTCCATAGTATTCTTTCTTTATGTATTTATTTCCTCACTGGCTGGACATAAGCAAAAAAAAAAAAAAAAAAGAAAAAAAAGCAGGGAATAAGCCCCCACCACCCCCCAGCACAGAAATTAAACCTTTGGCACACAATGCAGTCAAAGCTCTGTGTTTTTCCTCATGCCACCCTTGACAACCTGAATTGCTTCTCTCCAGATAAATCCATGCAAAAGATACTCTGAAGAAAAAAAACCAAGCTCTCATTTTCAAATTTGTCAACTGGGTGCACCCATTAGGGAAGGAAACAAAGTCTTCCTAATTTTCCCTTATCCAGCTGTTTTCCTGGGCCTATTACCTTTATAAGGCAAACAAAGACAGAACTAAGTGCCAGTAAATAAACATTAACACTGCTCTGTGAATCTCTACCCTTTTGTCTGATATTTTATCGTCTGGGGTTTAAGAAGTTTTAATTTCATTCTAATGTAAATAAGAACTGGTTTGTTTGCTCAGTACTTCAACAAGAATTTGTGACAAGGTTGCAGCACGCAGGCAGTGCCCTGAGAAGGGTGACCTCGCTCGAGTCAGCGAAGCCAAAGATCATTTATCAGAGTTAACCTACAAATCTGTCCTGCTGGGGCCTCAGATCCATCAACCACTTGGAAGCAGCTACTTGCCCTGTCCTCCCACTGCTGCCTAAAACATTGCACGGGTCTGATCTTTTCTATTGCTGTGTACCTCTCAGCTAATAAAATATATTTCTGTGGCTATGGAACTAACAGGAGTACTTTGTATTTATTTATACAGCTCATTAAAGGCGGAGAGAGATTTGGAGGCAGAGAGAATGCCCCAAGCCTGGAAAGCTCAGGAAGACAGACCCCAGGCACATGCATGTATTTAACTTTATGCAGATGAGTTGCCTGGCTGAACCCAAGGAGACTGAGCAATTATGTAAAAGCAGGCATCCTGGCCTTTTTGCAACTGTGCTCCCAAGCTAAGGCATGAGAGGGAAATGATGCAGGACTAGTAAATACTGAGAGGAAGAGACTGAAATGGTTTTAATGAGGGCGTATGGGCAATATAGTCAAGCTCTGCAGTCAAGAACACTTAATTAGGTATTATTATGTCTGTATTTAGACAGATTTACATCACATAGAGCTAGCTGCAGGTCCCTGACCCTCAGGCACTTGGTTCAGGTGACAGAGGGTAGGACACCACCTTCACACCAGCACTGCGGTGGAGAAAGCACTGCTCCCCCGCCAGATCCAGGGGGATTTAGCACACCACTTTCTCCTGATTTAGCACACCACTTTCTCCTGATTTAGCACACCACTTCCTCTTTACATTAATGCAGATAGAAACTTTCTAAAGTGAACTTTAGGTCCTCTTTGAGTAGGGAGAACCAGTCAGGCTGAAAATCCAGTGTCTGACACCAAAGGCAGTAATACTCATTAAGAGACAAATATGCTTGTGCTAATGTAGGAACTTGACTTTGAACTTGAACAGGGGAAAAAAACCCAGGTTTCTCATGCAGGGACCACCATGAAAGGAGAACACAGTGATCTCTCTAGTACTCAATTTGGAGGCAATGTAACATTATTTTGCGTTGTTTTTTTTTTTTAAAGGGGAACATTAGGTACCCACACATACCTGTATTGAAATGTCTTTCTAAAAAGTTGCATGAATTTAACACGTGTTTATGTTTTTATCTATAAACATCTTGGAGGTGAATCAGCAAGTCACGAACTCCACCTATTTTAGCCACCAATTAGTGAAATACATGGATCTTAAGTGCCTGTACTTATATTTGTGTGAAGATGTAGTGCTGACACTCAGAAATTGGCTTGCAGTAGGGAAGAACTCAACCCTGAACTATTTTTGCAAATCCTATCCTGTCAAAGTATCATGAAAGAGATTCAGCTAAGCAGGGAGTTACTGCTATTTAGGCATAAATCAGCATAGGTGATTTAAGAGCTAAAATCAAAATTTTTATCTATGAAAGTGACCACTAAAGGTCAGATTTCCCAAAGAGCCAGCTATCACTAAAAATTGACTGCCAGCAGAGCTCAGGCCGCTTCTAACAATGAAAAAAAGCAAGTGGATTCTCAAAAGATATTGCACACATAGAACTGTGAAATCCATGAAGCTCTGGTCACGTGTGCTGCCATTGAAGGTAGGTAAATAAACATCTGGGTCTCATTTTAGGGTGTTAAATGAATATTAGGCTTTTGCAAAAGCAGATATTTGAGGCTGACAAGTCCTAGCAGATTCCAAACTGAGAACAAGAAGCCTGGAGTCAAGGACCACAAACAACTGATAAATTCACTATCTGGGCATAAACCCATCTGATTCCCAGAAAGGAAAGCAGCAGTTCTGAGTCTGCCTGAACTATCTAGGGGACATGAGAGGGCTTAAATATGAGAAAGAGATCACTGATTTAAAAACAGGGAATAGGAGCTTTGTGAAGAAAGAGAGGAAGAGGGAAAATTATGGAGGATTTTGAAAAGGATAAGAAGGGGCTCAAAAATGATGGAGTAAAACAGATGGTGTTGGGATGAGAATTAAGCAATACACAAAACACCTCCTGAATTTACTGGTTGCTTGTTATATGATCTGAAGAAAGATGTTGATCAAGAGAGGACGTAAGAAGTCTATTAAGATAATCAAGATCAGAATGACAAAGTTAGTTGGGAAGACAAGAAAGTATCTTGGAAAAGCTGGAAAGAAAAAAAAGGTAAAATGTATACATCGTTCTGGATGCACAGGATAGGGATGTTTCTTATTTTTCTTTTCCTAAGACTTTAGGCCCAAGTGACAAAGAATCCTAGCAGTGCAAGCAGGGAGCTTCACCAGGAATATTCTCAGGTGTGCACAGGGAATAGTAGGAATCTCTCTGCTGAAGCCTTACTGCTGAATTGAATTCACAGGGCTGGTCAAAGAGCCCGACTGCTCCACTACTGAGTGTCCACATTGCCCCTGGATCATTTTGCCCATGTTAGCAGCATGCTCCAGACCCACTCCTGGACACAGTCCAGGAACAGCCCATGCCAGGGACCATTCCCAGGATGCAGCAGGTTCTATGCTCCTTCCTACAAGCAAGGCATCCCAGATATTACACTAGAACACACAATTCCTATGGTCTGCAACATGTGTTACTTTACTCTGGAAATTTTGATTTAAAAACCTAAGGCTGAACTGCCCCAAAATAATAACTGCACCTGCAGCTGCATGGGGACCACTTAAAGCCCACAGGGGATGCATGCCCAAGTGTTACTTAGCACAGCTGTAGCCAAGGTCTGTCACATGGCCTCGGGGCCAGCAGATAGTCCCTGGCTCTGCTTTAGTTTGCAGTACAGACGTGGGCTGTAGCTGACAGAAAAATGATATTCACCAAACACTCTCTGTCAACATCTCAGGAAAATTCATGCCCTCATGGTTGCTGAATAAAGCTTGACTCAAGGGCACTGTAAGGATCAAATATGAAAGAAATAAAAGGAATGTAACAGTATTCTGCAAAAGTCATAATGCTGAAGGATAGCCAATAATGATCCAGACCATGATTTTTTAATGTCAGGGTGGTGAAATTAGTTTGGGGCACACTAACAGTGTATAGTAATAAACAGAACTTTAAAACTGCCATAAAATCTAACCAAAGAAGGCAACGCAAAAGTGATGGTCCATTCTCAACATGCAATGATGCAGGAGTGAAAAGAATAAATTTAACCTACTTTTACAATATTTCCTTACCAGGGACCATGGAAAACCAAATATCTGTACCACAGATATCAAAACAGTATCAATCTTTTAAAACTATTCTGTATTCCCAAACAACAGGGACACAAAAGCAAACAATACATTTATAAGAATGTCACAGAAGTAAAAATTTTATTTTTTCAATTTAAATTCTTTGCAGTAGGATTCTGAGTTTACAAATCCAACATGAAAAATTAGGTCCTTTATTCATTTGTATTTTCAGCCTCCTATTGCAGCAGTGATCATAAAACAAACACAGCTGGCATCTTTATTATTTTATTCACTGAAGGATTTAGCTGGACAAACATCACAAAGATGGTGGCTGTTTTCATTGAATTTATGATCAAATATGCTCCAGCATAAGATCAACTCTGTTACATCAATTATTATGAGATGTGAATAATTTAACAGAAAGTTGTCTATTTGTAAATCAGATCTTAGGGATAGAAATTCAGCTGAGGTAGCAGCCAGTGGATATACACTGTATTACAGAATTTAAAAGGATGCCAGCTTTTTGTGAGTCACATTTAGTGATAAACACTGGCATTTATATTTGGCTATCTAGTGAGCTGCTAATTCAGGCAAAAGATTTCAGAATTTTATTTTAAACGTTAATTAAATTCATCTTTATCAGAGGACAATTTAACTTTACTGATGCTTTTCAAAATTACAGAATATATTTCCTATAAAGACTTAATTAAAAATAACAAACAAACTACCATCAACCCCATCTTTTGGGTTTTTTTCCCATAGATTTTCACCAGAGTGTGTTGTTCAGCCTAATGCCGGGAGAGCTATAATAATTTTAACGCAGAATGTGTGCCTTAGGATATGGGATTGACTCAGTGCCTGAAAGAAAAAGGTCAGTTCCCTTTGGAACCACTTGCCTCTTTGCCCTCCAGCAATGACAGGTGCACCAGCCCTGTGCTGGGGCTCGTTATTCACAGTGTGCTGCTGCAGATACATAATCTAACCTCTCTGGTTTAATGCAGCAGCAGGGTGAGAGTCTCCCATCTTCCCATTCTGACATGGGTCAAGCAGGCACTGAACACATACACATGATGACCTGCTTGCAGCCAGCATCTTGTACAAATCCTCAAACAATAGCTTAAAACTTTCTTGGCCAGTTTCATTTAAAGAAATCACTGAATTTAAGGATTAAACTGTTTGGCTGCCAAATAACTTAACGTTATGAAAAAATCGCTGTTCTTACCAGTCTCCTACAATGATATGTGTTTCTGTGTCACTAATTAAAAAAAAGAGAACCTGCGTGAAAAAGCAAAAATTCTCATTTCTCTGCACTATATAGCAGGCAAGATGTCAGAAATCTTTAGGCAGATACATGAGACAACACACCCAAAAATGCAGGAAAGGAAGCGATTAAGATTTTCTTGAATGAATTTGGAGAGACAGTCAGGGGAGATGTTCATGAATGGTAATACCTGAATACCAGTGATCTTGCCATGGAAAATGTGGTGGTCAAAAAACCACTAAAACCCCTACATGAAATCCTCATAAAAGTCAGTATTTGCCTAAGGCAAAGATAGTTTACGATGTTTATATCGCTGCAGAAATCTTAACTATTGTCATAAGTCTCTGGCTGGCAGCAGAGATGAACAGCATGAGTTCTGAGATTGGCTTAAACCATCTGCAGGGGTGACAAACCCCAGGAACATTTTTCATATTTTTATACTTACTGCCTGTCTGCATCATCTCTCAAAATTATCTGTGTTTCTGAGACCCCAAGATGAGAATCAAAGGAACTGTTCAGTTAAAGAAAAATTATCTGTAATACAGAACAAACAGCAGAGGATAATATCAAGCCACATAATCCAAGAGCAGTTGCTTTGCACTAAGCACTTTTGAATGCCAACCCAGTTCTCAAGTTGCCTATCATTTTCACTCTCCTTTTGGAAAAATCTTGCCTTTACTGGCTACATGCAAATAATGAGAGAGCCAGCAGCAAGGTCTACTTTATTTATATGACTACCTTCAGAGTATATCTTTAATTCCTTATACAAATATTTCTAAAACATATCTTAGAGACTCAATTTTGTCAGCAATGGCATTATCTGGAGAAGAGAGATTTCAGCAGATAAGCCAACAGCACAGAATTCAAGCAAGAGGGCAGAATTCAGAATGTGAGGATATAATGATGCCTGGTGCCTCTGATCAGAAAGTATTAGACTTCAAACCAAGAAATGAACACAGACACCATGGCAGCATATGAGTAACAGACTACCAAAAACATAATTCTGAGAAATTAATAAAACACTGGCATGTAGAAATGCAAGGAGAAAGAACAACTGGAAACATCTGAAGAGCTTATCAGAAAGTACTCAAAAAGACTAATGAAGAACATACATTGAAAAAAAGCCATACCTAGAAACACCAAATAAACATGTCTATCTGATATACGTCTCAATATCCAAAGGAATTCTTAAGGAATTAGAGAGGATAGCAAACAAATGTAAGGCATCCCTTAAAAGTCTTTCCAGGAATTCTACACAAGAATAGCCAGCTCTCTTCCTTCATTTCTCTTCATAGGCTTATTACTGTAGATATGCTACTGTAACATTATCTAATTTTGCTCTGTGTTCTAAAGTATGGTACTAGGCTTAAAAAAATGCAAATATATGCCCACACTTCCTTTCTGGTTTTCAAATAAGAGAAGCTTGGCAAATATTTGTTGGACACTGACACACAACATAGAAGGAAAGTATAGACAACAGAAACAAAAGACAACATGGACAAAAAATTAGACTTCAGAAGAAATAAGACAAAATGGCAATCAAAAGAAGAGGTGACTAATGAATAAGACATCATATAAATTATTTTTTGAAAGCGGACTTAATAATTGGTGGAACAAAACTACAAAAGATAATGCTTGATGCAATTTCTATTAAAAAATCTTGCTCTGTGGACGGACTCCAAAGACCTGGGGTGTGATACACTGTCTCAAACACTGAAAACTGGCTGCCAGACCATAAGCAAAGGGTAATGATGAGTGGCAATGTGTTGAGTTGGAAGGGAAGTGTCCAGCTGTGTGCCAGAGGGATTAGCGTTAGTCACAGTTTTATTTAACATCTTTATTAATGACCTGGTCTAAGGGATACCCTGCATACTGAATCAACTCTTAGATGATGCTAAAGGCTGAAAAAACCACAAAAGACAAATACATTAGTACAAAGAAACTAACAGTAATCAGACATGTGGGCAGAAAATCTAAGATAGAGCATAGAACACTACAAACAATTATTTCCCCAGAAAAATAACCCCAAATATGGATAGGTCCAGAGTTAACAATGCCAACAAACTCTATTCCAATGCCAGATACTGAATAAAATGTTGCAGAAAACAGCAAGGAACATGCATGTACATTGGGGCTGTATTTTCACTGCTGTCATGGATGGGACAAGGTACAGGGCAGTAACGATGTAATTTTAGCAATGAAGCAGCATAGAGTTATTAGTACTCTGAAACAAAAATTACAAAAGCTTTTGTGGTCCAGTTTAGGAGGCTTATTAGTATTTTTAACGGGGACAAGAGGATGTAACACCAAACCTAGAGCTTAGCAACACAAAAGAGGGGGAATTTAGAATAAAGCAAGCATAAATTGACTGTCAGGATAAACATGGTATCAATGAGGTCTGTTAGGAATAGTCTTCCCCCCAGGTTTGCAAAGGTATAGCATTATAGCACTTTGCGGTTGCTCCAATTTGAAAGAAAGATTGGAATATAGATCAGGAAGGATTTTTCAGCTTGGCGAAGGGATAAGTGGAGAAACTGCGGAGATGTTTCTCAGCGCTTGGCTTCAATCAGCATCCCGAAATTGCGCACCGCGAGCTGACAATCCCCGCGGCGCGGGGGGCTCAGCGCCGGCGGAGCTGCGCGCACACAGAACGGCGCTAATGGGCGCAGGGAAAGGCGCTCATGTGGAAACGAGCAGCCTCCGCCACCCCGAAATTAATTTATAATTAATAAAAATTAATTTTACCATTGAAATGGTAATGGATTAATTACTAAACCCCGCTAAGCGGAGAATGAACAACAAAAGGCGCTGCTGGGCTGCGGGCGCCCCCTGGCGCGGGCAGCGCGGCACTGCAGCGGGGGAGGGGCGGGCGGGACCGCGCCTTCCATCGCGGGGCATGTCGCGACATGACTCCCCACACCCCTCCTCGGGCAAGCGCCTGTTCATGGGAAATAGGAGAAAAAAACCCGAAAATACAAAATGCTTTTTGTTCCCAGTGCAGCAGTATCGCTGCAAACCTTCAGGAGGCAGAGGCAGGTTTATTCGCCTATTTACAAATACTTCCAAAAAACATTTTCATCCTGTCTCCACTACCCGCCCCTGCTGCCCCAGCGTCATCCGTGGCTCCTCCTGGCCCCAGCACGCAGAGCACACAGCCAGCCCACCTCCGCTCGGTACTGCCTGAAATCTTTATTGCTTCTTGGGTTTCTCCATCAGAAAGGTTTCTGCAGCCACAGCACTAAACCTTTTTGTTTCTATTGTGCTGGAGAGCTCGAGTATTCCTTCAGTGGTACTAGGGACTATGTTACAATGAGCAGTGCTGGTGAAGGGACAGGAGGTGAGGAGATAAAAGTGACAATTAGAAGAGTGCTTTTTCTTTAATCAAAACCCAGTTAAGGCAAAGATTTTCTTAAAAATCCACACAACAGAACCCCAAGCCAAAAATGCTTCCCAAGTCTCAGCTTTAACCAACTTATCGAAGCCATGCTTGAAACAAAATACAGACTCAATCTACATGGGCTTGTCTCTATTCACCCCCTTTGCTTTCTTCAGGAAATTTTCACTGAATACCAGTCCCAAAATAGGCCAGTCCATCTTGGAATGCAACTTTTAAACACCCTGGCCTCAGAAAGGGAGGCCTCAAGTACAGAGGCCATCTTGTTAAAGGAAGAAATCCTCAGCAGTGGGACTGGTTGTGAGAATAAAGTGTTATTTATATAATAAATAAGCCATGTTGGGGAATTACAAAGTACTAGTCCTATTTATGCAGAGCAGAATTTGTTTTCAACTGCACCTTTTCTTTCCAACCTAATTTCTCACAATACAACCCATTACGGCAGAAGGATCTGAAAAAGCTTTTCATATCCTACCAAATATACACAAGGATAATTAGTTCTCTTTTGTTATTCTTCTGTAAGGGTTTATTATTGTGGAGAAGCTTTTGCAGATTGAAAGAGGTTGCATTGCATTCTGGAGGCAGAGCTGTTCTTGGTTTTTATTGTGTAGAGATAATTGAACAGAAAAGTTCAGGAAAAAAAGTGGAAATATAATGGTGAACTCTATAGGAAGATCAGATTACCACATCTTAGTTCTTTTTGGGCCAGTATTTTATAATTACATTCCACAGTATGTTATGTCATGCTATGTAGGTGAAGCTTTGCACTAGATAGAGGCAAACATCAATGCAAGTTTTGTTTCTTAACTTTATAAGCATTACCACAAAACATATAGATTCTATCTTATCTAGTAAATACTCTCTCTGTATTCTTTAAGTAATTTGACAAGCAGTAAAGAAATTCAGTGCTAAAGTCTCCAAAGAACTTAATTAACTGTAAGTGAAAGTTATATTATTTGCCTCAAACACTTCCCAAAAGTAGCCTCTAATATTAACCAATTCTATTTTAAGAATTACAGGGATCTGACTTATAGAATGATCCTGCTTGGTTTCACTTTGTCATTGCTGTATAATTCCAGGCTTTTGAATAATTTCCAGTTAAACCAGGAATTAAACAGCAATTGACTTGTGTCCAATATCTTTCCACCATCGTGCTCTGCCTTTAAAATCATCTTGTGGAAGCTGATGTTGGTCAGGTGCAATTATTTTGCCCTCAAACCACTGTGTATGACTTTTGGGAAGGTTTGGGGTTGGAGGTTTTTGCCTCTCTTCCTTTGGCCTTACAGACAATGAAGCTGGCTCTGTAGATACTGGAAGAGTATTATTCTTCCTCCTACTAAACTCCCCTTACATAAATTGAATTAAAATGTACATTTTGAGGGAAAAGCCTCTTTGAAGGCTTCTAAACCCATATTCCCAGCCTTACATGCCATGACCTCAAAACATATATATATATATATATATATATATAAACAAGATCAAGGATCAGCCTGTGCCTGAAAGATGAAACAGGAGATAGTGAAACTTCATTGTGTTTAGAAAATTAAAGCTGTTCTCTTCCAGTCTAGGAACATCAAGTTCAATGTCACTGCTGTACAGTTTCCATGTGAAAATTTTTTAATTTTTTTTGCATTGCAATTCCTCCCCTATTAAGTGCAGCAGTGGGACTTTGCATCAATAGAAGTTTAAGCATACATGTAAATCCTTGCAAGGCCATAAACATTGCTCTTTAAGGTGTATCTTTCAAAGCTACTACAATGTTGAGAGGAAGGAAATCTGCACCAAAACCAATGCATATTTAAAAACAAAAGGCTGTATGTTTTTATCCTCATTTTAGGTCTCATGTTCATTGTCCTTAAAATAATTATGTATGTGACATATTTTGTGTCACCAAAAATCTTCCACAAATTAAATCAGGAAGTTAAAAAGGTTTTTTTAATTTAAGACTGGAGACTGCTGCTTTTTGAAACGTGATAAGAAAGAAAAGAAATTTCTGGAATGAATCAGTCTATCCATGTGTTAAGTTTTACAGCTGGATTACAAACCCTTGGGAATATGATGTCTCTAACGGAAATGTTTATACACCCTTAACTACAGCTGTGCAAGCAAGCAGCCCTCTAATACAGCACACAGATAAAGATTTACACTGGAAAAAGAGAAAGCCCTTCACATTTCAAATGTAAATGACACATAATTTTGAGGCACTGAATATTTCCTATTATAGTAGAAATACCCATATGAAGCACTGAACTGTGTGCATTGTCATTGCTTTCAATCCCTTCATTTATGCTGAAAAATTGCAAATCCTTTATGTACAGAGCATTGAGAATGTATACATATTTTTGAAGAGGTTTCATAGAATTTAAAAAGCTCTGGTCTTATTTGAGTCAGCTTGTGATGTGATTAGAACTTGTGTCAATTATGAAATCTCAGAGACTGAAGCTGTTTTAAGCAAACTGGGTTTTGTTCTTTTTTGTGGTATTTTATGAAAAGAGAAATTTCATGCAGTAGTCTTGAAGGAAATATAAGACAGCAACTTTTCAAATTCAAACCAATAATTGTACTTATTAATAAATAACTGCTGTATTTTAATAGCCTAACTGCTGTTAGAATACAGAAAAAAGACTTCAGTCCAGGCCTGGAGGATGGATGGAACGGCATGCCAGTATCTATTCACATTACTTAGGCAAATATATGCCTCCAAGCAAACACATTCAAACCAATATTAGTTTCCTTGTCCTTCTTTCCCAATACAGATCTAATTGCCTATGTTGTAATATAAATGCTTCTTCCAAGCTTTTGGATTTCATTAACTACTTTTAAAGAAAAAATCAACTTGCAATTTTTTTGATTGTAAAAGGATGGAATACAGGCCATTATTAGTGATTTAATTTTTAAAAGGAAAGCTGTGACTTTCAGGAAATTGAATTGTATTCCAAGCAGTAAGACTGAGGTACAGTCAAACATTTTAAGAGGCCTGCAAGGATTTCAACTGGCAAAATGGTCTGAGATATTTACAAAAGCCAATTATGAGTTAATCTTTCTGTTGTTCCCTCTGCAGTAAACAGGAGATGGCCTCGTCCACGAAAGCCACCAAATCAGGGTCCTAGATTGAACTGGACAAGCCAGAAACTGCATTAATTGACTTTCTCTATAGAAAGTCAATTAATGCAGACTAGTGACACTTAACCTCTGTGGAGGCCTGAACTGGTTTCAGTGCCAGCTTTATTTCTCACTGCAGGAACTGGGAAGTTCCTGCTAACCAAGGAGGACCCAGTTGTACAGCAAAGTGAGCCATGGAAGATGCCTGGCACTACAGAAGTGCAGGTTTTGACTCAAAGGACAAACACTGATCGTATTACATTCAACTACTAATACCAAAAGTTTTTTAACAACAATCCTGCTATATTAAAAGATTCTTCCTCCTTCAATTGTCAACACAATTTCAAAAGGTGGGGTGGGGGGTTTTTTTGTGGTTTGGTTGGTTGGTTTTTTGTTTTGGTTTGTTTGTTTTTTAAAATGAAAACACTGGACCAAATGGGAAGGAGCAGATAGAGAAAAAAAATTAATAGAAGGGCAAAGTGAATATAAACTTAATCACAATTTGGAAAAGTGACCATGGTATGGATTTTGCAGTTGTAGACACATTTCATTCTGGTAAATAAGGATATTGAAAATGCAATTTGATTTCTACTCTATTAATAGCTTTTTTTTTTCCTTTTACAATAAGGAAGCTTCTTCACCAAAACATTTTGCATCTTCAGTTTCAGTGGTGAACTTGGAGATGTTACAGATGATTAATCTCTCAAACTCCCTGTTAAATTACCAACAAGACAGCCAGTAAGTAGCAAACAAAATTTTGAATTAGACCAGGAAGAAAACAGAAATGCTGGTACAGCAAAGGCTTAGCCTTGCTGCAAAACTTTTGGTCAAAAGAGAGTGGAGAAAAATTTTAACAGGTTTTCTGGCAAGCCAAGTTGTTGACATAGCTGAAATCATCCAATTCAAATTCTGTATGCTTTCTTCAAAATATAAAAACTATTAATTGCTGAAGACAGTGCAGTTCAAATATCCTGTCTACAAAGATTCTACACGTGCTGAGAAATCTTTCAGCAAACTTTACACAGATGATTATTTAGAATAATGCCAGTAGTATGGTATTCAATCTGAATGTTGACCAGGTAACCTTTCTGGACTTTGAGCATGATACCTTTATACCAATGTCCATATGATGCAAATGTGACCAAATTCAGGAAACATTGAAAGGAAAGAAAATCCCATCTGTGGTGAATTTATACTGACTTTTTTCATTCATAATTAAGATTACAACAGTATGGTCAGCAGCTCACAGCAATGACCAGATGGACTTGGCAACAGGGGATGATCACATGGAAACAACACTCAAAAGTGGATTAAAAACACATTATTTAAAAGTTTCCTAATTTTTATAGATGAACAGAGAAAACAAGATTCAAAACTGATGGCCCAAAGCAATAAAACAGTATTTCTCCATGATCAATACACTTGCCAACACCCCCAAGAAGGAAATACTATCCTATGCAGTTCCTTCCTATGTACAAGAAACTGGCAATTCAAATATGGCTTATTTGAAAAGAATAGAGCCATTCTAAGTTATGATAGCTTCAGTATACGCTTGAAGAGTCAAAAGTGCAATTAAAAAAATACTTACTTATTCCATGCTTGCCTAAGGTTTTTAGGGCCGTACTGTGTAAACCGTTCTGTAAGAAAAAGGGGTATATTCCATTACTTCACTAAACCCAGGATTTATTTAAAAAATATTTATTTACCGTCAATTTTCATAATTTCATCGTTTTTATGTATCTTCTGCAGCTCAAGTCCTAAGACAAGGAAACTAACCTATGAACAATTGCCATACAAACAGAGAGAAAAAAATGCCAAAACTAAACACCAAAACCAAAAAATCTCCGACTTGTTAAACCAAATCAAACCAAACCAGCATAACCTACAGCTCATTTACTCTGGCATCACCAGAAATGGAAAGCTTTACAATTATTTCTAAAGCAGTTTTTGCCTACTATGGGAAAAAAAGAAACCTGAAATCTAGTATTTTTCTCTTCTTCATGACAAACACAATTCTCTACAGCCTCACTGTCATATTTTTATGCTTCTCAAGATGAGTAAGAGTGAGTGTGGGTCTCTGTGACACACAGGGGCACACAGAACCTGGTGGACACGTGAGAGTCCATTTACTAAAGAATACATATAAATAATGAGCAGAAGTAACAAGTACAATGACAGCTTATTTACTGCAACATTAAGTTCTTCAGTTCAGCTAGAAGTATTTTCCCACTCATATCCAAGAAGATGCTTGATCTGCAGTAGAAGAAGGAAGATGCCATGTAAGCTGCTGCAGAAATGAAGGGTCAGTCCTTCCTTAGCCTCTTGAACAGGAGCTAAGTGCCTCTCAGGCAGCAAAAAACAAGTTCAGCTGGAGAACAGAGCAACATTTTCCATGGGGACTAGTTAGACAGAAATCCTGCCACGTAGACTGGTACTCACCCAGGCCAGCTACCCTAATGTGATTGCCTTAGTTGCTGTGTAGAAGTTCTAAACTCACAAAATACTCCATAAAATCTTAAAAAAAAAAAGTTTGCTTCCTCTCCATCCATGTGCCTGACACTTAATAGACCCATTGTACAGCTGCAGTAGTATTTTTATATATATATGCACACAGGTATGCACACATCTTACTGTGAAAAACAGCTGTAAATGTAACTTCAAAGGAGTTGTGTTCAAATTCCTGTATTTGTATACTTGTATCATTTCTGAAGTTGTCCTGTATATTTCATACACAGTCAGTTCTAAAGATGCCAAAACCAAGGCAGAAGCAAATTCCTAGCATCAGTGTGGATGCCTTGATTTTTTTGTTATACCTATTTTTTTAGGTTTTTTGCCCCTTTAACTAAAAAAACAAATGCAGAACCTTCAAATCTCATTGAATTCACTCTTGAAATCTGCTGATAATCAGCAGACCTGCAAACTGTGTCTGCAGACCACTTCACATTTACAGGTTTTGTTGCTTTAACCATACTGATGCAGTTAAAGAAATGAAATCACTCCCTTTTAGATATGCATGACAAGTGTACTAGAAACTGGAAGTTACATGACTATAACCTTTCAATTTTAGTTGGCAAATAGTAATTAAAGATATATATGGAAACAGATACGCATAAAATTTGAAAAAAAATAGAGACTTTCTATATTAAGTAAATTGTCCAACCACAACACTGTTAATTCATTTATGACAAGGGACTGAAAAATAAAATGCAGCTAGACAGTGCTGTGTAATAACATGTCTGAGATACACATGGGAGTTCAGCTAATAAACTGCAAATTTGCACATTAATCTGTTTCACTGCAGAAAAATCTGTGTGGAAAGAGAATTGAATGACTTGAAGCAGTGCTGAAAAGGTAACCTGGACCTAGAGAGAAACAGATTTTGATTTTATCTGTCATTCTGCAATATGTTTTGGTCAGATACTGAGCTGGTTCAAACTGGCACAGCAACACTGACTTCAACAGAGCTACATCCACTTAAAACATTTGAGAAGTATCATATACAACATATTTTCTTGACCAGAGTATCTGGTGTTTATTTTAATTAATTTAAGCTGTTTTTACTGTGGAAGGAAAGTCCCAGAGTTATCCACTTGGCCAAATTGCCTTGAGGCTTTAATGCCCAAAGATCTGCTCGAGTTCTGAAAAAAACCTGCAAAACTATTGCTATGCCAGAGGAGTTTTTACTGAAAAAATGATACACTGGAGCCAGTTATGTAAATTCTATAAGGGACACACATGAGCAAAACAAACTTCTCAAAGAGATCTTCCTTTACTGTCTATGGTTCCAGTCCAAGCATCTTTTCAAGTGAGGACCTCACATATTTATCAGGCAGGAAGAGCAAAAACTGGGAGGGAAGTCATGGAGAGGGAAAAACCCTGTCTATAGAGAGGCAAAGGTTTAGTCTGCAGTCCTTAATTTCAAACTCCATTGAATATGCTGTGACTGCAAACCATGCTTCTCCTAACTATTGGTATCAACTCCTTCCTCTCTGCTCAAGCAGATTAGAGGCTACTTTCTTCACATGCTTTAGACAGAAAGGAACCACACACTGATAAAATAACAGCTCACATTTTTCTACATAATTTTGTGGTCATGGCTCCAACCAGTGTCTTACTAACTTTCATGGACAAGATAATTAGATAGGACTATTGTGTTAATTAAGCCCAGCTCCATGTACGTGCCAGCTCATAGTATTTTTCTGAATTCATCCATTAGAGAATAAAAACACAGTGAAATTGAAACCAGCTGATTTTGGTTTCAGAGTTGCCAGAACAATAAGAAGCTACAATAATCTTGTCCTTGAGCTCCTCCACCATGGTGCAGTTTTTCAAGTCCTGAACTATGAAACCACAAAATTAGATACCTAAAACCACCAAACTTGCCACCCCAAGCAAAAAAAGAGGTAGCTTAACTTCACACTTTTTATCTTAGCATCTCTTGCTTGTGCTGAATTTATCACAGAACCAGAATTCAGTCTCACAATTACATCCCCAAGTTTGCTTCTGAGTCACTTTTCAGAGTGAGCCTGTTTTGATGCCTTAGACCTTTTACTGCTCCATGGATGCAATAAAACCAATTCTAAAGCTATGCATATCTGACTGTGACCAACTGCACAAATTACATTCTATGATACTTTCAAGCATATAGCTTTGATATTTGTTTTTTCAGAAGCTACCACTGATATGTTCATAAAGAACAGTAATAGAAGTCTGTATATGAGACTGGGAATTCTGCAGAATTACCATGAATGCTCCCCCACAAAATACATCTTTGCCCGACATACTGAGAGGCAGCAGTACTGGCAATCACAATCTCAATCCAACCTTGTGGAGGAAGCCCTGTGTAGCAAAAAATACCTCACTCTCAGAACTGAAAAGCAAACATGCACATGTGAAAATTTCATGCAGACTCTCACGTGGTCACCCACCCACACAGCCATCCTCCATGCACACCATTTAAAGAACACAAGGTGAACCATCTTGCTGAGGCAGCTGCTCACTCTCATCAGGCTGACATTAAAGAAACATGAAAAACTGTATATTTACAGATCAGGATTTGATCTCAGATCTGTTTTGAATTTTTATAGTTCAAATTGTAGGTATATACTGGAGTTCAAATATTTTTACATTATTATTATTTAATGTGGGTTTTTTAAATAAAAACTCTGTAAGGCCAACACAATAAGCACATCTGAAATTTGAAGTAAAAATTTGTTTTAATTTCCTTTACGCAAACACTAAAATATTTGCCAACCTTTTGGGAACAAATTCAGGAAATAAAATTTAATCCTCAGCATTTTTATCCCAAATATGCAGTCATCATCCTCACTACCAGCTATGTCTCACTGTTACAGAGCTGGCTTTTCACATGGGTGCTGCATTTAACCTAGCAAAAGGTGAATTTTTGCTTATGTGAAACAAAAGAGGGAAGAGAGTTTAGTTTAAATTGCACAGCACCTTAGAGTGTTTACTGTTTGCTTCTTTGAAGTGGCAAGTCCACAATTAAATGCAGCGTAAAGAGATGCCTGCATAGGACTACACAAATAAGACTAACATAGAGTATTCCTATTTGTTACTGGAAAGGTGTAGCATGATTTTTGCTGTCAGGATGTCCCAAGAGTATCCAAAAGGACTAGGCTGACATGTGCTCCCACAGCCTCAGATCCAGCCTGAGAACCAAGACTCGCTGTTCTGCTGGGCACTGCACACAACCTGCTCAGACGTGCTGAGTGGGGCAGCCACACAAACCTTCCTCTGGCAGCACAAGGAGCTGAGCTGCTCTTTGCTTCAGGCCTGGCAGCACAGCTTACTCCATGCCTCCTTTGCCAAGGAAGTTTTTGGGACTCTGCCCCACAAACAGTAGCACCAACAGGAGTAAAAACTGCAAAATGGAAGCAGAAATGAGCAACCTGAGGAAGAGAGGGAGGGAATTTCTTGGGCTCGTTAATTTGACAAACTTGATGCACCAAAAAAAAAAAAAAAGTGTTTTTAAAACAGCAGCTTCCAATTCTGGCCAGTTTGAAGGTAAAAAAAAAAAAAAAAAAAAAAAAAAAAAAAAAAAAAAAGCCATGCCAGAAAGCTCATGCATTACACTGAGCAGTAATAAGTGGTTTTCCTTTCCTTTCCTCCTTTCTTTCTCCTTCTCTTTCTTTTCTTATTTCCTTTAGACAGCTACCCTACAGCAACCCTGTTATATGTGCATACTCACTTGTGTGCCCACAACCTACATGTTCTGCACTGCAAACATCATTATCTGCCTGATAAACACGCTCCATCTGACAGCCCTGCATCAAGGGCAGGTTCAAACAGAAGCCAGTTTCTGCAGAACTCACTGGTGAGCTTATTAGCAGACCACTGCAGCAACACTGGTCTGCTGTGAGAATTGAAAAAATAAGCACTTGCATTTTAAGCAACATAAAACAAGATGAGGGTTTTTTCCTCTTTTATCAGTCAGAAAAACACATGAACTGTTATACCTTTGCCACGTTTGCTTTGAAAGGACCTGAGATAGACAAGAAAGTCTACAGAAGGAATTAGAGGCAGACTACATTTTGGTTTTTAGCTTCTTTTTAACAGTATTGATAATCAGCTTCTAGTCTAAACCAAAGAACTTAAAATGCAGTTTGACTTCAAGGCATTTTTTATGTTGCTAATCAAAACATGATGGCTAATATGCATTCCTTGATTAATGTTCTTCTCTATTTAAAACCAAATGTGATTAGCCCAAATGCAAATATTTAAACATCACCATAATTAATATTTTGAAAAGCCTAATTTATTCTTTCTTTGAAAGGGTTTTCTTTACATTTAATTTAAATGTCTAACGTGACTAACACTGTATTGTGATATATAAGACATATACCATTTTTAGCAAAGATTCAATGCTAAAATTATTCAGATTATGTTAGCTAAAGATATAGAAACAAGCATCCATATTGAAAAGAAAATTTTCAAGCACTATCATATTTGCAGCAATTACAGTTTTTACTGAAGTTCAATTATAACTAGAGTTTTACCAAATACACGAGCTAGATTTTGGAGTTTTGTATGCCAAACATCTTGAGAAAAATTACAGCTCCCTCCCTGCCATCCCATCCCCTCTTCTCCCTTCCATTTGCTTTAGAAGAGCACAGTTTATGTAAAGAGGAAGAATAGCTGCTGTTTTCTAGATTCCCTCCTGAGCATGAATAGAAAATGTAATTTTAATACCCATCATTGTCTGAAGCATTGGAGTCCTACATTAAATGGTTCCACCTTTTAGCAGAGCTCTTGCCTCCCATGCATACATAATAAGTCACTTTAACTTTTCAGCTTAATGCATTATGTTTAAAGAATGGGGAAAACACTGACAACTCTGCTTCCCTTGGTTTGTGGATACCACAGATTGAAGAAACACTAAATAATACCAGTTTTGTTTTGGCGGAAGAGGGGGAGGAATTCAAAATTAATTCTCCTTTACAAATAGCCCTCCTTTCTTCAAGTACTCAAATTCTTGAAGACTGCATCCATGCCAGTAATTTAAATGAGTTTGAGCCTGTTTGGCTGAGACACCATCACTGTCCTGGAGCATTGCTGCAGCACCTCCCACTTCCATCCTCCAACACTGGAGATGGGGATTTCTCACAGGGGCCCCTGGCCCACACTAACTTCCTAACCCTAAGGAAGCTGCCTAATGCCCAGGAATTAATTATTTGTAAGTGCTAATTGTCATGAGGTAAAGGCATACCAGAGGCTGCTCTGACAGTCTCACAGAAGAGGCTCCCACATTGCCTGGGAAAATTCCTTGGTATCAATGCAGGTGTAAACAAGAAGATATTGATTCAGCAGGTGACAAAATGTAGACAGGCTTTGGACAAGCTCTATAGCCAAAACCGCTACGGAAGTTTGAAAAGCCATTTGTTCTCATATACAGGATGTTCGTGTGTTTGTGCCAAAGGAGTTCAGTCTCTCAGTCCAGCCCTACTCTAAATGAAGACTTAACCTTTTGGAAAAAATCTGACTGTCAGTCAGCTGTTAAGATGCATGTAGGCAGATCATATTTCTAAACCAAATCTATATTTATTGATCACCTGGGAAGTAAAGTAGAATTCCTGAGTTAGAACATCAGCTCTGCAGTGGTTTTGTCTGTCAGAGATTTGTGAGTTTTTAATAAATCCATGAAGTACCCATCAGTCCCTGGCAAAATCCATGTTATGCACTATTTCCTATGAATTCTTTTTCCTTACTTTTTCTTTTTGTGCTCTGCTTTCTCTTTAAGGAGAGACTCCCTGCCTTTAGGGATTCTCTTTTAAAAATCAGTGCTCAGCAGATGCTTCCATTGTCTCATAAAGGCACCTTTTCAGGTGTATTACTCTCTATTGTATCTGATCATTTGTGGAACATTGTGAGGTTCAGGCTCCTACACCATCAGGGCAAGATTAAATATTTAACTTTCTTTCACCTAGAAACAGTATTGTGAAGAAACTGAAGCACAGTGAACATTAAAAAGCATTCTCATATTTTTTCCCCCTTCCTAACAAGTTCCTTCCTCTCCTTGACCATTACCATCTCTTTATTGCCATGGACGCTTCATTTATCATCTATTGTGACCCTATCTTACTTTCTCCCATTTTACTCACTGACAGTTCCTCCTGATAAATCTCTACTTAACTTCCCAGGATGGAGGTTACACAGCATCAGTCCCAAACACTAATTGAGACTGTCAGAAAAGTGAAAACTTGACTGAAGTGTAGATATTTATCCAAAGGCTTATCCTGCTCATTCATTTGGACAGGACTCAATCCAGGAGAAATGGCTGGAGAGGGAAAGTTGATAGGACTCCAAACTAAAAAAAAGGGGAGATTTAATAAGAATGAAAAACATAATGCTCAAAAAATCAGGAAGACTTGGACACAAGACTGGCAAGGAAGCAGCTTGTTTGGGAATACTGCCTCACCTCTACTCATATAGATAAGACATAGTTAGTGTCTACTTTAATTCATTCCTGGAGATACAGGATATGATTGGTGTTTGAATCTGCTTTAGCTCAGCAAATCTACATATTTCCCAAAGTATTGCAACAAAAGAGCGAATAGTGAAAACATGTTCTCCAAATCTGGGGGAACGTGTTCATCTCTGTCCAATAGCCTGTAACATGGAGCTTCTCATGTGGATGAAACATCAAGATTTTATTGAAACAGCAACTAGAACATTTTCAAAATTCCCTCAAACTGTTTTCCTATTTGAGGGTAGATAATTACTGTCACGGCAATCCAGAATGTCTGGGATTCACTGGTGATGAGACCAATGAAATGATGATTCCTGAGTACAGGAAGACCCTCTCAAGATTATAGCATCCATAACAGCTTCAAAGTGAATCACAGAGGAAGCCCAAAGTTACTGCAATACTCCTGAAGTATTTCAGGCCTTTCAAATGCATTATTGAGATTATCCTCAAGTAACTTACTAAGCAGGACGTGTGCATGTGTGTCTGTGCTCACAGGTGCAAACACAAACTGAGAGGAAGGAGGCTGCAGCGCAGAGAAAGCTCAAAGACTAGGCTAGCTTTTAGCTTTAAGTATCTTATATATTACTTGGAGCATTTTTAAGACAGTAATCTCAAAGCAGGCAGATAAAATACAAGTGGTTTTGTGACTTTTAAATTGCAAACAAAACTATGACCATTTTATTTTCACTATTATAAGCTGTTAAAATCACCTAGGTTAGGGGTTTAAATGACCTAGAGCCATCCCCAACTAGCCTTAGGAACATATTTCTTATTCAGGCTTAGAAATGTTCCTACATGTTAAGATGTCAGATCATAGTTATTAAAGCACTGGATGCTTTCCATAATAATCAAGACCCTTGGCCACTGTAGTAGAGACTAATACCAAGTTTCTCAGACATGTTTCTCCTAGTAAACTGTGATTAGCCCTCTGCAGCCCAAGACTGGGCCCTATCAAATCACAGTATGAAAATTAGTTATTGAAATCTGTATGCAAACAAGAAATACAATGAAATTCTGTTTCGACTCTCAATAGTCATCCCAAGTCCACAGGCATTTTTTGTGCTCAAAACTATAATAATCATTTATCACTGATACTTTCTGTTCAAATGCTTTTGTTTCATGCTTACATAGCTCAAGTTTATAGAATTAAAGCCTTGCCTGCATGAACGTTGACATCCTCAGCAATGCTCTCTGCACTTCTCAATTTATCACAATTACTGTAAGCAGCTATCAGTTTTAAAACATACTAACACATGCAAAGCACAGGAGTTACTTAACCCCATATCACATATATTTAAATACAGTAATTTCACAAATCTTCAAGGAGAATGTTTAGATTTGGCAAGACATGTTTAGGAGGTTTAGATTTGGCAAGACATTTCAGGATACTTCACTGTTTTGCTAGGAAAAGGAATAGATTAAGTCATCTTCAAAGAATCACAGAACATTCTGAGTTGGAAGGAACCCACGTGGACCATTGAGTCCAACTGTTAAATGTATACTTAAAGCTTCAACTTTCATTTTTGCTCCTGAGAAGTCAGTCAGGAAAGGTAGAGTGTAAGGGCAATTTTGGACCATCAGGGAGGGGAGCATGGCTGGTTGAGTACCTGTAGAAGATGATGCAGCAGCCTTACCAGAGCCAGAAAGCTTTTGTGCACAGAACAGCATGAAGGAAAGCACATTTTTAAGAAGTGACAGAGAACTTGGTACCCTTGACCAAACATCTCCAACAACCCTAAAGGCCTGAGCAAATAGTGTTTGTTCCAGCCCAGCTCATAGGTCAGAGCATTTTTGCAGAGCATACCTTAGGTGCTGGTACCCCAGAATGATCCCAGAGGGATTTATTTTGCTGCTCTAACAATTCCACATTTACCAGCATAAAATTCAATTACTCAGTTTTGGAGTATGCAAGCCAGTTTTGGTTGTCCAGTTAGATGATGCTTTCTATTGCTGTAATTTCTGAAAACAGCAAATAAGGAACCATAAGGCAAACAAAAAAAATCCTTTTACCAAGGTCATCGAGGATAGGGGGTTAACAACACATTATGTGTACAGAACAGGGATTTTATTTTTTGAGCACTCCCACACCTCCAGAGTGTAAGGGAATTACAGAGCTCAGTGCTCTATATTAACAGGCCCTAAAAAGATTAAACTATTGCCAGCAAGAATAGTAATTACTCTGACTTAAAAATCTACATACTTCACAGATGTGGAAAGGATCTGAGAGAACAAAGGCCACACCATGCAGAAATGGTGAAAATACTGAGTGACCATTTTCTGTCTTGGAGGCACTTTCCTCCTGTCCCCGCTCTGCATTTGTATAAATATTATGTATTCATAGCTGAAAAAATCCATAGTCTGGGATGGAAAAAATAAGAGCAATTCTAACACAATGCCTGTATAAAAATGAGATTTAATGATGTGCCTACAGTGGATTTATTTCCTGATGTTCTTCTGTGGTAATAAACCCACATCCCTTGACACACTTGGAAGCCAAACTGAATAATGAAACCAAGACATTTCTTGGCTGCCATCTACTGTTCAAAACTTTCCTGTACCTCACAGAAGAAGAAAAATAAACCAACCCAAAGAACAGTCACTGACACCTTCAGGCTTTTTCCTTCTCTTTACTGTTCCTGCTAAAGCCAATGTTTTTGGGCTGTTTTTACAGACCTCAACATTTCTGTAAGGATTCTGTATTTGTTCACCTTTCAGTCAGTATCAAGAATGAGACACAAAACCTTGTAAACTTAATGACACAGTATTTAAGGGAAGAACACTGTAGTATTTTTAGTATTTCAGTGAACAACTGTTAAAGTTTCTGCTAATTCACTAGAGAGCACTAGAGTGTGATTTCACTATACAGCAGTAAGTCAGCAGTAGGACAGAGACTAAAAAGCAATGTGCAGGAGAGCTGTCTGCATTCCTGTTTTTCAAGGCTTTGTGTCTCTATCAGGGTAAGCCCTACAATAAATTTCTCTCTCTCTCTTATTTTGGGAGCTATCTAGATCTATTTGTCCTTTACAACTCCTCTGCCTCACCTCCTTCCTACTCATTCCCCTGCTTTGCCATGTTTAAAAAAACCTCTTTCTAAGATCCCCACTCAGAAGTTCACAAGACTATATATGTATTACATACTACATACATACATAGCATAGCATAATGAAGCTGACCATATCCCCCTGGTCTCTAGGAGACAAACTGCTCCCTCTCACAAAAAGGTATCAGATGGTGAAATAGTTTTTCAAGGATGGTTATAGAGCATGACAACTGCAAATACAAGACATTAAAAGATTGAAATTAGTATCCTTCCTTGCAGAAAGATACTAATAGATGATCTAGTAATAACTTCAGCTTTCTCAATTTCTTTTCTGTATTCTTTAGTTTTCTTCAGTATTTGTCAAAATTTGGTGTGCTCTGCTGGAAAAGTAATCCTAATAAAGAATCAGCCCACTGGCAGTCTGACAGGTACAATTCTCAGTGGCTGAGGAATGCAAGCAGGTCAGGGCTCATACTGTAACAAACAGAAGAAAACAAAACAGAAAGGGAAGAAATTAAATGAAAGCAAATCTCCCACCCCAAGCACAATGAAAAGTAAGCAACTGGAAGAGGTGCATCATGGTTCACACACTGCACACCAGGTCATTTTGATCTCTTGTGGTCAGGGATGTAATTATCTCTGTTGTGTACTTCCAGAGAGGGAATTTGGAGGAACTTGGTGCAACCTACCTGGTTTGAAATGGGGTAAGGAGTGGACTCCAGGCCACGTGTCTTCATTTGGTGTTCCAAGTACCTGTACGCAAAAGAAAAAACCCAAAAAACCCCACATTAATGGAAAAGACTTAACAAGTCATAGCACTGCAGAAAGCACAATCTAAACTTCAAATAGGCTTCTTCTTGGGGGATGAAGAGGAAGAAAGTACAAGAGGTTAAATGATTACAACATCTCCAAAGTACCAGAGGAGTCTGTAAAGCAGAATGGGAGTGCTGTGTTCCTGTCACACTGCCTGTTTAACCAATGGATGTTAAAGCTACTTTTCATTGACAAGCATCAAGCTATCTGAGAGCACTGGAGTTACAGAGGCTAGATAATTTAGCCTAGAAATAACTTCAATCCTTAGAAATTTAAAAAAGATAAACAGATATAAATAGATGCTAGGATAGAAGACTTACACAGATGGTAAAGAGGATTATTAAGAGTGTGGCATGAACAAGAATGTACAGCAAAGTGTAGTTATTTTAACATGGCTGCAGCACACATAAAAATAGCAAATTCTTAGGAGACAGACTTTATTAACTCATGCATTATACTTTGTTTCTATTCACTTCAACTGTCCTCCTTTTGTAATGTAAGTCAGACCAAGTTACAGCATCAAAGTATTTACACTTCTCACACGCATCTTATATTCTCTGTTCACGTGAAAAGTTCACTCTCCATGCCCTTGACACAAGTAGCAATCAAAGGGAGAGAACTGCTCTAAGTAGCTCTCCCAAACCCGGTTTTCTTCATAGCATGTAAGTGTCAAGGCTTGCTTTAAGTAAAACCAGGAGGAACACTTAAATTACCAGTTCTAGAAACAGATTTCTGAACAAATGGTGGAATTTAATATTTCATTAGTAGGATCTTTCCTTTCAAAAATTTGCACTCAATTTCTAACATGAATGAAAATGCTGGATTCTTTCGAATCTGTTATGAGCTCAGGCCCTGGAATAAAAGGTTGATATTCTGAGTGAAAGTAATTCACATTAGTCTGGTGCTTGTTTTGCATTATCCATGTACAAAAACCTCTCCCAGCTCTGCTCCTATATGCACTGGAGGTCATCTGAATAAATCCTTGTGACGTTCTGTGGTCACTTACATCAGCATGAAGCAAGCCCAAAGTTAGAGTGAAAATCTTTGGTCCAAAAAATGTGAAAAAACAACAAATACTCCAAATCATTTGGAACTGAAGAGATTTATTTTCATTTTGTTTGCTGCAATATACACATTAATCAGGAGCATTGAAGGAAGGACACCACTCTAGAACACTTGTTTCATTTCTTAAGCTATGTAAACATTTCTTTGCATTGATAAATTCAAGCTGGAAAAAATTCTTAGATGCAGGATTGTCAAGGTAAAACACAAAGTTTTTCTTCAACTCTGCCAGAAATTTATGAAATTTAGAAAGGAGCTTAAAAAATTCAGACAAAAGTAAGTGAACTCTATAATAATAATTTTTACTTATGAGGTTTGCTTTATGAGTCTGAGGCCTCAAAATTATTGAGCAGTTTACAATAGTCATAGGTTTCTAATCTAAGAATATTAATCTAAAGATATTCTTTCTCCACAATCACGTACAATAGGCAAACAGTCCAACTTGGATGTAGTATGATCAGTAGCAGGTGAAAGCAGAGCACTGAGGTGACAAAGGTGACAGTATCAGTGCAACTATAGAGTATACATTCACATAGATATTTAGGTAAGCAAATTTCACTGATTTTATTTGTGAATATTGTTTGTAGCACATTTCTTTCACTCCTTGTGATAGGTCTTAATTGCCACTTGAATAAGATAAACCTGGCCCTGCAACCCTGACTCGTCACAACACCCGTGTTCATCTCATTATTGCTATTAGAGGGAGCACTATGCTGTCATTAAACACGGAGGAAATTTGGAGACACCACTGACACTATGTCATAAAATCAATTTGCAAATAACTTCCACTTACCTTCTGTATTAATCAAGCTCCTCGTGCCAAGCACCTCCCAGACCAGGAGAGGGAGCCCGTGGATCAAAACCAGAGATTCTTGCATCAATTTAAATTAAGAAATAAGGTTCTCAACTTCGCAACCCCTCTTGGTGAATCAAAGGAATATTCTCTTATTAAATAAGATGTATTTGTTATGAATAGATTTGTTCTTAATATTAAATTAGCCACATTCCTCTAAAAGTGTGTTCTTATTTGCCTCTTATTTTAGATGAGACAGAGGCAGCTGTGGGACTGTACAGATAAAAATTAAAACCAGCTAACAAAATCTCTAATTTTCACTTTTTAAAGGAATCATACTTGATTCAGTGTTTCTTGTTTCACTAGTTTTCCAGTCCATTTCTTTAATAATATTCTGGCACATCTGCCACCACAGCATCTAGGAGCCAGCCTCAACCAAGTTCTGTGCATTGGAGTACTAAAACTACCTACAATATTTATACCTTCTCTCAAGGGCAGCAGTCAGGCTGAAAGCAACTGAGGGCTTCCTAACTTCTAAATGCCAACCATTTTTAAGGTAGATACACTTGGTAGTTCAGGAAAGGATCCAAATACCTTATTTTAATGCACAATACAAACACTATAAAGATCACCCTCGCTCCACACAATTTTTTAGCATATGTAATGCAGAAATTCACAATGTGTGACAACCAGCAAACAAGGAGGAGAGGGCAGCAGTGAAAGAACCGTGGTTTTGGATAAGATGAAACAGTCACTGCCCACGGGTAAGTCAACATAAAGAGATTTGTAGGCATCCCTTTGTAAGTGATTCTCCTAAACAGCAATCAATCCCATTTTGATCAGTGGGATTAAGCAATCCAAAGCAACGAGTTTTGACACCTGCTATAAGCAAAGCAAAGTGGAGCTCACACTTAACACAGTGGAGAAGAATCTGCCTGTTTTGCAGCTTACAAGAGAGAAAGAATTAAAGCACCAACATGGAAAAGGGAAGGGAGAACCTGTCGGAACTCAGGACATCCCTCTGGGTGTCCCAAGGTGCCAGGACCCCTGCCAGAGGGCTCAGAGACCCTGGCACAGAGCCCAGAACACCTGTGGGTTCGATTATGACCCGTGGAGCAAATTACCAGCTTTGTATGAAGACCTGCAAGCCACAGCAGTTTAAGTATTGTAAAAATAAAATGATCACTGGGTGAAAAAGTAGATTTTTAGGGTTTCTAGAATAGGGGTTTTGGGGGCAAGATGGAAGAATTTGGGCATGTCCAGCCCTTTTTCTTCTTCTTCTCTGCCTCCACCTTCTGCGGTGATGTTGGCACTTTTAGATTGGTTTAGAGTAGAAACTCACTGTCTAGTATAGGTGATAGGTATTGGAAATAGGTATTTAATTGTAAATTGTAGATAGGTATTTAATTGTAAACATGTTACACGCAGTTTTTAGTATAAAGAGAGAACACCGCCCCGGGGGCAGGCAGTGTGCCTGGAACTGTCCTGCTGGACAGACCTCGGCAGGGCAGGAGAAAATTTTTATAGATAAGAAGCCATAAACAATTCTGAGACCGAGAACTGAAGAACTCCGACTCATCCTTCAAACACACGGGCCAGAACAGAGACATTTCACGTGTCTCGGGGTCGCAGTAACCTGCACCTTGCGAGAAGAACCCAGCAGGCTCCTGGTTTTACTGGACCACACTGTCACTTGGCAGTGAAGACTGATTATCCAGGCCCAGACAGCAGCTGAACACCAGGAGCTGCTCTTTCACAGGCGACCTCCTAGCCCCAGCTTTCATGGTGCACCCCTTACCCTAAGCATGACACCAGGAGTTCTGCCTCCTCTCTATTTCAACACTTTTTCTTTCCGTGTCATGTTCGAAAGCCATAAAAATCACCACTGCTGTCACAGCAATCAAGCTCCAACTTAATACTGGAAATAAACTTTTATTTAGCATTGAGAATTACTTGAAAAAATAAGACTAACCTGTTTGCTTTCTCTCCTGATAATTTGCTTCTCAGTAAAGTAAGCATTCAGCTTGCATGGTTCAATAGCCTCTTTTCTTTAATTTGAAATACTAACACAAGACTAATCTACAATGCTCAAATTTGGAATGGATTTAATGTTTTCCAGGGACCACAGTAATTATGGTTTCTGCAAAGAAGACTCCAAAATATTCTGGGGTTCTGCTATTCCACACCACAGACAACACTCTGGAATCTTTTTGTTCTCTGACAGGGCATATAAAATGATCTTCTCGTTTGAAACTTGCTATTAAAAATCACGACCACATTCTAATTCCGTTTGTAGGATGAGAAGTCTATTTATATAAAAATAACAGATTTACAATACATCAGGGTACTGAGGGTCAAATACCTCTACCGCCAGTTGATTCCATTAGGGTCTGGCAGAAAGTCATAAAAACAGAACCTGCTGGTAAAATCTCCATACACAAGTGTGATTATACAAAGATGTCTTAGGAAATGCAACAAGATTGCATCGAGAGCTACTGAATTACCTTATTTTTTTAATATAAGAAAAATTTGGGGTTTAGCATCTGGTTTTGCAAGGACTCGCCATTCCCTGGTGTACAAGGGAATAATTAACTCACAGTGAGCTTTGCACCACTCTACCAACACAATTAGTCATGTCACCCTGTGTTCTGCTTCAAATGCAAACCCATCCCACATTCCTGCCATCTATTAGATGAGCAGCAGTGCAAATCTTTCCTACCAGCTCTTTCCCAGTTGCTGGCATAATTAATAAAGAAAAGCATTTCCCGTTACACTACAGGTTTTGAATAGACAAAGCTGCACATTACTGATATGACACTTTAACCTTTGTTAGAGCTGATGATCCTCAAGAAGGGTGATGGTTTGGACTTCAACAAGACAAAGAACCTGCAGGCTGTGGTATTATTCAGAGCAGAATGAAAGACAAGACCAGAATGCAAATGAGCTGCCTTTCCTTAGACAAGAGTTATGGAAATCAGGCTAAATAATATGCAGAATTTTAATTTTTTTTAATGGTAGGTCAACTTGATGAACGACCAAAGTTTAGTGTAAAAAAAAAAAAAAGTCAGGGGATTGCAATTTTTTTCCTTTTAAAAAAAGAGGGGATTGTTTACAAATGCCCTGAAATTTTAACTGGGAAAAGTTACAAGCTGGATGTAAAAATGTTTTTATTTTATTGTACCTTTTAAGTATGTTCAAGATTTCTTTTCCAGTCTTCTTGTTGCTGGGTAAAACACACTGCATTTAGTGAATCCTTGGCTGTGATGTACCATGGGAGACTACAGCTCTTTGAAGAACTGAACTTTATTAAAAAGGAAGAGAATAAGCATTGCAGACCATTTCCAAATCAGCAATCCCTTTATGTTGAGTGAGATTTGGAGGTTTCAGATGTTTGGTTTTTCAACAAAAATCTGTTCTATTCTTTGGAAACCTATATGTCTAATGAAGTTTTCAACTTAGTCAAAAACCTGGGTGTTTTCCATTTCATTAGGGGAAAGTACATTACTGCTTTAGATTTGCCTCCTGAGGAGCAGTGTGAGCTCCAGGCCTTTTCTACAACAGCTCCATCACTCTCAGAGCCACCTCTGAACACAGAATTTCTGCTCTGGAAGAGCAATGCTGCTAAGCCATTTGTCCAGATGATCCACCAACAGCCACATTTCCCTTCCTGAGGAGCAGAGTCAGGTAAATCTGAACCACATCTTCCCAATCTGGAAAAGTTCTGTGTTCCAGCCCAATAATGTCAGTGAGCACAAAGTACACGTGGCAGTGAAGACCAAAGAATGAACTTCATCCTTCAGCTTTGCATTTGGTTTTGGTATAACAGGTTAGAAAAAGCATTCAGTAACTATGTGTGTATTATGCATGCTGAGTCAGAGTCTGCTGAGTGACAACTGCAGTGAGGCTTCCTCTGGCTCCTGCAGGGCACAATGGTGACAGCTGAGTGTCAAGTTTAATATCCAAAAGATAGTCAGAAATTGAATTGCCTCAATATTAGTAATTTTTTCATTTCTTTGCATCAGGAGTTTAGAGGTTTGCTTTGGCAGTTCAGTTTCCATAAGGGCCTGCAAATCTATGAATTTGTGTAATGAACTCACAGGTTTGTTAGGGGCCAAACACATTTTACCCTTGGGAATGCTGTGGAAGTTCCAGGGTTCACAGCTGCAGTGAAAAAGTCACTTCATTTTTGTTAAGATGGCAAGAATATATTTATCTGGATTTGTGAAAACTAAAGACCACATGCCTATTCATTGTCCTTGAGATTTAGAATTTTGAAGTCTTACTTCATTAAACGAATAGCAAAAATAGCACATAGCTCCTAAACCAGGAATCCATGCCAACTCAAAGTTAAAACAACTGAAGTAAGATTGTGTAATCTAGGCAGTCCCTCCCCATGTGGAAAGTAATAAAGGCCTTGTTCAGAACCTGAAAACCATATTTTAGTAAAATTATTTTTCTTACATAGCAAACTTTCTGTGTTTTTTTCAGTCAGCTGTCAACAAGATATCCCTTCATTATTCTCACATGGGTAAGAAATTAAATACCAGTGAAATAGATTAAAAATATAGAAAATGTAATGCACCACATTAAGCATACAGAAAACATAATTTGTATGATTTCTCTTCACAACAAAAGTTTTAAACAAAAACACAAAATTCCCTGCAGCTAGACTTTCAAATTCTTATTCTTAGTTTTATGTGTAAAACAGGTGGTAAGTTTTTTTGCTTCCTTATGTGTAAATGCTACCAGAGTAATGAAAAAATCCTTACAATGACAAAACGTGGCAAAGGGAAAAAGAAATTCAACAGCCACCACACACAATGGTAATGTGCAAAAGAATACTTTTATGTGATCTACATTCATTCAGGAAATCAAAACAGAATTATGGATATAAGAGAAAACAAAGCTGGTTAGAAAACAAACTGATTGGAGTATTTATTTTGCAAGTTATTTTGTAAATGATCTAAGCATGGTCTTAACAAAAAAAAAAAAGAGGTAAGTATTAAATTCTTTCACTAGCCTTATGAAGTACTGCTACACAGATGATGAGGCTGGGACACAAGAGCAACAGAAAAGAGAGAAGGCACCTCCTCACCAACCCCATAAACCTGTTCTTGCTGTAAGGAAAGTGATGCTGTTTTGTGAAAAAATGCAAGTTACTGAAGTTTATTCTTCAAGGTGAAAAAAGAAGCAGTAAGAACAGTATGAGGCTCAACAAAAGCCTGACTCAGGCATCAAGAGGAATATCATCATTCCATTATATGTGGGTAATTGAACCACTTCCTTTAAGCATAAGAAGTGATTCAATACATGAAGCTGAATTCTAAAACCTTGGGGTAATGTGCCAGTATGGATGAAGGAAGCAAAATATTCCCACAAAATTCTAATAACAGACATTCATTTAAAAAAAACAAAACATCAAGCTCAACTAATATTTTTGCTTTGGCTCTGTCAAGGATGAAAAATGAGGTACTTGAAACAGTAGAGGACCCAACTGTTCTTAACTTCCTTTCCCCATGAGGCAAAACACAATGAAGTCTTGCCAGGAAACCTTTTTAATATGTGATTTTTTCCATCCTTGCTTATGTACATAAACAATATTTTAGTAGCTGTCTGCGTTGCAAAGTTAAATTTATTCCAACAGTGTTTCCATGCCATTTGCAGCACAAGTAAATTCATCATTCTCCTCAGAGCCACAGTGACCTTTCTGAGGGACCCTGGCAGGGGCAGCCCTGCAGCTGTGCCAAGGTGAGGAGGGCAGCAGGGACTGGAGGGTGCCCAAAGCCAGCCCAGCCTGCCCGAGCCAGGCTCTGCCCACTCGCTGCACCAGCTGGCAGAGACAGCAGGGAGGAGGAGGAGGAGGAGGAGGAGGAGGAGAGGAGCAGCCCTCACTGCACACACAGCTCTGCAGAGCATCAGGACAAGATGAAATGAAACCCCAGCCCTACAACAAAGCACCACCGGGGTTTGACACGCCAGGGTCTTTAAATGCTCACTCAGGGAAGGGTTTTGGTTATTCCAAAAGGCACCTGCTGAATGCTTACTGCACTTTGAAGGGCTGTTCCTGGGGTTTGATGAGATTTACTTTTAGAAACAAATTCTGTCCATAATCCAAACTGAACTGGAATCAGCACAAACTGGAGTATTCAATCTAAATTTCACAACAAGAGAAAAAGCAAGGGTGAAGCAACTCGTACAGGACTGTGACATGCTCTTCCTACAGGAAGACAGCACATTTCATCATAATTTTCATCATACTATTTTAGTAACTCAGAACATTCATAAAAGTTCACATGCTAGAAGAAACTGGTTTTTATAATTTAGTGATTCTTACTAAAACGTTTGTGAGCATGAGATGAATGCCAAAAAACAACTAGAAAAAAGGATTTGGCAAACTTATTTTGGAAATAAGAGGGGCCTAGGCTGTAGAGACACAATCTGAAATTAGCAGCAAAAGGGGAAAAAGGAAACTCCTGACAGAGACTGCACTTTCCCTCAAACCAGTGCAACCATGCAGCAATTGTGCCAAATCAAAAGCTAGTTAAACAATGATGTATGTGGTAAAAGGAGACTGTTCAGCTCCAGAGTGGAAAGATGGCTCCTCTGTGAGGGATGCTCCATGCTGAACTGCTAAAAGCAGAACAGACAGCCTGTCCTTTCATCCTTCCCAACCACCTCTGCTCAGGAGTCTCCTTCTCTAAATTCCCATAATCAGAATTTAAAAATTCTGACATGAAACTAGACTTAAGGTCTCTGATATCTGCTTTGGAGCTGCAGAAACTATTAAAGACCTCAACAGGATAAAACTGACCCTTATTAAGAAGAGAAAAGCTTTTCTTTTGTAGACCTCAAAGCTGTGAATCAGGAAAAGACTAGGAAGAAAATTCCTGTAGAAGACTCAAGCTAACCTCAAAAGATTTCTCTCCCCCTCTACAAGGAGAGAAGTTTGGTCTTCTGACATCGACAGAGCTTGTGAGCTCTCAAGTAAGGTTACAGAGAGGGAATGATTTCATTGAGGAAGAGATTGGTGTTCATACATGAAGAAGCAGCTGCTGCTGCTAGCTGTGCTGGAAGGTCTCTTCCTCACTGCTTGGGAGCAAACAGAATGGTTTTCTTTACTGCAAAGCCACCAATTTTCTGCCAGAAGGACCCCGTGGCTCACAAGTCATGCTTTTTTACATATTCTTTAAAATCTGACGATTTACTCTGTACAGATAGTGATATGCTCTGCATTTCACATTTCCTATCCTGTCTAGGCTGCAAAGCCTTTGGAACAACCCACCCAAAGAGAGAGTCCTCGCCTAAACGTGCTCTTTAAAGATTTATTTCTAATTTTTTTACTGACTTATTTTCTTCAAACTGAAAAATGGGAATAAAAATAAAAGCCAAAACCTTGTGGGAGGCTTTTCTGAAATGTACTTCCAGAAGCCCTGCTGTGCTGGCTCAGCAGCTGGTTCATTTGAATTCCAGGTATGCACTATACAGGGTTTTTTGGAAATGCTGGCTTATCAGAAAAGCAATGCTCCCCTTGGATCATAAAGCTGACTTTATGGTCTTTTTGAAGACCATAAAACTGGCTCAGTTAACACATATGAATTCCTACCTAGTGTGGTAGTATCTCATTGGCACAGGCCAAGCCACACCGTTGCATCAGGATTCTTAAAGGCTTAAAGCTGCCATTCAGCTGGAAAGCTCATTTAAATAATTAACAGACCAAAGTATGCATATTGTTATGAATCATCATAAAAACAGCAAGAAAAACCTTTTTATTTAAAATTGAATTATGTTTCTTCACCATGGGGTCATTTAACTACAACTGTTTAAACAGACCAGACCATTTGGGATCCCATCCTTTCTCCACAAGGATTTTCCCTGACCCACTAGTTCTCACAGGAACCAGTCAAGGTTCCCCCAAACCTCCACTCTGAAGCAGTGAATGCACAATGCACTTCTCTGATGCTGGAATGTTTTCTCTCTGGCCTGGTGCCCAGTCCCAGCACATCAGAGGAAGGATTGTGCCTGGTTCTGACAGCACACCAGGACTCACCACTCCTCCCGCCCCAGGAGCGGCACAAGCACGGCACAATAGAAGCTCGTGACACGTGCTGCTTATGGGAGAGAAATATACTTGCAGAGGAAAGCTGTCCTGCTAAGGCAGTGTGAATACTAGAGCTGGGCTGACTGAGCTGCCTGAGCTCACTGTCTGGGCAAAAAAAAGTATCATGAACATTCTTTTTCTCACCTAAAAAACCAGGGAAGGTAACAAACACTGAGACCTACACATGTAGCCTGGTGCTCAGCATCACAGAACAGCACGACATTAGAATCTGATCAGACCACACAGAAGTTTGACAGCTCCTTATATTGCCAATTAAGGTCTTGATCTTGTAATAATCTCAATTTTGAATAGATTTGTGAAGCCACATGGAGCTCAGTGATGCAGTGGGTATTTTGTCAAGTTTTTTCAAGTGACAATCTGCAGAAAATGAAGGCTGCCAGTCACATTGCCATTTGAAGAACGCAAGGTTCAGGTGATAATGTTCCTGAAACAGTGAGGGCATTAATAATGAGCTCCAGTTGTGATAGGTATATAGGTAGACAAGAGTACTCTTCTTGGATGTCTAAATATCCAGCTGATTCCTACACTGAACCTTACCAGAAATCCCAAATCATATCCCTTTTAAAAATATCTAACCTTATCACTTAGAATCCATTTCAAGTGATACAGTTGGAAGTGTGCCTCCTACAACAAAACACAGCATGGTGCTTGGGGTATTCACTCCAAACAGCAGTATTTTGCTGCTACAAAAGAAAAGAGTTTTATACAATCCTTCTGAATCACAGGCACAGAACAAGCAAGAAAAATGAAAAATGGAAGTACAGAAATATTTTCTTCCTATAAATGGGGGAAATGTCAGCCTACGTCTGATGGAGAGAGAGTGGCTATAAAAGCAGCTGAGACATTTTAAGTGGGGCCAGTGCAGAATCCCAGGGAGTTATGCATTCTCACCCAGAGGATGGTAAGGTCTGTGGGAGGACTGGCTGAACAGAACCTGTATCCTCCAGTGCAGCCTAGTGAGCCAGCACATCTCACTCAGAGCACTTTGGAAATTTCCAGTGAATTCTTTGCTGAAACATCTACCCATTTTCCTGACACTCTTCACCTATTTCCTTGCAAACCCATTGAAAGGAAGGGGTCCACTGCCCTGACACCATGAGGTTCATGCCCAAACACTGAGATCAGAAATGGGTTTGGAAAGAGTACAGAATGTTGAGATGATAAAATTTCCAAAAATTGGAAGCCATGCTTTAACCATTTATTGCTCATTTAGCAGTTGTGGCCTTACCAAGCAGATGGCAGATTGCCTGAGAGTTTTCATTTTGCTCATTTAAGTGAAGATGAAAGCTGGTCTATCTCACCTGGGAGAGGCAGTGGCACATCTCAGCTGGGAGAGGCAGCAGCACTGCCGGCTTCAATGAGCCATCCTGTGTGCTCTGACATTGGTGCCATGGGTAACTTTGTCCATGACTCTGAGCTAGCAAAAGCACCAGGCAGGAGGGACAAGGGTGCAGCAGTCATCTCCTGTCTGCAATTGAACTTTGTGATGCCTGCAGGGCAGCTGCAGTGGCAGGTCCTGCTCTTGGCAGCACTACTTTTGGGCAGAAGTGAACTACTTCCCAGGAGCTGCTGGAGCTGATCCTCCCTACTCACTGGAGAAAGGAGCTGAGAGGACTCAGTATTTGGAGAACATACTGCCTACAGCTCCAATATGAACTGAGGGGGCTTGCACTGAAATAATTAGTGAAGTTTGAGTGAATTACAGCAAATTCTCAAATGATTGGAGCTACTTAACACCTGTATATCGTGCTCCACTTTTTTTTGTTGTTGTTTTCAGAAAGAGAATAAAAAACAACCCAGAGGGAGAAACAGGTAACTAAATAAATAGGATACACAAATTAAAAAAAGAAAATTTGCACAGATGAGCTTCAGATGACAATGAGCTTCAGTACCACTGATAGTCAATAATGAGAAAAAGGAGGGGGAAGCCTGGAGGAACAATTTCTTTTGCTCTGTCCCCAGTACATTAAGGTCCAGATAAATGCATGGCCTGAAATATTGATGACATGAAGGCTCAAAAATGACGGGGCATTTTTGAGAAAGAGAAATGACGATGTCATTCTTTAACATGAGCAACTCTGCTATTACAAGGTGTTTTGGAGGTAAATTTTAAAGATCTCACTGAAATAGAAGAAAGGGAGATGCTACAC
Source organism: Fringilla coelebs (assembly GCF_963513975.1). Taxonomy (NCBI): domain Eukaryota; kingdom Metazoa; phylum Chordata; class Aves; order Passeriformes; family Fringillidae; genus Fringilla; species Fringilla coelebs. The sequence goes on from NC_140028.1 coordinate 130,568,003, forward strand.
CAATGAAACATGGACAATCAACTATGCTAGTTATCAGAGAGAAAAATCAGCCTCTCAACATTGTAAGCACAGCAGATCTCTGGGGCTATGTGAGGAATGTAGATGAGCAACACAATGTTATCATTAAGCTATTTAAAAAGCCACAAAAGCAACAAAACCATGAGAACATTAGCAAGGAGAAGATACTATAAAGCAGAAGTGGTAGGAAGCTGCACCAAAAGTAGATGAGTGAAGCCAAATGAAGAGATGACTTTAGTAGCAAACAGGTGTTTCACTACCCTTAGTTTTCAGCTACATTCACTGGTCTGAAATTTTTTTATGGAATATGTTATTGCAGAGTTTTCATGAAAAGACCAATTAAACAAAAGATTATTTTCCCTGGGTACAGTTTGAACTGCTTTGAACTGCTGAGCAGCTGATAAAGTGATATGATGCAGTGAGGTCAGCAGGGCCTCATCCCAACCCCTCCCTTTGCAAGAGGAAGGAGGAATACTAACAGACTGTAATGAGCTGGCTCAGCAGCATGGCAATGTCATCAACCACATCCCTCACTCATCAGACCAGAGCAGATTATACCAAAATGCACAGCACCTCCAACATCTACATTATTAAGGTCTCTTTTTAAGTAATTAGGGCAATATGTTTTATGGATGCACACCAAGATGAGACAAGAAGGATACTTAAAGGATTGATAAAATCCTTGGCTGCTTTTCCTCTGATTTTCATGAAGGGCCAGTTCAGAGATACAAAATTTATGTACTTTTGTTTCTCTTATGAGAACAGCACAATTACCAGCTATTGTAATACAATCACATTCAGGATACATAGGTTAAAAATGGAAATACAGTCTGTTCTAAGATGAAAATGAGTTATAATTCAAATAACACCATTTTGAAAAAGAAGTAGATTTAGAATATTTAAAAATATCTGTGAAAGGAAGTAGGCATTATTCTAAAGTAATAAATCACTCTTTAAAATGTAATAAAGTTTAATCAAATTGAAATTTTACAAAGTCAACTGATTTTTCACCTATCAAAAGATACAGAAGTCCAACTGCAATCTTCCTGTTTTCTAAGTCAGATGCTAAAAATCTTCTTTGATTTGTACTCATCAGGGTAATCGTATTTATGTGAGAACATACCTGCTGTAGCACACTACATTCTCTGCCAAGTATTTACCTTGGGCTGTTTTGCTCCAACACCAACAGGTTTGAGAGTTTGCACTGCAGCCATTTGGGTCCTATTCTGCCCTGAGAAAGCCCTGTGAAGAATTCTCACTATGGTGTCACAAAATATATTGTTAGCTTTCTGTGATGTACTTGGAAACAGACCTCAGCTGCCAGAAATACAGCTACACAGTGATATACATGCACACTCTAAAGACAAACAGCAAACACAGAACATTTTTCTTCCTGCAACTGACAGCTGGAGAATCCTGCTCTGCTTTAGCCTCTAAGTCACTTTAAACTGGGAGCTTAGAAGACTGTGGAAGGAAGAACCAAAGCAAAAGAATAAAACATAGTACTGCATAGCTCATAACCTGCTCTGTTTATTTCACACTCAGTTGAGAATACCTATTGCATTAAGATCCTAGTCAGGTAATTCTCAGTATCTTATGAAGACTTTATTTTTTTTTTTTAACATTTTCTTATGTAGCAGAATGCATTTCATTTCCCTTTCTTTTCTCTTCTCCTACTTATTAACACTGATTTTGTCAGTAGGATTTTTCTTTTCTCAGTGCAAGTCTCCTAAGAAATGGCAACACACAAACAGTGGACACACAGAAATTGTGTGACAGCATTTTCACGTGTACAATTAAAACTTGGATGAGGTTATAAAAAATTTTCAGCATATGAAAATTTTATGCCTAAGTTATTCAACCATAGCCATTTAATGAACTAGAAAAGCAGCTATCCTAATCAAGGTGTATTAATGTTTGCCCCTCAAAAACTTGAAGCCTTCTGAAATCACAAAGTTTATCTCAAAATTTACCTTTAGCTCACTATGGATCAGCAACTTGTGAAAATGATAGTTCAAGACAATCTTATGGCAAATGCTCAGCATCTTGCTAAATTAATACCTAGTCTAGGGCACTGATTATGGAAACACTGAAATAGATAATAAAGCCTAACTTCATTCAAATTAGGCTTACTGCAATGGTACTTCAAAGCCTCTTCATGGGCTGAAGGGGCAGTTTCCCCCAGACACAATGACAGAGAGAGCTATTTACTTTTAGTAGTTCTAAGGAGGACAGAAGAAATTGACTATTATTCTTGAAGTCTTTAAAGAAACATGTGTAACCAGGCAAGACATATCAATCTTAGATTCTCATAACCCATCTCCAAAATCATCATCTAAAACAGTCTCACATTGATTTTTAGACATTTTTAACCTTAAGGATGTTTTAACTTTTGCTACAGATCTTAAACAACAATTTTGGCCATCAAGATGCTATACAGAAAACTCACTTTTGAAAAGCAATGTGCAATTCAGACACAAGTGAAAGGAGAAAGGGAAAAGGGAAGATTCAAGTGCAATGACCATTGTTTCTTTACTTATGAAAGAAAAAGCAATGTGACAATTTGATGCCTGATAATTTATTATCTCTTCTAACAAATAAAGCCAGCATACCAGGGTAAGTTTTTTGCAACGTGTTGGTGTTTTTTATAGTACTATATTATCTTGTAGAATAAAATTTTTGATAGCAAACCAACACTTCTGCTCAGAACGGGCTTCAGCTCCCACAAATGCACAAAGTGCTTGCAACTGTTTTTCTGTTCAGTGTCACCTGCATGCAGAAATGTTTGCACTTACAGCTCCATAACACATGTGGACACAAGGTGCACAAAGAGGGATTTTACATGGCAAAGATGATATTTCTGTGGTGTAAGGGGCCAAGAAGGAAGGGGCCTGCAAAGATGTAAATCAGTGAACTGATTTACACCAGGTACTGATTTGCACCAGCTGAGTCTCATCACATTTTTTTTCAATGTATTGTCTGTAAACACCCTCTCAAAGGCTAGAGGCAAGTCTGGAAAAGAAACAATGCTTCCTTATAATTATAGCCCATTTCTCATTCAGCAACTGAAATATGGCAGAAGCTAAACATTCTGATTCCAAAGAAAACCACAAAGCCATTGTTTTCCACTGAACCATGTCTTAATTTGTTTTCTTTTTCTGATAGCCAATTACCCCTCATGTTTTTCACTACCAAGATGATGATAACCCACACTCTTGCAATGCCAGCCCGGCCACGCTCAGGGTTTTGCTCAGGATTAGCAGGCTGGACAGGAACATCTTGCAGGCAGATGACACCTATGTGCATGAGGTTGTGTGACTAGCTGGCCTGTCAGCCAACCCTCAAAGCAAAAAGATGGGGTTACACATTAATTTATTGTTTCCTCTTCTTCTCTTCCCTCCTGCTGCCAGCTGGTAGCTCCCCTGGAAAGTGTCCACAAGACACTGGCAGGTGTTTTGCGACTTTAAACATGGATAAATATGAGACTGAGTGCCCCAATTTCTAAAAGAAATGTCAGCAGAGTGTGAGATATATACTTTTTAAAGCCTCCTTTCCTAACACACATAGGCAATACTCCTCTAGAAATTGTCCTACATTTTTACAAGATTGTTGTTTTTAAGTCCTAGGCCAAGTTTGTTTTCCCAGTACCATTTGGGTTTAATGGTTTAAGGCAAAGAACAGCACACACTTGATACTCAGACATGGTGAGGATGGAAGCTCTTCATAAAGAGTGAATGCAAATTAGCATCATTTACCTTGTGCCCTGTTATATGGGAAAAAGTCTACTCAGAGAGTAATACACAAAACAATATAGTGCAGTCAGAGATCAAAAATTGAGCTGAAACTCCATAAAAATAAATTTGAAATATTACCAGAATGCTTTACAAAGCATGAACACATAGAAGAATTACTTTGTTTTTTCAAGTTCTTTTCAAAGGTTAATTTCACTCATACTTGCCTAGTTTAGAATTACTTTCATTTGAAGTTTGGCATAAGACAAAGCCCAGAGAGGAACCTTGTAAAAGTGGTATCAGTGCAAAACCTGCAGGCAAGTACAGTAAAATACTGAGTAGGTGCTAACAGCTTCAAAGAGAAGACCCACAAATAGAGAAGCTTGCTATTTATGTAATTAATTTTCAGTGGTGCTGAAAAGAAGTAAAATATTTTGCATATTGTTGTTACAAAGCAAAGGAGAGGTAGATTTACTAGCAGGATTGCACTTCTCTACTTATTGTGTTATAGAAGACAGAACACAGCAGCAGGTTTCTAATTAATTTGTTTCAAAACCCCCCTCATTTTCCTCATGAAGTCATTGGTGGGGAGCAAAAAAAAGGATACGGGAGGAAAACACAAACTTTGCCCTCTAAGCAAGAACAATATTACATTTCTATTACAATAGATTCATCCAACCAGAAGACTAGATGGCACCAGAGACACTATGCCTACACAAAATAAATTTCAGCCCACATCCAGCCTCACAATCACATGTATTCCATCAGAGATGAATGACCTGTGTTTCAGAGCCAGACAATTTACTGAGTGAAAGAAAAATGTATTTTAAATAATGAAACGGGAAAAAAAAGACCAATAAATTTGACTAAGTACCTGATTACATAGATGAACTTGAAAATCCAATGGTTTAAAGTGAGTCTCCCTTGGGTTTAGCATTGCTCACTTCCCAAAAGATGCTAGTAACACAATGTACCAGAAAGCACATTTTCTTTGGGTCCATCATAAGCTTAAAAACTCTCAAAAAGTATTATCCCAGGCTTCAGAGGATGTCAGTGACATGAAGCAAACCTTCAGATACAGAACTACAGGGAGAGAGATTTGCAGCTTCAGAAATGTCTGTTAACATCAGATGTGGAGGAGACACTACTAGCCTGCATTACAAGACACTTCAGGCTTGTAGTCATGTACCACAAGTATGTGTGCAAATATGTAAAAAAAATAATATTGCTAGCCTTTAAAATCATCAATAATGGGAGAAACGCTTCCATTCCCATTGAAATTAAAATGTCATTTTCCACAGCTATCTGAAATGGCAAACTCTTGTGTTTTGCTGCACAGCTCCATGTGGAAAGCTGTCGTTTCCCTTTGGCAGATCAGGCTGCTGGGCTCAAAGCATACTGTTCCCTTTTAATTACTTCTTACTACCCTGTGCTATGGTACCCAACAGAGCAACAGCATCCAATATCAGAGAGGAGCCCTCAGCTTGTTCAATATGTGTGTCAGGAAATACAGAAGCTTCTGGCTGCCACTTCCCACTCCTGCTGTGACACCCTACCTGCAGGGTGATGCTGCTGTGGTGCACATGCTTCCCACAACCATGTTGGCAGAGAGAATGCCCATTTTTCAGACAAACCTTTAAATGCCATTGTCCTGCCTGTGCAGAGAGATACAAAGTACCAGGAGAACTCTCTGTACATTATTCTTGCAGTGAAATCTAATTTGCAGTGTAGTGGCACCAAGGCTAAAGTTCAGGCAATGCACAGGTTATTCCCTTATGGGGAAGGCTTCAGAGCCTGGGAGAAAAATTCACTTTGATCAATTGTGGCTCTCAGAAAGCTCACGTAAGACAGAAAAGACAGAAATACCTTCCCACTTAAAAAAAAATAAATCTCTGCCAAAAAAAATTTAGCTAACACTAGAGATTCAACTCTGGTCTGTTTTGAATCTGTTAAGAACAGCAAGTATAAAAGCACATGCTTATATAAAAATCAGAGCTGTAACCAAGTTGCTATCTCCAGCGTGGCATGCACAAGCATACTGCAGGCTGCTCAGTGTAATCAGCTTTAACACTCAACTAATTCATACTGATCATCACCAGATCCAAGGAGCTGTCAATTTTTCCATGGTACGGGGCTAGCTTGAAGGCATTTGGTGCAGCTTGAACATCTAGACGTAATTAAATTTTATATTTACGATGGCACATTCTTCTTGATGTGAAAACTTCAAAGTGTGCATATAGAGATATGTATACTAACAAATGATGAACAGGAATAAACTACTGATAAAGATCTTAGCTATTCCTTATCAGAAGCCAAATGCTATTTCCCAATTTTGTGTAATTTTATTTTGAATCAACAGATTGCCTCACATATTTTTCCTATTCTCGTGATTTTACTGCTCCATGTGCACTTGATCAAAGTTTCATCCCGTCTTGTGCACGTATTGCAAGACTAAATAGAAATGCTAAGATTACCACTTCATGTCTTCAGTCCATCAGACTTAGCACCTTGCAACAAAAACCCAAGCTGCTTGTCTCAGAAAATGGCAAAGCAGAAAGTTTGCTGGAAATGATGATGACACATCATTTAATACTTTGAGGCAAGAGACTTGTTAGCTCCTACAGGCTGTAATTACAAAAACCAGCAACAGAGCAAAAGGAAACGGCCTCAAGCAGAGCCCAGGGAGGTTCAGGCCGGACATCAGCAAGAATTTTTTCACTGCAATTGTTGTCAAGCATTGGAACTGGCTATCCAGGGAGGTGGTGGAGTTACCATCCCTGGAAGAGTTCAGGAAATGACTGGACATGGCATTTAATACTTTCATTTAGTTGACAAGGTGGTATTCAGTCAAAGGTTAGACTCAACCTTAATGATTTTATGATTTAATTCTATGATACTACACTTTCCTCTCTTATTTTCTATGATGCATTTCAATCCAGAAAATAACCCCAGTTTCAACATGCAGGAAAAAAGCAGGAGCGAAAATGTAATTGTATACTGATTAAAGCAAAACACGTCTGTGCTAAGGCCCTTTATTCACTGTTAAACCTCTTTTTAAAAAGCAACCTACTCACACGTGCGAGTCCCATTTGGTAAGCACAGTGTTTTTAAAAGAGCTTATCAACACTTTTAATTTTAGGCAGAAAAAAGAATTTGTATTATCAGATCCAAAGTGTAACAATAACAACTTGCAGCTGCTTATTCATCAACATCTCCAAGTTCTGGTCTAATTCTGAGAACAGATCCTGTGTATAAACCCTTGCTATTTTACTGGGGCCTGTGGTTGTAATAGAACCTGAGTACGCTTATTAAAAACAGCTGCTGTAACAGAAATAGAGAATCAGGGTATATTACCATTTAAAAACCCCCAAATTGAATCAATAGAAGTCAGGAGAGACAAGCTTAAAGAGAAAAGTCCTTAAACAAAACTGAAAGATCAGCCACTGTTCTCAATCTACTATACACAATCACTTAATTAAGCTGTTACGAAATGTAAATAAACACCATTCATAATGAGGAAGAAACATATGTGGTGTGTTGTGTTGCATCTATTTTTTGCCATGTAGGTATGTGAAGAAGCCAGCAGTAGAGATACACAAAAAAATTTAGACAATCTCTCTGACTTCAACTTGATAATTGCTAAAACAACGTACATAAAATGTATTTTAATTTCATTTACATAATAATGGCCACTAAGCAATAGGAAATCAAACAGCCATTTAAGATTTTTAAACTGTTATTCATGTTAAATTTCATTCACTTTTCTTGGCTACTATTCCTTACATTTTTCCAGTTTCCTACTACAACGTAACCAATTCCCTAAGAGGTGCAAGCTGGCTCCTTACACACTAAGGACATGTAGCTGTGACCAAGATTAATGCTCCTTTTGTTCCAAGTCATGTACAAGGTGTGAACAAAGGAATTACTGGATCAGAGTGAAGGTGGACTGTACCCTCCACCATGCTCAGAAGAGACCTCTCTGTCAAAAGAAAACTGCCATTGGTGGATGCTGAAAACATGAGCTATGGGAACTCTCTCTGCAAAAGTCTTTTTTTGGCTGATGTGTTTCTTTCACAGCTGTGTAAGTGCTCACTGTGTGGGAGTCAATCATATTGGTTATCTGGTAAAACAACCTGATTCATTTTGTCCTTCAGTGCTATTAACTACCCTACTATATATGATTCACAGGAGAATTCCTGAATTTAATCCCTCTGTTCAAATACAAAACCAAACAAGAATAATCCTCTGGTTTATAACTTTTAAATAGATAACTTAAAGCCTTAATGATGCTTAGAGTACATTAGGAATGCACCCACTGAAGCCATTTAGCTAATGATAACTAGATACTACCATTAGAAAGCCTAATTAATTGGGATTTAAAATTAACTCTGATTTACCATGGACCATAAAACATCCAGACCAAAATTTTATCTATTTACTTGATGGTTTGCAAAATAACAAATGAAAGAAAGAGTATCAATAAATTATCACTTATTATTTCAACACTGTTCTCAGTATTTGCAACTGCAGTTTAAAAACAAAATTTAAAATAATTGGCAAACCTCAAAATTAATCCTAGATTGCATTTATCTTGGCATTTTATACATGCAAATAGTTGTGAGGATAGAAAAAAAAAATTAAAGCATACAAAAGGTTTACAGAAGGCATACAAAAGTAGATATGATATGATACACCCATCACTATCACTTTTTGCATTATACACCCATCACTATCACTTTTTGCATTATATCTTACAATCTCATACAATAAATTGCAAAACAAGGCCCCACTAAATGAAGAACCTGATTTCTGCTGTTACAAGTGCCCTCAATTTCAACAGCAAAAACAGTCAGTAAGATTCTACTGCAATAAATGAGATGAAGCCCCAAGGAGGAATTAATTCTTTCAAAATTTCATGTTCTATAAATAAGGAGAAAAATTCAAATTAATAAATGAAAAGCACAATTAGTTTAAAAAACAAAAGCCAGAAACTGGCTCAGAAGTTGCCAGCTTAAAATACACAAGCTGGCAAACAAACAAAGCAACGAGACACGTCACAGGAACTGCTCAGAACTGCTGTTCCCAGTCCATGCTGCAGCATAGCTGTGCTTTCACAGCACAGAATTTTCAGGGTATTAGCTAACAGGGCAGAAAAACCAAATAGTTTTCAGAAAATTAGTTATATTTATATCACAATCAAGTAAGGCCTTGTTTTAGAGAGATACTTTTTATGAGTCATTCCAAAAAGCATTTGCTGAATTCCCTGATGTCCCCAAAAAAAGAGATAGAGTGCAAGCAAGGCTGAATAAAGTGAAGAATGTAAATTTTTTAAACATATTATGAAAGACTTTCTTCCTCTCCCCATGGACCAAGAAAGAATACCAAATAGATACTCTGCATTTGAAATAAATGACAACTGACAAAATAACCTTTGAAAGCAAGGGTAAGCTCATGTTTCCCTCCTAAATTTATGGTCAGAAGCAAGGCAGAGATTGACATGTTAGGGTAAGTGCTGTTCCTGAGATACTTTCCCTGATGACCACCCTGCAGTGCCTTCCCTGAACAAACCCACTGCACAACAAAGCACAGCTCCCAGCAGGGCATAGAGTGGATATAAACCTTTATCAGAGTCAAGAAAAGTTGTTCCTGAACATTTTGTTAGGGTCAAACCCTTTTGTCATGCTCTGGACAAACACAACAGAAGAAAGAGCAAATGAAAATAAAATCCCAAGCAAACAAAGAAAATCACAACCCTGCGTAGAAAAATGTATAAATTATCATTAGTCTTGAGACAAATTACCTTTTATTTCACTGCCAATGTACATGTTCATCAGTGCCTTTGAGCAACCCACAGGAAGGCCCTAACCAGGCTGCAGAAGCAGTAGTCAAGGACCCCTGCTGAATCTGAATATAAGCAGGATTTCCAAATTCCTATTCTGTTTCTCACCTACTTCCTATCTTGCTTTTCCTTTATACATCTATATAACAAAAAATACTTGTCATTAACACTACAACATTAGTAGAAGATCAATAAACCCATGCAGAGCTGTCCTCTGCAAAGTGAGGATGACAAACTGTCTGGATTTCCATTACCTTACATTTGGAAAGCTCTTCCACAATTGCATGAACCTCTTTGTTTAAAAAAACAAAAAAAAATTGGGTGAAAAAATTATAAACAGAACTTTTCACACAAAATATATCAAGTAAACTGTATCTAGCCTGTGGACCGGGCTTCTGACCCTCTACTCTATCAGCAATTTAATTCCTAACACAAAGAAATATGTGAACATTTATTGATTGATACTTTGTAATCTTACTTCATCAATAAAGAACTCACCAGAAATATCCTTTCAAGCTGATCTTGAATGTCTTTCATTCCTGGAAAAGCAGCGACCCCTTGAATCATTTCTACAAAGATACAACCCACTCCCCTACAGAAGGAAAAAAAAAAAAGGCAAGGTTAGAAAGATTTTTTAGAGACCAAAAAGCCAACAACAATGCTTTTGTATCCTTTACCAGCATTTAAATAAATTTTTTTTAATTGGTGCCAGGTGGAAGGACAGATATGCATTTGCTAAAACCAGTGCATACAAATGAACACTTCTCAGGTGTTTGAAGAGAGGTGTTGAGGTAGCAGGAATATGGTTGGTGAGTGTTGAGGCACAGCTGCTGATTTCTATATTAGTGCTTCCCAAGCAGAATAGTCATGCTCCTAAAGAAACTCTGGAGATGTGAGAATGGCAGTAAGAGCATCCTTGGGAGAAGCTGAACGGGGACAGACCAAGGACATGGAAGCACACTTAGCATAGGAGGAGGATAATCTGGGAAAAGGTGAGTAAAAAGGAAAAGGGCACGTGGCTGCTCACAGGTACTGAACTTAACTACCACCCAAATGCTTGGATGTACTTGCTTGGATTTCCTTCTCCCCTCTTCCAACGTAACTGAAGGAAGCTCAAAGCCCACGGCTGCTGACCCCATTCCCCAGAAGCTCTGGCTGAGAGGTCCTGCAATGGGCTGAGGGGTCCTGCATGGTCCTCCACGGGCTCCCTCCTCTCCCCATAGCAGCCACCTCCTAAATTTACAGCTCCTGTCCTTGGTTTCCCACACAACCTACTTCACACGAGTCCCCCTCATCCCACTGAGCTCAGCCAGTGGCAGAGGTATTGGGAAATCAGACAGTAAAAATATCTGAGGCACACTAACTACAACACAAAGAATGCATTCTTAAAGGTTGAGGAAAGCTCCTGTGACTCCATCTCAAATTCCAGATAAACTGTGAACTTCCTGCATCTCAAAAGGAAAGCAAATTACAAACTTGCACTTGTATCTTTTGCAGATGAAAACAGCTCAAGAGTTGCTTGTTCCCTCAGCAAAAATAATTTTAAGAGAAAACTTCCCTTTTAGCTATCAATAGGATGCAGAATTTGATTATATACTTCAACTTCTTCAATTGCATTTTTCTGCATACATTTTTCTACAACTTTCATATGCAAACACCCACGTATGCTGTACAACCACGTCTGTGCAACCACACAAAAACACTCTTCACTCAAAGTAATAATATGTTTAAATTCCCAAAACATATATCAAAATGAACTAGGAATTTGCAACACTAACTACAGTACCACCTCCCCCTAAAATTGAGAGTTTTGTTTCTGTATCAGAAAAATCCCAGCAATAACCTCTAATTTAACTTTGTTTTTAGAAGTAAATTATTTGGAATGTAGTAATTACATACTTTTTCATTGCTTATGCATCATGATGATGCATTCAGAAAGCAGCATTTAATTTTAGGATTTGTGTGCATATATTGGTGAGGAAGTGGTTCTGGAATAAAACAACTTAATGAAAACAGGTTGTGTATTTTCAATAAGATTGGAGCTGAGTACTTACAGATAGCACTTAACTAAAAGTATCAGTAAATAATCTGTGCTTTACTCAGGCTTGGACAAATACCCAATGATGAAACAATTTTACATTCTAGGACAATGAGGGTTGATAGTCAAATTTTTGAAGAAGAAAATTAAATATACATCACCATTTTCTTATTCTACCACCCAGAGCTTAGATATACTAAGTAAAGCTTCTCATGGCATAGAAAAGTGGAAAAAAACTTTAAGAAAGCACAGTTGCTGGCAAATTTTAGAATAAATCAGGTGTTTATAAAAGAGAGGTTAAAATTTATGTTCCATATGCTTCTGCTGGTTACTAAATGAACTGAATTGATTAAACTGCCATTCATCATTTAGTCTGGTTAGTGCTTCATTAGGCACAGATAGGCACAATATATCTTTGTCAAATGCTTATAAACAGTACCAGCATCTCAAGCAAGGAAAAATTCAAGATTTTACCCAGGAGCCATTTATTCAAAATGAGCAATAAAACAATTGAACTTAGACTAAAGAAAAGAGGATCACAGTTCTATTCTTGCAACCAGAAAACAGGCATTTGATTAAACCAGCATATCACTTGAGAGCATACACAAATCTGCAGAGAATCTTCATCTAGCTGTTTGAACAGAAATGTTGTAAGGACGGCGGGAAGATTTTGCCAAATCTTGTATTGTTTTACATTATTTATAAATTTGTCCATTTTTACTGGTTCTGACACAAGTATAAGCAAAAAAAAAAAAAAAAAGAAAAAGGAGAAAGAAAACAAGTAAGAACAGCAAGCAAAACTGATGAAAAATTTCCTGCTTGGAAAGAAGAATCCTATTATATATATCCTATTTCCTATTATATGTCTTGGACTCTTGTGCAGCCTAGAATTCCATTTAATGACAAACTGAAATAAAAGAGTACTGGAGTTAAACAAACACCTAACACAAAAATCAAAAGGGTGTTATAACCAATGAGGAGAGAAATTATAAGCATCCTTCAAGATTTGAGCTGGAAGACTGCTGTTCTCTTCAGCCCACTTGAAAATTAAGGGTTATGATTGGTTTCAAGGGCTATAGTGTTCAGTACATTGATGAGTACGAAAATAGAAAGAGAAGTTTAAATTAATACTAAAAAAAAAGGAAAATATTAATATGGAAAAAGTATGGCATTGAACTAGGAAAGACCCAGAAAGCCATAACAGCACATAAAGGCTTGAAGAAAGCTGGATGGTATATTAGATGTCATAGTACAATTGGTGAATTTTGGTATCACAGTAAGTAAAAACTTGAGTCTGTAATAGGATCCCTGCATTGCAAACTCTAAGTGCACACACTGCATATGAGAAAATAAATAACACCTCTACAAGGCTTTGAAATTTTGTCTTGTTTTTGTAGACCTCACAAACTTTTAAACAGTTTAGAGATGTTTTTGAACAAAGCAAAAACTATTATAATGTCAGAAAAACTGGGTTTTGAGGGGAAAAAAAGTTAAGAAAATTATGTCATCCTTGGCTACAAGAAAACCCAAGAGACAAGGGAGAATGTGATGACTCTGTATTTAAAATTATGCAAAACAAAGGTCAGGGAAGAACTAATTAGGATTTTAATGGTTCCCAGAATGGTAGGTAGATCCAAAATAGTATAACTAAAAATAGCAGAATGCTTTTAGGAAATAGAAATTTTAGGGTGGGTGTTAGGGAAATACAATTAATAATTGTGCTATATCCCAGTCTCTCAATGGACTCGAAGCCTGGTTACAGTCATGTAAAACTAGACAAGCTGAACTACTTAAGACTGTTCTTCAGGAAACAGACTTGCATTAACAGTGGAGTGGACAGGATGAGCTCATACACCAGTCCCAGCTCTAGTTTCAATGGCACAAAGATTACTTCTTAAAATATGAAATAGAGGCTTTAAGGTGCGTGCATCTCCAAGGGCATGTTATTTAGGTAAATTTGTGCTAGTTCAGCATGCAGTGACATTTTCAGGAAGCACATATAAATAATTTTTGACAAAAGAACATTACCTCAACATTTTGGTGTATTCAGTTTGGATTTTCCTACTCTCCTTATAGGACTTCTGAGTTTGGATAAATAAGCCAAACACTGCAATTTTGTTCAGAGATCTTTCCAATGCAATGGCACAGGATAAACTTGCAAAGTAAAAGTGACAGCCATATAATGCTGAAATGGGTGGTTTACTCTCTGATGACAAAAAGCATGACTAAACCTATTGATATATTGATGAGACCATACATGGCCATGCCACCTAATACTGCTCTTCTATTGTCCTGCCTAATTTCCTGGGACTCTGGCTGTCACTGTACAGCCGTATACAGCGTAAGAGTTACTAGCACAGCTGAATGGCTTCTCTTGCATTGAAATTACACAGTAAATGAGCCTGTAAAAATGAAGTTGAACACCTCAGGAACCTTCTTTTTTTGTTGTTTTGGTGGCTTTTTTTTTTTCTGCACAACTTTTATAATTCAGAAGGGTATTCCCTTAAAATTAACTTGCTGGTGGATTGGTTTTATGTGTTTTGCTTAGGGATTCACATTCCTGTCTCTGAGTCACAAAGATCCTTATTGCTACAAGAATCTCTAGTGTGTCTGTACTGGAATACTGTAAAACAAACAAAAAGAAACATAACAGCTTTGGTAAGGCACAATATATAAGGGATGGTTCCTTCAGTTAATATTATAACTTTTCTTGATGGAGCCATAAAAGAAAGTATAGACACACACCAGAAAGAGGAGCTGTTTCCAAACCAAGTTTTAGTTAATCAAGCATACAGAAATCCTATATTCTATAGGATTTAAATCTAGTATATAGAAACCCTATATTCTTACTATATATGTTTTAAAGTGTTGAATATTCTGCTTTGTAGCAGGCTCAATGCAGGTGATAATATTCAGCATGATCTTTGCAGTGAAAACCTATGCTGGGTCTTCAAATAATTGTTTTAATCTAGTCATTAAGCCTGTTTTCTGTGTGCAGGGTTTGGCTTCAGAGGTAGAAGGCATTTTATGAAAGCCAAGTAATTCCTTTCAGTAATCCCTGGTGAGATTTCTGAAATTCAAAGGAACAACAGAGTTTTCATTTAAGCTTCCCAAACTACACATTGTTTGCAATGCTAAATATATTAGAATTAAAAAGCAAACAGACAAACAAATAAAAAACAAACAAAACCCCACAAAATCTACATACACTCCTCTTCAAAATCCTGCTGCTTTACTTTTTTATGGATTTGTCACCAATAGGATTGGTGCAATACTGTAGCATCTTCCGTAAAATCCCAATAACATACATGTTGTAAAGGCAAAGAGATTGTTATATTGTCTGATTTATTTGGGGAAAAAGGTCATGTTTCTTTATCATCCATCTTATGAACACAATGATGAAAACAAATTTGGGGGGAAAGGAATGTAAAGTAAGGGACTCTTTTCTGCTTAACTGACAAAAGTCTGATTTATTTCTACAGGGACAGACTGCTGGCATACCCACAAAAGCTGAAGCTGGTTGGAATTTGTCTTTCATGAACATGCCTGTTCATGTTGGTTGGAATTTGTCTCTCTTTGATATACAAGAAATAACATCTAATGGATGATACAGTCTGATAAAAATACAGTGGCAATAAGGCAAACAGAAGTTGTCACACCAGCAGTAATGAGTGAACCAAAATTTTCCTTTCATGATGAAAAACATTAACATTTGTGCAGGAAGCACATGCAATGAATGAAAAGTAATTTACTTGACAACTCAAGGTATTTCTTTACAGTCAGACTTGAAGTAATTGGAATTACAAGAGAATAGAGTGGTCATGTTCTTGCATGTGTCACTGAATACCTAGAAATAAAAGCTCCAGCCTTTTTTTTGCTTTGTAGCAATACTCAGTTTCTATATTAAGAAATACTATATTCATGATGGATTAAAATGCACATGATCTCTTCCTGTGAGACTCTATTGGACTCACTCATTCTATAAAAGCAGAGTCAAAATAAGCTCAAGGAAATAAAATACTCCTCTTGAGCAATATTTTGCGAGGAGACACTTTCTTGTTGAAATTCCTGGTTTTCTTTTCTGCATCCAGGTACTTTTATAATGTACTCTCCTTACACACATGAAACATATTTCTAGCAATGAAAAAGTAACAGCAAATCTGATGTTGCAAATGGATAAAAGTGTTTTTCAGATTTCAGCATATCAGGAACTGAAACGTGCTTCCCATAACTACAGACCCAGACAGTTCCTCACTTCCTCACACACAGCATTTCCATGAATCTGAGCCTACAGAATTTTCCAATCAAAAGCTAATTCACCTGATAAAACTTTAGAAGAACTCAGTGACAATGAGAGAAATTTAATTAACAATACCTTTACAGTTACTGCAATACTACCCTAATACCCTAATCCTACACATTAGCATTTCTTTGGAGTGGAAATCATAACCCTGAGGAACATCAAGGGCAAAAGAGCTAATTTGCCCTATGCTGTTTTCTCTCTCAGGCCCCAAGAAGTATTTTGTCAGGGCATACTGGGACTACTGCTCTCACATTTCTCTCACTGCACAGCATTTACAAGAGACATAGGATAAAAATGCCTTTGTAATGTCCCCCGTGTAAAAACCATAATTTGGTGCATTTATGTCTAAGACAAAATCCATTTTTCTGTAATGAATGTCTTAATTAGGGTTGCAGGTCTTCATTGGTCAAATATTCATGAAAGCATGCATGCAATTATAGTGAGCACTAAAATCCACACTCTTTGCAGGCTATGTGTGAAAAGTGGTGTGTTCCCACATACCATTTATTTTTCTAATAATAGTATAGAAAAACTCCATATGAACAGGTTTCCCTAAATTAAGCTCAGATTTGAAATCATGTACAACAACCTAGATGTAACAAAGTTAAATAAGGGTGATTTAAGAAGCAATTTTGTAACATTTTACTGGCCTAGTTTTAATTTATTTCTTCTGCAATACTAAACATGGCTGATGCTAGTTAATAAAAGTGAATTTAAAATATATCCCAGCCCATAACTGCTTAGGTTATCTGTACTGTGACTCAGAGTGTATTTTTCTATAAACAAAACAACAGAATATGTTAAAAAATTGCCAGCTGTTAGCAAACACAGTTTAAAGACAGCTGCACTTCAAAATAAAATATCCCTAGTGACTTCTTGATGTAAGCAACCCAGATGTAGCAGCAGTGCATGCATTACCAGAATCAAATGGATTTAATAGCCTCTTTAAATTGCTTCATTTACTAATATTATATTCTTCCTGTAAGGAACAAATAGAATAGGTTAATTTAGGGATTTTTTCCCTATGTTTCTGTGTTACTTATATATGGGTTTTAGTAATCTATAAACCCTTTATGTGTTGAAGCCTATTTTCCTTGCATTGACTTTCAAAGGACTGTAAAATTCAAGGATTAGGACAAGTTACACCAGAGGCAATGCAAAACCATTTTCCTAGCCACTAGTAAGTCCTCATCAAGGGGGAAGAAAAAAAAAAAGCTATATCAAAGGTTATCACAACTCTTTGATGCAGTTGTGGGTAGTATAATACATTCATATAATGCTGCTGTATCAAATGCTGTCAGCAGTAAATCACAAAACCTGACACGCTGATTTCCATCACCAGCCTGACACCACTATTGCATGTACATCTTCATTAATATTATTTTAATGCCAGTGGCTATTTAAAAAAGAATGCAGGAGAATGTAACATTGCATGTGGATCATTAGCTTTTAGTTACTATTCTAATTCTCTGCACCAGCAAATGAAGTGTAAAAATAGCCTGCAGCCTCTGCCACCTGCTTCCCAGCCACTGTCCAGTGGTTAATATTTGGACTCCTTTTTCATGCAGCTGGTCCTCTACTCTGGGAGCCTCACTTTCTGTTCCTGGGGAACCACCATGAAATGTCATTTATCATGGCTATAGAAAAAGCCTTGTGACCTTACTTTTTTTTTTCTTTTCTCTAAACGGAGGAAACAGCTGTGCTTTCTACCTTAACACTATTTAAATATTTAGTGAAGTGGCTGCCTAGTTTTGTCATCATGTAGATCATCAACAACGACACAGGAGAGCACACACTATCTGCCATAAGGACATAATGCCAGTAATTGCATAAAAATGCTAATGCTACAAACACACTTTTGATAACAAATTGCCAAATTATCTTGGAAGCTGATGGTAGGCAGGTTTCTCCACGTCTCCCTTCCTCCCGCTCTGGGAAGCCACTAAATGGCTTTAATGTAATTATGGCTCAGCTCTGTACAACCATTGTGTAAGCACAGCCCCAAGGCTGCCTGGGCTCCAGCAGAGCTCGCTGTCAGATGTGCCAAGTAAGCACAAGTGACCTTAGCAGGCAGCTACACCTCTCACCATCTCTCAAACTGGAAGTGCTGTCTCAGACAAGCCAGCAAAGCATAGAAGTAAAAATCTAAAGCTCTTCTGTCACACACAGTACACATTTGCACTCATCTGATTTCTGATGTGGCAGAGGCTGAGCCCTTGCACAAATTGCTGCCACGTGAAAAAAACTGGATTACTAGGTCCCTTTTTCCTAAGCCCTTCACAGTTCCTCAGTTGGTACAGGGCAGAAAAAATATTGCAAGGGCTACAAATTGAGTACAAGAGGAATATGACATTGTTTTTCATTTGAAACAGAACACACCACCTCTGACCCCTGAGCACCTGGATTTTTTTTAGGACCCTACAAAATGCTCTGTGCAAGAGAAGATCATTTCTTGATATCATTGAAGATGTAACTATTGTGTTCTTCCCCAATACTTGACTCATTTTTGTCAGAAAACAAAATAATGACCTGGATTGCTGAAGCAGCATATAAAGTCCTTCCTTAATCTCCCCTGCTGCCCACATAATTTGAACATAAACATATTATTTTGAAAGACATGCCCAGTCTACAGGTGTAGTAACTTTTAAATGCTTTTAATTAGCTGCATGACTTAATCTTTATTACAGGAACGCCACATATTTTGATTGGACCTTCTAAATTTACTAAAATAATCATTGGATGGAATGTTAAAAGATCTATTTTTGACAAGCTATTGAACTTGGGAGAAAACCGTTTTTATTTGTAGAAAAATTTTCAGCAACAATAAAAAATGTTTTAAAATCCGTTGTTCAGTTTCACAGTGCAGTGTTTTTCAAATTGGGAAAAGTTAAAAAAATATTTTAAAGTTAAAAAAATATTGCTTTTAACTAAAAGAAAGCATTTTAAAGTGCTTTTTGAGCAGTTTGCCCTATTAAAGCATTAATATTTTTCTTTAGCAGTTTCTGTATATTCTCTGGAATTGACAAGCTGACTGTGTGTGTGCAGACACACACAAATACACGTGACTCAAGAACTGAACAAACGTAGAGGCAGCTATGAGAAGGTGAGCAGAAAGGACTGTTTATCTCTCCCAGCTATCTCCATCCTCTGAGTCTGCTGTCTTGCCTCACCCCAAGCAAGCTGAGCTCCTTGCTGAGGGTGTCTGAGGTATCACTTGGAAAAGAGGTGATTGTAGAACATCAGGAGCAGGTGGGCTGCAGAGACTGCATGCAACCTGTGAAGACACCAGGTTGAACCTGATATTTAGGAAAACAGGACGGTTTTAGGATAGATGAGAAACTGAGATGCAGAAGGAAATTATTTTAGACCTGTGAAGTGAGAATGGTCTGAGGAAAACCAGACAATTGATACAGAAGATGCTGCCTTTGCCTCTCTGGCACACTTGAGATATCACAGTGGTCACATTTGGAGTTTTCTCACTGTCCCTTTCTTACCTCTTGGTTCACCTTCCCTTAGAGCTCAGGGAACCCAGGGCCAGCAGCCAGGGCCCAATGATAATAACCACTCAGTTCAGTGTTAGATGTTCTAGTATTTATCCTCTGCAACCCTTCCACAGGAAACAATCCTGTGATTTCTAAATCATGCCCCCAGGACTCAAGATTTTCAGGAAAACCTGTTTTCACCCCATAATCTGATTTCAGCTGCAGGACCAAATACAACCTCATGTTTAGTTCCCTTCCCCAGCCAAAAAATTTTCCTGCTAGGTCTTCAGTTTTAATATTACACTGCAGCATTACCTTAAAAATATTATTCACATGCCATATGTAAACATAAGGTGCTTTTAACCTTATCTTACCTTATCTCTAGATTTTAATATAATCATAATTCTAACTTTGGTTTGCCTGTATTGAAAGATATTTCAGTGAACAGCAAAAAAATTACTGTATTTTTCTGAAAATTCCTCAGTATCATTTTTTTTCTCAAATGAATGAGTTGCAAAGGTTTAAAAAGTCAAACATGCATTAAAAAATCCAAAACCCAACCAACCAACCAACAAAATCTCAAAGCAAACAAGTGATCAAACAAAACCCAAATATATTCCAGAACATCTTCCTTTCCTTTTAAGGAAAAGGATTTTTTTCCTTGCATTTTAGAATTTGTACAGATTGCGGAGATCCTATCACCTCAAAACCTACAAAATAATTGAAGGACTTCCAGCTTAGTTTTAATAGTCAGAAAACCAAATACCTTCCTTGTTCCTTGCTCAACACAGGACTAAATGATGTAATCAAAAATGAGCAAGGTGATACATATTGTACAAATCAAACACTCCTCTGAACTTGCAAGTCTAAATAAAATCTGTAGCTTTGAAAGAAAACTATTCAACAATATTTACTGCTACCAAATATAGTAGATTAAGAACTGAGCTTTTATGCTCACAACCAGAGAATTCTGTTCTTCTCCTTGCTACAAGTGGGCATGGTGAAAGTCTATCTTTTGCACAACAAGTGTCACACCATAGCAAAGTACCACATTAAGGTGACAAAAGTCAGACTACAGTCTCTTGCAAAGCACCAGGGGCATCCTGGGCTGTGTCAGGAATAGTGTGGCCAGCAGGAGCAGGGAGGTCATTCCTCCCCTGTACTCAGCACTGGGGAGGGCACACCTGGAGTGCTGTGTCCAGCTCTGGCCCCTCAGTTTGGGAAGAACATTGAGACACTTGAGCACATCCAGAGGAGCCAAGGAGGCTGGAGAGGGGCTGGGAACACAAACCCTGTGAGGAATGACTGAGGGAGCTGGGGGTGCTCAGCCTGGAGAAAAGGAGACTCAGGGGTGACCTTATCACTCTCCACAACTCCCTGAAAGGTCACTGTGGTCAGGTGGGGGTCGGTCTCTTTCTCCAGGCAACTGACAGAATGAGGGGACAGTCTCAAGCTGCATCAAGGGAAATACAGGTCGGATATTAGGAAAAAGTTTTTCACAGAAAGAGTCATAAAGCATTGGAATTGTCTGCCCAGGGAGGTGGTGGAGTCACCATCCCTGGGTGTGTTTAAAAGAAGACTGGATGTGGCACTCGATGCCATGCTTTAGTTGAGGTGTTAGGGTATGGGTTGGACTCGATGGTGTTTAAGGTCTCTTCCAACCTAGTGATTCTGTGAATTGTGTGTCAGCAGCTGGTAGCAGCTGCCAGGCAGTGGGGCATCAGGAGGGGATTCCTTCAGGGAAATACTGCATGAATCACACAAACGTTTTCCAACCTGTACCAACAATCCCACTACATACTTGATTTACATGCCTAGAAAAACCAAGAGCTAAAGCTCTTACATGGAGTCTTTTCATCTACACTTACCACATGTCGAGGCAGGTGGAATACTCTGTTGATCCCAGAAGGACATCTGGAGGCCTGTACCATAGGGTTACCACTTCATTGGAATATGTATGACTAGGAACTGATTTAGCTCTTGCAAGACCTGTGGGGGTAAACACAAATAAATGTAAACAAAGCAAAGAAATAGTTTGCTGTACAGTTACAATCTAAAAGGATATATGAGCACCTATCACTTAATGTGACAGGCATGTTGCAAGAGTGTTTTTGTTCTAGAACTGGAGTGCTTAATGGTAGCATTGATCATTAAGTACCTGGCTAAACAGAGCTGTGAATATTATAAAGGAATAATAAAACATGCTTTTCATAATGACAGCCACAGGCCCAGGGGAGATGCAAAGATATACTGTGGTATACCTAAATAAAAGACAAATAAACAAAGATTTTAATTGCCATTAACTGCTCATCCTGAGGCATGAATAGTCTTCCATTTCAGTGTTATTTAGAAAAAGCAAATGAAAAGAAAACTCCCAGACAAATGATGCCACAGATGAGATTTGGCTTCTTAGGGAAGCCTATGAAACCGTCAACAGCTTGCACTGCAAAGCCCAGCCTGCTTATTCAAGTTTATGTTTGAAAGCTGTAGACACACTTACACATTACCATTTAAATAAATATTAATATTGCAGCAATACAGCAGAAAATGGTATGTGAAAAATTCCTCTCTCTCAAGAATTGCATATTGGCAGTGCTCCAATTTCAGAAATAATTTCAATAAAATCTGTGGCCTACTAAAGATATAATATTTACAATAATTGTATTTTAAGCCTGTCAGTCATTTAAAAAAATTCACATTACTACACAATCTATGTAAAAGAGAGATCATCGTATGCTAAACCAAGAAGTTTACAAGTATGTTTCTCCTACAGAGGACTCTCTCCTCCAGAAAACAGAAAAAGATCTTCAGGGCTAAGGTGACTCTTCCTATCATGGGCCTGCAAATGCTTTTTCCAAATTATCTGATCCTAGGTACTGCCTTGAGAACGTCCACTTCCTTGCTGGGAATACTGGACATGCACAAGTAATGGAAATCAGGAGAATGCAGTGCTGGGTGCTTTTTTGTGTCTTCCTGAACTACTGGTTTTCCTTTCAGAAAACAAATGGAATTACTATAACAGAAGGTCATGTTTTACACCTTACAGAAACAAAGAAACAAAGTCATACAGTCAGAAAGGAATATGCAACATGAGAATTCCTGAAAGAGTGCAGAAGAGAGTCCTTTGCCCCTTTCTTCTTAATACACTAGAAAAGCTATTTCTGAACATTTAATGTCAGTGAATACATCTCCATAGCAATGATGGCCAATCTTGCCAGCAGATTGCATGATCAGCTGATTATAGCAATTAGACCAGTGTAGGGGGAATAATATGAATTGTATGCCATGATCCATTCTTTTAAAAGTTACATTTGAAACATGAATACCTATTTTTAAAATGTGCAGACCTCCACTTCTTTAAGGTTTGTGCCCCTGTCCATCAGCTCGATGAACAATTTGGCTTACAAAGACAAAGCAGGCTTGGCCAGGTACAGCTCCAAAGAGGCCAGAGGAGAGGACACATCACGTGTTCCACAGGGTCTCTGCCTCCAGAGTAAGGCTTTTGCTTCTAGGAAACCAGAAACCACCAACAGCTCCAACTGGTGAGCAGTTCTTATTCCTGGCACACAGAACCATTAACAAGCCTGAGTTTCTGTGCATCTCTATCCCACACGACTAAACTGAAACAGTATTCCCTGCATTTGTGGATATGGACCTACTCCTATTAAGCAATATAAAAATTATGAAAGGATTTGAGAAGTCTGGATGGTGAATGATTCCATCCTTTTTGCCTTTCTGTGCCCTCCCCATTAGTCTTGTCTGAGGAATACTAAATTTGTTGGCAAATTCTAATTTTCTACCAAGCTTTCCTAGGAGAA
This sequence comes from Fringilla coelebs, assembly GCF_963513975.1. Taxonomy (NCBI): domain Eukaryota; kingdom Metazoa; phylum Chordata; class Aves; order Passeriformes; family Fringillidae; genus Fringilla; species Fringilla coelebs. The sequence continues at coordinate 130,591,232 of NC_140028.1, forward strand.
GAGGCATAACCAAGCAGGGGGAAAGGCCTCTTGAAGGAGCCACATCATGTACTTTGGGCAAAACTATCAAAAAACTTCTGAACTTGTGGATTGACAAACTCAAATTTTTACAATACAAATTGATCCCCACATTCCAGAAATCTCCCATGTAGAGAGAAATGAGTACCTGACTTTCCATACCAGGAATCATGCTGCAAATAATACACCATAACCATGGTTGCCAGCTGGCTTCCTCCACTTCACTGACAAGGATGCAGCTCTGCAAGTGTTAGAGTCAGCTCAAGCACACCTTTCCTCCTCTCCTGTGACTGTTCAGCCTGGAACCAGTCCTCCCCTCCTGCTGGGAATGCCACCCATGCTGTTTCCTCAATATACTGCTTCTAGATCTCCTCCACCCCTAATCCATTCCAGGTTAATGAAAATCTATTTTATTTTCAAAGAATGGCCCTTCTGGGCTAGTCCCAGCCCGTTGGACAAGTAAATGCTTTTCTTTAATCCATTCTTCACTCCCCAAACACTACGAAAGTTTAATTTGAGGTTGGCTGCAACACCTGGTTTCTCAGTTATAAGAGGATCATTAATGATGATTAATCAGACAGCACCACCAGGTTAAGAGGTGTTCCAGTTTGAGTTAAACCATAACAAAAGGCTCATGTGTACAGGCTACATTTAAGCTGTGGCCAATTGGTTTCCTAGTTGGCCACATACACTGCTTTGGAAAGTAAAGGGGAAAATGGAAAGCAGGAGTGAACAACCAAGCAAAATACTTACAAAAGCTAAAATTTGCAAGGGGAAAATTTGGCACAGTCCCACTGTTCAGTCTGCCACTCACTCCTCTTGAGCAGGACTGACAGGACCTGAATCAGGCTAATGCCTCAGAGGAGCTGCTTTCTCGCAGGGAGAGAGCAGCCTCTGCTTTTTCTGAATAATTCTCTGCTCTGCATAAAGAATGCATTTAGCAATAATGAACACTTTCACTAAAATTAATGCAAATGTGTCTCATCACACATGAGATATGAAAAAAATACTCTAATCTTTCAGATATATTTACAATCTAAAAAGAATGCTATCAAAATATATATGTGAAACACCAAGATACTACATTTCTTGTTTTGATGGTCCAGATACAAATAGATGACAGTTACCAGGGTTTTTCCAGATATCCTTCTGCAAGAAAACTTGCTACATATTTTATACCCTTTTGCATATCCAAATATGCTTACTCATGCAAAATTTATTTAAGCACATCCTTCAACTGAAAGAAAACTGAAGGGTAGGATTAATTAGCACAGCATGTTCGATCACTTTCTTTAAGGGTTCCCTGTCTGTTTCCATGGTTACACTACAGGAAGAATGACAATCTCATTTTAAAAAAACAGAGCTTATGGGGGATCATCAAAACTTCAAACCTTAATGGCCCATGTGCATAAAAGCCAAAAGGTAAGTGGCAGATCACAAGGTGAGCACACAATATTTACATATTGCTGCCTGAGCACTCTTTTAGCCTGGGAAGGTGGAGGAAGGATTTCCTGACAAGGAGTGAACTCCCCTCTGATTCCTCTGTCTTACAAAAGATAAGAGGTCAACACATGTCCTGCTGTTGCAGCCCTTTTTTGAGAGAAGGAATCCAAGTTATTAAAATTAAGGTTGTGTCAGACCCACTGGGGAACTTGTATGTAATTATGGGAAGGACAGACACTGTGTAATTTCTCCATGCACTGATTTCCTATGACCATTACTTACCCAAAATGAAAGAAGAAACTGTTCTGATGTATTACATACTGCAAGGCTTGCACAACACCATCTAGCTGCTCTTTGCACAAACCACAACTTAATTTTAACTCATTCATTAAACAACAGCTCGGGATATCCTGGGAAGCATGGTATTTAAAATAGAGTCAATGATCTATGCCTATGTATGTTAATGTCTTTAACACAGAAAATCCCCTGCTGCCTCCTACTCTGAACTTAAAAATTTTTTTTTTTGTTATAAAGAAGAAATTTTCTTGCTTGGTAAACAATTGTCTCTGGCTGTATCTTTGAATCAGAGGATGTGTCTGATTTTACCTAGGATCAGCTATTGACAAAATATATTGCATTGATTTATCACTGTAATTTTTAAATTGTATTTGGCTTTTATAAGAGGCTGTAGCTACATCCAGACGCGAGACTTATCCAAAACACACACCTTTGGCTACAGGAGCACAAATATTAATATTTGATACCTCTCTAGCTGTAGGATAGCTTCCCAGTCAACTTCATATGACAATTCAAAGCCTTTGTTCACAGCAAATATGATTCTGCAAATGAGAAAACCAGTCATGTCTGCAAAAACAAAGGCTTAGCAGCCATGTGCATGGTTTCCCTTTCTATTATACCTTTAAAGTGTTGAGCAGCTTATTATTTTGATTTAGATATATTTTAAAAGGCTTTAGCAAGCACACTAAAAAATAAGCTGTTTTTCTTGTTGCTTTTCCTTGATTCAGCTTCTTTATGGGGTTCCTTTTTTCACTTCCTGTTTTGTTTATTTAACAATTAGTTTGAGGTAAATGGCTTATTGAACTGCAACTATGAGTCAGTAATGATATTAAAATTTTGCTAATGTATTCTGTTGTAGATCATGAACTGTCAACTTAACCTATTTACTCAGCTGCTTGTTTTCCAGCAGAAGCACATTTATTCAGTGACTACTTGAGTGACAACAAAAAATAAAAAAATGGGTGAAGACACTGAGACTGCTTCAATGTAGTGGTCAGCACTCTAACCCAGAAGCCAGTTCTTGGCAGTCAAAAGTGTCCTGCAGCCTTCAGGTCCCTCTGCTGTTTATCTGAATGCATCTGTCTCCAACATGAAGCTTTACCAGAGCATCTGAGTTAAGTTCCTCTCAAGTAAGATAAATTACCTACAACATCCTATATCCTGGTCCTAATATAGCCATTAGCTTATGATAGTGCTGCTCATTTATAAAAGTTACTCACAATCAGAGAAAGACTAATTAGGATCTCACATTAGTATTCCCAAAATGCACTTGAGCAATGACTAGTCTTCCAAACTAGAGTGCAGGAGTCAATTTTCAAGAGACAGACAGAAGTAAGACAAAAGGCATGTGTGCCTCTCAGCCTGATTTTTCCAGCTGTTATCAGCTGTTGTAATAAGAGATTATTTTCCCCTACAAGTCTTATCTCATGTACGCCTTCAGACAGTCATTTACAGTAACACAGATGATAATTATTCCAGTCTGTGAATAGGACTCAACTGTCAGTTGACAAACACAAGTTACAGAATGGGGAGACACAGAAACACTTTTCCTGCTAGCAGAAAGAATGACTCTAGCACTAGTGAAAGGTGTTTGCCCCTTTCCAACAAATCCAGCATCATCTTTTTATAACCTCTCTCCTCTGCCCCCCGTGCCTCCCAATGGATCATAGGGAATAGAAAAAAGGGATACAAGAAAGAGCTCAGATCTTGGTTGTATAGTATAAGATCCCTTTGGTTAATTTGTTTGAGAGCTATCATAGCTGTAAAGCTGTTTATTTCTTTGCTTTAAAATACTTATAAATAATTTCCAATATGTTTTGAAAAAAGGCACACTGATTTTGAACATGTACCATGACTGAACAATTTATTCCTTGTCTATAAGCAGGGAAAAAAAAACATACTAAAAATTGGGTACTGTGCAAAAAGTGGTACAGAAATACAAAAGAAATATACTCTTCACTTTTGACAGCAGGAAAATATATCCACCCCCACGGCATTCTGGGTCAGTATGAGTATTTTCAACGTGCCTCTACTAGGCTGGAGGTAGCAAAGTAACAGTGTGGGCAGGAAAAAAAAAGGAACAAACTGTACCAACATTATAAACATTCACATAGATGTAAAAGCTAGCAGGACTCAAGGACAGCAAGCAATTTCACATCAAAGATAATTTCTGCATTACAGAAAAGACCTGGATTCCTTACAGACACAGTACACATGCTCACAATAGCCTCAACAGGTGATTGATTTAAATTTTGATTTCCAGATTCCAGATTTTTACTTATCAATTTGTTGTTTCATAAAAAGTCTACAAGAAGATGATATCCTCTGCTCCTATAAAAGCCCCAGTAGGGACTTGCCACTGTGCTAATAAGGCTGTAAGTGAGAATGTCAGAATTACTCATTTCACAGTGAAGTTATTAGGTTTGAAGCAAAGAGTTAACAATTGCTGAACAGATGGTTTTAAATTGGAAAGATCTGCAGAGTGTAGGGAGGAAGTTCTAGAAAGGACAAACGGGCAGAAAATAATTCTTCACTGAAAATGAGAGCTAATACATCTCAGAATATTTGAATATTCTTTGAGAAAAGAGAAAAAACAGGGAAGCAGCAATGAATGAATGAGCCTAATCAATACTGGACAATCATTTGTGTAATAGTAATTTTCATGTGGAATTTTAAGACATGACTAATGAATTTGCTGAAGACAAGGAAGATAACAGACCACTTTCACACAGTTTGAGGTATAAATGTTTCATCACTGTTAGGACTTTCCATTAGCAAATCAAAGGAATCCAGAAAAGAAAAAAAAAAAAGATATTCAGGAGAACAGTGTTGTATGGAGACAAATTGAGAGCTATGGATGTCCCATTGTCCTGTTTGGTGGAGTATAATAGTCCATCAAGCACCAAACACAGAAGCTAACAAGTTACTGCAGGCTATTGTGTTTGAAGCTAACAATTTACTGTGATCTCTACATTTAGAACTAAAAGCAGGAGAGCAAGGGTCATTTCTGGATGACTCCATCTGGCATTCAAGTAAAACTGAACCAACGCTTTCCAACTGGTACCTGGATAACTTATCATTTTATAGGTACTTGATGTATGGCATGAGACAGGTTAAATACAACACAGCAGTAAGAAATAAATATGTTTGCTCTCCAAGACTTGTCTTTTTTAGAAAATCATCACACATAGGCAAACTGCCTTTCCCTCTACCCAGGTGCAGAGAACTGAACACATACCAGATGTCACTCAATTTTATACAGGGCATCAGTACCATTCAAGTCCTTCTAGCTTCATGTTGCATTAAACCTGGCAGCTGAAGAACTGTTTAATAAGTGCAGTTTGGTGCTACTGTAGTGACTCACAGTCATCCACATAGAAACACAAAAGCTAGGTTTCACTGACATTTCATGTTCAAACATCCAATCCCAGTTGTTTGCCCTCAGGTAATTTTGTTTCTTAACTGACCATACAGAACTGGCAGTGACAAGGTGATGCCAGGTACTGCTCCCTCCACCTCTTGAAGGGGACCACAACTCACTGAAGTGAACCCTGCAGTGCTGGACAAAAGGCAGCAATAGTAGCATGGCTACTGGGATGTTGGGATGTACTGATGGAGTGATTTATACCAGTGGGATCAGTTTTGCTGATCTATCATGTCAAATCTAGCTGTTAAATATCTGGACAACTTTGATGAAGGGCCTATCTCAAGTCATGGTCAGCTATTAAAAGCCTAATTTAAAAAGGCTAAGTAGCTGCAAATTTACTTGAACTTGTCTAGGATAAGTAGTTTAACAAGAACAGGGCTACATGGAAAAGCAAGCATTTAAACAATATCTATAGACAAACAATATTTTTGAAAAGTAGATCTAACAAGTATTTTGTTTATAAATCAAACCTCACTGCCATTTGACATTACTCTGCAGGAGTAGAATCTGTAAATTTGAAAAACTGTCACCCCATGGGTGCTGAAACCACCAACTCTTACAACACAAGGTCTGACTTATACTCAAATGACACAATTCCATGGCTAGTATCCACCAGATCCTCGGCCCTGTACTGCAGAGCCAGCACAAGTGGGTTTGATGGCCTCCTTTTCCAGCCAAGGTGTCCCCTGAGCACACATCCCTCCTCTGCATTTGGTGCCCCATCCACCCTCAGTTCCTGAACCACGGCTGCCCTGCCGGGCACAAACTGCTCTCTAGAGCTCATGGAGCTTAATCCAGGCTGCTGCCAGTACCCCAGCCAGACTATTTATAGGTAAGACAAATATTTAGCTGACTTTTGTCATTGCTACAATGTGATATCTCACAACTTATGTATTCCCTTAGTAGGTAAAACACTGTCTTGGAGTTCTACCAAAGAACGCCAGTACATTTTGCATGTGTTGTCACATTAGTACATATGTTCACATACTAGGTAACACCCACAGCATCTAAAGCCACATTTCACTGCACAAGCTTAAGTCAGAGTAAAATGATCTGAAAACAACATTGGTGCAAAACTAACAAAACTGGAAAAAAAAACCAAACTCAATTATGTAAAAGTTGTTTTAAATACAAAGAACAAAATAACTTGAAGATTTCGCTAATTTTCAAAATTTCTTCCACTTTGTTTTTAAGAGTGAAACCATTAAGAAAATCTGTATAAGCACTGTTGCTTCTGTAAAGCGATATTTTAAAGCAAAATTCAACAACAGAAATCTCTTGAGTGTCAGATTCACCTGTTCAATTGAATTGCTTCTCAAAACTCATTTAATGTATATGTCATCTTAAATTACCTGACTCACAAATCTTAAAAGGAAACTTTTATGAGAGAGACATTCCAATATGCTTAGGTCTAAATTATTATTTGACTTTGCATCAGTAATAAGGCATCCATATTCTGGAGAGCTGTCAATTCAGTCCTTAATACAATTTTGTCAAAGCAAAAGAAGAAATGAAAGCAGACAATTTAATTTTTAAAAAAGTTTCATTAGAAGGGCATTAAAGCTATTCCTAAACAGTACAATTCTGGAAATATGTAGTTAAAACCCAACTGCTCCTAATGCAGCATTTTTCCTTTTTGCTCTAAAGTGATAATGAAAACTAAAATGCCACTGCCAGAATGGCAAAGCTGGAGCTATGCAACCCCATCTAGTCCTTCCTGTACAGATGTTACCTACCAGTCAGTAGAACTGCAAAACCCTGTACTGTAACTAATAAAACAAGTGAAAACTTGTTTGTACTGAAACCAAGCCATTCTTTTATCTATTCAGCTTGGGGACAATGGATGTACTTCTGAATGCAGAGCTCAATAAAAATTACTTGTAGATTGCAAGCAAAGGATCCCTATTAGTACTTTGACCACTACTGCTGTCATATTGTTATTGATGCATCCCATGCTTTATTGAAACCATTCACTCTATCAAGTTTGCATGTGTGAACCAATTGTTAGTACTCATAAGCATGTCTCATTTAGTATCACAGCCTACAAACTGTGTATTTAGTTTTTTTGCAAGGTCTACAGACAGGTCAGAGCTGAACCAAATTTCCAGCTGGCTGGAAGAGTCCAGAAATAACTTAAAAACATTGCAATGACATATGCTTAAAAACAAATATAGTCACAAAAGCAAGTAAATTTGATGCATGAGTGACTTAAAAATTGCTGCAATAAGAAGGATATGAATATATTCATGGTTGTGGGTGGGAATAAAAGAGATTACATCTGAAAATCTCCTGCTACCTTATTTCCAATGACTACACTAAATATTTGCTGTCCAATTTGACATATTATGAGCCAGAAAAGCCAAAGGTGATACAACCGACCTTGGAGAAGAGTTTGAGGACCTTTAACTAGGTGAAGCTCTAACCTGCAATTCTCCCTACCATGTAAATCAAAAATTACTCAGCACCATTTTCTCCCCATGCAAAGCTGCTGTTAATGTTCCCACATCACCAGACATAAAGCTGCTGATCCCTAATTCTCCCACTTCTAAGTTTAACTTTGGGTCTTTCAAATTATAAGACCAAAAGGTCAAGCAAAGTATGGTTATTTGCAACATACGTAAGAGTAACTACTTGGAGCTATCATTTATTTGTATAGTTTTTGGAAATGGAAGTTGCTGGAGAAGTGTTAAGTACTGCTAAAACAAGCACTGCCTGATCACCTCTGGCTGTCATCAAAGCTAACTGATGCAGGGGAAACTCTCACCTTAAGGCAGGTAGCCCAAGCAAGCATGATTTTAATTTATATCAGGACAAATTATGCATCTATGAATATATTAATATAACCAGCCTGTGTCTTTCAGAAAGAAAAAAAAAAAATCATGCTTAGATTAATAAGAATTACCTAGATATAAAGTGACTGTGTTGCAGAAAAGTAAGGTTTTAAACTGTCTGGGACAAAACAAATGACGTTATAAATTACAGAGCCACCGTTTCCTTAAAATGCAATCTCAATTATGGAATTATTTCAGATCGTGTTAAAGGCACATTTCTCTTAATGAACTGCCAGTTCTGTTCACGTTAATCTTTGCACATCAATATTTTTGTTCTGACTGATGATGAATTTTTTCTTCTTTAATCCGCACCTTTCCCAGTTAACCTTTAATATCTACATAGCTGATTATTTCCTGTGTAAAATAAATCTGCATAACTATTAACACACTAATGACATTAAAATAATTTTTAAACCTGGCATAATTTTCTCACTATATAATACACTATGCTCTCTTAAACAAGGAAACATAAAAGAAAATCATAATCAGACCAAGAAAAAAAGATAGTACTATGGGAGCTACCTGGAGGCCTATATTCAAAAGCTTAACCACGAGCAGTACCTTTTTCTATAGTATTTTTTCCCTCTAAGTAATGTAGCAGAAACAAGCAAAGAAGCTTCAAAACAATAAAGTTTTCATGAAATTTTAATATTTTAAATACAGGTGCTTGTAAACATGATAATCAAAAGGATATGGGGAGATGTAGGAAGGGAAAATGTTCTCATATAAAACAGAGAGAACACCATCACATGACTGAATAAGGCTTTTTTCAAATGAAACAATATTTTTTAAAATATATTTACAGATTTGGATGGGTGATCTCTTTTCTACAGACAGCAGATCACTGTTCTCCAAGTTTTTTGTGCCACTGTCATGTAACAGTCTAGTTCCCACTTAAGTGGGCAATACAAGGCAATAAAAAAAAAATCATTATTATCATAATAACACAGCACTGAGCTAGCTGCAGTACAGATGACATTGAAATCCCATGTTCTTCTTAAGCACAAAATACTGAAACAGATTTTTCATCACAGTTGTTTTAATGGTGTCATAACCAACTTCCTTTATTACCCTTAATGGATAATTAAGATGCTTTCCTCCTATTTAAAGGCTTGATATAACTCTCACTTGTAACAATAGAGAACTGCATTGAACCCTAAGTAATCTGAGATTCGTTTAACAGGGGACCCATTAAATGAGTCACACCAATCCCAAGGTCCTTCATGCTTTTTAAAAAAATAAAACATTTTCCTTTTCAGTCAATAATCCTACATAGGGCTCCTCAGTGGGAAGAGCTTAAGTTACAGCATCAGCTGTAGCAAAAGCTGAAAAGCCTCCTATTTAAAGATTTTTAATTTCAATTGTTAAAAAGCAATCAATGAAGACTGGCATAGACAAAAATTTAATAAGTGTCACTAGTTTGTATTAACAATTGGCAGAGAGAAGTTAAAGTCCTAATTGAATACATTTCAATCTCCCTACAGTTTTTGCAATTGCTGTCTCCAGATAGGAAACTCATGTCAAATCTATTCTTTCTTCATAGATTGAGACCCAATTTCTGCCCATAAGAGATTCTTACTGCATTCACTCTCACATGATTTTATTTTTTTAATAGATTTAACTGGTACCTCAATAAAACCATCAGATATATGAAGCAAATTAGATGGAGATCCATGATAAGAACAACAAACCAAATAAATAGAAGAAGAAAGAAGCATTTCCAGCAGCACTAGACCACACCTTCTCCTGCATCTTCACCTCTGAAACAAGTCTTTAACCCAAATGCCAGAAATCAGATCTACCCCCTTGCAGTGTTGTTTGAAATTTTTTTTCCACCCCCTCATCTCCCTCCCCATTTCAGCACAGGTCTGGGCACCACAGCAGACGGTCACAAGCACAACATATGAAGCCCATGCCCCTGGGAGGGAAAGCAAAGGATGCAGCTTTGCCTACTCCCTGACAGCAGCCAGTTATAGCATCAGAAACTGTGAAGGAAGGTCTGGGGGTGCAGGGAAAGCCTGTTATCCTCAGAAAGCAAAATAAATAACATGGCAGCCTGCCACACGTCTCTGGGTCCACAGTGCCCACAGCTTTTGCCGCCTACAACATTTATTTTTCCTCCAAGAAAAAAGATTTGAAGGTGCCATAGCCTATCAACTCTGCTCCTAAGCTCTGGCCTTACTTTCCCTGGGTCTAGAAAGCGTGGACAGCAAGGGCTTTTCACCCTGACTCTGTCACAGGCCATCGAGACTATTCTAGGACAAACACAGAGTCTGCTCTGCTGCTCCAGCCCCAGCTGCCACTGTACACAGCAGCAGCTTCTGCTCTCCATGGAAAATGAGCTATTTACAGCTCATAACAAAAATAACTACTTTATAAAGTACTTTGTAAAGACCTGCAGGCTAACTCCAGTTTGAGCAGTTTGGGGTTCACTTTCAAGGTTCTCACTTCCTTTTTTTCAATTTCCTCACAACATTGTCACTGAAGTCATCTTCCTTTCTTGATATTTAATACAACTAGAGTCCTCAAAGAAGCCCACTACTGTCCTTCCTGAAGGGTAAAAGAACCAATTCTTCAGATTTCAAAGGCTGTTACCAGAAAGGAACAGGCTGCACATGGAGTAACAGCAACCTCCCACAAGAACATGGGAAAGAAAAGTCTTTTCTTTCCATGTTCAGCTCAAGCAGGGTGTTAGAGGGGTCTGTGGACCTATGTTTGGGGTAGAGTGGTTTTCTTTACCAGCAGCAGCCTCTGATAACCAACCCCCAGACAGCTTCTAGCCCTTCTCTAGAGCCTGCAGAAGGGCAGCTGTGGGGGCAGGAGCTGTGTAGGGCCAGCTGCCTCAGGGGTGAGCAGGCAGCTCCTACAACTCACCCCAAATGGCTGCGTTGGGCTCCCCAAATTAGTCTCACTTAAAGCCAGGAAACCAAAGGGAGCCAGCCTAAATAACGAGAGGCACCCTCAGAGGAATTTTGCCAACGATTTCATCAAGCTTCACCAACAATATAATACCAGCTCTTTGGGCATTGAGACAACTCCTTATATCAGCATCTCCAAGAACTGATACTCTGTGGAACATTTACACAGGAAAACATTGCAGTTATCCATGCAAGTAATCTTTTCTGCTATGCACTTTTCATATGAATTTTATACAGTACATTATAAAGAAACCCTTGTGGGATTCTTACTGTGAAGAAAAAACTACTTTTTTTTTTCAACTTGTCAACATAGTTTTAGCAATTTTAACAGTAAGCTATACAGAAATAACCTTGTCCCTCATGACATACCCCTGTCATGCTCTCCACAGAAAAATCTATATGGAAATGCATAGAAACATCCTCTCCAATACTCAGCTGCAGTTTTAAGCTGCAAGTCCATTGAGTATAATTCCCTTTATTTTAATCCTCAAGTCTCTTTGCTCCTGCTATCTATTATTTATCATTCTATGTATCTAGAAGGATGCATGGTTGAATCACACTGACTTGATTCTTTTACTACATCAGAGGACTTTATATTAACAATATTCCAAAAGCTTAAGGCAGGACTTTCACCATAATACAGACCTCCTGCAGATCCTTACTCATCCAGAGATCCCCAAAGACAACATAAAGAAGTTGGGAAAAGCTTCAGGGTTAGTATTATTTGAGAGACTAAATGAAACACATTTTCATGAAGATGTCATGCTGTTTTTCCTCTCCAAAGCCCATTCCCACAGACGAGAAAGGGCAACTATCATACTACAGAAACAAGCATTAAAGCATTAAGTTCCTTATCCTCCTTGTCACTCACCTTGCAACACTGGAATTTGTTGATAGTGTTACTGCAGTTTGAAGATTTTTTTAAAGGACTAAAATTACCCAAAAATGGGACAGGAATTGGGAGGGAGAGGAAGCATCTATTCAAGTATTTTCTAAATTTTCCAATTTAGAAAATTACCAATCATCAAGTTTTCCTATCCTTGCAAATTATACTCATGCTAACAGTACTTCTAGACCTGTTGTTCCATACTTTGAAATTGTGCTTTGCACTTGTGTGCCTGCTATATAGGTACCTAAGCTAGGTAGGTGCCTGCATAGTTTATACACCCTGTCTTGGAGCCATAGCACAGAGAAAAAAAACAGTGTACATACTAAAAAGAATGACATCTAATTAAAAGATGTGATTACACAGAAGGTCCTTGCACTTACAATAACTGCACAACCCAAAACAGACCAAACAGGTCTTCAAACATCAGATTCATCCACTTCAAGCAGCTTACTTCTATTGCAGGTCTAACAGAAGAGTTGAAAGGGAAAGGGAGCTGCAGGGAAGATTCACAAATGAGAAATTCCCTGAGAAGCAAACCCCAGCAGCAGGTTGGTTATCTCAGAGGGGAAGCAGGCCAAGGGCCCTACTAGTGACTTGGCCACTTTCTCCCACAGCCTCAGAAGTGCTTTTACTGTGTCACATGCTAGTCAAGTCTAAATGTTTTTGTTCTTGACACACACAATGTGATGATATTCTCAGTGCATTGAAGGTGATGTCACCTCAAAGCTATGTAAATCTTTTATCAGAAAATATCTAGCAACAAGTAAAACAATGTATTTTTCAACCCAGAAAGCAAAGGACTATTTTAACTAAAGAATATGTAAGAGTAATGGTGCTATGATCAAAAGAAAGGTCCACATTGTTCTTGGAGGTGTCAGAATATTAGATTGCTAGAGGCTCTTTTCAGAGAATATGAAACAAGGCAGGAAAAGAGTAAATCCTTCCTGGAAAGTCGCTCACAGAAGGTGGGACTTACCTCCCACCTGATTATTGTCAGCTATTTAGGGACTTGGTGCTGGAGTTTATCAAGTATGATAATCTGCATGCAAACATAATTGATTAGCCAGTCTTGATTTATATCAGCATATACAATAACTAAATACCAATCTCCAAACACTAAAAAGCAAAACAAAACAAGCAAGGTATTTAGTGAGTCACAGAACCACACAAGGAGAATTTGCGTAGTTCAATCTTCCAGATTGCTCAAGGCTTAGACCAGTAAGGGAAGCAAACAGAGATTTCATAACATCTCTGGGCTGCTCCAGTGCTGAAGTACTTTCATACCAAACATTTCTTTCCTTATAGCCAGTTGTGTTTCAGTTTATGACCATTATCCCTCATCCTCTCACTGTGCACTCAAGTAAAGAGCACCACCACCCTCTTAGTAACCAACTCTTCAGGCACTGGGAGACTGCAGAGCTCTCATTCCATTACAGAAGGCAATCCCATGACTCAAACATGATTTATCTTGACTAAAACTAGCAAACACTTTCTTCACACCTACAAGAAGCCTCACTCCATTATTTCCTATGGGACAGTGGTTGACCAGCTGCAACACTCCAGACCTTCTTTCTTGCCCTTCTTGCAAATGGATAAAACAACAACCCTTCTCCAGTTATTGGGAACCTCCCTCCATCTACAGCCTGTCAAAGACCACAGAGAGCAGCCTAATAATGACATCAGTTGGCTTTCCCAGTACACTCATGGTGTGATTCTTGGGCTTGTCCTGGGAAGGGTGAGAAGCTGGACTCTCTGATGCTTACAGCCCTCTTCCTGAGGTCAGACTGACAGGCCTGTAGTTCCCCAGATCCTCCTTCCAACCCTTTCTGTACATCGGTTTCACATTTGCTAACCTTCAATCATTTGGGACCTCCCCTGTTTAACCAGGAGCAAAGATAAATTATGCAGAGTGGCTTGATGAGCTCTTCTGCCAGCTCCTTCAATACCTTCACATGAATCCCATCTGGACCCACAGACTTGTGAGGGTCTGGATGGCATAGGAGGTCACTAACTACTTCCTCCTGGATTGCAGGGGCTCTGTTCTGCTCCCTGTCCACGCCTAGCAGCTCAGGGGTGGTGCCCCTGAGGATTACTAGTCTTTCTGTTGAAGGCTGAGACAAACTGCTTATGGAGTTACTCACTAGAGGTTTAAAATACTTTATTTCTACTTAAGACTGACATATGCAGGACGGGAAATAAACTCATAGACAGCCAAATTCACACCATAGGATCAAAAATAATTCTTTCATTTCATTCCATAAGAATTCCTAGTATAGTGTACTTGCCTCTGGAATCTTAATTAGATTTCAAAAAGAATGCAGGTATGGTGTTCAAGGACTATTCTTCACAGCAACAATTACTCAAGATGTACTCTCCCCTATTATATCTTCTCAATAAAGCCATTTTTTATAGCTCATCCATTTTTAATTTCATAAAGCCTCTATTTTCTGTTCTCCCTTTTCATTTGACCCCTGAGTCTTCTCATAAATGTTCATTTCCTAGCAGCTAGAGCACAATGAACAGAAAAGCAAACCGCTGCTCCTCTGAACAAAGACACTCCCACACAGTAAAGTATGTGTGTCTGGGAGCCCTGCTATAGAAAAACACAGGCCCACAGTTATTCACAGATTCCACTTCAGCCACAGTGCAATGCACTGGCAGACATGAACAGCCTCTCTTTTACCTTGTTTATTCAAGAACTAGGATCCACTAGCCTGCTTTTAAGTATTTGATAGCCTACAGTGAAGAGATTAAATAAGCCTGACGCTGCATGAAAAACCTCAGACATGATGCTGATTTTTTTGGTAAACTTATGAAGCCAAAATCTGAAGGTCTTGTCCTTAGAGACTAAAAGGCCTTTGCTCTAGGATTTTATATTTATTATGCTAGCAAAGTCAACCCTATCTCTAACAGACACTAATTTCTTGATAGGTTCTCTCCTGTCTTGAGTGCATTTGAAAGAAAAGCAACCATCTTTCTAATTTTCACACTTCTCCTCACATAATTAATCAAGTATACAATCTAAACTGACTTCCTTTCCAAGCACATTATTGCAAATCAGTCATTTGTGGGAGAAAAACATAAAGAGAAATAGGACTGTAATTTACATCTTGTTTAAGAAGAGTCTTTCATACTGGAAAGGTGGAAGATGACCTATAAAAATACAGCATTTAAATAAGTAAACATGCACAGAAGCACAAGGACAGCACTCAGGTGTGCTCTCATTTCTCATGATCCCAGTAAAAGAGGTCATGACCTTTACAGACTTTAACCTCAACACTTCTAATTTTTCATCTTGGTTCTTGGAAGAGAAATTTAACCCATCTGGTTTTCAGTTTTATGAGGTCATGAGCCGTGAAAGAAAATCTAGCTTAAAAAAAAAAAGAAGACATATAATCTTCTGTCCCTGTATAAGAGTAGATTTCACAGATGTTTCTGTTATGTCAAGGCAAACTTAAAAGGGAAAAAAATATCTTCTACACAATATTATACATTCATGTCTCTACCACTGTGTATTTTTTCTGGTTGTACTTGTACATTTCTAGTCCCTCTATCAAAACCATGCACAATGGTCAACCTTAAACTCCTGCCAACACAAAACTGTGAAATCCTGCCTTTCATGTCATCACTAGGCTATTTAGCCTGGTGCTACAATAAGGCAATAATCTCATTAGAAGTGATAGATAGTTACATTTCCTACTACAGCAAGGCACAAACAATCGTCCCACACTGTCCTCTGCTCTGAGCCAACACAACTAAACAGAGTCAACTTGCATCTGAATTGGACTTTTCATTGATTGGTTCACACTTCCAGCAATGCATTTAATAGTGCTGGTAAAAGGTAGGGTGTTTTCTTTTCTCTTAAAAACACAGCAAAAAAGTTTGCAGCCTCCCTCTCCCCAGCCACACTAGCTATAGAGCTTCAGCAACCCAGCCCCACACTGTAGGAAACATTTTACATACAAAAGAGTTTGTGAGATCTTTTATGGTTTCCAGCATCCACCAAAGCTAGAGAACCATTGTAACAATCTCCTGAAAAATTTATAATATGGGGATACTCGGAAATCAGATTAGATCATAGGGTTCTATGCATATAAATGATACAACAAAACTATTAAACAGCACAACACCTTCAAGAGAGGGTTAACTCATATTTCACAGCAAGAACACTGAATGATGCACCTGTTTCATATCCTTAGGAGATGAAACCTCATAGTAAAGCACAACATGCAGGAATGTGTTTTTTAAGCATTTATTTCAAAAAACAGCAAGTTTAGAAAAATGACAGCAAAGAATCATATGTAAACCAGGAGACAAGTGCTTCTAACACTATTTCTCTAATTGCCTGACAATTCAAAGGCCAATCAAGTCCTTGTGGACTGTGTCCACCTGAAGTCCTGTTCCCTTCTCCAGCACAGCAAATACACACTGAGCTGTTAATTGCAGTAACACTAATTAAAAGACAAAATCTCATGACTACATTAACAGTGAAATTGCCAATTAGCACACAAGGCTTCCTCATTACTGCTGCTGCATGAAATGTGAAGCATGATGTGGATAGCAGTCATAAAATAAAAGACATTTTTAAAAAGCCAATAGGTCACATTTTCAGCTTACTTCAAAAGTACTGCTGGAATCAGTAACTGAGAAGCTGACCTACAGGAAAGAAATTCCTACAACCTTTTGTGAAAACAACTAAAAAAAAAAAAGTTGCCATTTTCCACATCTGCATTCAAAATGGTTTTCAGAGGAAAGAGTACTTGCCTTGGTGTAGCCACTAGAAAATGGCTTAAAAATTTAAAAATAGGCCAAAGGCTAAGATTTCAGTTGGTAATTTATCCTGACTTTATACTCCATGTAAGGCTTCCCCAGAAAGAACTAATGGATACTGAAAGCAATTCAGGTGATCCTAGTGTCCTTTATTCTACAGAAGGAACACATTCTTGTGTCCTTCAGTCTCTTTCAATGACCATTTAATGAAAGTTAATCCAGACCTCCACAACCCTAGAGTTGCTTCCATAAAGTGATTGTGCTTTTCATACAGCCTGTATTTCCTCAGGTCTCTCTCTACCTTTTTTCTTTCCTTTTTGAAGGTTTTTAATTCTAATTCAGAGGTCTCATGGTAAATAAAATGGAAATACTTTCAGCATTATCTTCCTTGAGAGAAATGGAGTAGGTATTTGTTTTTCACTTGCTCCCTTTTAATCAAGCATTTTGTTGACCATAATCAATTTCTTCACTCAGGAGAAAAATGTGCAATTATCTACAATGAAGAAGGTGTGTCTAAGGAATAGGGTGGGGGGGAAGAGAAATCAATGGAACCATCTGTCTGACATTCCTACAACATTATAAGATACTTGTAATTAACTGCTTGCCTACCAAAGTCTGCCAGCTTTAACTCCCCCGTGTCACTGATCAGAAGGTTCTGTGGTTTCAGGTCCCTGTGCAAAATGTAACGCTGGTGGATGTAAGACAGTCCTCGCAGCAACTGAAATAAAAATAACTGAAAAAGAGGGGGACAAAAAATGACCTCTGTTAATATTTTGCATACAACCACAGGTGATTTCTTCACGATATGCAGGGTGCTTGCACATTGCCGTAACATTGTGTCAGAATTCCTCCCAAACTGGCTGATTCCCACCCAAATTTAACACAATGAAATTTCCATCTGAAATATACTTACTTTGCAAGGACTAAACCCAGCTTCCAAGCCCTACTATGTCATAGATTCAATTTGACTGCTTTAAAAAGAATGAGAGCAATACAACCATGTGCAGAAGGCTTGGTTTCTACCAAATTATAATTGTATTCCATTTGCCCATATGGCCTTAGAGATTAGGTGGTAGCCTGAAGACAGATGTGTATCTTCACTAATTATAGGAAACACCAGTACAGGATGAATAGGGATGGGGAGATAAGGCTGGGGGATGGAACACTGAAGCTAAAACAAAGAAATTAATAGTGTAACAATAATGCCTGTGTACCCAAGGAAATCTGCAAGTAAAATAGATTTTATCCTTCGAAGTCTATTTAATGGGAGTTTCTTATGTATTTTTCATTAGGAAATAATAACTCTCACTGAACCTAAAGATGACTTTTGAAACCTACTTGCAATAGTCTTTAAGGTAATCTTAGAAACCAAACTCACCATTCTCCTGGTTTCTTAGAGTCCTTCAGGGGACTTTATAAATGTTTACTCCTAAATCTAAGCATTACTATTCTGTATTCTGTAATTTACAATTATGAACAAAGAGCTGTATGAAGAGGATCTTTTGCCCTCCCCTTTTTTTATCTCCAGCATCCTTTCACACACTTGCTGTGATGGGCTGTGTCACCCATCATGGGTTTTGTCAAGGAGTTTTCTTTGCAGTCACGAAGAACCTAACCCAATGTAGAGAGACCCTTCCTTTTGCCTGATATATTTTAAGAAATTCTTCAGTTTCTAGATGTGAACACAAAAATCTCCTCCAAAGCTAAACATGGAGGATTCAAGAGCAGGCATGGACTCTGTGCCTCACAGCTCCGGGGACAGGGAAACCTGCTCTTTAGGAAGACATGGAAACCACCCCAAGGATTGGGAAAAAGTCCACACAGGCACACGAGAATTTCTAATTAACTTGCAACACAAGCATCCTATTCAGTGATTACTGAAGTGAAGAGACATTATAAAAAGGGTTACAACATCTGATTATAGAAGAGAAGAAAGGCTGACATGAAAGAAACAGAAATGTCATGTTACTGAAGGTGAAATGAATTTAATTGCATTTCATTTTTTCCCTGAGTGCAGACACAATGCACTCTATGTTTAACTATTTAGCCAGGGCACAAAGAGCCATATCAATCACCTTCTTGCCAGGGTAGGGTCTAACAATGTGCTGAGGAAACCTAAGAGTAAAATACAGGAACAAAGAATAGCAGGAAAGTCATAAGTAACATGCACATTCCTTTTTGAATTGTGGTTAAAGCGGAATTCATGGTGCATAAAAACTATTTTAATAAGAGCAAGAAGCAGAAATAGCTTTCATTACAGCCTGAAAATATCAATTTAATTCTATTAAGTTACTTCAAAATAATACATTTTTAAATAAAAAGATGGGCAAAATACCCAGCTTGCCTGGCTAAATCAATGGCATTTTACTTCAAACATTATTTTTAAATATGCAAGGAAATTTCAATTATCATGGTAGCTTACAGCACTGTAATCTTTATAATAACTCAAAATATATTTATTAATGTTTTTCATTTGGCTTTAGTGAAAAGAGTCAATTGATTTGACATAATGTGCTAAAAAAAATGCCCAACAACTTCACAGCTAAGTAGAATAAACATCTGCTCTTGAGGACAGCTTTGGAATGTGGTTTTATTCCTAACTTGTAGGCATGCTGTACTCATTAAGTACTTTCCCAAAAGTTAATTAATTCACTCACACCTCCATGGAGGAAGCTCATGGAAGAGAAGGGAAAAAAAAAAATCTTCCTGACTTCCTGAATTCATTAGAAGATAAACTCAAATACTGTTTTTTTACTTTCTCTTTTTCTCTTCTCCCTTTTGTTTGTATGTGGTAATTTAAATGTTAAAAGATTTATGTGAGCTCAAGCCTAACATCTGGCAGCAAAGCATTCTGCAAACCACTGGCCCTTTGTGATTGCTTGGGACAAGAAATCACCAAGGGAGGCCTCTGCATTTCCAACAGTCTCCCAGCCCACAAAAAAAAAAAAAGATGACATGTAAAAAACTGTTTCTGCTTCCTCACTAAAGCACTTTTGTCCTCTCACAGTCAAGTTCACACCCCTGATCTTGAAGAAAGCCTTCTCAAAAAAATCCATTTTCTTTCCAGATTGTCTGCATTAATTTTGCAAGGACAAAAATGAATCCTAGATGAGGAACCATCAATCCTTACCCATATGCCCAGCCTGAAATCAACATACCTCCTATCATGGTCATCTCTCATCTTACTTCATCCTTCCACCACCTCACTCAATTCCAATCACCATGAAACCTCAGCCTGGGTTTTTTCAGGGGGTTTTGAACAAGCAATGGAACTGCCATTTCCCAAGGATAGCGGCTGCAGTCAATGGCAAACTCAACATGTATTTCAACAGGTTGGTCGTGATGGTAAAATCGAGACAGATTCACAGCTCGTTAACTTTTATGTTGGTAATTTTAATATTTGCATGGCCATACACTGGGCTGTATAGGTATTGAACAACCTGCAATAAATAAACTACAACATCATTCACTAAGACATCATTTGTGTACAGCTTCTAGCTTATTAGTCGGAACAAAGGTTTTGATAATAAAATTAGGCTCGCAAAATGCCAAAGGTCATTGTGTTGAAAAAGACAGAAAACAGGAAAGGGATTTGTCCCTAGAAGTCAGGTTTTCAGCAAAGCTTAATATTAGGAAGCTCAACACTTCATATTCAGACAAAAAAAACTTAACACTTGTGGCTTCAAGTCTTGCTTATTTCTTTCAGTCATTAAAAAATACCTTTTTCCCCTGACTACTTATGCAGCTCTCACTTTAATGAGCAACATATTTTAATGAAGACTTTTCATTGTCAGCAAGAAAAATGCATGCAGGTCAAAGCTAATTCAGGGTTTATGGACTGTGATATTAAAAGAACATTAGCAGTTCTAAAAACATACAAGAGAAAGCCCTCAAAGGGGTGAGTTAACATCTACACAGTCCTTCAAGTGTAATGCCTGGATAACCATTTGAGCTATATGCAACATTTGACCAAATGCCCATAGTGGTTATAAAATACAACGTTTTCTGAGACTTGTAGCTATGTGGATGAACAGCCCAGCTTTCCTGGTGTTTTAATGAGTCTGGGTGAGTGTACAAGCCAGAGCCTCACATGCAGGTATGCAGTGGCTGCCTGGTGGCCCACGTGCTGCAGAATGCTTCACTGTCTGGTGGCCTCTGAACCAGCTTGTAAGTTAGACAGTGACACAGGCTATGCAAAACACATCTAAAGGGGGGGATTGAGAGCAGCTGACACTGTCTGAGTCAGGTTCAGAAGGCTATTTCCAGCCTAATGATGAAGGGGAACACTCATGCCCAAGTGATCTGCATAAAGTACTCAGATGATTCCATACAGTTGCCCTCCATTACTAGAGAGGGTAGAGAGTTTCTGGCAAAGGATATCAGGGTGAGTGAAAAGCAGAAATCCACAACATGCCTAGGGAGATTCTCTGGAAAATGTACCATTTCCACACAGACTCTGCTGAGGCACTGAGGACCCCAATGACAGAAAGGATGCTTGCCACAAGGACAGAATAATGATGCCTGTGGGGGCCTTCTTTAAAACTTTCCATAATGGCAAAGAGAGATTTCTAAACTATTTCTTCATTTGAGCTCCCTTAATTCATGTTGTGTTTTGGGAATAGAGGACCTGAATACAGAAGTGGAAAGCTACAAAAAATTAGAAAGCTACAAAGAACTTTTTAGTTTACAGAAGATGCACAAAACTCTTGGTTCTGCTCTCTTGGCAGCAAAAGTCTGCAAAAAGGTTGAGATAATCTGGAACAGGAGTTAACATGATTTCAGAAGAAAGCTGAAAGCAAACCTCAATTAATGTGTCTTTCCTTTAGCAAGCTCTATTAATATAGCTGCTTTTGAAAAATAATACACAATACCACACAGGCTTTATTATCACCCAACACTGATTACATATATGTTCCTGCTCGCCCTATGTATTAAAGCACACTGTCTGGGCATCACACAGTCATCTAATTCCCAAGTGTGTATTCAGCATCAATAAAATCATATTTAGTCTTAAAAATACCAGTAAAAAAAGCCAAACTTAGAACATCCCATCTCTTGCTTGCAACCAGTGAAGTTCTTCCTATCATCCAGAGGACAGTACAGGTTTCTGTACATTATTGGCCATTAAAAAAGGCAAAAGGAGGTAATAAATCACTACAGTGCCATCTCACAGCCTTGGAAATAAACAGAAGCAAACACATTATTCAGTTCCATTTGGGTTCACTAGACTGTTCAGGAATTTTAGAACTACTTGTTTTAAAACATTATATTAGAAAAAACTACCTGGTAATATGCACTATCACAGAAGCTATGAGAAATGTCCCTCTGTGACTTCTGCTGGCATGTCAAAACCTCATCAAGTACAATCTTTTTTATCACTCTTGGTTTGCTATTAATTTCCCTTTTCTAAACCAGGATAATAACCACGAGATAAAATCCAACTTCTCACTTCTAACTAATACCTGGGGATATAGTGCACTTTTTAGGTCAAAGCTTTGTAGACTCTGTTGCTTAAACTGTCAGAAGTTGTTCCAGGAACAAAGTACTGATTTGAGAAAAATTTGCATCCCTATGAATAAG
Source organism: Fringilla coelebs (assembly GCF_963513975.1). Classification (NCBI taxonomy): domain Eukaryota; kingdom Metazoa; phylum Chordata; class Aves; order Passeriformes; family Fringillidae; genus Fringilla; species Fringilla coelebs. The sequence goes on from NC_140028.1 coordinate 130,613,405, forward strand.
AAAAATCTGAATTAAAAATTATTAGCTATTTGAATTTGCAGGATTTTCAGGATCATAATAAGATTTACCTCACACAAAGGTTTCTTCTATCTGTTTTCCCTGGAATCAACTGAGTTCTCTCCAAAAGAATTTTAAAACAATCCACTTCAATCCAATGCTCTTATAAAGGCTTCTAACTTGCTCCTGCCTTCCTTACACAACAGTCTAGAGTCTTATCAAGGCAATGTCAGAAATACATATGATATAGCCACTGGAAATGTTCATTGCATCATCGCTTTAAAAATGTATATATATACAGATATTTTTAGTTATTTCCAGCAGAACTGCAAAGGAAAGAGACTGGAATGTGTTAATTTGCTAACTTATATTCTCTTTGATGCTGTTTTAATCATTTTTCGTCCCCTCTGGGTACTACTACAGTCATTTGCAATGAGGAAGGTGTGCTTAATTAACTGAGTATAAAGATACTCCCTTATGATCAGCTGTAGTCGTCTGCTAAGGTTCAGTAAGTGGAAGACTCAGGTTTTTACTTCTGAATGGCAAAAGTAAAAATAATTTCAATTCAATGGAATCTGTTTATTTACCTTTCATCAGCACACCTCCGTGCTGAACTATGTCAGAGTGGCAATTGTTGCCTCACTGATTTTAAAAATCTTGACGCATTCTCCCTACAATATACAAGTTTTCTTGCCCTATGTGAATCATGAAGGCCACAGAGACAATAAATTACAAGTGCACTTATGAAAGTGACATTCTTCTAGCATGAATTTTAACATGCTAATGAAGTTTCTGCATTAACCGTTCACAGTTGGGCATATTATCAAACCATTAAGTGACAAGACTGACATGAAGTAGAGTGAAATGCTGATGCTATATTTAATGTCTGATAACTAAAGTCTAATTTAAATAATCAATTTTCAATGCCATGTGTAAAAGACGACCTTAATTTGGCATAACATTATTCTGTCTGCTGCACACCTGCTTGTTCACTGAATGAGGAATGAAAAATAACACCTTCTCAACCACATTAAACAGCATCACTTCTAACTTAACATATCTGCTGAAATACACTTTTAATTCAACTTCACACCAGCAGCATGACCAATTTTAGTGAGTAGGAGAGAGATTTCAAAGCATGACATTAGTTTCTATTTGCTTCAAGTAACAGTAGATAAATTTAAAAGGACTACCACAGCAGGTTTTCACCTTAAAGTCAAAGACTGTTTTCTTCAAACCCCCTTGAGTCAGTGAAAATTCTTCACAGGTGGATCTACTACCACAGTTTAATTGCCTACTCCCTGTGCCTCTACTTCTATGGCAGTCAGCCTCCTGGTTGGACACCTCTAGTTACATGGTGCTCACACACCACAGCTTCCCCTACATCATGTAACATGTCTTTGTCACATGGGGATGCAGGACTGCCCATGCAATCCAACAGATGTGTCCCCACAGAAAAGGGGGAACACAAACCTCCTGTCCGTGCCACAGATGGTGATACAATCACCCAATGGAAAGAAAACAGAAACATGCTAGGGAAGCCTACATTGTTAACACAGCTGCAACTTAAAACCTAAAGCATTTTTTTATCCCGCTTTTCAGGTATTATGCTTTTCTAACAAGCACATGGGTTTGTATTTTACTGTTAATAAATGCAGCTACTGCTTAGCAAGAGGCAGTGTGCAACACTCTGCTACTGCCCAAGTTCAAGCAGCTTCACTTCAGTGCAGTGCCCAACCCTTGCATGTTCTGAATGCTTCCCTACCCTTTGTGCTCCAGACCATCCTAAAGCTGTAACCAGTTCAGTGATAAGTTTTAATGCTTACAGAAGACATCAGATGACAACTACTCTATGGCTTCAACTCACATTATTAATTTTCACATTAGTCATTAAATGCCAAAATTACTCATCTGACAAAAACAGATTCAACATTAAAAACTGCAACCATTAAGTTAAAGACAATGTTCACAGTGCTACGGTGCAGCAGGGAATACATGAGTACCATAAATTAAGTTGCAGAGATTTCAGGTATTATCATTTAACACCCAGTGTATTTCAACATTTCCAATTCAATGTTACAGAGACCACCATTAAACCTGTGATTTAACAAATAGAGTATTTTTATAATAGCTGGGTTTTTTTAACTATACAGTTGCTGTAAATTTGACTGACCTTTTCTTGAACATTTAGCACATAAAAATGTTGCAGTATCCCATTTTGTGTCACTAATTACAATCTAATACATTCCTTTTAAAATATCTTTTTAAAGTTTCTAGACAAACTAATTATATATTTTGCTGAAACATAAGCATGTTTTTACAGAGATTATTGGGCTGCCCTAGGAAACTTAGTACCCAAATCCCAATCCACATTTTGCCATATGCCCTGACTCAGTACTGCAGTGATAAAACACATTTCAAAATATTCTGGTGGGGGTAAGACTTAGTTAAGATTTTGCTTCAAAAACATCCATCCATTATGCCCAGAAGATTGCTGTACCCTCCTTCCTAGGACAAAGGAAGGCTCAAAACTGAAATGGGTAAGAAATGAAGTCTTGAAGGCTCCAGGGAGAAGGCTAAATATTCTTGTTGCCTTCATGCAAAGCTCAACAAGAGGGTCTGCCTATTTCTTCTTAACACTTTTTGGCCCTAGGAAGAGAAAAGGTGCCCAGGGAGAAGAAGAAATCAGTGCAGCAATATCAGATAGAATAAGAACAAACTGAAAGTTCCTTTCCCCTCTGGTCACAGCAGACTACAGGAGGCTTCCAAGTTGCCTGAAGTAAAAGATTTTGAGAGCAATAAAGAGATAGGGACAGTTTTTGTCTGGTTGAAAACCTGTTGTCATTCAGACTGGTGCTCCTGGATTAAGGAACAGTGGGTCAGATACAAGAGTCTTTTTATATTGCCAAAGATGAGGGTTTTCTCTGTCAAATGCTCATGCAAATCGATATTACCTCTAACACTGCAAGTAGAAGAAAAAAGGTAGAGAAAAAAAAAATTCAGGATGCTTTTCTCAAAAGACTTCAGCTATCTCAAGGCAGCATCACTAATTAAGAAGCAAATCAGCTTTCATTAATAGATTTATTATTAAGGCAGGGATGCAAACAAGCAACACAGGCATGACAGATGCCAGCCTTTGCTCCACTTAATCTACCAGTAATAGGAGTTACAGTAAACAAACTCAACTACAAAATAAATGCATCAAGGCATAGAGATGAATTTATGTGCATTACTGGGAATGTAGAAATATGGAGTAAAAGACAAAGTTAAAATAAAGGTGATATTTCAAATAATAGAAGAAGTTAAGAACAGTTACATTTTCACAGGACATGCTGAAATGCACAAAAAAAAAGACGCTTAAATTATGAATTTACAAAAGCAGAGCCATTTATGGACAACTGCAAACAAAGGCTCAGGAGAACCAAGAAGATAAGAAAACAGATTGGTGGAAATAGCCCTGTACCAGACAGAAAGGGACATAAATCAGAATGAAGATCATTACACAAAAAAATATCACTGGTAGGGTCAGCTAATTGCTCTGACCCATGAGAGTTCCTGCTATAGGAAGCAATCCAGATGTTCCAGTTGAGCATGAACTATCTCTAAAGGCTGCAACATCTGTAGGAAAGATAGCCAGAAGTACAGGTTTCAGTAGTCTGGGCCAGGAGGAACAGCACAGGGAGAGTCAGGAGCAAACCTTGTACCTCAGTTTGCAATAGCACATTTTGCAGCTTGGCAAGCACCACACGGTACAGATATAAATCAATTCCTATTTCCAGTCATGGACAGGGCTGCAGCAGTAGCTTCCAGCAGAAACATAATTATATGTGGGACCATGTATTTAAGATTTATTGCTTGCCTTCAATTGTGGAAAAACTGAAAAAGACATCTTTTAAACCAGACAAGAGAAGATGAGGCCATGTGTACTACACAGGGAATTATTAACCGATTACCCTTTTCCTCAACATCTCTAACTATAACACTGCACACAGAATATGAATACATAGTTATATATGAGTGCTAGACATGCAAGTTTGTTAGCTACCAAAGAGGTAAATAATTGTATATCTGGACCTAATGGAGTTTGCAGAATATATGGACTGAAACAACTGCCTTATGCCAATTTCCCTTCAAGATGATGAAGATGTTTCAGGTACCTGACTGCAATTATGTCATCAGAATGACTGGTTTACCATTACCAGGGACAGGCATTTTTAAAACAACATCTCATCATCACACACAAATTCATTGAAGGGTTTAAAGCCTGATGTTATTTGTAAGACTTGTGCCTCCACACACCAATTATAAAATCCTGGAATCATTATGTGTCAATACAGACATACCAATAAAAATGCTAAACCCAATACTTGTTTTATTCACCTAAGCATACTGTCCCTGGACTTGTATAACTGCCAACTGAGACATTCTTCTTTATACTTACACATACTTATAATATCCTGCTCAGTCTTTATTTAAAATAGTTAAGTGACAGCAAATAGCCTATTTAAAACTGCAAAGAAAGGCAATGTCAAGCACAGTACCTGAGGGGACAACAATATGTGTGTCCATCAAAGTAATTTAGATTTTTATTCTATTTATGAGTCTTCATTTAAAAGTAAGCCTGAGGGAACAAGCATTGTCTTCACCTTGAAAATAGAGAAAAAATTCAGAAATAAAATTAAGCTGAAGATATCCTATAGAAGGCAAGATGTGATTTGCGTTTGCCTTCCTATAAAATACTGTTTAACATATTCTTTGGAAAAAGAAAAATGTGTGCTTATGTGGGTTTGTATTTATAATAACTGGCAACAAGCCAGAAAGGAATATCCATCAATAGGCAATACTTTCCTCAAGAACAAAATTAAAAGGCAGGGGGTCTTTTGTCATGCTGGGAGAGCATCAATGGCTTAATCCCGCAGGTTAGCCCCAGAGAGCCGAGACTAATTTATTGCTACTGGAATATAATTGCTCAACTGGAAGCTTTTAAAATGGATTTAGGGATCACATAACCACTGATTCTGAACAAACAGTGTCCAAAAGTCTGACTAAAAGTGAAATTACGGAAGGACCTCCAGAAAGAAGGGGCTGGCAGGGAGAGAAGGCTAATTAATATAGCTCCACTAAACCCTTAGAAACCGGCTGTGGATCCAAACAGACAACTTTGTCCAGAAGCTAAACCAAAGCAAGGTGGTAAAGTCTCAGATCCCCAACTACATGAGTCCACAAACTGAGTACAGCACAAAAAAGCATTAAAATGAAAGGGTTATGAAACAACCATTTTACTTCCTCTGAAACAAAAGAGGTATCCAATATTTTAGTTTGGCATGCTGGTGAAGGTCTGGGAATTTTTAGCATATGTGACTGGGTTTCTGTCCTGCCAGCCAAAGAAATCACTCTCTTGGCCTATTTTTAATTCAGCCTTGAGCACAGGTATTGTACTGACATTCCCAAGCAGGCTGATTCATTCATTAAAATGGTAGGACTTCAAATCATCCTGCCTGGTTTTAGTAATTACTGCATGATTAGGACTAGCCTTTGTTACTGGCCTGGCAAGATAGACTTCTAAATACATATAACTGCTTTTCATCAGTATTATTTAAGAGGAAAAAAAGTTCATTGTTCAATGGGATTGCTCAAGTTTCATCTGTCCCAAATTTTTTTTCTTTTCTGCCTCCTGCCACCCCCCCCCCCCACTTTTATTAATTATCCATTGGGAATTTTAAAAACTTGAACCAGCAGTACCTCAGGATTCTACACTTAGCTACTCAAATATTTCTAATGTGTCTATAAGCTTCAAAAGTGTTTCTAAGCACTGACAAATAGCACAGATAGCCACAGAAATGCATGCAGCAAAATCTGAAATGGAAATGCTGCTGCTGCAGTTCCCTCTCAGGCTCCTGTTTTAAAAGACAGGTATCTCAGGATTTAGAGGAGCGACACACAAACAAGCTAAAGGGTCTGTTTATATCCATCCTCCTCAAAGACAAGCTCACTGGGCATGGTGTGATGAAATAAAAGTACAATCATTTGAATTATTATGTCTTTTTTAGCAGGGCTACTACAACTGCATATCAGACTTTGAAGTACACAGCACTGCAGCCTTGAAGTAAGACTTACAAATCTGAAGCAGCAGAATTAATCTTAATAGTCAGTCTTCATTTATCCCAAAACTCAGAGAAATGAAGTTAAAGTATCCACAAGGGGAAATGAAACACAACCCCCTGGTTTAACAAGCACATTTAACACCTGAAACTCTGCTTAGGAAACTGAGCAAGGAAGAAAGCTCAGAAGTTTCAGGGGTCGAAAAGCAGATCCTACCTCACCCCCTTTAGTGCCACACTCATGGTCTGTGAGTGTGTTGGTTTGCTTTGGGGTTCTTTTTTCACAAATATATGCAGTAAAGAGGAATTTACCTTTTTTTTTTTTTAGATGGCAATTCTTATTGAAATTCATATGTTGTAGATGCCCCTCTTCATTCAAAAAACACAGAAAATTAATGAAGCTACATGATGTGCAACAATGATCAGCTATTGCAGAAGAAAAAATACTTCCTCTTTTAAAAATAATTTTCTTTTTTTTAAGCCAAACAGACTTTCTGGCTTTTTTTAGAAAAGAGGGAGAATTTTCATGAACTTCTACATTTCAGTAAGTTACATTCTGGAATAAAGTTCCCAGTATGACAAGTGAAGACTTAAACACTTCCAAAGTAGAACAACAATGGGACTGATGTCCAAGATGTGCAAGACAATTGTAGCAAATATCATCTGAGTGCTCTATACACACACAACACGTTCTGCATGTCTGGTTGGCTTCCATTTCATGCTAAAGTCATTTGGCTGACTCCCCAAACAGTAACTGGATCAAGTCTCTACTCATCTATCTTTCCATTAAATCCTCCTAATAAACTCTCTTTCCTGTGTGATGATTCTCAGTATCTACCTTAGAAGGAAAAAAAATTCCAAAGTGACATCAGCTATGAAAATGCTGATCTCATCCAAGAAAGTGTGCAAAGAGATTAAGGAAGATTTTATATGCTCATATAAAAAGCAGTACATTCAGCTAATGCAATGAATTACAGTTCCCTCAAACCTGATGAGCCCACACTCACTGACCAAACTGAAGATCTAGCACTGACAGCCTAAAGCATGTTTACCCTGGGGTTTTAGGGCAGTACTGTCTTAAGAGCAAATGTTTAAATGCAGGGAAGGGATTACCAACACTGCTAACAGCATTTACAGCACTCAAATATTTTGGCTCTGAGTCAATTTTACAAACCTCAGAAATTCTATTGCACAAATGCTCCAATACTTGAATTTTTAATTATTTTCAAAGAAAACAAATATTTAAGAATATAGTTAGTATGCCAGGCATTTTCCCTTTAGCTAGCAATCAGTTTCTATGAAACAACTGACATGACATTTTTTGCAAAGTTACTGCTACTGCATTTGCCTTGAATGTGTGCTCTTTTTGACTCTTACCTTCACATTCTCTGGATGAAGCCCTCCAGGGTGTTTGTCCATGTACTGACATAAATCAGTGTGCTAAAAGAAAGCCAGATGGAAAAAACTATATTAATATCCATATGACTGCAGCAATGAATACCCCTCTACTTAGGAGTGGACATAAAGTGAAAATAAGTTGGTTTTTTTTTTTGCCACACATGTGCAAACACATTTGTACCTTTTCACTCATTTCACTTAACAGCCTTGATAACTGATATGAATATTCAACAAATGCAAATTAATATTTTTTCTAACACCCTGCGTTTGGTAGATTAATTACCTGAATTTTAATACCATTCTAAAACTTGTAAGGACAGTATCACCATCAACACCACAAAGATAATATCTAGACAGAAGAGGATGAACCTAAAGGGAGAATCTCACATTCAACTCCCCTTCACATTATAACACTGCCCTTTAAATATAATTTTATAGTGATTCTAGATTAAGATGGGTTAAAGGTTTAGAAAATAAAGCTGAAAGGCACTGCATATCAGAGTACTGAATGGGATTTTCCCCCTCAAAAAGAAGCACATATTATAGACATGTACAGCCATTAAATACAGATACTTTAGAAAAGAACATCATGGAAAATTCAAATCTAAGTATTCACTTCATAGTTACCTATATTTCCTGCAAAAATAGCATGACACTTCATCAGAAAAAAAAAGCCTTGCAATGCATAGATTAATGTTATTTTTAATGAATAAATATTTATAGCTTTTACTATGGAAACACTTTTCTCTGAATTCTTCTCTTAATTTCTACACTTCAGCAGCATGGTTTCAGACAAATGGCATGGTGCTTCTCTAATGTGCTTGCACAACTCAGCTTCTGAAATTATGTTCAGAATAAAAAAAGCAAAAATATGCACTTGATTAACCAGCAAATACTCAGAGAGAGACTCTGCCTTCCACATCTGTTTTCTGAACACATCTGGTAAAAATCATCCAACATTCCTTGAAAAGCTACTTGGCAATACCTGCCTCACATACACAAGAGCCCATATAAATACAGGCAGTTTTCAAAGTGAGAGCTTTGGACAAAAGCTGCCTTCCACACAGCAGAATGGTGTCTCTGTGCACCATTTGCCAAACCAGGAGATATTCTTTGGCTTTCTTTTGCAGAGTTATGCACATACATAGCAGAGTTCACACCCAAGACACAAAATTTGTTCTAGCCACAACTGTCCTACATAATTGCTTCTGAAATGACAAGCTACAAAAACACATTGTGCATGTGGAACCAACATTGCAAAGACATCAAGATGCACAGGATGAGTAGGCTCTGCACTAGCACAACCATTTTCACTAATTCTTTCATGTCTTCAAGAGAGCAAGAGCCCTGGCTACAGGAAATTGCTTGAATCCCAAAATGAACAGCACGCTCAAGCAGGCAAACTACACTACATACAACAGAGCAGAGATTATTCTGAAATGCAAGATACAGACAGCAATTCTTCAATTTATAGTTTACAAATTAGTGAATGCATTTACAAAGAAAGTATTCAGAATAATTAAAAATATTCTACCAGTGAATTGTTAGCATCAAAAAGTGCATTTTCCATAAAGATTCTTCAGTTTAAAGACTTATTCCTCATTTCTGTAAAACCTTTAGCCTTAAGGTACAAATTCCTCTTCCATTCTCTACTTTATTCATAGTATTTGGCACTATTTTGTCTTCTGTGTTTTGACTGACTGTGGTGGTAATGAAGCTTTCTGGGACTGCATCAATAAACCAAACCATGCCACAAATAAACCAGCCACCCCTCAGCACCACTTTACACATTTTTGTCTTGTTTACTGTACAAACACCAAGAAAAATACCTAAAGTCAACAGCTAACCTTGTCATTTGCTTTAATAAACTAACAGGTTCTGAGTACTGATCCCAGCACAAGAATGTGCCTTAATATCATCTGAAACACCATTACTACAGGTGATGACTGGTGTCAAATATGAAATTTGTGGGAATCCACTCATTTTAATGGTTATCTGTTATTCATGAGACATGCCAGTCTTTGAATAGTGCTAGCACCTGCAGTGCTCAAGAGATGATCAAAGAAAAGCCTGAAATATCACTTTAGAAAGCCCATTAGGGTGGCCAGGGAAGCACTGTCCCATCCTCAGACACAGCCACCGGGGTCCCTGAGCACAGCACACTCCCTCGCACAGGCTGGATCAAGGAATTATCATTTGCCCCTCATTCAGTCTTTCAGCCTTTGGGAACAACAGTTAACCTGGTAGGTGGGAGGTTTATTGTCTCTTTTACCCTCTGTTGATTTCTAGGATTTGCCACCAGTCAGCTGACAGAAACCAGATCAGAGGAAGACAAACCCAGTGTCCCTTCTGAAGCTTCCCTTCCTGAAGCCCCACCACTCCAGCCACACTAACTGCACATTTTTACTCACCAAAAGCTTTTCATTTTATTCAGAGCCACAACTTTAGGACTAGCAAGAAGTCAAAAATTTTTATTTCCAATATACTTTTAACAAATGGTGAGGATAACCCCATTTTCTTATGCTTATATTTCAGTTACTATTTGGATGCATTTTCTCCATACAGAAACATCAATGATGATTGTGTTTGTGTTATCCATCATTAACTTATTCTTCCTACCCCAAGGATGAAGACAACTGGGATCCTGATATAACCTTCTGCCATCAGTTTAACCACCAAAACCTACAAAAACTGATTGAACACCTGAAGGTCAGGGTAAGCAGCAATTTCCTCAGAATCCTGGAAACTTTACAGAGTCAACTGTGCTGCAGTCTTTCGGCATTTATTTTTTTCCCTACACACACACTGCAAGAATCTGTAGCAAACCTTCATTCAGATGGGGAAGAGAAATTTAATATATTTTCTGTTCAAATCTTTCTACAATTTGCTTTCATAAAACTAAGAGTGTTTCTCATAAATGTAACTAAACATTATGGTAAGAACTCTGGAAACAACTTATAATGTTAGAGTACATTGCTCCCCACTTTAAAAAAAAAGAAGGTGGCAGCAAAGCAAAGGCAGCATCAGCTGCTCCTCTTTCCCAAGGTAGGGACTGAATGCACATTGAATTAAACATTAGTACAGCTAGGAAAACTGACAGTGTTGCAGAGACAGCTCTTTCTAAACCTGTTTTCCCTTTTGGCAGCCAAAGTGTCTGCTCCAGTGCTCGTGTGCACAACTGACACTGAAGAAGACAACACGAATACAAGTTTCAGGAAAGCATTAGAAAAGAAAACAAGAGAGCAAGCCGGATGAAAGCAGTTTTTTAATGGTATTCCATGAAATTTGTACTATATAGATAGAGTCTTTTTCTTCATGCTGTATTTGAAGGTGGAAACAATGTGCTTTCCCAAGCGGAAGAGTTACTGCCAATACAGCCTGCCATACTCTGACACTGGAGTCTTTGCTGCAGTCACCACCCTGATCTAATAAAACAGATACCCTAAAGGAAAATTTAAGATACAATTACATATTGGCAATAACATAAAACTATACTGAAACAAAGAGAAGAAACAGAACAACCAATACACCTTTTACAATCCATTCTGCACTGTCTCAGAAGGTCAGGCCTCCACAGGGCAGCAGCAAACTGGGAATGGAGTACAGAGACTTCCAAGTAATTGAACACATTCTGATCCCAAGTGGACCTGGCTAGACCAATTCTGCTTCAAGCTAGTTTTTAACAACTCTATCAGCCACACTGTCAACCCCCAACACACACAAATCACCAAAGTAATACCATGCTGACAGAACATCTGATATTTTAGTTTAAGTTCAAAATGCCATTAGTTCCTGCTCTTTACACTCCACCAGCTTAGCCACACCTATATGTTGTATATATGTGTGTGTGTATATCCATCTATGTTGAATATATGTATATTCAGTATATATATTGAATAATATTCAATTAGCACTCCTCTGCTCAAAACAGCTACACAAAAAACAATAAGCATAGATAAATCAAGTTTCTATGGAGAAGAACTCAAAAGCTAGGGAAGTCCAGAATTGATGGGGTTTATCCTACCTTTCATTTCTCCATTAAATGTATATTATTATAACTCTTAAAAGGTCATACTTTTTTTCCTTTCCAGCATTAGACATACTCACTGAACAGAATAGGAAATACCTGATAAAAAACAGCTTTGCTGTTTTACAGTTAAGGGGTTTTCTTCTATTCTCAAACAGCTTGCAGAGTCTGGATTTTTCACTACTTTGAAGACAGAAAGAATCTCACAGGTTTTCCTACCCTGCTTATAGCTATGCTATTGACATGCTTTACCAACATAGAATAATTTCATAGCAGTGCAGAAGACATAAGGCATTACTTCCTTTTGTCAGATAGGGACTTAAGGCAAAGACAAAAATCCTAAGAATCACTGATCTGGACGATTCTGTTCAAAGAACTTTGGGGTTGACTTTTCAGAGCATTTGGCACTATTTTGTTTTGACTGACTGTGGCGGTAATGAAAGATATTCTGGTCTCCAGGTGCATCCTTCACTCCCCCCCACATCCCCTTACTTTTTGCTGTCTCTGTTGGGCAATGTGGTTTGTCCTAAGCTAAGAACACCTGGTGGACATTGCAGAGGGAACTGCCTGGATGTTCTCATTCCAGAGATGGGGAAGCTGACATGTTGCTATTGACTTTGATGCACACTGGCCTGAAAAAGAATATAAAATGCATTGGTAATATTTAAATACATATTAACAATAAATCTAAGCATTATCATCCACCTAATCATTGTGTCTTTCTCATGCCTGGCTGAGAGCTTCATCTCAAATATTCTGCAACACTGACTTCAGTTACAGCTGTAAATGTGTAATGCTTTTGCAAAGGAGACTGAGAATCTCATGCTGAACAGCAGAAATCTGTAATGACAGCAATTTCAGCTGGTGATAACAATTCCCATTACAGCAGGGGTGGAACCCAGTTCTCTACAGCAGTATTACCTAACTTGTCTTGAAATGATACCTTGAATAAGGCAGGAACCTCAGATGATTTCCTGGTTCCCACATTCACAAAAAATGAGAGAAATTCAACAACAACCACATGCTTTCACCACATAATCCTTTGCAGAGCTGCACAACAGGCACTTCCACAAGGGTGGAAAAAGGAGACTGTCCAGGCCATCTTTATCTTGGTGTTCTCCAATTAAAGAGGTAAAGCTTCACTTTCCCACTTCAATGACAAAACAATGTTTTCTGCAAAACCTCTTATGCTTTAAGTGAACAACTTGATCTTTCCTCCCACTACTGGCTTCCCCAGAAACAATTTCACTTCATCAGAAATGAATAGCTGAAGAGAGAGACTAAGGTCTTTGAGAAGAGAGGAGAAATCTCCAACAACATAAAAAAAATCACATATTGTAGTAAGTACAATGATTTTTATTTTAAGTACAATTTATGATTTTTCTGAAGCTTATCACTTGACTAAATTTGGGACAATTTTCAAAATAATAGTCCAATGCTACCCACAGCACAAAGGCTCCCTATTTCCTAAATTCCAAATCCATAATGTACAGCTTGAACATTTAAAATAAGGGTCCTCCAGATAGAGGTTCATTTGGCCATTTTTTCTGAAAATAAAAAGTAAATATAGGTAATCTGAGGCAGACTTTGGCATTTTTGCCTTCAAATAATGGTATTCCACTTCCTGTGCCAGTAGATCACTACTCCAGGGCTGCACCTTGACTTCAGGGTTCTGGCACACACAGCTATACCTCCTTTAGAAGGCTCTGTCCAGCACTTTGTTACCTTCTCTCAGCACATTAAAGCACAAACCCTTTCCTCAGTGCACATCTCAAGTAACAAGGCCTCCATTAAGAGACCCATGATGCTTCCTACAGTAGATGGAATAATTTCTAGATACACAGAGACTGCACAGGGCTTCCTGGGATAGGGGATAGAAAACCCATGCTCAGCAATGCTGGTTCACCTAGTCTTGTTTCCTAACTAAACATAGAGGCACACCAGCCAATGCACATTTTTGACCCAAACTTCAATTAATTTCAAGTATTTTCCTCCCTGTGATAGAGAGAAGTATCACAACTCCTACAGGAACCTGAACATAACAGAGAGATTAAGTTACTTTTCCAACATAACTGCTCATAATCTAAAAAAAAAAAAAAAAAAAAAAAAAAGAAAAATCGACCAAGTCGTACAAGAATTTAAAACAGGAAAAAACAAAGTGCACACTTGCTCAGACCCTCTCTGTAATATTTTTCACTCATTTTCTCCCCATACCATCAATTACCCGGACAACTCCATGAAAAGTATGATTTACTTATGAAATATTGTCTTCCAGACTCACATGAAGAAAGTAATTAGGGTTTTGATTTAGACTTGGGGCAGTGTATAATTGTATGGAGGTCCTTTTTATTCAGCAAGACTCTGGTTTATAAGTAGACACATGGGTTTATGTTTGTGAGCATACTGGGTATAAGCATCTGCTGAAGAGAAAAGAATTCTGGCTGATGTTTATACAGCTGAGGCAAGGTTTATATACATTACATCCTAGGTCTGCAAAAGAGAGAGTATGCAAAAAAGACAAGTGTTGATGATTCTTCCCTCCTCCTCTTGAAGGAATTCTAATTATGACTAGATGAGTAAACCACAAACTAGAAATGTCCTCAGATATGCTCTCTGCTTCACTTTGACATCAACTGTTTTGCTCAGCTATTCCTGCTCAGAAATCAGGCTCTGCTACCAAACACAAACGTGTTCAGACAAAGGCTGGGACGTTTCCTTTCAAAGGTGACATGAAATGATCTCTGCTTTGCCCACCCTTCTCCATAATAATAACAACGTGACTGTCATTCTCTTCTAATTAAATTAGTCGCTTCTACTTCCCATGCTATACATTCTCTTTTCCTCCTCTTCCTCAGTCATGATAAATCTCCATGTGACTTGGGCATCCCATAATTCTGCCTAATTGGTTTCAGCTGTCATTTTTGAAGCTGAAATGCACAGAGAGCCCGGGGCTTGTGAATGGAACAGGAAGCACTTCCAGCTTCATTCCCATCATGTAAAACCAGCAATGTGTAAGAACCCTCCCATTAAAACAAAACCGGGAGGATTTGGCTGCCGGCGATGCCGTCGTGCAGCAGACAGATTGTGCTGCTCCACTGAGGCAGCCAGCCTGTTGTGAGCCATTCCTCTCTGTTCAAAGGACAGCACACATTATTTATGCCCTAGCAGCTTTCCTGACTAAAATACTTCCCCTTTTGTCACCAACAAATTCTTAAACCGATAATATAATTTACCAATAAAAGGATGGGCACCAGGAATATTTAAAGTGACAGGAGAACAAAAAAAGCTAATTCCTTTTAAATGGCGTGTATCCTCCAACCTAAGCACTCTGCAGATTACTGTGCCACAGTTTAAACTTATTTCATGTCACTGGTATCTTCAAAAGTGTCAGAGCCTTTTATTTTCATGTATTTCTGTGGCTTTCTATAATTCAATCTTTTCCCTCTATGAGATGACACAGTGTTACCCGTGCTAAGAAAAAAAACCCTACAAGGGTATTTTTCTGGGTGATACCTAAGCAACTTCCAGCAAAACAGCAGCAGGCAGCAGCACCAGCTGGGCTGAGCAGCAGGGGAAAGATCTATATTAGGGAATCCAGGAAGAAAAAACTGCCCCACAAGACACTCGTAATGAAAACAATTCTGCTGCCAGATGTTTTTAGTGCCTTGGATTTCTCTCACACTGTCAACAAAGATAAGCATACTTCAAAATACATGAACAATACTAAATAGAAAAGGAGACTTAGGTGGTGGGGGAGTACACAATATAGATAGAAACATATCTGAAAATCCCTGAGAGAAAGAGGGATACACAGTTGTCTGATTTTTGGCTGTTGCTAGAAAAGATAAATTTATTTATGGATACAAAGGCCCTGTTTATTTCACAGAGAATAATCTGGTTCCTTACAGACAAGTGAAACACACACCACTAAAGAAAGAATTGCTGAATGAACTAAAAGCTCTTCAACAAAATACAGTTTTCTGAAGATGCCAGTTTATCCTCCTCCTTATTCTCTGTCCACCTTAATTCTATCAGCTTTGTGTTCTTAGTAAATCAGGTTAAGGAGACAAAACCCACTTAATTTAGTGAGATTATCTGAACAAAAGAATGACAGTGCAAAAATAAGTAGGAATTCCTGTTCAGTGTCATCAAAACCTAGCACCAAATCATCAGCTTGTGCAAACTGTGATGGACTTAGAGACCTCAAAATGAACAGAGTTGGGGACAGTTTTTGCAAGCTGTGACACATCTGCCCACCAGGATGGGCATGTGCACTTTTTCTCTAATTTATGTCACTGAGCTTCCACAACACTGATCACAACATACACATATAACAAACAAGCAAAAATAAATATAATAAAAATTTGAAGATACAAGAAAGTTTCTTGTTAGAGCATGGATGATACCCATAGGCTCATGGTGAGAGTACTTGCTCCAGCACTATGTAAGCAGAACACATACATGGGAGGGAGGCTGACAATCCACATACAGCCACACTAGTCAAGTACCCACATTAATATTGGCATAGCACTGGCCAGGGATAATTCAGTTGTATTCACACAAGCTCAGCTGGCACAAGAGCTCCTCTATGGTGTTGTGTGCTGGGCAACAAAACCCACACCATCTTCAGGGCAGGAAAGGACCACTGCAAAGCCTTCCTTTAAAAACTTCCACATCCTACACAGACCTCTCCTCACACTGGCTGAGTAATTTTTTCCTGTCATGTGTCCTAATCCTAATTGTCCATGCATGATTGTAAGATTAAGAAAAATTATATAGGGAAAAACTCCATTCAGACTGCAGGGCACACAAAAGAAAAATGATGCTTCCACAGATCCCCTTTATGCAAACTAGTAAAACAGAAACAATTAATAGGGCTTTTTAACTTCCAAGAGCTGGCTGTTTATTACTCAAGCTTGGTTCTGGGTTCCTCCTATTTGCTATTTCTTAGTTATCTATTACATCATAAAAGTATAAACATAAAAAAATCTGCAATTATTGATTTATTCATTCTGACTTCAGGATTTTTACTACTTTTATTTTGCCCGAACTGCTCACCCAAGTTTCTGTTTTTAAAGACTGCATAGATATATTTTTTATCAATATGACTAAATTAGTACAAAACTGCATAGTTCATCAGGAAGGAAAAATCTGTTTTTAAGATTTAGGATTATGGTAATCATCACTCTCCAAACAGTAAATTCTGGACTGGTGGTTTGTTTGTTTTTTCAATCTGCACTGAAGAAATAAGAGCTTCCCATTTTAAGAGGAATTAAGAGTTACATATTATTAAAGAGAGCATGAGGAAAAAAAGTTTAATTAGGCTGGACAGTCTCTAGTGCAAGCTGAGATATTGTCAGGTGTCACCTCAGAGGGAACTAGGCAATGTCAGTTTATGACAGAAATAAAAAGATAAGGAATATGTGGGATGCCACCAGAACTACTGATGATAGAGCTGTGCATAAATCTATAGCTAATTAATTACTAGAAAAAAAACCAAAAAAACAATGCACACTAACAAACAAAAAACACGCAACTAGAATTTATTTTTTAAAACTTTGTTTAAAGTAGTAAAATAAACTGATACATTTTTTCTTCAGATCCTGACACAGGAAAGCAACAGTATATTAACTTCACTGAAAGACTAAAAGTATTCATATTTTACTGATGAAAGCTACGATGCAGAAAGATACATATAGAAAGGACTTAAAAACTCTTACCTCTTATCAATGGCAGAATTCTTTTGATTATTTGCCTAAATTGTTCTTTAAAAACAGACAAACCATCACCCCCATAGTAGCTTCTGAATTGCTTTATTATTGTTAGCATGAAAGGGGCATTCCTTGAGTTTAATCTTTCTCTTCCTTACTGTAATTTCAGATTTTCTTTTTCATCCTCTTAACCATTCACATAGAAATAGGTCACTGACTTTCTCTATGATATATTTAAAGGTTGTAAATGTCTCATCCTTTTTTAGCCCCAACTCTTAAGAGCCCTACTTACTTTGACTTTTCCTTCGAAGGTTTTATTCTCGATGTTTACTCACCCTTGTCATTTTCCCCCTCAGGTCTCCAGCTGATTCATGTCTTTCTTGTATTTACAAATTTACCCTTTAGGGTGGTGGCCTTACCTATACCAAGCAGAGTGCTACCACTGGCAGGTCTCCTATGCACAAGTATCTTACTACATGTATGTGTTTTTGAGGGACTCCAATGACACTTGCACTTTTATCTATAATTTAGGAAAAAACTAATTGGGATCTGTCAGAAAGTAGAACTTCTCACGGGATTTCCAGTATTCCATCTGTCAGCTCAACTCATGATGTTTCTTGTGCTCTGATTTTGTTGTGTGTATTGTTTTGCAGGTTTTTTTAATACTTATATTGAATGCAAATGTTAATACTTATTCAAAAGAAGAATAAATAATATATGCTAATTTTTGAATGGTGCACAGCACACCACAAATCTAACCAATATTTACCAACTGTTAGTAAATTGTACAAAAATTGGTCATTCAGATACACACAGCCTTCCAGCCTGTTGGATTGTAAATTTCAATTAATTTTAGTCATACACCTATTCATCAGCATGCACCCTCCGTATGAAGTCTAGACAACATGCTGCAATCCAGCAAAGACAGGATCACAGAATCACAGAACAGGCTGAGTTGGAAGAAGCCCACAAAGACCATCAAGTCCAACTCCTGGCCCTGCACAGCACCACCCCCAAGAGTTACACCATGTGCTCAGGAATATTGCATGAGTAACATCTGCCCTTGCTAGACATGTGTAAACTTTTTAGCCTAGCAGGAGTATTTTTATTTAAATTTAAATAAAATTTTCATTCCTTCTTTCCTACCAATTCCCATGTCTGGCAGAATCTTTACCTCTCAGCAAAGCACTAGACACTTTCCTTCTGAAATCCCACCTCAATCCCTCCCTCCTGAAGCCTATTTTGTTTGCATTTCCAGCCTGTACTTGGACATCAGCAGCACCTGTCTCTGATCTGCTCATTAAAACTTGAAAAACAAGGCTTTTCCCAAGAGCACTATTCCCTTACCGCCTCCTCTCAATAGTAAAGGATTTCCTTTCTCTCTGTTTACTCTCACAGCCTTGATCTGTCATCTTTTTGACTGCAATTTAAGCAATGCAACTTACGGCAAGCCTGGGGCACGAGGCAAGGTTAAACTACAGGGGAGCAGCCCCTTCTCTGGTCAAGGTAAACAGAAAATACTAAATTCAGCTGCTCCCAAGCTGGGAGCCCTGCGTGCCTGCTCCTTGCCAGGGAGGACAAGCACCTTCACTGCAAGCAAGGGTGACTGCAGGCACCTGGCTTTTTGCAGAGCTTCCCCAGCTTTCAATACTTGCTTACCATAGCTGGACAGGCACCTTGATTTCAAACAAGAAGAAAATCACCCATCATTTCAGTTTCACACCAAAATAATGGAATTCAGGCTCCAAAGAAGATTCACTTGAAGTCAAGGATTAGAAGACTTCTCCTTCCTTCTTGTGCCTGGTTTCTCCTCTCTCACCCACTAAAAAATAACGTGGCTTTTTTGGTTTGTTTTCACATACAATCAATGCCATTGTACCTTTAGTTTCAACACTTGCTCCCTAATAAAATAAATAAAAATGGAAAAACAGTAATAGTGTTCAGTCTAAATTATTAAAAGTTTTGAAGAAATTGAAATTTTTCCATGGAAAAATGTTTGATCCTTGCAGGTGATTAATTTTGCCCATTTTCTTACGTAATACTTAACAAGCATTATGTAGGACAAATTTGTCCCAAGAAAATTTCAAAATCTCAGCAGTATAATTCTTAATTCTGATAAAGAGTATATATGTCAATTTCCAATAAGCTTTAAAGTGAGAAAATCACACCTATTTTTGTGTTACAGGAAACTGGAGGGAAATGTAACTAATTAACTTTATTAAGTAAACTCATTGTATAACAACCTATTTTAGCTGCTGTAATGAAGCAATGATAATTAAATAGTCTTCTTTAATGGAAAGGAACTTTTAGAAGCAAAAACATACACAAATACTAAAATAGGCAAGGCAATTGAAAATGCTTGGGTTTAAATTACATTATTAGATTACTCTGGAGCTTTTTCACTATTGAGGCAGTGAAAGACATAATATTGCTCATTACTCATCCTTCCAATTATAAGTATCTGTTCTTGTTGCAAACCAAGTTCATAAATATTGAAAGCATGATGTAAAGTATTGCTATACGAGCTCACTTTCACATGCTAGGAATAGGATGAGCTGCTGCTTCATTTATTGATAATAATATACTTACATAATTATGCATAATACTAAAAACCTCATTATCATTCTACCAAGCCTGTAGCAAATACAGTTTGCTTAGGATTGCCTTTCAGCAATTATAGGTTTCTAAATTCAGTCATCTTCCTTCTAAATAAACAAGTGAAGCAGCAAATGGCAGCAGCTAATGATCACTTTAGAGCAAACAGATGTGAAGCCATCTTCAGAGATCTCACCTATCAAATCCACCACCTCCTTGGGCAAAGCTGGCCATACCAGTGACACTGGCACTAAAGCCACCATCCCCACAAGATCACCTAAACTAACACCTAACCAGAGCCTGGTGAGGAAGGGAACAAACCCTTTGTGAGCAGTCACACGCCTCCACTGAACTGTAAAGCTGAACTGACCTTTTACTTTGGGAAGTCGCTTCAGTCTCAGACAGCAGAAGCAAAGTGTGTCAAAACCTCCTTTTCAGGTCTTGCTTAGCACATCCCAGTTAACTATACAGAAATCATCTTCTTTACCATTTATACATGAAAGACTACCAGCCATTCAGGATTTGGAGAGGAAATTCCAAGCAGTTCATTCTCCAAACTCCCCAGGTAATAATGCCCCTCAGTCATCCAGTGATAAGACTGAGCTCTAAGCATGCTCTGCAATATGCTGCTGTAAGAGTTAACATTTGCCTCAGTAACAAGGTACTGTATTCTAAACTATTTTCTAAGTTCTTTCATTCAAAAGGAGCAAGCTCCCTTTCTCTTTATACACATTAATGTACAGCTACACATACACCACCAAAATGTTTTTATGGAGAATAAATTTCTCCTGATCTTCAACTGTCAGACAGAATTTTTAAAGATTGACTTTTCTTGGCTTTGAAGACCACCAAGGTTAAAGTTAAAAAACTCTGTCATGTCTTCACCTGACAGACATACATATTTAAAAGAAAACTAATTTGGGGGACCCTGAGAATTTACTGACTGCCGTGGCTATTCTGACTGCAGAGGCTATTCTGCTTTCAGCATTCAACTTACTATCATAATGCATTTTGCAATTTAAGGTGCTACATGAAATTAAATTTCATTCTACTCTTTCAGGGTCAATGCTGAAACCAAACACCTCTGATAACTGAGACATTTCACCAGTATTATTTTCCCTAAGGAATCATCACCAGCCTCGCAACCCAAAGTTTCCGTTTTCTGAGAACTCTCGGATCACTAACTGTTCATTCCTAATCTAGTCAAGATAACTCACTCAGATGTCTTATTATGTTTGAAAAGGTCAGCAGTGATCAATGGCAATAGTGTATCAGTTCCATTATATCCCTTTTGAAATAAATCAAATTCAATCCCTTTTAGGCTAGCATTCAGTCATTCAAAAACGTACACCACCATGTAATTTTAATCACATGAATATTTTGACTTCTTTCAGTGCAAATTACTCATATGATTGAGCTAAACCACATACAGGTGTTAAAATAACAACAAACCAGACATTAAAGATACAGAGCTCAGTAACACCAATTACACAGCTAGATTGCACACTCAACCAGCCAAAATTTGTACTTTTAAATGGGCAACTGTAATTTTTGCCTCTGCACATTCACACTAGGCACTGAATGGAAGCTTTATAACCAAAGGAACAAACGAGATCCTTGCAATCATGCAGTTAAAACCTGTATCATGCACGCCCACAAGAATTCATTTCAGGTTATGTGGCCATTGTCAAGCATTATCAGATAGCATTCACTGTTTGATCAGACTATAACTTTACATTACTGAACAAGGAAAACAGACTTCTGTTAAGAAATTCTGTCATCTCAAGGCACAGGAGCATGTTACAATGTCATTGTTATACAGTCTTTATGCTGTTTGGAGAGAATAAAGTATCCTTCCCTTCTTCAGCAGATGCACCTTGAGAGACTGCCTACCAGCCTAAACAGTAAAATATTCTTGGATCAGTTGCTAGAAACCATTACTAAATGAGCTTCTCAAACAGTCTCAATAGCTACCAAACACCATTGGAACCAAAAGGTGCAACCTCCAGCAGGCTGGCTCCTTGCTGAAAAACAGCTTAGTGAATCCAGAAGAATGTGCCACTGCATGAAGCTTAATCTGTGTCTGTACATGGCTGGGAGCCAGAGTCTTAAACAACCTGTCTTAACAACCTGGATATAAAATCAAGAAACTTGCATCAGTGTAATAAGTAGTATGTAAAATCCATCCATTTGAAATTAGTGTAATAGGCAAATTCATCTATTTTAGGGAGAAACATATTCTATACATCTAATTTCCCAACCAGTTCTGAAGAATACAGCTAAATACAGCTGCTGATAAATGGGATTGCAAAATGTATTCATGTAAAGATATGCAAATAAGTGTACACTGACCATTACACAAAATTAAGTATCAAGGCTTTTCCTATGTTAATTTAGTGTGTAAGTCAGGAGCAGGAAAACTGCTGAATTTAAAATAATTACATTTTTATTACTGTTCCAATACCTGAGGTAAAGAAACACATACTGTATCAAATGCTCAGCAGGCTGCTGCAGCTGAATGCCCTCACCCTCAGAGTGCAGCACATTTACGTAAATACACAAGGTGAACAGCTTCTCCAGACAGGATTCTGTGATGCTGTGTGCACTGTCATGTAAAAATTAAGGCCTGTCCCCAAGAAACACAGAAAATAATTCCATCTGTCTTAAGCAGAGATGTATTTAGAGTAATGCTAGCAATCACTGCACTTTATAAACACAGTGTCTTACAGGCTATAATACAATAATATAATGTATTAATCTGATATTATACTGAAAATCTAAGTGTCTAAAGTCATTTGTTCCTTTTAAATTACATGTTCTTGGACCCATCTGTGAAAACTGGGAGGTTAATTATGATAGTGCATTGCATAATTCCACAGCTAAATGCTGAAGTAGTTCTATATAAATGCCATATGTTTGTCTTAGAAAAACTAAAAAGATTAATTAGGAGGCCAAGGCCAGTACTTTGGAAGGTAATACTCTCGACACAATTAGATCCTTACACTGTCTACTATGTAAATTGAAGTTTTAATTAATAGGTTAAGCATTAGTCATGGAAAAACTATAAGAATCCCAAATTCTAAATTGCATGCATCAGCCATTTTTTTACTGATATCGCTTATAAAAAGACACTCTGCACGAGCCAATCACCAAAAAAAAGGTAATTTAAACTTGATATAAGCTTTTCATCAAGGAACTACCTGTTAAGCACTTCAGTCCTGTTCCTCCCTACATTGCTCTCACCTATTTAAAGTTACCTGATCACATCAATGAAGAAAAAGCTCCAATAAACAAACTATAACTAGGAAGCAGAGTACATTTGAAAAGTCAACACAACAGTCTAAGGTCCTTTAAGAGGCTAGAGCCACTCCTCCATCTCTGAATCTGGTTTAGCCCAGCTTTCCACTTTTAGCCTACTCCACTACAAAGCAAAACCTCTTCTAGCCATCACTCTCCTGAATAAAGTAAAGGGTTATTTTGGCCTGATTCACAGATCACTGATGGTAAAGAGAGCACTTCCATAAAATTCAATACACTCTGGACCATATCTACAACATACAGTCACTTTACTCACCACATATTCAAACACAAGTGTCAAGGTCTCCTTGGTGTGAATGATGTCATGAAGCAGCACAATGTTTACATGTTTCAATCCTTTCAAAAGAGAAGCTGAAAAGCAAAACATATATGTTATCCTTAAGAGTATCCAGATATTTTATATTGATTTGCCCTCTTTTTTTAGTGACTTAAATGAGCTCCATAACCTGACAACCAATAGTTGTACTTCAGTATCTATGTGCATGAGTTTCACACATCCAGTTTTTGAAGATCACATCTTCCCATTCAATGCTATTTTCTCCACCTTGCTGGTCAAACTTAGCCTCGCTCTGAGGCCAAAATGAGCTGGAGCAAGAGTTTCTTCCTTTACACAGCCTCCTCTAAGTGAATCACTCATGTCAGAGCAACCAGACACCAAGAGCACTCCTACACTCAAAGGCTTTTTTTTTCCTCTCAGACAAAAGTCAAGCATGTCTTTTCAAAGCATAATCTTTCCTATCCAACACAACAGAGTTGCTGTCTAAATGAAGTGCAGCATCTATCCTAAGAAAAGGGTTTTAAGCAATAATACTCCTTTCTCTCAAAGATAGCAGATTTAATGAATCATTTGTATTAGCCCCTGAGAATAACTACATGGTATTTTCTCACTATATTTTTAAAGGTACTAACTCATGTTTTCAGAAAAGACAAAGACTTATCTAGTGAACTTTCAGGTAATCTCCCTCACTAATTTTTTTTACAACCTAATGCATATTTAATGTTCATTCCATATTACATATTTAATGTTCCACAAGACGTGGCATATTTTAGCAATATATGCTGACAAGCCATGTGTTGTTACCAATGTCATTCTGTTGTTGGTGCCTTGTCATCTCATGCATACATCTGAGCAGGACTATCAGTCACCCTAGCAAGTAAATAATAGAGACAAAGACATGCAAATGAGTGGCACATTTCTAAACTGAATAATGCGGAACTTTATTCTCTCACCCTTCTACTTTTGTCAAAGAAAAAAAATGAAAGGCCAAATGTGTGTCTCAATCCTTTACTGTGCAGAAAGGAAACTGCAGTGCTTCCACAGCACTGTTACCCCTTGCTGTCCTATTCAGGGTTTTCCATCAGGCTGAGCTAACTCCAGGGGTCATCTGGCTTTGAATTAAGATAAGTACATATCATCTCTCATACTGGTTTTTAGGAGATCAATCTGACAAGTTAATCACTTTAGGAAGCAACACAAAAGCAACATGGCATCTGGCTGCATCAGCGTTCCTCCACAAGCATCCTTAGCATCAAACTCTGGGATTCATCCTGGGCAGAAGGCAGACAGCGAAGAGGAAAACACCATAAAGCTGCTTCAAAGGGAGCATCATCACAGACATCAGGAAGACAGGCCTGTAAACCTGCAAGGAAGCTCTATCACCAAGAATGAGGCAACCCTACAACCTGGATGCAGAGGTGAGAAGAAAAATTTCAAAAGAGTTTGCTTTGGCCTGCACTCCAAAGCTCATGCTATTTAGAGACCCAACACAGAGGAGTCTTTGCTGTGCTCTGATTTTGTTGCCACTGAGCTGTAAAACAGCTACTGTAATTACAAATAAGAATTTTAGACTTTTGATCAGTGCATGTCTGGAAACTGTTAATATCCCACAACTTAGAGGTCTTTTTCAGAAAAGAAGAGCCATGAGCAATTTTCAAGGGATCCTCATCTTAGACCTTGAACAACTTCTTGGAGCTAAAGCTCAGAGAGATTTGGATACGTTGGGGTTTTTTTAAAGACAACGATGAGAAATTGCTGCTGGAAAAAGGTATGGATACAAACACAAGATAAAGAACAATTGTTTTGAAAGGTACCTTCTAACAGAAACAAGAACTTTTAACCTGGGGAAACCACAAGAAGATTTCACCTGAACTGAGGTTTTCACCAGCTCTTTCCTCAAACCTTATTGAACAACCACACATTCACAGACACTGTGAACAAAAAAACTTCCTCCTAGCACAGCCTGTGTCAAGCTGTAATAGTATTTATGGCCTCTGTCAGCTTTTGCTGTTCAGATCAACACCTGAGGCCTTTAATTCCTCTAGCTGGCCATTACTTTGTTGCTAGAATCTCTATAAGACTCATTAAAGCTTAAACAGTACATTGAAAGCAGCTTACCTCGAGGTCTTTGCAAATACTGTCTTTGCCCTTCGGTCCCCTCCCCCACTCTTATTTATCTTCTCTAATATCCAATTCTCCCCTTTTACAGCCTCAATAATCAGCATCTGCCGTATATTACAAGAACTACAAAATATCACCTGCAGGGTGAAATTTCTGTCTTCTCCTTTAGTCCAAGTGAAATACAGTAGGTAATATAGCACAGAGAGCAAAATCATCTTAATTGCGCTAATTTTACTCTGCAGAAAAAACCAATTACACTATCAATTTATATTGTGAGAAAACAAATATAACTGGTGAAAGTAAGAGAATTGCCCCACATGTTCTATCAGGAGTTACCATTAAGATTGCCTGTTGTCCTAGTTTGAGAAGAAGTGAGTTTTTTGGGATGCTGTGGTCAAACCAATAGGTGCTCAGATTTGAATATTGGCATCTGGTGTGGCTACTGAGGACATGGATACGCCTCTGAGAACACAGGGGGTTAAAAGCAGAGAACTGCCAGGGGAAGCTCTGTTGGGTTCTGTCTGTGAAAGAGGTCAGGGCTCCCCTGCCCAGCTCCAGGCTGGGAGGGGCAGGAGAAGCCGTGCGGCCAGGTGAGGTAGGGCAGGCCCTGTACAGAGAAGGGAGGTGAAGGCCCCTGCAGGATGGAAGGGTGGAGGAACCCTGAGAGACATCAGGCAGCCCCCCAGAGAGAGAGAGAGAGCTTGTGCCACCTTGGAATTCCATATCATGTGCTGGCAGCACAGCAGCCAGGGAAGGAGAAGGGGGGCAGCAAGAAGGTGCCCGGCAGGGCAGCCTGGGAGTTCTGGACAGGCAGAGCCTGATATTTTAACCCTTTTCTTGGATGATGGAAACCTTACAAATGCTGATCCTCCTGGAGCTGAATGAGGAAGAGAGGGAGAGATGGAATAGCCAGAAATGAGCAAGTGTGATGCAAGTTTGTGCAAGTGAAAGATGTCCGAGGGAAGCTGAGAAGAATCCTAGGTGGGCAGAGATCATGGAGTGGCCTTTGGCTGGACTTTTCTTGTATAGCCATGGACAGAACCATTTTTCCTGTGACACAGAGACTGCATTTAGAGAGAAGCAATAGCTCAGAGCCAAGAGAGTGCTGCAATGTGATGTGAAAGAGTGTGTGAACTGAGACGACAGGTGAAAAAGGTAGTTAGTGCCTTCAGTGAAAGAGATCTTCAGTGAAAGAGAAGATGTCTGTTCTCAAAACCCCTCGGCCCCAGGGGGTGAAATTTGGAGAAGACATGTGTCCCAAAAGTGAGAGACTGTGCTCTTTTTGGAACTGGGCAAAGCACCCTTAAAAGGAAAACCCTAGAAGCAGCTCTGGTCCATGCGCAGTGGTGAGAGCACTGGGCATGGATGGAAGATGTCACGATGGCAGATGTTCTCCAAGCAGTGCCACGTGTGACATAGAAACACAAAAGGTTTCAACTGTGTTTCCTGAAGAAGCTCATAGTGCAAGAAGGACTCCTCTCCTTGCTGAACTGAGAATTAATTATCTGACAAGTAGAGATAGACAGTGTTAGCGATCTGAGTAGTAACTGAATTGAGAATCCACAGTTTTGTCTTACTGTGATGTGTTAGAAATTCAGTGAGGGGAGGAAGAATGTTTAGAAAGTTTTCATTCTGAGTTCTGTGTTTCTTTTTTAAATATAGTTGTAAGTTAATTAAGATATTTTTCCCCTTTACTCTTAAGCTAGAGCCTGCTTTGCTCTATTTCTGATCACATCTCACAGTAGACACCAAAAAGAATGTATTTTCATGGGAGCGTCAGTATTGCACCAGCCTCAAACCATAACACCTGTCTCATGAAAACACTGGGTTTTTTTCTTAAAAAAAAAAAAAAGTGGGCAGGAGGAAAATTAAAAAGAGAAAGAAAAAAGGGGGTGGGGAGGAAATGAAAGAGAAAAAACAAGTTGCATGAAACAGGTATGCTGTTTCTTCTTCCACAGGCTACTTTAAAAATAAAATGAAATATGAACCATAATACTGAGGTTTTTTCCAGAAAAACAGCTTTTCAGAACAAATGACCTCTACACCTCCTCTTTTGGGCATTTTTTTTACAGGAAAGGGATAGAACTTTGGATGAACTCCACTAACTCAAAGACAAAACCCAGAAATCCACATCCAAAAGAATAAAAGGAGTCCAGAGAATCTGTCAGCATCAACTTGAGACAAGGCTGACTTTACCTTTGAAGCTGCCAATGCAGCTGCTACTGGAGCTCAGTGAGAAGTCAGGTGCTGCTGTGCCTGGTGTTACTTCTAGGACAAAATTATTCTGTCAGAGAAGGCCATCTCCACCCAGTGATTGTTACCCATGAATTTCACACAGAGTTGTTTTCTTTTAAGGTAAAAGGACTAAAATGTTGAAAAAGCACTGCTACAACTCACAAAAGTGGAACCAATGTGCTAGTAACTTGCTGTACTCTTAACACGTATTTTTAATAACAAAATTATACAATACTGCTTCAAAAGTACTGGCACTCTTTTTTTACCATTGGTATGAAATGAGGTATGAAATGTAAGATAAACAGATGGCAGCACTTCTAATTTATTTCTCCCAAGAGTTCTGAGGAGGAACAGCAACAAGGAATGTTAAAACTCATTTTTTAAACACTTTGGACAAAGTATTATATGGGTTTGAATGGCCAGGTGCTTTTTCTGTCACCTGTGTTTGCACAGTCCAACACAGCCAATTCTAATAGTAAAACCCAGGGAAGGCGAATTGTTGACATACTTCAACAATTAACAACATCCCAGATGATGATTTCTGTGACTTTTACACAAGCTCATGATCTGAGCTGCTAAATGTACCAACACTCCACACTTTCCATCAAGGGCTAATAACCATATTTGCATACTTAAAGGAAACACATTGCATTTGCTTGAATAACCATCACAGGCTTCGCTTCCAACAAGGGAATGCTCTCATCTATTATGAGCTCCTGGCAGGCTGCCATATCGCTTGTGCTGGTCAAGGAGGTTTTTGCTGTTCCCAGATGAGCTGGATTCTAAAGTACACTCACTCCATGAGCAAGGCAAGCCAGATGGACTGCAGCCAAGTCTTACCCAAAACCTGAGTAGCATCAGTAAATCAGTGCTTCGCTCCCTGCGGGGTTTACAGCATCAGCTCAAGCCTGACACTCCATTTAACAAAGCCTTGTGACTTTTAGATCAGCCTCGGCTTGGGAGTGTTTTGAAAAAGGCTATTCCCATATCTCATAAAGTAATATTTCACAGCTGTTTGATAAATTCAACAAAAGTAACTATTACTATTGACTCCCAGGTCACATGGAAGAACTTTTCACTAGCAGAGACAGTAGTCGTGGACATGGTAAGTACGTTAAACTTGAACATTAATTATGGTCCTTTGATCATCCATTCAGTCTTTCAATTCCTGAGTATCATTTTATTCCCACTTTGTGAAAAATCACAAATCTCCACTGTGGCTTTAGACAGAAGAATAACCCATGATTTTCAAACTGGCTGATATTTCAGTGACCTGGAAGTTTTTCTCAGCAGCAGAACTCAGCCTCATGCTGCTCACATGCACCATAACGTACAGCTGCTGCTGATGCTCTCTCAAATTTCCACATTTTCAACATTTTTCTAAAAAGCATAACTATAAAAATACCTGCTTTCCTCAGTAGCTGGGATTACCATGCACCAGTGCTAACTACTGCTCATGCTGCTACTCACACACAGTGCTCACCCTTTCTCACTGCCACTCCAGGAGGATTTCTCTCATCAGGAGACTTTTGAAGACTGCATACCATGGAAGCTTGCACCTCTCTAATGCTGTTAAAGCAACTGTGCATCTTTGCTGCCCTGTTGGATTTCTGACACACCAAAGAACACATATTCTAGTCAGTAACACAAATCTGTGAAAGCAAGTAAGCTGCTGTGCTTCAGAGCCAAACAACTCATCTTTAAAATTCTGCAGCTTGTCACGCTCTGCAGACACAACGGTGCTCTCTGTCAGAGTGCCAACTTCCTTGCATACACAGTTGGGATCAGTCTCAGCTCTCCTGGAAAGGCATCCTTAGTGAGAAAACATTCATGGGCTTTTTTTCTTATAATCATGTTTTCTGAACAAACACACTCAAATGTGTCTCACTGCTTGCACAAACTACAGTTCTGCTTCTCTCCTAGCAATTTATTTTCAATCTATACATCCTTCATAGCAATTTTTAAAATTTGGCCTGAGACCACAATGTCCCATATACTTCTCATCCACTTCCCACACAGCAGGGTTTTCTGTGTGCAAAATGTTACTTAGAATTCTACCACAGAGACAGGAATTCAGCACTCTGTTGGTTTTGCAGCAATAAATATGCAGTAATTTCCTCCTCAGAAATGCAGTCCCCAAATCTACACTTTGCTGTTTTCCAGTTCACCCATCTGAAATTATTTACTATGAGCAAATAGCTTTGCTTTCTTAGAACCCTAACATAACAAAATTCAATTCAGTGAAAACTGTACATCCTAGGTAAGACCACACTGACCAGAAGCTTCCCATCTTCTCACCACAGGATATATTCTGCAGAGTGATTATTATTTATAGCACATATGTAATCTCAAGTAATTGATTTTAGAGCTGCATACCTATAAACACACAGAATTAGTCAGCTTCCATTCTGATCATAGTGGACATAATGCAATAAGGATAGGTAGGTCACTCTTCAGCTTGGAAAACTTTTTAGAAGGAAGTTTCATAACAAATTGCAAAAGAATTTGTGAGCTACAGAAAAAAGAAAAAGCAGAACAGAAAACTCTACATGGGTTATTACATGAGCTTATCTCAATTGCCTTCTTTACAGCTAATTCCACCCTGATGAAAGTCTCTTCTAGAT
Organism: Fringilla coelebs; assembly: GCF_963513975.1. Taxonomy (NCBI): domain Eukaryota; kingdom Metazoa; phylum Chordata; class Aves; order Passeriformes; family Fringillidae; genus Fringilla; species Fringilla coelebs. Next base: position 130,643,809 of record NC_140028.1, read on the forward strand.
CTAACAAACAGTCCTTATTCTAGTTTTCATTAAGTCAAGAAAATGACAGTCTGCCATTAAGGAAGCAAACAGTGCTTCACATACTTGCAAGAAAGTACTTGGTAGTGCTTCCACTGTAGGTTGCTTTGCTGGAGGGACTACATGGATCAAATTAGCTTCATTTACCTCCTCAGCTTCAATTCAGGCTTACATGAGAGACTTGAATTTTAACCAATTTTTTTTGTGTTTGTTTGTGAAATTTCTTCTTGCTGCTCCTTCTTGAAAGTGTAGTATGCTATTAGAGAAGAAGTACAGGAAAAGGGAGTGTGTAGCAATGCATAGGCACCATCAAAGGTTCTTGTTACAGCTGTAGTCTCCCAAGCTAAAGGCAAGTCACAAACCTGCTAAAATCTCTTTGCCTATTGAACTGGAATAAAACACTGGAAGGACTGATCAAATAAGCTCTGAAAACACTACAATATATTATTCTAACAGTTATAGAGAAGACTGCTGCCATATGAAATGAATGTCTCTTTCATTACATTCTAGATATAAATACATGCATTGTGTATTGTTCCCAGTGCTCTTCCAACACAAGTGCAGATGGAGGTTAAAAATAATGAGACATCATCCTATTAAAGCCAGACTCTTTTGGAAAGCAATTACAATATGCTACTCCTATCTTGTAGCAGCCAGTCATATTTTGCCTTCCCTATCCATTTCAGTATTCAAGAGGAGGAAACTGTGTAAACCAAAAATATGCAGTGTTTACAGCAAACAACTCTATAATGCAGGTAGCCTGTGAAAGCAGGATCATTTCCATTACTTTTCAATGCACACATAGCATGACCAGGACTAATAACACAATCTATTTATAAAACCATCACTGGCTGTTTGTGATGAATTTCAGACACTGTCTTCACATAAATATCCATCTTCCTTAGGATTACTTTGGAAGTTTTCAACCTAAATAGTTCCTCTCATCTCTCAGAAACAGCCTTTAGTAACAACTTCTGTAACCACAGAATAACTTTCCCTTTGGAAAAAACCCCAACTCCTCAACCCAGTGTTTTGGAGTAGAGATTAAAAATCTGGGAAGAGGCCTTTAAAATAGAAATACACACTTTGCCATCTCTGTGAAACTACTCTAAATTCAGTTAAGTTAAAGCTTTGGAAAGCTTTTGTCTCTTTGGGTCAGCCTGACTGTCAGCAGTGTGAAAGGAAGGAGGAATACCAAAAAGGGGAGATGGCAGGAGGGGCTGTGATCCACTGTGGAAGCTAGGACAGCTGGGTAAGGAGAAAAAAAAGCCAGAGGACAAACTAACATCCTTCACAGGTGGAAAAATGCAGAAAGTGGAAAGAGCACATAGACAAGACAGAAAAGAGACAGGATACAGAGCATGGGGTGAGCAAACACATTTTGGGGGAAGTATACAAGAGTGTGCAGACACTAGCACATACTCTCCACTGATGTCCACACAAGAACTCAAGATTCACACTGCTTTCAGCAGGAATCAGTGAAAGCATCTAGCAGTTTTCCTCATTCTCCTGCAATTTCAGCCTACAGAGAGAAGCACCCTTCAAAGTACCAATTAACATTTCAGTTCAACCAGGACATGCTCATATAATAGCTAGCAAACACATTGAAACATTAGAGTGAGATGCAACACCAGAACATGGAAGAGAGATTTCCACTTGCTTTTTCAAACAATTGGAACATTACTTACACAAAAATCCAAATTAAAATAAACAATGCTAGGCCAAGTGCTCAAAACAGAGATGGACTACAATTACAGGGGCTGCCACAAGGCAAACTCCGAGATACACATTCCTGATGTCACTGCCATGAGATAAGCCAGAGTTTCAGTTCACAGCTGCTTCACATCTATCTTGCATTTATCTCACACTTTGACAACCTGCAAATTCATAGCCCAACTTCTCCTGCAGTGGGCAACTTGTGTGCTTGTACCCATTAACTGTTCACAGGTCTTTAATTTTGTGTTACAGATGGAATAAACAGTGGAAGGATCTTGCCCATTCATGAGAGAAGGTGAAAACTCTATGAGGTCTAAGTCAGAAGAAATACAGCCTTATCTTTACCCTTACCTTACCACTGACTAAGAATAACTTTAGGTCATTCAAGCTGATAATATTACCATGTTCCTCATTTTCTGAACATTTCAACTTTTGATCTTCATTCACATTTACCAGAACAGCAGAGTGTATACAATTATTACAGAACCCCAAGCAACACTGATATTACCCAGCATTATGCAAGTACTTTGAAAGTCATCTCAAAATCATAATTTAAAAGGACTCTTGGCAAGTGGGGTGCTGACAAGATGAACAAATATTTAAGTAGTCAGAGTAGAGTGACAAGTGTTCTAGAAATTTTCAAAACCATCTGTGTTTTAGTAATGCACAGTAGGTGCCTATAGCTAGAGCCACCCATCAAGAACATTAAATTAAATTAATCGATCATCATCTGACACAGGCAGAGATTACACAGCAGGAGCAAACATGGTGCTGTTGTGTAATTAAGGAAAGAACAGTAGAAGAAGAGAGACCTAATTAAGTTTTCACAGGTAAACTTAATTCTGATAACTTCTGAATTATTGACTTTGCAACCGTAACAAAGATCCTCTGCTGTAAAAGGTATATCTGCAATATTAGTATTACATTGTCCAAATGAGGGAGTAAATAACCAAGTACCAGCACCGAACCTCATGCTCTGCTGAAGTCAATGAGCATTTTGTTACTCACTTTTACCAATGCATCAATATGACAAGAAATCACTTAACCTTATGTACCTGCACTGAATATTTTTTTTGTACACAGAAGACAGAAGAGCATCACAGGAAATAATTAAATTGCACTGACATGAAACTCAGTTGCCTACCAGCATACTTGAGCCACTACTTACAAACGAGGAAATCTACAGAAAAGCTATTTTAGAAAAAAATTACTTTTGCTCTATTTCTCAGTGGGCCATTTCCTTCAGAAAAAAAAAAAACTGCACGAAAAGCAGACTCATTTGTCACCACACACTTCAGGCGGTAGAAAAAAAAAGGCTTGTGGCATATGTCTTGCTATTTTTCAAAAAGGGAGCAAGACAGGAGTCTTTAAAAGATCATGTCAATTTTCTTCTTCTGGGTGGGTGAGGCTCAACATGCCTCTTTGCCCATAAGTGGAAAATAAAGCTGGAATGCTCATAGCATTGCTGCGTCTCTTGCGGAATGGTTTAGATGTTAAAGAAAGGCAGACTCAGTAGAAAGGTAGCAAACAATTCTTTTTACAACTATTTTAGTAAAAAAAAAAAAAAAATCACAGTGAAAATAAGGCATAGTGCTCCGTAACTGAAAAGAGAAAAACATGGAGTACATATATAAACAAAAAGAACAAAAATGTCATAATGAAGCAAATGAAATGCAGTTACTGCATAATTTGCCCTAAAAAGCAACTTTAAAAAATTAACTATTAGGCTCATAAGTATTATTCGAATGAATGATATATGAATAATATCTACAACATTTTAAAAACAGGTTTAAGGACAGGAAATAACCTTATTCAGACTAGATTCTTTGATGCCTTTTATAAGATTTGTAATTGATTTTTCTTTCCCATCTAAAAATATGACAAGCATGCAGACGACAAAATGGCAATATTCTCTCAAGTAACTTATAAACTAATTTCTACCATGAAAAAAGCAATAGTGATGAAGCAAGTTTGCAGACACTACAGCAGCAAAACCCAGGTTTAACCTTTATTGAAGGTTAAATTCTTTTCCAGACTAAATTAGTTGGAAGATTTTATCAGCAATGGACATCCACTATGCAAGTACATAGTCTGAAAATACATTTTAAGTGTTTTTTTCACATGTGAAGGCTCTATCAATTCACAAGGAGCAGATATATGTTCCTCCTTCTGTGTTTGCCCTGTGGTCTCTGAGTACTGTCTTGGTTCTCACCCCATCACTGAATTGTCATTTACTCTTGCAGTTCATGGTACCCATCAACAGTGTTAGTTGAATTCAAAGTGCAAGCAATGGAGAGAAAACAGAAAAATTGGGAGTCCCAGGATTTTTGCTTTGTTCACCTCAGAATGTAAGTACATCCAAATCAGTATGACTGCAAACTTTACAAATTTACATTTAAAGGACAGTGAGACCTGTTACTATCATGGCACTCACTAGAGAAGCATGTGCTTATTGAAAGGTGGGGATATTGTTCAACTTGGAAATATGTGTCATACAGGACAAAAATTTTCATTTAGGCAAAAGATAGCAAGTCCTGCATGTTTCTTTAAAAAGCAGCTGGGCCTCATAGAGAGCCAGAGAGGTGCCAGAACAGAAAAGATGAGCTGAAGGAATGTTTCAGCTTCATGGAGTTGACAGTCATAGCTGACAGTGACAGGGTGCAAAAGTTAAGTGATGCTCAGAGGAGACCTAGCTGAGGTAAGGTAGTGATTTCTATCCTCCTACTTTTGCTAAAAACATAGCCATAATTTTCAAGTACAGATTTAAAATTACCTGTACAGATGTGCGACATGGATCAAACTATGGATCTAAATCATACTGGAAGCCATTCTGAGCAATAACATAATTAAAGAACTCCTAAGAAATGTGAGAAAACACATTAAAAGGATCTTCGAGCATAACCCATTAACACCACAGGTGGTAAGAATTTTGTTTTAAAGGACAACTCAACAGCTTGTCTGTCTACTACATAGAGATATAAAACATCCAGCCCCCTTGAAAATATACTCAGTTCTTCCATCCTGTTGTGTCATTCATCAATTATAATTACAGCAATTTACCGTTTGCTTTTCCAGATAAAATTCTTTTTATAGAATCATAGTAATTAACAATGACAGTAGCAAAATTGATAGCCCTGTTTCTTAAAGTACCCGTTCCTCTAAAATGACACTACTGCCTTAACAGGCTTTAAACAAATGTCCTTATCTTTTCCAATTTGTGTCTAACAGTGTTTTTTCCAGTCAAAACAGGTCAGTTCTATTCCAAGAGAGACCTAGAAAACAAATATGCTCTTTAATGTTGCTGACCTTTTTTTTCAAACAGTTCTCCAAGCTCATTCATTGAAAGGTGGCCTTCAAAAGTAAGACTTCAGATCAAGGAAATGCTTTTTCTAGTTTCTGTGAAAATTTGTCCATTTTCTCAAAGTTTACATGGAAAATTGTCCTTTAAAGCTGCACTTAGCAACTAAAATATTCCAGAGAATCCACCCTCCCTGAGAGCCAAGAACTCTGGAGTACAACAGTTATAGATAGGACAGTTTCATCAGGAGAAAAACTCTTAACAGTTTCCCCAAAATCTCAACCACAAACCTGGTTTTGGCCGAATGCATCTCTAAGTCCTGTGCTCCACTTCTGCTTCCCCTGCTTCAACTCCACTAAGGAAAAACTGGTGGGAAATGCTAGCCCTGTCCAATTAGATTTCCCATTCCCCATGCAACAGGCTCCTGACTGAGGCCAGCCAAAGTCATCAACCCTTCCCTTCTTGCTGCTATTGCTTTCTACCCTGGTCCTGCTTTGAATGACCCTGAATCTGCATTCTTCCAAGCTCACTGTGATAGTTGGTGTAATCCTCACATCAACCTTTATTCTTAACCTCCATTTCTCCTGGTTCTCCTCCCTACCACTGCCCAGGTATGGACAGCGCCAAACATTCAGTGGGGCAGTCTTTTCCAGGCTGCTAGAGCATGTCAGAGAGGGAAACCAGAAGGCTAGAGAGAATACAGAAGGGAAAAGGGGACAAAAATGCATGGATAATGCATGTAGAGTTTGTATCTCTGTCAATATGGGAAAAAAATTCCAAAAACAAAGCTAAGTGCAAAGCAGAAGGTTTACACCTGTGCAATGAAAACTGCTCCCTAAAAAGCCAGTTTCACAGAGGGACTTCCATAGGCTTAGGACAAGCTAACGAGCCAAAATCCAAGAGCTTAAATCCTGGTTCATTATCCAACATAGTACGTGAACCTAGAGATACAGACCAATTCTTTAGTTGTCTCTTTAAATCCTTTCTACTTATTGTTATAGCTAACCAAAAAAGTGACTTGATAACCAAACACAAGAGGCAAGAAGGTTCTTGTTCCTGAAGAGAAATGGAACAAAAAACAACTAGGGCACCTTAAGCAGCAGGACTTAGAAGAAGCACGACAAAATGCCTAAATTGTATTTCTCTATAACTTCCATTTTCAATTAGGAAGACAAAGCTAATAAAATACTAACAGATTGAGTGACTGAATCAATAAGTACAGCAGAAACCGCTCCTGATGAGCTCCTTTTTACTTGCAGAAACAAAGCAAGGAGAAACATCAAACTTCAGCTGTTAATTTGATTTGACCAAGCACAAACTGAACTAGACCGCTCGGTGAACGACTGTGTTGCCAGTATGGGACCTGAACACCACAAAACTACTGGATATAATCTCCTTATCAATGTAGCACTATCACATGGTCAAAGATGAAACGCTATCATCTCACCAACTGATCCCAAACAAACTTTCCCAGCACAAACAAAAGACTCTACATTGCAATGCAAGTGCACTGAGGTTTTAAGTTCAATGTAAGCAACAGTTTCACACACATTAAGATCAAGGTTCAGGAATATGGCAAAGCCATAATTGCTTTTAAGTAGTTTCTGAACTTCTGAAAGCCTTTGGAAGGTTGTTGTTTTTTGTTTTTTTCCCTCTAAAGAATCCTTTTCCAAGCAACTCTTGAAGATAGCTGATCTGCAACAGTATTTTGAGATACTGCAAAAGGGCAAACACATTTTTAGTTTCTTCAGCTAAAGTGAGAACATCTTAGTATTCCAGAAAACACAGCCCAAGCACTGTAGAGTCCTTGGAGGTCTTTACTAGAGATTTGCTGCCTCATCACCTCATGCCAAGTAAATCAAAGAATGACTTAACAAAGCCACCAGATTTTCATCAGCCAAGTTCTTCTCCCAAACGAACACACTCTGACCTAAAAAAGGTCACAGGATTTACAGAAACAAGCCTATTACCCACAGGCACCAGAGAATCTTTTTCCTCCTTCAGCATTGCTAGTTAGTGTGTATGTTATATCAGACATTCTGCTACAGTAAACTTTACCTCTAAGGGAAATTGATAAATAAGGACTACTAAGTCCCTGTTCCAACACATGCCAGAAAGCTTTGGCTAAAAATCAAGAATTGGTTGCACTGAAAACTCTAAGAGCACATTCCAGTTCAGATACTGCCATTAAAATAGTGGCAGCCAAAGTGCTAACATTCACAAGGCTAAACATTCCCCCTAAATTCACAACATGGTTCAATATTTCAAATAGCACCAGCCTTATGAAAGCAGAACAGAAATATTCCCAAAAATAAAAAAGGAAATATCAGTCAATGAAACAGACACAGGAACCTTTTATGTCTAATTAGGGCTCAGCCCCCCAGTGATGACAGATCACAGACTCTGTGAGGTCCATCAAAATGCCTCTCCCCCAGCTGGTTTGGAAACTTATATATGACAGCCTGATAATATTTGAAACAAACTGACAAGATCTCCACTCATAAACAAACCTGGTCTGAGGCAGGAAAACACATTCCTCTCCCAAACTTCTCTGACCATAATAAACTACATCTAAAATATTAAGAACCATTTACCTGAGAAGAAACTACAGTTGCATGTCCATATCTTGAAGGTATTTTGATGTTAACTATACAATGAATGCTACACATGATAGGAAACACAGCAGTGTCTTTGTCATTAGGGAGTGTATGATTATCTGCAGGCATTTTTCTGACATTTTGTTGGGCTTTAACAAGTGCTGTTAAAAAAACCTTGTCCTTGTACACAGTTTGGCTTTCATTTCACTTGAGAAGCTTTTATAAACTTGTTTACATAATTCTCAGAGATGTAGATTCATAACTGTCAATGATTTTACAAGGTTAATGGCCTCTGTAATTAAAACAAATGAATGAGAAACTCAACTTTAAATTTATGCCCTTCAGTCAACCAGAAAAACAGCAAACTCTGCAAAGAACATGGAGGTATGAACCAGACTAAATTCACCTTTTGCTGACTGCTCCAAAGCAATGTACAGAGAAGAAGACACTTCTATTAATGATGCACTTAGACTCTGGAGTATTTTGAAACCTGCAATTCTAGGAACTGAGATTAATGGAATATCTAGTCTAGTTTCCAGATCTAGATGCACCTGAGACATTTACTCCAGAGGTTAACAAACAACAAACATAGACATCAGAATAAAACTTTGTACTGTATGATACTGAAGGCTCAAAAATGCATATTGTCTTTTCAGGAGCATATCTATTATGGAAGATAGTAAGGTTTAAAGTAAATTTAAACTTTCTTTTATTTTTTTTATTTGGACCTCTAGCTTTTAATTAGTATCTTTTTAAATAAATTAATTGAATCCATATAGTGCCTCAAAAATTTTTATATTTAAATAATTGACATACATTAGCAAGAAAAAGATTAGATCCCACCATACTCTTTTTTTTAAGGCTAAATAATCTGAAGCTGTAATAACTATAACCAAATTTCTTTGTGGAACTGAAACTTCTGCCACCCAAATTTCACTTAAGAACTTGATTCAACAGTAACAACACATCAGAAATTCAGTCTAGAAAAAATTAAAGGGATAAAATCTCCTGATATTTAAGGGGTTTTTTTTAAGGTTCAAAGGCTTCCTGTTGTCTCAGAGAGGTTAGGAGTTGCTTTTTGCTCTTGAACTGTGATCAGGAGTTATTCACATGTAATTGAATGTGACATTCTACTTTCCTGTCCGCAGCCATAAAAATGGATGAAAAACATGAATGCATGGGCTGATGGCAAGATGGGACTATTATTAATGCAATTCATAAGCCTCTTGGACTGCTGGCAGAAATCTGACAGAAAGGTGGTAAACTCTTTAATACAGAATCCACAGATACATACTTTTATGGTTATTTAGTTTGGCCTCCTTAGACAAGAAGCCATTTCCAAGATTATATATTTTTTACTGAGCATATCTTTAGAAAGACATCCATTGTCTTGCAACAACCCAGCAGCATAAGAGCCCCAAACTTCATTCACATGTGGAAGAGTAGGAAGTCCATTGAATCCTTACACTGATAATTTAAGCAAAGCCTGATTCATCAGACTTTTAATGGAGACAATACATTGCTCCAAAACTTATTCTTGGGTTTTTATTTAGATTTGTACTAATTTGTGCAAGCAAGACCCAGAGACAGCAGCATTCAGACACACATCAATGCGATCACTTGAATTTTGTTTGTGAGCCACAGCTACAACCCTTAGCTTCTCCACTGGCATGCAAAATAAAAGCATTTTTGATTATGCAAATAGTCCTCTGTTTTGTGAATAGGGCCTCAAGTGATTCAAATGCTAATTCTGTTAGAAACCTTGATGCAAAGCCAGTATTTCAACCATGTCTGCTTTATAACCAAGACTTTCTGAGAAACACGTAACTGCAAATTGAAAAATATCTTTTAGAACCAGAAATACATAAAGGAACCTGGAGAAGTAGCAAAGTTTTTACAGCTTTCTGTCAATGGCCCTGCAACCTGCTGGGTTTTGCTTTGAGTTAGATGCCCCTTCAGGAACTGGCAGTTTCCTAGCAGAGGCAGTGTGGGCAGTGCTGCACTGAGAAAACCAGATATGAAACAACAAAAGCAAATTTTTATCTTGTCCAGAGAATAACATGTTATATAGTTGGGGTTTACATCTTCTTGTTTTCTTAATAAAACCTTCACACAATCCAGTGAATGCCTGCATGAAAATGTTCTTGCCATTATTAAACACATTTTCTGAGCCCCCAGAGCACACAAAAGAGCAAGCACGCATCCTTAATTTGAGAGAAACAGGGGGAAAGGGAAGTGAGTGAGAATGTGTACGTAAAAAGCTTTTCTTTTTAGTTTGCAAGCAGTTTTGATTTACTTTTCTTCCCCGATTAGTTGCATTTAATGTACTACAGTACTTTGTCCTCTCAAGTTCTAGGAGGAGTGAGGGAAGGGAAAATGTTTTCAGATGGAAACCAGCCACACTGGCACTGCCATCAGCCTGTGTGCAAAGCCACCTGATGGTACATTCCTACCACCCTCTTGACTTCCTTCATTGCTCTGCTCAGGAAAGCCAGCTGATAAATAAGGCTAAGTAAAACCTCTGGATCTAATTACCTGTACATTAAAGTAATTAGCTGTGCAACTAAGGTCTTAGCTGTACAACTAAGACAGGCTTCAAAGAACTAACCTACAATTTAAGTTGCCTATAGACACAAAAAAGGTGCTAGAAAGCTTCCACATGAGGTCCAAGGCAAAAAGTTAAATTATATAAACTACCTGTCATTGATGGTGCCAGTTTTGAGCATCTCCTCAAGGCAAAATCCAGAACACAGAATCCTTATTTGTATTAACTCCTTCCTAACACCCCAAAGTAAAAGTCAAAGAAAACTGGTCTGTACCACTTCAGCACTGATTAAGGGAACTCTGAAACATGCACACAAGAACACACACTACAAACAGGCTATATCAGAATGGATACAAATCACTGGGTTTAGCACACCCAAAATATCCTTATTTACAAGGCTCCCTCCATTCATTTTGTTTTAAGTTCACTTTTTTTCAGTTGACTCAAGCTAAATCTGCTGCCAGCTGAGAAGCTGTGGAAGTTTGTGAGAAGTGGCTCAGACCTCAAAAATTCAGAAACACACAGTTCCAGATTCTACAGCTGAATATCCCATAGTGATGACTTTTAGACTCCACTGTCATGGCTTATATTTTAGTAAAAGGGTCAGAGGTGGAAGGTCACACATCCTATTACCAGTCTCTGAACCATCCAGTTCCCCTTCATCTCAGTAGAAAAATGTGACACATTATCAGCTTCTTTTTTAATATTGCTTACTCAGGGAGAACATTCTGAAGTAAAATAATGTGGATATTCATTTTCATTGCTTTGAAGAAGACAGTAAAGGTCAGATTCTAATATTGAAATGCTGCTCTGTTCACATTGATTATAAAGTCAGAAAGCAGTAACTCCACCCATGCTGGAAGAAGAGATCCCATTATGAAGCCTGTATTCCAGTTCTGTATAATTCCTGAAAGATAAATCTCCCACCTCTCCCAGCAAAAACTGAAAAACTGAACTGAAATGTTTGCAACACTATCTCCAGGCTATGGAAAAATACAAAAGAGAAAAAAGAACAGTGCTGTCTCCCAAAGGAATGGTCTCACCTAGACAACTGTGCCTACAGCCTCTGACAGCAGGTAGACCAAAGAAAAAAAAGAAGCCTGTGAAGAAACAGAAAAGAAGGAATATATTTTGCCTCACATATATAGCTTTAAAATAAGATGTATTTGCTACCACTTTTTTCACTGTTTTGATTATAACTGACCTTTTCCTTCCTATGAGAAAGGTATTTAGTGCTTCTTAATGACTACAGTGGTTGCTGCCATTTTACATGCCAGTACAAAGATGTAAGCTGCTGAAATTATTTCTCACCTATTTCAAAGTTTATAAACAATTCACGCTTAAAATTTTCAGCAAGTTACTGTGAACTAGACATAGCATTTTACTATACTGGGATTTTTTACTTCCCTGTATACATGACATATTTAAGGAAGAACTGAATCATTACCACAAAAGATGGGAATAAAAAGCAGCAAAACAAAATGCTGCAGTAGTCTCACCCTCTCAGGCTGCCTATCTTCTCAACTAGCAAGTCTCTACTTATGTCATGGCTCCATCATTTGAAAATAAGTGTCATTTTCCCTTTGATATAGGACTGATTTGTTAGATATCAAAACAGAATAGTATCTTGCATCTGTACAGACTAAAGGTGCCTAATTTTATAAATAAGTTAAAATTTTGAAATATACTAGTGGATTTTTCTCAAAGGAAGTAAAAATACTTATTATGCTGTGGACAAAAGCATTGAGAACAAAGACATTGTTGTGAATCCAGCAGAAGCACATACTCATCTTCATTGCTACATTCATGTCAAGACAATTTTTAAATTATTTATACACATCAAGAGACTTAGGATAATTCATTCATGAACTTTCTGTGTTAGAAACACACAAAACTGTTCTGATGATGTTTATGAAAGATGACTGAAATCAGTAGCAAGAAGATGGTGGCACGTCTCAGACATGACTTTTGATGAAGATGGACAACTTTCACAGGAAGCATTTTTACTTTATCCAGAGCTGGGTACATGACCAACTCACATTGTACATTCTCTGGATTGATCAAAGACAGTGTGTGACCCGTCACAGAGGATTTTGCTCTTTGGGGGAAGGGGTTAATTGTTTTTCTATGTCTTAAAAACATACAGGAACACACATATGCACCCATACACTTCTTTCCATAAATGTAGTGGTGTACCTCCTTTAAAGGAGAGAGCTGTAACACAAGGAAACCAGACAACCTTCCAAAGTCCTTATTTTGGACTTTACCCAAAGCTGAAACCAATTCTGCTGAGATACCAAACTCATCTACTAGCTTTACATGGTAAAAAGACCATGGATAAAACTGAAGCTGACTAAACTGGTTCGAACATTGAGTTGCTGCCTTGCTTTGGTATTTTTGACACCCAGGACACAGCAGTGGAAAAACACACACAGAGATCTTGACAAAGACAAATGTCTTTGTGCAGATTTGAAGGCACCACTTCCCTCATCAGGCTAAATGATACTGTTGTCTAGATTATCCCTTTTGTAAAAGGGAGATACAACAAAGAAAAAACAATTAGAAGAATGAGCTATGTTCAGGAGACTTTTCTTTGCCTCAACATCAGAGATATCAAATTTTTATTTCACCAGGTGGCCATGGAAGATATTGGCACTTGGATGGGTGCCTGAGAGTCTCCAAGCAGTTTCAGTTGAGACATGCCATCACTTGCACCTCCACTCATACTAAGAAGCTGGTTTCTGTACTACCAATTCAATCTGCTCCAACTGGGATATGGTCACTAGGTAAAAACTAATGCTACTTGGAGAAGGATTAACTTAGCTCTACTTTTTTTGGAGGCAGAATGTGCTGTAAAAGGACAATTCAATCTGCATACAGTATAAAAAGACAGACTCTCGAGTACTTTGACTCAAACAAGAAAGCCATGAGGGCTGCATAAGGGTTCGTATGACTTATAGATGCATATTATCATTATATATGAAGAAAGGACTGCCGGCCTTCTTGTATCCTGCAAATTCTGTGATTGTCATGTGTTTTCTACCCTTCTTGTCATACTATCAGAGACAACAAGAGCAGCAGACCAGAATCTACAAGGCAACAGTTCCAACTTCTGCATTAAATAGGGAAGAGAAGAAACAGCTTTTGAGCAGAAGTCTGCACTAAGCAGAAAGCCCCAGGGGCAAAAAGCAAGTCAGAGAGCCTTGAAACTCAGAGGAAACTGTAAGCAAAAGCCATACTGAGAAGGGTTCAATAGCACTTGTGAACTAATGGATTTGCAACCTTCCAGCACTGGAACTGGCACAAGATCCCTTATCCAACACTTTCCATGTGAGAAATGATGATGCACCAACAGCTACTTCAGTGGAAGTAGGGCAGAGCCCAAAAGGTCTGCCACTAAGCTAACATAACAAGGATGAAGAAAGAATTCTTGATGGCAAAATGATCATATTAAAAAAAAAATCTTTAAAGTGTCACCCCATTCCTTTCCTGCTTGAACTGCGCTCAAGAACAAAAGCCAGAAGAAGGTCACAGCCTGAACATCAAAAGTACTGAATAAAGATTCAATTGATACAGTCGTGTTCCACCTCAGCAGACCACAGATAAAATGTTGGAGGGGGAATGGGAGGAGGACAGAGGGGATGGAATATTCTGTGGAACAAATCTAGTTCTATGAAACTGGATAATTTGGAATTTGCATTTGTACTTCTTAGAAAAGTGCTACACTTTTCCTAGATGATGGAAGCTCATTATAGATTTTAAAATTTATAGCATGATTCTCAAAGGGAAACAGCATAATTTATGCTATATTTATGCAATCCCAGCTCTCCTGAAGGTTTTCTAATTGAGAAAACTGCTAATTTGTTAGATGGTTAAAAAAAAAAAGGAAAAAAAGAAGGAAATACTGTGATCAGTCTGTGAATAGTCAAGTACAAAGAAACAAACAGGACAGACTTTTTCAATCTACCATTTCTGACCACCCTACGTGGACAGAAGCTTTCATTCGGCCCACCAAAAACTAGTAAGTAGCACAGTGTAATTTGGGCATACTAAAAATCAGAATAAAATAACATCATAACTTGCACTGTATACAAGACTAGAAAACTATCAGATCTCCCACATTCATCTTAGATGACAAGGAATTCAGTTCACCTGCTTCAGCCAGCCAGTCCAACTGCTGTCAGGGAAAAGCAAATGAGCACTGTCAGTAAAAATAATTAGCAGCCAGTCAGGGTTGGAGAGAGCAGCAGGAGGCAAAGCAGAGTAAAGATGGAACTCCTGCTGCTTCCAAGCTCCATATCACATTGCCAAAGATCTACCACACTTCTTGTAGACATACACAACTGCACATGCAGGAGAAAGTATAAATGAAACATAGCTGAAAATCTGAGCTATCAAAAATATAGTCAGAAAAAGCCTCCAGAAATTAAAATCAATTTGTCTATTATCAATGTTCAAGAAGAAAGAGTATCCACTTCTCTGCAACATGACAGAGTATTTAATAAGTAATCTCCAAAAGTCTAAGATATTTTAAAATAAATTGACTTCATTTCATGAAAAAGGTCCCAGGAACATCCTTTTCCAAATGTACTTTTTAAGCCCAGCCTGCCTTAATGTGAGAACTCTTTTAACTCAAGGAAACCCACAGTTTGGGTAAGGCTGCAGGGTGACTATAAGAGAAAGAGACCAGACAGAGAAATAAAAATTGCTGGAGTTTCTTTACTTCTGAATATTCTTGACCTTAAATATCCAATGACACGGTGTCCCAGAGGTTCTTGGCTTGCATGTTTTATTTTTAACAACACTGAAAAACAAAGCTATTACAACTCCAAGCCCAACTGGCTTTGCAGGAACTTTACAGCTAATTGAGCTGTCGCTATTTAGCCTGCAGTAGGCACCAGCTCTGCCAGCTCTGTAGGCCATGAAAAAGTTCCCCAAGCTGCAGCCAAGCTACTGTCCTTTCCTTTTTTTACATCACTGCTCCAAAGTAATGTGGCTTTTGGGGAGAGTGAGCTTATCCTCAGGCTCTAAACCGTAGACACAAACCCCCGTAGTAACTCCTGTGACACGCACGCTCAGAATAGCTGCATCTCCATAATCTTCAACATAATCTCTTGAAGTTCCCTCAGGCTTGTGGAGCCAGATACATATGAAGCTTTTAAGCATTTCAATTATGGAAATTCAAATTTCTTGACTGGGCTTTGTAAAGGAAATCTGAAAGTCCTCCAAACTCCTATCACTAAAAAGAAAGCAGTTGTTAAGCTTCCTTATTAGGGAAGAAAAAACAACCCACAACAAAAAACCATGCAAACCAACCCTGAATAAAATGAATAGATTTACTTGATGCAAGTGGATGATTTAACTTCCAATTTAAAAAAAAAAAAATCTTTACTGGAAGATGACAGGATTTTCACTGCAATTTTCATGTTTACCTTTTACCAGTAGATCAACCAATGACTCTTCAAAGACCATTGCCAGATATTGTTTCACTGTGACCTTGACTCATGGCATACAATCTTCCAGACCTACTCTAATACAACAAATAGGAGGCTTATGACTGTGAGTCATCCTACCAGTGCCATGAGGTCATTTGTTGACTTCAGGGTTGTGAAGACCATTAGGCTACACATCACAGAGCTGGGGAGTGCCTGCAATAACTCAGGTCATAATTCAAGATGAGGCTGCAAGAATTATACCCACTGAGTCAAAATACAATTTTCTGGAGCTCTTCCTTAGATGGTTTGGGTATAGAATATGCTGTTTCTCCAGGATAATACAAAAGCTCAGCTACTTTACATCACTTGCAGCATTGTTAACACCAATCACTGTTTTCCATTGTGCACCAGTTAGGAACACTGGGCAATAAATTAGCTCTTACTTGAGTGAATGTGTTTCTCTTGGCAAACTCCTGATCTTCCCTGTATTCTTTTCATAGTAGTTATTCCACTTTGATTTTCAACAGATAAAAGGTTTGTAAAGATTTATCCTCTCCAGCCTGACAGTTTCAGAAAGGGGGGCCTCAAAAAACCTCCCATCTTCAAAGAGGCTGTCTGGTGCGTGTGTGTGCGTATATATATTATAATATAGAAAGTATAATATATAAGACACATATAGAATATATAAATCCTGGGTAATAAATGTGAACTCTTTTTTCTTAGATACTGTTTCAGGTTTTCATTTTTTGTTTCTATTATAGTCATAGAATGGCCTTGGTCAGAAGAGACCTTAACAAGTTCCAAGCCCCTGGCATAGGCAGGGACACCTTTCACTAGACCACATTGCTCAGAGCCTCAATCAAACTGGCCTTGAACATTGCCAGGGATGGGACAGCCACAATTTCTCACAACCCTCACAGTAAAGAAATTCTTCTTAATATCTACTCTTTGTCAGTTTCAAGCCATTTCCCTTTGTCCTGTCACCACATGCTCTTGTTAAAAGTCCCTCCTGCTCTTTCTTGTAGGAACCTTTAGCTACTGGAGAGCTGAAATTGCTAACTCCTAAGCCTTCCCTTTTCCAGACTGAATAAACCCAGTTCTCTCAGCCTTTCCTCATAGGAAAGCTGCTCTATCCCTCTAATCATCTTGGCAGCCTCCTCTTGACTCCCTCCTACCACACAGTGAGATAAGGATGCAGAGGCCCCAGACTTTGAAGACTTCTGAAGATGTTCTGTGGCCAAGAGTTAAGCATCCCTCTTCCATGCTTTATATTGGCACTCAGATACACTAAGTGTTCTCCCTCAACTCACAAAATAAGCTTATTCAAAATGCATGATAAACTGCTCTTTAAAAATTAAAAGATAATCATTAAGCAATTCCTGTATTCTTTGTAATTTTATAATGCAAAACAGCAGATGCTTCCAGAGCACTTATGTTGTATTTCTGCATGCTGCTATCCACACATGGCATTAAGACCACAGCCTTTGACTACATTGAAGTAGATGGAAAAGTATTACCTAAGAAACTGTCAAATCAAAGATGTAGACTCTGTCACATGAGCACCTTTAAGTGTAAAACACAAATTGGTACAAATACATGTAAATTACAACACGTCCATACAGTAATTAATAAAAAAAAACTGGAAGTTGTCTAATCATGGCATTTAAATGACAAAGTACAAAAATAGGTACAAAACTTGATGATGCTTTGGAACACCATCCAGACCTATGGGAAATGAAACATTTCAATGCACCAAAACCCTGGAATAGAGTTTTATTGTTATAGTAAACAGCAATATTTTCAAGAGTGGAAAATGAAAAACAAATGCAAAAAGTTTTCATGATTGGGATGGGGAAGAAGGAATTTAGTTACCCAAGAAAAGAGCACAGTAAGCAAGTTAACCTCAGAAGCAAGGTGCTGATAAAGCCAAGGGATGTTTGTCTATATATGTATCCAAAAAGCAAAATCTTTGTCATGCTGGATATAAGCAATATTATTACCCAGAATGAAAAAAAGATAACTACAGAACTGTAAATCAAGCTGTTCCCAGAATTAGAATCTACCACACAGTTCACTATTTAGCCTAGATGAACATATGATTCTACAGGAAATTAAGGGAATGAAATATCTGAGATAAAAGTTAAGGTCAGTGACCTTTTCTCCTGGCTGCTGTGGGTTTAATAATACTTCAAGTCTGATGCTGAACCATCTCTGAACAGTTGATAATGAGCATTACAGTAAAAGGATAAACCACAACTGCACTAACACAGAAAACAAATAATTTGCTAATCTGTATACTACCAAATTTATTTTAAATGAGAAAATAGGATGTAAATGACTTTTTCAGACTCCACACTGTCTCAGATATCACTGTTGCAGGCACACTTAGCCCACAACAGTAATATGGTGGCCTGAATCACTCACATAAATGTTATAAAATCTCATAGATTTATCCTACTCAAGTATATACACCAAATCAGTTGTGCTTTTTTTGTCCTTTTTTTCTTTGTTTTTTTCCTTGGGCTTTTCAAAAGTAAATTAGATTAACTCAGACTAAGTGAATTAAATTCAGAAACATCCCATAAACTGCATAGAGTAAGCTGGTACATCTAACTCAGGCCAAGTTGAAAGAACATTTAGCATAGGCCGCTTCAAATTTTGTTCTAGCAATTCAATAGTGAACTGAACTGCACCAATAAATATTCCACATTCACCTATTTTCATTTAAATCTATGGAACTTTGATGGTAGAAGACACAAACCCTTTTCTGCTGAAAAAGCAGACTTACTTTATAAGCTTTAATTGAAGCTTCAGCTAAACCTCTCCCAGGCCTTAAAATTAACTATGATTTTCCTTATGCAGCTTTACTAGGTTTTTTCTTCAGTTGGAGTTTTTTTTTTTCCACTTTTCCTTCCACTTACTGTTTCAACCAAATTAGGTCTTGTCTCTACAGTCACACATTCCATATTTATCTTCATTTTCCCACTTCCCTTAGTCTTTTTCCTTTGTAGCTTTGTTTTACTTTGAGGCTCATTCTGCTGCTGTCACAACAGCAACAATATGCTTTCCTGTACATAGGCAGCTACAACATTCCCTCAGCATGACCACTGCTTAGGATTTCAGCCTGTAACTTCCCCCAAATTAACATCACACAGCGTCCCCCTCAGGAGCACCCTGTAGAAATGCTGTTTTCTCTCACTGCTTTACTCAAGGAGCCATGAGAAATGTTAAACAATTTTCTAACAGTGGTTTTAATTTAGAACTAACTAGACTTCTGCCTGAATTTTCCTTGCATTGTTGGAAAATTAGAAAATAAGGAGCAAGCCAAGATGAAACCTGCCTGGTTTCTCCATTATGAAAGAGTTTGGAAAGAAATGCCTTCCAACAGACCTCTGGCTCATACCATCATATATGCATTTTTCCATTAGGGGAACACTATTCCTCAGATAACTGCAATTAGAAGTTGATCTCATCTTCAGTGGTATTTGTCCTTGTTCTAGTTGTCCCAGCCTAAATTATGGCACTGGAGCCCTGAGTTAGTCATCAAAGATCAAGAGAAAATGGCTTAACACAGTGTCCCATTCTTGCTGTTTTTCCATATCAAACTTATCAGATCATTTCAAGAGCTCAAGAAGCATTTCTTTTTTCCTTTTTTTCCTGCCCACCCTTGTAGCTGACAGCAGCCACGGATGCATTACAGAACTCAGCATGTCCAAGATACATGAGCAGCTGCCAAGAGGAAAGGAACAGCTTCCTAAGGTGCTGCTAGTGATGCCCATGGCTGTGGCGGCCATAGTGCTACTGTCAAATACTACAGGCATGTAGTATTTGACAGTAACAGCAGCAATGATGTCACCTTCTGAAATTTACATTTGTAATACAGCTTTCCTTACTTTTCTGGTCCTAATATTTGTTTCTGAAAAAATCAAAACCAACAACAGAAAAGTCAAAGCCTAAATTAATACAGATTTTTTCCCCCTTTCCATCTTACATATCAGGTATGTGTGATATCTACATGACATAAAACATACAACATCGTACTTATACTGATAGCTCCTGAATGAAATTTCACTATCAAGGAGACGAGATTTCATTTACCAAAAAAACCCCCATAAACAGCCTATAACCCAAATGTGACCTCACCTAACCAAGAGTCTACAAGAGTCAAGAAAAAACTTTTTTACTATCCCAATACTCTTTGGATCTAGTCTCAACTTAGATCAAGACTTAAAAATATAATGGATGCACAGAGTCCTATCATAATCAGTGAGACACCACATAGTTAATTTGGTATTAATTATTAACTTCAAGAGCTTTTCTAGACAAGACCTTTATTCTACTACTATTAAAGCAGCAGGGTTTTAACTGGCTTCAACCACAGTATTGTAGTCACAGCTAAAAAGAAAACTCTCCAACGACAGTGTGAGAAGTATTTTCATCCAATTGTGCCTTTATAATTTTAACATATCAAGTGGGAAAAATCTCTGTTCTTGTTCCTAACAAATACTTCTGTATACTGAGCTCAAAAAACACAGTATTTATGAAGGAAAAGGGATTATACTGCATTTGACAGTTATAGTGCTATAAACTTTCATCTAGACCAAGCTCACATTATAAAACCTTTTAAGTGTCACTAAAAAGGCACAAGAAAGCCATATTTACTAGTCTCTCATTAAGTCAGTACCATATCAACCACAAACCTGAAGAACAATAAACATTTGAACCACTGAAACAGACTGTTATAACTTGAACTCAGCATTACAGATACTGAAAGCTGCACCCATAACCCTCTGCACACCTCGTTATCACAGCACAGCTGCAGGGACAGACAGCTCGCACATAAAATAGATATTGTTATGAATAAATGTGTCAGATCATTCAATAATTGTTACTCAGATGAAGCAGTAGAGAAGAACTGCAGAAATCCCTTCATAAATTGGCCACCCACGGTTTTCCCTTCTTCATGAAAGGGCCACCTTTAAAATGCACACAGTCTTGGGATGGAAATCCACAGTAGTTTAGTGACTTCAGGATGTCAATCACATGAAACATGGGGTTTTTTTGGCCAGGCCATTCCAGAATGGGCTCATTGTACAGACAGACATACATCAGACAGATGGCTGCACAAGCAAGGCACAAGGGAGCTACAGCTGCTGTGTCTGGGGCTCTCATGGCCACGAGGCCAGACATCTCACATGGAGGGCCAGCTGTGGACCCTGTGAGGGCTGATGTTCCACTGACTCCCTGGCTCATCTCACCCTGGGATTCAGGGTTATAGTACAATTTTAAGAGGTCCCTCAAAGTCGGAGCAGTTTCATCTCTTTAGTTTGTTATCAGTTTCAGCTGAGTCTGAATCAGTGCTGTGATGGTAAATTGCTTATTATTTCTGTACCAAGGCTGATTTTTAGTACCTTCTAAGGGAGCAGGACCACACAAAGAGGGCATATCCAGCAATTTCTGCACAGGAGCTCAATACAGACAGACTCAGATAAAGCAGCCGTCACTAGGGACCAGGAGAGGCTGACAAGGAAGGATAAAGGATGGAGCAGAAAGCTTAACAGGCATCTCCAAGCACGATAGAAAAGAATCATTCCCAGGCCACACAACTTAGAGTCCATGGGGAAGGAAAAACAAACACAAGCTTGTTGCAAACCACACACGGCTTCAAAAGTGCCTGCAGTTCAGCTCCATGATCTTTTGATTGCCTTTATCAAGAAATGCTTGTCATTGCTTCGTGCTGCATATATATGAAAAATCACATCTACCTTCATCCTAGGTGCTGCCTGCGGGCCAGAAGTGCGTCTTACACAGCTCCCTCATCTTCCAGAGCGACTTCTCACACCCACCTTACACATGCTCTCCAGTACTCATTTGTGTAGTAAATCTAACAGGAGCCAAAGCACAGGCGGAGCTGCATTCTTTAACAAGAACTCCCACACCAGAGGCTTTGTTTTTGAGGCATCAAAGTTTCATCCTACTGAGAACGTAACCATGTAATTTGAATTCTCAAGCTATTCACTACAGCACGGCACAGAAATAAGAAGCACAATGCAATTACAAAAAAACCCCACATATAGAATCACTAAATGTGAGAGCATACCTTCCCTGATAGCAGTAAATGGGGTTCCTTCCTCTTCTTGTAATCTAATCACCTTCAATGCCACCAGCTTTCCATTTACCCTGAAAGGGAAAGAGGGGAGGGGAAGGAGAAATTTTGAAAAACCAAAATTATAGCAGAAACAGTATATCTTATAACAGAACTTATTTCCTATCATGTACTTATTCAATTTCTTCCTGTCAATGCCAGTGATTCATCTACAGCACTGTAAGAAGCACTTCATAGCTTCCATAATGTCAACTTTATATTTTCACACTCAGATGCAATCCAAGAAATGATCTCAGTTTTCTGTGAGTCAGTCTGTTTCCTTTCTACCACACTTTGTTACTGGAGCTTTGTTAAGAAGTAACACATTTTAAAATTTCTGTTATAAAATATCTGTTCATTATTTGATCAAACTGTTCAAAGAAAAAGGCATATGATTTTCATCAATCACTTCACATGCAGTATATCCAGATTTACACTGATTACCCCCTTCCCACTACATGATACACATTAGTATAGCCTTCAAAAAGCTACAAAATTTGTGTAATGAAATAATTCTTAGGTCATTCTGGTCATTTCCCACTAGGGCAGGATTGTTCCTGAGGCATATTCTTGACTACATGGCCCAGGCTAGTTTTAGATTATAATAGCTCTCATTTTTAAGTTTAAAAATATTTTGTGCTCCAAGAGACAAAAGTTCTTAACAAGTCATTTTAGTGTAAAATCTATTTATCTTGTTTCATTTTTAGCATTCAAAATTTCACCACACATTAATTACCTTCCAGGCCTTACAAAAAATCCAGTTGGTTCAGTTTATCCAAATAAAATCTCACAAAAATGGAACAAAGCTGATATCCATTACCCTCTTCAAGAATAAACTCATACCATGAAATTTCAATAGACTCCCCGTGTACGACAAGCAATGGTGATGGATAAACTACCAAAAAGGCATAACACAGTTTTAAAGAATTATTGTTATTAGTATCATTAAGATTTATTTCTGTAAAAGCAAAATTCACCTTTACAGCCACCAAGCTCAAGGACACATTGGAGCCTTTACACTCCTGTAGTCACGGAGGCATTCTCTACTGTACTACAGGAGGGATGGCCCTGGAACATGTATTACCTTTTCAAAGCAAGATGATATGGACAACCACCAACTCTAAATTCATCTTTCCCTCAGGCTTTTAATTTTTGCAGTTATATGAGTTCAGTGACGGATGGCTACTGTCTTGTTTCTTCTGATTATTCCTCTTTCATAATAACCAAAAACTCATTAGCCCTATACAGAACATTACACAATGACTCTGAGCAAGTTAAGAAACCCTGGCTATCAAAAGATGGTTTACTCATCACCTTCCAATTAGTCATAATATTCAGGCTGGCACTAGTTCAAGTCTCAGGCCACTAGTCACTGTTGAAAGGAAATTATCAGCTTAACTCTCCTGGATTTCACCTTATAATTACCTTACATATTTTTTAATTTGGATTCAAAAAAGGACTTTTGGCACCAGAAAAATATAAGCTTTGCCTCAAGTAACTTCATGTGTCATGCTCAGACAGGAGAATGAACCATGTTAAAAGCAGAAGGACTGATGGCAGACATGCAGTTCATAAACATGTGTAGTTTTCAATTCCTCTGTATATCCACCACCCTACCTATCATATACATATTACTTAGATATCTGAAAAACTTGAATATTTTGCAACAGATTAAATAACTGCAGCAGGAATTTAAGTAAGAAAAGCAAGATCATTTTGCAGATAAAGAACAGAACAGATGCCTTGTTCTGAGAAGGCAATGTAAAATACAATGAAAAAAACAGGTCAGAGGTATTAAGGAAACAGGGATATGAAGTCTCTTGGTAGGGAAGGACAAAAAACACACACCATTGTGTAGCATATTTTCTTTTTAGCCTGAAGTTCTACATTCCACTGTTTCATAAAGAGAAATATATAACACAAATAGCAATGGCATGGAACCAGTTTCAAAGAATTCACAGTTAAACACAGTAGGTGAGCTGTGCTTTTTAGTTATCATCACCCCTTTGTCATTGGTACCTGTCATCATCTTGACAGATATCATGGCAACTCTTAGTACTATCAAAATAATCAAACTAATCTCAAGCAGTGTTCCTCTGGGATTTCATTCTCCTCTTTAATACAATTTATTTCCAACATACCAATCTATAATTTCCATAATACAACAGCCTCCTTATTGTCATTTACTACCTGCCATTAAAATATTTTTTCCATTTAATTTTCCATAAACAGGAGCATATAAAACTGGAGATGTGAGAAATTATGAAGTATCAATTAAAGAGAGAGGGTGTTTATTCACATCCTTTAATTATCCTCCCACTGATGCAATCTCAGGGTGCAGTTAGATGATGCTGAAAAGATGAGCTAAGGTCTGCCTCACGGTGTAGCTTTCTCCTTAATTATGTGGCTTAATCCTTGCCACACACTCCTGACACTGCCTTGTATTTGCTCTCATTTCTGCTGAACTTTACAATGAGACTGCTTAGAGAGCTTAAATAGAAGACTGGCTCTTCTAAAAAGAGTTAAATAATATTTTTTAAAAATTATAAAGGCATGAAAAAAAAAAGAGAAAAAACACGAACAAATACATAAAAACTGGGTTCACCTTCTGAGAAGCAACGTGTCATGGGATCAAGCCAGCTATGTCATGAAATTGCACCCCAAAACTTGTGATGCCATGTCAAAATAATAAAGTAATTTCCTTAGAAACAACACTGAAAAAAGGAAACCGGGGTAAAATTACCTCTGCAACTTATCAATACCTGTCTTTGCAGACTTCAGAAGTGATCAGATAAGGTTAGCAGAACTCCTTCCAGATATTGCTTCACATTTGTCTTCCATAACTTTCAAAGTCTGCTCAGTATTTTCATTATTTTCCAATCCAAGTAAGAACTGACAAGCAGACTGCCTTTTAGCCAGTGGGAAGGCAACACCGCTGACTCTTTGAACATCTAGGATTCATTAAACCACCTCTATTACTCACTGTCCAAAGCAAACAATTTCACACCTCCTCAAAACAATACACTTCACTGTGTCAAAGATTACACTTATCATCTTATGCCCATTCTGTCAACTGCCTCATTAGCTTCTATTAAGGACAATATTGACTAAAGAATTCCTATTTTCTAAGCCATCCTCCCTCCTAAACTAACTCGCTTTCTCTCTCTCATTGAAACACCTTCAGAGAAAATACAGAAGTATAAAGCCTCTCTAATTACCACACAAAACGACTTTAGTCTAGGCAAAACACCTACAGCTGATGGACAGCTTTCCAATTTATGGAAACTCATCACTTTAACATTATATAATTTTTCTAATAACTTTCTGATTATATATGCAACATTAGCAAAAGAAAAATTAGTCCAAATTGCTTTATGCAGCATAAAGTAAAAGTCTGCATATTATAAAAAATACAAATGAGCCAGATATTACAAAAAATGCTAATAGAATGTATCATTCTGCATTTTCTAAACTAGCATATATCAGCACTACCAAAATAAATACATTTATTAAAAATGACCATTTATGAGAAAGTAGAGAAAATTGGAAATTATTTAATGCTTTAATGCATCATTAAGAACATATAATACTGATGAATATAAAGTAACTGATGATTTAATTGGCTTCACTGGGGACAACGCTGATGATGCCACATAGAGAATAAAAGAGTACAATAACACTATTTTCTCAAGTTCTTCAGATATATTTAGATGACAGAAATGTTCTAAATATACACATTTAAAAGAGTCAATTAACATAAAATCTGCCAATTCTGATTTCAATCTGTTTATTCAATACTGAGTTTTACCCCTGGCTGGAGTTGAGTTTGAGCTCAATTTGTGCAAGTGCTAAGCTTGGGAACATTTCTGTAAAAGAAAATAAATCAGTAGCTGGTATTGGGATGATGCTCTAAATTTGTGATACAAATTTCAAGAAACTAATTCTTATGAAGAAAAATAACTTTCAATTGTTAAATATTCATTTACAGGAAAATCTCAAAGTTTGATGATCAAACCTTGAGAATATCTAATTAGATCTACTCTGTAGTGATACTAATGTCATAAACAGACACCTAAAACTCCAAAGAGACCACGGAGGCCTAATGAAATCAGGCTCTGCCAGAAATTTCCTTTGAAGAAACCTGACAGAGGCACACTCACTGTAGGTTTAGTCACCTCTGATTATTCTACCAATGAATAACTAATTCCACATTGAGGGAAACACTTCTTTTAATCATTAACATAAAAGACAGTTCAGTGTAAACATGGTTTATATTATATTTTTCTTACTAAAAAGGACTTACACTTCTAGTTTACAAAAGCCACTCCCAGTCCTGCTAAAGCCCAAACACAAATTCTCAAGGGAATAAAACAGGCCCTGAATTACTTTTTTTGAATCCCACCATCTTTTAACCTCATCCTAGACAGAAGTTACCTTGTCTTAGTAGAAGGCAGTGGATTAAAGATACTTCATAATGCTGACATTTATTAGGGCTGAAAAAACAGAAGATCAAAGGGTTTCATGGGAGATGAAGGATTTAAATCATTAATTAGTGCTGTCACTGGAACTTAGGAGTCAAGGCAGTCTCGTACAAAGAGTGTGGCAGCCCTCACTCGAACAGGAGCAGGTAAGACAAGAGCTTAGCCCCAGCTCACATCAGCTCAAACTAGCCAGCAGCTCATCCAAGCACAGGGGCTGTACTCGACCTGTTCCTGCTGGAAGGAGTCACCTGGGAAGGGCAGCAGGCACAGCAATGATGAGCACCGTCCTCCTGACAGCCCTCACATCTCTGCACACCCCACTGGTGCTCGCAGAAAGAGAAGTGTAAGACAAACATAGAGATGTCCCTTATAAATCAGGGCCTCTCACAACTGTGCACAGTGACAGTCACAGGGGATCTGCTGAGATGCCACTGATCAGCAAACTGGAAAACGCGACGGTGCACAATGGCAGCTGGCAAATTAATTCAGTATTCTGCCTACCCCTCCAATCATGCATATATGGCCAATAAGGTACTGCCCAGTAACTCCACACGTGTATGTACTGTAACTGTGTTCTATCCTAGTCTTTCTACAAAGTTTTCCAGGGCAGTCCTGGGTAAGTAATATAACAGACTTACTGTCTTCAGTTTTGTCCCCTGCTATGCGAGGTAATAATACCAAGTCACCTTCTTAAACTGCATTGTAGGTTGAAGCACAGCACATATAGTATGATGTTCTTTTTGTATATTCAACTATGGAGAAAAAAATTGCCCAATCTTTATTTTAAATGTTGAGAAATTCACTCAGTAAGTGATCAGTATAGCCAATGATTCATCTTCTAGTTAGAATCCTAGTAATTTATTTTAGTACTTACTCTACTTTAATAATTTTTTCCACCATTTGGCATTTTAGTCGAACATCTAGCTGTCATTAGTTTTCTATCTAATTCAACTTTAAGTTACTATTTTTATTAAAGATTTACAATGCTAGAGATTTTTTTAAAACATTTTATAGTCCCATGTCGTAACTTGCCTACAAAAATCAGTTAAGGAAATAAGTTAAAAAATGGGGGGGGGAAAAAAAGAAAGCCTAGTTGGTAACCATAAAGTGCCTTTTTGTAACCCATGAATATGTATTCCTTTTCCAGCCATCTGTTATCCTCAGATGAAAAGAGGATTTCATTTGTAGGACACTAATTTCACACAATTTTCAAGAAATAAAGGAAAGGTTAGGAAAGTTTAGGTCATTAAGGCAATATGAATCAGAGTAAATAACATGAAGAAATAACATGAAGAAAAACTTTCCTGTGAACTGGACTGTTGTACATGAAACTTATCAGGAAGCCTGTGAACACAACACCTCACATGGGCATAGAATAAAGCTTGGGGAATGAATAAAAAATGGCAGCTTGACCATTGCAAGCTTATGGCACTTGCAGCAGATTGAACATAAAAGACAATCAGCGTCAAAGAGACTTTATGACAAATAAAAGAAATTCTGCAACTTCAAAAGCAAAAGTCAGAACAGCAATTAAGCCTGTCAGCCATCTTCAGTGGAGGTTTCAGCATCATAAAGATAAGAATCAAAATACACATGCCATCCCTTTTCTTGTGAGCAGCCATCCACAGACATACTTATCAAATATTATGGTCAGCTATATTCATAGCACACACTGCAATACATCATGCCAGTAACAAACAGTGGTGGCTCCCCCTGATTAGGCAAAGATTTCCTGCTGCCTCCAGAATAACACAGCATGGAAACAAGGCCAGTACAGAGCACGATGCCTGCCTGAGCATGATTACTCTCCACTTTGCACCATGAACTCCCTATTGACTTTTAAGGTGAATAGTAAAAGGTACTGCCTTTGATGGAGATAAATATCAAATGCCTGGGCTCCCTAAAAAAATACATTTCATCTTTGGATACAAGTTGGAGTCACCTTGGAGTTGGAGTCACCTTGAAAACAAAAATTCAGATTTTGAACTGAAATGGGAGAGGTGCCTGGATGGAAGGACTGTCCTATATCAGCAGCCTCTGAGCTCTGGTTGACAGCACCAGCTTCCACTGTGCTCTGCTCTGTGCTCTGCTGATCTCTCATATTAATAGTTTAAAAGGATAAGAATGAGAATTCATTAAAACAAGTGTTTTACTAAGGGTAAGTTGAAATGACGTAGTTTTGTGATAGGGAAAATAGACAAAAATATCTTGATGAAGCTGCTACAAATTGTCCACGTTTTTGCAATACTATGAGCACATGCAATTCAGTAAAGGTGCACAAAAGGTAAAGGTACAGTGAAAAATCACATGGACAATCAAGAGGCAGATCAAGATCACAGCTGAGATACCACTGGAACGCCTCTCAAAACACAGACACGTGCCGTGCTAGCAGCAGTCACAGATCACATCTCTCTAACTGAGGGAATCTTTTTTAATTCTTTGCCTTGAAGGGCAAACGAACACAGTGGGAGAGGATGGAAAGCACGCCAACACAGAAAATTGCCAAAAGCACAGGTTTTTCCCTTAAGTGCAATATGCAGAGTTCCCAGTGGGGGAATGCAAGGCATCCACACTGCTTTGCAAGGGGCTCTGGTTGGCAGCAGCTCCCTTGTGCTGTCACCAGCTTCATCTCCAGACTCTCAACTCACATCAACACTTATGTGCCACAGATGAAGCCAGATCTCACTGCTGTATGTTCAGGTAAATTTATAAACAAGCTCAAGAGGCAGCAGGAAGACACACATGTCAATACACAGACAGGCAGCCCTTCCTCAGCTCAATCACACAGTGAAATGATACAGGAATTCAAAGGCCACCCATTGCTTTGCACCTACTGCATGGCAAACATCCAAGGTGTTAATCAAATACAGAGTCAATGGAACTTGCATCATTTTTTACAGTGTTATCAGTAAATTACTCAGCCCACTTCTCCAAAATTTAACATTAAAATAAATCCCTTCAAAGTTATCTGAATTTCATGCAGTAAGCAGCCTCTTCTGGTTTTATACAACGAAGTAAAATATGAGAACCTAGCCTGAATGGAAGTAGAAAATGAACATGCCAAGATGAGTTTCATTACATATGTCTGATGTGCAACACATGAAATCAAATAGATTTACCTATTGATGCAACCATCAGCCAGAAAAAAATGACTGTTTGGCTGTTTCTCCTATAAACAAAAAAGCCCAGCCTAAGAGAATACTGCTTCACTTCCCTCAATAACACAGTCCTCTTCACTCTGCTGCCTCTTCACCCCAGGGATTCATTTTTATCTGACTACAGAAAGAGAAATCCATCATCCAGTAAAAGGAATTAGCCCATTTCATTTCACTTTCCTGGAATACAACCCCAGATGCTCAAAAAGATAGAAAAGCAATGAGTTTTATAGGAAGACAAGGGCTTGGTACCATTTATCCTGCTCCAAAGTGCAAAAAAACCAGGATTGTTCTGAAAGAAAATTACTGTACATATTACTTTAAATTTTAGGAAGGGAATGGCTGATTTTGTGTCTTTTCAGGCAGGTATGCATCTTTTAGACTCTCCGAACAGTATGCTAAAATAAGGAATGTTTTATTCCATCATTGTGATCAGCAGGGGAAATAATTTTAAAAGCTGAAATGTATCTCAGGAAACGCATAAAAACCCCCCAACCTCTACTAGTTGCCACATGCAGCTGGTGACAAATACTGAGCAAAATAATTCTGAGTATAAAGCATCATTTAAAATAGCTCAATACAATCTTAAATGTACCAACTTCAACTACAGTTAAGGAAATATCTCAGAAACAGTTTGGCAAAACAAAGAAGCCAAGCATTAAAGTCGAGTATTAGGGATTCTCAAACATTTTAAGCAAAATCCACTTGTTTGTTACTAGCTCCAGCTTTTCCATCATGTTTCTGCATTCTGCATTGTGTCATGAGAGCTTAATCCTTCAGCAGTCAAACAGGGCACATACCAAAATAAACAGACCTCTTTTGCTCATTTGTATTCCCACTGAGTCTGTAGGCAGGGGAACACAGTGATGCATATCACAGTCTCAGCCTACATACCCAAATCAGAGTCTAGAAAAAAAAAAAAAAAATCTGTATTCCTGTATAATTTTAAGATAAAGCTATAAACAATCAGAGTTAAGCTGCCTGAAAAGCAGCTGCCAGGTCCAGGTCTCAGCCATAGAACCATGGAATTGTTTAGGCTGGAAAAGACCTCTGAGACCAACCATTAACCCAGTCCTGCCAAGCCCACCTGCCACACTTGCACATCTTTTAAATACTGCAAGGATGGGCCAGAGCCAATGCATTCATGAATTCACCCCCCACCTGTTCACCTACATTCCCCAAGAGTCCATCACAGCAGTGATGCTCTTCCTTCTGTGGGGACACCACATAGGTCAGAGATTCCTCACCTTCCCAGGGGACAGAAGAGGTAGCAGGGCTACATTACTTCAACAAAC
Source organism: Fringilla coelebs (assembly GCF_963513975.1). Classification (NCBI taxonomy): domain Eukaryota; kingdom Metazoa; phylum Chordata; class Aves; order Passeriformes; family Fringillidae; genus Fringilla; species Fringilla coelebs. The sequence continues at coordinate 130,674,494 of NC_140028.1, forward strand.
AAGTCCTTTTGAAATAGCAGATAACACCTGTAGTGTCTCCCAAGTTCCTAAGGTGCAACCTCTTCCTGCCATGAAGTAATTCAACTGTCTCTATAGTTCAAGAAATAAGAGCCTGGACTGGAGGTACTGAATCTCAACAGTGCTGGATAATATGGAAATTATTCAATTCTCAGCAGAAAAAAAAAGTCAAATTCAAACAGGTGAAAGAATACTACTATAACAGTAGAAATACTCTCTGCATATGAATTCTCATCCACACTCGAGTTGCACATACTTTTTGTCAGAACACATTTTAAAGACCTTGCAGAAGATGTTACAAGGCAACAGGACAAAGTCATACATAATTGTTATAACTCTCACTACTTATTCAGAGCGAGCTGTTTGTAATAGAGAATGCAGTGTGCCCAGTAATTCCAATTTATTATTCAAGTGCCATTAAAATCATTGAAGTATATCTTTCAGATTTGCAGGCAACTCTACTAAAATGAGTATTTCTAAGCAATCTACATTTATAACATGTTCACTATGAATGCAATAGCTTCAGGGAAGGGTTTTTCTTTGTTTTTAAATTTCAGTTTGTTCCACTGACTGACAGGACATCCAGGGATTCTGTTGCCTTACTTCAGTCTTACTGAAAGCAGAGACATATGGACTGACTGTCATCAGATACTCACTGTGATTTTACTAAAGGATTTTAGTAATTAGGCACAAGCTGAAATCTATACTGTTTTCTCATATTACATAGACCCCAATAAAAACCTTACACATGTATAATGTCTGGAACTTATGGTAATGCATAACTGAGCCATTAGCAGCACAAAGCAATAGCCTTTCCTTGAAGAAAGCTGCCAACGAAAGACAATACCTGCAGTGGCATGGCAGAAGTGTGAATATTTCTTCTACATTTAGAACATGTTTTTATTCCAATCAGCTGTCATTATACTTGTCAATACCTAAGCAAGCTATTGACAGATGAGGGAACTCTCATTTTAATTTATTACAAATATTCAGTGAAAAATGATAATTTTCAATACCTAACCAAAATGTTAGGAAAATATTAGGACATATTTTCTTTTTTTAAGTAGTTATTCTGTCCCATGACCATCATGGTATTCTCTGCTGGAATGGCAGTGTTGTCTCATGTATCATTGACTAACCAAAGATTTTAAAATAAAGATATCATAAGTACCAAATCCCTCTTTCCCAACTCCTTTGTTATTATTGGAAATCTGATTATGAAAACTTTATTAAGTATGTCAAATGGCACAAGACACTCTGCTTCACAATGGATAGCTCTGAATGGAAGCACTGGCTGAAAAAGTATATTTTAAGTGTGTTTACTGAGTTATTTTATGCAATATAAAAGCACTTAGGGTATTTGGGGTTAAAAAACTGCAACAACATTAAATGCAATAACATTAAAGTGGCTGAAAAAATATGTGACATATAAAGTAGATTATTTTGAGGTAGAGTAGTAGCAACAAGTGTAAATAAACTATTGTAAACAAACTAAACCTAGAGTAGTCCAAAATTCCATTCATTCCCTTCATGCTGTTTTATTAACGTTTTTAAATCATGATAAACAAAAATGAACAACTTACCACATATATTCAGCATTGCTCTCAGAGCAAACTCTACCTGACAGCGTATTTTGCTTTTACCCCGGAAATTAATTTGGTACAGATACCAAAGAAGCAGTACGACATTGAAGTGCAAAGAACACATCAGATTAACCTCACAGTGTTCTGGTGTATGCAACATGCTCCCTGTGCAATATGGTCTCAGCCCCTTTCCCCAGAGCACAGGGCACTCAGTAGCCCTTTGATTCACAGAGATCTATGCATATGATCAGCAACATCAGTTCACACTTTCTGCTTATCTTTATTTACACACAAAATTGAATGAAAAGAAAACACCACTTACTTGCTTTTTCCTTTGTATACTGTAGCATAGGACCCTTCCCCTAGTTTTTCCAGTTTTTCATATGAGTCTGCTTTTCCAAACTTAGGGCTTGTAGGCTAAACAAAACAACAAAGAAAACCTTTCAGCATTGCACCCATAACATTAACTGCTTTGACTCAACCTTTAGAGACCAAATATTGTTATCAAGGCTCATAGACATGCCAGTTTTCAGTAACCAAAAAAAAAAAAAAAAAAAATTAATTTTTTTCAACAACCCAGATGGTAGTTGCTAATATCAACCATACAGTTACATCACTGGAACTATCAAAAAGATTTTTTCTTAATCAAAGAGAGGGTTGTATTTTTCACATATATCACTTCACAGAGGAAAACAGACCATTAACAACTAAAGCATCTTGTCTATGTTTAGAGATCCAAACAGCATCCTGAATCTGCCCTACAAAATCAGACTAGTGAAGCTGTTTAATCTTTTTTTTTCTTTCTTATTTTTCTAAATTAAAGCCCATCTAAAAATATTGCTCTAAGAAGTCAATGTCCCATTAAATCACTCATTGTTCAGAGAGTGGGAAAAATGCTACAGGAAAGCATCTTTAATGATGTCATCTTCTTAGTTATGGTTAGAGTCTTCAGATGTGGATATAATCATATCATACTTTAATGTAAATTCTACATAGTTGATAAAAGTCCTGTATCCTTAATGTTTGCAGCCTAAGTGAGGAGTCTAAAACTGAACCAAGCTAAGGAATGATTCTTGCTCAAAGGGCCAGATAGCTCAGCTGGCCTTTGTGACAGACTGATACTTGCCCCCCTTTTACACAGTCCTAACAGAGAATAAATCAACTCTGCAAAAACAGAAATTCACCCGACATTAAAACTTTCCATTCTGAAATTCTGAGAAAATGTTTGACTTTTTTGAAGTGCGTCCTGTTTTCCCACATTTCCCCATTTTCCAGGTGTCTGAAAGTAAACAGAATTTTATTTATTCTCCAAGATCAGATGGACACTGCCATACACTGACCTGCAGCTGCCCCTAGCAACACCTACATATGTTTTAGACTGCCACACTCAGATATCCTTCCTGTCCTAAACCAACCAAAAGATCACAAAGAAAGTTGGGAGAGTCAGCATTAAACCACACACAGTGACTGATTTGATAATGCTCTTGTTAAATGCTACACAGAAAAGCAGACAAGCAAACCCAGCATGGTTAAGGTTGAATTCAGCTGGGATGAGCCACGTGCAGCTGTACACATGGTACCTTACGTCTGATTTACAAAAAGTACCCTTGTATCAGCTTTTTGAAAGGAAACAAACATCTGTGTGTAAACTCTTGCTAAGCCATGATTGAAAGTTTTAAATCAACTGACCCTAAAAATTGCTTCTATTTAAATAGGCAGAGGCATCACAGGTAAGCTGATTTGATGCCTCAATACTTGTCCACCACATCCTATTAACCATTAGCCAGAAAACACAAATGTTCTCTTTATTCAACTAATCTTCATTTGCCCTATGCAAAAATTCTGTCAGTTTGGCAACTATACACCTTTTTTTTGCTATCAACATTCCAGCTTTCTATTCAATGGCATAAGGGCATACATATATATGCTTGCAAAATTGAGCCCTTCCACCTCTCTCCAATTCAAAGAACAACCTATTATTATTTTCTATCCAATTCCTCAGTATTAGTAGATTTTCACAAATTTGTCATAAGGAAACTCTCAAATCTTTTTCCTGCTACATTATTCGGAGCACTTCATTATAGATAAGGCAGTAGTATTCTTGGTTTCCAATCTACGCTTAAAAAGGCATTCTGCCTGGTTAAAATAAAAATTAGGATTTTTTTAATCACAGTTCTATTACAGATGTCACTAATAGAGGTGACTAAAATATTTATTCAAGTAGACTACTCATTTAGCTATCCAATTATGGCCTAATGCAACATTAAAAAACTTCAGAAAAAAAGTGGTTAGATGTTTAAATGCCTTGCATATAATGAAGAGGGAGTGCAAAGTATTTCCCAAACTGCAGGCTGCAATGAACACACAGTGAGGAGCTTTGTTTGGAGTGGAAATGCTGCCCTAGTTAACAGTGAATAGTTCACTGTTGGCTTCCTCATAACGAGACAGAGAAAGGATGGGGTGCACACATGTGTTTCACATCCATTCTTATTTTCACACTGAGATTTGCTTTTATTCTCTACCTCTGGAAACCATAATCTAAAGGTCACAACAACTTGTAAAGCCCTAAGATCTTGATAGGAAACAGGATGCCTTTAATCCATTACCACACAGTAAATCATCAACAATAATCATTCCTACAACCTCAAGCTCATTTCTCGGTAGTCCAGCTGCCAGAAGCACAGACTCAAAGTCCTGACTTTTGACTCATTCTCCCCCTGGAAGTGCTGCATCCTCACCAAGAACAGGCAAAACTAAAAGCTGGCCTTGGCTGGACTGGGAGGACAGTTCACTCCTGAGGGTACAAGGAGAGCCCTGAGAACCCTCCCCATGCAGCCCCCACCCCTTATCCAGTGCCTGCTCATGCTGGGTACAAGCCCAGAACCATTTTATTAAAAAAAAAATTCCATAAATTCTGAGGCAAAAAAGAATATATATAATAAAATAAATAACTTGTATGATACTTCTTAATGAAATGTCAAAACACTCATCATATTGCAATCATTTTAGACAATGAAGGGACAGCTTTACCATTTCCCCAGAACTTGCTCCATTTTTTAAAAACAGAATCTCATACATTAATTAAAACTCTTAATTACAAATTGCCTATGAAATTAAGAAGGTCTAACACTTATATTTCCTTTTATTTCTGGACTATAAAGGAGGCAAAGACAGACATAATTGCAAAATATTGCAAAAATGGATAACTTTTCAAAACTTAAGTTTTAGGCTTAAAGGAATCAAAATAAAGGAATCTAAATAATTTGAAATTCCACATGACTGCTGAAAACTATAACCATTTCAGCCTACTTTCCTATATTATTACAGTCCCTCGATAATATGGGTATTTTTTCAGCTTCACAGATATGAATTTCATTATTCAGATTTCTCCACATTAGCTTATCCTTTTCAACCATTTCTGTTTAAAAAATATTATTTGTTACAGCAAGGTTGGTGGCTTTTTCATTAAATGCTAATATTAAAGTCAAATCTAGAAAATCCACTTTTTAGTACAATTTCTTCTTCCAAACTATTTTATTCCTTCTGGTAACATACATGGGAATGTATATACACAGATTTGTGTTTGTTAAATCACAGGAGTCCCTTACTCTGCCTGGGATGTGGTTGACTGAAATACTCACAGTGAGTGAGACATATCCAGAGCACATCAGACGTGCTTGCATCAGCCACTGACAGACATGACAAGCAGCAGACTCACAAGAAATTCCCTGTATTTTACATAACTGCTGCAATCCCCCAATTTGACCCAGACAATATTCCTCAATGGAAAAGAGTACTGGTTTTAGCTGAACACATGTATTTTGGTAAGTTTTTCCAAAGCTTCTCTTTGAGGATCTAACCTTACAATACTTCTACAGCTATTATTTTGCCATTCCTCTTGCTCCTTCTTACTGCTTTTTACCCCTCTAAACACCAACAGAGAATCACAGAATTATTTAGGTTTGAAAAGATTTTAAAGATGACCAAGTCCAACTCTAACCCTAACACTGCCAAGCCCAGCACATATGTCCCCAAGCACCACATCTACACATATCTTTTAAATATCTCCAGGGATTGTGACTCAGTCACTTTCCTGAGCAGCCTTTTCCAGTTCTTGGCAACCTTTCTATGTACTAAACATCATTGGGACTACTTAGGCTTAAAGAAGCCCGTTGCTCCATGTTAGAACTCCTCATTTGCTACCAAAAAAACCCCCAACTTACAAAGCTGAGAAAAAAACCCCAACACCTAGGTGCATAGGTGACAAGACTGAACTACCTAAAAGCAAAAAGTTAAATAGGCAGTAATAACCAGGCAGCAAGAAATTGATACAACCGGAAAACTCACTACAAAGTGAACTTGTACACTCGGGAGAAATCTTTCAAGAAATCAAATGGGAAAGCTAAATGAATTACTGAGACAAAAGGGAGCACAGATCCTCATGCCTCTGAAGAGCATAGTCCCAGGTCACCGTGAAAGTCAGCACAGGTTGTGGTAGATCATGATAACCCCAAGAGGACACGGGCAACTGGAGCACAGAACAACACAGATCTTTCCCCTCAGGAAACTCACAGGGAATTTTACTTGTCTGCCTTCACATTTCACTTTCCTTGAAAATAATTTTCATTAGGTAGCTTTCTTATTATAAGCCTACATTTTTCCCAGTGCTAGATTAGTCTAAGAGCACCACTGAGCACAGAAGTGAGCATTTTTAGCAGCATGGCTTGCAGTAACCAAGATTAGATATTTTTTCCCCTCTGGTTAAGGAAATAGAGATTATAGTAACAAGGATAGAAAGAGTATGCCAAAATGTTGAGTACAGAAATAGAAGAAGCTAGTAGTTCAAACTGACGTGAGAGTATTAAAAATAACAAAGGAAAAAAGAAATGAGAAGAAACTGTGTTTTCTGACCACATAGTTTCAAATGGCTGTTTCATTGATGCAGCCTGTAGGAGAGATAATAGGTTTAAAACAAGGTCTTGCAGTGTGAATCCTTGCGCTACATTGCCACGTGAACACTTCTCAGAATTTTTCAAAATCTATGTAATAAAGAAGGCTTTAATGGAAAATTACACTGAAAATCACCTGACTATTCCTATAGAAGCTGTGTGGGTTATGTTCTCATGCATTTTTCATAACTGCAGAACAGCTTGTGAATGTCACACTAACTGCCACACTCCCGAGTCTAAGTTTTAAATAGATCTTTTTCTCTTTTTTTTTTTAACTGGGGGATATTAAACTTCAATATAAAACTACCATCAAGAGAAAAAATATTATTTTCACAAGACCTCTGTAAATTATAGAAAATCAAAAGTGAATATCTGCTTTGTTATACACCTCAAAAGAAATAAATTGATTGCTAGAAAAACTTGAAAGAAGAACACAGGCCAAGAAGTTCAATTGAGATTAATTCACAAGAATGGCAGATAGTAATTACTTTTTAACCATTTTGTCTTTGTCAGAAGAGTAGACCTTCTTTCACAAAACCAGATGCAGTTTTCACACTAATTGCAGGTTGTATCCAACCTGCCAATTTGACCATATCTTGAAAGTGGGACTGTTTTCTAGGGCAATGTTCAAGGGATAAAAATGTTCAAGCACTCAAACCAAGCCTCAGCCTCCATTCTCCCACTCTCTGATGCCATTCTGCTGCTTGCATCTTCCTAACCTTTTAACACACAGCCATAAATTAAGAGCAACCTGGGCTGAAGCAACCCATAGAGCTCTCTGTGAAGGGTGCAGTTTTTAAAGCTCTTCACTTTTTCTCCAGGCTATTAGAGCACAGGAGCTGGCTCAACTGCCACATTTTATCTGCCTTTTCATCTAGAGAGTTTCCTTTAGGTTAACAATTATTAACTCTTCCTTTGTGCCACTAAAGAACACTCCGCTCTCTACACCGAGCTCTGAAATTATCCTACCCCCATAAAACACATCAACCAGGAAGGATGCAGCTCCCCTAGTCATTAACAGGTTCCTAACTGGAGAAGCTTGCCTGCATCTGAAGAGGAAGAGAGACAAGATTGGCACAGCAAGTGTTTATTTGGGCAGACAGAAACGATGCCTAACTTCTGGGGAAAATCCTGACATGAGTGTCTATTTTAAAGCTAGATTTTTTATTTTAGATGTGCTAACAGGATCAGTAGGAACATTATAGGACTCATGCTTTTTTGCTTGTACTTTTTGGAGGGAAGTTGCATGTATCAGGACTGAAAATTAATAAAAGTTACAGAAACAGAAGAAAGGCTGCTCTACCAAAAAGAGTACAGTCAGTGCAGTAAAGCATTGCTTATTGCAATTATTTTTATTTGAATATTTGGGGGGGGTTTACATTTATCTGAGTTAGTAGAACATTAGTGTTTTGCTTGATTTTGTTTTTAAAAAGTAACTGATGGATAGGAATATATACCTTTGCATGACATTTAAATTCACCTCCAAGGAGCTTAAGCTTTTCAAGGAGAACAAACTAATGTGTATCACTACATAACTAACTCTTGATTAGATGACTACTTTTTACAGCTCGCAATATTCTATTTATATATGGTGCAAAAGTACTATTTTAGTGTATAAAATGTGTCCTCTGAATACACCAAAACTTTACCTTGCACTGGAGAGTTTGATCGTGTCTCTAAAGAGTAGGGATCTCCAATAAAATTTTGAGATAATTGGAGTCAAGCCACCCTTTAAAACCAGCTGTTTGGGGAAGAGCAGCACATGTTTGCTTTTCAGTTGTGATTTTTTTGTTTTGTCTAATTTATTATGCAGTATTACCTTTTCTTCATTTAAGGAGAAAAGAAAAGCATTTTCTTGCCTCAGACGAAGGACTCTGCAGGAGATATTTAGAAATATAGATATAGACACAGGGAGAGAGAGAGAGATGGATAAGTATGCACAACTATATATGTATATTTTATATATATACACACACAACACACATTGTGTTGGGATGAAGATTTGTCAAGCCAAATTCCCTTCTAACAGTGGCTGACAGCCAAAGCACAGGTAGGAAAATGCCTACTTCACTACCTCCAGGTCACCCACTACTCTGTTGTGATAAAGGAATAATACTGTTTGGCTGGAAAATTCATCCAACAACAAACAATTACAATCAGCATAAGCAGTTTGAAAATCACTCCCACAGATGTTTTCTTATGTTCAAAGTAAGTAGAGAAGGTAGAAAGATTCTCAGTGTAAAAATTTAAAAAAAATAAATTGTAGTACAAGAACAAACAAACAGTTGAAATTCTGTCTGTGCAATACTACACTAATTAACCAAACAGGAATTCTACCAGGTTGCAGCGAGGTGTGACATTAACTGCAGAAAAATATTTCTAGCTCAAAAGCAAGAGATTTATTTTCCAAGTGACAATCTGTGTGAGGATCATGGAGCTCCAGCTTCCCCAAACCTCTGTGTGTGTTTCATCTTTCTCATCACAAAGTGCAGTGCATTTCAAAGGTACGGACAACACAAAATGGGCAACACACCACCTGCAGAGTATTTTGTAATCTTTACCAAACGCTGAAACTGATACCTGTCAGGGAGGTGATAAAGCTGCTGAGATTAATCAAAACTGAAACTGACACCCCAGGGCATCATAAACAAGGTCTTTCAGGTCACATCTTGAAAAATGTTATTTTTCTGAGACAAATAAAAGACTTATCTGAGCAGAAGCAGTGAGTGATATGGAGACTGCAAGCCTTGGCCATGTACCTTCTGTAAGACATCATTTCCACACCTGATGGCTACAGAGGACTTCAAATGATGAAAAGAAAAGACTAAATGGAAGTCTAATTCAGTTCCTCTACTAATCAAACACAGAAAGAGAAAATTGAAGGTAGCATAACTCTATCAGAATGTGTTAAAATAAAGCTTACAGAAAGCAGGGCCAAAACTGAAAAATAACTCCACAGCTGTAGCCCATATGACCCAGAGGGCATAGCATGTTCAAGAATATTTACAGAAACTGAAATGCTTGTTCAGACTGGTATAACCTATACAAGAGGAGAATTTCCAGAGAACCAAGTATGAATTCAGTAAGGGAGAACATGCAGCTGACTTGGAAGAAAAAGATGTAATGATCAGAAGAGCAAGTAGCAGGGGCATCTGCTAGACAACCCTAAACTCTTCATTAATTCAAGTATAATTCAAAACCACAGAATGATACATTTCTGCAACTAACCACACGGGTATCACTCAATAAAATGTGCATCAGGGCATCTACTGCCTGAAGCCATGTATTCAGGTGCTGGGAATTGGAATAAAGCATCTTGATCTTGTCTCTGCCTTGCATGGCTGAACTCAGGTGTGACCTGATCAGCAGAGGGCTAACACCACCCTTTGCTGTGAACTGCTCTTTCCTCTTCATTTGCATGAACACTTCCATTATTCCACGTGCTCTTCCTCGTGAGGAAAAGTCAAAAATTACTAACAATGCTTCCAAGCAAAAGGAAGAACTGAGTCCACCAAATAGAGCCATAAAAATCAGAGAGAATTACAGGAAGTTGAGAAATAAGAATTGCATTTCAAGAAATTCCTTTGCACCTCCTGCATCCCGCAAGTCTGTGGGAGTCACCATGGATGAAGATTACAAAAAGCATATGTTTAGCTAGGGCTCTAAGCAGCAGCATACTAGTAGAGGAAGCATTAATGTCATTTACATAAGAAAATACTGGGATCATAGGAGATTGTATGGATGCAGTAGAGTGCCAAGCCCTCTGGAAAAGAACAAGATAGCAAAAACAGTTTCAAAAACAACTGCTTCAAAATTCTGGAAACAAAGCAACTGAAACCCTTCAGTGTTAACAGAAGAATGTAAAAAATATTAACAGAAATTATTAATAGTGCCTAAGAGGAACAGCAGAGATGAGGAGTGAGTTAATACCATGAAACACTTAAGATTTTCCAAAAAGGAGTCATTTAAATTAATAGTTGTCATGCCAAAAAATAATCAGGCATCACAAACAAGTAAGCACAGTGCAAATAGATTCCTCCATTTTTAATGATTGTAAAAGTTTTATAGTAAACTCGATCTTGTCATGGACCCAGATGGAATACACTGGAGACATCTTTGGCAGCAGCTACATAATGCCAAGTAATGGTAAAAAAAAGCAAATTTGTTTTTGCTACAGATGGTTACATTTTAAAATGTAACCTTTTCTAAAAAGGACAGTCCCCTGGAGGGGTGACATCCTACCCGCCAAATTCACATGGGTTAAACACAGCTCATCCACAGAAAATTAATCTCCTGCCATTTCTGTCAGAAGTCTGACAGGCTTCAGTCAAACTTCTGTAGGGAGGACATAAGATCACCAGAAGATAGAGCAAAACAAAGAAAAGAAAGAAAAGAAAAAAAGAGGCAATCAACCTTTTAAATTTTTTCCCACCAAATAAGATTTGAAGTGTTACATCCATTCTACTTCAGATCTGTAGTTTTCAACTCAAAGGTCACATTATTATGGATTTTTCTTCCCAAAGCGTAACAGAAATAGTTTTTCAATAATTTTGAAGGTCTTTTGGGGGAAATCTGTTCTGGGCATTACCCATTAAAGACATGACATTTTATTTATCTAGTTTCTTTCAAAATACTTGAAAATAAAACTACTATGATGTGTTGCCAAACCCTTCACTGTTATTTTTTTCTCTTCCCTCTCTCACAGAGTTTCTGACAGGGAAATGAATGTTTTTTTACTACTTAATTTTAAAAAGAGAATTATAAAATGTAAACAAAATCAGTCAAATCTGATTTGTTTCTCTAAAACCGAAATCTAAAAATCAAAAAGACAATTCATGTGGTTTCTTAAACTTCATGGGAAAGTATTCCTCTTCACAAATAAGCAATCCTCTGCCAAATTTGCTGCATAAACACTATAGCAGCTGTAATGACACACCAGGATTAGGAGAGGAAAATGCTTAGAAATCCTGTAAGACACCCTAAACAACATGCGAAAGGAATTTCATAAGTTATATTCTTTTTCAAGTTCTACTTTCTGATCCTATTTCATTAATAACACTGCAAATATATATGGAAAAACACATTTAATAGCAGCTATGACCTTTTTCTTTGTTGCTTCCATGTAAACAATCCCTTCTTAAGCAAGAAAATATTTAGTTCCTCTAGTTCCACCACTTAGCACATGCAGAGGGATCAGTGCACTTACAGAGCTGGGGCTGGAGTGCCGCCTGACTTTAGGTGATTCCTTCCCTGCAGATGAAGTTTTGAAGTTAATGCAAGCGTTGTTCTCTGAATGAACCCTCTTCACTTGATTAGTTGGCTTCTCAAATGGATCAAAACTACTCTGTGTCCTCTGAACCCGAACTTTTTTATCCTCAGGAATTGTATCCAGAGGTTTGATCACTGAATCCATTCCCTGGCAGTTCCGTGTAGACATCTTTGTGACACATATCTGAAAAGAAAAAACATCATTTGTTGACTCTAACAGGCCTAAAGTCGATATCATTCCATGCACCAGCCAGCATCAAAAAAGGCACTGAATTTTATAAGCATTCACTTTCTATTTCTATGTTAAAATGGAAAACAACACATGCATTTTACATAGGGGACACTCACATCACAATAATAACTATAAAAAGCCCATCTTTGTACAATGTACTGAAAGATCCCGGAAAAGGACAGCAAAAGAAGGACATACATAAATTCATACATTTGTGCTTTCTTGTACAATGTGTTCTTGGCAACAGTGCCACTCCTCTCTCCAATCTAGCCACAGATATCCACAAGCAATATTGATTTCCATTTGTTCAAAATTGGATGAGACTGAACTAAAATAAATGATGGTAGTTTGTATGTGCACTGGCTGGTGCTGGCTTTCCAAAGATTCAATACCGGTATATTATGGTATTTTTAAATAATGCTTATACAGTGTTATTATTATTATCACCATATGTCTCAGAAAATCAAATCAGTAAATCAATTCCCGGGCACTGAAACGTGAGACTGCAGCTTAATGGCACACTAAAGCACAGAAGTTCAATTCTTTGTTACTGTGAAGTATGACTCTGCCAAGCTCTAAAGACTGCCACTTGCAACTTGAGCTATCAAAATGTGCTATGGTTTGTTCAAAAGAACTAAATGAGCAGACCAGCACCTTTAGATACTCCAGTCATGTACATTTCTGGTTTTCATTTCAATACATATGACTTTTTTTTTAAATTACACTGTTGGTGAGGGGTTGTGTTTGAGGCCTCAGTTTCTGTTTTCACCCATAAGAGACTTGACTTTTCACTTGGAAAGAAAAGAAATAGTTTCAGCTTTCAGGCTACAGGGAAAAGTTATGAAGTGTGATGCAAGCAGACCCAAGAGACTCCCAAAACTGTAAGACAATCAAAGTAGCCTACAATGTACTTTTTCCATGACATTTGCATGTGTTTAAGGATAGTCAGTGTTAATTTGCTGTCAATTGAACTGCTCATATAAAAACAATTTATTACTCCCTTCAAGCACCTATAATCTATACTAATTATTGAAAACTTATCCTAAAACAGTTAATATAAAAAGAAAAAAATAAAACATTAAATCAGGAGTCTTCCTTCCTAAGGCAAAGCATCTCTAAAAGCTTCTCAAATAAACTATTCTTTGCCATTTTCCCAGAGGCATTTTATGCCTTGAAATCCAACTTACTCCAATTGTTTATAGAAATACTGGGTGACTGTACCTTGTGGAGTTTGGCACTTTTTTTTTTTATGATCCACTGTAACAGTAGATGAAAGATTTCTACATTAAAAATTTAAAGTATGCTTCCTGCACTGCGCCATCTGGCCAAATGATCATATACCAGGTCAACTCTAATGAAGGACATCACTACTGTCACAAACCAGGCATTACAAGGGTTTGCATTTCTTCTCACTAAAGCAATTTCTCAAAGACTAGAACTTCAGCAAGTTATATCTTCCTTGAGAAAAGGAAAAATCCCCCTTCTTTCCAAATGATAATTCTTTCTTCAGGCCTAAATTAAGACAATTACGTAATTTTGGTCTGCTACTTCAGAGAGAAAAGATAAACAGCTGCAGCACAAAGTTTTTAATTGGTCTTCTTGTAAAACTAATTGGTTTCTTTTCCTTAAAACCACTCATATGCACAGACATGTATCCACATACTTCCCACTGTCATCTCCATGTTCTTGCAATGCTTGCTACCAACAAAGATGTTTTAAAATAATGCAAATTGGAATCACTGTTAATACAGCAGCACTTCCTTGTTGCTTAATCAACACGGACACAAATAAATCAGTAATCAGTATTTGTTGGCATTTGAAACCCATGTTCTAGAAAACAGGGGCAGGAGATAGGGACAAAAAGTTCCAAAGCAGTACTTGTCTTCCTTTCAGGTTAACAAGGCGCCTGTAGCAGATGAAAATATTTGGAATACACAGCTATAAACATACTATAGATAATAATGCCAGGAATGCTGCCTCTGTTTTCTTTTTCCACTAGAAAATCTCCATGTGTAGGTCTGCCTTACTATTGTCTTGACTGGAAGCAGTAATAGTTTGGAATTAGATTTTGAAGGGAGGCGCTTTAGTCTTCAGGCCACCTGACTGAATCTGGAGTAGGATAAAAATCCCCATCATCATCTTATAATAGCCAATTTCTAACTTACAAATGCCTAAAACCAAGACGGGCTCCCCAACCAACCAGCTCCCCACTCAGAAGTCAAACACCTTGGTGGATGCACAGGCTGTCACCTGTGGCAAAGCCTCAGGACTGCAGACATGCCAAAGTAGAGGCTGCTCACCCAGCCCATCTGCCTGTTCTGCAACTGCAGCACATCTCCTGCCAGAGCTGACAAGGGGTTTCATTCATCACTTCTCTCTCACCCATATCAATATTTCCTTGGCAGAAACAAAGCATTCCCTCCAAATGGCTGCTGTGCACTGTTGAAGCCAGCAAAGCTAAGCTTACACTGCTGTTGCAGGGTACACATTTCCAAACTGCCTAACCTGCCTATAAAACACCGTAGAGAAACAATTTTTAAGCATTTGTTTTACATTCTGCCATTGATAGGCCAAGTCCATTGACAGGCCAACTTCAGTCTGAGACTCTGTTCTGTAAAATCTGAAAGAACAGGTCTTAAAGGTCAGCACTGGGTACTGGCTGTAACCAGCTTAAGGACACAAACTCATGGGTGGTTTCAGGTTTCCCTCCATCAGCAAGGTTAAGCTACCACAGTAGAGCAGATTTTGCCCCTGGCCAGCAGGAGTGCTGACCAGCTGCTCCTGTGCTCCAGCCAAGGGTACAACTTATTCTGTAGTGCTTATTGTGCAAAAAAGCAACAATTTGCTAAGGGAAACAGGAACATAACTTATTCTGGAAATCTTCCTCTGCATAAAAATGATCATAGATTTCACCAGCTTGACCACACCACCTTTGTGAACATTATGGATTTGAATATTTTTACTCTAATTCAGCCTTTGAAATATATTTTTCCTTTGTACAGCATAAATGCTGCTTACAAATTTCAATTTCCCAAAGGATATGTACAAATACTTAGCATCAGAAGGCATTAGACTTGCAAACCAGTGTCTACCACCTGGTAGCTCCTCGCTGGTAGTCAGGAGAAGCCTAGCACACCTTCTCATTTCCATACTTATTTTTGCATATAAGAATTAAGGACCATTTTCCAGTTAAAGCACAGTATTTATCATAAAGAACACCGGTTCATTTTCAGAATCTTTTGGATGCTCCTGGGTGATCCTCTGGGATACCAAGACTTTCCCCTTCAGTACATTCTGCCTCGTCTAGGACCAGACTTTTCTTTGCACCTCATTTCATTTGTTCTATCCACAGAAGTCATAGGTTCTTCAGATGGGCACTATTCTTTTACACACAGAACAACCCTAGTCACCTCAATTAAGATGACAATCCAGAAAGTTATGGAAACTCTTTTTCCAATGCAGCCCCAAAACTGGATGATTTTTTTGAATATCTAATTTAGCTACAGTTATCAGAATAAAAAACAAAGTGAAACAAGCCATTACACATAGGAAGTCAATATCTAGGTTTCATTAGCCCTCCTAGCTATGCAATGCCATAGGTATAACAGTGTAGCCCAGTGTAACACTCACTGAGATGCTGTAAATGCCACCAGAGTGAAAAACTGGTGCTACATGAAGATGTGATATTCAATGGCACCTTAACTATTAAAAGTACTGACCTCAAATGTATGTAGAGACAATACAAGTGACACCTTGCTCTGTCATACGCGAGATGACAACTATGATTTATGAAATGTTATCAAGAAGAAACTTTCAGTATTAATATACTGTGCACTTAAAGAAACCTCTGTCAAGCCAATTGCATAAGTCATTAAGCAGTTTTAATTGTCATTTCTTTCAAACAAGTAATCATGTAAGTAAACATTAAGGTATGTCAATGTTTGTAGTGATTCTTTCCCCTTCAGGACTTACTGCCATGATTTTGTGCTTCTCCCACCACAAACTACATTCAAGGTGAAATTTTCTGAGGGATAAACTATTTCCAAAACTATATGGCTTTTAAAAGTAGGGCAATGGAACCACACTTATCGCTTTCAGATGGGGTATTTTTGCCAGCAGATCCCGTAATTATGAGGAACAGAGGTATGGGATCCTCATTTATGCTTTAACTCTACAGGAAACAGAATTCTAAAATAAACCAATCAACTTAATACATGTAACAGCCATAAATTATTACATGTGTAACAGGGAATAGACAAAAATACCTGCATCATGTATGGATTGTTCCATAGTCAATAGATAAGAAAATATTACTATCCTTCCAAACCTCATATCAGATATAAAAGGCTCATGGAATTCACTGGACTATTCACCACTTCCGACTTTGGGCATGGTAGGTGGCCCCAGACATGAGAAATTAGGGAGGAAATAGCTGCTTTGTCCCTGAGGTTCCCACCTCACAAGAATCTCAGTACCTCAGAGGACCACAGTGAAAAATGGATGTTGGCAAAAATGGCAGGAGAGAGGCCGAGACAAGGAGCAGATGATATAAAAAATAAAAAAAAATTAGATAGGAAAAAAGTAAGACAAAACAGTGGGAATTATATGTATGGTATTCACACTAGAAAATTTCACCTGTAGAACATTCATCCCCAAAGTCTTGGCTTTGATTCTAAGATGAAAATCCTGAAAAGGCTATACAAGACTCCAATACCAGTCTCCCTTTAAGGAGATTTTCTTTTCTACACCAAAAACAGAGTGGTCCTGCAGAAAATAATTTTTTGTGTTTGAAGTTACTCTTTGGAATAACACTTCCAAAGCAGCCCTCAGAAACTGCCCAGGCACTTGGTATCTTGTAGGATTTAATCCAGAAAATAGCAATAACTATTTCTACTCCTAATCAGTGAGGCAACACTATTAATAGCTGAGAGTCCCTGATCCCAAATCTAATTTTCAGATCTTGGAAAAAAGATCCCTGTCAACCACCCAGGTGTGCTTCAAGAGAAGCACCTCTCCATGAGCATCCTGCCCATTTTCACATATGGATCCTTAATGTCAATACATAATTTTACTTCCCCAAGTTGTCCCAACATTCTGCTGCCAAACTATATACATTCTCCATACTCTAATTACTGAAATAAACCTACTTTTAAAATTTGCTCACAATTATTTACTTAGTCTCAACTGAAAAACTTAAGACAAAACGAGATATCATGATGAGACATTTGGCCACTTAAAACCTACAGCACAGCCACTTTGCAGCCCCCAAGAGCTCTTGTCTACATTTAAAAGGAGACACAAAAGGAAGATTTATCTAGAAAATCAGAATATTCATGTCAGTTTCAGTAATTACTTGAGCTATCACAGATTCTGGCAATGTAAAGCAAAATAAAACACAGCACCACAAAGGTTAGTGCAGCTTGATATTAAAAGTTATTTTAGTGTTCATCTGTGGTTTTTTTTATTTATTTAAGGTAAAAAGAGTCAGAATATTCAAGAAAGAGCTCCTCATGTTCGAACCCCCAAAAAGCACAACATAGTTTATACTTTGTAACTTTCTTAGTTGCAGATCAGAATCTGAGGACAATCTATGACAACAACACAGCGCGGACGTGCTCCCTGCTCCTCCTGCCCAGCCTCCTAGTCAATTTGAGAGGATCCCAAGGCTGTTTTAGGATAAAGAACCTTAGTCATCATTAGGTCAGTATGGACCATGGGGCTGAAGCCTCCAACCTAGCATCATGGTTCTTAACCACATCTCAAAATATAATGTCAACATTTAGCCATATTTTTCCCATAAAGAATACTGCTGAAGTTAAGAGACTGAAATCACAAGAGTAATTTTGCTCTATGTGTAAAGCTCCATAATAAGCCCCATTAAATAAATAAAAATCAGTATAATCATTCATAGAACAATTTCTAAATAAAGATGCCTCTTTGAATCACCTTAAATCTCATTTCAAGCAGTACTCCTTAATCTGCATTTGGGATTAATGTGAAAATAATAAATGGTGTATCAGATGTAGTTATTGTGATACAGTTTCAATGCAAGATTTTTTCACTTCATCACTGTCACCAAAATTAAGAGGTCCCAAAGAAACAGGATTCTCAAAATTAAAGGTTGCTTGACTAATTCATTTAGTGTTTAAAGTCGTATAGCATTGAAGGAGTGAGACTGATCACTTAAACCATATAAGTAATTTATAGTCTTACAGTTCATGAATTTTAAAACAGTCATGAATGACCAGGAATTAATCACCTGTTCAGGTACTTAGTAGAATATAGACTGCCCCATATCAGTGGAATTTATTCATATGATAGAGATTTCCTCAGTAACAAAGAACAACCAATTCTGGCAGAGCAGGTCAGACATCCTACCATACAGAGGAAAAAAAAGTTTTAAATGCTTGTAAAGGGTAAAGACACCCTGCTCTGGAGCTCATCACACCTTTCAGGAAGATGTATTATAGCTGGGTTTTAATTCTTACATTTAACACTACAAATGCTTACTTTGGTAATTTTTTTGATATTTTGCATAAGTCCGTATGCACTGGATGACCAACCATCTACTATTTTCTATTGGTTATTGCCTATTGCCACTGTGTAAATCGGGGGGAAAGTCACTGGCTGGGTAAACACCAGAGTGGACATCCAAAGCTGCTACTGAAAAATCTGAAGGAAATATCTGAAATCCATTTGAACCATTCCAGGAGATGTAGTATGAATGGACCAGATACAGGGAAATCCAAGATCTAGCATGCAGCAAAAAAACAAAAATTAAAATTACTGAGTAATGTGAGGTAAGGAAGTAACTTAACCTCTCCACAATTCCATTTTTCTGTTCACAACAGTGATCCTGCCCCTGTCACAAGCAGAAACTGGGAGAGCTAATTAAATTTGTAAAGCACTTGGGCTTTTTAAAGTGAAAAGTTATGAAGGTATAGATTATAATTTGTAGACCCAAAAACCCACTGGAAATAGTGCAACAATCTCATTATTACAGACAATAAGACTTAGCAGTTGCATTTAGCTGAGAGAGGTATTAAAAAATATGGTTAGGTGGCTACTGATTCAACAGCTGAATTGCTTAGAAAGTAAGTCTGCCATTAATTTTCACTGGAAAAATCCTATCTGGATACAAGTTTTTATTACCTTTTATAAGCATGTTATTTTCTATCATGCTTTGGTACCATGGCAATTGAGAACACAAGTCATCTGCAGATTTTGGCATCCCTGGAATTTGACATTTGCTACTTATAAAACACAGTTTGGGAATGTTCTGGAGTATTATAAGCAGCTTTGTTCAAAATAAAAATGCAGCTATCTGCAGATTCATTCTCTTTGCAGAACAAAGCAATAGGGAGGCTCTTTCTCATTATAAACAAAAGACTTGCCTGCTTCTTCTCAGCCCATCTGGTAGCACTCTCCATCCTCCCCCAAGAGAGGGCCAGCAAATGACTGCTGCACCCACCAGCAGAAACATGCACAGGTTGAGAAGAGAGAGCTCAGTTGGTGAGAACTCTACAATACGGGAAAAGATCCATGAAGAGCGAGAGATAAGATAAGGAGCGGATAAAATTGTGAAAGGGGAAGTAGAGCATGTAATGCTGCACGACATCACCAGCCAGCTCATACCAGAGCTACCAGTGCAATCAGGCTCATACTTGAAAGAGGTCCTTGAACACACTCACCCCTCCCTCTAATCACCTACACCAGCCCTTAGGTTTGAACATCTGATGGGCACAGCTGAAAGAAGCTGAAAGAGAACTTGAGTAAGATGGAGCTAAAAAAAAAAAATAGGGAGGTGGTAGAAGGGAAGGAAGATGCAAGGAAAAAATGGTTATAAAATATGACACTTCTTTTCCTCTCCTGATGGCCTCTCTCTGTGTCCCAGAACTGTAATTCATATTCTTGGGTAATATTTATTTAACTTTAATTGGCTACAGAGATTGCTAGCAAATGCAACTGAAAACAGAGCTCAGGGACTGGAAATGGTATCTGGGGATATGGTATGCTCCTTGCTGTACCTACCACAAACTTACTCATACACCTCCCACAGCCCGTCTCAAAGGCACTCGCCCAAAATGGCCGTTTTATTCCCAAAGTCAAAGCTGATGTTAAACCAACTGTCATTGTCATATGGAAGAAGGCGAATATAAAAAGGTCACTGAAGTGCCAGATGGGAGAATTTTTGAACTAGAAGCTCTGACATTAATTCTCTGTGTTTGTCTGAAAGACTGAACTCAATGAGCTGATTAAATGTCTGTGCTGAATTGCCAAGTGAGAAAAAAGTCACTCTCACAGAAAGACCAACTGATCAAACCTGGGGTAGGAATCCCAGTTGCATAAAAATCTGAAAACATTTTTACCTACATCAAGAAAAATAATATTTTAAACTAGAAGTTAAAACTGGTTACACAATTCTTTCCCTTCAGCACCAACACACCAAGAGCTGCAATATAGAAAATTTTTATTCTGCTAACTTGACATCTAAATATCAGCATAATTTCTGAAGCAAGCTCAATCGTGAAATAAGGAATTATAAAAAATTATTTTAGGTGCCCTCAATGTGGTAAGGAGAAGCTGAGCATTTCTAATTTTTTTTTTTTCTGTTCATAGCACAGCCTAGCTTCAGAAAAGTGAGTTTCTAATCCATTCAAGCTGATATTCCTCTCCTTGCTGAGAAAAAAGGTCCAGTTTTCAAGAGAGTCTGGATTAGACCTAAATAGATTTTAGGTCTATAAAAGCCTACATATGTCCTCAAAGCAAAACCCTGTTCTGTGACAAGAGATGTGAGGAGGAGTCACCTAAGGACAGGGTCTCAGATAAAGGTCACACCAAAGTCCTGACAGCCTCTAACGCTCATGAAAAGAGACAGAAACGCAACGGAGCTGATCTAAAGGGGCATTTTGCTCTATTTCTGTACTGCTGCCCCAACATGCAGTAACTGTGTTAGTAATAAAGCCTGGCAAATAAATTTCTCCTTTTACTTGCACAGTGTTCACATTTGTCACACTGGTACGTAACACAATGTGCCACGCAAGCCCTTCCTGAAATTGCAACCAGGCTGCTGCTTCCATTAACCTGGGTCCAGACTGGCTGCATCCAAAGGTAGGAGGGCCACTCCTCCAAAAAACCAAACAGGAGGGCACAGTTGAGGATCAGTAGAGATATCAGTGTGGGAGAGGCAGCTTCCAGTGCCAGGCACGAGCCAAGGATGCCTTGGTAACCAGAAAGGCGGTGGAGAAAGTGTCTGAACATAAACACTCCCAAGAAATTGTGACAGGTGGTTTTTATACTCTTTTACTTAGTTACCCACTTGTATCTGTTGTCTATCCTCCTCTGTAACCATATGAACAGGATTTAAAAATAAAGATTAAAAAAATATTTTCAATCCATTTTCCATATCAGCCTCCTGCTCCAACAGATGGCTACATGTGCCAGTGCTAGTTTATACAGTTTTCTTTCCATAAATGTATTATTAGTGGTTTTGTGAGAATAGTATATTATGTATTTCTGAGTTTACAGGTTTATAATTTTATTCTATCCTCCAAAACTCCCCCTCCTCATGGAGTACTCAAAGGCATATCCATAAATGCAGTAAGTCTTCCCACTGCCAAGTTCAAGTGTGAGAAATCTTGAGAGACTTGACAACAAAATGCCTATTCTTGCTAGATTCTGAGGCTGTCAGTAAGGTTTTTAAGAAAATAAATTGTAAACAACTCCATGCCTTGAAAAAAAGGTTCTACCCAGTTCCTTTAGGCTGCTTTGCCTGTCCCTAGCAAGCCTCTTGATTCTTTCACAGTTATCATCATCAGACTGAAACTAAAAAAAAAACCAAAAAAAACCTGTCCTCTTACAAGCAGGGACTGCAGCAAAAACACGGCTGTGGGTGAGATCTGGTCATGTAACTGACAGTATATGACTTAAGCCCAGCTACTCAGACCTTTCACATACATGCTCTTCACATAAATGCTGAAGAGCACTTTTTAAATTAAAAGACTAAGGGGATAGGTCATGTAATCATCTTTGTGAAATATACACATTTGCAGGTGGAAAGTTTTTTTGCAGTTATCTTTTGTCTGGTGTGATGACAACCTTCATTGCAATGAAGCAGCATGCATGTTGCATGGTCATGAATAAATCAATGCCACTCTCACATTAGCTTCAGCAGATGTTTTAAAAGTGCTTTGCAAGAAATAATTCAAAACTAGAATGGTAAATTAGTTTGGCTCTTTCTTTCAGAACATTTCCCTCATTAAAAAAAAATCTACTTCATTCCTTTCCCTGTTTTCTTCATTTTTCTTCCTTTTTAACTCTCTTTAGCAAAAGCCAAATAATAAACTAGGTAATGGGAGTTGCTTGCTTCATTCTGCTAATGCATTTCAAAGTTTCATTTTAGCACCAAGAAAGAAATCTCTCCTGCTCTTACTTGCTTCATCCCTGAGGTCACAACCCTACAGGTTGAGAAATGCAGCATCCAAGGCAGATGAACATCTCAAGGAAAGACAAGCTCTCTGAGAGCTTCTAGATCTGTGCCTCTACATATTATCTTCCAAACCACTGCATTTGACAAAGTATCCTCTATCAAATCAGCACAGTATAAAGGTAGAGGCAGAAAAAGAGCTTCAACTTTGTCATTATTCTCTTGTGCAAGGAATCTTCAGAGATCTGAATAACCTACATTCCAACTCAGTCTCCCTGAAATCTTACTAACAGCCATCCATGACCTTTCTGCCATTGCTTTCTTTCATGGAACTTTAAGAGTTCAGACAAGGATGAGAAACCCAGTTTCACAAATAATTAAATGAAAAGTCCTCATCTGTGTTTGGATTTCATATAAACCTTACTTCTTTTTTTAACTTGTTCTTTCTGGTTTTTTCCCCTCAGACAAATGACCTGGTTACAGAATTCTATAAAACTTGAATGAAAAGTCTCAAAGGAATTTTCTAGCAGCTACCGCAGGTTTGCCAGACTTGCGGCGGCACAATAACTTTTAAAGCAAAAAGGTGTAAGGTGTTTCTAATGAAACTTGCTTCTCAGTGCATTATGTGCTACACTGGAAGACATGCCATATCCTACAATTCAGAATTTAGTCAGGAGCATAATTAAAAATTATAACCTATTAAGTTGCTCAAAATATGAAGAACACGCTAGTATATCTTTTCTTGCCAAGATGCATAAAACTTAAAATGGAGAGGTTGCAAGCTTATACTGAGAAGAGCTCATCATAAGAAGGATGGATACAATTTTATAATGAGAATTCTATGAACAGCATAGAGATAATGCCTATTTTAAAAAAACAAATGTATTTCAATAGAAGTGAAAATCACTGCTGCTTCTTTGATGTGTTCAAGCCAGAACATGTGCTATAGTAGACTTATGACTGTGCTCAAATGAATTCTAAAGAATAAGCTGTAACAGTACAAAGCAGCCAAGACTTCTACAGTTGGTGGCAATTTGCACCTCCAAAGCTGTGAGTTCATCATGAATCACTTTCAACAAGCAAGAGATTTTGAGAATCAAATTGGTCAAAAATCACATCTATCATTAGAACATCAGTGTAAGAAGTCCTCCAACCTTACAGTACATTAAGCTTTTCATGATAAAATTGTGACAAAACAGAGTGATTGTAGGTATTTTGCATAACTTACCCTGCACAGCTGCCTACCAGCAGTACAATCACATTTTATAATTATATAATTTTATGTATCTGGACTACTTTGCCAAACAAAAAATTCCTTGCAAACTTGGAAGTTAGGGGGCTGGTTCCACCCCTTTCCTAGGCAGCAGCAAAACCAACCACTCCATCACTAAACTGTAGAACTGTTCAAGACAACTCTCCTGCATTACATTAAAATAAAATTTCTATAGCCAATATTTAACAACAGAACCAATTTGTTCATTAAAACCCCCACTATTTACAGGGAAGTCTGGGCAAACTTATTTTACACATACTCTCTAATGCTTTAAATATATTTTCTGTGTACTTACACAAAGATTTAATAAAATGGAGAAGGACATATTCAAATGCTCTAAGCCTGTAGACTGAAAAGCATCAGAAATTAATTAAGTGAAGCTAAGCTTTCTCAATATATAAATAGACATTATGCCTTTTCCTAGTGGATTTACTTCCCCACTGGTCACTTGGCAACATTTGGTATTTTCCTCTTCAGGTAAGTTGTATACAATTTAATATTAAGTTACAGACATCCACACAGCAAAACTGAAATATAACTGACATAAATTCTATTCAATTTCTTGGCTAGAATGATACAGACTGGATCAAAAGTTTGCTGATGTGATATTTGTTACTAGCTTAGGTTATTTTACATTTATGTAACATCTAGCTTAAGTTTATCAAGTTATTTTTCAATCAGAAGCTTCAACAGAACTAGTAAGTAGGATGAGATAGCAAGTTCAGGTTTAGAATTTTTGTACACAAATTCCAACAATGAATCCTACAAATATTTGCAAAATAAAAGAAAAATCTCCACTCGCACTTTTCACATCATTTCTGACTAGCACACCAAAGACAACTAACAGATAAAAACTGCATGTTTCTGTGACCTCTGCAGGCCAGTCCAGAACTGATATAGCAACTTCAGAGAAGCCAAACCACCCAGGGTTAGGATAAACAAAAGAGCAAGATCGCCAGCAATGGAGAGAAAGCCCAGAAGTTACCTCTACAAAGGCAAAATGATGTGTTTATGGGGTTGATAACACAAAATCACCCCCCAAATTCAACTTTCAGTACTATGTTAAATTACTCTTTCACTACTTGCTTTTTCCTAAACTGCTAAATCCAGAAATACGTGTAGGTTTATATTAGGGAGTGGAATTAAACACATCAGTGAAAAATATGCCACACAAAGAGATGCATATAATCAATGATTGTAACCATATACAATATACTCATGCCAAAAGCAAAAAGGGTTCACAGAAAGGTATTCACTGAACCATACCAAAACACAGAAGCCACCATGTGGGTGGAAGGAGCACTTAAGGACTGATGGAGTTGCTATTGGGAGAACTTGTCCTGACATTAACATTACAATAACAGTATTAAGAAAAATGAAGTCCTTAAGAGTCAGATTCTTAACATGATCAGTACACTCCTTCCAACCTGGCAGCAGAAGAAAAA
Source organism: Fringilla coelebs (assembly GCF_963513975.1). Classification (NCBI taxonomy): domain Eukaryota; kingdom Metazoa; phylum Chordata; class Aves; order Passeriformes; family Fringillidae; genus Fringilla; species Fringilla coelebs. The sequence goes on from NC_140028.1 coordinate 130,699,688, forward strand.
ACTTAAATATTCTGGAAGCCAGCATGAGCCTAAGAGAACAAGTTCAAAAAATAGTAATTAACCTCTTCTTCCCAAACTAAGAACACCAGCTAGTCTTTTCTTTAGTTCAGAAACAGGTTTTGGAGAAATGATATTGCACAGGCTCTCTGTTGCTTCAGGTAATATATGCTAGGATACTCCTATTCATTTCAACAGGGATTGCAAACTGTAATTATCATTGTAGCAATACCTGAAACACTTAGCAACATTTTAAGGCTAGTATTATCAAACCCAATTTACAAACCATGCCCAGCATTCCCTGACAGCTGAGTATTTTTGCCTTTCTGGGACTTCAAAGGGGAAATAACCCCAACAGAGCTGTCTGGATCTGCTCAGCAGTTCCTGTGACCTTTAAGGGGCACATCTGCACTCACATCTATCTCTACTAAAGTTGCTGAACATGACAGCCCAAATTCTCACCTGCCCCAGGCTGAGTACTCACACACACTCTCACCCCAGCAAACTCCTGCTGACCCCAAAGACCCACCCAGAGCAGCTACTGAAATCTGCAGGGACAAATGCCCAGTGGAAGCTGGCACTGTTCAAAGATTTTCCTTCACAAACAAAATAATCCCTCACCCCTTCCCTCCACAGCTGGAGCCCAGCAGAGCTGCCCTGTGGGACCAGCCAGGCACCCTTGCTCTTGAGCCTAATCACAGCCCCTCCGTGGCTCTACCCATGTTCTCATCTGTGAGGGCTCTGGGAGGAAAAGAACTGCCTGTCTGAGACAGACAGAGCACCTGCTCAACCCTCCAAACAGCCCACCAATGCTAACAGTGCCAGGGGAAAATGTCAAAACCTGCTGGAGCAGACTGGGTTTTAGAGAATTTCGGTACTAGTTTTGTTTAAGATTTACACAGCAAAATAACAAAAATAAAGGAAAAAACTTATGGGCGACCATTTTTGCTATAGGACATCAATGGCTGGCCAACCTCGCACTTAGATGAGATCTTGATGATATTTTTGTCAGATCAGCTACAACTCTTTGAATTTCTTTCTTCCTGGAGTCAGGGTCACTAAGGAGACTATGGAAAACACCCACTCCTCAGGTAATCCCTTATTTCCTGCTGTAACAGACCCAGCCTCACTACAAAACTGATTCACACAAGGTTCTTTATACTCACAGAGCACTTGGCAATAACTGCCTATTAAACATGTATTTCTTCCCTTTCCCATCTGTGTTCCCAAGTTTTGGCCACATTTTCCACATTTTAAGTTTTCCAGCTAGTTAATTTGAGATCTGTGTTTAACTAAGTATAGCCACCGGGAATATTATTTCTCAATAAAATATGTCCAAAACATTATTCTTTTCTTAAGCTCAGAAAACCAAAACACGAGAACCCAGAGACAGTAGTAACACAGTAAACAGATATTATGACTTTAGGCTCAGGGAGAAGAAACACTTCTAGAAGGATGATGGAAGCAACAAATTTCACACATATAAGTAGATGAAAAGATAACACTAAGAGAAAAACACAATTTAAAATTTGCTTTAAAAAAATCCCTCATGCCTGGACTTCCACTCGTTGTACAATATGTGGGCAAACACAAGTGGTTGGATTACTTCTGTGCATTAAACAATGATTTGCAATTCATTAATAGACATGACAATATAAGCAAAGAAAAGCTTCCAAAAATCACAAAAGAATAATATAAGTGAAATAACTCTTTCAATAGAAACATTATGGGTAATTCTCAACAACAACAAAAAGAGGCATCTCTACTTCCTGAGAAAAAACTGTGTATATTAAGGTTGTATATAGGGTGAAACTGACCACCTCACATCACTTACATTGCAGTATATACAGCATTTTAAAGAAGGAAGTCCAGCAAAATAATAACGAAACCTTCATAAAATAATTTATGTAGGACTGAATCTTTACCCCTTAATCATATTCAGTGACAAAGAAGGAGAATCCTCTAATTAGCAAGTACAGAAAAAGAAAACATGAATCCCTGTCAAACTAGTTATTTGATCCCACACTGATATACAACTGATCTCTTTGAGTATAATTCACATGCTGTATAAAGATAAGCATTCTTCTCTAGAAAAAAGCCCCTTTGCTTTTGTCCTTAACTAGTAAAAGCAAAAACCATCTCTCATCACTCCACCATTACTACCACAGTTCATTTCCTTTAAATAGTAGAACATATGGTGAAATACGATTTTTTTGTTTAGCTCCAATGGATTTCTGTTGGGAGTGAGTTTTCTATGGCTTGATCTACAACTGAAACACACTAGCTGTCAGATAAGTCATCAGAAATAATTCTAATAATTCCATAATATGGTCACATTTTAATCTGTCTTGTACTAATGGTAACTGCTGCTCTTTTCTTCCTCTCTTTCCCTGAACATGCTGCTGCCCTAAGCTTTCTTATGTTGTAATATTCCGCTAAGATCCAAACCGCTGTCAACACACTCCTACATAAGCATTCAAGAACGACTACCTAAAAAGACTACCTCACTTTTTGTTATATCAAATAAAGACAGCGTGCAAGAGGAATAAAATCATGACAGAGGTTAACAAGGCAAAAAAATATTCTGACATCCATGACATAGTATGTTTCTATAAAGGACCATTTTAATTTTATCTTCTGCCACCCAGCAAATCTGTAACTGTTACAGACATTTATTCAGATACAGCAAGATGCACAGACTTGTTAGCAGAGATGAAAAAGTGGCTGATCACGTCCTTCACTCACTCATCCCAGAGGGCGTTCAGCCAAGCATGTATCGGAAAAAATTGCCCATACTATCCTCTTAATACAATTATAAATAAGGCTGCCAGAGAGAGAGATACAAAGCTGTACCGAGAAAGAAAAGCAGTGCTTTTAAGCCTTCCCCTACCTTTTCCCTGGTATTTACAAACCGCAGGCTGTACTGCTGGGGAATCTCACCAGGGTGGCTGCCGAGAGGTCTCATGTGGCGTTCCCAGCTTCCCACCGCCTCCCTCTGCCTGGATGTTAAGCATTCCCGTGAAAACCCACCCTGACATGCACAGAATGAATCCTGCTCAAGTTGGAAGCATGTGATAACTAGGCTTCAGGTTGAAACAGGAAACCCCAGGACCCAATTAATCCCAGAGATTTAAACAAGCCCCATCTTACCGTTTTGCTGTTGCCCAGATCAGGTCAGATTCACCTGCAACTCTTTGGCATCTCTCTAGCAATGTTAGTGTTTGCAGTCAGGCCGGGCTCATTCAGCAACTGAATTCACAACATCTTTCTGCACTAGCAAGCTGAAATGGTACGGCTGTACTACAGCTAAGAAAGGGGGAAATCTGAAGCAGCAAACAAAGAAATCCCTCAAGACAGGGTAATCCCAGTGGAGTAGAATATAAAAGGTACAGATGAGCACCGAGGGCACAATATTTCTCTGTCTAAATTTCATCAGCAAGACTATGCTCTTTCTAAAAAGATTTTTTTTTTTTAAATATATGATGGACTTGCCTGTGGAGTTCCCAGAAAGGCAGAGTATCCAGGCTCTGCAGCAGCATTGCAGCCAAAGTAACCATGCATATGCTATCTAGGCAATTTACAGCAGTCTTTTTGAAAAGATATTGATTTACAGTGTAGCACTGCCTCAACCCAACACAGAACTGCAGCCAAAATAGCTAATGGTGATTTCACAGGAATTAAGGGGGAAAACTCAACATTCAATAAAAGGATGAAACTAATCACTCCCAATTCAATTCTGTCCCAGCCCCGAAAGATATCAGCAAGTTCTAGAGTGACAAAATGACATTATTGAAATAATCTATGGGCTCCTGGAAACAAGCACTATGAATATCACTATCCACTTTTACATAAACAATAAATATTAAAAAGTATTTAAAATTTATTGGGTAAAAATATGAACTCTCAAGTTAGTTTCAGCATTTTAAGGATGAAACTTACTATTTAATTTATGTATGTACAAAATACACAAAGCTGTGAGTAAGCAATAGACACCTACTCCGTGCTGGGAATCCACTACTCAGCCCAAGAAAGCTTGAGTGTGGTAGGAGGGAAAAAAGGGCAGCAGGAGCAAACCCTGGCAAACCCTCAGAGAGAGCTTCTCCAAAAAGGAGGCAGTGCATCTTCTCCATCTCCTACTCCTACAGCAACCCCTGCTGGCCTGTGCTTCAGATGGCTCCTGGCTCCCCAGAAATCTCCTGGGGTTGGGGGAGCACTGGGCAGACTATACTAGGACAGGGAATACTAATGTGTACATCAGTGAAACCTTCAGGAGGAGAAGAATGCAGCTCAGCTGAGATGACATCTTCAACATCCTGAAATATTTTTCATTTTTGTAATGAAATGATGAGCTACAATGAACTAGCAGGCAAAACACAGCCCTGGCTCACACCCTGGGCAGCTCCAGTGACCCTCATCCCAGAACCATTGGAAACAGGCTCCCCTGTAGAGCTCCACTCTGAAGAAAGCAGAGTGTGCTCAAACTCAACTCATTTGAGTTTGACACCATAGTCACCAAGACTTACACAGGTTAACATACTTGCTCACCCCTGAACCTAGCATCAGTGGCTCCAGTAACATATAAAACTGAATGGCATAAGCAAATCCTGTAAGACGATTCCAAAATTACGTAGCAGTTGTTATCTTTTCCTCTCCTTTTCCCAACCTTAGTCACAGGGCATCTCCAGACTTCTCAGTTTCTCAACTTGGTTTCTAACCAGATAGGCAGCTTTAGATCTCCTGAAAAAATACAACTTCCAGTCTCTTGAACAGTTTTCTTCTCCTCTCTCTCAAGTGTGAGGCCCAGAAGAAAGCATGAATAAGTGCTTCCAGTTGAAATTATGAGAAAATACTTTCACTATGTTTACAATTCTTGGTCTTATTCTGTCAACAATAAATTTGTCTGAGGCTAAGGGAGAACAGGACAGAAGGATACTCAGAAAAAAAAAAAAAAGACAGCGAGTAAGCACCTGCAGAGACCAATATGTGCCAAAAGACAGGCACGCTGTTAAGGGAAAAGTGGTGGACAGTCATGGAAAGAGGAAACAGAGCAGACAAAAAAGGCAAGCCAGAAAAACAGGGAACTGAATTCCAGGAGCAAAGATGTTATTGGGCCAAGGGAAAGTCAAACATCCTACAAAGTTATAGAATCACAGAATATGCTGAGTTGGAAAGGACCCACCAGGATCACTGAAGTCCAACTCCTCGCCCTGCACAAGACCATCCCCAGAATCACACCATGTGTCTGAGAGTGTTGTCCAAATGCTCCTTGGACTCTGCCAGGCTGGTGCTGTGGACACTTCCCTGGGGATCTGTTCCAGTGCCCAGCCACCCTCTGGGTGAAGAACCTTTCCATGATATTGAACTGAAACCCCTCCAACACAGCTTAATGCCCTTCTTTTGGGTCCTGTCATGGGTCACCACAGAGAAAAGATCAGCACCTGCCCTTCAGCTTCCTCTTTTGAGGAAGTTGCAGACTGCAGTGAGGTCTCCCCTCAGTCCCTTCTCCAGGCTCAACAGACCAAGTGACCTCAGCCACTCTGCACACGGCTTCCCCCGGATGGTCATTCACCATCTCTGCAGTCCTCTTTGGACATTCTCTAATACCTTTATGTCCTTCTTACACTGTGGCACCCAGAACTGCCCCCAGCACTCGAGGTGAGAGCAGAGCAGGACAATCCCATCCCTTGCCCTGCTGGCAATGCTGGGCCTGATGTCCCCCAGGACAGGGAGGGCCCTTCTGCCTGCCAGGGCATGGCTCATTCATATTCAACTCACCATTGACCAGGACTCCCATGTCCCTTCCTGCAGGGCTACTTTCCAGTCATTCTCCAGTCTGTCCATACTTGGCTGACCCACTCCAGGTGCAAAACCTGGCACTCACCCCTGTTAGACTGCATACAGCTGGTCATTGCCAAGGGGTCTTTGTCTAAATCTCTCTCTGCGTGGCCTTTCTGCAGTGAGATACAACTCACACAAACCTCCCATAATTAAAAGTTAATTGTTTTTACTGTACTGAAAAAAATGAAAAATTCTATTTATTGCATTAAAGCCCTTCTTGTTGCCTTTGTCTTTGTCCTTCCTCAAAAGATCCAACTCTATGTGGAATTTGTCTTTTGTAAGTGCATGCTTGGAAGACACATCTGTATTCCTTCTCCATTACTTGTTCTCAATTCCACCTTCTATATAATTCCTTTTCACGTTGAGTCTTGTTAGGAAGACTTTGTTCATCCATGTAGGCTTCCCAGCATTTTTGCTTGACTCCCTTACTATTCTTATCTCCTGTCTTTCTCCTCTGCTAGCCCCATTCCTTTACCTACTCCCAACACCATTTGCAGACTGTGGTTGAACAAAACTTGGCACAAATACATGCTCTGTGGCTGCCCATGGTACCACAGAGAGGGTTGGGGGAACCTGGCTGGAAGGCAAAGGCTATCTACAATTAAGAATGGAGTTGATAGAACACACAAAGACCCTGGTAGCAGGAATTGGGTTTCTCCCAAGAGGGTGGGAGAGTAACTAATCTAAAAAAAAGTTTAAATACAATAACTAAAAAAAAAAGTCAAATAGCAATGGAGTTTGGATTTTAAAACTCTCCCTGGAAGCCAGCTGCAAGTACAAGTTTCACATTATCAGTACTTTAAGTCCTGCCAACAGTTTCATCCCAGGGCAGATTGCAAAATGCTATGTAGCACTTGGGAGCAGTTCTTCACCTATAAGGAGATATCTTTGGAGCTTTTCAAGATAATAGCAAATTGCTACACTTAAACCAGAGAATTTGCACAGTGTCACAGCTCTCATGGTCAATTAACTAAAAATGCAAACCATCATTTAGTAATATGGCAGAGTAAAAAAAATGCCAGTAGTTACTTCTGTTCTGTCTGGTCATACTAAAGACTAATAAAAGGAACTTGAAAGTAATATCCCATTTCCATTAGTCTGCACTGAGTCATCTGAGAGGATGGGAGACAGGGAGCAAGGGAGAAAGGCAGCTAATACTTCCCTCCTCTTCAAGGAGTAATAACCAAATGCAGTAATTTGTAAAAGTTTCATACAACCATATAAGCCCATTTTCTCTTCATAGAAGAAAAGGCATGGCTAAGGAGAGCCACTGCTTCTCAACACAAACCTTTCCATTTTGACAACTGCAGACTCAATATACAAGGAAAAAATGAACACTTCTGAAAATTTACTCACTTGTGAGAGCCATATAGACATCTAGCCAGCCACTTCACAAGCCACTGATAACTCTTCATTATGAAATTATTTAACAAGACAGTTAAGAAGTTGTGTGCAGAAACTGAGTGCTGGATGGAACATCTGTCAAACCACAGTTCATATCCTTGCTATCACAGGTGACCATAAAATACAACCCCCTTCCTTAAATTGAGAATTTTGAGTTTGCTTTAGAATACATGAAGTCCCAGAAGACACAACCTAATAAAACAATCCAGCAATGATACAAATTCATTGAATGCAAAGAAAATTATTTTTATCCTGAGATGGCAAGTGAAGCAGTGGTAATATTGCACAACAGAATGCATGACAAGTTATTCCAAGTACAACATGCTGTTAAAATTGCTTTGCAATACCAACAATTGCACTATAACCAATGCATTCTCTGGCATGGTGGAACTTCACTTAAAAAGTCACTGTCTGAAACAAAATACCATGCAACATAGTGCCAATTAGTTTTGCAACTTTTAAGACAATTAAGAGATTTTGTGTGTTGAGGGACTGATTCCATATACAGTTTGAATTACAAAACCTCCCATAGTTTCTCTACGAGCTCTTTTTGTCCCTCTATTTGTCCTTTCATAATCCACAGTTTGGGGAAGTCCTCTGAGTGCTTCAAGGCTTCCTCACAGAACTCCTGGGCTGCAGCAATGTTCCCAAGCACCCATTCCAACTTCACAGATTTCATGGAGACCCTTGCTGTGGGGGCACTGCTGTGAGCCTTTGCCTCCTTGCTCTTTCATATTCACTGTTCTCTGACTCAAGCTCCATGGCAGCCAGCCAGATGTCCTCACTGTTGGGGTTGCCCTGGAAAACCAAGGGCCAAGATTCTCCTGGCTGCTGGCACATCTCCTGCCAGCCACTTGGATTTAGCTCCTGTGAGCCACAGCACTTCTGCTTTGGGACAGTGAGCAACAGCTCTCTGCAAACAAGTCTCCAAGGATTCTCTGCTCCCATGGTTCTTTTCAAAGTAGGCTGTTTGCAGCCACACATTCTTCTTGTTTGGGAAAACTTGCAAGGAATAGGCATTAATGGCTCAGGCACGCTCCAGAGCACTGTGAGCAACACAACTGTTTGCATTTCCATTTTCCATCCAGGTTGGTTTTGATCATCTTCTTCAATCCCAATCACAGTTCACATGTGGACACACTTGTGTGGCACAAGGACACACTTCCAGCTTAATCACATTGCCCAGCATCTTGTATCTGGTGCTCCCTGCAGAGTTCCACACTGTTGGACCTGATGGCTCTCTTAGTGGCTTTCTTCACCATCTGGGTGTTTCCATTGGCTTCCTCCACTTCGGCAGCAGTAATCCAGAAGGGGCAATCCATCAGAATATTCCCCTGGGCTTTGTTAAGGACTTTATGAGCATTCTCATGTCTCCAGCCTTGCCAGCCATGTTCAGCACTGGTTGGATTGGACAGCACTCCACAGCCCTGCTCAGCATGACCCTGGCATCCTCAGGTTGCTCCAGCTCCATAGCTGTTTTCCACAAATGCAGCAAGTTTGGAACATGCTCAAGGGCTTTCCTAGTGACACATTTCTTGTCACAGATATCCATCTCCAGCTCTGCTGCTCTGATATAAATCCAGAAAGACTGTGGAGGTGCCAGACAGCCTGGGCCACAACAGCCTTGGCTGTATCTCTAGGCTGAAGCCAAGCAGCTTCCAACCAAATATCTTTAGTCTTCAGACACATCTCTGTTCCTTTCAAGATGTGGTTTCAGGCCATCTGGATTTTCCCAGTGACCTCCTCCAGCTGGGCTCATGCTATCCAGGCTGGTGGACGATGAGGACTTGTCTCTTTGACGGATTTCAGGAATAGACAGGCTTTTTTTTCATTTCATCAATATCTCCTCCATGTGTGGGAGCCATGGAATTCAAGTCTGTCAAATATCCTTTCAGGCTCACTACAGTCTGGCCACTCACAGAATCTGACACCTGGCCTAGCCTCATATCCATTGAGGTGCTCCTGGCCAATCTTCATCTCCAATTCACCTGTCCCAAGTGTCATCAAGCCTGGTGCCATTCCTCCTGGCTATGGCATATACATCTCCCCTAGATATGGAGTATTCAATCCACCAAACTGTGTCTGGCTTGGGTCCATGGAAGTGTGATTCTCTCCTGACTGGAAATGGTTTGCAAAGAAGCTGCCAGGGACAGGAGTCAGCTTCTCATACCAAGGATTCCTCTGATGTTTGCTCCTGACATCACCAACCTCTGGAATACTCAGCCACTACTGCTCAGTAACCTCTGCTAACTTCTGTTTCAAGTCTGAGAACTGCTGCTGAATTTTAGGTTGTTCCATATGGTATTTTCCTATTTCCTCCTTTTCTTGTTCCCTTCTCTCTTTTCTGCCTTCATCCATTCTCCTCTCCAAAGCCTCATAAATAGCATCTGTTTCCTCATCACCTTCTTCATAGGGGCAACTTGAGAACAGGCTCCCAGTGTAGCCATTGAAATCATCATAATTGGTGATTCAAGCTCTCATCTTCATCATCTGCTGTCTGGTTCTGCTTCATCTGGTCCCCCCCACAATTCTCTTCCCCAGCAGTGCATGTTGGTCATCCATGGGGTCCTGGGCACCACAAGGAGGGCTGATGTCAGAGTGGGCAGTGAAACCTGTGTCTCTGCAGCCCAGCCCCAGCATGTAGCCCAGGGGAGTGGGCATGCCCAGGATTAGCTTCTTCTGAGGTGTCCCAAGTCCCTAAAGTGCCCAGTTTACATATGGTCAGATTCTGGCAGGAACACACAGCCCCTCCCCAGAGTGGGGAATTTCACAATGGAATGATGTAATCCTGTAAGTCATAGGATATTTTGGGAAGTCCTTGATGGCCTAGGTGGATACAGCTGTCCAGTGGGGCTGTATGGCCCACTGGCAGAGATGACCTCCTTGGGCTGGGTATAATTACCACAGCTGAGTCAATTTGTGAGACAAAGAAACACAAGCTTGCTCCCAAGGGTTTGCCTCTTTCCCTTATCAAACACCAGCTTGCAGCCTTAGGGCTGGGTGTGCACTGGGCAGCTGCTGCAAACAACCCACTGCTAAGAGTTCATCAGGAGTAACATAGATGGGAGTAGAAGACAGTTTGGTTATACCCCACAACGTAACCCAGAGAGCTGATAATACTCATGTTTGCAATCCAAAAAAAAAAAAAACCAAAAAGCAAACAAACAAAACAAACAAAAAAACCCAAAAAAACCCCCAAAACAAAAAAAAAACACAAATCAAAACCACACCAGAAAAAGGATAGTAATATTTCTGTGATGCAAATTTTAATGATGAATACTAAAGACAGACTTTACAAAGTTTTTCTTTAGATACAATTATAAAGAAATAACAAGTTTTAATATCTACCAGTATAAATTCCAGGGATGAATGTCTGAAAATGTTTGATTTTTGAGTTACATATATTGCTACAGTGGATCCCCTAGAGGGACAAAGCTCAGTGATACCCTATTTCAAAGTCATCTACAGTATTTTAGCTAGGATTAAAAACACTTTCTAGAAATGAATTAAAGCTTAATACAAAATGATAAGTTCACGTTCATCTCTTTCTTAAGTTTAAATATGTGACGCACCAAAGTTCTCATCTTCTTTGAAAGCACTGGAGTTTAGCCTCCCTTCATTTTCACTTTGAGATACTCCCATAAAAGGCTTTGGGTCCATACTGGGACCAGTGTTATTTGGTATCTTCACTACTGACACAGATGAAGGGATCAAGTGCACCCTTGGCAAATTTGCTGATGACACCAAGCTGAATGGTGCAGCTGACACACCTGGAGGACAGGATGCCATCCAGAGGGACCCGGACAAGCTCGAGAAGTGGCCCATGGGAATCTCATGAGGTTCAACAAGACCAAGTGCAAGGTGCTGCACCTGGGCTGGGGGAACCCCCAGTATCCACACAGGCTGGGGATGAAGGGATTGAGAGCAGCCCTGTCCAGAAGGACCTGGGGGTGCTGCTGGGTGAGAGGCTGGACACGACCCAGCCACGAGCACTCACAGCCCAGAGAGCCAAACGTGTCCTGGGCTGCACCAAGGGCAGCCTGGGCAGCAGGGCAGGGAGGTTTTGTCCCTCTGCTCTGCTCTGGGGAGAGAGACCCCACCTGAACACGGCACCCGGCTCTGGGGTCCCAGCACAGAAAGACCATGTACTGTGTCATTTCTGTTTTATAAGGCTTAATATTTAATGTATTTATAAAAACAGTATTCCTTCAACCATATCTGTCATGAAGTAAATTTGTTTTCCTTTCTTTTCCTATTTGTTTCTGAAGGTTTACCTGTTTTTCAGAGTACTGCTTGGCACCTAACCACTATCTTCACACAATCGTCCCATGACCCTACAATTCTTATCCAGAATAATGTAATTTGTTTAGACTCACCATTACACATGCATAGCTGCAGTTAACTTCTTCATATGCATTGCTTTATACATATCAGCATGAAATATCACTATCATTTTATCACCCAAATAGTCTACATTGCAAAATCCCTGCAGACAGCAAAACTTTTGGCAGTTTGACTAAATAGCTGCTTTTAATACATCATTTTTTCATCCCTCTTCCATGCCTTTCCTACCTGGAGGGTTAGTTGCTATTCCCCTCTAAGTCTCAAAAATGGCTATTTTACTGGTCCTGCATGGCATACATGATACATCTGTCAGCACACGTGACAGATGTATCATCACCACACAAACCACAATGACTGGAAAATCCAATGATAGCAAAACACTGGGCTAGATGGGGGCATGACATGAGATTAAACAAGTGGTTGACAACCTAAATAGAAACACTCAAGTAAACCCTGAATTAAGAAAATTTTTGGTTCTCATGATAAAATATGAGAAGCAGCTGTAAGAATCACCTCCCCTCCTTCCAGCCCTATTTGCCTAGAAGGCAGCACTGCCTCATGGACAAGGGTTTCACTGCAGTCACTTGTACTTTTGTTCTTTACTAATCAAACTGGCACAGAACCATGACCAGCAAAAAAGAATGTCAAATCTCAGAGTGCTGCAATGCTGAGTCAAGTAGTGCCAGGAAACAAGCACCAGAAGTGCAGGCATCGTACTAATATTGTTCCTTGGTTAAATACAAAGGGTTGGTTTTGACCTGTAAAACCCTTTACAGTCTGGGTCACAACCCCCTTGCAGACTGCTTTTCTTGTCCTCTTTTATCTCAGTAATTCAGACAAGAGGGTTGCATTCACCTGGGCATTCTCACCGAAGGGCACTTCAGTCCAGAAACTGATAAAGCTTTAATGCATGTTGAGCAGCTTATCTATTTTTCCCAGGACTTCTTAGGTGAGAAATAGAAAGAATCTCAGGAGGAGTGAACTGCTGAAGATAAAAAACTTCAGAAAGGACAAGAGAAAAAAAGCCTCTTCCACATACTATTAAAAATACTTCTATAAAATACAGTTAGTGGTGGCAAAGCTGCTGCAGCTTAAATGTTCACAGAGCACCCATCCCCACAGAGTATTTCACCTAAGAGGTTTTCTCCCTCCCCAGACTATCTCTTTCTATACCTCTAGAGCTGAACCCCATCACAGTATGTTCTAAAATATACTTCCTACTGTCCTATGATCTTATTAAGTAGAAGAACATGGATTTTCACGTGATGGAGCACAGTGGCTGCAGAGGGCTGGGACAGATTTATACATCGAGAGATTTATTCAAGAGCAAATATGTGACCTATTAAAAAAATTCAAAAAGCCTCCAAAGTTTTAATAATTTTAAAAGAAGAAAAATATTGATTTCAGAGGGTGAAAAGACTATTCCTTATCTTGTTTTGTATTTTCATAAATTTTTTGAAAGGAAATTTTAAAGAAAACATGCTATTTCAGCCTACTAAATTCAAATGAAACTTCTTTTGGTCAAATGACACAGAAAAAAATATATTGATTAATTTATCTAGTTTATATCTATCTCTCTTGTATCAAGCTGAAGAATCCTATTCCATGAGTAAAGGGAAAAATTAAGCTCTATGACAAACAAGGGGAATGATTCCATAGAACTGACAGGCTGCGAATGGACATCATTTTCCACTTAAATCACCACTACAGGACTTACTGCACAATGTTTCAAACCAAAAACTCTACAAAACACTTAATTTAGTTTTGCATAAGAGCTCTCTGTAGTACTGAGATGTGGGAGGGGTGTGTTCCAAACAGGGAGAGAAATTTGGGTAGAGATGGCCTCCAAAATGAGAGGTTAATCAGCTTTCCAGGGACTGAGGCAAGGTTGACTGGCTGGTATTTCGCTGCATCCTCCTCGCCACCCTTCCAAAAGTCTGGATGATGTTTGCTTTCTTCCAGTCTCTTGGACTGATTGTCATGACCTTCCAAAGATATCATGAGCAGCCTCCCCATGGCATCCACCAGTTCTCTCTTCCATTCATGGATGCACTAAACTCAGTTGTAAAATCTTCTGGGGGGACTAAAACCCCAAACCTGGTGCTATATTTAATTTGTGACTGATTTAGCAGAAGATTACTATATTTTATGGTACAGTAAGAATAATTTTCAAAGTCAAATCCCCTTGAAGCAATAATTCTCACAATCTAAGGTGTCCCATGACTATCTACATGCAATGATAATAATGTACTCTTACCTTTTTTTTCTATTAAAAAAAACAAATTCTCAAAAAATGAGACATGAGCCATATGGCTCATGGACCAAACTATGTAGCAGTGAACACACTGTCTTAGAAACTTCTTGTAAGAAGCAGAGTCACTAATGCTTGATTATTCTGTTGTTCTTTCAAACAATGTCTTCTTAATTGATACTTAAAAATAAAATTAGTATTGCCCTAGCAGCTTAGTCATTAAAACAGGCCTTCACTCTACCAGACTCTTAATAGAGAAGTAATTTTTTTTTTCCCCACAAAACCCCTTATAGCATCAGGAGCAAAACAAAAGTTTTATCATAAAAACCAATAGTGCATTTAATTATGAATAGCAAATGGAAAAAGAAGTTTAAAATAGGAGAAGAATGATAATATATAAATTATGATTCCCCTAGAGTGTTTCAAGGACAAACTGCAACCTAAAGTTTAACTGAGGAAAGGTTTGCAGGCCTCAGAAATGTAAATGCTGCAGAACACCTCTTTTGAGGTATGATTCCCAACAGAAGTGGAAGAGCCCTCATGCACAAGGTACTCCAGCATAAAATTATGGATGCTGTCTGACAATTTTAAACAAAAATTACTGAAAAAAATCCTTAAATTCTTCTAAAACTTATAATATTGAGGGCTTATAAGTCTAATGGAATATCTATCCTCAGGAAAGGTGGCAGAAATAACTTAAAATTTAAAAAGACAGTACTAGCAGAAAAAATTACAACAGCAATAAAAATTCAGACAAGAAGAATTCAAAGAAAGATTCCACTGGAAGCCACAGCGGTACCAAAAACCCAAGAAAAGATAACTTTAAAATGTCTTATGGCTGCCTTTGAATTTCATACACCAAACACAGATCTGATGCTTCCAAAATAAAGAGTTTCTATTTGAAATGTTGCAATAAAAACACATCTCATGCTCTACACTTAGACCTGGGGTGTTTATATTCCTGGGGAGTCTCATTAACCTGTGTGCAACCAGTATGTTGGGAGATAAACATACAAAAGCCTGGTTGTTCTTTAACCACCCATGACTGCACGAACCACCAATTACCATGCATGCACAGATGGCTAATTGGTTTTATCACAGTTTTCACAAGTCTGGGAAGGGGGACACCACCTTTCCCAATTTCTCTGAAGGCTAGTACCAGCAGCACAGAACCAACTCATGTGTTGAGGCCCCTAGGGTCTTGTTGCCTACTTGGTCAAACAAAGACCAAAAACTTGTATTGTAGTTTACATGACATGCTCAACACTTCTGATTAAATTTTATGTAGGTCTTCAGTACACACTTGGATTTTATCTCTCTTATCAATGCTAAGATTGTCACACATGACAATTCTAAACATTTGAGAACAGTACAAAGTTTATAAGACTCTCAATTAATTTGGCAGGAATGGCAACACTGAAACCCCATTAAAATAAATGCAATAAACAGCTTCAAAGTTAAAGGTAAATTTTAACCAGGCATCTAGGTTCAAACCTATTGTATGTAACATTATTTCTTCCTCTAAAATACCTGACAATATCCATCTCTCTCACCTATATTTTAACAGGAGGACTAGATCACAGGCTTCTGTAATTAAGTTTAAACAGTGACAGCAGTAACAGCTTCCATCCCAAAATCAGCTGTGTCTAAGTTCTGCATATCAGTCAGTCTCACACCTATTTGCTGAAACAGAACAGGGAGACTGAGGACTCCACAGAGAGATCTAAATCCCTAAAGGACCTCCAAATGTTAGAGATCATCTTCTCCCACAGTCCCGGACTCCTGCCCATCTCCCTAAAATTTGCTTCTGATTCTGCCATTGCTCCTAGCCCTCCATGCCCACTCATGCTTTCACCCTCCACACACACCCATAGACCCCAAGGTGCTTTTCCAATATCTTCCTGACTCCTCCAAATTCCTTATTAGGCTCCTTTCTCTTGGGGGATTTTTCATATTCTACGTTTCATATATCATAAGCACTGAATATATTCAGGGGAAAACCAGTATCCCTGCCCTCATAGTCTCCAGACACCTCAGGTTTTGGCTTGAATCCTGAGGGGATATGTCCAGGAGCACTCTGACTGTCCCTTTCCAGATGCTCCTTTTTGTGCTTTAGCACATGCACAGGTAGTTTAGCACAGGTCCATTAAGGAATTGCAGTGTGCTTTTACAATAGGAAATTCTCGAAAATTCCAGTTCTGCTTTAAGAGGCTTCCAATATGCATTAATTAAGAATATTTTCAGCCTGCCAATTTTATGAAAAGCTGCATAAAATGAAAAAAAAAGCATTTAAAAAGTCTTGCCCTTTCCAAACTTCAAGTGTTTGAGAAAATGAGGATGCATAATTTCTAAAATTACCAATCATTCCTACACCACCTAAACTTTCCTGAAAACTGGCATCTGCCAAGTGATGCTGCAAACAGTGTGGCTTGCAGAATGCATGTACTGTCAAGTGAGGAAAATAGTTCTGTCTGCCTCAACATGGACTCTGGGATGCACCTGTACTCCTTCATGAACATGCAGAGCAGAATAATTTGGATTTTTTTTTCAGCATAAAGAATAAAGGGTGCCCTCCATCTTATCCTCAAAAGTTTATACTCATTTTTAGGCTGGGCTACTTCTGCTTCAAGCAAGCACTGAATCTAAAATGACTCATTTTTTTTGATAGGCCTTACTGACCATGTATTTTTCAAAAACAGCTGGCAGTTAGGGGTCAAGCAATTAAAATCTCTCTTTAAAAAGTACTGCTTAATAATGTTGGCTCACTGAGGACTTCTTATTAATATGATCACCAGCAAAGCTGCCAGTAGTATTTACAGAGGTCTGAAATAAATTCTTGTCCTATACTGGAATAGTTAGACTATCCTTTACTTATCCTTGTTCTTCCCTGCTAGTAGCAGATGCTTTACTAAAGAACTAAAGAAATGAAACAGTCTTTGCAGGCACATCATTCCCAGGATCATGCCAGGCCAGAGCACTGCTATTTCCCAAGCCATTTCAATGGAGATGAAGAAGTAAGAAATACTCTTTCACAAGACAGGGGGAGTTTAGTACATGAGAGCATGTACCAGCCTGGGAAATGCAAGTTTCCAATTTGGTATTTTGTTTTATAGGATCTCAAACTTCAAGGGGTTTGGATGTGGGATTTGCTTGTGCTTAATTAATACTTTAGCCTCTCTTCTGACTCTACCAACTCCATTCCCCCAAAGCTCAACTTTTGAGAGGGCAGGGGGCAAGCTATCATTGAATATTAAACTACATAATATGGCATAAACAGTAGCAAACCACACAGATCAAGTGCATCCCTGAGGTCATTTTCAAGAAATATTCATTTACATTTTTTAATTGCTGCTTTTCATTTCAAACCCAGGTAATATAAACAACATTAAGCCTGCCCTTATCAAACAGATGTTCTTGAACCAAAATCTGAAGTTAAAGTAATGAAAAATGAATACCAATTAAAGGTATGAACCCATTTCCATACAATGCACAAGGAAGCCTGTCTATTAGTACTGGAACAAAACACTTAAGAGGACATTTCTAAAAACACAAGTTAAAACCAGACAACAAAAACACCCCACCTCACTATATAAAGTTAAAAACACACAAACCCAGTTCTTCCTTTAGCAAAGGCGAATACATGAAAATACATGAAACAGAACCATTAATACACACACAGTGTGAAAACAAAGGCCACCACAAAATAAAGCCAACCCTGAAAAAAATAACAAAAAAAACCTCAAAATAAACACATAAGAATTTATATCTAAAGAGCCACACACATTCCCTGAATCACAAGCTATATATAACTAGCATACTTTAATTAATGTAAATCCTTTCTGAACCAACCCAGACTTTAATGTAAGCTTAGCATAAGTCCAACATAACATACTAATATGATAAAAAATTTTGACTACTCCCCTTGCTCTTAAAGTAAACAATTACAGCTAGGGAAAAGGTAGGACAGCACACTGTTACCTGTTAATTTGTAGTGCAATATGTGGGTTTACAATAATAAAGTATCTGTTGTTATCATATTGCAAAAATTCCATAACTTCTCAGTGATTTCTCACAGGCAGTTCCCCACAGCACTGACTCCTTCACGGCACAGCCAACAAACTCCAACTCTCTCCTAACCCAGCCAACCCCCTCTTTTGTGGCACTCTTCTAACTGGGCACAGCTGTGGCTATTAAGGGCAGGGCTGCTCCTCATCTTTGGTGATTTGTACAGCTGCAACTCCTCAGGTGTGAGACCACCTTCTGTACTATCTTTATTTTCTTACATTCTATCCTCCACAAGTATCTTTAGAGCAGAACCAAGTAGTAGAAAAAGGGCTTTTCCTTAGACTGTCTGATAAAGGCCTTTATACTTAAAACATCAGAAATAAAGTACTCTTTCACAAGAAGGTGCCAAACTTTAGTCTTGGCAAAGGTTCATTTCATTGTTTTTGACCAAAAGGCTAAAAAAACCTTACGAATCCAAAAAACACATTAGAAAGGATTAAACTTCTTTCTGCAATGGGAGCAAAGGAATGCAAGCAATACTGAATAGCTTTTTCTGACTTCATATTTGTATTTTCAAGGCCATCCTCCCTAACACCCTAACATCTGAATATCTTCAATATGTGCTAAGAAATCAACCTTCAAAATCCACTGAGAAAAATACTAATTTCTTTCTCTGTCAGATGGAAAATTAAGGCTCAGATGTTTAATAACTTGCTAAAAGCATCACAGCACTTTCTCTGCTAGAAGAAACAGTATTTGAATACAGGTTGGCTCTGAGGTTAAAACTACTGTGAAATCTAATGGATTCATTTAGTCCTGGCCTTTTATACAAATGTTATACTGCTATCAAATTCCAATGAGAAGATTTCCTTCGATGTCACATTAATGTCTTGCACTCAATAGAACAACCTTAGGGTTTTAAGGTTTGCTATTAAACTATTACTTTGGCTTAACACCCACATCAACAATTAGTATTAAAGACACGGAATAAAATTAGACCTGAGGCATTGTGCACTATACCATAAACATGTCATCTTTACTACCTCCTTTCACATCTCCCTTCTAAAAGCAATGCCTTCACTCACTGCAATCCATTAAGATTTGCTTCTATCATAACATTCCCTCTAAAAAAGAAATTATGTTTCTTAGTAAGCACTGAACTGCAACTGATTGCAAAGCAGCTACGGTACACTAGCAATATTTTAAAAGCCATAGAATTTACTCATGCCACAACTAGAGAAAACACTTCAAACAAAACCTGCTGTAATTCACTCAACTTAATGGGGAAAGTAATGCTATTATGGAAATGGGTGGACATTGCACATAGTGCAAGGTCAGTCAGCAGTTCTTCATCTCCATAATGTCTTGGCTCCTTGCAGGCATTTTAAAAACACATTTCATATAGGGAATTTTTTTAAAATTTGTATCAGAAAAATTTCATGGTTGTAACATAGAACAAAAATACGGAAAGCATCTTCTTAAATTTAACTCAGTCTATGAGGTTCCTTGTGGGAGAATACAGTGTGGGTAAATGAAGGTGGTATGAAAGGTAATCTTATCCCCCAATGAGTTGCAGCTGGACCAATTACTAATGATTAGAAGCAGGCCTGATCTTAACAGGCCACACCTGTAACTGATAAGAACACGTGGTATAGAAGAGTGGAGTGGTGGGATCTGGGGAAAGAGAGGAGTCAGGTGACTGCAAGGACCTGAGACAGGCAGTGCATAGAGGAGCTGCATTGCCAGAAACTTTGAGGAGCTGTGAAGTCGTGGAAATACAAAATCCTTGCACTATAATGATGTTAGAGCTCGTGCTGTCTAAGATGACAGTTCCTGGATCCCTACTCGAGTGTATCCCTAAGTGGACACACCTACAGACTCAGACACATGGACATTTGCAGACCACCATGCCCCAGCCAGCTCAGAGGCTGATGCTGCCCTGGTTCCACACCACCTGACACTGTGTGTCACCTGTGCTCACTGACCCAGCCACCATAGCTCCAAAAGTGCTTGAGCACATTCTGCATGTGTGATACCAAAATGCTTCTGAAACAGTTTTAGAGCAGGCAGTTCTAAAGCATGGCCTCCCAAGCTTCAGCACTATAAACCTACATCCCACAGTCAATTAAATTTAACTCATTTCAACCTTGATTCCTCTATTATATTTCATGTTAAACATATTGTGAAAAAAAAACTTATTCTATCTGCTCTCAGAACTAACATTGCCCTTTCTCCCAAAATTTTCAGCAGATCATGAACATTGCCTGACTTAAAGTCACCAAAAATTTAGCTTAACCTTCATGTGTAGCAACTGCAGGGAAAAGGCTCCAAAGAAAAGGCACTGACAAATCCAGATAGAAGTACCATTTTCATGGTTACTAATGACAGTCAGAAATCAGCAGAAATGCATTTCATTGAGCTCCCAAGAATTAGCATTAGTGGATCAGCATTAATACAGGCAATAAATTTGCAAAGTGTAATGAGGTTTCAGAAGACAAATTAGGAAAGCCAATACATATGACCCCAGGCTTTGTTTCACCTCCCTCACAACTATAAAAGTCATGACTTTACTTATCAGGGTACATTTTATATAACCTGCATGGTAGACTCAGTTCTTAGGGAGAAGAGGGCTGTGTTTTCTTTTTTTAAATTGCTTTTATTCATGTAGAGTTTCTTGTTTTTACACAAACAGAAACATAGATCAGACACAGCTACATAAGAAGCAAAAAAGGTCATAATGGGAAAACATTTTGCAGTAAGTACATGACTGTCATGAGAAATGGCAGCATTGAATGAATATCATTAAAAGGGTTTTCTTTACTTTGTGCTATAAAAAGAAAATTACCTCCAAATGCAAATTTGGTGACCTGTTCTCAGATCCATCAGCTGCTGGCTTCTTTGATGAGCTGTGAGTCCTCAACGAGAGCTTTATTTACAGAATATTGTTAGTTTTAAAGATTTAAGCCCGCAGTTTCTGTATAGGAATTTTTACCTTCAACAAAAAAGTCGCTGGCAGATACAGAAGCTTGTCCTTCTTATTTCCATAGAGAAAATTAACTATAATAATCCCTTTTAATCAAGCAGAAAAACTTATTTTAGAATTTATAGTAAGTTTGTGCCAAAGGATTTTCCTTAAATGGCTATGTAGTATCAGTTACATCAGGTAATAAAAGAGCTGGTTTTGACCAACTGGAAGTATTGTATTAAGTTTGCAATTTCTTTAAAGCAAGAAATGTGCAATGATGAGCTTCAACAGTTACATATGTATTCATATTTTCAATTTATGTTTTATTATTAAAAGCTGAGCAATTGAGGTCTAATAACTAGAAATTATTTCCATATCATTTGTCTTAAGCAGCACGTAGAAGGAAAGTGGAACTAAAATGGATTAAGATGTTTGAGTAAATAAAACATTTTGAATAGTAGACAGGAAAACCCACAAAAATAAATTTCATCTCTTAACAAGTACAATATTGTCTGCAGTTATTAGAAATCCCAAAAGCTCCTCATTGTTATTTTTTGGTGACTGAAGAACTGGTACACATCATCGCTCCAGGCTCACATTTGCAGATACTCTGAAGATGAGAACAAAGCATCCTGATTTTCAGCTACCAGCTAGCTTCCACTTTCTGAATGAACTAGTTACAGAATTTAAAATATCCCATTTGTTGAAAATTTTAATTCTGCAGAGATAACTATTACTGTCAAAAACTGATTCAACATTCAAGAGGTTAGCAGTCTGGCTTGAAACTTCAGCATAAGAGTATTTGTTACCCCACCCAGCAAAACTTTCAACTTTTTTTCCCCCAGTCAAAACTATTCTGGATCATAGTGCTTTAAAGGTAAAAAATGTAAAATTTAGACCTTTTTTTATTTATTTGTCTTTAAAACGCTTTTCACCATGCTATTTGCATAATGCTAAATCAGTTTAGTTGTATAAGTACATAAAATACTTTTCCATGGCATGTTTTGAGGCCACCAAAAATACAGAGAAAATCTTCTACTGCTCCACTGATTTCACTGCAGTCCCAAATAAGTTACATTCTGCATTAGTTATTTTGTCATTAAAACATTAGCTCCATATTTCATAATCAGTCAATACTGGAGGTACAGAGACACTTCCCCTAACCAGTGCACCTAGACAAGTGCTTACACTCCTGCCTGGCTCTGCAGCCCCTGTCCCTGCCCAGTGCTGCCAGCTGCTCCCCAGCAGCGCTCCAGCTGCTTCCCCGCCGCACAGCTGGCACCGTCAAACCCCCTGCTTGCCTTCTACCCACTCAATGGCTGGCATCCCAGGGGATTAGGTTGATCCCAGTGGATCAGTGCATCCCTGTGCTCGGAGCAGACAGGAAATTTTTGAAGACCTTTGATACTCACCTTCCAAATCAGTGATTCAAGTCACTTATGTAGCCTCCTGCCCAAAAGCATGTTATTGAGACCTACCACTTGGCAGGGCATGCCATAGGACAACCATAACAAACTGGGAACCCTTATTTAGTTAAATGGACTGACATGTGACAAGAACATTCTGCACTATTCTGCAACATGGGGAAACAGATGGCAATAAAACTAGCAAAAAAAAAAGTAGGATAGATTAAAAAGGGTTGAAGCAATTTTAGCAGATGTTTATTAAAGGAAAGCTCAAGGGACAAAAGCAGTGAAGGTAAAAATGCCAAAAATAATTTAAAAAAAGAAATATATTTTAAAAAGGAGGGCAACACTTTTGGCAAGGAGAGGACTGATAGATGGATGCAGTCAGGTTCTGTAGACCTCTGAAGCCAAGACTTTGAGGATTAAAGTAAAGCAGGAATAAAAAGGCATTATCCTAAAACACACCCAATGCCAATTTCCTTGTTTCACTTGAAGAAAGATGCTGCAGTGCTGTATCAGAGAAATCAAAGCTCAGCACCATATGTATGAACCCTCTTTATCTGCAAGGCTTAAAAGACTTCAAAAAGGCCTAACTCACATAAAGGTGACATTATCAGCCATTAGACAAAAGCCAGCCTGAGTTTAAGGCCTGCAGACTGCTGGGGAAAAACCAATAGCTGCCACAGAACCCCACCACATAAGGAAATTTCACCTTTAAATCAGAAAATGCGGACATCTGTTTTTCCATTATTTTTTCTGAGTAAGAGAAAGGGAAAACAATGAACATTAAGTTTCTTTCCTTCATAAATATATTTAAGAATCATTCTTCAATGAACAATTTGATGTGCTACACTCTGAAGGTTTAAGAGCTTTGTTTTAAGTGGACTCAGCCAGCAGAAGGGCCTTGCTGTGGATGCCAAAGAGGTTTTAACCTGCATCAAAACAAGCCAGAAAGTCACTGTGGCCACAGAACACAAGCAGCAAAGAAACTGCTCAGATAAAAAGGGTCAGAGGTTTTCCACATTCACACATCGAAATTAACAGTTTATTCCCTGGTAGTTCAAAGCTGAGCATGACACACTGCAAGCACTTAAACAAAAGGCATTCTAAACACTTTTATACTTTCTATCATGTAACAGAGACCTGAAGAAGAAAAAGATCCTTTATACTGACATGCAGCCTTTAAAGACGTCAAAAATAAATTTTGGCAAACAAAATACCACCCACAAGGCAAAACATCTGGCTAAATATACAACCTAAAAGATTTTTATGAAATAGGAAAAAAAGATACTTTTCTTCTAAATTTCCCCAATTTGCTCCACTGACCTTGAAATAGTTTTTGTATGATATATTATTATGAAACAACTTTCATTTTTGCATCAATCCCACAGCAGGCAGTATTTTAAGAGTGCCCAATATAAAGCTTACTTAATCACCTAATTTCCAGTTGCACTCCTATAATACATCATTTATCCCGGTGGAAATCAGTATCACTGCATGTTCTACAAGAATTTTCTTACTCTCTAAGTAAGCACAGAAAAAGAAGTTATGAACATGATGTATTATTTGCTTACTACTGTATATAAGGCCCTCAATGCACATCCCAGTATTGTACATTGTGTACACACCACAAAATAGGGCTATGTAAAGATAATGTTACATATTTAACAGCCTGCACTTGCAAGTATCATTTATGCTAGCACATCTGCCTCTCAGAATAGTGACCACACTCTTGTTGAAGTTCCATCACACCACGTGCTAATAAATCTGAAGTAGCTCAATTTAGCTATTTACAAGAAAAACACATTCTAGGTTTCTTATTTTTATTTTATTCCACACGTACATAACTATTAGTGCTCCATACCAGAGGCATGAAGAGGTGGTTCTGAGCATGAGGCACCCAGGGTGGGCTGGGGGAGCAGCATGCATGGAGACAGCCCACACCCTGACAGACTCACCCTTCCCAGGCAAAGCAGAGCTGGGGATGGTTTGTGTCATGATAAATGTATGTGTCTTGCACAGACCCAACCTGAAATGCCAACCTTTCAGTTTTTGTGCAATACTCAAAGAGCCTTTTGTGGAATACCTGAAGGCCACTGCTCATATTAGTCAAAACAAAGATTAAGATCTCCAAAAATATTTGCTCAGGCATTCCAGAATCCTGCCTCAGAGTCTACTAAGAGTAACAGGGTCAGTGAAGCAAGTGTTCTGCCAAATGAGTAATGCTTGGAGTCAAGAAAACAGCTGGACAGACACAGATGTTATCTAGGTTGCTCTTTTAGACAAGCAAAACATTAAGGGCTCTGATTCATACTTTGCAATAAGCTCTGACAGAACACCAGCTACTGGTGCTGAAGATCCAGGTGATGCTAGAAAGATCAGACAGCGAGGAAAAAATCCAGCACACACAATCATTTTCAAAGGCACATACACCTTTGATATCAGGCATTTATGTAACAGCTTCTCTGCACCAAAAATAAAGTCAGCACCATTTTTCCCAGAATCTTAGCCAACCTCCTCTCCAAGGACAAGAACAGGGAATGCTGTCAAAAATGAACCCTACAATTTTCCTTAGTACTGTGATCCTGCATTAACACCTGGCATCCTCATCTAAACAGTTCATGGCAACCACAGCACCTCTGACAAACTCTGGCTATAGAAAAAAGACTGAGGCATGTTGCAAAACAGTTTCTGAAGTTTCTAGGTAATAATGTGGTTAGATGCATAAGCAGATTATCAAACATGTTAAAAATGTGGAAATGCCTTCACTGTACTTGAAAACACCATAATAAATGTAAACTTCATTTTCTATCAGGAGCAGAGCATTGGGGCAAAAGAGCCACACTTGAAAGAAACTAAAAATATTTTAACTTCTAGAAGAAATAGTGAAATGATATTTTTTCTCTTTCAAGCATTTTCAGACAGCCTGAAGTAAGAATTCATGATTGCAAAGTAGACAACTAAGTACTGACCTGTTCCTGAAGTAGCTTTTGGGTGACTTGAAACCCCTTAGAAATGGAGACTGCAAAAGGTCCCTGATGACCAAAGATGGTTGTACTCTTCTTCAGGAAAAGACCAAAAGGACAATCAAGGAACTACAAACTAATCCCTTAGGTCCTTGGAAAAATCATGGAGCAAATCCTTTTGGAGCACATTTCCAGACACAAAAATGGGGTAGTGACTGGCGACAGATGGCATGGATTCAGCAGGGGTAAATCTTAATCTTACCTGAATAACAAAATTTTCTGCTCTGCTACAAATCTTGACTGGATTTCTGGACAGCATGAGAGTGATGAACAACACTGACTTTAACTCGGTTTTGACAGTCTCACACAGCATTCCTGTGTTCAAGTTAAGATGTTACATTCTGGATGGGTAGACAACTAGCTGGGCTAAAAAATGTTTAGCTGGCTGTGCCAATGGGTTGTACTGTCCCTGCAAGCTGGTGACAAATGAGTGCTGCAGGGGTCCATCTGGGGACATGCCCTGTTTAACACCCCTATCAACAACCTGGAGGGGATCAGAGAGTGCACTGTCTGCAGCTGGTGGCGTGGGATGTTGGTATCCAGAAGGACCAGCACAGGCTGGAGAAATGTCCTGATGGAAACTTCATGCAGCTCAACCAGGACATACAAAAGTTCAGCATCTGGGAGTAAAGATGTCCCAAACGCTGTCCCCTCCTTCCAACACTGTGGGTGAGTGCATGGGCCAGATCTGCAGACACAACCCTGAGGAGGGTGGCAGAGGGAAGCTCCACCAGAGCCCCATGCCCACGGCAGCAATGGGGGTCAGCAGCTGGAACAGGAGCCAGGGAAGTGACCCAGCACCTCTGCTCAGACCAGCAGAATGTCAGCAGCCTACATTACTGACACCAGTCTGGGGCCCTTCGGTGCCAGGCACTGACAAACCGTGAGTTCAACGGAGAGCACCCGAGGCTGGGGGATACAGAACTCGTCCTGTGAAGGGGGTGTGACAGTCCAAGGTTTGCTTAGCCTGGAGAAGAGATATTTTCAGTTGAAACTAACAGCAGCTCCCCTACAGCAGGGCTATGAAAAGATATATGAACCCTTTATGATAATGTATAGTGAGAGGAAAAGGAACAACAAACATAAACCTCTTTATGAAAGAGAGGATGTAAGGAGAAACTTTTCAACCTTATTGACAGCCAAGGATTGGAATAGGTTATCCAGAGAGGTTGTGCAGTCTCCATCACTGGAGGCTTTCAAGATCAACTGGAAAAATCTCTGAGTAATCTGGTCTAATTTCATAGCTGATCATGTTTTGAGGGGGTGGCTGTACAAGAGATTTCCTCAGGTCCCTCTTGACCTGAATTATACATTTCCAGAGAATTCTTTCTACTGCTGCAAAAACAGTCCCTGCAGTAGGGTGCTTCTGGTAACTCACTGGAAGTTGAAAGGGCACAGTAAGTGTAAGACAGTGATGCTAACTGGACTACTCAGTCCAATTCATCTACTCACAATTGAAAGATTTCCAAATGAGACTTGGAATCTAACAGGAAAAAAATCCCCACACTATTTCTTAGTTACTTGAATGTATACATTTGTCTTGCTTAGAAAATCACAAAGCAGCTCTAATAATCCCTGTTTAGTTAAAATAGGATACACAACTTTTCATTTTGCTTTGTATAAGGTTCAGTATCTACAAATGAAAGTCTTTGTGAGTCTGGTATCTTTCCTACATAATGAACAGAAACTGGCCAGCTCCCAAACAGCCTCACTGCAGAGGCCAGTCAGGGGAAATGAATGCAGGAGAAAGGGAAGGTCCCTTCCCACATGTGGAAGTACTGATTCAGAGATGCTCAACACTCAGCATTTCAAAAGAATAAATGCAATATTTGCCTTTTCAAGCTGGAAAAATATGTCCTGAAAGAAGCACCTTTAATTTTGGAAGGAAAAATTCCTAGCCTATTCAACTCACCATGATGAAATGCATGTTACACAACTGAGAAAGTTTTCATTTCATAGCACACAAATTAGCCAGCTACTACACTTCCTAGAAGAGAAAGAACATGTAAGTTTTGGCCTATGCTCCTAATGACAGGTAATTTTCATTCCCAGAATAGGGTGATGTTTTATTTAAATTTTCCCCAAGGTAAAAATCAAGGTGTTGTGTCAGCTTTTTATGCAGCAATTCAGCAGCTGAACATTTGCATTAATTGAGTATGATACTGGTGATGATTCTCCTCTGCAATCATTGGATATGCTCCGTTTCTCCTCCAGATGGTCTTCTCCCAAGTCCACAAAATTGTCTGGGAAGCTGATAACCTTTTACAAATTGACAGCTGTCCTAACAACAACTATAGTTTCCTGACATTTACCGAATATATAACAAAATACTGGGGTCCAGTTATTTTCATTGTATATTTTGGCATTTTGTTTTGGCTTGGGGTTGGTTTTGGTTTTGGGGGTTGTTTGTTTGTTTGTTTTGAAATTTTTTTTGTTTGTTTGGGGGTGTTTTTTGATTTTGGGTTTTTTTTTGGTTTTTTTTTTTCCTTTGAGTACATCACCAGAATCAGGCTAATGAAATTATCAGTGAATAAATAAAGAAAGCAAAAATCCAGGGGGAATCATGTCCCAGGTCTCTATCTGGGCATATGCCTCACTTGTTGGGGAGTGAAGAATGAAATTTCACACTACCTAAACATGCTGAGCATCACTCTACTCCAGATGGAGAGAATAAAATCCCAGCACTGCAGTGGTGGCAGACATCCATCCACTGGAGTAAACTGCCCATTGTGACATGGGAGGTCAACAGACTGTTAAGAATCAACACTAACCCCAAAATCACCATTGAGAAACCTGAACAGAAACAAAGACAGGGTTACAGAAATTTCCAAAGCTCATCTGCACTTAGCTGCCTTTCCCTCTGTATGAAATCTGAATATTTTATGAGTTTGATATGTTTTTTCCACTCACCTCTGTAACAGAGAAAACAACGGTTGACTAAAAAGCAATAGCTGGTCCCACCAAGGGTTATGTTTTCATTGCTGGTCAAAATCTAAAATTAGTTTTATAAACACTGTGTAATTGACCTGTGAGGTTCAATAGCTCAGAACATATTGAACAAAGAGCTTAGCAGTATCCAAGAAGGGATTGAACATAATGATTAATAGCCTCTGTAACTAGACTAAAAATTGCAAGAACCTCAGTCTTCATGCTCCAGGGCACAGACAACCAGCTGAGATCAAGCATAAATTTCTGCCCACTATATTATGTGCACTGGGAATAGTTTACAGCTTTAGAGACTTGCAAGACTTTAGGTTTCTTCCACTGGTTGGAAAGCATCTACATTCATCCCTAAACGTACTAGAAAGCAAGATTTTCTCAGGGAAGAGCTGCCTAAACTGAAACAATTTCGGACAATTGTCCATCTTAACTGATTTTTAAACTTTTTTAAAATAGCTAATGCTCCACAATATCATTAGAAAACTGACTCTGAAACTCCACTACTTTTCCTTGGTGATTGGGAAAAGCAGCCACACCACAGACAACCTCAGTCAACATCCCCCCCACCCCAAAACACACACATACAAACACAAAATAAAACTATTCCAGCCAAATCCTTTTTTAATGAAAACTGGTGGCACCAGCTTCTCTAAATTATTCTGCTCTTATGAGAAAGAAGCTGATTTTTCAGTAGAAAATAATCAAGAACTTTAAATATTTTCTAATTTTCACTCAAAAACTACTGCTGTTTACAAAGGACAAGGTTGTGCTCTACCCACATTTTCTTTCTCCAATTCAAAATTCCATGGGCTGTATTTCTTATCTGAATTAGGCTTTCTGCCACAACTCTGTATGGCACTCCCATAATCTATTTTCCTGTTGCAAGGCATCACATTGGAGTTAGAGGCAGACTTGGCAGTCCAGGAAACAGATCCACTGTGCAGCAGCTGCCCATTAACTTGGGCTAATGCTGCACTGGCACTTCCAAACCCAATAATTTGGGAAAATACTATTATTCATCCAGATTGTCTAAACAGGTAAGAATTCTCTCAGCTGTAGCATTTATACTGACTCTATGGTTCTTTTGATTTTGAACTTCAAACATTTACATATTTATTACTATTTTGAACAGTTATTCTTCCATGTCCATCCCAACACAAACAAATTTGCCATAGCTTGCCACAGATTTTTGCAGTTCCAGTAATAGTTCATTCTTTACTAGTGATCTCTGAAATCCTTCTTGTTTACCAGAATCTTCCACAAAATAAAGGATACTGCAACACAATGACCCATTCTAGCAATTTTGCTACTAACATAAACATTTGCTGTATGGATTTCTTGACCTTATAACTTAAAGATCAAGTTCTCAAATAAAATAGTACATTCTTATTATGTAATAAATATAAATATAAATACAAAGCACAGTAAATATATGAATATAATGAGGTAAAAAAATAGAATGAAATTAATCATGGACAAAAAGTGGGCAGAGAGAGCTTCCATTGCCATTAACATCTAAAAAACCAAAGTACTGCCATATAACAAATGAAAAATTATTCTTATGGCAACAAAGATTCAACAAAAGCAGAGTAAGAATGTGAGTTTTTTCATGCAAAGACAAGGGCAAGCTACCCATCACCCTCTGTTTGGAAATCTGGACAGGAACCTTCTTGATATAAACCAAGACTATATTAAACTGACAAGATATTTTAATACTCCACCATAAAGAAGAGGCTGCAAAGCCTGAAGCCTGGGATTTAACAATTCAAATGTAAAGGGAAAATAAAGCAGAATTTTTGAATTCTTACAGAAATTCTGAGGAGGTGAGACAAAAGGTGGAAACATGACAGAAATCAAACAGCATGTTACCATGCAGGAAAGCACTGGAGGGACAGGAGAAACAAGAAGCTGAAGGACAAATGTCTAACAATTTGATTTTCGGTTACTTAGGGTCACACAGACTCTGAGGATGTCTGACACTCTTTTATTCAGGTGAGAATAATAAGGTATCCCCACCTAAGGGTGGTGAAAAACAAAGTCTTTATGGGGAACTGGAAGTACTGGTACAAAAAAAACCAAGAGCTGCAGCAAGAGCCTCCCAAGGTTTAAATACTCTTAACTGGAAGACAGATTGATACACAGGGCTCTGCAACTTCATCAACCATCAGAAGTCATAAAACCAACTGAATGCATCTTGTTCCCACTCTCCTTCCATGACATTTCAGTCAAAATCCATAATATCCATTCCTTGATGGTGCTGTGGGCATAGTTGAATCTCAGGGGGAAGAAAGAAAGTATTAATTTCTCTTTAATTGCCCTGTTTCTGAAGGTCTAACTCAATTTGGATGCAAATGTGGAAGTAAGGTACACCATAAAGCAACAGTGACAGAATCCAGGCAGCAGAAACACCATAAAATGTAGTGAAAAATTATTTTTTCTTTCCCCATTGTTTCTTACACTTCAACATCTTCAGGAAAATAAGATACAAGAATTGGCCTAAGTTCTTCTTTTTACTGTAGGGTCACTCAATGAGTTTTCACTATTTATTCATCTATCTTCATGACAGGATTTCTCCCAAAAACCAAGACAACCCTCTCAAAGCTGCTCTAGTATAAAACAGAATAAAAAAAATTAACATCAGTTCAACAGTTTTCAAAGCAGTACCATGTTCTGCCCACGTGTATCCATGTTCAATTCTGAGTACCTTCAGCAGGCACAGCTCACAGATGCCAATTGCTGGCCTCCTAAAACCCTAAAAGTGAGTGAAGCCCAGCTCATGAGGAACAAAAGCAAGCACATCAACTGCAAGCACATACACCTCAGAGCACACAAGCTGCAGCCACCAGACCTTGGCATGGAAGATGAAAGTATTGCCCTCCCTCCAAGAGAGAAGACAAAATAAAAATAAATCACTATAATGTAGGGAATTCTGGAAGGTCAAAGTCACTGTATGAGGTAAGGTGGTCTACAGGATGAATGGAGTTAACAGAATTATGTTTGTTTTAAAGACAAAATTAGAACAAGGCTCTCTTTTCCATTGGCCAGGAAAAAAGGCATGAAAGCAAAGCGGGTCCCAGTTCCTATTCTGGCCTAGGATAATTACTAAGAAGAATCTGGAATGTTTTATCTGGAATCTCTTCTGAACAACACAACTGCCCACAAGAATTTTGGTCCTACTATCATTCTGATGCTTCAGTATCAAAACTTGTTTTTAAAAACCCCACACATTAAAAACTACTTTCTCAAATGAAAAAGCTGCTCATTAAAACTAGTGGCCAGAGCTTTGCCAATCATATACAAATATATTCGTTTCATATATGAGGCAAAGTCACATATGTATAAACATGCTGCACAGCATCTCTGTAATAAAACTACATTTAGTGCTGCATGTTTGCCTGCCACTTCTTTCATGAATGGAAAGATGGTGCTCCCAAGAAAACAACCGAGATTACCTAAATATTTTCATGTCTTACATCAGACTTTGAAATGTACAGAAGAGGAAGCAATTTTTCATGCGATTTTTTGAATAACTTCTCTGTATTTCTCGAACCACTCCTGACCAATGTCTCGGCATTTTTTTGGAAGCCAGTCAGTAGCTGGGAGGAATGAAAGTCTGAGAAAACAGACAAAATGTTCTGTACTTTATTAGTTGTCATGAAGGGCATCTCTGATCCTTACCACTTTGTACTATCACAGGCTAGGACAGTGATGTATCATTATGCTCACACACGCACGCAGATGAAAAAGTTAAACTACATGTTTAATTCTCAATTACATCTACCTGCAGAAGCCTTGTTGTTTGGAATGTTCTATAGATTCACTTCAACTCAGGATTGCATTTGTAATGCAAACTGGCCTAGTCCAGGAAAGAGATTGAATTGGAATTCAATTTGAATTTTTCTTTTTAAAGCTTTCAATCTGACCCAGCCCAACTGCACACACCACTACAGCTTTCATTTTTCCACTCTGATGTGTATAAATTACTAAAACAGTAATTAAAAAGCAGTTCCAGTTTTAGCACAGTGGGCTGGTTGCTCTGTGCACACAGTCACTTCTCCCAGCTCTCCCGCTGTGACTGCCACCAGCTTGCTCTTTTCTTATGGGAAAGAGTTTTCATTTGCCCTCTTTCTTTGTCACCCTGATTTTTTAAGATTTTCAAAGCTTTCTGATGTTGACATTCTTGTAGCGAACTTTCTCACACACTTTCTGTAAATAACTCATTGTTTTGCATTCTTTTATGGAGGAGGAGAAATTTGATGGACTGTTGGTTTGTCCAGTGTCATTGGAGAGGTGGCACTGTCACCCTCCAATCCACTGTCACTTTTGGAAATCTATAAATGTTGGAGAAAATAAACTTCCTTTTTTTTTTCTTCACCTTGAGAACAGCTTGGTGCGCTTGGGTTCTTTCATGTCCTATAGTGACATTTCTTCTTCCTCAGAGACAAAGTTTACTGTACACCACTTGGACATAGAGATAGGCAGTAGAGACTTCACACTTGCAGGCCCTTGCCAACCATTCATTAGTATTTTCTTCACACATTTTCAAGTGAAAATAGCTGTTACAATTACTAGCACTGGACAGATGCTACAGTCACTTTAGCTAAGTGCAGAATGATACTATTAACACCTACTTCTCAGCACAAAAATGTCACTTGCACTGCAACAGCCAGCAAAAAGAGCCGTCCATCTCCATGGATCAGTTAATAGATTTTTGGCTGCAGAGCCCCAGCAGCAGAGATCAGAGCAGGTCTAAGGAGCGAGAGCTGCAGCCCTGAGGCTGCCCCAAGTGCAGAGCAAAGCTCCTGTCTGAGAAGCATCCCTTCAGTACATGGGCTTGGCCATCACTTCCCAGTGAAAATTCCACCCCGTGGATGAGCTTTCTCCTAAATGAATTGCAAATTATACACCCATGGAGTGCCAGCTGGTATTGTTTCTCTGTAGTTTTCTTTCGGTTTCCCTCTCTCTCCCCTCAATTAATACAACGATATTCATGCCCTGTCATGTCTTACTGCTTAATTATGTACTTTGCAGAACAAAGCTTTAAAAATGAGACTATCAAGCTGGAGGGGGAAGGGGGAAGAGCAGGACAACCAGATGTGCAGAAAGAGAGAAGGAAACAAAGGGCATTTTGAAAGGGGAGTGAGAGAATCAGGATTTGTGTGGGGATGAAAGGATGGGAAGACAGAAATAGAACAAGAAGATGCACATAAGACTTACTGGTTCATTCACTTTAATTTATAAAAAGGTATATGCTGTATTAAATATCTCACCTGCCGTTATCTAAAATAATTTAATAAATAGTTGGAGCTGTTTGTTGTGAGATCTCAACCTGCTTCCATTTTATGAAGCAATAAATACACACTTCTTGCTGGCAGAGAAAGAACACTGCATTGTTTTACAAAACTGGGAAAAAAACCAAGGTAAATGAAAAATATATTGGCAAATCTTGGGTTATAAGGCATATTTTAGTCTTTAGAGTTAAACAAGTTAAACTGAAAGATATTACAAAGACCTGCTGCACCAATATTTACTTCATTCACAGTAAGACAGTTTTTCACACATCCATTTCATCTAAACTTTCTTTATCGAGTGTATTGCTAAAATTTATTTTGCATACACAGCCAAGAGAAGGTACTTAATTAATGAAACAGCTGCTTTATCTTCTTTTACAAACTTGAATGCTGTGCATATTGTGGTACAACAGGCAATAGGGACCCCCAGAGCAAAGCTCTGGAATCAGTTTTGGGTTGGACACAACTACTGGAAACTAATTTGTTCAAAAGCATTCAGGCTCACTGTAGTCCTAAAATATTCTTTAAAAAACAATTACCAACCCTTGCAAGCTTATTATATTTTGGCATGTCAAAAATGCTTTCTACCAAAATTTAAAAAAAATCAGGGAAGGAGAAAGACTTTTTCCACTTGAATGGGAAGGGACCAGCCGAGCTCTTCAGATCCCCACTAACCACAATTTTACAGCACAATCCCATGCCCAGAGTGACCATTAGGGGAAATTAGGCTTTTCTAGTTTTCCAGTCTGTACAAAACCATTTAGAATCCAGCTGTTGCCTCCTACCATTGCCAAGGGAGCTTGGTGGCAAGGGGATGTTTATTGATCATGAGTTACTGTGTCATTTGCTCAGGTGGTAACATAATAGTTTGGAGTTGGACATTTTTATCCTTCCCAATACATCACAGAGAAAAAAATAATTTTGCGGTTCCCATTTCCTTTACAATTTTGAAATCCTTTATTCAACCGCAGTATTCAGTTCTCAGAATTACAGTGTAGGCAGAAAATTCTCCCTGATCCTGTATGAATAATAAATTAATTCCACATCCACTTCAATTCTATTTGTATAAATATTTTGTAGGAAACAGCTTGCTTAGTATTGATCTACTTCTTCTGGTTTCACACACCATATACAATGGTCTTCAAATATTTGCTGAACACGATTGTACTGTATTGAACACAGACACAGAGGTGGATTTTCCTTTAGCCTCTTGCTGGTGCTAAGCACAGAAGAAACAGCTTTACAAATGAAACTGACAACTTCAAGGCAATTTGTAAAACAGAAGCTAATATTCTTTTTGGACAACGGAGCTAACAGCAATATTGACTTTTAAGCAGTGATCTACTTCAAAGTTAAGCAATGACGGTCATATTTCATAGCAGGAGCCTTCAATGTAAGAAACTGTCCTGTCTGCAGAGAAGGGGCAGAGCTCAGCACTGTGTGGGCACGGCTATATTGCTATTTTATACCACCCACATCATCACCAGAGGGCTTGGTCTCAGGGGAAAGAAAAGCTGAGCCCAGCCCTGGAAGCGCAGCCTTTGGCCTCTTCTCTCCAGCAGGCAGGTGGTCAGGCTCTGCCCTGCGGATCAGCCAAGGATGCCATGCCATGAGATGGGCTGAGCAGAGGCTCTGGTGCGGGAAGCACCACGTGGAACCAGGAGCTGGAGGCCAGCCTGAGCCCAGCTGGGGCCAGCCTGAGCTGAAGGGAGCCAGGCAGAGCGGGCAACAGCAGCCACAGCCATGCCTGCTGGGTGGAATCACATCCTGCATCCCAAGTGGTGGCATGGTGAGATGTGGACACTCTCCCCTTTGGGGATTTGTCTGTCATTGCTTTCTGTTGTCTTGGGCTCAGGGACAGGGAGAGTCAGCCACAGCAAGTGGCCACAACCCTGTCTTTGTCCTGGCTGCCACATGGAACTAAATTGAGGTGGTGAACACCTTCTGTGTGTAAAGCACCTTCTCTTTAGCAGGCTTTTGTTCTTAATATTGCGGCTGCTGCCATGCATTTCTTATTCCATTGCTTTGTGCTTCCGAAAAATTGTTATCTCAACCCATATTCTCTGCCTTTGTCCCTCTCTTATCAGAAGGGGCAGGAGAAAGGGGACTGCCTTATTTGGAGTTTAATTTCCAGACAGTGTTAAACTACCACAAAAATAAAAATCAAAGAGAGCTCATTTGCTTGCCCATATTTGAATGTAATAGCCTCTAATCTGAAGTCACTTAACTTCTCCCACAACAGACTGCGCTAACATTCTACTGCACTAAAGAAGCCTAGTAAAATTGAAAGTTGATCCATTGAAAAAACTGTTTCAGTTTGTTTTGAATCAGATTAAGAATAGATTAAGAAACAGCCTTTGAAATTTTCTTCTGACTACTCTATTTTTATTATCTAGCTGTCTTTGTGAATTTTAATGTATTAAAACACCTAATGTAACAGAGCATGAATAGAGTTTGTGAGAATCAAATTTAATGCAAAGGCGGCCTTTCAAAAGGGGATATTCAACATTGAAATTTCCATTATAAAAAAATCAAAGTAAGTTTGGCTAAATCTTTACTGCAAAAAAATAGGATATAGAATCATCTAATTGTAGAATAATTTGGTTGGAAAAGAACTTTAGGACCATCCATTCCAACTGTTAACCTAAGACTGCCAAGGCCACCACTAAACCATGTCCCCAGGCATTACACCTACACTTTAAAGTCTTTTTAATCTTTTTTTTTACACTTACTCTTTTTGCATCTTTTAGTACCTTCAGGGATGGTGATTCAACGCTTCCTTGGGCAACCTGTTCCAATGCTTGACAACCCTTTTATCTGAAGAATTTTTCCTAATAAGCAGTCTAAACCTCCTCTGGTGCAACTTGAGGTCATTTCCTCTCATCCTGCCCACTTGTCACTAGGGGTAAGGGGCTGCCCTGCCCCTGGCCACAACCTCTTTCATGCAGTAGTATAGAGCAATGACATCTTCCCTGAGCATCCTTTTCTCCAGGCTGAACACCCCCAGCTCCCTCAGCTGCTCCTCATCAGTCTTAGCTGCCCTTCTCTGGACATCATTCTAATGTACCACAGCTGAGCCCAGTATTTGAGGTGCAGCCTCACCAGTCCAAGTACAGGGCACAGTCACTGCCCTGCTCCTGCTGGCTGCCCTGTTGCTGACACAGGCCAGGATGCCACTGGCCTTCTTGGCCACCTGGGCACACACTGGCTCAGGTTCAGCCATCTGCTGACCAGCACCCCAGGGTCCTTTTCTACCAGCTAGGTTTCCAGCCACTCATTCCCAAGCCTGTAGCACTACAGGGGGTTGTTGTGACTCATGTGAAACACCTGGGACTTCACCTTTATATTTATGACCTCATACCACTGGCCTTGGCCCATTGATCCAGATCCCTCTGCAGAGCCTTCCCCTCCTCCAGTAGATCAAAACTTCCACACACAGCTTGGTGTCATCTGCACACTTACTGATCCCCTGGTCCAGATCATCATTAAAGAGATCAAACAGGACTGGCCCAATACTGAGCCTTGGGGTACCCCACTAGTGACCAGCCACCACGGGGAGGTAGCAGCATTCACCACCATTCTCTGGGCCCAGGCATCCAGACAGTTTTTAACCTACCAAAGAGTATGCTGTCCAAGACATAATCATCAGTTTCCCTAGGATAATGCTTGGGAAACCGTGTCATAACTCCAGAGACCCTAATGGCTAGGAAGTTTGCACAGTCCAAAGCCACATATGGGTCTGGCTGAGATGGAGCCCATTTTCCCCAGAGCAGCCCTGACAGTGCTGTGCTTTGTATCAGTAGCTAGAGAGGTGTTGATGAACACTCTGGCTACTGCAGAGCAGCGCTCGCACAGCATCTGCACTGCCTCTCAAACTCCTCCTGTCAGCTGGATCTGAGCAAGATTTCGGGAGGGGGCAGAGCCAGGACAGCTGACCCCAACTGGCCAAAGGGATATTCCATACCATGTGGTGTCTGCTCAGCAATAAAACCTAAAAAAAGGGGTGTGGGGGGAGCATTTGTCATCAGAATGTTTGTTTTCTGGAGCAACTGCCAGGAGCACTGAAGCCCTGCTTCCTGGGAAGTATCTGGACATCACCTGCTGATGGGAAGCAGAGAAGAAATCTGTTTGCTTCCATGCATGTGACCTTTACCCTATTAAACTGCCTTTACCTTGATCCTCACATGGTTTCCATCTTATTTTCTCTCCCCTCCATCCTGCTGAAGATGTGTGATACAGTGGACGGTGGGCAATTGGCATCCAGCCAATGCCAGGTCACCACACTGTACAATGTTCCTGTCCTTCTCAGAGAGACTTTGCTGAAACACCATGACTAATCAAAAGTCTGGTCATCAAATGCTTTAATTCATGCTGCACCTCATTCTTTAAGTCTTTTTTATTTCCTTGGGGAGACTTGCACAGTCAAGAACTGAATGGACAAAAAAAATATTCCACAGAAGAAAAATGGCTCTTTTGCCTACAAATTACATGACAACACTTTAAATCCAAAGGGGATATAAGCAAGAAGAAAGAAGTACTCCAGAGACTACAACTATTTTATATGGCAGAAACAAAAGCATTCATTTTTAACAAGAGATTTCTATGGATAATTCCTCTGTTTCTAAAGGCAGTTCCCACCATACAAAATACCCCAGTGCATGTTAGAGTTTTAAACATCAAAAGTACTTAAGTAATTAATTAATTAAAACACTGGATGTTGTACACAAGCATTTTCCAGCTTTCTCAGTCACAGTGTAAGGTTTAATTCATTTTGAACTCACACCCAGTCAATCGAATACATGCATGACACCTATTTTCAGGCTTCTACTCTGACAATAAGAAAAATAATGTTATAAAAAATGTTACTCTCCTGCAAAATCTATCTTACCACACTGTAGTAATGCATCAAATGACAAATCACTGACTCCTGGCAATAACTGGTATACAAGAAATACCATCCCAGTTCATTTGAATAGCCTTTATTTACAACAAATACAGATAACTTAATATCTGTTTTTATAGCAAAGCTCTTTAAATATACTGATTCATTAAACTGTGGGCTTGATACATTTTAAAAAATTTTTCACTCTTCCCAGAAAAGTAACTGCCAGAAAAATTTTAAAGGTATTTATACAGTAAAAAAGCTCCTATAGTAAACCAGAAAGATGAAACATTCTTGCCCATACAAGTAAAAAAGTATGAAGTTATGGAAGTTAGATGCAACAGCTCAAAGCCTTATTTCCAGAGCTGGAAATCTTAAACTGGTTGGACTAAAAAATTTCCTCAAAGCATATGCTACACACAGCAACCACTAGGTATAGTGGCATTGCTTAGCTTCAGCCTTATCTATCTGTATAAAAAAAAACAAAAAACACACAGATGTAAGCAGGTTGAAGGGGTTTTAGGTTTACCTCTTTGCAGCTTTCAATACATGCTTGCAGTTAATACATTTTGAGCTCTGTAAGGTCCTTACCCAAATGTGGAACCAGATGCATTCAAATAGTTTGACACCTGAGATATCCAAACCAGCCCTACGGTCCTCAGCCTAAGAGACTTCCAAGAAGACTTAGGGGGCAACTTCAAAGAAGCTGTTAGCATCGAGAAATTGTGTCAAAAACCTCCAAGTGCTGCTGCTGGGATTGGTTCCTAACCCTGGAGCAGTGACCCAAACTCTCAGGCCCCAGGCTTCACCTGCTTCACACTTTGGTGTGAGCTCTGTGCCCTGCAGTGGGGGCAGTCCTGGCCTGTGATGGCACAGCTGTTTTCAAGTCTGACTTCAAAACAAGCATTAGAGGGCATAAAATTATACAAAATTAAGCTTATTATTTCCATAAATTGCCCTTATGTCAAAAATTTTCCAGGCATCTTCATCTTTTATTCTTTTACTAATGATGAGGCAGTTTCCTGTACTTACAAACATAAAGCAAATTAAAATGCCCTCATTTTCATACTGACTTCCACTACCTTTTATTTGCATTCTCACATACCTCTTACCCCAATTTAAAAACAAAAAAATGTCATTAAGAAAACCCAAAATGCAATGCTTTTTTATGTATCAGGCGCTGCCTGATTATATTTAATAATATATTATTAAATATAATAAAAAGAGTAACTTTTTCAAAACAGATTCACACATTTGCCCCTTAGAAGCAGGCATAACCTGCTCCCCAAAATTGTAACATTCATTTGCACAGAACACTGGTAGCTACACAATTCTGTAACTGGGACCTAAACCAGGAGAACCTGATATCTACACTAATGTCTGCTAGCATGTTCTTTAAAAAGTCTTCTGTGGCAGTGGTGGTAGCCTAGTTATTTACAGGTATTTTATGTCTATATCATAATAAGCTTTGCCATATGTAGATAAATATGTTTATTCATTTACTCTCATCTAAATAGTCAAAAGATACATATGAAAGATTTACACATCAATTTAAAGTGCCCTTTGAACTTCCCCACCAATACAGGATTGACTCTGCAATAGCAAATATTGTAAACTGAGCTGCTCTTGGGCAGAGATGCTCTGAACCATTTTGTCAAAAAATATACAAAATTTAAGAGTCAGCTTAAAAATACCTAAATATTGAAACAGGTAGGTAACGTTAGTTTCTTTGACTCCTCTTCCCCAGTCATCTCATAAGAACAGCTCTAATGAAATTTTACCAATTCCTTCAAGCTAACACTACATCAGAAGTATTTTAATAAGTATAAAAGAATCAGAAATTCAAATAAATACTGCCAAATCCAACAGCATAGTTTTGAT
Source organism: Fringilla coelebs (assembly GCF_963513975.1). Lineage (NCBI taxonomy): Eukaryota > Metazoa > Chordata > Aves > Passeriformes > Fringillidae > Fringilla > Fringilla coelebs. Next base: position 130,739,918 of record NC_140028.1, read on the forward strand.
GGATTCTCTGAACAGATGAGAGCTGGCACCAAAAAGAAACTCTGAGTTGTACATAAAAGACATTTTTTTCCTCATTTCTGTGAAGACTGAAAAAACTCAACTGGGTTCTTTGACTTCCTGCCCCAGCTGCAGGAGAGTCACTCACCACTCTGCTCCCAGCAGCAGGCAACAGACACTTGGTCATCCAAAGGACTGTCTTGTATCCCAAGGGCCAGTGCAAACAAACCAAACAAATCTAAATACACAGTAGACAAGCACAGAGACTGCAGAACTGGAAGGCCATTTCTAACACCACTGCACCATCACCCCAGGTTATAATGCAGTAATCAGCAAAAAATAACAGCGTTTGTAATCACAGTTTTGTGCATCCCAGTGCCATTTTTTTGCTTTCAATATTAGAATGAGAGGAGGGACCTCAGCCAACTTTTTTTTTTTTTTATCATCTGGATCTTAATGAAGTTTATGTCCCTGCTTGCTGTTAAATTACACAGATTAGTAACACATGAGTAAAATAAATACAATCCTTCACATCATTACATTTCAAATTACCACATCTGAGAGGGAAAGCACAAACAACATGCACTTGGCATGTATGGAACATTTGCTGCCCAGGTCTGAAGGCAGGACTTCTGTTCAAAAGCCTCTACTTCTTCAGCCAAAGAAATAATTTACTCAGCTGGCTGCCATTATGGGATTCTCAATGGGAGAAAGTACCTTCTAACACCGTATGAATACGGTGGCAATGAGATACAAGAACAAAGAATTATCCGGACTTACAGTTCATCAAATGCTTCTGAACCAGCGGCCCCAGCCAACCCTGCACAGAAACCAAGGATGCAAAGGTATGGACATACACAGACTGCAAGCCTCCACATTTCCACCCTGACATTTAGACTCTCCCAACTAGGTATCTTAACCACAAGTCTATCAAATGCCCACCAATGTGACTGACCTGTGCAGTTATGGGAGAAAGGATGCTTCACTTCACCTCATCTGGAGCACATCCCCTTCATCCCAGCGCCGCTTCGGTCAGGCACCGGTTTGCAGCTGGGTACAATCATAATGTGCTCCTATCAGGTGCTTAATAAATATCCAAATCCTACTGCTAACATCATTTTATTAGTTAATCAATCAAGCCTAAATGTTCCCAAGTTCGAAACCAGCAGCTGCTGCGGGTTGACACAGATCCAGCGATGAGCAGTTTGTTCAGGATTACCTACCCAATTCACCTCCACATCTGAGGATGCTCATGGTGCTATGCAGCAAGGGTCTCAGCACCATTTTTCTCCACCAATTAATTAGCTCATCAACTGAAGACAGCTCAGGGGGCATGGGATTGAAAATCTACCATCAACATAAACTGTTTTTCCTAGCAATCGCTGGTGAAGACAATAAATAGCCTTGCCAAAACTCAGTGTGTTTCCCAATGCTACTTGAATACATCACCCTCCAAATAGGAATGAGAAGCAGATCATTTTATTAGCTCGATCTAGATGGGGCAACACTTGTATACAACCCCACATCCTACAACCCACACCACAGACTTGGACAGACATCAAATATTGGGGTTTTTTGAAAGAGAGCCTTTTTGATTCTACTTCCCTCCATAACATAGCATCAATATTTCTTTAGTCTTTAAATAAGGCACTGATTTGGTACATTATGTGCTTGAAAGACACACAACACCACCATCACAAAATCACCTTTTCCAAAGAAACTTTTCATACAGCAACACCAGCTCCATTTTGCTCAATCCTTGCAAGCAATTCAAAGGCAATTGCTTTGGACAGCAGAGCAGCAACCTCTGGCATGACTCCCACCAGCTGCCTCCATTCACATGTAAACCACAAAGGTTGGAGGATATTTTTCCTCACAGACTAGTCCGTGAATGGTATGACATGATTCAGAAAGGAAAAACCCAAAGAGACATGCTATTAAAAGCCTCTCCACACATTCCCAACTAATAACTCAGTTTCCAAGTCTTTCCTTGTGTTCTCCATCATTTCTCTCTCCTGATTCTCTTACTCTGGTAACACTGCAAGGCTAGACACTTTTTTTTTTTTATTCCTCTTACTCTGCTTTCTGTCTTTTGTGCTGGAAAAGAGGCTTTGTCCCATTTGTTTTCCAGCATGCTGAGCACAGCTATAGGAGAATCTGCTTATTGCCTCAAAGTATTGCTCACTGGTGGGTGAAATAAATAACAGTGTCTTGCTCCTTCTCTTTCCCACACTTTATTCCTTAGCAATGCAAAACAGAGTCTTTACATCAAAAAAAAACCCCAAAAAAACCCCATTTCTTTTTTTTAGAGGGGTCTCAGTAATGTTACAAAACTGAAGGAAGTGACATTAAATATCTTAGATTTTCTCTGGCATGCTTCTACCACATAGAGTTTAGTTGTACAGTCTGCAGAACTACTTAGGCAGAAGTTTTACTTTCTGAGCATGCTGATTTCATTTCAGATGGCTGACATTCCCCAGAAGAGCCAGGGAAGAAAGAAAAAGAAATATCTTGGGACTTCCCACTTCCTCTCAGCAAGACCCTGTCCCAAACCTCCTGCCCTCAAAAATATGTAACCACTATATTCTGTGTACTTTCCAAAAGTGCTCCAATCTGCCTTCCCAGTTAAAAAAAAAAGGATATTTGTGCTTAAAGGGGAAGAAAGAGCAAGATCAAATTTTTCAAAAAACATCTTAAGTATCACTTTTAAATCACTATTTTATAACTATTTAATTCCTTTTCACTACTTGCCTTTGACATACAAATACAAATGCTATTGATGCAAGTGAAACAGAAAATTATATCCCTCTGCATTAAGGACTTTAATCTAAAAGACTTCAGAAAGCCAAATTAACTATCTTCCCTCATCAGATCTACCAGAGATAAGCTCTCAGGATCAGAACTAGTAGTAAATTACACTGTAAAGTGGCATTTTCTTACTCTCTTTTGCTTGAATCTCATGCCCCAAAATATAATGAAAGCAATTTCAATTTATATTGACAAAATTACCCGCTAAGAAAACACAGGCAGCATTGATGATCAAACTGCCAACAGAATTTATAGTACATGTTCATATACTGATTTACCCACAATAAGTTATTGAACTACTTCCTCACATCACAATTTGAAAACTAATGAACTTTTCCAGGTATTTGACTATGAAGAGGTTTTTCTCTAATACTGGACACAGAAACTGCCTGGAAGCCAAGAACACATGTGCCCCTCTCAACCTTTGTTTTGATCTTGAAAGGGATCAGATTTTCCTGCCCTGTTAGAAAATTCCACATGGGTTCAGATTTAATTTCTGAGGGGCAAGGCATCTTTTTTCCTCTCAGTATCCTTATGCACCCCAGCATTAATTCATTCAGATACCTTCTCACACCTGTACTATCTATGCACTATTGAACAAAGATGCCAACAAACCTGCAGAAACAACCCTGCTACAATGGCTAACTTTAGAACATAGATTTCTGATTATTCATGCATGTTTTGAAATTTGTTTAAATTCCCTTCTGGGCACAGTTTCTTCAAATACAGTCAACATTTATTTCTCATTAATTAATGGGAGCTATTTTTTACTTCAATATTATTTGAATAGTAAATGTTGAAATGCATGTGAAATGAGTTGCCTTACAAAGATACAGAAATTTCTGCTCTTCTTTTTAGTGCACTGAACAGAAATTTATTCTTGTCAACTGCAGCTTCCAAATGAGACAGGTCACAACATTAAAAAAATTGAAGGAGTAAATCACCATAGTAGATAGAGTGCTGACATTGTTATGCCACATTCAGAGCTTCATGTTAAAAACTTAATTCCTAGATCAAATAATATTTTTAAGTATTTAATTACTTTTCAACATAATTTTTTCTATTATTTTTCTACTTACAGAACCTTTCCAAACTTCCTTGGCTTTTCACACTTTTTACCTTGGGGATGGTAAAATTCTGATTCACTTCATCTGAAAGCTTTATTTTCAAGAAACAGATGATATTTCAGTAGACTCCATCAGATCTAGGTTCTGTTTTAATTACTTGATCTTCTTGTATTTCAGTTAATTGTCTGAGATGGAGAGCAGTCCATCTTTCCAAATGCCTCTCCAAATTTCTGTTTGCCACTATGATCACCTAGCTGACCCCTCTAACGCAGCTTGTAGATCCTGATCCTTCCACTGGTATCTGAAGCCATCTGTGGCCTTTCCCATTTTCTTTCCAGCATTGCCACTGACAAAAGATGGGGTATACCCACTTCCAATTTTCCTTTCCTTTCCTTTCCTTTCCTTTCCTTTCCTTTCCTTTCCTTTCCTTTCCTTTCCTTTCCTTTCCTTTCCTTTCCTTTCCTTTCCTTTCCTTTCCTTTCCTTTCCTTTCCTTTCCTTTCCTTTCCTTTCCTTTCCTTTCCCCTTTCCCCTTTCCCCTTTCCCCTTTCCCCTTTCCCCTTTCCCCTTTCCCCTTTCCCCTTTCCCCTTTCCCCTTTCCCCTTTCCCCTTTCCCCTTTCCCCTTTCCCCTTTTCCCTTTTCCCTTTTCCCTTTTCCCTTTTCCCTTTTCCCTTTTCCCTTTTCCCTTTTCCCTTTCCCTTTCCCTTTCCCTTTCCCTTCCAGATGTTTCTAAACAATATGCTCTCGTTTCCCCTTTATGGCACTCTCCATATCAATGGCTGTGTGCCTGTTCTTTAGGCAGCCTCTGTAGAATGGAAGTTATTCAGCACATCAGAATCTGCTGGGAAAGCAGGCAGACATGAGAGTGAGACATGAGATGCCTTTACGCCAGAAGGCATGAATGGATCAACTGTTTCTTTTTTGATCTGTAAACAGCTACAGAGGTCCTGGACAATGTGTCTTTGCTAGACAAATGAAAGGAAACTAGGATGCTGTTCCTGACGGTTTCAGTGCCCTGAGACCTTTCCTCCAGACTGTCCTCTCCCAGCGAGGAAATCCCACAAAGACGTGAAGTAAAATACCACATACCATTCATGCTAACAAAACCAGATTAACAAAGATAAGATCCAGCAAACTTCCAAGTCACATCATGAAACACAATCCAGAGGTGTGATCTTACATGACTTTTTATATCCAGAGGATATGAAAAAATCTTACGCACATCTGTCATGACATCAGTGTACTCCTTTCCTTTTAAGTTTAATATAAAATGTATTAAGAAACAGCAGTCATTATCAGAGGTTTTCTGGTGCCACCAGACAGTTCAGTGCCATTTGGTATCATTATTCACTTAACAGAAACAGCAGAAAACATTTCTTTCATAAACCCCAGCCGTTCTGGGAAACAGGGTGCCCTCAGAGCCATCAGAGCAGGAGCTCCAGCCCCCAGAGCACTGCAGAGCCCAGGAGAATGCCCTTCCAAAGCATTTAAGTGCTGCTGTTTGTAGCAACCTGAACTGAGCAGCAAGGTAAGGCGTGCTGCCCTGCTGCCTGGAGCTGGTTCTCCTCACAGCAGCTCACCTGGTGTTGGTATTCATGACCAAAGCAGAACAGGTAACACAGCAATGCTTCTGCTGCTGCTGGTGCTTGCACAGACTCCAGACCTCCTCTGCCTCTCACACTGTCCCCATGATGTAGGCTGAGGGTGGGCAAGGACACAGCTGGGGCAGCTGGCCCCCAGTGACCAAAGGGATATTCTGTGACACATCACACGATGAAAAGCCAAAAACCTGGGGGATTGAACTTTCCAAGGTGGCTGCTGCTCAGAGACTGGTTGGGATCACTCTGCCTGTGGGAGGTGATGAGTGGCTGCCTTTGTATCACTTGTGGGTTTTCTTCACTTATTAAATAGTCTTTATCTCAACTCACAAGGTTTTCTTGCTTTTACTCTTCCAATTCTTGTCCCACTGCAAGGAGCAGGAGAAGAAGGATGGGAGGGAAGGGATAGTAGGTGCTCAGTTGCTTTCTGAGTTAAGCCCACCATATAAGGTCTTGACTAAAAAGCTCTAACGTGAAATATTTGTGAAATGTGAAGTTATCATGCTGCTTAAAATACATGTCTGTTACAGACTTAAACACTCATCACTTGCTGAAATGAAATAGCAGAAGTATCATATTCACAAACTCTATGAAAACAAAGTATTTAATACAACAGCAAGCTCATGTGGGCATACTTAAGAATAAAAGAGATTCTGTATTGTAAAGTTCTTCCAGAATCCCCATCTTGCAGGCTTCAGAACGCTGGATTACCAAGAAACATCTCTGTGAATGGAAGCTGTTGTGCAGAGAACCTTTAGGAAGTGCTGCAGGTACTTTAAACACATTTTAGTGCTTAAAGAACCAGGGAGAAAACAGAGCAAGTCTCTTCCCAATAATACTGTAACTACAGTTTCTGTTATGTAAATATGGGCTACAACTGTAAGTTATAACTTTTCTGTGGAAAGAGGCTGCATGTCAGCAGAAGTGTACATCCTATTCTTTTTTTTTCTCACCTTTATTTTTGGAAGGGAAAAAATGTCATTATTAAGGAGAGAATATTGGCTAGTATTTTGGACTTCTGTATTTCCATGAATTCAGAGTAAAACTACAACTCCTCCAGCCTCCCTTGTTTTTTAGGTATTTTCTAAAATATTATTTTCTAAAATATTCAAATGGGAGACTAGACAAAACAACCTACTGAGGTTTCTTCTAACTGAAGTATTTTTTTTCAGATGAACTTTTTGTATGCCACTTTTCCACACAGAAGTGTTCTACTGCATATTTATGAACTCATGGAAAAGTTGAAGTTTAATGACAGGGCTGTCAGACCCCAAACAATGGAAGCACAAACTGCACCACCACTGCAAAACCTCTACAGAGTGAAAATATAATGAAAAAAAAATTGCTAATTTGACACAAGAGGTACTCTGAAGCATAAGTACCAACATAACAAAAGAGGAAATGAAACTGATTCCACAAAAATAGACATACAAAGCAGAAAAATGAAGCTGGCATACACAATAGCCTGTGGTATATTACTATGAGAGCTACAAGCAAGATAACTGAACTCTTATACACAAAAGATTTTGAAATACAGATGATGATAAGCACAACTTTAAAAACTATGTCAAAAGTTACACATAATCTTTATTAAATATAGAGCATTATCATGTATCAAGTCAATAAATAAAAAAAAAACAGAAAATTAGGCTGGTCAAAAATTTTCCACTTTTTTGCAAAAGCATAATGGTTTCTCTGGAAAGATGCCATTAAGAAAAGATTTTTCAGAACCAAAACTGGACCTAGCTGTCAACTCATCTCGGTAAAAGAGAATATTATCTGGTGATCACAAAATGCAGCTGGGCTGTGTGAGGTACATGCTGAAACACTACCAGTTTGTCTAGAGTGGGCTGGACCTTCTTTAAGAAGAGGAGAGTTGGCCTCTCATCCTGTTACAGACAAAAAGGGATCTGAAATCTCAGTACTTTGAAGAATAGATAAGATGTTTATTTCCCAGCTCAAAATTAAGGCCTGCTACACTTCTAAAAGGAGTAAAGGAGCCTTTACTCACAACTCTGCCCTGATGTTAAACAAAAGAGCACACATACACGAGGAAAATGCCCACAGAGATATCCAAACTTGCAGGAAACAGAATGCAAATAAATTAAAGCAACAAGTCCCTGTGGTCCCATTTGGAAATACTGCACAGGAAATCCAAGTGGTAAGGTGAAACTATTCCGACTAGGAATGCAAATAGAGGCTAAATAGAAAACAGTTTAGTTGTAAGCTATTTCAAAATATTTAAGAGTTCAAGAAGGCAGAAAGAAGACAACTTCATAATAAAACACTTGCTTTTCATTAGCATTTTTGTGGAGCTTGTAAAATCTCTAGAGAATGTGTTGTCTGAATATGAAGTCACATTTTGAATACTGTGTAAGTAATAAGACATCTTCCCCTCCCTAGAAAACACCCAGATCCTTCACTATAGTCCAGCTTTCCTTCACTGTTCTTCTCTTTACTCTCTCCAAGCTATTCTATGAGGGATTTGTCAGCAGCTCCAGCTCTTTTGTAAGAGACAACTCATTTCTGCAAAAATAATTATTGTCTTCTCTTTTCTTTATGCCAGGCATTTGAGTAAGATAAACCAGAAACTGTAAAAGATGAACCAATACAAAGCCAAGACTACACCTGGAGTTTTGCCAGCAGAAGTAGCATTGTTTAACAAAATTACCCCTAAGAAACATTACCACTGTGATTTTTATGTGCCCCTAGCTCCAAACACAAAAATGCCAATACTGGATGAAACCACTCAGCCAGAGTGCTTTCTCTGTCTCTCAACAGATAAGCTCTGTGGTTTCTCTTGAGGGAGAGCACATACCCTTCCAGTGAGAGTCACTCCAGATGTTTTCCATTTGTCCCCTCCTCCAACATGTGCTCTGCTGCCCCCAGACACGTTTCACTGTTCCACATCTCAGGGAAAAACTCCCCCCCAGCCCAAGCCCTGCCGAGGCTTTCCCCAGTCCTGAAGCCCCTTTTCTGCAGAAGGCAGAGACAGCAACACGAGGCAATGAGGTCAGTTCAGTGGAGCTCTCCACAGAAAACTTCCCTCTGTCTGCTTAGCTCTTTTTTTACTCAACTTGTCCTCATCACACATAGTTTTGGGTATCTGTCATAATTCTCCTTGGTGGTCTTTTCCACAATCCTACTGTATTTGCTTTCTCCTTACAACACAGCTGTCCCATAACTGCCCTGCTTGAGTTGTCCAGCTCGAGCAAAGCCTTTCCAAGAAGGATTCCAGAGGGCACCTTGAAAGATTTCAGAAGAGAGAGCAAAGAAAACAGTGACACCTCATGTAAAGGCATACAAAGGAAGAAACATCCTTGACTCCCTCTGTTATCACCTCCCCAAGTCCTTCAAAGTGTCAGTTTAAAATCAGAGAAGGAGCAGGGCAGCGTGTCTATCATCTGGAAAAGCTGAGAACACACTAGCAACATAGCTGCTAGCTTCCTCTCTCAAATCCCTCTGGTTAGCATGAGGGAAATCATTCATATCAAGTAAAGCTGGTAAAGTTTATACTAAATAACAAATAAAGACAGGATTCAATGAGCAAGACCCACCCTGCCTGACATGGATATCCATAGTTTGAATATATTGTGTAGAGACAGAAATTAATTTATTCTGTACTTGCATTCACATTTGGGTAAAACTGCTTTGTATAGCCTCAGAATAAATACCAAATTTCCCCTTATACTTGCAAGCAGATTTGTGTTTATTACCTTAAAAGATTGAAAGTCATTATGGATATTTCTAATATCCTTTGCTACTTCTTGAACATACACTTCCTTAAAACCAGCCAATTATTTTAAGTTATATATAGTCAAAGATAAATGCAGCCTAAGTTAGAAAACTCATTTTCTTAGAAGAAGCCTAAAGTAGAATTCATCTGTTCATATTAAAGCATAACATAAAAGGACTTAGTAGTGGGGGAGAAAAATGATGGGAGATACCTATGCACGCATCAAAGCTTCACTTTAATAACATAAGAGAAATAGGTATCAGGTTGAAGCAGCATTAAATAGAGACTTCATAAAGAAAACTTAAGAATGGAAGAATTTTGATTTTCTCTCCCCAATTTTCTGTAGCACACTTTTTTTCTTCCAAAAGAGCTAAACTCAACCTGTAAGACCAGATTATATACCTGCTGTGGCTGCAAGGGACAAAAAAATGTAGGACATGATTTGTAGATTGTCATGTTAATCACTTCTGCACTTCTTGTCAGCAATCAGTCAAGGCTGCTAACATTTACCTGAGCAATAACCATTGTTTTCAACAAGAAAAATTACCACCTCGTGCCCATTTTTCTTATTAAGTATCATTTCACAAATTAGGGCTTTGATTCTACGAGTATGCACATTTTTGACAAGTTTATGTGTTTCCCTGCAAGCCAGTGAATCTCTCAACACACAAAGCACAGAGCACTTCATGCTTTGCAAAAGCTTTACTAAGAATTTAGGAATCAGTAACTAATAATATGAATCCAACTGAGAAATGCATGGTAACCTACTTATTAAAAAGTACTTAAAACGCTGACCCCATCTAGGTTACCAGAACAGCAGGTTTTTGAAATGTGGTTTTATGATCAAATTCAAGAGATTCATCACTCTATCTGGAAAGGGAGAAAAATAACAGACACAACAGAAGATTAAAGAGGGATAACAGAAAACCTAGGGAATGATGAATTTGAGGACTCTAATATTTAGGCCCTGCCCATATCTTCCTAAGTGATAAAAACCAAAATATTAATCAATACTCATTTTGAAATCTAGAGTACACAATAAGTTTATAGCTCACATTAATTCTAGAGAGAGCTTTACGATGCTTTTAGTGGCACAGGACAATAATTAGAATTGTCAAAATGCACCTCAGCACGGGTGCTTTGTTCTCCATTTGTCTTGGTTGTTAACTTTGGCCATTAAGACCAAAAAAAAAGCAAAACCAAACAAACAGAAAAAAAAAATCTACTTTAATGATCACAATTCACTAAGCCATAGCTGATTTTTCATTATGAGTTTTGGGATTAATTTTTTAGTATTTTACACACTAATTAACTAGTTGGGGAGAAAACCATCTCCAGGGGACCATTAATTAATTACAGACATATTGTTTATTAATGCATATTTTTCTTTTCCAAAACTGTGCAGCAAGAGGGAACATAATTTACTCCCTTCTCTTATAAAGTTAAATTAATAATAAATCTGTTTTACTGCACTCTTAATTATAGCCCAGTTTTAAAGCATCCCCCACCTCGATCAAGCAGGACCCTAAGGGTACCATTAACCAGCATAACGAGCACAATCTTTTGAACTATTCTACTGAAGAAGTTTGGTGCTCAGGACAGAGCTTCATGCACCAGTTTGCAAGGTGCACGTCATCCTGCTATTACAAAACGACAGCAATTCCTAAAATGCAAGCTAATAAAAGGCAGTTCACCTCTTAAAGGGCAAACTGAAAAAAAGAGAAGGCTAAAATAGTGAAATATGTGATCATGCACTAGTCTTAGGCAGAAAAACAAAATAAAGGTATGCTACTCTTTCAAAAGTAGAGGTTGTTCAGCTGAGCTTGGTTGATGTTGACAGCAGCTTTATGCACAAGCAAAGAACTTACAGGTACAACACAGCCTTTCAAATTTGGAATACAGCCCTACCATCAGCAGACCCTTGCCTAGAAATCAAGCATTAGACCACAAAGTGTTAAAGCCAAAATTACAACTGGGAGTCCTGTTGACAGCTGGTACAATGCAATGAGTAATTCTGGCTAGACTCTGGTTCCCCAGCTTTTTTTTCCACAGGATATTTCTTAATGCTAATGCCAATTCCAGAACTGGAAACATTTCAGGAACAAGTCTATAAGCAGAGCAATTCACCATAAGAAGCACTTAAAGGCCACACTTCAGATCAAGAATTGAGAGGCTTTTGCTCCACACAACTCCATATAAAGTTAGAAACACATCTGAGGAAGAAGTAAATGTGAAAACCGAGGTACAGAAAGTGCACACAGCAGCAGTCAGTGTGATGGGATATTCCCCCTTTCCCTAGGTTTATGGAGGAAGAACTACATGTTGAAAAAAATATCTCCCTTCCCAGCCTACTGCCTAGACCCACTACTAACCAGAAAAAAGTTCTTCACTTTTCACTTCAGCCTTCCCAGTGTCCTTTACAAAGGGAATACTCAAGATGTGGTGCAGAATTCCCTTTATTCGACAAAACTTATTTTTGCTCTGATGCTTTTTGGCAGCAAATGTTTCTTCTTCCCAGATAAATCAATCTGGAGCCTCAAAATGACTGACTTTGCTACAAAGGGATAATTCCAGGCAAAAGATACTTTATTCCTGTTGGAAGCATGTGGTTCTTTTAAAGGTTCATAAATACAGGTGATTTCCATGGATAGGTTATTCCCTCAGAGCCTCTTGTTTTTGAAACTGACCTCATGGAAGAGCAGGCAGAAGAGAAGCTTAAATACACATCTTACTCATGTTAATAAAAACAAGCAGCACAAGAGTCCCCTTTTTTTGTAATTCCTCATGGAAACACTTGATAAGAAGTAAAACTACAGATTCCTGTAAGAAGAAAGAATTCAAACCTCAGCAATAAGCTCTGTGTTGCTTGCCCTGGAGTACCAAGTCTTGGGATTTGGGGAGGGAAAGAAACAGGACTATTCCAGGGGTGCCTTTGGCAGATGAGCAGTAGTTAGGAAGGAGTTTCTAAACATAAATATTTTATTACAGATGTTTCTAGAGAATCTTCACAATTATATTTCTTCTAAGCTTTAATAAATAAGTGGTTTGAAACAGTATCTCTTACAGCCTTTACAGTACTGGACCTCAGTTATTTGCAACGTCCCATATGGAATCACAGATGAAGCAAACCACTTCTCCTTACAGAAACAATTAGAGTATTATAGGTGATCACATACGGAAAACCTAACAATAAATAAATTGCATGTGACACAAGCACCACAAAAAGCTTCCAAAAATGCAGAAAGAAAGCAGCCTGCAAAAAAAGTTCCTGAGTCACAGAATGGTGGAGATTGGAAGGCTGCTCTGCGGGTCATCTGGTCCAACCCATCTGCTCAAGCAGGGCCACCTAAATCACAGTGCACAGGATGGGCAGGTTGTCCAGATGGCTCCTCCACAGATGGTGACTCCACAACCTTAATGGGAAATTTCTCTTTCTCCTAGGTCACTCTCACAGTAAAAATGTGTTTCCTGATGTTCAGAGGTTTTCAGTTCCCTGTCTCAGTTCATGCCCCTGGTCCTGTCATGTGGCACCACTGAGCAGAGCCTGACTTTGTCTTCTCTACATCCTCCCTTCACTGGTAAGATCCCCCACTGCTCCTTCTCTTCTCCAGGCTGAACAGTCCCAGTTCTCTTTGCTCCTCACAGGGGATGCTTCAGTCCTTCAATCACTTTAGTGTCTCTTCTTCATGTCTCTCTTGCCCTGAGGAGCCCAGAACTACCTGTGCAGCAGGTGTGGCCTCATCAGTGCTGTGTGGAAGGGAGGGAGCACCTCTCCTTACCTGCTGGCAGCACTCCTCCCAGTGCACCCAGGATACCAGCACCCACCTTCACAGCAAGGGCACGTTGCCAGCTCACTTTCAACTTCATGTCCACCAGGACCCCCAGGTTCCTTTCTGCAAAACTGGTCAGTTCCCATCATAATGGGTTTTAATAAACAGTGTGGTCTGAACTTGGAGACTGAGCCTCTTTCAGAACTCCAGGCAAAATTCCATCCTGTACCCAGCCGAAGGCCGTGGTGAGTGACACGGGATTCATTCTGGTGTTGTTGTCTCTCACACTGTGGCTCACACCATCAGTGACACACCATGAGTGCAAGTTACGTGGTCCTGAGGCAAAATGGGGATGTTGTGAATGACAGCAGTTTAATCCAATTTCTTCCTGATTAATTATCTATTTGAAATCTTGAAGAAGGCTGAGAAGCAAACTCAGATTGTAACTAATATATTCCAACTGAATAGCTCATATTCCATCTATGTTCTTTGGTGCAAGGAAAAATAATTACATTTTCAATTTCTCACCTTCCTCTCCAAGAGGCCTTCTCTCTGATTTTTCACAAGCAATAGAAACTGAACAAGGAAGATAGCCATGGCATTCTCCCAAAACTTAACAATAAAGGAAACCCAATTCACACAGGCTTCATAACTTTTTTGTTACTTTTGAAGAAACATTTTATTGAATATCATAGTTTTGTGTTGTTGAATATCATCATATAGTTTGAGCCTATTGTCTATGTCAATATAAAATGCATGACTAAGCATTCTCTCCACACCACTGAAAAAAATCTGCTCTTAAGACATAAAAAAAATATATGCAGTCTAACTCATAACTGCTTAGATACTGCAAACTTACATTCAAAGATAAAAAGGCCATTTTCTTACTGATTTGAACAAAAAAAAGTCCTGAAGTGCTACAGCATATCTTTTTCAAGGGCAAGCAAATTAGGGATTTCCCTTCATCTTCTCTGAGCTTCTGCCATGATTTGATGACGGCCAGACAAATCACATTTAAGTGAGCCATACCAGAGTAATAACTAACTAAACAAGTGGGGAAAAAAAACAACCACTCAAGTATTTCTCCAGATGCTGTCCTCTAGTTTCTGGAATTCTGTGCATCTCCAAGGTCATCAGGAGATGCCTCTAACAAACATCCTGTTTGTATCTGGTTCCTTTCTGTGCATGAAAAGCTAAAATAAATCATCACTGGTTTTTTTCTTTATTTTTTTAAACAAAAAAAACTTTTTTCCCTCCAAACCAAGCAAACCTGCAGTCATGAAAGACTTCCCACATCTGAACAAGCCAGGACACAGTAAGAATGACAATGAATTTGACAAACGCAACTGGCACCATTCTTTGCATGGATAAGCTAAAAAACCTTTTTCTGAGCAAGCATGGATTGCTATTTTTTAACTATAAAACTGCACCAGTAATTGGCATGGACAAAGGAGAGCAGGTTGGAGATCATTTATTAAATCTGTCTGTTTAGAAGGCCAATAAATAAATGAGAGCTACTGACCCACACTTTGCGCGGCTTCTGGCAGTGTCTGCCAGCGCCAGCAGCCTCCAGCAGCCCACAGGTGCTCCCTCCCTTCCCTGCCCACTCCCTGCAGCTGACTCAACATCTGGCAAGGACTTCAGAACATCCTGATCACCACGGACAAGGTGACAACACCAGCTTAAGGACAGGACAAACAGCATGAAGGTGTACAGTGAGTGTAGATAACTACACCGAGACTGAGCTATAAATGAAAAGAGGCACAAACAGGAAAGCAAAAAGAGGAAATCAAAGAAGCATATCTGTGCCTAGGTAACCAACAGCTAAGTGCACTGTGCTTGAACTGTGATGCAGCTTTTGTCACCATATTGGTTAAAAGGAAATAACTAAAATGAAACCAGAAATTGTTATAAGGGGATCACCAATTGCAAAAGATAAAGAAAACGATGGACATACCGATCCCATAGGAGGATGGGATAGATGTCAGCATAAGTAGTTTTCCAAAAAAAGAAAGCAAGATGAAACAAAACGACCAAAATTAATAGAATAACTTCCAAAAAAAGTAACAAGTGAAGATCTTGTTTCTCTGTCAGAAACAGAGACTGTTCCTCTGTAAGAAACAGATCGTGTTTCTCAGTCAGAAAGCAACAAAAACTGTAAATGGAGAGATAAAGATAAACATAATTAATGATTAAGCTCTCTACAAATTTCAACATGTTCTCCTTCTAACAACATAGAAAGGAAGAATTCTTCATCCAAAACAGTATTTAAGAAAAATAAACCAAAATATGCATCCTCTGTACTACTTCTTACAACATATTTGGCATAATGAAAAGTCTTCCAGATCTCAAAGCTGAAGGGCATATCTGACCTAACAGATCACTGCAAGTGACCTCAGAGAAATTCCTTCAGTGTTGAATTTTCAAGACAGACAACCGAAAACAAGTCCAAGAACAGCACGAAGCCACCTCCAGGTGCAGTTTCAGGATCACCGTGCCTGAGTCTCAATGTGTATCTCAGTGGAGAAAAAGGAAGGTAAAGATCCATTTTAAAAAATGGTGCTGAGTGGGATTGTGTACAATAATAATCCACTGACAATAAGAAGTTTACCCTCCCAAAAAGAAACAGGACAATGCCTCAAACACATATGTATGAAGAACACCTTTTTGTATACGTGAGCTATCAAAGAAGCTCATGTGCAAAGAAAAGCCCTGCCCAGTACATGGCAATAAGAAAAATTTTGTAAGCCACTGGATTTCCTGGGTTGGCATATCAGTGAATATTTTCCAAAGCAAGTAGTGCTTTTATTTCTCAGAACTTAAGAAGGTGAACACCTGGATTCCATCAAAAAACTTAATTCAAGTGAAGTAATAACCTCAGAGGGCCCAAAACGCAATCAATTCCAGTTATTACTTAGAATTGGTTATAATGCATTATGTGTTCTCTCAGCAGTCCTGCTTCCATCATTTATCATTGTTTTCAGCAGCATTCACACTTATTTTTACTTATTCAATTACTGCCAATATTTCATATTTAAATAACCTGTAATATTCAAGTTTGAATTTTTAAACCTGATAAGGAGAATTTCCATACCTGAAATGAACATAAGAAGCACTAGCAGGACTCTGACTCAACTGGCTTAGAAGTAGGAAAGTTTGCTGGAAGGGGAAAAAGATAAATTCCAGAATATACAGAAAAAGAGGTGTAAGGCAATAACAATTTCTTTAAGCCTTAATATCATCAAAATGACATTGTTTTGTGTACATAAAATCCATTTTGTTTAAGTAAGCCTGTAATCTCGTTTTTCTTATCCCTTCCAAATAATTAACAAGAGATGTCATTCGACTTAGAACTTTGATTACTGTGGATGAGATCCTGCAAATATATGGCTGTCAGCAATATTGTGACACAAAGCAGATGAGGCAGCATACATGCAGAATTTCTTGGGAAAGTTAAAATGTAGACTGATAATTTTCATTTAGATCCTTTCATGAGAAAAAGGTTTAGATATACTCATATGTCTGTTTGTAGTGGGACTTAGAAGAAAAAAGGAACAAAGGCAATAATGTCTAAGTACAAAGTAGATGGAAGAGGCAGACCTATCAAGGAAGTGACATGATTATTTTTTGCCTCACAATCGAAGATTTCCCACAAGGCCAAGAACAAGAAGGTATGGATCCCATCTATAGCATATTGTGCTTTGTTACTCTATTTAATCTATCAATAAATTACTATATCCTGTATGTCCCAAGAAAATAAACAGCAGGATTTACATGCAAGCATACTTGATCAAAATAATAATAGCTTACATTCAGAATCTACATTCCTGGAATGCATACTCCCTCTCGTCTGATGAGCAGAAACATCCCAAAATACACATGCACAAGTGAGAGAAGTAGGCCTGGAAATTCATCTTCATTTTGCAGTGTTTCTCTGATAGCTAAAACACTTGCCTGCAGATCACAACAGAGCTATATATGTCAGCATTTTGGCCAAATCCTCCCCAGCCACTGCTGCAGACATGGATTCAGACCAAGTTCTGCTCCTTCGCTTCGTCCATTTTCAAAGAAAAGTTAAGCAAAGGACAGACATATTATCTAGCCACAAGAACCCTTACTCCATCCAGTTTCTACAGAAAAAAAGGCAGAGAAAAGGGAGAGTAAGCAGGTTCACACTTGACTTACCCACTTTCTTATGTCATGAAAACACCACACACTTTCTAAAAGGTGATAGGATGCACTTCCACCAAACACAGCAGGCAGCAGAACACACAGCAGAGCACATCGATGGCTGAGGCAAAAATTCAAACCACTGCCACTCACAGATTTAAGGGATGTGCCAAGATAAAAGCTGTTCCTCAGCTACAACAGGGGGTTCTCAAACTTTCACCTCCTAAAGGCCAGGTCTATTCCCCAACATTAAGAAAAATTCCTGTACTGAATGGGTAGAGTCACTGCCAAGTAAATCTCAAAACGTTCCACATGGTCTCAGGTTTTACTTCAAAGCCTTGAAATTGGCAAAACAAAGCAGATATTTCATGGTCAGTTTTTCTTGCCACATTTTTCTGCCACTTCTCAGTTACTTACCAGCTTGCACTGTGGTCACCGAGATCTGTTTCTGAAGTGTCTCACACCTTCCAGAACCTGATTTATTTCCATGTGCAACGCAGCACAGGGAAGTGACAGGAATCCCTGATCACCATATAAATATTGGAAATTCTCTGAGACATTGTGCAAGGCTGCCCAAGAGTTGGGCATTTTTAAGCCACTAGAAGTTTCACAAACCAGGGGTTTTACAGAACAATGTCCCTTCTGTCCCACAGAGAGCACATCTGTCCCACAGCTGAGGCAGTAAGAAGCTTTAGCAGAATGGCAATATTTGCTCTCTTCCATTGATGCCCTTCGTCCTCAGACTCACCTGAAGCACAATTGCTAATAATATTACAAATCTAGAGAAAGCAATCTTTCCCTTAAAGCAGAAAAGAACAACTTTCTAAGACCTGAAATGCTGGCACTATTCTGCTACAGATGCACACACATTAGCATCACACACCAGTCCTAAGAGCTAAGACCAAATTTGGATTCATATTTTGTTGGAATGGCCTCAAAGAGATGCAGAGACCAGTAAATGTGTTGGGCAAGCTGATGTCTAAGCCATCTGCTGCTAGGGAACCACTGGACCAACACCAGATCCTCAGAAGTGGAGGAGAACAGTACTGGGGAAAAGAAGACATAGAATTAGCAGCTGTAGGAACACCAACCATCTCCTGGGAAATCTCTGTCATGTACAGGCTCAGGAGACAACATCATCCCCACCCATCTTCCCTCCCAAGGGTGGCAGTCTGCAAAGATCTTTATCAGACACACAAAGACCTTTCTAACCCAAGAGGGTGGTGGTCCTCCTGCATCAGATTACATTATCCAGCCTTTACCTCCTTCTTGTCACCAAAAAAATATTTGCCTGTGTCATGCATCAAGTAACACTTCAAAAGCAGCAGCTTCCAATACTGAGTTGTCTTCTGCCTGGAATTATGTTTCCTCTCATTTGTTCTGTGACAATCCATCTGAACAAACACATTTTTCCGGACACTTGAACCACTTTTGGACACATTTGGCAAAGTAACCTAACTACCAGATGAAGTTTTTCTGAACCAGTTCCCCAGTATTATTTAGAAAATGCTTTGACACCTATATTTCTGGCATTTTTTTCCAAATTCAATTTTAAGGGGTTTTTATCTTTCTGTCATACATGCACTTCTCTCTCAAGCTGCTAACTAAAAATAAAATAGTAAAAACATGCAGAAGTTATTTAGTGTATTATGTGCCACCTGCATTATGGCATTCAAATGCCTCTTGTTCATGCTTTACAAAGCTTTACTTTTTTCCAACTACACCCTTTCCTTCAACTGTTCAAAGTCAAAATAATAAAATAATCTCTGTGCAAAAATTCTGGTTCAGAGATGGGTGTCCTTTAAACCACGACATTTTTCATGCCAACATCCTACAGAGGGAGTAGCCTTTTTATTTGGGGTGAGAGAGACTGTGAGAGCAAGTACATTACAGAATCAAGAAGTAACTTGGCAGAACTCCCTCCCCTTTCACACACTTCCACTTCAAACACACAGAAGTTGTTCCATGAGTGAAATAAATGAAATTCGGCTTCCTCAGAGTTGGAGAGTCTTCATGTAGTAAGTAGTAGATGAGTATTAAGGATTTTGCTGATGTCAGAGTATTCATAACACCTCCAACTGCATTCTCACATGCTCACAAGAACTTGCATTTCAGCTTTTCCATCAGAGGAGATTCTTATCTCTACCCCTCAGCCAGCTCACATGCTTTTCCAGCAAGCATCCAGGCATCTAGTGTCAGCCAGCTTCAAAGTTACTGGGTGAAGTCAGTCTGCATTACACATGCAGCAGGCACAATCACAGTACCCCAATTTCCTAAGAAAGATGGCCCTAAAACAGCCTTAAAGAGGGCCTTTTACTGATGTCTTGATATCAGTAAAAATTAACATTAAAATACAGCTAAACAATAGCAATAAAACTCCCTATAAGAAGCATTAATCAACAAAACTCATGTTTATTTTGAGTCTGAAGATTATTTTCTTTTGATTTCTTTGTGACATTGATATTAATTTATTTAGTGTGCACACATATGACTGAAGGTCTTAAAACATGATTTGAGGGCTCAGAGAAACCAACAACAGAAGGACAGGAACCAACAGCTTGCGACTGCTGACAATAATTTAGAAATAAATCATAACAGCAAGCAGCTAACCAAAGGAGTAGGTTACCACCAGCCCTGAGATGAGTTTAGTCACAGCATCAACACTGGCTGTTATTTAAAAAAATATGCTACAATTCAGCCACTTGTTATTGGCCTTCATCACATTGCAATGAAAAATAAATTGGTTCCATCATTAGAAGGCGGAGTGGACCTCTTACACCAGTGGTCCAAATACATCAAAGCAATCCTTCTTAGTTGGAAATTATTAAACTTTGACAAACTACTGAAGCACAAACAAAATGTTCACTCAAGGAACACTTGTTTGTTTTTAGACTGCTTTTTTCATGTAGTGCTGCTCCTCAGAGGTGTTCATTTTCTATCATGATATTCAGTGTAGATAATCAGAGCTTCACCTAAAACAACAAAACAGATGCTAACTGTGCCAGAGCCTACACTCAGAGCGTGAAACTTGGGTTGCTTTGAAAAACAGGGCAGCTGCTTTGCAGGGGGAGGGTGGTTCACAGTTTGCCATTTTCAGAGAAGACATAAGGTACATTTAAGGACACAAGGAAAAGGTTCCTTACCCAAAAAACTTTGAAAACAGGCAAGAACAGCCCCCCTCCCCCATGATACTCCAGGACAGAGGAAACCAACCCACAAACCACTGAAAACACTGAGAACCTTCCCACTGATTTCAGCACGTCCTGACACTGTGTTTCAGTTCCCACAACGTGACCAGTATGACAAAAAGGAAGAGGCTAAAGGTAAAAAGGGAAAAAACAAAACCACACAATTACTGCTTTAAATGAAAGACGGTAGAAGAAGCGGTCTGTACCCACTCCTTTATTCATATGAGTCTCTGGAAGATGTCACAACATCTTAGGAAGGCGAGCAGGCTACCACTAAATCCATTAAATGGATTAATTCAGTGTTCTCTCCTGGACCAAAGCAAAGGCTGGCATCACTTACAGAAAACTGGGTTTTTTTTTAATTTAAAAATTAATCAAAGCAACACAAGAGCAGGTATTAAAAAGCGAGAAATCTTACACTACTCCTTCACACTCTTGTTGTGCTCTCACCTTATGGGTAGGACTAAACACAGCAATAAGATCCCTGAAACAATTCTACAAATAAAAGTATTTTCTAACACATAACTTAATCACAGGATTCACTGCTCATGATTCTTTTGGTCCTAATTTACTGGAGGGATTAATTTCATAACTGACAGGAAGCAATTGTGTGGTACACTTGCCTATCACGTCTGACATCTTCATTTTTAGTAGTTTCTCTTCAAAGACAGACAACTTCCTGCAGTGTTGTACATTTTTCAGCTACTGCAAGCAATTAAAGCAGGTAGAATTAAGAGCCACTGAAGTGCTCAATTTATTCTCCTCAGTTCCTGAGAGACAAACAAGTAAGCACCTCATGTGGCACCTACAATGCTCAGAATAAAGTGACACCCTATCCAGCTGCAAATGCAGACCTTGCAGCTTTAGATGGGTCATCTTCCTCTTCGTGCCACATTCTCTCCCCCATCAGAGTTCAGGTCCCTGCTGGCCAGCTTCTGCTCCTGGTGTTCTGGTCACAACTTGAAAGGCTAAAACACGAGTCCTCCACCTCTACCTGTCAAGGGCATAAAGTCCCTCTGCAAGTTCATTGCTCCCTGTTCAAGCACTGCTTCACAGGTCAGCCTCCCTTCAGGAAAGGGGAAACAGGCTGAGAAGAGATACACAGCATCTGTCAGCAACATAAAAGAGCATCTTTTCACTAACCATGCAAGGAGAATGTGCTGCCTATTAAATGAAATTTCTGTTTCCATAGTTGACTGTTCCATTTTTGTAGCAGGGGGTGCAAAGCTGACAGCTTTGGATAGCGTGGAAAACTACTTCCCTCTCTCTTCTATCCTCATCTGATATTCCCACTTACTGTCACCTTAACTTTCTTCAAAACTGTTTCCCTGTTACAGCAACACTACATACACAAGCCAGAAGACTAGACTGCTTTTTTTAATACCAAATGGTCTTAGTAGTGTTTTTCAGGATGGCCTCCTAAGACCAGTATGTGCACCCACTCCTCTGCTCACAGATTCTGTCTTCCTCAGAATTAGGTGTTATTAAATCAGGTACATTATTGTTACCAACGTCTGTTTCATCTTCTGATTTGCAGGATGTTTGAAAAGAAAGGAATTAAGTGGTACCTGGTACAGCTCATTCTCTGATTCACACTTTAGGCTAGAAAATCACCAAGAACTGTGTAGAATTTGAAGAGATAATAAGGACAACATAAAATCTCAACACACTTTTCTTTCTTCTAAGAAATGACACCTAAAACTATGGAACCAGTTGATGCTAATGTCATATCAAGCTCTTCAATATTTACAGGAAATGGAAGAAAATTCTTTTGTGTACCCTTCCCACTAGATGTCCCTTACTGCCTCTGCAGTAGCTCATTGCAACAATCTGTCAGATTCCATTAAAAACATATTTGAAAGATTATTTCTCCCCCAACCCCCTTGAATTTAAACAAAAATTTGCACAAGTTGTCTCCTCTTAAAGCAGAAAACAAGGTTTAAAGAAAATAAATGCAACCTGCAGATAAACAATCCTGGGGAAGGGAAAGGGACAGAAGAACTGCCATCTTCATACGACAGTGCTTTTCAATAGATACTTCTAAATTCTGAGTCAAATTTAATACAAGGTATTACTACTTACTGAGCAAGCTATAGCACAGATATACCACTGCAGCCTTCAGAAGAAAATACTGAACAGAACCAGACCAGATTTGTAAAACAAGAATTCAGAGTTTACTAAGCACGTATCTGTACGTATTTGCACTTTTTAACTTTTAGGGTGGAATCAAGTTCCATGAGAGTTCAAAAGAAATAAAATAGTCAGGACCAAATAGTCAGGACCACTGCACAATGCAACAGAGTTCCCGAAAAGAAAGCCCAACGCCACGACCTTCACTGCAGAACTGAGAGGGGTCAAGGCAACTTACAGCTTTTGCAATGCATGTCAGAAAATCATGAAATATTTATATGGTTACTGCTGTATTTGAGCATCAGTGTGATCTGTTTAGAAAGAGATGGAGTCTGATTTGATCCAGAATCCAGGACATTACATCATCATTTATTTATTCTAGAATCTGGCATTACACAACAGCTATCTCGCTCCATTCAGCCAAGAATTTAAGCTTACAGCAGGCAAGGAAGAAGAAATGCCAGAAGCACAACATCAACACATGAAAATACTTCCATTTGCTTCCAGCTATGGTGGCAGTACAAGGCAAGCACTGAGTGCAACATGACCAGTCATCACAGCTAGGCCTACACCTCTTCCTGCTAAACTTGCTCTGTGGGATGACTTGCACTGACCTGGAACTCTCAAGCACAAATCATGAGCAGCATATTTTACAAGTTAACTTGCCAATCACATCACAGACAGGTCAAGACCCCAAACTGATTAGACTGAATCATCAAGAATCACCCTTACCAATAGATTAGATGTTGGTTTTGTGCTGTTGGGTTGGGTTTCTTTTTAATTTAATAATAAGCATCTCTCTCAGTTTACATATTCAGCAAGAAGCCAGCGCAGCAGCACTTTACATAAGGTATTCTCTTAGGAGGGATGTTTTTTCCCTGCCTGTTACAGTACAGGCCTACAGTTACAGGAATTATCATGGGCAAAGTTCTATAAAGCATTTTTCCTGCATGCAACATTTCTCAGCACTGAACAGTTTTAAATGGTCACTTTTCTTAAAACATCCAGCTGTAAAACATTCCAAAAAAACCCCTAAGTGTTCCATGCACACCCTTTGACTAAGACATTGTTCTGGTAGTTATTCAGAAAATTAAAATATATTTGCGCAATATGCACGTATTAATTCACGTGTCCATCATAACACTGCTATCTGTGGGTTTCTTCTAGCATCAGTGAGACATATTAAAGGCATACCTGGACTATGTAAGATATAAAGACATTTAACCTACCTCATCAAAGCTGCTATCTTCCTTCTTCAAGGCTTTAAAATAAAAAGAAAAAACAAGTTATTATCTGTACTGCATTTCAATAAAACAAACCACTAGAAAATAAAATAAAATAAAAAAACAAACCAGGGCATTATTTTCCTATTATAATAGGAAAGAACAGGCTGGCGTGAATAACAATTTTATACTCAAAAACTGAATCTGTAAATGGAATGTAGAACAGCACGGAGAGTTTCTAAGAAAGTAAATTTACATATTTATGAAAAAATCCTCTCAGGTTAAAGAAAATAAGAGTTTGTAAGGGTGGGTTTGGGTTTTTATTTTAATTCTTAGTGAGTGTGAAAACCCTTTATGGAGAGCTTGACTGAACTTCCAAAAGGAAAAGTATAACAAACACCTAACCATGCATTCAGTTTTTCAAGTACTAACTCTTTATAAAATAGTGTGCATTGTAACATGCCTTTTTCCTTTTTTTTTTTTAATTTTTAGTATGACTTGCACTAAAGCAGAAGAGATTTCTTTCTTACACTGTTAACAAGCAATTAATCAACAAACACAGGAGAGAAAAACAGTGCAGAAAATATGTGAACTGGTAAGAAAATGAAGACATTAATAGTTCTGCAGCTGTAGCAAAGATTAAGCTGATGGAAAGTTTTCCTTTAGCATACTGGATTTCTTTATTGAAATATGAAGAAAACGAATTTTTCCAAATCTGCACTGAACTGTGCCAGTCCAAAGGTACCAGACTGGTTCCTTTTCTCAGCAGACCCACGAGGGACTGCACTCTGTGTGCTGCACGCCGTGACCTGAAAGTGCTCTTTGTTTCCCTCTCTTGAAGAGCTAAAATTAGATAAACCATTGCATTGGTGATGGCACTGCTTCTTTTCAGCTTAAACCATGGAGGTTTTCAGTTTGAGGGAGGTCATCTGAACAGCCATGCAGCTCATGCAGTGCTGCACCAGAAGGGTCCCTCCTCATCATTTAAGCAGCATAATGTTTCTTAGCACTCCTGCATATTTCTGCAGGAGATAAATATTTAAGCACTTAGCATGGTTGAGGATCTAGACCCCAGATGCTCTTTTTCTCTTTTAGATGCTCCTTCTGCCTTCAAATCCCTAGTAATTTCTAAACATCTTTCCAATCTTGTCTTCAACAAGCAACAGCGTTACCAGCTTCAAAAACAAAAACAACCAGAAAAAAACCCCATCAAAACACACACAAAAAATAAAAAAACCTGAAAATCCCCCAAACCAACAAACAAACATAAAAAACCCCACAGCTGAAATAAAAACCAAATGAAATCAAATAATAAAATAAAAGCAAACAAAAAACCCACAAGAAACAAACGAAAACAAAACAAAAGCAATGCCAAAACTGTAGAAGCTGTATCAGAGGTGGTACAGAGTACCACCTGTGCAAATGGTGCTGCACCTCCAGAATCTCCACCATGGACAGCAAGGCACAAATCTCAGTCATCTTTGTACAGAAAAGCAGGGAATGTCCAGCCTTCCTTTGCTTTTAAACTCCCATTTCTTCAGGACATGAAGCATGGCTTCCCTCAAACCTTTGAAGATCACTGCTTTGCAGTCACTCATCTAGACCTCATGCTCAGTGATAAAAACAATGAAACAAACCCTGGTATTTTGCTGAGGAGATCTGAGGCACACATTGTACATTCTGATACTTCAATATATTTTTATGGTTTTGAAGGGTGATCAAAACATTTTCAGACTGCCAATCCCAAGTACTCAGAACTGTGAGTAAGGAAAGAGAAGGAAAGAGAGAGAAGGAAAGAGAGAGAAGGAAAGAGAGAGAAGGAAAGAGAGAGAAGGAAAGAGAGAGAAGGAAAGAGAGAGAAAGCCCCCAACCTGTGGAACACTTTAAGAACACACTTCGAATCTTCCCAATTACCATTCAGGTCACAATGACCTACAAGCTATAAATTAGTAAATGACACACCTTAAGAATCACAAAAAGAGTATGAGAGTTCTGGCCATCCATTTAATGAGATTCTGTTTAATAATAATATCAATCTCAACGAATTCACTACACAGCATCTCCCAAAGAAGACACCAAAGCAGCATATTTCATACAACAAACTATAATAAAAATACCTTTTTCTCCTTGATGCAATCTTTTCCTTTTTAAATTGTTAAAAAAAAAATCTGCTGAACTTAAGGAAAAAATAAACTGTTTACAAATGAAGTTCTCATTATCTCAGGTATGTGAGCTATGTGGATGTACATCAGAGGAGATTAGTGGAGATAACCTTTGTATCAGAGGAGCTAGTAACAAAGCACAAGGATGCTCAGAAAGGCCACAGATTGCTTTCAGCACACTGTGATAAATCTCAGCAATGTTTTTCCTCTCTGTCTTTCTTTCTTTCCTTTCCTCCTTTCTTCCTTTCCTCCTTCCTTTCTTTGTAATCTGGTGTTAGTTTTTGACTAAAGAAACTCATAAGAAAGCAAAAGTTAAATGGCATGAGCTGAAAGTGATCTCAAATGTGATTCTGGTGCTATATGAGTTTCAACAAATGCATAGCTAAGAACTCTTCAGCTCTTCACATAATTTAGAGATGAATAATGCTTTTATTAAATTATTCACTAATAATTTAATTACATAACTATCAAAGGGCAAAACTAAGAACCAAACCTAATAAAGGTTTAAATCCTAAATTAAACAGTGAGTCAACTGAATCTCTAAAAGTTGCTTAACATGCAGTTATGATGTGTTCACTTGTATGGTGAACACAGTCTGTAAGCAAGGAAATAAATTTTTTAAACTAATATGGATGTTCATATAAAAATGAATAGGCTGGCAGAAACTTATGAATGAAAATAATTATGTATTTTTTCCAGATTCTTAACAATAAAAGTTCTTAATGATAAGATAACTTTTAAGAGGGACACACCAGAAAATTTCTGCCAGGAGAAAGGGTACCTAAGCTACAAAGATAGCTCATTCCCTAGAGCTGGAAGCACACAATTTCTGCAGCAAAGAGCCACCCTGTAGCACCACAGACCACACACATTTCCCCAGCACACCACAGCACTGTATCATCCTCTGCCAGATTTGCACATAATGGAACAAAGTGAATGCTCAGGAAAAGGCTGACTGAGTGGGCAATTTTACACATCACAATTTTCAACTCAGCAAAAAAAAAAACTGTCAATATTAGGTGCTCTAAGAGTTACAGGACTGAACCCAGTTTTGTTTGATGAGCCAGATCTTCATCACCCTCTTCCAGGAAAGCCAGTGGATGCAAAGCATCAGTTCAGAGTAAAGAAAATGGGTCAAGCCTTCCTGAGGCTGCTGTTGGTACCCTTTGGGCCTCTGCTGTGCCCCAGGAATAACTACACTGTCTAGAGATGGTGGGGAAATAGCTTCCAATGTTACCTAACATACTTTAGTGCACTGTAAAAAAAATAATAAATTAATTGCAGCTACAGCTTCTCAAATTGAGAGGACTTCTTGGCAGGGAGAGGTGGGTCTGAAATGCAGTCTATTGAGCGTCAACCTGCAAGCTCTAACAAAAAAAGGCTCATTGCCAACGACAATCAAGATACATTTCCACCACTCTTATCCAAGAGGCCAACATAAACTTGGGTATCCAACTCTGGTACCAAAGTTTGGGGTCCTGCAGTATTGAGAGAATTGCATTAGGTAGACGGAATACTGCCAACACTGGGGGAAGGTGTAACAGTGCTTTATCATTTCCAGAATGATCATCAGATCTCTCCCACTGCAACACACGAAGGTTTGACTCACTGATTATTTGATTCAAACATCAGAGTACTCTCA
Source organism: Fringilla coelebs (assembly GCF_963513975.1). Classification (NCBI taxonomy): domain Eukaryota; kingdom Metazoa; phylum Chordata; class Aves; order Passeriformes; family Fringillidae; genus Fringilla; species Fringilla coelebs. The sequence goes on from NC_140028.1 coordinate 130,767,409, forward strand.
CATCATTTATATGACTATGCTCATAATACTATGCTGTGTACTTAAACCTGGAAAAACACAGACATGGAAGCAGAGCAGAAAAAGTTACTGTATCTCTGTTATATACTCTTTTATAGAATCACAGAATGGTTTGGATTGGAGGAGACCTTAAAGATCATTTCAACTCCCCTGTTATGAGCAGGGACAACTTCCATTAGACCAAGCTCAAAGCCCCATCCAGCCTGGCCTTTACCACTGTCAGGAATTTATTATATATGACAAATCACGACTGAACAGATGACTGAAAAAGTTACAAATTAAATACATATTTAATTTGTAATTTGCTAACCATAACAAGCCACCAGCACTTACAAAAAGAGCTTTAAAACCCAAATGCCAAATACCCAGAAAGTCTTTTTCCAATGAGGTTCTTATTTTCTCTCCTTCACTTCAATATAAGAGTTAAGTACAGCCCATGTTTTAACCAAGGATTTCCTGGTATGCAAGTTTAGAATTTCTTTGCTTGGGCTTATCTGTGGCTCTGGTATCAGGGAGTGGACTATCTTCAAACCTCACACAGATATATTAGAAGGATTTTTGCTCAAAGTGCAGCTACCAGAATGATGATCAATATATTTGAGCATCTGAAGATGGAACAAACTGGCTGGTAGCAGCTGTGTTTTAATCACAAAACAACCACCAGCAAACAAACAAACCAACCACATACCAGACCACACTCCTACACTTCTGCACACATACACACAGAACCAGAGGAGCTTTCAGACATAAATATCCGTGTGTCTAAAACCAGGCCAGAGCTCCCAAGGAAACTAAGAGCTTGTTTAATTTGTGCAAAATGACAAGAAGAGATGATCACCCAACCGAGCCAAATAAAACATGCAGAAATTACCAGCCAGAGGGGCCCTGATCCCTAAAAGGCATTAACAGGACTGTCACTGTTACAACAAAGCAGCATCTTCATTCAAAACATTTTCTTTGTTAATGACTTCCACCATTAGTAAAACCCTTTCACAGCTCTGTGGAAGAGTGTTTCTCTGGGTTTATACATGCACAGAGACATATAACAGACCAAATACCTGCTTCATTTTTTTTCTTCTAATCAAAGTTAAATGTCTTTTACAAGTTTAAGGCTGATTATAGGTGAAGCTGTTTTCAAATGGGGACAGGAAGATTTTTAACAGTGACTTGAGACTTGCTTTACAACTGTAACTTTGCATTTCCCCTTGAAACTCTCTGGTTTACAAGTAAGATTAAGCTTTTCTCAGTCTTCTTCATCCTGGAGTAGGACAACAAAAATACCTGATCTCAAAGACAATCATCCTCTTAAAAGCTTGCAGTGCTTGAATGCATACACAGCACGTGAAAAATTGAAATGCTCAAGTGTGCCGGCACAGATCCTAGGTAGGGTTACTGGGGGAGAACCACAGGCCACAGCTCCTGGCTGGGCACAGGCACTTCACACCCTCTCCCTGGGACAGAGCAGCTCTGCAAGCTGACCCTGTCTGCCAGCCAGACCGGCTGTAAGGGAAGCCCTCCCAAATGCACAGTGCATGGTAAGGACTGTGCAAGGGCCCATACAGAAGGTCGGCAAGCACGGGGGGCTGCATCTGCTCTCGTGGGTTACAGCACTTGCTCCAGACGCTCTGTCCCAACTCGGGGATACTTCACACCTCCTCTGAGGTACCTCCTCAGCTGCGTGTTGATGGTGTCAGTGGGAATTAATGCTTTAAACAGTGAATTAAGCAACACAGTGTGCCAAAGACTGAGAGAAACACCAGTCCAAGCAGACCAGAACTCTCTGGCATTGTTCTCAATAACAAATTCAACTGCAAAATAAACTGGTGTCAAAACCAAACACGGTGTGAAGGCACCGGGAGGTAACGCACTTGGCAGTGGCATTCAGATGACGCTACCTCAGGATGCTTTATGTCAGTGACAGAGCGACAAGACTTCACAGCAGATGACAGATAGACTTCTTTTGTCTGGCCCTATTTGGGCCGCTATTACCTGCTTCAGCATCTCTAAAACAACTAAAACTAAAAACAACCTGCAGCCCGTACCAAAAATAAATAAGCAGACCTTCACCAAAATGAAAATAACCGACTGCTTTCTGTTGAGGTTTCTCTTCGGCAGTGGGGGCACGTGAGCCAACTCTCATTTACAGTTTGTTCCTCCCAGCCGATTTTGGGCTAACTCCATCACAGACCCATGCAGCACTGCTGGGGCTACCGGAGTTGTTTATTTCCCGAGCTTTCTTCCCGATAAACGTCTTTCGCGGACGGCGTCATCACGGGTGTTCCCAGCCTGGCAGCGCCGAGCCCACCGCCCCCCGCCGGGACCCCCGGGTGCCGGGCAGCGCCATCGGGGCCCGGGCCCGGGACTCACCTATTCGGCCGAAGCTCTCCGATAAAGTTCTCCGCAACTTTTTCATCCTGCTGATCTTCTCGGCGGACTGCGAGTCGATCATGTCACACATCGGGGGGCGCCCCCCCCGTCCCGCTGTCCGCCACCGCCGCTCCCCGGGCTCCGGGAGACACCGCCCCTCCGGCCCCGGGGCTCTCCCTCCCCGCGCCCCGAGAGCCGCCGGGCGCCGCGGGACGGTCCCGGTCCCGCCCGGCAAAGGAGCCCTACACCGCGGCTGCCGCTGCCGCTGCCGCTGCGCTCCGCGCCGCCCGGCTCATCGCCCCAGCCCCGTGCCCCGGCTGCCCGGCACGGCCAGACACGGCGGGCAGGGCGGGGGCCGCGGCAGCGCCACGGGCAGATGGAGCAGCGAAAGCGAAGTCCGGCCGGGGGCTGCGGGCGCCGGCGGCGGGAGAGAGGGCGTGAGGAAGGGAGGGAGGGTGCGCTGAGAGAAAGGAGGAGGAGGAGCCTGGGCGGGCCGGGGAGCCCCGGGGAGGAAGGGCGGCGGCGGCGGGGGCGTGAGGGGGGCAGGCGGGGAGCGCCGGGGCCGGGCCGAGGGATGCGCGCTGCCTGCGGCGCGGCGATCCCCGTCCGGAGCGCTCGGGCGGCGGCGCTGAGGGCGCTCGCGGTGGCGTTCGGCGGGGCGCGGAGACTCCGTGTCCGCCCGGGGCTGTCCGCGCCCCGCTGCCGCAGCGCGGTCTCCGGGGACGCGCCGCGGTACCCCCGGGGCGGCGGGGCCGGCGCTGGCCGAGGGTCCGGCGCTGGAAGGAGGCACCCGCAGGGCGGGCGGCGGGTGGGGAACGCCGCCCCCGCTGCTGCGGTGGGACACGGGGGAAAGGGCACCTCGCTCGCCGAGGGCGCCCGGCCCGTCCGGTTGGAACTTGGGGTCCTCTCCACGTGCGTGCCCAGGCACAGGTAATGTGCCTTAGCCTGCAACTTAATGAGGGGTGGGAGCTTTTGAGCTTGTTAACTCAATTGAAGCAACAGTACTGAAAAATAAATCAGTTTAACCCATCAAAATGGATGGATGTTCATGTCTAGTCTAAAGTATAAAGTAGGTACTTTTCCAGAGCAATATGTTAGGTAAGATTTTAGAGCCCAGGTCTTTGTGGCTCAATTCGTGTTTTAATGCATGTTATCTGGTTAAAATGAACTTGGGTTTTAATGAGGCCACCTAACACAATTTACTGGGATTAGACAGTGTCTAAGCTCAGTTTCAGGAGCACATTTGTCTAGACAAGTGTTTAGGTGAGTTGGGTTCAAGCCATCTGCATCTCTGTGCTCGGGACTGGGATTGAGCCTTTCTGTTACAATGCAGCGGGGGTGGAGAGTATGCAGCATCTTGAGGCAGAAATCTATTGCAATTCTCTGTTCTAATCTACTGTATGTAGAATATGTACCTCCTGTGGCATCCAAGATAATGGGAACTTGTCCTGCCATAAAGCAGTACAGCACCGCTGGTAAAATGTCTTGTGCATAACACCTGAATGTACAGACAGTTTGATAGAAAGGTTTTTGGAAGTGTGAATCCTCTTGACCATGCTAGCATCTATGAAATAGAAGCTAAAATGGCATTTTCAATGTTGGCTATGTCGTGTTATGGAAGGAAATTGAGAAACAGTGGAAACTGGAACCTTGCAGAGAACAGTGCAGGAAAAAGAAAGAGAAATAAAAATTAAAAAGAAACAGACAAAGGCACTAGAAGGAAAAAGGGAGGGAGAACACAAATGTTAAAGGATGTTTAACTAAATAATTTCAAGAAAATTACATTTAAGTCCTTAATAATGGCTGATGGTTTTATCTTTGTCTGAATCTGACATTACTACCCCTGTTCTTAGTGGAGAGGAAACTGCCATCATCATAAATAAAATATTCTGGTCCAGGAGCTGCAACTGAGTTTAACATCTGAGCACTTTGCATTTTCTGTGTCACAATTCACTCCAGGTAGCTCTGCTGTTTGGCTGAGACTTGTACTAACAGTGCTGTGATTCAGTCTGTGACTTGCTTTCAGCAATTAGGGATATCATTTCTGAGAGCTTCTTAGGAACCTGTAATTAACCATGCTTAATTGATAGATGCTGTCTTACCTAGTGAATTAGCCTAGATCCTAGCACCTAGTGAATTTGAAAAAAATATTCCCTTTTTCCCTCCCTATTTCTAAGTAAAATATCACTTTATCACTTGTGAAGGACGAGTCTCTGCCAGGCTACTGCAGTCTTTCTTTCACAGAAAAACAAGCTACCCCAAATTTCTGAGAAGCATCTGGCTTTGCAGCTGCTTGGGAATGATCTACAAGCATATGTCAGGGTCTTTTAAATCAATGAAAATTTTGCCTATATTAGACACCAGTGTGGTGCCAAGTGAGAGAAACCCAGGTTTTGTCTTCTGAAAATTGTGCAACCTCAGGATGCAGAGATGTTACGTAGACTTTTTCCACCAGAGGAAGGACAAGCTTCCAGCTGTGCACAGATTCTCCAACTGCACCCTGCAATTTGTGTCATTCTTCCCACTGTGGTCTTTATTCGGTAGAAATATTTCTGTGAAAGTCCTTCTTTGTTCTCTCCCCAACCCAAACCTCTTCTGTTTCCAAGGGCAGTAGTATTGAAAATTCATTGAATTCAGGAATGTGGAATCACTTTTGTACCTTTGATCAAGCTCATAAGCCAGTGGTTCTTATTTCTCGTCTCTGTATTTCCATCTCAGGAAACCAGTAAAGCAGAAACATGCAATTAGGAAACCACAGAGATAGCAGCTACTCTGATGATGATGTTTTGCTTCCTTGTAGGGACAGGATTTCGGTTGTGTTTTAAGTCTTTCAATTTGAGGCATGAAAAAATTACCATGAAAAACATGCAAAATTATATTGTTGTTTGCTGCCTTCTTCCACAAGCCTCTACCAAGTTAAAGCATGCTTGCCTTTAATGGGGCATCTGTTTTATAAAAAGCCAGGCACGGTATTTACAGCACCTTTTCTTACATCAACTCTCCAAATAAACACCCTAAACAAAAACTGCTTGCAGTTACTTTGTGACCCAAGCATCTCCTTTCCTGGCTTTGGTAAGAATTCACTACAAATCCTGGCCTCTGCTGCTGACACTGAGTCATGCTGAATCACTCTGCAAATGTAAGTATTATCAAGTGCAGGAAAAATAGTTGCCAAGATATCACTTGCAAGTTGGACAGGGGGAAACATTCACCTCAGTGTATCATGCAAGCCAGGAGCCTCACGGTTTCAGTGTTTCACACTGAGGTGTGGGTTATTTTCGAAGAAGGGGAGAGAGCAGGGCTGGCAGTTTGCTCATTATTGTGTGAAGGAACATATTGTTTGGAGCTACAAGCAGCCTGGTCACGGGCCTGGAGCACAGGGTGTGCCAGCAGAGCGGTCTCCCCGCCGCAGATGGAGCAGCCACGGCTGCACTATTCATTACTTGCAGGGTAAGATGAAACGACAGAAAAATAACTCTGTGATGCGTGGTGCAGATGGTGGCTCGGGGTGTCACACAGATCTGTGCTCTCTCCAGGTCTCAGGGCACTTGCTGTTGATTTTATGGGGCAATTTTATGTGGCCAGAGCTCTCTCTAAACCCCAGTGTTAATCGTGTGCCCTGCACCCCAGACCCTGTAACACTTCTTCGGGGCTCTTGAAAGGCAGTGTACTTGAGTTACATTCCTGGACCAAGTGCCTGAATTTCAGAAATCTTCAGAGCACATAAACAAGCAGCGTGTGTTTGTGGAAGAGGTAGTTAATGCCATTGACTTGGAATTATGTGGGCAGAGTAAGACCTTGCATGAAGTGGTCTGCTGGAGGAAAGCAGTAAAGCTCTCTAGGGAGATGAAATAGTCAGTCTAACTTCTCTGGGGAGAGCACTGTCTTGTCAGGCCTTCTGCTGCCAGTATAAAGTAGATTTTCATAAATCTCCCTGGCTGGAGACATTCTGCATTAGGCCAGTCTGCTCACCTTGAAAAGATCCCTCTGCTGCAGTGTCTGGGACCTGAGTGCTTGGAGCTGTGTTGCTTGTTAACACACAGCAATCCTTTCGTGACCCTCCAGTGATGAAGATGGATGTACAGTCACATAACACACCCCCTCCTCTTCCCCCCTCCCCCAGTCTCACTTTCACTTGTCCTCTAATAGTACTCAGTCCAAGATGACTATTATCTGAAGAGAAAGCCAGGCTCTGCTAACACAAATGGTGTCGTATCCTTAGGGACATGACCTTTAAGCTCTGCTAGCAAAATGCATTAGTGACAAAAATTAAACTTTGGCAATAGCAGAACAGTACGTGTGCAATCTGCATCCACATCACAACTTGTTCCCACAAAAAGTTCTCAAAGCTGATATATTTTACGTTGCTTTATTGGTGATTGTCATTAAACCCCAGTTTTTATGGAAATTTTCCCCGTGTTGATATTCCATGCATCCCTGGTTAACGGAGGGCACGCAGGCCCAGGTATTGCCTCTCCAGCCTGGCTGCTATTGCCAAAGCCTGCTCTGTGGGGTAAGAAGGGATGAGTTAAGGTTTACACACATGGTTCCAAAGGCACAACAGGATGAAAGTGCTTTTCCTGCTGCCTTATATCCAGCTGCTGGTTAGAGGTGACCTGCTGAGCCATCCATGGTTTTACACCTCTGGTACCCCCTCGTGGTCACTTTATTTCATGTATTAACATATGGGGTCACTTGTTTTCTATTTCATTTTTATTTTACACCATCACATCAGGGGTTAAATGGCTGCAAGTGAAACACAACATCTTTACCCTTGATGCTTGTAGCTCCTGTCTCTGTTAGGCAGCTTCCTTGTGGTGTTTGTGAGCAGTTAATTTCCCAGGAAGGTACGGATTCTTTTTGGCTTGGCCATCACACAAAGTTGTGGGTTAACCCCCCCTAGGCAGCTGAGCACTGCACACCCACAGAACAGAAAAGTAAGGGCAAACACAAGAAAACTCATGGGTGGATAATTTTATAAGCAAAGAAGTGGAATAAAAAAGAGCACAAAAGATAAGTGATGCAAAGACAATCCCTCGCCACCTCCCCCAGGCAGAATGATGCCCAGCCTGTCCCTGAGGCAAAAGACAACTGACCTACCTAAACTGCATTCCTCTGCACTGCATTGCTGAACATATTGTTATATGGCATGGAATATTGCTTTGGACTGTTTGAGTTGTATCTGCTTGTATCCTCTCCCCACCTCTTGTGCACCTCTGATCCATTCACTGGTTGGGTAGAAGGAGGAACAGAGGCAGCCTTGATGCTGTGCCCAGCAATAAAAAGAGTCTATATAGCAGCATTGTTTTGGTCACAAATCCAAAACACAGCATCGTATGAGCTGCCATGAAGAGAATTAACTCCATCCCAGCCAGACCTAGTACACACAGATGTAGGAAAATGCCACTGAGGATACAATGTGCAGGAAAAAAAAAAAAAACCATGAATGACAATGTATCAGAAACCTACATGCTTCAAACTAACAAAGTAGCATTATTATTATGAGCTGAAATATTTTACAATATACGCTTCTGTATAAATGGTGTAATCTCAGAGATTCTGCTGGGCAAGTATAGGTATGCTAGGTTTGCAGGAATGGGCTGAGATGCTGAGATGCTTTCCATCCACCTGGCTACCTAGCAGCATAGCATTGATACTGAATGCTGTTCCTGTGAAATAAGCAGAAACACCTTTTAGTGAGCTCATTTTCTTATGCTATCTTGATAAAAGTCTAGTAAAAGGGGAAGTGGGATTTAATATGCAATGGCCCAAACCACTGATTTTTGATATGAATGTTTTGAAGTCACCTAAATATTCAGCAAATACTCATAAAGAAAATGATGCAAAATGAAACAGCAGGAGGGCTGAGGTTGATCCACTTAGATGCACTAAAAAAGCATGTGTGCATCATGCCATTCTATCACAAACATTGAATAAAGGGTGTTTACTGTAACAGTACAAGTTTTATTCTCAGCAAAATCTCATCAGCACTGTAGCATTATTTGTGCAACTCAGAGGTCTGTGCCTCTACACATAGAAAGCTCAACTGATTTGGGCTGGGAAAACATGATAACTGGCATACACAGCCTGGGGAAATTTCTCATGGACAAGGGTCCTCTTGTAGGTAACCCATGATTTTGAAACACATGGGCACACACAGCCTATGTTGATTCTAGGTGTGAATAGTTAAGTACTACATGCAAAATTAAAGACCCATATACTGATATCTCTTGGAAACAAGCTTGAAATATTAACTCTACTTTATTTCTAAGATATCCCAACTTTCTCTTTCTCTGCTATTTTTTCCCCATTTCTTAACTAGTATAATCATTTATAATGACTATTAACGAAGGATGCTATAGGAGCAGCTGAACTCCATTTACTCATATTTCTCTGTACCCTTTTGGACTGCTTGAATCTGTAGGACAGAGCATAATGGGAATGCTATCTCCCTGTGGAGAGAGAAACTCTCCCTCAAAAATAATACAAAATATTTGCAAGTATTATACATGAAAGGCTTCTTTGTCAAAATGGAGATCTGCCCTCTTAACATGAAAATCTGGATGGACTTCAGGCATGCAGGAAAACACTGCTTGTTCTTTCTGCTCAGTTCTATCCCAAAATCAGCACCTAAGGCATTTAAAAACAGTCCAGCCCACATGGCAGTCTGCTGAGGGAAGGTTTCAGAACCTGCATCTTACAGTTTTATTTAGTTCCTATCACTGTGGTAACAAACTAGTGCACAAATTAAGTGCCACAAATTCACAACTGAATACTGTCCTTCACTTCCAGCTTGCAGTATCGTTGGTCATCACAAAGTCAGCACAAATGAGTGCTACTGATCTCTCAGTCCAGGTCTTTCCAGTGCAGTAGCAGTAAAGGCTCTGGTTGCCATTTAGGGGGGCTTATATAGTGACAAGGAGCCACACAGAAGTCATGTCTCTGCAGGTAATGCAGGTATGGTCTCTACACAGAAGGGGTGCAGTCAAAATTTCCAATGGAGGCTGGCCACAGTAAATGTGAAGGATGGCAGTACCCATCATCTGCAAAATGAGTCAGAAGCACAAGAAACAGCAAATTGGCCACTATGGAGTATAACTCCCAGGCAATATGTGATTTTGAGAAAGATGAAAGCCTTTGTGTTTGTTTAAAGCTCTGCTTCCAGGAGTTAGGGGGGGAAAGCATAAAGACATTTTAAGGAAAATTCAACTGAAGAGGAGCAGGAAACACTAATTAGAGGCAGGGGTTGGTGCCACCACAGAACTTGGAAAGTGCAAAGATTTATGTAATTAGGAGTTTTAAAAGGAAAGAAAAGGTGGGGGTGTTTAATGTAGCAGAAGGTGGAGAGGCAGCAGAAAGAAACAAAGTGGGAAATAGACACTCAGGATGACAAGCTGGAAAGATGACCTATAAAAGAGATTTTGGAACCTGGATAAAGAACCTTTATCAAAACTGAAGGTTAGGAGCTTGTGGCAGCCAGCCTGTGAGATGAAGAGAATTTTAGTTGCATGGAGAAAGAGCAAAAGTCACTCTGTACAAGAAAGAACTGCCAGATTTAAAATACCTAGACCCGTGTGAAAATTAGATGTGACAATTTCCTCTATTTTGTTTTAAAATAATGTATGAAGTAAATGCTAAAAGATGAGACCTCCTGAAAATTAGGAGGAGAAAAGCCCAGGTTATTGTAATAAATTTGTGATGGTCTCCAGACACAACAACTAATTATGGCACTTGTGACAATCTTGTCAGGACAGTACTGTGAAGACTTGAGGTGGTTGACCTATGAGCCAGTGGCAACATGAATTATTTTAATGAAATGTTGTTCATACAAACTAGCAATAAACAAGTCAGAGAAGAGAGCATCTGCATTAGATGTAGTTGTAGTTCATTCAGCTCACTCCTGTGAGCTGAGCTACCCAGAGACCATTCCATGCACTGCCTGAGCACTGTTTGACCAGTGCTGCACAACAGTCCCCACTGGGATCCCACTGCCTCTGGAAAGGATTGTGTGTAAAACACACAGCTCTCCAAGGGCAATGGAAAATGGAATCACGAGCAAATACTGTTGGAGCATGGTGCTAAAAACACCAAGGCTGTGGGTTTGATCCCCATTTGCTTAACCACTAGACTCCATGATCCTTGTGGGTCCCTCCAGCTCAGAATATCCTGTGGCTGTGATTCTGTGAGATGTGCTGGGTGGAGGGAGTGCTCTCCAAGGGCCAAGCAGTCTCTTGGAAACTTGCATGTTTGAGGTACCAGTGCTGGATGCAAGGACACAGAACAGAGGGATGGGTGAGAGGATGATATGAAGAGGAAGGCAGTGGACTGGGATGATCAACTGGACACACAAAAGGAGTTAGAGAGCAGGTTCAGATCTGAGCAGAAGGAAGTCAGTCTGACACAGAGAGAAAGGCCTTAGAGTCATCCCTGCAAAGCTGGTAACCAGAACTGCACAGTGGCTTCAGAATTTAATGATTAGAGGTACTGGTACCCCACTGAACTCTCAAATTATTTATTGTTGTTGGTCTACATGTAAACATGGACTACAACAAGACAAGTCTGCTTGCATCAGTAATGAATGGATCCCAAAACACATACAATATTGCAACTAACTTTATTCAGCATTTACATCATTTGGTTATATATTTTACTGAGGATTTAAATATCATATTTAAAAACCCATAGATTTCAAGCTTGGGATACACCCATGTCCACTACCTCAAATTTGAAATTAAGTACCTAACCCCTTCGTCAAATTGATGAAAATAAGAAGTTAATTCTCATTCTTATTTTTAAGTTTACATAATAAAAATTCACTGCTCACAAGCCTACTCCAGCAGGACTTCATTTACTTGTACAGAAATTTCCAGAATATGTATTTATATTTCTCCTTTATAAGGAGAAGCATAGACAATGTGGTAAAATGAACAAGACTTTCAGTGTGCTTCAGTTTATTACAGTAAGAGGTTAAAAATAAATAATTCCACATTACTTGCTAAAATATTTACAGTATTTCTGAAATTCCTCTTGCAGGTACAGCCATCCAGAATGGATATGTCTTTAAGATTTATAAAAAGTGATACACAATATAAATAAGTGCATATACCCAGGGAAAAAGGTCTCTGAGGAGTGATTCAGAAGACAAATTCACTGGAAAGTAATTTTTTTTCTAAGGAAACCTTCATTTGGCAGAGTCCCTGCTAAGACAAATCTCTTTCAGAAAAAAAAGTTTGTGGGTGATAGAGTCCTAAGGAAAGCCCCTGATAATTGCAGCTTCCTGAGTTCACATGACAAGGCTCTCATAATTGCATATGGTGCTCCAAGCATCCCAAAGGAGGTGACACTAAGCCCTCATTCCTCCACACCAATTAATTGAAACAAAATCTCTGTTGTTTTAGACCCATCTTTTCACCTAGTGCCCCCAGCTCATATATAGCTACTTTGTCATAGAAGAACCTTATGCTGACTGAAAATATTTCAGTCAATTTCTCAGTTGTTGTTGGGATCAAGAAGGGGAAAGACAGAAAGCCAGTAAATCAGAATAACTGATGTCATCACAAGAAGCTCCTTGTAACAAAAGCAACATCAGAGAAGAGAGACTATCTAGAGGAAGGGAGTATATTCTGAATATTCTTCAGGGTAAAACAGGTAAGAAGGTGGAGGACAGGGTCATTCAATGACCAGGCAGATATCCAGAACTGCATCAGAATGAAGGAAGGAACTTAGCTGTGATATGTGCTTCTTGGGTAACTTCTTGCCATTCATTTACTGCATGACAGCTGCTCCTGGTGCTGTTTCCCTCTAGAATCTGGGTCATTTTGAACTTTCAAATCAGCAGTGTTGTAGTGCCCAACCATTGCTATAAACCAGATCCTTCTCCAGTGTGCTCCAAGGCAGAGCAACCTCCTGCTGCTCTCAAAGGGCTCATGGTACCTGCAGCTCCAGGTACTGGACAGAGACTAACATTTTCTGTCATTTAACTGAGTCCAGTGTTGGGTGCTGTCTAAATTTGATTTTTTAATTTTTTTACTAGAAACAGGATGATTCCACAGCATCACTCTGTTTTTTTTCAACTTTTACACTGAGGACCAGAGATTGGCCTTGGGAAGTGATAGCCAGTGACCCAGCAGGGCTTTCTGTGGTACAGTGTTATCCAAAGATTATCTATCTTTCCAAACAAACAACTCAGCTGCTGTGATTCATGGTCTGTGTTTGATGTCAACAAGAACATTGGTCCCAGTAATGACAAACAGCTCAGGCTGCTTCTAGCCTTCCACCCAACTGAGCAGCTTTCATGATGACTAAATGAGTGCACTTTTGTATCATAGATCTTCAGAGAATAACTTGAAGAGAAGACTTACCTTACTGTGTTCAAAATTATTTTAAGAGGTAACTGATACTTTTTTTACTGCAAGTCCCAGTTCTCAAGTTATGCTCCTTGCTGCTCCAGTATTCTCCTTCATTAAGTGTATTTTTGTCTGTCAATTTGGCTGAAGTCAATGTATCTGTATTTTCGAATAAGAGTTCATCAGGTAATGCAATTAGGGAAAAAAAGGAAAAAAATATTTTTAACTTATTTGGTGTACTGAAAAGAATGTCAGGAAGGAAATCTTTAATAAAAGACAGTTTTATGGCTCCTTTTCTTGCTTCACATGATCTAATTATGTACTCGTTCAAATGACAGTTCCCTTGTGATTCTCATTTAAGAGAAGTGCTAACCAATGCAATGATCAAAACCAACACTGTAGAACAATTCCATCATATTCAGAATACAAGTCCATCACGGGACTGTCTGATCACCAGATTTGCTGGTGTCTAGCCTGAGGGCATTAAATACATGACTGACACATTTGTCTATTTGCAGAGTCTATCTATTCACATTTTCCAAAGCTTAAAAATCTGTTCTTCTGGAAAAAAAAATCCTTCCTCATGAATAAAAATTAAACCAGCACTGTGCTTCTCTTCCGCTGTGTGAGCAGCCTGGTAGGGCAGCCAGGCCAAGGGCAGGCAGCTGGAGCATCCCTGCATGGCTGTGATCTGGCACCCAGGCTTGTGTGCCTGCCCCAGCAGTGGCAAATTCAGAACACTGGCTCAAGGTTCATAGATGGCAGAACTCACCTTTGAGTGTAGGTGAGCAGCAGGAGTCGAAAGGTTTCATTTATTTATCTCCCTACTCCCCCAATGGTTTCTGAACTCCCTATTTATCCTCTGAGGGAGAGGGCTCTGGTGTTTGTGCTGCCAAATTCAGCAAAATACATCTGAAAACATCACTGACTTCCTGCACTCTTCCAAATGAAAGCAAAGAGATTTCTATCTTCCTCTGCTGAAATCTGATTTATAATACAGTTTAACACAGTACCTAGAAGCATTTTAAATGCCAAGTTAATGTGAAAACAAGAGCCTAAATTCTTGTAATTCTTTGTGTTCTTTTTAATTCCAGTCTGAAAAATACACAGATAACATACTGCATAGATAACATTTTTAATTTATTCATTATATTCTGACAATTTTTCATATAAGTAATTACATTAATAAACTTGGCATAGTCCTTTGAAGTTCAATTTAGAAAGTACCATGTTATCTGCATGTAATAAACCTCATGTATCTATCCTCCCTCTTCTACTATCACGTCTAGTGACTACTATTACAAGATTTTTAAAATATTCCTCTGCTCAGTTTAATAGGGACTTTTACAGTATCATTACACATTCTAATTGGGTGATTAGGGGTTTCATGCCACTAATCGAAATGCAGGGCAAGTGACTGAACTAGTGCAAGTGATGTAAAAAGAAATGAGCTAAAAGGACAGTCCCAGTTTTACCTACAGAGTGACAAAACCAAGAGTCAAGTGTCAGGCATGTCACTGCAGCCCAGAGCAAAGGCCCTGAACAAAATGCATCTGGTCAAAAATTAAAAAAAAAATTAACCCATGGAAAAAGGGGTTCTCTAAATTTCTCTGTGAAGATGGGTTTGTACCATCCCTCACTGCTATTTCAATTTTGAGGCCCAAATCCCCTTGTGCTAGAGGATTTCCTGCATCCAACCATTTTATTGCCCATTTTGGAATACCTTCAGCCTGGGCAGCTTTGGCTAACCATTCTATTCTGTTTGATGAGGGGACAAACACATCAGCATTGAGCATTGGGATAGTCATGAATTCTCCTTTTTTACTTTCATAGCATGTTAAAGCACTAAACAGCCTCTTCTCTGACATAGGGGCCCATATGAATATTTGGTAAGCTTCAGGGGAAAATATTCACTTATTTTGCTTATATCAAGCACACTGCAGTCTGATGAAGCTGGGGCTTCTGATAGTCCTAGAACATGGACATATAATAAAGGCAAGAGTCATCACAGGTGATGGGTTCTGCCTTAGAAATATATTCCTATGTTGATCTGTTTGTTATTAGAAACATGGCGGGGGGGAAGGTGTTCATATCATTTTCTTCACAGATGGGAATGGCAATTTTGATAAAAGGAGAATTGGAGATGGGCTTGGATCCTGATTACCTCAGGATAATTTGGGTATTTCCCCCTTAGAAGTCACAGTCTGTCTGAGCCCACTGACTCAAATTCACCATGTATCAGCCTACACCCAGTTTTAGTCCTGTGAATCAACCTCATTTTGAGGACAAAACTGAACACCAAAATGAAGTCTGTGTGTCAGCAGGAGCTACTCAGAGCACCAGCTAGTCATGACTTTAGGAACCCAGGACAGATGTTCAGTCTGTTTAAAATTACTATAAAACCACTCTCTAAACGTCTTTGTTATTCAGGAGTGAAGGTCCCTTGCAGCAGCAAGAGACACTCAGGACACTGCTGTGCTGACATTTGGATCTTTGCAAAAATTCCATCAGACCAACAGTAACCCTTGAGGGAAAACTTGGGGATATCACTGTGAGCAGAAATACTAAAACCCAGAAGGAAGTTGGTTCTCCTAATCCACCACATCTGATCTTCACTGGTGAGTACTGAAGAACGGAAATGCTTCTACAGACCACCAACTCTGTCAGAAGCCCCACTCTGCACAGATGGCATCTGAAGGGAAGCCTGAACAAGCCATCTCTTCACCAGCTTGCCCAGAAATGCAGCCATGACAAGATGGTGCCATGCAAATTCCATGTGCTTCCTCTTGCTTTGCAACTGCAATGAAAGCAATGTAGCCATACCAACAACCGTGTCCCAGGAACAAGCTGAGGTTGAGCCTTTGTCCTGCTGTTCAAATAAAGCATCAAAGCACTGTACTGATCTGTTGCAACAATTTCAGCTCTGCCACAAACCATCTTTTTTAAAATAAGTTACTCAGTGGTAAAAAAATTTATTAGGAGTCAAATGGATTTTCCCTGTGTGCTCACTACCACCTTCTTACAACCCAGGAGGTCTGGGAGGCAGTATTTCCCTTTGCAGATGCCATGCTGACCCTTCCACAGCAGGCTCAATTGTCCAGGGTAACTGATCTGAAATCACACTGTAGTGATCTAGGTTATAGGAGTTTCAAGAATATGTGAAGAAAACAGCATTAAAGAAAACTATGGTATTGCAATATAAGAGGCAAAATAGTCATCGTGGAGATTACCACTTTGAAATGTTGCAAACCCTCTTTTGCCAGGACTGAGAACTTAGGTCATCTGGTAACAAGAAAATTGTGATGTTCATTAAAAGGAAAAAGAAATAATGAAACCAAGTAATGGGAACTTAAAGGACTCTCCTTGAGGGCAAAAGTGGTATGTGCGTGTGATTCCTGAGCTGATGCATGGGAAATGAGTAACTAGGGCTGGTCTGAGAACACCAAGTGCAAGATACTATTTCAAGCCAGGTGACCATTAGGGGTACACGAAAGGTTGCCCTTGGGATGCAGATCAGAGAAGTACTGAGCTTAGCAACTGTGACAGAAAGAGTGGTATGAAAATCCACATCAACTTGGGGTAATTAAACATTTTCTAATCCTTTTTGCCATGCTGCTACTTGACAACTCCTTGCAGAGATTGGACTGAAGGTCAAATTAAAAAGAAAAGAAGAAAACAAAAACCAACAACAACAAACAACTGCCAAGTCTCTGGACCAACTGTAAATATCTTTATCTTCTTTCTGCATCTTACTTCAACACGTTAATACACAAACAGATTCAAGCTTACAGGGTTCTCAAAGTGACTTTGCTTAGTCTATCACCCATTTATCTGCCATGCCAGCACTTGACTCAAAGTGACAGCTTAGAAACTCTGCCCTCTATTACTTTTTCTTGTTTAAAAGCAATTGCTATATCAGCAAGAGAAAAGTCACTCCATTTGATTAATAATACATACTGATGGTCGAGACATTCAGTCAGAAAACTGATAAATTGTTAAGCTGCTGAAATCCACCTGCAGGTTTCTTTAGGTCTAGACTTACCTTCTGACCTTCCCGCTTCGTGGAAGTTCACTTAAGACACCACTAACTATTTTCTCTGTGAACTATGTAAGATAGGGAAAAGGAAAGTTTGTGCTTTTTAGATAGCCTTCCTAAAAACCAACACCAAGCCTGGTTATTGATGCAGCAAGTGAATCAACCTGGGAATTTCTGATGCAGCAATACAGTGGAGTTGCATATTTTCATTTCTATTAACAATGACAGGACATAACAAAATCCAAAAATGCAAATCTAATCTAAGTTGTGCAAAAGAGAACACCATTTGTTGATCACTGCTTTAGTGTTTTTCCACTATTTCCCTTTTGCCTCCTTTCACAACTCACAACTCTTCCCATTTGTGGGTGGTTTGGCTCATTCACTACTTGCACATATCCTAGCCTTCACCATTTCACCATGGCTTAAAACAGCAACAAGGAGTCAAAGTGGAACAAAGACTTTTGTTCTCATCTCTGACATTCAACATCTCTTGTAGGAACTCAGCATCAGAAAAGAAAGCAGAGTTTGTTTTTCTTGATAACTAAGGTGTGTTGTTGAGGACAAACACTTGAACTCACACATGACAAGGTCTAGCCAGGAAGCTAACACTGAGTTGACAAAACAGGGCTCTGGGTTTCAGAGCCAATGTACACTTCTACACATTTAAACATTTAATCCTCTCATGCCCAGTCCAAAGCCTTAATGATGCCACAATAAAGACTAAATGTATTTGCTCAGCCAGATATTGAGTATAAACCACGTGAAGCCATTAAAATAAATAGAGGTTTCCAACGTTGTTTGAAGGTATCAGAATCACGGCCCTTTCTTTTAAGTTTTGGGTGAAGGAGCTTTTGAGGAAGGGTCTCAGAGGATTCTGTCAAGTACCAGCAAGCAGAAACACACCTTAAAGAATACTCTGTAGATATTTATATTCAGTCCTGACATGCCGCTTTCTACATATTTTTGACAAGTTCCTTCCCCTCTGCCCTTCAAGTGGTTGCTCTAGCACCCACAGAAAGGATAAATCAATCAACAGCAAGCTTGGCCCTGCTGCATTTGGAAGCCTATGTGAGCCTTGAAAAGCTTCCACCCATGTAACCTCCCCAGCTCATTTCAAGCACAGGGGCAATCCGAGATGCTGGCTGATTAGAACCCCAAAACCAAAGATGATAAAGCCCAGATTCAGGCAGGCACTGTGGGAACAGCCACATGCAATTCTTGCCAGCTTCACTGTCTCCCTAGACTACTGACTTCCCCTCTCCTCATCATTTCTTCTCAAAGTGTCATTCATCCTCTCTGCTCCTGTCTGGCCCCTGTCACTCAGAAAGACAGCAAGAAAAGCATCCTAGCTGTTTCTGCCCCATTTCTCTCTGGACTGGCTCAAATCTAGAGAACTGCATGAACAGCAGCTCAGTTGGGGCATCCATGGGTTGCAAGCCACTGGCACACAGCCCAGAGCCACTCCTCGTGCACCTCCTTGGATTAACAAGAAACTTTGAAAGGATACATGGTGAAATCTATGCATGGGAGTCTGAAACAAAGATACCCTAAGAAAAAATATTTGGCCGTTTTCCAAAATTACTTTCGTACATCTACTTAATAATCAAATAACAATTAAGAAAGACATGTTACAGACAACTAAATGGAGTCATCAACAAATCCAAGATTTCTGAAGTGGCAAAAATGTTCCTGCAGTATGATAAGTTAAAACAACATGCTTAAATTTTCTAAAATTTTCTTCACTTACATAAATATTACACTCAACAATATCAGTCTCAAACCTGTCCCACCTGAGTTTTGAGTACTGGAAGCTGTAGTCTGTGGAAAGATAAACAGAAATTTTCATTTTTTCCCTTCCCAGACTGCTCTTCTTTTCAGAGAGCAATACCTTCACTACTAAGATTAACAAGCAATAACCACAAAAACTGTAAATAGAGGAAAAGGAATAGATTGTGATTGAAGGGGAAATCAGAAAATCACAATGAACAGAGCTACAACTCTCAGGCCTAGGTTATGCTGTTTCCCTACTTTTATTGTTATTATGTTGCATACCTTCTGTTTCTTTCAACAAAAAAGTGTGGAGGAGGGGAAGATCACACCCAAGATGATAAATGCCTTTGTTCATACACCTGAGAAACAAAGATACAATGATACCTTTCTACAACTGTTTTCCCTATTGTGGCTATACTGAATACAAAGACGAATAACCCTTCTTGTGGTAAGCCACAGAAAGAAATAGTGACATACAGAAAAGCAGAGAAGCTAATTAATATGATGAAATAAGAGTATTTTCCATCCAATTATTTGCTCCAATGAACACAGAAAAGAAAGGTTAAATAATCTAAAAAGTCCAGGGATTTTGTGAGAATTTCTGCCTTTTTTATTAAGCTCTAAAGCTGGTGTCCACAATGGTCTCATTAAATTAGTAGTCTTAACTGTGTAAGCAAAAATATACCATATTCAATGTCCAGCTCAACATTTTATATAAAGTTAAGGCTTAACCTAAGGTACATTTGACCACAGCCATTGCCTTTTCATGTCCACAACTATTTTGGTTCTCCAAGTACTTTACCATCTTTGAAATTGTAAGAAAGGTTGTCCCTCCTCCTCTTTTTGATAGAATACATGACAGCCCTTCATACACTGTAGCAGGTGCCGAAGAAAAATGCTTTTCTATTAAGTCAGGAATGTCACTACTTGGTCATGAGACAGACCTTAATCATTTTTGCAAAAGTTATCTCCAGGGAAAGCCATCAGCATGTTTCATTTCCACACTATCAACTCACTCTTATCAGACCATCATTCTTCTAAGACAGGCATTTGAATAATACTTCAGATTTGACAATGGCTGACAGATAAAGAAACATGAAATTAAACACAGTGCCTACTAATAAAGCGCTAAATGTGAATTAAAGGAAAAAGAAAAAACAGACCAATATTTCACTAACAGTAATTACAATACAGATTCAGAAAGTAGGAAACCTATTTTTATATAAATTCCTGAGAAACTATACAGAGAAACAGTCTGAAGAGGTAAAGCCAGTGAAAGAACACTGTACCAAAACCAGTGATAAGTGTTATTTACTAAACCTAAGCAGAGGCAGGTTCTTAGACACTACAAGGAATGGCAATTTACATCCTCACCCACAGGCATGATCTAATTCCTGACACAGACAACCAGCAAAAATGCATTTTTTTTCTTCTCCAAAGTCATACTTAGAAATTTCTCTTAAACCAAGTTAATTTAAAATGGTATGGAACAACAGAAGTGAACAGAATCATATTCAAGATGTTAAAGAGTTTATTTTAGGAATGTGGACAAAAATAACACCAACATCTTCAATACTGTACATTTGCTTAACAGATAAAACAGCAACGGGGGTGATTTAAAGTGTGCAGAATAAACAGTAGCATACAATTAGACTGGGGGGACAGAAGAGCTCTTTGCTTGTCACATCATACTGGCAAGCTACTAAAAGTGCTCAAGGAAACACCTCTATGAAAAGTAAGACAGGAAATAAATCACATTACGGAAATATCAAAAGAACAATAAAAGGTTAAAAAAAATACTGCCTTCTTATTGTACTGGCTCTGGCAGGGACTGAGGTAACTTTCTTCATAGCAGCCCTTATGGTGCTGCTTTGCTTTGGATTTGTGGCAAAAATAGTGTTGGTAACACACCAGTGCTTTGGCTTTTGCTGAGCATTGCCTGCACAGCATCAAGGTTTCAGTTTTCCCCCACTCTGCTTGCTCCAGCAACTAGGCCGGGGGGGAGCAAGAAGCTGGGAGAGGACACAGCTGGCACAGCTGGCCAAAACTGATCCAAACTGACCCTATTCCAGGCTCACCAAGAAAAGTGAAGGGGAGGCTGGGCAGAGGTCTGCTTCTGGGAGGTGGCAATTGCCTTTGCAGAATTTGTTCCCTCTACCCTCCTTTCCTTCTCTTACTGTGCCTTTATCTCAACCCTTTGCTGTTCCCATTCTCTCCTGCATCTCCCCAAGGGAGGGAGGAAGCAGCTGGGCAGTGCTTCAGCTGCTGGCCAGGGTCAGCCCTGGTAAACTGCAGATCTGGACAACTTTATACTATTTTGTTTTTACATTAAGTTTGCAGAAGAAAGTGCTTACACAGGCTGATGTTTCTTAAATTTAGGAACACCTAACTATGTTTGTTTCAAGATCAACCTTCCTCCAATTTTTCTAACTGTATTCAAAGTACATATTAACATTCCCACAACTGAATTTAATTATTCAAAGACAAATATGCTCCTCTCTGTCAAGCCTTACACATTACACTCTTGGAAGATGCTTTTCCAGGCAAAAGAATCTCCACCCACAAGAATATGCATGATGTATTTTTCATCAACTATTTCTGCTATGTGGAGCTGTCTTCCATGTTGCTTTTTGTTATATATATATATATATATATATATATATATATATATATATATATATATATAAATCTCTATTTAGGAACACGAGAACACCTGCTTTAAGTAGCAGTTAAGACTGAACTCAAAATCACACTACTGTGACTATTAACCAACTAAGTCAAGTAATAAAATATAGATTTTAAGAAGAGGAAAGATAAACTACCTTCAGTGAACATTTCAACAACAAAAACATTTATGGAAAATTAGTTCCATACATGTAGGAGATAGATAGAAAACTGTTACTTCAGAAAGTCTTAGCTGCTTCTAGTTTTACAACCAGGAAAAAACACTTTGGAGAGAAAAAAACAAAAGTGAAAGAGCACAAAGGGATAATGAAAACAAACTGTCTTCCTGGATTCTGGAGTACAGGTCTTGTGGAAGGTGCTCATCTTTATTCATTCTCAAATCTGCTGTAAGGGTTATCAGAATCCTGGAGAAGACCTGTAAAATAAAATGGGACTACAGTTATCATTTTCTTTTTAGAGAAAAACTCTGAGTTACTGACTTCACTGCTATTGGTAACTGCATGCAACAAATCCAAAAGGCAATTCTTGTAATAGTTGCTCTATTACCCAGACAGTCAAGTATTATAATAAATTGGAAGCTGTCTTATTTCTCAGATAATAATCATGAATAAGTATTTCACGATTTAGCAGGGAGAGAACATTTTTCTGTGAAAAATTATTACAGAAAAACCATTTCTCATCTGTGAGGTACCCCAAAAAATGCACTTGTGAGAATCAAGTTGAAAAAAATCCAAGTATAGAGATGTCTCAAGAAGAACAGATTCTGAGTGGCCAGTTTATAAATGCAAGTGACTATAAGATCATCATCCTTTTAAAATGTAAGATGTTGCTACTTTGACTTAGTTCTACTTCAATTATACCCAACCATCTGTCACATTCAGCCACTTACAGCTTATCTGCAACAGGACAATAATCTCAAAGAAAAAATGAAGATCACTTCTTATGTGCACTAAAACCACCAGGGACCAGAACGAGAGCATCACTTAATCCAAGTTACAGTATGTTTCCCTCACAAAGATTCTTAATTACTTTATACTAGAATAGTGTCACAGAAAGCACTGCAAAGCCATCCAATTATGCTGAGTGCCTGGACATGCAGGGCATCCTCTGTATAGTTAGCTGAGCAATCGCTGTTCCACACAGAAAATAATTTCAAAGAGACTTTAAACCACACCTTAAACCTGGGGTAGGCAGAAGACTGAAAATAAAGGAGTCCTATTAGAGTGCAGAGGCTCACCTTATGTTGTGAAAGGACAGGACACTATTGCTATCTTTTCTGGCAAGATTTTTATACTGTTGTCTGACAAGGACTCTTCTGTAGCTCATTTGTCTAAGCGTGGAGACAGAGGACAGTGCAGCCAAGCAACTCCAAATCACAAATGTTCAGATTCACAACAATGAAAAAAAATATTTCTAGTCACTGCCAAACTTTGTAAGAACTCCTCTCAGTCCTTGTCACACCATATACCTCTTTCCACATGTACCTGCACACAGATATTGAACACTGACAGTTTTATCTGGAAGTCAAAACCTAATGGCGCTGTAGGCAGACTACACTATTGCCTACCTTGTGCAGTTGGTGAGCTTCATGTGAACTGCCAGGTTATTTTAAGATGCCAGTCAAGCAGCACAACTGCTCAGGGCTGATTACTGTATCAGTTACTGCAACTAACTACCTGATAAGGAACAGTAAATATTTGGAATAAAGAATAAATATGAAAAGTCCTATAATCACTCAAACAAACAAGATTACAAGCAGTCAACACTTGCAAAATGTTTATATCCAAACTATCCCTCATATATATAACCCTTACTTGTCCAAGGAGTAAGCCAGTAACATTTATAAAGCCTCAGCCAGGTAACATGACATACAGTCTATTTACCTGGTGTAGTACCTTGTATCAGAGGTACTATCCATTTCTATAATTGTTTTTGAAAAAAATAAAAATAAAAATTAAGCATTTGTTTAACAAAAATATGTTTAGATGATATAATTGCCAAAAATAATCTACAGTATTTTCAGATTTTGAAATTTTTATATTGTTAAGCTTCTAGAAAGTGGCTACTTCTCAAATTTTGATATTACCTTTCATGCAGTTAAACAAGCAGTGATGTCCAACCTTTCATGCAGTTAAACAAGCAGTGATGTCCACTATGTCTATTCTAGCTGTCAAGTAAACTAATACACAATAAAAAATCCTCTCTATCCTTGGCCTGACATTGAACCTTCAGTGCCTTCAGGTAATATTCCTGCATTAATTTAACCCCAACCCAAAGAGAGAAGAAACATTTACTTTACTCCGAGATTGTCACCACCACCACCCCCACCCTTCCTCCAGACTTGTTAATATTTTGGCAGTTAGGATATATGGTTCCTAATATATTTAGTTACCTGAAACACAACAGAGTAGTCTAATTAAAAAAACAAAAAAACAAAAAAACCCACAAAAAACCAAAAAAAACCCCTGCAGTACTCCTGTATTTCACCCTTTTGAAACACAAAACACATTTACACAACATTTACCAAAAATCAGCATCAATACTGGAAATTACCACTATTATTACAATTGCCATTGCATAAACTCCCTGCACTCATTAAGTTCCATTTACAAATAAATGCACCTAACTTCAAAAAGCTTTTCAGAAAGTGGCAATAGGTGATACCATATTCCCTGAAAAAATGAACATAGCCTGCAGACTTTTCTCTGTAGAGTCTGGCAAGTGCTTATCATATTTCTTTGCTATTTCATTCAGGACACATACTCAACATTTCGTAGGTCTGAAAGTAGCACAGTAAACCACTAGTTACTGTTCTTTTCAGCTTGAACAGCTGAAACCAAAGGAAAATATTTTCTACATCCAGTAGTGCCAATTTCAAATTAACCAGAGGACTGTGTAAGAGTCCGGATAAACTTTTCCTACACCATTCTGAGAAGTGAATATACTCTCCTCTTCTCCCACCCCAAAGCACTCAGCTAAAAGCCATTTTAGAAAACTAATCCTCCTATTCCAAGTGAATGTGTCATTTTTATTCCTCACTGCATATATCATTCCCAGTAGTACTTGCTTTAATTTTACTGCATTATGTTTAGGAATGAACAGATCTAATCAACACCAATCAGGAATTAATATACCTAACTTAAAGTACTCTCACCTGTTTCATCACAAAATACTGAAACTAAATAGGCTTTAAGAACTATGGGTCAATCCAGTGTGAATACTTTGAGCTCTGACTTCAGAAACTGATCTCCCAGAAAAAAGGGACTCCAAGAGAAATGGCAAGCCCTCCTCCCAAATGAGGATAACCAGGGGCTACAATACCTGATCCACTTTGCTTTCAGCCTTGCTCTCAAGCCTGCACCCAGCATTTAAATTTCTTTTACCCTCATAATTTTAAGTACATCATAAGATTACTTTAAGGAAGAGGAGTGAGACACTGTGAGTGATGTGTGAGCTCATCACTTGCACCAACTCTTACTGAAGAAGTATCAGGCTCCAATAAGTGGATAAAAACTATATGGGGAGACATACAAAAAAAAGTGCATGACAAAAAACTTCTGTCAGCTGCCACAGCTGCCCTGCCAGTGTCACTGTGAGGAGCTGGCAGCCCATGCTATTGGGGTAGCATGTCTGGTTCAGCTGAAGCTCTGGTGCTGCCTGGAACCAGACAGGAGTTGTCTCTCGACTGTTTCCTGTCTGACATGAGAGCCACTACCCAAGTTGTCATTTACCCTCAGGGGCTCAGAAAAACCAGATGTTTGCATCTTCAGGAGCCTTGTTTGCAATCAAGTTCATTGCATGTCACCGGTGAACTTGAATATTGACACACAGGTCACTTAAAAGTTCTTACTTCTATTTACCCTCATTTTGAGGTTAGTATTTGACCTACTTAGCAGTATCTACGAAACACTCAAAAACTTGAAAGGTATAGTAGTCACATATTTTTCATTAGTTTATAGGAAATAATGAAGCATGTTAGTAAATATGAAATGACAAAACAATGGTGAAGAAAAATTAATACCTCTTTCCAGCATATTCATTTATATTGTGTACTAACTATGCATATTCCCAGTCATTGAGATCTGACTCTCATCATGTATCAACACTGCCCAAAAACAGAATTAAGTTAAATACTTACAAGAGACTGTGTATAGTTGAAAACAAAAAAAGCCAACCTAGTTTGCTGCATATCTTCCCCCCTTATTAAACTTTTCCTCTTTATTTCTAGACCCCCATATTAACAACTGTATTCTTAACAAACAAACTAAATAGCTTTCAGTGTTTGGCAATGTAAGGTTCTCCTGCCTTGCATTCAGAAGACTAAAGAAGGTGAAGGCAAAGTATCTACCTTGAACAGAAGAAACATTTACTGTCATGAACTACTGAATATAAAAACCAAAGCCTTATAAACAAGAGAGGATTGCATATCATTAAAATAGCTAATCAAAAGCTTTGCAGAACTAAAGCAATGAAATGATAATCATTTTGCAAAAATTAAATGAAAAAAATCCTTTCACTAATACTTTGCAAAATCCTCAAATAAATAAATAATAAAGCAGCTTCTCACTAATGCTATACTGAACACACAATAGAAGCAAATGCAGCAGGAATTAAATTGTAGTTCCTTTGTGTACTACACAAGCTGCATAGTACTCCAAATTCTACTTTAAATTTTTCCTAAGAGTCAACATATAATTTGTGTAATCATATTGCATTCATATATGTGAGCAAATGAAAAATACTATCAAATTGTGCAACAAAGAAACAATTGAAAGTGTGTACTCCTGGTTGCTAAAGCTGTCTATTGCTTCCAATGCTCCCAAAGGATTGTGGCTAGAGTGACACCTGCAGTGCATTATAAATGTGTAATTACCATTTAAATGGGGTATGGAAAGCTGGGGATGAAATGGGAAAAGGCATTCCCTTAAAGCCAACCAAATACTGAAATTTCGGGCATCATCATCTTTATCTACAGTCAGGTTAACAAAGTCATTGTCATTCTGCCACTCATCCATGCCTACTTAACTGAGAATCCTCTCTGCAGTGTGTAAGAGGGCAAAATAATCTAGTGCCTCCATAATTATTTGCAGCAATTTTTATTAGATTATGTTTAATATGCTAACATCTGTATTTTCTAGACAGTAAAAAATGTGGACAGAAGATCCAAGTCTCATCGAATTATTCTGACCACCATTTGTCTGTGTATTATCAGGATGCAAGCCTTATATTCAACAGCAACTATATTTTTAATTTCAAAATTTATACATATTTTGTATTTAATTTTTCCTCAGTTACATACATCCTTTAAAGATGTGCTAATTATGTTATGTGAGAGTTAATATTTTCTTTAAAACAAAAATTAACCATGAGATTCCAGGCCTCAAATTGATATATCTGATAATATAAATTAATCTTGTGAGCTGTATTTGGCAATACAGCAAACCTGTAAGTAAACTTTATATGGAAGTTTGCTAATAAAATTTAAGTTTTATAGTCCAATTACAATCTTGTGTAGGTAAGCTGCCTTGCAAAACGTAAATGCAGGAAGAAGTGAGTATGTCTGACTTCCTACAAGAAGGAACACCTTCTATTAACGCAATGAACGTACAAACTTGTCTCTCATTTATTCATTGATAGCGGAGGCAAAATGACACTAGCTCTCCTATGACTGGGGAAAGTGTAGCTACAAGCAATACTTGATTTATTGAATTTGTCGTCTGTATTCCAGAGGCATTGCATTATACAGTTCAAAATTTCAGGGAACAACAAGATCCAGCAAACCACTCCACAAAGCTCTGAAAGTTGAGCACTGAACAGACATCTGTCTTCAGTACAATGTAGGGCCAAGCAGAGACAAGTGAACTGGTTTCACAAGCAGAACACAACTGAATGCAGCTTTCACTTCACCGAACCCCAATGCAGGGCTCTGATAGGGGAACTGTGATTCTGCAGCTGGACTGCATCTTGGCTACATCCAGGAGATGCAAAGGTCCATCTGCACTGAGTGCTGCAAGTTATTGTGGGGACACAGCCATTGCCCTAAGTGCTTCACCAGATCTTTCCCAATGATTCAAACTTGCTGTGATTGACTGTGAGGTCTCTTCTAAGGAGAAACAATCACAAAAAGCCTGTATTGTTTTATGTTGTGCTTAGATTTTATTTGCTTTTTTCACATCTGGACTATTGCTGTCAACCACCTGATCAACTCTTGAAACTGAACTGTGGTTGAGATACAGGGTTAATTATTCTGTAAAATACCACAGAACACCTTCCCTGACTGATGTTTAAGAAAAATTACTTCCAGTTTCTACAACATTCTTTCCTCAGTAGCTCAAGCTTCACAGTGTAGTTTTTCTCTCATTCTTTTACATTCTCCTGACAGAGGATTCCCTACAGAGTTTGTCTGTATCACTTCTGCATCAGGCAAAGGGCAGGCTGCAGATTCATGAAGGTATTCCTAGACTCTGCCAATCAGTTTAACAAGAGGATGAAAATTAACAGCTTTGAGTGATTGTTCAGACCCTAGAAATACCTTCTCTGACATTAGTGCAATTTGCATAGTAAAAAATGCAGCAGAGTTTTAGCAGATCTGTCTCTGAATACACAGTACTATTAACCCGATAAACAAATCAAATGAAAAGCGCAAGCACTGACAAGCCTACATAATAAGAGCCTCCTCACAACACAGCAGGTCCTACAGTCTTGTGATATTCTTCTACAACTGGACCACAGCTCCACTTAAGAACAAAGAAAAAAAAATTATCCCTACATTAGGCTGCATCCTGCACCCTTCTTTTTCAACCTTGATTTAAAAAGCTTGCTATCGACTAATCAGTTTCTCCTCCTTCAATAGCCATGAGTCCCAGCAAAGTTCAAGTAGGTTGATTTATCACATTCAGTAACAAACAAAAAAGCCCCCAAACTCAGTTTTCTTACTTAGGAACAGACAGAATAAACCACTTATTTTAATAAATATATTTAAGTGCCCATCCCAAGCACACTGTCTTCTTGCCCAGTTGGAAAGTCAGTACAGGAAGAGAACAGAAGCATAAATGTGCTAAAACCAGGTGTCAGAAGACAGGCTTCAGCAGAAAACTGGGCTTGGTTACTTCTGCCACTCATAAAGCAGCTCATTTCTGCTGTGAATTTTAACAATCATTAGGGAAAAAGAATCAACTTAGGCAAAGTAGCAAAACAAGGTGACACATACCATACTTCTTACGTATTTCATCATGCTTCAGTTTTCTTTCATGTTTCCTACAAGAAATAAAGGCATCAGAAGAACATCCAGACTCTTTTGAGCTGTAAGCAAACTATAATTACATCCAAAAAGGACATCAGCATTTTTACATTAGTATTAGTAATTGTATTACAATTAAAAAAAAAAAATCACACTCAGAAGTTATATATATATTATCTTTCTATTTACATTTCATCTCTAAGTATATACACACACTGTATCTCTAAGACTTACCATAAATTCTTACTAATGGATAGTGTGAACATAAGATGTATGACAATAAGAAGAAATACTTTTCTATATAAAAGTAAAGCATCCATATATCTGCACACATTCAAAATGAGGTGTTCATCTATACATAAGTAATAAGGCACTAATCTACACTGGAACACTCCTTAATGCTTTCCAGCAGAGAGCATAATTGTAAAATTTAGCTTTGCACAGAACATACTCTGGAATACTAATTCAATATAATAATTCTAAAAGGATAAAAAGGTGTATTACTATTTTGCTTAAGACGTACAATAAGTGTAAATGAAAACTACTGCTTTCTAAAATCCAGCATGGCATCCATGCAGAGAATAAATTAAAATATTGTCCTAAATATAAATTGTTTTTATGTTGTCTGACCATAAGACGGTTTTAAGGCTGTATCTAGTATTACCAAACTTTTAATTATTCACATAAACCAACTGTCTGATGAGTCAATTTCTCCTTCCCTTTTGCAAAGGTGAAGGGGGGAAAAATGAAAGACGTTTAAATGGAAAAAATTCCATTCTTTCTCAGATAGTCTTCCTATATTACAAAGGAAGTATCTATCTTGCTTATTTTAAAAAACAAACATAAAAGCTCCTATGCAACTGCTTAATGAGTAAGAGCCATCTTATCTTGAGGAAAAGACATAGAATTTGGCAAAAAAAAGTTCCTCTAACAAAAATTAAAAATAAAAAAAAAATGCACCCTTTGCTACCCCCTGTCAAAACTGAACCCAGTTAGACAAGTTGTGACTTCTGCCTGATTCCAATTTGCACGTATTCAGCAGAAAGCTGTTAAGCACTGACAGCTTAATTCACCAAAGATCCCATCTGCCCTATGCATATTCCACCTCCCAACAATTCCTACTGCTAATCAGATCCTGGACGTCCTCAGAAGCAATTATCCTGCTTCCTACAGAGCTGAGGGTTGAAGTGGCCTTTTCCAGCAATTGCACTTCTGGAAAAGCAGGCAGATAAAGCACAATGAGAAAAACCAAACAAGACAGACAGACTCAAAACCTTCCACTACTGTTTCCCAGAGATACCCATGTCCCTTACATCCCCCTGCATTATTAAGCCCAGGCAGCCTAGTAAACAAAGCAACCTGGCCAAAATGCAGTGACAGAAGCTGGAGAGTCAAGGTAATGAAATTCATGTAGAAGAAGAAAGTCAGGATTGAGACATTGAAGACAACAGAAAAAAGAGGAGACAAATTTACCCATTGAAGATAACCTGATAACAGGATTTCTGCTTTCTGTGGTACATAAGAGGAAGATATTATATAGGGCAAAGGACCGCAGGAAGATATATAGGGCAAAGAGAACAGAGAAATTCTGCTTAAAGCAGCCTTCTGCAACATAAAGCTAAGTCCTTCTACTGTATAGTTTGTGAGCTCAAACCAGGTTTATTACAGGTGGTACTCATGGCATTTCTTCCTTGTTTTGCATATTCTGTCTGAAGTAATGAAGACTCATTGCTGCAGTT
This sequence comes from Fringilla coelebs, assembly GCF_963513975.1. Classification (NCBI taxonomy): domain Eukaryota; kingdom Metazoa; phylum Chordata; class Aves; order Passeriformes; family Fringillidae; genus Fringilla; species Fringilla coelebs. The sequence continues at coordinate 130,797,610 of NC_140028.1, forward strand.
TCAGCTACTGAAACCTCAGTACTTCTGTAGCCAGTGTGATCAGTTCTGAATTCAGAAAGCACCTGTTTAAGAACAGGATGGTACAAAATCAAGCTGCGTAGGCTTTAAACCTCAGAAAGGCTTTAGGATACCTCCCTAGGCTATTCAAAACAAACCACCAAACATCTAATTAAGTTTGAAGGGTAAAACCATTAATATCAGTGAAACATTCAAACTCTGACAGGCAGCCACGACGGCATCACTTCACCCACCAGTAAATCCTTGCTCAGTAAATAAGGCTTAGGTACACATCAACGCAGACGAACCAGGCACAGCTCTGAACAGGCAGTCCCTGAATCAGCCACCCAGAATTACTGTACCACCCACATCTCACATGATGATCAGCTCAAGCCACTTCAGTCTTCTGAGTTGGTTGTTTCTTAACTACTGCTATTACTCCATCTTATACATGCTGAAGTCTTGGCTTCTCACGCAAGTTGTCCCCACAGCCATAAGCTGCAGAAGTTAGTATTTTTCTCAATACTAACAATTCACATAATAATTTTCCATATTTGGTTCTTCACAAATAAACTGCCATCCTTTCTTTCCCTGGCCTCTCTCCTTGTTCTCCCATACTATCAATTTATACTTGGTACTAGATCTTATTGTTTAGCATTTGTTTACAAACTTCTAAAATAAGTAATTATTTATAAATTATATAAACCTAACCTAAAAATATACCATGTATTTGAAGCTGTAAATAACTGAGTGTATAGAAAAAGACTCACTAGTCAATGCATTGCTTAAAAATGATTTTTCATGTTAGAGATGATGAAGTCAAAGGACTAAAGCTATGCAGTAAGATACCTCTTTTAAGTCCAAAATTGAACTCCAGAGATGCTTCTCTTTAAGCCCCTCCCTATAAGTGCAAACTCAAACCATCACCAGTGATTTTCATCCCTCTCAGTTTCAACCCTGTCAGTAAACTAACAGCTAGTTTCAGCCTTGTGTAGACAAGTAGACAGCCAACATAATTACCCTTACTTTTCATTTTAATATGCATCTTCCAAAGAGACACTAAAGTATCCATAATTAACTGAATTTCAATGCAAACAAGTATTAAACTTAAAAAGCAGACTTTTACAGTGTACCTGAAAGACAGAAAGTACTAGGTGCTGCAATCATCTTAACCCTTCCCAAAAAATATTTCCATGGAACACTATGGAACTTGGAACTCCTTGCTTTGTTTTTACCATTCACTAATGGAATCATGAAATGAAGCTCAGGCTAGTCCTGTTCACCTTCCATTGCCAACTGATATGAACCATACATGAGCTGATATGAGCTGTATTTGAAGTAGCTGTATCCCACAGAAAAAACAAACAACATGTAAGATGACAAGAAAAAAACAAAGCCAGATAGACACAAGGTAAATGCTGTGCCTATTTTCCTCCCATATTTATCTGAACATTTATCTGATATTTACCTGAACATCTATTCAGCTATTTTCACAAACTATGTGAAAACTTCACAATAGAAAGGAAGGACTACACAGTACAAGGCAGTGTTTTCCTCTGCAGGCTGCTTGTCAAAAATGGATTGTTGAGAATATTAATTTGTTCTACAGCTTGCTAGTAGCAATTCATTCTCTAAAGGTCTTAGAGGAAGGAAGCAGTGGGTAGGGTGAGGTGCTCTAGGTGCTGGAAGTGGCTTACTCCCTGTGTTTTTCCATGACCCCAAGCCACACACACAATTGGTATGCATGTTCAGAACATGGAAACACCCCAGGGCTGCTGCTAAGCTCCTGCAATTAAAGCAGTTTCTGTTTCACAGACACACTCCTGAGACAAGCTGGGAAAGAGGAATGCTGCTCTAAATAAGGCTGCAGGAATCATTCTGGCAGAGCAGCCTGCTCTAAGTGATTTGTTCCCAGGCTAAATTCAAGAATGGAGCTGATATTAGCTCTAGGTTGCTAATTGCCTGGTGCAACACCACTTGCTTGGTGTATGCACAGCACACCTTATACCCCAGATGCATCAGACTTCCTACAGATTAACTGTACCAAGGTGATGCACAAACCCCAGTGGAAAGGTTATGGAACACAATCACCCCACTGCGCAGTCAGAAGTCGTTGCTTTATAACAAACACAGGTAAGTGTTGTCTTTACTGAACAAAGCAGCACAATTAAGGATGCACATTTCACCACAAGGCACATGGTTTTGGCATACAAAAAACTGTTGATACTCCTCACTGGATCCCTCCTCTTTAGCAAGAAACAAAAGCATTATAGGAGAAACATAATATTCATAGTAGGACTCGGCCTACTATGCTGTGAGTAGTAACTGGATTAACAAGTAGAGAATTCCCCTTTTTTCTGATCCATTGCAAATATTCGACGTAACGTCTCTGAGAAACTGCGTGTGAGCACACTTCCTGAACTGGACACCTATTTGCTACCCTTTCAGGCACATTCAAGTCTGACACTTTCAGCTCACAAATTCAGATGTTTATGAAAACAAATGTGCATCTGTTCTCTTCTTGGATAATGTTTGTCATTACCTTGCAATGATGCACAGAGCACTCATAGTACCTGCCACCCTGAGCATCAACTTGTTTGCTCTCTGTTCATTTACAGCAATACATATCCTAATCAGATTCATCAATCTCATAATAAAGCTCTGTTTTGTAAAAACCTGACACTGACATGCCTAACATCACAATGCCTCTTTGTTTCGTATTCCATGTATTTCTTAGAAAGACAGAATACTCCTACATCATCAGGAAGTGTATAGCTATATATCAAGCTGTCAAGACTTACCTCTGAAGAGACTGTAGCCTTCGCTCCTCTCTCTTTCTAGCTAGCTGCTCCTCTTCTTCCTCTAGTCTGCCAGAAAAATGAGGGAAGGAAAGCATAAGAGGAGAAAAAAACAACTTTATTGCTAAGCTATCACTATTTACTACTTCATAGCCATGTAAAATTTCACAGCTGAGTAAGCTTAATTTACAAGTTTGCATAATTATCCTTTCACATTTTATAATATCCAAATGCTCTACTCATTGCAGTAATATGCCCTTCAGCCTCCACAGAACTACTTACAGCTTCTCAGAAAAAGGATGCAGACTGTTCCAGAAGCAGGATTCCTAACTGCCCTTTTCCCCATGTGTCACACCCCATTTAAGAGTCAGTGTTCTGCACGGGCACAGTTAAGTCCATTGTTGTCCTTTGGAAGATGATTGATGGTTCATAAGCCTTTGAAGCCAGAACAATTTATCTTTCCAACAACCATTACTATCCAATCTCAAGCTGCCACCAGGAAATGAGTCTGTTCCAGAATGAGCAAGGATTTACCTGAGCATCAGCTGTGTGATTCTGGGAAATGCTGAACCTACACAGTACATCTGAGCTGTGCATGTGCAGATATGCTCTACTGATTTCTCTGCTGCACTTTAGCTTTGCGTCCTGCCTTGGAGAAAGCTCCGTTTCACCAAACCATTAGACAGACTGTGTAAGACTTGTAGGACTCTAAAGCAAATGTCAAACAATTTTTCTGTTAGTTCTTTCCTGACAGAATTTATGATGATTCTTCAGGATTAGTAAATGGACAACTGCCATGCTTGCTAATTAGTAATTAGTAAATGGACAATTGCCAGGTGCTAATCACCTTCCAAAAGGGAATAAAGTTCTGAAGATGTCTGAGTTGAGTATTTACAATTTAATATACCTGAGCAGCATTACCACTCATCTGCAGCCACCAAGATCCAAGTTAAGCAAGAGTGACATCCAGTGGTTAATTACAGCATGTCAAACGCTTTAATACACAAAATTCAGACACATTCAGCTTTGGAAATATGAACTCAATTCCTTCATATGCTCAAAAAAGTCCTTATATCTCTCTCAACATTTTAGTTATTTCAATACAAGCCAGCACTTAAGAATCCATGCAATGTTTCAGAAACAAATTTCTTAGTTCCAGCTTTTTCCACCCAAAGAATTAAAAAAAACCTTGGGGGAGCAGCAAACACACGCAACAGGTCACTTTTATTTGAAAACAATATTAGACTCTTTTGGAAAACTAATCAATTCTCCACATCAGCATGTCCAGCAAAACTAGAAGCTCCCATTCTTGGGCACCTTCTGTAAAACTGCTTTACTGGAGACCCCATGTCTTATAACTATGCAATAATCTTCACAATTGGTGTTGCAAAATATGAAAGCGTCAAATAAATAAAATGTTGATGTATGATGCTGAAAATAAATTTCTTCCCTGTAATTAAACAGTATTAAGTATCTTCTGACTTCTGGATACTTGGAATGAATTGTTCTTCCAAATTCAGAAAGTTTGAGATTATACAAATAAAACCATGGTTGATAACGGAAGTTTATGAGAGTCTGTTTAGGAGAGCGTCACAAATAACAGCTGTTCATGAAACTGTCACAGGCACAAGGAGCCTGACTCTAAGTCCAAAAACACAGGATAAAAATAAAAACTATACACTAATATTCCTAGAATTCCTGTGGTACTATGGACACAGATGAGCCAACTACATTACTGATGTGGGGGTTGATGCACTTAAGTATTCTCTGTGTTCAAGGAAAACCTAAGTTCAGGCTTCTCAAACACTTAAACACCACAGCTTAAGAATTCCCTAAAGAAACACTGATACTTCTGCAAAACAAGGTTACACCTCAGAGCTGAGATGATCCGTCTAAAAAAGAATCAGCTAAACAGATCTAGTACTACATTTCCACAACCCTTGCTTCCTTCCATTCACAAAATAAAAAAGTTTCTTTTGTGGAAAATGAGTCCCCAAAAATAAGGAAGAAGAGAGCAAAAGAATTCCTGCTGAGAACCACTGGGCTTAAAGCAAATAATGTACCAGGCTTCAGTGTAATAACACATTCTGACTTCTCCTGAAATAAGCTGGATCCTAGATTGACAAGACCTTTAAATCCTCTAAGGGTCACAAGATTAAGCTTGACACCTTTAGAGTTTTGGCATAAGATGACTCTCAACTAACCCTCTATTTTTAGAATTAGATGTTACAGTACTGATTGACAACTTAGCTACTAAAACTGAAGTCCAGCACAAATATCTCTTTTCACAGGATTCAAGCTTTATTTGCTGACATGTCAGCTACAGGGGCCTACTCAGTTGTTCTGCAGAGGATGCTGGCAGATCTTATGTAAGATTTAAACCTGTTCTTTACATCTCCAGGGCTTATCAGCACAGGGCTAAAGAGTATTCATTTTTGCACTAGGGCAGATTGGGTATACAAACAGAAGAGGTACACCCTTCTTTCTTAGGGAAGAAAGAAAGGAATGAGATGTTGTTTACAATTATTTTCACTTTTCTTTAAAGCCACAGATGTACCATATTTCTCTGGCTTTAAGGTCAGCACTAAACAATGTACAGTTACATAAGTTCTTTTAAAAAACCAAAACCAAATCTCAAATAGGAACAACAAGTCAAAGATATTTTAAAAAGTATAGGAATCATTTCAAACCAAGAAATAAGGTCCCCATTTTATTCATACAAGAAGTACTGAAAGACAAAAAGAACAGAGCTAGCTGAAACTACATTGCCCAGTAAGCTTTAAAACTTTAACTGATAAAGGGAAGCATGTTGGGCTGTCCCACTTCACACCGCAATACTGATGTACCTATTTTAGCTACTCATCAACTGCTTCCCTAAGAATATTAGCTACTCAGAGAAGCCAGTTTTAAAAAAAATTTTACAAGTTATCCAAGATCTCAAGAACATTTAATTTTTGCAGTACTACTGTCCTTGAAAATAAGTAAATTATTCTTGGTATCTTAGAGCAAAGAAGTATTATCTTACATGTATCTTTTTGTATTGGCAAAGACAGCTAATCCCTTATATACTGAGTGCTGACAGATCCTAGAGCAACTCTGAAAGATGGATACCAAGCGCCATATAGGACAGCATTGCTCAGTTACTTTCTACTCAGCCAGTTCCTTTTTGCTGTACCATGAGCTTGCCTTGAAAGAAATTATTTACACCATTATCAGAAGAAGCAAGGATTTATCTGGTCACTGAAAGATTTCATGTCCAATGTTAATAAGAAAGTGTAAAATGTGGAAGTGTAAAGCAACAGCTAACCTGAAGTCAGACACATCAGCGCTGTTACCACTAGAAAAATCATTTCACTGTCATTCCAGCATCATTTCCAGTGTCATTACTTGTCACTGAATATCTCTTATCTTGATGTCTTTCTCAAACAAACAAAGCAAAGTGATCAAAACTGCTTCCAAATGAAAATATTCTTAGTATACTGGAGAGTAACTGTAGGTAGATAGGGAAGACCAGGACCCAGTGTCAGTAAAGAAAACAAAAACACATTTACCTCCTCCTCCTGGAACGCCTTCTGCAGTAACAGCAATAACAGCAACAGACTGTTATGGACACCAGAATGAGTCCAGCTACCACAGCCATAGCAATAATTAAAGCCTCAAAGTTTACTGAAAAACATGAATATATTCAACTTGTTAGACTCCATCAGTAACATTTATCTTCCTGATAACTCTTCCCTTCCTTCCCACATGCTTTTTCATCCCTATATGCAAAACATGATTCTGTTGAACTACCCCAGATAAAATGCAGTATACCACATTCAAACTTTGCTATTATACATAATCTACCCTGAACAGACACTAAGTAAAACCACATTTCTCAATCTGTTACCTCCCTGTAAGTCACAAATATACTTCATCCCATAAAGCAAAAATTTTTCAAAAAATTAGTTTTAAATAAAATTTAATTTTTTCAAAATATACTTCTTAACTGAAGCAAAAAAAGGTTTTTTTGGACCTATTAAAGTGAAGGAAAAGACTCAGTTTTCAGTCTACACTCCTGGCAACAGTACCTATTTCATTTGCTTACTATTCACAAAAACACCCAACACAATTAAGCTACTTTGTATTACACTGTTCTTCACTTCACTCTGGTTAATAATCTGTCAACCCCTGTAATTCATATAAAATTGTAACCGGAAGCCATTCATTTGTTTTCGAATTTGAAAGCTGCACTATTCACCTTCATTTTCAGCAATGGTGAATAACATTGATCTCTCAATTTTATTTGCTTAAAGAAAAAAAGCCATCACCACCACCTTCACAAGTTAATTCATTTTCCTGCTGTGTTTGTAGAGGACAGTCTCAATAAAACCATATACTCCCATTGCATATTGCTGCTTGTAATTTTTTAAAAACATATTAAGGAAATGCATATTTGAGGGTGTTTTTGTTGTTTGGTTTGGGGTTTTTTTCCTACTTTTTTAAACTGAGAATGCGCTCCATTATGAAGTTTTCATTCTGTGTTTAAGCTACAGTCAATTTAGAAACACAAACGGCACAAAATATTGAAGCCATTTCCACAGCAACAGTAAACTGTCAAGGCCACCCGTAGTATCAGCAGAAAAGGACATGTTCCTCTACCTGGTGTGTTTGAGAGTGTTAACTTACTTCATAGCAGCTCATTTGATGCTGGGTTTTGGATTTCTGGCTCAAACAGGCTGGTAACACACCAATGTTTTAGCTGCTGCTGCTGAACAGGCTTGAAGAGCACCAAAATATTTTCCCACTTTCCCCCTGCCCCCTCCCCTCTGTTCCCCGCAATGAATAGGGCTGGACACAGGCAAGAGAGTGAGAGAGGTCAGGAAGGGATGCAGACAGAACGCTTGAGCCAAGCTGGCCACCAGATAATGTCATGGTCAGCGAAAAAATCTGAGGTAAAGGACAGGTAAGTGGAGGGCAAAACTGGCTTCCAAGGAAGCCAATTCCAATGGGCACTTATTGTTTGAGGACCAGCTGAGCATGTCTGCCTGTGAGGGGCAGTAAAAAAATTGCGTTTTTTCCTCTCCCTCCTTTTCCTTCCCTTTTTTAACTGTCCTTATCTCAATCAAGGAGGTTTTCTGCTCTTGTTCTTTTTTCTTCCTCTGTCCCACTGGGGCCATGGGAGAGAGGGAGGAAGCAAGAAGCTGTGTGAGTACTCAGATACTGGCAGGAGTCAGCCCTCCACACTTCCAGAAAAAAGTCTGTTAAACATTTCATAATAAAAGCCTTTACTACAACATTGCAAGCCCAGTTTTTTTAAAAGTGAGTTTTATCACTGAAATTATAGTCTTATCGTACCTTAAAAAATTCCAACAAAAGTTTAAGCACAAATGCCTGTTGTCAGAAAACGAAGCACAAAGCCCTTCTCTAAGAACACAGAATTGATAAAGTTCACCTGTACTTTTTCATATAGTCACTCTGCAGCAGTCATTAAGCGGTAGTGTTCAGAAACTTGCATGTTCCACTCTAACAGCAACATTCTACTTCTGCTACCCTAATTTAGACTACTGCAAAATCTCTCTGCCTTAAGTATGGTAACTTTCTTCAGTCAACACTGTCACTGATAGCTCACCCCCACTTGTTTTTGTCCTTTAGCCTCCTGGTGTCCATGCACAAACACACAGAAAGCAGCAAGTCTTTGCTCTGCTGGACCGAAGCTGCACTCTTGCTTCACACAATAAGCTTTCCCATGCCTTAGGTGCTCTCTGTTCCAGTCTAGTCTGAATCTGGATCTGTACACACATTATTACAAAAATGCCTCCAAATATTTCACCCTGATGGCAGCACATGCTCAGTCGTGTATTTTGTAGTAAAACATACACAGCTGTTCTTCATGGAAACTGACACCATGCAGGATTAAAACCCACAGTGGCACCAGGCATGCTCCTTTTAAACCTTAAACTTTAAACATTGGTACCCATCAATTACACTATTATTTCAGTTGTTTAAGCAAAAACAGCATTCAAGAATTTCCGTGTGACTCTAATCCTGTGGTAATGGTTCACTGCTGCCACTGGAACATAACAGAACTGTGGATCTAGACAAATCATCCAACACTTTCAGAAATTTAAAGGAAAGTAAAAATGCTTTAAAGTCATTGCATCACCATACCTACACTGATTTGGGCTATGGCTCCAAATCATAACCACTGTCTCCTCACCCTGCGCCTCCAAATAAATTATCAGGAAACAGCTCTAGCAAGCTTACTTTAATCATACTCATAAATAATTCTCTACAGCAAAAGTAAAATTAGTACCTACTCCAGCAAACTCCCCATCGAGCATTTGAGAGAGAACACAATGAAGACGGTGGAAAAATACTTCTTACAGGGTAATCAATACATGTGTTGTTGGTGTAACACCAAAGGCACTGCAAAAAAACCAAGAAAAAACCCAAATTATTAATCTTCAAAAACAGTTAACAATCTAGTGCACCACTCCAAAGACAGATTTCTTATGTGAATTTAATACTGGAGAAATGGGAGTGCTTTGTCTTCTAAAGCCTACAGAAGCCCTCGTGCAATTTCTCAGTAAAACCTAATCTGAATGGTGAATAAGAACACGAGTAACACTAGCCTGAAAATATTTGGGAACATATTGCAGTACTCTGCATACTTGAGGGTAAAATGGCTTTGGGTTTAAAATTACTGGAATTAACAAATATGAAATACAAAATCAGACTGCCAACTGTTCAGAATTTTAAAACACCCTGTATCTTTAAGGATTAAAAATTTACCTATAATCTTACTTCAGCCTTGCATTTCATTATCAACAGAAAGAAAATAGTAAAGAATCCTTTTAAGTCTACTGAAGCTTTTGCTGCAAGGTAATGAATGATACAGCCTCATCCAGTCTGAGTTGCAAAGTACTCTGTGTACCTTAATTGCACATGCTCACATATATGGATATTTTTAAAATTTCACATTTTTATGTGTATTATAGATAAAATTCCAGCACAACATTTCTGCTTCTGAAGCCTTCGCAAAGCATCAAGCTTAGGTTTTGTTTTTCATCTGTTAAAATAAATACTTATTCAGAAGTCATTTACCACACAAACAATGAAATAGTTTTGAATAATGGCAATAGGAATATTTGACAGGACATGTGTTTTTAGGATTCGTTATAAAAAGAGTTCAGCCAGGAACTATGCTTTATCTAACGGTACTATCAAGAACATCTCTGTCATACATCCTCAATTACACAGTCTGTTATCTTGCTCTTAATGGACTACAAAACGTTACATACAAAGGAAACCATTTGTAGTAGATTCTGCTTTCTTGAAAAATGTGGATACAAGAAGACTGTATTACTGTTTTGTAGTTGCTAGACTGTACAATTAACATACCCATAAGGACACATCAAGAAAAAAAACTAAGAAAAGAGAATTCATTTTGCAAAAACTGTGCCCTTTTAATTACGGATGCTAGATGAGAATATGATTTTTTTTGGTTCAAATATTTAATAAGATTTAACAGTTCAAAAATAATAACTAATAGGGGGCATGATAAAAGTCACTGTTAAACTCTGAACATAATGCTGACCCTGTTTTGAGTAGAAAGCTGGATTAGGTGGCTCACGAGGTCTCTTCTAATCCAAATGACTGTACACTGCTGGTGACAACCGGGAGCCCAGGAAGGCCAGCTGCATCCCTCTGATGGCAACTCCTGCATCTAACTACTGAAAACCTGTCTAACCCAAAAGGCAATACCTGACACAGCTCCAGCTGGCTGGAGCAGAGGCTGAAGTACAAGAAAATATTTCAATTGACTCATTCTCAAAGATAAAAGAATCTGACAACACACAATCATCAATACAATTCAATGAATATTTTTCCCTTAAAGCCAAAATATGCATCAGACAAGCAGGTAAGTTCAGATATTTCTCAATCTTCCCTGGTGAAAAGGTTTTCCAGTAATGGAAACTTATATGGAACTTAAGATTCCTGAAATGTTTGTTTTCAGTGACATCTGAAGTTTGAATTTGAAATAATCTCTCACTTCTGCTCTGCAGGGACTAAGGCCTTCCGTATTAGTCCTTACTGTAGAGCTAAAGAAGTGTTCAGCAAAGAACAGAGAAACAAATTCTAACATTTAAATGTCTGCCTTATTGCAATCTCATTGGAAATACACTTTGCTACCAACAGTGGCTTAGCCTGGCAGTCTTCAGCACACAGAGTCTGATGTAGTCAATGGAAGGACTGGCACACTGCTTCAGTTAAAGGGACTTCTTGGGGCATCTTTAGAGAAAGGCACTTCCAGTTTATTTGCATTAATTTCCCAGTTTTCCTAGCACAACACAAGAAAAGCAAGGCATTTTAACTGCCTAAGACTGAGTTTATTAGATGGACATTTAAGCTGAGTTTATTAGATGGACATTAAACTAAGTGCTACCCACAAAACAAGAATGAGTCTGAGGCAGCAGCAGGATCAACTTGCTCAGCTGAGCTATAAAAGCCCTGAGCACACACTGACATTGGAAGCCTGGACTTGGTCTGTCCTCTCCAGAGAAAGCACAGAAACACCCTGAGTGACCAAACCATGGAGCAGCCCTGGCAAAGTGAAAGCACACTGGCATCACATGTGACAGATGGGAAGCAACACATCAGTTGATTCTATCACTTAAATAAGACACAAACAGCCTAAGAAAGACTAAGTTTGATTTCAGATAAAGTGGAAATTCTTATCAATCAAAAAAGATGCTAAAAACTTACCGAAACATTTTTTAGACATTCTTCACAGGACTTCTGGGAAAATTCTGAACATGCTAAAAAAAACAAGCAAAACCAAAATACAAAAAGATTATATATTTATTTTTATTCCATAAGGTCAAACATTTATCATAATATTTAACCTTTTTTTTTTCCTAATCCTAGATACAAGCAATAATTTTACTTAAGTAATGAAAGCTCAGTAACTCCATTCCAGGAGAACTGCAGCAAACAGAGATAAAAAAGTTTAAGTTTAACCTCAGACATAGGGGAACAATTCAAGCTTACCTTTACCCTCAGTTTGCTTTCTCTAAGGACAACACGGAAGGTGTAACCCAAGAGTCTCTGGGTATCTCTGATGAAATTCTAGAACTTACACACTTCAATTTAGGGAACATTCCAAATTCTGCAGCTTTGGAAGCTTTGCAAGAGCTGACCCTTGTTTAGGATTTAAACCCTTCCATAGGCATTAACTTTTTTTCTGGGAGAAAAAGTTTTTAAAAAATAAAGCTCTCCAATTAATATGACTTTTAATAACAATAAAAAACACTTCCAAACATAAAACACAAAGTTAATATGCAAGAGTTCAGTTAGAATTTTAACAGAAGCTTGACATGCCAAGCAATGCATATTCTCTGAATTTAAAAAAAATACATACTGGTGCTCACAATTACTTTTTTTAGAAGTACCCCATGTTGATAATTTTAAAAGCAGTCTTTTTTTATCCATAACTCAGACATAATTTGTTGCCCACAGGACCACATACGTGCCATAGTCTTGCCCTAGATGAACTATTTGAAAGATGAAGGGGAATCTCCTTTCCTAGTCTGAACCTGGATTTTTATTCTAGTAATTGTTGTTCCTATGATAGTTTTTAATACCAATTAATGAAACAAAGTTATTCTTATATCACAAATACGAGGGGAAAAGATCTCCAAATGGAGCACTAGTCACAACAAGTTGCCAATTTGAGGTAGTTACTTGCTTGTGAAACAACTATATATTTCAATGTTTTATTTTTATAATTAACTATTACATATTTCTGATACTAATTCTTAATATTAAATGCATTTTATGTACCAGTATATTTATCTTTAATTTATATATGCATATAGAAAACCCCCTTACCAGTTTATCCGGTAACAATTAAATTGTTACAGATACCAATTAACAGCCTAAGTGTAAGGCCCATATACCAAAAAAAAACCAACATGAGAAACAGGTTCAGAAACTGTTCTCAGTTTATACTCAAAAATTTTCCAACAGGAGTTTCCAACATGGAGTACCGCCATGCTTATTAAAAAAATTACTTCATTATTTTTCCAAAGAGATTTTTTTCCTGTGAGATTTTAAACGCCCAAACAAACATGCTTTCTGAACATGAAGTAGTAAAGCGAATTTGCTTCAAGTTAGTTCTCTCAAAAAGCTGAAGGTTCCTTTTTCAAGTATAAACCCTTCCCTAAAGGAAATTAAACGCTTCTGCTGGGACATGGACACATCTGTCAAGGTGAACTTGAGATACCCACATTTGATGCCAGCCAACCTGACACACACCTTTGTGGTCACCTCTGTTGGGGGCAACTAAATCTGAGGCGAAGATTCACCAGCTGCCTGGCAAAAGCAGCGAAGAGAAAAATGATTCCAACAGAAAAGGAATCAGCTTCTCCTTCCTCACCATCATCAGGGTTGAACAAACCCTGGCGACAGTGTACTCTAGGACACCCTGCTTGAGCAAGGGAGGCTGGACCAGACCACTGTGGTCCCTTCCAATCTGCCCCATCCTGCGATTCTGGGACTGCTGTCTCCGTGCCAAGGTGGGGACACCCCCACGGCCGGGCAAACCCCGGCGCCGTCAGCCCGTCCTTCGGCCGGGAGCGGGCTGTTCCCTCCGGACCCAGGGGACCAGCCCGCTCCGCGCCGGGAACAGCCCCACGGCAAGCCCCGAGCCCTCCTGATGGCGCTCCGGGCGCCGCTGGGCCCCGGCAGGCCTCGGGGCGAGCCCGAGCCCGCGTCCGCGCCCCTCTGGCCGGAGCAGGGCCGAGCGCGGGCCCCGGCCAGGCCCGCCCGGGAAGGCCGCACGGCCGCAGCCGCGGCACGGCCGGGAAGCGAAGGGAGCGACGCCGCGCTGCCCGCCCCTCCTTACCCTGCGCCGGCGCCGGCGGAACCGTGGGGCGCATCTCCTCCAGCCCCGCCACGGCGCGGCCCCACAGCAGCGCCAGGCTCGGCAGCCACAGCGGCCACGGCCACGCCGCCTCCATGGCCGGGACGGCACCGGACCGAACCCACTCGCTCCGGGAGCCGGCCCCGCGCAGACGCCGCCAGCCCCGGGGCGGAGCGGGCTCGGGGCGGGGCGCGGCCCTGCCGGGAGCGGGCGGGGCACGGGCCGGGCCGCGCCTTCCCCGCTCTGGGGCAGCGGCCGCGCTGTGGCTGCCGCTTGTCCGCGGTCACTGGAGGGGGAGATGTGGCGTACACGGGGCCTTTTCCTCTCCCTTCTTCGTTTGATGTGACACCTTTTGCCTGTGAGGGCAAGGAGGATCCTGTGCCCTGCCTCCTGGTTTCGTTCCTTAGTGAAGATGCCCTGCAGGCTGCCAGAGCCAGCGGAGACAACAAAGACAACCCCAGGGCTGGCCAGAGAAATTAATAAAGAGATGGAGATAAATAGAAAATTTGCCATGACCTTCCCATTTTAAAAGACTAACGGGTTGTTGGTTTTACGTGGTGACAGGGCCATTGGGAAGCGTTTAGCACTCGAAGTGCCAGGGATGTACAGAACACCCAGATAGGTCTGCTAGATACAACACGGGAACAAAAGAAAGACCCTGAACCCTCTGAGGTGACAGGGTGAGGACACACAAGACATTTGGGGCATCTCAGTGGCCTTAGATAGCTGTGGCTAAGCAGCAAATTGAATCCTTAGTGACCCATGAAGTGATTTGCCATGCTGTGACCGCCAATCTTGCTTTAGTTAAACAATCCTACTGCTGGACTTCATTGGCTTATCTGCAACTTGTTCAGGAATTGGAAGTTTGATATTTGGCAATGAACAGCTGAAGTACTGGTGTAGGTTTTGTTAGTGCTCAAAGATTCTGCTTCAAGCAGGAAGCAAACATTCCTTCCAAGTATGGCAATGTTCAGTGACTCCAGCTGCTTGTGCCCTCCCTTCTCAAACACTTCTTCTCTTCCATTTGGACCATTTTTATTACTCTTGTGTAATAAGGCCATTGTTGCTATAGAAAGTACTGCAATTGGTTTGTGGACATAGGGACAGCAGATCTGGGCTGTTAGAGAGGCTTTTGTAAATATATTTCAGCCTTAACAAGAAATAAAAGCAATGTTTTTCACAGTGCTTGACCTTGCCATCCTATCTGTTTTTAGACACCTGATTCACCTTACCGCAGAGATGAATCTCCCCAAATTCCTGTGTGGTAAGAGATGAGTAGCTCCAGGAAAAATTCAGAAGGAATTAGGATAACTGCTGGTATCTTTGGTGGCTTAGGCCAACGTGTAAAACTGAAGAGATCAAACCTGAGTAAGGTGCCATTACCTTAAATTAAGTTTCAACCTGTGAATTAAAAAGTTGTTTACATTTAATTTTGTTTACATTATCTTCAGATTTTTGCCAGCAGCACTAGAATCCCTGCTTCTTGGTCTTCAGGGATATTAGAAAAATAAAGCTAAAGTGTAGGATACAAACCATATGGAGACAAAGATGCTTTTTTTTACCTGAGGTTAAATAAAGGACAATATTATTATGACTTCAGTGTGCTTCAGCTGGCAGAATCCTTGAATGGTTGGGGTTGGAAGGAGCATCTAGTGCCACTCCTCTGCAATGAGCAGGGACATCTGAAGATGAGGTTTTACCCCATGTTCAACTCTATGAATCTTTACACTCTGAAAAACTTTTTTTCTTGTTTCTTGATGCACCTCCTCTATCCTCCACCACTATCCCAAGGGCTCCTGGGATAGTAGAGAGACACAGGTGACAGACAACGACTGCCAAAGGTAAGGAACTGTTTACAAGTAATAATTCAATAGACTGTAGCTAGGGAGGCGTATGCCAGCAGTGTATCAAGTCATGAAAGGCACAGAAAAAATGAACACAGAAGGGCTTTTTTCTAATAGAAGACCTAGAGGTCATTGAAGACAATTGTCATGTAGAAGACTGAAAAAAAAAAGTTCCTAGAAGAAAATAAAGTGCCCTAAATTGTGAAACTCTGGATATTAAGGACATTTAAAGTTTAGATTAGCCAAAAGTTTGGATTTTTTTCTATAAATATGTCTCTTAACAGTTATTAAATATCCAGAACCTGTGGTTCAGAAAGTCCCTGAACCACACTGCTTGAAGTTGTGTGCAATTGCTGAGGAAGATGCATTATATGATTGCTTTGTTCTGACAGTCTTCCTTAGGCATTTGTTGTTGACTGCTATTTTAGGTGAGATACTGAGTTAAAAGTGCCCTTGAAATGACTTTATAGAGCTGTTCTTATTAATTTTCTTTTTTTTCAAAGCTTATGTTATACTCCACCTGACTGCACTGAATTATGTTTGAGGCAAAGAGGAAATCCTTTCACTTTTTTTTTTTTAAATCTTGTTTTTGGATGTTTTTAAGTGAAGAGCGACTTCTCATAAAACAGCTCAAATTCCAAGCTTTCCAGAATTTGGGATTTTTCATTGAGTTGCTTCCAATGCAGTTATGTTAGAGGAAGTATTTAGCTGCAGCCAAGTGGGAGAGGAGGGGAAAACAGAAATTGCTGAGAGCTCTTCAGAAGTATGGATACATCCATCTTCTCAGATTTACTTTTATTGTATTGTGCCTATGGGGGAAAAAACCTAATTAATATAATTTATGAACAGCTGTGGTAATTCTCTCACAATAACTATTCCTACAGTAATGAAACACTTTTTCTTTTGGTTAGGTAGCCACTCCCTCGGCAGACATAAATTGCCAGGAAATGGAGTGTAGATGACAAGAAAAAGTGATCTACCAAGAAACTGACTTTGGAACAAGTCAATATATATTAAGATTGGAAAAAAAAAAAAAAAAAAGAAATCTCAGAAACTTAAACCAGATTTTGATTATTTTGTAATTCCATACATATTTCAAATGAGAAAGATTTATTTTTCAGCTCTGTAGATTTTGCCTGGAGTTTTGAACAGTGTTTCTACTCATGTGTTCTCAGCATCACCTCTGGCCCCTTTGCCTCATCTCTGCTTCATCGTTGTGATAGAACAGCTTCATGAGTCACTCACTGGGTATCTGAATGAGGAACAGATTGGGCTGACAGAATCTTGTCTTCTTTTTTTAGCTTGTTTCTTTTCCGTTATCACCAGTGCTAACAATCTCAAAGGTGATATATGCGTTACAAAACCTGGGTGTGTTTGGTTGATTCCCTTAGTGGCAATATTACTTCATCACTGTGGTGGAGTTTACCCAGCTTGCCTGATTGCAGTAGGTGTAAATAATTCAGCTGATGAGTCACAAAAGTGATTAGAATGTCACTGGGTTTTTTTCCTGTGTTGGACTTACAAACATAGGCCCTGGTAAAAGATTTTTACTGCAGCAATACATTGTTCAAAAAGCTTTTTTTGGTTTGTGGTTGGCTGGGCCATGAATGTGTCTTCAGGTTGCAATTTGGTTTGTAATAAGATCAGTGTTCCCACAAAGAGCAGTCTGTACTTCTCTCTCCCTGAATACTTGTTCTTGCAGCTGAAAAGCACTGTGGTACATGCAAAAAACCCCTATCTGTAGTACTGTAGAGAACTGATGCAACTGGAAGTTAGTTTTTCAGTGAGATCAGGGATACTCTATGGATTCACTGAGCAGAGGACCAAATTCTTGTGCTGGGACAGCAGAGCAGGAATTGTACCTCCTGGGCTTTTGTTTGTTTGTTTGTTTTCTCAGTTGCAGGACCAGCTTAAATGTCTGTTGGCTTCACATAAAGGCTTCAGGGCATTGTTGAAGTCGTGTGAGAGGGTTTGTGTGAGATCTAGTACTTCGTTAAAGTACTAAGTGATTAAATACCTACAGGGAGCAGATCTGCTGAGTAAGGATATGCACCTTCATATAGTCTTCCTTAAGAGTCTATTCAGATTTTAATAAAATGGTCTCTACAGCTATCTTCTGAAAAATATTAATAATACTATTTTACAGAGCAAAATGGGCAACTATGAGTTCAGACTGTTTCTCAAGGTCAGATACAGAAAATTAGATCTTCCAGGTCAATGTCCACCTTCTGTCATGTAAAAACCAGTCTTCCATAAATAATCTTTGGTGAAACAGATCTCTTGGAGGTGCTAATAATTAGAAGTGGGAAGTATCATAAACAACCGAGCTCTGGTCCTGGAAAAACACAGATTGCAGATATTTGCTGAGATCAGAGCAGTGTGGTTTATTCAAGGTTTTTGGGTTTGCTATAAATGCAACAGCCCAATTTCAGACAAACCCTGGGATTAAACCAGAGACTGGCTGTTAAATAGTATTAATAAATTCGGACATGATCAGCTGAACACTGCTGGGACAGTTAAAGAAAATCAGTCTCCTCAGCTGATGTGGGGTTTTGCTGTCATGGAAGTAAGTGTTGCACCCACACTGAGTTTCTGCTTGCAAAGAGGTAGCCTGGAGGAATACACAGGAGCAGTCCAGTGTCTCTGCTAAGGGTGCTGGTAGCAGCTGATGTTCCTTCATTTTCATTGTACAGTACTCAGGTGACCACACACAATGTTTAGGCAATAAACATAGTTTTAGAAGAGTATCTGCATAATTACTCCATTATCTTGTAGTTATACTGAGAAAAAAAAAAATACTAGTCTCATCAAAAACGGCATATAGCGAAAATTCTTGTTTTCTGACCTACATGTTTTTCTAACATAAAGTTTATTTTAAGGAATAGTTGGGAATAGCTTTATGTGCACGGTTCTGCAGAATGGTTAATAGTGCTGAATTTCAGTCAAATTGAATTATAGTCTCTTGTTAGTTTAGTTAATTATAGTCTCTATTGTAATACGACTATCACCAAAATGACAAGCCAAGTGCTTCAAACTTGTATTTCAAACTAAAATGCACTGCCAGTCAAATCTGGCAGTGCATAAACAGCTGTTAACATTTAGTCCTTGCTAATATTTCAAAAAAGATAGAGCAATGAGTTTTCTAATATATAATGTACAAACTGATCCCTCCTAGCAGGGCTAACTAATTTATCTTGAAAAGCATTGGACATATTTAGACAAAGACTAATTGTTAAAAGCAGCGTTTCTTCAATGGCAGAGCTGATTTGGTTTCTGGCTGAGCAGTGTTGCATAAAAATGGACAGAGTTTTCAAGAAAAATAGTGTCTGGGGCCTTGGTATAGGTTGTTGCTGAGGTCTCCCAGGCAGGAGGGCTGGTTGCAGTCTGGGTAGTGACAGGAGTCGCTGGGTCAGGGGAGACTCCCTTAAGTGCTCCTCTGCTCGAGTCTCAATTTTTCATGCCAGCTGGCTCCTGATCCTGTGTGACTACTTCAGCATGTGCATTATCCACTGTCATAGAGTACTTTAAACTAAAACATCTTGCTGTGTTAACTATGTGCAAAAAGACTGCCCTGTGTGACCATGTCTGTACTGATAGGAACAGTCTCTAAAATTTGCATGCAAACCCAGCAGTTCTGCAGCAGGAACCATCAGGAGGGTCTGAAAGGGCCAGATTCTTCACCCAGGAGGTTATGGGACAAATTCAGGTGTAGAAATTTGTCTTGGAACCAGCAGGAGCTGCTTGGGAGGAACTCTCAGGACCGTCTGAATTCCTCACCTGAAAATCTTTTGCAAAAGTTAGTCAGATCGTTTTATTGTGGAGCTGAGGAGGAGCCAAGTCTGTCACCTTGCCTTTGCTCAGGTGTGTGTCTCTTCTGTGCAGGGACTAGCTGAGGAATTCCTGGAGCACCCAGGGAGTTAAGGAGTTTGGGGCACTGAGTGTGCACACAGGGACACCCCTAAGAGCCAGCTACACCACAACTACAACTAAAGGACAGCTTGACTTTCATCCATACGTCTCACACTAAACTTAGATACCAAAGCTCTTGCCGCAGCACCTCTGTAATTAAAACCTTGCAGAACAGCATCCAGCTATGAAATAAGATAGGCAGCTTGTGATTTCCTGTGGGTCTCTATTGAGATTTTACTGAGCACAGGTTTTTCCTAGGAACATGGATATAATGCCATAGAGATCATGCTCTTTTAAATTGCTCTTGCTCCCTTGAGAAATCTGTTTACAAGACTCTGCATTTTTCCCAGAATGAATTCATGTAATGGTACTTAATTGCATGTTTTGTATTTATCATTGGCTTTTATTTTGCCTCAGTCATAGCTGGGCGAGAGACATTGTAGTGTAACAGTCACTTGGGGTAAGGTAAACAGGAGAGTCACAAAACAACAGCCCAACAAAAGAAGGGTTCTGTTGCAGTCCAGAAATTACTAACTCCACTGTTGGTTTAACAAACTGACAGATAATATCCTCTGGCTGTTATTTCCCAGGATTTATCTTGCATGTGAAAGACTCCCATTGTCAAAAAACTGGTAAAAATCAGCCAACATTTTAATGCCAAAGTATGGGATAATTATTTACCCACACAGCTGCTCTTATTTAGTCCATTTTCTAAACTGTGAGAGGACCAGATTTTCTCTTGGCATTTCACAATCTATATCATATGAGTTAACAGACTGTTTCAGTTGGACATCAGATCTTTTCCTTAATATTGTGAATTTCCTGCCTTGTCAGCACTTCAACTTTTCTTTCCCCTGCTGCAGACTTGGATTTGGTTCAGAATGCCATATAGCTATGCAAAAACTCGTACTGAGATCTCATATATCTCTGTTCTGGTTTTTTTCAATACAAAGTGTTAATATAATTTGCTTCTTGGATCAACTTAAGTAATTCAAGAATGCTAATACAAAACATCCTGTTGTGGCTTTGGGCTATCTTCCTTCCTCCATCATTTTAATTCACACCAATTAAGAAATAGTATCTGTATCTAATTATTGGCCAGGAATTTCATGTAATACCAGTTCTACACGATCGCAGAAAAGGAATCCCTTCTGTCATATGAAATATAAAATTCCCAGCCTTATTTAAAAATGGGAATGTATAATTACAGCAGAGATCCCCAAATTACCTCATCTGGAATTTTGACTGTAGCAAGTACTTATATGTTGCTGCTATGAAGAAATTAAGGTACAGAGAAGATACTGCTGATTGCCCTGCCTAGTTTCACACTATACACTCACCTGTATTAACCAAAGCAGATAACTACTGTTTTAGAAAGTTGCAGCTTTACGAATGTTCCCATGAGCACAGCAAATCTCCTTGCTTGTGCTATTGAACTGTAATGTTGGGAATCTGGGAGTTTACAAATGTCTGCCTTTACATCTCAGACATTTTCAACACAACTGTGATCAAATCCTTATTTTGATTTACAGATAATTTCTTTCTAGGCAGTGGGTGACAGACTTGTTTATAGAGGGGTCATATACTGAGTGGGGATTTCCAATTTAAACTCTCTGATATTTTCATCCATGCCTGTGCCAATGGAAAAGGAAATGCTGCCTTCTCCTACATTTTCCCTTCTTATGTCCAGCCAGAGTTGTGCACTTTGGACAAGTGATAAGAGACACAACAGACACAGTAGGTGGACACAGACAATATTTTCAAGAAATGTAATAATAATTTAAAGCCATAGAGGAAATTTTAAGAGCTCAAGAAAACAAATTGATTAAACAAATTGATAGCTCCCTGCTATTCGGAACTTGTGTTCAATTCTGTTAGAAAAATGTGACACCAGAGCCAGAAATAAACGCAAGAAAATGTGTTGAAGTATTTCAGTAAAGGCTAATATCAAGATGAAATGCAAAACATTGTAAAAATAGCTGTAAGAAAAATATTTTGCAGAACCAACCAAGGAAACATGACCAATTTTAGTTTGCTAACTTACAATAATATTCAAGCAAATCTAGGGTTATGTTATCTTTGACAGACAGGAGCTTCTGCAGCCTCTTATGCCATCTTTGTGGCCCTACAAAAATAATGAGATGTCATCTGAGATATTGTCATATAAAAAATAGTTCCTGGAGGGCTGCTGTGGACTTATGGACCCAGAGAACTGACTTCCCCATGCTAGGAAAGCAGGAGAAGGACTCTGAAATTCTTTTGGGAATGAAGCCATCCATGAAACAAAGACAGTTATGATATACAGAAGGGCTCTTAGAAGAAAAGGACAATTTTCTAGGGACAGAAGCTGTCAAAGGCAACCTTCCTTCTCTAGAAATGGTAATCTACTTGGCTGACTGGAGTCAAAAGCTGCAGGGTTTTAGTACTTCTGTATGCACACACAAGAAGCTCAGAGGCATATTTTATCAAATCGTGTTGTTTTCATGTTATATGTCTAATAAGACCTTTTTGTGTTCTTTTAGTGAGTTTCAAACCAAAAAGTGTTTGCGATGTGTTTGAATCTTACCATGAGTAGTGAAATTCACTCTGAGCAAATTCTGTTCTGCCAAGTGTTCAAGATCTTCTGTAGCAGCTCTAAGTAGATTAGTGCTGAGAGCCTGAGAGAATTACAGCTCCCAGAGGACTTCTCAAACGAGGCATGCAGGCATCAGCCTCCAAGATTAGTGGTTCTCAGGGTTCTCATAACTCCTCTGCTAATTAAGGCGCAGCCACACAGCATTTGGGAGTGTACATGCAAACTAACTGGGACTGCTGCAGCTTAATGAACAATGAGCTCCATAACAGCTGCCACAGGAACTGCTGAAAGCCCCACCAGCATCTCAGCTTAGCCACAGCACGCCATCAAGCTTGCAGAGCCAGCTCTTTCCCAGCTGTTCAGCTGACTCTCCCAAGTATTTGCAAGGGAAAGTCCTCACCTCTGCACCTGTGGAGGTCAACAGCATTTGGTCAGAGTCGCAGGTAACAAGTTAGATCTGAAGGTGTCCCCACCACAAGCCTAACAAAGAGAAGAAAGGTGAGTATGTTTTTTTGATGACTGGGCTTGTGTTCTCAAGGCCTTCCCTGGGAGATGTAGAATTGAATCAAACAGAATAGGCAGCAACAGAAGGCAGCTGAATTTGTGCAGTCTCACTCACCTGAAGCTGTACTGTAGAAAACATGCCCTCCACTAAGCCCATTTTGTGGGAATACAATTCCTTCCAGCTGCTTCCCAAGACGACAGTTTTGCCAGGAAATTCAACGTATCTACAGAACACCGTAGCAAAACAGTAGAAAGGACCCCTGAGCATTTTATTGTTGCTGACTTGATTAAAGAGTCAAAACAGTGAAATGATAGTAATCCATGGTGCTGAGTCCTAGAGATAACACTAAGCTATTTACATCTAGCCTATAAATGAATGGCTTACTTTCTGGCATTATTAATCTACTAAAAAATAAGCTCTTTTCTTACTAAAATCATCATCAGTTTCAGCATACATACATAGTATAAAGCAGTGTGATCTTCAAATTCAATAGAAGTCAACTCCTTTTTGTGCTTCATTACCTTTTTTTCTTGCCATACTGTCTTTCTGAATGAATTAGGATGAAATGAAAGGAGCAAAGGAAAAAACTTTGAAATGTTTTGAAACATTTTTTTTTTGCCTTGCTAATAAATGTTCTGTGTTTTTTCTCCAAATGCAGCAGTTTTCAACAACTTCTACAATTGATAAACACAAACCACCTTAAAAAATTCAAATTAACAGAATCTTTCTTATGCAAATTTCTCACTAATTGAGAAAACAAAGGTATCAAAATAAGGCTTCATGAAGAATCAACCTAAGACTGCCATCTTGCCTTTCTTCCACTCACAAACTCCCACTTTGTGCTGGCAGTAGAGCTTGTAACCAGGAGGCAGACCAGATTAGCCACCTGGGGGACTGAAAACTAAATAAGCAGAAAAGATAAACAGTAAAAGGAGCAATAAAACATGATTTCATCTCCTAGTAGCAGACTGTATTTACCCATCAAAAAAATCACATGCTGAAGCCCCTTGAATAGTAGGTCACAAAGGGTCTGCAGTAACAGAAGATAGATCCAGGACCTGTTTTAGAAAACTTAGTTTTGACACAACTGCTAGTACTTATTTAAACTCCAATGTGAATTTGTAAATGATCTTACACATTTGCTTATAGATTTATTGTGGCTTTGGCTAGAAAACTAGAGCAGTATTAATGGTTACAGACCCTCTGACTGGTGGAAGGGCTGTAAGATGGGGTGATAAGACCACAGAGAGACTGGAGAGCACCAAGCTTTGGTGCTAAAATGTCAGCCTTGGCAGTGATGGCTACACAGCAGGCATGGCATATAGCTAAGAAGTGGTACTGAGCACTTGGGTCACTGTCTGTGGTCCTCAGGGACACATCCTGCCTGGACAGGACTTGCATGCTGTGTTTACTTATATTCCTCTAGGAGTCTTGGATGTCGAGTAAAGCTTGTTCAAATACTTAGAGCTTTCATTACATATTTTTCTCTTTGTTAGAACAGAAACTAGAACAACAACAGCTCTTGGAAGTCCAATTGTCTTGTCTCTCTCCTCAAAACAATCAGTAACTCATTCACTACAGCTCACCACAATTTCTACTGCCCTTTCTCAGCCTGTACATCTCCTTGCAGCTGCCACATCCAGAAGACAAGGGCCTCATACTGCCCAGCCTAATACCTGAGTAATCAAATTGACTCTTTGGTACAGAGACAAAAAGCAGTTTTGAAAAAAGTAAAAACTTCTTACCCTCCAATGAGGCCTCTGTATGTCCCTCTTGATGAATAATGATGTAGCAGTGGAACAAAAATCTTACAGGAAAGCTTATGCTGCTTCTGAGGTGCACTGCTGCTCAGTAGGTACATGAAGGGATAAGTAACATTCCACACCTAATGAACCACACATGTAAACTCAAGACCTGTGAAATAAAGGAAAAAACTGCCAAGGTATTTGTTTCCAATGAGCACAAATAGGTGGGATGTTTTTTTAGAAATTTTAATAGGAAAAAAATGAGTCACTCACACTTTTTGGGAGAAACGGAGATCTCTGCATCTCAGTGTTTATGCCAACATTCAACCAGCCAGCCCCTAGGTTTATACCAGATAAAAAAGAGGAGGCCTGTCTAAAAGTGACAGCAAAGGAGGAAATGAACCCACTGAAGCAGACATTATAAAATCATTTTTACACCCACTCAAATGAGTTGAGGTTACTGACAAGTGCTTTTTACTGTGCCTACTCCACAAGAACAGTTCTCATACAATCTATTTCCCAAAACAGATAAAAACCCAACCTCCTAGAATGCCAGTTGAGAAGACTAGAAATCCTGAGGAATTACCAGCAAGTGTCACTCTATTCTGCAAAATAATTCAGGTTTTGTGAACTTGAGCTATGAAATCAGCATTTTTAACACTCAAAGGGAAAGGCTCAGTGTAGCAATGTGGGTTTAGATGGTGGTCACTGTTACCCATAACTATTCCCCAGTAAGCATCTCCTGTGGAAAAGCCGCCTGGGGAAGCATTCAGGCGAGGCACTCCAGTCCACACACCGCACTCACCACGGTGAGCTCAGCAGAGAGAGGCAGAAGCGCCTTTTGTATGGCCAGCTCCAGCGAGGTTTATTGCATCCACCACACCAGAGGGAAACCAAGGACAAAAGACCAAGCCATGTGGTGTGCACAAGGTGGAGTATGGGGTCAATGGCCAGTGGGCTGAGGGCAAGGGGGCGGCACAAGGGGCACAGCAGAGGGCAGCGGCCTACAGGGAAGATGGGCCGGCCACCAGGGATACCACAACCAGTGAGGAAACGGGGAAAGGAGAAACTGTGAGAATTTGGGACATATGGGGAAAGGAATGGGGTGGATCATGGTCTTGTGCAAGACTCCATGGGGAAGTCCTTTCTGTCCACCTAGGTGGGGAAAACTCTGTGATATCTTTCCAAGGCAATGCCCTGGGGATTTCCCTGAGGGGGAAGGATTCAGAGGATTCCACAGCAGTCACTGTAACCTGCTGAGCTGTAGTAGCCAGGAGCAGCACACAACAGAAGTGAAGCATCAAGAACTACCACCATCTTTCCGGAGTGCCACAAGTCCCTGGGATGCCCAAATTACTTTCACAGGTCAGGAGGCAGCGTATTCTCCAGCTGACAGCACATCCTGCACAGCAGATGGGAAGCAGGAGTTTGGCTTATCCTCCCTTTTCAGAAGGGCTTGTTTGGAGCTTTGTGATTATTTTGTTTTGCTCAAAGCAGGAGTCCTATAAAATTAGGCAGCTAAAATGCAGTATACACATTTTAAACCTGTTAAATTTTAAAATAGTCTGATGATCAATAGTGGTCATCTGAAATAGTCTGGTGATCAATATTTAAAGGTAAAGTCTTTCATATTCTAGTAGCTACTGTTTGCAATAAAATGAATCCAAATAAACTGCATCTGTATGAGACTCTTTTATTAAAAATACATATCTTTTGTTTCACATAAAAAGAACCAACATTTAACACAATTTAAAGAAGTTGGACAGGAACTACTTGAAAAAAGACAGGTTCCTGTAATCCCAGAGCACCCGACCTTTACTGCACAAGCTACAAATTAAAATCTTTCTGTTCAAGACCCCAAGTGCTTGTCCTGCACACAGCAGTGCCCAGGAAGGTGCAGCTGGTCAGAGTCAGGGGTGCTAACTGCTCCCCAAAGGCTGTTCCCTGGCAGACATAGCTGCAAGACACATGTGCTCTCTCCCAATGCAGGGAGGCCTGTTACTCCCCAGCCCTGGTGCTGGGCATGATGGCAACCTTAGCCAAAAAAAAATGTTGGAGCAACACTCAACTCAAGTGTCACAGGTTGGCCATATCTTTCTGTAACAATGGAAATACAGCACAGCACTTCCAGGTAATTTCACTTAGGATCCAGCAGAAACATATTAACAGCATTGATGAAAGAAAACCAGCTATGCTTCGGTGATAGGACATGATGCAACAGTCTTCTTGCTAACTGAAACCTAAGCTGGAATCCATTTATCTTCTGGAGCCCCACTTTTCATAACTCATTCATCTCTGGCTTTTTGAAAGACACAATTTTCAAACCAACAAGTTATCAGCTTAGGCAGCAGCAAAAACTAATTAAAAGTTCTATGCATAAAAATCAAAGTCAAAATACAAAAGAGCTGTCACAGGCATCTGCTATTAAAGTGCACAGAAAACAACACTGGCTAAACTTATATTCTGGTAGAAAGCAACAGTATGCCAGGCTGTCATCCTTGTTCTGGAGATGCTGAAAATTCAGCTCCTTTTTAAGTCACCAAGAGACACATTCATCAACTCTTAAAAATTATCAAAATGCTTTGCAAATTCAGGCTCAAAGAGTGTATCAGATGCTGACTGTAACATTTACTGGCCAACTCATAACTGAAGCAAGGCACAAAGAAGAAAAGACACTGAAGTGATGCAGAAGCAAGATGACATTAGATCACAAACCAGTGGCCCCTTTGCTTTGACATTACAAGGCAATAAGAGATGGGCAGCTAAACCAGCAACACTGTTGGACAGCAAGACTAACAGTAAAGCAAAGTTCAGTTTTGAAGAAAAAAATATGTTCTAATCCCATGCAAGTCATGATGTGATTAAAAAAAGATACTTCATATTCTCACACCTGTAAACCTAAGGGAGTATCATGTTTAGGCCTTTAGAGGCATTTCTCCTTACATACTCTTTATTGTCTAGTGTTAACTCCTTAAGACTGCTGTTAAGTCAAGCACTGTGTTAAAGGCCTGTCACTTCACAGACTGCTGGTAATTATGATAGAGATCAGCTTCCTCCCTCAGTCCACTGAAGTCTGAGATCTGCAAGCTAAAACACAATCTTTCTTTGCATACTGTTATTTCACAAATTTTAACAGACCAAGATCTGCGCAGTACAGTACTTGTTTCTAACACCTAGAAGAGGAAACTAAATGGTTTTCAGGACCTTGGATGAATCTTCAGAACTGGAATTAAAGAAATTGATTTGACTTCTTTTAGGAAAAAAAATTTATTCTGGGGTTAATGAAATGCAAATATCCACTAAGCTCCAGAATGCCACCAATCAAAACAGCTTTCCTTACTGCGATGACATCTTAAACATAAGATCTCAATTTACCAAAACCTGAGAGAATCAAATGCTTGCTTTAATTATAGCACTCTTCAACTCACTGTCATGAAATTTTCAAGTCATGTCAAAGCCCATATTAAAGAACTTGGATCCTTAGGGCTCATCTGCTGCTCTGTATTCTAGAAGGCAAAAAGTGATTTAAAGACATCCCATGTCGGGAATTTACAATCCCTCTTCATCCTTGTAGAGCTACACAGTGAAGCTCAAAAGTTATTCAAAATCTTATCTTACGGAAAACAGGAATGGGAAACTTTCTGCATTTATGAGGTGGCAGCAGGGGAAATAACTGCATTTTAAAATAGCTGAATTTGAAAGGTGTTAAAGAACCAAGCTGAAAAGGTTAAGTCTTAATCAGTAATGAAATAAGCTACAGCATGAAAAGTCCATCAACCAAAAAGATCAACTCTGAAAAAAACCGCAAGCTCATTGGTCCTTGTATATAGAATTTTAAAAAACATCTAGATTAAAAAGTCTCTCCCCAGGGTTATAATTTCCTTTTCAGAGAGATAATTCCTTTTTTCAGAGAGATGTTGTTATAGCTTGTATACAGTGTTTCAAAAGGATCCTTCATAGTCTTCAGAATTCTTTATGATTTTCCTAACCCTTTTTGTAGGGAGTGACATTTCTCTCCAGAACTGAACACTTTATATCATACTTGAAAATCCATTTTTAAAAAAGCCTTCAAATAAAACATCCAAGGCTCTAATCACAATTTTTAAATACTAGTGTTTTTAGTTTTAATCACAAAATAGATCTTGTGAATTTGCTAACTTAGTAAAAAACAGACTAGAAAAAAAATTCACAAAAGATTTCTAGCCTCCAGTAACACACAATATGCTATTACAGCACAGAACAACATTCTTCATTAAATCAGTTTTATTCCTTCTGACAGCTACTTTGAAAATCAAGGGTAATTTGGCACTAATTCTGTTACAGAAGTTCCAAAGCAGGTATCTGTGTGTACAGCAAAAAACAAAGAACAGTGCACAGAACTGAATTAGTCTGCCAAACACCCTTTTCAGACATCACATATTACAATATGTGGGTCTGGATGAACAAGAAACTCAGTGAATCCCCTGCACCCAGTTCCATTGCCTGCATCTGGACAATACACGGGTGCAAGGTCTTACTATGAGATAGGAATCTAGGAATAGCTTATTAAATCTCAGAGACATTCAAACCTCCTTTGACATCAGCAAGCAAAAGGATGGATGCGTACAATTGTTAGTGTACTGTTCCAGCATTAGCAGCAACTGTGCCTGTAGTGAGCTCAGAGTCAAAAAAATAAGAAGAAAAAAAAAAGGAAAGGTGGTCAACAGACCAGAACAGCAACAGACTTGCTGAAATCAGGACTCCATGGCTTTGTGCCTTGGGAAACTTGACCTTACAAAGGATTATGCTCAGTGCAGGGCAGCACAGAGAATCAAGCCTGCAATTTTCATGGCTTGAATGAGCACAAAAACTTGGCTTCCAAGGCTTTTTCTCCTTAAGAGGAATGTGTCACAACAGGAATGTCAATTTCTACGGCAGAGAGGCGAGAACGCGCGGAGTAGGGCTGAGAGGCATAGCTGTGCATGCTGGGGGCGTGGGAATACAGGGGCTGCCAGAATGGAGAAGGGAGGCTTTTGCATGCACAGTACCACAGGAACAGCAGGATGGAAGTGAAAAACAGACCGCCAGCACTGGCAATGGCAATAAATACTGAGATGTCAAAGCTGAAGACAGGCTCGTATTTTCTGTTCAGATAATTGTTATAAAAAATGACCCAGATGGACGGAGTGAGACAAATGACACAGGCAAGCAGGAACAAGAGGCCGGCCACGAGATGGCAGCCGGCACTGTTTACCAGGCACTTGGCCAGTTTGACGTTCGGCACGCTCGATACAAAGGCTGTGTTACACATGCCAATCATGCAGAGGAACAGAGCTGAGACAGCAGTGAACATACTCAGAGGAAGGGCAAACTGAAGAACACGCAAATCCAGCTGATCTACAGCCGTGTACCACTGTGGGTCATAGATCACACAGTCTCTGCTCCCATCAAAGCGTGCACACTTAATCCAGAGTCCAGTGTAAACGGTCACATTCCTCTCATTCTTGTTGTACGTGTACAGTCTCATCTGCCTCCAGTTTGGAAGCAGAACTGCTGCAAGGAGCCCAGCTACTGAGGC
This sequence comes from Fringilla coelebs, assembly GCF_963513975.1. Lineage (NCBI taxonomy): Eukaryota > Metazoa > Chordata > Aves > Passeriformes > Fringillidae > Fringilla > Fringilla coelebs. The sequence goes on from NC_140028.1 coordinate 130,827,446, forward strand.
TGTTCCACTGAGGAAGGCCAGTACGGTCGCCGCATGAACATCCCGGCAGCCCATATTTGCCCACAGAGATTCTTTCCTGCAATTAGAAAGAAAAATATAAATGAAAACCATGGACACAGGAATAACTACAGTTGATTTTTGATTTTAATTAACTTACATGAAAGCTAGTAGGCACTAACTCCGTGGCACTTTCTTTGTCTGACATGTTTAAGACAGTGGAAACGCTGTCTTAAAAACCACTAAAAATCACAAAATTCACGCTTTAATAAAATGTCAGGTTATTTCACAGACTTGTGACTTCTCAGCTGACAGACTGTGTTCAAGATGAAAAAGAAGCACATTTGAATGGGTGAGTCTACACAGTGATGATTTAAGTTCACCTGTCCTCAACAGGCAGCTCTCAGTCTTAACCCAGATACAATATCAGCGTGCATGCTCAGTCCTACCATGCTGCTGTATGAGTAAAAGGGAGTTGCTTAAAATCTGCATCATTAGACTGGCAGGGAATGCATATGTAGGCAGCTATACACATTTTATATAGGCCAAACTGTTGACAAGAGCTGCGAGATAGTGGCGGAGGCTCTGTTGAGTAACTTACTATGAATTTTTCAACAGCAACTAACAGCTCTGCCACACTACTCCTGCCTTTCAGAATCAACTGTCCCAGCACACAAACAACTACAGAAAGCAGACGACGTTTCAGCTTTCACATATTCCACTCCAGAGCAAGTGTTAATACTGCTTCCTTTTCAATATAACCACTGTCTGCATATCTACTATAGCCTCTTGTCTGCCGAAATGCTGAGAAACAGTCTCAATGATGGGCCTTTACAAAACAAAAAAAAACTTAAAAAAAAAAAAAAGATTCAATTCAAGTTATCAGTATTCCCTTCTTTGCATCCTATTGATTTATAGACAAATAAATGAAGTTCAATTTGTTTCCTAAGAAACCATCAGGCAATTATTTTATGGCATCCAACCCTGAAGAATTGCACTGTAATGTGGACACTTTCATTTAAGTGCTGATCACAGTCTAGATTCTAAAAAAGCACTCTGGATAATGACAACCACATTTATGCTAAAAACTACCTTATTTGTCAAAAAGACAGCATTATATTGTTGCTAGGGATAGCTGAGTGTGGGCAAGCTTCTCTTCCCATGGCAGTAAACTTTTCAGACAGCGGGTCATTAACAGGAGAGCCCCTGGGTAGGGGGACCAGAGAAGTACTGCAATTATGATTACTTTAATGTGATGCTTAACCCTAGCTTCGGTAAGGGCAAAACAATCAACTGGCAAGAAAATGGAACTATAACCAATGTACTTCCAGGGTAAATCTAATATGACATCAAATTTTCTTCTCCTCAAGCTTGATGCTTTTGCTCTTCCATAAAGAGCTTACCTTTACCTGGATAAAACTCCCATGCAGACAGGGCATACTCCAAGACAGAGCTGTATAAACACATGACTGACCACTTTAAGAAACCTACTGTTTCTGAAAATTCATTTGCAGTAGTAGATTACAGCAAATAGGCACGTTACCCACCATCCCTTCCATCAGGGGAGACCTATCCCATCTTGCAAATACTGCTGGCTTGATGATTGTAATTATAGCTTCAGGTCCCTGATGAAGACAGTAACTAAACAGGTGTTGTCATAATTAGATGGCTTCAGTGCACTTACCAGCAGTGTCCTCAAATCAACAGAAACCTTAGCAACTTCTGTAACTAGGAAAAAGGTGTTACTGGATCTAAGAAACAAAACAAAGAAAGAGTCAACATCACATTTATTTCATGCAATTTCAGTAACAGCATTTACATTGCAATTCAGGAATTAGGAATATCAGTTATGTTTGCATTAGGCCAACTCCATCACCTTCTACAATTTGCTCTTATTTAAAAAACATAACTCAAACTACTTTTTTTTTTTCTTTCTTTAATTTTTTTCTCCAGAGCTTGTTTTCTATCTTCATCTCAAAAGACAAAGATGCAAAAAACTGCTTCTCTCATGGGTGTTCCAAGACACAGAGTCTGCATCCTGAATTTTATGTTTTTAGCAAAAAATCCATAAGAAGTCATACTGAATGATTACTGCAGATGTTAGGTTCAAGGCTGCACTTCAACAGCAGTGAGGAAAGGGTGCAATGATTAGTTAATGTCAGAAAACAAAGGACAAGCTCTACATTGTTTACATATCTTGTGGGTCTCTATTCCTTCCTGCATTCTACACGAAGGTTTCAAGGAAATTGGAGAAAACCGGGAAACACTGGTAATGCCTTCCAGAAGAAAAGACCCTCTTGTGGATTTTCTACCCCAACATCTAAGTCCCAAGATCAAATCTGCAGGTCATAATAGGTAGATCACTTTACTACTGGACAGCATCAGACCTCCAAGTATGTCAGTATGCAACTGTTAAAAGTTACAACCTACAAGCGAATTTGTTGGGCTAACATGCAAAGACAAAGTTTATTCTGAACTACCCATATCAAACCCTAAAATATTATAAAATTCATAGATGAATAGGCTCCATCACCTACAAAAACAGCAAAGAAATCCTTCTATCGAACTATCAGTCATGAACCCTGATTTTTTCACTGATTGAGAAAGAGGGTTTCAGATTTGGAAACTCATTAACAAGAATGCTATTGCACATAAGACAGAACTGCAGATGTACAGCTTGGAGAAGCAGCTTTTGTTCATTAACATTACTGATGAATTTTCAAGCTTTCTGTGCACTTTGCAGCTGAAGCCAAGATAAACACACAGACCTCCCTCTGCAGGTTCACACCCATGAACAACCACAACAACATAATTAAGCAGAAAATTAGTGCAGGCAAACAAAGCTGTCAGAGGGAGCTGTGCCCAGCCCAGGAGTCCCACCCATTAAATGCTGAAACCTGTGTTGTAATAAACAGATGCACAACAGCTATGGAATATTCCCCAATACCCAACTCATTTCTGCAGAAACTGAGTTTCTTTTGGTTTTCTCTTCCTTTCTTTAGTCCATCTGATTTTACTGTCTAATCCTGGTGGTGTTGATCAACTAGGGACCTCAGTCACTGGTCAACTAGTTGTCCAAGGGAAGAAAGCACACTTTGGCCATATAAAACACTGCCTTGCCTTAGACTCTTGGCTTCAGCTTCTTCCATCCCAAGGATTTTAAAGCTGTATTGTGCAAGGCTCTTCTATCTGATCCACAGAAGCTACCAGTCCTAACTGCACTCTTTAATAGGGACAGATTTTAGCCCCTATTCTGAAGATCTGTGTTGCTGTAACAAGAGATGCTGGCTGAAGCTGGTTAAAAACCGCTAAGTAACGAAAGGCCCACAAGATAAAAAAATGAAAAAAAGACAACAAAAAGGACATTTACTACAGACATAATTCAGAAATGAGTTAAACCAGCTCTGTTCCCTCGCATGGCCTTGAGAAGACCACGGTCTGGGAAGCATCACTGTTTTGCAAAGCCCTGCAGGAGAGAAGGCAGAGTATAATTTATCAACACAAACGATTGCCTGACTACCACAACAGCATAAGCAGTTCAAAATTTTTCACGAGTTTTGCCTAACTGGCCACCAGAAACTGGAGGCCTAAAGCTCGCCAGTTTCAAGGGACTGGCTCAGAACCAGTGCCACCATTCTTTTTTTAAATGCTGGGAATCAATCATGCAGTTCCGCGTTCTACAAAACTCCTTTTAAAATTAAATATAGATGTACGATCCTAGCTAACAGATTAGGACTTCCAAGAAAAACTTGGAGCAGGGGTAATTATTTTACCGACTGAATCGGAAAGAGCAGCTGACGCACGGAGAGAACACACAGCGTCCCCCCGGGGAGCACCGCCGATCCCGGCCCGCGACAGCGCTCCGAGCCCGCCGCGCTGGGATCCCGGACTCGCGGGGGAGCCGGGAAGCGCCGCAGGGCCAGGGCTGGCCGTGCCCGCTCACCTTGCCGCCGCGCTCAGGAGGCGCCATGGCCGCCGCTCCGGCCGCGGAGCCGCCGCGCTGAGGGGAGGCCGCGGCCGCGCGGGGCCTTGTGGGGCGGGGCGCGGCGCCGGCGCAGTGCGGGCCGAGCCCGGCGCAGCGCGCCCGCCCGCTCGGGGCTCTCCGCTTCCCGCAGCGCGGAGAACTCCGCCAGCTCGGGCCGCAAACGCCGGTGCTCTAAAACACGTCCCTGCGGTAAGGCAGCTGGCCGCAGGTCAGAGGAACACGACTGCGGCAGGCAGCTACGGCCCACGGCGGACAGCTCCGGTCAAACCGTGCTGCCTCTCGGTCCAAACACAGCCCCGCTCCCCCCTTAATGAGTGATGTTAAGATCGGTGTTCACAAAGGCTGGAAAAAACAAAATGCTATTTTTAGATATAAAATAGCCTGCAGAAAAGGAGGCTCAGGGGTGATGTTATCACTCTACAACCCCCTGAAAAGAGGTTGTAGCCAGGTGGGGGTCGGTCTCTTCTCTCCCAGCCAACCAGGAACAGGGTGAGAGGAGATGGCCCCAGTCCGTACCAGATTGAGGAGATGTACAAATCTGTACAGGATGAGAGGAGAGGCCTTCAATCCGTCCCTCAGGTTGGACATCCGAGTAATTTCTTCACAGAAAGGGTAACGGGCTGCCCAGGAAGGTGGAGGGTAGAGGTGTTTAAGTAAACAGTGGGAATGGCACTGAATGCCACGGTCTAGTTCACAAGGTGGTGTTTGATCATTGGTTGGACTCAATCTCACAGATCTTTCCCAACCTAATTGATTCTGCAATTGTGTACAACAGAGTATCAAGAATTGACAGCCTATTCTTAGCATTAGTGAAAGCATATTAGCCCTGAACACAGTAAAATTAGAGGAAAATCACAGTAAGAAGCAATACCAATGATAAAACAAATGCATTTTGACACACCATACCTTTCTTCCCAGCAACTGCTTTAACAAAATCTAAAGAAGCAGGCTATGATACATATATGACAAAACAAAACAAAACCAAACTTAGAAGGCTTTGATGTACTCAATCTTATTTTGCCTTATAAGGAATTTAATTGCCTTAAAGTAGAAAACACCCTGACAATAAAGGACTTCTAATATTTTTTTCTTAATTAAAATGTGAGTGTGCCTTCTTGTAATACAAAATCTAGAACACTAAATATTTCCAAAAATGTATAGCTCTGTTGAGAAGAAGCCGTTTTCTTCACCAAAACGTAACATAAACCAAACAACTCTATAAAAGGAGGGGATTACAAATTAAGCATGGGAATTTGGAATCAGGATTTATTCGACTAAGATGACTACAGTAGGCACCAGCAGGTGTCCAAAAAACCTCCAACATTACAAATCAGTCGTACTTCTTGTGCTCCTACAAGACACTTCCTAGTAGCCATTTATATGTGTTTTCCTTTAAATCCTTAAAACCAAAAAAACCCCTACAATCCAATGCCTGTCACAATAGCAGAACTGGTTCACCTTAGAAGGCCCAGACCCTGGAAAATCCTCCATCAGAAACTTCCCTTGGTTCTTCTGACGCCCACAGGATATGCAGAGTTGTTGAACTTACTCCTTTGTGCAAGTTATATTCCCTGCATTCCTCTCCCTTGGCAAAAAATATTCCAGGGGTCATCAGTTGTTAAGCAGTGCTTTGAGTTCCATACTTTGGTCTTTACATTGTTAAGCTTTGTAGCCAACGTAAATACAGAAAAACTTGTCTCTTTCCCCACTGCGCCCTCCCCAAGTGCCTGAACAAATGGAGGGAAGCAGACAGTGAGGGAAGAGGGAACAATGTGCATAGTTAAAATATTAAAAGGTGCTGGATCCATTCAGGAATGTCAGCTTCTATTCATTTGTTGCTCTTTGGAAGTTTGTAAAAGCAGGAGTTTCTTTTTCCGATATTCTTCATTCACCTGCTCTGCTTGCTCATCTATGGATTTTCTTAGACATGTTTTGAGTTCCTCAATTCCTTCTCCGGTATATGTAGATATAGGAATCACCTGTCTGAATTCAAGAGTATTTTCTGGAATCACTTCTTCCTCTAGTAAGTGAAAGAAATCTGAAAAATTGTATAGAAAGAAAAATTGTATAGAAAGTTCAATCCCCAAATACTGTATCACTACAAAGCCCATAAAATCCCATTAAATGTAGAAAAAAAATTTTAATAAACTACAGTTATAAACATAGCTGCAATTAATATACATACTATCTGCATAATAAGGCTTCTCAAATCTCAGAAGACAAGCACTAATATAGCAGTTATACCATTTTTAATGCTGCCATGAGAAGATTCTATACACTTCCAATGATCATAAAGAAATCCCAAGCTGCAGAATATGGGAGAATATGGTCTTAAGCTTTTCTGGTTCCTTTACACTCTCAGAAAGAGAAAGCAATTCACCCCAATGTAATTGCAAGATTGAAAATAAACCTACATAGACCTTTCCATAATTTTCACATGTTTATGCCAAAATCATATGACAAATGGTACATATGTCAGTGCCTGTGAGGGGACCTTCTATGCAGGTTACTCTTATTCCAGACACCTAGACTGGAAACTTACTCTCCCATACCACGGTTGGGAAAGATCATCTGGGATATGATTTTATTACAATCCTTTCCCAAGAGTGAAGCCATTACAAATGCATATAAACAGAGCTCTAAATGCAGGAACTGATTTTAAATATATGTTCAAATAATAAATTTAATAGCTGACTTCAGTTTCAAACAACTCTCTGCCAATGCAGAGTTACATATATGAAATCTTACTACTACTTTTGATGAAAGCTATTGCTGGAATTTCATTTACCCTGAGGATTCTCAAGTTGTGTCATAAGTTCATCCAAGTTATCCTTTGCACAAGGCAAATCCATTTTATTAATGGCAAGAAGCACAGGCTTTGTTACAAGTTCCTCTTTGTACAGCTCCAGTTCCTTAAAAGAAAAGTAAATTTCCCTTAGTAAGTATTTGTAGTTTAACAAGTGCTGCTTCAATTTTAAATCTCCTCTTGCATTTGTTTAATTGCCTAAATAGCCCTCCTTGCCCAAACAGCTGTGAGTTTGACTCAGGTGCTCAAGGCTGATATATTACAGCACAGAAGAAAATAATGTTCAGTGATTCAGTCATTTTTTTGCTCAAAGACAGATTTCAGGTAAACAGGCTAGCTCATTCTGAAATGCCTCTTACAGAAAGAATGAGAGTTTTGGTTTTTGCTTATACTGCTTATAGGAACACAAAATCAATTTCAGAAAAACTTCAGACCTATAAAACATACAAGAAAATCTTTTGTAGAGTGTTATAATTCTTAAACATTTTAATATTAGAAAATCCCAACCTGAATAAACTAAAAATAAATAGCAATACCTGAAATGTAGAAGATTCATCAATTTAAGTCACACAGTTAGAGATGAATTTAAAATGACATAATATGTATTATTTGAATCAGAAGCGTAGTTAAGAGATGGAAACAGTGAATGACTGCAAGGCTGGGGCCTGATGCTGGTCTATGCAGTAAGGGCATCAAGGTAGGGCTTTAAATCTAACCACACATTTCTACTTCTTAAAATGCTACTGGACTGGGTAACTGAAAATTATGTGTCTTTTTACCTTTACTTGACTGTAAGAGATATCCCACATGCTGCATAGATTAATAAATTCTATTAATAATTATGTGGTACCCAACAAAAATTAAGAGCAGTTTAACCTGGACAAGTAAAAATAAAGACTTTCTAATTTTGGAGAATCTCTTTGGTCACTGGCCTTATGTTATAAATCCAGAAGACACACTAACATTTGAATGTTTCTCGATCAAAACTGAGCCATCCTCTTGACTCAACACATAACTACAGCTGTCACATAGGAAGATGAGAACTTACCTTTGTTAGAAGCAATATCGTTTCAAAGGCTGTTCTGAACTGAGTCTTCATAGACAGCTGAAACCCAGAAATATCAACCTGAAAAAGTTACACAAAAACAAGTTTTGTGGTGTAAAATTTTGTTGCAGTATCAAGGTACTATCCATCAACTACTTTGCCCTGGAAGGCCCATGGCAATATGTTCACTCCTGGGCAAATAACAGAGGGCAACTAAACAGCAAAGAAACCTCAGACACTGGAGGCACAAACTGCTTAATTCTGATACAGTGTTTCTTAAAGGTCTGGTTTTTAAACTTCTTACGGGAAATCTTATAGAAAAATATCATGCTTTTGTTATGCTTGGAACACTTCACTGTTCTAAATTAACTGGAAATTTTCAATGATAAATTCTATTTAAGAACTTAATTTATCATTAGTCATTTGAATGGTCCATTCTGTAAACACAATTACAGCTATATTTATCACAATCATGCAAATTACAAATTACTTTCTAAATTCCAACTACATTGCAATTAAGATATATTTTATTTATTGCACTTTGATTTCAATAAACTGTAAATTTTATTTAACTTACAACGAAGAGAAGCTGTTTGGTTCTCTCTACATGTTTGAGAAATTTATGGCCCATTCCTTTGTTTGCATGTGCACCTTCAATCAGTCCCGGAAGATCAGCTACTGAAATCTAGGAAAACAAAAGTTTCAAATAAAATACTTAAAGTAAGCAAACCCAGGGACTTTAAATTATCAACAGTGATTATCACTATACATAAACAAAAGAACCCAGAAAAAATAATATGCATTGGCTGTTTTAATACATTTACAATCTATCATTAGAAGCAGATTAAACAAAATGCTGCTATTACACAGTCCTGGTGCTCCTCATGTTCCCCCATCTATTTTTTATAGCTGTCTGCAAAGTACAAAATAGAGGGTAATCATACCTCAGCAGAGATCTTACAAAATGTAGCCATTACCTGAGAATAAAACAGACTCTGAAAGGTAAGCAGTTTAGGCTATCACATTTGTATAGAATTCAAACTGCCACTGAGATGGCAAATAAAGTCTTTTCCTTGTGATACAGAGTATCATTACTCCAAATACAAACCCACTTAACACTGCTCCCCTGAGCATGAGAAACTACAAAAATTTGATTTCTGCTCTTCAGCTCAAATGAGACTTTGATTAATCAATCAGCTTCCAGACAGAGCCCAGCAAAGACTGCCACAATGGACAGGGACCTTGTCACTTTCTCTACTGGTTGAGAGAGCTGTTGGACAGCTGAAGCAGACCAAAAAAAAGCAGAATGATAATGAAACCCCCAAAATGGCTACTCAGTGAGTCACAGAAAGCTAAGACAGAGAGTGAAGTAAAGAAGAGCAAAGTAGAGTCTTCAAATCTATCTAATGCCCATTTAGATAGCAACTGGATTAAATTGAACAATGCCTGAAGCCAGCATACCATAAAATTTCCAGTGTGCTACTTAGTGCAGAAGGGGGCTCAGATACTCTGGTAGAAAATGTAAGTGATTCTTCTAGTTTTCATTATCTGGTACGGAGACCTGAAACCCAACTCTACTCAGGTCCTCTACTTCTGTGTTTTTGTTTTTTTCCCCAAACAGTAATGACAGACAGCCCTAGGAAACTTGCACGTATTTTCTTTTTATATTGTACTAAGATAAAATGAGCAAATTGTTACATATCTCTTTAAAAATATCCATGTTCTTTAGGAAAAAATGAGTCATTGTCCTTTGAGTGATACAGGAAAGATACCTCAATTATTGCTCTTAATTACATTGCTTATGTTGTTTCAGTTTCAGCAGCTGCAATATGGAGAGAACTTCCTCTTACCCCCAGAAGTTCCCCATGATCACAACCCCGAGTTCCCTCAACTTCAGGAAACAGGTATTTTGTCCATATAGTTCCTATATAGGCCCCAATACTGTGGTATAAAAACCATGAACTGTAGAAATGGCCAACAATAAGGATCACTGGCTATCACAAGAAAAAGAAAGGCAGAAGCACAAGTAGATCTCTTGCTGGAGAAAAATACACCAGTATAAGCAAGAGATCCTCATTCATGGTAGACAGTTTTTTGAAAGGGCTATGAAAAATCCTGTTTATTTGCAGCATAGCTTTCTAGGATAAGCTACCCTAAACTAGCAGATAGAATGAATATAAAAAAAAATTCCCTTAGACATATTGCATCTCCGCAGGGAAGCAGACAAACTAGACTTTCTTTAATACACAGTTTACCTGAAGTTTGTTAAATGAAGGTTTCAAGCATCAGCTACTGAATCTCCCTAGCATTACTGGTTCTGAAAGCAGAAACAGTAGTTTTTTGTCTTTTCATATCTGAGAGCTATGTTTTTCTGGTTAACTCATCTGAAACCCTTTTATGCACTCGCCTTTTATCTTGAAAATGATGAGTCCATTGCTGCATGTATCATACACTTGAAAAACAAAGTAAAAGCACATCAAAGAAGATTCAAGCCGGAGGAATGAAAATGTTTGCTGCAATTTTTAAGTGAAGCTGGGGTCCAAAATCTATTATCCTCTCTAGTCTCATTTAACATTGGTTTCCCCATCAGTGGATACTGTAGAAAGGATTCCAGGCACCACACAATTCATCTGACAACTTTTATCTGAAGAAGCTGGTGGAACAGAGCTCGTAAAAATTAAAGAAGTAGGGCCATAACTCCAGCAGTCTCTCACAACCACAGCCTATGACAAAAGGAACTGGACCCAGGTGCCTCAACTCTCAGGTAGTGCCCTATCCTGGCTGTTCAGGTAATCACTATCACATCATACTATTTCAGTTTTTAATCCAAAAACCCAACCCCCCAAACAAAAACCCTTATGCCCCAAAAAACAAACCAAACCAACAAAAACGCCTCAAAGACAAAAAAAAAAAAAACAAACTAAAAGAAAGTTAGAAGAGCCAACCTTGAAAGTCATAACAAGAAGTTATGGTAGCAGGGTTATAATCACAAAACTCCCTGCCATTCACTAACATAGATCTTCAGCTATTGGACAAATCTGCCACTTATTTGCATTTTGAAAATTACTCACTCAGTCCAGAGCTCTCTGTACAGGCAACTTGCAAGAAATTTGCCTCTTCTAAGTAAAAATAACAGGCTGGTCTCTGAAATAATGATTTTCTTCCAAGTCCTAAACTTTTAAGAGTACACTAGGACACAGCAATTTCAATTCCATAAACAATTTCATACCTCTAAGATTGTAAACCAGGATTAGAACCACAGAAGGAATGTAAGGGAAAATGAGAAGTCATTTATTAAAGTGACTTAAAACAAACTCTACATCATAATACTGTATTTGACTATGAAACTCTTATTATTACTTCATAAAGCAGTTCTTTTCTCACAACTCCTGTTAAGCCCATGTAATTGCATTTGGCATGTACACATTATGGATACACATATGAAAATACCTACAAGTTTTCATTCTCTTTCTGAAATTCTGTTAAGCAACACAAGTAGTCACTCCATATAACTTTAACAAACAATCAGAGTGAGGTTTCATACCAACCTGCTTATAATCTGCATACATGATCTTTCCTAGTTCAGGCTGTATTGTTGTGACTGTGGAAAGGGGACAGGAAGAAAACAAAACTGGTTTTAACATTAAAAAAGTGTAAAAGTTACAAAACATTTAAATACTGTAGAACTTTGTCAGTGTATTTAAATTAAACAAATGTTCAGTAGCAAAAAAAAAAAATATATATATATAATAAGAAAAAGGAATAAAGAAAAAGCAAAATAAGACAGATAAAAATTAGACCACAAAAAATCCAGTGCTTCATCAAGTCTTATTTCTTTCTGCAGTTCTGCCCCAGTCATCCCAAAATGGGAGCAGTGAAGGTAGAGAAATCTCAGACACAAAATCTATTACCTAGACTATGGATTAGTTTCCAAACAGGGATAAAACAATGAAAGGTAAGCTGAGATAGGACTCTTCAAACTGAGAAAAGGCTGTAGGGAATTGGGAATGATGCAAAAAGGTCAGTAGGAATTACTGGTACTTGCACTCTTTAATTAAAGAAGATCAGATAACTAATTTGAGCTCACTGATAGAAAAAATTTTAAAATTTCTGTCAATTTTTCAGTGGACAGATTAAAACCCCAAAATCTTCTCTGTTGCAAGTGGTAACAAGTTCTAAAGTACACAAGATGTTCAGGCAAAGGAACTTGACAGTACATATTCTGTAGACTGAGGATCTTAAACACCACAGAGAGTCTCAGTTGCAATAAAAGACAAAGAGACAAAAATAAATGTTAAATAGACCCTGCATTAACAGGTTGAAGCATTATGGGGGTGTATACATGAAAAACTGAGGTGGGTAAAGGAACTGGACACTGAGGTAGAAGTATCTCCTTGACGTATTTATTATAATTAAAAAACCAGGCAAGATCGCTATACCATCTTCTTTATTAGAAATCTTTATTATAAGCAAGTCAGTGAAAAGCTCTCAGGAAATATTACTGCTCTAAAAATTAGAGTATGAACTTACATGCATAATTTGCAATCTCTGGTTTGGCATGCGAAATCTTGCTTAACAAGGATGACTTTCCTGCATTTGGAAACCTAGAAGGAAAGTCAGGATTGATACACTGAATAAACACCTATATGATTCCTGTATATTTATTTCCAAATGTATTGTTTGATGCTATCAATTCAGTTTTGGCCTCATTTACTCAGACTATTTTTTTTTTTAACAAAACAAACAAGCCCCAGATCATTATGATTTCCTTTCTAACATCAAATCTGAATAATTTTTCTAAATCCAACAATGCTTCCTTGTGATGGTGTTCACAGGGTCCCAGGATGAGGGAAGAGACAAGGATCTGACTCAAAGTTTCAGAAGGCTTGATTTATTATTTTATGGTATATATTATATTAAAACTATATTAAAAGAAGAAAGGATTTCATCAGAAGGTTTGCAAGCAAAGGGAAAGAATGGAATGTATAACAAAAGCTGGACTGTGATTGGCCATTAATTAGAAACAACCACATGAGACCAATCACAGATCCACCTGTTGCATTCCCCAGCAGCAGATAGTTACTGTTACATTTTGTTCCTGAGGCCTCTCAGCTTCTCAGGAGAAAAAATCCTAAGGAAAGGATTTTTCATAAAACATGTCTGTGACACTTCCTAAGGATGCAGGCAGGAAAGTTATGTAAATTCAGGTGTAATATATTTAAGGGAAATCTTTCAAAGTCACTCAGACAGAAATACAGCATTACCACCCAGGTACACTTGGATTCACTCTTCATGTGCTAGAGCTAATTTTATAAATTATGCTTGCATTCTAAAAAGCTGTCATGCTATATATCTTACCAGCTAGATTTACAGTCTCTCAGCATACACATCAGAGTTTACGAAAATCTACACTTTAAGTACCAATGATACCTGTGCTAGAGTTTAGCTAACATAGCAAAGCAAATGTGAACTCAGAGAGAGACTGTGTATATGGACACACATGTGCACAGTTTATGTGTGGTTTTAAGGCTGTATGAGGGATCTTGAAATTAGTACTAACTGATTCTGCTACCAAGTAAACCTAAAAGAACACCTAGGAGCTGGTCTTTGCACACCTGTCTGTTATAACATCTCCACTTTACAAGGGATAGCTATACCTGCATCCTACAACTAAAGTGCTCCTTAAGGGACACACCTGCTTTTACAAAAGCTTCATCACAGAATACATCTACCCACTGAAATAAAGACCTAAGATAAGACTGAAATTGTAACACCCACTTGTTTTAAAGATAAACCTGAGCTGGAAAAGGCACAAGAGCTTTGACACATGTAAAACTTGAAGTTAATCCTGACACCCAAGGATAGACTACAGTCTTTATTCCTAGCACATACTCCATCTAGAAAGGCCACACAAGACTTGTGTTCTAGTCAAATTCACAAATATTCATCTCAGAATGATCAAAGGCAACTCAACACAGTCATAAGATACAAAGGCAGGTGTCCCACAGAAAACCAAATAGTCTCCACTTGAATACATGGAGAGCCATGTCCTGTTAACAAGGCTGGTACTATATTACAGGCCTTTATAAAGGGGCTGTACATACATCTTTCTTAAAAAAATTAAAGCAACCTAATGACTCTTGTTATAATAGGGAAACTGCTGAGTGCAGTTTTTATATACTCTGATGTTGAAAGGTGCCTTAAAGACATTCCAGAAGGTTACTCTGGTCATATACTCAAGAAAGCACTTTGTTTCCACTGAAGTAGATTATGTTCTTTGAAGTTTAAATTGCAACCTAGACTAACACATCACAACCTGTACCCAAACTTGATGGACCTTTCTCAAGTCTACATAGTTTTGTTTTTTTTTACCTGAGCTAATAGCAAACCACTCACAAAAAAGGCAAAAATAGAAAACACAAAGAGATCAAAGTACAACCACAACCATTGGAGGCTGATTCATACTCTCAATAAGAAAATTATATGCTTCTCTAATTGACTGATAATGATTTTTGTGTCCATTTTGAAGGCAAACTGTCAGCTGAAATACAAGATTAAAGATGCATCAATATCATAAAACTCCTGTACTTTCACACTGATCAAAACAAGAAAAAAATTCTGTCATGTAATTACTAAAGACCAATTGAAAATTATATAACTTTAGAGAAATTTTACACTGTCAAAATTATTTCTAATAACAAAAAAATAAAAATATAGTTAGTGTATAAATCTATCTTCAAGTTTCCATTTTTTATCCATGCTGTCTTCAGGTTTCCATATTTTACTGGTATATACCAACTAGACAATTTCCACCTCAAACTCATAATTAAATGTTTCCTATGTTTTTTTATTAATAAGGACCTCAAGGCTGATTTATGTTAGCAGATGCTGAATAGAACAACAGTTGTACTACACTACAAGTGTAGGCTGTTGAAAGCTTTTTTCAAATAAAAATATATTTATCTGCACTGTTATAAAGCAGCAACATCAATATGCAAGTCCTACTGCTCTAGTTTGCAATTACTTCCAACACTACAAGCTGGATTTTTGGGAGGAGTAGGAAACATAGCTTTTGGCATTCTCTTCAGAATTGCTACTGAAACAATCTACTGGTGCCAGGGCCATGAAGTTAAACATGCAATATGCAGTTTTCTTGGCTCTGTTTTGCACCTTCTACCTACTGAATAAATATTATGCTAATAATATTGTGGTCATCACTGCAACTGCTAAATACAATTATATTACTAATTATGTATTATCCTGATTCATGAAGCCCTTCACTCACCAAAACATAATGAATACTTTCAAATACTAAAATTAATTTTAATAGCTTTAAACTCAATCTGATTTTTTCAAACTGCAAATAACTTAGGTGAAAATGCAAATGCACAATTAACACTCATCATGTAAACTCTCAAATTTCCTTGAGATCGAATTTGAAATGTACTACTTTGTTTTCTAATATTAGTTTTCAAACTACCGTACTTACCCAACTAAGCCAACATCTGCTATAAGTTTCAAATCAAGGTGAACAGTTCTCCTCTGACCTTTGCAAGGCAGAAAGTTTGTAGCCAAAGAGCCTCCAAGACCTCCACGAGCTGCTAAGAATCTCTCTCCTGCTGCATTAAGCTCTCCTGAAAATAAATTTGTTAGCAAAAAAACCACAATACCCTGCAGTAGTTCACTTGTGATTTTCCATTTAAATGTCTCCAGTTATAAGACAATTTTGTGTACCCTTCCTTGCAAGAACTGTCCCTCAAAGTCATGGTGATTTTCCTTGTTTCTCAGCAAATGAAAGTCAACACACCCCAGTATTTTTCTCTGTCATACAATCAGTCACCTCAGGAAAACTGCAGGCAGGCAAAGTATGGCCAAGATGGAGGTTATGAACCCTCCAATATTTGAATTCAGGAATGCAAGGAAAAATATGCATTGATAGAGATGTGGCTCCCTTCAGATGGTTCATATTTTTCCATTAAGATACAGACTATGATATCTCCCTTAGGGTTAGAATAATTAAAAGAACAAAAAAAGCACCACACTTGGATTTCTTTAGCCCCCTGATATGCCTGCATCATAAACAAATCTTGCAATACATCCAGTGTAGTTAAACATCCAAACCATGGCAATTTGGGAATTTAGTTTTAATTCTAAACAGTCTGAAAAGAAGAACTCTGAGAAACTGCAAAGGAACCATTGAGAGCTATTCCAAGAGTACTGAAAGAGATCTTCCTGGTGAGTAAAAAACATTTTAAGTAACCTAAAATTCACCAAGGATCTTTGTCTTTTGAGCATTTTCATAATTCAGTAAAAATATAGGGACACTTACTTGGGTTTATGGAGACATAACTTATGTGAGGTCATGAATGGTTCTGTGGAGGATCAGTATGGCTTCCAGCCTTTAACACGTGTTTCCAACAGCAAAGGACTTGTATGTAGTGATACAAGTCAACTACTGCTAATTTCTGGAAAGGGTCCCTGCTTTTCCAACAATTTTTACAGTGTATTCGTCAACTCTTTGGCCAAACAAATAAAAACATAGACATATTTTGGAAAACCTATAACCTTAAAACGTCCTAGTACTAGAAATTCACTAGATGTTACCAATAAGTGTGACAAACATTAGATACCTTAAAACAAAGCAAAGGTTCTTACCAATCTGCTTGCCATCATCATCAAGAACTGAAATTCCCAAAGGCACATGAACTTCACAATCTTTTCCTTTTTCACCTTTCAGAGCTTTAACACTGGGAGAAATTAAACCAGGCTTAGTACTTTAGGCTGACATTTTGCTTTCTGGAAAAGTTGTAAATAACAACTTTCATTAAGTAGATTCTTACCTGCTGTTGGCTCCTGTTCCAGCTACAAATCGCTTCTGGGGATATTTCTCCCTAATGCTCTTTAAGGTAATCCTTTCTCGGGCGACGAACCAGACATCACCACCTCTTCCTCCTTCCCCTCCCAGATTAGGATAACCCATTCCACCACTTCCTCCTCTCACATAGACCCGCAAATCGTCTATGAAGTTGCTGTACTAATAAAACAACAGTTTCAACATCAGTTAATTACGTTCTCTTTATAATTCGCTTCACAGAAACGCGTGTAAAACCGCTTGGACTGATCTTTCATGGCAACTGATGAAACTTCAGAAAGCAGAGCGTATAGTTTTTAATCAATGTTTGGCACGTCTTCCACGGCAGCGACACCTGACGGCGCGCAGGGCCCCGGGCAGCGGGCCGGGCCGGGCCGGAGTGCCGCGAGTGCCGCCACGGCGGGACATGGCCCACGGGCGCTGCGGGCAGCACGGCGGGGCGGGGCGGGACCGCACCACCCGGCACAGGGAGAAGCCCCGCAAGCGGGACCGCGGCTCCTCGCCAGCCCTCCCCGCCACCCGAGCGCCGCCGGCGGCACCGTCCCCACCGCTCCCCGGGCCGGCCGCACTGACCTTCCGCAGCACCGCCGCGCCGCACCGCACCATGGCGGGAGCAGCCACCACCGGGGCCCAAGCCCAGGCCCAGGCCCGTGGCTATGCAGAGGGCACCGGGCAGAAAAGCGACCGGGCTCCGGGCGCCGCACGGCGGCAGCGCAGAACCGGCCCCGCTCCGACCGCGCCGACGCGCAAGCGCGGCCCGGCCCGGCCCGGCCCTCCCTTCCCCTCCCTTGGGCTCCCGCCGCCGCTGCGGGGCCGGCGGCTGCTCCGAGCCCCGGCACGGCGGGGCCAGCCCCGCTGCCTGACACGGCCGGGCCGAAGGGAGTCTGCGACGCCGAGACCCGCAGGGCCAGGAGGAGTTAACAAATCGTCCGGAGTTACAGAGGATGAGAACGGGTCCTGCCTCACCCCTGAAACAGGCCTCGTAACCTCAAAGGAAGGACCCTGGTCAAAGGACCACCGGGGCGTTTATTGCACATTCCTGTTGAGTCGTCGGCTCCTGCTATGTCACTGGCCATCTCTTGTCCCTTGGCTGGCGCCACAGGTCCCCATGCCCTTTGTAATGCAAGGGATTGGTGACAGTTCATGGGCTTTAGAATCTGGCAGTGGGAGGTGGCGACCACCAGGACACCAAATCAAAAAGAATAGAAGACTGAGCATGTGGACTAATTAGAATTGGAAAGGAACTAATAATTTAAGCAAAAGGATGCTAATAAATTACTAGATAAGCTGTAGCCAATGAACTGTGATTTTGCTTGCTAAAATGTATAGTGTAAAGTTTTGAGAATTGGTATGCTTGATTTGTGGAAAACTTCAGCCTTGCACCCTGTGCAGAATAAACTATGTCTCCTTTGGAAAGGAGAGGTTTAGAAGCCTGGCTGTGTCCGTGTTTAGAGAGTCCCTAAATTGGCAGCAACAGGAGTGCCTGAGAGCCCCAACTGCAGGAGCAGCCAGGTTTTTGTTAACAGCAGCGTGTTCTCCTTGGAACCTGTGTGCTGGCTCAAAACAGCATCTGCTGTTGGCTGTTCCCATGCAGCTGGACCCTTCAAAAGTTGTTGGTCATATTGCTGGTGTGCACTCCCTCGAGAAACGGAGACCTGATCTTTAAATTATGCTAATTTCCAGGATAAGTATGACAGTTAAAAATACATGGCTTTAATAAGGTTTAAAGTTTGCTGTAGTTTTTTAAATGGTCATGAATAAGAAATTATTTTGTAAATCGTGACATCAGTAAAGTCTGAAGAGTAAAACTAATGAAAAAATCATCGAGTCATAGAGTGGTTTGTATTGGAAGGGATCTTAAAGATCATCCAGTTCCAATCCCCCTGTCATGAGCAGGGACACCTTCCACTAGACCAGGTTGCTCCAAAGCCCTTGTCAACCTTGCTTTGAAGACTTTCGGGGATTATAGGGCATCCACAGCTTCTCTGGGCAACCTGTGCAGTGCCTCACCACCCTCACAGTAAAGGACATTTTCTGTGTGTCTGTATTCCCTCTTATGGTTTGAACCTATTGCCTCTTGTACTATCACTACAGATCTGGATAAGTCCCTCTCCAGCTTCCCTGTATGGCCACTCCACATACTTAAAGGTTACTATGAAGTCTCAACACAATCTTTGCCAGGCTAAACAGCCCAAATTTCCCTGGCCTGTATTCAGAGGGGAGATGCTCCAGTCCCCTTAGCAACTTCATGGCCTCTTCTGGGCTCAACAGTTCAATGTCTTTCTTGTGTTGGGGGTACCAGAACAGTGCACAGTGTTCCAGGTGGAGTCTCATGAGAGCAGAGCAGAGGAGAAAAATCACCTCCAAGTTCTTTCATAAGCCTCTATTTTGTAGACAAACATTACTTAGACAATATGAGCATGTTTTTAGTTTTTTGTGGGTTTTTTAGAGCACTAATACTCATCAAAAAGTAAATATTTTTCTGTTCCTTCTTACAGCTTTTGCACAAGGTTTTACATTCTTGATTGCACCCGTTAGCTGCCTGAGAAGAATCATTATGATTTACAGCAATTTAATACTAAAAATTACTTTAACAATGCATGTTATCTGCTACATAATAAAATAATTTTAAAAAATTAGAAAACAGAATGGCAGAACAGAAATGATTACCACAGCAAAAAATTCAGAACTCCCATGTTCTGCTTTCCGATCATGGGGACCACATCCGCAGTCCTGAAGCAGGTAAGATGTAAAATCTAGTGGGAAGTGTTTTGAACTGATCAGTTAAGAATGTCATGACTGGAAAGTAGCAAATGTGGGCCTGGCCTTGTACTTGAGGCATTTAACTGAGGGCTTGCAGGCTGAGACTCCTCTTCTACACTCAGATGTCTCCAGAGGTCAAACCACATCATTAACAGCTCCCTGCCATCTTCATCTCTCTCTCTCCAAGTCTTTGAAGTTAGGTCAGCTGAACGTGGACTGTAATTGCTTATCTTTGAAAAGAAGAAAAGCGATCTTGGCCAACCACAGACCCTGAAACCTGGTCTCAGTCTCACTGCAAAGCTTTGGAAAAACTCAAATTTGCTGTATTAATTCCCAAAAACATTTGATATGGTAGCACCTGGGAAGGAATGAGCATATTGGGGTTAGGAGAGAAATTGAAAAAATGAGATAGGTTGAAAAGTAAGATGTCAGGCTTAAAGGCTTTGTTTTAGGATAGTCTTATTTGATATTTTTTGTAGTAGTCCTGTTAAAATCAGTAAGAGCATGCTCATGAAGTTTAGAAATGAGATATACTTAGGAATCACCAAAAGTACAGAAATGTGCTACTTTTGGTTGGGATAGAGTTAATTTTTTTCACAGTGACTTGAATGGGGCTGTGGTTTGGATTTGTGCTAAGAAGAGTGTTGACAATGCAGGGAATTTTTTAGTAATTGCTGAGCAGGGCTTGCATGGAGCCAAGACCCTTTCTGCTCCTTGCCCCAGTCCCACTCCCTACCAGTGAGTGGGCTGTGAGCTCATGGGGAACTGGGGACACAGCCAGCACAGCTGGCCCCGGCTGACCAAAGCATATCCCATACCATGTGGCATCATGATCAGTAAAAAAGGCCAGGGAAAGAAGAAGGAAGGGAGGAGAACACTTCAAAGTCATCATGTTTGTCTTCCCAAGTCACTGTTAGGTGTCACAGGGCCCTGCTTTTCTGCAGATGGCTGAACACCAGCCTGCCCATGGGAATTTGTGAATGAATTCCTTGTTCTGCTTTGTTTGCTGCGTGGCTTTTGCTTTCTCTATTAAACTGCCTGTATCTCAGTCCACTTTTACACTTCCAGTTCTTTCCCCCATCCTGCTTGGGAGGGAGTGAGGGAACAGCTGCATGGTGCTTAGTTGCTGGCTGGGATTATACCACCACAAGATGTATCTCAGGAGATGGATTTCATTTAATGTAGGGAGGTTATTAAGGTCATTGTGTAAGGCCCTGGTAAAATCTCATTTGAGGTACTGTGAAAACCTAATCAATTGTTCTATAGCTGAGCTAATGTTGAACTAAGAGAAGGCTAGAGGGAAGTTGGGTTCATCATCAGAGACCTTGAGAGCCTTTCAAAAGAACAGATCTTAGAGTGGCTCAGCTTGTTTACTGCAACAAACAAAACCAGAAAGGAGACACAAGTGCTATGTATAAATATATCAGGAAAATAAACATGAAGGATGAAAACCATTTAAATGAAGGGGAAAGACACAAGAACAAACAGATATGTACTATTCAGTAATAAATATATCAGGAAACCAGAATTATGTTTCTAGTCATTACTGCAATTGACTAATGAAACTGCTTTTCCATGAAACTAGCAGGAACAAAAATATTTCTATTTTTAATATGGCACTTGATAAATGTATGAGGTGATTGTACAACAGAGGTTTTTTTTGTAGTGGCAAGGAATGAGTCCCTGTCATTCAGGAGGATGTTCCTGTTCTGTGTTACCATGCCAATTCACAGTACAAACAGCAGAACATTTTGTCCAGATTTGTGATTAATAATATGGGAAGGACCTGTCAGTTTTTTCTGAATAGTAGGCAAGGCTCAGAAGTCCTTATGAATGCAACAGTGAGATTGTGTTACTGTGACTTCAGTAAAGCATATGATGTCAGCATCCTATAGAAAAGAATAGAAAGAAGGAAGTAAGCAAAAGAACTTTTAAGTGAGATGAAAAAAGCACAGGTAAGTTGTAGATAGTTCTTCAAGGATCAAGTCACAGGCCCAGAGCCCTCCCTGGATACCAGTATAAGTATATATCAAATTATGCCATGGTTTTGTGCTGTCCTATGCTTTTGTGGTACATAGTGTTTGAATTTAGTCCTTACAACTGTTAAAAGCAGCCTGGTCTGAAGCTGGTCCACTTAGCAGAGCCTTAAATTCAGTGTGCTGCACTTCATAACGTGCAGCAGCATGTTAATTGTGTTAATGTGTTAATGTGTTAATGTGTGGACTGGCCCAGAGGTGCCAGCAGTACTAAGCAGTGTTAATTGATGTCATGTTATCAGTCCACAACTTGACCTCAAAAAACAGAAATAAGAAATAGAGAATTAACTCCTGTATGTTATGAGTTGAAGGTGTTGAACTTACTGACATAACACTAGATTTGTTTCAGCAGAGAGCAAGTTTATGCCAACAAGCTCGTGCCAGCAGGGAATTAAGCAACATTTCATTTGAAATGTAGCATTGTGCATTTTCTGGATCCTTTAATAGGATTAAGTGGCTCGTCACACAGACATGATTCTAAGAATTATTGAAACAGAATTATTTTACACTCTGGAGTTTGAGGATATTTAGATGTTTCATTGTCCAAATACCTGTATCTGGTATTTGGAGAGATACCTGTCTCCTGGAGGGACTGTTTGCCAGGGCAGCACTGATTCTATCATCTTTCTCTCCTGCTTGCGTTGGGAGTGTCATACTTGATTTTCAGTAACAGGGCTGTGAGCACTTCATTGTCAAGCCTGATGGCAGAACATCACTGTAATTTTTTACTTCAGAAGCTGCTAATCAGTGATGCAGAGGGTGACTCAATTCTTTATCCTCAGTGAATCAATCCTGTTTATGAACAAGTGTGCCTATGTCACAGAGATATATATAATTCAGTCACAAAAGGCTGGTAGCATTTTAAAGCTTTCCAAACTGACTTATATATAATCAATGCATATTTGGAGTTTCATGATAAGTAGTGCTTCAGTTCCTGCTCTTTCATTTTTACTGTGTATTTCATGTATTTGTGTATGATTTCTTGAAAATCACAAGGGTACAGCTACCTCAAATCCCAGTTTTACCTCTCTGTTTCCTTTCTCTCATGGCATAAATTACTAAGTAATGTACTGTCATCAACTCTAACAAGAAGAAGCCATAAAATCTTTTCCCCCAACAATTTTAAAACTTTCACCATGAGATTTTTGAAATTTGCTTTATGTGGTGTTTTTCTCAGACTAGAAAAGAAGAAACGTCGATGGCAATATGTAGAAAATAAGCTGAAATATTTTAGCAATACAGCTGTATTTAACATAGAGTTGAAATAATCAAAAATGAAAGTAAATTTCTCTTTTCTTGCCTTTCTGAACATGCACACAGCTGGTAAGTTTGCATAATGGTCTTTCTAATTGAGAGAAATAACTTCACCAACGTACCCAAGGTCCAAATATTGTAAAATATTGATGTATCAATTTTACAGTTTTATGGGAAAAGATAAAGAGATTTACCCAAAAGCAAAGGTACACTCTTCAGTACAATGAAGTTCCACTAGATGGAAGCACCTCAGCTACCATAATAGAAGGAAGTACAACAGTTTAAAACACATGCCATGGAAAGGTATCAATGCTGGAAGAATTTTGAGGGAAACTTTATTTTCCCCAGATTCAGTTATCAAATAAAAAATTAAAAATCACAGAAATAGATACTTGAGCCATCTAATAAAACTCAGTGTCAAGCAGCTGTGCTGGAATCCTTGTGCTTATATGTATGCTGTATGCTGCAGCTTTGGAATTCTTTTGGAAGCCCTGCAGAATTAAGAACACAGCAAGATTTTTCTCTAAATCCCATTTAAATTCAGTCATTATCTAAAAAAATATCTTTCCAAAGTACATGGATAGGTTTTCTTCTTTAAGGATTTCCCCTTCAGGCCAAGCTTTTAGGTAGCTTTCAGATATGTTAGATATTACAAAGGTGGTCACAGACTGATTTTTCTTGACCTTCCTTGACTTTTCTTGTTCTGAAATAGAAATTTAAGTGACTAACTTAATAAACACTATCAGTGACTGTCTTCATAATGCTTCCATCCTACAAACTTCATGTAACATTTCACAGGATTATTAGTTACCAATAATTTTGATCTCTGGCTAACTTGAACTCATAGGTTCATCCTTGTATCAGGTGGCATTCCTCACAGGTGGTGATCCCTCAGTGCATGACTGACAAACTGGATAACATCAGAAAGGAAAATAAAATACAGAAGTCAGCCTTCAGAACCTTTTCACTTAGAGATGTGATTTTTTAAGATATTATCAATGAATCTTCATGTAGATTCCTAAGAGAACATTGTTGACGAGGTGACATTTTAAAAAGAAGCTTTTTTTTAAAAAAGATTTTCCCAACAAAAGTCTATTCCTCTGCATTTTGATTTCTAGAGGTGTGTTCTGCAAGTACCTTGTTTTAAGACTAAAAATGGTGGATTTAACTAGAAAAAGGAAAAGCAAGAGGAGAGTGATAAAAATGAATCTGTAGGATGAAGAAATGTGATGAAAAGCTGCCTTCAGTGGCTGTTGGAATAGAAGGAAATCACTGTGTTTGCACCAGTAGCCTGTGCTACTACACCTAGATGTTTTAAGTGGGAATGAAATAAGAAGGGATTGATGCCACAGCCAAGCAGTGTGGAACTGCCCACCTCTTTACATGCCTTTAAATGCCTTTGAAATTCTGGCAGTTTCCCTGTGACATTGACAACACTGATAAATTTGATAGTGCATAAAGCAAACGAAAAGGGGAAATTTTCTTAATTTGAAAACTTGCTGAATGCTGGTTTTTATTAATGATACCAAGTGAACTTGCTTACAGGTGGGTTCCTTGTGAAGTCTTTCTAATGCTTTAATTTCTTTTTTATGAACACTGCCTTAGAATTTCAAGGAATAATTACATCTAATAGAGCTTTAGCTCCTTTCGATGAAACAATGCATTCAGAGATAAGCTAACTATGTTCCAGTCTTCCAGCTATTTCCTCTATTTAGTTGTGTAGGTTGAAACATGGCATACTTTTTGAAGCAAGATTTTGAAACAGTGTTGACATAGCTTAGCTGGTAAGGCTTCCAGAAGATACAAAATTATTGTGAACACTTGTCAGTTCAGAGCAGATTTGTATTTGTGCTTAAGCATTGTACATATTGGTTTTTGACAGAAATTACTAAATTTCTACTTGAAAAAACTGATTGTTCCTCTCATGTTGAACTCCACCAAATCATGTTGTGAAACCTTAACAGACCAAATTTTACCACATATTTGTTCTTTTTCATTACTTTGAACATCATCCCTGCGTGTTCTGGTGGGCAAACAGGAACACGCATGGAAACCTAGGTTTATGAATGGGAGTTTATTAAATGAGAGTGTTCATGTTCCTGATTAGGAGAAAGATTTGCTGTCCATGATGTTTTCCTCCCTCTGAGAGCG
Organism: Fringilla coelebs; assembly: GCF_963513975.1. Lineage (NCBI taxonomy): Eukaryota > Metazoa > Chordata > Aves > Passeriformes > Fringillidae > Fringilla > Fringilla coelebs. The sequence continues at coordinate 130,852,355 of NC_140028.1, forward strand.
CTCTGCCCCTCCCCTGGGCTCACCCGAGCCACCCCCACCCCGAAGGCAGAGTCTGCAGGTGAGGCCCCAGCCCAGGCTGGGCTGACACTGGGCGCTGCTGCAGAGAGAGGTGGGGCTGCCACAGCTCCCTCCACCCTTCCACCGACCTGAGTTCAGCTGCTGCTGCTGCTGCTGCTTTGCCAGTGGCAGAGCCGTCCCTGTGCACTGTAACCTCGGCATCCTCGGAGCACCCAGCAGCTGCCAGGCACTTGCAGCCCTCTCATGAATGTCTTTCTTTATCTCCAAGTGGCTGACTTCTCTTTTTCGAGGCTACTGTTTTCCATCTCCTCACTTAAATACTGTAAGTACAACTTCTGCTGTGCTCTTTAGTTATTTCCTTTGTGAAATTGCTCTCTCTCTTGTACTGAATAGTAGGAGTTACTAGTTCAAAGTCTCTGAGGTTTGTTGTGGTCTCTGCTCCTGTTTGTGCTGTTCAAATGGGCCCTTAGCATTTCAGTTTTTAGCTGGATTAAAACATGAAATCAGAACAACTCACAATGTTGCTTGTTTCCTGGCTGCAGTTTTCCTACTTTGTAGGAAACTGCCAATGTGTCCTTCCTCTGAATGCTGGTGCCTAGTGAAGTGGAAATGAGAAAAGAAGCATTTCCATCCCTACTTGTTCCTGACCCAGTTTGGTGTGACTGTGAACTCCATGGTGTCACCCCAACTCTGTATTCTTACAGACATTCCACATAAATGTTGTATGATCTGTGGATTATTCTCTCTTTAATTGCATCACTAGGAGTTGCAGAAAGGATATCATTGTGTTAGCACTCTGAAGATATCACAGACTAACTTTTAATATTGACAGTGCCCAGAGATATTTTGAGTGGAAGAGCACACTTGCAATTCTGCCCAAATTCCCAGTAAAATTTGCACAGCTGCCCAAAATGTTGCCTTTTTTCTGTACAAAACCTCACATCATTTTTGTAATTGTATTTTACACTCCAAATTGGAAACTGTGGGAAAAAGCATGGCATACTTAAATTCCATACTTAAAATGGAATTGATTCAGGATACCAAACTAAGGGGCATTGAAAGTTTTGACTGTCTTCTTTTTCTTCAGACTTCTTCCTATGTTTTTTTTTGTTTGATTGCTTTCCTGTTTATGTTTATTGTCCTGTTGCACTGCACTTTATCATGGCATTTCTATCTATTGATAAAAAATGGCTAATAAAAAAATATCAGGTGTTTTAGTGCTGTCCTGTCTGAATTTGATTCAAGGATATGGAATACACATCATAGGAAGACTGCATTTTTCCCAGGGGGAATCTCTGTATAGTAAAGAACACATATTCTGTAGAATTTGAAGTTTTTATTACGCCTCCTGTTTTATTGCTCTTTTCATCTCCAATTCTCTAGATGCTTTCTCTCTTTTCCATATATACTAGAAATAGTAATGCCAAAATCTTACTTAATTTTCTAATATAAGCCAGAAAGGAAATTTCCCTCTTCCAGTCTTGGAAGCAACAGCTGCTGAATGAGTTCAAAGCATGCCTACACTCACCCAATACACTGTACAGTATGATTTGCCATTCCTTCATTACCATCTTTCTGAGTCACACTTTCCATGAAAGAGTGGCTGCTTACAACTGTTATTTGTTTGCAGTAACTTAAAATAGCATGTACCACTAGGACTCTTAAGCATCTGATATTAACCTGATTTTTACTGACAATCCAAGCACAGGAGGTTAAGGGAAGAAGTGCTGGTCTCAAGGAGCAGTTCTGACATTGGCTATAGTCACTTCAAACCTTTTGCTTTGGGTTTTCATATTCTAAATGACATTAACAATTTCTAGGTGCAAACCTAGCTTCCAGCATTAGGGTTCATTGACTGGTATTTATTCCACAGTTGGGAAAAAAAGTATTTTCTGAATATATGTATAAATGATCTCTTGGGGTACCCATGAGATTTATGACAATGAACCATATAATGTTAAAATCACTGTGATTTTATTCACTTCTTTTCAGGCATCTTCTTCAAGTATGGAATTTGTATGGAAACGATGGTGGTATCTTCAGCTGGGCTGTATGTTATTTGTGAATTTGGGTTATGCCTATCCAGAGTATCAAAAAGAAACTCCTCCAAGCCTGCGTGAGATTGACCATCAGTGCTGGGAGGTATCGTCCCATGGGCTGGTGGAAATGAAGAAACTCAAGGTAGCAGACACAGTCATTGCTCTCTGGGACTTCATGATGTTTCTAAAGGAATCCCCTAAGCCCAAGCACAATGAACTCTTCAATGATTTAGCCCAGAACTTCTGGGATATGTATGTAGACTGTGTGCTCTCAAGGTCCCATGGAATGGGCAGAAGACAATTAACATCTCCCAAATATTCTTCTACGTACTCACACAGAACTTTAGGAGGTAACTATAGTTATAGGATATGGTACTAATATTAAACTGAACCAGTGCTTCATCCTCACCCTTCATTGTTTAGACAACTCAATATACTAATTTTCAATTTTCTGTCTCTATTTGTCAAAAGTGTTTGCATCTTTCAATGGTAGCTACTTTCACAATACACGAGACACTAGTAGCTAGAGTACCACTAGTAGTTAGAGTATCACATTTCTATATTTAACAAAGGGTAAAAATACTGGGTATGCATGTGGAAGTGTCTGGAAATGGATGCTGCATTCTCTGTTTATCACTGTGGGCATATAAATGACAATACATTGATAAGTGATTATAATACTGAAAGTTTCCTGGTATTAGGAGTTCAGCCTCAGCTTTGGGGAATCATTGTTCTGCAGAAGGGAAGCTCAAATCCCTGATGGTTTGAGTCCTATTTTTCCTAGTAAAACTACTGACATATAATGTGATGTCATGGTCACTGTGAATCACTAAACAGTGACAGGTTCAGGTCATGATGATCGGGTTTGAGTCTGAACTGAGATCATGTAGGTGACTTTACATCTTACTAATCAGTCCTAGATCTGTTGCCCCCGTTCCTCCTCAGCAATAGGCTTTTTTCTGATGTACCCTGTCAGAAGATTCAGGTTCTTGGAATGAACATGAAGATTATTTAATCACAGCATTTCTAACATATTGCTTGGACAATAACTACCTGTCTTTCATAATCTTGCAGGGTCCGCTTTCATCAATCCATTTTAGGCCAAAAGGGGAGAAAATGAAGATACTTAAACAAGGCAACATCAAAACGAAGGAGCACAAAATTACAATATGTATTGTAGATGTTTGGACAAGTCCTTTGGCATGGTTCAATCCTTTTTTTTTCCTTTTTGTATAAAGTACTTAATCACTCCTAATCTGATAAGTCCATGAACCTCCACGCTGTCCCTTTTGCTTTCCTGTCTTGCAGACTACTAAGCTTGCCTTTTCCTCCCTCCATGTATGAATGTGTTCTGAGTCAACATCTTTGTTTTCCCGCATAAACTTTAAAGTTGGAACGTGTCATATTTTTGTAGTCTTGTATTTTCCAATACTTCTCTTTTTAAAAGCTAATTTTGATGGAAACCCAAAATATTTTTATACATTATGCAACAGAGAAAATGTGAACAAATTTATTTTATACATTGTCTTGCACATACTATTAACCTTAAGAACTGAAAAAAAAAAAAACGGAGGTGATACATTAAGCTAAAGGGAAGGATTATGCTCATTGTAATGTCCTGTGCATTCTGGCCTTTTATTTTATCATTGCTTAGTCTAAGCTATGCATTAATTAAAGTATTTTTCTAAGCAGCAAGGTTTGAATAGCAGTAGTTTTCTTGTCTATTAACTTGTTATTTGATAAGGCACTACCATGTGACATGCTTTACACCAGACTGCAAATAAGGTCATGCAGCCATCCCTGTCATGGCAGCTGAGATGGGACCCATGCACCAAGTGGTTCAAAAGAGGGACAGGCTGCTCGACTGCTGCTCTCAGTGTAAACTATTGAGCATGGATAAAATAATTCAAGGAGATTAACTGCCTACTTAATCCAATTCTTCTGAGCATAAAAAAAACCTGAGAAATGCTGACTGTTCCTCTGTTTTATTCCTTGGGCAATGCAGCTTGTTCAGTCCCTGTTGTGTTTAAGTCTTTTATGAGATTACAGGTGGTTTTAATTATTTTAGGAAATAGTACTCATGCTGTAATAGCATATAAACCTTCATAAGGAACAAGAAATCCATCCCACATAATGCCTAGGTCATATATAGTTTGTAAAATATTCAACAAGTCTCAGATTTGTAAATATTCATTTAGGTAAACACAGTATTGTACAGCATCTTCTAAAATATATCTCCTACAGTATTCTGGAGAGGGTACAAAAGTAGTGAGAGACTTTTCTGACCCCTGAACATCACTTTAAGTTCCTGATAGAAATAACATTTTTGAGCAAATGAACTTATTACACACCCAAACACAGCAACTTCAGGAATTGATACATTATGATGAGCAGCAGTTTGAGAGCAATGATCTAACCTGCTCCAGCCCTATCCAGTTTATAAAGCTGTGTACTGCATTGCATTTACAACAGAAGCTTTAACTGGCATAAACAATATTAAAAAATGCTCCTTGTTCACCTACATTGATCACCTACAGAAGTGTTAAAGGTATAATAACATTTTAAAGGGATTGTTTCCTCTATTAGTGGTCTTTTCATTGATTGCCAGAGCAAAGTATCCTATGCAGTTTTAAAAAGCTTCATCCTTCTTCAGGCACTAAGTCTGTTTTAATTCATTTTCTATAAAACACAAAAGTGCTTAGCATCCACCATAATTGTTTCCGGAATGTTTGAACAATCAATTGCTACAGTCACCCTGTGGTGTCTGCCAAAGGGGCAGGTGATTATGAACCCCAGGTCACAGCAGCAAAACAAATTGCAGGTGGATATGCTATGGTGTACATCTATGAGAGCGGAGGAAAGCCACAGCTGACTACTCCTGGCATGTCAGCAGGAGGGATTAACAGTGAATGGGATTATCTTTTCTTCCACCACTACCCCCTCTTTCTCCATCCCTGGGTTACAGCAGGGACAGCAAGCCCAGCTTCTTGGGTGTTGAATGTTCCCCCCTACAACAGCCAAACTATGGTCCATGGCTGTCTGGCAAAATCAAATGCTGTTTGTGCTGCTGTGCTGCTTGTGATAGTATTGATTAATGAAGGAGAAATGTAACTATTTGGGGAAATTCGGTCCCCTTCATTCTCTAGTCATTATTAATTAACATCAATGCTTAATTACCAAGAGAATTTGCATTTGCAGCTGCTCATTTACAGTCAGGGTGTCTGTGGCAGAAACAAAACAGTTGTGGGAGAATGTCATGGGGCTCACTTTGTGACTGATTTAAAGTTTTTGCAAAAGCAAAACTGATTTCCAGTTAATGGTTCTTTATCCATACCTTGGTTACAGTGTATTCCTGTAGTTTTTGCTCTGAAATTGGAAGGACTTACATGTCCTCTACATGTTTTAATGGGCCTTTGCCTTGCTGCCAGTAGTAATGAGTCACCTACACATTCACGTATGTGCATGTAAAAAAACATGTAAAAAACCCTCCAAAAGTAACAGTCTTTGGTCTTCTAGTAAAATATGTATTGTTTGGTTTTAATTGTAGAAAGACAACAGACCATACATACTCTAAACCAGTAATAAAGCAGCAAGGCTGCTGCAGAGCTGTCAGAGAAATATAAACATAAAAAACTGAGCAAGACTATTTGACACAGGACTTCAGAGAATCTTTATACACCTTGGCTAACCTTTCTTGTAGGCAGGCAAGAAATACAAATAGGCTAGTTTAATAAAACAAACTTTATACAGATATTCTTGGGAAAGTGTTGTAATCAAATTAGATTATAGTTAAAAATTATCGGTCAGCAAAGGTCGCCATAAAAAGTTAAATTAAATTACCACAACTCAATTTATTTCTCTATCTTTAAATACTAGATGACTTTTCTACTCTACAATGTAATGACTTTCTTACTCAACAAGGGTGTAACAGACCTGCCCATAAGAAAAATCCTTCTGCTTTTTGAAAAATGCATATGTAGAGATTTTTCTAAACTTCAAATATAATTTTTCATATGAGTGTTTTATTTTATTTCATTATTTTCTTAGGGTTCTTCTTTTTATAGAATTTAGGTGGTTAATTTTGAAACAAAACTATTTGCCTTTATTTTAATGCCACTACTTCTATGTTTGTCTTGTTATGTGAGAAACATTTTGAAGATACACTTATACACACACTCTATCCCATCCTTCTTTCATGAAGTAAAAAAAAAAAAGTGAGTTGGAGTATGTTTAGCTCAAATTTATTTCCTTTTCTTCAAGCTGACGTTAAAAAAGCAAAAGTTTGTGCTTTTCTCAAGATGTTGCTGACAGGCAAAAAAGACAAACTAAGTGTCAGTTTGTATGTCACAGCATTAAAGCTTTCAATGTCACAGAAATTTATGCCATAGCACTGGACAGCACCTGGTTTTAAAATGAAGAGCCTCAGGGAGTCTTGTGCTATTGTAACATAGCACTGACCAAATTAAAAAAGAAAATAGCTCAGAAATTGAGTCATCGACACAAAGGTCTGCTGCTCACCAGTTCATGTAGGCATTCCAGAGGTGCCAAGGTGGAAGAAGATGAGTTCTTTCTGGAGACAATGGGGATAAGAGCCCAACAATTATTAGATTAGTAAGATCAGTTAAAGAGCTGTGAGCATCCCAAATGGAGAAGGACGTTCCAGCAGGCCTCTCCAACAGGCTGGGAGAAGCTGCTAGCACAAACAAGCTCCTTAGTGAGAGTTTAGATGAAAACTGGGATGTCAGAAGTCCTGATGCTAAAAGTGGCAATTCAAGAAACAAAATGGGCTTGGACAAAAACTATGTGGGTATGGTATTCAGGAAAATGAAGAATCAAATGTGTATTTGTGAAGATTTATCATCCTGTTCAATGAGATGCTTAAACTGCAATGTATGGAATGTGTCAGGAAGAGATGGAAATTAAAACAGTGGACCTGCTGACAGTGGATATTAGCACACAAAGTCACTAGACTACCATACCTTTGTACCATACTGTACAGGGGACTTTATTAAACATCCCCACATTATATTAATTAAGGGAAAATATAATTTTACTCTTTTGATATTCTAAGCAATTTTTCAAGTCATTAAAAACAGATTTTATCTTGTATCTACATATAGGTAACTAAATATTAATATACCACTCTTTGGAACAGCATCCATTCTACAGGTACCAATTTTTTCTTGACTGAGTCCAATGTTTTATCTCTTTTGACTATTTCTGAAGACTCCTCTACAAACAGTGGACTTTCCAGGAGCATGGTCTGTATCAGCCAGTGGCCCTCCCTGATGAGATGTACTTCCAACAGTTACACAGCGACCAGGTGCGACCTGAAACACAAAATAAACACATTGTTTGACTCTCATGCTAGCATTTAAAGTGAGAGGAGAGTTAAATCATGAACTGCTTTTTGAAAATATTATTCAGTTGGTGGAGATGCCCTCAGGTTTCCAAGGGCCACTAAAACTATCCTTTGTATAAATTCAGAGTTTGCTTCCATCAATACAAAAGAAAGGAGAGAGTGTTTTTTCAGTGGGTGCTTTCATGGGCTCTGCTTTTCTGCCTTCGTGCCTGATGTATGAATTACAAAAAAGAAAATCAAGCCTTTATCAAATGGAAGTTTGCTGTACAATATTATTTGGATTTGTATAGGATGTCAGCCACAGTCTGTAACCTCAGAATTTCACTATACATTATCACTTATTACTCCAAATAAGTAAAAAAAGAAGAAAAAGAATAGGCCCTCTTTCTCTCAAAATGCAATTGCATAGAACTACTGCTCCAGGAAATCTCCAAGACTGAAATACACATACCCTTTCCAGATTCATTACTACTCTTTATACTGAACAGATTGGGGGTCTTGGAATCAGTATCCCTGAGTGACAGCTCTGTCTTTTAATCATGACCTACTAAAAAAAAAAAAAAATTCAACTCCTTGCATGCATCTAGCTCACATGTTTGATTAGTTGACTTTGAGTGGTTTGCAATAACTATCTTAGCTAAATCTTCATCTCTCCCTGCTGAGGGTGTTTGGCAGATTGTTGCATTAAAAAATTTCCTAGCCATGTCTGTCATTTGTAATTCTCCTAAGTAAAGTATCTGAGGAATGTTATATGATGTTGCTGATACATTTGTTTTCTCAATACACCTATTCTGCAAAATGAACTAATCTTCTCCTTGTTTTTATCTAGAGTTATTGAAATATTGACTGTAGAACCATGAAGGTATTTTCTTGTTAAATCCTCTCCCTCTAAGATATGAACATTCATAGCTTGAGGTTCAAGCCTTTAAAATAAAATCTGACAATATATTTCTCTACACTAACAAAATCCACATTACTCATATAAAAATTTTTCAGATACTTTCTCCAAAATATTGCTGTTTAAGAGTCTCAGTGTTGTTTATGCAAGTACCTAAACAATTCTTCTACCCCACTTCATCTTGCATTCCCAGATGTGTCCATCCATATCTTTCTGAAGTTTAAGATAATGTGGGAAAAATCCTAGTTCAGCACTCTGAGACAATGCCCTTGCTTCCTATTAGGTTCCTTGCTTCTCCATCACATCAAACATGAACTTCCTCCTTTTTTTTTCAAGTTGGAGCCACCTTAGTTGTCATTATTATTCATGCCAGAGAGCCCAAAATAGAATCTCTTGCCTTCATACAAGTTTGAAAACAGCACCTCATGTTTATTCTTTTTCATTTTTCCTCACATGTAAGAGTAACTTATAAGTAACAAAGAATATATCCCCCTTAAATCCTCCTTAGCTGTGATGCTTACATAGAAATAATTCAGTTAGCTCAAAAACAGTTTATTGGCTAGACTGAGGATTCCCCCATGTTTTGTCAAAACTCAACATTTAAATAGGCTGTAAGGTGTGAATTAGATCTTAACAAAGGCTTTTTATTTTCTCACACTTCAATTAACTGATAGAAATGAGAACAAAATGGTTTCTGAAGATGCAACGAGTGGTGCATCTGCAGGCAGTCAGGGACATGCTACTGATAAAGGACACCTGAATGGAAATACCGAAGATTGCACAGATACACTCAACAATGTAAGGAGCAGGTCTTGACCTCAGCAAGGATTTCATGAATGGCTGTCTCGTGACAGGTCTATGTCACATAGCAGAGGGCCATCTTGCCCACACTTTTTCTGCGTAATCTGCAGATCTGAATCTCATTCTGGCCAAGTCTTGTCTAAGGCTATGTCAGAATGAGAAGTGGTGATTTGCAGAAGATACAGATTCTTTCTTATGTACTTGGAGCTTGTCAACATAAACATTATTAAAGAAAGTGTAAGCAGCAGCATGTATACAGCCAGAAAAAAACCCATACCACTTCCCTATTCATGAAAATAAAACAGTTGTTAAGGATTACTTACTGTTGTATAGAGCTTTGGAATATCAGCAGGATGGTCTGGTCCATCTGGAATCTTTGCCTTAGATCTGGAAGCCGCTTTTAGTGTTTCCTGAGACTTTTTTGCTTTCTAAAGATAATCAGAAGAAAGGTAAAATTGTTTTAATCTACAGTCAGAAAAAAGGTAAAATTGTTTTAATCTACATTAATTGTGTCATTTGCATTCATCTGAAAATATACAAACAACATCACAAAATAAATCAGGTTATAATTCTATTTGCCTTTAATTGTAACTACCCTTCCCCTGTTTTTTGACTCTTTCTTGTAGTGAATACCCAAAACCAGAATAAATGGGCGTGGCAAGGGTGGGAAGGGGATCCCTGCATGCTTTGACCTGCGGGCTGTGCTCTGTGCAATGCAGCCCTTGGTGCTGTGAGCCTTCGTGGCCACAAGAGCACACTGCTGCCTCACAGTCAGCTTTCACCCCACACAGAGCACACAGCTGCCTCTCCAGGCAGACCCAGCTGTACTTGGGCATCTCAACACAATCTCAATACATCCCAGGTAAATGACTTAATGTTTTCATTTCCTGAAATTCATGAGCTTTTGGTCAGCCCATCCTTCAGCTTCTGAATAGCAATCCTATCTCCCAGTATATGGATTGCTTCCTCCAGCTCAGTGTCACAGAGCTGCAGAATCTCAGAATGATCTGGGTTGGAAAGGACCTTAAAGTTTTTCTAGCTCCAACTCCCATGCCATGGGGCAGGGACACCAGACCAGGTTGTTCAGAGCCCCATCCAACCTGGCCTTAAACATTTCCCGGGATGGGGCATTCACACGTGGAACTTGATGAGGATGGATACTGATTCAATATCCAAGTCACTAATGAAAATGTTAAATCAACACTATATTATCAACCCTATAATTAACTCAGAGGAATATCACACAAAACTGACCACTAGTTAAACTTCAAGCACTGACCACTGTCCTTTAAAGCCCATCAGTACAGCCAGTTTTTCCCACAGCTTGCAGCTGACCTGTATGTAATCTAGTCCATGTATTCCCATTTTGACTACAAGAATGCCACACAGGCCCATGCCGAAAACCTTGCTAAAGCCAAGGGAATAGGTATCCCCTTCCTCTTTTTCCAAAACAAATAATTTCATCACAGAAGGCAACTGTGCTGGCAAGGCATGATTTGTCCTTGGTAAATTCATGACAGTCTATACCAATCTCCTTCCTCTTCATGTGCCTAAAACTGCTTCCCAGTTTAACTCAATTAAAATTAATGAGTCTGTAGTTCTTCTGTCCCTTTTTAATTTCTAATTCTAGCATACATCTTTCCACAGGCCAGGGAGATGCTTGCATAGAAAGAAAATTGTTCTCCTTTGCAAGTCCTTTGGGAAATGAAGAAAAATTAAATTCAGCTGCCAAAGTTTTTATTTTAAGTCTGATTTCATTCATTTTCCAACTTAGTCTGGTTGCCAAACCCAGACTCTAATATTTTTATGTTGTTTTGGGAAAGTGAAAATATTGCTGGAAGAAACTCCTTTCATCATAAAATATTTCCCATCTTGAAAGATGTTTGCTGTACTAAAAAAGAGGATGAAGATTTAGGAAAAAAAAAAAGAAAAGTAACAACGAACAGATTCATAGTTTCAACAGTTTTGGAAGACATACACATATATACACCCACTCCTCAACTGCAAATGACAATGCTGATCCCCAGTCTGTGGTTGTAGTCAGAAGAATCAAAGACTGTATAACTTTTCCAATACATCTTATGGTTACTTCTTCTATGTCTGTGTGAATATAAAATTTACTATCACTTCTACTTGAATATCCTTATAATTCATCAAGAAATGTGTTTGGAACTTCACAATTATTATAACGACATCACAATTGTAAATTTTTTGCTCCATCAGGTTTCTTACCTTCAATGACTCGTAGTTTGATGTCCGAGCCAAGAAATTTTCCCGAGATTTATTTATCATTTCTCTCTGAATGCAGGTAGCTTTGATCTGTAATAGAAATGAGATTTACAGCGGCAACACAACGCTGGTATCAGATCTCTCCTGATTCCATTGCTTGTGCAGTTTGAAAAGAACATTCAGCTCCGGCCCTTTGGCTACCTTAGCTCATCCCTCTCACCCGAGATTGGACAATAATGCAGTAAAGTACTTGCCCTTTAAAAACTGCACTTATCAACAAAGAGGTTTCTGTGCAAACTGATTTTCCTTTCTTCCAACATGTATGTTGGATGAGGCCCAGCTCTTTCAGAAATACTTTTTGCACATTCTTACTCTCAAATGCTGAGTAAAAGAGACAGAATCAGTTCAGGTGACAGAAGTGCTGTCATCATAATGCAGGACAATCCCTCAAAAACACTAGCATGAGATTTCAGACAACTGGACCAACTGATCTTATTTCTCAGAAAGCAACAGAGGGTGAGACAACAGATGAGCAAAACCATGAAATGTTTGCCATATAACTAAAGCTGGAGAATGTCTATACCTTCTCATTTTCAGCATGCTGGGAAGCACAAAGCCCTACTTTCTGAAGGCCTGTGAATATTCAGCAAGGGAGCTTATAATAGAGACTTATATTTCATTTTAAGAAGCAGGTGTAGTTGTAATAGGTACTTGGTACTGTCATCGGCTACAGATGAACACAAGTACAACTCTATAGTAAAATAATAATTTCCTCATTGCTGATGCATCACTGATGATACTGCTTCATTTTTTCATGTTACTCTCAAAATACTGTGGAATTTATAGAAGCTGGGAGGACTGAGGTTAACTTAATTTAATTTAAAGTTAAAATTTGGCTGCTGAGACAGATTTAAACTTTTCAAGCAGTGTTCATGTAGAGGATTCTCAACATTATATAATAAGAAAATCTGCATATGAGTGGGGAAAAAAGCTTAGGTGGGCTTTCCTTATTTAAATACTGCTTTGGCTTACTTCCTTGTAAGTTTTTTTCTCTTCCTGGATTTCCTGGTGGTGTTGTTTTTCAAGCGCTTCAGTCTGCAGAGCAACAACCATTCTTCCAGTATTTTCTGACACCTCTGAAATAAGTTTCAAGGTTTTCTCATCTGATGTAACAGGCCTGAATTCTTCTTTTATTTCTGCAGCTATTTCTCTCCAAACCTCTCCAATCTGTGTGTGAAACATACACCATATGATTCAGTATTTATTGCATTCTTCAGTTCCAATTATTCAAAATAAAACAGAGCAACCATCTCCTTATTTTTTTTTGACTTTTTAAAATTTTTATTCAAGGTTAGACTGCACTACTACTATGCCAGATTCAGTCATGGTAAGCCTCCCTAAGCCTTCCCAAGACCAAACTTGATTCAAAGATGGGCAACGAGAATGCTGATAACTACAGAAATTATGAAGGAATAGCTTCAAGATACCAATTTACAAGAGCAAAGTGTTGAGTCCTACTTCCTAATTCTTAAAATCTCAAATTGCAGACATTATTAGAGCAAACTGCAACACAAGCCATCAACAGAAGCTCGAATTATCAACCAAAGACTGAGTCTTGCTATTTCCTGAACACTAGAAGCTCTCACAGACTTTGTTCCTAAGCATAAATTTATCATAAAATAAAGCATCTTTTGAGCAAGACAGCTCTCACAAAGCTTGTCAGTCTGCTGTAGTCTCTATAGGCACACCACTCTTAACTTTACGATGAATGGATGGATGGATGGATGGATGGATGGATGGATGGATGGATGGATACTGCACATGGGGACAAAGATAGCAAAGCACAGAGGAAACTTTATAAAAATGTGGTTTTAATGGAATTTTTAATAGTGTCCCCTGAAACTGACCTTACTGTGTAAGGACACAGTCCTACTGTCCAGTCCTTCCCCAGTTTCTTACTCCTGGTCCATTCCCATCTTGATCTGGCAAACAGTTAAAACTATTTTTTTCCAAGTTATTTTTAACTAGCATCAGTTTCTAGTCTTATTTGCTGCATGGTCACAAACATTTGTAGCAATATGAAGCAAGAAGATGGGACTGATGCAATGTTGGAAGCGGGATTGTTTCTTTTGCTGGGGAATACTGGCTTTCACTATGTGAAATTCTAGGTGACTTGTGACACAGGGGACAGCTTCTGAAGGGTTATTTGTTATACTATGTCCTGAGATATACTTGCTATTTTTGGGAATGCAGGTACAACAGTATTATTTGCTTGAACTATACTCACTTTAAAGTCAACATAATGTTGTATAATAGCAAGTGTAACAAAATCCTTCGCAGATAAGCCAGGTAAATGTTCAAAACCTAAAATAATATTAATCACATCAGTATGATAAATTTATCTTAAAATATAATATTCTAAAAACCTTTTCTGTCAGATAAACGCATGCAAAGCCTACATCATACATACACAAGTCAGTCACTTTTGATCCTGAGCATTTTTTGCTGATAAAAAACCCCTGTTTCTCTATAATGCACTCTCTCTGTACTAAAATCTTTACTTATGAATGACTCTGTCAGCCTTCCAAACATTTGGATGTTACACTTTTGTGGTAATGGTTTGATTTCTATTAAAGCAGACAAACAGCTGAGTCTACTGATCACAGGTTATAGAGCAGCAGTTCAGCACATAAAGAGTTTGCTTTAACTGTGAAGTAGCCAAGAGGAAAATTATACTAATGCTTTGTTCCAAAGCTGTGACATTAGGGTGTCCCTCCATCTTGTAGATTATTGTCCTCAGCATAATGCCTTGAGCATCATGACTTCATCTTTAAAAGATGTTTCCACTATGTAATAGAATAAGGCTGGGAAATGTGGTTGCTGAGACTATGCTTCATTTTTTTTGCACACTGAACGATAGTGGAACTTAATTTTAAAAATGTAAATGTAGTCTATCAAATCTCTTTCTAGAATTCATCATATCATCTGTGTGGTAACTGGGAAAGTAGCATCTGCCTAGAGTATAATTACATCATGTTTTGAAGCTAAGAAATACTGTAAATAAAAACCATTTACTACTACTGCTCTTCTAGATTACAGGCTGTTATGGGGGAACCCAGAAAGTTGCTGACAAAAGACTATAAAATATGTCCATATGTTATTGTCAACTTTATAATTTCAGTGCTTCACAAGAGACAGTAAAATGTATATAACTAACATGGAGGATATCTGTGAATATAGAAGAAAGTGGAAAGAAAATCTTATGCCTTTTTATTTTAGTAAAGAATCCAGTTGTGATCCAACATTTAATATAATTAACCCTACTAAAATCAGTAAGAGCCTGGAGCTCCTACAACAGAGGAGAAAGTAGCTACAGATTATTAGACAAACTAAGGATGTTTTCAAACCAGCTCATTCTCTAGGTAAAGCGGAGAACTGGCTGAAGCAATCTCAGAACAATTACTGAGTAACTTTGCACCTGCAGAGGATGGACATGAAAACAAAAACAAGCCTAAAAAAACCCCATGAAACAAATAATTAGATAATGTTTATGCAGCTAAATGTCAACAGAAAAAAAATTATTCTCCAACATGAATTATTGAAAACGAAGACCCAACTTTTGTCTACAGACAGAAAAAAAATCTCATGGATGTGGAAGAATTTATCACTTAATCTTGAGCTCAGTCTAGGTTTTAGGGTATAATGAGTATTCATATTCAGTGTACAAACAATGAAAAATTAACAGGGACTGCCACACTTTGAAAGAAAACATTAAAATGCAAATTAATCTTGCCACTCTGAAAAACTATCTAAAATCACAGAATTTAATTCAGTAAGGACAAATAGAAAATTCTAACTGTAGGAATAGCCACCTGTACAACATTCTAAGTTGAATGAGCAAACAATACCATGCCACTAGGAATACAGCTACTGTTACATTTATGTCTGAATGGTTATTTACAAGATGTGTAGAGTAACATAACTCTATCTGGCTGTGAGGCTTCTGCTGGAGTACTGTGTTCAGCTTTGGTACACTACAGACCAAGAAGAATTTGATTCAATTGGAAAGACTACAGAAAAAAACAAGAATAACTAAATATTATGTTAGAAAATGCAATCAATGAGTAATATCTTTCTCAATCTAAAGAAATAAATGTGCTAAAATATGTGAAAGAGATATTGTGTGTAGAAAAATAAATTGCAAAGAATTTCAAGCAAATTTTAGGTTTAGTCCTAAGAAAATTCTTCCTGGTGGTAGGGGCAGCAATGTAGTGGGGAAGTATTGAAATCCCCAAAAAGAGGGACTTTAAAAAAATGTAATAACCAAGCATCTATCAATTAGAGACTACTGATGCTGAATCATAATGTTTCCTTTGACTTTGTTTTTTTTTTTATGGTAACCTTATTGATAAGTTCAGTTTAATGACAAATATGACACTAACAAGGCAACTCATTTGTCTTACCTAGCTTGCAAAATAATGAATAAATTTTTGCCCGTAAGCTCTCTGAAGTTTCCATGATGGCGAAACTGGGACAGCAGGCAGGCACTGGAATGACCTTTTGCTGTTTCTGGAAGCTGGTAGTAACAGGTCTCCTGGTGTCTAATATAAAAACACAAAACCAGAGTAGAAGAATGAAGTAGTAGTATGTTCCCAAACTTAGAGGAAATCCATCTTGCTTTGTAGGCACCATGTAAATAATTTTGATTGTTTGGCCAAAGAGTTTGAACATAATCTGGGTCAGGAAATTTTAATCAGCATGACTAATAATTTGTGAGAACAGCACTCACTTCTTTTTATAATACATAACAAAATAAAATGCCTTTTGTGGAAGAAATTAAGCAGTTTAACTGTCTAGCATTAATAGCTGGTCATTGTTCTGTTCAGTACTTGGTTCATTCCCAGCTGATCTAGAAAATGCCATATAGTGGCCAGAATAAAATGAAAATAAATGAAAAAATATAAGGAAATAAAAAATAAATAAAATGGAAGATATATTAAGTCTGGTAAGAATTATAAGTGTAAAGTTATAAATGCTGTTATTTACTGTCATCAGAATTCAGACTACAAAAGCAAAGAATGTCATTATTTTACTGGACTGCTCACATGCATCACAAAACTTACCAACAATCTTTCCATCTTGATCTCGTTTGACTCCCAAATCCATCTCCTCCTGTCTCCATAACTGTATTAGAACGTTAGCTGCTGTTTGACCTTTCCTCCCTTGCCAGATACACATGTGCAAAATGGTTTTAGGGTTGTCCGAAAATTCAACCAAGATTCCAAGAATCATATTGCACAGGTTCTTTTCCTTTACCTTTATCAAGGATAAAGTAAAGAAAGTTTTAAACTGTTCAAAACAGTGATGTCTTCTTTCTGAGAAATTGTGTACTATGTAATCAAGTAACTGCAAGCTTTTAATCGCTAATATTTGCACAAAATTAGTGTATAAGCTTGTACATCCTTAAAGTTTCTGTCATCCTGCTATGCAAAGTTCCATAAACCAAGGAACACGAGGGTAGGATCATATAAGATGCATTCCTGTGTGTACAATCACACAGTAGTTTTTGTGCTCATGGCTCCAGGATCGTATGCTGCCTGCTACCAAGGTTTATTGTTGTAAGAAACAGAACTCTGAAGGCAGAGGCTGAGCAGTACCTCAAAGCACACCTTCTGTTACATGGCTAGAGCTTTTGGCAGCAGCTGAGAGGAGGCAAGGGCTTCAAACTCAGAAAGTGTCAGTTTAGAATAAATATTGGGAAAAATTTCCTTCCTTTGAGGCTGATGAGGGACTAGAGCAGCTTGCCCAGAGAAGCTGTGGATGTCCCAACCCTGAAGGCTGGATAGGACAGGTTGGATGTGGCTTTGAGCAACCTGATCTAGTGGAAGGTGGCCCTGCCCATGGCCAGGGGAGTTGGAACTGGATGATGTTTAAGGTCTCTTCCAACCCAGGCCATTCTATATTCTGTTATTCTGAGGGTCTGCAGCCTTGCACTTCAAGAACATCAGATCACAGAGCTGACAGCACAACCAGAGTGAATGAGGAGTGAATGACTCAAGGAAGGTGCATTTTTATTTCCTAAGAGGTGAGATGTCTGTGCAAGCTCCATGTCCAAGACCACAGAAGCTGCTATACACACAAGATACATGTACAAGGTAACTTCAAACATAAAAACTGTTAAAGCCATCAAGTGCTCTTACTAACTTCAATATGAAGAACTGAAATGCTTTTCTAAAGAGAGATGTCATCCAAACTCAGAACATAGTTTGGTTTTCTTTTCAAAAATAGTACAATTTTGTTAAATTAAAAACTCTCTCTGTCAAATAAGTATTAAAAAAAAAAAAAGATACAGGAAAACCTATACAATAATTTCTGAGCAGATACCTGGGTCTCTCTTGGGCAGTTAAATATATTTGGGGTTTTGTGTTTGTGTTGGTTTTTTGTTTGGTTTTTTTGTTTAGTTTATTTGGTTTTTTTGTATTATACCAGTCTTAGGAGATACTGCAACAAAAATAACACAATTTGCCATGTTGTTTTCCTACTCTTTCATTCTACAAAACCAATAATAAAAATACCTACTGCCAACAAATCCAGAAGGAGAAAAATGCCTTGTTTTTCAATGAAAGAGTCCTCTGCAATGTCACATCCAATGACACAGGACCTTAAACAGAAATAATATCACTTATGTAGAAACACTTTTATGACTCTCAACATTCTACAATCACCTAATTTATTTTACTGAATTTCATACCATTTGGTATGCAATATGCTTCACACCTTCAGGGAGTAGAAAAATCAGGTTTCATGTGCCTTTTCACTTACACCTATAACTAAATATACCCTGCTTGACTGCTCTTTCTTATCCTGCAGGTGGCACACCTTCCTTGAAGCAGCCTGACAATTTTGGCAGGCTCTCAATGAGTTGGAATATGTATTTGAACTGAAACTAACTCAGGAAACCAGTTTAAAATTTAACCAGGTTATGTCCCTAATCTGGTTTATTGTAGGGCTTTGTGAATATTTCTGCCAGCAAAAACAAGGGGGTGTGTCAAGCAATACTTTTTTTGGCAACAGTTTGCTTCTTCCAGATTAAAATGATCATAAAGCCAGCATTGATGTTGCTGTTACTGCTTTATTTCCTCTGCTATGGTAATTAACAGAGAAACTAAAGAGATCTCCTGAATCTGTATTTGCTCCCAGCAAACATATTTGATTTTTAATGTATTTTTCGACCTCTACCTTAAAACAAATTAAGTTTTTATTTTCCTCCGATGTACTGGCAATCTTTAAAATATTTCTAGCCCAATATAGCAAATATACAGACAATTCTTATGTTTACATAGTTTTTTTGCTAATATTGGTCTATTCTTCCCTGCTGTTTACCTCTCTAAAGTTATTTACAGACTCTAACCATATGCCTCTCTTACAAAGTCTTGAGTAACTCTGCATGTCAGGAGGTCACTCTGTGTGGGGAGTGAGGTTTTAACACTGAATCCATATTTAGAAAACCTTACATGCAGTGCATTCAATTTCTTTTGCATAATTTTTAATTAGTCAAATTTTATGAAGAATTTTTATACATTATAAACAAAAGAAAGGCCTATATGTGCAGAGAAAGGTCATAGCATTGCAGACCTAAAAAATACAAGACTTGACATTTTTCCAAGTTACTGCTGCTAAAATACTTCACTAACCACAAGCAGTCCAGTGCACTGAGGAGGAGACAATTGTGGCCTAATCCACTATACAACCTCTTTGGATCCATCTGAAAGAATGGGATGAGTATACCAATTCCTTCACAGCTGAAGAGTTCCTGTTGAAATGTTAATTGAAGCAATGTTTTTTAAGCCATATTTACTAAATTGAAACATGTAAGAAAATACAAAGGAAAATGGGAAATGTAAATATATTGCAATAAATTTGGTCCACTTGTTAGAGCAGGATGCACACATAGGAAAAAAGATCTTCAGTTTTTCCAAAGCGCTAATTCATTTCTTAACACACTTTTATATATCAGTTTCAAAATAATGTAAATTAACAATTAAATAGGTTCAACCCTAGCTAGTGGATTTCTGAGTGTTTTTATATTTCAGCTGGGTCAAGAAACAAGACTTGTTAACAATGAACTGCAATTGACACTTGCTTTTCAATTAAAACACAAAAAAGCAGTCTCCCTTATAAGAAAATATACTACATTTTGATATTTTCTGCCCAGTATAAGGGAGAAAGATACATACCTTTCTGTGGTTATCATTTTCACAGAGAACAGACAAAATAAATAATACGTCAGCTTGGATTTCCAGTAGAACAGTACTTTCTTTTCCTCTATATTTGTCTGCTGCATACTTTAGGATGTCTGTAAATGGATATATTTTATATATATGAATACCCCAATACAAATGTCAACATTCTATTACAGCTGTTGCTTTTTACAAAACTCAAATTTATATGAAAGGATTTTTAAAGTAAGTTCAGTTTTATCTCCTGTGTTTCAATAACAGCTTCCACAAGTGGTGCACTCTGATGCTGCAGTTTCATGGCCTTTACTCTTGGTGACAGAGTTAATGACAGCAGCTTGCACTGACTTCTCCCTTGTTCACACTCTGTGCTGCCCCTTAGATTGTGCCAGGGTAAGGAATTCAGGGAACTGTTATGAATTAAAGAACTCTAAGAAAAAGGCAACAAACTGGATGGTTCACTCTACTCCACAGCTTCAAAAATGTTTGAACTGACAGTGGAAATATGGGAAAGACATGAAATACCATCATTGCTGAGAAAGTCAGCCTTGGAACCACTATGTGGAAGAGGGCATTCATACACAAACTCCCCTAGAGTAAAAGTTTCTTTGTTCTGATATGTGAGGTATAGTATTAATTTTGTTTTCACTAAAAGCTATAGGTTTCCACAGAGTTTTCACTGGAGATGAACTGAGGCTATAAAATGATTAATTTCTAGGCTTTTTATTAGAACACAGTCTTTGAATTCCAAAGGATCTTTCCTGTTGTTTCCTTCAGAGTACTGAAAACCTTATGATATTGTAAGAAAAGCACTTAAACCAGCTTGTTTTGGAACTTAAACCAAATTTAACAGTAGGTATGTGTTACTGAACAAGAAATGCTCTAAAATTGCAGGAGCAGTGATTAAGCAGTTTTATTCTGCTTTTTTTCTTCACGTTGTTCATATAAAGGTACCTTGTTATTGTTTTTATTCTATGCTTAAGAGGAGTTGTGGAAAGCAACACCCTGATAGACCTAGGTGGAAAAATACTCATGGGCTGGAGTTCCTGGGGACGGCTACAATGAAAACAAGATCTACCGAATGCAATAACATAAAGTGAGAAGGGGCAGGTTTTGCTCTGAAATTAAATATGTAGACTTTTAAAACTGTCTGTTTTGCTTAACTCATTCAATGTGTATTGAAATGGAAAAATAATTAACATCAAATCAGTTACATCTTAGATTAATTGGCTGAGGATTTTTTAGTTTTTCAGCAGTCAAAGGACACACTAAAAACACGGCACACAAAAACATGTGAAGGTTCTCAGCATCAACAGAAATGTTCTAATTAAAGAACAGCAATACAAACTGTGCTTTACCCAGTAGCTGGGTAATTGCTCCCTGGTCACACAGATTCGTGCTCACAGCATCATCATAAAGGGCTACAACAGATCTCATAGCTCGGAGGCTGTAGCGCATTTGTGCGAGTTTGCTGCCACGACCACCTGATCCATGGAAACTGTTACCTCGACCAAAGAAAGGATCTGTGGAGCAATCACAACCAATACTGGTTTTGGCAGACAATCTATGTTCAGAATAAATAAAAACAAAACAAAACAAGCCAAAAAACCACAAAAACAACCCCAAAAAACCCAAAACACAACAACAAAAACCCCCAAACACTGCTGAAGTTAGAAATTATTCTTGTTTAAAATCAACTAGTAATAAGCCTTTTTGTGTAGAACTTTTTACATGCATAAGAAAGGTAATATTTTGGTGAACATTAAAAATTATTTTACATTTTTTAACCTTACTAGGCTCATGAGCAGTTTTACAAAATCAAAATATGTTATGTTTGGTATGACATTTAATATCCACCTTTTGATCTCCATTCAACCCAACTAAAAATTTCTTAGGAAATTTCTTAGGAAACCTAGGAAGACATACCAATTTTACAATGAAAAATACCCATCCTTAGAAATCTGGTCAATAAAACTGAGTGCACTTAGTTCTATTTTTGCTTAGCTCACACTCTTATCTGATGCCCAGAAGCCAGCTGTAGTCTGGAACCTGTCTCACCATGTACAACTCTGAGTTAACATGTCCTGTCTCATGGCAGGAATTCCTGCTTGGACTTCTTGCCACAAGGGAAGCACCTGGCTTACTTAAAACACAGACAACAGAGGTGTTTGTCTGGAGGAATATCAGTATAGTGGTACACAGGGAGAGGGGCACCAGCTCATCATTTGGTAGGAAAAAAAAGGGTGGTTGGTTTTTTTTTTGGAAACATTTGTTTCCTAGGTGGCCTATGAAAAAGAATCATTCTCACATCATGAGTTTTACACTTTCCTTCCTTTCAAAGAAAGTAGGTTCAGCTGAACTGTTTTGAGGGTACCTCTGTGTGAAAGCCATGAGTCCCCACTGACCTTGGCTTACACACCATTCTAGAAACACCAGGAGACGAGTATTCGCTTGGCAGGACAAATATTTGTCTACTAACACAGGAGCCACTGAAGCTAAAACAGCAATTGCATGAAGCTGTAATTCTTCATATTGGGCAGCAGACCAGTCAGGAAATCCAAGCTTGTGATTTTGTTTTACATAAGAAAGCAAAGCTGGCATCACATGATTTTCACTGAGGAGCTGCAGAGTCCAGACAAAGAAAAAGAAAGACAGTTGACGGATTTCACATGCAAATAAGAAAAATCTAAAGGGTGAGTCAACTTTATCTGTCCTACAATAACAAAATTAATTTTTAATTAAGAAAATATGTCATGAACACTACAAGTACAGGCAAACTCTTTTTATATCCTGTAGTTTTCCCAGAGACTGTGGTTTGCTAAATTTTATTATATTCTTCAGGTGTATTTCAACAATGCTCTGCAGTCACTTGTCAGCAATTTCCCTAGCATGGTCTAAGTTTGTAACTTTCTAAAATAGAAATGATATGCTACTTTCCAACAGTAGGACTTGGTCTGAAGCTATGTATGAATTCTTGATTTGGAGAACAGAGAATTTCAGTGTACTGTATTACAGCAGATGGACAGATAAGTAATATTCTCATGATTCTTCTGTCTTTTTTCTTTTTAATTATTATTGTTGTTCTGTTACAACTTACCCGTGCAGCAGATGGGTCTTTAGATAAGATTCCTATTATATTAAATAGTAACTTCTTCATCTCAAAGTCTTCGTAGGAGTAGGTAAGTTTAAAACCTTTTACCAAAGGATTGGGAAGTTTAACTATGATGGAAATGGTAGATAAGTTACAAAAAAAATCATAATTAAAAGCAAAAATTGTGTAATTACACACTATGGAATCTCTTACCTTCAGTATATGTTGCAAGTACTATTAAGATCTCTGCAAATCCACTTTCCTAATAGGCATTCAAAAAACACACATTAATTAAATTGCAGTGAAATTAAGACTTATGATTCAATTTTGGCTTGACTTTTTTCTTCAGAACACAGAATTTAATGTATCCTATGGCAGAATAAACAGAATTTTATCAAAGAATTGAACAACCATTTGGATATTTTACAACAATAACTAACTGCAGTCCTAAGGGTACAATTAGTTAAACCCATGTTTCATTCAGTACAAGTCTGAACTTCTGTGGGGAAGTCCCAAACACTTGTATTCCCTACTATAATCTAACACAAAAAAATATTCTCAGTGCTTTTAGAGCTGTTTTTTCAAATGCATTTGGTCATGTTTCACATCAGGGTCATCAGTACATATGAAAACTGCATGTATGGGCAAAAAGAATTTACCAATGCCACATACGAAAAGCTCAGAAATAAAATCTTGTCAATCACAGCTCCTAGAGAGCTAACAGAAGGACAACAATGTCTGATATAACTGTGGATAAGACCAAAGTCAGGAGGTGTCTATGCAGCACACTAGAGGCAAAGGAGAGTTGTTTCTGAGATAAGGAATTAGCAAACAGGTTTTTTTCTATCACAAAGATAATATTATTATAAACTTTACATAAATTTTACAGTTTGCTTGTGATGAGAAAACTTTTGATTTTCCAAGGCTCAGATTCCTGTGCTGATTTGTGAACTATATAAAATACAAGACTGACTTTTCTGAAGTTGCTTGGATAGTATATTAGGAAGAAAAGGAAACATACAGAAGCAAATTGCTATAGTGTTATCTATAAGGCAGAATCAAATGGTAATGTTAATGTTTTTTCTACCTGATATTTATACTTTGTAAAATCTCTAGGCAGGCTGAAAGTAAAGAATATAAGTTAAATTGTCTTAATATTTTCTTTGCATAGAAATAATTTTTCTTCCTTTTAGTATAAGGAATTAAAAATACGTATCTCGTTTACTTACTTTGTAGGAATAAAATGCCCTGTTTCTACAGCCAGATAAATAATTTGAATGGTTTAGATATTCAATATGTTGCTGCAATAGTATAACAGATATTTCATACTAGTTGGTGTTAAATGAAAAGCTTAAATGAAAAGTCTGTAATCTTCATTTAGTAATACAGCCAATTGGTAAACTCCTCTTCAAGAGGAAAGTAATATATTCCTGAACAGACAATTAATCCACAGGGACCTGATTGCTTAATTATTCAGTATGTCACAACTTCATTTGAAGCTGTAAATCTCAAGTGCAAACAAGAGACTAAAGCAATATTAACATCTATATAAAGTTAATTTCTCTTCAGGTTTCTCATAAAAATTCTGGAATATTATAAAGGAGCGAGTCATCTACATTTCAGGCAAGTCATGGTAGTGCATTATGTGACGGAGTCTTTAAAAGAATTTATGTGCCTCTTATTAACTGGACCTAAGTAATTATTTTCTCAGAATCTTACTTAGAGCGCCTGAGCTGATTTTTGGACACCCTTCTTGTTCCCAATTATGAGGCACACATTGAATGCATCTTCAAACAACAAATGAGATTTAGTGCAAAACTCTTTTTAGGAGAATGGCGCATTCAAGAATCCATGCAAGAATACAAGAATTAACATTAAATTTTGCACATAGATAATGTTAATGGGATTTTCTAAGTATCAAATAAGGTTGATGCTAGCATTCTGGGCTAATTACCTACAGATTTTAGGTCTCTGAGGTGACAACTACAGAAAGAAGAAATGTTTTCTTGCTCAGCAAATCCAAGAAAGAAGAAAGCACTGGAGACACAGGAGAAAAATATTAGAACCCTAATGGGGAAGAATACCAAGCTTTTAAAAGCAAAGGAGAAGTTATTAGTCTCTGGAATACAGCTCTAAATACTTACAAATATAGGTACTGCAGGGTATTCAGCAAGTAATGTGGCAATCACCAAGAGGTCATTCCGTAGCTGATGATCACAGTGCCGGGAGTCACACGTGAGGTCTACAAATATTTCTTTCAAAGCACTTAAAAGAAAATGAAATGCATTTTACCTTTTCCTTTGATATTCTAATGTTGGACAGCTCTACATATATGAATCCTCATTCAGCATCATACTTTTCAAAGCCTTAGGGTTTAACTACAAGAGAAATAGCTTAAAACTTTCTTATGAAGCGGATTCTTTTGGGTACCACTAGACATCCCATTTATTCATAGATGCAAGATGCATGAATTAAAAACCGCATCTTCCACTGTTTGTATTATAATTAAATAATACAAAGACAGTATTTACTCAAAATTTGGAACTGGACATTGCTGAATGATTATTGAGAAGGAATAGTCTAATCTTAAATAGTTAAAACAGTCTAACTCACTAAGGAAGAACCTGTTATTTTCTTCAGCAGAGGATCTAGAAATAAACCTGGTATATCATGGCATAGAAATTCCTTGTAATTTTGTAATATCAGCACTTCAACAGTGAAGAATACTGGCCTGTTATGCCTAATGTGGAAGCTTCAAAATGCTGCAATTAACTCTTCTGTAGTACAAAGCAACAGATAGAGCTATTCCTTCTGCACTATGCAGCAGAACACCTTGTTCTTGCCCTCTAACAGCAACTATGTTAATACTGAAAACTTAATTAAGATGTAATCAGAGATCTATTTGCATTTCTCTCAGTTAATTTGAAACAAAATGCTAGAGAAAAGAATGCTCCAGATGTTCCCAAAATGACAAAATTAGTTCATTAAATGCTCCTTGTACTTACCGTACACATTCCAAGCTTCTGAGCTGATTAACAACTTCTTCTTTTGTGTCTTTTTCTAGCAGGTTCCATAGGATATCTGAGGAACGGAACAGCAGCTGTCCGGAGGGATCAGTATCATTTAGATACAAACAAAGCCTGCTGGCTGCTTGGGCCCTCACCATTTGTTCACAACTTAGTTCTGAAATTATGTAAATCAGAGTAATTAATTCTCTATAGGTCAGTAATTGTTTTAGGCATGTTCAGACATGTTCAGAGATCTAAGATCATGGTCTAAGATCAATGGTAATAAGATTATGGAAAGAACAGTTTGTACTAACCAGAGGTGGAAAGATGCTGGAGAGCTTTAAGTACCCACAACTTTTCAGTAAGTTGATTTTCAACTAATGCTAGTGAATAAACAAGAAATTCTGCTAATCCTCCTGCTTCAGCCATCTGGATTTTATAGTTTGGACTTGTTGGCTGGTAACCTGCACATAGAATAACTTTAGTTAAAATGCAGTAAATACCCAGAATTTTGATTACTTCATAAAATGTTCATACTTTTTAAAGAAAGGATTGAAAATAAAGTATCATATTTCAAGCAGTTAAGAAAAACAATCCAATACACAAGAGCTGCTTTTCTTATATCTCAATAGTGCCTATAACACATCCAACTGACTCATCCCCAAGCAGACTTCAATGCTATAGAAACAAATAACTTTCTTCTTAGAATTTAGACAATGGAAGCAAAAGCAGGGCTACAGAAGTGAAAAGCTTTCTTCAGTCATCAGTAACCTAGTTCTCTTCAGTAGCCTATTGACTAGAGAATTGTTGCATTCTATCATCATATTGCTTAAAATAGGTGAATCCAAACTTTGATTTAAAAGCTTGACTCTCTAATGTGTCTCTGTTTTTACTTTTCTCCATGCATAGGCAAATCTGTATTTCATTACTGAATTATGGGGAAGGTGAAGCACTGAGAAAATAAATTTATATTTATGTTTATATTATGATAACTCATAAGAGCAAGGTTTATCTTAAGCAGCTTAAACATATATGTGTATATATACACACTAAATAGATATATATATCAATCAAATTTCATAAAGTACAAGATTGATAAATACAGATAATGCACATGGTGAAATGAGGTTTAACTAAGCACACACTCTGATAGGCTCCAAGTTATATTACTTTACAGATAAGAGAACTCTTCAGGGTCAGACTTTGGCAAGATTTACATGTATGCTTAGAAATGAGATGTTTGACTTTAAAAATCAGACTGAAACACATTCTTCATTTCAAGATAACGTATCCTATTTTCTAAATCAGAAGAAAATTGCTCAATAACATTCATTTATCCTAAGGGAATTATTTACAGATACAGAACTAAATGCACACATAGCGACTTGCAGGATTTGAGTCTTGTTTGTAAGGTAAAAACAGATTTGGATGCTTTTCTACTTCTAGAATTTTGAAACGGTTGTAGTAGCAGCAGCTTCTTTAGGCCTCCTAAAATAAATGAAAACTTGTAAAAGGGCACAGGATTAGTGCCCCACTGCAGGAACACAGCAGGGGAGCACACTGACATCAAGCATGCTCCTTGGCCTGCACTCCCAAGCCACGCTGTGGCAACATTCACTTGAGGCTGGCTGCCTATAAAGACAGTGCAGTCTCAGAGCATGGGATGCTGTGCCCCTCTGGGAGGGATCCATGACTGACTTCACCTGACATCAGTCTCTGGCACCATCCTAAGAGTCAAAGGAATTATATAATAGTGGATTCTGATCGTACCTGAGTTCATGCATAGCCCCTTTCTGTAGAGATAAGTCACACCATTTATTCAAACCTATGCTCAAATGTGTCCATATAGCATGAACTCGATCAAATTTAAATGGGTTCAGATCTGTCCCTCACAAGAGAAAGCAGAGCTGCTTCTCTCCAGGCTATATATAAAAACCTGAAAACTACGTTTCCCTTCTTATAATTCTGATCATAACTGCTTTTTTTTCCCCCTCTATTACCCACATTTCAGAGATCTTGTATCACTTCACATTTTCTAGATGCTATTTAATGCTAATTTTGTAAGTGTAATAATTCATTCCTTGTACATTGATCAACTTCAGATTTAGAATATGCACCTCTATAAAAACCTATCAATTATACATTTGCCAATGTTATATATTTAATACATGAGATACAGTAACCATAGTTATAAAGAAAAATTCATCAATAGCTAATTAAAAGAGGCATTTCAAAATAGTTGCAATCATTAAAAAATAAAAATACCCTGCTTTACCTGAAAGTAGTTTTCCTGGTAGCTCTGTATTAAAAAAGTTAACAATACTCTGACAGATTTCTATTTTAACTTGAGAGCTTGGCAGGGTCATCAAATAACCTGTCAGAAAGAGAAATAAATTCAATTAACAGACTTTATAATTTTTTTAGAAAGCATTCTTAACACAGTATTCTTCTTTCTACAGCACTTAGTATTACCTACACATCTGTAATTTCATGCAAAGTCTCATTATAAAACATTCAAGAGGCAGAGACTCCCACACTGGAGAGGACAAAGGCATCTTAAGGGAGTAGTCTAAGTTTAATCAAAAAGTTACCTTCTCTGCTTTATGGCTACAGACATGTATAAGGCACTGGATGGTATTCCAGAAGTTGTGGAATTCTGAGGAAAGCTACTAAGCTACTACACTAAGCTGCTCTCATCACTACTGTGTCATTAGAAACTCTTCTAAGCACATATGATATGAAATAAGGGGAGCATAGAAGCAGGAAGGGTACATGTTCCTGGCATCCCAGGTTTCAGTGTTTACAGAAACTCCCATTTGTCAAAATGAAATGAAACAGGCTAGATACACATTTACTTCTTCATCTGCACTGATAACATTTTCTCATGTAGCTTTTGACATTGGGCAATAGGTAATTCTGCTAGCCAATCCTCAGGTTAGCTGCAGAGCAAAGTAAAAATTGTTTCTAATATGAAAAAACACAGAGGATTGAATGAATAATTTAAAGAAATTACCTACATTTACTAAGGAGTAACAATAAATTAAAATCATGCTAACAATACAGTTGATTTTATTGTGGCATAATAATAATTTTATTGTGGTATATCAGGTTACACTCACCCAGTTGTGCAATGGATTGTGAAACTTCAACGGCATAGGTCACTTCCTCAGATGTTTTCCTTTTTAGAAATGGTAACCTGCAAAATGAAATTTAAAAATATTACAACTGTGCAATAGTAAATCAAGTCACCAGAAAAGTTCAGTAGCTCTTCTCATCTTCCTTGATAATTTTTTCAGATAAGGACACATTCTCTAGGATGAATGCACTTTTTGCAATGCTGATTCTACACTGAAATCTTCATAATCTGCAATTACATGTTCACAATTAGTGGTACACTTCATAGATAATATTTTCATAATTCAAATATGATGCAACAAGACATGTTGAATAAACAAATGTAATTTAAATGTGGAAGACTAAATTCTACAACCTAGGCACTATCAGGCTATTACAGAGCTAGGCTATGTACAGACATGTGGAGAGGTGGAAAAAAGGGATCATATCTCTGGGTAAGACCTTTTAAAATGGATAAAAGTAAACCAAATTAACTGACTCCAAATAGCACAACAACAGTTTTATTTTTAAAAACAGGATATTAATAAATACCCAAAACCATAATCAGATATGACATAAACATGTAAGTGCTAAAAATCGTCTAACAGTAAGCATTACAATATTATGCTAAGGTCTCCGCAGTACATACTGTGGAAGCAGTTTTCCAGTAAGTTTACCTCTGTAAACACTGCCAGAGGAAAAGAAAGGAAAGAACATATAATAGAATAAATGCTGGGGAGGCAGGGGAGGGAGAAACAAGACATTGAAACAATAAAAAAAAAGTGGGAAGAAGAAAGGTAAACAGAAGCAGTTACAAAAGAGTGGAATATTTTACTGGAGAAATTAATGTATCTGAAACTGAATCCTAAAAAAAAAAACAACCAAGCCCCTGCCTCTGGTTAAAGGCTTTTCTGTCACACGAAGTAGCAGTGAATTGTGATGGAATTTCCATAGTACAGAAATTAAAGCAAAACCCAAGGGTGCAATTTTCCAAAATATATTCATTGCAGAAACCATAATTAGGGCTGAACTGCTCTAAAAGAGGAAAAGTCTCACAGCTATATTTTATCGACTTTATACACTCATTCTCAGTTTTGTCATGCTTCTAGCAAACACCAAAGAAAATTAAACTCCATGATGTACCTCCTCATTCCCCACTGTGTGGCAGCAAAGAAAAGCAGTACATCTCAGGGTGCTTAGGGAACTAAAAGATTCAGCTGAGAAGTTCTGTGTTTATTAAACCTAACAGCTGAGAGGAAGATATGTAAAAATTTATCTGAATATCTGTTTTACTGTGCCACTAGTTTGTTTTTTTTTTTTCTTCCTTATTCTCCTGAAATGAAATTAAATACAGGAGTAACTGTAGCTACAAGTATACCATAAATAACTTTACTAAATTATTGAAGATGACAAAACTACTGACAAGCGTGGATAACACCTAAATTCTATTCTACAGATTACTTAAAATACAGTATGGCAACAAAGATGCCCAAAAGTTCATGCAATCCATTTTAAAAAGAAATATAAATCCTGTTGACATTCATTCTCTCCTGTAATATGGCTTGCCATTTTGTAATGCTTACCCTCAGTTATTAGTTTTTAAACTCAAGAGCTTGTCTGAAACAGCAAAACACACCTCAGTACCACTTAGCTGCTGAATCCTTTGAGGCCAGCAGTCCCAGACTGACTTAGGCAATAAGGGACCTTGGGGAACCTTGCCTCCAAGCAAGCTGGGGCCCAGCACAACATAGTTTTGAATTATGTAACATGTAACTGCACGGATGCTGAACTGCTAAAATAGGTTCCTCAATCATGTCACCAGAAACTGGACACAAGTAAAAGACATTGGATGAAAAGGAAGGATGGTCCAATGGACACCTTGCAGTTACTGGTGCTTTGTAGATAAATGCTGTATGGATATGCCAGTTTCCTTAGAAAATGTATAAACCTGTCAATAAGCAGTATTTGAATCTCTAAAAGGGGCTGAGGTACTTACCCAAACAATTTAATAAGTTCACATAAAGGCTCAGTGAAAGCTTCTTGTTCATACGTTTTTTCTGCACACAGGTGAAGAATTTCAGTAATATATGCTATATCCTTAAGGGGCTTTTAATGTGAAATTAAGGAAATCAGATAATTTGTACCACTATGAATCAGAAGAAAAAGCTGAAAACTGTGCTCATCACACTTCAAAGACACAAGCAAGAAAAAACAAGACCAATGTTTACAAAGTTAGGAGTTTAGAAGAAGTATGTGAGTCAATACTTAGGCTTTTTGAAGTAGCCTTACTTTTACATAAGTACAACTTTTGCAAATCTGATTTAGGTGTCTTCTCAGCTGAACTCACTGGAAGCTCAGCACTAATTTTCTAAAAAATGGAGGATGAAAAGCTTTTACATCACAATGTCAGATTTACCTATCTGAATTCTGAAACAGCCTTGTGATATTTAAACTGTTTTCTCCTCTAGTCCCAAGTGACTAACTGAAATTTGAAAATTTGGACCCAAATACTTATGGAGATTATTTAATATAAGGGGTAGAGGCACAAAATCAAAGCTGAACTGAGATTGAGAAGTTACTACCAATCTACTGACTCACAGAAACTGCCTTGAAGTACACAACTCAGTTGTAATGTGATGCCTGAAATCACTGTGCAATTATCTGAACTGTATGAAATTAATAACATTTTTCCACATGCCCACACCCTCCTTAGTACTTCTCATTATTGGAACCTTTCAGTTTGTACTGTAAATATGAAAAAGGTTTCAGATAAATTCATCTGACTTCATCTTTCTTTAAAATGTCTCTTTATTGGAAGTCTATTTTATCTTGCTATTTTATCTGCTGTTTCTTAAGTAGTGGCAATTATTATGCTTTTCTATTCTGAGTTTAAAGTACACCAGTTACATTTTCGACACTTTCCGCCACTGTACAGGTGAGAACTCTCTACTGAATTTTGTGACAAATGAATCTAATATCCAAGAATCTTGTCAACCTACCAACCTTGGCTGTGTGCACACAAGGAGGCCAGTGATGAGAATATATAGCATCAACCCTATTCTCCATGGGGAAGCACAGTACAGCATCAAATACTTTACTGAAAAGTCAGACTATTACCTTACATAAACCACCATGACTTTAGAATTCTAGAGTGGGAAAAAGGATACAAATCCATTTTCAAAATGCTTGATTACCTTCTTGAGAGTCTTCAGCTGCTCTTTTTCCAAATCTTTCTTAAATAAAAGAATGAAAAGCGGGTTTTAATTGCAGTTTGCCCAAGAACTTTAAATGATTGTGTTTATCCCCTTTTAAATTTAAATGAAAGTGGAAACCAGATTTAAAAGTTTACAAGACACAACAAAATTCTCAAAGTGCTTTGAAGCAGGATTAACTCCATGATGAAGCCCCACTTCTAAGTAGGAAGTCTGCTCTCTTGTAACTGAAGAAGCTTTCAAAAACTCCTGTTCAAACGTGTAGACTCTTTCTCTCAAACTCTTTGTGATTCTTTGTAAAGCAGCTAAGAAAACCTAACCTATGTGTCACACAATATAAATGTGTAAGCATTTAGATCTAAGTGGCTTAGAGTGCTCTGTAGCACTAGGAAGCAGCCTTCAAATTCAAGGCTGAAAACAACTGAAGTGAGGATGTCAGGCTGTGTCAGTGATGTGCAGTGTTCATTTCGGCTCTCCTGAGCACCTGCAACTTGAGGCAGGCCAGGAAGTTGTTTCAGGAGTCTACAAGCCCAGAATCCTACAGCCATTTTATCATATCTACATATGATATCTACAGAGGTGGTAAACAATAACATCTGGCACTTTTTTCTTTGGGCAGTAAGTTTATTATAACAGCTGTATTAAAAAAGAGGCAGAGGGGAAGATATAACTACTTCTCTGTGGGGCATTAATTTAAAATGTGCTAGGTTTAATCAGGTCCTTGTTTAAGAGAATAAATTATCCATATTTTGGATCAAAATTGTTTGATGGCTTAGTGAATATAATCTGCCAAATCATCTTGTGGAGACTAAAAATCAGCTGTGAAAGCCCATGAGATGATGCTCCTCCTGTGTGTGCAGGTTATTGTATTCATTCTTCAACATTGACCTTTGTATATTTCACCTTCATTTAAAATTATCTCCCTGGAGAACTGTTAGCAGTTAACTTGGGCAATTACATAAATTCATGGCATACTTTCAATAAGGTTCTATGTACATCTGTTTCCCAGCTATAGGTTTCAGTACTCTTAAAATTCTCAAATATACTAGAAATTCTGCATGTCTACTTTTTGAATGCTCATGCTTTTGCCTTTTTTTAAAGTTCCTGTGTGATCTTCTCCTTCTCTATGTATTTTTTAAATATAAATCCATAATTGACAACATTTTTAAAAATAACAATTATCATCTTTAGAATATTCCAATACCAGAAGAAACTCATCTTTGTGCTCTGTAGCTCCAGCCACCTGTGTTGGATATAACAAACCCATCTGAGTTTATTCAGGGTGGGTGCTAAAGGAACTGTATAAAAAATTTGCCAAAACCCCATAACCACCTGTGTAGCAGAGATAGTGAGGTACCAGGCTTACTTACTGAGCCCAAATCTCCTAGAAGTGTGATGACGTCATTCAAATCCACTGACCTCGACTGTGTATCCTGAAAAAGCAACACTTTAAAGTTCGTTTTTTTTTTTCAATTTTGAACTTTTGTTTTTAAGGCGTTTAAAATGTGAAATAGCCGTGTTAAACCAACAAGAATTTACTCAGGGATAGGTAAATCCAGACCGCGTGCGAAGCACACACCGGGGTTTGTCCTCAGCCCGAGAAAGACGGCAGGGCTGGGCAGGGTTGGGCAGGGCTGGGCAGGGCAGGGCAGGGCAGGGCTGGGCAGGGCTGGGCTGGGCAGGGCAGGGCAGGGCAGGGCAGGGCAGGGCTGGGCAGGGCTGGGCAGGGCTGGGCAGGGCTGGGCTGGGCAGGGCAGGGCTGGGCAGGGCTGGGCAGGGCAGGGCAGGGCAGGGCAGGGCAGGGCTGGGCAGGGCTGGGCAGGGCTGGGCAGGGCTGGGCTGGGCTGGGCTGGGCAGGGCAAGGCAGGGCAAGGCAGGGCAAGGCAGGGCAGGGCAAGGCAGGGCAAGGCAGGGCAGGGCAAGGCAGGGCAGGGCAGGGCAGGGCAGGGCAGGGCTGGGCTAGGCTGGGCAGGGCAAGGCAGGGCAAGGCAGGGCAGGGCAGGGGTCGGGCCATCACCGGGGCCGGGGATGCTCCTGCCCGCGGTAGAGCTCACCTGGGCGGCGTTCGCGGCGTTCGTGCGCCTCTCCCC
Source organism: Fringilla coelebs (assembly GCF_963513975.1). Classification (NCBI taxonomy): domain Eukaryota; kingdom Metazoa; phylum Chordata; class Aves; order Passeriformes; family Fringillidae; genus Fringilla; species Fringilla coelebs. The sequence goes on from NC_140028.1 coordinate 130,886,454, forward strand.
GCCGCTGCGAGAGGGGCTGGGGGCGGGGGAGCGGGAGGCCGCCCGGGGCTCGGCCGCGGCCAGCGAGGCCATGGCGGCTCCGCGGCGGCGGCAGCGCGGCCCGGCCGTTGCCATGGGAGCGGCGCCGAGGCCCGGCCCGCCCGCACCGCCGCAGCCTGCGCGGCCCGGCCCGGCCCTCCTGCCGCCCTCCTCCGCACGGCCAGAAAAGGCACTTCGCGGGTTGCTGTCTGTGAACGCGACCTCGGCGAGAAAACCATTTCCCCACCCCGTCTACATGCTGCGCAGCTGGAAGGGAAGAGGCCGGTGGGTCCATAAGATGCCACCGCGACAAACCGCAGACAGGAATGCGCAGCCCGGGGTAGGCTCTCAGCGGGGAAAGGGGCTAAAGCAAGCTTTTCTCTGCATAGACTGATACAAAAAAGTAATAAAAGCCGGGACAGAAGGGTGAGGGGATGTAGGTATCTTCTACTAGCAAACAGTGAGCAGCTGTTTGAGGTTTCGTTGACAGCTGAGATTCAAGGACAACACAGCGCTCACAGGTACTCTCTACTGGAGTGCTCACTTCAGCTGCCATTCCTGGGATCTGGACACACTTTGGGCAGGTTGCACAGATGTCACGTTAGATATGCACATATCCCGAGTCTTTGAGTGCCAACCTCGGTTTTCATTGACAAGTAGTTAACTGCAGTGATTCCAAACAAATATTTGAATATGCAAATACATTTATGAAATTATAAAATATCTGGGGATTTAAACAGCTAGTTTTTAGGTGGAAAGAAGTGATTGATAACAATCAAGAAAGACAACTTTATGGCTCCAACTATAACCAACACAGTCCTTATTTTCATTTTTTCCCAGCTTGCATGCTACACCCCTCCCATTTCATACTTGCGTTTTGCAAAAATAAGGTGCATCTCACATTTGGTACTCACATACACTATAGAGTTCTCTTCCCATCAAAGGGAAAACACACACTATTGTGTATTTGTGTATACACAAAAATACCCATGCACACTCTGCATTTAGTAGAAATTCATCTTGTATGCAACTCCAAAATGATGGAAAAATTATAGCCTAGCATAGTATAGGACTCTGAATTTAGAAAATGCAATGGCCCCTATGACATCCATGACTTCCTGAGCTGCGATCATGGAACACAGGTCATCCAAAAGCAGGACCTGTAGCACATTTATAAAGTGCCCTCACATGATGTAACAGTGCAGATGCCAGCCTGGGAGCTGGTGTTTTACACTCTTCATCTGTCCATGTACACACATCTCTCCATTACTATCACCACTTTACTGGCACTTCCATCTTCTACTTAAATATTTGTTTCTGTGAACATTCTGTTTTTTCTTAGGGCTTATACTGGATGGAACAAGATTTTCTGTTAAGCATCTGAGATTAAAAGTGCTGACAATGCTTATATGTCTCCAGGCATTTAATTGAAAAAGCTGGATTATGTATATATTTTTTCTCTTGGTGGCCAGATAGGAACTGAAGTTGTATGTATTCAGAGTTTTAAAGCTTATATTAAAAAACCTGCTTACATTTATTTCTATTGTAGACTAAGTGATTTCAAGTTTGGTTGCTCCATGTTTTGAATGACAAATGTATAGAGGATATACCTAAATTGGGCAATTTAGTCTGTAAATTATAAGCTTAAGTCACATGGCACTTGTTGGCTCACTGTTCCAAAGATCATATTGCAAAGCTCCATTTGCTCACAGTACCTTCTTCAAAAGGAAGCTTTTAAAATTTAGGAAGAAAGCTACATTATGCAAGTTTGACTACAGGGATTCTGCTGCCCTTGGCAAATGGCAAATGACCATCCCCAAAATCATGCAATCAATTGTGATAATATTTACTCAAAAGTTAATAAACCCCAAATAGGCTTATACTGTATTTTTATCACATCTACCTCTTCCATTGGTGATGAAAATATTCAAGACATCAAGGCTTTACTTATGAGAGTATTAAATTTTAAGTCTTACAAATGCTAAGAAATATGTTAAAAACATAGACTTGATGTAAAGAGGATTTCTGCTTTGACTGAGGAGAAACTATTTTGGTGTGAAGACACAGTTCAGCAAACTCCGTTATTGAGGTAAAGCTTACATTTCATAAAACCCCAGCACTCTGTGTAGGACACAGCTATGTGTTAGAGGATCCAGGTTACATATCTAGGTCTGCCATTAATCTCCTGTTGACTTTGGTGAGTGAATTATTTCCTCTAGCACTCAGTATTCACTATTTTACAAAATAAGTTTCAAGCTTTTAACAGACTATTATTCAGTATATACCTTTCATGTGCTGCAGTGGGGGTCTTCAGCTCCTAGTCAAGTGATGTCCTTTTCTTGGCTGTATGCAACATGTATATTCTGTCCAAAGCCACCTGCACTCTTTATCAAATATGACACTGAGGTCTTTAAAGTACAGAAATCAGAGTCTTTCTAAGATTCTTTCTAAGTCTGTTAACTCCTTGACTTCCTTTTCATTCTCTTTTTTTTTTTTTTTTTTTGTCTGTCCTGACAGACCTTGTTTGATATTCACAGAATAAAAGGAAAAAAGCTTTGAAGTGGCTGGCAGTAGAGTCAACCTTAAACCCATCAAGTCAACAGAGCTTCCAACATCTGGATTTACCTGCCTGTACTGTTAAAATACAGTGCTGAGGTCATGGAGTGGTATGGAATTGAGGGGAACTTTCACACTGATCATAATTACTGTAAGAAAACACAGTAAATCACAGGACACAGAACTTAGACTCTTGTACAGTACAAGGTAAGTCTGGAGAAGGGTGTAAATCTGGTGCCCCAGCTGCTGGCATAATATCAACATTCAGTAGAACAAGCACTGAGATATAGAGAAATGGAGAGATTAAAAAAAATAGAAGCCAAGAAAACAAAGACTTCAAAGTCCAAAATGTTACTGTTAGGTTAGGCATGGCACAAACCAATATTAAATGTTCTGAATTTTAAAAACATCTGTATTCCATTTGGGAATCTGGGAAAGCTGTGTAACCTGATGTGAAAGCAATGGAAATGCTGCTAGCTCCACTGACCCATGCATCGTTACTTCCCTGAACTCAGAACAGTTTATGGACACTTAAGCAGCATTATACCTCTCATGCATTGTTTTCCTCTTGTGCTGGCATAAGCCTCTTAGAAAAAAAGTTAGGTATTTCCAAAAGAAGGACTGCAAAGTGCTTCACCTGTTTGTTTCATTTGAAGACTAATTCTGTTTCATACACACAAGATGACACTTGGCAAGCATACTGGTGTCTAGCAATCTCATCATGGCCAAACTTCTTGTTGAATGAAAAATGGACTGAGTATATGCTGACAGTACTACATCTGAAGGCATGGACAATATCTTAGAGTAGGATAAGGGACATAGCTATCCAGTGTGTCTGTGTGGAAAAGCTGTAATCCAGACACTGAAAAAGAAATAAACTGCCCTTAGAATATTTTTATGAACTCACATTCAAATTTTATCTCTCAGAGAAAATGTTGTTCAGAGCACCCATATATTAGAAAGAAACACAAGCTAAAATTTACTCTGCATAAGCACAGAAGAAAAAGCAAAATACCTTACATTGATTTTTTATTGATTTTTGTGTAAAACACAGTCTGTGGAAAAATAGATAGGAGCATTACTAATAATTTATAATAGCCCTGTTCAGAGAGACAGCACAAACAGTCTGACAAACACAACTACAAAGAGAATATTACACATGGGAGACATATTATGCTTACTGTAAGACACTGCCAACAAGGCATGAGAAACAATATATAATGACAGAGATCATTGTTCAAGTCAGTTAAATGTGTCACTTATTTTAAAGGCTGTAATCTAATTAATTCAAGCAGTATCATATGGTGATACAATATCAGTACTGCAACATTATTCATTATATTGACAGAAAATACTACAGGATGAACAGCCAAGAAATCAAAACCTTGTGTATTAGGAGATGCACTGTCTGCAAGGAACTATGCATATGCGTTCATTACCACTGCATATGTGAAACTATTACACTGAAAAATTCAATCTATCTCATTTTTATACACCTGATATATCTAACTTTCAGAGGAAAGCTGTTTCCTAACTGTATTTACCTGTCAAATTTATTACCATCACTGGGGAACTCATTGCCTTGTATTAATTACCTATTTCCTTTAATGCTAGTTGGGTAGCTAATACCATACAGACACAAATATAGAGACACACTATTTTATAGGCAATTAATACCAAATAAAAATATTCTTGGCACATCATATAATTTACAATGTTGGAACAAAAAATTAAATGTGGCAACAATATACAGTAACCATTACCACAAGCTAAAGAACTTGCAAAACAATTACAAAATAATTAATCTCTAAATAACTCAAAAACTCTAAATAATTCAAGAACATGTACACTTAATTAACTTGTACGTGGTTGCAACAGTTAATAGAATTTTGAGATAAAATTAAAGACATATGGAACCTATGACAGAACTCTGTTTTAGACAATGTTAAGAAAGAACACCTTAATATCCACGGAAAACAAATAACCTGTTGCTAAATACATAGAAGTCTCCATTTTATAATACGTGTACAATTCTGTATCACATATTAAGCTCTATTTTTTAAACTGTACAATAATTAAGAGAAATTAGGCTTATTTCATTACTTATTTTCATTAGGCAGTTAAGCAATTTATATAAGGCTAGACAAAAATAATTTTATAGCAGACTATTCCCCAAAATATGTATTTATTCTCTTAAGTAACTAAGATGTCTAAATGAATTTAGTTGTTTACATTTAGGCAATCTAAACTAAACAATTAGCCTCAGGTATTTTTCCAATGAGAAGCCTATGGTGAGTTTATAGAAATCAAAGTGTTTGGTCACATGAATAATGATCCCTTGTGGGACGAAACATATGCTGGATATAAAGTTTGCTAAATGTATGAGCATTGTTTACCTTCAGGCTTAACAGTGTTTTGTTAGAATGAATTGGTCCTTGAAGAACACTACAAAATGTTAAATAACAAGTCAACATGCTATTCCAGTTAGAAGTAAATACATGGCCTAACAGGAAATCATATGTTACTTTTGTAGCACAAATATTTCCCAAAATGCCTTCATATAGTTGATCTGAAAATGTTGTCTATTTATTTACACTTTTATATTTCAACCTTTCATGTAACATATAAAATTAAAACACATTTTTAGTTTTCTACACACAATTTGAAAATAGGAATGACTTATCATTACTCTCTCCAGACATCTTTGGCAGTTTAAAATTTTGCAGTTTAGTCATTGTTGAAGAAATTTAATGATGAAGTAACTTTTTGCATAGGAAAGAGGGCCAATACATTTCTGCATATACTGTCAGTGGATTCATTACAGTACAATATCTATGACTTTGACAGTATTTTTCAGTTAGTACAATATCATAGTTCTGCAACATTATCACTATTGCATCAAAATAATTAAATAATTGTAAGGAACACAAATGTTAACTACATATTCCACAGAAATGTAAAATTACTGTGAAATAATAGCAGCGTATTAAATTTTCAAATGTAGTCAGATTGTCAATGGTAATACTTTCTGCCTAAATCTGTTCAGGTATGAAATTCTACTCTCAGTTATACCAGCCCATTCTAGTGATTTTAATTAGGTTTCATGTGCAGGACTGGGGTGGAACATAGAGTGGTATTTATCCCATTAAAATGATCCAAGATTTGATATGTTTGTTCTAAGATTTTAGAAGTTAATTTTATTTAAAGGAATGAAGCACAATGCTTCAACCTCATGTGGTTTCACTCTGCAGAAATGAAATAGGAAACAGTCCAGAACATTTAATTCTGCAAGCCTTTTAAGGAATATACACCTTTTGGAATGCCATTACAGACAAAGTTAGGTTAGAAGTCATAATTGTTATTTCTTCTTCATTTTTATGTGAAAATCTCATTCGTAGTAGTTCAGGCTCCTGTCTCCAGCAACAAGAAGGTTTTCAGTTAATGTCTAGAATGTTGGATAAAAAAGTATTGTACTTGTATATCACCACCAATCTCTGAAATAGTTACATATTGGAGGAGGAACAGTAAAATGAATACCCTGAAACAAACTTACTTAGTTTTGGAAAAAAGAAAGAATGCAAACATTTATTTATTTATTTGATATATTTATTGAACCTTTTTTCCTTCTTTATTTTTCTGTTAAAAAATAGGAGGACTTCAAATTTCTAGAATGTTTGATACATTTTTGGAGAATGTAGCTATTAAATACAGTAATCCAGAGACAGCATCTGTCTCAAATAAATCCAAAATTATTGATTTCCAAGAGGCTGAAAAGTTGTGTTAGGAAAAAAAATCACTGGACACTTGCTTTCTTTTTAGAAGCATCTACCACTTGTCAGCTACTGGAGACAAGACTCAAAGACCTTAGCCTGACCAATTATTGCTGTTATTATAATTTATTTTTCTAAAAATTGTGAAATAAAATTAATTATTTTCCTTCCAAATGACTCCTCACCAAGGCTTAAAAAGGAGGATAAATCTGAGCTTTCCAACTACTTGAAATTGAAAATTTGTGAACTAAAATAAAGTATCAAATATCTGTTGACCCATGTAACAGTTGTTTTTTTTCAAAAAATGTATTCACAAACTTCCATTTTCAAGAATCCACTGGCCTCTCATTCAATACAAAACATGTCTAAAGGCATATAAAAATACTTTAATTCTGAAAAAACATCATGCAAGTATTTTACTTTTCATCTCTAGATTTGAACATGCTTAAAATGAAAGGAAGTTCAACTGTCTCTCATTTTGCAAGAAACCCAGAATACACACAGGCTTGATGTGTAAGTTTGGGGAATTTGGATACTAGAATAAAAATAAAATAGTTGTAGATATTTTGAATTTTAAATTAATTTAAGTGCAACTAACATGAATTCTTTAGGCTTAGGTTGGCATAACTGGGGGCAGAGTTTGATTCTAGAATCTTCTTTTCCTGTGAAACTGTTAATTTCATTACAAGCAGAGATAATGAGATTTACAGGACCAGTGATGTTTAAGGATAAATTCAAGCTTAATTCTATATATTTCTGATACATGATACGCCAAATTTTTTCAAAGCAATAAATAATAAGAGAAGGTTCAGCTAAGAAAATTACAGCTTTTAAACAGTGCAAATATAGATAAGAAAAAATATAATTTAATACAAGAAAATTAGAACCAAATACACAATCTGATTCACTGAAATAGAAGTTCTGCTAATTAAGCATTAGCAGCCTGAAGGTATGAGTTGAGTTTGGTTGTTTTGTTAGAGAAGAGTAATTACTACTGACACAGCAGTAGTAATAAGTAATTGTGAACATTATTTAGAATCTGACAGCAAATGCAAATGTCAAGGTTTAGAGATTTTTAAATATAATAATAATCATTTGGTTTCTCAAAACTTCAGGCATATCCCAGAGACACTTGTAAAAGTTAGACCTTTATATAAAAATAGAAGATTGGATTTGCACAAAAAGATACTAAGAATTTAAGACACATTCTGGGAAATTCATATATAACTGAAACTCCAGTGTAGACACATACAGGACATGATTATTGTGATGCTTCCAATATATTGGAAGTTTCACAGTGAAAATGGATTTTTATTGTTGCTGAATTCTCAGCTTTTCTTTTTGTTTTAAAATATCTCCACATATTTCAAAGTCATTAAAAAAATCAAAAACTAGTTTACACACGTATCTTTCTATAAATGTATAGCACTGTTTTGAATCTTCATTATATGATATATGGAAATAAAGAGATGGCAAAGGTTTAAAATCCTACTTAATAATTTGAAAAAAAAAGACAGTTTAGTACAATACCCTTTGCTTACAAGATGTACAGTCACACCATAATTGAGACTGGGTTTGCATATTCCAATCATGTAATGGTGTAAAACTACACACAAATAAATATACTGTACATGTGCAATACACTTGACCAAGTGCAAGGTGCTGCACCTGGGCTGGGGTAGCCCCCAGTATCCACACAGGCTGGGGATGAAGGGATTGAGAGCAGCCCTGCCCAGAAGGACCTGGGGGTGCTGCTGGGTGAGAGGCTGGACACGACCCAGCCACGTGCACTCACAGCCCAGAGAGCCAAACGTGTCCTGGGCTGCACCAAGGGCAGCCTGGGCAGCAGGGCAGGGAGGTTTTGTCCCTCTGCTCTGCTCTGCTCTGGGGAGAGAGACCCCACCTGAACACGGCACCCAGCTCTGGGGTCCCAGCACAGGAAGGACACGGACCTGCCGGAGCCCAGAGCAGGGCCACCGAGTGGTCAGAGGGCTGGGGAGCCTCTCCTGGGAGGAAAGGTGGAGAGAACTGGGTTTGTGCAGCCTGGAAGGGATGGCTTAGGGGTCACCTAATTGCAGCTTTCCAGTTCCTGAAGGGAGCCTACAAGAGAGCTGGAGAGGGCAATGGCATGTAGTGACAGGACAAGGGGAATGGCTATAAACTAAATGAGAGTCAGTTTAGATTGGGTTTAGATGTAGATTTTTGGAGGAAATTCTTTACTGTGAGGGTGGTGAGGCACTAGCACAGGTTGTCCAGAGAAGCTGTGGATGCCCCATCCCTGGAAGTGTCCAAGGCTAGGGTGGATAGGGCTTTGAGTAACTTGGTCTAGTGAAAGTTGTCAAGGCCCATGACAGGGGCACTGGAACTTACTGATCTTTAAGGTCCCTTCCAACTCAAACCATTCTGTGATTCTGTGATCATTACAAATTAAACCCTAGTTATTTCTTAAATAATTTACTTTATATTTTGAACTCATTAACCCAGAAATGTGGTTTTAATAGAAGAAACACTGCCCAGAAAATGTCATATTAATGAACAGTACTCTGACAAATATGCTCTAAGTCAAAAAAATATCTGTAAAACCTGCTTCTAATATAATACTATTGTGATATAACTGTGCAAAGGAACATTATTTTTTTATTTATTTCATAATCATCTGCCTTCTGTAATTCAAAGGAAAAATATTTTTGTAGGTATCAGAAGCAGTTGTCTTCTAGTTATAAACTTCTCATAGTTTGGTTAAGAGCTTGTACTATATGTCAAGCAAGAGTCTTTACAATGACTCCTACTTAACTAAACTCCTAAAAATGCAAGTTTATTTGACATAGACAAAAAAATCAAAAATCAAAGTCCAAACATGTACAACAGTATTAACAAATATCATCACATTACAGTAATCCTTTCTGGGGAGAGATGTGGAACAGACCCACTTACTTCTTCTATAACATGGCTTTTCTCCCATCCTCTTCGAATTCTCCTCAGTTTCCTACTTACACATGGCAGAAGTAAGATGATCTTACCTACAATTACAATGGAAGGCAGAACAAGGGCAAGAACAAAATTTGGTGGTGTATAAAATCTGTAATACTCTTCTTCAAAAGCTCTCTTCCATCCATAAATCAGTACATGGAAAGTACTTATAAGCAGAGCAATGTATCCAAGTGTAGACTGTGAAGAAAGAGAAAACAGAAGAAAAAAATAAATAATAACACTTGGTCCTTCACCTGACAGCTCTAATAGATTATTTGGATTATTTTAACATTTCTGTTAAGACATCAAGGTGAAATCTCTTACCTATTCACTACATTAAGTTAGCAATATATGGTTTTCAGTTACCATTCTGAAATTTACTGACTGAACTGAGCATCGATCTACAGAGTACCTCTGCTAACATCTACAGGTCTTAGTCAAAGCTGAAATGATGTCTGCCCAAAATCTAAGTAATGAAATCCAACTTCAGGATAGGTAGGCCAATAAGAAACAATCCCAGAGAAGTTACTAGAACAACATCCATTGTGATTGGAAATTAAGTTTCTTATTTCTTAATTATGAGGATAGATCACTTCCAAGATTCCTTATTATGGAACAATGCAATTCTGTTGGAAGAGATTTTGGTCTAAACTTGCATATTTTTATCACTTTGAGATGCAGAGCTTACTTTTGCCTCACAAAGGCCTACATCCACTTGTCTGATGTTAGCATAAACCATCCCTTACCTTTTCCTTCAGTTGTTGCTGACTGGTTAATGGGAATATCTGAACTGCAGGGCTGGGCCATAATAGCACAAAGCAGTGCTGCTGTCTACCATAAACTGGCAGTGCTGGATAAAAGGTCAAAGAGAGGGTTCCCACAGCAGCCTGCAGAGGAAGGACCTCTCAGCACATAAATCTAGAGCTTGGCACAGAATGTGGTGATAATAGTTTCACTCAGCAATTCTGTGAATCCACCTTTTTAAGGACCCTGTAGATGTAATGCTTCGTAGATTTGACAATGCATCAACTTAACTTTCCCAAACCATGATATAAGAGGACTACTGTGCTTTGACTTCTGGTGGTGATCAAATGAAGAGAAACTCTTTCTGGCCAAAACTGATGTAATGACTAACTTGGCTGGGAAACATTTGTAGAAAATCATTGAAACAGAGAACAAGCATTAAGAAAGTAACTGGCTACCAAGGTATGGTCTAATTCCAGCAAACAGACAAGCAAAGAAAAATGCAGCCTAAGGGTCTGTAATAGGTAATGAAAGAATTAGTTCCTTCTACTTCAAGATTAAGCATCTTCTAAAGCAAGGAAAATGTCTGAGCTAATACTATTTGCAAGGATTGACAGGTATAATGGTATAAAAGGAAAATATTTCTGTTAATTTCTTGGGATTGCTACCCTGTTTTTTGACTTCCCAATATTTATGTATCTTTTTTGCCAATGGTTTCAGGGCCATCTTGTTAACCTTTAGATATGCTGCATACTTTTTCTTAAAAAAAAAAAATTGTTCCCAAAATACCCCATAGTAAACAGAACATTTAGACAAACACTCGATTATGAAAATGGCATATGAGCTATCTGAACGGAATTTCTGGTAAGAAGTTTTGACAGCAAACAATACAATCAAACCTGATGTTTTAATATGTTGTTGCAGATTTTTTGTTGGTATGACTGTCCTGAATTCATTGTTATATTACTGGCAGCAGGGAGAAGGGCACAAGTGAATCATATCCCTCATTTCTTCATCAGGATTACTGATGAGAAATACAACAATTCTTGAAAAAAGAAACAGAAGGGAAATATTATACATTCATTTCCAATTATTTTATTTTAGTGCTTATTTTAATTCCATTTGCAAGCTATAGTTTTGAGACATCTGTACATGTCTATCTAATGGTCAAAATGGAAACTAGGAAGTACATCCAGTATATTTTAAATTAACAACAAAAGCACAAGAAAAACATATGATGCACTTTTATTATGTTGTTTTTTTTCCTTGCCCTGTGAAGAGTTGCCATATGCTTCTCTGAAGTGTTGGTAGAGCATGTGCTAGTGTGTACTGCACAATTTCAACCACACATCTAAAAAACTAACAAAGACATTGCTATAGCTTCTGTCAGCTACTAATGTCAGCTATGTTCTTCAACTGGGCCCTTAATTACCATTACCAGGCTCCAGATGATAATTCCTTTAACAGCAAAGGACTTCTGAAAGCAGCAAGAAGAAACACTGTTTCTTCACTGGTAAATTCACATTGAACAGTACAGTGAGCAGCAAAATCAGTTGTAATTCCTGGCAACCCTCTGCCTGGGCTTTAGGATAGCTGCTGGGAAAAGTGGAAAAGTATCTTTGCCTGCTTTGTTTTCGTATCTTCCATAATACTGTTTCCTGAAAGCTGAGTAATAGATTAGCACATTTCCTATGGACTCCCAAATCTTTTACCTTTTCACTAAGTCCTCCCTGTTTTGTTTCTTTTCCTTCCTGATCAAAGTCAGCTTTTAGTCAATACAGGAGATTTCCAGCCAAGGCTACTGATAAATTGGACAAACTGGTATTGTTTGAGAAAGGAACCAACAAAACTTGATGGAGCAGGAAAGATGAAAGAGAAAAACCCCTAAAATGTTTCCAGCAAGATGTACCTATTTAGAGACAAAGCTGTGCTGTGGGGTAAATCTGCTTCAGGAAATTCTACACTCACAATGGTCAAGTAGTTCCAAGCAATTTATAAATACCAAAGATATTTTCTAAATTCTACATTTATGCAAGATATACATCAGATTCTCTGTGTAACAGGCTATAGCTAAACTTAAAAACTGTTTGCAGTAACTTCTGACTGATATCTTACCCATAAACTTGCTAAATACTCAGTCTACCTTACTCTGGGGAAAAAGTATCCTATTCTTGTGGGAGAACTAAGGCAGGGCAGCCTTCCCTCAAAGTGTATGCATGAGGAATATTTTACTCATACTGCCACTGCTGAAAAATCAGCTTCCTACCACTCAAATAGCAGATTCGTATTGTTTTTTGCTAAAAAACATGAAGCTCAGCTTTCAGAACTAGTCTGCTCTGTCCATTGCCACTTTAAATGATGGGGTTTGGACTTGAAGTCTTAGACTGAAAAACAAAAGCAGCAGTCATTTACGTTTACATTACATATTTAGTTTAACTTTCCTCCCTAGACTGAAGGACCCAGTGTAGGATAGCTTGCAGACAACATTCTCCATTTCCTTGTATTTTATGTGAACAGTGAAGGACTGGTTTCAATAAATGTCTTTTTTTTCTGTTTACAGAGAGTTGGTTTAAGCTGTTTATTCTGCCTGCTCTGACAAAATATGAATTCTTTTGTGTTTCTTGCCCATGTCTCCTTTGCTCCTTATCCAAATATATTTAGATGAGAAAAAGAAGAATACTGAAGTGGCATTTAAGAAAATTGATGCATTAGTTTATCAGCCCCAGCTTTCTTCCCTGCTGCTTTTCTCAGTAAACTTCAGCTCTGGGTTACGTTAACGTGACTGCAAAGTTTCACACTAAGTTTCAGTCATCTAGGATCTCCTCCTGAGAAAACTCTTAATCACTGTCTCATTCTGTGGTTCCTCTATCTGGATAAGTGTTTCTCTCCAAATCATGATGAAGTAATCAAACCTTTATTTTATACAGTGGTCAGCTCTGTACTGTAGCAATTCCTCTTTTCTGCTGGTCTCTTAGCTCCTTCTAGGACACAGTGGATGAGAAGTAAAACAGTAATTTCCTTTTGCACTACTAAACCTTCTCATATCTCACTTTGTTCATATGCGTACTATGAGTGAAGCCTGCACTACCTGTCCTCTCAAAGTCCTTTTCCCTTGATGAAGCAGGCTGGAATTTTTGGAGCTGCTGACATGTGTTTGAAACCAGGCTAGGTAAGATGGAGGCATCTCCAAAAGAATTTGGGATATCAAAGACCGCCATTACTTCTGTGCAAAACTATTGACAAGTGGTGGTTCTTTAGAGTATTAGGAAGACTGTGTCTGAAGACTCTTTGAACTGCTGTAGGTCGGGGAAATGCAGCTTAGGGGTTGTTCTACTGGAACAAGGCTAGTCTATACTGTACATTTTATTAAACTCAGATTTTCCTAGTACAATTCAAGACTATGTGCTCATGGTAAAACTATTTAGAAGAGGCCACACCCTTATTTTGATGAAACTGTGTTTACTAAGATGAGCAAGCAAGAATGTGTTGTTCTCAGTGGGAAGTCCTGAGCTGGGACATTGTCTGAGTGTGCTGACCAACTGATTCTTCATCTGTCAGATGTGAAACAAGTCCAGCAGCTATTGTGGAAAATCATCCAATATTCAGAACTAAAGCTAGAGCCATCTTTTCCCAACTGAAAAGCAGCAATGGGATGATAGGTTAGTTCTGCCGTTTATCCCCTGACATAAAAAAGATTGAGAAATTTAGGTTTAATTTTCCTTCACTGAACTGAACTTCAGTAGAAAAAAAACATAAAAGAGATCTGTTCTCCTTGCATACTGGGGACAGTGAAATGTATACAAAAGTACAGATTCCTTTTACTCTAGTAAGCAATCACTGAAAGTTTGTTTTCTGATTGAAGAAAGCAGTAAGGTTTTTTTGACAAGTAACTAAATGGAGAATAACTTACATGCTGAGAATTAATGACAAAGTAAATATTCATTAACTTTAAGGAAATTTTTAGTAGTTCAATACTTTCATGATTAAGAATTGCAAATTATCGTAGTTCATTACCAATACCAGTTATCTTCTGCACATAATACAGTATGAACTGGAACATACATCCCAAGCAAACAACTTACTCCCAAACAAGTTCCTCAAAATACTGACAGATGGGTCATTAAAGTTCATAATTATTTAGATTTGGAACTGTTTTGACTTAATTTACAGTGGAAACAACTGCAGTAAATATGCAGTCGTAAATACATCATAGTGATTATTGTGTGGGTTTTGACTCAGTCACACAACCCTGAAATTTCAAAATTTGAGTAAGGAAAAATAAGACAAAAATGCTGGTTTTGTGGCTGGAAGTTATTACTGGATAAAGACATCATGTCACTCACAAGTGAATACATGTTTTTCCTTTTTGCACTAATGTTTTCTATCACCCAACAGCAGTACTATTGTCCCCACACCAAGAACTCCAGATGGCAGAGATACTGTAACAATACACTTGAGTCTCCCTGGAGGCTCAAAGCCATGACTGTGAACGAACAGTTCTATCAGGGTAACTCCTCTTTGAAAAACTTTTCAGCAAACTTTTTGTAGGTCTACCTGCAGTTTTCCAGTAGCGGAAATCAGAAGGAAAAGAAAAGACATCACAGACAGACATCAAACAACTGCAGCCTTTGAAGTGTTCCCCACCACTCTCTTTAAAATGTCTGTAAATTATGAAGCGCAACCCAAGCCCTGAACTTTAAAGTCAGTGCCCACATTCTGAAGTGAAACAGGACTCAGAATGAGGCAACATTAGTAGGCTAAGCTGAAAAAAATGTTAATCAGAAATGACTGAGCTAAGACTACAGTTCTAAAGCCAAAGTCAGAAAACAAAACATAACAAACCCAAAAACTGCGCACACTTAGGAATTTTCACCCGACTGAATCCTAATAAAATTTCTTATACCTGACTGCTGCCTAGAACTACTGGCAGTTACGTTTCAGAGCGAGCATTGAGCTGTTCATTGAAGCCCATGTTTCTCAGTATTTTATGCTGGTTAGATTTGCATGCCCTAGGTATTTACCTGAGGAAGGAAGGCAGCAGATGGTGTGCAAGGGCCTTGAAAAGCCTCTGGTTTTAATAAGTAAAGCTCTGTATTTTACCAGTGGGTATTTTCAGCTAATGGGAATAATGCAGTTGAGAGCTGTGTCAAGTCCCACAGTGGATGAGAAGTAAAACTTAATCAATGGCACCATGGCTGTTAGAGGGCTGTGCAATAAAAATCTTGCAGGGCAAATTAAGTCTTCAATTTTAATAGCTGTGTGCATCTACCTATACAAGTATCTCATCAGTATCACTGCATTTAGCAGATTTGTCCAAATTTATCTAATTTAAATTTAGCAAGAAGTTCTAAGAACAGAAAACTAATAGATTAGTGATCATTTGGTCCTAGCTATGTTGGTTACTTAAGATCAAGAAGTGTAAAATAAAAAGTCCTGTTCTACACTCATGAAATGCTTAATGTGCCTTCATGGTAACATATTTGCTAAGTAATTATTGTTTTTATTGAATTACCAGAGACAGAGGGAAAAAGGCTCTTGTCACATTGCAACAAGCTTTTATGATCTTGATCATGATTGTGATCAAGGAATTCTTGTTAAGACCAAAACCCCTTATTAAAATGTACAAAACACAAAACCCCCTTATTAAAATGTACAAAAACACACCTGAATAAAACTGAACTCCCTCCAGTTTAAGGCACTGTTTACTGAAGGGATGGAAGTTACTGCCAGCAAGGAAAGCAACCCAAGACTCATTATTCCAAAGGAGATATACATTTCAATTCGCCACACTTCTTCCTCATTCCAAGAATTTTCAACATTCGCATGAACCTGAATAAAGAGCAGAAAGAATGAACTTTATTCTAAAGAATATTAAATATACCAACAGAAGCTATTTTGCTAACTTAAAGTTCACAGTCACAGGACAACTATAAAATGCGGTCAAATATTTCAGAGGTTTCCTCATGCCTTGGAGAAAAACAACTATTTCCTTACTGCTGGTATTGGCTTTTGTTAGATTAAAAATATGTTAAACATGGAAATTTTAGATTAGATGCTAAAAGAAAATGTAACATTATATACCATTTACAACAATACTGCTATAAAATCAGGTAATTCTGCACATTCTTATACACTGTAGAACAGGAGTTGTGTTCTTCAGACTCTGCAAACTTAAAGTCTGTAACATAAGTTGGATAAACCTGCAATTTCTTTTTAGTTTAGAAATTAGAGTTTAGATTTTTAAATTGCATTTAGAAATAGCTTAGCATCATTTCCTTCAGCTTTTCCATGCTGAGTCCAGGCTTACTTCTCTCTTTCACTACATGGTTCTCGTTGGAGGGTTTTACCAGAAAAAAGAAACAATTCAGGGCCTTAACAACTAAGAAACTTAGATAATCAATTTTTTTTTCCACTTCCATGTTAACTATTGCAATATGATGTGTCTTGAAAAAGGTGCACCAGAAATATTAGCAAGTGAAAGTTTTACAGTATCATTAAAACTAAGATAATTTCTTAGTTGAAGTATCAGTGAATCCTTTAGCATTACTAATTTTAAGTGTGAATTACAGTTTCTTGCTGCCTATTACAGTTTTGCCCTTCCCCTAAGTTCAGTTTTTGATGCTAGCTCTTTTAGTTTGTGATACTCCCTGTTAATTTGTTACATTTGATTTTATTTCCTTATTTGGTTTTCCTTTCTGTTCTATCACTTCTCTCTTTCCTACAGATTTTATGTGGTGAATGGCAATGCTGGTTTTTGGGCAATGCTGCTTTTCTGCCCCTTTAAAGGTTACAATAAGCTGTCTCACTGACAGCAGTATCAGACCCTCTTGTAGAGGATGACAGATTCGTCGGAGAATGTTTCAGGGTTATGCAAGATCGATTGTTCCTGGAAACTATGAATCAATTCCTATTGTCTGCAATAGATGATGTCCACAGAATTTTAAAAGAATAAAGTATTTTAGCATTGGTCCAAAATATTGCAAAATATCAGCATCTTTTTTCCTTTTTGGAACCCAGAAGTATCTGTAAGCATGATTACAGTATCTGCCCTTATACTTTTCATATTTGTAAATACATTTGTGATATACAAACTTCCCCCATGTGTTAAGTATACATAGAAAGGAACATACCTCATAATCTTCCTGCCTTTGCTCTTATCTTTATCTTAGGCTGTCTAGCCTACATTCTTCTTGTGTATATTGCTCTCAGGAATTTCAGTGGGACATGTCCTTGATTCCCCCTACCACACAAACTTGACTGCAGATTGACCCACGAGGTGAGCAAAATGCACAGGTATTTCTTTTATTGTCTTTATCTGGCACCACCTATGCATAAGATAACCCATAACTTTTGTGCCAAAAGCAGTAGAACAGATTAAGAAAAACCCAATTATTGTATTCAGGAGCCATATGCACCCAGCCAAGGCATTTTTGGCTTACTGAACCAAAGATTGTCTTACCTGTTGATATGCCAAGTTGAGGAACAAGTACCGCTCTGATCTCCTCATAGGCAAGCAGAGGCTGTACACCACGTGCACTGATGCAAAGAAAAAGCTGAGCAGTCCAAGCTGCTTTCGACACTGGAGCCAGTTGTCCAGCCAAGGAGGAAAGCGCCGGTACTTAGTGCCATAGTAAAGCTGATAAGCAGCTGCAATAAGTCCTGATAAATATACTAGAGAAAGCAAAGTGATAGCAACAATTGGCAGGGTCTTGTTCACAATCTCAATGGGAATCTTGTAGAAGTCACTCTGCTGATTTCTCATGTACGGATGGATGACATCTCTGACAAAGGAATAGATGAAGAAAAATGTTGCCAGGCTAATGGCAATGAGCACAGGCCCCTTCCACAGGGTGAACAGTCGCAGAGGCAGGTTTTCAATCTCTCTTGAAGATGACAATGCCCCCAAATCAATAGGAATGAAACTGAGCTGACGGGCAAGCTCAATAACTTGATGGCGGGCCTGAACATTGTTACTGCATATATAGACCTGTTGGGAGAGTCAAGGGAATTGTCTGTAGTCAGAGAAAAAGACTCAAAGGTAAACAAAAAAACCAGCAAAATCCACCAAAAACCTTAAGGGCTTCAAAATCAAAACTACAACATGACTGCTAAAACTGTTCACTTTATCCCAGCTAATAATACCAACATGACAATAAAATCACCAAAAAATCTAGCCAAAGTGCAAACATGCACATTGATTTAGCAACAGAGTAATCAAAACAAAATTGGCTTTTTCTTGGATTTAATAATGGGGAATGTCTTGGTAATCTGTACACTGAAACGTCTACAGGACTGGACTAACTTGAAGCTACAGCTAAAAGCATTTAAGAAAATCAAAAATCTCTCAAAAATACAGGAATCTTGAACAATGACCCTTAACTTTAGCATCCACAGACTGAGAAGCAGCAAACTATGTAATCTCTCTGTGGGTAACAATTTTAGCCTTATTTCACAACCCAGATTTCCACAGATTTCAGAGTATTTCTGAGTATTTAACAGAAAAGACAAAAACTAGCAGCCAAATAAGAACTTTACTCTAAAGGCCAGTTTGCTATTCAGTGAAAGAAGTGTACTGCTGCAAAGTACTTCAAGGTTCCATTAAAATTTACAATGGGCTATGGTTTGCCCAACACTATTTGCTGACCATGTGCATTGAAGCAAAAATGATCTGTTTTGACTGAACTGAATTAGTACTGTGCTATTCTGAAAGGGGATAAAAGAAGTATGGTGAAGTTATTTTTTAGATTATGCGAATTCCATATCAGTTGCATTCCATTTAAATCTACCTGAAGTGCCAGAAAACTGAATTTAGTCTCCAGCAGTCATGTTACATCAGTTATTTCTTAGGTATTTCTCAGATTTCATAAGGCTGTGAAGGACTGGATGCTTGCACAGGCTTAAAGCTTGCACAGGCTTAAATCCTTTACATCACTTCAGCAAAACATGAAAAACATAAAGGTGCATTTTTTATATGCAGGATGGATTTCAGAACATACTGGGAAGGACTTTGAACATGATGTTCCCAAGCAGCCCTGGATCAAATGATTAATCACTTAGAAACATATGTGCCTCCTTCTGTTCCCAAATTTATGATTTTGGGAAAAGACTGTCTCTACCCTTGTATAAAGCATAAGGAAACACATGAACATATTTCCTATGGAAAACATTAGGACTCAATTCTTCTCCTCTGTCTGTAGTCACCAAAAGGTCAGTTGTTCTAAGCTAGTATTCCCATTTCCTCTGCAGTCTTTGAAGACAAACAGGCAACAGGGGGAAAAAACCGGACCACTTACTTTATTTGTCTTACATTGGGATGAACTAAACTCTGAGGGTTTTATTGGCTACTAAAACGTAAGCTAAAGGTCCAACATTTTAGGCACATTAACTCAGGGAATGTAAGTCTCATGAGTTCTGGCTGTTACATTCAGTTCCTGTCATTTTCATGTTACAAATAAGTGAAATTAATACAAATAAAAACATTTACCTGTCTGCTGGCATCTTTTGGTCCTAACTGTAGTGACCACGCTGAAATGACATTGAATCCTTTGACAATTAGGGAATCAGGAAAAAGTGATGCCAAATACTCTGCATTGGAGTCTGGATATTGGTCTACTCTTGTATTATTGCTGACATCAATCAGAATTTTACCAGCAAGTAAATGTTTGAGATCCCACAAAGAGGTGTAATGTTCTCTGTGTATGGCTACAAAAATGATGTTTGTTTTAGCTATTGCATCTTCATGGTGAGTGACATCAACCACATGGGGAAAGAAGTCAGCAGCCTGTTTAGGGTTTCTGCTCCCTATGACCACGTGGTACCCACATCTGATAAGTCTGATTGTCAATGACTTAGCGAAGTCTCCACTTCCAATGATGCCTATCGTGACTTTACTGGCATCCTTGATGCCATTGGCAGCATTTGGTAGAAAAGTTTCATTGAGATTCTTGGGACTTCCCATCATAGAGATTGATTCCATACTTCCAAGACACCAAACCTACAATGGTTTCTGTAGGGAAAAGAAAAAAAAAGGAAAGAGAAGAAAAGAAAAAACAAAAGAAGGAAGAATCAGCATCATACAATTTTATGAGACCTCAAAATCCATTAACACCTCTGGAAGCAAAATCTTTGGTTCTAAGTTTCATATTATATTTTTTCCTTAATCAAGTATGTGCTAATCAATTCTGTCTTGCAATATGTCACCAAGAGAAGGAAAAACAAGCAACATGAAGTATTTCAGCACTTCAACAGTTACTTAAGTGAACAACAGTTTTTTCATCTTCTATTTCTTATCTTCCACTGCCCTGGAATACTGGCCCACAATATAACCTTT
This sequence comes from Fringilla coelebs, assembly GCF_963513975.1. Lineage (NCBI taxonomy): Eukaryota > Metazoa > Chordata > Aves > Passeriformes > Fringillidae > Fringilla > Fringilla coelebs. The sequence goes on from NC_140028.1 coordinate 130,906,842, forward strand.
GTACTCCTGAAACTAATGGTAAATAGAATAATGAGTAAAAACATATAAAGAAAATTGGAAAATAGTAGAATGTAGAGAGCACTGGCTACATGGAAGCTGAATTCCATTAAAAGTTTATGCAGGTTATTATTGCAATATCCTCTCCTGCCATGAAGATGGAGAGGAGAAAAGTCTCTCCATGAGAGAAAAGTCTCAAAGATGCAAATGTCATGACACCATGACAAACATCCACATGTCAGCCTGGAAAATGGGCTGCCCATGTGGATCCAATGGCAGAAACAACAAAGAAATTTATCAAGACCTAGTTGTGAGATCACTAATGACATTTCTAGGTCAGACTGCTTGGTCTGGCCATGGATGTATAAGGATTAACTGTGGATGCAAGGGTAAAGGATTCAAGGCCATGAGTCACAAATATGCTTAACACAATTTTCTATCCAGGCAAGTAAAATAACTCCTGGAGACAAACACATGGGACAGTCTTCCACAGAAAGCTAACGGCAGGAAGAGACCAATTTCACCCAACAATAAAAGGGAAGATAATTTTAGGACTCAAATTCAGTGTAGTAAGGAATGTTTTGAAGAACAGAAGCTAAGGCTTACAGGAAAATAAAATAAATACTGCTTTATCCTTGGTCACAGAACTGCATTAAAGCTCTAAGAAAGACATTAAAAACCAACAAAACAATGCTCAGGAGGGAAGTCTGCACACAAAACCAGTTACAACCTAGGTGGTTCTGCATCGCTGGCAGGGGTTGACCCTGGCTGGAGGCCAGGTGTCCAAAAAGGTGCTGCTATATCACTCCTCTCCTCAGCTGGTCTGAGGAGAGAAAATACCACGAAAGGCTCATGAGTTAAGGACAGGGAGAGATCACTCACCAATTACCACCAGAAGAAAACCAGACTCTACTTGGGGAAAATAAATGACTTTATTACCAATCAAAATCAGAGCAGGATAATGAGAAGTAAAACAAATCCTAAAGAAACACCTCCCTTCACCCCAGTAAGCTTCTTTCTGGGCTTAACTTTATTCCCAGTTCTCTGCCTCCTCCCCCTCTGCAGCACAAGGAGACAGGGAATGGACATTATGGTCAGTCCATCACATGCTGTTTCTGCTGCTGTTTCCTCCTCAGGGAGAGAAATCCTTCTCCTGCACCAGCATGAGGCTCCTCCCATATTAGAGTCCTCTACATACTTCTCCAGTGTGAGTCCTTCTCACAGGCTACAGTTCACAAACTCCTCCAGCAAGGGTCCCTTCCACAGAGTGCAATCCTTCAGGGACAGGCTGCTGCAGTGAGAGTCCCCATGGGGTCACAAGCCTTACCAGGAAACCTGTTCCAATGTGGGCTCCTCTCTCTACAGGGCCATGCCAGGAGCCTGCTCCACCCTTTCCCATGGGGTCACAGCCTCCTCTCAGGCATCCACCTACACTGGTGTGGGGCTCCTCCATGGGCTGCAGGTGGATCTCTGCTCTACCATGAACCTCATGGGCTCAGAGAGACGACTGCCTCACCATGGCCTGCACCACAGGCTGCAGGGGAATGTCTAATCCAGTGCTTAGGGTACCTCCTTCTTCTTCACTGGCCTTGGTGTCTACGTAAGTTGTTTCTCTCACATGTTCTCATCCTCTGTTCTGCAGCTGCAGTTACTTTTTCCCCCCTTAGGTTACCTGAGAGGTAACAGCCATTGCTGATGGGCTGGGCCCTGGTGAGCCATGGTCCATCCCAGACCCAGCTGACACTGGCCCCATTAGACACAGGGTAGGATTCCTGCAGCTTCTCACAGAAACCACCCCTACAACACTCCTCCCCATCCTGCTACCAAAGTCTTGCCAGGCAAAGCCAATGTAATTGTAGAACAGGAATAAAGTCTGAAAATTAAGGAAGCAATGAGGAGAGGCAGGCTAAGAAGGAGCAAAAAGAAACCACAGGTTGCTGTCTTGGGAGCAATCAACAACAGACCACACAGAACCTTCTCCTGAGCTACCATATAAGAGCTGATACGATGGTAATTAATCATCATATTAACCAGCCATTGGATAGTAATATCGCATGTGTGGTGAACAACTTCCCACAATTAAAAGCAGCTTTGTGTTTTAGAAATTAGAGGAAGCTATTAGAAGAAGAGGCACTTTTCATTTCAGCTTTGATTAGAAGGTACAAACTCACCAAAACTGGACTCCGAAGTTAAAACAGAAAGCACTATGTGAAAGTGACTACAAAGTTAGGATTCAAAGAAAAGATTCTAACAGTGAATTTTTCTAGCAGAGGCAGAGCACAAAGATTTTTATGCATGCACTCAAAAAAACATTGACTTTTTCCTTACCATGTGACCTGAAACATACTTAACACATGACCAAACTACCAGTATGTCCTGTATCAGGATGGGTTTGCACCCAGGAACATGGGTTATCTTATCTAATGAGATAAGAGATGTAACTGGGTATGACAGAACATGTGTGCTTTCACCATGCGATTACAGCGTCCCATTTCAGTTCTTACCATGTAAGCAGAATGTGCTGCAAAACTTAAGAGATTGAAAGGGAACCACCATAAGGAAATGGGCTACCAGTACCATTTAACCATGCTGCAGCCTACTTTCAGTTTTAGTCCAAAGGATCCTGGGGAAAGTGGGCACACAGGACTTGGATGTGATGAATTGCTCTGGTAAGCTGAATTTGGCCTGCTGGCCAAAGTTTCTCATTGCCTGTTCTAAGGAAAATACAGTGTGAGTAACAGAAGCAAACTAACAGACTTCATTAAAAACCCTCAGGGAACAGGCTGACATGACTTTTAGACAAGCAATCTAAAAGATGTACAATAGCAGAGTGCTAGCAGTTACTGAAAGGGACTATATTAAATGCACAACTGCAATTCAGAGGCAAGAGCATATAACTGCAACAGGAGAGCCTTCCTGACCTGAAAAATCACACAAGATTAAAAAAATAAAATGTTATGTGCATGGCTAAGGAGCACTATAAAAAGACAAAGAAACAGTGCCATCGTGTAGGGATAAAATCAGAACAAGGATGGTACAGAAGTGAGTTTGTAACTACTGAAGAAGATAGATGGCAACAAGTAAAAGTTCCATAAATACAATAAAAAGACAAAAGACAGAAGGCAAGGTTTACAACTTCAGAGGAAAAGGAACAAGTTATAACTCAAACTGTTGTTAAACATCTGTATTTCAGCCTTCAGCAGAAAAGTTAACTGTGAATAGGTATTTGAAGAAATTCCTTCTACAGGGAGACAGATGGTGAGGTCAAAGTGGAAAAGGTAAGTTAAGAGTAAAGGATTAAGTTAAAGATAAGACAAAAATTTTCAAGTCAGCAGACAGTTATGAAATCAGCCCTTGATGCTTAAAATGCTGACCAAAGTGACATCTTCAGAGCTAAAGAGATGACAAGACAGGCAGACTAGCACATATTGCTTAAAGAAGGGAGGACGACTAATGAAAACAAAGACTTGTTAGCCTAACTTCAGCCCCTGGACAGATTTTCCATCAAGTTATTGTGCAATCAATTGGTAAATAAATAGGAAGCAGATGATAAGAAGCAGCTGAGGTGGGTTGTTCAGGAAGAGATTTCAACAAAACCAACCTTCTTTTAGGAACTAACTAATTTCAGAGTTATAAAAAATAATAAAAGTGACAAAGATTTGACATATGCTCTTAAATTAGCTAAAAGAACATCACAGAACTATGCCAGCCAGATGGTGACACACATGAAAAACTGCTTCTTGAAAAGTAACTCCGGGAAGAGAAAACCGAACCAACGCAAGCCGGGCCACTGCAGCGTGACCCCCCCGGCTCGGGCGGGCACTTACGGGGCGCGGGCTGAGGCGCGGGGCTGGCGGCAGGCCGGGCGCGGGCCGGTGCCCCCTGGGCGGCAGCACGGTGCGGAGATCCAGCCCGGAGCAGCTCGGCGGGGCCCCGGTCCGGGCCGGCATCTCCAGCTGCAACGACAACACCGCCCGTGACAGGAGCGGCGGCCCCACCGCCCGCCGGGCACAGCCGGGGCAGCGCTGCCCGGCCCGCCCGCCGCGGGGCGGGGGCTCGCCGGCCCCGCCAGGTACCGGAGCGCCCCCGCGGCCGCCCGAGGCCGGGCCGCACCGCTCCGTGGGGCGCCGGCACCGTCAGAGCCCGCCCGGAGACGGGGCAGCCGCCGCGATGGGCAGCAGGGAGAGCCCCGCGGGCGGCGGCTGCGCCGAGGAGCGCCCGGCAGGGATGGGGCCCGGCAGGGATGGGGCCCGCCCCGGCCCAGCCCGGCCCCGGCGCCGCTCACCTCCGCCCGCCCGCCAGGAGCACCGCGCCGCCGCCGCTCCTCCTCGCACTCGGGCCCGCAGTGCCGGGCGGGCGGGGAGGCGGCGCCTCTCCTGCCGCTCCGACCCGCCCCCTGCGGCCGCTCCGCCACCGCCGCCGGGGCCGGGCGGCTCCGGGGGGCCGGGGAGCCTCGGTGGGTGATAGCTGATCAGGAGCCGGCGGTGTGTCCTTGCGGACAGGAGGGCCGGTGGTATCCTGGGGTGCATCGGGAAGCGTGTGGCCAGCAGGTGGTCTTACCTCTGTATTCGGCCCTGGTGAGGCCACATCTGGAGTGCTGAGTCCATTCTGGGCTCATCAGTGCAAGAAAAACTACTGGAGAGGGTCCTAGGGACACAACAAGGATGATGAGGGATCTGGAGCATCTCTCTTATGAGGAGAGACTGCGGGAGCTTGGCCTGTTCCGGAGAAGACTGAGAGGGAGTCTCATCAATGCATATAAATATCTCAAAGACAAGTGTCAAGAGGGTGGTGCCAGGTTCTTTTCAGTGGTGCCCAGCTACAGGACAAGGAGCAATTGCCATAAACCAAAACTCAAAAATTTCCACCTCAACATGAGGCAAAACTACTTCATATTGAGAATGGCAAAGCACTGGAACTGGCTGCCCAGGGATGTTGTGGAGCCTGCCTCTGGAGACATTTAAAACCCACCTGGATGCTTTCCTGTGTAACCTGCTCCAGGGTACCCTGCATTGACAGGTGTTGGTTAGAAGATCTCCAGAGGTCCCTTCTAACCTCAGCAGTTCTGTGCTTCTGTGTTTCTGTGATCTGTGACAGCACAGAGGGTTGGTATAGAGGAAGAGGGCTGTAGATGGTTCTGCAATGCCCTCAGCTTTGGCCACTGTCACTGTGCTCCAGCCCCTCTGGCCTGCACAACACCCCCAGCACAGGCAGAGCTGGACACAGGAGCAGCTGTGAGCAACTGGCCTGTCCTCAGCAGGAATCTGTCACCAGCCGCCTCTCCTTATCCTCTCCTGGCAGAAGGGTACTGCTGCAACCTGTGCCAGCTGCAGGGCTGTGGAATTGTACAATCACGTGTCACAGAATGGCAGGGTTGGAAGGGATCACAGAGTCCCAACACCCCTGAAATGAGCATGAACATCTTCCACTAGATCTGGTTGTTCAGAGCTCTGTCCAGCCTGACTGAATGTTTCCAATGATGGGGCACCCACCACCTCTCTGGACAACCTATTTCACCACCTTTCTCATGAAAAATTAATTCTGAGGGGGTGTTGGGTGTCCCTGCAGCCCAGAACAGTTTTCCAGGTTTGGTTAGTGGGGAGGTCACTCCCCATGTTTGCTGTGTACTCAGTATACTCTGTGTAAGTGGGAGTCGTGCTCTAATTTCAGTGTTACTCAAAATAAGAAACATGGATAAGCCACATAAAAGCAAAGCTGAGCCCCAAGATCTGAATTCTATCTTGTTTGACGTGGAAATTTCCAGTTGAAGACCAATGGAGCTTTTCCCTGAAAAAGCATAGCTTCTGATTTTAACATCTTCTGATTTACCTAATAAACTGTACCGTTCATTAAGCTATGCTGTGCGTGTAACAAGGTATAATCCTCAAGTCTTTGTTTTTAATGCATTTCAAACGGACCAATCCATATGAAAATGTGTCTCTCGTGTTGCAGTAAAAACTGATGAATGCACAGGTGATTGAAAAGAAGCCATATGATGACACTGAAACACTGAAGGTGACAGTTTTCATCTTTTGTGTGTACATGCTGTCTTGTTTCTATAATGTATTAACCGAGGACTTCAGCAAAAGTAACTGTGCAATCAGTACAAACATTTGTTTCTACATATAATCATGACAATGATTCTATAGAGTTTGGAAAGATGACTGTGACACTTTTCTGTTGTAGGTCAGAAGCCATTCATTACCCTCCTCAATTGTTAAATAATTATTTTTCTTCATGTTGAAAACATAGATTTTTTAAAGTATTTTTTAAATTGGTCAACTGGTGCATGGAAATAATATTGCTTCATTTTCCAAACTGCATTTTCAGCTCCCAGACACTTAGGACTGAATTGCTACTCCACAGAAGAAAACCAAAAAGGTGAATCCATTGACAGACCACTCAGAACTGAATTGGTGCTTTCCATGGTGAGAACTGGTATTTCAGCTCTTAATTTTCTTGTTCTAATATTCTCCTTTGCTACGGATTCAAAAGTCATTACCCCAGGCTTGTTTTTTGGTAGCCAGTACAGCTACAACAGTATGAGCTCAAAAATTTTAGTCCAGCCAAAAAATATATGAAAACAAAAGAGCAGAATGTTTTTTCCTGCATTATTTGTGGCTGATTCTTTTTATGTGCTGCTTTATATGACTCCTGTTATCAGAAAAGTATTTACATGAAAATGAGCACTTGAGTCACGTGCCTCAAAATGATAATGTATCACACAAAATCAGGGCACTCACAGCCTTATAATTCTTGATTTATTTGAGTTAAAGCCTTAATAAGAAGGCTATAAATTAGAATGTTTGTCATTGCTTTTCTGTGGGATTTTTTAAACATTATTGCAGCATAATGTCTTGAACCGAAGACTCCAGCATTTAGGAGTTGATCATTAGATCTGTGTTGATTCTTTTAACAAGTAGGGAGCTTTTTTCTTATGCAGGTATGTGACTAACAATGCAGGATTTGTTACTTGGTTTTTGAGCAGCTGTTTGGCCTTGTGAGTACTCTCTAGCTGCATTTTCATGGGAAAGCATCACAGGATCTGTCCTCCAGCCTCCACTATGTAGGGTGTGCCAGCTCTGACCCTGGTCCTTCATTCCTAACCCACAACCCCAAGGATATGATTCAGTGTCGTTTCTCACTTCCATTGTTAGTTTCTTCTCCAGTTGTTTCTTGTCTTGCTATGTGCAAACCTATCTGACTTTAGCCTTTGGCACATGCGTAAATGAGGGAACTCTTTGAGATGTGGTCATTTACAAGACCAGAATGGACACCACTAACTTGGTATCTAGTACATTTAAAATATAGAATTGAGGCAGTTTGATGGATTTTGAAGTTTTGCAGTTTGAAAATGCTTGTTTGAAATTGGGACTAAAACAACTACAGCCTTCCTTCCATTGCTGTGTAACTGATCTGTTCAAACAGGAAAAGCATAGAGGGCCCTATTTTGCATGGAGATTTGCATGAGAGCAAGGGTGTACAAATACCTTTTATATACTTAAGCTCTCAGCACAATTGGATCATGTCTCTGTAGTAAGAGGATGAAATTGGATAGTTACAGTTCTCTCAAATGATGTACCAAGAGCTATAGTCAGTGTAGTTCTCAGGTAGCCTGTTAAATTACTATCTTAAACAATCTGTTAAAATAGATTATTTTCTCTTAGCAGGTGTTTTTCTTTTTTAGCAAAGTCCAGGGCAGCATTATATTTCTTCCTTTAAGGGATAGAACATAACAAAGGACTTTCCAAATGGTAAATGGAACAGATATTCTGGTTCTTCCTCTTGGCAATGGGAAAGCAAAGCCCTGGGGATTTCCTTGTGGCAAGAGTATGAAAACAAACACATAAAATTTTGCTTCCTATCAGGGCAACAAAACCAAATAGAATGATTTTTGGCATACTATGCTCAATACAGCTAATTTTATAACCTAGCAGAAAAATACAGTGTTTCCTAGCCAGGAACATTTAGACCAACTAATTTTTTTCTTATGGCAGCCTGCAATTACTCTAAAAATAAAACGTATACTTCTCACCCATTCTTTGTCAGGACAACATGAATCTGAAAGATATGTTATTGTTTACTTGAAAAAAAAAGGGTGTTTTTGTTGAAATAAATAGATTATTCAAAATAACACCACCTTACTATTAATTAAATGAAGAACAAAAATGAAAAGTAAACATCTCAACTAAAGTCTCTTCCTTCACTTGTTGGATTTCATCAGTTTGTGATGTCCCTTTTTCAGTAACTGTTCAGGTATTACTACTTCTTCAGACCTTGTAGGTTCTGAGTTTCAGTAATCAAAAACAAGGAAAGAAGCACTAACTGAAAAAACTAAAACCATTTAGATATTTTTTGAGAAAGGGAAAAGAGAAGAATGTAGTAAAGAAAAAGGAAAGGAAAAAAAAAGATAAAAAAGAGAAAGAGTGAAGGAAAGAGCAGAAATGCCTTTATAGAGCACACTTAATAAACTATAGTTAAGAAATACTGGCAAGTCATGTGAAACAAGACAATGCATCTCTTTCTTCCCAAGAGAAATTACAAAATAAGGGTGATTCACTTACAGTAGAGGACTAGTCTTCCCCTCCTTTTTCCCCCACACAAGAAAAAAAAAAAAATCCAGGTTTACACTTCTATTTCTCAGGCAATCCAAGAAGAAAAACAGTGAGAATTGTTTCTGATTTTATGATCTATCTGATTAAATTTATTCACCAGAAAGAAGCTGAATGAAGGAAGGAAGGAAACCTTTCCTAGGTTTCTCTGACTGTGGTTTTCCATAGGTATTGTGATGCCCAGTTGAGGGGTTTCAGGACCTTTATTCTTGGTTTCATGTGGAAAACAAATTCATATGTAACCTTTCCACTTCTCCTTGAAAGAGCATTTGCTTTGTGGTGTAAGTAAGAGGTCAGAATTTTTTTTCTTGATTTATGGCTGCTCATCTTTAAAGGTATCTACAAAATGAGACAGTAGGTTCTAAAAGTATGATCTTATGGCTGCAATAATTGTTGGACCCAAAGTCAGAGGAAAAGTAGATTATTTTTCTAATGCAAACAATTGCATCCAGACCAAAGCTTTCAGTCAGTTGACTTCCTAATGAAGAACAGACATACCCTCCTTCCTAGTGAAGTATTGATATTGCAAAACTGAAAAACTTATTCAAAATAAGTGGGTTCACTAATAAGTTCATTAATACTTGCCTGAATACTAAAGCAGCTGAGGAAAACATAGGCTGGATTGTGGCTTGGCCACCATTTGACCACCTAAGACTAGTGTGTTTTACTTTTTTAGCTCTTTAATTTCAAAGTTCCTTCACAAAGCTGCATACCACTGTTTTTTCTTGAGAGCAGAAGTGAAAATCAAGATCACAGAATGTTTTAGGTTGGAAGGGATCGCAGTGAGTCATCTGGTCCAACCACCCTAGCCATGCAGGGTTATCCTAGAGCACATGGCACAGGATTGTGTCTAGGGGGTTCTTGAATATCTCCAGTGAGGGAGACTCCACACCCTCTCTGGACAATCTGTTCCAGTGCTCAGTCACCTGCACAGGAAAGAAGTTCTTCCTCATATTCAGGTGGAACTTCCTGTGCATCAGTTTCTGAATGTTGCCTCTGACCTTCAGGCCTCTCTTGTACTGATGAGCCCAAAACTGGACACAGCACTCCAGATGTGGCCTCACCAGGGCTGAATAGAGGGGCAGGATCACCTCCCTTGACCTGTTGGCAATTCTGTTCCTAACGCACCTCAGGATACCATTGCAAGGTCACAAGGGCACTGCTGGCTCACAGACAGCTTGTTGTCCACCAGGACCCCCAGGTCCTTCTCCTCAGAGATGCTTTCCAACATTTGAGCCCCCAGTCTGTACTGGTGAGGTACTATACTGTGTATTTTGTATCATTATGGTGGTGAAAACATAAAAATATTTAATACTAATGGACTAATTAATACTAAAATTAATATTACTGTAATACCATTATTACATGTACCTGGTCTTCAGTTAATTGATTCTGAACATGAATGGGATCATGCTGGCTGTGTAAAATATTCCCCGACAAACAAAAATGAACCCATAATTCAGTAGCAACTTAGCGCTGTAAAAAGAAAATCTGTGTTTATAGAGCAATGACATACTAATTGAGTTCCCAGTCCTGTGAAGAATTATGTAGTTAATTCCACAGATATGGACTGAGATCACCGAGTTGCTACAGATCCTAAGAGTTAAGCAGTTTTCCACTATCAAGGCAATGGTTTTTTCTTTAGAATTTAAATTGTCATTCCTAACATATTTGTTTTCCAGCCATGAAACTTAAAGGAATGTATTAGTCTGAGTGATTTACTCTTGATGCAAGGGAACATAACAAACCATACTTGGTCAGACCAATAGCCTATCTAACCCACTAATGATGTTCAAGAGCAGCAAAACAAAATGCTGTTTAAGGAGAGTATGCAATCTTGGCCACTGTATTTTGTACTCTCCTCCCAAATCCATATTTACCCTAGTGACATCATAGGGTACATACCTACAAAGCCCTTTTGGTGTTTCTTTAGGGGCTGTTGTTTCTGGGTTTGTCTAACCTCCTTTTGAACCTGTTCATTCTGTTTGCCCCCACAGTCCTGTGTGGCAGCAAGGTCCAGAATTTGTTCACTGCAAAAAGATGAACATTCTTAATCAGTTGTAAACTGATTTCCTACTATTTCTATTGAATCCCTTCTATTCCTGGTAAGGTAGATTTGGTTAAAAATAGTTCTGTGGGCTTATCTTGCCCACTGTCTTCAATATTTTGTAAATCTTTATTTAATCCCCTTCCACCTTCTTCCCTCTCTTTGGAAGAGCTCCCACCTTTTTAGTCTCTTCCTTTCATTCAGCTGCTCCACACGCTGCTCATGTGAGAAGCGCTTCTCTGTATTGCTGGGTTAAATTATCAAAGCCTGATTGTGGCAAAAACAAAGACCCAGCGAGGCTCAGAGGAGCAGTAACAGGCAAAGGAAGCCCAGCAAGCTTATCAATGAAAATGAAGCCAAATTGCCTACTGACAAGACTGTCTAAGGGGAATGACCAGATCAATGTCACTGGGGTGAAACCTGCCAGGGTCATCAAACAAAGAAACTGTTTCCCCTGAATGTAATGTGAACTGAAGAGGTGTTTTTTTAAAGAGATGTGGGACTTGATATGCAAGGAAAAAAGAATTATCTGAAAATTACTATTGCCTGTTTTAGGGAGATTGTAAGAATGTGCAAGGCTTTCTGCCAGATGTTTAGGGAGGGATCAAAAGGTGGTGAAAGGGAGGCATCAAGGAGTATAAGGTTGGAATGGAATGGAATGGAATGGAATGGAATAGAATAGAATAGAATAGAATAGAATAGAATAGAATAGAATAGAATAGAATAGAATAGAATAGAATAGAATAGAAGGGGGTATTAAATTATAATGAAATCATACCCCACTTCCATCTCCCAAACTTTTTGTAGGTTCAGTTTCCCCCTACTTCATTCACTCATCCTCACCTCATTCTAGTGTGTCTCATTCCTACTTACCCTCTGTACTTCATTTTCTCTTCCTCACCATTGGCATTCCCCACCACCAATTTTCCCTTATGTTTTTAGCACCTTGGTGTCAGAAAGGTGTAAGAACTCAATTATGTGGAAGAGTTTCCAGGGATGTTGTGCTGGTTTTGACACCAGTAGGAAACTACCCTCCAAATACACCACTCCCTTTACCCTGTCCCTTCTGGTAAGGGAGGGACAATAAAGCACGGACTATGAATTAAAATAGCAATTTACTAAAAGAGCAAAACAATGAAATAAGAAACACACAATAAAACCAGCAGTTGTTATTAATAGTAGAAGTATGCAAAAGAGAAGATGTTTTACCCACAAAAGGGTATTCACCAGCAGGAACAAACCCCAAGACAGCACACTTCCCTTAGCTGACTCCATGCTGCCTGGCCCCCTGGCTCATTTGCCTGTCAGCACCACAGGTCCATGGTCTTGGTCTGGAGAAAACAGAAAGGAAAGTCTGGTGGGTGGCAGAGGGAGCAGGTCAGCAGGGGTGACAGCCCTTCCACTGTGGCAAGCCAGGTGCATTCCCGGCACCCCAGCTTTTCCTGCTGAATCCAGCTCCCAGTGATGTTTGGGGCAAGGCCAGCTAGCCCCTTCTCTGTAATCAGGACAGAGGTGCTTAGGAGTAACTGAGTAAGGATGTTTAACAGGGCTGAATAAAACTTTGTGAGATTGCATGGCTCAGCTGCTGTGTTGGGATATGGAGTGTTTCAGGCCAGGCTGATAATAAAAAACGGTAACAAATTTTATTGCTGTTCCCTTGATAAGGCTGCCTTGATGGAAAGTACCTGGCAGGATAGACTCTATCCCAAACACTGGAGGAGGTGAACAAGTTATTGGTAATTGCATCCAAGACAGTGAAGACATGAAGTATTTCTGTGACTGTAGGGGACAAATCTTGCTCTGAATGACTGAGTAAAAGTCCCATTTATTTCATTGGCAGTTTTGTCTCCACAAGAACTAAATGGTGATGATTTAATATTTGAAGTAGAATAGTGATATCAGCACAAGGCTAAAACTAAAATTTGTAGGAATTTTCTGAATATAGAGTAATGCACCATCTAAATCTGGTTTCAGTTGGTTCCTTATTTTACATGAGTAATGTTTAAGAGTGCTTTAGTTTCATTGTGTTTTACGTAAGTTTTCCTTCGTTTAGCACATGATGTACACATTACCAGAAAATAAAACAGCAATGTCTGCTGTTATTTGAAATAATCTCAGTTTATATAAAGATCATTATGAAAAATGGAGCAATATCTATGACTTGTTCCCCAAGCTTCAGAAGTGGTATGTCACTGAACCACTTAAAACCTCACTTGTGCTCATCTGTATCAGTAGACTTTGTACAGATTTGCCCAGAAATGCCTTAAATGGTATTTCAGGGTTGGAGAAATGTTTGCAACTTAATAGGTTGTGCAGGTCAAACTCTACACAAACCCAGACTCTCTGTATTTATTCATTCCATTCGCCAGCTCCATGTGAATAACCAACCCTCCCATTCCCTCTGTTTCAAGGATTCACTTCAGTTTTCAGACTGCCCCACCAGTCATTCAATTATCCTCCATTTTACCCATGTCTCTTACTAAGAGTTTCTATTCCCTACTAACTTGATGATGTTCATTGATCTCATTCAGTATCCTCCACCTACTTATTTTCACCCCTTAACATCCATTGGGCTCCTTTACTCTTTCATAAGAAAATCTGAGTGCTTGAAATGAATGTTTCATTTCCTTGTTTTCACAGATTGCCAGTTGTCCTGTTCCTTCTGATTCCATGTTGATGCCTCTTTGCACAGCTCCAGAGTCCCAGAATACACTTTGGTCTGTCATTAATTATCAGGGAATAAATAAAGATGTGAAAAAATGATGTGAATAAATACAGATGTACAAAGTCTATTGGAAATTAGAAGGGGGAAATTATGATTTTAATTATGGGTGACATCTAACAATTGTTAGATTTCTAAGCTAAACTTGCAGAGATACTTGAGGAGCTTTGAAAGTGGCTTGGTTTTTTTTTTCCCAGTTCCAGCTTCTTGTTTATTTTCTTTTTAAGGATTTCCTGTTAGAATATTTTTGAATGAATGAGATGCACTGTTCAGAAGTTATTCTGGTACATGCACAGGTACAGGCAAGAGAGAAGTGCCATTCAGTTTTATATATGAGTCATAGGACTGAAAAAATAAAGCAGAGAAATAATTAGAGGTGGGTTATATGGCCATTCCTTTAAGTTCAGCAATAAGATACTTCTCAGCATGCCAAGTAATAGAGATATTAATGTGGAAAAATCTTTTCAGTAGAGCACATTCAACAATAAATTGTAAGCATGTATATAAAGACTGCACATGACTGTAAACTACAAATTTGACCATCCAGTTAAAAATCCCCACATTTGCCTCGCTTCTTTTTTAGCAGTGAGCCCCCCAAAAAAAGAAATTTAAGGACCAAATACTTCTATAAGTAGCAATGGTAGTATTCTACAAGTCCCACAGTGACTACACATCTTTAACCAAGTCAAAGATATAGCATGTTTATCTCAGCAATGTACTTTGATGTTATGAAGATGAAATATACATAAAAAAGAAACAAAAAATACAAAACAACTCAAACTTCTGTTGTATCATCTTTATTGAAAATAGCTGTGGTCTTTTTTATGTTTGCAGAGTTTGGTTCATGGATTGGTTTTATGTATTTTCAGCTGAAAATCTCTGAAAACTTATGCCTACTTAATAAATTAGCCGCACTTCATCCACTCAAGTGTTAAATTTAATCTACAGAAAAATTCAAAGAATGATGCAAAAATTGAACTCTGAAGCAACTGAATTTAATGAGACTTGTTTTAATAAAAGAAATAATAAGAAGTAATTTTGCCATTAGCAACAGAATATGCTCATGGGATCAAGAAATCGTGGCATTACTGAAAAAACATCAGTGGCAATGATCAGCCATTGCCAGACACTTACAGCAACAACAGCAGATTACATTCTTCTGAGGTGGTTTCAGTGTGTTTTCAAAAATTGGTCTTTTTGTTTTGTTTTTTTGAATTATTCCTTTAATGCCATTTAAGGAAAATCAGTTTAAAAGAAATTAGTTTGAATTTCAAAAATGGCTAGCTTAACATTTTGTGTTGGTAAGGGACAGTACTAGAAACTCTGGATGTAGGAGACAAGGGGAGATGTGAGATCATCTCTACAAATGAAACCACACAGCCCACAGTCACGTAGACATCAGACAGTTTTATATGGGTTTTGATGACAATTTCTAGAGCACATTTTTGCCCACTGATTCATGGAAAACTAAGAACATAAAAAAATGTGAAGTAAAGGAATATTCTTGCTACTGAAATAGGATGAAATAATGCAAGTTTTAACTTTTAGGAGCACTTGGAACTGTTCATTTAGGGCTGATTTAAGTTAAGCTGCCTGTTTACACCATTCCTCTTTGAGTCCTTCCTACTGACATATGTAGGATGCTGGCTGTCAGGCAAATCAGACCCATGAGTGGATCTGGCTGAATCATTCTTCTCTCTGCTTTACTTTTCAACTGGATCCAATGCCCTACTCTGATGAACTTCATATCTTAACAACTTGCAGCACTGAGAGAACAGAGAAGAGTGGCCAAAGGGAGGGACTGCTTACAGTGAAGGCTGCTGTCAACAGGAATTTGCATTACACAATAGCCAACACAGCCCTGGCTCTAGCTTCCTGAACATTGTTGCTGTCACTTATTGGGAAGAGTATTCTGGATATGACCTCTCCAAATGAATTTGGCATAAAATTCCTTGGGCCCCTTTAAAAATTCATATCACCAGAGTTTCAATTCTGTGTCTCTCAAATACACTGGAAACATGTAACAATAGAAAAAAGTACTTTGCAGGCCTTATAGACACATTTTAAAGTCACTGCCACTAGAATGATGGATTCTTACACAAAAGTATGCCCATACATGCCCTTCCTCAATGCCCTTGCTATTTTTGAACTTTTCTTGATCTTTGATCAGTATTTCCAGGGATCTTGGGTCTCTCTCCAAAGCTTTCTCTTCCTTCTCAAACATCTCTGAATGCTAGACTATACAGTTAAAGGTACTGTCAGGAAAAAGGAAATTTCATTACATTATGAAAGTGTCCATTTTGCTTTTCACATCTTTGTTTTCTTTCCTTTGGAGGCTCCAGGCTCTTCACTAGCATGGAGAAAGTGGTTCCCCTTGATTGTTTCTATCAGCAGCTCTTCTAGAGTGTATTGTGCCTTTTTATCCTTTTACTCTGGATGTATATGACACAATGGCAGATACAGCATACATTAAAGCATTTAATGATGCACAGTTTAATAAAACTAATTAGTGTTATACAAATAAGTGCCTAAAATGTGCACACACATTCAATTAATGTATTGCAATAGTATATAGGCCTACTAATACACTGAATTTGAAAGAGGTACATAAACATAAATGAAAAGGTACATATGAACATAGATTCACCAGTATTGAACTAAATCATGTCTGCCATAAACTGAGAAATGAAATACTGTCAATAGCATTTTCTTCTTAGCCCGATATAGATCTCTCTCACTGTTGTATCTGAATGCCTAAAAAGCAAATCATGGAATAATTTACATCGAGTCCAGCCATAAATGTAACACTACCAAGCCTACCATGAGAACATGTCCCTAAGCACCACACCTACATGTCTTTATTTAAATATCTCCAGGGATAGTGAGTCAACCACTCCCCTGAGCAGCCTGCAGACTGGGAAGCGAGTTATTAAGATGGAGTTTACTAAAGAAAGCAGAGAAGAGACTCACCATGAAGTCTCAAGTTCTGGCTATAAGTATTCAATGGTAGTTTCTGGAGAAATGGCTAGATGTGACACAGAAAACCCGGCCTCTCCTTGAAAAAATCAGTAGGGAAAAACATGAATGCTTGGATGTCATGTGTGATTTTTGGAATAGCTTTTGTAGACTGTATGTAAATTTCATGTCGGAGAAGACACTTCTATGTTTGCCTCTGGGCAATGGTAGAGAGAAAAGTCTGAAGTGTGCTTAATGTCCCCAGCTGAATGATGAGCATAAAAGGTCAGTTTGAATGGTTATGTGATGATCTTGAAATTGGTTTGCCCCTGTAAGTTATGTTCTCAATTCAAACCATATTAACTACTTGAAATGAATAAAAGTTATGCTGTCTTGGACTACCTTCTGTAATAAGTGCATAGAGCTTATTAAAGTTGTATTTCATTCATGGAAATATAAATGCAAATGCATTGAGCACCATACTTTTCCTACTCTGTTGGAAACTTCTTAGACTAACATTGCAGTCCAGCTTCCTGTATTGTAAGGTTTTGGCCTCTGCCATGCATTACTGATTTGATACATAATGCCACAGATTTCAATCTATATTACATCGGTCACCATGTCCCCAGTTACTTTCACAGTATTACATTACGTGCAAATTTAAAAAAGGCCAACTTTTAAGTTGCAATAATTGAATGGTAACAACCCAGAAAATACAAAATATAATATTCCTGTAGCTATTTAATTTGTCTGTTATTTATGCTCCATGTAAAAGCCCAGAAAGAGACAACAGATTCATTAGCACCGTGTATTACATTTTTTTTAGATATATGTTGTTTTCTTGTTTGTTTTAATACCAGAGCCATTACCAATTACAGTTCTCATTCAGAGGATTCTGGCAATAGGTGCCATCAACAGTCCATGTCCTAGTTTACTCCTGCAGGGAGACTGGCAGCAATGTTCCTGATGTTGGGAAATATTTACTACTGAATTATGTATTTCAAAACAGATACTAACAAATGAATTATTCACTTAAAAATTTCAGCTGGACCTATGCAAGGAAAGTAGGATTTAATGAGTTTATTAAAGTTATTAGGAAAATTTCTGTAAAAGCAAATGCATTTGGAAACCATTTAACATGACAATCTCACCAAAACATTGGCAAGATTCAAATGTCTATTTTTATATGTTTTTATTCCAGTCACACAATTGTGTTGGCCCTAGAGTAAACAAAAAAACACATTTACCTGATGGATTTATCCCACTGGAATAATTTGTGCAAATAAAGTTTAGCATATGTCAAGGGCTGCAGGCTCAGGTCAAAAGCATGGAAAATTTCCAGCATCAGAAACAAAAGAATGTGTTCATGGAATAAAAAATGGGAAATGTTTTATCGTTTCAAGTAAACAGAGACACACCTAGTCCTGGATAAGATGGAAATCTGAGTCTAAAAACTCTTTTTTTAGACTGTGCCCAAGCCTCAGGAGATATTTACCTTGTAAAGATCCCTATAATTCTATTTGCTCAGTTGTGTACATTCAAGACCTGGCAGGAATACACAGTTTCTGTCTGGTTCATATGCCAAGGTCCCCACTCTGCAGAGTGAAACACGGGCTGCAGGGGCTAAGAGGCTAGTGTTTGTCCCATTATAATTCTGAGATTTAATGAAGGTACACACATGGCTTTGCAAAGCAGAAAGCATTCCTGGGTTCTGTGGTGTAATCATTTTTTTACTTTCTGTGGTCATCTGAAGAAATAATTTATGTTTGTTTTTGCATACAAAAGAACTGGGATTAAGACAATGAAACACTTGGATTTTAAAAGCAGTGAGTCAGAAGAAAGAAACCATCAAATAACACTGAATAGATTAAAGTGTAAAATAGATGTTTTCATTTTCTGTCTTTGAAAACGACAAAATGGCATCAAGTATCTCATACTCCTGAAGTCAAAAAAAAGTGAGAAAGAAACATCTATAGCAAATGTGAAAACAGAACTCATGAGTGAAAATTTCATGGCTTTGAGCATATTTAGATACATAGACAGGAAATGTCCATACTTGATCTACAGTCTGGAAGTTATGCTGGTTTGATTGCCTTGTGTCTTAGCTTCCCAACCACTTCTGATTTTTCTTATCCTCTTCCTAAAACATGGAAGGAGCAGTACGCATTTACAGAGCAGAACTACGATAGGAAGAAAAACTGCAACCATAAATGAAGGTGGCGTATACCAGATGAATTGGTTAGCATCAACCCACTTATTCCAAGCAAACACCAGAGCATGAACAGTGCATAGCAGCAGGGCTAAATATCCCATATTGCTCTGAAAAGAGAAAGAAAATAGCAAGCTAATTATTTTTCCCAATTTAGCAAAAAAAGTATTCTGTTAAGCAAATACAGAAATCTGGATGGGCCTTGACCAACATGCTCAAGTCAAAGAAAAGCAACCATTGGCTTTAAACTAAAAGGTAACAACTGTAAGTCAAGACTCCAACTGTACTCCTTTATGCCAGTGTAAAAGAAAATGGAAGAGGCACATTTTTCAAGTATTGCTATGATACTTAGCCAAAATACAGAAGAGATCACAGGTTATTCCTGAAACATGCTCAATCCTGAATATCTCAATTTACATCTGTATACTAAATTACTTTAATTCTGTGATAAATCATTATGAGTTCAAAACCAGATATATTAAGGGATTAATTGAATACTTGCAAAGAAAAAATTTAAGCTACATTAAAATCACAAACTCTAGAGTAAGTCTAGTACTATGGCAAAAGTCCTGCAAAACTACAGGAAACTCAAGTCTTTCATTTCACTTACAGCGGTAAATTTGGCTTAGCTTGTTTACAAAATTCAGGAGTAAAGAAAATTTACTCGTAATTTTAAGTTTCTTGTCACTTAATAATCTTGCACTCATCAGTGAAGTTGAACACTGTATTTCCAACTGTTGAATGCTACAGTTTCCAACTGCTGTTCTGCTACAGAACACGATCTTTACTTAATAAAGTCATTTGTTTATAAAGTAAGTCCAAAACAGAAGTATTCCTCATCTGGGTTTCTTCATCATAGTCTTTCAATAGTGAAAGCACTCATGCATTTGGGGACTTCCTTCTGACTTTTCCATACTCTCTGTACACTTATCTTACAAATTATAGACTTCATAGAGTGGGCAGAGTATCAAATCAGTAACTGGTGATTATACACTCCAGATCTGCTTTTAAAATATAAATCAAAATTTCAAATGCCAGGTACTTAGATTACTGAATTTTCAGATTTTGGTGTTTGAGGGCCTGATCCAACACTTGCCCAAGTCTAGTGTGACCATACTGATGTCAGCAGAACCCCCCTGATTATTACTGCATATGACATAAGGAAATCGAGAGCAACCCAAATGCCTGGGTTAAGGAAACAAGCACAGCTCTAGCAAACTCGAGACTGGCATGATTTGATTATCCAGCATCTGTTCTAAGATGTCTCTTTCAGAATACACTGTGCCATATGGGAGCAGCATTGACTGGTTCAATGCCACCTACTCCAAATTCAGCAGGACATGGGACGTTCCGGAAAGATAAGATACCTAGAAGATGACTTCAGCACCAGAGCTAAGAAAAGGTCTCAAAGGGACAACTGCTGCTGGTCACAAAGTCAGGAGGAGAAAAAAAAAGTGGTATGGAGTTGTCTTTTCTTTCCCTTTTATACACTGAACACACTGGCCTGTTCTCCCAACAAAAGAGTAATGGAAAGGACATTTCTCACAAACTAGTTAACAAAGAGTATGGAACAAACCTTTCCATTGGTTTCACTAACTTTGTGTTGGATATTTCTAACTCTTAATGGCCTTAGCTGGTAACACACAGTTCTACAATGGGACCAACAATATGCAGTAATGATATTCATTCATGCACACCTGAATGTAGTGGAACTCTCTCCAAGTCAAAGATAGACTGACAGATGGAATTGATGTTACTGCCAACAGTGCCAGCAAAGCAAGTCCCAGAATTCCTAGAGACACATAAATCTCCATTCTCCAAACATCATATTCAATCCAGGCATTTTCTTTTTTTTGTTTGACCTGCCAAAAGAACACCATAAAAATTACAGACTGGCACACTTGGCTGTTTGTGTTAAATATAATTTTACTGTTTTCACCATAATATTAATGACATAAGCAAAGAAAAACAGTATTTTGTTTTGTTTGAATGTCTTTGAATATAACTGCTGTTTACTTCTGATGACAAAGCCTTCACTAGTATCTCCAGAGCAAAGGTGAGCTTTTAGAGAGAAGCATTTAGATTTCATCAGTGTCTTGGCCCAGGAGAGCCTGATTCTGAGGCCTCTTAACCTGCCTTCACAGCAAGGATAAATCTTGGTTTTGACAAGAAAAAAACCCCACCTACGGCAAAATACCATATCAGGGAGATTATAACAACAGGAAATATATTAACACTACTTCAGGGAGGTAATTCAGCAGGCCTTCTTAATAAAAATATCCTGCCATGGTAGTTGTTTAGCTCTGGTTTTTTTTTTAAACACAACTTGGTACATTTGTGATTTTAATAAACTGATGTCAAAGCTTCTATTATCTGCAACTACTTGCGACTGCACTTTGATCCTGCTAATGATCACCATGGCATAATATGTCCCAAACATGATAATTTCTGCATCTTGAAGACTGGAATCTCAAGGAAATTTCTAGTAATCCATCCAAATCAGATTACCAGTAAGGCTGATTTCAAAGTTTTCAGAGGTAATTTGACTGTTTACAAAAACCTTAAGAATCTACTGACATCATCATATTGTCTTTTAATAATTTTTAATAATAAAGACTTTAGGGATAATAAAAACATATATTTGCAGTCAATGCCTTATATTGGAATATTCTTAATACTGAATTACTTACGGCACCCAAGGAAATAGGTGAGTATTTGGAACTCTCTGGTTACAGAGGACACTGGAGAGCTTTGCAAGCCAATTATTGACCATGAGTCAGAAGCATCATTGAAATCCTATCTTTAAACAAGGTAGTGTGTATCAGTCCAAATGTGAGCCATCAGTATTCACAAATTTAGTTTGTGCAAATACAGATTACTGTGATTTATCTCAGCCCTCCTTCACTGCAGCAAAGGTGTCTGAACACCGAACACAAGTTCAGTGCTCAGTTTTTGTTTCTGGATTTCACTGGTCCAGAGAAGAAATCTACACTATACTGATAGCGTGCCAAAGACTTAAATGTTCCTGTGAGATACAATTTTGTGCATTTTACAGATGGGAAAAAAATCCCAAATTAAGAAAATTACTTATTTAATATACATTAAATAAGCTCTGATGACTCTTGACTCTATTACATGCTTCGGCAGTTAGGTCCTGCTCCACCCCTGAACAGTGCTCTCTGTGAATGTAGCTGAAAATCAAAGAAAGGCAGCAAAAATGGCTTTCCCCCATCCAGATTTGCAAGGATTTTCTGAATACAGAAGGGTTGGTGTTCATGTGCCCATCATACCTGCTGGAATGCCCAGTTCAGCAGCTTGTATCTGTATGATCTTCTCATTGGATAGCACAGGCTATAGCAGGCGTGCAAAGTAGCAAAGAAGAAACTGAGAAGTCCAAATTGTTTCCTTGATAACATCCATCTATCCAGCCACTGGGGAAACCTTTTATACTTGGTGCCAAAGTACAGCTGGAAACTAGCAGCTAATATTCCTGGTAAATACACCAGTGCTAAAAGGGTAATTGAAGTCACTGGTAAAACTTTGTTTATGACAAGGATTGGAATTTTATAGAAAACGTTTTCCTTTTTGGTTATAAAAGGATATATGACATCTCTCATGGAAGTGTAAATAAATGTTAATAATGAGATCACAGATGCTATCTTCATTGGCAAGTGCCACTTAGGGAACAGATCCTGCTTGCAGTGCTGTTCTGAAGAGTGTTCAAACTCACCAAAATGGTGTGCTTGATGTAAATCAAAAAGTGCAGCTGCTTCTGATGGATTGGCAACCTGCATATCCACATTCTGGAAGGGACAGAACAGAAATACAAAGTGAGTTCAAGAGAAGATTAGAAACTTCTGTAATGACAGTATTTGCTATCATGACTTTTACAACTTACTGCAGTGGAACCATATACGAAACATATGCACTGTTAAAGACAAGGTAACTTGGAAACATAATATTTCAAACAGCATAGTCAGCACTTAAGAAAAGCACTTGTAGTGTAGATTTCCCATTCTTCATTATCTGCAGTGATTTTAAAATAGATTTTCATTCCAGGAAGATAACTATACTGCAAGGAAGGAAGGATTACATTACAGGAAGCATCATTTCAGCTTCTTATTATATAAGTTATAGATTTCAAATTTCAGCTATAGACTTAATGATGTAGCCCAAATACCATGCACAAGAAAGGATTAAAGGATTTTTTTTCTGGACCTTTTTTTGTGTGATGTGGAAAAACTTCCTGAGTGCAATGTTGCTATCATGAAGATTCCCCCAAAGATATATTTTATATTCCTGTGTAAAAATCCCAAATTATTTCTATGGAGTTTTGCTTGTCTGCTAAGATACAATTAGCAGCTACCCTCATGTAGTTTTTAGCAGCCTCAAGCTTTGTTTGTTTTTTATCATGGACTGTGATTAAATTGAATGAGATGTTCTCTATCTTTTTATCTCTTCCTGTCAATATTGTGACAACATTTCAGAAATATTCATGATATGCCAATGTGATGGTAACACTGTCTCTGGAAAAAGCTGAATCAAGAATTGCAATATTCTGTGTGACATATGAGCTGCTTTTTTACAGAAACATTACCAAGTAGTTAAGATTTCCTGTATTTCTTCTTGGCATGATGTTCTGACCTGCATTCTGATCAATTGCACGATTACCACTTTCCCTCTTCTCCATTGTGGAAACTCCCTGCAAAACAAATACAGGATGTAAAACAGGTTTTGAAATGCCATACTGGAACTTTGAGGCCTATTTTCCCTCAAATTGTTTTCTTCCTTGTCGTCCACACATTTGCTGGAAAAGGCACAGTCAACTAGGGAAAGGAAAGTTTGTCCTCTGAGAATGGAAAAAGCTCAGCTTATTTTCTGGGCAAAGCAGAGAAGAAGAGAGAGCACAAATCAACAGAAGAAAATTACTAACAAAAAGTAATATTTAAGCCTAATATCCCTGTCACCAGTGGAATTAATGCATTAATTCAAGTTTTTAAATGACAACAAATTAGTTTGAAACAGCTTGCATAAAAAAATATGTAAAATGTTGTGAAGATGGATTTTAAGTTCATGAGACTTTCTGATGCAAGAAGCCCATGGAGATGTGGTTTCTAAAATATTTTAGGGTTTAGGATTGGTCTACCTGACAGTCACTCTGGGGCTTTAGAGGTATATTCTTTCTTCAAGATTGTCAAGAAACTGTAGCTTCACTCATGCTGTTCCCAGGTATTTTGGCAATACTCATCACCACAAGTAGCTGCAGAAATGGTTCTAAGCTATTAGGAATGACAAAAAATCAGATGGCAGAAAAAGAAGAAAAAAGGAAGAGAATTGATAAACTGAAAGAGTTGTTTCTGAAAATCCTAGGATAGCAGGAAATACAGTATTTTGAAGAGCATAAAATAACTACAGGGCCTGCAAGGACCTTCCAACAAGGATTTGCTAGGTGTGCGTCACACTGTTGCACACTGCAGGAGGAGAGGCCCTGGCACCATGCTACTGGAAGCTCAGAGTGCCATAGCACAGGGTGACTTTCTGTGTCAACCTTCAAGAAAATTACTAGGTGGCTCTTCTGTGTACTTTCCTACTGAACAGCTGAATTACTAGATACTAAAGTGTTTTTCTAACTACTGATTCTTTTATATCCATAGATCTTTTGGAAAATTATATGGAGAAATTAGACTTTGACAATTTTCCTTCTTTTACTGTGTCTTGTTCCTTCAGTGGATGAGTCTTACAGTCTTTTACTGTCTGCTATGAGGGTTTGCTCTCTGAAAGGCCACCAGGCAGCTGAAGCTGAAGCATTGTTTTTGGAAGTGCTTTTTTCCTTAGTATTTCTCTTTGGATTTTTCTCTCTTGGTAGTCAGCTCTCCCTTTGAGCATAACCTTTCAGACAAGTGTTGAGGAGGAGGGTCAACAAGAGTTCTGTTTGAAGGTCAGGCTGTTAAGCCATTCCTACACCAGCTAATGGTGTAGGAAAAGGTTATCCTTTGTATACCCTGCACACAAGAAAGCATGGACTCATGTAGGCACACTTCTGTTTCTTCCCCCTATTCCTAGGGCTAGTTCTGGTGATTTTATCAAAAGTTTTGGGGTATCATGTATCTTCACAAAGCTTCAGATTTTAGAATTTCTACTTCTACATGTTTCAACAGACATAATTTCTAGCTGTTACAATTCAAAGAACAGTTTACAAATAGAACTTAGTAGGATGAGCTTACCTGTAAAAAACCTCATAACAAATACAGTAAACTCCACATCTATTTTTAAGGAACTCATAATATGAAGGTCTTTCAGGCCTACCTTCTGGCTACCACACTTAGAGGTCCAAAAGCATAATTTAGTTTGGGAACCTCTGTATGGAAAGGCCTGATTCACCCAATTCTTATTCTCATATCACTCTTCATTCAGAAAATTTAGAAACAGAGTCCATTATTAGCTTCCAGTTAAAGGTTTCTATTGATGAGAATGTAATAAATGATGCCATGATGTGAACAAAAGCAACCTGTGAGAATGCCAGCTGCTAATCCTAAAAGCTGATTTATTGGCTCTTTTGGGATGCAATGTTTAATACAATGTTAAATACAGCGTTAAAGGTTTATGCAGCAGAAAAGAAGACAGAAAGAAAAAAGAAAGCGTGTGTGAATGAATGCATGTGTTCATCCAGGGAACTATGGGTTTCAGCCATACAACTGCATGCAAGGAAACTCAAGTGTCATACCATCATATTCCACTTGGATTCTGATACCAATTAACATGAAATTATTTCCCAGTAACAAAGCACAGTAACAGCCTTTGAAAACACTAAAAGAAGAGCACCTACAATTCACTACTCAGTGCCTGAAAAATTGCCAGAAAGAAGTAATCTAGACTATGTCTTTTTAAAATACATCTGAAGAAAAATTAGAGGTCCTGCAAGAGACAGATATCTAACCCAGAACTGCTATAAAGGAAACAGTTATATTAATGTCCATCCTCAGTGCACATCCCTTCGGCTCTGGGACGCAGCTGTCAGCGAGGGTGGAGGGCGTCCTGCTGCAGAGAGCCAAGTTTCCAGCGCTGTGAGTACGGTGGTACTGAATTTTGCACCGGGACAACACGCTCATTGCAATGCTGAGCCATCAGGGGTCCACACTGTGCAGACATTATCCCGGGAAAACATCGCAAGTCATTGGGAAGCTTTCCTGAGTAAGGGGTTTTCAGGATTGGTTTCACGAAAAAAGAAAAAAATGGTTAAAACAGACAGGCTATGATAATAACGAGGAGGTGATGGAAGGAGTGCGGGATAGTGCCTGCACCCCTCTCTCGGCACTGTCGGAAAATTACAGCATGAAACTGCCGGGCAGAAGTGTCTCGCTTTCCAAGTGCCCGCTGCACCGTGCAGGACGCTGTGGGCACTCGGCACGCGAGCTCACAACTTTCCCCGCTCTTCAAACATTCTGCTGAGCTCGGTGGAAAACTGAATGAAAGCCCAGAGGGTGGGAGCCGGACAGCGTCGCTCGGCGTTCCTCCTCGGCCAGAACGAGCCCGGGGCACTCCGCCTCAGGGAGCCCGAGCCCGCCGAGGGTTCCCGGCCCGGCCCGGCCCGGCCGCGTGGCGGGCGGGGCCCGGGTCGGAACGCGCCGCAGCCGGGCCGGGCGGGCGCACACGGACACCTCCCCGGCGGCTCCGGGCACGGCCGGCCCCTGTCCGCCCCGGGGCTCACTCACCTCGGCCCGGCAGCCCGGCCTCTCCTTCCCGCCGGAGGTCCCGCCGCGGCGGCCGGCAGCAGCGGCGGCCCCGGCTCGGCTCCGTCCGCGGCGGGCAGCGCCCGGCGGCGCCGCTCGGAGGGGAAGGCGGCCTCGGGTCAACAGCGGAGCGTCTGCCGGACTCTGAGGAGATGAGAGGCGGGGGAGACCGGCCGCAGCCTCCACCTCCCCTCCCGGCCCCGCCTTCCGTGCCCATCCCGCTCCCCCCCGCCCGGCGGTGCGCGCCGCGGTGCCGTGCCCCGTCCGGAGCAGCGCAGGGCGGCGGGACGGCGCGGGCTCCCGGAGGGGACTCCCCGCCGACACCGGCCGCCCGAAGAGCGCCCGGCCGTGGTCTGCTGGGCCCTCGGCCGGACAAAGGGCGCATTCACCTGCTCCCTCCCCGCCCCACGGCAGGGAGGAAGAGGAGGAGGAGGTGGTGCCGAGGTGGTGCCGAGGTGCGCTCCCCCCCACCCCGGCGCCCCTGGCCTCCACGGCCGGACCTCTGCCGGCAGCCCCGCCGCTTGTGACAGGGTGCGCTGGGGGTCACAGCACGCTACGGGCCCGCCGGTGGCCCCAGGCCCTTCGGATCTCGGGAACCCTTCTGCTCTCCTTTCATTCCCTTCTCCCTTCCCTGCCGGTTCCTCCAAACGGGTCACTCTCCTGAACCCGACAAAATGCCCTATTAATCCCCGCTTCGCATACGAGCAGTACTCATTTTAATTTTTTTTTTCCTAAAGTATCATGGTTCTGTAAGTTTTTTTGGTGTTGTTCTTTGTTTGTTTTTTGGTTCGTGTTTAATCTGTGCTGGTGATTTTGAAAAGGCAGCTGTCTCCTGAAAATTTAGTCACACAGTAGTGTGAACTATCATTATCTTGTGAAATCTCTGTTTTAGTGCGTATTTTGACATCTAGTGACTTCCTGACGTTGAAGAGCACGTGGCCAGTTTGTGTCAGAAATGTTTGCATGCAGAGCTCATTGTATCCTGCTCAGGATGTCTTCACAGAAATGATGCCAAGTTCCATGTCATTGTATCTTGGGTGGGGAGTAGATTTTTTTCCCTCCTTTTCAGTAAATTTTAAATGGACGTAGACTCCAGCTGGATTCTATATCTGGAAGAAAAACGGAGATTGCCATAGAAGGAATAGAAGACAGAAAAATTGTATCTCCTGTGTTAAAAGCTTAACTTTTAAAAATTTTTAGTTACCTTCATCAGCATATTTTTCTGTGCCTTGCATAAAGGCTATTTCCCACATGTTTTCGATTAGTTACTTTTTTTGCGAGGGATGCTAACTTGGGTATGCTCTCACTTTGTGCAAGTGCCGTTTGATTTCCTCCCCTGCTCCTTTTTTTGCACGGTCGGTTTGGGATTTTCCCCCGTTCCCATCAGCAGGGTGACGCCTGGCGGTGGGAGCGCAGGGACCGGGCTGCCTGTGCCAAGGTGTGCCGGGCGGTTCCAGCCCCGCCTAAGGAGACTTCGCAGTCCAGGGGGCTGAGAGCACATTCCTAGGGAACTCCTTGGCAAAGCACTTCTCAGAAGCACTGGTGTATGCTAATGTTATGGAAACTACATTTATAAAAGGTCGCTGAAGATGCTGAGAGATTGTAGCATCTGGATATCCTGTCTTAAGAACAGAATATACTATCTTAAGGATAGAATATCCTTAAGGTATCCTTAGACTTTTTGTAAAACACACAAGAGCTCAGTTCCTGCATATGCATTCTCAGAAGATGAGCTGAAAAGCCAGCCAAAGTGTGAACCTGGCTATTAAAGAAGTACCTGGTGAGCTGTTCTGCACAGATGCTTTTAGCTGTCTCTGGACAAGCAATCCCCTCTCTAGTCTGCATCCTGAGTACCAGTAGGTGCCTGTCTGTGAATAAAGCTGGAAAGCTGATTTTACGTGGGTGCTGACAAAGTGGAAATCGATTCAAATGCTAGTGAAATCTTCCCTTTCATGCCTACCCTAAGGCATGGCTCCCACGTCACTCAAAGTACCACTTATATTAGAATGGTTACTGGAGAGCAAGCTGCACGGCAGTCCTGCAAACCATTATGCCCAGATGATACCAGTGCATGCTCACAGGTTTGAACTGGTATTTATGATATGTGCTCTGTAAGAAGTCTGAGGCTGAAGGTAGGAAACACCCCAGGAATCAGGAGTTGATTCAAAATGGGAAAATTTCTCTTCGCACATGCAGAGTGGGCATGATGTCACCAACAAGAATGCAAAGTTGGGCAGGTTTGGCTAGCTCCAGAGGGTTAGAATAGTGTCAGTATGCTTCAATTGATGTACGAGCTGGGGGAGAAAGAATAATACTTTTGTGGTTGCTGAAGTGTGTCAGGGTTTTTTCCAGAGAACAAAAATACTCTGGTGACACTGTCTTAGCCTGTCGGTGTTTTATTCCTTCTATATTCTGATCAAAGTCTGTGTGTGATGTTGACCAAAAACATGAGGGAATGCTTGATTACATTTTCTGGAGGAAAGAAATATTGCATAATTGACAAGATTTCCAGACTGTTCTTTAATCTTTATAACAGATTCATCAGAGTTTTTACATGGGGACTCTGTGGTCTGGACAATTTGCTTCTGCAACTGCTCTTTAGACTAGGAGTTCTGAGAACAGCTTGCCAAATGGCTGGAAAAGTGGTGCAGTGTTCCAGTAACACACAGACCTACATATAATCACACTCACAGTCTTGCCCAGAACTTGTTGAGTAAGCTAAGTGTAACTATGAGTGTCAGCAGAATGACTACAGCATGCCCTTGGGTGACTCAGAAATGGTGCTACAGAGGGGGAGCTGGTGTGGAAAGATTGAAACCATTCCCTGTAATTTAACCAAGTGCAGATGAGCCAGGTTCAGCCAGGTTAAAATGTTTAAGTGGTGACTGAGTTTCCAGGATGGCACTTGAAGGGTTCACTGGAGGCTTACCCAGGTGGTAAAGGGCTCACAGCTCATGCTCCCTGGGGAGAGACGTGGGGAAACTGGGCTTGCTTTGTCTGGTGAAGAACAGACTGAGGGATGACATAGTAGCAACCCTCCATACTTGAAGGGCAGGTACAAAGGTGAGCGAGCCCAACTCTTGTTCCAGTGAGTGTAAAAACAGGGATCACAAGTGGCAGTTTGAAGGTTCACATTGGGTACTAGGGAAATACTCTTCACTGAGAAGATAGTGAAAATCTTCAGTGTCCATTGCTTCTTGTCTTTCCTTTGAACTCCACTGGGAAGAGTGTGGCTCCATATTCTTTACTGTCTTCCTCCCTCAGGTGTTCATAGGTAATATTAAGAGCTTCCATGAGTCTTCTGATCTCCAGGCTGAATAGTTCCAACTCTCAACCTGTCATTGTAAGAGAAGTGCCTCAGTCCTTTAATCCTCTTCATGATGACCTGCACAGAAGCAATTTCAGTACATCTTGTCTTGCTTGTACTGAGGAGTCCAGAAGTGAACACAGGAATGGAGATGAGTCTCAGAGGGGCTGAGGGAAGGGGAAGGAGGACCTGCCTTGACCAGCTGGCAGTGCTCTTCCTATTGCAGCTTAGGATCTGATCTGGTGTTGACAGGGGTTTTCCTTTGAGTGGGACAATGCACACAAAATTTACCTGCATTACTGTTTTTGCCCATGGAAATATGCGTGCTGACACCAAGAGGACTCTCCCTCAGAATCCCCAAATTCAGCAGTCTGTGAAAAGGAACATAAAAATGTAGGTACTACAAAGAACCATGCATGAATTTGGAAAATTATGAAAGAATTTGAAAATTAATTTTGAAATGCTATCAAATCTAACCTGATTTTGAAATTACAGCCTAAGAAACTGCAGTGTTGACTCCTAAATAGGAGTTGGGAATGGAAGTGTCAAGTGCCCTGTGTTCATGTTGTGAGTAGGAGTTGCAGATGCAGCTGGTAGAGAATGCTTGTCCCTTGTGGACTAAGGCCATTTGAGAACAGACATCAGACAACATATTTGGTTTACTGTCATTTAATAAGCTTCTTTATCCAAGGGAATATGTCAGAGAGAGATCAGATAAGCATACAACTGCTGTATTCCCTGCTGAATGAGTATGTAGTAAAGGACCAGCTGTTCTTAGTGAGTAACATTGTTGAAGTGAAAAAAATTTCTTACTTGGCCTGGATTTATCACACAAATCCTGATTCAAAGAAGTGGCACTCAAGCTACTTGCAATAGTTGAATTCCTCTGGAGGATTTAAGTCATTGGTGCCAAGTAACGGGAAGCTGAGGAAAACAACTACAGTAAAAAAAACAGAGGCTCAAGATTGTTTGAGAGGGCTGTTCAATCTTTTCCAACATGTGTAAGAAACAAAATTATGTACTACTTCTCTTGAATTATGAGAAATCAACAAAGCCACATGACACTCAAATAATTTTTTTAACTGATACTGTTAGACGTTGTTGAAAGTACAAGTAAAAACCACATGACCACCACAGTTAAAGTTCAGTGAAATGAGTTGAAAAATAACTCAAAGTAGAGGAGAATAGCAGTATTTTATTTTCTTATTCACTGTAAAAAATTGCATTCTGTATTTCAAGTATATAATTTATAGACAAATACAGAAAGCACTTGCATTCTTAATTTTTTTAACTAACACCTTTCACAACATTCCTTTCTGATAGTGCATGTTGTTTCTTGGAAGCAGCACAGAAGAATTTGTTTTATGTTTAAGAAAAAAAAAATTGATTGAATCAGGCAGTGATATTCTTTGCGTATAATCACATACTCTTAAAGAAATGCTTGCCCTTCCCAGTGTGTTTGTTACTTTTGCTTACATGACATCTAAAATTGTACTGTTATCCTTTGAGGCAGCTGTGGTACTTCTCTCTGGAGCCTTGTTGATTTCAGGATTTTACCACACACATGCCACTGGAGTATAGATTTGGCTGCCTGCAAATATTTATAATAATGAAACCAGTGATAATGAAAATACCAGTAATTTATATACAGATTAACAATAACAACAACAAAGCCACAACAACCCTGACACACTTCAAGGTTGTAAAATGTAGAGAATACAAGGAAGGGAATAGACTCAGAAGGAAAGTGTTACTGAACAAAGACAGAATATTATTTGTGTAGGTTTTTTTTAGCAGGAAACCTTTTTGCCTAGATCTGATTATGTAATGGCAAACAGCAGTGATATATTTTCTGCTGTGGTATATAGGGGTATTCATTACCTCTAATTGTTAAAAAATACAAGATTTTATTATAAAAGATAAGTATTTCTACAAGAATCCATTGAAATTAAAATGCTTTGAAACATGTCTTGTGAAAAAGTGTGGTCTATTGCTCGTGGCTGTGGTTCTTTGATGGATTTTGTGGTTGTTGTTGTTTAACCCAAACTAGCAACCAAGCTCCAGGCAGCAGCCTCCTCACTCTCCCCTCAATGGAATGGGGAAATGAATTGGGAAGATAAAAGCAAGAAAACTCATGGGCTGAGATAAAGATATTTTGATCAGTAAGAAAAAAGCTATGTTCACAAGCAAAGCATGCTGGTGCTGTGGGCCGGCTGGTGCTCAGCCATCTCCAGGAAAGCAGGGCTCCATCAAATGCAGCAGTGTCTTGAGAAGACAAACATCATCACTCCTAACATCCCCCTTTCCATTTCCCCCCCAGCTTGATATGCTGAGCATGATGCCATATGGTCTGGGGTATTCTTTGGGTCATTTGCGGTCAGCTGTCCTCGATGTGCCGCCTCCCAGCTTCCTGTGCATCCTCAGACCACTCATAGATGGGGTGAAGAACAGAAAAGGCTTTGACTCTGTGCAAGCCCTGCTCAGCAATAACAAAAACACCTCTCTATTATCAGCACTGACCGCAGTGCAAATCCAAAACACAGCCCCATGCCAGCCATTGTGAAGAAAATGAACTCTACCCCAGGCAAAACAGCACAGTGGCTTAGGAATGGCATTCTAATGTCATTGTACTTCCCATGAGGAGTTACAAAGGCATGTGATGACACAAAATTGTCAAAATGTTGTAGCATCCCTCCCGCAACCATTTTCTTTCCCAGGACGTCTACCTCAGAAATTTATCAGAAAGTCTTGTTCCAATACCGTATTACAGTTTGTAAGGAATTTTTGGCTCTACACCTACTGCAACAACATGCAGAATTTTTTCCTATTACCTTAGTGCCTACAAACTGCAGTCCTTGTTGTCAGATGCGGTGCAGACACAAATGATGGGCGCTGGCAACTTCTCTGCAGGCCATGACATAGGTTTCACATGAGAAACAGTTGGAGGCAGGTGATGCAAGCACGTGGGGAGGAAGCTGAAATGAACATGGTTTTAGGAATGCAATGAGAGGGTGATGGTTTGGATGTCAGGCTGTGGTGATAACTGTCCAGTGTGATGATAGCAGTCTCAACTGCTGGATGCCATTGTAATAGCAACAGCTTCCTCATTTTAAAGAGGGGTTTGAAAGAAGGCAAGGAATTGGCTTTGTCAGAATTTACATGTGATTTCTCGGTTACTAAGATGCCTTTGTGAAGTGAGCAGGTGGGAGAAATTCTTAAGGATAAGAGTGTTTAGGGTACTGAGGTACTTAAAAAGACCCTAAGTTTGTCAGATGTCGTTAGAAATTTGATACAATCTAAACAACTGTGAAACAGAACCTGCTGATGCATTTGAAATGACTTAAATATTTTAATCAATTAATACCATAATTAATTCAAATAAAGCAAAGTTGTCTGCCATCCAATTTTGGGAAAATATGTTTTATGTAGAACTATTGCATTAATACATTTTTTATGGTTGACTGGTAAGGGAATTGTTACTCACATGCAAAGACTGACAACACAATTACACATATGTCTTCAATATGGAAGTAATTGTGCTAATTAGAGCTTGTTAGGTTGGATATTTTGCTAGATTTGGAATTAATTTTCAACAATTCTGCTGCTAATATTGATATATCAATTGTAAGTTCTTAGAGCAAGAGTATTTTTAAATCCGAACAATTTTCTTATTTACAAAGGAAAAGACCTTTTGTCCAAAACTTAGTACTGGAGTTCTAGTTTAGGATTCTGACTGTTCCAGAATACTGTCTGTGGTCAAATTTAAAATGTTTTTGCCATCCAGAAGCACTATTCTATGTCACTAACTTCATGCGACAAACAACACTAGATAGCTGAAGCTAATTGTCAGAAATAATCCACGAGATTATATCTAAAATGAAATATTTTTTTGGACTTACTCCCACTGCCTGGGGCACTGGTCTACTTTAGAAGCAGAGCAGGGATTCAAAAAATAACTAGAGCAGGAAATGAGGCAGGGCTGGAAGAGACAGGGAACTCAAGCAGAGCAAGAACAGCAGGCTCTAGCATGCAGCAGGTTCCAGAGAAAAGCTGTAAGCTTCCATCTAACAACCATCCTGTCACAAATGAGCTTTGCAGGAGATGCAAAAACTGGGTGGAGTGGTAGATGTACCAGGTGGTTGTGCTATCATTCAGATTTGCTTCAGCAGGCTGGAGAAATGGGCCAATGTGAAGTTCAGCTAAATCCCACACCTGGGAAGAAATAAACCTGTACACCAGAATGGGCTGGTGGCTGACCAGATGGAAAGAATCTTGGCAGAAAAGGCCTTGGTGGTCTTGGGGAGACACCAAATAAACATGAGCACCCTTGCAACAATGAGGGCCATCAATCTCCTGGGCAGCAGGAAGCAGAGGATTGCCAGAGAGTTGAGGAAGAAGTTCTCCTTCTCCTCCTCTGTCAGTCCACATCTAGAATGCTGTGTACAGTTCTGTCTCTCCATCCTTGAATGAGTCCAGCAAGGGCTGACACAGATAATTTGAGGATTGGAGCATCTGACATAAGCAAAGATGGGCTGCATAGCATGGAGGAGTGAAGGTGTGGGGATATTTAATCTATGTAAATACCAGGGAGTAAAGAACAGGCAGACATTTCTCAATGACAGAACTAGAGGCAAATTGGATACAAATTGAAACACAGGAAATTCCATGTAAACTTTAAAGAAATATTCCTGATGGGCTAGGGTTGAGATTGCATTGATTGTGAAAAGACTGACGTGAAACTCCACCCTAATGACTGTGGATGGTTTCAGGAACTGGACTTGAGATTGCGCTAATTTGAATATAGAGGTTGAGTGATGACACAAGAACTTGATGAGAACTTCAAATCCGTATCAGAAATCTCCTTTAGGGTAATTTTTTTTTGCTTGGTTATTGCCTGTACTTGAATTCTAGAGTATAAGTGTACTTTTCTGCTATTTTCCTATTTAATTTGGCACACTTGTTTGGCTAGAGTTGTTTACCTAAGATGACTTACCATTATTGGTCCTCTGAAAATTCTGTCTCTGCCAATTCGAATCAAGATCTCAATGAAAATGGAGTCAGGGAAAGTATGGTGAAAGAAAAGATAGACAAGGACCTGGATTTAATCATTGCAGGCTGACAATTTAAGCTTGGCAATCACTTCACAGAGATGAGAGTCGAGCCAGAAGCTCTTTAAACTACTTAGTCGAAAAATTGCATGTATCTTGTCTCTTATCTAGTTTCAAAAATAATATTAGAAGATGAAACAGTGTAGTGAAACCCAGTCTGAGCATTCATAAAGAGCAGCAAAGGCAAGGAAACAAGATTTTCTTAAAATGATTTATTATTCTATTTCTCTGATTGTCAATATGGATCTGTAACAGCCCTGGTTTTGGCATAAACTACAACATGGTATTTTTTTTCCTTCCTAATCTGCATCAGCTGATAACATTGTACTGACTTAGTCAAATGGTTCATGCAAAAAAATAGAGACTTCAAAGACAGGAACTATGGTCCTAAATATTAAGGTGATCTACAAGGGGTTGAGCGTTGCTATTTATCCTTTACTCTCACTTAAAAAAATCCCCTATGATTACAAGCACTTCTTTCTTACTGCCTAAAATAACTATCAGGAGCTTTGTGAATTCCATTCTGCAGGGCATTTGTCTAACTTATAGGTGCTGTGGTGCTTTGCACACCTAAGAAACTGAAGTAGGCTGATATGCTTAAGGATGCCTTAGTGTCTTTGAGGAACTTGCCTAATGACCACTGTAGTTGTATTTAATGAATGTTCATTAATAAACTGGTGTGGTAAACTATAAACCTTTTGTCTTTGTCTCTAAGAAGATACTCCTTTTGATTGACTAATGACTAAACCATTCCCAATTCTACCAACTCCCACTTGTAAATTTAGAGCTTTCAGCCAAACAAAAATCATCCTGATATACAGTACCAAAATATAACTTAGAAGGGGAAGTTAAATCAAGTATTCTGAATAGACGTGATTTACTATCCTTTGTGTTTTGTAGTCTAGTGTTACCCAATTTTGGGCTCACAAATGTTATTTTATTATGTTGACACAAATTGAAAATCCTGATTTTCATTACTTATCCTGCCTGTCTTGTTTGAAAGTAACTCAAATAATGTGTTTCTATATTACCTAAAAGTCAGTGATATAAAAATAGTTGAAAGAGCTTAGTAAATCTCAATAATGGTGCTGGTAAAGTTATAAAAATAAATTATAGCATTTTTTCCAATTTTGGTTATATTTGTACCAAGTTCTGTCCTGTTATTACTGCTTTGGTGCTGAAGAAAAAACCTAAAATTCTGCCTTAGTATGTTTTTTGCACAGTTAATTTGTATAAAGCATACATAGTTATTTGTAACCCTAGGAAAAAAATGACAGGTCAGGGTTTTTGTAATGCCTTTTAAAGGAAGAAAGGTGTAACACATTTAACAGATCAATAGAGCAAAGTAAAATGGTGATGAAATAAGTTCTTCTGGTAGTACATTAATTTCAAATGCAAGTTCACACAGAACATTCAGATGTGGCAAGAATTTTCATAAATGAGTAAATACTGTGTCAGTGCTAGCTGTATATACATACCCTTGTAATTAAGAAAAGGGCTAGAAATTATATAACAGAATAAGAAATGCTCTTTTCCCATTCAAGTCTTTCTTCCTGCTCTAAAATGTAGTTATATTGTAAAGTCAGAGGTACTAAATGAAACATTGAAGCTGTTTGGTGTAGAGTCCTACCTGTGGATTGGTATAAACAGGACTGTGTTGGAGGTGAGAAACAAGCTGGCTTGTATTTAAAATTGCATCAATAATTTGAAAATGGTTGTTGGTGGTGCCTAATTCTACTGTGGAGGAGTTGATTCAGCATCACCTCTGCCTGACACTAGTGTTGTGTTATTGTTGGTGGAATCGTTCCTTCTTTAGCATCGCAAAAGAACATGGCTTAACCCTATAGAATGTCCTCTGTGGAAATTCATCAGTAAATTATGGGACAATTTAATTTATGTGTTAGAATATTCCATACTGAAAGAGGTTGTGGTCCTTTAAATACTGCATAAAAATACTCTTAACTTTGCTTTTACCCTTGAAAAGCAGCACTTTTATTGAGTAATACACAGGAGCAAAGTTAATCCAGATGCTAGCAAGCCCCTTTTCTGCTAGAAAGGCTTTTGAGCTCTGATGGTGTGGGAAATGACAAAACTCTCTCATTAAATAGCTTCTCCCCTTACTACCATGCTGACCATCTCTACTTTCGTTCACAAATTCATCTAGCTATCTTTCTGAAGCACATAAAGTTGTATTTTGGCTCAAGGGAAGAAACAATGGCTTCCAGTATATTCTCTCTCCTCATTCCAGCTGCTGACTTTTCCACATGGCCAGCTGTGTCCCAATGACAACTTTCCCTCTTCAGAAAAGCATACTTTGGAAATTGTATGACATTACTAATTTCTGGAAAACAACTTCTACTCTACCTGCTTCATTCTTGGCCATGTTCTGTGGCCTAAAGAGTAAAACTTCAGTATCAGTGTGGGATATTTTGTTTATTTGTTTGTTTAGTTGGTTTTTTGGGGTTTTTTGTTGTTGTTGAAGACCAAAAATGAACTGAAGATGTAATTTCCATTGTCCTATTTCAAATATTTTGTTTTATCTGGGAGAAGCAGGAAACTTGGATGTGGGTGACTTCATTTTGAGGAAAAAACTGCATGAAGTCCTGTAATATGTCAAAGAAAAGCTCTGGTGAGGAGAAATAAACAAATACTCAATGCTGGATCTTGTTCGGTTCTCTGAAAAGTTCTTTTTTGTTCTCCCCAGTACTACTATTACTAAATTAGCTACAGTGCCAGAACATGCTTACATCCTGGTACAGCCCTATGAAGTTCCAGCTTGCAGCAGCCAAGCTTTCTGCTAGCGATTTAAACTAGCCCACAGTTTTTGTAGGGGTGGAACCCTGACCAAAAGGTCATTGAGGTCGGAGGCAGATATTTTGCCACTGACTTCGACAGACTTTGTATCCGGTGATTTGTAAGAAGCTCTTACACCAGAAGCTCCAAAATGCAGGTTGGTGTCAGACTCTGCTGCTTTCCTCTGAAGCTGAACACTAGACAAGAAGGCAGCTGTGATTTCCATGGTGGGCGTGCACAGTGCCTTGCTGACACTCAACAGAGGCACCTGGGGTACAAGGCTGGGTATTTTTTTGGCTTCCTGAGTATTTCTCAGTTTATGTATTGCTGCAATATCTCACGGATGCTGTGCACTAAGAAAAGGAACATATAAAGTTACCATAACTCAGTTGGTGTTCAATAACTTGTTAAGCTGCTGTCAAATTGTAACAAGGCGTGAAGTCTGAGCGTGAATACAACTACCACTTGAAGGAACAAATGGGAATTAAAATGTTATATCAATTATGGTTTTTATAGCAGGAGTAAATCTGTTTTAATTACTGAAATGGGTTAAGCCATGTCCAACAAGAATAAAAGCGCAATGAAAGCGTCTATTTCCGAAACTAACAGGACTACCTTCCTGAAGTAATAAACATTTAGAATTAAGCAATGAAATCTCTGTAATTAAATACTTCATAAGGGAGGCATAAACTTATGGTCAAAGAGACAGAAAGGTGAGATAAGAAATAAAGCAAATTAATATTTTCACTGAGGTGATTTAATTCTGTTTTTCAGTTGTTGATTTTTTCTACAATAGGTGTTTACTTCATAAATCCACTATGAACAGAAGTTCACCAAGTTATCAAGGGTGCTGAAAAGGAAGGTGCCAGCATGTGAGCCAGCATATGCTGCTCATCAAAGCTTTTGACAAATCCCAGAGCATAAAAAAGATATTTAATGCTGGAGGGTGATTTCAGGGTGATATCTTCCACGATGCTCATGTTTTATCAGGACAAGATGTACAGAAGTATAAACCCCAACACAACAAAGCTTCCCAGCTATTTCAGAGTATCTGTTTTCTCAGCTGAATGTCTGTCCCCTGAGCCAGGCACTGCCCATGGGTAGTGTCCTGAGGAAGCATTTTTAGAGGGGCTGTCGTGTGGTTGGTGGGAATGCAAGGCAGATTAGAGGAAAGCATCTGGAAGTAGGACTCTGATGACTTCCTTCTTGGCCACTTTCGACAGCTTATGGGATTCCTTTGGAAAAGATCATTGCTTTGTGTCTCTGTTTCCCCTCTTTAACATAAGGACCTTCTTCCTGATATCCATGAAAATACTTTGAAGTCACTTAGGGGAAATACTACAGCAGAAAAGGATAGTAGCAATTGCTGTACTTCCCAGTCATGGGATGTGCTAAACTGAAGTCTGAGACTTCACTAAGTCTGTAGCACCAAAGTACAAATGCTTCTGTTACTTATATATACTTTCCCTACAGGTTTATACACTTCTCTCCCTCATGTTCCTTATTCTTACCCAGCTGAATAGAGAAGGTGTATCAGGGGGCTCAGGGTGTTCTGGGTTCTTTCAGTTCATTCAGGCACTTTGTGGCAGCCAGACAGTGGCTGTGCTGCTTCCTGACTGAGTAACATTTTGTTAATGAAGGAAGAGAAGCCCTTAAAAAATGAGCAGGTGTACTCAATGTCCTAAAAACCATTTGGTCACAGCATGTGATAAATACTTGACTCTCTTTTGTGGAGGTAGAAATTAAAATAATACTCATCTCTCTTGCATGAACATTTTTAATGGTTTTTTAGAATGTAAAATGGTTTCACTTGGAAGCAGATTTTTGGGTTGCGTCTCCTGAGAATAGTGGATGACTTGGGTGGTGAGGAAAGGCTGTTAAGGATTAGGAATGTCTGATGGTCTGCCAGTATGTTAGAACAGCCTTGAAATTGTTTTAAGAGTTACCAGTCAGAGCTGGTCTCATAAGAACCATTCACTGCATGGAAATAATAGGGTAGATGGTGATAACCATTCATCCTCTTGGCCTTTCTTTGTGCTCTCTGCTGAGACTACAGGAAGTAAGTGTAGAAAGGTGACTGCCAGTTCCATCATTTTTGAGGCTCCATAATGCTGAAGATTACATTACAGGTTACAGGAATCAACAAATGTAATGATATTGTGCATTTTGTTTGGAATTATAAATACTTTCATCATGAATAAACCCTTTGCTCTATGTCTTTATGCAGTAAAGTCTTCTCCAGTTGCATTTTAAGTGTGGTTGCTGTTTAAACTTTACATTAGAACATTTGTAATAATAATCTATGAAATGTTATGTATGCCTTTCTACAACACCAAGCAGCCTTCATTGTGAAATAAGATTCTGCTGTACATTAACAATGTGAATTCTAATATTCTAATAATGATGAAAGAGTAGCTAAATATCAGAAGAAAACAAATACATAGTGGGAGCTATTGATCTATGGAGAGAAAACAAGTCAAGTAGACACTAGCTCTTAAGTCAGCATATCCAGAGACTTCATAAATTTGTGTTCAATGGAAGTACCTCAGGAGGGCTGTGAATCAACAGCAATGAACCTTTCTGTTACTGACTTCCGAACAAAATAAATTTCAGGGGTTTTTTTTTGTCTGACCTTTTCTTGTTCTTTGTGTTGTGATTGGTTTTGATTTTTTTTCTTTTTTTCTTTTTTTTTTTCTTTTTTCTTGGCTTAGACTTTGAAATACCAAGTCTGAAAAGTTGTATTATCTTGCACATTCTGATCTGGATATGCTTTTGGATGTACTAGATGTAATTTTTTTTCATTTGGAGGGTTTGTTTGTTTGTTTTGTTGCTGTTTGTGTACTGCTTTTTAAAAGTAAAAATGCAAAAATAATTGAAAAAAAGAAGAGCAATAAGAAAAAATTTGACCACAAGGTGGCATTGAAGACACACAAAATACACAATCCTACATTTGCATAGAAAGCAGTTTAAAAGAAAAATCTGCTTCTCCTAAGCTATAAGAATGTTATTGTTAAAAAAGTTTCCAGTTAGGTTGCATGTTAATGCACCCTGAAACTCCAAAAGAAGTTTGGCTTATTGAGGTAACTTTCTGCTTGATAAAAGTCTGTTATTGACTTGTGTGAACCGTGTGCAAGACAGGAAAAGAATGGCTTTGCCTTGGTGCTGTCTAATGCTCGGAGAATAGATGACAGAGGGCTGGGATGGCTCGGATTGAAATGGAAACACCCAAGGCACTGCCCATCCATCATTGCCAGTGCACAATCAACACAGCTAAAGAACCTTTCTTTTGCTCTTCCCATCCTGGCTCTGTTTGAGAGCTAGGGAGGAGCCAGCACTTGACCTCTTTGGCCCATGGTGAAATCTCTGCGCGCTGTGCTGCTGGCTGCAGCCCCCAAGGGGGTTTGGCTCACTGGTGTCTTTGGGGCACATCATCTGTGGCTGCTCCTCTGCCTGCCAAATGTTGATTCAGTTAAATAACACATATGACATTGCACTCTTTTGCCCCAGAAACTGATTTTGTCTTAAAAAATTATTTCCTTTATAATACTTATTAGTTATGACTGTAGCTAAATAATCCAGTTTTGCTC
Organism: Fringilla coelebs; assembly: GCF_963513975.1. Classification (NCBI taxonomy): domain Eukaryota; kingdom Metazoa; phylum Chordata; class Aves; order Passeriformes; family Fringillidae; genus Fringilla; species Fringilla coelebs. The sequence continues at coordinate 130,947,909 of NC_140028.1, forward strand.
TATAGAAAATAATAATTGAAGGGATAACTTCTTCCTCAAGTAGTATTACCCTGGGGCTTAGTTTCCTTTTATTTTCTTAAATTGTTCCTCACTTGCACAGAAACATAAAACTTGAAGAACACACACACACACTTATATTAATGTCATTGCTGAAACACTCAGATTTAGTTTCTGGGTTTAGCCCATTGGCAATGTCAAATTCCTGTAAATGTCTTTTGTTAGCTCTGTGTTTTTCCAATCCATTTTCTCCTGAACAGTAGTCAAATATATTATGGAAAGTAGGGGCAATGTATACAATGGAAGATGGCTTCATTTATTTGTATGTCTGCTTTTCACAACTTTTAATCCATTGAACACTTGATATATAAGATATCAAAAACTTGTCTTCAGAAAAAAAAATAGTTTTAAACAAGTTATGATGTCTTTAGCATATAAACAAAGAAGTAAACAAACAGTTGGAAATGTGAATTAAAAAACAAATATCCAAGGTTTAGCCTGATTTTTTTTGGTTAGGAATTAGAATGCAATGTGACCACCCTCTTTTTACAAAGCTCTAAGTGGTTCTCCCTGTGAAAAGAGGTTAAACAACGCTGTTAGCCAGTACCCTACTGAATGTGTGATCCAGCCAGCTTAAAAGCTGACAGCCTGTCCTCTGGGAAGCTGCATCACTGTGTGATAAATTTCTTTGCAAGGGAATTTTCATGCCATACAGCCCAGATTTACTTGGCATCACATGATGTTCATCAGATTCCACTGTTTTCTAAGCCTGAAATAAGCTGCAAGTTAAACCTACAAATGCTGCAGTGTTTTAAGATGCTATATTCTTAAAAGCCAATGGATATTTTGGCATAGGTTAATCCCATTAAAATTAGAAACAAATTAGCTTGACATTGAGGATGGGAAAATCAATCCTTACTTTATTGAGACCAATCCTTTATTTTCACACCAGGAGTTGGAAAATGCTTTTCCTGCCTTCCCAGGTTTTGGTATATGTATTTAAGAATTTTTTTTTCTTCTCAATGCAGTTCAAGACAACCAGGGGAAACTACTGACATGAAATACATTATATGTATTTACTTGAATCACAAATCTTTCTGAATAATAAATGTTCTGAATTTATTAAATGAGTTTCTGTCGTTTGGGTTTCTTGTTCTTCCAAGGACTCACAGCTGTTGATTTCTTAGATTAGCTCAGTTTGGAATGTTTGTGCAGTTTTGATGGCAATTGCAAATACTTAGTTAACTTGTCCTAATTAAATTCTTTGCAAACTGTTGATGAGCCCTGAACAGATGAAATTAAATCAAGGAGATAGAGACATCATAAACATATAGTTAAATACTTGCAGAGACCAACATATGGAAATTGTTATTTTTGTTAAGTTCATGCTGTGAGGCACTTTTTGAGCTGTATACTTTTTTTTTTAGGGTTTTGGTTTTGTGGTGGTTTTTTTTGTTCTTTGTGTGGTTGTCTGTTTGTTTAGTTTCGTTTTTGGTTTTTGGTTGTGTTTTTTAATTTTTTTTTTTTTCCTGGTATGTGGGTGTGTGCATGTTTGTTAATCAGTCAGAGTAAAGGTGCCATAAAAAAGTTTTAAGTGGCTACCTGAAAGTATTGGGGTGGCTTCTGAGAAACTCACAGCTGTTTTGTAGTCAGTAGAGCTGATTCCCCACTGGAATGGGTGCTGGAAATGCCTGAACGTGGCCTTACATGTGAGATGGCTGTAGCCTCTTGCATGAGCTCTGTGTGTATTATTGTGCTGCTCATTCTGTGCTCTGTGGCATAGAAAAAATTGCAGCACCGTTGATTTGCCTTCCCGAGATGGGATTCTCTATTGTGGATCTTCTGCTGTTGCAGAGTTCTCTTGTCAGATTTGGCTCTAAAGAAATTTATACTCCTCTCAATGGCATTCATTTCACTCTCTCCCCTGTACTGCTGTTATCACTGCTGCATGCACAGAGCGCTTAAGATTGAGGAAGGATGTGCTGCGTGCATGTCCAATTGGGGCTGGAAAGTCACCAAGGAATTGGTTCTCCCCATCAGGAGGAAACTCAGTGTTGAAATGAGCTCAGATTTCTTAGTGGAATTAAGGGAATGCCCCCATGTTCCTGACAGCGCCCGTGCGGCAAATGGAAAATACAGCTCTGTGCTGGGAACTACAAAAAAAAAAAAGAAAAGACAAAATACTGTACATTGGATGGGATACAAAACATCATATTCTGAAATTTGTCCTGAGTTTAAAAAATATATATTTAAAAACTTGTCCCCCTTGTGTGTTGCAATTAGTGGTGCAGAAACCGGCTGCCTTCTGGAAGACAGACTTCAGGGGATAAACTGTATTTCTTTTCCTCTATAGTTATAAAAGGAAAATAATTATTTGTAAACAACAAAAGAACCACCTTTTTCCCCAGCTGCCTAAAAAGTAGTGGGTGTAGTTTCTGGGTATTTTTGTCAGAAATCTTAAGCAGTCCTTCCTTCAGTTAAAATATTTAGCTGCCTTGATACTATTCCATATAAACTTGAAGTAACTCCAAAATTTAAAGCTTTTGGATGAGGTCACTGGTAATCTGAAATTCATCTCTTATATGGTAGATAAAAAAAAAAAAAAAGTCAATTGGAAAGAGATTTATGTGGATGAAACAGATAAATATTTCATATTTGAATGAAGAGGGAAGGACTTCCTTGTAGAGAAAAAAAAAGATTAAACCAGAAAAATTCATGTTGACAGTTTCAGAAAAGGAAGGCAATGTGTGATATTTTTAGGGTAGCTTCAAATACAATTTATATATATAAGCTGAAATGTCAAAAAGATGGTACTTGAATTTTAGTGAATTTCTTGGGAAGTGTGCACTCAAGTACACATTGTCCTTAATCATACACCTTAGGTACACCCCTTTTAATTCCAAATGTGAAAATTACAAATCTAAAGCATGGTTCTCCAAGTCCTACATGTTATGGAATATATAAGGTCCAATTAACATTGCAGTTCTACTGCACTTTATACTTGGAGTTCGGATACTGCTTCAGCTATGGCTTTCCTTAGAATACATAAAAGTTGTGCTGAGGACAAATTTTCCCTACTGCCACATCACAATATCAGCATCAGTAATGCCAAGAATCAGCGCTGGCTGCTGCTATTCTTAGCTGATAACATCCCTTTGGCCATCACGCCTGGATTTCCCTCTGTGAATGCTGCAGTGCTGAGACTTGACTAGATGCATGCCTGGATCTAGCCCTGATGAGGAGCTTGACTATGCTGTAAATTGTGCCTAGAACTGGGAACTTGAAAGGACAGGGGATTTGCAAAGTAAATGTAGCTTTTATGAGATAGCTGGAGCCCAGTCAGGGGGTGGCAACCCTTATCAGTGTCTGCTAAAGCTTCAAAGTGGGGCATAGAGATTCTCTGGGTAATGGTTGGCTTGAATAAATCTTTGAATAATAACCCCTGTTACTATCGTTGTCCTATTTTAATCTTTGTCTACAACTTTTGTTATACAAAGGACTGATGACTTTGCTTATCCTGTTGTGTACAAAACACGTCTCCTTTCAGGTTATCCTCCTTAGTTCATGCTGTTTATTTCCCTCTCAAGGTATGTAGTGAATGCTTTTTACTTTCCCCTGCAGACAGAAAAATATCTTCAATTAGATATTTATCTAAAGCAGTTATCGGCTTTAGCTGTGTTTGTTACATAATGGAATACCCATGCAGCAAACCCAAGCAGGCCTGCCCTGCAGCCCCATCTAATAACAGCAAGAGGTGCACATTAAACTCACAGTATGGTCACATTCATTTCACAGCAACTTTTATACATTGTCACAGGACAAAAATAAATTTAGCAGCCAGAAATGTTCTAACCAGGAAACAGCATATAAGAGGGATAAAGAGCGAACAATTTAGAGCTATCAATAAGAATATTTAATGATAGCAAGGTACTTTTTTTGCAGAGCTTATCTTAGCTGGACCCCTTCTTGCCAACAGGAGCATAAATTCTTTTTTTTTTTTAAATTTAATTCCAGTTTAAACAATTACTAAGCCCTTTTGTCTAACTTCTCATGTTCTTTCTTATACCCTTGGTACAGGACTTCACATTGAGAACCTAAAGCAGCCTTCACCTTTCTTCCTATTGAAAACATTTTGCTTCTTACGCCTTGGGAGATAAAAGTAAAGACCAGAATGAAAACATACAAGTGGGAAGTAATGTGTTCTTTTCAAATGCATTTTGCTTAAAATATACACTAAGCTGTTGTTAGTTGTTAGACTAATATAAACCAAGGTCTTTCTAATTTTCAGATGTTGTTTGATTGATTTGAAATCTGAATAATTGATATCTGAAATCTGCAAGGCTGTTGACATCTGCTGCTTTGAGACTGAAACTCGCTGAATACTACTAATTGTTCATTGAACTATGGAGCCTCTTATGCAATTAGGCCACGTTTTTTTGATGAGAAAATCAATTTTAAATTAAAGGACTGCACTAGGGAAAGGTGTAACTTAAAGGTTCTACCTAAAAGGAAATTGGAAAACTATACTAGAATTGTAGTGCTTTATCATGCGGCAGATCTGAAGAGCTATTATTCCTGCAATGCACCTTGGTACCTGATGATGAGCTTTTTGCAGAACATGGTAATTCACTTTCAGAAGTTTAGTTACATTATTTTGGAGTTGGTGTGATTGTTTTGCTGGTGATAAGACAGTGTTTGGAGACCACAGAGTATGCATGAATGACAGCAGAAGTATACACAGGACAACTGAACAGTGATGCTCCGGGAATCTTATTTGATGCACTCACATGTTATTTAACTGCAGAAGAATTTTTTTTTAGTGAAGTACCAATTCATTTTTTGCCAGGAGAGAAAATGCAATTGGTACAAAGAGCACCCTTTATGACATCCTGAGGCCACAATGTTTTCCCTCCTCTTAATTCTTATGCTGCCAAAGCAGGCAAGCAAGCTCAGACACAGAACTGCCAACTGGGCTACTCCACTTTGTCCCAACTAAAACAACTGGAGCTGACATTCTTTCACACCTCTTCTAGCTAATGCTGACTCTCCTTTTCACCCTTTGCTTTGCTTCTAGGTGGATGTGAGATGCCTCTGCTTCATATCAGGTGAAGGTGTGGAACTCACCTAAGTATTAGGTTTGTAAGCTCCTTAGTCAATCCTCCTATACTCTGTCTGAAGATGGCAAATGATCTTATTTTCAATTATTATCATAGCTTAATCTGGCTTGGCTTGACTGTGTTAACTCATGAGTTCACACTGATACATTAAGAGTCTTATATTTAGGCTGAGCTGCTTGAATCCTTGCCTGTAGTCATGGACAGATGGACTGGTGATGGACAGATGTATCAGTGTCCAATACTTATAGGATGATCCCCTCACAGTGTCAGAGATAGTGACCTTTCTGGGAATAGAATGTGTCTCACTCTCATGTAATCTACTTAATCTTCTGAGAAAAGAAAATATAGTGATGATGTGAAAAGGTTGAAATGCATCCTTTCAGTCAAAGCACTGGTTGGCTTAAGTCAGAAGTAGTTCTGTATGTATAAAAAACTTGAGTACTACATAGATACAGGCATATCTGTGCACATGCAAGTGCGAAGCATTTAGATTATGTGCCCTTTACATTTCCCAAGCATGGGAAGCAGTATGGGTTAAAAAAAGCTTTTTGTTCTACCTAAACTTAACAGAGAAAACACTCATCTCCTTGGCAGAAAAAAAGAGGCAATGTCTTAATTTGTCTCATTGACGGTGCTTTCAATTAATTATGCAAATTTCCTGACATGAAATGAAAATAAGAACGCCGGAAAGACTCTTCAGTTGAGTTCAGTTCATTTCAGTTCATTTCAGTTCAGTATCTTCTCCTTTAACTAGTCTGCCAAGGACTTTTTGTTAGGTATTGTTATAATACTGATTTTAGCATAGAATTCACACGGTATTATCTTTATAAATATTTGACGTACCTTTTTTATCTAAACCTGTTTTAAATGTAATTTCATGCACTACATCACATAAAAGGAGTGGCAAAGAGAGGCTAAAGGTATTGTCGTGTGAACTCGATATGCTTTCTTTGGTGGATATTTTCTTACAGACAGATTATTTCTGCACAATTTGGTTTGGTGAACTACACTGAATGTTGAGTCTTACAGTCAGAATTCAGCAAGTTGTTATGTGCCTGAAATGTAATAGTCTGGTTAGAGCAAATAAAAGAAATACCACCAAGGTTCTACCCTTATTGAGACATGGAAGGCAATGTACCAAATTCTTTTATAAATTCCATCACTGGGTCTGCCTTGTGTCTTTTTTGCTTTAATTTCCCCATATTTCTTTTTCAACAGTAAGTTTCTTTCATCTCTTCTTTGGTGCACAAAAAGGTAGGAGTGGGTTTATCTGAACAAAAGGGCTCTCTCACCCAAAAGTTCCTGTCTGCAATTTGTAACTTACTTGGGCCTTGAGCTGTGGTAACTCAAGTTTGCTGTAACAGACATAAATTATACTTTGTTGTGCTGCTCCAGCTGTGTGCTTAGGGAATTAATTTCAAGGTAATATTTACGTTTCTGTCTCACTGTTCTCTGTGGCTTCTAGAATGGGGGGCAGCTTTAATTTGCTCAGGAGGGGTTGGTAGGGAGGGATAGTGACTCAGTTTCTATTTGTGCTCTGCATTTCTTTCCTCCCTGAGGTAAAGTGATCAACAGCTTGGGTTACACAAGTCTCTGTAGAGAATCATTGACCCACTCTTCCATTTGTGAGTGTTGGTCTCAACCTTGTCAGGATGTAAACTGATAAAACTATTTGTGAAGCCCTTATCTGTGTGCTGAATCATTTTTCTTTGTTGTCTTTTGAACCTGGGCCCTCTGATGAAACCCATAGAAAAATGTGGTGACTCTGGTCTAGAGTCATCTCCAGGGCAGGCACAGGGAGCATGGCCTGTAAGGGGAGCGTTTCCAACATGTGCACGGAGAAGCAATGCAGGAAGATGAGGAGAGCCTGGTCTCCTGCTTAACTGAACCTGGGACCAAGCACAACAGGGTGCCTCAGGTTGGTGGCTGGCAAGTCTGGGGGCTGTTGTGAGTAAACACTAAAGTAGTTTGTGCAATTAATTTAATGTCAGAGAAACCTAGGCGTTCACTCAGAGAGTTTCAAGTCCAAGTGCGTTTTATTTCATGTGCTGTTATTCTATTTGTGAAGTGGATAACTTCCAGCAACTTGCTTATGTGTCTGCTCTTAGCAGTTATTGCCTTGATCAATTCAAACTTCTAGAATGGCAGTTCTGGTTGTTACTGCTCCTAATCCTGATTCAAGACTGCAAATATTTTTGCTCATTGCATTTTGCTATTTCAGAATACGCCCTGACCCCCAAGAATTGAAATTCTGAGGAAGCATATTGGGGACCACAAAAGCCTTAATCTTAGAGCTACATCTCCCTCAAAAACCTCACATAAATTCAGATGTATGTAGATTGCGATCCTTTAATATACAAAGTTGTACTTTCTGGTTTTCAAAACTGGTTCTGTAGAGGTACACTTTTATTAACTCATGCACTAGCTCAACACCTTGAATAAATCAGAAATGCCATCAGTCTAAATACAGACATATTTATATGCTAGAATGGATGGTCCCATTGCAAAAACATTCACAATGTGTTTGAAGAGGCGTGGCAGTGGTGATATTCAGAAAAGGATATGGAAAACATGAGGGAGGAAAGGCTGTACAGAAAATTGTGTAGCTGTGGACAAGTCCTGAAAAGGGGGTGCATGGGGCTGTCCTGAATGAATACTGGCTGAGCATGACTGAATACAAGATACAGGTAGACTCTGACTTATGAATAAGTAGAATTTCTATAAATAGTTCAGTTTAGGGTCCAGGGAAGACTACTGTGTAGGAAGGTTACAAGGTGGGAAGGATGGGAATCAGGCCCAACTTCTGAGTACTTTGTTAGAGAGTAGGACATCTGTATTTCTGAAGTGTCATGAATGTTCCATGGAACAACAGAAACACACCAAAAGTCATGAGATTAGTCAAATTGTTGGATAATTTCTACTTTTCATGATGTGCAACATTGAAAGGCTAGTAAAGCCACTAAAGTGTTAAAACATTTGTCTTGTGCCTTCTGTAGAAGAAAGAATATGTTAAAATTGCAACATAAAGGTCTTCTTAAACTGGAAATGGAGTGAGAAAAGAGGGAGTCATGATTCCAGGAAGTGCTTTGAATATCAAAGGCAACCCTGAATATTTCATTTGCTTTGAAAGGACACTGATAAAGCTTTGAATGTTTCATTTGCATTAAAAAGGGACAAGAATACACAGCTAAGAGAAATCATCCAGGATTGGAGGAAATCAGCCAGCAGATGGAGTAATTTGATGAATTCTACATCCTTACCTTCTGCAACAAAAATTTTTGTGTGACTATTATTTCTTGAGCTCCTAAGAAGAAACCATTTAGCTGTTAAAATTTAGATGTGCATTATTAAGGGTTTTACAATTTGCAATCCAGTTTAAAAGTTTCTAATTAATTGTGCAAACTTTATCTTCAGACACTAGCATTTATTGTGATTTAAGCTTTCATACTCACATAGTACTATAGGGGAAGTTTGGGTGAAGCTGAGAAATTGGGGATTTATAATCTCTTTAAATGCAAATTTATATGAAACAACTGCCTTGGGACAATCTGCACACAAAATAATGTTTTTAAGGAACATGGGTGCTTTTCTGGTAAGCCAGGAGCTGGTCTGCAGCCTATTAAATGCAGAAATTGGTCCAGCAAACAACCATCCTGAAGGCAGCAGACCGTGGAAATATCGTAGCATGAAGTGTGTGGAATGAAGCAAGTTCCTGCAAGAGTTTTTCATCTGGTCTGCTTGACCTTAGGATCAATTGGATTGGAGCAGGATCAAACTGCAGTAGCTAACCTGACTCTAATCCTCAAATAAGATTGTTTGAGGGTTTGGCCTGAAACCATGCCTTAGTCAGAGAGTTCAGTTTGACAGCAGCTTTCAACATTTATTTTGTAGCTCCACCCTTCCCTTTCCCCAAGCCTTTAATGTTGTCTCTTTGCAATGACAGAACACAAACTTTGTGAAATGTTCATTTGTGGAGGTCCTCAGGGATTCCAAAAATCTGGCATTACTCTGCTCTGTAGCTAGGCATAGAATTTGTGAATCTCATTTTGCCAATGTGGCCTTTTTTAAAAAGAAAAATGTTTAAATTAAATTAAGGAAGAGTGATAGTGATGAAAACCCTAGTGGTGAGTGGGTGCTAATGCAAACAGTCAACCTGCTGGGTAGAATTAGCCATTTTACCTCCCAGTTCTCCTCAAAGACATTTTGGCAAGCAAAACCAGAATTTACAACAGTGTTGTAACAATTAATGAAGTTGAAGAACCTTCATTACAGAAGTTTGGAAGGTACCAGTGAATGGCATGAATTACTGCTCAATTTATTTGACATATTATGACACAAAGGTTCTTGCCACGGCCCTTGGCTTGTAAACTGAAAAAAACCCCAAACCTCTTATTATTCTAATTAGACACATAAATCAGGTCAAATTTATTCTGCTTTGGCAAGAGATGGACAGTTTATAAATACAATTGTAATTGTGCTTTGTAGCAATTTGAAGGAATGCTTTGTAGCATTTCTGCTGGGCACTAAATAAGATGGCATTGGTTGGGATTTTTTCCTAACCCTTGAAGGGTTAGTGCCCCTTTTAAGAATCAGATTAAATTGTTTTATATTATCTCCTCATTAGAGCAAATAATAGGTAATTAGATTTCAGAATCTTTTTCATTAAAGAGGGAAAGTCTTTGCTACTGTTCTGTATTCTGTTGTTTTCTGTAAGTTATATCGTGCATGCAACAAATTAAAAAGTTTTTTGCAGATAATGTCTGGTTCTAAAACACATAAAGACTTGCTTTCAAATTATGAGAATGCATGAAGAACTGTGTACCTAATATGTGTGCAAATGTTGCAGAAAATTCTTTGCTATAGGATAGATGAAATACAATTTTCAGGTTTAGCAAATGACATTGAACTATCTAGGATATTAATTCTAGGAAGTGAAAATAGCTGAATGTGCTGGCTTGGGCTGGGGTAGAATTATTTTTCTCCACAGTAGCTGGTGTGGGATTCCATTTTGGATTTGTGGTAGGAACAGGGCTGGTAATACATAGATTTTTTTGCTGTTAATGAGGAGTGCTTTCACAGTGTCCCCCACCCTACCTTTGGGTAGGTTTGGGGTGCACAAGGAACTGGGGGAGCACACAACAGGACAATTGGCCCCAATGACCCAGTGGACATCCCAGACCATATTGTGTCATCCTTAGCATAGAAATTTGGGGGAAGAGAAGGAAGGAGGGATCTGTGCACTTTTAACATCTAAAATTCCAACATTCAGCAATAACTGAAGTATCTCTGCAATAGAAACCCTGTTTTTAGCACAAATCTAAAATGCAGCTCCATGATAGCTACTGTGAAGAAAATTAACTTCACCCCAGCAAAACCAGCCACACAAAATCAATGCCATTATTGTACTAAGCACTGAGAATTGGTTAAATGAAGGTATTTCATTTCACACCCTCTGAGAAAAGAAAGATGGAAATTATTATTTCTACCAAGATTAAGTAAGCCTTAGGGAGATTCCCACCTCTATAGTAATTGCTGAAAATGGGGGTACTCCTAAAAATGAGAACTACCTTGTTACCCTTACCCTGACACTATTTGGCTGCTAAATACCACTATTGCTGTAGTGGTACCATATTTGTAATAAAACAGGCCATACAATGTCTACTTTCTATCACAAATGAAAAGCCATTGTGCTCTAGTTCCATTATTTTGGTTCTGGACATTGAATTTTAGTTAATCTGCAGTGTTCTTTGTATATTGGATACTCATTCAGATAAAGGCCAGGTTAGAAGATCAACATCAATTTAGGCTTCATCCCATGTTGAGAAAGTTTCAAGCTAAAAATGGAAGAGAAAGGTTCAGAAAAGACTGCCTGCCTCACATATACACTTCCAAAAATATCTCTGTTGGTAACTGAGGCCTGGATTCCACCTATCTTCAGCTGCCAAGAAGTCTAGCATGTTCTTAAATAAGGTGATATGTTTAGATATATCACATCAGAATGAAGTCCCAAAATATTTATGTCACTGAAATACCGGAATCCTCTTCCTGAAAGTGATAGTTTATACAGACTGCCAACCACGCAGTGTTAGTTTCCACTGACACACCAAAGTTCACACAAGCAAGTATTATAAAATTATAAAAATTACTTATATAGAAAGAATGTTATGTATTATAAAATGATATATATGTGGATTATGTATATGCACACATGTGCACATGCACCAGTAGAGAGAGAGAGAGAGGTAAAGTTATGAAATGTAACAAGAACTGGGAGGAAACACTTCACTCTCAGAACGAAAAAGAACAACATAGGAAATAAAAGGAGCATTCTTTGACTGATATATATATATATACACACACACATATACATAATTCAATTTTAACAGAAATAATCTTTTAATGCCTTGGCCATTTCAGGGGCCTTAATAAATAGAAGTTGAACCAACTGACTGATATTGAAGGTGTAGGAGAAGAAATATCAGGTAGGTTTTTGTTCAAGTCATGTCTTCCAAAGTTCAGGTCTGATACTGGTGTCATTCTAATACATTTAGTTGCCTTTAATTAATGGTGTCTCTATGCAGTGTAGGGCAGGCAGTTTACAAAAATTTTGGAGATTGTGAGATGTGAACAAGAATACTGAATGAAAAGCACTTGTTAAGGAATCTTAGTCTCCTTGAATCTGTTAAATGTATTTCCTAGTTAGAGACTTAGACACACAGCTGGAGTTAAATCCATATATTTATTTTCTGTATTATTTTCTCCTCTTCTTCATTTTGCATATTTTTCTCTCTGACTTTATTTGCCCTATTTTTGTGTGTTTATTTGCCCTCTGTTTGTTTCAGTGTGTGTCGTATTAATCAATGCAGAGGAACTACTGTGTTCTGTGTTCAATATACAGGCATCCAATCACTGAGAGAATGTTTTCATCTCTTCTCATATTTAGCATTTTTTTCCTTGTGTTGACACAATTTGTTTGGTCTGATTAAAAAAACAAAGATAAAAACAGAGGAAAGCTAGAAATGTTTAATACATAATTAAGGGGATGTGTTGACAAACTTTGACAGCCAGAAAAAGAAATACATAAAGAATTTTAAATTAAAATACAACCCCAGCAGGACATGCAGACAATGGTTTTTGAAGTATGCCACAGACACTTTATCTATTACACTTAAAAAAAATGGTTTGGTTAATACCCAAAGGATGATAAAATATATTTTTGGTTGGCAGATTCACAAAGTGCTCTGTTAATTGAATGGGAATTTAATCTTAATCCCACAAAGTTTGCAAGTTTAGGAGGAAATACTAAGAAAGTAGAGCACTGGCTGGTAAATTCTAACTGAGTCTAAGAATTAAAAATGTCTGAAGTATCAGAATTTTTAAAACATGAGTTTCCTGTTACTCCATGTGTGTAAATCTAATTCTCTTTCAAATGTAAATACTTCCTTTTTATATGTTAAAGACTTAATCAAGTTGTTCTTGTGGAGATAAAGTTCCTATTTGTGGACATAGTGACTCTTAGATAAGATGGGTGCAGTATGATCCCCAAGTTTACATGAAGTAGGCAGCAGCAATCCAAAGTCATTGTACCCTCATATCTTTAACCAGAATTTGATTTGAAATATATATTTTGAAGTCTGAATTTAACCATCTCCTCCATAGACAAAACCTGTCCTAATTTCCTAATTAAATGTGTTCATAACCACATTTATCCATTTATTCCAGTGTGCTTAATGCATTTTGTCCAAATTAATTATTCTTTTTGCTGGTGTTTATTCTTCTAATGTAGAGACCCATCTTTTTCACTCCTCACTTTCATTTTGCTAAGATAAACAGATAAGTATTCACTGTAGTACTTGTTTCTCTAGCCTCCAAATCATCTCAGCATCCTTCCAGGTTGAATTCGCATTTTTTGAAAAGAAAGATGTCCACCTAGATAAGTTCTCTGTGAGATTTGGTAATATAGGAGTCGTCTTCCATATTCCCACAGGAGTGCAGACTTCATTTGATATAACCTAGGATCCTGTCTGGGGTTTCCATGAAGGCATTGCAGCAGTAGGCAAGTTGTGTCTAAAACTAACCAACAGTTCAAGACCTCAGGGCTCTTTTCCATCCTCATTAGCATTTCCCTGCCAATGAACTCCCAGGTTATGGCAGAAATACTTGCTATATGCCATGACTGTGGGTCTTTGTACCTTTTCCTATATAAATTCTATTTGTTTCCCAGTACATCATTTCTTCCCATGTAAGTTTAGAGTCATCCAACCATGTAAATTTTAAAATTATTCTACTGTTATTCTCACCATGTTGTGGTCATTAATGGTGACTGTTTATTGTGAAACTCCAACTCCACTACAATGACAATGTTCTTTTCAGAACAACTGACTATTTCATTTCAGTTTTGCCTACCTTCAGCGTAGTCTTAATTTTAACAGATGATTTCTCATAGTGTGAACACAGGAAAAAAAATTCTTGAAGACAATTTTCTCCGTATCTTTTCAGCCTTAAAAATAAGTTATCTTATTGAAGAAGGCATCTGACAAATCTAATCTAATGATTTGCCATTAGTACATTCAAGCAGGATTTTATATCACATTTTATTTAGCTTCATTATTTTTTAGTAAAGATGTATAGGATGTCTCTGAGTTTGGACCTATAAAACACCTTGAGTTCTTTATGGTTGTCATTGCTGCTCATCTAGAGGATCATCTGGTCTTTGTCCCAGTGTGGTCCAGGAGATCATACAGCTTGGATCCTGTGCTCCTTGCTCTCTGGATTTTGTCCAAAATCAAGGTCACACTAACTCATTTTAGTATTCACTCCAAAACGACTTTATTTTTTCCATTACATTTATGACTAATATTTCATTGTCACAGATTTTAGAGGTTGAGGGGTTTTTTCCTCTTACAAGGAGTTAAACGAGGCCAGAAAAGAAATGATTGTGAGGCTCTCTTTCCTAGCTGGATACTAGTTTTTGTAGGGCTGCTATTCAAAAATTTACTTAATAGATTGTAGAAATGCAAGAAAAACCATGATAATGACTCTGAGAGCTTACTGAATTTTATTAGAACAGACTTTCAATAAAGTATTGTTATAAAAACATTTCCTCCTAATTTTTCAGTTAGCAACCTTCAGTCTCTTTCATGCCATCTGATGTCTGCTGAGATCTTTAGTTCCCAGTCCATTTCAGGTCTCTCTTCTCAATATATTTTCTTTTAAGCTTCTTTTCCCACTTCAAGAAATGTTTCTGTATCCCAGATTACTGTGTTATAGTAACTCCTACATGCTCTCAATTTTCCAAGGATACCATTGCTCTCTGTTTTTTGTCTTATTGGACTACTGGAAAAACAGAAATTCAGACCTCTCCAGAAATATGTGGATTTTGTTCCATTATAGATAATCTGTTCTTGGAGATGGGTGTTATAACAGACACTGCATGTGAAGCCCAAAATCAGACAACGTGACTCTTGTGGATAGACTTCAGCTGTGCATACCCCAGACACTTGCTGCATATTGTTTTGCTGTCTTGGTACATTTCTGGGAACAGAACTGGAATAACACCCACCCTGTTTTTCATGACCAATGAGACCTTCTCTTATTCAGATATGTGGAACACCGTGGGCACAGGGGTATTATTGGCCCTTAACAGAATTAGGCCCATGGCATTCACCTTTCCTGTGTGCCACACTTCTCTCTGAGAAATTACTTTAATAAGAGTGGGACAGCAACAAACAATTGCTCCAGTGGAACAACTGACAACAGTGTGGAAACTCTGATGCAGTGGATTTCTTTCGTCCCACAGTTAAAAATCTGCTTTTCATTATACTTTCCCTCCTGCAATGTAACATCCTGCCTCTGACATGTTCATAGATCAAAGGTATTTTCTCCCATGACTGGAGACATAATTTGCTCATGTACTGTTTAAAAACTGTCTGAACTCTGTTGTACCATGGTAGCCATGGTTAGTCTCTGTGCACTAAATCTGTGCTGTCCTCTCCTACATTTGAGTTCCAAGTCCTTAGCTAGCTCCTGTGTTTGACTCTGCAGCTTCAAAAGTCCCCATTGTGCTGGGAAAATAAAGAAATCTGCCTGCCATGGCAAGAAAAAGGTTGTTGAACAAATTTCTCTGGTGGCCATCTCAGGTATGCAGCCTTTAGAAATCAACAGAAGGAGCATTCAAGGTCTCATCCTTAATGCCATTGGAAATCCACTTCATAATACTGTCAAACACCTTGTAGTTCTTTGGTAGCAGGAGTTTTAAATGTTTCTAGCTGAGCAGGAATCAAACTTCTAATCCAAACTGTGGATAAATAGAAGATATGTTATATAAAATAATAAACTTGATGCCTTTATAAAGGCTTTCAATTTTTATGTGACAGATAGAAACTGTGATGATAGATGAAATTGAATCTTCAACCAGGTTCCAAAAATAAATGATGACTACACTTCTAATGATACTAAGTGATTAGAAAGACATAAACAAATGGTAAACAGGGAAACAAAAGGGGGAAAGTACTAAGGAAAGAAAGTTAGAGAAGAGAAAAATTCACAAAGTAGTTAATTATAAGTAGGATGCCAAAGGATGTCTGAAGAGAGGATGAGAGTTTAATAATGTTTGCATAAAACTAGGCTGCTTCTAAGGGCAATTAAAGAAAATAGAGGTCATAAAGGGAATGTTCACAGAGATATATGTAAATTTGAATCTTGTTGGTCAGAGAAAAGAGTAAAATAGTTTCTTTATATAAAGGAAAATTTGTATTTGGAAAAAAATTTCCAGTATCTTGGACTAAGTGGTCTGCAGGAACATGGACTGTAAGTAAAAAGAAATCTGTAGAGAACCTGTAGGCCAAATAAAACCGTAGCAAATGACAGCATAAAATTGTTTTAGCATTTTATATCCTTCAACTTCCATTTATGAAATTAATGCTAGAGAACAAGTTACAGTGTTTTTAAAAGGTAGAAGTTTATTACATTGGAATTGGTTGTGAAAATTTAAATTGGAACAATAAAGAAGATTCACAAATACATTCAGTTATGGCAGAAACAGAAGTTATGAAGCCTGGTGAGTGACAATCTAAAGTGCACTGTGATCTTACTGTGGATGTACTAAAATAGCATTGCTTCCTGAGAAATCAAGGTTTGGCACTCTGTGAGACTTTTAGAAACGAAGCACCCTTGGAATACTGAGCAAGCTATGATAGCTATGTAAGCACATGAGTAACACACACACAGAGTTCCACTTCTCTTCACATTCTGCCTGATGTCAAATAAACTTTGTTTGGTCTCTTGACAAATAGCTTGATTTCTGTACAGGGAGACACAAATAACTTGATTTCTGTTTCCTTTGCTTATGCTGCTTTGTGTGTGAAAAGATAGAAGGTGAAAGTTAAGTTGAGCACATGAATTGTGTGGCATGATCGTGAGATCACCAAGTTCTGTTCACTCATTAAATACTTTAGAAGAAGTGTCCTTGGATTGAAGTGTGCTCTTGCAAGATCAAAACAAATGCTGTTTTTCATCTTATCTTTTAAAATTAAATCCTCATAATTCAAGTGGGTTGAGATCCATCTTGTGCTACTCTGCTGCTAAAAGCATAAAGGTAAGTGGAGGTAATTCTAATGTCAATTCAAGGGGTTGCCTACGTCTCTTCAGCTTTCAGTTTCAAGCCAGCTCCCATTAGGATTCAATAAATAGACCCACATGCAGGGAGATGAGAGTTGTGACATCCAGTGCTTGCAAGCTGCAAAGTCAGATGCTGGAATGGAATTCAAGAGCCTCTTAAGGTCCTTAATTTGCTTCCATAGGAAATGAGGGCTATCACATCCCCTGGGTTTATAACACAGCACGTGTGGGAGCTGGAAACAGCTGGTAGAAAACACTAGAGAAAGATGAGATTTTCTTTTGTGTTAGGTCTCTCTCTGAAGCAGCTGTTCAGAAAGAGAAACTGTTTCCAAGGTTCACACACCTGAGCTGGATGGGTGGGTACAGAAAATTGGATCACTTTTTTCTTTAAAACAGATGCTGGATGTGCATTTATATTCCCACCATTCAGAAAATGCTCTAGCTTTTTTCAGCACATTTCAAAGTATCTCTGTAATACATAGCCATATTCATATTATGTCCTAGTTTTCTAATATTGGGGGAACTTTTATTTTAGATTAGAAGGATGAAGCAAGTAAATCTTCAGAGAAAGAAATGTATTTCCAGCTCTCCACAGTGTAACTAACACGGTATAATAATAGCCAATGAAGAATATAGCATCAAGAATATAGTAAGAATTGCCTAATTGCATATACAACAGGTGTAAATTAAATAAGTAGATAAATGAAGCCTGAAATAAACAACTCTATAGGGAAAAAAATTAATATAACAGATGATAGACATAGAGAAGAGTTGTTCACAGCCTGACCACAAGAAAACCTTCTGCAGGGAAAATGTGATTTACAGGTCTCTCCTAAGATAGGCAAAAAGATCTGGGCGTAGCTGCATCTCCAGCTTCAGAGGAATGCTTTGAAGTGCTGCTTGTAAAGTTGAAATGATATTGAACAGCTGCCTATCAAGGAGTGCTGAGCTTCATTAAATATTGCATATGGCAGTAAACTGAGTAGAAAATGAAAGGAAGAATCAGCACATTAACAGTTGGTTAAATGGGCTGGTTGTCTGCTAATGAATAATTTTAAATGATTAATCAAAGCAATAACATAAGAAAACAATCAAAAGTCAAAGAAAGGCTGTGAGAAGAAAGACAAGGTTTTCAGTGGCACAGTATTATAAAGGATATTGGAGTAAAGGACCCTGCAGGATCTGGGAGCCAATGGCAAAGGGGCACAAGTAGGTGGATGCAGAGCTCCAAAGACTGCATTCAGCAGATTTTTCACATAGGCACAGCTCAAAAGAATAAATAGGAGGTAAGGGCCTTTCATGGGGGAGTCTATTTTTGTAACTGCCCTCACAGAGTGCAAAAACCAGATCTGTGACCTCCTTCAATTTGTTTCCATACTTCTTTCATAGTGTGAATTTCTTTGGTGGCTCAGTTTCTTCTTTATGTGTTCATAATTATTCATTCCTTCCATTTTCCTTGTTATAGCACAAATATTTCTAAGAAGACAGAGTTTTAAGTGTAAAAGCTCTATGCCATATCTCTTCCAAGGAGCTCTGTATGTTCCAGCTGGTTTTAACATGACCAGTGAATATTTTTTGCAGCGTATATTATCGTCTCAATTCCCTTTTATCCACTTTATAGCCATTTTGATTTTAGTAAAGAGGGTCAGAATTTGAGAAATTGTGCAGTGTAAAATTTTATTGCTGAGTACTTCCACTTTAGCAGTTGTTTCTACACAGGCAGATTGTATTAAAGATTGAAACTGCAGCTTCACTGGACTTGGCATATTTAGGAAGAAGGT
Source organism: Fringilla coelebs (assembly GCF_963513975.1). Taxonomy (NCBI): domain Eukaryota; kingdom Metazoa; phylum Chordata; class Aves; order Passeriformes; family Fringillidae; genus Fringilla; species Fringilla coelebs. The sequence goes on from NC_140028.1 coordinate 130,966,423, forward strand.
AATACTTTCTGAATTCAGGTGTCTTTTTTATGTGTATTGAAAGCAGAAACTCATTTAGAGGCACATGTTGATAATCTTGAGAAATCCTCTATGCCTTTTGTTAATACTATCTGTAGTATTGAAAGGTAATTGTGGGGAGGCCTCCATTTAAGTGACCTTGAGCAGGTTGTCGGTCAATGTTTCATTCAAAGTGATAAAATAAGTAGGATCAAGTAAAATGTTCATTTTACAACTTGAAAATTATTTTGCCCAGCTCCTGAATCAATCTTGTGTTTTGCTTAAACATCCACAGTGGAAAGGGGGACACAATCCACATTAAGTAGTAAATTCTTTAGATGGTATCATTAGAATAACTGTTCATTTTATCTGGATGCTTCAAATAAATTGCTATATCTCTAAGTATGTGTTATTTAAATGCTGTTAACAATGTACATTAATTTAAGGAAGGGCTCATTCTACCATAAAAAGCTAAGACAGAATATTGGAAATGTCCGTGTTCCGTGGAAAAGCTGAGGATATATGCAAAATCAAAACTATGTATTGTCTCAGTGGGTCTCCCACAAAGACCACTTATCTGAACTTTAACATTACTCTCTATGAGAAGCCAATATCTTTTTCAAATCCTTTTAAGGTTTCATTTTTATTCACATGATCAAGTCTATAGATTAAATTACAGAGAGTGAACAATCTGCCATGAAAGGCCAACTGATTTCAGTACTTCATAGTTTCCTTTAGATAGAAACAGAAGAAAGCTTTGATTCTATCAGTCACTAGGGAACTCTATGAGATCAGGGCAGGTTGATGTTGCTCTAACTCACTCAGTAGTTCATACATGACACACGGGTGTCATGTATGTTGTATTTTATCTTACTAGGGAGATTGTCTCTGAACCTTTGGAAACAACTAAACAGTGGGGAGTGGTACCACCCATTATTACAAACTGAAAAAAATCCTGAAGTTTTTGCCTGTTGTAGTAGATTTGGTTTTATAGCCAGAGATGAACAAGACAGCAGTTGTACATCTGTTCTCTCAGGTTCCTCTCATAATTTATCTTCACATGTAATCCTAACTCTGCTTTTCCAAGTTCTTGCTCTCTACTGCAAATTTGTTACACGGCATTCAAGAAGGTAAGACCAAAGGACCTTGAGGCAAGACAACAAGAGGCACACAGCACCATTCCAAACACACAAGCTGCTGGCCTCATGGAAAACCCTTTGAAACTCCTATGGAGCAACATGCTGTACAGATCACCTTTTACCTTTACTTTTTGCATGTACCTCTAGGAAAATTTCTTCCCCATGAGCAGATAAGAGTCTGGGAAAAAAATGTAGAGAAAATCCGTAGAAATGTGTTACTTGACTCGTCCTCTCTTTATGCTGAAATGATTTGAACTGGCAGAAGAACTTTTTCTAAAAGTCTCTCTCCTAGGGTTAAAATTTATGCAATTCTGAATTTATCATGTCACCTATATACAATAATTCTTTTAATGTATTTAAGCAGGTTCTTCCATAGACTATACATAATATTAAACAAGGTAGCTGAAAAATTCAACTTGATATCCTTCTTCCCTTGTCTGATGGCACTCATCTCTCTATGCACTGTATGATATCCTGGCAAAATTTACAATGACCTAAAATAATGCAGACCATCTATTTTTTTCCTGTTTAAGATCCCAGTTCTGAGATTGCTCATGTTCTATTTTTGGAAGATTAGCAGGATAGCAGCCTGTTGTAATTTATTCAAAGAAGGAGAAAGGTCAATTTAATATTTTTTACATTATATTTTTTCTGGCTTTCAGAGGCAGAATTATAATCAATAGCAATATAACCAATTCTACATAATTTTCTTTTCAGCTCTAAGCAGTATGTACCAAAATCAGTAAATCATTATCTCTCTAGAAAAAAAATAGGAAAGGCTAAGAATGGATGGATTCAGAATATCTCTGAAGGCATTCTTTTCAAGAGGCTGAGTTTGCACAGCCACTGCATTTATTGGACCTGTGCTCTTCTAAAGAGTATGATTTTAAAACATACAGAGGTGATATTTTTCACTGAGCTTTGGCTCCCCATGGACTGTGCTATCCTTTTGATATGCTGTTAAATACAAAGGTGAAATGGGACTCAAATTCTTTGTCATGAGCTAAACCTTAGATCTCATCGGCAAAGTATACTGGGGGAAAATATATAAAGGTTTTGAGTGCTTCAAAACAACGGGAACCCACAAAATAAAATTAAGAGACCATTTTCTTGGCTGTGATCCACATCCCAGAACTGTTTGTATGATCACAATTTTTAAAAAAACCTATTATTGATTGACATATAGATAACGAATTTTAAAAAGATCTATTGAAGAATGCGAGGCATTCTTTAAAAAGCAAAATAATTAGCAGACTTTTATTTCTCAGCCAACATTTGGAACCTTGCAAACATGTGTCCTAGGATTAAAATATCAGCATCATTAAAAAAGAATCACATGGCATTTCTGTTAAATTCACTGCATCCCCCTTTTCTCTATTGTAACTCTGGTTAGATGATAGGTATGAATCATTTATCTCTAAAACAACTTTGAAAATTAGCTTTATTTTTGTAATATTTTGCTTCAGGAAGAAAATGCTGGCAACAATCTTATACACCATCTTTTAAGAATCTCTATATCAAAATCTTTATTGAACATTCCAAGTATCCATTTTTTCCCTGGAAGGTTTTCTCTGCAAATAGAGTGAAGTACAACGCTGAGATGACACATGTTTACATGGAGATAGAACTGAAAATGCCCAGTGGGTCCTCTCTAGTCACAGATACTGGTTTAGCAAAGCTGTACCTCCTAAAGTGTGCATAGTAATAGGAGATACTCCTGGGACCAAGCTTGCATTTGCCTTCACATTTTGTAATATAAAGGTCTGACTCAATTACCACTGTTAAGGGCAAGCTGTGTAGGGCTAGCAAGCAGTGGTTTTGCTAGTTAAGTGTTTTTTGTAGCATATATTTTTCTTTAACGGAAAAGATGGCAAGACAAGGCATTTCAGTGAACCTACCCATGTGATAAACTGCAGATTTTCTCCTCATCAGTTAGGTACCCAGTTTCCAACAAAATTTGATAGGTTTTTGGTGTCTCATTTCTTTAGAAAATCAGAGTTTTTAACACCATGGCTACAATATGGTGTTTGATACATGGAACATACTGGAGAAATTCTGTGGTAAATAAAGTACATCCATGAACAGATTGAAATTGCCCTTTGCCCAAAATAACCACTGCAAGATAGTCTCAGAATTTGTGAAGGAAATCACTGATTACCACCCCAATCCATCCCAGGCAGACCAAATAACTGGCTATATCCCTGTAGGCAAGTGTTGCAACCTAGCAGAAGTGGATCAGCAAGGCAAAACAGCTGGCACAGAGGAGCTCACATCTGGATGTGCAGAGTGTGGAGGTTTTGCTGCTGTCCTACTGGGTCCTGTGCACTGCACCCCACTGACAGTGCCCTTGCTGATGTGACCCAGAGCCACTCTCAGATGTCACGCAGAGAGCAGCAACTGAAACTGGCTGGGAGATCCAGTTCAGAAGCACTTTCCTGATCTGAAGTGAAAGGCCAATGTAGATATATCCTACAAATCATTTGTGGGATGTGCCCTCTGGCAAGACAGCACCTTTGAAATGCTTTTTGCCTCAGCTCTGGTGCTCTGCATACACAAGCAGCAGTGGACCTGCTTCGGGTTCTTTGTGGAAAGCAGCATGAACAAAATCTAAGTAAGCAGTGCATTCTGAGTGCAATATCTCAGAAACATTCCTGATTTCTCTGAAAGGCTGCCAGTGCCCAAGTTTCTCTCAGCACACTTAGATAAAATTGCATTGTATGACAGCACTGTGCTGAGTGTGCTTGCCATTAGTGAGTGGATTAAAAGGTTCCTGTTTTTGGGAATCACCAATGCCTTGAAATTTGTCTCCACATCCTTGGCTGTGCCAGTAGTATTTCATCTATACTATGTGCTGGTTGGATCCTGCCAAGGAGTTGGGCAGAAATCTCATTTCTGTGATGCAGCAGCCAGATGCTTGCAGTCCTTTAAATTGCTGTAGTCGAAAGGGGCGATTTACACCTTGAGCATCATCAAAGATGATTTCAGCACACTTTATTTCTTGTTACTAGCAGCATGACTATTTCTGTTATTCAAGTGAAAATAAGCACTGAATTAATAAAGTCCTGGAATTTTTAACCTACAAACTGGCTCTGCCTGGCTTCTTTCTAGCCACAGAAGTGTCAGATCAGGCCAGCAGAATCCATTCAGAATTTATAAGGGTTCTTATCCTAGCAATGTAAATGTAAAATGTTTGATGCAAATCTCTTATTTATTTCACTAGTTCTCACATTCATTTTTACTGAGGTGAAAAACCTGCATATTTTAGTGCGTGGCTGTATGTTTCCTTGATTCAGAAAAAGGTATTTGGTGGGCATACTGGGGATTTTATTTAAGATGAGGACTAAGGGCCTAAAGGCCTACCAATTTCACATGGGAAGAGGAAGTAGTATTTATGCTTTTAAAATAAAAAGTTTTATTTCCTAAAAACTGAAAAATTAAGATATTGATCAAATTTTCTGGAAATTTGCATATAATTAATATTATGCAAATTATGAATTGCAATTTTATGGAGGAATTGAGCTATAATAAATCTCTTCTGTAGATATTAATGTATCAATATATAATCCCAGAATTCTGACCCACTGATTTTTCCATTTTACAAGATTGTTTCAGGAAAACACTTTCCAATGGAGATTTTTTCTCTCTATATTTGCATAAGTGTGAAATTTAACTACTGTTAATATGAGGTCTCTACAGATTAACCTAACTTTACTGGCTATGGACTAATTTGAGTGACTTCAGCAAATGATTTATTTTAATTTAGAATCCAAAGTTCCGTTTTATGGATTTTTTTTTATAAACCAAAAGGATTAAGTCTTGTGTCAGTGGAAGACATGGAGTATTTTACCACATCAGCTTACCTGAATTTCTGCTTATTAAGGGCAGAATTTATCCTTTTATGATGTGAGTCCACATTATATATATCTGGGAAGAAAAATATTAAATTAGACATAGGTAGAAACAGAAAGACTGATTTAGAGAAGTGTTTTTTGGTCGAAGAAGTTTAATGAAAATGAAAAAATAATTTAACCCTCAAACAAAATGCTGACATATACTGTGCTGAAGGGGTTCAAATGTCAGCCTCACATTTTGAACAATTCTTGACAAACATAGGAAAGTGTACTTGAGAGCATTTGATTTTCTTATCTTCCCATGAACTGATAAGAGCTGAAACAGTGCATTAAATTTTTTTATTTTAATTAGAGCAATAGCAACATTACTTCATGAGGCAGCTATTAAAGAAAGAATTACAATACAGAAGAAGGAAGAGCTTTAGTTAAGAGAAGTTTAATGTTGTCATAAATGTGCTAAACTGTTGACCGGCTGCTCTCATCTGTGGTGTTTTTGTGTTCCAGAGACAGATGTTTTAAATCATTTATTACCTGTTGGAAGAAGTTAATGAACAGCATGAAAAGGGGAAGTTTTTGTTCTTTCCTTTTTTTCCTTCTGCAAGGATGTTTACTGTCTGGCACAATGATTATTCAATTTTCAGAGATGTTCACCACCTTCTGCTGCTGATTAAATTCCTGTTTGGTTTCCCTGCCAAATCTGCTGGATTAAATTAACAAACTCTGTCTGCTTTAGTGGGAATGACCTGCATCGACCTTCAGCTAGTGCAAAATAATAATCTTTTCAGTGATTTATTGATTCAGTGCTCTTTATCTTCTTCTAAAGTAATATGCAATGGAAATGTTTGCCTTTACCTTGACTGAATTTGCAGACATGCTCTCCTTATTTCATTATGCTAGAGACTTTGGCCCTTTATACGTAATATTTTTGTACTCTTTGCTATTAGTAACACTTTTTTTCTTCAGAAGTTTCACTGGAGCTTGATTATGCTAAGGAAAACCTTCATGCAATCCCTCAATTTATATTAGGGCCCAGTTTTAAAAATTATCCACATCAAAGGACCAGTTAAAGAAGTTGAAGTTCTTTCTCTTTTTTTTAAAGTAAATTCAATTTTTGTTAATTACTTCCTCCATTCATTTTTGTTTGTTGTCAAACAGGTATTGAGAAAACTACAGAAATTATGTTAGGAGCAAATGTGAAAAGGACCTAAATTATAGTGAGTGTAAGAATCTTTAATCATACTTCCATTGCTATTTAACCATATTCCACCGCTGTTGCTACTTTTGAATTCAGGAGAAATATAAGTACAAACTCCCCTCTCCTTTTTGCAGGATAGATTTCTGCTGGGTGGTTTTGCAGTCCTTGCATTGTATGTGTGGGCTCTGAATGCTGCCTTGACTCATGAGATCTGATGGCCATGGCTAAGGCATAATACTCATAATCTGCTGTGGAAAAATCTATGGGCACAGACAGCATCTGGAATAAAGAAAGAGAAAGGTTGTTCACAGAATCACAAAAACTACAGCTTTGAAGCCAAGAATCCAGGTGTTTCAACCAGCTCTGGTGGGCCATAAATTGACCAATGGAAATTTTTCTTAAGGAGTCAAAAGCTGTGGATACAGGAAAACTGAGACTCTGCAGAAGAACTAAACACTGCTTCGTATTTTTCTGTTTATTTTCATTTTTCTCTTCTGTTGGGTTTGCCAAGGGGAAGATATTTTTATTTTATAGCATTGGTTGTCACTTCACTTTTGAAAATACAGTTAATAGTGAAGCCTTTGTAGATCCCAATCCCATCACCCTTCAGGTGAATGCTGTTTTCCCCATTAGACAGGTGCAAAAACTTTTTAAAAAAGATTTCCTTTATGCATAGCTTTGGAATGGATATTTTTCTTTTGTTGTCAAAAGGATATTTTAAAAAATCTGCTTTGTTGACACCACTGCAATATCAAACCATTTCTAAGCTATTTCAGTAAATCGGTTCTTTGGTTTATCCCGGTTGCAGAGCTTCAGCAAATCCTTTTTATGTGAAATGTAAGGGAAAAATGGCTGCAATACATTTCAAGCACAAGACAAGATGAGCACTTACAGACATCTTAAGCGACCCATTGATTTGTTGATGACACTGATGAAGGACAACGACCCTTAGTAAAGAGAGATGAGGTAACCACATAGTACTCTGATACTGGTGTTTTTGTGTTATTGTATGTGCACACAGATAAAAACCAGAATAGCCATCTAAACCATCCTTTAGTGCTTGTATTGATTGCTGGTTCTCAAACCAGCCCTGTTATGAATTGGCCATTTATCACTTCAGAGGAAATGAACATCCCCAGATTTTGAGCTACAACTTCTGTAAGAAGGGTCTTTCAGATAAAAAATCAACATGTAAGATGAAAGCAAAAATAAAAATATATTTTCTAGCCTTACATGTGCGAAAGGATCAGGACAGTGTACACAGGTGTTTGCTGCATGCATGCTGTCTGTTGTGACACCCTGGCTGCACTCAGAAAGTCCTCCTGCAAAGCCATTTAGTTGTCTCACTCTGCAGCACCCAGGAGGCTAATAGCTGTCAGGGCACACTCTAGGACACATTCCTGTGCATTAGAGCAGTAATAAAAGTCACTGCTGTGCTCAAATAAAATTTCGACGAGGTCCAAAGGCTGAAGCTTTGGTCTGAGCTTCAAATTCCATTTAAAAATTGTTGTGTTTGCCCTCTTTCTGCAACTTTCTACGCTCTGCCCTTCTTGTTTTCTCTAAGTTTTATGTAAAAGGCTTAGGTTTGCTTTGAGTGCACATAAATGTCACAACCATATTTTACTGATGATAGCTTTTACTTTGAAGAGGGTCTCACTTTCCTGCTGTGCATTTGGCACCTGAAACAGGCTAGTATTATTTGCTGTACACAAAAAAATAAAGGATAGATATTTTCTAAATTGATTGTCTGAGACTTAAATGCATATTGAGTTTTTTTGCTTAAATGTCCTGTTTTCAACAGCTATATTCTTAGAGGTCTGGAGAAAAAGCCTGAGTAAGCAAAGCTTTTGAAAACAAGTCCTGCTTTGCTTCTAAATTCAATCTTGATATCTTGCTAAATTGTTTGATTTTTTGGGTGTCTTGCTCTTGTAAATGTTTCTGCTAACTTCAGTGGGAACAGCTAGCTGGTTTGGCGCTCTCACCTTTAACTCCATTCTTAATGTGGGGTTTGGCATTCCCTGTATGTCTTTCCTGTAAGTATTTCTGTATTTTGATCTCAATTATCCAGTTGCTGGTTTACTATAGTTTTGCAGTCTCTACAGACAAGAGACATTAGATAATTATTTTGGATTCATTTTGGATTATGAACCATGTATCAGCCTATCCAACTGGCCAAGCAAAGATCTTATTCCAATTGAAATAATCTGAAATTACTCTGAAGGCTCTTTGAAATGTAAAAATACTTTCAAATTGTAAAATAGGTATATGAAGGTATCTGGTCCTTGTGCCATTAGCCAGTCAAAAAACTAACTAACCAGAGTTAGATATTTCTGATCTCCTGTATAGACTGTGTGGGAAAACAGGTTCCTCCACAGAGATTACCAGATCTTGGATGAAGTGTTTTGAGATGTCTTAGTGAGATGGGATGGATTGGGGCAATGCATCTATATGCAGACTATGTAACCCTTGTGACTTTGGTCTGGAAGGAATCCTGCTGCATTAGATATGTAGAAATAAGTATACAGGCAAAGGTGGTTAATAATACTTATTGTCTTGAGAGTATTCCTCCATATTAATTTTTTGTGGCTGTCAGAAATCAATTATTTCCTTATTTTAAATATCTTTGCTGTCTCTAACAAAAATACAAATCATGACATAAGGATGAGATAGGCATCCTTTCATCTGAGAGAAAATCACACTTTCAGTGGGTAGGGGCTGTTCCACATTATGTTAGTGATGAATTGCAGTTTTCTGTATGAAAGATTTATTGTGTCTCCCTATCAATGGGCAGAAGATAAGCTACCTCTGTCAGAAATGTGTGATGTAAGTGACAGGATGCCAAATGCATGGTCTTGGGAAGAATTTGCTTTCTCCTGCTGTGAATCATGGATGCCTGAGCTGCCTTTTTTCTACAAACTGCAAGTGACAGTGAGGCCATCCACACTGAGTAGAGGTAGGCATGCACAACAGGTAGCTAAACAAGGACCCAGAACTTCTTAGGTGTGATTTTAAAGTGAATCACAAAGTCTTCTTATCCCTGCATGACTCTGGGAGGGGCTGTCTTTTGAGACCCACCCGGAGCTGACAGGATTTCTGGCTTGCTCTCACTGCAGGAGAATGGCACTCAAAGTAGAAATCAGCCAAACCATGCTTAACCAGGTCAGGGAGAAAAGTCACTAAGGAGGAACTTGGTTTTTGGAGCTGAAAGCAGGCAGGGAAAAGGCTCTTTTATAATGTGTGCTTCACTGTTAAGGTACAGTTGATGTGGAACTGCTGTGTCTAAAGATGAAACAGCATCTTTAAAAGCAAAATAAACCTGAAATTTAAATGAATTTGATTCTAAATGAATCTGATGTTTTTTGTCTGAAGTGCTTATTGCCCTTACTTTGGTGACAAACAATGCTGTTACTTCCATATGCATGCTGTTTTAAATTTATCTTTCCCTCTTCCTCTCTATAAACTGCTCACTTGACCAGATCATAGGTATGGAGAACCTGTTGAATCCTGAACTTCAGCTTTGTTTGAAATGCAGCTTCATTTATCCAATGTCAAAAAAAAAACTTGTCACTTTTTTTTTGCAGCCATATAATGAGTAACAAGGATGATAATCACACAGGACAAATAAAATTATCTTATTTCATAGAAGGAAGTTAAATGCAGCTATGTACTTTTATGATGACTGTCTTTTCTGACAGTGTTACAACTCCTGACTTCTTAGCCTGTTAACTTTGCTTTGCACCTCTCTCAGAGCATTAAATAATAATAAATCCCAGGTGAACAGGCTGGCTAAGGACACCCATATAAATTTCTCAATGATATGATAGTCTTAATCTGATGTTAGGTCTTTAAGGACTTGAAAGTGAGGTTACTGAAAAAATGCACGTTCAAAATATCCTGAATATCTGTAGGTTAGAAATATTGTTTAGAACAGCCTTGAAACTGCTGTAAATAACTCCAAAGAGCTAGGTATGGTGAGGTATGGGACAAAGCACATGATTATGGAACTACAAGTGGGTCTAAAACCCTATTTAGCTTTTTCTAACCCAAACAATGATATGAAAGCAGCTTGACCGCTGAGTTAATAATATTTTATAATTTTTTCTTTATTTCCTGAAGCAAAGTGAAGGTACATTTCAATGGTGCAGTGACTAGGACAGACAGCAAGGTGACTGACAGCTTGGATGAATGCAGTGAATGCTAGGCAGCTAAGAAGATGCAGCATATAAAGTTATTATGGTAAAGTTAAATGCTCCAATTAAAAAAGAACTTCAGATTATGACCAACAGCTGGGCAAACAAATGCTTCCCTTAAATAAGATAGAAATAATGCTGACCTGCATCTCTGAAGAGCTTACAGCTTGTTAGCCAAATGTCCTCTTTGTTGAAACTTGACATACATGTTTTACACTGTTAACACATTTCTTCTTATAAGCACCTAAATCAAATTTGATCTGGTCTGTGGTATAATTAATGATTTATCTGGAAGTGAAAGGAAAAATTAGCTTTCCTTTGTTTGTACCTTGACTGATATAAGACTTCATTTTGACAATGTAACATCACTAACACATTCTTTAAAACAAAAGAAGGAACATATTCTTGAGTTCCCACAATAGCAGTAAGAACAGCATTTTTATAGTTCATCTTGCATGGAACATGCTCTCAGGAGAAAATCAGAGATAAAATTTATTTTTGGAGGTGAAATGAAGGGGGGAAAAATGCAGATCTCAGTTTTTTAATCTTATTTCTGTCATCAGGATTGACTGTTGCCTGTTTATCACTGGGCTCCTCCTCTACCTTTGGGCTCTCATGGAGAAGGCAATGGGAGCCTTCAGTACATGAGGCATGTTGGATGTCCATCAGCTGCTCAGTGATCCCTGAGGCAATGGGAAAACAAACAAAACAAAACTGTGCTATTTTCCAAATGCTTTCTAAAGTAATCTTTCATCAGGATGGATTGTAGATATATGGCAAGGCTGGGCAGATTAGGACATACAATTCTAGTTGCTTGCATGACAGTGGTACAGTCTCAGCTTTGAAAAGCAAGGTAGACCTGAAGATTGTTCTGAAACCCACCTCCTGTTGCTGTTCATCTCAGAGTTAAGCTCTCACTATCACCTGTCCAGCCTGATGAGACTGATCTTACTGCTGCTTTTCTGTGAGCTTGATGCTTTCTGCAATTTCAGAAATTGTTGCAAATTAACTTTGTTTTGGTGGTTATAAGTTTAGAGTTCTGTCAGCAGTGATCCCTCTATGCTCCAGTTCTGCTTCATAATCCTTCTAAATCACTTTCTCTCTTTGTAAAGGACCAGCCTAAAAAGTAGACTGCATGTTAAATTAGACAGAGGGCCCAAGTTTGGCTGTCAGAGGTGTCAATTTTGATGGCATTAAGTGGGCCATGTTGCAGTAGGATGGCTTATATGTCTCAGCACAGTTGAGAACTAACCTTAAGGTTAACCCTAAATATCAGCATGAGCAGATCCTGTGTCTCCTTCTTAAGAGGTTTCTTTTTGTTTCTTCCAGCACAACCCAAGTTCTTGTGCTTTTTCTGTGGAAAGTGTGAGCAGGAAGAATTTTTTGTTTGACTTGCGCAGTTAATATTATGTATGTTGAATGCTCTTGGAAGCAGTGGAGGCAAAAGATTGGGCCAATAGGCAGGGCAGGGAGATTAAGTTAAAAGTTCAGTGGAGATGCAAATGTAAAACTCCTTTTCTTGTACTGGTGTCTGAGCTTTCTTGGCTTCTGTTAAAGGAGGGCATTAATCACATTGGAGAAATGAAATGTGAGTTTGCATCTTTGTGCTGGCTGAATTAAGTCTTTTATCTAATTTTGGACACATGTTTTAGGTAGTGCTTGATCTGTCGAGTCAAATAATTCTCACTTTTGTTTTTTGAACTACCTTGCCTAGAGTATGTTGCTATTACAGTGAAGAATCTGCTCAAGTGCGGATGATTACCCAGGATTTAATTGACATCTGTAGTTTTTAGCTATGTTACAAGATAAATCTTTTTCTTAAATGTCTCTTAACTTTAAAGACCTTCCTACTTACAGCAAAATGTTAGGGGCCAAATCTTCAGGTGGAGTAAAGACAATGGAAACTATTCTATTATGCCAATGGAAACTATTTTGATTTACAGCTACTGAACCTCTCACACAAGATATTGATTTAATATTTTTTTTCCTAATGGAATAAGAGTCTGAATAGCTTCTACATTCTTTTTGCTTGTTCTGTTCCTTCTCCTTCTGCATATAAAAACCCATTTGATTATTTTATTAACAAATCTTGTTGCAGTTTTTTTACACCATATAATAAAATCCCTTCAGATGGTTTATGTAACTTCCCTTATTTATTTATGCAAAATTGCTGCATTCTTCACTTTTGTCTCACTTTCCATGGTGTTCAAATTAAATATTTTATTCATTGGTTGCATGATATGATTGATGTCCTGTCTTCTAATCACCTATCTATAAAAGCCATCTTTGTCAATACTAGTTCATTTTTCTTTTTCTTTGCCAAGAGGAAAGTGCAGGAAATCAAATAAATGTGGATAATACTGCTTCAAAATTAAGTTTATAACATGAAATCTGAAAAGCACTAGAAAAATAGTGGGAGACAGCTGGGAAAAGTCCAGGCCACTCTTGGAAGGTTTCACACTGTAATCAGTTGGGTTTTTATAAGTGCTCCCTGTAGGATTGGATGGGTAAATATTATCAACACTAAAATATATTCAACTTGAAAAAGAGTCTGCAAGTGTGCACTGGGAAATTAACATTGTAAAATTACCTCTCTTTCTATTTTAGTGCAGAGAGCTTTGTTTTATTTTTTTTTAGTTCTTCAAAGACTGTTTCTTAATAGATCCTACCATACATATATATATATAAAATATCCTGCTTTTATGGTACAAGGTCATAATGTATCACATTTTCTCCATCTCAGAGTACTAAAAATATACTTCTTGATTTTTTAATTAGCTTTTTGGAGCAATAAGTTTTTTCATTTTGTACATCAGTTAGGGCAGGGCCTCATGCTCACTCATGACTACAGCAAGAATTAGGCTTTCTGCTCCATGACTCTTGTTACAATGCAGTCATGTCATTTTTCAGTGTGTCCAATAAAGACCCTCCTCTGAGAAAATATTAATATTAAGGCTTTTCCAACAGTCCTAGCTCTTCACTCCTGACTGTTGAACAGGATCTGAGGGACACTGTAAGACACAGAATCTTATTTCTTATTTAACTTCTATAAGGCCACATATAAATGTGTGTTTAGGTGTAGGGTTGAAAGAAATTCTGAAAGTCACAGGCACTGTGCAACCTCAGGGCTTAAAAACAGCATAAATCCATTATGGCTTTTCTTCTACACTGGAGACTATTAAGATTAGCAAAGTAATTTGCAAAATACTCAGTTTGAAAAGTTCTTTTAGGATGACTGTTTGTGTGCTTAGAAAGGAACAGATGCAAAAATAGTTGGCTGTATCAGGTCTTAGTGTAAGCCCTGACATGACTTGTTCCAACAGTTCCTAAAAAACCCTTCAAACTCTCAAGAATTCACTTCTTAACAAAACATTAAAGAGTTTTGCAAGAAAAGAAAATGTTGGGGTTTGTTTTGATTTTTAAAAAAATGTAATGATTCTAGAATCCCTGCAAAAAAAAAAAAAAACCAAACAAAACCACAAACAACCAAAAAACCAGGAAGTAAGCCACAAAGATAACAAAAAATAACCACGTGACTGACTTAGCTCCCATTCTTCTTTCTATCATGACCATTTATAACCTGATGGGCTTTTCACTTCAAGGTATGATGAGATAATGAAATTTAGCTACCCAGGAAAGTAGAAGAACATATATTTTATAACAAATGATTGAATTCTATATAGGCAGTGGTGGCCATGTGTTCTCTCTGCTTGTTACATTCTACCTGTAAAGCACATTTATCTCCTGCTAAACTATGTGAACAGTCACATTTGGATTTTTTTTAAATTGAACTTTTACATTTTTTCCCCAGCATTTGCTTCAGGCAGGACAGAACCAAATTCTGTTGAACGGAAATATTCCCCACATTCTATGGCTTTAGGTTCATAAAATTTTAATTAACTGTCTACAAGTGCCAATCTTTTTGTGTAAGCGCTTCTTTCCCAATATTCCCATGTTTTGTTTCAAAATGTAACCATGATCATTATATCCTGGCTCCTGGTCCTCAGATAAAGTGTGATAAACAAACTATATCCCTTGTAGATGTACAAAATCACAAGGAAAATATTTGGTTTGTTACCATTCAGCTGTTCCACCTCTTCAAATGCACCTTCTGTTCAATAGGTCCTAGTATTTGACTTCAAACATGTGCTCGAACATGGGGGCTGTTGGAGAAAATATTACAATTTCAGCTCTTGAAAGAGACACAGGATTAGATTTCAGCTATTTTAAATAGTTCTCTGGACCAAAAATTTTGATTGTCCACAAAATGAAACTTTTATTAACTCCTTGATGTTCACAGTGTAAGAAATTACTTCTACTATTTTGTCCAGCAAAACTTGCCTTTCATAATGTTCGACATCTGTTACCTTCATTCATTTTTGTACTTCGAAAGTCTATTTTGTAAGGTGTTGGAAATGAATAGAAAAGCAGCAAATTCCTTTTGTACCACTGAATGAGGCACAGCAGGGGCACAATCACCTCCAATATGATTTCCCACTTTTAAGTGACACTTTGGCTTAAATTAATTCTCAATTTTTGTGCTAATAAATAAAATTTATATTTTTGATAAGTAAGTTATTTGAATTTAATTTTATTTAATATTTGAATGTTTGGCTAAACCAAAAACATTCTTTTATCTTGTGATTGAGATTACTGTAATGAGGGAGATGGTATGAAGGGTTAAAAATCTGAAATTGATCCTTATAGAAACATTAAGTGATGTAAAATAAGTTAGAGGTTATGAACAGCCAGAGGTGCCTCAAAGTTCATGTTTTTTTTCCTTTTCCAGACTTTTTATATTTAAAGTTGATAGGTGGTGATGACAATATTTCAGTGTTTATTATCGGACAGTGTTCTTAAATTTATAAATTTAGGCACATTTTGTCTGACCCCTGCCATTTTAGATGTAGGGTATGTTACAAAAGAGGGGCACTGTCAGGTAAAAAAGTTAGCTCACTATTAATTTAATGCATAGATAAGACCCCACACTAAGTTAGAACAGCAAGCCTGACACTGTGTTTGGTTTCCAGTGGTCCATGAACATTCCTTGCATGTTGGACATGTCTGAGTGCTTGCTTAGTTTGAATAAGTCATAAATGCTGCAGTTATATCACCTTCAGTACAATTTACAGGGTACAAAGGAGGAAGGCACATTATAATGAATGCAAAATTAACTTAAAGACCTCCTAGGTTCAAGTCTGAACTGGATAAAAGCACATTTTCTTGAATACGAGAGAATAGCTGGAGTTTTGAATAAGATGATAATAAAAAAAAAGAATGTCAGCAATGAAAATGTAAATACATATTCAAAGTAAGTTATTTTTTAAGATTTTATTGCCTATATCAGTGAAAACATTGCTTTTATGTATTTTTTTTACAGTGAAGTATATTTTGTTAAATAAGTTTTTTAATTTACTTCCATAGAATTACCTCAATTATCTCTTAAGTAAGTGAAAAAATGCTTTTAATTCCTTTTTATTGTGTTTTCACTGATTAACCACAAATACAGAAGAATAGAAGGACAAGTATTATGCTGGTACCCAGGCTATGGCATCTGCTATTCCATGTTCTTTATGTCCTTGACAAATGGTAAAGATTCTGTGTGTTAGTCTGAATAGAAGCTCTTCAAAGGAATGACCCATCACAAGCTGGTCACTGGTGTTGACAGTACTGTTATTATCTAGAGACAATGCAAGATGAGTACAATGGAAACTTCCTAGAGTGCAGAAAATATCAGTGAATTTTCTCATCTATAAATATAATGCATGCTACCCCGAGGTGGTTAGGACTGGATGAACTGGTAAATATAACTAGGGGGACATATGAGAGCATTTCAATACCAGTAAGTTGGATGGATTTTTCCTTTTTTTCCCCCACTGGTGATGTAATATACTTCACTAAAGTAAGCTGGGCTAGTTATTCAGAAAAAAAGTGGTGTGGCTGAAGAGTCCTTCAAAGTCTTCAGGCCAATCTTTTGCTTTGTGTTTTCAAGGAGGACATAAAGGAACATGAACCAACACTAAGAGAAGAATCACTTGGCTTTGTCACAGGTGCCTTCTGTTTTTTAGCCTTTGGAAGACTGATCCATGTCTCCTCAAAGCTGGAGCAGAAGCTTTTGCTGACTTAAGCCTGTCTGTGGGTGACTGGTCATGGTCAATTCTGCCACCTTCCACTGCTGCTGCAGCCCGTGCAGCCTGGTGGGAGAGAAACACTGTGAGAGGGACATGACAGGTGGGAAATGTGGGAAGCAACGAGGAAAAAAACAACAAAGGAGATCAAGTCTCACTTCCTTACCAGGGAACGAGCAGAGGCATGATGTTTATCACTAAGTCTTTAATACAGCTCTCAGCAGGAAGGTAATTCCTGTTTGTGATGGTTTCAGGTTTCACATATATATCTGTCCTTTTGGATAATAATGTTTTGCAAAGGCACTAGAACCCTGGTTAAAAAGATTTATTTCCTGTCCTCATTTTCATTCCTTTTCTTCTGCTCTCTTTTTAAGTTACTAGACAGTGTGGTCAAAAACTCTGGTATGTTTTAGAAAATGATGCAGTAATCACAAAGCTCTCACAAACCATTCAAGTGAGACACAAATACCTGTCATCAGAAAGAAAAGGTACATAGTGAGTTGTGATCAGATGTAATTTTTCTATTGTTTATCTGCAATTCTTGTAAGATTTCTACAAAAATGAAAACTTATAGAAAAGTTTGGATGGTATGCAGAAAAAACAGATATGTAATTCATAACTTCAGTTCAACCAACTCCATTTTTTTACAGGAATGTCAGGTTCTAGTGGAAAAATACAGGAAAGAGCTATATTAAGAAATAATTCAACAAAAAAAATCTGAATAATGAAAGCATTTGAGAAAATCTGGTCAGTATTTATAAATAGAAGAAACAAAGATGTCAGAATATTAATTTCAAATGCTCTATTTTAAGGAAAATATAACCAAAAAAAAAAAATATCCCCCATTCCAAACACCAAAAACCAGAAAGAAAGGTTCAAGTGGCTGCTCTTTGAAATGAAAGAGCAATGGAGATTGTCACCTGTAAACAGGGAGGTTTATAAGGGAAACAACGATGCTTGAGTGGTAGGTTACCACTATTATTTCAGGAATTAGATAGCCAATGCATTAAATTTTAGTTTTCTAATAATTTATTTCCTAGCATTTTGCAGTAACTCTCAGAAATATTAAAAAACTAAGACTCTTTACCACTGACTATATTGTATACTCTGAACAGCTGATATTGAAATAAGTCATATTTTTACATCACATACTTTTCCATTTGGCTGACTGCTTTCTGGATTCCCCCTCATAGGATATTTCTCTTTCTGCAAGAGGAGACGAGGCACACTGTGCATGCAGGATGTTTCAGTGAATATGCTAAATCAGTGTATTGACATGCTGCTAGCTCCACTCACCAGACCTTGTTTTTGGTCATGTAGAACACGATCAGCTTGAGAAATGCTTGTAAAGTCTCACAAAACACTTAGGACACCATGTACTCTGGGGACTGTGTGATGGAGTAAAGGGAAAATTCAGTCTGCTGGGAACTCAGGAGCGACTCTCCATCCCAATCTTCACTCTCTGTTGTGTACAAAAAGATCACAGTGAAAGATAAAACAGCCTTACTGGGAGCCTCTGCATCCTAGGACAGGTATGGGACAATAAAAACTTGCTACACAGAAAGTCAGGCCCCAGCTTTGCTCTGGAAGTAATACTTCTAGGGATGAGCACTGAACCTGACTTAGAGTCAGTCTCAACCCTGAGGGTTAGAGCAGCTTCTGGAAGAGTATAGCAGGAGCATTCTCAAGGGTATAAGTATTAAAAGCAGTGCATCATGGTACAAAGCATAGCTGGTTGCCTTTTTGTTCCATGAAATTTCTTCCTTGTACTTTTAGTGTGGAGTGAAGTCTGCACCTTCTGCATATCTGGGCATTGTTCTGAATCCCACAGGGGCTTGAAAGGGATTTATATACCTTACAGCTCAGGAGAGTCAGTTCTGAGTGATCAGGAAAACAGAACTGTCTGTATATATGTGCCAAATAAACGGGAACTCCAACTGAACTCAAGGGTAGGCTGCTGCTGAACAAGGAACTATTTTCTCATAAATTTGGGGGTTAAAGATTAGTTGTGTCTATAAGTCCTGTGTAGTTGCATAATTCTCAAGTTTTAGCAGGTTTTTGGTTGATCCAAGAAGCAATCATTGCTTGAAGGCAACAGGACATTGAAGTATTGCTGTCACCACTTATGCAAAGCAAGTGAAAGAAAACTTCTCTGACCAAAAGTATTACAGGCCCAAAGAAAGCAGGCAGTCCATATGGTGTTGCAGCTTTTCTTAAAAGGAGAAATGTTTGTTCCAATATCAAGCCCCAACTTTCATATGTTGCAATTCGAACTTTTCTGTCTCAACTTCAATGTACATTATCTCATATATATATATTCATGTAGATGCTTGCATATAAAACATTTTTGATATACTAGAAAATGTTATTGTTCCAGTTCTTTGTTATAAAAAAACTGTTGTGGTTTTCCTTGAGCTCCCCTCATAGATCATGTTCTCTACTGTTTTTTTTCAATCCACCTGAACATGATTTCATGTAGAAATTAGTTCTCTAGTTTGTATACTAGAATATTTAAATTTATTCTAGATATTAGGAAAATCTTATTAAAGTCCAAATATATCACAGCTATGTTATTTCCCTTATCCAGTTAGGCCAGCAATCAAGGAAAGAAATTATGTCAACTTGATATGATTTGTTCCTGGAGTCCATGTTTTCTCTTTTTTATTACCATCTTACTGTTTTGTGCCTTAGAAAAGAATTTTTAGCAAATTTCCCCAGAGTCTTTCAAGGAAGAACAGTTCAAGGACTGGTTTGTACTCTCTCAGGCAGGGATATTTTCCCCTTTTTGAAATGTGACATTGTGATTGCCCTCTATTTCTCTTCAGGGAATTCTACTCTTCTTCATCAACTCTCCAAGGTAAGTGCTATGATTCAGAGATTACAGGGGTTGCTTTGTTAAGGATACTTAATTGAAAGTCATTGAACTAAGCTAAATTGAAAATCTCTATCTTTTTCAATGTCCTCGCCCATATTCAGGAAGACTTGCCTATCTATCTCCTTTAAACATTTAATTTAATTAAGTATTGGATCATAGTTAACATCTATTTGAAAATTGAAAGAATGCATTGGATGCAATGGCCTTCCTCAGGTTATTCATGATATCATCTCCTTAATACTTCCTTTTACTTCTTTAATGTGTCATGTATTTGTAGAATCTTTTATTGTTGCTTCTTATGTCCCCTGTTAATTGCAACTCAGCCTTGACCTTGCTGAATTTACCGAATTTGAGAAATTCTTTTATATCCTTAAGATATATGCCCTTGTTGCCATTCTGTGTGCAGATCCTTTTTCTATTTTCAGATCTCTAAACTGCTATTAATAAAGTCAAAATATCTTTTACTAGAATTCTTATCTTTGAGGTAGTTTCAGTTGTGTCATTGGCATGTTTCCAGTAACCACCAGGTCTCTCACTTTTAAAAAACCCCCACATTATCCATGCAAAAGACCTGACAATAAATAATTTCTGCTGATGTCTGCTTTCTCAAAGTGCTGTCAATATTTTGTAGCCCTTTTTATTTTTTCTCTTTCCAACAGTGTCTCCTTAAGCCAAATTCTGCCTCTGGCAGAATAATTTTAAAATAGCTGCTGTCCTAATAATTTTCCTTTCAAAGAAAAGACTGTCTCCAGCACATGCAGCAAATATTTTGGGCTCTACAATATAATTGTTCCAAAATACAAAAGGAAAGTCACCAACAGGCTGCCTCCCTTGGGTTGTCTCTAAACAACCGTATCCAACAGTCTCTCATTGTTTTGGAAGAGGAGATATTGCCTTAAAATCTCTCTTTCCTATTCCAAAAACCATTGAAACTGTCATTCACTGTATGTGATTTTCCCAAAGTTCAGCAAGTGCTCTTGATAAATAACCCCTCTACCACTGCATCTCAGGTGCTTCTCAACCCTCCCTAGGCGCTTCCTTGTATACTTACTACATTCCACTAGGAATTTGTGACACCAATCATACAAATTAGTTAAGCCTTTGAGTTATTCCTGTTTGTTCCTCATGTCCTGGCCATGTGCCTAGAAGGTATTTCAGATATTCCATTGATATTCTTTTACTTGCCTCATAGTTTCTCTTTTCTTCATCTTACTTGCTAGAAGAAGGCTGGTTTACTCCAAGAAGGAAAAATGGCTAAAGACAGCTCTTCTCTTTTGTTCCTAAAATTATGGCACCAAGCATGTATTATGACTGAGGTGCTGTTTTATTCTCACTGTAGATTTCATACCCATTCCCTCTCCTGTCCTTCATGTCACAAACAGACTAACTACACTTTGCAGGTTATCAGTGACTGCTCCAGGTGACAGTGACATTGCCCTGGGAGTAGTGGTAGAAAAGTAGGAACTGTGACTACTAACTGTGGATTAAAGTGTATTTGCCAGCTTGCAGTCTGATGAAGTACAAAACATCTAGCTATTAAATCTGGTATTCCTACTTTGGAGCAGAGTAAGAAGAGTTACCCTAACCCTAGTACTAGAGCTGAAGTGACCACATCTAAAAGAAAAAATGTCAGGCTATTATAAGCCATGGTTTTATTTCTTATCTAAAATCAAAGAACAAGAATCAGTTTTCTCCACATGGCTACATTTGAGAAAGATTTGGGGTGGCTTTGAGATGGACCTTTTTCTGGTATGAAGGAAAAGGATAACATCAATAAAAGTATTTGCAATGGTCTGGGTGAAGATCACATTTCTGCCTGTAAAAGAAGAGATAGCCTGTGTGGGTAAACCAGAGTAGTGTCATTTTGCTGTTAATAAGTTAGTTCAGTGAGTGTCTACAGAAATCAAATTGTTAGGTATTTCAGCAGCCTGAGTTACAGCTTCTCTTGGGAAGCATGATAGTGAAATACAGAGCCCTTCATTCCAAGGTCACTGACTCTGCTCTGCCCCTAGGAGAAAGAGAAAAAAAACCCCAAAATCCTTACCTCATGGCTTTTTGATGATACATGTGAAGAAAGCCAGTGGATTACAAACAGAGGTGTGCCCACACTGCAAAACTGCTGTCAGAGCCACAGGTGCCTCAGCAAAATGGCCAAGGACAAAAGAGTCAAGGAGAATTTACTTACTGCAAATTCCTTCTGGCAGCTGCTGAGGCCAGTGGTGATGGACATGTACCTGTCCTATTCCTGCACTGAGCTTTGGTGGGGAGCAGTGCTGGGCAGGGGAGGACTTCGACCTGTGACTTCAATAAGATAAAAGAATCCATATCAGGAAACCATGTGTGCTCCAGGTCTCACCCAGGATTAGTAATTTTTATCACAAATATCTGAAGTCCTCCCACCCATTTTGAAGTGAAAGGTAAAAGTGTTTGACAGGTTAAAGCAGTTCTGAAATCTGTTCTGGCAGAAGCCTTCCCCTGGTGGGCTGCACCACAAAAACTTGTTTTCTTGTAGTGCCACCCAATGAGTTAAGAAGAGGGATTCAGTGCAGTGTGCTAAGTCTGAGGATTCATCCTCAGAAATACTTATAGATCAGCACTCCAGGGGGTTTTAGCTTTGAGGGAGGAATAAAGCTAACAGGATATCCATGGATCACCCACTGAATTCAGCTAACCTCTCCAATGTACTCCTGTACTGTGCTTCAGTTTGCACTGGGGAGCAGCCTCAGAGCATGATTCCCTTTGTGTGGAAGTTGTCTGGAAGATGCACTCCAGGAGGTGAGCTGGCAGCCAGTCTGTGAGAGCAGAACACAGCTAGTCTGATGCAGAAAAAGCCCCATGCAATACTAGCAGGGAGGATGCCAGGTCCTCAGCAGCTATTTCACTTTACAGAGCCACTTCTGTGCGTCTCTATTGCTTGCTAATATAAATGCAGCTTAGATGGACTAAGGGAATTTGGCATCCTATAGACATGTGAGTTATATTTTGCACTTAGAATCAAAAATTGTATGCAGTGTATGCTTTAAAATGAGATAGAAAAACAAAAGTTTTGTTGCACTTAGTTCAGCGGTTTTGATTACTCTTTCATCTTTAACAAAGTAAAAGAAAAACTCCTAGTGGATTTATTACTTAGGAATTGCCAACAGTATGTCAGGATAAAATGTATCTTTAAGCACAAAAGTATAGCCAGTCTCACTCTTAAGCTGATCTAGGGAGTTCTTGAAATGACCTTGGAGGCTGAGAATGAAGAGCAGACATAGTCAAAAATGGTTTTTGCCTTCTGATGCCAGTGGGCTGGACTTGACCATCAGTGTATCACAGAGCATCACAAGCTTTCACACTGAATATAGTGATTTTGGTAGGCTGTGGAAAGCATTTCTACAGATATGTAAGATGGAAATTTTAGTGGCTTTTTTCCTAATCTTGGTAGACTCATGTTTTTACATTTCTGCACCAAAGATATTTGCAAATATGCTTAATTGTAGCAGACCTGTTAATTATGGAAACAATTCAAGGATAAGACAAAAACCCCAGGACAAGACATAAAGAACTTCAGATTTTTTTCCTTTTCTCTAATACTGTGACAGTCATGTTTTATTTCATGTGGAGAAAATAACGTCAGGAGGATACAAATCACCAGTTTGCTACAGCTGAAAACAGCACAGCTGGCAGATGAGTATTTTAATGTATTTCTAGATCAAGGAAGGCAGTTTAAAGAAAACATCATGCAAAAATTCAATCTGCTATGGGTTTAAAATATAGTCCTCATCTGTGCCATGGTAGAGTGAATACCTAACTTATGTTTTATCATCTTGCAGTGGATTATTTTCCTAATGAAGCTTGTGTCCCCCTTAAGCATTTTTTGGATATTTTGTGTTCACTTTGGTCTATAATAATGGAATGATTGAGTGCAATAGTGGGTTTTCCTTTAGTAAGGCTCTATCAGGACACTTTTCTTAACAAATTAAACTCTAACTGAAAGCAATCTATGCAGGCAAGGAAAATAAAATGCTGTATATTAATTCCAATGAGCTCTTTAATTCTCATCAAATTGTATTTTTTTCAAAATTAGTTAGGGTTTTGGAACAGGAGGAAAATAGAAGTTTGGTTCCAGGTTATATTTGTTTTAATACCTCCTTTTCTCTTCCAATCCTTAAATAATACCTCCATATAGTACACTTTAGCTGGAATAATACAGTTGGAGCTTAAGAGGCTAGAAATCAATACTCAACACTTCATCCATGGCCTGATTCCTGTACTTTCAAGAAGCTCAGATTGAGGAAGAACTAGATTTTAGTTACTCCTGTTCCTGTTAGAACACAGTGGTATTAAATATGTGTAAGAAATGGCATCTAAACTGCAGAACATGAAAACAATGTGTAAAAAAGGTGCAGAGAACATCTGTTTTTAGTTATGTGTACCTATTGTCTGAGGTTTGGACCAGACAAGATATTTGTTCATGCCTTG
The DNA here is from genome assembly GCF_963513975.1 of Fringilla coelebs. Taxonomy (NCBI): domain Eukaryota; kingdom Metazoa; phylum Chordata; class Aves; order Passeriformes; family Fringillidae; genus Fringilla; species Fringilla coelebs. Next base: position 130,990,262 of record NC_140028.1, read on the forward strand.
TTTCACAGAGGAGTGCTTGGAACCCAAGGGTGAAGTTTGGAGCAGGAGGAAAAGTGTCAGGTCACTTTGCACTTCAGGTCAATATGGGGTCAGTACTGACTTCCTGCACACTCTTCCATAAATGGGTGTCCATGCACCTTCAGGCAAGAATGAATTCTCTTAGGAGAGTATCCCACAGGAATCTGATTTTCCCTCCTCTGTGCTCTGCAAGGGTGTCAATCTCTTCACTGCAGCCCATCATGACTCATTTTATTGTACTAACTAGTGTCTGTATCTGAGGTGCTTCAAATAAGCTAAATATAACAGCAGAAAGACATCACCATGGCTCTGACTAACCTTTTCACATGATTTTTTCCTTGCATGCCTCTCTGGGAGACAGGACACAGCAGAGGGCATTCACCTTTCCCATGGCAGTAATAAATGTCTATAGCCCAGACACTGGCTTGTCATTTTTTGTGCTCTCTGGCACCAGCTGATCTATTTAAACCCTGTTACCTATTTGCCCACTTTTTTTTCCCCTCCTGACAAGAAGGTGGCATTCTCTCTCTCTCTCTCTCCCTTGGTGGTGGCTGCTTTCCCTGCCTTCCCCCCTCCATCCTTATAGAGCCTTTACTTGGACTCCTTTCAGTTGTGGCCCTGCTAAATGATTTATGTGCAGCTTTCCCCCTGCATCAGTCTCATGCCTTTCTTCAGTGAAGACAGTCTGGCATTCTCCCTCCTCAGTCCAAAAAGAATATTATCAATCTCAGTCAAGGACATTATTTGGGGCTAATCCTACAAACCCAATACTAAAACTCTCCTTCTGATAACCTTATCCAAGATTAGAAGATTTTTTTTTTAACCAAGTACATCTTGTTTTCAAGACTGGTTATGGCTTGTGATATCTAGTGTTTGGATGGGTGCTTTTTGGGCATAATATACTAATGAAGGCTGAATGTCCCATTAAAGTTCAGTGGAAAATCCCCAGGTAAATTAGGTCATGCTGAACAGCCACTGACTTTTTATCTCATTTTGTACCTTCTCCTTTTAAAGAGGATCTTTCAAAATTGAAGAACCTAATAGTCACCAAGGTGTTACCATCAGAATAAGTAAAACCATGCATGGTTACTTCAGAGTGATCTGACAGTTTTTTAACTTAGCCTCTCACCTTTTCTCCACTCCAATAATGACACAAGGTGAGCAGCTGAATGCCCAAGTGTTCTTAATTTGTTAAAATTCTATCTATAAAGAATATATAGGAAGAGAAAGAGATTTGCTCATTAGTCAAATCTGCAGATGACAGGCAGTTATTTAGAGCAGTCAAATTCAGGGTTATAGCACATGTAGTGAAGTGTGTGCAAGGTCAAGGAATGCTAAATAACACACACTGTAGGGGAATAGGACACCAGCATGGTGGCCTGCAGTGGGGGAGCAGAGACCTGCTGGCTCTGATCAGTCCAGCCACACTGACCCCTTCATTTTGGGGCACAGGTCTGTACTGCCCTTGGCACAGCTGCAGAGCAGCATTTCTGAAATCTCAGTGACACACCTGAAGCTCACCCTCCCTGTACCTAACCACTGCTCTTGTGAGGGGATCTGCATAACAGGTGCACAGAAAGGATCTGCATAACTCTGCACAAAGTGAAAAGGTGCTCACTGTTCCTCTGCTGACAGCAGTAAGCAAGAAAGTAACGTGGATAAAGAAGAAAGTAGAAACTAATATATACTATTGTTCTCACAAGAACTACTGCTCAATTGCCTGTTATCCTATCTAAGGAAGGATATCATAAAATTAAAGAGCAATCAAAAAAACGGTCATAGTGTGATTAGGTGTTTGAAAATCCCTCTAATTACGATGCTTAAATGATGGGGAATGTCTATTTTAGGCAGATGTGTGAAGGGTTAAGGAGAGGAAATTAAACAGACAAGCAATTTAGAGATGACAGATAATGAAATTCTGCTCTCCTTACCTCACAAAAAAGGGAACAAAGAAATATTTTTCAGAAATATCACAAATTTAAAACTTGCAAAGGAAATTATTTTTCAAACTTAGTGGAATTAAGCTATGAGACATATGAAGACTTCTGTATCCCATAAGACACATAGGGTTTGTTTAAGACCAATTTTGATGCAATGGAAAGGAGATACATAGCTGTTTTGATTATTATTATGTATAGAAATGCAACAATATAACAGTAGAAAGAGATCACTTAAGAAAATGCATAAGGAGAAGAAAGAGATAGAAAGGATAAGAATAGAAAGTTACAACCACCTGTGGGTTAGAAAGATATCTCCACCTGTGGATTTAGCCAGGAGACTTGATTGTTCCAATTTCTGTGTCCATTGTTCAAAGGCATAGTCACAGCCTTGATCCATCAGGGGTGGGAGAAGCCCACAAAATACAGCGTTCAATGGGTTAATATCTTTATTAACATATTTATTATGCTTATTTATGTTTATTAATATGTTTAGGTGGGAATGCCCAGGTACCTCACCTGGAAGGAGGGAATTTTCCCCTCTCTGTTGCAGTGCTGTGGATCTGTCGTGGTGGGTGGAGCACCCCCTGTGCTCCAGTACCCTGATTTTCCTCTTGGATTAAATAGTTTAATAGATACAGATACAAATAATAGTCCAGATGGTGAAAGGAAATGCTAAAATAAAGTGCTAGAAGGAAAAGAGACCATTGTGACACAGGTTTTGAGATACTTTTTAACAACCTGGGCTTGGAAAGTCTCTCCTTTGTTACTGAGGAGCTGGTCTTGCCCGTCACCCTCTGCAGGTAAGGCAGGTCTGGGCCAGCATAAACATTTTTAACAGCATTGCAGCACTAGCTGAAAACACAGCCTGGGTTAAAAATCCTCTGAACAATGTCTGTGAAATTTATTATTCAGTTTGGGAGGAGCAAAGTAAGTCTACTTGCATTTCATGCCAGCTGCAGCAACTGTTCCCAAGGAAGCGTGACGGAGTCCTTGACTGTGTCTCTCAGTAAGATTAGCAAAACTTTTCCGAGGGATCCCGCAGAAGTGGAGAGGTGAGGAGCTGGCCATGGGCCTGATGTTTTGGGTACTGAACAGCCATGTATCACTCTGACTTTAGCTGGAGCTGTGGGCATTCAAAGTAGATTGGAATATTTCCCAAAGGTTTAATCAATCTTTATGGAATTACATTTTTATTAGTCATGAAATGCATTTTTTTTACATTGATTATTTTTCTCCAAAAAGCGATTAAGTGATGCATGAAAGGCAGAGAAGTAACTGCATTAAATTCAAAAGGTTTAAGGAATAATAATTTGAATTATAAAGATCAATTACATTCTAAATGTAATTCAGAAGACTCAGAAATCCCTTACTACAACTTTTACAAACTTTTACTACTTGTCTTCTTAATCCTCACATAGGAATGGGAATACTCTGCATCTTAATACCCATGTAAAATTTGCTCTGACTTAGAAGTAGTTAATTTTCTTTAAAGTCTACTGAGAATTCACTATCTGCTGAAGATTGCTTAAATTGAAGAAAAACATAGCATGATACGTGTCAGTAATCTGTAAGTGGGATTGCTAGGGAAGATTTGAGGTAACTGTCGGGAAAAGAAGACTTCCAATGGTGAAAAAATCTTGGTGTCTAGAGCAGGCCTGAATGAAAAGGCTGCATACAGTTTTTTTCTCTGCTAGCAGTGAATATAATGATCAGTAGTTTTCAAATTACTGTCTGTAGACACCAAGGAATTTGCTAAGTCTGTCCTGGTTGTCAGCACAAAAAAAAAAGTTAATTAACAAGTTAGCCAGGGATGGGATCAGTGGCAGAGGAAGCAGCTCCTGAGAAAGGCAATTATGAAAAGCGCACTGTGAGATGGAGTTTCTGAAACAGCTAAACCTCTGGGAAATTAAATGGTGATGGCACCTCATGAAGTGGCCCTGTTTTGGCTGTTCTTTTCACATTTATAGCAGCTGAGAGCCCTTGTCCTAGAGACCCAATAATCCCTGTACAAGCCCAGAAGAGATGGCATTGCTCCTGGGGAGCTCGTTGGGTGTTGAACAGCCTGGCGCAGTGGGACAGGAGCTCAGGTTCAGCCCCAGGGACAGCTGTGGTACAGGTGTCTGCCTAAAGCAGGGCAGGTCCAGGACTGCTCAAACCTGAACATGCCCCCAGTGTAAGAAAACAGGTGGATAGAAAACAGCCAAGGGAAAACCAGGAACCTATGAGACAATTCTGGTCACCTTGATAAACAATTATCTCAGCAGACAGACTGCCTAAATTCTTTCAGATTTCATTATTTGTGCTTTGAGTACAGGTTTGACATAGATTAAACCCAATTGCTAAACAGCAATAGCAAACTTTAAAATCACAGTCTTTTTCCTAATGGTTTTCCTGCAGAAAGTTTTGGCAATGTTTATTTCTGTTGCACGTAACGTGCTTAGATTTACTGACTAGTAAATAAAAAGTGCAAGTTCTTATACTATGAAAGAAGAAAATGTGCTGTTTCACTGATTCATGTGTTGGTTGTTTTCATTTCTGCTTTAGCAGACCATAAAAGAAATGTAACATGAACGAAGGTAGGAGAATAAGCATTTCTGACGAATAGATGGAAACTTAGTGGAGATGAGTTTTACAACTTGTATATCTTTCCTATCAGCAGCAATGCACAAACTTGGAGCCTGTAGGGGTAGAAATATTCTTACTGTTTAGGTAAACAATTTTTAAAATAGCTGTTGGCAGTTTTTTTGCTCAGCTAAGATTAGTTGCTAATATACAAAGTTTAACAGCGACATTCACATTAACAAAAAACTTCACTGATGCTAGCTACAGTGCTCTGAAAGCCATAGATGTGCAGAGCAGAATTCTGTAGAAATATATAACAAACTGAAATTTAATACAGCTCTGCATAGTATGGTATCTTATTAAACAGAAGATATTTATTTAACAGCCCTCCAAGAAAACTAATAGGTTAATTTTTTTCTTAACACATACTACTTCTTTTGCCATTGTAATTGTGCATGAATATAAAGCCTGAAGCTATCTTTTCAATCAATGGAAATTTCTTTACTGAATAAGAGAGCACAAATGTATATAGATACAATGCTGTCTCACAGTATATCAGAACAGCTTTGCCATTTTATCCAGGCTAGCTACTTGCAGCCAATTTTACTGTCAGTTCTGCTGCAACTGTTCCTGAAAAATCTGAATTTGTGTTTACTGAAGTTTTCTGAAGTTCTCAGTTCATGAGTTAAAAAATGCAGCACTTTTGTTAGCCTTTTGAGGTACAGGATATGCTAGATCCTTTAACATGCTTTTTTATTTCACCAGACCCTTCCATCATCTGTTATCTGTTGATCTAGTGCCTAAGCTGCTGAGCTGGTCACCAACTGAAGTGAATGTCACTTTGTCACTTTGTCTCCCTCTAATTTTTATGCTTCTGGAAACAGAAAAGAAACAGCAACTGGAGAACTGAAGTGGGACAGACTTTTATGCAGAATAATGCAATAGGTTATAAATTCATTTCTTAGTTATCTCATTCCAGTGCCTAAACCTCTGAGAAGACAAGCTGCCTTTGTTAGAAGCTTGCCTCTGCACTGTTAGGTGATTAGTACACTGCTGCCAGATCTTGCTGCAAAAGGGGTTAGGCTGCTTTTAGTTCTCCAGAAGTGTTACTCAGTTAAGTCTGAACAAAGCTGATTCCCAGACAAAATGCCAGGGAACAATGCTGATTCCCAGACATACAATATTCTGGTGATTTTGAAGTTAAAAATAGATTTTTGGGGGGGATTTTTTTTTTAAAAGTAAGTTTCTCAAGCTTATTCAGCAAAACCAGTGCAAAAGTAGGGCACAGTTCCTTACTTCATGTGTCATCTTAGAGCACAGATTACTCACAATTCCAATTTTAAAAATAAAGATTAAATGCAACTTCTGGAAAAATGATGGGTAGAACACCTCATACATGTTTTAATAATAATCCTTTTTCCAAAGTGCAAGAACCTTTCAGCATGGAGCAGATACATGCAACACTATAAATCCCCCATATTAGCATAAAGATTTAATGTAAACTGAATGTTAAAGATTTGATGTTAACTTGTTAATTTAATGCTAACTTAATTTCTAGGAAGTCCAAGAATCCAAAACATGTCTAAAAATCTATTTAGATTTCCCTATTTTCTGTTGTAATGGGCTTCAGGAGGGGCTACATACATTTGGACATATTTCTTTTAACAATTCACAGTAATCTTGAAAGTAGCTGGTTGTTCTTCCTCCAATCTAAAACTAAAGTTGCTGAGTCATCAGTAATTACAGTTACAATGTGAGAACAAAGCAAGAAAAAGATCAAATGCAGAAAAAATACATAATTAAGAAAGACTGAGAAGCTTAGTGAGTGGTGTCTGAACTGGATTAAAGAAAATATCCAAAATTGGTAATTGTGTGGCACTGAGAAGATCTCAGGCTTTTTGGGCACTGAGAAGTACATGAGAGAGTCCAATTAATGATTACATTTGTTTTTACTAGCATTTCATTAAAGACATCAGGTGGCCACTGAGCTCTAGTGGGAGAGGTTAGTTTTCAAACCAGTTTTGTTTGGTTGCCCTCATTATGCTCCTGGGGGTTTGATATGCTTCTGTTTCATTAAAAACAAGGGCTTGTTCTGCAACCCCTCTTTTCTTCCAAGTCCCTTTAAACATGACTTGGTTCAAATAATTTTTCTGAGACCTGAAGACCCATGGGTCTTGTGTTTCTGGGCACTCCATATTCCCATTGAAAGATAAGCATTACATTTGTCTTCTTGCTGTCTTCTACTCTGACCTCCCAACACCATAGAGATAACTCTTATTACCTCTAAGCTCAAATTTCCAAGTTGCCTCCCTCTAAAGCAAATGATCAAAACATCTGAAAGTATAAATGAAGTTATAAAGTTCATGAACATTTAGATTTACTCATATCAGAGAAAAAGAGGTTTTAAAAGTAAAACAAAGTGTACTAACTGGATGTGTATGAAAACACTTGAACTAACTGAAAATTCTATGGAAACACTCGACTGAAAACATTCTAAAACTTATACTAAAAATGGTTTGACTGCAGATATTAATTCCAAATCAATATTTCCCTATGAATACATAGGTTCAAATATCTTTTTCCATTTTCTATCACCTTCCAAAATGCTCCCCTGAAATAATAAGCAAAAGTAACAAGTGAATGAAATAATGTTTTGTATTAAATGGGAATTGCAAAATGCTTTAGCCAAATATTGTCAATTATTTTATCCTATAATCGTAGAATGGGCTGGATTGGGAGGGACTTTAAAGACCATTTAGTTTCAATGTCCCTGCTGTGGGCAGGCATGCCTTTCACTAGACTTGTGTGGGTTTTCATTTTTTTTTCCTTCCCTTTTTTATTTTTTAAAAATTTTGCAAAAGGAAAAAAACAAAACAAAACCCCAAACCAATTGTATCTTGTTTCAAAGTATAGACCTGGATAATCGAATTGCAAATGCCTACTGGTGATGACAATGTGTCAGTGTTTTGATTAAATAAAATCCTGTCTGGCTGTCTTGTACAAACAAAGTGCCCTGAAATATAAACCAAACATAGTAGGCAAAGCAGATATAATAATGTTTGCAGATACAAAAGAAAAACTTGACAGCAAAGAGCTGGGAAGGAATTTCCCAGTGCTGGACAAGCACATGGTCAAGTGAGCCATTTGACACTACAAAGTCACTGTGTATAGCCACAAGGTGATGTAAATGAGAGACAAACAATTGTCATTTCACAGGCACGTGATGAACTCTGAAGGAGCCATCACCACTTTGGAAAGAGAACTTGGAGGAAAGAAAAAGGAAATATAATGCTGTCAGTAGCCAAATCTGTGTTCTAAACTGCAAATCCCATGTGTTGGGGTAGTTTGTCTAATACCAGAAGGAGAGACAGAAAAGGTCCTTGAGGAGGCAAGAAAGCTGATCAATGGTATGAAATCACATTCAAAATAGAAAATGACTGACTGGAGCTGCCCCAGGTGGGGCTGGTGACAGAATGGGTAGATCAGAGTTGATAAATTAGCTAGGAGGATTCAGAGTCCTTTCTCCTTGTCAAAGACTTATAAGTTATTGAAAATATTGATCAGGTCTCAGTTTTAGAACAGACATAAGATGGTAACGTCTCAAAACAGTGCATAGGTCAGCTAGAGGGTGGCTTTCTGCATTAAAAGTAGATGTCAGAAGTTTTCAGATATCTAAAAAGCAAATAAACTAATGAGAAATGTCAGTTCAGGAATATTGTTTTATATGAAGAATCCTGTCTGGCTTAGGAAATCCTTGATCTATATAGGTCATTGGGAACCTGCAAAAATATATTAGAGTCATGCATTGTCTATTTACAGAATTTCTATATCCTCTCCTAGGTAAGGCTGTTGACTTGTGAAAGATAAGGGGGGGTCAGGCATGGTTACATGAATTTTTTCTGTGGATGATGTTTGCTGAGCTTTTGCCCTTTGCAAGGCCAGAGCTAAAAAATATTAAGTTTGAAATATAAACATAAGCCATAGTCTCAAACTTATCTTGCACTGCTCCTGTTTTACCCTTTGATGGTAGACAAGCACTTTGGTTTTAGTAGTGGAAAAATTGTATCTTGGGTTTGATCTGGGCTGAGATACATCATTTTGTGATAATTTCAGACAAACTGTGCAAAGATGAAATATGCAAAATACCAGTTGTTGACCTCAGCCTAGCTGTTCTGATGGTCATTATTAGAGATTTGTTCTAAGAAATGCTTTGCAATTCCTCAAGCTGTGTCAGAAACCAAAACCACAGCCACTCTCTCTTTCTCTTTGCTATGACACAATGCTGGGGCTGCTTTTATTCTCAGTTCTGTTCCTGTATATAAGGTAACCAACAGCACAGCCTGAGTAATTCCATAATTGTTTCTGCCCATGTCTACAATAATGATTTTTTTCAGTGCTCTTTTGTCATTTTGATCTCTATTTCAATATTTAGAAACTAATGAACTACTTGTTTGGCCTTAAAAATGATATTTTAAAATTGCTATCACACGCAGTGACTGTCTGTAAACAAGAGTGGATGCCTCTTAAAGAAAAGGACAGTGGGACAGGGACACCAGACACTTCAGTCTCCAACACTGAACTTAGCCTGTAATTATAAAACATGTCTTTCTAGAAAATTAATCAGTGCTAAATTTCAATAAAAATATAAGGAAGGTGAGTCAGGAGGGCCTGACAATGTTCATGCCCATTTAATATATTTCTCTCTTTCCCTCCTTCCCTGCCATCAATTAAATACATAAGAAGAAATTAAGCCTTCTGCAGCTTTCTATTAATTTGGTTTTGGAGCAACCTCTGGTGGGGAGAAACCCTCTCTTAATATTAATTCTCTGTACAGGATGAACATTGCTGAAACAATACAATCCCTACATCTTAGTTGGTGTATTTTATACTCCTCACTCTCAGTTAAAAATCCAGAATGGATCAGAGTGATTCTTTCAGTGCAGTGTGTTTTTCAATATTATGGTGATTATTCCCTCATCTGATAAGACAAGTCCACTAGTAATGTTCATCAAGCACTCCACCTAATCCACTCTTTACCTGGGAGCTGCAAAATTGGAATAAATTTTTCATTTGACACTGTTAATACACAATGCCAGTATTAAATCTATACTTGTGCACTTACTGAAGTTCTTGGAAGTCACCAAGCTGTCTTAAGTTTCCAGCTTTTATAGTTTCCTTGGGCTACAGAATGGAATCTGTCCCAGAGGGAATTAATAATTTAATTCTGGAGTTTGTTGAATGCAATTGGATGTCTGTGACCTTAAATGTAAATTCTCAAATTACAAACGAGGAATTGACTGGGATCACTTCTTGTGTGTGTTTACTCACAGAAACACCTGCAGAATCCCCCTGTCTTTCAATTAATCAGTAAAAACTTTAGAAAATGGGCTTTAGAAACATGCTCTTGCTAATAAAGTGATAGTGGAATGAAGTGTAACAGGAAAAGTCTTTTTTCTAAGTGGTTATTGCTGGAGTAGATTACATAAAAACCATAGGAATGGAACTTCACTGTCTTAGACTTCCTAATTAAGTGTCTCAGTGGGGCTTGACATGACAAAGTTCTAAGAGAGATCAGTTTCCAGTTTTATATAAATGGGACATTTTGGACCTACTTCGTGTTTAATAGATATCTTAAAGTGAATATAATCCATGTTAAGTTCTTTAAAATGATCCAAAGTAACAGTGGAGCTTCAATTTGAATTTTCATATTCAACCCAAAGAAATGTTTGTCTAATGAGTTATTTTACTAACCATTCTTGCATTTTCAGAGATATTAAGCTTATTTATCTACTAAAATGGGAAGGAATGAAATCCTAAATTCTTTTAAATTCACACAGATCTAGTTCTGGTATTATTTGCTTGAGCAATAGGAAAATATATATTTCTACAACAAATGTTAATCCTACCATGTAATTTCTAGTTAAAATCAGGCAGGGTAAGAATGAAAAGCTCACAAGTGCTTTCCACAAGTGTGCTGGTCCAGACACAAACCAAATCATACTCTCTGGGTAGGATCAATATGAAGTAAAAATTCTTGATAAGAATTACACAGACTTTAAGATAGATCTCTTCCCTTGTAAGCATTTTAAGTGCTTTTCCCGGAGGGAAAAAGTTCCACTTATTGCTCACAAAGAGTCTTGGAGAGTGTTTGGATTTCTTTTGGTGTTCAGTGATGAAAACCTTCAAAACTTTTTAGTGGTCTGGGAAAGTGTTTTCTAGAAATTCTATCAGTATCCACATGTACAACTAGATGTGACAAGCACAAACACAAAGACACAGGTCACTCTGTAAGTTGATAAAGTCTTATGTTGAATCTGGATATGAATGCTGGAACTTGTGAAAAGAATCTGTGATATTAGGAAGAAGACTATTCATGGAATAAAAAAAATGTGGGTATCTTCAGGATTCACATTGTGGCACCATTATTTTGCTGTAGAAACCAAGTTAGACTAACAGTAAAAACTGCAAATCATTGAAAGTCAGTAAGCCAAGATGATTGTGAAAAACTCTGATCCTCTTTAATTGAATGTGATTAGGGTAAAGAACTGCCATGAGTTGAAAATCCACAGGGAGACATTTCTGTAAAGTAGTTCAAAAACCAAGCAAAGTAAAACCAACAACAGCACAGTATTTTTTGTCTAGTAAACTGATAAAAACCTTAAAAAGAAATATTTCTAACATACATATTTCTTTTGGAAATGCTGAGTGTTCAATTAAAAAATAAAGTCTTTATGACATCTTGGAGCTGTTAGAATGTTTTTCTATTGTTGAGAACTAATTCATTGATTAAGGATAATGTGGGAATTACAGACTTTAAAAAATGCCAACATGTTCTATTTTATGAAATATAAACATATATTCGAAATATGATCAGTTCAATATTGTTTTCAGCCTATACTATTATACCTCTACTGTTTTTATGGAATACAGCATAGGTATTCCATAAAAACAGTATGGAATACCTGTACTGTATTCCACAAAACCAGTATAGGTATAATAGTGTAGGCTGGGGATATACTCAGACTGGGATAATTCTCTATTAACTTCCTGTAACTGTCATGATTTTTCACAGACAATAAACCCTCAGTTTGCAATCACACCATATAAGAGTGTGTCTCCTGTGTCACTCTGGTTTTGATCTCATCCTGCTCATATATTCTGTCACCTGTTGCTCTCTCAGTGCTGGCTGCCTCTGTCTCTGTCCTGTCTCATGCTGGCACATGCAGAGACTGGAAAGCTCTGAGTGCTTTGATCTTTCCTGCCCATCTGCCATTAGGTTGTCTCTCACCTTGGCAATTTCCCTATGGGGAGCAGTCAAAGGGGTTGATGCACCAAACCTCCTTGGCTGGAAAACAGGAGTGTGTACCCTAAAAACACTGCAGCTGCCAGCCACTGACTGTGGACGTCCCCTTCATGGTGCTGCTCCCATTGTGAAGAGCTTGGCCATGCCTCCTGATGTCTCCCCTCTTTTTCCCCTCATTTAGCAGAGCCCTGACTCTCTCCTCGAGGTGATGGACCCAGGTAGAGCAGGACTGACAAATGTCAAGCCTGCTTTTGGCTGCACCATCCTCCTCACTTTTGCCTTGCCAACATGGACAGTTTTTAATACAATAGCTCAAGATTTTTTCACTTAATGCTCAGCATGCAGCTTTGTCCTTTAAGGCCAAAAGGAGTAGCAGAAAAGTCCTGATTTTAAAGGGGTGGAAGGGAATGGAAGTATGGTACACTGCAGTGAGGTCCCTGCACCACTCTGCAGTTACAGGACACTCCTGTATCTGGTAGTGCTGTATAGCAGTACCTCTGCAACCTAAAATATGCACACAAATTACAGGAACCTCTAGCCCTGCCATGCCTCTGCATATTCCCCTTCAAATGTTGCTAGATTTCAAGTTTCTGACCTCACTAAAATGATTCTGAGAACTAATCTTCCTGAGCCTCGAGACATTGCTGGGTTTTGATGTCTTAGAAGCGTGTCTGAATGTTCTTGTCAGGACTATGAAAAGGACAGGTGTGTCAGCTCAGTGAAGAAAATACAGGTTAAAATGTAGATTAGTGTTTATATTTGTCATGTATGCCGCCTGACCTAACTTTTTTTTCAAAAGTAGTATGTGGTTTTGGTTTCTTGTGAATAATTGGTTGCATCCAAGGAGACAAAAAGCCTTGAGAATTCATGCACTAAAAATTACAAAGCAGAGTGAAGAGAAATTCCTATAATAATTTTTCTATTATTTTCCCAGTTTATGCAACTGGCCATTAGCTTGGAATATTGAAATAAAAAATAATTACATGCTTATCACTAACAAACACTGTATAAATCTTTGAAGGTATTTTCTCAATGTTTTACCTTACATGGAAATTGTCTCATTGATTGAGGTTTTTGCAGGTACTTTAATATGAAGATTTGTTTTAAATGAAGAGAAAATAGTGAAAGATTTGTCTATAGCTCAGGCATTCCATCATTTTCTGAAGGTATGCACTGAGAAATCATTTAATGTTTGCAGAAATGCTTTAGTTAGAATATGCTACTACTATGTAATTTGTCAAATCCTAAATCTTTTGCAGACTGAGAAGCTGCTGAAAATACTATTTCAAATTGTTTTCAGATGAGAATGTTATCTGAGAAAACTCACATGAGAAAAGTCAAGAGAAGCTTTGCTCTTTGCTTGTCTTTCACAGTTGTTGTAGGACAAGATATATTGATTGCTGTGATTTTTTTTAATTAGTAAGCTGAGAAATTTGATATCAACCAGTATTTGCAAGTTTGTTCTTTTTTTTTTTTCAAACAGGGATGACACCTTTAGGTCTGTTTTTGATGTATCTTTTAAAAGGTTGTACCTGGAGAGTTGAGCAGCTTTTCATGCCCACTAAGGGTCCAGTTTTCCTGATATGCATAATTTTTCTTTACCTTTCTTATCCAGGTTTTACTTCCTTTATTTTTGACAGGGACTGAAATTCAGCTTCCCATTCATTTTGACGCTCTGAGAGGACCTCAGGGCCCCTCAGCCTCAGCAGTACAACAGAACAACCTGTTGGCTCTGTGCTGTAACCAAGTTACATCCAAATCTGAGTGAGGAAAATCAGCTATTCACTCTGACTTCATAATACATTGCCAAAGAGACAGCAAATGAACTTAGCAAGCAGCTGTGTAAGAACAAAAGAAAGGCTTTTCCAAAGAACTGTTTCCTTAACCCCTTTTTGATAGATGTGGATGAGGAAAATTCAGGCAGGTTAAGAGGTAGAGACCAAGAGACACAAAGCCATAATTTTCCAGATGCTGTTAAACACAAAGAGATGCCACTTGTGATTCCCTCAGTCACAGAGCGTGGAAGCTATGGGGACACCTCCATGGGGTCATTATGTGTCTCATATTCTTGACCTCTGATACTGGACATTGTGGGAGACAGGATAATGAAAAAGGTATTCCCTGACTCGTGTGCTACAGAACGCTCTTGTTCTTACAGGAAATTCCATTGCTGCTGTCTCCAGAGAAAAGAAAAAACAAGTAAGACTTGGATGGGTTTAGGAATTGATGCAATGTTAACTATTCCAAGTATTTTGGCATTTGAGATTTTTTTTTCCTTTCCCATTGCAAAAGACAGGAAGAAAGGAGACAGTACTTAATATTGCTTAATATTACTTCTTCAGATGTCCATGGCCCTGAAACTGTTCCAGAATCAGAGAATTATGTTAATAGTAGTTATAGAATTTGCTCTTTTCAAGACTGGCATGTAGAACACTGGCATGAGATGAGAAAAAAACCAAAACACCTCACCATACTATCCATGAATTAATATTAATCTGGAAAAAAGTGAATGTTGTTGTGACCACTCCTAATTGCACAATTTCTCCTACCTTTGCAAACGGAGTTTAGGGAGGACTCTGCAGCTGTTAGTATCCCAGAATTTGCTCCCATGACAGAAGTTTATACCCCCAACATTTACTAATATCATTCATAAATGATAACTGGCCTCGATGTGTACCTGACCATGTGCAGATCTGAGTAATTTCATTACAATCAAATATATAACTGGTAGAAATGGCAACAAAATAAAAAAAAAAACAAAACCTGAAACACTTGGTAACACTTTTAGGTTTCTGACTAAGATGTCTGTGTTTAGATGCTTCTGGCATTTTAGCAAGGGAACTGTAGAGCAAATAAGTAATTCAGTTTCTACTGTATTGTTTGCAGTTACATCTGGTCCTGGGATTTATCATAGTTCTGTGGAACTATGAAGAGAATAATTCAACATAATATTGTGTATGAACTTGTGATAGAGGTGACTTTGATTTGTTATAAACCAATAGGATTTGATTTGATTAGCATGGCTTTGGCCATTTGAGTTAAACAATCAACTTGGCAGGTAAAAGCAAGGTCTTTGCACAACGATAACCAAAAATCACAAAAACATTTCTAGCTAAGAAGATTGTAGAAGTGAAAGGGAGCAATAAGGTTACTTAGAGGGTGTCTTTAGCCCAGGTTATTCTCTTAGAGCAGGAAAAGAACAACCATTACTGATAGGTGTGATTCCAAGTGACAACAAAGTGTATTTGAAAAATATTTAAACTTGAAAATAAAGAGCTCAGGATCTCTTAAAATTATGAGAGCAAGACAACCAATCCCAAATGAACCATGCTTTATTTCAGATAAAGGTAGTAATAATTCTCTAGGACGGAAAATATCTGTTTGTTATTATGCTGTGATAGTGGCATCACAGTTCACTCAGATTTTCTGTTTGTGACAAGCACATTGTGTTCTGCTTCTCATTTTTGGTCTGTAATGTAGCCAATGGCTGTTTCATTCCAGATGCATGACATTCACAGTTGTTCTTTTTCTTATTTATCCATGTGTGAAAAAAAAAGTCTGTGGATGTTTTCACCCTGAATGGTTACTCTCAATATTCTTACTTTAGTGATCAAACATTGTGCTATTTTTGTGTTCTTGCAACTTCTGCTTTCTGTACTAATTCAGTTTTCATGGTGATGGGATGGAGCTTAATTAAGACTTTCTAATGTTCATTGTGAATAAATGCTGAACAGGCAGTCTTCCACAATTTTTATTTTTTATGTGTGAAACTCCTATTAAAAATGAAGCATCTGTTCTCTTAAAGGGAACCATTTTTCACACACATTGGCATTGGGAGCTCTTGTGATCAATTAATAGTGCAGATGTAAATGTTCTACTTGGTTCAGAAACCTTAATGGCACTTTGCAAACCTGCTGTTTTACTTCATGTAAATTATTTTATCTACACAAATCTGTTGGTTTACATGTGAAATAATCAGTGTCTCTAAACCAAAGCAAGCCCCTTCTTTTGGCACAAAATGCTAGTCATATATCCCACTTACTCCCTGCTACAGTTATAAATGGTAAATGGCAGCCTTTTAAGAAATTCCCCTGTGGTGCAGCTAGCAGGAGATTGCTCAACTGTAGAATAATCAAATCTGACCAGATGGTGATGAGGCTGGGTACTAAATGTTTTTTAAACTCTCCTGCTAGGTTTTCTCATTTAAAAGAGGAGAAATCCCACTTTAAAGTGTACATGATTTGAAAGACACTTTTCTATGAGGCATACAGCATTTCCTGTTCTGCCACATAGTACAACACTTCACATTATCAGGCAGTGTAGAGAAGGATCATGACTTATTTAGAAAGTCAATGTGTTGCTCAAGGAGAGCACCAGCCTGATGGCTCTGGGGCAGAAAGTGACACTGGGTAGGATGCCATCTTTCAAGTTTTTATTTTATGCAGGCAGTGACTAATATTCTGGAGGAGATTTTGCACCTTCACGTGGCAACTCAGTTTTGACACTAGATTTTTCATTTTTTTTTAGAAAAAGCCCATGCCTTGTGATTGCAAGGAGTACCACTCTTTGTGATTGAAATACATTTAGTGCAAAATGTCTTCCCCTGTCTGCTGATGGTAGGCTGAAGCCTGAAGTCCCAATAACTTTCTTTGTCCTAGTTCTGTTCTCCTGGTGTTACTGTGGCTGTGGTGTGGTATCTCCAGGTACCCTCTCTTCTGTCATTCCATCTCTTCCAGGGGATATCCCTTCTTTCCTGTCTTAGATTTTATTCTATATCATTGATTTATCCATACACCACATATTTTGCTGCCTCCATGCATACCTTAAATGTGTTTGAGCTAAAAACTTCATCTTAAGTCAAGGAAAAGAATCCCCTCTAATTCTCTGAGCTCCTTTTAAAAAATGTTTTATATTTCCCAGGTGAAACTGGAGGTTAATGATAAAAAGAGAAATAACCTGATTTTGAACATTCTTGTTACTTAAGTTGCTTTCATGTGAAAGCTGTGGTGCCTGTTGCTCACAGCCTATTCAGCACAATATCTAGCAAGAGACACTGCTAGCAGAAGCTAGTTATTGATTCAACATTAGCTTTTGAAAAAGAAAAGCAAATTGCTTTCTGCAGTAGAGAGATCTGAGGAAACAACAAAGCAAGTGTCCAAAAAAAGTGAAAGCACCTTGAAAGTGCAAAGCTTCACCTAAGATTATGTGTACACCTGTACAGGAACTCTGTTCTTCCCACAGTAACCCCCAACTCATCACCTTAACTGAGAAATGCATTACCTGCATTTTCAAAGAGGGTGGAAGAAATTCTTTAGTCATGTAAGAAAAGTCCCTTGCCATAATGCTGACAAAGCCACTGGCCTTTCTGTGCTCCTCTGGAGAGCAGTGACAGAGGAGAGCACAGCTGAGTTATTGGCTTGGCAGGTGAATCATTAATTTCCAAATCAGCATGTTTTGTCTGACAGCTGCTGCCCTTCCCCAGAGAAAGAGGAGGCTGCCAAAACTCTGGCATCCCTCTGGAGCTGGGCTGTCCATGGGTGCATGAGCCTGGAGCTCTGCCTTCATCTGCATGTGGATGTAACCTCCTGCTGGCAGGACAGGCAGCTGAAGATGCAGCCAGCACCCAGGGGAAGGATGCTGAAGGATGCTGCAGGATGCTGAAGGATGCTGCAGGATGCTGCAGGATGCTGCAGCCTCTCCTGCTGCCTGCAGTGCAGTGTGCCATGGGCAGGTCAGAGAGCTGGGCAGGGCTGAGGTGCAGCTTTGTCTGTGTTATTTGCCTCAGCTATTGCCATCTGAAACCAGGACAGCTTTTTCTTTCTTTTCTTTATTTTTTTTTTCTTCCAGAGAATTAACTGACTGCTACAATTGGAAGGGAAGGAAAGCAGGGCTGTGCTTGTGCCTTTCCTCTAGGGGTATGTGCAGATCTTACATTTGCAGTCTTTGGTGTCCTAACCCCATGCAGTGAGGCTTACAGAGTGCTCCTCTACACACAACCTCTATTTTCCTGTCTCCCTGTCTTCTTGTGCCTCTGGAAGTTCTGATATAATTTTTGTGAAATTAGAGATTTTTTTTTCTTGTTGCATGAATTTAATTTATTATTTCCTGCACCTGTAGTAGTCTGGCCCTCGTTAAGAACAAAATCTTCAGTATCTCAGCAGTTTATTCATCCCAGACGTTTCACTTAAAAAAAATCCCTTCTTCTTCAGAGTTGTCATTTCTGTGTTTTA
Source organism: Fringilla coelebs (assembly GCF_963513975.1). NCBI lineage: Eukaryota > Metazoa > Chordata > Aves > Passeriformes > Fringillidae > Fringilla > Fringilla coelebs. The sequence goes on from NC_140028.1 coordinate 131,008,315, forward strand.
CTTGCATTCAGAGCTGATCCTACCACAAAAGCAATTCCCTAGTGTCAAAACTCTACTCTGGCAGTCATTTTCTTATCCTTTTTTCGAGTACAGGAAGAAAGGCCTATGACACATCAGTTTCTCTTATTGTGTGGCTTTTGTTTTGTGGGGGTGGGAGGTGCAGGGGGGTGTCCTTTTTTTGCATCATTTAATGTCTGCTCTCTTTTTCTTTGCCATAATTTCATTTATTCATTTTTATATTTCCTGTCTTGTGAAAATTGCACCAGCTGGTACATCTCCTAAAATGACATGTACTGATTAAAGGACTTGCTGACCTACCCGCTACTGAATAATTATATCCTCAGGTGGGGATATTGCACCAGACTAAAATGCTCTTCAAAGTGATATTCAGACACTTGCTGAATACTCTTATGTCTGCACACTTATTTGGTGTGAAAGATTGGTAACTAAGGCTTTAAGTTAAAGCAAAGCCAAGTTCTTCTGTAGTCCAGGGAAGAGCAGAATTACCAAATGAGAAATGCCTTTCCTGCCAGGCAGTAGTAACAAACAAAATAAAGCTGGGCACAGTCCTGAAACTATTCCTGATTGAAAGAAGAGGTTGTCCTAACCTGTACACCATCCAACTCTGCAACCAGAAAGAGCAGTCTGAAAGCTGAAGAACTGTTTGGAAGGTTTGCAAAAGTATGTTTAATTAAACTGTTTGAAGCAAGAAAAGCTATTTAAGAGCTTATTGTTAGCCGAGAAGCAGAAAGATGTTAATGGCATGCAAGTTAAGTGAGGCTACTGTGGTAGTTGTCAATGTTTCGTGTACTTTTGCTAAAAACTAAAATGAGCAAAGCCAAGGAGATTAACCAGAGCACTCAGTGGCAAGTGTTAGCTCAGCTGAGAGGAGCACAGTGAACCAGGCAGGCAGGACAGCTCTGGTTTGCCACTCCAGAGTGCAGAAGCCATTTTTGCATGAAAGGAAAGCAGTGAACTGCCCTTAGCAAATGCATCCCCAAGAAAGGACTGTAAAATTGTTATAATTTTGGTATGACATAATGTATTTTTCTGTGAACAGTGGATGAATTCCCTGGTTACCTATAATTTTGGTGTTTTTCTTTTCTCTTTTAAAAGTGGTTTGTTAAGCCAGCTGATTCACGTTAGATGAGCTTCTTGAGCAGCAGAATGTTGAGTTTTTCCAGCATTATGGATGAGGTTTTTAATCAATGTCTCATTAGCAACCCTTTCAAATTTGAACCCATTCTCTCCATTATGTTCCTGGCAGAGACATTGCAGATACATTAATCCAGTTTTTCTACTTTAAATTTTGGGATGAAACCAGCTCTAGGTACATAAGTGATTATTTTGCACAATTTCATGCCAAAGGTTTTTGCAGAGCCACAAGAAATCAACTTCTAAACCAGTGAAAAGAAAGAAAAGAAAATCCTGTTCCTCTGTTCCCAGATAATTTTCAGGACTCTGTCAAAATATTTCAGAGCCCCATGCAATGCTACAGACTTGGGGATGAGGGTCTGGGTGCTGGGGTGGTTTAGACTGGAGAAAAGGAGGCTTGGGGGGTTTTATTGGTCTCTACAACTACTCAAGAGATGTTGTAGCCAGGTGGAGTTGGTCTCTTCTCCCAGGTAACAAGTGGTAGGATGAGAGGACATTGCCTCAAGTTGCCCCAGGAGAAGTTTGGGTTGGATATAAGGACAAAAGTATTCACTGAAAGGCTTGTTGAGCACTGGAATGGGCTGCCCAGGGAAGTGGTGAGAGGTAGATGTGGTGTTTGGGGACACAGCTTCATGGTGGACATGGCAGTGGTGGGTGAAAAGTCTCAAAGGTTTTTTCCAACTGAAAAAAATCCTATGGTTCAATGATTTTATGATGCCTCTTAAGGTCCTGGGAATTAGCCTTATGTTCCTCAGTGACAAAAAGTAAGGGACTGCCTTGCAGGTGGTTGTAAGCTTGGAAAGGCACTTAAGTTCCTACTCCTGCAAATAAACTTCCAGTGCTTTGCAAAACCTTTGAATAAGATTAATTTAGCTTAGTGAGGAGCTGTGGCAGAATTCAACCACAAAGCCAACAACTGCTCCAGGGGGATCTCAGATGGGGAGTACTGTGCTTCCAGGTGAGAAATTGTGCTTTGGAGCTTTTGGTGTCTGTTACACTTGTCATTGTGAAGATGAAAAACCCTGTAAGTTTGGGGCTATAAAAGAGGCTGAAATACAGTGCTACCACCAACAGATGAACACAGGGAAGAAGGAGGAGGGAAAGGAACAGTCAAGGTGGGAGAAACTATGTGGGATTAGTAAGCCTATTTTTCATATCTGTTTCTAAAAGTGAGTGCCAAAGGGGCCTTGCCTAAAAGAGCTTTCTGGAAAACAGTACTTTTCAAGGGTCAGTCTTCTGTGGGAACTGGGAGGAGGCTGGAAATGTAACTACAAAGCTGAAACCCTGATTTGGGCATTGATATATCAAATGAAGGTCACCATTTAAGTCCACTTCATGGAGATTTTAAACACTGATTCGTGTTCAGTTTTAAAAGTAGAAACGTAGAGTCCTTGTTTGAAGAGAATAAGGCTGGGAATCTTGGCTATCTGTAAGCATTTTCAGATTTCAGCATCTGACATGACACTAAGCAATCCATCAGTGGAAAGTCACCCAATTTTCTAAGCTTTTGCAGATTTCTATAAAAGTGAAAAAAGTGCCAGGAAGTATTTGGATTTCAGCTAACTTGCAAAGTCTGATGAAGGTACATTTTAATAATAAATCTCTTCCAAGAGCTCTTGTTGTGGCTTTAGTTTTTGTATGGATTTAAGACACAGCCTGATAAATCATTTAGGGCAGTAATCTTATACATATGCTTCTTGGGAAAGTTTCACTAGACAGCTCTCAAGTAGTCTTATTTTAGAAAAGTTCATGAAAATAGTGGGAGATGATCAAACACAGAGCAATTTCAATTATCTCCTAATTGAGAAACCTTTCTGAGACCGGAATACAGACCCAACTTCATTCTTATGAGATTCTTCATGCAGGAAAAAAATTTTAGTATAGTTTAGATAGCAGCCTGATTTAAATACCTTTTATTTATTTAACAGCATGATTGGAACCAGCCAGGACTCAGTATTTTCTGAAGGAAAGTTTCTTTGAGCAAAAGTTTAGCTTTGATCAGTGAAAGCTTGACGAGGAGGTAATTATCAGTTGAGTCTGGTTTTATCCATCTTTGGAAACTGGAAATGACTTTTTTCTGCCTTGTATTAGTTGTATTGCTGCTGAGAAGGGTGGAGATGGCGAAATTTTTTTTTAAATATTATTTTTGAGAGAGAAAAACCTGAAGAGTTAAGGGCTTGTAAGGAAAGACAATTGGGCATAGACATGCAAGTTTCAGAAGATGTGTCTGCTGTAGTGCAAAAAATCTTTAAAAAAGATAAGGCAGAAGCTCTTCTTAGGTAGAGGGTTCATTTTTGGTATCCAGGATAGAGGAAAAAGAAGTAAATAGTGCTTATATTGAAAAATTTAAATTGGGATGGCCTAAAAAAAAAAAAAAGTACTTGCTCTGACAGACGGAGGAACATCTTATAACCTGTAAACCAGCAGGTGACAATGACCACTTGCAAAAGTCCTGGTGTGTCTTTTGGGGACACACATAGATGTTTCAGAGAAAATATTTGCTTCTTGTGACACTGATTTGGGGAAGGACCTTTAATAAGCTCTAAAGGACACCAGAAGATCTATGCTTTTACACAGAGGTGTTTATTATCATAGTGCTCTGATAGCATCTGAAAGCCTCAGTGTCTATGCCCTGATCCATCTACACATCATTACTTTTGTCTGCAAAACCCCATAATAAGAATATATATTGTAATACAATTATGTGTTATAGGTCAAAACCCCCCATCATGACCAGTTCTTTAAATAAAGTTTTCCATGCCTGTGCCTGCATATAAGTGTAGGAATTTTATCACCCACGATATATTTTAGGAACATTGCAAATAGTGTTCTCTATTGGTTTAGGTCAACCTGGGTTCAGCATGGGGGCCACTCTGAGGGGAGATTTTCTAGAAATGTTCTAGAGTTGAAGATGTAGTTAAAATTATTTAGTAATCTTTGTGAAGCTACAGTTCATGCATTTAAACAAAGTGATCTCTTTATAGCTATAAGAAAAAAGCAATACGGATTTGAAAACACATTAATCATTGGAGTTTGTAATGAATAATCCATTTGTTTCTGCATGCTATCTGATAATATATGGTAAAGTGTGTTCTACTGCTTTTGTTTACACATTGCAGCTTTTATGTAATGTATTATGAGCAGAACTTAGTTGGAATTCTTTGTTTGCTTTGCCTTTTTTATTTTGAGTGCACTTTTCATGTCTGGGAGTGTAACCAGCACCTTTCCCTTTCCTCCCGCTTTCCCACCCTCTAATGGCTGTCTTCAAATAGTTCAGCCAAATTTTGCCAACAGGTAATTAAGCTCTCAAAGCTCTGTGAAAATGTGTAGCCAGTGGGGGAGGAAAGCTGTAGAAGTGGCTCAGTTGAGAAATCTGTTACACTATGAGTACTCAGGTCACAGGATTCCAGGAAATTCTGGGGCATAGAGGAAGAATGGAACTGCTGTGGGTACCAAGAGCAGTGATGCATGGCTGTGCCTGCAATCCCTGCTGTGTCCAAGCCATGCTGTGAGCTCGTGTCACATCCTATCATAATGCTAATATGTGGTCAATGCATGCCCTCAGGGACCAGGTTTGCAGAGTAAAACTTGGAACTTACTTTTCTTCCAGCATAGATAGCCTCTGAGATATAAAATTATGCAAGCTCTAAATCCATAGGAACTGGGCTCCTTCAGCATCAGTACCTGTGGAAATACAGGCTTTTCTTCTCCCTCCTCTTCTTATTTTAAAAAGTGCCTTTAAAGAAAAGACTAAAATATGATCTGGAATGGAAAACTCATCTTCTAGACAGACACAACCATCTGCAGAGTTCTGCTGTGCCACTAATTGAAGTGAATGTAACTTTTCTTATGCCATGTTTCTTTGTATTTCACCAGTTGTCCTCCAGAAAATCAAAATACCCCTGTTAAGGAGGGAAAAGTATCACATTTATGCTGCTCTTTTGCTGCAGTAATAAAATAGAGTTGGATCAAGAGGGTCTGAGGATAGAAAGTGTTAGAGAAACATTCTGTCACATTCCCCAGGTTTCTTGCTAGTCCTGATCCTCAGCTGTGAGCCATTCTGGTGGGTAACAGCTGAGGTGTGGGCTGTTCATGCTGTCAGGTAGGTCTCAGTAATTTCCATCAAAGGAGTTATTTATAAGATGGACTTGAAAAGTCCAAGCTGATGAAGGTGGACTTTTTCTAAAATAGGTAATTAAAATACCAGCAAGATCATATCTGTCCTGTGCTTGCCAAATACTCCATTTTTGTTGTATGACAAGCATTTTTTATGTTGACAGTATGCCTACAGGAGAATGCAATATTTCCTATAACATCAGGAAGACATAAATTATAGCCTGCTCTTTGTCACATTAAATAAAAAATAATAAACTAATAACCTAGTGGACTTTTCTATTAATACTTGGTTAAATAAAACACCAGCAAAGAAATATTTGTCCTTTGAGTATAAAACTCAATAATAAAGTTTCAACAGACTGAATGATACAACTCTATAACAAATAAATCTTTCTCACAAATAAGTATGTATTTTCCTCAAAAATGCCTGTATTTAAGTATTCAATTATCTATAAGCATTCTGATTCTTCCCCTTTCCACCCCCCACCCCCCAGCACTGCATCAGAAGGACAACAACCCTGTCAGACCTGGGGACTTTACTACATAGATAAATGGGTAGTATATCAAAGAAAACAAATAGTAGTTTATTTCTGTTTGACAACTGAAATATTTAGATTCAGGTAAACCTAAAACAAATATGTTTGCTTTTTTTTCCTTCTAACTGAAACAGAGGAGAAAAAAAGAACCAAAAAATTCCTGTAGATAAAAACAACTATTTTTTCTATAAAAGAAATTGCAGTTTTATATTCTTGACCAACTGAACTTTTCAGTTTACAGTGATACTTTGAGGGTGCTGGGGTGTTTTGGCTCCTTTTTTTTATGAAGCAGTGCAATATATTGCTTTCTGGTGACTGTTCCACAGAGGGAAAAATAACTTATTATTGCTTCAGATAACTGAGTTCTCTTGAAGTGAAGTAGTAGAGGTCAGCAATTTCACCTCAAAAACACTGGGCTCCAGATCCTCAACAAATATTGGGTGAGTGAGGTTTTTTCACTACGGAGCCTGTTTGCAACTCAGAGATTTTTATGGGCCTCAGATTATCAACTCATATTTTCAGAAACTTATTTATTCCCTCAAACCCTATCAGACCCTAACAAGTAGGTATGAGATCTGAACTACTTTTCTGACATCTAAAGAGTAATGATTTAAAATAGAATTTTCATCTTCTGAGTGTCTCTTGAATTGTTCCCCTTGAAATTTTAAATATCCATTATTTTCTTGTTGTTATTGAAACAATAAAACTAATATTTCACGTAGTTCTTCAGAAATGACAGGGGAGTTTTGTAGCCTGGTGGGTTCTTTTTAACTTCTCTGGGGCATTTATCATTAAAATACAATCTTATATTCCAAGAACTTAGTTATGATTAATTTCAACTGCAAGACTGAGCATACACTACTTCCACAGCCAGATCTCAAGTGTCAAAAAAATGAGCTTTAAAATCTAAGGAAGACAATGATCAACCAAACATTTTTATAATAAATTATTTACTTGGCATCTGTAGTAGGCATCTGGATAGAAGACAGTTATCTAGGACACCTTTATACTTCCTTAACCTGTTTTTCTTTCACATTCAATGCATCTTCCACCTCCTACAATACATGACAGGTTTCCTAGAAACAAAAGGCTATTGTACAACAAGAATTAGTCTTGTTGTCCATGGGGAGTCCTTTGGAAAAAGAGTATAGAAGCACTTATTGTTACTACTGGGGGCAAATAAGAGTCTTGACCTGACTCTAGAACTTCCTAATGGACTGTTTTTATTAGATTTCCTTGGCTGTACCTCTTGGAGTCCTTGTGAGGTAAAATCCTTGTAATCACTGGAGAGGTGCATGACAGAGAAGGAGACGTGCTGCTAAGGTGGAATGTGCAGAGGAAGGAACTGACCTAGTCTTAGTAACACTGGGCAAACATTTTTTTATTTCTTAGGATGGGGCGACCAGAACATGAACATCTGGATGAATTTTGGCATGAGAAGAAAAATGCCTGCCCTTGATGTAAAGGAGTTGTGTTACAAACGCCTGTGCCCCAGCAGGAAGGCTCTGATGGTTCTCACTACAACGCCTAGAAAATGTTACAAGCATGAAGTGTTTTGTTCTGTGACAAAGTTGAGTAATTTTAAACTGAAATAAAAACAACAGAAGGACTGGGGAATGTTGAATTGAAATGAATGGTTAGTATTAGTGAAATTATAAGTAACCAAAATGTGGGTCTTATCCACTGTCAATCAACTTTAAATGGAGGCAGTATTATCACTGAAATCTATTGTATGAATGGGAAGAATGTTAAAGCAGTTGACATAAATAATTTTCAAATAAGATCATGTGCTTATCAGGCATGAATAGATTTTCTTTTTTAAAACAGCTACAGCAGTCTGAGTTATTAAGAGAGAAAAGTCCTTCTAGAGAGCTTCTGGTATTTTCTTCAGCTTTTAGAAGAGCAAAATCCAAATGAAACCGGTGTGGAAGAAAGATTTAAGCTATCACTATTAAGGATGAAAGTGAAAATTCAGTTCTGAAAATATGTGGGTGCACTTGCCTTTGAACTCATGTGCAGTTCCATTTATTTATCTGAACAAAGCTGTGCTTTTTTTTCACAATCAAGGCCTACATCTGCAAAATACAATTTGCTTTTGTGCAACTGAGTTCCACATGAACTCATGAGTGTTGGTTACCTTATGAGATAGTAATGAAGGTCCAAAGAGTTTTCCCCTCGTGTGAATTCCATTTAAAAAAAATCCTATCTACTCAAGTTGCTAGTTTTAGGTATCTGTACAGAGATAAGGAAATAAGGTAGGCAAACACTGGCTCTAAACCCAGAAAGGTTTTATTATGCTCCTGCCATTGCCATTTTTTCCCTCAAGTCTAAAATTTATTTTGGAAGAAGATGCAATCTGAGCAGAAATGATTTTGAAGGCATATGTATATACACACACATACACACGCAGTCTTGAATCACAGTGGTACTCTCAAACCTTTGAATGGTCCATTGTCCTAAGCAAAATATTCCTGACTCTCCACATACAGCTCCAAAGACCCACTCACCTCACCTTGAAAACTTGAATAACCTGGTGAATATAACAATACTGAACAATACTTTTTTACAATATAATATTGTGAAAAATATAATTACATATATATGCATTTGCAGAAACCTGCACATATTAGCACATACATAAGCTAGGAACTACAGTATATGAAGCATCTCATTTTCTTAAAATTCACTGGTTATTTGGAAGGGTTTAGAAAACTTTTTGAGAATCAGAGAAAGAAAAACTATTGTAAACGAAGTCTGCAGTGAATTTTTTTTTTTTTTTAATTTTTAATGGATTATGTTTGCCAGGCACTACCTGATGGATTGTATTTCTGAATTCTTCCTATCATGTCAGTGAATGCCTGTCTTTCAGCAAATTTTGGCTTTTGAATTTTCTTGTCTGCCTTGTAGAAGTTAAACTGCTCATTAAGAATTTCATCTTGAAGGGTGACTTACTGTCTATGTCCATATATTCAGATTTAGAGGATGGTGTTCAAAATATTCCACTGTACCCCTTAAACAGCCTGGTCTTTGACAGAATAGGTAGTGATTATCCAGCTCATCTCATAGAAACAGTTAAAAAAAATTACTGGAAATTTTCAAAACGTTGATCAGTAAATTGACAATAATGGAAGTTTGAATATTTTAAGCATTTGGGCTGCAGGTACTTATCCACTGTCATTTTCTCCCACAGTCCAAATACAGGAACTAGGGAGCCCTTCCTGTTCAGCTGGGTGTGAGTGAGGCTTCTGGGGCCAAAACCTTTTGAGGTGGTTGTGCAACATTTCTTGGATATTCTCCCTCAGGTAGAAAGTTTCCCGAAGGATCAAAGAGGTTGCTGGTAACTGACACTAGCAACTATAGAGGGTATGAGGAAGACAGATGGGAATGGACAGCTGCTTGGTAGACAGATGTTTCTGCTACAGAGAGGGCAGTCAGTGAGAGAAATCTGGGTTAATGGTGCAAAAGGAATGATCAATTAGATTGTGTCTCAACAAGAATGTCGTTCAGAGCTCTTCTTTTCAATGCCAACATAAAATGCTTCTTACTGTTATTAAGACACTGATAACATTGTCCATACCTCGGAAGCAGAGTTTATGTCTATGATGAAATATTCATCAGTTTGATTTTCTGTGAATGCAGAGCTGCCACCTACAGCTCTACTATTGTACAGGAAGAGTCATCAGTCTGATTTTCTGTGAACGTGCGACTTCTCTGCAGGCACCTCAGCAAGGTAACTCAACTAATTTCTCCAGTCTCAGAGTCCTTCCACTCATCTCAAAAGCAGAAATAGTTTCTCTACATGCTTCCTTCTTCCCTTAGTGACTGATGGAGGGGCAGGTCTTTAAAGGGTCTTCTTCCTGGTGATCCCAAAGATGTTCAGCCTTTCTGGGACCTGCAGCCTGCTATGCTATAAGGCCCAATATTGCTCAGGCAGTTACCTGGTATAGCATGCCAGGGCCACCACCTCCATTAGGGATTGACACCTGTGACAGAGGTATATGGGATACCCACAGCCATGGAGACCAGCTGGAATACAATAAAGACTCCCAAATGGTCTATCAAGTGTGTGTGTGTGTGGATAAATGAAGCTCTGAAATCCTCACACACCTGACAGGACTGGACATACTTTTGGGATCTCTCTCCCCTGAAGTTTCTTAGCTGACTGTCTAGATATCTAAGCAGTTTCTGGGATGTTTCAGTGTTGGCTGTTGCAGAATGACATGACTCCTTTTAGTTATGCATACACGTGACTTGAACAGAATGCAGCAGTACTGTGATTGCTGTCCTTTGCTTTGACTTTGAGATGCCTAATGTCCTCCTGCCCCTTATGATGTACTGAAGGAATTTGCTTTTTTTTTTTTTTGCTTGCCTACACTAATTTAAAAAATATATTTCTTTAATGAAGTTAAACGCCTCTTATGAAATGCTTTTTAAATAATTGGTAATAGTACACCTGCAATGGCTGAGATTAGCATGAGCATTTGTTACTGGCACCTGGTCATCTTCCTCTGTCTGGTCCAACTGTCTGGTTTTCTGTCAATAAACTGTCCTCCCTTTTTCCTTTGCCATTTTTATTGCTCAGAATACTCTCAAATTTTCTGAATAATTTTCTGCCTAGCAGTTTGAAATATCATGCAAACACTGGTATAGGTTATAACTTTTCAGGCTCTTGGGTTAACCTTCCTTACTGTCAACATCAGTTGACTTCCAGAATCTTTCAAGTACTGCATCCACCTTCTCTCCACCAACCCTAAGTGATGCAGAGTAGGTTGTTTCAGTCCTTGAATGAGGTTGTTTTATCTAGTACAATGAAGAATAGCCCTGGCTGGGGAGGGCTTATTTGGAGAGTTGGTGTTAAGAATATATTTATGAGAAAAATAATCAGCGTGGGATGAATATTCCTTAGGCAAATGATAATCTTTTGGTCCTGGCCTTAGAAGTACTCCAAAGTATTATGACTACAAGTCCCAAAGGAGGAACAACTTAGAACAACCTACCTGAGGAGTGTCTCAAACAATGCTCTTGCAAACACTTTTCTGTGATGAACTGGTCTTTCCCAAGGAAAATACTCAAAGAGCATTTCCATCAAGGAATTCCCAATGGGCCAAGTATTCAGACCAATGCAAGACTCATGCTCAGATAGAACGAGCATTCAGGGAAGAGAGATGTTCTCATTAGACTTCACTAGCACTGTGTGATATCTACCAGATTTCCATATCTGAGCTGACAGAGATGATTTAGAGTGCAAATAAACTATTAACATAATTAGATTAGACATACCATGGTGCAATTAGAATTGTCTCTGTCAGACCATTCTTCATTAACAGAACTTATTCAGAACATACTGTCTGCTTCCTGCTTCTCCTAGACTAATTAGTTACGTGTACGAATGCTTGGATTGCTTAATTATTTTCACTTTTTGCCATTAACATCTTGCTGAACTGGGACATAATGTCACTCAGAAAGAGGCTGTGGAATTGGGTCCAGCAGAGTTGGAGTCCAGACATCCACCATTACTGAAATGACAGTAAGGGTAGGGAATACCTTAGAACACAGAAAACATACATGGAAGGAGTTAATAGATTTACTGTGAAAAGAGGAATATTTCAGCAAAAATGCTGCTTGGAGACAGATCTTGCTGCTTACAAATAGAACTGAGAAAATGGATCCCAGATAAGGGAGGAAAATTACTGGGATTTGGGAGAAGGAAAATATGAGGGACAGGATAGGAGAGCTTTTATGATTTTTTTTTCTTTTTAATAACAAGATGTTGTGGTCTTGCAGTTATCTTCTGATGTGATAATTCAAAGATCTCCACAGGCTTTGGCTTTCTAAGCCTTTAAATTAAACCTGATCATGTAGTAGACTTCTTGCTTTGGTTGGAAAAAAAAAAGTAAATTTGAAGTCTGTTTGGGGAAAGAACCTCAAACAACCACATCTTTGGAGATGTCAGTTGAAATGTTTGTTAACCTTCCCTTTAGAAGGCAATTTGGGAATGAAAAATACCATTTCAAAACAAAAATAAAAGCTGACATTAAATGAAATGTCAAAACAGAGTGACTCAACATTTCTAAAATATCTTCTTTTCTCAACTGTCTTCCACTGAAGCTATTTTCCAAACGTGGAATGAAGGCAATTTCCAGCTCCTTCCATCCAGACTGACATCATGCTACATTTATTTTATGACCCAGTATTTGCCAACACTTTTGGCCAGTATTAGTCTTGTTTTTCTGTGAGGGAGGCTTACAAAATCCCTTCTCCCAATGCTTTGGTATAGTTCTACCTGCAGAGAAGCTGCTTTCTCTAGCATGCCAAGATAACAGAAACTCAGCACAGGATGAAGCACAGTGCCCTCAGTGGGCAATGCAGCTGTCTAGCTCAGATGAGCACAATGGAAAGGGATTGAGTGGATTGAGCAATATCACCAGAATGGAAAGTTTTCAGTCTTAAAAAAAAAAAAGAAAGTTTTTTTTCCTGTTTAGCATTGGTGAAAATGCTGACATCACCTTTCACCTTAATGACTAAGTATTCAGGTATGCACTGTTACCCATCCTAATTTCCCCTCTGGCTTTTGACCTTTCCAGTAAACAAACCAGTTGGCAGCTCCTTATTGAATCAGAAGGGAAAGAACAGTGTGGTAATGCACTTCTGGTCCCCCCTGCCTGTCTTTTTGATCAAAAAACAAACAAAAGGGCGATTAAGTAACTTTGTATCTTCCAATACACACCTTCAGTTTGTTTAATCATAATTCAGTTGTATCAGGTTTTTTCTCATAAGTAAAACCTGACTCCTTGACAATCTGGTATGGCAAAAGTTCTTAACTTCTTGGTAATCTACCAGACAGACAAATCAGGACCTGTTCAGCTTGTTTCACCAGTCAGAATTTCAGATTTAAGAGTCTTTTCTTGGGCTTAATATAACATTTAGAGAAACTTGGTCCTCTCAGTAATTCTGATAGCTGCATTGATATAAAGAAAATTATAATGAATCTCAGTGAATTTGAAGATTGAAGAAATATTCCCATGGTATTCTTGTAACAGGGAATATTCTGTTCTGTTGTATTCTACATTTAATATATCTCTCAAATCTATCTAATAAATTGATAAAATTTATGAGGTTTTTTTGTAATATAAAAGGATGGATTCATAAAAAATGCTTAAATGTGGTGCAAAGGGGCAGACTTAACATTTCATCAAGCAGTTTCATTCAATACATGATTGCTCAAGGTCTTTGGGCATGGATATATTCTTTTAAGATTCCATCATAATTACATTTAGTGCTAAATCAGGAATGACAGTTTGAGATATTGTTCACATTGCTTTTCTGTTCTTCTGTCAGTGCATCAGCTGCAGGAGAAGTTCTTCCTTTTTAAGCCTGACATTTCAGCTTTAATTAGGAACGGTTGCGCTGTTTGTTCACAGCCCCTCTACAGGAAAGCTGCATGAAGCTCGTGGGTCTTTTCCTTCAAATACTTCAGTGGGTTGGTGGTTTCATTGCAAGATTTTGAGTGTAAACTGTGAGCTAAAGTGTTAAGCTAATTAGTAGAGATTCCCTCTGTATTTTTTCCACAATCTCTTCATTTCTAATAATTTAATGCCATGGTTTAGTTGATGAGGTGGTGTTAGATCAGAGGTTGGACTCAATGATCTCCAAGGTCTTTTCCAACCTAGTTAATTCTGTGATTCTGTGATTTCATTGAACTTGAATATTGGATCTTCCACACTTAAATATGCTGTTATTAGAACTGCACTATCCAGATGGTAAGCAGATATTTCTAATGTAACTTTTAAAATGAGATCAGTAAATCAATTTCAAAGTGAGTTTTTTTTCAGCTGAGATTGATTTGAGTAGTCATCTCAAACAATAAAATATATCTTTTATAATATATTGCACATTTATTATTTATATAATTTTTGAGCATACCATTAGTCCATTGACTAGAAAATGAGAGACAGACTATACAGAAATCCTCCTTATTGAAATGTTTTCTTATAATATTCTTGGTTTAATTATGCATTGTCTGAAATGCACCCTAATTAATTAATTTATTTATTTTAATACATGTATATTCTTAAAGAATAAATGATATATATCTACACTTCTAATTTTCTTTATCTGACAGCTGGGATTATATTATCCCACAAGTTGTAGCACAACATCATCACAATTTCTAAATAAATAGAAATTTTTTGTTGTCCTTGAGCTGATTATGCGTAGCATGTCCTTAAAAATAAAAAGGACTGTAAGGGTTCAGTATAGAATATAACCACTCCAATGTAAAATTGTTGTCTAAATGGAGACAGTGAAAGATTTTTAAACTGGGTCAAGATTTTACCTGAAAAATGTGTTTGTGACGTGCTACTTCTGCCCTAACCCTGTAGTCAGTCAGAATGATGAAACTCCGTGGAAGAATTTGTCTTCTTTGAGGAACTTAATACTTGTATACTTTTCTGTATTTATAGTGCAGGTGTCTGAACTGTTTCTGAGAAAAAATGTTATCTACTTCTAATTTTTTTACGATTTCTTTCCAGAAGGAAATAATTTATCTGGAATGTGTGGAAAGTGTCTCGCAAGAAGTTATATTCCTTTTTTCCCTGGAAAATCTCTCTTAATGCACTCTTAATGCACTTAATCTTGTTTGTCCATGGTTATTAAATTCCTCTATTAAGAAACTAATTGCTAAAAAAACCCCAAAGGAAGCTTTGATTCCTCATTTTAAAATTTCAAAAGAAAACTTTTATCCAGAGAATAAATGCTTTGTGTTTGCATCTTTGTGGCTTTGTTTTTTGGTTTTTTTTCTGTCACTATTAATCTTGCTCCACTACAATTCTGTCATGAAAGTTAATTGCCCACTTGCTTTTCTGAAATCTAAACTCAACAGAATTAGGCTTTACAAAGTCACATTTAAAAGTTCATGCTTAGTAGCCCTATTTCCAAATACTTGCTTAATTTTCAGTATTGGAAATAGCAACACATATGAATCATATTAAGAACCCATCCTGGGACATGCAGGATGCATCAACTTCTAGAGCAGTGCAGTGCTTCATTCCTTGGATGGAGGCAGCTCTCTGTCTATTGAAGTTATTGTCTCTCCCTGGCTTCCAGCAGAGGGTCTCCATAGGGAATGCATGCAAGGTGCAGGGTTCTGCATTTGGGAATGGCAGGACACAGTCCAAACCCCTCTCATTCTTGCTCTGTTTCAGGACTAAGGTTTTACATTAGAGGTTCTCTGCAATTCTTTTTCTCTCTGTTGGAAATAGCTGACACTTGTTATCTATTTAGTAGCAAATCATCTTTTTGCTGATTTCTACACCTCAACCAGTCTCACAGAGTATAGATATCAAATGTGGGAGGCAGAAACTCTCTTATTTAAAATCTTTTGAAATCTAGAGAACAGCACTGTAGCTAAAAATCTTCACTAGTTATAGCATATCCTTCTTACAGAAATAACCTTCATCAGCACAAACTAAAAAGAGCAAGTTAGGTTCATGAAGCAGTGTGTGGGAAATGTCTCATACACTTTTTTCCTGTTAAAGATTCTGAGGCTCACATTTGACATACTGCTGCCTTTTCAGTGATAGGGAATTGTATCAGTTCAGATTCAGGCAGCAAAGCTAAGGAACTCCAGAGTACACTTCAGATATGCAGAAACAGTGATGGGGTACACTAACACTTCCTGATGAATGTGCAACTTCTAAATGCTTATGACATTAAGCTGGAAAAAGTAACAGAAAACTTTGCATCAGAGCAATAATTCTGACCTTAAAAAACAATGAGACTATATTAATATTGAAGAAGCAAAGACAAATATTGAGGAAATGAAAAATACTTACACCAAAGGAATCCTCTTTATTCTTGGAATGGAATTGCAGAATGGTAGATTAGTCTATCATCAAACTGGGTAAGTGAAGAACACACTCATGAAGGACACAAGATGAGTTTTAGCTTAGTCAAGAATGCTACATCAGTTGGACTGTTTTTGCAAACCAATTCTTAGTGCTGACACAAGTAAATCTTACCAATAATACTTTTATATCTGTACCCCTCTAAACAAGCCTCATTGAGAAAACAACGTTGTTTCTTTTCAGGCAAGTTATTAATGTCTCTGCAGAATTCAGCAGTACTTTGCCATATCATCTTTTGCATAAGTAAGCTTGTTTGAAAGGTGTAAAATTAACTTTCCACTGGAATGAGAGACAGAATTACAATGAAGCAAGAATAGAGATTTTATTTGCAAAACCAGTGACAGTTCGATCTCATGTTTTGTCCCTAATTTTTTTTGCTCTCTAGAGCCTTTTGCAACATCTCTGAGAGGCATGCAGCACTGCTGAACCATACAGATGTGGTAAAGGGATGGAACTGAGAGAGAGCCATGAAGAGATACTTCTGACCAGCTTTGTCAGCACTGTTAAGCACCCACAGACTTATCAGTGGTCCTTGCTCATGTTAGCTATGGTTCAACAAGGGGTTGTTTCATTTCCAAACTGTGTGTTGAAGCAGTACATCAAACATTAATGTGCCAGGATGGACCATGAGTGGAATTTACAGGGTACAAGAGCAGATTCAGTGATGCTCTCAAACTAGTATGAAATAGAGATAAATGCTGAGGCTCTGAGACAGCAATTTGCTAATTAGTGGTGCTGCTGAAGTCCTGTTTAATCGCCTCAACAGAGGAGTGAAATGTACCTGAAGTACCAAGGCAGAGTTCAGTGAGCACACTCATTACTATTGTGCTTTGACACACAGATCAAAGGCTTTTTGCATCCAGAGATGCAAGCTGCTGTTGAAGTCCATACTAAACACCTGCTTGATCATGTGCAACTGATTGCATTATGTGTTTCATCTCTTTGAGGAGTGCCTTTCAGGACCAAGCTTGCTCAGTGTTTATTGGTATCACAATATGAAAAATTGCTCTAGTTCTGAAGTCAGCAACATTAGGACTTCGTAGCTGGATCAAAGAAAAAGCTATATTATAAAAAAACAAAGAATACCTGTGGTTTTCCACTTCACCCATCCACACAACAAATTCAAGCCTATGTAGTAATATCACATACATTATTCCCTTAAAAAATTGAATTGAGTAGTTTCTTCTATGTATTCACCATATATTTACCTTATTTGTGTGCAAAGATGACCTGGGCATTTTGAAGTTAAAGAAAACTTAATAAGCATAAGATGTGTCCAAAGTTTCTACAGCAGTGTGTTACAGATTCAGCAGCAGTAACTGGGCTAAGTTCAATTACAGGTCCTTTAGGAAATGAAGATGGCATTTTATTAGAGACTAAAGCTAGTGTCTAACTCAGCACCATGTTTTAGGAAAGAAACAGAATTAAGTAATCTACTTACTTCCCAAGATTTCTTCATTATCAGAGACCCCTATGGAAGCCCTCTGGAATATTAAACAGAATTTTTTTTTAACAGTTAAATGAACTAATCAAAAATGATGTTTGGAAAAGTATCCTTTGTTCTCAATTATTTAAATGTTCTGTCCTAGAGTCTGCACACGTGTCTAAGAGAATGAAGTGACAACTCTTCCCAAATTCCTGAATTTCTGGTTACCAAAGGACCAGTCGGGTGAAGGTTTATGTCAAGGCCAACTGTTAAATGAACTTCTATCAACTTCTATCCTTCCCTCTCCTTCTTTAGCACTTCAAGACGATGTTTACTCCCATGTAGCCTGCCCTTGATCTCAGGCTATGCCCAGACCACACTCTGTGCCAGAAGCTGTTGCCATCTGGCCCAGAAGGTTCCATTTCATGGGTTGTGAAGCCCTGCCAGACTGTTCTCTCATCTATGGTTTATATGGCATTTTAGGAATTGGGGTTTATATATTTTACTAAATCTGCTTAACTGTTTAAATTCTCAAAGAAATTGAGATGGACATGGATGATTGTCATCTTTCTTGCCTTTGGAGAAAGTCCTGTTTCTGTGACTTCAACTGAAGAGAGGGTTCACCTTGCAAACCCACAAACTCATGACTTTTTGGAGAACTGCTGCCTAATAGCACTCCTGAGCTCTGTGTTTTAGCAGCTCTAGGGCTGAGTCCCTCAGCAGGCACCAGGCCTGACCTCCTTGTTCATCCTGATGAAGTTTCTTTCCATACTGCCTTGGCCCCTGTAAGGTCAACCTAAAGGTTTTACATTTTTCGGTCACAAAGTCATCCCAGTATTTCCTGCCTGGCCACAAAGGAGGCAGCCCCAGAGATAATTGTGTCTCATTTGGTGATGCTCTTGACCAGGAACAGGCTGCTCAGGGCCAGCATTTTGGTCCAGGCCCAATGTCCTGGCAGCATCCATAGGGAGTGCAGGCAGGGAGAGGGCAGTGTCCGACAGCCCAGGTGGCACATTTACTGTGAGTGTGCTCTGTAAACTTCAGAGGGATCCCTAATCCTGCCATTCCCAGGGATGGTGCCTTCTGGAGTGAAATGCTTTCCTCCAATGGAAGTAACAGAGAGCTCCTTTTCCTTTCAGCATTATGGCTCTGGGACTATCCTGTGGGAATACTTACACTAGGAGCAAAACACGGATACCCTTTGTCCTGGCCCTGGGCAGGACCTTCAGGCAGCTTAGTAATGGGAAGTTGCCAGCATGTAGTTTGCATCACCTGTGAAAATCCTGTTACAGAACTGATTTAGGAAGGGGCTGGTAAATGACTTTGAGGTGTTCAGTGAATTGTGACATATGCTTACCCAATGACAGCAGAAATAGAAAGCTGATGAGCTGCGCTTAGGCTGAATCTGCTGAGCTCACGCAGTAACAAAAAAGAAATCTCAACCCTGTCAGGAAAGGATTATGTCAAGGAGCTAAGGCTCCTATTTTATGTTTTATTTTTGCATATAATCCTGTGAAAACCTCCTACCCTAGCAATAAATGTCACTTATTAAAATCAGGTATGCTTCTATTTCCACCTATGAACAGCATAAAAGTGCCACAATGACACACTGAGCTCTAGCATCTACTGCAAGAAAGCAGAGTGGCTTTGAAGTCACAAATACCAGTAATTTATCTGTCATTCCTTGCTCTTCCTTATGAATGCATCCATCAGCATCTGCAAGCTGCCTAGAGGTTACCTCTTAAAGCACGCCCAATTCCCATTAGGATATCCCAGTTTTGGTTCTGGAAGAGCCAGAGCATGGCTTATGCTCCATGCAGGGCATGGTGCTGAGCTTTGCCATAGGTCTGCTCTGCAGGGAGGGGCTGTTGTGCCATGCACCATGTGTGCCTTGCAAATGCAGGATTGCACGTGGAAGAGCTCTTCACCTCCGTGTCCCAGAAACCTGATCCTTCTGCTGAGCAGCTGTGACCAATCTTTGCTTTCAGTGTGAGTAGAGAGAAGAGTTTAAGGGAAGATACCTGTGTGTAACAGGGGAGGAGAGTAACTGAGGAATGCTTTTTGTGATTGTAGTTTCTGTCTAAGTCTGGTGTAGAACAATCAGCACAGGGTAAGTGCATTTTCTGTAGTATTGAAAATTTTCAGTTAAAGTATTTTCCTAGTGCTTGAAAAAAGAGCAGGTAAAATGCCCCAATGAAGGTATTTTTACTACCCAGACAAGGTATTTTTCTTCCTCTTTTGCCTGTGGCCTGACAGTCTCCTTCTGTCCTCATTCATTATCATCTCTTCCCCTAATGCTCTCACAGTTGCTGTATAACATCAGCTTTCTCACCCTTCCTTCTGCATGCTGTCAAGTGCTTCCAAAGACTTCTTAACCCTTTCCCCCTGAGCATTATTCTTTGGGAATGCAGGTTAGTGACAGATAATCACACAGTGCTGCTTCAAATTAAAAGGCTTTCCCTTTCTCCCTAATAAATATTCAGTGACAAACCAAAGATTGAGGAAGTTGATACACAAAGATGGAGCTAAGATGAAGTGTTGGATAAAAATAATTTTACCATTAGAAGGGTGAAGTACTGAATTGACAATTTTTAGTTGTATCCAGAAGGGATTGCATGATTTCTAGAATGTCAGGATTGAGACTTCTGGAGAATAATTAAATTTCTCTCACAGAGAGTAATTTCCTATTTAGCATATTTTCTCCATCTGTATTATGGCCATTTTACCTCCAGTAATTATGATTTCCACTATTTATAAAACAGATTAATATGCCAGGAGACAGATTCATGTCAATCATGCATTTCTTAAAGCAGTATAAAATGGATTATTTACTAAAAGTGCATGCATTTATGCAATTAATTTCCTGTGAATATTCTGTATAAATAACTTGTAGAGTGGCTGTTCATTGACCTTTAAAAAGCTGAATTTAGTCTCAGACCAACATCCCTGAAGACTGAACTAATTGATATAGGCCTGAACCCGAATAAAGATCAGAATAAGTAGAATTTGAGATGATTTACTGATATGGTCAAAGCTAGATGAAAATTTCAGTGTGTGGGAAAGACAGTCAAGATTAAACAGTTTTAAGCTGATGCTTGAAAGGATTGCAGTAAATTAAAATGAAGTAGACTAGTCTTAGGTACTAGTTGCAGTTTAGCTGGGTTCAATTGTGATAGCAAATTATGGTTTTAATATGCAGTCCTAAATGATTCAGTAATTTGTTTCCATTCCTGGTGAACATTTGTCTGTTGACTGACACTTTTACTGACTATCTTAGACAAGACCAAGGTCTGAGTGAACTCTAGAGACTGAACTATATTATTACCAGTAATTCCTTCAGTCAAAATTAAAATAAATTTCAAGTTTGGAAGAGAGATAAATTTCAGTTTTCCCATTTAAAAAGGAGAATAATTTTTTTCTGAAGCAGAGTGGCTGCTCCGGCAGTAGCAATGGCCAGGATCTCTGACAAACCCAGCTTTCAGCAGAAAGCATTAGTGTCAATGGCCTGAAATAGTTCTTTTGATGCATCATGGATTCGGTGAGCCTTCAACAAATCCAGGACAAGGTCTGGGGATGCAGCTTGCTATGACTGTCTTGTAAATTAATCAGATCCAGGAGCCTGTTATGGCATTAAGGCAAACTCAGGTTATTTTGTACCTCATCCTGAAGAGAGTGTTATGGTTCCCGTAACCAAACCTTTCAGGAGCTGTACTTACCTTGTACTGGCTGTTGTATTTTCCTGAGGAAAATGTCTGGGGAAGTGCCAGGTAGAGTTAAAAGCATGCCAGGAATGTCTCCAACAGTTTATCAGTACAAACATTGGTGGTCCTGCAGCACTGGCTGACACTGCTTCATTTACTGCTAGGGACACAATCTGTGCCTACAAGAGGCATCATGGTGCTGCTTCAGCACACAGGTGGATTTTTGAGCAGAGCAGCTTCAAGTGAGGCTCCTGTGATGGGTTCAGAAGGCCAGAGGCTCACGAGCTGACCACGTGTGCAGAATAGATGCTTATTTCTGACCCCCTTGGCCTGGACTCCCTTCACAGACAGCTGGGCTCTTAGAGCACGAGTCACTCGAAGTGCCTGAGCCTTGCAGGACCTCCAGCACTGCCCACAAACAAACTGTGGGTGACCTGCCAGCCCCTGAAGTGCCCATGACTGCCACTCCGGGTCCCTGGTTTCTGAGCGTGGCTCAGCAGCTGAGATCCAGGAGGTCAGCCAGGTCTCAGGAAGGTTGGGAAGGTTTCTCTTTCATGTGGATGGCAGAATTGAACCGGCTTTTGAGAAAAGTGAAGTTTTATGTTGTTGTCAGGAAAAGGTTAAAAGCTGAAGAACAGCCGGCCGAAGAGGGTGACAGAATTGCTCAAGTGACCTTGCAGCTGGGAATGCCAAGGCTTGGAGAATATCAGCGATGGAAACCCACCTGGAAGTGGGAATGCCTACAGGTATTTATCCTTTGTCTGTTTTGAGAAGTAGACTCTCTGTGTGGAGATAACGGAGGTGTTTACAGAGACTTGAAGGCTCTCTCATGGACATGCTTGACATCCTGGGAGAGAGCCCAAAGCTCAGAGGTCATGAAAGGCACCGGGGAGGTCACAGCATGGAGGAAAACTCCATGTCTGTGAGCCAGACAGGGCTGGCATTCCCACTGGAGTGCCTCTGCTGCCTGTGGGCTGCTTTGGGATCCTCCAGTTAGCGAGGTAAGAACACAAATTTACACTTTTCCTTTCAGCCATGGTTTTGGGGTTGTTCTGGCCCCCTGCAGGTGTCAATTCACACACATGTGAACCAGAACTCCAGCTGTTTGGACAGAACTATGTCACATCTTTGTAGAGATAATGGGTAATCATAGCAACAGATTGGAGGTTAAGTCTTGTTTGTTTTTCATCAACCAGTCCTCGAAACAACTAGTACTTCAGAAATATAAATGATATAATTATTTTAATAAGGCTCTGCTCCTTGATCTTTGTATCTCTTGCCCTACTGTTCTAATATTTTAATTTCAGTGTGGTTTCATACCCAATACCGACCTTCTATAAAGGATTTTGGACTGTTTTTTTGAAATAGTACAGAATCAAATAAAATTAATTTAGCAATGATTAACATTATAGGTAAATTTAGAAATTTAGCACCTATTTATTCAAAGAACCCAAGGAGCTGGACCAGGTGTCCAGAAACCAGGAATGTCACTATGGTTATTATTTTTTATCATATCTGCAGAGTTCAGAAGTCAATCTGAGCATCCTACAGGACAGTCTTATTGTCGAGAAATCAAAAATGTTCTCAATGCCATTAGATGTTTACTATTAGTAAGAGTAGTATTTACAGTTATACAAAACAAATTGTAAACCTGCTTAAATCTCATTCCTGACAGCTAGACTTTTCAGGAATAGATTATAACAGGTGAAGGACAGGTTATTTCACATTTGTGTCTCAGGGAAATAATACACATCCTGTTGGAGATAGGACACCAAAGGTTAATTTTGCCCTGTACACATTTGCCTTCATTCTGGATATCATGTGCACTCTGCTTCCCTCATCTCAGAAGGGATGTGCCAGAACTGGTGCAGGCTCAGAGAAAGGTGACAAGCACAATGAAATGTGTGGTCTCTCATATAAGGAATAATTGAACGGGCTGGGTCTTCTCAAAATGGAAGGGATTATTTAGGATGCAAAAGACAACTGCAAAATTATGAATGGAATAAAGTGGGAAGAAAAAGATTAATTTGTCTAATTAAAATGCATGAAAAACCACAACTGCTAGGGATGCCTAAAGTTTTTTGCAGTTTATGTATTTTTCATATATTCATAGCTCTGTAGAATACCCTTGCATAATTATATAGCTGCTAATAATTTTCCTACCCTTCTTCACTCTGTCTGTGCTTGAGGACAGCCCTTTAGGGTTGTGAACTTCATCTGGGAAATGATGCACAGCCCACCACTCCCAGGCATTTCCCACCATGGCCTTATCCACTGGGAGGAAAGGCAGTGACAGACAGGGGCAGTCCCCTCGTACCCATCTTCTGATGAGTTGTTAGTTGGGAATTCCTCTGTCAGATATTGGCACAGCATTGATCTTTGGGCTGCAGTTTGTTGTCCCATGGGAAAAGCCTGTTTTCCAGGCCAGGTTCTTCATTAACACAAAGGTTCTCCAAGCAATGTTGAGTAGTCCTGGATTTTTTTCCTTCAGCAGGAACTTAAACAAGATTTTTCCATTTTGTGTAATCAGCAAGGGACTCTCCTCCCATGCCTCCTTCCTGAGCTGGGATTAAATAAACTTTCAGGCAACACTTGAAGCTGGGTTCAAAGCAAGCAAAAGCAGCTGATTCTCCAGCCAACAGACAGTAGTCTTGTGTGAGTACTTGCAAAAGACCTTGTGAACACAAGAGCATTGAATGAGTGTAAAGAATTATTGGAAAAGTACTTACGAAAGAGATTCATTGCAGTTTGCCAATGTGCCTATGTCAAGTTTAGGAAATACCCGGAATGAAGAGAGTTTGAGTTGATGAGAAAATTAGGAAAGGATGCTAAACATTTTCCTTGTTTTCACATCTTCCTAGTTATGTCCTTCAGCAGGGTAGATCCTTACTTTGAACCAGAAAATTCTTCTGTTCTTCTTCGGGGTTCAGTCACAAAGGATAATTGATATCTTTATACAAACCTGCGGATTCAAAGCAACAAGTGGGACGTGCATTGATTCTTACTACAATAAAAGAAGGTTGACATAAGTAGAATAAAACACTTCTTGGTGATGCTTCATGTCCCTGCTGTTTCTCACACACTGGGTGGGGGCTGCAGCCGCAGGTTAGTGGAATGTTGAGGAGCACCTTAAGCGCAGGTGGGTCAGGGAGAGCCGCAGCTGGAGCTCTGGCAGGTGGGGGCTAAGGCGAGAGACCCTGACCTGGTGCCAAAGGACACAGGGACCTGTGCCACCAGCCAGGTGACACAGCAGGAGCCAAGGGCCCGGCTGGAAATCCCAGACTGTCATGTGCTCAGACTGAGAGGGTGTACCAGTCCAAGGTCCCTCCCTGGAGACAGCCAGCTCACACTGTTCTGTGGCTGCACCATGTTAAAATCACTTAAAGGAGTTGGAGGTCTGAGACTCTGCTATGGGAAACCCAGGGCAGAGCGGGTCAGGAAAGCTTGTCTGGCTGTGAGTGGGGAGAGCTGGGGGCCAAGCTCCAGCTCACTGGGGCTGCCTGGTGTGAAGGAGCCCCGGGGCCAGCAGTCAAAATTCTCTGGGGGTGGGATTGTGATGGCCAGAGTGCCTTCCAAATGGTCAGACAGGGAAGTTTCCTTAACTTCCTAACCAGCCCCTGACAACGTTTATTGTGAATAGTATACAGTTAGAGATATCAAAGCCAGAGTTATGCCACTACCTCAAAGTGAAATCTGACAGGGATTATTTTATATAACTCCATAAACTACGGGAGACAATAATCTTGGACTCATTGCGTGAAATAAGACAACAATGGCCTCAAAATACAGCAGGGTGTAATTATTAAAAGAAGCATAAGTCAAATAAAACTGAATTTTTTGCTTTGGAAAAATATCAGGTCTTATATCTGTGGATGAAAAACACTGTTTAAAAAGAAACATAATGGACTGCGCAGAAGGAAAAAGAAAGAAAGGGGAAGTTTATTTTTGGTGCAGATGATTCAGTTCCAAATGTCTTTAGATAGTAAACTTATTGAACATTTTTAAACATGCCAGTTTATATCTTTGAATCCTTAGAAATGATCTGAGTAGACAGCTTAAGTGTCACTAATACCATTAGGGTTTTACTCATTATTAATTCAGCCATTTTAACTTCCCAGTAGCGAAATGCAGCTTTACTTATCAATTTTATTCTTTAAATGTTTCAAGAGGTTGCTGGTGTTAGCATATTTGAGTTTTACATGTGCCTCAGCATTTCTGCAGGTTAATAATGTCCTGAAGGCTACAGGATTTCCTTTTGGTTTCCAAAATTACATATGCATTATTGCAAATGAGTTCTGCCACAAAGGAATTTATAATGAAAACATCAGAGGGAATTAAAGCGCTTCTTATAATACTTGAGCTTGCTCCATTAATCAGAGGGCAAAATGAATTGAGTCATTATGTTTCCAGACAGTATTAAGGCCCAAATGGGAAGCCCTGTCCCAGCTTGATATTTTTTTTTCACTGTAAGTATTTTTTGCTGGGGGAGTGGGTCAAGTCCAGGGGCATCAAATCCATAGTGAGTAATTCAAGTCCCTGAGTAATGTTTTAATTCAAGTTTTAATCTTTATGCACAGAGACAGCAGGTCACTGCTAACTAGCAAGAGAGGCAGAAAGATTAAGAATGTACACAGTGCATTACCTTGAGAGGAGCAGGAAGAAGCGTGTCTTTAGCTGTAGAATTATTTGGCTTTCAAGAGCTGTCTTCTCACACCTACACGCATGACTTGATTGGAAATTTGTTGATATCTGAAAGTTGTCTGGAAACCAACAGGCAGCACGATCTTTATAATAACAGTAATTGTGATTGTCAAGCAAATGGACAAAGCAGTACCTTTAATTAAGCCAGCTGATCCACCTGGGACAAAACAGTCGATTTCAAATCTGAAGTAGGAGCAACAAACTTGGTATTTATTCAAGCAGTTAAAATGTGCAGTTCTGCCACTGCACTGTATACACTTTATAGGGAGATTTGAGTGCATTTTTATTTGTTTCAAATGAAGAAACAGCTAGATGTCCTGTATCTTTCTGCAAAAGTAAGTTTTTAATTATCCTTTTCAAATAACATATTTGTTTTTAAGCAGAGTGCTCTCATGCTTAAAGGACCTCTTACATATTTATGATGATTGCAGTGTAATCATCTGCTCTTGCTGTACTCCAGGTGGATGAATTCATTTTATCCTTGCCACAAGATGGAAAGTGTGTGCAGCTATTTTAGATGACAGTGAATATGTACATATACACCCCATTGGAAAGGTGGATTTTTTTGTCTATGGTGTTGCTATACAACGCTATCTATGGTTTGGAGCCCCACGAGCCTGCATGTGACCACAAGAAGCCATAAATGTATCCAAATGATTTCCTTGCATGTGACAAATGGCAGTTCTGAGAAGTGTTGGAATTGGGCTAGTGGAAGTCTACGTGCTTGGCATGAAAAAGCTGATTTCTTGCTTGTGTTCAACAACAGGCTCTGCCCGTGCCACTGATCTTTTTCATGGTTGTTCAACAAGGGAACGAGTAGAAGCTGGGTGAGGTTGTAGCTTCTTTTCCTGCCTTCAAGCTTCTAGCTCATTCCTACAGCAAACTCTTTCCTCAAAACCAGCATAGACAGACCCACAGTTAAAGCTGTCAGCCATATCTTTCATATAAAAGCATTTCTTTCTTACTGGGAATATCCCACTTTTTAGTCAGGATGTTCCTTGGAAATGGTTTGGTTTTCAAAGGCTTCCCTAGAGACCAGGAGAGAAACCTTTGTGGTCTGTAATTTCTGAGGCCAGGGCATCCACAGCCACAGAGCAGCATGCCAGCTGTCTCCTCAGGGATGACAGAGCTTGCCTGTCCCACAGAAGGGAAGTTCAGTTCCAGCAGAAATCCATGGTTTAGCAGTCTTTTCTCCCCTTGTTTCTGTGTGGGAATCCAACAGATCTGAGGAAATTCCATTTTGAAATGGAGGAATGGATATTCTCCCTGAAAAAACACTTTTATACTTATCTGCAGTGTTTTAAAATTAAAATGAAACTTCATTGAAAGTAAATTTCATTTTGAATTGGTCATTATATAACATTTTTAAGCATGATAATTTCCTGAACCCCTGAAATTGTTACATCAGATCTGTTTATAGATTCTAGTTGCTGATCTAGTAGTGAATATAAGATCTTAAAAAAAATAGCTAAGCCAACTTCAGTCATGGCAATAAATTAAAAAAATGGAATTTAGGAAAGAAATATAGTTATTCTCTCAAATAATATTCAGGCTATTGAATTGAAAAGACTTTCAATTTTTTAATGTAAACATGAGATTAGGCAATTTACCATTTCATTCTGACTTAATGCTAAGTTCTCTCCAAATCAGAAATCCCAGCTAAACGATTAAATTAACAGAATAAAAAAATAAGCATAATGATAAACAATGACAGGAAAAAGAATAACAGTTGGTTTTAAAACCCGTTCATTTTTTCTGGATACTTTAAAAAATGTATGTATTTAAAAGAAAAAGCTTTGGGAAAGTGGAAACTTATTTTCAGGGAAGTTTCATAATTCCAAATATGTGAACAGAAAAAAAACCACTTCCAAAATTTTCTTCAAAATTAAATACCAGGAATTCATGTTTGGGTAATTTTTTTTCTTAATAGCTCATGCAGACTATTTTTCTTTTTTTTTTTCCCTAGTATTATAACATGTACCTTTTTTGAAGCCAATGAAGTCAAAGTGAAAACGCTCAAGTGTAAAAATGTGATGCATATACCTTCTCTCAGTGGGCTTTTAAATTCCTTTTTTATCATAAAAGCCAGCATGTAGTCACAGAAGCAAAGTGATGTTTCTGCTGCAATATTTATGACATAGAAATAATTCCAGGAAAGAAAAAGTATTTTTAAATCCTACTGCAAGAAAGAGATGAAAAGATAAACTTTTTATTTTAGCCAAGAGAAAATTTTAGGTACAAGAAAGAAATTTTGCACACAAAGCTTTCTTCTCTGTATAAAGATTGGGGTGTGTGGGGTTTGTGGGGTAAGGTTTTGGGAGTGGGGGTGCTACAGGAATGCCCACAGTGAGAATTTGCCAGAAGCTTCCCCTGTGTCTGACAGAGCCAATGCCAGCTGGTGCCAAGACAGACTCATTGTGAGAGTGGTAAGGTGCAGGAACAGTTTGCCCAGGGAAATTGTGGATGCTCCATCCCTGGAAATGTTCAAGGCCAGCCTGGATGGGCTCTGAGCAACCTGGTCCAGTGAAAGGTGTCCTGGCTCCTGGCAGGGTGTTGGAACTGGATGATCTTGAAGGTGCCTTCCAACCCAAACCATTCTGTGATTCCAGGATGAGATGCTGGGCAATGAGATAGCTGGAAAACTGTGGCTGCACCTTCCCAGCCTGCATAACCCATGAGGTTTGGGCCAAATGGCATCCCCAAAGAGTGGGATGCAGCAGGCTGGGGACCCTGCAAACCCTGCCAATGTGAAGGTGCACTTTGCTGCTCCTCTGAGGTGCATCTGCACAGGGGTACTTCTGTGGATGAGGTGGAAGTCAGGCAGCTGAGCTTCTGCAACACACAGTACTTTCTTTGGAAAGGAGCTTGCTGAACATCCTGAGAGTCTTGTGTTGTGATGATTCAGGAAAATAATTTGGGATAATTCATTTTTTGACTGTCTAGTTCAAGCTAAGGAATAACTCAGAACACAAATGTAATGAAGACAACACTGAGAGTAATGCAAGAAAAACTTAATCTTCCCCTTTAAGATCTACTTTTTATGCCTTATACATATTACTTTCAGTATTAACATAATTTATTTCTGAGTGATAAAGAAAGCTAATGGAAATGATGAGTTACCCTGTAACATTTTTGGCATAGTCATGTAATAAATGAAAACAAGAGTTAAAAGAAATATTTTCGTTATTTTGTTTGAAAATTAAATAGTGATGTCTCAGACTAGTTACAAATGGGATTTCATTTGGGTCAGAGACTGGAATCAGTGACTAGATCACTCTAAAGGGTTTCTGGTTTAGGAATTTCCAAGGGGAAGTAGGACAGGTAATTACCATCAATATAAATCCTCATCTTGGTTACTGTGTCTCACTTATTACTTTTATCCAGATTTTATCCTCTTTTCTTTCCCAATATTCTTTGCCTTCTGTTTTCTCCCTGCTTTCCTCTCATGCTGCTTTTATTTTCATCTGTGTTCCCCTTCCCCTTCCCTTTTTTTCTTTCCAGGTGTTACTGTACCTCATTTTTAAAAATGTTTCCTCTCTGAGCCCTAAAATCCCCAAATCAGCCTCTGCTGCTGCTCCTTGGTTGCTCTCCCTTGCAGCCACCAGCACCAGCTCCTCACTTCACCTCCTCAGCCCCTGCAAGCAGAAGTGCAGGCTTTGAGCAGCAGGCAGTGTGACCCCAGGGGTTGCATTCCAATGTTTGCTGTGAAATCAGCACTTGAGAGTGATGCCAGCAATCCATGCCTTGTACTTGGCTTCCTCCCTGGAGAGAAGGAGGACAGGCTCAGACCTGTGATGTCCTTTCAGCTACAGCATGGAGTTATTGTCATTACTGGCTGTATAGGGAGACACAGATGGGGAGAGTCTCACCAGCTGAAGCATTAGCTGATCCCAAACACCAGAGGTGGTCCCTGAGTCTGCCTCAGACACCAGAAGGGGTGAAATCAATGTAGCCCTGGGACTAGGGGGAGCACTAGCACTACTTCTGAGCTTCTCCAGGATTTTCTTAAAAAGCTGGGACATTCCTAAACACTTCATTGAGGATGTTTGGGAGGCAGTCAAGGAAAGTAGCCTTCCAGTAATTAACTGTGATTCTTATTTTCATCTGTTGTTAAGACCAGTGAAAAAAGTGCTCATTCCAGGATTTCAGGATTCCAAAGGAATCTTTGAACAGTGTCAGAGGAGAACTTTATAGGCAGTGGTAGGGAAGTGCAGGCAGGCTGGATGAGAATGTGCCACATGCACTTTCACAGTTCGGTTTTGGTTGCTGATGACTCTTGTTCCTTCCCCTGCTCTGTTCCTGTGCCTCTGGCAAGTCTGTGCCATTTCCTTTGCTCTTTTTAACATTAAGCATGTTCCTGTTTTTCATAATCTTTTCAGTCATACACAAAACCTTCAGATTGATTTTCGCCTGTTATCTCTTTATGTCAGTTTTGCAAACTTTGAATATGCAGCTACAAATCTGTGACCAAGCACCTGGAGAGCTGTCAAGAACAGAATAGGTCATGTCTGCCAACTTGGGCATTGCCAGCTGCACTGCTAAGCATCCACAAAACTAGGCAAGCCAAACAAGGCAAACATCCTCCAAGCATTCATTTCCTCTTTGGAGTCCTCCAGTGCTTGGATGAGAAAGGAACCAAGGCTTCTGCTTGAATACTCAGAGTAAAAATAAAACTATTCAAGGCCACACTTAAGAGAAGACAGTTACTCCACAAAATTGTCATTGAACTCTTGGATGGTCTGAAAGTGTAGCTGAAATCTGGAAGTGGATCTGACAAGAGGCAATAACAAGTTATCCACCTATAAAAAACCAGAAGGACTGGAGCCATAGTCTTACAGTGATTCTGTGGTAGCGAGGTGAAAATTCTAGAAGGTTTTAGAAGTATTTTTCCCCCAGAATTCAAAATAACAGTTTTCCTGAAAAAAACCCCGAAAAAATAAAAAGACACTTGGTTATTTTCCCTTCAGGCCAGTGCCAGTTTTGCTAAGCTGTCCAATGGTGCCAGGGTATGTAACATCTTAGTCATCAGCAATCTGGCAGGTGTTTTGTCCCTTGTATTGATCCAACAGCTACGTGCCAGGCTGTTTGCACCATCTGTCACACCAGAGTCAGCGAGGGGGACAAAAGGTGGACAGCTGGTACTATCAGTCTGGAATACCATTTTAAGGGAGAAATACCAGAACCTGTGTCAAAAGGCAGAGGAAACAGAGAGCTTCATGGGGAAGACATTAAAGCAAATGCATCTCAGATGGAGCAGCTCATCTTTTCAACCACACTTACTATGGTTATTAGAAACACACTTCTAAGAATGTAAAAGGTCATAGGATGCCTAAACTGAGCGTAATCAGTCTTTGGTATGTATACTTTTGGTTTTCCAAGGAAAGCAAAGTTGCCTAAAATGACTGGTTATAAAAAGCCAATCTGTAATGAATCTTTCAGCTGCAGAGTATGGGAATAAAACTGCAGCAGAGAAAATTTCTGGATTGATTTTTGCCATGGAATCATAGTTACCAGGGAAGCATTCATCAAATGCTGGCCAGAATCTGACCTCCATTACTCTGCTCCTCCTCGCAGGTTTGTCTTAGGTAAAAAGCTATTTCACAGTCTTATGAGTAAGTTGGCAAGGGAGTAATGCATAACCCAAAGCAGGATGCTTGGAGAGATTTTTCATATGTCCAAAGGCAAGTCAACCCACTCTGCAGCTCCACAGTGCATCAGCCAGGCCATCAGGCAGTGTTTCAAGTCAAATCTGCAAATCAGCCAAGGAGACATTAGGAAATGCACAGAAGTACACGCTGAGGGCTTTGGTGAAGAGCATTCTGCAGCAAATGTGGCTCAGGACATACTGCACCGCTTTGAAATTTACAGCCAGTCTATACCTTCTGGATTGAGAGTGGTGCCAACGTGACATATGCATCTGAGGATTGTGCTTATATTCCTGTACTTGTTTTGCAAAGTGTTGCAATTTGGTTTTGACAGACTTGAATGATAACTGCAGCACTGAAAATAGAATCATGGCTCATCAGAAGATAGTCACTTTGCATATTTCACTGAGGCCAGTGTAATGCAGAATGAAGACCAGAAAGAAAATAACTTGTTAAAGGTCAACTGAAGCAAAACAGTCTGCCTTCTGGAGTTTAAAGATGAAGGCTTTGCTATTATACATAGGAATACTGAAAGCCAGGGATTTCTGCTCTGTGAAAAATGTTGACATTTACAATTTTATTACACGCTATAAGAAAAGTAAAATTGATCAAAATGTAGTTTTAAATAGTCTTTTGACTAAAAACTGATCTTGGAGATTTTTTTCTAATCTAATGGCTCTATGTATAATTACATAATCCATCAACACTGGAAGAATAGTATGACTAGAATACAAAATACTTTTAATGACAATCTGTAAAAATAGCATTAAGGCATCCTATTAAAAATATTACTTTCTTCCTAGAAAGATCAATGCATTCTTGCTATGCTGTACTTCAGGAGGGCAGACTTTGGCCTCTTCATGTACTGATAGAGTACCATGGGATAAAGACCTGCAGGCAAGAGGGGCTCAAGAAAGCTGGATAATATTAATGGTTCACTTCCTCCAAGCTCAAGATTGCTGCACTCCTATGAATGAAAACACCAGAAAGAGGCAGGAGACCTGCACAGGAAAAAAAGCTTCTGGAAGAAGAAGAGCACATACAGAATGTGGAAGAAGGGACAGGCTGCTTGGGAAGAATACAGGAGCATTATCAGAGTATGCAGGGATGCAAAGAGGAAGGTTCTATTTGGAACTAAATCTGGCAAGGATGGTCAAGGACATCAAGAAGGGCTGCCTTAAATAGATGGATTAGCAAGAGGAAGTCTGGGAAAAATGTGGGACCAGTAGGGAATGGGGTGGGTGCCCTGGTGGTGGAGGATCCAGAGAAGGTGGAGTTACTGAACACCTTCTTTGCTCCATTCTTTATTCTAAGGCCAGCCCCCAGGAACCCCAGAGACCCAAGACAGAAAGTCTGAAGAAAGCAAGAATTTTCCTTGGATAAGGAGAATTGGGTTAGAGATAATTTAGACAAAATTGACACCCAAAATTTCATGGGCCCTGATGGGATGCAAGCACTAAAGCAGAGGGAGCTGGCCCCTCTTTTCTGCCTATCTTTCTACTCACCAGAGATTAGTGACCTCTCTTTGTGCTTTAAAGGGTAAGAATCTACCTCTTACATGACTCTGGGTTGGAAAGGAACAAGTTTCATGTGCAGCAAAGTTCATTTCACATTGAAACAGCTTTCTTCTGGCACAGTCTCTGGAATGTAACCCTTCCATTTCTGCTCTTCCTTATGCCTTTGGGCATAGTTACTCCAGACTGATGTATCACAAATGAGGATGCTGTGAAAAAGATACAAATTCTACCTTGAAATTCGTGCATTATATTACAATCAAAATATTATTATGAAGTATTACATTTCCTGAGTATACTTCCCCTTATTCCATATTGTATCGACATTCAGATGAATTCATCATCTGAAGTAATACCTGCTTTCTTCAGTTTGAGTCTCAGAATAGATGAACATTTTTTTATCATTGACAATAAGAAAATTACTTAAGTCAGCCTTGATATTGAAATGAAACTCAGTTCTATTGACCCTGATATCCAAATGAACTGTTTAATGTAAAGATCACATACATTGCAGTCTTTTAAAATTACCAGGAGTGATCTAATATTTTTTATGATAGATGAGTTATTAAAGGAAGTCAGGAAAAGAACTGAGAAAACTTTTGGTTAAATTAAGTAGAGAGGTTCGTTAAAAATTTATTTAATATAGGAAGAAAATCATAACTAAGAATTTTCAGGAAATGGAGAATGACTTAAGTCAAACTCTTCAAAAATTGCCATTCTTTCCCAACAGAAATGAATTCAAAACTAAGTAAGTTCATAGGCTGTTGTTTCAGGGGAGAATTTAAATCAGAAAGCTAAAAGTAGAAATCGCTACAGCCCAGAAAGCTCAATATATTAAATGAAAAAGAATTTTAAGTACTATTGAGTATCCTAGGCCTTTTCAGTATCCTGGAGAGTGCTGATGGCTGGAAGATTTGGTGAGTGCCAAAATTGCTGTGCGCAGTGTGGGGTCTGCATGATCAGGTTCTGCTCTGAGATGTTGCCAGTCACGAAGGAGCCACAGACCAGGCAGCTATCAAGCCCCTTGCAGCACTGGGAGGGCACAGGCCTCCAGGGTGGGAATGAGAAATCTATTTGTTCAAGTTTGCACAAGCAGCTCTATGCAAAAATCTGTGTTAAGCAGGATTAAAAGTGATTTTCTTCGCTTGAGGAAAAATCCTGCTGAAGGGAAAGAGGCCTGGGGTTTTCATAGCAGAGCTCAGCTGTTGGCTAGAAGAGACCTAGAATATATTTTAGAAATTGCTTGGTGAGAAGCATGTGTCAGTATTTTTCTTCCTGTGTTCATTTGCTTTTTTTTAAGAACAGAGAAATGTTATTTATTTTGTCAAAAGAAAGAAAATGTCAAGGCTTTGAGCTCTTGCCCTTTCAGCAGGTGAGCTCACCAGTGTATGGAGGAGGTCAGTGAGCTGAACTTTGGCAGGAATATT
Organism: Fringilla coelebs; assembly: GCF_963513975.1. Lineage (NCBI taxonomy): Eukaryota > Metazoa > Chordata > Aves > Passeriformes > Fringillidae > Fringilla > Fringilla coelebs. The sequence continues at coordinate 131,042,441 of NC_140028.1, forward strand.
AATATTTAATAATGTTCTGAATCAGCATAATTTATCTCATCAGTTAGGTCATGCCACAGTCTTGTGCTTTTTAAGTCCTGAAATATCACCAGCAGTTACAAGCACTGCTCTCATTGAGAGAAGGAGGGCTCTTAAGGCAATTTCAGCTCGAAGCAAGCTCTGATCCCTGGCTGCTGTAAAATAAAATGAGAACTCATTTTTAATCCTTTTTTTTTTTTTTTTTTTTTGTGAACTAAGGAGGAATGCAAGTAAATAAATGAGAAATTATATTAATAAAAAATGCCAACATTTAAATATTTCTCTGAACCAAGGAGGAAAACTGAGTAGAGCTATCTCCATGTTCTTGGTATGGAGGCTTTCTAGAGGGGGTTCCCAGACTATAGCAAATGTTCTCAGGCCCTTATGGCAGAAAACAGGAACTGGCAGCAAAGCATTTATCAGAAGCACAGGACTCCAGAAGAAGTAAGTTAATCTCACAAAACTGAAATTCTAATGATACCTCTTTTAACAACAGAAGACCAAGTGTCACTTGCCAGTGACTGGTTACTATGCTTCAAAATCCTTTTAATGTGTTTCAAACTAAATGAGAAGCACAACAAGCAAAGCTCTTGAAGATATTCTAACTTAATTTCAGCATGTGAGGTCAGTCCTACTGACTTGTGGTTACCAGTATTGCATATTGTGCTTGTTTCCCAGTCCCATTTGCCACCTGTTCCTCATTGACTGTCCCTTGAACAGTGCTCATGGGTAACTGATTTTGAGAGGTATGGGGGCAACCTCCACTTCATTTTTAAAGTTTTCATAAATCTGGCTGTGGTGGCAGGCAGGGAAGTCCAGACTTCCAGCTTCTCATGGCATCCCACAGTAACTTCAGGGGGCTCTGGGATGTGTTTCAGGGTGGGATCCCATGTCTCCTTTCCCAAGACATTCTGATTACCTTTCTTTCTTCCTAAATAAGGAAAATGCTGATGTGCTTGCCCAAAAGCAGGAGTAGGAGTTATCTCTAGCAGCTCATGTGAACAGCCTCATCTGCCAAGGCACCTCAGTTCAGACCTGCTTTAGTCTTGCTGTCTCAGTGTCTCTCCTGTGTACTCATCCAGTGTTGCAAAGCTTGGTGATAACTTGGGCAAGTAGAGAAGCAGATCACATATATTTTACCTCTTGCCTTATGCCATGATCTGAGCATGGGCTTTCAGCACTGATATGATGATACCTGCTGAGCACCTAGCCTCATTTGTTATAAATCTCTAGTTTTTCCTTCAAGATTTCCTATTTTACAGTCATAAATGTGCCTGCACTCTATAGGCACCTGTTGGCATACTGTCAATTATGGTAGCAGTAGAAAAATATTGAGGGTGTAAGAACAGGCTGCTCAGATTTTTTCAGTACTAAATCCACATGCATTGACTCACCTCTTCTATTTAGAAATCACACATTCTGTTACATGAAAGGCCATATTCATGGACCATTTGCTTTGTTTATCACTTAGAGTAATTAGTATAAATTCATAGAATCATTTAGGTTGAAAAAGACCTTTAAGATCATCATCCAAACCTAACACTGCCAATTCTACCACTAAACCATGTCCCCAGTTATACAATCACTTAGGTTGGAAAATAAGATCATTAAGTTTAACTGTAAACTTTCCCACTTTCTCCATTCAAATATCCTGGAAAACTGAGGTTTTTAATTTCTCACTCTGTTTTATAAAATCACTTGACAGGGTTCCACTTTCTTTTCTATAGTAATAGAATAATTTGAATATGAATGTAAATAATCAGATTTCATATACACATTTTCAGGTACATGCTGTCAGAATTGCACAATACACAGACTGCAAAACATTGAAGATGCAGATTCAGTAAGTCACCTTACACTTAAAGAGCTGTTCCAGTGTTTTCCCTTATGTTTTGGGCACAACATTTGTCCTGTTTAGACTGGTATAAGAATCTGTTGAATTAGTTTTTTGCTTTTAAATTCAATTATTATGACTGAATTCATAGTAATGTCCCTTTGCTGCTTTCTTTTTAGGACTGGAAAGGGGCAGGGAAGTTTTTTTTGACATGCTGTTCTGTATTTTCTGTGCACAGAATGTCTCCATACTTAAATGGGCAAGCTGGCACAAGAGTGCACGCTGTCAAGAAAGCAGGAGTTAACATCAAAACTTAAATTGATGCAGCTTGTTTCAGGCAAACTCAGTAAACACTTACATTGCATCAGTTTTGCAGTCAGAAATCATTTAAAAAATCTGACAATGGCTAAATGAGACAATTTTCCATTACAGCCTAGAAAAGTAAAAGCATAATTGTCACTTGCATCTGGTAAAATGGATTTTGCGTTGTGATATTTAACACACAGTGAATGAGAAAGCTAAAATCAATAAGAAGGAGACTGAAACTTTGTGCTTTCCCTCACTCTTCTTATTGTTGCCTAGGAGCGCTGGCAATTGATGCAAGTATTTATTGAGGAGTTTTGGATACCATACTCTCCTTGCATAATGTTTCTCTATAAAATATTCATATAAAAATAAAGCATTCTATAAAAATATTCCAGCTGGAGTTCACGATGTATGTAGTGCATGAAGTGGAGCAGGTTTGCTATAGGTAGTGAGTAAGAGAGGCTGTACTTTTTCAGAAATAGAAGCTGCCACTTTTAGATTTCCACAGACCAATACTCAAAAGTAATTTTTGAATATTGAGGGCTGCAGCAACCTCTCCTCAGGGGGCCACGTTGCTGTCTTGTGGGCTCAGACTGCAGAGGTTCTGGGTAATTTGATGTGTGCACTGTTGGTACCAGAGGTCTCAGACTTGTGGGTGGCAGAAATGCTGTCCATGGGGTAGCTCTAACCTTGGCTGAGCACCTCTGTGTGGGCTGGTCCCTGTGCATCAGTGTACAAGGGGGGCACCCTTGGAAAATGCATCATCGCCAGTTTGGATTTTAGCAACCACAGAAAAGACGTGGTGTAAAGAAGACAAAATTTTGGGCAGTTTAGTGCACTGATGTCATTGACATCACAGAGTTTCTCTTTGCTAAGATGTGGCATAGCTATGGTGACATTGTGTATATATATTAAAGCTGAAAGAATAATTTGAAGAGAATATTTTCTTTGATGTATTGATCTGCCCTCTCACCTTTTTTATCTGCCTTGTCCATTTAGACAGAAAAGTCTTTGGTCGTATCCTGACCCCAGGAGAGTCAATAGTAAAATGCTGATAGACTTCACCAGAGCCTGGATCTTACCCTGGGGGTTTTAGCTTAGCAGCTCTATGGAGCCTTGATATTTACAAAGCAAAATGGACCAATTATTTAAACAAGGATACAAGGGATGAACAAATAGTTTTGTGAGTGCTAAAGAAGAGGTGCTTGCTCTGGGCTCTGGGTCAGTTCTCCAGTGTCTAATAAGATGTGAGTGCATACCTCAGGCTTTGCCTCAAGCTTCTTTTTGATAGACTGCTTTCATGAGGCTATTGGGAAGAAAATACTTCAAAGACCTTTGCCCCTTTGTCAAATCTAGTTTTAGTTAAGCAATAGGCAGGAAAATGACTGAATGGGAGGGAAGGGAGGAGAGACACAGACACAGAGAATGATTTCATGTGCCACATGTTCTAGGTAAACATTTTAAAATTAATTTCAAAAGAATTTTAATTGGTTCCTCATTATTTCTGTTTTATTTTTAGCATTAATGTCAAAATAAAATTTTAATTGAGCCTTCCTTTTTGCTAGACGTAATTCTCTAAAGCATGCCTCAATGAAATCTAATAATCATGTGTGTCTCTTCAGTCTTAGGGTTCCCTTAAAATAAATTAGTGTGGAGGTATGTCCTAGACTATCAGAAATCAAAGAGAAGGACTGAGAGAGAAAAGCTTCTCTCTCCAATTTCTGTCTCTTCTGCTGCTCCTCTACATGCACCAAGTGATACAACAAAGAGATCATACCCATGTTTTGCACAGATACCCATACAGCTAAGCTTGGAATAAAGGCACTTTCTAAATTTGCAGAAAGATACGACCTTTTTAGACTTAAAGAAAAAATATTTTGGAGAACTACAACCTATGTATATGAAGCATATATTCAATGCATTTCCACAGAATCTTAAAATAAAGCATGAAAAAAAAGTAAAAAAAATAAAAGGTCATTTGGAAAAGCCATAACACAAATGGAAATGAATTACATGAAGATTTCAGGCTTAAAGAACTGCAGAAACAGAGAGAGCAACCAGCAGCAGAAAACCTACTTCTATTACCCAAATGGCATCCATTTTTTGCAAGAATGACTAAATGAATCTTCTTGTAAGTCTTTAATGTCTATGAAATCCCCGTAATTTTTCAAAATTTGAGCACTGTTTACTTATGTAGGTTTTTAGCACCCTCAATTTCTGATAATATCAGTAAGTGCATTTAGCAGTGTAGGATACTGGGAAATCAGAAAAAGCTGCTGTGCACCTTGGAGTGTCCAGGGATTTTATGTACTGGAGATATTAATAACTTTCTGGAAAGTATTATGTTTCCTGGATATGAGTTTGTATTTTACACTTTGACAGCCAAAACGTGGATATAATTTCAAACTCTTATGTTCAGTGAGATGGTATTGAAGAGCTCTGAGCTATTGATCAAAACATGGAGGACAATAAGTGACAGACTCAGAAATGGATTTAAGTGAAGGACTTTAGCTTTATGACTGTAACAAAGCAGCTGGGCAACAAATGTCTAAATCACACTTACAGTGGTGGTGGTTGGATGTCAGTGCATGGTCACAAGTGTCCAGCTGTGAATCAGTGATTTGTGGCAGAACTCCCTCTGCAGCCTGCACAAGGACATAGCCTTTAGAGCTGGGTTATTAAGAGAGGATTCTCCTAAAGTCTCACTTTTCTCTGCTGCTAGGTGGTCTGGATTCAACCAGCATAACTGTAGGAATCTCACTCTTAAGTTGGTGGAAAACGTAAGAAATTGAAGATGGAATATTAACACCCCCAAAGATTGTTCTCAACTATCCATATAGGAGTTTGGAGTAACCAGCAACCTCCACTAGGCCCTTCAATTAAATATCTGAAATTAGACTGAATGAATCTAGCTGTGGTCCATCAGCTAAGACTATCTCACTTACCCTTGAGAAAAGATAGAGCAATTCTAGACAAATTTGTCTTGCCTTTTTGAATATGGAAATTTCATAGTTCATTGTCCTGGCGTTATAGGGAGAGGGAAAAGAGATGAAAAATATAAGCTGACAGAAATAACTTTTAGATCTCCAGATAATGTGAAAGTGCATTCTACTGCTAAGGTTTAAAAGAATGTCTGAGGGTGAAGGCTAGAATTTTGTTTGTTCAAGACTTAATCTTCTCCAGACATTGAGTCAGTGTGGGTTTTGTGAAGAATTGAAACAGAAGTGTCTAGCCCACACCACATTCTGTGGTACAATCATTCCCACTGGTGAGAATAGGAGCACTAGGAAGTAGGTGAATAGATAGGTATTCCATAATTGCAAGCAAGTGAAAAAGTGTGTTTATACCTTTTGACAATCTGCTTCCATATATCATAAATTTATGCTGCACAGCCTCATAAATTCATTCCACTATGCCTAATTTTGAAACTCTTCCCATGCTTTTAAATCCAAAGCTCAATTACTCACAGAGGGCCATTCCTTGGTGGTTTCAGAAGCAGTTAATCCATGGTGTGCTCTCTGCTGACTCACAGCCAGATTTCTTGGGTCCTCCACTCCAGTGTAATTCATCTGGACCAGCTGCAGATTTGGAGTGACTGCATGTTCAGAGATGAATTTTACTCTTTGTATTTGCAGTAATGCCAAGGGATGTGCTTGGCAGGTTTATATCCTAGTGGAATCTGACTCCCAGCAATGAAGAATTTAAACTCAAACCTTCTAGGGTCCAGACATCTCAGGTGCTCTGAAACGGTCCTACGAGAATCCATAGCAAAATACAGATAACTCACATGGCTAATGTGATCATGCACTTGTCAAACTGATGTTTGTCTGTCAAGCTTATGTTTGATCCTGGCATTGAAGATTGCTTACCTAAAAAAGGCCTTATCAGCTTTCAGAGGACACATGTGTCAACATTCATTTAGTGTGACCCTGGCTCTCTTTCTCTGCTGGTTGTTTTGTGAGCACATTAATTGTAGTGACAATGCTTATTGCATAAATTTCCATTCAGACATTGCAACACACACCTGGAGCTGCTGCTCTGCAACCTGAAGAATGAGATTGCTAATCCTGAAAGTCAGAAAAAAGGCTGCAGCAAAGGCTGCTTTCATCACTTGACTCCCATTCCTGTGAGGGTGATTTCTGAGTGCATATCCTATAATCTGAAAGAAACATGGGTTTGGAATACACATCACCTTTCTTATCTTGACATCACCAGCAGTTTTAGTAAGAATAACTCCCTTTTAGTTTATTGCAACACTGTGACAGATGAGATCTTCCTGATCCCATCACAGTTCAAGGCCACATATGAAATGGATTCAGTGAGAACTTCTTATTGCTCTTGCCTCAAGCCTTAGATGATAAAAAAATTCTGAATTAAGACTTGCATTTTGACAAGTTCCACCAAATATTTTTTGAAACCTTATCCTAACCTAGTTATCCAGGATTTTCTGCCTAAAGTCCTAAAGTTTGGGACTGGCTCTATGACTGGCAAAGCTTGAATACTGGGTGAATAAGACTGGGCTCCCCAAATTTGTATTTCCTACAGGACTGTGGTCCTGTGGATGTCCAGTGACAGACTGTGGAAACACGCTGCCTTTGCTGGCTGTCATTTCTGCAGACACTCACTGACCACAGCTATTGTCACCTAAAGCTCTAAGGTGGGCTGCTGTCCAGTACTGCTGTGGGAACCCAGGATATTCCTCTGGCTGCCCTGGAGGACTCGAGATCCTGGCAAGGGGCTCAGAGACCCTGGCACAGAGTCAAAAACATCAGTGCCTTCGATTTTAACCCATGGAAACATTTACCAACTTTGTGCTAGGAGTTACATGTATCTATGTAAATGTACATGCATCTATGTAAATTCAGACCTTGGATTATGAAACTTTTTTTTTTTTTCCCCCAGATCAGTTTCAATGAGCTTTATTGTGAAGATTTCTATGAAAAAACTTAGGTGACCAGAATTCTTGGCAAAACAGCTGACAGGTATGGCACATTCCCCTGCACCCTCCTTGACTTCCAAACCCAAAAGCTGCTGCTCAGTGTGTTTAGGAAACTTAATGAAAATATAGTTTCATATTTGCTAGATGAGTTGAAAGAAAAGTCTCAAAAAACTCCACAATATTTTAAAAGGCAATTTTAGTCCTAAGAGAGTCAGACAATAGATGTACCAGTTTCACTAGATTTGCTTCAATTCCCATTTGAGTCAATGAAGAGAATCCCATTGGCTTTAAGTAGGAATTAGATTAGCAGAATTTATGAAGCAATTGTGTTTTATCTGTGTTAGGAATAGGAAGTTCTTGAAATTATCCCATTTTTGAGGAAATCAGATCTCTGGACTTAAGATTGCATACTGAGAAAGAGGCAGGAAAAGCCAAAGTTCTACTGAACTCAAACAGTCTGTTTGTAGTGCAATGTGCAGAGATATAGATAATGCCTTCCACATGAGGAGGGTTGTAAGATCAATAGTCCCATTCTTAACATTCAAAAGTTTGGGGAGCAAGAATGAAGCATGCAGAGTGCTCTCAAATTATGCATATTTTAGCAATTTTTCTTAAAATCTTTATTCTTTCTTGCATCAGGCCTGTGATCCTGAGACAAGTAGCTCTGAATTAACTTTTTATTTAAAAAAAACAAAGGAGAAACAAAAACATATGCAGAGACAAGCTTTGCAAGATGTATCTTTCCATGATAAAGCATCACGTCCTGTAATATCTGGAAAAATAATGGCACCTTTTCTTTTCACCTTTCTTTCACAAAGCCTGTGTGTGAGCTTCTTCTTTCTCTTGCCTTTAACACAGCCTCCTAATTTAGCCAATATTTCATTTATGAATGGGTTCTGAGCAAAAACTTCATCCCATTTTCAAGTATCTTGAGGGTAGGCAGAGGCAATCAAATCCATCTTTAAATGAAAATGATGAATGTAAGGCAAATAAGTCCTATATATTTTTTTCTAATGACATCAACTTCCCTTTTGCCTGCCTTACCTAGAAGCCTGCATGGTCCTTGTCTGTGAAAGACTCATACTTCACTCAGCAATCTAAGAGAGTTTGATTTAGGATAAGGATTTTACTGCTGCCTATTTTTATAGCTGAGGTTCATATATATGTGTTCCACAGTTCAGTGAGGTTAGAGGTGTGTCATGCTGCAGAAGCATCAGTGCTTTCTATTCTCCCCAATTTCAGTAGGAAGGTGTATTGAATTTTTCCCATTATTCAATAAACATTTGATAATTTAACAAATAGATCTGTATTTCTCAAACACCTCAGTGTCTGACCTGTCATTACCTAGGTATAATAGTACATGGAGAGAAACATAGGAGGCTGTGGTTCCTTCCCCCAAATTACCCTGGGAACTAGAGAGCAGCTGCAGTCTCATTGCTTATCTTTTACATCTCAGCCAGAGCCATCTTTGTCACCAGCAGTTCTATTGAGAAGTCTCAAGTCTTGCAGATAAAATAGGGACAGATTCCTTTTATAGTAAGACTTCAAAAAAGTCCTTAGTGTTATACTCAGTTGTACACAAATGAGCTCACATGGAGATTATAGTGCCAGCTCAGAGAGATAATGTGGACAGCATTACAGGTCTTTGTGGGCTTTGACTATAATATTATGTAGTCTTTAAAAAGCATTAAAATGAATAGTCTAAGGGCAGTCAGAGACATACTCGGCAAGATTTGGTGTCTTCAAAATTATAGTGTTAGGCATGTTTATTCAAATCAGTGATCAGAAAGGATAACTGGATGAGAATTCCTTAAGTGCTTTATAATGGCTGTGGATTACAGAGTAAATCATACACATTTTACAGTTAGAATAAATTGAGCTTATGTGGCTACAGAAACTACTGCTGCTGTAGTTTGGGGGGAGGTGTGTCCCCCACCAGCATTCTTAAATCCACACATCAATAGAAATTTGTAAAATACAGAAATGCCCCAATGACATTCTGAGGGGTTTGAAGTTTCTGCATTTGATAAAAAAAATTAAACACGGTAATCCTAAATTGTTTTATTTGTATCATGTTTTTTACAAGTACATAAAGGAAGAGTTAAGTCTGATAGTGTTGCAGCTGGAAAATTGTGAAGATTAGAACCTTGACTTTGGAATTTTCTTGTTGGTATGCAGCAGCATGTAGTGTTGTGATGCTCAGTTGGGTGCTGTCATTTTGGCACATGTAGCTGCAAATGAGGCACCTCTGGTGCCTGCAAGGCACTGGGAGAAGTGTGACAGTCCTGGAACTGGAATATAAAACAGAGGGTGTAACTGTGTACCTACAGGAGTAGGTCTGAAATTGTCTTGGGCACTCAATCCCATGAGTAGGGAATGGTTGTATGGGGTTAAATGCAGGTTCATGCCTGGAAGTATTTTATTAACCTTCCTTTTCAAAAAGGAGAAGAGGATGCCTTGCTTTTGTTTGGAAGATTGGCAGCTGGAGAAGCTTTGTTTTTGAGGTATAGCCTTTATTTTTATGCTCCAGTGCCAGGACTGCTTATCCATTCTTATGATTGTTTAGGCAGAATGCATAGGGAAGGCGAAGAACAGAACTCAAAACAAGATATCTCTTTCCTAATCTCTTTCTCATAAACCAGGAGCCCAGTCACTGATGCTCAGTGATTTCCTGCACTTCCTTTCTTTCATGTAATGACCCTTGTCTGTCCTTCCACGGCACGGCTCCATGCTGCAGGGGAGGGTAGGAACTGCATTTCTGCTGCCTTACTGAATCTGCTGTGTTAAACTTGGAGGTATGAACCTCTAGCTGAAGGAAGATCAAATCTGTCATGTTCTAAGGAAGTCCCATAAAGCACTGAACTGCTTGGTAAAGCTGAGCCTATGTCCTTTCCTGCTTTTCCTATGCAGGTCTCTTTTGCACATGGCATTAAGAGTCACCAGCAGCTCTTACATCTGCTCAGAGAAAACCTACTGAATAACACTTGCAAATCTACCTTATGCAGGCACTAGCTCTGAGGATCCTTCTTGGGCTCTGATAATACAGAATCCCAAAAAGGTTGAGGTTGGAGGGGACCTTTTGTCCTGCTCAAGCAAGGTCACCAAGGGCAGGCTTCTCAGTCACTGTCTGTGACATGGGCAGAGGTTTATGAAGGTGATGATGGTTCTGTCTTCATGTGGAAACAGAAAATTTTAAATTTCACCAGAAAAAGATGTCAGCTGTTTGAGGAACTAATCAGGGGTTTTGAGGATTAAAGTTTTAGCCTTAGAGCTGTATTCAAGGGCTATCTGAGCATATCCTTACTTTTGGTGGATTGCTCTAGTGTACGTGACTTTTCAGATTAGATATAATAAATATCCAGAAGTTTACCCTGTCTGTGAACCCTGAGGGGTATTCTCTAGGATGAAATCAATTCAATTTAGTAGGGAGGGGGCCCTACTGGCATCAGTTTATCAGATGCCACAAGTGTTGCAGTCTGTAAGGAAGGATTTAGTCCCTTCAAACAGGTATACAGACATTTTGCTAGGAAGACTGCACTGGTACGGGCTGAAACAACTAATGAAGATGCACTTTTGGAATGTTCTTATATTAAATGAATGCCCAGGGAAAGGGGAGATGGGACTTGTTGTGGATATTACCATGAAGCACAGTGGAGGATTTAATGGATGCTTTCCTTTCACCGGGTAAAGTCCAACTCTGCTCATATATTTTTTCCTGCTGTACAGATTCCTATAATCTTAGTCCTTTGGATGCTAGCCCATTCAGCACTTCTCTCACTTTAAAGATGGCCTGTCTAGTGTTTATTTTGCCTTTCGACAGCACAAGTTTAAAATTTAGAAAAGATTGGGTAGCAGGAGTAGCAAATACAGTGATTACATAAAGTGCAAAAGTTGAAGTTGCCTGCACTGTGTAATTTAGCCCTTTTCAAGGTAGTTAGATAAGAAACCCTGTAAAGCATGGCTGGGCATTGAATACAGTATTGTTTTTTGTTAGCTGTGGTTTCAACTTATGGCACTTGTGGCAATCATTTTAGCATTTCTGAACTAATTTCTGAACATGTATCCCCTGCAATGCAGTCAATAGGAGAAGCAGGTGAGTGAAACAGCTGTTAATTTTCCACCAATTTGGATACTCCATCCTACTTGGTAGATGTTTTTCCCTTGCAAGTTCAATAAATATTTATGTCAGCCCTGCTGTCAAGTAGTAGTCTCAGTAACAGACAGCTGCTAAATTAAGATACTTTCCTTGGCAGTAATGGGAAGCTAATAATGCAATTGCCTTATGCAAGCTGTGGTGCAGATTTTCCTTTATAATTATCATTAAAAAAACCCAAAAAACAACTGCAACTCCAGGAATAACAAAACAGAGGGGCAGGCTGTGTTACCACAGGTGAATGGAGGTGGGAGAACATAAAGAAATCAGGTTCCCTTCCTTGGTAGTGCTGTTTCACAGGGGCAGCTGCAAGTGAACTTCAAGCAAAGAACGCAGAGAAGTTGGGAGATGGTGCTGCAGATTATAACTTGCTCACAGAGGTGTTCTTCCATCAGTGTTTTCTGGCTGCTGTAGGCACAGGTCCTAGCTCAGACAGATGTGTGCTAGTAGGCAACAAGTGCAAGAAAACTGCTACACATTCAACCAGACCTACTTTTTCCATCCCTCAGCTTCTCTGTCTTTGCTGTTGTATCCCCAGCGGAATGGGCAGATGGAGAAATACAGCTGTTTTTTTGCAGCTACCGTTCAGGAAAGAGACCTAGGAATCTTCATTGACAGATCTCTGAAATCATTGTCTCAATTTGCAGCAGCAGCTAAAAAAGCCAACAAAATATTGGACATCAGCAGAAATGGTATTAAAAACAAGAGTCATCAGCTTTTTGCCATGATATAAAACCTTAGTGCACTCCCATCTTCAGTGCTGTGTGCAGCTCTAGTCTCTGCATCTCAAGAAGGACATGGTAGAGTTAGAGAAGCTACAGAGAAGGGCAAATAAAGTTAAGATGGTGGGACAATGGTTTATGCAGAGAAACTGAAAAGACTATGAGTTTCCAGGAAGGGAATGAATACAGGGAATACAGAACCATTATTCATCAAATTTCACAAGACCATATTTAGGCTGGACTCAACAAAACTATAGATCAGTAACAAATAAACTAAGCAGTTTTCCAAACACTTGGTTTGCAGACTCCACAGAATAGTATCTCATCACATTGCTGAGGTTGGGAGGGACCTCTAGAGATCATCTAGCCCAACTTCCCAGCTCAGAGCAGGGTCAGCTAGAGCCAGATGCTCAGGGCTGTGTCCATATGGGTTGATTATCTCCATGGAGTCTACAAATTCTCTGGGCAATGTATGCCAGGGCTTAATCACTCTGATACTAAAATCCTTTTTTCTTATGCCTAAATGTAATTTCTTTTATTTCAGTTTGTGCCCATTGCCTCTTGCCCTGTCACTGGGAACCACTGAGAAGAATCTGGCTCCACCATCTTTGCTTAGCATTTTTAGGCATTTATTCAGATGGTCAAGATCCCCCCAGCCCCAAAAGCCTTCTCTTCAACAGCCTGAATAGGCACAGGTCCATCAGCCCCTCCTTGTAAGAGACATGCTCCAGTCTGAGTCATCTGCATGGCCTTGGCTGTGGTTGTTCCAGTATGTCCATGTCCCTCTTGCACAGGCATCCCAAAACTGGACACAACACTGCAGGTGTGTCTCACCAGTGCTGAGCAGAGGAGGAGAGCAACCCCTTTTAACCAGACTGCAGTGTTATTCTGAATGCAGCCCAGGAAACTGTTGCTACACAGGCACAGTTCTGGATCCCCAGGTCTTTTTGTGACAAGGTGTCTCCAGCTGAGTGACCCCCAGCATGTACTGGTGCATTTTTAGCCAGGCACAGAAGTTAGCATTTTCAGCCTGTCAAGGTGCCTCTAAATGGCAGCACAGCCATCTGGTGTATTGACCACTCTTCCCAGCTTTATCCTCTGTAAAACTGCTGGGAGTGCATTATCCAGATCACTAATAAATATATTAAACAATATTGGCACTAGCATTGATCCCTGGTGTACATGGCTGGTGTCTGGCATCCAACTAGACACAGTGCTGTTTGCAGGAGACTGTGGAGGTAGACAAGTATCAGCAGATCCCTAAGGTTCCTGGAAAAAAAGAATTAGACAAATTCATGGAGAACAGATCCTTAAGCAGGTACTAGAAGTAGTGGTGTGCTCTCTAACATCCCTAGTCCAGAAATTATGATTATTGGGAAAAGGATTGGGCAGCAGAGGGCAGCCAGCCTTTGGGGGAAACTCTGAAAGTGTGAGAGGCAATACTGGTTTGCATAGATCAATGGTCTGCCTCAATGCAATATTTCTTTTCTCATTGTTGAAAGCCCATTGTTGCATTAACTGTGGGACCAAGTGCTTTCTCCTCTTTCTCCCTCCAGCCATTTCTGCTCAGCCTCACTGATTTCAGATTTCATTGGTTCTTTGACATCTGTTTGGCACTAGTAGCACAGCTGCATATAACCTTCTAGACCAAGTAAGCTCTCTTCTCACCCAGCTAATGAACTGAGACATCCTGGCATTTTCACTGGCCACTCTATGCTCTGCCTGTAAAGAGAGGTAGTTTTCTCCTAGGACAAGCTATCCCAGAATGTTCTTGTATTTTTGGAAAGAAACCTAGTAATGGAACTGCATGTCTCCCCTATTGTTACAAGCTGCCCCTGAAGGCAAGGTAACTGAGGTTCTTGTTAAGCAATCTTTTGGGGTGGATTAGAGTGAAATGACACAGAATGACCAGTGTTTATAAATACATATGTAAACAGCAGGTTTATTTTAAAACAATTTTGTTGCTATGGAAAGGAAGTATGTAATCAATTTGATTGTTATTATCTGTAGTAATTTAACAACATGAAAATATAAAGATCAATTAATAAAACATATAAGGAAAGGGAAGGAAGAGTAAGAAAGGACAAGAGTAGATAGTGGAGAAGCAAGATATCACCACCCATGGATGCAATAATGAGACTAGATTGAGGCAATTTTGATGTCTGTCAAAGTGATGGTCACAGTCTTGATCCCTTGGGGGTGAGGGAAGCCTACAAAACAGAGAGTTCAGTGGGTTCAGGTTCAGGGGAGAATGCCCAGATACCTCCCCTGAGGGGAAATTTTACACTGTCTGGGGCAAGACTGTGGATCATGTGCAGTCCTTTGGTGGAAAGCCCAAGAAATCAGTCTGGGGGTGCTTTGGGGGTTGTTGGCAGTTGCAGATGTGACTGAAGATTGCTTGGGATGGTCTTTGTTTGAACAGTGATTCATGTTTGAGCAGTTGCTTTCTTTCACACAAGTTATCATGGTGGGAATTTTTGTTCAAATGTGTTCTTAAGATGTGTTAACCAGAGCTTGCCTCTGCCAGGCTGGCATCAGTGCCCTCCTGTTGCAAATTCTTCCCTTCTCTGCCTACCTCAGCTTCCCACTGTGGTAACTTGTGGCCTTGGGCTATCTAATAGTACTCTTTAACTCCTCACACCTATTCTGTGAAAAATTTTAATAGGGAGGACCTTGGGACATGGGAGTGTTGTCAAGGCTCACACCACATGGTGGTGGGCAGAGTACATTGCCAGATGTGGAGAATGGTACATTGAAGAACAGCCCCCCCTATATGGGGGCATTCCAGAGGGTCCCAGAAAAGCCACTTTAATATTTATCAAACGAGGTACTCATCATGCTGCATGGCCTAGGCAGAGTAGCCAGTCAAGCCATTTGACACTGAAAGCTTAGAAATAAATGCATACATTTTACCAATAAGAACTTTTTTTTTGCCTTAATTAGGCTAGGATTAGTCATCAGGAGAAAGGCAAAGTTACAGAGTAAAAAATTAGTGATGTATAAATACAAACATGCATGTACACACACACCTGCACCTGCTGTCTGCCACACAGACACACATACATGTGTGCATACACATCAGCCCTTCCCAAGGAATAACACTGGGTTTGCTCTGCTTCCAAGGTTGGAGGAGCGAAGCTCAGACCATGCTAGAGGTGGTTCCATTGGTTGATACTCAAAAGTCTTCACTTAGCAGAAAAATGTGGCAGAAGAAATACCACTTCCCCTTACTCCTTACTCCCACATACATGCTTAAAACAGAGTAATTTTTTTTAATATACTGAAAAATGCTGATTTTTAAATGTTACAGACTGTGGCTAAAAATAAGGGATTATTTATTACTTCTGTATTACTGTGAGTGCTTAGCTCTTGATTCTTTTAAGCTCCTTCTCCCTAAAGTAAGAAAGTAACTGTCCAGTTATTTATAGTGCCAAGATAACTTCCAGAATCATCAGATTTTTGAAATGGTGTTTGTTGCTCCTTGAAGGAGCAAAATCCTCTCTTTAAAGTATGATTTTTAAAGATATATTGTTTCATTTTGAGGAAACTGGGCATTTGAACTCTACAAATATATTTTATATGAATGAAAGGTCCCTGGACTGAACAGGAAAGCTGAGTCCTGTTAGTCTTCTGACCACTGGAGATACAATGTTTTTTAAAGTGAAAAGAATTGAAATACTTGTGCATGAGCCCTGTATGGCAAGTTGCTGTGGGCACTGCACAACTCTCAATACAGTAAATTGAATCCTGCTGAAGACTACGTGTTCCAAGTCATGTTTTGTTCTGGTGTTACAGAAACCACAGAGGTACAAGGGGGTCAGGAGCCAAAATCCAGTGGGGTTTTGCAAAGGTTACCCACCATAAGCAGTACTTTCACAGCAACCTGTGCAGGGTTACTGTACAAGACACAGCATGTTCAGCAGGGCTGTGAAAGGATCACTCACCATCTGGCACAAGTCTCCTTTGGATGGACAGGACGTAGCAGAACATCTGGCAAGATTGACAGGGCACCTTGATGCCTTGAGATCCTCCCTTCTCATGGCAGGCAGAGCCTGCAGGGTTGAAGGCACTGGAAATGAGGCCCCAACAAAATCTGTCCCAGTTCTCAGAACCCCCTGGCTGTGCTATACCTCTCTTGTCTCCTTTCCTTGTCCTCACGTCTGCCAACTTTTTTTTTTGTAGCCTTTTAGTGCCATTCTGCTCACAGGGAAACCAGGACCCCAAAAGCTCCCAGGAACTGATGTGCTCCACACTGTTTGCCTTCCTGATGAGTTCAGTGGGAGCAGAAACTCTTGGGTTTGTATGGGGGTAAAGGTTCTACTTATCCTAATCTAAGATAGTTGCTCCACCAGCCAGGCTGGTTGTGATGTTCACAGGGGTTCAGCCAACCCAAATGGCATCCTTCCCCAAAAGAGATATTAAAAAAAAAAAGTTGTAGTGGGGAATAGTCCAAATTCTGCTTTTCTTTGTCTGATTCTCTGAAAAAGAGAAAACAGCTCCTTCATCTACAGCAGTCTTCTTGCTGAAACACAATGCTGAAGAAACTTGAAGGGCTGTATTCTAGAAATTCTGTTTGAGTTCACAGTCTCAAAGGTTGTATGTGAAGTTGTTTGTGCTATATTGAAATAGATAAAAACAAATTGTTTCCTCTTCTGAATGTATTATGGGTCCACTATTTATTTTAAAATATGTTAAGGGACTCTTGCTGTATAACCAGTTGTTACATTGGGGTATGCAGCAGAATGTGATTCCCCATTCACAAAGAAAGTTTTCTGCTCTCCCAGCTATTTTTATTTCATTTCTAATCTGTGCTAAGGCATCTGTGAATATGATATCTCAGCCCAGACAGAAGAATTCTTAATTTGAAGAGAATGGAAATTACTGAACATTCCAGTTCAGCATCCATTTACTTCTTGAGGAGGCAAAGGAAGAGAGGAGGCGGGGGATAGGATGCATTTTGTAGCTCTGAATTTCTATTTCAAGTGAAAGGAAAACATTTAACCAAATGTCTCATTAATGAGAGCCTAAAGAACAGACTGAACTTCTAAACATTTCTTACTTGCAGCAGTAAGAGTCCAAAGACTTCGATTAAGCTTTTTATCTCTAGAATGACATTCCTCCCACATGCCCTCCTACCAGCACCCTAAATTTGCAGGCAACTTCAAATATCTTTAAATATGAATGTTGAAGAACCTTTTTGCAGACTACATCTTCTTTGCAAGTTGCAGACAAATCTGTCATAATTTTGTCTTCTGCCAACAATGTGGATAAAATATATATCAATCACTCAAAAGTTAAAAAGCTGCAGCTTTCAGGCTTTCATTCACAATATACACATCCAGGAAAAACAAGTTTTATGTATATGTCTAGTGATTACCCCATAGAACTATTAGCTAGGGAGCAAAACTGAATTGATCTAGCTATTATCAGACTTTAACATTTGATCCATCATACATATTCCAGATAAGATTAAGAGGAAAACAAATAAAGTCTTCCAAAACTTCATGTTCTTTTAGACACAAAACAGTTTTCCCCCCTGAATTTTTATATTTTAATCAGCTTCATGCAGTATGTTCAATCCTCCATGAAGGCAATTCAATTCCCACAGCCAACAGCTTTGTCACTTTTTTTGCTGACTTAAAAAAGAAATCATTTCCAAGTGGTTGTAGAAAGGAACTTATTCACTGAAGATATCTCAGCACACATAAGACCTTTAAATAATTTTGCAGTTGGCACAGGGAGTTACAACTGGGATGGTCTGTTGAGGTGACTTTCAATACAGAAGAGAAGTAATTTGTGAGACTCCTTGTTTCTGCTAGCTAATGGCCATGCAGTATAAATCAATTACTTGGGTTTCCAAAACACAGAGTTAAATGTCTCTCAGTTATAAGGGTGTGAATCCTTCATTTTTAGAAGATTCTCCCAAACACATGGTAATGCAATAAGCTTAGGCAATGAGCATCTATACCCTCCACGTTGTAGTGTCGAAGTCTGTAAAAATCAAAGTCCAGATCCATACTACCTGACCCACAGAAGGGCTCTAAGTAGCAGATGAGCCCTCTCCTACTGAAGAAGCACCTGAGTGTGGCTCCATATTTCCTCCAGGGTCTCCTCTCCTGACTCAGCATAGCTCTGCTTTCACATCTGTGGGAAGAAGTGTCTTGGCATGATGGCCATGCCCCAGCTGACACGGCAGCAGTTTGTCCAAGAAGGAGTAATTAACTCCCTAATTTATTCTGCCACAGAACATTTGTGATGTACAGAATCATAGAACAGCTCAAGTTGAAAGGGACCCAGAGGGACCATCTGGCCCAATCCCTGCTCCTTACAAGGCTAACTAAAACCAAGAGTGCCATCCAGATATCTCTGGCCCTTTAGCAGTGGAATGTTGCTGGAACCTCTTGCTGGAGAGGCTTTCTTTCCTAGATTCTCACTTCTGGCAGGTCTGTGCTCCTTGAGGTTCCAGCTGTTCTCAACTGTGCATTTACTATTCCAGTGCAATAACTCATTTTATTCCCCATGGTTTTTCAAAATCCTAGCAAATACCAGCCTGAAAACAGCTCACAGCTGCCTGTCTGTTCAGGGCAAGAGACCAACTTTTAGTTTTTCCCTAATAAATAGCACAACTCTACTATAATGTCTCTAGGTCCTATATTAGCATGTCTGCCTCAGAAAAGACGCATGCTTAAGACACAGCTAGGACCTAAATCACCAACTAAGATTAACTGGACGAAGCTGCAGTAGCTTTTATCCAATAGAACATATTCTCCTCCATGGAACAGACTGGGCATTTCTTAATGGTAGTGACTAATGTGTAGAGGCAGATAGATCTGTAGCCTTAGAGAACTCATATGTTTAAAACTGGATTTCTAGACCTACTTTTTACAGAGACAACCTATTAAAACATGTCCATGGAATCTGATTAATTGAGGTGTCTCTTTAAAAAATTTTTTATTTCTTTAGTAATATCCATCTGTACAAGACCACGAGTGTCTTTTTCAGACTGCTGCTGTAATCAGTGCATGAAAAGGGAAATACTGGGTCATTAAAAGCAGTAGCTGTTGCCATGTGTAATAATGCAAAATAATTATTTTTATGTATTACAACAGTAGATGTTTTTATCACCTCCATTCTACAAGGAGCAAAAAATGTCTAATTCACAGACATTGAAGCAAACCCCCACCCCCACCAAAAAAAAAAATCAAAATTAATGTTGGTCTGCAAAACCACCTCAGAGGGAAGCATGTGGAATAGAAAACCTGATTACAGTTCTCAAGTAAATTTAGAGTTTCTCTAGAGAAACTAGCATTGTAATTGTTAGTTAATATCTGCCTAACAAGCATTTCATGAGGCCAAGTGTACTTTGCCTGTATTTTATAATGGTAGTAGTATTGCCTGTGCATGTGTATGTATTCTATAACTCTTCCCTTAGAAGTCAATGGCAGTTTAGTCCCATTGACTGCAAAGGGAAGGTGGGGAAAAACCTTAGGATTTGCCTTGGTCAAGGCAAATGATCGAGGCTTGCCACCATATAGTTATCAAAATTTAAGCAGTAAATTGGGTAATTGTTACAAAAACCTTTATAAAACTCCTTAGAGTGCTATGGGTGCCAAAATGTGACACTTATTATAGATACAGCTGAAATGGCTTGTAGTTTTGAGGTATAATAGGAGCAATTCTAACAGTTATATATTGTTTTGAAAAAAACCCCAAACCCTTTAAGTACAACTTTGGAGTACTTAAATGGTTTTTTTGTGTGTGTGTCATGTCTTAAATAATTTTTGAAAGTTTTCTAACTAAAATTTTAATTGTAATTAGTGTGAAAGTTTGGTGGAAAATATTCTTCTTTTCTGTAAGTCTCAAAGTTTGCTGTTACAAATATAGGCTTTTTATTCTATATCAAATTTCCCAAATACTTACTGCTGCAACAAAGTGATAAGGACTGATATGTTTAGTGCTGGAAAGCTGTCAGGAGGATTCAGTGCTGAGAATAGTGGAATGACTGAAAAGGGCTGAGCTGACCTAAGAGCTGTTTGCAACAGAGAGTTGTGATCCTGCTCTTCCTCACCTTGTCACTTCCTCCCTTCAGACCCTTCCCTGCTCAGGAAGGTATTTCTCTTCCTGGTGCTGCTGAGCCATGCACCTGGCCCTAGATGAGCTAATTCAGTTTGTTAGGCTGGCCCTTGTTTTGCTGAGATGGTGAGCTGGAACCCACTCCCAAGGGAGACCAGCAATGGCCAGGGCTGACACAGGCTGGGGGAGCAAAGCGCTGGGGAGAGGTGAGGATGGAGAGGGCAGGGAGGGAAGTGGGGGGGAAGGAGGAAGTTGCTGTATCTGAGTTTAGCCTGCCTCATTGCTGAGGTGTCAGTCACCTTTCCACGTGAGAGGGATGGAGCACAAAAGACAGGCAGGCACATCTTTTTTCTTTGCAATTCCATTTGATCCAGCTGCACAGGAAAAGAAAGCACTCTATGTTCAGTTGCTGCAGCAGGAAAAAGTTGTGGGTCCTATAAAATAAGGAAGGAGGATTTTTGTGGCAGGGCAGAGGTGCAGATCAGGCTTTGCATCCACAATGGGGAAACCCAGAATGGGAGTGATCCTTCTCTCTTTTCCTCCATCATCCCTAGGTTTGTCAGGGCTGTGATGGCACCTTCCTGTTCTGCCCTTTCTGTTCCACCATGCATTGGAGATTCCATGTGTGTTGGACATGGCTGCCCACTGCACCTGGTTCTGCTCCACTTCCAAGGTGGCATTCCCAAACTGACCATCAAAGAACAATTTTCCCTTGTGTTTACTGCTCCAGGTCATCCAGAATTGTCCTATGCCTGTATCACCAAGGTTCCTTCTATTGTCTGAGGCTTGTGGTCTCATCAGCCCTGGCTAAAAATTAGCTAAAAATTACAGGACAATCCCTTCTGGCAACCATGAGCTGTTGCATTTTCCCTCTGTTATACTCACTATCAATGTTTCTGCTCTTGTAAATTAATGTAATGGTGGGGAAAACCTAACAGAGTAGATCAGTATCTAATGCAGAACTGTAAGAAAAAGGAGTATTTCCTTTGAATTTTCTTGTTTTTGAATGAAGTCCTTACTGACATTTTAAAATAAATAATATGCTGATTTATATTTGTAAGTAAACATACGACAAGTTGCTGGGCAATAGAAAGTTGCAAATAAATAAATACTAACATTCAGAGATCTAAAATCATGTTTGGTAGGAGACTACTATAGTCTGAAAGAAAATTTGGCACCTAATTTCCTTAAAATGTTCTTTCACCATAAAGAAAAAAAAAGCCATGAACTTTGGGAACCTCTTTTGGACAATGCTTCTTTAAATGAAGATGGTAAAAGGCATGAAAATGGCTGAGGCCAGCACAGTTGTGGAACAAGATGTATTAACTGTAGAACTCCACATTTGGCTTCAATGCTTATGAAATTATGGAATTGATTCAGAGATGTCCAAGACAAGCTGCAGCACAGAACCTCAGAATTTGAAGTCAACTCTATGTATGTAGGGACTATATGAAAAAAGAGTAGTTGTGAATCTTATGACAATCAGATCTTCACCTCTAGGACATCGTCTTCATCAACTTAACCATTTCTTCTTTTCCCTGCAGAGAAAGCCTAAAATCTGAACATCTTCTGCTTTGTCTGAAAATACGTGCCTCACAATCAAATTATGCCTTGTTTGCTTTAGATCCAACTTTTCTGAAATCTACCATCAATGATATATAAATGTTCAACTCCCTTCATGTCCCTATTCCTTCTCTACAAATTAAAAAAAAAAGAAAAATTGATTGGATTATTGACCAGGCTTTTACCTCAAGGCTTTCCCTGGGGTGAAATATTTATATGTTTGGGTGTTTTTTTTTTTGTCTTTTTTTTTATATCTGCTAGAGAGCTTGGAAAGACAATTTTTTAGTGAAAATATATGTTGTTCCATTTTACCACTTTGTAATTTTTCCATTTTCACTTTCTTTTTTGAAGAAAATGATCACAGACCTCTTCTAAATGCCTAATTGAGTAACTTATAGTTATGTCTTTTCAAGTAACAATACAAACCACTATAGATGCTAAAGTAAAATAGAAATTAAAAGTCTTATATGGCATATTTTACCTCTTTTGTTTGTCCTTCTCAATAGTGGTCCCAAGAATGCAACAGCTTGAGAAGGTAGATGTTAATTTTTTTCCTTAGCATCTCATTTCAAAGCTGAGGAGCGGAAGTAGGGAAGAAAGTAACTTGGGGATTTGTTTTTAATGCTGCTAACAACAAAGTCTGCATTCTCTTGGCTTCCTAGCTTAAACAACCACTCTCTCCAAAACCCATTTTGGGGGATGCTCATGCTCAGACAGTTTCCCAGCAGCTTCAGTGTGCACTTTAATTGTGCCTTGTTGACTTCAGCAAGTTTTCTGCGTAACTATCACGTCCTGAAGAGGATAACTTTAGGCTGTCAGCGTAAGGGAACGTGTCACTGCCTTTTAAGAACTGAACAGGCTGTGGTGGCGTGTGTCAGGGCTGCTCAAGCAGCCTGCTGGAACCAGTGGCATGTGGCAGACAGTTGTATATAGCTTTTTACGCTGTGTGTCAAGCTAAAGGCTCCTTAAAAATCGTAAATACTGCATAGTACCAGAGGTGATACTTGGAAAAGAGCAAATATCCAAAGCAAAGGCCAGAAGTGAGAGGAAGCAAATTAAAAGCGATGTGGGACTGTTAAAAAAAAACCTAAACAAAGTCACCTTTGGCTGAAATGCTGTAGCAGAGTCCTGGAAAAGAGTAAAGTAAGAATGTGTTATCTAGATTCAGGCAGATGTATTCTTTGAGAAAGACTATTTAGAAAAGTTAGCATTTCCCTGCTATTTCTGGACATGGGGTTACAGATCTTAAACTGTCTGCATGTAAGCCAGGATGAATTAGAGGGAATACTTTATTCTCAAGTAAAGCAAAGTAATTGAAACATGGGTCCAAATAAAGCAGCAAAAGGCAGCAAAGTTCTTTTGAAGGTTCTTGACTACATTAACTTAGAAAATCAGGCACGAGATCATCTACTTTGACAGACTTCATTACTGAATTTGATTTTGATTGAAAGCAAAGATCTAAACTAATATATCAAACCTGGACTAATGGAAATATTAAAAAAACTTTAAAATTCTAGAAAGTAAAAGGTAAATACAGTAGACATTGACTAAGGAAACATGAGTTAGGGTTAGGGTTATTATCAGTTAAATACATCAGAGAAACACTAATTTGCAAGTGTCTGTGAATTTGTGAAGTTATAACAACATCATGAAACACGAAAGGGACATGGACACAAAGATATGTCCACAACTGGAAAATATGAAACCAACTGCAAGATAGATTAGTGTTTTGCAGAAGTATGCAATCAGAACCAGCAAAATTAATACAACCAGCAAGCACATTGGCAGTGTCTGGTGCATGTTTACCAGAAAGGAAATGCAGTGGAGTGAAGAACAATTCTATATGAAGGCAAAATATAGAAGTTGATAGAGGAAAATGTACTACTTCAGTGGAGACTGGTGCAACTGCTGTGAAATGTTAATGGGAAGCTAATGCTTGGGTAAATGTTATATCTAAAAATATGTAGATTATTGGGATAAGAAACATAACTACATAAAACAAGAACCACTACAACTGAGGGCTCCTGGAGAAGACCTACCTGCTGTTCAACCATTACATGAACTTGTATAGAAACCTGTAAGAAAAAGTGGGTCTGATTATTTAGGGTGAACAATGAGCCAATAATGAGTCCAGCAAATGGAAAACCCTTGGTTTGCTTAATAGAGTCCCTAAAGGTGAGCTGGGCATAAACAAATGTAAAGGAAATGTTGAATAAATCAGGATGTCAGAGGAGGCAGGGAGACAAATATGCATGCTTGCAAGGAGCACATTTAAACGTTGACTTAGATTTTTCTGAGATTGCACATTCTATTTAAAACAGAGTATGATCTGTATTAAATTTGTATTTGCTGAACCTAGAAACCCACAGGCCTTATTTCATGTTGCCCAAAATGGTTTTTTTAGATTCTAGATTTCGACATGTCTCAAGTTCCAAATCTACTCAGCAGAATGTCTGATAGAGAATGCCAACATCATTGCAAAGTCTCCTAAATGCAAGTTAAGGGCTCTGAAACAAATCCAGCAATGCTGGACTTGAAAGATTTTTTTTTAAAAGTGAACTGGTACAGACTGAACACCCACTGAGCAGAAAGACAAGAAGAAGTCTTTTCATTCCATGCCTAAGAGCAACAGAAAATACTTAGCTTAGAAGGATAAAATAGAAGGGATCAGGATATCCCACATATAGAAGATACAGCTCAGTCATGCTGCGGCTGCAGGGGTCTGTAGGTGCAGTTTGTACACACAAGGGCATTGCTTGGCTGTACAAGGCTGCAGCTGGCAGGAAGATTGCTCCTTGTTCTTATGTGTGCTCCCATCTCTTGTGCAATTGGCTTTAGGACAAGAGGGAACAGCTGCAATTTATTCCTATGAAAAGAGAAACATGAAGGAGCAAGAGAGAGCCAAAACATCTGAAAGTAAACTGGAAAGAAAGGATTTTGCTGAGCCACTAATGGACAGGATTGGAACAAGTAGACAGAGACTGGGATATTTTTCTGCACGGCAATCTAAACACCTCAAGCTCCTGAAAGTCCCTCTCCATCCATGTAATGTAGGCAAAGATGATATTTCTAAAGATTCCACAGGGATGTAAACTCCCTCATTACAGAGGCTCCTGTGTCAGGGAAAGGGAAGCCTGGGAGTGTCACACTGAGCAGCACAGGGCAGCCCTGAGCCTGGACAGCTGATGGCACCTGAAAGCCTCAGTCCAGCTGGCAGCTGAATGTGATCACTTTTCTGAGAAATGCAAAACACAAGACTTCAAAATATTGTTTTTCCAATAAGGCATAGCTTTTGCTATCTTGAAAGGAAGTTTCTGCTGATAACAAAGCAACATTGGAACTCGTACAAACTTCAGTAAAACTTCACTCTAAGTCCTCTGTAATTTTTATTGCTGCTGTTACTATTAGTGCCACAGTACAAGTGAACAAGAAGATGTGTTTGTGTTTGTTTGCCTGTATATGTTTATCTATATTAATGCATCCTACTTTTTTTTATCCCCTCAAAAGCATGCTAATAAAAGTGTAAATACACTCAGAGAAAGACAATCTCCCCATAGATCCATTTTGCTTTGTTACATAACTTTAACAAGGTCTTTTCCAGAACTCTTAATAACTTTACAAAGTCTCCATGGAAGTACTGCTTGCAGAGGATGCTGAGAGATTGTTAACTAGGACGTGGATGGGAACTAAGTCGATAATGTTGGGGCTTTACAATTTTCCTTGGCAGTGCAGCAAAAGGCATGTTTCAGCAATTTTTCTTGCCCAGTCTGTCTTACTAGGACATTTTGTGTGATATTATATGCAGAGGTTTGTGTGGGTGTGCCTTTGTTGTGTGTCTCTCTGGAACAATGGTAGTTCATGGCCAAAGCTGATAGGAACAGTCTCAAATAGAAAACTGCAGGATCTGTGATCGGGGATTTAAATTAAAGTGGAGGAAATATTTTTGGTGTACTTGATTTACAGCCACAAATGTTGTTAAGTACTCTAAAAATGCTCTGCCAAGCAGTCTGATTATTAAGTGTAGATATTTGAGAATGGATATTTAGTAGTATTTGAGATTATGGATCTGACTACTCTGAAAGTGTTCTGCCTCAATATTGGATTTATTCAGTTTTAATGATTACTTTTTGGTTTATCACCCCACAACAATTCCCCTGACACACTTACTTAATATTATTCTAAGGCATACAGCATAGATCAAATATTAAGGCCTTGAATTATTTCTAAATAGCATCCAGTGTTGCAGTCTTTACCTTCAAATCCAGAAATAAGATGCAATCCACAGTAAATAGTGCTCGTGATTGAATGCTTGAAACCGATGTATGAACTTAAAACAGCCTATTCAGCATAAATAATATTTCTTTAAATTTAATGTTACTAGTTCAAGCCATATTTTTATCTTTAAGTACAGAGAATAGCTCTGAAAACTTTATCATCTCTAAAATTGGATTTTTTTTAAAGTAGGTACATATGAAATTGTGAGACACCAATATTAGCAGCTGAGATGATGGCCAGGCAAACTCTCTGGTACTGATGATTGAATTGTCTGTAGACAGAACAGCCAACAGAGCTGAAGAGCAAACATTTGCAAGGTTTTTCAAAACTCAACCATGTGGTTGAATTTCATGTGGCTGAATACTACTGGGAAGATCTAAAGTGTGTGTTTTACCTATGAAACACTCCAAACTTCCTTTGTTTCCACAGAAGCCTAGAGAGGTCGTGGGTCATCTTTTACTCTCTTTTGATGCATTTCTTCTCTTGTGAGCTTGTTAGGATTTATTTATTCCCTGTTATTCCTCATGCATCGAATCTGTCCAAGAACAAGGTGTTCTATTAGGATTACTGCTTCTGAACCTGCTTTCTGTGAGACCAGGTGAACATCAGTGCTGCTGCAATAGACAGGGAGAAGGAAGTGTGGTGAACTTGGTCCACACTTCAGGGGAGCTCAAACATTGTGGCCCCAGAAGCAGATTTTCTGCCTGATTATTGCTGTACCTGTGAGCATTGGATGAGCTTTGTAAGAGAAAGACAAAAAACAACATTTTTTTAAGAAGGTCTTTCAACTTTAAAATGCTTTGCTTCCTTTTCTTTTCTGTTGTAACCATTTGTGAGCTGAAAACCAATAAATTTGTTGACTTGAGTCCAATGCTTTGAAATTCTTCCTTTTAAGTGCCTACTAAGAAAAGTTGGATTGGCTGGGGAAAAAAAAAATCAATGTCTGTCTGTTAGGTGTTTGTTGGTTGCTTGGTTAGTTTGGGGCTTTTTAAATTTTATTTCTTTGTTTTTGGGGGGTGAAGGTTTTGGGGTTATTTTGGGGTTTTTCTTCTTCTTTTCCACAGGTATATATGTACTAGGGAAACTGTATGGGAGAATTATTCAGATGAATCTTCCAGGAAGATTCCAGATCTATTCCAAAATTTCTATACCAGAAGGATACCAAAATCTAATGTCGAGAAGACATTAATGCATATACTTTAATTTGTCTCTGTTGTAGAATTTGATCCTGAATTCTTATATGAAATTGCATCCTTAGGTACAGAACAAGAAAGTACTTAGATATTATCCTAAATAGAGATTTATTTCCTAATTTGGAATAAACTATTTGTTCTTCAGTTGACAAAGAGTTTAGAGAGTTGCTTTTTTACAATATTTTAAAGATAGTTAATATATTTTAATTCCCCTGGAATGTTAGAAATGTCAACAAGCATGGAACATAAAATTCCAGACACAAATAGTAAGGAAAGTTAGAATTATGTGAAACTTACATATGGGCTGAGAGCCTTTCCATGTTGCATTTCATCCAATGCAAATTAAAATGAATAAGAAATGCAGTGCCTCTGGAGCATAGTTTTTGTGAAGTAAATGCCAACAGCTTCTTAACTGAAGTGGCACAGGCTTAAGGTGACTGTGGTGTTACTGAATATGCCACTAATGTGGTGGAGGTTTGGTACATCTTTAAACGAGTCAGGGAAAAGAAAGACTCTCATTTTTCTCTGTTCTAATTATCTTCGTTCCAGTGGATTAGAAAATGGAAAATGTAGAAGTCAAGCTGAAGATGGTTCAGAGCTCAATCGCCTGCCAAGTTAAGTCTGACAAATGGCAAGTGTGTGTAATTAATAGTGTCATCTTCCCCCAGACCAAAGGATGACTGCGGTAACTATAGATTATAATTGTCATCGTTGTCACATAAAATGTGCTATTATTAAGTTCAGGCTGAATTTTATTGCTGAGAATGCTCATAAATTGAACGGTCAGTCATTTAAATTGCCAAGTACAGAGCTCTGCGGTTTGCTCTAAAGGTACTTTTTAAGTCAATGTATTTGACTTTAGACCTCTGGAAACCAGCTACATTCCTTAAAGAGATGTTAGACAGGTTGTTACCTGTAAGAGAGGATGCTCTGACAGATGCACTGCATTTCCTTCATGTTTTAATCATCCCTACACTCTAATTTGTAATTTTTTTTGAAAAGGGAGTACTGCATATGCTATGTTGGCAACTTGAAAATTAGGACTTATTATCTTGTTAGTGCAGCAGAGAGAATGAGTGATGATGGGCTTGAAATATGGATCAATAAAATGTAGTTGTTTAAGATGGAAAGATGAAAGGGGATGAAAAGAAAGCAATACATTCAAAGACAGAATCTTGAGATCAAGGAGTTTCCCAGCAGGAACTGAAGTTCTTTCCTTCTAGGGATAAATTGCAGGTCAGCAGTCATTTTCAGTCTTTCTGTCCTGATGACTGGATAAATCAAAATTTTCAGGAAGGCTGACTCAGAACTGTTTTGAAAATAACACCCAACTAAAATATGAAGCCTTGATGAAATGAACAGGATCCAGGATAGGAAGGGAACTGCAACATTCATCAAGCCCTGTTTCTTGTTATTAGAGACAAGTAGAACATATAATATCTTTTGTAAACTGATTGGCTGTATCTTAAAATTAGTTTAGATATCTGTCCACACTGTATAGTTATTACTTCAAAATATGACTGCTCTAATGGTCAGAAAAACCACCTTACTGGTAATTTTCTCTTGTTCTATTCTTGTCCTTTTTCTTTTAGATGTCTTATGTCCTTCTCCTATTATCTCAACAAGCACATTTATAAGGCATGATTATATTTTCACCCAGCTAAAGAAGACATATTTTGTTTCAGTGTGAATATTTGATCTTCTCGGGATTTTTAAATTCTG
This sequence comes from Fringilla coelebs, assembly GCF_963513975.1. Taxonomy (NCBI): domain Eukaryota; kingdom Metazoa; phylum Chordata; class Aves; order Passeriformes; family Fringillidae; genus Fringilla; species Fringilla coelebs. The sequence goes on from NC_140028.1 coordinate 131,071,239, forward strand.
TAAAATATGCTGTCAGCTGGCTGGCATAAGCCAGCTCTGAACTGGGAGCCATATAACCACTTTGTAGCAATACTGTGTTCAAACTGCTAAGTTCTGCAACATTTTCTCTCAAGTAGGTTTTCTTTTTAGATTTTTTAGATTGTATACTTTAAACTTATTTACTAAGCCTTTGGTTTTTACATCATAGTTGCATAGTGCTGAGGAGGGAAAGATCAGCTGGCAACATGGGCTGTTAAGTCAGTTTCCCTGTTACTACAGGGAACATATAGTAGCAACTGCATTCAAGGTGTGCAGAACATCCACTCCAACCTCCACCATTCATATAACCACATATGCTCAGTAACTTTTTCATATGATAGTAGAAGACCAGAAGCTAAATCCATAATAAGCACCTGGAAGAAAACAGATGAAAACAAATGTTTCACTTTTACAGCATAGCCTTGCAATGCTAAGAAATCAGGCAGATTTTTTTTTTTCCCCCAAATGATTATGTAAAGTGAAACAAGAACAATATTGCAGAAAAAATACAAAGTCAGCACTCGAGTAGCAAGAGGACAATTTCATAATTAATGACAGATGTTTCTTAAGTCTGTGTAAAATACATTGAGTGCCTGTGAGTGAGAGAACAACTTCATTGAAAGTTTAGAAGTATCCTCTTACTGCTGAAAAATTGTGAATATATTTGGTTTGTGTGTTAGTAAAAGTATTTGCTCAGTATAGCAACAGAATTGGCTCTATACAGCCCAAGTGTAGCAAGGTAATATTTTGGTCAGATATTAAGTGAACATTGCAAAAAAAGTGCCTGGGTAATAGGGAAAAATGTTATTCTATAGCTTTGCTGATGTTTTGTCTGCTTTCAGTCAGAAGCAGGCTTTCAAATGAAATGGAAATAGCACAATGATATTTTAACAAGGCTGCTGACTGTGATTAGCTTACATGTCAGCCATAGCTGTGCAAGAGGATTACTCCTCTGGCCAGTGCATGCACTCATGCACTCTGCTTAGTCAAAGTGTAGTGACACTTTCCAGAACATATCAGGATGAGAAGATAAAGTGGAAGTATTAAATTGGTTCCCCAGGGCTTCCTCCTCTTTCAGATAAATCCTTCACTGTGTTAGTGGTGGGCTTTTGTTTCAGGTTTTTTTTTCCCATAAGCACATTCCTTGACTGGTACAAAGATAAGGAAAACAGTGAAAAATCAGCTTCTTCATCACATTAATTGTAGTTAAACAAAAAGTTGTTGCAGTAAGACCTGTTTAATAGGATTGGAGTCCAGCACAAGCACACAAGTAAGAACTACATGATGGAGTAAGGTCATAGGAATATTCCCAGCTGCAGGATTTAAAGGGCTGTTTCAACATAAACTGATATGGATCATAAAACTTGTGATTCTATCCAAATCCAATGTTCTAAAGTTATGTAAATAACCCAAACTCTGAAACATCTTTAATGCCTCGACCAGAGTGATAAGAGTTATTCTCAGATTTCCATAAAAAGCATTATTTGAGTAAAATGATGCTTTGCAGTCAGCTCCTTCAGCTCCCACAGCTTCATTGTGGCAAGCATAGCTGCAGGAGAAATGACTAAAAGTTCACTGGCACAAATGGAGTTACATCTGCTGGCATTAGGGCTCAATTTGTCACTCTTGTTTTCAATCTCAGGAAGCAAGCAAGAACTAAAAGGTGCTAATCTTTTATATGACACAAAGAGGAAGATCAGAATATATTCAGACCCAGTACCATGACAAAGTCAGAGCTCAGCCCTGGCTTCTGAAATGATCTTGAAAAAGGTCTTGAATATGAGCCTGTCATTTCACATTTTCCTATGCATTCTTAGCCCAGATTTCATTTTCTAGGCCACATCTTGGCATGACACCTATCCAGTTTGTGGTGAAAAAATGAACTGATTGTCAGAAGGGGAAAATAGCTGTATAATTTCAGCCTGCTCGTAGGCCTGTGGTATAAGAGTACCAACAGAAAAAGGACTGGCAAAGTCCTGCCATCACCATCAAAAAGATGCCTTTATCTTGCTGCTTCCATTCCTGCGTCAGTATGAGGCTGCAGGTACATCCTATGAGGCTGTCACTTGTGTTGCTGCAGCTCTATGAGAAGGCTGCTGCTGTGCCAGGTCACCAGGGAATGCACAGGAGCTAGAGATGATTTACCATTTCTTTTTAAAGCTTCTCAGTGGAGAGGCTGTTTCACTAGAGCACGGGTTTGATGTTGGGACAGCTGTGCCATAGGGTTGTCTGGCAATGGCTGTGTAGTCAGCACACAGAATCAAATGCAAAATAGTGCTACAGCTGCCATGGACACTGGAATAGACTCCTCATGTGGCCTGTGAGCACCCTGCTCACTGTCAGACCAGGCTGACACTGACTCAGACTGCTTAATCCAACTTAATCCTTGTTAATATTTCTAGCTTCATTTCCTAAACGGAAAAAAAAAATACCATATGTGCACTATATATACTTCTCTCTCTCTCTCTCTCTCTCTAGGTATCTCAACACACATATATGCCTACAGATACAGATACCCTCACACTCTATTTGGGCCCTATTGTGTTGATAGAATTCTGAGGTACTGTTTCTTATTAACACAATAGCTGGTGTCACTGTCCCTTTCCTGCCTCTGAACAGTTTGCTCCCATCCTGCCCAAACACCGTGATCAGTCCCAGATCCTCACTGTACAGAGTTTGTGTACTGCTGGACACTGTTTTACTCCTGCCCAAGTATCAAGGTCCCTAATGCCTTCTTTCAAGAGCCATTACAGGTACTGCTAATGATGTACTGTGGATAGTAAAACCAGTTTGACTTTGTGCTGTAGCCACTTTCCACTTCTGCTGTTACCATCACTAATGCTTGTCTGTTAATGATATTGATTGAGCTGATTTACTTTGCTATTTTGGGAGGTTAATTCTGTTTCCCTGGCTTCTGAGGAATGCTCTTGGAGTTTTTGGACAGAAAGAGATCTATTTAGGAGTTTGGAGACGGCTCAATGACTGCATGTCTTAAGGCCTGAAGGGTAGGGGCTGATATGTTTTGAAAAGCCTGGGTGTTTCTGTCATCATCTCTACACATAGGAACTGGCACAACAGTTGTTAGTGTAGAGAGAGATCCTGAATGGGAGGAAATTAGATGTGGTGAGAAACAGGATCACTGAATCCATCCTTTGAAGTGGGAAGGTGGGAGGGGTAAGGCTGTTACCTGTGGATAATGAACAGACTACATCCAGATAAATGTATTCTGGTTTATTTTGCAGAAAATAGCAGAAGGATTTGTGTATCTATTTAAGGGTTGAATGGTATTTATTGAACACATTCATCCAAGCTGTACAAAAATGTTTCAAAAATCATAATATGTTGCTCCCTGAATAAAATAAAAGTTAAATGAGTATGTGGTATGAGTTATGCTGTGCTGTGAAACTAAGGTATAGCTAAATAAAAAAGAACTGAGAAATATCTTTAGGGGATCCCCTTGAAAAGTATTCTTTCTTCATCACTTGGGGGTTGAATATCATGGATAATCCTGTATCTAGATAAATGGAAATGACAGACTGAGCAATGATTTGCTCGCTATTAAAAAAAAAAAAAGTACTCTTTGTTTTGAGAATATTAAATATAACCTATCTTCTCCTTCCTGGATGAGTGGACTAACAACTAGGACTCTCTCTGTTGCTTATGAAAAGCCTGGTAATTATTCTGTGTCAGATGAAGCACCATCCAGAGGAAGGAGTGTGTGTGCCTCACTACAGAATGAAAACACACATCTGGGTGGTAAGGGATTTTTTTCCCCCTTGGCTAAAGAAGAGATTTAAACCCAGATCATTCCCAGTTAGGGAAATAACCAGTATAAAAGATCTTGGTCAGGAAGAGCAGATTCAAATCAATCTTTGTTTAAAATGAAAAAAATTGCTTCACGTTCTCTTTTAATTGTTTTTTTTTTTTTTTCAAATATAAGGGAAGACAGAAAAGAGTATCAGGGGATTATTTCAATTCATCCTTCTCTTTAGCAGTACCCCAGTTTTGTCTTATGTGCCTTTACTTGTGTATGGTTCCAGTACTTATCTGCTCTCTCCAGGACATCTAGCACAGAGATGGGAACCATTTCAATCTTCTGGCAAGTCCTGGCACGGGCTTCCCTTGAAGAACCTGCTGTGCCCCAGAGACACAGAGAGGACAGGAGCACTTTCTGGAAGCCTGTAAAAAGAGGAAGCAGGAGGCACAGGCTGGAGGAACCAGAGGCAGGCAGCTGAGCCGGCACCACCGCTACAGCTCTGCTCATCGTGGAGAGAGATCCCAATGTAGAGCTTAATTGTTTTGTTTTCCTGGCTTTGTCATGCCAGTTGTCAGAATAATTTCTCTGTGCATGGCTGAATTGGACATATGTACTCAGTGCCTGCTTAGTCTTCTGATATCCTGAGGGAGCCTTTCCTACTGGAAATTATTTTCCATTGAACAGAGGGTAGCTGGAAGATTGGTCCTTATTTGTCCATATGGTAGCTGTTCTCTTCCAGTGCAAAAGTCTGATGAGGATATTAGACACAGTTGCTCTATACATGCCTAAAAGTATTTAATTCCCTGTGGTTTTCCTATCACTGACTGTTGGGGTGTTATATTCGTTGAGAATAATGAACTCTGGTAGAAAAAAAATGCTTTAAATACATAGAGCAGATTGTATGCTGCTCCCACGTGTCAAGGTCTGGCTGGCGTTTCAGACCCTTGATTGGTGTATTGCTCCTTTATTTAAATAAGGCTGGAATATTGGGGTCCTGAATCATCAGTCATGAGATGCAAAAATGTCTTTTTCTATATGTTCTTGAAAAACTGGGCCTCAGGATACAAAATTTTTTGGGGATAATTTTTGTCTTGTTGTGTTTTGTTTTTCATTCTGTTTGGAATCCTTATGGAATACTATTTTTGTGAAGGATTACTTTTTTTTCCTTCTAGAGCTTGTCTGAAATGAGCTGGCAAGAGATTTACATTTCTCTGCATGACTGTAGGATACTGGAGTTTAAACAACGAATGAAAAATGTCACAGATTTATTTAAGAGCAGTGAAGTGTTGCTGCCTTAATATACCCTGTCAGCAGATTTTAGGAGGAGAAAGATAGGGAGCTGTGTGATCACTAGGTTGTTTGTGTAAACTGGAGACTTTCAGCATGAGGGAAATGGTTTAGGGTTTTATACTGGGTAGACAACTGATGCTGCTTCAGCAAAATTACAGATGTGAAAACACAACTTTTAGAGACTCTTTCTTTTGTTTCCAAATCCAGATTTCTTTTCAATCCTTTGACAGTTGACTGTTTTTTTGAGCCTTCTGAATCCCATTCAATTCCCATGAGTCAATAAATTGTTTTCTCTGTATCACACCACAGGCTTTGTTTCCTCTTCTTTCTGCGCTTTCTCTCTATTTTTCATGGCTCCACTTCATTTCTTTGCTGCATTCTCAGTGCTATTGTTCTTTTTGCCTCTTTGCATGAAGTTTGTTTTTAAGTCAGTTTGTTTTATTCCCACAGTGGGCCAGATACTAGACACCTCTTCAAAGTAATTCCTGTTCTGTATATTTTAGCCAGATGCTAAAGCACCACCGTGGTGGAAAACACTCTGTTCACTGTATGAGACAAAGAAGCTGTAGGGTTTTGGGTATGTGTGAGTATGTAATTTAAAGCCATATCCTATGTTTTATTTGGGGAGGTTCAATTAAGGAAGCACAAACAATCAGAATCTTGACACCTCGTATTTTTGCTTTATTTTACAGTCTTTGCAACCTTAATGTTTCCTTAAATTGAAGTTTGTTTTTTGGGAGGATGTTATAATCTTACACACAATGCATATAGACAGAAAATATGCAGTGTGTAATTATCAGCAAAGAAACTCAAGCATCAAATCTTCAGGTTCTTGAAAGGGAAAAAAGGTTTGCAAAGAAAAACAAGATCATATAAAGATTTAATACATCTCAAAGCTAACACAATTTGGTTTGATACATGACCCTTTTATTTTGCTGCCTTAAAATGTCTCCCTCCTGCCAAAACTATTTGTTACCTTCTTCCTTGGGGAAATATGCAAAGACATGCAGTTGTGCTCAGGCCCCCGCACTGGAAGGTTTTTATTTCAATCCTATCAGCCTCTATTCTCACCAATCATTTTTCTTTTGTTCTCAGTATCCATTCTTTCCAGTAATTCACTTGAGCTACAATATCTGAGAAAGACTGAGCACCACTGTAATTTAAAGGAAAAGATCTTTTCAGGCTGATTTGGTTTCAAGCAGCTTTTTGTGAGAGCGATTGGTTTGCAGCCTCCAGGCAATTAAATACTCTGACTGAAGATTTTTTATCACCAATTATTCCTCACAGAAACTACTTTTACTTTTTGGAAGAAGACATCAAAACCCAACAATGAACGCTGAATATAGCTTCATGGTGAGTGACAATATAAAGGCCAGCCAGGTAAGCACACAGCATTTGCTTGCAGCAGCTGTGATGAGAAGGTAACAGGCATGACAGAAATCTGGGGTGAAACACTCACTGGACTGAAATCCTCAAAGTCAGTGCCATTAGCTTTAGCAGGGCCAAGATTTCTGCCCACACAAAGATTCACCTAACTGTGTGGATGTAGCACACCTTTTTGATGGCTATGGAGGGGAGGAACCGCCATGTGTACAGAAGACTTGAAAAAATCTTGGCAGTTGGGACTGGAAAGGGCTTTTTGCTAGATAAGAAGCATCAACTGCAGCTGGGCCAAGCTTCTTCAATTGCAATGAATTTTCTATCAGCCTTTTAAAAATTTCTAATTTTGGAAAATCACATGAATGTCTCAACGGAGGAGGATTAGAAAAGGTGAAGGTGATGGTTTTGTTTTCATGATCAAATTTCAGCTAGTCTTGATGAAATTTTCTAGTGCAAAAGCAATCTGCATTTTTGGCTGCTCTGCTCTACCTAAAGAGGGAATACTAATTTCCAACCAGGAAATTGTCTTTTCTAAGTTCCTAATATCATCCCATTCTTGCAGATTGCTTTAATAGAAATCAAGAGTGATCTGGTTTGATATCAATTATAGTAGATTAGGATTTGGTAGATCCGGATGAAATCTGATGACCTTGTAAGTGGATACTGCCCAAGATCTTATACTACAGATATCAGAGGGCAAAGATGGAATTTTTTGGTCAATGGATTATGGGCACAGTCAGCATCATATTTGTTGGGACAGATATTAAACTATAATTAACACCTTTTATGGAACTTTTAAGATGTCATCCCACACTGGGATGAGAATGACTTCCAGCTGTCACTACCATGAGTGTGCCCTTGTGATGAGTGCTTTCAGCTCTAGATGGGAGCAAGAAAGAGTAATGATCCTTAATGTTGTTTTAATGTCAAAAGCTTATAAAAGAGTCATGATTACACCGTGAGAGAAAAGAGTACACAGGGCAGCAGGGCTAAACCTTCTCTGAGGAAAGGATGGGAGCAATAGCTCCTTGATTCCTTTTCTTTCTAAGTCTATGCCATGGAAAGGAGGAGAATGGGAGAAGATTTCTTCTGAAGTCTTGACCTCCTGGGAAGACAGACATGGAAAATCTTGAAGGTGACAGAAGGCATTTGAATTCTTTTCTACCTAACTCCTCAAGATTTCTGAAACATGTTGTTTCCACTGTTTCTCACTTTGTCACTCAAATTAGTGCAGAGGTTCTGTAAAACTGTAGCTCTGGCACTGCCTTGTGTGAATAAGGAATAGGATACAAGTACGTGGGAAGCAGGTTGGGAGCAAACTGTCTCTTATCAAATTTTGCCACATCTGGCATCTCCCCTCAGGCTCAGACTGACTTGAATTGCAGACCAGCAGTGGTGTCCGTGCTCTCTGTGTGGGCAGAACCACAGCACGCACCAGGCTGGCTGATCTGACGAGGGAATGTTCTAGGCTGGGTTTCCTGGTGAGGGAACTGTTCAGCTGAGTCTGGAGAGAAGCCTGGATGTGAACCATGGTGTTCACCACGCACCTGAGTGCCAGTGGAGGCTCTGACATCTCTGCAATATGTTTTGAGGTCCCCAGGTAAGAAGTGATGAATGCATGGAACGCATTGTAAAACCAAGGCTGCCCAAGGAATGCTAATTCATCTCTGCCTAACTGCAATTTGGTTAACTGTGGAAAGCAAATCTAGGTAAAAGTAGACAAAATTTTTTCAATGGAAGAAGTTTTTATCCAAAAGAGCAGTTTTTTTGAAATTTGGAGATTTTTCATTTTAACAGTTCTCAGTTAAAAAGTCTCCAAGTGTCTTGTTTGGATAATCTTTAAATCTCTTTTATATTTCTCTTTTTAACCATAAATCTAGGAGAATATATATATATATCAGTTTAGAATGTTCTGACAGTTTTGAAAGAAAATGCTCTGATTCTTTTTTGAAATGGTTCTTTGAGGGGACGGAAGAAATTTGCATCTCCCACAAATATCTAAATTTAAACTTTTGCATTCAAATCTGGGACAAAAACAAATACTGAAATGTCAGAATTTTATACATGGTAGGAATTCTTTTTATTCCCCCAGTACAGTCTGCTTAGATTACACTGCACAGCATGTGCCTTCCTTCCCTAGACTGCTTTTGTGTTCAAAAAATCAATTTGAACAGTCTGAACAGAAATCTGCTGCTGGTCCCAGCCTAAAGGGGTTCAGAGAACCCATCACTCAGCCCACAGGGCTTGAGTTCCAAATTGATACCTGAGTTCAGCAATGGGAGAGAGTTGGAAAATCAGAGCAGAAAAAAAAAATAAAAAGACATTGATGTCTCCCTCTTTTTTTAAAGTCTTAAATTTTATCACTGACTTTCTTTCTTTATTTCCCCTTGCGCCTGTAACACAGGACAGATGAGATACCACCCTCTCCCAACAGCTGCTCTTTGAAAATGTTGCAACTGATCTTTCTCTAAGTGTTGCAAAACCCCTCAGCTGTGTTGACCAAAAGTCTGAGGTCTTACGTGATCTTAAAGAGGACTTAGAGACAAGTTTGTTCTGCTGGAAATTCAGTCAGCTCCCAAATTAGGGTGGTGTTAGGACTCCTGTGCATGCAAAGCGACCTTTCCTGTAAATATGGAGTTTTAAGGCTTGCACTGCACTTCAGATAAATATTCTCGGTTATGCCAGCACTCTTAAACCTTTGAATTTTTAAATTTAATTTTGGTGTCCCATTGCTTGTAACGTAAGAAGAGAATCAAATCTTAAGGAGGAGGCCATTTAACATTTTCCCCCTCTTTGGGATGCAGAAACAAAAAATGTTTCTCTACTTCTCACTATATATCTATCTTGCATTGTAAAGTGTGGGAAAAGGAATCATTGTAAACAGGATTTGGACTGGTGTCCAAAAACACTTCAGCACTGGACTTGGAAGGAAGTTTCCCTGAGGAGGAACTTTTAGCTATAGTAGGGTTTGGAACTGGCTGCTCACATTCCTGTGGAACTTGATCAAATAATGACAAGAAGTTTAATTTAATGCTTTCTATCTCAACAGAGGTCACCTCTTGAACTTACCTTTCAAATACAGCTTTTTGGATCTGGCTTTGTTTTGTCATCTAAAGAGAAATCAAGTCTCAGTACGTGGCTAAAAGTGACTGCAGGCTAATTAGAGCTGACTAATTTGTGTGAACACAAATATGCACATGGAAAGAAGAGGGATTAATTTTATCAGGTGATATAGTTAATTTTGTGAAATTAGAGCTGGAGGATTCATGATTTTGAACGGTAACTATTCTTTTGTTAGTACCACCAGCCCAAAGTTTAGTGAGGAAATAGCTTTCTAGCATTCACAGAGAGAGTTTGAACTGAACCTGCCTTCACTTCCAGGGGGGTTTGTTTGTTGTTTGTTTTTTTATTTTATTTTGGGATTTTGTTTTTATTACAATGATTTACAGGTCATCAAGTACATCAGGCTTTATATAGGAAAGCCACAATTAGCTAAACAAACTAAAAGTAAAAAAGGGCAAACAAACTAAAGAAATCACTCTTGCCTTCTTCCCTAGCCTTGTCAACGAGCCAGACTACCGACTTTGCCTCCAGAGGGTTTCTGTAGTTCAACTTGCAGTTCTTTCTGTCTCTGCACACCTTTTGCTGGCTTGTTCTCATCATTTGCTTGCTTGAAGCAGAACCTAAAATTGCTTTGAAGACATTTCTCTCAAGGATGGCTCTCGAGCTCTCTGAGGCTGAGCAGCAGATTGCTGTTTGTTCTCAGTACATTGGGCTGTAAATTCCCTGAGAGTGACGTGGAAAATGTGTTCTTGTGCATGCGCTCCCAGAGCGTCTGAGCGAGGTGTTGTGCATTCCCCACTCTCAGCACGTTGTCAATAACTTCTGGGAAAGCAGCATAAAAATAATCAAACATACTGAGCAGGGCAGAGGAGGGAATGGTACAGTTTCTGCACCTGTGAGTTAAAAATGCTCAAAAGTAATTGGTTGAAGTGATTAGGAAGTGCAGAGCATCTCATAGCGATTGAGATTTTTGTTCTTTTCTCTCTCTTCCCTGCCGCTCCCTGCCTTCCCCATAACCCAGGGTTCATGGCTTTGGTTGGTATGGCATTGTGCCTATCCACAGCAGAAAACTGGTTTTAGCCCCAAAAAATTGCCTGCTGCATGGATGAGCTTAATATGCAATAAACTCAGCAGTGCGGATGCAAATTTAAGATTCCTGAAAACTGAAATTTAGCTGGAGAACTGTGTGATGGGAGTATTTGTGTAGACACTGCCAGAACATCTCTCTTGATCTTACCTGACTTTAAAGATAACACATAATAGAGAGATCCAGCTGCTTGCAACAGTCTTTTCCTTGTGAAAAAAGAGGAGTGAGAATAAAAGCACACTCTCCTTAGGAACTGGCTTTATTTCATAGCTTTCACAGCATTTAAAATAAGAGATAATAATAATATACCTAGCTGATGAAACAACCACTTTCTCTTCCTTAATCTTAACTATGTAAATAAGTGATTCTTCTCAATGTGAATTATTGTGTTGCAAAACTGAAACAGCTTTCTAAGCCTTTCTCCACTACACAACAGAAAAATGCAATACCCCAGGCTGAGGGAATCTGAGGGAGAGGGTTGCACAAAAAATACCAGCTCTACCAAAGGGAAGGGAGAAAGAGGAGGGAGGAAAATGTTCCTCAGCCACTCTAGATGGGTTTGTAAAGATTTATTGGGCTCAGTGCAATCTGTAGCCTAGTAAATTGGTGTTTGAAGGTGTCACAAACAATAATGTACTACATCTTGCACTACAATGTACAGGTGCCCAAAAGCTATTACAGTCCAGCCACTGCACAAAAACGGTATGAAAGATAGTATGGCCTGTGATTGGTACCAGAAAACTTTTCTTTATTTTTCTGTCCTTTTGGCAGAACTATGGAAGAGGTCCCCACTCTGATGAAATGCTACCAAGAGACCAAATTAAATTTTCTGCACCCAGATTTGGTGATTGCTCTTGTAGTAATAACTCCGAGGGAAAGTAACTGTATATTGAAAGGAACTCCTGAAGCTTTTGATAGTTATGATATCACAGGCTCCTGCAACAGATGGATGGTATTGTAAAATTTTGTATTGCTCTATGGCATTAGAAACTTTTAGCTCTTTAAAGAATATAAATGCTCTCTCTATATCCTAGTTTTGCCAAAATTCACTTTTTCCTTCTCAAATCTCTCTTGGAGCTTCCTTTCCTCCTTAATTCTGCCTACTACTATAGTACAGCACTGCTGTGGGCTGAATGAATTGGCCTTCTAAGGCTGTTTTAATGAAGTATTTATTTGTTTCCCATTGAATATTATTGCACCTGTTAGTATGTTCTCTTTAGGACAGTTTATTTAATGATATCCAGTGACACAGTCATGTTAAAATATACATGCTTCTTAAAGTGGACCATTTTCTTAGAATAATTTTGCTTTTGGCCTGAGGTAAAACTTCAAAACATAGAAATAGTTATATGTAGATCTGACTGCAATCACAGAATGGAATTATCTCCAACTCCCATTTACAAAACTGTTCCTGCAGAAACCATTTCTACTGATTATTTACAAGTATCTTGTCAATGTCAGTTCTGCAACAGGAGCCACCTGGAAGGGCCAGCTTCTGCATCTATGTTATTTTAAACACAAAACTGGTTTTGTGACAGCAGGACCAGTCTGGGGAAGATCTTCAAGACTGTTTGATATCCCCACCTAAAGACCTCCTGCAAGAGTTAGATCCTTGGTGGAGAAGGCGATGATGAGCTGAATCTGTCACACTGCCTCAGAGCAGCTTGTTGTCTCAAGCCAGTGGAGTGCCTTATCACAGGGGCAGTCCTGGTGTCCAGCACTACCACAATTGTAACCATGGATTCCAACTTCAGTTCTGTTCTTTTACTTCACGTGTAACATCAGCTCAATTACTGCTGCTGTGTAAGTGGCTTTTTGTATTTTCCCTTTGATTAATTTTGTTCAGAATAACACAGCCTATGTCAGTGGTCAGCACAGATGACTTGCTTGACATTCTCAGAGTGATTTACTATTTGCTTTATGAAACAGAAGAGAACTTGTGATTTGCTTGGCAAGTGACATCAACCTTTATTTTAGAAATAACATTTTCAGTAGTTTTTAAATTAACAGTCAGCAGTTCCATCACTGCATTGAGAAGGGGGAATAAAAGCTCCATTTTTAGGGGTTAGAAATTATGCTGATCTCCATGGTGCACAAAGAAGTAGTGAAAGTGCAGCCAGGTTAGTAGGATGATCAACAAGTTCATGAATCAGAGTCTCAACTCTAGGAAAGAATTAAATATCTTCAGATTCAGAAAAAAAAAGTAGCTTTTATTTTATGGAAAAAGAATTTAATCTGATTTAAGAGAAATAAGTAATCTATAATATTTGTGCTTTAATACCCTGGGGTAGCTGATGTTTCAGGAACAGATCTAGGAAGAAGATCATAAACATCCTGTGTCTGCCCAATGCTTGGAGAACTTGCCATCAAATTGTTCTTATAATTGGCTACAATTTCAAACACTGGCACACAGCAGCTGCACTCCAAAGAGCTGGTTCACCATGGCTCCATCCTCAGTGATGCACAGAGCAGGCCAGACTGTGGCAGGAGGATGAGAGTAGTGTTTATCTAAATTATGTTTCAACAGAAGGAAGGGCTCTCTTGGATACTTTATAAGACAGCAGCCACTCAAAGCCTAAATGCCCTCTTTTCCTCAGCCAGACCCCTCTGCTGATGATTATTTCAGTCCAATTTTCCCTGGGAATTCTGTTCATCTGCTGGTGTTCTTTGTTTGGTTATGTATCAGTCTACTTTGTTGTGCCAGATGACACAAAGTAGAGCTGGCAAGGCAAAAGCTCTGCTTGCTCTGCGTGTATTTGTGCATGTCTGCACACACATATGTGCATTACTGGAAATAAAATGTTAGTTTATTTCCCTGACACTGACATTAGAAGAATCTATCCTCATGTATTGAAGTTATTGTTTCCTAAGCTTTCTGGACAGAAAAAAAATTTATGTTTGATAGCATGAACCAGCATTAGCCTAAGTCTCAAATTTGGAAAAAAGTCTCCTATTGTTTTTACACTATTTGTGCCAATTTATAATACCTCATTTAATGGGATTTGTCTTTCAAGTAGTAACTGAGGAGAAAACTTAGGATTTTGATTAGAAAACATCATAAATATTTTCAAACTGGGAGGCAGTGTGTGGCCACCTGCTCAGTATTTATAGCAATTAGAAATTTACCATAATTAGAGCTCATTATTACTTATGCCCAAATAACCAGGCAAAAGCATCTCTAGGTCTGTGATTTTTTTAAGTGCTTTGGAAAGATCTAAAACTATTTCATAAATAAGAGCTTTCCAAAGGATGCTCAGTTTATGCATTGTAGGACTGCATAGCTTTAACTTACATTGGCTTTGCTTCTTGTTTGGAAGAGAGAAGCCTTCAAAGACAGCATAAATGATTGTGTGACAAACACTGAAATATCCTGTTCTCCTACCTCTTCTCATTTTCCCAGATCCTTCTCAAGGACCTCATGCCCCCTTTCTCATCTATCAGCAGAGATTTTATGTGAAAAGTGTATCTGAGAGATGAGAGTGAGAGTTTATAGGCATTAATGGGAACTCAGAAATGTCAGGGGGTCAAATATAGTAAATTTCCATAGACATTTGGAGTCTGAGTTTTGATATGGCTGTCTCACAGATTAAAAAAGCCCCAAAACAACAACTCAAAAAAGCCCCATCCCCAAATGAGATTACATTAAACTCTGGCAAAGTTTGCATAATGTTGGCTTGGCCTTGCTATTTTCCCAGTGGAAGCTTTGTATTAAATAATCAGCTTGTTAAGAGAATGCCATTTCCACTCTCGCTAGCTCCAGTTCCCTATTGCATACTTTAAAAAGCAGCACAGTCATTTTCTGTATGCAAACTTAAGTCATTCTTCTAATTTTAATGGGATTCAAAAAGTCCTTCTGATGATGATTTTGAACCCATACTAATTTGTGGAATGAACCCTGGAGCTGTTCCCTTTTGCTTTCAAAGGAATTACCATTCTGAGCATAGGAGTTAATGCAAAACCTTGTGGGAAGACTCCTAAGTCATAGTTTGATTTTCCTGTTATTTCTCCAGTACACTTACTGAAATCCTATGTGAGAACACAACTACTGAGAACAGAATTTCATAGACTTCAAATAAAAACAAAAAGTCTAATATAATGGAAACATTTTTAAAGGCACAGTGCCAGCAGTGCTAGAGATATTCTTATTTACAGAAACACAGGAAATCATAGAATCATAGAATGAATTGGGCTGGAAGGGACCTTATAGAGATCATCTAGCTTGAATCCACTCTATCTGTATGTAGAGACTTGGCTTTAAAAATCTCATATAGAGAAGTGATGGGAACCTTCATTAAACCTGGCTAGTGCAAAGAGTACCATATGATGGTAGTAGGGGGCAAGGCCTCACACCTTATATCAAATTGTGAATTTTTGAGCACAGCCTTAGATGTCTAAATCTATAGATCTCAGCCTAGTTGTACTGCTTCAAACACTGCCATGTGACTGAGCTTACACTATGAAGTTCTAGGAACACAGAGAAGAAAACCATGTCCTGTAAATAACTGATTTGGCTTATAAAATGAAATAATCTTTTCTTAAAATATAAAATTGTAATTTATGGACACCTGGTAACTATTGTAACAAAAAGCTTTGGTTGCATGTACGACATTGTGGTTGGTCCCTGTTGGTATGGCAGCAGTTGCCACAAATTGATAAGATACCATCATATAGCCAAGCAAGAGTCACTTGTGGGTACTGGTTTACTTATAGATCTAAAATACTGTAAGAAACTGGACTGAAAAATTAAAGCAGTCTTTGTATTTGATAATAATATTTCCAAAGGAAAGTATTTTAAGTATTACTTCAGACTTTCATGATGTCTGTAAAGATAGTTTTAACAAAATTACAGAGTAGGTCTTTGAGAACAGCACACAGAAAAGCTCCTCAGAAGTAGTCAGGAATCTATTTGGAATTTGAAGCCAGATTTATTATAAAGAGATTTATTTTCATTGTGTTTCTAGGGGCATCATAGGTGTGATTGAAACTTCTGAGAGTGTAAAGATTTGCTTTATTGACATCCTGTGAACAATGTTCAGAACACTCTTTGTGCATGCTGTAACTCCTTTAATATACTCTACTATTTATGCCCAATAGTCTAATACCATTAAATGGCTCTTATCATTTAATAAAATGTAGTTTAGTGACATTTTTCCTGTTGAAGAAGTTTCCCTGTGAAACTTGTAGTTGAGGATTCAAGTCACAGAGAGCCCTTTTAATAATTTCTGGCAGTCACAGCACCAGAGCACCTCTGATCAGAGGTCAAAGATTCACACAAGCAGCAAGCCACGCAAGCAACTAGAACCTGCATTACTGTGATCCGTGTGTGACAGCTTACTGAGCTTCTATTTCTGTATCTTTCACGCAATAAATATGTGTACACAGGAGAATGAACTTGCTGCTTAAAACAGCAAGCACCTGTCACGGTATCCTCTTTGAGAGTGTTGTTAAGGATTGACTGGAAGGAGTGGAAGATGGTAAATCAGGGTGAAGGCCACTGAGAAGTTTCCTACTTCTCCCAGGGTTAAATAAAAGTGCAGAAAACTACTTGCTAGTTTTCCTCAGAGTTATGGATCTAGTAGAGTTTGAGTAGTCCAGGAGCTGGAGATGTAAGATTTACTGTGGCTGCAATTCCTCTGTGATTATTATATTTTCTATTTCATGCCTTCCTAGTTATGTTTGGATTCATTAAACATGAAGCCTACACACTTAAGCCTGAAATGACTGCGTGCTGGAAGTGATGTTGCTAATTGTTATTACTGTTGCTAATGGCTAAAGAAAAGCCCACAGACTCACAGGAGGAAAAAAGGAAATTGGATATTTTTAAGCAGACTAATGCAGATTAAAACAGAGTTTACAAGCCTCATGTGAAAAGCTTATATTTAAATTACAAATGTCATTTTCTCGTGAAAATTAGCATTCCATTTGAAGGTCTGTTTGCTTGTTTCTTTCTGTAAGAGTGGACTGCATTTAGGGCATTCCTGATAAGAGCAGAAGAGAGAAAAAACATCATGAAAGGTATTCTCTTTGCAAAGAACCTTCACATTTATATCTATTAGATCAATAGAATCTATATCATTAATATGTTTCTACAAAACGAAAAATTAAAAATTTTGCTTGTATTTCTGTTATATCTATTTCCATATGCTGTAGAACACTGCAGATTTATTTTCCCTTTGCACGTGAAAATATGAGTATTAATTTGACTTATGATCTTACACATTTTTAGGCATTTATTGATTATTTTATTAGACCCTTGTAGAATTTTGGATTATGAAAAACAGCAGAATTATATTTATGGTTTTCTGCTTATGTAGGAGCATGGAAATTACTTGTATATCTGATATTATTTACAGCATTTCAGAGGCAAATCCACAGGGAAACAATGCACAAGATGAAGGGGGGATACTATAGACCAGTAAGAGAGCAGCTGTGTAGAAAAGATTTCTGAGAACAAGTTTTCTATTGTCCAAAAAGCTGCTTCACACAATAGCAAACACCAGTGCTCAGAAAAACTAGAGAGAGAACTTGTGCAAGAAGCATAGGAGAGAAATCCCTGAGGACTTACTCCCTAGGAACTGGAGACTCTCATGGAAAGCCCTCAAGGAAATGAATTTTCACAACAGTACTCTTTTTAAAAGTTCAGAATGCATTTTTCAGAGTTTCTCTTAATGCACTGTTGGTGGCTTAAGATCTTTCAGAACAGCGTAGTAGGTGGGAAAAGAGAAGAGGATAAGAGTAGAGAAGAGAAAAGAAGAGGAGAGAAAAGGAAAGAATAATTTAGAGGATTTGGAGATAGTCTTAATTAGTCCCTTTACTCTGCCTTTCTTTCAGAGTACATGCGAGCATCTCAACACGTTTTTATTTTCTGACATGAATTCATGTGCCAAATTAATATATACCTTAAGATACTTTTATGCATGTATTTGCACAATTTGCATCAGTCAATGGAAAATGAAAGGTGCATTCTCTGTTATGTTCCTGTAATGGTGCTCTGTATGAACAATACCTGGATGTTTCTCCACTGCAGGGCACAATCAGTGCACAGATGTGCCTTACTTCTAAAAGAATTCCATACATTTCCATGCATAGCATGTCTATGCTCTGCTGGAAGGTGGCCAATTGGCCAGAGAGCAGTTTCAGAGCTGAGGACCTCAGAGTCTGTAGAGCTGTAACAAGTTCCTTTGCCATATTCCCCCTGCAGATGAGGTGAACCAAGTTCAGAAGTCCCACAAAGCACTTAGCTAATGTTGGTATAAACAACTTAAAGAGCACAGAGAATTCAAAAACATGCTGTTTATCCAGTTACTGCGAGCAGATTGTAAATGCACATCAATCAATGAAAAGAAATGAAAAATATTTTCCTTTTGTAAATACATGCTACTTAGAGAATCCTGAGAGAAATTTCTGAAACAAATCAGTGCAGCAGCAAGTTCTACAGAAAATTAAATCCAGCTTTTAGTGGGTCACAATATCAATAGAATATGTGATGGTACAAGACATCTCTCTGATATTCAATACTCTGTGTGACAGTGGTAAACATCACAACAGAATGCTCTGATAGGTCTGAAGAACCTAATGTAAAAGACTGAGGAAACTTTTCCTGGTTTGGAAGAAAAAAAATTCCAAGATGGCAAAAGAGAGTACCTCAGAAGGCAGGGAAATTCTTCCTTCATCTATGTTGAATGTGTGATGTGATTTTAAATATTAGAAAAAACTTGAGCATAAAAGTAGAGGGCAGTCTGTTGAATCAAAAATGAAGATTTCTATGGTAGTCTTCCTTTCTGAAAAAGATGAAAGATATAATCAAGCAGCAAGTTGTAGGGCAACTGCAATAGTGCAATTGGAAAAAACCAAAGGATGCAACATCTAGCAC
This sequence comes from Fringilla coelebs, assembly GCF_963513975.1. Taxonomy (NCBI): domain Eukaryota; kingdom Metazoa; phylum Chordata; class Aves; order Passeriformes; family Fringillidae; genus Fringilla; species Fringilla coelebs. The sequence goes on from NC_140028.1 coordinate 131,089,707, forward strand.
AGAGAAAAAGGAATTGTAAACATTTAGCAAACATGGACTCATACCTTTGTGGCCAGAGGTGCTCTGTCCTTAGGTGACCGGTGTGAAATGCAGCAGTGTTTTACATATTTGCATGTGGCCAAAGATACAAACACAATCTTGCACTGCTGCACTCCCGGAAAAGCAAAATTTTCAGAATGACTCAAGCTAAGATAATAAATTCTGCTGAGAGACAAAATATATTAGCTCTGTCCTGATGATCTGATAACACAGTCATGTGGTTTTCAGACTGACACAGGGTCATGACTCCCCAAGTGAGAGCACAGCTGGAGATCTAGTGCTGCCTGCAGCATGCACTTGTCTGTATCTTCAGGACAGGGTTTATGGGGCTGCAGTGGAACAGAACTGGGCTCACCAGTTCTTCATCTAAAATCCAAGAGAGCTGCTTGCAAAGCTGGGCTGATCTCACTGAACTTACTACATAGCTGGAAGAGAACATCAGTGTCCTGTTTGGAAAGCTGGCATTGTAGAAAATGTTCGTTTTTTGAGAGAAGGATAAAGAAGGGTATCTCACAATATTTCAGACTCTTGAGATGATATGTATGTCTCTCCTTTATTTATACCAGTACATTCATGATTAGTTTTACTCTTGTAATGAGGGCTGCTCCAGGCAATCCACATTTTTAAGCATTGATAACTCACCATGCACAGCACACACCAGGTAATAAGACACAATTATCATAATTCTGCGTTTAAAAAATCTTTCCATTCTCCATGGATATATCCTGAACTCTAACATGTATTCCAAAAGTAATTACTCTATTTTCTTGTTGCTTTTTAAAACATTTTTGTTGTAAAAAAAAATATCTTAAATTTACTGTCATTAGACGTGAAAAGAAATAAAAGCTACATCACTACTACTTGAATCTTCAAGGGTAACTAAAAAAACTCAGTAAAAGGCACCATTCTGATAATATCTTAGGCCATGCTATAATAGGGTAGGCCATGCTATAATAGGGTAGGCCATGCTATACTAGGGTAGGCTATATGATAATATTGTAGGCCATGCTATATTGGGTAGGCCATGCTATAATAGGGTAGGCCATACTATAATAGGGTAGGCCATGTGATAATATCCAGGGCCATGGTATAATAGGGTAGGCCATGCTATAATAGGCTAGGCCATGCTATAATAGGGTAGGCCATGTGAAAATATCCTAGGCCATGCTATAATAGGGTAGGCCATGCTATAATAGGGTAGGCCATGTGATAATATCCTAGGCCATGCTATAATAGGCTAGGCCATGCTATAATAGGCTAGGCCATGTAATAATATCCGAGGGCATGCTATAATAGGGTAGGCCACGTGATAATATCCTAGGCCATGCTATAATAGGGTAGTCCATGTGATAATATCCTAGGCCATGCTATAATAGGGTAGGCCATGCCATAATAGGCTAGGCCATGTAATAATATCCTAGGCCATGCTATAATATCCTAGGCCATGCTATAATAGGGTAGGCCATGCTATAATAGGGTAGGCCATGTGATAATATCCTAGGCCATGCTATAATAGGCTAGGCCATGCTATAATAGGCTAGGCCATGTAATAATATCCGAGGGCATGCTATAATAGGGTAGGCCACGTGATAATATCCTAGGCCATGCTATAATAGGGTAGTCCATGTGATAATATCCTAGGCCATGCTATAATAGGGTAGGCCATGCCATAATAGGCTAGGCCATGTAATAATATCCTAGGCCATGCTATAATATCCTAGGCCATGCTATAATTGGGTTAGCCATGCTATAATAGGCTAGGCCATGTGATAATATCCTAGGCCATGCTATAATAGGCTAGGCTATGTGATAATATCCTAGGCCATGGCAAAATAGGGTAGGCCATTTGATAATATCGTAGGCCATGCTATAAAAGGGTAGGCCATGCTATAATGGGGTAGGCCATGTGATAATTTCCTAGGCCATGCTATAATAGGGTAGGCCATGTGATAATATCCGAGGCCATGCTATAATATCCTAGGCCATGCTATAATAGGGTAGGCCATGTTATAATATCCTAGACCATGCTATAATATCCTGGGCCATGCTATAATAGGGTAGGCCATGCTATAATAGGGTAGGCCATGCTATAATAGGGTAGTCCATGTGATAATATCCTAGGCCAAGCTATAACAGGGTAGGCCATGCTATAAATGGGTAGTCCATGTGATAATATCCTAGGCCATGCTATAATAGGGTGGGCCATGCTATAATAGGGTAGGCCATGTGATAATATCCTAGGCCATGCTATAATAGGGTAGGCCATGCTATAATAGGCTAGGCCATGCTATAATAGTTAAGGCCATGCTATAATAGGGTAGGCCATGTAATAATATCCGAGGGCATGCTATAATAGGGTAGGCCATGCTATAATAGGGTAGGCCATGTGATAATATCCAGGTCCATGCTATAATAGGGTAGGCCATGCTATAATAGGGTAGGCCATATGATAATATCCTAGGCCATGCTATAATATCCTAGGCCATGTGATAATATCCTAGGCCATGCTATAATAGGCTAGGCCATGTGATAATATCCTAGGCCATGGTATAATATCCTAGGCCATGCTATATAAGGGTAGGCCATGTGATAATATCCAGGGCCATGCTATAATATCGTAGGCCATGCTATAATAGGGTAGGCCATGTGATAATATCCTAGGCCATGCTATAATAAGGTAGGCCATGCTATAATAGGGTAGGCCATGTGATAATATGCTAGGCCATGCTATAATAGGGTAGGCCATGTGATAATATCGTAGGCCATGCTATAATAGTGTAGGCCATGTGATAATATCCTAGGCCATGCTATAATAGGGTAGGCCATGTGATAATATCCTAGGCCATGCTATAATAGGGTAGGCCATGCTATAATAGGCTAGGCCATGTGATAATATCTTAGGCCATGCTATAATAGTTTAGGCCATGCTATAATAGGTTAGGCCATGTAATAATATCCTAGGCCATGTGATAATATCCTAGGCCATGCTATAATAGGGTAGGCCATGCTATAATAGGGTAGGCCATGTGATAATATCCAGGGCCATGCTATAATAGGCTAGGCCATGCTATAATCGGCTAGGCCATTTGATAATATCCTAGGCCATGTGATAATATCCTAGGCCATGCTATAATAGGGTAGGCCATGTGATAATATCCTAGGCCATGTGATAATATCCTAGGCCATGCTATAATAGGGTAGGCCATGTGATAATTTCCTAGGCCATGCTATAATAGGGTAGGCCATGTGATTATATCCAGGGGCATGGTATAATAGGGTAGGCCATGCTATAATAGGGTAGGCCATGCTATAATAGGGTAGGCCATGTGATAATATCCTAGGCCATGCTATAATAGGGTAGGCCATGTGATAATATCGTAGGCCATGCTATAATAGGGTAGGCCATGCGATAATATCCTAGGCCATGCTATAATAGGCTAGGCCATGCTATAATAGGCTAGGCCATGTAATAATATCCTAGGCCATGCTATAATAGGCTAGGCCATGTGATAATATCCTAGGCCATGCTATAATAGGGTAGGCCATGCTATAATAGGGTAGGCCATGTGATAATATCCTAGGCCATGCTATAGTAGGGTAGGCCATGGTATAATAGGGTAGGCCATATGATAATATCCTAGGCCATGCTATAATATCCTAGGCCATGTGATAATATCCTAGGCCATGCTATAATAGGGTAGGCCATGTGATAATATCCTAGGCCATGGTATAATATCCTAGGCCATGCTATATAAGGGTAGGCCATGTGATAATATCCAGGGCCATGCTATAATATCCAGGGCCATGCTATAATAGGGTAGGCCATGTGATAATATCCTAGGCCATGCTATAATAAGGTAGGCCATGCTATAATAGGGTAGGCTATGTGATAATATCCTAGGCCATGCTATAATAGGGTAGGCCATGTGATAATTTCCTAGGCCATGCTATAATAGGGTAGGCCATGTGATAATATCCTAGGCCATGCTATAATAGGGTAGGCCTTGTGATACTATCCAGGGCCATGCTATAATAGGGTAGGCCATGCTATAATAGGGTAGGCCATATGATAATATCCTAGGCCATGCTATAATATCCTAGGCCATGCTATAATAGTCTAGGCCATGTGATACTATCCTAGGCCATGCTATAATAGGCTAAGCCATGTGATAATATCCTAGGGGATGCTATAATAGTTTATAGTATATAATAGTCTCCCCTCCCCTCCCATCCCCTCCCCTCCCCTTTCCCCTCCCCTCCCCTCCCCTCCCCTCCCCTCCCATTCTATAATAGTTTATAGTATATAATAGTCTTCCAAATTGCTGTCGTGATACATACCGTATATCAAATGAAGTTAGATTTGTTAATGGCATTTTTACAGAAGTGTCTTATATGAAGGGAATTTCCCTCTTTCATTTATGTCTGAACTCAGATTATTTTCCCTCCAGATTCATCCCCTGCACCATCAGATAACCACAGAAAAATTAAATGAGCTGGTTTAGTTCTCTTACCATATGTCATTGCTGAGAACATCAGGACTTTCCGTCTAAGTCTTTTATCATTGCTTTTGTTCAGGAAAAGTAACTTTCTTTGCTTCCATCCAACCACAGATTCCCCATCCTTGAGAAACTGTTATTTTCTAGAGAGCACACAATGTGATGAAACTGTCAGTACTCAGTAAGTGAGCTTAAAATTCTGACATAGGTTCTTTCTATGTGGAAAGCAGGCAAAGTCTGGTAATCTTTTTAGCCACAGGTCTGAATCAGAACTGCAGAAGGGTAAAGTCAAGTAGATGTAAAGTCAACTCTGATTTTTCATCATCTTGAAAATACCTACCCCATTTTGGCTGAAATTGAATTGCTGCAATGTCATTTTTTTTAAAGTGCATAATTAATAAAGGTTGTAGCAGAATATCTACAGGACTAACCAGACTTACAGGGATACAAGTCTCACCTCTGTGTAGAGAGAATCTGTTCCAAAGTTAACCTTTTTTGGAAGCTCCCATGCCATTAGAATATTTTAATTGTGATATGGGATGATCATATGTTATGGATGATATTGAAGAAGTTACTGAATCTAGCACTGAAATCCATGTGGTTTGTTTTGGGGCATATGAGCTATGTGGCATGAGCACCATTCCTCTCTTCTCTGGTGCCAGTATTCTCTACATACTCTGTTGAGTCTACTAGATGTTTTAGTTTTGCAAAAGGTACAAAGGAATGTAAAAGAAGCCCTAGATAAGTAGCATTGTTGATATGTTGCTATAAAGAAGCTGACCAACTATGCAGAATAGGAACAATAACTTGTTTTGTTATTTAGAAAAGAAAATAGAGACCTGATATTTTATTATGGATAGGTTGTTATTGAGGATTGCTTTGGTTAGTGAGGAAAATGCAAGATGACTCTGCAGTAGAAATTACATTTTAAGTACTAGAGTGAACTCCACAAGACAGATTTATGAAGCTGATAAGAATCTGTCACATTGTTTAATAGGTTAAGTTCTAGGAAATGAAGTTGAGACATAATTTTAACTGAGTTCTGTATTTTATTTCCATTTTTAAATTGGTTCCATTTATAATCAGGTCTATCTCCATCTTTATCCTTCATCTAGGCACAAACCAATCTCTTCCCATGCTATCCCCATCCAACAGGTCTCAGGACTGACCCTATTAAGTCTCTGTCTGTTCCTTAGCCCTACTTAATCTATCCTAAGAACTGTTCCTTGCCTGAAATCCCTTCCCTACATTTTTCTGTTTCTCTTTCTTTGCACCAAAGGACAAAATAAGTGGACAGCACAGGCACTTTCAGTGGTTCAAGCTGATTCTTAAGGAGCTTGGTTTCCAAGTTGCCAGCAGTGTATTCCCGCACGAGTAAGGCTCCTGTGATGGCTGATGAGGCCAAACCAAAACTCTGTAAGACTAGGAACTGCCCCATGAGTTGTTCACACACTAGATGCCTCTGTTACCAGGGGCAGGTGTGCCATGTGTCTCTGGGACAGTCACTCAGGCAGCACAGGGCTCTCAGGTGCCTGAAGGTGTCTCACTGACGGTCGATGAAGTCGGTGGGAATGAACCAGTGCAAGCCCACGAAGGTGCACTGTCTGGCTGAGAAGCTGGAGAAGGAGCTGTTGGCTCACAGATGTGAAGGCCAAAATCTCTGAATTCATAAAGAGGCCTGCAGGAAAAGGGTCCTATGCATGCTCAGCTGTTCCCAAGCTGTTTCTGGATAGAAATAGCAGTCAAGGATGTCTCCTTTCTTGATGAAGAAGATTTTTCCTTTTTCCTACCGATGCACTGTAGAATTGTCTTGAGGATCTTGTTCAAAATTATGATGGACTATTGATCTGTTATGAAAAAATAAAAATGTTTTCTCTAAAAGACAGTAGCATTTCAGTGATTTTTGCATGAAACTAGATAGTTAATTTCAAAACAAAATAAACATTTACAAATTTATGTTTTTGAATTGGCATTATTATATTTTCACTAATTTTAGGCAAAATTCAGCATCAAATCTATGGACAATTTGAACAAATTTTCTGTTGTGATTTTTCCTTAGAAACAATACAATTGCACCAATGCAAGATAGAAAGAGAAAGTGGAGAAAGTCCATGTTACTTTTAGAGTTTATTGATTCATAACATGGTATCAAATGTTAAACTGTTTTTCTGGAATACAAAGTGTTGAATTGTATTTGGGTTCACATTAGAATGCAAAGTGCTCTTCCTGCAAACACTGACATGCAGGTACCAAGAGAATAAAGCCAGGAAGGTTTGGCCCATTGTGAAATGTAGCTCACTATTGAGACATGAAAATGCTCATCTCCAAAAAAAGCTTGATGATGTGATCTTGTAGCAGTGTGCAAGAATGCTTCAATCTGTAAGCTAGTATTGTCCTGGGGCATCAAGACACCAAAAATCTAAATATTCTAATGTATATTGCCATAAATTTAACAGATGTATACAGGTAACTTATGATTTATCCTAGCTCAACAGTAATTAAAGGGAACCCATTGAAATGCACTTGAAAATAAATATCAGTCCCTGGGCTATCTAAATCATAACTCTGAGAGTGCTACCAAGTTGGAACTTCTCTGTGGGAGACAGGTTCCTTGGTGGGAAGTGAGGGAAATGCTGTGATAAAGAAAGAGAAAGCAACATCTGACAAAAAGATTTGTTGAAGAATCAGAGAAAATATTACGGTGGAAAGGAAGAAGGGAAGAACACTTACGCTAATCAATCAATCAATCAATCAATCAATCTCCCACCAAAGACAAGCTCAAGCTCAAAACACAAGAAAGAGTAGAGAGAGAGGAGTCTGAGGGAAAATGAGGCCAGTGTGCAGAAGGCTGTGTGACATGATGGGAACAGAAGGGAAAAAGATCTGCAGACAGAAGGCAGAGCAGAAGGGAAAGGACTGAAGATACACACCATCAGAAAGAGGAAGATCTGTGTGACTGGGGACTCTTTGTTAAGACAAACTGACAAACCTGTCATCAGACCAGCCCCAGAAAATGGAGCAGTTTTCTGTCAGAGTTACAACCACAGCAGCTGGGGTTGAGATGATCTGGCAAGAGGAATCCATGTGATGCACTGCCACTTTATTGCTGGGATGAGTCCAGGAAAACATAGCGGAGCAGGAAAGGCTAAAGACTTCTTCTTATAAAAAACCAAACCAACCCCCCAAAAAAAGAATATGTGATCCTTAGAATGTTGCAGTTTCTAGGTAAGATTTGACATGATGAAGGATTGGTGTCATAAAGAAAATCTGCAGATGCTCAATCACTAGGATTCACTGAAGACTTCTTGAAGGGTGACTATTCCAGCAAATTAGGTTCCAAAAATAAGACTGCTGATAAAAAACCCATTGAATCATGACTTTGGATCTACAGAAGTTGTTTGAGGTAGAAAATCATCAAATGACCACATTTAAGGTGAAAGAACATATTTGAGCTTTGGAAATTTGTTTTTTCAAATGATACTGATATTTGAAGCTTCTGGTTCTACTACAACATTTAAACAGGATAGACCAGCACCTCCAAAAGAGCACTGTGAGTCCCTCAGCTGGGAAACCCTGGCTGAGCAAGGAAACACAGCAAGCAGCTTGACCATCACACTGGGCATGGTAGAGCCCTGGCAGCAATGGTATTGAAAACATGTTCTCTCCACTCCTGAAAAATAAACTTACCTCTCCCTGTGAGTTATAAGCCTGAAGTGCAGGTGCTACAACTCAGATGTGACAGGTGCCCATTGTGAGATGTCCCATTTCCTTCTCAGGAAGTAGTTCCACTTAAGCATAATGAAAATTATTATACTCTTTGAAACCAGCAAGAGCAGCAGCCACTTTGAGTCCAAATGGTTTAGAATGACATTTTCCTTCTTGGATAAAAGGTGTAGGTGATGGAAGCTGAAAGATTCTGCATGCAGGAAGTGCTAAGGCAAGAACACAAAACAAATTTTAAAGAAATGTGCAAGGACATTTGCTGAATTTGAGCACAGAGTTATTTTTTTCTGGAGTTCACATAAGTGGTGCTTTCTCCATGTGTACTTTTGTCTAGGTATCTCACAGCTGAAGAGCTATTTTCAGCCAACATTTTCTGACTGTCTTGAAGAGCAACCACAGCATTCAGTATGTCATGTTCCCTATGGCTCAGAGGCTTCCTGGATAGTAAGTCTAGCTCACACAATGTTTGTCTGCTGGTCACTTCACTGTGAAACCATCTAAACCACTTTTGATGACTCCTGAATGACAGCCTGTACTCACTGTGTTTTTAAAAAAATGGTGTTTTGGTTTTTTTTCCCCCATCACTATTTTGTTTGTGTCAGGCTTGTTTTGACCTTAACCCCATCTATGCCAAGGTGAGAAGCAGCAGCTTTGGACACCTCATGTGCAAATGTCCTGACAGACAACAGGTATGTATCAAGAATCACAGGAAGCATAAAATCTAATGGAAACAGCATTGATTGAATCTACATAGGGGTTCTGCTTCAGATCCCGTCTTGTTTTTTGGCTTGTTTGCAGAGAGGTTGTGCATAAACTAGAATCCTGTTTGAGAAAAACTGAACTAGGTCACTTCAATGCCATGTGGTTCTTATTTGAAGTTTTCAATACAAATTTCTCCTTGACCTTCAATAAATCTGTATCTGTGTGCAGTGATGTATAAGGCTGTCCAGGATGAGGTGGGTTTATCCATCAAAGTCTCTAATGTTCTTTTTATCCTGTCCCAGGATTGTTCCTGCTTCATAATCTACAGCATTTGCCCTGGATGTGGATGACCTGAATACTAAGCATGCAGAGGATCAAAACTAGCTGTTGTGGTGCCTAGTTGAGGGATTTGGTCCTCAATTTGTCTCAGTTACATGTCCAAAACAGTAGGTTAATCTGACAAGTTTCCTTCTTCCTCTCATTTACCACTAAAATAATCTTGTGCCTGAGCAGTGCTTCAATCTCCCATGCAAATTTAGAGTCTGACAGGCTAGTTATTTCCCAAGAGGCAGTTCCCACAAACGCCTGTTCAGGTGTGAGGGACTCAAACACTGCTCAGATCCTCAGTGTCTTCAGTGCTGAACCAAACCCTGCTAGACCAGTATCTGCCAGCTGCAGTATATATCTTTAAAAAACATATGATACCCTTTATCCAGTGTTTTATGTGTTCTCCCTGTGTTTAGGTGGCTATGAAATGGACATTTGTAGCTTTTTTTTTTTTACTTCTGGTTTAATACAATGTCGGCAGTATAACCCTTCCCTGGATTTTGTGCTTGCTTTCTTAATTAACAGAACAATACAGATTGTTTTTCCTGGTTCTTGTCTTTTCTATATTATCCAAACCAGAACACTTCCAGCAGGTTTAGTGTCTTTTTTGGGGTTGTTTTTGGCTTATGCTTTGTTTTTTGTTTTGTTTGTGTGTGTGTTTGGTTTTTTTTTAAATTTATCTTTTCTTTTGATGTTTTGTTTTGTTAAGGGTTTTTTAAAATGGGTTTTTTTTGGGGGGGGGAAGTTGGTTTTGTTTTCTTTTTTTGTTTTTTCCTTTTAAGTGTCACTAAATCTTTATCTTTCGACCTATGCATAGGACCATGATGAATTATTTCTGCTGAAAGGGAAACTGCTGATCGGAGTCAGGTAACTGTCTGCCACAATCTGTTCCTGTTTAAAAGACTGCACATGGATTTCTGAATGCATTGGAAGCTGTTTACTCTTGCACAAGTTGTCTTTTGTATGTTCTGCCCTGCCCCTTGCAGGGTTGCAGTTATCAGGGAGCTAAGCATTTTCCAGCCTGCTGTAGCAGGAGTGTTCCCATCCTGTGATGCTGCAGTGATTGCCCTGTTCCCATATTCCCTGCACGGCTGCATGCATCCTTGCCTTGTCAGGGCAGCCTCTATGACCCTTTTTTTCACTCACAACTGCCTTTTTTCCTGCCTAGAGCAGCAGCACAGCACTACAACCAGGAAAGCACTTCACCCCAGCGCTGGTAGATACTTTCAAGTGAGGGTAGTTGCTATCAAATCAAAGGAATGTTGGATCACTTGACACAGAGAGAAGGAAGAGTTCAGGAACTGGTGTGTTGTCATCTTTTACATGGGCAGTACCGAATTCCAAAATGTAAACATAATTCCAGCTGGTTTCAGTTAGCGTGGCTTAGACTCTGATAGAATTTGCTACCTTGAGACTTCCCACTGCCTTCACTTATTGCTGCATCAAGGGGTGTCTGGGTATTGTACACAGGCCCCTGTTATGCTGAAGAAAACTTGTGCACATTCAGGATCCACGACTCACTTGCTGATAGCCATTAAACCCTTTCAGAAAAATTATTCTAGCTCAATTTTGTGCATCACCTACGTGAAATCCTAAATTGTAGAGAGCAGATACAATCCATCTGTAAAACCAAAGTGTTATAATAATAGTAATATTGCTTACAAAAACCCCCTGAAATTGGTATAAAAATCTGTCTGCGGACAAGAAATCAATTTAAAAGGCTAGACAGTACTGATGGAATCAAGGAATACCCTTATAGTGTTTGGCTGCAGATGCAGGTAATCTTAAACCTAGTTTAAGATTACCTGCATCTCAGCTGAGCTGAATGTTACTTATTTCACTCAAAATGCTTCTGTGAAAGCTTCTCTCATGCCATATTCCTTAGTCATATTGCTTTTTGTTGGACACAGTTCAGTTCCCTGGAGTTTTTTAGATACTGTAGGTGCTGGTTTAACACCAGAAGGGAATTAAACCCCAAATAAGCCTCTCGCCTTCATCTGCCCCACTGCAGTGTGAAAGGGACAAAGGTAGAGACAATGGGTTGAGATAGCAATTTACTGGAAGCAAACAGCAGTGGAGTGAGAAATGCACAGTAACGATGATATTAATTACATCGGTAATAAGGTACGAAAGTCAAGGTGTTTTACACACAAAGGGCGTTCACCCCTTGGCTTAGTCCTGCATGACTGACTGCTGGGGTCGCGCACTCATGACGGTGGATACTTTCTGTGGCTGGCTCTCCCAGCTGCTGAGCCCAAGACAACAGAAAACAGTGACTGACAATCCCCCCACAATCCAGACTGTCCACACTGTGCCACCCGCTCCCAGAGCGCTGGGCTCGGCTCTGGTTGGCAGCATTTGGCTCAACTCAGCCCTGCCTCTTGGCTTGGGCTCAGCTCTGCTCCTCTCATCTCGGCCTGGGCTTGGCTCCTTTCAGCTTGGTTTGTGCTTCAGAGCAGCATCCGCAACTCAGCTGTGCTCTCCCAAAGGACTCGAGGGGACGGGAATGGATGGGCAGTGGTGGGGGAACAGAGTCCACAGAGATGCTCCCTGCAACTTCCCTGAGGAAGAAAGAGTAAAATGGTGCCACTCCCAGAGTGTAGTACTGCCCCCTCATGAGGACATAATGGCACGGAACAGAACATGGCCATGCCCACACAGCTTTAGCCCCATCCCCGTGGGTGCCATGGTTTTTGCCATGGTTTTTGCCATGGTTTCACAGGACACCATGCTTGTTGTCATTGTCCCAAAAGATGCCACATTTGTTGCCATGGCCCCAGGGGACACCATGTTTGTTGCCATTGTCCCAAGGGATGCCATGTTTGTTGCCATGGCCCCAGGGAATGCCATGTCTGTTGTCATTGTCCCAGGGAATGCCATGTCTGTTGTCATTGTGCTAGGGAGTGCCATGTTTATTGTTATTGTCCTAGGGAATGCCACGTCTGTTGTCATTGTCCCAGAGAATGCCATGTCTGTTGTCATTGTTCTAGGGAGTGCCATGTTTATTGTTATTGTCCTAGGGAATGCCATGTCTGTTGTCATTGTCCCAGGGAATGCCATGTCTGTTGTCATTGTTCTAGGGATTGCCATGTTTATTGTTATTGTCCTAGGGAATGCCATGTCTGTTGCCATTGTCCTAGGGAGTGCCATGTTTATTGTTATTGTCCTAGGGAATGCCATGTCTGTTGCCATTGTCCCAGGGAATGCCATGTCTGTTGCCTTAGCCTCAGGGGCACGGCTCAGCGTGCCGGCTCTGCCGTGACAGTCTGCACTGCACATGCCTGAGAGTCCCAGCATCCTGCAGCCCTGTGCATCTGTACACCACAGTTGCAGGCACAGCCAGAGTCCTCAGGTTTTTCCAAAAAGGTTTCTGTGTGGAAAAAGACATGTCCTAGGGCACACAAACTCAGAAGTCCTATATCTGTGTGGCATTTCTTCCTAATCCACAAGGTGTGGATTTTCTATTTGGAAGAATGCTATCTGGTATGGGAATTGTGACTGTTCCTGCTTTTGAAATTATGTCCCATGAAGAGTTCTTTGGGGATTGTCGTCTCTGGTCGCCAACTCATTCCACAACAGAACCAAAAAACGTTTTAATCAGAAAGGTGAAAAGGACTCCTACAGGTATGAGCTGAAGTTATTTTTAACAGGATTCTGAATTCAAACAAACTGTGCAATGCAATGTCTTTGAGCATTGAATAGATTCCAATTACAGTGAAATGAACTTGAAGAGCTGAACCCATACTATATGTACCTACTATGTAGAATTTGTCCATGATTTGGTGCTAAAAACACCTTCCAGAGGTAAGTGGTGTTGTCTCAGGAAGACAGTAAAAGGTGCATCCTTCTGATGAAGCAGTTTCTTATCTGTTAGTGCCTCTCATCATACTATTTAAAATATAAAGTTACACAAATCTTAGCCTACTTTAATAGTAGTTTAGAGGTATTCACTTCCAACTAGAGACAAGAGAGATGCAACCATTTTGTGGGAGTGTGACATTAGGAGTCAGGTTTTTGGTGTATAAGCCTGTAGGTTTCCACAGGAGCTATCTGAATGCAACAGCAGGTTCTGATTCCTTAAACTTTTTCTGAGACCCATGTCAGTCTATTAAATATAGGGGAAAGTTGAAAATAAAGTTTTAATTACCAGCTATCATTTTTGAGACTGCTGCTGACAATTCCTGACTTGTTAAAATGGGTCATTGTTTGTGAAACTGTAATTAAAATCATTCTGTGTCAGAAAGATTGGATGTGGGTCTTGCCCATTTCTCAATGCAATCCACTGCTGTCTCCCCAGCCCATGCTGTTTTCTCTCACACACCCACACATGGCCATCACTATTTTTTGTTATATTCTGCATGACAGCTACATTCTCATGTCACCTCACTTCATTTCCAACCTTTTCTGTAGAATAAATCTGGATTGGGGTTTTTTTGGTATTTTTTTCTGTTTTGTTTTATTTTTTGGTGTTTGTTTGTTTTTGTTTTGTTTTGTTGTTGTCATTTTTTTTTAAGGAATGGCAAGAGATAGGCAGATATGTCTCACCTTACACAGGCACAAGAGTGTGCTGACCAAATATTAAATAGGTTGCACAAGCTGGGCACAGGAAGCTACTGTGCCTGTGCTGTAGAATCAGAGGACTTGGCAGTGGAGTCGGAGTGCATCTGTTCCACTAATCTCCAAACTGAAGTGCCCTACAGGATTGTAATATGCTACACTGCTGCAGGCCGGCACAGTCCACCAGTGAATACAGACAGCATTTATCTCAGCAGGAAAAAGGGTTTGGTTGGTTCAAACAGTGACCCAACTAAACTAATTTTGAGCATCCTTAGGTGACTGATTAAGACTGTTCTGATGAACATTTTTGCGTCAGGAGACTGGCTACTGTCGGCAGTGTCTCTTTTGGTCCTTTAGTCAATAGCACCTTGTCAAGCACCAATTGGACTGATGCATCACCCCCATGAGCTGGACCAGGAGATGAGCACCAGCACCTTCTAAAATTGGACTCTGGCTCATTTTGCATATTGCAGGTTTCTTGCTGGCCATTTCTGTGTCTTACCAAAAGGTCATCCTTATAAAAGGCCGTTCTTCAGCAGTTAGCACTTCAGCATTTGCATTAATTGTGAGTGTCACTAAGTTGGACACAACTAACCTGTCTTCCTTTCATTTTCTTAATGTAAACTACCCTATACATGAAAAATTACTTGGCCCTGATTATAAAACCGCATAGGGCCAATGCCCCATGAAATGAATAGAAGTACTCTGGCCCCAATGGGTCTTTAATCAGTCTCGTCTGGCAGATAGCCAAATAGTAATAATAGCTTGGTGATTCCTCCTGATTTACTGTTCTGTAATAAATTAATATTACTTTATTTTGGGGAAAATAGAAGGCATGAAAGGGAGGAAGGAGAGTATAATGCAGGATAAAGAAAAATGAGGAAGAAGATTAAAAAAAATATGTGCTGGCAAAAAATAAGTTTCTCCTTATACAGATCCCATTGTTTGAACAACTACCATGCATCTCAGAAAATGAAGGTACTTTAATGAATTACAGAATACTTAAACAGTGTTTTGCTAATCAATAATAAAGATTGCTAAAAAAAATTTGCTAAGTTGTTGTATTGCATCCTGACACTTGTGTGCTGTTTTAAAAAATCATCCTGTCACAGAAGGATGCTAATGACTTAACAACCTAAAGCTTGCCAGCTCCTGAAACCTTGATGTTTAATCTAGATAAATGTGCTTGTTTATAGAGCTGTGTAGTCAATGTGTGTAGTAGAATTATGGTACTATGCAACCATTAGCTCTATTTACATAAATATTATATTTTATCAATGGACAAATGCATCACTTTATGCTGGAATGTATCACAGAAATAAATTTAGAATTTTGATGAGAACTTTTTTGGCAGATTGGATGTTTATAACATATAGTGTAATTTTTCATAAAGCTTCAGGAGTCATTGTAGCAAATAGTTGATTTCATAGAATTCAAAAATAACCTGGCTTGGGAAATTTGAACTTTCTCAGTTTTTACTAGTTTGTGTACTTTTAGGAAAACTGTTTCTGGCTGGATATTTATCAAAACAATAGAACTTCTATATTTGTCACTTGTTAAGACATTCAATAAGCATATTTTTAGAAGAGCTGTTGATGTATGTGTTGGAAGTATATGTTTCTATGAACTCAATCATAGGAATAGAAAATCGTTATCAGGAGCTAAGGTGAAAGCTATGACAGGGGAGGGACTGTTAATTAAAGCATGAAATGTTAGTTGCCATTGAGATCTGCACCAGAGCTTTTTCAGCTTTTATTTAGAATGTACAAAAATGGATCAACTGCTGTATAATAGACATATTTATACATTTGAAGACATAGAAGACAATATTTTTATTTGTGAGGTAATAGTCTGAGAAAAGAGAAAAATTGATAAGCGTGGAGGAATTACAGAGAGTAAATTTATTAGTGAAGGAACACACTTATGCACTAGAGAAAAGTTAATAAGAAAATCTTAAAATGAGTAAAGTAGATAAGATTAAAAAAAGGCGAAAAAAGTTTTCCTTGTTTTCTAAATGAAAAATATTAACTTTTCATTTTGAAACTGTTTCAAATTGAAAATGCCTTTATCTTCTATGAAATTGGGTTTTTTTTTAACAAAATGAAACAAGACTATAAAACATTAATCCTTTGAGGATGATGCAAAATAGAAACTTTTTTTTATTTGTGAAGGAGAAGGGATTGGGAGGATTGATAGGGTGCAGATAGGGAAAATTCATGACTCTCACAACTTTACTTACTTGATGTTTTATGTTATCTATGCAGCCTTAGTAAAATATCCTATTGTTGTGCTATATCTATGGGAGTTCTGCTGTGAATTTGAAAGGATTCATGATTTCACTCTCAATCTTTACCTCTTTGAGAAGGCTTTCTGCACTTATTTAATGCTGAGACAAAAACAGAGTCAGGAAAACAGAGATGTTAGAGAGTTTTTGAGATGGGTGGATTAGGAGAAGATGAGTGGATTAGGAGGATGTTCTTCCAAAACATTTAGACCTGGATATAAACGCTTTCCATTTCTTGTTTTTCTCCTGAGTACTGATCCACCCTGATTCACTACTTAGTATTTCACTGGAACTGAGAACATTTGGTAAATGCTGTAGTGAAAAGTGCCAGAATTACTCACCAAGTCTTGAATTTCTTCTGCTGCACTGAACAAAATATGCGGGAGTGACCCACAAAGTGTTCCCTCATTTTAATTAATCCATCTACTCCAGTGTCAACCAGGTGTTGAAAAGTAGTAATGTCCAATGGAATAGGGAAACTTTCCTAACAAATTTTTGAAATAGGATGTTACTTGAGTAGCAGAAATTAAACTGGAGTCTTCAGAATGTCTTCAAATCTCTACTTGACGTTGATTTATTATTTTGTTCTCAGAGAAATGCAAGTATTGAGTGGGTGTGATATAAACATTCAGTGATGAAGCCAGCAAAACATCTGAGAACTTTCGTACCTGGTAGTTATTGTTGCAAATACTGTAAAAGTTAAGCTTTAAATGTTACATTACTTTGTGCCATTTAGTTTATATTTCTTCATGGGAGGACATTTGCACGCTTATTACTTGGTGCTATTTGTGCAAATGGGTTATCTGGCCATCTGCACAGATTTCACACAGAAATTCGTATACAAATGATTAGCCAAAAAATTAAGAATAGATCTGAAATCCTCTAAAAAACCTTTGCATTTGGTATCCAATTTATGCCATATCTTCATTTCCACAAGCCTTTTTTTGCATTTTTCTCCACAGTGAGTAGAATGCAGATTCAACACTGATTGTTTCTAAGTATTTAAAGTATTTTAACAGAAATTATTTGCATTCAGAACCTTGAACTTTGTTCTCAAGACCTTAAAATTGTCAGGAAAATCAGAACTTCTTGTCATTTGTTTTCACCCACATACATTAGTAAAATTCTACTTCCAGACTGTAATTCTGATTCAATGTCTTTTAATTGAAGACAGGGGCAGTTTGTTCTGTAATTTTCATCACTAGCTGTTTAGGAATTAAGAGACCTGACGACCCACTATAATGGTTGGATAATTCTTGACATTTTTAAAAATGACCTGTCTTGAAATGCATTTCTGTAATTCCAAGGGTGATGATAAGGGTGATAGGAAGGGAGTTAATAATATGCCATACATATAATGCAGCTTTAAAGTGAGCCATAATATGACTTACTCCATGAAACCTAGGTAGGCTGAGACTTCGCAGTTCTTAAAGAAAAACTCACATCAAAAAAGAACATCTATCCAAAGCAAACAAACAAACAAACAAACAAAAATACCCAAAAAAACCTCTCCCCAAAACTCCTCCCCACCAACAAAAAAAACCCCAGACCCACCCAGCTCCTTTCCCCCCTTGCAAAAAACCCCCCAAAAAACAAAACAAAAAATCCCACCAAAACCCCACAAAAAACAAACCTTGGGAAAATATCTATTTGTTCATATGGTCTACTGAGACTCAATCAGCTTCCTCTAGATATTGTTGAAGGCACTGTAGCCCATGGAGGACCAGCAATGGATGTAAACTGCTGTAACCTTACCACAGCCCCCAGCAGCCCTTGTTGCTTTATTGAGGTGTCTGAGAGTTCCTGCAACCATAACAAGTGCAAGGAAAGGAGTCACTTTGGGCCAGGGAAAGGAGGAGGGGTGTGTTTTGCTTAAGTGTTCTAATTTTTAAAAAATATTTTATATGTTTCCCCCCTCTCTGATATCTGAATAAATGCTTCAATATTTACATAGCTCAGCAGTAAAATAAGCTAAATTGCCACGCTGAATAGGTTTTGTCTGTGACAGTAACTGGAAAGTGATCTCCTTGTTTTTATTTCATGCCTGCATGGTCATGGCCATGGCCACTTGTTTATGAAAATTAAGGAATCTCATAGCTTCATGTCAATATCCCTGGGACAAGCTGGACTGGAGATCTTTCAATGGTCAAGCTTCTGCAGAGACTGTTTGCTTACCTCATTACACTTGCTAGCCCCATCTGAAAATTGGCCTAAAACAAATCAATCTGTCAGTCTGCTGGTCCTCTCGTTCCCTGCACGTATTCTCTGCTTCTCAGAATGTCTAATTTAGTTTCTCTTGTACTAGTGATCAATGGCTGTCAGCTGTTTTTCTTTTCTCTTGAAACTGTTCCTAAATTAGCCTGTCATGTCTTCCTTGAAGGGCACGTGTAACAATTGTTCTTTTTCTTTCACCATCAATGAGAAGTCACGACTGCTGCAAAAAACTCTCATCAGAGCTGACCCCAGCAAAATCATTCTGGTTAAGATTTCTCCTTGTCTTAGCATATTTTTTAGGTGTGAAAAAAAACATGACTCCTTTTTTTCAGGTAATCTCATTTATTTAATATTCATATGGTATTTACTGTCACATTTTGAAATCCTTTAACAGATAGAGCAGTAGAAGAAGAAAAACACCATGTTCAGTTTTTTCCTGCAAACAGTGATATGTCAATTATTGCATTATATGCCTTTGTTTTCATGCCTGTATGAGGCCCTACAGAATGTGTTTTATGATTTCCAGTGTCTCCTACAAGAGAATGTTCGCTCAAATATTTTTTCAAAAGCCTGTCATTAAAAATCATTTGTTGCTAGCAAAGTCATGTCAAAACACAAGTGTCATCATTCAGCAGAAGAAGGGCTGATTTCTCATTCTCTCATTCTTATGATCTCATTTTCACAGTTCTTTAGCCTTTAAAATTGCAGATCTTAATTTCTAAAGTAAAACAGGGAGAAATTACCTAAGAAATTCATAGTAACTTTATAAATAAGAAAAAAAAGAAAAGCCTGAATAAAACTGAATAAATCTCATTTATTCTTTAGTCATTCATCCCTTACATCTGCTTTTGTGATTGACACTTCAAGTATGTGAAAGGAATGAGAAGAAAACCAAATTAATTTCACTCCCTCACACGCTTTCAGGATAACCTTCATCCCAGCAACAAACCAGTGTTCTGGTTAGATCTGGTTTAGGTGGCAAACCAGATGAAGTATACACCTTATCTAGTGTACTTTTGGATGTCATGGGAGAACATTACCTTAAAAGTGTGAAACAAGATCTAATTGAAGTTATGCACATGTCTCTATCCAGAATGAAGGAAAACAAAAAGGGAGTGATGATTGATTTTGTGCAATGCGTAGGAGTCAGGTGTTATGCAATAATCATCCAATGGCTATCAGTCTTTCTTCATTGTAACGATGGATAGTCTTTCTCTTCTTCCCTTTGTATTGTTCACAGTGACACTGTGACACTGCAGGTCCAACTAATAAGGAAGCAGGCTGGAATGGGATGATCTAATTTGCTATTTTCATTGAATCAGATTCTAGAAATTGAACAAAATTATTTTTCATCTCTTCAGCCACAATCTTTTCTCACTCCTTTTCCTCTTTCTTTTTTTCTTTTTTTTTTTTTTTGAAAATAGGTAGCATCACACCAAATAGAACATGGTTTTGAAAAGATTATTCAAGAAGCACAGAAATTGCTCTATCTTGCCATTTCCATTCAATTTCAAGCTTTGGGTTAAAAAGTCTTCATAGTACCAGATAGAATTATGTCTAAAGAGGCCTCCTCTCCTAAAGAACATCCAATTACTGAACAACACATGCTATTCCCAGCTGATCTCTTGCAATTGTCATGAAAAGCTCTTATGTTCTGTCCGTCTATTATCACTCAATACTGAATTAATAAAGTTTCAGACTTTTAAGGAAGTATATTTTGAATATTTTCCTGAAATGACAGATCCATATATCTTAGATAGCCTGGACTTTCATTATGCATCCTTGAAGGAGAATCTCTAACTTGTAAAGCTTCTTTGTTTCTTGTCTTTCACTGTAGATTAAATATCTAAGACATTTAATTATTTTAAATATGGTGAGAAAAGATAACAGAGACAGATCTTGTGAATTTCGCATATATTGCCAGTACTTTCCATTGTCTAATGCCCAGGAATTTCAGTGTGAATGAAGATGTCATTTTATATACAAACATATCCTAAAATGACCGCGGTTTTTTTTGCCAGTGGAGTTACCTTTAAGACCTTAGGATGCTATTAAATCTTGATAATGATGACCTGAGAGACACTATTAGTACATTCCAAATCATGAACTTTACAGTGCTACCAATCAAGTAGCTGCTTTGCTGTATAGTTTCAGGATTTGAGAAAGGAGGAATGAACTGAATGATAATTAAATGACTAAAACATGTTAAAAAACTGATTGAAAGCAATGAGGTGGAAGGAAGTTTTAATTTCTCATAAATTTTCTTTAAATAATATAGGAGGTAACAGTCATCTGGTCTGGGGAAAAAAGCAAAATTAAAAAAATTAGATTGTAATGTTGTTTTAAGGCTATGATGAATTTAAATCTTCTGGGAATCAACTTTACTGGATCTGTAGATTCCTACATCTAGCTTATCTCGTGATTGACAGTCATATTGTTGGAAAGATTTCATGACTTGTATGATTCATACCTGTCTGGAGGAAATAAAATATTACTTTTTTCGGCCACATAACAAAGAAAAAAAATTTTGTCTTCTTATTGTAAATTTCAGTCTGCAAAACTGTTTATTTCCCATTTAAAAAGACAGAAACAAATTAGTAAAATTTGAAAGTGCAGTCTAAATAACACCCAAGCAAAGCTCCCAATTTCCTAGATGGACTTTCTTATAAGATTTATAATTCATAGCAAACTAGAGTGAAAATTAGAGGAATGAGCAAGTAAGAAAAACCTTAAACTGCTAAGCAGCAAAATTGTGTGGGTACCAGAGTCTACTGTTTGCCCTTAATAGGATATAGCCAGAATCCACAGTGACTGAAAACTGATCTCAGCCTGGCTCTAATATCCAGTCTCAGCTATGCTTGTACTTGATGGCCAAGGAAAAGAAAAGGCAAATAATCAGCTGTCCTTCAGTGGCTGTCTGGGCTGGGGTGCTTTTGGATGTGTGTTTGATGCTGAGCCCATCAAAGAGTGCCTAGTAACTCTTCAATTGAAAGTGTTCTTAGACCTCGCTCTTCTTTTTTTCACTTCTATCAGCTCCATAGGTAGACCACTGTCAGCACATTTTTCACATTTAATGATCATTAAAAGTAAAAGAAAGACTTGGGGACAGTGTTTTGGGAGGGAAAAAAAACCCCAAATCCTTGAAGTTTGACATATTTCTCATTTTAATTTATTAATTTTGTGCCAATATGAATGAGATTAATAATGAAAATTAGCATGATGTTTTTATTATTGCTGGGCTTATTTTCTGTTGCTGGATAATTTGAAGTGCCTGTTTTGAATTTGATGTGAAAGTCACAGAACTACACATTATTCAGGCATCTAGATTAAATAGGGCCTGAGTAAATTAATCTGTTCTGGATAAATTTTGAATGGTGTGATTGAGAAATTCAATTAAAAAAAAAAGATTTATCTAGTTTAGGTAATACATGTTGATGACTGTGAGCCCACAGTAGTCAAGAAAGTTGAAGGGATCTGTACCAGGAATCTGCTCTGTAAAACAGGTACATATGGTTAAATGGGCAGTTGCTCTTCTGCATTAGTGGAGTGTCATAGGATTTAGGTCACTTGGTTTGACATGAAAATAAGAGTAGATATTGGCATGCATTTTTGAATTACACCTGAGATATTAATTTCAGACATTTGTTATAATCCTCATGTCCCTGTATTGAAGTTTTAGGCAGTATTTTTTATATAAGCACAGTAAATAGTTAACCTCCCTTGTATTTGTATGTCTGAACTCATAAATGTACTGAAAAACTCTGTCTCTGGTCCCTGTTTGCCATCCTCTCTGTATGCTTGTTTATCTCAGTGCAAAATGAGCACCACATTGATGCAAAGCAGGATAGACCTTTGCACCAAGGTGATGAAAACAAAGGCATATCTGAACTTAATGGGCCTTACCTTTAATCTTCTTTTTTTAGGGTGTGGGTTTGGTGCTTTAGTTTTGAGAGGGATAGTAGAGGATGCAATTAGAGT
Organism: Fringilla coelebs; assembly: GCF_963513975.1. NCBI lineage: Eukaryota > Metazoa > Chordata > Aves > Passeriformes > Fringillidae > Fringilla > Fringilla coelebs. Next base: position 131,112,027 of record NC_140028.1, read on the forward strand.
CAGAGTTTAACATTTTCTCTGTGGTACTTACTTTATTCACTTCCAGAGTCACTGACTAGTTTCCTCCTTTCAGCTGGGAACTTGTATTTCAAATAAATCTTTCATCTTTTTTACTCCAGTTCATTCTGTCTGGATAATCTTACATCCTTTATTTATAGGTATAGTGAGCAGTAAATAAAGACAACATACTGTGATTTTGTACTATAAACAAGAAACAAAAAATGGAGGAGAAAACAACAGGGTGGATAGGTCCATGATTTTTTTAAAACTTATTTTAGATTTCATTTGTAAGGGAAAAAATATCCAGACAAAAACAAATTTTATGGAAGCAGTGTGTTCACAGATAGCAGAATTTATGCAATGAAAGTTCAGAAATGTATAATAAATAGTTTCTTCTGAGTTTTCAGCCCTCTTCCCTCCCATGGAAGAGACCTGGATACTTCTTATTTATAGACTTTAAAGAAGAATATAAATCTCTGAAAAAATGGAATTGTGAAAGAAGGGGGTGGAAAACCAGTCCCAAAAATGTATTCATGAACACAAAAAAACTTAAAAATGAGTTTGTAATTTACTGCAGCTCAGAGGCAGCAATAACTAATACACTGGAAATTTACCCATTTTATGCATCTATTTTGCCTGCTTTACTGCTCTGCTATTCATAAAAAGAGCATTTATTTCAGCAACTGTCATGTCACTTGGCATTTATGTGATCTCTGAGCTATGTGTGAAAACGCACTTTTTTCCAGTTTCAATTTTTATTGAAAAAGTTATTTATTTTACAAATTGGTATCAAGGTGATTTGTTCTCTTGTCTAACTAGTTTTACTGTTCTACTTTTATTATGTTCATTCTTATCACTTGGGAATCAAAACCATAAATCACTTGCTTTTGTTTTTCATGTCCTGGGTCCTGCTATTGGAATTGCATTCTGTCTTCTGCGTGTTGCTGTCTTAATTCCTTCTCCTCTTTTCCCACTGCAAACCAGGAGATTAGAAGCGGTATTTTTAATTCTTATACATTTTCTTACTCTTATGCTGCTCTTATGAGGTGCTTTGGATTGTCCACTGTGTTTTGCTCTCGGCTGTGTCTTTTGACAATTCACTCTGGTGTTTCTCTTTGCCGTTGTTCTGACCTCTCTCCCCTGTGTGCTGCAGAGCTCCACTCCAGTGCTGGAGGTGCTCTGTGACTGCTGCTGCTCACATCTGCCGTGGGAACCTCACCTGTCCTGTACAACTTACAGCAGGAGCTCTGCAATGAGAGGCATCAGAGGCATAAAGGAACTAGGCAGGGGAAATGCAAGGTAATCATCTTCTTGATGGAGCGCTCCCTGAGCTGAGGTTCCTGACGGCTGTTCTGGCTGTTGCAGAGAGGTGCTACGGGGCTGAATCCCTCCTTTGAAATGGCCCATTCAGAGGTTCCTCAGTAATCACCTACAGGGAGTCAAGATCATTACAGAATCTCCTGAAGGGCTCACTGGAGTTTCCAGGAGATGTTTCATTCCTAGTTCTACCTCCAAAGATGACAGCTGAAAGGGAACTAGAAGATTAATTAACTACACCAAACATTTAGAATTTAACAGGAAAATTAGTTTAAAAGCAGCTGAAGAGATAGTTTGAATATGCTCAGTTGCAGTTTTCTTGTAGCAAACCTGGCTTTCTACCAAAAAGCTGCCCCTGTATTTACTCAACTATTACATGAACCTATAGTTCAAGTCATTTCTCTGCTCTTTTGTTACTGCTGTCAGCTTAAGTGGCTATGCTTCTTTAAAAAGACTGGCATAAAATGGAGGCTGTTTATTTCTGATCGCAAGCTTTACATGTGACAAGGCCATATTACTTCTTCTTGGTCTAAAACTGATCACAGAATAAGTGTCTGCTCAATGGCTATTGATGGGGAAATCTCATCTGTTGCCTTGGCAGTTTCAGTATATTTAGAAGCTGAGAACCCAGATGTGAGTTTGCATTGTGCTTGTTTATGACTAACACAATCTGCAGGGCCACTCAGTCCTGTAAAATATTCAAGGCTTTTCCCTTGCTTGAGATAATTTAGCTGCAGTGTCTTTTCTGGGCTTCACATTTTGTCCTGACACAGTGTAGAATTTATAGGGAAGGGGTAAAGGTGGAATGAAACCTAATTTTGAGGAAATGAGTCAGAATTTCTATCTTCTGAGCACCAATTGTGAGACAAAGAGGGCAGGCTGCCTCACTCAGGAGAGCCCACCTGTGCACCAGGTATTTTTACAACTACATTTCTATTCCCATGGAAAAGCCTTTTGTATTCTTGTACTGTGTCAGATGTCTGCAAGCCAAACAGCAACTGCATTACTTCTGTGCTATAAGGACAAGCTGGTTGCTGGCCCATAAAATAATAATGGGAGAGCTATAAAATGCTCTGAGAGATCTGCTCATCTGAGATCTGCTCATTTCATGGGAGCTGTGCTTCTATTTACATGCAGCACACCCTCTGATCCTGAAGGAGATCTCAAGCACAGGTCTGATCCATAGATAATCAGTCACGTTTACTTTACAGGGGGTGTCATTTTTGGTGCATCTGCTGTCAGCCATACCACTGCAAACAGTGCTGCCAATTATAGTTCTCCCTTGCCTCAAAATTCCGAGGAAAAAACAGGAGTGCTGCTGACAGAAACATAAAAGCACAGACTCTGCTAGCTAGCTCTGAACATTGCTTTATTAACCCTGGTATTCTGCATCCAGCAGTAGCTAATGTGCCATGCTTCAGAGGAAAGGCAAACCCCACAATTTGTGCAAAGCCATAAAATAGAAGTATTCCTTGCCAAGCCTGCAGCCATCAGCTTATTCCCTGAAGCATAAGATTTGATTATATGTTTGTTTCTTGGGGAGAAGAGCTGTGAGTATTTAAGCTTTTCAGGCTGGAGATCATGCATTAGATTAACCTGGAGGACTCTGAGGCCCATGTAGAACAGATTGTGGAATTCCCTTGGCAGAAATGAGCAAAGCAGCCATTACTAACATGCTGTCATACTGTTAACTGAAGCCGAATGACAAATCCATAGGAAATTTTGCTTCTATTTCTGCTCTTGAGCTATCAGTGAGAAGCTTGTGATTTCTTTTGGGTATAAGTACCAACCTTATTTCCCACATAATTTCTAAGTTTATGTTATGTTTGCAAACATTATAATCTTATATGAGTAGTAGCTGGGACTGAAGAGCTGGATCATAGCTCTTGTTTGCATCTCTAACTGTGGACTGCCTCCAAGGCCTGGGAAGCAACAATTTTGGCTCTGTTCACTCTTTTCTACCTATCTCCAAATCATCTTCCTTTTTTCCAATTTAGGTAGAACACACTACCTTCATTTTGATTAGGCTTTTTTATTACTAATATTTTATTTTTAATTGCTTTTTTCTGTTTGTTTGTTCTGGAACTATTTAATATTTGCCAAGGAAACCGATGCAAACAGTACCTACAGCTCCAGTCACACACAGTTCGGGGCTAGCCCGAGTTTTATAAGGAAGATTCATCTACAGAAGGCAGATGGAAAAAAAATAGAAAAAAAAGGTTTTGATTAGAACTATTGTCCTGTGGCTTGTGAGCAACCTCAAAAAGGGGAAAGAATCTGCAAGGAGATTTGAGATTGCACCAAAGATGAATTCAGATACTGCTAGGCTCAGGAGCAGGAAAAACACAGAAGCCTTTAAAAATGCTTCCTCCACTACCCTTCCCTCCTGGCCTGCAGTACTAGTAGGCTACGATGTGGGGCATGTTCTTCAGTCATCCTGCAGTATCCAACTGGACTTAGGGAATATCTGTAACCCGTTACACTTATATTCAGCTCAGACTCACAACGTGCTACTCTGTTGTCTATGAAACCCCTGGCAGTGCAGCAGAAAACAAAAAGTGGCATTACCCTAGTTAACTAATGCATAGCTTTGCTATAAGCAAAAGCTTCAACAGAAAATGCCTTTTTATCTTCATATAGTTCTTGTGAAAGAAAGGAGGTTGTGCAGTATTTTTTAAAAAAGTGGTAAAGTTGTTTTACTTCAAGTGGGAGCTAAGGTGTCAGTTCCTGGCACCTCCCAGCACAAGATTTCATGACAACTCTTATACTGCTCCCCCTGTTTTGGCAATAGCAGCTTTATGATTGAAGACTAAACAACTGGCAGCACCAGTGGATACTCGTGTGTTAGCTAAGTCCCAGCTCTGCCAATACAGAGTAGCTGTGTTGTCTTGTGGGTGTAGTTTAGGCTTCATTTGTCCTACATCAAGAATCTTGAGACTATGAGTACTATCCATTCTTCAGCTTGGCAGCAGATCCAGCACGGTGCCCAAGCCACCTGGACCCTGTTGTTTTCTCCTAGCTGCACAGGATGGGTTGCTGGCTGGGTGGGACTGAGGTGTTGGGGTAGGATTGAGGCACACTGCATTCTAGAGGTGTGCTCTCAGGGAGCTCCATACAGCCATGGCAGGTGGATCTGGCTTGTTGCCTGAGACTGATGATCCTTCACCTGTCATCTCATATTTCTCTGATGGTTCCTGGATTCTTGGTGGAGTCTGTCACAATCACCTGACCACTCTGCACTCTGCTCACCTCACTCAGGTACACTGCTCTGATCAGAGAACTCATATCTGTAGGATGTCCATTATGGATTACTCCTCTAGTCTGGACCTGTAATAGCCCTGAACAACTTAGAAAGAAACCAATTTTTCAGTCTCACTTGCAAAACGCAATCAATATTTCTGATTTCAAGGGTATTGCACACTGAGAGAAAATAGTAAGTGAAAAGTATTATTTCCAAGTTATAAATCATGATATTTCCTATCTGCCATTTACTCCAGTTTTTTGGCATCACATGACTGGCTTGTTCATCAATCAGTTTATATTCTTGCAAATAATAAAAGACCTTATAATGTATTGATTTGGATCAGAGATCACACACAAAAAACTAGCTAATAAAAAAAACTATTCCATAAAAGTAATTTTTTGCTCTTTGGAGCATGAAATTTGCTGTCAAAAGTATTCCTGAAAAGTCAAATTGTGGCAAAAAAGCCAAATTGTTTACAGGTGATTCCTGCTATGCTGAAGCATGTCATTTTCTGTTTCATAAGAGCTGAACTCTATATTCTGGTGCTAAGTGTGAACTTAAGTTATAAAATGCAAAATTGTTCCTTCATGTCTATTTTCAGGCATCTGAATTTAGTTGCTTGGTTTTAGATATCTTACCCTACAAATTTGTGGTTTTTTAGGAGTAAAGATTAAGACTGACTTATGTAGAAGCATTTTGATGTTAACATAAAGCATGATTCAGACCAAAAAACAGCCTGCCATTTCACTGCAGCCCTAGCAGCCCAAATACCTTGGGAGACAGAATGAAAAGGGCTGAGTAACCTTACTAAGAGGTGATGCTGTCCTTGCTACTCTGCTGAAGTTATTAAAAATTGCTTGATTTCCAAGATTTTAGGGGGGGTTTGGAAATAATATGACAGCACTCTCACAAAAGATTTTCAGTCCACCAACACGATTGAATTCAATTTCTGAATGTGGAAGATTTTCATTTCTTTGGACCCAGAACAGGAGCCAGGTGGTGGTCTTGTCCTGCTGACATTTTCCTAGCATTGTTCTGCAATAAGATTGCTTACCGTCTTTCAATATAAAATTGAGAAAACTGGTTAATATTTCACAGTGCTGCTGAATCTCCTAAACTTTATTTAATGTTATAAGAAAAACAGAGTATCAGATCACAAATGCCATCTTCTAGATCACTGTTTTGGTCTCGTCCTCTCCCACTTCTCCTGCCAATCAGCAGAATGCACCTTATACACTCAACTGGGACTGCATTTTCAAGGTGTCTTTTAAAATTTTTTTTTTTTTACTTGAAGGTTTTAAGCCTTAATTCCTCTTCTGCTTGTTAATTGATGGAGCTGTTCTCTCTTTACTCACACTGTGATCTGTCCCTAATTCAAGCCAACAAATGAAGTCAGGAATGTGACAGAAGTGACATGGATGGATTTTTCACAAGTAGTATTCTTGGAATTCAGATGTCCTTCACATAACATTGTTTGGTACTGCATTCCCTGAAATTATTGTATTGTTTCAATCTGAAATGAAAAATGATCAATGATGGCATTGCCATAACTTGATCCTTCCATGGTTTATGTGTTATAAAGCATTTAAGATTAAATGCATATCGAATATATAAAACATTAAATATAGGAGAATATAATTTTAACAGGTTTATTTTACTGCCAGTAAACAATTTCTGATGTGTAATGCAAACTTATTTTAATGATATTTTTGTCTCATGGGATTTCAGGCAACAATAGACTAACACTCAACCTTATAGTCAGTATACCTATTAACCCCTTAGGAATCCAACACATTGGGGTGTTTCATAAATTAAATTATTTATTGATCAAAATAATATTTGGGGTAAAGGGTCTCTGCTGACAGAAGCCAGCTGGATTTGCATGAGTTTGGAGAGATCAGATGGAGAATCAAATTTAGTGGTTCTCAGTGCATCTACACTGGCAGTTTAAGGTATAGTATAGGTGTTTTTTTCAGTGTGAATGATTCTACATCTTGCCCTTGATGTACTATAGATGACAATTTTGTGCCCCCCCGGTATCAGAAACTGGATTCTTTCTCTGACCTGGACGAAGAAACAGAAAATTTCTGGCATGAAAATTTTCAGACAATAAGATTACTTTTCTCTTTAGTTTTAGCCGTGTCACTTCTCAAATCAAGTTCATAGTGCCAGTGTATCTGAAAGGGAGATAGTGATGGCAGGAACATTTAAATTCAGTAATACCACCAAAAAACTTAATCTTGGAAAACTATAGCCTCTCGAGTAGTCATTTACCTTTCCTCAGCTTTTTGTGTTTTCCATCATAACACCTATATATTAAATGGGGAATACACCTACTGTCAAAGCTGGTTTCTCTCTCCAAGGACCCAGCTCCTCTTTGTGCATTATTGTACTTTAGCACATAAACACGAATCATCAAAATCTCACTTTAACTGTTGACTTGTAAGCATTTTCAAAAGCTACAGTATTTGTGCAGGGGTATCTCTGACCTGAGTAGCTGGTCACTAGCTGGGATCTTGCCAGCTTGTTGTCCTTGAGAGGATGGTAACACAAGCTGGGTGTTTTCCTTGGTGCTGATGATTTTACAGTGTACAAAGAGTAAGCCTAGTTGCTCCTAATAGTACCTAAAGGTGCCAAACACTCCACAGCTTTATCAAGATCTGAGATTGTCTGCAGATGAGAGCCACGGTTGAAGGCAGCCTTCAGAGTCTTCCCATGCAGTAACCTGCTGGGGTCTGGGCAGGACGAGGATCTGCCCAGACATGCAAACAGCAGAGAGCAGCCTTCTCACCCCAAGGCTTGAAAAATAGCCTCACCTGGTCCCTGGGTGTCTCTAGCAAAAAAAACCCTCTACAGAAAAGGACTGGTGACTGAAATTGCATTAGAAAAAGATTAGATATTAAATTTCTTGTTTTCAGATGAGCAAAAGTTAAGATTAATTGCTATAATTATTGGGTTTGGATTATTGTGCCTTAAGAGAAAATTAAATATCACAGGATTCGGAACACTTCATAACAGGCAAATAATAAAATTTGAGGGTTTTTTTCCTAACCATAAATTTTTAAAATAAGTATTATACTTGCAGTAGAACTTTACTTCTCCACTTATTACTTGTTGACACTGACATCTATGAACCAGATACTTATTTGTCTTGAATAATATGTTACAGGGTCAAATTTGCAAATTCAATCCTTTGGAAACGTGTATGGCATATTCACTTCGAACTGCTATAAAGGACTGTACTGCATATTTATGGCTAAGCATATGCTCAAGGATTTTCCTGAATGGTCATATACACAGAACCACACTTGCAAAATTTGCTGATTTAGAGTTCATGTACAAAAATTAATTGTGTCATGTTAATTTAATATTATAATCATGGTGCCTTATAAATTTATCTTGATTTATTACAGTGAAAAAGATTCTGGGCAGAGCTAACAAGATCAACCGCATTACAATCGATTCCAAGGAAATATGTAAAAAGCAATCTAGATCCTCCTCTGTGCCAGTGTTAAATATTACATTTTAAACAGCATCAAACAGTCAGCATCACGTACAGTGGATTTAGTGATCAGAGCACATACTTCATGTTGACCACCAATTCTCCTTTCAAAAACCTGACTTTTTTGTTTCGAGGTAATCTTGACCTTTCCTGGTTCTGTTCATGGAGCCCCTGTACCATTCAACAATGCTGACTCATGAATTCCTTCTAAATCTGCCACCATCTATTCTATTTTCCTCTCTGAGTTTTTAGTCATTAAACAGAATTGATTATCTCCTTCGTACCAAATGAATACAAGGCAGAGTTAATTCTTGCTTATGAATATTTTTCACTTTACAGTTTTTCAAAATGTCTGGAGAAAATCTAGGACAATGACTAAGCTAAGTTTTTCCTGGTAGGAATAAATTACAGAAACATTTTCCTTAATGCATAGTGATGTATTAAATGTTTTGTAAAACAGATCACCTGCAGAAATGAAGGGATGAATAATATTAATACTTAGATGAGTCATATACAAGAAATAGAACAGAATTTAGCCCAAGTAAATATTGCCACTACTTTCTCTCACAGTAATAAGTAGTTAAGCCTATTAGGCCAACCTCCAAAACCCTTTCCACAAATGCAATGTTCAGTTGACAGCTCTTATGACTCATGCTATTTACTATTCTCTCTAGGCAGCTTCCTGCTCTCTCTACCTTCTATATACAGAGTCTGATTCAAAGGCCTGAAAGGCAGAAGCAAGGAGAAAAGGCATAGGGAGTCAGAGGAGTATCTGGGAATCAACCCTAGAAAGACCAGATTAAGAACCAGTTCTCAAGTACTGCCATTTTCTTACATTCGAGGGTTTTTTTGTGTTTTATAGTGAGGTGCAGTAGACCAGCTGAAAGGTGAAATAAAGACATGTGTGAGTTACAGAGCACCAGTGTGTATGACTCGGGTCTGAAGTAGGCATGGTGAGATTTGTTAGATGCAGCAAGGCTTAGGATAACCAGTTTTGCAGGCTTGTCTTGATTCTTGTGAGTTAGCATTTTACCTTTTTTCACCAGAATCTAGTCAGTTTAGAAATTGAGAACTTTCTTTCAATAAACATTTCATTTAATGTCCTAATAAATGAAATAAACGGCAAAGATTGACGTTTCTATTAGAAATCATACAAAAAAATTTGAGATCAGCTAGGCTTGATCCATTATAACTCCTTATTATATCTGACTGGTTGTTTAAAACCTTTTGATCAAGTGCTAAAATAAATATTATTGCTGTCAAAGAGACATTACACCTTAGAGAAAACAAATCTGAGTGACATCATAATTACAGATTCTTTACCGAGTAAAGTGCCAGGATTGAATTCTCAGACATAAGGAGAATGAATGTGGTATTAGCCTACAGTTCTAGCCAGGATAGCCCAATCATAATAAGGGCAATACTTTTGTTACATTAAAGGAGATCTGTGTGCTTCAAGAGCAGAAACCTGGTGAACAGTAGGAAGTTTCATTTATATTATGCACAAGTAGTATACTCATCACAATGCAGTGTGAACAGAGGACAATTTTAGGCACCATAAACAGCTGTTTTTTGGAACAGTTATTTCAAAAAGCTACAACAGAAAAGCTACTTACCTTTAAGTAAGGAAAAATTGTTTAAGATAAAGTCCTGAACAAGAGGTAGAGAAAAATTCAAGGCATAATCACAATGAAAATTTCTTAAACTTTAGTATAAAAATACACTAAAATTCAGCGTTATTAGAAGAGAAAAAAAAGTATATGATTTGATTAAAAGGGCCTGAATTAGAGTGTGGAAAAGCATAAAATTCTTGTTGGTGGTATGGAGATTTCAGATATCACAGTGGAAGTGTTGAGTAAATATGTATTACTTAACAAAAGAAAAGATTCTGAAAGTACCATATAAAATCAAAATGATAAATAAAATTCTAACATCATTAACCTCAGTCTGTTACAATTAAAAGTCATGCTTCAGAAATAAATGGAAGACTTGTTCAAATGAGAAAATTTGAAAGGAGCATAAATATTCTCTAGTTGAACATAAGGCCATAATAGGGGAGGACAAAAATTATTTTGATGTAGAACTTGCTTAAAACATAAACATCAACAAATACAAACGCAGGAAATTTTCCTGGTTTTGCACAGGCTTATTTTATGAGGTTGATTTATGTTCACAAGTACTTTGTAGGAAGCCGAACCTAAATTTCATGCTAAGCTTCCTGTGATGCAGGGCTTAAGCAATAGGATCATTTGACACTATCTTGACTATAAAATAATAACAATTACAAATTAGAAGATAGCTAATTGCACAATAAAATATTGTAAAATCCAATTTGAAACATAACATGCATTTGCATAATTTATGGTAATGAACCTTGAATTGCATCATTTAATCTTCATGCCATAGCACTAGGGGTTTTCATTTCTTGCATGAAAAGTTGGGTTTGCAAACTCTGAAATACCTCAGACTCAAGCAAGGACTAGAAGGAAGATGTTGCATACCAAGGGGGAGCAAGAAAAGATATTTGTGAGATTAATTGCCTGGATCTTTGAATCTGGATTTTACAAATGTTTTTCCCTGCTGTTCTGTCCAAGGAAAGAATGAAAAGGATTTGTCACCTCGGCTACAGGTTTCTTTTTAATAATTAACTTATGCGTCTCATACTTCATGTATGTGCTTTTATACATCCTGTTTTAAGTATCATATTAATTTTGTGGTTTGGAGTTATGGATTTTATGAGGTAGTGACAGTGAAAGCTCATATTTGTTAAATAAGTCTTTGTATAGCGCTCAGGTTTCATCAAGAATGACCTAATGGAGGAAGTACACCAAGCATGTATGCAGCGGATGTTGTACGTAGGGTCTTACCTAGGAGGACAAACTGCCTTTTCTACCCAGAGATGTGTCTGCTGACATTCTCCCTTGAACCTGACAAACATCCTCTCTGTTACTCCAAGTCTCTTAAATCAGACTGACACCTTCAGAAAAGTGTTGTAGGCAGTGGACACATTTGATGAGCCAGACCATTGTTCCCCTTTTGTTTAATGCTGTAAACACAGGAGTGTCCTTCTGCATCTAAACATTGCTTATTTCTCTCTTAATATGTTCACTTCATCTTTCCAGTTGAAGGGCCTAGTCTATGATGATGTATTTAAGATTTTCTAGAACTAAATACAGCTTTTAAAGGTTTTCCACCCTTTTATGAGGAAAAGTCACAGTCAAAATGGACTTTTGTGTTTAACAAATGTTGCTGAATGGCAAGACATGGCCCAAAGGGAGTACAAACAAAACGATTCAAAAAAGGAGCTGCAGTCTGTCTGTTTCCTGAAAAAAAAATGAATTACAAATACAATATTGCTGCAACATGGGAAACTTTGAAGCCTGCAATTCAGCATCATAACTTGCTCATTTAAGTGAGTTCATACATTTCTGAAATGCATGAATTCATCTATTTTGCAGAAAAAAAATTTTGACGTGTTGACATGGATGGAAGTTAGATGAACACAAAAAAAGAAAATTTTTGAGACCTGTCTATAGTCTTCAAGAGGACACTTCTGCTACATTTTCTGGGATGAAAATATATGTCTCAGAACAACACAGCTAAATTTCAGTGTTGTATTTCTGAACATTTCCTAAATTTTGACAGTAATAGTTCACACAGAAGATTGCAGTACCTAAACTGACTGATTATCTTGTCAATTAAATTAGTACATTATGTATTTAAAAGAAAGCTGGATCTGAGGCTGCCTTCAGACTTCAGTTTAGAAACAGAAGTGTGAATGGAAAGTTTGCAAATATATATATAAAACAGTCTGAGAAAGAAGAAACTGAGAGTTGGACATCAAACCATATAACACCAGGTTTCTGAGGCCAAGGTATTAGAATGAATATTTGCATATGAAATTCTCAATTTTCAGCTCTACTGTAGTGTGCTTTTCAACAGCAATCAGTACTTGAGCAATAGCTACTCCAGTTATGTAGAATTAGCAAGAAAAGGAATAAGCTAAAATGTAATGATAAGCCCCTATTTTCATATAAAATATTGGCAATGAGAAAAAACAAGCCATTGTAAGGGTAAAGTTATGAGATAGCATTCAGAGAGTGTGCTTTATAAAGTCCCAAACTTAGAAGGAATAGAGATAAATGGAGAGATATTTTTTCATTTCTCTTAGGTGGCAGCTGAGAAGCCACTCCACGTACTGTGCACTGTTTGCACAGATTTACTGCACCTTCTGTATGATGTGACACATTTACTCAGTGCCCACTACTAAAGGTTAATGGCATGGTCACAATCTTCATATTAGATGTGCTACAAACACTAACTTGTTTTTCATGGGTCATGAGAGAGTCTCAGGGTCACCTTTTTACAGGCTTCTAAATATTGTCTTTAAATTGATGCTTGTTATGTTGCAGGTACCCAGCTTCAGCTTTGCCAAAGAGTAGAGACAATGAATAAAATGGAAATTCCACGCTTTGTAAAAAATTTGCCCTCTAAACAAATATCAACAGCCATAAATAAATTGTCCTGTTGAAAATAATCTGGAGGCATCAGAGTGTGGGGAATGTCTCTTGACCTTCCTGCCATCTTTCTTCTTTAGTATCACAGGGCAGTTGCCTGAGACACAGTCATAGCTGTGGATTGTGATTCTTCTTCCTGTACACTTATAAACACTGCCTAATACCAGTTGTACCAATGAGTACATTAGTAAAAGAATTCATACAAGAGGGTAAGGAGAATTTGGTTTGAGATGTAAAGAGGATTCAGAGTAGCATGAAAAATGCAGATACTTTGACAAAACCAAGATGTCTACCTAAACCTGACTGCCTAAGAATGTGTAAGTAAGTGACTTCAGGTTTCTAGGAAGAAATTTAATCTTTTATGAGATCAATACATACAACCAACAAAATCCAAGCTGTTTGGGGCAGACTTTTATAGGTCTGGAATATAAGCAGAAGTCTTCATAATTGAGTACCTGATGGGAATGATTACATCTGGCTATATTGACACTACACAATTTTAGGAGAATTTTGCTGCCTTAGTGAAATAGGTTAGAAGGAACTGTTTGATTTTCATTACTTTTAAGGATATTCCAAATTTTTTTGGAACTTACTGGAGCAGAAGACAACAGTTCTGTCTGCTGCAAAGCTTCTAATTTTTCCAATTATATTTATTATTCTAAAAACTCTACAAATCCTAGTCTGGTGTAGGATTACAATATAATGAAGGATATAACCAAAACAAGGTCACAATTTAACAGGGACATTTCTCCAGTCTGTTACACCCCTTGAAATTAGTGTTTACAATAGTCAGCACTTGCATCTCACTGCTTATCTCTGAAATAATTAAATTAGATAATGTTTAGAATACTACTTGATGAGGTATTTGAACTTAAGATGGAAAGATTGTAGCTTTAGGTAGAATCTGAAATTAAAAAGCCACTGTGGCTTTGCAAAGGAACGGTTGAAATAATACATTGTGGATATGCTCTGGTTATTCCAGCCGCAGTGTTTGAGCATGATTAGGTACCTGAGACAACACAGGTCACCTGTGGTGGCCAAGGCAGTAGTTTCAGAATCCTGTTTCAAGGCTACAATAGACTGCAGAAAAATAGTGAGGATACAGACTCATAGTTAATATTAATTATGATGCACTCTTCACTTCAGGCAGAAGAAGCAAACTCCTTACTAAGTCCTGGCTGGTGGCAATTACAGTTCCTGCCCATTCAGACAATATCTTTGTATCCTTTCTGGGTGATCTGACTCTGTGTCTTGTATGCTTGCTTTTGATATTTCCCTTTAGTCAGAAGCTCCTTGTTCATCCACTCAGGCCTCCTGACTTCACTGCTTGATTTCCTGCTCATTGGGATAGACTGTTCCTGAGCCATGAAGAGGCATCTTTGAAAAGCCACCAGCTGTACTGAACCACTCATCTTTTTGAGGCTGTGTATTCCTGAAGAAGATTCATGAAATCTGCTCTCCTGAAGTACAGAGTGGTGATGCTTTTTTCCTTTTGTTCTCTGCTTTGAAAATCCTGAACTCCATCATTTCATGACCACTGCAGCTAAGGCCACCCCCAGCCTCCACATCTCTAACAAGTTATTCCTTATCTATGAGGTTTGGCAGAGCGTCTCCACTGACCAGCCTCTTAATCACCTATGTCAGGAAGTCCCCATCAACTCTATCCAGAGACCTCCTTGACTGCCTGTGTCCTGCTGTGCTGACCTTTCATCTGACAAAGGAGTGGTTAAAGCCTCCAGAACAACCCGGGCCTGAGAGCAAAAGGCTCCCTCCAGCTGTCTGAAAAAGTCCTTACCTGCTTGTTCCTGACTGGGAGGTCTGTGACAGATGCTGCAACAATGGCATCACTCATCTGGCTCATCACCAGTCCCAAGGAAGAATGCCCTGTGTCCTCTGCTCTGTCACATAAAGTGCACCTTGCTCTGTTCACCATAGTGTCCTGTCCTCTCTAAAGGAGCTGTATCTGTTCATGGCAGCACTCTGGTCATGTGAGCTAACTCACAACATCTCTGTGATCCCAATGAGATCACTGCCCTGTAACTCCATCCTATTCATTGCACATGCATCCTTCGGTGACAAAAGTCACAAGTTCCCAGCCTTCACCATCAGAGAAGTCTCAATTTTCCAACATGATATGCACAGGCTTTGCCTGCCCCTCTTTCAGTACAATTTGGGGCTTGAGCTGGTGAACCAGCAGGGTGTCAGGGAAGAATTGACCTTCTTTTTGGCATCTCTGATGCTGCATAACCTGCTGAGAGCTCCTGCAGCTCCTTTCTGCAGCTCCTACACAGACCCTTGCCCAGCACACTCCTCCTGCAGGCAAGGAACCCATTTCCCCAGCCCCAATCCTGGTGGGAGGCTATAGATGGGAGAAGAGTGCAAAGCTGTGCTCCAGCCCTCTGCAGCTTGAAAGGAGCAGAGCCTGCATCCCAAGAGCAAGTAGATTGTCAGCATTAAGCTGGAAGGGATAAAAAGAAAATTGCTGCCACTCATAAAAGAATTGTGATTTGATCCTTATCACAGGGAGTTTTGGTTTTTAATTCTACTTTTTATATGTGATGGAAAATCAGCAACTAACTTAAAAAAAAATAAAGCAGGCTCAGATTAATACCCAGGGTTCAATCTGACCCTTGGAAGGGAGTCAAGTTTAAAATAGATCTAATGTACCATATGTACTGATTCCTCCTCTCTCTCTGAGAATTTAAAGAATTGTTGTTAAAACCACAAAAACCGGAGATTCCAAGTCTATTTTTTGACCCAGAACTCAAATACTACCAAAGACAAATGATTAGTCCAGCCTAGTGAACTGAGCTACTTACACCCTGGCAGAGCTTACAGGAAAGCCAGTAAGAGTGGCTTTGAATCTGTTTAAAGCACTGCCTTAGTACCTAGTGTATGATGCAATCTATTTCAGCTGCAGAAGGAAAAATGTTTCTAAGAGCAGGCAAAATAGATGCTAGTCTAGTGACTTTTACCATAAAAAAATTAAACAACAACAACAACAAAATCCTCCAGGGACAGCTGGTAATTAGAAAATCTCCAAAATTGGTTCATTAAGCCATTTGCTGTCCAAGTACAAATTCTGAACAGAGAAAAAGAAATTACAGTCTGTGTTTTAAATGTTATTACATGTTTTAGCTGTCATTATGACCAGCTGAAGAAGATAATGGTCTTAGAATTAGTGCCTGCATCTCTGTGGGAAAAGCAGGCTGAGACAGGGCTCATTATACTGTAAGTGGAATGGCCATTCGTTAGCTATCGATTGCAATTTCAGCTATCTGAACACTGCTGTGCTGTCAGATGCAGCATGGATTTCTTACCCTCCCTAACAGCTCTTGACAGTTACTGGATATGGAATTCCCACCACAAAGGCCATGTGGGATGTGGGGGACTGTTGCACCATGAGAGATTTATGCACATCTCAGGGAACGAAGGCCACAGCTCTATGGCTTTTTCTGAAGTACTTGGCCAGGCAGTAATAGATCCATCCTTAATGAGCTCATGATAGGCACACACAAATATATGTGTGTATACACATAAACAT
Organism: Fringilla coelebs; assembly: GCF_963513975.1. Lineage (NCBI taxonomy): Eukaryota > Metazoa > Chordata > Aves > Passeriformes > Fringillidae > Fringilla > Fringilla coelebs. The sequence continues at coordinate 131,128,151 of NC_140028.1, forward strand.
AAAATGTGTAGTTATGCACATATTTGTAATAATATGTGTGAATATGAACACATATAATGAAATAAATATGTTAACTTTTGTGCACATGTGCACATGTATTTTTGCTTATCTGTGCTGGCATTTTGCATTCCAAATTGATGCTGGAATTTTTTTTTTCCTAATTTAATAGAGAAAGACATTTAACAAAATGGTTCCTCTGTTACCTCACAGTGCTGACAAAGCTTCCTCTTGTGAATGTTTTTCCAGCGTCATAATTAAAGTGCTGCAATCTTGAAGAACATGTTCAGAAGTGCCTGGCAAATTATCTGGCTTCCTCTGAAGCATTCAGCATTCTAGAGTAAGTGGACAGAAAAATTGAGTCCTATGAACTAAAGCTGATTTATAAGGAAATGTTAAAAGGAAGAAATTTAAATTCTGTCTATAGAAGTCAGGGGTGTGAATAAAAAGAAAGGACTGAACTAGAGTTGAATGTCTTGGTTGCCAGCTCAAGTCTGTTGTAAGCACAGAAGTACAGAGCAGCTACAGCTGTTTCAGAGGGGTCTGTACATGCCATGTTGGCTCACTGTGGTAGGGCCTTTATACAAATCTGCATGTTTGTTTAGCTTGAAAGGCTGCATAAACTCTGCTGAGTGGTGGATTCAGCTGTGGGGCTGGATGGGCTGGTGAGATCTGCAGTGTTATGAACCAGCCCAACCTACCATTTTCCATAAAATGTAGAGCTTTCATCCTCAGTGTCTGTTCCAGTGTGGCACAAAATCACAATTTCCTTTAATGTGAAGATAATGTAAGTTTGCTAGATAATATAATGTGTGGACAGTAGCATTCCTAGGAATGGTTAATACTGTGATGCTTAAGGGATGCTGAGATGTAGATGAAGCAAGTTTCAGCCTTAGCTTGGACTGCTGTAGGTGAGCATGAGGCTTCTGTGTCCTAAATGACTGTCCTTGCTCCTAGACAATCATCTGTTCTGGGAGGAGAAAATCTGTTCCATAATTTGCCCAGGGAAGAACACCAAAAAGCCTTAGGAAAAAACATTCTGTAAAAGGTGCCCATTAAGTGGCATCAAGGTGTTTTTCAACCAGCCAGTGTCCTGAGGAGCTTTTCTGAATAGTTCCTGCCTTCTGAGGAAGCAGGGCATGATGATGCCCTCACTCCTACCAGGAAATTTATGCCTGAATTGCATGGCCTAGCTAAAAATTCAAAACTTTAAACCTTTCACAAGCCAGGTACATCGACTGTGGTGAAAATTGCTGTGTATGTGTGAAAGAAGACCTAAGCATCTTTTCAACATTCAATAGTGGGCATCAGGAAACCAAAGTGAAATGAGAGAAAAAAGAGTTCACAGTGATGTAAGTGTCAGTGTAGAGATTGATTGGTCAAAAACTTTCCAACAAAATTCTTTCTGCTTGGAAATGGTGGGAAAAGGAAAGAAAGGCCAATCCAAATAGACCAATGTTTACTCTTAAATAAGAAAATAATTTAATTTTGAAATGAAGTTTTAGTGCTTCATGGGAGCATTTGCTGATTGCCACAGATGCCCTCACATTTTTTTGAACTGACTCTTCTAGATACCTATTCTGTATCTAGATACCTAGATACAGAATAGCCCAGCTCTGTATTCAGGCCCTGTAAAAATCCCATGACATTTATCCATTTTGTTTTTCACCAGGTTAGAGTAGATGGTGCTAGAAGGCTAAAAGCATGTAGTGGAGGCTGTATCGCAAGGGTTCAAAGCCTTGAAACCATGGGATTTGAGCAGTTTCTTCACAACCTGTGCTGCAGGTTGTGAACAATTTTCAAAAAACATCTCAGTCTGCACTGGCAGAAAAATCTCTTCTTGACCCTAAATGCAAGTGGTTAATTAACTTGCCTTGATTTAAAGCAATTTTTATTAATTTAAATCTGTTATTAATTTTTTCAGTTGTTAACTCTAGGGGGTGAAGATTTCCTAAGCAAGCAAAGAGTCAAGTAGACATTGCTGAGATTGGTGTTAGTAAATAGTAGTCCTTTTACATTATCTACTCTTGTAGTCTAAACAGGAATTCATATTTTGAGAGTTGCAAATAAATGTGTATGGTGAATTAAATTTTCTCTGGGTAGTTATCAATACATTTGAAAAAAGAGAGGCAGAATTGTCACTATTCTGACCAAGCCCAGTAGATCTCATAGAGGTTTTTTTCCCTTATTCTGCTTTTTTATTTATTAATCTTTACTTTCAAGACAAGAATGATGGCTGTTTGATGCTGCCCCCACTTTCATTCTCCACACTTTTGCTCAGTCCCAAGTGTTGTCTGTTTCATTTGAGTGTTCCATGGCTGAATCTGTTTTTCAGGTGAATACCTGTAAGTCCTATGTTCTCTCCTGCTCCTTTTGGGCACTGGAAATATACTATTCTCATGGCATGTTTTAAAGGGATGCAGTTTTATGTAGTTAGGAAAACAATTACAAAATACTGTGTGACCAGGAGACTGGCTACTGTATTTTTACTGGTATCAACTATCAGTGAACTGCTGCTGAAATTTGCTCGTGGTTACTCATGGGCAGCACAGTTGCTCATTAGGGAGGTGAGCAAGTGACAGAGGGACATGGATGAGCAGTGACAGAGGGAATATGGTGAATGTGTTTGAAGATGTTTAACATTGTATTCCCTTCAACTGCCCACTCTATCCCTCCACCCAAAGCAGTGCTACTCCAGCAGATTTAGCAAGAAAAAAAAAGTCTCTCTCCTTGAGCCTTCTGCAGTCCAGTCAATTGTCCTTTGTTGCCCTTTTAGTTCATCACTTCCCGTACTGGGACAAAACCCCTGTAATGGAAGTGTAAGTGAACTTAGACTTTGCCAGAGGTGAGGCAGGAGTCTAAGGATGGGAGCATCTAAAAGAATATCAGCCTCTTTGTAAAAGGGTGCCTATATCCCTCCACTGTAGGTTTCCTTAAAGTCAATGTCTTTTTTTTTTTTTTAATCAATTTACATATGTTTTCCCTCGTGTCATTTGCATTGTGTTACCAGCATATCAAGAGCAGTAATGTGTTTGTTATTGAAATCACCTAATTCATACCAGAACCATTATTACTTGGGGTAAGTAGTGATTTATCTACCAGTTATCGAAGAAAAGGTTTTGAGTATTGCATGCTGTTCAGAAACCATGCCTCATTCTCCCTGGAATTAATTCAAAATCTTCTGGTACCTAGAAAGACATAATATTTTTTTCTGTTTTTCCTTTTTTCCTTCAGAACTTCCAGTGTTGTGTGTGTTATAATGCCACAAGGTTTAACAGAATCTCTTCTGTGATGCCTCCTATTAGAGACTGTTCAGTGTAAAATATCTTCCTTATTTAGAATGGATGGCAGAGAAAAATATGAAGTCTATATCCAATCAATCAAAAAATTAATACTTAGTACACAGTGTTTTTGACTTGGCAACCTGATGCTAGAAAAATTATTTATTAATCTACCATGACTCTTATCTTTTTTCTCTCATTTTCCCCTTCATGTGCTTTTCAACTAAACATAACATGTCCGTACTTACATAATCTTCTCCTTCCCTCCCCCCATGAAGAAACAACAAAATGACATTTTTTTACAAAGGCTAAGGACATTAAATGGCCAATGGCAGAAATTGTCTGAGGATCCCTGCCTCTGCATTGAAACCTAATGAGAGCTCTGCAGACAGGAAATTTCTCAGGTTTCAAACTCTTTAGTTGTTCCCAAGAAGTGGTTCTATAGAGGACAAAATGCAAAGTAAATTGTCTTCAGGCATATTGCCATTGAGGAATGAAAAAAATATGCGCTCAGCTATGGATCTTTGGTTGCAAATCTTCAATGCATGAAGGAAAAAATATTCTCAGAGAAAACCGTGCCTTCCAAAACAAGCCAAAGCTGGGATTTTTCCTGATAAAGGGCTGATTTCTGGGAGGAAAAAAATCCCAGTTCAGTGAGTAAAATTTGTATCAAAGGGCTTGTGGTTTGGTTAACATGCAGGATTTAGCCAAGGGATAACAAATATGCTGTATCATGAGAACCTGGAAGTTTTTTCTGCATGATTTAATGTCTTTGCAAAAATATTTCATTAACAGTAGAAAGGGCATAGGTTATTGCTCTGGATTAAATGTTTGGTTTATGCTGGCATTAGAATAATTTGGGAATAGGTGCAAAAGATCCATAGACTCTTACTTAAATATGTGGTCCTTCTCTTCATGAAGCTATTGATAAACAGAATCCAACACAGGGGATGGCTGTCTATTACATAAAAGCTGAATGAGTAATTTATAAGGCCTTAGCTTTGGTTTTACGAAATCCATGTTAGAATTAATTGCTTTAATTGCTAAACCAACAGACTGGTAGCTCCTCTGATGATCATAAAGGCAGTTTTGCAGTCCTACAGCTGATCACTTCACAACTGATCCACTGAGACAAGTAAAAAACAAATCATTCTCAAATTCCAGCAGTAAACCATTCTAAGATTAACTTCTTTATGCCACTGATTTCCTACATCTGTCAAGTCAATATTAACTGCCCTTGCTGCTGCTGCTGATGAATAAAGTGGAGTTTTCAAGGCATCCCTGGGGAATGGAGCCCATGAGTCCTTTTCTCCCTTTGGCTAATAAATCTGTAGATGCTGCCTCTAATAAACAAACAAACAAATAAATAAATAGTAGCAACAACAGGATCCTAGATAGTTCTGCACAAGCAATCTGACCTGACATTTGCTAGCTTGTGTAGTCTCTTTTAGCTCAGTGACCTTTGCTGGAAATATGAATTACTGTAGGTGGGATCTGATCTAATACCCACTGAGGGAAAATTAGAGCTTTCCTTTTACTTCACCTACATTTTGACTGGGACCTCATCAAGAGATGTAAATGGGAGTGCAGGACTTCATGTCAGCCTGACTTTATGAAGTGCATGGCAGTCTAGAGAGATAAGACTGCTTCCAAAAGAATCTATTACAGCTAATGTCAGAGAGGGGAACATCTCTGAGTAAGATCACATAGAGTAGGTATCCATATGTTTTTTGTGAATTGAGAATTAACAAAAGAAGCAGAATAGAGGCAGGTCTGAGTTAACAAACTTAAGTTTAATTTCTCCTGTCTAGAAAGGAAGATCTTCACAATTCTCAAGATCCAGACCCATTAATCACTGCATTGTGAGGACTGATTTCTTCTTAATAACTAAATAAGGGTGTATTACTATGCTAGTGTTCTATGTAGTATGTCAGCATCCATGGTTAGTTTCACCCACTCTATACACTGGTCCATTAAAGTAAGGGTAAGGAGCAAATGGAAGTAATTGTTCTCTGTTTAAAATGTGTAATTCAGCAAAGTGGGAGACAGCTGATCTGACTGCTGTGTATTTACAAATAATTGTTCCCATGAGACAAGCAAACTGAGCATGCAGTACTTCTCATAATTAAACAGCCCGTGTCTGGCATGATGGACAGCTGGAAATGATGCTTTTTCTTCTATATCTTGGGTATACAGTTCTGTGCACTGCTATTACTTGCTGTTTTATGGAGAGGATCCCTGGGGATCCTCTTCTGTCTCTTACAACTCAGCAACTCAGTGCTTTATGTACATCTCTGATTGTGTATAAGTTCTTCAAACGAATCTGAAAAAATGCAGCATCTCTAATCTGGTTCAAAAGATTTTAAATCACTTTGACATCTCTGACATCTTCAACTGCTAAAAGATGCGGGCACTTTTACCATTGCACCAAAGACCAAGTGACAACAATAGTCTTTGAGGACTGGGTGCTGGTAACCCCTTCCTGCCTGGTACTGATGAATTGTGTACTCTTCTAAATACTCTAAATTTCCATGGAAATGAAAGAGAACCAAGGGATTAAGACCTATGTAACTTATATTTCCTAGTATTCATTAAGTGAAAAGCATTATTTTAAAATAAACTGAAAACAGTTGTTGATTGCAATAAGGTTTTAGCTTTATGTATTACAGACATCATTAATACATCCTCATGCAAATCCTGAATGTAAACCTTGTAATATCATTGTATGTCTTGATTAAATACTCTGGAAAGTTTGTCTAACTCGCAGTTACAGCTGTTTTTTCAAGAAAGGTGCTACTCTGAGGTACCTAATGTGCTTGACCTGACTAAAGAAAATCTTTCTCTGTCCACATGATATCATTCAAACCCTACTTTACATGATTCTGCTTGTCCTGTTATTTTAAGCTGTGTTCCAGCAGAGCACTTAATCAGAACTAAAAAAACAATTGTGAAATTAAAAAATTGAAAACCCTGCCTTATCACTGTAAACACATTGGAGGGAGGTGTGAACCTTGACTGGCTTCCTCAAATGCCTGGCACTTTACTGCAGTTTGCATATTCAATGCAATAAGCTTCATAGAACTGAAGAACTGCCCAAGTTGGAAGGGACCTCAAAAGATCATCTGGTCCACTCTTTCTTGGGAAAGGGACACTACATGAGGTTTTCTGGTATCCTTTATAACTGCATCTTGAAAATCCACAGGGGTGGGAACTCTACCCCATCCCTGGGGAGGTTCCCTGGGGAGGCACCAGTGATCAAATGTTCTCATGGCAAAAAATGTTCATACATTGAAATGAAACCTCTTCTGGCCCAACTTGTACTTCTTGTATTCTCCATGTGGCTCCTCATAAAGGTAAAGCATCTGTCTTCTCTGGAGCTGTCATTTAGGTACTAGAAAACTGATCAAGTCCTCCCCAGAACTTTACTTCCTCACTGAATGCTAGCACTCTGCAGGTGCAGCCCAGGAGCCAGTTTGCCTTTGCTGCTGCAGCGGTGCACTACTTGCTCACATTTAGCTTGTTGTCCACCAGCACCCACAGGTCTCTTTCAGCAAGGCTGAACCACACCGATCCTAACCTGTACTGAGATCTTGGGTTATTTTGTCCCAAGTTCAGGACTTAGCATTTGTTATTTAAACCTCATGCTGTTGCTAGCCCACTCTTCTACCTGCCCAGGCAATTTAATCAGCAATAAACTCTCTTTCACCAGGCCGTAGGTGAGTTGCTTTTATAAAAGCATTCACATATTTTGCGAGAGCAGAAAAATGCACCCTATTATCTACTGCATGAATCCTTCCATTTGTCTTTGCAATGCACTCAGAGCTCCAGGGCATGGTTTTGATAAATAATTTAGGGCTAATCCTGGAAATGCTTTGTGTATGGAGCTGCCATTGAAATTGATGGGTGTTCTGAGCATGGAGAACTTGCCCTAGTGGGCCCTTAATCTTGCAGTAAACCAGAGAGGCATTTGTTTTGCAACTGAGTGTTTGGTGGAATAATGAGAGCATGTGTATTGAGATTTTATTTTTCATCATTCTTTGCAACAAGGTAGGACACTGTAATGTTTATATTCATCATCTATGCAATATAAGAAAACAATAGTGGATTTCTGGAGATATTATTTTCTTTAGTTTATAAACAAGTCACTGTTGACCATCAATGGTTATCAATTTTTCATCACAACATGAAAAATCACAACATTAAAATCACAACATGAAAGACACACCTCAGTAGTCATTAAAATGTTTATAATCATCATTGCATTACCCTATTTCTAAGAGTCTGCTTACACAAATATAAGTAATCACAGTAACTCTGATTTTCTCTCTCAGTAAAAATGTCGCAGATAAAACTGCAAGCAATCCAAGGCTAGCTCATAAGTATAAATGACTAAGGTAACTAATAAAAACCAACCATGAAGGATATCATAATAACATATAAGATAAAGCTTATTGAGGAACAATGGTGTTCTGAAAATTCTGTATGAAAAAACCTTCTTTGCATTGCCAATGTCTTGATAATTTCTTTGAAATTGCTAGCTATTTTATCATCATTATTATAGGATTTTTTAAAAACAAAATGGTAATTCAGCTTAAAGGTCAGGAACCATAAATAGATAAAACCTTCCTTTAGATGTATTGTCTGCATATAAAATAAAGCTTTTAGTTCTCTTTGGAATGAATTTTTGAGTTAATCTCTCATTTTTTAATGCTGTTATTTACAAAGCAAAAGGTTCTATGTGTCTCAGTGGGCTAAAGTAGATTATTAAAAAGTCAGATATATCCTATCCTAAACTAAAGTGCTGATTTACTTGCTATTTTTTAAAATGTGCTGTGGAGAGTTCTCCATATTTTACTTTTCTCATCAGAGAAAACCTGCACTGATAATGTGGCCCTATTCCCAGTGTTGAGGACCCATGGAGCCATGCCAAGCCCAGCCTTCCCCCCAGCAGACCTGCATGCCTGTGTCACATAAGGCAGATCTGCATCCATGGGGACTCCAAAATGAATTGGTATCTTCTTCCAAGCAGCATAAAATGATGGGCCAGAGGCTAAAATTTGGCTTTTGTTTTTGTTTGTTTGTTTGAGACCCCCATTGGGGCCCACTTAGAACATCTTTATTCCCTTCTCTGGGTCTGCCTGACATGAACCAGGGGTCTGATCCCAGGGATATGTCCCGACCTCCTGCACCGCACCTGGACAGCGCAGCAGCAAAGTCACCCCATCTTTTCTCTTTATGAAGGGAAAACATGGTATAGGTGCATGAACATTTGGCCTGTGGGGTGTAAGCTGTCTGGTCAATAGCCTTTTTAAAACTCATTTTACCTCTTTTATCTTCCTTTCCCCTTCTTTTCTCAGTGAAGGGTGGAAAAACTCAGCAGGATATAAAATACTGTAGAATTAAATACTATTATGTATGCATGAATTTGTGTATGTATTCCCTCTTAAAATCTCTGAAACGTTAAAAAGTTTCTGGTTAGTAAATATTGACAAAATTGTATTTCTAATACATGGATACAATTTTGGTTGCACAAATTAAATAAAATGCTCCAATGTGAATAAAATTTCTCTTCACAGGACACGGTATTTGAAGTCAACTATATTTGCTAAAATTTTTTGTTATCTTTTATTTAAACTTTCAATGTTTGCATGATTTTCATGGGCTTATCATTTTCTCACACCTTTTTGTTCTCAAATTGCAAGCTTTGCCCAGTTGTGTTTTGCTTGGCCTTATTTTTAGCACATCCCTCATCCTGGATCACAAATACTCAGGCTAAAATCCTTGAGGCAATATGGGAGAGGAGAGAAAGCTGGCTGGAGCAAAGGAGCCCCATAGTCTTCTGAGTGCCAGCATTTCCAAACCTTTTCATCACATTTTCAATGGAAAGCATCACATCCTTTTGTTGCATAAAAAACCCAAGGCCACAGGATTAAGAAACAAAGATAAATTAAGACCAGTTGCCTTTTCGTAAGAACACACTGGCATATTCATGTTCCATGGGACTGGGTCTATAATTGCATTTGTGTTGGACCAACCTACCCAGCTATCCTAATTTTACATTTGTCACATCTGGCCAGTGATGGGTGTCCTCAGGTGAGACTCTTTAGAGATAGAACAAAAATTCAGTCACAGTGCCCTTTGGTACTGAGGCTGTCCTGCACCAGTTGTGCATGGAAGTGCTGCTTTGTCCCAGAGATGTAAAGGGCATGGCAAGAAATTTACTGTAGCTGTCACTTTAAACTATAATTGGTTGGAAGAATCTATAAACAGAAATTAGCCCTTTCATTTAGAAGGAAATGTCTGATATTTATCTTGTTTTGATAAGGGAGGGGGAAACCCACAAAAGTTTTAGAATTTCATTAAAATTTTTTTTTTAAAGTAATGGTACATTGTGCTTACAATTTTGCCTTTAAAATTCTGCATTTTAAAATCCCAGGACATAAATTTTACATTTGGCTGAAGATTATCAAACAGCCTTGTTCATACAGCTAAACTGTATGCCTGAATGCTTGATTTTGACCTCCTGGCATTTGAAGCTGGATATGTAGATGATTTTGCTTTCTGTAAAGTAATAGAGGTGAACAATAATGTGAATAGTAGCCCAAGTCATGCTCTTGGATCAAAAGGGAGAAAAATATTGCATCATGAGACACAGTGCTCAAGCAGAAGATAGGCTTGCATTACCAGCCCTGTAACCTCCACAAAGCAGTATGGCATTTAATTCTGAAATGATTCATACCTATTGTACCCAACCTTAATAAGATCAAGTGTTTTTATCAGCCCTTAAGAAAGACACAGAAATACTGGAGAACACTCAATAAACAGTCAGGTAAATAAAGGATTCAGGAGCAGGGAAACAAGCCTTGTGATGGCTTGTGAAGTTTACAGAGTTCAGCCTAACCAGTTTGACAAAAAAGTACTGGAAGCTGGCTGCAGGAGACTGGTGCTTGCATATAGTTGCTGCTCAGGAAAATGAAATTTGAAGTGAAAAAGAGACTTTTCAGCTGTCTGCATGAGGAGAGGAGTGATTTCAGTGGCTGAAAATTTAAATTTCAGTAATCAAATTTTGAAATATGATACAATTAAAAATTAATGCCTTTTTTAAACTTTGTTTTCTTCCACTGTTTTTTTATGAACATACTCTAATCCAGATTATTTAAAAAAAATCTACAGCCTGTACACACAGAAAGTGCTGCTTTCTTTTGGTTTTGTCTGGATCCACAATTACAGCTGGTAGCACTACTCTGGTTTATTAAAATCCATCAGCTTGTCGTTTGTTTCAGAAATATGAACAATGGATTTTATACAGCTAAATTCTGTTTCTTGATTAATAGAGGTTAACTGGATTAAGACTACAAAACAGGAAGCTTTCCATTTGCTTGACCTTGTCTTCTAAAGATGCCTTAATCTGTGGGTTTCTATGCTGAGATTTATTTCCAGCTTGCCAATTCATCATCCATTTTGTTTTAATAATCTTTTGAAAAGGGAGTGCAATAGAGATACTTAAAAGCAAAGAGTAAAATTAATAAAGATATTTTGCATCTGGTCTATGAGATATAACTAAATTATATAAAGAAAAGAAATTAAGTTGAATAAAAGATGCTACCTAAAATGTGGGAAAGCAATTAATATCAGCTAGAAACTACAGAAAATGGCATCATACTTGCATCGATTGCCTTCACTTATGAAGTATATCTAGAATTTTATAAATTGGGGTTTTATTTTCCAGAACATAATTTATTAGCTGTCCTCAGTGTTTATTTCTGGATGAAATATGAATATATTGCATTAGGAAAGGTATTATGAGCAAAAGAAAGAAATTTGAAAATGCTTGAAGGATATAATTAATAATATGCTGGCTCATGACCGTATTTTTTATTATTATTTTCTTTGAAGTGAAATTTTTTGTAAGTAACATTAGTTGTCTTCCAGGGGGGCTGAGTGGGAGTAGAAGAAACTCTTCCATTAAAAGATATGTTGTTTTTAAAGTATTTTCTGCAATCTGAAACTACTCAATAAATTTACATGTCAATTGAAATCCATTAATGAAGAAATTTCCTAAGCCAGCTTTTCTTTGCTAGCTGCAAGGGGAGGGCATGAACACCTGGAATAATTTGGGGCCTGGATTTAATGGCTGTATTGGTTTTTCATAGCCTGATTTATGGTAGTGGGGGGCCACAGAAGTGACTTCCATGAGAAGCTGCCAGAAGCTTCCAATATGTCCAGCAGAGCCAATTCCTGGTGGCTCCAAAGATGGATGTGCTGCTGGGCAAGGCCAGGCCGATTAGCAATGGTGGTAACACCTCTGTGGTAACAGATGTAAGGAGGAAAATGAACAAGAAGTGGTTGCCCAGTTGTAACCACGGCCAGAGAAGAGCAGAGCGAGAAGGGGAGAGGAGCAGCCTTGCAGACACCAGGGCAGCACAGGAGGGGCCGGAGGGGCTCCGAGAGGAGCAGCCCTGCAGACACCAGGGCAGCGCAGGAGGGGCCGGAGGGGCTCCGAGAGGAGCAGCCCTGCAGACACCAGGGCAGCGCAGGAGGGGCCGGAGGGGCTCCGAGAGGAGCAGCCCTGCAGACACCAGGGCAGCGCAGGAGGGGCCGGAGGGGCTCCGGGCGCTGGGGCCGAGATTCCCCTCAGGCCGTGGTGCGGGCCGGGCTGCAGCAGCTGTGCCCCGGCAGCCCATGGAGGGCCGTGGGGATGCAGGGATCCACCACAGCCCCTGGAGGAGCCTGGGAGGAGGCTGTGATCCGGGGGGAGACCCGTGGGGAGAGGGGCCCTGCTCCCAAGCTGGAGCAGCCTGTCCTTGGAGGACTGCACCCCATGGAGGAGTGACCCCCACCGCAGCAGTCTGGGGAGGACTGCTCCCCATGGGATGGACTCTGCTGCAGCAGGTCCCAGGGAGCTGCTGCTCGTGAGATGAGCTCAGGTTGGAGAGGTTCACAGAGAGCTGTCTCCTGTGCCACCCCACGGTGCAGCAGGGGGACGACTCCTGTCCTTGAGCAGCAGGAGAAGCCACGGGTAATGAACTGACCACAACCCCCATTCCCCGTCCCCTTGCACTGCTGGGGTACGGGGTAGAGCTGAGAAGGGAGGAAGGTGTTTATAAGGGCTCATTTTACTTCTCATTATCCTGCTCTGATTTTGTTAGTAATAAATTAACCTTATGTCTGTAAGTTAAGCCTATTTTGCCTTGATGGTTTTTGGTGAGCGATATCTTCTGGTTCTTATCTCAGCTCATGAACGCTTTGTTAAATTTTCTCCAGCCGCAGAGGGGACTGAGTGAGCAGCTTTGGTGAGTGCCTGCCATCTGAACGGTGTCAACCCATGACAATGACGTGAGCTCATATCATGTAACCATTATCTTCCCTTCTGGTTTTAACATTTGTCTATTCTCTTTTCTTCTGGTAAGGTCTTAGAGGACCAAGGAGTACCAATTCCTAGGAGCAAGCTCAGGAAATTAATTAGAGGACAGGAAAGTCCTAGGCATTATTTATAGTTTACTTAACCTTACTCCTCTGCTTTATTGATAAGAGGCTTTATCCAAGCTTCAGATTAAAACCGGAATCTGTAGACATAAATAAATAAATAAATGGGGTTTTTTGGTTTTGTTGCTTTTTTGTTTTTTTTTTTTTTGGTGCCTAAAAGCAGCATAAGGCAGTCAAATAGTGTGTTCTGGTTTGACCTGCTACATGATCCTTAGCTTGCTTTAACAGTGATGCAACTGCAATTGCTCCTACACCGGCCCTGCTTCCCCACCTTTGAGGGAGCAGTACACTGGTTCAGCTCCTGCTCTTCCTTGCTCTTTTTGGTGAGACTTATCACCTGCTAATGGATCTCTGCCAGAAATGTCAGACCATGACTAAGCAGCTATTTGGGCTGTGGTTGTGCTCCTTTGAAGGCTAGTATCAGTCCCTTTCAAACATTCTGCCTCTAGGGTAAGCTACCAATAAAACTTAAGAACTTTCTGGTCACTTAGTAGCTACAACCAACCTCAGAAACACTCATATCCCACAGCTCAGGTCTTTTTCTCAATACTAGAACTTGTGCTGCAGCTCCCTTGATCTGTTTGTGTCTCCTGTGCCACAGGTTGGCCTCCACCAAAACAGCTTAGTGCAGTTTGACCCAGATTTTACCATCCTCCTCCAAAAGACAAGGTGCCAAGTCTTTCCTGTGTTGTCCAAGAGCTCTCTGCACCTTCCAGTCTCAAGATTTGCTGAGCCTCTCATTCTTTAGGCATTTCTGAGACAATGGCAGAGGCTTTCTTTCTGCTTATATCTCTACAATGTGTCTTCTAGAATAATTTCTGACTCCCTTACTGTCCTCCTTATAGCAGTCTGGCATGCTCTCAGCTGATGCTGCCTTCTCACACTGCCCTGCAAGGTCTTGTGTGAGGGGCTATAGGTGCTAATTACACAGCAAGGACAGCACACACATTCAACAGCACATTAAATAATCCAAACCAACAAAAACCTTCTGATAAAACAGTTGTCTAGTGTTCCAGAAAACAGGCCATTTGTCTCTTTGCTCTGGGCTGGCTGTCAGCTTATAAATGTGTACCAGGTCAGCTCAAGCTGTTGTGCTGCAGCAGCACTGTATTTATCCCAGTCACTGACCAGCAGTGTTATGTGCATCTTCTTTTGCTGGTGTGCTACTGCCCAGCAGGAGAGTCAGACTGGTTCTTCTAGAAAATGGGAATCAAAACAGACACCAGCTGGCACAGAGGGAGGAGGGAAAACCTATGGAATGCCATATTAGCCTGTGGGATGACAGCAGGAAAGGAAGGAATTTAAGTGAAATGCTGGAATGACAATGGGGAAGGTTGGCGGAAAGCAGGACACTAGCAAGATTTGGAAAAAAGGAGGAATGGGAAAGGTGTTTGGGGAAGACAGGTAGGCAAGAGAAATATAGAGGATATATTAGGACTTATTGCATAATTAGAGAATAGAGAAATGGCAAAATGGACAAAATTATAGATTAAAGAAAAACATTGGAATGCAGAAAAAGAAAAAATTAAGAAATAGAGAAAATTACTAAGGGAAAATAGAATTATTCAGTTCACTTTAGTCATGGATCAGTCTATTGTTTTTCTGCTGTCCTGTTGATGGTGTAATTTCTTCTTAGACTTAATGTCTCTTACTGCAGTAACAATGGTTAGATTTAGAAAGTATTAGCTTGGCAAGACTTTAATAAGCTGTTAACTAACTGCATCAGACAAGATTGATGAAGAACAGCTTTCTCCAGAACAATAGTTCTTTTGAAATCTAATGTTTCATGGAACTTTTTGTGATGGGAGCTTGGGAATATCTAATGTTTCACTTTTACAGTGTTGAAATATTTATATCAATTTGATTTGACTTGCTTAGTAAAGATAATATAGTCTTTTTAACATTTTAATATCAGAGTTTAAGTGAATTGAGCCAGAATGCTGAAATCTGAGATACTTTGACAATATTGAAATGAAAAGCTTTATTAATTATTTGAATTCTTCTGAGATGTTTATTTGTCTTCAGTTTTTTAGTGAACAATATGAAATTTCAGAATTCCTTGTGGAATGAAAGAACTGATTTCAAGTCATGTACAGAAATAACTTCTAATACTTTCTTAGCTAGTTGATTAAAAAATTAATAACTCAATTTCTTAAACACTGAAGTAATAGATTACAAATTAGAAAGAGCTGGCTACAATCCTCTAGCTCAGTCCTTTACATAATAGAATGTCACTTGAGCAATTCCTGTTTTAACAAAAGCCTAGTGCTTAGAATGTGATTTAATATAGCAAACCCACTGTAAATTATACCATATTGCCCCTTCTAATTACTTTCAATGTTCCAAATTTATGCCTTGTTGCCAATGCAAATCTAGTTTCCCTTAGTCTCCAGCCACTGTGTTTTTTTCTGGTTTTTTTTTCTGTTAGATTAAAAAAAAATTGTTCCTCTTTTCAGTGTTATGGACTGGGATTATGTCATTCTTTAACTTTCTCTGACACCATAAGTCAGCAGAGCACTTGATATCTTGGCAGCAAATATAGAGCTTGTACCAATCAATAGTCTGATGTCTACACTTGTGAGGTGATGGTCAGCCTTTCTGACTAATTTCTAACTCTTTGAACACTTACAGCTCAGGTTTGGCTGTTGCCTCCACATCAAGTTCAGGTATTGTCTAGATCCCTGCCTTTTGTTAATTAATCAAGTTCTTCACAGAAATTTAGTTGTTTTCAATTTTTCCTGCATGTTATGAAATTTCAGAATTCCTTGGGGAGTAAAAGACAATACCAAGTCATCTGCAGAAATAGTTTTTAATACCTATTTAGCTAATAAATCTAAAAATTAATGAAAGCCTGGTTTCTTGACCACTGGAATACTAGATGATAAGTCTGGAAGACCTGGCTACAATCCTCTGCTGAATCTTTTATATAGTGCAATATTTTCTTATATATGAGCATGTAATTTTACTTATCAAAAAATCCCAGAAAAATCCCAGAATCCCAGAATTGCTAGGGTTATAAGGCACCTCTGGAGACCATCCAGCCAAACTTCCCTGCCAGGGCAGAGTCACCTGGAGCAGGTGACACAGGAATGTGTCCTGGTAGGTTTGAATGTCTCCAGAGGGACACTCCATGACCTCCATGGGCACCCTCCCTCGGCAGTGCCCTGCCACCCCCAAGATAAGGAAGTTCTTCCTCATGTTGAGGTGGAAATGACTGTGTTTTGGTTTATGGCAACTGTATTTGCCATAAATTGTCTTGTTGCTGGGCACTATTGAAAAGGGACTGGCACCACCCTCTTGATGCCTTCTTTGAAGCATTGATGACATTCCCCCTCAGTCTCTCTTCTCCAGACTAAACAGGCCTAGCTCCTCATAAGGAGTTTCTCCTCATAAGAAAGATGTTCCAGATCCCTCATGATCTTTGTGACCTTCTCCAATATTTCCTTGTCTTCCTTTCACTGCAGAGTCCAGAACTGGACAAAGCACTCCAGGTGTGGCCTCACCTCCCTCGACCTGCTGGCCACACTCTTCCTGATGCACCCCAGGATGCCACTGGCCCTCCTGACCACAAGGACACACTGCCAGCTCATGATCAACTTGTCACCCTCCAATATTGTCAGTTCCTTCTCAGCAGAGCTGTTCTCCAGTGTGTCAGCCTCCAACCTGTTTTGGTACTTGTGGTTATTCCTCCCCAGCTGCAGGACCTTGCACTTCCCAACTCTCCAGCCTATCAAACCACATGTCCTAGAGTAACTGTCAATATCATTGCTCTTCATTCTACTACCCCAATTATATTCTCTTTGAAACCTCTCAAAATGAAATGCACCAGTCTTTTTAACATGGAGCCGTAGATGACTAAAATTAATGTTTTAGCAGAGCCAGTAGGGAACTCGAGAGACTTGTCTTTGGTTTATTGAGCGGGTAATAGTTCTTTCTAATTCTACGCTGTAACAGTCCCGAGTTATGGTTTAAGCCTTTGTTATGAAAACAGCAATTTGAAGGATGATGCCAAAATGATCAAACTTATTTTTCAAAGCTCTCTTTCTCTCTCTTGCTGCCATCTAGTTTTTAGGTTCATAAGCAGCAGAAAAACTGTTGTTCCTTGCATTAATATTTTAAAAAACATTCTTTGTCTTCTACTGAAATAGTGAACCCTGTCTGCTTGAAATAAGACATCCTTTCACCTTCTAAAAAGGTCTTACAAATTTTGAAAATTTCAGTAGTTTAATTTCTGTGTGAAATACATGTTCTTGTTATATAAGTGTTTGAGGCTGATTTTGCATATTACACTGCTATTTTTATTAATATGCAAATTGTAATTTTATCTTAAATAAATCAGTTATCTCTATTACTTAGGTAAACTCACCAACGGGGATTTATGCAGAATATTGTCTGCTGAATTTCAGTGATATGATAGGCAGTTACAGTTCTGTTAGAACATCACAAAAAGATCACAAGGGAAACAAGAAAGGAATGTGGAAATGGAGTTGAAAAAGGATAGCACAGTTTTTGTCAGGGTAAGAGAAAATTATTTTAAAATGATAGCTAGCTCTTACTCAAATACTCAGATGAGTTTTGAAGGCTTTTGTTGCTTGCAGAGGCAGCTGTTCAGGGGAATGCTGCATATCAGCTGCCAGCAACACAACAGGGTACTACAAGGAAAAGCTGTGGGATTTGCATGTAGCAGCAGGAAGAGAGATGCCACAAATGAATTACTGATCCTCATCTACCATTTTCCTGAGAAATGCTTGTCTGTTAATGTGCCCATGCTCAGGGTCCGTCATCCTACCATCAGTTGCCCTGAAGACTACTGTCTGCTAATGTTCTCCCTCTGCACTCAAAAGGCAGTTGCAAAGGCACCTGGGAAACTTAATTTTCACTCAATTTAGATAGTACTGGATGTGTCACTGTCCCTTTGCTGTCAAGGGATTCTAGACTAAGAGCAGATGCTTGACACTTCTGACTTCAAGTAACCTATGGGGGTGTATGAACGGTGGGATTGGCTCTGCTGCTGAGTGAGGGCTAGATCCAAGTAGGAAATCATTGCTGACAGTCTGTGACAATTATATCCATGTTTTCCTAACACTAGATGATACTTTAGCCATGACACATTAAGTAGTGCCGAAGAAATGGCATACCTATGCACAAGTATGCCTGTAAAGTGGCTCTGTATTATTTTTTTTTTAATGTGGTTTCCTCAAAGTTTCTGGTTGTTGCATTGCACCAGAAAACATCAAACACACTCTGTTTCTTGTGCGAAATGCAAATGAAAGAGAAGGCTAAATGGGTCTGATGCAAAATAACAAAGTGGTGAACATTAGGTAATTATGGTTAGTTTGTCTCCCTTACTGCCTAAGGAAAATTACTCAGCATGGGTCAGATCCTCAGCTGACACAGTTGGTGCAGATTCACCAAAACAGAAAGAAGGCTGTATCTATAAATATTTTGCCAGTTCAGAGTAACTCTGAGATGAAAAATAATATAGCAGAGGCTATCCTTTGCTAAGTTATTCTTCTTACTCCACATACCACCTCTGGTGAACTCCAGGCATATTTAATTATCTTACCATATGTTGCCCTCCTCAATAGACATGTTTTAATAAGTTAACTCAGGACTGTTCATGAATAATTGAAGACTGGAAGGGGGTAGAAGCAGAGATGGTTGGGTTTTTCTTTTTTCTTCAAGCTGGTCCCCCAGCAGACTCAAGACAGTCTTTACCAGCAATGATTTTTGTTTCCTTTCTAGCCCTGTTCCTACTCCTTCCCTCAACAATCCTCTCAGTTTTAAAGTCGCTACCAAAAAAAGATTGAAGCAGGTTGCAAACAGCAGGTGGAGTGTATCATGCCTCTTTTCACAAACTAAAATGTGTATTGCAGTCCATTCTCTGGACAGGAGAAGAGTTTTGGCCAAGAGCAAAAGGGCTTAGGAAGCCAGTTTATCCCTCCCTCCCATGGGTGTTTAGGACCAGTGTGATGGGCTAGGGTGAGTCTATGTCCAGTCATTAAAAGAGTCAAGGTGATCAGCTTGGACTAGACATGCTTTTTACTGAATCATAGTGTCAGCTCGACTCCATTAATAGCAATGAAAAGGAAGTAAAGTAGAACAGAAAAGTTTAGTTTAATTTAAAAAAAAAAAAAATCTTGAAGCCTTGATCTTTTGTAATCCTGGCCCAGTGTAGTTGCTGTACTGGCACGTAGACTAGAACCTTAATCTGCAGGTGGGTACAGATGAGGAGCTGACATAAAACAAGCAATGCAATTACAACTGCCTGCTCTGGCCTACCACTGCAGAACCATAGATGTTTTGACAGGCTGTGTTTTGGAAACAAATTTCTTGGTCAGCTTACTGACTTTTCAGCTCAAGTTTCACTGGTTGAAGAGGCCATGAGCAGAAAACTTCAATTTGTGATTCAATAAATTTTGTGTGGAGGTTACATCAGCTCCTGAGGGAAGTGGTCACAGCAGCAAGCTTAACAGAGTTCAAGAAGCACTTGGACTATATTCTTGGGCACATGGTGTGACTCTTGGGGATGGTGCTGTCCAGGGCTGGGAGTTGGACATGATGATCCTTATGGGCCCCTTTCAACACAGAATATTCTGTGATTTTGTCAACTCTAGACAAAGGTGCTGCTATTTCTATTTAATTGCCCTTTTTTCTTTGTTAATCTGGAAGATGTGCAATTGGCAGATATAAACGTATTGGCAGAAAATAATGTTCCTTTCCAAGGTGAAGATAACTGCTGTGTCCAAGGCATGGTATTTCTTGCTGCAGTAAAGGTGAAAGATTTTTGATATAAAAATTTCCTATTGGAGACTGGGGAGATATTCTACAGCTTTGAACTGAAAAGAAAATAAAGATGTACCTCTAACTAGAAAAAGAATACAGTTCTTTTATCAATAAGAAATCAGATTTATTTTGGAAGGAATGGCAAATGAGACTTTTCTCTCAGTTCTTTGAGGTCTGAGATATTTTATTTTCATTTTTAAATGCTTCCCCATATTGCAGTGTCAGTGGGCAGTGTGATTTTTTCTTCCCCTTTTGCTGAGTTCATATGATGCCACTCCTGTTACTAATGCCACAGTGTCGGCTCGACTCCATTAATGGCCATTGTGCATTAAACCATTTTGCCACCTGGCATCTTTCTTTCACTGCATCTATTTCTTGCAACAAAGCAGTCAGATAATTTTTCTCTGCGGCTGGCACAGCAGAAGATGTGGTAGGAGCTGGTCTGACAGAGCAATGATGGATGACCATAATCATCTCTGTCTGGATAGAAAGTGTATCACCTACCAATTTGTTCTGTTCCTGCCAGCTAGAAAAGCAAACTAACAAAATAGCCAGATAGCTCCAGCATGGCAACAAACTTCTGCCTCAGCTACTAGAGTTGTTTGACACCTATTTGGCAGGTGAATAAAGAAACCTAAGCTTCTTTATCTGGCTAAAGTAACGAGGTTGTCTGTTAAGTCTGTAGTCACTAAGCAGGCAGGAAACATAAGGAAACAAAAGGAGCTAATTCTGCAGTACTGGATGTGCCTCACCTCTCCCAGTCTCATGTCATGACCAAACCCACAGCTTTAAAACAGGAAGGACACTCTTCAAATTCTTTTCTGTTCCTCAAGCTCATCTCATATTCTCAACACATATAGTTTGCCTTTAGAAAAATGGTTATAAGGTGAAAAAGTATTTGAACCTGGAAGTAAAAATTTTTTGGAGTTGTTCCCCTAAAGTTGGCTGGGGTTGAG
Source organism: Fringilla coelebs (assembly GCF_963513975.1). Lineage (NCBI taxonomy): Eukaryota > Metazoa > Chordata > Aves > Passeriformes > Fringillidae > Fringilla > Fringilla coelebs. Next base: position 131,148,657 of record NC_140028.1, read on the forward strand.
GGCACCAAGATGATGAGGGAAGACAGGACAAACAATTTCAGTTACTGGTTCCTCATTGCCCAAGGAGGCATTTAGGAAAATTACTTCAGTCCTGCTCAACCCAAAACATACTCACTGCAGGGCTCCTCAGAAGCCAATGTGTCTACTCTGAAAAGACCAAGGCTGATAATTTCTTTCTTAGAGAGAAAAGCTTGAGATATCTCTCTTTCTCAGTCATCAAAGACCAGCCCCACATTCAAGGGGATGCAGGTTCGCTGTCAATATTGCAAACTCTCATGATTTTATCAAGAGTTTTCTTGTATTCAGCTGTTCTAAAAAGTTCTGGAGCCAAGTAATAACATGGCAGCCTTGAATTTAATTTTTCAGCAGCACAGCACTTTTTTTTCTTCTGACTGGGAAAAGAGCTTGAAATTGGACATTCAGAAGGACTGATGGAAAAACCCCTATTAGCTGTTTTAGCTATTGATGTTTTAAGAACATCTCGTAATACCTTCCAAGCCTAATGCTTCCTTTTGACAGTTCCACATAAGGTGCAGAGCATGTGTCAGGTGAACAGTGGTAAGGGCACTTTGCTCAGGGAAGAAATATTTTTGTGGAAAAAGTAAGTGCACAGGTTGGATAAAAATCAGTGTTCTTTTGGAAACATAAACATGGAAGCATTTAGTTTGGGATGACTTTTAAAAGTCAAATTTTCTCATAAGTACTGAGAAAAACTAAAGCATTAAAAAAACCCAGATAGTTCTTATACATAAAATAACTCACAGTGACTGTTTCATCCAATTAAGAAGTAGTTAGAGGTCCAGAAGTGTACTGTGATCATTACTGTGTTCAGTGACAATTCAGTTGCATAGGCCCTTGCATTTCTTTTTATATTTGGGGTGACCTATTTAAAATTAAAGTCTTCCATAACTGCTGTATAATGTACTGCAGGTCCTCCATGCTGTGACAGTCTGGACAGCTCCCAACCACTGTTCAGGTTTTACTGTCAAAGCAACAAGGTTTTCTGGTCTTTCCTAGTGCAGGTTCTTGAAGCCATTGAATACATTCTCTGTCCAGGAAAGCGGCTACAGAATAACCTATTTTCTCTGAAGCAGAGGGGTAGTTTCAAAATCTGTATTTGCTTATTCAACTGATCTCTTTTCATTTTACCCAGTAACCAGAAATTTCTGGTTTGATATGGGTTATTCAAGTTGTTAATTACCTGGGACTGTATTACAGTTTAGACTTGATGGTTTTGTTTTTATTGTCAATTTTGTGAAGCTGGAAGAAGTACTTTACTTAGAGGTACTACCCACAGCTCCTTCTGATTCTTGTTCAATACCAGGAGTAGCTATTTATTGTCCTGCTGTTTTTTATCTGGTGGAGGACAAATTATCTTGATGCACAGATTGTAACCAGGTGTGTCTGTCCAGCAGAAGATTCTTCCAGAACACAGCGCAAGGTGGAAAGGAATTGTTTTTTCATCCTTAATCTCTGAGCCTGCTTACCTGGTTGTTTTTTTGTTTTGTTTTGTTTTGTTTGTTTGTTTTTGTTTTTGTTTTGATTTTGGTTTTTGTTTGTTTGTTTTTGTTGTTTTTTTTCCACTGTGTGTCTTTCGGCCATGATCTTAAGGCCCTCTTTTTTTCTTAATTTTTTGGAGAATAATAACGACCCTGAGCCTGAACTGCAATGGAAATTAAACAAACAAACAAAAAAATCCTGCCTTCAGCCTACTTCTACATGGTTACTAGCAACCAGTGCTCAGGGCTGTGAAGCCTCTGCTTGGGCTACCAGCCCTATCTGAAGATTTCTGTGGAGGCCAGCTCACTGGGCTGTTTGAAGGGGCTGCCTTGTGGGCTGTGACTGGCTGAACCTTTTGGAAGGACTGCAGCAAGAAAAAGTACACTAACTAGTCCTGAGTAACTTATAAGTTTTAAAATCAGACAATAAAATAGCTTGATGCCTGCCCAAACCCATGTGGGAGTGCCTTTCTATCCCAACTGCATGCAGATTTTTTTTTTTTTTTGCTTTTGTAAATAGGCAGTGCAGTTCCCTACTATTTTCAAAACCAACTTACCAAGCATTGGGTACTCCAAATATTTCACACTTCATAACCACCCAGTCAGCTCACCACGTGGGAGGGAAGCTGGTGGCCTTCTTATCTGAGTAGAACTGCTGAAGTAAAATGTAGATGTCTGCCCTAAGTTACACAGGCTTCCTCTACAGTCACCACTGTGAAGGAGACACACCATTCCAGGTTAAGCCCGGGTGAGACAGATGAATGGCACTCTGATATGTCCCCGTCTTTCACTGATAACTTTGTGAGGAGCAGAGATAACTATTCTGACTGCCCAGCTTAGACTAGGCAATTAGCTTCTAGGCAGCTATAATGCTGAACAATTAATCCTGCATGATATTTAGAGTCTGTCATTTTGCAGCTTTGTGGCACAGGAGACATGAGAAAGAGCGCAAATATATTTAAAATGGAGTTTACTTTCCTTACATTTGTGTTCTTCTTACACTATTAAAGAAAAATGTAAAAGAGTTGCTATTTGGCTTTTTTTTTAATGTAAGGAATAATTTTAATTCTGATCATAGTCAAAGAACAGAAAAGACTGCAATGGGTTCTTTTTGCTGATTACATGTTTTTCTCTTTACCAGCTCACACCTCTAGTAGAGTCAAATCAGCTGCACACTGTGTCTTCATAAACTAGATATTCACTTTGATGTTAGAAAAATAACCAAGTAAATTAGAACTGAAGTGTTATTTGGGGACACCTGTCATGATATAATACATATTCTTCCTTGTTTGCAGTAAGTAAAAACAGCAATGGAATTGCTTGAAGTTGTTCTCCATGCAATTTGCAGCTGACACAAATATTACTTCCATCATGTATAGATTGTTACCAAAATAATGTTAAAGAACAATAGTTTGCAGTATTTGCCTCATAGTCAAGGCTTCTGTTATGTCACTGACTTTGTGTGCCACTCAACATGCCACATATGTGAGGAAACTGGAAAAAAATCATGTCTAGTTTTGCAAAAAAATGCTTTCACGAAAGAATAGCTTTTACTCTGAAAAAAAACACCCACACTGGACATTAGCTTGATGCTTTAGCTTCATCAGAAAGAACAGCCATTGTCCTAGGGACTGGTGTATAGGGAAATAAGCCTGCCCTCAGGTCTGTGCTGCTGCACAGAAGCAGCTTCAAGGTTGCCAGCCAAATTGTTCAGCAAGTCTGTCAGCGAGTCAGATCCTGCTGCTAAAGAGATATCTTTCAAAGCTCAGCATCTGAGTCCTTTACTGCAATCCAAGAAAACTGGGAGTCGTGTTTTTGTTTGACTGTAGCTGGCACAGAGCAGTCAGAGCTAACCCTTAGCACTATCACCTTTCGGTTAATTTGTTTCCTTTCAGTTGCTTTTTTAATAGATCTGGGACACTTATTTGGCTGTTTTACTTTATCCCCCTTCCCCAGTATTGCTTTCTATTTTATTCTAAATGTTTTTGGTTGGAAGAGGCAGGTTCAGCTTTACAATGGGTTAGATGCAGAAGCTCCCTTTTCTCCCATGTGTGTATATATCGGAGAGCCACTGAGCAGAAACTCATGCTTTGCATCTGAAGGCTCAGGACAGAATAGTCATATCATTATATGTACTGGTTGTAGCTTTTCATCTGAAAGGGAAAATAAATACAACTCAGGCTGTGTTAAAGAGATAGTAGATTTGGTTTTTCCAGTTGAATTCCAGTCAGAAATAGGGTTATATTCTGGTTTACTGATCTGAATCCTCTTAATTGAGTAACATATTTTAGGTGATCCACACCCTGAAAAATGTAAAGTTTATCTCCATATTCCAAGATTATTGCTTCCTAGATGTCTTCCCAGAAATGAGCTCAGCTGGCTCTCCCAGGGGCTGGGGGCTTTGCCACTCACTTCAGCTCTTGGTACCTTCACTGGTGACACCTCTCTTTAGCAGCACCACAGCACAACCTGCAAGGCCAGCAGGTGACTGCTGCTGTCTTGACAACACTACCACCACATCATGTTGTAGCCAGGGACAGGATGCAATAAACCCTAGAAATTTGCAATCCTGTGCAGATTCTTTCATGCAAGTAAGGTTATGAAACAAAAAAAAAGTTAAATGACAGTATTTGTGAGACCAAGGTACTATACATTTGTATTTAGAATCTTTTAAATGGTCTGAATTGTTTATAAGAAAATAGCAAATTTGAAAAATGCCTTTGTTAGAATTTCTTTTTACCCAGGAAATAATTCCAAACTCTGATTTGGAATCTTCTAGACTAATCTTCCAGAGAAAAGTAATTTTTTCTCTGAAATTTTGAGGAATTGCATACACGTATGTATGCATGTACGTTTTTGCATTTCCTTGATAACCTCTGTTGTGCTCTTCAATCATTCATAGGCACAGATTTATTAACTCGGCTAAGGATGAATTAATCATTCAAAAACTGGGCTAGAACATACTCTTCCTTAAAGGTCTGATTTCAGCTAAGTGACTGCAGGACCCCTGCATTTAATTAACCCAGTGTCTATCCCTGTGTTCAGGTGGTGGCACTGGAGCTCACCAAGCAATTTACTTTAGTAGGGGCAGGTTCTTTTGCCAATTATTTTTCAATAGAACAGGACAAGTCTGGCAATGCACTTTTTCCTCCCCAGTTTTAAAAATTCCCATTCTAGGAGAATCTGTGGAGTTCCCAGAAGGCTATCTATGCTCATGTAAGACAAAAACCTGCCACTTTGTAAGTGCAAGAAACATTTCATGACTGCTTTATATTAATTTCATATATTTCTCTGTTTGTCCCTATTTTGCCTTTTCTTTTCTTTATTTTTCATTTCCTTTATATGTGCAGATGAACAAAATATCAATGCCTCTCTTCCAAGACCCTGAGGTCTTTTTCTGACAAGGAGTTCTGCTTATTGCTTATTACACCTGCAGAACTGGCTTCTTCATTTTGAGTAAGCACCTGGCTTATTCTTATCACCCTTTTTGAACTAAAGCTAATGAAATTTAGTAGAGCCTAGCTGTAGATCTGAATGCTCAGCCTTCACACCTGTAGATGCACTTCTTCTTCTATATGCTCAGATAATTTTTTTCCTCAGACTGTGGAAAGTAAAGGACAGTAAGGAGTTGGGATATCCCAGGGCAGGGACAACTTCCTGCAGCAGGAATCAAAACTGAAGGCCATAGAATTTAGATTAGAAGTCAGGGGAGGAAATTTCTTTCTCTTAACAATGGGGATAAATTTATTTCAAATAAATTTCTGGTAGTTTTTTAGCACTGTCAATTTCTGGGACAGTTTCATTATGTTAGAGAAGAATCCATTTTGTTTTCTACTTACAGAGTTACAGATGATTACTATAGTAGTAAAACACCCATCCTTACCTAATAACATATATATCTGATCCTTCTTGAATGGACAGAGCCCAGCTCTTAAAGACTGAATTGTTGAAGATATAGCAGTAGTTTGCACGGCTTCTTCTATGTTTTACCATTTAAAGTGTATCACCAAAAGGATAAACAATGTCTGAACAAATAGTATTTTCTTAAACTATTCTAGCTACTGACTCTCTTGATTAAGAGAAGGATTGCTCTTTGGCTTTTCACATTATTATGCTCTTGATGTGACTAGTAGTGGGCGGATGTTTTGAACAGAACCCATTTGATATGAGCATGTAGGTGATATACTATTTTCTCATTTCCAAATAATCTCCTCATTAGAGAAAGTGCGAGTGGTAAATGAGGAGTTTCTCCTCCAGGTGTCCACTGTGTATATACAGCATGTTTCCCAGGCAATGCTCACTGGCATTTGTAAATGATCTGTTCTCCATCTGAGAGCTTTAAAGTGCTGGATGCAGCTGCTCATGCTTTGCCCCATTTGTAAATAGTTTTAAATATGCATGATCATATCTGGTAGACTGCTTTACTTGCAGGATTTATGAGTTTTTTGACTTCTTTGTTATGAAGTAATTCACTGCAGTGTCTCCTGCACCCTCCTTTTGAATTAAACAGAGAATCTGCACATTCTGAAATCCAGGATTTTTGAAGGAACTGTCAGAAAATCATGGAATGTCAGTAATGCTCATGTTTAGACTGCTAATCACTTACCCCCCAGGAGTGCTTTTCCCTCCCCTCCTTATTCAATATGCCATATGTCAGCAATTAACAGTGAGTCAAATTACAGCTCAACACAGTTTTGCTCATGCAGTTAGTGGAGTAGGCAAGAATCAAACTTAATCCAACAACTATTCATAAATGTAATGCAAAGGGCAAATGGAAATTGGCTGGAAAATTATGGATGGTGAAATGTCAGTGTTATAAATTATTTTAGCTTCAGAGTTCTGAGAGGCAAGAAGGAGCTTAGTAAATAATATAATTTTCTAAAATTCTTTGGCTTTTGACAAAAAAAAAAGTATTTTAGAGTCAAACCCCACTGACTGTAATTGGGACCCCCCTAGTGCTGATGGCATTGGTGTGAATGACCAGGACGACGTGGTCCATTCTGCCCTGCACAGTGCCATGCTCAAGGCAGGGTGCACTGAGTGTGGTGTAGGGAAGAGAGGACTTGGAGGGCATAAATGGGTGATATTTGCTTGTTTCTCTGGTAAAGGTCAGGTGCAGAGTGCTGTAGCTGCATGAGAGACCCCACCAGAACTCTGCTGGACTCCATCCAAGGAGCAGATCTCACCTCACTCCAGTTCAGGATTTCCTGGTGATTTCTCAGAGTTGTCTGCAGATTTTTCAAATGTGAGGGAGTAGGCCTGTGTGCCTTAAATAATTTCTCATGGACTGTTCAAAGCTAAGACATGAAATGCCGTGGTAGAAATAGTGCTGTAGGGATTAGAAAGGTAGTGATAGCAATACTCATTAGTGATAGGTATAGGAGTTACTGGCAGAAGTTTAGTATTTTATGATTTCTAAGTTTAACATAGATTTCAGAATTAAAATTTAAGGCATAATTAATATTCTCCCTTTCCTGTTTCTCAAAGCCTTATTTTTACATAATCAATATTTATTACCAAAAATTGTGAAAGCAAAATGTGACTCATCATTCTTACAGACAATTTTTTTTTCAGACTAAGATTTTACACTATTGTTTGAGATGTTGTATAATTTATATTTGTAAGAGGAAATCTGATAAGCCAAGAAACACTGTAAATGCATTTCAAAGTTATCTATGCCTGGCCCATCTACAATCTTTTGCAGGAGATTATATTTCAACCTCTCTGGTTATTTTGCCTTCAGGAACCAGAACCTATATAATATTTTCTATTATTAACTTATTTCCAGTTCATCAGCTTGATTTGTTAGATGGCAATCTAAGAACCATCATATGGATAGCACAATGTTCATCAAGTGTTATCTCAATTTTTTTTCAATTTCACTATAAACCACTATAATCTTAAGTGAGAGATTTCAAACATTTCATCCATTGTATTCTGAATTATATCTAACCTTGTATTTCTATCTCCCAGATTTTCAGTAAGTGTATTTCCTATACCTGACTACATTAGAAAAAAAAAGGAAATTAAGATACCAGACTGAGGGAAAATAGTATGAACCTGTGCATGCTTTAAGAAGCTCCCAATATGATAATTTTTCAAGTGTGATGAGTTGCAATATTCTGAATGCAGTGGCATTTGCAGGACTGTTCTCTGACAGAACTGGATCTCCCACAGAGGAATGCCACTCATGGATGTGATTGCAGACAAGTCTCTGTGACTTATTTTGCTATTACCTATATTAAGAAAGAACTTCTAGGAGGTTAGGGTCTGCATATCTTCATGTTCTGACAGGATTATTGTATGATTTCTGATAAATTATTTCCCACCCTGTGTCTCAAAGTGCTGGTTCCCTGACTGTCCTCTCACTGGTCATTGTCATGGAGATTTTTTTCTCTCATGGTGATGAGCATTTGCATGAATGAGGCTATAATGTCATTTATCTATCTTTTTTCAATACTATTGGAAACATTATGATTGTATTATGTACAGGAATAAAGGGGGAACAAAGCTCAGCTGTTTTGTGGTAAAATTTGTTGGAAATAGTCAGAATTTATTATTTTCTCCAGAAGATATTATGATCTACTATCTGACTGCAAGACGTTCTATGCCTGGGTCCTGCTAGGTTTTCAAGGAAAGGAAAACATTTTGATTCCTTGTCAGCACTAGATGGTTGATGATGAGAGACAGCTCATGTGAACACACAAGTTAGGTCTGAAGCAAAGAAATAGACCTGTAATAGACCCTTCCCCCCTGACTTCACCCTGCAGGACTAGGTGGTGAAAAGATAAATCCTGAGAAAAGCACACTGAGAAGAGGGCAAGAGGAGCTTAAAGTACAAAAGAACACGTGCAGTTGGAGAAAACTGTGACGGGATCAAATATTTTGGAGAAGTTTGTAATCTTTGCCACCCACCCACCTACCTACCTACCTACAGAAAGAAAACACTAAGCCAGAAGCTTTTTTTAGCATAACCTAACATTTTTCAACATAACGTTTTCCTAGCAGAAGTTACCAGATCCTTTCAGGAAAGAAGAAAAAGATTTGTAGCAAATAATCTGGATCAGAGATGGCATGTCCATTGCCAGAACATCACATTAAGGGACAGAGAGGCACAGACCAATGCTGCAACAGTTTAGAATTAATAGGAGTGAAAAAAGCAGAGGAAGGAAAAGTATTAGATATGATCACAGAAATCACAGAACTCAGCCTGCAACTTGGGAGGGAAAAAATAACTCGCAGATAAATTAGCAGTGAAAGAGGAAATAACATGATTTGAGAACACAAAACATCCAGAAATAGATTAATAAAGCAGAAGCTGGTAAATAATTAACAGTATGAGATGCACATTTAGATCAAAAAGGATAAACATCCAGGAAGAAGAATAATTTGTATTTTTATTTCAGAAGGAGAATGAAACCATATTGTGTGGACTTTATCCTTCCTTTTTCCTTGCCTTTTCTCTTCTATACTACTATTTCTCCACAGTCTCTTCCAATCCCATTTTCTGGCCAACTTTATCTTGTGATTCAATAAAAATGCAGTCCCTTCATCTGTCTTGGACCAGACAGCTGAAAAGCAGCTTTGAAGAAGAGGTCCGGTGCCATTGGACACCAAATTGAACATGAGCAAGGAATGTGCTTTAGCAGCAAAAAAAGCCAGCAGCCTCCGGGACTGCATCAGGAAAAGCATCGCCAGAAATAAAGGAAGGTGATTGTTCCACACTAGAGAAAGATACCTGGAGTCCTAACTCCAGTTCTGAGCTCATCACTGCCAGGAAGACATGGACACCCTGGAACAAGATCAGGAAAGGGGCACAAATATTTTCAAGGGACTGCAGCACCTGATGTGCAAAGAGCAGGTGAGACAGAAGGGAGGGTTCAGCAGGAAGGGGAACACCATCTGCGTAGATAGAGGAGAGTACAGAAGACAGAGAGATCCTCTTCTCAGTGGTGTCCAGTGACAGGACAAGAGGCAGTGGTCACAAATGGAAACAAGAATGGTTAAAACATAAGACAAAACTTATTTTGCTGAGGGTGATCAAGCACTGGCCCATATTGTCCAGAAAGGCAGTAGGGTCTTCATCTTTGGAGATATTCAAAATCTGCATGAAGCACTGGGAAACCGGCTCTAGATGAACCTACTTGAGCAAAGAGTTGCTGTGACTCTAAGATTCTCTGTTTTATTTTCTTTTAAGAAAATATATAAAACTTTCTTCCAATAAATTTTTTATTTTCTAGATAAGCATGTGTTTAAATTGTATTGGAGGATGCTGTATCACGTGCCTGGAGAATAGGCCCTTCTGTTTTGTAAAAACAGATATCAGCTTCAACTGCAGAGGAAGTATATTAGTGACATAATTTTTTTTTTCCATGAGATGATTTTAAGGACTGGATTTTCTTCATGTAAAGAGAGAAAAATCTATCGATAGAGAAGCTTAAAATTTTTATACAAGGAATAAGCTTTGATAAGTTCATTACAGAGATACCATCATTAGAAAGTAGAGGAAAGAAAACCCTTATAAAGTTGGCTTTAATGAATGTCACCGCACTTAACATTTTGGTAAAGAAACAATGAACTTCGCACAAAAAATGTGAAAATCTGTATATAGTTAGTTTGTTCAGTGGAAATATCTAGGACTTTTCTGTGTGCTTTTTGAGTAAATTGTTTGGGGTTTGTGTTGTTGTTGTTGTTTTGTCTCATGGAGAGTTTGCAGATTTCTTTTGAACTAAAATCTGTTCCTTCGATCTCACTATTAAAAGGACCAGTGATACATAATATATGACTAGGATGCTTCAAGTGAGTGTATGAAGAGGCTTAATAAATAAGATACTGTTTTATTGAGGAACTGTCTCTATTTTTCACATTTAAAGTTCTCCAGGTACCTGTGTAAGCTCAGAACTAACTCAGTGTTGTCATGACTAGTGATTAATATGAGTCTTTGGAATGGGAAGATCAATAAAATGCACACTTTTAGAGCGCATTATCAGATCAGAGCACTCAAATAATAATAAGGTGACCTTTACATATTTAAAAAATGCATTTAGGCAATCAGCAGTTAAAGATCTGCTTGAGCTTGAGATAGCATTTAGAACACTGTTTTCAAAAGCTACTAATGACCTTAACTCCTATAAATTGGTTTTATGTATTTTGAACCATTTATACTATGACTCTGAGAGATTCTGTGAAAAGTCAGTGGTAACGTGCTTCCAATTTAAATAGATTCATATGAAAAATGTAGTTCTTATTTTAAATTTGCCACCTGATGATTTTGAAAGGGCTGATTTCCATTTCTTCCACATACTCTGAGGAACAGTAAATGACCTTCTCCCTAGAATTCCTAATTCTATTAAGCTACATCATATCCTCTTAACTGGCTTCTTTAAACCATGAAGTCCTCGTATTTACACTTTCATATAATGTAGAATGTATTCCACAAATCTAATAGTCTTTGTTGCCTTTCTCTGTCCTTTTTCAACTCAACTATTAAGTTTTTAGAAGAGGTTTGCCAAGAACTTCATGCAACATTTAAGACATGGGTACACTGCAGTAACACAATGATGCTTTTAGTCTAATCCTCTATGTATTTCTTTATCATCCCTACTTTTCTATTTAGCAGTCACTGAGCATGAAGTAAATGGGTGTAAATTTCAGAAAACAATAATTTTAAGATTTCTTTCCTGCTTAGTAATAGCTAATTTAGAAGCCAACCTTGGGCAAACTGGGTTATTTTACACTGGAAAGACCAATTACTAAATCTGTTGATAAACTCTTTATAGTCTCTGTTTGATGATTAATTCATACAATCCAGGTTTTAGACTAGACTTGTGTTTTAAATTCTCTCAATTTAAACTTTTTTTCTTCTATTAAAATAACCTATGAAAGGACCTTCCCAGTTTGGATATCTAGTTTCTTTAAACTTTCCTGTATGATTCAGAATGTAACGCATGAACCTTTCCTCCTTGCCAGAGAAAAGTCCAACTCAGATTCACTGTTCCTAAGAGGAAGTGCTCCTACTATACCCTCTTAAATTTGTCTCATTTTGCTTGAAATTACTAGAGGATTTTGGGTCCAAAGACAGTGCCTTAGGAAGAGCCAAAATTACTGTGAGTCATGATTATAGCACACAGAGAAAAACATAGATCCTTCCTGTCAGCACCAAGGTCAAAATATTATGAACCTTTTCTTGTGAAAGACGTATTTGGCTTCTCTTTTGTTATGAGAATTTATGCTCCAGTCACATAGGAGACTTTGCATACTAGAGACAGCTACAGTAGCTGATGACATTACTCCAGGTCCACTGTTTTATTCCCAATGGTATGGACAGTGGATTGTCTGCTGAGATTCCAGACTGACATGTAGTGAGGTGTTCTTTCTCTAGGTGCAGTCACCCAGTAAGGAGCAACAAAAGGATTTTCCAGTTACAGCATTTTGAGATGTTTCCATTTGCAGAATTAAGTTAGATGAATGCAGCAGCCAGTTAATTGAGTTACTCTAGTTTGTTATTGAGATAATAAACTGAGTTTTATTCAAAAGCTTATTTTTTCAACATAAGAATTATATATATATATATATAATGTGTCTATTATTTCAATGCATCATGAAGGCATCCCGACAGTAGGAGGAAACACTTCTCACTGTTCATCCTGTAGTGCCAAGTAGCTTGTCAAAAATATTTCTTAATAAAGATTGCTATAAAGTTCTAATGTCCCTATAAGAAAAGGTCATGAAATATTGGAATGCAGGTAAGAGTTGAAGTACTGATCAGACCATCTAGGTTGGCATTCTGTCTCCAATAATAAGCAACACCAGATACTTCAGAGCAGATAAATGGATATTTTGGAAATGCAAAGAGAAGTTTTAGCTGAGTAGATTACTCCCTAACCTTATGCACTTTTTATTGGCTTTATCTCATAGTGGGATATATATATATACATCCATTTGTCTGGGGATTTTTTGGTCAGTGCAACTGGATTTTCTTTCAACCTGTGGAAACTTTCCAGTCTTTGGGAATCTTGATAACATCATGGCAAGAAGTCAAATATGTTGATTGTTTGCTTAGGACAGTTGAGTTCTGTGGAGAGAAGGAAAAGCATTCTGACTAATAGCATTTCCAGTTCCATTAGGGCTATCCCTGTGAGCTTTAGATAGCATGGAATGTATTTTTTAAAAACTCCAGAGAAAACTGGCTTTGAAATTAGGATTTTGGTGCATATAGGCTATTTTTTTTCAGGCAAGTCAATGATTCTGGGTATTTTCAGTGTTCTCCAGTATAGAAAAGTGGCTTATTGTTTTGTCTGTTTCTGTTATAACTCTGCAGTTCAACTTTTTCACTCAATTAGGATAAATAGAAGTATTTTTCATTGAAATTTTGCCTGACAGTTTCTGCTAGTGTTAAATGTTTTGAAGAAATCTTTATATGAGGGATTTCTTGGAATTCTGTTATCATGTTCCTCAAGTAATGGGTATCATCCAATTCAATTTAACCCTCCCTGGAGTCTGAAAAATCATCAACTTTATATTGGCTTCAAGTAACTTAAATTACAGAAACTGTCTTTACTCTCTTCTGTAGAAAAATACTAAGAGGAATTTCTGGCAGGTGCATGTGTTTCAACTGATGATCATCCTAATATTAATCCTGCTTTATCTGTTTTATATGGGCATGTGGCTTGAAATGCCCACTGCAAAGAGAGAGAACATTCAGGAAAGAAATTCATGAGGTTCTGCTTTGCAAATTGTTGACAGAATTGTTTGAAGGTCAATTTCAGTTCTGGCTATGCAACCTCATCTGGTTTTCCAATGTACAGACAGAATACCTTAATAAAGTGGTAATTCCAAAAGGTTTTCCAGGGTAGAAATCCAAGAGCTTTTCCTGTCATGGCTAATTTAAAAACTGGTATTTTCTGTCCTACTGTCTGCTACTGCAATTAAATAAGTACAAACTTTGTTATTTAGTTTCATTCCATATTTCATCCTTCATATGAACTCTGATTAATTTTCAATATATTTCATTTTATAGAGTTCAAAGAAGAGAAAATAGTGAAAAGCATTTGCAACATATGCCATGGTACAGTACAGTTGAGCAGAGATAGGAGCCTGGGCTCCTTGGAAAAATATACCCTGGGGATGATCTCTTCCTTTTGTAAAGGAAGCTGTGTTGGTGACACCCAGAGAGAACTGTAACAGGAAGAGTAACATTTTGGAAATTGGTTTATGTCAGATTTTAAAAAGTCTGTAGGGCTTCTGGGCATGGTACTATGAGTATTTTGGCAAATGAAGGACTCAGCAGGTGTAAATCAGCATACAGCTCACTCCAGCTGAAAATGCAGTACAGCTACCCTAGCACTATACAGGGGAACTGATTTTCCTTCAAGTGATGGTTGTGTTTTCAGGCACAAAAACCATACTTGGATAATCCAAAACTCTGAAAGTATCATTCCTTGAGAGTAAGTCCTCAGATAACACACCCTCTCAGACAACGATATTAGTGGAAGAGGCAGAAGGAGGATGTTTTTACTTGAACAGAGTTCCAGTTTATGGTGAAATCAAAGCAGCCCTGCTGGATGAAAGTCAGCTTGCTGTTGTATTTACTCTTATATTGCCAGAACGTTTCTGCTGAATCACAGAGGCTTCTACTCATACCCCAGGAGTCACTCATGCAGTAATTCAGAAAAAATGCCTTTTCACAAGAAAGGGAATGTTTGGAAATTCTATACTGTCATAAAGCAGAGGCAGAATTTCCCCAGTGACTTCAAGTGCACACTTATTACTCTATGTACAGTTTAAATCATTATATTGTTACTTTTTTTTTTCCTGAAGGCTGCTGACTATTTGATTTTTTTACTCATTTATCATTCTACCACTTCCTTGGTGGAAAAAGTCTACCAATTCCTTCAAAACCATTTAAATCCATGATTTTACAACATTCTCTGCTTTATAGGACCTCTCTTTTTCTACTGCTTCCTAATAAAATCCTGCTAGAATCAGTCTGATGAAAAACTTCTTGGTATAATTTTCCAATAAATAGTTTCTGGTTCATCAAATTGAAACAAAAGTACAAGACTTTGTGAAACAGTAATATCAAATTCTAGCTTACACAACAAATTTAATCATCTCCAAAGCTGTATCTGTGAGGCCTAAGTGGATGGATTTAATCAGTTACTTTGGTTGTATTTTTTTTAGATCTACTCAGCTTCTTACAAGCAATGCCCTGACAAATTTAGCAGTGTTTGGATGGAAGAAAACTCAGCTGAGGGATCCAGAAAGACTCTGTCTGGAACAGCTTAGAGAGAGAAATTTGTGAAGAGTTGTTGGGACAAAGCCTCCTCCCAAAAACAAGCTTGGAACCTGCAGTCTCCTCTGTGCTGTCACTTCTTTCCCTTGCCTCTCGCATCACCCCTTAACCAAAGCACAGGGATGTAGTGCTGAGGTGTGATAATGTCATAACCACACCTTGATGAGCACTCATCAATGAGCACTTGTGAAATTTGCTCTCTGTAAGTGAACAAACAATGCTTGCCCATTAATCCTGTGTACATGCCAGCTGTGACCCTCTGGCCCTCCAAGTACCACACCAGTATGTTCTCCACATAATCATTCCAGAAGGCGGTCGGAGACTCTTGCAGTGCCTCCCACCAATTCTTGTCCACTCTAACTTTATCATGACTCCTTTCCTATTCTTCATGTGGTTCAGGTTCAATGTGGGTGATTTCTGGAAGAGAACAACTGTAAAAAGTATTCCTGAGGAAGATGCAGCAAAACTTTGTACTGCTTTCATAAAACCTGCAGTTACATAAGGACTGGTCGTGCTAAGAGCCCATCAGAAGTGGAGACTGAGACTTTACCTGTCAACTTCAGCAAGAGCTTTATAAATTCATCTCACATCTCCAACCTGGGCAAGGCTACTGGGAGCCTTTACTGGTATCATTGCACAGGTCCTTTCAGTCATGACTGAGAAGGATGGGGAGACCCTGAAAACAGCAAATGTTATTATCATCTTAAAAATAGGTCAAAAAGAAAATCCTGTGACCAATCCAAATTTATCATCCTCCTTTTGATTCTTAGAAACATCATGGAGTGTGTCCTCTTGGAGCACACTCTTAAGTGCACAAAGGCAGTTTTATTTGGAGGCAGTCATCACAGATGTGCCAGGTAGCACATCTGTAGTAGACTGCCCAAGTAGCCCTTCTATGACAAAGTGGTTGGGGACGAGAGGGAAACAGTGAATGTTGTTTAGAATGAGCTTAATGGCAGACTTAAAAGAGACTATTCTCACAAAAGAGTCTCTCATGGTATTTTTTTATTGAAACTATGGCTTTACAGTCTGAACTGATGGAAAACCCGGCTTGGTAAAAACCTGTGTGAGTGAAGCAGAATCTGTAGAAGTGAAGTACTACAGGGGTATATCCTGGGACCTGTCCTGCTCAGCATCTTTATCAATAACCTGGAGGAAGAGGGAAGATGAGCACTTGGAGGGATGGCCTGGTGGATCCCTCATGAACTTCAGCATGGGCAAATGGAAAACCCAGCGCTGGGATTAAGCCTCCCACTCCCATGACTGCTACATGCTGTGTATTGACTGTGCAGACACAGTCTTGGAGAATGTGGCAGGGAGGAGCTTCACCAGTCCCCGTGACCCTATCGGTATCAGGGATCAACAGCATCCTGGGCTATGTGAACAGCAGCGCAGGTGTTACATCCAAGGAAGTGATCATCCCTTCTGTTCAGCATTCTTTAGAGCACATCTTAATTGCTTAGGTCAGTGTGGGGCCCTTCTATATCAGGAAGGCACAAAGAAACCTGGGAGTCCAACAAAGGGCACCCAAGATGGCTGGGGATTGGAACATTTGGCTTGTGAGGAGAGGCTGCGAGTTCAAGGTTTGCTCAGCCTGGGGAAAGGATGCGTTATGACAAACCAAATAGCTGTTATCTAAAACTTCCAGAGAGGTTATTCTGAAGATAAACAGATGTTCTTCACAGTGTGGCATGGTAGGAGAATGACAGACAGTGGGGTTTAAGTCATAATTTTATTTATATGCAAAAGGAAAGAACATAGTATACATATAAAAGTAAGAACTTATCATTTTAATGGATTAGACCGTGTGCTCTTCAACATCTTCATAAATGACTTGGACGCAGGACTGGAAGGCATACTAAGCAAATTTTGAAAAGATATTACTGTGGAGAGCTGTTGACTCCCTGAAGGCAGGAGCTCCTGCAGAGAAACCTGGATTTTGAGCAGGAGGTTGGACTAGAAGTTTCTTTCCAGCCCCTTCCAGCCTGAGCCATCCCGTGATACTGCCTCACCCACAGGTGGGCAGCTCACAGGTTCCTTTAAGTACCAACATGATAGCCACAGGCATTGCCTACATGGGGCTGCCACTGGCCTGTGACTGTGATGTGGAGCCCAGCTGTGTGGTTTGTAGCTGTGACAAAGAGTCTGAGAGGATAACTCCATCACCAGGGCAGGAGGAACCACGGCAGCTTTGCCCAGCGCTTGGGAAGCAAAGCCTGTCAGCAGCAACTATGGTCACGTGCCTTTGGTTGCTTCTTGTGTGCTTGCTTTGCACAACATTTCTCTTTACTTATTTGACAACCTTTCACCTGCATTGTCTGCATTATTTGACAGACTATAATAAAGGGGATGTTTTATTGACCTGTAGAGAGCACTCAAGGCCTGAAATGGAGGGCAGAATGCTATTAGACTTAATTCATGTTTACTGTAACAACAACTGTTTCAGCTGTTTTTTTAACGATATTTCTCTGAGCCATCACTGCCAGGGCACTCCTAAGAAAATGTCTTTAAAATACTTTTATTCTGAGTGGACATTGAAGGTTTAATACCATTCCTTGTCAGCTTTCTGTCAGTGCTCTGTAACAGTAAAAAACTTATCCTGGAAAACATGGGTGGCCTCTTTGAAGATAATGCCTCACTATAGACTCTGCATATTTTGACTTCATCCCAGGAGGAAGACTGGTTTCTAACGTATTTCAGTCAGGGGGTGCATAGAAACAGGCTATTCTATCACTTTGGTCAGATGGAGGAAAAGAAGAAAAAACACCCCAAACCCCAGAAAGTTTTACTTGTTTTGCCTGAATAGTTAATGTTAATGCAAAAGGTGACAATCTGGCATTTGGAGGTAGCTAGAAAGGTAAGCCAGCTATAAGGCTTGGAGACAAAATGTAGGACATTGCTTGCAGTCAAAAAAAAAAAAAAAAAAACCACTTTGTAAAGGGAGTAAAGGATAAAGTGTTTTAGAGTAGCCAAAAGTGGACATTTAAATAACCAAAGTGCTTGGGCCCCAGGCAGTCTTGCCAAGGTAGATGCAGATGGCCTCATTCATAGCCTTCCTTCCCTGCTATCTCTAGCCATGGGCTAAGCAGGGCACGTGGCAGTGTCCAGCCTGGCTGGAGCACTTGGACTGGCAGGATAAACTTCCCCTTTTTATTCACTGGCAAGTGCACAGCAACCCACGATGAGCCTGACTCTATCTGACATCAACCTTTTTGAGGAGAAGCTAATAAAACACAGGTGTCTGATGGTGATAATGGACCCTAGTGTGCCCCCACGGACAGGGGTTCGTGTGATTGCATGGGATTCTAGGGCAAACAGCTCCTTGGGCCATGGCAGCAACCATGCCATCAGAAGTAATTGTGCAGCATAGTGGTGTCAGAGTAGGAATGATTAAGTCATGATGCATGTAAATAAGTGCCAGAAGTGCCAGGTTTCCCTGCATGGAGAGTACCTGCCAGGCCCCTGCAGTTTTAGGTACTGTAGTACTAAGATAAACTTTAGGTACTAAAGTACTAAGTTTTAAAACTTTAGGTACTAAAGTGCTAAGTTTTAGATACTAAAACTTTGGTCAAAACCATGGAAGATATGAAAGAAGATACCCAGCTCAGAAAGGGGAAACCAGATTAAATACATTATCCAGGAAACCTGATAAGCCAGAGGCAAAACTAGAAATGTTTTGGATGTTTGGCTTTGCAAGTGAAAACACCAATATTATTTAAAAAGAAGGAAAGGTATTTCCCTTGAAAATAATTTTGTTGAAACACTTTTCAGTCAACCCATCATACCTGTGAGACCTCAATTTGCTATTATGCTCTTTTTTTACAGAGAATGGTGGGAAACAAGCTTCCCTTCTGCTAGAATTTTCAAGCACTTGAGATACAGTCTAATTTCAAACCAGAGTAATTGAGGTTCTTAAGAAAAGGGAATAACACAGTTCAGGAACATACAGCATCTCCTCTTTCTATCTCTTCAGTCTGTTTGGGTTGCTCCTAGTCAGAGGCTGCCCCTAGGAGGCACAAGGAAATTTCCAGTGAAAGTCCAGACTGCAAGGCTGCTGGAACGAGATGTAGGAAGTCCTATCTTTTCCTTCTCTGGACAGGGAAAAACCTGTGTTTAGAAGTGCCGGGGAGTTCTGATGCCAGGTGGGCTGCTGTGGCGCTCGGAACCCCTTGGTTCTGAGGTAAGAGAAGAGCACCTGTCAGGCCTGAACTTCCCAGCCTGTTTCTGGGGTGGGCATGGTACCTGCCAGCCTCAGAGGCCACCCAGCAAGCAGGAGAAGTGGTAGGAAGCCCATTAGCAAGGCAGGAGATGATAACACACACTGCCAAGATGAGCACTTACATCTTCACATGCTGCTGACCAGTGCCCATGGGATGATTGGTCAAGCTTGAAATGCTATTTCTGAACAGAGAAATTTTGTCAGAATGATTTTGGCTTGCTTTTACTTTTGATATTAAGGGGAGCGAGATGGGAAGTGTTTGTGATAGAGCCTTGTCAAAGCATTATTGAATGATTTCATGCTTTCAAGGAAATAATTCCCACAAGGATGTTCTCTTTTTTTCACATTAATCATTCACCAGCACTGAGGGTAGATCTATGTGACAAAATGCAGTACTGTGCAGAAGCTGTGATGGAAACCAGTGCACCCCCATCCAGGGAGCAGGACCCCTGGCTAATTGTGGGAGCTGATATGTGTACAAATGGGCAAGACTGAATACTTCATGCACATGATGCATTGGGAGCTCCTGACTCGGTCTGAGAACAGTTTCTAAGATATATGCAGAGGAAAGAGAGAGAGTGAGGCTGAACAAACAATTTGATCACAGGGCATTACAGACTAGCTACAGACACACATTTTCCCAGTGAGGTGAAACGAATTTCAATGGCTCCCCAAGACAACAGTGGAAAACCATGCCTGAGGATCTTATAGCACATTTTCTCATGTTGAAAGGAGCAGGAAATGAGTGTTGCTGGTTGTATCTTCCTCATCAGCATGTTCAGCTTGGCATCCTGCAGCTGAGAAGAACTCCTTTCTCTGGCTTTTTTCCCAAGGAGTTTTAATCAGTGGACATAGATGCTGTGGCTTAAGCAGGTGTGACTGTACTTTTAATAATGGAAGGTAGGTTTGTACTGTCATTGGGAGAGAAAAGACATGAATACTGTGAAGGATTGCCACATCTAAGAGGACTTTACAAACAATGAGGTTCAGCAAATTACGCTAAATAGGCACTGTAAATTTTGCAACCAAGCTATGGAAAATTCTGACATTAGAGGATGTTTCCAAGAATGAAACTATAGTGTGTGTTACTGCAGAGTCGTTCACAAGGATATCTGTGTCAGAAAATGCTGATAGAAAAATTGCCAGCACCTTTTAGAGAGACACTACTGTTAATAACAGGTGCTGTTGCTAGCAAATTTCATATCTTTATTCCCCATCAAACACAAACCAGAAAACATATAAACTACAGCTAGACAGAAGCAGTGACTTCTATTAGCAGAGCATTCATGTTAGCAAACTCCCACACCTGAAATTTTTCTGGAGAGCTTACATTTCTGACAATGTTTGTCACTGCTCATGTACACATTGTATGGAATTGCAGTAAAGGTAAAGCAAGTTTGTACATCACTAGCAGTAGTTGATGAAAATAAAGGTCAGCAAAACATGAAGGCTGAAACTGCACATACTAAAATTGGCAAAACTCGACTCACTTCACCCAACTCACTTCCACAATATTTGCATCTGTCAGAGTATCACATTTCTTATAGAAAATACATTTACAGAATAAGTAAGCAAAAATAAATCTGGAAGCATATAATTAAAGTTGTGATCTGTTTCTTTACTCATGTAATTTTAATTTTTCATTCTTAATTATAAGGAACAAGCGACCACTGTTTTAATCTCATTAATTTTGTTCTTTCACCCCAAAGTAGAAGTAGTTCTGTGGCTATATGCAGCTGGTATACATATTCTTAGATGTGTGTTACCTTTCTTCAGGTAGATTTATATCAAAATATTGGAGAGCTCTATATATTATGACATAATGCAATTTATTGCAGGTAGGGAAAAAATGATATAGAGAGAAGCCATGTTGGATTCCCAACAGGGTCTTGTACCTTTCCTACAAGCATATATAATTTACTGGAAATTAGTATTTTTATATGCTGGAAAGCAGCCAGAACTAGTATGCTTTGTTGAATAATGTGCTCTGGTTCTGTACTTACAACCTATGATGAACTGGTATCTGGTGAAAAAAAGGCTGTACAGCCACTGCTGTTCCAAAAATACAGACCCCATGTTCACATCTGGGGAAGAGAAAAGGGGTGAGCACTCAGAGAAGTCTGAGGGTATGGAGAGTGGAAATGGAAGCTGGGAGGAAACTCATGGCAGGGAAGGACAGGCTGGATAGTGCCTGGTGGCACGAGGCATGTGCAAAAGGAAATGCTGGGGCAGGGCAGAGCTCAGAGGACCCAGAGAGGAAAGGGCTGTAGGGGAGAGAAATGGTGGGGAGATGTGCAAGGGGCTGTGCCCATCTGCGCAGGATGTGAATCTACCACTAGAAACCTCATCATAACACATTTGGTGTCCTGACACCTCCCCTCTGAGGACTAGCCATTCTAATTTTCACACTGATTCAGCCGGGCAGGAAGAGTTTTGGTTGTCTATGGCACTCTGGTATTACTTCACTGGTTATGACACAGCAAATCTTCTTAAGTAAAAGGTTTTAATGAGGGAACACCTTTATTCTAGCAGAATACTTTATTTAAGGGATGAAAAGACTCTCTTCCTATGCAAGATATACATTTTTATGTATTGCTGTCTACCTCACATTAGTGAACTTATATGACACATTGAACAGTGAACTTATATGCAGACACAAATGTCCATGGCCATTCCCTCCTGTGGTTAATAGCGGACTGGAAATCTTTGGTCTGTGGGGAAACTAGCTAGTGGAAGGAGGGCTCTGGTAAGAAAGTGTAGACGGTAAAATGACACAAATAAATTCTTCTGCAATCTTTCCACAAGGTGAAAAGGAGTTTTTTTCCATCCAGAACACATACTCTTTAAGGAAAGTCCCGATGGGAAGGTGGTGAATAAGGAAGCTGGAAAGCAGACTTTGTACCTTTCTCTACATGCAGTTTCAATCTTTCTCATGTTCTTGTAGTTATTGCATTTGAATTTGCTGTCCTGCAAAGAGAATATGTACATCCCCAGTGACAACTAATGAAGATTCTCCATTTAGCTCAGTTGGAAAAATTTGGTGCTTCTGGAGCCATGAATCTTCAATGATTTCAGGTTTGCTCTACTCTGTGTAGCTTAACACATTATTGTTTTTTTTCCTTTGTCTCTGGAGAGCCTGAATCAGCACAGGAGCACAATTTGTTGCATACTGCTAGCTAATAATTGATTTTTTTTCTGTTCCTTTGAGGGGAAAAGATAGGCTTAGACTATTAAACTTCCTGGTTTTTCTTCTTCTGGAGCAAACTCTCCCACAATTTAATCTGACAAGAAATTTTAAACAGACTATGAAGAAAGAAGGAAAAAAAAAATCAAAAATAGCCAAAAGGAATAACGAAATTCAAAAGGTAGGGTGGCTGCTGACAAAGAAAAAAAGAAAATATTAAAGTGTCATCTAATGGCAGTCAAGAAGGCTTGAGCTGCAAAAATGGTAGCAAGGGTAGAAGGCTGTGTATTTGTTCAGTGTCCTGGTGTTAAGGCCACAGTGTGCAGAAGCAGAAAATTGTGATTCACTGGCCTCCCAGGAAACCTGAATCCTCATCAGCTGCCTGCAGCAGCTTGGAGAAGGACTGCTCAGCACAGGTAAGTGAGATACTGCACTGTGCTGGAAGCTGGGCACCCAGCTTCATAGTTACTCTACCAGCCTCAAAGCAAGGATTTTAGCAAAGCATTCATTGTGTTTAATCCTTTTAAAAGCAACAGAATAAATTAAGGAAAAAGTGGAAAGTCACCATCTATCTTGGACAAGGTTTTGGGAATCTTGAGACATCACTAAATCCGGAGTTCTGAGTGTTTTAGGGACTTATGGTGGAGACTGGCTACTGGTTATCACTGAAAGACTGGACTGTTTAATGTCATAGAAAGACATTCTGTCAAATTTTATTTCAGGAATGATATAAGATGTGAGTTACTGAAGTTTTTAATTTGAGGAAGCAAAATATCATGGGCAGTGCATGACTTTTTTAGATTAGAAAATATCTAGAAAAATGGGGAAAACCTTCGAACAAACTGCATTTCACATTATTTTTATTTAAACATTTTGTAACATGGGATGTTGTATGGTAAAAACAGGTGATCATTAAAAAAAGGTGATCACCATTCCCTGTTTTTCATACACAGCCAAGAAATAGTGCTTATATTAGATCATTGTAGGAATAATTAGTGTTTCTAGTAACAATAATCACTGGCTAGATCAATTCAAAGTTTTTTTTAGTCTGTAAATAATTTTGCACATCTCCACTTGAGGAGACTTGAATCAAGGAATAGTTTAGAGCAGACTGCTCATTGCTAATTGGTTTTATAGGGTGGATCCAGATTTGTTGTTTGGTTTCTGTTGCCACATGGCAAAACGTTGTTTCTGCATTTTTAACTCCATGCACGTGAAATGTTTTAGTTACTTAATGCCCATTTGTCTCTATAAAACAATGAAGGCTGCAGATCAGGATGGGTTGTGAAGAGTGTCTGCTGACAGAGTCATTTTTCATACTTAACAGCCATTTGGGGGAGAAAAGAGAAAGAGAAAAAAAAACACTTTAACAGCTTGCAATGTAACTAGAATTCCCTGTTCCTTTGCTAGTTTACAGTCGGTAAATATTGTCTAGAAATTCATTCCCTTTGGCCTCATTCCATTGCTTCTAGAAGTACTAAAAATGTTTGCAGAAATAGCAGGGGTCGTAATACCTGTTCTCTTAGTTCTTCACTTCATGCAGTCTCTTACTGTTCCTAATGTTTGTAACTATAGAAGAATTATTATTTAATAGTTACAGATGTTTTACTGTTGTTTTGATAGCATGATCATATTTTGCAAGGTTTAAAATTTGACTATCAACTTTTCTTTGAGTTGGAATCCTGGCCTCATAATTCTTAAGTTGTGAATCAATGGTTGGTTTTTATTTTATATTGCTGAGTAGAACTGATGAGGTGTTATTATTGGTACAATCTCATTTATAGTTATTTTTTTTTGTAAAACTTTGGGAATGGAATTTACATTACTCCAAGGGCTGCTTTCTTATTTTGGAGGGGTTGAGAAGGCTTGAAGCTGACCTGTGGTGCACTCCCATCTAGAGGCTCAGACAATTCAGGTTTGGGTAGAGCAGGATTTCCTGCAAGCACTGTCAGATACTTTGTGCAGAGAGAGCAGATGAAAAAGAAGATTGAGCTAATGATGCTTGGGTTAAATATTTCCCAATAGTAGTAGAAATCCCTTCTGTTCACTCAGATGTCTTCCTGCCAGTGAACTACAGACAGCTTTTCAAACTTAATCCTGCATTTGAATATCCGCACTTTTTTAGTGCTCTGCCCTCTCTCACCTTAGGAACCTTATAAAAGTGGTCATGATTTGTTGTAATTAGACTTTTCTGTCTTGCCTGATTATTTTCTTACAATTGTTTCTCTCAGTGTCTTATAGTTGAAAGAAATTCTGTTTTTCCCATGTAGAAGACTTCAAGTCTGTGATTTCCCTTCTGACATAGCACAAGTAATTCTTTATTTTCACAGAGTCTCAGCTGGTATTTGCCACTGTGGTATTTACCTTTTCCCCTGCATCCCTTGTTACTTTTCAAGTTATTGTGCAATTAAAAGATTATTCTTAGTTTCCCAGATAAACTATTCAGCTGTTCTTTTTTACCACTTTCACACTATTAGTCTTGAATTCCTGACTGACCCACCACTCATTTTTCCATATCTACAGTAATTTGTCACTTTGCTATCCAAGGTAGAGAAGCCCTTTTAAATAACTTTTCTGGCATGTAGTAGCTTAGTCTTTGGAGAGATTATAAAGGTTCTTAAAATGTAGATTGAAGTCTAGGACTATGCTTGATGGTAGTTATCTTCTTTGTGAATATTTGCAGTTTTAGTTTGTATTTGATTGCCTTCATCACTGGATACTCCAAAAGATCGTAATGTACTGCATTCTCACAAAACAAAGAAATCAGGAAAATTCTTGCCTGCCCACTG
Organism: Fringilla coelebs; assembly: GCF_963513975.1. Lineage (NCBI taxonomy): Eukaryota > Metazoa > Chordata > Aves > Passeriformes > Fringillidae > Fringilla > Fringilla coelebs. The sequence continues at coordinate 131,173,642 of NC_140028.1, forward strand.
CACCAGGACAGGCAGTAGGAATGAGATCTATCCTAGACTTAAGAATGAAAGTAATGGTCTGTTGGATTGCACCTTGATCCACCTTCAGGAGTGCTCTACTTCTGACAATGGTACTAGGAAACTCATTCTAGAGTCAATATGAGAGTCTGGCCACCAGGTGGTCCATTCCCCTTGCATTCCACCAATACCCAATTAAAAGAAAAAGGAAGAAGAAAAAGAAAAAAAGAACATCTCACTTTTCATATTGCTGTGAGTGTAAAATATTCCATCATTGGGGTTGTAAAAGCAAAACTCACCATTATTCCTATCCTTCTGGAGCTCTACTCCAAAGCATGTCTTTTATGTGAAACTACAAAGTTAAACTGAGGAAAGCACTGAAAGAAAATAAAATTATTTTGATTCTACATAATCTGAAATAGCACTCAAAATTTCAAAACTTCTCTTTGTGAAATCCCATCTAATAATGAGCATTGTTAAACAAAAAATTCTTATTTTCAGATTCGGTGATAGTACTATCAGTGGCTGAACTTTGCTTTCTTCAATACATAGCAAAAAACCATTTGGAGTCAATTTGTGAGTCTTGATAAATATGTTCTAATCTTTCCCAGCATATATGATGTGCTTCAGAAAAGCTATTATTTTTCTCTGCTTTTGTTGATAGCTATAGTACCTGGTAGATCATTTTGGCTTCACTCTATATCTGCTGCTCTCACTGAGATGTCTGCACTCGCTTTTCAGTGTCACAGAATTTCTCTGCACACCTGCATGTAGCACTGAAGAATCTTGCTCTTTCAGACAATCTCTGAACAAATAACCAGGGGGAAACCTGAGAAACCATGGGAAGTTTCTTCATAATTTTGCCTGTTATCAAAAGACAAAACCCCTTGCAACAGTATTAAAATGGCAAGATAAAGAAGTTCTTTATTGGAAACTTCTGTGTGCCTCCATAGTTTTGGGCTGTAGGGCACACAGGTATCAGATTTCTACAATTTTTATAAGTTTAACAAACTATCATATCTGAATAACACTGTCCAATTAGAAGAGCAGTTGATAAGGTAATTTTTCCCCAAGTACTACCCCACTGGAGTTGGTCCAGGTCTTTGCCCCACTTCTTGTTATGTCTTCTCAGATTCCGATTAGAAAACAAAATGTTCTTCTTTTAGGTCCTCTACCTCAAAATAAGACTAAAAACTATTTCAGGAATGTGTTATAAGGTTAGATTATAATTCTAAAATCTAAGAGAAAGGGTAGGAAAAATACCTGGAGCTCTATAAGCAGGTATTAATGGTCTACAAAGTTATAAACATATGAAAAATACATAAAAAGCAATAGTCTTTAGGCATCAATAAAAGGTAGGTGATATAGGCAAGACTAGGAACTTTACTGGGCTCCAATCAGTTGGATGTGCTGTGGTTAAAACCCCTTACTTTAAGCATGTTCCATATTGGCATTTTGTATGTACATATTGAACAAAATATTTGTCTTCCTCAGCTGAGATTCAGGCCTCCTGTAAATTTCTGTGTTTGCTGGCAAGAGAGTGGAAGCTCACTGATTTTGTCTCAATTTGTAAATTCCAAAAAGCTGGTTTCAAGAGACAGGCATTTCAAATTCCCTGTGCCAAAACTTTTACCCCTTCCAATGATAATATGTGTAAGTTGAAATAAGATAGCTCACTTATACCAGCCCAGAAAAATATTTGGTATTTTCTGTTGCCCAGCTGTCTTTGGAAGAAGCAGTATTTGACTAATATTGGCCTTATCTTAGGAGAGCCTATTTTTCAAATGTATTATCAGATGAATTTCAAAGGCTGGTTCATAAACTATGTGAGCATTTTCCTTGATTGTACCCCAGATTGGTGGAATCTTTGTTTAATAAAGAAGTGATGTATGAAGAACCAAAACAATGGTCACTTAAGAAGCATAATTCCTTTGCCAAAGCTCCTAGAGAGAGGAAGAACAAATATCTATGATCATCACCTAGGTGAAATGAAGAACTTTGCTGATGGAAGAGAAGAGACAGACCAGACAATCACAGCTTCATTTTGAATCAAAATATTTGCTTTATTAGCTTTAGTCTTTTTATGTTTTCATTTTTCCATAAAAACCTTAAATTTTATGCAGAAAAGTAGTTTTCTAATTAGTTGTAAGCCCTTAGAACTTGTTTAGAACTTATTTAGAATTCATTTATTTTAAAATAAATATCTTTATGTAGCCAAATAAAGTGGAGTTGAAATCACTGTTTCTAAATCCTTAGGTATCAATCACTACATGAATAAAACAAAATATTGTGGTGGAAGAGATTATTTGCAAAATTGGTTGTTAATTTAGAAACATACTGAAATGTTAACTTGTAAATCTAGTTTTGGGTTCCATCATTGCCTGTAACATGTACTATTATTAAAATAGATGTTTCTCATAGGTAACTTCAACCCACATATTTTGAGCCACAACTTATATAGCTGTGCCATTCATCCTATTGTTTGCAAGTGGAAATTTGATTTTCTTCCTCTCCTGATCTCTGATCAGGGTATTATACTGGGTCTCATTTGACCTTTTACAGAGAAATGGAACCTTTTAACAGGAAGAGTGAGATCTAGAAAAGGCACAGCATTTTAATGCAATTAATTCTTTTAGAAATTTTAATGGAAACAATTGTACTTCACACCTTGTGTCCTAGGCAAATTTCTGCTTCTCACTTGGCTTGTACATGTGTGTCTGCCTCAGCACTTACACAGGTAAGAAAACAACCCCCAAATTATTTTATTTCTGGGATCTGGCACAGTTATTATGCAAATAATCCCATGCAGGGAAGCCCAGACCATCTAGTTTCCCCATCTGTTCGGCTCCCACAGCCTGAGACACAGTGCCCAAAGAATCAGCCCCCAAAATTTTAATTTTGCAGGCATGTTCATCTTCTGAGTCTGTGACATCTTCTACATCTCCCTTGTCTCAAGCATGGTCTAGGAAACTTGTGCTTGAACCTGAGGGAGCAAATGATTCTTCAAGTCCAGAGTATCTATCATGTAAAAGAAGATTCAGATTAAAAAGTCATGTTAATACCATTCCTACAGCTCACAAGTGAAAAACAAGGACCTAGGTTAGTCTTGGATGTGTGCATCCAAGGCACCAGAAGAATCCTGTCAGGTACAGCACAGCAGCTCTGCGTCCTTGGGGCAGTAGCTTGAGAACAGAAGGATTTCCCTTGAGCATCAGAAATAGCTTCACTCACCTGAATTGTGTGTCTGGTGAGGAGTGCACGGCTGGTTAGCAGTTCATCTCAAGGTGAGCAGTGATGGTTCAGTGCTGGAATCTGAAATACAGGGAATTCTCAGAACTTTGGGCCTGTAAGCCAAAGCTTAGAATTAAACACAGGATTTGATCTGAGACCTTGAAAAAGGCTTCCAAATTTTGGTGCTAGAAGCAAGAATGTGGATTTATACTTTAAAGCAGAGACATATTAAGCTAAGTAGAGGAGATTTTAGAGTTTTAGAGAACAGGACTGTAGGTTTGTGTGTCGTAACATGATTGGCTAAGAAAGCTTACACTGTAGCATGAGTCCATAAGATGATGTATTTAAGGATTTGGTCAAAAACATAAATATCCTTGTTGGCAATGTTTAATTGGTTAATAAATCCTTAGAAGGTCTTGTAACTAGGTCTTGCAGCTTGGGAACTTCTGAGCCATGATGTGAAGATGTGAGCTGAACTCACCCTTCCTGCCTATGTGGAAGATAAGAAAAAGCAGCCCAGAGGTCCTGTCTCTCCTGTCTCTAACTCATTCAAAATTCCTTCACAAATCCTCACTGCAGACACCTGGTCAGCTGTGTGGACATCAAACCAGGCACCCATGTTAGAGCACCTCAGCTGTGTCCCCTAACTCAGAGAAAAACACCTGCTTTGATAGTCAAAAATTTAGGTGGTTTGGCCTCATTAGCAGCCCAGGATTTGAAACTCATTCTGTAGACACGCTCACTGTATTTCAGTGTTTCTTCATGGAAATATTGCCGGCTTTTGATTCTTCTTCCTTTAGTTTTGTCTTTCCCCTTTCGAGCCATTTCAACAGGAAATCCTAATGACTGTGTCCAAGTGAGCCATGTCCTTTGTGAAATTGTATTATCTGTGTCCCTCTTTTGCTTTCCCAACTACACCTGACCTCCTTGAGGCCTCTCCCAATGGCAATATACCACACAGTCCTCTTTCTTACCTGAAAATAGAGGGATGAAATGCAATCCTTCTGCTTTGCTGTACAAACCCTTACCTATACTGGGATACATGTGGGTGCACCACAATATGCCTTTATTAAGTAAATACACTTAAATATCTGTCTGAATCCTTCTTCTCCTCCCTGGATAGTCCTAATTTTACATTTCTTGTGGAGAGCTGATGTTGAGCAATAGTGGCAGTTTCCTGCTGTAATTATAAAAGAATATAATGATGAAGAAATGAGGAACAAGGAAAGTATCCCAAGGGCCATACGGCAGTAATATGCTCTATGAATTGGTTTTCAAATTATTTGTAAGGAGGAGGAAGGATAATTAAACTTGGGTGTCTTTATTTCTCTGCAACATAATCCCAAGGGTTAGTTTAGGTTAAAGCAGGCTCCACTCCCAGTGTCATGCAACAGGACTTTGCTTCATACTGGATTAGATCTCACAGAGTCCCAGAATATGCTGAGCTTGCAGGGACCCACCCAGATCATCAAGTTCAACTCCTTGTCCTGGACAGCACCATCCCCAATCTTGAACCACGTGTTCAAGATTATTGTCCTAACACATTTTGAACCCTGTCAGGCTGGTGCTGTGGCCACTTTCCTGCACTGTTTTCCAGCATCTCAGTCCCCAGTTTGTCTGTACATCCAGGGTTGCCCCATCCCAGCTGCAGAATCCAGCATTTTCCAACGTTGGTGGTTACCCTGACTTGTTGAGGTGTTTCTGTGGGGGCCTCCCTGCCTTCGAGGGAGTCAACAGCTCCTGCCAGTTTTGTATCATCTGAGAATCTGCTTAGTGTCCCTTCCAGTCCTGCATTCAAGCAATTTATTATGTTGAAAAGCAGAAGGCTGTGGATGGAGCCCTGCAGAACTCCACTAGTGACACGTCATCAGTCACCCCATTCACTGTAACCCTTTGTGCCTGAACCCTGAGCCAGCTGCACACCCATCAAATGATGTGTTTATCCAGCTGTGAGCCGGGCATTTTGTGTAGAAGAGCACTAGGAGGGCAGTATCAAAAGCTTTGTTGAAATCCAAAAAGACTTCATTAACTGGCTTCTCTTGATCAGGTAGGTGAGATATCTTGTCAGAAAAGGAAATCAGGTTTGATAAGCAGGACTTTCATCTCATGGAGCTGTGTTGGCTTCAGAGCATCAGGCTCCATGGATTTGTAGGGATCCAGCTGGAGCCCCAGGCTGACTGGGAATCGATCATTCTTGAGGTCATGTTTCTCCAACTCAGGGCACTGAGAATCCCTCTTAGTCTATCTGGTGTTGATGACAGAGGCAAAGAATATGTTAAACCTCTGCCTTGTCATTGTCCCTGATTTTGAGGAAACCATCCTCATCCTGTAATGAGCTGATATTATTTTTACACTGCCTGATGCCATTGATATATTTGAAAAATCTTTTTGTTGTCCCCCACAATTTTGGCCAGCTTCAGCTCCAGGTTTGGCTGCCTGAATTTCCTCTCTACAGGAGAGGATCTCTGTATCCTTGCCATGTTACCTGGCCCTTTTTTTTACTGGGTATGCACCTTCCTTTTTCCTTATTTCCAAGAGAAGACTCCTGCTTAGCCAAGCTGGTCTTCCTCGTCTGCTTTACTTCTGACTTTTGTTAATTGACTGCTCCTGTGCCCTTAGGAAATGATGTTCAAAAAGTCACCAGCACTGATGGACTGCAGCATCTTCAAAAGCATGTTCTCAGGGGACCTTACTTACTAATTGCCTGAGAAACCTGAAGTCTGCTCTCCTCATATGCAGAGCTGAGGTTTTGCCAAACTTTTCTTCATGTTAACAGAGATTTTAACTCGATTTCTTCTTGGTCACTGTGGCCAAGACAGCTGCCAATCTCCACTTGGCTCACAAAATCCAGTCTGTTGACAAGCAGCAGATCAAGCAGGGCGTCTTTCTCAGTTGCCTCTCTTAGGACTTGTTCCATAAAGCTGTCATCCAGGTTTTTTAGGAATCTCAGAAGAGAATGAGGCATCTAAGTCCTCTGAAGTGGATGACAACTATGTTAGATTCACAGTGAAGAAATACCTGCTCTTCACTCTTGACTCTACAAGGGCTTCAAAGTTTTGGATGCAGCCGGGTAAGGAAGAGGACAGAATAATAAAGTGCAGGGCAAATAATAAATATGTAATTTTCTGGTTGTGCTACAGTAATGTAATTGCCACCAGGTTATACCACATTTCATGTGTCATATCTGTCTTTTTGCAATGTCTAGGATGCTGAGAGATGCAATTTAACTTTAATAAATTCATAACTTTATTGTCAGCTGCAGCAAATCTTAAGTGACTCTTCAAGGTTCCTCTTCAGTTCCTTAAAAATGATTATTTGACTGTCTGTCTTCTAGTCTCGCTTCATAATGTATTTAAAAACAATAAAAACCATTCAGATTGTTGAGTCTATGATGAGAGAAACATTTCTATAAAGTTCTCAAAGTACAGATTGCCTGTCCTTACAAATTCTCTTGCTCTCGTGGTTTAACCCCAGACAGCAGCTCAGCCCTATGCAGCTGATTGCTCACCCCCACCCCCTGTTGGGATGGAGGAGAGAACTGCAAGAATAAAAGTAAGAAAATTCATGGGTTGAGACAAAGACAGTTTAATAGGGAAAGCAAAAGCTGCACATGCAAGGAAAACAAAACAAGGAATTAATGAATTCAGCACTTCACATGGGCAGGCAGTTGTTAAACCATCCCCATCACATGTAACAGTGACTTGGGAAGACAAACACCACCACTCCTAACATCCCACTGCTGTATTCTTTGCTGAGCATGATGCTGTATGGTCTGGAATATCCCCTGGTTCAGTCGAGGTCAGCTGTCCCAGGTGTGTCCCTTCCCCAGTTCTCATGCACTCCCAGTCCACTTGCTGGTGGGGTGGAGTAAGGAGCAGAAAGAGCCTTGACTCAGTACAAGTGCTGCTCAGCAATAATGAAAATATCCCACTGTTACCAGCACAAAATCAAAAGACAACCCCATTGCAGCTCTTGGGAAGAAAATTAACTCTATCCCAGTCAATACCAGCACACATCCTTATTTAAAAGCATGATTCATCATTATACTATAGGGCCAAACTAGATGAATTTAAACAGCACTCCACCTAATGTAGAAGGAAGTGACATAAGACTATATAGCTGTGGTTACAGTTGATAAAGGTAATCCTCCCTGGAGATTTCTGTTCTAGGGAAACAATTATGTACAGTGAATAAGCCCATACTTCCACGAGGCCTTTAGAGAAAACTTGCTGCTCATTTCGAGGACAGCCTCTATGAAGGCCATTGCCATCAAATTTAGCTTGTCACTGTAATGATTAAGGTGAGGTTATTTTTGCCCTTGATGTTCATCCATTTTTTTTTTTATATTACAAAATTCTTCAGTACAACACATATTATTTGTAGAAGTGGTTTTTTTTTCTTTCATCATTTCCACCCAGTTTATAAAAAGTATTTATCAGTTCTTTTATTATGCCTGAAAATACAGTGAACTCAGCTGAAAAAAAGTGCATGTTTAAAAGTCTGTCTTAGCTGAGAATGGACACTGGGTAGCTAGCTGACAAGTGTGAACCTGAGCATGATAGGTTAGTCTAGTCTGCAATTTCCTTTGTGGATTTACACATAATCATTGCAGATAATATAAAATACTAATTATCATTTATGAGATTTTAATTTTTTTTGCATATATTTAAAGAGCTCAGCTGACTAAAATAGCTTTATTTATATCAGTTGATTGTCTGGCAGTTTCTCTTCTCTGTATTTGCTGTTGCTGCCAATAACGTGTTTTGGAGTCTTAAAAAGTGAGGGAGGAACTGAGATAAAATAATCAGTAAAGAGGAAAGAAGACCTCAAAAGCATGATAGAAACCTGTCACCTCAACCTCAGTCAAAGATCTGGCAGTTGCAGGAACCTGATTAGCACTGCTACTAGACAAATGCAGCTGTCCATTCCTGGTCTGCAGGTGTTGCAGCAGGTATTCCACTGTCTGACAGCCAGTGTTTTCAATCAAAGTAATTATCTCCTATAGGAAAAATAAAGTTAGCCATGTTGTTCTAACAGCAATTACCCATCTGCAACAAGATGGGCACTTGGAGAATACCATTAAATCACTGAGCTTCTGACCCTGTGGTCATTAGATTTTCCTTTTTCATTTCCACTTGATGTCAGGTGTCTTCCTCACTGTCTGGCTAATTCTGGCTTCCGATGCTGTGTGCTTTTGAGAGTCCTAGAGATAAAGCCTGAGCCTTGAAAGGCTGTTTTGTGCAAAAGTGAGAGAGATGGCTCTGTTACCCTGGTGTTGGTGAGGAACACTGCCACTGAAATGGCAGTGCCCAATCTGTAGCCCAGAGAACTGAGCCTCAGTGCAGCAGGAAAGAGAAAGTATTCACAGAAACTGAACTGATCTAAAGCTGCATGGGTGAAGTTTAGTTATATGTTAAAAGTGTTCTACCTGACAACTTCAGAAACAACAGCTTGCAAACCTAGAAGGCAACAGCATGTAGCAAATATGCCACGTACGTTCATTTCCAGGGAAAGGATTGAGTGTATAATTTCTTTAATATCAGCCTTGCAGGCAGCCATCCTCTAACCATTTAGTGCAGAAGGGCTTACTGGACCCTTATTTTCCAGCCCACTCTTGCAGTTCTCAGTCAAATTGACTAGAGGTGGGAGCAGCCACTGTCCCTAGAAAATCATGTGCCTCTCGTATTTGTCATAGCTGTAAAATATCCACACACTGCATCAAACTGGATGCAAACAGGGCACTTATAATCTTCCCAAAATGCAACAGGAGTGTGTCCACAAGGACCTCCCATACACAGTTTGAAGTCCACAAGAGGTTGGCAAAAGAGATGGGAGCAGGGGATTAAATAGAAATGCACCTGAGTTCTCAGCCTCCGAGGGATCATTAAGACACAGAAATTCTGTCAGAGGAAAATTATTCCATACGATGACCGAATTTGCCAGCTTTAGACTAGATATTACGAAGACATTCTTGACTATGAGGATGGTGGAACAGATTTCCCAGAGAAGCTGTGGATGCCCTATCCCTGGAAGTGTTCAAGCCTGGGCCGGATGGGTCTCTGAGTAACCTTGTTTGGTGTAAGATGTCCCTGCCAATGGCAGGGGGGTTGGAACTAGATGATATTTAAGGTGCCTTCCAACCCAAACCATTCTATGGTTTTATCAGTATAGCATCCACCTGTGCTCCTTGGCTGCCTGCCTTTCAGGTGTGTGCCAAGGGTCAATGACTTATGGTGTTCAGACCCTGAAACCACAGCAGTGCTTAGTGGCAGGTGGGATACTTTGCAGAAATACACATTATTTTCTTTTTACATCTTGGAATTCCACTCTTACTTTTTTCCTAAGCCAAATTATGGTTCCATTATATTATCCACAATTTTTCTTGTGTTAGGTAAGTTTGCACAACAATTACAGAAAAGTTAATTAAGAAGTAGTACAGATTTTCATTTTGTGTTAGGGCTATGAAATGTATTTTGGTTGTTGCTTCAGCTCTTAAATCTGATTGCTGTAGGAGACGGCTGCTCCATACGCGTAACAAATGGAAAAAACTCTTTGACAAATTAATTGACTGGCAAGCCAGGTTCAGTGTATGCATCCACTTTTTAATGAGTGATAATTGAAAAAAAATTACAAGGAAGGTAACTATGATTTGATCATCAAAGTTTAGACAGGCAAGGTGACCTATGTGTGAACAGAAGAGTAATTATTTGAGAACTATGACATCACCTATCCACATCCCTCACATATTCTGTTAATTTAACCTTTGCCATCACAGACAGGCTGTTTCTGGTCTCTTCAAGCTGAAATGATCATATCTAAACTCCTTACTAAGAGCAGCAATGTGGGCTGGCCCAAAGAAGTTAGATGGCTCAGCTAACCTAAGGCACAAGGGTTCCACCAAGCTCCTTGATTCTTCAGAAATATTTTAAAACACTTGTTTCCCTCCTGCCAGGCCTCTCCTGTTAGCATATTTGGTGTAAATGCAGTGAACAGTGATATTTGTTCTGTCCAAGATGGTGTTTCTGCCTTGTGCTGTACTGCAGCAATAAAATTGTTTGCTCTCAGAATATGAATGTGACTAGGTGTCCCATTATATTTGCACAATCCAGAAAGCTGCAGAGCACTGTGGATGATTCACCCCAGGAAGGCTAGATGAGAACCTCTAACCTTGGCTTCCTAAGAGTAAAGTTCAATGATGGGCAAGAGATTTATGACCTCAGTTTACAAAGTTTAACATTTTAATAAAACAAGTTGTGAGTTTGGATGAGGAATTTATATTTGAAAATAAATAAATATTTGCTCTAAGGTACATTGGGGAAATATACTCCTTTCAGCTGGTGGCTCTGGCCTCATGAGTAGCAGTGGGTTTATTCTGCACTGAAGTAGAATACATCCCATCCAAAAACATGGTAGTGCTTTGCTTACTTGCTACTTTCTATCCTACTAAATTGCATCTTTAGCAAGAATTATGTGGATTCAGTCTATGGTATCTTGTTCTTTAATGGCCTACTTTCTAGGAAACAGGAAAACTGTATGCATACCAACATGTAGAAAGCTGTCAAACTGACCATCCGAATTCAAAGAAAACAGATGGTCTTAGTGTCTCAAAGAAAGAAGTATTTCTTACTTCTTTCTCACTATTTCTCACTAGTTCCAAGGCTGCATTTCATGTACATAAAGCTTAAATATTCTGTGATTAGTGCATGCTTGTCTGAGACACTGGCAGTGAGCCTAGAGAAAAATGCCACCTTGAATCATATTATGTGGTGTCATCCTACAGGTACAGCACACTGTAGTTAGTGTGACACAGAACAGCTCAGTGCACTCCTGTACTAGCTAAATAAGGAAACAGAGATAGTCCATAATTACATACAAAGTGCCATTGGTAAGAAAGAGACTGCAGAAGAAAAAAAGAAAAAAGCCCCTATTTTTCTCTTTTTCAAGAAATAAGGTCTTTGATTCTCTTTCTAGTTAATCCTTTTATTTAAAGGTACATATTTCATTCAGTGATTTTTTTTTCCCAGGAGAAAGACTGGTAGACAGGATCAGGGTAAACTGAGTGCAGAAAGATTATCCTCTCATCTCTCATGTCAAGAGTCCAGATACAAGTAAACCAGAAGTCCCAGTCTAGGCTTGGCTTAGCTGCTGATGCAAGAAATGCAAAGGGACTCCTGAGTATACGAGCACCTCTGTTGAGGTGGGTTCCTATGACCTTTTTAATGCCATGCTAGGGATCTCCTTGCTTCTACACATCACTGTTTTTGCATACCTGGTCACTTGCTCAGTTGCTAGAGGATTCTCTCTAGAGAAGAAAAATAGTCCAATTCTTGAGAGGCCTTGTGTCTGGAGTCATACTATTTTGGTGGAGATGTAAAGAGAATGAAAATATATAGCAAAATGTCTCAGAGTAATAGAATCAGAAATAACAAGGGACAGAAGGTTCAGATAGGATACTGTTAGGATAGTTAGAAGAGATGGACACAGATAAAGAAAATAGAATAAAATTTGATTTAAGAGCTGAAATAGTGGAAGGGGAGACATAGTGCCTATCTGAGTGAGGAACCTTTTCTGTAAGAGAAACTCTTCACTGCCATGGGATTTCAGTGCTGCTTCTGACCTGCAGAGATATTTTCCAGCCTCCTCCTTGTATTTGAGTGGTTAATTTCCATGTTTCAGGAATCCATGCTTTAGCTAGCAGCTTTCAGGTATATTGTTCATCATGTCATCATCATTGGAGCAGGAAGGTTCCTGCTGAAGCAGTATATCTTCTGGGAATTAAATAAAATTCCAAGTTTAGCCATGTCCTTGAGGGAAGAAAATGAAAATTTTTGGACATAATAGTGAGTTGTATTTGAAAAAATACTCAAAGAAGAATATGATTTTTGAGCACCTCGTGAAATAACTTGTATTAAGCAGCCTCTTCTTAAACAGAATTGCTTACATAACCCCCCCTGCCCCACCCCCCAAAGTTTTGTTAATTTTAACTTCAGTGTATTCACATGTGTTAGGTTTAAAAAAATGTTTAAAAAGACTTGGGTGAAATTTTGGTTCACGTGTGACATCTGGAATAATGAAAAAAATATCAGAAGTGCCATCAAGACATTACCATTGTAAGGTATTTATTTATATTTCTATCTTTTTCTGCTCCTTGGGAGTCCTCAGTAGTTTACAGCATGTAGCAAAATCTTCCTTTGCTGACTAGTTGTGAAAGGAAGGGAGTTTTTTAAGCAATAAAATAATGAGATACCTTTGGAAAATAATACCTTAGAATTGTTCCATCTGCCCATAAGACATAAACATTCATAAAGCATTTCAGTAAAACAATAGAAAATTTTTTTAGTGCTATTTTTAATTCCTTCTGCTGTGCTGATTTACTTGTGTGAACAGAGTGACCAGAAAGTTTAATAAATTTGGGCTATCAATAATCTGCATGTCTGCAAAACCCAGATGCTCATTGTAAGACTTTGCAGGAGATGATAAAATCTGTAATTTCCTTTAAATTCATTACAGTTTTGTTTATTGAGCAGAAATGTGCCACTTAATTATTCATTCTTCTGCAGAAGCTAAGGAAGATCCTTTGCCCTGCTTTAAGTAGGTTCAGATCTCACTTAAAGTGCCTCTTCACAGGCAGCCCTCTCCAATGACTACCTAGGATAAAAGGAAAACTATTAAGATTCCTATGAGAACAAGTTAAGCTTATTTTTCTACTTTTAAATAAGAATTCTTAACTCTATTGTTTCTTGTACTTATTGTTTAGTGTCAGTGAACAGCATATTCATTATAATTCCTTAGTACTAGTTCAGTGAATTTTTCCTGCCAATCTATATTGTTATCTCTAACACAAATACCTTCAAACACACAGTCTAAAACAACACTTCTACTCCCTGACACAACACATGTGAACTTGATTACGCTGTGTTTAATTGAGATCATAAATGGTAGGAAAAAAAAGCAATGGAAAATATTCTTTTCCTCTGATAACTAATATACTGCAGCATAATTTTAGCTATCGCACGTATTTGATTTATTGTTGATGACATAGAAAAGTGTATATTTGTACTTACCCACAGATATATGATGTGTGCATCACTCTGATCCAGGATGTGAACTGATGCAGAAATTCAATAAGATATGTGAAGCTTAGCAGAAGGAAAGGAACTCATCAAAGCCTGCATGCGATCAGTTACCATCATGCAAATTTTATTTAGCTGTATGCATACATTAGATGTCATCAAATGTGCATGTAAATATGCCCAACTTGGAAGCCTGATATAGTGCAAAATATAAAAACAGATTCAATTGCAGCATCCTATTTCTGGCAGTAGCAGTCTGATCCTAAAAACCCTTAGGGCCGCAATGTGACAGAAGCTGGCAGTTTATATTTTAAGTATAGATTTAAAATACTGTATATTTTTGCTTTATGACAATTTACACTAGAAAGTGAGAGATAGAATCAGTGGATGTCTGTGTTAAAGGATTATTCAGGTGGAAAACATGATCTCCTGAGGCACTCAGCAGGGGGGACAGGGATTTAAACTGGTCACAGTGAATTTAAGATGGTAAAAATAGAACTGCAGTAGAGCTGCAAATTTTGGATCTGGTCTTAGACTTCAAACATCCCTAAATTCTGAGTAAGTCTGTTCTGCACACCTAAAGTGGCAGCAACAGCAGGCCCAGCTGCCACCTTGCAAATGGAACAGTGTGGGAGTCTGGAACATTCCAGGAGTTGCAGAGCACTCATGTACCAGAGTTTATGGGTTGTCCCCACCATGTTTGGACAACAGCATCCCTAAGATGGCTAAAAGGTCAATTCTCCCTCAGTGTGTGAGAAGCGTAGATTTAGTTATATGACTGAGGATGCACTTTAAGGGTTGAGTCTTTAAAATTATGAGATCAGGGTGAGGACAGAAATCTACTTAGCTGATGCAGAAATATTTCTGTAAAACATACAGACATATACATGGACATTGACATTTATGATTGTTGAAGTTTTCCTCATGGATTCTGTTGCACACTTATTGCTTGAACTTTATTTTAGAAATTATCATGTTTGCATGTCTTTGCATTAGCAGCCTGGAAATGATCCTGCTTACTTATTTCAAAACATACGACTTCATGTGGTGTAATACATGCTCTGAGCACATTCCAATGAATTGTTGGGTCCTAATGGGAGCTACCTGAGAAATTTTAATCTTCAGACATTAACTATAATGGCTTGGCAGCTTAAGCTTTGAAGATATGTATAGCTAACACCATATCCAACTGCTGTTTTTATTCTTCCAAGACAGGCATAATGAGTCCCATGTAGTGTATGAAGGTCTTCTCTACCTTGGCAGGAGTACCATCTGCTACAGCTGTACTCAGTTTATAGGTAGCTCTGTAGGTTGCTTAAATGGATTTTTATATACCTCAATGCCACAGTTAAAAGGTAAAACCTCTAGTTATTTAGCTCTGAAAGTAATATTTCCAGGATAGAAAATGGGGTTGAATGAATTAATGCAGTAGAAAGTCTGTATACAAAGAAGAGCATCTACAATAGAGCACAGACATTATGGCAATCAGCCCTGATTACATGCCTCCTCCACCATGAGATTTATGTGGATGTGAGAGCTGTCCTTCTCTTAGATTGTGTCTTCATGCTCATTTAAGCACAGCAGCTCACATTAACTAAAGGGGTTTAACATGAGCCATCTTTCTTTTGAAGGGCAATTTGCTTTCAGAAGCTGCTTGGTGATCTCCATGCTGTGTTTTTCTCAGCTGGGCCAGGCTCAGCCTTTAAAGTCTTTTTCCATGCAAGCTGAGCAATGCAGCTGCCCCTCTTAGCACATTCCTCTCATTAACTACAGCCTGGGAGCTTTTCTCAGCTTCCCTTACTGCACGGAAAATTCAGTTCCAGGACTTCTGCTCCCGTGGGGACTCCTCGTGCCTTCACATTTTCTGAAAGCATCCATTCTCCAGCAAAGCTGTCTAGGCATTGCAGCAGATCTGTCTTTCCCTTTAGTCCCTGTGGTCTGAACTACACCAGGAAGAGTACAGAGTTGACCAATGTGGATTGAGAAATATTCTTTGCAGTGTTGCTTGGGCCCCAGATTTGTGCAATAAAGATTTCATGGAAGAAGACCATGATACATCATCTTCTTATGTCTATTTATGACTATCATGATCTGGCATGTTCTTTGCCCAGGATTTATAAAATATGCTTTAATGGTTTTTCAGAGAATAAAAGACCATGATCTGAATATTATTTGCTGTAGTAATTGCATGTTTTCAAAAGAAGAGTCTTTGAACACTCCCTTTTTCAGCCTGTCGTTTTCTCTCTGTGGTTATCATTTTAGCTACATTCGTTACTATGGGTTTTTTGGACTTGCATCAAGGATAGTCCCACACATTTCTTTGAGAAAAACTTTCAAAATTTTCCATAGCTGCATCTCTCATTCATTTCTAGCAGATAAAGCTGATGAAAAAAAACATACTGTAGAGAATATTTATGTGGCATTCAAAATATTAATGACTGAATGTTTAGTACCAACTAATAGCACTGAAAGCCAGCAAATCTGATGATGAAGCAAGTATCTCTATCTGCATGTAAATAAAGAAGAAAAATGCATAAGTTAAAAAAATTAAAAGCAAGAAATGAATACACATATATATGTGTACCATATATATGAATTTAGTTCTCATTTCACCTGAACAAATAATATGAAGGAAATAACCGTTTTTAATTTAACCTTTTTAATTTCATGAGTTGCTTAAAAATATAATTATTCTCTTATATTTTTCAGAAAATATTTTGGTGAATAATTCTAGACAATCTCTTTATAAATAGCTGAAAAAAAAAGTTTTCTGTGATTTCCATCTTGCTATTCTCTTCTACTCTTTAGGCAGAAGAAGCACCGGCATCATGATGAACTTTCTTAGCTTTAAAAATTCCAGCTATTCAGTTTCAAAAATTTAGAGATGTCCAAAAAAAAGCAATATGTATCTTACACTAGTGACATATTTTGGACTCTAAAATGTAGCTTAAATTGCCATGCAGCCATCTCTTAAACTCAGAGGGGAGAGATAATCACATACCAAGGGTGATTCTAGAGATCCTGAGGGAGGTGGGATGAGCCCATGTTGAGGGCTCTTCACTTTTTGGGGAATACAGGTAAGAGTAGACAGATAAATTTTATACAGTCCCATTTATATGGGCAGATTCTTGCATGCTAAATGTAACGAGTCAATTGTGTGCAATTTCCACAATGCGGGGAGCTTCCATTGCAGATCTGTTAACACGGGGCGTCAAGGGGGCACTGAGGTACTCTTACTACTCTGTCACAGCTGCAGGAGGCAAGAGTGGCTTCGTTCTTCTGATCTGGAAAACTCTAAGCACTGGGTTATGAAGATGGAAGGAACCAAACACAGATACTGGGGCAGTTTTCAGACCACTGCATTTCAGTGCTTGCACAGTGGCTCCCATAATCAGAGCTCGTGAGGCTGAGCCAGTGTTTAACTCATGTTGAGTTTCTCCATAAGTACTGAGTACTTCTATGCTTAGACCTGTTCAGCTGGAGTGCTACATGGTGAGTTCATTCCTCGATTTTTGAAGACCAAAGAAATTCCGAGAGAAAGTTAAAACTTTCCAAACAAGAGTTGACAGATAGGACTGTGCTATAATTTTCTTGCAGTGTTTTCAGTTTTCCAAGCTGCCAAGGAAGTTTCTCAGTTTGAATCTGTCTCATCCTGCCAGTCAAACCTGTATCTACTATGAATTTTTAAAGTGAATTTCCTGGAAAACTTTTAGGAAGAAATGAGGTTCCACATTAACCCATGTATTCGAACCTAAAGGTCACAAAGTCTTTTAAATGTACTGCCTATAATGGGAATTATGTGGCTAAATCTCTCTGTGGCACTTTGAAAATAGACAGCTAGCAAAAGTCTTTATCTTTCTCTTCTTCCAAATGCAGATGAGTTATCTCTGAAAAAAGAACTGAAGAAATACTAGTAGCTAAACAAGTCTTAGCATACATTATGGAATGCTTATAGTTATTAATAATTTTTCATCTTTATCCAGTGCTGTTTGTCCTAGGACTTGACTGGAGCAGACATGGAAAAAAAATATTTTTGCAAAAGTTACAGCCTACTATGAGTAAAAAAATCTACTGGAAATGCTGGTCTTAATTTATTGACTTCAGTAATTACAGCTGCTTCTCTGAGGTCTTGTCTGTGCTTGCAAGTCTCTTCAGCTTTATCTATCATGAGCCTGACCTTTCCTTGGGGTTCTCTGCACACTTTGGAATTAACATACTCTTTTCTCCAGGTGTCACAAATCTGACATTGCTCTTCAGACTGCACTCTTTTGTCTTTATTATTTGCAGGCAGCCCTAGTGCTCATTTCCTTCCCTCTCTTGTCCCATTTCAGCATCCTCAGTGGCCCTGAGCATCTCAGTATCTCTCTTGTGAGCAGTTAGTGAAGGCTGGAAACACTGAAATGGAAGGAAAAGTTATTTTGAGCTCATAAGTTCTGATCATTATCCATAATAAGATTTATTATTAAATGTCACCTTGACCCATTTAATTTCCAATAAAAATCATATAGCAACTGTTTATCTAACATATCCTTTAAGAAAAATAAAATCAGGGAATATAGCATTTGAAAATATGTGGTTACAGAGCAGAGCTAAGAGAGGGGGACTCATGGTGGGAAAGCTCCTTGCTAGGGATTAAACTTAAGTCAGCAGTAGATATCACTACTGTAATTACAGATGATATGAATAAAAACATTAGGTGCTTTAAGTCATAGAGATCTTTCAATAAATTACTAGTAATCGAAAAAGGATCACTTCATATTATTGTCAATGTTTTTTCCCACAGCTAGTTTCTCAAGTGTCTCAGGGAGAGAGAGTGAGAGAAAGAGCTCTGAAAACTCTCCTAGGTTCTTCAGGAGTTGGTTACATCTGTGGATAAGACAGGAAGAATCCAGTCCTATGAGAACTGGGAACTTGTCTCAGTGGACAACTAGTGACTAAACATGTAGTGTTGACTTGGTTATCTATCCCTAGATCAAATTTGGTTATCTACCCCTGGATTTACATGTCTGTATTTGGAATCCAAATTAGCAGGGTAAACATCTAAGCAGCACAGACTCGGCATCTCCACCTTCAAACCTGTAGTAACTGCTCCACCCCTCTGGAGAAAGCAAATTCTCTAGAAAATGGAGTGCACTCTCAAAAATACTGTCAGAGAAATCCTGGTGCAAGCAAGAAGCAAACATTTCTAGTGTTTTGACGTTCTCTAATGCAGACAGGATTTCCAATTCATAACATTTTAGCCGTGTACAGCTGAAAGACAGGAATTTACTCAGCAACTTATACTGTCTCAGCATGAGGGACAGAAGAAAAAGCTCTCCTGTTTCAAGACCTCTGCTGCACTTTACCTGTGAAAATATCTGGCAATTGATTGATGATATTGCTTCCTTTTACCATCTTTGATTTATTGCAGAATTCTATGCCTTTTGGAACAGGTCCATGTTCTCCTGCTGAGAACCCCAGAGCTGGGTGCTGAGTTCCAGGTGGGATCTCTCTCACCAGAGCAGAGCAGAGCAAAGCAGAGCAGGAGGGCAGAGTCCTTCCCCTGCCCACACTGCTTTGGAAGCAGCTCAGGGCATGTTTGGCTTCCTGGGTTGCAGTGCACATTGCTGGTTCATGTCCAGCCTCTCCCCAGCACTCATCCAGCACTCCTGAGTCCTTCTCCTCACAGGTGCCCTAGATCCATTCTTCACCCAGCCTCTCCTTGTGCTTGGAATTACCTCAGCCAAGGTGCAAGACCTTCACTTGGCTTTGCTGAAGTTCCGGAGGCTTGCACAGCTCCCCCTCTCAGCTGTCGGGGTACAAGTTGGTATTAGAGGCAACCATACAACCTTCAGATGACACACCCACGTCCCCAAGACACACACACACACAGAGCTATTTCTAATAAATTTGGTAGGGGTTTCCACTGGGACTGGCAGAAAGCAGCCCATAAATGACTTGCAAAAAAGATGAAAGTGAATTATAATTCAACCATTTTTTTATAGAACATATTGCTTTACATAGGAATGGTTGGTTTATGGCTGTCTGAAACTAATTATCTCATTCCATTCTCAATGACTTATTTATTAATAGTGCTGATTTTACTCATACACAGCTTGGAGTACACTAAACAGTTTTATATATAAAATTGATAAATACATTTAATTTATTGATTTGCAAATGACAAATTTATTTGGTCTAAAAATTTTATTGGTTCATAAGAATGAAATATTGATTTTTTTGCTTAATATAAGTTTCAGATGGGCACTTAAGTAGAGGCAGCAGAACTGCTTATGCCTTTGATGGAAGACTAACAAGCTTTTCAATCTTATCTTTATTTTGAGAGTTTCATAGCTAGGTGATAAAAAATGAGTTTGGGCTGCTTCTTCTTTCAAGACAGTTGTGTATCTAGTGCTTGACATCTCAGCCAAGAGTGCTTTTAAAAACAAATACAAAACACATTGGTCTCTGTTAAGCTGTCCATGTTTAAAGTAAATTCCCATTAATGGAACTGTAGATTTATTTCTGTCTAAAATTTCTGTGATGGTGCTTTGGCATCTTCTGTGTTTTCTGTTAAAGGAAATAATATGTTCATTGAAGAATAATAAAAAGTATGTTAAAATTACCTCATGCTCTATAGACAAGCAACATGGGGACTTACAGCTCATCCTGGTGGTCCTGAATGAGAATATTTTCATAACCTGAAATATTAATCAGTTAATTCCCCTTAGCCCTGGGGCAGGGAAATATTCAAGCACATCACAACAGTGTGCCCCAAACTCAGCACGACAGCAGTGCAGTTCACTGACTTGCAGATTCCTGTTATTCCTGCACACATTGTGCCTACTGTCTAGAAAGAGAAAGGTAATGAGCTGCATTCATGGTGATTCTTTATATTTCTGCATAAAATGCATATTAAGACATTTACTTTGCATAATAAGGTTATACACTTCCCACCAGAATGTAGGAAGAATTTTGCTGGCGTTATAGTTAGTTTTATCAGGAATAGTTAGGTGTGGACAACTTCATTTATTCACATATCATATCCCAGTCAAGGCAAGGTGGGTGATTTGGTTTTGGTTTTGTTTCTGTTTTTGTTTTTTCCCCCTGCTTGTACCAAGATTTGCTCAGCAACAAAGAGGTGGGATCTGATCTCAACTGGAAGCTTATTTGAGTTAACAGTAATGTCATAGATATTGTTTTGCAAGGGATTTCCTCAGACACACACATTCTTTATATGTCTAATTATGAATTTTGTTTTTATTCTAAAATAACTAGAAGGAAGACCTCAATTGAATGTGTCAATTATGTCTCCATGGATCTGCATTGGTTTCAAGACTTTACAGTATGCCTGAGTCATGACATGTCACTGCATGGTAAATTAGTTTGGTCCCAGAGATTGGCCAAGGTATTTCCAGCTATGCAGATAGGCTGGACAGAATATAACCTCTGTCACATCTCACCTCAAAAGACAGAGCTTCATCTAGTACAGACATGCAGACACTGGTTTTTACCTTCCTTCAGTCTTTGTGCTCACCTGGAGACAGGACCCTTATGAAACTATCCACTGAGGGGTATAAGTAGCCTTGGGAATAGTGCAGCAGTTCTGGGAGCACTGAAGCTGAGTACCTGCATAACCAAAAGCCTTGTGTCAGAAAACAATTTAAATGAAAGGCAGATGGAAAAGGATGCAATAAACAAACTGGAAAAATATGAGGTAATAGGGAAAACATGGGATAAAGTGATACTTATCATAACGGTTTGAAGATTTGAAGAATGATTGAAGAGTGAATAAATGACACATTTGTAGATCCTACTGTTAGATTCTTTACCAAACGACTGCAATTATTTGGGGAACCTGACAGATGAGTTGTATGTCTAATTATAAATAAACTGATCAGCGCAAAAAAATACTCTGGAGGATACTTATACATTAAAAGTCCTTGGAAAAAACACATAGATAGAATAATTTTTGTAAGGAATATTTATTTTCAGTTCCATTTAAACAACCCACTTTTGTAACACATACTAAAATCTTTAGGAAACATTCTACGAAATTTCAGGATTATAACCACAGTAATGAATTAAATGTATTTCAGTTCTGGAGATTAAAATACAGAATATGTTTGCATCATTCTGCATTTTATTAGGTTGCTGCCTTTTGGTATGCTTTACATTAAAAATACATGACTGACACTCTTTATACCAGTAAGCCTTTTTATTGAAAAAAAATATTATTGCATTAAACTACATTCCCAGGGATTCCTTGAATAAGCTAAAACAAAAGTCCCATTGCATGTACAATAGTGCAATTCACTTAGCTACTGTATAATATAAAACACTTTATACAGAGAATACAAAACAAAATTAATAGTTTACATCTTATACTAGCCAGAGTATTATCCAGTTTAAAATATAAACTTGACACTTTTAAAATCAATCTGATCAAATGGCATTTTTATGCAAATCTGCACAACAAATATACATGTTGAATGTATTCCAGAAATGCATCAAATACAAAAAAAAAAAAAAGTCCCAAACAACAACAAAAAAGTCTATCTATGGTGTGTCTCAGAATTTTTTTTATTGGAATTTTATGGTGTGGGTGACGTCTTTTCTTTAGATTATGTATCAAGAATATACAATCAAGCTAAAATAGATTGTTAACTTGGTGTGTATATATCAGTGCCATAAGGATACTATAACTCTTTTAAAAATCTCATTAAATAAAATCAAAATTGTAGCACGGCTCCATACGTCAGGCTCAATAATACTTTTAATAATTATAATGATACATATTTAAAGTACATTACTGATGAAAAAATATGGCAGGAATTAGAGAAAATATATAATTTCAGCTGTGCCATTTCTCTCATAGCTCTATTCCATTTCTCCAAGAAAACTCCTCCTGTGCACTAAGAATGGTATTGGACGTTGCCTGTGTTTGGTAATCAGTGATTACTGTTTTTCTGTTGTGCTCTTTCTGTTCCTAATCTCTCTTTTTCTCCCCATGAATACATCTCAAAATTCTAATTCCCATTGTTCCAATTAATCTTCATTATCAATTTATTTGCCCTATCATGTTGATATGTACAATGATGCATGGGAATCTTATGATTTCATTTATTCTAAGTCCCATTGTATTGTGCATACATTAAGGGAAACAAATACATCTATTTTCCATAAATTATCTATGTAGTAGGATATGGTTAAGTTTGATTTGGTCAGGTTTCTTGCCACAGAAATTTCTATAGTATTAACATTGCCTGGTAGAAGTGGGAATACAAAATATGTGTACACACATTAAAGATGAGATTAGCCCATCATCCCTTCAGTCCTATATTTTTCCTTTAGTGTTATCTACATAGGGTACAAATGAACTCTTACACACAATGAGAACAGCTGGGTTTACTTCAACAGAGATGGAAGTGGGCCCACAAATTTAAAAGCTTGTGGGGCTGGAAATGCACCTTTTATGCTGTACTATCCCTGGACTGCAGGTGACAGCCACACAGCCCAGTCAGTCCCTCCTGATGTGCTACCTGACCTGCTACTTTAGATGTCCAATTCAGAATGGTTCTACAGAGTTATGACTAATGTTTCCAGGTGGTCCACTGAGTGAGGGATCTCCATCCAAGCAAGTAATAATTTTCAGAGGTGTTGAGTCAGAATAAGTGAAATAAGTTTGATTCTCAGAAAATAAAGTATTGGAAGTACAGAAAATATATGTAATTTCAGGCCTTATTTTGGGAAAATTTTCAGACAAAATTGAAAGGAAGAATTGTTAAACTCTGGAAACACTTAGTTCTACATTCTTCCCAAATAAAATTTTTGACTTCCTGAATTCTGAAGCAATAATTTCAAGTAAAGAATTACACTACAATTTAAACAAGAAAAATAAATATAATTTATATGCTAGTTACATACAGATAAGTAACGCCAAAATGGCATTAATCCATTTTGTTAATGAGAGTAAAAAAAAAGTTGGGAATCAAACCAAAATATGTTTGAGGGTGCTGATGCCACCAACCTTTTTCACTACCAAAATGTTTTGCTTCTGCATAGTCTCCATAATTTTTTTCTGATTTTTTTTTAATAGCTAAGCCATCAGATGTTTAAAGCTACTCTGAAAACACAAAACTAGCAGTCACAACTTGTAAAGTAACTCAAAAGTTTGGTGCATTACCAGTTTATGCTGAAGAAGCTCCAGAAAGACAGAAATTAAAATAATTCCATTTTATTGCAATGGATCGATGTATTTTGATTAAAACGAAGAAAAATGGTTCTGTTGTATTTTAAAGACACAACCTATTTGCAATTAGAGTTTTCAGCTTCTTCAGGTAGCTGAATATAATGGAATAAAATTATTCCAGAAGTTTTTGGTGAGTTTTATATTGATTCTGAAAGATCTTTATTTGTGCACTTATTGCAAATGAATTGAAATTATTTCAAATGTTTTTAATCCAAACAAACAGGTACTGTGTGTTGGATACTTCGTGGTCCAATTTTATTGGGGAGGCATGCAGTCTAACCATAATTATAAACTAATTTCATGCTAAATATCCTGTGTTCAGTTAGAAACATTATCAAAAATTTCAAACTGTGGCATTCAATGAGATGCTGAAGCCTTCACCTATTTCCAGATACACAGTTATTACAAACAATTTCAGCCACACATTACTCTGAAGGTTGGATACATGCATTCAGACCCTGTCGATTTGTAATTTCAATTTACTTGTTGAGAGTTTGGGAAGCCATGCGAGAATCTTGACATATTTGCTTAGATTCAATAAACTTTTAAATGCTGACTACTTGAACAGGTTTTTCTCTAAGTCTCAACCTGTAGAGCCAGTTTTTGATCAGAATTTTACTTCTGCATCTTTATGAATATCTGCATGATTTTATAGGACCAGCCAATTGTTTCTGTTATATGTGAAAGGGATGAAAAATATTGACACATTCTTTGGGAAAGACTCTTCCACACATCAGAGCTCTGTTTGGTGGGAACTTTTGGCCAAGTACCTGTGAGGTTCAAAGCCAGCACTGGCTGCTTGGCAATTCTGGGCTGGTGCAGCTCACCCTGACATGCCCTGGGACACAGGCATGCCCAGGCAGTGCCAAAGAACTCAGCTTCTCAGTGAGCCTTCTTGGATGCTCGGCTCAGAGAGAAAAGAGGCAGCCTGCTTCAGCCAGCACAGAGCTCCCTGTGCTAAGGGAACGCTTTGTTATGTACCTGTGGCCCGACTGCAGTCCCTTTACACTGTCCAAGCAACACAGGCAGGGATGAAATCACTAAAGGATCTTCAAGGTGTTGTTGTGATCCTCACCTTCTGAGTGAGTGTTCACTCATCACCCCTCCCTCTGAGCCTCCCCAGTTTACTTTGGCCAGGAGACAGTCCCAGGGTCTGCTGGTCCCAGATACCTTATTTTTTCCTCGGTCTAAAATACCTTAACCAAACCAGGCACTGTTTCATACACAAACTCAGAAAATCAAATCTTTGCGGTGTGTCAAGATTGCTCAATCTTAAATTGTGCTACCTTAGATCCCTCAGCAGTGTCCATATTGATCCCATTTTGTCTCGGTGCTGTGGTCCCTCTCCTACTGACAGTCATAGACTTCACTTCAAGCTATTATTTTAAAATATTCTGTAGAATGACACTGGCCACCCATCCTTGTTGTGACAGTATCACAAAAGGCTGTAAAGCACCTTTTCCTCAGTGATACAAGAATAAAATCAACATTCATATGCTGTCAGCCAGATTGTGGACTTTAAAATCTTTGCTGTTGTGCTCTCAGCAAAGCAGTAGATTTCTCCTCAAACGTGATTGAATGCTGAATGCTTTGTTTTAATTTTAATTTGGGGTTGGAGCCATGATGAAATCATTTGGGCTAGTTTAAGTAGCTAGAAACACTGAAAACTTCTTTTGCTGTAGGTAACTGTTGGGTCTGGACAGAACAAGAATAGTGATGGGGCTCTTGTCCTTGGAATAAGGGATGAACTAAGTGATTTGGGTGTATAGCAGAAGGTGTGGCTGTGCTCAGGTGTGGTGTAAATAAGGCTGGGATGTATGCAGCGTGAGGCAGCGCAGGGAAGGTCAGTGGGGAAGGGTGGAGGGGAGTGGCGGACACCAAGTGCAGGGGGTGTCCTGTCAGCAAAGCAGGGTGGGAGGGAATAAGGGCTGGTGCTAAAGGGGAAAGGGATATGGGGGCGAAATGTGCCTGAGAGAGGGGGTGGAGGGGGGCCAGGGAGAGATGGCTGCCGTGGGGGTGCACGGAGGCTGAGACAGCAAAGCGTTGCAGCAGCGTGTGGTGGATGGTGGTGACAGTAGCCTGCTGCTGAACAGGGAGGGCAGGAACTGCTGGTGTTGCAGAGAAGGCAGCTGGTCCTGGGGCAGGCAAAACTTTCAGATGTTTTGCCAGAAGTTGTTTCTGCATGTGCTGCTGGGCTTGCAGCTGCAGCAACCTGTATTTGTCTATTTCTTCTGGTGTAAATGTGATAGGTTGCTGTGTTAAAGGGGTGGATTTACTGTACACTTCTAAGTCATTTAGTGTATCACCATACTTCTGCATAGCATTGTCACAAAAAGAGTCTGAACTGCCTTCTGCCCGGTTCAAGTCCATGTTTACATCATGTAGTTC
This sequence comes from Fringilla coelebs, assembly GCF_963513975.1. Classification (NCBI taxonomy): domain Eukaryota; kingdom Metazoa; phylum Chordata; class Aves; order Passeriformes; family Fringillidae; genus Fringilla; species Fringilla coelebs. The sequence goes on from NC_140028.1 coordinate 131,199,562, forward strand.
TTCTTTGGTCTCTGTCGAATTAGCAACAGAATATCTATTAGAGGGAAAAGCACCAGCGAAATCATTTGGTACTGGATCACAGCTTTGTATAAAGGGCTGCACTTCACTAATGAAGAGATTGGTTTGTTCCTTTATTGCTGTGTTCCTTTTTATGCTTGGGCTCTGATAGCCTGTTTCAATTTGAATTATGTCTTTAAGAACACAATGATCATAATCAGTTCCAGGTGAAAGAGTAACATTTGTTATCTCTGATGCTTCAATGTTGTTTTTCCTCACACTGTTTTCCAACGAACTGATTTCATTATGTCTCATGTCATTTTTACCAATGCTTAGCACTTTTTCTGGCAAAGGTAACATTGCAATGTCATCTACTGATGATGAAAACTGAAGAGCAAAGTGACTTTGTGAGTGATCCTTTAATTCTATCCCACTACTGATTGAAAATCTCTCTGGATCAGGCGTTTTTTCCTGGATTTTCTTAGACTGCACTCTTTCTAAAAGTAATTTGGCTGTCATTGACTTTCTTTTTCCACATATGTCTTTTGCCAGGTTTTTGGAAGAGCAGGTGGCAAAGTTTTTAGACTGACTATTCACATTCAGAGAGTTGGAATGTGCAATTTCAGCTTTTCCTGGTTCAGCATTAGAAACTCTCTCAGAATCCTCTTTTGTTTTGTTGTCACAGTTGTCAATCTCTTTTGAGACGGATCCTGAACTGCTGCATCTCGATATTCTGCTGCTAGATGATCTTTCACTGCTTCTTGAATCACTAGTGGAACCACTTTTGGATTTGTGGCAGCTTCTACTACTAAGTACTTTGCCAAAATGCTGATGCCTACATCTGCTGTGTTTAGACCTGTGTCTGATTTGTAAAAGTTTATGTCTTGAACATCTTCGATATTTAATTGTGCCACTCTGAATACAGTTTCTGGTTCTGTGACTTCTACTATGACAAAGATGATCCTCGTCTGTATCATTTGAAGTGAAAATACACTTGTGCTTTCTGTGTTTGTGCCTTTCATCTGTCTTGCTTTTTCTTTTACAACAACAAAGCAAATTATTTCTTCTGTGATTGTTTGATGTGGGACTCATGTAGCTACTCGTACTGCTAACTGAAGTGTCAGAATAGCTGGAATGTCTGCCAGACGAGGACTTTTGAGGAGATGGGAATCTCCAGCATCTTGTATAACTTCCACATCCTTCATTATCTGAATGCTTGCTGTTTGAACTGGATTTACAACTAAAGAAACTTCCATTAGAATCTTTTCCACTGTCACTTATGTCACTGCTGCAACTGACCACATCTTGAAGGGATCTGGAGTCATTTTGGTTCTCATATTTTTCTTCAGAATCAATTAAATGACATTTTTCAGAGTCAGAGTTTTTAATCCTAGACATAAAAGCAGAAAAGGAAATACTTTCGTTTCTAATGTTCTGAGTTTTTCTTTCACAGCCATGGAAATGATGCTTTAAAGGTCTCCTCAGTGATGCTGTATAAAGACTTTTTTCTGTCGCATAATCTTTTTGTGAGACATCAAGGTAAGCAGGCACTTTGGGTATATTTTCATTCAAATAATCAGCAATGCATTTTTGACCATTTTCATTCATTTCTTCCCCTATGTCTGACTCAGCTTTTTGCTTGGCCTTTCTTGGATTTAGGGAACCTTTCATCTTCTTTGGTTTCAACGACTGATTATCTTGTTCATTTGACATTTGCTTGTGTTTTATTAAACCTGAGGGTTCATATTCATCTGCAGTCTTGTTTTTAGAGATCTCTTTACAACTTGCTTTGTTTGTTTCATGCTGTTTACCCTCCCTGTGATTTAAAGAGAGTCTGAAGTCAAAATACAATGGATTACAGCCATATGAAATACAGGGCTCAGTTTTTGTAAACAACAGTAATTCTGTGGGCCACTGCAGAGCGGTGGTGCCATCTTTGCTCACTACGTGGAGGAAAGGCAATGCCTGGGGCTTAACTTCTTTAACCATGGTCTCCTTTTGAAGTGTTTCCATATTTCCATCTGTGGTTTCTGTAATCTCCAAAGATCTTTCTCTTTTTATCACTCCAGGGCTGTCATTAACGTTGCTTGAACAGGTCAGCTCAGGTGCTGGCTGTCGAGGGAGCTCAGATAACTGGGCAGGCAGGTGAGCATTACTGTACTTGTAGGTGTTGAGCTGCGTACACAAATCGCTAGTTTGGCATGAAGATGAGATGGGAGTTTCTAAGAATTGCTCAGATTCGTTCTGTTTGCTCTCTTGCTCTGTTTCGCTCAGTGAAGCAGAAAAATTCAAATTTGGAAGTGGTATTTTGGCTTTAGAAAATGAAGGATTAGCTCTGAATGTTTCTTCTGATTCCCTATTACTACTTTTATCATTTTCCTTTAGCATTTTAGGTTTTGCAGCTACATGACTTGATGCACTGTTATCCAAATCCATTTGGTCTTGTGCAATAGGTGACTCTTTATCCAAACTTGCTTTCAGTTGTTCCTCCAAAAGTGCGACAGAATGACAGCCCTCAATAGTTTGCTTTTTTTTATGGTTGGGGGACTCGCTGTAATCATTTCCTTCTTCACAGTTCTCACTGAAGACTGATGCTGAGGACTCAAGCTTCAAAGGGACCTTTTTAGAGAATGAAAAAGACACTCCTGCCCTTTGGGAGGTATTGTTGCTGTATGGGAACATCTGTGAGATGTGATTTCCAAGAGCATGGCGTCTTTCAGTAGGGGGGTGGTGCCTGCTTATAAAAAGTTGCTGTTTCTCTAGTATGCTTTTGGAGAAGCCTTGTCCTTCACTTGTGATGGTTCTTTGAGAACTCGCTGTGTACTTGCTGCCCTTGTACAGGAAAATGCCATCTGGTGATTGCTGCTTTTCCAGGACTAATCGGGGGGCTTTAAGCAACGGTCCACTCCCAGTGATGCTTTAAGATAAAAAAATAAAGGAAAAAAGAAAGCTGCATTGAGTAACCAAGTTATGAAAGAGCTTGCATTTGACAATGTCTGTCTGGTGAAGGAGGGTGTCACTCAATTTTTTACAAGGTAAAGCTAAGTTTCAACAAAGGTGGTTTGTCATCAGTTTGGAATTTTGTCTATTTGTAAAGACAAGACAGTCTTTACAGATAGAAAATTACATGTTTTAATGTCAGCACATGAATGTTCTTTTTCAGTTATACCCATGTACAAGCAGAAAAAATATTGATTTTACTCCAAATTTATATTTAGGAGAACCTAAGCTGTGGTAAGTCTTGCTTTTCTGAAAGGCCTCTGCCAAGGAAATTGTGCTATGTTCAAAAAGAGATGCTTCTACCTGGAGCATCTGCAAAATCAAGCTCTAGAAGAGAAAAAGAAACATTCTGCTTGCTTAGGGAGCACTTTTTAAAGAGTAGATTCTTATTTTATTCCATAATAAATGACTTTGCAAAACATTAAAAGAGATATTAATACTAAAACTGTCAGCAAACATTGGAGGGGAAGAAAATCACAACTTCACTGGTCTCATTATCAACCATGATTTGACTTACTTTGCCACATTTTATGTGTCTTACTTCCATTAATTAAATCATTCCTCACTTCAAAATATCTCAGATTTTAAATGTAATTTAGTTCTCTTGTAATTTACAAAAAGAAAAAGTTACCTATTCTAGGGCTTTAACAAAAACAGCAAACCACTGATTTCTTGAAATAGGTAATTAACTGAGACTGAAAGGACTGGTGCCATTTTCCATTAAAGATGTGACATATTTGGCCACCATAAAAGTGTTTTTCCAAGATATATTTTAAACATACATTTCATTAGACTAATTATCTACTTTTGCTATCAGATCAGTACTACAGTACACAAGGAAAAAAAAAACTAGAACCAGATAAAATAAAGAGTTTGATAAAAAATACAAAACATTTTAACTAAATTAAATAAATTAAAACTGTTGGATCTGCATATAAGTTGTCTGTAATTGGCAGTCATGTTTTATAAATGCTATAAAAATACATTGATCAACAACGGGAAAGACAGAAAGACTCCATGGAGTAGGGTCAACTCATAAAATGAGAATATATGTGCATTTCAGAGAATATATTAGCCTTTGCCAGAAATTCAGCATCAGGAGGTACAGATTAACCCCTATTTGTACATGAGGAACAATTATCTCTTGGAGAAAGCATATGAAGAAATCCTTTTCAAAGTCTTCTTGGAATAGCAAAATAAAATTTTTCTGTGCCCAAGATTAACAATAATTTTGTTGTCAAATTGAATTAGCTCGTTGTAAGGAACTGTGTTGGAACCTGAGACACAGTGCTCAGGTATGGTAACAATTGTCTGTGTGTGGACTTCTGCTTACAAAGGCTGACCTTCTGTCTTTCCTGAGCAATGGGGAGTGCCACCCCTCTGCCAAAATCCCGGCACTCAGCCTCCCCTGAGCCTGTTAGTGATCACAGGCAGGAATAGCAAGCTCTCCCCTTCCACACCCTATGCAGAATATTATGGACTCCTGGCTCTTTCTAAAAGCAAACCTGCTCTTTCCCTCCCTGAAAGGCTTTCCTGCTATCACTGATATTATTGCTCTATCTGAGGCTACATCTTCAAGTGTGTGGGCATAAAGGAAGCTTCCCACAGGCAGTTACATTTGTTTCAGCAGATTTGTATGAAAATGGAGTAGTAATCATAAAAGTGATATATTAGCACTAAATTGTTATATTTCAGCAGATTGCTCAAAAGCAATTGCATAGGCCAAAATGAGTTTGTAATAAACTCTGAATGCTGTTATTTCCAGGGTACAGTAATCTTCAGATGAATTTAAAACAATGCCAGTTTATTTATCTGATTAACTCATTGTGGCCATTGATTATTATAAACAATTGGTCTGATGCCAATCTATTCTACTGAAGCATTTAATGTCATTAAACAAAGGAGATTTCTCAAATTTAAAGGTTTACTACTGCAATCTTTGTCCTCTATCTTGATACTAATCAATAGAGCTAACAGTATTAGACCAACTTAATTCAGTTAATTACTTGTTTTTCATTCAAATTATCCTACAGAGAAACTGAAGAATAATCCCAATACCTTAAAGGTAGTAAAAATTTTTCACAAAGGCTTTATCCTCTCCCATTAACTTACAATCAAATGTTGACAGTCATACTAATCTCTTCAGATCAGTTTGGATAAGGTAAAATGGTGATATTATAAAAGCATCTTAAAAGCACTCCATTTAGAAGATGTGAGAATAACTATCTACAGGAGAGAAAACGACAAACTTTCAAACAGCATGTAATTAAGGCAGAGGTTTTCCATGTATGGTTTGCAGAACAGGATCATTTGGAGTTGAAGACAGCTGAAAACAGGTTACAGTACACACAATCTCTGCACATTATTTGTGTAGGAGTAAAAATATTATAATTTCTTCTGGAAGGGAGGAATGAGGGCATTAAACTTCATATAATTTTTAAAAACTTGCCATTCTGACTGCTTCCGTAACTCTGCAAGCTGGTGGAGTCGCTTGAGTGCTTTTTCCTGTTTCTTCTCATCTTTCCATGACTTTGAAGCCACATTTCTAGCAAATTCCCTTTGTTTTAAATCTTTCAATCTCTGTGTGAAAAGAATATAAACAGAAGGGATTAGAGAAGTACACAACAGATAGAGTTCCTGTTACTCAATTTATTAATTTTTCATGAAGTTTGTAAATGGAGAATAAAAGTAAACTTAAAATACTATAATAGTGAGAAGAGATTAAAAATGTTATTTTTGCTTAACAAAACAGCATAATTTGCCCTCTGCTATTCATCTGATAGATGCCTATGTATGAATGACAGCTTTTTTGGTTTTTGATGAGTACAAAAATGTTCTGTTGTGGACAAATACAGACACAAAACTAGAATCCATTCAGTGAGGTGAACATTTTCCTATTTAATTCATCCTGTTGAAATGTAGTCCACAGTCATATACTGGAATAACTCTGAGCTCCTATGTAAAATATATTTTATAGTTCTCTACTTGGATACGCATATGCAGATGTGTGGGGGCTTATCTGTTGGTTTTGTACCTTTTTCAGGCTGTACTGTTTTCTCAAAGGAGACAACCACTGTCTGAAATATTTGATCAAGAAACTCTTTATAGTTATTTTCACAATTTTTTAATCATCTCACACATCTATAAACCAGGTAATTGCTGTTTGAGAGAGAAAAATTCTTTGTCTTTATATATTTTTTACTGCCTGATTTTGCATTACCGATAACATAAGGAAGACTAAGGAGAAGACGTGAACTAGAAAATGTCAAAAGCATCCTCTGCAGAAACAGTTGTCTCTGAGTTCACTGTGCTCTCTAGGAGCCAGCAAGTCACATCTAACCTTACAACTCAGTCCAGATCCATGCTCCCATACTCCATGGCAGAAATGCCTTCCCCTTCCCCACTTCTCCAGGGTTTGGGGAAAAAATGTTTGCAAGCTGGGAGGGAGCTCTGGTGTATTCAGCCAGATGCCCAAATTGGAAGCTTTGAGGACCAGAACTGAAACTAAACTGCTGCATTCGTTTGCCCCTTGGTTCAGAGGTGGCTGCACTCCTCTGTGTAATTTAGAACTACTGTATCAACACCATGCAATGCTAAATTTTCCATGGAGCTGTTTTTGCAAAATAGATTTGAAGAAAGGTTCTGATATCTCAGTCATTTTTAAACTGCTGCTCCTCTTTCAGCATCTGTGCCTACTTGACTGTCCACTAGTGCCTAAAGATCAACATCCCAATCACTGCCATCATCTCCTGCTGTTGTTTCACTATAGCAGGGCCAGAAGATCAATATGCATCAGTGGGATAAACTGGAGGCTGACCAAACATTGTAAAAGCAAATACTGCTTTCTGCAGCTCAGGTATGGGGAACAGTCTAGCCACAGAACAGAGCTGTACACTGGCAAACAGGCTTCTGAGAAAACAGGGCTGGAGGCAAAGAGTCCTCAACTTGTAGAGGTCAAGAAAATGATAAATACATGAGACAACTGCTTTCTGGAGAGAGGTCTAGCTTTTGCCATAGATTATGACAAAGCCAATGGGTGAAAACCCCCTTCTAAAGAGATGACAGGTTCTTTTTTGTCCAGCTGAGATGAAAGAATCCAGTTAGTGGCAAAGACATAATATGACAGAGAGGCATGGAAAAACACTTGGTGGAAACAGGCCATACAAGGTCTGTGATTTCTTTCTGTGAAGAGTGCTGGAAAGCTGTAGTGAGCATCTCTCACCACTGTCACATCAGCTGTTCTTCAAGCGTGGGATTTTTTAAAAAGTCAGATAACATCTGTCAGAGAAAAATAAGTGCTGGGAGACTAAGAGCAGAAGTTTTTTGTTTGCTCTCAGCCTTTTGGACCCCAAGACATATGCCTTTGAGCACTGACCTGGAGGCAGGAAGAGCTGGGCTGTCCACGAATCATCTGCTCAGAGAGCTTAAGATGGGTTTCTGGCTCTCAGCCATCCTGATGGTTTTGCACAGACACTCTCTGTTGGATGGGGATGAGAAAGCCAGGACATTGCCTGAGGAACTGGTACACCACCAAGCAGCAAGAATCATCGTGCTGCCTAGTGCCTGATGAAAGCTTAACCGTTTCATCAGACCTATCTCCAGCCTGTCAAATCTGTATGTTTCTCTGTAAAGTTTGTATCAGCCCCAACATCCAGTACTTCATGGAACTAGACTCTAAAACAGGACAGCTGCAAAGTCCTCTTTAATGCTCTTAGGCCTCACCTTCTTGAAAAGAGATGGTTGCTCCCTGTGTGTATAGCTCTTACCTGTCCCTTTATGTGCCCTCTCTCACTGTTCATTTGTCCCTTGCCAGGCCAGTCACACAGCACATTCCCTCAACCTCATTGTCTGCAATTTGCAGTCAAATGGATGAATATGTAAGACAATGTCACTTTTGGTTCAAGAAAAGAGCTTTTCAAATAATATATTAAAGCCAAAGCTGAAAAAAGAAATCAAACAATCTTCCCAGAACAAAGCCAAATGTTCTTTCACCTAGGTAATATTTACATGAGTGTAGAGATAGTTAAGCTGTAAAGATCCTATTTTCCACAGAAAAACACAGGTAGTCTTGAGCCTTATTAACATGTCCAATGTGAAGAAAGGGCAAAGAAACACATTTGAGAAATGCCCTTTAGGGCAGCTTGCTATGTTTTAGCTGTCACCGTGAGCTGTTCAGCATCACACATAAAGCATTCATGAGGAAAAACAGAAGCAGTTTCTACCTGTCAAGGAAACAAAGAGCAGTGTGAAACAGAGAACTGTGGAGCACAGTACTGCAAAGCAATGCCATTTCATTTCTTTGACAGTTAGGATGATAATCAAAAAAGCAAATGGACCAACACTAAGAATAGGAGTTCCAGCAGTATTTTTTGCTCTCTAATGGCATGCAGCATGTGTCAGAGAAGTAGAAAAAAGAAAAAGAAATGTAAGTAAGCATAGCAGAGAACTCATCAGCTGGAGCTGAAATCCAAGGTATCCAAAGCTCTACAGTCTGAGGAGAGAAAGGGCTCTCCCTGCACATCCCCTCAGCAAAAAAAAACAAAGCTGCCCCGCCAGAGCTCTAGTTAGGAGTCATAATGAAATTTGTCAGCTGTGTTGGATAGATCATGGGACTGCCTGCTGAACCTGAAAAGCCCTGGTTTTCTTCACTAATAACCTGTGCCAGACTTCTGACAAGCACACAGATATTTTCTGCAGGTGGGGTACAAGAGCAAGCAATTGAGCAGATATCTGAATGACAACCTTAAGCTCAGTAGGTGTGCTTGAAAATTAACATTTCTTTACACAGCAGTTGCATTTTTCACATAATTAGGTACTTAACTGGGCATCCAAATACAGGCATGTATAATAAAATATGATTTATTTAATAGCTTTCTTGTGTTCTGTCCTTCATCTGCTACAAATATAGTTGTCATGCAGTTATATTTCTTTTTTAGACTTATTTGCTGTTCTTTCTAAGATTTTTGTAGACCTGTGTGTGGACATTTCTGTATTTAAATGTAAACCATCCCACCATCCCTTTTTTATGAGGACCCACAGAGAGTATTGGAAGACTACAAAATAATGTTCATTGTCAGGGAAAGGTTTACTTGTAGAACTGCTGTGAGTCCCATTGGTTGTTCTGTGTAAGACTCGGTCAAAAACTGCTGAATCCATGCTTTTCCTCCTGGAACTCTGATGTGAATCACCAGGAGATTTAAATGAGTTAATGGAGCTGCATCTTCACCACCTACTTTTGCTAGACATCAAATGACAGTGGTTAAATACCTGTAATTTAGCAATTTCTTCCCATTCTTAATGTCTGGGGGGTTGTGTTTGGTTCTTTTTTTAAATTGCCATTTTATTTGGGCCAGTACTTTCTTTGCACTGACCTAGGGGCACCTGATTTCTCACTGCTGGCTGCATTTGCAGTACTGAGTTTGCTTTCTATCCAGAGTTATGATCCTGATCTCTATTCTTTCCTGTGCAGGTAAATGTTTGCCTGGATTGCTGTTCTTCTGATCAACTTCAGATGCCTTTATTCATAACCACTGGAAAGAAACAAGCACTTTAGGGGCCTAATCACCTGTTTTTAAAGCAGCTGTCTAAATCAAGAGGGATAAAGTGAAAAGTACCTCTCTCTTTTCATTGTGCACAGGGTTTATTAAAGGTGTCTATCCTGATTTCTACAGGCTGTTCCTTTATGGAGGAGACACAGCTGACCTCCCAGCTAAGGTGCCTTTACAGCAATGCACACAGCAGGGGCAGCAAACCAGAGATGTATCCCACTGCTCTGCTAGAAAGTCAGGAGCAAATTGCCATCACTGCAATATGGTGAGAGGAATCGAGGGTTTAGTCAATAGGCCCACCTGAGAAACTGTCCTCTGGGACAAGGGAGCAAAACCAACCCGGCAGATCTTTGAGGAAGTTACATCAATCCTTTGGTGTAAGAGGAAAGGAGAATGGCAAGATGGAAATGGAAAGGTAGTAAAAGCAGGGACAGGTGTCCTGGGAAGAGTATAGCAATGCTGCTCATCTGTGTAAGGACCAGTCAGGAAGGCCAAGGTGAAGCTGGAACTGATCTTGGCAAAGGATGAAAAGAATAATAGGGAGAGCAGGAGTGTCAGCCAGAAAATGAAGGTTAAAGAAAGCATAGTGTCAAATAAAGAACGCAAACAAGAGTGTTGAATTGGTAACAACAGATGAGGAGGAATCTGAGCTGCTCAACAACTGTTTTGCCTCATTCTTAACTGGCAAGTGTCTCAATTTGAGGACTGTAGGAGTATGGCACTGGGAGACAGTATAACTCCTCCTAAGTATTCTGCCAGGGGCTATGCCATTATATACATTTTTCAGGGGTTCTCAGTGTTAACTGTTTCAGATTCTGGGGAGAAGAACTGTTGCTGCAGCTATCCTGAGAAGCAAATCCTCTTCTTCTTCAAGCAGTGTAACTGCATGGATGTGAATAGAAGGTATCTTTGAGAAAAAAGTAATTTTCTATGTATTAAGCTATAAATGTCATTTTAGTATAAAATAAATTCTTTTTTCCCATTACATTTAGAATGTTTTTGTTCTGCAATATCATTCACAAGGCACCCCTCAAACTACTCATTATGCATTCCAGCCCCAGGTAAAAATGTATATACCATATTAGGTATATGTCTCCTGTTATACTTAGAGAGCCTTCTTTGAACTGAAGCCCTTGAACTAATGTGTTTGAGGGCCTGATTTGCTTTAAAGATTTATTCCCACTCAGCAAAAAGGCTCCTTAATTAGTTTCTAACCAAATTCACCATAGAAGGGTTAATTGAGGAAGAAAGGAATCTTAATTTCAGTAATTATTATCTTGCCTGTAACCCTAACATTGGAACCAAATGCATTATTTGTAAAATGATTTCACACTGCAAACCATCAAATGGGAATGATAGCCACTAGACAACATAATTAAACTCCATATGTAAAGCTTACAGTGTTAGCTTGCTAAGTGAGGAAACAGCAATGAAGGAATTTGCCTTTACTATGGTAAATAAAATCCTAAAAATAAATTGGAAAAGCTATTATATACAGGAATTAACAATAAGAGATGAAGCTCAAAAGCTAGCTGATAAATTTTCATTTGTTTTACCCATAAATAGCTACAGATCTCTTTGAAGTGTGTGCAAGTAATTATTCTTTACAGCATGTTCTATTATAGCCAGCTGTAACAGATTTAATATTGGGAGTGGAAGTGAATGAGAAGACAAAAAAGAAAATATCCTTGTCTGATTGGATTAGGGAATGAGATGATAGCAGGAGGGAGGAAAACTCAGTCCTCAGACATGTCCTAGAGAATCCATCTATCAGTGAATGAGATGCTGATCACAGATCTAACCTGAAGGATAAATTACAGATGGCCCTTTGGAGGACTTTTTGTTTTTCATGTCTTCAGAGAAACTCTTACTGTTTAACCAGACCTGCAAATATTCCTGCTAATTAAACTGATTTCATCTGTTGCTGAATGAAAGCATCCATTTGTGGATGCATTCAAAGACCCAATTGTGTTTCTCACAAGAATCCCCCAGATAAAGTTGAAGCAGATGCATTTGGAGGCTGTTTGCACAGGGAAGAGGACAGAGCACGCCCTGTGTGCCTGCAGCTCACTCCTGTGGAAGCCTGAGCTATTGCCCACTCGTGTTTCTATCAGCAAACAGCAAACATATTGTCATGGGCTCCACCAAGCTGGCTGCACACTGTGTGCTTGGATTAGATGTATTTAGTGTCACTTTGGAGTACAGAGCTATTCACTCAGAAAAATCAACACATTACAGTGATAAAAAACCTGGGGCAGGGTCTGTATCTTCCCTTCAAGTTCATATATTACCTCACTGGTCAGGGTGTTTGCACTCTTCTTACATCAAAACCATCATCTTATATACTTTGTTTCTTTTTCTCTCTCCTTTAAGCAGCTAAAAACAAAGAAACTGGCATTACAGAGCAAGACTACTGCCTTTCAAAAATTTCAGTACTTATTGCAATCTTATTTTAAAATCATTTAAGACTTTCCACATGTTTTTAAAGCCTGTCTCACCACTTCTTTTTCCTTTGCTTTAACTGTAGCAGGCTGAATACAAGATCACTTACATTTTAATGAAAAGAGAGTCTAAATTACCCCAGAATTCTACAGGTGAGTCAAAAACCTGACCTCAAACTTTCTTCAATGCCGTCAGAATGTTTTCAGAGTAACAAAAATGACAGTCTGCATGTCCATACATGGATTTTAAATAACACTTTTCATAGACAGATCTCAGATTTCTACAAAACTTCATCCTTACCATGATATCATTTTACAAATAAATAAATGAAGGCATAGAGAAATGCAGTGAATTTTGGAAAGAGCAGAGAGGAGACTGAATCCTAACCACTGGTATGATTTACAGGTATATATGTTTAATTATCATCACCAACTCTTTGTACACACATGGAAAAAAAATGTCATTAATCTGAATTAAACCTAATTTTGATTTAGCTGTTTAGGTTGATTCTTGGAACTATGATAATGCTGAGGGAACAACAACAGAGCATAAAGGATAAATCTCTTCCAAATTATTGTGCTGTGTTCATAGTTTACATAGAGGAAAGTAGACTCAACCACTCCACGGTGACTTTGAAGTGCTCTGCAAGAGAACAAGTCCATCACTAAAAAGAAATAATTGAATATGTACTTAAGATAAATGTAACCTTGCTTATAGTCACCAGCCACTGAACTTCAAATGAAAAGTTACAAACTGGGCAAATGTGTGTGAAGGATACTGGAGGGAGTTAAAGCAGAAGCCTCATCAAATACATGAAGGAAGTAAAAAAATGTTTTTTTAATAGGATATAATAGCAAGCTATAAAAAATATTTTAGATTGTGGCTTTCTTTTTTTTTTTTCTTTTTTTAAATCAGTCTAAACCAAAATATTATTTCTCTTGCATTTGCTCAAAGTAGACTGAGCTCTTCTGGACTAGGATGGTTAAAATTAACCAGGAATCTAGCAGCAATTCTATAACAAAAAATTCATGCTCCAAGTAAAGGAGCTTTAATACATGAGATTTCCTTGCAGTTTTGCTCAATCAGAAAGGACCACAAAGGGATTTTGTAATCATCCAATCAAATCTTTTCACTAACACAAGATAGGGGACATCTAGAAAAATTAATTGATTAATGTTACTTTGACAGATCTATTTTATATAATCCATAATAAATTAAATGAATTACATTAAAATTCTTCAATATTTTATAGAGATCTGTATCAGTAATGCCAGTATTCTCCCTGGTACTAATGTCAAAATGACAGATTTTCCTATTTATTCTTTTCAAATCCTATCATGGCATCATCTAGCTTGATGCTTTTTCTTCTAGTGCTCTGAGACTCAGTAAAAATAAACATTAAATATTAGGAGAGTTCATGGCCTAAACCAGCTGAGACAAAAGATATTTATTTCTAGAACATGTTGTTTAAGGTCCTTCCTAAGTATTGATAGAGTGGTGCCTCACAATCATCCTAAACATCATGGATGTGGCTAAGTCATCTGGCATTGTTCCAAGTATAGAACAGAAATCTGTATGGAATAGCCTTTTTTATATCACTGTTAACAAGTAAATAATTTCAATTTGGACCAGAAGATACTTTATGTTCTCAATATATTTCCAGAAACTTTCTTGCCCTCACCTCTGATGACTACAGATTTTTCTTTTGCCCTTTTTACTTCCTCCATCACTTCTTTTCCAATTTCTCCACTTGTGATTTATAGTATTTACCATCCATTTTTCCTTTCTCTCCTTTATTATAAATTTAAGACAGAGAGAATTGACTTTCCTTCTAAATGAGATTAGCTGTTTATAACCTATTTGGTCTTTTTCTGTTCTGGGATTTGGGTTCTTAAACCACCTGCCAAGCGCTCTTTGAAATTTCTTTGCTCTCTCTCACATCTTTCTGTTTGATTTTCCTCCTCCCAGCCCATTTTATAAGCTCATTCACCTTTATGAAATTAAGTTCCTTAAAGAGGTTTATGGTATAGTTTGTTATTTATACAGATATATGCAAATATTATATTTGCATTTGCTATATACAATTCTCTTTCTTTATTTCCTGGATGTCTGTGTTGATCATCATAATGCTAATATAGACATATAGATTAAAGATTACAGATTAAAAATAAGACATAGATTAAAGATCAGCTTTAATGCATATGTTATTACTTTTAGAGACCATAAAATGGATGAAGTGTATTTGTGCTATTCTTGTCATAAGGGAGGCCCACAGAGGCAGCACATTCAGATGGAAGATCTGTTAATTTTAATTTCTTCATTCATGGGATTGGAGTAGCAGTTTTTGTTCCAGTTTATGGTTTATTTGCAGAAGAAGATGAACATATATTGGGATTTTTTTGGGGGAGATGGGGGCTGTTTTTCTTTTTCAAGGACAATAATTCAAGGGCCTGGTTTAGCCTTTGGTTATCAGAGACAGTCTTCTGAGAACGCATGCCAGTACATTGTACTGATACTTAAAAATATTGTTTCAATTATATTTTATGGTTTATTTAATTATTTTCCAAATTTTGGTTCACATTATTATTGTGTGTTCTCTCCTTTGATGTTAATCTCTTTTCTTCCATTTACTTGGCTTATCCATCTCTCTTCCCAGTTAAACAAAATTTCCTTCTGAAATGACAAGAGCAATAAGGTGCTTCTTAAGCAAATTTAGTGTGTCATAAAAAGAGATGACCAAACCATGAAGAGTGAATGCCCTAATTTTCCACTGTATCAAGGCAAAGATATTTTGGTTCTATCTAGCTCCTTCTTCATTACCGTGTGCTTAAAATATTATATATTTGCAGTTTGTTATTTGTATTTTGTCCACTTGAACTTACTGGTGTGCTACATGTCACTGAGCTGAAACTTGAGCCACTTCAATTGTGATGCCACAATTTAAAATTTTTAACAGTATTCTAGAAACTGCTCCCTGAAAAGAGAGTAGAAATGGACATGATGTACTTTTATAAGAGCAATCCTGTACAATTTTTCTGACCCACTTCTGTGTTCTGGAGTTATGGGAGGTTACATTTAATGCTATCCTCTTAGCCATGCTCCAGATAATGTCGGTTTACTCTTACATCAAATGGTGCTATAAACACATCTAGTTTTTCATGTAGACAGGAGCATGTTCAAGAGTCAAAAGATGAACTATCACTCACTCTTTCTGAGGTACTACATTGCTTTTCAAATTCTTTCCTATCAGTTGACACAAAGACCCTTTTAAGCAAGCTTTACTACTCCCTCCCATGAAATTTTCATTCCTGTGAAATTCAAAGTCGCTCTTTTATTTATACCATGTTTTTTATCCCAGTAATCCATACTTTTCTACACCCCTGGATTTTTAAATTATTTCTTTCAAAAAAAGAGAAATACTGAGAGTATATACACCGAAATGAAAACGAAGCATCTGAAATATGCACCAATGCAGATACAATATGGTGATAGTAGTTTCATATTCTTTAGACTAGGTGAGTTAAAACAATAATGGAAACTATTCTGGAGACAAGAAGAAGTAGGACGGCTGGATTAAATGTTATAATTTTAATTTCTGAAAAAATACTTGATTGTTTTTCCACGTATTGTAGGTTTAGCTTTTAGAGAGACCTTCTGCAACAATAAAAATAATTATATAAGAAAAAACTTTCTTCATTTCCCTGAATATAACAAAATTTCTATAACAATTGCTGTATACTTCTGATGCATTCCATGTTTAGATGTGTTAGGCTATGACTTGTTGTTTGACATGTGTACTGTTCCAATTTCTTATCATTATCAAACTGAAAGCCAGAATCTCAATTTTTTTTCCCCAATTTTTTTTTAACCAAGAAAATTGACATTATGGTGTGTTAAATTTCAAAATGGGAAGGAAATCAGAATCTGACATGGTTCTTGAGAGCCAAGATTATGTCAATGAATGGAATGTTTGGTGTAAATCAGAATCAAGTTATATAAAAGTAACACAGAACTCAGAAAAGATGGTCATTATGAGCCTATGGGAAGAATTAGTGTTGCTTTGAAGTAAAGATGGGACTAATCTGATTATTTTGGATTCCTTTGGAAAGGTGAGAATTACATTGTACCTTTTAGGCAATATTTTTGTAGGCAAATATTGGTAACTACCACAGAATCACAGAATATTCTTAGCTGGATGGTTGGTTCCAACTCCTGGCCCTGCCCAGGACACCCCAAGGCTCACACCGTGTGCCTGAGAGCATCCTCCAAACGCTTCTTGAACTCTCAGGCTTGGTGCTGTGACCACCTGCCTGGGGAGATTGTGTTCTTTAATAAGCTGCATTGGTTTACCCCCAAACATGGTGTTACTTTACCCTGTAGTTTCTCAATTTATTATGATTTGATATTCACACAGTCTGGGCTAAGACAGAAGATCCAGGGCAGGTTCACAACTCAATCCATACTCTGTTTTACTTCTGCCAGAAATGATTTAGTACCATGTTGAATACCACAGATCCTAAATGGAAATGTAACACACATCAATGGAATGTGACTTTTCAACACAAGTGTTTAGGTGTCTCTTTTGAAGGAAGCAGTACTTGGAATCCATCAACATGCTAAGAGCTGAAAACGAGCCAAGAAATGCTAACTATAAGCATAAAGTATGTCACAGAGTTCCAGGGGGTGTCTGTCAATTCCTGTACACACTTGTTAAAAGACTAGAATTTCTGCTGTGCAGAAAACTTTGATATCTGGGATTTCTTTAATTTTTAGTCTTAGTGGGGGAATAAAATTTGGAAAACTCATATGAGAAATAAAATTATCAAGTGTCTCAATGTTAACGCATCTAAACAGTCATGCAACATCATGTGTCAAAGTTGCAGTTTTCAAAATTTCTCTATCTGAAGAATGACAAACAAAAGGTGTGGTTATGTTATAATTAATATTATGAAAGTATTATTACATTCCTTACAAGAAATTTTGAAATCTATTTTTCTAAAGTAACACTGCTGAAGCAAAGTATGTCAGTCTTTATGAACCATTTCAAATTGTTAGAAACTAAATGGTGCAAAAATTTCTGTATGAAATAGAGTTTGGTCTTATCACATTCCTGTGACTATTCTACTCTAAAAACATTTCCTGAAAAATTGCAGTTAGGAGTTTTTTGGATTTTGTTTGGTTTCGTTTGGTTTGGTTTGTTTTCAAGAAATATATATTTTATACTGTCCCATCACCTGCATTAGTACATTTATTTGGTATTCACATGCATGTCACCTACATTTCTCTATTCATTCCCTTGAAATTTAATCTGAGAAGATGCTAAAAGAGCCCTCATCTTTTAAATGACTTCTCATAAAACCTATTTATTATAAAATTGTAAAAAATGTGAAATGATAATCAGTCTGGATTACCTCCTTTATTTTTCCCTTAGAGACACATCAAAATATGTTAATTACTGTATTTAACTAAGTAAGGATGATAAATTACTAATCTCACCCTTTTTACTGCTGTCTCGGTGATGCACAGATATTTTTCTATTTTGCTTTAAAATATTTGTTTCTGCTAGGGATGCTCCTTAAAGATGTACAAGGCACATTGGAAGGTTCCTTGAACACAAACCTAGCTGATAAGCATCACTTAAAGCTCCAAAGGAATCAATTGTGCAGCTACATTCTCACATATTAATTACTGCTTGGAAGGTACAGGCATTTAAAAATGAACATTATGTGTATGTCAATGGGATTATCATTTTATATTATAATTTTTTCAGGTGAGGGAAAGTTATCAGCAAATTCAAAAGTTGCGCAGAAGCCAAGAGAAATGTAAGTTTTCTGTGAACATTTAACATTTTGCTATGACAGCTAATTGCTGTCATTCCAAAAAGCTGATTATGGCACAGGACTGCCTCAGGTAAGATTTGTAGAGACGTGGCATATCCTGTGGAACAGGTTCCTTAATCTGATTGAATAACACCTTATTCTAAAAGTCATCCCAAAAATACGATCGCAAGCACTTGTGAGTGCTCAGTCACCAAAGCCAGTCACAGCATCTGGCAGTGCTTTGCCTCTCCCACCTCGCTGTTTGTAGGTCCTGACCTTAAAACGACACCAGGTATTCCAGATCTACTGATTTAACACAAAAACTCCCCCCAGTTGTGCAAAATATGTGGCACAGCACTCTGTAATATTTGCCAGTGCTCTGAAGCTGGCACAGGACATGGACTGTACGTCTGCGGTCAGCCTTGCCCAGATCTTGCCAGCTCGTCGTGAGCACAGGTCACATGAATGGTAACATTTTGCATAGAAGTAGATAGAAAACATTCTGTTTATTCTGCTTCTTCTGTCCTTATATGGTATTTTAAAATGTGAAAAAACTCTGTATCCCTGAAAACAGAGATGTTTAAAAGAACAAGAACACCCAATGTAATTTCTCTTATTTATTAAATAACACAGACGTGACTTCAGTCTGGCTGCTCTAAAGGTTAAAAGGGAATAATAATCTAAACATAAATATTTAGGTTCTACATGCCTAGATCATTTAAATAAATCATTTTCTGTGTTCTGTGTGTATTAGCATTTCAGAACTCAGAACCAAAGAGGAATCTGTTCATTCTGATAACTCTTTTTATGCACTAGGATAAAGAAGTAAGACGTGGTTAAAAACATTTTTTTTTAATTTGAATGGAATGTTTCAGAAAGTCTTTTGTTTCAATTTTTTGGTTTTGGTTTCAGTTATCATTGCCATGTTAATACAGTTATAACAGAATGTTTTAATTAATTTAGTTTTGGGATCTTTGTCTATATTCTGAACAGAAGCAAAGTTTGAAGCAATGGGAAATTATTTGAACCAAAGACTCTGAGTTTCCACCAGGTTAACTGGACCTTTAGTCTAAATATAATTGAAGAAGAATGTGCTCCTTCATGCTCTGAGTGAGGATTTATTGTACAAAATTAAAATCTAAAATGATGGTTTGAGGGGTAATTTTGTATTTTTCTGTGGTTTGTCATCATCATTTTGGTTTCATTATAAGCATAATCCTTACAATTCCTTGCTTATTTTAATAAGCCATCCATTGCACTGCATCAACCATTCCTTCTGCTAGGAAAATTACTTTTAAAACTTTAGTAATTAAAAAGTATACCATCTGAGAAAACAGAAAGAACAATAACACAGGCTTTAATGAAAAGCACTTCCTCTAACTGACATTCTGGTTATTGCTATGTCTTAAATGCCAAAACCAGATAGTACACTTTTGTAATTCCTTATATAATGAAATGCTTAAGAAAAATTCTGCAGTTGTTGGACCATCATTAACAACTATGAAATTAGGTGTCCCATGGGCTTTTTTTCCAATTTAAAGAGGGTTAAATTGCTAATTTACATGTTAATTAGCATTCATTCTAAAGAACACCAAATGTAATTCCATAGCATCTAGCATTTAACAATTTAGCTTATCAAGGCATTAAATTTAAAAGAAGCTCTGCATTATTTGCAAGAAATTTTTTTTGAGGGCTAATGATGAAAGGAATCTCATTATTCCAAGTAACATGCAATTTAAAAAGGATGAATACTGCCAATTTATTTACTTTATCACTGAGTAATAAGAAAGCAGCAGAGCATTGGCAGGGCAGCAGGTTTAACAGTTCTTTAAAGCTCACTGATCTGCACAGACTGGTAAGTTTAAAATAAAGAATTGTTTCTGGTGACATTTCTTTGGAATGTGTTGCCTCGAGTCACTCCTAATCACCAGAGTGTGCTCAGTGGTATTTGATAATGCTGCTTCTGCTGCTCTGGAGCTACTCTGGTACATGCACTTGCTCTGGTGTGCAGTTGAAGCATCTCTGCGGAGCAGAGCTATAAATACAAGCCTCCTGTCATACAATTTAAAAAATATTGCATGATATTATAAAGCAAGCATTCATTTTAAGAAAATTTCAAACTGGGAAAACAAATGTTCTTACTACAGTGAAAGCACAGAATTATCATACTATGTCCTGCTTTTGTGCCTATGTTGTACACTATTCCTTGACTTAAATGCTGATGTCACCCTGTTTTGCTTTATGTTACCCTTATTTGCATGAGTTTCTGTTCTGTGACACAACCTGACTGTCTGTTCCCCTGAACTGCTACTTCAGCATTTCAAAGTTGCTGGATTGCAGGTGCTCAGAAGCACAGCAGCTGTGATGCAAGCATGGTTTTTGAAAGGCAGGATTCCTCTATGTCTAAACAACAGAAAAAAGCATTCAGGACCAGAAAATTTTGGTCTTATATAATCTAGCAGTAGTAAAATATGAAAATGTATATGAAAACAGCATTATACATTCCATTCTATGCTTTTTTTTCCAGACCCCAGCATTTTTTGTTGTGTAAGTCCTTTGTATCATTTCAATGCAACACTGTGTGCCAATACAATATCTGTGGTACTCTCTTTAACAGAATTAGAGTCATGAAATGTGGCTATTCACTCAATTCCTCATCCCTAAATGTAATGATTTAGACATTGGCAGCGCTAAGTGGCTGACACTGAGGGTTTCCTGCTGTGTTTATCCTGGTATTTCTTCTCCTTTACTGATTATTTCTCTTGGTCCTTCTTATCTTGTAACTCTTTCTTCTCCCTTATCGTCTCATTTCTGAGTGATACTTGCATGCCTTGCTGTTCTAGCAATTTCTGTCCACACCTATTTCCATAATTGCTTCCCAAACCCACTTGTTCTTCTCTTTCTCTCTCATTTCACATCATCAGTTCTTTTGCAAGCAGCAGTTGCATCCCTTGCACAAAAGGGACTGAATTCTAAAGTCCAGTCCGTCTTCAGAACTGGCTCAGGGACCTTTCCTCACTGAAACAACATGCAACCTCAGATTAAAGATTTCATTAAAGGGCAGAGCCATAAAAGTATCACTTTAGGGTGTCCCAGCAGTATTGATTCTGAAACCTTCTCACTTCTTTATTCTTGACTTTGCAAATCCTATGTACTTTTACTGTTAATTTGCTAGAGCTTGTGATCCATAAAGAAAATTTCAGCCCAATAACCAAGAGCAATGGAAAGCTTGTTGTTAAAACACAAAGTGTTTGAAAACCTTAATTATAAGCATCACAATTAGTTCTGTATCTAACAATCCACTGCCATTGGGGTAATCTACTTTGCAATCAAAACTAGTTTAGATGCAAGAATGATGGATGGAAGAGGTTAATTCACATGAAAAAATTCTGAAAGAGTGATAAAAACTTTTAAATTTAATTATGGAAAAGGCAGTGTGAGAAAAGCATAACTGTTCAGGAAGTAACCATCAAAAACTTTCTCTTCTGGAAGAGTTACAGTCAGAGTGGAAGTAATTTTTGGAAGTATGAACAAGAATATACACTGAAAAATCAGTGGATGATGAACAGCTAAGAAAGTGTGAAGCTAAAAGAGAAATTAGAGAATGTAATAAATGGCATAGGAATAAGTGGCAACAAGAAAATCTCGTTTCACAATGAGCAAGAAAAAAAGTGTGTCTTTAAGGCAAAAAGACACTGAAATGATAGGATAGACTACAGAAATTAATTCTTTGCTTTTAACTTTGGTCTTCATACTAAAAGAAGCTAGGCTAGACTAGAAACGTCAAGAGTATGCTGTTTCCAAGGGAAGGGAAAGATGTGCTTAAAAGGATAGAGCAGAGAAAATTATTATTTCTGTTCCAGATTAATGAATAAATAAAACAAAATTGAGAGCATCCATACCCCCAAATTCAAGAGAAAAAAGATATTGCAAAGTAGCAGAAGTGTCTGACTGAAGTTATACTGGAAGAGGTGATCATTCTAAATAATTGTATAGCAGAGATAGTTAAAATATAAACTGGTAATACATCATTTGTCTAAAGTTAGAAATAAGCAGGCATTTCACTGAAATTAAATACATTGTAGAAAAAAATCTGTGAGACTGTTGACTGCATTGAATCATTATTTTAATATTTTGATGTAATTTCATCTCTAGCACTTCTCTCTTGTAAAACATACGAGCTTCCTTCATTTTGTACATTTAAATAATTTATTTTTTTGAGGGGGCTGCTTACATGGCTACCTCTTAGAAAGTTCAAAGTTTTCAGGACAGGGCCTAATTTTACAGCCTCTGAATTGCACACATACAGCAATTTGTGTATGGGATAGCTGCTTTGGAGCATAGAAATTCATTGGTAGTTAAAGGGGACAATAACTGCAACTTATACAAAATTCTTGCATCACTTCAAGTTCACTTAGAAACCAGCTGTTCGAGGGAATCTAACACCATATTATTGTTTCTCTTGTTTGACTTCTTTAATCTTACTAGGGATGTGAGGAATGTCAAAGTTTTGTTACAAGTATGCATGTATTTCTTGACAAGCATCAAACCAAGGTGATTTTTTGTGAGTTACAGGAGCAGAATCCTGCTGACAGCACCACTTGCTAAGTGAAAGAAATTATGAGGTCTTTTACCACTCAGGTTGTTTCCTGAGGAGGCCACAGAGCACAGACCCCATGTGCAAACTTGGCCCCACAAAGTCAGGGCCAGTGTCCTCTCTTAGAGACTCATCTCTTTAAAGGCCAGTGTCCTGATGCAGAGGTGCAGGGGCAGGGGATACAGGGACTGGGAGCTCCCAGTCCTCGTGGGAGCACCAGAGGAACAGTGCTTCCACCTATTTTCCAAGGGAAAAAGGCAGAGACTACACGAGCAGATGCAGTAGGGGACCTTCATGCTGGTGTAGTCCTGTCTGTGATTAGGATGTTCTTACAGCTGAATATGTGTTCCTTTGTCCACAAGAAGGTTTCTTAACGTGTTTGCCTAATTTCCCAGATCCAGATCCTAAGGTGAAATTCCTCAGATTGCCAAACCAGTTATTTTTCCTCCAAATGAAAATTGTTTGGGTAATACAGGCTTATCTTGGCACCAAAAGACATGACTTGCTTTTCCTCCAATAAACATAGAGATGCTGGAAAAAACACCCTCAAGATGAACCAAGAAGATCTCAGCATTTACACTCACTCATTCCTGGAGCTTTCTCTGAGTTAACTAATCTGTGCATTTTCTGGGTGGTAGCAGCAATGCTAGCTAAAATGTAAGCATATTTGCTAGCTTTGAAGTTTAACAGGAGCTAAATCTCTGCCTGAATTAGAGTTTAAATCCACAAGCACCATAAAGGCTTAACAGTAAGTGCCAACAGATGTACACACTAAATCAGTCTCTCATGCCAAAAATATAACCAAATGCTAGTACGCATGGATGTAAATACTGAAATACAGGTATGTGCATGTAAACCAGAGTAGACTGAAACTTCTGTTTGCTTACTTAGTACTGTCTGCTTCGAGGACACTAAAATTTATGTTGTGGGGTGCTTTTTATAGGTTTCTGTTAGTTTGTGTATTTTTTATCACAGGAGAGAGTGTGATGCATTTAACTGCATGGTTAAATTTTGACAACAAAACTAAAGGCTTGCTTTGTCATCAGAAACCCCAAGATGGCAATACAGTCTTGTTTTTCTTTGCTGCTTATGTCTATTATTATTGTTTTTATCATCACAATTATTATATTGTGGTACATGGAACGGATTTGTGATTTTTCTCATTTGCTGACATCTAAAAGACTTGCTCATTGCTAAGGACTATTTATACAAAATATTGAAAGCTCCAACTACTTTGATGTTAACTGAATGAATGAATACTGTGCATGACCTGGAGCTATTAAAAGATTCCATTTAATAATGTCAACCAAACAGACATCTCTGCTCAAGTTTGCCTTAATTTTAAAGATGCACACAATGTGGTTTAAAAGAACTTGTATATTATTTTCACCTTAACCTACTCCCACAAATATTACCTTTTCAGGTGGCAGCCTATCTTGGTTCTCTATACCCTGATCACTTTTAAATGAGTTCTCACCAGGACCCTTTTGCTTTTCAGTGTTCAGACAGCTTTGGCAGAGCCCAGGTGCCCCGTTCTGATGCAGGTAACTTTTGCTGCAGAGAACACAGCGAGCAAGCGAGAGCCAGCATCCTTCACCTTGATGCTGAGGAGAGAAACTGCAGATTTATCAAACAGGCTGCTACCCCTGACTGCTGCTCCTGACTTCATAAAGTCATAGGGAAAAAACACAAAGGAAAAACGCTGTGATTTCAAGTGGGTTAGCTGATATGTGGTGGGCCACTGAGAGATGTATGCACAGGGCTGTACGGTGATGAAAGATTAGAGATTAGGTTCTCCCGGGAAAGTCACTCCCACTCCTGGCCCAGCCTTGTTAAGCATCAGGTTTAACAGTACAGGGCTCAGGTAAAGCTAGGTGGGAGTGCAAACTTCAAATCAGACAGATTTTCTGTGTTCACTTTATCCATCAGTGCACTGGAAGAAATGAATTTCCAATAGCAGGTAATATCAATGAAAAATTCTTGTGTGCCAGGAAAGCTGTTGAGACTAATGCTGACAAGACAACCAAAGGAATAAGAATTGCTTAAGAGTGGGAAAATGTTACTCAAAAACAGATAAATAATATCAGAACTCTCCAGGGTCATTAGAGTGTTCGAAGATAATGAAGATATAGGCATTGATCTTTGATGGTCATATTTTATGCATATGTATGTGCACCCACATCATATTTTTATGCCTCTAAATTTGAAGGTATGTAGCGAGCAGAGAGAGAGAGACAAAAAGTATGTCTGAGTATACTGCTTGACAATAATCTAACACAGAAAGACAGCAGAAAGACCCTTTCTGCAAACAAGGCCAGACTGCCATCATAACATTTTGCAGCCTCTGAGGACAGGGAGGGCAGTGGCTGGTATGCCAGCTGCTAGGTCCAGGACTCAGCACTTCCTGCTGTAACAACTGGTTGAAATCATCTATAAGAAAATGGATTGCAAAATTAATTTTGTGAAACCATAATATTTGGAGATTAAAGCCACAATTCTCTTAATAAAATATGTTTCCTCTGGAAGACAGACAAAGGACTCATGATTAAGCACTCAGTGCAATATCCTTTTTTCTGCCTTTCTATCTTCTCTAAACCTCATTTCCACTTTCATACAAATTGTGAAGTAGTAGCATTTAAATGGGAAATCACATGGGAGGAGTATACTGTATTGTAACTGAGATGCAAAGAGTGTCTCATTTTAATTTACTCTCCATTAGAAAAATGATGTTTAGAACATATCCATGCAGATTACTAAAGCTACCCTCAAATTACTGCTGGTAAACAGAAAACTTACCTTCAGAGGAAGAAGCTCTTGTGGTGGCTAATGTCCCTCCCAGAATAAACATTTTGAAATGAAGTTAACTAAACCCACAGGAAACCACTCATTTATATATATATATTTTTTAAGATTATGCTGATAAAAGCATGAAGAGAGGCCTTTCTGTGACTGACTATAAAAGTCAGAGTAAACACCTACACTATTCCTAGAGGTAAAGTAATTCTTTTCCCAGACTTGGCTGACCAGGTAAGAAGGGAGAGGGGAGGAGAGCCTGAATTACCCTGTCACATCAGGAGGGTAGCTAGCTAATCCTGCGCACTAACTGAGCCTTTGAACTACATCTGAAAGGGCAGGATGAGGTGAGCTTGCACTGCCAGTTGATATTCTGTATGTGTCGCGCATTTCAGTGCAGACCCTTGGTTTCCAGCACTATATGTCTGGCAGCTTTTAAAGCAGTAAATTTATCTGAAAATTAAGAAGAGTTTTATGGCTTAAACAAGCCCTTTTGTAACAGAAACTTGCCAAAAACCTCCCCTGCCCAACAACCCCATCATAGTTGGTGGGTGAAGCAGGGGGTTGGTTTAGCATAAACTGCTTTTTGCAGGGGGAGTGTGCAAAGAGGAAAGAGCACCAATGGCTCCATTTGAGTTCAGATGCATTTCTGATGACTTAAAAAACAGCTGAAGGGTGAAAAAATCTCATGTGCAGCAAATGGGGATTTATAGGGATTAGAGTCACAGGTTTAGGATCTGGAAAAGCGCTCATTTTGTATTGTTATAAAAAATTATGGATTAATTTACAGAATGATGATGAGGGGAATTGCTTTTGATTTAATACATAAGCACATAACTCTGGTTTGGGAGTGATGGGACAAAAGAGTCCCATTATTACCCATGGACAGCTGCCTGGGGTGCTTGAATTGAGCAGGATGGTTCAGCATTTGATGTGTGGGCAGACCTTAGGCAGTTTTTTAATGAAGTGCTGTGATAGATGCACACAGAAAATTCCAGAGTGATTTACATCCTCTGTGATACTGCAGAAGACAATAAGATTGCTTCCAGGGAGACTGAGGAGTTTTGCCTTTAGCATTGCTCATTTTGTTCAGCATTATTATTTCTAATACTCTCTTCAGAAATACCTGCAGCTTCTAATGGTTTCACATATTTTTGAGGTAGCTCCTGACCCTCATGAACCCCAAAGTGTGATCACACAGAGGACACTAATTCCCTGGCACCTTGGATGCACGCAATACAGGAGCACTTAAATGCAAGCACTGGCAGAAATGCAGGAGAAAAAGATCCATCTACAGAATCCAGTAACCTGTGCTTAGCATGCCAGCTCAGAGGATGTGGTCTCTCACTTCAGGGGTTCAGAAACATTCACTCCTGGACCTCACAAACCATTTTCTTTAAATTCTGAAGTGTTGATATGAATTAATTGCATTTTCCTTTCATATTGCCAATTGAAATATGGATTTTGCTAAAATTGGAGGAAAACTGGGACTCTGGAAATAAAGTTAATAGGCACATATGGGTAAAATATACCTACCACACACAGATGTGATAAAATCGATACCAAAAAAGTGATAAAAAATTAGTATTTATTATCTTTTATCCAGGAATCCAACGTCTCATCAGGGATTATTTTATATCGTTCTGTATGGAGGGAAAAATGTATTTTGCCTGAGAAACATTATGAGACATAGATTTTAATTCCAGAAACAAATGATTTAAAAAAAATAGACAAAATTAATTTTTGCCCTTGAAACAGCACAACCAGCTTGAAACAGCATGGTCATATACCTTCTGATAAAAACATGAAGAGTAGAGGCTTTTCTGTGACTGGGAGGGTCAAAAGAGGGACCTGGTCATTTGAGGAAGTGCTCTTTCCCCCTGCCTGTGGTTTTTAAGTAATTCCACATTTAAATTTATCAAATTAACACCAGACATCAGTATTAAGCATGTATCTAAAGCTACAGCTGTAGGTCTTTCAGTCAGAGTAGTTTAAAAGAAATTGTGATAAAAGTGAATATTTTCCATTTCATTTTAATGGAAAGTAGCATGTTAAAGTTGAAAACATCAAATGATGAATTGTCTTCTACCTGGGTGACATTAGAAACCTCCCACAATCAATGAGGAGGGAAGGGAGACCGTGGTAGCATGCAAGACATTTATCAGGTTTACCTGCTTGTGAGCGTGGTCGTAAGAATTGATGTGGTTGTCAAATTCCTGGTGTTTGTGGTACTGCTTGTCACACAGTTCACAGTAGAAGTTGGCCTTCACATCCTCCAGGGCCTTGGCTGCAGCTTTCTCCTTCTCAGCATAGCCCTGCAAAGGCAGAAGCAGAGGGAGGCTCTTCACCTGAGACTCTGAACTCCTCTTCAGCAGCTCTTTGCATCAGGCACATCGCAAGCACTGGGCAGCTGCAGCACCAGACTCCATCCCAAACAGGCTAAGCAGGTTTTGGTCTTGAATGGGATTCATTAAAGGAGTTGTGTTTCTTGGGGAATTGTTCTTACTGCTCATTGTAGGTTCTGCTGTAAGGAGGGAGGAGCGGGGTGCAGAGGAATGCCATCAGGATACTGCCCAGCCCTGGGCAGGAAAGCTGAGCAGCAAGAACAAGTGAGCCCTCAGTGTCAGCCTGTTAGCTCAGCCCCAGATTGCCTCAATATCTGCTCCTTCAGGTACAATTGCTCACAAGAAATAAACTGGTTTAATCTGATATTATGGCAGATTTTCTTTTGTGTTCTGCTTTCTGACTTCTATGATATGTTCGCTGGGGCCAGGCAGCAGATTGCTATGGCTGGCTGAGATTTCCCTGGAGCAGAGCCACCTCTGCAAGAGCCCTTTCTGTTCCTCCCTGTCCTTCCCAACACCTGCATGAAGGGACACCCCATCCAGCCTGACCACAGTGAAAGTGACTCTGGCCTGCCTGTCACAGGCCACGAGCACTGAGGAGAGCTCATGTCCAGGCTCCTGCAAACACAGCTGAAAACAGGGAAAACACCATTAGTTCCTGCATAGTTGCCTTCCATATCTCCCCAGTGACACAAGTGAGTGTTACGGAGAGTCAAATACTTCAATTCAACACATAATACTAGGTAAAAAGAGAAAATTTCAAATATAGGAGCCAGAAGTTACTGAGCTCAGATTAATGCACTTAAATAAAGGGTCTGATATGCAAAATTGGCAGCAGCCTTTGTCAATCTTATTTCTTTTAAAAGTCCTTCATTGTACTGTTGTTATTTTTATGACACTTCCTCAAACATTTTGCATTAAAGTGCAAACTTCTAATATGGAAAACAAGAACAAAAAAAAGTTGGTAGAAGCCATTCATTTTGTATTCATATTGACAAGCTGATATTTCTTGAGTGTATGTAATATATTGCCAGGGATTGCAGTAATTCATCATTTGCTGTACCGTTTTACTCTCCTAAAGAAACCAGCACTCTCTGCTGCCAGGCTCTCCATGCTCTGCAGTCAGGGCTGTCTGCTGTCCACATGCTCTCCCCACTCTGTGTGACAAATTCAGAGTGCATGGAAGCCAGGACAGGCTGCACACCTGGGACAGCCTGCTCTCAGCACATCACCCTGCCCAGCCCAGCTGCAGGGAGCAGAGGGGGCTGCAGGCTGGAGTTTGGTATGGCAGAGGAATATGAAGGTACATTCTGAGCCCTTCACAGGGAGAGGGACTTTCTTAATGAGTGACACGATTCAAATCTGAGACTTGGCCAAGCAACTGATGCTGGTTGTTGGTGTGGCTCACTGAACTTTACACAGCTCTGTGTTTTGTGCCTTTCTATTTTGCCTCTTTTTCTCTTTACACCCTCACAGTGGTGTGAGTAGGTATTTTTTACACCATAGTTTTAGAGGTGAGATTAACTTCATCTAAACTTGGCTGTCTAGAAGTTAGGTGTATGGGTAAGACAGAATCCTAAGCTTCTTCTGTAAGAAAAGAAAAATGCTAGACACTGCCAAATGGTTATTAATCCCATCTATTTCAAAAACCCATTTTAGGATGAGATTAAATTCTCCAGAGGTTCTATCTCTCTCCGACCACTGCAAGGCTCTAAATTACTAACCTGGCCTACATCCTTAATTCTTAGATTGCTGAACTTGAAGATAATAAATTCTGTATTGTATTTCTTTAGATTCAATTCTAAATCTCCCCATGAAACTTGCATGAACTGACCTACTTGAAGACAGGAGGTCAAAGGGGAATGCTGTGCCCAGAATTTTGATTTTACATGTTATTGATGATACCAATGGCATACCAGTTCCTCCCAGAGAAGAAACATGCAAATAAATTTCTTTCCTGCAAGCATATAGCTCAAGTGGGTCAATATTCTATAGTACACTAAGAAAAAATAAAACTAACCTGAGCTAACATTTCTCCGCTTGAGAGGCTGCTCAATTATGGTAGTTAATCCTTGATTGTATCAGGGAGAAATATACTCACAATCAAATAGTTAAATAGCTTTCATTAGTTATTTAAATTTACAGAGCCCATTAAAAAGTGATACTTTTCAGCTTATGCTTCAGACCCATTGTTTTGCTAGCATTAATTATTCACCAGGCCTTTGATATAATTAAAATGCATAAATTAGAATGTGGATGCAATAGTATTAATTATGCAGAGATGCCTTCCCTGAAAATCAAGTGTTGGAGGCAACATTTTTTTATTCTAAACTGGTAAAAATGAGAGTTTTGCAGTCACTGGAAGCCAGACAAGCATATTTGTTTTGCAGGAGGGGTTGTGGGTTGTTTTTTTTTGGTGTATTTTTTTGTTGTTGTTGTTGTTGTTGTTGTTTTGTTGTTTTTTTGGTTGGTTTTGTTGTTTTGTTTTTTTTTTTTCTTGGTCAATTAAATACTTACAGCCTGCTCCATCTTTCCTTCTGCTGCAGGAGAAGCCTAACAGTTTGGGGTGAACGCACTGCAGAACTGTCTGTACAGCACAGCTGAAACTGCTGCTCATGAGCATTCCAAACTGCCAACTTTATCTTTCTCAGCAGAAATTAATACAGTTCCCTTCACATAAAGACGTTTTAAAATAGCAACAAGGCAGCTCCCAGGTGCATCCTAAGATAATCACAACTACCTCCATTGCCTTATTGCTTAATTATGCTTGTCTGCCATGGCAAAAGATACAACTTCCTGCTTGCTTATCGATCAGATGCAGGGAAATTGAGTGCCACATCACATCCTTTAGAAAGGTCATGGATTTTTTCTTTCCCTACAAAGACATAAGAACTTCTAGCAGTACTGTAAATTGTGCATAGTCAAATGAATTTTCACATCCATACTTTCAATATCATCTCAGTAGGAGTGTACAGACCGACGGTCAATTCTGGCACGGTAAATGTGATTGTGTGAAAGAAGAAAATCTATGGAGCTGCACCTGTAGAAAGCATAGGGATCATCATGAAGGCCTGATCACACAAATGCAGACAGGCAGGCAGCAAAGATGCACCAACACATTCTGAACTCTGAAGCTTCAATGTTAAGGAGTATATGTGTCACAGTCTCATAAACTTTATTCTGGATTGTACCCTCCTTGGTAATGGCACATGGCCTGGGTAGATGTGTATACTTATAAGACAATAAAGGTTGGCAGCTCTGTCTGTCAGTCATGGGTAGCAGTGGTACAAGCTCATGTGAATGGTGATGCCATCCTTGTAGGTGAGAACTCCTAGAAACCATGGATTAAACAACTACTGGGCTGCTGGATGCAGACCGAGAAGCGGATGAGGACAAACAAGTGCAGAATGTGTCTCTAAATGCATTTTGTCTTGAAGCCTGCAAAATGGTTCCATATTATACATTTTAATTGCATTCATGTCAATTTGACCCACAGAGGCACATAACTGTAATAATTGCTTATATATTGGATTAATTTTAAAAAATACTTCTCTAGCACGTTAGGCTAGAAGTGCTTTCACTTAGCAGCTACTTTTGCAGTATGCTTGGTATTGTGAAAACTCAATTAATGGTAGCTGACATTTCATTTTCTAATATGGGGAAAATCAATGAAAAATCCCATGTAACTGAGTTTTCTTGAATGTTACCACTGACATCTAGTCAATTAGAAATCATTTATTAAATCTAGAGTCTGTAATAGATATTTAATAGACTGCATGGCCATTAAAGGATGCTGATCTAGACAAAACAATACCACATTTCTTGTCTCAGTAACTGATAGTAAATATATCTGCTATGTTCAAATGGGCTAAGGTGAAAAGTAGGTCACTTGATAACAATAAAACTTGTGGAGGCAATTTTCTACAAACCCATGGATTTCTATAAATATAGTGGAGTAAATGCTTGTAATAGGATATGAGAAAAATACAGCATCATTAGCCCACTTTTGATTACCTGTTTCTAAATTGGAATGCAAAATTAGTGACAGAACAGCTAACTCACAATAATGCAGAGCTCAGTAAGTGACAAACTCCTTCCTCTTTGGGGACATAAGCAATCAGTTTGGTAACTTAAATATAATTTTGTGAACCAGATTAGATATGAATTCAAGTTTATGCAACTACAGAGGTGCCTCTTGGAGGTTCTCAGGCTAGAGGTTAAAGGAGAAATAGGATGAATATAAAGCACATGAATTAGCTACAGATTACAGTCTACATCTAAGACTTTTAAACATATTTTCATTACTTATTTAGGTGAGAGAATGAATTGTGATTATCTATGAAATCTATGAATGGTACTAATTAACAGCATAGGGCGTACAAATGCTTTAGGGACCAGGGTCAGGATTCAAAATTACTGTAATAATCTTCAGATATGATCTTAAATCAGCAAGATAAAATTCAGTAAGATGTTTGTCAAGTGCTGCACTTTGGAGGGGGAATCATGTTCATCAATACTGGGTTAGGCATAGCTGCATAAAAAAATGCAAATGCAAGAAAAAAGGTCTGAGAGTGGAAAAGAAACCCAATGAAAGTCAACAATGAAAGTCAAGGCAAATCACATTCTGACATGTTAATAGTGATGTTATAAGTAAGATGCTGAGGGTAATTATTCCACTTGACTCAGTATTGGTGAAATGTCAGCTGTAAAATACTATTTGGTACATCTACACTAGCAAATAACTTGGCTTCTAGAATCTGACCCTCTATCATTCCCACTATGTGTGTGATAGTTCATTCCTGGGCTTTTTCATTTCAGAGTTGCCATTTTACATAAAAATGATTGCAGTCCCAGAATAACACCAGTGCAGGGACCACACTCTACAGGCAGCAAGGATGAGGCACCACAAACCCCTCCATGCCCTGTATAGCCTTACCAAAACCCAAAAGATTTTGTCAAAGAAAGCCACATTTGCATGCCTTAAGAAAACATGCAGTATCATATCACAGAACAACTACCCCAGCAGTGGTTTAACATAGCCATTACACTTCATCACACAGACTGAAATAAAAAACAAATATAATAATCACAGCTAACAGTACCAGACAGAGGAGACTTCAGGCAAAATGGACATATGGTCAGTTTGTCCTGGGGTGCATGTACTTTTTGGGGAAGACCAAAATGTAGATGTAGCCTTTGAGACAGTTTGCTTCCCACAATTCGAGAGAGACATAGATGTACTCGAGAGAAGCAGAAGTGCAGGAGTGCTAGAAGTGTACACTTTGGGCAGAAGTGTAGGGATCAGGGCTTTAAAAGTAAGTTACATGCCTAAATTAGGCAAACTAGATTCAATTTTTAATTCATATTTTCATTGACTCATTAGTGTGAGCACTTGTAAATAACATTTTTGAGAAAATACAGAGAACTGCCTAGGCTGGTACAAAACATCTCTGGGTGGTCAGGACCTGCGCATTCATGTGTAGAAATAGCAGCTGTAGAATCTTCATTTTGAGTGCTCATTCACCACATCTTCCAAATTCACCAGTTTTAGGGATGCCTGCACATAATTTTAATGTCCTTATATATGTTGTTCTGAGTTCTAGAATGAGACAGATTTTAAACTATCTTTAAAACTCAGCAGGCAGGTGATAGAATGCAGGAAGTAATCAAAGTACTTGTGTGCAGTGGGAAACTTGAGTACCACAAAAATGTCCTGATATTAAGATATGTAACTGAACATCAGGTTGTTTGAAATTAATGAACTTTTCCCTGAAAGCTCTCTTATTTTTTTTTTTCCTCCCTGGAGAAGGCTGTTCACTTACCTAAAGACTTTCCTAGGGAAGTTTGGCTGTGGAGATAGAATAAAAAGCAAGTGATTTGTTCAGCTGCTATAGCTGGCAGTACAGAACATTTTCATTTATCTCACATATGTTCTGCCATTCTCCACCTTGAAAACTCAATGCATAGTTTCTGCCACTGTGGGATATACAGTGAGGATTTACAGATCTCTCTATTGCAAAGGATTTTTTCTTCAAAGGCAGTAAGTGCTGCCATTCTCATCTGACTCATACGGGGCAACGCCTAACTTTGCAAATAAATACATCTTCATATTTTTCACACTCAGCCAATTACTGCAACATTTTCAATCATATGCACATCCATTTGCTACTAGAATGCTGAGAAGTGCAATGCTTTTAGCAGGTCCTACAGGCCTCTCAGAGTACAACCCTGCTGGGACTAATAAGACATGTAAACCAATTCCTGACCTTTTACTATCAAAATCTTCACTTCTGATTGGAACAAACTTTATAGGACATAAGAACTCAAAGAACATGAGCAGATCTATTCAGAACTTTAGAAAATATTTTATTTTCTAAGACAAATAGTTGCTTCTGGTAACTTTATAAAGGAATTGAACTTTGAGATTTTCGGTACTCATTTTCAACATTATGAATGGATCATACAGCCACTAAAAATCTTTGTTGTGGATATAGAGGGAATTTTTCAAGCATCCCAACATTTTTCTCCTCATTTTCAGAAACTGGTGGAATTGAGATCACATTCTGAAAATGTGATCAAGAGTTGACCTGCAAAGGTAATTAGGTACCTAACTGCTAAGTTGCATACAAAATTGTATGTGTTCAGTTTAATTTTTAGAAAATTTACAATTAATCAAATTTGAGCATTTGCACAATTTTATATTGCAAAGGTATTTATCTAAAAGAAGTATGTACTGGTTTTGGCTGGGATAGAGTTAACTTTCTTCACAGTAGATTAGTTTTTGACTGGGGTTAAAACATGACAAAATAATTATCAAAATATAATTTATTTAACTGAGAAAAAACTGCCTGGAATTACATGCAGTGCAGAAACATGAGTTCTAAAATAAAGCCAGCTTAAAGAGGGTATTAAAAAGAGAGTGGAAATCCCATAAATGGAAAGAAATTTCAATTTGAGAAAATCAAGGGGTAAAATGGAGATCAGTGATGAGTAGTGTCCCCACAGGGCCATACTGGGACCAGAGCTTTTCTTGGATGACATTGTGGGATCAAGTGCACCTACAGATGACAAGAACCTGAGTGGTGGGGTTGAGATGCCTGAGGGATGGAACAACATCCAGAGAGAACTGGACAAGCTCTGAACAAATGGATGCAAGTGAACCTCATGAGGTCCAATGATGCCAAATGTAAGTTCCTCCACCTGAGTGAGGACGGCCCCCAGCTGTAAAAGAAGGTGATAAAGGATCTGCTCCCATGTATTAAGGGACTGCTGAGATGCAGATTAAAAAAGACATTAAATTGAATACAGCAAATAGGCAATTTTCATACAGACTGGGAAATACACTCAGGCCTAAAGACCAAATGATAGATATAAACGTATAGATCATTTAAATACAATAGAAATAGAAAATATTATATTCCCTTATATTTCAATATATTTAGGCTGGAATCCATAAGGTTTCTCATCATCAGTGGAAAAGATGCAAGGACAACTTTCACATTGAAGTTGCAGGTGTCATTTTAAGATGAAGCATGATATATTTATGAGGGGGAATATGTGATGTGATTTGGTTGACTAAATTTGATTTGAAGATTTGGGAAAATCTTAAGTTACACTAAATCTGCTTAATGATTAATGTCTTGCTGCTTGATTTTTATCTCTGGGCCTCATTGTTAATCTATCCCTTATATTAATGCTAGCATTAACATTTGACTTACTGCTTTGAAAGTGTTTCCAAGCATAAAGTCATTAAAGAACAATCTCAAAACACAAACACTGCCATTAAAGAACAACAAAAAATGTTGCAATTCAGTAATTAGAGCAACAGCCATAAGAAGATAAAGAAATATGATTCAAGGACAGCCTGAGAACACAAAGGGCATCAGAACTCTCAAAATTTGTGGTGGTAGAGGCTGAAACAATTTCTGGGGTAACTGGAAACGGATGTGGGTTTCTTACAGTTAGGATTATATTCTAAGCATTTAAAAGAAAATTCTAACAGCTTTTTGGGTAAGATTAAAAAGATAAAAATTATAGAGAATCTCAGTATATTTACAGTTACTCTGCAGATATGGTTCACTGACCTTACATGTAAATATGACTGTGAAAAAATGTAGATAGAATAGAAATGGTTTTTTAAAGTTGGACAGAAGAACTGTTCCTGTTATGAAGAAGGAGCAGAAAGCCCATCTTTCACTTTTTCCTTATAGTCCTGCTTTTCTGCACAAATGTGAGTCCTTCAGTGAATCTGATTGTGACATTTTTGTCTGCCTCCCATTCAAAGTCAATTCCTTCAATTTGTTCACTGATTCGTACTACTTTCTCTCTCCTCTCAGGTGATAATTTCTTTTACTCTTCTTCAGATGAGTGAGGTATTATCAATTAAGCTGAAGAGTTAGTCCTCCATTTATGCCTTACTATTCTCACTTTTCCATTGCGATTTGTAGAGTACAATGCCTGTTCTAGCACTGCATTTAATGGATTGATGTGATGAATTTCTTTGTCTGTCCCCTCTTTTCAGTTTAAATGTACTTGACATTTTTTAGGATCTTTGTACCTTTTGATCTAAAGATTTCTTCTATAAAACACACACACACACAACTTATGTAACCTATATATATATATAAAACTTATATATACTGTATTTCATAACTGAGCTAGCTAAAAGCATTTTGCAACAATGATTTTGATTATTGTTTAGCAAAATGTTTAGGAAATTTTGTAGGACTACAACATTTGATATGAGCATAATAATAGTTATCACACAACTCATATATGGTTAGAACCATTTTTATTAAGTGCCTTTTTCACAAAATACAGGCTAATCATATCAGATAGCATTTTATAGTCTTTAATAACAATAGAATTAAACATTTAAATCTCTCTCTTTTAACATTGTTGGACTCTTTCTTTGCAGATACCACAATATCAAAACCAGTTCCTGTAGACTTATTCAATATCTTAAATGATGCAATACATCTAATATAATCAGATTTCTTTGCTCATAGCAACAGAGAATAATTTTTAATTTTATGAAAAAATATTAATAAACTATTAGTAAATCCACATTGGTCAATTTATCTCTTATATTATGTATATTTGCAATCTACTTCAGAAAATGTCTTACAGGGTAAGCATTAATCATACACTTGAAGTATATTTATACTATTCACCTTCACTTAAAACTCATCTATCGATCTCTACCGCATCATTGTTACATTGAGTAGCATTTGATGGCAAGTTTTTAACCAGAAATCAGGGCATTTCTGCACATTACCTTTTTATGGTTTTTTGTTGTTTTTTTTAACAGAAACTCAGAACACTGATTTATGTAAGCTTTGTTTTTCTCAGAACCTGAGGTTATCTAAGGGAAAAAGAAAGAACTCCAAATTGCTCTGTGAAGTCCAAATGGAAAAATGAAGTTTATTTGCACACACATATATCCTTCTTCCTCTGCTCCCCAAATGCATTCCTGTGAGTTATAAAATTCTATATACTTTCTTTTTTAACTCCTCAGTTTTAAACAAGCTATAATTCCATGACCTGACCAAAAGCAAAAAAAGAATCTTTTCATTTAGATGAAAGTATAATATTTGCATTCTGATTGGAAAAAAATGCATGGGAGGGACAGATGGAGAGAGATATGAAAGATGTGAGTGTGAGGAAGGAAGGAAGGAAGGAAGGAAGGAAGGAAGGAAGGAAGGAAGGAAGGAAGGAAGGAAGGAAGGAAGGAAGGAAGGAAGGAAGGAAGGAAGGAAGGAAGGAAGGAAGGAAGGAAGGAAGGAAGGAAGGAAGGAAGGAAGGAAGGAAGGAAGGAAGGAAGGAAGGAAGGAAGGAAGGAAGGAAGGAAGGAAGGAAGGAAGGAAGGAAGGAAGGAAGGAAGGAAGGAAGGAAGGAAGGAAGGAAGGAAGGAAGGAAGGAAGGAA
The DNA here is from genome assembly GCF_963513975.1 of Fringilla coelebs. Taxonomy (NCBI): domain Eukaryota; kingdom Metazoa; phylum Chordata; class Aves; order Passeriformes; family Fringillidae; genus Fringilla; species Fringilla coelebs. Next base: position 131,237,029 of record NC_140028.1, read on the forward strand.
GGAAGGAAGGAAGGAAGGAAGGAAGGAAGGAAGGAAGGAAGGAAGGAAGGAAGGAAGGAAGGAAGGAAGGAAGGAAGGAAGGAAGGAAGGAAGGAAGGAATACTCTTCTACCTCTATTTTATCCAAGCGCTTATGGCTTGAAACTCACCCTGCAGCACACATGGCAATTAAAATTAGCTGATTTTTAAATACAGCTGGGTACTCAGCCTGTAGATTGATGGCACGCTTATGGCAATTTCCAAAAGTAAACTCTGTCATCCCATTTCCTTCAGCCTTGGTGCAGGAAATAACTGCCTGGAAGGAGTCCCTGTATTCAAGTGCCAAGTGGTTTTCTTGAGTTTTCAAGCTCAGTGTACAACCACTCCAGGGGTACACAACAGAATCTTTACATCCCATGATATTCTGTTAAATTTACAGGTGATCCTGTGTGGCTTTGCATTTTTGTTCTCTTGCCTTCTATTTTTTCTGGTCCTTCCTTTCCTTCACATTACAACCCAAGAAAGAGACAGAATCCTGGTCCTTCCTGCCAGTTTCTGTGTTTGCCAGGCTCTATAATTGGGAGTAACCTTCATTGATCAGCTGTAAGTCTGCAATAGTTTTGATTACTTATTCATAGAAAAAAAAAGTTGCCAGAATATATCTTTAGAGCAAATTCCTGGCCTTCATGAGGATGTGGAGAAACCTCCATGCTCATGATCAGTTGTGACACCTTGCCAGTTACCAACTTCTCTTTCTATTCCATCAGCCAGGTTAAGAACAGGTAGCAAAAGGGCATGAAGGGCTATCAGAAAATGTTGGCCTGAAATGCTCCAGCCTATCCTCATATCTTGGTGAAGTCTGTTCCCAGAAGATGGAACAAACACAGATGCAGCTGCCTCCAGCTCCAGCCCAGGCTCTAGCATGGCCCAGCAAGGCTGGACTCAATAGAAGCTTTAAAACTGATTCTAATGAGACTGTAAGATCCAGCTATAACAAGCATAATAAATGGGAAAAAAAAAAACAACCAAAAAGGAATATACCATTTATATCAGGGGGATTTACTGACATTATTAAAATTAATAGAAGAGAGGGTGAATACATTCTTGCAGAGACAGATTTGGGAAAAAAAAACCCAAAACAAATCAAGATGTGGAAGAGGAAATAGCTGTTTAAAAGACTACATTTTTTTCCCTGCTGTGGTATTTTGTGAGTAAAATATTAATATGGTACAAAATTGATAGCAAACATCTATTGTCCTCTTGAATTCATCATGTTTGTATTAGGAACAGAGCTGTATAATGCAACATGCAATTTAAAATAAAATGTCAGTGTCTGGGACACAAAAGGTCTTAAACAGATACTTTGTTGAACAAATAAAGGATGATCCATCCTCATCTTCCTTCAAATGAATGAACTATATAACATAGAACTAATGCTGTCACAAGTGCTTGGTTGGGAACACGTAATGAGCACTTCTAGTGCTGCTGTGGAGACCTGAGGCTTCCTGAGACAACAACTCCAGCAGCTGATTGCTGTTTGATTCTGTAAAATGAGGTCTCCTGGGGTGTCCATTAATCCCATGAATTTACTGAACACAGGGCAATGTAGAAGTGCTTGATTTCAGAAAACTCAGCCAGGCTGACATCTCTCAACTTGAAAGAGTATTTCTAGCTTCACCATCCCCTATTATAAATACAAATGGGGAGTTCTCAGCTCCAAGATTACCATCATTAAATTTCTTGCCTCACTGTGTGTCACATTTCCAAAGAATGAGTCTTAAAGAAATGATTGCATTTATATCCATTACAGACTCTCTGGATTCTTCTTTATTTTTTAACTGTGGTTCTGTGTTAAATATTTAATGATTTTAATGCAACATAAGTGAATAATAGTTCCTAACTTTGATTTTTTTAACCTGTTAGTCCAACCATTTGTGTCATGAAACAATGCACAATCTTATTAGGTAATGGTGCATTTCCTTCATATGAATACAAGTGTGTGAGCTCTCTAAGTCTTGATCTAATTAAAATAGATGACTCAATGAATTAATGATGAGACATTTCCTTCCAGTATTTGAAACCTACAAAGTAAACTGTCTGTTATTAACTAAAATGCAACCAACAGAAAACCATGAATATAATCTCAGTTACCAACAACTTGGAATCGCAATTTTATTAATAAACCTGGAGGAATTAATTTATATGGTGTTTTTCTTGTAATTGCTCGCCTTCTGCACAAACTTTCTATTGCCACAGTTTCCCTGAACCTTGTTATTTTGTGTCCATCCCATTGACGCTTCACTGCTTACATTTTGGTTCAAAGCAACCTATTCTAGTGCATTTCCATGGCTGGTGATTTGGGTCTAATGCCCTTAACTTTCATCACTGAAAGCTTTCCACTATGCTGTCAATATATTGTCTGGAATGGAAAATCAACCATGATGAGATCTGGTGCATTGCTGTCTAGCTGGATTGTTCTGAGCTGGCTCACACTGATGTCAACAGCTCCCTGATGGGACTGGCTCTCACAAGTGCAGGAATTCACAACTGAGTCCCACACATATGGGGAATAACACAAGTGCACTGTAGAAACATATAAGAAATAATGTTTTTGTCAGGTCTCATTGCCTGTATTTAGAGATAGTCTCCACCCTTTTGGATACAACTACTGTGCCACCGGAAAGTTCTAAAAGCAGAAGTTCTGACTCAATTTGTTAGGGCTTTGACTGGTTTATTCAGGAAGTTAAGTCTGCAGTAATTCAAAAGCAATCAGGACTTTATTTGCATTATGACAGGTGTGATCAAGTGAGATTCAAACTTCATAACAGCAGTTACTGCTAGCCTGAAAATTTTACCCTTCCCCATTTGAGAGAAGCACAGTTCTTAGATGCTGGACACTTAGCCATATTCAGTGACCTCTATTCTAGTGACTTCTGACTTATGAATTCAGTACGAGACATTTTCATATATTCAAAATACTTATCCTGTTCTAGAAGAATGACTCTGACAAGTTTTGCCTTAATTGCTTTATATGTTTAACAGAGAGAAATAAAAAACAGCTATATCCATACATGATTTATATGGTCACCTCTGTCTTCATCTTTAAGACAATTTGTCTTATGGTCGCATAAACTTATATTTATCATTCAAAACATCATTCTGAAGCTTGACTGCCTCCCACAATGATCACAGCACCAGGACTTTGGCCTCATCATGCTCAGCTTTACAGCACTGGACTTGTCTGCACCTCCCTGGAACCTGTGGGGCTGCACTGGCCATCTCAGCTGTCTCTTGTCAGCCCAGTGTCAACCCAGCATGTTGAATGAGATATCATTTGGAGATAACAAGAGAAGAAATGAGCCTTTATATTTCCTTCCTCAGGGATTGGGATGCCTTCCTAAGTTAAATAGCTAAGCTGTTCCTTGCAAACTTGGCCTCCCTCTCACGTCTTGCCCACTAAAAGGTGAATTTTCTGTTCAGTTTGGGATCGTGGTGCTACATTTATTCGTGTCCCTTTTTTGATCACCAGGACAAAGGAGTTCAGTACAACACTATAAGCTTCCAGCACCATGGAGAAAGTGAAAGCAAGCACTGAATGACAGGAAATATATTTGCCTGTAGGTTTGTGGCTGTGCCAGAAATAGCACCCCATGCCCCAGCCTTAGCCCAGTGCATGCCTACATCTTCAATAATTTTAGTGGGTGAAGATTTCTAGAAAGCATGGAAAAAATGTGACAAAGAAGATGACTGGAAAATGAAAGAACAAATGACAAAGCACCCAAGGAAATGTACAAGGGAAAACATAACCACTGAAGATGATGCAAAGAAAACCTTCATGCTAATTACCTAACTACTGAAAAGAAACCTCAGCATGTGGATATACATTCTTCAACATTTTTCTGTTTAGCGTCTGTAGTATAGTATGCATAACATAACTACAAAACTATTTCATAATATATATATTACATTCATCATATTATTATACTATTACAACAGTAGTAAAATATTGATGCAAATATGCTCTATATAATACCAAATCAATGTTAATAATACATTGCTAGGTTTTTTACTATGTCATTAATATTTTAAATTTATATATGATGTTATTGTATATAAGTGGTAAGAACTTGGCATCACTAAATCTAAATAGTGTTTCAACATTATACTTTGCTATAAGGAGAAATTGTGTTACTACTATCCTGCTACCAATTTGGCTCTCCTAATAACCTGTATTTTCACAAATCACTTCAAGTAAACACATGGTGCCATAGCTTCTGGTATGTTTCAATATCCTCAAATTTACAGCAGCGTGCAAAGCTAACAGGAATGAGTATTTGAGATTATTTCAAATATTAAAAATCCTTTTTTAATATTTTTTGATTTTATGGCTAATGTTTAAAAATATCTTTTTTTCAGTTTATTTCATTTTTACTGAGGATGCCATAAAAGAGAGGTTACTTACAATAATGACAGTTTATGGCAAGTTAATCTATTAATAATACATTTGTCCCTAGTTTCTCTGTTTCAGATTATAACTCATAATAAACTAATTAATAATAATTAACTCATAATAAATTAACTAATAATAAATATAGCAATTTTGGCTGGTACTCCAGATAAAACATGCAGAGGTCCGTGAACTAAAGTATTTTCTTCAGTAGAAAATTAAAAATTTCTATTCATAAAAGTCATAGTTAAATCCTGGCAATCCTTATCACAACTGTTCAAGATGTACTGTTCTAAAACAAGCACTTGCTTGGTTATGCATGCATAATAAACCCTCTTACTGAATTTGCTTCTCCTTACCACTTTTTCATTTGCAAATGTAATACATGCTTGCATGCAGAATAGGATAATGAAATTAATGTCATGCTTATATTTTCAATAAACAAAAAAGTAGTCAGCATACAATAAAATAATGGAAAATTAAAGTGACAAAGCAAACAAGTTAGTCATACAACAGACACAAACCCGGCCCATTTCAGGCAATATTTAATTCAGAAATTATACTCCTGCCCAGAAAATTTATCACATATCAAAAAAAAATTCTGTGTTTTTTTAAACACTAATTGGCCACCAAGACGTTTTCTGAAGTGACTTAATTTCTGCTCAGATCCTGTATTTGGTAATTAGTTGTATTGCCCTGAAATGTAATGATGTGACACTGGCATCTAATTTTGGAATAAATTCAACCCTGTAGAGAAAACCTACTTACTATTCTCTGCCCCGCCTTGAGCAAAATTTAGGAGCTTGACTACTTTTCTGCACTGGGTTGAATTCCATTTACAATGAGTGTCAGTGTGCAGACTTAAAAAAAATTCAAAGTTACTGGAAGAAAGGCAAAGGCTGGACCTTGTCTGAGTTAACGACAGCTTTATGTGGAGTTTAAGCTTATTTTCCCCTTTGTTTGCAAGCTCATGCTAAACAACCAGAAGGAAATTCTGAAATTCTCATGCACAACAGGGCCTTCCATATTTGCATTCACCTTGGTTTCATTGAAATAAGGCTTCTTCCTTCTAGTCCCTTGAGTTGTTGAGGGTGTTTGGGGTGGGTTGGATCACAAAAGCTGCTCACATGCTCTTAAGGCATTCTGGAACCTTGTGCTTATGTACAGTGTAATCATTGCTCTGGTATAACACCACCTGTAGCACAGCCAGGGCACCTCATACAAGCAATTTGAGATTCTGAAGGCAAAAGGAAATTAATTGCAGTGCAGGCTTGAGAAATTTAAATATCTAAATTTGAGGCTATGTGTTTTATTAACTTTTTAAATTTATTTATGCTAAAAATAAAAAAAAACCAGGTACCAGGCAGGGGTTTTTCAGGGAATGTCGCCACCTCTGCCTTAGTATTTTGGATCAGAGCAGTAGCGAGTTTCTGAAGCAGACTCAAAAACCTTCTCTTTTTCCTGCAGGTTGGCTTGGTTCATGAAGCAGCTTTGGTGTGTGCAGCTGGCTTTCTTTCAAGGAAAACTGCAGCATAAGAACTGCCCAGGGTACATGCTAAATGTTCCTCAACCACAATGGAAAAATAAAAGTGCAGACCAACTCATCCTGCAAACATCTTTGGGCTAGGTGTGTAGTAGGGACCACTGCTCCTAGTAAGCAGCCTAAATCTTGTCCAAAGTAAAATGTCTGAACAAGGCTGATGTAGGTGTCTCAAAACTAACCTTTCAATTCACAGATCCACTCCTACTGAATGGAATTACTGTCCATGTAGACAAGGCCTGGCTCCATGGTAGTCAGAACAGCTTATGTAACTTCATGTAACTTTTGTAACTTCCCCTACCAGACTCTCTACCACATTTGGCCCTGACTCACCAAACTCAGTAAAGAACAAAGGTTTAGCTACATACCACAGGGGCATTTGTAAACATATTGTATTGTGCACCTCTTCCTTGGGTGACAGCTGGGCTGTTAGACTCCTCTCTACCTTTCCAGATTGAGGGCTTCATGTTAAAAATAAGAACAATAGCTTGCTGAGTTATGTTAAAAAAACTCACTCCATAGTCCACCCTGCATTCAGCCTGTCATCAAGAAGATGGGGTCAAACACTAGGGCTGCTCTGTGTAGAAGTGAAGGACAGCCTCTAGTTTTAAAATAGCAATGGAAAAAATGTGAGCCCCCCATGTGAATTTTTCCCCTCTTGCACTCAAGAAAAAGAGCCATCTCTAACTTACACAATAAGGTCACTGTGTTTAGGGACTGATTTTTCTTTTCCATCAAGGAGACACAAATATAGCTTAGGTTCTATAAACTGAACATTTTGATAACACTGCAGTCAGGTCAATTGAAGTGGAACTGGTACAGAAACATTATCAAGCATCATTTCAATAGTGTGTGGCTGTCTTCCAGGGGTGCAAATATCATTACAACATAGCAAAGCAGTCTACCAACCTGGTTAGCTGAACAGCCATTATCAGCACTCAGGAAAATAATATCAGTGACTGACTTCACCTGCTTGAGTGGTTTAAATGTCCTGCCTTTCCATACTGATAACATTTGGCACCACTTGCAGCCTGAAGAAAGCATAATTTTGTTTGATGTAATTATAGAACCATAGCAATTTTTGATAGAGAAGAAAAGACATATAGTCTAGGTCATCTTGTCCATCTCCCTGCAACTACATGAAAGTTGCCTGGCCGTGTGCCTGAAGTGTATTAGAATAACACTCACTTTTTTTCTCCTCTGTGGTTTGCTTTACTGGATTTATTGGTTGGATTTTCAGATTCAGAGCAGCAGAGTTCCCAATAGCAATAGTTCCCAATGCTATTGGAGTCTTTCCATAGGGAAAATACTAGTAATTTGTTTTGGCAGAGAAGAGTAAGAAGCGAGATGTTATTTTTAGAAATGTTCAAAAGATTTTCCTTGGGGCTTAATCTCCCTAGCACAGGATGTCTGTGTGCAGGAGGACACTTTGACTTGGTATAGGCAACTGCTTTCCTGTAGTCCAAAGCTGGCAACCTGGCTTGGAGGCAGTCAGGAAATTTGTGCTGCCAGGTGGATTTTGAAGTGATTCAGGTGGATTTTGAATACAGTGTGATTCAATACAAAGAACCATTTAGAGGCAGAATCCTCATTAACCAAATTATGTTTCCTGTCCTTAGTTTGCTTCACAGCATACAAAGTTAGTATATGCTAGATATGTTATATGATAGACTCATGTTACAGAATGTTTTGGGTTAGAAGTGACCTTTGAGATCATATTGTTCCATCTCCTTGCTATGGGAAGAGACACCTTCCTCTAGACCAGACCCACTAGACCAGTCCATTATCCAACCTTGATACTTTCGGGGATAAGGCATCCACAACTTCCCAAGACAACCTGTTTCAGTGTATCACTGCAAAGAATTTCTCTCTATTATCTAAATCTAATTTAAACCTATTGTCTCTCAGTTTAAAGCCCTTTTCTAACAGTACATGTATTTTGTAGCCCCCTTTAAGTACTGGAAGGGGCTATAAGGAGTCCCAGGAGCCTTCTCCAAGCTGAGCAATCCCAACTCCCTCATTGTCTTCACAGAAATGCCCAGTGCTCTGGCCATCCCTGTGTCCCTCCCCTGGACTCACTCTAACAGTCCATGTCCTTCTCATATACCCTATATATGACATCAACCTACAGTCTATGAGAAAAAAAACTAAGTTTCCCATTCATCCCTTTAATGTTTTCTTGCTTGGAGCAGTGCTGTAGTAGACATTTGATTGGTAGTACAAGACTAGTTTTACCCTAGTTATAGGAATGAATTTTCACTAGTTGTAATTTTGCCTGGGGTGAATTCTGATGTAAATAATGATGTACCACACATACCATGGGTGGGTGATAGAGCACAGACTCGATTTAGAACACCAACCTATTTATGAAAAATTTACTGATAAAATGCCATCATCAGCTTGGAATTGTATCCTTAGATTTTTCTGAGGCCACAGAGAAGCATGCTACAGTACATTATCAGTCTGTAGTCGCCTGCTATTTGCACAGCAGTAAGCTTGCATGGTTCCATTAGCTTGCTCAGTTTAGGCACAAAAAGATCCAACTACAGATTCAATACCAGGGCAAGAAAAGCTAGAAAACAGATGCTGACCTCTGGCACCATGGGAACATTTCCACACTCAGTTTTCCATTATCCTGGAGGGTGTTCTCATTACCAGCTCCAAGAAAAGTTTTCCAAAGAGCAGTGACACAGAGAGCGCTGTAAGAATGATTGCTCCCATGGACTGCCAAAGCATTACTTGCAGCTGAGTAACAGAGGATGACTTTAACAAGACAGTCCTACTGAGCACAAACCTGTCTAGTCATAGGTGCAGGCCCTTGGAAAGGCATTAACTTCATGGCTACAACACCCAAGGAGAGGTATGGAAACCTGCACTGCCCAGAACCTCCTACTACAGAGTGTGGAGTGCTGGGCTTTGGTTCTGCTGCCCACAAGGGTTCACTGCGACCTGATGTGTGCTTGGTCTGCTCTTTCAGAGCATCAGTCTGCTTTAAATCCTCTCTCCACCTGTGCAGTAGATTTTACCTTTGATGCTCTCAAGGGTAAGTGCATCGAACATCTTGTCAGCAGAGCATGGACTGTGAGAAGTCCTGCGCTCAGGATCCACTTCAGAGCAGCATGAGCTGTTCTCTAAACTGCATGGCTTGTGATGGCCAAAGGCTTGGTGGGAGATTTTGAGTTCCTTTTGAGATTCCTGTGGTATCAGTGCATCCACACAGGATTGTTGGATGGACTCCACTCAAGACTCACACCTTTCTAGAAGAGCTACCTGGGAAGCAGATGGAATATCCTTGGACACTGGAAATTGTTACCAGATGAGGAAGCCCAGGCAACTGAATCCTGTCAATAACCTATTTCTAGGGAACAGATATTTCTAGATGTTTCAGTATGGAGATGAATATAATTTGGGAAAGCAGATCCAGTCCTTACAGCAGGGAAGGGAAAAACTGAAACCTTTTCATGTATTTTCTGTTGGCACTTTTAGCTGACAAGGGAAAGAGGTCAGGCCCATCGGATTAGGGCATGGATTTAGTGATCTTTTCATTTTTTGACTCCCAAACTTTAATAACTTCAAATCCTCTTCTATGTTAGATTGCAGATGCCTGTATTCCTGGTAAGCATATTAGTAAAAAACTTGTTCTTGTACTATCCTTTTAACTTCTCTGACTATCCAGTGAATAGAGAAAAAAAATCCAAAAAACCAATTTCTTTATTTTTTTTTAATCCTTATTTTTAAGTCATTTATTACTTTGAATTTTCTAACATCAGTAGAGACCAATCACCTCTTCCCAGGTGGGATGTCCCTTGACAGTCCTTTTCCATAGGGACAATGGAACTGTCAACCAAACAGTGGGTGAGGGATGACATTTATTCTACAGCTGGTTCACCACATGTAATTCTCTTTTATATTAGATTAAAAAGAAAGTGACCAGTGTGACCCCATCAGTGTTCAAATAATGTGGAAACCTGGTTCTGCAAGTTATTTTTTCACTAGAAAGTCCAGAACTCCTCCTGTTTATACAGAGGGTAGGAGCTTGTAATGTGCTATCACTATTACAGTAAAGTAGTAAAGTAAATGATAATAAAAAGGGACTCTTAAGAATTTTTTCTCTGTAAGGATAAATTTGTATGTGTGGGTATATTCTAGCCACGGGGTACTTTGGTTAAAAGAAGATAATGGACTTTCAACAAATTACAGGTTTTGCTGATATTTCATGAGGGTCTGTTGGACTGTTTGAGGGATGCCAGAGTTCAGTGTGTGCTATATAATCACACAGCATACCTGCAATTTTTCCCTATGAATACTTGCAAGCAGTGCAGAAATGAAGAGAGTGATTATGCTTTGGGCAGGTAATCTTGAGTTACTATGTACAATAGCCTAGATAAAATCAATTTCATATGCATTACTCTGTAAGAAGTCTACATGGACTGCTAAAGTCTTAGCCACCTTGACTGCTCAAAACTATATTGTCAAATTTCCTTTCATAAAAACAAGAAAGTAGCACCACAATTCGATTTTTAAAAATTATGTTCTTGCTCAGTGTGCAATATTTTGTTCAAATACATTCTAAAAAGGTTTCTCTTTTTTCATGAAGACTGACATGCAACACAAAATGACTAGTCTACTTTTGAAAATGTAAAATGTTAAGAAAATAGATAGATAGATAGATAGATAGATAGATAGATAGATAGATAGATAGATAGATAGATGGATAGATAGATAGATTTTATACTGTAGAGGTTAATACTAGACATGCTGTTCTAGTGTTCTTTATGTAACGGTGTTCTGAATGAAAAACAACTTCTCCTGCCTAGAACCTCTGCATAAAACCAAATATTCTGTTATGTGGAGTTGAAAACAGTCTGAGGAGTTGAAGATTTCCTCACCCCATGCTTCAATAGGGTTATATATACAGAATTCAGGCTTCCAAGCTGTGAAGTAAGGATGGCTTCAGCATTTCCAAAACTGGTTATCCAAAAGGCTTTAAACACTGACAGATTTTTGTCCGAGCTTTTCAGTGGTCTATGGCAAATAGAGTTCTACCTAAATTTTAATATTTCATTAGTGGTGTTACTCATTAGTTAGTGTACTCATTTCTCATATCTTCAGAAATACTACATAGACATATTTCTAGTACCTTAGAAAGGTAATGCAAAATACCACAAGTTCATACCAAGAGGCAAGAATAAAATTTCAATATGAAAAGTTCTATTGGGAACCAAAAAAAAGGTAAATGACACATCCTGGGAAAAAAAAAGTACAGTTAGCAAACAGAGGGTAATTCAATAATAAAATAGGTAGACATTTGCTAAATCTGGAGAGAAAAGAAATAATCTAATTTTAAAAAGGGAGTGACTGAAATGTACTGAAAGAGCCAAAGGAATGGGCTGTTACTGACTCAGTCATTTTATTAAACTTCTGAATATTGTCATACTTTTAAATTTAATCATTTGTGATCGCAGCACTTTCAAGCATTTTTTCTACCTTTCTCATGAGGTTTCATTTTTCCTTCCAGATGATTCCACGACAGGAATATTCTGCCTCTATATCACAACTGGGACAGTTCTTCTTCAGATATTTCTTATGAGCATTTCCTTACTGTTAGGTTCCAATTTTTATACTCTCTCAGCTCTCTTTAGTGCAGCTAGGCAGACAACTTGGTGTAAGTTTATTTCCAACAGCAGACTGCAAAACTGGCATGCAGCTAGGGACAGCCCTTTAAAGAACCCATTCTGGTTCAGAAATCCAGACAAGTAGATTTAACTCTTAAAACTTGTGAGGAGAATTATTTAGACTGTTCACAGTGGCTATCCTATCTCACTATCTCCCTTACATCACTGGATTGAACATTACAGTGGTGGGAGTTAGAGGGAGAGAAAAAAATCACTGGTCTTGCTGGTAAAAGACTCTTTTACTTGTAGAATGAACTTGATGAAATGAAGATCATTTTAATATAAAGATTGCAATCAAAAAATCTGCATTTCAGAACCTAAAAAGGTTCCAACAAAAAAAAAAAAAAAAACCAAACCAAACAACCATAACTCAATGGCAATGTCTCTTGTTTTGCATGGGATTTGGACTCAGGGTTACTATGAATGCTTCTGACACTGTTTTTATCTGCTTCATTCCTTATGACACAGAGAAAGAGGGACAGATGAGAAAGGATAATGGAGAGACAGGATCAATAACTGAATGCTTCCTCGTTGCTATATTTTTTCAAAATAAGACTTCCCACTCTACACACCAGCTGATTTCTGATGGTATTAGTATAAAAAACATAATAACATGCAGTGATTGCTATTGTTTCTTTCTCTAGCACCTTAGAAAATACTGAAAGGTGTTTGAGTCAGCACATACAGAGACATAGAGGTACTTCTCATGGAGATTAGACAGGGGATTGAGGTGGTAAAGTTACAAAACTCACATTGCATAACCCCACCTTCTTTTTTTCTATGCAGCAATATTTGCCTTACAAAAAGTACATTGCCAAAGCACATAATTTTTCCTGTCTGTTCAACAATGCTCACCAAAATTACAAGGGGTATATCTGAACTTCGATGAATGACCAAGCATGAGAGCTCTAAGAATAAAATAATTTCTGAAGCCAAAATGTGACCTACAACAGTGCTCCATGCAGCAATTACCAGTGTGCCAGAGGAACCAGCTCTTAATATTCCTGGAGAAGAGCAAGGAGTGGGTTCACACACCCATTCAGAGTGGTGCTATCATGCTTTGTGTTTCCTGCATTTTTTGGGCTGCAAAAAGTGAGCCTTATTTTAACATTTTTTTCTAGCATCAGGAAAATATCAAGCCTACCATGTTGCTGCACTGCTAATATGCACATAAGCAATGCAATTATAGTTTATCAGAACTTTTGGAGATTTAAGGGAACCTCAGGTGAGTCAGTATTAGGAAAATGCTTATTAATAAACATCACTTCTTCCTTAGCACTTCTAACCTGCTCTAGGTGCACATCAGACACATCAATAAAATCAAATGGCACCGTGGAAGTTCCTACATGTGAAAACACTGGACAGTGCAGTGTGATGCTGCTGCTGTCTAAGTACAAAGTCAAATCATCAGCAGTCCAGAGTCTTTTTCCAGTCAGTTAAAAGATATAAGGCACAAGGTTGTGTTCAGAAATTGATGAAACCCAGTGATGATATGGCCATGTAGGTTCTTTGATCCTTTTTGTTTTTACCAGGTCAAAGCTTACTCACTCAGGTGTCACTGCTGTACCCATTACAAAAAATTATATAGATCTTGTAATTCACATACCTGCTGTTACTTCAGAGCCAAATCTTGTTCAAGTATTTATCACCAGCAAAAAAATGCTGCCATAGAAACCATCTTTTTTCCTGCCTTAGCAATCCACCACCCAGCAATTTTCCAAACTAATAGAACAAAGAATATGTAGAAGTGTATACTTTTGCCACAGTGTGTGTTTATTTATAATCAGATGAATGTTAAGAACTGCCTATGAAGACAATGATGTCAAATCAATAAGTGATACTAAATGGCAAGTAAGACATTGATCTATATGACTATATAATCAAATTGATTATGCCAGCATTTGTTGTTTGTGTAATTCAATACTTTTAAAAAAGTAAAATGTGAGATTTTAGTCTAGTATAGCCTTCTGTTATTTGGCTTACATTTCATGACTTCTTACTTCTGGATATTTAACTTCAAACCTATAAATACAATGAAAAAGAACATATAAATTTTAAATAATAATAGTTGATTTTTCCACACCACTCTTCTTGCCAACTTCTTGTCCCCTCAATACCAAAGCCACTGTCACTTCCCTGTGTGTACCCAGGGCCCCCAGCACCACGACAGCCAGAGGATGGCAGGGCACCAAGGAGGGCTCCCTGCGCAGCCCTCCTGGACTCCACAGTCTCCACAAAGAGCTAAGCAGGGACAATCTGCTCATGCTACTAACTACAGTGTCCTCTTGAAATACAGGCAGTCCTCAATGTGACCATTATGTGCAGCAATTCCCTCCTGCCAGTCAGGAATTCTGGCTCTTCTGGCAGATGCAGACCACAGTGATGCTCTGGGATGGGCTGGAGCATGTCTGGCGCTCCATCTGTGCTGGCAGCAGAAGCTCCTTCACCTGACTGACACAGCTGCCTGCTGTTGTGAGCATTCAGTGCACGACAGCAGCTCTTCAAAAGGTACATTTTATTCTGCTCTGTGATGAACAGTAAGTCCACATACCTCACCTGCTTTTTCCCTGAATCTCAGATACAGCAAACTAAGGTAAAGTTACATATTCTGCTCATGCCAGAACCAAGCATGTCTTCACCACCTTTGTTGAATTCCTTATTTCACCTTCCTTCCTCACTCAGATGTGAAAAATAACTACACTGCACAAGATAATATTAATTTAATTTGCTTTTCATTTTAAAACAAGGACAAATATTACCTAAAACAAGATCTAGTGCTTTCACTGTTTGAACTACTGTTGATAATGCCAGTGAAAGGTAAGTCACTTATTAATCTTAAATAACTTGACATTTCAGTCTTATTAATCAAAGTCATGTCAATTAAATCATGTTTCATCATACTTCACATATTTCAGCAGCACATAGTTCCCTCAAAAGACTCATGGAAGTTCAGACTGAGAGAATGACAATCTACAAAATGGACAGAGCTGTTTCAGCCACTGCTACTTAATTTACCTGTTTGTTCAATTGTACATTGTTTGCACAAGTTTATCAAAAAAGAATTTTTTCAAAGAAATAAAAAAAATATTTTACTGTTTTAACATTTTACAGACACCTAATCTTATACCTCTCTTTTCCCTCTGTCATTCATAAAGGCAAAAGAATTCAGAGAAAAGTAAAAGGAAGAAAGGCAATAGAATGCCTTCTGTTTATGATTTTATTAGAGTATAATGGTCTGTCTCTGTTGTACTAAAGCCATTATCAGTAAAGCAGGTAATTCCTTATATTCAATTTGATATTAGACATTCCATGCTAATCTACTGCTTTGCTTACAGAGACGAAATCAGAAGCTCACCCTGCAGGAGCAATGCCTATAATTGTCTGAAGGGCCTCTATTGTATTCCCTTTTTTCAGATGTGCATGGCTTTGTGCGTCAAAATTGTCCAACACATAGGAGAAGTGTGTTTTAAAAATTCAGCCTCAAGCTTTTACTGCCCTGGATCCCCTTATCTAACAGCTTTGAATTACCTTGTGTCATTTATGTTGCAGGATGTTCTGGAGGGTATACCTGATTAAATGGCACAAAATCTAGCAGTTTTGGAGCAGCTTCCAATTCAAGGCCATTAAATGGATTCTCATGCTCTCAGGCTTTCTATAAAGAAACTCTGAAGACCAGAACAGACATTCAGTAAGTTTTAAAAACCTTTAATGTTTTCACTCTTGGTTTATAATGAAGCTATTGGAGTTGGCCCAGTTAATCATCCTTCAATTGTGTAACTATTTCTCTACTTCCCCAAAACAAATTTCAGAGCATGGTAACTACCTAGTGATTATTCAAGTCATGAACAAGCTGAAATGCTTTCAAGGTATTTGTGTGGTAGATTTCCTCTTTTAGTAACTGAAAGACAAGAAATAATTATAACTATGTGGCAATAAGCACATTTGTTTGAATGTCTTTGAACATAGTATCTGTCCAGTTGACTGAAGCTCATGCAATACCTGTTGTTACTGCCAAAGCCCAGCACAGCTTATGCTTGTGTATTATTCTTCAGGAGCCCTCATTCTTCCTTGCTTTCAGCCACATTCTCAACTCACCGATGTGTATCTCTTAATTACTTGGATTTCAAAACACCTTCACACTTACTTTCAGGATCTCCCATATGTTGGGAGATGGTTACCTATGAGCATCCAGAATCCTTGCCTCAGGAAGCCTCTCCTTTGCTGTAATGCAAAACCAGATATTTTGGCTACTGACACTGTAATACCTCACTGTCCTCTCCCTGCTCCCTTTTTGAAAAAATTGTTTTCCTTTTCTGTCTCTTTCTACATATATATATATATATATATGCTGTCCTTTTTATTTTAATTTAAATTATAACAAATGCAGGGCAGACACCTTCTGGCTGTTTGCCTGTTACTTGCCACAGATGGCTCCAGCTCCAAGCCTGCTAGTCCCAGATGGTGCTGTAATAAAAACAATAAAGATAATCTCATAATTCCCCAGGGCATCAGCCACAAATTCTGCATGCAGGATGTACTCTCTTCCTCAGCATTGATCAGATTTCTGTGAAGACAAATACTCTGAGGAGACCAGGAATTCTCAACATTTTTATGCCTTTTCCTGAATCTACAATTGTGCATCACAAGTGGCAGACAAAGGTGGTTATCCACAAATGTACGTATCCAGACACACACAGAGATACACATACACACATTGCCTGAGCCTTGGGTGTGATGAGAATTTACTGCTCCAGATGAGGTGTGCAGCTTCTGCACCTCTTCAGACATTTCCCTTTATGAATCCCTGCAAATGTCTACCTGCTACCTGCAGATCTGATAGGAAACTGCTGAGTCCTGAAACTGCCCCTCAATGGTACACCTACAGATCCACAGGGAAAATCAATTCAACATATTGCTCTACTGTAAGTGAATTGTTATTAATGGGTAGACTTACTCACCCTGATTCAACCATCCAAAAATACATTTGGCCATAGACTGTACTACTCACTCCAGACTGCCTTTACAGTCAATGGAGAAATAATTCTCCCCTGAACAAGGGTCCTTGTGAAACAGGAGTCCTAAAATAGATGAGATAAACTGTTCTTAATGCTTGGGGCCTGGGTTGAAAAAATTGGACACCTGATTTAGATAACTAAAGTTAAATGGGATTGCCCATTTCTGGGATTTTTGTTTGTCTGGATCGGTCTCTTCCCTGAAGAAGTATAAGATTTTGTGCCACTATTTCAGTACTGTTCCTAAATGTCAAGTTGTGAGGGTGGCCTGTGGGGAGACTATGACTTTTTGTTTACCATGCTCTATAGGGAAATTGTAACTTTTTGTTTACCACTGCATGGCTAGGTTTTATAGATGGTTATCAAACCTGCCTTCCTCAGTCAGTTTATTTTATTTTTTTATCTTGGCAGAGGTTTTTAATTATATTTTATCCCTAGAGCTCAGTAAACCTTCAAATTCCTAATACTCTTACAACCCGTTTTGCAATCTAAAAAGCATTTAATTTTGATCCTCTGGAAGGAATTATATCTGCTTCTGAGAAGATGTGAGAAGAAATTTAATTTTTAGTCCCAAATTTTCTACCTCCCTTTCAGGATGGTCTTGTTGTAAAACATAGGTCATCTCAATATTTCTGTCCACACCTTGAGGTCCATAAATGTTGAATATCAGGGCTGGAAAAATTTTAATAATGGATTTAAGACTTCGTGTATAACAGGTTGAAACAGATAATTTGGAAACTTAATGGCCTTTGTAGGTCAAGACTGAGACAAAGCACACTGAACATCCCCATTTATTCTGGTACATTGCCAGCACCTTCATAGATGTGTTCACAGGAAGGAGCACCAGATCATTCAGGAGAATATGGCTTTGGCCTGGATATCAAGCAGGGCGTGTAAGCAGCATCCTGAATGAGAGAATTCAACTTTCTGTGAATTAATTTGGTTTTAAATTAATCAGTAAGAAGGAGAAATTTTTTGGAAGATAGGTATATGAGTTCTAGTTCTTTGATTAAATGGTAAACAAAGCATTGATAGATGCTATTAAACAGTGGTTGTATAGTAAAGATATTCCTGTAAATGGCCTGTATGATATGAAGATTATTAAGAATAAGAGAAATATAGTTTTTTTGTTGTTGTTGAAGTTGTTCAAAATAAGCTGTTTGATCGTCCCTTATCATTTTTGGAGCAAACAGAAGATGGCTGCAATGACAAACTTATTTGTTACCTCTAAAATTCCAGAAATATTTACTTTCTCCAATAAAGAGCTTGTCATCTGGATAATCTGCAGCAATTACATGTAAATTCCCTTTTTCTATTGAAAATTCTAATAAATATTTGCATATTTAAGGAAAAGGTGCATGAAAGCTTAGAAATTACTGAGCAAGTTGGCCCAAAACATAACTCCAATATGTCAGCAAAGCGTTAAGTTCTGTATCAGAATGAATACCTTTTCTGAAATCAACTAAAACACACTGTAACAATTTTAATAGCTCTGTTTACCCACTGGATTTAGGAAAATTTGAGAAAAGACTAATTCTAGCACACCGTTTTAAATAAATATTTAATTCATGACAATAACTGCAGATATTTTTTCTCAGTAGAAATTCTCAAAGGAGAAAAATGCTACATTGATTCTCTTATTTATTACATAGTGTAGTTTGTCAATTGCCTTAGCCTAAAGTTTCAATTTCATGTTTTTGGATTTAGAAGTCATTTGTATTTCTGACATTATTAATTTATTAGGTTTTTGAAACTTCTCATTAAAAGTGTTTACCAAACTGGCAATAATCTAACTTTCTATTTCCTTACATAATCTGTACTGTCTACAACTGCAAAATCAAATTAGATGTGCAAATATTTTGATTCTAAGCCCTACATGGCACATTGAAGTCCAAATCAAATAGTAAATAAAAATAGACATTTTTCGCCAGTTTGTGGTGCCAGACTTACATGACATCATAAACCTCTTGCTCATCCTGCATGCAGCTGCCATATCAGAATCAAAAGAATAAAATGCAGCTTTAAAAGAAATAAGTATTTTGGGACGGTTTTTTTTCCCAAGGGCAGAAAATATGAAAAAATCACAAACTCTTGCCAAAAGAATGATATTGATGATACTTTTCATTTTGCGGTTTTTTCCAGAAGGCATGATTGCTAATCAGATTGACAGTAAATTGAATATCAGTGTTCTCTTCCCTGTACATTCAAAACTCTACTATTAGCATAATTAAAATTATTAGTTATTTAATTATTTATACTGCAGCAGTACTCAAGACTCTTTGTTAAAATCTGGTGTAAACACAGATGAGTAGAGTGTTCTTGCCTAAAAAAACTTAGGTAAATTTTGTGAAGAAAGAATAATGACTAAGAAAACTTGTTCCTTGAATTTGAGAAACTCAGTGACTTTCCGGGTTTTTTCTCTAGACTTGAACTTGGGTCCAAGTGCACTCAGCTAAATTCTTCATCAGCTTATCATTCTTCTTTTTTTGTTTATTTGCTTTATTTGCTAAGGCTACCTGTGGCATGTCTAGAACAAAAATGATAGCAGCAAACATCCAAGTTAGAGAAAGATCTTTAAAAATTTGGATCCCGTGGCAGATGACAAAATTCTGTCTTTTGTTCATCATATCTTCAAAATATATTTTTTTTTCAAAATATAATATTTTCCAGGATACCAAAGGGAAGATAAATTTGGTCTATGCAAAGAGTAAATGTCACAAATTTGACAAAACAGAAATATTATATGATAATTATTACTATCTTCACTGAATAATTCTAGAAGACATTGACCACTGAAGTGCATTCTTTTGTGAGATGAATAGGATGATTTTGCCTCATCTATCAAACTAAGAAATTGATTTTACAATTAGACTAGAAGCTATGATATTGATTGATTATAATTTTATTATAAGGTACAGCTCAATCTTAAAATACTTAGCAAAGTTTTATTTTTCACTGAAATTAAACTTTTTGAGTGTATCTAATACTAAGTTTATAACTGGTTAAATAAGTCATTCACCTGTGAAAATGGATTAGTAGACAGAGCACACTAAGCAACTCAATATTATTTATACATTACTCTCGTCATAAAAATCTACATAATTCATAACACCCCTAGTGATTTATTTAGCCCAAAATGTGAACCAAAGATCTCTTAATTTCCAGTTATTGCTGAAAACAGTTCTAATCTTCTCTTTCTGAGATTTTTAAGGTGAAAAACAAGATCACAAATAGAGCCATTAGCCAAAGGAAAGGGACTAGAAGTGAAAGGAAGAACTGCTAATATTCTCAAAATGTTCTTCTTTAATAAAGCTGAAATACCTTAGCAAGGTGGCAAGTTACACTACCAGGGCGATTCCAAAGATTTGCACTGCTTAATTACAGGACATTTCCTTGCTGGGTGAGGGCAGCCAGGATGGTCAAGATGGACATCTTTCCTTGTAAGGAGAGCTGAAGGACCTTGGCTTAGTCATCCTGGAGGTACCCAAACAGAAATCCTTCCCAAAGCCCTTATCAAGAGGATGGATTTGGCTGCTTTCAGAAGTGTGTGGGGGGGAGCTGAAAGGCAGCGGGCACAAGCTGAAAGAAGGGAAGTTCAAGCTGAAGGTAATGAGAAACTTTCTCCTAATGAAAAGAATAAAACAGTGGCACAGGTTGCTCAGAGAGGTTGAATGTTCTATATCTTTGATATGTTCAACACCAGAAGGGACAAGCCCTGAAAAACCTGGTCCAAACTCATATCTGACCCTGCTTGAGCAGGGGACTGGACCAGAGACCTCCTTAGGTCTCTTCCAGACTGAATTATCCTGTGGTTCTATGATTCTGTGATGTCAGCCTTCACATGCAGTTATTAGAAACAATAAGAAATTTATCAAAGACCTTAAAACTGAGATAAATACTTCAATCCTACATATATGTACAGACTTCTTTAACAACCATTTCAGGGCATCTTGGGCTAGTTTCTCTGCCTCCCGGGGCTGTGGCACTGAGCAGATATATTATGTAGAATTAACTATTATCTAACACTTTTATACATTCAATGAGACATTACTATAAATACAAAAGGCAATTAAACTTCAAGGAAAATTATTTATATAAGAGGAACAAATACAGTTAGCTAGATATGGGTTAGTAAAAGAGAGTCTATATCACTTAGAAGCACGGGCTGTATATAATAAGGATATTTGTGTTCTTTATGGCCTACATAAAGTTGAGTTTGTTTGGGTATCTCTGCTAAGTATTTGCATATACTGACATTTTAGATTTTTGAAAGTGCTGCTTTTATATAATAATTTCTTTTTATGTATTTTAAACTACATTTTTACACTGCTGTTTCTTTTAGATTTAAAATATGGATTTTAGCTGTTCCATTTAAATTATTCTAAGAGCTAAGGAAGACATTATTGCAGTATTTGCTTTAAGCACTTGCTTGCTGACAGAAGGCTGTAAGAGGCCAACACGCATTTGGTAAAATTGTGAAATTCTTATAGAATACATCTGTCCCAGCTATTAACCATATGAGATTGGTTCAGCAGAGATTGCTGAAAAGGAGTGTATTGATTGCTTCGTTCTGCTGTCAAAGGAGCACAAGGCACAGTGTTATAATAGATGCAGATTACAGTGATTGTTGTTGAACAAGAAAGTTTTGAGAGGTTCTATTTATTTCAAGTGCTTTAACAAAAGCAACTTGAATGAGCCAAAACACAGGTATTTTCCCTAAATTACTGTCAGTGTTCCTGCTTTTAATAGATTTTATTTCAGAAAGTTCTGACAAATAGGGTGGTGATGACTTCTGTACCAAATGACAATTATGTTTTTGTGTAATAAAGCCAAAATGTGTTCAACTTAATTGACAGTAAAATCCAGTATTCTTTCAATAACTCCTCCTTCACCAACCCACACTTCAACAAGATTATTTTGATAGCATCTTTAAACATATGAATTTATTTAAGGTAGCACTAAATCACATCTTTGTAATGTAATTAAACTTTAAATCTTAATTTAAAACTAGTTATAACATGCCCACCTTTTTCTCAAGCAATGGGAAAGGGAGAGTTCTAAACATATCCAACATTTGGGTTTGTACTTTGAACACTCCTAAATTATCAGACTATAATATGAAACATGACTTTATGTATCTCAGCCTCACTGCTCTGGGGATTCAGAACTGACAACTATCTCCACATGAATTTCCATGCCTATAAAGTAAAAAAAGAAAATACTTTATTAAAATTAAAATGAGGAAACTATCAAGATAAAATCATATATTTTTTCCTTTGTATGTTTCCTATGTCCACACATGCAAAAATCTGCCTTTAGCTAAGAAGCATTTGGTTGACTTTGACATGCTTCCCTAAAAATCTTGATTTAAAAAATAATTAACCAAGCTACAATGTTAAATTCCTTATCTTCTCTAATCAGAGCTGTAGAAATGAAGCAGAAATATCCTATGGATAGGAGAACCAAGAAAAAAAAAATGTTCCACCACTCCTTCTTCCTTTACACTGGCAAAGAAGGAATGCTAATCTGTAGTGATGGCATAAGACAGACAAAGTGATGTTTGCTCTTGGAAGAAACCAAAGAAAAATAGAAGAAAAGTTGAACAGATGAAATTCTTTGCACACTGGCTTTTACATTAATTTGCTAAGAAGGGAAGTTGGCTTATGGTTTTTTGGCACAATGTATCAGCCTTGTTGAATTCTGACACACTATCAGTACTCCTCCAGCTTTCTGGAATATCTTTCATCACCCAATATTTACTTAAATATTTCACAGGTTCAGCAAGACTGAAGACTTTTAGCAAGCAGTGGGCTGGGGTAGTTTAAAAAATACTTTTTTTTTTCCCCTGTAGATTACATCTTTGTGTTTATGTTAATGATTAGTAAAAAAAACAGGTAGACTTTCTTATCTCACTTTCACTAGCTTCATACTTAACTTATTAGTTTTACTCAAGTACATGTTGATTATATTTGGTTTCTTTGCATAATTTTTTAATATATAAATTTAAAGTATATTGAAAATGTGATTTTGGTATACTTATATGGTATAAAACATTGACAAAAGGTATTTTACTTACAATGTATTTTTTGAATCTCATAAGCCTTAGATAACAGACTGCTTTTTATTCTGCTTCTTTGATCTTCCTTTAAATACTCTGTAATTTATACTCCCATGTGTATTTGCTAATTTTTATGTTCTCTTTTTCCCATTCTCCCTATTGCTTTTCATTGAGAATTGCTGTCCTTTTTACTGCCACTGGGCTGCAAAGGACTTTTAGAAAAAGATAGTTCAGTAAGGAATGCAGTTTTCTATCTATTAGACAAATCCCTTTTCATATCACTTGCACTCAAAATTTTCCATTTACCATTTTATTGGTATTGACATTTTTTCTTTATTTTCTTTGGGCGTTGAAAGCTTTTCTGAAGCACCAAATATGCCTTCATCTGGTTGGAATTATCTTTATTTTCCTCTTCTTACCATAATCATACCCTTATCATCAATGTCTAGACTGCCACTAAGTTCCATGCAGAGATTAGTTTATTTGTGCCCATTAGAATACTGAAATGAACTTTAAAATTTTAAAAGCAAAGTGCCCTAATATAGCACATCTTGTGAGGCTAGAAATAAAAATACTTTTTCTTGCTTGTCTCCTCTAAAAAAGAAAAAAATCAGTTTCATCATGATAAAATGCAGGCCAAGGACCAGCTCTGAGTCTGTACAGAATACTGTGTATATTGCACTTATTTTTAGTTGAATATTATTCATTGAATACATTATTTAGAAAATGTTGCTGGTTTTCAATGAATAATTTATTCAGTTTTGTTGCTATCTTAGACCAGCTTTAATTATAACCCATAGTGCAGTGCTGAAGCAGAGAAATAGATGAAAAAAGATAAGCCCATCTATTGCTAGGATGTCTAGAGACTTAGGGCATTAAATACCATCCATCTAAGCTGAAATCAAAATCCTGATATTTTCAACTTGCATGTATTCTCTATTGTCACTGTTCAGTATTTTTGATTTAGTCTCTTTCCCCTTTTTTCCCCTTCCTCCTCGTTTCTGTCAGTTTTTGCCTCCAATTTTCCTCAAATGTCTATTCTGTCTTTCCTGTCTCTTTTGTATTTCACCCCACACCTACCCCTGTCAGCAAGCTCTCATTTTAGATATAGATTCAGGGTAGCCCAGCAGACCTCTTGAGAGCAAGTGGATCCTTCCTAAAGCACTTGTAAATTTATTAATTTTTCTCTGCTGATTCAGCTCAGTGGAGTAAATCCACAGGAAAACATTTCTGGGAGACATTTTATTTCCTTGTACGCTTCTGGTAAATGAAAGCAGTTCTATGACCAATGTTTTTTAATAGTTCCCTTATGAAATCATCATCTGCTCTTGTCCATCATTTAACTCAGACTAGAAAAATAGGAAATTTACTGAGTTAGTCTGGCAACATCAATGAATACAAATTCATAGCAGAGAGAAAGAAATGCAAATACATAAAGATCTATGTGCCAATCTTTAGGCAAGCCATAAAGACAACTCTTCTGAAGCAAGTGGGTACAGACAGCAGGACGGGCTGATGCCGTTCAACTCTAGCAGTAATCTGTGTAACTGATGACACATTGGCATTGGAAAATAGCTTAGGTATTGGTGCAATATCAGAAATCATTAAAAACTAGAAGAGAATAGGAATGCCTGTGAACCAGAAGAATGTCTTGATTCATCAGAGTGCTCTTAAATGAACTTCTGTGCAATATGCTCATGCTGATGTGAGCCACTCTGCTGCAGTTACCCAGTTAGGGAAAACCGAAGTAAGGACCCAGGGTCCCAAGCATAGTGTTTTGAAAATATTCATATTTGAAAAGTTTTCAAATCTGGACAGCTGGCTACTATAAAAAACCTCTGCATGTCTTGCTCTTGCACTCAATGGGACAAAATTTGTAAAGTGTGCTGGAAACATTTCATACTGGATTGTTCTTATGCAGGAATAATATAGGAGAACTTGAATGCAATGCCTACCTAGCTCAGGTTTCTGGGCACTATAAGATTGCAAATAATAATAATACTAGAATTAACAGAGGTCACAGTCCTATACCTGTTATATGTTTAAAATCTGTAAATAATGTAGGATGTGAAAGTGTGCCTTAAAGAAAAACTTATTTGATTAACATATAATAAATGGGTAATTCTCCCTCTCTGATTAAACAGTTAATTGCAAGAGCAGTGAGCATAAAAATATATATATCAATATGTAGATAGGAACATATACATATTGAGACACAGCATTTATACAACTCTCAGAAATAGATTTGAGAAACTCAAGATAAATAAGAATCCCTCTCTAAGAAAGTGCTGTTTAACACTACAAACTCTGACTACCTCAAATATAATGTACATTTTTTTCTTTCTAGAAAGCAGTTTTTAAAAAATCCTCTGCATTTCTATTTCTTGTCCCGAACACCTGACTTACTGATAGAGCATATTGCTAGCATATGTCTGATTCTTCATCAATCTTTTTTTGACAATAAATAGAACTACTAATATTCTTGGAAAACTCACCCCATTTTAGAAAGTCTCTGCAGAGATGAGAAAATTGAAATGGTTACACAGAAATTGACATAAAAGTATATGAGTTTAGGCAGCTATTTTCCACATATCTTCCTTATTTCCTAACTTGTTGGCAAGGTTGTCATATAAGCCATGCTCTAGTAACTTTACAAAGATAAATCATAAAATGTTGCCTATTTTAATTATGACATCTGTTCTGCAGCACAGTATTATCTGGGTCAAAAACAACAGCATGGCTTGGTGTCACAGCAGGATTTGTATCACAAATAAAATCATCCGTAATTTATGAATGGATTCTCTACAATAATTTGCTGGTATTGCTGCTCCCAACCTAAAAACAAGAAAGTTACTCTTGTCCATCCAAACATTATTCTATATGCAACCAACATACTTTTTATAGTTTTGAAACCAAGACAAGTTTATAATTTAAAAAGGTAATCATGAGCTACCCCATCCATGTCCATTAATTATTAAATGGAATTATTTCAAAGTTATAAGCAGTTTATCAGACTCTTCAATATCATAGAAAAAATACAGTACCTTGAACACTAGTTTTTTCAAAGAGAAGTAAGCATAAAGGCCTAAATATCACACATTCTACAGCTGTACAGTTGTAGTTGAGAACACAAGACAGCAGTAAACCTTCTTTAATAGATGCATTATGAGAACACAGGTAATTTTTGAATAATATTTGAGTACCTGTAACATCTGGTAGGAAAACTGCAGTGCAGGCATGTAGCTTTTTACCAGAAAGCCAAAATCACAGCTGAAGAGCAGGACAGAAAATGATAACAGTCCTTTTCTAGCTCCCTCACCAACTGGCTGTTGAATTTTATAGGTAGATTAAGTCATGGAAGATTAAAACAGAAGCTTTGCTCAGAGTACCTACCAGGCAAGAGAAAGCAAAATACAGCACTCCATTTACAATAATGTACTACGTAAACCCAGAAAAGCTGATTGGCAAAGCAATCATATTTAAAATGTCCCTGAAGACTATAAATAAACCACTATTATATTTTATACTGGAGCTCTGTGGTACGACGACAACCCATTAACTCAATCAGAAAAACGACAGGAGGGCCATCAGAATGATAAAGCCATTCTAATGAAATGCAGACTAAGATTAAAAAGAATTAAAAGTGACAAGTAAAATCCATTAAAGGACAGCCTTTAGCTACTGTAATCAAAGGATTATTACTTTTCTTGTCAATTAACAGCTGTGTGTCTATTTTTTCAGGCAACCCTAAAGACTATGCCAAGTGTCAAAAGTCATTAATATTTGGAGGGCTTTATTTTTATTTATTTGGCTTGTGCAAGTGCATTGTAAGATCTCCAAATGAATCATGTACACAATTTTAGAAGCCATAACACACAATTAACTACAGCATTCTGATTCTGTTATTATTGCCCTTAAAACTGGGTCTTACTGAATAAAGAAAGAAATTGCAAATGGAATCAACTGCAAATGTATTAATCAATGCTTTTAATTTCCATAAAATATCAGAAGCATACACATGCAGAAATGCTCTGTTTTTCATTCCTTGACATTATTTTATCTATACTTTGCCACAGTATTTTGCATGGCAGGACATTCCACCAATGTTGGATTCTGCAGATTGCATAGGCAAATTAATTTCCTGTTCATTAACCTTGAAAATAATTAACAGTTAAAAAAAAAACTTTAAAAAGTTTAAGAGGACATTAAATTCTTGAACACAAAAGACCAGTTTTCACCTTTGTTTGGAAAAGGAAAGTGTCATCCACAAATCAGCACAGATTTTTATGTTTCTAAATATTAAAAAAAATCATTAAAAAGTCTTTTACAATTAATGTTAGACAATTAATACAATTAATAACACTAATAATTTTAGCAGATGAGGCCAAAGAAGAGGTCACAGTAAAAATGCTTTTCGCCTTTTTAATGTACTTATAATTTGTGGCCATCATCTGTCTTGTTTCCATCATCTTTAGCAAATTGTCTTTACTTTATGCTGCTTCCAAATTGCTCTAAGTACTTTCAGAATGGGAAAAATGATGTTGGAGTTCCATGCTTAAACACGTGTCCTTTACTCAGACAAATTATGGCAGAATTTTGTCATTCATCCAGATTTTTCTAGCACTACAACTTTGAATAGATGAATGAATGGCCAAACTGATTAACCTTCTACTAATTCTGCATTTCAGAAACAAGCTAAATAGTTTGCAATATCCTGTAGCAACTAAGAAAGAAAATTGACACCATAACATTTCAATTACATCCACTTCAATCTACCCTGATGAAACAAGAGTAGTTATGAACAAAACATCACCCCAATCCCCATCTGCACTCTCTAAATAAATGTCAGGATACTTTGTTCTCCCAGTCCTTATCAAAGAACACAAGTTTCTTGAGGGCTGATAGACTGCATTCAGAATTATGCATAATCACATCAATTGCAAGATTGATAGTTGCGCCTGTGAGAGGCATCTGAAAAAGCAAATATTTTCATTCGATGCAAATTGGCTTACTACAGGGAAGATAGCAATGGCATTTACACCACTCAGGGAAATTTCTTTGGTCAAACAGCTTTACCTAAGGAATACTATGCTTTCTGCATTAAAAGCTGTGCTTCTGAAACCCAGTACAAGTAAGAACCCCAATCTTTTCTTGAAAAATCCTATCAATATGTTGTAGATTATCAGTGAATTACAAGATTAAATTTTAGGTAAATCAATTGTTCGTATGCTTAATTTGTCTTGCATATTGTCAATTTTAAGAACTATTGAAAAGAACTGTGCATTGCCTTGAAACAGGTGATGGAATCCTGCTTCTTTATGTAGTATTTAAATCCAAGATGGGAATTTGTCAGTTCAGAATTATAGGAAAAAATATCTGCATGATACTAGAAATAATAAATTTATTTTTGATGAAACATCTAATAAAATATTTGCTATTACAACACATGAACAAAAAGAAAGCTTTTTTACCACTTATCATCTCCCAGCAAGCAAAAAGAAAAAAAAATCTGGCATTTCTATGAATTATTATTTTCTCCCACTTCACCTAAGAAGCAAAGGGAATGAAGGAATGATATAAATTCAAGTAAGATTCCTGAGGGAGTTCTGTCTCTTATTCTGACTTTAATCACATCATCTGTGTATAATACTGTCAGTAGGCAACGCTATATTTTTTCTTGTTTCCCTATACATTTTCTTCCTAATTTTCCTTTCCTGTGCTGTTTAAAGTGTTCTGCTTGCTCTGTTCTTGGATAGGAGTTGTTTTCTGTGGCTCACTGATTTCACCATACAATGCCATGACCTTTGCAAAGCTTTTTTCCCTCTTTGAGTCTATTCCCACAACTGCTTTAGAGAGGTCTGTTCATAGTCTTTTCAGACTGCCTAGAGGAGCTTGTTCATCAGCATTCCAGTCTCTGGAGACAAACACAGCCAGCACAGTTCTGGTGACACATCTCTCAGCCGTGTGACATGGTTCACAGACAAATACTACACAGAGTTTTCCGTATGCTACACAGAGCAAGCAGATAGGACAGGATCAAAGCTGTGTGCTCCAGTAGCTTCTGGAGATTCCTCTGTAGAATGAAACACTTTGTAGCTTCTCTCTCTCCTGTCTAGGTATGTCAGCTTTCCCTGGTGTGTTGCACTTCCTGTAGAAACCATGGCAAGGATAAGTGGTCTCTGACGATTATAAAATAATGTGTACTTGTACTAAAGTGTGGGATGTAGCGTGAGAATATGAATAATATGGATATGAATAAAGTCTAGCTATGCCTAGCTGCTGCAAAATATTGACATTATTTTCCATTTTGTAGGACCAGCCTTGCTACCGATGCCAAAGTTATTAATATCAGATATTTTTCACTACTCCATCTGCAAAGTCTCATTCCTTGTCCTATAAGAAATGGTTTGAATAGCATCTGGACAACAGGAATATCCAAGAACTGAGGGCAAAGAGGATTTATAGTTCCAGTCTTTCAGTGATGGAAGTTACTTGGTCTTTTGCTGAAATTGTAGTAAGATCAGATCATAGTTATAAATTATTTTCTATGAATCCTGAAGAACTGGAAATTTTTTCAAATGATGCTAGTAAGGGTTCAGTCTCACAAGGAACACAATTTGATTTGAAAATGTCTAGAAAAATCCTGGGTGTTTATATTTCATTTTCTCCATTATCTCATTCATAATCTTTTTCCTCTTTTTTTTTTTCTTCTGGAATTCTCTTAATAGCCATCACCTAATATGGATGGATGGATTTTCTGACCTTTCATCACATCGGTTTTCATGCACCAAAACATGCTCCATTGTTTTAATATAGAGTTGCATAACTTTTTTCCCCTATCAGAAATCTAAGGCCAGTGACAGACCTTTTAAGATTCACTGTGCCAGATTTTTTTCTTTTTTTTTGATAGACAGTTTGCTCCCTGTCTTTGTTTTACCTTAGAAGGATTAAAGTTTCTATTTATACAGGGGCTTTTATAGATTATGTTTTTTCTTACTCATTTGTTTTGTGTGCCATTTTGTAGGTCAGATGCCTACTCAGTCCTAACTGAACTCTTTGAGAACCTGGTCTCTTAAGGACATATTCAGGCCAATGCAACACAAAATGTCTTCAGACACTACCACATTATATTTACTGGGTGTTTTTTCTTTGTGTGTTTCAACACATTTTCCTTTTCTCTAGCAGAAAAATATAAGGGCATGCAATAACAGAGGGAAAAAGCTCAACACTTAACTGCTGGTTTATAAATACAATGAAAGATTTAAATTTACACTGAAAATTTGGATCAATAATTATTTATCCATGCATCATTGTCCACTCAAATTGCTCTTCTTAGGCACTTCAAGCATATCCTAAAAACAAAGACAAAAATTCTTATTCTGTTCAGCAAGGCAATCTACAGAATAATCTACATGCAAAGTGCTGTAGCATGTTCATCACTAACAGCAATTGGATTGTACCCGGTCTACATGTATACTTATACAAGAAGTGATTTGAATTATTAAGTTGAACTTCTGTGAAAGGGATTTACTCTTACTTTCAGCCATCTCCTGTTTGGACAGGTGTTGAGGACACCACCAGCAGTCAGGCTGTTGGGTGATTTCCCCACACTAGACAAGTTTGCTGAATGCTGCAGAATCTGCTTTCCTCCAAGCAGTGAGGACCCTGCAGGCAGCGGTCCCTCATGCAGATGAAGCTGTGGGTTGGTGACTGGACTGCGTGGATGGCAGAATGACATCCTTTATCTGAGCACCTTTGCTACATCCTGCCAAATCACCTGACAATAATAATTGTCATCTACTGCCCAGACTCTTTTCTTGTGAAGTGTCATATTTTTTACACAGAAGGTAAGAAATTAAACCTCTACCTGTCTATCACAAATTTTAAAAGTGTCCAACTTTGCTGTTTCACTGCCATTCAAAGTGAAACTGGTGTCCAAGGTCCACACACAGTTGACGAAGAAGCAAATCTAAAGGCTTCAGATCCATTCAATTCCTAGATAGGTGACTGAAGTATGCTCATAATGTTTGTAAATGTTTTCATCTTCACATTGAACAGGAAAAAAATGTGAGTGAGGATGGTCCCAACTCTTCTTGAAGAAATTGAAGTGTGATCAGCACTTCCTTCGTTTTCTAGTCTTTAATTATTATATTTCCACAGTGTTTGTGACTTCCTATGACATGCCAAGAACACACTGCAAGGCAACGTTGAAACGCAGCCGCCATAGCCCATATACAAGACAGAAGTTAACATAGATACAGGCAAGAAGAGCTATTTTATCTTGTCCTGACAGTCAGAAATATTGCCTGTCTAAAAGTTTTAGTGCAGAACATATGTTTAATTTTATCACACAAACTCACAGAGAAAAATAATTCAGTCCATTCAAGTTCCTTGCTGAACAACATAGTGCAGCAGCCTGCTGAGGCTGGGATGACTGAGGTCCCAAGCACAGTAACAAGTTCATTGAGTGTGGTCCATAACATTCTGTAATAGATGAACCTTTTCAGGCTTGGGGTTGTGATTTGTCTCCCTTACAATGCAATTTTTTGGAAAGATGAGTCATTCTCAAGCAAATGAAATGCTTTGCACACCATTTCACTTCTGTTATGCATTATTAAAGGCCGGCATATCTTTATCCATACATTTTGTGCAATTCAGCCATTCCTTATGTTTCTTTCCATAAAACACACTTGTGCTGCTGTCACCATCACAGTCCCGTAAACTGTGATACTGATGTGATACTGCACATAACAGGCAATGAGGATAAGCTTCATGTTCAGCAAGATGCATGATTTTTCTGACCTAATATTACTCCACAAAAGTGTAAATACCCAGGCAATTATTTATTACTGCTCCCTTTACAGTTAACAAAAAACATTCACTTGAGTGCAAAGACTGATTTTGAATATGATTGGTAAGAAGACTCCCTTGAATACTCTCTCACCATCATAGTCATGGCAGGAAAGATGCCTAAAGAAAACTTTTAGATGGCTAACTCCAGATTACATAAATCCTCCCCTACATGCATACACGGACATCTCAAGACATGTACTTTGCACTGGAAGGACTTTCACATCACATTCGAAAGTTATCAATAAAATTATGTTGCCTAACCCTTTCTGATGGCCCATGAATTATTTTAGGTATACTGATCAGTTAACTTACTGGAAAGACTTGAGTTTTAAGCTGGCAGAAACCATGTTCATATTATTCCAACTCCAATTCGCTGGCCTTCCATAGGCAATTTTTCTACTTAGTTTGACCATGCTTACTGAACTGTGTTCTCTGAACTTTCTGATAATGATTTTAACAACTTTTGAAACACTGAATATTTTCTGGCTGGAATAGCCACTATAGCGTGCAAACGCTCCAACACTGGCTTTGACATCTCATCTTGCATTTTTTAAGTTGTGCCCATAGAATTGCTGCCCATTTCCCAAAATGCACAAACCCCAAGTATTCTTGCTGGATATCTGATATCAAGTCTTATTTCAGAATAAGGAGGTTAGCTTTCTCAGCTCCCATCAGAGTCAGTGATATAATACAGAAAAGAAGGGTGACAAGAAATAACAAAAGGTTCGGCAATGGCCTGTCAAATGCCAATCACTTTGGCAATTTTGGACCATGCTTCAAAAGAGACTCAGAAGCTAAATGCATCAAGAGCATATTTTTGACTAACATAATGTTTCCTTTTTGTTTTCTTGACAGGAAATGTTATTGGCAGCTCTTTGGCATAAAAAGCTTTACTCCTTACGTCTCTCTGAAGGTTCACTTGTGGCAGCTCCTCCTCCTCTGTGGTTCACAGCCAGCCAAGGTAAAAGTGACTAGGATTTATTCTCAGAGGAGAGAAAGGTAGCACACTATTTTATACCAAGGTAAACTTCAAATTAAACTGCATTAGAAAGCCCATAGCTTTTCAGATGGTTATAGAAATGTTTAACCAAAACAGCCATGAGTGGGAAGGATATTGGTCTTTGTGGCTATACCAAAGGATTCACGTGGCTGGAGAGAGGGTGTTAAGGAAATCTCAGGGTGCTCATGGGCTGGGAGTGATGGGGATCAGCAGCCATGAAGGTTTCTCTGAAAGGGCAAAGCAGGACCCCACATCTTGGGCCCATCACTAGATAGCCCCTGCCCCAGGCATTGGGGGCTGAGCTGGGGCTGGGCTGAGCTGGGATGCGGGCTCACGGGCAGAACTGAGAGCAAAAGCAGCCCAGAGCTGCTGCAGGGGAGTGGCTCTGGCAGGGACTGATGTTTCTGGGAGTGAAATGAGCCCCAGCAGGAGCTGGGCAGGAACATCAGGCCTATTGATGCCATCCAGACAGGGACAGGATGGACCAGTTGAAAACCCGACCTTGTTAGATATTTTCAGTGAAAATTTTAGCACAACAGGTAACAAAGTGATGAGAAAATTTGGAAGTTTATACAGGTAATATATATACCTGTAATAACAGGTAAAAACCACATGTGCATATAACATGAAATATATATTTCCAGTTGGACTATCCTGAGCATACAAAAGCTGGAAACAGGATGCAAAAGAAAAGCTGCTATGCTACACAAAGCAGTTTAGCAGAAGAAAAAGTCCAGAGTTTAATAATAGTCTTAAATTACGTTTGTCATCAGTTTGGATATGATAACATAAAAATGGAACAGGAAAAAGTTTTCAAGTTTTCAGCTGACCTAGTCAAGTATTATATGACTGTACAATGGTTAGCCCACCTGGACCCAAAGCCAGGCTCTATTTGCCTCAAGGCACCTCACTAACATGACAGAATTAAAGTTTGCCATTTCAGTTGCATCAAGGAAGAAAATGAGAGTCATTATGACTTCTTTCTGGTTTATATCCTTA
This sequence comes from Fringilla coelebs, assembly GCF_963513975.1. Taxonomy (NCBI): domain Eukaryota; kingdom Metazoa; phylum Chordata; class Aves; order Passeriformes; family Fringillidae; genus Fringilla; species Fringilla coelebs. Next base: position 131,270,591 of record NC_140028.1, read on the forward strand.
AGGGAAGGTAAGAACTATTTGAACTGAAGGGCAGTACTAGAAGACTTCTAAATGTGAGGACCAATAAAGGCCTAATGTCTAATAAAATTGTCGTAGGGAAAAAGGAAGTTGGATATTGATGCTAAAATACATACTTTAAAATAAAAAATTGATGGAAAAATTAACTAGCAGCAGTGGCAGAAAAAAGTTCAACTCTTTTTAAAAGTTATAAACTCCATCCCAAACACAATGATGTCCAATAACTGAAATTTAAAGTGAAGAAATCCAAAACATACCTTTCTTTAAGAGGCACTTGAAAATATGGAGTTTGAGCTGTTAATTTGTGCAGGAGTACATTCAATTGACAATTGTAAGACAAAAGAAAACATTTATGTGCATTTTTCAGAAAAAAATATATTGCCTTTAAAAAAAGATTAACAGACTGGTAGATCAGTCATTCAGCTCTAACACAAATGAAACTGTAAGTTGTTAGATGATATATGGCATCTAAGGACTGAATTACAACAAAATAACATTTTCATATATTGAAGTTTTTGTCTATATTTTTAAAAGAAACAGAAACTTTTCAGAATGTTATAAATTTCCTACTCTTTGCCCACAGATTTTGGGTGGCCTAATTTAAAATTGATGTTACAGAAAGCAATACCAGAACACACTTATTCTACCTGTTGGCTTTCTGAGAAGTTTGAGTTGTTCTCAAATTGCTTTGGTATCAGTGTTAGCAGAAATACACTTTCAGACACTATCTGAAAAATAAAAACTTAGTAACATTGTTGAACATATTGTGCCTAATGTGAGAGGGGTCATTAGTGTACTGACATTACACTGGAACTTTGTAATATATTAGATGTCTTATAAAGCAGGAATAAAACATGTACCAGAACAGAAATAATAATTTATCTTGTCCACATCTGTTTTTCAAAGACAAGGGCAGCCATGCCTGAAATGTTTTTTTCTATTGCAATTACAAGATCCGTCAATATCGCTCATTGCATCTCATTCAGCAAGCTTATTCCAAATGGTTACTCCTTTTAGCATGCTTTTCCCTTGTATTTTATTTTGTGGTAATTTAAGCTTATCTTCTTAGATACAAACATGAACAAATGAGTTTGTCACTTCCCTCTCCACTGCAGCCTCTTAAAGATTGTCATCACAGCATTCAAAATATTTAAGGAAAGATATTTGTCTTCTAATAAAAAAAAAAAAAAAAAAAGGAATGAAACCAGTGTTGACCCCACGTAGACTCCCACAAGTTTCTTACATGTGTCCTACCATATTGTTGCAAATGGTCCAACAACTTACCACAGACTGAAAACAACTTACTTGATTTTGATTTAAACTTTCAGCTGAAGAGCTTGATAAGAGCATTGACCAAAGTAACCCAGAAAAACATTTCCTCAGCTGTGGGCTCCAATATAATTTTGGCATATCTCAGTACAACACTCTGAGCTCTGTGATATCACCAGCAGCAGGGTGGCAGCAGGACCAGGGCAGCAGTTGTCCCCCTGTGCTGGGCACTGGTGAGGCTGCACCTCAAATCATGTTCAGGTTTCCCTTGCTACAAGACATTTTGAGGAGCTGAGGTGTGCCCAGAGAAGAGCAGTGAAGATGGACAACACAAGTCTGGTGAGGAGCTGCTGGTGGAGCTGGGGTTGTTCACCTGGAGGAGTCTCTGGATAGACCTTATTGCTCTCTACAGCTACCCGAGAGGGTTTGGAGCCAGGTGGGGATCAGTCTCTTCTCCGGCTAACAAGTGACAAGGAGACAGGAAATGGCCTCAAGTTGCACCAGGAAAGGCTTAAATTGGATATAAGGAAAAATCTCTTCACTGAAGGGGTTGTCAAGCACGGGTGCAGTCTTCCCAGGGAAGTGGCTGAGCCACCATTCCTGGAGGTATTTAAGAGTTGTGTAGATGCAGCACTGAGGGACAAGGTTTAGGGGTGGATATGGAAGTGTAAGGTAATAGTTGGACTAGATGATCTTTAGAGACTTTTCCAACCTAAATGATTCTGTGAGTCTCTGATTCAATATTTGAGTACTACCAATGAGATTTCCTCTTTCCGGAAATGTTTAAGCAATCTTAAATTATTATTTGTTTCAGAGCTGCTATTGACTTGCTGAGGCACATATTTTTACTTGGTATGGTCTATGGTCCTGTGTAGCATCCTCTGCATGCAATTTTATTACTGAACTTAAAATAAAAACCTGAAGTCATTTAACATTGCTTAATTTTGTCCTAGGAATTTTAAATTATTATGATTGTTTCAAAGAAAATATTTCTCTATAAAAATAGAATCATTTTAGGATCTTGACATTGACTGGAAAAATAATTATTACTATTTCAACTTTCATTAGATACTTCTTTCCATCATTTTGATATACATTCATTTTAGGAATACTATAATTCTAGAGTACAGTAAAAGATTTTCATTATTATAAAGAGATATGATTTTTCATACGGGCATCCTAAAAAAGTGAAAGAACATCTAAAAGGCAGTCTTAAGACTCATGCCTTTATGTTGATCTATTATCTTGACATGAGCTGAGCACAAAAATGGATGGTATGATATGAGCAGGGTCAGGGTTTGATCTGACCAGGGCAGGCTGTAGTTCTACTTTTCTTTCTTTCTGAAACTTCTCTAAGACTAAATTATCCTTTATTTTGTTAAAAATAGCCCCATCCCTCTGATTTTAGATGTCTGACAATTTCTATACTTCTTTTCCTGCCTTGTGCTATTCTGGTGTAGCTGGTCCCTCTTACCATTTGAATTTCAGGAGCTAGAGTAGATTTCTTACAACAGTGTAACATGCTTTGTTTTTGTATTTAACATAAGATGTAAACCTCAGATTTTCATTTGTCTCAACCCTATTTATCAATATCCATCTATCTATCTATCTATCTATGCTTCCATGATTCTGCCCCCACAGAACATCTTTATGCTAATGACATCTTTAACTATCATACTAGCTTCTATACCTGCTCCAGTAATTTGCATATTAAGGTTCACTTTTGTTTTGTCTAAAAGAAACTATTGAAAAATAATAAAAAAATCTGCTATTTTAAAGCTTTACTCTTTCATGCATAAATTAATTATGTCTTTGGATCATAATCAGCTCTTCCTGCTTAATTTTTTTTCTTATATTAGAGCAGAGAATAAACAATGCTCTCACCACAAAACCTGAGATAAATATAAGCAGAGTAATATCAAGATTATGAGTTTTGAAGTCTCAGGAATATTCCTGACCATATAAATATATGTAACAATTTATAGTAAACCAATTCTAAGGTCCTAAGTTAAAGTTTTCTGGGAACTTGACATTCCACTAGTTATTTCCAATTTGGAATGTATTTTCTTCATTTTTACTTTCACCAGTCTTATTTTTAACCCAAGTAGTTTTGAAATACTGATAAAATATGCAATTGCAGCTTCCTTCTGCTTAAGCTGATGAGTTTTAGCAAGCAATTTGGGATAAGGTTTCTTTCTTGTTTTTCATTAGTAATGACTCATGAATTGGTCAAACATTACTATTATAATTCATTAAAATTCCCAGGAACTTCACACTTGATTAAATAAATCTTCATAATAGCAGAATGAAAATACCTCAGAGCCATTAATTACCTGTTTAAAGGAATATTAATAATTTGCTACAACGAAAAAAGAACGAAAATATATTTTCCCCAATAACTGAGCCACCACCACTTCCCAGGACAACACTGCCAAAAGACCTTTTGGTGCAGTAAATTGCTGGATGAGGTGCACTCATTGTTCCCAGGCCATCTCCAGGAGATCACCTTGGCACCTCTAATGGTGACTTTGCAATGTGCCCCCTTTCATGAAATGCTTGCAGAGCCCCACACTCTCCCGGACTTGCAGAACCAAAGTCTTGCTTCAGTTTCCCTCTTGGGCTCATAGCAAACTGCAGAGCAGTCAGAGAATGAACAGTACTAGACTTTTTGTGGTAATATTAGGGGAAAGAAAAAGTAGCCAGAGATTTTCATGCAGGAGAAGGATTTAACTTCTGCACATCCTTTCACAGACATGTGGCTCTTCATCTTCTTATCAACCTTGGGTTACACAGGCTGCATTTATTAGTGAGTAAGACTCCTCTATGCATATCTTTAAAATGACCCTCATTTTACTTCAAGACATTCAGTTGTTCCTTGTTTTCCCCATTAGTATGCCCCAGTGAACACTAGCATTCATCACTAGAAATGTCAGACATAACCAAGAATTTCTTCAAAAGCCATCTTTTATTACACACATACAAAGAAAAAAGAAAAAAAAGAAATTGATATTTTATATACCTTCGGTTTTCTTCAATGTGTCCTTGATTTATGGTACAGTTGTCCTTGATTCCTTTGTTTCAGTTTTAAATGAGTATCTGCTGTGCAAATAGTGCACAATATTACGTACACATAGATAGCTACAGATCCTCCCACGTGCTGCTTAAAAGAGAATTATAAAACAATGACAAAATGCACTGTCCTTTCACACTGAAAATCTCACTGTATAATCAAAACTGACTTACTTCATGTATGCAGTGTGCATTTTGTTAATTAGCTTCCTTCTGGCACCTCTGAAGCAAAAATCAATTTTTCACGGAATCATTTTTCCCTCCTTGTAATAAGTAACACTTAATATTTGCTGGTACTGTGATAAAATGTATTTGAAGTATTTTTATGGAGTACTAAATTAAATGTTTCAATTAGAGCTTCAGTGAGCTGTTCAGCAATGATTTGAATGAACCTCTGTAGGCGAACCTTAAAAAAAATCCCCAGGCCTATATTTTCATGCACTCTATAAAGATGTGTCAGGCTTGCAATTAAAATAATTCATTTTTCTAAATGAGCTGAGAGAGATCACATCTCTTTTGCTCAATTACTCCTATTTCTACCACTTTTTCTTCTATGTTATTTTACCCATGTGACTCTGAAACAAAAATATAATGTGAGAGTTTGGAAAGTAAGATTGGAACTTAGGATCTGTTGAACTCCAACTTTGGAATATGAAACAAAAAAGATAATTTTGATTGTTTTGTTGAGTTTTCCCAACAGGCAAAACCCTTCAACATCCATAAGCTGAACATCTCTTTGCACTTTCTCTATTAGCATCCTCAGGGTCCTGCCATAAGATACTTATCCTGAGACTGCTGTTTCTTGCCCTGTCTCTTTTCTTTGGTCTTTAGGCTTGTCATCTCCCCCTTGAAACTGTTTTTATCTGCTGTCATTAGGAATCTTCCCCGTCTGTCAAATTAGAGCTTTGAAGACTGCAAGTCTCATGAGAGAGTGTTTCTTAATCTTTGTTTAGCAGGGTAGACTGGGAATACTTCTGACATCTTTTTTAGTTCCTTTATTCTCTGGGTTTTTTCATTCTTGGTGGCTAAGGACTGTGATAAAACAGATGGTTCCTGTGAAAGTCCTAATCAATGTGATAGGAACACAGACACAATTTTTTTTTATTACACAAGGTATGCAACATACTCATAATAAAACAGAAAGTAGTACAAAACATTTTCACTTTTCCCAAACATGCCTTTCATGTTTCAATCTCATAAGTCTTCAGAAGCACAAAATGGAATCTTTTTTTTCAAGCACCTTCTCCTTTATAAAATTTATTCCCAAATGAGAAACATTAACATGAAAAAAGCAGAAAAAAAAATGGGTAGAATTTTTGTACAAAATATTATGTATATTACTGATTTTATATTAGTACTTGGGTCAAACAGAGAGCCCTTAAATGTAAGATTGATTTCTAAGATGATTCACTGCCACGAGTTCAGATCTCTTAGACAGCTATGAGCATCAAATTCATCATTCATTGGTACTATGTGCATTTAAAGGAAGCAAGTATTTATCATTTATCAATAATTTTGTGGGGTATCTTTTGTAAGATCAGATTTGGGTGGGTTTTTTAAAATCTGTTTTACATTAATTGGGCTTTTGACAAGCACTAAGACACACACAGCTAACGGATTCCAAAGGACCCTGGCATATATTTATGCTTAAATATGAGCATTATTGCTGTCCTAAAAAGTCAGAATGGAAGAACAAAACAAAGGAAGCAAAAGGGAGTAAAAAAAATTACTGTACATTTCCTCTCCCCCTAAAAGGGCAGTCTCTAAAGCTAGTATGAAAAAAATCAAAAATATACACAACGTGGATAATCATGAGATCAATAAAAATGCAGCAACTTTTAGAAGATACTCAAGAGACAAGAGAATAAGAAATCTTTTATGAATGAAATTATATTGAACTTAATCAGTAACTTTCATAATGATCTGAGAAAGATTCTTATCTGAACTGATTTGAAAGGAGAACAGTCATAAGGACAAAATCTCCTAATAAACACAAGCTAAAGACAAACAAAACACCCAGAATAAACACCATTGTAGTCTTTAGACAAATAACATCCTACCATGTAATATTTTCTGACGCTGACTAATGTTTTCTTTTTGCATGGGTAGCTCATAGGCACTCTCTAAGAAATTATTCAGTTTAGAGAGATTCAAGCAGCAAATAAACTTCAGTTGAGTGCACTTAGCTCTCAAGAACTGCACTAGAAATAAAAACAAACATTATTTAAATATCTAATCAGATAGATATCTAGTATATGTGTGCTGCACTGTTAAATTGGCTACATCATACATATAATATATATCCTGTTTACCTTGTATGCAAATGTTAATGTGTTATTTTAGTGCACTCCTTTAATCTACACAGTAGAAAATATGCAGAAGAAACAATTTTCCACTTTGATGAAATATTGGGTTCAATTCAATTTTTTTTTCATCTGGGCAATTACACCAACTCTGAGAATGTCTTAGTCATTCTCTCTCTCCACCTTAGCATTTAATTTAGAAAAATAATTACATTTATATTATTACAGTATCTATGCCGATAGAAGAGCTGTTGTATCTTCCAATAAAACACACTTTTCATTGGATAGTTTCTAAATAAAATTCTGTTAGCAATATGGTTGAAATCAAATTAATTATGAATGTAACTAAAAGGGTGTCACAAGGTTAGAAACACTAGTTTGTCACAGCAAACATCACATTAAACATGTTTTCAGGATTTAATTCTGAAGATTTATATGTCACTTGACTTATCTCCTCCATTTCAACGTCTGCATATATCTCCCAAGACATAAACATTATAAAAACTGACTATTGCTGCTAAAAGCAATAGAGGATTTTGTTTTGCTAATAGCACAATTGGTTTCCCAAACAGGAAATTAGAAACAGCACCCTAAGGAGTATTTTTGAACTGCAGTGAAATGAAATAAAACACTCTTCATTGCTATTGACAGAACCTAATAAAATGTTTCACACTAAATTGCCTTTGATGCATCTGTACACAAAATTAATTATGCAAATAGTATAGTATCTTATCTCTATGGATAATTACAACAGTAATCATACTTATGCTGATTTCTTTTCTTTTCACAGGTGAGTGTATTCTGAAAGTGGTGTGAAACAAAACTCTCTGATTTTACCTACATCATAACTGCCTGGTGTTTTACAGAGGGGCTGAAGCCAGGAGACCCCACTGAAGCCCGTCCAGTTTAGTGCTCTGCTCTGGACAGCTGGAGCAGGACACTCAGGGCACTGTTCAGTCAGGTTTTTAGTATGTCCAGGGATGCACATCACTGTGCCAGCACTCTAACCCACACAAGAGAAAGAGATTTTCCTAATGTTCAGACAGAACTTCCTTGAGTTTATGCCCATTGCCATTTGTTCTGCCACTGAGCACAAGCTGAGAAGACCCTAGCATCATCACCTTTGCTCCCTCTCTTCAGGTATTGACCCCACTGCCTCTGAGCCTTTTCTTCTCCAGGCTGACCAGTTCCAGCCCTCTCAGCCTTTCCTCTTGAGAAAGATGCTCCAGTCCCTTCAACATTTTTGTGCCCCTTTGTTGGACTCCCCAGTATGTCCACATCTCTTTTGTACTGAGGAACCCAGAACTGGACACTATACTTCCAGTGGGGCTTCCCCAGTGCCAAAGTACAGGAGGACACTGAGGACCTCAGTCTTTTGCATGAGCTCTGTCACGAGGACCCCTGCCCACTCACAGAAAGCCCCTATTTTCCCCAGCCTTCCTTTTCCTGCCAGCCTAGCTGGATGGTGTCTGTGACAGCTCTTGTCAAGATGCAGCTCCAGGTGGGCTTTGCCATTCCTAACTTCATTCCTGCATGCTTAGACAGCATCTCTATCTTCCTTCTAACTGCCCTGATCCTACTGCCACCTTTGTATGATTCCTTTTTTTTTGTTTCCATTTAATCAGGAGCTCCTTACTGAAACCTGCAGACTCTCTGCACCTATTCTAGACTTTCTTCTTTATTGTTCTTGAGCTTAGATAGTCTCTTGATAGTCTTTTCCTTCCCTCAGCACCATAGAAATTCCCAGGTATATGACAGGAAGGTGTAGGCGGTGTTGCAAACACATGATCTCATGAAGAACACAACTCTCCATTGTGCTGAGAGGTCAGGTCATCCAGGGCAGAAATTGTCTCCCCTTTGTTACCAAAAAGAGCATCTCATATCTCTTCTTCCAGCATTCTCCAACTCAAACACAAATGGTTTCCATATGCTGCTATTCCAGGCGCTGTTCACATACTTTCCTGTGTCTCATGCACTCATTTTAGACGACAGCAAAGAAAGAATAGGAACAAACAAGTTATGTACCTTATGAAATACGTGTCTCACAACTGTGGAAGCTTTGCCTTCTGCACTCCCCCACCTGCTGCCTTTGTTTATTGCCATCCCTTACTGTGTTATGTGCAATTTAGATTGCATGGTCCTTGAGGTTAGGATCTGTCAGATTTTATTTGTCTGTACAATGCTATGCACACCTGTGGCACTATAGAAATAATTAATAATAACAATTTATGACAGAGTACTTTGTTACCAATCATCACATATTGTGTTCACTCTAGTAAGACACAAAAAGCTTTTCTAATGGAAGTAAAATAACATGCCCTATTTCTTGATAATTCACTTCTTAATATATTATCTGTATAAGCGTGAAGGATTACTGAAGAAGGGCTCATTCTTCCTAAGCTGATCTGTATTTCCAACTTTTATACTTTTAAAAAAATGAGATTTTCTTCAAAATGTGATTTTTACTTTATGTCCTGAAAGTGCCAAACCAATTCTGGTAATGCAAAGATTCTACTGTTATCATTGTGGCACATAACATGGCTTTTCCACACAAAACTCTTTGCATACCTGGACTGGGGAAATGCAGTAATTATTTGATATATGCAGACATAAACCAAAACATAGGAGTCTCTTTTCTTCTCTAAAATTAAATTAATTTGCTACAAAAATTAACCAACCATCTGGTGTACTTCAGCAAAAGAAAAAAGTCACCTCTGAAGAATTTATAGTTTACTATCTTTTTTCCAATATGAACAGAAGACACTGAGTTACTCTTCTAGGTAGGAAACTTTTATATCTACACCTTAAAATTCTGGTTTACCTGAAGTCACTTCTCTGGAAAACTATATTACACAATGTATCTGAATCTCCTGTTGCAGTCAAGAATTATGCTTGCCCACTAGTCTAGAAAAAGAACAGTGTTTAAAATTTTTAATAACAAATATATTAAAAAAACTACTATGCAAAGGAAGACCTGGTTTAACAATTCTTAGGGAGGACTTTGTGGAATGGAAATTTCCACAACACAACTAAAGCTGAGATGTTTGTTTCAGAAACACTGTGCAATTATATAAACAGAAAAATCTCTGAACTAAAGAGCTCCACAATTTTCTAGATGTGCAATAAGCTGTTTAGAAGAAGATTGCATTTTCCTAGAGAACCTGATCAAAAAATAAAATTCCTAAGAATGGCCTGCAAGTACATCTGGAGTTTATTTCCTTTGGACCTAAATGTTGTGCTTTCAGGCTAAAAAAACCAACCAAACAAAGTAGTATTTTCAGAATCACTAACCTACTATCCTGTACATATCTATCGTAAAATTATTTTGCATCCCTCTAGAATTAAAAATATAAAGATGTATAACAGGTTAGAAACACTGCAGAGGAAACTTTCTGACAAAACAGGTGAAGTATAAACTGTAAGCATTTTTAGAAAAAAAATTCTGTGCATTAATTGTGGGTTTATTTGTTTTTACACATTTTCTATGTGTGGAATTCTATAGTTCAGTTTGTACTGATATTTTTTAAGCCAAAGATTCACTGTTTACTGATAGTTTACTCTTGATAGCCCAGGGTGTTGTTTCCTTGGTCGGACCTCTCAAGACAATGTCTTCACATATTTCAACACCCTTTGTAATCTTTTGTAACACAAATAAAAATGAATAATACTGACCTTTATGAAGTACTCTGACTTCTGCCAAGGCATGAAAGTTGCTCTCTACAGAAGTCCCATGTACTGCTTGTACACCACTAATAGAGATTTACTATAGCTCCTTTATATGAACTGAATTTCACACCAAAATAATTTTATTAACTAATTGCACTAATTTTATCTTGTTCAAATGATATTTAATATCTCTCCTTTCTGTGGCATAAATTGTAACAACTTCAGTCACTGTCTCTATTATGCTTTGTGCTCTATTATGCTTTGGTTTTGGTTTGGGCATGAACATATTTGCATTTCAACTACCCAGCAATTCCTTGCTAACTGCTAAACAACGTATTTAATATAACACATGTCAATCTTTGAGAAAACCCCCATCAAAAATATGAAAGGAAACAGTTGTATTTTTATCTCGTCAAGTGGATCACTATGGGTGCCCGTAGCTTGAAGCAAGGAAAGGAAATGGCAGGAGGCCTTTGTGCCAGCTGCACTCTTGGGGGATAAACTTTGTAGGCACAGAGTTTGTGGTGATGGGATGGGGCTGCAGTGGAGCCTCATCCCCAGTGGGCACAGCTCTGAGCAGCAGGGGAGCAGCACTGACAGCAATGAGCCATGGAGTGCCCAGGGGCACTGAGCAACCCCCAAAGGGAACAGAGGGCACCCAGGGGCAGGGCATCAACATGAGGGGGTAAAAGGTTGGGCTAAAGAACAGGGACAGATGCTTGAAGCCTTCTGGAGTGGGGTTACTCTGCATGGGCAGTTGCTTGACACCTTCTGATGAGGTGTGGTCACTCTGTATGGCTGAATGCTGAAAGCCTTCTGAAATTGTATGAGGATACTCTGTATTGTGGCTGTTTCAACTGCAACCTGTGCTGTGACAAACCTTAGGAAAAACAGATATCCTGTCATACAGGGCAAAGAACTCCCTTCCACTACTCCTTCTTTCCCTCTTCTCTCTGCTCAAATGCCCACTCCTGCTCCCTCTATTCTCCCCGTTCTTTCAGGAACCACAATTGTCACTCCAATTTTTCAAATTATGATTTACAGCCCTGATTATTAAAACTTGGTATGTTATTTTCAAATTGATTGTTATTAATAGTTATTAAAACTATTGATTGGTATTAGAAGTATTTTAAAAGGTGGTTTGTCTTTCTAACTAATGTAGCAATGTGTGGCATCTTTCAAATGGGGACTCTATTGTTTATTGGGGACACAAGCTGGTGTTTTCATTATATTTTACAAAGGAAAAACAGCTCAGAAGTGAGAGGTAATATACGGATATCTTAAAGACCTGAGCAAAAATTACATGAATCCTGAAGGTAGACAAACATGCAAGCACTGTAAAAATGCCTGCTTATAAATTGAAATTTATTTATGACTCAATTCAGGAAGAATAGGAAAACAGCGTGTCCACAGAACAAAAATCCGAACCAAAATAACATATGTAATATAAATACCAGATTTAGATTTGACCCATGCTAGCAAAATCTTTTTTCTGAAGGAGGTAGAAACTTAAAAACATCTATGACATTTACCTCTCTTTCCTAACTCTAATCTTTACTGCTATTTGGAGAGAGCCACCTCAGGGTAGAAACCAGAGAGGTGTTTGATCATGCACACAAACACTCATCAACAAGGGAGGATGGGAACTGGAAGCTTTACTCAAATTGGAGTAAAGTAAGATAACTAGAAAAGACTACCTGTGTTTATGACTTTCAGTGTGGTAGGAACATTCTCTGTCACTGAAACTGGCTAGCTTGAATCCACCCCTACCCATATTAACAAATACTTTTTTTCCAAGACAGAAACAATATGGTCTCCTCCTTTTAGTAACTCTCCAAATGTGCTCAGGAACTGTACGGGAAAATGCAAGCTGGCCCGGGCCCAAGTGTGTTCCAGGAATAATTCTAAAATTGAATAGCAGAGATAATTGTGATCCAGTGCCTATGGCTGTTTCCTGACACTACCTTCTGTATGTGTACAAACACAGTCAAAATGTCTGGTTTATGCTTCTCAGGGCTTCTGTGCAAATCAGCATAAGGTCTCTTAGATTTGGCAGTGCACATGGATTAAGGGACTGGACACTGGCCTTCCAAAAAAAAAAAAAAAAAGCATACATTTCCGAGAATATTATAATAAACAATCTGCTACATAGATAACATAAGTCTATAATAATAGGTCTGTTTCTTATGTTCTCCACACAGTATTTAGAAATAGTCCTTAGACCTGGCAATCTGCATGTCAGAAGCTGAAAAGCACTGCTTCAAAATAATCTGGCATTCATATACAGACTGGCATAAAGGAAATGACGTGTTCCCTTTACAGTAGATGATTAACTGGAACACTACTGTACACCTTTCGTCTTTAAGTTTGGTCGTTTGGTCACCTGAACTAGGATTTGACATCAAAATCATAATTTGGTGCTGATGTGCACATGTTGTATCATATTTAGAAAATGGCTGGTGGTCAAAACAAATGAGAGGAGACATGCAAAATGAATATAGGTGCTTGGCAGCAAAAGTTTCTCATTTAAAAACTTAGGAAGACATGATTCACTTACTGTAACCATAGCTATTATCTTCTTCTAAATAGGGCATTTGTATGCAGTGGTAGAATTCATTTACTTTTTCCTAAACCATGTTTCAGATCTTTAGCAGAAGGTAAATTTAATCTTTTTCAAACTCTGCTATCAAAATGGACTGCTCCAGAGCTGTCTGTCTGAAGGGCAAGGAGAACTTAATTCAAATTTTTGTGAGGGCAGAAGGAGAAGATCCTCATTGAGCTACAGGCCAGGGGCTGGGGGTGGTTATTGGCATTTGTGTAGTTAGACCAAAATCAGTGTTAATTGCATGTTTTTCACTAATATGAAGCTTGAACTTAATAGCTTCATTCCCTGAGCCTGTTAAAGAGTCAAAGATTCACAAAGGACCTTATTTTCAAAATTCAGTACTCTGATGCAGTGTAATTAATAGCCCTAAATTAAACCCACTGCTCCCACTTTACAGCCTCAGCAGAACATCCATGGAAGTGGGAAACATCTACACAAACCAATAAGAGGTACACAGTAGAAAGTCCAGCCCTAGATAGTGTGCAAATATTTCCTTCATTTCTGAGTTTTGCACTTGCAGTGTAGAACAGGTGAGGTCTGTCCTCGAAGAATGGAGACAAAGGCAGCAGAGTGAGAGAGTGATCCAAGGGAAATGAGACATCTGAGGTCAAAGCCATTCTCAAAATCAGACCTAGCAAGGACCTGATCCTATGACTCCTCTTCAAGGAGAGGTACTAATCAAGTTACATGGGATAAAAGTCTTCTGCTCTTTTAGGTTTCTTTTAAAAAGAAATTCCTTTTCCCCTTATTCAAGTTAGAGGACAGAACAGCGATCTTAGGTGGAGGAGATTTTACTCTATGAATATCACTCAGGTACAATCTTGTCGCCCTAAAGAGGCCAGTACACAAGTAACATCCCTCTAAATTTTTTTTTGGTAAGTTAAATTCCTAAGAATTTCCTCTCCAGTCATCAGCTCTTTCCAGGTATTGTGAGGAGCCTAGGTTCTAATGGGAGATGGCAAATTCTACATGATAGGTGAGTATGAAAATTACTGAGTTGGGAGCTCAGAGATGATGTGGTACTAAAACTCCATTGTTATTCCAAAGCCGTATCTCAAATTTCAGCAATGTAACCACACCTGGGTTGTTACCCCTCAGAGCTGATTATCTGTCACTTCAGCCACAGGGCTCTGCTGAACCTTTTATAAAGGAGATTTTGTGGAGAAAGTATGTTGAGGTCCAGGGTGCCTTTACTACATGTTTACTACTCTATGGCATTTAGTGTGTTTGGCCTCAGCTGTTGCAATGTCACATGCCTGAGACAAGCATTTCATAAAGAGCAGTTGTGACTACACCCTGTAAAAAGTACCTGTGTGGCTGTTTGAGTTCACAGATCTGCAGTGTCACTACCTTTGCTGCAGATGAGCATGCTGTCACATTTTGCACTGCAGCAGCAGGGTTCTCTGACCAAGAAAATCCAGGTAAAAGGCATTTGCTGACTTTGATTTTGTTTCCTTTTAATATCGATAGCAAAATTCATCTTTATTAATTGGTATTACACAAGCTCTCAGCTGGTCAAGTATAGATCTAAAGGGTAAAGTTGTGAGAGATACTGAAATATTAATATCATTTTTTTACAAACATTCTCTGGGTAATCCAAATGTAATAATTTATACTACATCTACATTCACTGACCAAAGAGCTACTAATATAGACATCCTTTCCTATTACATCTCCCATAAAACCAGTAGCAATTAAGAGGAATTTGAGTTATGATAATGAATTCCTAGTTTGTACAAATACTAAAATTTTTGGATGATTTTCTATTTAATCTCTACTCTGAGAAAATAATGTCATCTTAAGAAAGGAGGAAAACAGCCCAGGAAGAATTTCAGGACCTGACCCTCCAGCCTAGTTCCAAATAATGCTTTGACCTGTATTCCACTAATTTAGGTTGGACTTATGTGTGACAATATCTTTGAACATTTGCATCTTCCTACATAAAAAAATTCTGTCATCATTCAGGTATGATGTTAATGTTTGATGACATTCTGTAGAACTGAAAGGAGCAGGAAGCTCTTTTATAGATCACATGTGGTATGACTCTATTAATTTCAGTGGAATTTCAATAATTTTAATATTCCCTGGACTTTTCCCTTTAAAAACAAGAAATATTAAAAAAATATTGGATTTTATTAATAAAAAACCAATGGAATTAATTGATTGAAAATAATACAGGCTGTTGATTTCTAGGGAAAGAACTGTAGTATTTCAATCTTTTCTTTTATCTCTCCAACTAGTATGAAAAGGGGAAATTAAATTACACAAGCTGATATTTAATACATGTAGTAGTGTTCTGAAAGTGGTGCCTTTTTAAGCAAATTGCAGTGCACCAAAAATAGTTGAATAGTTAATGAATTATGAAACAAAAAGGTGAGAAATATCTTGAGCTTAGGTAGTGTACTGACAAACCTTTCAGGAGTGGCTCGTACAGGTGGTGGCTCTCACACTGTGAGCCCAATGCTCCTGAGGCTGTTTTCTGCAGAACCCTTTTCCCCTTGAGCTTCCACCACCTCTCATGGGAGGAAAACCTGTCACAATGCCCTCGATCTGCAATTTCTTGTCTGGTCACCTTGTCCCTGCTGCCCTGCCCTCACCTTGGCCATGCCCTGGTGGGAATGGCAGACACAGACTTGTGACCTGCCACTGTCATTAAAGCTGAGAACCTGACTCCTCCTCATGGTTTACCAAAGGAAACTTCTGCCTCCTGAAAGGTTTCTGTACAAGTCTGAGGCATGTACAGAGGGGCAGCCCTGCCTGGGTAAATATTGTCCCCTTTGCAGCAGCTGGTGGTCTGGACAGAACCAACCCTTAGCCCCACAGCTTAGGAAATCACTTGTTGTGTCTGGGAAGGGTGGCAGGGGAAAAGAATGAGAAGCAGATACACTCTTAAATCAATCATAAAGACATTTATTTATGCAGCTGGCAAGTGCCCAAATCCACCAGGGCTCTGAATGAGTTATGCTCTCCAAAGCTTTTGCACAGACCTATAGATTAGTCATGCTCTAAATGAATTGCCCACTCAGCACTACAAGCTCTACCAGGCTACTTTCTAGTTAGAAAATGTGTGTGTGGTAGCAGGAATGGACAGAGTCAGACACTGAGTTGTTCAGTCCATGGCAAGGAAGCATTTGGCCCAATGTTGGGGTCAGCAGGGCTGCAATGTTTACCTGTGATGTGTTTGTGTTTCCTGTTCCTGTTTCTGCACTGAACCAGCAAGCACAGAGCCACATCCAAAAGGCTGCTGTACCTGAAAAGTGATCACAGGTTCAGCAGGCCTGCCTTAACACTTATCTACCTTAGTGTCCCTGCATCTTCATAATTTACCATGCCATGAACTAACTTTGGCATGTTTTCTCCCAAAAATTCTTCCATACATCTGGGCAGAAACATTTTGCACTTGCACTTAAAGAAACTGAGAAATTTGGTGCTTATTTATATATGGGTTTACTTTCCTATCTGCTCAGAGTGGGCTCACAAAATACATCTGTCTCAAAAGTTGTATTACAATCCACCCTCTGATGTCACAACATTTACTATTCCTCCCCTAGATCATAAAGTCTGTTCAGCCTCAGATGGGAAAAAAAACTTTGGGAGAAAAATATTAGACAGTTCCCGTAGTGGAAGAAAAAGATGAAAGAAAAGTTGATGGTGGTAAAAAGATTGAGAAATACCCTGGGAAGGGGGGAAGTCTCAAGTGCCTGAAAAATCAAAAATTTGTTCTGAGAAGGAGGGAGAGAAAGATATTTGGAAAAAAAATGGAATGCAAGAAGAGCCAATTATGGGGTACTAACTAAGACATAAAAAAGAAGTGATTATGGCTGAAAGAAACACATTTAGGCATGAATTTGTATGGAAAGTGGGATTAGAACAAGGCTCCCCAATAGCACAAATAAAAAACCAGGTAAAATAGCATGAGTGGCACACCATTCTGGGCTCGATATTGTGCCTAAAATGAAGGATTGCTCTGGAAGAGAAACACAGACCTACAGCTAAAAGATTGCTTGGCTCTCAGTGCACACCACTGCTACAGAGCAGTTTATAGATGAGGTAAGGGCTCTGCAGTCTGCTCCTTCACCTGCATGCCCACAGTGCTTCACAGACTGCCTTCAACAGCCTCTGAGGTGGTGATGTTGTGGGATCTGGAATGTGTGGCACATGGGATAGCAACCACACTGGGACATTGCCCATCAGGGCAATGAGGTCTGTGTACAGCTGGGGAATCAAACCTCAGCAGGTCTCAAGGGAGCGCAGAAACAAATTCACCACGGCTCCAGGGTCAGGATGTTGGAATGTTGCTTTAACTAACCAGCAGTTTCCTCTGCACTTCTTCTGAGCATTATTGAAAATACTAATGAGGGTAGCATGAACTGTGAGAAAACAGACTGTGTGAAAAGCAAATGTGACTTGAGAAGAGTGCATCAAAGCAAAAAGCTGCGCTGATAACCAATCACTCAGACAGCAATGCTGTCTCCATAAAGTAGGAGCAGAATAGAAAATTCTAAATGTAAAGTTAATTCTGGCTCCATGTCATATCACAAACATGCATGTTGTCAGTAGTCATAAGTAGTGATAAGGGGAGCTTAGATGGTTCTAGCATTTTGATATCTCACTCTTGCATTTACCCGAACAGTGAAGTTTTATGCCACTTACTAATCACTTCCTAGCCAGAAGCAGCAGACTCCTTATTCCCTGAAGTCTGTTCTCAGTTAATTGCACTCACAAGCATGGCAAATTTAGATTATTCTTCAACAATTCCTTCCAACTCCCTGGCCAGGAAGCTGGTATAACAGCCAGGCAATATAAGCTACATTATATTCTCATAAGGTACATTATATTCTCATATTTTAATGGTGTTTTTTTACCTATCGGTAACATCTGTCCTGTCCAAAGGTAGGATCAATAAAACATACATATGTATAAATAAAGTAAAAAGTAGTCCTCTATAAAAACAGAATGAAAATTGATGCTACAATCTATTTAGCACTTTAGTTTATAGGGTAGGCTTTATGAATCCACACAGACAACACATTCAAGAAGCTGTGCCCAAGCAGGGCAGCTAATGGTAATAACTGATTAACTCAATTTCTTGTGAAGGAAATACATTTTGGAGCTGGCCATTTCCATTAGCCATTGTCATGGATTGTTCTTAATAGCCAGCCTGAAAAAAATTAGTTATCGGTTTCAAAGTGTGCCTTTGGGGCCAGATTCACAGTTGGAAGAGCTCTGCTGATTTTTTGTACGCTTATACTGCTTTGCTCTGATGTTTACATGAAGTCTCATTCTGATTTAAATGATCTGAAGGAAACAGTGGCAGTCATTAAACCAGCAGAATTTTCTTTAGTGCTTTCAGTATTTTTCTGTCAGAGGTTAGACAGCTTTGCTGCTTGACTGAGTTGTAAGAACTGGTTTTGCTTAATTTCTTTTTTTTCTTTTTTGCAAAGATAAGTGACAGTGTCTTTTATATCTAAGGCAGAAAAACAGGTTTTAAGAGACCAATTCTAACTCTTAGCTAGGGTCTCCCAAGTGACATTCCCTCTGAATGTACTGACAGACCTCACAGCATTGCTCTGCATCCCATAATTCTGCATTACCACAGCTCAGATCCTCCTGCTTGCTGCTTAACAGTGGGAAAGACTCACTGACTGTAGGGCTTGAACAGTGACACTGAAGTAGATGAAAAGATTTAAGTGATGTTGGCAGACTTTGGCTCAGGACCTGCTCCCATTGCACACTGAAGGTGGCTTTGCTGGGCTTTATCTCAAGGAAAGATGCTTTTCCTGAGGGGTGTCTCAAATAGCAGCTCTTAGTGTCAGTAGTAGATGTGAGCTTGGAGACTTGCGTAGAAGTGATCAACTTTTAAAAGGTTCAGTCAAATTATAAATAATTCAACTCTAACCCCTTTTCACAAAGTCAGGAAGACAGGAGATGGTAGAAAACTCTGTATCACAGAAGACTTCCATTTCAAAGGCACCTGTTGAGAAATGAACAAACTGAAGCCAAATAACATAACCCCAAAAGTATGACTGCAGTGATGTAAAAGAAAAAAATTGTCTGAAAAATGGAAGTAGCCATGATTACATACACATACACACCCCACCACAACACAATGGTCCTATCATCCACTGCACTGAAAAGCTGTTATATTCCCACATAATGCAAGTCTTGGAAGGAAAAACAAGAAGAGACAGAACACGGAAGCCCAGAGCCACTTGAAAACTCGAGAATTTCAACTCTTCGCAGGAGGAGATTGACTGTTCTGCAGGTACACCCTCAATTTTAGAAACACATCGTGGGAAACACAATGGCTTAATTGCTTACTTAAGCAACAATTTTGCAAGCTATCATTGGCAAGCAAACTGAGGAAGAAACCCCAGGACTGCCTTTTTCATACCAGGTAACTCCACTAATGAGCAGTGCTAAACATTTCTATTTGAGCTGTAAATGCTGGAAAGCTTTGACACGTGTCTGACATTACTGCTTTTTATGTCTTTACGTAATGAATCAGGGCACCTACAGAATATTTCAGAAATGCATGCTGCAACAGCTCTCAGGGCCTGTAAAGTTGCTGTGTATTTTCTAAAAAATTTTTCCCTAGACTTTCAATGAACACAGATGGGCATACTGCTACCTTCCAAAGCACAAGGCTGGCCTGAGTTGGTCCAGATCCTCCACAGACTGCAAGGGCGGCTGGGAAGTCCCAGATGGGCTTGCTGCTGGTCTTTTCCCGTCCATATTTCATCCCTGAGGGCCATGGCACAGCTGCAGTCTGGCCATCAGCAAACCAAGCTTTTACCAGACACATCCCCTTCTCAGCCTGGCCCTGCCGATGGCTCCCAGCCACAGGAATGCAGCTGCACAGATTTGGGACTGTGCCTGCTTCAGGGCTGGGTTTGGAGCATCTGTATATCTGCCTGTGCTCTATAGGGAGTCTTTAACCTTTTCTGTATTCAGTTAACAGTGGTGAAACACAGGTAAAAGAAGTTTCCTGCTCACCCTGGGTGCTCTCAGCCAAATTACATGAACTGTTGTATATACTTTTCTCATGAAGCACAGACTGCTGATGGCATGGCTGAATCAAGAAGACTATTTTAGTAGCATCCTGAAGCAAGTGTTCAAAATCCTGTGACTTGTGGAGCTGTGAGGTTTTGCTCATATGAAAAAGGCAGAATGCACCCTTTTCCAAGGACTGAGTTGCTGTCACCACCAGGAATCTTTTATTTAATTCAGCAGAGCTCAGATCACTCAAGAGGCTTAACTGGGAAAGAAAATAATTGGCAAAAGCCCCAAGTTTTGCTGTCCTAGTCTGACAATAGCGCTGCATAATGCAGTCTGTATGCAGAGCAGTACAAATCACAAGTTTAGTTCTTCTGTAATTCTCTGGAGTACAATGTGGCATCAGGGGTCCCAATTATGCTCACAGAGAGCAGTTTTCTGAATGGAATTAGAGAGGAAGCCATAGAACAAGGCTAAGGGTATTTAGATTCTGCAGTTCAATAAAAATTACATCTATCATATATGACTCCTGGGAGAAGAGTAATTGATCAGAAAATGTGTTTTTCTAAAGCTTAGTCTCCCCATGACTTTGTTTATTTTTAAAACATAATCCACTCTTAAAGAACACCCAGAAAGAAGGAAAGCCAACATCCTCACCAGCTAGCTAATCAGGATTCTTAATTCTGTGTTTGCTGCAGGTCTGGCAATTGCTTGGATTTAGGTAATTAGTTGATTTATGTGCCTAAAGACATTAGGACAAAATCAGAAGTGGTGCAAACACAGATCCAGGGCAGCCAATGTTTTAGAATTTTTAAAAGATAAATCCACAAGAGGAATCCAACAGAAGTTATATGGAAAGGAAATAAACAAAAGAAACCCTTCTGGGGAACTCTAAAATAGTGTAAATTAAAATAATGCTCCCTTCCCACCATCTACTCAAATGTAAACAATTGCTTGGATAGTTTTTTGACTGTAACTACTTAGATTCACTTACTTGCAGTAGTAATAAATAAATTATCTCTGAATTTGGGTCTATTTTGGATGAGACTGCAGACAACAAAATGTTCTGTCAAAGTCTAAACTAGTTGCTCTAACACCTTTCCCAATCAGTGCAGGGGAATTATCATCTCTGGCTGGTGATTTGTCACAACAGCATGAAAAACCTATTTTAGAAACATTTTCTGGAGGTGTCTGCTTCTTCTAAGTGATGGCTAGCAGCCTCCCCATAGTATCAGAGTCACATTCATAAATGGATTTTCCTTTAGGTTAAAAAATTTTACAAATAAAAATATGTTTTCTTTCTAAATCACAAAGAAAGGCCACAGTGCCATCAGTTTTCACAGCATGGGAGCTACAAGAAATATAGAATCAGAAATATTGAGCTGTTTGTTTTGATCATTGCCTAGTTGTCACACTTTGCTAATGTAAAAATATCTCAGAAAGTCAAAAGCATTTAAATAGCACTGGAAAAATAAAAATTAATATAAATTATAATAGAGATGAACAATGTGGTCTGTTAATGTGAAAGCATCTCTAAATATGTTATATAGCATTCCTAATACAGCAACTAGAATAAAACTATATTAAGTTGAAGAGTCAGAGCAATTTTTTTTCTCTAATACATATTCTGAAGTACAAAGAGATTAGTTACAACACTTGTTTGAAAATTTTATCAAAATAAAAAAAAATGCAAACAAAAGCCTATTTTCAAGGGCAAAGTTTTTTGATTTCCCTGTAAAAGTTTTGGTTATAGCTCATAGAAGGCTCTCTGCTGTGTGGATGGCAGCTGCTTGCATTGGATGATGCTGCCTCAGAAAAACTCCATTTTTGGTGCATTTTTCCTCCTTTCAGTTCTAACTACTTCCACAAGCTATGGCAATATTTCTGCATCCGCCATCCCTGTAAGCAGGAAATCACACTCTGCTATGAAGTACCATTATTTTGGAAGCAAATGGGACAAGACTTCCAGTGGTCTAAGTGTTTCCAACTCTAGAAACTGTTAAGTGCCAACCAAGAGGTTCTTCCTTTACAGCTGTCCTGGAGCAGCAGTGAGAGGGCTCCCTGCAAAATCTTGACCTTGTTAATGACACCACAATGCCAAGCAGAAATGCATTCTTTGCTTCCTTGGACATTGTATAAACATACAGTACCTGGACTTTTGACCAATCCATGGAGTTTGAATTCTAATTTTAATGCTTAACATTAATGACAAATATTTGTGTAACAAATATTATCCCAAAAAGAAAACTGAGACCTCCAAAGCTAACTATTTTTCAAACTATAGTTAAGCTTTGATGTGATTGTTTTTTTTGCTTTCTTTTATTATTAAAGGGCACAGCATAGGATTTCCAGCCAAATATGACCCTATTTCTTAACCAAATTTTGTACTAATTAACTAAGAATTAGTATTTTTTGGTTTTGTCCTAATCTGTATTTTATTCCCCTCACCCCATGATTTTTTGTATAATATAACTGTTTCTGTCAATGACAGGCAAAATAGGAAGGAAGGAACTGTATAATTCAAATATAGCTAAATTTCAGCAGTTAAAAGTGAGGCTAAGGTATAAAAGAATCCTAAAGAAAATCTATTTCAAAAAATTAATGAATTCATTCTGATTTTTTGTGTTGTCCAAAAATTTAAGGGCTACAGCTACCACTACTCAATTTTTTCAAGAGAAAGGAGAGTAAAATGTTAATTTTTTTAGCAATAATGACAAGGTTGTTAGCAGCATAGGAGGGATTGGCAGTCTGGACAAAAGTTCAGCTCTACTTGCAGACCTTGGGGTGTTATCCTGGCTGTTGGGCATTGTTTAACTGGCATTCTCCATGCTATTCTGAAAAACAGTAGGAATGTAGTCTCCAAAATTCAGCTAATACCTCTAGAGTTATTCCCTCATGGAGACCATTCATGGCCTCTGATTTCACAGCAGAGCTTTTTTAAATTTCCAGTGAAAATTAATAATGGAGAAAAAAAGGGGAGATGGAGGTAACAGCTGCCACTTTGGACTGACAGCAGAACAACCAAGCTGGGAGACAGGGCTGTGAGCATCACCCCCTGTCCTTGCAGAAACACTGGTGGGCTCCATGTGTGCCCAGTCTGGAGGTTCAGACCTGCAGGTGTCCACTGGGGAGGTGAGTAGCCAGAAAGGCAGATCCCAGAGCACCCAGCCCAGAACAGAAAACAGTTTTCAAGCGTCTCTGGTGAAAAACAGGTGTTTTCTGCTGAAAGAAGCCACTTGGTGTGAGAAATTTCATGAAAGAGACAGTGTTCCACATAAAACAAAGGTGAGACAGTCTGAAATGACTCACTGAAACACATCTGACAAATCTGACATATTGCCTTTGGTGAGGACATCCTTCCCAAGCTACCAGGACATAAAGCTATGTGTGCTGACAGGGAAGAAGCCTATTTAATAATTGTGCTAGGAAAAAATGTAATAGTTTACAGCTACCACCTGCATGTCCTGTTTTATCCATTTTTACAGTGAATGGATACAACAACAATGGAGCTAGAGCCATCTAACTCAACTATCTAAATGCCAAGTCCTAATCCCATGAATAAGTGATGGGTATTAAGTACTTAACTGAGTAGGGACAAAGTCTGTATTTCCTGGTGCCATAATAATTCTCTTTTTAGCCTTACATCTTTTTCATTAAATGCATTATTTTGAAATTAAATTTCTGCTGTAGATCTGGGGAATGTCTTAGATGACCCTGAGCTTGTCCTTTTCTTACAGCTACATTGGATGGTCTTATAGGAGATATTACCTTTCCCCACCAAGCTTTTCTTCCATTATTATTCTTAGAACACTACAACTGTAAAAGCAGCAGCACTAGTTTAAATTATTTCAGACAGCATGAAACAGCTTTCATGGGACTGAGAAAGCCTTTACACAGAATAGCCTATAGTGTGGCCATTATGATGTTCTTTTGGGACGAGTGGGTTGAATCCTATTAAGTAGAGGAGACAATTGAATCTGCCTTTCCTGCAACCTGGGTGAGTACTTTAATCATTACTTATTGGATAAAAGGTGAGGGGAGGATCACCACTGGCTTGTCCAGATACATTTCATGAGCAATGAATAATAGCTCCCTATGCAGTAGAGTTTCAGTTTCGTGAGTCCCACTGGCACTAAAGTTGTAAGTACTGGAGGACAGCTAAGCCCACTTTTGTTCCTAGCAGTTCCTGCTGGCTAGCTTAAGTAGCTCAGCACCGTTTGCAAATCTCATTATTTGGCAGTTATGTCTCCTAAAGCACTCTACTGAAACCAGGCACCAAACTCACGGCAGCAATCTAAAAATTTAGTCACTGAACAACTAACTAGGAAGCCTGAGACAAAGTTCTCCAAAAAAGTTAAATTATGCATAATTTTCTGATGAGCTGGTAACTTCAATATCCTACTTCAGTAGTATAACTGATGCTCTGAAATAAAATATGTAACACATGCTCTTTGGGATCTAATGCTACTCTTCATTCTGTACATTTTTCCGAGTACTGCTAGTGGATGTGATTCAGACAACTGAAAACATAGATTTTCCATTGCCATTACAACAAAAGACAACACTTCTGTTCTCAGTTCTCTTTAGGTATCAGTTTTCAGGTAAATCAAAATAATCTTCTTTACACAGATTTTTTACTTCAGAGATTCTGTGATAGTAACTTAGAATACAATTTAATTTAATTAACCTGATCTTCATAACTTAAACAATTGGAGATGGATTTATGGGTCATGTGTACATAATTTATCATTATATATTGCGTAACTTGTAACCAAGTAAATAAGCCCAGAAGTGCAAAAACAATAGCACCAAACATATACATGCCATATATTTTCACCATGCTATAATCATACAAATAGGCAGAGATTGCATCCAATGTCACACAATTAAACATACTGTATGCTCCAGTAATAGGACCAAATACTTAAAATAGTCCAGTTATTGATAAATGATTTAAAATATTTTACCCCCAATTTTGCTCAAACTTGCAGAGAAAACTCTGCAGATGCCAGGGTGTAACCATGGAATTCAGCCCTCTGTTTATTAAAAGGTAGCAAAGACACATTTCCAAAGCTGCTCTTGCTCGATGTTTGAAATGCAATGGAATACATTGAGACATATGTTCTTTAAAAATCTCATGCTTTCATCCAGCCCCAAAATGTATTTGACATGCACTGAAATGTCAGTAGCATTATATGAGATGACTTGATATCACAAGCCACAGTGCCATAATAGTAAACAACCTTGGGAATGGGAACTGGAGCAGCATACATATCTGAAAATGCAGAATGTCCTTCAGCTGCTTGCAGCTAGTTGTTTTCTTTGCTGTCATAAAGATATTCAGCCCAGATACAACCTCAGCTTTTGAATTTATGGATTCTTTTATCTCTCCTGCACTTTTCTATATCAAATTTCTTTATAAATTTAAGTTGCATGCAGCTATATTTGTTCCACAGGGAGTAGAGACAGAGAAGGTTGCAGTGAGACCCTTAGTGTGGAGGCAGACTTGAGAGCCCAGCACCACTCTGCCACAGAACTGTTTGATCAGTGTGGGAAACTCACTCAGGAGCTTTCTGTCCACAACTTACATGCAAGTGAGGCTACTGTGAGGTTTGTGAGGGGTTTTGCTAGCACACTAAAAGGGCCTTCTAAATATCATAAATCAAATTTTATTTCTAAAGTGAGCCAGGATTTAATTTAGTTAACAATTTCATTGATGGATTATATGGTCCAGAGCTGTCTACACTGGAAGCTAAGAAAGCAAGTGTTTTGTAATAACCTCACTGGAGACCTTGCACTGCTGCTTTGCATCTGTTTCCAAACATATTGGCCAATTACTTATTGTCACATTGAAACAGCTCAACTAGCAATGGTAAATTAGTGTACATCTTGTCTCATAATATCATAGCCACACTGTGAGATTGAAAAATATGCATTGCATTTAGATGTTTTTATTCTATGTGCAGTCTTTCGATGAAAAGCAGCTGAATATAGTCAGCAAGGTATGACTCTTGAAAATCCTATTTTTCAACATTGAAAAAACAGGTTTGTTTTTCAGTCATAACTGCAGGAATACTCTGAATTTCATGCTCTATTTTCCCTGAAACTCTCTTAGAATTCTACCTCATTCACATCTGTGGTTAGCATACTTCAGATTCCAAAGCAAAATATTTGTTTTACACAGCATTCTATGCAAAGTGTAACTGTCACTTGCAAGAAATTGAGATTTCCAAACTATATCCTTAAAAAAAAAGGAAAATCGATGACCAAAATCTCTTGCATAATTTGAATTAATCTCTCTGCATATATCTTTGTATGTGTTTATATATGTACACATTTACCCAACTGTAACAGTAATTATTAGTATAAACATATATATGACTTTAAATGTCATTTTGGGAAAAATTCTTCCATCCCAGCTGTCACGTCTAAAAGTTTTATGTTGAAATCTAATTTAGGTTTTCTAAAAAATGGAAGAAACCAGTAATTCCCAAAGGATGATCCCTTTCTGCTGAAGAAAAGTACTCTAAAAAAGAACTGATTAAACCATTCTCTGATGGACTTGTTTTCTGCAAAAACTACAGACAGCAGTTTTTGCATACATAACTATAAGTCAATTTTCTTTAGACAAGCAAAATAATCTAAAATCAATCCTTCTCTTTGACTTTTTCTAATTTCACCTCAGGGTCAAAATTTCAGAGCCTCATGTGCTTAAAAGTGGGGTTCTAGGCAGCATCAAGGTGGTTGAGGTTGGGAGAGGTGCCCAGTGTGACCAAGCTGGGCTTCCCCCAGTGCCACACTCCATAGGAACATTTTTTCCTGATAGATTTGGATCTTTGGAGGGCAAAACATTCCAGCAGAACATTTCTGATCAGTTCTAGTCTTCAACAGCACTGATTCTCTGTTTTCATTAATTGCAACACATTCTAGATGGAGTAGATGTTTTGACTGAGCCTCATAGATGCCCTAAAGACCCTAAAGCAGCTGACCACAATCCTGACATCTTCTCTTGCATCACAGTTAATCAAATTTCAGTCTAAGTTGAAAACCTGGTTGACCAACATTTGCAACCAAAGTGATTCCCCAGCTTAAGATGTCTGTGTGTAAATTGTTCATTGTTTTTCTAGCTGTGTTCAGACAGCTCAGGAAAGATCTCACATCAGCAGGGGTGGGATTGAGTCGTGATACCAAAAAAAGCAAAACTAAATGCAAAGCTAAATAGCAAATGTGGGAAGAAACAAGTGTTACAGTTAGACATTATATGAGCAAAGGAAGAAAGAAGGGATGATGAATGTACACAGAAATTAATCTATAAAATCCATTCAAAAGAGACCTCAAGATGATTGTTTCAAGGCAAAGGAAAAACTGAGTCTCTAAAGAAGGACTGTAAGGGACAGAAATTTCCTCTGAATCAGCAGTTGTTTTCATGGTGATGACAGCTGCATTTATGGTTAATCACTATTTGTTCCAAGTTTAATATTTCTTAGTCTCCTTGACTTCCCTCTGTTTCCCTTTATAACTGTGCAAAATATATAACTAGAGTTCCCAGATTAAAAAAAAAAAGTGACCTGAAATATTGATTTTTCTGTTTCCTTTTCTTTGAGTAAAAGATAATGAGCAAAATTCATCACAGGAATAATTAGTAGAAATTATTCCTATTGTGTTGTGAAACCAAGTGACATTTCTGTGTTTATCTGGAGGCTTAATGATGATTTCTGGTGATAATTACTAAGCTTTCAAAGTTATTGTTAATATGCACCAGATCTCTCTGTTTATCCAAACTCAGAAAGTATGTGACTGTATAAAAATATTTTAAATAGGGCTCAACTGTTGAGCTGTCCTGAATGGAAAAGCAGTTTTAATTTTTTTTTTTTTTTGTTTCCATTCCTCAAGTCTTTGTCTTGAAATCTGGGTGTAAGAATTAAAGCTGAGAGTTTACAAATGGGCCTTGATGTTGTAAATCATGAAAAACGGTAATGAACAACCGCAAGAAAAGCAATAGCTAAAGAAAATAAAACCAAATAGGAAATATTTAAATTCTCTTCCACTTCTAAACTTTTTCTGATTTAGTCACACACATCTACAGTACCAAAACTGCAACAGGTAAATCTTATTTCATGAGTACCTGTCGTACAGATGGTGCAGAAATCCTTGAGACAGGGCTGATGAAGCCAGCTGTAAAACTCCTGCAGTATGTTTAATTCAGATGCAATGCCACTTCCACGTGAGTCTGACTGCTTTCAGGGCAGTAGTGCATGGTGTTCTGCAGATGTACTGGGTTACAGACCACTACACATTTGAGACACTTCTCAGGTCAAATGGTGAGAACTTTAATTATCTAAATGTTGGAATCATGCTCCTAGAGGGACAGTTATGGAGGTGAAATAGAGACCATTAAAAATCAAATTGAAGAAAAATGTGTAAAACTGTGTAGTAATACTGTTTTACACATATTTCCTCCATTGTCTTTTTTAACTACATTTTTTTGACCTATTGGAGATTTTAAGGTCAGATAGGTTCATCATCCAATGTGATCTGCTGCTTAACTCATGCCAGAGAAACATTCAAAGGATATTTCTTAAAGCAGTATCTTGATGCTATCCTTTTCCTATGGGAACTGAAATTAAACTTAACTGGCTTTGGAAAAATTTATCAACATCAGTAGGACTCCATTACACTTGTCACCAGTTCCAAGTCAGCTTCTATCTTTGTCCTGTGTTATTGTCATTTTCATTTTGATTCTCTGACTTACTATGTTATTTCTGTCTGTCCTTTCAAGATTGACAGGTATACTACTTTTCCCTTTTTCTCATTCGTATCCTTCCAGCTTTTTTCAAGGTTTTAATTAGTGGCTAATTAGTCTGGACTTAGATTTTAAGGCTAAATTTGGTTACCATAGTAAGAATAAAATGTTTTTCAAAGTCTCAAAAAAAAATGTCAGTGGCTCATCGCATCAGTTACAGAACAGTTCAAGTTAAAAAAAAAGTGACATGTCCTTGTCCATACTTTATATATGTCAAGTTAAAACATAGAATCATAGAACAGTTTGGGTTAGGAGGGACCTTAAAGATTCTCTATTCCTAGCTGCCCTGCTTTGACCAGGGACACTTTCCACTAGACTAGTTTCTTAGGGCTCCATCCAACCTGACATTGAACACTTCCAGGGATGGGACATCCATAACTTCTCTGGGCAACTTGTTCCAGTGTCTTACCACCCTCACAGCAAGACATTTCTTCCTAATAGCCAATCTAAATCTACTCTCTTTCTGCTTAAAGACATTCCCCCTTGTCCTATTCCTAAAGGCCCTGGTAAAAATCCCTCTCCATCATTCTTGTGGAGACCCTTTAGCTACTGAAAAGTCAGGTCACTACAGAGCTTTCTCTTCTAAGCATGCTGAACATCCCTAAGTCTCTCATACTCACACCTCATACCAGGAGGTGTTCCGGCCTTCCGAACATCTTTATGACTCTCCCCAGGACTTGCTCCAGCATGTCCTTATGTTGGGACCCAGAGCTGGGTGCAGCACTCCAGGTGGGGTCACACCAGAGCAGAGCAGATTCCCCTCCCTCACCTTGCTGGCCATGCTTCCCATGCAGCCCAGGATGCTGTTGGTTTGCTGGGTTGCAAGCTCACATTTCTGGGTCATGCCAAGCTTCTTGTCCAACACCCCGAAATCCTTCTCTGCAAGGCTGCTCTCAGTCCATTCTCCACCCAGCCTGTATTTGTATTTGGAATTGACCCAACCCAGGTGTGGCGCCTTGCACTTGGCCTTGTTCAACTTCATGAGATTCCCAGAGCCCCACCTCTCAGCCTGTCAAATTCCCTCTGGATGCACCCCTTCCCTCGAGCATGCCAACTGCACTGCCCAGCTTGGTGAGGGTGCACTCGATCCCACTGTCCATGCTGCCAACAAATACATTAAACAGTACTGCTTCCAATACTAACCCCTGAGGAAACACTCATCACTGCTCTCCACTTGAACACTGATCTCTTGAGTGCAACCCTTTGAATTCCTTATCCACCAAGTGGTACTGCCATCAAAACATCCTTCTCCAATTTAGAGACAAGGATGTTCAGGACAGAGTCAAATGCTTTGCCCAAGTTACAGAATCACAGAATGGATCATCTGGCCCATCCTGCCTGCTCAAGCAGGATCATCCTAGAGCACATGGCACAGG
Source organism: Fringilla coelebs (assembly GCF_963513975.1). Classification (NCBI taxonomy): domain Eukaryota; kingdom Metazoa; phylum Chordata; class Aves; order Passeriformes; family Fringillidae; genus Fringilla; species Fringilla coelebs. Next base: position 131,300,696 of record NC_140028.1, read on the forward strand.
CTTGTATTCAGATGATTCTTGAATATCCCCAGTGAGGGAGACTCCACACCCTCTCTGGACAATCTGTTCCAGTGCTCGGTCACCTGCACAGGAAAGAAGTTCTTCCTCGTGTTCAGGTGGAACTTCCTGTGCATCAGTTTCTGAATGTTGCCTCTGTCCCATTGCTTGGAAGCACTGAGAAGAGCCTGGTCCATCCTCTTGACCCCCTCCCTTCAGATACTGACAGACATGGATGAAGTCCCCTCTCAGTTGTCTCTTCTCAAGGCTGAACAGACCCAGTTCCCCCAGCCTTTCCTCCTAGGAGAAATGCTCCTGTCACCCAGTCATCTTTGTTCTTCTCTGCTGGACCCACCCCAGGACCTTCAGGTCTCTCTTGTACTGATGATCTCAAAACTGGACACAGCACTCCAGATGTGGCCTCACCAGGGCTGAATAGAGGGACAGGATCACCTCCCTTGACCTGTTGGCAATTCTGTTCCTAATGCACCTCAGGATGCCATTGGCCTGCAAGGTCACAAGGGCACTGCTGGCTCACAGACAGCTTGTTGTCCACCAGGACCCCCAGGTCCTTCTCCTTAGAGCTACTTCCCAGCAGGTCAGTCCCTGGCCTGTATTGATGTGTGGGGTCATTCTTCCCCACGTACGGGACCTCAGGACCCTGCATTTGTCTCTGCTGAATTTCAAAAAGTTCTGCTCTGCCAGTCCCTCGAGCCTGTCAAGGTCCCTCTGAAGGGCGGCACAGCACTCCAGGGCATCAGCCACTCCTCTCAGCTTCGTGTCATCAGTGAACTTGCTGAGGAGGCATCTGCCCCTTCATCCAAGTAACTGATGAGCAAGTTAAACAATTCTGGACCCGGTATAGATCCCTGGGGGACACCACCAGTGACAGGGCTCCAACTAGACTCTGTGCCACTTATTACAACCCTCTGGGATCTGCCATTCAGCCAGTTCTCAATCCACCTCACCATCCACTCACCCAGGCCACACTTCCTGAGCTTGCCTATATAAGAGAAAGAGTTTGTCTGTGGAAGGCAATGAGTTTGCCCATGGAAGGATGTTGTGAGAGACAGTGTTGAAAACCTTGCTGAAGTTGAGGTAAACAATATCCACTGCTCTTCCCTCATCCATCCAGGTAGTTGTTTTATTTTAGAGGATGACCAGGTTGGTCAAGCATGATTTACCATTAGTGCTGACTTCTGATCACCTTCTTGTCACCCATATGGATAGACATGGCCTCCAGAATGAGGCACTCTCCTCTTCTCCAGAAATTGAAGGGAGGCTGACTGGATGGTAGTTCCATCCTTTTTTTGCCCATTTTTGAAGGCTGAGGTGACTTTTTCTTTTTGCCAGTCCTCAGACACTCATTGTGACTGGCCTCACCAAGCTCTCTCAGTACTCATGATTGTATCCCATCAGATCCCATGGTACAGGCAAATCACATCAGCTAAATTTACTGCAAGAACATCACAGTCCTCATTAGTGCCAGCAAAAGCATATGTTCTAGGGGCAGTACTGCATAAACTATCCATAAACTACTGCATAAACTATACTGGGACCAAGGAAAGTTCTAATCATGCTTTTTTGAAATTTGCATCAAGTAGACATATTTGTCGTCTACACAGAGTATGGTGAGTGATACGATACAACACACAAGTAGTCAACAAACTGAGGCCAGGCTTTGAACTTTTGAGTAAATTTTTTGTATTATTTTAGTTTGAATTTAGGAATTTAGGACAGCACAAGGACATTTTGATGTGCATAACTTCACAGACACAGCTGGATGTTTATCGTTGGAGGCAAGGCACACCAGTTTTGGGGACCCTGAAATAGCTCTGTTTCTGTTCCTGTTTATGCATTATTTAGATCACAAAACCCATTTTAGCAGAAAATTAACACCAAGTTGAAAAATCATTAAAGACAACACCTAGCACTAGGAGCTTGGACTGTCACCTGACTGTCTGAAGAGACACAAGTCCCTGGCAAAGGAATCACTGGCAAAGTTCTTAATGAAGCCAAAAATGGGATATCCTTATACCTCATTTTAGACAAGCTTCTTGCTTTGTGTCAATTTAAGAACATATGAGCTGGCAGCTGTGGTTGCAGGAAAAACATTCAAAGCACAAAGAAACTCACTCACATAGAGATCCATTGGCTCTAAGCATTCTATTCTTGCTCTAAACAATCATATGAATTCTAATAAACTGTAATTAATAAAAAACAGGGCAATAAGGGCAGGTACTAGCTCTTAAATTTGGTTGACCTCTCAAGCCATTCAAGCACATTGAACTTGGCCCAAATGCTTAGGAGTTTACTGTGAACTATAACATCATTCATCACCCTTACTTCTGATTTTCATTTGATGTGTCTTAAAATGAGACATAAAAACAAGAGCTGCTTTCAAGCCAGTAATTGTTTCTTGATGTTAGGCCCACTATCAAATTAGCCTCAAACAGAAAACTGATGAGATTTAGACAACTATTAAGACTATCAGTTGAAACATTAGATTGATTTATTTTTCCTATTTCATTAACCCTCTCCTTTACATTCAGTGGTTTCTTACATAGGGCAAAGTAAAAGCAACTTGATATTAAAACATGGAAAAAATTAATATAAGACATCTTGCTGTAAGCCACACGCTACTGTAAAAACAAGCTGACAATGGCTTCATAAGGATGTTCACAATGGCTTCATAAGGATGTTCAGTGCTAGCAACAAAATGGAATATTTGTAACAGTGTCATAGTGGAAAATGAATTTGATGTCACTGAGAGAGGGAATGTAATTAGTAATAAGCAGGATTTATTTGAAAAGTTCATGAGATATATGATCTGCAATGCAAAGATATTTGAACAGAAAAGAAATGCTCTTGCAACTGTAAGGCAGGGCAGAATTAAATTAATTTGTTCTGTCCATTTATCTAAGGCTTTTATAATTAGATTGATGTATTTATATCAATGAGAAAAGCTTCTATTTTGAATGTGGAAGAATTCCCGTAATTAGAGAAGGGAACAGCTAACCCTGTCGTTATTAACAGGGAATTATTTCATTAAAATGAAATGCTAATTTAAATACATACTGCTTTTGCAAAAAAAAAACCCCAAAAAACAAAAAAACACAAACAAACAAAAAACCCCCACCCAACAAAAAACTAAAAGAAGAATATGAACAATAATTTCATAAAATTAAAGCTGTAGGTGTTTTGACAGGATAAAGCACCTGCTCTTCAACAGCAGAAACTGTATTTTGAATTTCAGCACAGGATCCATACAGCTGCTGTCCTTGTATTTCTATCAGAAATATATTTTCATACAAACATGTAAATTCATGAATCCAAAATATGTTTACTGTTGATTTCTTATGTGTACAAAAGACATCCTTGAAATGTCAGCTCCTCCCGCTTCTATTTCTGTTTCCACAAACAGCCTCTCAAAAACCCCACAGTATCCAATAACATGGGTCAGAACATAAAACTTCAGGTTAATTTAATTTTTCTATGAACTTTTTTTTCTCCTTAAGAAAAGTATCCGAGGGGAAATGCTGCTTGTGAACAAATGTGCTGTACCTTTGCCTCTGGAGGGAGGAGACTCCAATTTTGGCTAGAGTGACACAGAGGAGGTAGCTGCCCTAGTGATGCCGGGCAGATGTGTGTGAACATGTGTGTCCCTGAAAAGCTCCTCTGTCCCTGCACCACTCACATGCACACACAGGGCCACAAAGGCACCAGCTCATGCTCTGAGCACCATCTGCAGGCGAGGGCACCAGCAGCAGGGCAGCTGTCAAACCAGATGAAGTGCTGGTCTCGGGGTGCCCTGGTGAGAAGGGAGACTTGCAGAGCTCTGCACATCAGGCAGGGGCCTGAAGCTGCCAGCTGGACCACGTTGCTCCACGATATCAGCAACACAGGAGCTAAAATACCTTCACAAAAGGCATCTCCTACTCCACCATCAGCCTATTCATGCAGAAGCTGAGCACCAAGAGGGAAAAGCACTCTATGTTACAGGAAAAGAGTTTTTTCTCATTTTCTCAAGCATCACTCAGAGACAGTGTTTCTAAGGTTTCTGAGTATGATGAAGGTTATTGGTACTCACTGTACCATTTGCAATTACCAAATGTCACTACTCAGAATTTTTCCCAGGTTCCCTTTTCCTTGCTGCAGCCTATGATTAACACATGGTGTTTTCAGAGAATACCCAGCCTACACTTACTGTTTTGCTTTCATATTTTTCTCCTTGTTTATTTTGTTGTATTCCTGAAATTGCTTTGCTATTTGGGGACCTTAAAAAAATTTGGTTTTATGGAGGTATTTTAAAAACAGCTTAGCTGGGCTTCCTGGGCCTCTGATAGAGAGAGTGAACTCAGACATAATGTGTTTTCCAGTGACTCACTGCTGGTATCCAGTGGTTATCTTAAAATACCAATAAGACTGAGGGATCCTGTCCACTTCCAGCTGGGAAGTTGACCTGCCAGCAGGCTTGTGCTGGGAGCATGGGGCAGCAAGTTTGCCAGCAGGGATGTCATGTCATTCCTTGGAATAAGCTCTGAGGGATCTAAACTAATGCTGCAGTGTTTTGGGTGCCCTTAGCACACACCTTACACCATCAGTGCTAAGAGGTGGAGTAACCCCTCTGTAAACCCATGCCAGCACTCACATATAAGAACCATAGATTAAGGTGAGGATGGAAGAAAAATATCTCACTGACAACAGCCCAACTTAGAATTTTGTCAGAGTTCTGAAACTAGGAAAAATGTTCAGTCACATTTTCAAGCAATCTGATTTTGACCTTGTTTAACTTTGCATGAACATTTGGAAAATTCATAACACCATATTTCACTATTATCAATATTCATGTAAAGCAAGTGCTAAGTTTTTATGCTCAAATATTTATAGAAAGTGGATTTTATGTTTGTTTTCTATAAACATTGGTATCAGAGTCCTGGTTGTTAACATTAGTGCTTCACTACCAAGAATGAGAAACAGCACTATGTGTCTTACACAGCCATCACAGTTAAACAATACAGATAATACTCCAAAAGAGATCTATAGAGCAAATGAATCATAAAATAACAGAACAAATCTGCAGAAGTAGTCAGCTTATACAGGTTTTCTGTCAATGGAGAGAAAAGCAAAATGTATCAAATTCAATTTAAGTATTAATTATTCAGCCAACTCTTTTTGCAGACTTGCCTTTCAGCATTATTATTTTTCACGTTAGACTGTACTGACTCACTTTGTACACATTAGGAAGCATCTGAGCTATTATTTTTATAAATTATTTGAACACAGTGATAGTGCTGAGGGCTTTTCTTCTGGTGCTCCTAGAAATTAGTCAAGAAAAATACTTCTCCTGCTGAGGCAGTAAAGAAAACAAACTAAATATGAGATGACATGAACATTATTGTCTCCCTTTTACTGAAGGTAAAAAAAATCAACCATTACTCCTTCCAAAAATCCACCATTACCAGGTTTTTAGATAGCATGGTGGTAGATCTAAGGATCTAAACAAGTCTCCTACTCCTAAGGTTCATGTAGACAGATTCCATCTTCCTACATATGTTTTATAGTAATTTTTAAGATCCATTTCATCTTTTCCACAGAAGCTTCTTGAAATTACAGGCATTGAATAAAATTCCTCAAAATTATGTTGCTTCCTCTAGAGGTCATATTTTTTTAAAACAATTGCCTTCATTTCAATCCAGTATCTATGAGGAGTATTTGCCCTCACCTCTGCTCCAGGCTGGTTGCTGCACACCCTGATGGGCTTTCAGAGCTCCTTTCCAAAGCCAGGAGCATGCACAGGCAGGATACTTTTTTGGCTGTGGCCACACAGTTTTTTGAGCCCTGCTCATTAGACTTGCACTGTCACAAGCACTCCTGTAACCAGCTCCAGGTGACACAGCTCCAAGAGGAGCATCAATGGACCTGCAGAGGCTTCAGAAGAGTGATTCAGAACAGCAAAACCAGTACTGAACAGGGAGAAGGAAGCTGGAATTAGAGTAGCCCAATCCGTATCCTCATTCAGATTTGTCCTTCAAAAGCCACTTTTGGAGTAACTTCCATGTTGCCTCATCAGCAGCTTCATTCACATTCTGTTAAAAATTTCCTTTTGCACAGCGTTGTCACAAGTAAAAAACCATCAGCACATGATATGTTGGCACAGTCACTTTATCTCAGCTAGATGGTTATGATTTTGGACAGTATTTCCCACAAGATGTCTCTTGTTCCATTTTTGCACTATCCCCAAATCATGTTCAATTTCAACTTTTTAAAAAAAGCATTATTTTTAAATCTTAACTTCATAGTGATGGCAAAGCCTACATATTCAATGAAGGATCTTAAAATCTGACTATACAGCCTTGTAGACCCTTTATTGCTAAGACCATTCTTGTTAAGATTCAGGAAGAGGCAGTGACTGGCCCCCTGGATCTATTTGACTTTTACAGTATGGGCCAGCCTTTGCAACCAGAGAGGGGAGTTATTTTGGTAGCTGATCAGTATCCCAATTTACAGGGACCATGCTGCACTCAAATGCCTTCTCACACTGGTGAATTCCATTGTGTTTGCATAGTGCTTATTTTTAGCTGCTGTCATTGAAGTTATTACTACAGACAACATAGGTTCCAAATTTCCCTTGCACTTAAGCAAAAAGAAAGGTTTCCTGGGACTCCTTGGAGTAGGAGTTTTGCACTTCATTTTTTTCCAGGTATTGATGCATTCTCAAGCACTCATCCCCAATTAGTCCTGCTAGTATCATATGCTTGTAAAAGTCACACTTGTCATATCAAACTTCTACAGTCTCTATATCTTTGTAAATTCTGACTTTAAAAGAAAGGGTATTTTTAATGTGTAACCCAGTTCTCATTTAGGAGTTAATTTTATTTTAATGGTCTTCACATTTCTCAAATAAGCTTCCTAATTTTCACTTGTAATTAGTATATTATCCAAGTAACAGATCACTCTATTTAAGACTGTTATTATGCAGGCTGCTGAAATGCAGAAAGATTGGTAGCCATTGCTGAAAGCTGCCTGAGGAGAACAAAAATAGGGGGTAGTGAGTAATATGGAGATTCAATCAAACAGAAAGCATTAAATATTCACTGAGCAAATTGACCACTATTCAACCAATACCTTATTTATCTGCAATTAAATAAAGTGAGAATTAATCATTTTTCCATTGTGTCTGAAAAGATATTTGGAGAGCCATAGCTGCTGCACCAGCTGCTCAGCTAGCGGGGTGGGAAGGTGAAATGAAATTGCTGGGCATGGCTGGAGGCAGCGCTGACCTAGAGACGGGGCTGTGCTCTCCCTCAGGTGTGCTGCACAGGGTTAGGTACATGCCATTTCCACCCAGGCTTATCAGGAAAGCATGAATTAAACCTCTCAGGATCCCTCCCCTTCCCTGGGCACGATGCTGCTACTCCCATCACGTCCCTGAGGAGCAGTGGCTGCTGTGGCTGCTGCGACCGTCAGGGCACAGCGGCCCCTGGCCCCTGCACTGTGACCTTCTGCACAGCTGCTGCCAGCCCTGCCAGCTCAGGGGAAAGTTTGCCCTCCAATTCCAAACCCTTCACTGTGTCTTTGCTTGTGGACACACAGTGCCCTTTTTCTCCTGTTTGTTTTTCCTCTGCAATCTTTTCAGGATTTCAGTGCTAAGCAGTGGCTGCTTTTAGTCACAAAATGCATTAGTGGCTCTGCACAGATCATAGTGGAAATGATTTTGTAGCAAATGACAGTCATGAGGGAGGTATAAGGAATTGTTTTTGGGAAATAACTCTTGTAAGGGAGTCACTTATGGTATCACTCAAGTGTTTTTAGTACTGAGGAGCAGGCTATGTGAGGTAAAAGCTTTTTTTGCATTGGATGCAATACTATAAGGGACATAGAATAAATTAAGGCAGCTCATCTATCCTTCTCTCACAATGTACTAACTACTGTAGAAGTCAATTAATGCAACCAGTTCACAGTAACACTGACATCCTACACCACTGAAGTCTTTGAGAGGAACATTTATAACATGTAAGGTTTCCTGCTATCCACTCCAGATAGAAGATGAGGAAAGCTTTGGAGTGGACAGGGGAAGGGGGCTTTGGGGCAGGGGGCTGGGTGGGTGAGGAATACCATGGAGAAGCACTTCCCACTGTCAAACAGTGCTGCTGCTGAAACACTCCAAATGCAAGCACAGTATTGAATATACCCTCAGTATTGGGATTTCCCACCCCTGCTATGTTTCTCAGACCTTAGAAGTACACACATCTGCTCCCCAGTGGTTTTAAAGGAGGGCTGGGATAGGCTGTGGTGCTGACTTCACAGGACACACAGAGTCTCAGAACTCCCTGCAAAGGCAGAGCCAAGAGCCACCCATGTTCTGAGTGAGGGGCATGGAGTGCTGGGTCTGAGCTCACAGCTGGGCTGAGAGGTGGCCAGGGGTATTTCCCCTCGCTGGCACAGGATCAGCCTTCAGATAACTCTGCTGTGGCAGTCAAGCCCAGCAGGAAGAACCTTTTATCGAAGGGTACAGCTGTTGCTTCGAAGATAAATGGCTTTGAGAAGCAGGACTCTCCTTTGCAGTCAGCAGACATTAAGTGCTACTCTATAAGATGCTGCTTCTTTCCATGGGTTGCATTTTAAAGCAAAATGTAAAAACCAGTTTCCTCCTGAAATGGGTACCTGTTTGGTATTCCCTAAGCGACTGTGAAGTCCTTTTCACAGGAGATATTGCTCAGAAAAGATTTATGAAATGTGGCAGGGCAACATCAAGGCCTTAGAGCCATTAATTTAAAATGCCTTTCCCCTTCATCCTCCCATGTAAATTGCTGAGCAATCATGATTTCTTCTTACCTTCTGCTCTCAGTGATACAGCTCGTGTCATGCCAGGATCAGAGTTCCATGACATTAATTATACACAGCCAAGATACACTTTTTATTTTGTGCCCCAAATGGAAAATAGTGCACAGGAGCACAGAAGACACTGGCTGTGCTTAGGGAATTTCATTTCAGCCCTGTACCTTTAAAAAAAAAGAAGAAAAAAACCTATGGTTTGAGAAATCTTTCATTTTGAAAGTAGTAGGTCACTGCTACATTCAGAGCTGCTTACAGAGGAATAGCTTGAAATAGAGAAAAATAATATCAGCAGAAAATTTCTTGGGCCTGCTTACTTCAGTGTAAGTGAAGGTAGATGACACAGCCAAGATAACAATCTGACCCTAACCTACCCCCCTCAGTGCAGTACAATAGAACCCTGTAAGTCAGATGTAACAGAGCCAGAACATCAGGTCAGTGAGTCTGCCTCTTCCTAAGGCAGGACTGTGGCATCTGGTACATCCTGCAGAGTGAACAACTTGCATCATTTTAACTACAGATGTATACTATCAGGTTTTACCTGTACAGCTGCAAAAATTACCACAAAACATTAGTCTAAATTAAATATGTTGTATAGGAAGAGACCTTTACAGGGCCAAATTCAGACACTCACCTAGAGCAGGATGGATGCAGCATGGAGAGCAGCTGACTATGCACACAGGCACAGGACTATGTATGCACTTTCTCCCTCCTGTAATGATCTCCCCAGCCCAAGGGCAGCACCTCCTGAGAAGTCTTCACTGAATCAGCATGGGAGAAGTTTTCGAGATCCCCTGTGGTCCCTAAGATAGCTCTGCCTAGGATACAGCTTACAAGAAGGTATTGGTACTCATCCAAATGCCTTGAAGATGCTGGGTGGGGGAAAGCCCCCAGCAAAGCTGAGAAAAGCAACTTTAACATCAGATATATCTACACCTCATCTGCAGCCCCATGGGCTCACAGAAAGGCCAGCACCAGCGAGGTCCCACTGCTCCTACAAAGCCTTCAGGAAAAAGGAAACAGCAGCCTGAGACAATCCCAGATACAGGCTACAAGCTCACACAGCTTGGCAGATCACCAAGCACAGCCTTGTTGTCTCTGATGGTGATGTTTCAGGGCTGGGGAGCAGCACAGAGCTGTGTATGGCTCTGCAGCATCCTTCACTTTGCGGGCGGTACAAATGGAGAATGAAATATTTTTACTCAGCAGCCATGACAATCTAGATAACACCACACTACTTCCTTCCTGAACTCCTTTTTCAGCACTGCCAACAACTATCCCAGGCTACTCTGACAAATTAAGAGTGCTGCTGCAGACAGAACAAGACACTTTCTAAATGAGGCTTTAAAAAATAAAAGGAAATTGTGGACTTCTCAGGTTTCTAAAAATCTATTTGGAGTGTTTTGAAGAAACATTGGTGACCTTTAATTGCTTTTCATACAAATATTTTCCAATTAGTTTTTCATTATTTCTGGATCGTCTTAAGCTTTTGCCTTCCTTTAATGCTGTGAGCTTAATGAAACTCTTTTGTGATTGATCTACAAAAGCAGGTTTATCATGGTGTTTTATGAATCTGACATTTCCACACACATGAAATTCCAGGCAGGGAAAATGCAGTGATTTATTGGCAATCTATATTGTATAAAAGAATAACAGGGAGGAATATAATGGCATAAGAAGAAATCACACACAGCCAAGACCTGATTCATTGAAATACCTACCAAAATTTCTTAAAAAATGTAAGTAGCCCATTCTAATAGATCACCAGAACCAGTCACAGATTTCACTTTCTAGAGGGTTTTTCCTACCTTGCTATTACATGTGCCTTTACAGTTTTCTACTAGAAGAAAAAGATTCTTTTTTCTTTCTTTCCAGAAAAAAATTGAGATAATTTTCCTTAGAAATACCGGCTTGAGACTCCTAGGTGTTCCCAGAAGTGACACCCACAGACTTTTGTCAAAGAGACAGTTTTAGACAATGAGGCTGGCACTGGCTCTGGCTGTGACCCCAAAAGAGCCCAGACAGGAGCTGAGGGAGGGACACGAGGGCCATCAGCACCAGAGGAGGAGGCAAAATCCTGGGGGCCTGGGACAAAGCAAGCAGTGTGACCTTACCCTGTCCTCAGGAGAGGCTGCAAATGCCAGGCACAATTCAGGCCTGGAGGCAGCAACTGCTATAGGGAAGGGCTGTAATTTATGGTAGAGAAAAATTCAACTGCAGAGTAATCAACCTTACCTTTTTAACCTGTGCCTGTGTACTTAATTTCTCAATATGGAGATTCAAAATTCTTCAACTTTTCAAGAGCAATTCTCTGCAATAACACAAGAACAACCAAATTTGATGCATACTGAAAACAACAAATGCTACAGTGGTGTTATGCCAGTTTAGCTATGTTAAGCTTTTATTGCTCCTCTATTCCTAGATTATATTTGGGGTTATTTATTGGTGATTCATATTCTTTCTTGTTATGATGCACATGATAAAATTGTCCATGTATGGGGGAAAAAAATTAGGAGTCTGCACAGTACTTATCTCACATACAATATTAGACCCTGAGATGTGTAATGAACAGAAGGATGTCAAACCAGATAGTAAATTTCCCAGTTGCTCAACAAGCACTTGTTTTTTCAGATTTTTTTTATATTTTCCAAGCTGAAAGCATCCATGATCAGCTCCCTTGCCTTGCTGTGTGTGCTGGGGCACCCCTAATGTAACAAGTCACAGACATTCAGACTGTCACTGATCACACTAGAGAATGGCATTTTGACTGCTTTGAAGAAAAAGTACTAGCTGTTCTTCAACTTTGAGTTGACCTATTCCTATAGAATATAAAACAGGAGCATAAAGTCATAAACCAAACAGAAGAACCACTGACTACTGAACAACAGCTGCCTTACAAAAATCCCCAGGCTGACTCTGCTGGGGATACTGTCTAGTCCACTGCATCCTGAAAAATTCAGAAAGAAAGCTCAACTAACGAATTTAGAGAGCTCACAGGAAAGAATAACGGAGAGCAGAACCAGCAACTACAAGGATTTTGTGGTATTTTGAGAGCACAGAATAAATTAATAGATCTGAGTGCAAAGGCAATAACCAGAGTAATTTGTCATCTGCTCTCTAAACTGTAGGCATAACATTGTGATCATAGAGAACCTGTGCAGCTCCTACCTACAGTCCAACACCTGGAATTACAGTTCTTTGTATTGGGAGCATATTTTCACTTAAAAATTTAGCACTTCTCTGAGGAACCAGTACTTATCTTGCTTCTTTAAAAGTGTTAAAAATACTTATTTAAAGTTTGAATTTCATAAGCCACAGCTTCCAGGTACTGGCTTATTTTGTGCAGCTTGTGAGATTAAAAAGCCTACCATTTTCCACTGAAAAGGTTAATCTACCTGTGCTCTTATGCTTCTGTGGCAGGAGTTTTATCTTCAGACCAAGATAGAAGTGCTATTTAAAAAATATAGGCAGCATAGAAAAACAGAAAAGTATATTCAGAGCACTTGTCCAAGATTCCCTTTGTAAAGAGTTGGTAACATAACACAGATGTTTTTCGTGGACTGAGCATGATACTATCGTGAAAACCATTTTTCATTTTTTGTGCATATATTCTCTAAGAGAGGTAAAAACCACACCGTTTTCCCCCTGAAAATGCAGAACAAAGAAAGGCACCCTTAACTGTGGTAGGACTTGTGGAAATGATCTGCACTCACTATCCTAAGATAAAACACAGGCTTATTGTAATTAAGCAGCATATTCTCATAAATAAACCAATTGCAATGCCATTAACTCACAGATTTCTTTAATGCAAATATATGAAACGTTGATTAATGCATAATGCTGACAATTTTTGCTTTTGTGTCAGGGTTCAGTATCAAATATAAACTTCAAAAAAGAAGCATGCAAATCACAGCCATTAGTGTATTAATCTTTTGCAGCCAGGTTTTGCAAAAAAATAAATCTCATTAAAGTGTTGAGGCAATAGGAAGCCATGGTATATATGCTGTCTCAAAACATAATAGTGAAAAAAGTGAGAAAATAACCACAAATGCAAGATACCTATTGCCATCTAAAATTGTTCTATAGAGACTCACTGATCCTTTTTTTTGTACACCTGTTGAATTCTTTGTTGCATTATTTATCTCTTGCAAAATCAAACTTATTGTACTGGATTGTTAACCTCCTCAGTGATTAAATGCAAGGCTGTGATTGCTAATTGTCTTTGCCATGTCTAAGTAAAGCAAATGCCTAAATCTGCTGCCTTTTTCATGAAACATGTCACTGTTCTCAAAACCAGCCTTGGGGCCGTGGTGGCAGCTCACACCATAGGGGACAGCAGATGAAGGCTGTGCGTGTCCCCACCGCCACTGTGGCTGAGGGCCGGTGGCACTGGTGGCTGGGGTCCCCAGGGCCAGCACACCACTCAGAAAGGCACACCAGGTTTCTCCTGCCTCTGCCCGTGAGTGAGAAAAGAGCAATTTTCCTGTGCCCTGGCTCCAGGAAAACCTGGATGTTTTAGCAAGTTCTATCCTGTCAATATTGCAAAGTCAGATGCAGCTCCCCATTTCTGAGACTGCTACAGGTCTAGGATAGCAGTCAGCTGCAAGTCAGGGAATTCTACAAGGAAAACACAACTTCAAGGCAATGTTTTTATCTTTGATCTTGCACATCCTCTCCTCAGACTCCAGGTAAAACAATAGAATTTGCTTTTTATCCTGCAGTGAGTCTGGGAGCTCTCCCAGGTTCATGCACAGAGGGGGCTGCTCACTAGTACACACCAGCAGCATCTGGCTCTGCACCATGTCACCAAAGGCCACCTGGCAAAGGGCTGGCAGCAGCACAGCACTCTGGTGACAATACACTGCTGTCCCTGGAGCTGCCTCCCAAACAGCTGCCAAGGGAGGGAGACAAACTGACTGTGTCTGTCACTGCAGCCTGCTCCTGCAACATCAATCTGTATTCACTTCTGCGATGCACTAGGCTGTAATTAAACCTGCATCTCTAAATGGGTACATTTAACTATAGGCTCTGATGTTTTTGGAGTCAATAAGCTGAAACAATTTCGACTGCATATGTACTGCACAGGTGACCACAGTCCTCAAAAGACAAGAAAAAAGAACAAGTAAGCCCCCCTTTTGGGTATATCTGCTTCTTTTCCTTCTTGCATCTGAAACTAGAGGCCTGGTTTCCTGCCACATTTGACAGCATGAAGGGAGTGCCACAGGACAGGCCACAAAATACTGCCAACGCTCCAAACCCGCCCCATCCTGAGCGAGACAGAGCAACTGTTTGTAGGTGAAAGAAAATAAAGTGCCTACCTGCTCAAGCTGTGCTAGGAGCTCATCAGCCACTGGTTGTTGCACAGGCTGAGTTTGATCTCTTAATTTTAGCATGTAAAATTAAAATGGACATGATTACATAAGGCATGGGAGATACCCATGACTGATGCTCTACTTCAGACTTCTGGTTGGAAGAGAGCAAGTTTTTAATGAGAGGATTTTCCCACTAAGAAGAGTAGGCAGCTTTGTGGTCAAAAAAGAAACCAGAAGTTAGAAGCTTCTTGTTTGGTTTTAGTTTTGGGTTTTTTGGTTGTTTTTTTTGTTTATTTGTTTGTTTTTTTAATGAAGCTTAGCTGTGACAATACACCCATATGACCTAAACAAATTCATTCAATAAACTCACTTTTCTTTCTAGTAATCTAAATTACTTGTCCTTCCTGTGCATCTGAGACAACGCCATATACTCAGAGCTTCTAGATTACACAGAAAATATCTTTGAGAGCCCTGAGGACAGTACCCAGATTTCTCATTTGCTGTTTTTTCAAATTGCCCACTATACCAACGTGGAATGTACCCAGCAGCAGCCACACTGCTGCAGAGACAGATCCCTCTCAGCTCCCTTTCTATGACAGCAGCTCTGATTTGGGTGTGCTGACGTGATCAGGAAGTGCTGAACCATGTAGGCATTTCTGTTACAAACAGTATAGGTATTTTTCTGAGGCAGTTTGCAGCAGCTCAAGTCCAGTTATTCTGCATCATTCTCAGGCTAATGGATCAGCAGTGTTCTCTGCAGGGAAAAGCCCTGGGAGAAGGCTATGAGTAAAGTTATTGCAGAGAGCTAGCCAGAAAGACTGTGACCTCCTGCTACAAAAATTGAATCTGGGGCAGCACATCCATTCTCCTCTTGACCCCAGCCATGTATTTTCAGGTGTGCTGTATCCTGAGAGACAGCAAAGAGGGACAAGTGGGAAAACACCCACCAACACCTTCCACCTGTGAGATTTCCACACTTGGCAGCTGCTGCTGTTATTCCTTCACAACCACCTCTTCTCAATGCAGCTGCAAAGCCCTCTGAACCATAACCTGGAGGACAGCCAGGCTGTTGAAGGAAAGTCCCTCTGTGCAAGCAACGAATTATATCTCACATAAAAAGTAGTTTTAATGTGGTTCCATCTGACGTTTTTGGGTTATTGTTCAGATAGGTATTAAGATCTAACAAATTGTCATCATTTGCATTAATTGGCATTTATATTACAGTTAAATGCAGATGGCAAGTGCCTGCAGGCTGGTTTCCTTATCTACATTTGCCATTCCACTATGACTTTGTAAATCACGGCTTTCAAACGGTTGGAGAAACAAAGCATTGAGGAAGCGTCTTCTGAAGATGGTGTACATACTTTCCTAAAAGAGTTGATTTTTGCAAGGAAAAAGAAATACATTTTTTAAAGACTCCTGCACAATTTTACCCAAGAAGAGTCAGAGAGAGGATTCTGTACTCAGCAAAAGCAAAATCTGTAAAGTGATTAAGCTGTATGTACTGGTGCAGATTCTGTTGACAATATTCCACACAGGACACACCCCATCACCCCAGCAGGCACAAAACTGGGAGCAGCAGCATTCCCCAAGTGAGCAGCAGAAGGGAAACTGGGTAACCCCGGGTGAGCCTGAAGTCTGAATCTGGAGCAATGCTCCAGACCCCGTGGGAAATTGTGGGCTTGCTGAAAGAACAAAATGTGCAATTCAGAAGGCTGGAGTGGGCAGAAAGGCAGAAGAGATGATCAAAATAATAACTCCTCTTTGTCTTGTCACAGAGGGAGTCTGGGCAGTCCTGTGCTGCATCTGCAGCTGAAGAGCAGCAACTGACACACATTCCCAGTCCACACAGCCCCAGCTTTTCACCCTTCATCTGTTTCATATATGTGATGACACTAAATATTTTCAGCCAGATGAAAGTTTACCTTCACTAGTATAACAGATGTTATATGCTCATCAATTTAATTTACTAGATACCTAAGGAAGAAATATAGTCATCCACAGTATCTAAAAGCAGATGAGTTACTCACCACATTGCTAGATGAAAGATGTTAATGTCCTCCCCATCTCTTTATTACCAGTGTAAAAGTTCCTGATAAATTAGTTGTGGTACAATGGCAGAACATAAATATTTCAGCTAGGAATTTTTAAACTAGAAAATACTGTCGGTAAATTCCCCCACATGTGGGAGCTACTCCCTAAAAAATTGTTGTTAAATCTCAGCACACAGATAGTACTGGTCAAATAGCTAGCTGGATGCAAATATTCCCAAGAGCCAGAATATTGCTGATGACCACCAAATGCTCCTAATGCTTTCAATCCCCTTTGCTACTCACAGGGGTGCTACCTCTGTGATCCTCATCTTCCTCAGTGATTTATTACTCTGAAATCTTCTGTCAGGTTTGATTCAAAGTCTACAGTCCTCTAAAGCTTGGCTGGGTAATAAATTGATCACATTTTTGGAAAGGTAAGTTATACAGCAAAAAGTTGTATTCCTCAGGGGAGCATTTTTGTTAGAAATTAAAAAAATACTAAAGACTTCTTTCAACAAGACTGAGACGGTATTTTGATTCCCCATTTTTATTTCTAAGCTCATTCTCACCTACTATTTTGGAATTACTGTTATTAGAAGAGTGCCTGGCACCAGTCTTTGAGCTCAGAGCCTCATTTATTGCTATTAGCCCAGCTAAGGTGTATTGAAAATTGTGGCATTCATCAAATGCAATTTGTCCATCTTAGTTCTTTATTCTTTCCCTACAAATGCTCTGAGTAACTCTGATTTTTCCCACAATTTTCTCTGAATCACTAATTATTACATTTGATTTCCATTAATATGAGCAGCTAATATTATTTGAAACAGTCTACCAATGGGCCATATTTTATATGTCTCACATTTGCATCTTTTCCAAATATAGGTGTACATAATTGTAGCTAATTAGTGTTTAATGCCTGGTACCAGCATTCCAGTTCTATAATATGTGTATATATATGTGTATGTATTTTATATATATATATATATATATATATATATATATATATATATATATAAAATGTGTGTGTGTATATATTATATATATACATGTGTATATATGTGTATCTATTTTTTATATATATGTGTATATACTATATATATATTTGCTGCAAGGACTCAGTTCTGCAAAGAATTTAAACTCCTGCCTTTAGTGCTTTCCTAGCCAAAGCCTAATTCTGTGTGGTTTTTTCTCTAGACATGTTTTCTAGATGTTAAGGCAATGGGAATAATGTCAAATTGGGATGCTGAGAAACTGATAGCAAGCCCACTCTCTCTGAATGAAAATTTAAACTGAGCTTAGTAGAAACCTTCCTGCAAGAAGGTTTTCTCTGTTCCCACTGCCTCAGATCCCACTGCACCAACACTCCATTCAAAGCTGTGTTTTCCCACTGCAGGAAACATCCATCAGGAAGTGGAATAGTACACAAAGAAGCAACTTCCATTACTTTTTCTAGTATCAAGCCAAGATTTAGCTGACATTAAAAATGACAAAATGGTCTAATTTTTTTCGTGCTTTTTTGAACATAGAAGGATGCAAACAGTGTCCTTGGAAACACCAGCTTCACAAGAATAGTTCTGCAGATCAGGGCAACTTATCCTCATCATTCTGAGCTGTTGAAAAATTACAGGTGTATTTCAATCAAGGAAGTTTTTCATTAAAAGTATCAGAACAAGACCACAAAAGTTTCAAATTGGAAATGCCTCTTAAAGTAATGAAGAGGTGAAGTTTAGCTGCCTGGTGATTCCAGGTGCAGCATAGCACTATGACTTCCGTGAGGACCAGACACAGCATCTGCACTAGTTAGAGGCAATGACACACGGAATAAGATGGGCTGGCCAAGAATCCCATCTGCAGGTAAGGCTACAGAGGGGATGCAACTGAAAAATAGCTCAGTAATTCTCAGGAAAATAATTTCTAAACTGAGCAATCTCACCTGATAATTTAGAGTTTGAGGATTAAAAGGTCGGTCATGGTATTTCTGTTGCTAAATCCTGATACAAATTTTTTTCTTTGTTCTCCTTGGGCAGGTGAGATATATCATAAAAATTTTTCAATTAAAATAATTTCTCCATTACAGACTGCATAAAAAGTGTGGAATGTAAAACTGGTACATAAAAAACCTTACTAGAAGTGTAAAGAATAGTAAGAAAGTGTGTCATTAGAGAAGAAATATTGCAATTTAACTGGTAATTTGTTTCTTGAATTCCTCTTTTTAAGAAAGTAAGACACAATCATTGACTAAATTCAGGTTAATAAAATAATTGTTTGCTCATTCTTTACAAAAAAGGTTTGATTGATGTTCTCAGAGGCACAATTCACCATCTGAATTTTCTGCCCAGGATTATATTGCCAATAGGTCCCTCTAGCAGGAGACATAGTTTTTGTTTGTTTTCCCCCAAGCTGTTTAAAATTATAAACATATGGTGAAAACATATAACAATATTATGTCAACCCAAAATGGAATGTGAGTTTATAACAGAATCTTCTCCAAAATAATCTAAACAATCTCCGTGACTTCAGTCTGACTTAATTAGCTTTTGGACTTGCCTTTCCCTTATATAAATGAGATCCAGTGAATAAAGAGGTAATATATGCCAAGTTCCCCATACAGACACTGACATGCTGCCAAATGCTGCCCAAAGCAAAGTAAGCTGCCTTCCATGGAAATTCACCCACACAAAATAATTTCTGCTCTCCCGGAAGCTGCCATACAATCCTTCTGTTTAATTTGGGAGGACAGGAATAACTTTGCTGCATTACCCGTGTAATAAAGGAAAAAACTTCTGTTGGGAGTCTTTCATATTGCAGATGTAGTTTACAGAATAAAGACAGCTGACATTCTTTAAAAAAAAAAAGAAAGGCAAGTAGCCAATTAAATCCGCCTGATGTAGTGGCTCAGCAGAGGGGAGCACAGACTCTACTGAGTTATAAGTGTCACGGCTGATTTACCAAGCCACTGTGTAGATTTGGGGAGTAAAGCAGTGGCTAGCACTGGCAGAGCTGCATTATCTACTGATGCATCTACTGTGCTCCATCAGAGCTGGAGACAGCACCATCCATGGCCATGAGTACCTCTGAGGAGCAGTGACTTCCATATAAGCCCTATCTGCTTCCCCCAGGATGGTAAATATTAGGCTTTTCATTTTAGATTAAAAAAAGGCCATTAAGGCCTTGGGGAAAAAAAACCTCAACAACAGCAGAAAAATAAACAAAACTTTAATGCAGAGACCATAGTGGGTGATGCAGGAGTGTGCAGACAATGTGTTTGTTCAAAAGGAGAAAAAAACCCAGGAATACCCTGTTCTCTGTCCTCCAGTCAATCTACAAACAGGGGTGAAAAACAAAGGAAATTTTCTAAGATTTGGCTCTTCTTATAAATGTTTTGCAAAACGAATTGTAGAGATTCTTTTACTGTCTTTGCAAGTGAACTTTGCAAGGCCTTTACAATTTTCCTGGGATTTTTTTTTCATTATCCCTTTCTTCAGTTGTATGCGCACACAAAAGCATTAGAGGAAATGATGCTGGTCTAGCAGCAGAAATGTTGGTGGTTAACCTCTGCCTGCCCTGTCTCCACACAGGGAGGCATGCAGAAGAGACTGATAACTGAACTGCCTGCCTCTTGGCCTCCCCATCCTACAGCACCATGGAGACCAGGTGCACGGAGGTTACTGAACAGTAGGAAAGATATTTTTGTCGTCTAACTTGAAGCGTTTTGTCACCTTCCTCTTCACACAGAAATAGCAGCAGGTAGAAGAAGAGCATTTGTCAAAATGAGGGTAAAACTTGTTAAAGGACTTGAGTGCCTTTTATATGGCAAAATTTGATACCCTGTGACAGATATAAAATGCTACAGATTAGCATTTTAAATCTAGGAGTCACCTTCTACACAACTGAAAACTTTGCTACACCACACAGTATCTCACAAGCTCTCAGGCATTCTGCAGCAACTTGGTTTGCTCAAAATGTGATGCAGAAGGGCCCAGCTGTTATGGTTTGTTAACCTGCAAATGAGCATCAAGCTGTGAAAGAAAATCTTCAAGATATGCCCTCTATTAATTCAACAAGAATTTTTGCACCATTTGAATCATAGTCTGCCCAGTTTTATTTTTTTGTATAGAATTTAACCAAGTGGCCATAGTTATTTTTTTAATATTTAATTGTCATACTTTTCAAAGATGGTTTGGAATATACAAAAGATTACTGGAACAAACATTTTTGTATTTTAGTGCACAGATGCAAGGCAATATTCTTCAAACCCAGTTTCCTAAAATCAGGGTTCTGGTTTTTATGTACCTTTGCTTTACAGGGTTTCACAACCCCTATAACGAATGGGTTTGCAATGACTTGGAAAAGTCAATCCAGTTTTGTTTTATTTTCTTAATAGTTACTTTCGAATCTAACCTTAGGTATAAGCTGTAAACATGCTGTCTCCCAGAAAATGTCTGGGATTTTCAAAGATGCTCAGGGTTAGCTAAATCTGCACCACTGTTTAGTGAAAACATTAAATGTGGATTGATTTCCATCGTTATGGATGAACCAATACCAAGCACTTGTGAGAATCTCATCTTCATCACTTATAGGTTGTAACTCTGACTTTAACTCCATTATCAAAATAGAAAATAAAGGCCCTCCCAGAAATTTTAAGATTGGGCATGCACAACTCTCTTTCAAACCAACAGATTGACTGGCTGAATCAGTCACAGAGAGCAGCGCAAGTGGCAGCACGAGCAGTGCCTGAGGATGCAGGGTGAGCACCTGAAACTGTGGAAGAGTATCCTGTGGAGCTCAGAGCACCTTGGGGATCGTCAGGCACCCTTTGGTGGGCTCAAAGCCACCCCTTTTCTGCTGCTGCTCTACTGACTGCCAGGCAGCACCAGCCTTTCTGGAGTAAAGCTTGTGAAGGCTGTTTGGATGGTGCCCCATCCATCGTTATTTCCATGATTTGTAAGTGGCTGGTGGTGAGAGGGGTAGAGTGCTATGAAAAATTCTGTTCCACAGATGGGACCTTGTCAGTGACAGCAATAGCTTTTTCCTGATGATTCTTTAATTTTACCTGATTTACCCCACCATCTACATCCTAAATTAACTCTTGTTTCCCAAGACTGTTCACTACACGATGCCACAGCTACTCTTGGCTAGGGTATTTTAGTAGGGCTGCTGAAAATAGTCTTCAAATAGGAAAAATTCCACCTGATCAATCTTATAATTTTGTCTTTTGATGCCAAATTTTCACACAGTAGAATAAGTCGCAAGAACCAAAACAAAAAAAATCAACGTGAAATAAAATGCTCAAGGTGTCTTTGCTCATTGCAGGGGGTTATGATTTATCACCTCTCAAGGTCCCTTCCAACCCAAACTATTCTATGATTCTATAATATGCTAAGTGAAATAATAGTCATTATAAAATTCCTCTTAGTTCATACCAAGTTTTCCTGTTATAACGTAAAGATTACGGAGACCAACACACAATGTAATTACATTACATTAAATGATTCAACACATTAAGGTAAAAATGTTCTGGATTTGATATTACTTGGTTTGGGTTTATATTTTGGCTGGAATTAAATGAATCTTTCCTAATGTTTCTGACATAACCATTTTAAGCAAATAACTTTATAAAAAAATCCTTGATGACACAAATTAAGGGGTATCCCACAAAAGTCACAAGTTATGTGGCAAAGCCACACTGAAATTTACCTGAATACATGGTTTTTATATGAAGGAGAAACATTACTGGATTCTACATTCACAGTGAAGGAGAAAACCAAAAGCATCTCATCATAGGTTAACTGAGTTAAATTAGAAGAAGAAACAGCTTTCAAAACACCAGAAAAACTCAATTGCTTCCTATTTTTTCTCCCTCAGTGCTGTTACACTTCCTCTTCTAACCCATCCTGTGTTCTTTCTTGTTTGGAACATTTTTAAGCCAGTATCTGGCATATCTATAGATGGAAAATATTTCATTTGAGAAGTGAAAAATCCAGCCTTGATACAATTGAACCTAGCAGCAGAAGTTGATATAATTCCCAGTGAAGACAAATGGTGTACAATCCTGGCTTATTTTGGTGCTTTGGGCTCTGCTCCTCACCATTTCCAGCAGCACACACAGCCCAGAAGGACCAATCTCTCCCACAGCCCAGTGCTGATATCTGCATGCAGACAGCAGTCTCATGTTTGCTGACAGAAATCTTCCTCCAGCCTCTGTGCTGGCCAATGTAACATGAGGTTTTCTGAAATAAATAAGCTCTTCTACTGTGATTTTATGTGTATTTTCACACATGAAAATATCATTGGCCTCTTGACCTCTGTAGCATATAATAAATGCAAGTTTTGCTCTTTAAGCAACCTTCTACTGTTTTTTTTTCTCTTCCCTTTCTGTACTCTCTTATCAGTTTAGCAGGGACTTGATTTACTTTCTTTTTTCCATTCAGTATTTGTCTTTCTTCCCACTTCACAAGTGTCACAGCATCTACAGTTCATTGTATTTGATCAAGTTAGATCACATATACATAGTGAAGTCCCTGAAACACAGAGGCACTGCAAGATGAATTAAGGAGGTCACACAAGCTCTTAAAATCCCATTATGAAACCAGCAGAAAAGCCAGTGGTAATAAAAGGCAGCCAAACCACAGATTCTGCAGAAAGTGTCTGCTACGAGGCAGCAGGCTGACCACTGCTTATTGCCTGGGGATGCAACAAACAAAATGAGATGCAACTTATTATTTGCTGGCTTTCCTTCCAGTCTGATAACTTGCAATTCACATTTCAAGTGCTGAGGCTGTGATCTCCTTCAACAGTAACATTTTCATTGCAATCACTGAATCTGTCCCTCTGCCTCACTCCAAACACTCATGTGCTAATGGCAAAATGTTGAGGGCCAATTCCTGTATGAGTATCTAGAAACTTGCTACTGATGTTGAGAATAGCACTGTTTTCAGCAAATTACCAGATCCTCTCCCTACCCCAGGAAAAAATTGAGGAGTGTTATCCCATCTCTGACTTGTTCTACTTAATGCCAGAAAGTAAAACCTTTTTTCCTTTTCTGAGTTAAGAGAACAGGGAACCAGCAAGTGCCCCAGCTTACAAATGTGTGAAAAGCAAACCCACATTTCTGGCAGAAAGGGCTGCCCTGGGGGCGGAGGTTGTTTCCCACAGTGCCTACAGCACCTGCTATGTCTGGAGCATGTGAACAGTAAATGTGAACATTTCCTGAGATTTAGTTCAAGCTCCAGACATCACAAAGTTAACACAAGTCACTGCACTTGTGCAAGAAAGAAGGATATACAGAGTTAATACAGATGTTAAAGCAGATTGTTAAGAGCAATTTGTCCAGGGTACAATTTGCTGCACAAATTATTGTGCAGCAGCTAGAAAGAGAGGTGGTGTCCATTCGTGTGCACATGGATGTCTGCTTGTGTTTGCAAAGTGGGACAAATGCAGAAAGATGGACTTGCCTCTCCTCAGCCCTTAGCAGGCAAAGGTTTGGAACTCCAAAAGCTGCAAGTCCTCAAAGTGCCAGGGGACCTCAGAGGACAAAGGACCTCTGGGGCTGGGAAGGCTTGCTTCCCTGTCTCTACACCACCACAGCTTTTCTACAGGACATGGAGTGGGGCCAGGCAGACCCACTTATCTTACTGAATTAGTAGTAAAACAGTCATCACAACCAAAAAATGACAGGGTTTGAGCCCAAAAGACCAAAATTTCTTTGCACAAAAATGAATAGTCGGCAACAGCAAACACTGCACTCACGCGTAATGGGAAGTTTACCCTATAATCAAAGATCAAACTGTGTACCCAAACTCCATACACTCAGAAATAGTCGACAAAATGTAACTGTTCTCCCAAGACACAAATCAGAGCTCCCAAATGTAACAAAATGAGCCAAGATGGAATTGACAGCTACTAATGGAGAATGTAATCCTTCTCACAAAATTCAACACACAGAGGAAATTTAGCTCTTAGGAATAGGTGCTATTTATCATTTGTTTGCAGTTCCCCAGCTGATCAACTCCCAGCTGTACACCAACTAAACATCAGGGGATTAACTCAGCTTTGAAATGGAGTAATCAGTCTGTTTGGTCTTTGAGCTGCCTCTCACATGCCTCTCACATAATCAAAATTCCTTAGAAACACATGGTATTATTTCACTATTGCACCAACAAACTCTAGAAATTGTAGTTAAGCCAAAAATTGGATGGACTGTGCAAAAAAACTCTCTTGAATAACAAACAATATTCGATTTGGTACTGAACTGGCTAAGAACTGTTCATCAGAGACCCTATTAGAGACCACAAGGATATCCAGCATCACTAGTCATAGATACACTAGTTAATGATATCTTAATGTGCTACTCACAACACAAATAAATTTCTTAGGCTGAATTGCCATAGACTGAAATAGTCAACTCTGCAATGGACTGCTTGTATGATGCAGAATTAGCCTAGCCATGGGAAAATATCCTGGTTTTCTGGTGCTCATCTGCTTTCACTGAGATACTGGCTGGCCTTACAGAAGGTCAAATGCTTCAGCTGGAGCATTTGTATTTGATATACATTTCCTACTGCGGCAATGTGATATACTCACAATGATTTAGAGGGACTGCAAACACAGAACTTCAGTTCTCTGCCATTTACAGATGACACCAACTTGCACAGGATGAAAATATCAGCTACATATCAGCAGTCAGTGCAGGTTTACAAAACTTCAGGCCGCTGTATGGAGGTTAACTCTGCTTGTACATTTATACACATAGAGACCCCAACCAGGCACCTTATGGCTCCATCCTCTGACATCATGACAGACACTTCAATTTTGCTTCTGGCACAGCATAGTAAACCTATGGCCATCTCAGTCATAGTCTCCAATGCTAGTGAAAAAGAAAACAAAAAAGCCACAGAGGCCAAAGGAGAACAATCCCATTTGGATTTCTTCCCTGTGTAAGTACCAGCTGTTGCAGCAGGAAGGTTATTAGGATTTTCTGCAGAAAAATAGCTGGTAAAATGTTTCTTGCTTCCCATTCTGGATTTGTACCTGTAAATACAGGCTTGGGTCTTATTTGCTTGTTTGCTTTTCTTACATGGGCTCCTACTCTGTCATGCACTGACAGTCTTGCTCAAAAAGTTAATTAAATGTTTAATATATATTACAGCTTCCTTCCATTAATATTCATTTGTAAAAGCCTGGGTCAACTCACCCATTAAGTTCAGATACGTATAATTTGTTCTTAGTGTATGCTCATTATTTGCCATGGAAATATGAAAGAGATTTCCACACAAGCCTTTTATTCAGTACAATTTCATGCATAGCCAAGTTGGCAGTACAAATAGCACTGGCTGTATTTTTGAATCTTTGCATCATGAGGGTTAGGGTTCCGGGCACGTGTGTTGCTGCAATGCAATCTGGAAACCCGTGCATCAGCCGATCTCTGGAAAGCACACATTTAACTGTGAGCTGTCAAATGGGTGTCAAAAGTTGGTTCAAAAATCATTCCCGAGGCAAGATGACTCATGTCTTTGTACTTCTTACTTCCAACCCAGTAATATGTCGTTGAACAATGATAAACACTTCATTAAATATTTTAATTAATATTTTGCTATAAAATTACAGGCAGTTATTTAAAGATGAAAATAATTTAGTAATTATAATAATTTAATAATTTAAAGGATATGTAATTGCTATTCTGAGAATCAGACAGAAACATTATTTCAGGGAAGAAAAGTATTTCTTCTCACCTGTCCTATGTTTTATCTGAATTCAATAATTCCCTAGCAGTGAACATTGGCTAACAGTCCTTTGCCAAGAATAAATCAATGAATCCCCTTAATTAACTAGTAATACCCGTGATAAGTTAAGGCTTCTACATCTGCATATTTTAGACAGTGACAGCCAAAGATTAATGTTCTTGTCCTTACCAGCAGCCTCATTCAGAAAAAGAGCAAGGTGCTTGCTAAACTGAATTTCTCCATCTCCTCATTCACTCCCTTACCATGAGGCAGTCAAGGCAGTCCTGCTGTAATTTTTCAGACCAAAATTGCAGAGTTCATGAGACTTCTGCCTCCACAGAACAAAGACCAACCATATAATATGAATGATGGATCCCAAAGCAGTACCCTTCTTATATGAATCCCAGGTTTCCATCCTTGCCAAACAAGTTCAGGACAATCAATGCACAAAGCTTGATGTGATTTTAGTTATTACTTTGGACAGAAAAGAATGTAGAGTGCATCAGCCAGATTTCTTTGGGTTTTTTCCAAAAGAGAAAGGGATGTTTAAAAATCTTTAATTTTTGATAAGAACTATTTTATGGTCTGAATATACCAACCCTTACCTTTGCATCTATTTGAAGTGTTAATTTAAAAATAATCACTTGGTAAATGCAGAAATAACAAGTCTCAAACTGTCTGTTACAAGGATCATAAAAAACCCTTAGAAATTAGGCCGATAGCTACAAATATTTCTTGGAATTTCTTTTTCTCTATAAGTTTCCACTAAGTTTAGTGGTCATAAGGGTACCACAATTACTGTCTTGAATTTTAAACTGATTTTTGTCTGGAAGACAAGAGTGACTGAAATAGGCCTATCCAGCTGAATTTCCCAATCAGAAGAAAACCCAAACAGCTTTTCTAACAACTGATTCTGAATTTTTGTGAATCCTTTACTCACATTTTTGGGGTTTTTTCACTCCTAAATGTATAAAAATTCACTACGTAGGAAAAATTAATTCAGAATAAAAGGACATATTTCAATTTAAGCAATAGGGAGGTACGACACACACTAATATCTTGTTAAAGGCTCCTGGGTTTTTATCTAGGTTATGGTCTAAAAGAGGGCCCACAAGGTGAATGAATGCCCAGAAGCTCTCCCAAAAATACTTCAGACTGAGGTGGCAAACCAAAAGATTAAACTGGCGAACCAAAACCACTACATGAGGCTAAACTGGGACATACTGGTATGTTGAAAAGGTTACTGGGAGGTCATGGCCTGTTTCAAGCTGCACCTAACTCATCACACAGAGTGAGATGTGGAAGGGTGTTTGTGAGAGAAATCAAGGCTGGCTGGAAGGGAGCAGGATGTTGCACAGTCTCTTCTCTCTGCACTGTAAAAATCTGGCTTCCTACTGCAGGAGCTTTTTTCCAGCTGCTTTGTTTGCTCTGTGATTACATGTGTGAGCAACCAGAATTTATGAGTCCACACAGGTCAAGTGAAGGGCTAAAATTTTTCATTCCAAGAAAATGACAGGAGAGGGAGTCAAGTGAAAGTTCAAGTCAAAGGCTGTGCGGAGTTAAATACAGATGAGTCAATAGCTCACATGTGGACATATCCCAACAACAAAATGCTTCTATACTTCCTCACTAAATTTTTCAGTTCTCTGACTGAAACATTTTAGACCCATTAACGTGATTCCTCTAATAGTGCAGACAGGCTTTTTATGCAGGGATGCCTCTGGAGATACGATAACTGGAGGAATATTCCTCTCTATCAGGAGAACTGTCAGAGGAAATTACTCTAATACATGTGCACACAGCTCCTCCAGAAGAGGAAGGCTGCTCCCTTATGGGGAGATGAATGGAACCTCAAGGATGTTGTAGGCTTGGGTTATTCCCTTCTGTTTCTTGCTTGAAGCACTTTTAGATCATGTTAGGAGATTTTAAGCACTAGAAGTAAATGAGAGCTTCCATTTACTTTTCTGGTAATTCAATGTTTGGCAAGCTGGAAAATATACAGATTAATCGATCTGCCAGGCTCATCTGGTTTAGCAAATTAATGAGTCTGCTTGAAAAAGAAGAAAAACTGCAGAAGCTTTCCTTCCCTAACAGGTTACATACACATTATCTGAGTGTCCTGTCCTTCCTCTCCAGCGGGGGTTCTGGAGCTCAGCAATGCAAGTAAGAGGATTTCTATTGACAACAGGGATTGCTGTGGTCTTGAATAGATGCTAAGGATTGTACCCTGTTCTAGTGAACTGCTTGGGGAATTTCCCAATAATTTAAAGAATAGTTCAGTCATTCTACAGCTAAAAAAGGGGTTTAAAAATATATGGGAAGCAGAAATTCTCTGAAAGAAGGTGTAAGGCATACCTCTGGATGAATAAATTGTCCTGATGCTGTCCCAAGCAGATCAAAACATCTTTAGAAAATTCTGTTTCTTTTGAAGTTAAGGCAGAAACAGTCCATCAAATGCCTTTTATATTTGCAGTGTTCAACTCATGCCTGGAAAAGGGGGGACAAGATCCAGAAAGGCTGTAACTGTTTTCCTGCTGAGGTTTCTCAGGGTGACCAATAGGGGCTAGTAGAGAGGGAGCTGGGAGGACCCTGGAAAACACCATGGGCACAGTGAAGAACTGCAGACCTGCTGTGTCCCTTACACAAATGCCCTTCCCTCGTGCTGGTGGGATGCCTGTTTCCATCCCACCTCTGGGTCACTAGCTCCTGTCTCACACCTTTTCACCTCCCAGCTGTGGCCAGCTCAGCCTGGCACGCTGGGCAGCAGCTGCTGGTTGCACTGAGGCAGGAGCTGCAAGGAGTCCCCAGCCCAGATCTGTGCTCCCACCACAGCCCTGCTGCAGAGGGGTCTCTGCTCTCACTTAATCCACTGCTCCTGAGTTATGGACAAAGAGAATAGGAGCAAAAAGTCTGAATGGGAAGGTCCTGGATCAAACCCAGTGTGACTGGTGCAGGCATCCCTGAGAAGGCTGGGGGGAAGTGCAAGAGGAGCATTACACGGGCCTCAGACTGGCAGAGAGGGACAATTTCCAACCTGTTGTCCATCCTCTAAAACACTTAACAGGATGCTTTCTTGTATGATACAAGCGTTTTTTGCATCACAGACAGTACACCTCTCCCACTATTCTTCAGAATTTTTGGCATGTTTAAATATTTATTATAAACTAATATGACATTTCAGTGAGATAAACACAGCATTTATCTCATCTAACAGACAAGAAGACAGTTACTCAAGTGCCTCCCAGAGCCATTAAAAGTTGAAGGTCTGAAAAGGGATCCTCTTCTCCTGCTTGTAAGCCTGCAGGTGGTGCAGAGTCAGCACTTTGCCTCTCTGGGAGCAGGAGCAGGTCTGGTCTGCTCACACACCACCACCTCCAGTTAAATTTCCAAACTACCAGGAATATTGGGAAAGATTACTCTGCTTATCACTAGTGACCAAAAATTACTTTTAGAAACAGAGAATGTCATTAGTGACCTCATAGAAAAAAAAAAAAAAGAGTTAAATCTGAAGGGTGGGTTAAGCCTAAGAGATAGCCTAAGGCAGTGTTTGCACTTTATCAGCTTCCACTGACTCAGTATGTTTATTTTTTTATCTGTTTGTTTTATAGTAGCTGAGGTATTTGTTTATAACAGCAGCACTTTTGTATCAAAATGGTAATTTCCATACATAGGATCTGAGCTTTAAATTACATAAACCCAAAGAAGGGAGAAAGCATCCTGAGAAAGACAAACACAAGGGATACGTGGAGGTCAACAATTGTTCAATGATTAACCATGTCCAAGGGGCCCAGGAAAGCAAAGTAAAACCTCTGTCCCCACACAGGCAAGGAACTACAGGGCAAGGTGAAGGCCTGATATCCACATTTTATTATCCAAATGGAAATCAAGCCGGACTGCATTTTTGATATATAAAGGGAGATGCAACAACATAATTTAAAACCCAAGAAAAATAAACTTTATTGGTACACATAAATATCAATGCAGATTGATTGCTGGGGAACTCGAATATTAACAAGCCAAGCAAGTTCACTGTCTGCTCTAAACAGACATAACTGCAGGTCAGCATGCAAATTCCTTCTATTATTTATACAGTCCCAGACAGTTATAGGATATTGCATACTGACTAGAATATTAGCAAAGTCATGGTCCTGCAGAAAAAATGCTCTCTAGATTTTAACTCTGGTTGAAACATTCAGAGCAGACCTGAGAAGTGACAACAGAGCATTATCAGTTCAACACAATATCACCACCCATGCTCCAGCTCCCTACCCAAGTTAGTTTGTGTTCAGAGTCTTTACACCAGCTAATTATTCCATTAGCAACCCCTGGAGGAGTAAATGAGGGAATGATGACTCCAAGGTTTGGGCTACACAGTGGGAGAATGGGTAAGTGAAACACAGCAACCAAAATCCCCAAAAAGTGAACATAACTGTAAGACTTCTGTTGGGACTTTTTTTCTTTAGCTATTGTTTATTTCTGATACTGGACAATTTTCAAAACACAGTGTGAAGAAAAAAAAAAATGTAGCAACATTCCTAGAAAGCTCAAAGAGCTCAGAAGAATTAGAACACTAGTACCAATTTCATGTGAGACTGTGTATCAGCCTTGGACTGAATCAATGAATGTATAACAATCCCATCTGTTTTTTTCTCATCCCTTATGAAGATAGCTCTGTATATCTTAATAGTCTGAGACTTTCCAGTGACTGAAAGTCATTAATAAAGGAAGAATAGCATAGATTTTTTTTGTGCTTATCAAAGCTACTACCAGCATTTCCATTCTGGCAGGTGAGAAAATGTTGAAAGATAAATAATTAAATTAATCCATTAATTTATGTATTATGTACAGGAGTTGGCATTATAATGGCTTTCACATTTCCCACTAGGATACAGTCTCTGCAGTTTACATTGCAAGTACACATTTTTTCCTTGCAGTCATAATTTATCTCACGACTTCTGCCTTCTGACTAATGGGGACAGAATCTTTATTCCCTTCCCTGCTGCCACCACTCAGCCTTGGAAGGACTGGAACTGCTCTGCTATCCTCACTGCCCAAATAATCCAGCTGTTTACCCAGACCTCATGTTCTTATAGAACACATGGGAAAGGACCTCACACAAGACTCAAAGTGCTTTAAACCCTGTTCAGTTTGCACAGTGCCGCTGTAGCTCAAGCTAGATCATGGCAACTTTAAAGCAAGCCAAAAGCAAATTCCACAGAAGCCTGACAACAAGAAAAACACCCTCCTATTCCTTTAAAATTATTTAGGAAATAAATCTCAAAATAATTTCCCTTTTCTTCATGGAAATGGAGGTCTTTTTTTACATCTCTTTATTAAAGTGACCTAAAAAACTGGACAATGTGTGTAAAGGATGATATCACCATCATTCCTTTCAAGTACAGTGTGGCTGGCACATGCCCAGCAACACTTCTGGACAAGACACCTCCTGTACAGTTACCTATGTTGGACAGACAATGGACCCAACTCTCTCATTTGCTATGTAGCCAACTCATAAGAACTGCTCAGTGCTGAGAACTCCATGCCAATTAAAATATGGTGTGTTGAAAGTCTTGTTTCTGTTATTTTTTCCAGGAGCAAAGCAAGCCTGAGAATGAAAAAGTGAAAAAGAGGGTGTTTTTCATGAAAACAAAACCTTCATCTCAAATATATAAATTTTGCTTTATTTAATAAAATTGGGGCAAAACAAGGGTAGTGGAAGACAGAAAAATGTTAAAGAGAATGCTTCTTACAATGGAAAAAAACCCAGTGGGAGAAACTAAAAAAAATTTATATATATTTTACATCAACAGAATATTTTCCAGAATAAGCTTCCAGAAAAAACTTCCAGGTCTAATTAGGAAGGCTCTCCTGCCCTTGAAGCTAGGAAGGGCAGTCTCTACCTGCTGGTAGAGAGCTCCTGAAGTCGCAAGGGCAGCAATAACAGCAACAACGTGAGGGTCCCAAAAAGCAGCAGGAGCCAGAATTGATTGATTTTGGCAGCAATAAGGCTCATTGATTTTACTGCTTGACACAACTAAAAGCAAAATAAAAATCCTCTTCAAGGAAGGCAAGTCGTGTGTATTCTCTGAATACATTAACAAGAGAGGCCCTTTGGAAGCAATATTAATATTCTACAAAAGCCACAGAAAATCTGACATGTTTTGAGGACGGTGCTGAAGGATCTGAGACATAACCAAGGATGAGTGGCAGCCTCTCACACTCTCACCATGATCACAGCTTCCACTACTTTCTTTCTCAGGTGGTTTCAGTGACTCTTCTTAGTCCTGAGAAAAGGACAGAAGAAAAGGCAGTGTGGGAATGTCAAAGGAGTCACCAGCATACAATCTTTGGGGGTATCTCCTCTAATAAAAGTAGTTCAAATAAGAACAATACCAGGCCCTGTACTGGCTGTGAAAGAGAGCACTTGAACATCTGCTCTAGAAGGAAAAGTGTAGGAGCACTTTCACTGACGGCAAAAGAACGTGTCCGTGCATTACCTTTCTTTTGGCATATCAGTCTGCAACTTCATTTCTCCTAGAGATAATGTAATCTGACTGAAAACCAAATAAGCAAGTACATTTCATTGTTTTGCTTACCCCACTTAGCATAGATTGTAGTTTGCAGAGTAAAGCATTTCTTGGGTATTATATAATATTGCTTCATTTACTAGCTAAGAATCTTAAAATATTAACAGAATTAACAGATTACTGTATTCAAGACTCTTGGCAGCTACAGATTCTTGATATTTTTCCTCTTAAAAAAGAAAGAAAAAGGTAATGAAAATAAATTATATGTCTTGTTTGAAGGCACTCAGGTCTACTCTTTAAACAGAAATTGAACAACAGCCCTTTTAATAATAGAGGGAGATAACAAAATGTTGTTTCTGGTTGACCAATTGATATAATTTTGATTAGCTGATAATTTTAAAACACAACCAATCCAAAAGAAATATTTTGCTCTACCCAAAACAAGCATATTTTATGTTTATACTTTCTGGTGCATGTCAATATTATTCAGCAGCTACTTTTAAAGTATAAATTATTTCTTAATATAGTTCAAGCATTTCATTTAGAAAATATGTTTATGAAATACTAGGGCTTTTCAAATCAAAATAATTAGCAAAACTGTACAATTGGAGAACATTCTGCATGACCCAAATAAAAGTACCTGGGAAAAAAAGGGTCTAGTTATGTTCACTCTACATGGTCCTATTCACTACATTGTCCTTTTCATTTATTTCAGGACTGAATTAGAAAAGAATGAAAATCAAATGAGCCAGAATAGGTTTGTTTTCTCCATTTAAAAGCTACATTGCAGAATGAAGGGATATAATTAAGGGCCATCAATTACCATTATTATTTCTCTAGAAGAGAGAAAAAAGATCTTTGCCTTTTCACTGCATAATGTAACTACAGAAGAGAAAATTCCAAAATAATTTTCTTAAGAGTTTTCCAACATTATTTTTTCACCTTAGAAGATGGAAAACATTTCTGGCAGTAACATTGCAAAAGAACCTGGTGCTATCTAATAGTCACTTTTATCACCAAAGTGGGTTACTCTGTTTTACAGATTTTAGCCTAAGAATTTAGAAGCCTGTTATATTTGTTCACACATCTTACCAAGTCTTAATCTGCTTGACATAGCTAAACAACATAAAAATTAGTAAACATTATTCAGATTATAGCAGATAAACCAAAAGTCCATTTAGCAAAGGCTCGTGTGAATTAGAATTATTCAGTTCAATTTCAAATATTCTACTTCTGAAGTGGCTGGAAATACTGGTCAAGACATCCAATCATGCAGAAGACTAAGGCTGGAAAACAAAACTTTAAAGCTGGAAAAACTTATCAAGCTTGTCTGTGTTTTATTCTGTAACAGATCAGCGCTGGAAATAAGCAGTCATAATGGTGAGCGTAGACAAGACTTCCAAAAAGTAACCTGGCATTAAAAAATTGAAAATTAACCATCTTCAAAAAAACCTCCTCTTAACAGCAAGAAAAATATTACCAACATCCTTTCAAGCATCAAGGTCATGGGTGGAAAAAAACCCCCAACTTTGGAGGTTCAAGGATCTGAATATCTAAAGCAATCAAGTTAGCATTCAACCATATCGAAATTTGCACTTATTGGATGGAATTGTGCAACATTAATATTTCACAGAAAACACTCACGTTATTATTATTTTTAGCTATAAATGGAAAAAGGCAGAATCCATAGAGCAGCAATGGGTAGCAGTGTGAGGAAAGACAGGAATCCCAAGTGTAAGGTAGAAGCCATTTTCATCAATGATGACAAGGCTGAAATATAAAGGGCCATAGTTCACCCTGTACCCCAAGTGCAAATGTCCATAATTGGATATGAAACTGGAATAGGGTACAAGAAGCCCTCCCCCACTCAAATTTTTCATAGCAGAGATAAAAATGCTCTGAAGTAAAGGAGCAAATATATCACAATGCTACCAATTCACTGATGAGTAGGGGGAAACACCTCCTAAACTCATCCAAAGGTGGCACTGGGCAGAAAAGAAATCCTAAAATTGACATGGGCTCAAAGACTATTCATCAGCAAGTCTCACACATCTACCATGAAACTAACATGCCTGTTCAAAGGATGCTTCATGTTCCTCATCTTTATCACCATCATGTGCAGTGCAGAACCAAAACTGGACCCCTACAGACCCAGACTTACCAGCTTCCCAAAACACCACAATTCATCCCAAATGTTTTAGATTAAATGGGGCCAAGGGAGAACTGTTCTTAATACCTGGCACAGGTGCTCTCCAGCATTTCTTCCAGGACCCTACACAACTTGTCTTTGGAACAGGGATGCAAGCTACTATCTGAGCAAGCATTGAGCACGGGGCCACAGGAGCAAGAACTTGCTGTGGCTACTGTGTGTGAACTGAGATATCCCATCTGTGTGCCTGAAAAACCCTATGCCCTCCCAACCCTGCTCCTGCCTTTAAAGTGGGCATTTCACAGACTTTAGCAGGACTGAACTAGATGGCTGACCTTTCACCATTCTCACCCCTTTAGTAGGAATAAAAGAAAATCCAAATACTGCCTCTGACAGTGGCTGAGGTTAAAGGCATTTCCCTGCCAGTTTCTTACAGACTGCTTTGGAAAGGAAAGCCACCTGGTATGAACCACTTTTGGGAGATCACCTGTAAATACAACACATTTGCACTCCAAACATGACAATACTAGAGCCATAATGATGTTAGTTCCTGTGTGAGTGGAATGAGTTGTATGCCTTCACCTACCAGAGATGAGGGGGTGGGCACATTTCTGATGTGAATATATGCACAAATGAGCAGCTTTCCAGGTAGCACTCAGTGTTGTGCTTCCTTATTGCTCCAGTCTGAAGATGCCATATATACTCAATGCAAATTACAGAAAAAATGTATCATTAGGAGTCACAGATTTCCAAACCGCTTTGGCAAAGAAAGTAGTTCTCTAAATTATAGAGATAGGCTGTGATCTGTATTTGCATAAAAACATGAAAATGTCTACTGTGTGATTCAAATACTTGTAGCACTTTAGTATAATCACTGTTCCTGCTTAAAAATCACCCATGGAGAAATGGATGAGGCCTTAAAATATAGCACAATACAAAATGCATCTTATGAACTGTACAGGTTCTAAAATGATCTTGAAACTCAAGAGGCGGCATGATTTAAGGTATACTCTCAATTTCTTCTATATTATAGACTACACCATCAACCCCAAATAGTAGGATGTCATTAGCCCTCAAACTTAATGAGTTTCATGACCTAGTAGAAGATTTCATGCTGTGCATCTGCATTGGAGTTTTTATTCCATTCAGGAATGCACTTTTGAAACAGATCTCCTGGTGATGAATGAGCTTTAGTTCATGTGATAGTCCCAAAGCACGTGGACTTGAAGGCACACTGCAGGAGTGCCTGCATTGTACTCCAACCTCTAGTGGATGAACACTCCCACTGGACCAGACTACAGTTTTCTTCCTTCAAAATTCCTGAAGTTTCTGTAGTGTGGATATAGTATCTGTAGCTTTACTCTACTAATCCACTCCCATTTGTTTCACCACTTTCTGAGGTAGGCATAGTGCACAGCTGTGCAGATGTTAGATTGGACCCTTAAACCCCTATTGAAAAACAAGATCCATTCTCACAGAGAGAAGGTAGCCTTAAGCAAGATCTGACCTTGTGTGTTTTGACTTGGCTCTAAACCTTCATGACATACTGTTCTCACTTCCTGTCCTTTTTCTCCAGTAGTGGCTGTGTTCTACCAAAAGAATAAATTGCCAGAATGTGAGGTGCTTTTGGAAACCAGGACTGGCCACACTTGTGGAATTAGAAACTCACAGAGATGAAACTGTAAGATTATATCTTTTCATCTTCTTTCCCAATATATGGAAACTGGACCACACATTGCCATTCTCATTAAGATATTAAAAAATGTTTTTTCTCCCAAATCCTTATATTCATAGCTTTGACTATATTCATAATTTAAATGTTCTTATCTTGTCTGTGCTGCAAACTGTAGTGCAGAACCCAAAAGCTGGAAGTGAAGGTCTCATTTCTTCAAAGCTTTAGAGAAACCTATTGGCAATTGATTTACTCCAGGTTAAGATAATATACAGTTAAAAAAGAGATTAATGGAAATGCTTCTATCTTTGGCTGTGGTCATAACACATGCATCTGGAATGCAATTACTGGGAAATAAAAAATTACAATAGCATAGACAGCAGATTTTTTTTCTAACTGTATGTACAGACAGCAAAGATGTTATCAAACACATACATCTGCATTCAGCAACCTTCTCTTCTTCAAATAAAAGGAAGTAAGGTATTTGTTGGCTGAACATTGACTGCAGTGTTCCAACTTGATATTAAAACAAAATCACCCACATACATCATTCTGTAAAAAAACAAAAAGTGATAAAAATAAATGACAGTACAGGTACTGGGACTAAGATGGAAAAGCACCAGTCACCAAGCAAAATTGAATGTTGCAAAAAGGATGATACTGAGTGTAGTTGTGTAGGTTTTAATCCCAGGAAGAGATCAGCTTCTCACTAGAGGTCAGGCAGTGTAGTTTGGCATTAAGAAGCACAGAACTAAATCAGATGAAAATATAAAATGAATGTATTCACAGGTGAAAAGGAAAAAAAAAAAATCAAATTTTCCCCAGGAAGTTTCTCCCATTGCTCTACTACTGAGAGAGAAGAACAAGCTCAAATCATAGCCAGGGATGGCCATGAAGGTTTTTCTTTAAGCCAGAGCAGGGAAATGTAATACAATAGAAATAAAACCATGCTTCTCAAGTGGTCCAGCAGCCCTTACTCTGTCCTGTCCACAACAGAAGAAGAAGCAAGGAGGGAAAGGCCAGGCAGGAGCAGGGGCTCTGGAGAAGTATGTAGAGGACAGGAGGGTGTTGGAACGAGGCACTGTAAGGAGGTGTTTAAACTGCTGGCTCTGGTCCCACTAGCTGTCATCTGTGGCCAGCAAACCCACGCCTCTCTTGAGCAAGTCCCTCACTACCTTCCCCACCACCTGTCTCCTCTCTGTGTGCTCCAGGGGACCAAGGCTGCAATCCATCTCTGCAGTTGCCGGCGGCTGCTCTGCTCCTGCTGCAGACAGTCCACTGCAGTTTGGTGGGACGAGCCAAAGGGAGCATCCTCATCCTCATCCCTCCCTGCTCCCTAAGCTCTGCCAGAGGTGGCACCTGGATTAGAAGTTCTGCTCCTTTCACTTCTCATTTCAGACAAAGAGAACTACTTCACAGGGATGTTGACAATTGTCACTACTTGGACACATGGATTACAGAAAAAGGCCAGACACTGACCACCTCTCCTTTTTCTTACTACTTTTTTTGCTGTCGCTTTCTTAGTATGCTTTACTTAATTGTTATAAGCCAAAAGAAATACATAAGATTAACAGTTTAAAATAAACTATAACAATTAAATTGAAAATTTTATGAACCTTCTTAATAGAAAAGGTCATATATGGCCTATTTTGCGAAGAGCCTTTAATACTAATTCTTTCTCACAAGAGATTATCAAGCAGACCTTATCAAATTGGTTGTATTAATGTAAGTAATAACCTTATCTACGTTTCCATGTTCTTATTTATCCCGTTACAACAAATTTTTAAACTCTTATCTTGCATCGTTGAAATTACAGATTATTTTAATAAATATTTGAAGATTTAATAGGACAATAATTTCATTTTCCTTCATAAAACTGGCATTATTCTTTCATCACAAAATAATGTTGTTCATTCAGTAGTTACTTGCTTGTGAGCAAAAAATGTGAAGTTCAACTCCAACCACCACATGAATGTCAGTTCAATCTATTTAAAAGGTCTGAGCATTCCCAGATTTATGATAAATAAATTTGAGTTAAGGTGAATTAAACTTTCATGAAACATTTAAAACACAGTTCTTACTACATTAAAATTCCCATTCTTTATTTTCTATTAGACAGGCAGTGAGAAATTGAATAAAAATCAACAACATGATCCTAAATACAAAGTGAAAACATAAATTGATACTTTGGTATATGGCAATTTTATATGTGAGCATAGTGCAATTATGGACATAAAATGTTTAACTGCTATTTAAATATTAGGTCTGTCAATCAAGCAACTTTGACAAGTGACAAATTCTCAAAATGGTAATTGACCAAAATCCCAGGAAGCAATTGTTTACTTTAGCACTTCATCTAGATAGTTAAATTTGGTTCAGGCAACAAAAGCTTTTCTTGAGTGATGCCAGCACAGCTGGTGGAATATTAAGCATTTACCCTTAAAAAGATTTCTTTATTTGGGAAAGACTTCATCATCAAAAGACAAAAAATTGTGAGTTGCATGCTTGTTTAAGGATACTGCTAAACAGAATGATACAGTAAATACCAGATGGAAGTTGTGTGCTTCAGGCAAGAGACCAGGGGCCTGTAAATTCTAGAAAAGTGAAGGGGAAAAATGAACACAATAATGCTATATGAAATTTTGCCCCTTTTCAATCCCAAAATTCAGTTTAAAATAGTTTAAACTAGCTAGTGCACAGACCAAGTTCTTTAGTTTAATGTAATTTAATAAATCTTTTTCAGGAGGCAGAATCTCCAAGGTATTGCAGGCAGAATAATCAACATTTAACAATGAGCATTTTTTTTTTGACAAAACATAATGAAATTCCATCAATCAATGAAAATACACTTGCACAGAGTACTGGAAATAATCTTGGAATAAAAACTATTAAATAATTCATTATATAAATATCATCATGTTGTTGATTATAGGACAATATTCTAACAGAATATGAGAAGACTTTTGTTTTTTAACACATCTAAAAAAGTATTCTTCTCAAATCTTATACAACAGACAAATATTTCTTCATGTGATACCAGGAAAACAAAACCCATATTTGATATATTATCAGAGTCCAAGTTCTGGTCCTGTACCAGAAGGATATTGTGCCTACAGGCTCATCTTGAATATATGGATTATGTTTTAATCTCTGATGTGTTCAGTTCACAGACACATGTAAAATGTATTTGCCCTCTTCATGTCTGCAGAGCAGCTGTTTAGTGAATCTGCAGAGCCTCACATCATTCCTGTAGACATCTCTGATATCTGCATACATGTGAAGGTACACTGGGTTTTACTGAACTTGAATTCTTCAATATCTTTCTCCAACTCAGGCTGTTAGCTATTTATCTCAGAATTCACATGAATCAATTGTTTATCAAATTCTGTACATTAAGCATGTAAATTGGTTCTTTGGGAGGGCAATAACACAAAAAAGACTCCTTAGGGAAAAAAGTACAAAATTATTTCTCTGTACATTCAGTCATTTTAATGAATTTACAGCTGAGATGCAGGAAATAACAAAAGTTGAAGGAGAACACAAAAAGTAAAACAATATTGCAGTGTGGTATTATTGAGGAAAAATGTTTCACTACCATGTGTGACATAAAAACAAACAATAAAGAGAGGTTTATGACACCAGCCTTTGATGTTTGACCTTATTACGTGTTTTTCTAGAGAAAAGTGTCTACAGAAAAGTTGAGGATTAAAATTTCCTACCCTTTAATTGACTGAGATGTTTTATGAGTGGCAGTGGACTAGTAGTAATTTATATGAGAAAAAATGTCAAATTGACTTACAATGAAAAATACATGGGGTACCAGAGGAATAGTTGTCCTGGTCCTAAAGGCTTATGAGAGGTAACAGTGGAGATCACAATCTAAAGTGACCACACTGAAATGAAAAAGAAATGTTGCTGGACAGTGCAAGACACTGACCCGTGCCTCAGTTGTGGAAACCAGCTCTGTATCCCTTGACATCCTCAGCAATATAACCCAATATAGCAAGCAAGCACATTTTTATGTTCCTATTGCTGTAGCTGGACAAAGCATTTCTCAAGCCATGGACCAGCCTCAGATGGTTCAGATACTGCAGCTGAACAGGCAGAACAGCACATCTGAGCCTCTAGTCCTCTAATCCACAGCACTGCAGTGTGTGGTGGTGGAGCTGACTTGGGAGGCTCACTGAAGCTTCTCTGAACCTGGAGGAGGTTCAGGAGCACCACAGGTGATGCAGGGAAGGCAGCTGGAAAGGTGTGAGCACAAGGGCATGCTGGCTCACATACCAATAATGGCATGAATTCATGGGACAGAAGAACTTTGAGGGGACCAAGTGGGAAAAAGTCAGGACAGAAGAACATAGTACATCATTGAAAGATCAGAATGAAGTACAATAAATGATGGTACAGCAAGAAAAGAAAAACTCATGAGAACTCATGGGTCTGAGATACTGGACAAGGCAGAAGAGCAAACTGAAGTGAGTAGATAGGCAAACCAGAGGACTGATTTAAAATTGCTGCTAGGAAAACTCCAGTAATGTGCACTGTAGTCTCCTGCAGCTTAGAAAAGATTGCTTAGCAATAGCATTAATAATTAATCAGCTCTGCCTCACCAACCTGCCTGCCACTATCTCTGCTATAATCTGCCATCTCAAGTAGCATGGTGCTGGACAGGTTAAACTGGACACACCGTGTGACATAACATCCCTGGCTGATACTAGCACATTCTACAGCCATTTTTGTGTGGCTGTGGTGAATATCTGTGTGTGTCTAATGCTAGATAATGTGCCAGTCCTTGAATGCAGTTTGCCTGAACTGCATTAATAATTACTCTTCAATTGTGGTTAGTCAGCCATCTGTCTAACAATTTCAAAAGCATTAACCACATTACTTTTTTTCTGATGTGGAGTAATGTCAAATGCTCTGCTGAAGTCAAGAGATATGTCCTCTTTATTCCTCTTTTCTATGAAGCTTATTATCTCATCAAAGGCAGAATTCAAGTTAGCTTGACATGATTTATTTTTATGAATCCATACTGACTTTCTGCATTAATCTATTTGAAAAACTTGCAGATCGTCCACTTCATTGTTTGTTCAAGTACTTTGACTACTTCTTCTGGCCAATGCCTTACAAGATGTGATATTTTATTCGTCTTTCCTAAAGATAAATAGTTTTAATTGATGTGTTGTACCACTTCAGATAAGCTGCTAATCTTCAAATTGAGTCCCGGCCATTTCTTTTACTATCCAGGTAAACCAGAGAGATTAAAGCCAGGTTTGAGAAATTTCTGGCCATGCTTCAACTGTATCATGATAATGGAAACCTCTGACATTAGATTGTCTACCACTGCTAGGGACAGGTCTGTTCTCTGCTGATTCCTGTACATGCTGACAGAGAGGGTATCTTGATATCTGACCCATGATTTTCGACTGTTAAAGGACATGTTTTTCCCAGTGTTCTGACACCATTTCACATTGTTGAGTGAAAATCACTATGAGAAGAGAAATATGATCCAAACAAGGATGTCCAGCAAAGCTCTATTCTCTGAAAAGAGTCTAGAAGCTGTGGGGCAGCTGTAGCCACACCTCAACATTTCTTTCACCAAGAGTAGTGCTGTCTTATTGCAATTTTCCCACACAAAGTGCCTGTCTGACCCATGGGAGCTCAGGGCTTCCATTCCCATGCCTTTTTTTTTTACTTTTTTTTTACTATGAAGGTTAGGATTTATCTTAGAGTTGCCAGTAATTCTTGACTTCAGACAGTAACTCTTGGACTTCAGGGAGCGAAGGCTGGCAGCTGTGGATATTGGGGAGACAGTAAAACCTGATTTGAATATAGGATAAAATTACTGAAGAAAGTTGAAAGATAAGATACAACTACATCATCCAAATCTAATGGGAACCCACATTATCTGTCATCTCTGTCATATTACTTGTCAACATGGACAAGAGCATGGAAGGCATTTCTGGCAAGATTTATTTTTACTTGAATGACAGCTAATTTGTCATATAAATTGATCTCTAGAGCTATGTGATGTCCAGTGTATAAAAGTCAGTGACTCATGTTAGCTGAAAGATATGGCACTTTTAGTGAGACCAGTATATTAATACCAATATTTTTATTATTCAAGGAGCATAGGGCAGAAGACAAAACATCTAAGCTGACATTTCAGCATTGCAGACATACAAATGTGGAACTGTGGCTGTTTGCCACAGCAAATAACAGCAGAATGCTAAATTTTATGTTAATTTTCTTGCTGATGGTGAATTCAGAGCTTCAAAAATGAAATAATTGCAGTATAAAGACAGATAAAATTCTGTCACCATTTCTGTGTGGGTTTAATTGTGAGAGTCAGTGTATCATTCTCTAGACCTCAGCATTAGTGAAAGCAAATGAGGTCACATGAATGAAAACAATCATAATTATTTTTCTTAATTTTTATCACCATTATGTTACTGAATTTATTTAATAAATATGTTAGCACTAATTACTAGCACAATTAGAGCAATATCTTTTTAAC
The DNA here is from genome assembly GCF_963513975.1 of Fringilla coelebs. NCBI lineage: Eukaryota > Metazoa > Chordata > Aves > Passeriformes > Fringillidae > Fringilla > Fringilla coelebs. Next base: position 131,343,463 of record NC_140028.1, read on the forward strand.
ATTTATTACCCAAACCAATTCATTATGACAGATTTGTGCAATGAATTCCAGACAAAAGTTGTATGTCATTTGAAGAATTGTGATGCTTTTATTTTAATGCAGCCAAAACTTTAACCTAAACCACATACTCTGTATCCTAGTTTTCTAAAAGCTGGGCAGTGTTTAAGCACACATCTAGATGCAATAAATGTTGGAGAGACATAACAGTCATCAGTGCAGTGCAACCAAACCTGGAAGTTTTCAAGAAGTAATAATTTTCAAAAGGCAAAGTTCTCTGTATTTTGTGTGAGCCATATCTGCACATATGTAAAAGGGTCACATGAGGTGACCCACAGCTCCTCTCTAACTGCTCCCTGTTGGGCCATCTAATGCTCTTGAAAAGGAAAGGTTACATTTAGGAACATGCCCTCTTAAGGTTATGTTCACCACATTATGTTAATTTAGCATTCCAGTCATGTAAACACAGCATTCAAAAATTCCACAAATTCAGTTTTCCTGTAGGACATGTTATTCCAGAGATTTTAAACATTTCATGGTGTATAGATACACCACCAAGGTATCTGATGTTACTGTCCAACAAGAGAGCCACTACCTTATCCAAATTTTTTGTGAGCCAAAACAATCCCATGCAACCACTGCAGCGCAACTCCAAACTCAAGCTAATAAACTGAGATAAATTCTCCTGCCAGTAATTATTAGATTTATCTCTGAGTTGCACAAATTCAGGTCAGCTCAAAGAGAGCTTGCACTTGCCCAGAGTACATTTTATAAACATACCATAAAGGGGCAAAATAATTAACAGCTACTTTCCAGAGAAAGACATGTGCCTTGTCCCTCAGTGCTCCCTGATGAAAATTGTATGATGTTTCATTTTTTCTAGACTAGCCCAATTTAACAAAAAAGTAGTTTGATAGCTCAGTTTATTTAAAAGCACACTACAGTGTTAATTTTAGTGCCACAACTTGATTCATTTCCTCATCCACTAAATATTTAACCTCAAAAATATTCAAGGAGCATCTGTTTTCTTCCATACACTGAGTCTCAGATACTTAGAAGAGATCAAAGGGAAATCTATAGCTTTAAACCTAAAGCAAATTTTCAGGGTAATCTTGTTGCTCTGAAATGCATTTTGAAAACCTATATCTTGTTGATCTGAAGTGCCTTCAGAAATCTCAGAATGCTACAATTTAGAGCAAGTTTAAGAAAAAAAATTCTCTGATTCCTACATACAGCTCAAAACACAGGAATTTAAGGTAAAGGTCTGCCAAGGAATCTGTCTCAATCTTCTACACAGTTAATAGAGGATGTCTCACACTGAAGTAAAAGCTTCAGTATAAACTGCATGAATATTTTGTGAGGAGAATCAAAAGCTTAAAAAGAGAAATAAGTTATTGAGCAGGAAAAATTAACATTCATTTATTGATTAGGGGTTACCGTCCCAAAAATGTGCAATTCAGTTGAACAGAACATGTGTTTTTGGGAATTAAATAGGCAGTTACTTGTATAATTTACAGTCTGTAATTAGGAATGATGAACAATTACAGGTCTAGAACAGAAAAGGTGACCTTAAAAAATGCAAATCCCTGATCATGCTTCTTTTCCCCCAATTTGAAACATTTGCAAATAGAGAACACGATTAGAGCATGATTATAGGTTTCTGACACAAAATTAAATTTCTAGGTGAACAAAGGGAAAAAATCTTGAATTTCCTGCAGCGTTTGTAAAAGACAATGGGTAAGTGATTGCATAATATCCCACTGGCCATCAAGATAGTATTTCACAAGAATATCAATCATGTTATTTACATGTATGGCAACATACACCCTTTCTCACATCTGGGCTTTAGAAGAACTGTGTATCTTGGAAAGACATACAAAAGTTCTTTCATCCATCTATCTAAATCAGCAAGGTGCTTATGAAATTTTGGGTGTGTTAACTTTATATGAGACAGGTCTGTGTCTGTCAGAGATACCATAGAGGCAGTGCCTGTCTCCTGTTTCCCTCTGACTGTCTAGCTGGCAGTCAAAACTTGCAAGGGCTTCCAAGTGTTCCTTCCTCATGTATCTTTTTTCTCCATTATTGCGGAAAAAATGTAAGGCTTTTTTTTTATTATTTGTTTTTTTTACATAGGTTTTACAGTTTATCTGTTTTCAGGGTATTCTAGATATTATATTAATAAAATAGTTGCCTGTGAGAGAGCTCTATCTGATTTTCATCAGCCGTTTCTCAGATGAGTCTTGCCTGATGAAAGCTCAATCGTTTAGTTTGCCCTTTGTTATGCATGTGTGTCGTAGTTCTGTTGAGATTTCCTCCCCATGCTGCTGTTTCTCATGTTGCTCACCATCCTCCCTGGCCTCCTGGTGCTCCTCAAAGGTCCTCTTTACCCCCATCTTCACATGTCAGATATCCAAGCAGGGCTTGCTCAGGGTTTCTGCTGTGCCTCAAGCTACTGAGTTCTGACCTATTAACAATGTCCCAAGTAAAATACCTTGTAGAAGATTTGAGCTAACTGATCAAAAGGGGTTTAGAAGCTCATACATTCTACAGAACTTGAAAGGCTGCACTTTTCATGAGAATTTTTGAAACGTGTAACGCCCACATGTCCTGTGAGCCACAGATCCCAGTACCATTACTAGGCACAGCCTAATAAAGCTCAGCTCCTTTGCAGAACTAGACCCTTTCTAGAGACTTTCTGGCTCTAATCAGTTGGCCTGGCTGCTTAAGATACAGAAAACTCTGGGATTCAAAAATTTGCAATGAAAATACACTGAGAATTCATTAGGAAAAGACAAATGAATTTGACATTTGAGTCCAATGAAAAGATGTGGCAGTAGCATATCTAAGGAACAAAGGAGATCCTTAATGAACTACAAACTGACAGACAACACATTGCCTGACACACTTTAAGCTGGATTTCATGCACAAATTAAAGGCAGCAGATAAAGCACAGGACTGCAATTTATTGGAATTTCAATATTTGTATGAGGTGCATGATAAATGAGATAATATATCTCTGTGATACAAAGAGGGAAGGCTTGAGGGCCTTGTGGCTGAATAACAAAAAATAGGATTCAGGAAAAGGATATTTAAAGATGAGAGGCCAAATATGACAGGGAAAATAAGAGGCAACACTGAAAAAAAAATCTCCATTTTTAAGAGCAGAGCTTTGAAAAAGCCTATTCTGATGATAGTAAAAATTTAAAGACTTCATAAAGACAACACAAAAGGGGAGGTACAGGGGACCATGACAATGTATAGGCAACCATGCAACACACAGATCAAACAGTATAAAATTTATTCAGATTTAAATCTAAAATGTGATGTCACTCCTAGGAAAGCTTTTAAGAAAGCTTTTAAGGCAGGGAAGATGAAGTGACAAGACAGGAATTGAATATGCCCTTCCAAGAAATTTGTTGACAATAAGTATCCAGAAGGCCTTACAGAGCCAGTAGGATTAATTTGTGAAGACAGACTTAATTTTCTAGCCTCACAAAGGCTAAATGACAACACAGTGGGAGACTGAGGGTAGACATTTCTACATATTTAACAGAGTGTAAATGCCACAGGGTAGATCCTGTGCAACCCAACATGAAGTTTGAACTGATGAAAGTGTGAAGAAGTTTTATTAATGGGAAATATTTTTGACTGGCCTAACATTTTCACAGGACAAAACAAAACAATTTTCACTTATTCTAATGCTTTATTTTTCTTGACAACTCTATTGCTATTACAGAAGAACATGAAATTCTTGCAGTTTCTGTGTTATATGCAAATTTTACAAGCTAATATGCCTCAAGCAGGCTGCAGGGGTGAGCATTTTTCTGTAGAGCTTTACTCAGTCCTGATCTCATGGCACATTTCAGAGGAAAAGCCTAGCCTTTAGTGCAGTGGATCTTTAGAGGTGAAGCATTTTTAGAAGCATTTGCTGCTGGGAGAATGAATAGAAAAACTGTTGGAAGTACCAGACTCTACAGTAGATCAGTTCCTGAAACCAGACTAGGAAGGCAGCTTGGAAAAAATGTGAATAGTCTAAATAAAATAAACCAGCTAAAAAGTGTTTTGACCTTTCCCTATTTCTTTCTTTGTTTTTCATGTTCAATCTCCTTTTCTGCATCATCTATTTCCCAGTTTTTCTTTTCTCATTTTCTTTTATTTTTTTATCTTCCCCCTTCTCTTGACTTTTTTATGATCTTGTTCTCCATGTCACTTTAAAATAACTTTGATATTGTTACCCACCTAACTCATTAGCCATCTTCCAACATGCCCTGCCCTCTTACAATTTCTCCAGTTGGAGAAATATTCTTTCATGAACAAGGCATTACAAACTCGTTCTTTTCTTTTTAATAAGTAATATTTAAAGGACTGTACCAAAGTGGTCATTAAATATTTCCAGTTTACAAACTGGCAAATAGAAACACACGGAGACTTGGTCTACAGGAAGCAAAACTTGTGTATTCCAAGTAAATTTATATGCTTTTAGGTATTAACTGTCTCTTTACCTTTATTCTGTGTTCCTTTACCTCATCAGTAGCTCTTCTTTACTCTCCATATTTTCTTTCTGCTTAAAGGTTTTTTCCCTTTCAGCCACGAGAAATATTCTGTTACATACGTACACACATACAGGTATATATATAAGTACTTATATGTGATACTGCTATATTCCCACATGTAACTGAACAACCAGAGAACTGAGATAAAAAAGAAGGTATGCAGTAAGGCATCAGTCATGTGGGATAATGATGACTGAGACTCACTGGAAACCACCAGATATAAATATCTGAGGACTTAAACTATTTTTGTTCATAATTTCATACATTGTTCATCGCTGTCTCAAGAACTGAGCATTTAGCAATACCATGACACAAGTAATAAGTAGCTGTTCCATCTTCTTTTTATGAACCCATTTGGTCCTGGGATATGATTTTTCCCTAGTTTTCATTTAACCAATTATTTTCATCCTATGTGCCACAACATTGGTGTCTTGATTGGAATTTAATACATCCTACATCTGATTCCTCCTCTTTAATTTCTAATTAACAGAAAAAAATTCTCATTAACTGAAAAAAGCCATTTTCCATTTGACCTAATTTTTATGGGTTTTCTTCCTACTAGAATATTTTTCCCTGAAATACTATTTCTGAGCTTTCTATTACGATTTGAAACACTTTTTTTATACACCTTCTGAATTCGAGCTGTTCTCACAGAGAATTGTGTCACTTAGTGCCTCACTGCACATGTCAGTCACATGTCAGTGTCACATACCTTCAAGGCTTGGAACCGGGGAAGTCTGTTAAATATTAATGATTATCCATTCAAATGGGAAGAGCTTAAGATAATAACATGATCACTTTGTGAGTGAGGTTAGATTTGCCCAACTTTGATCCCAGTGATTGAAACCCACAAGGTTTAAAATCCCTCTCAAAAGCAGACAGGTGTTTTAGCCTAGACTTGGAAAAGCAGAGTCCCTGAGATAGGGGGAACTTGTACAGATGGAAAGTACATACAAGCAAGAAAAGTTACTGCATTCCTTCATGACTGGAGCCCTTTTAATAAAGCAGCAAAAAAAAAGCTGTGGCAATAGGCAATGGCTTTGAACCAAAAGAAGGTAAATTTATGTTAGACAGAGTGAAGAAATTCTTTACAATGAAGAGGATGAGACACTGGATCAGGTTGCCCAGAGAAGTCCTTCCTATAAATGTTCAAGGCTAGATAGGATGGGGCTGTAAGCAACCAGGTCACCTGAAAGATATCCCTGTCCATGGAAGGGATGATTTTTAATCATATAATCAATCACAGAATGGTTTGGGTTGCAAGGAAATTTAAAAGATCATCTAGTTCCAACTCCTCTGATCCAGTGTCTCACCACCCTCATCATAAAGAATATCTTCCTAATGTCTAATTTAAACCTATTGTCTTTCAGTTTAAATCCACTCCACCTTGTCCTGTCACTTCCTCTTGTAAAAAGTCTTTCTCCATCTCTCTTGTAAGCTCCCTTCAGGTCCTGGAAGGCCACAATCAGACCATCCCATAGCTTTCTATTTTCCAGGCTGAACAATCCCAACTCTCTCAGCCTTTTTTCATATGAGAGGGGCTTTATCCCTGTGACCATCTTGGTGGCCTCCTATGGCTCCAACACGTCCATGTCCTTCCTGTGCTGGGTATACCAGAGCTGGATGAAGTGTTCCAGGTGGAATCCCACAAGAGTTGCTCAGTGTTATATTGGATCACAAGAGTTGCTGTCTTGGATCACCTCCTTATCCCATGTGCTTGAGCAGAGCTTCTGGGAGGATTTGTTACATGATTTTACCAGGCATAAAGGTGAGGTTGACAAGTTAGTAGTTCCTCATTTCTACCCTTTTTGAAGATGGCAATTTTCCCTTTTTCCAGTCACCTGCAACTTCACCTGATTGACTTTTCAATTATCATGGAGAGTGGCTTGGCAACTCCAACAACCAATTTTCTCAGGACTTTGGGAAGGATCTCATGGGTTCCCATAGACATGTTTGTTCAGGTTGTTCAGGTGGTCACAAACCTGATCTTTACTTATGCTGTGGGGAACTTTGCTTCCCCAGTCCTCATCCTGCTGTCCATCCAGTTAACAGGTGTGGGAAGAGAGTTTGCCAATGAAAACTGAGGCAGACTTCTAGACTTGCTAGTGTCCATTACCAGGAGATAAACCTTTTCTGACCTTCCTTTTCCAGTTAACATATCCGTAGAAGTCTTTCCTGTTATTCTTTGTGTCCCTTGCCAGGATTAGTTCCACCTTTGCCTTGGCCTTCCTCTCCCCATCCTTACACAACCAAACTTCTCTTCTATACTCTGCCCAGGCCACCTATTCTAGCTCTAACTGCCTGTGCATTTGCTCCTTTTCCTTTGCCCTGACCAGCAGGTCCCTGCTCAGCCTTGCCCATCTCTTGCCTTCCTCACCTGATTTCTTGTTCCTGGGGCTGTCGGTTCTTATACTTTATAGAAAACTTCCTTAGAGATCTGCCAGCTCTGTTCTGATTCCCTACAGGTCATCTCCTTGAAGAGGAGCTTCCTTGAAGTTCAGGGGTCTAATCTGGCTCCTTACCTGACCCACATCTCCCACAATCCCCAACTCCATCAGCGCATGATCTTTGAAGGTCCAGTCACAGCAATCATTCCCTAGAAGCTGCACTCCAGAAGAATTTCTGAGTCTGCACAGAGAAAACCATCCATAAAAACTATCCACAGGCACAATTTAAAGAACATTTATGTTCTCTGCTAAACAACTATGAAACTAAACACCTATTAAAAGTAAACATGAGCCTACAGGTTTTCTTAACTAGATCGTGAGTATGGTTAATTGCAAGTAGTTGCTTATTCTCTTTTAACGGGGAGCTGTTTAATTCTTCTTGGATAGGCAGGTTTGAAGGGTTGATTATATTATAAATCACCATGTTCACCACCACTTATTTCCTTTTGATAATTCACAAATAGAGTATGCATTTCAGTGCTGGAAAATTTAACTTTAAACTCACAGAATTTCTGTCTACAAGCAGAATAAATGTTCTTTACATTTATAGTTTTACAGTATCTTGGTTAAGGATCAAGTCAACATGTCCTAAGATGATATATGGCTTAAGATCATTCTTCTTTAAATAGATATATTTTAGTCAGTGAAGAAAAAGGTTATTTAGGAACAATTTTCATTTCTTGAGGTCTACCTTAAAATGTTTTAATCATGAAATGTCTTAATTTTCATGGTTTTGGCCACTCAGTCATTTCCTGTGTACCACAGCTGCATTCCTGTCAAATCACTGTGTTAAAATGCCTAAGATTTTATACCAAAAGTTGATGTATCAGAAAGCACAACCTGGAACACATGTGCTATTGCTACCTTTTAAAAGAGCATTTCTAACAATGGCTATGGTTTCTCGTGCAGGAATTTATGGCTTCACAGGGAATCTCCTATCCACCCAAGCCACATAAGAAAGCCCATTGCAAACTGAAATGACACTTGCTTTTTGCTGTGGCTGGTTGACTTCACCTGTCACTCACTAGTACAATCAGCTACTTCTTAATCTCTAAAAAGAGTTTCACACTATTGTTTCAGCCAGATCCTAGACTATGAGAACCACAATATGAATGGAAATTCTTATGTCAGATGCCTTGTTATGAAGTATTATGTTTGAAACAGGACCTACATGTGCTCAGACTTCCAAGGCACAATAAAAAGCTTAGTTATAACAGATACTGTTGATAAAATCCCACAGTTATCTAAAAGTTATATGCAATAATTCAGCTTAAGAACTATTGCACTATGGCTGAATAGCAAAAGATGTGAAAAAAAGCTTTCATATTGACTTTTTTTCATGTCTATTCTATACTTGCATAGAGAACTAGAAATGAAAGGATTTTAATAACACAAATTATCATAATGTTTAAATTTTTTTTTTAGGTTTTCATGGATAAATAATTGAAAACCTATTGTTTTAAACATATTCCATATTACCTGCTGTTGGAGACGACACTCGGGAATCAACAACACCAATTTCCTGACAGTATAAGTTCTAATGAAAAATAGCTTATTACAATCAATGCAGCGAACCTACATTCATTTCCATTCCAGGAAAATGCAAATAGATATTAAAATAGAAACTAATTTGATCCTTTCTCCTGGGTATTTTTCTATAGTAATGAATCAGACTGTCGCATACCAAGCGTTGTAGAGTATTGCACTGCTGCATACACAGTTTAATCCCACAGTCAGAAAATACCCAAACTAAAGCTGAATATAGTCTCAGATGTATGGAAGCATTACAATAATTATTATTTTGATACCATTTGTTTCATCATGCTTGTAATGTGGGTATCTCTCAATATTATCTTTAATTTAAATTGTTCTCTGAGACACCACACACCATAGCTTTTGGGCTGCTCTAGACACCTAGGTGAGCTCCAGAGCCTTCAGAGCTGGGCAGTGTGAATTCCCTCACTTGAGGTTATAAGATAAGGAACTTCTTGTGAAAGGATGGAAAAGCATTCCCCTTTCTGTGAGGGATCTATGGCCATATAGGAACAAGCCAGTCCAGTAAAGCATTTTTCCCAGGTGTTTGTGGCTTGAGGTTTACATGAGGAGGATGCCTGGAGGTTCCAAGGCCTGCAACACCCCTGCAAGGATCCTACATCCTCACCCACAGTTCTCCCACCTTTTTGTGCTGGCACAAGCAATTATGAAGCTCTGCTGTGATCAAGGAGTGAATCTTAGTAGAATTAGATACAGCCAGAAATAATTAGATCTGGTCAGAAAAAAAAGTTAGTTTTAACCTGAATCAAGTAGCTGATTTTTTTGGACACTAACATTAGAATCCCCAAAGATAAGGACACATGATCTGGAAGAAAGATAAGGCTGGTGGATTCTCCAGATTACAATTCCCAGTGCTCTGACAAGTTTCCAGAACTACTTATTTATAATGCAGTCAGAGGAGAATCAACCATATCCCACTAATCCAATATACTTATCTACCTATTAGAAAGAAAAAGTTAATCTTGATCTTGGTAATCATCCCAAACACACTAGGACTCTGTAAGTAGCCAGTGGAAGTTGTTACCACTTAAATCAGCTAACAAGTTCTCTTGCTATTTAGGGTCTTTTTTTAAATACTGGACTTCTCTGTTAAAAGAAAATACTCACAGTAAGACTCAAAAACTTCACCTTGACACCCAAGTCACAGCTTTACATGAATGTGGGCATTTTACAAAACTTTGTAATACAACACCTGTTCCATATATACATATTCCTCATCCCTGGAAGCATTGGACAGGTTGGATGGCGCCTTGAGCATCCTGATCTAGTGACAACCTCACCCATGGCGAGGGGGTTGAAACTAGCTGATCTTTAAGATCCTTTCCAACCAAAACCATCCTGTGCTTCTATGTACATTCGGCAGATCGTTATTCAGCACTGTGGGACAACTAGCTTCACTCCTCACTCCCTCCCCCAGCAGCAGTGCTCTGCTCTACAGAATGCTGCTCCTCTATATGGTCTGCAATCCTACACTAACCCTGTACTCTTGCTGTTTGACTGCTGCTAGACTGCTGAAGTTCAAAGGAACCTGTCTAAATGAACCAAAACTGCAGGTGCTGGGTAGGAAACCAGGCTTACAGCCCTTCTCTGCCTGCTCCAATGGCTCTCCTCCAGCTACATTAGACCTCTCTGCAATCCCAGTTCTCTACAGCTTCCAGCCATGAAATCTAGCTAGAAATCTAGCTGTGAGTAATTATTAATTTTTTATCTTGCCTATCCATTTCTTTGTTGCACAGATATTCTGAATACTTATTCAAAACACTCTTCAATCTTCCTGATTTGCAAGTCAAATATGAAAACTTTTTACCCCCCTCTGGTTCCAGACTTGACAGTTTACTCATACCTTTAAAATCAGCTAAAGCTGAGCAAGTTTTTAAAAGACTAAAGTAGTTTTCTCCATCAAATTAGTGGGGAAAAAAGTGAAAAAATGTATTAGTCAGTGTCAGAACTTCTTATTAAATCTGCTGCCCTGTTGATATAAAATGAGCTTTACTGCAAGGGGTTAGCTTAAAAACCTAACAAGAATTGTATTATTTCTAGAATACCAATTTAACACATGCAGCTCTAAAGCATCAAACATGACAGAGACCATACACAAAGGGTGGTAATTGAATTACAATTGAGTTATAAAGCAATAAATGGGAGGTCAAACGTTGCTCTCTCAAACTACACCAGCATTGTTCACTGCAGTGGCATTAAAGAAGTATGCACCAAAAGAGAATGGTTTAAGATGTGTCTAAAATAGAGTTTTTACATTTTACTAGAGGTTAATCTCTTCTTTTATTTTAAATGTAGAAGCCATTCTTAGATAATCTAGCTGGACATTCTGATTAATAAAGGCCACTGAATGATCCTCTGGCTGCTGTCTTCCATACTATAAGTCACAGGGTCCAGCCCTGAAATAATTTCTAAATATGCCCAAGGGACAGAGTATCTCTAAAATTAGTCTCATCATCCACCCAGTAAGACATTCCCCACTATGGCTGGCAGTGACAAATTTCAGTTTTTCCAAAACTAGGATTTTGGACTCTAAAAATCCCCAAACCCAAACAATTAAAGGAGACTATAAGGTATGACCATATGCTACACACCCTCATGGCAGCAGGCATGCTGGTTGTGAAGGTTTCTGGAGACCTTCAGGTTAAGTGCCATATTATTTAACTACAGAACATCTACCCTCTCATGTTTTCTCCAGAGGAAAAAGGAGAGGATCCCTGAACATCTGGCCTCCCACAAAGGGAGTAATTCTTTGACCAGATAATCAAAGCTGGTTACTCTTGGATGAAAGTAAGAAAGTGTCTGTAAAAAGGGGCAAGAAAAAAACTGAGGTCCAAAATCAGTAGAGGGATTTGGGAACGCTAAAAGCATGAAGAGCATGTTAAAGAGATCAATGAAATCTTCAAAACCTGGCTAGGACATCAAACTTTCTGACTGCTTATCCATATGAGACCCCACTATTTAGAGGTTTGCTCACAGGGGCACTAAGTTAAAAAGATTAGAACCAGACAAGCAGTTCAAACTCATATCTGAATCCTTTTGCTTTGGCAAGTGACCAGCAGAGCACAGATTTGTGTTAAAGAAGCCCTGCTTTTTCACCAGAAGTACAAGGTGGAGCTGGATCTCCTCACAGACTCAGACACAGAGCTGACAGCAATCCAAATGCCAGTGAAGTGCTGTGTGGCACAGTCTGGCACCAGCAGTGCAAAGCAACCTGAGCAGTCTCGTGTATCTTCTGACTGCTGCTGGTGCACAGGGGCAACCAAAAGGAATTGGAAACTCGTATTACAGGCAGACCAGCAAAGGGCAGATTTCAGTGTCTTCCACAACAATAAACTCAGAACAGGAACTCGGTGTTAATGCTACTGACAATACCACCCACTGCAAATTGCAACATCCACAAGTGGGCAGGACACCCGACAGCTGCTATGAAATTACCCACCACTACCAAATCACTAGCAGGTGGACCTTTGAACACAGGCAGGCAACCTTCATTTAATGAATATATTTAAAAATCAACATAAAATTATCTACGACTCTGAAAGCAGCAGAATCCAAAGGAAGGCATCATTCTGATAGTTCTGAAAAAATCCAATACACTCTTAGGCACCAAGAGATGAACACATGTAAATGGACAAGGGATTCAGCTCAAAAGCAACCAATGCAGAACACTTTTGGGAAAAGAGTCTGACTTATTGTTAAGTAAAAGAGAAGATTCAAATTGCAGCATATGGCAATGAAGCCTTTTATGATTTCAAGTAACAAGATAATTAAAGAAAAAAATAAAAGCAGAGGAAAAATAAACATTGGAAAAACCCAAACCCTGCAGGTGCCACCATCAAAACAGGTACCAAAATATTCCAGTCCATCTGAGAGGGGAATTGCCAGCCATCTTGCAGATCAGTGAGATTCAGTGAGGCCACCTGAGACTCTCCATGTTCCCTCTGAAATTCAACAAATTCCTTCAATACAACAGGTGTCTGAAGAAAAAAATGTAGGTTAGGAAACAGCAACTAGGGTCATGGCAAACTAAGTGGTAAAAAATTTCAATCTTTTGTGAAAACTAAAAAACATGTATCTTCATTGGCATCTGCCAATATGCAGCAAAAATCAGAGCTCCCTGTCCCAGCTGATGATGGCTTAATTTAAATAAGCAAAACCAGGATAAGAAGGAAATGTGTTTTGCAATTCAGAACATAGTTTTCAATTTTCAATGGCAACAAATACAAAAGAAGCTAAAGGCAGAGTTTAGAGTGTGAATTAGTAGCTTTTATGCTGAAATACTATGGCTGAATTCATCATATCAACAACATGAGGGTTTAGAGTATGACTAATGTGATTACCAATCTAGATTCAGTAAAATTACAGTAATAATAATAGAAAACTACCTTACCTTTGAATAGAATCCAAAATTGCTATTTTCCTCAAAGACTTCCAAAATAACATCATATCTTCAGCAATGAGAATGTAATGCAATTTTTTATGGCTGAACAAAAGGCATTTCTTGGAATATGGCAGTGAGTTTTCTCCAGATAACCTAAAGATCTCTATGTCCTCCAAACTATAAATCTGGGTATCTCTAACCAGGATGGGATAGTTAAGCCTACTTATTTCCACAGCTGACCATTAAGATGAAGAATGTCTCTTCTGGTCATAAATTATTAAGATACAGCCAGAAATATCAAAGCTAGTGTCAGCATATCAGATAAATTTAGGATGCAGAGCATAAACAAGGTACGTAAAGCTGTCACATGTCATCAAATGTGTGTCTTCAGACATGGGCTGAAATCTGCTCCATACTTGGACCTGTACGAGTTCCAAACTCAGCAATATCCCACAGACCCATCCTGAGGCAGGGAACAGCTTAGAGACTAGGTTGCTGCAAAGAAAATAACATAAAAACCTACAAGATCCTGCAGAGGGATCACTGAAAATCCAGGTTATACACACACAGCTTCAACACTGTCAAAGTACCCCAGTGTTTCTACTTACTTGTATTTACCCAAACTAACTATAAATATCTAGAAGCACCATCCATTTCTGTACTTCATCAGCTTGTCTATGAGGATGATAAAAGTCCAGCTGAAGTTCCTATCTTGACACCCCCTGCTCTTCCCTCATCCATTACCTCATCACAGGAGACCTATCAGGCTGGTTAATCTTGACTTGCTCTTCATAAATCCATACTCACTACTTCCAGTCACTTCCCCCTTTTTCATATATTTAGAAATGGTTTCCAGCTTCCATCAGCTCCATCAGCTTCCCAGAGGCCAAGTGAGACTGACAATGTTGTAGGTCCCAAATCCTCCTTGTTGCCTGTCATTTACATCCTGACATCCTGAGTCCCCAGAAGCCTCTCCCAGTTACCATGACCCGAGATTACCAGTTCTTTCTTTTCCTAGCAGTCCTTGGTCACACTAAAACATTAATCAAAGGCAAAGCAAAATGCTGGAACGTTTTAAAAGTAGACTATTTTTAAAAGATCATTTAAACATAAAAGTGCATGTTTATGCATGTTTAAGTTCACACACACAGATGATCTCAAGGACAATGGGACTCGTGTGCGAAACCAAGTATCTGCCAAGAGTTTGTCATGCTGGGGATCCAGTCTAATGTTGGGAGAAGTGCTCTGTCAAAATAAAATCAATTTCAGTGTAAATTACAGTTTTACAGTGAAACAGAAAAATCCATTCTGAAGCTAACAGGTTAATTTTTAGCTGAAGTCTTTACTAAAACAGTTATAAATGCAATTATTATTTTTTGCACCATATGTAAAAGACAGAAGGCTGCAGTTAATAAATAGCATTTCTCATTCTATTTTCCAAGCCTCCCAGGGGAAGAATTTGGCATCTTCAAAGGGGTGGAATCCATGCAAGGCAAAAACTGAAAAGAAAGCAGTATTTTGCATTTTATGCTTCCCCATTTTTTCCTAATACTTAGCAAAAAATAGAACAATCTATTAAATAGAGGCAACTAAGTACATGGTCTCTGAATAGACAGTTTCTGGTTTGAGACTTGGTAAAATGCTCATGGAAATTATCCACCAAATAATAAAATAAATTGTCACAAACACATATATTGTTGAACATATATATTTTCTTCCCAAAATATGGGACTTTTAATTAAAATATTGATATTGAAAAGGCAATACTTTCAGGAAAACATAACCATAATTCAGAATCTTTCTATGCATTTATGAATTTTAGTTATGGAAAGGTATGATACAGTAATGACACAGAATTGTATTTGAAACAGTTCTTATGATATTATCTCTTTGAAAGGCTTGAAAGGCTTTTGGTGAGGCACCCAATTTTCTTCATCCTATTATTACATTAAGAGGACAGAGCTGAATGACTGAAGGAAAAAATCCAGCTCTTTCTGCAGACTTCCCAACAACTTTAGTATCACTGTGTCCCTGCTCTGAGGGCATCTTTTTACAGCCTGCACGTCTTTTCAATATAGATTTTTACTTTGGTATACTACAGGAGACAAACTTACACTGTCATATCTAATATCTCTTTTTGTCTCTTAACAATGAATTTGAACTCACAGATCAAGCTTAACAAAAATTGGCACCATGGTAAAGGTGCCAAAACTTCCTACAAGTGTCATGAAAAGAGACATGGAAGTAGAAAAGGTAAGAACAATGTCACAGTAGTGTATTGAAAAACACACAGTCAAAACCAACTCAGGCCAGCAGAGCCACTAGTACTGCAGCAACACAGTTATAACTGCATATTTGTATTAATTGACTCCAAGAGACTCTGTATGAAGACATTAGACCCCAAGTAAATTAGATGATTAAAAATGACCATATATAGACCTGACACACTACAGCAGTTCAAGTCAGATGCTTTAAGTACAGCCACAAAATGTCAAGGAAAATCTCATTCATCCTCTCCTACAGAGATGCTCTTCCAGCCACTCTCCCCACTGCACTGTGTGAACAGTTTGACCAAGGCATGTGTTTGGTGTGGGGTCCAAAGGTGACCAGGGCAGGGCTTAGCAGGGCACCACTCACTCCCCTCTCCTGCACAAGAACAGCACCGAGGGCACTCAGGGGCTGGGCTCAGGGTCTGCATTTCTTCCACCCTTCCCTTTTGACAAAGGGATGATGCTCCGAGACAGCAACACAGCCATAAATCAAGAAAAGATAGTCACCATACACTGGTGTTATTTTGTGGTCTTCTGATGGGGCAAAGGATATCTGAGCAGTGCAGGATATCTGAACAGGTTGTTTTAGTGTTTTCTCTCACTGAGGTGCAGATGGGCCTAAAAATTACAATTCCATAAAACCCTGAACTTAGATACTTCACATCTTCCAATCATTACAAGTATCATTCTGTTTGCAGTTTTAGTATATTACACAGGTAATGCAAACATTCCAAACTCCATGTGAATATAGCTTTGTGTCAGGAAATTTCTGCCTTTCAAGGGTGGCAGTAGTACAACCCAATTATCCGAGGCTCAGGTATTTTATACACAGGAAAATCTAATATGGAAACAACAACAAAAAAATTAATATACAGAAACAATCATAATTGAGCCTTGAGTAGAAAGTATATGGAAAAACTGTCTTTAACAGTTTGCTTAACTGTAACTGGAATTAAAATGTTGTAATTGAAAATATATGAAGAGAGCGTAATTTTCCAATATTATTGGTGATTTTCTGGGACTTGTTAAGGGTGTTCTCATATGAATCTTAAATCTCACATTGTGAAACAGATAAGAAATTTCATCTTATCTTGAGGATTCAGGTGAACTGATCATCCCTTGAATGGGATGTCTTTTTAAGAATGAAGAAAAGACTGGCTTACTTTGCGGGCACTGACATTTTGAGCTAGTTTGACTTGGAGAAGGGAAACACAAGGTAAAAGAGTTGCTCTATTCCTTTATAGCTGGCTTTCAGACCCAAGGACTGAGAACATAATTTTTTCACATGGAAGTAAAACTTGAAAGTAAAGAAGGTAAACTGAGCCCTGACAGTTGATAGCTTTTCTTTTTCATTCACACTGAAGAAAGAGCACCTAGAATTTCACAGCTTATGAACTGATAAATCCTTTTCCTTAAGTCTGAAAGGATAATTCTCCAATGTTTGTGCTATTACCTCATGAAGATGAAACAGTTCTTTCGTATGTTCCACATTAATAAGAAATTTTAACAGATTTTTAATTATAGTACTGGGGGGGAGGGGGGTTATGAACTTGTTCAGAATGGTTTAATTATTGACTACTGCTTTTTTAGATTTCTTTCCAATTAACTGAAAGATTTGATAGGTAACATAAACTGACAAATGGAAAAATGTTATGTACACTCAATGGTCTGCAGATAGAGAGAAAATACACTTGAGTATTTATTTTTGCAACCACTAAAACTACTGAGAACCAGGTAGGTGAGAAACAGCACAAAATATCCAGAAATAGCAACAAGGAATGGATAACTATATTATCTTTATTTATTAATTTAATAGACACAATATAAGTAAACAAGGATTGGATAAACGAGTAGCAAGAGGAAGTATACCTTAGAGATAAATATGCTCATGAAAACTGATTTGAAAAATCAATTCAAGGTGCAGTGAGTAGGCAACACTGAAAGTTTCAAAAGCAAACAAAAAAGAGTATCTGAACAGAGAGCAAACAACAAATTAAAGAGGAAGAAGTATCCTGGGAAACTGAATCTAGATTAGAGTATGTAATTACAGGATTTGCAGCTTGATAAAGCAATTGATTATAGCAGTGGATTAATTTTAAGTCATGAGTGAATACCAGGATCTGTAAAAGAGCCAGTTACTTTCTTAGGCAGTATTTTCTGCTCAGAAGTTGTAAGTTAGAGTTTCACCCACTTAATGGTCAGGGTAAAACTAGAAAGGCCCTTGAGATCTGTGTTCATCACATAAGAGCATACCTAAATACATCAAACAATTAAGAAAATCTTTAGTATTGCAACAATTTTCATACCAAATAAACAATTATAATACCTTAAATTTAAATTTTTAAGATAACTTTAGCAGCCAAATGCCTAATATTATTTCAGAAAGAATACTGAAAATTTGAAAATGTCACAAGTCAAAAGCTAAGAAGCTCTGAAGAAAGCTGAAATGCTAGGCCAAGTTTACTCATGTTGTTTAATTTTATATATATATAATAAATATAAAATATACTCAGTGAATCATGCATTCATATAAGCACAATCATAAGTGCATCCAAAAACTGATTTCTTCACCACCTGTTTCATTTAACACAACTGTGTTCTGTCCTTTTCTTGCATATTTACACATAAAGATTGGCATCTGTGGACTGATCACACAGTACTTCCTCAAGACCCTGTTTTCCCTCAACAAGACCATCTGTGAGGACCAGCCCAGTGGGATTTATTTTTCAGAGTGAATCAAGACAGCTGCATACATAATTACCTTTATTACAGAAGAAAAATTTTAATTCTTTTGATCAAAGCTGCAAATACAGATAGCTCAAAGGAATTTGACTTAAATGATACAAACCTTTTCATCATCTGTTAATAGAAATCTGAGAACTTCACCAGCTCACTCAGGTTAAATTCCTAAGCATACTTCACAAGATTTAAGACACTAAATTGTTTTCAAATGCTCATTATTTCTTCAGCTCAAATGGCAAGACTCTGTGCTTTATGTGATCTGGTCAACCTCCCCAGTGATGCTCACCATATGCTCCCACCTCTTGATTTTTCAAAACAGCTTCAATTGTTCATAGCTCCACAACCAAAAAATATGAACATGAAGAAGACAGGGGAACTGCCACATTATATCAAACTATGCAAACTATTTTTACTAGTTTGTGGAGGATCACCACAAGTCCTGTGTGCAGTTCTGGGCACTGCAATAATTAAGCTATTAGAGTTTCCAGAGAAGATGGTGAAGGGCCTTGAGGGAAGCCTTAAGAGGAGCAGCTGAGATCACTTGGTCTGTTCAGCCTGGAGGAGACTGAGGAGAGACTCCACTGCAGTTACAACTTCATCATGAAGAGAAGAGGAGGGACAGGCACCGATTTCATCACTCTTGTGACCAGTGACGGGACTTGAGGGAATGGCATCAAGCTGAGTCAGGAGAGGTTTAGCTTGGGTATCAGGAAAAGGTTTGAAAAACCAGGAGGTGGTTAAGTACTGGAACAGATAACCCAGAGAAATGGCCTTGCACTTCTGTATTCCAGAAGTGTTTGGACAACACTCTCAGACACATGGTGTGATTCTTGGGAGATCCTGTGCAGGGCCAGGATTTGGACTCAGTGATCCTAATGGTGCATTCCAACTCAGTATATCCTATGAAACCTCCCTCACACAGCTGACAAAGGAGCTTTCCTGGAGTGGCTGACTGCTATACCTGCTGTTTATGAACAGGGAAGAGCTGGTGGGAAAGGTGGAGGTGGGAGGCTGTCTCGAGCACAGCCACCACAAAACGACAATTTTCAGTTCTCGGTGAAGTAAGGAAGGGGATCAACAAAACCTCTACCTTGGACTTTCAGAGGGTTGAAAACAAGGGGACCAGGCTCAGCCAGCATGGGTTTAGGAAATGCAAGTCCTGCTTCACCAGCTGATCTCCTTTTATAACCAGGTAACCCACCTAGCAGATGAGGGAAACTCTGGATGTGCCTGCCTTCAGCCCTGCTTCCCACACCATTTCCCTGGGGAAGCTGGCAGCCCATGGATGGGCAGGTGGGCTCTTCAATGGGTAACAAAGTGTCTGGATGTGCGGGCACAGAGAGGGGTGGTGAACGGAGTGCTGCTGAACTGGGGCTACATCCACAGCTGGTGACTGCTCACTAGCAGGGCTCAGTATTGGGGACACACCTGTTTAACATCCTTACCAACAATTTGGATAAGGGGATCCAGTGTACCCTCAGTCAGTTTGCAGTCACAGCAAGCTGGGTGAGAATGTCAATCTAATTAGGAGGGAGATCCACCCTCCCTTGACCCCTGGACAAGCTGGATCGATGTACCAAGACCAGATATATGGGATTCCACAAGGCAAAGTGCCAAGCCCTGTCCTTGGCTCACAGCAACCCCAAAGCTACAGGCTTTGGGAAGAGCAGCTGGAAAGTGGCCCAGCTCAAAAGGACCTGGGGGTGCTGGCTGACAGTGAACATGAACATGAGCCAGGTGTGCCCAGGTGCCCAAGAAGGCCAATGGAATCCTGGCCTGTATCAGGAATAGTGTGGCCAGCAGGACCAGGGCAGTGACTGTGCCCCTGTACTTGGCACCAGTGGAGCCACACCTAAAGTACCAGTTTTGGTCCCTTCACTACAAAAAAGAAATTGTTTTTATGTTGTGGACCATACATTTGACTCTTACATATTTATTGAGTCAAATTAAATCTGATCACTTTTGCTATGTAAAAATTTTAAAAGTTAGTATTATTATTTCAACTATGTAAAGTGACACAACTTGTCTAGGAAAAAAAAAGTGAAAAAATAGACTCCAGATTGTAAAACTTTGTTAAGCATTTTATGAGGGGTTTTCAGGTCTGGTTTATCTGCAGTAACTAGAAGAGGAAAAGAAATGCCAGAAAATGGCAATGGTAAACAATATTCATTTCATTCACTTGTGGAAAAAAATGGGTAAAATTTAGTTTGTGTTTAATCAAAACGTATCTCTCTCAAGCTTTTTAACTAAAATTCTTTTCATTCTGAAAAAATTATTTAAGAATTAACCTTCAAAATTTCATTTGATGTGGACAAAGTGCCTTGCTTCATATTTAGAACAATCTAGGTAATTATGTAATCTTTGCTTGTTTGCATTTCCTTAGCAATTGTCATGGGTTGACCCTGGCACAGTGCCAGCGCCCCCATGAAAGGTGGATTTTCCAAAGTGGTTACTGTGAGATGTGACCCAGGAACAGAACAAAACAGGCTCCAACTTGGGAATGGAGGGAAAAAAAGACAACATTTTATTAATCTACATAGACACAAAAGGGGAAAAGGGAAAAACTACACACAACAATCCACAATGGAAACATCTTCAAAAACACTTCTCCTCCCCCCACCTCTCCAACAAACAAATCCCCTCTAACACATCAATTCTCGGTCCAATACCCTCCTTCACACACACTCTCCCCAGTTCATCAGGAGAGAGGAGTCTTCCTCTCACACCATGGGCCTCCCCAGGGAAACACTGCAAAGTCCCCAGTGCTTCCATGTCACACGCTGCAGCCGCCCGAAGAAAATCTGTAGCGGTGACCATCTTCCTTCCATGTCCAGCGCTCTCACCACTGTCCATGGATCCAAACTGCTCCTTAGGTCCTTTTAAGAATGCTTTGCCCAGTTCCAAGAAGTGGCCGCCTCTCACCATTTGGGACACCTGTCCCCCCCATATTATTTCCCCTGGGGCCTGGGGCTCTCAGGAACAGAGATCCTTCCCTGGAGGCAGAGGGCTCCACCACACCCTCCCCCTCAGTCTCTGTTCTCTCCGCTTCTCCTCGCGGCCTTGTCACTCCTGGCTTCTAGCCAACCGCCTCCCCCAAGGAGCAGTCTCTGTATTATCAGAAGAACTTGGTTTCGCCCGTGGCTGTGTAAGAGAAAAGTCCAGCCCAAAGCCACTCCAATCATCTCCTTCACCTAGGGCACTCTCATCTACAAGCATTCCTTCACCTAATCAAACTTCTTCTTCTTTCCCATCCTCTTTCCCCTCTCACTCCTCAGCTGGGGAGGATCAGTGTTTTTAAAGCTTCCAAAGGTTCAAAAAGGTTACAAGCTCGGCCCAGTCTGCTGGCAGCTGAGCACCTCGCCCCCCCCACTTTCTCCTCCTGGCTGTGCTCCCGGCACAAGATAACAAATTTCCAGCCTGCACAGTCTCTATCATCCTCTCTCCCAGGGGGGCTGCCCAAACCATCCCAGGACTCCTCCACCCCTGCACCTTGCCGGGGCTCCGGCCTTCCTTCCCAGGCCGCATGGCCTCCCCTCCCCCGCCCAGACGCCGCTGGGCAGGGGAGAGGTCAGAGCAACTCACCGGCCGGACTCCAAAGAGAAAGGTCTTCTCTAAATCCTCTGCTTTTTAACCCACTGAGTGTGTTCTCGGAGGCGTACCCAAATCCTCAGTGGCCACACCAAATGCCAATTTCACATCTGGCCACTGATTGGTTTGACCATAACTTTCCAAAAAAAAAACTCTCTTCCGGGTCAAACCATGACAATAATGAAAAAAATCTCTCCAGTTTTAATCACACTGGGTTTTTTTTTTAATTAGGACATAGGAAAAAAAATTAGGACTTTATCCCCATTTCTTTTTTACTGACTTCAGTTTACACAGTATGAAAAATTGTGCCAGATAGCATGACCCAATGTGCTTTGACGAGATGCAAATATATTCAAATATAGGCATTATGCAAATAATTCCTATACTTCAGGAAGTCTAGACATATTCCTACAGGATCACTAACTACTGGAAACAATGTTTGAGCAAATATGCAAATATGATTCGTTCTGCAAAATACACTCTGGAACACACACCATGTCTAGAGTTCAGGCCATATTATTCTAAAAATTCTCTTATGATATACATAAGATGCACATGCTAACCAACTGAAAAAGAAACATGGAATGAGGAAAGTAAGAAACACTTGCAGTATAATAGAAATGCCATTTCTGAGAGATGAACTTTACTTGATCGTGATATTTAATAAAAATAATCCTATTACAAGGTACAGAACATTAAACTTAGCTTATCTCAGAATTTGCTTTATTCACTTACCTACATTATTACAAAAGAAGAAAGCTAGTTCAGAGAAGCCTACACACCAATATGTAGCCAGACCTTCTCTTGACAATAAAAATAAGTAAGAATCAGAAACTCTTTTCCACTGTTTAAAGGTGCATAACAATCTTTGTCCCTTTTTAATGAAAAATTCAAGTAATGCTGTTAATGGTGAAGTAGAAGATATAAGAAAATAGGTTTTTCAATCAATTGTTCTAATTCTATTTCATATCATTCTATTAGGAATTTTACGCTCCTTAAAATTTTATAGCTTCCTTTAGAAGTGTCTTGATTTGCAAAGGAGAAACTGCTTCAAGACCAGAAATAGACATCTGAATATGAGAGAAATAAAACTGTCTGCTTTCCTTGAGGTTTGGCAGAAAATGCACAGACAGAAATTGTGTACATATTTACAGATTTACTCTGCATACACAATGACCATGATTACAGTCAACCAACCATTAATTTATCAAACTGATCATTGGTACAGGAGTTCCTTAGCAAAATATCATTAAGTTATAAAAGCAAATTCACGTATATTTTTGCATGCACGCTTGTATGCCTGACCTTTTAAATATCAGGCCTATTTTTACTGTGATTTATATATCATGTAGATGATAATTAGGTACTGGGGTAGAATCCTAATGACTGAAGCTTACCCAAGACTAGTTTAAGTACATTTAGTGCTCACCTGGTAGGATTTGGTGCTCACACAGGTGAATGTTTTTGCTGATAGACAAAATGATCAGGGACAAAGGGATTCAAAAGGCTACAAAAGTGCACATGAACCATACACAGTCAAATAACCAGCAGGCCAGAGTATAAAAATAAGTTTGAAACATTCCAAAACATACAGCTGACTTGCTTTGTCTATCTGGGTGGGAAAATTAGTACATTGACATCCGGCAGTGCTGCTCAGGGCCAGGTCCAATACAATCTTGATTTCAGCTCCAGTTCTCTACAAAGGCGTGCAAGCCTTCAAAAATCATTGTTCTAGGGATTGTACAACCTTGCCCAGGAAGCAGCAGCAGCACAGAAACTGGGCAGAGTCTGTGGAAGTCAGGCACCTGTCTTGTAGAAATATAAAGGTGACTTCAGCAGCAGCAGCAAGAGATTAGGGAGGCCGACCAGTCTTTACAAGAGGTCTGTAGCACAGAACAACTCAATCACAAGAATGCCTGTGCCAGCAACACAGCTGCTCTTTAGAACACCAACAGCACTGTCAAGCTTCTCTACACAAACAGCTTCTCTACCTTTCCCAAGACCTAACCATGATGCTGGTACAAATCGTACACAAGAGTTTTGGAGGGTCAAGCGGGTAAGGAAAGTAAAAATTTCAGACACCAAATATGAAGGTAGCAGCATGGACTGAGTTTAGGATGGGCAGGCATCTTAAACCTACAGAGAATGGGGAGAAAAGGGACTGGCTTTGGAAACCACTATTAAATAGCCCAGATGAAATTCCATAGATCTCTCAAGAAAAATATATTTCCCTTCCACCTTGCAGGAAAAAACATAGGAAGTCCAAAGAGAGTAATCAGAATGTTCTCAAAATCTTATATAGTAAGGCTACACAAAGCAGGACATTGAAATGCAACACTGTACCAAGAGCTGAGCGGGACAGCACCACTATCTGTTCACAGTGATGCTGTAAAAGGGATGAACACTTAGTTATACTACAAACATGTCACATTCAGCCTTAAAAAGCTGAGGGCACATAGCAGACATTTTGGGGAGAGTGATGTATGATTCTAGTGTTAGGCTGGTTAAAGACCCTACTAGTGTAAATTGAAACATTTCATTCTAGTGCAAACCTCTACTCCACTGCATCTTTCCTCCCACCCTATTCCCATTTACTCCTTCTTCTTAGGCCAGTCAAAGTAAATTTAAGATTTGTTAGCACAGCTAACCAATTAGCCATTATATAGATAATTTATATTTAATTTGCCCCTAACATTATCCTTGGTACTGGTAATTTCATAATGAAACATATTGCTGGTCAGAGTTTCCATCTGTGAGGTAAAGCAAGGTAAAAGTAAGCTAACTTGAATGGGTATTGTTATTTCAGAGTATGAAAATATGAAGTTTAGACTCCACAATTAGCAGCCAATTATTAAGGACAGAAAAGTAGGCTCTTCTGTGACATCTGAACTGCTAAAACTAGTCAGACCATTTATTCCAGCATATTACCTCTTTAGTGAAAAGTAGTTTTTCTTTTACCATTACATCTGCAAAACAGTATAAAAAATTTCAAGTAGTCAAAAAGAAGACTAGTGAATTTTCTTGTTTCTATTTAGCCAATGGATCAACAATCTCTGGAAAAAAAATCTCAATTAAAACCCCAAGTGACAAATGTCTAGCTTTCTTGAAAAATCTTCCTATTTTAGGAAGTACTGTTATGCATTTATGCTGTATTGTTTGTTGACAGGCAATTAATAAACCCCCAAATATTATATAATGACAAATATTCCCAGAACAACAGCATACAGGTTCATTTGTGACATTTGAAGTAACTGCATTTTGTACTACACATTAGACAGGGGAAAAGTGGGCTTCACAGAATAGCTACCAATAATCTTGCACAACAACACAACAACATATATCACTAAACCTCAAATATCAACATGGATTATGACACAGGGCTTAAAAACCCAAGCAGCTTCTGCAGAAGTAATACAATATTATCTCTCTACAGACCTCAAGAGACCCTCCAAAATCAAAGGACTGCTACACTGCCAGTCCCATGTGTAATGATATTATCAAGTCTCCCCAGCCCCTAAAATATAGGCCTAAAAATCATGAGATTTAAAGATAAGAATCAACACTATCCCTTATCTTCCCAGGAAAGAGCTTACAATTCTTCATTTTCCACAATAGCAAAGGTTATTTATTTTCCAGAGAAGCTTGGCTTCTCAGAATATAATCTGATTTCATAGCCAGAGCTCTAGGAGGAACACTGAATGTTGCTATTTGATATTGTGAAAGCATGTAACACAAAATGTGGTACGCAGCTGATTTTTTGCCCATTGCCCACCCACCACAAATCCTCGGAGATGTAAGCAGATGGGCCCTTCCAAGGCAAAAACACTGCATCTTCCCATGAACAAACACCACCCCTGCATAATTCCATCATGATCTATGACTCTGTTATACACACCTCCACTGGAAGGACTCCTGTGGCAGCATGGCTATTAGGAAATGCTCTTGCATGCAGCTGGCATGCAGCAGGAGCAGGTGGAGCAGATATTGCTTTAGAGTGGTCTGTCCCCTACAGGGCAGGAAGGTCAATGCCCCATCTGCAGGGCTAGCCCCTTCCCTCATGGAATTAGTGCTGCAAGCTCCAGGTGGACATTACTTGGAGGGAAAGACAGAGAGCAAAAGCAGTATTGTTCTGCCTTTTCCAGGATCTGTGCATTTCCACACTTCATGGCCAGGAGAAATAGAGCGCAGAGTTTTCCATCTGGGATGCTGTGGGTGGAGGAATGGGCATCAGGAAGGAGAAAGATAGGACAGAGGGTAGGAAAGGGAGGAGAATGGAGGAAGAGAGTTCTGTTAGGGAAAGAAATCTCAGAAAAATGCACCCAGTCATTACTCCTCTTAGACTGCCTCAAACTGGGGGCGGAGTAGAAATTCTAACACAGATCTGCTGCCTGCTGTTCTGTCCACCTTGGTATTGCAAAGTGTATTTGCAATATAGAAATTGCAAATATGGTATTTACATGTAGAAGACAAGGCTTTTACATAAATTATTTTAGACACAAATACTCTAAGATAGTGAACCAAATTTGTAGCAATTACTACTTAAAGTACAGATTATTTTCAAATTACATATTTGACCAGTCTTTAAATAAAAGATTCGAAATAAATGTTAGTGTTTAAATTTTGTCACTAACTTCCAACCAACCATATTTAGAAAATCAGGATTAATTTCCCCTACCT
The DNA here is from genome assembly GCF_963513975.1 of Fringilla coelebs. NCBI lineage: Eukaryota > Metazoa > Chordata > Aves > Passeriformes > Fringillidae > Fringilla > Fringilla coelebs. The sequence goes on from NC_140028.1 coordinate 131,369,672, forward strand.
ATATTGATCAAGCATGTGCTTTCCACAAGCTAACTCATCCAGATATATTTTTTTAACCACTAAACCAAGGGGATCTGTACAATTCCTAGTCCAAGGAATAACACAGGCAGTTTAGCAAGTGATCAGCTCAGCTAGCACCATGCAACAGGGCTCAGTTAGATAAATTAGATGCCATTTAGCCAGTGACCTTATTTATTTTTTTACACGGCTTGTTAATAATTAATCAAGTGTGCATCTTCTAGCTAAACTGATAAGAATGCATATGCATTTCCATTACATTCTCTCATTTCAGCATATTACAACTCCACCATAAAATCTGGCCTTTGGCAGAAATCTGGTGTTCAAGGACTCAAAAGATGTATATAATACAGTTTTTAAATGGGGAAACTAACAACCTTAAAAAAAAAAATTAAAAGCATATTTAACCAATTTTACACATTTGTGTGTGCAGATCCCAAAACATAAGCATACCAAAATGACAACACTAAAGGCTTTCTCTAAAATTGCAACACAATAAATGAAAATCTTCTGCTTACCCAAATTTAGTACAGAAAATGATTAGGATATCTATAATGTTAATATGCAACCACAGCTGCAAACAATTGTCTATGTTTTAATATGAACCTCAGCAGTGAAGCATAAAACACAGGAAAAAAACCACTAAGTTATTGATATCGTCCTTACTCACAGCACTGGAAACAGTCCCCACAGAAGTCTTAATTTAATTTACTAGATTTTTTTACATATATATATATATATATATATATATATATATACACACACACATAATATTTTTATTTATTTATTTATTTATTTATTTATTTATTTATTTATTCATTCATTCATTCATTCATTCATTTATTTATTTATTTACTTATTTTTAATCCCATTTGATTTTACTGGTACTCAGAGAAGAAGAATAAGGAACAGATATCTGTTTCATTTTCATATGACTTTTAAAATTCTCTCTGAAACAGCCTCTCTGCTTCCTGTCATTTGTCAACTGCAGACCAAATCACAAGTCACAGAAAAGGTGCTTGGCTGTTTATTCACCTGTGCATGGCACCTCTGCTTTAAATCTCTGAATTTATCCTTTACTTCTCATAGGTGCTGATGCTGACCTGATGCTTTGTGGGAAAGGCCTGGGATAAGTCACACAGATCTTAAACAGGTCTGTGTCAGTATGCGTCACCTACTTTGATTGATCTCTGCTGGTAATCAACACAGATTGATTCAAACATAAATATGAGAAAACAGCAACCTGGGAAAACATGAAGGGATTGCTGGGTAACTGCTAATGAGAAGCTGGAAAGTAGCACTATGGAAAAGCAGCTGGATCCTTGTCAATGGCAAGTTGGACAGGAGTCAGCCCTGGCAGCCAGGAGGGAGGGACATCACGCACAGCATCACCAACCAGGCAAGGGGGGATTGTTCCACCCTGCTCTGCACTGGGGCAGCCTCACCTGGAATACTGGGCACTAAGCTATTAGAGAGCACCCAGAGGAAGGCCAAAAATGCAGTGAAGGGCCTTGTGGGGAAGCTGAGGAGTGGCTGAGGTCACTTGGGCTGCTCAGCCTGGACAAGACCGAGAGGAGACCCCACGACAGTCCTCAACACACAAGGGAAAGTGGAGGGGCAGGTCCTGATCTCATCACTCTCATGACCAGTGACAAGACTCGAGGCAACACCCTGAACTTGTGTCAGGGGAGGTTTAGGATGGATTTCAGAAAAAGAGTTTTCACCTGGAGGGTGGTTGGGCACTGGAACAGGCAACCCTGGGAAATGGTCATAGCACCAAGCCTGGCAGAGTTCCAGAAGTTTGGACAAGAACTCTCAGGTGTGACTCTTGATGGGTCCTGTGCAGGGAGAGGAGTTGGATTCAAAGATCCTGATGCTGTATTCCAAATCAGCATATTCTTTGATTCTATTCTATGATTTTACAGCACTACTTATCAGACATTCATATCCAACTAGCATTATTTTTCTAATGCCTAGTTTCTTCTGATCCCTCATTTCCCTAGTTAGAGGCCAATTAAGCTAAATATCTGCCATCAAGGGCAGATCTCATCTTGTTGCTCTGTCTGATTATATGGAAGAAACAATTCCTGCATGCTGGACACTCCCCACAGGCAACAATGAGACTGCCAACCATACCCTGAGGGCTAGGTTGATTACATATGCCCTTTACTCACTTTTTATAAGCACAGAGATTCAGGTAATACACTGGGGTTTTTTCCCCAGGCTAATATTCCATGTATAAAGCTTCTGACATAGCTTATTTATTGTTCCATTATGCTCAGGCCCATTTACAGACTGCACTCAAGAGAGCTCCTTCCTTCTCTGCCTCACTAGCAGAGCCTAACCATAGGCAAGGAAACTCCAGCATCCTCCTTCCAGTGCTGCCAGCAAGAGTCTGCTCCCTGCAGAGGGAGCTTCCTGGACTCCAAACGCAATGCTCAGGTTGCCACTGACCTGTCTTTGCTCCAAAGCCAGCCCTAAGGTTAATGCTTTCAGCCTGCCACTCACCTTCATACACTTGAAATGTTCTGGCTCCTTTTGTTTTCCTCTCCTGGCTTGTCAGGCAGACAGCAGCTCTGTGCCAGCCAGGAGACCCCAGCATCTGCTGGACCACCTGCATCAGCCCAGAACAGGCTCCCTTGTACAGCTCCAGGATGGGGCAGGGGACCAGGCTCCCTTGTACAGCTCCAGGATGGGGCAGGGGACCCAGCTGTGCTTCCTCAGCAGCTCCTAGACCATCTCCTCCTGCTTCTCAGAGAGTCATACAGAGACCCCAACACAAGGTTCCACGGCACTTTTCTGGCCACTTCAATTCATTAGCAACTAGCAACATATTTCCACACACCTATGTGTAAATGCAGCTGGCAACCTGAAATGAGCTCTTTTGAAATAAGCTCCTGAAAGACATCATCAAATGTTCTATTAAAATGTAAATATATTGTCTCCATTATACACCTTTCCTCCATTAATTTTGTAATTTGATCATGGCTTGGTTTTTGGTTTCTTTCTTAAAAAAACTATGCCAGTACTGGCTTAGCTATCCTCTAATTATCTATATAAATGACAGTGCCCTTAAAGATATTAGTACCTGCTTTGATAGTGTATTAGCAACTGAATTAACCATCCACTGAAAACAGCACAGAAAGTTGTATGTAGTAATAATGTACCTTACACTTAAAAAGCTGACAGTGAATTAGCCTGAGTTGATACAAATTATTTTTCACACCTCTGAAAGCCTTAGTAAATGTAATAAACATTTTTTCTTGCACAACAGTCCCCAAAACTCTTAAAATCAATAAGCCTCTCCAATCCTCACAATGTTGTGAAAAGTTTTACAACCAGTATTAGTGATGCCTAGTTACAGGGGTGATATACTAAAACTGCTTTTTATAAAAACAACAACCCAAGAGAAAAAAATTCTTCAGCAACAACACAAAAATCTGTTCATGATTAAATTTAGATAGGTCTAAACTTCATAAGAAGATATAAAACAATGAAGTGAAATATTACAAGCGTACTAGCAGTTTTATTTTTTAAAATATTTTGCATTCAATTATTGAAAAATAAAAAAAAATACATAGTCTGAATTACATTCAACAGTTCTCACCATGAAGCTGCAAAGGTTTTTCTATGTAAAGGTGAGGAAAAATACAGGGTTTATGCAGAATTTTCACTTCTCATCCTCTGCTGTCCCTTGAAAGAATCACAAAAACAGAAAAGCAGAAAAATGTTTGGCTGTACTTTCCATGTCACACTTCCTTTTTGAGGTGTAATACAAAAGCTGTCTACTGGAGATCATATTTGGAATAACTGATTAGAGCTTTGTTCATTGCTAGTTATCAGTACCTCCTTCCACAAGACTTTGCCTTATAACACACCAGATTTCACAGTCAGAAGAGAACAACAGAAGGTTTTCTCCATGGTTTAGTAAATCCCTGGTTTTTAATCTAATATAAACTTGTGAGCTAACAGGGTTCTTCTTGGCTCTTATAAAAGCTTATGAAGCAAATATGCAAACCCAATGCCTGACTTGCATTATCATGAGTTAGAAATGTCTTCATTTCTAAGTATAATATCAATATTTTCAGACCTGCAATTAAGAGTAATAAAGTTTCAACTCCTTTCTTCAGTTTGTGCTTTTAATTAGATTGAGAATTTATTATCAGCTGAAAACTAAACACAAGTTACTAATAGTATCTAAACAACATTCTGCCTTTATACTGCCAAATTTAAACAAGAGGACAATTAGGAAATCCCGATTTGCTCTTAATATCCTATTCTAGGACAGAACTGACTCTAGACCAGGGAGGCCAGATTAACAATTTTGAAGAAAATATCTACAGCAGACTTCATTAGCATCAAAATAAAGAAAAAAAAAACTGTATGACTGAAACAGAAACACATTCAGACCTAAAGCAAGCCGCAAGGCACCCACAGCAGAGAGCATAAAGGAGGACAGAACACAAAGCCTAAGCCAAAGAAAAGAAACACAGAAAACAATAGAAAATTATATATCTTAAATCCAGCAAGATACAGACGCATACAGCTAGAAAAAAAACTTTAGGACATTTAGATGAGAAGAAGAAATAAAGGAAAAAGCAAAGGTGAATTGGATTCTACAGGAAGAAGTAGTGAATCAGAAGATATGGTAGTGCTACTGCATAAAGTAATAACATAGTATGTCAAGTACACTCTGTTTCTTTGATTACCTAATCATAGCAAGATTATTACAATGTTTGAAATAATGCTATACAAACCAAGCAGAACAGTATTAGGACTCAAGGTTAAGACTCAGGAATTACAGATAGAGTCTCCTTTTACTCTTGAGAAGTAGTAAACTAGATGAAGTATATGCTATATGAAAAACTACAAAACAAAGAAAAAACAACAATCAGAAAAAAAACCCAACTCAAAAAAAAGAAAAAAAAAACCTAAGCAGAAAGCAGAAAAATCCAGATGTTTCAACAAAGACAGGAAGTAAAATGCATAAATTTAATTTTTTTAACCTGTATTTTCTAAAGTACGTGTTTTACAATCAGTACATGAACTAGTGAGCTCACTCCATCTTTTCTTCAGAGCTTTAATAAAAGTTACCAAACTATATCTAATCTTCTTAAGAATATTTGAAAATGTTTATATATATATAAATATATATGTACATACACATACTTTTTCAAGTATTGATTCAGTATCATAAAAAGAATTCTTGCATTATTCTGATCATCTGGGCAGGATTTAAGAAAAAAGGAGTGACACACCATGTACTTTTGAAGAAGAGAACAAAACTCTGTCACCCATTTCACAAGCTGAAGGAGAGGGACTGAAGAGAAGGAAGAGAGACAAAGGAACAATTTAGTGCAATAACCACTTGGTCTAAGAGCAAGAGTAACTGGAGGAAAAAGTTGCTGAGTACATGAACAACTAGAGAATGGCCATGAGTGTGGTGTGAGAGTGAGCAGATTGCTGGGGTGGGAAACAGAGTGCTGGCAGGGAGGGAGGTGGCCCTCCTGACTGCTGAAGCTTGGAGTGGTGGAGATATCCCTGGGGTAAATGCAGCCTTTATTTTCTAGGCTGGAATGGCCCATCCTCAGCTTAAACCTGGTACTGTGGAACACTAGCATAATACTAACACAGTTTCATTTATATTAAAGGCATCCTGTAATTAAGCAGCTGTTTGGATGGTGTGCAGGTACCATTAATACAAGAAGGAATTTCTCCAGAACATTTGGTATCCCAAGCCCCTCACTTCATGCTGCCATTGCTTTCCCTCTGTGCTTTCAGTCCTCTACATTCAAGTTCTCCCTATGTCTGCTTCTGTTTTTCTTCAGGCTTTCTGGAGATGAAAATTACCAAAATTACCAAAAGCAAGGCAACTTGTCACCACTGCATGAAAACACACAAATACCAGACTCTGGATATAAACTTATTAATTTCCTCAAACCTAGCAGAAATAAGCAGAAATTATCCCTCCTCATACTTCTCCACAGAATCACAGTATCATTTAGGCTGAAAAAAACCCCTTAAAATCATCGAGTCCAACCTTTCATAAACCTAACAGTCATAACTGAATATTTCAGCTCTGCCTACCAAAAAGTAGCTCGTGCTGATATTTACACACTACCGGTTTACATGTACTAGACTCCTGCATATAAAAAGGAAAAAAAGAAAGAAAAAGGAAAAAGAAAAAAGGAAGATGACTGTTTTTACTGCTTTTCACAGTGCTTGAAAGTGCAAAACCGATATGCTTACAAAAACACATCTGGCAAAAAAAAAAATTAAACAACACATTAACTGAAAATTTTATCAAGAAAATATAGTGATAGACAATTATAAAAACATAGTGTTACATTTTCAAAATAGGGTTCATCTAGGATGTATTATCTCAGTGGAGGAAAACCATTATCAGTAGGCTATATCACAGAAGTACTCAGGCCTCTCAAAAGCCTAACCATATCAGAAAAATTATATGAATTACAGACAAAAGTCCCATTAGTCCATCTTGAAGCACACAGGTTTAACAGCAGCAATACTTGTGGGTGCTTTAGAATGAAAGTGGGAGAAAGAGACATTGCCTGTCAAAATAGAGTTTTTCCCTGATGTTTCCCACTATAATTTTAAATGTCTTAAAGGATGGAGCTTTTAATTTTTTTTTTACAAACACTCTTCCACAATTGTACAGATCTCCATGTCAGGTAGTTGTCTTGTTATTGATCTAAACTGTCTCTTCACTAAATTATATCCCATTACAGCAAGTCACACTCCTTTCAGCACATTTTACATGCAGTAAGTACAGAGACAATCTTATCCTAACAAATGCAAATAATTTAACCACATTTTTGCTGCCTCCCAGTACTCACATAATTCCTGTTTCTCTTGGTGCCTTTATTCACTATTCAGACAAACTATACAGCATCATAAAATCACAGAATCATCAACATTGGTAAAGACTTTCAAGTCTTCACCAACCCAGCTGCCAACCCAGCACCACCAAAATGATCCCTAAACCAAATCCCCAAATGTCACTCCTCAGTGCCTCTTGAACACTTCCAGAAATGGTGACTCTACCACCTCTCTGGAGAAGTCCTTGAGATGCCTAACCAGTCTTTCACTGGAATTTTTGTTTTCTAATATCTAATCTGAACTTTTAACAAACTTAAAACAAACTTCCTCTCATGCACTTTGAGACATGGCAGAAGAGACCAAGCCCCACTTCACTACAACCTTTTTGAAGTAGTTGTAAAGCCTGATGAGACCTTCCCTAAGCCTCTTCCAGACTAGACAACCTCAGTTGACTCATCTGTTCCTCACAAGACATATTTCCTAGACCATTCACCAGCTTAGTCTCCCTTCTCTGGACATGCTCCAGCCCCTCAAGGTCCTGTTTAAAGGGAGTGCCCCAAAACTAAACCCAGCACTTGAAACACAGCCTCACCAGCGCCAAGCACAGAAGGACAAAAATTTTCTTAATCCTGCTGGCCACGCTATTCTTGATAGAGGCCAAGATGCCATTGGCCTTGTTGGCCACCTGAGCACCCTGTTGGTTCATGCTCAGCTGCTTCCAACCAGCACTTCCAGTCCTGTTCTGCTGAGCAGCCTCAAGCCTCTCCTCCGCAGCCAGCAGCACTGCAGGGTCGTTCTGATCCAGGGGCAGGACACTTCACCTTACTGAATGAACCTCATGCAGTTGTCTTCAGCATATTCAGGTTTTGCTTTTCTCTTTCAGCTCTGTCTGACCACCCTCTCAATAATACCTGTGGGTGATAAGGAACTGCACATGCATATTCCAGCAGTCTTCTCACCAGCATGATATAGAATATCCCAGCTTTGTGATCTGGTACCTTCTGTAAGTGATGGTACCACTACTTATGGGAGAACTTACTTATGAGAACATCTTTTCAGTCATTCTAGATATTGATTTGCTGAAAATGTGGAGAATGTAAATAAATATAACTAAATGAGAAAGCAATTGAGCCTCTACTGTGTGTTTGCTTGGTGTTCAGGTGAAAAAAAAAACCCTGTATGTATATATAATGACATTCTTTGGCACCTTCTCCTTGCTCTTCTTATATTAAGTTAAATACAGCCTAAACTCGGGATCCTGACACAGGATCCCAAGTTTCTGTTATCTTGACCCCCAAATTAATTCTGAAGCATACAACAGAAAATGCAAGGCTGTCACACCCCAAAGGAGATATGGGTGTCTTAGGGTCAGTCACTAAGTCAGACACCAAATCTGAGAATCGTCACCGCAGTGTGTGACTGCTCAGAGGTGGAAGCATCATTGAAAGGAGACCCAGCCTCACTGACAGAGGCAGCCATTCCCTCCATCCCAAATGACAAACCTCTCCATGGATTACCAGTAGAGCTTGAATAGGAAGAGGACCCCAGCCAAGGATTAGAAACACCCTCTATGTGACTGTCTCTCCCCAAGGATACAAATAAAAATACATAGTCCTCACTCCTCCAATGAAGCAGGTATAACTCCCCACTTGCACAGAATTACTTTCATCCATTGAAAATTGGATTTTTGCGCTGCCTAGTCAACCAGATAAAAATGAAAAAAAAAAAAAAAAAGATTACACTTCAGAAGAACAAGCCCAAAGCAATATTCCAAGCATGAAATGGCAGAAATTCTCTGTACCTTAGAGGAATAAACTTTTCCTGACAACTGGGAATAAGGGGACCCTACTCCTGCAGTTTGTTTCTCTGAACTTGGCCAGTCGCTTTGAAATCTTCCTCTACAATCTCTTCATCACACTCATACTATATTAGCTGTCGTTCCTCCTCTAAATCAGCCCCTCAAAAGGGTCATCAATTGCTAGATTTTTCTCTAGATATGAAGCTTGAAAACTCTTCAGCCACCAATACAGTGAATAACGGCATATACTGCACAAACTATGTGGCACCTTCTGGGTCTTGAAATTGTTAGGTGCTGTAGCTACAAGTTCTATGCAAATACATGTAACGAGTTAAAAGAAAAGTTATGGCTCCTTTTATATCAAAACTGAAAAAAAACCACCAGCAACTGAACAATTTTTATGCAATTATACACTTAAACATCATCTGTAACAAAAAGCATCGGAGAGGGAATTTCACCGATGCCAATGATGGAGTATAAATACAAACCTCTCTGCATTGTTGCACTATCTGCCTCACCACAAAATAATATTGTTTTAGTTTTTTTATTTTTTGGATGATAAAGGAAACAACTTTGGGTTTGTGTTGGGTTTAAAAATATTTCATACAACAACCCCAGTTTTCCTATGAGTGAGTTTTTACTAAGATTCTTACATATAAATCAGTCTGCCACTAAACCTAGTATGATTTGTACATTTGTTAAATGCCAAAGAAAAAGTCTTGGCTCACTGCAATTTATCATACTGGATTATTAGGTACAAAAGCCATTGTTTACTGTTTTTTCAGTTATTGAATATGCAAGAAATAAAAATAGCAATAAATAAAACAATTATCTAATCAAAATAAAAAATTTAAAGGTATATAAAATAGAAAAATATTTATTTAACCTCAAATATCTTAATCAACCAGCTGCTATTGCAGTTGTAGTGGCACATGAAGCTTTTCATAAAGCTGATCAAGATGAGGATTTTACATCTCTTTTAACCCTTCAGTTTTTTCTTTGGAAAACAACCCATTCCCTACAAAGGGTTCTGAGGCTCCTAGTAAAGACCATGACACAAATGTAGCACGGGGTTTCAGGAGCATATTGGGTTTGCAGAATGAACTAACTTCACAAAAATGCCTTCCTTTTCCTTTCCTTTCACAACTAAAAACATTAACTTCTAAGTTTTACCCAACAGACATTATTACACAGTCCTGCACAAATCCCTGCCTTGGAAATAGGACTGGAAAGGTCAAGGTGTGTGTGTGGGAACAAGAATGAGCCCCTGAGCTCCAGGAAGTTAGGAATGGTATTATGAAAACATGAGGAGGTTGAGTAAAAAATATAGTAAAAGAACTAGTTTTCTGGCTGCCTAATTTGGTTAGTGTTGCTCTTATGAGGAGGAAGAAGTGGTTTTGTCATTATAACACACATGGAAGAAAGGATATGCTGTCTACATAAACAAGGCCATGAGAGGAGGATGGAATCTGAAAAACATTCTCATGAGAGTTGGAAAAACACACTGACTATCCACCATATCAGCAAAGCTGACAAAACTCATGTTAAAGGGGCTACAGTTGATGCCTCTCCTTGGGAATCCTGGGCAATTTTAATTTAAATTCTTGGGATTTTTCTCAAATGAAGGAAAAAGCACAGAAAAATAATGTAGATCAAGATTTAGTGGTGTAGAAAAATGATAGTAATAGATCAGAAAACATTAGAATGAATACTGATTGAATGGGTATCTGCTCCATGGATGTGAATCCACAGAAAAGGTTGAATCAAGATGAAATGCATGATAGTGGGGTTAATGAGATGAGTTTTAAATTAAGGAGTACAGGGGAAAATTAGAAAGAGATCTGCCTTATTTGCATTAGCTTGGTTTTTCAGTGTGGAGGGAAAAAGGAAAACATGTGAAGCTCTAAAAGCAGATGAAGGTCTGTGTATGGCTGTAGTTTACAGAAAGAGGAAAATGAGTAAGAATATGGCAGTAGAAGAATGATTACCAGGGAAAATTTGAAAGTGCAATAAGGAGAAGGAAACTATTAATGTGCATGAGAACAGTAAATATGCAATCAACACAGATAATGAAAGGAATGAGCTGGCCTAGCCTGCACAGTTGAAAAGAAGGTAGATTTGCTAGTTCCTAAGGGAAGTAAGTGAACAGCTGAAAGAGAAAAGCAACAAAATGGAGGTGTTCAAATTACTGACACAGACCTCAAGGCAGCTAGTGCCAGCATAATGAAAATATTAGGGAAATCCTGTCAGGGATAAAAAGCATTGTGTAAAGGTGCCATTGATGAAAGACATTTTTCCTATGAAAGAGAGAAATACTACACTGTAAGATAACGTTGCAGTTTATTGACATGACAGCACATTAGAAGGCACAACGTCCAGTTGGCAGCCAGTCACCAGCGATGTCCCCCCGGGATCAGCGCTGGGCTCAGCCCTGTTTAATGTCTCTGCTGATGATCTGGATGGGGGCATGGAGCCTGCCATTAGCAAATGTGCAGGTGACACCAAGTGGGATGGGAGTGTCGATCTGCAGGGGAAGGAGGGCTCTGCAGAAGGACCTGGACAGGCTGGAAGGATGGGCTGAATCCAACCGGACAGGCTGGAAAGATGGGCTGAATCCAACAATATGAGACTCAACCAGACCCAGTGCCAGGTCCTGCCCTTGGCCACAACAATCCCCTGCAGCACCACAGTCTGGGGACAGAGGCAGAAGGGGACCTGGGGGTGCTGACTGGCAGATGGCTGAACCTGAGCCACCGTGTGCCCACATGGCCAAGAAGGGCAATGGCATCCTGGCCTGTATCAGCAACAGCGTGGCCAGCAGGAGCAGGGAGGTCATTCTTCTCCAGCACTGGACACTGGTGAGGCCACCCCTTGAATGCTGTGCCCAGTTCTGGCCATCTCAACTTCGGAAGGATGTTGAGCTGCACGTCCAGAGAAAGGCAACAAGGGAAGGGACTGGAACACAAATCCTACGGGGGGCGGCTGAGGGAGATGGGGATGTTTAGCCTGGAGAAGAGAAGGCTCCTGGGAGAACTTACCACAGGCTACAATGACCTTCAAGAAGGTGGAAGCCCAGTGAGGGTAGGTCTCTTCTCTCAGGCAAATTGCAATAGGACAAGGGGACACAGCCTTAAACTGTGCCGGGGAGGTTCAGGTTGGACAATAGGAGGAATTTCTTAACAGAAAGGGCTACAGGAATGGGCTGCTCAGGGAGGTGGTGGAGACATCATCCCTGGAAGAGTTTAGGAAGAGACTGGATGTGGCACTGAGTACTATGGTCTAGCTGACAAGGTCATAGGCTGATTAATGATTTCAAAGGTCTTTTCCAACCTAGTTGATTCTGTGATTCTATGAAGAAAGAATCATTCCAGATCTAGATTAATACAACAATTACATTTCAGTATCAGCAATGTTAATGAGCACAGTACCCAAGGATGAGGCTAATAGCGCAGAAGGTACAGAAAGGTTTTCTCCTAAACTTTCTGAAAACAAATCTAAAGGAGTTTAATGCTTGCATATACTTCAATTATTGTCAGCCTTGCTTACCATGTCACTGTGAACTTCAGAATGCAATGGAACAAAGTCAGAAAGAACATCTAAGAAACAGGGAGGAAGGAATAACAAAAGCATCATCCAGAACTTAACAATTTTCAATTTTTTGAATATGGAGAAGAGGTAGAAACAATTTAAAATCTAAGAAGGTGCTATTTCAGCAGCTTTGAAGAGAAAACTACTTTTATGTCTGTGCTAAAATTTGAACTGAGGCACAAATGGCCTTGGTGGCTTAATTAATAAGCTATAAGAGGAAAATCCTTTATATTATGCTCTCACTGTATTTCTAAAACCTTGCTTTTACTCAAGTTTTGAGTGCATGATACAGCGCTATCAGCAAGGTAATAAACTACACATGATGACACCCTGCTACCTGCTTCTGAGGAATAACAAACATAAGACTATTGCAGTTCTGCTGACTCAAGTCAGCAAGAGATCTGATTTTAGGCTGGTACTTCTAAAAAAGAATACTCTGCATATCATGAGTTTAGTGGCTCAGAGCTGATATGAAAAAAAAAAAAAATCAAAGAAATAAAACCGAGACATATTACTATCTAATTATTTGAAGGAAAATATTCTGGCAGAGACTTCTTTCAGCATAAATAGTTATAGACAACTGGGGTCAGTATCCCAATATAAAACTACCTTACCATTTCATTATATGAAAAATTCAGCTTCCCTAGTTTGGCAAAATCTGTAGCACAATTGGTATAATACATACAGTATGAGCATGTTTCTTGATGCAAGAAGCTGAAAATGCACCCAGCTAATAAACAGCATTAGATGTAAAGCCTGAGCGTGTAACAAAATTATAAAGTAGTCACACATATCTGAAATATTTATAGGTTTGGGAGGCATTTTTGTCATTATTTAGTACTAGCTTCCAAACCTGCAAAAGATGCCTTTCTCTCTGTATGTTTAAAAATTATCCAAAAAATGTACTGACAGAAAGTGCTGAGCAAGTTAAAGAAATAAATTTAAATAAATATTTTATAATATAAAAATACAAAAAAATCATGCAAAAATGTTAAACATAATTCAACATAGGTATGAGTAACAAGATATGCCACATTCATTGTTTCTTTGTTTACTTCACAGTAAACAAAACATACTGGATATATCAAATACCATCCTAAAGTAGCCTGTAACAATAATCATTTGAGATTCCACTGAAAACACTTAATTTTGATACATGTCACAGTTTATTTAGAATCGACTTCAGTATTTGAAGATGCTTTTGCCAGTTTCTAATGTACCTTGAACTCACAGGTTTTTTGTTTTACATTAAAGATTTTGGCTAATAGGATGAGCCACTAAGGACGTAAGATTTTGCATATTTTGGCAACACCAAAAATTAGAGCCCTTGTTATTCAACAAAATACACTAAATAATTCCACATTACCAGAAGCTTGTGTTTAGCTCATTCATTCCAGCCCTTAATATTTGGCCTCTTATATCAATTCTTCCCTTTGTGCTTCTGTAAAAATATGACATAAGCTCATCTTATTAAATGAGAAAATTCACTTAGTGAATGGTGTTGAATTTACATAATAGCATGGACAACCTTGCTGACAGAGCTAAGGCAAAAAGGTAAGTTTCTATTTACTCCTTTAAATTACTAGAAAAACCTCTAATTGAAGTACATTTGTACAACTGGCACAAAAAGGACAAAGCACATGCATTTTTACTCTCGCCTCTTAAAGGACAAAAAATAAAGGATGTACCTAAAAATCCATTCATCTATAATTTCCTGAAACTGCAAAGGAATGTATGTTATTCTTATCTTTCATCCAATTCCTACTTTCTATGGATACTCTTCCATGAGCACTAGCACAGAATCAAACTAGTGGCTACATCAGGGAAGTGCCTGTATAATACCCAGTAGACAGAACCCAAAATAAGGTCATACTGATACTGCCTCAACAAGCCATGCTACTTACAGAATTGATAACAGGATCACCATGCATGCTGCCACCCACATGGATGGGCTTTGGGAGAGCAGTTTAGAAGGTACAAATGGAATGAACATGCTCCCAGAGATGTGTCCCAGGGTGATGTTATGATGTTTGTATCCCCATTCCTGTGTTCTGTTTATACTGGATATTGTGTTCTGTGCCTTCAAGACTGGCTCTGAAGAGGAAAAGTTTTGTTTTAGTTTTGCTATCAGCCACTCCCCCATGGCTGGCAGGACACACAGACAGGACAGTACATAGTGCTGCTTCTGCTTTTTGCCTGGCTTTTGGCTTGGCTCTTGCTTTGCTTCTGCTCGCTCTTGCTTTTTTGCTTCTGCTCATTAGTTAGTTTAGCTAAGCATTCCAAATTTTTTCCTGGACTGTTTCTCCTTTTCCTTTTTTTGGACCTACTCGAACCTGCTCCAGACTGGGACCTGGGAACACCCAGAGTTTGCACCCTGTGGCTGCAGCAGCTGCCCCAGCGCTGGAGGGACTGATACCAGAGCGACCACCCCCAGAGAGACTTTCTGAGTTTGTCATCTTTTTCAGAGCAGTGCAACAGTGGTGTCATCTGGTATTGTTCATTTTGTGTGCTGGGGGGTGCTGTTCCTGTTAAATAAACAGGTTCTTCCCACTTCTCTCCGAAGAATTCTTCCCAAACTGGTTGGGGGGAGGGGCCATGTGGGTTTGCTTTCTGGAGGGACCCCCTTTTGGAGGTTTTCTCCCAAATTTGCCCTAAACCAGGACAGATGTCATGTTCAAAGGTGCACAAAAGAGAGTTGAAATGTAAAGGTGGATGTGCCTTGAAGTGTTCTTCAACACAACATATGGAACAACACTGACCTGGGGGGCACATTCATTTTTGTGCTTATTTTGTCACTAAAAGCCACATTGAGAACTAGAGAGACAGGGCAGGTATTCCTGCAGGCAGAAAACGTAAAAGCAGTAAATCAAGTCACACTAGTTCCTCTATCACACTACCAGAATTGTCAGACTTCTTGAAATTAATCCAATTTATAAACCCAACTTATAAAAGGGCCTATTTATAAACATAGGCCCTTTTATAGAAACAAATTCTTACTGAAAATTTTTGTTTCACCACTGAACTTTCCTCTAATAATTTCATTACATTATGGTGGCATCAAACAATTAAAATCATAAACATGACATTTTTCACAGATTGAATGCTTTGACAAATTGGTTTTATGTACGCAGCAGACTTCAAGTACTTTTTACATGAACTATAGCTTCCACTGTATTTACATTTATTTATCGTTGTCATCTCATTGCAAAGCTCCCATTCCTTCATGGTGATTTCTCATGGGCAGCTCCTCACAGCACTGACTCCTTCTTCTTCACAGCACAGCCAACAAACCCCATCTCTCTTCTCAGCACAGCCAACAAACCCCATCCCTCTCCTCACCCAGCTAATCTACTCTTTTGTAGCACTCTTCTTATTTGACACAGCTATGGCTATTAAGGGCCGGCCTGTTCCTAGTCTTTGGTGATCAGTACAGCTGCAACTCCTCAGGTGTGAGACCACCTTCTGCACTATTCTCTTACATTCTATCCCTCCACAATTCATAATTTTTAAAATTAAGTTTATTCCAACTAATTCAGGTTCCTGTTTAAGCTTTATATTCTTAAAGTTTAAACAGGTCTTCTATTTCTTCTTCCCTCATGCTAAGAAAAAACCACAACTCTCAGACAAAATACTTAATTCTGAACACTTGAGTTCATTTCCTATTCAGCCTTAGTATTCCCTCTAGAAAGGGGGTTTCATTACTTTCTATATTAAAGATCCCTATCTGAAGTACCTAAGTAATATTTAGAGATCTGTCTGAGAAGTGATGGAGAGCACTGAAGAGCAAGCCATCCTCCCTTGCTCTCTAAGCCGTGGTCCTGCCAAGCAGGAAGGCAGCAGAGCTGGTGATGATGTGGTTTCCAGCCCACGGCGAGCCCAGCAGGGATGAAGCCCAGCTGGGAACAGAAGGACTAAAGCACCAACTTTGCTAGCAATTTAGAAGTGTTTCTGAGGCTGGACTTCTGATTTCCTTCTCCCTCTTCTAGAGGGAGGACCATGGAGAAAGTTACAATTTTGAGATTTCACTGTTCCCAAGCTGATCTGATCAAAAACTCCCTCTGGTTCAAAGACCATTCTGATTCCTTTGGTCAGTGGCTCGTTTTTGCAGGGAACTAATGCAGGCCATTTATCAGAACTCTCCCTGGCTATTGAAAAAACCTTGACCACAGCTTTTTCCTCACACATTTTCAGATCTCAGCAGGACACAGAGGGTAGTACCATTGTACCATTTTAGTAGCTTTATCCCTGATGAAGTCGAGATAGTAGTTGAGCTGGCTTAACACAATTAGTCCCACAGGCTGCTCTTCTGGTCTGACTCACGGGAGAACCTTCCCAAGGGACAGTAAGGCAAGCACAGCTGTGCTGTCCTCAGCTGGGAAATCTCTCTGACTCTGTCACCACCCAATATGTGGGGAACTTGACACAAAAAGTACAAGACCTGGTTACAAAGGCTGGTCACAAAGGCTAGTTACAAAGGCTTGGTTACAAAGACTAGTCAACAGACTAAAGAAAGGATATAAGTCATACACTATGTTTAAATTAAAGGATTTTATGTGTTCTCTATAAAATTCAGAATATTTTATCAAAAGAAAGGGGAAAAAAAATTTAAAATCAACATAGAAACTTCCACATCAGCTTGGTCTTGAATATATAATCTACCATTTATAACATTAAATGGACTATTTTACTTCTGACTATTACACATGGTTGTAACATTTCATCCAGTTAGCAAAAACTCAGAATGGAAGGGGGTCCCCTAAAATAAAAAAACAAAAGTGATCTCCCTTTCCTAAGAAGAACACGGTGAGGATCAACAATACAAAGAAACTTTTGAGCATTGCTTTTCAACACTTTCTCAACCCAAACTAAATTCAGTCTGCCATTCAGCACTTAATTTTTGAGATTACTGCAGTATTTTATTTATAGGCTCTTATGAACCAAACTGCCTGAACACATTGTATGATGCTATTCAACAGAGCACTACAAAAGCTCAACACTCATTTTAAGCCCATTCAACATCACAGACTTGGAAATCGATACACAAGTAAGTAAAATTGTGTCACACAGAGTAATTTGCTAAGCAAGACTTACAGACAGTCAGTGCAAAGTTCATTAAGTCCCTTTTTACTAATCCCTTTTTAAGGTTTTGACAAAACAGTTAATACAGGAAAAAATTATTTCTGAAAAACTAATATTTGTCATAATCTTACTTTTAAATTCTAATACTAATTGCATCATGGGAAAACCTATGAACTAGAAAGTAACTTTAAAAAACATAAAAAGTGAAATCAAATGACAAAAACTTTGTTACTAGAAAAAAACATTTCTTTAATATACTGGGAGAACAATAAAAAGGTTTTCTGGAGACCTTTGTAAATCATATCAAAGAAAGGAGAAAGGATATCCTTGTTTATTTCTTAAGGTATTTCTTATTCATGGTCAATAGGTTTTTAAATGACCCTGTGCTTGCCCTTTCTGAGATATTTTAGCTTTATAGCCTCAAATTCTAAATTTAATGCTTTCTTGACCAGCAATATAAAGACAAAGTCAAAATTAATGTCAAGGAAAATTATTTTGAAACAAAAAACAAGGCTTCAGACTTTTCAAGGCCTGAACAACTGCAAAGTGCCATCATTCAATTCTTTGCCAGAGAAAAAAAGGAATAGCACAAATTATTTTATTGGTGCTGATAGCGTTGTATTTTTACCATTTCATCTTTTGGAATAGTTTAGATCAACCCAAAAGACATGATGGATTCAGAATAATGTTCAGATCTTGGAACTTCTGCTGCTAAATAGTACCATGAGAAAGAATGAGACATAATCTTAAAAAGATATTTGGTTTAAATACTTTATGGAAGGGGGAAAAAAAATCCATTTTCTTCTTTTTTGTAGGTGTTAAAAAGCACTCTAAAAGCAGAAAAAGAACAAGCAAGACTAGAATTTTCATGAAAAAAGCCTTCCTTACAAAATACATGTGGCAATGGCCAAGTAGTCAGTTTAAATTTCCTGAAAAATTAATGGTTTCAACTTCAGTCTGTACTTCCAGGGACTGAAAAGCCTTTGTGTGCAAGTAATTTTTCATAGTTACAGCTGAATAGGTGTCAGACAAAGAAGCTAGGCTGGAAGGTGCATAAGTTATTAATGACTCTTATGCAAACTACAAAACTATCACAAGAGTAGGCGCCCTTTAATTTTTTTTGAAAACAAAATACATTGGATATTTTTAAGCTTACTACAGAAACAAAAAGAAAAAAAAGGAAAGATTCTGTATTTTTTTCCTGTGTTTTGCCAGGTTTGTTTGGGTCTTACAGCAGATTTTAGGATTTCAAGTTCTAAACCAGATTTTGACCCACATCTTGTAAAAGATTTGCATTCACCTTTCAGAGGACTTTTTGAGCTATTGATCCTCAAAGCCTTATCCATATGAACAGATTAAACTTTCCTTTGCTGATGTTATTACTTTTAACACCAAGCTCACCAAGCTATTCAGATGAGAAAAAGGCATGCACATGCATATGAGGTGAATGTCTTTACTTCCTACAGCAGCCCTGCACCTTCCAAAATCTTTTTTCTTTTATGTTCTTTTTTCTACATTCCCACATATTCTTAACATTTTTTAATTGTTTCTTCTTTATGCTTTGACTTTGATGACCATTTTCCAGTATTTTGCTTATACTTGAAAACCCTTTTCTTTCCTCCTGTAAATGATCTCTTCTTAACCCAACATTTTCTGAGAGCACACTACTTGCATGAAGTAGATTTTAGCCCTCTATATATATGCCATATTTGCTGAAGCTGATTAATTTGTATTTGATTCCCCCAGGTTCCACAGATCTATTCTGCTGTGTATTTGCAAAGGCAGTAACTGTGATTGGAAAACTTGGGGATAAATCAGCCACCCTCAACAAAGAAAGAGATTAACAAGTCTCTGAACTGAGTTAGCTCCACAGCTATTCCTGTGACAAATCCACACTCTTGGTCCTTAGGCTAGATTCAGTTAGGCATCTGGAAGACACTCCACATGGCATGGCTGAAGTGAAGAAGTAGTTCTTCAACTGAAACATCAACTGGATGGCTTAACATGCTACATAAAGAGTTACAGAAATAGGTGTCTACTGCACACATGTATGACTAGAGGGCAGGGCACCAGGCTGAGCAAGAAGGAGAATAGTGTTAACTGGAAAAAAGGTAAAGTTATCAGAAAGAAGTGTATTTTGCAGGCTGATTGGACACACACAGCACAGCAGGGAGTTAACTCCCAGCTGTCTCTGTTGCTGTGACCCTTTCATTGTGTCAGCATTAGAATAAGTATTCAAATTAAATGTATTTTGTATGTTTAATACTCTGTTTAATGCATCACAGTATATTTCAACAATCAAAGCTGTTTTCTTCAAGTACTTCCTTGACAGCTGCACCAGCTCTGAAGCAGTAAGATATTCCCATGATCTGCCAACATCTTTTTAAAAGAAATCCACCAAAATACCACTATTAAGAGTGCAAGATACCATCTTCTGAAAGCAAGAGCTTCCTCACATTAGAAAACACTCCCACATCAGCTGCATCCAGAACTTTCAGTCATCAAAGCTGGATTAGTTATATTTCACTAGCACCAAGTCAGTGAACACTGAGGCAAAGACAGCAGTGAGCACCTCAGCCGTATCTCTGTCTGCTGCCACTGATTTTCCCACCCTTTTAGCAACAGACCCACACTTTCCTCATTTAGTCCTTATTAGTGTTACTAATCTAGTGGTAGAAGCTCTGCTGGATACCTTGGCAAGCCTCAATCACTGTTGAGTGCTGCTCTAAAATCCTTCTGCATATCCAGAGAATCTTCCTAAATCCTTCTTTGAATGCTGTCCTTTTTTGCATCTTCCCCATTCTGCCATTTTGTAGAATGCTTTTCAAGTCCATTAACAGAACTTAGAGAAGGAAAAAAAAAAATCAGGAAGTGTTTTTGACCATCTGGGCTGAGGAACATCATTGGTGCATCCAGTCATGGGCCCATTTTATGGGACTGAATCTTCCTGTGCAGCCATTGATCCTGAAGGCATCACATTGTGCACCATCAATAACCACTGCAACTCATGAGACTTGAGGTGGGTTCCTCAATTTTATGTCTCTATCCTCTAAGATAATATTTTTGCCTCAAATGGGGCTCCAGTAGTACAAGCAATTATATTTTAAAATCATAGTTTCAAAAGGTAGGATGAATATTCTTTTTTTTTTCTTTATAATTCAGTGTTAGGCAATCTAAACAGAGTCCACAATTCATTATGATAAAAGAATTGCAGTTTGCATCTGGAAAAACAGCTGCATCCACCTTTTTTAACCTGCCATGTCAGACTTCGCATGAACAAATAAATGTTCTAAATAAATCTTGGAGATTCCTAAAGGACCCAGTGCAATACTAATACTCACCTATGTAACCACAGGTCACAAGAAAGGAACACTTACCATTTGCTGGAGAACTAACACAAGAAGTCATTCTCTGGTGAGTTCACTTGATTGGCCAGATAGTGAATATTTTGGTTTTTCTAGTTATCTCATTAGTCTACTTTACGTCTTAGGTTTGTCAGCAGCAGACATTCCAGAGCTCTCTCCAGAAACATGATCTGTTGTTTTCCAACATAATAAACTGATTAATAGTACCTTTACCAATTTTCTTTAATTCACCTAAATTTATGTGATCTTTCATGATATTTTTGACTGAATCTTTGTCCTTTTTGACAAGAGAAATCATAGTCTGGTATTTATCTTGCCACAGAAGCTTACAAAAGGTGTGAGCTTCTCCCCTTTTCCTAACCCTGCTAGTTTTGCCCTGGCACAGGCACTGAAGTACCAGTAAATAATTCTGTATGTTTTATTCAGTTGCAATACAGTGGCTCCTTACTGCTGGACAGGGCCTTTACCATTGTGCTGTTGTACAGTTTTTCCTTTACACAACATTTGCATTATTTTCATTACACATTCTCCACCACAAGCAGAGCATCACAGCCTCATATCTTTGGGTGCATTATGCTCAGTGATATAAAAAAGAGCTGCATATTCATCTCCACTCTATTTCCCTAGAGCTCTGCCCTCTCTACCCTTAGCAAATACATAGTCTAGGTTTATATATACAATACAGGTATCACATACAAAAACACATTATTATATTTCTGGATTCAAGCCTGACAATAAGGATATTATAAACTGGATGTGTAAAACCACAAGAGTTTTGTTATGGGCTCAAGCCCATATCACATAGGGAACGGAGACACTTGGCAGACGGAGGCGACTGTTACCATTGAAATTATTATTTGAACAGCACAAAACTGTCCCTGGTTCCTTGTACACCTTTTAGGTCTAATGCCTTGGATACCCTGAAACTCTGTATAGAAGCTGTATCAGAAGCACTGTCAGTGCCCATACCAGTGCTGGAAATATTCTCAGAAGGGGCTCTGGACCGGAGCATGCGGACGAATAGGGAATTTGGAGAATGAGAAGTGAAAGACTTTCAATGGCAGAAAGCGCTCATTTAAAAGAAAGGGAGAGAATGCAAACAGCCATTACACGGTTCATCTAATGGAGAAAGTTGTTTTCTGGACAACATTCAGCCAACAGCAGCCTGGCTCTACCCTACACGATACAATATTCCTGTGGACCACTCCAGAACAGGGGCATCTTTACATCATGACGTTCAAGTTTCCATACCAAAGGCTTTGACATACTTGGGATGAAAGCCACACTGGAGTAATCACACCAAAGCCATTATTTCACATATTGTTCTGAGTAAATCTGAGCCACCAGACAGGGGAATGTAAATGCTACTCTAGAAAAGGTTTTCTGTGCAGTCACTGACAAAGCGAACATAAGCAAACCCTAATCTATATCAGAAAAATATATATCACACACATCTTGGGACTTCTGCTACTTCTCTCCTAAACAGGAAGCAGAGAGGGCTTATATATGTATCACTGCAGAGATGGCACTGACTTGAGCAGGAGGCAGAAGTCGTAACTTCTCATTCTTCGGGACAGTTGGAGAGCCTGACACCTCCTGATACGTTTTACACTGACAAAACAGTTTGAGCTCCTGAAAAAACAGTGGCTTAGGAAGTCTTCACAGGTACAATTGCTCATAAAGAACCCCTTTACTCTTATTTCAAAACAAAAGGGCAATATCCCCTTGAAAAAAATAAAAACAAACAACAACAACAAAAACCAAAAAACAAAAAACAAAAAACAACACTATGGCATATCAAAGGGATCAAATTATGAGAAGGAGCGACAGAAATTCGAATAGTGTAAAGTGTTCCACTAATGCCCTGCAAAAATTTATTGAAGGAAGCTTCACTTACCCTTTCTTGTCCACAGGCAGTGAGAGACAAAAACATGCATGCCTACCATGAAATGCTGTTTTGCACATCAAGGTGAAAGACAGAATAGTGTTCACCTGCATGCTGTGGTGGGTTGACTGTGGCTGGACAGCTGGTGCCCATCAAGCCCACTCTAGCACTCCATCTCCTCAACTAGACAGGGGGAAAAAAATATAATGAAAGGTTCCTGGGTCAAGATAAGGACAAGGAGAGTTCATCACTGATTCCTGTCACAGGCAAAACAGACTTGATTTGGAGAAGTTAACTGAATTTATTAACAATGAGATCAGAGTAGGGTAATGGGAAATAAAACTAAATCTAAAAAACAACTTTCCCCACCTCTCCTTTCTTCACAGGCTCAATTTCACTCCCAGAATTCTTTGCCTCCTCCTCTCGAGTGGCACTGGGGGACAGGGAATGGGGGCTGTGGTCAGCTCATCACAAGCTGCTCCTTCCTCCTCAGGGAGAGGACCCCTGGCAGTCTTCCCCTCACCCAGGGTGGGGTCTCTCCCCCAGGGTGGGTCCCGGGTGGGGTCCCTCCTATCCCGGGCAGTCCTCCTTGAGCTGCTCTGCGTTCTTCTCACAGGCTGCAGTTCTTCATTAAGTGCTCCAGCGTTGGTCCCTTCCAAGGGCTCACGAACCCTGCCAGCAAACCTGCTCCACAATGGGCTCCTCTATCCATGTGTCCACCAGCTCCTGCCGGGAGTCTGCTCCAGCATGGGCTTCCTGTGGGGTGACAAACTCCTTCAGACTTCCACCTGCTCTGGCATGGGGGGCACCAAGGGCTGCAGGTGGAGCTCTGCTCCTGCACGGGCCACAGGGCACAGCCTGACTCCCCATGGGCTGCGCTAGAGACTGCAGGAGAATCCATCCCTGTTCTGCAGCCTGGAGCACGTCCTGCCCCTCCTTCTGCACTGACTTTGGTGTCTGGAGAGTTGTGGGTTTTTTTCTCACTTATTCTCACTCCTCTCTCATCTGGCTGCAGTTGCTGTTGTACAGCAATTTCCCCCATACTTCTTCCATGTGTTACACCAAAGGCAGCTCCTCCACCCCGATGGGTTTGGCCCTGGCCAGCAGTGGGTCTGGTCTGGAGCTGGCTGGCATTGCTTTGTTGGACATGGGGGAAGCTCCTGGCAGTGTCTCACAGTAACCCCTCAGTAACCCCCTGGCTACCAAAACTTTGCCTCACAAACCCATTTAGCCACACCATGACTTTTCTATAGCTCAGAGAAAAGCAAGGCTGGTTTCACACATTTTCTTCTGAAACTCTGGCAGCTCTGCTTAGTTTAGGATTTTATTAAGCTGTAAAGTACTTCCTCTAATCAGAGTGAGGAATACTGTTGACAGTGGACTTAGTTTTATGAGGAAACATTTAAAAAGCCATCCTGACATTCAAAAGACATAAATGTTAGTACAAATTGAACTGCAGCACTCTGCGCTTCTGATTCATTTTGTGAGGTACTCTGAGACGATTTGCCTGGGGAAATGAAGCAATAATGTCTGAAGGCTTGATTTTCCAGAGATTTTAAGACATACAGCTCCAGATGTTGTCATAGAAATCTATGGTACTCACTGATTCTGAAAATTGGGCTGTGGTTGTAGAAAGCCTTGCCTTGTGCTTGTCTGAAAGGTATGGAGTAGAGGACAAGAAGTAAATACGGTGTTTTCAAAATAAACCATTTCTTGCTTCCTCTTGGAGTGTAAAATTACAAATGAATGTTACAGCTGAAATTAAAACTTGTGGAAGTAAATTTGTCTAAACTTTCTTTTCATTTCCATCTGCTCACAGAACAGGCCTTCACTTATACTTCAGACATAAGGAAAAATTCTTCAATTAATGTAAGAATTCTAAACTTTACATGCAGTTGCCCTGGAAATGTAAGACACAACTTAGTCTAACCTGAGCTATCTAAGCTCCCTAGTCTGGCAGAACCTTTTCTTGCTCTGACATACTGCAGTCTTCTACGTGCATTATGTCCTGTATGCGCCAAAGAGCACACAGGAATAAATCTTTCATTATATACAGTGCAAATAGACTCACAGCCAAGGGTATTCTTGCTACTAAAAGGTTATGTCTACATATCAACCTTTGCTTTCGAGGTATCATTGGTAGGCAAAACACATTCAATCTACATTTTCATCACAAAAACAAAGTTTGCTTCTAAGCATGTGAAAGCCTAAGTGATTTTCCTTTTTCAAATGGATAAGGAGTTTGCTTGAGCTGGATACTAGAAGTTTTTTTCTTTGCATCACTGTGAGTAATAATGCTTTGCAGACTTCTGACATCCTTTATTTCTTAGTAGGTCCATTCAAGACTGCTATAGTTAAATCTGTTAGCATTTCCACTTAAGTCTCTCTTTTCAAAAGTCTCAAGTTTGGTGAAAGGATTCTCATTATTGCCATCTTTTAAGCAAGCAGAGCTTCATAAATCAGACATCTTCTATCTTAATCTCCTTTTAAATGTACTTGGCCATTGCAATATTAATTTGAGTACATCATCATTTTCTGCTCTGCCTCAGTCAGATGTATGGTGTCTCTGTATAGATACCAGAACCAGAGCAGACCAGCCCAATGAGGAGTGCATTTTGATACCTTTTCTGACATCAAAACTTGCATTTTGCAAGTTTTCTACCTTTTATGACAACAGCCTCCAGTATCAGCAAAAGAAATACTACAATGACCAGCTACAGAATAACAGATTTTAAGCAGCTTTGCACAGTCAAAATTGACCTGCCTTGTTACCTAGATGATAAAATTCCATTGTAGATTTTTCCTCTTCCAAAAGGTGGTTTCCTTGGCACACGCTTCTGACAAATGAAAATATGCACTCCTTTAATCCATATTCAGTATTTTTTAACAACATACCTGTATATGTAAAAAATCCAAAAGTCAAAATAAAGACACTCACTTTTTGGGGTTTTTCATCAAACTCTAAACAACCTATTTTTTCAAATACTTGCAGATATAGTAGTTCCACTTATAGCTCCACTTACTTTCAAACTCTGGAGAATAGAATAGAATAGAATAGAATAGAATAGAATAGAATAGAATAGAATAGAATAGAATAGAATAGAATAGAATCATGTTCTTCAGTTGGAAAGAACTGCAACAAACATCTAGTCCTGACCACTTAAGGGCTGACCAAGTTGAAACATGTTGCTAAGGATATAGTCCAAATGCCCCTTAAACACTGACAGGATGGGGATAGGGAGCAGATTTCTAGGATGACTGTCCCAGTGTTTGACAATTCCTCTCAGTAAAGAGATGCTTCCAAATGTCCAGTCAAAATGTCCCATGGAAGGTTAAAAATCTGGGGGTGTCAAGTCCTTCAAAACTGTTACAGTGTGGCATATCTGAAGAGTGGTCAGGATAGGGAGAGAGTGAATACCTATGACAGCTTATATAGCTCAAATGCAAAATTCCCTGTAATTTCTAAGTAGCTTTGATTCAAAACCAGAAACAAAGAAGACTTGGAAGAAGATTTAAAAAAACAAAAAGAAATCAATTTTTTGATTTCAGAATCAACAAAAATAAGATTCCAGTTACAATACTTTTGTTGGCAGGCAATTACTGTCAGATGTCATCAATACTTAAGAGAAAGAAAATGATGCTTTAAGAGAAAATGTCTACTTAATTTCCTGCTTTTTGCTTAATGATGAGTCTCCTCTTCCCTTTAGTTTCTTCTAATTGCTACATCTGCAGTAGGACACAGTAAATTATCATTTTATTTCATTTGTTCTTATGACATTTGAGGTCAAATCCAACAAAACCTCAGGCTCTGTCCCAGAATGAAATTAAAATTTAAATGCTTGGGAGAAACTGTGCCTCAAAGGCAGTTCTCTCTTTAGCATTGCTATTGACTGAATTATTTTGTTCTTAAATTAAACTATATGTATCCAAACTGAAACAGAAAAAAAAAATTGTCCTCCTCCTATTCAATTCATTCCTGGTGAATTCAAACATTAGAAATAACTCTCAGATTTTTGTTTGTTGACATGTTGGAGATAATCAAAATTAAATTTCATTGAACTAAACAGCACAGACAAAAAAATGTTCTAGCTTGAAATGTACTCATAGCTTTTCTTCTCTATTTAAAGATCATAAAATTAATTTTTATTCTTGTGAAAACTGTTAGAACTTGTAAGTATATCTGCTTCCAAGTGTCTAACAATTGTAAGTATTAAAAGAAAAAAATATTAATACAGTTTAATTGCCAACTGAACATGCAGAAGTGTTAGTGTATTTTTAAACATTTACAATCTGTGTTCTGCAATATATTTCAGCTCCTACAGTAACAGCTCTTTGGTTTAATGTGTGCTGCATGAATGTAAAAAGGATGGCACATAGCACCAGGATATCAACTGCCTACTTGGAGAATGATTAATTTAAGATAAATAGATGCCTGGCTTCAGCTACACTGATTGTATTTCCTATCCCAAGCTGCAGAATCAGTGTTTCCACTCAGATGTTGTAAAACATATGCAGGAATCATTCTTTTCCACTCACAAACCACACTGCATCATAGATTTAATCTTGCTCTTCTGCACTCTATGGCTGAATTTAATTTTACTCCTGCCATCAGCCTAATAGACAAAAAATGTTTCCTATTTATTTTAATACATAAACTAAACTCATGTTATTCTGGTTTCATCCCACTTCAATTTCTTGGTTTGATGGAAAATAACAAAAAGCTTAACTCTGCCTGCAAGTACATAATACCATCACTTGGAGGAAATACAAGAAAAAAAATTCACAGCATACCTAACTGGAAAACTATTTCATTTCATAATGATCACGGGATTTACCAGACATGAAAAACACAAAGACACTGAAAAAAGATCTCACTTTTTTTTTCAGTGCTGCAAAACAAGACTATTTGTTTGTTCCATTGTAAAACACATTTTTTAAAAAGACTCCTAGAAAAATTAATGGCTTTGTCTTATGAAATTGCACATCCCTAAAACCCCTACCCTCTGGGTATAAAGCAAACAGCATCTCCCACTAAACTCAGCACTGTCTGCATCTGTTTTCCTCTTTCTGTAAGCACTATCCTTCTCACAATAAACAATTACTTCCCTCAGCAAGCCAGGGTGGAACACAGCCTTTCTCAGGCCCCATCCATTGCCCATCTGGAGGAATTGGGTTGGATGGAGTGTGGGGACCTACAGTGGGCAGAAAGGAATTGGAGACGAGGAAGGGGCAGATTAAGTGTCTGGCTTAGACTGAACTTGTTCACTTAACAGTTTGATTGCTAATGACCCTCAGCATTTCTTAGAGTACGTTCTTCCAAAGCACTAATTAGTGACCCTGTTCTCAAGCATATAACTGGACATAGATTTTCTACAACTAGACATGAGTCACAGAATTTTTAAAAAAATCAGACTGACCTGAAATTGGAGCAGCTTTTCATATCAGTCAATATGCAATAAGTGAGATAAGCATCCCTTGAGTTGGAAGGAAAGAAAAAAAGAAAAAAACATCTATGTGCGTTTTAGTATTAAATTTCTTTTGTATTCTGCATATGGATCCTAATAACTAACTTCAACATTTTTATTTTCTCTATTTAAACATTTGAGGCAGATGTAAATGATTCAAGAGAACAGCTTGGAAATTTTTCTACCCCATCACAGAAAAGATAGCAATAAATATGTGAATATTAGGAACTACCTAAGAGATGAGAGATTATTTTACTCCTTATTCCCATTTATTTTCTTCCCAACAGTATTCCAGTCAGGGGACCAATTAGTGCTGCACAGTGATCTAGAGTTCTAAGCATTTGTCCACAAGAATAAACCTGCAATTACTATACCATTTTATGTAGGCTCCCAGCATCTAGCAGATGATGACAAACTTAACTGGAACTGCTTCTTTTAATTGCAAAACATATTTAATACACTCAGCAGTTTTTAATTATGAGCATGACTTTATTGCTTTTGGTTTTTTTTTGTAAATAGTGGAAGCTTGCATCTGGAAAACACCAAAAGGTTATGTTGTTTTCTGTTGTAAATCCAACAGTAAATGGTGTGAGGAGCAGCTCTTACCTTTACCCTGCAAAATTCTCAGTCTGAATCACTTGAAAAGATTCCTGGTATCTTACTCTGTCTTAAAAGGTAGCATATTCTTGAGTTATATCACACCTTACAAAGAATCCATAAAAGGACATTGTACAATTCCCAATTTATGTCTTCAGGCAGAAGCAGGCTCTTTTCCCAATTCCAGAGTAATCTAAATCCCTTAGAGAATCTCCCCACTGCACTTGTCCTGCCTGGGACTGGCTGAGAGTTGCATACTGTACAGGAGATTCACACACATTCAGAGGAAGTTTATTCACAGTGCTGTGGTTTAACCCCAGCCAGCAGCTCAGCCCCACACAGCTCTCATCCACTCCCCCATGGCAGGACAGGGGACAGACTTGTGAGGGTAAAAGGGAAAAAACTCATTGGTTGAAATTAAATCAGGTTAGTAGGGAAAGCAAAAGCCACACACACAAGCAAAGCAAAATGAGGAATTAATTCACTCTTCCCATGGGCAGGCAGGTGCTCAGCCACCTCCAGGAAAACAAGGCTCCATCACATGTAATGGTGACTTGGGGAGACAAATGCCATAAATCCAAATTTTGTCCCCTTCCTTCTTCCTCTCTCAGCTTTATTTGCTGACCATGACACCCTATGGTCTGGGATATCCCTTTGGTCAGCTGGGGTCAGCTGTCCTGGCTGTGTCCCCTCCCAGCTCACATGAACCTCCAGCCCACTCACTGGGGGGGTGGGTGAGAGACAGAAAAGCCCTGGCTCTGAGCAAGCCCCACTTAGCAATAACTAAAACAGCTCTGAATGATCAACTGTTCTCAGCACAAACCCAAAATGCCTCCCCATTCGAGCCACTGTGAAGAAAACAAACCCTACCCCAGCCAAACCAGCACAGTCAGAATGTTCTGAATATACAAATTAGCTGCATGAAAAAGCAAAACTGCCCACTACGATGGCACAGCAGCAGCACCCCATATTCTTTCACATGCTACACAGGTGCCAGTATGCCAGATTAAAGGATATGTAATAATACTCTCAGGTAAGTTATATCTGTAGGGTGCAAGCCACACTCTCCAAACTTAAGAGATAGGTGTAATATTTTTGAAAAACAGCTGTGACATCCACACAGCTGCAAGGTTATAAAAGTGGAGGAAGCAAGATGAGATTCTGGGCATGTATTTTCTATCTAGACATTAGTTTCTAAGAACCCAATGACTACCAAATACCTTAAGTTTAGGTGTCTAGACCATTTGTCACAAAGAACTTTCCATATTCGTACCATTAAACATTCTGTATATTCAGCAATTATGCTTTTAAGTGATGAGTGAGTCCCTGTTTCAAGTCTTGATGGAAAGGGGAAAGATATAAAACATCACAATCACTCAGACTTCATCAATATTAAGGCAGATACACTGCTGGCTAGGCTATAGAAAAATGATGAATGGAGGAACTGTATTACAAACAAAAGACAAATTATTTTTATGATATAGCAAATGAAAGGCTGCCCTAAAACCATATGCAAGTCAGAAAAAAAATGTAAAATTCAACATTCAGATGACTACTGACACTTTATATTAAAGTTATGGCCTGCATGAGATTTCCTTCAAGGTGTACATTTAAAAAGTAATTATTCAGAAATATGTGCTTTAATTTAATTTCCTTAGGTAATATGGAAGAGAAATCATATTAAAAAATAAAAATATAAAACCCACAAAAGAACACAGCCACAGAAATATCTCCTGTTGCAGCTCCATTTCACCTAACTTCATCAAATGGCATCTAATGCACCAAATTGTCCTCAAAAGTTTAAACCTGAAAGGAGGTTGAAGTTAATTAAACAAGTCTTAAAACATGTTTTGTGGCATCAAGAAAGCATCAAATACAATTTTCTGCAGTTTAATGACACACCTTGACATTGTGTGTCCATATACATGGGAGATTTTTAAATACCTTACTGTACAAGCTTGAAAGTGGAATTGCATTTAAATTACAACACTTGTATGCAATTTTAGAACTTGGTTAATTTTAAGCTATATGTAAAATAAATGTTTCAGACTTTGTTTTAAAACATATTTGCATATATCTGATTTAAAAGTAGGAGATAATTAGTCCTTAAAGAGAAATTATGGAAAGTGTTGTACATAGAAAAGAGGATTACATCAAAACTAATGATTTTGTGCATCGACTATGTCCTTTTAAGTAATAATTTAACTTTTATTTGTGCCAGTAAAGCTATTCATTCAGGTAATGTTTTCAAGGCTAATCTTATTTTCAAAACCTACAGTAAGATAGTATCCTGAAAACTAGGCATAGGCAGTATGTGACAAGCACCTGTTACAGAAACACCCTTTTCTGAAGTGAAAAGTAAAATCCTGTGTCAGTGGAAGTGGATGGAGCTACTCCACTGGTGAGCAGAAGTAAGGAAGCAGGAAGATGCAGAGCCCACATGGTGCACAAGGCAGTCTTGCTGGTTTTTTCTATGTTATGATTTCTATGCATAATACTTCATTAATTCTTGCACCCTTCTTTCTGCTGCGTGAGGCAGCAGAACCCTGTACCTGCCAGTCTGCAGAAAGCAAAAAGACTGTCAGAGACACACAGTACCCAAACCTGAGTATTGTGCATTTAACCTGCTCTGTGATTAGTCATTTTCCAGTTTTTCACCATCATGAGCAACACAGAGGTCTCTAAACAGCTCACCTTTCAGGCAAGCCTGAAGCATGTGCCTGCACTGAATTTCAAACTCTGTTTTTACCCGTTGCTGTTTCCATGAAAAGCATTCTTGCCATATTAGCTGACTTCAGCAGCCTGCTGCTATTGATAACCTTTACTGTTGAAGACATAAAGAAGAAACATTTACTTCCAGATTTCCAAAGCTCTAATTAGAGACGACCTGGGAATGCAATACTTAAAAAATGAGATGTTTTGGGTATCTCCTTTTCATCACAAACTGCTGAGTCCCATTTAGCTCTCATTTACAAATGTGCTACATAAATGATTCATTGAG
This sequence comes from Fringilla coelebs, assembly GCF_963513975.1. Lineage (NCBI taxonomy): Eukaryota > Metazoa > Chordata > Aves > Passeriformes > Fringillidae > Fringilla > Fringilla coelebs. Next base: position 131,401,308 of record NC_140028.1, read on the forward strand.
ATTGTCTGCATATAAATAACTATTGAACTTTTGTTTTCAAAACCAAGTTTTCCCCACTCCCCAAATCACGTACATCCCAAATACATGATCCTGAGCTGCAGCTGGTCTCCTGGATCACAGAGGCCAACCAGTTCTCTTGATAAATCTGATTTAAGTTTTTGATTGCAAAAAAAACCCCAGAAAAACCCTAAAAGCTATTTGCATCGAAAACTAATTATACCTCATTCTGTTTCAAGTAGAAACTCACTGGAGGACATCCATAGCAGGGATGGTTCAATGCAGTCCTCAGAGGCAACCAAGGGATAAAGCCATAAGCTGTAGCCCATGATCACACTGCAGCTCTCCTCCTGTGAAGCCTTAGGAAAAGGCTTTTGAAGAGCAGATCACATATCCTGAAATTCTTTGCTTAAAAGAGTCTCTGCACAGACCAGAATACCTCACACCCTCTATGGTGTGTCAGTAAAATCATGCTATATCCACACAAACTGAACAGAGTTTATGTTTGATTATAGTGATATCTGAAATGCATTAAAACTGTGGCTTGCTGCCTGAGTCCACGCCACGCATTCATATCATCTCTGCCTATGTGTGCAGCAACAGATACATCTCAATTCCAGAAAGTGACATTTAGACACCTGCTGAACACGGGAAGAATGCCTGAACCTCAAAGCCCATTGCTGCTGTGAATCAAAGACCATTTGCCATCTCAGAAATTAGCTGCTTTTGAAGACAGCACGTCCAGATGCAATGACATCTGTAGCTGTTGAGCCCACACCAAAGGCAGCAATGGAACCAAGGGCAAGTATTTTTTACTGTGGTATTTGATCCAGTTTTCCAAGTTATCACAGATTAAAGAAATGTGTACATTTAGAAACAAAAAAAAATCTAAAATCTCAGATGATTACTGAAAGACAGATTTAGTGAATTTAAAACAAAACAAGACTAAAAATCCCAATCCCTACACAAAGTATTAGGAATCTAAAAACAGAATGCAGTGGATTTTAAGCCTTTCAACCAGAAGACAGTCCAAAATCTCCTGATCGATCTTAAGCCTGGAGGTAGCAAAAATGTGTTTGAACTTCAAGGTTATCTAAGAGCCTGGCCAAGAGTCCTGAACACTCCCAGGATTCCCTGTTAACCAGCACTGACCCTTTGGCTGAGCTCCACGTTTGCCAAACCAGGCACCATTTCTTGGAAGCGCCTGGGAACGCAGGCTTGGTGAGAGCACGAAAAGCACCCAGAAGCATGGACTCATCTAATCAGGTCAGCCTGGGTCAGAAGGAACATTAAAGATCATCTAGTTCCAATGCTTCTGCCACAGAGAGGGTCACCTCTCAGTAGAACAGGTGGCTCAGAGTTCCATCCAGCCTGCCCTTGAAACATGACTGTGCTTTGGCATTCAGAAACTCAGGAAGAGAAGGAAAGCTTTTATGGACTTCAATGGTTAAAAAACTTGCCAGAAATTATGAGCAGTGTGTTTTGTGCCCTTCTAACTGAAAAAAATCCCAAACAAAATCTACAGCTTCCCACAAGCGCTCTAAGCATCACAAAGATGTTTATGCTTTAGGATTCTTTCACCCTTTTTTTTTTCAAAATCTTAGGAAGGCTGTGAATATGGGAAAGCTAGATGATGATTGCTGAATTTCTTCATCTCTAAAAGCACACATGTACCTAATTCACAGAGCACGGCAGGAGTGCATTACTTAAAGCATCATGAACAGACAAGAGCAGTATAAATTACAAGTACTGTTACTACTACTAGTAGCAATAATAATAATACTTGACACTAGTATAGTGCCTTTGATCTGAGAATCCCAAAGCACTTTACAAAAATCAATTATAAAGATGCTGTGAGGTGGGCAAGTATAATCTACCTTTTATAGATGATGAAACACAGGCTCATATCGGTTAATTGAATTGCTGAAGTTATCCAGGAGGCAGGCACAGAACCACAATAGATAGTGCACATAAGACCTCCTCTGTCATCTCTAACTACCAGGAATTCTTCTTTCCAATGTGTCACCTATTTGCTCTCACTTTTCATTTTTGTGAGCTGTCTCCAACAGGTAGTTTTCATTACCTTTCCTATCATTATAAATGACAGAATTAAAGATACAAGATTAGAAAATATACCCCTGTCCTTTCATTTCCAGGATAGGTGTCATGTAGCATTATATGAACAATCCATTTACATGCTGTAATGCTCATTAATATTTACTCTCTTTTTTTTACTGTTTTGGTGAAGAAATAAAGTATTGCCTATCACAACAAAAAAAAAAAGAATTCTGGTAGATTTTACAAAACTATTCACTTACTCTCTTGCAAACACTACATAATCTAACTACTTTCTCTTTTGCCCACTGATTAGGAGGGAGTAGATTTTTTTTAATAACATGAAATCATGCCTATATGGTCAGGAACAATCACATGCTACATGCCATATGATCTCACCCAGCAAGCTGCTCAAAGACACTGCCTGTTAAATGCACATTCACAAGTGAGTGCCACCTACAACTGCAACTTCTGAGTTCAAGGACAGCCCCGGGCTGAGGGACCTGTGCTGAAAGGCCCCAGCCTGGAACTGCACCTCACCTTGTAAACGCAAAACTGTTGGTTCAAGATTGACTGCTCACACTATAGTTACTTCAAATAATTAATAACAGTACCAAAGGCCTGCTACTTTTAGATTATCCTGAGCTTAATACAGGTGACTAACACCCAAGTTCTGCCAGAATTTTCTCCTTCATTAAGGTTGATGTATTAATATTTTTTTCAAAAGTCAAGTACCAGCTAGACACTTAGCTGCACAAGAACTTTCAGTGACTGGAAAAGGAAGAAATCTCATTAAAATTTTCTGAGCCAAGATGTGTCAAGTGAAGTACAGATATGCTACCACTGGACCCAGGCAAAAATTACTGACACTGTTCTCATAATATTAACGTGATAAATTTTTAGTCCTGTTAATATTAACATAAAATGAATGTATAGAGATGTAATATACATTTTTAATTTAAACATTAATTTCCCCACACACATTTCTTCCCTGTCCAGTAACAGTATCATATTTTAACAGGAGAATACTAGATCACTTCTTCTCTAGCTTTAGTGAAAATGTACTTTACTCTTTCATATCTTGTGAAGACATCAGAACACAATTTAGAAAATGTGGCTTAGAAACTGGATCATGTCAAGCGCCTACATGCACAGTGTCCCTTTACTTTCTGCAAGGAAGGTAGCCAAATGTCCACAAGATTTCTCATATTCTGTGAACACTACATGTCCTACTCCTATCCTCAGGCTGCAGTAAAGAAAGCTAAAATCAAATTTCCTTCAAAGCTCTTTCTGCCACAGATCATTCAGTAACTTTAATTCAAGTTGACTTAGCATGGGAAGTGTACATGTGAAAAAGACATTGTTCTCTCCTCATGAGAGAACACAGCAACCCTATTTCAACAATTGGCCAAAAGAAGCTAGCCTAAATTTTGAGTTAAACTGCCATCATTTTAATCCTTCCTTCTTTTGAGAGAACAAAAAGGAAAAAAAAGTTAGTTACAAAAATCTCTTTATTAAGGATAGAGATAAATAGTCAGTTATTGGTCACAAAAACTCTCAATAAATCAATTAACCAACCTCTGCAGTGTGTTAATGTTCAGTTTTCAAAAATGACAAAATATTAGCAAAGGTACAGCAGTCTTTAAAAGCACTCATATGGATAGTGTTTGGTGTGCTAACAATACCAACTGCCCAAACACACACTCTTGAATAGCCCAACCATCCAGAGTAAAAACTCACATCATTACAATATCCTGTGTAATCCCAAATCTTCTATCCTTTAAATCCAGTACCTTCCAATACCCTCACATTTACATACATGCAAATCTTTGAAATCAACTTGTATTAAGTTTTATACATTTCTAAATGTAAAAAGACACAGTTCTGCTCTTGATTCTGAACATTGGATTACAGCTTCTAACCTTTCCATAGGAGAAATCTAATTATACATCAGATCACATTCAAAACACAAGCCCCATTTAGCTTCCTTTAAAGGCATTTCAGCCTTAATATCTCAGCCCAAAAGATCATTTAAAATTAACTCAGCTATACAACCACTTATGCTAACCTTGTTTGCTGTTAAGCCAAACCTGATAGAAACTCAGTAATCCCCAATTACCACTTTATAACACAGATAATATAATGACCCAAAAGTAATCTGACTGAATTTCTGTTTCAGAACATAATTATAGGATTGCAAATGTATTTTTTTCCTCCATGAAAACAAAAAATTGCTGTGACAAATTTTGTATTATATTCTTCATGGAGGAACTTGAAGCATTCCTCATTTGCCATTGTTTTTTGTTAATATGCTATGCCTATATTTATTTAATAACATGGGGTTTTATACAACTAGAAAAAAATCAAGATCTTTATGTGCCAATCATAAACCAAAATAACACCAAGAAATCTTCTCAACTTCAACATATGCAGGATCAAGCCCTGAACTGACATTATCCATCACTGTGTATATAACACAAAATTAATTTGATATTTTAAGTTTTTACTTGTGATTGTATTTACTCTTAAATCCCCTTGGGAGCATAAAACATTCACAGAATGAGTAAGATGTGCCACTGCATATGGCAGAGTAATTGCATGGGAGCCAGGATTCTCTATAAACATTTTTTTTCAAGAGATTTTGCTGAAAATCATGAAAGTCAAACTCAGTAAAACGCCTTGACAGAGCTCAGGGAAGCACAGATTCATTCCTGCACTGGTTACAGGGTAAGTAATGTACCTTTCTGACCCCTAGCTGTGTAAAATGCCAGCCCTCGGTGCAGGGATGAAGCTGCTGCCTTCCTGTGCCCAGCCTGCCATCAGCACTTGAGCACCTGTGACACTTTGCCAATATTAACTAATGGCTCAGACATAAATTATTGCACATGCCTGCCTAAAAACCACACTTCCTAGGGACATACCTGCCATGAAAAGGTGTGGTCCTGCAACTAGAAAAGGTATTGATTCATTCCTTACTTTACTCAAAAACCTTCTCAGCATCATACCTGAAGAGGGGAGCTCTCTTCTTTATTTCCCTGACAAAAGCAGCATTTTTTTCAACTTGTAGCTCGTGATAAACGCACTCACAGTGATAAAAAAGCAACAGTTCATAGTTTACACACACAATAAAAACACTGGAATTACAGTCATGCAGGGGAGGCAGTTCACTCATCTGCATACCAAAACCAGCCCTACTTCCACCACATTGCCTGTAACCTATACACACAGAGTAAGTACACGTAAATTAACTAAAATCCTATGTAATCTCTATCTGTGTTTCAGTTGCTTTGGAGGTGGGATTAAACCAGTGCCAGAAGGCTAAATATCACAGTGAAAGAGCTGTCTTGATTTCCAGCTGCAGTTGTGGACTAATTCATTAACCAGATACAAGGAGAGCAAAAATATCCTCATTCAAAATTGCCAAAGTTCTGCTTTCCAAAGCTTTTCTTTCTTTGTGTCAATTATTTGAGATCCGCTATCATGTTGCAGACCTTTGGCCATGGAAGAATACCTTTTCTCTAGCTCGCTAGCATTATGAAAACTAAACCAATGGGGAAAAAAAGTATGCTTACTTATATTTTACTCCTCCCTCTTTTTTTTTTTTTTTGACTTTCCCTTTCACCTTCCCAAGGCAGTTCTTCACATCACCCCCGGCTGCTGAACCATGTTGAACTCCAGGTGCACCTCTTGAGTGAGCATCTTAAAGAGTATCCCAGCCCTTCACCATTCCATCCTCATTATTCCTCCTGCACTTTTGGACAGAGAGCTCTGCAGTACCACAGTGATTGTGTGTAACTCTGCTAGAAGACGTACCAAGATATGGGTCAGCAGAAAGTTATCATATAAATCCACCCCAGCTGGAAGAACTGAAGCAGTCTCACAAGCCCTCTGGCATACCCACAGATGTCATTTTCCTGGACTTAGAATCACAATGGAAATATTTACCACCTTCAGGTAAGACCAAGACAACTAGATCTCTCGCTGGCTGAATGGTGCCATCAATAATATGACAGCAGTAAGACCTCCCAAAGGTGAATCCCTTTTGTCCAGCAAAGCACCCAGCTCAAAAGCTTCCCAGCAGCCAGTGACCTGCAGTCACAGAGATTCCCACAGCATTCCTCCTGTGCACTCACCTGCAGGACTGAAACAGCACAGTGACTCTCTAGTCCTGGGAAGAAACACATCTTATGTGGAAATAAATGCCAGCCCTCCTGTTTTATCAGAGGACAGGATCCCACTGAAACCATTAAAGAGCAGGATTCTTCCTCAAGCAGCCTTACATATAATTGGCAGGTTTCTGGTATATATTATGTTAGAGGAAATTAACAGTATTGCAACACTGTAATTAAAGGAAAATAAACAATCAGCAATCCCTAACAGGGCAGCTAAACATACAAATCCAGAAAATCCATTTTATATGAATAAAGGATAATGCATTAGCTTTCAAATGAAACCTGAAAATGACACTTGTCCTTCATAAAAAACTAATCACTAAGCCAACAGCTGAGGTTAACTGGTTAACTAGCCTAGTCACTCACTCAGGCCCAAAATGTAAGAGCATGGATATCAGTTTAATATTAAGGTATTAAGATAATACTAGATTAGGATTAATATTAGCTAATATTGAGATGAAAAGTGTGATCACTAATTCACATTTCAAGAATGCACTGCTCTGCATTTGTAATCCAGCAAAAGTGGCAAGTGATTTCTCAGGAGCTTTTTTCCTTCTGGAAAGATAAAAAGCAATTTTTATGTGTATTTTACTAAAATATGGTTTATTTCAACCAGAAATCTGGATCCTAAAATTAAGTGACCCCAATGTTACTATGAAGAGCCACTAAAATACCTAGCATAACACCATCATCCCCCAGCGAATAACTCATAATTGTCCTTCTGAATGAACACCTACCTGCTATGAGGATAAGGAATGTGGCAGCAAGTTCTGAGTCAAACTGTGTAATCTCAGGGAAGAGTGCAAATCAAAGATGTGCTCCATAAAGAGGAAGGTGTTATATTAACTGCTTGAATGCCTTTACTAAGCAGTATGGTTTGTATTTAATCAGAGTTGTTTGTGTTTCAGTAATATAGAAAAGACAGTCACTTTATAGAGTCTGGCAAAAATAGACAAGGTTCTATGTTTGGAGCATGGTTGCATTTTCCTTCTAATTGAAATTCTTTGAATCACAGTGATGTTTCCACCCTGGAGGTCCTAGCAACTAGTACTCACTAACATTAGCCACATTACTTACTAAAGAAAATCTAAATAAAATCTCAGGACCAAATCCTGCTGGCATAAAACAGCCTTAGAAAATGTAATCAATTTAACAGATTGATTTACACACGCGAAAATTCTACCCTAAACAGTCGCTATGCATTCTGAACACCTGTCTGCTTCCTGTGAGTTTTAAGAATTCTTGAAGAAACTACAAAAAGTATTCCAAGAAGCTCATTATGATTCACCAACACTCTCTCATCTGCTCTTTGTCTTTGAAGTTTGCTGCCTGAATGGTGAAGCTGACCTTTCTCTCCTCCAGTCAGCATATGCATATCACATTTATTGGGAATCCTCCTGTCAGGAGATTTGTAATGGGATTTGTGAGGAAATCCACCTGCTTCATCTGACCCCCAGACTGCTGTCAGGAGATCCAGCCACTACCCTTCAATCTTCAGAAGTCCCAACACCCCAAGACAGTGCCCTATTTTCTGCAGAGCTTGATGGAGCTGGAGCCCAGGCTGCACTCATTCTGGTAACTGAACAGGGCCCCAAAATAGGCTCAAGCACTAGTGGTGCCATCAATTCTGATTTTTTCACAATGCTTCCCAACACAATTTTCACTTAGGAGACCCACTATTCTCTCAATGCACAGTTACAGTTTTGGAACAACAATGTCTGAGAGGCTTGCCCTGCAGGTGGCTAGCAGTTCCATACACGGGTAGGATTTCAAAGCCAGTTAAAAAAAGGCTTTTTACCTGTCACTGAGGAGCTCATCACTGCTGCTAAACTCTCTTGGGACTGAAACTGCAGCAATGTTAATGTTTCTGCCCTACCCAAACTCTCTCCAAGAAATGTTTGGGGCAGCGCTACTTGTTGAACAGCACAAACATACTGGAAACAGCACTCAAAATTTCACTGTTCAGCTGATTAAGCCCCAATGCCTGGCACAGTCCCTGGTGTTGTTTACTAATGCACACACACTGCATTTGAGGATCTGAGCCTCAGTGCTTACTGTACAAACTCATTTACTTTGCAATTAACCTCCCTGTTCACTTTTACTGTCTCCCTTCCACTCCTCTCACCAGTCACTTCTGAAGAGTCCTCTCCACGCCTGCCAGCTGGAATGTCCACAGGACTTTGTCCACTGTCCTTCAGAGCAAAGGCAAGGATTCACATTTTTGTTGTTTGTTCTCCTCGCTGTGCAGTAGTGTACAATTGCAGTACTAAATCTCCCTCTGTATTTGAGGGCTCATTCTTAATATGCAGATCTTATCAAAATATATTAGTACCATCAAGAACGAAATTGACACCTTTATGTTTCCTCAGATACCGCATATCATTTTTAACTCTGTGAGAGACTTGAACCCTACAATTTATCCTATAGTATGCTGTAATCAGAAGCATCAATCTTTTTAAGGCTGTCTAATGCCTAATGCCTGCAGCCACCATCCTTATTAGCCAGAGGTTAGAAAAATAAACACAGAGAAGTATTTTTACAATGCTAAAAAAGAACATTTTCTTTCAAATCATCTAACTTGAGCAGACATGCGTTTTTCTGTAGGAAGAGGCCCAGAAGTCTTTGAGTGTTTAAAACACTTCAGCATAAGGTGCTACAATTACTTAATCAGTTATTATTCTTAAAAGGCCATCAGGAAGCTCGTTAGGATTTCTGTAATGGCTCCCAGGCAAGCAGAAGGTCAAGATCTAAACTTTACCTGGGCAGACATTAGAAGAAAGGCTGTCAGTGTTTCAGCAGTTGATGGTGATCTCACATGTTGATTATTTTGCTATACTTCAGGCCATGGTTTCTGGTAGCTTGGGGTTGCTGAGTTTGGTATTTTTTTCCTTTTCTTTTTTTTTTTAATTGAAATTTATTGTACTGCATGGTACAATAATAAATCACAGCAGTTAAAATAGTTTTTTTAAATTATATTTCAAGCACTTTTTAAATCGTAATTTTGTTCTTCAAAGTGTGCTAGTCAGAACATCAGGAAAAAATATTACTACAAGACATGTTTTGGGAAATATTTGGGATAAGGAACTGTATTTCAGTAGAGGGAAAAGGTGTTCAATGCCCTTATTACTGAAGTTTACGGATTAACTTCTGATTTAGAAAGAAAGGCCTTGAAAACTGTTTATCTACTGGAATATTTCTAAGTGTACATAATCAGTAATCCTCATTTGCTATGCTTAAAGAGCAGGTTTTCAAGAACACACAGTGGAAACAAAACATTTTTACTGTAGATTTTAAGCACATTTTTCTGCCTTTGGTTTTTATTGACTGTGAAGATTATGCAAGCTCTGTTAAGTCATTCTGTAAACTTGTTTAAATCCCTTTCAAGGAAAGGAATTTTCTAACTTCTTCCAATTTGCTGTTTATAATGGTCTTTACTGATGAAAGCTGTCATATATGCAAATCAACATAAATATTTAAAGGCTGATTCCACAACCCACAGAAATCAAATTGAATCACCTGCAACCTCAGTGATTCTGTAAGGTGAAGAAATAACAATATAAACAGCAGATAGCTGTCAAAAGAAAAAAAAGAACCCAATGAATTTATTTTCTCTATTATCCTTTCCCCATTAAAAGCAATAACATGGCATATGGATACAACCCTCTATTTCAAGTCACCATATCTTCTTTATATAATAAAAAGCCCAGTGCACAGATTTATTAATGTAGCCAAAGTGAAAGGCATACCTTTATCCACCAAGTGTTATCATTTTCAAATAAGACATGTTCTCTAGGGAATAAATTTGAAGGCCATTTTTTGTTTCTTTTTAGGGATGGGTTTATTTTGAGATAAATAACCACAATATTGGATCTGTATTTTTGAAGTTTAACTTATAAAAGATGCTTATTATAATGCTAAGCAATAAAACATATCTATTCTGCAGTACATATACACAATAAGAATCTCCTGTTGCACATGGCACAGAATACACTGGTTATAAATAGGTCTTCAGCAGAAGATAAACAAAGTATAAAATCAGCAATTTTGCATAGTCAATACTTATTTCAATGTAATTTTTAGTTTATAGGATATGAATACATCTGCACAAAAGAACACAAATCTGTGATTTTTCTGTTATTACTCATCACAAAAATTTATCACTCACTCCCAGAAAAACTTTTTAAAAGTGATGCTTATTTCTGAATAAGCAGTGTCTTCAGCATTACTCCTTATATTGCCTCTTTTCCATCTTTAATAGCCAAGGATGCATTTATCATTCAAATGAAAATTGAAATCTTTGTATGCAGTACCAACCTGATTTTTCTTCATTTGTCTGACTAAACTTTTTTTCATAAGGGTTTTGCTATCTTCTCTTTAAAATGATGTAAGTGTATATTGAAACATCACAGAAGGGAAAAAATGCCAGTGTCCATCCTGTAGAAGTATACAACAAAGCAGCCTTGGACTTCTATACAGAAAGAGCAGTAGTACAGCTTTGTAAGGACAGCAGTTAAGCATTCAGACAGCTTGGAGAAGCTGCATATGTACTCAGTGACATTTATGGGACGTTTATTTATGATTTGGTACACACAAGCTACTTGCATGCACATCACCTTGTGAGTCTGCTCCCTACGGGGACCTAGACGATGACGTTTCTTAGTTTCTTTTCCTGAGCTAGTCCTCAATAGCTGTGTGACAGAATCTGATTTGTATCCATCAGACCAGGCAGCCACTGCCCATGTCCAGACACCTCCGTGCCTCAGCTGCTGTTTGGCACAGACCTGCAGCCACGTGGGTTGTGGGAATCCTGGACATGGATGCTGTTCCTACACTGTAATTCCTCCCGGCACAGAGGAGCCACCAGTGCAGCATCTGGAAGCCAGCAGAGCCTTTCCCAGGCTGAGGAATCCTTGTTATCATCCAGTCCACCAACCACTCACCTAAGCCAGCATTTGGACCACAACATTCACCAAGCAACCGATGCAAGGATCCTGCAGAGTCATTCTCTGACAACCTGCAGTGCATCACCTGAAGCTTCTTGCAATCAAAGACTGCTCGAGGGCAGGCTCAATACATCAAGATCATAACTGGGTTTTTTGGTGTCCAACAAAGGTTGGCATAAATATACACATTCTGCTTCTTCTTAGACCTCCCTATAAAATCCATGGTCATGAGTTTACACACCTCACGGAAGTCATACTAAAACTGAAAATGTAATGATTAGCACAGAAAAGTGAAGGTTGGTTTAGATGAACAATTTGTACTGGTTACTTATGGAACCCATAAAGCCAATAAAATTGGAGCTATAAATATCTGAATATGAAAACTTTTCTTTGAAAAAATACTCAGAACACCTTAATAACTATAATAATTTGCATTTCTAACAAACCCTCTGATCATAGTATTCATACAGATTTCATTTATAATTTTAACTCCAAAATATAATGTAGAAAATATTTTGCTATCAAAGGGTGTATTTTAGGGAACTCTCTTCTTACACTTTCTAGTCTAGTTTCCGAAGCCTTCCTCACATGTTGCAGTCTAAGCTGGAAATGAGGGCTGCAGATTTACAGCTGATTACAACTGAGAATGTTCTCAAAGACACCAAATACAGCTCTCCAGTTCAGTCTGAGCAGAATATTGATAGAATATTTCTGTTGACACAAAAGCACTAAATCTGTTTGAGAATGTGTTCCAGGGAAAACATCAATTGAAAAATTGATATCAACTAGAGTTGATTAATGTATGAATTGTTTCAGAGCTGCATGCAATCCCCCAGCTACAGTTCTATTTCTTTACTTGAACCAGCTTGCCAATTATCATTATGCATAACTATGAAACTGGGACAAAATTTTGATGATGTTTACATCTTATCTAGTGTGCACATAAATTTAGTTGAGTATTTAAAAAAAAAGAAAAAAGAAAAAAGAAAAGCCTGTCATTAAAGTGCCTTATGACTGGACACAGAACAATACGTTCTGCACAGTGAACAGCATCTTCAGGTATCTGCACCTACCCCATGACTAATCTTGATACTTGAGCCCTGCAGTTGATTGTACAAGACAAGCAGTGATGTGTGCCCACACAAAATAAAGAAATCTGGGACTGAACTTTAGACACCTGGCTCTAATATTGCAGTAGCCATATCAGCTATGCAGATTATCAACATAAATCAAATCATTTTAGTACTCTTCATTCAGAGTTTGGGAGGTTCAAAGGCTAAGAGCAGAGCAGGTTGAATGTTCAACAAACAGTGCTTACAACTGTGATTGTGGATGGTAAACAGTTCTTTTAAAGGGTCTTCTTATTGCTATTCAGATATGTTGATATGCATAGACTGCTGCATGCACACATGTTTACAAAGTAGCTAATTCTCCAGTGAGAACTGCTTAATTCTTGGGAGCGTCAAACTGGATTTTAATGGTACTGCATGTTATGCTGGGAATTCTGGTTCCTGCAAGTGCATGCATGCATCTATTCTTCTCTTTAACATTAACTTGATGCTGTAATAAATTTAATTAGACATTTTTTTGTAAGTTATTCCTAATCCATTTTTTTTACCATGGTAGGCGTACAAAACTTAGATAGTGAGATCCTAACTCTTGGACTCTAAAAGAGGATCTACAGCTTCTGCTCTGTTCTGTAACAAGTGCAGTACACTGCTTTTCGTGGATAGTCACATAAACCAGTAAAACTAAACCTCTCACTGTGTAGCACATTGGCATTTTAAAATATAAGCACTTCAGCAGGCAGATAAAAAACATTTTGAATGTCTTTTTTTTCCCATAGAAAAGTGAACATATTCCCCAGTACAAGCGAGTAAAATTAAATTTGCAGGTAATGATTGAGTCTTCTAAAGTGATCAGTTGTGACATAATAAAAAGACTTACCAAAGTTTCTTCATGTTAAATGCAAAAAAAAAAAAAACCAAAAAAAACCCTAAAACATAAAACAAACTACAAAGAAACCTAACCCAAACCAAACTAAACAAGCAAACAAAAACCCTCAAAAAACAAAACAAACAAAAAACTAAAACAAAACAAAAGAACCCATAAAAACAACCAAAAAAAACCAACACCGAAAAAAAACCCACACAAAAAAATATGCCCAAACTAAAGAGCCCCATGCCTTGCAGCCCAAGGCTATACAGTCCGCCAGAAAACTCAGGTAGGGGAAAATGCCTACATTCTGGCCAGCCTTTAAAAGCTTTCTTTTTCTTTTCCATTTAGGTGCTTTTTACAGGGGACTTTTGCAAAACTTTGGTAGCAACTAAGTATATTCAGATGATAAGATTTTTTTTAACCACAGTTTTCTTTTCAAGGAATGTAATCTCACATGCAAGCATTTGCATAAATGAAGTTACTCAGTTTATTTAGTTGTAAACTGATCAAAACAAAGCATTCATTTAGACAGAGGAAGGAACAGGAAGAATCCTCCCCAGCAAAGCCAGGCAAGTTGCATACCATGGACAGCACACGTGGGCAAGAGTCCAGAAAACAGGGCTGAACAGGCAGAGGAACAGCCTTTAATGCTTAGAGCCTGGGTAGCTCAAACCACCATCCAAAGGAGCACCTGTTTCACAATCACTAGGTCTCTACATTCATTTTCAAAGTTGTGTGCAGTTCAGAATAAAAAAAAAATAAAATAAAAAAAGAAAACCCACTAAACTGCTCTGGGTGAGTAAAATGCATATGAACTGAAAGTGAGAATGTAAATGGATGTTATGGCAATAATTCTGGAACTAATGGACAAACAAGCATTGCCAAATGCAAAATAACAGAGAAATTGATCTGGGTTTACGAACTCAATTGAGGGACCAATAAAAATATTAGACTGCTGGAAAGGTGCTGTCAGACATAAAGCACCTGTTTAACATTATTGCTAATTGTGGGTGAAGGAAATGGCCCCAGCAGAAATTGGTTGAAGATGATTAAATTTAATTGCAATGCTATATACAAAGTGCTACCCACACACTGAATTAGAATCAAAATCGCTCAGAAGTGACAGATTCCACAAAAACCAGGTTTAATACAAGGCATGAGCAGCAAGGCTACATGTGGCAAAAAGCACATTCCCATTTTCTGAAAGTTCTCTCTGCCTCTCACATGTTGCAGAATTGCACAAAAAGCACCATAACAGGAACCATGAAATCAGGAAACAAGGGCACTGTGAGGTGGAGTGTGGGCTGCAGGTATGCTCATATTCTCCAGCACAGTGGAGGCAGGAGGGTTGGAAGGAAACACCCTCAGCCCACTCTGAGACACAAAGTGCCAGGAATCAATGAGATCAGAAACAGTTAGCAGGAGTGCCTGCCCTTGGCTTGTGTAAGGCAGATACCTCTGCAAGCCAGCTCCAAGCCTTCAGAAGAGTGCACAGAATCCCCCCTGGCAGGCAGCCACTTTCGCTGGAGGCAGCTGCCAGAGACTTTTGGCACAGAAAAGTGAAAGTGCAATTTTCCATCTTCTTTACCGTTTCTCCCTTGTTTTCTTTCCACAAAATTCTGTTAGTGCAGTTGGGGGTTTTTCCTTCCCTTTCCTTTTGTAGGACTATTTATTAGAGTTGCTGGTTTATTATCACACTTTAGAGTCTATTTCCTAACTTAAATTTTACTTTTCATGCACTTTCCTTGGAATGCTCCAGCATACCCTTCCTCTCTGCTTTCAGTGCTGTTGAGAGTGCAGTCACGGTGCTAAAGGATGCAGTCAGAAATGCACAAGTTATTTGCAGTAATCACCCAGGTATATGGTGGCTCCTCCTTTAACCTGCTGTTACCTAAACCATATTTCACATGGGATGCACACACCACATCTAGCCTTTAAATTGCTTTCTGACAACTGTGTTTGGCACGTGTTTGCCACTGGCTGGTGGCAAACACAATACTGTCACTTTGTGGCAGACTTGGTTATGCCTGTGTTCCTAGCATTGATCTCAGGCACACAGAGACAGCTGCCCATGCCGTGTCCCTCCTGTTCTCTATTTACAGTTATTCAGTCCTCAGGCTCACTGAAGTTTTTAAAGTTTCCAAGTGCCTTGTGTTGTTGTCTGCTTCAGAGAGTGCTAAGGTGCTACTCAGTCCTGGTTATATTTGCTTTAGTGCTAAAACAGCTTGCTTATGGCTCAGTATCAACTGAACTGTCATTATTTTCAAGTGCCTGCAATGTACTTAATTAGAACTGCTGGAGCAGCCTCTGGACATGGGGTGAGAGCTGTGCTTTTTTTAAAGGTAACTCTGTGTAACAGAAAAGCCTTTCCTGCCCCCACCAACCCAAGGAACTCAGGCAGGCACCGAGTGCAACAGAGCAGCTGCTTGACAGTTTTATTTGAAAACAGCTTAGAGAAGTACATGAAAAATACTGTATTCAGCTGAAGCTGCAGGGAACAACGGAAGAAAAATAATTAGCCAAGTCAGAAATTGGCTAAGGCACTGGGTATTCTGAGCCTTCTATTTCCTTCAAAATACAAAGGGATCTTTAAATACTGAGTAGTAAACGAGACTTTGTTTATATCTTATCTTAAAAAGCCACAGGAAGAACAGTGTACCCTAATAACATCCTTGGCTTAGAAATGATTCAGAAGCAAGGGGGCCATCTGCTGAATTCCCAGTACCATTTTCTGCTGCATCCTGGAAGTTTCTTTAAAACTTTTGCAGGCAGGTCCTTTTCAGTGCCAGCTTTGCCACGCTTGTGAAGCATGGCAGTAAATCTCTGAGCAGGTTGGGCTGCAGGTGAGTCTGACAGCATTATCTATCATGACTTCGAAAAGTAAAACCAGTACACTGATCAATGTAATCTATTCAGGACTCAAAAATCCTATCATCACTCTGAAGTGTAAGTAATATCTCTGTATCAATGAATTTCCTTAAACAGCAATTTTCAGAGACAGAAAATTTGCTCATAATATGCTCCTGAATATAACTTATCACATAAAATATGAAAGCTTAAAGCACAGAATCAGCTGTGCTTTAAAATGAGCAGCTTCCTTCACTGGCTTGCTGTCCATTATCCTTAGTAACGTTGGCCTCATGTTCAAAGTCAGCATTTCCTTCCCCATGTAACTCCATCAGACTCCACTGATAAAGGTGACTGCTTCTAATTCCACTCTTTCTGAATTCATCACTACTAACTTCATGATATCCACAGTTAGTGCCTTCTCCAAAATGTAAAAGTGGGCAAAGGCAAGGTAAAATTTTTAAAGGATTTTATGACAACATCACAACAAATTCATTGCATACCCAAAATGTGTTATCCTTGTAGTTCTACATATCTTGTTCTCATTCAAACTGCTACACTCAAGGTCTCTCTGCATACCAGGAAGAAGGACCAGAATTGTTTCTGGTACAATAATAGCAAAGTATGCTAAATAAATACTATATAAACACCCAGACTGAAAAAAATCCTTGTTCAAAAAACCATGAAATTTGATAAAGGTATTTAAAATATTCACCACTGTTCTCATTTCTTAAAGCATAGCCTTAAGTCTACTGACATTTCATGGTCTGTTAATACAGAACACTTTAAATTTAGAAAGGTACATATTATCCATTAAAGGCTACGTAGATTCATGCATAAGATCACTCATAGTGTACAAACAGAAGATTGTTTAATGGTACAAACGATAAAATCAAATCTTCAAGGTTGCTTCCAATTCAACATTTTAAAAATGAGTGCAAGACATAACTTGTATCTTTCAAAGTTATAATCAGGAGGGATTAAATAAAAGCACAGCACAGAGAATACAAATAAATGCCCCTTGCCTAAGATTCCCTTCTTAAGTATAAGAAGAGGTCCCAAGTTTAACTCAGTAGTTGGAGAGTCTGTTTGCATTGTGTGGGGCCTTTTTTCATGTTTAGAACAATTTTACTACCTCAGTCAATACTAAATCTCAATATGCATGACTCCCACATCCATAATGCAAAATGTATCCAGGTGGTGTTTTTTGCTGTTCCCTGTTACCTTTGTGCACACTGATAAGGAAGAAGGATATGGTCTGGAAAGTTATAAATTTGTAGGTATATGAAAATTACTCACTGCTTTCAGTATTTAATAGAAAACTATTACCCTCTGTGCCAACTGAGCATCCTTTATTTATCTCCTAAAATCTGAACTTCCGTACCAAAATATGAAAATAGCCTATATAAACTAATAGTAAATTCAAAATATCAAACACATGAAAAAGTTACAGAGCTACAATTACCCAGCATTAATAAAACTTTATCATGCACCTTTATTCCCATGAGCTGTCCAACACTCCCTCTCCAAAGGGCTTAGCCTACGACCTCAAAAGCCTGACTAGCTTCAAAGAGTTGCCAATAAAAAAGGCAGAAGAAAACAAAGAAAAAACTTTAAAAAACTAAATATATGTAGAGAAATAAAATTTTTCCCTCAAGAATTCAAAATGAAACCCAAGGATTGCCAAAATTCAGACCTCTCTGTAGAAATGGCCCCAAAACATATAAAACAGCAACTCCTGGTAATACAAATTTAGGAAACAAGATGTTCTGTCTTAGTGAAAAGAAATGCAAAGTGCCCTCGCTACTTTTTTCAAACTCTGGAAAGCTCACATGAAAGAGCATTTCTATACAGTGAAAGAGACTTGAGATTAATTTTCAACTTCATGGCTTTTTCCCTTGTCCACTAAACCCTAGATGGCTGGCTTAAGACTAAGATGGTTCAATTTAAAACAAAATCCTTTAAAAAAATACACCTTTAAAGAATAAGAAACATGAATTTTCATTGGTCTTCTTCTCTCTTACTTATATATTAACAAAAATTGCTCCCATCCAGTAGCAGGACTATGACTATTTGTTAGCGAACCTGTGTTTAAAATGATGATTTGTTAGTGGAGTCAGATTTATTTCATGAAGTATTTAGTTGGAGAGGAGTGGTGTGCATATCACTAGGTAGTTAAAAAGGGAAAGAAATTGGAAAGTGAAGGATTTGGAACATAATATTCAGAGACTAGTATCTTCCCAGGCTTCTGATACTACTCAGCTTGAACATCAGTTGTTTAAATTCTACTAAATCAGAAGTATTTACAGTCAAGCTTGATCCCATTTTAGAACTTTGAGATCTTTTTCCCTTTTGACCTAATTTCGAACAGAGGTCTCAAGAGTAAATGTTGCCTGCATTTCAGGGGGTTCCACACACAAAAGTGGAAAGTGGATCAGCTCCATGGGTCAAAGAACACAAACGCAGCTCAGCCAATGACTGATCGATGGTACCTGCGGTGCAGCTGCTACACTGCACACAACACACACAGCAGTACAAGGGAAGAACTTGCAGGTGCTCTATCAGAATGCTAGGGCACAACACAGAAGGGATTTTGGAAGCATAGTGAAATGTCATTTTTGTTCATTGGAAGTCAAGAAAGAGAAAGCAGACTTTGGTTCCCGTAAGGTATTTAGGGTGCAGGTGTGTTGCAGGGCACAACTGGCATTGTCGAAGCTCAGGGCTCAAGGTGTCCCCGGTACTCGTGCAAGGCGGGCTCGGCGGATGGCAGGTCGTACCCCTCCGTGTGTCACACACCGACACCCGGCACGGTGACAGGGAAAGTTCGGTGGCGACTGCGGAGGAGGTTACGATGCCACAACCACGGCGGAGAGGCGGAGGAGAGGCAGCGGGACATCGTCGCCGCCTGGGCACCTGCGCGGTGCCGCCTGGGCACCCGCCGGCCCCGGCAGCACAGGACTCCCCTTCGCCCCCACGAAACGCCTTTAGCGACTCACGGACACCGTCTAGGGTAGCTCGACGGGTCTGCAGGCTCCGCAGGACCGCCCCAAACTTCACGCGTGTTCTACCTAGACGTCGGTCTAGACAGGTAGTTCACAACGCGCCTTAGACAAACTCGCGAGTGCATTTTTTTGGCACACGAATCCTCAGGAACGATCGCTTCCCTCCTCCGCCGCGTCAAAACCTTGGACAAGGTACTAAACCACGACACCTGGAGCCGACACGGCGCCTTCCCCTCTACCAGCCTCCAACTTCTCACCAAAGCGTCAGAAATTAACCTCTCCCAGGGCACGAGCCCGAGACGCGGTCCACGGATAACCCCAGCGAAGCCGTATCCCCCCCGCCCCACTGCCGAACGCCAGCACCGCCCCCAGCCCCGTCCCCGCGGCCACTCGCAGGCAGCCGCCAACGGAGAAACTTTTCCGAGCCGCCCGGCGAGGCAGCGCCCACACCGGGGCCCCGCAGAGCGGGACCGAGCCGGCGCCCACGCCCCACGCCCCCCGCAGCCGCGCCGCGCCGGCCGCCCCCAGCGTGGGCATCCGCCCGCACCGCTCCTACCGTGCGGGGGGCAAGTGAGGGAGGGAGCGAGGAGGTGGCAGTTACCGGCGAGCGAGCGCCCTTCTTGCAGAGCGGTCCCCTGAAGACGCCTTTGATGCCGCGGTAGTGCCCGTTGCTGAGGTGCCGGGAGCTGATGACCAGGTAGCACGCCATGCGGGCCCCCCGGGCGGGCGGGCGCGGGGTGGGAGGGCAGCCCGGCTCCTCCGCGGCGGCGGTGCGACCTCCGCCGGAGCAGAAGCCCGCATGAAGGAGCGGGCGGAACCGCAGCAGCGATCTCCCCGCTCCCGTCTCATCCAGCGCCCGGGTGAGCGCTGCCAGCAGCAGGATGCACTGAAGGCGGCGGCAGCCGGAGCACATCTGAGAGAGCGCGGAGGCCAGTCCGCATGCTGCTCCGCGGGTGGGAGACGGGCCGGGGAGAAGAAGGGCAGAGCGCAACTTGCACAGTCCGCCGCTGCTACGGCCCTTCCTCCTCTCCCTCCTCCCCCTCCTGCTCAGACCAGGCCACCCGCAGCCGACATCCGGAGGGGAGTTTCTCCGCGGCAGCTGGAGCGGCGGCTGCTCCCCATGGCCGTCCCCAGCGCCGGGCTGGGCGGATGCAGCCGGCCGCCGCGCACGGTCCCCGCCACCCCACTGCTCCCGTACGGCCGCCGCAGTCGGCGCTGCGCCTCGCCTCACCTCCGCCGGCGGGGGGGGGAGGCGGTGCGAGGGGGGCGGAGGAGGGGTAGGGCCGGAGCGGGGGCGGCGGCGGGTGGGAGGACATTGCCCCCCGCCGCCTCGGGGAGGGGAGCAACGCCGGCAACCCCGGGCGGAGCGGCCGGGAACGGGGGGGAAGGCAGCGGGGCGCTCTGACCGCCCTTCTTCTCTTCGCCCAACTTTCCCGTCCTCGATGTCGGCAGGTAACGTCCCTTCCCCGCCCGCCTCCGGCTGCGCTTCCACCTGTCCCCGGCATCCCCTCACCCTCCTTCCCCTCCGCTGTCCCGTGGGCTGTCCCGGGCAGGGGACGTGAACGCCGCGCACCCTCGGCATCCAGGCGCGGTGCCGGGAAGCGCCGGCTGGGAGCCCGGGCTGGCCCCGGACTGCGGCGGGGCTGCGCGCAGCTGCCCGGCTGCCTGCACTTGTCTCCATCGTCACCCCTGAAAACGCGTGAATTTAGGTGTCGGGCGTCATTTACCACCTCAATGATTTACACAGAATCGGAGGTATGAAAATCTTCCCCCAGTAAATAGCTGGAACAGGTTGTTCCTCTCCCATTCTGCGAGACGGAGGTGAGAGGTACCTCGGACCCACTTGTGCAGACTCAGTTTCTTCTCATCAGGTCACAAGTATCGTGTCTGCTCTGCTGCTTGCTAAGTCAATAAAATAAATCAATAAATCACACAGCCTTAGTAGTCACCTGCAGATCATTCATTTCTTCGAAGTAGATTGCTTTAAACTGTAGATAAGAATTGTTTCCGGTTTTTTACTTAATCTCCTAAAAGCATATGCTTCAGTTACTTAATGAATGAAACTGATATGCCACAATCATTCTAATTTTAGATTCTCAAGAGCTTTTTTCTATGAACCTAATGAAAATAAAAGGAAAATCTCACACAACCCACCAAACTGACAAAGAGATCATGACAAATCAAATGTTATTTTTTGACTGTTTATGTAACTTGGTGTTGTACACTCCTAGTATGCAGCATTGTATAGTGTTTCACATACCATATTAAGTTTTACTACGTGTGTATATGTATGCATATACAAATCGTCAAACATATTATGTATTTTATTACTAAAGATATTAACACTGTTATAAGGAAAACATAATAATTCTGAATTTTGAATAACCAAAGGTGGAAATAATATATTAAGAACATCCATATGTTAACCATCAGACAGTGTTTTGCAATGTAAAAAACTTTTAGATGGGGGTGAAATTAAGCTGGTAAAATTGAGGTGTGAAATAAATGAAAGGACTTGGCTCTTTGCATTATGTGTGGTTGAGCTGTGGGACTCCTTGCCAAAAGGTGTTGTGGATCATAGATTAAACAGTCCCATGAATCAGTACAGATCAGGCTTTGAAGCCTGATAGTAATACAATGCCTGTAAAAGACCTCTGAAGGACTTTTCTCGAGGAAGAAATTGCACTGTAGAGTGGAGTTTGAGAAATTGTGACACTGTACTGATAAAAAAAAGTAGTCCACTGTTAATTTGGTGGTGAAAAGGAGCTTTTATGATTTCCTCCTACAAGTCACAGAAGTCACAGCTATGTGAGTGACTTGAAATTTATTCTTGTTGGCATATATATTTTCAGTTCCTCCTGAAATAATTCCTCTGCAAGCCTGTTAAAGATAAAAGTATTATCTTCACTTTGAATTTTGGTCTGCAGCTTAACTTTCTGACTCTGCACTGAATATGTATCTGGAAGTAAAGACAAGCACCTTTTCTCTTTGGCAATGAAATGAACTTCCAAAAACTTTGCTTCTCTGTGATGCAGCTGTTGTTTCTCAGAATAGAAACAGAATGAGAATTTACATCTCATCTCAGCAACTTGCATAGAGGTCTCTGTTCCTTTTCTGTTGTGAAGGGATGTGAACAGTCCTTTGCCCCATGAGGCTGCTGATGCTCTCAGGGTGATGGAGAGGGTGCAAAGGACCCAGGCCATGTGCATAGGCTGGAGATGCGTGATGGGGTGTTTCAGCCATGCGGTCAGACTGGCCATGCCACCTGCAGAGGAGGTTCAGCACAAGCTGAAATGGTGCAAGGGCTTTGCTGTAGAGTTAAAGGACACTACTTTCCTCTTTACACTTACAGTCTTCCCCAGCTCATTTACTAATATTGTGCGAAACAGAATTTATTTTCCCCTGAGTAGACTGCACCATATTCATTTTATCCTGCTGAGGAGGATGATGTGCTCAATTGACCCTGCTGTGAAAAGTAGAAGTCATTTTGGGCTCCCTTCACTTTGCAAACTCAGGGGAATAGTTACTATGACCACCAATCTAATTTATAAATAATCTGTAGGATTCAAGCCTGAGAAAATGAGATTAAGTGTTGTCAAATTGAACAGTTAGTTATTAATTATGTCACTCCCTGAACATTCCCCAAAGTCTCTGGAGGTGCAGCACCTTCTTGTCTTTCATCACAGGTCATGTAGAAATATGATCCTTAACTATTAATACTTTCATCTGGGTCCAATCCTTCACTACCTTAGATCTCATAAAGTAATTTTCAGCTGAGCACAGTGGATGTAAAATACTACCTTTCAGTACATTATGCTTTCTTTGCAGAAGTGTTAGTAACTTTTCAAGATGCAAGGAAATAAGAAAGGCAGGCCGGCTGTCACTAAGAGATGATGACTAGAATAATGAAAGGTTCTCCAGTTCATCTATCCTCTCAGTTTACAAACTTTTTTTATTATTAATAAAGATTGCTTAGCATTTATTGTGCCCCCCCCAAAAAAATTCTGTATGCATTTTCTAATTATTCTTTGCAGAGATTGTCCTTATTGCACAATGTGGTGTCTAAATTAAATATCCATGCTAGATATGAGAATGCTAGTTCTGACATAAATATTCTATGACCAGCAAAACTATATTAATGCAGTCATATTCATTTTAATGGTTGAGTTAATTCATGTTTCTTTGCAGCATTAGACAGTACTGTGTAGACATACCCATAAAACCTTGTCTGCCTTGTGAATTTTATTTAAATTGTAGTTCAAGTGTTGCTCCTGATCTGAGTTCCACCTGCACACTTAGGATATTCTCTGCTGTGTAGGTAAAAACTACAGTTAGCATGATTTGCCAGATGCTAACCTAAGCATTCCTCACTGTGGGTACAGGCTAGATCTGCTTAAGGGCCTGAGTTCCAAAATGTTTTCCACAATCCCTTTGGTGTGCCTAGAAAGAACAAAGACAACCTTCCCCATCCCTCCAGATATGAGAAAATTTAGAGTGCAAAGCATCTTCTGGCACTACACCTCTAGAAATTTTACTTTGACAAGCAAACAAGGACAGAAGGTGTGTAGACACACA
The DNA here is from genome assembly GCF_963513975.1 of Fringilla coelebs. Lineage (NCBI taxonomy): Eukaryota > Metazoa > Chordata > Aves > Passeriformes > Fringillidae > Fringilla > Fringilla coelebs. Next base: position 131,424,837 of record NC_140028.1, read on the forward strand.
GCTTGAGTACTGTTTCACAGTCTGATTATTCTCACTTAAGTTAACACATTTTCCAATGTAGAAGAACCCAAATTAACCCTGCAGTAAAAACATACTCTAATACGGATGTGATTTTTACAGGTCTTCCCCACAGTAGAGAGGGAGGGAAGGAAGAGGGGAAAATCAACATCTTGGCAAGACAATTCAGGTGTGAAAACACACCATGAGGTTCCTGAGGTATAACAGAGAGGCCTTAGTAGCCTTACAGTATATTCAGACATAAAGGAGATTTTAAAGCTGTCAATTAAGTCCTGTAAATATAGGTGCAGATCATTGGATTTTAATGGCCTAAACTAAATTTCCCTTCACTCTGTTTCCCTAAACCATGCATCCAGCCTCTCACTCCTCTCCATTCTAGTGGTCCATAGCTGCAGCTAATTCCTCTGGGTTCACATGAAAAGTGACCTCCTGCCCCACTGAAGCCAGTGACACTTTTTGAGGTTGGCAGAATCAGAGTTTCTTCAGAAACTTTCAACTGTTAAGCATGTTGATATATGGTAAAAAACCTTAAATATATGATTACATTAGTTGTTCTGTTATTCTACATAAATAAATCATCTAATATCCCAAAAGAGTCATAATTATTTGAAAGTGAGAACCATATATTAGAAATAGTCAGCATTTCTGTGGATCACATGAATAAATTTTTGTCTGAACGTTTCATCTTTTTTTTTAGTGAACCATATTTTGGGCAATGTTTTATGAAGTTTCATTCTGGTGAATGTAAAAAATACAAGGTAAGCTGGTCTGCATAAAGCTTTGTTTTGTTTTCAGTGAAATGGCAGCTTCAAACCTCTGTTCTTTTTTCCCCCAGAATCTTAAAATACAACAATTATATTTTTTCCTGAAATAAGTAATAGAAAATTCTTTGTATCTGTCTTTATTTCATTAATTCATTTAGGGTATTTTAGTCCTTCCCTATTTTATTCCATTTGAAGTAATTGTAACACTGCTTATCCAAACATCTTTAATCCCAGGCTGACTATTTTAACCTAAATAGTTACATTTGTCTGTCAAATCACTTATGTAAGCAGCTTTCTGTTGCACAGAAGTTGAATCTGTCAAAGTTTATATATTTAAAGCATTGATGGTTAAGTTATTCTACTCTCTAGATTGTGCAGAATCAATGGACACCATTTTACTTTGGATGGAGCTTTTTGGAACGTCTTAAGACTTTGTAGTCTACAGCTTGCTATCAATTCTGCAGCCAGCAAGTACAGCATGGTGGTCAAACCAAAGTGTGTGTGTCTACATCAGTGAAGAGCAGTAAATCATGCCCTACTTTCCCTATAGGTCATGCACCACTGGTTTTAAGAAAGTCATATAGTTGAACAAGAATCTCATTCTCACTCATGATTCATCCTTACTCTGAACTTAACTTAGATACACCTTTTATGTGATATTCAGCAGCCCCTATGTATTACTTTCTCTATAAAAAAACAATATAATGTTTCCTTTGGAGTTATTGTGAGAATTACTCAGTACTGTCATTACAATAATAAAGAAGAATGCTAAGTATTACTAGTACTGGGCTATCAGGAAAACTGCTAATTTCATAATCAGTTAAAATATGCAATAAATCTATTATTTTCAGCAGGTTGCTGGACATGCCATTCACTTAAATTCATAGATCAGTTGCGTGAATAGGACATTACCCTGAATCAACAAAAGCTCAGTATCTCCAGAGTACATGTCCAGTGATGTAAATATATGTTCTGTTGTCTATTTAGAAACAGTATCCATTGGTTTACTCTTATTGTTAGCTATAGTCTTCACCTATATTAGGATGGATATAGATGGATATAGAAAGAATAATGACAAGTAGCTCCTGTTATGAAAATTATATAGCAGAACACCAATTTTATTTTAGTAGCAAATCCTTTTCTTCAGGCAGATGATATATGGAAGAGATGAAGATGTAGCAGTGTATTCATACACTTGCCAATTTATTATGTTTGCATAAATATTTAATACATCAATCTCTTTCTAAAGTAAAAATATGGTTTGTATTTCCAATCTTGTAGTTTTGTTAGATTTTCTTTCTGCTAAATCCTATCAAAACTTTAATTAAATGCTAGACATCCACAGGACAGCTGATTTGTGGCTTTCTGTTGCTTGTTGATGGTCATCAGACTGATCTCCTGAGGTTAGCACTGTATGTGCTAGTGGCTTTAAAATCTAAAAGGTGAGTAAAGTTCCTGCATTTTTATTATTAGGGATCAGAATTTAATATTAACTGAAAAACAGATACCTTGAAATGTTTTTTAAATAAAGTGATAGAAAACACCAACTAAACTTTCCATAGTTACCCATGATATCCACAGCCAGTGAGGCTGCTAGCATATGCTTCAGCCATAGATCCATTAGTTTCAATAATATAACCACAGCTGTCAATCCCTTTTCCAACTCATTCTCATTTAATTTAAGGAGAGCTCCAAGAACAACAGTAATGAAGCAGCCTAGAAACAGGAGAGGATGCTCATTGCAAAGAAGTGATGAAGGCAGCTTCCATCAAGTGGTTATTTCCATTCTCATCTCCTTACTCCCAGTACTGTCTGCAAAAGTATTTTATCTTACACTTCCATAAGTAACATTCTTAAATGCTTGACCTGCTGTGTACAAATTCATACAACGCCTCAGTGATATCCACAGACAATTCCAGCTGGGCAGGTTGCTACCACCCTTTTTGTCTGGTGCTAACACTGCCGTAAGTCACCCAGACACTGTCAACACATATGTGTTACTTTTTAACCTATCAATTGGCATAAGATCATGTAGAGTTTACAAGGGACTCTCAAGTCACATTTTTCAAGAGGAAAACTCGTATTGCTTTTCACGAAGTAAAATTCCCTTTTCCTTGGGAAAAGAGAGTCAAGGAGGAATTGTGAAATGTCACACAAGCTGGATAAAGATCAGTGATCTGGGAGCTCTATACATTCTGATAAGAAGAAGTAAGTGGCAAGTAATTACAACTATCTTCTCCATGTAGAGGGCCACTTAGTGTGGTAGTTCACTAAGCCATTCCAGATATAAAAAAATAAAAGGAGAAAGCAACACTTTTGCATAACTTCATAAAAATAAAAAATAAATATAAGTTTTGCTTGCTAAGAAATAGATATAAGTTCTGCTGAACTGCCAGCAATAAAATACATTGGTTTTTAAATATATATATATATATACTTATATAAAATTTTATCTATATTACATATGGATTATTTTTATAGATATATAAATGTGTCTAGTGTCCATATATTAATGGAATAATACAGATATTTAAATGCTTTAAATGTCAACACCTGTACCAAATTATTTCCCCTGCTGGTTTTCTTTTTCCCCACTTCAGCAAAGTGACAATTTATTCTATTATTTTAGGGAGCTTAGTGACAGGGAAGTGATTTAGCAGCCTTCAGCAAAGCAGTGCAGAACTTGAGTCTGAGCTGTTCACACCCACTGTACTACCTAAGGTATCTCAGATCTTCATGCTTCCATGGATGTATTTATTATGCACTGCCACAAGATCACCCTGTTAGTTCTGTGTATATCCTGTTGCCAGTATTTCATCATCTGTCCACATTAATACTTCAGCAGGCAACCTTTAAAAAGGCTCTAAAAAAAATGATACGAAAAGTGCAGGAGAAATTTCAAACTGACAGAATTTGTCAGCTGGAATCCTCTGGAACTCAGGAGTCAGTCCCTCGTGTTGTTAGGTATCTATGAAGCAACAGTACTTTTTAAGACCAATGCCTACATACTTTCTCTAAAATACACAAATACTAAGAAGTTCTTGAGTGTGTTATGGCCTATTTTTGTTCCTTAATAAGTTTAAATATTTCAAGAATTGTGTAAAATCCATCCAAGTACTAGCAAAATTTCTTTGTATCTTAAAGAAAATGGCTAATACTGTTGTAATCACATGAATTCAGTGATAATTAATAATAGAGAAAGGAAATATGCAGTAAAATCAAAAGGTGAAGTTTGTAAAAAGCTAGCAAAAGAATTGTACATGTCCTTTTTCCCCCATGGTATCTCCTAAACTCTTTCTTGCTGGCACCTGCAGAGATATGGATGTCATCTGATTTCTCCAAACTATGGTATCCAGCAACTTGCTTATGGCCAAAAATGTCAGAGTTTTCTATGCAGAAGTAAAAGAGATGTTTGTTTCAAATATAAATTCAGTCCCTATTTTTGCAGTCATTTGGTGTTCTAATTATAACAATCTAATTTGTAAACAACACATGCTGAGGTTTGGCAGTGAATTTCTGATGAAACACAGAGTACAAATTTTAATTACATACAGTTCTAATACAGTGAGCACTGCAGCATTTCTGTCATCTTTGAAATGGTAACAAAATGTAAAAAAAGTTTTTTGAAATATGAGCATGAAGGTAATGAGATCAATAAATGTCAGCTAGAAAAAATAATCACAACTCTAGAGACTCACTAACCTTTCTACAAATTCCAGAAATAATAGACTAGCCTGGATGAAGACTCTTTAACAATGGGAAACAGATACCATTATTAAGGGGGAAGCGAGCCAAAGACTGCTGAATAATATCAGAAGCATTGCCTTTTAAGTAAATGAGAGAAAAACAATCAATATTTTTGCTTTTCTTCCTGTGATCCTCACCAATGCACTTTCCTTCACACCTTCTGTTTTTGAGAGTGAAATACAATACAAACACATATGTAAACCCAGAGCAGAAATGTGGCATAAAGTGCAGTAAGTGATCATGGTTTCCAAACTGATGGCCTGATCCTTCTTTTGGGCAGACAGGAATGTAAGAACGTTCATTGACATCCATATAAATTCCAGATACTTAACACTCCAAAGATTTGGTGGTGTATGGTTTCTAGATATAATTTATGCAAACCCAGAGCTTAAGCGTGAATTAATTCAAGAGAAGAAAATTTGTGTGCTATGTTTTAATGCCCCTTGGTAGAATCTAACTTCTGAAAGAGAAAACATATTTCATATGTGAAAGATTAAGTAATATTTGAAAGGATAATGTTGGTATTTATAATTTTTTAAAATTAAAAATGCAAGAGACATTGAACCTGAGGTGAAAATGGAAGAGAATAAAATACTTTGTCAAATCCATCCAGATGGGGAATTTTTTTTTTTTTGAATGACGCATACAATTTTCCAGAAAACACATAAACATTTTATGAAGGATATGCAAAATGTACTGAGGATTTATGCATATAAAAAACTTATTTTAGGTGAATTGACTTTTAAAAAAGGGGTGTAGAGATAACATGGAAACCAACTCTTATTTTACCATGACGGTTTTTTTCCCCCAAGCATTGACTAAACATTTTTGGATGGGGATATCAAAAAATGGTAGGGTAAGATTGGGATCCAGAGTCCACTCAGTAAATGTGTACCATTTTTTAAATGATGATTTTCAAATGGTAACACTGGTGTAAAACCAGCTGGAAATAGCAGTTTGCATTTCATCATTCAGGTGCTAATCTGAGGTAATAAATGCAAAAGGGCCCATGTAGAACATACAAAGTATAGCAAAGTCACCATTAACTTCTATGATCAAGTTTCTACTTTCTATCATTCTGTAGGTCCTGGTAAAAGTAAAGGAACTGAAGAACCAAAGTGCTTTGAAATTCTGTCTCATTACACACACACACATTTTCTTCTTTGTTTCAAACTGCTCTTTTGAATCTGATTGTTCATTTCTGTATGTGTGCAAATAACCTATTTTACACGTGACATTTTTCATATATTCACATGTTCATATTTTACATACTTAAATGTGTTTATGTAACACTTTGCAGGACTGGAGCTCTTGGAGGTAAATAGCTCTGCTGCTAATGTGTAACCCAATATAAAGCAGCAGATACCTGTGATGACAACCTGGGTTTTTTTTTTCTTTCTCAGTTCAGAGCTAAAGAAATGTGTATTATGAAAGCTGGTAGCTGAGGGCCACTACAGGAGCACAAACTGGATTTCAAGTCAGTTTTGTTGAGCAGAACTTAGCTCAAGTGTGCTGCAGCACTAGCAATGTAGAAATGCAGGAAGGGAAGGATGGAGGTTTCCCTGCTCCAGCCACCTGTGGCTGTGGGAGCAGCTGTGCTGTCCATCAGATGCCTCATGGGTGAAGCTGATGCTATGTTAAGAGACCATGCATGTGTTTAATGACAATGGAACAGACCAAAGCCAACAGCAGGTGATGGAAACAGGTTGAATCCAGGTAAGGAAGACGGTTTCAGCCTTCAGAAAAACAGGCAGGTTATGTTACGTTTCAATTCCATCACCCTACAAAGCCAAAACTCACATAGCAGCTGCGTACAGTGAGGCCATGGTATGCAGCTGTGAGTAAGAAGCTATGTTTCAGGAGAAAAATCTTTTCAGCCTGTGATTTTAAATGAAATCACTTTCAGTCAAACCAATTATTTGCCTGTAAAGGCTTTGCTGTAGCACACCCTTCCCTTGCTCAGAGCAAGCTAAAGTAAAGCAAACTGCAGAGAGCTGCAGAAGTATCCTGCAGGTGACAGGGCAGCAGAATGGCAGGTGAAACTCAGTGCCAAAAAACACAAAGTATGCACCCAAGATCTTGGTTGATCACCTATTGTCACACCAGGAAGAAAAGTTCCTGGATAGGGCTGTACAAAAATGCCAGCTCATTGCACAGAACAGTCAAAAATGCCAGTCTGATGTTAGAAACTGCAAGGAAAGCATTGAGGAACAAAACACAAAACATTTCAACACATTCTGCTCTAAAAGCAAAGGGGAACTAGGCTGGGACTGGAGAAGCGTGAATTGTTCATGAGCTGAAATGTGGATTAATTTTTCCAATTTCTCAGTACAAAGAAGTATAACAAAAACATTTTGAGGAAGCAAGCTTAAATTAAACAATAAGAAAATTTCTTAGCACAATCCATCATCATCCACCATTATGAACTAATGAGGTATGTCAGCAAAAAATATAAATTAAGTCAGTTCTTTTCCTGCTATTGAAGAGAAAAGGTTGAAATGCACATATCAAATTAAGAGGTTCCTAAACATCTGATTTGCTAGAGACAGTATTTCATAGAAGAGCACAGATAATTTTAAATTATTTTCTTGGTTTATGGTAGTTTTCTTTGATGACACCATGGCCAGAGATAAAATATTTGACATCACAGCACAGAAGTTTTTATGTTCTTAAATTAATATGCAGTTATAATTTTTTGGTCCAAATGATGTGCTACTCCTTCTGTGAATACTGGTTAGAATTACCATTTAAGTGGCTTTGACAGACTGCAAACAGAATCTGACAGAAATCCTACGAAGCTCACCGGTGACAAAAGCAGCCAGTACACAGTAATCCCATCCAACCACATAGACTGGAAACCAAAAGGCTGAAAAAAAGCTCTGCAGAAAAAGACCTGGAGATCCTAGGGAGGAAAGATGAATGGAGTCAGCAGTGTGTCCCTGTGGCAATGAAGAGTGCCAGCATACTCCTCTCCAAGCAGGATTGTGGGCAACAGGTCAATGGATGTGATTAATTCCATCTACTCTCCTCTTGTGAGACCACACTGAGTACTGTGCCTAGTTCTGAGCTTCCCAAAATAAGCAAGAATTGAATATACTGGGGTAAATCCAAGGCAGCTGTGGCACTGTAGCCCACTGGGCAGAATGGGAGGGTGAGGGCACTGGGTATGATGGCACTAATGATCTGGAGCTGTCCTGTAAAACAGGGCACTGCTGGGATAGCTCGGGATGAAGTGGGAGGAATTTCATTTCTGGCATCCAGCTGACTTGCCTGCTAAATGCCTCGCTGTCTGCATTCACAGCACACAGTATCTTAGTGATAGAAAGACAGAAAAACCAGTGGAAACAAACTAGAGAGTAGACTTTCATCTGATAGCCCAGTGCAGGTATTTGAACTGTTCAAATGTGGCTTTCAAAAGTGCAGACAGGACCAGTGATAAGCTAGGTTTTGGACAGTTGTAAAGTATCTGTTCTTGATCTTGAAAATAATTTCTCTTTTCAGATTAGATTTTTCCAAATTACAAACTTTAAACTTAAAATACAGACACTACACACACATCCTCACTCATAGTCAACTATGGCAGTGGAAAACTGTTTTGATATTATACCTTCAGGAAACAAATCTTTAACAATTGCATCAAAATTATGGTAATTGGAAGTTTCCTCTGTATTAGGTATTCATAGAATTTCAATTCCTCGATGCCTAATTACAGCTACTCATTGAAAGCAATAGCTCTCCCTTCACAGAGGGACAGTACCTCCCTCATTCCATGGGGAGGATATTTCCCCTGCTATTTCCTGTAAGAAACAGGGTTTCTGCATGGACAAGGAGGACTGTCCCACATGGCATGCCACATGGAGGTAAAGAAACCACACTGAACTCCCTGAAGGACCTGGAACCATGATCCAATCTGGATAGATCTATATTACCACAGTGTTTTTCAGAGGTACTTTATTGCAGATAGCATTAAAGAAGATCTGTTTCTCCAGTTTACCACAAGATGGAGGTGCTGTCACTCAGAATCACTCATTAAGGAATGGGGGAAATGGTGGGTATTGTTCAACAGGCACTGTAAAATTTTATGGATGTATTTAAGAAAGTAATAAAAAATAATGGTATGCAACTGTGACATATTATATTATTAATTTATTTTAAGCCAACTGTGTAATGACATAGCCAACCATCTTTGAACCAGTTTAATTTCAAAATGCAGCAGCTTCACATTTGCATTTGAATTACTGAAAGCTGCAGATACTCTTTTGAATCGCATTATCCGCTGGAAGAGGAGATGTCTGATAATTTTTTACAAAAGCATGCAAAGTGATGGCTGTCAGAGTCAGATGGGTGTCACCTTCTTGGATATAATATCCTGATATGATCTTTCTCCATATTAAACCTTCTGGAACTTATTGCTAACAAAAATAAAGTATGTTTTCATCTGTAACAAATACAGGTCTGGTTGTTCTGAGTCATTCACCCTGACCCCCATCAGAAAACACAGGAGGATATTTGCCACCAAAAGGCTTTAAAATTGCTTATTTAGCCATGTTTATAGTATTGTTCACTTTTCTGATGCTGAAGCAGGCACAAATAAGGGAGACAAATAAAAGCCCTCATTTGGGCTTTTTGCATGAGCCTAGCAGACCATGGACATGAGCTCTTCCTCTCAGCCAAAAGCTCAAAAGCTTTATCCCTTGAGTCTCCATGGATAGGTTCTTATCCTATGCTTTCTTCTTTTATTTAAAACTTCAAAGGAAAAAGGTTAGTTTTTTTCCTGAAGCTTCATTTTTTGCCTTACATCTTTTCTACTGATCATTTTGCTGTTTCGAGAAGAATTTGAAACATAAGTGAAATAAGTGAAATTACACAAGTATGGTCTACCTTACTTTACAATAAGACAGGCATGGAAACAATCAGAAAGAAGAGACTATGAAGAAAGACCTTGACACTTTTGATGTTCAGTGATGCTATGTTTGCATTGAACAAGTTTGATAGTACTTGAGAAATGAAAATCTCTTTAGATGTTAAAGCCATGGGCAAGCCATGTCTAGGACTCACTCTGCAAATACTGACTTCATCTGCACATCAGTCCTTTGCTGCTTGGAGCCACCGTCTAGTGGCTGCATGGTTTGTGTGACCACTTGGGTTGATTTATTTCTTGATTTATTTATTTAAACAGATTGAAAACACATAGGAAGCTCCCTAATGTAAAAGAGAAGCCAGAGGAACAATAAGAACTGTGAGGAGGAGCCAGGTCACAGTTGTAGACAATATCTCAAGACAGAACAGCTACTGCATGTCTTCATTATTGAGGGTGAATTAAATTTGAAATTCTTAACGTACTTCTCATTGTATATGAAATAATGGATGCTGGTTTTCTGTAGTATAAATACAAGTAAACAAGTATAATTTGGAAATTGATATCCTATTACATAAATCATTTTAGAGGTGTTGTAAGATCTACATAATCTTTAATTTTCAATTAGTTCTTTCAAATGTGAGGTAAACTGCCAGATGTATAGCTGACAAAAGTGATATTTAGGGAATAAAAAGAAATGACAATATCTCAGAGGTTTCAGCTGTAATACTCATAGTATTCAAATATCAGATTGTTGGAGAGCAAGCTTATGACTTAACTCATACCACAAATACTTTCCTTTAATTTCTCCTAATTCCAAAAAGTTCTGGAAAATAAACTAAATCCAGAAAGATAACTGAGTTTCTAAATAAAATTCTGTATAGGTCATTGCTGTCAGAACAAAATATTTCAAAGTAAAATGTGTCCTGCCTGGGCATGGGGGTTGAAGAAAATATCTAGAGGTCACTTGCAACCCTAACTGTCCTGTGATTCTGTGTTCTCATTTATTGAATAATTTTTCAGTCTAGAAATACTTGTAAAATAACTTAGTCAAGCAGAATCTGTATTTATTAATTTTTAAAATATTTCCAAAAAATACCCAAAGTGAGCCAGAGAAGTTTATATGTGCTTCCAGTCTCTAAACTCACAAACCACAGTTAACAGCAAAAGGAGCATATATTGAAAATACATTAACATTATGGGCTATGTAATGTGTAATTTTAAGAGGACATTCTTCATCATAGCTGATTTTTACACCCCACATTTTCAACATTGCATCTTATTTTTAAGAAAGTAATTGACAGAAATCTTTTTTTGTTGTTTAGAAGAAAGCACAAAACATAACACTGATTTTTGATGGGCAGATGTTTGCTGTAGTTCCTTATCTGAAACTTCTGGAGTATAAATGTATTTATAGTAGCAAAGAAGGACATGTTTTGTGTCAAAAGAAATCTGTGGCAAAGGCAAAGATGGCTCTTGTTCAGGTGCTGAATACAGCCTCTGTGTCTCCTCAAAATTCTTCTTGGTATACATTGATGTGCTTTACCCCTGAAATGTTGAAGAGGCTCAAGAAGTCCACTCATGCAGCAGCAAGACCTGAAATAAGTGAGTCCTTTTGTGTTCTGCAATTGAGTGGTTAACAAAAATACATGTGTTTGATTACAGACATGGCAAGTAGTTCATTATCCAGTCACTTGAGAATTATCAATTCCTAGATCTTAAGCATGGGCACAGGTATATAGTTGAGAATAAGACTACTATGGTTTTGATTGCTCCCATTAATTAGAAAGCATGTGTTCTTTAACACGAGATTTTAATTCATTCTAAATTGGGGGTTAGTTCTGAATTGAGGGTTTTATTAATTATATTCTCCTGATAAAGATAAAATGCTATACAATTAGGGGAAGACAAGACCTCCAGATTTATTTATATCCTACCTAATGCAAATGTGAAGGTTCTTCTATTCCACATAAATATGCAATCACTTCCTTGAAACTTGCTAAGCTGTCTGCATCAGCAGTTTCTCGTGAGTTATACAACTTGCTTGTCTTCAGAAAAAAAAAAGCACAACCTCCCCTTCACTTTCAAAAAAACCCCCACACTAATATAAATTTGCAGCTCCTGGCAGCCATAGGTGAGCATCAAACAACACAAGGTACATAATTACAGTTTTTGATGCATGAAGAAGTCAGCTAAATCTTAATGTTCTTTCCCATTTTTATTCAGTTTTCAACAGAAGTTCCTTTAAACTTAATCCTAAAAGGGCTTTAGGGGGAATGAATCAACATTGGTCCATTTTTAGGAAAGTGAAAAATACAGGGTATGATATTGAAGCAGTGGCCTTTCTATAAATTAATTTTCTTTAATTGTGAATTAAACAAAATATTTCATTTCTTTGGGGAAGTTTTATCTTTTTAAAATATTTTTTTCCAAAGAAAAACAAGTCTTTCATTTTGTCTTTTTTTGGGGGGGAGTGAGGGGGCACGGTGGAATGGGAGGGGAGGTCACATTTCAGTAACATGTATTACACTTTTTTTTTTTAATATACATAACCTTTCTGCTGAAAAAATATGTGTGATGTTCCACACAAATTTTTGTACTGTGTTGTCCAGCTCAAGTTATTTCACCAGCTGTAATCCAAAATGGAATTATAGATCCTGTAGATTTCTTTTATTTATTTCCTTTTTATTACTGCTACGTATTTATTGTAACTTGAGGCACAGTGTAAAATAGCATGCCACTAATATTTTTCTTAGTTTTTAAAGGTCAAGAGATTTATGTCTTCATCTAGAGATAGCTTAAAAGTCTTTACCACATCTCTAAAAGAGTAGGATTTAGGTATCATCCTTTTATTCTGATGCATCTCTAAAAAAGATATGGCATCCCTCTTACATTTTACTTAAGTGGGATAAGAAAGATTTGGTACTTTTGTCTGAATTATTTTTCAATTACAATAGAAAAACATTACTTAGAATTAATATGGGAATAGTGTCAACATGAGACCCACTTTTGGTTTTCAGAAAATTCTGTTCATTCCAATGAAATAAATAAAAGTATCAGTGCAAAGTAAACATGGGAGATGATTCAAGAATTATTTCGACTTAGTAAACTCTTTGAAAGTTTGTTGCTTAGAATTCTGTGTCTGAAATCCAGAGACTGATATTAAAATTACTAATTGAAGGAGGAAGATAAGATCTAAAGGGCATGAGGTTATAAAGGAATAATACAGAACACATCTCAAGACCTTTTTGTGCCAGAGCTACACTGAGAGCAGCCAGAAAAGCAGTGCACAGACCTCTGGCACTGCCCCTGTGGAAACCTGGATACATTGCACACACACTCCAAGGGAAGGTGCCAAAGGCCTCCTGAGCTCACCTGCTGCAAATGAAGGAATCCCAAGACACTCTTTGGAGACCAATTGTTGCAAACTTAAAATTAGTTAGCATTTACAGAAGTAATTGGACAAAAATATGCTACATACCATTCCAAAAACTAAGAACATGATTGGTTTTGGGGCTTATATAACTTTAGTGTTAGTTAAATAAATATTTCAGTGCAAAGCCAGCTGTGTATTGCTGTAGTTTTGCTTTGGCACATGCACTAAGCCTTAATGCAATTATCAAGATGATCAAAGCCCTTGAGATGATGCCACTGTGTTAGGCAGCTCAACAGCTGTTTGATTGTGCAGGTTAGATCTCTGCTTTACTCACATTGACAGTAAAGTATCATCATGTGGTGGGTACAGATTTATTTACACTTCATGATGAGCTTTTAAAATTAAGTGGTTATTCACAGTTTGCAGGAGTATTTTGTATTTTGAGGATTTAAAAGGCAGTGTGCTAATAAAGATAAGAGCTGTAGACAGTGGTGGGATTTGTTTCCTGAAATGGAAGTTCTGTTGTAGAAATAGTTCTGTCTTATTGAATTACAAGATATCATCCTGATTTAAATTAAGGAACAGTGTCAGGAAGTCTTCTGCCTGAAGAAGTCGTGCAATATTAGTAGTGCCACAGGATGGTTTTTAATTTGTGGTTACATCACTAGAATATGGTGGTTTCAGCTGGGGTAGAGTTAATTTTCTTCATGCTGGCTGTCATGGGGCTGTGTTTTGATTTGTGCTGAACACAGGGATGATAATATAGAGATTTTTTTTGCTGTTGAGCCGAGATTACCCAGGGCCAAGGTCTTTTCTGCTTTTCATACTGCCCCAAAGGCAATGGAGCTGGGAGTGCATGGGAGGCTGGGACACAGGTGGGACCCAAAGTAACCAAGGGGTACTCCAGACCATGTGGTGTCATGCTCAGTATGTACTGAGGGCAGGTTTGGAGTGATGCTGTGTGTCTTCCCAAGTAACTGCTACACAGGTTCTCCTGTGGATGGCTGAGCACCTGCCTGCCCATGGGAAATAGTGACTGAATTTCTTGGTTTGTTTTGCTTTGTGTGGGTAGCTCTTGCTTTCCCTATTAAACTGTTTTTATGTCAACATATTTTCCTACCATTTACTCTTCCAAATCTCTCCCCAGTCTCACTGGTGGGGAGTGAGCCAGTGGCTGCCTGGAGCTTGGCTACTGGCTGGGGTTAAACCACAACATCCTATAACTGTGGTAGGACTTTAGATTGCTTTTTTTTTCTTTTTTTTTTTTTCCCCCAAAGTAGACTATTTGAGTTTCTGTACATATTCAAGCAGCATTGGAAAATAAACATTTTTATAAAATGAACAAGTCTCAAAGGTAACCAATAATTCTTTAGTCTGTTTTCTTCAATTCTGTCAGGTAAAAAATTATAAATATGAATATTAATGAGATTAAAGTGGCTTTTGTGTGTGCTTTGCAAAAGTGGAAAATCAAGAGCAGAAGCACTGTCTGTGTGATTCCTCCTACAGAAAAGGATTACATTAAAGAGAGAATCTCCCAGATAAAGGAATAACAGGGAAATGGCTGGCACTGAAGAAGGACTGAATTTGCTGCTAAAAACAGTGTTCAATTTAACCAAAGCCCCTGATAAGTTGTCCTGAAGTGCTGTGTTGGGTAATCATTGGCACCTTTTGTTAGAAACATGCAGTTATTTAACTGATGCAGTATAGTAAATATAGTCAATTATGAATTTCCATTCATATTACTGTGCCTCATGGGAAAAGCATAAGAGCTGGAAAACTGGCAAGTAAAGGCACAGAGGAGCAAACCACAGTGTTCTTCAGTTTTAAAATGGCAGTATTGACAGAAACTGGGGAAATGCTGTTTTTATCTGGAGAACAAGTTTACCTAACCAGTACTTTGAAAACAGAAGAACCATGAAAATTTGAGTGTTGTGGGCTGGGTAGTGGAATCTTCTGTAACCATGGTAAGAAATAGTATGGATTTGCACATATCTTGGAGAACCAGCTGAGCTTTGGAAATTATTTTTTGCCTTTCTCACTCAAATACAATCTGCACTTGCCTGTTCGCTTGCATAAACAGAAATAAGATAAGAGTTTGTAGGCAGTAACTACCTCTCCCCTCACATCTGGCAATTTGCAAAGGTACACATTAGACACAACCTTGAGAGAACATATTTAAATGGTTTTTAAGGAGTTTTTTTTTTTCCTTTTTCTGTTTTGAGCGTAAAGGAAAAAGGATCAGGAGAAGGAATACGGTATGTAATTACATTTAATAAAATAAGAGAATTGTTTGCTAACAGCTTGTTAAGAGTTTGCTAACTGCATTAGGCTTCTTTCTGCAGCCGCAGACAGCAGCAAATCTAGGTTAGCTATTGTCTCCAGCCAAAAGGTATGGACAGATACAGATGGCTCCTGTAGGACACTGATGGCATGCACCTGCTCCAGAAAGCTGTTCCAGGTGCTCTGGGCTGAGTGGAATAAATTAGGAAGCAGAGGCATGTCTCTGTCAAGGGTTGCCTCATGTGTACTCCAGCAATGTAGGTGTGGAACATGAGGGTGGTTTGCAGAGAGCCCAGAGCCATCAGCTAGGAGCAAAGCAGGGTGTGCTCCCAGGGTGGGGTCACTCGCAGATTTCTTGGCTCATATATAGTGGTGCATGCTATTGATACCTGCCACAGTTACATTTTAGATCTCCTACGGTAAGTTTTGTTTTTAGGCTTGGGGATATTGAGGCAAAATTAATAGCAAAATTAACTGTGAAAATCACAATTCTACCCTGGCAAATAATCTTCACAAAAGGCTGGGACTGGAAATAACATTTTGCAGAGACTATGTGTTCAAAAACTGTTGAGAATCTGGGGCAGGAGTCATCACTAAACATTTAACTTAAGCAAAAGATTTCTTAGATTTCTTGCTTTTACCTCAGAAAGATTTCTTCTGCATCCTAGTAAATATATTTAGCAACAGCATCTGCCACATAAAGATACATTTTTACATGTTTAGAGTATTTTTAACATTGGAATTTTAATGCAATGCTGTCTGATTGCATAGTACTGTACCATATTAAAAGAAAACTAAACCAAAACAAACAAAACAATTAATTAAAAAGTCTAAGCTTTCCATGGTTAGTAATTATCATATATGTCAGCAAAAAGATCACCAGCCCCATAATAATTCACCCCATATTTCCCTTTAGTGACTTGAAGTGTTTGGAAAGGGATCATTCTGCAATAAATGTCAAACATGTGTTTTATCTAAATATCTCAACATACCCTACTGACAAAATTTAGTTAGGGATAATTTATACTCTTCAGTAGCCAAAGTAATCTATGGGTTCTTTTAAATTGCCTTTGTTTCTGAAATAAACTCAGTTGGCTGTGAAGCATGACGCAGAATTTAAAACAATATTTCATAAATCTGTTGCTGAAGATTAAAACAATCTTTAATTTACAAACCCTGTAACCAGCTCTGTATGTTTACTTTGCAGAGCTTTGAAAATTCAAGCATCTCTCGTGCCTCTAACCAGAGCTTCTCAAAACCTCACAGAAGAGCAGCCAGGGCCAGAAAATCTCTGCGTGGCTTCTGTAAGTCACCACTTACTGGTGTTTTTCAGTACAGCTGAATGCAATGTGTAACCTATGAACACAGGAAAGGGAACACAGACATCTTCTTCCTGCCCTTAACTGGAAGCTGGAACCTGTCCCATGTTCCGCACAGACTGACTGCACATAAACATGGACCGCTCCCACTACGAATCATCAGCCCAGCCTTTCTCACTCACCCCCTGAGCACCCAGCTCACCCAGACTCTCACAATGGCCATGGCCTTCCCTCTGCCTTTCCTTTTGTCTTGCTCATGTCCTGTGGGAACATGAGCTTTGGCAGTAAGGCCATTTTTTCTTGCTGAGCTTTAGCTCTTGGTTTCCCACTACCGCTGCACCTCCCTGCTCAGACAGTAGTGCAATCCTCCTTCCCCATACCCTCCAGGATTATCAATACCTTGTTTATGCATCATATGGATGAGAAGCATTATAATGATGTTGACTTCTAAGAAGAGATGGTTGTTGTTTTCAGTGAAACAGCAGGTAACTACTTTCAGTTTAGTGTTGATGTAAAGCAATTTAAAGAAAACAAAACATAATCCATGTATTTAAATGGAAGAAAATAATTTTGACTTGAATGTGCTTCCAAGAAGACATTTTATTAAAGCAAGTGCTAGGCTGACAAGTTGATTTAAACAGTATTTACAAAGCCAGGCTCAGCAGTTCATTGGCTGTGAATCTTTTCCAGCATACAATTACCTACCCTATGCAGACCACCAGTTTCATCATTCTGTTTTGCATGGCTGGAACAGCCTTTCCCATTAGTCTATGCAATATTCTGGGATGTCTTTCAGTTTAACCCTTTGCATTTTTATAGAGGAGTTAATTTTTTTTTCCTTTGTTTCAGACAAAGGAAAAAAGAATAAAGGAGAATGATTCATTCATCATTCACTTACAAGATGAATTGAAGAAAAACTCCATCTGCACAAAGATTGTATGTGTCATAACTACTGAACACAAAGGTTTCTGTTGCTTGAATGCCTCTTAAATCTTCTTCTGAATTTAACCTAAAATGTCCAAATGAACCTTTTCAATATTTCTTCTGCCTCTGTTTTTCTTCTCTTCCCAAAATATTTACTGAAATTTTGTGCTTAATTTTGCAGATCAATAAGCTTTGCATCCAAAGAAAAAACACTCTGCCCACCTGCATTTCCAAAACAGACTTTTTTTTGGTTTTATGTTACCACTTACACCACCATCACAATTCCCTGTATTTTCCAGGGAAATATCTCACAGAATGCATCCCTTTGTCTTTTGTCTAAATTTGGTCACAGTGCATAGGAAAATAACTTTATTCAGATTAAGTTGCTGGTAGGCCAAGATCATTGCCATTCAGTGTGATCTCATTGTTTCCTTGCAGTTTCTCCTGTGTGGCTGTGTTAATGGAAATGGAAGGAACTTCAGAGCAAGAACTCTTATTTATTCTTGTGCTTGTACATCACCTCACATCATGTGACACGCTCAGGAATAGACAATAATAAAATAAACAACTATACTTAGTTTGACAGATGATATTAAGTCATTGTGCACTGCACTTAATTACTGAAAGCCACAGAATAGATCTAACAGTTCTGTGAAATAGGTTATAAGTTTATTAAAGGTCAAACTTAATTGCCAATATTTGTTCACAATACTCTTGTTCACAATACAGGACAGCACAGGTCTTGTGCTCCAGACCCTTCACCAGCCTTCACTGAGCCCTTCTCTGGACACACTCCAACACCTCAGTGTTCTTCCTGAGCTGAGCCCAGAACTGGATGCAGAGCATGAGGTGCAGCCTCACCAGTCCAAGTACGGGGCACAGTCACTGCCCTGCTCCTGCTGGCTGCCCTGTTGCTGACACAGGCCAGGATGCCACTGGCCTTCTTGGCCACCTGGGCACACACTGGCTCAGGTTCAGCTGCTGTCAACCAGCATCCCCAGGTCCTTCTCCTCTGGGCCAATTTCCAGTCACTCTGCCCCATCCTGTAGCGCTGCATGAGATTATTGTGGCCAAAGTGTAGGACCTGGCACAGGGTCTTGTTGAACCTCATGTCCTTGATCTTGCCACTTTTATCCAGCCTGGCTAGGTGCCTCTGCAGAGTCCCTCTACCCACCAGCAGATCCACACTCCCACCCAGCTTGGTGTCATCTGCACACTGACTGATGGTGCCCTTGATCCCCTCATCTGGATCACTGATAATGACATAAAATACAAATAGCCCCAGTGCTGAGCCCTAGGGAAAGCCACTAGTGACCAGTCACCAAGGGGATGTAACATCTTTTACCACCACTCTCTGGGCCTATGTGTCCAGAGAGATTTTACCCAGTGAACAGAACTCCTACCCATGTCATGAGGAGCTAGTTTTTCCAGGAGAATACTGTGGGAAATGGTGGTAAAGGCTTTACTGAAATTCAGGTAGATACACCCACAGCCTTCCCCGCATCCACAGGTTTGTTGTCATAGAAGGAGATCAGGTTTGTCAAGCAGAATTTGCCTTTCAGAAACCCGTGCTGGCTGAGCCAGATTCCCTGGTGTCCTGCATGTGCTAGATGATGACACTCAAGAGGATCCTGCCCCATGACCTCCCCCAGCAGCAAGGTCAAGCAGAGAGCCCTACAGTTCCCTGAATACTCCTTCTGGCCCTTCTTCCACACACTCCAGAAACCTCCTAGACTGTCCCTCTCAGCAGTATTGTATTTCCAGCAGACATGTCTAAGTCCCCATCAGAAAAAAGGCTAGCAGTTGTGAGACTTTTCCCAGCTGCTTACAGAGTATTTTGTCTGCCCCTTCATCCTTGCTGTGTGGTCCATGCAATACTTGCATAAACATAGGTTAGTGATAATAACTGCACAGTAGTGTCCTAATGGGCAGAATTGTCCATGTGGAAGTGAAGGCTGGGTTTCTAAAATGCTGGCCTATGACTTCCTTGTAGTAAAAGACTTCCTTGTTTGTGGCTCCATGGATTTTAATTTCCAACATTCGCATCTTTTAAGGTAATCAATGACCTCATCATTGTGGATGTTAGCGAGACGTTGAAATCCTCTCTACAATACCAAACTTTGATGATGTTGAAGAATTCTCATTTTCTGTCTTCAAGTTGCACAAATAATGTCAATAACATGGGAAAACTGTTTCTGTTTATGCTATCCTGCCTTCAGCTTGCATAATTTAACAGTAGCTAAAAAAAAAAATAGATTGGGTGGGCTAAATCCCAGGTGAGCCAGGCTCTGTGAAGATCTGCCTTTTGATACTGCCAGTTAAATAGTGTGGGGAAGAAGATGTAGATGATAGCAGCTATAATGTAGTTACAGCTTTCTGTCAATCCTTGTTCAATGGAAAAGTCTCATGGAACAAAAGAGCTCAGAAAAGGGAGTTCAAAATTATCTTTATCTGGAGGGAAATAGAAATTAACTATCACCACAACCAATTAAATAATTGTCTTCCAAAAAGCACTGATGTATGATGTCACATAGCAGAGGTAAGTGGCAGAACCTAACAGCATCTGAAGATGATTTCACTAATTATACCTACATTTAAAAAAATTTGCATTCTCACACTCAAAGATATAGGAAACTTAATTTACAACTTTCTGAAACTACCTTGTTATAATAGAACTACTAATGCAACCTTCAATTTGCTTAGCACTTATTGTAATACAAATAAGTATCTTTTAAGCAGGTAGTTTTCAGAGTATGAAAATTATGTATCAAGCCTTTAAAGTGCCGAATTAAAATTTACATGACAGATATTCACTAGGGTGGTTTGTTTATTTTTAATTTTCAATTCATAAGGAGCTCTGTTGTTTAAAATGTAAAATTCCAGGGCTGTTTCTTTTGTTATAGGAGCTAGAAAATAGCAATTTAATTTTTAACAAGTGAAAAAACCTCATTCTGCTAGTTTGAGGTAGAATAATGGTCCTGTCAGAGAAAGAATATTCAAGCATGGACAATACACAATGTATTAAAAATACACCTCATCATTATTGTAAGTATCAGAAAACAGATTGTTTTAAAAATGAGCATGAGTTAAACATTGTCTACTTCATTGCTTTAAGCATTTTAGGCAGTACCTTCCCAGATTAAATTCTATGAGATAATTACAGGGCACAAAAAGGCCTTTTCACAAATTCACTGGGGTTTTTTAAAGTAATTTATTCATGAAAACTGCCGCAGATGAAAAAATGAACATCTCAAAGGCGACACTGTTATAAAAGACAGCATTGTGACTCAGCACACTGTGAAACAAGCTGTAAGTCCTGGCCACATTTTCTCTTTCCTTCTCAAAGCAGGTTGCACCTTTACAAACGGCAAGACCAAGAGAAGAAATCTAAGCACAAGAGGATGTCGGAAAATTGCCTTATCACCAGTGGGAGAGTGCAATGAATCATCAACTTATCCAATTCTAAACCCTTTTATATTATTTTTTCTCAAGTATATATAGATATCAATATATTTAATTCTGAATTGTTAAAAAAACCCTGATATTGTCTATTAAAACCAGAGCTATGCCTTAAGCCGCAGTGTTCACTTTCTTCATTGACTTTGAATCTGAAAGCAACGAAAGCTAAAAGAAAGGGGATTGTCTTATAGTTTATAATGCAGGACAGTGTGAGTAAAAAATTTGGTTCAGATCTTTACACGTATGAGTCAGTTCAGATCTTAGGCCTTTTTGGCATTTGATACCTCTAGAGATCTTCGTTAATCCCTTGCTAAGTTACAAATCCTATGTACTGATAATGTGCTGCTAAGACTTTATGGCTTCTAGGCACTGGATCCCAGGAGTCAGCTGTGGTCACAGCTGTGTTTTTGAGGTCTGCTATATATTTAGAAATCCTGGAGTTTGAAGTTACCTCCTTGACAACAAACAAGTGCCTGTTATATACTAGGTGGGCAGATGAATAGACTAAAGCACAAAAAATAAGTAAAATAAATATACTCCAAATGAATCAAGATGAAACACTTTGAATAAAGGGATAAACTGCAAAATGCAAAGAACATTCAAACTATTATTTCATAAATCACCTATGAAGGCTGTTAAAATTTGACTATGATTTGGTGAAATGGTTTAGGTTGAAGTAAATGGTGCAGCACTATTATTAAAAAATCTAAAATGATCATTTATGTGTCAAAAGGATGACTAGCAAGGGGAAAGGCAATTTTACAAGTAAAAGATTTGTTGCATGCTGACTCTTTACAAACTTATCCAAAGCAGTCATTGTACAAAAAGCCTGAGAATGTGCAAATGTACACAGAGTATTTTAGGAGCATTATGCAGTATTTGTAATAAATATGACCTTGGTACATTACAGTACAGGTTGATGCACTAAAAATATCACTCTTGCCTAGAACAGACACAACCACATACAGCAGAAGAAACAGATATACCCGGTGATGTGATGAGTCCAGCTATGTATTCAAGCAACATTTACAGGTTATAATAAAAGACCAAGTGTACTACAACATAGGGAAAGGCAAAGCAAGGTTACCATTCCAAAATCTGCTCAGCTGCAGCAGTGTATGCTGCTATTAGAGCAATACCCAGCATTTGCTTAGAGATTTAACAAAAATGGCCTTACTTGCTCAGATCAAAAGTTCACCTCAGCGCATCCTGTCTCTGACAGTGGCTGATAATGAATGATCAGAGAATAAAAAGAGAAGAAGAATATAACAATATTTCCCCTCGTAATCTTTCAACCCCACGTATCTGTGATTTAGGGATTTCTTAAGGCACCAGTAGTATCTTTGCACTTCAGAGCTCCTGAGGTTTCACACTCTCATGAAATTATTTCTTCACCTCTGTGAAGAAATGCTTGGAAAACAGAAGCGTGAACAAGAAAATAAGGAGCTGTTTGTCCCCTGAGTTTTCTGTAGGAACATGATCAAGTAAAAGATATTACAAACTGGGATTTGCCAGTTTAGTGTCAGCATGGATTCCCACACCCCAGACTTCAGGGATGCATGGTGTGGGCCGGGGCTGGTGCTCACACCTGCAGAGGGGTGGTCTCTAAAAGTCACTCAGGACAAGGTCACGTGAGTGGAGGGGAAATCAGCCTCTTAAAGAATTTGTGGCTTTTCGGGTTTACCCTTGCAAACGGCGCTTAAAAAAAAAATAAATCATAGACCACGAATGTGCCGTGTTCTATTTAAATTTAAAGTCGTGTGAGATTTGGGCCAAGGACAACCTATGAAAACAGATAAAGTTATGCAGTGAAAAACTGCAGGACATTAATTAAAACAAGAAAAAATGTTACCCAAGTGTTACTATTAATAGATATTAGCTATACATGTGAGGAGTAAGTTCTCCGCTTTATTAATTAGCCCAAAATATTGATTTCTCATTCTTATTTTTTCTCACTTTAACGTTGTACTGAGTTTCCTTTCATATGAATTTGAAATAGTGTATTGAATGTCTTAGCTTGAGATTTTAAGTTCTCCGATTTCCTCAACTCTTTAGTAAATAGCAACATTCTTCTTGTTCTTTTGTACAAAGTTTGAAGTTTGTAAAACAACCACTTTTTCTGGGGCATGTCAAAAAGAAAGTAATTTCTTCTATATAGTGCCAAAATAACATTAAAGTAATAGATAATACAGTGTTTATCTTCACTGAGATTCAGCAAAACACTCAAGCTAATCCCCGTCCACTTTAGAATGACAAAACAAAGAAAAAAATGCAACAAAAATACCAAAAAAAGGCAGAAGATGCCTATCTCAGATCTGAGGTATTCTAACATAATTAACACTTCCATGGAAACTCAGAAGAATTAAGGAATCAATTCACCAGGAATCTAGCCAGCCGAATGCAGAGAGGTCTGTGCTCTCAGAGATGCCCTTTGCAGCACGCCCAAGAAGGTCCCCAAATTCAGCGTGCTTTGGAACAAGCTGGGGAAGAGCTCGTTCCAGAGTCTGAAGCCATCTCCAGTGGTGCCCTGCCAGTCACCTTTAAAAAAATAACAGAGGGATCCAGCCACAGCTGTCCTGCTGACTGCAGCTGCTGCTGTCTGGCCTGGAGAAAGAGGTGATTCCTCATTCATTCCCACTGATTTCCGAAAACCACAGGGACACCCAGTGAAACTATTTAGAATTCATGTTTCCAAACACAAATTAAAGCGCTGACAAACATCAATTGAGCTGCTAAAATCAGTTGGTAAAATTATATTTAGCAGTTTAAAAGAGACCTCCCTTTTTGATGACTATTTTCATTAACATCATTCAATCTACCTGCATGCACCAGAGCAGGCAAATTCATTCTGCTCATGCAGAAGTGTGATTAGGCAATGTCTTTTGTCTATTTATAAATATAAAGGCTCTGTAAGATTAATGAAGTTAAATGCATGGGGTTTTATGTTTTGTTTCTGGAAGTTTGCATTTAAACATCAAGGACTCCTCCAAGCTGAACTAACAACTTGCAACTACAAATGTCTTCAAATTTAATTTTGGATCCAAGCCTTGGCTCAGAAAAGCACTTGAGCACTAGCCCAAATCCCATTGACATTGAGATAAAAAAATCTACTAAGAAAAGCAAACTTTAATCTTTTGGTATCTAGAAGCAGCTTCCACACCAAATGAGCAGTCCTTGACTGTTGGTTTTAAGCTTTGACCTTTGCTCATGGTGATGGAAAAGGGAAGTGTAACTGTGCTGGTACCAGGGAGACTGATATGCAGAGAGAAAGAGGAGCCTGGAGCCCTGTGGCAGACTGAAGGGAGAATGATGGGGGTGTTGCTGTTTGCCAACATCTGGGCACCATCCAGCTGTTTGCTGCTAGATATTTGGTATAAATAGAGAAAGCAAGACCAGTAGTTATTCACTACATCATAAATTACTACATTGCCCAAAGTGAAGATAAGATTAACCATGTTAGCCTTCTTCATTGCTCTGCCTTATCTCCTCTTGCCAGTGGAAAGCAAGGGCTGAAGTACAGCACTTAGACCTTTAATTACATCATTCCTTTTGGTGAGCAATAAAAACTTTCCTTTTCCAAAGGCAGCATTAGAATGAGGGCTCTGTAGAAGCCTTTGCAGCAGGAGTTCAGTCACAACCACTCTAACCAGTAGCATCTTGCTACATTTTCACACAATTTAGCCAAAGTTGGCTGTTTTCTGGGAAAAAAGGACAAGTGAAAGGAGTTCTGAAGAAGAAATAGTTGGAGGTATTTCCATCACTATCAATTACAAAGCTTTTGTTCCTGCAGCACCTGTGACATATGTGAAGAGTTTGCAGATGACTGCTGCAGTTTCCTGGTACAAACTACTAGCCAAATATCAAATCAAATATTATTTTAGCCATTAACAAAGCCATGTCTACAACTACTAGAATTCAGCAGACAAAAAAAGCTGCTTACTTCCAGAAGAGTGAGGCCTCCTAATCAGCTCTCCTGTTAGCATCCTCTCAGGTTTGATTTTGATAGGGTCTTTTTTATTTTCTCTTTCTTCTTTTTTCTTTTTTTTCAGTTGCTATGGTTTTTTTAGGGGCGTGGTTTATTTTGGGGTTTTTTTCCAATATATTACATGTGCCATTGTCTTGGGCTTACCTGGTAAGGCTTTGGTAGCAGGGAGGCTGCAGGAGTAGTCTCTGTGAAAGAATAATAGCATCTGCCCATATGCCAGAGAGAGCCTGCTCCAGCTGGGTCTAAGTTGGGCCCACTGCTGGCCAAAACTGAGTGCATCAGCAATGTTGGTAGTGTCTCTGTGACATATATTAGGAAATTAGAATATATGTAAATATTAGAGTATTTAGGAAAGGGTAAAAAATGCTGCACAAGAGCAGCCAGGAGAGAGGAGTGAGAATATGTGAGAGAAAACACCCTGCAGACACCAAGGTCAGTGCAGAAGGAGGGGCAGGAGGTGTCCCAGGCACTGGAGCAGAGATTCCCCTGTGAGATTCACACACCCAGACTGTGGTGAGCCAAGGCTGTGCTCCTGCAGCCCCTGAAGGGCACACAGAGCAGAGATCCTCCTGCAGCTCATGCAGGACCCAGGGCTGGAGCAGGTGGATGTGTCCCAAAGGAAGATGTGAAGCCATGGAGGTGCCACACTGGAGCAGGGCTGCTGGCAGGACTTGTGGCCTGTGGCTGCCCACACTGCAGCAGTCTGTTCCTGAAGGACTACCCCCCATGGAAAGGACCCAGGCTGGAGCAGTTCTTG
This sequence comes from Fringilla coelebs, assembly GCF_963513975.1. Classification (NCBI taxonomy): domain Eukaryota; kingdom Metazoa; phylum Chordata; class Aves; order Passeriformes; family Fringillidae; genus Fringilla; species Fringilla coelebs. The sequence continues at coordinate 131,450,324 of NC_140028.1, forward strand.
GAGAAATGCAGAAACCCATTTTGGAGACATTTGTATATAACTGGAACAGGGAAAGAGTGTGAGAGGGAAGGAGTGGCAGACTGCAGCTTCCTTTTCCCATTCCTTTGCATTGCTTGGAAGTAGGAAACAGAAGAACTGGGAGTAAAAGTGAGCCTGGAAAGAAGGGAGTGATTACAGATTTTTTCTTATTTCTCATTAACCTACTCTGTTTAATTGACAAGAAATTAAATTAATCTTCCTCAAGCTGAGTCTGTTTTGCCCGTGATGGTACTTTCTAGAGTTATCTCCCTGTCTTTCTCTCTCTGTTTTTTTTTTAAATTTTCTCCCCCATCCTGTTGTTGGAGAGGGGAGTGAGAGAGAGATTTGGTGGGCAACTGGCAGCCAGCCAAGGTCAAGCCACCACAACCATTAAGAAAACAAAAGAAGGATAATTATTATGATGAATTTTAATCACATATTTGAACACCCAGAGAAAAACAGGCCACATGCCAACACTTCAAACTTGAAGCATTTGTTAAGCAGCAGTCACTGACTAAATCAATGGGGTGGGTTGCTATCTATTAACCTAGGGCAGCATCCTACTTCTGTACTTCAGTAAAACAACATGAGTGATCAGATGAGCCATTTATCATATGCAGCAGAATGAATTATTAAGTTTAAGGGGCATGTTATATGCTAGGCAAATTCTGGTCAAACCACATGTCTCAAAAAGAAAATACCCAAAATGCAGAAACCCCAAAATATATTTTTAATTTAAGTGCATTGGTAGCATCAATGATTGTTTCCAGTTCTGTCCTGTTTTGCTGCTTTGCCTTGTTGTTTTCCTGAGTCCTTTAGACTGTGGAGAAATCAGATCATTCATCAAAACCTTCCTTTTGTTTCTCAAACTGGTGGAGAAAAAGTCAGCTGGGAAGGAAACTCATTTTCAGGCAAAGAGCAGACATCAGCATACCCTGATCTCATTTGTGCCACTACCTGTCAAACTATAATTTGTCTTTTCCTATCTTAATTGTCAGCAAGGACTAATTTCTATTCTGGATGTTTTCTTATTTCTTGTGGAGCTTGATGCTTTTTTCTTCCAGCTTTTGGCATATTTGAAATTTGCAAGCTGGACTTCCAAATTAGTTTTAAAATTCTGACTTGTTGGGAATCCCTGGGAATGTTCCTCTATTTGCCAAACAAAAGAGTTCAGATACAGCCATCAGAAGGAGCACAAGGAATAAAGGAAATATTTGGACATCCTGGGTAGCTAGATTCTAGCAGTAACCCAACAGACTCTGCAGAGGTGGTCCTCGAGCTCCCATTCACTTCTCAAACTTCTCAGGTGGCTTTCATGGTTCCATGGTAAATAAATCCTTTTGCTAACCTGATCATCATGTTGCATAAATGAAAGGTTTACATTACAATAGTTCTGCTAAAAATAACATATCCTGACCAAGTTGGTTCTTGACCCAAAATTATTTTCTATCCTTCTGCAGATTTTTAGCATGATGGAGCATCAGTAGGTGTATTATTAACGTCTCTCATCCATTCTGACAAAAATATGTATGCCCTCTATAATTCTTTTCTGCATTGGATTTGCTGTTTAACAGAACATAGTCCACAAAATACAAAGCCAAAAGCTAGTACAATGTCTTGAAAAATATCATGTACTCTACACTTTCCTCAAAAGCAGTCCCTCAAAATATATTAACAATATATTATTACTTTGTCAAAGGATGTTGAAACCGGAAACATTTTTGCATATCTCACATGCAGAAATGTGGTGTATTAATTGCATTTATACACAGGTATGTCCGAACACGCATACTTACATATACAAATAATGACAAGCTTCATTAGATTGTCTGCAATTGTCTAATATTCTGGAGTCTGAGTCTGGCAGCACAGAGATTAAAATAGGATTGAGACAAAAATGGTGTTAAAGTGCTGGTTTTTTTCATACCCACACTTCAATTGACAATTGACATCAACACAGTATCACACTTCAGTTGCACAATCATTACATCAACAGTGCTCTTGTAAGACCCTGTTTTTTACCTTTTACAAACATATAAGCATATAAATATAAAAAAATACAAATTCACAACTTGAAAGTGTTTTGCTGGCATGAGGAACATGGGACTGAACTGAGTCAAAGAGCAGAAGCCAGGGGCAAGGCTGTGAAAGGCAGTGGTTTTTGGTGGGCCATCTCTCAGCCACCTGAATACACTATCAGATTAAAAGAAACCAGTAGGATTTTACTTTGTCACATCTAAGATTAAACCTACTTAATACACTTCCTTCTGAAAGCAGGTATTACAGCTAAAACCTTTAAGAAAGTAGATTGCTTAAATATTTAATCTTCCGTGTGTTTTGCATATGGCAATAGATGTAAGTTCTCCAAGTTCCAGGAAGAACTTTGTCAGTTTAATTAAAAAAAAACAAAAAACTTTCTACTAAGCATGTTTGCTTTAGTAACACTTTTATCTATTTGGGGGCAGTCAGTTAAAGGAAGAAATTACATTTAATTTTTGATAGGGATGAAAGGGGGAAAACTCAGCACCACAATCACTATTTATAGCTTACTACCTATCACAAGTTATGACCTGTTACTTCCATCATAATATATTTGCAAAGATAAATCTCTATTTGACATTTTATTTAATAAAGATAGTAATAACAGATTCTAATAATGCCAATACAAATACTTAATATTTTATCTATATTATATAATACTATAAAAGCTATTCTCATTTTCCTAAGTTTGAGTAATTTTACTATATGTGCTTGTATATATTATATACATACATTAAAATGCAAACACACATATTTGTAAATATACAGATAGAATTGCAGAGTTTGAAATGAAAGAAACACATTCTCTTGCTCAGTCTTGAACTTCAAAAAAGTAATTACACCGTGGAATCTCTTTCAAACTCCTTATAATGTTTCTGGGCTGTGATAAAATGAAGCAGGGTGGGGGAGAGGGGGAGAACTAGGGGAGAGAATCAAAACAGTATCAAGAACCTACCAACCTTACAACTTCTGCTCTAATAGCCCAGTTGGCAACTTTTAGGACACTACAGCAGGGAGGGAGGTATTCTGAAAACATATGATAAACATGGCCTTTGAGAGACACTTAGAAGTGTTCTAAGTTTCAATCTTTCACTTTTAAAAATGCCTCACATCTTAATGTTGAAGTCTGGATCCAGAGTCAAGTAAAACTTCCAGAAGTTGGGTGAATTTGTAGTTTCACAAGGATATAAGGCACTCACCTGGCACATCAGTTCCAGACTGATCCAGAGGCCAGGAGACATTATTGTAGATGATTTTGGTTCAGAATGACATATTCACAATATGAAAGAAAAAAAAATTCTTTTTACACTGAATGGTTTTGAAACAAATCACTATTCTTTGTCAAAGCCACGCATCAAATTAAAGATGGAAAAATCCCTCAGAAACTACAGTAATCTTTACAAGAAATGACAGTAGATAAAAAAGTAACATAATTTTTACATGTGAAAGTTTCCTTCAAAATGTCTTCTGAAGAGTTAGGACTCCATGTTTTCTTTCGCAAAAATAATAGTATTTCTGGATGTATATTACTGATATTTTTATCTAAGACAGTAAAGACTGGAAAATAATCTTTCCAGGGTGCACTCAATCTTCCTATAATCTTGTAGAGGAAAGTGTTCAATGCTAGAGTAGTTCAAAGGGTGCAATCAAAATCATGGATCAACTTGGAACTAATAACAGGAATGATTATCTGGCACAACAGATTTTTAGAGATTTTGTTGTTTTCTGTTATATTATGAGAATTTATGGGGATTTTCTGATGATGAACAAAGTATCACTTCTGAAAACACCCTTCAAACGTTACAAGCAGTTGTGAAAACTCATGGAGCAAAAACTTAAGCCTGAACTTCTCCACATGCAAGAAATGCCTCCTAAAAGCTCCATTTGAATGTAATTTATCCCTTTTTAGCTCCATACTCCTTCAAATGCCTATCTATTCTCTTCCAGAACTTTTAACAAATAAAGGTCTTTCCCCCCTCAGATAAAAGCTGTAACTCTAAGGCCTCCTGGGAGTCTCAATGAGTTAAATTTATATTTAGAAAAAGCAAAATTTACCCACACAACTTTTATTTACAATTAATTATTCCTTGATAATATGCAATGAAGACATGCAGATATTTTTTATTTCATTCTTGTATTCCTGAAAGGAACAACAGAAAAGGCTTAAATCACTAAGTTGGAAATATACATGTAAGGAAGCAAGAACCAATTATTTATATTCTACTTAAGAAACATTAAACTACTCATTCATCCTGAGAAAACAGACTAGTGCTTAAAGCAATAAACTACATTATAGGAAGGAATAGTTAGAACACCTGAGGCAGAAAGAACAGAACTATTTCAGGCTCTTCTCTCCCAAAAAGTCCTCAGGGCTCTCCACAGGGGAAACCATCAGCAAAGGAGTTGAATCACAAATTTGTGCTGATAAATTTATGCACAGATTTGGCTCTTTAGAGAAAAATTATTTCCAAAGTTGACTTTGAATTTCATTCAAACAATAACAGTTCTGACTATACATTTTTTAAGGACAAATAAAGGTTAAATTTGATCCCATGCGTTTTAACGGTAATCACTTAAGGCAAGAAGTTTTTTTCAGTATCCATGCCATGTCCCTCATATATTCCCCTCAATGTTCTGACAACCTCCTTGATTATTTCTCATGTTTTGGCAGCATCTATAAGATTAGTTTTGGCCTCTTGTGGTCCTTAACATGGCACATAATGAAATCCCATTCCATTTTCTTGTAGTAACTAAATGACCCAAATGTCTAGATTTTTGAAATTTTCAATTGCATTTATTTTGATCATATGTCCCTTCTAGAGTGCTTTTAAGTCTTTCATTTCTGTTCCAAGATATTTTGTTTCCCTTCCTGAAAGCAAGGGGAAAAAACAAATCTATGCCAAAGGAAAAACCATGAAAAGACAGCATGCCATCAACAGCAGGGACATGGAGCAAACCTTGACAAAACTGACCCCCACAGTAAACCTGGAAATAGAAGAGAAGGACTTACAAGCACTCTAAAACAGAGATACAACCAAAGGAAATGAAATTGAAGAAAAAAAACAACAAAATTCGGAAATTTCGTGACTACAAGAAAATGGAAACTGAGGAAACGAGCTGCAGTGAAAAAAACCAAAACAGGCCAAAATTAACCTAACAGATGTTGCAAAAGCAGGAGAAAAAAAATCAAGGAGAAAGACACTACTTGGAGGGGAAGAAATGAGGGACATGGCACAGATACTGAAAAAAAGAAAAAAAAAGAAAAAATCTTCAGCTAAGTGAAAGCCACCAAAAGGCATGGCATGCCATCAAGTGCAGGGACATGCACCAAAGCTTGCCAAAATTCATCTCCTTTCAATTCCTGGAAACACTATAGACGGACTTACAAACACTCGGATAGGGAGATACCAGCAGAGGAAATGCAATTGGAAAAAAGAAAAAAAGAAAAAAATTGGGAAATTAAGTGACTACCATAAAATTAACTATGATTACATCAGGTGCATGGGGATCAATTTTGGCCAGCTTTGGTGCATGTCCCTGCACTTGATGGCATGCCATGCCTTTTGATGTCTTTCCTTTTGCTTAAGATTTTTTTGGGTTATTTTTAAGTATCCACCCTTATATCTTCCCCTCCAAGTAGTGTCTTCCTCCTTGACTTTTTTCCCTGCTTTTGCAACATCTTTGTGGTTAGTTTTATCCTATTTTGTTCATTTGCACTGCAGCTCATTTCCTCCCAGACCATTTTCTTGCAGTCACTAAATTTCCCTTTTTTTTTTTTTTCTTCAGTTGCATTTCCTTCTATCATCTCTCTTTTCCCGAGTGTTTGTAAGTCCTTCTTTTCTGTTTTGCAAATTTCATTTCTCTTCATGAAAGGAAATAAACTTTTCTTTCAGGAAGGGAAACAAAATCTTGCATTTTCAATGGAGATCAATTGGGCAATCCTTGGTCCATACTCCTGCACTTTTCATGGGTCTTTTCATAGGGTCTTTTTGCTTTTAATAGAGATCCAAGTCAGCCAACATTGGGAGGGCAAGGCCTTTGAGCTTCATTTTCAGTAAAACATAACTATAAACGCACAAGGTCTCTGTCATGACCACCTCCAGTAAAAAGATTCCGGGTGGCGGTGACAGCTCTGCAAAGACAGAGCCACCTCCTCTTGGCTGTGGCACCGACCAGAACAGGCAGAACACGGCTTTGACTCCACCGTGTGGCCTCTCTCCGACACAGGCGGATCTCCACTACTCCATAAAGTTCCCTCATTAAAGCCAAGAGAAACACAGTAATTCACTGAAATACTGTAATACAATTTGTGTGTGAACCACAACTACAGAGGATGATGAATATTTTATTTACAGCCAAGACAACAATATTTTTTTTACTGAAGATAAATTTATGTTTTCATTGTGGTCTCTACAGAGAAAAATTGCGTTGTGCAATGCAATGTTTTTGCCAATTTTAACCGGGTCTTCGCAATTTTTTGGGGGATTATTCAGATTATAACATATCTTTTTTCCCCCCAGGTTTCATTTTGATGTTTCAAAATAATGTCCTGGTTCCTCACATAAAATTACCTGACAGTTCAAATACAACCAACAAGAAATCAGTTGGACCAATTCTGCCCCAATCAACAGATGCTTCTGTCTTCATTGGGAGGTGGAGATTAAAGGCTACAGACAACAGAGCAAGAATTGATGGTGGAATAGCTCAGGGTGTGAGAAAGTAAGAGCCACAATCACAAGAAGAAAGCAGTATGATCAGGAACCCATCTCATACACTGGAAATACAAACAATTCAGAAAAACCACACAATACCTCTGTGTGCAGAAGTAGAGCAAGGACACAATCGAAAGCACAGAGACCACTGCGAGCCAGCACAAAGCTGGAGTGCTGGTCAGGTAAGGGCTCCTCAGGAAGACCAGTCAGGGAGCATGAGTGGGACAAGTGTATTCTGTGCAAAACAGTGGCTCAGATGCAGATTTCTCTGGGGTGGGAGGCATGGCTGTCGATAGACAATGCGTCAGAATCTGGTCCAGGAGATCAGCAAGCAGAACATCTTGGTGGGCATCTGCTGCAGATCACCGTATCAAGAAAACCAGAATGGGCCTTTTTTTTTTTTTAAGTGCTCATGGGAGCCTCTAACTATATGGATATTGTGTTTTTTCCAAGTAATATTAGATTTTTCTAGTTTGTGCTGGGGACTGCTTTTCAACAAAGGTGCAGACCAGACAAATAAAAGCAGGAAGTTTACAAACACATAACAGGTCAAGGATGTAACAATCTGGCCATTTTGGCTGCAATGACTATGCATGAGATGGTGGAGTAGTCCCAGCTGGAAGACCTTGAGGGTAGTAAGGAAGACAAGTACTAAAATAAATATGTCAGAGTTCAGAGCAGACTTTTCCTTGTTCAGGGAGCACAAAGACAGGAAGGATTCTGTGAGTACCAAATCACCAAAAGATCAGGAGAATTGGCTGATGCTTAAAGACAAAATATTTCCTCAAAGCATAAGTAAAAAAAAAAATCCATGCCATTATTCCGGAAATCAAGCAGATGAGGCAGAGGATGAAACTGCCTCAGCTCGAAACTCATGTCTGAGTTCAAATCCAAAGGGAGAGAACAGAGGGAACAGTAATGAAAGAGACAGAAAAGGCTGATGGAGTAAAAATCCTCTGCCACAGACTTTTCTGGCAAGGTCTGTTCTTCTAGGGAAGATTGAATAACCACCAGAAGGATTTCTGCAATACCCCTCCAAGCTAGTCACTAAGCCCCTAAGGTATGCCTGCCTGTCCTGGCAAGAGGATTCTTCTAGCTATGGAGAAAGCCTTCACTAAACCCTGAGTGACGTTTTTTCTCCAGTGAAATGTTCATTGTATCTGTGAAAGATTTTATCTGTGAAACATTGTATACATTGTTCATTGTGTCTATGAAACCCTCAGCTAATTAGGATTAATAAACAAAGGAAAAAATCAGTTTGCAATTTGCATTGTTAGTGTTCATGGAAGTTACCAAATGCCACCTTGAAGGTTTTATAAAACTAAAAGGCCTGGATTCATAAAAATGCTTGTATAACAAATTAAGCCTCTTTTTCTTGGTGAGGTGGTGGGTTGAATTTTCAAAGCAAGGTCCCAATATTAACTCTAAAACCCAGCACAAAAAGAATTATTAGTATGGGCCACAATAAACATTTTGGGTAGCAGGCATGCTGCTTTGTGCATGTGGGAAAGCAGTCATAAAACCAAGATATTGTGAATTTAATAAAATCAAAGGGCTTCTGTTTATCTGAGCTTTAACATCATCAATATTACATTGGAAATATTTAGCCATCCTAAAGCAAATCAATTTTGAACTTACACTCCAGCACAAGAGATTTTTCTTTTTAAATTTTAGCAATATGAAGAGTACTTTCTTAATTAATTAGGTAGGAAGGAAAATTCCCCCTACTTCTTCTTTGCCCCTCCATTTGTGCCATATTCATACTATCAACATACATACCATCATATGGAGCACATGCCTCAAACCAGACATTTTAAATTTTGAAAGGATTATTTTTAGGAATATCCTAAACCTCTTAGAAAACAAAAGTGAAAGTTATAACCAGAAAGTTCTTCTCAGTTTGATCAAATATTTACTTTTTGAGAAAATAGCATATGCAGTTAAAAATGAGAGTACCAAGTAGTTCAGAAGGGGTTTTTGCTTTTTCCTTTCTTTCAGCACAGATATAATGTTCTTATTTCCACTTGTGGTTCTAATTTTAAAATGGGCAGATAGATTAAAACTAACTTGTACAAAAGCCAACTGAAGTAATAACTGGGAAAGAAGTGAAAGCAAATAAGTAATCATAGACATTGAAAAGAAAAACAACATTTTGGTTCCTTATTTAACTGCTCACAGAAAACTCATCATCACTGATTTCATCAAAGGCCACGTGGTATGAGAGATCCCAAACTGTAAAAATATTGTCCCTCTGCTTTAGTTTTAATTTAGCCACTTATAAAAAAATTATCTCAGCATTTGGGTCTTGGGATGCTTTCCAGACTGTTGCTCAAAGCTCTTTTTTGCCTGGTTAATTAGAGCTTAGTCCAGAGCTGGGGAAAGGAGAGGAGGAGACCAGCATTGCCCTCCAGGACAACTAGCAGCACCAGCTGTCACACAAGCTGCTGGCTCTTGGCTCTCCAATTGCTCATGCAGAAGGAGAGTGCTGTGTTTTCCTTCACTGCTCCTCTCAACAGGGCAGTGTGATCAACTCTTTTCTTTCCCTGCCATGATGAATCTTCAGCCTGTGCTGCCACCTGCTCCAGTTCTTAACAATTATCCTGTTCACAGCACATCAGGTCTATTGTGCTTTCACCCCAGGCTGGGCTGACAGCCTGGATTTAAGGCAATTCTGTGCAGAAAACAAGGTTTGCTCTGGAAACCCCAGAAGAGTTGTTTCTGCATTCCTGGACTCCAGTACCCTGAACTCAGCTTAATGCCCCATTTCGAGGCACTTCCAAATCACCAGCTCCACCACTTCTAACCAAGGACTGCAAGCAGGCAAAAAAGTTTCTATTTGCAAAACAATGAAACAAAATAAAAGTTCTGCCAACCAAGTCTAAGAGGGGAAAAAATATGTTAGAGTAGAAAAAAACCAAAACAAGTCTTCTTAACCATGCTGTAAATGAAACAGCAATGCAAGCTTATGTGTGCTATTTGTGACAAAAAAAGAATAACTTAACAGGGAATTGCTCTTCCATTATAACTTTGAAAAAACAGCTAAGTAGAAATATATTTCCCTGCAAAACGTTATCAAACATTTATGCTTTTACAGCTTTGCTCTTGTCAAACAATACAGAGCAGCATTCCCAAGTTCCACTTGATGGAGAAAAGCATGCTGTATAGATTGGCCTCAACAGAAAAAATTAATTATATCATTGTAATTAATAAAACATTCACTGAAATCAAAATGTAAAATGGCTGCAATTTAATATAACCATGCTAATATCTCTGCATTTATTCAACTCCTTTGGTATGAGACTCTGTCAGAATTTTAATGATGTAGACCATAGTAATCAAATAGACAAGTGCAGAAAAATGACACATTTCTCAAAGCAGTCACTTTCTCATTCTAAGAAGGTTCTTTGTAGTAGAGTCAGGTCTACAGATTGAAAATCTAATGAAAACACTCTTTTTAGAGTCTCTAATTCTCAATTGAGCAAATGTTGGTGTTTTTCAAAACAGAAGAAATATACTGATACAGTTTAACCTGGAAGATAAAAAATTCAGAGTAGTAATGCATATACATCGGAGACATCATAAATAAATAAAAGTACGTATTTTTCTCTTTTACCCTGGGTACCATTGGCAAAACCTCTCCAAGATTTGGGAATTTAGCTGGCTTGTGAAAAGCTAAAATTTCCCTCTCATACATTCATGAAAAGAGTATTTCTTTCTAAATGGGTAATCTTCTTGAGTTTCTGCAAAAGCTACTTTTCTGCATTCCTGTAAGTTACCAAGTCACTAATGCTATTTCATGTTGGAGATGAGCCCAGCAGTAGCTGCCAAGTAATTTCCAGTGCCTAATGCTCACCCCTGGTGGTGCCATAGCACTGGGAATGATGGCAGGCAGGATTTCCAGAAGGAAGAAGTCAGGTCCAGGACAGGGCAAGGCAGCAGCAAGGCTCAGAGGACCCCAGGTAAACAAGGGAGGGAGCTCCCAGCATCGTCCCTGGCCAGCAGGTAGGTTTGTGTCACCCCGAGCTCTCCAGGAGGCCAAGTGAGTGATTGCAGCCCGGATTAGAGGCTATAAACCTTAATTGCCCTGGGCAGCTGACACAGACTAGTTCAAAGGAGAGAAACTCCAACCTCTCTCTTCTACTGTGAATATTCCTTTGGCTTGCTGAAGCCTAGCTAGAGCATTCTTTCTTTTACCCTGCACATAGTAGTGCTTATTGTCCCTTTTGTTGGATTTTTCCATGAACAACTATGGCTTGGAAGCATGGATTCAAATTTTGTCTTCTGTACACTCATAGTCAAGAAGAAACCATAACCCAGAAGCTGCATATGGGAAGGATAACATTGTCATGGACAGAAAAAATGGGCAAGACCATTTCTCACCTTCATAGAAACAAATAACTGTGATCCAAAGCCTCTTCTTGGGATTCTTTTCTATTTCTGAGACAAAGCCAAGAATCTGAGCCAAAGTTTAAGATACAGTGAATTGCAATTATGTTTAGCTAATGAAGCTTTGCTCCTTTTTAACACAGATGGATGTGCCAATGACACAGCTCACGAAGAAGGAATGAGAGATGTCATCAGTTCCCTAGCAGTGCTGCATACAGAAGATCACAGCATATAAAGACCTCGCTTGGAACAATCATACTTAAATCATCACAAAAGGAAGCATGAGATCAGAAGGCTTAGTCCCTAAACTCTGCTGAAGAAAATCAAGTTGCCAGTATAACCACCAGCAATTACTTGGTTTTAGATCAATAGACAACCTTGGTACTTATCTGATCACAGGCAATGTTTAGTGAAACCAACCAAATTCAGACAGAAATATCCGACATACAGAGAATAATTTATTATAGGCACTAATAGTATTTTTTTCCTAACAAAATCCTACTTGACTTTCATTATATCCATTATAGAATAATCCTGTGAACACAGAGCAGTAGTTTGGTGGGTTTATATAACTCAGTACATTTAGTATGTTCTACCCTTCTCCAACCCAACTACATAATTGAGAGGTTGTGATTTCAGTGGGGCAGAGAGAGTATCAAGTGCATTCAGACAAAACCTCCAAAGTGTGCTACCACAAAAACAAATCACTACCAATAAGATATTTGCTTAAATTACACTTCAGTTTGATGGCTAAAAAACATGAAAATATTGGTACAATACTGACAATTTACTGAAGAGTTCTGCATTTCATTGAATTAAAAAAGCATTGTAAAATAAGGTCGTATCATATAGTGAGCTAAGGGTGAAAACCTTTAAACCTCAGGCTTCCTACTAAAAAAAAACCCAAACATTTGCACACAACATGATCCATCATGTCTGCACAAGTGCAGGAATTACTTTAATGTCTCTAACAGAAGGGCAATTTAAAGGGAATTGTGTTTGACTACTCTTCCTCCATTAGAGCCCAGCGTGAATTTTAACTTTTATCCAATGCCTGATTTGTTTTAATGCTGAATGATTCATGATGCAGCATAATTTTGTGTCAGGAAAGCAGGACTCTTTTTTATTGCTTTGACTTGATAACTTAACCAGGATAAGCCAGGGTAGTTTGAGTGTGTTTGTTGTTTGGGTTTTTTTCCCCTGCTGTTCTAAATGAAAATCTGATATCAATAATTTGAATCTAGGAAGTATTTAATTTTAAATACTGAACATCAATGCATAATTTTAAGCTAGTTATCCTTCTGCACTACAAGGTGCCCATGCAGTATTGTCTTGCTTTAGGATCATTGATATCTAAAGCTGTCTGTAAGCTGGAACAGAAAAGAGATTGCATTCTGCATACTTTTACACATAAAAAAACAATCCATCTTTTATGCTGGTTTCACAGATTAGCACAGTTTAGTAATGCAGAACAAGAACCATCTTTACAAGAAAACAAGATATTTCTCAATTGGTAGCTGTCATATCCTAGATCCATGGCATTACAGTCATGTCAACCAGATCCTATATACCAGTTTGGAATAAAATGTTTTCAATAGGCTTTTTTTCATTGCTGTACTTACTTAAATAGCAAAAGTGACTTAGCTCTACAGGCATCAGTCAACAGCTTTCCAGTTGCAGCATTCGTATTCTCAGAATAAATTGTAGCCAGTTGTTTTAAAGTGACTTCATTCTTTCAGGGACCTCATCTTGCTGCATATGCACAAATATCTGTTTTGAAAACCTCTAGGTCAAGAGTTTAATTGTGCAAGACAGTAATTTGTAAAAATAAATGTTACTGAATAGTTGGAAAAAATGCATAAGCTTGCCAATCTTTCCAGTCCAAGGGACTAGATATGGCAGGGTGAGATTTGTCTTGTGTACACTAGCTGTCTCAACAAAGCTACACAGACTTCTTAAAATGGAGAGGGATAAAAACCCTCAGAAGGTGATTCCTTCTATTTGCATTTTTAGTAGAAACATAGATTTTAGGGAGCTAAAGCTGGATCAGAGTCATCTCATTAACAAGTAGATGACAGGACTGGAATTATGTAGTCACAACTTCAATTTACCTAAAAATTCACTCTCTCCCTCTCCTCTGTCTACAAAAATACCTGTTTCTAATGGAATATCCCTGGAAGATGGATTATATCCTTTTCTCATTAGAATCTAGACCATTACAGACACTTCTTTCCTTCCCTAAACAGGAAAAGTATGCCTGCAACATTTTATTACCTGCAGGCAGGTTTGTATTCTGGATCATGTGAAGTGTGAGGCAGAACAATTTTTGCTGAAGTAACTTTGTTGTTTTGCAGAGGTCCTTTTTGAAATTATAGAAAAAAAACCTGACATTGACTATATCCACACCGAGGTCCGTTGTTCAGACAGCAGAAGACACTGGAGGCTGCCAGTGGTGAGTGAGGTTTTTGTAGGCACACTGAGTGCAACATGCCCACCAAAATGAGCCCAAAGCCTTCCTCTCCCACTGACTGAGCTGTTACCTGCCCACCATCCACATGCTTCTGCTGATGTGGACAACCTCTGAGGATGAAGATGATATCAGCGCCTTCCCAAGGAAAACCCTTCCAATGCCTGTGCATGCCATGGCATCACCAAGGCCGATGCATTTACAGAATGCTCCTGAGACTTCTTAAACAGCCCCCAAGGTCAGCCAGCACAGCAAAAACCCGCATGAAGAGGTTAAATTGCAGGCAGCATTCCTTCATTTCTCATTGCTGACTGAGGAATAGTTAATATGTAACAATTGCTTGAAGAGATAGAGGAAAACTCAGGCAATATTTTCTTGCAGCATCTTGCATAAACAGGTCAATCTCCAAGACAGTCTGAATTTATTGGTAGAGCAAAGTAACATCATTGCTTGCTTATTCACACCAAGATGGACATTTTAATCTAGCATTCTACAATCCTTGCAGGATGCACTTATTCTATCTGTTGGTTCAAAGCCATCACCAAATAGTTATTTTGCATATACACAGGGGACTTTTTTTTTTGCTGGAAATGGAAATTCTTTGCTCATCTGCAAAAGGGTGAAGAAAAATAACAGAGACTCATTTCCTTTTGCAAAACACTGACAAATATTTTTAATCTTTTTTTTTTTCTCAGTTAATAAAACCTTTCCGGCTTCTAGTATAAATTCTAGTATTAAAATCTCTATGGATATTTGGTCCTTCTGCCCAGGGTGCTTCTGCATGCAGCAGTTAACCTAAAGATGAATAAAACCCTTAAAAATTGCAAGTTTATTTCTGTACTATACTGGTTCTGATTCTATACAGAAATTATGTCTGGAGTATTGCAGGCAAAAGCACAGAACTACGTGGTTTTCACTATGGTATGGTCAATTGCTATGTGTTGGAAGTTTTCTCAGGGAACATTGCTGGGGACAGGGACCATTGCTTCATGCTTGTCTTGAAGTCACCTGTTGTCTTGCTGGGATTGCTGTTGGCCAGACACCAGTTTCTCTGGCAGGAGTAATTTGGGAATTGATGTAAAAGAGATGTAAAGGACTGTTGCTAAAGACTGTTTTAATATTAATAAAGAACACACACGAAAGCCTATCCATCTTCTGGCCTTTAAAATAAGCAATGTGGGATAGACTTTGCTGATACATTTCTCTAAGTCCACTGTATTCACATTTTGCTATTGGAAATTATCTCCAGAGTCTATTGATGCACTTGAACAGAGGTTCAGGGTTCAATGGCTGGATGGCTACTGAGCAGTCTGGATCAAACCTGGGGTGAGCAGTCTGCCAATGATTAACTGTATAGGTGATTAAGGCTCTCATCTGTCCTTTGGTTTGCTGGTTCACCACTACCAGTTTAGCCCAGGGAAACTGGGCAGAACCATGGCCTTTTGAAACCAGTCTGAGAAGCCTGGCAGGCTTATGTTACACATGCAACACATGGAGTTTCATATCTGGTAGGACATGCAAGGTAAATTAATGTTCTTCGTGAAGAGTCAAAGTCATTGTTTAGTTCCAGTGCAGTATTTGTCACTCTCATAGTCTGGACTGCTTTTGTCTCCTTGGAAACAGATATATTCTTCCTCACTTTTGATCTAAAGGCCACACAGTTACCAGAGATCTTACTTAGAGGAGAATTGAAACACATATTTTAATAAGTCATCTCCTAAAGTGATACAACTATCATTCCATTTCCTCAGCACCAACTTCAAAACTACAGTGCAGGTGCACGGATTTGGACACAGCCACACATTAGACAAAAACCCCATCTATTCCACAAAGTCAGAACCTCTCTGACGATTCTTCAGTTCCTGGAGCTGGTTATCCACTGCTGATAACTTCAGACAGGACTGTGAGCTTTCTACCAGTGTGTAGCAGAAGAAAATAGGAATGTCCAAGCTGTTCAAGGTCAGAAGTCTACACTGTTTTATACACTTCTCAAAGGCTGGCCACTCCGTCCTCACAACTTAGCCTGAAACACCTTCTGTGATTGCTGAGAAATTCCCAGAGCAAAAAAACCCTCTTACAGCAGCTCTCCCTTCACTCAGGGCTTGCTAACGCTCATTTGAATGCGAAGTGACTATTCAGTTCAAACGTGTTTACAACTCTTATAATTCTTTATTTATGAGCATTCATACAAACAGGCTTTTTGTTCACACAAATGCTTGCTGAAGGGCTATTTTTCATATGAATACCTGCACTCAGAAAGAAACAAAGGTGTTCTCTCAGAGCAAAAACAATTGCTACCTGTTGCTATTTGTTGGTTCTTACATATTCTAAAAGCTGCCATCATGCATTTTAAAAAACAATATCTGGAAAGTAGATGGCCAGTCACATGCAAAACCAAAATGTCAGTGGATTCTGGTACTTGCTTCGACTGAGTAATATCTCATGACCTGTTGGCTCTGTTGACCACAGTGGAACAATTCAAAATGAGGAATTACTCCACCAGGTAAAGCCACAGAATCTAGCCTAAGCCAGAAAATAACTAGACTGCATACAAACAGCAGCAACTCATGCTCTGTATAAAATACTTAAGGACAGAAGCATTTAGAGGTTTGGTCTGTTGTTTTGGTTTGGTTTATTCCCAGAATAATGAGAATTCCTTCTCCTTTTCAAAGCATTTTCTATGGAGTAGCAAAGCTTTGTACATTCACGAAAAATTTGTCTGCCGTAAACAACATCACAAGCTCTGTTATCCTTCCTTTTTCTTCCCCAAGGGACAACAATCCTTAAAACACCAATGTCACCTTCTGCCATACTGAAAGTTTGTATGAAACTGAAAGCATGTTGTTGTTAAACAAAGGATGCAAGTGAGTAAATTATAGGATTTGAGATGTAACCTGTTGAAAAATCTCCTTCTATGGTGAAAGAAATCCAGAGTCTGATGCTGTAAATGGGTAAGGCATCTGCAACCCCTTACTTCAGCATTTATTCCCTACACAACATCCCCATTGCAAAGGCTCCAGACTGCTTTTTCTTACAGACCAACTAGTTTGCATATGAAAAAGTAGGGTTAAGGAAAACCTAAAACCAGTTTTGCTCTTTGGTAATATTTTTCACTTTATAACTTGGAGCTGAGTAAATCAAATTTTATTACCAATCTTGTTTTTCTGGTACTGGAGAAGAAGATTATAAACTCCTTTTCTCAGTGCCTGCCTTCCTGTCCCATACCTTCTGGTCCTCTTGCTGCCCCACTTTCCAGTTCTATTCACTTCCTGCTTGCACCCAGTGAGCAGACAGTGACTGCACATGAGGAGCTGCACCTACTCATCCCTACAGCTCAAGAATCTGTTCTGTCACTTCTTCCCATACAGATTTCCTATTTTTCCTTTTTAGAGCCTTTCTCAGTGCTCAGGGGAGTGAGTCACTTCACAAGACCCTTCCTGCTCCTCCTCCCAGTTGAGCATGCCTGTGCTCCCCACCCTGCAGCTCTCCAACACCCTGCCTGTGCCTTGGGGATACCCAGCCCTGTCTGTACCTTACAATAGGATAGTTCATGTTGAGACATACATAAGATTATGAGATAATTCCAACACAGTCACAAAAGCATGGAAAACTAGGGAGAGTTAGAGTTTTGCTGATTCCTCCAAAATTGTAAAATATCATCAGTTTTTAAAGCTATGCTTTATCACATTCCCCACATAGTCATAATTAAATGGATGGACATGCCAGTGTTTGATACAGAAGATAAAGTTTAATTATTGTTTTGTACTAAGAAAAACATTGGGGGGTGGGGGACACACGATAGGTGCAAGTATGGTAGTGAATTTCAGCCTTCTAAAAGCATAATTCTAGCCCCCTGCAGTTGCCAGATAACATTTCTGAAGTTGTGGAGATATTAAAAGGGTGGCAGTTCATTATGAAGCCATTTATATTTTGTCAGACTGTTAACAAGATTTGTGTTATCTGTACTATGCAACAGGAAGGCTGCTGCAGAATCCATATTAACTTCTTGCTATGCATGCCAAATTGTTGGTGCAATTGGCAAAGAGAGGAAAGGAATCAGAAGATTATATTACTAACAACCTACATGAGTTGAGAGCCAAGTTACCCATCCCTCTTTGTGCTGTTGCTTCATTAAATTCATACTACATCATTAACCCATCAAATATTCAAATTATCACATACTTCAATATTATACTAAATTCTTGGAGTTAACAGAAGTCAAGGTACATGTACTTCTGATTCTAAACATGAAATTGTATTTTTTATTGCATTTAGCATACTTTGATCTACATATATTTAACCAACAATTCCTTGCATGACAATGAAAAGATATTAAAAATTACAGTCTACTAGTACTACTGTCTATACTTGCACATGCATTGGTTATATAGTGTCATCTTAAGAATAACTGTTTTAGCCATTCTTCTCTTGCTCCTTTCTCTCCAATATAGCTTCTGAAAGACATCATTTGTCACCAACTTCCACTGTCTGCAGTCATTATTTGAAGTGTTAAGTGCATCACAGCGAGACCCTTCAGAAGGTGATAGTATATCAACAGGGAGGGAATATATTGATAGTCAGAGAAATTGAAACTTAAAGCTAAATAGAGCTGACAAGCCATTGCTAAAATTGTTTAACTCTTTTTGAAACAGGGATCTTGTGAAACTGATATCCTGACACTGAGCACCACCACCATAAAGGCACTTACAGAAATGTTGTGTTTCTTATACATCTTTTACTTTCAAAGGGCCATCTTTTAGGATTTTAAAAGCCTAAATATGGTTTAGGATACTCAGCACTTTTCAAAATTTACCTCATAGAAGGGAAGTTAAAAACTGTGCAAGCTAACTTTCCAATTTAATGGCACAAATTGAGTTAACCAAGAAAGAGAGGCAGGCACAGAACATAACATAGGTACAAGGGATTTTCCAGAATTAAACGTAACAATAATCAGTCAGATTATGCATGAGAACTTCATTTATAATTCCCAAGACAAAAAATAAGGTGATATGAGTTAAAGGATGAAAGTTACTTACTTAGAGGTGAGTCTGCACTTTTGAATGTGGAGGCCATCCATCCCTCCTAGACATCCTGTTGCAGACAAAGGAGACAATGTTGAGCTACAGCTAGCTACAGCTAGAGATTTTCACCTCCAACAAGAGATGTGATATCTCCAAAAGGACTGAAAGAAATGCCAGATCCACAGCACTCATGCCTATGCTGAGCAGATTTAATAGCTTGGAATTGATTCCAAATAGATTGTGTCACTAACAAAAATGTGACTTGTAGCCAAGACAGGGAGACACAGGCACTGTGTCACAGCTGCACACAGGCTAGAAGGACCTCTTAGAGACAGCAACACTTTGTGGTAGGACAGGTGACAGTCCTGATATAATGATATAATCTGAAGAAGAGCATCCTGACCACACCAGTCCTTCTCCTGTGCTCTTCAGGCTGTCAGTCATTGCCATCTACTGGTTTGTAGTCAGAGAGCTTTTCCACATGTCCTAGGGTGACGTTATGATGCTCGTATCCCCATTCCTGTGTTCTGTTTATACTGGATATTGTGTTCTGTGCCTTCAAGACTGGCTCTGGAGAGGGAATGTTTTGTTTTAGTTTTGCTATCAGCCGCTCCCCCATGGCTGGCAGGACACACAGACAGGGCAGTACATAGTGCAGCTTCTGCTTTTTGCCTGGCTGTTCGCTTTGCTCTTGCTCTTGCTTCTGCTTCGTTCCTGCTTTGCTCTTGCTTTTTGCTTCTGCTCATTAGTTAGTAGCTAAGCAGTCCAAATTTTTTCCTGGGCTGTTTCTCCTTTTCCTTTTTTTGGACCTACTCGAACCTGCTCTGGACTGGGACCTGGGAACACCCAGAGTTTGCACCCTGTGGCTGCAGCAGCTGCCCCAGCGCCAGGGGGACTGATAACAGAGAGACCACCCCAGGAGAGACTTTCTGAGTTTGTCATCTTTCCCACAGTGGTGAAACAGTGCTGTCATCTGGTATTGTTCAGTTTGTGTGCTGGGGGTGCTGTGCCTGTTAAATAAACAGGTTCTTTCCACTTCTCTCCCAGGAATCCTTCCCAAACCGGTTGGGGAGAGGGACCGTGTGGGTTTGCTTTCTGGGGAGACTCCTCTGGAGGTTTTCTCCCAAATTTGCCCTAAATCAGGACACCACAGAGACTCCAAGTTTAGCAAAATCAACTACTTTACTGCCAACTTGATCACCAGTCTCATCAGACCCTTAGTGCTCCCAAGGATCTGATTTTTATACATTCAGCATGAACAGAATTGACCAAGAATCATCATTGCTCTTCCCTGTATCTGCCATGCCATTCCACTAGCTTAAGAGCCCCTTCTGAATTTCCACCCACTACTCCTAAGGAAGCATTTTTGGAGGTTTGCAACACACAGATAAACAACAAAAAACAAATTTGGGTTTTACAACAAAATAATCACTTCATTATAGCTGGGCTATTTGTTAATTCCCAGTTTTACATAGAAGGTTTTTTAAAACATAGTATTGACATTCACTGTGCTAAAGAGATATTTAAAAAAAAAAAGGTTTTCCTAGGATTTAATAGCTTGGAATTGATTTGCTAGGTTTACCTAGCATTTAAAAAGTATGTCATATATTCCCAAACCCAGCAATCAAACTCTCATACATACATAAAAAAGGATTTGTCTAATAAATCCCCAACATCTTGCCTCAAAATCTAACTACAAACAGCAATTAAGTAGCTGTCTACATCACCACTCGATATGACACTGCCACAGTGACATTTGAAGATTTAGTAGAAACATGTACATTCTATAATTATTGTTGACTTTCTGAATACAGTCTTGATCAAAATCTTGATTTGAATTATTTATTGAAGACGTGAATAGCCCAATGTCAAAGCTAAATGGAGATTCTTTGCTCAAGTCTTCTTTTTACAACTCAGATTAGAGTTATAAATTCCTATAAATGCCTGAAAATGAACATACCATAGTATGCTTGACCCAGAGGTCCTTGTTCCTTTTAAAGATGTAAGTATGTTGCTTTTTCAGCGACCTGGATTGATGTAGTTGTATTGGAGTTTCCTAGAAATTTTTACATGCTGCAAAATACCTGTGGGAGGTCCTTTTTCTTTCCCTGGCAAAGGGCTAGAGAAAGTTTCAAAGAAAAACATTCTTCCTACCCATCTTTATGCATTCACACTCAAAAGTTTAGAACCTAAATCATTAATTTTTTTCTTCTTGTAGTCTTCATTTGTATGAAGCTTAGATAACTTATTAAAAAATTCAGGTCTGCTTGAGAAAATTGTATTTTAAATTTAAAGTCACTAAGAAGTTTTTAGTAGTTTCATTTTTCTGGTACAGCTGTAGAAATACAACATAGTTTTTCATACCAGTTGGTTATGTTCATGTAAAGTATATATTAGGATATTGTTTTCATATGTGAGGGTAAAAAGTGCCTAAACCAATTAATTGTAGATGCCACTGGTTACCTGTGCTGGTAGAAGCCATACATAACCCAAACCTAACACAAGCATGCTGCTGAAACTCTCAACTTTTAGTAAAGACCAATTTTCATTATTAAGAGGCAAAAAAATATAATAAAAAAGGTTCAAAACCCCCTAGAAGGATGTTACTCAATATTTTCTTGCACAGCAACTACGCACTTTGAGTAACATTATTACAGTAACTTTAAAAATATTGGTCCCAGATCCAGCACTTTCTCTGGCATGTGCTAGGCTCAGAGGATAACCTAGCCAGGGGGGAGAATTAAAGTAGTTCCAGACATTTCTAGCTTCTCTTAATTAGCAGAAATGAGATTATTCCCTACCCAATAGTAGTACATAAAAATACTTCCCCCATCCAGTAGCCTGCCCAACTTTAAACACAGCTGCTCAAGAAAACTAACTAGCTTCATCTCAGCAATCTGCCAAAGAACTAGTTGCAACGTCTAAAAGCTGCACATGGAAGTATTGGCTTGTCTAGGTGACATCTCCAGGTGTTTGTTGCTTTAAATGGTAAGTGGAAACACAGCCATTGAGACTATCTAGCTATTTACACGCTGAAAGGCAAACTGGAAAGCAGTCATGGAAAAGAAGAATGAAGAAGTAGGTATAAAAGTGACAAAACAAAGTACTGGTGAGAGCTGTGGGAAGTTACTAAAGGTCATCATCATCACCAGTGTTCTGTTTCTAACCAATAACTCCTCCAAAGTAGGTGTGTTGCTGCCCTGCTTAAAGCAGGATCAAAATTTTACTTGTGATTTTATACATGTCTATCTGTCTATCTATCTATCTATCTATCTATCTATCTATCTATCTATCTATCTATCTATCTATCTATCTATCTCTATGAATACAAAGCTGTCCAGGCTCCAAGCTGGGTTTGGGTAGGCCATGCCTAAGGTGGAAGCCAGATCACAGTGTTACTCAGTAGCTTTAAGCCCAACTAAATAAAGAGCTTTTGGATGACAAGCTCAGGATGCTGGTCTGTCCACACAAGTCATGTAGAAGTTGAATAAATCAGGAGATCTTTATTGACTCAGTAGAGGCTTCAAATCAAGTTCACACGGCAATTTGCTGAGTATTTCAAAAGGTTTGCTCTTCTGTTTTGTTGTGTTTGTAGGTTCTGTTCTGTGAGGGATGCCATAGTCTAAGAAAACCTGATACAAACCCTAGGTGTCTATGTTTTGGACTGGGCATCCAGTACACCAGAAATTTTCCTCTTTAATTAAAGGAGGTTTCTTTTAGTTTGTAACTGGAAGGTAATTTTGAAAGCTCATGTTTTCAAAAAGGAAGAAAAAAGTGAATGGTAGTTATCAATGAATAATGGAGACTCGAGACTTGAATGAAGTCTCCAAAATAAAAAGCAAGAACTAATTATCCCATGCATTTTCTTTAAATACTACTGGGAGATTTCCTGTAGCTGAGTGTGTACAATAACATTTAAATTCCTCATTCCATATACACATAAGCAGACTTTCCCATCTAAGAAATCCTGACTTGATTGGTGAGAATGGTGTGAATTTAATGCTGTGTTTTTCAAAGGCATTTTTTACGCTCACTATTCAAACCTACAGATTTTTCAGGACTGCTGACAATGGCCTGCAAAGAAAGTATTCCTTAGGATTTAGATTATATACACTACTTATCATGAGAAGAAGTAGAGGAAGAAAGCTATCACAAACCCCTGCCAGCCCATCTATTCACATGCCTTCAGCAGTCATTTATTACATGATCCGTGCCTTATCGGGTGCCCATTTGTAAATGATACAGAATTTTGAATACAGTACTGTCAAGATCTTGTGTGTATATTTTGTTGCTCATTCATTAAAGAACAAGATGGATGAGAGTGAATCCATAGACTATGCTCCTATCTACTCAGCATTTGTGTTTTGACAGATGAATGAGGTGGAAAGGTTGTGAAATGGAAGGAACACTCCTCAGTAATCCATTAACACACAGGGATTATGCCTTCCCCAAGCAAGCAAAATGACAAGTGTGTACTTATTTTACTCAATGACAAGAAATAGAACTGACAAACTGACATGGGACATGTTCCCTCCTTCATGTTTTTCCTACCCCAAGACAAGCTGAGTGGACTGGTATATTAACCAAAAATCAGGTTCAATTGCTTTAGGTACCCAAAGTGTATGTAATAATCATGTTTATCTTCTTCAACAACCTGACATCTGTGATCATTCTTGATCACTGCAGTGCCAGCTTGAATGACATTCACTGTGAAATGCACATTAACAAAATATTATTTTGTTGTTTAAAAAAATTAAGTAGTAGAAAGTGCTGAGCATGTCTGTGATAAATTTCCTCTATTGTGAAAATCTATAAAATAGACTGACTTTGGTTTTGCAACATCTCTGCAAATGTGTCATTTAAAAATATAGTTGGGAAATATTTGGATACAAATTGAAGTAGAAAATTATTTCATCACAGTTTTGGCACTATTACCCAGGTTATAGCTTGAGTATTTTCCAGTACAATTTTAACTGAGAGAAAAAATTGGAATATATACATCATAATCATGCCAGAAGTTTGTGAAAACAAGGACAACGTGTGGTTGAGGGGCTAGGAAGGCAAATGACTTCCATCTCTGGGAGTATAACTGAAGATTCAAAGTCTGCTGCTCAAGCCCAAATGAGTAATCTGTATTTGGAGGAGGAAGACAAGCTTTTGACAAACAAGTAGCTCTGGCAAGAGAGCTTTGGGGGTGAAAAAAGGTGAAGCTGGGGCTAAATTTCCTTCATTGCCCTGACAGGTTTGATCAGGCAAATTTTGCCACCTGTAAAGAAACTCCACAGTTGTTTCCTAACAGACATAATAAATAGCTAGGGCTGATGAGGACTACTGGACTAGACATTAATAGGCTCACCACACCCAGAGTGTCTTTGCTGGACAAGCAGCTCCCAGCCACGTGGGGTTTGTCTCTTTGGAGTGGGCTGACCTTTGATGCCGCTGAGTTGGCAGCTTCCTATTCTTAGTTTTCTTTCTTAGGATTTTATGCCTTTTCATGTCAACTTTTTTTCTCTTGAATCTTTGAACTGCTGCCTATCCCCACCTCAACAACCTTTCTTATCTCACATGGCTGCAGGCTACGTGCTCTCTCTCAGCTCTCTCACAACCTAGCAGTCTGCTTAGGAGTGCACACCAAGTTTGTGCAGCTGTGCTGGATCAAATGGGCTTTGGATCATGGGCAACTCAATCCAAAGAGGAGAGCAACAATAGCCAGAGAACTCCAAGGACTTGTGCACATTTAATTAGGGATTCTTTGAGTATGAAGCAAGCATAATATTAGGACATTAGAAAAAGTAAAAGAAAGTGGAAAAGTATTCCCCATGGGTCTTGGCACAGGGGCTGTATTTTCAGGGATCTTTCCCCTGCTCTCTTATGCTAGTTTCTTTCCCCTAGCTAAACCCACAGAGCAGTGACATGAGAATGTGAAGAAATCACAGGAGTAGAAGGCCTGTCTAGCCCTGAAACTGAACTCTGCTGTATGACAATAACATCAGCTAATGGTCCAGTTACTACACAGTTCCCAGAGCCTGTTTGAACAAACTAGACCAACACATTTCCCACACAGCCATACAGTGGAGCTGTGAGGACAAAGAAGGGCCACTTTCCAAGGTTACCTTCCCTACCAACTCCAGAATTACCATTGTTCCATCTCTGGGGTTTACAAGATATGCACTGAGTTAAGGGTTTGGTCCTTTGAAGAATAGTATTCATCATGTGCCCTCAGAGGCAAGATCTGATTCTTCCTTTCAGTGGGGCCACCACATCTCATGTTTTGAGTGACAGTTTTACTCTTTGGTCCTGGCATAGAGACAAGAAAAGGCAAAGCAAGAATAAGATACAACGTGCCCTGTTGATCCTCCCACTGTTGAGACATGCAGTCCTGGTACACTGACACTCATCAAAAAAAGGGCTCAAAATTTATGGCTAATTTACCCTCATTGCCAGGAGACAGTAATCAGTAGACACATGCAGACTCCTATGATAAACCATTCTTATTTATCCCAAACACATACAGGATGTATGTCTTGCTACAGCAGCAGCACTTGGTCACCAAGAGGTTCTCTGCCTTGAGGAAATTTGAGAGTTAACGTATCCTGTTGGACAATGGATATGGCTTTTGGACCATGGTTTATCCTCCTGCCACACTGGCACTTTAACATCTTTGACCAGGAGCTGTTGAATTGCTTTATATTTTAATGCATAAGAAAATTATATGCTCTTTCTTAAATTACCATTTACAGCATCATTATTTTAAAAGATAACTATGTGCTAATAATGTCTTCCATAGAAGAAACTTAATAATAAATAAGGTCTCTCCTATTTTTCTCATGTACTAATTGTTTTTTTCATTTCTACATAATCAAAGTCCTCTAATTTATTCTCATTAAGACAGATTTTTAATTATAGTTGCATGCAAATACAGTTGCATGCACCCACCACATTATAAATTTCACCCTAGGAACCTAAACTCTTTCATTATTTATGTAAGTACGCTTTTATTTAAGTTCTAGAAAACTAATTAAATTTTTAATTATGAATATCAATATTTTGTTTTTCCATATGAATATACTTGAATTTCATCCAGTTATAAAATCTTCAAGCTACAGTTAACACATGTATTTATTTCCAAAAATAAAGCTGGATGTGTTCCAGATTTTGTACAAGTTATAAAAGCTGATGTTCTGGACTAAAAAATTAGACTGCACTGCATTAATTATTTAGTTTAATGATTTGCATTTCACAAGTAAAAATAGGTTCTTTCACTTTCTTCTCTATTACCAGCTGTAGGTGTTCTACTCAAATCTAATGCCTCCCTTGACTAGTGAACAAAGTAAAATGAAAAACTCAGGAAGTATGTTAATGGAACAGAACTTAGCTCATAATTTCACAGAGCTGTAAACAACATTGCCATTCTTGCTCTCCTTTTTCTCAAGGTTAAACCCATATGTCAGATTTCTTTGTTTGCTCAAAAAAGGAGCATTACACATCAGCCCCCAAATATGAACCAAAGGGCACTGGTCATGCTTCAGCTGGAAAAACTGTTGATAGAAGTTTGTTTTATATTTTACTGCTTTTCTTCTATGTTTACATTTTAGAAATAACTTGTGAAATATCACAACTCTGAAACCACAGTGAAGTAAAACATTTAGAAGAATAATAACCATGGGATCATGAGATGATGCAAGGAATCCCAGAATGTCTTTTTTTTCCTCCAAAGTCCTTGTGATTGTGATTCACTCCCAGACAAAACCAGACCAAAAAAGACAGCCCTCTGCCTTAGGTGCAGTGAGATACTTAATCGTCTCACTGCCGAAAAAAGCACCTTAACTTAAAAAGCAGATTCCTAAGATACTCCCTCAGTTGATTCACATCCCTGTTGCTTGTAATTGTGGAATGTTAGCCGTGTTTTCACTCCAGTTTCCTGACTGTCTTGAAATATGATTCTCATAGGACGCAATGACTTCAGTTGTAAGAGCAGACTTAAGGAGATAGGTATCAAAGTAGTGACTCATGAACTGGATTTTAAACACTCTGTCATGACACCAGGTTTCCCTCCATCACCTGTTCAGCCCACAGAGCTGTATCCAAGCCTTCACTGAATATCTGAGACAGACAACCTGAGAACCCCTTACTTCAAGCTCTGCTCTGCTGTGATGGGAGCCAAAATCATGCGGAACCCTAGAACTGCTCTGGGAAGTTGGGATCTCTAATGTCCTTCAGAAGAAATATCTTTTGCTCTGTAACCTTTTTACTGACAAGCAAAGACAACCAAATGTCTTCTCTGGGCGTGGAATATGTCATCCAGACTGATCTTCCTAGTTTTGTTCAAGATCTACAATAATGCATGATTCGTAATTTTGTATTGAGCTATGCCTAGTTTAGCACATTTTAATTAAACATCTTCTGAATTTTACTTTCTATGTATAGATTAACTCAGGTAAAAAAACATAAGGGCAACTTGTCAAACCTATTTGAGATATGGTATTAGATTGTGGTACATTCAGACAGTGCAGAAAAGTGAGGCAAGTCTAATTTATTAAATGTTGACCAAGGAAAGAGCCAGGGTAATGCCTTTCTTTAGAATTTTGAGTTCAGGAAAATACAACAGTCACATATAGAAAATCAGAGTTTGAGACCTAAAGATCTTCCAGTCAGATATTTGCATTAATCTCTTCACTGACTTCTAATTTTTCTTGTTCCAAAAATACGTGCAGGTATAAAAATGCAAATGTGGAGATTCCTGACAAACACCATACTACACAATGCCAATTAAAAAGGAAATTAAATTGTACATGAAGCAGAAGAAAATTCCTTGTGACATTATACTGGAGGGAATGATAAAAGAGCTATAATCACACTATAGAAAGAGATGTTTTCTATTTTAAATGTGATGAGAATTAGACATTAAAACCTCAGAGATGGATGACACAGAAAATAAAATTAGGTGTACTCTATCATAACACTGAACTCTGTTATTGTAGTATGACTATAGTACTGCATACAAAACCTGAAGTGACCAAAATTTAAGCAAATTATGATTTACATGATTTCTCATTCAGTCTGTGTCCTTGGACAATTTGTTTAAGGACCAACCAAAAAGGCTGAACATGTAAATGTGAACATGCACTTCTGCTTGCACATGTAACACAGCATGGAGGGTAAATTTTCATAGGAAAATGGCCAGTCATTTCCCCAAGTTCAGTAAGAGTTCACTTGAATCAAGAGTAAAAACCCAGGATTTGTCATCCTACCTATTTTGCAGAAAAATCCAATCACATGGGCAGACTGTGGTGATGAATACATTTAGTCAGCTTTCATTTGAAATGTTTCCATTTTATGTGGAATGTCATGGAACTTCTCTGATTAGGTATTCCACAGTTCCTCCTATTAAAAATAGCTGAGTATCTGATTATTCTTTTACTAGTTCTTTCTGTGATCCAAGTTTTTTTCTACATACAGAGAGAAAGAAACCCATAGATACCCAGAATAACACCTGTGTGCAGCAGAACTTGGTATCAAAATAGATTAGGCTGAAGATATCATGCCTAAAGAAAGAAAAAAAATTGATGACATTTGAGGTATTTCCCTGTCTTTTAAAAGTCCAAATACAAATTATTATATGCATTATATAGGTCTGCATCTTCAGTTGTGGTAGATTATACTTTTTAAAAGTCCTTTATACTCAATACAGGATTTTGAATGACAGAAAGAGCATAAATATATTATTCTATAGTGAACAAGTAAAGCTGAATATATTCAAACTATTGTAAAATTTCTGGAACTAATAATACAGAAACAGTGAAAGAAAGATTTCTTTTCATCAGTTTGAAGCTAATGATGTCCATAAGTCACACCAGATGTACTGAGCCATGTCAGTCCAGTAGTTGTAAAGTTTTTACTGACTCAAATGATAACTGAGAAGGGTTGGCAACCCTCATGGTGTCATTACTTGAAAAGTATCTTTCCCAGTAAGAATTCAGAGTTCACCCTTAGAAACTCTCTAGTTTTGCATTACATATATGCATATTTTATTTGCCATACTGTTAATTTTATGGCAAAATGCTATAGTCTATTTTCTTTAACAAGCTCTACCTCTGGGGTAAGCTGGTATTAACTGTTAACTCTAAACCCATGAGCATCTTTCACTTCTGTGTCCACTGTCATGATATGATACAGTCCAGCAGTGCTAATTTGGACAGTGACAAGATATATCAGCCCCTACCAGAATGTGATTTGGAGCATTGGAGCTGTTCTGGGCTCAGTGGAATTCAGGCTCAGATACTAATTCTGACATGGATATACATGAACAGTCACTAATGCTGATATGGAGGTACATGAATTGATTTTGACCACATACTTCATGTGTCAATACATTCTTCTGTATAAGCTAATTAGATTTTTTTTTTCCTGTGATTAAAGTACTGAATTTAGAAACAGCAAATACAGATTAAGGTCCAGACTGTGATAGAAGGCATTTGAAAAAAATTAATTGAAAGGTGTAGGCAAAAGGTTCTTAAAGATCCATTGTTAAACTAGACTCAGGGGTAGTCATTAGGGAATCTTCTTCTTTGCCCAAACATAAATCAGTTATTAGGAAGGAAGTTTAGTGGTAACAGAAGTTGAAAACATAAAAAAAAGTAATGAATTTAGAAGTTTACATTTGATGTGAAGAGAATAGGTTCCCCTGCAGGCTTACCTTAATATATGAACATGCACAGTTCCTCCCAGCCTCTGCTGCTGCAAGTGTGGTGGGTTTGGATTAATGAATAGAAAGTCATTTGTCGCAATCATTAATACAGTTGTGATATTTTGATGGGTTGATGGTTAGAATTTACATGAAAGCTGGGAACATCTCAACCTTTTTACAGAGATGCATAAAAATTGATGGCTTTTTATATGCGGCACCATCTGCTTTTCAAAGGTTTTGTCTTTTCTGGATGTTTTTGTTTTAATTTATTCTCTATGGGGAATTAATTTCTTTAATGTTGAGCTTATTAATAATAATAAAAAATATTGCTGTATATATAATACAAATAAATCATACAGTCAATTGTATAATATAGTTGAATGACTGGATTTAGTTTCTGTTGAGAAAGTAAAAAAAATTCTGAAATAGCCTGTTTTTCAGAAGCACCTAACACTCAAATGCCACTGTCTACTGAGGAAATTTTGGGCAGCTCCAAGGATCATTTCCTTCCTTGTGATAATCTGTGTGAAGATTATTGCCTTTATTGACATCATTCACCTTCTCTTTCAGCTCAGAGTACACTTCCAACCTCACAATCAATTTCTCTCTCATATTTCTGCCCACAGCAGCAGGCATTATTGCCTGATGGGAACATTGTAATCAAACTATACCAACGTCCTCCAAACCTTGAACCTGTGCCCAGGCTGTGAGTCTGGTGCCTCCACTAATTAACTATTCTAAATTTAGCTGTCAACTTTAATTAGGAAATCCATTGTCTCCAAATATGTGACCTGATAAAAGGAGACATGAGAAACATCTAGGATCAGGACAGCATGGAGCATCAGCTATGGGGTTTTCATGAGTTTCAGCCTCATATCTGTGAAAATTAAGGATGCCCAGTCCCAGGTGGGATGGAGTGCAGCAGTGCCTTCCCACTTTTTCAGGGCTTAAATCCTGACTTCTGTCAAATCCCTTTCTATTATCTCACCCTGTGATCCTGCAGGAGGGAAAACGGAGAGGAAGGATGTGTGCAGTCATCTCTGCACTTTCTGTTAACCATCCTGAGGAGCTGGCTGCCCAAGGTGTGTGCTCACACTGGGATCTGAGAGAACCACTACACTCATTAAATCTAAACTAACTCGGGCACCACAGCATGGGCAGCATGTACTCCACAGCAGGATGCAAATGATGCCCAAGATCCCAAGTCCCTGTGCTCTCTCCTGCCCCAGCTGCACCACCATCAGCTCTTGAGCAAGCCAACAGCACGGTAAATCAGGCTGAGCTGGTATCAGATGCTGCTCCTGCTTCACTCTAGGGCAACGTACCCTCACTACCTTCATTCAAAAGGATGGTAACATCTTGGAAACACTGATCTTGGAAACAGAATTTTCAATATAAATATATTTATATTATATGTATTTTCAATATAAATATAATTTAAAATGAAGCACAGTGAAATTTTGTACGTGGTTACTGCTGGGGAGGTACAATGAAATTATAATGCCGCAACACAACAGGTACACCCAAAAGTACATGAGATATGAGGTAATTCTGCAGTGTCCTAATATTAAAAAATGATTGATTGTGAAGATCTGATCCACACTGAGACATTTCTCAACTGATCAACTGGTCATTTATCTAAATGTGGGCTTTCTAGGTAGAATGATTAGATGTTTTCTATATAGTAGGAAGAAAAAAATCCTGCCAAAATCTTTTTCTCAACTGTGCAAAATAAATTTTCCATGAAGCTCAGCAATAATTAGGCTTATACTACTAGTTGACATATAATCCTAAATAAATTGATTTGCCACTCAAAACAATGGATGTCAGGGAGGAACTTAGGTCTATTAATAGTGAAAAAGCAATTGAAATAATAGGAAATTCATTTTAACTTAAGCATAAAATAGTATATGTAGAGGGGAAGTTAATTTGTTTTGATATGTCAATAGGCATTAGGGTAAAATGTGATCTTTCCCCTTGCAGAGGAAGCTCTAAGTGAGAGCTCATTGCCAATGATGTCTAACACACATGAGACAGATGTAACCTAAGTACCCATTATGCTTGCAAACAAGCTTTGTTGAGACAACCTCTCTCTGAGCTCCATCCCAGCCTCTTCCTCTCCCTGCTTCTCTTTCCATTAATTTCTGTTGCACCCCAGTTATTGAGGACTTCAGCAGCAGAAGCCAGTAATGCTTGAACATATTTTTCTGTCTCATAACATGCTCCTCTTGTCTTGCTCTTACAGTAGCTTACAAATGTTTGAGACAAAGGAGCCCGCTAGAAAGTAATTAATGCATTTACTAGTTCAGTGTGCAAGGTCAGCTGTCTGGTATGATCTTCCTCAAATTACTTTGCATGTACCATGTGGTGTGCTGGTAGTCAGTAGTTTTCATCACCTACTTCCCATTAATTGCTCATAAATATGTCCTTATATGGGGTAACTGCAAGGTCTCTTGAACTGACCCCTACACTCATATCTACTTGTATATAAAACAGAGAGGTTTTAGTATATTTTGCCAGTTGACACAGCTTAGATTCAAGCTGCATTTAATTCTGACAAATGCAATGGATTTATTCATGGATACTCATTTATCTTCATCAATACATTCACATAATGGATTCCTACTGAAATCATTCTTCCCAGTGTATTTACAAGGCTCTTCTCTATTCTCCATCTCTTTATGATGCCTGTAGCCATTAGATTTTCTTTCTCAAGGGAAAATAAAAGTGTAGCTGATTTTCTCACACTTTTGCAGGGAATTTCCTTCCTTGCTTACCACCAAAGGCATTTCACTCAAGTACACCAGAAATACAGTTGTCATTCCTTGAGATCAGAGGTGAAAAGAACAATTAAACTGCAATTGTATGCTCACCTTGTTGCTGAGAGTGAGTCTTCTTATCTGGGACAATGGCTATTAAGAAAACAGTTCCTAGTGTTCAGTCACTGGGAGTTTTGACTTGGTGGCAATAAGAATGAAAGGAAAAAATAATAAGACAGCAACTGATGTAACACCTTTGCAACTTCCCCCTCATCTAGAATTTACACAAGTGCTCCTGTAATTTATCTTCATTACTCTAACCTACTTACAACACGCTTCATATATTTTGACTTTTAGTCTACATGACGTTTTTTTATGATCTGTTTTTCAAGCTTGCATTGAGGTTTAAGAGCTCAATGTTAACTCAAAAATCTAAAGTGCATACTGTCTACAAGGACAAGAGAAAGGATATTACTGAAAGTGCCTCTGTGTGTGCCCATATATAGGTACCACTTACTGCAGAAAGAGCTGCAACACAGGAGAAAAACCACCAAGCTAATATGATATTTGTGGTGGGTTTTTGTTTTCACACAAGGATATGAACTGAATTTTATTTTTTTAATTGAAGGGCACTTTAACAGACAAAATTATATTTAACTTCTAGAATGAGAATTGAGTTTGATATGTATTTTATTTTTAGTGTCTGCAGACCAAACATCAATCACTCTCTTCATGTTTGAAAGAAGATGAAAGAGCAAACAATGGAGCAGAAGGATTCCGAGGCTAAAACCTCTCAGATGTTTGTGAATATACAAGTCTGTAAATATTGATGATTCTTGGCAATAAAAAACATTCCTATCAATTTAGCTCCTAGGAGCAGGGAAATTAAGCCAGATTTCACAAGCCTTTCAGCATTAATTGAATAATGAGATCAATTAGCAATTACACTAAATTATTAAGTGAGTCTTATACATACCACCACATTATCTCAAATATTCCTCCTTGTAGGCAACCCTTGCTAGGGTAATCAAGCCCAAAGTACGAGCAGAGACAGAAGTGACTATTCTTAACATGTAAGAAACCACAGAAATTGGATTTTGAGGGCAGGAAATTCATGAAACTCAAATGAGTTTCTTCCAGTAAAAGTTCATGATTTGCCTTGCAAATCCTAGAGCTACTAGAGGAGTGAAAGCTTTGCTGTGGTCCCTGCATGGCTGGCTGAAGTAATCCAAATAATAGCAGCTTTACTCACTCGAAGTTCGTGTGGAAAAGACTGCTGCTTTTGGCTGGCTATGTTTTATAGGCACAGATTTAGAATGTGGATTTATGTGCAGCCCTGAGACACGTATGTCTTTCAAAGGGTGTTGGTTCCCCCCTCGGTTTCATGAGTGCACTTCACAGAGATCAGCAGGAGGTGCAGGGATGCCAGCACTGTGGGGCTCTCACTTTGGCTGGAGGCCTTCTGGTCTCTCCACAAGGAAAATGCTCCAATCTGTCTTGCCTGCCTGTCTTTTTTTTTCCTTCCTATGAAGGACAATCAAGCAGAATTCATTTCATACAGAAGTACCCCTTCGCTCTCTGCCTGGCATGGACCAAGCTTCCCCTGTAGTCTTTCCTTTTCCTCAGGCAATGAGTTCTTCTCCTCTGTGCAGCTTTTATACTTTATTTTTCCTGGGAATGGGGAAAGGAGAAAATGAGAAGAGAATATTTTGCTTGCTTGGACTCATGAATCCAGTTGGTAGCACACTGAGGGAGGGAAAAAGATCTGAAGTCTATATATAAAGAAGGAAAAACAGCTAAGGCAGATGGAAAGAGCACTAGCACAACTTTTGTGGTGATTTTGGACCACGACATCCTAATTCATGCTGATGTGGAATATTTTAAATAGTGAGGGAGATTTCAAAGATTACAGAACAATGAACATATTATAGAGGAGCAAGAGGCCCTGGAGGGAAGCCAGGGTTAAATCATAACAAGGAATTTCTAGGCATACACAGCAGCAGATGCTCTACTAAAGTCTTGCCTAGGAAGGAGTTTGGCCACTGCTGTAGCTTGTAACCAATATAAATTCTCCTGTGCAAATACTGCTCTGTGTAGTTTGTTCTCTAGGTTGCAGCAGGTTACTGTGAAATCAGAGCCAATTTCCAGCCTAGGAGAGGATCACATTTGTGCCAATTACAAAGTATATGCTTTTGTCCAAAAATCTTGCTAGATGGGCAATCGTGACAAAGTGCTGAGAGCAGAATTAGCCTCCAAGAATAGAATTAATCAAATGCCTTAATAAATAAATTTGCTGGACTGCTACCATTGTAGACAATATAGCAAGAGTTCTTTGAATTGACATTAAAACCGCACTAATTCTTTAAACTAGTCAAATTTAATTGCATATTGTACTTTATCACGAAAATAACTGTGTTTTCTTAATAGGTACAGGGGGGGAGAGGGAGAAAATTACTTCAGGACTTTCAATAAAGCATAACAGATGAAAATCAATGACATCTTGGAAATTATTTCAGTGCACACAGATAAGACTGGGAACTTAATGTGCTCTGTAACCATCAGCCAAAATAAGCCATTAGAAGTGCAAGCCATGTTACATGCACCAGGAATCTGCAAGAAATTTATTGGCAGAAAAATATTCCCACTGAAGTTCTTGTTATTGATTTCCATGTTTCATTAAATGCATTAAAATTCTGCTGCCGGTAAGTGCTTCACTATTGCTGCAATATGCACTCCATAAATTGTGACAGGAAACCAGAGATTTGGAGTAACTCCACATCTGCACTTGTGCAACACATTGCACCTGGCCCTGCACCTCATTTGCACAGAATGAAAGCTGGCAGCAGTGGAATAGCACAAAGCTTGTAGTAGCAGCATACTGAATACATACATTCAGTCCACAGAGGTAGCAGCCTGCAGCTCTGCTTTTTAATTTTTATCTCCAGCATGTGATGGACACAAAGAATTTTTCATTTATATCTTCACTGAAGAGGAAAAATCCTAGAATTATGACCTCTTTTGATTCAATTCACAAACTGTATTGATTTTCTAATGGAATCTGAAGTGAGCCTGTTGATTGACCTCAAGGGAGAATTGTCACAGTGCTGAAGAAGGAAGCAAAGAAAATTGTAAGCTTGCTCTGAAAGAGGTATTGATATATTGCAGCAGAAGTAAGAGCTCTGGGGTATATTCAGATTTTTGAAGAAATTGCCATACTTTTACTGCCATCCTTTTTGTTTGTTTGTTTATTTACTGTATGGATCATCCTTCCTTGCTTGGTACTAGTTATCTTGAAGAGGCAGCAGATCTCCAGTTGCTTAGAAGGCACTCTGCAGAATGAATTTCCCTACATTTTCTTAGCTGGAAATGTAAGTATTCATGTTTTTTAGACAATATATGTTACTTTATGTGATAATGATCATAGCAAGTAACATTTACGAATTTTTGTAAATCACTAGAAAGGTCTCATGGAAAGAGGGGATATTGTGAAATTAACTTCTTAGAATCACGTTTTCTACTCTTTTAATTGTTTGTAGATATTAAAACTGGCTTGAATAGAAATCTTCTCTCATTTTTCATAGTGATTCACAAGAAAAGGAAGTTCCATGATTCTTTTTGTTTCTATTTCCTGGAAAAAAATTCTGAATTCAAAAATATCACATCTACAAAACCAATTTCATTAAAAATAAAAATAAAGAAAGAAACAAGACTTATCTGCCAAATAAAGAGAATTTTAAAATCAAAATAAAACTCAAAACTTTAAAGAATCTGCTAATATATTGAGACCACTCAAAAATAAACCACTCAAATATCCATCAGAAAATAATTTTATGAGAAATTAACTGGTCTAATGAGGTTTTCTCTGTGAAAATTTTTTCAATGGCAACATTGTACTATCACCGGTCAGTGCAGCATCACTGAGGGAGCTGCAGACCTGGGAGTGTGCATAGAAAGAGGAATTGTCCACACAAAGGACCTGCACACTGAGCAGGCAGACAGTATGTGTTGGTGTGAACTTCTCAATAAAACTTTCAGGACTTTCATTTTAGGCAGCAGCAACCCATTTGAATCCAAGTACCCATTGCAAATACTCACTATGGCCTGTTCCCTCCCTGAAGGTCTCTTCCCTGCCCACAGAAGGTTTCAGGACCCATCCTCCCAGGAGAACTGGTCTGGAAAGGCTCTGAGGAGCTCTATGTGCTGCATGTTTATTTGTGTAGTGCACATACAGTTGTAATCACAGACATCCATCAGCAGTGAGTTCCAGTGGTCTGATTTAAAGAATTTGTGCTGAAAAGGGACACAATGAAATTACTGCATGACAAAAAGGAGAAAAAGGGAAAGTGTTAAGAGCAGGAATTATCTTTCCTAATTTTCATGATTTATAAGTTAGTCTAAACTATTTCTGCAACATTTACATCTTAGTCCAAGCTATTTATTTAGGCTCCCTCTACAGTCAGTGAAGAGATGGAGACATCTCCACACAATATTCATCCTCTCTCTTTTCCTCTCAAGGGATGATTTATGTGGATGTGTGCAGCATGAAGGAGTGCTGCAGAACCATGGCTAGCTCCCTAAGGAAACTCTGCAAAAGTCTCATACTAAGCAAATCAAATTTTTTTTCCCAGGCTTGTTATTTACTTACAGAACTGTGAATTTGTCTCTCTTCTGTGCAAGCAAAAAACCCTTGAGCAGCAATGTCTGAGTGTGCTACCTCCACCTACCTCAGTCTCTTTGCCCACTGAAGGAACAAAGGAACATAATTGTTCCTTTAGATACAAATCTGATTCTGGCTACTGACCCATGCATTTTTTGCAATGTCTTGAAATCTGCATGCCAATTCTTTTTTTTTTTTTTTTTCCTGATTACTTTCTGAGACAAATCAAGGTTCTATGCATTTGATTGCCTAATGGAATAGTTCAAATTATGTTTTATTTAGTGGCAAAACCACTCTAAGGCATTTTCACTTTCACCTAGTCTGGCTAACCATTCCTATTCTGGTGCAGATTCTTCTGCCTCCTTTTGATGATGATGCTGTTGTTTGTGCAGCATCAGAGAGAAAATACAGGTTTTTTCTATAATTCAATGAACATGGATACAGTCCAACACTCAGGTGGTGGTACTGGCATAATGGAGTGGCTTGGGAGAATTTTTCAGAAATCAGGACTAAAGGAGGAAATGTTTCCATTGGCTTTGCTGCTGGTGAAAGACTAAGGTTATCATATCTATTGATATGCGCTTACAGTCCTTATGACCCTTTACCTGCACAGTAGGTCTTCCTAGGTGGGAAGGGATCTTTATATTTAAGGTTCCCAGAGATGGTATGTCTAGTTGTAGGGTGCCTAAAAACACAGAGTACACACAGTCACCTAGGGAAAGTGATGAAGCCACTTTCTCCCACTAAAAATGAGAGGGTTTTTTTTCAAAATATAGCTTTAACACAGAGATTTGTTGTGGGCAAGTTTACTTTACCCAAGTATATCTCATTTCATGCCATATCAGATATAATTCATCTTCATGCAACCAGCTGACATAAACAGCACGATGTGTGATGGTTAACTTGACAGAAATACAATCAGAGGCTCACACTTGATCTGAATCCAGCCTGTCTTGCCAGAAGATCTGAGAGCACTAATAAACGCAGGACTTCAGAACTGCTGCTTGACCTCAGAGTGCTTTCAGAGCAATGAAAAATGAACTCCCAGTTGACTCTACAGAGAGCAAAATTATCCAGCCTGTCCTGACCCCCTCCACCAGGCCAGCTGTAGCCAAATTCACTTTGCTAGAAACCTCTGTATTAGCTAGCAGTAGGCTCATTATTTTTCTGAATGATGAGTTGGATAGCAGCCATTGCAAAAGCAAAAAAGAGCCTGACTTTTATATAATGAAAAATCTCTGCAAGGTTACAAGTTGTTGTTTTTTAACAGCTATAAACTTCTGTTATTTAACCTTTAAGGTTTCTGGTAATGCTTCTCCTCCTGCAGCAAACCCTTAAACTAGTTCTCCCCAGCAAGCTGCAGGGACCATTTTGGAAGCTGAGGTATTTCTTAAAGGGGAGAAATATAGGTAAGGAGAGAACTTCCATCATAACACCCATCTGCACTTCTTTAGTGCCTGGTATCAAAAATTCCCATTAGACTGGCAGTGCACAATATATTCTGGCTGCTCTCCCTTTCGTCCTTGACATGCCTCTTATATGTTGTGGGCCAGAGGGACTGATGAAGAGATAGCAACATCAGTTTTATGCCAGTTGCAGATTTCTCCATCCTAGGTCAATCCTCTGCTGCACATTACAGGCTGCTTCAAGGTCCCTTTATGTTCCTCAGGTGGGTGGACTTGAGCACAGGCTTGAATCTGACCCTCAGAGACCACTGCATTATTTGAGTTCTGTGATTTGTGTCGGCTTTAGCAGTTGTTGTTTGGCTAAAATCCTGCCTGCAGTTTGAAAGTTCAGTTTGAATTTTGCCTTCATCTCCCTGTTTGATCATGACTGTGTCTAAAGTCTAATTCAACAAATCTTATTTGCCCTCTTTCTCTGACACTTGTTTAACTCCAGTGGTTTAACTCTGAAGCTTAGACCACAGTGTTTTAACTAAGGAGGGAAAGAAGATGATGAAAAGACTGTGGTAGATTTCATATGAGGAGATTATACAGCAAATTAAATCTGAAACATTTTAAGTGTAGTTGCTGCAACAGGTAAAGTTGACTAACGTTAGCAAGCAGCACTTAGGGGGATCTGTAGTTTTAATTGTAAATAGTCTGACACTTTATTAAAAATCACTCCATAGATCTTTCTTTTTTTGCCTTAATTAATGGTTCTCTCCTATCTCACTTATCTGATAAGCTGTCTGCAATGCATATAAGGAAAATATAAAAGCCTTTTATAGACTGTCAGCAAAAGGAATGTGTATTCTTGTAGCAGAGTGCAATCAAAAAGGTAAAGAAAATTTTCATGTAGTAGAGGAAATTCTAGTGTTTTCATGTTTTCAATTATGTTATAATTTTTTGTTTTAACAATGACTGCAGTATTTTGCATCAAGAATACCTCTGCTGCTTCTTAAAGCAGCTGGACACACTTGATAGATTACTAACTTTCAGACTGAAGGAGCTAATCCTGAAAAATTATTTTTGCACAGCATTTTTTCTAGTGTAAGATGCTAACTACTTACTAGAGAGAGGTATTTCTGGAAGAAGTTCTAAGAGATAGACTGGTAAAAACAGAGATGTAGAGATTATGAAGGCCTTGAATATACTAAAAAAAAAAAAAATAGAATAACCAAAACCAATGTAAGTACAGTCCTTGATCTTGATCTTGATCTTGAGGGCTTGCATGTGGGAGCAACAAGAAAGACAGCTATCACTACAATGCTTGCAGTAAATGTGAAAGGGCCCAAAAAAACCTTAAAGGGGTTGAAAATATAGAAGAAGGAAAACAGATTCCCCTCAAGAGAAAAACAGAATATGCTGCATTTTCCCCACCAAAATTTCAATATCCCTTCCTTCATTGTGCCTGTATACTTTCTAGGTACATTTATTGCTGAGGTCACTTTACCCTATAAGAATTTTGAAATTTAGATCATTTGGATAGTGAA
Organism: Fringilla coelebs; assembly: GCF_963513975.1. Classification (NCBI taxonomy): domain Eukaryota; kingdom Metazoa; phylum Chordata; class Aves; order Passeriformes; family Fringillidae; genus Fringilla; species Fringilla coelebs. The sequence continues at coordinate 131,490,006 of NC_140028.1, forward strand.
GTATTCAAAATTTTCCACAAATCATATACTTTGTCATCATCTTCATCTTTTTGTGTGCACAGATGGCGCAAGGTGCAACCAGGCTGACTGGGTACTTACCATTGCAGGGGAAAAAAGTTTTGTTTTTTAAATGGAAAACAAAATTTTATTAAATTGAGAGTAAGATTCAAGCTTCCCTCAGAATGAGACCCTGAAACGAGATACCAGAAGACAAGAGAATTTAAAGCCCCTGTCTCTGACATAACCAAGCCAGATAAACTGATTTTCTGTGCCTTTCATAATTTTTAAGTGAGTTTCTGTAAGAATGGGTAAAATTGTTAAAATCAATTAAATATAGAGGCAGAAGACGGATTGGTAGCCCCATCGGTTGTATTATCAGTATTCCATATGTTGTTCTTGAAGAACTAATTGCCAGCTAACAGCTCTTCTTTTGGTAAATTGTCCAAATGTGATTTTTTCTTATTTGGAGCATCCTCTCCTCTTACAGCATCCTAGAAGATGCTGTCATGTGCTCATACTGAACAACTTTGAATGTCTGAAATACAAATAAATATTTGTACTTCATCACTTCTACAGTATGACCAAAGACACTTTGTTTACTTAAACAAAGGGCTGGAGAAAGAAATGCAACTCCAAAGAGCAAAAGAATGAAAGAACTTGTAAGCTACTCCAGCCATAAGTAATGAAGGGCTGTAAGAAAACAGCATTATCAAAGGTAAATGCTTAGGGAATAAAACAATTACAAAAAGTAAAGTTTGAGGAGTTTTAGTTTCAGAAGATTGTGAAGGGTAAGCCATCATGTCACGGGAGGGAGCAAGGGAATAGATTACAGCTGTTTGATTGCCAATGCCACAGAACAACTAAAAAAGGAATGCATCACAAAATCTAAAATTGCTTTTAGTCATTGTTATGAGTTTGTGGGAGGGTTTTCCTATTCTGTTTTGTTGGGTTTTGTGGTGTTTTGGGGGAAGGTCTTGAAGGGAGAAGCTTTTAGGACTATATAACCAGTCCTAACTTTTTGTCTTTGGTCAAGAAAATTTGGTTAACTTCTTACCCATGAGCTTTTCTCTCTTTGACCAACCAGAATAATATATATAAAATATATCATGTATAATATGCAATAGACAGTATGAAGTATAAGGTAAAAAAGACTTATATTGTATTTTATTATGTTGAATTATGTTATGTTATATATTTTATATATGTTGGTTTTCACAAAATTTAAGTTCATGAGACAGCACAGTGCACAAGCCACCCTTTACAGACCTGGGCAGCTGGATTAGATATCAGTGCCTTCAGAAGCAGTGCATCTCCCTTCTGGCTGCAAGAGGCACTGCAAAGGCTTGCATTGCCAGTTCTGAATTACAGAGAAGCTTTTGCTTATTGGTCTAAACCACAGCACCTCTGGGAAGCTCAAGGCCTTGAAGGACAGTTCACTGAAAGAGACTAAGGGTCCATCTGTCCTGCCTGTGACAGTGGCCAGGAGTGACAGGCACTGCAAGAGCCAAAGTGCTCTCAGGTTCCAGTCACCTGCAGGGGACTTCTAAATCAGAGATGCTTTCTTGTTCCTTAACAGCTGTTGTGGGAAGTTCCTTCCACACATTTGTCCAGTCCACTGCGTTACTATGTGGTAATCACATACCTTCTGAACAGGATTTTCCTGGGGAAGGCTGTGAGAAAGCTCAGAGAAAGAATTAAAACAATTCTTAGCTTCATTTGCTGCTCGTGTTGTTGCACACATGCGGAAGGTGTTACGGAGATTGTTTACTGAAGAGGGAGTTCCTAACTGGACTCTGGGGGTGGTGTTTTTATTCATCAACCAATTGAATCCACGTGTGTATCGGCATGTCTGGCAAGGGCAATGGGTTTTTCTCAGTAGTATATAGTATAGTGTAGTATAGAATAGTGTAGTATAGTATAGTATAGCTTCATAAAGCAATTGATACGCCTTCTTCAATCATGGCATCAACGCACATTATTCCCCACTCAGGGGGATCACTGCTACTATATTACTACATCTCAGGGCAGGGGGATACACAGTTTAAACAGAAGCAGTGTGAAAAAATATCTCCTGTTGATTATTCTGAACATACCATCTCTCAATTTCATTTGATTCTGGCTTTTTTTTTTTTTCAGATAACAAGAAACAATGAACAGCTGCTCCTTCTTCACTCACGCTTGTAATCTGTATTGTTGTGGATTCCCATCACAGCTACCTGATTAGTTTCATTGCTCAAAAATAAATGTTCCAAACCTTTGACCTTCTTTCTCCTCTCTGAACTTATTTTATTATCACTAAGTTCTACTTGAGGTGAAGATGACCAATTCTAGGTCCCATTTCAAGATACATTCAAGATACAATGTGGATTAATGGTTTGAGAATCTTTTTCTGCTTTATTTTCTATTTTTTCACAGTAATTGCTACAATACACAGTAGGATTTTTTACCCACTATTGAGAATTGTACCAATGCTTGAAAATACCTATTATTATAATCACAAGCTCTCTTTTCTGCATTGAAATAGATAGTTTAGGATCCATTGTCTCTGACTGCTTTTCCCCTTCATATTAATTATATAGAATGTAATCTGTCATCCTATTGCCTGCTTAGCACCATGACATTTTTCCCCAGCTCTCTGCAATCAGATTTCATTTTTATTACCCTGAATAATCTCGCATCACCATTAGACTCCTTGCTCTCCATTCTTTTCCATTTCTGTGTACTCCAACAGACACTGCAAAGATTCCAGTGATCTATGGCTTTCATCCATTGTGAAGCCCAAACATTCATTCCTTCTCTTTGTTTTTTGCCTGTTAACCTGTTGTTAATCTATAATATGACTCCCTTCTCTCCCACAGACAGCTTAATTTCTTTAAGAGCTCATGATACCGATTGCCCCCAGATTTATCACAGAGTAAAGGAGGATGATACTTATCTACTTTATAAAATGCCTTCACATCTACAGATGCTAGAAATTAATATTAGCTAGGAAATCTGTATTTCCTTAGATAAAAGATATTATAAGAAATGGAACTGAAGGAGCAGGAATTTGAGAAATGCACGGTACTATGAGAAGAGGTCAGGCTGCTATACAAAAAATCAGAGTTGTACCTATCTTAGCCTGAGGCTTTTTGAGTTTTAGCAGAGTTATTGCTAAACTAATTTCTCTGTGTGTAAAATGGGCTTCCAACTGTGATTGTGTCAGGGTTAAATAAATGTGGGTCTGGTAGCTTATCAAAAAGGTGCCAAAGAAAGATGAGTCTGCTAGGCTGTGAGTACAGGTCCTGACAGATTTGTATATTAAGTCCCCAGAATCTTCAGTGGTTCAGCCATCTGACATTTCACTGAGGGATTTGATGTCTGTTGCTTTTTATTTTGCTAGGAAGTAACCCTCTAACAGCCTGAAGATAGAACTGCCAAAAAAAAAAAAAAAAAGAAAGAAAAAAATAGCACATTTTCTCATGCAAATTTATCTCCATTTTATTTCCAAATAAATTTGAGCATTTCTTCCTCAAAATTTTCCCATCTTTTTGTGTCTTTAATAAATATTTGCACAACTTTCCCCAGAGTAACATGTTTAGCTATGTAGTGTATCCCCTTAATACAAATTAAAAGTGGGTTAAAACGTCACTATTAGAATTATTGCCTAACCCCATAATTAAGGTTTTGCCTTGACCAAAGTTAGGATCCACACCATCTGCTCTTCATGTCAGCTGGGAGCATTCCACTGATTCGAAGAGGACTCTTTTAGGACCTTAAAGAGCAGAAATACTTTTTATTATCTGCCTCTGAGATGTTACACAAATGACAGAGTGTGAGATGGAGTGACAACGTAAGCAAAAGACAATCTTGACTGCAGCAGCTTGCAGGATTGAAATGAGATGTAACAATTGAGTAGTGTACGGGAGATTTGGGAAAATCAAATTTTGCAGTTATTTTAATTATCCTTTATTATATTAGCTACACTCAAGGAAATTGGTAAAATTGTGAATTCTATTTGGATAATGCCCTTGGTGAAGACAATCAAAATATGCATTATGCATTAGCAAAAGAGTTTTAATACCATGTTTTGGAATCTAAACCATTCAAATCACTTTTGCAGTTTCTGAAGTTCATGTGGTTTGGTTCCTTCTGGTGTTATGCACAGCCAAGGGCAGGGACACCTCCTTGCTGTCACACAGACAATCTGCAACCCCTCTCCAAAAACTGTCTTCTGCTTTTGTGCCATTGTTTCACCAAACAAGGGTTATAAATACAACTGGCCTGAATCATGTATCAGGTCAAAAATGAAACCTCTGAGTGCAAAGTAAACAACTCTAAACAGTGCTTGAAACAAAACTCAAAAGACCTTCAGAAGTAGAGTGGTTCCGAGCAAGATTGATGTTCAAAGACATGAGGTAACAGGGCCAACCCATGTAGTTCTGGCTGCTGCAATAAATCTCCCTCTGGAGCACATGGACAGTGGATCCAAGCACAGAGGCACGTGTTAACATCCCAGTCCAGCTCAGATGCTGTTTACATCCCCTTGCAGTTCAGAAGAGAATTGTCATTAATACATAATTTCAACCTTCGCACATTCTTAGAGGTGTCGTCATATTTTCTGCTCCTGACTGCAATACTTGTCATTCACAGTCACCACACAGGTCTCCATAGATCTTTTCTTAGTTTACATTGTTGAGGAATAAAGATCATAATAGTGATTTAAACAAGTTCTGGTTTCTTATTCTACTCATTTATTATATTTTACTTGGTTTATTTATAAATACAAACATTTATGGCTGTATAAAATGTGTCTAAAAGCTGAGCATGTATTGCATCTTCTAAACACTTCTTTAAAAATACATTTTTTCAGGTGGAATCCTGACAAAGAGTATCTGGGGGGAAAAATATCAAGTAGTTGCATTTATTTGAATACCACCCAATTGCCCAGATTAGTTCATCTTGTCTGGAAGGAGATGCAATTAAGCACAGTGGATTGAATGTTAAATTCAATAAAATGCCTCAGTAAGTTAATGAAAAATCTTTTTTTATCAAGGACAGAAGCCTCTAGATTCAAAATACATTCATTCCTCCCCATAAACTTGATCTACAAGAATCCACTCTTCAATTATTGAAAAAGGCTGAAAACAGATAAGCTGGTTAATAAAAGCTGGGGAACCCTGTGAAATCTCATTATATGTTTTCCTAAACTATATAATAGATTCGTCTGTGTGATAATGTTTTTTATCCTTGGCAATTTCTTGATACGTAACTAGTGTGCACAGGAAGCTATTTCTATGGATAAGTCACAGAAAAGGTTTGAGACAAGACCAGATCATTCATTAGATCTTCATATTTCTCAATGAGAAAAAAGAAACTACAATAACAGCTTTGCAAGTGGTTATAATTCTGTGCATGCAGATTAGCATAAAGCATGGATCATGGAGATCTCATTATGTGATTATGCAAATATGCATTAATTGCACAATTACAAGCATCAATTGTGATGAAATATAATTAATTATATGACTTAGTTTACCTTCTGAATGTAATGCCATCAGTTACTAGAGACCCATGGATGTGTTTCTTTTTTTGATTCACTGACATTTTAATATTATGGGGGAATTATGTATTAGTGTAACAATAGATTATTATTAGTGTAACAAGCAGATGGAATAAACTTAACTGAAGACAATATTCACACAGCTTCAAGCTTAACAGTTACTGTATTTATCCAGTTATAAATTTATAATTTATATTTTTATATATTTATATAACTTTATATTTTAAAGTTATAATTTATATTTTTATATTTAGATATAACATAATTATAATTATATATAGGTATATAATATAATAGATATTATAATATAATATTTTATAGATTAGATAATATTTTATAATATATATTTATTTATTTTTATTTATATATATTTAAAATTTATATTTTGCTCCATGATGAACAGTTCTGTTTGAAACGAAACTTTAAAAAAACAGTGACATATCTGGAAAAGACCCTCTAAGCATGTGTCACAAAATGCTAAGCTGTACTGACCCAAAACTAAGCAATGGAAGGCAATTTAGGGCTGCCAAAGACACAGCTTTAGTGGCCCACTTGGGAAGTAAGGGACAGGCATTGCTAGCTGGAGATTTGGAGAATACAATCTAGTTTATTTTCCTTAAATGTCCAACACAGGAGTCCCTTCTAGAGACCCAAATATATCCTACCTGCTGCAAACAACAATCTGGGGACAGATCAAGGGCTTTTTGAGGGAGTTTATCTCTTTCTGTTGATTACAGGAGGAGCCTTGATGTCTAACTCAAAGGCAGCGCACTCTGTAGAGGTGTTTATTTAATGAAGATGAGTCTTTCCTGTGTATGGGATGCATGTTTTCAGGAGCACTGAGCAGGTATGACAGCTTAGACAAGTAAAAAGGAGTGGCTTGTTCTCTTCACTATAACATCTCTTATGTGTTTAGGGCATAAGTCCCAAGCTGTGACACAGCAGCTTTGAAATACCCTGCTTGGTCAGTCTGCCCTGAGTGCTGGGACTAAGTGCTACCTGTGCAGGACAGCTGAGGTTTCCCAGAGCCACTTCCCAGCTTCTTGGGCCCAGTATACCTTGTGTGAAGCCCTTCACCATCATCTCCATAAAAATCAGAGTGGTTGAACTTGGAAGAGACCTCTGGGCATCACCTGGTCCAATTCCCTCAGCTCAAGCAGGGCCACTTAGAGCCATTTGCCCAGGACTGTATCCAGATGGCTCCTGAATATCTCCAAGGCTGGAGAGCCCACAACCTCCCTGGGTAACCTGTGCTAGGGCTCAGTCAGCCCACAGTGAAGAAATGTTTCCTCATGCTCACAGGGAACGCTTCTGTGTTTCTGCTTGTCTCTGGTCCTGGCACTGGGAACTGAAATTAGCCTCTCTCCGTCCTCTTTGCTCCTTTCAGGTGTTTCCCAGAACCTTCTTTTCTGCAGGCTAAACAGTTCCAGGTCTCAGCCTTTTCTCAGCTCTGTTGACCTGCTGGCAGTGCTTTGTCTAATGCAGCCTGGGACACCACTCTCCTCCTGCTGCAAGGGCACACTGCTGCCTTGGCCTCAGCTTGGCTTCCACCAAACCCTCCTGCTGCTTTCACACCAACCTGCTCTCCAGCTTTGGGCCCCCCCAGCACACCTTGCTGCCTGGGTTTTTCCTCCCCAGGTACAGGACTTTGCTTGCAGAGGTCCCTCTGGACAGAAGCACACCTTCTAGTGAGTTAGCCACTCCTCCCACACAGTCTCTATCCTGTGTTTTACTTTTCACCAATGCACAGATTTTCTGTCTGACACTGAAAATTCTTCTGACTGACAAGGAGGACAAAGTAGGGCACTACCTTAACTATATCGCTGCTCTTGAGCTCAGGCTTGCTCTAGGCAAATCAGGAAATTCTAATGAATTCTGCTAATCAACCCCTGGCCTTTGCATTTGTAATGAAAGAGCTACTGCAAGATGCAGAGGAAACCTTCTCCTCCCCGCTTTAAACAATCATATTGTAAGGTTAAAGTGTAACTTTTCCTTCTAACCATAACTGAATGTTTCACAGCAGAGAATCGGCAGTTTTTAAGACAGCAGCTATTTATAAAATGCAGGGAAGTTCACTTGTAGGTCTAGCAAACTTCGGATGAAAGCAGATGGAGAAAAGGTTGCCATAACCTAATCTGTCTGGTCCCTATTTTTTCACTTCAAATTTAATATCTGCCAACCTTTTCATAGATATAAAAATAAGTTGTTTTCTAAGTACTCGGCGCACTTCAAATGTTGATTACAGCACCAAACCTGAGGTGTATTTTTATATCAAAAATGTGAACATCTGTCAAAAAATTAATTTGATTTTCTTGTTCAGAATACAGATAATTGAAGAAATTTAAGAAAATACAGTTATTGAAAATCAGATTGCTCCTTATGATTGATTATTTTTAAAAGGGAATAGTCTTCTGAAAGAATACACCTCTTAGAACTCAGTTTGTGCAGAGGTGCTTGAAGTCATCCCTATTTCTTGTTTAAAAATTTCATAAAAATAGCTTATAATTGCATTCTTTTAACATTTTCCATTGGCCATCTTTTTATACTGAAATCATTATTAGAAAAACAAAAAGACTCATAATAGACTAGTGTTAAAGCTATGCTAAGTGCCTTGATTATGTTGATTAACAGTGTTTATCTTTCTTGGTGATGAACTTCTGGAACTTCCTCTGAGGCCACTATTAATTTGAAACTGGTGTCATTGAAAATTCATGGAAGGTCTCCTCCACACTGCTGACAACACCAAAATTATTGTATATTACTGTACATTAACACAATCTATTCTCATTAACACCATCAGTAACAGATCTCTGTGCCATTTCTCAACAAAAAACTCTCTTTTTGTGGCAGTACATGTGACTTCACACCAGCTTCTTTATTGCTCTAGAGAGATGGACAAATGCATGTTTTCCACTGAAACACACACTGAGTCACTTGGGGAAGTCTCCTCTTTGTGTCAAAATAAAGGATGTATTTTCATGGAGAAGTTGTAGCTTATTAAATGTGCCTGCTACAGAGATCAAAGGCTTTCACCTTCTGAAAGACAGCTGTAAAACAACTCGCAGAGGCTCTGGAATAATACTAGAGACTGCCCAACTCCACATCTCAGCTGCTAAATACTTTCCTAAGCATAACACAGCAGACCAGGCTATCTTCTGTGTTATCTTAGGGACTGGGATCCTGGAGAACAACAGGGGGGTTGGTTTTCACATAGCTGTAGTTAAATCTTTTATAGCCACTGATTTGTACAGCCAAACATGAGAGGAGAGCAACTCCAATTAACAAAAACCAGAGGAGAGATAAGCTAAACATACTCCAAGTCATTATTGCACCACAGACATCACAAACAGCCTCACTGAGTACCTTGCTAATATATTTCTAGAACACAGTGACCTTCAAATAGTAACAGGAGAGTAACATTAGTGTTTGATGAACTTTAACATTGTGTTGGTGCTGTATCACATAAAAATGTTTTCTGTCTCAAATGAATTTCAGGATAAAAGGAGGATAAGGAGCCTGGTTTTCTGACGAGGCCAAAGCCACCCTGCTGGGTGCCAGCCAGTCTCCAGCTGTAGCTGGGGCCAGTGAGCTTGGTCAGGACCTGGCTATACATCTCTATCACAGCTGTGCAGGTGCTTCTGGCTCACCTGCTCAAAGTCCCCAGGGAGCTGCCAGACACATGAGACCAGGGACTCCTGGGGCCCATCTGCCAAGCACTGCAGTCCCAGGGTGGGCTCCAGCAGGTGGGGGCATTACATGGTGCCAAGAGGCACCAGGGAGAGACACCCACAGTGCTGGGTTGCACCTGTGTCATCTTAGATATCACGGGTTCTAATGTCATTAGAGGGCAAGGATTTTGTATCTCCAGGGCTTCAAACCTCCTCAAAATTTCTGGCAATGCAGCTCCTCTATGCACTGCCTGTCCCTGGTCCTTGCAGCATCATCTGACTCCTCTCTTTCCCCAGATCCCACCACTCCACTCTTTTAGACCACGTGTTCTTATCAGTTACAGGTGTGGCCTGTTAAGATCAGGCCTGCTTCTAATCTTTAGTAATTGGTCCAGCTGCAACTCATTGGGGGATAAGATTACCTTCCATACCACCTTCATTCTCCCATACTGTATCCCCCTACAGACCTGCACTCCTAAGCTTCATCTGCCAGAAGCCTGGAGCCAGCATGGGGTTTGCAGCTGGGGGTGAGCAGGGATCTACCTCACCTGGAAAGGCGTTTTCAGCAATACCTCACTCTTTACTCTTGCTAAACAAGCTAGAGGAGTCAAGTGAGGAATGGGGATGTAGAAGGAGCAGCTAGAGGAACTGCCAGCATTTGGGGCACAATCTAACATACAGATTTAAGATTTCTTTCTAGCATAGAGGAGATTTGAAGCTCCTATCTAGCATAAGAAAACCTCTAGATCTCTTATGTCTCACTGAACTTAAAAACAACATGTGAGAAAGAAAAGCAGCCTAGAACAGGTTAAAACTTTCTTTTCTACCTGATTTTCCCAGAGAAGGCATGAAGGCTGCAATTCTCCTGCCTGCTGTCCTCTGACCCAGAAAAATTGGTTAGCTTCACACAGCCCAGTCATAAAACGCTAGTTTGCCAAGTGGAAGACTGAAATGCTGTGTTCTGACATTGAATTGAAAGCCAGACAAGCCAGTTGTCTTTATTCACATAATAAAGTGTTATCTTCATTAATAAAAACACAGAAAAGAAATTCTGAGGAAGAAACAAGCCTTTTTAATATGATCGTGTAATGTGATGTGTGTGCATACAAATAAAAAAATATGTATCTATATGTGTGTATATAAATACATAAATAAGTATATATTTATATACAAGCTAAACATTTCTCATGCAAACTCATCTGTCAGTTCCAGAAGTAAATGAAAGTTCAGCTCTCCATTTGAAGTAAGTGCTGTGAGCCAGGTTTGGTTCACATTTACAAGATTTATAACACTGTGATGCTTGCCAAAAATTCTTAATTAGATCAGAGGAGCAGCAAAACTGTCAGATGCAATAGCAGAGTACAACGAAGGAATAAAATATTCTGGGGTTAATTGGATAAGTTCATTCAGCCAGTTTTGCCAGGCTACTTTTCTACAATGATCCACAGACAGATAATGAGGATAGGGTTTTTCTCAGTAATAATAAAACTGATTCCTCAAGTACATTTCATTTACAAGAACTCAGAAATTGTTTATAACTAACATAAACCAACAATCATATCCCACTTCCCACAGTACACATAAATTGTGAACTTCACATGAACTCAATTGCTTAGAGAGTACTTTGGGTATCTCACTTGTATGAGAATTTCATGAGAAGTGCTGCTGGCTGAGTGCTGCAGTGAGGCTGAGACCCAGTGACATCTCCAGTTGCATAAACTATTTGAGCTTTCATGTATTCAGAAGAAGGCTGCAACACTTGGAACGACAGAGTAAGAGATGATGGTATTAAACTCAAAAACAGCTGTATTTTTTGAACTGATTCCTCCATTCATTTAGAGAGCTCACATAAAATATGACATTTGGGATGTTTTACTTAACACAGTGTATTAACACAAGAATGTTTCTAAGAAAGAAAAACCCACTATTTTAAACAGAGATTATATCTTTATGGTGAGAATTTTTGGTAATAATTTTAGTGTTTTTCAGTTGGTTGTCCACCTTGTAATGGATTCAGTGCTCTAGGCACATATCTAGAGGGAGAGCAGGACATTTGATTCCTAGGGTATTTGGCCACAGGGAAAAAATAAACCTCACAGCTTCATGATGCAGGAGGTAAAGGCCAGCATGTGCATTATTTTAGAGGCCCTTCCAACCAGAGCTGAGTGCCAAAAATTCAGCTCAGCTATTCTATAAATGAGTTGCCTTTTGTTAAGCCCCTGCACAGCTGGTCAGGATGGTTCTGCTAATGTGATGCTTCACCAAATCATCCCCCAGCCACAGGAGAATGTTATTTCTTTACAGAAAAATGAGCACTGAGATATTCCCTTCTGAATGGAAAGAATAGAGGAGTCTTGCCATTTTATCTACAACCACCATTGGAAAGTTAACAAGTAATTTAAAGCATACCCTATGTAGTTCACCTACTAATGCGAGTATTTTATAAAAAAAGTTAGAGCCAAAAGCATTTTTAATACCTCTATTTGATTTCACCAGTTATTTGGGAAGGTCTTATTCTGAAATAAAGAGCAGTGCTCTTCCAGAGGTTCAAACAGACATTCATCATTCAAAATACTTTCTGTCAATTAGGGAATAGCACAAGAGACCTGTGTTACATCTGGTCCTGCTAAATTCTACACAGTGAAAAGCAAACTTGGAGAAGTAGGGCTACCAGCAGCTGCCTCAGTGGGAGCTGATGTGCAGCTGGAGAGGAGCAGAAGGAATCCTCCTCACCATGTTTCTGTGCTCAAAAGGAGCTCTGGACTTACCTGAACACTGTTGGCAGCACTGCAGCTGTGCACTGCTCCAGGGTATCCTTTCCTTCTTTGTGGTGTGTCAGACACCCCCAAGGCCTCCTCTCCTCTGCAGACACAGCAGAGGACCTTGTATAGCCATGGTAGAAGCCACATGTGGCTTTTCTACCTGTAGATGCTTTCAGCAGAGACCTGCTTTTAGAAAGCATTTAATTAAGCTAAACCAGCACTATCGGCAAAAATGGAAAATTAAATAACAAATGCATAAAAGTAATTCCTGTATTACATACTTGTACTCATGAACCTCCTGTTCTTCTGAACTAAAAAGGAGAAAAACTGCAAGGGGGTGGTCCCATAGAGAAAAATACAGAATAGGGCTTGTCCTTTTATTTGACAGGATACACTGTGCCCATTACACCCTTTGGCCAGCCTTGGTACTCTGACCTGCTATTGCAGACAGTGTCAATCCAGGGATTTTTGGATAATTTATTGTAAATTACTGTAATATTTTCCTTATTGATTCAGGTATTGAGAAACAAAAAGCAAAGGCAATCCCCTTTCATTCCCCTTCCACAGGTTCAGTCCAACACCACTCCTCCCCTTTCCATATCTCTGCTGGTCTTATTTTCACCACACTTATCTCAGCCCTTCCCAGTCTCACTGACGGGGCCATGGGCAGCACAGGAAGTGGGTGTCAGTGCATAACAGCTTCTTAAACCAGTCCCTGTTTCTCGCCCTTTTCCTCTCCTCCTTCTCACTCGTTACTGCTCTCAGGTCCCGTTTGTGTCACCCGTTGATCACAGCCCCTCCGTGGTGTCCCTGTCCCAGCATGGGCTGCCCACAGACTCAGCCTTCTCCTCCTTCCATTAATGCTCTGTCCCTTTCCTTTTGCCTGTTTGTTTTGTCTCTCCAAAAGTGTCTCCTCACAGTCCCCTCACATGTCCCTTTTTGTGTATCCTCCTGGGTCTCCTCTCTGACCTTATAAAGAAATAACATTCTCCTGTGGCTGGGGGATGATTTGGTGAAGCATCACATTAGCAGAACCATCCTTTCTTATGCCTTCTCCCAGGTGCTCTCACATGTGTCCCCTTACATCCATCTGCTGTGCCCTTTCACAGGAGCCCTCTGGTGTCTCCTGCCCAAGTGACAAACGCCCTTTCCTAAGCACAGAGCTGCCACAGGCTTCCTGCCTGCCTGCCTTTAGTGCAGGTGGGCACTGGGCTTCCTCACCATTTTGGAAACATCTGAAAACTTCTGCAACAGGGCCAAAGCAGTCCATGGCCTCCTCCCACACTCCCCACCAAGTACCAGGATCAGAAGAAGCACCAGGACAAGGGGAGGGGCATTCAGCATTCCAGAAAAGGGTGTGGGAAACAACTTGTGCATCAGCCGTCCTTTAAGGGAGGATTGCAAATGTAGTGTTTAAATCACTTCTTTCTCACTCTCTCCCCCCCAGAAAGCAACAAGGGCTACGTGGCACACAAGTTTTCACATCTTTTGGCCTCTGAGCATAAACCACAATCAGTGCAGAATCCTCTTTCTCCTGACAAAGATATTTGTCCTTGATGGTAATAAAGTCTCATAGCCCAGAAAGCCAAAAAAGGGTGTTCAGGCTGCTCAGCAGAGCTGCTGTGTCAGGCTGGGACTAAGCTCATGCTGTGCAAATTGCTGAAGCCAGCTTATACCCAAATCATGGGAACTGGAAGAGGAAAAAAGGCTGTTTTCTTAGGGTGCCTCCCCCCAAAGCCTCTGACAGATCTGCTGCAAGAGACAGGAGCATTCCCTACTGCGTTTTGTGCACATGGTGAGGTTTTTGAAACAGGGCTTCAGAGGTGCCCTTTGTGAGAAGTCACCAAAAGCTGCTCCTGTATTGAACAGAGCCAGGTCCAGCTGTCTCAAAAATAAACTCACTGCTGCCCAAACCGAAGCCCATCAGTGACACTGGTAGCACCTTGTCAATAGCATACTTAACAGAGGGTAAAATACATTGCACAGCATCTGGAGAGACAGGAACAAGTGAAAAAGTAAGGGAAACATCTCTGCAGACACCAAAGTCACTGAAAAAAAAGGGGGGAGGAGGTGGAGGAGTGCCGCAGGCACTGGAGCAGATACTCCTTGCAGCCTGTGGTGCAGACCATGGTGAGGCAGGATGTGTTCCCCACTGCCCATGGAGGTCCAGAGGATGCAGACTGAAGAGTCCTGAAGGAAGCTGCAGCCCGTGGAGACCCCAGAAGTGGAGCAGGCTCTTGGCAGGAGCCGTGACCTCTGGAGAGAAGCCCCCGTAGGATCAGTATTTCTGGCAATATTCGTAGCCCATGGGGGACTTGGAGAGCAGCTTTTGAAGAGCTGCAGTCTGCACAGAGCCACATGGCAGGAGCTCATGAAGGATCACACACCATGGGTGGGACCTCATGCAGGAATGGGGAAGGATGAGAAGGAAGGAGTGGCAGATATGGGATATGAACAAAACACTTCCTCCATTCCCATCCTCTGGCAGGGCTCAGCAGGGAGGAAGGAGACTGAGGAGCCAAGAAATTGAGCCTGGGAAGAAGGAGAGGGGGGAGAGGGTGGTTTTAGTTTTGTTTCTGTTTCTCACTAGCTCTATTTTTAACTGGCAATAAATTAAACTAATCTTGCCCAAGGTGAGTTTTGCCCATGATGATTATTGGTGAACAATCTCCCTTTCCTCATCTCAACCACCAAGATTTCTCATATTTTCCTCCATCTTGCTGAGGAGGGACAACAGCTTGAGGTGCTCCTGTCAGCCAGCCAAGGCCAACCCACCACACCCACACAGCTGTTGCTGTAGACGACATTCCCACAAGGAGACAAAATCCTTAAAATTACTTGGCTGTTTTGCAAGCAGTTACCAGTCACCTGCCATCTCATCCATGACCCTGTGCCTGAAATATGAACACATCCTCAGGACTGGAATATGTAAAATGAGGTGGAATACATGGAGCGAGGTGGAGTTCAACAGCACACAGAAGGTCATGCACCATGACCCAAAAACAAGAACTTTGGGAATAAAGGAGAAGCTTATTCTACAGCAACAACAGAAGAGGTGAGGGACCTGCACCAGGCAGAGTAAGAGTTACTCACTACAGAGGGGCCATGAAATAAAACAGTGCTCCCAAGAAGCATTAAGGGAGGCCTTGCTGCTGGGGGAGAGACTTATTACTGCCCTTGCACAAGAACCAGATCAGGCTCATCAGGAGCGGGGAACACAGCCTTCACTGCCTGCACTCAAGGGAAATTGAATTCTTTGCAATACACACAAAGGAGGGCTGCTAGGATGGCCAGGTGAATTGGCAGACCAGTTTGCAATAAAAGCCTGAACGGCCTCAGCAAAAGTGACATTTAAAACCAGGGAATAGATTTTTTTTCTGTATGTGTATGTGGGAGATAAACAGGAGGGGATTTGGAAGGGATGGATGGATGGATGGATGGATGGATGGATGGATGGATGGATGGATGGATGGATGGATGAAGGAGAATAGCGGGAAGGAAAAAGACATTTAAAATACACAGTAGTGCTGGCAGAAAAAAACCAAAAAATAAGTAGGAAGGTGAGGGAATTTTAAAAGCTTTTCTGTTTCAGAAATGATGAAGCAGCTTTTCAGTAGGAGCAAAAAGTGCAAGAAATATATGTTGGTTTAAGATGGTTCTTGATAAATTTATGAATGGAATTACGCATCTCATACAGGACTACAGTACTGCCTTTTTGATGACTCCCAGCAGTCTCCAATCATCTGTACTGACCTGTTTTTATTAGATATAACCTATATATATACAGACTAAATGATTTGTGATGTGTTACTGAATTCCATAATATTACAGTCTCCATCAGAATTCTTCAGTTTTAATTCAATTTTAAAAGCCCAACAAAAAGGTAGGGATTAAAAGGGTATACAAATGCATATGAGAAAAGATGGGTAATCAGATATGCAAGACAGATATAAAGAAATGGTCATGCAAAGGAGACCACTTAGGAGAAACTTAGGAGAAGTTGAAGAGAAACAAAGACTGCACAAATACTTAACAGAACACTATAAAGAGAATAAGGATCAATTACTGTCATTAGTCAAAGAGGTTGATCAATAAATGCTAATAACTAGATTAAAATACAGCAGGGAAAATTTATAACTAGAGGAACAGTGACATAATGAAACAACCTGCCAGTGAAGGTTACAGCATTTCCATCACCAAAGAGATTCAAATCTATTTTAAGAATAATAAAATCCATCCACCAATGATTCAGGCTGATGGACTGAGGTGACCCAAGAGGCATCTCTTCTACCACAAATGATTCTATTCTTCTGCAAGCACACTGATGCTTAGTAGAAGCTGCACTTCAATGAAATGTTTCATCTTATTTTTACAAAGAAACCATGTTATAATAAATACCAAGCAGAAAGATAGCTACCGGTTTTTCCAATTAGTGGAAAATTAATGGTATTTCAGTTATCTATATTCTGGAATGTTTCTATTAAATCTTCCAACTACATCTATTCATGCAGTAGCTCCTCCAAAAAACAATTATTTTCAAAAGCAAATCCAGTCTTCTCTCATGTCTAGCTTTAGAACAACTTACAGCACATATCAATCTAAAATATTATACATGAGTTTAAGAAATAGTAAAAAATCCCACTGGTTTCATGTAAGTTTGCTTTCATATGTTCCATTCTTTGTTTGCATGTTAAGTGTGTTGAAATGGACCTTGCATGTGGTTTTTATTTATTGGAAATGACACAGCACACACTACTTCCAAATACAAAGGCAGTATTTCAACCCTAGCACCCCAAAGTCTAATTAAGATCATTCTCTCTTTTGCTCCCTCTTGTTACTCTCCTGTTAGAATCATGGTTCATCAGTACCTGAGCATTGTGTCTATGTGGACCATGCACAAGGAGCTCATGTAATTATTAGGGGAGGTACTAGAACAGAATGTACCCACTGAAATATTCATCAAATGTCAGACTTTAGAACATTCAGAAATCACTGGAAGAATTAGGCTGGGGTTTTCTGCCTGTTTAACCAAAAATAGACTAGTATCCATTAAAATAAAATCAGAAAATATAAGTTAATAATGTATTTTGTTTATTTTCTATGGACAGAAATTTATGTAAAACTGACATCAAACTATTGCAGAAAAACTTTCTCAAGATGATGCCACAATGTCCTAATAAGTTCATCAGATCTTTTAGTCCCAAGCCTGTGTTGGGAAATTAGAAGAAAAATAATCTGCTTCTCGAGAGGAAGAGGCTGGTTGAAAAGAATCTTTTACTGAAAGAAAAAAAAATGAGAAAGGAGTAGGAGGCTAAAAGCAGGTCCAGCTGAAGATCCATATTGTGGCTGTGCTATCAGTTATTTTGTGTAATTTTGTGTGCATGTCTCTCTGTTATTAATGAGATTTTTCTAGCACAGATAGAGCAGCACAGAGGGTGCAGTAAAGTTTCCTACTGAAAATATGATCTCTCTCCTTGCAGCACAGCTCCTTGCAAGTCCAACTGCCTTGCTCTCTGTATGTCAGGGTAATACAAGTCAACATTTCCTTCCTTATTTTCCTAGCTGATCTTTATGTAAATCCTGCGCTCAGAGTTTAAACAAGATTATCATAAGCCAAGACTCAACATTTTAAAATATTGTTAATATATATATATTTTGTCTATAGAGTTATAGCCCTCCACAGATCACAGCTGCTAGAGGTAGCTGTTGTACTTTTCATTATTTTCCTCATTACCCAGTCAGGAAAAAAGGAATCTTCACACTGTCCAGGAAAAGTGAAGAGGAGGCTTTTTATGGATCAAGGAAGATGGCAACAAGTGCCACAAGGCTGGGTCATGAAAGACTTTCCTTGGAGGCACGTGTTCTCACACATCGATCTTGTATGTGGCTCCTTGTGCCTGAAACGTCATCCACTGTCAGCTGGCTGATTGTAATGTACCTGGGAAACTGTTCATGGTGTTCACAGGCTTCACACAACAGGTGAATGAGGCAGCTGCAGAAACAACAGGAGCTCAGAAAAAATCAGTACAAAACTCTTAACTGTTTTGGTTTCTTAGTAACACAAAAATACAGAAAGTGAAAAAGTGGCCTCTATAAGACTTGGAAAAGGATTCTTCAGAGCTATCTGGAGTATTATCTACAAAATATCAAACCACTGCTGAATTAAAAAATTTTTAAAGGGGTTTAATACAGTGGTACATATTATTCTCAAGTATTTGATTTCCTTAGCTTAATTTTGCCACTTTGCCTAGAAAATACCATCAAGAAATTATAAGCAGTATTAAAGACTTTAAGAGAAGATTGGATATTTTTCTTTTAGTAAAGGCTACTGTGCGCTGAATGTGTAACTTCTATGTTAGTGCTTTATCAATCTTATAAAAATAAGATGAGGATTTACTGTTCTGCTTTCAAATCCTGGACGTCTTGATGACTTTTGAAATTCACAGAGTACGTTATGCCTATTTTGATGTCAAGTGTGCAGCAGAAGTAATTTGTTTTTCTGTGTAAACAGACTGGCAGATTGCAACAAATTTGGAGTTTCAAAATAGTTATCTTTCATTATGCATGCAAAAGGTTTTATAAATTATTTTTAAAGTTGCATTAGTATTTAGCAAAACTACTCCTAAGTACCATTTGAAATAGTCATTTAAGCTAATAATAGTTGAATTACATACTGGAGGTATGGTCCACCTAAGGAAAAATGCAGTGTGTACTTAATGTTCTCCCTCTTTGTGTCTTAATATAAACTATATTTGTTGTTTGTGTATTCCTTTCTTCCATACAAGAAGTGCTGTCACACTTCTCAAGGGGAATTTTTGAAGCAGGTCTGTAATTTGATCTTCTGTCTCTCTTCTCAGGAGAAGGAATAAGGTTTTCCCATCAGCTTGTCCACTATAAGCACCAGCATCCTAGCTCTTCTTAATCTGCTCTGGTTTTCCCAAACCACCAGAGAAAGGCCAGATTTTGGGAAGGCCAAATAAGGGATGAGGCAGTAACCTTGCATCAGTTCCCACTAAACCTGCCATGAGAAGGTGTGTATGCAGGTACGAGTGCATATGGATACACAGAGCTCTGAAACATGGAACATGACAGAGAAAAAGGACCCTGTGGTTTAGGACATAGGGTTTTGATTTTGGACATTTCCTGTGAATCTGTGGGAAGTCCTTCTTCAGCACTTCATGTCAGAGGGGATGATTTTGTATCTGAAAGGACAGTGTGAGATGTGGAGAGAGCAGATTCTCCAGCCTGGGTGCCTCAGCACTGCACAAGTGAAACTGCAGGATCCAGAGGAGGCCCTGAGATGTCAACAAGATCAATCAGGTTATCAGTGAAAAATAGAAACAACCACATGGCATTATGTACCCGTCTCACAGACAGTTCAGAGGAGATGATGGTGTAAGACAGCAATGAGAAACCCTAGGAAGCAACGAAGAGGTCACAAAGGTGGCGTTACTGTTGGGTAATCTGCCTCAGGGCTGACATGCTTTGCAGTTGGACTGAAGAGGGATGTCATGATACTTCTCATCTCTTCTGAACTTCCTCCATTACCAACTAAAAAACTTGGTGATATTGTTTAAATATGTCCCAGTTTTTATCTCTTAAAAGTTATCAGCCTGGAAATGATGTGTAGAAACAAGCCAAATCAACTTCCAACACCTTAGGTCTTTATGGTGGTACAACCTTTTTCATATTTCAAAACTGCCAGTATTAGAAAAAAAAATTCTCATCAGCTACAAGACTCTGTATTGAATCATGAGACATAAACAAATTTTTTTTATTTTTTCTGCCTTTGCAGACAGCATAAGGGAAGTATACTGCTAACATGAAGATCATCTTTGAAAATAAAAAAAGTATTTCTAAAACTATTTTGAGTACTTGGTTTGAGATCCACATACTTGCATTACT
Organism: Fringilla coelebs; assembly: GCF_963513975.1. Classification (NCBI taxonomy): domain Eukaryota; kingdom Metazoa; phylum Chordata; class Aves; order Passeriformes; family Fringillidae; genus Fringilla; species Fringilla coelebs. The sequence continues at coordinate 131,509,883 of NC_140028.1, forward strand.
TTTCAAGGAATTAAGCATGCAGGATCCCCTCTTAGACCAATCTGGGCCACACGTGTTTCAAATCTTTTCAAGTAAAGAACAACAAAAGCCTCACTGATCTGTGGAAAAACAGCTATATAACTGGTGTCCATCTGACAAAACAAAAATAAAACAAAAATATATAACAACGGCAGTATCCATATTAGTTACCCTGAACTGGAAGAGGTCTGAGGCAAAACAGCCACTTCACTTTGCTCATGAGCTCAGCTGCTAACAGAGTGAGGTTTTTTTTTCTTTAAAGACCTCTCCAAGAAAGGAACTGACAGGCTGCTGTTCCTTGGAATTAGTGTAAAGAATAATAAGCTCTTTGGAGCAGAGTCTTCCAATAGGGATTTTATTCTTGATTTCCTATCAAAAAGACAGTGATTAACCTCTTCAGATGCACAACACAGTTTAAACCTCTAGTAATAATGACAAACTATTACAAACAACATCTCTTCAGACCCTTCAATTCGATTTTAAAAAATCCCCTTGACAAAAAAAAAATTATATTGAGAAAATTAAAATAATTAAACCTTCATTTAAAATACTTAAAATTCAAGTTAGAAACAAGAATATTCTATCCTCTTGAGAGACATTTATAATCATTGTTTTCTTTATGAATGCATATTTGTGATATGCTGTGATTAGTAAATAATAACACACAATGTTATTCCCCGAAATCCCATGACCTAACATCATGGGGCAATGCTTTCCCAGGTGGGTGTATCCAGACTTACTGTTTTCATTTGAAAAGACAGGTGTCTGCTAAGGAAGGCAGGAGCCTTCCTTGAAATGGAAAATGCAAACCTCTGAATTATTATAATTTTGAAATTTGGGAACCCTGAGGCAAAGATATGGGAGTAGGAATACCAGTTCTTTATTAGGAAAATCAAAAATACAAATGCAATAGTAGAAAAAAAGAAAACAAACCACTGACAGAGTCAGAATACGACCTGGCACCCTGTGGATCAGGGTGCTGGTAGCAGTCCAATTGAAATGGTGGCTGCAGTCCTCCTGGAGTAACAGGTGTGGTTCTGTTGAAGCAGTGATCCTGTTGAAGGGTGTAGTTTTCCTCTGAAAGTCCAGTGGTGGTGTAGATGAGCCTGATCTTCCTCTGGGGATCCCGTGGAGAAGAAAGCTGCTCCTCTGGGAATCCACTGAGAAAAGGCTGCTGTGGTGTCCCAAATCTCAGATTATATCCAGGTAGGAATGCTTGGCTCCTCCCTCTGGGTGGAGCATCTCACAGTGGGATGATGTAATTTTATCGATCATGGCCCTCAGACAAGTCTGCTGACTCGTGTCATCCCACACTCAAGGGCCCATTAACAGAAGATATCTCCTGGAGGGAAGATGGGAAAGAAAGAAAATTTCTTCTTGTGGAAGAAATAAAGAAAACTGCCCAATTAACAGAAGATGACAGCCCCACCTCTAACAGATGGCAACAGAATACATACCCCCATTTTCACCCTAAGACCCTTACTCAAGCACTGGCCTAGCTACACCCTTGTGACCTCCTTCCCAGGGAGTCAGCTTGGAGGAAAGCGCTGTGAGGAGAGCACTGCACAAGCAGCACTGTCCTCTTCTGGCACCTGGGGTGGCTCAGGTACAGCTGCCTCAGGCATCTGTCTGCTGCACCACTGCAAACAGAGAAACCATCAGCATGAGGCCAGGAAAGGAGTAAAAGCTGCTGGAATAGCACCAGAAATGAGGAGTCAATCAGCACTGGGCAGCATGCCAGCAAGACCCAAGAGATGACTAACACACCTATTAGCTACTTGCAGGAGGGAAAGGACTTTATTCTTTAATTGAAGAACTGAAGAAAGCAATGAGGCAGCTCTGCAAATGTATTCTTCTGACAAAATAGAAGGGGCAGAATGGGGAAAAGTAGATATCTAAGGAGAGAAATAGCAGGGGCTGCTATGAAAAGTCTCAGAAAAGCAGCAAAAAATGAACATGTGCTTGTTGTAGGAGAGAAACATGCAGTAAGATACAAACAGGGAACACACACCAAGGAAGAGGCAAAGAAAATTACCTTTTCTACAGCATTTTGAAGAAAACAGGGCAGGATCAGGAGTCTTTGTCTCCTGTTTTTTCCCATTTGTCATCTTGGGAGAGTCTATTGCAATGAGGAAAAATCAGAAGGAGAAAAGAATGTAAAGAGAAAATCAAAACAAAAGGAAAGGAATAGATCACTGGAGAAAGCACAGGAGTTAGAGATGCGAATGAGAGACTGCATCTGTAAGAAAGAGAGTGAGAGTGGCAGTAAAGGAAGGAGATAGCAGAGATGAGCTGATAGAAAGAACAAGATAATATTCCACCTTTTAAATTGCATCTGTTGATAAATGAGCATGAACATAAACTAAGAACAAGGCAATAAAGAGAGTAACTAAAATTCTACCACGAAAATGAGTTCTTTTTCAGATCATTACTACATATAATATGGTAGATCTCAAAATGTAATCTGTAGTGGAATATATTTATGAAACAACTAGCAGAAAGAAGTTTTACCTACCAAGAAAGTTAACAGAGAAAAGGAATTTTTTACAACAGATGTTTAAGGTACACAAAAGAAAATAGTACAGCAATAGTCAACTTGATAAGGTGCTGACTGAGATAATACTCTCTTAAAAAAATAAACTGAATAAGAATCTCTCAGCATCAGAAAAATCCAAGTCAGTTTGCTGACAAGGTTAATAGGACAGAAAAAAAGGTCTGCTGTATAAAAAAGAAAATACAAAAAATACAAAATCCCAAGAATAATAGTACATTGTGGACCCTGGCCAGCACATTTCTCCTTCTCCTGGCTTTGAGGGACACTTTAACTTCTCTTTCTCAGTACTGGAAAAATACAGATTCCTCTGTGAGGGGATTTGCAGTGGAATCAGCAGCAGAGACACCATCTTTCTGAAGGTGTTGCTGGAACTTTCAGCAAATAGGAGGAATAAGAGCAGGGCAGCTGCAGGAGGTGTCAGGTTTTAGCTGGGAGTCCTTCATCTGGCTTCTGTAGCAGACAGCTGTGTTATTCTTGCAAACCCTCCCTTTCCTTCAACAGGAGGAGGGGAGAAAAAACAAAAGGAAAACAACATCAATGGAATGTTATAAACCTCTTTCATTATTTCTTTTAAAAAACTAATTTACAGCCAGCACATCTGTATATTCTGTGCTATTTTTTGCTCTCTCCTACACACAACTCTTCTTGTTTTGCATCACAAGTGCCCACTACAGGGGCTGCCTACACTGTTCCAGTGTAAATAGTTGAGTTGCAGAGAGGAATAGTTATTGTGGTACATGGTTGCACATCTAATATGCATTCAGGACTGCAGCTGGCTCATGACCTTATAGAATAGAGATGAAACCCTTTACTTAGGTTTTGTTAGGTCTCTAGCAGAGTTACAAAGAAGGACTTGACAGAGGAACAGCAAGACCTGTTGATACCACTGATAAAATGGGTAGGTGCTCTCTCTTCATCCACTTTATCAAAGCAGGCACTTCATAACACAACAGCAGTGTTGGAAGTTTTTTCTTCTAAGACACATAATGTTTCCCTGACCTAAGGGAAGAATAGTCTAAGGGAAGAAAATTATTCAGAAGTAAGTTTAAAGTGATTTTCCCTTTCATGTCTCACAGAAAACCAAGAACATGATGACACTTTCAGTCTAATTATGAAACATTTCTTTTTTTTCTTATGCAACTTTACAGAATCCTTAACAAGAATTCCCAGTAATATTTTTCCACTCATGTTCTGTGCCCTCAAATTAGGCATTTGTCCTTTTACTTTCCTAACTTTGTTCCTTTTCAGCTTGTTAAAAGAAAGGAATCTACTTGTTCTCCTAGATTTAAAATGACCAAAACAAAGATTATCTGCAGGGTAATTTTGATTCTTAACATGGTTTTACTTAAACCCTGCAGTCAATGCATTCACAATGCATACATTAAAGACTGACACAACACAGAGAAAGTTCTGGGGGTAAGGATTGCTAACGTTGTCTAGTTAGGGCTCTTCACTGCCAACACTCAGTGGCACCTGGGGACACCTGCAGGAATCCACCCCACTGTGTCAAACAGCCTCATGACCCACCCAAGACAAGGATGACTGCAGGAGAGCTGAGCTGTCAGCAGAGAAATCTTCTTCTGCGTGCATCAGTTCTACTTAAAGGGGTTATACCAACTGCAAATAACAACAGGAATGCATTCCCCCTGGGTATAGTTCCCTTTGCAAATACAAGTTAAAAAAATATCCATAAGTGCTTAAAAAAATTATGGATTGCTTTGAATTTAAGTTCCCTTGAGTTGTTGTCAAGGCCCCATTGAGAAGTGCTCTGGCTGTTGGAGACCTCACAGGAAATTCAGGAGGTGAGAACTGGGAGCTGTGCTCTCAGGGTGGGCTGAGCAGCCCCAACCTCATGGGGAGAGGGGAGAGGGATGTTCAACCCCATACACAGAGCTTCACCTGCTGAATCACCAGCCCTGCATCCAAAATGTCACAATTTACAGTATTACCAGTACTTCTGGATCCTAGTTTATAGCAGCCAATTTGTAGTACCAAAAAAAGCCTAAGCCACTGTGCAATCTGAAAACAAGGATGAACTATAAAGTCTTTATTAAGCCTAAGTTTATTTTCAGCGTGTCAGAACTGATTTGCTGCATGCTTTTCTAGGGCTATTGTATCACTTATGGAAGGGTTACTGCAGGAATTCCCAAACACTGAGAAAATGAAATATATGACAGTGTAATTTGTCAGCCTACCTATGCATACTGCAGGTTACATTCTGATGGGTGAGGTGAATTTGGAGCTAAATTCAATTCACTCATTTCACTGGCACGACCATCCACAGGTAATACAGATGCAGAGATAATAAGAAATGTGACTGTTTTGTTAGCAACAGCCTCTAAAATTAATAAGCACACACACAAATAAACTTGTGTTGATAGCAGCCTGCTCTGTATCAGTTACACTGGTTTCTTTGACCCAGGGACTTCTCTGACTACTCAGTACTGCAGCACACAAGCCCCACACAGTTGACATCAAGTGTTCAAAATTAGAGGTCACCTTGCTACTGTCACTCGTTGCATGCTTCATCTAACTTGGTTTTATCCAGAGCTCTATTCTTAGTCTTACCCTTCTTATTCTTAAATCAAGATGTATGACCCAGGATCATCTTAAGCACTTGCCAGGTAGAATCATACACAAGCACAGGGAAAAGTCCAGGAAGCCTTTAAACATGTTCTCTCTCCAAAGCCATGCCACACAACTAAGGGATGGCTGCTCAAAGGGTTGCAGAATTTACTGTGGTTTGTGGGGGAAGAGAATTTGGATTTTGCTCAAAATTTGTTATGGGGTCATCTAGGGGGATTGTGGAAATACCCAAGACTTCCTGTGGGAGGTTTAGAGGAAGGACCAAAAGTGGGGAAAGGGAAGGATCTGGTTAACAAGGTAGGAGCAGAAGTGGACAAAGAGTACTACAGCAGTCAAACATGTAAACAGGCTTTGGTCCATTCCCCTGTCTGCCTGAGCCCTAAGCTTGGTCATAGCAGTCTGTCCTCTTTCCTTGTTTAGCCCTATTTCCACATTCTGTGTGTGTGCACACCCTGCTCTTTGCCTGCATGTGTCCCTTAATCCCAGCGATTTTTGGAGCCAGAGCAGCCAAAGAGCAGGATGAGAAGTTACCACCCATCAGTGTAAATATGCCATGCATGCTTTTCACTGCCCAGATTTACACATATGTACAAAAAAAGTGTGTATATCAAGCTAACCATTGGCTGGATACAAAAATTTAAAATTCCTTCATTATTTTTCAGCAGTTTTAGCCTACATAAATATACTGAGAACCAGAAAATAACAACAAAAACTTAACCAACTTTAAACCAAAAATTTAATTTAGTAGCCATATGTCACAATGTATAAGTCCAGGAAATCAATTCTGCCAGGGATGATCAGATATCCAAAAGCATATGAAGCTATCCTCCAGCTTCCTGTCATCCAGTAAATCCCAGGTTTATTTACTCTCATTAGTTATTTGCCTAGTTTTGTTATTGATGGATGCCATGCACTAGTCATTTGATAGAGCTGATAGCCTTGAAAATGTATACACTGAGAGTTTCCAGAGCAGAGGAATAACTAAGTCCTAAGACAGAATATAAGTCCTAAGAGAAAAATACATAAGGCTTCAGGAGCAGATTAAAAAAGTAAGAAAAGCAAGTAGGATACAAACAATTTTAGAATTCTTGTGAGTCTTCTTTTTGACTTTCTATCAGAATTTGTTCCCATCCAGTGTCCCAAGGTACATATTTGTGAACAAGTTTAGACAGAAGTCTTCCAAGAAGTGTAGGTGAATGTAATGCATTTGTCAAAACAAGACAATTACTTCACAAGAGCTATCTAGATATCTCAGCCTCGGGAGACCAGAAGCTTTAAAAAGTACAGAGGAGGTTGTTAAATGTAAAACAAACCTCTCAGCTCCACCTGAGATGTGAGTGGGTGCACATGCACATGCATGGGGGTGTTCCACAAAAGCTGTAATAACAACCCTTGGGCTTCTAGGTACTTTAACCAACAAAGCAAGGAGAATACAAATTTTCACTTTGCTTCGTGAAAATTATAACCACAAAAAGGGAAATTAATGTGGGAAATCACAACCCCAGCAGCTGAAGCAGAGTTATACTGTTAATACTCTTCTAGCACAGAACTTTGAAACAGAAGTTCCTCTGAATAAGCATCATATTCTTAAAACATACCTTCATTAGCTACCAGCTGAGAAAGCATAGCACAGCTCCTGGTACCTGGCTGAAGTGACAGGTTCTTTCTTTAGTCCTTTTGAGTTATGTATCTGGTCTAACCCACCTGGACTTCAAGAGAGTCACCTTCCTAAGGAACATTCTGATTAATATTCCTTCTGCTTTGAAGCCAATGGAAATTTTGCAATTGCCTTCAGTGGAGCTAGGAGTACATCTAAACAGGACTTAGCTAAAGCATGGGATTTGTTAATGGATGGGATAAACATTTGAAAACTCTCTTCTTCATATGCCTTAAAAAACAGTACTTTGACTTTCAGGATGCTTGCATTGTCTTCATTGGCTGCTGTAGTGTCTGTGCTGAAAACTGCAAGGGAAAAAGTTTTTATGCACAGAAATGACCAAAATTCTTCCTTTGTCTTCTCCAAGTGTGAAAAAAACGAGTATACAATGCAGAGATGTAACTAATATGAAATACTGTACTTGTGGAGATGAAATTACATTGATAGTTACTGCATTTCTGCTATTTCATCTTCATCGTTTTGGACATTAAATTAGCAATTGCCTACCAAAACATACTGCAACCTTCAAGTATTTGTAGAGCTTGCCGTTAAAAGGTTATATTAACCAAAGACATAATTAATTTTTTTACTAGAAATAAGGCTACAGTATCTGGGACATTACCACAGGGTAACCTAGCAACCATTTTGTTATCCATCTACTGATATACTTTAAAAAAATGGAAAATTCTGTATTACAGATTGAGCCAGTTTAAGAGCTGCCACAAATTGGATACTGTGTATGTAAATATGGGACAGAAAAAAACAGTAGCTAATGAGGTAAAGCTTTATCAGAAAGACCTCTATGGGGCTTTTCCCATATTTGTTTGTCTTCTGGCTAGTACTTCTGCTAGTACTGTGTGAACATGTTTTAGCTTTGCAAATTCTCCTACATAAGCACACATACTTGTTATCTACCTATTTCTTCTTCTGTTAGGCCTATAGGGCCAGAACCCAATGATTTATATAAACTTTTAATTATTCTATTATTTATATAAATACTTATAGACATGCATAATTCTATATTCTCAGTAAGCAGGATAATGTCTTAAGTGTAATCTCTGTGTCCTGGTGTCCTTCAATGTAGAGTGAAAAGCAATTTATGCCAAACTTTATATTACCTCAAAATCACCTTCTGCCTATAGGGGGTCAAGAAAACACAGCATTTTCCATGGTATTTAATGCAAACAGGGATTGTCAGAGCATGTGCTCATACACAGCAAGTTTTCCAGCATGTAGACAGGGCCAATCACACCTGACAGAGAGAGGTAACACTGCCTCTGCAGTGGGCAGACAATGGTTTATAGTGAGATTAGGTACTTGGGCAGGCACCATCTCAGTTCCTGTAACGCATGGTGAGCACCAGATTTTTCTACTTTGCAAAGTCAAAGGTCTTAGCAGTCTAAAAACAGTCAGTAATGCTTTGGGAGTGGTATAAACATCTGAACTATTGATTAACTACCAGATTTTAAGAACTAAATCTGTCACATTTCAACGGTCATTTTACATTAATTTGATGAGATCCTCAAGGTGAAAGTGAGCATGTAGTCCTGCACTTGTCAAAAATTCCATTTCTTCCCAGTGAAAGCAGCACCAGCAATGTGGACCTGGTCTAAGAGCTGGATCTCAGATTAAATATCTTCTCAAGACCTTTTTAGCTTCTTATCTGGGAGAAAGAGCAGAAAACCTTTGATCCAGCAATGCAAGGATTTTCTGCAAGATATGATCCTCCTTCACTTGTATATGCATTAGTATATACAGAAGTGAGCTGTACTGTTAGTATTTGGGTTGTGGTAAAAGTGTTTTCAAAGGTCTTTTACCTTTGAAATTTTTGATGTGAAGGTTGCAATGCACTCTCATATAATCCACTGGGGAATAGAGGTCTGTAAAGAGAAATCTGTATATTGACACATGACCAACTATTTAGTATAAGATCAAGAAACCCTATGTGTTAGCAGGCTATTCCTTCATTAAAGTGCACTTGAAAAACAGGTTGCAAATTTGAAGGTGATGTCATTTAGTGCTCAGCATTAGCCAGAGTACCGTGACACAGATGTCCAGTGGGGAAAAATGATTTGAATCTTGAAGGTTTCCTGCAATATTCCAGTACAATCTAAAAGTCTGTAATTTGTGTAAAAGTATAAGGAGTTGCTGAAGAAAAACCTTTCACCTACAAGCAGCCTGTTAAACACCTACACTTATCCTGTAGAGTATTAGTGGACCCCTGTAGCTGTTGATTGAAAAGGAAATTGTGTAGCAATTTTTCGACAGAAAGCTTTCAACATTTATAATTGTGAAATGTTGCTGTCCAAATCTGTAACAATTTGGCTTTTCTCAGGCTGCCAAATGCTGCAAATATCTACCTGCCTGGAAAGCAAAGGGGCAGAACAACTTCAAGGTCTCGATCCTCCTTATGTTGCCACTCAGCCTGCCTGATTCAATGTGACAGGAAGCTTTAAAGTATGATAAAGGCGAGTCCTGATTTAATTCAAAAACTAAGATCCCTCTCAGTGCCATTCTTGAATTGACAAATGTGTCTTTCTGTCATTCCTGAGATTGTTTCTAATGTAAAACTCCTGCTGCAGTCCCCCAATGTAAGTGCTGACTGATTCGTTTTCATCTGATTCCTCAGAAGAATGAGGAGGTCAGGCAGTGGAAAAGGCTGATAGATAAGGAGATAAATGGGTTTTGGATACTAAGCAAAAAACATCTATACAAATCTTTTACCTAATGCATTGTTTCTTGTTGTCAATAAAATGGTAAAACTCAGGGACTTCAAGAACTTTTCTGCTCTATCCCAATATTTTACTTTTTAATATGAAATTTAAATACAACTTGCTTTAACCTAGTAAAGTAAAAGTAAATTGAATTAAAACACACAAAAATGAGAGCACTCAGTGTGCAATGGAGACTTCCAACAGATTAGCAAATGTGGTATTTCAGACTCCCAAAAAAAAAAATTCACCTACCAAAAAAGGCCAATAATTAGTCAAGATATGTCAGTTTTCTCTAAGGACCATTCAAAAGAATTTGTATGTGCCACAAAAGCAGGAAAATTTAATGCTTCACCATCAAAAACTTCTTCAAGAGTAAACTTACTTCCTTCCATTGTCACAGTTCAAATTGCTGACCAATTTTGTTTTATCCAAGCCCAGAAGCGCAGCCCCTGACTGGGATGGCAAAATTTTGGTTCTAAAAGATACATTCAAAGAGAACAAGTCCATGGTGCCTCTTCCTAGGGCTTTAGAAATTTATGGAGGGTTGGGCTTTTTTGGAGGGTTTTTGGATTTTTTACAGGTACACCAGTCATACTCAGTTCAGATAAATTGAGCTGTTTTAACTGAAGTTTAATTTGGGGGGTCCCATAGAGAAATAACAGAAATTCTGAAACATCAGTGGAACCTAAACATCTGTGACAGGATTTACCAGTATATTTGGGAGTTACGTTCTTCATTCTGACCATCTCCATCCAACCAAGGTCACAGAAGCTTGCCCCATGAATGGACATGCTGAACTCCACTCAGCCTCTCAAAGATACTGCAACCATTGAAATGTGAGGTTATTTATCAGGAAAAAAAAAAAAAAAAACTCAAAGTAATTGAAATCTGGGCTTTTCTTGGCAGATTATTCTAGTTAAAGAAATTGCTCAAAATATCTATGAGTTAAAATAATGATGAATATACAAATGACCCTGAACAAATATGCTACTAGTATGCACAAGTAAAGACAGCCAGTCTATATTTTATTTTGTTGCTGAAGAGAAACACATATCATCTTTATCTCTCTCGCTGAAACAATCCAGATTTCAAATAGACATTTTAGAAGCTAGATGCTTTCTTAGCAAAAATCAAATCTGGTTAACAGAACAAATATTCATGTGACAACCTGTCACTGTGTTACTTTTTGCTAATGAATTTATTTAGTTATCTTTTCAACAGAAAAAAATTAAGAACCATACTCGGTAACCATGGTCTTGATAGTCCTTCAGCAACTTCTTACAGCAACACTGTACTACAAAATTATATCTGTAATGTAACATATATACTCCTAAGTACAATAATGGACATTAAAAGCATGTTCCACAATGTATCTGTTAAATCTATTATATAAACTGCCAAAATAAAGTACCACATGGGCTCACTTTCAGCTATTTGAAAAGCATTAAAAATTCATGTTATATGAACAGGAACATCCAATACTCAGCTTTTATAAGTGAATATTTAAGATGCACCATAAATTACAGTGCCAACTAGCAGTGCTTTAAAACACTCTGGATGTTAATAAAATCACTGTACTATAATGGACACACAAAATAAGTCACATCAGCCTACTGATGCTTACTATTATAATATATCTGTAAAACACAGGACTTCTGCCAGGCAATAGGTTCCAGTCCCATAACATGAGTTATGTAATACATGAGTTATACACTTTCACATGGAAGTGTGCTATGGTTTAAGCCCTGCTGGCAGCTCAGCATCCCACAGCCCTTCCCTCACCCTCCCCACCTGCCCCACAGCGGGGTGGGGGAGAGAATCAGAAGAAAAAATGAGAGAAAACCCGTGGGTTGAGAAAAAGGTAGTTTAATGAAAGAGAAAAGGAAGAAAATAATAATAATGATAAAAGAATTTGAGTATACAGAACAAGTGATGCACAAGGCAACTGCTCACCAGTCAGTGACTGATGCCCAGTTCCTGAGCAGTGGACTCTGGCCAGTTTCCCCCCAGTGTATTGCTCAGCAGATGCCATATGTATGGAACAGCCCTTTGGTCTCTAGGTTAGCTGTCCTGGCTGTGTCCCCCCACACCTTCTTGTGCCCCTCCAGCCTTCCTGCTGGCAGGGCACAAGAACCTGAAAAGTTCTTAGCTTAGTATAAACTGAATAGCAGCAGGTAAAACATCAGCATGTCATCAACGTTATTCTTATACTAAATCCAAACAGCACCATACCAGCTATTAGGAAAAAAATTAACTCTATCCCGGCTGCATCTAGAACAAAGACTCAATTTATAACTTCTATATTTGATTATACAGCCACAGATGTTGTCTCTCCATCAATACTCAAAAAAATCATTATCCTGTAAGTTTTAATTAAAAATATTACAATCACTTGATGAAACGGAAAACCCAGCACTTTTGCAGCTATTTTTCTATCCTCAAAATCCCATTACTTTATTTGTATGAATATCTCATGGAACTTCCTCTTTTTTCCTCCTTCAAATCTGTGCTGACAAGACTTGCTGAACTAAATTGTTCAATAATGCATCAATCCGTTATTTTGTATTTATGGTGTAGCTCTTCCCTATTCCCCCCACAGTGCTGAAGTTTGGAGCCAAGCACGAGTTACAAGCCTGCAAAGCACCATGTGTGCTAATTGCGCTTTATATATTATTAATATGCAATGCATCCTCATACCAAGCTTCCAGAGCCCCAAGGCCTTCTGAGAGATTCAAAGAAAGAAGAGAGGAGATCCCACTCGTCCCTCAGCATTTTCTCCCTCCTTTTGTCAACTTCTGGCTGATGCTCATTATCAGAGCTGTGGGGAGGCAGAGCCGGCGTGGCCGTCACTCTCCATCTCGGTCTCGCCGCCCTGCCTGTCGCAGCGATGTGCACAGGGCACTGCAGCACTCTCTCACTTGAATCCTGCCAGACAGTGTCAAGCTGTTTATGCTTTGCTGACACAGATGCTTTCTACAGTGTTTTCTCCAGGAAGACCCTTTCCAGGAAAACCTTGTTAATCACCTGACAGAACCAATCTTCTTTCAATTTCAAGGCACTTGGACCTTTAGATGTAATTACATGTATAAATAGAATGACTCACCCAATTTTCTTGCTGTTTGTAACTTACATTTCATTATTTTCGTTTAGTTGACAGAGAGCTGACAATTGTAGCCGTCCCTGGAGATGGTGTAGTGAATCCAATTTACAGACGTTCTTTGTAATTGTTTGGCAACAGACTGCCTGGCCATGCATTTAAGAACAGAGGTGAACTTATATATATTAAGATGAACCCAGACCCAAGTACCCCATCTTATTTTATTTTTAATTAAAGCAGCAGAAATTTAAGAGTGTGGCAATCTGTACAGGCATGAGAGCCCATCTGGACATATTTGACAGGGCTCCTGTCACGCTGATAACTTTTTTACAGCTTGGTGGTGTCTGAAAAATTCAAAAACTATTTTCTGGGCTTATTAAGAGAAAATTGAAAGGGCCCAACCATGAAGCAGCCCCTGATTGCTGCCCAGCACTGCATCTTCTCTGCTGCTGCCCTGAATGCAGGCAAGCATGTTACCTGCTCCCAGTGAGGGAGACAGAAGAACCATAAAGGTGTTTGTCTTCCTGGTAAATACACCCCTAACACTTAACATCTCCCCTTGCAGCCCTTGAATTCATTACATTCCTTAAACATGTTGCTTCCTTTTAATTCATTATACAAATACAAAGTTAGAAGCTTTGAAAGGACTAACATATTCCCATCAAGTAGAAGCTTCAGGACTGTGCTTTTCCATGGCTTCATTGAAATTTCCCCAAGTGAATACTCCCAGCTCCGATGTGCAGTCCCAAATCTCACATGGAGAGTCGTGTGCCTTTGGTACTTGGTAGGGCTCAGTCAACTGCATGGCAAAGATAGTATAGAAAATACCATCAAAACTGCAGCTTTGGAGTTCTGAAAAGGAAAAACATAAAAGTACAAACAGCTGCTAATAGCTTCATATTATGCTCCCTCTGGAAAGTAAATACAGCCTATGGGGAATTTTGCAGTAGATACAAATAGCTCAAACAAACTACAGAGGAAAAAAGCGAGAGAAAGAGGAAGAAGTTATGGGGACCTAGAAAAACTGCAGAAATTACAGTCTCAAAGCCTCCAATTTGTTTTGAAGTCAATCTGTTTCACTTCTGTTAAGATGACCAGTGATCAGAAGACATTTAAGATTGTTGTATTTCTTTACTGGACCTTTTCATTCTAAGTACTGTGATCTTTTTTAAGCAGAGGTTATAAAAGTACTGACATCAAGTTCTAGAAAGTAAAAGAAAATCTTACTGAAGATAAAGGGATTCTTGCAAAGAAAATGTTATTTCCCTGTTGCAAATTTATGTAGACATTCTTATACTAGAATGAATGGCATTGTAAATGGCATAAAAAAGTAATAATACAGAAGACATGACATAATATAACAGGAATTGCTGTATCGATTGTGTGTTCCCTGTTCCTTTGGTCCATTTGGTCCATTGCTTCTTAATTAGCGTTGTGTGTGTCTACATTAATGTGATAGCCTGAAGCAGGAGTGCACTTCTGAATCAAATCCCCTGCCATTTCCAATTGCCCCATTTGTTTTCAGAGCTCAGGGTAACCTGAGAGCACACAAACTCCATTTCACTGTATGGGCCTAAATGAAGAGCTGAACTTCACACGCTCACCTGAGTGCTCCAGCCACTCACAGGTAATCAGCCTGCAGGACCAGAAGGGAGTCAGTCCCCTTCTGGGACTGCTGTGGGTCCTTGGCACAGCTCTTTCCCCTACAAAACAAGTTGCACAGAACTGCCTGCTAAGGTGGATGCAGTTTTCTTTCATCCAGCCCACCACCTTGCTATATTTGCACCCTGATTAAAAATGTAGCAAATCTAAAACATAAAAGCTTCTTAAGGCTTTTTAAAATTCTTCTTTGCCATTAAACATCTTGTTAGCCTTGTAACCCCGTTCTGGGCTTTTCCTGACATGCTGGCAATAAACCTCTAGAGGAACACTTCCTGAAACCACTCAGTATAATTCTTACAATGATAAAATAATCAAATAAATTTTCAAATGTGTCACTATCAGAAACCATCAAATGTTTGCTCTATTGATTCACTGTTGTCCAGGTTTTGGCTGGGATAGAGTTACTTTCATTTCAGTAGCTGGAACAGTGCTGTCATGATCTCAACCCTCTGGCCCCATACTGTGGGCCAAAAAGGAATGTTGTGGTTTAAGCCCAGCTGGCAACTGAGCACCAAGAAACTGCTGCTTCAACCTCCCACAGCACAGTGGGATGGGGAGGAGAATCAAAAGTAAAAATTGTACATTTTGATAAGAACAGGTTAATAATTTAAACAAGGACCAAGAAGAAGAACAAGAACAACAAGAACAAGAGGAAGAAGAAAATGAAGAAGAGGAGGAAGAAGATGATGATGAAGAAGAAGAAGAAGATGATGATGATGATGATGATGAAGTGTACTGAAATCTGGAAACAAAAATAATTTTCCAGCTATATTCTCAACTAGAAAATACTTTGATTTTCCTAATATCCTAAAAAATCTCCTGGTTCATTTTCTTGTTCTATTCTGCCATCACAGAGACAATAGAGGCCAACAGAACAACAAATTAGAATAGTTACAATGTCTATGTTTAATGACATATTTTTAAATAAAGATAATGATTGTAGAGTATTAGCATAAATTTGTGTACTGTACTTACCTTTTTTAATTCCCAAATGTCAACCTGTGTGCAGACTTCTCTTGTTTTGTTCCAAAGTTCAAGTGATGCAACAAATGTTACTTATGAGAAACTACAGTATTCTTGTCTCGGCTGAAATAAAGAAAATTTTTGTGTTCGTGGTTTTCAAACACCCTTCACAAGTCTCTGTCTAAGCACCAGGAATTAAAACTAATCTGGAAAAAAAAATTGTATTTTCCCCATTTAATAGACAAGAAATTCATAGTTAGATGCCATCAAACTTGGAACAAAAGTCACAATTACAGGCTCACAGGCCAGTATCTCAACAATAGCTGCTTGCTCTCTTTGCCATGGATGAGAATTAGAACAGCTGCTGACATCCAAAAGCAGAGAAGGCTTTCAGCTCTCTTCCAGAGGAGTAATCATTTCTTCCCTTACAGCCATTCCACCACACTGTCCTTTGTACAAATACTCAGTAGTTGCTGTCCTTCCTGCTTCGCTGTGTTAGCTGTAAATCATCATTCATGGTTCTCCTTATCAACTAATCTCAAATTATTTTTGAGTGTTTTATTTATTTAAATTAACTTGGAAGCAGAAGATGCACAATTTAGACTTGCATGTAAATCCAGTTAATCAGTGCCAGCTTGGAGGAGATATGGGTAACGAGAAGAAACCTGTTCATAATCATGTCACCATCCCTTTTGGGCTTTACCTCTTGCAGCTTTAACATGAATCTGGCTGTACCCAGCCTGCATCTGAATAGACAGGTGATTCAGCAACATTTCAGCCAGAGGTCCATCAATTTATTCATATTCTTTGGGAGGCTGAAGCAGAGGGACTATTCACCATGGCTGAAAAGTGATCAAAAGGTCACATGTGTCTTCAGAAAGGGAAAGGAGGAAGATTGGGAAACTACAGGCCAATCATGTGGTCTGGGGCTTGGAGTCAGACCAGAACTTGAAAAAAATGGCAGAACATGCAGTAAAACACTTTCTAAAATTCTGTCTTTATGGAGCTAAAATAGCAACATCCAGAAAAGAAAGGGGCTAAAAAGAGACTGAAGGGAAGAAATCCTGAAAACAAATAACATGGCAGAATGAAGCTACAGAAAAAGTAAGCTAAGGGGGAAATAATGCTAGAAAAACAGAAAAGAAGTATGTGTTAGGGAAGAGAAAGATACAGAAAATAAAAAAAAACTAAAGAGGAAAAATAGTTATATGGGAAAAACAGAGGGCATAATATCAATTCACTTCACCCAAGTCACCCTTGGCACCTAAGCCTGCACTTGACTCATCTTTATTCTCTAAAACATGTTTGCCAAAGTCCATCATGAAGTCTGGAACCGAGAGAATCTGTTGTGAACTCTCTGTGTCTTTGCATATTTTTAAATCATTCAAAATATCACAGAAAAGAAACTGATAAAGTAACACTTTTCTGTTTCTCATTTCGATGCAGTGAGAATTTATAACATCACTTGGAAAAATATGTTTATTTTTTCCATATTTTCATCCCCTTATGTAGTATTTATTTTTAAATTGCACATTACAATCACAAGACAACTACCACACTGTAAGTTAACTGAAGACTAAGAAAACTAAATTATGCTTTAATCAAAAGGCTATAAAATAAAGCATTTTTTAACAGATTTCAAATCTTTAAATTCCAGTAAAAAATATTGCTTTTATATCATGTAGGAAAAGCAGCCTCCATCACTGCAGCGCTTCATCTGCATCACTCATGACATCATCACCATTATTATCATTGCTAAAATAACACTTCTTGCATGTTGCACATTTAACTACAAGCACACCATGATTCCTCATTACCAGTGCTGTATTCCTAACCTGAACATGTTACTTGGAGATGGATGAGGGCTATTCCCAGCCACAGGAAGTCCAAGGTACCAGTGAAAGGCTGATAAATGTGTATGCAAAATTCTGCACTGCAGCCACCTTGTGTGTGCAGTGAAGCCCCCAGCTGTGCAATGCAGTGCACTGCTTGGGAGGTGATGCTGCTTGGTACAACCTGTATCCATGTATGGCTGGGTAACTCCCAAAAAGGGAGAAGGGAAGAGAGAAAAAAAATAGCAAAGGTCAGCTTGCTGGACTGCCATTCATTCTGTGTGTGAGATAACCTTGTGGCTTCACCAGGGAACAGAGACTCAAGTAGGGGATTCAAATAACCTAGAAAGTCTCTTCAAGTTCTCAGTCTTCACTTTACCTAAGACACTAATTGTATTTATACTGCAAAAGGAAAATAAAAGAAAACAAAAATATTTACATTTGGTTTTTAATAATAAACTATTATTTTTAGAAGTGTGGCCAAAAGATGACACTGGTGTACAAGGCTGTGCTGACACCAGCCTACCTTGTCTTACACATCCTCCTTTTTTGTTTCCACATCTCCACAGCACTTCTGTCCCTTTGCTCTGGGTGTTATGAAAAGCCAAAACAACTACTGAAAATGGGTTTTTTACTTTTCTCTAGTTATTAATGGAGCTCTCTGTCTAAACAAAACCTCATTTCTCAAAACTTACTGAAACCTAATCTTGAAATCTCTCCTGTTTGGTAGAAAAGCACCGCAGCACTAGTTAAAGCAATAGCTATGGGAGCTGTGGGAACACAGGTGGCAGCATGAATATTGAGGAACTGTTTTTCCAAATAGGAATGGCTGTTTAGAGAGCAGAGAAACACACCAGCTCACCAGCCCATGAGACTCCTTGCTGCCTCCTTTCTTCTTGTTTGATAAGAGGAGAGTAACAGATTTTACCAGAGATCAGAGGAAATTGTCTGATCCCAGTGGGCTTTGGGGACCTGAGAGGTCTTGCTGAGGGACCTACCACTAGTTAAAAGCAAACAGCTCATCACACAGCAGGAAGGGATCTGAAAAGATGGAAATGAGGCACATAAATGGGAAGGAGGGATTTGGATGACAGAAAAGTGGTAAAAGAAGGAATAAAATAAAAAAGAAGGGAGGGGGAGGGAAAAGAGAAAAAAAATACGGACTGAGGGACAAAACAACCACAAGCCCAACCTGTGCAGGAAAACATCATAAACTTCCTGGGGCTGCAGTCTCCTTTTAAAATTCCCCAAGGATCAGCACATACTTGGAGCTGACAGTAAGATGCAGAGCACCCCCTGACATTTATGGGAAGGGTTCTCAGCTGAGGAGCAGCACTTTTTCTCACGGATACATCAGAATCATTAATTTGCTGGTTCGAATACTTCAGCACATTAAGGCCAGATCCTCCTCTCTCCCTCTGCTCACTGAGATGTTTTTTCCTGCATCTTATGTTCAGGTGAGTGGTTTTCCACTGCTGACATGTAATATTGTTCAAGGCAAAGAGGCTGTGTGACCAGAGCTCTTTATCAGCAAAACAGTAAACACATTTGTAGTGTTACTAAATTTTGTTTGGCTGCCTGAAATGAAAACTAGACTGAGTGATAACAGGCTGGAATACCCTGAGACTCAAGCAAATCAAAGACTACTTTAATGGGGACCATGAAAAGTTCTTTGAAAAAATTCAAAGAGCAAAAACTACAGAGTGACAAAAAAGAAAAATACTATCTTGAGGGAGTGAGTTAGTGCCTTTTCCCATACAAAAAATATTAGCAGAAAAAGGCACCTAGACCTTCTGATCAAAAAACCAAAAAACTAACAAAAAACCCAAAATAAAACAAAATAAAAAATAAAAAGAAATTGAAAAGTGGACAAATAAATATCCCTGACCACAACTCTCCTCAGTCCCACCAGTTCTTACAGAATTTTTCTAAGTCTCATCAGCTGCTGAGAGACTATCTGGAAGAGCTCTAGTGAAGGTTCTATAAACATTGCCTCCACAGAATAGGCTCTTGAATGTGGCTGTAGCTTCCTACCTGTGGGCTGAATGGAAGAACACATCCAGAAAGCAAAATTCCTTCTTGGGTAATGAGTTCCACACGAGACAGATTCTGCCACTGAATTACATACTATCTACAGGAGTTTTCATGAGAGCTTCTAGAAAAGTTGGGTGAATATGTGTATACCCTTTCTTAAAGGCCACACTTCCAGACAACAGGTAGTAAATCTGACTATGAGGCAGGGCTGTACGTTGGTCTCTTCCTTTTGGCGCCATGGCTACACCCACAAACATCCATCTTTGCTGTAAGCTCCCTCATGAGGGCCTCTTCTCTGGACACTTTTACAAACACAGCAACCCAGGTTCACTCCTTGCTCCCCTGAACACCTCCCTTCCAGAGCACTGCAGACCCAGGAATGGCAGCCGTGCGCTGTGCCACATCCCCTTTCACTGGGTGTCACAAACCGTCCTTACTGACGGGCTTGGTGATGATTCATTTCCAAAGGATTTCTCAGTACAAAATACCAACACAGCAAAGGGGTTTGCAGTAACAATCAAAACAGTGTATTTATTGAATGATTACAACAAAAATGCGTGTGAGGGAAAAGAGGGAAAGCAGGGAAAGCATATGGAAAGGTAGGGGGGTAAAGAGAAAAGAGGAGGCTATAGCTACCGCCCGTGGAAGCGACGGGGTCCTTCGGGGTCCAGCCGAGGTTCTGTCAGTCGAGAAGTCGTTCCAAGCGCGGGGAAAATCTTTGAATTGGACTGGCTAACCTGGGGGGTTTTATCCTATGGAGAATTGTGAAAGAGGGGGGGAAAGTAATGCAATAGTTTATTTCTTGGTCTAATAGTCCCAATAATCACTGCTCGCAAGCTAACATCATAATCTGTACCCGCAAGCAAACATATCACGGTTTGTTCTGTTCCCCCCGCCAGTCCCTCCCAGGTTTCAGTCTCAGTTCTTGGGAAGAAAAGGAGTTTTATGTGAGGGTTTCCTGTCTCAGTCTATGGAGAAGAGGTTTTTCCCATGTCAGTCAGTCAGTCACAGTGGTTGCAGAACAAATGAAGGGTCTTCTGTGGGGACCACGTAAAGGTTATTCTAGAAAAGAGTCCATCCAAGCTGAGAGGCAGGGAAATTCTAAGGCTTGTTGTTGCAGAACGGGTCAAGGTGCTCCTTTGCACAATTACTTGGCAGGCTGGGAGTTATGTCTTGGCCTTGTAAGCTTGGCAGACTTTCGTCGAACCCGGATATCAAACAGGATCTTTCAGTGGTCTCAGTTTCTATCCTTTTTCATGACAAAAATCATGAGACAAATGAGAGGAATTTCGGACGGACTACCACACTGGGAGACCAGAAACATGCCACCCACCCTCACCACCCATTCCCACTGCTTGCTCAGCTCCCTCCCAAAGCCTGTTCTGGCTCTGCTCATGACTGCTAACACAGCAGCTGTCCGTGGATTCCAGGCCTTCTGTTGCTTCAGGTGCTGAGGTGAATATGTGATTTCTAATTCTGAATAAAGGCAGCTTGGATCCAGAAATGGGTACTACGTGTGGTCCTCCACCTCAATGGAAATTTGCCCAGGGCAGCCCTGAGCAGCACCAAATGTCCTGGTGCTTCCTGTGGGTAGTGCCCACTACCAAGACCTTACTGCAATCCATCCCAGGGGACACTGTCATTCCTTATGTCTGACTGTCTCTGGTCACAGCACAGGCAGCAGGAGCTGCAAAGATCTGAATTTCCCAGAGCAGGACACCATGGCCAGTGCCATGGTTGCAGCTGCAGGGTAGTGCCTGCCACCTCCTTGTCCCAAGGCTGCTGTCACTGCAGAGGACACATCACTGCCTTCATGGAGAAGGCAGCTCCTCACCAAGTGAGGAAGAATTAATGAATCTGCATGAGCCAGTGATGACTGATGGATGTTCCCCATTATTAGCAAGGAAAGGCAAGTGTTGCTTGGAGTATTTTGACATGTTAGAGATGAGTCATAGGAATTCCTTATTTTGCATTATCAAGAGTCCATTCCACATAGAGAAAATAACTAATATAAGAATAGCTATTTTCAGCTTTCAAGCTGCCATCTGCTGAGTTCTTGTCACCGTGCAAGGAAGCTGGTAAGCATCTAACAACCTTGTGTTACAAGAAGGTAAAGCTGAAGAGTGTGGATGGGTGACAAAGCTGGCACTAAGACTCAACTCCCAGCCCCCACCTGGTTGTTCATATTACACTTCTCTCCTCTAAAATCTTAAAGCGGTCAAATAAGAGGTTCAATCATTCAAACAGAACCCGATCCAGCCAGGCTTGATATCAACAGGAGTACTGCTGTGAGCAATACATTGTGAAGTAAATGAAACTGCTCACAGAAAGTGGGTGTCCACAGCTTCTCTTTGGGAGTAGATGAAAGGCTAAAGCAAATTATGTTTTCATTTAAATGGGAAAGAGAAACTGTTGGATGATTCTCCAACTTCAGCATTGTTAGCTGTTGTTAAATTAATAAAACATCCAGTACGTGAGAAAATTATCAAATGGCTTAAGTACAATTATAGCGCATTTCAAATATCAGTTCTAGTTATATTTTCCTTTGACAAAGTAATTACACTTCAAGAAACCACAATCAGAACAATTTTTCACTGCCAAAGCTGAGAACAGAAGGTGAAAAAGGTGCATTTAGATGATTTTACAAATTACTAACTTAACTTTTATATAATAAAAAAACCCATAATAGTAGAACAGCTTAAAAATAGACCAGAGAACTCACATTTTAATCCTATTTCAAGTTGTTCAATGATTTGTAATTTAATGAGCCTTAATACAAAGCTTAGATTTAGTTTTCTTTCCCTCCATGGACTTGATTTCTTGATATTGAAAGTTATTTGGCTGCTATCGAGACAATATGTATTTTTTCAGTCAAAAATTCACACAAGAGCAAAATTAGGCATAGCCATTTCCTGTCCCACCCCAGATCCCCAAGATACTCCAAATATCTGTTAGAGAAGATTGTAAGATATCCTTGTGAGGACTGAGAAGATATTTACTTTGCGAGGACTTTGGGTTCAGGGCTGTTGAGCATAAAATACTGGGACAAGAGACTGGAAGAGAAGGAATACATTAAAAACTCAGTCACAGAATCCAAAAAGAGCAGAAGAAAATTGATACTTATACCAAAGACCAGAGCCCTCTCACACTGATTATCGATAGGACACTGCTGGGACAAAGCTTTTACAAGTTCCACCAAAACTCTTTAAGTGATAAGGAGGGGCAAGCAAGATTACCACGGGTCTTTAAGGCATAAGCAAACCTCCTATGGGATACTTGAGGAAATTCTGGGAATGTGATAAACTTACTATGAAATATTTAAGGGAAGGGGAAAGGCATCAGTGTAGATAGGGGGGAACAAATAATGGGGAAAAGGAGAGCAGAGGAGAACAGATAAATGCCACCAAGACCTGTGCCTGACCACTGTAGTCTGTCATTGTAACACTCTGTTCTTCAATATTACCCTGGGTGAGGGTGCTCTCCAGTCCACACAAATCTGTCAGGAGTCTGAGAGCTGACTAAGGGAGGGACCATAGGTCTGAGTCAGCTGCTGGGCAACCCCGGGGTCTGAGAGGTGGGGAACACCACAGGGCTGGACCTGCTCTCAGAGAGATCCATTTGTGCATGAGTGTGGCTGTGACTGTGTCTGTGTGTGTGACTGTGTCTGTGTGACTGTGACTGTGTGACTGTGACTGTGTGACTGTGTCTGTGTCTGTGTGTGTGACTGTGTCTGTGTGACTGTGACTGTGTCTGTGACTGTGTCTATGTGTGGCTGTGTGTGTCTGTGACTGTGTCTGTGTGTGTGTCTGTGTCTGTGACTGTGTCTGTGTGTGTGACTGTGTCTGTGTCTGTGACTGTGACTGTGTCTGTGACTGTGTGTGTGATTGTCTGCGTGTGTGTGTCACTGTGTCTGTGTGTGACTGTGACTGTGTCTGTGTCTCTCTGTGACTGTGTCTGTCTGTGCCTGTCTGTGTCTGTGACTGTGTCTGTGTGTGTGTCTGTGACTGTGTCTGTGTGTGTGTGTGTGTGTCTGTGTCTGTGTCGGTGACTGTGTCTGTGTGTGATTGTGTCTGTGTCTGTCTGTGACTGTGTATGGCTGTGACTGTGTCTGTGTGTGTAACTGTGTCTGTGTGTGTGACTGTGTGTGTGACTGTGTCTGTGTGTGACTGTGTCTGTGTGTGTAACTGTGTCTGTCTGTGACTGTGTATGGCTGTGACTGTGTCTGTGTGTGTAACTGTGTCTGTCTGTGACTGTGGCTGTGACTGTCTGTGTGCACATGACATCTGCTTGCCTGGCGGATCCCAAGTACACAACAAGGAAGGAACAATTGTATTTCTCATGTTTCTGTCAGGTAGCCACCACAGCCCAGAAAATGATGCTGTGCCCCGAAACCTCCTGGACTCAGCTTTCCTCACACAGTGCTCCCTCTGTGATCCCACGCTTTCTCATGCACACACACACCCCTCTCTGGATGTGCTGTCTATAATCAGAACCCCTCTTTCAAGGCAGCACTGAAAGAGAAAACATCTGCTCCACCCTTGTCATGTGGACCTGATGTTCTTCCAGCATGAGGCAGCAACGGATGAACAGAAAAACTCCCAAATTTCCTGCAGGCTGATTTTGATGAATTGCTCCTTCTGGACTGACAACAGAGGGATAACATGACTAGAGCAAGGTATTCTGGTCTTCAATGCAGTTTTCTCCTTTTCTCCTCACTGCATAAAGCATGACAGGGGTTTCTGATAGCACACAGAAAGTACAGACTTACTGAGGCCTGTAGGGTCTTCCATGAGAGAAGGCTGCCTCTCCAGGGCAGCATGGGGATCTGGATGCAGTATCATTTTAAGCCCTGCCTCAGTCCCAAAATACATTCAATAAGGTCTGAAGAAGTTTCAAGTAGCATTTCACATGCTGCCTCAGCTACTTAACTCCCCATGGCACCCATGAGAAAACCCACCCAATGGCTCACAGAAAATCTTGTTGGAGATGTGGGTTAATTGTGGGTTTATCTGCACAGCCAGACTAGTAGCAGATTGAGAAAGAGAAGATAATTAGCAATTTTGGGATGTTAGCAATATGTATTTTCAGACACAAATATTTGCTTTGAGGCTCTGACTTACAGTTTTGGCACCATTTCTGTTCCATTCTTCCTTTTGGATGCTAGAGACTGTCCAAGTTCCCATTGATGGCTGTTTTATGCCCCTTCTTTTCCCTCCCATAACTAACATATGCTACATGCTTTTGAAGTCAGATAATTTTGTTCAAAGTTTTCCCTTTTTCCCCCATATTCAGCTAATGATCACCAGAGCTATTAAATTTTTCATTTTTGGGTGTTTTTGATACCACCCACCCTTGACTGCAAGTTTCAGGGCCACTGCAAGCTCTTAGGAGCCTTTTGCATGCACCCAAACAGCCCACACTGTGTTTGTTAAGGACAAAATTATTTCTGCAGTATTCCTTCCACAATATTTTGAGGTGAATCTTTTTCCCATTCTGTCTCATTGTTACACATCTCTTTGGTATCCTCCCACAGCATTGCCAGAGGCTGGGTCAGTGTCATATACACAAAGTGGTTTTGGGATTTGGGGTGTGGGAAGGTGTGGAAGCTGCCCAGCTGAGCCCCAGGAATGCAACATCAATGTGTCACTCACACAAAGGACCTGAGGGTGACAATCTGCCCATCACACAGAAATTTTTTGGGGTGCAACTGTGTCACTGTTTTACATTGGAGAAAAGGTTCTGTCTTGGAACAGCACTATGGAGAGCAGTAAGGACAGCTGAGGCCAGGCAGGACAACTGGACCACTAGGATAACTGTTGTGACTCACTTCTTACTGGATTGAAATTCCACTTCTCATGTGAATACTGAAATGCACTAGAGTGTTCCACCCATCCAGTGTCTGGTTGTAATTCATAATCAGGTTCTGAACGTGAACAATTGCCAAAAAGAGTTTCTTAAAGTTTCTTAAAGGGCTTTTTGTAGTACTGGTTGTGAATAGAACAGAGAAAAAACCAAATTCAGGCACATTGGTATTCAGATCCAAGGAAAAAGCATTAGTGTAGTCCTAAAAGTCATTGGCCTGATTTATGGCCTGAATTGCTATATTCCTCCAGGGTTTCAGTGATGACATGCTTGCCACATGCTGTCTGTTTAACACAGTTCTCTGTCTTTCTCAGAATTTTTCTGTAAAAGTCTGCATTTGCACAAAAGGAAGCTAAGTGAAGATTACAAAGGACCATGCTAGCCCCAGCATACAAATCATTCAGCCAACATACTTTTTGTGTTGTCACCATTGGCATGTCTGTGTCTTCTGCTTTCCTCCCTCACTCACAAGACCTCTTTGTTTTCCCCTGGAATATCAGGATGCCTCACAAAAATGCACATGAGCATAGGCTTGAGCCTGGGGTTTGCAGCAGCAGGGCTTTGGTGTTGATTATGAGCCATTCTGATGTTTTCCACTGATTATCATGCATGTTTCTCTCCTACACAACATCTAAAATGATTCCTCATGTTTCTGTTGTCCTCTCTCCTAACACAAGAGAAAAGGGAATTTCCTAATACTGAAAGGCAGATGTGGAACACTCACTCCAGGCAAAGCATGAATAGCCTGTAGCCAGCTTATTTCACAATATTCCTCCATGTCAACATCTGTCCTAGATCCCCAAATGATTATGCACTCATACTGATGAAGAAAATACCCAGAGGTATCATAATGCCCAGAGCTTTGGTGGGATATGTCTCCTCATTCTTCCTTCAAGGTACAGAACTGCTTCTCACTCAAGGAGACAAAAAAGAAACTTTCTGTATACTCAAAATATTAAATAACTGGAAACTTTCTATTTCTGTAACACATCTGGTACCTCCTCTTACTGGAGGCAAAATACTGAGCTAGATAGATAAGTGTTTGAATAACAAGGTTATTGTTTATTAATATCATAAAAAATGACCACCAGTGAGCAAGATGGAAGAGTATTTGACAGCAGATCACTCCGTTCTTTTATTATTGCATGCCAGCTGCTATGGCAGTCAGGAATAAGATATACAACTGCAATACCAGTAATTTTTGTCACATTTTTCCCCTCTTTTCTATTGTTTCTTGCTAAGTCCCATTAGTAATCAACAATTCAACAGTCTTACAGGTTACCTTACTCAGAGCAAGAACCTATTTTAAACTTGATTTACCTGCTCCTTCTCAAACCCTCCACCAGAAGCAGAAAATTTACAGCTTTAAAAATACATTAATACAAAGCTGGGGGCAAGAGTTAATGACAGCCATTTCTACCTTTCTCTAAGTACTGACTGAAAATGCAAGGATTCAGAGAAATTCTTGCTTCTAACATCTAACAGTATGCATCCTTCCTTGCACTGTGAGCAGCAAAGTGAACTTCCTTTCTTTTCCAGGTAGACAGGCTTTAAAGGACTTAATATTGCAAAGGAGTCATAGGGTAAAATAACAATACTGCCATGCTTTCCTTTACTATTTCACCCCAGGTTGCCAGCACACCTAATATGCAGCTGCATTATCACAAAATCAATCAAAAAGAAGTACAGAGGATATCGAGGCCCTTCAGCCATTACAATGTATGAATCAGTGCCAGGGGGACTCAGTGTGTGTCCAGTTTCAGCATTTCCCTTGTGAAAAGCCCCAGATGTTAATTCTTGACTGCTTCTGAAACCTTAAGCATAAATATTCCTTTTTTAATAAATGGTTAAGTTCTTAATCACGACTCATGAGGGATATTATTATTCTATTTTATTTACTTACTTATTGACAGGTTAAAGTTGCAGACATAACAAAAGCTATTCTATGAATCACAGTATATGAAAAATTAAGAGATACGTTCTATTTTAAATGGCTTTTTCTCTTTAGGGCTTTGTAAAAAAAGAAAGAAAAAAATAAAAAGCAAAAAATCATACTTATCCTGTTTTTAACATCAGACTAAATGTTCCAAATCTGTAGGTTTCTTTCCCGATGAAACAGTGAAGTTCACAAAACTGGACAGCAACTACCCCTACACCGTGTATTTTAACACTTTAAATTTAAGTATTTAAATTAACTATGGTGTGAGTTTGAGCCTTTGGATCCATAGAAATTGTAATCTACTCTGCACGGTGGGCATGCTAAATGTTCATTACTAAATGGTGTTGAAGAAGCAAGGGAGGGTGATAAATGGCCACCACAGCAAGGAAAACAGCCCCTCCATCTGGAGGCAGCAGCTTTCCAAGCCTTCTGCAAAAGGATTGTGCAGTCCAGTGTCCCCAGAGCACTTTGACATTGACATCCTCTAAAACTGTGACTCACTTAAGGCAGGGTGACAGCTGCAGTAGACATCACTGTGGCAGGCAGCCACTGACACTGTCAGAGAATACAGGGACATTTTAGACACTAAGAGTGCTTCATGTCTAAATCCCACCTTCCTCATCTTGCACTGTTCAAGGATACCCAATAAACGAGTCCTATCTTATGTTGTTTCCCCCCCAAAAGACCAATTCCAATAAAGTTAACAGCAGGATTAATAAAAATTACATGTGCTGCTTTTCACATCTTGCTCTACAAGATACTTGCCGTCACTAGAAAAGTCTGACCAAAATGGAATCTCTCTTGCTTCTGCAGCAGCTGTACAGCTGAGCAGAACAGCTGTGCTGCATGGATACACAGAAAACATCTGGCAGAGCCCACCAGACTCACTGTCCAGCTGCAGGCTGACCTCCCACAATGTGGCCATGTAGCTCCTGACCCATCCAACTCACCATGCAGCTGAGCTGAGCTGAGGCTGCTGCTTTAAACTGCTGTACAGGAGGAGCCCCACCAACACAGGCAGCCTGGGAAAAGCTGCAGTCTGTACTGAGCAAGACAAGGGTACTTTACATGGCTTCACCAGCTTTGTTCTTCTCAGCCTCTGCTCCTCTTATTTCCTCAAGCTTGTGAGTAAGTGTGGGCACAGCTCGTGGCTACGATTTGTAGGCTGAGAGAGGAATTTCCCAATAGCTCAAATCCTGGAGCTGACAAACCTGCTCTATAAATAAGAGAAGTGGCAGTTTTTCATCACGGGCTTAAATTAGGTCTGAGCACTCTGAAAAACCTCCTGTGAACCTGCAATACTGATAGGAAGTGCACACATTTACTCCTTGTCTAACCTATCCCAAATTAACCTCCTCCTGCCCATCTAATTTTCCACCTGGAGGAAATTTTGGCACAATCAGATTCAGACCCAGAAAAAGGCTGTGGTTTGAAAGTTTAGCTAATTGTCATGGTGGTTTGAAAGTTTAGCTAATTGTGGAGGTACCCATGCCCCCTTGCTGATGTGTGTGCTGCCAGCATGTGCCCCACACGACCCTCACACAACTGCAATCCCACCCCTTCCACCTGCTGCTCCAAAGGAAATGAACCACCAGACTCTCAGATAGCTTCAACCACCTTGGGCTTCATACAGTAGAAGTAGTAGTAGTAGTAGTAGTAGTAGCAGTAGCAGTAGTAGTAGTAGTAGTAGTAGTAGTAGTAGTAGTAGTAGTAGTAATACTAACAACAACAACAACAACATTTTCAACATTTTCTCTCATGCCAGGCAGGTTGGTGCTGTCTGGTTCACCATTGATGTAAAAGGGCCAGATCCAAATCCTTCCTCCACCTTGCAAGAAACCTCAGTATAAACACAGACTTACAGCAAGAATATCCTGATTTTTAAATTACATTTTCATTTCTTCTGTTGGAATTTCTCCACTCTTTTATTTTTAAACAATTATCCAATGTATTTTGGAGCAGAATTTTAATGTCTGATGCATGAACTTCTGACATTGTCTTGTGGTACGTCTTGGGTAACATTCACCTAAAAATCACTGTCTGCAGAAGATGTGCCCCCACAAACAAATATTGACAGTACATTAAAATATATTTGATTGCTCTATTGGAAATTGTCAGAGGCCACCTGGCTCTTTAATAAAGAAAAAGAAAAAAAAAATTTCTTCTATTGATAAATCTCTGAGTGTATGCAGCCTATTTTTTTTTTTATTTTCCCTTTTTTAGACTGAGGTTTACTCTCAAGTGGAGGGCTCAGTTATTGCTAATCCAGCAATCAATAAAAGCATCACCACATCTTTTTCTTCCTCCCTCTGGCCCTATGATTTCCAGAGAAAGCAACTTACTAAGCTTCTCCTGTCTTTACCTTAAGGTGAACTCTCTAAAAACATCAGAAATTTATAAAATTTCCTGTGTATTCTTCTGAGAAGAATATTCAATTGAGAGGAAATATTCTATTGAGGAAATATTCTATTGAGAGTTTTTTGTATTCAAAAAAGATATTTTAAATTTTTTCTCATCTCCTATTTAGATCCTTCTTCAGTGAACACACCCTGAAATGAAAGGAAGGATTTTGTACATTCTTCAACTAATAATGGGCCTTTTATTTCCTGATAGTGTTAAAAATTGCATCTGCTTGAGCTTATTTACTGGTAAATTCAGTTCATATATTTCTTTATGCAGGTTAGGTCACCTCAGCAAACACAAATTTTACCTCTTCACCCTCTGCTGTTTGTGGATTTTCTTTCAGAAGTAATATCTCAGCTGCTGGCTCCATATCCTTATCCAGCTTGAAATTAATAAATACCACATTTCCTTTCATGCTGGCAGGTCTCTAAACTTTTGCTGCAATATTGACAATGGTTCTTATGATACATTTTATGAGGCAATATTGTTGCTACTATCCTCTGAGCAGAGAGTGCATGAAAACCCTTCCAAAGCAAATCAACACAATTTAGTTCTCACATGTTGCTGCCTGGGGTTGAGTGGTTTGAGAGATGTGCTGAATATTTGCAGTCTCAGCCTCAGAACCGAGTCTGCCATCCTGTCCTGGGTCTGCTTCATGATTCTGATTCTCTGTCACACTTGTGGCACTAAAAGAGTCTTCATCCTTCACATGGTTCAAACTGTGATCTGTTGTTCACTTTTTTGAGCAACTTTTCTGACAATTATGTTTAGTCACACATGGATTTTGGGTGAAAAGATACTAATTTTACCATTTATTAGTTGATTCATAGGCAGATGGTTGCAGAAAATTATTATTTCTCATGATCCACACAAGGACACCTTCTTGCAGTTATTAATGAAAGCATAGTAAATCTTTGAAGATATTTGAAAGTCAGTTGTACAGATCCACCAGCAGCTTGATCTAACTTTAAGCAGGAACTTGGACTAGATAGCCTCCAGAGATCCCTTACAACTTAATTATTCCAAGAATACATAGCATTAGCATCTTATCCTCATAATATTGATTTTATTATTGTAATTTGCTCTCTCTTGGGAAGTCTGGCTGCAGAATGAGCTATTAATCTGGTGCTTATGAAATCATTAGACAACAGGGATTGCCTCACATTCATAGCAAAAGCATAGATTCTGTAAGCTTCCCAGCAGTTTTACAAATGCAGTTTGTAAATATCTTATTCTTCTTTTTTCCTGCCTAGGGAAGGGCTGCTATACCGTGGGGGGGATCAGTGCACTGAACATATGGTCCCTAACCCTACATATTGTTTGCAATCATTGCTCTTTAGGTGGCAAATCACTTAATAAAATCCAAGTGCATAAAGAAAAGTGCATGTGCCAGCAAGGAAGGTTTTCTCTAGACACCCCTGGTGCAGGAGCTCCAAATCCACACACCCCTGTGCCCACAGAGCCCTGCTGAGCCAGACCAACCATCACCTTTCCCTCAGCAGTGCTCTTCTCCCATCCCCTTCTCACTGAGGCTTTCTGACCCTGCTTGCCAGTGTTTTGGGGTGCTCATCCCTAGCAGAAGGCTTTTTCAAAAGGGAAGGAAGTCTGAGGACTCCTCTGAGTGACACAGCCATGAGTCAGCTGGTGACAACAGACCCACGCACTGCTCACCCATGGATGGAAAAGACCACAGTAAAGTCTAATTAGAAAACAATTGCCAAATTGTTTTGGCACCCACAGCAGCTTCTGTCAGGTACCAATACAGCACACACAATTCACCACCATCTTCCAGTCCTTCTGCAGAAGATTTAATGCTCCTCCACAGAGGAATCCAGGGTTCTGTGTTTGTGCTGCAGACAGACAGATGAGCTTGTTACTGCTTTGGGCACAGAGCAGGCACTGAGTCAGAACTGACTGAGCAGTATAAGAGAGACACAGACTGCAGCCATCCTTCCTGCTCTCCCCTATCACCCAAACACACAATAGGTTAGTCAATGTCATTTTCTGGGGTGATGAGTTGGATCTTATCAATAGATTTCAGATATTGGAAATACCATTATTTAACTGTCCAGCTTTGAAAAGGGTGATATTAGGCAAGGAAGAATGAATGCAGCAGAAAAAAAGCAGAAGGAAGGGAGCACAGGAAGGGAAGCCACACAGCTGCAGAAAAAGCAACACTGCTTTATATACATTCCAGGGAAAAGATAATTAAAGTGTGACCAGTATATTTGAGGAGAGTCTTTATGCAACCAGGAAATCACCTATGTGAAATATAAAACAAAGCCTGAAAAAGCAAAGACATCAAAGTAGAGTAAATTTTGCATAATGTGTCAGTCCTAAGGCTTGGTCGGTAGAAATCTACTGAAAATGATTTAAAATAAAGAGCTTACTTTGAACTGTGGATGAAGTCGGAAAGGTAGAACACAAAGTGCTAAAACTGCTCAGGATGGACCATTTCCTACAGCCAGCTGGCACAAAAGGATATAGAATTATTTAAATGAGGATCAAAATTTAATCCATGAGGCTCACTATTCTGTATCTTTACAGTTTTAAATCATATCATTCATAAATTCTATTGTATTTGAAGACCTTTATTCAATCCTTACCATTTACTGAAGCTCACTGTACAGTAAATAAACTTTCTAATTGGAGAAACAAAACCAATCTATTTTTTTATGTTTTACTTAGGTGAGCATATAATAAATGCTTCAATTAGCAAAAAGAAAATAGCTGAAACAAGTAGTTATGTAAAGCTTAACTAAAACACTCTGTTCAGACTATCTGGAAAATAAATAGCCAGAAATAACAGCTGTAGATGAAAAAATGATGGTTTGTTTGAGAAGGATCTGTAAACAAATACAGGGCTAAATCTGCAGTGACCAAATCAACTCCACAACCTTGGTACATCCCACAGTTCTAGAAAGACAACTGTACAGTATTTCTAGGTGACAACCTAGAAATACAACCAAACCATTTTATATCATGTGGTCTACAATGGTGAAGTGATGCACAATAATAGGTTACTGCAGGATTTATCACAAGCTCATGATTTCAGCTTTATAAGGAACCAAATCTTACATCAGATATTACAAGGCTATGATGCTGTAAACCTTCTGCAGAGCTGGAGCACGTGCTCAGTATGTTATGCAATATCTGGAGTTATGTATGAAACTTTTTAAGTGGCACTTCAGCTTCTTCCCTTGCCATTCCCAGTGCTGCATGCACAGTCAGATTTTAACTGATACATTTTAGAAAGGACTGGGCAAGTCAGTATATTACGTTGAGTTGATGAGTTCCTCGCTTGCATGGCATATGCCAGCTGAAAAAGTCATTTTATGCTGCATTAACCTTTGATCTCTAATTGGTTTGGGTTTTTTTCCTAAGACCTTTGCATTTTGCATCAGTGTACAGCTGCCAAATTGTTTAAATGGGTGGCTACTTATTTTGTGGCCAATGAGGGATAAGCCGTATTTCAGAGTGCATGATAGTTGAGTTAAACAGTAAAGTTACTCAATCCCCCTACTGAAAATGTAAGTCAGCTGAAGCTATTGTAACTCTACTTTTTCTCCCTGTTTCAGGTTCCTTTGCATTCTACTCTCACCACACAGTTTCTGCTTTACTTTCCTTCCTAAGTATAAGGAAAGGGAAGGAAGGGAGGGAGTAACACAAGAAGAATTGCAGAAATACGTTGCGGAAATTCCTAAGGGATTACTTCAATCACAAATAATTTCTTCAATCATTTTTAATCAAGCAACAAGGACTCACATTGTGATAATTCTCTGCATATTTTTTGATAGCCGTCCATCCGCAACTGATGTTAGTCTCCAGATCAATTCTATTTTAGGAAAGAACTTTGTAACCTCTCATTTCTCCTTGTCAAACAGTGTGAAATATGTTAATTCCTGTAGATTAATTTTTCCAATAAATGTAAAACCAATGATGTCACTGCAGCCTCTCTGAGAACCAAAGGTCTGGCTTGGCCCATCAATATGTTCTGTCTTCTAACACGAAACTTTTACTCCAATACAAAATGAGTGAGAGCCTCAGGTGTCCCTTAACCAGCTTTTACTAGTTTTCCATGCAAATGATGTTTTATATTTTGCAGGTATCCAATCTTTGGCACACTATTTGAAGTCTTTTACTATCCTGCCATCCATTGGCTTGCTGACATAGAGAATCCTGTAATTAATGGGCAGGGACAGAATTTTAAAAATATGAAAGCTGTAAGATCTACTATCCTGTGACAAAGATGCAGTTTTGTCCCAACTAATTAACACAGACACTGAGTGTGCTGCAGAGTAGCGAAATTGCAAGTTGGTTTGTTTGTGTTAATTGCTCTGTTAGCATTACTTATCTGTCCTGAATTAATTTAAGCAAGACAAGTTTTTGTTCTTTCGATTTCAATGAAGACTGTATTAAATATAGCTACTTTCATTTCCTTTGCCACTTTTCCTTGATGTTGCAAAAAGACCAATTTGAAAAGAGAGAACACAGTAAATTTTGGCTCAGTGGGAGATGCATTCACAGTTGGAACTCTTCTTTTTATATTTCTCATAAATGCACAAGTATGTTGCCTTCTGAATTTTCCTAATGACAGAAATTTAAAGTCCTAGACAACAATTAACACTACAGGGGCAAGAATAGTGCAATTCTATTACCACAGGAAAAAAAAAAATCAAAAGCTGGTTTTAAAGCTGTACATTTTTCAACTTTGCCTAATTTCAGTTTTTACCACTTTTGCTTATCATTCATCAAAAAAACCCTCAGAATTCTCAAGTTATTACTGAGTATATAAGATCATTTTTTCAATTTAGCATGAATAATAAATAATGAGAGTGGTGATTTTATTAATGAACATGGTATAGATATGAGCAGCATGTTGGCAGAGGACATTGAACCCCAGGCAGGTTAAATAATTTACTCAAACCCCACATGGAAGAAATGGCAAAAAGGGGTGTGGGTGACATTACCAGGCTGTTCTGCAGAACTGCTTCAGTTTGGAGGAAGGCTGTGAGGACCAGAGAAATCTGCACAGACAGAATGCTAGCAGACTTCACAACTCTCACCAGCTGCAGTAAATTTTCCAATATTTCATGGAGCTGATGTTGTCCAGTTAATGCCTTGACCTCCAGGGGGGCAAAATTAAAATAAAACACAAAAGCCATATCCAAAATAACAAGCCCCTATTCTTTTCAGGCATTTCTAGCTGAAGGGGAGGAAGAGAGAGCACTAAGGTGATGATTTTGGTGCAGGCTTGTTTGAAAGACCAGTACAGAGGGTGCTGTCCAGATGGAGTGAAATAGCTGCCTTAGTGATTTAGTGAGTGAATTAGTGAAGAAAAATATCATGTGCCCCCTTTGCTTCTCTTTTTTTGAATGAAAATAAGTAATGTGAGATGAAGTAATGATGTAATGTGAGATTTCTCACCAAGAAAATAAGTTTACATTTGCCACAATAAAGACTTTCATAATAAATTTGGATGGGGATATAGGATTTTTTAAGGAATTAAGGAGGTGGTGGATGCACTCAAAGCCCTTTCTCCACTCAATTTCCCCTTGATTTAAACATTGCTACAAGAATCACTAATGCACTGAGGAGATAACAGATGTCCCTCAACTAAAGAAAATTACAGGGAGATCACCACAAAATACCAGCCTCAGCACAGAGAAATATCATCATTTTCAGGCTCTAGCAATCTGCAGACTCTGCTCAAAAGAAATATAGCTGGAGTCAGACCTAATTTACACTAGTAGAAATCCATGTTGAAGCAGATAATTTATTTTAAGTAATTATTGTGAATTGGGGTTGGAATCCATTCCAGGGCCTATAATTTTTCCTCATACCTGAAGAAAGGTAGTCTAGTGGTATTAGATATCACTAAGACTAGGACCTTATAATTCTCTAAGAGACTGGATAATGAAGAAATTTTTCTACAAACAGAAATTCCCAACGTCAAGCCTGGAGTGTGACTGGCAGATGGACAGCCAGCCCCAGCTCCACCCTGTGTCTGGTGCAATAAGCTTCTCCTCTGGAAGCCGTACAAATCCATGCATTCATAAGACAAAAATAGTTGCAAACACATCTTATTAAATATGAAAGTTTTCAAGTCATGTGAGGCTTTAAGAAAAACCAAGATTTTTAAAATATAAATCAGGGAAAAATACGTACAGCAGTGTTTTTAAGGCATCAGTTTGCAGCTAGTTTAGAAAGTTAAACCAACATGCATATTCCCAGAAATGTAAAGGAAATCCCATTATATTCCCTTATAAATAAGGGAGAAAGGAACAACAATTACATTCCTCCTCCACAAGCTTTTCTGCCCTTCCTAATATTAGTGCTGAATCTGCTTAGAGTACCATGCAGGCCGATATATTCCTATTGACAACATGCTACAGTTTGACTCCCCGAACAAGAAAATCACTACTTCAATCTATGTTATTCTTAGTAGGAAATACTGTGTTGTGAGTGGTTTTTGGCTGCATTTGTAACTTTTTACATTCTCAGCAGCAGCACAACAGGGTGATTAGCTGTATTAGCTAAACAGTATGAATGATTTGCCATTTCTTCGGTGCTATTACAAAACCTGAATTTTGACATCCTTAACTGAGCTTTGCCCAGGCTCAGGGACCTACAGTGCTTTCAAATTGCAACAAACTCTATACATACACACAGAAACCTTCATAGAGGGCACTATAGAAATCTCTACCACAACTGCAGCTCAGCCGAGCAGCTGCTTTTCATGACTCACACCACATGGTGGTTGTAAGCACCAAACTCTGAACAATATATCCAGTGAAGCTGCACAGGGAGGTTAGGGATGCAAAGTACAAGCTGAAGTTTGAGCAATGCCTGAAGTTAAGGTCTTGTATCAGTTTCCATTTTGTATCAGGCTTATAATTTTGAGTCAGAGGTTTTCTGACCCAGACACCTGTCTTAAGGTAAAATTTCAGATCAAATGTTTTTTCTGTTCCCAGTACAAGTGTATTACCAGTGGGATGAGTGCAATGGGCTTCAAGTGGCCTGAGAAATCACCTCCCCAACAGGTTTCCATTACCACTGCAGCAACCAAAGCTTGCACCATCAACTACTACTGAGTAACAGGCATGATTAGGCATGATAGGGCAATTAAACCTGCAGGTTCACAGATCTGACCACAAGAATATTCCCAACAGTCCCATGAGCAAAATATATAACACTTGGGCCATACATTATTCTCATCTGTTTTGTCGGTAAGATCTGAATTAAGGTTTTGAAAGTCAGCATGGCAGGGGCTACTGAGGTGTAGGAAATGGCATTGTTCCTGTGAGAACTCAAAGGTAACCAAAACTACAAGGCTTCAAAGCAAATCTTATTTGACATAAAATTATGAAGGTCCTGGGTAAAGAGTGGAGACAGTCTCAGGAAGGATTCATCTGGGGAAGGAAGCACCAAGGACTCCGGGTGTTAAGAGCTGCTCTCTGTGGTCCCCGAGACACTTTGCATGCATTTTAGAGAAGAGGTAATCAAGACCACACAGCACAGAGAGATCCATTTGGGAATAGGGAAGAACAGGGAAAGTATCCGGGAAAAGAATATAAAAGGTATTAGCAGAGTGGAGGAAATAGC
This sequence comes from Fringilla coelebs, assembly GCF_963513975.1. NCBI lineage: Eukaryota > Metazoa > Chordata > Aves > Passeriformes > Fringillidae > Fringilla > Fringilla coelebs. The sequence goes on from NC_140028.1 coordinate 131,546,809, forward strand.
TGGGTTTTGAGAGAGAGCAAACAAAAGAGAGGAGGCCAGGTGGGATGGCAGCAAATAGGTTGGAGGCAGAGTGGTGATGAGGACCAGGGCAGGATCCTGCAGTAGGGAGGAGGGAGCAGAGCAGGACAAGCAGCACAGAATGCTCCTCTGAAACGCCAAACACTTGTTCTGAATTTCCTTCTTATAATTCCTCTTCTGTACTGTTTTTCTCAGCCAGGCTGGAAAAAACAGAAAGCGTGTCATACCACACCATATGGGCCTATCCTGAGGGCCAGTCATCTGAAATCCATCACACAAGTGTGAGCTGAGTGAGCCACTGGGAGCTGCATCACATGATGATGCCTTGTGAGGCTCTGCCATCACCGAGGCACTCAGAATATTAATGGATTTTACAATGGCTAGAAGACAAATGAGGATGCATTCATGTTGGCAGACTGTAGGAATAAGTCCACACATATTTTATGACTGAGTTTCTGTGTATTCAGTTTGGTGGGGGTCTTTGGTTTTGTTAGTTATTTGGTTGGACATTGAAAACCCAATTCTGGAAAGCTAAGAGATGTTCCATAGTTATCTGTACATGGAATGAACAAAGGCTGCCCTTGGAGAAAGGAGTATGTGGTTCAAGGCAGTAGCATGCTGCATAAATCCAAAGTAGCTGAATTTATTTTGCAAAGAAAATCTTCAGTCCAGAATTTCAAAACATTCCCAAATTTGACTTGCACTTTAGTGTTTGCTTATTGGGTAATGTAGTGAGGGAATTATGCAAACTGTGGTGCACAAGACACAGAGATCATCTCATCACCTTTCTTACAAAGCAGCCCAAGATTTTTAACTACTGCAGAAGAAGGAAGTTATAAACTCATTTTCAGAGTCAGTGCATCACAGTTTTAAGCATTTCTGGGAATTGCTTCTTCTCTTCTTCAAAGTCATCTTACGGCGTAAGGAGCAGTGGCTCCTGAGATGCAGGAACTGACTGGTCTGCAAAACCAGGCATATCATCTCCAGCCTGGCAGATCTGGTTTCAAAAGTGCCAATCTAAATGCTGGAGCAGATGTAGAGTGGCTTCTGCAAAACATGACAGGACCCAAAGAGGCTGTCTAGTGTCACAGGAGACTGCAGAGCAGAAAGTTATTTTTGGAGCTATTCCTTCTTCTGCAGTATATAATTACTTTTCATTTCTTCAGCTGCTTCCATAAGCAATTTCTCACTAGCACGGGGTTTGCTCTGTCAAATAACACACTTCATCTACCTATCTCAGTCCTGTTTTTGTTGGTTTGCAGAGCAGAGAACCGCAGGGGATCTCTTGAGCTAGTGCAAATTCTTCTTATTATGGAACTCATTTCAGTGATGGTTCAAAAGTGAAAACTACTCAAGATTTGGCATTTGGGGCATTCTTTGACAGCTATAAACTGATGAGCTCAAAGAAAGCACCATCCAGAAAAATAATACAATATACATTAAAAAAAATGCCAAAACCAAAACTACAAAACACAAGACCACTGATTTTTTCTTTTAATCTTTAAAATTATCATTTGGACTTCTTCCATGCCCACAAGCAAAATTTAGGAATGCAGTCAAATATATGTGCACAGCTGCCACTGAAGTTTGTAAGGAGTTTCATACACCTAGTGAAGTGTAAATAAATTTCTGGGAGCCTCCTAATGTTTATTTGCATACATGCCACAATCTACACAACCAGCATGCACAGATCTTACATCTTATTTCTCTTCAAGTTCAAGTTGATCTAGAGAATGAAAATGGTGTCAGAAGTTACCAAATACAGCCTTATTTTGCATTCTTGCAACACAAACACGACTGCTATAAAAACTGAATCACGAACTGATGCTTTCATAAATTATGAGATTATTGCCTCTTAGCACTTGAAAAATGAATGAATAAGTAATATTTGACAATGTGTCTATGCTACCTTTCCAGTTATTTTCTTTTGGCTCTTTAAATCCATATTGAGTATTAGCATCATGACCACTCCAGGCATGCTAGGAATTAATATCATACAATAGTGGTCCTGACAGTTGGTCTTTGGAATATGTCCTTACCATGGCAATAGTTTAATGATTGCTTAATATATTTAAAAAATCTTGCACATTTTATAGTATCATCATGCCATCTAGAGGTGGCATATCACTGAGGCTCCCACTCATCCTTGTGTCCTGAACAAAGCAAAACAGTGAGAGGAATAGTGGGATGGAGGCCTTTAAATACAGACTTTCATTAGGATGCTCCAACAGATTTGGTTGCAATTAGACCATGGGTTTCAGCACTATTAGTAAAGGACAGGAAATGCTGTTGCATGAGACTCACTAGGAAAAAAAGTTGAGCAGTCAAAAACCCATTACTTATTCACAAAAGAAAAATAAGCAATGGACAATCTGTTGCTTTTCTACACAGCTCCACTAGAAACTGTGCTCCATCTGGGACTCCATATTCACCTGCCTATGAAGTCCTACAGAGGAATAAACACTGTAAGGATCGATGCTGTTCAAAGCAGTAAGATGAGTCAAGTCCATTTCAAAAAGGAAATTTTAAAACTAACAGCCAGCCTTGCATTCACCACATGCTCCCCATCTGTCTTGACCCCTTGATTTCCCAACACTTCTCCTACTTCCCTGAAATAACAGAGGGAACAGGAATCAAGTACTTCTCACAGATAACTCAGGGTGGAACCAGACCCAGAAAGTCTCTGGCCCACCCTTCTGCTCAAGGAAGGAAAAAGGTGGGATCAGAAGAACTTTCTTAGAATATTGTCTAATAATGTCTTAAAATCCTGCAAGGGCAGAGATAGCCCAGCTTTTATTGTTCAACTCTTCCCCATCTCCCCTGTCCCCATGGAGAACAAGCTCCTCACTGCGCCCAGTCTGCATCACAGTTGTTCAGTTCACACCGTCCCTCCCCTCCCCAGCACACATCCCCGTGATGTGTTTTCATAACTTCCTTTTTGGTCTGGGGCAGTTTGGTCCCTCCTGAAGTGGTCTTGTCTCCCAGCTGAACTAGTGTCAGCTCTTCAGTTTCTCCCTACAGGACAAGTAGAGTTCATGTGTGCAAAGTCTCTCCTTAATTAAGAGAGCAAAACTAACAAAGACATGAAAGAACTACTGACGAGGAGGTTGCAGCTGGAAACTGGCAAGAGATACGTGGTGATGTTTAGTAATGATTCTCAGCTTTTACCTTTAGGTGATTCTTGTCCCGTTTTTAAGGATACAAGAAGAGTAAATTAAATAAGGGTACTGCATAGCAAAATTACTGAGGAAAACAGGAATATCTTTTCCCTGTAGCAAAAATCTATTGCTTGGTTTACTTTGTGCCTCCTATTACATAGAAAACCTATGGCTGAATTTGCTTTACTGTCTGCTGTTATATTTCTGCATCTAAAAGAACAGAACAAGCAAATTTCAGCATTGAAAAATAATATGAAAAATAAAATCTCAGCTCAGTGCCCTTGCAAAACAGCATCAAAGGCATTCTGGAAACAGTCCTAATCACCAGAAAGACATGTCAAAAGTAGTAATTAGTATTGTAATTATCCTACAGCCTTGGCATCTGTCTTATATAAGCATTTAAGCCCCAAGAAAAGAGGTCAGCATGACTTCAGTTGACACAAATACACGAGATGGGAAAAACCAACCAAAACTCAGAAAAAATATCAGGCTAACCATTTCTGCTGTCACTTGGACAGTGCTACATGGGACACTGATGTTTTCACCAAGCTCCCAACAGCATCTGCGCGCATTATCCAACAATTCCTCCAATGTAAAATTTGTAAGATCTTTTGGAAACAAAAAACACATTTCCACTGTGCTTTGTGCTGCATGCAGGGTTCTTGGAGCACTCAGCACTCATCTCCTCTCTCCTGGGAACCAGAGTGGTTGCAAGGCCACCACAGGTCACGCCAGGGGCTCTCTGCCATGCCATAGTGGACATCCTGACCAATGTGCTGTGGCAGCTGGAAATGGAACTGCTGTCTGCAGGTGTGGCTCAGCCTCTTTGAGACACGTTTGTCTCTCCCAGCAGAGAATTGTGTTAGTGGGAATAAATGAGGGCAGCATCATGGCTTGCAGCCCAGAGGAGTGGGGGGGAGGACTGTGATTTGGGTTTACCTGAAGGTGCCCCTCCTCAGCCCGTGATTACCACAGTCTCAGAAGGTGGGGCAGACTTTGCCTTAGCATCCACACCCCAGTTTAGATTTCCTCCATGGGCATAGGCACTTGTGGTGCTGAGCCAGCCCCCAGCTAACTTTGGCTTGTGAGGATAATTTAAAATCTCCCTTTTGCTGTTTTACTTCCCTAAAGAGAAAGAACAAGATAAAAGATAAAAACAGGACCAAATCTGATGACACAACAGATCTTCCTTTTTCCAGTCTCTGAAACTTCTAGTCCCTCATAACTACAGAAAGAGATGTTTTACAGAAATAATAGCAATAACAATTTTATCTGAACTCTTATAAATAAATATACTATTCTTACTAATAAATATTTCTAAAAGCTCTGGAAATCTGCTGTAAAATATTGTAGGTTGAAGCTACTTTAAAACCTCAGTCTTTAATCCCTTTATACTTTTTTTTCAGGTTAATTAATTTGCTTCCTTTCGAGATGATCAGGTGTTTGGCTTCCAGTGTGGAGGTGGAATTTTCTGAAAACTAGGCACAAGACTGCTCAGTTTACCTTGTTTCCTGAAAATCAGCTGCTTTTTCTGAGGAACACTGAGAAGTCACATGTCCTGAGACCTCAAAATTGTCAGCAAAATTTGATGTGGTTTTGTTATACTGATATTATTTATATTTATGTTTATATATGAAACAGATTCTTCATATACATATGAAACATGATACATTTATTATAAAAATGATAAATTTATTAGAATGGGAATGTATACTTCTCAAGACAATTCATGGCCCTTTTGCTTCCATAACAAGGGGAGCTCATTTAATTTCAGCTTTTACAGGACAGGCAGTTACAGTGGTTGGTTTCCTATTCCATGAGCTAATGCTAAGCTTCTCAGCAAGTGCCTGCCTTGTGAGTTAATCTTGTGCTCATTATCTGCACCAGCAAAAATACACCCCTGTGACTGAAAGAAATGGCACCTTACCAGAAAACAGAAAAGAAAAGCAGCTGCCCACTGTGATGAGAGAAAACAACCTGAGCATGACGTTCCTGGAGGATCTCTTCAAATTGATACATAATGACAACCATCATAAAAACAAAGATAATGTCATAAAAGACTAATAGTGAGAGGGTGCAGTAATATTTGAAGTAATAAAACTGGTTTTCTGACAAAAGCCTAAATAAAGAATGTACAAACACAATCAGGAAAAGAATTAGTGGGACTGGTTTTCTTCTAAGCAATCCCACGCTTTTTTGCTATAATGATGAGCAATCAGTTGAAGGGAAAAAAACAATTACCCTTGCCCTTATGTGGTGCAGCAAAGGATTTATAAAGAATAATTTGCATTCACAAACCAAGGATGCTAGGAACTCAGGAACAAGGAAACCCAGACTGCTTCCATATGCACCACCAAACTCTCTTTCCAACCAACGTGCAAGTCTTTTATTCTTTGTGATTCATCTTCCTGTGCGTGTCATTCACATCAACCATCACCAAAGACAGCTGTAAGCACAGAGGTCCAATGGAAAAACGGCCCAGAAACTCCCAGGCTTGTGACCTCTGCTCCCTGCTGCCAGTCCTGACCTGAGCTGCCCTGCTGCCTTGCGCAGGAGAGCCCTGCTGCACAGTACTGATTACAGGCAAGTTCCTCTGTGTCTCACCAAGCCCAAAGGAAGGTCATCAACACGGCCATTGGTGCCTATGAGTTTTGCTAAAGTGGCTGGACTGAGGCTCTGCCCTGCAGCACTGGCACCCCCCCAGTGCAGGCAGCCCCAGGGTGTCCAGCCTGTCCCCACCTGCCCTGCCGCACCTCCGAGCACCACGCCCACAAGGCTCACCTGTGCCTGGAGCTGAACTGAGACACTCGTCACAACGTCACCTCTGGAGACATCAGCATTTTCTTTGACTCTTTCCTCTTCTTCTGCATACCACACTCCTCATCCTCAGCCCTATCACAGGCTCCATCCTGCAGCAAAGGGAGAGCTGATAGCGTGTGTGAAGTTAACCGCTGGCAGCTCTCTCACCAGTACTCAGGCAGGAATCAATATAAATACAGTCTTTGGCTTCTGCATTTATTGCTGATATGGTGGAATGTTAAAGTCCAACTTCTATTCCTGGAGAGGTCTGTTTAAGCTTATCTTTGTACTGTCTGTTGCTATACGTACAAGAAATACAATTATCGGTGCAAGCAGAGTAGTCCCTGAAAACATCTTGTACTAACTATGGCATTTTTCTCAAAACACACCTTTACTCCTTTCTCCTGTCTCATCTACACTAATCCTTTCCTCACTGCCCACAGAATGCTGTCCATAAGAGTTATATCCATACAAATAACAAAACCTCTTTGCAGAGAGTGATACGAGTGAAAGAGTAATACCAGGAAACCGAAACTAGGGCAAACGTGCCCATGTTCATGCCAGGAGCAGCTAAACTCATTAGCTATTCCCTCTGTAATGTCAGGTCTGCCACTCTGTAAAACTGACCCATGGCTGAGACCCAGAAGGAGAGAAAACCTTTGGGTTATGAGTGTCAAATATGAGGTCTGAGTATTTGCATACAAAGTCAAAAGACAGAATTTTCAGAAAGATACTCCTTATTTCTACAATTGTTTGGTTTTTCCAGACACTTTCATTTTGTCTGTTCTGCCTTGGAAACCTGCCCATACCCATTCCCTGCAAAGAGCAGAGGCTGCCTCTAGTTAACCAAGCTCTTCCACAAACAGCTCACAAAGGGCACTGAGCTTCAGATGTGTCCTCTCTTCCTTGCAGTCACCAGCTAGTTACCTCTCTACAACTGCTCTCTCCTGGATTTCCCTTTCACACTGATCATATTGTTGCGGCTTCTTCCTCTTTTGGTCTTCAAACATAATTCTGAGCACTGATCAGGAGTGCATTAACATATGAGGTTTTTTATTTTCTCCACAATGGCTTATGGCTTTTCCCTTAAAAGCCCTGCATCACTTCAAGAACAATTTTTAACCTTTTTTTCTCTTTTTTTCCCCCATAGAAATTCAAGTGAACAAATTGGAGGAAATTGTTCATATCTGTGAGCTTAAGACCAGAATTTAATTCTTTTTAGGAATTTAACATATTTCTATTACAATTTTGCACCCTGGTGCCAATGTTCCTCCCAGCCTTACAGTAAAAAGTACAGGAGGGTAAGCATTTCAAAGAGAGTGCATCTGTTTTCTGCACAGGAACCTGGAGAATAGAGATGGGATACCAAGAGTCAGAGCAAGGGATGGCCATCACTAAGAACTGTGCACTACTTCCTGCTAGGAAAACCAATGAAGGGGATAGCTACATATTATACTGACAGAAAATTTGTCTTGGCCACTGTGAAGGTCTTCCAAGATGTATGATGTTTCTGGCTCACATGCTGTTAGTGGAGAGTGAAGGACTTCAGAGAAACATTCACTGCCCCATGAGTGGAGAAGGGGCATTTGTCTGCAGGGGAAACCCTGCCAGAGTGACACTGGGCTGACCACATCCACCCTGCTGCTGCCATGCATCTCCTGGCTGGGCCCCACTGCACCACAGGAACCCCTTTGGCACCAGCAGCTTCATCCAGGTCCTCTTTGGGGTTCCTGATTTTTAAGGGTTAATTTCCCAATTTTTTTATCCAGTACAAACATCATGCAAAGAACTACTGCGCAGTCAGAAAAGAGGCAGTTCTTAACATGGAAGGATGAAAATCCTACATTTTAGTGCACTAGACTGCTGAAAGAGATATCACATGAGTAGGTGAATTGGCTGGTTTTTCCTTTGATATCACATAAATAATATTAACAAGTAGATTCTTCGTTCATTCCAAAGACATCTTTTATTTCAGATTTACTACAGTGTCAGTACGGAGACAAATTTTGTTATGATGTTCTCCAGCACAAGGTTGAATAATTGAATTGTCAGGCAAGCAACTAGTTGAGATCTTTAAAAAATATTTATAGCTGTCAAACACAGAAGCATTGTAGAGTTTTCAGTACTCATTTGTTCCCTCTTTAAGGCTTTCAGAACATTCAAATTGAGTCAGACATAATTATTTTAAAGGATGTTTCTAATACGTTATTAAATTATCTGTACAGAAATTGAACATTCATCAGTCCAGGCAAGGTTGTCAGCTTTTAGAACCACAGATATTTATGTATTATGCATTGATATATCACAGCAGAGGTATCCACATTTTTCTTCTCAAAAGAAAACAGGTACACACATGCCTTTTATTATTCTCTTCTCTTTTGATGCTCCTTCTCACATACAGGAACTGCTGCTTTTGTATCTTAACTGATAACTGTTTAAATATTAGAAACCCCTCTGGGCTGCCTAGGCTAAAAAATAGGAGCCAAATTAGAAAATAAGGTACTGTAGCAGCTTCCTTAAGTAGAGAATTGCAAACACAAATCCAAAGCCCGGTGGAGACGGAGATTGAGAAGTTTACAAAGGGATTTGGCAAAGCACTGCTGAATGCAACAGCGCGCAGCGGGACGCAGAGATGCAGGAGATGATCTCCAATTGCACGGCCATTATATCCATCGTTAAATATCCCGTTGCGATCTCCCCCGGGCTACCTGCACCCTCGAGGCTGTGCCTCCCCCGCACACGGCGGCAGTGCGCAGGAAGGGCGCTGGTGCGGACGTGCCTCTCTGCGAGCCGGCGTGCGGAGCATCAAAGGCGGCGGGGCCGGCGCGGCAGCCGCGGCGCTCCGTGCCCGGGAGCGCACCCAGCGCGGCCCCGGGCCAGCCCTGCCGGCTCCCCGCACACAGCCTTAATGAGGGACAGCAGCGCTGATAATGGATAATGACAGCGCGAGGAACATCCAGTTATAGCAGCACAATAAGCAGAAATCAAATCTTTCGTATTAGGTCAATTAAGCTGTAGGCAATAAGAGTCTCTTAAGGCAGCAGAGTGGCGTTTTAAATAGATTACCGAGGCTTTTTTAAGTCTTTATTTGATGTGGGATTTATCTTCTGACCTGGCACATTCTCAAATCTTTGCGTTGCCAGACCTGCTTCCTGCCAACAGTGCTACCTCGCTCAGGGGTGAACAGAAAGCTCAGCAGCAGCATCGAGTACAGCAGGCTGTGGGACCAGGCAAACAGGAGAATGAGCACCAGCCCTGGAGTACAGAGTTCCAGGAGGGATAATGGAATAGCATGAACAAAGAAGAAATCATCTACAATTTAAAGATGGGTGAACAATTGGCCCACCTCCTGAAATAATAGCCAGATGTTTTCTTCTAATTGAATTAGTCATTGGGCTTTCTATTGCATTTTTTCATGTCAAATCTCTGGTTACACCTAAACACATAATATAACAAAATATATTTCCATATTGATTACTTTTTTTTTCCTAGAAGAGCAGGTTTTATTTCTCATGAGTAGATAAGAGATGTGGTTTCACCCCTAGACAGTGAAACTAGAATATCAGCATAATCCCTCTTAATGCTTTTCCTCTACTTCAGTTGTGTAATTGTTTCCATAAATATCTGTGAGACTAGGGATCCAAGTGAGCTCAACAATGGCTACAATCGATTTCAGTTGTTCACACAGCTGTATGACTTAAGAACATATCCTTTATCCTTATTTGGATTGCTAACAGACTCCCAGCAAAATCCAGTAGGGCTTTATCTGTTGCTGTGAAACTGACTCCTGATTAATATTAACCTGTCAGTTTAAAGCTGGGATAATGCAATTACCTAAAGCTAGATCTTACAGCCTTACTTACACCCATGAACAGAAAAAAAAAAATATCCAGGAAACTGAGCTCCTCACAGGGGAAAAAAAATCCACCTGGTATGATTAGTGGATACATAAATTAGTGTTTCCAAATTATACAGCTGAAGTCAATAGGAACTTTTATGGGAGCCTCTAGACAACCTGCATCCCTGACCTAAATTAAAAAATAAGTACTCATCCAGCACGTTATTAAATCCATGTAGATCCATGTAATTAAAATTAAAGACAATTCTTACACCATAGTTTTTAGAATATTAAAAGACACAGAGGAAGGGGAAAAGCAATTTTGACCGAGAGATTACTGATTAAGTAATTTAACAACACCAAGCTATATCAAATTTTTAAGTACTAGTGACACTACCACTAAGTCCTCCAAACTAACAGGTACAATTAAAACATTGGGAGCCAAAAGGTTTAGCTTTCTATTTGTCATGGAAAATGGCAATTATTTTTTTCATTTAGACTGTTTCTTTACACTGAAGTGTACATTGTGTTGGACTGCATATCTCACAAGGCCCCTTTCTAAGAAAATTAGATCTTGCCACCTGTCATGCCAGTGAAAACCATTAGGCTCTCAGAGCAATACAAGGCCAGAGAGAAAGTATCTTGCAAAGTTATACTTAAAAAACAGTGACTGAGCACCTCCTATAATAAATTGTATCAATGATGCAAAGAAAAGGTGGCTATTAGGAACACTTTTCTTCAACTATGAAACAGCTATAAAATACTTATGTATATTATATTTAGCTGTTGATTTGATTGAGGTCAAGTGTTTGTCACACCTGGAGAATATTGGCACAAGTGGCTCAGTTTAGGTATTTCCATTGCTCTGAGGTGGTCTGCTTTTTTTCCTGGGAAAAGAACAATCTCTTACAACAGTGTGCTACACTATTTAGACCATAATAGACTTCTACATCCCCTTCTTTCAACTGTCTTTTCAGTCTATTCACTCGATTTTCAAAGCACTTCAAGCTGTTTTTCCTAGTGATCCAGCATTGACGACTCCTTTTCAAAGAGTTTTCCAGCAATGTTTGATAGCAGAGTTTTCTACAACATGAAATTACATATTAGAAACACAAAAACCTCTGTGAAGAAAATTCTGCTGTGTGATGCATTTTTTTCTGTTTTTACAGAAAATATCACTTCTGACAGTGCTTGGTTTCCCTACTGTAAATCAACAGTAGAGTTACTCACAACTCTGCAAGCTCTCTCAGAAGGTTTTTCACTGGGTCTGCAGGACCATGTACCAACCTCATGGACCTTCCACATGCATTTATATTTGCATTTATGTTGTGCTTTCCTTTGAAGACATTGTTGTGGGTGCTTCAGAGGCACTGCCCTCTCACACACCTACAGTTCCACTGCTGGCCTGTATTTCCATATTTGCTTTCCACCTGTTCACAGCAGAACATTGCTTCTGAGAGTGAGACAATCTGACAGGCAACCTCCCCTTTTGCAGTGTAATCTGTTCAGCATCTTTTTATGACCAATGTGCAAGATTTTTAGGTAGATTATGAACATTCTTATTCTGTGATCACTAGCTACATATAGCTAAATCCTAAAATCATAAAATTATAAAATAGACTCCAGACACCATTGCTATAATAAAATGACCAACATTGCTCTTTTGTGCACCAATTGCAATTATTCAGATGCACACTTCTCAGTTTATAATTGATGGTTGCAAAATTAATTATTTAATACTACATAAAAAGATGGGGTTTTTTATCTTCAGTTCAATCACTGTCACTTAAAAGGAATGTCTCTACCATGTCCTACATCTGAGCATACTTCAAATGAATATTTTTTGTGATGATCAATGTTAACAACTTTCTGTGATGAGCACACAATTCAACAACCATCTCCCTGCTGAACTTTTGCTCCTGTAACTGGATAATTTCTGCTAAGGTTATTTAACTTTCCACTCTTGTTTTTCCCAATCACTAAAATTGGCAGAAAAAAAAATCTTTAGGATAAAAGATCTTTCAACATTATTTCTTAGTGGTATTTGTGAAACAAGGCCACATAAAACCATTTTATATCAACATGACATTTGTGGGCATCTGTTAAGTGTACACCTGATCACAGGACTAAAATGTAACAATAAATCAGATTTTTCTAAAAGCTATCATAAATCTAATTTCAAACAATCACAGAATTGTCAGTATAGCATAGAAATTACACTCTACCAGACAAAACCAGTAATTTTTTTGTGGCAACCAGAATGTTACAAGTTAAGTGACCATATGACATGTAAAGCATTGGATTACCAAGCCCTTTGTGGTTTTTTAAAGAAGCATTTAATTTTAAACAATCATTTAATTCCTTTTTCTCTGGTAATTTTAAACCTTGGATTTTATTAAAAAAAGGTTTATTTTATATGAGAGACAGAATGTAGAAATCTACGTGGGAGCTGCATATTCTTCTATTTAAACCAAAAAATATATTGAATATATGCAGTTCTGGCAATTCAAGATGGAATTCAAGTTAAGAAACCTTTTAAATTTAACCTCTCTTCTTGATGTGAGAAGATTACATTAACCATCAAGGTAGAAGCAACTGAACATTTAATTATTTTCTTCTGTCTTAGAGAGGCTTTGAGAATTATTCCCAATGCCAAACAGAAATAAATCCTGTAAACTGGCTATAATAAATTAACAGGAGTCTCTGCAATACTGAGCTGGGACAGTTCCTTTCCTTACTGGCAGATGCTTTATGATTCGTGTCATTTATTACACCAGAGTTTTACTGTGAGGTGCTATTGCATGCTGCAGAAAAGGCCACAATATGTATCTGGAGAGAAGAAATCCACATGAGGATTCCCTGACAGTGCTCTTAGCTCCCAGCTCTGCAGCAAAGAGCAGGGTTTTCACTCCCCTGAGGAAAATTTGGAAGTCTTCTTCCCCATGCAACACACATCTTGACAACCAGGAGATGCACAAATGTACATCCATATAACACCTCTGCCTCCATCTGCCTGCCCCTGCTCTCACCCAAACTCTGAAAAGGAAGCTGAATTTAAGTCAGAATAAACCCTGAGAAGAAGCATGATTTTTAGGATATAGTTTAAAAAGCACCACCAATAGACTTAATTCTGCTTCCTTTTGAGTTGGATTCAAGCAACACTGCTGGGCAGGAGCCAGTGAAAAGTCAGTTTTGACAGAAAAGAATTGTTTGTGATCCACCAGAAAGTGTTCCTTCTTCCCCATCTGGAACTTGACCTTCTACCTCCCAGGGCAGGCACTCAACCAGCCTGAGCCAAAGTGGAAAACAAAGCTCCAGCCTGGAAGGAGTGCTGTCTCATAAAGGAGGTGGTTAGAAATCCCCTTTCTGCCCTCATTTCCATGACATCTGCCTTCACTTTCATTGTGATCAGTCAGACCAGGCTCCTCAGTCGAGATAAGCTGCAGATATCAGTAGGACTTACCCAGAAAATGAAGCTACTTTGAAGGAAGTACTTTTTATTTTCTTTCCCCATAGCAGATTTTACACTGAATGGGGTTGATTGCCTGCAGTTTGCCCTATATTGAGGAACACAAACTAACCTGGAACATCAGAACCCATCTCCTCCAGGGTCTTCTCTTTGGGTCTCACCTCATAAGATGAGCAGATGAGCCCCATGGCCAAGACTTCTTTGCCTGCTCCCACAGGGCAGAGCAGCACAGCCTGAAAAGCAGCCCATTGCCATGGTGAGTAGGAGCCCAAAAACTCTGTGCTACATCTCCAAAGCCTGGGAGCTGGGACACATCAGGATGACTTTATATTATCCTGGATTGCCTTTTCCTTCACGTTACCTAGGTGAGCAGTATCAAACATTATTTACCTGCCAGGTGAATATTACCTAATTTAAGTTTTAGCTTAGCTTTGTAGGGGTGTGTGTTTTAATGCCTATTTTTATGAGACTTTTGCTATTTCTGTATGTAATAGCAGAGGAGCTGCTTTGCATAGAGGCAGTTATGATCTGAAATAAAACTGGGGTAGAGGATTATACAAGTAACGGATTATAGGAGGGGTTCTCAAAGTCTGGAGATGGGATGGAACCAGACCCTCCTGGTTGTTTGCAGCCCTCTTGGGCTATAAACAAATTTCTATTGATCAATTACTCATCGTCCATCAATTACTCCCTCCTTGGGAGGCCGGTAAAACTGGCTTTAGAGATAACAAAGGGAACAAAGAACAAATATTTAATGCAGGTAATTAAAACTTACTATATATAGTATATTTAGATACAAAGAGGAATTGCAGACCAATGAGGAAAGAGTAACGTGCAGTACGTGCAAAGAACCATATAAAAGCAGCCCCACACTGATCCTAGAGTGACATGGAAGAAACCCTCAACAGCATCATACTGCTCCCAGTGAAGAACCCAGGACACTAAGAACTCGCCAGAACCCTCTCCCTTGCTTCTTGAGGACCAACAGAAGGGTGAGCATAATCCTTCAGAAAGGGGTGGAGATGAGGAAATTGGGGGGTACCAGCATCAATTGCACCATGACCAGGAGTGAGCTAAAATAATAGGAAATTTGAAGTACTGGTTTTTACAAAATCGGACTAATAAGAATGCTTTGATTAGACAGCTAATACCATAATACTTGTATTTATATGAAAGATTTCATTTTTCAGCCCATAAAAAATTCAGGGTGTGGGGGTTTTTCTTGTGTATTTGATACCTATATTGCTTAGTTTTAATTGCAGATGCAACACAAAAATGGACTAAGAAAGTTGTTCTTCCCCAGATCATAAGGTCTACATGATGCCAAAAAATACCAAGTAATGAAACAGAAGTTAAAGTGCAAGTTAGTACTAAAGGAGACAAAGATTTGAGAGAGACAGTTCAATTGTGCCTATTGCTTGGAAGAATAAATAAAGCCTCCTTGGTTTAAAGAAGGTGAACATTTTTATTCTGACAACTCTGCTTTCCCATTAGTAGCTTCCCATTGCATTAGCATCAGATTGTTGACAGAAATGTGCTTTTGTAAGTATTAATTTCTAGAGGGGGTGGCTCTGTCCCTTAGGCCATAATTTTTGTCACAATAGAAGCAGCTTTTCACATTGCTAAAATTAGTCTTTCCGTTGACTTTGCCAGCAGAAATATGACAAATGCTTCTGAAAATTCTTATTAAGCAAATTTAATGGAGATATTTATTCTAACTTCCTGACATCCTTTAAAAAAGTAAAAACACAGACTACTTGTCTGAGGTATATGCATACATTTAAATAACTTCTTACAGAAATAAAAGGCTGTAGATGAGAATGCCCAAGATGAAAATAGCTTTACTCCAATACATGCCGGTGTTTCCAGTCCCATTATTATCATCAAATGCAATCTACCTGAACCTTCTGACTGTCAATGTTTTGACTTTTTCTGAATAACAAAGTGGACTGGGGGAGTGGAGGACAGAAATTTTCCTCTTGTTCATGTACAGTCTCTCATATACAGGGCTGCTGTCAGCATATTTTTCTCTCCATTTTCACCTGTCTGTGAAACGCTTCTTGTGAAACCTGAAAGTCTGCATCCTCACTTCTTTGGGAGACCTCTCATACCCACTTATTGAGTTAGATGTAAACACCACCTTCACAAAAAGGAACCTTAATGTGGCTGGGACACTGTCTGACAAAGAAACCAGGGAGATCACTGCTAGTAATAAGCATACTTTAAAGGGATTGAAAGGATGGGAAATGGAGAAGAGGAGCAGGGAGACAATGGTCAGTGCTGCGGGGTCATGAGAGGAAACTGTGAAGGGAAGAGACTCTGAGCATCAAACATTTGTTGTGCCATGATCAAAAGCAAGACATTTTAGAAGAAATATGTCATTTAGTAGCAGTTCACTATCATTTCTGAAGAACTCAAACTCATCCTTTCCAGTGAAACTCCTCTTACTCAGTGAAAACAGCACCTTGTTTTGTTCAAATAACATCCTCTTCTGTCTTCTGCTTGGTGGCCAAGCAAGTAATGTCATAAACCCTCAAAGCCCCAAATAAAACTACTGAGGAGTCTGAGGGACCTGATAGCACTACAGACATTCAAGTCCTCTATGTCACTGTCAGGCTGGCACCAGAAATAGTTTACTCGCTTAAGTAGCCTATTAATCTTCATGTCCCCTCCTTATTGCTTTCTTTCATAATGCAGTACAATTTCTTTTTCTCTGATTAATTATAATACCATAAATGTATCACTGGAAAAGAAGTTCTACCCTTCTAAAGGAAGCATAGCTATAAAAATATCAAAATTATTTCTCCTTGACTAAGTGTTAACTCATATTTCTGTCTGTGTCATTTGGTTATTGCTTACATGATAATGAGGTCCCCATTTTTAAAAGGAAATTTTAAAAAAAGGAGGGAAACAAAAATAGATTCCATGTGTCTAAATAGCCTAGAAGAAAAATGCTGTTTTTCAAGCTCTTCCTGTGCTGGATGATACAAAGGAATATATATTAAGAAGTCTGTCTGGAAAATTTATTTTTACAAAGTGTCAGGAAGGATTAAAGCAAGACACAAATATCATGCACATGCAGTCAGACTTGGTCAGACAGGGGACTTAGGCCTGCAGAGCTCCAAGGAAGACATTTAAACCAGCATGGGAGTGTTTACTGGAGCAAGCCAAGAGCATGGACATGAAAGGTAGTATGGCTAAACTGATGTGGAGTAATTTGTTCAGCTCCTGTGACTCAGTCATATATTTGAGCATTTTGGCAGTAGGGATGATTTTGTCAGTTATGGAACTCAATAAAAAGTCTGGCTACGCCAGTAGTGTGTCTTGCTGCTGGACTGAGCTGCTCAAAATGGATTTGGGGATTTTGTATTCTCTTTGAGTCCATAAAACTGACCAGTTATCTTTCTACATTTCTATGCTGCTTCATTGGGGTTTATATTTCTCATTGCAGCTCATTTTTTAATTAGCTGTACAGTACTTATAGCGGCATTATATAGATAGGATACAATGATCTGCTTGGGTTATGGGCAGAAGTTCTACAGCCTATTTTCTCTCTCACAAGCAGTTCTAAATTTCAGAATGTTGTTGCATCCCACATGTCGGGAAACCATACAATTTTAGGGGGGGAGTGGTTAAGGGAAATTTTTAAAATAGCTTCAGTTGAAAAATCTACAAAGTTTTTCAGGTATATAAATATCCAAAAGAGATATTCGTCTTTTCAGAATACATCAAACATCCCTTGTTAACCTCCTCTAAATATGACACTTCAGCTTCATGATGCAATTTCAGATAGAAGTATGAAGCAGGAAGAATCATCATTTCTGACTTATGGATATTTGTAAATTCTTTTAAGAAAAATCTCTAGATGTACTGGAATTACTCATTGGACATGCATGGCTCGTAGAATAAAGATCTATTCAACACAGCCTAGGCAGACTTTAGCTCAAAAGCATTACGGTCTATAAATAAATATTTCTTCAATTCACCTTTTCTTCCTAACCTCATTTTAAAACAGTATTGGACATTAACACACAGCCTAAAATACAGCACCCATTCCCATGAGCTTCCAGCTATGGTGTTTCCAGTTGTTGAGGACACTCTACAGAACTAAAACACTCCTAATGTGACACCATTACTTTTGTGTAGTGGACAGCCTAAGGAAAAATACCCCTTTCCAAGTCCAGAATGGATCAGTCAGATCAAAATCTAGGCTTTGCTTTGGGCCATTGACTGAAATATTTCAGTGCTCCACTTTATGCTTTTCTTTAACTGTACCCGAATGTTCTTCCCAGAATACTTGTAACAAGCATTTTGCCTTCCATCTCACACAAAATCACAGTATGGTTTGTCTGTGAAACAGTAAGAAGTTAAAATCCTGCATATTTCTCTACATCAGTATCTATCTTAGGGGATATTTTGGCCTCCTGGGAGGCACTGTCATCAGCTGAGGATGTTCCCAGAAACTAAGTGAACAATAGCGTCACATTCTTGGTTTTTTTTTTAAGGAAAGACTGTTTAGAAATGAAGCAACAAGCTTGAATGCAGCAGGAATCCAGAGCAGCCATCACAGATGCATGCACAACAGCTATCTCTGGTCACAGCATAACTTTATCTGCTGAAACAGCAAGGAATGCTGATACTGAATGGTTATTGTCATCTCAGAAATGAAAGTGTCACTCTGTGAATAGGCGATAAACACCAGCTGAACCAAATTACCTTTATTTAGCATAAAGAAACTGTGATATTTTAGCTGCATGTGTCTTTGGTGCCTTTAATCCCCACTTAAAATCAAATGGCAGGTAGCCAAAAAACAGAAAATAACACTAAGAATGTAAAAGCTTCGAGTCACATTTTCCCATCTCCTACTGACGGTATTATAAGAGGTCCCTCCAGGATCTTTACTGATCTTCACACGTGTGTTGAAAACTAATGAGACACAATAAAAACCTGAGACATCTCACACATATTTGAGTGTAGTTCCTTTGAAAATATTAACTTTAGAGGTAGGATTCTAAGATAGGATTTGGCTTCAGCCAAGATGAGAACAACAAATGGAAAAAAGCTTTAGCCATTAGTGACTTTCAGCCTCCCATGTGTCAGTCTCACCTCTGACAAAAAAAAAAAAATTATATCCTTTCTCATGTCCTTCACTTCTCAAACACTTTCTTAGAAGATGATGAAAACATGGAGAGGCTGGATGAGGGTAGTGATTTATATAGAAAGACGTTAGAATTTACTATCTCCTCCAAAAACTCACCTGTTCCCTAACTTTGAATATCTGGTCACTCAACAGTTCATCTCTGCATGTTTGGTTTTGGCTTGTGTTTTCACTTACTGAGTACCTTAAAAAATTCTGTTTATCTTGGTCTGCAATTTCAAGTGACCTGTGTTGGTCACCTACTTGCATACCCAGTGCTTCCCTCATAGGCTTCATGGATAAAGTACTGTACAAGAAAGAAATCTTAAGCTGTCAAGAATTCTGGAGCTTATGTTCGAAAATGGTCTGGGTATTCCCACCCTGTCGAAATTGACAGCAAACACTTACAGTCAACAGCTTCAGTTTGAGCACAAGAAAGCAAGTGAACCATCACATGAAACAGTGTCAAACAAAGTTCAAGAAAGAAAGTTTGTTGACTTTATTTGAAAGGGAAATAGGATCCAATTTGTCTCCTAACCAGCTTTTTTTTTTAAATCAAGTTTCACTGAAATTACTCTGAACTGTTTCCAATCAGACAATGCCATTGTATGGGAAATCCATGAGTTTAAAAGTGACACCTGTATCTGTGATTTTGTGAAGGGTGATTTTTTCCTTTTTCTGGGATGGCTGATGTTAAGTCAGCTACCCCTAAACACTGAGGAATCAGTACTTCACTCTCAAGAAACTGAGCTTTGTGCAGCTTAAATGCCATGATAAGGACAGAGAACACAAGACAAATCTTATGTTTAAACCCTGTTTTCAGGGAGAAATCCATTTCCTCTGGCATGTCTGAGATTTGGGCTAACTAGTGTGCTTGGTGGTATTTCACCATCTCTAATGCATAAACCCTCAAAGACACGCTGACTTCCATCCTGAATACCTGTGTAATCTTGGGCCTCAGAACAAAGCCCCAGCAGAATGATGTTCCTCTCTCTGTGAAGGCTGCACAGAGCAAAGGCAGGCTTTACAAAGCTATCACCAGATTTTATTTTTTTTTTTTCACATGCTAAAACTTTAATGTATATTCCCAAGGCTGTACCTTTCCTGCCAAGGAAAACATAAAACCAAGTATATTTCAAACAGGGACAGAACAGAGGGATACAAATGTTTATCAGAAGCCTCGAGGCTGCATTTATCAGTAAATTGCCACCAGCCTTTGAGGTGCCCTGTGGTGTCCCTGTGGCACGCTGGCTCCCCTAGGGCACCAGGACTGCTTCTCTCAGGGGCACCATCCCCGCTGAGTGTCCTGGGTCTCCCTGGTCCCAGGGTGAGTTTGCTGTCTGATGGAGATTTCACAGCACAAAGTGACAGGCTTTGTGCCTCTTTTTCCCTTCTGGGCTTTTTTAGAAGGTTGTCATCTCTTCTTGCACTGTAACTATGAGCCTGAGGAAACAACCTCCTACAGACATCATGCAGCTTTGTAACACCATTGCTCTTTTTTCCTTTTCCCTAAAAAAAAATGAGCACACACAAGTGATGATAGGAAACAACAAATTTTAAAAAATTAATTTTAAAAAATTACAAAAAAAAAACCAAAAAAGGAAGGGTGAAGTGTGAGAGAGGGACAAGAGCAGAGCACAGCCCTCCCACGTCCCTGGCCTTCTCCTTATGCATTTGAATCTTGAAATTTTTGGAACATATGCTTTGGAAAATCTTCCCCAGTAGTGCTTTCAAGTTCACCACTCCCATGTTTTTAGGCTAAATTCAATCTTGCATTCAATGATATGAGCAATTTTCTGAAGCATCTTAGCCTCAGTAACTATTGTTGCAATAGGAGTGATGAGCAAATATCTCTCTGGGCTTGGTTCCATTGTCAAATGCTCTAGAAATCCAGCCTGCAGTTTCAAGAATATATTGAAGCTGCAAGTCACACTCCATAACTGAAAAAAAGAAACACTCCATAACTCCATAATGAAAAATGGCCACTGGCCAGGCTTTGTTTGGTAATTCCTTATGATTTATAATCAGTTTCAAACAGCACTGGCCTTCAGTAAATAAAAATGTATGGGTTTGTTTATTTCCATGACTAAGATTAAATCCTTTTTTTTCCCCTATGAGTACACCAAAGTTTTGTTAAATCATAAACTACTGCAGTCTCTTTTTTTTTTTTTTTTCATTTTCCACACTGTTTAAAATGACCTCATCAGCATTTGCCCTGAAATCCTCCACGGAAAATTTACTTTAAACTCTGAAATATCTAATTAATTCCTCCTGTTTCTCATTTTCTTCAATAATTACATGTAAGATGATCATGACAGTGCTCTCAAGAAGTTATGGTAGGTATGCATTTCTCTTTATAATTCAGCACCCAAATACATTTGGAGAACACAAATTGCTGAATATTTTCTGGTGATTTACTTTGGTTTGTGCCAACTTTTTTCTAGTGTGTTGTTATTTGCATTACATGGTTTTTACATTGTTGCTTGTCCACCTTCAGCCCAGAAGCACAGTCTCTTTCCATGTCTACTCTGAGGCAGTATTTTTTCATCAAATCTAAATGTCATCTGTATAAATCTTACTAACCTGAAAGGTTGGCAAAATTCATCACAATTTTCCTCAGCTGCTAAATGCAGCCTAAATACACATCTGAGAAAAGAGTGCAGCTCACAAATATTTCAAAAAATTTTCAAAAACCCTCTTTCATTTTTGCTAGTATGAACAGCCACCAGAACCTCTGTCACAGACCTCTTTTGTTTCTTCAGGCCCATCAATGGATAAACAAGGAGTTTTATTCATCTTTTCTATAATTACAAGAATTATTTTGTCTGTTCTTCCAGTCATACCAGAGCAATGAGCATATTCAGCTGCTCTTTAAAGCATTGCTTTACAATGTGAAGGGATCACATAGGTGCAAGATATGTTGGACAACTCCATACTTTCCTGGGTTTTTTTAGTATTCACCAGGTATTTATCCAGTGGAAAATAGAATCAAATTATTTTCAGATTTTTTGATCATGTTATTACAGGAACTTAGATCAATTTGATGCACTGAATTGCACTGCACTTGCCCTTTTTCCCATCTATTAGGAATTTGTGCATTTCTTTCTCATATAAGTTTTGAGGGCATAGCCTTGTGCTTTTAAACTCTGCAAGTCAACTATTTTCCTCTCCATTCCTTTTAATTTAAGTGTAAAACACAATTCCTGGCAGAATTTCATATAGGGGTCACCTAAAAATTAATACCGCCCTGGTTACCCCCAGACACATCCACTGCCTCATTGGACATTCTGGGCCAGGTCATACACCCTGCACATGCCAGGTTGAATCTTACAAGCTCTTTTAAAGTGATATCATCTTTTTCAGTTCCTGGATTTCTTCCAATAGTTCAGGCATCAAACTGGCTTATGCTTTTTATCACAGTGTACAAAGGACACAGGCTATTCCTAAATCTCAAACATGACCTAAACTCTTTTCTAGAACTCAAACTCTCAAATATACTTTCTTCAGCCTTAGTGCAGTCACAGATTGTTCTGAATGAAGCTTCTTATAGTCCTTTTTTTCTGGTTTTAGAAATTTTTCAGTGTTTTATATATTTTATGACTCTTTCTTCTTAGGGTGTTTTTCCAATAAGTTTCCAGTAAAAGACTTCCCATAGTCAAGATTGTGTAAAAATATTTTTCTTTTACTATCTTCCTCTTTAATGTCAGAAATTGTTTGCAAGTCTGAAATGCTATATTATTTAAATCCCTCTTCAAGTAATTTTTCAAACTTACAAAATTTCAGTGCTAGTGGGACTTTCTTAGCCCCTTGCTCTTATCTGGATTTTGATCTAGTTCAATGATGCTCAAGTCATCTGTTTTGAATGATGTCCCATTTCAAACAGATATGTAACATCACAAAATTCACATCTACACGGTGGCTTGTCCCTCAAAGACTCATCTCTCAACACTTATCCATCACAGACCCTGGCACCTCAGGATAGCTGCACTTACCAAGAATATCCCGAGAATTTCAGAGATCAGCTACTTTCAACCACCCCATGCCAAATTCCTTTCATCCCAATGTGGCAATCTTACTGTCCTTACCTACAGGTGGAATGGCACAGAAGAGCCAAGACACAGAAAAGCAGCTTTCCTTCCCAGCAAATATTTGTTGTTGTGCTTCTACAACACTTCTGGTTTATGCAATTCTGGTTAGTCTTACAAGAGTGGGGAAAGGCAACCAAACCTTAGCTCTGGCCAATAGCCAAGGGGCAAGTCAGTGCCAGCACGATAAAAGCAACCACAGCTTCACCTCAGCTGTAAATACAGGGGCTGGGACTTTCCCTGGGACTTTGATGGGAAGTTCTTTCATCCTGCGCAGACAGAAAAGGCTTGCAACATCCCCTCGCATATTCCTGCCCTGTACACTCACCCTGGCTCCCTCTAAATAAATACCAGCTGGGCTGGCAGGGTTTCTGTGTCTGCTCCAGGCAGTGGGACCTCTCTGCAGCTCCTGAGGTTTCCCTTGGTCCACATAGAGCATCTCACCGGCTGGGAAAGCGCTGGCTTGCTTAGGGGGAGTGCATCAGGTTGAGTGCACAGGTGAGCTTTACACAGATGACACAGGCTTCTCTCATTCCTGCAGGTGAGAATGGGGAGAAAAATGGCTAAACTGTCAACCTGAGAAGTTTAGGTGGGTTTGAGGTTAAATTTTTAAGTCTCTTGATGAAATTGTAGCCCAGCCTATCTTCTGCTAGACAAAAAGACCAGAAAGCCAGGCCATGTCTCCTGGGTTTTTATTAACCTTATACAATCTATTTGTAACTAAGACCTGATGTAAGGAAGCACTGAGAAATAAGAAAGTAATTTTATTTTTCAGGACAAACCAGAACTTCAGAATTGTCAGTTAATATTCAGAGAGCTTACATAGCAAATAGCAGACAAATTTACTCTTCCAGAGGTTTTTGTTATAGCTACAGTGAAGAAAGCTTCTGCAAATAAGGATTGGTCAGTGAGGTTTAAATAATGAAGCTAGAAAGTGGATTTTCTTTCCTTTGCCAGAGCCAAGATATTGCTTTGAATTTTAGCAGCAAGGGCAGGGTGTTGTTTTACCCTGAATTATAAGTTATCACTAATAAAAGTTGGAACTAATGATTATTTTTACTTCTGGATTCATATGTGGATTTCAAGTTTTCTCTTTCCATTCAAGCAGCATACCAATTTTAATCCTGTTTAATATTTTATAAGCAAGGGGCTTCAATGCTGCAGAAAGAAATGGATTTTTCTTAAATATTGTCTTATACCAGCTCCACATTATTAATTCAGAGAACATTTGCAGCTGTCAGAACTGCTCTTCAGCTTTGATATAGGAAAATTTCATATCCTCTCTAAATCTGTAACACAAACTGTCACTCAGACTGTAGGCCAATTTTTTCAAGTCTGTTAAGACTTCATAAAATGATGCAATTAGTGGAAGATGAAAGTTCTTTTTTGGATGTGGCCTTTCTGAAGCTCCCAGATTTGTTAATAGCAATGATTTAGACTAGCATGAAGTAGCACTGTAACTACATACCAAAATATTGCAATAGTCATTGAGAAATCAAGTATCACTGTTTTCCTCCTCCCTATTGGACTTTTCTCATAAAAATATATTAGGCGCTTTTCATATTTGTACATTTTGAGGCAGATGGTATGTTTTTTAATTACTTCTCCTAGTTACAAGCAGAAATGATAATTAGATGAAGTTCTACTTTGTGTTGAGAAATTATGAGCAAAGTGTGTAGCCTACACTAGTAGTTGGTTTCAGAGCAGGAGCTCACTTGGGGATGAACCTGCTGCTCTCCATCCACCAGGTATCTGTCCCTCGGGGTCTCACCCTGCAGGGCAGCTGGGGACATGCAATCTTGGCTGCCCATGGATGAAACAAAACAATCTCACTGCAGTTGAGCTCACAGGACCAGACCAGAGCTACCCTAAAGTAAAAACCCCATCAGGGTGGGTGTTGGGTGCTCCCTATAAACCCAGTCTCTCAAAAATACAGGCAGCAAATGAGGCTTTCAGGCAGAGTAATTAAAATCTAATTATTTTAAGGTCTCTTTCACTGCTCCCTAGTCTATTTCTTATTCAAAATTATTTATTTGGTAACTTCAAGATTTGAGCCAACATTTCTTTGGTTCTCATCTTGGTTGCTGAACTAGCAGAGTGGAACTGAAAGATTTTCAATATCTTGTTTTCTGTGGGACTTTTTAGAGGCATTGGCATTTTGACTTTATTTCTATTCTATTCAGATTTTCATGTATATTGACTTTGACATTCAAAAGCCAGGTTTTGGGAAGAAAACGTAGAGCCAGGTATTTAAATGTAACATTTAAATGCTTATTGCATTTCGGTTGTGGGGAGCTTTTTGTCCCTGTATGCTCCAAAACAAAATACTGGGGATTTTTTTAGCTCTTTTAACACCACTGTTTAGAACCAGATACTGCCTTCTTTTTAAAAACTTCTCCAACATGTACTCCCCTTAGTGAGAGCACTGTCAATAAGATACTCATTTAATTCACTCACTATATGTTTGTAGGCAGGGCTGTGAGAAGTACGTGCACTCCCAAATGTCCTTGGAGCCCTTCCTGGGCTCCCAACAGCTTTGTCCTCCCAGCTGAGGAGGTCTGGGCAGGGTGCTGGCACTGTGCTGGGCAGCAGCTCGGGTGAGCACTGGTTATACTGGTGCTCCTTGGAGACAGGGCATAGCTGCCAGCAAGAGTGTTCACTAGAGGGGTGGCAGAGCTTCCTCCTGACTTCATAGTGACAGCTGACTACAGCCCTGGATGCACCACTGCGAAGGTGTGACTTTCACACACCTTTTATAGACTTCCAGCTGTTGTTTTTACTTTACTAAACTGTTGAGCGCTGCCTCTGCTGGTGGGGTTGCCAGAGAAATGCCAGGGACAGGCTCAGGCTGCCTGGTTTGGGACTGCTCTTCTGATGCTCAGCTGGGCTGCCTTGTTTGTTGCACTGGCAGAGCCTGGCTCAGCAGCACAGATCAGCCTGGCTCAGCAGCAAGGCTAGGTCTAACCTTCCACTGGGACATGCAGTTCCCATGACTGTCTTTGAAAACATGAGGTTAAGATTAAATCAGGAGCGAGGACAGGCTCTTAGCTGTGGATAATTTCCCTATATGAGTTTTTTCCCAAGTGAAGAAGCCTCGCCAGGACAAATAATAATGTACAGAAAAACCACCTTCATAAGCAGCACAATATCCCTAAAAAATTCAAATATTAATAAATTTGATTTGAGTTCTGAAACATGAACTGCTCCAGAGTTCATATAGCTTGGCACTTCAAAGGTGCTCAATTCTAATAATCTGCTACAAACTGCTTGATCAATGGTGAAAAGGCTCAGCCATCCAAGTCAGACAATTTACAGCACCTGAGGACTGGGATCAAAGTGTTTTATTGCTGCCTACCACCTTTAGTCATGTCAACTATGTGAGCAAGTTTCTGGAGGCCTCTAGATAAACAAGCCTTAAGAGCTAAGAAATTAAGTGGAGAAGTTGATTGCCAAAGAGCAAAACACTTTCTGGCATCATTAAAGCAGAAGATAGTTTGACAAATGATTTCCCTGGGGTGGTCCCATGCTATGATGACTGTGAGAGCAGGAAATATGTAAAAATACATGAGTACTCACAAAAAGTGGATAATTGTGCAATAATCATAATAGCATAAAATGGTAATTCAATAAAGACAATGAGTTTATTCAGAAAACTAAGTTCCTTATTTTGTATGGCATTTCCTTGCTGGATATCAAGAGAGGGTCACCCTGCAGGAGGGAATTATTTTGTCCAATTAGGCAATTACAGAAGCAGCATGACACTATTTCCTACCTCCTGGCACCCTCTTCTTCGCTCTTCAGCTAAGTTTAGTAAAAATCTTTTAATTTGTCTCTGTTCCAAATATCCTTTTTTTCCTTCACTCCTTTTTTTGATTATTGCATGATCTTGACATGCAGAACCAAGAGTGACTTCTGCCTAAACCCCACATATTTCACAGGGGTAGGAAATGGGGGTAGGTCTCAGACCCAGGAGCAAGCAGAAGACAGAAATCAGGGTGAATTGTCTCTGAAGACCCCTGTGTAATAGGGCACATGCAGCAGGGATTTGTCTGAGATGTTCTGTAAGGGCTCCTGTCCCCCGTGCAGTAGGTCAGGATAACTCTGGCTGCCCTGTAAGCAACATGGTGGCAGTGCTGTGCCCCAAAAGCAGTGCCCCAAGGCAGTACTCTGGCAGAGAGATGTCATTTGTACCAACATCTGGGCTGGGAGAGGAGCTAATGACTCCCTGGTGTGCACACCCACCCCTGCTTGCCAGGCAGGAATCACCAGCAGCAGCTCGCACATCTGCAAAACCTGGGCTGAACTCAAAGGGTGCTTTGGTCCAAAAAAACCCCATAAGCCCTAAACCTTTCCTTTACCCAGTATAGGATGCTGCCCTGAACATCTCTGTCAATTTTTTACTAATCCTGTTGCTGGGGTTCTGTTTTTCGATTTTAAGAGCAAGGTTCTACATTCAGGCTTCTCAGCAATTAATTTTCAAAGCCTGTAACTTAAGGTTATTGCTTAAAGAATTTTGAAATCAGCAGCTCAGTAAGAAGGGGAACTTCCATCTTGACAAGTATTTAAAAGATTGTCTGAAAAGAATTTTCCCATGTTGAAAAATGCAACAGCATATTATAATATCTATCTCACTCTTTTTTTTTTTTCCTTTTGTTTTTGGGGTATTTTGGGTTGGTGTGTTTTGGGGGTTTTTTTGAGAAATAATTTCTTCTGAAAATATCAATGTTCGTTTTGTCCTGGAGGCAGGCATGTCTCTGCAGATGCCACTCAGATTCAGTGAAATGAGAGGAAAATGTTCAAGTCCCCATAAAATAAAGAAAGGAAACCAAAAGGAGCAAATAAATACAATTAGTACATTTCCCATCAAGTGAGTAAGGGAACTGATGAGTTATCCACTGTCTTGGATTGTCCAATCATATGTCTTTAAGCATAGATTAACGAGCTTTCTGTAAAATCTGCTTGGCCTCTTTCCCAAAATGTTGCAAATCCACATTTATTTGTTTTGGCAAGAAAACTTCATATCCATGCTCTCTTTCCTTAAATCTTTCATCATTTCCTCACTTCTCAGATTTCTAAGAGTGTAGGACAGCCAAGAACATTGTTGTTGCAACACTGCAGCCACCTTGCCCTTTCTTTTGTGAAAAGTGGAACAAAACAACAGGGCTTCATTTCCCCACTTGTGTAACCCAGTCCAAAAGCAAGAGAACTGCAAATCAAGAATTCATTAGTGTAAATGGGAAGAGAGTCAGGCTTTTCATGCTCTCCCAGGGCTCATAATAAATATGTGGCATGAACATGTTTTTAGTGTCCAGAAGGTCTGGTTTTGGTAGGTTGCAGGTTTAATTTCAGCTAATTCCAGTCTCACTGCAAGGCACTGATGGCTGTCAGTAAAAGCCTCCCAAGTAACCTCCCCTCCTCATTCTCCATTACTGTCAAAAGACCACAATGATGTTGGGTCAAAACTGCTCCACTCCCTTCCTTCTCTTTTGGTGGTGCAGACATGCATTTGGGTGTGAGTACTTTGCAAAGTTTTGGGGTGTCCACTACTTTAGCTTGACTTCTGTGGGAAGTGAGAAATCCTCTCACTCATGCAGAGGTATGTGAGTGTCTCACATTTATGTGTCTTCCTCTATCAATTTTTTACTGATGATTTCAAACAAATATACCAGAAGGGCAGAGCGCTTGCTTCTTCTCATGTAGCATGACAGAGGGCAGCTGAAGACTCCACAGAAGAGTCCTGAAAAATGAAAGACTATAATGTGACTATATACATTTGAAATACCTAAAATCCACTAGAATAAATGTTTTAGGAGTCATCTCCTGTGATTAGAAACAGTTTCAATCAGCGCCTGTAATCAGCCAAGAAACACAAACCCCTAGGAAGTCAGGCTTCATTATTTCTAGTGTTATTTCTCTGTGAGACACAGCTATTTGTTACTGTCTCTAAATGGCAGATGAAAGATGCTCAAGAAAATCGCTTCACAGCGAGGGAGTGCCTCGGCAGGAATCCAAGAGGTGCTTCTCCATGCCTGGTGGATCTTCAAGCATGGATTTCAAGGCCTCAGAACATCTCCTGGGCCAGCTGGGATAAACCCAGTGTCCCTGCACTGTAGGCAAGTCTCTCTCTCCCTCACACTTGCTCACCTTCATGTGTTTTAAGAAATATTTTCATTCTTCTTGCAGTTGAATAGGCTGGATTAAAGCTTAGTACCTACAAGCCTCAAACTAAAACAACAGCCCTGAAGAGACTGAGGAAATTGCTCAAGTTATAGCTGCGTATTACGTGTTTATGGGAGCAGCTGGAGGTGGTGAGATTTCCAGCCCTCTCAGTATTTTGCTATGATTTAGACAACATTAAGCACATCTATTTAGGACTATATTTCATCTGCTTGAAGAGCCTCCAGGCAGTTTTAGTGTACTCCTGATAAAAAGTGAAGATGTGGGAAATGCAGTGTCCTCCATAGGAGGATTTATTGTCTCAAAAAATTATTTTTTATCAGCTTTGTCAAAACTTGGAGCGCAGGATTTTCTGCTGAGAAGAACAGCAGATATTCACTTACTTGAAAGAAAATTCATGCATAATTTGTTGTAATAAGTTTGCTGGAGCTATTCTGCTGTTTTCTTGGTGTGTTTAAGTACTGGATTAATCATGGGACAGTAGTTCAGTCACATGCCTTTTAGCTTTAGGTGTATCAAGAAACAGAAAATGCAATTTGTATTTTAGGGCAGATTTGGTTGCACAGATGTCATCTTGTAAGAAACATTTTTTGTTATAGAATGTCTTCTTTCTCTCTCTGTGGAAACAGTAAAATTAAATTTTAAGTAAATGGGATTGCCTCAGAATAGTGTACCTGTCTTTCTGAGGACAATTTCTAAATCTCATTTCACCTGTTTTCCACATTACAACAGGATTACTGTATATTAAGCATGTGTGAAATACTTCATAAAGTATTCCAAAGATGCAGTACTACTTATACAAGAAATAAATTTCTTGTAGAATTTCTCTCTTTTTGTACTATATTTAATAGGCTACTATAAATTATTTTACTGTATTAGGGCGTTACTATCTAATATGCACCTTTTGAGTAAATTACATAAATTAAAAGACAAAGCAGGAGTCTGTGCAACGGACTCACTTTAATAAGCTCCTATCTGTCAATCCAAGTGTCTTTCCATCATTATAGAATAATAACCCTTTTGAAATAAGGAAAAACAAAGTTTTCCTGGACAGGTGAACTTAGAAAACAGATTTCATATCCAAATTCTACTACAAAGAATCACTGGAATATACACTCAATACTGTTGTCATGACTTCTGTACAACCATATATGAATTCACACATATGAATCTACACTCAGCATGCTATATAATGAGCAAGCTGTATTAAGTCAGAACTTTTATTTGCCTCCAGAATACTGTACTAGGGCAATGGCAAGCTGCTTCTGAAAGGTGATTCCCATCCCTAACACTCTCTATTATGTGCACAGAGTAATAGAATCCTTGCTGTTATTTACATGGAAAGAGGAGTAAAAATAATTAGTTTACATAAAAAGAAGGCCTTTGACCCATCATTTTTACAGTCAAAAGCCCATCATATTTGCTGTGTGTATAATCCTTATGTACACCTTTGGGATTAAGATTCTGGCAATGAGCTTAAAAAGAAAAAAAAAAAAAAAAAGAGAAATATAAATGGACCAGGGCTGTAAATCTTGGCACTAGTTTCTACAGTAGACAACACCATGACCTACCATAACCTACTTATAAACCTTTCTTTTACATGGCAACAGGTCAAATTTCTTTGGCCTTTTCTCTTCTCATAGTCCTTGTATTCTCCTTTGTCTTCTAAAATTTTGCCCTGAATCAAGGGATAAAAGGATATAATCCAAATAAAAGATTGAGGACAAAGAGGGGAAAATACAGAGGTTCTGTCACAGCTTGGAGACACCACAGGCAACCAAGAAATATCGAGTGGTCAAAAATGGATTTGTTCCCCGAGCAGAATAGCAAGCAGAGTACACTAGATCCTGAAGGTGGGAAGGTGATGTTACATGGGAAGTACAATTTGAGAAGAAATATAGGTCAGGAGATTGGCAGCAGCTTAAAGAAACTCTGTTAAAAGCAGAAACATAAAGATTGCAATGCAGAGCAAGGACTGCCATAAGAGAGTCATGTGGCTGGAGCCGTCAGTTCTTCAAAACTTCATATTCAAATAACACACGTAAACCAAAATCTACAGAGAAGCACAGAATTGTGCCATTGTGTTGATATGATTTGAAAAGTCACAGCACAAAAAGAAATATAATTAGTAAGGTACATATAGAATAACAAAAACTTTCTTATAAAAACATAAACTGTTAAAGAAAAATCAAGGAGAGAATTGATCCACCACTCAACTGAGGGGAACTATTGACTAGTGACTCCAAGAAAGCCAACTCTGTAAATGGCTATTTTGTTTTTGTTCACTGGAGGGGTCAACCATGACAGAAGGGTTTACATCAGTAGCAAAGAGCTGGAAACACTTGCTAAATGACAGAAGAATGAGATTAGGCCATGCTTATGTGAGTTAAATGACCTGAGATCAGCGAGGCTGATGGAATTCATCTCATACCATTTAGGTGATAATTGAAGCATTTCCACACTTGTAAATACTGTCTTTAAGAATTGTGTGGAAGAGGTAAAGTTTTGAAAGACTGGAAAGGTAATAACACCTATTTTAAATGTACGACAGAAGAGGAGGTGCAGAAGTATGCCCCTTTTAAAAAATCCATTGAAATGCAATTCTCAAACAAATAGAGGAAGCAAATAGAAAATAAGAAAGAAACAGATGACAGACACATGGATTAATCGAGAATAAGAGATTCCAAACAAACCCCATTATTTCTTATAAAAGGATCACAGACCTCGTGAATCACAGAAGTGATACAACTTGACACAAGCAAATTTTTTAGTATGGTAAATGTTAGAAAAAATGAAAAAAGCAAACTTAAAAAATGCCATTTAGATTACACTAATACAAGTAGAGTTCTGTGGAACTAGCAAAAGAAACATTTTTCAGTCCTTCCATTAACCATTGTCAAAATAGAAGACTGCATTTACTGCAGATATACAGGGGGTTTCTCCTGGCAAAACTCCTATTCCTTTCATTAAATGGCATCAATGACAGAATAGACATTCTACTTATTAAAGCTGACAATCTGACAAAGTTGAAAAGGGCTGCAAGGAAGTTAGAGGACAGCCTGGAAATCAGAATAATCTTGACAAATTGAAGCTACAGTTTGAAAAAATATGGTCCTATTCAATAGGGACAAGTGCACAATACAGCTCTGAAAACAGAACAAAAATCAAGGATGAAGCAAGTGGCATGGGAGAAGTACAATTGAAGGACTGGGTGTAACAGGATACATTTGCACCGGTATTTCAGTTCTGCTCAGATGTAGAAGCAGAACATCACTTTCAAGCTTTGCTTTACACTACAGGGTTATCTAGGAAACTAGATTCCTTACCACAAAAGGTGAGCCAGAAGACGTGTTTTAGGTGGACCCAAATGCATTCAGCTGCTAGTGGGCATGCAGGCTGCAGTGCTAAAGTCAGTCCAAGGTGGAAATCTGACATGTGCATGGTGTGCAAATCATGAGCTCAGCACCAGGTGCTGCACTCCACATCTTGGTCCCTGTTGCCACACACCCCTTGTTAAAGCACTCATCACCTTATTGCATCACAAGCTGACTGCCTATTGAATCAGCTGTGCTGTGAATGAGACAAATGTGACAGCAGGATTACATATGGACTGTGAGGCAACTAAAGCAATCCTTTTCTGTCTGGTAAGATCTCTGTGAGAGTACTGCAGTCAGCACCACACTTTTAATTAACAGTTGGAGCAGTTTAGCCTAGAAACATCAGAAGAAAGCCATGAGAGAGATCACCACTCTCCAAAACACAAGTTGCAGGAAAGATGTGGGACTGTTTTATTCCTAGAAGAAAAGGGTGAAATAGTAACAGCTTTCATGTCCAACAAAGGCTGCTGCAAAGAGAAGGGGGATAAACTGACACCTTTGACAGCTGTGTCTACTGTTGGGGAGGCAATACAGATTGCTCATACAAAAAATTTGCCTAATAAAATGGCTGAGAAAGCAGTAAGCAAGGAGCTTCAGCATCCACAACACAGGAAGGTTTCACAAACAGGTGAGAGAAGCATCTGTCAGACTTGGTTTAAACACAGTTCATTCTGCTGTAGAAAGGGCCACCTAAGACCACAACCAGAGCAATATGTTTTTTCCTTTTTTGAAGTTACATAGTAAAATTACTATTCCCTGCTCCTTTCATCTTGTCTTTCTAACTTTTGAATCATTCCACTGATTTTCCATTTGCATTTCATTTTACATCTTTCTGATATTTCCATTATCCATCCCATCTCCACTTTTTCACTTTTGGCATTGTACTTCATCTGTGGTATTGCTTCTGCTAGGATATCCCTCCTTTTTCCCATGTGCAAAGCAATCTGCCTGTCTTAATTCAATTTCCAACATAATCAAGTATTTGCATATAACTGCTTAACTAAACATTGTACCTTCCCCTTCCCCATTGTTCACTTCCCCTTAGTGTTTATGCAATGGGGAAAAATGACAGTGTTGCAGGTGACTTTTTTTTTTCCCAGCATGTCCTTTCATCTTTACTGACCAAGAAAACTCAGAGATTACCACCATTTTCCGTAAAATAGGATAAATCAGTGTAGAAGAATACAACAATGCAGAGGAGAAAGGACGCAGCTAATCATTGCAGAAGTTTACCTAGATAATCTTTCAAATAACAAAAGGCATTACTAGTGCTCTAATATTATGGAGATGGATATAAGGAAAAATATTATGTATGCATACAAATCCCTATGGCTTTTTCTCAGATAATATACAGCTACATGTGTAAAAGAACAGATAATGATTATTGCATGTTTCTCTGCTGGTATTTCTGCTTCCTTCTGGTGCTTTGAAAGCACCCAGCATAATCCATGGGCATGGAGCACAGCCCCACTGCAACTGGCTGCTCAGTGACAGCCCAGTGCCATCCTTTGGGCTGAGCTCCCAGTTACCAAAAAACCTTGTGTCCCTTGTGACAGATTTCTGCTTCCCATCTGTCACGCCGATACACCACAATAAAACACCTCGTTCTACAGAAAATTACTGTCTTCTTAGATTCCAGCTACTGCTGGCATGAATCTGGGAGTCCAATTTCCTTCTTTTGACTCTAAGACCACACAGTTGCCATGAGATGCTGCATTTTCTTCAAACACAGGCAGCAGTGCCAGGATGTGCCTATACACTCTCTATATGCTCATATCCTACTGCCTGAACTCACCTACAGTCACTGCCAAGCCTACAACCTGATTCTGGTTCAGTTAGAGCCAGCTGACACAAAGACATGTCAAAAGCAAGAAAAAGAAGGGTTCTATGGAGAACATTTACTTAATTACTATATTTTTTAGAAGGTATGCATTTGTTACAAATTTCATTGGTGAATATTTTATTTCTAATATATAATTTGTGCTTTCATAACAGCTATGGGCATCTTTATTATCTCTTACAAAGAAAAGGTGAATTCTGCTCAATTTATTCAAGCAAATTGTCTCTCTTGTTAAAAATGGTATTAAGCTATATTAGACCACAAGTACTAAACAAAACCTTAGCTCTCTTCAGCTTTCAATGCCTTTTACACTCCCTTTACATCTTAGATAGCACTTCAGGAAACCATATTTTGGGGAAAAAAAAAAACATTTCTTCCATTTTTTTTCTTTTCATCTCCCTCTTCTTCTCTGGCAAAGCAAGTTCAGTGTTCACTAGTAAATGAGGTGTTCAGTATAAGTGAACAATGGAAGTACTTTACAGACTTATTTCTTGCTGGTGGATCCATTTCTATATTAAATATGTTTATGAGCCCAAACAAAATATAACTCCACTGATCTACCAAATATAATATTTGACATCATCCGTCTGAGTTTTGGTTTTTCCATCCTTAGATCAGAGAGAAGAATGAATTGCACAGTTCACTCAGCAAAAACTTGAGGATTTCTTGAGGACAAATACCGATGCTTTCAACTGGATGATTGCATGTTACAAATAAGTTTTATTTTTATTTTAGATAGCAGACTACTTTGTTAAAAACTAAAATTAAGGAAAGACAGTTGAGTCTTATTAGGTACTGAGTTGGACCATTTATTAATATTACATAAGCAACCCTTCTCTTCTTTTTTGAAATACAGACTATCCCCAGAAAGGAATTTCATAGCTTTAGTCACATTAGAGCCTCATGGGACACTAATAAAGCCCTCAGAGAATGATTTTCAAATATGTCAAAGGACCTTGCAACTTCAAGCATGTGTCAGAGCACACAAATATGCAAGACACATTCCGATGGGTCTCTTTGAGGATCCATTTTCATGCTCAGTGTACTACTCGTCAAAGTACAGGGAGTCCAGCTGCAGAGAGGCAGGGTTAATCTCCTGCTGCACTGCAAAGCCTCCCGTGGGACCTGTCTGAGCCACACAGATCCTCCAGCACACGGGTGCTCAGCCCTGTGCCTGAATCCTCACCTTCCCTGATCACCAGAAGCAACTGTCCTGACACCTCTCTAAACCAGGGCTCCCACAGCTCAGTGCTCAGCTGGCCCCAGTGCTCAGCAGACACCGAGGCCAGCTGAGGGCTACATAGCTGCATATAGAAGTAGTCCAAGAAAAAATCTTCACATTTGATTTTCAAAATAAGAATTTACGTGTCTATCTTGCTAGCAAAGCTTGCACCCTAAAGCATAGGCCACAGCTGTTTGCATCCTTGACTCACAGCTCTTATCCCTATGTCATGGCAGGTAGGGGGAAGATGAGGCTTGATGTTTTTTCATTCACCAAACAAATGCAAGTTTTAGGTCAAATAATTTAAAATCATGTCAGATTTTTTAAAAGCAAAAACTGTTCTGACCAGAGTAAAATACAAAAGAAAGTGAAGATCGTCTCATGTTTTAAAAGGCAGTATATATAAATTGCAGCATTCTGAATGGTGCTTCACAGAAGAATGTAAGCAAAGGGTAATAAACAACAGGAGCAAAGAAGTTGTTTTGGTTCTAGCTAAACATTTCATGCATTTCTTTTTCCCTTACAGTTTCACTCACAAATTGTAAAAGCTGTTGGTCCCACAGCTCTAATTAGGACAGTTAGCTATGAGGCAGTTTAACAATTGAACTGGGGCTCCTGCAAATTGAATTGCTGCTCTAAGTGTCAAATTGATGGACAGCCCAAGAGATGGGTCAGACAGGTCTGTCTGATGGACAGACCCTGAGACCAGGGTCTCCTGTTGCATGTCATAGGTGCTCTGCTCTGAGGCCACCTTTTATTAAGGGAGAACAGTGTGTGAACCTATTGCAAGACCTATGGAACAGACTTTTTGATTCTGTATTTGTATCATGGGTCTCACTCTGCAAGTACAGAGCGAACACACTGCCATTGCATGGATAATACATTAAAGACTTTGAAGTTTCCAGGTACAGTGATAAAGGAAGAGAGGTAAAACCTCAAAGAGAATTTTACTATGAGTAATATATAAATATCAAAAATCTATTTTCAACATGAAATATTCAAGTCCACTGTCCAAATGCTTCATGGAACATTCTTCAGGAAATCGAAGAACAATAATAAAACAAACTGGCACTGACTATTTGCATTAAGGAAATACTGAGAAGAACAGATAGGTTTATAGCTATCTTTTATAATAACCCTTCATAAAGTATTTTGAAAATGAGCATCCAGGTTCTAATCTGATTATAAACAGACTCTCCTCAATGCCTTTCTATAGCATAAGTAAGCAGCAATTACTCTGAAAAGTATGCTACCCTTGCTCTCTGTGCTCCTGTGTCTTTTCCTCCTATTTTCTCTTTGAGAAAGGAAAACTGAAACAGTTCAGCCGGACATTAAAATCCATAAAATGGAAAAGAGAGTGCTGTAAGATATGGAGGACTGAATATTCAGAATGTTTTTTTAAAAACTGTACATAAATCTTCTGAGAGTGTGTATTCAGAAGAGTGTGCAGGAATCATATTAAAGGACAGGAAGAGGCTAAGGCGTCTATTTTGTACACCCAGGGTGAATACAAACCTTTTATTTCCAAGAGATTGCTGTTTTGCTTAGTTTGTTCCAATTACTTGATTTTTTAACAGATGAATAAAAATTCTTCCAACACGATGGCTTTGGCTCCTAACACTTCTAACAAAAGAGAGACAGTGTGCATATTTGGAACTGGAGATTTTGGACGAGCTCTGGGGCATAAGATGATTCAGTCTGGCTACCCAGTGGTGTATGGAAGCCGAAGCACCCAGATATCCAGCCTGATTCCCAAGGATTCAGAGGTGCTGGGCCACGCAGAGGCAGCACAGAAAGCTGCCATCATCATTGTAGCAATCCAGAGGCAGCATTACAACTTCCTTACGCCACTAGCAGAGGTTCTGCGTGGAAAAGTCCTGGTGGACATAAGCAACAACTTGAAGTTGAACCAGTACCCTGAGTCGAACGCGGAGCACCTGGCGCAGCTGCTGCCCGGCAGTAGGGTTGTGAAAGCCTTCAACACCGTGTCAGCCTGGGCCTTGCAGTCGGGCACGCTGGACGCAAGCCGGCAGGTAAGGCTGAGCCACGGGGACTGTCTCTGTCACACTCATGCATCACATGGCTTCTTCTCAGCCACACAAAACACACCCGGGACAGTGGAATTAGGCGGAGTTGAGATGGTGTTTTCACTATAATCTCTCATTTCAAACTAAATGCGAGCTAAAATTTACTTTGGATTTTTCATAGTGAATATAAATACCTCGCCTCTGAAATCAGAAAGGTGTTCAGAGACACTAGAGAAGTAAAGGAAGAAAGATTGCAGAGCTACAAGAGACAACAAATCAGGAGTGTTACATCAATTGGTCATCAGAGTTCTAAAGTTAAACAGAAATGAGACAGGAGGAATTTTCACGGCAAGAATAAAATGAAGAAAGCAAAACAAGGGAGGCAAGGGATGTGATATGGCAATGAGTGTTGACAAAAGAAGTATGCTGAAAGGTGAATAAATTACTACAGCTTTTTAAATCATTGACACCTAAGTTTAACACAACATCAGTGTATGCAAACTGTTTTAACCACCTCCTCAACCACAGGCCAGCAGGCACAGACCTGGCCATAGGAAGCAGATAAATAATTTTTTAAGGCCCTGTCACTTCAAAGGACAGTGCTCTTGTACATCACATGAAATCATCCACCTACTCAAAGCATTACTAACTTTGCTCTCTGCTGCCAGATAAATGGTTTTGGCTAGAGACCCAAGGGATTCCAAGCCAAGGTTCTATAAACCCTCACCATCTCAACAAAAGCAGAAATTGCCCCCTTTCTCCCAGTTCCAAAAGGACTATATTGTCTTACACACTCACAGAAAAGATGATTTCTTCACTATTTTACTAGACCTGGAAAGAACTAATATTTACTTTTGTGACAGGCAAATCGTGTTTTAAAGATCTCTGTCCTCACTTCCCTGGAGTATTTATGGACCACTACAGCAGCAATTTTGCTCTTAGTTAATGCTATTGAAAATTTTGCTTCAATTTAGCCCTATAAAATCTTGTGCTTACAAACTACTTGCAGATATTCAGAAAAGTATGTCAAGTCTTTTACTCAAAGACATATACTAAGCCTGTTATACATTGTTCTTTCCAAATATAAAATTTTACCACTTGAAACAATCTTCTTCCCTAAAGTAAAGAATCATATTCAAAGTTCCTTGACTTGTTTGCCAAAAGTACCTATAGGGTACTTTTTTGCCTATGTTAATTAGGGTCAGCAGTAAGCCAAGTAAGCAAAGAAGCAGCCAAGGAAGCTTGTGCTTACTGTCCAGGCAGGACGGCAGTAGAGAAAGTCACCAAAATCTGTAAAAAAAAAAACTTCTGTTTGTTTTTGTCTGCAGGTGTTTGTCTGTGGAGATGATGTGGAAGCTAAACAAATGGTCATGAATATTGTTCATGCACTGGGTCTTACTCCACTAGATAAGGGATCCCTCTTGGCTGCTCAGGAAATAGAAAATTACCCTCTGCAACTCTTTCCAATGTGGAGATTTCCCATCTTTTTGTCCCTTGGCCTAACTGCATTCTTCTTCCTCTACTGTGTGGCTCTTGATATAATTTACACTTATATTTATGAAAACAATAACTTTTCATTTTTTATTGCAATTACCATTCCAAATCGGGTCTGCCCTGTGATGGCACTCATCCTTCTCGCCTTGGTGTATCTGCCTGGTATATTTGCTGCAATTATTCAGTTGTACAGAGGTACCAAGTACCGCCGTTTCCCAGACTGGCTGGACAAATGGATGCTGTGTAGGAAACAGCTTGGACTAATAGCCTTGGCATTTGCTTCCCTGCATGTTGTGTTCACTCTCGTTACTCCAATGCGCGCCTTCGCAAGTTGGAGAACCGGCAAAGGAATCATCTCCCAGGTAAATTTTGTTCCCTGCTCTGTGTCTTCCTTTCTTCTGGCCCTGTTGAAATACTACCATCTACCTGGAGCTTCAGAAATCCATGTGGACAGTCCAATGTTCTTTAAAACAGAGTAATATTCCTAGCTTTTGCTTCTTTCACACATTGATGTATCTATATTTTGTTGATATTATGTTGAGCTGAGGGGATTTTTGGCCTCAGTCTTCCTCCTAGATAGCTGACATATTAATAAAATAATTAGGGAAAATGTAAACACAATTTCTTCATATACCTTCAGGAATATAATATACTATGACTTTCTGATCTTACTTAACAAAGGATCACATACCTCTCTTCAACAGGTCTACAGAACAGTAAAATATATACCTCAAATACAGTTACATGGAATCTATATGTAATATAATTCTTCTGCTGCTTTTTGAGCAGGCATTCAAAGTAAATCTCTGATAATCAGAGAGTTAATGTTTATTCATCTCCTACTCACCTGTAAGGAAACTTTTTCTCCTTATTGGTGCTAAAACTACTATCACTAAAATACACCTGGTCTTCTTTTCTTCAGGCACTGAACAATAAAACTGAACCACTCGACCACACTACTGCCTGGCTTAGTGACTCTTATTTGGCTTTGGGAATTTTAGGATTTTTTTTATTTGTTCTTCTGGGAATAACTTCCTTGCCTTCAGTCAGCAACAATGTCAACTGGAGAGAATTTCGATTTGTTCAGGTAAGAAGACCATCTCTAAAAAACCTTCTTCTAAAAACACCTCCTTCCCTTGTCAACAGTGGCCATGGGAATGTTTACTAAAGACTTATGGCTTTCCTCCATTATTATCTCTAAATGTGCATTATCCACCATCACACAGTGAAAAAAACATCTACATGGCCATACAGCTGTAAAAACTCACAACTGCTCTGGTGGCTGCTTATGGTACCACTGGGATTACTGCATTAACAAGAGAAAGCTGGGAAGATGTGAGCTCCTAAATGAAAAACAGAAAGCTGACTTTTACATCAAGTTCCACAATTGTACTAAGTCACAAAATAATTTAGCCATTTTATTGGGTTAATTTTTTTTGTTCACAAGATAATTCACTTAAAATGGATCTGAAAATTACTTTATAACTCAAATCTTCTCAATGCCAAGCATCTAAAGAGAATCTGCAATTTCTGCAGACTGTAAAAACTGCTGTGACTGTAAACAGGCTGCCCTTGGTAACACTATAATCTCAGCTCTCCATTCGGAGGAAGTTTGGTGCAAGCTGCCGTGCCTCTGCAGGAGCTGGGCTGGAGGGGAGGCAAGAGAAGGGGAAATTACTATCAATGAATGTTTTATCAAGGCAAAAAACTTGCACAGTATGATACTTCTGGATGGATTAGCACTAGAGCATAAAAAAAATCTTTAATCTTTCCACTGAATGTCAGCATTTTCTCTGCTTTTTCACAAATATGACAGCTACTAGGCAGTATGTGTGAGCTAGGAAAAATTATAAGGGTTATTGATGGAGAAAAAACCAAACTATTTAATCTATATACATTTCAATTGATTTAAAAAAATTAATAAGAGCCATTATGCTATATAAAACAGTTTCATTTCACAAGTCCCCAAGTTGGCACATGCCACAAATCTTACTGTGTCCTTAAATCTGCATATTTTCTGGTTTAATTTATTGTTTTAACCTCCATTTCTTTCCTCCTTTTTTTTTCCTTCTTTCTCCTTTAGTCCAAACTGGGATATCTGGCACTGATTTTTTGCACTGCACACACGCTGGTTTATGGTGGAAAATGGTTCCTGAGCCCATCAGCATATAAGTGGTATCTTCCAAACATCTATATCCTCTCCCTCATTGTTCCATGTGCTGTACTGGTTGTCAAATTTGTGCTGATATTTCCTTGTGTAGACAAACCTCTCACACAAATTCGGCAGGGCTGGGAGAGAAATCCCAAATACTCAAAACAGTCAAATTACATTATCAACAAGTCTGCTGTATAATTAGACTACACTGTATTATTAAAAAAATATTATGAGGGCATATCAAAATTAAGTCTTAAGCCTACTCTATCTGGAAAGGGAGACAAAAAGTGAAAACTTGGCCAGGCTCTGTATAAAACAAAGTCAGCCCAATGACAAGTTTTAAATACAAATGAGGCCAGTGAGTTTCTGCACCCCAGGCATGCTTTCACACAGGTGCAGACCCTCTCTTTCACTTTGTTTATTTCCCCTTGCCTATTTACCCTCCATCCTAAGAAGGGTACGTGAGAAGTAGGTGCTGTTCCATGTCCCTCTTCTGTCGTCCTGAACTCCTCCAGAGCCGAGCAGAACCACAGAAACCTTTTGTGTTAGACAGTGTTTGCTCCTCTTTCTTGTCCTGCCCATCAGGACTCAGCTCTACGTGCACCTACACATATCCACAGAGAGCCATATGCACACCCGCATGGGTTTCCACACATTTCCCTGTTTCTAACCCCAGAAGCCACCAGCACCAACAGAACAGGGGAATGATGGATGCTAGCTAAGGAATAGAGCTTTGCCTCCCAGCATTGTGTATCCTCCATTAATATCTGATCCAAGGAGAAAGCTATGCTGATGCCTTAGAGATAGTTGAGTAAGATTTGTTTGGCTTATGCACAGGAACCCTGATGTTCAAAGTGTGTGGGTCAAGGACTGCTGAATCTTTGCTTGTACTGCTCTACCAGAAATTCAGGGGCAAGGAGAAGGAGTAGAGATCAAAATGGCAGAGATGTGAGAAGTGCTTACAAGCCTCAGCTTTTCAAGTATAGGCAAAAAATGATCTGTGATTTTTTTGTGTAAGCAGTGAGTTGTAAGAAAAACTGAAGGAAAATCCTTTTATTTGAGGGGTTATATATCATAGTCATATCTCATGAATATAATCCTGTTGATTTTTCAAAGAATAAATAATTGGATGTGATATTACAGAAATTCAATGACAATACATGTTTTAAAGACAATAAATATTTTTGTTTTTACACCATTGAGCTCTGTTATCATTTTGGGAACCTGTTCTGCTAAGATGCAGCTCCTGGTATGCTCAGTTGCCCAAAAATGTTGGGAAGCCTTGGAACAAATAATAAAGTGGGATCCAATCCTGTCTTCAGCCAGCTGCCTGGACTTGTCTTCCCCCATCTTTGTTTGCTGTTTGGATGCTCACATAAGCAGATCTTTGCTTAGTCACCCAAGGAGGCTGAGGATGTTGGGGAAAAACAGGTTCCAGCTGGCATGGTGGCCTCCTGTTAAATTGCAAACAGAAGATCCAACAGTCTCCTTTGGACCGGAGAATAAAGAAAATAAAAAATTGTGCTGGTTTTATAGGAAGAAAATTGCTTACTATTTTTTTACCTTTCTGCTGTTCTCCCTGTCCATACAAAGAACACTCACATACATGAAGGTATAAGCATGCTACCTAGTGTAGCTAGTTGTGCTTTCAAACTAGCATTATCATGCAGCTTTAAAAAAATAAATAAATTTTTTAACCCCCAAAAAATAAACAATCATCTGAATAATATTTCTGAAAACATTTCTCAACAATGGAATCCTTTTAAATTCTGGGCATTACACCCTCTCTTCATGTCATCCTCTGTCTCAGAATCTGTTCTTTACACCCAAAAGAATGGTAAAGTAATCTGGCCTATCAGCAATTGATGGAGCCAGATTTCTTAGAAAGAATCCTGGCACCAAGTACTCTTACTAACCAGCACTGGTGCATATGTTATACTTGTGCTAAACTGATATGCATATGCTGACCTAAGTCTTTAGAGAAGTTTTTCCTGACCTGTGCCATGATGGAGTAGTACTACACGCTTCCTTCAATGATTTTCTACAGAATCATTTATTGCAGAAGGGATCAGGTATATGCTCAACAGGCCCAAGTGACAACACTGTTGTGAGGATGCCTGTAACACATCCTTACAGCTCCCTGGAGGAGAGATGGGAGCAGTAGAAAGAGAGG
The DNA here is from genome assembly GCF_963513975.1 of Fringilla coelebs. Classification (NCBI taxonomy): domain Eukaryota; kingdom Metazoa; phylum Chordata; class Aves; order Passeriformes; family Fringillidae; genus Fringilla; species Fringilla coelebs. Next base: position 131,589,778 of record NC_140028.1, read on the forward strand.
AGGAAAACAAGACAGAACAAAAAAGAGAGAGAGAGAGAGATTGTGTTTGCATGAGTACAAAGGGACAGACAAGAGCAGAAAATAAGTAGCAGCATTCAGAGTGAATATCCTCTAGATTTGCCATTTTGGTGGTAGATTCTAGTCTCAGTGACAGGTGCTCCAGATTTATGTTATTACCAGTAGCAACAGTTCCAAAGCACTGTCACATATTGGGTTTTGATATTACTTTATAAAGGATTTATTCTCAGGGTTTCTGCCTCTCTCCCAGTACAGATTTAAAACCTGCCCTTCCTCTCTCACAGCTGAGCCTGTGGGTTGGAGTTTAAACTCCAGCAGCCATGGCAAGTTCCCATTTAAAAGCCATGCTTTATGAAATACAAACAGTGCAAGTGCTCTGCATCTTTTCCTCGGAGCGAACAGGCTCCTTTGTGTTTTCTGAGAGCCTTGTGTTAGAAAAGGCCAAACCAAGTCTCCTTTACCCTCAGCAGGAACTAGCACAAAGTTACCATGGCCAGACTGAATGCTGCTTTGTACACTCACTCACAGCTAATCCATAGTCTCAAACACCCACAGGACTGTCCTTCTGCAGACAAGACAAAGGAACTTCTTTGGGGATGGATATCACGTTGTTTTGTCAAAGGAAAACAGACCAAGATGTACTGGAAATGCAGAGCAGCTGGGTACGATTTGCAATTTGCTGTTTACTCCAAGGATCAAGTGCCAATATTGGCTGTGTACAAACTGAGGAGGCAATAAATGCTGTTTGCTTGCAAGGGGGGTGTAGAGAAGCTCTCAGGAGCAGATCCAGAGCCCTAGCATCTGAACTTGGCAGCGGGTGCTTTGTTGACTTCAGCAGGCAATAGGTCATCACTCACTTATCTTCATCACTCACTGATCTTCACCACTCACATCTGAGCGAGGGATTTCATGTCCTCTTCACATCCTCTTGTACTTGGGCAGCTGAGGAGGATTTGATTTACAAATTTACTTCCTGAACATGGTAGAGAAAACAAATTCAGTAATCATACTGGTAGGGAAAGTATTCAGCAGTAGTATTTTGAAAACAATAGCCAGTGCCAGGAAACTTGCTGGTTGCTTGTATGCATTACTCATGGCTGATTCTATTTACTCTTCCTTTTATGTACTGACAAAGTCTGGTGAAAAAGGAGATCAGAAGGATCACAAAAGGAATTTTGGAAAGGGTGTTTTCCATATGGTTCCCAGAAGCCAAGAAAAGCTTTTATGTGTATATATACATAATGCCATTCTAAGAACTCCTGCAAGAATAAAGCATTCATTCTTAGATCTACTTCTAACTCAGAGTCAACACTTAGCAAATACAAATTGCAGAATTTTAAATAAATGTTCACATGGATATTGTCACAGTAACAACTAAGTTTGGGATTCATTATATAAGAAAATTTTATTCTGATGCACTACAGCATAGTGGGATAGACAGCATAGTTGGGTAGACCTCTACATCCTTCATGATTGGATTAATTTAACTTTTTGCCTTTTTGTTCTACCTGGGAAATATCTATTTTAACCAAAAAATATACTTCTTACTGAAAGGAAAGTATTTTAATTAATTATATTTCCTTGAAACTTAAGAATTGGATTTCAGACACACACTGTCCCCAGGGGATGCAGCTGACATCACAGATACTGCTGGATCCTGAACCATGGAGATCTGAGCAATTCCCTTCAGTTCCACCACACTGTGCACTGAAGTCCTGTGATCTTCAACTTATTTTTGCTCTGCAGCACAGCCTTCTGTCAGGCTTCTCTGCTTTATCTAACAGTCACCTTCCACTCCACAACATAGCACTTTGTGACCCACTCTAAAAAAGCCCCTTTATTCCTGTATGTCAGGATTTTGCAGCTTCACTCTTAACTCCTACCAGACACAAGATTTTGCAAGAGCATCTTTTGTTTCAAATGCTGTTGAGCATGTTGGATTCACTGGCCCAAATCAAGAACTAGTGAATATTGCGAACACTCACAGCAGCTATGCAACCCATGTTTGCCCGTTTGTCCTTATTACTATTAGCATATTTAATAAGCATTCAGTGTACCAATAATAGCCTAAATATGGTCTCTCTCCACACAATTTGGAAGCTTTTCTCTCCTACAGAGACTGGTTTTTCATCTGTTTTTGTTGAGGATCTCCATTTGTATCACTGATTCCTGAGTAACATGAATGATTTTCTCCCTTGAGGAAGCTGACATTCCTCAAGATATAATTTTTATCTACCACCATGGAAAATGACACATCTCTTGCCCATTGCCTTAACAGTCTTGACTCTGGGTACCCAAACTGACATAAATACTAGCTCTGACAAGACTAGACCCCTACACATTCCTTTCTTATGAGCAACCTCTGTGCTACAAGAAAAATGCACTGCAGAATCTTTACAGGACATGCACAGACCTCAGAGAACTGCATGAAACTTAGCTAACTTAGCTAGCTTATCTCCAAATGCTGCAAGCCAGAAATCTTGTTCATATGTCTTCATAAACATCCTCTATTCTTGTGTCTCTTTTTGTTTCCACATCCAGATTTGCTTATTATTTGAGATACAATCCCTTCACTGTGCTTCTCTTCACGTGTGCTCAGATTTAAACTAGGAATAGCTTAATTGCAGTCAGTAGACTCAAGATAGTAGCAACAGCAGTAGTAACAGTGCAGAGGCCTTTTCTAGTTTCCTAGCTATCCATTAAATTTTTGCTCCAGTTTTATGGAAGATGGGAAAATGAAGTCTTTATAAACCTCTCTTTTAGAGCCTTTTTTAAGTTATTGTAATATGCTAACCATTACAGGACACAACACAGTTCAGTGGTTGAACACCACTAGACCAAACTAGAATATCCCAAAAAAAAACATGTTTGGGGCATATTATCTATGACAGATAATATGTGACAGCGTTGACATCAAAGAGGGGAGGTATTTGTAAAGAAACATACTGGAGAAAAGTATCTTATATAGAATGAATGAGAGACAGAGAAGAAAAGAAGGAGGAGGAAGAAAAAGCTGGTTTTCTTCTCTCCTCCTGGCTTCATGGCAGAAAACATCACACATTTTTGATTGCAATAACAAATCAAATTACCTATTTTTTCAGTATTTTGTAAATAATTAAAGAATTTGATCTTAGCTGCTCTGGAGTTCAAACTACCCTTTAGGAGCCCACCATAGCCTTCTTCTCCAGTCCAAACAGGTACAAATATGCATCTTTTCTCATCCTTTACAACAACCATTTGAAAGGTAGCTGCCACTCCGCACCACTCATGGCTGAGCAGCAGCAGTAGCAAACCCAGTTGTACATCAAGCACAGGGCTTGCATGTCTTAGTATTAAATGTAGTTGGAAGAACTCTTTCCTTAGGGTAAAAAACCCAGAAAAGATGCCATAGCCCAACTTTACAGGCTGAGGACAGATTGCTTAATGGACTTGCTTAATGCAAGACACTGCCATCTTCATTTTATAGTGAAAGAAGCAAAATCAAACACAGAATCTCACTGAAGAAAGAGTAAATCATTCACACAGCATAAAAACTGGAACTAAAAGCAATCCTACAGTACTTGATGAAGAAGATGAGTGAGAGCTGGGCAGGATGAGCAGGACCTGAAGAGGTGACTGGAAGGGCAGTCCTTTGCCCTCCCCAATTGTCTAGTGATGAACCAGAGCTCTGGGAGCAGTGGAACAGGACAGATGCAGTGTTGCTGACATTTAGAACCAGCCCAGGCAATCAGAGGCGATGGGTGCAGAAGTACTTGCAGGTAATTATGTTAAATGCATACAGCATTATAGTTTGTTTGTTTCTCTAGGAGCTTCTGTTTTCCAATCCCATAAGTAAAAACTGGAAACCAAATCCCATCTTTAATTGGATTGGTCTAAAGGTTAAACCTTAAGTCACACTTCAGAAACTCCAGTCTGTTCTTACTGGCAAGCCTGCCAAGCATTTTTGAGATAAATAAACCCAAGAACTTAGGATACCAAATCTTGCCTGAGGGACGCCTTCTGTCCAGTTACAGAAGTCTGGGAAGGATAAAAGGCCTAACTTGGAACAATACCAAATACCCAAGTATCACTGAATACTACTGAATAACTTCTAGCATCTCCTTCAAATACCCATGTTTCCTGGCAAAGCTGTCTTCCCTGTCTTTTACAAAGAAGCTGACACTTAGATTCACACTTACTGTCTTCGCAGACATATACCAAGTTTCTTTAATGATCCCTGTGTCAGTGACTCATACAACATCATGCAGGAAGTCAGAGGCAAGGAGAGGAATTGGATTTCCCGAAGCTAAGGATAGTTCTCTAATTATGAAGAGCTTTACAGATTAGAAAGCCAGAAGGCAACCTTGTGATTAGCTATTCTCTCTTCCTGCAGAACACAGGCTGTAGACACTGCCTAAATTAATTCCTTTCTGAATTATCAGGAGTTGTCATATTTTTTGGTTCACAGACCCGCTACAAATTTTCCAACAGTAATACAGATCACTGTAAAGTTTAAGCTTCCTGACAACATGTAGTTTTATCCTAGCTACCATTTGTTATTGCTGGCAGGTAATCCATTAAAACAGGCTGCATTAAAGATATTCTGAAGGAACTGCTGAACTTGATTTAAATGTTTAAGAGCTCACCACAACTTCTGGCAAATTATTTTGACAGCTGATTACCCTCACTTCAATACATAGCCTGGAATTTTTTTTAACTGTAGTATTCAGTAAACATAATTTATGATTTCCAAGATTTATCTGAAGTGTCCAGAATGGTGGCTATATATAGACCACATATATTACTGCAGAGAAGAAGCCCAGATGTAAGAAGAAAAGTGTGATTTATACATACATACATATATATATATATGGAGAAATATAACTTCTAGTGCTTCTACGGTATATATGGAAATTCAAATACACACTGAAACTTCATGGTGATGAAAGTGAAAGATTCAATGAATTTCCAATATTTTTTTAACCTAGTAAAGTAAAATATTAAAATATTAACTGTCAATGTGGATAATCTCAAACTTAATTCACATCCCAGATCCTAATCAATATTTGTTAATAATACTGTGACAACAGCAAGGCTATTACTTGCAGGTTTACAGTTTTTGTAGCCTACTCTGTTAAATTCACACATAGAACAACTACCACAAAAGCAGGTTCCTAGGGAGGGTCCCAGGAATTAGTTGCAGACCCACCATTACACATAACAAGTCTCAACAGACATAAAATCACTGCTGAAGAAATGTGCACACTATAGGACCCTGGAAATCCACAATGAGGACAGAAACAGATGGAAGTGATTCAATGGATGGTGCATTTTCAGCCACAGCCTCATTGAACCCAGCTCTCTAGAAGGTATTGTAGAGGAACAAAGACTTGTCACACTTCCAGCCCAAGGAGATGTAGCCTGGAAAGCACCAGCTGAAAACCATTCACAGAGGGCCTACTAGAAAGGGTTATGAACCTTGTTCAAAAATGCTAAGGGGGTAGGAAAAAGAGGGCAGGAGAAAGATCTGTCATGGTTTCGTGATTTTCAGACGCACAGAGAACTCCACTGCTGCAGAGAGCAGTGGCTGCATACTGTTTCACACTGTGAAAGGGACAGTGAAGTTTCTGGAACAATCTCCATTAACACCAAAAAATGTTGGAGTAAGAATGCTGTTGCAAGAATGTGGAAAAATTTCTTACATCCACAGATTACAGTAATTTAATTTATCCATTAAAAAAAAAAAAGAGTTGAATGTAGTAGAAAGTACCCAGGTCACTATTCTACTGATGAAATGTTATAATCCAGTAGCTGGAAAAGTGAGAAAAAGCAGTTTGGCTCTTCTATGAGACAGCAGAAAAAAACATAATCTATACAAATACATGCAACTCTGGGATTGTTTAACAGAGCACCAGGCGTGAGAGAAGCATACAGAGAGTATCACATAAGCTTTAGATAAAACCACAAGTGTGCTTAGGCAGCTTTGGCTAGGTTTAAAGGTGAAATTCTACTTAAATCACTCTACCCAGAGGCTGAGAGTCAAGAAACTTGTTCATTTCTTTCCAAGTTTAGGTATTTGACATCTGGCATTGTTGCATTTATTTTCAAAGAACGCACATAAGGAAATATATGGCTCAATTACAACTTCTCTTTCTAAAGAAAAGAACATAAAGACTAATAAGCTGTAAATGCTTGGGTTAGGAGAAGTATTAGAACCATTTGAGAGACAAAACACCAATATCAAATATCATTATCCCAACATGAGAATGAGACAACAAAAAGCTTAGAGTTAAAACTATACAAATGAGATTAAAAACCTTCTGGATGTGCCTTGAAGACAAAACCAGTGGGAAAAAAATATTTATTGGTCAGGGGACTATTTTTTAGTATGGGTGGATTCATTCTTGCAAACACCAGGTCCAGCACAGATGCTTTAGCCAAGTTAAACCACTGAGTTTAGCATAGGGACACCAGCATTAGATGGAATGTTAATTGTCTGTGTAATGCAGAAGGTTATATATACTGCATTGCAAAATCCTTGTCTATTCTTCTTAATAGGGGAAGGTGTGTGTGAGTGCTACCACCTGCACCTACCTTTTGTTTATTTATCTGAGATTTTCTAAGAACAGACAATTGAAAAACCAATCATGTTTCATTTTCTCTTTTTTTCTCCACACAGTTATGAGAGAAAAAAAATAGTGAAGATTTTCTTAAGTAGGTCACTCTAGCACAGAGTATGTGTAAATAAAGAGCCATGGATTTTCCCCTTAGCTATCTGGAGAGAAATTTCAGTGATCAGCCCAACCATTGTTTTGTCAGAGATGTGCCAGGAAAAACAGTAAAAATAAATTAAGCAGAAAATACAATAGCAACAACTTCCTAAGTAGGGTCGTTAGGTTTTTAGAAAACACATAGTAATAAAATAGACTAATTCCATTGTATCTGTTACACACAACAGAAGGAGCAAGCTACGAAAGGATCACAGTGCTAGAACTAGGTGCAGTGCTAATGTACTCTGGGAATGTGCCATAAATCCCAACCTTGGACTTAATAAAGGCTTAAATAAGATTACTTCTGCTGAATATTCATGCTGCAACTAGTTAAATTATAGAAGTACTACCTAAAGATTTTACAAATTAAATAAATGGAAAGACTCACAGGGAAAAAAAAAAAAAACACCAGCCTCGTCTACAAGGAGGTAAAGAGGTACTGTTCAAAAGCAGACAGAACTAGAAGCATCTGATCACTCCTGACACCCTCAGCTCTAACTACTGCAACAGAATAAAATCAAGCACCTCTCTTTGGTGCAAAATACTTTTACCTAATGTATATCTACAGTGAAGACAACTTTCAAAACCAGATCTTTCAGCCAGGATAATGACACCCTTAACATGTCTCCACATTATGCTTCAGAGAAGAAAGGAAGTATTGGCAGATAATTTTTTTCTGACTGCTTTTATTAACAGAGTCCATGAGGGAAACAAAATAAAGTACTTAATCCATTCTTATTTTCCACCCTTCTCTTCTTGCACTCACAAACCTCCAGAGCAAGCAGACTTATTTACTGCTCAGATAAAACAACCCTGGCCACTTCAACAAGCATGAAGATAGATACCTGTGACCTCTGATCCCATCTAGGTTTTCAGCAGAGACCTTCACAAGTCTGATTCCTGTGCAAAATAGGACTCTGCAAGTATAATTTACTGTGCCCACAACCAGTGAATAACTGGGGACCCTTAAATCCAAGATAATAGTGGTCATGAGCTATCATAAAACCATTTTACAAGTCAAAACAACTGTGGCTCTGCCCTGAGCATATTTGTGGCTTTTCCAGACCATGTCTTTTAGGGCTTTTTTCCCAGTCTTCAATGGTTTTTTAGCCTCCATGCCAAAACATGATGAGAATAGTAGTTCTGACCAATTTTTTAAAGTGCATATTTGAAATACATGTATGGAAGCCTGCAAATGCTTTGAAGTGTTGGATGTGGAGGTATTGCACTTAAGCTAAACTATTGGAAAGACATTATTAGATATTAGCCAGTACAAAAGGTGATGAAAACCGTCTCACAAATGACCAAAGACACAAAACCTGTGGATGAAAGCAAAAAGAGAAGAGGATGGGAACATCTTCAGAGTTATATAAAAGCCCTAATCCAGAAGAGTGTGGAGATGACTGTGCTTAAATTGACTGGGTTGCCACATTTGAGACCAGCTCCAAAATTCAAAGCCTTGTTTTCATGTTTATTGCCACCAACCAACTGTTCTAACTTTAATTTAAATAAATTTCAAATTAAATCAGAAAGCTTTTCTGTTAAATTGTGGAGTGCTCTTAGACAATTCAAGGCCAATTCACTCCTGGCTGTAAGAGGTTAAGCATGCACAACACAAATGGAAACCACCAAGTGATTATTAGCATCTGCAAAGATTCCAGGAACAGGTCAATTATATAAAAATAAGTATCAACTGGAAAGCCCTAAACATTTTGGAGCACAGAGTACAACAACTGGAAGCCTGCCTGGCCTTTTTACTCCCTTGTTTTTCCGTAAGTCCTGTGCATGATTTTATAAACATTTGTGGATCTTCTTCTTTAGAGGTGATGTAGAACCTTTAATGTTCTTAATGAAAATTCTAGTCATTTCACTGAAAGAATAAGGAATAATCAGCTATAATATACATATCAACAATGTATGAAAGAATCCAGATGCAAAAGGACTGAGCAAAAAAGAAGCATCGATATGACAACAAGAACAAAAAAACCTGTACCAGACATCCTGCAAACATGAAGTAAGAACAAACTACATCATCAGCTCTCCTAATAGCCATGGTACCATGCTCTAAATCAAATATTATTACGTTTTGATACATTTTTATGCATAACTGGCTAATGATTACTGACTTGACTTCACTAATTATGACCTCATTTCTACATCATGCTCACTCTTTGTAGGTGGACAAGAGTGTTATGCTCAACAAAGGGAGAAGAAATGTTCTCTGTGATACACTTCAAATAAAATATGGCAAGGTGGAATACTTCCACTGGCAGATTTGTGGTTAATTTTAGAAACTACACTTCTCAACCAATCTAGTTATTTAGAACTGTCATACTCAAACATTTAAATATTATCCATAATCTTCAGGATGGATTCCCAAACATATATGCATGAATATGTGTTAATTTTTTTCCAAGAGAAAAACCTGTATATAAACTCCTAAACCACTGTTAGACATTTTAAAAGACTTTTGGCACAAATAATTTCTTTAGGCTTGGGAATACTACAGCTCCTACTAGCGATGAGCACTGGGACCCAAGGAGCTGCTTCCACAGCTGGTACGAGAGGCCTGTCTAGGTCTTGGTGCTTCTGTCTTTGGTAGAACTTATATTTGGATATTGTAAAAAACAAGTATAGGTCAGACAGCCAAGCAAGAGCTGATGTGCCTGAATTAGAAGTAGCAGTGTGACATCTAGTGGGCTCTTTTTGGGACAGCAATAGGCTTATTGCTTTTTAGCAAGTCATAAAGCTCACAGACGACAGAACCTTCTGAGTTAAAAGGGACCCACAAAGGACCCTCAATTCCAACTCTTAAATGAATGGCCTGTACAGGGATTGAATTCATGACCCTGGCGTTATTAGCACCATGCTCTACCAACTGAGATAAGAGGTTTCAAGAAATTGAACAAAAGGAGCAAAGAAGCTAATACAAGGAACAAAGAAAACAGCCACAGACTATACAGGCAAGGAAAAAATATTTACAAAAGCCAGAGGTGGAGGACGAAGTCTTGTGTTCACTGGTATTGCTTTCAGAGTGCACTCAAGCATGACTGACAGGAATTGAAAATACATCTCATGTTGGCCACTTGGGGAAATGTGTTGCAATATTTGAGGCCTTTTCAACACACACCCCATGCTGCAACAGAAGCATTAACTAAAACAAGCACCCAGAGGAGACATCACGGTTACGAAATTGACTTTTCTCCACAGACTGTGACACACCTTTCACTTCCAGTATACTGAAACTTGGGATTCCCCCAAATGCTGAAAACCCCATTGCACCATAGTTGGTAGTGGGCCACTTAAAAACAAGTAAATAAAAACTAAAACCTTATTTTCCTGGAGTTGTTTATTTCTATGTCCCTTCTACTACATGAGTCACATGCAAACCAGCCCAAGACATTTCCCCAGTAATTTGGCCAGTCTCACTGATTATGGAAATTACAGATCAGCAAATGGAAATGAATTCTGGTAGCAGTGCACTGGTGTCAACTCAGTCAAGCACTATACTATGGAGAGAATAAACGCTATCTGCCTAGATTCTCAACAAATTTTGGAGCTAAGAATGAGAGACCTAATGGGCATCAGGCACCTAATGGGTGACAATCATAGAATTCAGACACCTGAAGCACCATTTCCATGCTCTGTATGCTGTTTTTGTGCCCAGAAGTTGCTGTCCCTGAACCACCGCTAACTAAGCAGCTATGAGCTAATTTCTCACCTATCACCAGTGGTGGTGCAGAAGAGCATAATGCCTAAATCGTCAGGAGTACCCCTTTCATAGCTGGAGACCCATGGCACTGCTTCAGAAGAAAAAGGCTTCACAGCAATTCCTTTCCATCTGCACCCGGGAGTTTTACAAGCCTTTACTTACCATCCAGCTGGTACAGCAGAATCCTAGCCTTTCAGAAGGTAAAGTAGCATAATAAATATTCTGATTTATATGAAACCATATATGCTGACATATAGGATTGCAAAAACTGTTGTACAGAAAGAATTAGATGCCTTATTGCTGAACTTGTTCTGTGCTTCAATCCTTTATATACCATTCATTTTCATATTCTGGCTTCTGTCCAGCAAAAACAGAGACCTGAATCCTGACCCCATGTTATTCAACAAAATAATTAAAAGAGCTTGCATGACTTGCTTTGGTTGTCATCAACCTGTTTTAAATTATTCAAGCTCTTGGTATTGAAGGTTTTGAAGTAAGGTATGTGGATGGTAAAGAAATAAAGGTCAGTTGAAAAGTGATATGCAAAGTAAGCAGCATTGTAAATGTCTTCTTCAAGTCACAGGCACGTATCACTGTTATCATCAGATATCTTTATACTGTAATTATATCTTTAGTTAAAGACCATCTTGGGAGCCATCTGATTGCAACGTACCAGATCTAAGAAATTAATGTCATTACTGAAAAAGTGCATTTCAGCTTTTGTTCTGTAAAGAACTCATGCCTGGGGAATGCACAAACTGTTGTATTTATAATTAAATGCATGTGGTAGATTGTGTTATTGTACAGCATTGAATAAAAGCTGAGTGTTAGCCTCAAAAAATCTCAATATCAAAACCTCACTAGCTGTACCATCCACAATTAAGGTTATCTTGTTTTAGGCCTTCCATGATACTCTTGCTGATGACCAGGGAGTGATGAACAATTTCCACAGCTCTGAACACAGATGAAACAAAGAAGGGAATGAGTATGGAGTAAAGAAGTTGGTCACCTCTGAACCATCTGTTAAAGAAGTTGCAGCTCGGAGAGAAAAGTCTGGAAGATAGATAAAGCAGAAAAACTGAGGTAGCTCAAACTGGATGACTAAAATCTATAGAAAATTTTGTTCTCCATATTCTCTGTATCTATAAAGTGACAGAAATGCCTTCCCCTTGCACCCTATCCTTTCAAGTACATTATATGATGAATCCAGCATAAAACTTGGTCATTAAAGGAAAGCCTGTACAAAATACTTGGCTGCAGAACTGAGCAGAAGTAGTATGCAGTAAATAAAAAATGAAAGGGTGGCATCAAAGACAAAAAAAGTAGCAGAACACAGAAGCACCATTCCTTTGGGCACCAAGTCAGGCATTATATTAGAGACATCTCGTCTGTACTATAAGTATTTTTCCACTGTTTAAAATTATGTCTCTTTTTGAGTATTGCAATTAAAAGGGTGAGGAGATTATTTCTTGCCCTTCCTTAAGTATTATACTTATTCTGAAATTTTTATCACCGCAGCTGTGCTAAGTAAACACCTCAAGAAAATTGAACTTTACACTTTAATCCCCTTTCTCCTCCCTAGCTTTACTGTAGATGTCAGGAAAGCATGACACCTCAGCACACCAGCACCAAGCTCCATGCCACTACACCAGATGGGAATGTAACTCACAACACGATCCAGCTCCAGGCTTTCAGTTCAGAGTGACCAAATTCCCACATCATGTCTGAGCTCATGTCAGGGTTAAATGTACCCAGACTTAGAAGGAACAGAAGTAAAGCAGATGGGTAAACAGAAAGTCTGTGACTTGTCGTGGGTTTATGCTAGCCTTGGTTCACTGTGAGGAAGCATGGCACACATAATGAATGTGACTTGTGACCAGAGTTTAAGGCAGTTACACTATTACTGAGCTCCATTCTGAATTCTTTCCTAAAATCCTACTACAAAGAATCCAGCAAAAGCTATGGAATGAAAACTGTGCACATAATTTTCCCTTTCTAAACAAAATTATTTTACCTAGGTCTTTTCTTAGAAAAATATAGTGAATTATCTCAAAAAAAAAAAAAAAAAAGGCAATAGTGCTAGCCTTCTGTGTTGCTTGACTTCAATTTTCCCACTAGAGGGATCACACACTCTTTGAGATCTGCAAAATCAAAAACTAATTATTCCACACAGATTTTTTACTGGTGTGTTTGTTATATGATGATCTTATGGAAACTTTAAAGGTTACCAAAGCTCAGTCAAGGCAGATGCTGACTCATTAATCTCCTCAAACAGCCTTCCTTTGCAGCCTTCATTTTCCTCAGATAAGGAATAAGCAAATGCACCAGTGCAAACAAAATTCCCACCCAACAATCCAATTAAAGATATATCCCTTGGTTACACGTGTGTCCTAGCTCTTTTGCTTATGTATGTTTAAATACAAATAATCTTGCAAATGCTAACTACTGAGTGCAGTGCATCTGGGCCCCTCACTACGAGAAGAACACTGAGGTGGTGGGGCAAGATCAGAAAAGGGCAGCAGAGTTGATGAAGGGTCTGGAACACAAGTCTGATGAAGAGCAGCTGAGGGACCAGGGGTGATTAGCCTGGAGAAAAGGAGGCTGAAAGGGAACAGCATAACTCTCTACAACTGCCTGAAAAAAGGTTGTAGTGAGGTGGGGGCAGCCTCTACTTGCAAGGAACAAAAGAGGAAATGGACACAAGTGGACACAAGTTGTACTAGGGGAGGTTTTTGGATATTTGGCGAAATGTCTTTATTGAAAGCATTGTTGAGCTTTGGAACAGGCTGGCCAAGGAAGTGGCTGAATCACCATCCCTGGAGCAATTAAAAGACCTGTAGATGTGGTACTGAGGGACACGGCTTAGTGCTGGGCCGGGCAGTGCTGGATTAACAGGTGATCTCAATGTTCTAAGAGATCTTTTCCAGACTAAACTCGATGATTTGCTGAGTGCCACGAGTGTCGGTAGAAGTACTGAAAATGGAGGATGTCCAGATATTTATGCTGAGTTAAACTACAGAAAAACCCTAAGCCAAATTATGAAACACATCTTCCTTTTCTATACAGCTACATACAGCTTAGTGTCTTTATCTACCAACTGGTATAAAACATATCTGGTTTTTTCTCACTGAAGCAATCAAAAATTCATTCGTATTAAGTTATTGGCAATACATATACACCATTTGACATTTTGTTAATCAATGTATAACTCTTCAAATCTTATCACTTCCATTCTTTACCACTTATTTTCAATCCTTCCAGCCTTTAATATTTTTATCCCTGTTCCTAGGTCCTATTTTAATTAGGAAGGCTTTTTGCCCGGGCTTTAATATACGTACTCTAACAAAGTGCAGCACAGAGCCTGCAATAATCAGCACATGATAAGTCTGGTCAAAACAATTATTTGACCACTTCACAGCTTGCTATCAACACAGTTAAATACCCTTGTGAGATAGGTATTTCATAAGCCAAGAAACTGTACAGGGTCACTACTTTCTTTCTCAGCTATTTTCATAGCTTCATATACACTATTCTGTGTGAGGAAGGTATTAAATAACTATTTGTGTCATTTGGCAACTATTGGTTATTAAATTACACAGGTTTGTTTTCATGTCATTGGCAATTGTTAGCAGTTATAAGGTGCAATTAGTGCTGAAATAATAAAATATATTCCATGTAGATAATGTCTGAAAGTTCTGTTTATTGGATGACTTAGAAGCTGAGAAGCTGGATGATTTAGAAGCTGACTCACTTTAAATGGAAAGTTTAGTATAAATTAGCATACTTTAATTAATTAAGGTCCTACTCAAATTTATAACGTTCTTCAGAAATTATGTCGATAAACAGAAAAATAAAATGCTATGCTTCCAGATTTCTGACAACAGGCCATTTGCCTTGCAAGGTCCCTATTAGAATTGTTTCAGTCATACAGACTCCAGCAACTGATTTTTCATCCTCTTGCGTCTGAATTAAATAGCTCTCACTGGAGGGAGTGCTATGTTTTGCAAAGTCGTAAGATCAGCTCAGACCAAGCCGGGGCCGTTCCGGCTGATGCTGCTCCCCGGGACATTGGGTGGTGAGCGGGAGAAAACCAAGGGCTGCACGGGGCAGCGCCGCCAGCCGGGAGGAGGTGCTGGATCAAAGCGGGCTGCATTACCTCCCAGAGAACCCCCAACCCCGGAGCGGCACGGGGCAGCGCCGCCAGCCGGGAGAAGGCTCTGGATCAAAGCGGGCTGCATTACCTCCCAGAGAATCCCCAAACCCGGAGCGGCACGGGGCAGCGCCGCCAGCCGGGAGGAGGTGCTGGATCAAACGCGGGCTGCATTACCTCCCAGAGAACCCCCAAACCCGGAGCGGCCCCGCCTGAACACAAAAGGGCTCCCTCGCTCCAGTGGGACACGGGCATTCCCCCAGCTCCTACTCCAGAATTTGGACTCAAAAGAAATTATGCAGCCTGTTCTCTGTCTTTGGGAGCAGAGACCGGTGGTCCAATTGTGAAGAAAAAGCAACGGTACCAACAGAGAACACGTAAGGATGCGTTTTGGGACGCACGCTACAGACGCACGAACGGCTGAGTCTATGAGCCTTGCGGTCTTTTGGTAAACCACGAGTCGGTGGTTCTGAAATAATCTGCTATCAACTCAACCGATTAACCGGTGAACATGTCGGGAGCTCTCCTGTCGCCTTAGCGGGTCACAGCCGCCACAGAACACCGCTTTCCCGGAGCGGCAGGCCCGGGATGCGCCAGGGACCGGCTCCACCTCCGCTGCCCGCGGCCGCTGGCTCCGGGGCGCAGCCTCCTCCTCCTCCTCCTGGCCAGGTGCCGCCGGCAACCTGAGCCCGCAGGCCTTGGCCGGCACCCAGCGCCGAGCCCAGCGCCCTCAGCGCTCCCCGCCCATCCCCGGCACTGACAGAGCCATGCGGGCAAGCCCCGGGCAGCGCCGCGCCCCGCCGCGCCCCGCCCCGCCCGGAAAGGCCGCCGCGGGGCCACGGGGCTGTACCACCGTGCCGGAGGGGAAACTTGGAGGGGAGGAGATCGGAGAGGGTGGTCCCTCACCTCCCGACGGCACCGCCCGGCACCGCCCGCTGCCCTGGTGACGGAAGGTCGCCACTTGCCCCGCCCGGCGGTGGCGGGACGCTGGCTCCGGGAAGGGCCGGGGCTGGAAGTCGCCGCCCTCCCTCCGTATCCGGGTGGTTGCTCCCGGGCGCAGCCGGACCGCTGGAGCCGGTGCCAGGCGAAGATGGCGTATCCCGGACAGCCGGCACCCGGCGGCTTCTACCAGGGCGGGGTGAGGGCGCCGGGGCCCGCGGGGCATGTGGCCGGCGGGCCGGGGGGAGCCGCGGGAGCCCGGTCGGGAGGGGTGTGCCCGGTCCGGCGGGGTGTGCCCGGTCGGGGTGTGCCCGGCCTCCGGCCGTCGCTCCCGCCGGGAGGGGCCGCGGGCGCCAGCTCGGGGCTGCGCTGGCGGGGGAAGGGAGGGAGGGAGGAGGCGTCTCCCCGCAGCTGCTGTCGGGGAGAAAGTCAGTGCTGAGGGGGTCATTCCAGAATTTTCACTTAGGAATCAGTTTTATGTAAGGGTTTTCACAATTAATGCATATTCTTCCATGTATTTGCCCTAGACATCTGTTTTGCTCAACTTTTCTGAAGTGGAAGAAAAAAATTGCAGTGCCTTAGTATTTCTTCGGCACGTCGTTTTCTGCTTAGGGTAGAAGAAAACGAAACCTTGCTGAGATAGACCAGGCTGTATAGATCAGTCGATTGCTCCTGGTCAAGGTTTTACACTGATTTGTTTATTTTACAGTACATTAGTATATCAGGACTGAAATTGAGAGTTGGTTTGGGAGATTTTTTTCATGAGGAGTTTCGTTTTTGGTTGGTTTGATTTTTTAATTTTTTTTTAAGGCATGGTGTGTATATAAAAATGTAAGTTGATAAGTACAGATCCTTAACTGAATCACTGAATTAAAATTAATTTTCTTTTTTGTTTCCAAAGTATGGAGGAGCTCCAGGAGGACCAGCATTCCCTGGACAAGCTCAGGATCCTTTGTATGGTTATTTTGCTGCAGTAGGAGGGCAGGTAAACTTATAAAATGTTATTTACTTCTTGGATTTTTTTTCTTCCTGGGGAATACTCTCTACCTTTGGAAGGAGATATGCCTAGTATTTGCAGTGAAAAAAACTGTTGTTTCTAGTTAAAAAACTCAAATCCATAATTGTTTTGCTTAGCCTGTTTGCTATGTGTAGCTGTATTGGTCTGTGTTGTAGCTGTATACATACAGGAACTATACCATTTAAATAATGCTGTTAGTTTCTGTATTGTATGTGTAAATACATACATATATACACAAACATAGCCGTGTATGCCTCTATTTCCTATATAGGTATTTACAGGGAATATATGGATGCACGAAGTTTTATAACTGAATTGTGACTCAGCTCTGGGTTGGTGAATGCTGCCAGGTTTAGGAGAAAGAGAAGAGAAACAGTGGGAAGCGTGGGCTGTGGAGATGGCCTGGCTAAGAGCAGGAAATGCTAACAGGAAAGAGGTCATTACATGATCTTAATAGACTCACAAATGGAAAAGCAGTCATGGGTTGTGCCAACATCTGGGTTTACTGGTAACATAGAGTGATTATTCTTTTAGAGGAAAGGCTTTCACAACTTTTTTTTTTTCCTTCCCCATCATTCTGTGCTGCATTTTTCATTTCTTTCCTGTAATTTTGTGGCATATATTGCTTTTGTGTGTTCATGTATGTTGCTAGAAATAAGTGCTTTTTGAACTGTATTACAGAGTTTAGGAGCAATTAAGTTAGGTTTATTGAGCTGAACTTCCGTGTTTGTTTGCTACATTGTAGCTATTTATATATATTTTAGCTATATTGCACACCTGTAGGGTGTGTGCAAATCTAAAACTCTGCTCTTGGGTCTGCTATCCTCAGGAAGATGCAACCACAACATGAAAATTTAAATTCAGCAATATTAGCTGATGTTCAGATTCCCACCATAACTTGGATTAGTTTTGTTCTCTGTGTTAGTCTTTTGAATTAATAATGCATCTTGCAGGCTGTATCTTCTTCTAACTGCTTATGAAAATATTTAGACCATGTGTTTTTTAGTAAAGGAGAGCACTGGAATGACCTGTGTGTAGTGAGGCCTTTCTGAGAAGGTGGAGCCCAGAGCTGAGTTCTGCCTAATGTGCTGACACTTTGTCTGCCAGCTGAGATGTGTCTGCGTGCAGGTGCCTCCTGGATGTGTGCCAGGAATCAGCAGCTGGACAAATGAACAAGCTCCTGTTGTAAAGAGAAAGGGAGGTAGCAGCAAACAGGATACAGCACTGTGGAGAGGAGGTGGCAGGAGCTGGATCTCAGCAAAACACAGAGCATGCCCAGCTTTCTTAAGTGAGGCATGGATACTGGGAGCTGGATACTACACATACCCAGTGAGTTGATGGGTATGATCAAGTTAGCACTTAAGAGTACTTAAGTTAATACTCTGAAATGCTTTCTATTTGTAGAAATCATTCCTTACTAAAATAAACTCAGTAGCTTTTGAAGTTATCCTTGGAATCTGAGGTGTCTGTTTCTGGTACCTGTGGCTGTGCAGAAGTAAAAACCCTGTAAGGAGACAGTGACATGTAACAGATAAATTATCAGTTGCTTTTATGGCCATCCAAAAAGCTCAGTTATCCATCTGTACTTACTGTAGAATTAGTATATTTTGGTTTTGGTTTGCTGCTGTGTTGCTTTTATGCTGTATAATATTTAATGTTTTCTCTGAACTTTCTTTGAAGTAGTTTACGACTTGTCTTTGACTTGATGAATTAATTTCCTTTGTTCAGCCAAAAATATTGTTTCAAATCTTTTTTCAATTGAGTCTGTCTTCGTAGGAAGTAATAATTTATTGTTTAGCCTGTTTGCAAAGCCCATATGCATTGTCTAGTTTAACCTGTGTATGTTCAACTAAAAAAAAACAAAAAAGACAAGTATATTTTTGGTAATGTTAATCTTGATTACAGTCATGCCTTTCTATCTTCCTCTATTTTAAAGTTATGCAGTTCTTATCTTTATTTCAGAAGGTACAAAGCCTTTGAAGAGTTACTTAATATTAACGGCTATTTCAAATCTCTTCCTTTCCCCCCCCCATGAATATAAAGTATTAAATACATCTGTATAATTAGACTGATAGAGTAGATAGGAAGCAAATTTGGGTTTACTGTCCATTAACTTTACATAGAATCAAAACATTGTTGCCTTTTTTTCAGACCTTGTCAAATATCATTTAACATATAACTACTATTTGTCTTCTAAACAATGATACTTAATTTCTGAAAGTTATAAAGCTGTGCCCTTCCCACCACATCATTCAGTAGTATATCTCTATTCTTGAAAAAAGAGTTTTCAAAAATGGGTTTAAAAACATAAGAAAAATGCTCTAGCAAACAGAATCATAGAACATGCTGAGTTGGAAGGTACCCACAAGGATCACTGAGTCCAACTCCTGGCCCTGCTAAAGACACCCCAAGAGTCAAACCAAGTGCCCAAGTGTGTTGTTGAAATACTTCTTCAACTCTGTCAGGCTTGGTGCTGTGATCACTTCACTGGGAAGCCCATTCCAGTGCTCAGCCACTCTGGACAAAAAACCTTCTATTCTAATAGCTACCTAAACCTCCCTTGACTTGGCTTTTCACTTTCTAATGCTTTGTAGAAGTGTCATCATTTTTTTATGTCTACAGACATAATGTTCCATTCCTGAATGAGGTTAAATTAAACTCTGTGTGAACCAAACTTCATGTTGGGGATGTGAGGAATAAAACTTAGAATTCCTCCTCCACTTCTGGCAGCTCATTGCTTTCCATGAATTGGCAGTTGTTTTCTCTATTTGGCCCTGAGCAGGATTTGTTGGAAGTGAGGCTTTTTCCAAGCCATGCGGATAGGTATCTTTTCTGAGTTAGTTTTGTTTTTCTTTCAAAGTTCTTTGCTTTCTACATTTGCTTGTTCTACTAGCAACTTAATACTTTAAAGAACAGGAATTTTTGTATTTGTGAATTATAAGGATGTCTTGAGAAGCATAACTAATTGAATGCCACTGGAAAGGGAGTGGGTACTGGGAATAAGCAGCCTGGGAGAGGGTATTAATAGCTGATACATCTTCTGTTATCGAAAGGATGGACAAATAGATGCTGATGAGCTACAGAGATGTCTCACCCAGTCAGGGATTGCAGGAGCATATAAACGTAAGTTAATGATTTGAATGAACAAGCACATCTAAAGCACACTAATTCTTCTTCCCTGGAAAACGTGTGTAGTAGTGCCTTCTGCAGAGCTGGGTTTTTTTCTTTGCATGGCAAATGGGTTTCCTTTCCATATCTTGGACATGTAAATTCTCTGTATCCAGTTCTGTGTGCCAGGGATTTGCCTTCTCAGCCTCCTTAGTTCCTCACTCTGCTGGGCAGTGGAGTTGAAGTGCTTTGTTTTGTAATGGACAGACAGTTCTTTAAAAGATGCTTTGCTGTGGTCTGAACTGAGCTTTGATATTGACCAAAATCTGTTATTACTCCTCTGCTGGGAAACCTCCTGTTCAGTTTATAGCTTCTGTGAGTGAAACTGGCTTGCTCAAGTGGTGGCTATTGGGGGGGGGGGGGAATATAAATGACCACTTTGAAACCCAAAACTGTTGTGGATTAAGATAAGAGCAAGTTAACTTTAAATATAACTTGAATTGCCTTCAAATAGTCTGCTGTCAGTTTTTCTAACAAGTAATGGCTCTTACTTGGATGAAAAATATGGTATGGCTGTATACAGGGGAACCAATTACATAATAGTTTATATAATTTAAATTTATAATCTGGAATTTTATGTCTAGATAAAACTGAAGCATATGCTCTTAATTTATTTTTCCTTTTTCTAATTTTAACAGCTTTCAACCTAGAGACTTGCAGACTTATGATCTCAATGCTGGATGTATCCTTTAGTATGAAATGTAAAGATTTTTGCATTATGTAAGCAAAGATGAGAGAGTGCCAAAACATTTCGGAAATACTTTGTAGTTTCCATTCAGCCTTTACTTGATAAGCCTTGTGATCATTATGATTGGGAAGATACAAAACTCCATTCTCACTAATTTTAACAAGTGAAGAAATAGTAAATAAATGTGACCAATCATTTTACAGCAAGCGGTATCCCTCTAAGCCAGGGGAACTGTTTCTCCATTAAATGTATGAAAAGTCAGGTCTGGTGGCCCAGAATAAAGTATTGTGCAAATCACTCATTGTGCTTTTCAAATAGGATACCTTTTCGATTTCTCATCCTTCCTAATGAATTTTAAGCATTTGTAGTACACAGCCTGAATGCAATCTAAGTCCTCCTAAATCCTGTTCCATGAATGAATCAGCTTTGAGTATCTAATGGAATGGTATATGGCATTCAGCAGTATATACTGTGTAAGGTTGGAATCTTTAGAGGTTTGTAAGCCGAAATTTAAATTTAAAGTTTACTGCTTAAAAAGAAAAATGCAGAAATTAAACTGAAAGGGCTCTTAGCTCATCTTGAGCAAACCACTTAGAATACGAGAGAACTAATATAACAATTTATTCTTTGGCATCTGTTTTTATTTCAGCTATGTATTTAATTGGTTACGATTATGTAGCAGCAGGTTAAAGAGAATGACGTCAACTAAAGTAGAATTCACAAAAAGAAAATGGCTTTAGTAGGTTTCACTGGGAAGAAGTGGGGAGAGCAGGTTCTCTGACCTTAGGTTTTGGGAAGAATTACTTTCATCTGTGCTGGGGGTTGCTTTAGTTAATGTTCTACAAGAGAAATAATTAACAGTAAAATTGTATTAATATTGGCCTTCAAGTGAGAATTTTTAACTACAGAGAGATGCCTTTTTTGTTTGTTGGTTTTTGTTTGTCACTTTTTGTTGGTGGTTTTGTTTAGTTGAGAAATGTTTTTCTTAGCTTTGAAATCAGAGGGATATGTCTGGCACACTGGGATTTAATGAGTTTAAAGAGCTCTGGGCTGTGATCAATGGCTGGAAGCAACACTTTGTAACTTTTGACAGTGATGGAAGTGGCGCAGTGGATCGTCAGGAACTTGAGAAAGCCTTGATGGCTATGGGTAAGTTGTGAAATGTTCTTGCTTCTGACACTGACTCACACCTTTTCCCAGTTATCATCCTGCAGTAACTAACACATGATATTTCCAATGAAAACGTGTTGGATTCTATTAGCTTACCTGGCTTTTCAAAATAAGACTTTTTATTTTCAAATAGGATTTAGGCTGAGCCCACAGGCTGTGACTGCAATCACAAAGAGATACAGCACTCAAGGAAAGATTGCATTTGATGATTACATTGCCTGCTGTGTGAAACTCCGAGCTCTCACTGGTATGCTGGATTATAGCCTTGTTGCTGTCATCCCCATAATATATTTTTATTTAATAAAACCTGTTGGTTCCGTTATCTCAAGTTCAACTTCAGCATACTACAAAAGAGGTTTCTATCAATAGTCTACAGACAATTATAGATCAGCATTTTTTAAATTCCCATGAAAAAAAGGACTTTATTCTAATGCAGGGTTTACTCCAGAGACTGGAAGAGTAATGTTACCAAAATTGGGAAACTTTGTTTATTAACAGAACATAAAGGGCTGCATATGACAAACACAAAAATTTAGAATGGGAAATTAAGTCTTGGAATGAGTTGCAGTATTCTCCATCATGTTCTCCTTTATGTGACGTGGGAAATTTTAGGAAAGTACTATACACTTTAAAAAATTGTTTGTTTGTAATTCTTCTTACCTGGTTTCTGTTTTCTTAATGAATTTTTGCAGAATGCTTTAGAAGAAGGGATGCAACTCAGCAGGGTTTTGTGAACTTCCACTATGATGATGTAAGTAAATCTTCAGGAATCTATTAAAATTCCAGAGTAAAACAGAAGAGAAACTTAAGACAAGCAGTAATGATTTGAGTTTGTGCCTTCCCTACACATACAGTGAGAACTCAGAAGTTCTAGGGCATGTTGAGTATTGTCTCAAAAAGCTTTTGTATATTTTACAGAGTTCTATAAAATGTTGTGTACCTTTTTCTGAACTTCTAACCAGTATGGTTCAAGAAGATCAAAGAAGCTACATCACTTGCTAGCATCTCTTTCTGTGACTTTTTTTTTTTTCATTTTCTGTTTTAAAGCTTGATAGGCATTTTTCCTGGGAAGGGTTGGTGGACGAATCACACTCAGTCAGGCTTCTGGGTCTTGGCTTCCTAGCCACATCTGTGCAGCAAAAAGAGAACACTAGATTCAATTCGTCTTGGATTTGGGGATTTTGGGGTTTACAGGGTTTTTTTGGAGTGGGGGCAAGACCATGTGTGGTAGTTTTTATTTTTGTTGTTGTTGGTATCATTAATGAGATGCTTTGCTTTAATTAACTATTTGCTTTTTTCACATGTATTTTAAAGCTTTACTATTTGTGGGCTGATTTCTGTACAGAAAAGTTTAGCGACAATGAGTATTGTAGGAGAAAAAGTAAAAACTCGTTCTCTGTCATACATCTAAGAAGTGGTTATTCTCTTTTCAGTTCATACAGTGTGTTATGAGCATCTAAATCAAAAGGAAGCAAGCTGTGGATGATCATGATTTAACATTCCAGTTTTATGAGCATCTTAATCAAAAGGAAGCAAGCTGTGGATGATCATGATTTAACATTCCAGTATGTGTTTTGCTTTGCCAAGTTCTCCAATGATTGTGTATTTCAATATTGGAAATTGCATATTTTATGAAGGCATCCCTTTTCACACATTTTTAGTCTTGATAATGAATATTAACTACTCATGTACTGTTGTCTTTTAACTTCCAATCTGTGATTATTAAAGCTGCTTTTATTTTCATAAACTTGCAATTCACTGTGTATAACTCAGATCACACAAATGGTAAGATTTTCAGTATGTGTCTACTTTTTTCCCATGATTCACTAAAATCAGTTTCTGGAATGCCACCTAATGTTCTCTGACTTAAACAGTAACATGTGTATGACTTAAGAGGATACATATTTTTTTGTCTTTGACAACATAGGACAGATGTACAAACTAAAAGGGGTTTTGGAATGGTCATTTTGCACTGGTCTGTTAAAATGTCAGTAAGTTTTGGTTACTTACTTTGTCAGTTCTTTTGAAGATGAAGCCTGTGACACCATGCACTGAGTGTAAGACTACCTGCTAGAACTTCTTCTAAGCAGGGATGCAACAAAACATAGCAGAAAACTCTCCTAGCCTTGTGCCCTGTTACTGGGGGCTTTGTTCTTGTAAGATTCTTGCTTCATTTGTGTTACTACATAAAACACTTTTAAACATACAAAAGCTGTGCTGTGTCAGTTTGTGCCATCAACTCTCCCTTCTCAGACAGACAGACTTCATTCACATGTAAATAAATGTTGCTGTCTCCTCCACTTTAACCCATAGTACGTGGCCTTTGTGCCTCAATATGCCAGCTAACACACAAGGGCCAAAACCCACTTGGAAAAAATTCTTACCATGTTACTCTTTCAGATCACAGCAATAGTTACCAATGAAAGCAGATACAGACAGGCAAGACTTACCTGCCTAAGGCTTTTCAGGGGGAAGAAATGGGATTTTTTTTTGGTGGAGGTTTTATTGTTGCTTTTGTTGTAGGGATTTTTGAGAAATGGGGAAAATGGACATTGTATGGAAGAGGGAACAGCACAACTGTACAGAGGTAGTACAAACTTTTTTCCAATAAAATAAGTTCATGAAACTTTTGTTAATTTTGGTCACCACAGAGGAGTGATATATGTTGTTTTGCTGCTTGTGAACACAATGCCAGAAGAATGTTAAAAGTATATTTCTTAAATAAGTAGTTTAGGGCAGTTTTGGGGAGGAATCTTTGCATTTAGGAATGAAAGCGAAACTGCACATATGTGCATATATATATAGACACATATAAATATACATTATTGGACAAACGAGCTCCTCAGAGCAGGAATCTCACTCGAAGATACTGTATTGTACCCTGCTTTGTGGAGGTGTCTATTAAATCTGGCACTTTAGTTTCTAGGCTGTAAATTCAAAGCAGGCTCATCTTCCCTAAAGAAGCAACTTGTACTTACTGCTTAAATTTAGAATCTTTTGGGTATTGCTTGTAGTTTCATTACAGAAGCTAGTTCTCTTTCTACCCTCATAATGAATTTCGAAGTCAAAGACAGCATTATATATTCACATTCCGACAGTACATTGTCCTATTGCACATAAAGTTGGAAACAGATGGAATACTACCAGAAGTATTTCTAATGGAAAGACCAAAATCCACAAGTTTGTCTGAGTGTAGCAGCCAACATCAGTTCTGCTGCAGTTCAAACCTTTGACAGCTGATGAGGTTAGTAAGAGTGTGAAAAAAGGCTGTTTTTCCTGTAGAGATTTGAGTATTTTGTATATATAGAGTGCTCATCCTTACACTTAATTTTACCCTAAGAATAATAAGAGATCTTTACCAAAATGTTCATTTCCCACACATCTTTACTTCTGCTTAATTGTGTTTCTGGTCTTGTAGTAGCTTTGCTGGGATAAAATTAATTTTCTGTATAGCTGCCCGAAGGCTCAGATTTGTAACTAATCATCAGCAATGACACAGCAATGTTTCAGCTGTTGCTGGGCAGTGCTTGCACAGTGTCCGGGTCTTCTCAGTTTCTCACTCTGCAATCACAGTGAATAGGCTGAGTGTGGGCAAGAGGCTGGGTAGGAATTCAGTGAGGACAGCTGACTCAAGTGGACCAAAGCACTCAAGACCCAAGGACCCAAAACTCAAGTCTTTCTCAGTTTATTTCCCCAGGCTGAATCAGTATTTTGGCACCAGCCAGTTACTGGGCAGGGAAATGCTGCAAGAAAGCAGTGTGAACCAATAGGGTTTTCTTCAGTAGTCTTGTAAACATAAACCAGAGAAAACTGGAAAAAAATTGTTCCAAATCCAGGAGAAAATTCTGGTCCTCCAGAAAAAGTAGCTTTTTGTTTTATATCAGCATTTCAAAAATAGTATATTCACAGGGACTGATGAGATAGATAATCTTTAAAGTTTAGAGAGAAACTAAGCTAATACATACAGATGCTAACGATTTAGTACAGAATTTGCTGTCATAGCTAAAAAAAAGCCACCTGAAACCTTTGCAAAAATTGCTTCCCCATTAAGAGTAGATTCAGTAGACAGATTGAATATGGAAGTTACCTGCTTTAGAGAAACAGTTGTTCTCAGAATTGCTGGTTTCTCTTTCCTACAAGGTGTACTGGGAAGGATACTCACGTGACACCAAGTGTGATTTCAGGTGGGGTGATTGCTCTCGACCTTTGAGCCAACCACCAGGCATAGCTTCAAATAGGTATTTTTCCTAGGTTGCCCTCAAACAGGCAAACTAAGGAATAGTAATTTTAGATTTGCTTTGAGAACAGTAGGCCCCTTAGACAAAGATTTGAGAAGGTCACTGGATCATTTTCAACCTTAGAATTTGAAGAATAACATCTATATTCTTCTATTAGCCTTTTCCCTTGCATGCAACATCTTTATAGAGATCTATAAAACAGAAAGTGCTAAATACAGTGACTCAGAAGAACAAAATACACACAAGAGTCTTTGTCATTGAAAGTCACTTTACTGATGTTACAATATGTTAGTAACATTGAAAACCACAGGCATTTGTATTAAATACTCTTGTAGAAGTGGATACTGTGACGCTGTTATTATTAAAAGTGAGCAGGAATTTAGAACCCCAAATTACTATGATTTGATTTTATAAAAAGCAACATTTTGTTTAGCTACATGAAAGCCAGATTAATTCAACAGCCCAATGCCTGTAATGTTTATGACAAAAATATCACACTCAAAGCTAGAAAGTTGTAAACTGCAGTGCTTCGTTTTGATGTTTGTCAAAATCTTGCATTTTTATTACTTCAGGTACGATTTTTAAAGAATTTCACCTAGCAAAGACAATGATATGATGCAAATCATTGTTTTTGCCAACACTAGCCCAGCCACAGTGGTGAAACATGATTCTCCTTGCCTCTTTCAGTAACGGCTAGTATGGGTGAAAAAACAGCTTTTTTTTTACAGCAATGCCCAAGTTAAACATCAGCACAAAATGAAGCTGGCAGAGCCAGTTGGTATGTACCACCCCAAAAGCTTTGCTGAAAGAACTGGTCATACAGTAAATAGTGTTTTCTCCAGCAGATTAAAAATTCCATAATGCTTTGCTATTCTGAAAAAAATATTTTGCATTTATGCAACAATAAAAATAAGTACTGTATTCTATATAAAATATTACCTATTGTAATATATTTTTATCCTTAAGAAAAGAAAAATCAGGTTATATATTCACAGTTTGAGTATGTTCTGGACTGTATTTCCAAGCGTAAAGTATGCAGAGTCTACACAGGCAGTGAGCAGGAGTTCTTGTACCAATAATCAAACTAAATTAGCATTTGCTGTTCTACAGAGCCTTACAATATTGCATGATTAGCTGCTCGCACCACTCCACTTACAAGGTCAGTCAGGCCTATTTACAGAATTTCTAACATGGTTGTAAAAATAGACTCTCCATGCTAAAGTTAGAATATGTAAGGTCTTAAGGCCTCATGTTGATATTTTTTAAAACAAAAGCTTTATTTTTTTTTTTATTCAGAGGAATACAGAAACAGAAAAATAAAAGATTGTTGCTTTGACATTTTATGCTCTAGCAATTAAAAATTGTGTTGATTCCTTTACTCCTCCCCTAGATAATGTTTCTTTTTAATAGCTCTGTGCTTATTTTCACAAATTTTCCTCATCTCTTTCTGAGTTATATGGCAATTATGGCCCATCTTAAGTAGCAGAAGTTTTTAAACAGTTTAAAGCTGGTTTAGCTGAAGTGATTTTGAAACTGGTATAGACTGGATTTTAAAGAGCTAGAACTGCCAGATCTGGCTAGGTGAACTAATTTTGTAGCCTGGTACATTATCTCAAGTGTTCTGAACTTATTTTGACTGCTTGTTTTCTTACTTGTCTGAGATAATTTTGTTGTAGTGCTTTTCTCTAAATACAGAAAACCTTTGTGGAATGACAAGATACCATGTGCAGAAGATGCTGTTTCCAAAGCTGCAGTTTACATCAGCATCCATACTTGAGACACCAGAAATGGTTTCCATAAGCTGACTTAGAAACTACTCACATCAGAGATTTTTAGCATAAATGATAGAAACTATTACTTCCTTTCCAGTTTCTGACAAAAATCACACTTAACAGAGTCCCGTTTGTATTGCAGCTATGTTTACACAATTAGTTTCACTGTTTCATTTTTTCTTGCCTTATTAGAATAATAGTTATGTGCACACAGGAACCTCACTCCACTGTCCAGTCATGGGATCACAACCTGCACATATTTTTGCAGTTTACTCATATTTGTCTTCAGGAATCATAGAATATTCTGGGGAAGAGACCCACAAGGATAATCAAGTCCAACTCTTAAGTGAGTGGTCCATAGGGTGATTGAACCCGTGACCCAGGCGTTATTAACACTGAGCTCCAACCAACTGAGCACGTCAAATGGGACCCAAATCAAATCCCATATTGCTGATACATAAGATTTGGAAGCCATGCAAATAGTGGGTCATCAGCTCATCCATTCTTGGTATTCAGCAGAGACTGAAATGCTCAAGCTCTTTAAAAATGAGGCAAATAACATCATATTGTGGTTAAAAACAATGGTCCATACAGTCCACTGTTATCCCATGACACTGAAACTCAATTTAGAGAAAGAAACACATGATTTTCAGACTTGGAACAAGAGAAAAGGGAAACAGCTGAACTGTTGGGTTCACAGACTTGGTGATTTACGAGGTTTAGCCTTCAAAAATGCTAGAAGGTGAGACAGACAGAGGATGGCTGAGTAACCAAGTGGTTTTACCAGTAGCATTCTGGTTTAACCACAAGTAATTAAGCCCCAAAATAGCTGCTTGCTCAGTCCCCACCCCCAGTGGGATGGCAAGAGAATTGTAAAGGTAAAAGTGAGAAAACTCATGGGTTGACATAAGAACAGGTAAATAATTAAAATTAAATAACTCGAGTAATAATAAAAAAAATAATTAAAAGGGAATGAAAACCCAAAAAAGACAAGTGATGCAAAGGAAAACAATTGCCCCCCAGCAACAGACCAGTCCCTGAGCTGCAGTTCTTCACTGCCAGCCTTCCCCCTGGATTGTTGCTGAGCATGGCATCATATGGTTTAGGGTATCCCTTGGGTCTGCTGTCCTGGCTGTGTCCCCTCCCAACTACTTGTGCACCCCAAGCCCAATTGCTGGTGGGGCATGTAAAGAGCAGAAAAGGCCTTGGCTCATTTCAAGAACTGCTCAGCAATAACTGAAAAAATCCTTGTATTATCTACAGTGTTTTCAGCACAAATCCAAACTACAACCTCATACCAGCTAAACTCATCCCAAGCAAAACCAGTGCAAAATCCACAAGACATGAGGCATCATCATCTGATTATAGCACAAGTAAAAGATCACAAAATCATTAAATTGTCTGGGTTGGCAGGGACCATAAAGATCATCTCGTTCCCACCCCCTTGCCATGGGCAGAACTTTCCACTAGACCAGGTTGTTCAGAACCCCATCCAACCTGGCCTTGAACACTTCCAAGGATGGGGCATCCACAGCTCCTCTGGGCAACTAGTGCCAGTGTCCCACCACCCTCATAGTAAAGAATTTCTTCCTAATACCTCATTTAACCCACTATTATTAACAGCATTGGAAAGACCCTATTCATAGTGTGGAAAGGTGACGAACTTTTAGCAGTTTTCTGATGTCAGCCAACTCACAGAGGCTGTTAGTGGATGAATGTTTCATAAAAATTCTTTTCAGTAGAAGTGAAAAGGGGATGGAAGACAACAGGAGCTCACTGAGTTTTACACTGGAGTGTGATAACTTTGCTTACAACTAGCTACGGGATTTGATGACAGAGCAAGTCCTAAGGGCTAACTGAAGAGTATATCCTTAAGGATTATGGAGTCTCATCCTTCTTTCACATTACATTCTATCCATTAATCAATTCACTAATGAAGTTACAGCAAATTTGGTCAGAATTTGTAGTATATGCATGTCTATAATAATATGTGTACCCATTCTTACCTCTGCTTTTGAAAAAAGTTGTTGCATTAGCATTGACAAGACCATTAAGTCCAAACAAGCAATAGGGATTTGAGTAAGAGGATTTCGGTACACTAGCTATTGACACAATTTCTTTCTGATTTTAATTCAGGCTATACCTCAAAGGTTCACTTGTTCAATAGCACAATCAAAATTATTTCATGAGCCCATGAGCTCAGCAGGTTCAACATCTCATAAATCAGGAACTCTAAATCATTTGGAAGAAGCCATCTTCAAAGTCAAGTCACACTTCAGGTGACTGGCAAGTTGTGACTTTAGTCACAATTTAAGCAAAGATAGGCTCTATAAAATTAACAATCTTCTTGAATCTACTAAATTAAATATAATAAAACTATATGTAAATTATCAGTCACAAATATCTCTGGTATATTGCCTGAGATTACTAAAGTTCTTAAGTCAACAAATCCAGAATTAGTAGGTAAATCTTTACTTGTTAAACTGTGGCATCATTGCACAGCATTATTTTTAGATACAATCTCAATTTTCCAGTCTCCATCAGCTAGTCACATTAATTTTATTATAAATTACACAAGATACTTCTCCCACATTGAAATACATAAAGGTAATTTAAGTATATCTCATCCTGCAGGTCCTATGCTCATATAAACAATTACTTCTAGTTGAGAACTGATGGCTTCCTTACTTCAACGGGCATCTACAGCATAGTTGGCAGTAACTTGTTCATTTATTAAAATAAAAGCATGAGTCTCAATTAGTCAAAATGACTGAGCTATATTAGTGACAAGTACTCTATTTTAGTCTGGATGAGGTATTATGCAGCAGTTTATATTGCTATTGCCAGCATAACTAACTACAGTGGATAAAAATATTTGCGATCTTCAAGGTTATTAATCTGGCAGCTTTCCAACATACTACATATTAAAAGTAGGAAATGACAGCTTTGTAAGCAAACAACTTCTCTGTCCAACTTCCACTGGCTTGGGAGGCTCACACAGCCCTGCCAGTTCAGGTCTCCCAAGTTACCAACCTGATGCAAAGTTCTCTGCAGAAGAATTTTGCAAGAACACAAGTCCTGTGATATTCTCACGCTAGATGACCAAAGTGAAAGTCAACATTTATTTAACTTTAGCTTAGTGCTCAGAACTAGACTTCCAGTCACTACATATCTCCAAATGTGAGGGTGACTGTTAAAGGTACACACATAAGTGTATCATATGCTACAAATAAATTATACCAAACCAAAAGAAGCTGGAAGTACATACTACATTGAAAATACAATCAGGAGGGCCATTTGTTTGCAAAACAAGAAGCTATGAACATAGCAGAAAGAGCCTGCATGTTATCTCCAGTTCTGTCTGCCAAATCTTGCTGCTTCTTGGTAAGGCAAAATGGAAAGGGAAGAGTAAACACTGATAAACATATGATATGCACAGAAATCTAATGGGATCATTCAAAACTACATGCCAGTTTTTATCCAAAAAAATACCATAAAAGGCACATGATGAACAGTCCAGTTACTAAAGACAAGATATGAATATGGGAGGGAAAACCAGCTTCCAGGTGACAGAGTAATACAGCGATGATCGGGTTATCATAATGTCCTAATGTGGGTGAACCTCTTGAGGGTCCTGCTCAAAGTCCAGTGAAGTCAACAAAAGACATTGATTTCAAGTTATGGCTCAGACCCTAATTTCATAAGCTACATGCTATCAACTATCTTTAATCCAGATAGCTACACTCAAAGTAAATCTTTGCAAAAAATAATCTTCAGTGCTGATTGATATATTTACCTTTCACAAAAATGCAGAATCTTTCCCTAAAGCAGTTACAAGTGACTGTCTCTTTCCAGATGGTCAGTCTGCACCCACTTGTGCTCACTTCTATTTGTCTTTTTTCAAATACTTACCAGAACCTGTTGACTGTGAGAAAATCATTTGAATGCCAAGGCCAATATTTTGTCATAATCCAACATACAGCCTAATCATAAAATATAGTTTCTAAAAATCTTACATATTTTACAGCTGCCGACATCTTTAAACATTTATTAATTTAATCTTACATATATCTGACTTTATTGAGAGACGTAAAAGTTAAAAAAATACATTAAAAGGCTGCAAGTGTTGGGTTCACTTACTAAAGGAAATACATGAAAGAGGTAGAAGATTCAGAAACACCATAGATGTTCCTATTACAATAATATCTAATTAATCATACAGCTGTTGGGTAGGGTATTCAACTGCACCAAAGAGTCAGGTGTTTTATTCTGCAATGGTACTACCTGAAGCTACCAAGCAGTCAGTTTTGAAAAACCAGAGAATTATAGACTGATTTAATATGGTCCAGTTTCTCACTAACTGAAAATTCCCAACCAGAAGGCATTTGCTTTACAACAACCTTCAGAAGTCTCAGGTGTTAGAAATATAACCATCAACTTACAGACAAGATTAACATGGTCAAGAGTTGTCGTCCCCCCCACCCCCCGCATTCTTTTTAAGCTAAATTCATTTGTGCTCAGTTTAATGCCCCAAAAAATTGTCAAGGGGGCTTCAGGGGCAGCAAGCATAGCATTCAAGCGCATGGTAAATGCGATTCCAGTAACGAATAAAAATTGAAAGACAGCAATGAAACTGGCCACTTGCCCAGCACTGTTATTATCTAGTGCAGTGAAATTGTTATGCTTCTCATAAGCCTATGCCTTGCCATCTAAAACAGTGTCTGAAATGCTCTATCAAAAATACACAGCAACTCTCACAGACAGACTTTACATCACCACATCCTGAATTGACCACTTAGAAGTACTCCCAAATGTCCAGTAAGTTTGGGCTGCACATGACTTAAAGACTGTTGTCTGCTGAATCATTCTTGATTACACCTGTGAGAGGATACAGTGGTTATCTTACTAAACAAGGAATTTTGGCTGGTTCCTTTTATGATGATTTAAGACAAAGTGCTGCTGTACTGGTTTCCACAGTCTACTGTACAACTGAGATTGTCAAGACAGTATAAGATGCTGAAAAAGTTGTATAGATTTTGGTCAAACACCAGTTTCTGAGAGACACAGTTTTACAGTACTGTACTTTCTGTATTTCCAAGGATGTCTGCTCATAATATTAGAAAATCTGAAGTGTGATGATGTTAGTCATGACTGTTTCTTTAGGCATTTGGCAAAATACACATACGTATAACAGCTATTTTTGACATTATTGAATGTTTACATATATACAATCTGTATACTGAGATTATAAACATGTAAGGTAAAAAAAAAAGATATAATCTTTGTTTGTTTGCCGTTTGTGTCAAATAGTTGCCTTTCAAGCTTGAAATCCTGTCACAAAAAAAAAAAAAAACCTATATTTCTTACTCCTGCATGCTAATCTCTACTACAGTATGTTGTTTTTCCCTTACATGTGGAAAGTAAAGAACACAAGGTTCATGCATACAGCGTACAAGTTTACATCAGCTGGGCTCTCCGTGAGGCACGTTCCCAGTTCCACTCTGGTCTGACTCAGGACTGCAGTAAACCAGAGAAAAACCTCTCTTACAGAGGACCGGCAAATGGACTGCAGCTGGGATTCTAGGTCACCATGCAGAACAGCCTTGTCACATCTGGGCTAATTATTCTCTGTCAAATGTTATGATTTTGGTTGTTCATAAAATCCATAAAATACAAGTCAACGAAAAAGAAAGAAAAAAAAAATCTGTTTTTTTCCTTTCCACATGACAGGAGGTTATCACTGCGATATCACGGGCATCTCTGTTGATCTTTCGAATTGTCTGAAGAGCAGATGAATGTGCAGTGACTCAGTGATGCTGAGTTTCTATAAAATCCAAAGTAAACAGTTTCGATGTGACCCCAGGACAACACTGCAGCTAGATGGATGTCTCCCATAGCTGGAGAGGGGGAAAATAAACACAAACACACATTGAACACCAAGATAAAACAGGCTGTCTCCCAAACAGTGCAAGGAGCTTGTTTGGGGAACTGCATCATCACTTGGGTCACCAAATCTCCTCCCAGCCTCTGCTGGGTATCTGTTCACCAAGTGAGCAGACAGGCTTAAGCATTTCAGCACAGCTTGCAGTCAGCATAGTCAGCCCGTGGCTGGGAGTTCAGTTTTCCTTTTGAAAGAGAAATGTCAGTGTAGCATCAAACTTCCTCTAGACAACTTATACCTTAGAGTTACACTAATATTAGTGTAGAGATAACTTCCCATTTTCATCTGCCTAGCTCTGCTCAGAGCAACATGACTTCCTGCTGTGGGTTTGAGCTGCTGCCAAAGCAGCTCCAGGGCTGAGACACATCAGTACAGCCCAGGCTCCAAGCTACCTTGGAAGACCCTGTGCTGCACCTCACACAATCTTCTGCCCCAAGCAGCACTTGGGGAGCAGCTTGCAGGTTCCCTCAGCAGCACTCCATTCCTTTTTTCTTGAAAAAAAAAAAGGACAGAGAACAGTGATGAGAATCTCATCAGCAACATGAACCAAGGGTATTGCAAGTAAAGCTCCTAAAGCAAATTTCAGACTTTTTTGCTTATTCAAATACCTGCTATGTCTGAATTGACACAAAGGAAGTAAAGCCTTTTGGAGCAGCTGGAAATCTCCCTGTGTGAGGCACACTATCCACCACACATTCCAGAAGCTCCTGGTCACTCTAGAGGGGCCAGGCTGGGCTCAAGTTACACAGCAGTGAAGTCCCTCCAGGCCTGCAAGCACTCCACATGCTGCATAACTGGAAATTTGTACATTTCCATAAAGATGGAAAGCAGCTATCCCCACAGCCTGAATGACAGCTGCTGGGAGAAGGGGTAAGAAAGAAGAGCCAAACACACCACTTACTCCAGGGCTGCCTGTACTCTGCAGCCCAAAGGCTATCCAGGGCACATTTTCTGCTTGAAATAAGAAAAGTTGTGAAAAGGTTGTTAAGAGCAACCTGAAAAGCTGCCTGTAAACACAACTGTCGAGGCCTTCATTGCTGCCAGAGGCTCAGCAGCTTCAGAACTTCAGGGTGCAAAGGAAATGCCATTGCAGCTCTCCTTGTTGGTCAAAGGTGTTACTCTGCCAGTTTCCTTTTGAAAAACTATCAGTAAATCAAGTCACAGGTGAAATGCAGAGAGAAGAGGGACACATACCCTGGCGCTTTGCCTGTTGACTTTTTTCTCTTCATCAGGAAGTGGTGGCATCGGGTAAGGGTATTTTCTGCTGGAGGCAATAGATCCAGTGGATGAAGATGGAGACTTTGCAGGAGACAGTGTCCTGAGATGTTAAAACACATAAAATAAATATGATGTCTTTGCATTCTAGCACTGCAACAGCAACTGCCATTACTCTGAAGCTTGGTTCAGAGCCAAGAATATAGCTTATTATTAGCTCAATATCAGGGGGATAAAATTGTTTGATCAGTAGTCTTATAATTTCATTATATGAATAAAGGTATTTAGAGATTTCAGGAACACTGGAAGAAAAAAATTTGCTACTTCTTATTAGAACTGTATAACAAAAATTATTTCTTAAACTGTTTTATATGGAACTGTAATTAATCATTATAAAATTATTAAAAACCAAATCTGCAATTGAATAAATACAGAACTAAAAGTATAAAGCCTAAATAGAAACAGTAATTGTATAAATACAAGCTGAACAAATGTCTTCTCCCAGTGACTAAATGGCAATTATGTGTCTTTATGCATATCTTATACATCTCCTAAATTGATACAAACATAGCAAATAAATCTATTATTTTTGTAACATTAATTTACACAAATGCATGCATTTGGAGGCCAAACTGTTAGTTGTGAAGTAACAAAGGCATATACAAAGTGCTAATAACAAATTGTTATACATGCAAGCATCATACAGTGCATATTGTTCCAGCCAAAGAAAGAGTCTGATGAGAATATACAAAAATGGACTGATTAGTCAATGGCAATCAGCATTTCTGTACAAGGTGAGTAGAGTAAGCAGGAGCAAGTAAATGTTTGTATCACATGAAAGGCATTCTTTTCATGTCAATAAGGCAACAGCACATTATTGACTGAAATTTTATACCCAAGAAAAACTCTTATGCTTCTGTTTTGAGATTCTGCACTTTTCCCACTTGAGAGGTTCTTATTAGGCTCTAAATCTGGGCAGAGTAAAATGAAAAAAAGGCCTCAAAGCAGAAAAATTGAGCTGAGCTATCCTGACCCCCTTGTTCTCTTGTGCAGACCAAGGGCATTCACTACAGGAGGCCTCTTAATACTGCAGGCACATCCCTCAGCCCTCCCTGAGCGCTGCTATGTAGTATCTTCTGAGTTAATGTGTCCCTGAAAATGGAAACTTTCCATCTTCCATAATAATAAATGCAATTTATTTACCTTTAAATAATTGTTCTTTTATTTTGGACTATTGTATCATTTTGTTGTGTCTGTAGCTCCCTGCAATAGCAGATTCTCTTGCCTCCCATACAAACAATGACTGATGGTAGCCACAAGCAACAAGGTGTCAATGGAAATTATATGATGAGAACTCTCCACTCTGGCTCATGATCCTCTAATGCCTCATGTGGTAGCCTCTAAGTTCCACAGCACTTAAGAGATTTGCATTGGTACAATTATCCAAACATGGAAGCACACATCTTCAGTACCTGCACATTGATCACCCATTAAGATGAACTGGACATACACCAAATGTTTTCAGGAAGAAAAACCCTGAAACAGCTACTGCAGTATAAAACAAGATTTCTGTATGTCCCACATCATGGATCTGGGCACCAAACTGTGCATGCAAGAAAACAGGTAATTTAAAAAAAAAATTTCCAGGTAAAGGTTGTCAACAGCACCCTGCTGTTCACTATCCATACAAGTCTTCTCATCTCTGCCCCCACTTGGACTACCACTAATAAACTATTTGTGGATCTAGAATGAAGACTATAAGGAGAAGAGGGAGGGGGAAAAATAAGGAGAGCAGATTTTACATATTATTAGAAATCAAATTATTCACAAATTTTACCCCATCGTTGCAGTAGAATTTTAAATTTTCATTTTAAAATTTGCAACAATGCACTTGGAGATCAGAACCAAAGAACTGGGCTAGTGGAATCTGACTTGGCAAGCCCTATCAAAAAGCTGTTTATAAGGGGGTGGCACAGAATGAAGGCATCTCCCATCTCTTTCACCACACCAGGCACGACACTTCCAACACACCACAGGCTCTTCACATTTTAGATACTCTAAGAGAAGGCCACAGTGAGAGGAAAAGCCACAGCCAATCTTCCTCTCCATCCATCTGAGCAGGCGATCCTGGAAGGAGTAAAAATCCCCCAAAGGACAGAGCACCTTGAATATTTTCCCTGCACAAGCAGGTCCTCTGACCAGGATCCCTAACTGAGCCTTTCAGCCAGGAAGCTTTGCACCATAACTCAAACACGATGCTGCCAAGCCTCCGCTGTAGCTGCCTACATATCCTTCTTCTCAAAGCCCCTTCGCACTGCCTGCTCACCTGCAGTTTGCACATCTGACTGATGTGAGCTTTGCTGCCCTGCTGCAACACTACAAGACATCAAAAATGCAGTTGCACACTTAGAGAAATGACCTTGCCCTCCCCTCACAGGGCCTCACCACTTATTTTTGTTAGAGAGTTACGTGCTGGTTTTTGTCATCTTTAGTGCCAGCTACTGAGACTGTGAGCATACACAACTCAGCGTGTGCTCACAGATGTTACAGTGAATCTTCTGTGATAAACAACATTGTTTGAGGTGCTTTGGATCACCTTTCAGGTTGTGCCCTGCAGTTGTGTATGTGCTGTGTATCCCAGATTTACATAGACTTTAAATGAGAAAGGTCACGTCTGGCTCTTTCTCATTTACAGGATGGAGAGACAGCATTCAGGGACACTTGCAGGTAATGCTGGGGTTAAAGGTAGGAAAACTTGGCAGTTTTGGTCAAGGGTGGGATCCGCTTAGCTTTCACTAGGGTTTCAGTTCTCCTGCAATCAAATCCATTAGCTTCCATGCCAAATGTTGCTTCCAGCTGAAACTTACACAAGAAACCAGTACACAACATGACAGAGATTTAGAGTTTTACTGCCAACCCCAAATGAAGCCATGCACCTCACCTCAAAAATTCTAAATTTTGTCCAGAAAGCAAGATAGAGTAGCCACTTTTTGGCTACTGTCCTGAAAGCTAAAACTAAGAATTTGTGGAGACCATTCTGTGATTCACAGCAAACACTGTGGCAGCAGGAAGACATCTGGAAGCAGTCCCTGCAGTCTTGGGCCTACCTGCTCCCCTCTTGTCCCTAAACACCGAATGTTGACCGTGCAAAATGTGCCACCTGGTCACCCAACTAAAGACCTTGCAATTTTGAGTGTCATTTTAGCTGAACTCAAGGTGGGTGGCCCTGACAGATCTGAACTGTTCACGAACTGTGAGTGATTCTCTTTTGCAGACTGAAATAATGTTATGAAATTCAATTAAGATTCAGCCTGGTGAAAGCATTGCAAGCCCAAATATAAACTCCATCAGCCTAATCTGACCTTTGCTGCTGTGGATTCAGCTCTTTGTATGACATCATCAGCCTAGATCCTATATTAGGAAGTTGGGATCTTCTAAAAACATTGGTGTGGCTAAACATTTTAAAGTAAGTTCCTTTTTAAAGCCACAGATGTGCACACCTGTCCTCAGAAAGAGCAGCAGCAGAGGGGAGAGGAGGCTCATGGAGGGGCTGCAGAAGAGACAATGGTTATGGCTGGAGCTGTCACTTGGAGCAGTGAACTGTGCCTCAGAAGCAGGCACTCACATGCTTCAATGAAACCTTCTCCCTAACTCTTGAAACAAAATCCTAATCCCACTGACATCAGTAGGCATTTTTTCATTACCTGCCAACAATAACAGTATTTTGCTTTGGTAATAGGGAAAAGGCTTGTTAGTTTTTTATTTTATTTATAGAGCTGTCTCAGCAAGAGCAGCTTGCCAAGGGCTGGTCATGGCTCTGGCCTCAGCTGGATGCTCACAAAAGAAGGTGATGGAGATGGTTAACTAAAGAGGAACTGAGAAAAAGTCAAGGACACAAAAGAGCATTACAAATAGGAGGGAAATGACAGCCTGACAGTCTCCTCCTTCCATCCCCCTTCTTGATGCCCTTCTGATTTAGGACAGCCATTTTCCTTCCGGTTATGTGCTCTGGGTCTCCATCTAAAAAAAACCTTTGTTTGTAAACCACTTTTGTGTTTAAGTAACTCATAAAATATAACTTATTATAAATACTTGCATTAAATCAAATGTAGGTGGCTCAACACTTTAGAAGGTGCCTTCTAGTCTTTTTTCTTTACAATTATCTACAGAAATGCCATGTTTGGGG
This sequence comes from Fringilla coelebs, assembly GCF_963513975.1. Lineage (NCBI taxonomy): Eukaryota > Metazoa > Chordata > Aves > Passeriformes > Fringillidae > Fringilla > Fringilla coelebs. The sequence goes on from NC_140028.1 coordinate 131,628,742, forward strand.
TTTCTGGCAGTTTGTTTTCTGATTCCATCATGGCTCCATCAAGTCTTTTAGATTCATTGAGAATTCTGAGTAATCCTTAACCATTTTTCAGAAGGTCAGCCTGTGCAGCGGATATCGTAATTGTCAGTAACAAGAATAAGCAGTAGTAGCACATTCATAAAATAATGTCCCTTCACAGCCTCTCCCTGTAAAATTCAGGGAGAGGCTTCCTGCCTGATTTTATTGCTGAGGTTATGTGGTTATAGCCTGGCATACAAAATTAAAATCTAGACTAGATGTTAAGCGGGAAAATGAGAGTTTTCTTCACTGATCTTATTTTCTTACAGATGGGAATCCCACACTAGGGAGTTTTCAGATGCCAGAGACACCAGCTACTATTATTACTATCATTATAAAAAGTAATTATATAGAAATACCCATCAGACTTGTAGACTAGGGGAAAAAAATTACTAGGAAATCAGGTGTTAGAGAGACAATTTATGATTTATACCGGGTATTTTAAGTAGATGGAGAAAATCTTGGTGATGACTAATATCTCTATTTTCTGAAAATCTGAAACTTTCCTAGAAAGCTTTTTTGTCATTTTTCGTTTTTCTATTTCAACTCTTCCTACAATAGCAGCAGTCATCAACATATTATTCCTAAAACTACAAGGAAACAAGCACAACAGCAGTATTACTTTCAGGACACATTTAAAAGAACAGAGAAATCAAAGATGATTAGCAACATGAATATTACTCAGCTAAATATCTGGTGTAAATGACTTATCCTGGGACTCTGACTCATAAAATACAGTACCAGCTGAACAGTCTGAGTCCAGCCTGATGTTCTAGTTTATTAAGTAAGATCTATTTTGTTCTGTTTGGGAATCTCTTCACAGGCCCAGGCTCAAAACCCAGCCACAAGATGTTCTGACACACCATTCTTAGGAATAGCCTTTTTCTGTCCATGCTATCATTAAGCAAAATTGCATCTGATTTTTGTGGAGAAACTGTTAGTTCAACCTCTTGTAAACCCACAGCAACTCATCACATGAGATCTGATCTTTTGCCTTCCATAACATGTCTGCAGAATACTTCCCCCATGATTACCTAATTTAATTAGGACAATTCAGATTTCTAAATTTATTCTAGTTGCTCTCTGATTTCTAAGGGTAACTGCGGCAGGCAGCAATTAGTAAGCTTCTGTGGTGCAAAAAATTTGATTTATGTTACATCTCTGCTGATATATAGCCTTCAAAACTCACATGGGTCAGCTTAATCCTCATCTACATGCCAAAAATGCTTGGTTTATCTCAAATACAATTAAAAATGTGACTCATTTGGTGTAACAGCTGAATACCCTCAGGGGCAGGGCACACTACAATTAATTTAATCTAGTTACTAAATAAAAATATACTGATACTAAAAAATGAAAACCAAATTATGAGTATGCAAACAGATTTTTAACCCTGTTTAACTAAACCATTTAAAGTAACCTGCATTAAAATAGTGCTATCTTCATATTCCACCAATGTCTTTGTTTATGGCTACCACAGGGCTTCTGATAAAAAACCCCTGAAAGACAGCTATGGGGTTATGTTAGGGTGGGCAGCTCTTGACCTTGTCTGACCAATAAAGGTCAAGAGACTATTTTTAGAAAGGGTTTTGGTAATAAAGCACACCTCAATTCTTATGTGAGTTTGCCTAATTTCAGCTTCCAGTGACCTTTGGTCATTATCAGTCTTAGTTGCAAATCTGAAGGACCTCCCACACACAGAGATTTTGCTCCATATACAGGGATGTGGACTTCATGATCAGGTAAGTGTTCAGCTGCTCCCTTCAACTGCACAGCCTGAGGCTCTCCAGTCCTTCCTATGGTTTTTCTGGGCTTAGATCTCCCCAGTTCTAGAAGGTACTTGCTGAACTGCAGACTCCAGACCTGGACCCTGTATCCCAGTGCTGAAACAACCAGACTCCCTGCCAGAATGCCCAGGTACCAAGAGACTTGTCTGATACTGACTGGCACTATCAAAACAGCCTCCTGTAAGCCCTGGATTCTTGCACTGGGGATCTCTTCTCCCTTTTCAGGACTGAGATCAGGGCTGACAGGCCAAAGTTTACTCAATTTTTCTGTTTGTTCACTGGAAACCTTTCCTGCAGCTTACTCTGTGATTTATGAGGTGTTGAAGACAAACAGAAAGGGTTTTAAAAAGTAACCATTTTATGGTGTTTTAAGACTTCAGGACATTTTTAGTTCTAAAAATGACTAAATTCCTACTCTGCCATTTAATGTCTGCCAGTGTTACTATTGGAAAAGTGTTTCATTAGTACCCTGTGATACAACTCCCATCATATTTTTTTCCCAAATGCACGCTGTAAACATTTAGCATGTTTCTGTCCTGTTGCACTATTATTAGGTCTACTTGTGTAGCAAAATTACTAAGATTCTATTTACTTGTTCTTACCATCCTTCACGGTTTGGGCTGAAGATTTTGCTTATTATTCTTTTGATTTGTGTTTCTGTAACTATCTTCATTTCTTACGTCAGCTTACAGCTTTATGGATTTTGTTCATGCTTTATGTTATTTGTCATAAATTGTCTTCCATTTTGTCCTATCCTGGGTCATTCTTTCAGCTGATGCAGAGATCTGTCTCAGCTGTGGGACTGTGTCTTTTGTGAATATACTGCAACATTCTCAGTCTCTTGATTCATGTCCAACAGGGGCCCAGCCTCATGCATGCTTTTTCTCTGTAACTTGGAATGTACCAGATAATGCACACTCTTCCCTTTCAAAAACAAGCTATATTTTTGGTTGAACCCCACCTCACTTGTAACAGATTAATTAGCAGTTTGCCAATTAGAGCACAGAGCATATTCTCATAAATTTAGTTTTCCAATTACAATATATAAAATATTTCATTGCAGGCTGAGGGTAAAATAACACTACTTTTTAGGTTTTTTAAATTTAAAGTTTAGTATGCACTATATAAGACAGTAGGTAGACTCAATGTGTTATGAAACCACTTGCTTCAGTAAATTAACATTCTATTTAAGTTAATAGTATTTTATTAGTGATAAATATGTCTCATGCCCATAAAACACTCTTTGGCATAAAATGATGAGAAAGCTACTACAAGCTATAGATGATGGTGGGAACGCATGCACTACACACACCCTTTTCAATGGCTTCATTAAAACATTCAGAAAAAGAATTGTAAATTGCACATGAAGCCAAAAACAGACATCAAAATGCAGCAAAAGAAGAGGGGCCCTTTGCACCTAAGTAACTTGTATTGATTTATACAAGGTAGGAGTCCCAAGATATTTGTATATGCTGGAACAGCTCTAAAAAATGAGAATTATAGAATTAATTTACAAAATACCTAAAGTATGGTCCTTCTGTGTTTTTATTCACATCTTCTACCCACTTAGCTACATTATATTCTCTTTTGAACCATGGGTTTAAATACCTGCAGAAAGCAATGGAAGGAACAGAGAAAGCAGAAGAACAAGAATAGAAAATCTGAGAACACACAGCACAAGCTTAGCAAGGATGTCTTCATCCCCAAAATGCAAGTGAATATGGCAAATAAATCAGTATGGATTTGGGTGAGGACTAGGCAATGTGTACAACTGCATGAGAAAATCTGACCTACAACAAGACTCATATGTTTGAATAATCTGGAAACTCTTTGGGATACATCATTCATTTAATGTCTTAAGGGTAAAATTCACTCCTATGCAGAGGGCCAGCATTAAGCTCATGGTTTGAACTCCCTCGTGGCCTCAAAATAAGGATGAAGGGGCATTTTGGCTTCAGTCATGACGTTTGCTTGCCAAAGACACACTTTTGCACCCATCTAGATAAATTGCAAGATAATGGCTAAAAGACCACAGAATCTTGGGCTTGACCCTTTTTACAGGAATGAATTTCAGCCTCATCGTGTTAAAAGGTTTGAATTCTTTGCAGCTATAGTGACAATTTTTACAGTTACAGGCAAACAACCCTCTGATTTTTCAATGTTCATTTAGCTTGGCTTTAATGGAGGTAGGCTGCAGAGTTATCTCACATTTTACAGAAGCAATATTGACACCAAAACCACATTTTTTAGGAAAAAAGTCTGAGTTGTGTACTCATATTAGTTACATGAAAAATGATTAAATAAAGATGATGTTTAATTATCTGACAACAAATTACCGAGGAAGAAGAAAACTTTTTGTAACAAATTTTTTGCAATAACAAGATAAGCAAATTCCTCCCCTTCTGTCATGTCAACAAAAAAGGGAGATGCAGAAAATAGGAATCTGCCTGGACCAATTTAAAGTTTTTTCTTGTTACATATGAATGGCAACAATCAAATGATTATTTGTGATCACCATATTTATACAATAGAAACTAGCACAATGAAATAGGAAACAAATTTTAACCAAGGAAAATGGGAAAGAAAATTCCTTTTTAAGTTATTTTTGATACTTCTGGTCCAGTTCTTGCCATCCTTATTTATGGGAGTGACTCCAGTGACCTCACACATGGGAACAGGCCTTGCAAGTTATTGCTCAGATGAATAAAAGTTGGGCCAAATCATGTCATTCAACCCCCTCCATATTTCAAACAACAATGACAACAAAAGCAGCAGCACTTTTTCAACTTCTTTTGCTCCTTTTTTGCTCTGGAACATCTCCTCCCCGCCCCGCGCAAGCACAGCCACAGCTCTCGGAAAGTACTCGCCCTCAGCCACAAGTGCTTCTAAGTAGCTTCCTCAGCTCGCTTATCTATCAGGAATCGGGAGTGCTTTATGCTTTCCAGCTCGGGGTCTTGGAGAAAGAAAACATCAAAAGCGGTAGCGCAGCAAAACAGGTGAACCACAAGTGAAGCAACAGGCTGATGCCAGCGTCACCAGGAACTAATAAACTTCTGCTTTAGCTTTAATTGTACATTTTCTTGTACTTGCTGCAATACTTTAAACTTGCGCTTTCTCAGTTGAAAAGGTCTTTTGGTAACCATGAAACACTCCCAATCTGGCTTCCTGTATTAGAAAACAGTGTAAGGTGCTATCAAAGCATGCAATTGTTGCACAACCATGTTGCAGGGTTTCCTGGGTCTGGGTGTATTACAGACCATCATTCACCACCTCAATCCATCAGTTTCAAAAAGGTTAAACTCAATTAACTGCAGACCGCTACATGATACCGCTGGAAAGCCCTCAGGCTGATCTTTCTGGCCACATGTCCATTAGTAATGGCCAGAATCCACATTTCCTTCGAGTGAGAAATTCTGCTTTGAAACGAGGTGTCCTTACGCATAAGCCTAGAGCTAGACCGACAGCTCGATTGGGCTCGTAGCGCAACATGCAACAAGGCAAAAGACCTGGGCTCAAGAGTACTCGTACTCCTCAGGCTGGCGAGGAGGAAGGGTAGCTAGCGCTGCATCAGCAGGAGCACCTCCAAGCAGTCACGGTGTTTTGCCACAGTGAAACTATCGGATACTAGGGAAGGGACTTTTCACGGGACAAACTGGCAGCCCAGAATGCAGGGGCAGGTGAGACTGACCTGTGATCCCGACTCCCTGTTTGGGGGTGGTCGGAACCCCCTGGGCTTATGCCTTGGGCAGGGATTTGGTGGGCGAGAGAAAGCCCAGGCTCAGATGCATGGGTTACCCGGCTGCAAAAAGACAATATATAATAGAAAGTCTAAACCAAAGACGTTCGTATCAGTTATAACAACGAGGAAGACAAATGCTTATAGGAAAAGCAGTGCAAATTAACAAAGGTCTGAATTGCTATCTGTTCCTGGGACCTGTTTTAACACAAGCTCCCAATTAAACTGTCAACTTATTCAGAAAACTCTCATCATTCCTGGATAAATCTAATTGATTTTAATAGAGAAGTATTTATCAGGCCATTTCATCAGCCACATTTCTGAAAAAGCATTTTGCCTGTTGGCATTCCTTCCACATGTAATGAACCCTCTGCCTTCAGTAAAGAATGATTATTTTGTTATCAAACATCCAAAAACAATTAAAAATGTCTCAAAATATCTTCAGCAGTCTCCTCAGAGCTCTATGCTTAGCATAAGCCTTGTTCATGTGTGCTAGGTCCAAGGGTCACGCAAAGGTGTGAGCAGGACATTTTTCAGGAGCTGCCCAAAGTGTTTGCAACTCCCTGTCAGTGCTGCTCGTGAGGGCTGCAGACTTCAAACCTTGCTCAGTCCTTAAGAAATTGTGTTTAAATTATTAATGGCGCAATTCTATTTGACTCTTGGCTGTATACAAAAAATAACCTGTGCATAATGTGTGCAGTTACTGCAGACCATGCATACAAGTACCTTTGAAGGCAACCACACCAGTGTGCTCCTGCTTAAAAAAATTAATTCGGCACAAGGTATGGCATTAATAAACACAATTTTATAGTGGCTAACTCTGCTAATTACAGGAGACCAACACTGTTATCCTTTTTCGTCCATATCAACAAGTATGCTTTATTGGACTCCTCCGGGCCACACAAGGCTGACTTTCTAAATGCTGCTTTAGAACAGATTTCAATATTATTCTGTATTTCCCAGACAAGGTAGAAGGGTAAATTGGTCTGGGAAAAGCCTCCATGTATTCTGCAGCATCCTCAAAGCAGCTGGTGTTGGTTTTTTGTTTTGTTTGTTTGTTTGTTTTTTTTTCCTAAATGACTGAATGCTGGTCACTGTTAGGTCATTCTCAGTCCATTGTCTCTTCTTGCAAAACAAGCTGTCCCTCTAACCAGAGAGATAATTGCCCTCCAATAGCCCTGGGAGTTCTCTCCATTCCCCACTGAACTGACAGAGCATGTGGATCATTCAGTGGGAGCTCTCTCTCCAGCTGGTGACAGGACTGCCAAGGAGACAAGCCATTCAGGCCTGTGCAGTCCAGGATAGAGCTGACCAGGAGAAAGGGTATTTTCCTGCCTGACAGGCCTCTCCCAGGAAGACACACACTGCTTCATCCCTGAAAGGTTGCTGCATGGCCCTTGGGAAGTACAAGCTCCTCCCTGTAGCATCAGGGCTGCTGCTGGGTTGAGACACCACCATAACAAGCAGCAAGGAAAGCAGAGAATTAGGTGGAAATTCAGGGGCACCTCTAAAAGAGAAACAAATATACAGGGAAAAATATTTCCAACTCACATATCTCTGTTTGCCTGCTTATTTAATGCTCCAAAGTTCTCAGAGCAAATCTCCTTTGTATTTTTGGCAGTTTGGCCAGACTAATTTTGATTTTACTAAACTATCTCATGCAAGGAGAAAAGAAAACGAGCAAAATAACATTTCAGAGTTTATCAGCACAAAGTGCACAGAGATAAACTCCTCCAAGGGCTAAAATTTCTGATTCCATGATGCCATTTTGACCATGCAATGTTATAATTGCAATGTGCATCGAAGTATTGTTTTTGTCATTTTTAACATAGGGTTTTCTCAAGGAACCCTTTCTGAGCCTACTCACCTCAAAACAGTGCACTGCAGGTGAAAGAAAAGTTTCAGAACAAACTCAAAATCCCCAAACGAAAGAAAATGGGACCCAGAGAGCAATTAGCATTATTAGCTTCCAGCAGGGTTGCTATCAAGCCCATTTGCCCATCAAGGTGCAAAGTTAGTAGTCATGATATGGAGAAGGACACTGTTACTACCACCATGGTCAAAGAAAGGGCCATTCATGTTGGTGTAAGTGCTGCAAGAGCAGGCCAGTGCTTTTGACAAGCCCAGAGGTTTCCAGCCATTCACCACTCACTCACAAGAGGGGCCTGAACCAACAAACAAGTACATAAGAAAGGCTCTTCCTGTGTGGGGAGCATTGCACACATGGGCTCTTTAGGAAATGTAACCAATAAACCAATAAGCCAGCAACTCTCAGCTGTAGAGGAAAAGTCTGGGGATCAGTCACTTGGTAGAGACTTTAATTACCCATTTATCACAGGGTTTAGTCAAGACTGGCTGTCTCAGGCTTACAATGGCAAACTTCAAAGTACTCTCAAAACAGACAGATACCTCTCCTAAAACCTCCAGGAAAGTATGCAGAGATACAAATCTCTGACTCTGCAATGGCCCAACCCAAGGTGAAGACAAGGGTAGGAAACAGTCAGGTTATGAGAACTCAGTATTGAACCAGGATACACTCAGCAATGGCAGTTTACTGTAGACAAAAGCCTGCAGTGATGGTGCAGGCTGCCACCATCATTGGGAATTGCTATGGGAACGACTGTGAGGAAGCCTACATAAAAAAAGAAAATTAATAGTTAATTTTTAAAGAATACATATAAAGAGGTTGAAATACATTAGCCAAACCATTTACCAGATTATCAGTCAGCAATCAGAATGGGCCACAGAGCAAAAATGAAGCTGTCTACTTTTCAGTACTCTTAATTTCCATCTACAAAACACAAATATGAAAACTCTACTTTTTGGCTTTGCTTTTTTAATTTCAGACTTACTCAGTTGAATTAGACCGTGGCCTAAATCTTTTGCCTCTGACTTTCTTTCTGTTTCCTCCTATATTACCTGAAAGAAATCAAAGGACAAAGACAGTAAAACAACTTGAAACTCACCTGCCCCATGCCAAACTGCATATTCTTTTTGCATCCATAGCAAGAGAGCTGCTACCTTTAACTTTAAGCCATTAACCTTTAACCATTTAAATCTCACAGGTCTGTTCTGCTTGATTTACCTCAGACCCTTAGGTTACCTTTCTCTACTTTTTGCTGCAACTGTACAGAGCAAAGCACTCCTTTATTTCAGCTGTTACTTGACAAAATCCCTACACTTCAAGAAAAATGCTTAACGCTGCCTGAAAAAATCACAGAAGCTGGCAATAGTGAATAGATTTCTCTTTTTCATGTTAGCTCACACTGGAGGGGGAAATTAAATGTAATTTCTTTGTGACAAAGCACTGTGCAAAAAAGGCAGTAGTAGGGTGCTGCTAAATCCTAATTCCAAATTAATAACAATTAGCACAATTTAAGGAGTCATGCTGCTATCCTAAGGTCAGCTAAACTTTCAGCAGAGCAGCAGTGGTCCAGAGGCTGGTTTCCACTGTGGCCAGCACAGTGGTTCACACTTACCTTGCCAAGAATTACTCCTAGGCCTCCCATTTTCACAAATGTCTGAAATATGTTTTGTGTCTGGGATCCTTTCACTCCAGGAATGAGATAATCCATTTGACCTGGAATAGGAGGGCTCAGATGTGGTTATTGTTAAGGGTATTGGCTCACATCAATGTTAGCTTAGTGGTTTGGTTACATTCCCGAGGCCAGTGACAAAATACAGCCTAAGGTCTGTCTGCACTAGCAGAGCATCCAGGATTTCTGATTAAACTCTGCAGTTACACCTTGCAGCTGTCCCTGCAGTGGTTCCATGTGCCCACATTCAAGAGCCAGGCATCAGCACTGCTTTCTCACTCGCCTGCTGTGGAATGCACAAACACCGGCGCACACCAGATTTCCTTCGGATTTGCAGCTCTGCCTCTGTTCCTAGAGGGAAGATGCCCTTACTACTGTGCTCATTTCAAGGCTTTTTCATCTCACAGTCAAGCACATCCCGCCTGCAGGCTGCCCACTCCCTCCTTATGCTGCTGCAGGAAAGCCAGGACAGCTTCCCTCAACCCACTGCTACCAGTCTCAGGGGCTCAGGAGTTTGTGACGAGCATCCTCCCACCCAGAGATGGTAGTGAAGGGGAGAGGTAACTCTGCCTCATTTCTGCTAATTTTGAATGTTTGTATTTTATCAGCCAATTGCTGCAGTTTATACTTCTAATGCTAAACTCAAAGCCAAAAATAGTCTTTTCATCTAGGTGCTAGGTGCAAACTGTTTTTTCTTTCCTCTTGCATTCCTTTTAAGAGCCAGAGATGTATGTGGTGATGTCCAACATGTGGGGTTTTGCAACAGGATGCCTCCTGTTGAACTAGAGCTGCTGCTCAGCTGTTTGCCATGAGATCTCCAATTATTTCCAAAAGAGAAGAGGAAGTTGAAAAATCCACAAGTGATGGCTTACATATTACAAAGTCTTGCTTAAAGGAATTATTTTTGTAGTTTTTAAGTCTGGATACTTGCATTTTTCAGTCTCTGATTTCCTTGGGAGCATCTGAGAGATGCTCTTCAACTTTCAGAAGCTCAGGCTGATCACAGCCACACTGAAGTGAGCCCAGGGTTTCATTAATTCAAACTTAATCACATCATGAAAGGTCTGAGAAACAACAGATCCACTGACAGATTTTCAAACACTTCCTCCTCCTCTTCCTCAAGGTCACTTACAGGTTCAGGAATGTCTTGCTATATAATGGTTTTGGTGTTTGCTATTTCATTACAGCAAGAGTTATCATAAAGTTATGTCTTAATCCTTGAACATCCTCTGAATGCCAGCTAATATTCCATAGTGCTTCCCAGCATGGAGAAGCCCAGGCAGCTGATGGCCCAGCCACTCTAACATCTCCCAAGAGATGCCATCCATACCAGCACACAGAGCAAATCAAAACCAGCTTGGAAGGTAGGAGGTAGCACTCTGGGAATTCAAATGGAAGGACTATGTCAGCTGTATCACAATGTTAATGGAATATTGGTCAGACTTACTTTTCCAGACTTGACAGTGGTACAACATACCTGAATTGGTGGTGGGAACAACAAAACTCTCTAGTACAGACAGACCTTAGAAACCATTAGCTTTTTGGAACAAATAATAAAGAGAGACACATGAAATAAATGAAGTATGAAAAGAAACACAGATACTGCATGAAAGAAGAAACATATTAAATTACAGTGTTTAAAAATAACTTTTTTTTTAAACTGCAATTTAAACCTGATAGGCAAAGCTATGAAAACTTGCTTTCCCAAGACTTTGTTTCAAAATTTTAACCAAATTAAAAAAGATTCTCTAACACAAACAGTGCATCATTTAAGATTAATGCTAGCTTCCTGGGAAAAAAAAACAAAAAAAAAAAAAAAAAACAAAAAAAAACAAAAAAAAAACCCAAACAACCCACACATCTAAAAAGCTGAATTTAAAAATTAGAGATAATTAAGTAATCACTAGTGGAGTTTCCCTAATAACATAATCATTAGAACAAACTGAATGAAGTTGTATATAAGATCAAGCTGCTATACCAAAATAGCAAATATCATTACATATGTGTCCCTTCCATACATTTCTCTTTACTTTAATTGAAATAATAGCAATGGCTTCATCAACTGCACAGTTGTAGGCTGCTTAGTGGGACAAGAATTGAGAATTGCAGTTTTCCTGTGAAGCAGTTCATGACTGTCAATTCCTCTAGGACACAGTGCTTCTCATAAATTCTTTTACAGTGCCAGCTAGAGATTTTCATATAAAGAATCTTTAACTGCAGAGCATCATGATCTTAACAATGACAAACATTTCTCAATGCTTTTAAATGAATCTTCCCTTTTAAAAGGTTGAATTTTTTAGGCAACTGGAACAATAAAGGAATTAGTGAAATCTGATCAAGGGTAAAATCTAATTCTCTCTAATCTAATGACAGCAAGCAAAAAGATGCAGAAAGTCTTTGTAGAATTATTTTCTAAGATAACACCTGGTGACCATTTAGTATACTACTCTAGTAAGTGAATTAAATGCAATCACTATCATCTTTAATATGAGACAGCAGAAGTCTAAGTCAACACACTGGATTAATGACACTGACAAATAAAGATATAAAAATAACATTTATATTTAACATTTTATGTTTATAACTATTATTGAAGAAAGACAATGTTCCTTTTCTTTGATTACATGACACTGATTAAAAAAGTTGTTGGCGTTTTATTTAATCTTTTTTCAGCCACCAATTATTATTACAGTCTACTTGAAATCAATTCTCAAGCATGGATATTTTAAAAATTTTATTAAACAAAAATTGGTTTACAACGCAAAATTTTTTTATTCCAGCCAAATCATATTAATTAGCAACTAGGAGACAGGAGAAAAATCAGTAATCAAAGCAAAAAGGATGCTATTTCAAACATTCCACAAAGAAAGAAGAAAGAGTCAAACCTGCTGCAAAACAATGAAATGTTCTGACTAATGGAATAATGGGTGATGGAACAGGTAGAAATCTGAAAATGCGACAGAAAAGCAGACCTCTTCTTAGAACTAGATGCAGAGTTTGTGCTGACTCCAGGAGGCATGTCGCTATAAAAAGAGTCGGCCTCTCCCGGCTTTTTTACATAATCTCCCTGGGGTATTTGTCTGAAGTGTAATAAACATTGTAGAGTCAGAAAAAATGACAGGAACTAGAACGCACACAAACATGCATGAACATTAGTTTAAAAGAAAGAGGCAAGGATAGCAATCCTTGAGAAAACCTGTTAACCACACACAATAAAGCTATTAATAAATAATTCAACCATCTGAGAGAAAAGTTCCACACGCTTCTGTTACGTGCAGAAGAGTGGATTATGTGGTTTTGGAAAGAGAAAACAAGGAAAAATGTTAACTCTGATCACAATTTTCAAAGTGAACAGTCAGTGATTCTTGAGACACTGGATAACCAGCCCAGACATTTCAAATATCTCATCATGCTGGTTGCAAAAAGCACCAGTACTGAGCCTAAGCTGAATACAGGCCTGCATCAAAGAGGAGCTCAGGAATAGTGAATGTTTTTTTCGTTCTGAGGTACCTGCATTTAACTTTTGTGACCATGACAGAATTCAAGAGTAGCAACCTTTTGAGTTGTTTAAATCTCAGGAGGATAAAAACCTCCAGTTTTTTATTCTTGAATTCTTGTGTGAGGGAATTAACACCAGTGTCAAAGATTCTCAGCTACTCCTGATTACCACAGTAGTAGACTCAATTTGCCAAGACACACGACAGTAAATGTAACAGTTTATCCTTTTCCAGAACTAGAAGCTCAGTTATGGTTAAAAAAAAAAAAACAACAAAAAAAACTATTGGTGCATTGGAAAGTTCTAATCAAGCTAAGCAAATTTTTTGCAGAATACCTTCCATGCAAATAATCCAGTTATAGTTCCACCAGGTTTAAAAATCCTCCCAGGTACAAGTAGTTACTTTGACAGTGGACTATTTCATAATACCAGCATCAGTATTTATTCAGCCTCACACTTTGCAAGACATTTTTGCTACAGTCTGCTCCTATCAAGATGCACACTTCTCAGGTTGATTCATATTCAGATTATGTCCAACTACAGACCTAAACTGGGACCTCTCCATTCCAAATCTGGATTTCTAATGCTTCTGAAGTATGTAATGTATACAACTACACACATAAATCATTTGTGCAATGCAGTACTTCCACTCTCCATCTTCTAAGACCTCTGGAGTTTCAGTTCTTGTCCCATTCCTCAGCTGGCACGTGGGTGTGTTCAGAGTGGGCTCAGTGTGGGCAGCTCTCTCCCCAGGGTTCATCTAGCAAACTGCTCTCTTGCTACTCCATCAGATATAACTTCTCTCATGTAGCTGTGCCCTTTAAAGCCACATATTCCAGCTGGCAGAATCCTTGCTAATTGGCTCTACTTACCACTTTCAGTTTATTTGTTTCACTTGCTTATTAGTACCAAGTATAATCCTTATGTCATGTTCAAAAATATTATGATGGCTTGTTTTCATTGTTATTTAAGGAGTAATCTTTCTTTATTTTTTTCTTTTTTTTTTAAAGGACTGTCTGGACAATCTGGTGGGTATGTTTTTTTCATTTATGGAGCACTCCTTGTACTTATCCAAAAATATTTTATATATAAGTCAGCCTACAGAGCTCCATTTTATGCATGAAGGAGATTTGGTTACTAAATATCTTCCTCATCTTTTAAATGATGGAGTCCTCCATTACCTTCAGAAGCCTCAGCTTATATTGGTTCCACCTCTGCCTGTGCTCTCACACACAGCTGCAGACTGGCTGCACACTCACAGCTCTCTGGCCATAAAGTAATTTCTGGAGATGAAGATATCTGAAGAAGTTACATTCTCTAAGATTCCAATGCAAACATACACAGGGTGGACTCTGTTCCAAGGTTTTTTCTGCTCTGTCCTCAGCCAATACTGAAACATCCACAGTAGAATGACTTGATGGCCATGTTAATCTCCATTTATAGATACATCAGCTTCCACTAAGCAGCACCAAACCCTTAAATTCCGCCTTCCTTGAGCTGGGTGGCATTCCCCACCCCCCCAGCCTCTGCATAAGTTTTGTCTTGTTACTGTACCTGTGGCCTGTCTGACCCTGGAGCACACAACCAGCACTTGACAGTGCTTGTCCACTTTTTACAAATATTTTGAGCCTGGCAGAGAAAGCACTACACAAAGGGAAATGGAGAACAAGCACAACGGGTAGCAGCAACAAACAAAGCAGCAGCTTGGACCAGAAGGCAACAACACAGGCAGAAAACAGGGGAATTTGAGAAATCCTCTTATCTGTTGAGGACTGGGAGAGGAAGGAGCCAACTCCTTCCCACAAGACCCATCTGCCAGGCAGATGCCTGATCAAAGGGAGGTGGTCTTCCAGGAGCCAAACACAAGTCACTAGGAAAACGGTTTATTTTTGGCCACAAGCTTGGAATGCTGAAAGCTCAGCCCTGTGCTGAAGCCAGTACTGTGCTTTAGCTATGAATCAGTTGAACAGGGTGACAGGAAAGAATGGGCTCTTTGTCCACACAGCAATTTAATTGCATAGTATTTTTAACTGCAAAGAAGCTCCAGGAATTAATTTGTCTCAAAAGGCTCCTGAACATCATGTTAATATTAATTATTCAGTTCTTAGCCTCCCCAGAACACTTTCATCTCTAATAGTTGATTTTCAGTGTCTCTTATTGGAAATATTCTCCTGTTTTCCTAAATCAAACAGTCTATTGCAGAAGTATAAAAAACATTGGTTTTGCTACTGAGTCCAGTGAAATCAGGATTTCAAGCAAGGCATTACAGAATTCTGATTTAATATATTATTTAAAATATGATAACCCATCTCAATATTTTCTTTGTAGCATGTAAATGAGTGAAAGAGAAGAAAAGCTATTTTCAGAGACTTCTAAGATACATTCCACTACTTTTATCACATACCTCTGTCTTCTGTAGTTTCTTTCCATATAAACAGAAGAGAAAGGAAGAAGAATGAGTTTTTAGTATGCAGGTACACATGGTCAGTAAGACCAAAAAAATGTAAAAAGAAAAGCATTGTATACAGAATGAAATTTTTGCTCAAAATATTTTGACAAAATCACTTCTGAAATAAGCATATTTACAAATATACTACATCAGAATAAACAAGAAAATATATTCATGTTGATGGCTCGTCAGCTCTGAGTGTAAGGTGTAGTTCATGCTGGGTTTAAGCTTGTTCACTGTGAAGCTGCTAGAGGTGCACTCTCGTCCTGAACCTCCAAAACCTCCAAAAACTAATTCCACTAGCTAGACCTGATCTCAAAATAAGCCCTTCACTTTTACAGTTTTATTCTAAATAAAAGTCCAGATTTTCAGATACTGCCAGAAGCTGAGCGTGATATACCAAGACAGTATAACCTACTTTTCTACTATCCTCATCTTCATGGTTTTTATTCCAAATGCTTCTTTCCTTGCATATTTCTGAGCTGCCCTTAGCCTACCTCAGTCTGGCAAACCAGCAGGGGCTGTGCCACCTTGTTGTGCCAAACCACTGGGGCTGTGCCCCAGCCACAGCACTGCCTGCAGCTGAGCCTCCAAGCACAACAAGGACCTAGGGACAAATGACTACAAGAGACAGTCTCATCCAAACACAGATGATAAAGTCAGTACCTTGAATCCTTTTTTACTACAAGCAAAAAACATAAATCCCTCTGGTTTTATATGAAATTCACAAAAGAGTTAAAACTGACAAAGACCAATCAGGCCAATATAATCCATTTTGCCTCTCAGTGAGTGCTGACATCTCTACACCAGGAGAGAACTTGAGCCTTATTTGCAAATTGCAGATCTTTCCTACCAAAAAATGTGCTTGAATTAATTTCAGGTTAAGCTGACTAAATATAATTATCTACTTAATGAAGCCTATGGTTAAATGCTTCGCTGACTGACTGAGAGCTAATCTTGCTATATTTAGTTCATCATGAGGGAAAATTTATCATTTAATCAGATCATATTCTTGTATTTCCTTTGTCACATACAGTAAAATCATAATTTGATCATCTAAAAAAAAGAAAAAATTACTAAAAGAGAAATAAATTTCAAATTTAGATCAAGCTCTCTAAAACCACATACGAACATAAGAATTGCTTGAAAAATGGCAATACAATAAAAACATTACTGTATAAATATTGTTGAATTTGGATTTTTTAGATTTTTTGAATTGGTCTTCTCATAACATAATCAGCTATGAAATACACATATTTTGAAACTCTATAAAGAAGAACAAAATGTACTTACTTGTAACCCCAACCAGTTATTCCTAAAACGAGAGCCAACACTAAAATGGTGCCAGCAATAGCCCCTATTATTATATTTGTGCTAACCACACCTGGAAACACAAGAAAAATGAAAAATATAGATGGTTTTAGGAGAAAAATAGACAAAACCAGTAAATGCACCATCTTTCAAAAACCAGCTTGAACAACTTTCACTAGGCTGATTAACTGTAACCTGCAATACACTCCTGAAGTACAGCATGGACATAAAAAAAAACACTTGTAAATCAAGCTTTGACTTCTGTGTCTGTTTGCATTAACTGAATGCTTGTTACACAGGAAACCTGTGTCAGGTATGCCAAAACAGTATTATCAATATTAAACTGCTGTAGATTACATCCTTACAACCTGCCCTAACAAATACATGCTTGCCATGGAATAAAAGTGACTACTTGTTTGGTTTTGCTCAGATTCCTTCCACAGCTGAATAAATTAATCAAATGAAGAATTCTGGAAGATGTCCCCCCACAAGGATTCCTAATGACCAGCATTTACAAGCTCATTTTTCCACAATATATCTTCTTTTCGTATGCAAGACTAAAGCAGAATAAAAACTTCCACTCCAAAAATGTAAGTCTGCATTACCTTTCCATCTAGATATGGAATGTCCCAGTAACCTTTTGCTTGTCCTAATCTATCAATATGCCTAATAAGGCCACTCAGATGATTGGGACAAGCATGGTGGAACTGGACCCATTGACACCAGTTCCCAAAGATGTACTGGCTGAGGCTTCATTTACAGACTTCTTTTACACTTTACAGTGCTTCTGCTGTGGGAGGAGAGAGGGGAATGAGGCTCCTGCAGCAGCAGCAGCATGTTGTGTACTAGCTGAAAGAGTAGGAGACCTAGTTTTCTTTAATGAACTTTCTTCAAATCCAAGAATTTTCAGTTGTTGGTAAAAATTATAACAACGTACCTTTATTGATGGCATCCTTATCAAAAAATAGATCATCTTTGATATGAGAACTGCAGTCATCTCCTCCCCAGAAACGGTCACAGACGCATTTTATTTCATTGCTACAAACCTGCAGTCAAAAGTGTAGCTCAGAAAAAAATCAGATTATTCATCGATTCCCGTAATTAATACCTCAAGTATAGGTACAGTGATGAAGCCATGATTTTACTGCTCACAAAATTTAGCAAAATAATTTTTAATATATAGCAATTTTTCATTTATGTTAGGTATAAATGCATTAAATTTGCTATTACATCTTAAAAAAATAGATGTAATGTTTATTCAGTACATACTTTAACATAATCTATATTTAATAGAATCATTTATAATTGTTTTGGGAGACTGACCTTAATGACTTTTTTTCCAAAATATCATGAAGTGCGTGATTTCAGATGAATAAGGAAGTTTTAATGCAGTGTACAAGACAAAAGGCATTATGAGAGAACAGCTGCCTTGACCTCAGCTGAGTTGCAGGACGTTGTGTCATGCTGTGTGAGGGACAAGGGGGCTGGCCAGGGCAAAGCCACAGACTGCACATCCAGCAGAGAAACCAGCCAAGGGCCAGCTCTCTGCCCTCTCTTCCAGAGTGAAGGAACTCTCAGCCCACAACATCCAGCATCATCAACAACTTTATGAATCTTCTTGGCTAGTTATGTAATTAAATGTAATTAAATGTAATTTATGTAATTAAATGTAATTAAAAAGAACAGGTCTCTGGAAGAACAGAGACCCAAGTTTCTCAGTTCATAAAACCTCTGTATTTATTCTCCAGTGTTGTTGACGAAGGAAATATCAATCAAGTTACCAAAAGCGAGCAAAATCATTGATGGATAAAACTCTGTAAAACTAATCCATACTAACTATGACTCATTGTTTAAGATGCCTGGACTGGAATACATTATATTTAGTGATGTGCCTCCTTCTTTTTTCCTTTTCAAAAACTTCTCCAGTTTCATGACATCTAGAGTCACGTGATCTTCCTGAAAGGTCCAGCTAGTGGAATACACAAGGCCAGGTACTCAGAAAAGCCAAGAAAAAGCGCTGAAGAGTGCAAGGACGTACCCCGTGTCCCGAGCAGATCTGGCTGTCGGTGGTGCCCGGGCAGGTGCTGAAGTTGAAGGCCTCGGCGGGGAGGCAGCGATGGTCCAGGCACACCATGTCCGGCCCACACGGCGTCCCGTTCTCCACGTAGCCCAGGTCCGTGTCCTCGTCGAGCTTCACGTGGCCGCCACTGCAAGACATCAGGAGGACCTTGGAGACTTGTGCTGTGGTTAGATGGGACTGCTTGAGAAACTGGGCCCAGGGCTGCTGCCTGTATTTCTGTGCTGCACAATGCCCAGGACCAGGTAAGAGTAAGTACTGGCTCAGCAACCCCACTTGTCCGGGCTCGGGCTGTTATTTGTCTCTGCCCAGACAAGGGTGAGATGGGCTCGCTTCCCGGGCTCCAAAAGACAAGGCTGGACTCTCAGGTTCTGTCTTCAAGGTTGTTTATTATTTCTTATCTACAAAAATTTTCTTTCTGCCCAGCCGGGGTCTGACTAGCAAGGCAGCCGAAGGCGCTCTGACTGCCCACAGGGCGGTTGTATCTTTTTATAACAAAGTCTACGTAAACTATATTTATCTTTTGTCCCCAATACTTATCATTTTTATTACTAAGTGTACCTTTACTATAAACCTATCAAAAATACCTACGTCACCCGGAAAATGGAAGACAAGAAGAAGGAGGAAGAACCATGTGGCAAGCTCCAACTCCCTCCATCTTGTTTTTCCAACCCCCCTGTACCAAAATCTTAAAAACTGTACCTTGACCTATAAATGTTCTATTTCTATAACTTTTACCCACTAGTGATTCTTATATCTCCACATATAGGTGGTACATCTCTTGTAGGGTCAAAGTTGAGCCACCAGGTACTTTTAGCAACATTCTAAGGCTCCCGAGCTCCCTAAGGGTTCTCTCGGTAGCTCTGGCCCTCAGGAGAGGTGCGCTGAGTTCCCACACCCACTGGGCCTAGCATGAAACAAACCTAAACAGTGTTTCTACATCAAACAAATGAATCAGGAACTCAAGGACCATTTTTGCTGTGAAGCAGCTTGAGCTAGACAAAACTCAGTTTACTTTTTAGGACGTCATTTCGTCTTACAGTTGTGTGAAGCTATCAAAACATACCACATCTCTAATTAGGATTCAGCTACAATATAGCAATGAATTAGGCTACCGGTTAACTTTGGCACTGCAGGCATATGTGTAAGTATTCTGTAAAATCACAGGGCCTGAGAAGAGCATTACATCTCTACAGGCAAAATTAACTACAGAGGGAACTGCAAAACTGCCCCACAGGCAGTTAATTTTCTGAAGCTTAACAAAGGTTAAACTGAAATAATGGTTATGTGTTAATAGGGGAAAAAAATAATGGAAACAGTTTTTCTCCATTTAGGAATGAGAAAGCTGCTTTTCTGTGCAAGACGGATATTGTTCATTCTGTTTTCAGGATTTCCAATTACCTGCAATTGTAGACTTTTCCATAGTGCAGGATTGATGTTGTGATTTCACCATCAAGTTCTCCAAGTCTGGGCACACTGGATATATTGGAGCACAGAAGGTATCCACAAAGCACATCTCTGCATTGAAAGAATAAACAGATACTCATAAAAAATAAAATTCAATGAAAATTGACAATCAAAAATATGACCACTTGCTTGGTAACCTATTTGTTATTCCTTGATTTTCTTCCACTGACAATAACTCCCATAAATGATGCTGTTTCCCAAGAAAATTCTTCCCTTGAAAGTCAGATTGGGAAAACTCTGTTCTTATAACACATTATTAAAAATGCCCTGAGTAATAACAAGCAGGGAGCTGTCAAAAACAAACCACATCAAATTGATTTAATGATCTATTAAGATACAGTAACTGGTCCATAGAGGAGCAACAGTAGATACTGGTTCTAAATACACTCTCACAGGACACATATGTAAGGGAACTATAGACACCAAGTTTAATTCAACTGCTGAAGGGACTTCACTATTCATGTGTGGAGACTTCTGCACTGACAGAATAGAAGGGTCTGACATCTCCCATATTACTGAATATTTTTTACTTATGAATTTGTAATGGAACAGAAGTAAGGTCTCTAAATCTGAGTTTAAAAAGAAGAACATTAGTTCACCTTAGGTAGAACTAGAAATCAAATGTCATAGACAGAATGGAGAAATTTGAAAAAACAGTTTGATAAGGACAGGTGAAAGGTTCAGAAACTGGCAGAAATTATCAGCTGCATATATGTAGAATGTGAAACAATGCTTTAGGCAGTGACTTGCAGGAGTATACTTGGAAAGTTACAATACCATGAAAAGTGAATAAAATATAGCAATGCAATGGCAGAGCATAAAAAGTGAACATCACACCAAAATGTGAAACCAAAAGCTGCTCTCCTCTGCAGTGCTAACCCCCACTGAGTACTAGGACCACTTTTGGTCCAAGCTCTCCCAAGCTCTGAGGGTTCTCTCTTGTCAGGGATCATCATTTCTTGGCACCCTACTCTCTGCAGGACTTCTTGCACAAAGGTCTGCAGAACAAGGCCAGAAATCTGATCCATAGAGAGGCTTTTTGAGTCTTTTCATGCCAGCTAAAGAACTGGATCAGAGGTAAGAACCTCATTCTAATAACTGTCCAAATTGATCAACTTACTGTTTATTGCACTGTATCCAAGAGTCCTTGTCTCTTCCACAGTTTCCTTTCTCAGTCCCCTCAATATTCAGCTTCTCATAGCAGTACCTGTCAGCAGCTGTCACTTCTAAAAACAGAAACAAACCTCTTCTAAGATGATGACTTTGAAAATCCACGCAATGAGAAATGGGAATACGCAATCAAAGCAAGCAGAGCTTCCCAGTTTGTGAACTGGCACACCATGATCTGCAGGTGGCCCATAAAACTCTGCACAGTGCTCTTTTCGGTTAAAAGCTTTATGATGCCACCACAGGACTTATGTTAAAATTTGCTCAGACTGATGAGAGTTTATTGGTCAAAAATGTCCCCACTGAAATACACTAATGAACATGAGTACACGCTTCCTAGATGGTTATTAACGAGAACTAAAGTTTCAGATTTCAGAGCAAATACTAGTAAGTTAACCAACACTAGAGAAAGAGCTGGAAATGAGGACAGAAAGACAAAAGGACAGGAGAAAGAAAGGGAGAGGCATACTGTTCTAGATGTTTTCAATGGTTCTCAGGATGGGCCTTCCATAATTTTTCTTAGCTAAGATAGTTGTTCAAGTCACATGTATTACAACCAACTTAGAAACAGAAACATTCACTTACTTTCACCCCAGATATATTTACATTGCCGGTCCCTGGTTTTACATCTTCCTCCAAAGCAAATACCCTAGAAAAAAAGAAAAAAAATACACAAAATA
The DNA here is from genome assembly GCF_963513975.1 of Fringilla coelebs. Classification (NCBI taxonomy): domain Eukaryota; kingdom Metazoa; phylum Chordata; class Aves; order Passeriformes; family Fringillidae; genus Fringilla; species Fringilla coelebs. Next base: position 131,650,505 of record NC_140028.1, read on the forward strand.
TTTCAAATTACTTGGTTTTCCAAAATATGTATTTCTCTAATACAAAGATTAGTCACATGCTTTATATTGGGCAAAGAATATGTGATTCTATGTTCTTTTCATGAAAAATATGACTAGCATCCAAAAGTCATTAATGTTAGCAGAACTGTCCCAGGTGACTTCCAAAGATCCTAAAACAAAATCCATAAAAAGCAATCTATAACAGCAGCAAGAATGTAAAACAAACTGAAGTCCTAATTACCTGTCTGTTATCACATGAATATCCATCCATTTTATGGATATTAGGAGAACACTATAGAAAGAGAAAATAAGTAATAGATCATAGATCAGACAAGCATGAAAGCAAAGTATACAACAAAAGTAATATGAAAAATCATTTCAGTATCATTCTGTTTTTTTCAGCTTTAACAGATTAAACACAATTTTTATACACCATACTATACAAAACATTCATAGTGATTTTGAGATTACAGGCAGGGCTTTTTTGTTTCATGAATAGAGGACACAAAAATCACCTGGCTGGAATTTCCTGTGCAGTTCTCTGCAATATCACAATCATTCACTGCTTCTCGACACAAAACTCCTTTAGGTTCAAACTGGGAAAAAAAAGCACAGAAAATGAGTGTCTTGGTTTCTCCATATCTTGCCTTAAAAGCAGTGCTTCCTTTAAGTTTTATCTAAAATAAAAAAAGGTAAATAGTCATGTGCTGACTGAAGTGGGAAGACTCTCCTTTCCCCGGTGTGTATGCTGCACCACTCAAGCTGTTTACTGGTGCAAGTGGTATCCCCTCCCAAGGGCACAGATTGTGGGGCTGAGCAGGAGAAATCTCTCCTGGGACAGAGGACCCCTGGAGGTGTCCAAACCAATACTGCAGTGGCTGGCAGCATCACCCATTTTTCCACTTTTCTCCAAGGAAGTATTTTTCCCAAACTGGTTGGGGGAGGGGCCGATTGAATCTGCTTTCTAGAGGAACACCTTCAGAGGTTGTCTCCCAAATTTGCCCTAAACCGGGACAGTTATCCTACCAGGTCACTGTGCCTTTTTGTGACTATTTTACTCTTCTTTACAGAACAGAAGAAGTCATCCTGATCTTCTCTCTAGGGATGAAGAACACCGCAGAGCTCTACGTATAAACACTTTGGTTATTTTAATCCCCCATTGTTGTTGCAGAACAGGAACTATTAATAAATGTACTGAATTCTGTACAGTGTGACACCCTTTTCTAAGGGACTGAATATTTAACAATGAAAAGTGTACCAGTGACCTAATATGGACATTTTGGCTAAAGAATTATGTGCTAAGTCTCAAGACCTAGAAAAGAAGGAAGACATCTAATTTAGGCAATTGTTATTGTTTCTGATATGGACGTATTACAGACTCCTTATTTTTCCTCTAAGTTTTCTTAAGACTTTGATACCCAATTCATTTTGCAGGCCTGTGATGAATTTTTTTTTCTTTGGGATCTCCGTGCACATACATTTTTTGGGGGACATCTGTTAGGTCCAAGCTGGCGTGAACAACACAAATGTCAGAGACACTACAGGATTCTGGGATGTATAATCACCATGTACTGCTTGCAACCCCTCCTTCACTCCTGCTTTCAGGCAGGATATTACAGGGGAAGGTAACCCCAAGTTTCGGAGCTATTATATAGTCTTTTGAGTTGCCCTGATAAACACAGTACTAATATTCTACTTTTCTGTTCATTCACTCACCCTTGCCACTCTGAAAGGAGATAAACCCTTCTCTCCTTTGCAAAAAAATAAGGTATGTATACAAAAGCTTTGTTTTGTTCTGATAGTCTTTAATATTGTGTCCATGTGACTTGGATTCTTGAGCAAAATTCACCCACGCTGGCAATCTGCTGATTTTTTTTTATTATTATTACATTTAAAAAGGGAATGTGCTTAGGGAAATGTGATCTGTTCCAGCATAATCTGTGCTTTTTCTTTTTTTAACATTAGGATGAGCACAAAGTCAAGAATGTGAGCCACAGTTATTATTAATGATCCTCCTAAGGGAATGAAACCCTCAAATGTGCAGACAAAGATAAAAATATCACGCATAGTACACCACAGTTTTAACTACATTAATACTAATTATCTTTATTACTAAATGAGTACAAACTATTTGAAGTCATATTTAACAGGGCTTTCTTACAGCCACGATCTGGTTAAACCTCCTTTTACTATTTACTGATGTATAAAGAAGAATAACTTACAGTTTACATAGGGCTTGATTCCCTTTACTCAATGGGATTTTAGTCAGTCCAAACACAAGGAGACACAGGCAGACCAAACTGAAACTGAAGTCAGGTGTCTTTTAGACTAATTCTTCTGAGTAATTCTGCTGGATGTGCTTTTGTGATTTTTACTCTATCCTTCCCTCAGTGTTTTGATTTTCCCATTCAGTGTTTTTGTCACTCTGTGTTTTGATTTTCCCATTCAGTCTCATGGCGCAAACCCAGAGCAACACATCTGGCATTGGGAGTGGCACCTGGATAAGGATGTGCACGTTCCCAGAATGACAGAATGGTTGGGGTTGTGAGGGACCTTAAAGATCATCTAGCTCCAGCACCACTGCCATGGGCAGGAACACCTTCCACTTGCTCAAAGACCCATCCAACCCGGCCTTGATCGCTTCCAGGGATGGGGCATCCACAGCTTCCCTAGGCAACTTGTTCCAGTGCCTCACCGTCCTCACAGTGAAAAAACAAGGACATCTAATGAAACCTTTATGGCTAATTTATCCTTTAAGCAAGGATGTCTAATGAAATCTCATAGAACTTCAACCTGATTCAAACTTGTCTGAAACTGGAAGGATTCAATTTACCTCTGCATTTTGATGACTGTCCCTGCCCCAAAAAGCCAAGCCTAAAAGACAGAGTACAGCCTCAGAAAAATCAGATTTCAGCCAGTTTTACCTTTTCTGAAAGGTAAGCTTTCAGAAGAGTAATCACAAGGTCTGCAAGGGAAAATACATGTGCTGCAGTGCCTGCAGCCACCTGGATGCATTCCCACCAGGCTGCTACAGTCAAGGTCATGGCCCTTACCTGGCACTTCCGACAGCAGAGCCCGTTGCTGCACTGGGAGCCTGCGGTCAGGGTGCAGGTATTGCAGCACTCTCCTCCTTCACTGGCACACTCCTGAGGAACACACACACACACAGAGAACAGAATACATGGGAAAAGCACATGAACCCCAAGCTATTAATACTTCTCATCTTAGCACGCTACCTGAATGGATATTTTTTCATTCTTTTAGGTGCCTAGAGGCAGAAAAAGGCATGTGTTTGTGGAGCCAGAAACTACAGCTTCCAGTGAAAGATAGAAAATATTTTTTCTAACTTCATACTGTCATTAAATACTAACATCTCAGCACTGACGAGTGTTTCCATCTAGGAAAATGCTTTCTTTCATGTCTTTGAAGATCTGATTCTGCACAGGCAGCTAATATATGAATCCTTGGGCACACAACCTTCACCCTGCTTGTCTTCCTCCACTTATCATTAACAGCAGCAACATGCAGTACCAACTCTCGGACAAATCTAGTTGCTAATTTAAAGTACATTGCACTTACCGCTATTGTGCCACAGTCACATTCCTCTCCATCTTCCACAAAGCCATTGCCACATTCTGGAGGATCCAGAAGCTGCATGAAAATTCAGAAATCAAAGGTCATGTCTCTCTTAAGGGGATCATTGTCATATTTGCTCTGTGCAACATGGTTTTTAAGCTAGCACTCCAAATGGATTAACTGAAAAATAGTTCCCACAATTCAGGGGGACATGGAGTGACACAACACAAGTGAAACATACAGAGAATAAACACTCCTGAAAATTAATACAGCAATGCTGCTGTATTATAGCTGTGCACAGGCATCAGCTATACAGTAAATTCAGTTTGAGCAGAAGTAATAATGAAAAATAAAAGGTATGACAATAAAGGAAAAATAATTAAGGCTATGACAATTTCATTATCTTCATAACTGTTGCAACTGCTGTTGTTCTGGAGTTCAAGTGACAAGGGCTGAAAGGTTAAAGCCTGCACTGTAAGTTCAGAAGTAGTAGCCATAAAAAAGTTGTCCTTTTATGTGGCTCAGAAATGCTTGGGAAGGAGAGATGCTTGGTTTCTTTGTCAGTTTTTGTTGCAGTTGGATTTTTCTTTCCATTTTCTTCTACCACAGTTGGGAACTTTTCCCAGTTTTCTGTAAGTAGGTATTACACACAGGCAGATGTGCATAGGAAGGATTCCTGATGAGGCTTCTTCCCTTGCCTTTCAGCCTTCCCAGTGGACTGTAACTTAAAAGATCAAAATCTTTATATTTGTATGCCATAACATCTTCTAAGGGACATTGACATTCTGTTCTTTCCAGTTTAATTTTTTCTGTCTTCCTAAAATGTTTAAAGGTAGTTCTTCTAAAAGAAAATATTTTTTTTCCTTTGGACATAAGAAAACATAATAGTAGCTTTTATTACATAAATGAGAAGGCATTTAAGTGTGTCACCAGACTAAAATTTTGCAGCTCAGCCTTCGAGTTCTCCAATTAAACTAGGACCATTCCAAAAATCACTCTGCTCCTGAGCCATCTGCACAAGCACATCACACATGGTGCAGAGCATTTCTCACTGGCTGCTGCCTTTCTGTCAGGAGCCCACAGGATGGAGCATCACCCCACATACTTCACTGTGCCACAAACCACAGCTTGGCACAGGCTGATGGGTTATTATTACATCCCCTATTGAAATGGAAATTTGACTGCAGCATGCAATGCATATGTAGAAGGTAACATAAAATGTATGCAAGCTTTTAGAATTATTAAAGAGTTGTTAAAACTGCTTGTTTCCTATGGATTTTTCCAGGCAGCATAACTTCTTCAATATCTCTTGGTGTGCTGCACAACAGAGACAAAGAGACAGCAGTAACAGAGAATTCTGTCTTGATATATTGGGCCAATTTGCTGCAGTACATAGGAACAGCTAAAAATGAAACTGAAGGAAAAAACCCAAATATTAAAAGCAAATTAGATAATCTTTCTCCAAAGTCATATCATTCATCCATTCATTTGAAAAGAACATATGTTCAATCTGCTGCAGCAGCCATTGATGTAATTTTTGGGATTATAGCTGATCTAAGAGTGGAACACTGCCAAACACTGCACCTTGTCACATCACCTTTCCTTTATTTCATAATGCTTGAAAAACAAAAACATGTTTGTGTCTAACCACCCTTGCTAGGAAACACATGTTTGACAGCATTGTTAATTAGACAGACATCCATTGACAAAATCTTTAAACCAACCCAAACCACAATGCATAAAAGAGACTAAATCACCCTGGCTTCCACATCTAACTCACATTTCTTCATGCCATCCAAAAAAAAAAAAAAAAAAACCTAAAGTGCTGCCAAACTACATTGAAAGGAGAGTAATTGGGTTTTTCTCCAACTGACAGATGTGTAAATGAACACAATCACTAAAATAAAACCAAGTAAGACACATTACACTATATAAACAATACACTCAGCAAGGAAATCCATCCACCAGTATTTCTCCACCTTTAATGGGATGGAAAAAAGCAAACTTCTAAAACTCAGGTACATTTTAAACAAGAAATTTTACATCTTATTAAAGAATTACAGTGCTTTCTCTCCACTTTTAATAATATACTCTTTCATCAAAAGAGACTTTTAAGAGATAAGCAGGCTCAGCTTATCCAGATTTGATGTTTTCTCTTTCCTTCTTTAAATTTTTTTGAAATTCTGTGGTTGTCAGAAGATGCACTTTTTCTCATGTTCACCAGAAGGAACATGCATCACTCCTGAATTGACCTTCTTCTCTTTTACATCTGTGACCACGTCAGTTACCAGATAAGTCTTTTTTCCACATTGGGCTGTCTTTCTGCCTTAACCTCTTTTCCTTTGCTTGTTGAAAGACAGCCATTAAATACAGGTTAACATTAATTATATATAGAAAAGAGTCAAAATCATTATCCTGCTTGCCTTACATTTTAACACATTTCAGTAAATGGAGCAGGAATATACTGGAACACTGCTGCAAACCCTGCATTGCAGACCTGCTGTAAATACAAAATTGTGCTGTATTCACAATTTTCAGAACAAATTGTGTGAGGGATCATTCTCAATCAGAAGTTTTGGATACTCTACTGGACATGAAACCACTTTATTAGAAATTTATTTAAAAGTAATTTCTAAACTACTATGAACTAAAATAACCTACTTACACCCATATGCTACCAGAACAGTTAGAACTTAGAGAGAACCAGAACTATCAAAACTAGAAGGTTTTTTTCCAACATTATAATTTTCATTTTTCTTGGTTTCATCAAAATTAGCAATAGAATAGAAATAACATTAAACATTACTGCAATGCTTACTTTGGTTGGTTTATTGAAAAGGCAGGCTCCACCTCCATTGTTTAAAAATTCATGATACTCTTCAATATCACACTCGGAGAACTTGCTTGGAAGATAGTACCTAACCAAATAAGGTAGAAGGATTACTTTCTCTGGTGCTTTTTACACTGCATTTTCTTTTTTCAATGCACAAGAAATATAAGAGTATACTTCGGAAAAAGGATGAAAACATGCTGTTCAGAATCAGAGTGACCATCTGCTTGTAAGTCTATCTGACTATTCTATTTCTTTCTATTTGAAAGTCTTTCCAGTAAATAACAAGGCAATTTCAACAGGGACACAAAGCTCATGGAATGTGAGAGGTCTAGAACATTTCACAAAGTTTTTATGTGCTAAACAGCGCAAATCTGATTACAGCGTGTTGTTTGCACAAGCTTGACTTATTCAACTAACAGGCCTGATCTCAGAAATACATTTATTTTCTCCCATAAAAACTGCAGGAGAAAAAGACAGCTTATAGTTTGTTTCTCTTTTAGAGGAAATGGTTCCCCTGACCCACAGAATTTTTATATAATACAGTTATGCCATTTTAAACATGCTTCTAGCAAACACCACCTAACATTTCAGCTCCCCTCTGTGTCATGTGTCCCACTCAGTAAATTTCAATATAGTACAGAGTGCCCCTGAGGCACTGTGCCCCACCTAAAAACAATGTGATGCAGAGAATCTTTGCATGGATCTTTTGCACAGGGAAATAACTCTTCCCAAGGCAACTGCAGTGATCTTTATATTCAGGTCCACAGTCATGAAAGTACTTATGCTTCAAGGAGATTTTGGAGTCTCAAGGGCTTTCCTCTATCAGCTCACCACTGGATATAAAAATATTAGCCAAAGTGCTATCCTGCACTGCTGGGAGAGATAGCTTCCAAAACATAATTGGCTTTTTCCATCTGTAATGCTCATGAATTTGGTCTAAACTCTACAGAGGCTGTGGGTTTCACTGAAGTTCAGCAATAAGCTAGGTAAATTCAAGGCTTTTTCATGTACCAAATCATGCGAAAGGTTTGAACTTCAGATAAAGAATTTAAAGGCCCTAACATGGGAATTCATGACTTTTATAAGAACCAAAAATGCCTCTCAGGCTGGCTTTTTAACTTACCAAAAATCAGAAAAATCCTACCAGGTATGTTTTCAGGTATTCTGAGATGAAAAGGGCACACATTCACACTTTCAAAGAGGTTTGAATGAGACACACTTCATTGTTCAAAATTTTTCTGACCACTAAGCTACTGTGAGAATTTGTCGATTCATTTGAAATTAATTAAAAAATGAGCCCTGTCTATATCTAAAGCTAGAATACAATGTAATTCACATCTAAAACTAGACTACAATATAATTCATATGCATGATAAAAGACAGCCCTGTAATAAAAAGTGTTAGGGTCTGAATATACTTCAGAAAGCATCAAATTTCATCCAACAGCAAAAATTTGCTGATTCCCCAGTTATTATGTTAAAATCTCCCCAGTGACACTACACATGGGAATGAACATACTCAGCCTCCAATGGGGGTAGTTTTTCTAACAGTATCACACGAACTGTGTGATAAAAATTATAGAGACAGATGAAAGATTCCAACAAAACACTGAAAATGAGACATGCCTCAGAAATTTCATTATAGGATTTCAAGAATTAGGGTGTGTCATTGTTTCCACAACTCAATAGCAATCTTGCATGAGAAAATAAGCATGCCTGCTTCTGATTCTCTACAATGACCTGACTTGACTGTTGAGCCTCTTGCTTTCCAAGTTAAATCAACATTCACCAAAAATCCTCACATGCCCTTCTCATTCTCACATTTCTTTGAAGGTGTCTCTGTATGGTATATACCTAATACTTTACTTTCTGAAAATTGAGTCATCAAAAATATTCTGCTGAACCACAAAAGAGAAAACCTTTCTCACCTTTCCTTTACTTCACTGTATGAAAAATATGACTTTTCTCTAGTGAAATGTCTTACCCCATATCTCCCATTATGCATCCAGACCACGTGTCCTCACACTTACATTCACCTGACAAAAAAAAAAAAAAAAGATAAAATAAAAAGTTACATCTTGAGTCTTGTGAGTCCAAAATAATATAATTCCTATACTAAAAGCACACTGTACTCAATTCCATTTCATATTTCCAGACAAGTTGGACGGAATAATTTGCTGGTTTATTTTCAGAATTAATAAAAAAGAATAATTTTTTTTTTTTTTGTAGTTCTCTTCTTTCTTTGACTATGGTAACGTGATTTTGGAAATCTTCCCTTGGAAAACCCCAAACAATAATTCAGACCAAAAAAGCATGGAATGATCAATGAACATAAGGCTTTTTGCCCTGCCAGCTGGGATCACTTCGCTCTGGTCTCAATCCTCCACTCTCAAAGCTGTGTTTTGCTCTAATCTCAGTAGAAATGCTTTCCACTTGCATGTTCCATAATTTCTCCTACTGTACACATGAACATTTGTTTCTTGCTTCCATTTTATAAGTACAATTAGAAAGGAAACAAAGATCTGTCTAACAAATGCATTCTCCTCTCTCCCTACCAAAACAGTGTCCTGCCCTTCTCAGCCATAAAGAAAGGTTGTCACCATTATTATAATTTTCACTTTTACTCTGCCCCTACATCCACTTAAAAATATGTGGCTGGAAAATGAATACTGAACATGCCTGTAGGATAGAGCATTGGTCCTACATTTCTGAGTATTTTTAAAAATGGTAGTGCATAATCTGCACAAAACCCCTTTAAATGCAGCTGTCTCTCTGCATTATATATTGTCTTTGCAATGCCTGAAAGAAAAATCCACCAATCAATAGAATGATTTATCTTTTTAAATGTAGGCAACATAAGCACACACAATCCAGTAAGTCCACACCCCAGTTAATTATCTAAATTGTTTCAAAACTGTATTTTTATTTTAATCATATCAAGCTGGGACTTCATGTAATATGGAAGCAGGAAGGCAAGGTACTTCTTGTGGGCACAATGGTGGAGATCAAAGCATTGCAGGTAAGCAGGGATAACTAAGGAGCTGAATACCAAGGTTACAGCAGAGAAATGATAGCAGTAGGGTAGCAAACACTGGATATTTGGGTAATTTACAAGAGAAACAGGAGATTTAGGTAACCTTTAAGAGGAAATCAATCAAGGAAAACAGATAAAAAGTTGTATTGTTTGTACTGTTCAATATAACAGTACTGAGGAGGCTCCTCATTATACCCTGATCTAATGATGTATATTCCCACCCTTGTGTCATAAGATGGCAGCCATTTGGTCTGTGGGTGGGACACCAGTCTCTTTGAAATGAATGGAAGTGGCAGGCACCTTTATGGTCTATTTTGGATGAAATGGTGACACCACTGCTATCAGGAATTACCACTGCTATCAGGAATTACAAGCAAGGGGATACAAGGGCAATCAAATAGAGGAAAATTAGTATGTCAGACCCTTCTCATGTTACTGCAAGATATAAAAATATTTCAATATTGTGAGAAACTGAAGGAAAAAGTATATATCAGAAAGACACTGATAAGATCCTCCACATTTAAGATTTTTCTCTTGAGACAGAGTGAAAAAGCGAATCAAATTACCACTTAGAAGTTTTCTTCTGTCTGAGAAAATGCCAATATTTTGGGCCAAGGTCTGTGCCAGGGTAACTGCCATTAAGTCTGGCTTTCCAAACTGAAAGAAACAAGCAAGGTGGGAAAGTAATCAGTAACACAAAGGTATCTCAGATTCAAGTGAAGCTTTTTTCATATCAAGGCAAAAAAATGCAAAATCAGATACACAGTGTCAGAATTCTTACTGCAGGATAGCTAGATGAAAACGAAACACTGGCTTCTAGACAAGCTAAGTAAGAGAAAGTCTGTTTATCTCTTGGCATTGTGGCTAGAAATATGAATGACAGGATAGTGCAGAATTTGCTTAAAAGCGTATTTGAAGTGTATTGACTTTATTCACTCATCACTCTTCATTGAAGTGTCCCTTCTATAGAGCTGCAGTAAGATTCTACATCAGCAAAAAAAAGCAAAATATTTTGAGGAACATGTCTGCACTAATAAATTCCCTGCAGATAAAATTCCACCACTTTTTGTTCATACCAGGATCCCCACCTACCTCATTCACACCTCCGCCTTTAAGCAAGGAGCAGATTCCACCAGTGTGGGCTACACCACTTCGACTGCTCTGAAATCGACTCCCCCTTTGACAAAAATGAAAAGAAACAGAAGTTTACCCTGCTCAGTCCACGAGTTTTGCACCTGCCTATTCCAGTATCTCCCTTCTGATTTCAAAATGGCATTTGCAAATGCTGGATGCCACCACTACGCTGCAAATTACGCAAAAACAAGTGGGAAAAACAGATAACCACTCACAAACTTCACATGACAAGTTATCTCCAGAAAACTTATACCATCTCCCCTGCTCCTTTTCAGACTACCTAATATAAGAAGAAGGAGACTATTTTGCCAAACCACCTGATCTGCCCAGCCTCTTGTTTCTTGACATTCTACTGCAGTGAGTACTTTCTGCTGGCACGTGTTCCAGGCAGAGTTCAGGAGAGGCCACCATGCTCCCAATGCACAGGACTAGTGAAATGACACGTGTCTAATTGGGCAGTGCTGATGTGGTAAAACTCAAGGGGAGAGGCATTAGCAGAAGATGCAGAGGTAGGTGAAAATTCCCTGGAACTACAGCCAGCCTCATCCAAGGAACAGATACACTCTGAGCCTAAATCTAATTATCTCTTTGGTGCTGACCACATCAGCATGAATGACTGACAGTTACTGGAGATGAAATTTACTCTGCTCCACCTGAGAGTACTGATCCATCCGGCAAATTATTTTTCTCAGGTGAGAGCAGAAAAACATCAAGAGGGATCACAGTGGGCTAACTGTGCTAGAGGTGGAAGCTCATTTGTAACCACTGTACCATCACACCAGCTACTCCCACCTCCCAGCTTAGCTGTATTTCACTCACAGACACAATTGCAGAAACTGCTGTTTCTAAACAGTCTATGAATGCAATACCACAATAACCACTGGTGGTGGTGCTATGGATAGCACTGGAATTGGCATTACAGCGCTATCCAGAGTCCCAACCACAGGCCAAATCAGGCTTTCTTTTGTCCTAGTCAATACACGCACATTCACAAGAACCAGACTTCCCCCTCAAAGACTTTACAATGTCTCCAGAGAAATTACAAAAAGGAAATGAGAAAAACTGATTTCCGTTTAAGACATGGAGATCAGAGACACAGAGAAACCAAAATCTGCAAGCACCACTTTGCAGATTTTACTAGCTTTCTTCAAGGCAGAAATTAGTGGCATTAATTAGGTACATGCAAAAATTCTGAGGGTGGATACCGGGCTCGGGTATCCTGGAACCCAACTGAAGTCATGTGAAGCGAGGTGTTTAGGTTAAGTTTATTCTTACAGGCTCCTAAAACAGTCAGCAGAGAGAAAAAAGGACTCAAACAGAGATATTCATCTGTTGTGTCATGTGTGGATCAAAAATCTCAGCCACGTATCTCTCCTGTATTTTTGTAAATATATTTTATTATATCAATCTTATTTTCAAAACAATTAAGATACTTAAAGAAAATAACATTCTTCTCAGTTTAGTATTTTTATAGCTCAAAAGTCTTGGGAGAACAAACTGTTTTGAGGATCTGAAACACTTCAGTAATCCTGCAGCATGCAGGTCATTCAACAAAGTAAAGCAGGCCATAGTGCAGTTCAGCAGAAAACCTCACTGGTTTCAAAACCAATGTTCTGCCTTTAAATAATCCGTGCTCTACTGCTGAAGAAGTCAACCTCTGAGGTGGAACCATGCATGACTCTTCAGATAGCTGCCCTTGTGGAGTAGGTGGTTGCACAGGATAACAAAGGATTACAGCGCATGCAGCTCAGGCTTAGCATGTTAAAACTAAAATAAGAGTCAAACCTCTAGTTTCACTGGCAGGCAGTTGTACATTAATTTTTTTTCCCACCTCCCTATCTGAAACTTTATTTTCTGAATTATTGTGGATTACACACATAACAGAAAGGAGATGCATCAACCACTTGTGAGAAGCAACCCCCAAGGAAATTAAAAACCCCAGTAATATAACATCACACAAGGTTACGTACGAAAAAAGGTGAACTGCGTCACTTTTCTCTCTGATAAAATCCCTCCTATATTTCATAAACTCACGTAGAGTCACCAAGGGGTTTTCAGATATGGTGAACTTGTTATCAGTAGCCCAGGTTTCCATGGCAACCAATACTATCCTGGTGTTAAGTTGTTCCTTATATATCTAGTACATTAAAAGAATGAAAAAATATATTATGTCAAATAGAACAAAGATGAGGTTTACCCCTTTTTTTTAATAGCTTTCATTTTTACATAACTAAATATTTAGCTTATTCTAGCACACTTTGCATTCTTGTTGGTGATTTTATCTCCCTTAAAACCAACAAAAATAAAAACCAGGTAAAACCAAAATTTTAGGCTTAATTTTTCAATCAGATCACTTAGCCTACACAGCAGAGGAACATAGAAGAAAAACTATGTTTTTCGTCTATGTTCCTCTGATTTTTGAAAAATTGCTACATTCCAAATAGTTCAAAGATTTGAATTTAATGGGTCTTTTGTAACAGCCAACTCACCCAATGACCCACAAGGGCCCTTTTATGAGGAATAATGATCTATAAAGCCATAATTTTTCACTGTTGTATATGTCTACAGGAGTATTTCAACTCTTGGTGGCTGAATCACAAAAAAAGGGACATCCTTTCAATGCTGCATTAACACTCCACACAAAATACTTTCAAGCATTTTCTTCTTCTAGGAATACTTTTTCTAATACTTTGCTGTGGTGAGGTGCAAGAGCTAGCAGCTCTTCTGATTTATCATATAAATACAATCCACATAGTTCACCTGTATGTCCCTATTCTAACTCATTTATTCAAGTGCACCTTTTCTGGAGAAATTTTAATGCATTAGAATTTCAGATTGTCTTTTGGGTTTAAAGTTGTCGAAACAGGGATTCTGCACTAGAAATTGTCATATCTAAGGTGCTCTTTAAAACTCAGACTCAAGGGACTAATCCAGCAGGATATTTAAATGTTTAAAGCCACAAAATAAAATCCCTCTGATGCTTTATGTTAGACAAAACCTCTAGAGGTGAATGATTGTGGTTCTAGATGAAAATTTGCAATCTTCACATACATTACTGTCGTTACACCATGAACTGACAACTCCTGCATCTATCGTCAGGAGAATCTTATGACTCATCTCACATGTAAAAGAACATATAGTTGAGTGATTCTTACCAAATCAGCCATGTTCACAACTGATTTAGCATAGCTGTTGGTGTGGCCAACTGATAAGCGGTGCTTTTTACACTGTGAAAAAAGCACAGACAGTAACAGGTTCAGGTTCAGAAAAACAAGGTCCATTTCCAAAACACCATGAAGTAAAAAGCAATTATATCAACAATAAAGCCTCTGCACAAGGTTTTGTCTCTTGTGCTGAGTGTAACGTTTACAACCAATAGTAGAAAATTGCTCAGAAATGCACATTACTGACATACTTTACAACAGCTGTTGTGAAGACGTATGAATTCTTCTTTAGAAAGTACCCTGGAATCTTTACTGGAAAATTATATAAGAACAGTAACATTCTGTTACTCTCTTCATTATCATTATTGTTGCCAATTTTACAATTAATCACAAATGCCAATGAAGAAATTAGCAACAAAAATTTCCGTAGCTGAGACTCCTTAAGATGTGTTATCCCAGAAGTGCCTGCATCCATGTTTTAATCTGACTCCCTATTTTTTCAATTTTGTATCTTTAGCTGTTTTCTGGTTTTCCTCTGGTGTAGTTGCACACTCTATAAAGACACAATAACTGGTTCAAACCACTTCAGCAATCAGACTCCAATGGCACCTTTGCTGAAATTTGTAATGCAGTGTTATAAAAATGGCACTAAAAACAGCTGTCCAGGTACTCCTATTTGCAGGAAAAAAAAAACAGTTATGAATGAGCATCATGGGCATGAAAGTCACAGGTATCTCAGAAGAATTTAAGACAAAGTGTACAAGATTTTCAGAAATATTTTGCCATCTTGTGCCCCACGATGCTTGATTTTGTAATGAAAATTGTCTATATTTTCTGGAAGTTAGGATCTTTTAGTGGGGAAGAGGTTTCCCACAACTAAGGCATAGGACAGGAATCCTTTCAAGCAGAAATGGGCAGAAAAAACACCAAAAACAAGGAAGTTAAGCCCACAGCAAATGATATTTCCTTCTCACAGGAGGAAATTATTTGGCTTCTTTGATCACTGGCACTCATCACAGAAAATAAACTTCTAACTGGACTGACTCTTGCAGTAGCTGTGATTAGACAAAATTAGGAAACATTGTCCTTGAAGAAAATCTTCCTGAACCAATAGGAGGATCCCAAAGGAAAGCTTCAGGTCCTTAGGACCAAACAGAGTTACACTGATTTAAGGAATTTTCATCCAATATTATCAATTTTAATCCAAGAATTTATTCCTGCATTCCCCAAACTGAGCTGGAGAAGGAGTACACTAAGGACAGTGGCACACTTTTTGTACACTTGTACAATCTCACGTCTATTTTTGCTAATTCAGGTATTGCATGAGAGAATTTCTGCACATTACAGAAGAAGTAGACAAGATTTATAGAAATATTTTGATTTTAAAGCCATAAGGGACCATAAAATCATCTAATGTCACTAGTTGGATGGGCACTACCAGGCTGAACTTTATCCAGTTACATGAAGAGGAAATCCATTGTTTGTGTTTGAAGCTACCTTTAAAACTGCAAGTGATGAAGAATTTGCCATTTCCTTTGATATTTCCTTCCTTAAATGATTAATAAATCATCTTCACTGACATAAATCCGTGCTTTTTCCCACTTGAAAGAGTCTGGCTTTTCTTCAATACACTGTTATTCTGTGTCTTTCCACCGTGTTAAAAACCCCACTGTATTCTCCCAGAGAAAATAGAAAAGTTTGACAAAATGATTTTCTCTACATTGATTGGGACATATAAAAAAAATCTGGCCACTGTTAATCTCCCCATTCTCAACAGCTGCTGCACAATTGAAATAACTGCACTATGGATTGCTGAGTGCCTCTAACTAAGAGAAATGCTCAGGAAAGCCAGAAAGAAAATCGTCAGCTTAAGCCACACTGACATTAGTTACTTTCTGACCCTTCTTTCTGATCCTCAGGCCTAGTTGCATTCTTGATGAAATTAAGTTGCCAAAATTCAAAACCAACTTCATCAATAGTTAATGAAAACATAATCTCTTCTATTAAGGACACACTGAATTTATTCCAGCCTTATATTGTTCTTTATTGTTATGCTCTCTAGATAAATTAAGACAATTTGATGCTAATTGTAAGATGTTGAAATGTGCCAGTCTTACCATTAGGTGATCATTTACAATCATCAACTCAATGTATTTTGTTTCCTCTTCAACTTTACGTGGAATCTGACGAACCTGTGGAGAGAATGTCTAAGAGAGTCTAAAAATATAGAGAGCGTAACTGGTAACAAACATCTGCACTTAGTGGCTTCTCTGCTTTAATAAACAGGGAATGAAGTCTCTGTTTAGAACATTTCTTTGAAACAAAATAAAGTGAGATAAACTAGCTACTTGTCGCCATTACAGCATTAAAAAATATATAGGTTTTATTATGGGAGTTTCTGATGAAATTATACTCAAAATGAGCAAAATTATTTTACCTACCTTTGCATTTGTGATTAGGTAGCATTTAAAAATTTCCTAATTCTTCAGGTAGGCAATGTCCAAGAGAACCCATCAATGTTTAGCTAACATTAGATACCTCTTTTTATATTAGCTGTATCGATACAGACATCTCATGGCAAACCAGCAGGAGCAGCAGGACTCCATCTGGACAAATTAACTCAGCAGACATGAAACAAACTTGACGGCACGTTCCTTATAAACAAGCATATTGGCACATACCTGCCTTTTCCTTCTTTTGTGCCTTGGCCTTACAACAAAATTCTGTGATGTAGTATTCGTCTGCCAGAATTCTAAGCAGAAAACACAGACAAATACATGGAATATTTACAAAAATATAGCCCAGCAATTAGTGACCCTGATGCAACACGACAGTAGTATGGCATTCTTCAGCACTTCAGAAGCAGCACCAACTCATTTTTTCAAATTTCCAGCTAGAAGGGAGGCAAGACTACAGATGCTTGCCAGTAACAGGGCTCTTATTAAAAACTCTACTAGTGATAATCTGGGTCTGTTGAAACAGATGATCTGTGGGTGTCACGCTTCAGAAAGCACAGCAGATGTTCTATGCCAAAACTTCACCAATACTGGGCATGAAATATTATTAGCATAGTGCTTCCATGGAGTGAATCACATTTTCAGGAATTCAGCAGACATCCACAGAGCTCTTGCAATAGCTACCTAAATTAATAAGAAGAGCATGGAAGGCAGAATTAATGCTTTAAGACGATTATATTCACAAAGCAAAATATGTCAGAGTTGGGAGAAACCTTACAAGATTTTGGCAATGCTCACTTATCAACACAATATTCCTCCCTGCTAATCCCTCTGTGTCTTTAACTTCTTAAATCTCTCCTCATAAGCATCAAGTAGTTTATTCTTTTGCCAAATCCTTTTCACCAAATATATTACTAGCCCCTCATGGAAAAGGACAGATCATAAACTAAGGAGAAGATAACACTTGCTCTCACCCTTTCAAATGCCCAAGAAGTCATTTCCCATTTTTAATTTTAGATTCATAGTCCCTGTCTCTCTTTTCTCTATTTGAAATAAAGCTCTTTCTTTATCTTGTATAAATGTGTCTGCTATTCACATAACGCCAATAAGATCTTTTTCATTCATGCAAATTAAATGTTTGTGGTTGCTTAGTTTGTTATAATGTCTTTCTCCTTTCACTGCTTTCCCTCCTTTGTGCTTTCTGCAGCTTTGGACATCCTTTCAGTTTCAAGGAACTGAAAACTTCTTTCAGTGTTTCAGTGATTTTACCAGTCCTGCAGAGAAGTAAATAGTCCTATAGTGTTTACAGGACACCCCTATAGTGCTATAGGATTGATGGACCTGTGTAAATTAAGGGGCTTCCAGTTCACATATCTTTGTACACAACTTCTTCTTGTTTTACAAATTCCTGACTAATTCAGTTTTGCTGGTGAGACAGACAAGTTTCTCACAGCTTCACTTCCTGCTGTACATTAATTGTGCAATTTCTGCATCAGGTTCAAAAATAGGATTAAAAAACATGCAGATAGGAGTTTGACACGGCTGCCATATCTTAAGCAAAATCTTAAAACACATAGCTGAATTGCATATCGGACAAGACAATGCCAGTTCTAAGTGATAATCTTAAACAAGAGTGGCAAATTATTAATAAGGCAAAGCAGGAAAACAAAGCATGACTAACTGGTATTGTCTCAGGTAAATTAGGGACTATGGTGTCATTTTGGTGTGTGAGGTTTGCAGATATCTTTTCATGGAGCAACCTAGACAATCACAGACTCTCTGCTTAAAAATGTTTTCATGGTTACACCACTGCACTTGAGGACTTTCTTTAGAAAAAAGACCAAGGATAAATTCAATCACACCCAAGCTCCTTATTTATTGCTTAAAGACTCTTGAGCTTGCAATGATGAGAAACTAGATCTTGGAAACCTTTTTACAATGTTTTTGATTATGCTTTATGTATGTTAATTAGCTTAGACTCTGTTCTAGTGCCACACAACTAAATCTCAACCTGTCATTTTTGATTTTATAACATGCTTAATGGAACTGGTAAAAAAACCACTTTTCAATCAATAAAATAATAATTTACGGTATGTATATAGGGTCTCAGATAACTTTACCAGGAAATGTGCTTATTTCACTCACAATCAGAAGTCAGTCATCCCTAAGGGAAATGATGCAGCCATTACCATTAACACTGCCTTATAACTCACAAGATGGATAGATGCACACAGGTTGCATTTCCAGCCAAAGACCCTTAGGCAAAAGAACACAACTAGCAAAATCACAGGGAATGTTAATAGTTGAGAGAGCAGATATTTTGATGATATCACCACAAAAAAAAATGCAATGAAGATTCACAAAATCACAGGATCATCTTGATTGGAAAAAGATTGCCAAAATCAAGTCCAGCCATAAATCTAATACTGCCAAGCCCCACTAAATCATGTTCCTAAGTATTGCATCTACATAGTTTTCATGTCATCCCAAAAGAAAAGGACATCTGTCAAGTATTATCTGAAAAACAGCACCTTTGATAACATATTGTTATCTAAAACCATGCCAGGGCATTGCAGATCTCAACAGAGATTGTGAGAAAAAACAGTCAAGTAAATACAAGGTGAAATGCTCTAAGTGTGCCAAGTCACCTGCCCAAGCTTCCTTATTTAAAATTCTCATTATTCCTCAGAACATTGCAAAGTATAGTAAAATAAAGTCTTTCTGCAACAGCTTGTGGGGTTTTTTTTTAATACCCAGGCAGCAAAAGAATGTATAAAGTACATTGCTATTTAACTGGGATAGAATAGTGCGTGCTTTTACTATTGCTGATATTGAGTAATCCCAATCACTTGGCTTTTTCCCCTAACACCAGTATTGAAGCTGGTGATCTATCCAGTTCATTCCTAATGCAGTGGAAATGCTGAGTGGAAATCTTACCTTACACACATAGTCTTATAAAGATAAGAGAAAAATCTTGAATTCAGGAAAAATCTCCTTAGGCCAGTCAAATTGATAAATTATGAGAGTAGCTATGATGATATATGCCAGCACAGTGCTTGCTACTGCTAATAATTTTGTTGTAGTATTTTCAAAAAAATCAGTCACAATACTATTAGCAATTAACTGCAAATATTAATTAAAGAAAAAAAGTCATGGCAGCAGTGACCTCTCCAGACTGGCAGGGAAGAAGCAGAGATACTGGTGGAGCTCTCATCCTCTGGAGCTGTGACTATGCATGGAAGATGACTTACAGAGAGAAAAATTGAATAATCACAGACAAAGAAAAGTGGTGGGTTTCCTAATGAGGATATAATAATTTACAGGTACTGTAATTTTCACTACAAACATCAGAAACACCTTTTCAAACAATTTTACAAAACCAAGTATGAGCATGTGGGAGAGTAGACTATTAATTAGAGTCTATTTCTCCATATGTGGGACCCTAAACATAAAGTGATGGAAGATTAGCACCCTGTACCTCTCATCCACATTATAAATTCTTGCATAACTGAGAAGACTAGCACTCTGCAACTGAATTTCCTTTTTAACCTTTTCTACAATCCTGTGATTCTGATTCAATCTAGATGGCAATATGTTCCATTATGTCACGTGCTGGGCTTTGTACAGCAAAGCCAGAAACTATTTATTTGTTATCTGTAGTAAAATCAAAACTGTACAAGCATGTCTGGATTTTTGTGGGACAACAAATAAACAAAACAAGACTGCGAAGCCCTAGTTAGACAGTTTTTTGAAAATCAAGAAGCTTTGGTGGAGGTGAAACTAGGGCGTTTACTTGCAATTAATCCCTTTTCAGAGCAGAAAACAATTTTATTCCCTAACCTTGAAAACAAAAAAATTCACTATTAGGAAATCTTACAAAACAATTTATAGATAGTAAGTACCAACACTAGCAGTGTCTTAGTTTAACAACCTGAGATAGAAGATTTATTTTAAACTCAGCATTGGTTACATTATTTCCAATCTTTTTAGTTATATGTCCTCAAGAAAATGTGATAGATGACACACTCTATTATTTGGCCTTATGTTCAATAAATTGCTCTCATTGCACTATCATCTCTGCAAGCACAGGTAGCAAGCACTGTAGGTGTGTAAGGTGCAGGTACACAGGAAGTTTTGTGACACAGAAGTCAATGCCTTGCACCAAAGTCATGAGCCATTTGTCCTCATGCCCCTCCATCCCAACATTGCCTCTACCTTGCCTGGGCGATCAGCATCCCAGGACGGGAGGCACCAAGCTGAGACACTGGTTTTGTTTGGATTCAGATTCCTTCCTCAGAAGTGAAATTAAGGCAACCAGATTGTAGCAATTTTTTCCCCCTTCTTTTCTCATTAGCTCCCTGAATGATTCTACTTTGCTTAACAACTGGCATACCTGCACAAACTGCGCTCCAGGGACGGACCCGTGTGCGTGCAGTACTCACCACCTTAGGATCTCAGATCCAAATGCTGCCATAGGACAAATAGTTCGTAACAAGATAACCAAACATCTGTAACTCTCCTGGAGGTGGTTTCTACCAAAATGTCAGTGTCTATGAAGGACAGTTACGTTTATCTAGGATATGCATTGTAGGGCAGGAAAACACATCTGTAACAAATCCTTGACAGAACGGGGATATGTCACAACTACTGCAATTTTAGCTTCAATTAATAAGCCAACTTCTCAGATGAAAACCCATCTTTTAAAAACAAACTTTCTCCCTCCACACACAAAATGGCCACTCATCATTACAAGCACTTGAAAGCACTTCTGCCTCCAAATTCATTTGCACTGAAATGCACGGCCCTCATCATGGCCAGCACTGTGAAAGATGCTGATCGGATGGAGAGCAGAGTCACTGAGCAGAAATGACACTGGGCAATTTCTTGTCTCTAGGCTTATGCTCACTCCATGGTACTCACCCTGTATCTCTAAACCAGAAAAGCCCATTAAGAGTTATCAACCACCATCAAGGTGGTGTTTATTTTCATCACCTCTAGGCTACCTCAGTCCTTTCCTCTCTACAGCTACCAGCACACAGTCCAGCCCACAGACCACATGACCTGTTAAGAGAAACACGTATCACAACGTGAAGGTCTAGGAGAGATTTCATTCATTAGATTCAGGATTTTTTTCATCACTTCAGATTCTTTTCCTGTGCTTTCACTGTTTCAAAATGGGATTTTTTCAGTGGTTTTTAAAATTTATTTGGGTAAAAGAAGGTTTATATAACAAAACAATATACTCTCAGATGATCTATCAAATATAATCAAAAAATTTGGCCTTAGACTAAAACATTCAATAAGTCATGAAAACTAAAAAATCATACCAGATGGCAAGTCGACTGAAGGAAATTCAAACAACTTGGATTTGTAAACAGAGTGGAAATGGAAGTCATCCTGAAATAGTAAATAATTGCCCATATTACATCAGGAAAAATTAATCCATCTCATGAGCATTAAACAGACAATTCCGAAGGTTATTGTCACCCAACACATACCCCAGAGAACATGCAAGTTGCAAGGCACCCTTACTGTGCATTCTTCTTTTCCCAACTGCAATGTGATGGCAAATGCCACATTTAATCACCTTTTATATCTGAGTACCTCAAACACAGTGGCTGAGCACACAGAGCTAGGCTCCCAGAGCTGCTCAGGGAGAGTCAATGAAAGTGCCAGGAGCTGCTGAACTGGAGTCAGGGATGAACCAGGAGGAGAGTGATGCAATAAACCCAGAGCAGGGAGTGCCAGGGAAGGGGACTGGGCACTCATGGGCTCCAAGGGACCCTCCTCTAATGCTGCAGTGCTCCACAGCCAAGAGCTACAGAGCACACACATATAGATACATCACTGTCTAATTTTTGCAGGTCTGCTTTTGTCTGTGAAGATGGAGTCTCACATTTGAGGTAAATGAATTGGAAATGAGGGGATGCCCTTTGGTCCCACAGCCTTATCCCTGTACCCATGGATGACTGCACTCAAAAAAACACAGCAGGGCTACTGTAAATTCTACTTACATCCGAAGTGTAGTTTTCATCTGGTTCAATAAGGTAAGTATGATTTCCATCATAGAACATCCCACTGTCAAGAGCAGGAAATGTAAATACAGATTTAATAAACAAACACTAGTACGACATGGAAGTAACTTCTGAAAGTTAATATACTTTAAAAATTTAAATATTTGGGAAAGGAAGAGTTTAAAATGGTTTCAGGAACTGAATGCAATTCTGGATCAATCTTTCTGTTTCTTCACTTCAGAAAGAAAGATTTTCTCCTGTGGTGAAGCAGATTCTTCTTTCTTCCACAAACCTTCTCTACAACACATATAAACACAAAATGGACTAATTTAACCACCTGAAAATCCAGTTCAAAGCCCCCATTCCCATGCAGGAGATAGCTACCTGCAACAGATAAATAAGGAACCTGTCTTCAGGAACATGTTTTTGGAACAGATGCATAGCTTTCCCCAAATAAAAAA
This sequence comes from Fringilla coelebs, assembly GCF_963513975.1. Classification (NCBI taxonomy): domain Eukaryota; kingdom Metazoa; phylum Chordata; class Aves; order Passeriformes; family Fringillidae; genus Fringilla; species Fringilla coelebs. The sequence continues at coordinate 131,673,176 of NC_140028.1, forward strand.
ATATTTAATTGCATTGAACTACCCTTAGGTTTTAATGGGGTTTTTTTTAATTAACTCTTTCCTCAGCATTTCATTTACATAAAGTGTTGATACAACTATTACTCTGTAAGATCAGAAAAACAAATATTATTTATTATATAAATACATTCTGATCTTCAACCAAACCAGAATATTTTTAAGTAACTTTTTCTTTACTGCAGTGGCATACGCACATGGGTGGGATTAGGCTGTATTTGCATGTCCCTTTCAAAGGGTCACTACTAAGGTGTTTAAGCTTGGCCCTAAATATGAGCTGTGAATTCAAATTTGGCACATAGCCCACAACAACAACAGCATGAAAGTGAGATTATTTATTTACTTACACTACTGTTAAAAACCCCCAAACAAACAGGAATTATAAGCAACAAAAGCAGATCCTTTTCTTTTTTCTTATGCAACTTTTTTTTTTAATCAGCAAAATTGACATTCACAGAAGTAACCTGGGTTACTGACTGTAGAACATACATCAAGTATGAGCATGACTGCAATGTAAAGCTGCTTCACCTTTCAAATTACACATGCCTATTCTTTTGAAATAAATACTGTCTATACAGTTTAAGCAAAATATTCTAGCATCTGCTGGAGCTTCTTTGCTCAGAAATAAGATGAGATTGAAGAAGATCCTGTAGCTCTTTATCAGTCAAAATTTCCTTCCCTCTAATTGTAAATTTAGTTGAGCAGGGTCTGCAAGCTGAAGCACTGCCAGCAAAGAGCTTCTCGTGAGACCGCTGCTCCCAGCAGCACTGACCTCTGATCAAGTCACTCACCAGTGACAAGAGTAATAGTCACAGCTGACCTACAGACCTGACCTGCCCGCTCAAAGCATTCATGGCTCTTTTCCCACCAGCTACCACAGACCTACTGCGCTCTGAGTGAACCACACGCTCACGGGTGTGTTAAAGGGAAAGCAAAACATCTCAAAAGCCTGCGATTTGATGATGTGTATTCTTCAGACAATGACATTTGTAGCCGTGACTGTCGGATTCACAGCAGCGACGGCAGTTTTTGCATTCACCAGCAGCCGGCAGCAAGATCCCGGCCGTGCCCGCTGCCCGCGCCCGGCTCCCGGCTCCCGGCCCGGCTGCGAGGGGCGCTCAGCGCAGCCCACGGGCACCCCAGCGACCGCGGGGCTGGGCGCTCCAAGTCTTGTGGGGATAACTCACAGGAAACCGTGGTTACTGCATGTCCCACCGAAAACAAACAAAACAAAAACCCGAGCAAAATGGCTTGCTCGAAGTTAAGGTGGCAGAGATAGGTTTGTCGTTAGCCGAGTCATTAAGAAGACACCCGTCATTTCAGGTGTTCTGTCAGCCAGATGGGATCGATTTAACTAATAAAAGGAAGGACACAAAGCAGACATTGCTAAAAGAAGAACTGGTAACTTATGATTAAAAAACCCCCACATTTTTTCACATGTATGAATGATTCTGCTGTTACTAGCTGAGATCTAGAGGTACTAACATGCAAAAGAGGAGAATGGCATGACCTTTAGAAATATGAAGCTTGTTATTCTCTTAAAGGCATCTGTTCTGTCTTGTGTACTTGCTAAAATTCATGAAAACAAAGCTCCTGTCCCGCAGACCTTACAGAATACATCTCTGCCCAGCTACCCTTATTCCAGCAGGATACTCCAAAGTGTGGTTGAAGCTAAGGAGCTCTGATTGCCAGTGTGAGTTTCTAGTAATTACTTATCATTTAAAATCAGCTGTTTAGGAGCTAGTTGCAATGATGGAAATGCAGTGGCAGAGAATGTGAGTTTAATACAGCTCAGGAAACATTACTTTCTCATACTGGATGTTTGAAATACCAGCCCGATTATAGTGAGCTTGTGTCAAAGAACTCAGCTCAAACTTTATTATATCAGGGCAGGTGGGGTGGGGAAAGGAGACAGGGAGATATCTTTCAAGAGAGCTGAATTACACAATGAAAAAAATGCATCATCTCTCATGTAACTTTAGAAGGAACCAATTTGGATATCAGGCCAGTGAAGAATACAGAGTAGCAGAACAGTCAGTTTTAAGCATAAACTCACAGAAAGAGGGCAGGGAAAGACATATGCAGGCTCTCCTTTGTTCCTGCTTTTTCTCCTAGGAGTTAGCAGGGGCCAAGACCTAATGGATCACTGCTAATGGAAGCCATGTAGTGCCTCAGGATGCATTAGGAAGCTACTATTTTTAGGCCCACAGTCCATGCTTCAAACTGGGTTCAAGTTTCTTGAGCTGCACAGCTGTAAATCAGACAAGTGCAAGGATGGCAAGTCTTCTGCATGCATTCTCCCCTTCATAACAAAGAAAAACGCTACTCAAATAAAATACCTATATGACTGATACCAGAACTACAGAATAATTGCACATAGGCAATAGGCAGAAGAAGATTTCCATCAGCTAAACCCTGCTTCCACAGAAAAAGGTAAAGCTGTGAACTCCACACAGGCTCACTTGGTGCCCTGGCTTTTCAAGCTGATGTCAGTATTAGTAGTGCTGAGATCCTGTAATTCCCAGATGTGACAGGCACTTGGTTGATCTGAAAATCTGACTAGCATCATTCAATAGTGCCAAAAGTAGACAGGTCCAAAAGCTGTACAATCCATACACAGCTTCATGTAACCTTCACTTGACAGAGGATTTATTTATAAGTGAAATTATGTACTTCAAATAAAAATTTTTGCACCCTCATACCTTTTCCTCTAGATTTTTCAAGATTTTACTATATGCAAGGTATTACCCCATACACAGAGGTTAAGGCCAGAAATTCTGTTAACAAAAATAGATAATGCAAGATAAATTCTAACATGACATTTCCTTCGTAAATATTTTAGAAAAGAAATAAAGTATACATCATTATAGCAACAAGAAAAGAACACAATTTCCAAGTAATTAATTGGCATTGTTTTTATTTTTGTAGAATAGGATGTTTTCAGCTACTTCTACTCTGCCATCTCTATAATAAGTTATCTTAAAACAATACCTGGCCACTGCCATTAGTTCTGAGTTTAGAAAAAAAAAGTAAGTTCTGAAGATTTTTGATTACTTAATATTGGTGACAAAGTAGCAGGAAAATAAACAGCACTTATTTTACTATATACATGTATTATTTTACTATAAACAACTTGATTTGGTCTAAAAGAGTGATAAACAAAGGTCAGTAAAAACAAAACAGCAGACTTACTGTAATCCATGGCATGTTGACAAGGCAACAAATGATAGAGAATTTCCTCGAATTTTTCCCTGATAATAGCAATGTTCTCCTCCCTGAAATTGGAAATTGAGACTGTAAATCCATGGGACATTCCACAGCATCACACTTCATCCTGTCAAATACTGCTTTTTCATAAACACTTTCCCAAGCCATTGACATGGCACCAAGAACTGACTATCACTCACGTGGATGTTCATCCCATCTTCTTTGAGCCTTGGTTTGGTACTTAGATAAACACCATCATCTTGACACTGTACACCAAATGGTGTATTTCACAATTTCAGTGTGAATCCCTGACATCCTGAGAGGGATTTCAGTGACAAATTACTCCAGAAGTGCTCATCTTTCTTCACTGACTAGAAAAAGAGTTGGAAGCAGGGGGCTTAGACTCCACATCTGCTCTGCACATGACTACATCAGACAGGATGAACTCTGCTCTGAGGGTAAGGCAATTTCCTTCTTCTAAGTAGAAAGGTATGCTAACAAAATAATATTAATGCTTGATTGAAAAAAAAAGACTAAAGCAGAAGAAGTCACTAGCACTCCAAAGCTAATGGAACCTCCAAGAATAACTAAGTAGTAAAGGAATACAATGAAAATGAATATTTGCCTCTCCTCTTCCGCAAATAAAATGTATACCTTTCTAATAAAATCCAGCTGACTCTACTTAAAAAAAATCCAGCCTGGTTTCACTGTAGTAGGGCTTTCACTGATAAGACCTACTACACATGCGATAAATTTATTCAGTATTGCACAATATCAATATTTGTATGTGAAATTAGAAAAACAATTCAAACATCCCTTAAATTCTCACTGACATCCACTCTTCAGAATAACTTACCTATTAGTGTCTCACCAAATTCAGCTATGCTGTAATGCACTAGCATTGGTTAAAGGACTATGAAGGAGATTTTCAGTACCTTTCTTTTTTAATCGCATTTATTTGCAAATACTTCTTCCAGAAAATGAATGAATAATCTACCCAGCCTAATGTACCCAGCCCTGTGAATATTTATGTTCATTTACCAGAGGGAGGGAAAGGCATTACAATTACAGCTGTTTCAGAAGCCAGCAGTCACTTGCATGATGCATAGCACAGTCATTTTACACATCTGACATTAAATGCTTTTGGATTTTATTTTTCAAATACCAAAAAGAAAATTAATCGAGATCAGGGTAAAGGAAAGAAAATATGTAGGCTATGTTGGTAGTTCTGTGTTTTGATCAGGAGACCCTGTTCTGTTTTCTACAAGATGTGGAAACTATTGTTGAAAGCAGCTACAATCCATGGGTGCCTCTGGTTTGAGGGGCACTCCTTAAAGAGTACAGGAGCCTGTTTGTAAGAGCACAGCTGCTCACAGGGAAACAGCCTTGATCTCAGCCTGCTCAAAGGAAGTCCTTCACCACCCTGCCCTGCAGAGTAGCCCCCACGCTGCCCACCATGGGCACCCCTCTGCTCAGATGTCTGAAGGGAAACTGGTGCCCCCAGGCAGTGTTTGACTCCTTGTCTCACACTGGTGAGAAGCTCTGGGGCGTACTCAACCCAGGCTACACCAAGGTGTGTCTGACAGCAGGTGTAGGACCCATCACCCCTGGGCCAGCATTTCTTATGACTATCCAGAACTTGGGACACAGATCAAGTATCAGTGAAAAGAAGATTGTTTCAATTTCTGCTTTGCACTCATGTGCATTTTAGCCACCAATATCCTAAGTTAATTTGATTTCAGAGAGACTATACCCTTCTTTGTCTTTCCTGAAATCTTGGCTCATTTTCTCCATTTTTATCCTCTTTTTCTCCACCTATTTATTTCCTATATCTTAGCTACTTTAAGCTCTCTTGACTTGAAATTTTCTTTCAGTCGGTAGGGTGTCCTCCACTACAGGATCATTGAACTGCTCAAGGCTTTCAGATCCTTTTAGAATATATGAATAAGAAGTAAACAAAGAGAGACTCCAGTTAGCAAATAACAAAGCTAAAAATCAAACTATATGGATGATCTAAAATCTTATGAGAAATAAAATACTCTCTAAAAAGAATTCTTGAAGTAGTATTCCTGTAAAAGATACAACTTGAATAAGTGCATGGATATGGAAATAATACTGAAAAGACCATCAGTAGGGAGTTGTACAGGCTTCTAGCTGTGGAAGGAATTTAGAGTAATTACACAAATTGGTTTGTTCTCAGAAAATGTAGTTAATATGTACCAGAAATAGAATCTCAGGCTCCATTAGTTTGCAAAACCATGTCTTTTCAACCAGGAGGAACATTTTTTCACACTAAGAATCCAGACTGTGGCTCAAAAGTGTGTTTCCATCTTTCAAATGAGAATGAAATAAATGTCCCATGACAGTACCTCCAAATTAATTTATTCTGTAATAAATCCATGGGAAAAAAATTATGTATACAGATCTAGAAAAGAAAAGTATAACAAAACCAACTCTAAATTCTTGTCTGGGAAAAATACAGTTGAGATAGACAAATTCTACTCTATTTAGGCAAATCAATTCAACTCAACGATCTACTAGAGTTCGTGGTAATTCTGGTGGAGATAGAAACACAACTCTGATCTCAGTCTCAGGGACCAGTTCTTACCACTACAAAACATTCCTTTCTATATGCTAACATCCAGGAAGTGTTTTTTATTTATGTACTTATGTTCCTATCATTATAACATAAGTTACTGCAAACCAGTTAAGAAAATTAAGCTAAAAAAATTATTTCACTCCTTTAAATGAAGATAGTTTTTTCCCAAGTACTTGATGCAGGCAATTATCTGAGGTGCTTAAAGCATGGTGCTAATAACACCAAGGTTCTGGGATTGACCACTGTATGGGTACTTAAAGCCAGAAATTCTGAGAATTGAAGTGTTCAGGAAACCACTGGATGTGGCACTCAGTGTCATGGTTTAGTTGGCATGGTGGTGTTTGGTCAAAGGTTGGACTTAAAGAACTTGGAAGTAATTTCCAACCTTAATGAGTCTGTGATGCTGTGGTTCAGTACTGAGAGTCAGGACACATGAAGGCACTCTACAGGGTGGGTTTTTTCAAGCACATGTAATTTTGGGCAAGAAGTTTACTGTTGTTGCTTCACTATAGTGCTGAGGCTGAAATTGTGCTGGCTTTGACATGTACTAAACCTGTTTGATAGTAGGTGGGGCCATAAACTGCACTGTATTAGAGGAGAAATCACAGTATGTGAGAGACCTAAGACCACCAAACATTAAATATGATCATCGTATCTATCTTGTTCTACTCTGCTCTTGGAAATACTTCCTGAAGGACTGGGGTTGCCTCACTTGTCTATTGGTATCTTCAGCAAGCTGAAAAAAAAAAAAAATCTTCATTTTTTTCCTAAAAATATTCTGGTTCCATATGATAACTAAGACTTCCCTTAAGAGCTGAAATTAGCACCAACTACAGTTCAGTCCAGAACATCAAGGGTCCTTTGCGAAGAGCTATTGGCTTCCTGTAGCTAACAGAGCCTCTCTCTGTTCTCTCAAAAGCAGTAATTGCCCATCTCAGCAAATCAAACCTCCACACTGGCCTTTGCCAGCTACTGGGGAATGGTTCAGTGGAAGATGAGAGGAAATCAGACTGCTCTTCAACATATGCCAGCCATAAGTCCAAGCAGCACATTTACCCACTTCTGCTCTAAAATTGAACTTGGTCACTCTAGAGTCTGGGTGAAAATTAGGCTAAATGTCATCTCCTATGAGACAAGGTCAGCCTGGTGACAGCAGCTGTGACACAAACCTGCAACACACATTTGCCTGCAAGGCAAATTTTCTGCCAATGCCCGCAGCACTCTTGTCTATTTCCTTGGATCAGTAAGTTATTCTTCCTGCATGAACCTTGTCGACATGAGGGACAACCTACTGGTGATGTCCGAGGGCAGTACAGAAAACAGAGATTTTTAACAAGAAGTTTATTCATTTGGAGAGATAAAAATGTAATAACATCCTACCAAAAAAAAAACCCCACCAGTATGACCCCAGGGTCAATTAAAACAAGTTAATCATTATTATAGTTGTCAATTCATAAGATAGCCTTCATCTTGATGCTTAAGTTGGATAATTCTAGAAAAATCCTGAATTAGGGCTATTTACCTTGTGAATAGCTACAGTTCATCTCTAACCAGATGCAACCCTTTTGCCTATGTCAGTACAAGTCTTCTTGCAACCTGTTGGGTACGTAGCGTGGCAAAGATACCAAAAAATAGTAAGACACAGACGTCAGCAATGCAAATAAAATCTGTTCCCATTTTTATTCTTTAAGATAGTTTGTCCCTGCTTTGAGAGGCATCAGCTGCTGCACAGACACAAAAGAGATGAAAAACACATTACCCAGTACTCATAGTAAAGGGTGAAATAAGTAAAGCAAAAGAACAGCCCCGACAGTCATTAATGGGGGCAGTTCACTCTTCTCTGCAGTCACAGTGCAGAAAGCATCTGCTGACCATACACTGGCAGGGTTTGTTATTTGTCTCAGAGACACTATGACCTTCCCAGGGGAGGAAAATAAGGATGCACATTCATCTGCTTTCTGCATTGGATATCCAAGTAAGCCACTTTTCTGCAATTAGGAGAGGTGATGGCCAGTAAAATGCATGCAACAGTCAGGCACTGACCTTAAAATTAATACCTTCCTTCTCCTACATATTCCTATTTTAACACTCTTTAATCCACAGGAAAGGAGATGGCTGGTTTAATTCAAATCCTAGTAACATATCTCCCTCTCTCCTTGCAGCAAAAAGTTCCCAAAAGGCCAGCTAAGGCTCAAGCCACCATTCTGTGAGTGCTAGATAATGATGAGCTGCCAGATAATGATAAGCTGTTTAAAGGGCTACCCATTGTAGGACAGTTACAAAAATACATAACTAAGGTTGCACGATCAACAGCAAAAGGAAAAGAAAATGCACCTTTGCCTGCTGACTTCTATGGCAGAAAACAGCGTGTTATGAATGGGTTTCTATTAGTAAATAGAAGAGTCAAAATGGCATTTTGACCTGTGTAACTGCAATGAGAGAAAACATCTTTTAATTGGCATGTACTTCAGCAATTGGCAGGGGCCCTGCTGTGCTGAGCCCTGAGTTCAGCTCTTACTCAGCTCAGTAACAACGCCAGGGACCTGGCACCACCTCTTTGCAGAGCAGTTTCTGGACTGCAGTCTCCTTAAAGCCAAATGTTCTGAAACTGTAAACGGTGCTCCCCCTTTGTAGGAGGATGGCTCTCACATGTGCTCATATAGCTCAGAGCCGACACACTGCAGTGACATTAGATGATAGAGCTGTTTCTGAAATCAGAGATATGGATTCCAAAATTAGGAGAAGGCACAGCCTCTTCTAAGCCTCTCCACAAAATGCCCATGTTTAAAGACTGTTGGCAGCACTCTTAACAAACAGAGACACACGTGTATGTGACAGGATCCTGCACGCAGGCGACTGGCTCCAACTGCCATCAGTGACTCACAGCAGGAGCCTTCAGCAGATGGCACAAGATATCAGCCCAGCTCCCCAGTTCAGAGGCCAAATGAGGGCTGTGTTTACTGCCCAGTAGCTATGAGAGAAGATGCCCCACAAAACACTGCAGGGTGTGGACAGAGAGCTCATGCCAACGCAACACCATCTGCTCTGGAAGCTGCCTTGGCATCTGCTTGGAAAACAGACTCTTGACTTGCCTTGACTTACCTTAGTGTTAGGGAAAATTATTTTTTATTATCAGCTGCCAGGCAAAGATGAGGCAGAGGAGAAAAGGTTAGCTCTTCCTGCCTACTCTGCTGCTGTCTTTAAGACAGCTCTTGTAGCAGTGGCTAGTGTCTCTCAGTTGTGGCATACCAGTCATTTAAATGATAGTCATTTTGACCCACTCCTGCGTTCCTGTTCCAAGGAGATGGAAGCAAACATTTTAAGGGACAGTATGAAAATTCCTTGTCATCTACGCATTGTAATCTGCCACATCAGCTCATCAGCTTACCCTGAGTCTGAAGCCAAGGTGTAAGAATGTGATTTACAAGATTACTATAAACACAACACCTACATGGATATCAATCAGTCAGCAGGACAAAAAGTTCTGAGGAAAATAGAAAACAATACAACTCTGAATATCTTATTGGCTCATTACTTCTGAATGACAGAACTTTCTCTCTAAGTGAAAATTCGCAGAGCTTGAGGCTGTGTCTAGAAACATTAACCCACTGTTTATAATACAGGGCCAGTTTGGTATCCATAGGGAACAACAGACATGTCTAGGCAAAGCTACTTACAGAAGTCAAGATGAAGAAAGTAAAGATGTCAAGCTAAAGCACACTGCATGGAAGCACTCCCTCAGAAGTACAGCGGCTTCTGTTTGCTTAGTTTAATTCCCCCTCAAAGGGATTAAGTTAAATCCAAAAATATACTTTTATTTTTTAATAAAGGCATCTACAAAGTGATTTGATGTTCTTTAATGTTATGGCAGTAATTAATTTCTCTTAGCCATACTCAGTCCTCATACGGTCTGAGATTACAGAACACTTGGTTGCTTCCACTCTCTGGCTATGGATGCCATGGGTTGTCACAGCTCATGGAAAATAACTCATGAGGTGCACAAAGTCAGACAAGATTTTTCTGCAAGTCCAAGCTGTTCTCCTTCTGGAACAAGACAAAACTGCAGCAGAGCACTCGAGAGGTGACTCCTGATGGTCACACAGTCGCTTGACTTGTCACTTCAGCAGAGCCACCCACTATCACTGGGGTCCACACCCACAGTGAAATGGACTTTTTAATGTACAGTGAAATGTACTTTTTAAGCTCTGGAAGACTTCCACTTTCTGACATTTTTACCCTGCAGGACTAGTTAAACCCACGGGATTTTTAATTTTTTGTTTTTTACGTCACAAAGAAAAGGGAGACAAGATAATTAAACCTGCAAAATCCCATATGAATCATGATCTGGGATTCATTCTAGTGTAGTATATTCAAAACCATGACCTGGGAATGACTCCTAATATGGAAAGCTATTACTTTTAATTTTCTTGTCCTTGGTAGCAGAATGGATGTAAAAAGTAAGCTGGTAATAACAGGGAGATAATCAGATATTTAAAAAATCTACTGTAAATGTACATTAAAAGTGCCAGCCTGTAGGATCCTTAGGTCAAGTAAATGCACTATATATGAGGGCTGATTATCTTGCCCTGGTATCCTGTAAAGGACACTATGTTTTCTAAACCCCAAATGGCTTGCTTCAAGAATTCAAACAATGCTACAATAGGAAAGTGAGATGTATCTCAATGCCTATTGACTTAGTGTGACAGCATGACACTACTGGAAAAAAAAAAGATGCCCAGAGTAACTGAAAACACACAGAAATTAAAAAATTTTTTCAACTCTTCATCAAGACACATTAATTCCAGTCAAAACCTAGAAGAAGCAATTTGACCAGTATACTCTGGGATCAGTTTGCTTCCATTCTGCCATTCTGTTTCACTACTACACTCTAATCTTCCCCTTCTTGTGGAACTTTCAATTTATGACCTTTCATTGTACAATTAGTCCCTAGTCCCTAGTAGTTTCATAGTACAATTATACATTGTATAATTAGTCCCTAAGTGTAAGAAGTTGCCATTTGTTCTATCTGTTTTTTTATTTACTCCATGGGTCAAAAGATAGTTTTCCAGCTGATCTTTTTTTGCACTGTAATGCTTCTCAGTTTTGCACTGTTGGCAAATTTCATTGATATACACATACTTTTTTTTTACATAAGTCATTAATGAAAACATTTGATGAGAGCACTCTGAAGATCAACCTTGCAGGAATCCCCTGCTAAACTGTGTCAGACTTACAGACTCCCCATCAGCTCTTCTTCAGTTAGTTCAGATGGTTTACTGCTATCACTAAAAAATAGATTATGGCCTAGATTTGTTAGTAATTTGCCATGAGGCCAAAAGAGCTCTGTTGAGGGTGCAAGAGAGAGGAGATCTGACAATATTACAGAAACCTTTACTCAAAATCTTCTCTCTAACAAGATAGAGAGTGATTTTTCTGATAATAACAGCTTCTCTAATCTCTGGACGCAGCCAAAAAAACTCTGCCAGAAACAGGCATATATAATTCCTGCATTATTTATGATTTGCTCCTCTTCAGTTTTCATCAGCAGGTTGTGCAAGTTTCAGGTAGATGCACACAGAGCTCCCCACCAGCCCCAGGCTCCAGCCTCCCAGGGCTGAGTCTTCCTGCACTCCCACCCCATCCTCTGCCAGCCCAGCTGGCGCTCCACTATTCAGGAGAGAATGTAACCCCTGAAAGAAATGCCTGTTTAGCATACAGGCTTCCCTGGCAACTGAAACACCTTCCCCTTTGGTTAAAAAATGGTGAATTACCAAAACCTGAAGAATAATAAGAAATTCTTTTCAGTGGGTGCCCTAACTGGAAGATGATGCTTTACAGTTTTGTTATAAGACTGGAAACATAACAGTCAATTATTAAAATGACCTGCTCACTGTGAAGTGTTTCATCTGGCTGGATCACAAATTATTGTAGATTTATGATCAGTTCATACCTGTGAGATAACAACAAAATGTTGGAATGCTACTTGGATAAGGTCTCATCTAACACAGGCACAGGTGTGCACAGACACACACTGCCCTCGGTCTAGGGACTGCACCTTAACAACTGCTCGAGCAGACCAGATTTGAAGGAGAAAGTTTAACAGAAAAAGCAATATCTACCATATCAAGGGTACCCAGACTCCTCTGGTCTTTCAAGATTTTAATATTTTTCTCCCTTATGCCCCATTTTTCCTTAAAAAGGGCATTTAAAGAGCCCTTCAAATACACATCATGGCACACACTAGCCAAGGCTTTAAGCACAGCAAGGCAATGAAGAACAGTAATTTTCCCCCCTTGTGCAGAAGCATTAAAATAGCTGTAAGCTACAATAACAGTCATCTTGCACACGCGGCTAGTCAAAAAATAATGCACACAACATAATGACTATTTTTGCATGCTAACAGCTCTGCTTTGCTCTGCAGCATTAAAATGCATTTGCCCCAAACCCCCCATTGGCCAAACTACAATGGTGGCCCCTCTGCTGGAACACCCATAGATCAAGAGGCTGTGCTGGCCCCCCCAGCTGGACTGGGCAGCTCTGGGTACTCTGAAGCAAGCCCAGTGGGCACAGTCTGAGCTCTGCAGGGCCCAGCAGAAGGGCTCAGCACAGCCTGGGACACACAGACACACAGCCATCCTAACCCCCTGGCCAAAGCTCTTCTGTTAATGCTACAACAGAGAAAAGCAGTACCTAGCATTTGATATTGCTCCATTCATGTTGTTCAATGCCATCACAGGAACATGCTGCAAGGCTGAAGCAAAAAGCAGTAGTTTGTGCTGTAAGCACTCTCGCTGTAATTTTGTGCCCATAATGCACATGCTGTGTTTATACCACCACACTCCAGAATTTCAGACTTTAAGGACTGCCTATGAAATATAGTTCCTTCTATAGCCATATTTAAACATGCCATCAAAATTTTGGTATTTATCTACCTGTGCAAGTTTTCTGACTGAATTATTTTCACAGCTTAATCTTTTTCAGAAAGCAATTTCCTAAGAACTCATAGAAGTGTCCATTGTTTTGGGAGAATACAAGCAGAAACATTTATTTCTACACACTCTGAAGAGGAAAACTGAAACATTTTATTGAGAAAATACCACTGAATAGATATCAGTTGTTTCTTCTGAGGGTGAAAAATCCAGCAATGTGAATTACTCAGCACTATAGCTGGTTTTTGCCTTTCATCTCACTGACAGCATCAGTGACAGAATGACAACCAAAAAAGAGGGAGAAAGAGAGATAAAAGGACACACAGATATATTGCAATAACATTAGGGATACACAGGTTGAGTATTGATGTGCTATGAGCATAGGATGGTCTGGAATGACACAATCAGGAAAAGGCAATGCCAAGAAGGGTTTTTCTCTTTCTTATTAATTGATTATTCTCTTTGCTACCAAAGGGAATTTAGGCCAACACTCCTGCTTTCCTAGTAGAGACGTGATGTACAGTAAAGGAGGGTGTGGGGGGAAACACTGAAATAATTCAAACATCTAGCTCCTTCTGTTTTTCTTAGGCATTGCACACTGCTGCTGCCTTAATAAGAATGTCTTAGGTGCTGCCTAACTGTGCCAAATTAACAAGAAACATCTCCTCTGCAGCAGCTAAATGCTGGCACCCTGCAAAAACATTTTTAATATCTTTCACCTTCACGGTGGTCCAATGTAGTAATAATCGTGCAGAAATCAAATGTAATGTAATGTCTTCTTATGATAAAAAGGTATGTTAAACTGAGGACTCTTTTCACAGTAAAAATCCCTTTGCTATTAAAATGTGGTAATTTTTATGGTATAAACATTTCTCCCTTCCCCTGCCCCCCTCTCCTCCTTGAAGCATCCTCACTAATGGCAGAAGATCCGTAAGTATTTTACAGCACAGGAAGTTTTACTGGGAGGGAAGGAGAGGGGGAGGAGCGGCAAAAGTAGTTATCAACTCCACATCACACATGAGCCAAGGCAGGATCTGCTTCCCAGACACATTCCCAAACTGCTGCATGTAGGTACAGCTGCCTTCCCACCCTGCCTCAAAGCTCCTCCTTCTCCCGCACTGCTGATGGCACAACAGCAGCACTGAGGATTTGTGTGTCTGGGCAGAATTCGTGCCCAGAGAAATGCAAGGGGGAATGTGCATGGATTTTAAGATGCACCTCTCTGGTAAGAAGGCCAAGAACAGAGGAGGACATTTCGCTGTGTGAGCAGGCTGGCCCAAAGCCTGCAGCTGGCAGTGGATGGCAGATGGACAGTTTCTTTCTGGCACCATTTCTCCCACCAAAGCAGCAAGAGAGATGTTGCCAGGCTGCCTCTGTCTCTGCCTACAGCCCAAGAAAAACTGCACAGAGATGGGTGAAGAGCAGTATGTTGAAGCAACTGACAGAAACCTGTCTCCTTTCTGAAACACCTCTTCAGCTTCTGCTTTGGAATACGCTGCAGAGTGGAGTGCATATTTTGTGATTTATCCATAAGTTGCACCCTTTTACTAGCTGTTTTTAAATAAGTATCTAAGCACAATCCCTAAAATCCAATATAATAATTATGTTACCAGTTATGGTAAATTCCCTCAGTCATCAAAATCACCATCATGGAAATTTCTTATAGTTGCAATAAGATTTACATTTGATGTAAAACCAAAGCAATGAGATACTGTCAGGCTTTTCAGAAATTCTTCAACAGACAAACAAAGCTCTCAAATGAACTTACAGGTACTCTGGAAAATACTGATTGGTCAGAGGGAACCAGATTTATTTTTAAACAGCTATTGAGTACTGAAATCAGCCTCACCCAGTGTCTGGTATTAAAGTGTACTCGGTAGCCTGCACTTTTCAAAAAATCTTTTGGTATCTGAACTTTTATGAAAATGTTCCCATGTGTGTGGCCACCAGGCTCTTGTGACATTTTCCACAGCAGCTGCTTCCCTCCCTGCCAATCCCACACACTCAGATGCAACAAAACAAGCAAAAACCTTACATCCCCTTTCCTAGCATGCTTCCATAGGAGTGTGCCTGCAGAACTCCTGGAGCAGCGGGATTGAAGGGGCAGAGGAGCCCTCCTGTGCAGCCCAGCCACCCCTGCACCCCTGCCCGTGGTACAGGGCAGCGTGGGGAGGGAAACTCAGCCCTCCAGCAGCAAGCCCCCTCCTTGGTAGCACAGTCTTTGCAGCCCCTTTCACTCCCAGTTCAGCTCCCCTCAAGTGTCAGGCTCAGTGCAGCAAGGATGGTTCTCTACTTCAGGCAGATTGGAGAAGGCAGTGACAGCCAGCCCTGGAGGTAAACCCTGACCCTGGCTCAGCATCTAAATCAAGGGGGAATAATCTCTGGGACCCTGGAGGCTTGCAGCTGTTTCACCCAGACCCTGATCCTCCCATCACTTTCTCTTCAATTAAACAGTGCTTAGATATGAGGAGCAGCTGATTTCAAACATTTCCTTGCTTGATTAAGGCTTGCTCATCAGGAACAATTCAGTGACAGGGCTTGGATGGATTAACTTAACTAACTTGCATATATATCTTAATGCAGACAAATGGATTGTTTTTCTCTTATTAATATCAGCTATTATCTTTATTTCTGCTTTGACTCATATTCTGAACCTCAGTCAAGCAAGACTTCTTGACTGCAGAGCAGAGCTGACTGAGAAATTAGTCTTTACAATTTAATGGAACACGTATGTGTTTGCCTCAGTCTGATAATGTATGCAGACTATTATCTTGATAATAGTGGGAGAGAAGACTTCCTATTTTGCAAATGACAGAAGGGAATAAACCAAAGGAAACTTGCATCTTCAGCTATCCAGTGGATAAAGGACTGCTTTGCCCATCTCCATTTCCACTTCCACTTTCATGCTGCAGAGGTTAATGCATTTGTTTCAAAGTATTTCGATTATCTCAGATTTAATAAAACAATTTGGGTTATTTCCCTTAATAAACTGTAAACTTTGAACAAAACTTTACCTAATATTTACCTGATAGGCAAATTTACAGTTTCCATTTTGTAAAATATATAATAAATTTCTGAACACTCTATGCAATCTACCGTAATTGATACAAAAATTATAGCTGACATCTACAAAATAAGTCCTAAAAAACAGAGGGTCCTCAATAAGAATCTCCCATGTTGCATGCAAAGAACAAAACACTTCTGCAAAGGCTGTGGGACATTTCACACAAGACAACAGCAACAAATAGCATCTTGTAGTCACTATGCCAACAAACACACAGAGAAAAAAACACACAACTGGTGACTAGATATCTGGAAATATTATACAGTAAATATTGCTGTTCTCAAATTTACAAAGAAGCTCATAACCTACTAAACTTAGGGTTTGCTACAATGAGAAAATGCTAACTACCAAAATAAAAATATTTTCTTCAATAAGTATCAAAAGTGAAGTATATTTACCAGCAAAAAGAACTACTATGAATATATTTTTCATGGATACCATTTTGGTATAAACATTAATGTGCTAAATTTGACAATGGAATGTATTTGCCTTGTTTAAAGCCAAATGTTAGAAAACATGAAACATGCTTGCCTCAGAATAGTAAAACAAATCACTTGAAAAATCAGTTATGTCTCCTTTCACAAAAATATGTGAGTTTTCATGAACATCAAAAGCCAAGCAAATTTAAAAAGAGAAACATAAAAAGAAATTCTTACTTTAACTTCCACTGTCTTCCCACCTTGCTCGATATGCCTCTCAAGATATTCAGAAGACAGCAGGTCACTGCAGGAAGACAAAACAAAAGAACCGTAAGCCTTGTGCATGTGTTCTTGTACTCCTTCTCAGCAAGCACTGATCAACCATTTCCACTTGAAAAGGGCAAAACCTGCAGGATACTTTTCCTAAAACGTTCATAAAAATAATTGAAACAACCATGTCTGATGGAGTTACACAGTGCATGGGATATACTGATTTTAACAGCAGAAGGTGGGACAAGGAAAACTGAGGGGAGTTTCTTCATGGAAGCTCCAAAACCAACCACTGACACTGATTGTAACCCAAGAGACTCTTCTGTTTGCTGCTAAAAGCAAACAGCACAGAAGTTAGGTGAACTCCAAAAAAAGCAGAAGGATGGGACACCAGTTGGAATCTGAGGGGCAGGTGTCAAAGGACACAATGGGACAGCAATGACATCACCTTGTCAGACAGACGGACAAGGTGGGCTCAGCCCACCCTGCAGGGGCAGGCAAAGCCGTGGGCCAGGAGCTGCAGCCCAGCAGGCTCACAGCCCTGGGGTACACCTGCCCTGGGAGCCCTGCAGCTTCAGCAATGCCAGAGGAAAAGGCTCTGGGCAACAGCAACCCAGCCTCCAAGCACACAAGGACTTGGAACAAACACCACGGAGAAAATACAATCAGACCTGAGGCAAACATATATAAATTAAATTCAGGCTGTATTCACTAAGCCATTCAAATGCTAAACCAGTCAAATCATCTTCCTCATAGTTATTTTCTAGTCAGGCAAACCACAAAATCACAGAATTGGTAAGATTGGAAGAGACCATGTTATCTACATTGTAAATTTCACTAAGCAGGTTCAAAGACTACAAAATTTTACTGAGATTAAATCAGTATAAAGTCTTGCTATTGTTCCACCTCAGTTACAATTAAGCTGGAAGAGATGACGAATTGGTAAAGAAAACCTGGCAAGAGGCAGGTTGGCCACTGGGGCAGGAGGCAGTGAGCATAAACCTGCTCAGCAGAAGAGGCAAAATTTAGTATTTCTCCTTCAAATAGCAAAACACCTGAGCATAGACAAGAACTGACCTGATGAGGGAGGGCAGGAGCAGCAGAGCAGCCCCAGGACAGTGGCTGCTCAGCTTTCCAGACCTTCATCCTGGCTAAACAGGCAGCAGGACCATGGACATTTTTGCCCACAGAGACATTGGTGACTACCCTGAGTGAGCCCCAAGCAGGACAAAGTTGGAAGTATGGATCCTCCAGTATCATCCCTAAAAACTGCCAGCTTTATTTGCATTAGTTACCTAGGCACAAAACACAGGAGCATTCCAATGAAATATGCTGGTAACATTAAATTGGAAAGCATGGAAAAGAAAAAAGATTGAAAAAAGCTCCCATAGGTAAGACCTGGATGATCTTCAGGACTGGTTATTAGAAATAGGATCAAATTCAATTGTACAAACAGCAAATCTATGCACTTAAGGGCTGGAGGGAATTTCTATTACATTTTTTGGAGGGCCTGGTTTATAAGGAAGAGAGACATGACCACACTAGTTTCTGGCAAAATGATTTGGCAGATCAATAGAATGTCTTCCTGGAAAACACAACTGTCATCCCAGAATACATCAAAGAAGATGTATTTCCAGTAAAACTGAGGTATGATTAATAACATTGCCCAAAGGAGACCTCTTTTCAAATACTGCAGACAGGCACTGGACAGCTTTGCTCACAAAGTTCCATTACCTGGAAACACAGAGAGGCTCCTGAAGTCCAGCAAAAAATGGAGTTGTGAGGGAATGTGAACGCACCCCAACTTACACACCACGATACAGAAGCAACTACTTGGGCTGTAGAAGATCCTGGCAAAATCTCAAAGGCATAAGGACTGTCAATGAGCCAATGGAAATTGGATGTTAAAAAAAAATTTTGTATCTAAGTGTAAGGGACAGAGGCACCAAAATGAGGGATGCTGACAAGTTTCTGAATGGGAGTAGCAGTGGGACAACTGGCCATGGAGGTGGGCTTTCCTCTGACTCAGTGAGTTCAGAGCAGGTCACTGCTGACAGCAGGCAGTCTCAATGCCCCCTCAGGAGCAAGCACTGAACCAACCCTGTGTCAGCACAAACACTCATCAAAACTCTCTTGGTGCCAGAGCTAACACTCATCTTGGTGTCAGCGCTGGCATTTATCAAGGTACACGCAGGAGGGTTCAACAAAACCCTGGGTTTGCTGCATTAGGAAACTGAAATCCCCTGGCAAGAGGTACAGTCAGCTCCAGAGCTGGGGCAAAGGAGGGAATGAGCAGCTCCAATAAGGGTGAAAGAGTGAGTGACTCCCTTGGCCACTGCAGAGCCAGGGTGAATCCCTTTAATTCTGGCCAGCCCCAATACCTGTATTGATGCCTGGCACAGCCTGCAGAGGAGCCATTACTGAGGAGCCCCTAAATGAGATGCTGATGGATTACTGATTACAATACTCTGACTCCTCCTAGAAGTGAATATTAAATATTTAGGATACTCATGCCCTGAGGGAAGCTCAAAGACTTCTATAAGGTCTTGTATGCATTTTCCAGATTTAGTCATTTAGACAGATGTTCCCTTAAAATGTATTTAGTTTAGCTTGCTGAAGTTAGTGATATAGCTTCCCAGCAGTGACTGCACTCTTTCAGCAGAAGTTTATGATTCCATAACTTCAATAAAGATTTCTTTATAGCTTAGGACTCTACTTTTACTCTTCGTTATTTCAGGGGGACTCAGTTAAACTGAGATGTCATCCTCCCTATCGGATGGACACAAAGGTTTTCATGCCAAGAGAGATGCAAGAGATTATAAAATGTAAGATAGTAAAGTAAGTATCTAGTACAAAAACTGAGCAAAGATAATGGCTTAACTCTGACCTTAGAATTGTATTTGGGGCGATGACAAGGAGAAACACAGGCTCTTCTCATGTGGGTCTAACAAAATTTTTGCTTTTTAAAAGATACTGCTGTTAATGTTTTAATGTTCTGGAAGATCATTTGTTATGTTCTCAAAAATCTGGAAATTGTGTCTGGCATGAGAAAACAAAGACATTGATCATTCTCTGCCTTGTACAGCACAAGAACTAGAAGGTAACAAAAGAGGTTGGTGAGCTCAAGACTAATCAAAAAGAACCTTTTCTGGCACAACTGCTGATTACAATGTTCAGCATGGTGCAGGAAAGCATGAATGCCAGAGGTATGTACTGGTTCAAGCAGGGAATGGACAAGCTAGTGGATGTAACTGGGAGCTGCCAACCACACAGACACTACGTGACTCACAGTGTTGGAGTCCTGGAAAAGAGCTCTGGAGAAGCCTCATCCAGGCTTGCTCAGCTCTTCCATTTCTCCCTCACCATTGGCCCTGGGCTGCTGGGACTGGGCAGCTGGCCAAGCATCCCTCTGACCTGGCCTGGGCTGCTCTGCCTGCCCCTTGGAAGGTCCTGCTTCTCCTCAGGGTCACACAGTGTCCTGTGCCATCCAGCTCCAGGATTGCTGATGGTCAGCCCGCTGCTCTTCTCCCACCCACCACCCCAGTGATGGACTACTCAGGCTGTTCAAGTTGTATTTATATTTAAAGCAGGCCAAAAGAACAATTTCTAAACAGGCCCATCCACCCATTTTTTTTCTCCTGTTCAGTCCTTACTTTGAGGACAAATGGGCTGAAAACATTTGGGGAGCTGCTGGCATTCCCACCCCTCTCAAGGTCTGTCACAAGTGCCTTGATTCCCAAAATGAGCCTGTCTGGAAGGGAAACAACTCAAGGTCACCTGCCTGCACAGCTCCTGGGGACTGAGTCCACAGTCTGCAAACAGACCACAGATCTGAAATGTAGAGACATTTTTAAAGCCTATCCTCAGTAACATGGCAGGATATGAGTGAGACTATTTTATCAGTAGAAAAACCCATAAATGAAGCCATGATATTCTTCATTATTATGATTCACAGCACTGAAAATACCATAAAAACCACAGCACTCTTGCAGATCCAATAATGCAACCAATGCTATTAAAAACTAAGCTACAAACTAACCATTATACACATTCTTAAAAACGCAGGCCAGAAGGCATCACCTCCTAGGTGGAGTCATGTTTTCCCTAAAGTAACAGTACAGGCACAGAACTGCATCATCTGAATAGAAGGCCTTCCTTTAAAACAAACAAAAATCTAGATTAAAATACTGTGAAATATGATTAAAATTATTTAATCCACTTAAGACAATAGGCATTAAAATAATATGCATTTCAACATGAATTAATGCACACTTTCCTATGTTATAATTTAGCTTGCCTGCCTATCTATCCTAGAAACCATCTTCGTCAGCTTAAGTGGTTGTTTTAGTATTAATTATAAATAAAACTATCATGTTAAAAATAAAACAGATTGTGAAAAAAAATCTTAGAAAAACAAGGGCTGAAAAAATTACAGAGAAAAAACACCAACACTATCATTGACAATATTGCAGAATGAGATTTTCAGAAATATTTGCTGAGGCATTGGTAAAAAATTTTTGAAAAGGCATGGAAAAAAACTGCATATGTTAACACCTAAAAATAAAACGTTTCATAAGAAAAAAAAAAGCACATGTGATCTGTTGCTTTTACAAGGAAAAACACTGCTACACTAATAATGGCAATTCTGTTGTCAGAGGTTTGCTATTTCAGTGTACACAAATTAAGTAGTGCCATTTTGTTTACAGCAGCAGCATTTTTGAAGCATTATCTAAAGTCCATATGAGCCTTCTCCACACAGACTCAATAGCATAAAGGCCAGAACAAAAAAAATGAGCAAAATCCTCTTTGCTCTTCCAACCTTCCCAGTCACAACAGTACACAAGAGGCATAAGCTGGATGAATTTTATTACAGAATAGGCCCCCAAATAAGGAAATTATCCTTATCCAAGATGATGCATATACATGCACTTAAATTCTGCCTGGAATCAACAGTTTACCAAAATGAAGCTGGGATTGGGAACCCATGAAAACAGATTAGCTTTGGATATGTATGGGTTCCCTAGCAGAAAGAGGCTGCTCCAGGAAGAAAAAAAGGCCAAAAAAACATGGTGGCAAGACAAAAGAGGACAGAACAGGTCAAATGTTTAAAGAAACAGAAAGAAAAAACAAGATATTACAAAGCACTTCAAGTCAAAAGAAAAAGAAAAAAAGGTGATTAAAGATGTTTTTAAAGGAAGAGGTTTGCATTTGAATATGAAATGGAGAAAAACCTGGGAATTATCCGTGTAAATTTAATATAAACTTTCAAACAGAGAAGGAAAACGCCTTTCATTAGCTTCTGAATGAAAATTCTGAATTAAACTCTCCAGATTTAAGAGACTGAAAAGCCTAGCAGTTACAGAAGAAAAAGAGCAGAAATTATAGGGTTCTCTTTAGAGGCCATAGGAAGAATTTAAAAGTTAAGAAAGGGAGAAATAAAGGGAATTCATAAACATAACACTATAACGTATCTTTGTCAGCATCTGTGTTATAAATAGAAGAAATTACTGGCTTCATGATAATCTGGTATCATTGCTGTATCTCCTTGAACATTGTAGAAATTCTTTATCATTTATTCACCCTCACTTGTCTCCACAACTCTCCATTATATGCACATGAAATTTCAGATTAAATATGATGCCAGACAAGAACATCAAGTGAGAGATCTGAGGGAAGATGCATTACTGAAAAGGAAGACAAGGTTTTAGTTGAAATCAGCTGAAAGGTCTGGATGGGTCGAATGCCAGCAGGAAATTATCAGCAGACATATGGAGACCTTCAAGAGAAAAGAACAGGTTCAAGGAAATGATGGAGACACTGATAAGAGATAGATGCCATATCAACTGCACAATTAATGCTAGCCCCTGGGACAGAGCTGGCTGTGAGAAGGAAGCCTCCTGCAACATCATGCTTGAGAGGGCTGCAGTAAGAGGAATGGGCACTGCCAGGGTACCAGGCACATCAAGATGAGGAAGCTTCCCACAAAGTGAAATATTCTCCCCCAGTGGTGTACACCCCCTAACAAGTGTTAACAGAAATATTAGCTACGGAAGGAGTGGCTATCAGAGAACATTTTTAGTACAGCCTATCTTGTACACCAAGAAAGATAAGGCAGGTTGATTGCCGTAAAACAAAGAGCAAGAAAGTGAAAAACTGGATGAGAGGGAACAGAGTGGATGTTTCTATCTGCCAGTCAGTAAGAGTACAAAGGACAATTTGTATTATCTTGCATTACACTCAAGTCCTGGAACATTTTCAGTATCAGCCATGAGCTAACTAAAACATACAGCAAGATAAACTCAAAAAAGCCACTTAGCTGGCAGATTACTGTATCTCACTACATGGGACACTTTAATTCTCCTTTATCCTCATGCCTACCCAGAAACCTCCTCTCTGCTCATACGTGATCTTGCTTTTCACTTCAGGGGGGATTAGCTATCTCCATACTCTATGATCCAGTCTGCTTTAATAGCCACAGCTCTGAAACTTTCATCTCCTCCTTCCCATCAAAAGAATTGCTGAATTTCTTTTTATGTGGATGGCTAATTTAATTAATGACTGTGTCTGTTAAGTTAGCCAAATGGTCTAATCAATCAGAATTAGATAGCTTCTCGTAGATACAGCAGCAATTTTCAGAATGTCTACTCAGAGGAAGGAAAAAACTACTGAGAAAAACAGCCACTTCTTGTCTACACAAATTGAAGTTTCACCCCTTTTTAAAATCTTTTTACTGTACTTTTCTGTCCTTGTTGCAGGTAATATGAAAGGGAGAATGGAGTAAGAAAGTTCTTAGTTTTTCTACTCCTACTTAACTATTTAAGGCTTTCTTCAAAAAGAAATTAGGGACTTAAGAATGGGTTAAGTTCTTAAAGAATTATATACAAATGCTGAATAGTACCTACTCTAAGTCCTTTCCTGGAGCTTAATTTCACAAAATTACACAGCCTGAATCTCTGATGATGTTTCTTCCAAATACTAACATTTGCTCAATTTTTTTTTCCTCTCCAGGGCTTCTCACTTAGATCCCTAAAGCCATCTGACTTGAAAACACACTTAGTCCTTTATCCCTTAATACCAACTCTGCCTGCAGGACAGGATAGTAGCTGCCCTGCACCCTAGCACAGACAGCAAACTGCAGAGCAGCTCTGCAGCCCTGAGCAGGACCTCCACCTCTGGCTTTAGAGAAGGAAGTCTCACAGTTTTGGCTTACAAACAGCAGGTGTGCCATTTCTGAACTGGCTTTGTTTCTTGATGGGAAAATGTTTAATCAGGTTTAAAGCATTCTTCCTTAGTTTCACCAGATTTCTACTACACACATGGCTCCTATTACTACCATAGAAAAGAAGAGAGCACACAACAACAGCTCCAAGGAAAACCTGTGAAGCCACAGCAGTGGCTGGAAGGCTCAGGCTGTGTGAGCCTGTCCTGCTGGACATGCCTTGTGCACGGGAGCTGCACCTGGAGCACAGCCAGGGCCATTCTACGGGGCCATTCTCCCTCTGCACTTACACACCAGGGACTTTTTGGCCTGTCCTTTACAATGTTTGCAATTCAGTTTGAACTCCTCCATCTAAACCACTGTATAGGCAATTTTGTGAGATGGTAATGCTGAATAGATACTGCTTGCATTTTCCAGGGGAAAGGACTTAAAAGCTTGTATTTAATATCTGCAGCTAGGGAGAGACATACTTACAAACTAACCATTTACTCATATCACCACAAGTTTCTTACCACTGTGCTTTAAGGACATCTGAATAAAGCTCCCTACCACACCAAACTAAGAGCAAAACATAACTAAAGTAGCTCTGAAATCATAATTTCAGGTTCTGTTTTTTATGGAAACCTAAATATTAGCAATATTTTAATTCTATTTCTTGCATTAATATTAGAATATAGAAATTGGCAAATAGCATCTGATATGATATATAACAAATAGGGTTTTTTTTAAGTAAGGCATAATAAAATATTATGTGGCACAAGCACTGCAAAGGGCACAAATTCAACATGGCAGTTAATTCATGCTGCTGGTGATGGAGAGATGGTGATTACAGTCTTCTCTTTCAGACAACAGAGAGATTTCATCTAGTGTACTAACAAGGAATCTGCACACACACACACACACACACAGCCTTCCCAGCAGCCATGGGATGACTGCTACTCAAGATACCCTAGCACTAAACAAGAGACTTTAACAGGCAGAAAGAGCAGACAGCCAGTGCTTGCAAGATTCTTGTCAGGCAGAAAGGTGAAATGGGATTTTTCCATCTCTAAATTTCTGTTTTCACAGGCAGAGTTGAAAGCAGTCTGGGCAAGGTTCACTTTGCTACTTATCCTGACAGGACATCCAGGTATCCAGGAGCTTTCCTGACAGTAATGATGGCAATGCAAGTGTCAATAAAACCTCACTCTTTTTTTGTTGATGAATAATTTACAGCAGTATTTCTTCAAGCAATTACTTCTTTTTTTTCCTACAGAAATTTCAGAAATCCTATTAAAATGAGCAGGTATTTTTAGACCATGTTCATACCCTTACTACAAAGCAGTTTCCTCAATGCCTTTCTGCTCATGCACTCGTTACTTAGAAGTCAGGATAAAAACAGTTAATTTTAGTATTTGAGAGGGTGGTAAATCATTAAGAAAGGGAAGAGGAATGCACTCAAGAAGCACAGGCTATACACTTCCATGCACAAAGGTACTAGTGAAGTCTAATCCTGGTTTTTAATATGCCTCTTCATACAGTCAAGCTGTTTTATGCTACATGGAAAATCATTTCCCAAGTAAACTCACTTGTGATTTCAACCAGATTTCAATCCAACTCTTTGTGTTTTGTTCATAAATGCTATCTTGAAAGAGAAAAACTGAAAAATTGAATGTGTAAGTATTATATATGGCCCCAGCATGACTTCACACTATTAAAAACAAGTGCACACATTTTGTACAGGACACCTATTATCATTTAGTGACAGGACTTTATTAAATATTTTTATTTGGTAGCTTACTTCAAGATTTGCCCTCACATTCTGATTACTGTATACATGGTCTTGCCCTGGAGCAAATTTAGAAATTATTCCTGCACTCATGAACATTTCCATCATGCTCTCTCAAAGTATTTGCACAACACAAATACTGAGTCCTCCACATCTGCTCCTCAGAAGAGTTAGCACTTGCCTCACTACTAAAATGCTGTAAAGTATCTGTTTGGTTTGGGTGCCCAGTCTGAAACCTGACAGCACATATATTGCAGAAATACAGTGTCTTTTCCATCTGAACACATTTCAGATGTGTCCTGCTGTGCGTTGCAGTCTGGACAACACTGGAGCTCTTGAAGCTCCTCAGAGCTGATCCCAAGTGTCCTCCTCATGGTACCTGAAGAACAAGGAGCTGTCACTACAGTTTGGGGGATGTTTGTCCAGAGCCATGTAGAAAAACCCTGTCAAACTGCCCAGGCATCACCACTTGCCACCACATACAAAATTTCCAGCCCAGTAACAGGAAACCAGGGCTGTCCAGCAAACTGCCTCATTGCCAGCACAGCCCTGCTTCACCCCCAGACCACTTTACATTGACAACAAACTGCATAATTACAGAAATAAAATTTTAAAAATTAAGATGCAGAAAATAGGAATACGAAGGGGCCAAATTATACTCTGCCTTAGTTTCTGCCTTTCATCACCTTCTTCCAAACTCCCCCTCACCATACCTACCACCCTCTCCCTGGTCACATTCCTACATCTCCTTTACTCCCCAGCCCATCCACTGCTTCCTACGTCTGCATGATGCCAAAAAAGACCAGAAAAGGAGTCAGTACCTCTTCAAGAGAGATACAGTTTGGCACTAACATTGAACATACCCATCCTAAAATGTGCACCCTTAATGACAGCAAGGCTGTGCCATCATTTCTTTTATAAGCACTTAGGACAATTACCCCCCTAACACTCATGGTTACCTGATGCTTGAACTTTGCATTTTGTCCTGAATATTTCAAAGGTTGCACACCCCAATAATCTTTTATGCAGTAGTCACCAAGAATAATTTATTTTAAACAGTAGTGGTTTCTATATAGGGAGTATTCACATAAATAGATGGAAAAATTATAGAGAAGTTTGGGGGTTTTGTTAATCTAGTGATTGCATCAACTGTTGAAGTACCTGAGATATTTCAGTGAAAAAAAGACCAGAAATAAAGGTTACCACTACTTTTATGTTCTCTCACAAAGGATGTTAACCATAGAAAAGGGTATGCCTAAAAATAGTTCCAATTTAAAACATTAAAAACCTTAAATCTAGGAACTAGATTAGTTTCTAGAAACTATTCTAAAGAATAAAATATGATAGAATTTTGAAAAGACAGAAATGGGCTTGAAACTCTAAGATATTGAAAAAGCCTCTTCTTGGTAGAGGGGCTAAGAGAAAATGAGTCATGACATGAAGAACATCTTCAGTGACAGGCAATTTAAAGAGCAAGAAGCTGAAACTACCTCCTGTAGCACTATAATGTCTCTATTTTGATAAAGAAGGTTAATTTTAATAGCATGGGTCATTGTGTGGATCAGAAGTCAAAGGTCTCACGCTTCAGTTGTGGGTGAACCAGGATTTTAGCTTGAAACTAAGCAAAAAAATCCAAACGCACAGTTAAGAGAGACAAGGAAAGAAGTCTCTTGAAGAAGCAGGCTGCATTACTGGGAAAATATCTCAAAATATCCACACATGGCAAATGACACAAAAGCTTGTGAAATAAAATTCATGGCACATCTTAAAAATGAATGAAGAGTGGGAAGACAAGAGTCCCTTAACCACTGAATCCTCAGGAGCCAGATTCTGAGACAACACTAATCACTTAACTCCAGTCCAAGAAATTATCACAGCTCCCTCAAACTTACAATCATCAATCTTCATTTAGGATACACAGCTACAAGAGTACAGCTAGCAGAGAAGCAAAAAAAATCCATTTCCTAATGCTGCTCCAAGTCAAATTTTTCTGGCTTGCCAGATGGCTCTGGCATTGCTGATGACCCAGCAGGTTACTTTGCCTCCCTGTGTGTTACCTACCAGTAAATAATCCTCTCTAAACTCAAAAGGCTCTTCAATTTGAAGAGAGGATGGGGTGAGAATGGGGGGGAATATAGAGGTTTACAATACCATGTGAGCCATAAATTAATGCAAAGCTGTTATTCTCCTAATTCCACATTAATAAAATAGGGAAGTACTTGAAGAAATTAGAAGACCAATTTAAAACAGATCAAAGAAAGCACTATGCCACACAAGCTGTGAATCTGGGCACCACACTGCCACAGGAGGCTGCACAGGCTGACAGTGTCAGAGGGATCTCTGAAAGGGACTCAAGTCATGGGCACAGAGTCCATAAACAGGTGCTTTATAAAAGGCACACACAGGGATGTGCCTTCTGGCATCTCCAGTCAAACAGCCATGGATGTTATGGGGGTGAATGGAATGGAACCTGAGAGGGGCCCAGCATATGTGCTCTCTCACAGCATTTCCTATTTCCAGTGCCAGGACAGATGGACCAATAATATGATGCAGTTTTATTCCTTTTGTGTTTAATCGCTGTCACTGTTTCTTAGGGTGAAAGAAACACAGTAATTTGGTATATTAAATTTACTTTTCTATCCAAAGTCATTTCATGAAACTGAGAGAAAATACATTTGTGCTTACAGGATGCAAATCATTTTTCCTACTAGCACAGGATTGCTTTTATATACAAGGTTCATATGCACATCATGTAACCCACAATAGGTGTACAGAGCACCAGTGGCCAACCCCACCCTGCTGGCTGCATCCATTGCAGAGACTGCTCCTCATCTGTAACTGGAGATCCATTTCTATAAATGCAGCTGTGACAGCCCTCCATCTGCTGCTCCATGGATGGGACTATGCTTCAATTCATACTGACAATCCCACAGCAAAACTCCTGCAGGTTCAAATATCTCTCCCTTTTTTTATCATAGGTCTCACACCCTTCATACCCTAAGACAAGCTTTATTCCTCTATATACAAAACTCCCCATATTCACACACCTCAAGACAACAAAACTCTATATTAAAACCAGTTATGCTGGTAGGTGACATAACTTGACTGGTTTCTAAGCAGTAAGAGAACAGGATTAAAACCTTGGTATTACTACTGGTGATCACAGATCCACTAGTGGTGATCATATATCCACCTAAATTGGTGCATTGATTGGTAAAAGAAGTTAAAAATAAAATTCTAGATTTGGTAGCTAGTTCAGTCACACAGCATTGGTACAAGTTCTCATTTGACTGATGCTCTGCTGCTACCATCAATCTCTTCTACACACACATGCATTTGTGTGTGTGTGTATATATATATATGTATATATCTTATATATATACACACACACACAGAGCTCCTCTATATGCTATATAACCATATAAATTTATATAGGATAGAGTTTACATCCCTAGGAGGCATCTGTCAACAATACACTGCCTGAGACATCCAATCTGCTTATTTGTTTTCTCTTCACCACACCTTTTTCCTACCCCTTTATCCCCACCTTTCATGTCATCTTCTCTTACATCAGGACCAGTCCACAGTCCTGCAGAACAGTCTGTTGGGGGAATTCTAACTCAAAATTCTAATGATTAGAAAACAGAAAACCACATGTTCTCTTTCCTGACTCAAACACAAACCAAATTTGTTTATCCTGCATACCTACCACTGTGTCTAATATGCTAACAGACATTTTCAGCACTTGACATGATTTATTCAGTCATGCTCAAAAATAAACCACCTCTAACTTCTCATGCTGCCACCTAAGCCATGCTTTAAATTTCAGAGTACATATCCCAGGATGGAAAAACTGGCAGGTCAGAGCAGATCCAAGTATATTGAATACTTCCCACAGAGTTTTAAATCTGAATCACCACCTCCTTACATCTCCAGAATGCTTGCCTCAATGAAGCAGGCTTATGAATCCAGCAGAGACTCAAATTTTTCTTTTTTGTGATAATGCAGATCCTTATGACTATTTTGTCTTTTCCTGTACCCTCTCATGTTCCAGCTATGGTATGACTATAGACAGAGACATTATACGCCCATTTATGAGAATAGATTTCTAAGAAATATCTTATTTATTATTATCTATTAATCTTATCTATTTTTATCATGAAGTATTCTCTTCAGGATGAAAAGGGATCTTCATACTTGAATGTGCCAGTTCCAATCACTACTTTTCAAAGAAATAACCTCTTATTTAGAGGTTACTTATGTATTCCTTTTTCTGTTCCAGGACTGTCATATTTTCTGTAGTTCAGGCTGTACACCTGACTTTTCAGATCTGGGCATTCTTTGCAATCTGGCAACTATCTGGCATCAAGCAGTTACACTTTGAAGGTGGCACAGCAAAGCACTACAGTGATGGTGTAAAGTGCATCCTACAGGAGCAGATGAAGTGTGCAATCAATTCCAGCAGATGCAGAAGCAAAAAGGAACATATTCTGCCATTCTGGCATATGTCTTTTTTTTCTTTCAAAGGGCTCCAAGTTAATGTCTTTCCAAACAGCTGAAAAAAACCAAGATGAAAACTAAAGTCTGTCTAGAAAGAGTTAATTTTCAGGAAGCAACTGCACAGCCATCTTGTCCAGTAAAACTTTAAAAAAAAAAATTTAAAGGTGCAGAACAGCTGCAGACCCTTTTAAATGCTACATAGCAGCACGTTAGAAAGCCTTGAAAGAACACAGAACTGCCCTGAAGAACACAGAAGAATTTATTTCCCCTCAGATCCCTTGACTCTAATCCTGAATGACTCCTTCCATGCAGCACCTCATCACAGGGCCTCTAACAGCCTCCTCAGCAAAGAGACAGGAGACAGAGACCTCAGTGTCCCTTCTGAAAGCCACCATTCCTCTTTGCAGTCCTGTCCTTTTGCTTATCCAAGGGTCCACCTGCAAATCCAGCTGTGGGATGTGAAGCACAGCTGGGAAACGGGGTCTGGCTGGGAGGACACCTGGCATCTGCAGAGCCATCCCCTCAGCCAGGACATGGCCACGTGCAGATGGCTCTAGCTGTCATCTGCCTCTGAACATAGAGCTGCCTCTAATTAAAATTTTAATTCAGTCAATGACGAGTCTGAATTTGACCAAGCATTTTTACAATAAACCTACTTTCAAATCTCCTGTCATCTTTGCTTGGCAATCTCAGTGATGTGCTCACACTGTTCTAACAAAAGAACTGCTCCAGCTCCTCGCTTGTCCTCATCCTGAGGTAACCCAGTGTCCTAAAGGAACCTCTGCAAAAGAACAAAGGTATAGAAGGACTTTTCTAAAAAGACAAGGAAGCCACCCTCCCCTTTCTTCACTCGGCTGAGCCAAGGGGAAACAGGACAACCAGCTGGGAGGCTGGTCCCTCTGGGATGCACAATCAGCAGAGAGACAGGGAAGTTGTTCACAAAGGCAAGACATGACCCTCCCATCAGCCTCCTGCCCTGACCACCCTCTGCAGGAGCCCAGGCTCTCCCTGCTGGCTACAAATATCCTGGGAGATTCGCTTCCTAATTTAGGCGCCTCTGAAAATCAGGCGGGGGAATACTCTGGGAATACAATCCAGCACCTCAGCAGAGAGTTCAAGATCCTCTC
Source organism: Fringilla coelebs (assembly GCF_963513975.1). NCBI lineage: Eukaryota > Metazoa > Chordata > Aves > Passeriformes > Fringillidae > Fringilla > Fringilla coelebs. Next base: position 131,704,293 of record NC_140028.1, read on the forward strand.
ACAACAGTGCCCATCAGTTCTTAGGGAACATCATGTGTGGTTTTGACAACAAAAATTTAGATAAAGGAGACCACAGGTTATACCTACAGCTCACACTGACAAGCACATGTTCAAGACTGTGTTCTCCTTTCCAGTACAAAAATGTATAAGGATATCCTTATTATCATCCTTACTGCATATTTATAGAATCTTGCTCAGTACTTTAAATTATTTATGTTTCTAAAAATAATTCTCCTAACATGTCATGTATTGCTAATAATAAAAGCTAGATTTAAGACTCAAGTTCCAGAGTGCAATGAATTTATTAAGCAATCATCAGGGACACTAATGTGGCTTGGAGAACAAGAAAATACCTTCCAAAAGCTCCACATGATACTGTAGAATTTAATTCCGAGCTAAAATATAAAATAGAGCTAACCAGCCTCCAAGAATTGTAATGGTTTTTAAGTTAGAAAACATACGGGGTTATACATGTTTTTATACCCCCAGACTTTTTGTTCCCCCTCAAAAATCAGAGCCAGATGTATTTACAATTCTACTACCAATTAATCATTTCTGTATGCTTTTTCATGGGAATATTTTCAGTACATCTGGTAACACTGCTAGTACAACTGAAATCTGCAGCACTCTATCTTAATATTTGGAGATGAGCATTAAACTGAGCATTCACAAAAATAAATATAGCTGTTTCTTAAATCACAAAGACTTGGGCATGGATGAATATTTTCTTCCAAGCTTATTGACTCTGCATATAGCTATCAGTGTTTGGGGAGGGGTGATGTAATCTCAAACACTGATTGCCATAATCAGAGACTTACAAAAAAGAGAATTCAGGAGTAACGTGACTAAGTTTAAGCAACGCTTTCAGAGGAATAAATGCATTTTCCCTTTACATTTGTTTTCCTTAGGCACAGCAATGTGTTAAGGTAGAATCAACTATGCTGTATAGCAGGTAGAGAATTAGAGTGTGAGGACAGATAGCAAGATGTCTGAGACACCTCAGATGCTCTGAAATCATATCTTTTTTAAAGTGCTGGCCAGGAATTTCCAACAAATGGTTTGATACCAAATAAGTTACTCCAACTTTTCCAGTGTGAAATCTTAATCCAAAATGTAACAGTTAAAACAATTTTTTTTCCCCAGAAAGTACCTCCATATAGCCAAAGAACCAACTCTGTTACACTCACATTCAAAGCCCTGATTTGCTTGATTCAGATCAAGGAGTATAACTGGAGTATCTCTTAAAAAAGGTGCAACCTAATCATTGCTTTTCAGACTACACTTGGATTGCAATCAGCTCCTTCATTTCCACTCTGTGCCATGCAAGAGATTCATTGGACCAAAGGAAGCAAAAACAAGACTAACTGGAAAATGTTGACATGTCTGAGATACAACAGGCTTTGCTTTAAGTCTCCTGAACTTACTGTCAGTTCTCTTCCCTCTTTGTTCCCAAAAGTGACATTTTCTCTCAAGAACTTACACATGAGATATTTTGAGCTGCAAAGTATTCATTACATCCATTAACAAAGCACCTTTGAAAACACAGCACTTTTGAAAATCAGTTCATTATTCAGAACAAGCATTGTGCATTTCAGATTGATATTTTTGGCCAAGAATATGTCAGTGTTAAAAGACTCGAAAGGAGAATATGGACGTGTAGAGGAACCCTAAAGAAAGACCCAAGTTTAAAGGAAAGTTATTTTGTGGGAAAACATGGTTACCCCAGTGGCAGATGGGTGATGCACTGCAGAACAGGCAGATTCCAGCTCTTCCAACATCTGTATACTCACCTCACTGAGTTCAGAGTTTGCACAACAGTTTGGATTTTGGTTAGAGTGCAAAGACCTGCTACACCTTCTGCATTACAAGAAGTGCCTGTCATCACTGAAATCTACTGACATTACACTTTCTTATGTGATATTTTTAAGGGAGACAAATCATAACAGAGCAGAAGCCTTTTCTGAATACAACAGGCTTTCTCTTCATTGAGGCTCAAAGTCACTGGGGTATAGACAAATTTCTCATGGAGAATTCCACCATTTCCACAACTTATTTCATTTTGGTACAATAAACCCTATAGCTTTTCATTGTGGAAAATAACATGGAATATCCATGTTAATAATAACCATGAAAAATAACACGGAATATCCAATATCCATATCTATCTATCCAATATCTATCCAATATCGATCCAAATATATATGGGTTTGCTTTTTGTATTGAACTTGAGTTTAAAATCTCCTCTAATAAAACTCAATTTAACACCAATAACACAACCAAACTCCTGAAATGTAATGATATATTATCTACTAAGTCCGAAGCCATATGTACAAATAGTATGAAATTAACACTATTTAAACAAATTAAAAGAAAAGTAGATGTGTTCTCCCTTAAGTCAAACATCCATTTCACTTTTTAACAGTTTGCAGCCTAAAATGCTCTTTGAACTTCAATAATGCATTTGCAGAATTAATATATAATATCAGCAGGAAGCACACATTAAGGACAAGGGGAAGAGGGAAAACATTTTCATCTTAGAATGAGGTAACTGAGAAGCAGGAAATGAAGTAGTTCTATTCCAAGTATTGTAAGCTGTTTGAGAAATTTTCTGAATACACAGGATGATGATATTGTTCTGAGACATGAAGTTCATATTCCACTCCATTTAATCTGAGCATGCACAAGGTGAAGCTGCCCAATTTCCACTTAAATGAGTGGGAATCAAGGGCACTCAGGCCCTGAAAGACCTAAGTCCTCTGAGATGAGGCAACACTCCCATCTTAACTTCAGATCACAGAGATTGGCTCTGTGCCAAGCATGCTTGGGCATGCCTGCCTGAATCCATGTATGTGCTTTAGCTTCATTCACAGAAAATGAAATAGAAGGTGACACTTATTCAGAAAATGTAGAATTAGACTTGCTACTCAAAAGCACTGGTGTGCAGTAGAGCACGGGAATTTCTCCTTCCAGCAAGGCAGAACCCCAGCCTCACACTCAAGAGAAATAACAGTGAAAGAATGATTATTTACACTGTACAGCTATTCTATATATTTATTCATGTTTATACATTCATTATTATGTTATTAATACTCCAGTTGTACTACAATAAAATACTATTATTTATACTAACACACCATCACCTCAGAAAGGTGACATGCAGAACTGCAAATAAACTAAAATGCAAAAGACAGGAGCAGAGAACAAACCCCTTCAGTGTCCCACTTCCTAAGGAAGCCTAAGGAAGCCCCCTAAGCTATCTGACCAGCATTCTCTCTCCCCACTATCTAAACCCAGCCCAAGTATTTAAAGGCCTTTGCCCACAGTATGTTGATATAGTTCTGTGCATATCACAATTTTGTATCCAAAATCCTTTCATTTCATTTTCCAGTGTATCTTAAAAGACAGAAAGTACCATACAGTAAAAGTTCAGAAAGCTCCACTTTGTTACCATCTTTGCCATGTCCTAAAAGGACCATAAATGGCACACCAGCTTTACACTTTTATCAGTTTAATCAGGACTTTCCATTCTCATTTGTATGTGGTAATTCAACATACAAATAGCAGACTCCTTTGTCTAATGAGAAACAGAATATGAACATTTTTTTCCAAATCAGTTTCCCCCCCTCCAAGCAATTCCTTTTTCAATCTTCAAAGATACTTAAATAAGAGAAAAACACCAAAATAGAATCTTATTCATCTTTTCTAAATGAGCAACTTGTTGTAATGAATTGGAAAAAAATTCAAAATAAGCAATTATTCTTTGCTACTTGGCTACTTGAGCCCCAGTAATTTATTCAGGATACAAATACATATTTTAGCAGGACCATTGATATGGTTTATAAAAGGACATGGAAAAAATTAATGAGTTACTATCCCAGACTTGCACAATATCATTTCCAAAAGCACAATAACACTCTTGTCTTCAACTCAATTTTTTCAGAGTTGTACAGCATAGAATCCTACACTACAACAGAAGAGAAGTCAATGACTGGGTAACAACAACATAACTAATCAGTGAATGAAACACAAAATGCAGGATTTCTTCCAGGGAGAAAAAAAGAAAGCTTGAAGAAATAGAATACAACCAAAAGAATAATAAGCACAATAGTAAACTAGTTTGTTAAGTCAAAGTTGGTGAAAGTGCTAAAATATTGTAATTTTTTTAATGTAAGTTAAGACTTGAAAAGCTTTTGCAATATTTATAAAGAATGTTTTTGTTTGCCTTTCCTCCCACTGTTGCTCACCCATCAAGAAGAAAAAGAAACTATTGCCCAAAAAAAGCCCAAGTTCCATTATTGTTGTTGGTTTTGTTGGAAAAACTGATAAATTGCATGGTATTTTGGCAAACATGCACATTGTTTTTCTAATAGAAAATCATCTTCTCTTTACAGCAATTATTTAGGTTTTGATAAAAAAACAGGTTTACACTGACAAGCCTACTGTAGAATTCACAACAGATTTCTCACAACTCCAAAAACTAATTGGAAAGACTTTCCATTGAAATTGCTGAGACTTTTAAACAAATGTCTTACAGATGGAAGATTTCTACCATGACAAGTTCAGAGCTGTCCAGAACTGGGAGGTGGATTTGTACCTCTCAGATCTTCAAGGACCAGAAGGCTTTCTATTTAAGAAAATAAAGACATTAACAGTAGGTTTTATTTTAATCTAAATAATAACAATAAGCTTTTCAATCCATCTGCCATAAAAAAGAAATGGCGATGTGTGACCATCTATGTTTATACAGGAAGGGTGTGTAGAGAAATCCCCCCAGCCCCCAGAGTCATTGCAGGGCAGCAGCACTGAAGATGCCAGAAGCACAAGGTGTGAGGTGCCACACAAAGCCTCTCCTAGGAGAACAGCTGGAGCAGGGGCACAGGCACAGGACCATCCACCACATTACCTGTGATGGTGTTCCACGTATCACACACCCTGAGAGAAGCTTCCCAAAAACAGACTCTGCTGCCATGAGGCTGCAAAATTTTAAAACCTAGGAAGTGAGAACAGAATGAAGATAGCCTTCCCAAGGATGCTGCAGATGGTTTTCTTTCTTGGGAAAATCTTCAAAGACCCCTCCAAGCATGAAGGCGTTCATGTTCTTCTAGCTTTTGTGCATAGTCCTGGGATGAGAGACTGAGGACAAGGATTTCTCCTCCATGTAAACTTGGACTTTGGTCTAAAGCATCTTTCTAGGTCTGAAAATTATTAAAATACTACAAAAAACATACAATCTGGAGACACAGTTCACCTGAACAATTTTTAGTGCTCCACTTGAAGCCAAGCAACCTGGAAAAGCCAAAGAGGAGTGTCAATTCTTTATACAGGCCACAGGACTGTTGTGTGCCACTTCACCTGCATCAAGAAGCTTGAAGAGAGAGGAAACAATAGTGCAACTCTGAAAGAATCCAGCATGAGACAAAAAAGGGGCAGGAAAAGGGGGAGGAAGAGCAGAGGTTCTGGGAACAGCTGCAGACCAGCTGGGCATCCTAAAATACAGCCAAAGCTGGATGAGAGGCACAGTGGGGAAACCTCAGCAGCTTCTGTGTCCCTGGCCTTCAGTGTGAGCCAAGACAAGGAGCACATGCAGCCTGTGAGACTGTAAAAGGCAGAACCCACCCATGCCAGCTGTTTGAAGCGCCCAGTTGTGTTTCTGGGTAAATACTCAGAGGGATTCATACATGCAAAGCTACAAAAGCCCATGGATTTTTAACTGGAGCCCTCATTCCTTACTGTTACTGTGTAAATCAAAGAATATGTCCTCCAACTCTCCACTGAGATTCATCCTGAAACACTTAAGAGTTCTCCCCTTGACACTAAACCATGAGCAATAGCCTGAAACTCTACATGTACTACACCCACCACTTTATGCTGGTGGGTGTAGTACATGTAATTTTTCTAAATTAAACAGATATCACAAATTGTCACCCCTGTCAGTGACACAAAAAGGAATTACAAATATTCTTGAAAGAAATTGCTGTGCTGGTATAAAGCTGATGATTATTTTTATCTTTTACATCAATTACTGGAATATAACTAACATACTGGTAGTGCTTTTATTTCTTTAATATTAATTCCTTAGTGTCTTAAAAACAGACATTTATTAGTAAGCCTTCTCTACCAAACGCAATCAATAGTAAAATCTTCTATATACAGACTCTTAAAAATTAGGGAAAGAGATAAAAAAGAATTCTTACAGTGAAAGAGTTGCAAATCACTAAGCATTTCACCCAAAATATCTCACAAAGCATTAAAATAATGTATTTGAAAACCAGCACAGAACTGCAATTTTTCAGACAACCAGAGTGCAAATTATTTCCAAATGTACTTGAGGAAAAAAAAAAAAGTGCTATCCTTCAACCCACATGAATATTTATTACTGTCTACAAGATAATATAAAAGCATTTGACAAAAGTGAAAGGGAATAAAATTACATGATTGATACTGGATCCCTAAATACCCTACTTCTCCCTCTTTTCCCCTTAAGATCATTAGAGTTCACGTTTTAGGGATAAAAGGCAAACAAGGATGACTGGAAACTGACATTATCCCTTTCCTTCAGTCAGAGGTCTCCTTAGCAAAACTAGATCTGGATGACATCAAAAATGCAGCAGATCCAAATCCCCTGGGAACGCTCTTGATTTCACAGTCCTGCTCCTGCTCTGACTTCACTGCTTGAGCCCCAGCTGGGCAGAGCAGAGCAGAGCAGAGCAGAGCAGAGCAGAGCAGAGCAGCTGCAGCTCAGCCCCAGCAGCTCCTGGGCTGCAGCAGAGGGAGCAGGACCAGCAGAGCAGCCTGTGCCTGCTGCAGGGCTCGCAGCCTCCACACTGAGCTCCCCACCACACAGGTCACAAATCCCCCAGCTGCCAGGATAATTCATCTGCCCTGCAACCCCTTTTTCCTCAGAGCCATCAGGGCCAGATAAACTGGACTGGTGGTGACAATGTTCCCAGCCACCACTTTCCCTCGATCCTTCTCCATGGATGCGTGCCAGCTACAGAAACCAAAGTGTGCCCACTGAAAACAGGCTGCAAAAGCCATGTGGATGTAACCACCCCTTGCTGGCCACCTTTCCTAGGCTTTCCTTTTCCACAGGCAGCCATTTAGTGCTTCAGGTCCATGGATCCACCAGCTGGGCTGGTTTGGCTGCCTGTGCATGGGATAGCCACAGAGCACATGGACCACAGACCTGGTACTGCTTGGAAAAACAAGAGTAGCTGCAGTTGCACAGCTCAGCTGAACCATCCAAGCATACTGCTCCCAGAGGAAAAGGTTTTTTGCTGCACTCCCCCTGACATACCAAGGTGCCAAGGTACTTTCATAGTCAGATTGGGCTGTGCTATGCCAAAATATAAGGTCCACAACGCGATATACCTCTCTCAGCAGAGGGTTTATTCAGTTGTTTTGACTGGGAAGGCACTTTGCAAACGAAAAATCTCAGTTCAAAGACAGGAGATTTGCTCAAAAAAAGGCATTTTGCAAAAGACGTCTGGAAATTGAAGAGACAAGTGTGCTCTGTTCCTCCCAGAGACCCTTCTGGAAGCAGTCTGGGTAGGATTTTCTGGGGTTTTTTAAGCTCACTCGTGTGGCTTTTTCCAGTACTATGAGTCTCTATTGTTAACTTATGCATTATTTAAAAGATACTGAGTTTAAAAATAGCTCTAACCCGCCAAGGGAAAATGGGAAAAGCAGTGAGCTGAAAGCCACAGTGTTTCTCTCACCGATTGCTTCAGCACGCAAGACATCACAGCTTTCTCCCATTTTCATTTCAATTTAGTGGCTGTCTTTGACATATGCCCACCCATTTTCACCATCTAAGCAGCAGAGGATAGCTCATTCCTGAGGGTGCATATTACAGGTCTCTGTGCACCACTCAGACAGCAAATTACTACCACACTAGGTCCTGGGATAAATATAGTGAGATAGATAGATAGATAGATAGATAGATAGATAGATAGATAGATAGATAGATAGATAGATAGATACATACATACATACATACATACATACATACACACATAGATACATAGATAGATAATTTCACCTAAAGCCTTTGTGTTTGGCAGTTCTGTACTCAACCCCCATGTTTTGAGCCCACCTATTGGGTGAGCAGCTCGCCCTCTTTACCAGGTTAATGCCCACAACACCCTCCCAAGTTACAGATTGTCTACTACCCTGCTGGACAGACATGGACCCAGTTACATGAAGTGATTTCCCAAGACTGTGGGTGAAGCAATGGTAGCTCTGGGGACTGCCCACCCCCTGGGATGTTTCTGGAAACTGGATCACCCTTGCTCTCCCTGCAACTGCACACAACCACTAGTCACACAGGATGGGTGGGCTACCGAGGCAGCTCAAACACAGAAGCTCTTGCACACACTTGTACACCATGCAAACAGCTACAGGGGGCAAGCACCAACCCTTCTTCAGACACCTGAGACAAAAAACATAAGTGGGACCACAATATGAACATTCTGGGGCATCAAGGAGCAATTAGAAGTATCTGAGTCCAATCTAAAATCTCTAAAATCAACAATGATCCTGACTCTCTATTTCACTTGTAAATTGAAATCCAGAATAATACAGGCCTGGAAGTACTTAATATTATCTTCTGTTTATAAAAGTAGCAGCACTGAGCTCCACAACAGGAAAAGAGCAATCCTCATAAAAACTATGTTCACGTCAGAACTGGAAGACTGTTCCACACTGCAAGAAAAACACACATATGTTGATTTTAGTCCAAAACATTTCTCTGGAGTTTAGCTGCATACTGATCTTATACACTACATTAAATGACGTTTGTGAATGTTTACTCCCAAAGAAAGGAGAAAAAGAAGAAAAGGAGAGAGGGGGGCAGGCAGGATAGACTACCTTGTTTAAAACATAGCAGGTTGTCCGCATATTTCAAATTTCATGTGATAGGCATTCCTTCTGTTAAGCGTAAGTAATAGTTGGAAACCTGTGTGAGCAATAACTCACATGACAAAGGTACAAGAAAACAAAGCTATCACTGTATAAAAAAGCCCATGGATAACAGGAGCGTTCTAACAGTTTAAAACCATATAAAAATAACCCCAAATGAACCCAAGACTTCCAAGGGAAAAAACCCCACCATCACCATCAAGCCCCTGACATATCTTGGGACAATTCCAGAGAGGGGGTGAGGATTAGAGCACTGGGGCTGCTGCTAAGAAAATGATACTTAGGCACTGAGGAGAGTCTTAGAGAGTCCTTTCCTTACACAAGTTTGCAAGCATGGAGACTGTTGCCTTGAAGTAATAGGTGATTTATTTCATAAGTCACCCCTTGTTATAGAGGCAACCCCCAAATTATGAGGGATAGAAGAAGTACTGAGCATGCAGTGAAAACACCATGAGGCTTCTAATCATAACAGTAGCTAAGGAGAAAACAGAACAGAAAAAACAATGTTTGTGTATAAATATGCCTGTATTGTCACTTTGAAATCTCCCCTTTTTGAACCCAGAAATATGCTCTGCAGTATTTTGGCAGAATTGATACAGGACTAAGATCCATACAGAGTGCAGTCACCCCATAGTTCAGCAGATACCACATGGTACCACCACACCTGAAAATTTAAAAATTAAGAGAATCACATTAAAACTTTAAGCAAAGATTGAGGGCAAGATGAAAAACTCCTTTGATTACTTAGATCCTTATATCTCCAGCATGGAGACAGTTCATTCTTTCCAAGTACAAACGCAATTTGAAATTAATGTGGAATAAAGTTAAGGGACGCAAATGTCCTGGACCTGATGTCCTTAGCAAAAATAACCATATGTGAGAAGAGACAATCCAGCACGCACGCTAAGAAGAGAGTCAGGCAAAGTCCCAAGGGAAGGAGGAGGAGAGGGACTGCTGCAAAAAATCACTTGTGGGACTGCAAGAGCAATGTCATGCTGCTCTTGATGTGAAGCCAAGTAACTGCAGCACTCACAATGGAAGAGTTCAAAGGGGCACTTGATAAAGGGTATACTTTCTTACATCGAGTATTCTCACGACAGTTGGAAAGTGCCTAACTCCACAGATCCTTCACATTCAGTATCATGGAGTAGAAGAAAAATTTATCACAAAGAATGCACCAGTGTGACACTGAAATTTAATGTTTTTCCACCTGTACCGTTCAAAGTGTCGCAAAGTGTTGACTGTTGACAAGCAGAAAAAAGTGGTTAACAAAAACCAGCCAGACTCAGTGTGATACCAGGAGAGCAATATGTATGCATTGTCTCTCTGTAAAAAAAAAATCATACCAAATTACTAATTCAATCAATGGGAGCAACACAGGTATAGAAAGGATGCAACGGAAAATGCAATAGTGCTAACAAGTTAACACTTGCTACAAGTTACGACAAGGACAGAAAAAGCAATCAGCCATTTTCTAAACTTTTTGAGATCTAGCAATACCAGAGTGAGAAGGCAGATGACAGTATCAACAAGGCAGCACCAGCTGCCTTCTCTGTAGCACAGGTGCACTGATGCTGAAAGAGATGGAAAAATGTGATATTTTGGCACATGATGACATTTTCCAAAAGTTGTCACACCTCTCCCAGTTTCTTATCAGATATTCAGCTTGAGACTTTGGGGGTGTTGGTATTATTTTAATGCTGTTTTTCATATCTGTATTTTGTGTTTAACATCCTTTTTTAATTTAAAAAAATAATTGTAAAAAATTTTATAAAATGCATTGCAGGTAAAAACACCAACAACCCCAAATACATTAAGTTTGTTCTAAGGTAGAAAACTACCTTTATACACAGGGGACTAGACAGGACTACTCAGTCTTGAACTTCATGCACACTACTAAAGCCAGCCCTGGAATTATATTAACATAATCTCATTACTCATTTATTATACAAACTGGGAATATGACCATTTCTTTGCATGTTACTAAACAGGGTCACAGTTTGAATAAAAACAATTATTTCAAGGCATAGGTATTGCATCAGTAAGGAAAAGCAAAGCAAGAAAAAAAATAAACATAAATGGGTTTATCTGCTCACACCCTCTGTTAGTCACTAAAGCAGCAAATTCTTGCTGTTCTCCAGACTGATGTTAACATCAGCTTAATCATTAAACAGCTGCCAAGGATTCCTGAAGCATTTTTCTATCTCTGTTCAGCATCTATCCAGCATCAATTCTCACACAGTAACAGCCAACTAAGGAAACAAGACAGCTAGCAGATCTGTTTTAAAAATCCCTACTTGGGCTGATTTGCTGAAAAAACCCTCAAATCAGGTTTCTCACATCCCAGGTAGACACTCTAAAGACCGGCAGTTGAAAAGCTTTTGATTTCTATACACACTCAACAACCATGGTGCCCGAAAGGCAAATTCTGCAGCCAACAACTGTGGTTCCCCAGTCAGGATGACAAACTCGGTCCAAGTTCCACATCAGGTACTGGGAATTCTCCTTCCCATTAATGAAGAAATTTGTAGAAACACAGAAACATTTCCTACTCCAGCTTCAGTTTACTGACAGCTGTGTCCGCAGTTTACAAGCAAGCAGGCAATCCCACTTTACCCATTTAAAACAACATAAAAATACTTTCAGAATCTGCTGCAAAATACCTAACACAGCTTCAGCCTTTTAACTTCTCCAGGTGGTCTCTCTGTACATCAATTATTCCTAGCTCTGGCTAGTCTTTCACAGGCAATTTAAATTCCTTTCTCTTATGGCTCCTTTGTAATGAACTGGAAGATTTTGGTTGCCATATGGTCTAAGTGGAGGGGAAAGGATTCTTGATTTCCAAAAGGCTCCTCTGCCAGCTTCACTGCTGACAGTGGTGAGGTGCCTCCCACAGATTGGTTGTCTTTTGCCCCTTCCCTTAAGTAACAACAATAAGTCACATCAGAGGTTGTCAGCCACCTTCAGATACCTCAGGGAAAACTTGACTGCACAGCTACAATACAGTAACCAAAAAAATACAGCTTAAAAACTATTCAAGCACTTACAGTGTCCCAGTAAGCATATCTATAGCAGTTTCTACAGACAGCTGCTGTTTAAGACCACTGTGCTCTGGTTAGGGTGTTAATTGTCCACATAGACTTACAAAATGCTAAATGCTTTGGTAAGGTGGCAGTGAATTTCAGGGCCTGGGATCTCAAAGGTGCTCATTCACCTCTTATTCCCACAGTATTTAGCTCCTTCTGTTTGGCTTTCCAAGGTCAAGTGAAAGAGACTTGTTAATAATTCCTGTAACTTCTGTACATTGAAAGCAGGGAGATGCATGTTCCTGGAATATGCAATGTATCAAAAGATGATTTAGGTCTAAAGCAAAGTTTTTTATTAGGATGTTTGCTTGCAGCTCCCACTGAAGTCAACCAGAACTATTAATGTTCACCCAAGGGCAAAATCTGACATATAACATTATTTTATGTTATACACGAGTCTAAATAGAGATAATAGGAAATGCATAACTGAAAACCAGCAACTAGGTTTGGATAAAGCAAAACTGAACTGCAGCAGTTCTTCAAGTGCAGGAGCATTGCCATAGCCCTTGTGCAATTCCACTGGCATTCTCTTTTTCTGCTGGGTGACACAGCTGAAACGAGAGTATTAAAACACCTTTTGGTGTACTTTTGTTTGAATAACACACAGATTAGAAATACTGAAGGAGTAGTGGGCCAACAGTACAGAGAGAAACTCATGATATGTTCCTTCCCTAGCCATTCCCCTAAAACCTACACTGTCAATTAGACAGCACCATGGTGAACCTCCTTCTCCCTGTGTGTGTAGGAAGGAGCTCATGCTATCAGCAACACGGGGTGAAGGGATTATGTCCTCAGTGATTTACACAGACCTGCAAACAATTCTGAAAGCAGTAAAGCTGCTTTCCATATAACACAAATATTGAAAATGTCCACATCTTTTCCTTGTTGAATTTCAGCTTGAACATTTTTCTTATTCTTGCTGGTACAGTAAAGCGTCAGCATGTTGCTGTTTTAATTTCTCCATAACAGAAAGAGGTGCAGAATTAAAAATAAATTTCAATCATATTGTGCTGAACTTAAAGGCAAGGGCAAGTCCTTTCTTGTGACAGGCATTGCAAGGACCAATAATAGCCTTGTTTTTCTCATGTTCATTTAGCAAAAAAGGAGTTTCTCTCAGGAATCGTCTGCATGATTATCAAGGTGCAAAAACTGACACCAAAATAAAAGCCGACTATTTAATTTTAAAAATTCCCTTTAGAATTTATCTGCAGAAGCAACAAAAGTTGTAAAGATCTTACTCCTCTGAAGTGCCAAAGTGCCTCTTGTTCAATCTGGTGGGGAGTGAGACAGAAATGGAAAGCAGAAAATTTGAAAGAATCCCACCCTAGGAGGTAGGCGTTCATCTCCCATATGGGATGCCAAGGCCAGAATTTGCATTATCTACCTTGCTCTACTGTCTGCACACTCAGACAATGTCCAGACAATTCTATTGTAAGTATCAGCCTTTCTATGCTGCTATTAGGAACAGGAGCCATGCATGAATTACTTAAAGTCTTAAATGCATTCCCACCTGTGGGGAGAGGGAGGGAGGGCAGAAATACCCCTCTGTGTTTGTGTGTGTGTATATGAAACTGTGTGTGTGTGTGTGCACAGATTTATTAAAAAAAAAGCACAGAGGAACTTACTACAGATACTGATACAATTCACCGTGCTCTTTGTGAAGAACTGTCCAATAATAGATGCTTTTTTTGGACTTTCTGACAGCTTCTACCCATTCCAACTCAATTATACCATTAGCTAATAGTGGAACTGTACAGGTGTAATCCATGGGCATTACACCATGCACCAACATGAAGGCTATCACAACAATTCCAAGATAAATACAGATAGATAGATAGATAGATAGATAGATAGATAGATAGATAGATAGATAGACACCATCTAAATTTTGCTTCTTCTCTTTGACTGAAGATAATTTTCTGTACAAAGTCCAAAAAGTCAACAAAAGCAGCAAGTGCTCTGTATCCCTGAAATTTAACTTAGACGGCAGCTTAAAGGGACATTCAGAGAAGCTTTCTCCCTTGTTAGCACTTACCTGAAACCCATGTTTTAATGAATATTTATATGAGATTTTATGGAAGGAGGAAAAGAAAATAAACTTTTCAAATATTTACTGTCTAACACTTATTACTATATTCCAACAATGAGTTCATCCAGGAATAAGAGTAAGTTTGCAAAAAAAAAAAAAAAATTAACAGGCCATTTGTGAAGAAATGCAACAGGATATCGGTGAAATCTGGATTAAAGGGCAGAAGTGGCATCAGACAGGAAAGTTGTATGCTTGGGCCTAAAATGCTACATTTCTGCTGTCCAGACCAAGCAGGACAAGAACTGAGGTGAACTCAGATGACCTTTACAGCTCAAAAGCCCTAAAAACACACACAAAAACCTGGTCCCCAATGGAAAGGTAGAAATTCAGAAGTATCAGCTCCTAGTCTTTGAGATTCCCAGCTGCAAAACTGTGTCACTCATACCACAAAATGTGGAAAACAAAACCATTCCATAAGTGATGAATTGCACCTCTTGAATTCCTGTAGTCTAGCTAAGAGACAGGCAAAGGGGAAAGCAAATTATGATTACACCATAGCTGCCTAATTCAAGTGGCAGTACATTATATATTTACAGGCCATTGGAATATAATTCTGTCTGGCTATTGCAAAAATTCTAGCACACCAGAAATCCATTAGCAGTGATGTTCTGGCAAACCACCAAAGAGAAATACATCCTCTTATAGTAAAAAAGAAATTAAGATCAAAGAATGATTATGGATAAGTAGAGGCTAAAGATCAGCAAGCAAGCTCAGAAAATACATTGTAATGCAAGATTTAACTACTCTTCCAAAAAGAAAAAGACAAAAGGAACCATCTAACTCTGTACCAAAGCAAAGGCTATGCACATATAAATTAAAAGTTCCAGCCATCATTTTTCATTAACGCTGGAAATGTATTTATATTAATCTCTTTAGCTGGACTTGGCAGCTTTGTTACAGTATCACATTCAGCTTGATCTCGCTGTTTCTCTACAGCTTCACATTTCGGTATTGCCACTTACTGATGAGCAGTTTTCTGGAGTGAAGTATGATATACAAAATTTATTCCTTGGTTAATTTCTAGGAAGTTTCCTCTGCAATCAAATTGGCCACCTGACACAGGCAGAAATGCATTGACAATCTGATGCCTTTGGATGGATTACTGTCTCCCTAGTCATTGGGAGAATTCCCTCGCTTTTATAATTAAGCAAAAACAGAGGTGAAGATAAAACATATGGCTACAAAACAAAAAGCTTTTTGTCCCTTCACTGATATGCAGAAATAGCTGTCCCTTTAGGAAGCAGAGCTACATCAGAATTTCCTTACTTCTTTGCTCTGAAAACATGCATCATTCTATTATAGAAATCTTACATCAAGCTCATTTTTCCTCCTTTTCCTTCATCAAAACTTCATTGAATACTATCTAAATTTGACAGGCCAAGTGGAAAGCATGATTCATTACAAGAGCAATAACAAGCAGTGAGGCAATTGTAATTTTACTGTCGCCACCAAGGCTGTCCCTGTGAAAGGAAGGCTGAATAGCTGCCACATGGAATTACCACATTTACAGTCAGACAGAGCACAGTTTTGCTATAACTCAACTGCTTTGTAGAGAGAAAATCTTTAAGATGAGGTATTTAGTTATCCCTACCATGACTTAGTCTCAGAATTCTCACTATGGTATATCTGATAACATAAAACCAAGAGCCAAAAATCTGTCATGCCCTCTGGACATGAATGCTTTAATGTTGTTCTTTTGAAGCAAATTTCATATCTTTGATATTTAGGCCAACCTTCAGTATGTCATCAGGAGGGGTTTTACTTTGGGAGATGGGCACAGCCCACATGTTTTCAATTCTTCCTGTATGTTTATACCCTCCCCAATAGATTCTTCAGCAAGAGCAAGGAGATTTGATATAAGGCAAACAGCACTGGGTAAAAATAAATTCAGCTATT
Source organism: Fringilla coelebs (assembly GCF_963513975.1). Lineage (NCBI taxonomy): Eukaryota > Metazoa > Chordata > Aves > Passeriformes > Fringillidae > Fringilla > Fringilla coelebs. The sequence continues at coordinate 131,720,283 of NC_140028.1, forward strand.
TTAAAAGCTAGATTTTACATGGGTCTGTTTCTCTGGAGAAAGAAGTGAAGATCAAGAGGGAAAAAAAAGATTTTTCTTTTCAAATGACCTTTTACATCTCAAAAAAGGGCAGAAGCCCAATTTAGAAGAAATATGTCTTTGTAGGTCATCTTTAATAAAAATACAAGATGATTCTTCTTCATCATCTCACTGTATATCACACTAGATGACAGCATTTTATTTCCTTTGGGATGCTAGAAATAAAGTAAATGGAACAGAAAAAGGACAAAAGATAAATACTCTTTTAACATTGTTTTGTCAATTTTTTTAAGAAATAGAGCTATTATTATATAACCAGTACTTCAGTCAATTGATAAAGGGATTGTTTTTGGCTTACATGAATTCATTTTTATTTCATAGTAATACAAGCAAATTCCATAATCCTTTATTAAAACACTTAAAAAGAAAGGGAAAAGCTAAAATAGAGTTCCTTTGATAAGGTGCACAAGTAAAGTATCTCTCACTGCTTTATTCATCTACTACTGTTTCATCATACAATTTGAGCAATAAAGAACGAAAGCCACATAGGAAGCAATTAGATATTTGAAGAATTTTAGAGACATAGTGAATTCTGTTCAAATCAGAAAATTATTTAAAAGGAAATAATATAATTGAAAAAACAGAGAAATAGATGGGCCCTTCCAGAAGAACCACAATAACAATGAATCACAAACTGTTAAATTCAAAGGCCTGCAAAGTATCAAGACTCCAGGGGTTTGAATTGTGAGCGTATCAGGTGATCAAGCAAACCTTCATCTAAAAATATAAACAGAGCAGCTTTTGGTCATACTGAAGAAATAAGAGATTTACCAGTAGAATATTTGTCTGCCACAAGCCAGTCTACAGTTCCAGGGCATCCTCCAGGGTGAAAACCCTGTGAACAGAAGGCCATGGCCCTGGCTCAGCCTGGGAGCAGCAGTTCCAGTGGGACAGGACACAGCCCCCGTGGGTGACGGGAGCTTCTGCTGCCTTGGCCACAGCACCCCTGGGAAACAGGGCAACGAGCAGGATCAGTATTTCCTGCCAGGTTTGCATTTGGTAATTGGTGCTTTGGGGTTTGAAAACCTGGTTTTTGTGCATGTTTTGGAAGAGGAAAGAAGTCTACCCATGTAGAGGGGTTATTACACTGGGGTTATTACCTGCTTCTTCTCCTGCTAATACAGCCAGGGCGAAAATTGCAGCACTGTGCGCAAAGCCTGTCAAACCAAAGTGCAGAATTTGATGTGTTTGTGGTTTTCTTCAAGGAAACTCTTTCTTCACTAAGGTGACACAATTATCTGCAAATGCAGTTTTACCCACTAGCAGGTCCCAGCCAAATGCAAACAATTACATTAAAGACCGCTCCATACAGACTGTCTGGCAGAAGAAGCCTGTTCCAGCCACAGAGTGAGGAAACATGGGTACACCCATCTTGCACCTCACGAGCAAAACACATTAAAAACACTTCACAAATTTCACAACCACAGAAAGAAATAGCTGTGGGCTTCAAAGATGCACCTTTCATGGGATATTGCAAAGAAAGCAAACAAGTCCAAGGCTTAGGTACAGTAGAGTTTGTGTGTGCAAGCTGAGCACTTATTTGCTAGCTAAGATGTTCCATATGTTAACAACACATTGTTTTAATACCACCTGTTGATTCAGTTTCTGGATTAAAAACACATTTAAGAAGAACCACTATCCTGAATAGAAAACAGCTGAATAACCTATTTCTCAAATAATCTAACAGAATAAAAGACCAAGAGTTTGTATGCTGATGACTTTTCCAGACATCCATTAGGTCTTCAAACTCCCCAGCAGAAATTGTAATCATTTTGACTATTTTCATTCTTCATATCTTCATTCCTAGCTCCATGCATCCCTTGACTCCTTGTCTAGAAAAGTAAATTTCAATTCATTTCACTGCTTAGCCGAGGAAAGTATTTAAGCCCCAAGCTAAAAGTCCTTCAGCACTTCCTCTGCTTCTGTAAGTGTTATTTTTACAGAAGGTCATGATGCCAAAGGAATTCTCAAGGAGAAAGTAAAAAGCAGGGCAGAGTGGCTGGACAACACCAGAAGAGGCACATGAAGGAAACTCTATCAGCAGGAAGGCTGCTGACTCAGGGAAGAGATGTCCTATAAATGATGGTAGAGAAAATACCTCCATTCACATTCCACTTGATGCATTTTCCTCTTTACTACCCTCCTCCTGTGTTTTACTCTGCCTACTATTTGTAAGTACCAATTCACAGGGCCAGAGTAGCGGTGTTGCCATGGTGGTCTGAGAATCTAAGTGGCAGGAAGCAAGAAAAAATAATGCTCCTATTAGACCAACTTGGCTATGGCTGCCACTTGCTTTTGTAAACATGAATTGCATTCTAGCTGTTAAATCATAACCAAATAAAGAACTAGTTGGAAAGGTCAAGGGTTTGTTTTGTATTATTTATGGATTTGGCAGTAATCTAAATACAAATCAAACATTCAAGTAAAAATTCTGGTGCTTAAACTGATATTAGCATATAAAGACATAATTCCATTTCAGAGGAACAGTAAATCCAGAAATTACACTTTAACTACCATAGCCCCTTTTATAGGCTAAATTAAAAATACCACTTTTCTTGTAAAATCTCTCACAACGGCTAAAGGTTATTTGACTGTTAAAGTAACAGTCACTTGGAGATACTTGACACTTAGAAGATAAATTCATAGATGCTGAAATTTGATTCTTTTCCTAGTTTGAGCCATTTTCCTTAAGACACACTAAATACAGCACTGATACATGACTGCTCTGTAGGTATATCTCTGTATATCTGTGTGTGAAACATATTTCTCCTAAATGACCTGGTAATCTAAGGTATATCATCAAGAAAGAAAAACATTATGCTAATAGAATGATAATATCTCTTCAGGATAATTAATCTCTTTTTGCCCTACACAAACACACACTCACAAATATACACTAATACATTCCTTATAATTATTTTTGTGTCAGGAAAATTCAGACTGTGGAAAGGCAATTTACTTAATGCTGATAATTCCATATATTTTAATTGCTCTAAATCAACAAACATTGCTTCCAGGAAATGCAATTGCCTAAACACAGTAAAATACTCTTTATCACATCCATTGAGGGGAAAACAAAGGAATGGCCTTTCATAAAAATTTTTAATGGGTCAAGGAAGTATCTTATGAAGGGATGCACAGTGACACACTTGGAAATAACAGGTAAATTAAACAAATTACCTTTTGTTCTCACTTTAACCAGGATGCCAATAAAGCGCTCTGGAATTTCACAGACATCACTTTAACCTTTCATATTCAATTGAAGCCAGCAGCAAACCTGTGCTGATTTCAACAGTGTTTACCAGCAGCTTGTACTAAATCAACAAATCTATTGACAATAATACAGAAATAATGGGAAACAGAAATTTGTTAACCTAAAACTAAATTATAATATTAAAAATGTAATTGAGTTATCAAAAGCAATTTATCCTTTCAAGAGATGTTTTAAGCATAATAGAACTGTGTACAAAATAAACTGAAGGAAGATAAAAAACTTACAGACAATTGACATAGGTTTATTGAAAATTTTTCTTGTCCAACTTAGCCAGGGATTTTTTTGCATGGGATTACAAATTCAAAAGTAATAGTGATTATAGAATAAGACCAAAGAACATTGTTCATATTAACTAAATAGTCAACTCTACAGTGAGAAAAAGGAAGTTTAAAAAAATTAAAAATTTAAGTCCTGGGCAAATTTTGGGAACAATGGAAAGAAGGATTTCAATGAGAAATGAGAAAGTTACCCTACCTTTATACATGTCTCAGACAAAAGGCAGTAGTGAATATACAATTCAGCAAAGGATACTGATACACTGGAGAGGTCATCAAAAAGGCAAAGAAATTATTAAAGGTCTTGAAAGGTGCCATTTTTTCAGAGATCTAGGAGGACAAACTTTGAATATAACAAAAAAACCTGATACACTATACATACCAAGCTGGGAGGAGAACTCCATGCTACAGAGCTTTTTCAGACTGAAATAATGGTTCAAATGTTTACCAATTAGATTAATTGATAAAAAATTGATAAGCAATCAAAACAACTTATAATTTGACCAATTATTAAGTCTCACAGTTCTTAAACACAAAAATAAAAACAAACAAACGAGCAAACAAAGACAAAAGTCAGGAGCCCTGAGTGATGGTGCTACAAACAGGTCTAACTGCACAACCACAAGCAACTTTCCCAGTCTCAGGATGTTTAGTGATACACTGGTAAAACTCTGATTTTTTTTTTCCTTACCCTTCTTTGTCTTTCAGCCCAAGCAGAATTAGTTGTCAGAAATCTCTGTAGAATCAACATTTTTCATAAAGCATAAAAAACCCGTAAGTCATTCAAGACAGTTTGTAGAAAATATGTGTTAGCAACAAACAGAGTAATTGCCTCCCAGACAACAAAATCAACATTTGAAATTAAGCAACAGTATCAGTGAGAAAGTATTTCTCAAGCCTGCATAACTTTGCACTTATGACCACAGCGGCTTTTCCATCACAGAGTGGGATGGGGGATGCCTTCAAAAGAGGGCTGAGAAAGAACAGTCCTGTTGGGTCAGCTGGGGTCCTGATCACGGAGCACATGATAAACATTACTTAACAAATAATTCAAAGACAGTGCAGATTCAGTACCTCATTCAGAAGACCTGAGCCCAGTCTATATTGTGCTACACAAAAATTGATAATAAATAATACAATTAAAGTTGCAGAGCACTCTCATATGGTGAAAAGGCCATTATTTTAAGTAAGAATCAATTACTAAAATGTGATCATATCCAAGTGGGGCTCCATAGCCTGAACACAGCATGAACAAGAAAAGTGAACATAGCTTGAATTCCTTTGACCCCAGTAAATTGCAGCCACTAGTGAGAAAAGCCAGGACTGTGTGCTGCCAAGACATTTACTAAAGTAACTAATAAGGGATGGAGCTGGACCATAGGGAGCCCAAAAGTGTTGTTATCATATTTCAAAGCTCTCATACTTTCTTGGTGATTTCTCATGGGCATCTCTTCACAGCACTGATTCTTTCTTCTTCTTAGCCAACAACTCTAGCTTTCTTCACAGCACAGCCAACAAACTCTAGCTTTCTTCTTAACACAGCTAACAAACCCCATCTCTCCTCTCAACTAGCTAACCTACATCTTCTTACTGCACACAACTGTGCCTATTAAAGGCAGGGCTGTTCCTAGCCTTTGGTGATCAGTACAGCTGCAACTCCTCAGGTGTGAGACCACCTTCTGCACTATTCTCTTACATTCTATCCTTCCACACAACAGGGCTCAGAGGAAGAGCTGATCCTCCTCAGGTTTGATCTGACCACCACGTACCAGGCATCACTACAAGAGTGACAGACCAGAAAGCACAGAGCACTCTCAGGGGAGCAAAGGCAGATGGGTTCCCTCACTCCCCTCCTGCGGGTGACCAGGAGAAGCACGAGACTCACAGGGGCAGCACAGGAGAACGACTCACCAAAAACCACAGCAGTTACAAACAGTGCAACTGCATTTTTTATACCCCTTGGGGAAATTAATCTGTTTGAATTCCACACAGCCAAATGTTTAAAATTTAGAGCAAATTTAGGAATATGTTTTTCATTTACAGCTTACATGACACATTGATATTAGTGTTGGAGACCATTTGCCAAGAGAAATTACAGGCAAAGTTTCAGCAGTTTGTCTCATGAAAAAGCTGACACTTGTCCGTCAAGATGCCTTTTGTTTTGCTTGTCTTTTCAGAATTTTTTGATGAAGTTTACAATCTGATCCTGTAAGGTTTGCAAAACCCTAGTGTTAAAAGACATTCCTAATAAACATTCCCCACAAGGCATGAGGAATGTCTATATCCTTCTCAGCAGTAGCTGCAAAACACATTCAGTGACAAAGCAAAACAATTCAATTTCTGGGGTGCCAGGAACATTGCAGTATCTCTAATCAGAAATAATTTAAATTAAGATTGACATCTACAAAAAAATCTATCAATATTTTCTGAATAAGCTTTTTTGGTTTTGCCTACCTTTTAATAAACAAAGAGAAAAGGGTGTTTATTTTCCACAGAGAGAATAGAATTATTGAAGAGTTTTTAAAAATTGCCTCATATGTAAACTTTCAGCATTCTGAAAATAGTTGATCATGACAACCATCAATTTATAGTGTGCTGGTCCTCCTTCAGGACTCGGGCAGGTGCTCAGTTGGAACAGATGAGACGTGAGCTTCCTGAAGTGGCAGAGTTTCTGATCATATCTCAACCAGCCCACTACTTCTGTATGGATTAAACTTCCACTAAAACATGGACCAAGGAATTAAATTTGGACTGCAGGAAGAGAGCGCAGCTCATGGTTTTGCTCCATCCTAGTGGCTGACTGTCACCAGGAAGGACAGCGCAGTCCTGAAGCACTAAATATAAGGCTGAAATCCTTGTTTATGCTTGTGACCCTTCAGAGCACTTCTCCATCACCACAAACCTGAAGATGCCAGGCTACCAATGTGCTCAGTCTCACAAAGAAGAGGACATGATCAGTGAGGGCTCTTCTGGTTATAACATGAGAAGCCAAGTCACACACGGGTGGTCAGATGCTTCAGGGAGCTTTCTGAAGGCCAAGAAACTCCTCAGTGTCCACACTGTGACCACATTTCAAGAAACACTCTCTGCTTGTCTCCACAATGGAGACACTGCAGTCTTTATACGAAGGCTGATGCTGCAGCACCATCTTTCTTGCCCATTGTGGTTTCCACTAAGTGAACCTGGGGTGATCCCCCCATGTCAGAGCCCATCCAGCCTCCAAACAAACACAAAAACTAGTTTTTCCAACTACCCATCCAGCACCACGCTCCTTATAAACCCAGCCCACAGCCACAGCTTGCTTTGGGCCATCAGGTCTCAGCTGCTTCACCCATGAACAAACACACCCCAGCTCAGGTGCTCCAAGACAGATACACGTGAGCAAAAGGGATTCAAAGAGGCTTTCAGAAACATGTCCCATGTCCTGATGAGCTCTGCTGCTTAATCACATAGTTACAACACAAGAGGAGAGTGTAAATGGCTGTGTGACTACATTTAAGAAGAAATATTTTGCATGAAAAAAGAAACAACCATTTGCTGAGCCACCAATGCCACCACAGCATTAAAAACTTCAAGAGGAAGGAATTTAAAATAAGGAAATGAGGAAGCACACTTCACTGCTGTGGGACTCCTGCACAGGTCTGGGTCAGTGGCTGGAGCTGGAGCCCTGTGGAGGGTGGGAAGGCTGGAGCAGCACCTCCCTGGCTCTGGCATTGCTGGAGGCAGCACTAATCAGGATAGCCAGAGAAAACAGCTCCATTAGATGCAGCCCTGAACACACGTGGATACCGAGGCAACAGACTCACAAACACACCGAATGCATCCCTAACCTCTGCCTAAGGGACTGAACCTCTCAAAAATACAGCTGATTCGACCTGAAAGCTCCTTTGTAAATGCTACAGCCAGTTGAACAGGCAAGGAAAGTTAAAAAGAAACACTGTATCTTAGAAAAAAGTTCATTGTAGGAACACTATGGCAACTCGGGAAAAAAAGAAGGGAGAAAGAACGGTGATGTATATGGAGAAAGTGCCACCATCACTAAGGAAAACTAAAAAAGGGAAACTACACTGTAATTCTAACAGCTTATTATTACTTTCTATTGTCATTACAGGTTATACTTCAGGGTATTTTACATCTGCATTTAATGTGAACAAATGTGCATTCACAACTGGTTGAGATCCAAAATAAGCAAGAACACAGATTTCAGAGTTAAACTGCCACACTTTAATGCCAGTTGGAAATTATTTCATTTCCTTCCTCTCACTTGCATCCAGGACTTGCAGAATGCTCCTGTCCTGGGTCTCAGTTTTCCTGATATGTGAAATGTTGAAGTAAGGTCCACTTTATTTTCCTGCCCATCTCCTGTATCTTCACTGCTTGTTTCACTGCAGAAATCAGTGAGCCTTTGGTTGCAGGCCACTGCTCTGGGAGGTGGCAGAAGAAGGGAAAGTTGGTTCAACTAACACCCAGAATCAATAGCATCAAGGGAAGGGAAGAGGTAAAATCAGGCAATGGGGGCGGAGAGAAAAGCCAAGAAATTGTGCCAAGAAATAGTGCTTATCAACACCATCAACATCATCACCATCAACATTTCTGCTTATCACCATCAACATTTCTGCCAGCCTCAACTGCAAGTGTACAGAAAGTTGACAAGGAAGCAGGTAGAGAAATCTAAGAAATTTGTGCAGTACCCATGGTGGTGGCTAAGTGGACAACTACTCCTGATGGAAAAAGATGATAAAGAAATGTGTGACTCTAGAGAACTGAATAAGAACAAGTATGGAAAATACACAAACACAACAGAATCCAAAATAAAATAGCGTACACACCAGGAGTATGTATAAACAGCACAGGCAAATGCAGCAGAAGGAACAGAGAATCTGACAGATAAAAATATGGATTTGAAAAGAATAGAGAAAATAACACCCACATGGAAAGCAGCAAAAGAAGAAAAAATATTTGTGGAAAAACATCTGGAGTCAGGAGAATATTTTAATTTCTGATTTTTTTTTTTAAGCCCCCTGTTTGCTACTCCCATTTTAATTTTGAACTTTTTTCCTCCATAAATTGGGGAACCACATGGGAGAATGAACACTTTCACTGTGACTGATCACTACTGGTTTTGTAACTACAGATGATGCTCAGGTATGTTCAGGTACACTAAGCTGTAAACAACATGAAGACTGCAAGGAAGGAGACTGACATGGGCAAGGAGTGGCCCTCCTTTCTGACAACCTATGTATTTTAAATTATTTCTCCCCTTGTGTCCCCCATATCACCTTTAACATTTCTCAAATGTGTACTACACATAAGAGCTAATTTTACCACAGGGGCCTGTTTCAGCATGCTTTAGATATCAGCAGAGGATCAGTTATGAACACCAAACTGATTTTTTTTGCAGAGGATAACTAAAATCTTGAACCTTGCAGGAATTTAACTACTTTTCAACTATAGAGCTACTCTGGTCTAAATATACACACAGAATATAATATGGAGAGTAAGAAAAGAAAAAATTGTTTGCAGTCTTCTGAATGAAAGATTTTTTTCATAGAAATTAAAATTAAAAATACATTTTAAATGTTGCTCTGGTATACCTGGCCCTCTTTTTATTTGATGATCTGCAAATGATATTGCAGAGCTAGTTTAAAAGTTGATTTAGATATCATGATAGCAGCCAAACATCCTGATTTCTTTGCAGCCTTCTTCTTTTCATTTTGCACAATTTTTGATAGAATTTTTTTCATATTATAAAAAGTGAATCTCTTTAATATTGAGTTGGATTCCAGCACTCTCAAGAACAATGAGAAAGCATTTTGACAGTCTTACCATACACATACTTGTGCAGTATCATCCAAGACAATAAAGGAATCACAAAAAATGGCACTCAGCTCAAAACAGATAAAATGTTAAACGTGTGTTTGCGTGTCTATGTGCATAAACAAAAATTCTACCTACAAGTTTCCTTACACATACAAAGCTCATAAAATTAGAGCCCTAACTTCTCTTTTCATAGACCATGTTTACTTGTTTTAAGATGACCTGAAGTTTATACTGTAAGGACAATACTGATGGTTTAGAAACTAACTGTGACCATACCATTAACCTGCCAAATTAAAACAGGTTTGTGCAGCCCACTCTCAGTAAGGTATAAATATGTATACAAAATTTCTACTTCCAAGAAACATTTCAGTGCCAAGGAGTTTGTGCTTTTCAGCAGGAAATTCTTCCTCTATAACTGTTTTAAATCACAGTTCTTCTAAAATCATACTCCTAAAGCAGCCTCTTGCCTTCTCCTTCCAGCAGCACAGTGTCTCCACTGTCTGTAACCAGCCGGGATTCACAGGTGCTTTCTAGCTAATGTCAGTGCATGTAACGAAATTGCCACTGTTTCAAGTTTATTTACAAGTGAAAAAACTAACCTGAAATTTGAGTGGGTGTCATTGCAACCTGAATGGTTCATCTTTACAGCAGAAAAACTTGCAGCAATCGCATGCAAACTCTTACACCAAACCACTAAACATTATATTCAATTATGAGGAGCTGAATTACTCAATAAAACACTTCTATTTACACTATCATTTATTCTCTTTTCACTTCAGGACAGAAAAGCAAAGCAACTCCTATGCTAAAACAGCTGTGCTAAAAGACTACTTCATTAGTGAAAGCCACACACCAGATTTCACTGTAAGTTTACTATTATTCAATCTTTCCTCGTGGACTGAAGTTCACAGTGCTACTGCTTTACAATGCTTCTCTGTTCCAAAAGGCTGTAAACACATCTGGAGAAACTTCATTCCCAAGTACTCATTGTTTTTTGAGGATTAGCTGTTGTGCAATTGATGTATCTTCAGTACTTTATGCTTGGCTATTAAAATTCTCAGAGCTACCAGTTATTGGGAAATCCACCTTTTAATATCCTAGGATGCTCTGTGTGAAGTTTGCAATTTGCCTTTACAGTAAACTGGCAGAAGCAAAGCCATACCTGGAGGGCTGTGTCCAGTTCTGGGCTCCTGAGAACAAAAGAGACACAGAGCTCCTGATGCAAGTCCAGCAGAAGGCAACAGAGATGATTCAAGGACAGAAGCATTTCTCTTAGGAGGAAAGGCTGAGAGAGCTGGGCCAGTTCAGCCTTGAGAAGAGACAACTGAGAGGGGACTTCATCCATGTCTGTCAGTATCTGAAGGGAGGGGGTCAAGAGGATGGACCAGGCTCTTCTCAGTGCTTCCAAGCAATGGGACAGAGGCAACATTCAGAAACTGATGCACAGGAAGTTCCACCTGAATATGAGGAAGAACTTCTTTCCTGTGCAGGTGACCGAGCACTGGAACAGATTGTCCAGAGAGGGTGTGGAGTCTCCCTCACTGGAGATATTCAAGAACCACCTGGACACAATCCTGTGCCATGTGCTCTAGGATAACCCTGCATGGCTAGGGTGGTTGGACCAGACGACCCACTATGATCCCTTCCAACCTGAACCATTCTGTGATTCTGTGAAGTGAAATTATGCTACTAAAATGGCAGTTATACTGGAATAGGTGCCAAGTAGTAACAATGGGAATATCAAAGCCTACAATGCTACTCCAGAAAGTAACAGAAAAACCTAAAATATACCATTACAAATTAATTCAACACCTAAAATTGTATTTTTGCTATAATACATCCTCTAAAAACTCCACTGGAAAATTCCATTTTACAGGCACCAGGTCTTGGACAAATGCAGTGTAAGAGACAGTCATTACTTACTGGTTTAGTGTCACATCTAAGATGAAAGATGATCCAAAGGCATCAACCTGGAAGCTGGCTCGAGCAATGTGGGTAGACTGCAATATGGAAAAGACTGGAATTATTATTAAGTCATGGAAAAACCTTTTGTACAGATTTGAGAATGCAGAAACGAAATATATACCATAAGTAAAAATATGTCATTAACCAAATAAAATTGCCTTGAAACAGACAAAGCAGTCTATGATAATGAACAAAAGATCAGTTTTCTGAATCTATGAGACTTATTCAAGAATTCCCAACAACACAATTTGTGACTCAGGGCAGCCCCCCATCTTAACCCATCTACGCTGTAGGAAACGGCTCTTCAAATTCCCATCCTGGGCAAAACTTCCCAGCAAAGGGAAGTGAGAGCTCCCCTGGCTCACATGTTCCTTACAGTGACTCTGGACACAGACTAGAGAGAAGAGCTGAGACATTACTGGCTTGGTCAGACAACTGTACTCTCACAGATCTCACCAACACCGCCTGAAAGAAACTGTTCATTCACACAGACTCTCATAGACCGAGGGGACAGCAATGGGCTAAAATATAATTAGCTGCATTTTCTGTAAAGTTCTGACTCACAACCCTCTAAAAGGTTCCCAAAACTCCAAACCCTTGAGCAGCTACTAAAACCAAAGAAAAATGGGTGATGGAGAAACAGCTTGCTTGCTTGCTCGCTTGCTTTTCTTCTTTTCTTTACCATATATTCTCCCCAAACTAGTTCCTTTAATTCAGTCCTATAGCAGGCAAACATGGGAACACTTTATAACTCCCAACTGCCAGAAACAATAGTTTGCTTCCAGTAGTAGTGGAAGAAAATACTCGGCTATCCAATAGAAATGCAACACTTGTTTCTAGACCTGAAAACATCCAAGAAAGGGAACTGCCATGTTATTTAACTAATTAATTAGAAAAGCTACTTGGAGACATTTTGGAACAGTATCAACTTTGTTCCTATTTTGTTTCCATTGAAATGTGCGCATTAAGATTTGAAGCATGTAGACAGAGGACCTAAGAGGAAACGCTCAAGAGCCACTTAGAACTCTAAACTACACTTCTCCAAATAAATATAATACAGGATAGTACAACTGTAACAAATGATTTATTGAAAACTCTGGGAAACACAGGACAGGATGGGATAATGTGAATCATCAAATTAACTCTTTCTAAAACTACTGGCAGGCTTTCAATAGGTATTAAATCCAGAAGAGCTAATACCAGCTTTCTTGGAAAAGAACAGCAGTGATGCTAAGGAAAGTTGAGGGAATCATGACATTTTTGTTTATTACATCTTTTAGTTGTCCTACAGCAAAATTTTCTTGTTACGTCTACATATATAAGCAGGAGTATTAATAAATTTAAAAAAACAATAACCATGAATGCATATACACAAACAGATGAATCCTTTAAAAAACCCAGAAGTCAGGACAGTTTCTATTACTAGAGGGCTGAGGGCCCTCTATAAAAATGCCTGGCTGTGTCACTGCTGTGGAGATGCATGCAAAATTGCATGACAAGAAACTCTACACATTTACATTACACTTCAGAAGGATGCAGTAAAACTGGAAAGTTCCTTGGAAGGCACCTCAATAGAGATAACTCAGTGTCAGATATCCTTTGTCTATCCCCACCACATCCAGCCTGCTTTGTAACACAGGCCACCAGGTCTTTGCTAAGTGGTTCTTTCTGGATAATTTATCATCTTTTTTGAACAAATGTATCATTTTTCACCAAATGAATATATATATATTACATATAGTTTACCTTATCTGGATAAATAATAGGTGGTAAATTACCATCAATATTAAAAACCTACTTTCTATCAAAAAGAAAGCATAAAGAAATTTAAAAGCAAATAAACAAACAAAAAAATACACATTCAGCTGGCATCTGCAATGACACCCACACAATGTACAGACACCCACAGCACATATGGCACCCACATGCAGGACCATCACTTAGCTGCTTCTGGCCTGCAGCAGCTAGTGCAACCATAAATACAGCAAAAACAACCATCAACAAATTATCACATTACCATTGTTTTTTCTTTTCCACCTCTCAGGCAGCAGAGTCTGCCTTGAATGATTTAAAAATTTCATCTTCTCTTGCTAGATGTGAATTTTCAGGCTGCTCTTCACAAACAGGATGTGACAGGCCAAGAATCAAGTAAGGTACAAAGGACCAATGACAATTCTGTCATTCCCTTGTTCCACTGCAGCCCATTTGCTGACCTTAGCTAACCTTCATTCATCCACCTGCACTGCAGCAACTGTTTTCTGATCAAAGGAGTAAGGACAGCCCAGCCTTTTGATTCTCATCATTACATTATTAGATGCAAAGAACATTCTACAGCATTTCAGTATTCCTGCATGTTAACAACATAGCTACATATGCCATCATTTAGATCTCTACACAGAGTATAACCAAGTCTTCTATACAACCATATGCTGGTACCAGAAGAGAATTCGTGAGTAAGAAAGAATATAAAAAGCCTAGCTTGGATTTCTAAATCACATATATTAAATGTAACATTTGTCATTAAAATACATCCACTTCAGAGCCCATCAGAGCAAAAATTACTGTTTCGGTTTGGTTTGGCTTTTAACTGCCAGGTATATTGCACCATATCGATTTGGTCTGGGAGATTTCCTCTCTTGAACACATCTCTAAGATAAACAACTACAAGCTAATGTATTTCTAAGGTGACCCTGGACCACAGTTGTTCCCTGACAGAAACTGTTAATGTGGATTTAAGGGAGAAAATATGTATGAATAAATTAATATGAAAAACATTACACAGATGTAACCACTCCCCAAGATACGTGATGCCAACCCAGAAACTTACCATTAAGTTTAAGCTCAAGTGCAATCAGGTGTATCTCAAGGGTATTTCAAGCCTATCAAGATACCAAGACATTCTGGATATCCTGACAAACTCATCCCTTTCCAGAAACTGCATCCCTTCCTGATACCTGTTTTTAAAGCACTGTCACACTGCACACTGTGGGCTGCTGCTGCCAAAAACAAACAGCTCTGCCCCATCCTGGCAATGTGTTCCCACCAACTCTCCCTTGTCAGCTCATGTGGCTAGCCAGCAAGTCAGATCAGCAGCAGAAAATTAATCACCACCTGGAGATTTGTCTGGTTTTTGTCAGACAAATAAACTGATCTAAATAAATGACAAGGTAGATGCAATAGAAAGAAGTCAAAGGGGACACCCAACAGAGAACGAAGAGGAAGACAGATTCTCCCTTTCAGCTAAAAATCCCATCCACAGTAACAAAAAACTGCACCTTAAGAATTCCAGACAATGCATTTCTTTAGGTTAACAGTTCTTCTTAAGATCTGGTTAAGAACCACAAAATAAAGAAATGGATTTTAAAGAGTCTTGGGTCTACATTATCTTTAAGCACATCTACCTGCCTGCTCAGTGAACAGGTAAAATGGGCAGCTGCAAAGGAGCTTACGTTCACGGACATGCATCATTAGAAGAACCCAAAGAGAGGAAATAATACCTTTCCATCTACAATACCTCAGTCAAGCAGAAGTAACAAGAAAAACACCTGCAAAGCCGTCTCTAAACCACCAAAGCGAGACAATAAACTACGTCATTCAGTTCTGAAACCCAGGAACTCTCCCCAAAAATGTGAGTCTTTTGTAACAGCCATCAGGTTGAGTACACACCAGTGGATGACAACTGAGTCGTGAAAGGGGAGTTCCTGGTGACCAGGAGATGCATCCAGTGCAGGACATGAACAAGAGCCAGGGAAGAAGAACTGAACAACTTCATGGAAGAGTGCAACACAATGCCTCCAACACAATCAAAAGGTTCTGAAATTTTTGTGTCATGCAACTGAAGAAGAAAGATACCAATAAGAGCTCTGAAATCAGCCGCTTCAGGGGCAGTACTTAGTACTTAGTGGTGCATAAATTGCACTGACCTGCAAGGCCCACTAAGAAAATACTGAACACCCCATGCACCTAATGCAACTCTGCAGAGCTAACTTTTTTTAAAGACTGTGAAGTTTAAGCATGTCAGTGAACATGTGAAAGGAATCAAGAGTAAATGGCGTGGAAAAGATTATTTCAAATCACTAAGCACAAAGATATTTTATCTAAAGCAAAGATTAAAAGCTTGAATTCTACAAAAACAAAAGTGGTCTGCAAACCTTCCTGCCAAACCAAGAGCAATGTGATTCCAATTATTTTAAATCACCTGCTCCATGCCTCAGGGATCACTGCAGTAATAGAGGAGATGGACAACCAGTACCAAATATGACTATTTATTACTACAAAGAAAAAACAGAATAATGATGTCCCTCCGGTACCCCTGCTGGGGATCAGATTTCTCCAGACACTGGCCCCAAAGAATGAGCATCTGCAAAGGAAACAAACATACATCAACTACAACCAACACACATCACTGCAGATCAAAATCAGCGCACTGCTCTGGAGGTAGCCTTAAATGGATTTCAAAGATTTTCATTTCAAATAGGGCAAATATCTTAACCACCAGTGAAACATTTACAAGCTATGCACTTTCTGGAATAATCAAGCTAAGAAGAATTTTAAAGGGAAAAATGTAGACATTTCCTCACATTGTGTATAATTAGCTGAGTATTGAAAGCAGCACAGTAATATGATGACTAATATTTTTCCTCAAAAAAATAAGGAAAAATAATTAAAAACTTGTTGTGATGCAATGTGCAATTCCTCATAACATGTTTCTTCCTTGAGAAGTATCCTTAATAAAGTACTTAGATGCTTTAAAATAAGTTCTGCTGGAAGAGATTACAAAAATTTCTGTCAAAAATGAACAAAGTCTCGTTAAAAAAATAGAGGAGAAAATCCTATTTATATGTTTGCCCTTTGATGTAAAAAACTTCTATTTACTACTATATATAGCATTGTAGTTTCTAATTAAAAGATTCTGATCAATTTTGTCAACTTGAAAGAAAAGCATCAAGAGAATCGAGAGATAAAATAATAAAGGATGTTACAGGAAGAAAAAACTTTAAAATTGTGTTTCAGAGCTTGTAAGAACAATGAGATTTTATAGTAGACATTTCATGAGTCAGTCACATTTACAAAGTAATAGATTCCTTAGACATTAATTTAATTTCCTCTCCCCCATTTCATAGAATAGAAACCTCAGCTTGTTGACAGTCCCTTAAGTGTGTATGAGATAATGTAAGGTATCTTAAGTTCAGTAAGGACACAGATAAGCCAATGGGAAATCAAAATAAATATATTCATGAAATTAAATGAAAAATACACTAAAAATCTTATGTAGATTTACCTACATTTGCTGATTTGAAAATAATCATTACAAATAAGTTTATGCTAGAGTAATACAGCGCCAATTAGCACTCTATAATAGGACACATAAAATGTACACACTCTAAAAAGAAAATAAGAAAATTTTCAACCTCAGTTTTGTTGTAATAAATCCACAGCTATGCAGTATATTTTTGCTTTATGTAAAATAAGAAATCTCTTCAAAAAATTACTTTTTCACATGTACTGGGAAGAAAAAAAAACTAAAACTTTGCTAAGAGATAAAATTCAGAAATAAGCCTAGGTCTAAAATTAAAAATATGGATTCCAAGTCGAAGAATCTTCTTTCAAAAATACACAATAAAATATAACTGCGAGATTATTTCCTCAGGTCTTCTTTATTGCTTTTGATTAAAGTTAGATATTTGAAAATATCTAACTTTAATCAAAACTTCAGGATCACTGAACTGGATCCACATATCATAGCATATTAAACAACTGCAAAATCTCTTTTCTTATTTTCATTAGCATTCTCATAATATTTATAGGCACTAATTTACTGCAGTAATCATCAATATTTGACATTCTTCATGCAAGCTCTCTCTTTTTATCCAATGTATAAATCTAAATATCTTTGGGGCATTTGGCAGGGTGGAGTTTATTTAATGAAGAAACTGCAGAATAGGATCATGGTTTGATAAAAACGTTTTACAACTACCTCTTTGGGGCACACTTAGTACATCAGTTATTCATTCTGAAGAAAAGCTAGAAATAGGAATATATTTTAATAGATGCATGTTCATTTTTAAGTCCTGGATCACACATCTGTTCTCCATGCCAAGTGAGGGTGGAGCACAGCGAGAGCTAAACACCATCAGCTAGAATGTGGTGCCAAGGCCCAGTTCCTTGTGGTCGTAAACATGACCTAAAATAGCTTTTCTCCATATAAACATCATTGTATCAATGAACTCAAACTCAGAAGCAAGAACCACTTGTACCTCTAAAATGCCAGTAATTAGTCTTCCCAGTAGGAAAAAAAATCACAACAAACCCCCCTATTTTATTTGTGTGTTTGAACACACAATTTGAATTGTGTGTTCAAACACACAAATAAACAAAATAGGGGGGTTTGTTGTGATAGAAGACACTGTTTGAATTTACTCAGTATATATGGGGGAAGAGCACAAGGGAAAAAAGCCCCGAGCACAAACTGATGCAAGATGTTACACAGGTGTCACTGCTGCAGAGTCAGAGCCTGGGTAGCAGCATGGATCCTGCTGAAAGCTTCTCTTACTGCTCTCCTTCCTCACCCCCGCTTCATCTTTCTCGAAAATTCACCCAAGGTTAAATGTTAAGTGGAACGATGAAGAGAGGAAAACTATTGGGCTGTCACTGCCAGCAAATTTAGCACAAGCTCCCATTTGATCTCACACATCTAGTAGGACAAATCTGAGCAACTGAACAGGCAAGATGCTGCTTCCCAAGAGGCAATCTAACACTTGTTTCCAGAACCAGTAAAGGTGGCACCAGATCTCACACTCATTGTGCTTTTAAGTGTAGAGGATGATGTTATTTGATTCTGAAATTTTGTCTGTAAGCTTTGATTTCCTATGAGACTAATTACTGCAAGTCTTCAAATCATGTGAAAGGAAGAACTGGAAGAACTTTTGGGAAGTCAATTTTTTCCTCCTTTTCTGAAAGGCAAGCAACAGGAATTCATGTATAAAAGGTTACATCCAACTAGAGTGCCAGGGGTCTTAAATGTATCACTACTGGGGCAAAACCAGAAAACTGGTTACTGCTCAATCTCATGTTTTTAAAACACACTCAAAAAGGTTCTTCATCAAATGGCCAGGGGAAATATAATCAAACATGCTGTTATAAGTGTGATTAATCAAGTACAAGGTTACATACCGAAAATAAAGAAAAGTCATGAATGAAAATTTGAAAAGTTCAGAATTTTTTCCTGCTGTAATTCATACAAAACTTTGACGACCATTGAAGATCACACTCCTTAAACTAAGACAGGGAGCAGAGCAAACAAAGACTCACCCTGTGACCCAGAAACACCAGTTTCCATTGCTCCCCACAGTGACTGTAGTTTTCAGAAAGCCAGATCTAACAGAAAAATCAGCGTACTGGCACGCCTAGGAGTCAGAAAAAATACTCCAGCAGTAGTGCAATGTGTTCTATCTGTATCACTCAGCAGCCCAGGACCTGGCTGCAACCAGAGGGGGAAACTACTTTGTGAAGAAACATGAGACCAGAGGGAAAGGACTCCAACAAGGACAATCTATCCTCAGTAAAACACCCCTCTCCCTGGCAGTTTCCAGTGGGCAGAACCCAAACGAGATGCCGCTCGTGCACAGCTGCAGCGCGAGAGGCAAACAACCAGCACATCGCCCATCTGCAGGGGACAGGACAAAACAAGGGCAGCAACACACGTGCTGTGGGCAGCCCTTGAGCGTGAACCCATCTGCATCTCTGTGTCATCTCTCTGGAGAATGGACTATTGTCCAAGAACACCATTTAGGCAAGAAGGAAAACCCAACTGATCCAACAGTCGGGAGGAGTGAAGGCATTTCCTTTGCTGAGGCAGATGGTGCCTTGAGGTCATTTTTAGCTACATGTTTTCCAAGCTCTGAAAGGAATCAATAACATTTCAAGGCCCCCTTTTCAGCATCTCTTGTAGTCTTCAGAACAGGAGGAACAGAGTTCCACCGTGAGAGAAATCTACAAGTAAGCTACAATCTACATGAAGCTGCCTTTACATTACAAATAAAGTATTCAAATGTAGTAAAAGGAGTCTGCACTGACTTTGTTCTTTTATACAAGTATCAGTAACCAAACCTTTTTTCAGCAACACACTGACATATTCCAAACATTTTCAATTGGTTTTACATTTAGTTTACATACAAATGAAAGCTTACCCCCAAAAGATTAGCTCTGCCCACCTCAAGTAACAAGCACTCTTTGACACCTAAAGCCTACCAACATGGTTAACTTCTCCCAGGAATGGACTCTGGGCACCAACAGAAAGTTTACCAGCATCCTGTCACTATTAGAGGCTAACAAAAAGCTTGACAAAACTTGCAGACTCTTAGGCATGCCAATACATTGCTCAACCAATTCCACAGATAATACTTTTTAAATATGACTCACCCTCTATATTCAAGTATCAAAGTCCTGCTTTGAGTTGAAAAGTGCAAGAAAAGCAAATTTCAAAACTCCTTTTCCCCTTGATACAGCCTAGGAGACCAAAATGAATCAACATTTTCACTGTATGTATTTTCTGAAACAACTGATGGATGGATTTTTTTCATTCCCACAGAATTGCAGGAGTTGGAATACTCTAAGGAGATATTTCTGGAACAGTGCATTCCTACATACTGCTATTCTTCTGGGCAATTTTTGAGCTGTAAGTCAGGGCTCTAGCCTCCACATTCCTCCTCATCACACGTTCATTAGAAGGCATTTACCCACACAAATTTTTCTAAACTTTGAATTAATACCACATTCTGGAGCACGTTTTTTCTAAAGCATGTCCCTTGCTACAGTTCTCTGGTCTGGTAACACCCATTTCACTTAAAAACAAGGAAGAAAGAGAGACTTAAGAGTGAATTTAGCTTAGGTAGAGAAACATGAGCTGGTCAAATTACCAGATGAATCACCAAATTTCATTGTCTGGGCGCAAACGCACAGCAACAATGCCACGCTTTTAACTTACTATAACTGAATCAAATTTCCAAGCTGGACTCCTAGTGACTCAACAGATAAAACAGCTCTATTTCATTTGCCACTTTCTGTGATTTCTTCATAATTCTTCAATTTCAGGTGACACTGATTTTCCACTTTTTCCACTTGGACTTACCAACCGGCCAAGCCCCATCACGGCAGTGCATGCCACAGCCAGGCAGAACACAGCCTGACCGTGTGTATGTGCACTTCAGCCACCTTTCTGTTCAGCTTAACAATAAAGTTTCTGGGGAAAAAACATAAGCCTTCCTTCACACAGTCCTCCCACTAAAGTATTAAAAGCTTGCACAGATGTAATCTTCAGTGTCCAAAGCTCTCATCTGCACTGAACATGCTTCCATCAGAGGACAGTGATGTTGTTCCACATCCACGCTTGGCTGTGGCTCAGCACAGCTGCTGCTGCACAGTTCACCCCTGCAGCAATGATTTCTCCTCTGCAGATTAATGCAACTATTGCAGTGGCTCCAGAAGAGCACTTTCAGGGAGCATCTGCAGCTACGAAGAGCTAAATTTCATGAGACAGATCTCTGCAATCCTGTATGTGCTCCAAAAGACATCTCCATGGAACAGCGTATCCATACGCTACCTAGGAGACCACTGGCAAGCCAAAGCAAGGAAGGGAACTAGAGGGGCATTGAAGGCTCTCTTGTCTGAAAGTTTTCCACAGACAATTATAGCAAATTTGGCATTGTTTAAAATCAATTACATAAGTCAAAACTAGAGAAAGGGAAGACAGGACGGGTAATTTTTGGAGATACTGAATACAGCTGTTTTGGTTAACATGCAAGAAACAATTACACTTTTTCTAGAAAAAAACAACACTGAAAAATATTATCTAGTGATGAAAACACTGAAACATATCAGTAGATGAAGAGAAAGATTGCATAGGAAGACACCAAAATCCTGTGTCCAGTCTTGATCCTCTGACAGTATTGGATTTCACCCTCGACATCCACAGTTACCCAGACTGAGAGAATACACATGGGCCTGGGCTGGCAACTAAATCATCTGACATGTGAGCTACTTCCCATGAAGCAGAAGAACAGTCTGCCTGGGAGAGGCAGCCTTGGCTCAAACCCATGGGAGTGGAAGACAAGGATCCTCATCTTCCATCCTCTCCAGGGAGGAAACCCAGCGGAAGGCAGCAATAAGTGGAAGGACCACAAACCTCAGCAGAGCTAACTGGAGAGGGAACAGCACTGAGCCAGTGCTAGCTAGAAGGACCCACAATTTACAGACCTGAACCTTATCAGGCTTTTGAAGATTTTATACAGTTTGATTGACCTTTAAGCAGTGTTTGACAGGATAACTGTGATAATGTTTTCACAAGCAGAGCCCTAAAAAAGTTGTTCATTTGGAGTCACATGAAGACTGGTATGATTATTGGGAAAACCACAAAAGGGACCTGACTACCAGAAGGATAATAGATCTACCATGACCTTTGAACATAAAAGTCCATAATGCTCTTGTGGCAAACATTTCAGAGTGAATCTTAACTTCACATGTAGTTCCTCCAGAATATGGATAAATCTCATCAAAGTTTATCAAGACACTGCTCAGGACGCAACACACTTCTACACCATGCATATGTTATAGCTGATATAGCTGATTAGCCACTGCAGGAGTCCCAGAACAGTTACACAGTGAAACTGTGGCAGAAAGAATACTCAGTGTGACCCTGCACTCAGGGGCACCAACACAAACCAGGAGTGAATACAGATACATTCATCCCCAGAGCTGGAAAGCACTCCTCGGAGTGACTTTGCAGTCACTGCACTAATCATGGCAACGAGCAAATGTATTGGGAAAATATTTTCTACACAAATTGTTACATCTGAGCCTTTATGATCCTTTTTGGCTGTATATAAGCCTGTTTTATGAGGCTAAGCCATAGCTTTAGGAATATCTCCCTTTTCCAGTCTGCTATGGCACAAGCATGAGAAGACACAAAACAACATGAACTCTGAAGCAGCAGCTACCAGAGATTTTTTGCTGGATGATTTTTTTGGACTTATACATTTACTGTCATAACAAATCTCATTATCAAGCAGGGAAAGACTTTTCCTGATATGAGCTTGCAAAGAAGGATAAATTAAGAATTTGAAATATTCTTTGCCTATAAAATACCAAAACACACTTTGAGTACTATATAAAAAGGTGTACCTCAGAAATCAAAGGACACCCTCAATGCCCTTACATCATTCAACACACAATCTACAGCAAAGTTTAGCTTTCAGCAGTTTTTTCTTCTTCAGAAAGGCAAGACCTGCATCTAGAGTAAGAATATTTTAACCATCCTTCACATATTCATAAAATATTGCCATGTTGGTGAAGTACCTTATTGCAGAACTGCATACACTGAACATACAGTAAAGTATCACACACATTTTGCCTAATGCCTTACAAACCTTAAAAGGCACCAAGGCAGGAAGAAAACCAAATTCAGCAATAAACCAAATGCATGCTATTACTCACTATAGCCCCTTTCCCAGTTTAGCCTCCTTCCCTTTGGTTTTCTGTTAGGATGATTAAAAAATTGTGCCTAAGTTTCTTCAAGAGAGAGAAGTAATTTGATCAAGTGGGCAGAAAATAATTTTTTTAATCAAGCTATTTCTCATGACACTTCTCTTTGCCAACAGTCACCATCCATCAGTCCCAAACTCTAGAGATATTTTATAAGCTACACAACAGTCAGAGCTCTTTTTTTAAAGAAAAAAAAATTACTATTCGTTGGAGCCACCCAACACAGTAACTTACAATACCCACAGAAATTGACAGCATCAGAACAAAAAGCAAGAGTCAGCAATTTCAGAAGCACCTGCAAAGAAGTGGGATATCCTGTTTGAAGACTAGAGTGAGATGACAATAAATCAGAGAATCCAATAGCAAAGACTAGACAACACTTGAATAACAAATGATGATTTCAAATCCAAGAGGAAGCAGAGCTATGCAAACTCAGCATGACAGAGCAAAGCTTCACTGAAACTCATTATTAGCAATAAGAAATCATTTAGGAAATCTGCAAGCCATGATTCCAAATAGGTGTGTGCAATTGTATCATTCGGTCACAAACAACACAGGCTGCTGAAGACAAGTTCTTTACTGAAAACTACTGACTCACTCTGGAATACAAACAACATGCACTTCTCTCCAGATGCAGCTCAGTCCTGGAGCCCCTTCAGGCTCCCCACACAACCAGGTCATCCCTTTTACTCTCTCTGAAGGAATCCAAAGTATCTTAATGACAACAGGCAATGAGCAAGTGAAAAACAGCTTGAGAAGGAGAAATTGCTATATCATGGGTGTCCTGCACAACCAGCAGAGATGAGTGAATCTCTGTCCATAGCAGGTCAGAACCTTGTTCCCACTGAAAATCACAGCAAATCTCACAAACTTCCATGTAACACTTAGATGTATTAAAGAATGGATAATGGTAATACAGGCAGTGGGGAGGGATGCTTACACATTCCCACATTTTAACAAAGAACAGGCCTGCACAGTATTGACTAAAGGAAAATTACAAAACTTGTGGTTTCTCATGTGCTTCTTACAATACCAAAATATGGCTTAAGGCACAAAGCTAAAAGGTTCCTTAAAAGTGTCCAAGGTGGGAACTTTCCTTCTTTCAAACACAAAAATATTAGATTAGCCTTCAGTGAATGTCCCTGACATAGAGGACTCTCATCTTCTAATACACTTATTTATGCAACAGTAAATTAGGTGTCCATTGCTAAGATCCTGGATTGCATTAATGATAATATTAGTGTATTTTTAGCTATATCTTATCTTGATTATTCTACACACTAAGCTGCTAACAGGGACCCTTTAAGGAACAGAGAAATTGAAGTACAGGAGTGTCACAGCAGTAATGACTCCATTCTGCAATGGAATTAAAAGCGAAAACCCAAAGTCACGTGAATTCTCCAATGTCCACTATATATTGTACATTAAAACATTAATGACATGAAGATGTAATAGCCTACAACATTTGCTTTGTGCTGTGTTCTGAGGTCCAGCAATCTTGGACAACTACAACTGTGAGCACATTAATTATGTTTTTAAGCAATTACATTCTGGGTTTCTAAAATGAGTATATAGACTATTTTCTTTACTATTTAATAGTAAAGCATGCGGGTAGAGAAGTCACTCAACTCTGATGGCAGTGGCCCCAAAACCAACAAAACAGAGGGAGTTGCTAGAGAAAAACCTCAATAAATACTGAAAACAAACTATTACTTTTTAGAAATCCGCCATCCATCACATCCCAGTCACTTCTGCATTCAATTATCTCCTCTCACCCCCTTTTCTCATATTATCCTCTGGCTCAACTCCATCATGATCCTGTTCTAAAACTCCTGATCTGCAACGGCCACGCTTTTCTTCTGCATTCCTCTGCATGATCATCTTCATTTCCCTTTGTGCAGTTCTGAACTCAGGCTTGCATCCTTCTTGTTCAACTTCTGCCCTTTCTGCAGCTAAAGCTTTCATCCAGGAATTAAAGGAATCCAATCCGATTTAATGCAACTTCCTTCTCTCCAGCTTATCTCTCTCTCTCCCCCCCCCCCCCCCCCACATACCCCTTTTATCTTTATCCGATTCAAAACACAACTACATTGTTTTATATTAATTCAACTACAGCCTTGTTGGCTACTCCTCTGAATGCACCTTCCCATTCAGGTATCTTTGTTTTTCTAGGCATGGTTGCTAGTCCTTCACTCACCAGGGATTCTTCTTGAATGCTTTTACCTCCTCTAAGAAGCACACTCCCTTAACTAACCCAGAAAGGCCGTTAACTTTGGTTTGAAATCTCTATTCAAGACCAGCTTTTTAAACTCTCAAATACAGCTATTCAAAGACTACTAGGAATGGATAGAACATGGAGACAGTAAGAGGGTATTTAATCATAAAACAATCAAATACATATGGAAATGTTACTGATGCAGAGGACACTTCTATTCCCCTACTCTTTATGTGCCACTGACTGTTAACTCATCAGGGCAGGCATGGGGTGTCTCTTCATGACGAGAAGAATCCAGCACCTTTATACTTCATGTGACATTTACCAGACACCCAAAAGCACCACAAAAGTTCACTCTGTGAAGTTAGTCCATAACTCTGATAAGCACCTTCCTGAATGCAGCTCCTACACAACTTGAGCTAAGCAAAGTCAGCCACGCTGCTGGTCCATTACCGGTGAGCTGACTCAGATCCCTGGGCAGGGGATGCAATATCCTGCAATTAGGATGTAACCATGCTCCGTGCCAGAATCACAGAAAGTCTGTACTGCTTCACTCCTTTTGGCCTGCTTGGCAATTTTTTTTGCCCAAAGCACTGTCAGCTACTGTATCCTTCCATGAGCAACAACCATCAGATACCATGGAAGAGGCTGGGAATATTTTAAGCAGCAGCGAGGAAACTTCTTGATCAGGAAGAAAAGTTGTAGTAGCTTTCACATTTACATCAGAGCTTCTACACATTAACATTAGTTTACTGTGGAGGTTGTTGTGAAATAGACATGTTTAACCCTTTCCAAACCATCCATGTTACTACTTTTTTCTGCTTAGACAAATATTCATACTAACAACTTAACTAGATCAGGATGACTTGAAAATTTTATGAGCATAAGATTTGGTGAATAAAAGCTGAGACGTTCAGAAAAATGAAACCCATTAATTAGCAGTTTGTTCTATAAGACCAGTGTTTTAAGCCGAATATTAAAGCTAAATGCAACCATTACTAAGTTTAAAACAGACATGTCACAAAGTGATTGAACTTGTGACTTTCTGGGGAGTCTTCAAAGAATCCTGAAATGCCTAAAGGAGTTTTTTTCTTCTTGAACAAAGCATTATGAATTTTGAGAATAGTATTTCATTGTACCCTAAATATGGTCATCATATCTGAAAAACCTTTACATAGGGTAAGTTACATTCAGAGGCAAACACATATGCTATGAAGAGCTTGTTTATTATTTAACAAAACAAAGAGAATGCAAGTTGTCGGTTCTTATACTTTATGGATTATAAAAAAAAAGAAATATGAGGCAATTTTTCATCTATTTTGTTTCTTAAACACACAGTAGTCATTTAGAAAAAGAGGAAACAGGCCTGCAACTCATCTTGTATGTCAGCAGTTACCTCAAATGTTGGACTTAATGTCTCCTTCAGATGTAACAGCCATCACCTCAAACCAAAGGGGTCAAGATGAAAATCACAGTATTTTAATACAAAATGAGGTTGTTAAAAGTTAAAGGGATTTGGCTTCATATAATCAAAATATGCTTTTTAACACATATAGAGCCAGATTAATGGTTGGACTCGATGACCTTAAAGGTCTCTCCCAACCTTAATGATTCTATGATCTTATGGAATTTGAAAATATACCCGGGGTTGGGTAGCGGGCAATATGTACGTTAAATCCTGTGCTTAACTCACATGTTACATTTCAAGCAATTCCCTTCCGATGAACAATTTCTATTTTTAAAAACACATCCGAGTCCACGGAACACAAACCCACCCTGCCCACGCTTCAGCCAGAAGCCGAAATGAAGCTGCAGCGTTTCAAGCCCCGCTGTCGCAAAGGCACCGCAACTTTCATTTTGGGCGCCCCGGCCGCCGCAGGCAGCGGGCTGCGCCCGCCCGGGCCCCGCAGCCGGCCGGGGGAGGGCATTAACAGGCAAGGGGACCACCTTAACTAATTCGAGCGCCCTTGCCCAGCGCTGGCAATCCCCGCGCTCCTGCGGGAAGCCGAGCCGCGCGTCGGGCCGAGCATCGCTTTGCCCCGAGCGTTATCCTGGGGCGGTGCAAACACCCTTGGCGGGGGCTGCGGGGAGCTCCGCACCGCCGGCCCTGCTGCGCGGGCCCCTCTGCCCCCGCCCGCCGCTTACCTGTGCCCGCGCCGCCTCGCTCCGCACCCGCGTGCTCAGCGCCGGCCACCGCGCCCCGCCGCCGCCCTCGCCGGAGACCAGCCGCAGGGGCCTGATGCTCTCTCGCTCCGCGAAGGGGCTCTCGCCCCGCTGCCGCCCCGCTGCCGCCGTCGCCGGCCCGGCGCCTCCTGCGCAGGGGAGAGGCACTGTCACCCGGCTGCGCCCTCGCCCCCGGCGCGCAGGCTGGAGCTGGGGCTCCGTTTCCATGGGGCTCCGCAGCAGCCTCGGCGCAGCGTCCCCCCCTCCCCGCCGCCCCCGCCCCAAGCGCGGCGGCGCTGCCCCGCCACCGCGACTCACCTGCGGCCGCTGTCAGGGCGCCGAGCGCCAGGCAGAGGAGGCAGGCGGCAGCCCGCATGGCGCTGCCCGCCGCCCCGCTCGCCGCCGAGCGCCGCCGGCTCCGCGCCTGCACGGGCGGGGGGGCTGCGGGGCCGCGGCTGCCGCGGGGCCGGGGCTGCCGAGCTCCGCCCCGCCGCCGCGCCGAGCCCCCTGCCAGCGAAGGAGATGGCGAGAGCCGGCGAGGCTCCCCGCAGAGCCCGCTTGGAAGAGGGAAGTGCTGGGAAATGTAGTCGTTCGCCAGAGCGTGAGGGAGCGGGGCGAGACCGGAGGGGAAGCCCCGGAGCCCGGGCAGCGCCGCAGGGATTCCGCAGTCGCCCCCGCCCCGTAGGGCCGCCCCGGTACCGCACCGCTCCGGGGCTGAGAGAACCCCCGCCGAAAACTTGCCTTCGCTGACGGCTGCGGGTGAGGGCGGGGGCTCTCCGGGGAGGCAGCCGGGGCGTTTTCCCTCCCTCCCTCCCTGCCCATACCGCCGTCAGCCCGTCTCTCCTCCTTTACGGGCTCATTTTCTGAGCAAACCTTAATTTCCTTCTCTACGACATTTTTTGTTGCCTTCTTAAATTTCTACTCTCTCCTCGCTCTTTTAACAACGAGAGGATTACAACGCAGAATCTTTCCTTTCAGGTTACAACACGCTCTCCTGGACTAAGCAAGAGGCCGAGGTGTCAGGGAGTCCCCACGATGTCCGTTCCCTGAAAGGCGAGAATAATTCTCCCTCAGCGGAGGGATTGGCTACATTTGCAACCCAATTCTACACTCCCACCTACCGGGAAGCCGAGAGCAGCAGCGCTGCCCCTCATCGCGGTGTACCTCACCTTCCTTAACTACATTTCTTTATGAAAATGAGAAGAGAGTGGCGGTCGCCTGAGCCACCTCTTTGCCCTCCGCTTTCGGAAGGACGATAGCAAGGACGGCCATAGCAGCTGAGGTGAGCGGAGAGAGGAGGAGGGATGTCAGGGCAGCGGCAGATCCAGCTCGCTACCGATACAGGCAAAAGAATACGAAGTCTAACTACCCACTGCAAGGCTTGTACCAGTTGTAAACACATTATAAAGGAGGAGGTGGCATCACAGATAATGACACAGAAAGCTGCTGCTCATTGTAGTCTCAAAGATTGAAAGAGCAAACAAACAAACCAACAAAATATTTTAAAAACCATCATACAGATCAATTTTAATTGCTCTGCTTGTACCGACAACAGCCAGGACACCTCCATATCTGCTCTTAGGAGCGTTTCCACCTGCCGGGCTGCCTTTGCCTTCCACAGCTCCCCGCGGGAAGGACCGTGCTCCGGGCACAGCGGCTACCTGGCTCCCCGGAGCCACCCGACAGGGAATGCCGGCGCTCCTGGCCCGATTTCTCTGCGGGGTTTATCTTACCTACATATATAATCTTCTTAAAGGAACCAATTAGAGGATAGATGGAGGAAATTCAGTTTCTCAGAGTTTGTTTTGTGATATGAAAACAGACAAAATGACAGTCCAACAACGTGAAGATAACAGAAGAGTATTGCATGAGGAAATATATAGTAACTTTGAGGGAGAAAGTGGCGAGTAAGTTTTGTGCTGTCCTGCTTATACTGCTGTCAGGTACTACAGGCAAGATGCAATACTACCTCAAAGTATCCACTAAGTCCTGAAGCAGCTGCTGAAATAGTCCAAAATTAGCTTATAAAACTCTTGTATGTGGTGTCAAGAAGACCATGGGTGAGTTGGGTAAAGAAAATGAGAAAGTGCTATTTATAGCAAAGAAAAAAAAATCAGTATTATAATATGATGCTTCAATCTTCTTACAAAAGTAATAAATCCTTGCATTTCAGGCTGCAGCCAACCCCTACAGTTATTTCAGTTAGACCAAACTTTTCCCACTGGCACACTATTTCACAGCTGCTTCTGTCAGTATTTCTGTGAGAATTCATGACATTGGATATACATTACACCATTCTGCAGCAGACACACAGTCAGTTATACACTCATTTCCTGGATCAGTACATCACAGAATTCTTTCTCTTGCTCACCAGTGTTCAGATGTAGTGTAGGTGTTACACATGGAAGGTTCACCAACCCAGCGCCAGCCAAAGCTTGGCTGCTTTAAGCTAACTATGAATGCAGTGTTATCCAGTCTGTGTCCTCAGTGGATATGGTGAGGTATGATACATATGTTTCATAAATGCAGTCCTTTTTTTAGTATGCCAACTCTGTATTGGTCAAACCCTTCACTAATTTTAAGAATAATATTTATAACTTCCTTTTTTTTTTCCAGAAATACAGCCAACTAATACAAAGATAAAGGCATTTAAAAAGTGTGCATGCTAGAAGCAATTAGCCAAAACAAAGCTGAAAAAGGTTTTACATTCCTCTCCTTGCAAACCTCTCTCATTTATATCTTCTACTCTTTGGCTTGTTTATTTATCACTTCTGTGGTAAACACTAAAGATTAAGTCTAAAGAGAAAATTTAAATAAATTGCAGAAAATTTCTATATTATGTTGAAGGATCTGAATCACAAGGAAGTAAATCCTGATCTGTATGTGTGAAGTCCCTTCTAATTGTACACATTGATTAGAAATGAATTATTAATTCTTCAGAGAAATATTTAAATTTCGTTGATGGTGATTTCACATCCATTTGGAAAATCAGGCAGCGAACATTGAGATTGACCTCCTAGTTTTACTTTCCTGGGAGTTCCTCAACATTGCTGAGGACTGTGGCAGACTGTCTGCCTCTGAGCAATGAGCTCTTTCACATCAGGGGACAGATTTTTTGTTCTTTTAGCAACTCATGGAATATCTCATGTTGAAAGAGATCTGTAAGACTCAAAGTCCAACTCCCTTTTCTTCATGGAACTACCTAAAAATACACCACAAAATTATGTCATCCAATCCTTTAACTCTTGACTTGGGGGCTGCTTCCCTGAGGAACATGTTCTGGAGACCAATCACCCTCTCAGTGAAGAACCTTGGCCTGATGTCCAGTCTGAACATTACCAGTTGCAGCTTCCTCCCATTTCCTTGTGTCCTATCTCTAGTTCCCAGAGAGAGGAGACCAGCCTCCCCCTCCACTGCCTGTAGTACTGAAGGTCACAGTGAAAGTCTGGGGTTTGTGGCCAGCTATCCACATACTCAACAAATATTTAATACTGAATCTTGAACTGAGATCACCATTCAACAAAAAAACCCAAAACACAACAACAAAAAAACCAACACAAAACAAAACAACAAACCAAACCCCCCCCCCCAAAACCAAAACAAACCCCAAACAAAAATATTATAGACAGCCACCTGAATCTACTTCTTTATCCCAAATTAAATTGGGCTACAACCAAACACCTGTTTTCCATCCCAAATGTTTTTATAGTGCTACATCTGGGGTGTTTTGCATTTATTTTTGATAACTGCACTATTTAAAGCAAAGAACTGAAAAGTGACATTTGCAGAATTCATGGTAAAAAATCCCAAATTATTCATCTCATGTCACCTTTAGAGATGGTAAATTGCTTAATGGACTTTACTCACATTTATCTTCACCTTCTTCAGATTATCAGTGGTGATTCTGTGGTATTACCAAAAGGATTTACTTTTGGTTTTGCTATTAAGAGCAAGCATAAATAATCTCTTTACAGGGTCCAGAGGACTAGCTATGCTAAGAAATAAATTTTGGTATTCATTTTCTAGTCCACCTACATATATTCTGTCTAAGCTGCACAATTGCTCTGGATCAATTGGTTGCTAAAATTTTCCCTCATTTGTCTTCAAGAGTGGTGATTAGATGCCTATAGAGGTTACAGCTAAATCTGAGTGGCAGTAAGCACTTGAAAGAAAATAGCTTATTTTCCAGAAGAATATTTACATGAGATGAAGCATAATGGAAAAAATGAGAGGGATAAAGGGGAGACCATTTCCTGCTGTGATGCAAGTAACATCCAAACTAGTCATGCAAGAAGGATATGAATGCTTGATCACATTTAATTGTAGTTTTATCTTACATTTCACTATTTCGGGAATTTCCCATAATTCTTTACACAGTCTAATTGCATGTCTTAAAGTTCTTCGATTCTAAGCGTCTAGAGAATGAAACTAGGGCAAGGAAGTGCTTTCCACCTTTGAATACACAGTGTAGGACTAAGGTAGACTGAGATTTGATGCTTCTGTGGTATCAACTGTCAACATGATCAAAAAGGCCAGATCAGCTCCTGGTGCTTATTATCAGCCAATGGCCCAGAGGCCACATGGACAAAGATTCTCCAGCTGGAGAACATGGAAGGATTCATATTTTTGTCCTATGTCTACATGCCCCACTGCAATTACACTTAGAGCAGCTACCATATTTTCAACATTCCTTCACTCAGAGGCTGCCACAAGAGCTTCACAGACACCATCACCAGTACATTAGCTGAGTGTGTCAGAGCTGAGCCTCTTCAGATGTGGGATGAAGGTGCACGCACCCTCACAGGTACATCTAAGGAGCCAAAACCACAGGTTGTAACTAACTTCCCTGCAATGCTAACAGGAAAGCCAGCCCTACAGTCACCTCCTGCTTTGTGTCAAGTGTTCTGCAGCTGGAGGTTGGGCAATAGCTGCCCACAGGGATGCTGCTGCAGAGCACAGGGCTTACCTGAGTGCATCAACCTCAGAAGTTCCTACAGAACATCCCTCGGTGTGAGTGGTGTTGGCATCGCTAATCCCCACAGGTGCACCTGTATGTACACCCCATGCACACTCACACACACACACAGAGATTAACTGTTTCCTCTTCTCCTTATAGCCACACTATAACTTACCTGAATGGACACAACATTTCTGCCCCCCAAAGTCACAGAAAGCAAGACAATTCAAAAATGAAGTGCATTAGAAGAAATCCTTATGAAGAAGGTTCAAACTGTAATTATATAATATCTAATTATCACAAATAAATGCAGATATATAAGGGTTTGCCATTAGAAGTGCAGCTTTAGTGACCAAAGAGGTAGTCTTTGTCTGAACTGTTTGACATCTCACAACCACTGCCACATATTTTGAAAATACTCAATTCTCTTCTCTATGAGGAAATCAGAGAGAGACAGATGTTCTAGTAACCAGCTCTCCACATTAATTTTTTCAAATTGTAACATAAATACATTCAAACTTTAGTAAAAACTGTGGGGGCTTTTTAAAAACAAGCTTAAAAGATAATAAATACATTAAAATAATTAAATATGCTGAACAAATCTGTTCTGGAAATAGTTAATAGGCTTACTGTGGCTTGTGATACCAAGTGAACATATGACAAAGGGGACTCTAACATACACTGAAGTGACCAGTAAACAAAATCTGCATCATGACTAGAACTGCTTTTTGCAACCAGTAGCAGTGACTCTCCTAATCTTGTTCTGGGTTACAACGAACAGTCTTCATATTTTAATGACAAACTTCAGATTTATTTTTTCCCTTCAAGATTCTAATGTGCTCAAAACTTGTCTTAGCAGCGCCTGTTGCGCTAACATGTTCTAGGACTGCATTTAATCATATGCAAAACACACACACTGTTTATCTGATGAGTAGATAGATACACTAACGTGACTTCTTCCACCCCACCGCTCACCATTATCATTGCAGCAATTCTTAAGTGCATCAATAGCCATGCACCGGTGGAGGCCACCAGAGCAGCTAAGGAATGTGCGCCTCAGGGATGGAAGCAGAGAGGCAGAAGCAAGAAATACTTACTGGCAGATTGCTGCAATGTTTTAGAGGGAAATGCAACTTTTTCTAACTTTTACTTTTAGAACTGAACCAAAAGTTAGAAAAAACCACATCCAGAGAAACTCCAACCAACCAAACAAAAAACCCAACCAAAAACCTCCACCCGGACAAAATTATCTCAATAGAAGAAAAACAGTCAAAACACTTGTTCCTAAAATATATTGAACTCACTGAACCAGAAAGCAATCACTGAAGTGTCATTCAAAATGAAGAACAAAGTAATTGCTTCAATCTTCTACTTTTAAAGTCCCAGTCCTAGAGTACTATATACTGGTAATTTGCAAGCAAAAACTAAATACACACCCAAGATCAACTCCTCTTTAAAATGTGAATTTTACTCATTTCTGTCATGGCTTTCTATATTTCTGGATGTGAATCCAGATCAGAATTAACCACAAATCAAGC
This sequence comes from Fringilla coelebs, assembly GCF_963513975.1. Classification (NCBI taxonomy): domain Eukaryota; kingdom Metazoa; phylum Chordata; class Aves; order Passeriformes; family Fringillidae; genus Fringilla; species Fringilla coelebs. The sequence continues at coordinate 131,754,106 of NC_140028.1, forward strand.
CAGAAGTGACCAGTAAGATGGAGAAGCCAAAAGCAGTCCTCACGAGACTGTACATGCAGTTACATTAACAGGGGAATAAGGAATGTCACCTTTAAAGGTGACAGTAACAGCCGAAGCAGCTACTTTCGTCATTAAGCTTCCAATTCATACACCTTGTAAAGGAAATAAAATTTTTATCATTTTCCTCACCTATTCCTGGACTCCAAGCAACTTTACCTACCCCTCATAGAAGAGCCTATAAAGGACATACAATAGCCTGCAACATTAACGCACTTTAACTGTAAAAGCACTGAATTTGAGAATATTAAATGGACCAGAGATGAAAATGCCAACACGTAATTTATGCAAAAGTTAATGAAAGTAATTTCTGTGGTTGAGATCTCTCATATGACCTTAAGGCACTCTACATTTATTAATAAAGCTTTGTCTCTTGTAATTCCATACTTGTGCCCTCTCATGATTTACAGATATGGGAATTCTGAAAGAAATCAGCTCTGGTAAAGAGCTGCATTATTAAAAAAAAAGTCTTCCCAACTCTCACTTGTGTCTTTCACTCAGCTTCTGAGTAAAGCCAATCTGACATGCTGGCTTCTCCAAAGAAAAATCAAATTACCCAAGTCGATCAGATACCTACCTGTCCTATTGGTTTCTTGTTTGCTTGTTTTCCCCCCAATGAAAATACATACATCTGACTGCCTTCTTATTAGCTGAAACACACAATAGTTTTAATTTAATAATAATACATCAGAGTAGTCAAAGAATGTAATGTACATCTTTGTGACTGTGTTCTCTATTAAAGCAGCAGAACAGAAAAGGGAAGCAACTAAATGCTAGTAAAACATCAGCAATCTGTGAGTAATGGACTACTTACAGTGGAACATCCCGTTATTTTTAATTTGGTTACTTGGTATGTATCATAGGGTAATTTTCTAAAATCATTGGCTATCTAAATGCATCAGCATCATGCTTTGCCTAGCAATTCATTTAATCCAAATGTGGGGTCACAGCATTTTACCAGACACAACAAAGCAGTACATTTAAAAAAACCCCAAAACACATGACCAAAGCAGAACTTAGTTTTATTTTTCTTATTTACATATACAGAAGCTTTTGCATTAAAAAACTTGAAAACCAAATAATCTGTACATATAATACAGCAATTTAAGTCTCCATGAATAAAATCTTAAATTTTCAAGTCAATTAAAAATTCATTATATTAAATAAACCAGTATTAAAATCCAAAAAATGGGGATGAGGATGAAGAGGAAAATAATGACCACAAAACATTTGCACTCTGCCCTTCACATGTATCATTTATGCTCATTGAACATTTGTTCTCAGTATAACTTGAAAAACCTCCAAATTCTGAGTTTCTTTCACTTGTCTGAAATAACTCCAATAGGGTCTGCAGTGATGAGCTACAAGTGCTTCTCTTCTCTTCAGGAACAGACAGTCCATCTGAATTCTTTACATGTAACTCCATATTCTGTTTCCGGGTTTCTCTTTTATTCTTTCTCAAATTAAGCTTCACTTTTCTGAGCAGCTTTCCAGACGGTGAACTGTGGGCAGAGCTGGCAGCTGATGCATTAAGTTCTTTGTTCACAGCAGGATCAGATACCTCAGCCTCCAGAACGACATTGTGCTGCATTTGTTGATGATTATCACATAAATTGTTATGTTTCTTGACAAATGTAGGATTGGCATCTGCTTTTTTCAAACACTTTGCTGGTAGAACTACTGAATTATTTAATTTTCGTTTTTGCTGCACTAAGTTTCTGTCTTTTTCACTAAAATCTGTAACTTGAGTATGAGAATATAAAATATCCATTCCTTCCTGAAAACACTGCACATTCCTTTTACTTTCATCTGGTTCCAGTATTTCCTTGCTGAACAGCTCAGGAGCTCGAGACAAGTTCTCTGTGTACACTTTGTCAGTTTTCTGAAGGGGTGGCTGTATGGAATTTGATGATACAACAGTCTCTTGTAACTTCACAGCACAGGAGCAATCAGTCTTAATATTTTCATTATTAATTTTGAATTTACTTTTTAGTTCTGAAGGTTGTGATGGGTGACAATAAACAACTGAACAGACAGATGCAGAAACAGGGGTAGGTATTGGCACAGAATTTGGCTGTACTTCTGCAGGCTGGCGATCCAGTTTGAGAGCCTGCATTGCAGTATCCTTCCAGGAGTAAGTTTTCAAAGCAATGCGTTGCTTTTTCAGTCGCTCTTTCAGCTCATCTGGTCTGGTTATCTTTCCAATAATAGGAGAAAAACATCCTGTGCTACATTTTGTCCTACAATGAAATTGTTTAAAAATATTAGCTAACATAAAGCTAACATAAAAATCCCATGCATACATAAATGTAACTCGATATGCAACTGATTCTAGAAAAGCAACTGAACTGACAAAGGGGCTTTTGTTTTGATTCCTCAAGGAAAGATATATTTAGGGTAGCAACACACTACTTCTACAGGAGCAGAGTGCCTTATAGTTTTGATGTTTTCTTACTGATTCCTACAGCTCATGACATTGTTTTAAAAACACACAATGTAGTCTAGTATTTCAGAAAAACCTCAATTTACACTGGCATTGAGAACAACAGAAGGTAATATAATGCAATTACTATAAATACTTACAAATATTCTATAATATTTACACAAAATTAACATGATTTTCTTGACAGGATTTCAAGCCTAACAACTCTGAGTATTTTGAAATCATAAAAGAAATAAAAGATTGCTTTCATTAGTCTATCAGTTGTTTGATTCTATTTGCATTTCCTTTGATTTCACTATCTTTATTTCTTTATTACTTGCATTTTTTAAATAAATAAACAAGAAAGTTGTTCCTTATCTCCTGACTCATTTCCAAAAAATTAGAGCAACCTTGAACAATCTTACTGCTTCACATAACAAGGACCCTGGTGCCCACAGCCCAAAACACCAAACAAGCCTTTATCGCCCTTTCAAGCTCTTGAGCATAAAGAAAGGAACATTTGCTTCCTCGGTCCTGCACAGGCAGCACAGAAGCAAAGAGGTTTAGAGTACAGGTAGGAAGTTTTTCACAAGTAAGGACACCAGATTGACTGATTTTCTGTCCTTAGACTACTAAGTATGACAAATCATTCAGAACAAGATGTCTAGACATTGCTGTCTTTCTGTTAGCAATAGTTCAGTACAGGAGATTTTGTGTTACAGGAACTGAAGATATGTAGAACAACTTGTGGCAACTTTCAGTCGCAACTTTCTCTGATGTCATCTAAGTTCTGCTTTACAAAACTGATTTGTCACATACACCCTCATCGAAACTTTCCATTATTTATTTCAGCCTTAAAAACATGAATTTATCCTGTTCTATTCAGATCAAGAATTTCAAAGCTATATCATTATGTTCAGTGTCCTGACTCACAGAGTCTTTAGAATTTACAATATATAACTCACCTTTTTATTTTTCCTGTATCATCATCTTTGTACGCAACAAACTCATAATCTAACTTTGAGATGATATCATCAACAACCTTATACTGTGTGCTTTGTGCAAAATTTCGGTGCCGCTCACTTTCAAGATGCTGCAATAAAGAAAAAACATAAATCTAATATGACAGATATCAATATACAAGTCAACAGCACAACAAGCAATCAAGTAAATATCATTAATTTACCACCAGCATCCCTAAGGCATGAATTACTAGTGCCTACAGCTATCAGAGGTAGGTTTTAATTCTTAATTGCTTCTTCTAACATGCGGCAAATACTAATTTGCTGGTAATTCAGAAAAATATTTTAAAATAAAAAATTACAGGGAAACCTCTGGTGATACCACATTATATGATGGTATCAAAGCATATACTTGACATTTCACATACTGTTTGCAGATCTTCATATTTCTTCCCACAACATTCACAATATCCTCTCTTTTTTTTGTCCTTCTGAGGCAACTGAGCAGGCATTCCACAATCCTTGTCACTGTTTATTTTGTTTCTGTTAAGAGAATATTAATGAGTCTTAAACATGGAACTGAGTGCTCAACTTGCCCCTCACAGTACGTTCATTCTTACTCACTTAAAAAAACACTCCCAAAGCAAACCTTTATTTCCCCTTAAACTATTTACATTATTTTAGTCAACACTTAAAAAACCCGAAGAGTTAAATTTAAAATCAAACAAACAAAACCCAGAAACGTTTACTGCAAGAAGACAGGCACACCCAGTGGAATTATACGTAAGCACAGAACATCCAGTATAGACATACTACTATCATTGACTCAGCATAAACACAAAATTGCTAAACAAATAAAAATCAAAGGGCATTTAGAAGTCTCTATGCACAGCTGATAAAACCCTAACTAGAAACAGAAAAAAAAAAAAATTCTAAGATTTTAACACCCACTGTTGGTTGTACATAATTTTGAATATGCTGACCAAATGCCATTTTGTCCTGTTTTTCTAGATAAAGGCTAAGTGGGAATGCAAAAAAACGAACCTAAAGTTCTTCCTGGACATTAAAATATGAAGAGATTTTCAACAGCTGCTCCATGATCTTCAGAATTCTCATCTGGGAAGAGCTACTGTTGCTACAATCCACTATTAAACCACCTACAGTTGATATGCCAGCAGCAAAGCAAAGTCAAACTACTTCCTCTTGACTTTGAAGGAATAGTTCCATCTCCCTGTTACCCAAAAATCACTGACGGATTTTACCAAGCTGCTGCAGATGTAAGCGCAGAACTTTACATCTAAAAATCTGTCTTGAAAAATCTCTAGTTTACAAAGCATAAAAACACTTAACATTAACACCCTTCCCCAGCATTTCTTGTGTTCCCCAGGCCAGGGAGCTCTAATGTGTGCTTTAACTGTTCCACCAGCCTTCACACCTTCCCTCCAGAAAACAGTAAACCTCATGCAGAACCAGTAAAGCAGGATAGAAGCAATAGAATGGATCATCTGAAGACAGAGTAAGTCTGCAGGTCTTGCCCAATGCAGAAGCAAGTAGAACTAACAACTTTGTCTTTACCTGGGAGAAAAACTTGTTGAAGCAAAGCAAGTGAACATTCCCCCCCTCTCTCTCCCAAAACTGACACTGGTCACATTCACCTGCTGAGTATAAAACATTCTCCCACCTAAACATCTCTTTGGTATGTGCCCACATGAAGTATGAATTAGGAATATTTATTCAAACATAAATCCTAAAATTTTTAATATATCATATTCCTTAATACATCTAAACAAAAAATGCCTTTTTGTTAATGCTTTAAAAAGAACAGGGTTTTCCAACATCCTCTGAAGAGACACAATCAGAAACTGCCTTATTAATACAGCAGTAACCCCTGCAATATACGTTTTTTGCCTTTTCATACTGCCACCTTCCTTGCAATTAAAAAAAAAAAAAAAAAAAGCATGATGGCAATATCAGCTGAAACCTCCAGCACTGTATTACAGTCAAGCAAGACTGGACAGAACTGTGGAGAAGCAACTTCATAAAGAAAACAGGTATCACAGCTATGCAAGTCTACAGCCCCAAGGACAGAAAAGCAGCAACTCACGAAACACAGAGTTCCACATATAGCAAAGCTGCCCCCCACCTAAATATATTTACTCTCTCACATGAATCAATTTTAGAAGTCAATGAAAAAATACAGGTAGAAAAAAATTTTAAAACCCCACTGATTTACAAAAAACAGTTAAGACTCTTAAATAAGTTTCAAATCAAAAAACTGGTTTGCTGAAGTTCTAACTGCATCTGTAGTGCTCAAATCGAGCCTGAATGCCAGCATGTATTATGTAAATACTTGCTGTTAAACCAGCTGCGATTCCACTGGGCAGCTGGCATCCACTTTTCATCTTTGAAGAGCTGAAGCAGTATTAGCAGTCTATCCAATTTCTATAAACTATCAACAATATACACTCTTTATCATGGGCACTGTGATTGAATATCACTGCTTTAAAAATTTCAACTACTTATTTCAGCACTATATGGACAAATTCAAAAGAAGTCTTAAGAAACCCACTTCCTGTGAAATACTTACTAAACAGCATCCAAGATAAGGACAAAGAAGAAACCAGTGGGAGAAATGAAAGAAATATCTTATGCTGACCCACAGTGAAAGGAGAAGGCCACATTTTTGGATGTATGCATCTGTATGCCCAAAAAAAGGACTAAAGACAGGATAAAGGGGGTGCAGATAGAAAGACACCAACAGTGCAGTAGATACATTGATGAGACATGGCTAATAGTCTAATAGTATTAAACAGCACAGAAAATTAGAAGTTGAGAAATTATTTTAGAACACAATTAGTCATAGAATAATTCAGAGAACAACTCTCTTCTCTACCCAAACCTCAATAAAATAAAATTTTCAACAAACCTTTCCTTTGACTGAGTTTGCTTTTGACCAGGATACTTCTTATCCACCTCAAATGGACTATATGGCTTTGGAACACAATAGTTCAGAAACGGAAAACTCAGTAACTGCAGATAAAATGGTCGGTACTGGCTGTATTAACAGAAAACAAGTGCAAGAGAAACATCAAAAATGGAAAAAAATCTTAATTGCATACATTACTCCAGGTCCAAAATCTTGAACAAGTGCTTCTCTTTTACATATGACATACGCAGAATGCCAAACAGATAAATATCTTAGAATAAGTCATTAATTTTTTCCTTGATACTTTCCTTCAGTTTCCATAGCTACCTTACACATTCCTTGGGATATGACTTGTGTGCCTATTAGTTGCTGTGAGTTAGGAAACCAATAAACCCAAGAACAATTTGGACAACAGTGCAATTGTGCTCCTGAGAAGCAGCTACAGCAGTTCCCAACATCCAATGCCTTTTTAAAATTTATTTTATCATTTTCTTTAAAAAAAATACTCACCATTCAAAATATAAAAACTTTTTCATTTTTCAGAAAAACAATGTTCCTGTACACCACTGTACTTTCTGAGATACCAGAACTAGCAACCATACCAGTGCTCTGAATAGATTAAGAACTTCCAAAATAGGACATGTCAAAAGTTCACATACTGAAAAATCAGTTGACTTAAATGCTGATGGCAGAGTTCAGTCTGATTTTTTTCCCCACATTACTATTATAAGCTACCCAGGCAAAACCACAAGAACAAGTCTGGAAAACATAACACAACAGTAAAGCATCACCTTCTGCTTCTGAACTGTTACTTATGTTGCACAAACATTAAAAAACATTATGTTACATAAATATTTAGAAGTGTTTCAAGTGTTTTCACTACATTGTGAAATTCACATATATTTATATATTCATTTCTGATCCTTACAACTCTGTTGGTCCAGTTCTCCCCACTATCCCCAAATCCCTCATACCTATTGCACCAACTCACAGTGTACAACCAGGTTTACATGTCTTTTTTCAATTCAGGAAAGTGTCCGAGAAATTAGGTCAAAGATTTTAGTGCTTATAAACAACACCATAACTCAGAAGTTACTCAGGAATTTAAAGGTGCAAATTATGCTGTGCAGAACCAAACTTTTTTTCCAATTCATTGTTCTCTCAACTTCTGGCTAACTGGCATTTTCTTACACAACAAAGACTAATTACAGGACCAGAAAGACGTGAAATTTTTCAAGGCTGAAAGTATCAGAACTCATGCTACAGTGGATATTGAAATCAGATTAATGGCTTGTAATTTTTCCTTTTAAAAAGAAATGATTGAACAGGAAATTAAACCCAGTTTCAATTAATTATTTTAACTAATAACTTCACTTTCCTTAAGTCTAAAGAGTCTCAGCAGGAGATGAATGTAATTGAGTGGGAACTGCAGGAGTGGAATTCAGTGTGCAAAGTTTTGGACTACAAGATTTGGATCTAAGGAAAGATGTAAAGGTTCAAGACTCCCTTTCATTCCTTGGTAGGAAGTAACCCAAAGAACCCACTCTCATGATCTACAAACTGGAGTTACCTGTTAACTTGCCACTTCCTTCACCTACTGCAAATATTCCCTACTATACTACTACTTGCTCAATCTCATTTGGTGGCTAAAGACATTTGTATGTCATTTTAAGGGGGTAGTACACTTGACATTTGAAGTCAGGAAGTTGCAAGGAATTGAGATTTAAGGATGCACTTCCTCAAGTAATTCTGAATTACTCAGTTTGAGAACCCCATTACTAAATGCATGAAGGGAACACTTACCAACTCCTATCTTCCACCCTGATAAATGGACTTTTCAGTCTACCTGCTCAAAGGGGGAGAAAAGGAAATCAATAGAGAAATACTTTTCATCATTTATCAAGTTGCTCCAGCAGCTTAATAAATAAGCAGACTTTATTTTAGAACTCATTATATACAGGTTTTGACAAAGTCTTGATTTCCATAAAATCTCTCTACATGCTTCTCTTGGACATACAAATTGGAGTACAGCACATTTGACCACAGAAGAACTGTAGCACATTTCTAAGCATTCAGAAAATAAATCAAGCCAGAAACCTCTAAAATTATTGAAGTACTTACTTTTTGACTTTTGAGCAGTAACGTGTTTTTCCTATTGAAAAAAGAGAGATGGTATAAAATCCCTGTGAGTATTATTCTGCATTGTACTTGAAGATTTAGCTGTAGATAATTTAAGTTATGAGAGTCTCCCTGTGTTAATCATGTCTTCATACACTCATGATGAATTTTTAAGAAAAACAAGCTCATTAGTACTTTGAAACAAGACAACATGTTTCCCAAGTAAGTATTTCTTGCTACGCTGACAAAAGAAGTGCTCTCCTTCAGATGCCTCAATTTATTTTTTCTAACAGCAAATCAAAACAAAGAAACACAGAAAGGTAAATTTACACACTTACTCCCTTCACCTTGAAAATACCTTGCCATGGTTGAAAGTTCAGTCTTTAATACAGATAACATTTTTACAACACTTTGTAAATCCTAATTAACTGCAAAGTGCCAAATGCCACCAAAACCTGTAGAAGAGCAAGTATTTCCAATTAAAACAACTCTTCATTTGAATGGATTTACACAGGCTGCGTCTTTTACTATTTTTAGCAAAGAAGACTAAAATTTGGAGGAGTATTTTGTCTTCAGAAAAAAAGTGAAATCTACATTCAAGCATCAGCTGTTATATGCAATTGATTCTGGTAAAAGTAGAAACCCATTTTATACTATTTGCAAAAAAAACTCACCCGTTATCCACAAACAGAGTGATGATTTGGCAGAGGATTTTATGTGACCTCAAGAACTAGCCAATATTACATTCCAAAACAATCTAACACATGCTGGGTAGTTTGGTTCCTTTTATTTATCAGGCCCATGGCTAAACTAGACAATTGTACAAATTACAGAGCAACTGCAGATGGACCACACAAGAGCTACAAGCTTTAATGCCTCACTACAGTTTTCACTCCCCAACTCCACATACTTGGCAAAATAGCTTCAAGATGCTTGATGCTCATTCTCTATGAGAGAAGAGTTGCAGATTCCTTATAGAGACAGCTTCTCCAGGAAACATAACTAGGATTTTTCAAAATGGCCCATCAAAATGAAAGAATTTCTAATCACTGTGACACAGGGAAAATTATACAAGGCAACTTAGCTGCTATCTACATCATACTAAAACAACAATACATTTTATTTATTACTTTTGAGGACAGCAGAATGGAAATTTCAGACAGTTCAGCACTTCTGACTCTTAGATATCCTTTGAAGAGCACAGCTCTACACACTATAGAATCAATGCTACTACTGAAGTTATTTTTAAATAATGTGGAAACATACAGCATGTACTTTGTATTATCAAAGATGGTTTTTAAATCAATCCACAAGACATACTAGTCTGTGAAAAACTGAAAATGAGGAATACCTTCATTAAAATAAAATCCACAAGCTTCACAGTAGGCAGTCCTCATTACTTTGTGTTTTCTTAGCTAACAAAACAAATAGCATTTTTATAAATGGCAGAGAGGCACTTACCACATCTTTAGAAGAACTGCCTGCTCTTTTGATTAGATAGAGCTCCCTTTTCTTTTGTTCAATGCAATTCTTAACATCTGGCAAAAAGTGGGAGAATTATACTCAGTTGGCTCAATTTTTGTATGTCTGACATAATATATAATATATTTTGAATTCAACAAAAGAGCTGTTAAATTAATGTTACACGTTGAAGTCAGGCTTCATCTAACAAAAATATTTACCATCAATATGAAGTATCTTCACTCCCCAACTCAAAGCATTGGATAGTATACTACCAGAGGGGATTAAGTCCTGCAAGCAATAAATGATATTAATAATCTTAAACAATGCATCGTAATTACTTAAAATAATTAAAAATATAATATATAATATGAAAGCTGAGATTACAATGTAGATGCTTTGCTTCTAGCCAAAAGAATATCACTCTCCTAGACTCCTCTTCTGTCTCTCTCTGTATTACAGCACCTCACCATCAAAAGAATACATTTAACCTTCAGAAAACAAAAATTGTTCTTTATGGTCACTTTTTACAGCAAGATCTGAAGACCATGAATAAATACATTAATTTCATGAGCACCTCTCAAATGCTAGTTATATTAGCAACACTAACAAATGTTACTACTTTTCCTAAGACTCCACAGACTTTCAATTCTTCAGAAGTACCCAGAAAACATACCTGACACTTCACTTAGAACAATCCCTCAACTTCTGCCTGAGTATTTCATGACTGACTCCTGTCTAGAATCACTAAGACCACTTATGCTACTGCTTGTTTTCTAGAAAAACAAACCACCAAGGCTCTGAAGAACAAGTTTGCTGATTAATTGGCTTACCTGTTCTTTGATTGCTTTTTCAACCAAGGACTTTCCTCTGCTCATACGTACCTACATTAAAACAGAAACACATTTGTAGTGAGGAGAGATAATTCACTTTGCTCTTAACAAATACACGTTAGCTATGAGGGTCTCCTTTTGTTCATTCTATTGCCAAATTTTCAATAATGTGCATCTTTCTCACAGGGTTATGGTTGATACAGTGAAAGGGAAAAAGACCTACAACCAAAAAAACCCCAACAAGTAATCATTTTCAGCCAAAGAAGGCCACTGCAATGTTAGTGCTGGAAGAAAGCAGATGGTGGGAATAAGCAGCCAGTGAAGCAGACATCAAAAGATGAGGTTTGATCAGCTAGGCTTGTGAAAATTACAGTCATAAATATAATCCCAGTCTCTGTCTTATCCCCTGCTTTTCAATCACCACTGCATTTCCTTTTTCTACTTTTTGCTGTTCATTCATAATGAGCTGCCTTTACCTACCCAGGTTGTTTGCAAAATGAGGTGACCTCACCCATGCAATACAAAGACTAGCCTGCAGCCTGGTCATTTTTCTAAATAAGCACCATACATATAGTACAGCTAATGATTTTCAACTGTATTTTGAAACGACACAAGACTTGCCCATGTAAGAAACTTCACATAAACCTGCATAAATTCAGATACCAACTGTTCCAATTAATGTGATCCCCTAAGAAAGAGGTCAAATAAAACTTAATATTCATAATGTTTACTTTTATTCCTACTTCTATCAGAGAGTGTTTCTGCAGCTATCAGCATTAACAACATCAAATCAGCCAGATTTTAATAGGCTGTGTTGCTAAAGAGACAGAAATCACTGGATGTTATCATGTGCCTGATCCAGCTGTCAAACACAACATCAATGTTGTCAGACATAGTAAATATTAGAACATACTTTAGTATACTCTTCTTATCTGCAAAAATGGATCCTTTTTCAAATAAGCTCCGAAAAATTTGCTGAATTAGTCTGAGTTACTTAAGTTTAACAAGTTAGCCTGAAAAAATTTAAAAGAATGTTTGAAAGAAAAATCCCTATTCACACAAGGAACTGCTGCCACCTTTAGGAAACAAAATCTGAGAACAACTGTGAGAGCATATCCCATGGATTGCACCTGATTTGCAGTGTTATTACTAAGAAACTTACTGTATCTGCTATCTTAAATGAACTGCCATCATGTCGATCTTTTCGGTTGCTAGGATGAGGTGAACCATTTCCTCCATTAGGTGCAGATTCTGGACTAGGAACAGGAGAAATCTGGCCAAGAGTTGGTGCAAATTTGGCCTCCTTTTTATTAGTGACCAGATAGTTGATATCTTTACTAAGAAAACTCTCCACTCTCTAAATATAAAGATATAAAATAAGTAATTTTTTTCAAGACAATAGATCAGTAACTCAATTTTACATTGAATATTTTAAAGGAAAGTGATAAAACTTCTATAACAATGAAGTTCAAAAACACTGAGTTAGCAAGAAAATATTTTCTACATATCTGGATGACAATGACAATTAAATTGCACTAGCATCTTACCAGTCACAAATTCTAATTTAAATTTCTTAATTTTGTAATAATTATTAAAAGAGCTTTGCTTTGTTATGATTATTACAATTTTTTACTACCTACCTGTAATACTTTACAATTACAAGAATGCAAATACTGCATTAAGGAATAACATATTAATTTAAGAAAAACAACTTTCTCTAATTTTATGTAACAGAAATTACACAGAAGTGTTCAGTGAAACTTAAAGACAGTGTTTGCAAATGTGATTTACAGTCTGCAAGAAGTTATAAATTAACTGGGTTTAGAACCAGCAGAAAAACTAAAATTTCAGAATAGCTACCATGTTTCACACTTACAGTTTCCATTACATTTCTCAAAAAAGTCAAGTCTTAAGTAGATTCATATTCTCATACTCAACAATATAGAAATGGTATTCTGAGTTTACCCCTCCATGTTACTCCTTCAGTCTCTTTCATTGCCAACTACAGTGTGATCAACAACTATCTGCCTTGTTATTTCATGTCAGATTGTATAATTTGAGGCATTTTCCTCTTTTGCACTAATCAGTGTGGAAAGCACAAATCACACAGCTTGAAACTGTGCCTTTCAATTCTGCTCTATGGATCTTTTACAGACACAGCAAGTACAGAGAGAGGCACTTCTAAGTGCCCTCCCCACCAAGTATCCTGTACTTGCTTGTATCAAAGAGCTCCTTCCATACAGAAAGGAGAATTAGGAAAAAAATTAGTAAGATGCCCATAAAACTTATTGTTTAAGTAAGAGTATTCAAAAACAGTCATTAAGATACCCTGTGCAAAACATTGTTAGTGAAGTTTGCTAACTTACAGAAAACAGATACAAAATTCTTCCTTTAGTCTCTTTCAGGTTCAGCTGAACACGGTTAGTTGCAACATGCAAACATGTCAATATAGTCAGAAGCAGCAGAAGAAAAATCACCTTGACCAATGAAACCAAATGAATTTGGATAAAATTTTAAGCCAGGTGAATAATCAAATAAAAACAAAACTTCTTAATAAGAACTTTTGTTCCAGTCGGGAAAGCAGCTTCTCTTGAAAGCCCACAGAATAATTTGTTGATAAGCTCATTATTTGGATTAAAGTTTAAGACAGACATGGAAAAATAAGACACCATCTCAGGTAACTACAAATAACATCAATATGCAATCACAAAGAACACAAAAAAGGCATTCCACGTGTGCACATTTCCTTCTAGGTTCATATAAGTCTCTATTATTAACTTACCCCTCCTAGCTCTTTCAGGTCCTTTCCTAACTTTTCAGAGATCACATTTGACGGGATATCGAGGTAAAACACCTTCCCAGTGAGCGGCTTAAATTTGAGTTTCTCTGGTTTTCCTGTGTCTTTCTTTATGTTCTTCAGGGAAGATCTTATCTTTTCTGGTTTTGCTTGTATTCCATCTTCTGGGGAAAAAAAAAGAAAAAAAAATCCCAGGCAATTTAAACAGAACTGGACTTTGGTTTTATTTTTGAAAGGGAAAATTCCTAAATTATGGAAATGGATGGACCAAGCTTCCACAGAAAGGCTTGGGCTGGAAGGGACCTTAGAGATCATCTAATTTCAACCTCCCTGCCATAAGCAGAGGGAGGGAGGTTCTAGACCTTTCACTAGACCATGTTACTCAAAGCACAATTCCACATATTGGTTTTACATTGGTCTTTCTTCCTCACTGACTTAATTCTAGTTGCTTCTTTTTTGGAGAAGCCCAAGACAATGAGAGCAGCCACAGGAAGTGAGCAGGCCTCTTCTGGAGACAAAAAGGCAACATGCAAAACAGTCCCTCCGTTAAGTACGCCTTCCTTCCCTGAAACAGTCCTAGATAGGGAAGGGAACAGAACCACTACTCATGCCGCAAAATCCTCTAAGGCTTTTGAGCACGGTAACACAGGAACAGCAGTTAGTCTTGTAGGATCTGGAAGACAAAAAAAACCTAGAGAAATAAGAAAATTAGAAGACATAGGTTGGTGTAACTGATCCAGAATCTAAACAGAAAAGATGGATGAAAAGCAAGTGTGCAAGGAAAATTCTGTACACGATCACGGATCAAATACAGTGTTATACTTACGACACAGATGGCAGGGCTGTTTAAAAATTAACACTCTAAACACCGGAACTAATATTGGAGCACATAGATTAAACTTCTCAGGGACAATCAAAAGTCTGGAGCGCATTAACAGGACTGCAATAGCACTGAAGAGTCTCTCTGGCAAAGGGGCCGCCTTCTCACACCCTGGGCCTAAGGAGCCCGCCCTACAAATACCAGAGAAGCCCAGGGGGAGCAGCTCGCCCGGCAGCGGCCCGGCCATTTCCCACACGCCAGGGACACACTTTTACCAGTACCTCCCGGAGGCACCAAGGGCCCTTCCAGCCTCCCCCGCTCGCAGCGCCAGCCCGAGGTCGGCTGGGGCCCAAGCCCGGCACGAGGCGGGCGGCGGCGCCTCACAGCCCCGGCCGGGATGGCGGCACCGGCAAAGAAAGGCCCGAACGGCGGCAGCTCCCCCGCGCTGCCCACGGCCCCCCGCCGCTTACGGGGACGCGCTCCTTTGTCGGCGGCCTCGGCAGCGCTCGGCTTCATCTTCCCGCGGAGTCACATCGTGCTCTGCTCCGCCGGCAGCCCCGATGGGCACAGCCGCTCCACGCCGGCTTCCCGCCTCCACCACAGCGGCCGCTGCGCCCTCACCAACTGCCCGCGCGGGCCGGGCCCCTCCCGCCGAGGGGCGGGCGGAAGGAGGGGAAGGAGGCTGTGGGGACCGAGCGCGGCTGCCTCGGCTCTGGAGGAGGGGTAGGAGTGGCACCGCTCTTCTCGGCTCTCCTCGGCTCTCCTCGCCGCAGCCCGGACTGTCCTTGAGTCGCGGAGACCTTTGCCCCCGGCGGGCGCCGCCGGTAAACGGGTATGTACGCGATTCTGGGCAGCGGTCCCTTTCTGAGTTAAAAGATACGTGAAAAATAAACAATATCCCCACCCACCCTTGCAGTTGTTAGCACCTGAGAGGCCAGAGTTGGTTTGTGCAACTTAGTCTTTTTTATCTAACTTGAAGCGTAGTGAAAATAACAAAACGTTCTTGTGAAGTCAATGAAAAGCTTAGATCAACGTTTCTAGCAAAGTTAGGGCTGCACTTAAGCATAGCGGTGTATTTTTAAAGACATACCTCTGTTTGGGGATTTTATTTTCTGAAGTATTTTTATTATCTACTTGCAGATATTGTGAATGCATTCCTAAATTGCTGTGACCGTGCCTATGCAGCCATAGAGCAGGACTCGTTCAAGGAATTAACATTTGATGGTAGCATTATTAGTAGCCATCCCTGCCTATTACAGGAGGAGCTTGCCAGGACACACAGTCATCACTAGCAGGCTGTGGCTGTGGGATCAGCCAGGAGACCTTTCTGGGCTCTCTCAGGAGAGCTGGGAGCAAGAGAAGGGCTGGGTCAATTATTCTGCAGTGCTTCGATTTACGGGCCACAGACTGGGAGTTTGTCTTTGTAAAGATTATTTGCACGTTTGTGAACACTGGTGCAGTTAAGAGCAATACGTGTTAAACATTTAATGTGGTTTGTAAGAACATGTAAATGTTGTAATTCATTTAGGAAGGATTTTGAAGATTTATTGTTTTTAGAAAACTTGCTTGCAAAACATGGCTCAAATAATCTCAAAAATTGCTGAGATGCTTCTATATAAGTAGAAAAGGAATAGTCCTGGTTCTACATGACTTAGTAATGAAAATTGAAAATATTTATCCCTTGACTTTTTTCTGCAAATTTTGAGCATAGTCTTACAATGTGTTTTTCTGTTCCTTAACAGGTTTTTCTTCTCTGGGGATAAAGCCATGGCTGAAATGAGTGATATCAATATACAAAAACTAACCATTGTTCAGCAAGCAATAGCCTCTTGTTGTGGAGCTATAATTACATCATTATTTGGTAAGGCAAACTATGATGTTGGCCACAGAGAGAATCTTACAAAGTGATTACTCTTCAGTTTGACTCAGCATGATGTCTGCTTATGTATGTTTCCACTAATGTGTGGATTCAAGCCCTCAGCCAATATATTCAGAGGAAGATGGTCCAGCTGCCCAGGCACTGCAGCATTCAGCATGTCTCAGCCTGTAATAGTTGTAAGGGCTGCAGTGGGAGCAGTGAAATGTTCAGTAAACTTTCAGTTACTTTTCAAGAACTCCAGTGTTTTACATATTGGCTACATGCAGCAAAAAAGAAAAGTACATAGTGAATTTAGCTTTTTTTTTGAAAGTTGTATTATGGTCAGGTAATTAAAAAAGAACAAACACATGAAGAATGCTATGCTATTTTATATGCTGGAGGCCAAAATTTGATTTTGCATGCCTTGTGGTATGCTACTTATAAAAGCAATTTCAGACAACATGATACAGTGGTTTTTGAATGAGCTTTGTGTATTTCTCATATTTCATGCCTATGCATCTGTTAGTAAATTAGAAAAGATAGATTTGATATTTTGCAAAACATATAGGGTGTGTAGTTCTCCTTTGTCTCTGATAGCAATGTCTCTGTCTGCTAACATCCCTTTTCTCTCTTCTTGATAACATTGTAAAATCTGTTGTTCCCCCCCCCCCCCCCCCAACTTTGGAAACAAAAAAAGGGTTCTAGAAGTTCCTGATAAGGCATCTGTAAACTTCTACATTTTCAGGGCATCCAGGGTGTTTCTAAATGCCTTCTGTTTCATTTTAGTAACTCCTCTTGATGTTATCAAAACTCGTCTGCAAGCCCAAAGGAATCCATTCCATGACGGTAAACAAACAAATATGTAGTGTAATGGGGTTCACAGTTTGCTTTTTGCTCTTGTATTTAGCTGATAGTTGTCATAATGCTGTGCTGAGGTGCAGAATGTTTATTTCTCCAATATAACTCTGGGGGGTGGGGAAAAGCAACACACCAGTATGTACTAAACAGGCACAGTAGAAAAAAAGTCCCATACATACATATCATTTTAAACAGGCTTTTTTTCCCTGTCTCAGTATTTTCATTCTGGCAGAACATACAACTAATACTGAGTTGAATCGAACAATAAAAAGCTGTTACTAAATGAATAAATACTTCATCAGAGGGCTTATGTGGTCAGGATGTTATATCAAAGTTCATCTCCTCCAGAATCCAGAGATTTTTGAAATGGAGAAGTCTTAACAAGTCACTTGCCACTTGGGTTCTAAATAGATGAAGATATTGTGCTCTCAAAGATGTGCTAATGGTTCCTACTATTTACTTGTACTTAGTATATGAGATTTAAAAGGAAAGAAGATGACTGGTATTTCATGTTGAATGTGGAGGTGAGTATTTGCAGTCACACTTGCAAATTAAATTAGGAAAAATACTTGTGCCTTCTGTCCTGTTTTTGAGTAAGTTCTAAAGCCTTCAGAAATCTGCAAATGTGAAGCTTGAAGTATGTTTTTGTAATGGGAATCATATTTTATCAAACAGGTTGAAAGTACATAATGTGGGAGAAATGAAAAACAAATGGAGGGCATGATCTAATATAAATACAGACCAAGATGTAATAATAATAATACAGATAAGATACAATACCTCCACTTGAAGTGGATGCTGAGGCTACTTAATAAAAGATTTAAAAGTCTGAATGATGCTCACAGTTACAAGTTCAGGTCTTGTGTTAGTTTTACCTTTCAGCAGATGGTAATATAACCTAAAAATGTCGCTTAGAGCCTTGTGAAGGCAGTTCCATTTAGTTGGGCAGTCTGAGTAGTACATTTGTACCCTCTCTCCTTCGACCTAATTTGTCATTACTGACTTACCAAAATTATTTTGCCCCTCTGTGTCTAACCAGAGATAAATCTGTGTTGCCATTTTATGCAATTTGAAATTGCTGCTGCATAAAAACAATCTTACAAGCATTAACTATTTTCTTATACACCATTTTTTAGGAAAGTGTTTTGTATACTCCAATGGCCACATGGATCATGTATATGTTTGTGAAAATGGGGAGAGCAAAGCCTGGTATAAAAAACCTGGGCATTTCAAAGGAACGTTGGTAAGAACATTTTACGTTTATATAAAACTGTGCATTTTTAAGTAGCATACTCTGAAGTTTTCAGGGTTTTTTGGGTACTACTGGAATCTGTTATAATTTGAGAGGGCCTTCATGTGGTTACACTGCTGATTGATGATACTTTTTACTGTCTGCAAAAAAATATATATTCCTTCCTTAACATGAACAAGAAGGCATCTGCACAGCTCTCCTTACAGGTTACTGGCTTTATGATTTCATTTTTCCCACTTAAGCTACATTGGCAGCAGTTGCTGGTTGCAGGTAATATTTTCCTCTTTCCTGCTTACATCCCTTGTGCCCACACATCTCCCAGTACGCTTCTGAGCTGAACTAATGGTGCAGGTAGTATTTAAAGTTAGATCTTTAAACACTCTGGACACTGTGTCAAGTTACCTATCCAGAGAAGTCTCTATCCTGTCAAGTATCTAGATTTGTAGGACTAGCGTTGTCCTAAACACTTGAACCAGACTTGCTGGCAGATACTGTCATGCTGGTTCATTAATCAATTTTTCTTTTGACTCTGCAATGAAAATAAACCTAATGATCAAGGATTTTTCAGAATTAAAATTTTGACAATAGGATGTTAATGCAAAGGGTGTCTTCAGTAGTTTAAAAGGTTTTTTCAATTAATAACAAGTGGGATTTTTTTCAATTACCTTTACTATGTAATTTTAGAAAGTTACTTAGTTTTCTATTAGACATTAATTTATGTCTGGTTTTGCCATAACAAGGTGATTCTTAAAGAAGAATGACTATCATACAACTTCATCTTCTTTTTTAAAAAAATAAATAATCTTATCTTGTAAACTTGTTGAAGCTGGGTTATAAAGACGGTAATCAGCTTGTATAAAAGTGTCTTTTTTGTTAAACCATGTTAGGACCTCTAGGGATTCTTGGCTTCCTTTCAAAGCTAGTCAGGTTTGTTGTAATAGACCATTTCTTAGTTTTTTCCATTCAGCTTTTTACCTCACAGGATTAGTCCATCAAGGCTGTCTCCTCTAAAGCTATTTGCTTTTTTCTTCTTCTAAGTCCTTTCTGTGGTCTGCCAGACTCTATCTTTTGAGGCTCTGTAATAATGGGCATATTCTAATCCATTGAATCCCAACCTCTTTCCCCAGATGTTTTAAGAAAAGTAGGATCCTGACAATAAAAAAGTTTGTGGTTTTGCTTGTGATTTCAGCTGAATGATCTTCGAGGTTTAGTGTTCTTGTGCTGTCAGTCTCCTGGGAATATACAGGACAGCTCTAATAATAATTGAAAGCTTGTATATGGCATAGTGTATACATATTGCATGTGTGGGGTCACATTGTCAGAGGAAGTATTGAAGAAGCTTTGAGAATAAGTTGCTATTTCATGCCTAGAAACTCTGCTACATATTGAAAAAAAAATTAGTGGATTTTTTTGGGAAGTTTCTGCAAATTGCTGCAATACCATATTAGTACTGAAAATAGTTATTCATAGGGCTGTCAGTCACTGATAAACACTTAGTACTTTGGTTTTTTAAAGATGGAAGGAAATTCTTAATTTCAGTCACATAAATTATTCTGTTCAGCACAGTGGAACTGTTTGCTTGGTTAAGCTTATGTAGCTGACATAGCTTGTGTAAGCAGTTATAAAACTGGGGTGTTACAATGATAAGCCATTTTAGAAACATACTTTTAAAGACATTAGTTTTGTGTTCTGCCAGCTAAAATGTATTATTAACTACAAAAGTTTGTAGCTAATTATTGCTCTTTCCCTGGTTATACTTTTAGGATGCATTTGTGAAAATTATTCGAATAGAGGGAATTAAGTCACTGTGGAGTGGGCTTCCCCCAACTCTGTAAGTTGAATGGTTTTTTTTGGTAACATGCTGTAAGTTATTGTTTAAAAATTACTTAATTATTTTTGAGAAATTAGTATGTTTATTTCTAAGTTGTTTTAAAAATTTGGTCAATTCTGAAGTTTCAGACTAATCAGTTCAATCAGAAAGGTCTAAGGTATAATTTTTGCCTGATACATTCTGAGTTGTTAAGCAGGATCAATAGACTTCTCATTCTGCTTTTTAATTTTTTTTCCTACTATAACCATTCCTTTGATAGCATCATCAAATCACAGGATGGGACCTGGTCACTTAGAGGGTCAGTCTTCAACATATTCTTGTTGCATCTTGTTACTTAATGACTTGCTATCAGCAGCACAGCTGTTTCCAGACACTCTGGTGTTCCACCTCATTACCCTCACTTAATTTTTGTAATCATCTTCTTTATTTCAAAGAACTTTGGGGTTTTATTCTATCTGGATAAACAGATAATTCATTTTCTCTCTACAAGAGCAATTTACATATTTAAACACTGCAATCAGATCTCCTCCTGGTCTTCTCTTTAGGTTTTACAGCCCCAAACTGTTTTATCTTTTTATTCATATTAACCTAGTACAGATAGAAGTTAAGACCTCTATAATTATGTTCTCCTTCATAAACCAAAAAAGTTCTCGAATCTAAGATGTGTATTAAACTTGTAAGGCACAAAGCAGGAAGTGCTCAGTGGGAAGCACTGGTGCACTTTTGATTTGCAGACAGTGCTCAGTGTATAGGCAGAAAAAAGTAACTCATGGTGGAGTTCAGCCTTGTCTACCCTCCAGTATGTGGCAATTTCAAAATACAAACCATAGGACCTGACTGCACTGTTCCAGTCACTACAGTTTTTTTACAAAGTACACGTTCTGTTCTCTAGCAGAGAACTAGCTTCTTTACTGGAGAAAGTCACACAAGTAGAAGAGAAGATATAAACTAAGCCATGTTGGTTTTCCAAGCATGACGGTCCTCGGTTGTTTTTGGTAATGGTGGTACATGCTGTATTGGCACAGATATAACACAGAAGTGTAATTGCCAGGTTATGGTAAGATGTGGTGCTTTACCCCTACACTGAATGATTATTGAATCTACCCATTGCTGCTACAGTCTCTACTTTGCTGGTATGGAAAAAGCTTATATTTCTGCATACTACATTGTCTCTCAAGTAGTGAGTATCATGGCTGTTGATCAAGAGCATAATATCCAATTGTTACATAAATAAAAGTTAAGGTTAGTAGTACTTCAGTAATATTTTGTTTGGGTTCTTCATTTTCAGATCTTTCCCTTCCCATTCTTTATCAAAATAGTTCTGGAGCTGGTATGGAATAGATTTTGACTGAGATAATCTACCATCATTTTACTTACGGTTTTCCCTAATTAAATGAAAACCTGAGAAGTGTGTGGGTTTGAAACTCTGAACTAGAAGCAGTTAATCAAAGCTATGGGATTATTGTTGGTTTTTTTTTTAATTAATCCATTACACACAGCTAGAGATTTAACTTTTTAAAAAATGTAAGTAAAATATTAATACAAGACAGTTGACTTTATTCTCCTGCTTTCCTGGTATTAATTTAAATTTCCTCTCTTATATTTTAGAATAATGGCAATTCCTACCACAGCAATCTATTTTACCTGCTATGATCAGCTATGTGAAGCTTTGAAAAATAGACCAGGAAAGCATGATGAGCACATTCCAGTTATTGCAGGTTCCTTAAGCAGATGTAAGTTGTCTTCTGTTTAAAGAGAAAACTGGAACAATGCTGTTTACTTGGGTTTGTTTTGTTGACTTTTATTTAAAGTAAATATGCTGTGGGTTTAAATGAGGGATAGGAAGGAATACTGTCATTACCCAGTGTTTCTTGGGCAACAGAACCCTCTAACCAGGAATAATGAGGTTTGGTTTTGCTGAAAGACTTTCACTACATTTGTAATTAGTTCAAAATTTTATATTTCTAGATTTCTACCAGTTTAATTTAAGTCTGTTCTGCCATCAATCTAATAATAAACATTGTTATTTGCTATAGTGTAAGGTACATAGGTAATTACAACAAAGATGAAAATTGGACTTGTACTGGTTTTACTGTTGTATGATGTAGATGGAATTTATATATTTTCTTACTTTTATTTATCCTTTTCCTCATCTATTTTTGTAGAATTAACTCAGATAATATATTTTAGGGCTTTCTTAGAAGGATCTGATGATGCAGTTCCATATTCTACCTGTGACAACCATGGGGGCACTGGCAGACTAGTGGGGAAAGAATTGCTATTTTGTGGTGGTGTAGCACATTTTTCATAGTAGGCTGTTCCTACTTTTAAATTCATGTATAAAATCTTATTCCAGCAACAGAAGAAAAATTCTTGGATCTAGTAAAATATTGAATGTCTGTTAGATGTGTGATGGTAGCTTGTTACTGAATGATGACTCACTGACCATTGTGCAAGATGGAAGAGTTACTTTATCAGATACAGATTGCCTGCTAATCATTCTTGATAGTTTAAAATAAGAGTTCAATGCTTAGAAATCAACAAAACCTTAAATCTGTAACCACAATTCTGTCCTTAACACAAAAAGAAGACTTAACCATCAAGACTTAACCAAGCTACAGTTTAAAATGGCAACTAATGAAAATAATTGAGTGTAAGTACTCGACATTTTCAGCCTATTTATATGTTAAATCTGAAAAATGAGGATTCTCAACATGATACATTGCTTAAAACATGCAAGCATTGAAAAAAAACCAAAACCCAAACTGGAAACATAGGTACTGTGAGTAGGCATACTATTGTTATCTGGAAAGGAAACTTATTTTGAGAATTAGTTCAAGGAAAATGGGAGAGTTGAAAATAATCAAATATATAAAATAAGGTAAGACATGACTTGATTGTTCAGGAAATTGTGCTGTTAAATGTTGATTTTTCTAAAAAAGCCATGTTTCCTTTGCAGTTGGTTCTGCCACTGTGGTGAGTCCCTTGGAGCTGATCAAAACTCAAATGCAGTATCGCAGGTCCTCCTACAAGCAGCTGTACCTGCGTATCAGCACCAGAGTGGCTGTGGATGGGTGGTTCTCCCTGTGGCAGGGCTGGGCTTCGACTATTCTGAGAGATGTACCTTTCTCAGGTAAGGTTTATTTTCCATGCAGGTTTTTGTTTATATTATTTATATTATTTTTCTGTGCTTTTAGGTAGTTTTAATAGTTGGCTTTAGGAATGACTGAGGTTTACTTTTTTTGTGTTTCTATTTATAAATTCTCTGAAGATGTGATTCCCCCTTCCCCCCCGCCGTTTTGTTTGTGGACACCAGATAAGGATTCATTGTTACATTCCCTTTCTCTACTTAGACTCTTTCTTCTCATCTTTAGCTTACACAATGACTGCTTTTGAAGAGTTTCAGCTAGAAATTTTCTCTGTGATAGAAATAGTGGCTATTTTCTGATAAGCATGCTGTATCTAAGTGTTCTGTTACATAATTTTGGGAACATGTACAGAGAGTGACACAGTAGTGTCTTCAAGATTTATTTTTTTTTTAAGCAAGATGAATTTGTTTGTATAACTGCTCCAAAAAACTCTTTAGCAAGACTCAAAAGCTGAAAGCCTAGAAGAAGAAAAGTCTGATTCAAAGCATAACTAGTTCTAGGGCTATTCCTTAAGGTAACTGGGACAGATATTACAGGGGAGACTGCTAAAGCACCAGAAAGTCCCTGTCCCTTTAAGGCCTGTTTTTGTCAGAATGCTTTTGGATCATCAGACATCAGTTGTCATTGAAGCAGTTTCTGTCATTGGGGTAGTACCAGGAATCTGTAAACACTTTATGTTGGCCCAGAAAAGTTCTTCACACCTATTTTTGGAAAGATTCTTATTCAAAACTGGTTTTGGAGTCAGAGTACCCTTGAAGTATTTGACCTGCTATCTCTGTTGTCTTACTTCACTCTTAAGATGATCTAATATCTAATTTAATTTGTGTTTCTAATAAATCTGGTGGGCCAGTCATTGGTTTGGGCTGTTACAGGATATGTGTACTCAGAGTAAATTTCAAATTGGCCATGAACGAAACTGAGACATAAAGGGGTGTGATGAGGATATTTACTTTAAAATTGCAGTTGGTAGTTGAGTAAATTCAGTTGGTAGTTGAGTAAATTGAACCAAGTTATTTCAGCTGTCTTCTTTTCAGAATTTATAATGCTCTGTTCTCCTTCACTTAGCTACTGGAAGGTGTTTGAAGATTGTGATTGGAATGTATTTCCTGCCTAAAGATCCAGTTCCTTGATGGGACTTAATTCAGTCTTCTGTAATAGGGAAGGCTTCTGACCTATGAAAATATGGTTTCACTAAGGCTAAAGACAACTGCAGGATTCATCTGACTCTTTTGTCTGAAGTGTTTCCTCTTAAATTTTTAATTTACTTATTTTTCTTCTCTGCCAAATGCAGTTTTCTCTTAGGCTGTTCTCTAGGGTTTGTAAGGGAACTCTCAAATTCTTCATCTGATTCCTGCTGTCTGACTTCAAGTAGAAACTCTTATTCTTTTATTGATTTTTGTCTGTAGCAGTGTGGCTGGAGCTAGTGAGCTTCCTTCCCCCTGCTGCTTTTAACAGAGTGGGAAGATCAGAGGGAGCACACAAGGAAGAGGGCACTAAGGTGATGTGCATTCTTCTCAGCCCTTTTCAGGTTCTTGTGTCCACACCTGCTGTTCCTCCATTGCTCCAAGCCAGGCTTGTTGATTTTTAGTCAGTTTCCACACTGCTCTGGCTTTCCCTGGACAGCCAGTAGCCACTCACTCATCTATGCCCAGTACTTTATGGGCATGATGGTAGAGACACAAATTAATCTATAAAGCAGTAGCTGCATGTTGAGAACTACTCAACCAATAGTGAGCAGGCAAGTAGAAGCATGAGTAAAGAAATATATGTATTTTTTAAAAAACCCAAATGCCACAAAATTCTGCTTATGTAAAGCTAAAGGTGTTTAATACTGCTTAATGCCTTTTCCAACTGTGTTTCCTGATAATTTTTTCCTCATAACTGCTCTCTATCTGCTATGATGTCCTTCCTTTGTACATTCAGTCTGAGCTATTCAGTTTGAATGATGCCCCAACAGCAGCCGAATCTCTGGTGTTCTCAGTTTGCAACTTTGCTGCAGGGAGTTCAAGAGTTAAAATCAGTGTAACATGGAGTTGAGAAAGCAGGTCCTACTGAAAACTGTCAAACAGCACAGCATGACTCAAGAAGCACAGGATAATTAGAATTCCACTCTGTTCCAAGTGTTTATGACATGTTTCAAGCATTTTCCTTGGGATGCTAACAAGGCTGAACAAAACTTAAGTTATGAATGCTTATAAACACAAAAACTGGTTTAATAATAATATTTGAGTCTTTCTTTAAGCAGTGTCACAGACAATATAAATGTAAACGGTGTTCAGGGAAATGCGTCCTGTAGGTGCTAAAGAAAATTCTGGTTTTAGATAATTTATATTAAATTAGGGTTTTGTACATTTCAATAGTAGGTTCTCCTCAAATCCTCAGAATGCCTTCTGAGATACTGCCTACTTGGACTTTTGTAAAATGTTGGAGGCCAGGCATGTGTGCTGGTAGTCTTGATGGCAAGAAAATGCTGTGCAATTTTTCTGCTGGCACAAACTCTAGAACTCGGTTCTGAACATTGTTACGTTTCAGGATATGGAGCTGTCATTTGCAGTATTTAGTCAACCAACTGCCATGAGGAATTACTCTCTAATTCAGCCCAGTAGTATATCATTTGAAGTTTTAGTTAGAAAGCAGAAAAATTGCAGATGGTCACAGAAACAGATGTTATTCCTAAAAGTTGTTTTCTGGACTTTCCTTTGACACTCCCCAGAGAGGCATTTCCCTATTAGTAATTCCAGGGAGCAAAATTATATTTTTTGCTTCTCTCAGAATTAAATTTTATACTGCGCCTCAAAAAAGTATGAGGCAGCCCTGGGCAACATTTCATTTTGTATGAAATGTGTTTTTATAGAATTACTGAGATCTGTGGAATATGCTTGAAAACAAAGCGAGTAATTAGAAGCCTACATTTTATTTTAAATTGAAAGTGAGTTTTATGGTGCTTGGTTTAGATTGTATGAAGGTAGGCGTTACCTAAGGGAAAGACAAAATGATTAGGCTAATTTGTATCATGTGAAGAAATTTGGGATATGAAGAACAAGGGGAACACAGCAATCTGTCCATGGGTCATTACACAGGACACTTATTTTGCTTTCAGCTCTTGTTTCTGTTTGCTTCTATTGCCATAGAATTCTTATATCTGGACTTCATATAAGAATTTTTGTACTTGAGATACAAATCTGTTGTAATGCAAGTTTATTTTTTTGTGATCATAGCAATGTATTGGTATAATTATGAACGTTTCAAGAAGAGGATGTGCAAGGAAGTTGGGGCAAATGAACCCACATTTTTTGTTTCTTTTACTTCAGGAGCAGCATCTGGCTCTGTAAGTATATAATTTCATTTCTAGTACTATTCTTTATTATTAGCACTAATAAACAATTTTAAAAATGTATGATTTTAGATCATTCTCTCAGAGATGTTGTATTTTTTGGGGTGCTTGTACTTTAAACACATGCGGTGTGTTTAAAGTCTGACTGAATTCAGTCTATATTTAACCTGACTCAATAAATCTGAATAAACTACAGTGTTCTGACATACAAGACTTAAAAATATAATGTGCTTGGAATATCAAATCTAGTTTTAAATTGTGTGTGCACTTTAATTTAAAAATTTAGGGTTAAATTTTAATTTTTTGTGCACTGACATTAAAACTGATTTCCTGATAGATTGCAGCTGTGTTAACTCAGCCATTTGATGTAGTGAAAACACATAGGCAGACTCAACTTTGGGAGAATGAGACCTTAAAAAGTAAGTTGCTGGTAAGAATAAAAAAACCCTATAGAGTTTCAAAAAATAAAATATAGTGTTTGGGTATGGCTTGTGGTACGAATTTTAGATATTTGCCACTTCTAAAGTATATGCAAACATTTTATCACTCAGGCATTTTTTCTTCCCCAAACTGTAGTATCTAGATAAGATATATTTTATCTCCTAGGAGAATACCATATTTCATTAATGGCATGGAAGAGGAAAAGGATGTGAGTTCAGTACAATTTAGCTTAATAAGATGGTATAAAATTGGAACAAATGAATCCAAAGCTATTACATTTAGGCAGACCAATTCCAAATTTGAGATGTCCCTGCATATGGATTAGATGACCAATAAAGGTTCTTTGGTTCTTTTAAACCCAAAGTATTCTATGATTGACGTAAGTTATATTTAAATAAGCAAAAAATTTACTTCATAGCAAATATTCAGGTGAGCAGTGGTCTATTGAAGAAGTCTTCAGAATAACATTCACTACCACTTTCTCCTACATAGCAATATTGCTGTGATAAGTATTAGAGTAGAAAGAGAAAATATTGTGCTCAGATTGTGTATTTTTTACCTTCTTTTCCTGAGATTTCAAAAACATTATTTTCGAGGGTATATTAACGAATGTCCCAACATCTTTAAAGGATGAAAGAGGAAGTTTGTTTTGCTCTTGTCAGTAGAGCACTGCACTGTTTTATAAAACTGAAGTCTTATATAAGACCTTTTCCATTGCTTGGCATGTGGACCAGTGAAGGACTTACTTTAAACTAAATAAATATTATATAATGGCTTTAAGATTACAGACCGTTAAAAAGGCTGAGTATCCAAATAGTTTTTGCTTAGAAAATAAGTGCTCACTTTTTGGCATGAGGTTTCATTCTCTCAGGTAAAATTTTTTTTTTCCTAGAATAATTCTTGAAAAAAAATTATTACCATTTGATTGCAGAACAAGTATTTTTAAAGTTTTAAATATACATAGTTACTGTTTTTAATTATTTTCCTGTTCTGATGACTATAAGAATTCCTCCCTAACACCACTTTGAAACATGTGTCTGCCATATATTTATTTGTTTAATATTAATAAGATTAAATTATATTTTTTAAATTCCATTATGGTAATCTTTAATTTGTGCCAGTGTAATTCTTTCCAAAACCAGTTACTGTTAGAGTTAGACACTGACTACGCATCTACATTTTGTCTCTCAAAATATTTGACAATATTTTTGTCCATGCAAAAATGATTTTTGGCTTCTGAGGGCTGTGGGATAATTCTGATGAATGTATTCTATGAAACTGCTCTAGCTTTTTGCACCTGTATCAGCAATCCAGTAAAGACTATAGTAGCTGTTCATATATCTTATTCTAGGTTTTACTACAGGTCTTTTCCATGTCTTGCTGTTTTGACTTGTATTAATTTAACATACTGTATAAATAAGATGGATAAAATTAACAAAAAAAGGAGTTAAACCTAACAATTACGTCTGTGACTGTCTCTGATTTCTAAAAATATCATTCTGTGGCATTGCATGGATTGCCTAATTCACTGTTGTCTTGTACTGTATTGAGTTCCACAGAGGGACAGTAAATCAACCTGGGCAGTTATGAGGAAAATTGCTGCAGGAAATGGGATTACTGGATTATTTGCAGGTAAATTTTTGTTATCTTTAAAAATTTCAGACTAGAGAGTTCTTAATTGTAGATGTTAAAATGCGTAAGTTTTATATTTCCATTTCTGTGAGCACTGTCAGTTATGCAATAGTTTGCATATATAAAGCAACAGACATGCAGACATTGGCCTCTCCTGGGATCTTCTTGGTAGAGTACCATGGGATAAAGTCCTGGAGGGAGGAGAGGCCCAAGAAAGCTGGTTAATATTCAAGAATCACCTCCTCCAGGCTCAGGAACAATGTATCCCAGCAAAGAGAAAGTCAGGTGAGAACTCCAGGAGGCCTGTATGGAGGAAGAAGGAGCTCCTGGACAAGCTCAGACACAATAAGGAAGCCAGGACAGGTAACCTGTCACAGAGAATGGTCCAAGTAGACAGAGATCAGGGTAGGAAATGAACCTGGCCAGGGATGTCAAGGGCAGCAAGACAAGCTTCTTTAGGTGACCAGAGGAAGACAAGGGAGAATGTTGGCCCTCTGCTGCATGACTCTGGCAGCCTGAGGTGGAAATGACAAGATATTGAGATTAAAATAATATTGAGATAAAATCCTATTGTTGCTCATACTGAAATGACCATCGTCAAGAGACATTCCAAATCCAGGATACTTACCAGACTTCACCACACTGCATTGGCTCGTTGGGGGCCCTGGTGTGAATGGGTGCACCGGTGCTTAAGCCTTGCAGGACTGTGTTTGCTGAAAGAGATTAAACTGCTTTACTTGCTGTACAGAGATGGCATAGCTGGGTAACAGGCTTTGCATGTTTCAGAGCACTGGATGCTAACAGAATGCAAAACACCACCCAGTATCAATAATATTGATATTGAATTCAGTTAATAGATTAAAACACGCTTCAGTCTTGATACATGGGTAGCAGAGTTTAGAGATACTCTTGATCAGCCACCAGTTTGGTTCAGTTGGCCACACAGCTGAGATGACTGGGGTTTGCCTGCCTGGCTCCCTGCTGCCCTTCCAAAGGCACACAAGTTCTCCATGGGTCGTGTGTCATCTGCACTGGGGAGATGTCTTTGCATTTCAAGTGGAAGCAGAGGGCTGGTTGTGTGTGGACAAAGGGATTCAGCCTTATTTCCCTTCTCTAAACTGAATAACTTTCTAACCTCCACTGGCAAGATCACAGTTGACTATAATGGGAGACCTTTAAAACTTAAATTCCATCATTTATTCATGTGACCAGGGTTCTTCATTTTAGTAAAGAAGAATGCTGGGCTTCTGTGCTCCAGCATTTTGTGTGCTGGAGCACAGGAGCCCTACAGGTCCAGCTGCTCCAGTTGTGTGGAGTCAGAAGGGGCAGAGGCACAATGGACTTGAGGCAGGCAGACCACACAAGGCAGCAGAGGTGAGGGCATGAGGTTATTACACTAGTAATACCTACAGCCAGTAAATTCAGTATTTTGAAGCATGTGAGCAAGTAGAATCCCAGCTCTAAACTGATAGACTGTGGTATCAATATATTGTGATCAGCACATTGTACTGCAGCATTTGGCTCTGAAAACAAATAATAGTGAATACTTCCCTTTCTCTTCTGGGCAGGTATTACTCCACGGCTGTTTAAAGTTGCTCCTGCTTGTGCCATAATGATCAGCACGTACGAATATGGAAAGTCTTTCTTTTCTCATTTAAATGAAAAAAAGAATCAACATCCATAGTTCTTCTTCGTCCAATTGTATGAAGGCAAAGTATATGATGGAAGTTGTGACAAATTTAAATCTGTGAAGATGGTTTCTAGAATTCCCAGTGAATTTCTACCGTTATATTTGGTAACTAAATAAAGCTTCATTTTTAACTTTCACAAAGGATTAGTTCACTTTTTTATAAAGAATAAGAAAATGCACATCACCCTTAAACTATCATTGAAGCTTTTGTGACTTCTCTTGCAGCTGGAGAGAAAAAATAAAAAGGAAGGAAGAACAAAAGAAAAAAGGAGAAAGAGAAGAAAAATTGAGGCTGGACATAGCAATGAAGAATAATGACTTCCACTATGTAAAATTTTAGTAATGAAAATGATTAAATTAACCTAAACATTTTAGTTGGGTTTTAAAATTATGTTTAAAAATGTTTTGGGTTTCTAATTATAAGATATATTTATTTCTCAGTAAGGAGGTTGACACAGAGTGAATTCAATAAATACTTATTTATTCTTGCTGCTTGTTATGTGTTTCATTCTGTACATGTTTGTTATTTGCAGCTCTGTATTTTGTGTAAGTGCATATTATAAAAGCTTCTCAGGTTTATTTTAAATGAAAAATTCTGTAAAATTGGAAAAATACTTATGTTCATTAGACACTGAGAGAGCATGGTGCATACACTGATGGGGCAGCAGGGGCTTTTTGTTTAAGGTAATACTCGAAGAAATTAAAGCCCACCCAAGCACTGATGCCAAAGGCCTGTACAGGTGCTCTGCAGGAACACTCCTGCACCTGTTTCTGGGAGGTGCCAGTTGTCACTGTCCCACTGCTCCAAGGCAGGGCCAGGCCATGCACACTGGAAGGCCAAGGTTGCTGGCCAAGGAGAGGCGATTGTGTGCCAGCCTGACTCAGCCCTGCGCCCCTCTGAAGGGAAGAGCGTGTTCAGGTTGCAGCCATAGGCACAGCCACCCTCTGCCCCGTGTGCTGCACTCCTGGTAAGAACAGCTGCAGCCCTGCACTTGCCTGTAGGCACTCAAATTACTGAATCAGAGCTGCCTCTGTAGGATTTAAATAATTTTTTAACTACACTCACTACCTTCCTCTTTTCATGCATTTTTCAATGCAGTTGTTGAATTCTATTTTTTGTGTATTTTAATGAGGGGGGTGCTGATACAAAAGTAACTCAGTAATTAGATCATTAAGACACTGCCATTTGGGTGTGCTTTACCCAAGAAATGGAGTTCAGTCCATGGTGAAAATTCCTCACACACTGAAAAATGCTCTACTTGTAAAGACATTAGGTGCTGCCAGAGGAGATGCTTAACACTGTTTCTCCTTCCACTGTGACTTTTGAAGTTAAATTTACAAAATAAAGCCTAAAAGAACATAGTAGCAGCGGATATTGGATGACACTGAATTATATAGACCAAGAAAACCAGTCTCCCCCTTGTGCAAGAAAAGTATTTGCTATAAACTCAGTAATGCTGCAATTTACAGAATGGTTTTACTTTATCCTGTGTGATTAAAACAGAGACAATAACTTGTAACTAGTGATGATACAAAATTTTTAATTTACATGCAACATTCATGGAACGTCAAGGCAACAAAACATACAGTTTTGGCGGTTTAAAATTCTTTTTTAAAAAATGGTTAATGTTTAGAACTGAGAAAGATGCACATAACTGATTGCCCATGCACAAAATGACACCCAGAAACACATGTCAGACTACATAAAAGACTTCAGCTGAACAACACATTTAGCTCTAAGAAAAAGAGCCATCAGTGAACATGACTGAAGATCATGATTACTGCCCCCTCCAAAACACTGATGTGGCATGAGAAGTGTTTAACAGCAAACAAGACCGATTAAATTACTGTACATTGATGCAGAATGTTAACTTGTGGAATCTGGATTCCCTCATTTTATTTGTAGTAAAAATGCATCTCTAATTTACAAATTTATATTTAATAATGTTACTCAAGAAACAGGTGCTAAATGTGATAACAAAAAAACGTTCCATGAAGTAATGGCCATTCTGAAGGTGTATGAAAAGACTGAATGGTCAGAGTTTATTACAGAGAAATTACCATGTGGGTACACAAGGGCTTGAAAGACCTGGTGGTTTTGTTAAACTGCTTTAAAATTCTGCATTAAAGTAGCATCAGTGGTTGTGTACCCTGCCATGGATGTAGTGTCATCCAGCAGCACGGACTAGAGAGCTGAGGAGATGGATTCTTATCCTCTAGCTAAATCCAACAGTGCCAG
This sequence comes from Fringilla coelebs, assembly GCF_963513975.1. Classification (NCBI taxonomy): domain Eukaryota; kingdom Metazoa; phylum Chordata; class Aves; order Passeriformes; family Fringillidae; genus Fringilla; species Fringilla coelebs. The sequence goes on from NC_140028.1 coordinate 131,786,786, forward strand.
TGCCTTGAGTTCCAGAAATGCATATCCTCCTACTTAAAAAGACTAAATATTTCAGTTAAAGTAAGAATGAATCTTCTTTCTTTCAAGCCCACCCTATGATGCCCAGTTTAAAGTAGTAGTGCCAAGGTACCATCACAAGAGGCAAATCAGGTAAACCTGTACAGTGTAGTGACATACTGTAAACACCTAGGAGTAAGCAATAATTAAAAATCTGTCTTGTATTGCAGCTACTCATGTAAACAATTTATGAAACTTCTTTGGCACAAAAAAGCATTTTCCCTAGCACTTATAAATACAACATACTTACATGCATTTCACTTTTGTTTAAAAAGTTACTAATCATACTGATAAGCATTACCTTGATTAGCAAAATTCATAGATAAAGGATCCATTGTATCTTACAAAGAATTAAGAATATAGTTTGCAGTTCAAAAATTATTTTGCAAACTTTGAAACTGTAGGGTAATCTGGAAAGTTAGTTACATTTTAAAAAAATGTCTCCCTTTTTTTTTTCTCCTATCAGTAATTTAAATCAATGGCAAATAATTTGAAGAAACTGACTTAGAGAATTTCTGCTGTATTACCTAAGCAAGAAAAATACCTACTGCACTACTACAGGGATAAGAAAAGTCTTTTAACACACAAATACAGTCATTACATAGTTTCCCCTTTTTCACTCTCCTTGGGATCTTGCCAATAAACAGAGAATCCAAACTTTGCAAGATGCTTACCCCCATCATCCATAGCCCCCATCTTTTCAGCAAGAAACTTTTTGTTTAATGTTAGTTTATCTGTAACCCAGGCCACTTAAAAGCATTTAGTGAGTTTGCTCACCATTTACAAATCTCTATGTATGCTTGATTTATATGATCAAGTTACATTTGTTATTCACATGCAATTTCAAGTGTTTGTGTTTCAGTGTGACTGGGACATCTCCCAAGTGCCATGATATTAACAGGAATGCAAAACCCAACACTGAGTCAACTTGAGAGAAGCTGTTGATAGGTTAAATATGCTATTTGAGGTCCTACACAACATACACAGATGAAAAGCTGGATTTTTAGGTATTTATTTGCCTACAAAGACTGGTGTTCAGGATTCCCTGTCTCTTCTGCAGGAGTTGATAAATATTTAAAGCACTGCAGAGTACAGTGGCCAGAGCCGGTCCAGGCTAGTGCAAGGAGAAACAAAGCTGATGGCATTTAAGTATGGGTCTGATTTCTAACTGTTTCATTTTAAAAACAGCCATAAACATCAGATTATACATTCTGTACCTGACCAAGAGATTTAAATAATTCCAGACTAAAATAGAATATCTGAAAAGTCCTCTGGGTGAAAGAAGAAGCAAATGAAAATTGACCAGGTTTGTGAATTATAAAGGTATCCGTGACAAGAAAAAATAAAGCAGCTTATTTTTTAACTCAGAACTAGCAGTCTTCACTGCAAGTCATCTTATGGAACATAAACCAAATGCATACAACAGAAAGCTCTTCCTTCTTGTGTGCATCTCAGGATGGTGTTAAGCCTGGACTTGTCATCTCTGTTGTGGGACTTGCAAGGTATTCACTTGATTTCAGACTTGTGAGAGACTTGTAGCTTGCTACTGATGTAAGAGAGCCACAAAGACCAAGCAATGATGGAGTGTCTTCCTTTCCTGTGAAGAAAAATACGAATTAAGCTAATAATTTTTGCAGCACAAGATTAGTTTACCGTAAAAAATGAGAGAACAGAAAAAGCTGTTTAATCTACACTACTGTGAATTCCATAGTATGCTTCAGCACAGGCATGTTTCATAAATGCGATTGGGAAGACAACTTACAGCACAACTTCCTTATCCAGGTGGTGCAGAGATCCCTACCCATGCCTTACAGGCTGGGCTGAAATCAGTCTTGGATTAAATTAGTATTAAATTAGATTTAATACTGCTTACAATTAAAAAGGAAAAAAAATCCATTTTCTTGATCCTTGATATTATAAAAAAAGAAAGTTTAGCAGTTATGTAACACTAAGGATTTGTACTGAAAAATCTATTTAAAGCTTAGAATTGATGAGATACAAAAAGGATTCTTTTATAACAATTTATATTCTATACCCAAAATACTGCTATTTCAGAATTCTTCCAACATTTTCCTGTTTTTCAGAATTGCCCACAAGATGGAGCAGCTAAGCTTCGATAGCCATCCAGGTTTGAAAGGGGTGTGTGCATATATTACATTTATATAGACAGTTCATATCATGTTCCTCTCTCTGTTCTAATGGAAACACTGTCCGGCTACATCTCCAGATAAATGCTAAGTACAACATGTAAGAATGACAGTGGTAGTTGCAAATCCAGTGCATTCAATCATTCTTTTAAAACCAAAAAAAGGAAACATAAGGAGTTTGTTATAGCAGAAAGATGTCAGCAGATCCTCCTTGCAGTGAAGCTGACAGGTTCTGTGATGGAAAAGGAAGAGATGTGCAGGACATTTGAAGCTCAGCTTTAAGTACAGAGGAGTGGGGTGTGTATCTTCATAAATCCAAACTTATTTGAAGCAGAGTTCTTAGGGAAACAAACACTTTGCATAACAATGAAAAATATATTTTTCAATGTGTATTTTCTTCACACTGAAAATTTGTCTCACAGGGACTGACATTCAGAACTATTAAGAACAAAATCAAAGGAGGACATTAGACTGGCTCTGTACCTTCATTTAACAAGTTAATTCCATCTTGCTTCCCATCCTGTGAGTGACCTGGATCCAGAGAGGATTGAGAAAGACTAACTTCTGCTGAAAGTTGGTCCAGACTTTGAAAACTTTTCCTGCAAAGCAAGTAATATTTGATAGCAACACATTTAAAGATCTAACTAGGCATCTTCAAGTCTCCTTAAAAAGTTTTCTAAAATAACACTATGCAGTTAATCTTTCTTCTCTTAAACACTACTCTTATTTATTTCCAAAGCCAGTTCTTTCCTAAAGCAATGATTTAATTTTCTGCCTTTTTTTTTTAATTAATCCAAAGGAAGAAAATTTTTACGGAAAGCAAGAGAAACTGATTTTAGTTACCAGTGACCTTTCACTGAAATCACTCTACAAGTGACTCCAATAGGATATGTTCCAAAGTAGCCTGAGGGAAATACATGATTTTCAGTTTCCCCGTTCCTCTAAGGGCGAGTCAAACATGAAACTTACTCATCCCATTGTTGATTGTGCTTTCTATAGAGTAGAGTGTCCAAGGCAACAGCATTGACATCCAGAGCTCCTGGGGAAGGCCACTGATTGGTGAGGTGAGTAGTTAATTCTTGTCTTGATCTCAAGTCATTATTCTTTAGCACAGTTCTGTAAATACCAAAAAAAAGTATATTAAATGCAATTCCTTAAGATAAAGGAAAAACAGGACAAAGATGATTATAGAATCATCATGGTTGGAAGACACCTTCAAGATCATCCAGTCCAACCATAACCCAGCACTGCCACTGTAACCTCTAAACCACATCACCCAGTGCCAGACCCAGATGTCTCTTAAACACCTCCAGGAATGGTGACTCCATCATCTCCCTGAGCAACCTATTTCAGCCTGACCACCTGAACAGCAAAAACAATTTTCTAGTATCTGAATCTCCCCTCATCTTAAAGCCATTTCTTTGGGTCCTGTCACTGTAGCCACAGCAGAAGAGACCGACCCCGACTCCTCTCAGGAACCCGTAGAGAACGATGAGGTCCCTGCTGAGCTTCCACCAGACTAAACACCCACAGCTTCCCCAAATGTTCCTCTGGGGATTTTGTTTCTAGACTCTTCACGAGCCTTGCTGCCCTTCTCTGGACACACTCCAGCATCTCAATGTCCGTTTTGGAAGGAGGGGACCAAAACTGAATGCAGTACTTGAGGCGCAGCTTCACCAGTGCTGAGTACAGGGCAATAAGCACTATTCTTGATACAGGCCAGATGCCACTGGCCACCTGGGCACACTGTTGGCTCACATTTAGCCACCTGCCAACCAGCACCCCCAAGCCCCTTTCTGCCAAACAGCCCTCAAGCCTCTCCTTCCCCAGCCTGTAGCACTGCAGGCGGTTCTTGTCACCTAAGGGCAGGACCTGGCACTTCACCTTCTCTAACCTCATGCAATTGTCTTCAGCCCATTGATCAAGTCTGTCTGTAGCTCTCTGCAGAGCCTTCCCCTGCAGATCAACACTCCCACCCAGCTTAATGTCATCTGCAAATGTACTGAGGGTGATCTCAATTTCCCCATTCACATCATCAATAAAGATGTTAAACAGGACCGATCCCAAACCCGAGCCCAGGGGAACACCACTAGTGACCATCCAGATGTTCCACTTAAAGTGACCAACACACTGCAATTTTCACAAAGAATCTTAAACTGTTTGCTTTTCCTAAGGGAAGCAACTTAGAAACATATTGAGACATATTTAGGAACAAAAAAAAAAAAAAGTTGACATTTCAATCCTTCTACAAAAGCAATAAAGAAAGGCAACTGCACTTAAAAGGCTATTTCTGCCAGCATAATGGTAATTACCAGGCCAGCTATTTTGCAAGCCCGCTCTGGGAATGTGATATGCCTCCCTCAACACCAATTTTTTTTGCAGTTTGAACATCCTTGCATCCCCCCCCTTCAATACTTTTCCAGAATGAACTAAAAACCAGACATGTTAATTCCACTGTATGCTTTCAGGTAAAATATATAACACATAGTTATTCTGTTTTCTATCACCTCACAATTTCTAGTAACGATATCTATAACTATATTAAAAAATCTAAACTTAATACCTTAAATGCTCAAATTAGTTTTGCCTCATATTCCCAATGAAGCAAAACAGTTTTCTAAAATTCTAGAAATGAAGAAGCTAATATGCCAGTGTTGGAAATCACCTGCCAAAAGTCATACTGAAATAAGGAAAGTACATAGTTTTTCGGGCTCCAAGACAAGACCAGCCTTTTTCCAATAGCACAAAGCAACCTTTGATCTGCCCTTATACTGCTGTAGAATAACTAGAAATAAAAGCAAGAGCATTTTGTAATTGGTTTTTAAGTCCTCTAATCCACAAAATACAAGACAATAGTAAAAAGCTGCTCTACAAGGAGTTTGACTATCTCTGGCCTGAAGCAAAAAGCTAATTTACTCATCTCCTTACCAAATGCACTCAGAAGTTCAAAGCCAAATGCCATGTTGCTATCCAAAATGCCAAACTGTACAGCAAATTAAATAACTATTCATGGCACACATACATTTACTTGAATTTTCCAATAACATTGTCAACGGGTCTATTTTTACAATACAGTTTTTATTCTGGTGGTATTTGAACTGTTTAGACAGGAACTTCTGTAAGGGCCAATAACAGTGCCCAAAGAGCCAAAATTTGCCACAAAACAAAGTAAGACAGTAGTAAGCTCAGTAAGGAACTTACAGGAGCTGAGTTTCACAGAGGAGACAGATTCAGTTTTAGATGACTAATTCCCTCAGCATACAACCTTTCTCCCCAGGGATCCACACCCTCACCCTCCTAAGAGCTCTACAGGAATAACCACTTTGCTGACCCAAAGCTCTCAATAATTTCAAGTATCTTGCATGGTATTCACTTCCCCATGTAATAACCCTAATTCCCTGGGGAACATTGAGCATTACACTGAGCTGCCACAGGTCTGTTGATTTGAGGAAACTGAAACACAGAGATAGCAAGTTTTTATGAGATTTGCCAGGTACATTACATCACCTCCTTATTCAGAAGGACATCTTGAATGTTTTCACAGAAGTTTCAAAACAGGACCCAGTTTATATGAGGAACTAGGCCCAAAGAGCCTAAATACAAATTCACACATGTAACATGTACATGCAAATTTCCATTTGGACAACCCCTGTAAGCTATCGCAGACACACAAATACAGACAAGTTCCTAATAGGGGAATTTTTACTTTTGACATATGTTTCTATATTGAATACATCTAATATTTCTATATTCTATATTCCACAAATCTTTACACCTTACTGTGTGAACAAAGAAATTCTGAAGCAAAGACTCATCAAAATTTTCCAGGAATTTTAACATAACATTTAAAGATAGTCTCAGTTAATCACTTCTTAAACCACTCCACCATGCTCAGAAAGAAAACCAGGCATCAAGTTGGATAACCTTGAGGAGAACTAAATATTCTCCTCTTAAATATTTGAGAACTAAATATTGTCTTCTTAAAGCTTTTATTTTGAATCTTTAAAAATATGTAAAAGTAGATTTGTATTTATAAAATCAGTCCAAGCACAGTATCAAATATATATAAAATAGTAGCATAGACAATAAAAGTTAAAAAAATTATTCACACCAGATGCTATTTGTTACTATCTATTTTATCTGCTTTGTAGATTGTTTAGCTCTTAGCTCTTTTGCAGACATTTTCCAAGTATCAAACGTCTCCACTGCAGCAGAGGCATTGCCTGCAGACAGCAATGCTCTCCATATGCAAAAACTGGCACTGTTTTTGTTTAGCCAAACATTTGTTTAACCAAACTCTTATTTGAAGAGTCAAAGTATTAAACTGCACAGAAACATAGAACCATTTAGGTTGGAAAAGACCTTTAAGATCATTGAGTCCAACCATAAGCCCATCACGACCAAGTCCACCGCTAAACCACGTCCCTAAGCACCATGTGAACCCAACATACAGAACCCTCACACTCCTCATCACCATGAGGAAAGATGATCCTGCTACAAGTACTCAGAAACAGGAAAAGAGGTGGATACAAAAGTATTTACTACAGAAAAAGTTAAAAAGGAAGAAAATATGACCAAGTTTTAATGAAAAAAGCAAATATAAATTTCAAAATTCAATGTGGAAAAAAGCTGTGCAAGACTATCTAGTGCTGTCCTGCTCTTGTTCAGACAAGATAAACACTTTCTAGAGGTTAAGAGCTCTCCAAGGACAACACCTTATTTTATCCAGGGCATATTGAATTTCTACAGCAGTGCTCTTGCCCCCCAGAATGCACACACTGTAACCAGGCTGGCCAGCCCTGTGCAGAGGTGCTGCAGGGTTCCAGGCAGGACTATTCCTCGCACCAGGACTGCAAAGAGTATGCAGTTCTATTTTTCAATAAAGTTCCATAAAAGATGGTTCTATTGGTTTTGTGAGGATTTAAGGATGATGCAAGATATAGGAGTAAAAGCAAGGACACTCCAAAATGAAAAGAGGGTAAGTAAGAGAGAAACAATAGGATTTACTAAAGGAGGAAGTTAAAAACCAAGGAAATACAATTAAACCCGAGTGAAAACAAGCATATACACCAAGCTGTTAACTCCTTTCCTTCAGTCTGGAAAAGAAGATAAAAACAGTGGCTAAAAGTAGTAGTCTCAGGAAGGCAGTTGGTACCTGGAGAATACAGTAGATCTTAGTAAGAGATTGTATGGCTGTGTTTTGGATGAAAGACAGGTGGTGTGTGAGGTATGGCTGAACAAGGTATCCTGGACTGACACAGTGGGACAGCAGAGTGCAGGGGTCTTGTGCAGTGTAGGAGGATTATGTGAGAACATATTATGAGAGCAGGGGGGTTAAACCTATTTATGGTACATTCTCTAATCTAGCCATGAAAAAATTCTTGATTGCCTGAGAGCCTGTGAGCTTTCCCTCTCCCATCCAACTAACTGGTATCCTCTGTGTCTACAACTATTTCCATCTCTTTACAATCATGTTGGCAAAAAAGTAGCAGCAGCTGTTCCATAATCTGCAGAAAGTTAACAGATGTACCCTTAGCAATCCTTACTCCAAACAACACCTCTGTAGGATAACTTCATATAGGGTTTCAAGTTCTGCAAACATTATAAAATAATCAAATAGTGAAGAAATGGGGAGAGAAAGAACATTCAACAGCAACAACCAAAACATCAGTCTATTACCAACATTAATCTCAAAAAGCACTATATCAGCTACTAGGAAGAAAATTAACTCTATTCCAGCTGAAACGAGGACATTTCTTTTAAAATGACCAAGTACCCTTTGTACTACTGCACAGCATAGATTTTTCCACAATGCATTTATATAAGGGAAGTATAATATAAAAACTCTTGCCATGTTGTCCCAGGATAACATTTAGGCCACTTGAATTGTGGTGGGATTTTTTTTATATCTGAAAAAAAAGAAAAAACTCCACACAAATTGAAAATACCACTGTAAGTAATAATTTCCTTGGCAAAACAACCAGCAAAAGAGATGAGAACATCTTAATACTAAAGTACATTATTAAAAACTAACCAAAATTTGCCTTACATTTGTATTTTTTTTCTCTATACCAAGAGCTACTATTAAAATTAGGCTCGTGTTCAAAAAGAAGAAAAAAGCCTATTAAGTAAAAACATCCTGCTAAAGAATTCCTGCCTATTACAAAAGATTACTGATGAGATTAATCAATACTAACATACTCCCAGGGTGGAAATAAGTGCCTGCAGATACATACGCTCCCTCCAGGCCTGTAAATTTACTTACATTTATTCAAGAATAACAGAAGCAGCCAAAGCATTCATCAGGTTTACACAGCGATTCCCAGAAATATCTCTGCACACTCTTGACTTCCAGTTCTTTAATTGTGTATTTAAGAAGTTAGGAAATGTAAGATTAGTGAAGTCTTCCAATAAACATCCTTCTCCTCTACTGTTCACTCACCCTGTGTTTGTCAGGTACTCTCCAGAACATTTACTTGCAGATTTCCTCAACTTTTATTATTTTGAGATGTTTATTTAATGATTTAACATTTTGAGAGTATTAAGCACATGCAGGATATATTTTTGTCCAGTACACACAAAAAATAAAATGCAATTGACAAACTACTGCCCATTTCCATCCGTGCTGCCTCTAAGTTTTGGCACAATCACATTAGGGGCCACTGTGTAAATGAAGCATCAAAAGTAGCTATTTTACTTTTTCTTTTTAACTAAGCTTTTTTGTTGCTGTTGTTTTATTTGTTTATGTTGTTAAAATTTAATTCTTAAGATAAACCCAGAAACACTTCTCTTTGCACTAGCATTGCTTTTGGCAGCTCAGCTGCCTCTCAAGAGATTAGGAAATTACTGCTTTGAATTAACACATCTAAGACTTCTGCATCTTGAAAGTGTGACCTGACTTAACAGTGAGACAGAGGGACAAAAGACAACCTGTATGTTGGGTTCCTGCTTGCACAGAAATAATATAAGTGATTATAGCTGGTCACTTACTGTACTGTAACTATATTACCTCTGGGAATTTAAAAAGAAAGAAGTAAATAAAATTCAATCCAAGTTTAGCCCAAGCTAATATAGAAAAGCCTTTCCTGCATAACCACATAGAATTTCTGGGGTCATTTCAGCTATACCAGCTTTCCAATTTCCCTTGGATCAAATGCAGACTCATGGGAAGCCTATTCCAAAAGTTCCATTTACATGGGTTTTTTTTTGTTCAACAAAACAAAAGTCAGTTCTGTTTCCAATTACACCTATGAAAAACCAGTAATTTCTTACCTGCAAGTTTAATTTCTCCAAATCCAGAAAATGCCAGTCCAGTTGGCAATTTGCCCTCCTACCAGCAGATGAAGACAGGAAATAAACCAAACAGACTAATTCCCTAAGAAAGGGAATTACATCAGATGAGTGTTCCAGTTCAAGAACTACCTGAGTAGTGAAAAGTAAAAGTGAAAATAAAAGCTTAAAAAAAATAAAAACATTTGCATAAGAACAAGCTTTAAAAACCTTTATTTAGGACAGGGAATATGGAAAGCAAACTCAAATTGATAGCATACATGAATATAACTTAAATCTGTTAAAGCAACTCCAAAATAAAAAGGGAACTCCCAAGCTGTCAGTACTCTAGCACAGCAGTGAGCTGTCTGGACTGGTATGTCATTGGACTTTGAGAAATTAGATCAGCAGGTATGAAAACGAGTTACTTACCAGCAGATTTTGATGCTGCAATATAGCATCTCTCAGATTTGAGCCCTGTACACTGACACACTATACCCCAAACTGGCTGCCACAGCAGCTAAATGCCAGCAGACTTTCTAAAGGCAGTTGCTGCAGTGAAAAAAAAGCAGGAATGTCCTACTGCAACACATTTTCTTATTCTGACTGACCAAGAGATCTTCACGTGCCACAGCCATGGCCCTACTTGGTTCACAGAACAGATACCCTTGAAGCACCTTCAGCATTTTTTAAAGCTCCTTTATTGTCTCTTAGAGATATCTTGAACTATATTCTAACAAATTTAGTATCAATTTTACACAGGCTTCAATTTTCTTGACCTTAGGATAACTTGAGGAAGTTTACACTGTCAGAAATACCAGCAGCTGGACTCCTGAGTTCCAGTCTAACTGCAGTGGAGGCTTTGTTTCTGAACACAGACATCCAGAATGGATCAAAACATACCATAATATGTTAACTTTGCATATGCTCATTAAAATAGCAAGTGCTATTGTCCATGGACAAATAACCAGGCCTGATTCTCTGGAGGAGGACAGCAGGCACAAGACAACCAGCTTTCCCAGATAGTAGGTCTTGACAGAAAACAAGAATGATGAACTTGATCTCAAACAAACTACTGAAAGAGTAAAAAGCAGATTTCAGTTCTTCATCTGCCTTCCCATCTCTGCTGGGAAATGAAGGACTCTTAGCAAACAAGCTTCTTTTTTGACAGATTGTCTAATTTGCCTTCTGTAAATATCCTCTCAAGCTCTGTTTGTCATTTAAGGATTCTTTTTCCCTTCTGTCAGTGAAGTAAATACAACATATCTGTTTATAGCTGAATTCCTTTTAAAAAAACATTTCTACAAGGTTGTGGGGAAAAAAAAAACCAAGAACTTCTTAACAGATGATGAAAACTGTTATTCTCAGTAACTTTTTTATCATTTTAACTTGATTCCTTTGAATTCAGTAAAAACAGGAGAAACAACTGCAAAATGGTTAAGTAACTTTGAGTGAACTGAATGACTACTTTTTCTTTAAAATTCCACTATCACATTAAGACAGCAAGAGTTTCATGAGAGATATCCAACAGGGTAATTGGAAGATTGATCTTCTACATACACAGGCAAGTATTTGCCAAAACTAGCATATATAAGCTCTTTCAGAATACAAAGGTTTAAATTAAAAATAAAAAAATAAATTATTAGCAGCAAGCCTTGAGTAATACGAGTCCTTCTTGCCAGTTGAATGTGAATTTGTAGAGCTGCCAAACTATGCAAACAGTAAGGCAGAGCTTCAAAATCTTAGAAATTGCAGAATAAAAAAAGAGGAGGACAAAAGTCTGATCCAAGGGCAAAGAGGTGAAAAAAAACCCTAAGCAAAACCCCACAATCCGATATTAGCACTAGACACAGAATCTTTGCCAACATAATTTGAGTTATAATTTGGATAACAACACAATGAAAAATTACAATGTTAAGTGGTTGCATTAGAATATCTCAAGGGCCAACAGGAAAAACACCTGTCTGTATCTCCACCACTTGCTAGCCAAAACAGGACAGCAACTAATATAAGCTTCTGGGTTAGGAAACTTTCTTGGTTATAACTTCAGGCATTTCCCTGTAGCTATTTAAAGCCTTTCCAGAAAGCTCATTTAGACTGTGCTTTATTCTAACAAAATATTGAAGAAACACAAGACACAAAGTTAAAACTAGAAAAAACAAGTTGTAACCTAAATTTACAAATACCATCCATAGTTTAAAAAAACCTCCAACATTTCTGCAATCATGTGTATGCACACTGATCTGTAACTCACCTTTCTTTTGAACAAACTATTTGTATTTTAGAGAAACTTATAATTTTGTTGTGAAAGTATAAAAGGAATTTGCTAATCTTTTCCCACTGGATGAAACTAAATTCCTGTTCTGATTGATTTAAACCAATAAATCTGAAGTTAGGATAATCTGAACATTAATTTGTTTTGTCTGATGAATTGCAGAGATACTCCTTCAGTATATTAATGATAAAGTAATGTCTGCAAATACAGAACTAGCCTCTCCTCCCCATTCTAACCTGGTAGTGTTCTTTCACACTTTAAAAAAATGATGATTTTTTCACTATTTGTCATTTAAAGCCCATTTAGTTTGATATTGAACTTCATGTAACTTGCATTAAAAATATTAGAAAAATTTAAATTCTGCTCAATTTTCTCCTTTATGTATAAGCAATATGAAATACTTGCTTTTCCCCTCAGTGTTTTTTGGAATACAGAAGCAAATGTACAGTGGATCAATATGAAGGTTAAGAAATGAAGCACAAAACCTGTGACTCTCAGAAGCAAATGGAATGCATAAGGTGCTAATGTCTAAGTAACTTATTTAAAGTTTTTCTTGCTTGGTACCTCTATGCTATACCTTTATCCATAGAAGTGAAGCTATGGGAGAAGAGAAAAAAGATGCCACTATTAAAACATATTTTAGTATTACACATTAGACTCCTAGAAGGGGACACACTGCCATGCTAATGTCATTAAGTATGCAAAATGGGGAAAGAGAAGTCCCTGTGGGTCTCTCACCCCCCCAAGGGGAGTGCAGGGCAAAAAGGAGCAGAAGGCAGACTCCTTACAAAACTGTTTTTCATTCTGGAGTCAGAAAACGTTTTCCTGTAAATATTCCAACCCATCCTCGAAGACACCAATAGTTTCAAAAGCTTTAAACTTTTTTAGAATGTTAAGGTTTATTTTAAAATAAACCTTTTAACCCCCCTTTTTAATAGTTTGGAATAAGATATTCAAATATGAGAGGTTAAAAATAAATGCCTCCCTATCAACTGCATCTTGAAAGTAAGCCCTTTTCTTCAGGCTGCTATCAGCCCAGAAACATTTGGCTTCCACTTGCACAATAAACCCACATGGATTCAAAGAAGAGAATAATCATGTTGGAGGCTTGACTGCAAATTGTTTAATTGTGCATAGTTCTGTACCTTACCCTCTGTTTTTCTCTGAATTGCAGGAGTCTCTTTATGTCCTATGCCCAGCTGAACTTTTCCTAGTTATATTTATAAAAAAGGAAACACCCATGTCTTCTTGGGTTTCCACCTCACTAAAAACAGAACTTCCCTTCTTGCTGTCAACTCACACCCTTGTAAAACAGAATGGGATTACGATATTGCAGCAAACTTGAAAAGAAAAAGAAGTTACACCAAAAAAAATTCAAAACACTGCCCAAACAAAAGTTTTATCATCTCTCAGAATATGTAGTATTTTTTCTATGATGTAAAAAACCAAAAAAAACAAAAAAAAAAACCCACCAAAACCTATACACAGACAACTTGAAAAAGAAAGACTTGAAAATCAAGCAAACTGCAATACTAAGGATTTCAAACTGCTGCTCAAACTTGAGGGAGAAGCAGAGGACAGACAGGAAGGAAGCATTACAAATAAAAGCATGGCTAATGTGAATTATGGTTTGATAGCAGGATCCATTAAAGCTTTAAAAGGAAAGGATTAGCATTCTCAGTTTTCACATTTCAGGAAAGAAACTTACCAAGATCAAAGATTAAAATTTAATCTTCAACTTCCTTTCAGTGAGGAAATAAAGTAGCTGCAACAAATTGGATTTACTGTACTTAAGCAGTTGAAGAATTCAGTTTCTTTTAAAAAAGTCTTAAAAGAGGGACTATCTGAAATGAAGGCAAGAAGGCTAAAAAAATTGATCCAGCTTCCCTATTTCTCCAGATGATTTCGGTTTTGAGCTAGGATTACAAAGCCAGGCAACCCACATTAAAGCTTTACTCACAAGGAGACACAAAACACTGCTAAATTTCCAAGCCTTTGCTCAGACCCTCCCGCTTCTGTTTCCTTGGAGAAGCTTTTCTCTGCTTTGTCCCTGACAGCCCAGCTACAGCCTGCATCCTCTGCAGCCTTATCCCTTACAGCCTAGCTACAGCCTGCATCCTCTACAGCCCTGTCAGTGACAGCCCAGCTACAGCCTGCATCCTCTGCACCCTGTCAGTGACAGCCCAGCTACAGCCTGCATCCTCTGCAGCCCTGTGCCTTCCTCTCTGACCCTGCCCTGCCTGCTCACAGCAGCAAGCTGCAGACTCCAGAGTGTTTACAAACAGCATCTTGACAAAGTGAGGACAAGCAGAGAGACCATTTTCATAAGCAAGTATTTTAACCAAATGGGGCATGACCATTCACTGCAAAGAAAGCATCTTTGCTAACAGAGCATATAGTTTATCTTGCCTTCCATAGTCCATAACAGACCTGCTAGTCATGGTGTGTTTGAAATAGAGAAGCTAGTTTTGCCTGGAGTTAATCACATCAAAATTTACTCTCTTTACAAATACAGCTGTATTATTCAGATAGAAAATGCAGTATTGCTGGATATTAAAATATTAAGTATTATTAACATAATCAAATATTAAGCTATATTATGACATTAAGAATGAATAGCATAGTTTGGACCTTGAAAAGGCTAATTCTGAAGGAACAGCCAGACAAACTGAACCTATCTTTAAGATATGACAACACATTAAAAAAAAATTAATTCCACAGTCAAGCTTAATTCAGTATAAGATGTGAGTGTCCCTTCAATTTAATTTGATGCTTATCTATGCCTTAAACAGTAAGAGAATTCCAAACATGGAAGACTGACTTTTTTCCCCCCTAACTTTTCTTCCCTCCACAGAACACCATAACAGATGGGGATCAAGGAAGAAACAGTAGATGGAGATAAAAAACAGAGTGGTATAAAATATAGCATAGTCACTGAATGTAAAAAATAAATTTCCCATAAATGTGATAAATTGATTAAAAAGTTACACCAGTGGGGACAATGGGGCCATAACTTCTTACACCAGGCACGCCAACCTGAAAACCTGAAAAAATTCTTTAGGAGGAAACCTGTGGTGGTAGACATTACACAAACCATTGTTTTCATTTTAGGAAAAGTCAAAGCAGAAGAAAAACATTCTAAAGCCATTTTGAGTGGTTTTCTGCTTTGCATCCAGTGCTTTCCTTTCTCATTTCACTTTGTTTAAAAAGATGTTCTATGTTAAAGTGATCAACTTTAAAACATCAGTGAGATCAATTTTTATAACATCAGTGAGTCAATATGCAGGAAATGAGCCAATCAGGAAATTGATGGAATCTCTCTTGTAATCATACATCAATATTTAGCATATATGAATATCAATTTCAGATGCAGAATCTGAACTTGAAAGTAACAAAAGCAGAGTTTGTCGTAACACAGGTAGTGTGTTAGTCAAAAGGAGGACTAAGAATCGCCCTAAGAGGGAAAAAAAGCCTGTTTAAACTGAGCTAAAGAGTTTTAATGCAAGGATATTGGGCCAATGGTTCCAGATTTTGCCCAGCCACATCTTTGACTGAGCTAACTAGTCCTTCAAGGCAGTGGTCTCAAAGTGGGATGCAGAAGATAATCCTTTGGGGTACTGGAAAAAACCCTTTTGTACTGCTAAGAAAATTTTTTAAATGTAACATTTACATAACAATGTAAATTGTTTATTTCATCTTTATCTTATACTCTTCAATTTCTATTTTTGTATGTTTAAGAATGCAAATAATATATTAGCATAATAGTATATTTATATAAATTTTAAAATAATTATACCTATACTGTGGGCGTTCTTAGATTTTTTTTTTACTGATGGGGTGTGCAATCAAATTTCTCTGTGCTTCAAGAGACATTCAACATTTCTTTCCAGAAACACAGAGGAGGAGGCAGGAATGTCTGCCTCTGCACTTTTTGAATACTCCAGGACCCAGTTCCTTGATGTTTTGGGATCCCTATCCCATCAAATGACAAATCTGTAATTTGAATGTTACAGAATTTGAACTATTTTCTTCATCTAGACGTGCCATGGATCACAGGCTTCTCCTGGCTGTCCTCCTGTGAGCTGTTATTTTCAAGCACTTTAGAGCTGTTAATTTTATGTACTTTAAGGCCTTTAGAACTGCCTCACCCTCACTGTAAAAATACACTATTCTTAGAGAAGGGTGGAGCCAAAAGCACTGTTCTGTAGTGTTCAATTCAAGTCCTAGGAAAAAAACACATGACAGTGATGACATCTGGAGAAACAAACAAAGGCCTTGAGTGGCTCATCATTATTACAATTCACACAACTGAAATGCCTCTGAACACTGATGGACTGGGGGCCTCAACCACCTCTCCAGGAGCCTACTGCAGTACTTGACCTCCCTCTGGGTAAAGAGATGTTTTCCAATGCCCAGTCTGAACCTCCTTCCTGATGAGCTGTGTATAAGGTTAAGTGTGCTGAACTGATAATCAGGTTGTCTACTGCAGATCACTTTTCCAGCTCGATTTGCCATCAGACACTTGCCAAAGTGGTCCAATTCCTGGATGGGTGGGCATATTGCTAAGGAATGCAATTAAGCTGAGAGACACAAAAAAAAGTTACTATTTTGTGAATAACTAATTGATAAATTTTCAGCTTCGCCATTTTCCAGATAGTGGTATTCATGAGATCTATAAAATGGATGAGATTTTTTAATGAAATTGGAAACTATGTTGCTCATTGTAGTTTGAATATTCAAGTGTGTGAGACAAAATTAAGAATACTGAAAATTGTATGAACATGAAGCACAGCAGCTGTAAAAGAAAAATTCCTTCCAAATTTTTCTGATGTCCTATCCCCATATTTATTTCCTACTTTGCACCAAGCCCCCTTAATGAACGTGCATACAGAAAAGCTTCTCTGTAGGAAATCTAATGTTTAACCTGAAGGCCTTGTTGATCTGTTGATCCTGGGTTAACTGGTTTCCAAGTCAGCAACAACAACAGCCTATACTGTCAACAAAGTCAAACAAAGTCAGACCTGTATTCTTACCCTTACTTGTTTTTTTGGGGTTTTTTTTTGGTGGGGGAAGGCAGAAATAGTTATAGACTCAGATTCTGTCAAGTCCACTGACAAGATGCATAAAACATTTTGCTTTTCATGCCTGTGAAATACAATTTTGGAAACCTCAAGAAAACCTTACTCAACAAAAGTTTGAAGTCATAGACCTTGCTACCTTAAGAACAGCAGCCAGTAGAATAGAAGAGCATCATCAAAAAGGAAGTACAGAATGTTTATTTATAATAGTTTCAATTACACAGCAAACAATCCTAAACCAGATCTCAAAGTGTTTTACAAACAGCAATGCAGTATGCCTTGGGCAGAATTACAGTCCCAGACTTGCTCTTATCTGCTGATGAAGAACTCAGATTACAGCATACATTCACTGCTTCAAAATGCCAGTAATGGTAGGGGAGCAAAACACTAAGTTTTGGTATTACTTTAACATCATTCTAAATGGCTCGACCATAAAAAGCAATTGGTCAAAACTCATGCCTCATTACAGACATATTACTGATAAAACACATTCTGCTGCCAGATCACCTTTGGTTGGAACAAAAAACCCCCCAAAATACCAAATATGATTAAAATAAGTTGATCATAACTGATGTTGACCATTAGAAACCTGCTAGGAATATTTCTTCCCTTCCCTCACCTGACAGGAACACTACACTCACAGCAATAAAAATGTAAAATATACCCCAAATATCTAGAGTAGTTCAGACTCCTGACTGCAGTGTCTCACAAACAGATATACAAGAACATTGTCAAGATACAACAGAGGTTATTCCATAATTTGAGCCTTTACACAATAAAGCCATCAAACAAAATCAAACCTGAAAGGCCAAGATCTTCAGAACAGTCTGACTGCATACATCTCAGCTGAAACTTAACAGCAGGTATGAACATTCAAAATATCCAGAACCAGTGTAGGTTTAAATAAGTTTACACCTTCCCCCAAATAACTAGAGATGCCAAAGCAGTATAACATGAATCATTAGGCATATCAGCAAGTTCAGAGAAGAGTTCAAGAACAGGTATGTCTCAAAACCTTACAGTCAATCAGAGGGAAAAAAAAAAGAAACTTGGAAAAAAAAAAGAAACTTTGAGAAACATTTTTTTTTCTTACTCAACTCTGCATTTGGCCTAAATAAAATACCAATTCCATATTCCTGAACATTTTCATAAAATCCATTTCAAGCACTGGCAATAAAATAATCTATCATGAGAGAGAGAGCAGCAGAAAAAAACCCCAAAGCTTTGCTTACAAGCTTGAAATACTTTACTTCATATAAAAGACCCTTTTGGATGGTGTCTTCATATATTCTCTTTATCATGGATTCTTTCAAAGATCTCAGATGGCTGCTATGTTACTCCAAGACTCAGACATTACCAAATTAATCCAGATTTAAGGCAAAATAACTTGTTTTACATTTGTTATAAACAGAACATTCAACTGCTGCAGTTGAATGGCAGCTTTATGGCAACCTGGGTCTTCAAACACAGAATTACAGAATGGCTTGGGTTGGGAGGGACCTTACAGGTCCTCTTGCTCCAACGCCCTGCCATGGGCAGGGACACCTTCCACTGCACCAGGCTGCTCAGAGACCCATCCAACGTGGCAATGTCTCTGCAAAAGGAGAGCACCTCCCCACCCCACACACAGGGCTGAGAGGATAAACTGTATAATGATCATAAGATACTTGAATATTTGTCATGCTAGAAATCACATAGGCTATAAATAAAAAAGAAGCCTTTTACTGTTTTAGCATTTTGCTTGCATTGAAGAAAGGGAGACAATGAACTGTTTTGCCAGTTTTAGGACTAATAGTTTTAGGACTACTACTAAGATAAACTTCTACTGTGTCTGAGCCATCACAAATAAATTAAAATCTAGCTAAAGAAAATAAATATTTTTTTACCCCTCTTGCCTAACTTCTAAAAAATGGTCTTCAAAAGGTAGGTGACTTCAATACTTTTAGGGGTAGCCTTAAAACTGGAAGTAATAAAATATAAAGAACATTTCATAAAAATGTGTAAAAAATTTAAGCAAGTTACTGTAAGCTATTTCAGACTTTAAAAAATTTAAATATTTAATCTCAGAATTATTCTGTTTTACACTACTACAGTTTCCAGGGAACCATTCCCAAATCTAAGACTTGTCAGAATTTAAAAAAAAAAAAAAAAGCTAAAATACATCAATTTCTTTAGGAAGTTGACTCATTTCCACAGGATATTAGAAACTCTACATATTGTATAGTTATATAACTTAAATAATTAAAGTAATGCTGCTGTAGCAATGCTTCTCCATTATGCTAACTTACAACTGGTCTTGCAGTTCCACAATGATATATTCCAGCTGCTCCTTCTCCATTTTATGGGCTAGATCCATATCTTCAATTCTTTGTAACAGCAGTTTGTTCTGTGAGACAGATTCAGACAGCTGGTTTTCTCTGAGTCGTACCAATTCTTCAAGATAACCCTGAAAATGTAAGTTATTAGAAAACTTTGAATAACACACTATCAAAACCACTTTTGATTACACACGTTTATATTTGTTGGTTCATGATGTATACAATTTTATTTTGGGTTTGTTGTAGGTTTTTTTAATTGTTTATTTTTAAACAGACTAGTAAACTGACTTTAGATTAGTCTGAGATTTCCTAATAGGTAAATGAAAATCATATATTTATTGCAGAGGAGTAGAAAAATGGATGAAAAAACAGGACAGGAAAGCCACCAGCATGAAACACTAATTCATCTTTCAAAAACAACTGTCACAAGTACAAGAAAAAGATCAGAATTCTGCAACAGAACAGGTGCAGGATGTTAGATAATACACAAGGGTAAGAGTAGAATATATCTACATGGATCTTTATAGTTGATGAAAGGGATCCAGAATTACTATGAATAAAGAATCCAATGTTATTTTAAAGTTTCTTTGAACTTTTAAATCACACATTAAAATTACAAAGAAGGTTCCAGCATGTCAGAGGTCAGTAACCTCTTAGAAATTGTCAATTAAAACAAAATACAGTAAGTCTACACTACATAAAATTGTGCACATTCCTTGAAACCTGTGGAAAAATGTGCAACTGTTTTATATGTGCCCATGTTTTAAAAAAGGTATTAAAAACAAGGTAGTTTTCAGAGACATACAATGTGTGCCTGTTCCCAACTCCTGTTAAGAAAACAGGTTCACATTAGCTGGTAACAAAGTGCTTGCTACTAGTGTAAGTCATCACCACAAAGACAGTTAAGGGTTTGAAGCATCTCTGGTATGAGAAGAGACAAAAGGAGCTGGGATTGCTCAGTTCAGGCCTGAAGAGAAGAAGGTAAGGAAAAAGAATCATATCAGTGTGCATCAGTGTTTAATGGGAGGGTGTAGGCATGATGGAATCAGACTCTTCTCTGTGACAGCCAGTGAAAAGAGGCAATGGGCACAATCAGAAATACATCCATACAGGAAACTATTTAAATATAAGAAAACTTTCTTTCCTCTTTCCTTTTGTCCCCATTAAACAAGCCTGTCCAAACAGGCTGGAGAATATATATCCCCAAGATATTCACAGCCTGACTGGAAAAGGCCTTGAGAAACCTGCTCTAGTCTACTTTTTCTCTGAGCAGGGGAGATGGACAAGACAATCTCCAGATATGCCATCTGACCACAACTATTCTGTGATCCTATAGTCAACTATAGTTCTATCCATTGGGTTTATTTATATTTGACAGGGACTTTTTAGCCTCAGTACAAGTTCCAAAGAATCTTGAAAGCTTTTCAGTATGCATAGTTCTGCCTCATCAATATTACTGTTATCTTGATTCCTAAGATATTCCTTGGAGTTCTAAATTAGCACTTTGAAAGTACTAAATTATGCATTACAACATAACAAATTTCCTGCCTCTCAAAAACATAAAAAACCCCAAAACAAAAATTTAAAAAAAAAAAATCAAACCATTTTACAGAAACATTTTTGACTGGAAGCACCAGTATCAGAAACATAATCCTATGTACAGTAAATACCTCTATCTATAATGACATGGAGATGCACATCCCACCAGTACAAGCATATAAACTTCCAGTATAAACAGTACACAAATAATTCAGGAGTTTACTATTCAAAAGTGAACAGCTTAAACCATTCCAGAACAGGGAAAGGACAACTTCCACATAAATAACAAATGGGTAAAGTATGACTCATTGATCTGGACAGAAGACAACTTGGAAAAGACAAAGTTGTATTTCCAGAGTGGCCTGGGCAGGCCAGAAAGGAAGAGACAGTTCCTAACCTTTTAAAAAGCAAGAGCTAGGCACCATGAAAACAAGCTCTTAGGAACCAGATTTCAGAAGTCAGAATAGGAGGTAGTTTTTTACACAACAGATGGTAGATTAACAGAATGCTTTGCCAAAAAAAAAAAGTTTGGATGGTGAAATTTTACATGGAACCGAGGGGATATTTGACAAGTGTTTGGCAGAGCCATCTATCTCAGGTTACTAGACAGACAAACCTTTTAGCTTCAGGCAGCCCCTCAGCTGACATACATTGGCTGAGAGTGCATTAGAAGAAAAGTGGGCCATAATCATGTGCTTTGTGTTTATTCTTCCCTCCACATCTGCTTTGGTCAAATACACAAGATGGGACAGGAGCATAACCAAGGATTCTTGGTCTAAGCCAGCAGAGTGTAGCTGATCCAACAAAGCAATGCTAGGATTTGGTTTGCTAAAGTAACACCTGACCCTATCCTACCACTCAAATGGCTCAGAAGAGAGACTTTTATCTTAGCTGCAATCCAATTGCTTGTCACATTGTGACCTGGTGCTATTAATGGCGGCAGCATACACTTGGGAGCACAAAAGGAATTTATCACTGGGCAAAATGAATGACAAAGAGCAAAAGAAGGATCCACCAGACCTAACTGTATCAAGTACAAAAGACATTATTTTCAACTTGGTCTTCTTGTCACAAACACCCAGTTTTCCAACACAGAGAATGTCAGAAAGTCCTTTTGTTCAAATAAAAAGTCTCTAAATAACTGGTACCTACTGCACTGAGTGCAACTCGGTCTTTGGAGAGAAACACTTGGGAAAGGAGCTCTATAACATAGCCCAACTTAATGGTCATTTGTTCAAGCTGTAATAGAACAGATGCAGTATAGTTGAAGTGAATCATATAAAAACTTGGCAGGCACATCCCAAATGAAAATCAGAGAACAGAAAATTTTCTGACTGTAGGAAAAGTAAGTAATTTGGCTGCTGCAATTGCAAGTAGGCATTCCAAAGGAGGACAACTAGGAAAGTGTCAACAGCTGTCAGAGTAGCTACCATTTTGAAAATTGTTTAAATGCACCAAAATTTCCAAAGATTTATCCTACAACTGAATTAAATCCACCCTATATTAGTTACCTATAGAAGTTAGCAATTCATTAAGAGAATGTTACCAGAAATAACTCCCATGGAATAGGAACGGTTCTAGATCTTGGACTCATGAATAAACCAAATCACCATTTGCTGTTACAGCCATTGACAATCTTTGTGCTTATGCAGACAAAGGTTCCTAGAGATTCTGACTGTAGATGTGGGTTAGATGTTTCTACACATGTATGTCACAACTTTGGTGGAGTATCTTTGGAAATGAGCCACCTGGATATATCAAGAAAAATAAGCATCCATGTATTTTGTTCTCTTCAATGCTTCTCCAGACAGAAAAGACTCTTCTCATGGTGGGGAAAAGTGTACACTCAAATCAATCCTATGTTTTGTCTGGCAAGGATGGGACTTCCTTCTGGAGGTTCAAGAGAAAGGTTTTCATTTATGTATTTGAAGAGATTCCTTTTGAACAGCATGCTTTGCTTTATATAAGCAGGGAAAATGCCCTCTGTTACTAGAGAAGAATACAAGTTCTTTCCATATGGAAAGTGATACTATACCAGCTAAGAAGATTGGACCAGAAACCTGGATGCAACAGTTCAGGTCACATTTCAAAAATGAAGTCTAAGAGACCCAAAACACAAAAGCAATAATTGTATGCATAATTTAAAAAATAATATAAATAAATATTAAATATCTATTATCCCATAGGAAATCTGACTCTTTCACTGTTACTTAGAAAAACTCAATCTATGCTCTTTCAAGTGCATTAAAATAAACCAATTTTGATTCTACCTATTTCATATTCAGGGAAATAATTACACCTCCAAGCACCCTTGTATGGTTCCAGCCCTTCACATGGTTGACTCCATTCAGAGTTTCACAAAAATCAAATTCTTACACTAGGAAAACAGAACAATAAAAATTCTACTAGAAGTGATTTTTAAAAATTTAATCAGGTGTATTTAATTTCTTTCCTGTAATTTTTCCTAACCCCTCCTTTCTTTATTTGTGCACTACTTCTTTGGTGTGTATGGAGAGTCTGCCCTCTTCTCTCTCTACTAGCTAATATGCTTTGTAATTACTGTGGATGTAATAATGTTGTTATGAAAAACTGACAAGTACTTTGCTTTGAAAATGCTAAATTACTAAAAGGTTTGGACATGTATTTCACTTCACCTTTAACTTAAGGTATGTTGGGTGATAGATGGAAAACTCACCTTTGGCTTCTGTAGTTACATTCAACATGCCACCTAAATTAAAATCCAACACAAACATATCCTTTCATGTTTTCCTTCCCCATACAGCTTCAATCAAGTTGTAAAACTACCTATTTTCTAAAAACCCATCCCAGTATCACGGAGAAGACAGTTTTACATTTAATCTAAATGGATTACTTTGCTGATCCTTTTTTGTTTAGTTTAAAACTAAGTGTTAAAGTTTAACATCACTATCATCATAAAAGCCTTCAACTGTCAGCCTACCTACAATAAAAATCTTTGACTTCTAAGGAAGAGAAAATCCATGTGAACTTCAAGCTCACAATCTAACAACATTAGAGATGCAGTGTCTGTAACTCCAAGACTGGATAAAGAAGCCAAAGCTTCAACATTAGGTTGTGAAATCTGATCTCTGAATTATTGCTATTCTCTTCCCCAACTCATCAAGCCTCTTTACCCTCAAATCAGGGAGCAAAGATGCTTGGATACTCTAAGGATCATAAAATTTAGGACCGCTTACATGAAGCTAAACAGCATCTAATAATGTATTTTCCTGCCTTTACTTAGATGGATATGTCACCAGTTGGCTGGTGATGAGCTTTGGTTCCATAGCCCCCACACAAAACGAATCTTTTACCTTCTGTTCCAGTGCAAGCCGGTACTTCTGTTCTACCCTTTTGCATTTGTTGTACCAACTGTTTTCATCTGTGATGAAAGGAGGACCAATGTTCTCTGGAGTACTGCCTTCACTGCCACTACTGCCCAGCGTTCTGAGCTCTTCTTCATCACTGCTGATGCTGTCAGAACTGAAGAATCATATTTATTAGCCAAGTCAAAAGCTGTGTTTATAAAAGTGCAAATTCTTTCAGATTCTGGTTGAAATTGAAACACTGTATTTCTTAAAAAGCTCTGCAAATAAAAAAATTGAAACCTTGGAATATGACGGATTACTAAACACAACTTGTATTTCAAGCTTTTGTTTCTATAGCCACCTGAAAATGGACAAAAATTTGCTTGTGATCTTTGCCAAGTTAGGCAACTATATGTGGGCTACTTTCCTTAGTACAAGGGGTAAGTGCATTACAATATAGATTTTGTTTCTTAAAAAAAAAAACAAAACAGCAGAAACCCAAAAAAGTGTTGTCATTACATTAAAACAAGATAAACTTAAATCAGAATGTATATTCATGTTTATAGCAAAGATCCTGTGCCTGTTACATCACAGAATAAATCTCCCTACATAGTAAGTAGACTCATTGTTAAAATATCTTCATATCTTCCAGAATCGATGCATCCTAGAGAATGCAGACATCTGTCTCAAAGACAAGAACTTATTTTAGTCTAGAGAAGACAGAGGGAATGTCATCAATGCATATAAATCCCTCACTAACAGGTAAACTAGTAAGAACTTCAAGAGAGTTACTAGGATGTTTCATGTTCAGTTGTACATCTTCAAGACTATTCCTAACTGCTTCTCTCCTTTCGGTAAGCCTAATAACAGAAAACATATCATTAATTTCCATGCTTTTTGGTGATGTCAAATTGCTACTTGATTTATTAGAGAGTAAGAATTCTTTTTATTATTAATCATAAGGCTGATCAGAGGACCAAAATGCAGCTAAAAAGTCAGTTTACGTAGCCTGGTCACGACTTTCTGTGATGTGCTAATGGCTTATATTGACTATGTCATATCTTACATTTATCAGGATGCATATTATTTTTATTTACAAAATATCTATTTAGTTTTATGGCTACACAGAAAAGGCCTAAGAGAAAAGACAGCTTGGTCTGGTGATCTTCAAAGGAGATGCAGCACTCATTTTCCACTGAACTGTTACTCTGAATCAAGGAAACACAATTAGCATGACTCACATTTCATGAATCATGTAACAATTCCAACAGTCTCTAAGAGTGAGGTAGCTGAGTGTACAGGTTTATACTGAGAGATAAATATCATTTTGCATATGAAACAAAAAATAAGAGGCCAAATAAAAAGTAAAATCTTGCCAGTGAAATAAAATTTTAAAAAGCAGAGTAAAGCCAAGAAGTACCTTTGGGTGAACTTCAAGTACGGTGTATAATCTATGACAGCTGGATAGCTTCCATCCAATCCCTCACCCTTCAGACAAAAACTGATAAAATGGAGCAAAAACAATAAGTTTATTATAAGAAAACTAAATTACAGTGACAGGTGAATATTACCAACCTGAAACTTCATTTTTTGTAATTTTTTGGTGCTATAAACCCTAATTTTTAAACATTCACTTTTATTCTTAATAATACAGGGAGATGGCAAGAGAATAACCTGAAAGCTAACTGAAGCAGTAGAAACAGAAGAATTATGGACAAGCCTGGAACTTTCCACATTTAACATCATATAAGGATTTGCAGAGTGCTTATATAACCATTCTACTAAGTAAAAAGTAATTTTCTCAAAAATATTTCAGGGTCTTTCTCCTTTCAGACACTTACAGGTGCTGAGGTGCACGAAGCTGAAGAACATAAATGAACCTAACTTTTGGAAAATGTTCTTTAATGGCTGTAGCTTTATAAAGCTTTCATTTACACTTTATTTTTTTTTACTGGAAATACATTATTGCATTTCAACTCTGTTTAAATTAGCACAGAAGTGACAAAATGATCCTGCTTCCACAAGGCTCATATTCCTCATTCCTCCTATCTCTGTTACAGATTCTAGTAAGTCACAGCTATTGCTAACTGAATTCCAAAGTGCCATTTTTGACAATGCAGTAATTTAAATGCTATTTGGGAAGTACATCTAAAGGATTGTGGGTTTTTCCCCCAAAAATATAAAGAAAAACAAGAAAGTGAAGAAGCAGCCCTCCAAAAGCACAATTACCTAATTCCATATTGCTGTGAGGGGAGAAAAAAAATAATAATGTTCTCAGGCAAGCTCGCTCATCTCCAGCCCAAACTCATATTTACAGTTCCACATAGATAAGTTAGTTAACATTTATAAGAGATACTGAACTGAAAAACATCTCATATATAACATGCAAAGAATGGATACAGCTTCTCAGCCATTCAAATCACAATACTAAAAAAGCTCTGCTCAGTGCTTCCAAGCAATAGGACAAGAGTCAAAGGGCAGAAACTGATCCACAGAAAATTACACCTAAATATGAGGAAGAACTTTTTAACTGTGCAGCTGACCACACACTGGAACAGATTGTCCAGAGAGGTTGTGGAGTCCCTCTCTAGAGATATTCAAGAACCATCTGGACACAATCCTGTGCCATGTGCTCTAGGATAACCCTGCCTGAGCAGAGAGGTTGGATCAGACTGTGGTCCCTCCCATCCTGAAACATTTTGTGATATGTGGCACAATAAAAACACTCCTGTAGTACTAAGCTCCTGTTTTGCACAGAAAATTCGTAGACTCTTAAAAGCTGCATTGACAAAATGTAAATGTCTTCAGGAGCCAATCAGCAGCCTGAATACCATTAACAGGTTCCTCTATATTAGAAATCAGAGGACAAAGAAAGAACAAGTACTCATACAACTGAGCTCTCATACCCTAGTATGTACCACTGAGGCTTTTGAGAGACACACACAGTCAATTGATGATTATTTATGAGAGGATTTACATAATGCAGACCTAATCCTGCAATGCTTATTTGTGTGTAGCTGTAGTCCTTCCATGTACAGGGCTAATACAGAAACAGTTTAATTTCAGATTATGTAAAGCTTAAACTAATAAAATCTGGTAAGATTTGAATTTTGCTGTACACAAGGCTAGCACTCATCATCCTGCAGCACACTTCTGTTCTTCCAGAACATACATTGAGGATGTAGTTAAGCCAGTCTACTGACACAATGCTGGAAAAAGAAGCTATCCTGTGTTTTCAACCTCGCCCTCCCTAGTTTTTCCATTTTTTTTTTTTAAATGCAAACATGACATTCCCCTCCTTACACTGGTATTGGCACTTGACTCCATGATGGTTTAGCAGCCATCAAGACATGCATTTTAAGGTTGTTTCCTTTTTTTTTCCTTTCCCCACCCAGTTACAGTTCCACAGCTGAACTAAATCCTCTTTACCACCAGAAAGGGAAAACACTGCTCATTCCTTATTTGTTCCTTTTCTTCTCTAAGCATTATTCTCCCATAATCTCTCCACTATTAGGAGGCTTCTGTGAACCAAACTGGCTAACAAAAAAGAACTACCCAGTTCTCTTACTGGGGATGTTTTTTCATTCTCCAACAATTTAGCTGGCTCATAGAAGGGTCCAGCAAGCCTGGCACAGAGGTACATAAATAGCAGTAAATCTCTGAAGGGCCTTTTGGCAATGGTCAATCACTCAAAGCATCCATTCTGTTTTCTGGCAGTTTGCCTCCTGTATTGGTTTGTGACAAGCATTAATGCTACTGCAAGGTAAATACTAACAGTGAACTGACAGAAGAATGAAGAACAGCATTGTCAGTCTCATTTTCCTCGTCCTGGATTATAAAAATCTCTGCCAGTGGCTCTGCCTGAGGCTAAATTGGCCCAACCAGACATATTAACAAGGTATTGCACCAGCCAGGTTCTATCTTTTTACAGGCACTGTAATCTTTATATATTGCTGATGGGTTTTGTTAATATATGTACATATAGAGCCATGCCATGTTGGTTTGTTTATTATCTAGGGTGTGCTTGCACCCTTGTTACCTCAAAACCACAGAATGAATCATATAGGAAAGCCCACAAAAGCCTGGCTAGAAATTGCAAAGGTCAATTAATGTAAGCAGTTCAGCTGCAGGTAATTTTAACACCAATTGATATTAAATGGTCATTTGTAGGTTACATTTTTCAAATTTAGAAGTGATAAAGTTAAAGATTACCTTCCACATGTGCAATTACAGTGCTATCCTTGAGTACCAGGACATAACCAAGTACTTAATCACACAATTTTCCTTACAGCTTAAAAATAACTTAAAAAGATGTCACGTTTATAAGCTTCATTTAACAGGTCTGAAATATCTTCTGCAATTACACTTCTTTCATTTTAGGATTTTGATACCTGAAAAAACTACCCCATAAATACGCAGTTACATAAAAGCATAACTTGGTTCTTATCTAGAAGAACCATTCAAGATCTCTCTTGCCCTCTTCTTTGCCTCAACCTAAGTTTTGCCTCTCAAACTATCATGGGACTTTAAGAATGTTTTCCATAATACATTGATTTGTAAGTACTTTTCCTGAGCATTTTGTTGTGAAGCACGCAAATACAGTACCTGAAATCAATTGCATTGAGTCCCAACAGCATACCAGCAAGCATATTTGCTTCTTCACCAAGAACAATTGCTCCATCTTCATAAAACCTCCTTCAACAAAAAAGAAATTAATTCAGCTATTTTTCATATTTAGCAGAAAACTGAAGAAATCCAGTTTAAATTAAAACAATTCACGAATCCCAGAGGCATTAATATTTAATTTCAAATAAAGCAAAGTAATAGAGTACATTGCACAAAACACCACAATCTTAAAACACAGAAGAATTTAGACATTAGCAAAAAGAATTTTCAGTATTAGTCCTATGAACTAGTAGAACAGGATGGATAAAATGCAAAAAAAAATATGAAGGTATGCTATACTTTACCTCTAAAAGGAAGAATTTGTGTCATGTACATAAAGAAATAATGATTCCATCATATGAAAAGAAATTCTCTTTAACAATTGTACTTATAGGTTCTTTTAAAGTTCAACATTTAATTTTCATTCTTAGTAGCTGATCTCTTTTAAAAAAAATATTTTCACCAATCAGCTATTTTACAGGAAGTTTACCTTTTTCTAAAATATTGCATACTGGGAAGATGCATGCTGGAAGGTCACCAGAATTCACCTGAGAATTACATGTGGTAAGAGAGAAACCAAGAAGTGCTCAGTACCAGAGCCAAGGTTGAAATGTCACTTAGAAAGAACTGAGATGCACAGGTCACCTTTATGTTCTGGCAGCAGATCAGTGCAGGAAGGCGCCAGATTACTGACTGCACCAGACAAACACCAGCAACACTGCCCTACCAAAACTCCATCTGTTTTAAGAATTGCACAAAAGCTTCTGGATAGTTCAGAGAGGGCTCCAGTTGGCTGCATGGTGAACATCCAGAAAAGACATGTTTTGAGGCACAGCTCCAGAAATAGAACTGTGTTATAATGCATGCTGTGTGAAGTCCCACTTTTGCAGCTCTGTAACAGACATCCATTCACTACACAGAGATGAGCGGTCCAAGATCTCAGATGCTCTCAGTAGAAGGAAGAAATCTGTAAGACTTCCTCTCAGAAGACAGAGATTATCATCCTGATAGTGATGCTAGGAGTACAAACTCAGGTCTGTGTGCCCCTGCTTCAGGAAGGGCACTAGGAGGCTTAGCTGGCTGAGCAGAGCACTGAGCTAGAGGGACTCCGGTCTGATTCAGCACAGTGACTCTTATTTGTGAACAAACAGCAGTGCCCCCAGTATATGCAGATTACCACCCATTTCCCTGGCATTTGTAAAATCACTGCCAGGTATCAATCTGCGCTGAGTTCTTGTAAAATAGAGCCTTGGGAGAAATCACACAAAAAGGACAAGGCACACCTGCAGTGGTGAGATGCAGAAGTTAGCCTGGCAGTGCCAGGGTTAAAGACAGATGCAGCAATCCAGCCAAGCCAAACCCTTGGAAAACCCACAAATCTTCATTCAGTGCTATGCACTTGACATCTCACAACACAACAGCCTGCTATAATTTAAGAGTCTGACCAATTAGTTGAAAAAATAATTGTGTGCCCGTGCTTAATCCAACTCCTCCAAGTGTAATATGCACATCCAGCACTAAGAATGTACTGCTTCATTCAAGTGCTACCTCCAGGCAGCTAAACACAACAACAAGGTTTAAAAAGAGCTATCAGCATGATGGATAATCTTGTATGCTACATACACATACAACACAAGAAATTTATCTTTTATACAAATAATTATGAAATATGCATATAGTAAAATATATTATTTAAAATGCTAAATAAATGATGCAAAGCATCACCCAAAAAATCAGGTAAGTTATTAGGTATCTGAAATCCCACATGGGAAAAGAAAATATGTCCATTGTTGCTAGTGACTTTGAAATCCATACAACCAAAACCTGAAAATGTAATTTTTATTTCCATTAGATGTATTTTAAAATATTACTTCAAAAGAAACTTTGCACTTACTATGTTTGGAATGCAAGAGAAGTTGTTTCGAAAAGATATACCACTGAAAGAACATTCAAATATATTAAACATTAACATGTTCAAATAAATGAATTTGAAACTGCTAATCAAATAAGACCATTGTTATCCACTAACAAACTACACTATCAAAACAGGGACAAAGAATGTACTACTTAACTACATAATTTGTGACCCTACTGTTCCTCATCTCCTCCTCAGAAACCCATGTGACTTTTCAGTTTGAAGCAGCATTAGTAAATCTTTTCCAGATTTTCTTTGATTTATATGCTTCTTGTCTACTGTAAATGCAAGCAAATCTGGGTAAAATAAGACAACAGGTTTTGAAACTGCAATGAAATGGGATGTTTACCTAGTTGTGTTTCAAAATCTGCTTAATACTGGCAAACTATATGGAAATCTCTAGGCAAATAGTATTAAAACAAATAATACACTAAATGAACAGAAGTCCTTACAGAAAATTCTTCTTATTTTAATAACCCATTCATTATGTCTAAACTTTCAGAGTTCAACACAAAGTACATGTTACAGATCCACTTGTATTCAGATGACTTCATCAAAGTCATCTGTATCAAAAATCTGTAAGACATACTCGTTATGAGATAAAATAGCATCTAATAATCACATTATCTAAAACCAGCCCAAAACTGCCAGAGTATTCTCTATCACAAAGCACTTTCTCATCCCTGATTTTATCATTAGAAGCTAAAAAAAAAAAAATCTGTTACACGTTTTTCTTATTATATCAAGAATCGTAGCTATGCCTGATCACTAATTCTGCTGCTCTACAGTTCTCAAGAGGTTCCTGGAATTCTCTTCCTTTTTTCTTCAGAAGAAGTTCTACAAAAATTATTTTTCACTGAGTCCTTTGGCTTTCTATCAATTTTGAAAAGAATACTACCTCTATCCTTACTACACCACAATTTCAGCTTTAGTTCCTACTTCAGAGAGCTTATCTTTGCTTCTGACTTTTCAAGAATTCCAGGCTTACTTCCACATTTTTTAAATCACTAGAAGATTTTCAATTTTGCAGTTTTACCCATGCTAAAACCAAATCCATACCAGCTCTAGATACATTTCACTAGGTAACAGGTCTTTCATGAATGACATCCTTTACGATACAAATCAAGTGCACCATTCACTCCCAAACATACGCCCCTCACTTAAACAACATTTACTAAAATATTGCAAAAATAAAATTCTTGTAAACCTGGTTGTTTTGAAGTCTCTCAGAGCTGTGGAAATGTATTCAGACAAATGTTTTTCCATGAGTGCTACTCTTATCCATGCTCGACCCTGCAAGACAAAACAGGTATCACATATTTAAGCATTACAGAAAGAAACAGTTTTACAATCTGAAAACTAATACCATTGGTTTACCTGCATAAATGACTGATTGACAAAACTAGCACTAAACAGAAACAGTTGCTAGGATGTACTTCATTACAGCAGCCATGAATATAAAAAATGCATTCTTACAAGGACACAAAGTTTATTGTGAAAAAAAGTTATCCAAAATTTTAAGGCGAGGGTGGAGGGTTTTTTCTTTAATTATATGCTCCAGCCTTTTGAAAAGCTTATGGATGTGAGAGGCAGCAGATCAGGACAGAAAGCTTTACATTTTAAAATCAATGGTATTGGAAGCATCCAGCTGTTTCCACAGTAAAGTGGCAGCAACCTGTCCTCAAAGTGATTCTCTGTGTTCATTCAATATTTGAGGGATTTACATAAAAAAATGAGTTGTTCAATATTTTTTCCCCTCAGTAACAACATTATTATAGAACGTGCATATAAAATACAGACATGAAATCAAATCCAAGAGGCCTAAATCTTTTAGAGTCCAAAAGCAAAACTTCACTCAAACAGTTCCATAAACAACAGCAATATCTTTAAAAAATAACCCTTATGAAAGCACATTGTGCTGTGTTTGTAGGTCTAGTGCACAGGATTGTGTCTTACAAGAGGGAGACATTTCAATGGCTGCCACAGTTATGACTGTGTTTCTGAGAACACCAGGAACATTTCTTGTAAAATAAACTTACAAACACTTATGTCAGTAGTAAGATTTCTTTATGCTTAATACATTTGGTGCTTACTGGCATCTAGCTGAATATCACTACATTCTACCAGAACCAGCAGTAGATCATAATCCTACTTCAGGGTGCCCTAACTGTGGCCTTCTAGGGAGCCTACAAGAAAGATGGAGAGAGACTTTTTACAAGAGAATGTAGTGACAGGACAAGGGGGTGTAGCTTCAAGATAAAAGAGAGTAGAAAAATGTCTCTGCCCACAGCAGGGGGATTGGAACTAGATAGTCTTCAAAATCTCTTCCAACCCAAACCACTCCAAGATTCTATGAAATGCTAAATAAATTTGCTTTCATAAATACCAACAACACAGCAAAAAAATTAACATAGAAACGAAATTAAATCCCACTGAAATCAGAAGGATATTTACCTGGATAGCTGCCTTTATGTTGCATTTATTTAGAATGTGACTGAAACCATGAAAGTGATGATGCTGCTTAGCTAAGGAATAAAGCCTGTGCACCTCCAGTGAAAGCAGAGCCAACTAGCACTGGCAAACCCTCGCTGACAGCTTCCAGGCTGAGGAGGGCACTTATTTGGACCAGCAGTCAAACTGATGCTCATGATGGGTGTTTGTGTCAACATGCTCACCATCTTTTCATATCCAGACATTCAAAATGCTCCTCTAAAAAACTGAACACCCTTCTCCACACTCACTGCTCAAATTAGGTTCTCTGTCTACTGTTAGGCAAGAAGTATTCCACAGAGTAATAGAAAGTTTTTATTTATTTATAAGAATATTCAGAAAATAGCCTTGCATCTTATTATCTACTGAATTTAAATATTCATATCTATCAAAATCTCAGAATTCAGAAAGACCTATAAAATAAATCTTAAGAGCTGATCACACCTATTCTACTAGTGCAAAAATTCTACATGAAGTAAAATGACTAGAAGGGAAAAGAAAAAAAAAAATCACCCAATTTCTACAATTTTAATATTTTTAGGCATGTCCACAAGAACTTAATTTCCCTTAAAAAACTGTGTTTTCAGAATATAATGTAAAGTAAAAAATCCGAGGACAATCCTTTTATAACATAACACAATCACTGAATTGAGAACTTTAATAAATCTTAAAGGAAACACATTTCAATTTAAAAGTGGGGCTTTTTAAAAGCAAATATTTACTAGACACATTAAAAAAAAATTTCAAGCAATGAAAAAATATGTAGAGCAAGCTAAGTACTATATTTTTTCCCACAGGTACAAAAGTGTCACAGCAATGTAACAGAGTCACTTTAGCCTCTCTCTTGCCTACCTTAGCTCGAGAAGAGCCGACATTCTCCATGTTCTCGATGCTGCAGATGCAATTGTGAGCGACTTTCCGGCAGGCGACGCGAATGTAGTCCCAGAAACTGCGGGGGCTTTCATAGCCGAACCAGGAGATCTGACCTGCAACCAAGATACAAGACACACAAGGATTTATGGACC
This sequence comes from Fringilla coelebs, assembly GCF_963513975.1. Classification (NCBI taxonomy): domain Eukaryota; kingdom Metazoa; phylum Chordata; class Aves; order Passeriformes; family Fringillidae; genus Fringilla; species Fringilla coelebs. The sequence goes on from NC_140028.1 coordinate 131,820,890, forward strand.
TCCCTCTCTGCTTATTGGAAATAAATGTAATTAAATACTCTCTGATACGCTGCCTTTACTGAAAGGATTTTATGCAAATAAAGTATAAATTAATTCCTACTGAAAACTGGCCCACAGATGTAAAAAAAGTGTCATTATGCAGTTCATCCTGGTTTGAAAGAGATGCCCAAAGAGAAGTTTAGGGTGGGCTTTGTGTATATATGTGCATTTTCTTGGGCTTTTTCTTGTTATTATGCTAAAACAATACTCAAAAGTCCTTCACAGAACTCTTCAATCACAACAGAGCGCAAACTTGTAACTGAAATATATCAGGCAAGAAATATTTATGCTATTTCTATAGGCAGCATATACATTTCATTCATACAGTCAAGTAGAGAGATTTTTGTTCTTAAAATTATATAAATAAAAAATATAAACCACCACTTTGCTGTGGTAGTGTTATCTTTATTTTAAAAACAGATTGCATTTTTTCAAAAGGTACTTTCATTTGAAGAGAAGCTGATGCATAAACAAAAAAGTTTTGCAATCACAATTTTTTTTTAGTATACACAGAACATTCCTTCAGAAGCTGAGAGAAAATAATTGAGCAGATCGTTACCCCTTCTGGAACTACAACCAAAATTCTTCACATTTTTCCCAATTTGCAATGCATTGCACTTAGAAAATGAAAAGCAAAACTACACAGCACTTGCAACATCTCCACATCTCTATAAATTTCATCAGCAGCACAGCAGCTCAACCCTGTTTTTCAGAGTGAACAGCACACTGCTCTCACTTTGGACATACCTGCAAACAGGTATGGAACAGGTAAGGTTAATATTGCCCTCTGGTGACTTCCAGCATTGCTACGTGCAAAACCTTGTCTCCATATAAAATGAGTTCTTTTCAAGCTGACTTAATCTTATTTCAAGTCTTGAATTGCATGTTACTAATGTATGAGAAAGATTTCTTACTCTTTTTTTGTAGAAAGCTCAGATTTCAAGAAAGAATACATTAGAGTGATACCGCAAATCATACATACTGAAAATAAAATTCAAAATATGCATTTTTATCTGACATGACTAGACTTAGCTTCAAGCATAGCCAAAGTAGTGTCAAAGGTCTGTCCCCTATGAGCTGAAGAAATTCAAGTGGCAGGTTCTTCTTCCCCTAGAGGGTGCATGTCACTTGACTTGGTGATCCCTCTGCTTCCTTCATCAAAGATACATTTATTAAATTCAAAGCATGATAAAAGGCTTTAAAAAACACAAGAAAAGGCACAAGCAGGAAGAATTCATATATAATATCCAATATGACAAAGAAAAAATAGAATTCCAAACTGCCACAGTTACTGTAGTTTTAGATCTGCTCAGCTCTGAGGACTATAAAAAAAAGAAATTCCACAAGGTAAGTGCTTTTACAAACTTACTATTTTTGTTGAAATGCCAAGTTTAGTGGAGAGCAACAAAAATTCAACAGCATTATAACAACCCAAAAAGCTACAGCTATTTTTCATATTCTTTATCAAATCAAAAACATTTCTGCCCTAGGAATTGTACCTACAAAATTAAATGCTGCCATGGTGTAAAGATGACTTCATATCGTCAGTTCCAGTTCTAACTAATAAAGGCAAGCATATGATATACTAACTTTTGTGGTTTTCTTCAAACTATCTTAAGGGCAGAATATATTTAGCAAAAATCAGTTTCACTCCAGTTTTCTGAAGCTCCTAATTCATGGCAATTCCTTTTACAATTGAACACCTGAAAAAGACATGGTCATTTAAAACAAGAAATAACTTTACAACAGAAAACCATTCCAGCACTTACTTGGCTTACGCTGATCAAGAAAGCCAGCTGGCCATAATTCAACATAGTCTGACATTACAGTGGGCTCCCATCTCATTCCAGCTCTGTGAGAGGGTGCAACGGGTTTCAGACTTCAGCAGGAATTTTCTTCACTTGAAACTCACAACCAGCTCAGCACCTTTTGTGAACCAAGGTCTCCTATATTTCACTATTCTGTTCCTACAACTTTAAACCTTGCCCACATTCTTATAATTAATATAATCTGAAAAAAACTCTCTATCTATCTATACACAGAAAAATGCTGGAAAAGACTGACTGAGAATAGTGAGAATGTATATGAAGAAATACCAAATAAGATTTTAAACTATAGATTTACTAAAATTTTAAAATCTTTCAGCAAGTGAGATTTATTTGGCCCTTAAAGCACTGAGCATACACAGCCAGGAGAAGTCTCAAGAATGAGAAATGAAATAGCTCCCACTACTCAGCACGTGTCAGGCTTTGCCTGCAGTACTGTGTCCAGTTCTGGTCTCTACAATTCAAGGGCAGGATCAGATTGGAGAGGGTCCAAAGGAAGGTCACAAAGATGTTCAAAGGGCTGTTAAACCTGTCCCATGAGGAAATACTGAAGGCATTAGGTTTTTTCTCTCTACGAAAGAGAAGGCTCAGTGGGGGAACTCATCACACTTTTCCAGCGCTTAAAGAGGGTGAAGGCTCCCTCTTTACAAGGAGCCACACAGAAGACAAAAGGCAACACATACAAGTTGCACTGGGAGAGGTTGCATCCCAAGAAAGAAATTTTTTTACAATAAGAACCAAAATTCACTGCAACAACATCCCCAGTAATGTGGTAGAGTTGCCATCGCTAGACCTTTTCAAGATATGATTGGACAGAGTGCCAGATATTCTCATCTGGATTCCCATCCCTAAATGATTGGGCCAGATGATTCTTCAAGGACCCTTCAAACTTGGGCTGTTCTGTGATTTCAAAACCATATCTAAATTTTTAAAGATCATAATAAAATTGAAAGCTAGTTCTAGTACAGAACTTACATTCTGTCAAAGGACATCATAAGGAAAGAGGAAGTTTCTCAGCAGATGCACAGGACAATGAGCATGTGGTCTTTGCTGTGAAGTTCATATGTCATCTGAAGATGTAGAAGCTGACAGCTATTCCAACAGAAATGATGTTGGTTTTGTCAGCCAAACAAAATTCTTAGGCAAACATGGAAACTGCATGTGTACTATTAAATATTGTTCAAATAAATTCCATTCCTGTCTACAGAACTGCAAAGCAAATAGAAACAAATTGTGATTTTTTTTTTTTGCTTTCACCACATTTTTGCAAACTGCTGCACACCTACTGTATCAACCCATTTCTGTTTCAACAACTAGACACAAGCAACCACAGTTATCACAGATTCTTTTCATGCCCAATAAATTCTTCACAAATAAGATTAAACAGTCCAATCCCTATCCAATTACAGTTTAATTTACAAAGTTCCACAGTGGCAAAGAAGTAATGACTACGATGTTCCAAGGTCCAGACAGGTTTTCTCCAGATTTCCCTACATTAGTTAGCAGCAATTTTTTTCTACGCAATAAAAAGCAAGTTTTAGTACAATTTCTTGCTAGCAAACTGGCATGATCTTTGAGGAATTTCTGAGATACCTACCCTTATTTTGAGCCTACAGAATTGGTCATTAAATTCTTAGAGCAGTTCATAAACTCAGTCCTCCAAGACAATTTTAAGTTCTTTTACAATTTTTTTCCATACAAGAAGAATGAACTAAACCACAAATTACACAAGAGCTCTCCTGTTTCTTCTTAGTCAAAAAGAATAACTCAGTATGTGTGTATAGACACTAAAACTAGTAATAAAAGCTATTCTGCTAACAACATTATTGCACCAAATAAAGGGCTACCACAACTGTATATTTATTTAGTTTTTTTCATAGTCTTTTTCACACTTATAGTAGTGCCTTTAGTTCTTATATCATTAACCTATCTTTTTCACTGCCATTACATCACCATTACTTTAATTATTTAATCCAGCAGTCTTGTTTCTCTCAGAACAAAGAGCATTACAAGCTGTATTTTACTGCTCCTGAAATTTAGGAGTTACATACATTGGATAGATAAAATCAGCTTCCATGGATAATCCTAGCAGAAGCTTTTGACATGTTTATAGTGCCTCCTAAACGTACAGGAAAATAGGCACACAAAGTTGTGAACATGACAAAATAGCACAGTACAGCATATTTTTTGTATCCTCGGGGTGGCAAATGCAAGTAAGTGTACAGATGACAAGTGTGCTCACAGTAACCATGATATACAAAAATTACACAAGTCACCTGCAAGATGGACTAGATACATTTACATACTGACACATGACACTATTTCTAAACACACATACTGGCTAGCAGTTTGGATATCAATCATTTTTGCTGCACAAGGGATATTACTGAAAACATAGTAATGCAGCAAATACATCCAGGAGACTAGTTTTCAGAGATATGTTTGAGATTATGGCCATAGAAATCTATGATAGTTATCCATGTTTTTCAGTAGTAACTCACTTAACACTAACTTAAAGTGATAAGAAAAGGCAGAAAATAATGCAATCTAGTTATATAGTAAAGACAAAATACACATTATTTTGAAATAACTTCAGGTTTTAAATCAGCGTGGATATATCTGAGAACAAATCCCAAGTACTGTTGCTGAACACTTTTGATGACCTACCATTTCTGCACTACCTGTATATACTTAACTGATCTGATAAAAAAAAACACTTACAGGAAATATACCTGAAGAATATGTGGCCAGAAATGACAACAAGAAACCACAGAGATCACTACAAGACACTGCTTCATCTCCACAGCACAGAATGGTCAAGAATGGAAAAGATTTCAAACAACTGTATGAGAAAAAAATGGCTCCTGAAATGATTCACATTGCTTTAAAGGCTACCAAACACATGTAAATTTGTAGACAAATTTGTAAAACCCCTTTCAGGACTATAGGTATTATTTGGACCTTCAAATACATTGTCCCTGTATCCCCCCAGAGTACCACTTAATCTCTGCTGTATTGTAAAACCATGTAAAAGCTTATTCCTAAATAGAAATAAAAGATTAGTTAGTCCCTCATCTTTTTTCTGTTACTTCTCCTCTCCTCCCTTTTCAAGGTTTTCAGCTGCCCTGTCCAGTAGTATCACATCTTGCCAGGAGGGATGCTGAACAGTTTACTTCAACGACAACAAGAACACATGCCTTATAACCTCCTCTTTACAATCTCTGGTTGACTCCCCATCCTCAATACATCCAGCACTTGTAGGAAGTACCAGGTACCAGTGTTACACAGTACAGGGAAATAGCTCTCCCATTCTAGAGCTTAAGGCAGTCCCTTAAAAAACAGTTAATACAGCTTGCTCAAACACTCATCCTTTGGCCAATTCAGACTGCTTTTGCAGTCAACGGTGGCCTATTCCTGACTGGTACTTATAGGCTGTATATGTAGCTGTAAAGTAGTGCCACAGTTATGTTACATTTTTTGTTACTTTTTGGAACTATTTTGGTGCCAATTGTGCCAAGTCTTCTGTATCACATAAACCGACTCAAGCAGCATTTACAGACCTCGGTTGCGTGAGCTGGTTTACTTCTGCCAGTCTCATTTTACTACTAAGCAATTACCCATATGTAAAATATTTTTAAGAATATGAGCAGTTGGACTAAAAAAGTGCATTCATGGGGAAAGTCATCAGTTTTCTGCCTGTTTGACTTCCTGGTCTGGATCACTACAAGACCCCATGAAGACCACAGCCAGGAAAGGTAAGTGCAAAGTCAAAGTTGGGCAGTAAGGAGGAAAATAAAAATCCATAGCAAACTGCACTGAGTTTAAGAAACATTATGGACATTTTCCCTACAGCTGGACAATGTCATGAGTCATCTGCAACAGCCTTACTTTGAGCAAGAGGTTGGACTGGATGACATTCTAAAAACTTTCCAAAAGTTAATTATTCAATGAGAGTGAATATACAAAAAAAAAACAAATCAACAAAACCACTCATGGTGGTTAAATAAAAAATGCTTTTTCATGACCCTTTTGCTACCAGGAGCATCAGATCAGGTACCTGTCAAAAATCCATTTAACATGGTCCTTGTGTATCTACAATGACCATTTTTTCCAGAACACCTAGGAAGATAAGGCTTGGACAACTACTATTACAGAATTTTTAAATGCAATGGTTTTAGAAAAAGTGCAAAATTCTAATCCCTGTAGCTGAAGTCTTTTCATTTTAAAATAACCATCCTTCTTCCTGCCATTTTGGGGCTGGATTTTTTTGTCTTGATCCTAATTAAGCATGAGACCAATAAACAAAAATGCCACTATATTCCATCAAGACTACACTTTGCTCCTCAAAAATACATTCAATTTCATGTCAGAAGAGTTACCACTAAAAGTTTTCTAATAAAGCAAACTTCATAGTTTATAACATAAAATTTTGGGTTTTTTTAAATTCTTCTTTCCTCACCCAGTACTTCCAAAGGAAGCTAAATATTAAGAACTGTTGTTTGCCATGGCCTTAACTTAAACTGTCAAATCTGGATCATCAGTTTAACTACACCGCCACAAGATTATCTTGACAACTTTGATACAATGAAGCTATTTATCTTACTATAGACAAACAGATCAAGTGTGTTCTGCCACTTTCAAAACACTTTATACAACTCACTGCAATCACCAGTTTGCATTTAGTCTCTTCCTGCTGACACACTAAGTATGCATTCAGAATATATTAGTCAATTCCATCAATAAAATACAATTTCTTTCAAACCCCCAGTTGTAAAATACATACCCTCATAAAATTTGAAGTGTCATAGTACATTTCTTATCTCATTTTCTGTCTTGTTATTTTAAAAATCTTTAAAAATTACAAGCAGTCAACTAGCATATTACCAAAACATTCTCTGTTTGCAACACAATCTACAAGTTCCCACCTTTTTCTGTAACTTTAACTCTGCAAACATAGAAAACTACACTAGCAATTACAAGAGGAAGACTGAAACAAAAATTTAGCTATTTGAATTTCTCTATTTTTCTTACTTGAAGTGATTTTTTACTTGCAAATTCCATTTGCCAACTTGTCAAGTCTTCTTCTCTGTACTGCCTGTCCTGAATAAAAGACTGTGAAGCAAAAGAATGTTGACAAAAAAAAAATTACAATTACTTTTGCACAAATATTGCTGAAGCTGGAGGAGGAGGAGAAGGAGAAAAGAGAGCAATTTCCCTGCAGAGTCAAGCTGCTAAGTACCCATAATCACTCCAAAAATCTTTGTCACAATGTGACAAACCCTATGTTTCTACCATACTGTGCACCATTTTTTTCCTTCTCTGACAGAACCACAGCAGGTAGTAATTGCGCTATTCAAATGTCAGCCTACACACAGTATTGTTCACCAAGCTTGGTTATGAATATTAAAAAGTATGAAAATGAGTAGATTGTCATATTACACATCTATATTTAGATGATTATGATGTTCTTCATAATCCTCAAATCATTTCAGAAACTGTACACAGAACAGAGGACAGAGAAGACTCATCCAAAGTCCTTTTCTAGTGACTGCTACTACTAAAGCACACACTGTTCTCTGAGCAAAGCAGCTTCCTCTAGAACAATTGGAAAATGCAAACAGACATTATCTGGAACTAGAACATCTGACTTGATACAAGAAGAAAATCAACAAGTGACCTTTCTAAAAAGCAATCTCTTTCAGGACATTCCAGAAAAAACAGCTTCACTAAAGAGGTGGGGCAATAGAATGAAAGGACCTAAAAATAGTATGGAAAAGAAGGCAACAAAAGCAAGGAAGGGAGGAAGAAATAGGAGCAGCACCAGATACACTCTGTAGCTCCTATTGCAGCAGATAATATAATTGTCTTTTCGACTCTTAGGACACAGCCTTATCATAAAGCAGAAAAGCAGACAGAGCTCAGCACCATGGCAACATTCACTTGCTTAATTACCAGCCCAGAAGGCTTCCAACAAGATCATTGGAAACATGTTTCACAGAAATAGTTGCTTTCACTTTTCCATAGTAATGCAAAAAATCAGGAAGGTAACAGCTACAGGACAGATACACAAAAATCCAATGCCTTCATTCAGCATCAAGGAGTTTGTACAGATGTACATTGGTTTTGCATAAACAAATTCTCATGGCAAAATCACCACCAATCAGGAAGTTAATTAACATACCTTTCAGTCGATGACTTAGAATCTGTTCCAGAATGGCTGCAAAATTATTAAATTCAGGGGAAGTATCATCAATAGTTTCAAAACAGGAACGGTCAATCAGAGTCTTGACTGAAAACCTAGAGAAAAAAATATGGAACAATCATAAATTATATGAATAATTAGTGGTCCTCTATAGCAGGGCATTGGTTCATATAAACAAAAAGAGCAAGGAACCAGAACCCACCTTGACGATATCAAGTTCAGTCACAGCAACAGGAACACACAAAATGTTCAGATATAGTGTGGGAAGTGCAATTGGCATTGTTGGTCTTAGGCATAAAGCCTTAAAAACAGAAAACAAAAATCCCCACCCTTTCCACACAGAAATGAGTTAATGATTTTCCTCTTCTCTAAACTATTTTAATGCAGTTGGAGAAATACAAGCACTCAAAAGCATCCAACATCAGTTTCTCTTTGTAATCCTAAACAAACATTTTTGCTTGATGTTTTCTCAGTGCTCCTTTTATTGCAAAAATCCATGTCCAATAATCAAAATCACAAACTTTATCCTATTATGAAAACACTCTAATTTCAACCTAATGCAAAAATAATCTAGACATATAATAAAACAATGAATTTTCATGCATTGTTAAATCTGCATTCACTTAAGTTGATTCCCCTGTGAATGGGGGTAATCCTTCTTCAGCACTGTATTACTTCATTATTATGCTAGAAAAGCTTTCAATTTCAATGATCCAACACCTAAAATTGGAAAGGCTGAATCAAGTCACTGTAAAATGCAGACAAGATGTAATTAGTCAACTGGCCAGCCTGCTGTGTTTAGTTACTCCTCCATTTATACAAACTTTTATTCTTATTCAGATGATAGTTTAAACCTTATCAAATGTGACAAGTTATTTTTCTTTTGCCTTCATAATTTTTATCAGTATCCATTTTTATTTTCCTTTCTTCAGCTTGTTCTTCCAGCTTTCAGTTTCAAGACAAGTTTCTCAAACTTCAAGGTATTAAATCTGAAGCACTTACTATGTTTTTTTGCAACAATCTTATTTACATTAATAGAGCCATACTGCAGCCTGAGGAGATAGCTTTCACAACACCCAAATGTCAATAGTATCAATTCAAGATGATCTCACTCTGCTTGCTCCTCCCAGATCCTACACCTGAGCAAGCGCTGGCTTTGTCAGTTTTGCCCCTTCTACTTTTTATGGTGCTCACTATGAACTGTTCTAGATTTTCAGTACTGGAAAGGAGGGGAAAAGTAACTCTTAAATATGGATACATTAATAAAAAATATCCCTCACAGCATCTCAACACAAGCACTTCTATGGCACAGCTGCAGAAGCAGCACAGCATTACGGGTACGGGCAGCAATGAAGCTCCTTACACGGGTACTACTTTGAAATGCTCTGCACTACAGGAGTAACTGCCTCCTTAGTGGAGTCAGCACAGCCTTCTGATACAAAAAACTAATGTGCTCAAATTGAATTGGCACACAGCTCAAGAGTTACCACTCAATTATGTTTTACTCAGTAAACTTCTGAATAAAGACTCCCTATTTTACCTTGCCTGCAAGCTTCTATTGTTGTAGTGTTTTTTGCAGAACAGGAATTAGGAGTGAATTAGGGTGGAGGAGGAAGCTTCTCCTGCGGTGCCAAATTATGACTCAGTTTTGAACTCCTCCATATTTTTAACCAATTTTGAGTAAGTGAGAGACATGCATGCCCACCAGTTAACTGCTATTGACTCTTCTAATGGCAGACCTTATTCCTTCCTCAAAGCTATATCAGAGCTGAGAAATTTTTGATTAAAAAAAGCCTTCATTTTGAAAAACAAATGCCTATAGCAATGCCATGACTAAGCTAATATTAACTGTAACAAGATGAGTCCTCCCATACCATGCAGGTCTGAAAAAGATACAGTGCAGCACATCAGTCACAGATCCATACACAAGATAGACAGTGAGTTAGCAGAGTGATGTACTGCCCTGTATGCAGGAATATCATCATAAAACCCAGAGACAGGATCATCCATAAACTGCAAAATCAAATAGAGTACAATATAAAGCTATGCCTACTTTTCCTGTATTCAATGTCATACTTGAAAGTTCACTAATTAATATTGTATGGAGTACCTATTCAGAAATGGAGATATATTCAAGAAGAAACACTTAAAAGCAATTTCATAAACACTTTAAAAATCATAGATAAGCTTTTTTTTTTTTTTTTTAAAGCATTCTGCTACTCAACTGAAGAAAAAATATCTAGTGTTTAAAGAAACAAATTTTTTTTATATACCTAGGGTCTGATTATAAAAGACAGTCTGAGAGCTCATCATCAAAATGGTTCTTTTTAAGTGCTCACATTACTTCCATAACATCAGAAATGTTAATTTTGATCCGTCTACTCTGTCTTTTCACCAAAAACCTAAATCTTTATAGTCAAGTTGAGTTAGATTGGCTTTTAGGAGAACTTAAAGGGAGTGCAAGTATGTACTCACTTCTATAAATCAAGAAGATAACAGCACTACCAAGCAAAATTTGATTCACTAGAAACATTTTTTTGATATTTGAAAAAAACCTTTTAGGAAATACTGGTGTGTTTGGTTTTTTCTCCAAATACTACGAAGAGGCAAACATATATTTAAGTGCAAATTAAAAGTCATGAGCACGTTTTGCATATTAGATATTCACACTTCACCATGTTTACCATGCATATTGGAAAAAGGATTAAGGGTTATAGAAGTTATGCCTTTGAAAAAAGGTTAGACTGTAAGCACTGAGTAAGCAATTCTCCTCAGTCATTGCAGTTGTTTCCAGTGTATGGGGCCCCAGACCAGAAATTCCACTGTTGCTCTTGCACAGTTATGTGGAGCCACATGGAGACTGAAAGTCAAGAAACAAAAGATCATGTCTAAAGTACAAAGATCTATGAAAAATAAAGGTCCAAATAGCTAGAGCTGTTTCCTTGGTTCCCTGCATTGCTCCTATCTTCACAGAATCTCTAAGGCTGGAAAAGACCTTTATGATCATGGAGTCCAACCGTTAGCAGCACCAAGTCCACTGCTAAGCCACGTTCCCAAGTGCCACTTCCACACTTTTTTGGAATGCTTTCAGGAATGGTGATCCTATCACTTCCCTGGGCATTCTGTTCCAATGGCTGACCACCCCTTCCGTGAAGAAATTTCTCTGAATGCCCAATCTAAACCTCCCTTGTGCAATTTGAGGTTTTTTCCTCTTGTCCTGTAACTTGCTACCTGGGAAAAGAGCCCAAGCACCACCTCACTCCATCGTTTCTCCACTGTGCTGCCACAGCAGCACTGCACTTCAGAGCAGCAGACTGCTTACACATCAGAGATTAACTTCTAAGTGGACTGTAAGAGCAGATGAGTAAGTAGCTTCTCTTGCTATAGTACCTGTTGCTTCAAGACTTTTTAAAAATAAAGTATTTTATCCAACATTTCTCATTGTGTTCCTGCAACGACTTTTATTCCCCAACTTTTATTATTTGTTTTCTAATACAGTAACTGTAATTAGAGATTTCAATATCAATGTTTCTAAATTACCTTCATGTATTCTGATGTTTTTGGATTATTACACATTTTCTCTGTCACGAATCTACACTTGCTTGAGCCAAAAAGAAGATGTAGAAACAGTAGCATTCTCCCAACCTTAAAAAGACCTTATGAATTATGTAAGATGGAAACATTCTTGAATAAGAAAGACTTAAACCAATCTTCCTAGGGTACGTTGTTCCACTACAACTTTGCAAGATGTTGTTCCACGACATCTTTGCAAGATGTGCAAGAAGTCTCCCAAGTTTCTTGAATAACTCCAAACCAAAGCCAAACATTTTGTGGATACATCCCACATCTATAGGCTTATTTCCAAAACAGCAGATTTTGTCATGATTATTTAGCTTGCTATTTGGGAAGTGTCATTAAAATACTATTTTAAAGAATTCAAACTATTACTATAGAATAATCCCTAAGTTTATAAAACAATATGCCTTATGCTAAACATGGCAATCATGAAACCAGACAGTTCAGCTAAGGGTCAATGTCACTGCAACAAGTCTTATGTGTATTAAATATAAGTCTTATGTGTATATATGTTTAAAAAGCATATTTCCTAATAGTTGTTCAATTCTGTGTTAACACTTTGTATTTAAGCTATGAATGTCACTTCCCAGGCCCATCTCAGTTGTTCTGTATCTATATGGATCTTTGATCTATGAATCCTATCCAAGACTAGATTAAAACAAGTTGAACAATCTATAACTAGTAAAAAAATCTCAGTACCACTTACTGGAACATGAAAGGGGTCAAACTTAAGGGAAAACAGGTAAGGAGAGAGAAAAAGCTTAGAACATGCAGTTACATACTCAAAAAAAAGTCCTGAGAATGATTCCAATTTAAATCATGGCTGTGCAGTTACAAAACCACAGCCATGCATTTTCACATGCAATTGCTTTATGAAACTGAAGTATCTATGTCACTTTCCATGGCTACAGCGACACTCAACATTTCAGTGGAAATAAACTGTTCCTTCCAAAATTGTAAATACAACAAACTATCCACATCTGCAGGAGGAGTTAGATATCATCACTGTAAGAAAATATGAAAACCTTAAAGTCTGCTATAACTATTAAGTAAAAACATGCTAAATTGAAGCTCTGACAAAAATAATTCATTAAATTACCAGAGACTGTTAACAGATGGTAACTCAGAAGAGTATCTTCCTTGTGATCTTTCCCTTTCACAAATTTGGATGGTATGGAACAGTCCATACCATCCAAATTTGATTGAATCAATTGACTGGAGCTATTTTTTACCAGAACAATTTCTTATTTTCATAGAATTCTGATTGGAAAGAACTATTATTTTACACTTTTCAATACTAGCTTGGCTATTCCTAACAGGTAACACTTTTCTATAATAGAAAATGTGTAATAACTATAGTAAAGCACAAAGATATTTTAAACACTCTTACACTGGTAAAATAAAAATATAAATAAATGTACATACATCATAATAATGCAAATCCTTCCTCCTCAACATTTTTTTCCAAATTTTAATGTGTATTCACAAACTGAGAACTTCAGGTTTTGTGAAGAAAGGCAAAATTAAGTCCCTTTACTGAAAATAAAAAAAATACACCAATCTCAAGCAATTTCTGCAATAGCTCTTTGCTTTGTATGTGTTTAAGTGAATTCCCTCAGATTTCTAAGTATTTTTAAATATATTACACCATCACTTCAACTTCAGGACAAGGACATCAAATAAACCAAAAATAAATTGCAACAGCACAGAGTCCAGAAGAGTTATTCTCAAGTGGGAGGCAGAAAAAGACCCCAAGTTCTGTAGAATACAATATATTCCTTTAAAAATAACTGTTTATATCCTGTACAATTGTGTGATTACTTGATAAAACCGGCGTTTTCCTGAGCACGTGGACTGGCAATATCTGCATCCCTGTAACAACAGAGAAACTGAAAACTTCTATTTCTATTATTTAAGTTGCTTCAGTAGGTGTGATAAAAAACTTTGTTTGAATTTTTTTTGTTGTGTATCTTTTTCACAGGTAGGAGTAGAGATAAACATACAAGCCCAGGAAAAGACAGAATAGTACTGATGCTACTCAAACACAGATACTATGACTGGAAGGAATAACACTTTGTAAAACATGTATACCATGAAAAAAAAAAAAAAAAAAAAGAGAGAGAGAGTGGAAAATATGAGGTTGTATGGGTTTTTAAAAATCCTGCTGCAGCATTAAGTGATGATGGTATAAAATTATCTAATAGTTGTCCTCTCACTTAAGTAAGATTTGCGAGAACTAAAATTATATCATAACCCTCATGAATCTGTTGAAAACCTTTCCCAGATAATACTCAAATTACTTTAATAACGTCAAATTTGAGGAATTTAAACAAACGACCGAACGGAGCCATTGCTAGCAGCATATCCACGTATTTAAAAGTTTGCCGTGACGTTACATGTCACTGCTGCACACCTGGAAATGCTGCATGAATTCCACAGTGACAGCAGTGCAAACGCTTAAATAGTACGTCATAGAACTGCTATTAAGCTTGCATAAGCTCAGCACTAAGATGCTTTAAAAAAAAAAAAAAAAGGGGAAAAAAAAAGAAAGAAAGAAATTTGAATACAGTAGCTCTAGTACTGCAGATTTCCTGATCTAGATTTCCTAGATAAAAATATCCCGGAGCGCAGCCTCTCCGGGATGGTCCTGCGGCATCGGCGCGCCCGCAGGAGCGCACGGTCAGCGGCCTGAACCCCTTCTCCCCGGATGCATCCCAGTAACTCCAAACCTCACCACACTAACTCCGAACCGGACCCGCGGCCGGACCGCGCCGACTGAAGGGCAGCTCCAGCGCAGCCGAGCGCTCATCCCGCCCTGCCTTGCTCCCGCACCGCCTTTCGCCCGCGAACGCAAGCATGGTGCCGAGACCAAACCCGTCAGTAACCCGCCTCACAAGGGGCCATTCCGCGCCCCGCAGCATGGCACTGCCCGGTGAGCCCCTTTTCCCCCCCTCCGCCCGGACACCCTCCCGCGAACGCTCCCAGGAGCTGAGTCAGGATGGATGGAGGAGGCTGCTCTACCCCCGCGGGGGCAGGCACCGGGCTCCCTGCCCCGGACAGGGCTGCGGCGGGGCCGCCCCCCGCGCTCCTGCCCCCGACCCACCTGAGCGGAGCGGGGGCGGGACGGGATGCGGCGGGAGCGACGGGGCACGGTCCCCTCGGGCGGGGTAGGGCCCCGGCCCGGGGCTCACCTGCACACCGTGATCAAGTTCCGCCTCTCCACCGCGGCGTTGCGGGACGGGACGCTCTTCCTCCGGGCGGAGACGTTGAGCCCCCCTAAGCCGAGGGACGCCATCTCCGCTGGGCAGGGCAGGTGGAGCCGCCGGTGCTGGCGCGGAGCCTTTGTTCCCGGCCTCCCGCTCTCCAGGATGCTACGCCTGCCGCCGCCGCACGCGGACGAGAAGGAAGCGGATGAGGAGGCCCCCGTGCTTTCCCCGCTCCTCCTCCCGCTGCCCGGTCTCGGCGCGCCCGAGGCAGCGGCGGGTCGGGCGGGGATGCGCGGGGTCCCCCGGCGGGGGCGGCTCGGCCCCCCCCGCTCCCGGCAGCCGGGCGGCCACAGCGCCGCAGAGCGCCGGCGCCGCCAGCCAATCAGCGCGTGGGGCGCGGCGCCGCCTGGCGGCGCTGCCGGGGCCGGCGGGCTCTCGCGGGGGCGCGCGGCTGAGGCGGCCGCGGCGGGGACGGCGTTGGGAGCCCGAGGGAGCCCTGCGGCTCTCCCAGCCTGTCTAAAATTGTGATCTTCCTTTAATTGTTGTCAGTTCTCTCCCTTCTTAGCCCGTTGGCGTCTAGAATGCGAGAACTGGTTGTAGCTTTTAGAGTTTGAAATGCTGTCAGTCATTAATTAGGATCATAGAATCACAGGGTTGGAAAAAACTCTGAGATCGTCGAGGCCGACCTTTGAACACTACCATGTCAACTAGATGCCACTAAGTGCCGCATCGCTTCTTGAACGCCTCCGGGACGTGGCGTCCATCACTGGGCCATCTGTTGCAGTGCTGGACAGCGCTTTATGAAATATATCAGCTTTACAGGCCATGCTCCTGGGAATACGGAACGAAGTGGGAGTACACTTTGCCACCAAACTGCAGCTGGCCCAGCTCTGAGCTATGACATGCTTGGAAGAGCTCTGGCTACAGGGCTTTACCTTGGCTTCAAGACGCAGAACGGCGTGACATTCATTTCACTGGAAGACAGGAAGACAAAGCACTGCAGAAGAAATCCTAGCAGTAAAATAATTGTGGTTTGTGGCTGTGAAGGAGTAGATTTGGTTGGTTAGTTGTGGAGGTGGGAAACTGTATGGATTAATTTTATTTGCTTCATTTATGGGAGGAAGTTCCCTTTCAGCCTAAGAAAATAATTATGTTTGATTTACAAACTTTATTTGTTTGCAATGAGGGTGAGTGGTGAAAAAAATTTTGGCACAACTCTTCCTTCTACTGAGTTACATACATAATATTCCTAAATGTGTCTGTTAAACTCCAAACTACCCATTCCTATAAATGAAACATAAAAATTTCTGTTTACTGACAGGCAAATCCCCACTGGATTTTGGTTTTTTTGGAGACTATGCCATGTAAATATGAAGCTATTTCTGACAGTTCCTGTCAAACTAGAACTGTCCAACACAGTTGTGTTACCTGAAGAGGAATTTTGTTGACATAAGAAGTTTGAAAAGTAGATTACCATATAGATAGCTATTTTTCCAAGTGTAGTAGCATATAAAATTTTTTTTTATCAGAAGATATGTCATAAATTGATTCAACTATTACCACTTACCAAAACTTCCAAGATCATCATATATTACTTGATATGCTGTATTCTTGCCTCTCTCAACATGTAGCTGAATAAATTTGACCTAATCTTTATCTTCCTAGAACTTGATATGAAATGGTAAATAAACTGTTCTGCCTTCTCTAAAGTAAAGTTTCTTCTTTGCTTGAGCGTTTTTTTTCCCAACCATATTACCATTATAATTCACTATAAGGTAGTTCATAATTTTGTTTTTGCCTTTCTTCCTCTCTGCTCCAGAAACATCATAAAGAAGTAGAGGCACAGGTAAATCTGAAGGACAATATACTTTCTACATTGGAATCAAGAATAATACTTTTAAAATTATTTTTAGGTGGCTTTACCACCTAAGATTGAAACAAGCTGTTGTTCTCTTCTTTTTCTTTCAAACTATCAAGGGGAAATGCTGCATGTGTTACTTGTTGCCTCTCAGAAATTAAAAGCCTCTCTTCAGGTTTCTTTCTCTTCTCAGAGGCTTTTTAAGACCCATTGTTTCTGTAGCTTCTGGTAAGAGATTTGTGCAGATTGAGTAAACTTTCAAGTAAATCCAAGCTAAGGCTGAAGTAGATTTAATCTCTGCAGATGAGCAATTTCAGCTGCCAGGTTTGTTGTTCTTGAATTGATGATAAACATACTGGATAATTAATAATATTTAACCAAAAAAACCAAGAGAACTTTTCTACATATATCAAAAATAGAAGTATCTTCTGTCTTCACCTTTTCCCCAGAAACTGCAAGTTTTTATTTTTATACTTGAAAGAGATTTAAGATTAAATCAGACTTATCTGCTGGACCAAGCCTTAGGTTTCAATATTAATAAGTTTTAGTCCTCAAGTAAATGGATTTCCTGAAAAATTGTTTCTTTCTTTCAAACATAGTTTATCTTCCAGTACTGTCTTATCAAAGTAGAAAATGTAAAAAGGTTCTAGAAGACTTCAAAATAATAAAAAAATAATAATGTGAATATCATCAGCTGCTTTGGAAAGCTCAGTAAGTTTATCAGGAAATATACTGTGGTGAGTCTTTAATTTTTAAAGCCTCTCAGTAAGAAAAATAGACTAAGGGAAAATCTTACTGCCTTCAATTAGCCAATGGGAGGATAGAGGAAGAGGTTTTCTGAGGAGTGCAGAGCAAATGGACAAGGGGCAATTGCCAAAAGCTGCAACAAAAGACAGATATTGGGAAAAATTCTTGATGCAAAGATGTTTAAGCACTGGGGATGTGCAAGAAGCTGTTAGAGGGCACATCCAGGACAACTGATTCCAGCTGATGAAAGGAACCATACCATATGGCATTGTGCCCAGTGGTAAAAATTCGGGGAGAGAAGAAAGAAGCAGGGACATTTGGGTTAGACCATTTGTCTTCCCAAGTAACTGTACCCTGCTTTCCTGGAAATGGCTAAAGGTTTGCCTGTTGATGGGAAGCAGTAAATGTATTCCTTATTTTGCTTTTCTTGCATATACTGCTTTGCTTCACTTATTAAACTGTCTTTAACTCAGCCCACAAGTTTTGCTCCTTTTCCAGTACAATTCTGTCTCTCCCATCCCACTGAGCAGAAGTGAATAAGTGGCTGTGTGGGCCTTAGCTGCTGACCAGGATTAGTCCTCAATTTGGCACTGTATTGTAATTTGTAGTAGGAGAAAATGATCTCAAGCTATCACACAAGACTCCCTCAGTTAGGAGCAAAACCCAAATTGGTGTGAGATGTGATATGCTTTATTATTGCACTTTAGGGTAATTTGAGTATACTGATAGTACAGAACACCTGTCATGGATTCCAGTCAGCTGCCTGGCTTTGTATATGAACCGTAACTAAACAACAAGACGTTTCACCTCAGCATAAAGGAAGAACCTTCTCTGTGTTGAGAGCAGCAGAGCACTGCCACAGGCTGCCCAGGGAGGTCAAGGAGTGCCCCTCTCCAGAGACATTCGAAACTCACCTGGACATGTTCTTGTGTCTCCTGCTCCAGGTGACCTTGTCTTGGCAGGGGTCTGGACAAGATGATCCCCAGAGGCCCTTTCCAACCCAAACAATTCTGCAATTCTGTCTATGCAGGAGGTATACGCACTTGTGCTTTTTAATTTCATGGTTTGGAATCGTTTGGGCTTATTTTTTGCTTTGCTGGGTTGTTTGGGGGTGTTTTTTTTGTTGTTTTTGTTTTTGTTTTTTTGTTGACAGCATATCTGGGTATCTACAGATATGATTTACCAACATCTTTGTACTGAAACATGATAGGTATAATTTGAAGTTGTAGTTGCACTTTTCCAAATTGCTCTATCCTGTGAGAAGTCTCAGAATGGGTCAGTTTTTCAGGTTATTTGTAGATCTTGCACTTCGGCATTATTGCTTATCCTTATGTCTTAGAAAATCTGTACAGGAGTCTTTAAAAGAAAGGTTTGAGGGCGTGTTAGAATATGGAATTCCACCCACCTTCTTTTTTTTTGGCATACTGCTGATACTTAGTTCTGTGGAAGGAGTGAAAGGAATTGAGGAAAGCAGGGTACCATGTGCCTTTTTAGAGCATACTTGGGTGACAGTCATGAACAGAAGGAGAATAAGAACAAACCTGAATTTTACAAAATTATATCATCATAGTAGATATGGCCAAGGAAAAGTAATATGAAACACTGAAATATGAAGTATGTTTGTGATTTAGGATTGGAAGGATGTAAATTTCAATCTCTGAGTTTTTAAACTTGTTTCAGGTTGGTTTAAGGTTGCTTGCCTGAAATGAGTAAGAAAGCAATATTTGAAGACATCATGACTTAAACACTGTAGCTTTTGAAAGTTATGCTTGTGAGATTACTTGTGAGATAAATGAGATTACTGCTTTATGCCATGGCACATAAAATTTGATCTGTGTTCATTTCTCTTGATTATTCTTTTTATATGTTCTTAAGTTATGTCATTAAAAGTTATTACACTTCTCCTTTGTGACTTAAAGTATTTACATTGCCACTTGGTGGCCTCATTTGATCAGTAATAGAAAATAAAAAATGTAAGTTAAGATCCTTTTTCTTCACGGGTGTGCAATTCAAACCTTGACATGATTTTCCTACACATCCAGGAACAATATACCCCTTTTTGCAATGAATAGATGGATGCTGTGGCAATTGTTCTTGTAGTTCTCAAGGGTCTGAATCTCTGATGTTGGGGTGGTTGGATTTAAGAGCTCTTCAGTAAGGGTAGAACTTAAGTGAATGATTTTTCTCCCTGTTCTTCCTCTCCCATCCTTGAAGTTTTAATGTTCCACACTCCTTCTCAATCAGAACAAGCAGAGGATCATGTCTGCTACCAATAATTTAACTTCTCTCTCTTTTTTTTTTTTTTTTTTTTTTTTTTAAGGACTAGGATTTGTTCTGATTTTGCTGTTTTCCTGTATCACTTTTGTGAAACTGTACCCCAAGTCTCTGTCTCTCTGTGGTTCCATATTATTTGCATGATTAGCTGTGTTACAAAATGCTAGTTTGTTGTTGCTGGGTTTGCTGGTTTAGTGTGTTTCTGTCTGGGTTCAAGGCAACCAAATATTTATTATGTCATGCTTAGGACACTTACTCTTAGAAATCTTCTGCATTGGCAAGCTTCTTGTCAATTCCCCATACCTTGCAAGCTCAGGAAGAGCGGGATGGATGAGTGGATGGTGAGGTGGATTGAGAACTGGCTGAATGGCAGGTCTCAGAGGGTTTTGAGCAGTGGCACAGGGTCTAGCTGAATTGTCACTAGTGATGTCCCCCAAGGTTTCAATACTAGATTGTTTAACTTGTTCATCAGTTACTTGGATGAGGGGCAGATGCCTCCTCAGCAAGTTCACTGATGACACGAAGCTGAGAGGAGTGACTGATGCCCTGGAGTGCTGTGCCGCCCTTCAGAGGGACCTTGACAGGCTCGAGGGACTGGCAGAGCAGAACTTTTTGTGTTGGGAAAGATGAAAGTTTGGCAAGAAAGTCTCACAGATATGTATGCTTGGCAGAAAGATTTTTGAATGTAGAATCTAAAGAAGAATAGGAATGAAAGAGAGTTTTGATATAGAAGAAAAGAATTGCTGAGCCAGTCTTACTGGATAACTAAGAAGGCAAAGGGTATGTTAGTTAGAAGAGGTTTTTATGACTTAGAGCAAAGGATAAACCCACCTCAAACAAGAAAATGTTTTTACCAAGCAGAAAGATAGCACAGGCAAACAAGTCAGCAAACGTTGCAAGTAGAAAAAAGGTGTCAGAATTTTCCACTGCAAGAAAACTGAAAAACAACTTCTGGCTGGAACTGTAATGTACTAACTTTTAGTGATTGGCAAACACTAACATGAATATGGTAATGATAGTAGTTATGACAGGCTATAGGTAAAAGTTAAGGTATAGATTGGTTCTTCTGTATTAAGATGCTCAGCAAAGAAAAGTATATAATGCATTGTAAGCAAAGGGTCCCCAGGCTTGCCTGCAGCTGGAGCTGACAGCTGTAGTCACCGGCTCTGTTGCCCATGACTCTGGACTGCTGTAACATCTTGGATGTAACAAACTACCTTTCCAAGAGCCGCCTGGAGTCCCATCTCTCATTCAGGCTCTTCTCTTTTGAAATTCAACAACAACAAATGCGGGGTCCTGTACCTGGGGAGGAATAACCCCACACACCAGTACAGGCCAGGAACTGATCTGCTGGGAGGTAGCTCTGAGGACAAGGACCTGGGGGTCCTGATGGACAACAAGCTGTCTGTGAGCCAGCAGTGCCCTTGTGACCTTGCAATGGTATCCTGAAGTGCATTAGGAAGAGAATTGCCAACGGGCCAAGGGAGGTGATCCTGCCCCTCTACTCAGCCCTGGTGAGGCCACATCTGGAGTGCTGTGTCCAGTTTTGAGATCATCAGTACATGGAAGAAATGGAGCCCCTGAGGTGGATCTAGCAGAGGAGAACAAAGATGATTGGGAGACAGGAGCATCTCTTTTACAAGGAAAGGCTGGGAGAGCTGGGCCTGTACAGCCTTGAAAAGAGGGAGCCTCACCAGTGTTTATGAGTATCTGAAGGGAGGGGGTCAAGAGGATGGACCAGGCTCTTTTCAGTGGTTCCAAGCAATGGGACAAGAGGCAACTGGAAGAAACCAATGCAGAGGAAATTCCACCTTAAATATGAGGAAGAACTTCTTTACTCTGATGGTGACTGAGCATCGGAACAGCTTTCCCAGAATGGTTGTGGAGTCTCCTTCCCTGGAAGGGAAACCACCTATTCAGAAGCCATCTGGATGCAATACTGAGTAATGGGCTGTAGGGGACCCTCTGTAAGCAGAGAAGTTGGACCAAGTGACCTTCCAGCCTCAACCGTTCTGTGATTCTGTGATTCTGAACCCAGTCTCACACTCTGCTGGCTCAAGGCTAGGTACTGCCTCAGAACAAGTAAGTGCACTGCCACGCTGCTTCAGTCTTGTGATTTTCTTGCAAAATCTGTGCAGGTCTTTTTGCAATGGTATAGCTCAAGTTAGCACCAGGTCTTCTGTCACACACTACAAGACATACTGCAAGCTGTAACAAAAAGACATCTAGTTAATACACAGATAATGATTTATGGCTAAAATATTGGATACTTGTAACAGTGCTTGACTGTCCTCTAAAATTACCATAGTAGATTCAAGGTTTCTTCATTCTTTCCTGATCTTAGTGGTTGTTGATTCTCTGAAGCAATATGTCCTTTCACTGCTTGGTGCCTGCTTGTGGTTTTTTTTTTTTGTTGTTGTTGTTGTTGTTGTTTGTTTTTTTTTTTTTTTTTGCTATTTGCTCAGTTTTCTGTGATTCCTTAATGTTTTTATTATAAAGATTCAAGTTAGCCACAGGGTGCCGATGTTCTGGATATTATAATTCTGCTGGTGTAGGTGAACATTGCAGATGTTTACCCAAAATTACATAGATGAGAAACATTGCATACTTATTTCTCTACACAGATCACAATCTTCTGACAATTTCTACCGAAATACAAAGAAACAATTATGTGTATCTGTATCAGGTATCATAGATCCTAGAATCATTAACTATTTGGATCCACACTCAAGTAGCTACTGCTATTATTGTAGGAGCAATACTGTGTTTCCATTGCAGAGCCTTCTTCAGACTGCATTTCTGTGGGACAGGAGCAGTGACTATAACCCTGTTTCTTACGTGCCTTTCAGAATCTGTTTATAGCCCATCAGTGCTGCCCCTTCCCCACGGTGACTGATAACATCTCTTCAGGCAATAGCAATGTGCGTTGTGTGTGTGCTGTATACAATTATCTCTATACCTTCTTCAGTATAGGATCTCGGCCTTCATCTCTCCTAAAATTACAGCTCTATTCCATTTCAATAGTTGACACTTTGGTCATACTACATTCTGATTGGCCCATAACATGTGTGTTGGTGATTACTGCTTAAAGAGTCTACTGATATTAATAGTTTAATAACGTTAAAAGCACTTTCTACTTCCAGTGCCTTTTTTTTCTCTAAAACTATTATTTTTGCTACTTCTATCCATATTTTTATTCCTTTGTGACATTGTTACATCTCAGATAAATAATATTCAATTATTTACTTATATGTATTTTAATTTTACAGGGTTTGAACATTGCTTATAATATGCTCCAGTTTTGATAACTGCAAGTCAAAGTTTCTACATAACTATGTTCAAAATTCCAGTCACCATTTCTACTCCCTCTAAAAGGTATCCATAAAAACTCTCAATTTGTTGTACTCAATCACACAAAATCCATTTCTGGGTCAGTGTTGCAATGGCCCTTTAATAAAAGTAGTATATGTTCTGCCCTCACATTTGTTTCCCACAATTTTAAAGTAGTGGAGACATGTGTCTAATGTTTTCATTGTCTTTGGTATAAAAGAATTTTCCACTGTCATTACAGGTAAACTCTATTATCAATAAAGAGCAGGGTGCTTACTACTTCCTTTGTTATGCAAGCAAATAATCACAATTTGAACCTAACATAGTTAATAATAAAAATAAGAACAGGCAGACTTCACTCAGACAAAACTTAATAATTAATTTATGCTGCTTCTTTTAAAAGCCTTTCTGCTGGCTATAATTCTCGTGAGACTTCCCTTATGTACTCCTAAATTTTAACAACAACACATATAACATTCTTGCTTTTGTTAGCTTATTTACCTTGCCATAATTAAAATTGAAACTGGAACTATTTAGGCTATTTTCCATTTATGACTTGATCTTGATATACATAAGATACTGCTTTGTTTATAATTGGAGCTAGTTCATCCCATTTATAGTTTAGACTATAAACTTGAGTGGAAAATATGCAACATTACTCACCATCCTCCTTGCCATTTTGCAAAGTAGTGGTTCATTCTTGCTTGTTTATTAGTGCATGGAGCATTCCTTCCCATCTGAGTTGCTATAGCAACACTAAACTCTTTCCATGTGTTTAGATAGGGTCAGTAGCTATTCTTCAGTTAAAACATTGGGCAGACATTTTTTCTCCCAGGCATAGCTCTAAATCACATGAAACTGGGACAAGCTGTGGCTCACAGGTCATTGCAATGATGATGCAATATCCCAAACCTTTCTGTAATTTTTCACCTTTTGGCTTAGTGCTATTTTTATAGTCCCATTAGGCCATTCAGTTTACCTTGAACTGCAAGTTCGCAGCATCATGGAGCCTTTCTTTTCTTCACAGGCTTCCACATAATTCCTTGATTATTTTCCCCGGAATACATGTTCCTTGTCTCAAATAAATTTATCTGTTTAAATTGCATCTGAAAAGTGCAATGATAAATGCCTGCATGGTGGTACACTTGGCTATAGCTTTCTTGACTGAACTATCTCAACCACCTTTGTCAGTGAGTCGAGAATTAGGAAACCATGCTTACTCTCACTTTGCTTGGTATGTGAGACTAAGGTGGGACTGCAGATATTCTGGTGTAGTCTGTATCTTAGCCTGTTGTCCTGGGTTTATCCAGGATAGGGTTCATTTTCTTCTGTTGTTTCTCACTGATGTTTTGGCTGTTGCTATGTAGTGCTTATCCTAAGTCAAGGGCTTCTTAGTGTCTCATGTTCTGCCAGTGAAGAGCTGCACAAGAAGCTGGGAGCAGGGGGAGCACAGTCAGGACGGCTGACCTGAGATGGCCAAAGGAATATTTCCTACCACAGAAGGTCCTATAAGGTGGGGGAGTTGGCTGGGAGGAGCCAATCACAGTGCAAGGACAGGCTGAGCATTGATTAGTGAGTGGTGAGCAACTATCTTGTGTATCACTAATTTCTCCTGGGTTTTATCTCCCTCTCTCTCTCTTTCATTATTATTGCTACTATTATTGTTGTTGTTGTATTTTACTTTGCTCAGTTATTAAACTTTTCCTACATTAACCCTCATTTCCATGTTGTAAAGTTGCTCTATCTTTTTATACCTTGTTTTGTATGATTTTCTTCAGTTTGTTTTCAAGCTGGCTGTTTCTTCTAATGTCAAATCTACTGGGACTATCACAACCTTGGCAAGGGTGTGTGCTTGACTATTATTCCAAGATTGCTACCTCTGTATGTTTCTTTCTGGTAGGCTTTTACATTACCTGCATTTTTTTTCTCTGTGCTTGTATTAATATATGTTCAGGATTTCCTTTCCATGATGGAGAGGCTACCAGATTTCCACACTTTGGTAGCCAAATAGTTAAAGCTTGATGTATCCGGTCTGAAACTAAGTATGAAGCTAGGTCATTTCCTTTGGGTTTCTCTTTTAACATCATTAGCAGAGGTTGTGGCTCTGTTGTTTGTGCAGAGAGGAAGCAGACAGCTCTTTTTTAGTGTTCCCAGCATATCTAATAGAGGATTTTCCATACTTTTGATAAAAACTGGAGCCATTTGTGAGCCACACAGAATAACCTGTGGCACGAAGTCAATAACGGAGCTTTTATCTGGTGAGAGACACATAAAAAGGTAAAGTGCACTTCTGTTCTTTCCAGTGGTTAAAAATCCTATAGAGTTAGTGATACAGTCTTGCCTTATTCTACAGAAAGCTCTTATTTATAAAAGCCAGTGTGTATCTAGCTAGCCTAGGTTTGATATATATCCAGTTTTTACTTTTCCACTGATTATGTACTTCAGTGGAGCATGTGTGATATGAGCTGCTGCAAAGCAGCCTCTAGTGATGCCTCTCCAAAGCTAATTGCCCATACTAATGCTAAACATGGTTTTTAATAAGGAATACAGTTTTTTCCACACAAATCCTGGGAATCTCAAAGCAAAATAATTTTATTTCTGTGTTCTTTAAACAGCACCGTATAGATTGGTAGTGGCCAGCTGAACATGAAACAGCTTACAGTAATGTGCATCTAAAGGCCAGCATTTGAACTAGTGCAGTTTTACTTCTTTTTTCTTTCTGTTCTTTTTTGGTGAGATTTCTTCACTAATTTGGTTAGTGGTTTACTAATTTCTGCAAATATGGTTCTCACAAAAATATAAGCAGCTGCAAAAGTGAAACAAATGCAATTTCTTCATGCATGGACTCTCACAGTCAGTTCTACCCTTTGCTGATGCCAGCATCACCATTCCTTCGACCTAAAACTATGACTGAGTATTTCACTTTATATTGTACCTGAGTTTTGTCATGGTGAGCTTTGAAGCTATGTACCTCCATTTTGTCATGATTAGCTTTGAAACCTATGTTTTGAGTAATGCTGGCTATTTTTTGAGTAGACTCCCAAACTTCCAGTTTTTCTGTGTACTGACATATCATTCATGTGTGGTATGGCATAACACATTCTGATGGTAATTTCATGCATATGTGTTGCATCTGATCTGAAAGTCTGGAGGAACATGGATAAAACAACCTTACTTTTTCTCACAGCCAGATGTTGTTATCAGCTCTGCTCTGTTAGTGGAATTGCAAAGAAAGCACTGGCTAAATCAGTAACAAAATAACAGTCAAATAATCTGCTTAGTGTTACACGAATTTCAGGCACACAAACCACGTGAGAGATGGTTACATTATTTAAGTGCTCAAATCTCACTTTTAGCATTTTTTCTTTGCTTTTAACCCTGGACAAATAGGATGTTAAAATAATAGGTCTCTGTACTAAGATCTTGCTTGCCAATAAACTTGTTGATGGTGGATTGCAGTCCTTCCTCTGCCATTAAAACATAATTTCTATTTTTTCACGTTTTAAATTAGAGACACACAAAACTTGAGGAAATTCTGTTACCCAAATATCCACTGTTTTTGCTTCCTCCGGATGCTTAATAACAAAGCATCAATGACTTGCAGGAATCACTCCACCCTCACCTCCCACTGGTCAGGCCCAATTTCACAAACATCCCTAGCAAAATCTGTAGCTAATCTATTTTGTTTCAACAGGGCTGTGCCAATAATTCCCTGGTGTTCCTAAAAGGGATCCTCCCATTCCTGAAGAAACAGGAGAAGGACATTCTTGAACTTGGCAGCTATTTAACTGCAGGCAGAGATCTTAATACAGGTACTTGAACATCCATTCATGCATACAATGCAGCAACTTTCATCATTTTCCCTCTTTCTTGGGCTATAGCTGGAATAAATATTTGTTGAGGAGAGTGGTTATTGACACCATGGTATCAATTAACATCATGGCACTAGTGGTAGTTAATGTTCTTCCCTTGACTACACAGTATTGATACAGCTATTGGCCATTTCCGTTGGTTATATTGTAATTTTACCACTAGACCAGGGGCAAATAGACAGCAGAATCTCCCTAGACTTTGTTACTGAGAGGAAGAGATGGTGTCTGAGGGCTTTGCTGAGAAGGACCTATTATTTTCTGTAGTTTTCATTCCTCATGATTTTTTATTTGCTTGACAAAATGAGCCAGCAAGGAATTTATGTATTCTATTCCATTTTCTAAAATCTTTGCCACTTTTTCTCAAATTTTTTGATGTTTTCTTCCTTCAGTTTCATTGATATCCCATAAAGGAAATTTTTATTATATTGTCCAAGAATATTTTGCAGTTACCATTACCACCTTTTTTTACATAAAGATCTTAAGCCACACTGAAGACTGTTTTTTCTTTTCTGTTCCTTTTTATTGTTATCTTAAATGGCGACTGTGGGTCATTTAAGGCTGTATTTCTGAAAATTACAGTCTGTAATGTCTACAGTGTGTAGACATCTCCTTTTAGGAGATCCACAGAACTGGGATTTCTTTGTATTCTTTCTTACCTCCGTTACCTTGCCCATTTTCCTTGTCCATACTTGCTGAAGCTGAATTTGCAGTTCTTTCTTTGTAGGTCTGCTTGATTCCCAGGTCTGATAATTACTCTTGATAGCTTAAGTCCTGTACCACTGCTGCATGAAAGACTGTGGCTCTATTTGATCAGATACATTCCCGGATGTCAACGCCAATAATTATCCCAGAATTCACAGTATTTTACAATCTCACAGCATTCTACATGGAATAACCTGCTAGCCAAGTCTCCTGTCATTGTTCAGATAACTGTACTGAGACATCTACCTTCTAAATTTTTTACAGGAAATTGTTCTTGTAGTATAGCTGAAAATCATACTCCATTCTGAGGCTGCGGAATCTTTACTAAGTTAAGGAAAGCTAATCCTTTAGTCCCAAAAGCTCAATTTTTAAAAGTTTCTGAAGTCAGTGGCCTCAAGTATTAAGCAAATACTCTTGCTTGCTCTGCAGTCAGGTCAGCTGCTATTGTTATAATAATCTCCCTCATTTTACGAGCAGCACAACCCAAGCAGGAGTAACCAGCAGGGTACATTCTTTTTTTACCACTCTTTTGGTTTTAACATCATAACTAGATCTTAAAAGCCTATTTTGTTGTCACTTTGACCTGAATTTACAGTAGGGGGAGTCTGAGTTTCCCCTATAACCTTGTATGTGTAGGTGACAGTTACGTTCTGGGTGACTGGTGATGAAGTAAAATGGCTTTCCGAGAGTGCAGAAACCCATCTGAGCTGTAGAGGTTTCAGGGTGTGTCTTCAAGTTAGTAAATGGTTCACTGCAGAAACTATAGGGTAAACCTAGCAATCAGAAACAGACAATCTACTTTGAAACACCATTAGACTAGTATTATACACCCAGATCCAAAGAGAGACAAAAGCCTGGATGGTCTTATTATCAGCTAGATCAAAGCTGATGCAAAAGAGAGGTAACATTTTGGTAAGATTTGCCATTATTTCCACTCATATTTTGTTGATATAGAAGATATACATGCGTATTTTCCTTTTCTGTTGTTCACCCCTTTTTTTCCATGTATTCATCTAAATATATATGATGAAGGGGAATTTTCAGAGTTGAACAATGTAGTTATTCTTTTCTTCTATTTCATATCATGGTTCAACACTAATGTATATATGAGTCATCTGATATGGCATGGCAATCAGGTCCTTATCTGTATCCATGTGATCTGTTGGGAGGAGATCAGTTTGCTTAGTTTACCATTATCAGAATAGGCACTACTATGAATATTGTGGTAGCACAAAGGATGATTTGATGACTACCATAGTGGTGGCACATAAAAAGAGCAAGATAACTTTTACTGTTCTTGGGGTTAAAATGTTTATAGGGAACATCTTACTATGAAATCTTGAGGTAAGCATTATTCTGCCTGCCCAACTTCACCCTTTTGTGAAACAGAAGAAATTGTCAGTTCTACTGCTGGGTTTAATGGAGCAAGGTGAACTCTGCAACAAATTAAATGAGATAACACAATCCAACCCCCAGTGCATGAAAAGACCATGCACTCATGATGACTTAGACTTAGCTTCATTTTTAGGCCTTAAGGAAACATGTACACATGCTTTTCCTGAGAGACCTAATACACTTGAATAGTTCTGTTTACTTGATATATGAATATAGGTGGAAATCTATTAGGAGAGGAGGTCATAAGTCTATTCTGTAAAACAATGCATCACACCAGTGTTCAGAAAGAGGCTTTGTCACATATATATTTGGAGCAAAATGAAGTACTGTATTTCAATAATTTTTGTTCTTGTAAACATACCATTTCATATACACATTAGATTATGCCATTAGTCTGTGAGAAGTTTTTATGGTCCTGTCACATAGAGTAATAAGCATCTTTCTTTCCTTATGTGTTGCCAAGGTGTTCCATAAATAACCTAGGCAGATACATTCTCTTGCCTCTTGTGCACCATACCATGGAATCAGTTCCATTATAGGACTTGGCCTGGTTCTGCTCACACCTGCTTATAACTTCCAGCTCAGTAGATATCTTCATGAACTGATTGTCAGCCATGCGTGTTCACTGCAGAAATCATTTGTCTTCTTTAGGGTGTAGGATAATTTAGCAATATATCCATCTTCAGACACCACGAAAAGTCCTATGATGTCTTTTGCAAATGGCCCATGACGGAGTCACTGCCAGGTTTTTTCTTCTCTTGGTTAGATAAAAGGCTTTTTTTGCATATCAAATCCCATAGGTACTCACCAGAGGTAGTTTAAAAGAGATCCATTTTCTAAATTTGGGTCTGCTTCATAGTACTGACTATTCATAGAACCCCAGAGGATGCTCCCATTGAGGAATCTCAGTAGCATTTAATAAGCATACTTTGCCCACAGGGAATCTCTGGATCCTTAGGATGTTTGCCTTAGGTTCTCTAATTTCTTCTGGAACAGCATTCCTTTTGTGCCAGGTGCATACAATGAATGCAAGGGGAGTAGATTTCTTCTTACAGGAGGAGGTATCTTGGTTTGATTAGTGCTCAAATGAGATGCTGAGAGTTGCTTTCTTGAACATTTTCCATACTGACAAACTAATTTTCCCTCAGTAAGTGGTGTTATGGAAACAGGACTGCTCCGAACCAGGGTGAACTGTTAATCATTAATGATTTATTATTGACTATAAAAAGAAATCAAGGAATTACATTTGCTATTGTGGCACTCACACAGGGTCACGTGTCATTGCATGCAAGCAGAGTGTGAACTGCAGAGAGGTCCTGGCAGGGCTGAGTCAGAAAGGAAGATGTCTAGAGTGCAAAGAGTGAGAAAGTTGGAATGTGAGCAGAGATCACTTTGTTCCTTCAATTATCATTTTGTGGTGCTGCAACACTGTCCAAAACCTTGTGATTCAAGGGTTCCCATGAATATCAACATTTGGGGAGCCCCCTGCCAGTCCTTCTGCCTCTGACCTGCAGCCTTTATCTTCCATTCTGTCTGGGAAGTAAGAAATCATGTTGTGATTTCACTGTCCACACAGGGAAGGGGAGGAACATGGAAGAAGACCTCTGAGGCCTGCTGATTAGTTAAATATCTTATATGGGTGCTTTCTTCTGTTTCTTGGCAGGAAGGTCTGAATTTACTAATATTATTCAAATGAGTTTGGCCATGATTAGCACTTCTTAAGTTTCATTGATTGCATTACTGTTTAATATATTATGTCACTTTTACACAAAGTTTATTCTTAGGCATCAGTAAGAAATAAATAAGAAAAATGCCCTGAAATCTGGATTTGCTATGCAAAGTCTAATAAATTCAAGTTTCAGTGGGAAGTGTATGGGAAAATGTTTTTCCCTTAACAAGGATAATATCTGCAGATAGAACTATAAACTTTGTTGCAATCAGGATACATTTTAATGATCTTATGATGAATTTATGGAAATTAAGATTAAAGATCCTTTATGGAATTAAGGAAATGGGGACTTAGAGAAGGTGCAGGTAGATTAATCAGACTTGAGAGCATCTAATCTAAGTCACTAGAAAGACTGCAGGTAATTGCCTGTTCAGTTACTGCAGCCACAATGTAGCTGGCCACAAAATCTGATTTTCTAATTGCTGAAGTCTTGAATGGTGAAGAGTTATTTCCTCTACTCTCTTTAGAACTGTTTCTTGCAAAACGATCACAAGCACACATATCTTGATATCATAACTGGAATCTTCCTGGAGAGTCTCCCTGGATTGTTGTCAGGCATCATTGGTGTTGACATGTAAGGTAGAGATGTGGCATGTGGCAGATGTTTCTGGAAGCAAAAATTATATGAGGGAGCATTACCTCTATTGTCCATGGTTATGGCTGTTTGAAAGGTTTGGAGCCTGTGAACATGTGTCTGCACAGTATCCAGCCGACTGTAGAAACACATTCACCTTAGAGTGCACAATCATTTGTTTTACAGTAAACATCAAAAAGGAACAAGGCAATCTGACTGTGGTTAAAGACAACATGCAGAACGTGGTTACAGTGACATAATCAACGTCTTATGAGAGGATTATTTTTACTCATTTGGCCACAGCTATGAAACCCAAAGTCTAAGATCAAATATAATAAGTATACTTCCCCCCCATACTGCCACAGAAAATGGAAGTCAAATTACTTACAGAAATTAAAAATATTTGCCTATTATTGAAATAACCCCTAGTTTGGGGCTACTTTCCTGAAAAAAATTCCAAATCTTTGAAATAGTTTGTGTCAAGAGGATAGTAATGTCAAAGATCAATAGCACAAATTCTGCCTAGAGGGGTTATAGGAAGGAGGGGGTGGGGGGAAGGGGGTGTTTGTTTCTTTTGGTTTGGCATTTTGTTTTTGTTGGGCTTTTTTGTTGAGAGATGACAAGCAACACTTGTGAAAGCAGCATTAAAATTTTGAAAGTACTGTGAAGGGAAGTGGGAGAAGTTCTCCCTATTTGTTGTGGACAGGGAAGGGGTAACAGGTCTAACTTGTCTCAAGGAAAATTCATTTTAGACATCCAAAAAACCTCCAAGTAGTTCAGATAGTCTGAAATTCTCCATCTTTGGTTTTGGAAACTAATAGTGGAGGTACAGAATTCAAACACCTGTTAAGAATTTAATATGTAATATTTGATGTGATCTGAAGGAAGGAGGATGGACAGGTCAGCATTTTGACATTATATGTCTTGTATATATAATGAACTGTAGCCATAGAAATAAAAACTTGAAATTCAGTATTACTGGGAAGAAGCTGAATGAGAGGTTTTCCAGTATCATAATTTCCTGCGTGATCTAGATATTTCCCAGATAGTATGGAATAGAATGCAAGCGTTTAGAAAATATGGCTTTGAATACTGTTGTACAAGGAAATAAGTCAATAGCTTTGATTTCTGTATAAAATATAGTATCAATGCTGTTATATACTTCATCTGTAGCGAGTTTGTAAACTCCTTTCCTTGTTTCTCAGGTGTTCAGCTGTCTGATCCAAGACAGAAGTGCAACCCTTTTCAGATTTTTGAGGAAATTGCCTAATTTGGAGCAAGAATTGCAAAGAAGTTGATAAAACTGGGGTTCAGCAAGGTAAGAAAAGTTGCAAACAGAGGTAAGTCTCTTGAAATGGAGTTAAGCAGCAGTTTAGGGATTCAAGAGAAAAAAAAATATCATCATGAAAAGAAATAAAATCCTAAGGGAAAAGCAGGGCTTTGGAAGACAGTAATTGAGTCCTAATGAGGACCCATTCCAGGGGCAGCAGAAAACAGCTCTACCTTACCTCACTGAGGATTTCTTGGCCCACAAAGATTTTCCCTGTTTCTTGCTTATGGGCATTGAACATACTAACACTCAGTTTAGTATTTCATTAATTCAAGTTATCAAAAAATGGTAATGTGTGGTAACTAATCAGTAACGGCTGAATACTTTTAAGCTGTGCGTATTCAGTTTACAAAGGGCTCTTTGTGTATGGCAAACAGTGGCTGTCCAATCAAAGACACTCAGTGAGGGAAGGATTACTTGTACTGTTACAATGTCACCAGACATATCCTTGCCTAGAAAAGTTATATGGACAAAATGTGGACATGTCATAGTATTATATATTTGATTCAGATTTAAGTGGGAAAAATGTTTTCCACCTGCACAAAAAGTAATTTTGTTTATCTTTTCCCATCAGTTTTCATTTGTAAAATAAAGTCCTGAATATTTTTAAAGCCCTAATCTTCTATATTATATTTCTTTAAGTTAATTTTTCTAACTGTAGTAATAATACAATTTTAAATGCAACTGTCCAGCAAGTAATAATTATGTTTTCAGAAACAAGACTGAGTTTGTAAAACTGAAAACTAGCACATTAGTAGTAGGAATCCAGTGACATTGGTTTGTGGCAGTCCTCCTTATGAGAATAAAAAAAATTAATTCCAAATCAAATCACAGACAATAAGCGGAGTTTTGTAATTTTAAAACATGCTTTTCAGAATAGGCTTTCCTTTTAAACACAAATAGAAGTTTGATGTTTATATTAACTTGGTTTGTTCTCATGCTTCGTCCAAGAAAAATAAAATGTCCAGCAACTACAATAGGCATTATCCTCTAGCTGAGCATACAGCATAGTTAAAGGAACACAAAATTGTCGGTTTCTGCCAGTGTAATAATTCCCTTCATATAGGGCAATTTTCATTGGTAGAATGGTATTCAAGCTGGCAAAATTCCTTTACAGAGTATTATTCTTTTCCAGCCCTGATTAACAGGCTGCTGGAATAGAGCAGGAGTTCTAGTACCATAAATCAGAGGTTCTTCACAGGTGTTCTGATCTATGCTAGGGTTGAATGTCATTGTGGAATTGTTACATAATTCCTGCAATCCTTTCTAGGTTTTGCCTACCTGGCTCTTATTAGAAAATCCCACTAGGCATAATAATTTATGACCACTTGTAAATTTTAGTGTAAAATTAGAAGAATTTTCCTCTTGTACAGGTATTGCTTTAGACAAGGTGAACTTACCTGACCTCATGAGTCATTTATTGAACTCTCATTTGGCTAAAATCTCTTAAATCATTTACTCCATCTCAATAAAGGTAGCTCTTTGAGCTGCAGTTGTCATTATCTTCGTAAAATCCCACTGATTCACTGTTGGATAGGGCTGAAATGGACATGTAGCAGAAGGTTTAACAGTCCAGGTGAATGAAACTTATCAGCCATTCTTTATTTGCTTCTGCAACAAAGGATTTGAATTGTCCGAGTTCCCATATTACCAGCTTCTTCTAATCATAGTATCGCAAACTGGGTTGAGAAGGAATTTTAAGTTGTTTATGAGCCTTAAATAGCTCAAAGGTCATAGATTGGTCATCTCTGTTTAAATCCCTCTTCTGTGAGAAATTTTGTGACTAGTAAGTAGAAATCAAAAACTCCTTTTCTTTTTTCTTGAACTATTGAATGATCAGGACACTGTGCTTTCAAGACATCCTTACTTAGCTTCTAGTCAATGTCTACTTGATACAGACAATGTCTATACAAGATCTCATGCTTTAAGTCATTGGCCTATAGAATTAAAAATTCCCCTTTGATGATATCAAAGATTGGCTAAAGCTGAGGGTAAGCTGTTGATGTAACCAAATAACTGATCTGAGTTTTCAAACACTGGCTTTATGAATCCTGCTAATGTATTTAGGGCAAAACCAGTTGCCAGACTTTGGATGAGAAAGTTTTTCTCCTTGGATAAGAATGACTGATATCTACGTTGTTTCTAGGTGGTTTTGTACATTCTGGTTGTAAATCAGCTACTGTGTTCACCCACACAATTTTTATATACTCAGGTGATGTGCAGTGGTGATGCCTCATTCTACTGTTGTTGGTTTATTTTACAGATTTAATCTCTTCAGGCTGAAATTGTATATGCCCCCAAATTATAGGTTTTAAACAAGAGTAGAAGAAAGATTTAATGATCTTCTCTGATTTCAAATTTGCTGCAATTGTGGAGCTATGTGACTGAACAAATTACAGAAGCTATAGTGAAGTTACAGAATTTTGTATCTTATTAAGAAGATGTAAAATACTGTCCTTCCCCAGTTTTCCCACTTTTTAATATCAATTAAAGACATCTGGTTTTATCAAGTGTGATAAAACCAGATGTCTTTCATTTTCTTTGCATTACTGTGTGCAGGCAAGAGAAACTCTGGTAAAAATTGCTCGTGTTTTATTTCTATTTCCGTTTCTTATCATGATTGCACTGCAATAGCATTGAGACATTGCAATGAGATAACAGAACATTCTGACAGATCTCACAGCTCTCTCAGTTTTCCATTTAGGGCAAAACAGTTGTGAAAGAACTTCATATACTATTCTTTTTCTTTTTCTTTTTTTTTCAATTGACTTTCCTTTAAAGATTCTTACTTCAGTTTTTTTTTGTTTCCCACTGAAATAATTGGACCAGTCCATTAAGATCAACTCCAGGAAAGCATTTAGGCATGCAAGTTAAAACCCAGTATTCCCAGTAACTGCTGTGGATAGACTTCTATATAAATACATCACAATGACTTTTGATAAACATATAATACTAATTAACTATTTATATTCTTCTTGACTGGCAATGATAAACTACCCTTTCCAAAGTAATCCTCAATCTAATATGACAATCTGTATTCCAAAACATTATAAAAGTACTGTTTCACTAACATTTTGAGATTAGAGGCATGCATGACAAAAAAGAACAAAAATAACTTTTTCTCGGTAACTATCATATTAAGTAAATTTTGAGTGAGTAAAGTGATAGAAGATCAACAGGAAAATTCATGTAAACCTTCTTGTCTTCTAGGACAAGTATTTTTATTTAATTTTTGATAAATTTTACTTCTGTAAAAGTGTTGAACATGTCTACTTTGATACATACATTGAAATAAGGGTTATGAAGTGCAAATAATTTAAGTGTTTAAAATTTTTGTTATTTGTATTGAAGTAATGCCTACAGATACTCATAAAAACAGCACATTGCACAATAGAACAAATGGCTCATTTCAAACAGTTTAGAATTTAAACATACATTAAAAAATCAGAATACTAGTTAAGCACATTTCTGCTGACCAGAGCTATTTCCAAAACACTTCTAAACCAAGTCTGAAACTCATCTTACTGTTCTGCAATTACTCAAATGAGGAACTACGTGCACTATAGTAAATTCCTGTTTTCTTTCATGCTAGATGGGTAATGTTCTCTTGGATTAGACTTAGAAGATGGGAAAGGAAGCAAAATATTAAAACAATGTTTTGGTGTTGCCTGGTTTCATTCTCACTGTGTATTCAAGAATGGATTCATCTTTAAGTGCAACAGTTACTTCAAGCATTCAGCAACGTCTCTAATAAGGTAAAGAGGAGCTCCTTTCAGTTTAAGGAGCATCATTAAAACAACAGTACCTGTAACAGGGAACTTTTTTTGGTGGAAGAATAAAGTATTCAGGCTTGTTTTCCCAGGTGACAATGAATTTGACGACTAGTAGTATTCCTTTTAGAAAAAGGGAGGTACAGTCCAAAGTGCATCCACTTCCCTATCCAAGATAAACGAGGCTATTGGAGTGGGAAAAAATCCAAGAGAGAGCTATTTGTTATGTCTGTCTTACATAAGAGGAGCAAAGTCCAATCATGCTGCATGTCCTTAACCATATTAATTCTGCTCAGGTTTGAATAATTTTTCAGAGGAGTAGACACAAACCGGGAGCAACCTTTCACGGTACGTCAGTAGTTTGGAGGGTTTTCTTAAAATCAGAGATATTTTATAAATTCACTGATAACTAAAACAAGTCTAATTAACTGCATATTCTTTTAAATACACGTTTAAATTTTCATTTATTTTGTTTATCTGTGCTGCATTGCAGAAAATATTATTCTTATATCATTCAAATGAAATTAAATAAATGACAGAGTTATCAAACGGCTAAATACGGAATATAAATGTTTGTAAGGAAATTCCAAACTTCTGGACTTCTTACAATATGCTTATACTTGTGCATTATGAATATTCACTTTGAAATGTATGATATTAATAACTTTACTGATTGTAATAAGTACCCATATTTTTCTTTCAAATAAATGATTGTTGAGATTACTGTCCTCAGCTTAAGATTGTGTGTTTCTCAGTCAAATATTATTTTACAGTAAACTATCTTCAGTAAATTTAAAATGCATTCTGAAGATGAAAAGAAGTATACCGCAGATGGAAATAGTCATGAGATCTCTGCATCCAGCCAGGATCATGAATCTGAAGACAAACAGTAAGGATTCTTAAATATAGTAAACATTATGTATTATTAGACACCATTATCTTGGTTTATATTTTATTGAAATCCGTATTTTAAATCTTATTTTAACTTGTTTTGCTAAGAAGATCTAGTAAGAGAAAGCTTTGTATCAACGTAAGAGTAGCATTGATTGGCACTTTCATTTCAGGCAGAAGGACTATTTATTTTCTTCTTTATAGGACTAAGTGTCCTCAGTATTGACTAGAAAAACAATTCTAAGATATGACAGAAATTATGTTGGAATGGAAATACTGGGTACATTTATGTCATTAATATTTTTACTACAGTGGTCAATCAACATTTTACAAACCTTGAACATGTTATCCATGACCTATCCACTATGTACAAAAGTTTTCCTCTCTTCTGTTTTGAAATCTATACAGTGCTTTGGTTCACAACTTCCCTGACCAGCCTCACTGATGTTGTTTCATCCTTGAAGGGGTGAACTGGGAAAAACATGACTTAAATTTACAGAAGTTAGGAGGTGATGCTACTTATATTGCTGAAGATTTAAATAGAAACATCTGAAGAATGCCCAATAAATCATGTTCATTTTACACAATTGTTTGCAGTAAAATTATTTCAAAATTATAATATAATTGAGCTGCGTTAATATGTTGAATTAGTATTTCTGCAAAATGAGGTCTGTTTTTAAATTCACCAAAACTACCACACTTTTTTTTAGCAAGGCAAAGAAGAAGCAGAAGAAAGGGGAAAAACCTAAGGTGGTGAGCCCATTTGCACTGGTAAGGTTTATTCTCTCTATATGTGTCTACATATACATACACACAGGCCCATTTCAAAGTGTAATCAAAAACGGCTACAGTTATGTTAGTATCCTGAATATATGATTCTGCTTCTACCAAATATATTCATACTACAGAATATTGACTGTAGTGTAGAAATCAAGCCGTTCTTTTTGTGGATATAGTTGTACTAAAGAACCTGCCTTTTACAGATAAGTATTCTTAGGAGTGTTCCCTTGGTAAATGATCATCTTAAACACACCCAAACCAGATATTTGATTGTGAAAGATAGGAATTTCTATGCTCACAGCAAGAAGCATGACCATATACCTACACAGAGTGTGATCTTGTTCTCTAAATTACCAGAGTCAGGTACTAATCACACTAATTATCCCCGTGAGTCATTATTCAATCACCTGAATCAGCAGTAAAGGGAAATTCCATGCTACTGATGAAAATAAAAATTAAGAATTGTATGCTAAAAGGTTCTGGATTCTTTAAAATTTTCTCTATGTATTTTAAAAGACAACCTTTTTATATTTAATCAAGTAAATCCTAGGTCCTCTTTTAGTCATACTGAAATATTTTATGTTTTGTAGGTTTAGTGTGTGTAATACATAGCAATGACACCGCAAATAATAAACATAAAACTGTAGTACATGATGGTGACCAGTGCCCAATTTCTTTGCTTTGCTGTATCAGTTTACACTAGTACAATTACATCATACAACTATAATTTACATCAGTAAACTTAATAGTTTACAGTACAGAATAAACCCAATGATTTTGTAGTTGATGAGTTCAAACTTCATTAAGTTCAATGGCAAGAGGATTTAATATTTCAGTACCTTTTTATGATGTCTATGGTACATTAGGAACAGACTTTATGGCTGCGTAATAATGAATTTACAATACAAGAAATTATTGCCTTAGATATCATAACACCATTAAAATTTCTTATAACTTGACCATTAAATGGCAAATGTAAAAAGCATAAATTTTTTATGTCTTGTTTTCCTATGGCCTTTCTCACCCAGGTGCAAATACTAGTGCATTAAAATGCCACATCTCTCTGGTTTTGAGAGTTTATAGTATAAAAGTGCTTATATAGAATGGATTTATTCCTGTGCATTTAAACCGTTTTTAAACTGTATTTCTAAAGAGATAAAGTTGTAGGTTTGGGACAGCAGGTGTACAATTTATAGCTTTTTCTTTACTTTCTTGATCTTGTAGACATAGCTTTGCGTTAGCATTCTAATACAACAGTTAGAATGAATTTCTCTTCTCACTCACAGTTCCGATACTCCAGCTGGTCAGATAAATTATTAATGATACTAGGCACTCTGCTGGCAATAGCCCATGGAAGCAGTCTCCCTTTTGCGATGATAATTTTTGGTGATATGACTGATAGCTTTGTTTCGTCTGGAGACACAAATTTTACAGGTAAGAATATACCTGCTATGACAAGAACAACAGCTCCTATTTAAAAAAGAGACAGGAAGATTCACACATCTTGACAGGAGATACAGATGTCAGAAACCACAATGCTATGCTACGCTATGCTATGATGCAAATTAGTAGCTTAGGTTCATTATAATAGAGATACATTGTGGTTGGGGTGATGTTGTAGTGGGAGTCTCCTAGAGGCTGCCTGACCAGGAAGACCGAGCAGATGAGGTCCTCTGTAGATAGATTGGAACAGCCTTGCATTCACAAGCCCTGGTCCTCATGGGGGTCTGCAACCTCTCCAATAAGTGCTGGAGGAACAACACCACCGGGCATAACCAATCCAGGAGGTTCCTGGATTGTGTGTTGATGATAAGTTCTTCAAATTATAGAGGAGCCAGTGAGGAGGGGTGCTATGCTGGACCTTGTTCTTGCTAAAAAGGAGGGACTGGTGGGGAATGTGAACCTGAAGGGCATCTGGGCTGCAGTGACCATGAAAGAGTGGAGTTTCAGGGCAACAAGGAGGGAGGACAGCAAGATCACTACCTAGAACCTCAGTAGAGCAGACCTGGACCTCTTCAAGGACCTGCTCAGGTGTGAGATTATCTAAGGCATCTGGAGGTACGCAAGTCCATGAGACCTGTTGAGATGCATCTGTGGGGTCTGAGGCAACTGGTGGAGGAAGTTGCTAAGTCCCTCTCCATTATATTTGAGATGTTATGGCAGTCTGATGAAGTTCCCACTGACTGAAAGAGGTGGAAACATAACCTTCATTTTTATAAAGGGGAAAAAAAGAAGACCCAGGGAGCTCCAGGCCAAGCCCAGGCTGGCTCTGTACCCAGCAAGATCATCAAGCAGATCTTCCTGGAAACTGTGCTAAGGCACATGGAATATAAAGAGACGATGGATGATGGCCAACATTACTTTTTTAAGGGCAAATAATGCCTGACAAATTTGATGGCATTTTACAACTGGGTTGTAAAATAACAAGATTTGGTGTGTAGGGAAGAGCTTGGACATCATCTACCTGGACTATCTCCAAAGCACTTGACACTGTCCCAATCAACATCATTTGCACTAAATTGGAGAGCCATGAGTTTGATGGGTGGATCACTTGGTGGATAAGAAATTGGCTGGAGGGTCGCACTCAAAGAGTTGTCCAAGTGGAGACCAGTGATGAATGGGTTCTTCAGGGGTCAGTATTATTGTGACTGACACTGTTCAACGCTGTGTCGATGACACGGACGGTGGGATCTAGTGCACCCTCGGCAAGTTTGCCTACGACACCAAGCTGGGCAGCGCAGCTGGCATGCTTGAGGGAAGGGGTGCATCCAGAGGGAACTTGACAGGCTGGAGAGGTGGGTCTCTGGGAATCTCATGAAGTTCAACAAGGCAAAGTGCAAGGTCCCACAATCCCAAGCACAAATACAGGCTGGGAGAAAAATGGTTTGAAAGCAGCCCTGAGGAGAATGATTTGAAGGTCTTTGCTGACAAGAAGCTCAACATGAGCCGGTGCTGTAGGCTTGCAACCCTGGAAGATATAGCATGGGCTGCATCAAAAGAATTATGACCAGCACATGGAGGGAGGTATTTCTACCCTCCTTACATCTCTCTGGAGTGCTGTACCCAGCTCTTGGACCCCCCACCATAAGAAGGATAACTGTTGGAGTAAGTCCAAAGGAGGGCCATGAAGATAAACAGAGGGCTGAAGCAACTCCCTTATGAGGACAGGCTGAGCAAACTGGGGCTGGAGGACAACTTTTTACAGCAACCTGTATTAGTCAGATGAGGAGTAATGGCTTTAAACTGAAAGAGGGACAATTTAGATGAGATACAGGAAGAAATTCCTCACTATGAGTGTGATGAGAGACTGGAACAAGTATACCAGAGATGTTGTGGATGCGTGATCCCTGGAAGTGTTCGAGGCCAGCTTTGATGGGGCTCTGAGCAACCCAGACTAGTGGGAGGTGTCCCTGTTCATGGTAGGGGGGTGAGAACTGGGTGGGCTCCTTAAGGTCCTTTACAACCCACACCATTCTGTTCTTCTATGTGTGTATGATCAGGAAGACTTTTTAATCTCAAATTACAGGGATGTGGTTTTGTAGTCAGTGGAGTTATGACTAACCCAGTATTAGTAGTGTTCATTCATGTGCATTAAAATTTCCTCCTTTCTTCCAAATCATCTTGATTCAAAAGGAGATGTGGTAACTCCATATATACTGAACAGCATGCAGGAAAACTAATTTGTTACTTGCTCTGTTAGAAGTATTTATTCTTCTCTTCTTTTCTAAGGAAATGTTTCAATGAATTTCACTTCAGAAATGCTTAACAAGCTGGAAGAAGATATGACAAGGTAATTAAAAATTGATATTTCCTCTTCTCTTTTTAATGTAGCCACACATTTCTAGTCAAGCCATTTCTCTCCCAAGGATGTTTTGCACACTTTAAACAACACAAAAGCAATGATTTAATAATATATGTAACTAAAGATTGGCACAAGGGATTACTTGAGGCCGTAAGAGTCTTGAACATTCCCAGCTATTTCCAACAATTTCCCTGTAATCTCTTCCTCTGACCCATCCTGACACATTTCAGGGGTGTTCTGTATCCCAGATGAAATCTGCATTGCCTTCCTTATTTCTTCTCTTCCTCTGAATTTATAAAGAGTAATTGTTATGTATTGGTATAATATTCCAATATTACCGGATAGCACGTGTCTGGGCTTGTCCGGCCCTCGCTGCTCGGCCAAAGGCAGCTGCTGTGGTTTTCCGCCACAGAGATCCCTCTGGCTAGTTAGGGGTTGCAGCTAGACACTGAGAAGTCCAGGCTGGTAGAAACTCAGGTTTACCTCGGTGATAGTCCTTAGGCTAGGTGAAGAACGAAAGGAGTGGATTCTACCGCAGGGTTTAATCCAGAGCTTTATTCCAGGATCATAGATGTCTGAATATGGTAACAGCTACAGTAGAATCAAGACCGCATGGTGCCCAGGTCCTTTTAAGCTCAGGAAGAGGGGGAGGGGAGAGGATAGGTGAGCTACCAACCAGGTGGGAGAGGGCGAGTCTCAGGGGACAATGACACTTGGACAGGCCAATGACCCCAGGGCTGAGGGGCATCTTTGAACTTCTACCAATCACACGACGCTCTTACTGGACTGTTAAGTTTGATGGACATCACTTAGGAAGAGAAAGGGGGAGGGGAACAGGAAAGCTATACCTGGGAAAGGACTGGGAGTTTGAAACAGGAGATTGCAACACACTACAACAGTTATGATAAAAAATTATATTGATTATCATCTGTCCATACATTGAGCTATGGTGATTCACTTGCAAAAAAAAAAGCTGAAATGTCAAATAGTACCCACTTGGCTGTCAAAGCATCAAGTTCAGCTAAATCACTCTCTACGAGTACCTGAAAGGAGAATACAGCAAGATGGGGTTCAGTCTCTTCTCCCAGCTAATAAGCAACATGACAAAAGGAAATGGCCTCAAATTGTGCCAGGGGAGGTTGGATGTTAGAAAAAATATCTTTGTGGAAAGGGTTGTCAAACATTGGAACAGGATGTCTAGGGATGCAGTTGGGTGACAGTCCCTGGATGTATTTAAAAGATTTGGGGATGTGAGACTGAGGGACATGGACTTGGCAGTGCCGAGTTCATGGTTGGATTCAAATACCTTAGAGGTCTCTACCAACCTAACAATTCTATAGTTATCTAGACCATAGAAAATGTAGATTTAGATTATATGCTACCTTAAATCTAGCATTCTAGAGCTGGAAACAGCAGAAGACAATAGCCAGTAGGTGCTTCTGCTACAAAACTCCATAGGGAAAAGATCCAATAAGAAGAAACATAAGCTGCTAATAGATGTGTTTTGTTAGGAGGCTTTATTAACAATTGTCCATGCACTTGGTTTATGCAGGATGTCTAAAGTTTGTGCATTTCTTGTACCACTTCAGGTTCTTTTCTTCAGGTTGAACTCTGTTCCTCATTAGATATTGAAAAATGTCAGATGTACTCTTCAAGGCAATTGTCTTTTTTGAAGAGAAGGAGGAGATAAGCCATTTTCTGTAGTAACTCTTGCTGCTTTATATCAAAGTGCATTATAATTTTGGATAATAGTGGGCTGTAAACTTATGTAGCTTCAGTAGTTAATTTTTGCAATTAAAAAAACCCTTAACTATTTACACCAAAAAACCCAAAGCAAAACATACCCAAGTAACTCTTTACCATAAAATAAATGAACAAATTAGGAGAGGGATATTTCTTAGAAATGAAGAACCTGAATGTAATGAGAATGAATCAAGAGGGAATTGGCAATTATCCTTTATAGGAGAGTTTCTTGCTCCTGCAATATTTCTGTCAGTCTCTGACATGAACATAAGTAATGCCTACAAACATTCAGTGGAATATACTTGTTCCCGGTGATTTGAAAACAAATTTGAAATGGTGTGCATGAGTGAAGTTACCCTAACAGTTCTTTTAGTGTTTAGTAAATACCTGATGCCTAGCTGTACAACATTTTCAAAGTCTGTCTTGTGTTTATTCCTAAAGAACTTTTGAAAAAAATTACTAAAAAATTGCTACATATGAGATTGTAGAATTTGTTTTGCCCATTATTTAATTGGTGAGTGATCTCTCCCTGCCCTCATCTTGACCTACAAGCTTTGAATTATATTTTTTTCTTCTGAGTCTGGCTGAGGAAGGGAAGAGGTAGTGTCCTCAGTGGGTACCTGTAATCCAACCAGGGTCAAAGCACCACAAATTAATTCTGAAAGTACAAGCAAGAATAAAAAGCAGCCCTAGTTTCCCTTTAGAAACAAATTGTTAACTGATGAATGTATTAGTAGCAGCACAGGAAAAGGTACTTTTTTCCAAAGTTTCTAGATAGAGCCTTGAGTTGGCATTTTCACTGGTGTGACAAAGCTCTTTGCACCAACTCCTTGTTTCCATAAAACACCTGCCAGAAGGTCAATAATGATAGAAACTGATTGCAAGGGCAGAGTTCCCACACAGGTGTGTTCAAGTACTGAACTATTCATGTGGACTTAGTCGAGTTTGTTACTCAAACAGTTTGCCTAAACTACAACTATTTCTCAAAAGAAAAAGAACTATTATTTTTCAATGCAACGAGCATTTACTCTCTGATAAGTTGCAGCAGTGAATTTGCAGAACATATTTCATCAGCATGGAATCTGGCAAAGACATGAATCCCTTTGGATATGATTTGTCAGTAAACAAAGTCCAAGCATAAATCAATTC
The DNA here is from genome assembly GCF_963513975.1 of Fringilla coelebs. Lineage (NCBI taxonomy): Eukaryota > Metazoa > Chordata > Aves > Passeriformes > Fringillidae > Fringilla > Fringilla coelebs. Next base: position 131,865,685 of record NC_140028.1, read on the forward strand.
TTTGAACAGATGTAGCATCATAAGGTAATTGTCTAAAGTAATTACTGCTGAATTTAGAATCGGTGTTCTTGGGTTTGGTTTGAGAGGCTTTTTTTTGTTTGTGGAGTTTTAATGGAGCCGAATGTGACTGAGGTCAATATTCAACTACTCAGCTTTCTGTTAGGCATTAGCCTGATTTTATTAAACAGTTTTGATTAAGTGAATTTCATAATGAGTATAGTTTTGAAGTCCCTAACTGAACTGTATGATATTATAGCCACAAGAGAGATTGGAATAAAATTTGAGAGGTTTCATTTATGAAGCCATTCTCTCTTAGAGCACAGAATTTGCACACAGATTCCTGAAATTGCTCCTGCCAAGTTTCATTATAAAGTTCTATAAAATCAGTATGCATAACTTCGTAAAAGAGTGAAGGTCACAAGACTTCACACAAGGTCATGAGTCAAGATTTTGCTAATGGTTTACTTTTATGTAGATACATTATTCTTATAATTGCAGGTAATATACATCATAAATATTTAATCATTGATTTTGGTGGTGTTTTGCAAATGAAATCCATTAAGTTACATTTTTTGATTCACTTCTGGTGTAAGTACAATTATAACTGATTCTGATGTAATTCTTCATCAAATCAAAATAGATTTTATTATTTTTAAACAGTTTAAAGCTGTGAGTCAGATTTACTCCCAATTTGAGAAAAATCGTGGTTCACATACTCCTGGTTTGGATTTGACACCCTGCTCATAGCACAGGGCTGAATTTATGTAAAAATAAGATATCAGTTATGAATAAGAGATACAAAGAACTTTTGATCTAATGGCATTTGTTTTCAGTAGCTGTAAATATAGTAATGCTGTATTCTCAAATCAGAAAATATTTACTGCATCCATCCACTTATTTATTTAAATATTTGTTTACATAGACAAGTATGTTTATTATTTAAATGTGTATATAATATACATATATGTGATTTGGTCTGTCTGTGTGTGTTAAAAATGCTAGACAGTTTATGGACATGACAGATGTAAGTGAAAAGGGTATTGTATCAGAAATACAGTTCTAAAACAATCTTATGAGAAAATACCTACTAAATTTTTTAAAAAAGGTAATTCTGACATTAAATGCTATTCATGGAAAACTCAGCAAGTTTTACAGCAAAGTGTAAGTTTTAGTACAAGCATATAAGCCCTAATTCAGATCAAACAGAAAAAGTAAGCATCATGACAAATTCACACTAGCAAGGTAATTAAACCAATTTTAACCTGAATTCAGAGACTCTTGCATTTTTTTTTCCTTACAGATATGCATACTACTATTCTGGGATAGCAGCTGGTGTTCTCCTTGCTGCATATATTCAGACTTCGTTCTGGACCTTAGCAGCAGGTCGGCAAATAAAAAAAATTAGAGAAAATTTTTTTCATGCAATTATGAGACAGGAAATTGGATGGTTTGATGTAAATGATGTGGGAGAACTTAACACTCGTCTTCTAGAGTAAGTACACCATACCTTTTCCAATGTTATTTGATCTTGTTAAACATGCAGGACTTAGAAATTTTTATTTTTAAATTAAACTATTTCACTGCGAAATGAAGTTTTCAAATTTCCTCATGGAGAGTCTCAGGGACTGAATTTCTAGTACTTCTGATACAGGACTGTGACAAAAATGTTAGAGAAGCATTTTGTTAAGTTCCCTTTAACTCTGAGGATGACTAAAGCCCAGCCAATGTTATTACCTCATGAAGAGTTCCTTTCTGGGCACACTGAGGACTGAAAAAGGTGGTGGCCCCGCCCAGCAATGTGAACAGCTTTAACGGCATAACACTGCCCACATGAAATCCTTTTTCTTTTATTTCCAAATAGCCCACAAGTACCAAACTGATAAAAACTTTGGAATTTAGAAAGTGAGAGTAGTTTTGCACTACAGAAATAATTTCAACTTTTCAGACAAAAGCAGGTTTATAGCATTACAGTTTCACAAGAAATATGAAATTATCCTTGGCCACACTACAGAGTGCTTTACCTTGAAGAAAACTGTTATTGGGAGCAGTAATTGAATAATAAAGATTCACACATAACAAAACTGGAAATCTTCCTTGTGCTTTCTTCATTTTTCTTCCTCTCTGTAATTTGTTTTTCAGTGATGTCTCCAAGATTAATGAGGGAATAGGTGACAAGATTGGATTGCTTGTTCAATCACTAACAACATTTGTGGCAGGATTTATTGTTGGTCTCATAAGAGGATGGAAGTTAACCCTTGTAATACTAGCAGTTAGCCCTGTCCTGGGACTTTCAGCAGCCCTCTGGGCAAAGGTAAGTTAACATATGTACAGTGTCAGGTTTTATATTAACAGATAATGAAATAAATCTGCACATCTGTAAGTCTTAGTATTAGAATGTGTGGCTTAGAGAAATTAAAGCTTTGGATAACACTTAGGTACATAAGCTCTTAGATGAACTGTGTATCAGTACCCTCTCATTCAAGGCCAAGTCAGGTGGGGCTCTGAGCAACCTGGTCTAGTGAAAGGTGTCCCTGCCCATGGCAGAGTAGATGGAACTAGCTATCTTTAAGATTCCTTCCAAGGTCATTCTACAATTCAGTAATTCTATGTCATTTGAATATTATAATTCCCATAGAGTGGGCAGACTTGTTTGGTTTGGAGCTGTTTCTGCTAATATAGCACATACAGAGAAAGAAGCAAGATATATGTGTAGAATCCACACCTGTAACTCTTTAACTAAAAAGTATAAATACTTTTTCTCTTGAAAGAAATAATTGCACCTCCTGGAAAATAAGAGAATAATTTAGAAAAAACCTTTCTCTCAGATACAGAGTTTTTTTCGGAGTTGTTCACAAATTTGCTAAGAAATTCTGTACAGACCTAGATGAGAAAAGGTCCAGATTTCCATGGGATCACAGTGCCTTATATTTTTTAAGTCTTCATATTTTATTTTATTTCCCTTATATTTCAAAGATCATTAAAGTTTTCACTGTCTTGAGTGAGTATATTGCAGAAAAGGTAGGATTAGAGATGTATGTGCCATGTATGTCAACTGGCTGAGTCCTCACAGACTGTGGTCACTTCACAGTCTAAGATGCAGGGTCCTCTGGCTAAGGCAGCCAGAGATGAGAATGAGCTGAGGAGGTCTGCCTGGGGAGAACCACACCAGCTCACTATGAGCACTCCTCTTATCTCTTGCACTGGGTGAAAAGGGAAAATCCAGGCCTTAGTTGTTTACAATGTGTAATGTGGAATTATTTTATTGAATTCCCAGCATACTTAGGAATTTGATTATTGGACATTCTGCACCCATGCCTAATATAGTCAAAAGGCTTCATATTGGAATACACTAATTGTGATAGAAACCATTTTGAGTGCTTGAGCTTATTCTGGTTTTCATATACCAAAATACTTGATTCTGTGTCAGGTTCTCTCTGCTTTCACTGACAAAGAACAGGCTGCATATGCAAAAGCAGGTGCTGTTGCAGAAGAAGTTCTGGCAGCAATCCGTACTGTAATAGCTTTTGGAGGACAGGAAAAAGAAATTAAAAGGTAAGAGCAATATTTGCTTTCATCAATGGATTTTAAAATACTCACTTTAAATGGTTTGAGATTTTCTTGTATATTTTCTGTTAAAAGTTTTGTGCTTTCTGCATTTTTAGTTAATGAGAGGTTGTTACAAGGTTTGCTACATGTTAAAAGACAATTAGTTATTTTTCTAGAGTTGAGATGCCATCTCTGCATTAAAGGGTATGCAAACTACTTCAAATATCTTACCACGAGAGCTTTAGACAAAAGAAGACCCCTGTTCTGTGAAGAGATGATGATATCCTTGGTAATCTATAAGTAATCTGAATAATCTATTGAGTAATCTAATCTGAAACTAAACTATTGAGTAATCTAATCTGATTACTAGTAGTTGAGAAGGTGCTAATAAACAGTATCTCTATTTCCGCTGTACTGTATAATAGAGATCTGCTGATAGATTTTAACCTTTAATCTTGAGTGGTTCCGAATTAAAGTTCACTGATCTACAGAAGTAACTTAAATGCCAGTCCCTGACCTGCAATGCCCTTTTATTTCTATATACCATGTTGACAAATGTTGGTATTTTTAGGGGTTACCTTAGAAACTCCATGCCTGACTAGCAGGCTTACCTTTATACAGTTTTAGGGTTAGATATTGTTTGTACCTAACTGCTGTACTTTGTAAACATTCTTTTTCTAATCCATCCATAGGGCTTTTGTGATGTCTGCCATGGTACAAGTGTGAGTCTATTTTGAACTTCTATCTTTCTTCCAGATACCATAAAAATTTAGAAGATGCTAAACGGATTGGAATAAGAAAGGCTATTACAGCTAATATTTCCATGGGTGCTGCTTTCTTACTAATATATGCATCATATGCACTGGCATTCTGGTATGGGACTACTTTGATCTTAACTGATGATTACACTATTGGCAAAGTTCTTACAGTAAGTATTAATGAGTAAATTCTCAGTGACAGTGAGAAATAAAAAAGGACAAACCTTAAAGTGTGTATTGACTGTAATGAGAATTATGTCCCAAAATTGGCAAAGTAGCATCCCTTCTTAACAAAAAGATTCTCACCGCAAAAGCATATATGTTGTTTCTGTAGGATCTAAAAGTCTATATGAACCCAATTAATACTTATATGATTTTCAACTGATCCTATTTATTTTCTGATTTTCATAAGATCAGACTGATATAAAAACAGTTCAAGCAAAAACTGAAGTACAATACCCTTTCTAGTTACTATTTGCTTTCAGAGGGCTTAATATATTTCCGGGGTGCAGAAACAAATACATTTTTTTAGCTGTTGTGCAGGCTAGGTAGATCATTTTCTTAATGTTTGCTTATGTTTTGCATCACGAGAGGTTGGAATCACTTGTTGGTATTTTTAGAAATTGAGTGGGATAAAAATATACTTGTGACTGGGGAATATGTCACCATCTAACTGAAGGAAGAAAACCATAACATTTAAATAATGAATTATTCTCATGATGTGGAAACCATTCTAATTTTGTATAAAATATGAAGTAAACAGGGTAAGAAGAATAACTTTGTTAACCATGATGAAACCCAGCCAGTTGACCATATGCATATATTTGTAGATTTTTTTAAACTACTTCTTTTGTTTGTGAATCACTGAAGTTTCTGGAAAATGTCTCTGATATGTGGTTTTAACTCTTTTGAACCTTTTGTACAGGCTGGCATATGAAACCTCTCAGTGAAGTTCATGACTTTATATGTAATTTATTCTGTTCAAAGTATTTGCAAGCTCTATTGCAAATTGTCTGTGTTGTAGTTCAAACGATGTTTTTATGACATGGATGATGCATTATCATGTGTAAAATCTGTGAATAACCCTTGTTCAAGAGGATGGGTGTGACAGACTTTGCTCTGACTACTATGGCTGTTATAATCTCTGAGCAGGGTGGTTTAATTGCTTTTGTTTTGATACTAACTGAAAGCAATGAACTGCTATCCTGAGACAATGATTAATTTTTCTCTTCTGCTGCTGTTTCTTGTTTGCTTGCACTTCACTCTTTCATTGAAGCAGGGAATCCTTTATTACTCTGTGATGAAGAACTTAGGTTTCTATACTTCTATTTCACTGTCTTTGAAAGCAGAATGATAGTGTTTTGCATATCTGTTGTTGTTCTCTTGGTAGATGTGTAATACGCTTTCTGGTTTTTGGCCAAAGAATGCATTAGTACAATAAATCCTGAAATATCAAGTGAAATTCTAAATTTTTTTCATAGGTTTTACAACTCTGAGTCACTTTTTCACTTTTTCTCAAGGTACTTGCAAAACTAATGTTGTACAGCTTCTCAGTTCTGATCTGAACCTTAAAAAGCCCTTTTCCTAATGTTTTTCTCTGCCTAAGAGAGACCTTTTCAATTTTGCTTTTATTCTAGATTCCTCAAACTTCCCTTAACAGGCATGGAATGTCCTTACCCAAAAATACCTAACATAAAAATAAATAAATAAATATAATTTTTTGCTTAAATAAGAATGAATACATGCCTCTGTAAACATTTCTTTCAGGTGTTTTTCTCTGTATTGATTGGAGCTTTCAGTATCGGACAGACTGCTCCAAGCATAGAGGCATTTGCAAGTGCAAGAGGAGCTGCCTATACCATCTTTAATATAATAGACAATGTGAGTATCATTGCCCTCACTATAATTTCAAAACTTCTTTTTGAAGGTAAGACACCCTTCTTTTTAAAGACAGGAACTAAATTCATACAGAAGCTTAATGGAAAAATTTAAAGTATTCTTGCATGAGCATATAACCAATGTAGTAGTGAGGGAGCAAAACAATGTGCAATTTAGATCTTTCAGAAATCCCACCTAAATTACTTAAAAAATATGTTTAACATTTCTGCAGAATAATGGTGCACTTGAGGACTTCTTTATGAAAAAAATATTGGGTTTTTGGTTTTGTTTTTTTTTTGTATTTTATTTTGCACAGGAACCTCAAATTGACAGCTATTCAGAGGCAGGTTACAAACCAGACCACATAAAAGGGAACTTGGAATTAAAAAATGTTTATTTCAATTATCCATCCAGACCAGATGTTGAGGTACTGTAATTGAAACTTTATATATATATCTCACAGTTGAACATATGTATCATGTGTTGGGAAAAAAATCATTATAAAGCCAGATAACTTATTTTTTATCTCACAGTTGAATATATGTATCATGTGTTGGGGAAAAAAATCATTATAAAGCCAGATAACTTATTTTTTGTTGAAAATCTAACAGTTTCAGATTGATTCTCTAATGTATATTAAACTACCCTGTCATCACAGTGATTTTGGTTAGATTTATTTCCACCTTAGGTAAACATGTTAAGTTTCCTGAATAATTTTTTGTCTAATGCCCTAGTTAGTGTGGCTATACAAATATCTATAAATACATATTTCTGTTAGAATAAATTTATAATCCTAACTCAAGTGTCTGTGTATATAATAATAATGAGCTAGTAGGTTTTAAAAGAATTGCAATGCAGCTCTGTTACGACTGTGTCTGAACCAGGAAAAAATGAAAGCAGTTTCAGCAAGGAGTTGCTGTTTATGGAATAGAGATCAGAATCTGTATTTGTCCTGACAGAGAAGAGGTTTCCTTTTTAAAGCACTGTCATATATTCAGGATCTTAATGCAGTGATGATAGACATCATATGAATGATTCCTGAGAATATTCCCATGGAGAGTGTCTTTGCATTACACAAATATTTCCTTCCTTAACTTGAAGGAAAATCACTGACCTTGATAAAGTGACCTTTCTTACCTTTGATAGGCAGAAAAGAAATAACGCTCAGCTTTTAACCATGATTTTACATAGCTTTCCTGTAGTCAGCATGATGAATTAAAGAAAAAAGTGAGGCAACATAACACAGAAATTTTGCATTTTATTTTTTCTGTATTATGTTAGTTATGAATAGTGTGTTGTTATTATTATTTTGTCATATGAACTGGTTCATGAGAGAGATAATTGAAAAGTGTGTTGTATAATACATTAATACAAAGCCAATTGCGATGTAATGATAAGGAAAATTAAGCTGAAGTCATCAGTAATACATAATTTAAATCCACATGTTTATAAATTTTTTTTACAAAATTCTGCTAGAAATATAAAAGTTGGTTCATTCTAGTCTTTCACATTTACCTTGACATTTCTAAATACTGTTATGTTTTTGACCAACCTTCTTATATGGACAGATACTGAAGGGCTTGAATCTCAAGATTAATTCTGGCCAGACAGTGGCCCTGGTTGGTGGCAGTGGCTGTGGGAAAAGCACAACTGTTCAACTCATCCAGAGATTTTATGATCCCAAGGAAGGCACGGTAAGACACCTCAAGTGAATTGACTGCTCTGCATGTCACGTGTGTTGAAAGTCTAGTTCCAGCCTCACTGCTCTTGTCAGTTTTCCAGTGACAAGGTGGAGTGCCCGCTAAAATGGCACCTGCTGGCATGGACAGAGAGGTTCCTTGATCAAAACAAGTAGTAGACAGTTTTTGTCTGCTCTCTTCTGTTTAGGTTACCCTTGATGGGCAGGACATTAAGACCTTAAACATACGGTATCTGCGGGAGATTATTGGTGTGGTGAATCAGGAGCCCGTGCTCTTTGCCACCACTATTGCAGAAAATATTCGCTACGGCCGCGAGGATGTCACCATGGAGGAGATTGAAGAAGCCACCAAGGAGGCAAACGCTTATGACTTCATCATGAAGCTGCCCAATGTAAGCAGATCAGCTCTCCTGCTGCAATAATTTCTTCTAAAACTTCTTGTGCCAAATAGTTCCTCAGAAGGAATGCTTGTTAAGACAGGAAGCTATCCCTGGACCTGTGAATATGCAGAGCTATGCACAGCTATGCGCAGATTCCTCACAACTTTTGAGAATAATGTTAATTTTATATCTTCAGGCAATGATTTGGCTGCCATTTGAAGAACGACTAGAACTCCAGGAACACAAAGGATTAGTCAGATGTACCCAAGTAGGCATTTATTCCTGTAGAGAAAGGAGAAGGTGTTACCGGCATCTCTAGCATTAATGACATCTTTAGTGGAAGGACTGTGCCACTGAGTGTTTTCAATACATGTGTTTGTCTTGTAGAAGTTTGAAACTGTGGTTGGAGAAAGAGGAGCACAGCTCAGTGGAGGCCAGAAACAAAGAATAGCAATTGCCAGAGCTTTGGTTCGCAATCCTAAAATTCTTCTGCTTGATGAGGCAACATCAGCCTTGGATACTGAAAGTGAATCAGTTGTGCAGGCAGCACTGGACAAGGTCAGTAGTGTTTTAAAATGAAGCATGTAAGTAGGAGCCTAATATTTACTTCTTTCCTGGACTTTTGTTGAAAATAGAGACACATAAAAACACAAAATGTAAACTTTGATCTGGCAAATATTTTTTGTACAGAGAATTTTTGACTTCCTGCAGGTATTACAGAGAGAAATCTTACTTCAAATTAGAAGATGGAATCATATTTTCTGCCTTATTAAGCTTAAATCAACATTTTCTTGGCACAAATACCATCCTTGTCCATTGTCTGTCTTACTGCCGTTCATATTGTTGTCAGTCACTTGTCCTTGCTGAGCCTCATGAAGTTCTCCTGGGCCTGCTCCTCAGGCCTGTCAGAGACCTCCTGAATGCCATCCCTTCCCTCAAGTGAACAAACTGCACTGCTCAGCTCGATGTCACACCTGAGCTTGATGAGTGTGCCCTCCATCCCATGTACCAGTGTCAGTCATGAAGGCATTGAATAGTATGGGACCCAGTATGAGGGACCTCCTGAGGGGCATCACTGAAGATGAAGACCACCCAGCTTTCAACAGAATTCCACTGCTTGGGATCATTACTTTCATTATTTAAACTAAAATTTGCTTGATCACTTTAAAAGAGCCTCATAATTAAAATGACAAGCTGTGATGTTTGGAACATTAAGTGTATTATGCTTATAAATATCCAAAGAGAAGTACTTAGTTGAAATACAATTCATGTGAAATTTTAGAAAATTTTATTTTTATTGTAGTCACTTGAGTTAGCAATGACTTAGAGCTTAAAACACTGATATCTTTAAAAGTGAGTGAAAAATGTTTTCTAATGTTTCTGAGTTTAAATTCACCATGGATTTTATAGTTGAAGTGGGCAGCTCTGGGCCTAAATTTAAAAATTATAGCATTTTAAACATTTTGGGGTCTGTAACATTCTAAAATTTTATATATTGAGATTTTCGTTTGGATATTTTTGATTAAATTTGATGTATTTATGTGCCACAGTGAAAAGTGATCTCTAATATCAAATTTCAATCTATAAATTATATTTCTGTTTTAAAGAACTCATTGAAAAGTTTTTAGATTTTTCTTTTGAAAGTTATATTTTTCTGTGAACCATTTTAATGTTTCTTTTAGGTCCTATTCAACTCTGCTATGAGGATGAACAGTTTTTGCATTTACTTATAAATACTCACATTAAATATTGCTGTTTTCAGGCAAGGGAAGGACGCACCACGGTTGTGGTCGCTCATCGACTGTCGACAGTCCGAAATGCAGATGTGATAGCTGTGTTTGAAGGTGGAGTCATCACAGAGCTGGGGAATCACGCTGAATTGCTTGAGAGAAAGGGAATCTACTACAAACTCGTTAACATGCAGGTACTTCTGTCTCTAGCTGTTTCCTCATTTCCTTTTTTTCTCACACCCAAAGTAATTTTAGCAAAAGGATGACAAATTCTGCAGCATATTTTGATAGCAGCAAAAGACTCATGTACTTTGAAAGGAGAGTAATGATTTGAGAGAGACCACTAGTTTGGCTACAGGACCTGTTTAAACCCAGGATAGTACATTTTTAGTCCTCTAGGTATTTAAACTTAAAATATGATTTTATGTTTTCCTTTTATGCAGTTAGTGTAGAGCAGATAATGACAGTAGTTTGGTATTCCATTGCTTGTTCTTAGCCTGATAAAAGGTAAAATACAGTAGCTGACTCTGGAGGAATACAGCATGCATATTTTAAGCTGTTTAGTTATAATCCTTCATACCGAATTCGTTTCTAAAGAAAAAAAAAAGTGTTGGAATAGAAGAAAAACAATTCAGCTATGCCAAGAGCAAAAATGTGTTCTTAACTTATACAGATAAAAAGAAAAGATTGCAAATAATAAATTTCTGAAATGTGTTAGTTATTAAATGAAGACTAAGGTACTGTAATACATCACAGTGTCCCATGTGGCCATTAGGTTATAGCAGATTTTCATTGTAGCCTTTGTTTTTCTGCATAACCTCTATGTCCATTAAAGAAACTGAAACTGCCATCTCAGTGTGTCTCACTGAAGAGGTTAACCAGACCAATTAAAATATTTCTTCACAGGACAGTGCATTTGGTTACCTTAGATTCAAAGTAACTTTGTACCCAAGCAAATGCAAATATGGGGAAAATGAGGAAATAGAAAATGTAAAGAAAATTGAAAAACAATAAAAAAAGAAAATAAAAATTTGAAAGCAAGTAAAAAAAGATATTTTTATTAGAAATGCAAAAAGCACTAAGAAATAAAAAAAAAATCTGGAAAAAACAACACAAGTTGAAGGTAACTTTGAATCCAGTTGCTATCAAAAACCTCAGGGTGGGTAAACATTTATTTATTCTCTCAAAGAGACTGACAAAAGAGCTTTACCACCAAGGGGAAGGCTCTTTTCCAGGCTGCTCTCATTTTTCAGTCAAAATGTCTTTTTGACTTGTTTCCTCCTGAACTTCCTTATTCCATTTAAAGTCAAGAACTGTTCAGTGTGTTTTCAAGTAAAGGTGGTAATGTTTTATCACTTCATCAATAAACTGTGTATTCCCCAAGAACTCATTCTAAAGACCCCAAGAGGAGTGCAAAGGGTTTACTCTCAATTTAAAGCTTTTGTTTAATTTATTAAAAAATAGAGCAGCTACTCTCTGTCTTCCCCTTACTATAAGAATTTTCATGAGAGATGCAAAACTCACATATGACTAAAGCTCTGAAGATAGAGCTTTAATAATAATTATGCAGATTTTCATACCTCCTTAAGGCATTATATGTTGTTCCCCAATATCTCAACTGAAACAAAGTTACTTTTACTTTGGTTATCTCATAATTTTGAACGTTTGAAGTAATATGTGCATGTTTAATCTTAGCATAATGTTCTTCCCACTTTTAGGCAATAGAAGCTGAAGTTCCACCATCAGGAAATTATGAGACTGTACTTCCATCATCAGGAAATTATGAGACTGTACTTCCATCATCAGAAAATTATGAGACTGTACTTCCATCATCAGAAAATTATGAGAATGTATGTAGTGTCAAAAACAGAGAATCTGAACCAGACTCTGAAGAACCCTTAACTAGAGGATTGAGAAGACGATCAACTCGGAGAAGCATGAAAAGACCAGGACAGCAAAATGATAGTCCTGATGAGGAAAAAACTTCACCTGTAAGTATCTTTGCAGAGCTGTTAATGAACTTAATTCCTTTAAACAAAGGTTTGTTAAATTCATTCTCCTGCTGAAAAAGGTAAAAAAAGACATGAGAATTTTTAAATACTACATAGCCTTTGACTGATAATATTCATAACTTTCTTTTTTAGTTTCAACATAAATTATATTAGAAATAAAATGATAATATAACAAAGATGATGAATTTGTTATTCAAAGTAAATTTCCTTTAAAAGAAACATACTTACATATATTTACGTACCATAACCTATACAGGTTAAACATTCATTTTTGGATAGGAAACAAAATATTTAGCCCAACATTACAACTTACAACATATATTGCAAACCCCCCCTCCCAAAATATGATTACATTAATATTTGCAGCAATTATTTTACTGTTATAAATTGCTTCATGAACAATTACTTGAATTAATCAAGCCATGGATTACTCACAGTAATATGCCCAGAATGAGTAGTTCAGTCATCACTGACCAATACCAAAGTATTCACCAACAAAAATTACATGGATAAAGTAATATAAAAAGAAAAGTGCTGTAGATATAGTGTACAGATCTCCCTCATGTTAGAACAACAAAAAAAAAGTACAGTTTTACTGTACAATTATATAAATTCATGTTGTTAAAAACTATACTGTTTTGCTTCCCCTGAATAGGAATAGGAAATTTATTGTTAATCTCTCCTTTTCTCCATATTTCTCCAAATGCATTCATGTTTGTCCTAATGCAATTCACATTTTTTAGGCTGAAGAAATACCTCCAGCTTCATTTCTGAAAATTATGAAGTTGAACAAAACTGAATGGCCATACTTTGTAATTGGAACCTTGTGTGCAATTATCAATGGAGCTTTACAACCTGCATTTGCAGTCATATTTTCCGAAATCATTGGGGTAAGCTGGAATAAAATAAGCAAAAACTATAAGCCCACAATATTTATTTCTGATAAAATTAGGTTAAAAATAATCACTAAAAACAGTCACTGAAAGTGAAGTGTGTATGAAGCATTATTGCAAAAATCTGAAAATTGTATGACACAAAATGCTAAAAATTTTGCTACAGCCTGAAATATGCTTGTTATACATTAAATATTATGTAATATATTATCAAATTTCATATTAATGCAATTGACCACCACAAAACGTTACTGAGAAAGATGAGAGTACTTTAGATTGTTAGTTAATTTTATAAAATCTTTGTTTCAAATTTTATATTATAGATTTTTTCAGAGACTGACAAGGACCTCTTAAGAAAACAGAGCAACTTATATTCACTGCTGTTTTTAGTACTTGGGATCATTTCCTTTTTTACTTTCTTTTTTCAGGTATGTTTTAATATTTTAACTTTCTTTTAATTGTTCGTCATGTTTTAGAAACCTGAAATATACTAAAAATTTGCATCTTCATAATAAATCTCCAACTCAAACCAGAACCTGTATTTATGGTTCTAGATATGTCTTGGGCTGAAACTTTTTTGACCTAGAGCTGCTTGTGTTTAAGAGTGTTTTGAATCTATTCAGACCTCTTAACTTTAGAAATTCCCATCTTGTTCATCAGTCAGACACTTCTCAGCATGAAACTCTGGATTTTCTCACTCGTTTTCATTGTCAGCTAAGAGGCAGCCTCTCCAGTCCACACATTCTACCATCCCTTTCTCACCTCAAATCTTCCTATTTGAATCTGTTAGTAATTGAAAATCTTTGTTCTCCAATTTGTTACTTCCCTAACCCTTTCCATGTCCAAGGGAATGTCCCATATTTCTCCTGTGGGAGACTCCCAGGCCCAGTTTGTCAGGCAACACTCATCACACTGATAGTCACTTCCTCCTGCTGAAATACTAAGGGTTGTACCTGCTACAACAGTGCCAATTGAAAGAAAAAAAGGTAGTAATCATATTAAATATTTTCATATATACTTCATTTTATAATTTAGGAACATATTTGTATAGTTTTATCTGTTAAGTGAGCCCACGGACTGAAATAATACCATGCTTGGGACAGCAGCATAAACAGCCTCTTGCAGAAACCTGGTTTGTTTGTGGAAGGATCTCATTGCTCAGGCAAAGGGCCTTGAGTATGGAAGGCTGAGTAGTACAGGGCTGTGATAGGTTTGCTCAGTTTAGAAATGTTCAGGTAATGTTTTTAAATTTGACTGATGCATTTGACTGAACCCAGGTTGCCTTAAAAAGCCTTTAATCTAAAATGAATGACCTAAATGTGACTTATTTAAATCTGACTTACATTGACTCAGACAAACCAAGCCAAAGGGTTGATTAGTAACCTTCTCCTTAAAGCATGCTGGTAAAGCAGTGCTAGGAAATATTGCTATGCTCCCTTTATTTTTTTTCATTTATAGTATTTGAATGTCAGTACTGTGAACCTATTAGAATTTTGCATATTAAACCTGGTTTTACATTTGCTTTCTGCAAACAGGACTGCAATATTTTTTGCTTGGACATTGTAGAGGCAATTTATCTAAAATATTTATTGAATAAACACAAACAGCGTAATACTATACTAAGCATTGGACTTTTTCTCAAACAGGGTTTCACATTCGGCAAAGCTGGAGAAATTCTTACAATGAGGCTTCGATTCATGGCATTTAAAGCAATGCTTAGACAGGTAAAGATAATAAATATTTTGATTTCCAGGGTTTTAAAAATAATTGATGGTATTTGTATAAAATAACTGCATTCTACATCACTCTATCATACAGGGAAGATTGTTTAAATCAGACTAGAAACCAATTTGATTAATTACATGGGGTTATGCAAAGTGTCCTTAGAGGGAGAGTCTTAAATCAACACAAGAGCTTTTTATGTACTCCTTGCAAAGACTTAGTTTTACAGCCAAGTTACAAAGGCCTGATAAGTTGATGTGCACTAGCAGTATCCCATTATCTGTTCATTGGCCTGCTTTGCTTTCTTTGGGCCCCATCTCCCCTAAAGAAACGCAACATAGCTTACACTGTAACTCGTACTTCAAATGTCTGATTTGAATTTTGATATGTACAGGTGCGTGGTTTTTTAAAATTTATTTGAAGTCTCCGTACAAGCCCCCAAATCTCTAATTGTTGTTTGTTAATGCAACAATAAGATTGTGTATTGAAAAGTAAAACCACCTTCAGAGAGTTAAAATACAAATAGAATGTAATGTTGTTAAGTAATTCTAAATTGGCCTTAATTTTGCATTATTTCAGGATCAGTATTTTAGATTTTGAAATACAAAATATGATAGTTATGGGGTTTTAAGTCTTGCACATAAAGCTACATGTAGACACAGAATTTGATTCATGTGAACATGACTATTTTCAATGTGACAGTAAACTGTTGTCTGAAAATTCACAATTTTTAGATCAGCTATACTAAAAATGTAATGAAAAGGCAATCTTACAATTGAGGTCACAAATGCCGTAATACATTACCAGGACTTCATTTGATGCATACTACACTGACAGTTTAAATCAGATATTTGGTGAATAAATCATAAACTGCGTACCTGATCCAAACAATTAACTTTGATCAGATAGGACAGTTTGATTTTTCCTTTGGTTGGGTTTGGGGTTTTGTTCTTGTTGTTGGTTTGTTGGTGTCTCATAGCTTAAAAAAAAGCCTCTTCAATATGGGATGAAACAAAGCAAGGAATATTTAGTTTTTAACCTGAAAATGCTTTACATTTAACCCCTCCCCAAACAGCTTTTCAACCATGAGGGAGTGTGACCAAAGGGTCCTCTCCTCCAAGCAGATTCAGTGAAGGAGCAGTAGTGAGGGAGGGTAAATTTTGCTTTTGGGAATCTCTCAGCTGCTCCCCTTCCTTCTCAGCAGTGACAATGAATACATCAATGATTCACAAGATGACACTTCTTTCTAAATATATTCAATGTGCAGTGATGGAATTAAACTTATTTAAATATGTAGAACCGAGGCACTGCCACTTACCAGATTTACTTAGCAGTTTATTTGAAATATCCAAAATCTGGTCTTAAAAATAATTTTTATTATTGTAGGATATGGCCTGGTTTGATAATCCTAAAAATAGCACTGGAGCCTTAACTACAAGACTTGCTAATGATGCCTCTCAAGTGAAAGGAGTAAGTAAAATTTTGGGTTGGAAGTTTTCCTCTTTGGTTTAACATGCCATGAAGTTGCAGCTTGGGTTTGACTAGCTGGATACCAGTCTTGATTTTGACAACTAAAATGCAAGATAAAATAGTATATCTTATATATAAAATAAATTATATATAAATTATTGTACCAGCTATTGATACGTTTATAATAATTATATCTATACAAATAGCTGGTAGAGAATGCACTGATGCACTTTATGAAAATTATGGTAATATGTATTTACAGACTAATTTACAAATAGTTTTTTCTAAAAAATAAACTATTGTACTCTATTGTGGCCTTTATTATTAAACAAATTTATTGGGAATCTCCTACCTAAGAAGCCTTTTTAAAGAGGTCTCATTCACCTAAAGACATGCAACTAAATTTATTCAGTTTACAATCTCCTGCTATTTTTTTGGTTGTACAGATTTCTTATTAAAGAAAAAAAAGAAATGTCAGTGATTGACTTCCTTGTCTCTGTTACCTTATGGAGATTCTTTATAAGTAAATTCTGTATGTTCAGGGCTCTGTAATACCGAGCTAAAGAACACTGAATGTAAAAATTTGTAAGCAAATTTTTACCACTACATGAAGTTATGTGCTTGGGTTTTTTTCCAGACTGAAGGATTCTGAAGCATCTTTGGCTTTATTTCCCTAGGAAAAGTTAAATATTTAATTTTCTTCTTCATTTGACTCCGTGTGATGACGTGTAAACCTAGCTCTGTGATCTAGAAAAAATGACAGATTTTAATGTTTAGATGTAAATTTGAGTATGTGATGAGGTTAAAGCTTATTCAGTTTCAAGAGTAGAATTTAGAAATTGCGGAGTATATTGAAGTAATCAGAAAATGGGGAAAGAAGATATAAATATCTAGATAATTTTTTACAAAAACATTTAAAAACCTGCCATTTTGAAAAATAGCAAAACTGAGTTAAGACTTTCTTAGCAGTGTTTTGAGAATCAGGAATTTTGTGGGTGAAAATACTTTCCTTATTTAAAATGCAGTTATGTTGGTAAGAAATGCCTTTTTTTCTTTGTCCAGGCAACTGGTGTCAGGCTGGCATTAATTGCCCAAAACATTGCCAACCTGGGGACTGGAATTCTTATATCATTAATTTATGGCTGGCAGCTGACCCTGCTGCTTTTAGCTGTTGTGCCCATCATTGCAGTGGCAGGAATGATTGAAATGAAGATGTTGGCTGGGCACGCTAAGAAAGATAAACGAGAACTGGAAGCTGCAGGAAAGGTGGGTCTAGAGAAATTAATCTGTTTCTGTATAATGTATACAGTCATATTTACCAAAGCATTGTTAATGGATGTATGACTTCTGAGTCCAGAACATTTCACAATATGCAAGTTCCAAAGACAGATACACAGCCAGGCACACTGGTAGACCTACAGAGCATCACACCTCTTCAATAACAATTGAAGACTTAATGGTATTACCCAATTAATATTTTTGTAGTTAAATGTTGGAATGTGCTAAAGACATAATCTCTAAAGGCATAATCTCTACTCATTCCTTTTCTAGACATCTTTGTTTTCCTTATTTTGCAACCACTCTCATTTTGACCTTCTTTTTTTTTTTTTCCTGTCATCCCTTTTTGGCATGCCATCTATCTTACATTTATTACACTGCTTTTTTTTTTTCTCTCCCCTTCTTCATCTTATTAATGTTTGCAGTGATAATCTGTATATATCCACTGGTTTCTGTTTACCATTCCTTTGTTTGTTGAGTGGAAGAGAAAGATGAGAATTGAAAAGCAAGAAGGCTAGACTCTTGTTTAACAAATTAAATGAAGGCATTTAATGTCACTTCATTCCAAAAATCCTTTTGGGACAGAACAACTATTTCATCACTTCCCAGATACTGCTTTCTTCAAGGTAAAACTTTTCTAAAATCTCCTCTTATGTCCTACTTTTATGAACAGTTGCTGAAAAGAAAATAATTTATCTAAGGTCATGCAATTCCATTACTTTCCTTTCAGCTGTGTACATTTCTTCTGCTTCTCTCTGAGGGATGAGCATTTATTTTATGTTACTTTTGTTGTAAGATGCGATAGAAAATAGTTGACAATTCTTGGAATAAACACTAAAGACTTTCTTAATGCAGCAAATTATGAAGAATTAGCACAGGTGTTACAAATACTTACGAATTTTTTTTTGAAACTTAAAACAAGTTTTCTTTTCATCGTAATGTTAGTTTCTCTTCTCAAGGCCACCTAAGCAAGCACTGGACCATAGGCATTTAATTAAATTCTCATTTTTTAAAAAATATGGGAGTTTTTTCAGTAAAAAAAGTGTTCCACCTGGAAAATTTGCTTTCTGCAAAGAGTTGCTGAACTTAGGTTACTAAAAACCCTTACTTTATGGTCTTGATTGAACTAAAATTATATGATATGTATATGATAGCAAAATGCATTGAAGCCTTGAGAATCTTTTGAGAGAATCATTACATTTGGAAGAGACCTCCAAGGTCATCAAGTCCAACCATCAAGGCAGCACCACCATAATGACCCGTAAACCACATCCTCATTTCCATCTTTTGAGCACTTACAGAGACAGTGACTCCATCACCTACCTGGAAAATCTATCTGAATTCCTGACCAACCTAACAGTGATTTTTTTTTTATATAATATCTAATCTGAATCTCCCCTGGGACATTTATATACAAATGACTCAAGTCTAAAGAATCTGCAAGCTGAAAGAAAGTATTGGAGCAAATATTTACTGCTGAGATCTCAGTTAGGCTCAAAGGCACCTAAATAACCTGGACATTTTGATTTTAGCCCAAACTCTGTGGATTGGAAGTTGAATGCCAATATGCCATTTTTTATGTATCTTCTCTATATTTGTTATTGCTGTCTAATGGTTTTTCACCGTTTATTTGTAGAACATTAAAGAGGTCTTATCAGAAAATTCTGAGCATTGTAAGAAAATCTCATTGTCCAAAAAAGAAAAATATAAAATGCTTATTTTTATACCAACAGTCTATGATTTTAATAACCAGTATAAAATATAAAATTGTATTCCAACAGAATCTCCTACTAATTTAGAATAAGGAATTGCAACATACTTAACTTTTGATTAAAACATTTGTTTTTCTATTGCAGATTGCCACAGAAGCAATAGAAAATATTAGAACTGTTGTTAGCTTGACCCGAGAAAGAAAATTTGAGTCGATGTATGGAGAACATCTGATTGTACCATACAGGTATAATAAAAATAACGAAACTAAAAAACATCTGTAATTAATTGCAAACATTTACTTTGACAATAATAATTTTTAATAGCATTTATGATTTAATGTATAATTATCTCAGAATTAACGTCAATGTTTTGTATAGTTGTATTGACAAATGCAACCACCACCACTCAACATTTTTTAAAATTTAATTAATTTTCTGTATACTAATTATTCTGTAATTAATTTTCTATAATATTGGTATCTTCTATTACAATGTTACTTGGTTTGGAAAATGTTGGTTTTAAGTGAGCTTTCGAAGTGGTCTAATCTAAATTTCCACCTGATTTGTTGGATATTTAATTAAAACTATTTTAATGTAAATTGAATATTACATTAAGCCTAACTAATTAAGCCTACTAACACTAGTAACACTTTTTGAAGTGTTAGTAAGATTGAAAACATTTGAACAATTACTTACTGGTTTCGGGCTGAAAATAAAGTAATATAAGTCTGTCTGGATTAAATCAAAATTTAAAAATTTAAAAGTCTTGAAGTAAACAACTAAATAGATTCTACCAATTAAAGTTTTATTTGTTCCAGACTGGACTGTTTCATTTTCAGACATCTATGAGAAAAGTAAAGTAAATGAAAGTATATGTATACAGATATAATGAGAAAGAAGCAGGGGTGCCACTAACACATCTACCATAATAAATGAATGATTAGAGCACAGTGCAGGACATAAAAGATATTACTTAGCTTTTTTCCCAGGCTGCTGGCTTTTGAGTTCATATCTTGTGATTTGCAGAACAATTCCTAACCATTCTCAGGGTTGACATTGATGGGATAGCTCCAAGACTTTCATCTTTCTGTTGTTCCAGTATAAATAAGAACTTATTGCCCTATGAGAGAGAAGATGTGTTTTTAGTTAATGTTTTGGTGCGTGTAAACTTTCCATTCACAACAGTATCAATTGAAGTCTATTGTTTTTTGTGTACTAGAACTTCAGTATCACTGCATGCTTTGATGAAAATATGCCTTCTTCCTGTACAGAAATTCTGTGAAGAAGGCACATATCTTTGGCTTTTGTTTTTCCCTTTCTCAAGCAATGATGTTCTTTACCTATGCTGGCTGTTTCCGGTTTGGTGCCTACCTAGTGGTAAATGGACACATGGAGTATAAAAGTGTATTTTTGTAAGTATCTCTCTTACAATCCCTTTTCTGTCTGTTCAGAAAAATTATTTCTTATTTAAGAACAACAGTTCAATGCAGGGCTATGGAAACAAGTATGATAGACTGAGATCCTACCAGTGTGGATATCAGCAACCTGAATACCCAAGAAGATCAACCATACTGATTTTTTGTTGCCAGCCTAATTAAAGATAGTTAACACAGCTCATTTTGACCAGAAGATGCTAGAAAGTGTCTGCATTCCATCTGCTAGCTGAACATCTCTAGCCAGCTGAGTGAATTTTTCATTAGATTTGAAAGGGAGGGTTTGAGAAAAAACTGTGTGAGCCCTTCTAGGCCGTTCAAACACAGAATAAAACAGATCACTTTATGTAGTTTTGAATAAAAATGACAAAGTTAATAAAAATTAATCTATTTTACTTTGCCTTAAAACAGGCTAAGAGATTTCATGTGCCAAATAGCTGTTCTTGGTGATGATTTTGTTTCTATGCTGTGTGGCAGTAAGTAATAGCTGAAGACAACAGGTTCTTAAACTATTCTAATGTAGCCTATAATTACATAAAATTCCATAAAATGGCATATAAGTCATCAAAACCCAATAAAAGCATAGTTTTCAACCTTTATCAATATTGTAAATCCTGCAGTTTTTTCCAGCAGAGATGTGGTAGAAAATTAAATGTTTATTGTCACCTTGTCATAGGCTTGATTTCTTATTTTCACTGATGCCTTAAAAAGTGATCATTAACTCCCAAAGGTTATTGAACCCTAGAGAGGAAACCACAGTGAGGATGGAACAGCACTAGAGTAGCAATGATGCCATCCATTGATCCCTTTCCTCATAGCCCCAGCTGAGACTTAATATACTAACCAGAATTAATAACTAAAGAAATTACTGCTAATGAGTAATGAAAACACTGAATTTGGAATGCAGACATGTTTATCTCATGTCATTAAGAGAAGGAAAAAAGAAATTTCTGGAGCTAAATGAATAATTAAAGCAATAATAGTTGATTACTACTTTATTCTTTCTAAATTTAGCCCTCTTTTTTCTCTGAGTGAAAGTTGACTGCAGGCACATTTCCACTGTTCTTTTCTTCTTGATATTTTTTTCCTGATTTCTTTATAGAGTGTTTTCAGCTGTTGTATTTGGTGCAATGGCACTTGGACAAACCAGCTCTTTTGCTCCAGACTATGCCAAAGCCAAGATATCAGCAGCCCACTTGTTTCGGCTGTTTGAAAGAGTGCCCTCAATAGACAGTTACAGTGAGGAGGGAGACAAGCCTGTGAGTAAGCCATGTGTGCTGGGTGATGCTATTTATTGGTGATATGGACAGCCCT
The DNA here is from genome assembly GCF_963513975.1 of Fringilla coelebs. Lineage (NCBI taxonomy): Eukaryota > Metazoa > Chordata > Aves > Passeriformes > Fringillidae > Fringilla > Fringilla coelebs. The sequence goes on from NC_140028.1 coordinate 131,887,510, forward strand.
CTCCTCACTCTCTTCAAACTGATTCTTCCTCTCCTTCTGATTCCATCCTTATCACAAGGCATCTTTGACACTCCCTGAACACAACACGGACCAAGTTCTCTCTTGTCAGTCCAGCTTTTGCACAAAGAGTCGAAAGGGTATTTGTTTTGAAAACCTCTGTTGATTTCTGGGGGGGGTGGGGATGCTTCTGCAATTCTATTCAAATTATCTGTGAAATTGTCTTAAAGACGTAACAGCAATAATATTTTCATTATAGGAAACATTTGAGGGAAACATAACAATCAAAGATGTGGCATTTAACTACCCAAACCGACCAGAGGTCAAAATCCTCCAAGGATTGGATCTAAAAGTAGAAAAGGGACAAACTCTGGCTCTTGTTGGCAGCAGTGGCTGCGGAAAGAGCACTGTGGTTCAGCTGCTGGAGAGATTTTATGACCCACTCGATGGAGAAGTGGTAAGTATTTTTGCAAGAACATGCCAACAGGTTAAGTGAGGGTGTTCTTCATTGGTTTTCTGTGATGTTATAAGTACAAAAGGTATTTCTAGGGTTTTTTTTTAAAGTATTTTTAATGTAAAGATCAGCAGTGACTCATTGGGTGTCCTTAATTAAACTAGATGTATTTAAGTCCCAGTTTCCCACATTACAATACTGATCCACAGTCTCATGATGGCTTTAAATTAATGAAATATTTACAGAGGTTTTTATAATAAGAACACTTTAAAAACTAATAAATATATGGTCTGAGGCAGCATTCACTTGTATGAATTAGAAAATTTTGGAACGTAGACGAGAAGGAGGGGAAGGGACTATGTGAGCTTGCAATTGGTAAGAAAGAGCTGAGGAAAGAGCTGCAATTGCACAGCTGCTGTGTATGAACTTACTGTAAGCCTCAAATTCATATATAGCTATGTGACTGAAATTTAAAATGTTTTCTTTCTCAGCTTTTTGATGGCAAAACTGCAAAGGCACTGAATATCCAGTGGCTGAGAGCTCAGATTGGTATCGTCTCACAAGAACCAATCCTGTTTGACTTCACTATTGCCGAAAACATCGCCTACGGAGACAACAGCCGGCAGGTGTCCTTTGAGGAAATTGTTAGTGCAGCAAAACAAGCCAATATTCATTCCTTCATCGACTCACTGCCAGATGTAAGTTATTCCCTTTCTTTCCTTCTTAGAATTGGATGTGAACTTAAGTGGTAGGGAAAAACGATCTGCTTATAATTACCTGGGGTACAATAATTTTCTGAGATGAAAATCAATCTGAAACATTTTAAAAAATATTTTCCTTGATTGTGTTTATCATACTTATTTTCACTCTCGGAGATTCCATTGTCAGGTGGAGAGTGAAACTTTTAAGATCTCAGGGAAGAAGACACACAATTATAATTAACTGAGAGCTGCTACTAAGGGGTGGGGGTTTTAAAGTTGAACTTTTTTTTTAAGCTCCTGTCTTTCTCAAGCATATGAAAAGATTCTGCTAGACTGATGAGTTTACACTTTCTTCCAGTTATACCTAGCCAGAATTTGAATTTCAAGTATTCCTGTGGTCTGAAAATTACTAAAAATTTTTCACCTTTATGCATGAGACAAACACATAGTACTATAAGACTGAGCATCTTGGGTCAGATGAAAGGTCTGCCATACACAAAATCTTGTCCTTAGGCAGACCAGGAAGATGTATATACAAATATTCAGAAAGGCTAAAAATTTAATCCCATTTTCCCTGAATACTCACCTCACTTTGCATTTTTCAGTTGAACCCCAGTATTGTCAAAGACTTTCACTGACCTTTGGTGTTGTGTCGTCTGATTGAGAATAACATTGTCATTTCAACCTCAGAGTGGCTTGTTGCTTTGAATTTATTAAACACTTGATGCTATAAAGAAGTCTACCAGTAAAAGATATACAGATCTGTGGCAGATAGATCTGTAACTGATTTTGATTCACAAACTGAATTTTGATTCACAGCCTGAACTTAATATATTTTCTGCAGAAATACAATACCCGTGTAGGAGACAAGGGAACGCAGCTTTCTGGTGGCCAGAAACAGCGGATCGCTATTGCCCGGGCTCTCGTACGCAAGCCCCAAATTCTGCTTCTGGATGAAGCTACTTCTGCCTTAGACACAGAAAGTGAAAAGGTAACTTATGTCTGAGCCAGGAATCTGGAATCAAAGTTTTTTTTTTGGATTATGATTACTGTTTTTACTCCCACAGTTTAAAACCAAAAGCTGGAAATATGACATCTTATGCAAATTACATATTTAGGCAAATAATAGGCAAATATAAATGTCTTACCCCTCCTTGGGGGAAAAAAATGTATTTTTTACATCTGTATGGCAGTAGGCAGATTGAAGTTGCTATGAAGTTGCTTTCCTTAGCCTAGAAGTCTTCAGGTTTCAGCTGAGAAAGTGCTATCAAAATTGAAGTAGGACACACAAACTGCAGAAGCCAAAAAGATTGAGGATGCTGCCAGAGAACATTGTTTTGGGTTTTTTTCTGTGAAACTGTGATATGTGGCTTTCTTAAGTTTTCTTCCTTCTCCCATTGCTCTCTGGTCCTTGCTACATGTTCATGGCTAAAATGAAAATTTTAGGTAAAAATTGCTAAAACATTTACTTATTTTTTAAGGCCAAAGTTTTAATCTTGATACGCCAAAAGTACAATCTTTTGGTAGAAAATTAACAGAGATTATTAATAAGGCAAATATTATATCATATATTATAATCTGGAAAGTTAAGATTTCTACCAAGTTTTGATCAATTGTAGGCATGAAAAAAATGAGGTTTAAGGGGAAAATGCCATTAAACAATCCCGTGATTTATTGTTTTCTTGATTATATGCCAGTTAGGAATTTAAATTTGACCTCTTACTTTATTCTGCATTAATGAGCATAAGGACTAAATACAAGAATGCAGAGATTGTTTTTAATATCTTTCTGCCAGTGATAGCTATAAGAAAATGTCATTCACAAGACTCCCTGTGAAATCATGAGAACTAGTATGATAGCAGCTGGCCCAAGAATATTGACTTCCATATATAATTAATCAGTCATGAAAGGAAGCTGTGAAGATCCCCAGTTAAACCTCCTCTTCACACAAAGGCCAATACTGAACTCAAATTTAGATTACTTTGTGCTGTGTCTGGTAAGGTACTTGAAAATCTCAAGGAGATTCAGTAGGGATGTTTTTATCCCTGTTCCAATGCCTAATTATCCTTGCAGTGAATACCTTTTATATCTAGTCAGAACATCTTCTACATTTAAAATATTTTCTTTTTTTTTCCTGCCGTGCATCTCAGTAATGAGCCTGGTTCCTTCTAATTCTCTTAACTATCACAGCATTATCTGCTCTAACAGTCTGGACTCAGCCAACACAGCCTCCATTATAAACCCCAGTTTTGAGGGGCTTATAAAACTCTGCTGCTACAAGTTTGCTCCAGGGCTGTTACAAAGCAAAGAAATGGGACTGGAACCAGGAAGGAGTTTATTGTTTCTCCTCCTTTCTTAATTAAAATTTGGCAATGGATTGATTGACAATACAGGCTAATCACTTAGTAGTTTGAAAAATGCATTAACGAGAGCTGAGATGTTGAAAGGTCATTAGGGATTACATGGTGCCTGGAAGGATTGGACTAGTTTGTCTTAAAATTGACTCTTAAAAAATGGTATGATGTGTGCTATAAATTGGCTAAAGCAAGGAAACTCAAAAGGAAGGATTTAGGCACTTCCTGCTGTCCCGTGGGTCTAAAAATGGGCAATTTCCAAGAAAAATATGCTACCAGGCACAGAGAATAAAGAAACAAAGAAACAGGGTGGGCAAAGAAAGTAAAATTGAAACAGAGAGATGACAGGAAGGACCCAAACCAAGAGCCAGCTTCTTGCCAGGAACGGAACCGAATGCCAAGATCCAATTCTCAACCAAGGCATCGGCCTCCTCTCCCACCTAATCAAGTAGCTTGACCAAGAGATATTCCCTTTCCTACACTGTCATATTCGAGCTTACAGATGGCAGTGGAGGTGTATGTCCCAGCAGCTGCCAGAATAGCTCACCTCTTGGTTTGTTCCTTGTGCAGATTGTCCAGGAGGCGCTGGATAAAGCTCGAGAAGGTCGCACCTGCATCGTGATAGCTCACCGCCTCTCCACCATCCAGAACGCTGACAAGATCGCTGTGGTCCAAAATGGCAGGGTCACAGAGCAGGGCACCCACCAGCAGCTTCTGGCTGAAAAAGGTGTCTACTATTCCCTGGTCAATGTTCAAAGTGGGTAATGCAACATCTCAATTCAAGGCAGTGTTTATCTCTGAATTGTCACTGTGGCTACGTTTGTCATTGTAATTATTTCAATATCAACAGTCAGTCTTGATACTTTTGGTTTTGTTCATTCCTTTCATAAGCTACACGAACCCAAGAAATACTAAGTAAATGTATACCATTTTCTCACTACTAGTTTTCATTATTCAAACCTCTTTTTTAAGCAACCAAAGCAGATGCTCATGGCACTCATGAAAGTAGAAGCATGCTAAGCCAAATGTAATTATTATTAGCTTGCTTTGAACTCTTTCAAAAATCCCACTTATTAGGTGTAAGTAACTTGGAAATATTTTCATGCTCATTAAAAACAGTTTTGTTCTTGTCAGAAATAAACCTCAAGCCTTATCCTCGCTGTGCCTGTGTAAGACAGTCAGTCCTGGCCTATTAGGCTTGTTACCATATGTTATGAGAACTTGCAGGTTAGCTGAAGCTTGATGCCAGGTGTCTCCTGTTATGATGTGGAGTTTTAGTAAAGGCCTTGAAAATATGGGCACAGGCTGAAAAACAAAGGTCCTGAACTGTAAGTACCTTACTGATGATTAGTTACTGATCACTGAAGAGCTGCAACCTTAAGAGATGGAAAAAGACTGCTTGAAATGAAACAGAAGTTAAACAATAGATAAGGAAAAAACCCAAGACCATAACTGATGGGCAAGACAAGGCATCTGCTACAGCCTGGGAAATTACTCTGCAAGTCTGTTAAAGTCCTAGGAGTCAGAGGCCAAGGACTAAGAGCTCTCTAAAGACTGCAATATTTTATGCAAGGTGGAAATTCTGGATTTGGACTTGGAGGAGGGGGAAGGAAAGCATCCTTTTCAGTGTTGATTTCCTTGGTTGAAGCGCTCTTGAATCTGAGCACTGCTGTGACTGAGACTCTCAAGGACTGTAACCATCGGTGCTGAATTCCTGGCATGGGCTCTGGGATATTGTATATTATTTGCAAATATAGGATGGCTGTTAAGGGCTAATTGCTTCGAACATGGAGTAATACTGACTAATAATTATTAATTGCTGAACAGTAGAAATGTATTTTGTTCGTGAGTATTTATGCAGTAAAGTTTTGTTTTTAAGTTTAAAACTGTCTCGATTAATCAATCATCCCCACCTCCGTCATAGCAATTTCTTGTTCGCTGAGATTTATACATATGGTCTGTCATACCCACACCTAGATATTTACTCACACAGAACCAGTCTTTAGGCAGATAGGCCATATCAATTAGGCTCAACCATGAACTAATTACACTCTACAAAATGCTGATTGATGCAGTCTCACTGTATTCCTGTTGAATCACATACCTATCTTCTTTTGTTTCTGTCTTAGATGGAAAACTGGTTTGACTGGAAAATTTGTTTGTTTCTATTTATGCATTCCTTGATACAATAAGGTTTTTGTCTGTCAATAAGGATATTACTCTGCGTAATAATATAAATAAGTTATACTTGCAACTGTAAGAATGAAATAGGTACTCTTCAACATTATAGTCTGAAGATTCAAGTAAGAACATATTTAGAGTGATATTTTTAAATTAAATTCTGGATGTTAGTATTTTGTTTTTAAAATAGTATTTTTAATTGTTGATGATATGTTTTCTAATTATTGGATTCGGAATGATCGAGTTATTTCCCCAACTCATTTCAAAGATGCTTGATTTACCAGAACAATTTAACCCTTCATGAAAATCAAGATAACACTGTAAATATTTTACCAGAAACATCTGAAAACAATGTTTTAAAAAATTTTAGCCGAATAGTTTAAAATGTATTTCAGAAATTCACGTCAAATGCAGAAACTTTCCAAAGCAATCTATTCTTTCCCATTCTTTTCTTCTACATTTTTAAAGAAGTATTTGTTGAGACTTACGCAAAAGTTTGCATAATAATCCCAATTCCAAATAAGTGCTTGAACAGCTATGCTGCTGCTCACAATTACATCCTTTTCAGATTTTTTTTTTCAGAAGACAACGACAGACGTATTGCTACAATTGAACTACCATTCAATAGCTCATCATGTAGTTTCTAGGCACAAAGCCAAAAGGACAGACAAAGACACCTCCAAAAATATGTTCTTCATCACATTCTATTCATACACCTTTAAATTGCAATGGTTTACCCAAAGGAAGGGTTGGCTGAACTAGGACAATTCTCCTTTAAGGACCATTATTCTACCACGTCTTTCCAAGGGGCTGAAGAGGTCTTACTCCTTAGCTCTGCCTTTTCATTTAGGGTCCAACCATTCTGGTTCCCCTTTATGTCACAAGACACTTTTCTGAGCTCTAAGTCCTCCTTGTTGGAGCAGTCAGCTCTCACCCATGGACACTCTGAACACAGGATGATATGTATATATTGTTATTCTGAAATAATAGGTCTTTTTGCTTCTGTCTTAGAGAGCCTGCAGCAACTTCAAGCAGACTCACTGTTTTGATGGGAGATAGTTTAACATTTTCCACACATTTCTTGTGCCTCTAGACCACATTTCTTGTGCCTCACTATCTTTGGAGCAAGTCTTTAGAGAGATGTCAGCATTGGCACCACCTTGGCAATCCTAACCAGCAAGCAAATTGCACTGACTGTGGAGAAACAGAAAGCAAGGACTTACATTCAATAGTCTGATAGCCCTCCTGCTGAAACAATTAATCAAAATAGAGTTCTCTGAAGAAAAGAGGATTTAGGTCTGGAAAGTAATTCTTACTGCAGATTCTTATCTTGCTGTTAAATACCAGCTTTGCCCAACTTTCTGCAGTATATTGACTCCTGCAAGGATAATTGGCTGCTCCTTATGCAACAAGTATCTAATTTCTAAACCCTTCTATGGTATCTGACGTAGAGTGAGAGCATGAGTAAACTCCTCATTCTCCCTTGCCTCAAGAGTTTCTGAAAGAGTATTTCTCACCAGTACTGTAGACCATGTCCCATGTCCAAAGGAAGACTGTACATCAGTTCTGGATCTCCACTAGCCTCTTTTTCAGGCATTCCTTCAATGTTCTTCCTGAACTATCCCACATGTTGGGAGAAGTTCAATGGTCTTCCTCACTAAAACTGACTCCCCATCAATCAAGATTTAGTGGAACCAGTTTTCCTTTCTTGCAAGTAAATCCTTTAAATCTGATGTCTCTTTCCTGTTGCTATACTTGTCTATAAAATCAACATTTCTGGGAGCTTAATTTATGTAAGACACTAAATAGCTCCTTTAAACATTTGTTAATGAGTAATCCTTGTAACTATTCATAGCACAAATACGCATAAACACAATATCTTCCTCAAGGTGTATAGTCTATTTGTACCTTTATAACTCTTTGTCCTACTACTCTCCCTCAAAATCCAGTCTAACTTGTAGATTTGGTCATTGAAAGGAAACAAAAAAACTTGGAGGAAAGAAACTTGATACTTATGAATACAGGGCAAACCCATTCAATTCTTGTGCAGAAAAAGCCACATTGCAATTGCATCTATGGACAGCCTAAATAACTCTAATTGTCAAATAGTCACTCTTCCAGACAAATTGTCTAGAACAATATATTTAATCATAAATTCATTCTGTATTTCCAAGAGAGGATGGTATCATTATTCTACCATTATCATTATTACCTTAAGGCAGTTAATTAAAAGCTGAAAGTAAGAAACAGCACTGGCAGCAACTTCAAATTATTCGCTGTGAATTTCATGGACTCTAGAGCTATCAAAGTAGAGAACAGGAAGGAAAAGAGCAGAACACACAAGGACAACTATCTTTGGTAATTCCTGTTATTGAAGGGTGAGTACATTTCATTTTGTCTTTGCGTGCTTATTCCTGTATACATTTCATTCCACTAAAGATGGAGATCAGTACCATAATGCTGTTGCTGTAGAGATCTAGCACAGGACTGCACATAACTCACAGTGAGTATTCAAACTTAAGTAATTTCTCTAAGCAAGTCTATCTTCTGCAGGATTAAAAGAGGTCTGGCCAATGAAGACTGGGGCACATTTCATCCTGTTCTAGGGTTGCTATCACTAGCAGGTCAGATTAGCAACAACCTCATATTGTACCCCTTCATAAGAGGGTGTGAGATGATTATTATGAATACCTACATTGTAAATGCCTTGGCATAGAGTATATGAATCACACCTTGAATGAGTGCTCTACTAAAATTAGCATCTTAGATCCTGCATTACGTAATGTTTTATAAAAGTAGATCCATAAACGCTGGCTGCAGCCTTACATTCACTAAGCCAGAGACATTTTTAATGGAAATACTAGAAATTGTATGGGGCTGTTTTAAAATGTTCTGACATTTAAAGTTACTGATGTTTTAGGTAACTGAAATGCAAATATCGTGCTTGCATATATAATCTCCGAGTAGAAATGATATCATTCATTTGCTTATTAAAGAAGACAAATATGTTAAGAATTTTTTTTGAATACAAAAACACTTGTTCTAAGATAAAAAAGTGTGGTCCTTACATCATCTAACAAACAGAAATGTTTTATTTCCATGTTAATTCTGATTTGGTTCTCAAATCACAGATGAAAAAGGAGTAAGTGAATAACTTGATTAATCCAAGAAAAAAACCCCAGTTCATTATATACAAGATGTTAAAATGAAGTAATGTTGAGGGGAGAAGGAAAGCATGTCTATATGATACAGGAACTGTGGGTTCCCACTTACACTTCAAATGTCTATAATTAGGACAGCTTTCATTGCAGCAACATATTAAAAAGCCAGGGCAGAACTTAGGAAGAATGAAGCTACTATAGAATCATAGAATGACTTGGGTTGGAGGGGACTTGAAAGAACATCTGGTTCCAACCCCTCTCTTGTGGGCAGAGACACCACTAGACCAGGTTTTTCAGAGCCCACTCCAACCCAGCCTTGAACACTTCCAGGGATGGGGCATCCACGTTTTTGGGCAACCTGCTCCAGTTCCTCACCACTCTCAGAGTAAGGGATTTTTTCCTACTACCTGGTGTAAGCCTGCTCTCGATCAGTTTGAAGCCATTTCCCCTTGTCCTGTCCCTACACGCCCTCGTAAGCAGTGAAGGGGCACCATGGCCAGCACGATTTACTCTCTTTACTGCTGGGGCTATGACAAGCTGTCTGGTTAGCACTGGCACCACAATTTTCCTTTCTAGGCACTCTCCTCTTTCCCAAGGATTAACTTCTTCTTACCTTTCCTTTTACATATATGACATTTTGGATTAATCAATGTGCTTGCTTGCTGTAGAAACTTTTCAGTCATTCTTTGGTATGCATATATTTAATACTATTGTAAAGCAATACATTATTCCCATGTTGTTCAACAAACAAACAAACAAAAAAAAAAACCAAATAAAATTTTTGCACACATTCTAAGGGAAGAGTAGGAAAAGGCACTAAGGAATTATGACGGATTTCTCCATCCATCAGATGAATTCCTTATCTAAATTAAGTTTTCCCAGGATTTTCTTTTGGCTAGCTCTACAGAAGAATTATCTATATGTATCTGTCTATTTTTCACTGTAAAAGAAGATGAGTTATTAAAGATCAGAGATATTTACATATCTACGGAATCAAAAACAGCTTAGACACTACTCCTTATGCATATTAGAGTTGTGAATTACAGTTCTGGATGCTAATACTTCCCTGTTCAGCTTGTTAATGGTACATTCAATAAAGCACGCAGCAATCTAGTTTTGCAGATGTTTATAATTATTTTTCCTTCAATTTCCTGAGGAGCTTGATAAATAATCTCACTATGTAGACATTTGAAACCTTTCCTCTGAAGATATGATTATTCCTCCTAGCTCTCACTTCCACACCATTACCTATGAGAATTTAGCTGTAGGAAAAATGTAAGTGATTTCCATCTAAGAATATTTCATTTCAAAATGAAAATAAATTTCAAAATATCTTTCAAAATTTCTCCATCTGGTACTTGTGAAAATTTGAAATGCTAAAAATAATTTCTGTGTTTGAACTTTAACACCAGTTTCCTTCAAGTCATGATGAAAGGCGTATATTTTCTTCTTTATTACTCTATTTTGCAAATCAACAACTTTTCTTCCTGTAGCCATGTCTTTAATTTGCCACATGATGGCCACATTTGTTCAGAAAATGGCTACACTGATCTGCATTATCTTTTTTTTCTTTTTCCTTCTTCATGTATGTCTTTGACTCAATATATGCAGTATTCTTCTCACCTAAACAGCAACGTTCTCTTCCCTCTCTAAAGGATTAGCACATCAGATTTACAGTCCTGACACCATTGCTGCCATGTCCCTTAAAGTCAGAATTCCAAAGACCTAGACTAAGGCAGTAGACACTAACTGCTCTTCCCAGCTTCTACAGCGTCAAGCAGATCTGCTGGAGGCAATCCAGGATGGTAGATAATGTTTATCTCCACTTTCAAATCAAAGGCCTTTCATTTATCTCTTCCTAATTTAATCTAATTTGTCACAAAACCTATTAAGACAAAGGAGAAGGATAAAGAAGAATCTTCCCATGTAAAAATTATTTCAGAGAATTACAAGAGCAAAAAGGTTTTCATTTAGTCTGAGTAATTTGATTCCAGATACAGAGTTTGAGTTCTGTTTTTTTTGAGTGACTTGCTTCTTTAAGAGAAATTTCATTCAACACTACTATCATTCTACACTGAATTTCATGTGACCTCTAAATTTTACAGAACTGATACAGAAATTTGCAAAACAGGGTATTAAAATGCCACATTTACATTGGAGTGAAACTGCTCACCTGTGAGACAACAGGCATTTTACCATCAGCATCGGTATTTTATACTAGGTGAATTTAGTATTGGCTGTTAATAAAAGATAAAATCATTTCACAGTAGCTTGATTTTGCAGCTGTGGGCAGGAGATTCAGTGTTTGGTTCCATTTGATATACCACAGACTTTAAAACAGATGTTCAATGCACTTTTGTATGACCTAAATGAAAATAAGTTTTAAATAATTCAACTGTCTAATTGGCTAAACTGGCTGCAAGAAGGACACAGAGATGGTTCATTGCTTTATACAGAGAAAATTCTGTTTCTAGGGTGAGATTGCATCACAAGAAGAAAATAATTCTCAATAACACAGCAATGAACTTCTCATTGTGATTATGTATGTGCACCAACACTATTCTTTTTTGTGTCCAGTAGCAGAAGAAGAAGTGATGGATCCAATTTCATAAACATGAGAAAACAGTTTGTTATTGTGGGGGTGGCTGAACACTGGAACATGTTGCTTAAAGAGGTTGTGTAGTTCATAGTCAGATATCCAAATGAAACTAGTTGTGGCCCCAAACTACTTGTTCTACTTGGCCCTGCTTATTATTGTGAGGGTGGATGAATACTGGAACATGTTGCTTACAGAGGTTGTGCAGTTTGCATTCAGATATCCAAAATGAAACTAGTTGTGGCCCCAAACTACTTGTTCTACCCGGCTTCAGCTAAGCTTTGGACTAGACAATCTCCAGAGGTGCCTGTCAACTCCAGCCATTCTGTTTTCCTATGCAGGAAAAGATGTGATCAACCATGTGGTGATCAACCAATTAAATATATCCACTCCATATGGTGGATATATTTCACTATGTCAAAACCATTCAGTACATCACAAGTATATTAAGAAGTAAATAGTTATGAAAAAATGCTTGAACAGAACTTCCTAGACTTCTATACAAAGAGTGCATAAAAGTCTCCCATGCCTCAAAGATGACTATAACACGACAAAAGGAATGTTATAGAAATACTTCATGACCTCTGCTGACAGCCTGAGGCAAAGAATCAGATTTGGATTGTGTCTGACAAAGGAGAAAGAGGGTTGTTGTGTCACTCTTACCGACAAGCCATCATTTCTAACAGGACATGTTTTGAGATCATGACAGCAAGCCATGGCTTTATTCAGTGAAAGCCAGGGACTGGCAAATCTTTGTTGTTAGGAATTGCAAATAATTAATTACAGGACAGCCACAGGCAGCTGGAGAGTGGATGCTCAGGTACTGCCGTGGCTGCTTCTCTCTGCTCTTCTGAGAGCAGCTTTCCCCTTCCCCTCTGCCACCTCCTCATTCTACTGCATTGCTGTAAGACTCTCAAAGGCCACCCTGAGAACTCATAATGAAAGGAAAACACTTTGTTCCTCCAAGTTTCTAAGAGCTCTCACACTATGAAACCTCATTCTGATCAATTTTTTTTTGGTTTAATTTTTTGAGCTTTCATCCCTTCTCAACCAACGCTATCACACTCTAAAAGACAACACTGATTTTCTAGATATAAATACAGCCATCCATTAAACTAATTCTAGAGAGAAAATATAGCATAATTTAAAGCTTATTGTAAAACTTTGCGGCCAATTTTTCTTTATTGGCACATCAGTGAATAATTTTTCTAAGAGATTTTCCTTACACTCTGATGGGAAAGCTGGAGGAAGAAATGACCAGGCAATAGGAAAGTTTTCAGTCAAGTCATGGCTATTCTTTCTTGTAATAGAGATCTCAAGTGAATGCTCTCTAAAGATTATTCTAATATATTGCTAATCTTACTACAAATATTTCACAGAACTGTAGGAATTCAACTTCTGTCATGCCTTTGAGCTAACATCATTTTATGAGTGAGGGAGCACCTTGCATTTTCCCACCCTAGTACCTGTCTGTGCCAGATCGCTTGTACTTTTCCTCCATTCCCACATCTTTCCCTCCTCTTTGTCCCCTTGCACTCCCCTGTTCCCATTTTGCCACCAACCCTGCCTGATTTGCAGCCTGGTTTCTCTTCTTCCTGCCACAACTTTCCTGTTCATCCTTTTTCCTCCTCTCTGGCGCTTTCCCTCCTGTGTCAGTGGGTCAGGACCACAGCAGGGTGAGGCATAGCCCAGTGCACCAATCACTGCCACACGTCTCACTCTGGGGGGCCCTGGGGAAGGGATCTCTCACAGCTGGGTTGTTTTAGTGGCATCTCCAAGATTAAAGAAGGAATAGGGGGAAAAGTGCAATGTTCATTCAGGGGATGGCTACCTTTTTCATGGCATTTAGAGTTGGTTTTACAAGAGGCTGGAAATTGACACTTGTGATTCTGGCCTTCAGTCCTGTTATGGAATTCTCATCAGGCCCCCATGCAAAAATATCAAAAACATATGAGTTTTCAATCCCATTTGGTGTCTGCAAGATTTAAAAATACCATCTGTCTCTTAGTGAATTTAGATCTTGTGATATAGGTGTGAATAGCTGCACGATGACACTAGTGCAACTAAGAGCAGTGCCACCAGCATGGAGTCAGATATAATGCTGCAAAGTTTCCACATATCAGGTTTTTTTATAACAGTAGCTAAGGAGATTTTTCATTTTTTTAATATTTCCCTTCTACCTGCCCATCCTCAAGGCACTGTTTGCCAGCCCTTCCTGCCATGAGCACACTAAACCTGATGTAGGCTTTTCCTCATGGCTCAGAAGCAGAAAGACCTTCCCTGTTACTGAGACCAGGTCTTGTTTTTGTAGAAAACAAGTGTATGACCTGAACTTTTACCTCCACTCCTTCAGGAAGGGTATTCTACTTGTTTGAAGATTGAACATCTCTTTCCAACAAAATGGATGCAGAGTTTCTGTCTATTAATTTATTCCTGGACCAGCACTGAGCCTTTGCTTTAGTAGCTCCCTCCTATGGGTTCACTTCCCTGTGCTGTTTATAGAAATAAATCTTAGATTCTCTCAGATGACATTTTGCTAGGGAACCAAATTAAGTCATTTTGGTTTTCTCATACTCTATAGGTTTTCACTGATCATATTTTTTTTCATTTTGTCATATTGTATTTCACATAATTATGGTTCATCTGCTTCTCTTTTTACTACTCTCCAATATAATTTATTTAATTCTGTAAGATATTCTGGAATTCTTTGTCCTGGTCTCCTCACTGCTTTTCTGTACTGATCCTCTCAGTTTTGCACCATCGGAAAATTTCATAATCGTGAGTATTGCTTGCATGCCCAAGTCATTAATTTAAGTAAGAGCAATAAATCCCAAGACTGAATAAAGAATTAATGTTGTCAGCTCCCTTGGGTATTATTACATCTCCATGATGAACACCTCTGTCTTCCTTCGGACTGTTTTTTACCCTACTGTTCTTCTATTACTTCACAACTATTGTTTAATAATTTATCTCATGGCTTTAGGATAAATCGGCATTAATGAAGTCCCAATGGATTCATTTTACTGGGTCTAGCCTCTCTAGAAAAAAAAGGGCACCAAAGAAAAATAATTGGGTTAATTCTTTGCTTCACTAACTCATGACATAATTTATTGCCATTTATTTCAGACTATTATTTTCTTTAGGATTTGTTTTTGTAGCACAGGAATTATAGGTGCAATTTCTCAGATTACTCTTTCTGTTGTAACTCTTCAGACCCCATGTGTCTACCCACAATTTGAAAATAATCACTAAAAATCTTTGGTACTGAACCAGTATTATGCTGGCCAGGTTATTCAACACTCTGGAATAAAGAGTTCATGGTCACCATGAGAAGCTCATTCCTTCCTTACCATTTTCCATTTCAGGTCAGATGTGGGAATTAAGATACCCCAATTCCCATTTGTCACCCTGCTTTTGGCACCATGCACTTTCGTGGGGTTTTTCAAATGAAAGTTAAGGCCAAATGACAGTTTCAAGGCCATCCCTTGTGCAATTATAATCTCAATGCTTTTTCATTTCCAAGACACATTAAATGAAAACCCACTGTTGCAGACCTTTTCTCTGTGTGTTCATCTGTAATTACAGAGAGATAAAATTGCTCAGTATATCATAAGTATAGAGAGGCAGTCAATACATTTCCTTCTACTCTTAGCAAGATCATTCTTCGGCTTGGATTTCTGTGTACAAAAACATTTCATACATCTTCAATGTACTTCAAGGGAAAATTATGCATATACAGAATGAAAGAAAGGGTAATTTCTTGTATATTCTAGGGCTTTTTTGTAGGGGTTTTTTTTTCCTTTAAGGTACCAAAAAAAAGGAGATGTCAAACATACTGCTGTCAAACAGACTGCTATCAAACAGGCTGTATCAGCCAATATCTCTATGGGTATTGCTTTCTTTTTGATACAGACATCATAGGTCTTGGCCTTCTGGTATGGAATCATTGTGATACTTTCTAATTTTAATAGAGTTCACAATCCCAAGATTCTTCTGCTTGAGGAGGCAACACCAGCTCTGGACACTGAGAGTGAACCAGCAGTGAAGGCAGCCCTGGAGCAGGTCAGTATTTGTCAGCGTTGAAGTGCTCCTGTCAGTGCCCATGGAATTCAGTCAATGATGTTTTGGGTAGGACTGAACAGCAGCAGGCTCCCCAAACAAGCTTCAGTCCTTTCAGCACCAGAGAGCTCAATGTGTGCTGAGACCTGAATACCCACAAGCAGTTTTGGGGATCCCTGTGGTTTGTGCTCTTATAAACACACCCAGCAAAGTAATAGAAAAACAGCTTGGTGGTTTCTGCTACAGCAGCTGCTACATGCTGACTGCTGTCTAGATCTAACTTGCACACCACCCTGAATTTTCAAAGCAACAGCCAATCCTGTATCTCTTGCTGTCTGCTCTAAGCATGTCTGTGAACCATTTACAAAAGAATTCCACCTATCACCCAGTCTGGTTCAATCATTTGCTGATTTATTCCCCCATTTCTCCACCTCACTAAGCACCTACGCTTATGCTCTGGATGAAGACAAATTCTCACCCTTGCATAAACAGTTTCAGCAATGATCACAGTTTCTCTATCGACAGAATGTTTAGAGAACCTTTTTCACAATATACTGTCACAGGAGAAGTACCTTATCTACCTTCTCATTGCAAAGATCTTACATTCCCTGATGCTTACTTGGACACCTAATTGCCACTAATTTCAGCAAAACTGGACTTTCACTTTGTCCATTAGTTCTAATTCCTGATAATTCACACCACCTTGTGAAGCTGTGCTTGCTGGCTCACACAGGGATCTTTCTCCCAGCCCATCACCTGGGCAGTGAATCCCAGAGACAGCAGGGCAGGGCACTGCTGATAGATACACGTTTGGTGGGATTCCCAACTAAGTGCTGCAATAGAATATTTACAGAGCTTGTTTCAACAAGACACTTTGCCTCTCACCTCCCCCACAGAGCTTTGAAATATGTTTTCCTATTGACATTTCTGGCAGAGCATGGCAGAAAGGCTTGCTGGGACTAGACTAGCTCTGATTGCTGATGTTGAGCAAGACAAAGCTAACCTGTTGTCTGTCAAGCATTCATTTGTCCTCCTCTTGCCTAATGTTTCTCTTCCTCACTGTGCTGAGCATGTACCTCCACAGAAGTTTTACATCCAATGTAGACCAGACTCTTTTCCCTGCAGGCTTTACGAAACCTCTGATGAATCTCTGCTTACTGTTTTTGTGAATGGGATGTTCTGCTTCTTGAAATGAAGGATCTTAACTCGATTTTCTTCTAAATTTTGGTGTGATTTTAGCTTTTTAGTATCACCTCAGACGTAGTGAAGCTCTCAGACTACCAAGAAAGATCACACATTTTTTTATAGGATGGTTTGAATGGCTGTCATTCCCAGTTGTAAAAAAATTATGTTTCAATATAAAGATATCAGGTTTATCTAGAAATTCATGGTCAACATCCCATGCATTACAATTTAATCTTTTATTTCCTAATTCTAAAACATATATCAAAATGCTTATATTCCATCGGTTCAAAACGTTTGGTGAAGGTTTTTAAACTGAATTATATACAGTTTGTACTCATTTCTTGGATCATTAGATATTAATACAAAGTCATCCCAACAGACACTGTCAGAATGTACCTATAAGTACATCTTTGTTGTGGCAAACTATATACTTCTAAGATTCATTTTACTATTTTTTAGTAATTTAAAAGATGGAAAAAATAATATGAGTAGCAGAAGTATGATTTTAAGTACAATTTTAGATAAGCATTTTCAACTAATTCAAATGAGTCCTTTAGGGCAAGTAAAATTGTTACATGATACATTTTTTTTGTATTTTTGAAGTGTTCTGAAATAGAATTATCATTAATTAATGGTAGTTTTTTTCCAGGGAAAACTCAACACCTACCTGGAGAGGATATTGAAGGGGAAGCTCAAAAGTATAACCTTTAGATATTTGTATTTGGAATGTAACAGGGCATGAAAAAAAAACCAGAGTACCTTCACATATATTTTAATTGAAACTATATTTTGCAGTGTCTGATTAAACTTACATTATTGCTTTAGTCTACCTTGAAGAAACCTAAAACTATTGTGAAGTTCAAATTTCTCAGCTGCCCATTTTGATTTTTACCAGAATACCATTTTAATATATTTTGTTCAGCTCTAATATGAAGAGAGGAAATATTATATGTACCTGAAAATTTTTATCTGGAGCCACAATTTCAGTGTTTCCAGGTTGGGAAAGGATGATACACATAGCTCAATGGCTCATAATGCAGATTTTATAGCTGCAATTGAACATGGTATCATAACAGAATGAGTTCATAATGAATTAATGGAACAGAATGGAGTTTAATATGAGCTTGTCAATATGCACATAGCTTTTCCCATAGCTTTTATCATATTGTATACCATTGACCTAACTGCACTGAATTGCTCCCAAAGGTACTTCCACTTTTCAAGTGTTTTCTCAGTGGAAAAACTCCAAGGGAAAAAATGCTCCCTAGAAGAGTGCTAAATTTCAGATTAAGAAAAATTCATAATAAGTAAAATGTTCAAGTCTAATTCAAAACTGTGAATTACAGGAACTCTGAGCATTTTTTTTTTTCAGAAGAATAGTATTAAAAATAAAGTATTGTGTAGGTAAAAATTAAGATTGCAGGTAAAAATTAAGTTTGTGGCAAAAATGAAGTTGTGGAGCTGATTGCATCTCAGACTACTTTTCCAAATCACAGGATTATTAAATCACTCAGGTTGGAGATGACTGCTAATCCAAGCCCTGCTGAAGGCAGGGTGCACTCTGAGGCCAGGGCAGGGTGCTCAGGGCTGTGTCCCGTTGACTTTAAAATACTTCCAAAGATGGAGACTCCACACCCTCCTCAAGACCTCTGTCCCAGTGCCTTCCTCCCTCATTATGAAAATGCAAAATATTTCATGCAAGCACCTTTTCAAATCAACAGCATCTTAGTGACTCAGGCTCCTGAAGTTTTGTCAGTCAGACAGGGTTTATCTTCACTATTTTTATTATCTCCCAAGCTACTTCCTAAACTTCTCAAGCAGTTTCTCTCAGGCCTACACTGTAAATAGTTTTATTTCCTATTCTTGGCTCCCTCCTCACACTGAAACTCTCTCTCATTGACTGTCTGATTCTCTTTTAATTTAGGGTTTTTTAATATAATTCTTGCATTTTAAAGAGACTTTTGGGCAGGTCTCTTCGATTAACTTAGTTCTGTATATTTTCATAACAGTTTAA
This sequence comes from Fringilla coelebs, assembly GCF_963513975.1. Lineage (NCBI taxonomy): Eukaryota > Metazoa > Chordata > Aves > Passeriformes > Fringillidae > Fringilla > Fringilla coelebs. The sequence continues at coordinate 131,906,212 of NC_140028.1, forward strand.
CATAATAAAATAACAAGAAAAAAAATCTGTGGCTAAAACACACACACACCCTACACACCCCACTTATGAGGGTTAGTGTAATTTCAAGGTTTTCACCGAATGTACTGCAGGCTTACTGAAACCCAGTACTCGATTGGGCATTGCAAAAACGCTCACCTCTTACCTATATTTCTTCTTCTTGACAGGAATTGTAGTTTTTATTCAGAATTGTTCACCATTCGAAAGTACAGGATAAGACAGAATCCCAGAATTACAGAATGGTTTGGGTTCAAAGGGACCTCAAAGATCACCTATTTCCAACTCCCCTGCCATGGGCAGAGACACCTTCCACTAGAGCAGGCTGCTCAAAGCCCCCTCCAACCTGGACACTTCCAGGGATGGGGCAGCCTCAGCTTCTCTGGGCAACCTGTGCCAGTGCCTCACCTCAGTTTTCTTCCTAATGTCTAAATCTACTGTGTTTCACTTTAAAACTGTTACTGCCCATCCCTTACCCACACTCCCTCCCCAGCTTTCTTGTAGCCCCCTTTAGCCACTGGAAGGCTCCTATCAGGTCTTTCCACCTTCTCTCCTGCAGGCTGAGCACACTCAATTTTATCAGTCTTTCCCCATAAGAGAGAAGTTCCAGCCCTCTGACCATGTTTGTGGCCTCCTTTGGATTTATGCAAGTCCATGTCCTTCTGCTGGGACATGGATGCAGAAGGATGCCCAGAGCGGGATGCAGCGTTCCAGGTGGGCTCTCAGGAGGGCAGAGCAGAGGGGCAGAACTCCCTCCCTCCCTGCTCTCGGTGCAGCCCAGGGTGTGGCTGGCTTCCAGAGCTGCAAGGACACACTGCTGGGTCATCCCCAGCTTCCACCAACCCACACCTCCAAGTGCTTGTCTCAGCTGCTCTCAGCCCATTCCCCCCCAGCCATTATCCGTGCTGGATTATTCAGTGCCGGCTCTCAGCCTCGCACTGGACTCCATGAGGTTTGCAGGGGCCCGCCTCGAGCCCATCAATGTCTCTCTGGATAGCAGCAAACAACTTTTAGCATCATCATGTGTTTTGTTTCAGGCATCAGGAGCTGAGGATCAGTTACAGAAAGAAGTCAGTGCATCAGCTGTCTCAGAGGAAGCACAGAAGGGATCAATTCTGTGATTCTGTAACACTGACTGGACAAAAACCACCATCCACTCATAAGGTTCAGCATAAAAAGGTTCAGCATAAAAAGGTTCAGAAAGCAGCACTGTGAACTTGATGTAAAAGCTTGTATCTCTCTATTCATACCTGCCTGTGTTTTCCATAACTAATGGGTTAAAAAAGAAACACAATCCCACTTGAGAGGGTGCAGCTTTTAAACAAAATGTGTGAAGGCATTCTCTGTGTCTGGGTAAGGACTCATAAATTGACCTCATCCTACGAGAGTTCTGTGGAAATGCCTTTTCCTCTGAAAGTAAAATGTTTTATTGTGATAAAATAGTTTAATTAATATTTTGAAGCAAAATTACTTCAATATGGGAATAGCCTAAGTAACAAGTTAATTAATTTCATTATAGAACAAAACCAAAACCATGTAATTAGTCATACAACTGAAATAACACACCCTGAATAGAGAATAATTACTATTTTTGTCTATACGTTTTGATATCTGTTGTCTAAAATGCCTGTGTTAGCAAATAGATCCCTGGAAATCAGGATATAATTATCAAGCTGTCCAAGGACCTAAACTTGCAAGAGATCATATTCAGCAGCAAGAGAGAAACAATTCTCTCAACATTCAATACCACCAAATGCAAAAAAGTGGTTCAAATTCTCAACTTATGTGTCTGGATAGTTCCATGAAAGGTTAAGTGACTTAAAGTACATCTCATTTATATTTGCTATTTTTTTATTTATTGCTCAGCTACTTTTTCTAGCCCAAGTCTGTAGAGTTGTGAACAACACCTTGCTTCCTTCTGCCTGATATCTCAAAGAAAATAGTGCCTTTTCTGAAAAGACATCCAGTCCCTGCCCTCTCTGCAGGCAGAAACAGCCTCATGACTCCCAGTTTATGATGCCCTTGGAAGAGAAAAGAAGATGCTGGTATGGCATATCCAAAGGTATCTTCTGTTACAGGTAATGTCTGTCTCTCTCATCTCATCTCATCTCATCTCATCTCATCTCATCTCATCTCATCTCATCTCATCTCATCTCATCTCATCTCATCTCATCTCATCTCATCTCATCTCATCTCATCTCATCTCATCCCATCCCATCCCATCCCATCCCACCCCACCCCACCCCACCCCACCCCACCCCACCCCACCCCACCCCACCCCATCCCATCCCATCCCATCCCATCCCATCCCATCCCATCCCATCCCATCCCATCCCACCTCTCTGTACTCTGGCCCTGCACAGCCCTGCCCCAGGAGTGAGAGATTCCCCAGCAGCTCTCCCTGCACACAGAGCTGGGTTGTGCTCAGTATCTGAGCAGGGTCAGGGGCTTCCTCTAGAAAATCACCAGCAGCACTACAGGTTTTGACTGTAAGGTCTCAGAGAGAGAGAGGGAAATCCTTGGTATTTGTACAGACCCTAAAACAAGCACAGGATCTGGTGGGGCCTGAAGACTGCTACATGATATACATTTATTTCTTAAAAAATAATGTCTCATTTTTCCTCTATCTTAGAGGGGCTAAATTTACAATTAAAAAGTTTAAAAACTTGGTTTACCTCAGTTACAGCCTGATTATTTTTTACATGATAATATTATTTTTAATTGTATGCACATAGTCACTTTACTCAGCTGAAAAAGACAAAAAATATGATAAGGTAATAAAAAAGCCTTTTTTTTCCTCAAACAGGATTCCACATTAGGCAAAGCTGGAGAAATCCTTACAATGAGGCTTTGATCCATAATATTTGAAGCACTTCTGAGTCAGGTAAAAACATCATATATTTAGTTTTCTGGAGCTTTAGAAATGCTTGTTTGTTTGCATGACATAAATTGTCTTTGTGTTTAATTAGCACTGTGATCTTAACCATAAGGAGACGACACTGATTCCTTTAGCTCAGTTTAAAAACCAGCTGTGCTCAATGTTCAGAACAGGTCCAGGTAGATAATTTGAATGGTTGTAAAATGTAACTGTAAGTCAAGTGTAGAAAAGCTCAAATGTAATTGTGGTGTTTATTCAGCTGTTTTAATAAAATCAAAGCACTTTTGGACAGAGGACCAGAGAAAGTAGACTGTACTCTAAAAGACTGGATCTGAAATTCAGATCAGCCTTCAAGGACAGCTAACTCCACGTGCACACTAGGACACACATAAGGTTACTAGTGAAGAGTCCAGGACCAGGACATGTGACAAACTGCACTCCCTGAACCGTGGCTGCTCCTCTGTAGCAGCACAGAGCCCAGGACAGTCACAGCAGGGATGGGGTCTGGAAGAAGGGCTCTGCTGTCTGCAGAACAGCCAGCAGCACAGTCAATCTAAAATCCTCAGCCTGAAATGCAGGCAGGGCTGTCTCCAGTTGCTGTGCAGTGAGCAGGGCAGCGAGGCTCCCGAGAGAGTGTGCAACCAGCCCTGGCACCCTGCTGGATCACATCAGCTGCTTCCTGGAGCTGCTGCAGTGGTGAGCTGCTCTGCATCCCTACCAACCCTGCTGCAAGATCCCAGTGGGAACTGCTGAGCCCTGCCTGGGAGGCACAGCCTGTGCTGGTACCTGCCCTGAGGACTGGACAGTGCTTCCAGTTTATATTTTAGCACAGCTAGAACTAATTCAAGTATTTTTATCCTTCTTTTGTTGCCATTCCTACCCTTGCCAGTTGACAGTCTAGCAAGTATTCTTTTTAATTCATCACACATTTTAGGGAAATGTCAGTATTCAGCATCTTATTATCAATCCACAGCATACCTTCAGTCCTTCTCTGAATTTGTATTAAATTTTACTCTCACCTGACCCCATTGTAGGCATGCTTGTGACCCCTGAAGGAGTAGAAAGCAGAGCAATGTGATACTAGACCAGACACCTCCCTCCCTTGTCATTCTCTCATTACAGACAGTGGGTTTATCCACAACCCCACCAACTACTGAGCTCATGCAGCTGAGTGGAGCTTTCCTGGCCTTCAGAGAGGGTCATTTTCTCCCTGAGAAGTTCCCAGAGCCAACCTGGGTCACATCAGCTTCACTTGTTAACCCCTTTCCCTGGCGACCCAGATGGCCTTTCCTTCTAGTTTACAGGGGAAGGGATTATAGGTCACCTCCAAAGTCCCATGAGACTTCTTTGACCAGCCCAGGAGGAAAGTGAGGTCTCTCAGACCATTGAATCTCAACAAACACTTAAGATTATTTCATGGCGGTGACATTTTAGTTTTGATATTTGGCAAATCTGGAGGAAAGAATGAATATTATATTTTTGCTTCCTGGATTTAAGTAAGACAAATGTCTCACATTTATTTCAGACATTTCAGTTTTCAAAGATGTGTTTTAAAGTCACTGCTCCCTCTGACCAATTAATTTGAATTGTTAATGAGATAGAAAAGTATATAATTGACAAGATATTTTCCCCTTAAAAATAGTATCTTCCAGATGAGGAAGAGGTGGTGTTGAGAAATCTCCCAGCACTGCACAATATTTCACATATGTGTTCTCAGACACACCACAGATTTTGCAGCAACCCTCAGAAACATTTCACAGCAGAGTTACAGCTCTCACAGGACTTGTAACTCACAGAGAATGAAGATTCATTTCTAGTTTTGTAACAGGAGAAAGTATCTTGTTTGGTAATCTTTGCAGATGCATGTTACACATCCAAGTAATTGTCCCTGATTGGCAGCTTCCATGGCACTATTTGCTGAGCATCTGGTTGTCAAAAACATGTTAAATTCACAAGAAAAAATCCTTGTAAAGCTACATTTAATAGGAACTAATGTGGTGTTTGTGCTGCTGCAAAAAGTGTTGTGTTCCCATATCTTTATTAAACTTTTAGAGCTATTGCATTTATTATTACATGCAATGAAAACCGTACCATGTGTGTCATCCTATTGTAACCTGAAGTGATGAAGTTCTCTCATGTAACCTAATTAGGTAATGTGCAGACTGAAGTTTTTTTATTTATTAATCCTTTATTAAATTTTTATTTAAGAAATATTTATTTCTGGGTCACAAAAATATATTTTATATATAATTTCCTTCTAGTTCATATTAATGTTCAATCCAGTTATCACTAGTATGAATGAGTCCTCCAAGGAGGCTGTTGACCTAAAGTTATTTATCCAATCTCCTTAGATTGTAGAGACAGCATTGTGATTTCATGCTAAATATGGCAAATATTAAAAATATTAACAAAATGCTTAATTGTATGCCTCAAAATGGGGGTTGTTCTCTTTGCAGTACTGTTTCTGCTCTGTTTAAAGTGGTCACAGAAAAAAAACAGTCATCTCAGACTCCAAGTAAGGTAATGTCATGTTTTGGGATCTGGCAAGTTTAAAGTCATGGTTCTACATATTAAAAGAAAAGAGATTTATGAAATGCCATTGTGTTTTCTTGGTAAAACCTAAGAACAGGGACTGTAAGTCTGAGTGAATATATGGAAGCAGAGGAATAATAGATAAGATTCAGAAGGCTGGAGGGAAACATCTGTACAACTGACAAAAGACAAAGCATCCAATTCTGCAGAATATTTAGACTAAATTAAGCACTTTCAGATGGCCTCTGGTGAATAAATCTCAATTATCTAGGTAACAAATATTTCCTGTTTAGTTTTCAAATAAACCAAAGTAATTTACAATGGTTTCATTCATTTCCAGGCTACAGGTTCCAGATTGGCACCAATTGCCCAAAATGTAGCTGTTCCTGGGACTGGAATGTTTTGTTGATCTGTGGCCAGCAGCTGATTACTCTGCTTTTAGCCATTGTGCAAATTATTGCTGTAACAGCAACAATTCAAATGAAGATGCCTGCTGGACATGGGAGAAAAAGATAAGAATGAACTGTAAATCACAGGAAAAGTGGGTTCCATGGCATTTTTAGATTTTTATGTTGTAGTAAACTGTGTTGCTTAATAGGGACATTGGTGCTGGATCAAGAATATACTCCTCAAACAAGTCAAAGTCTACCTTGTTCTATTATTATGACAAAGTGGTGATACAGCATATATGAAGCTGACATTTGAAAACATGAGTTACTCATTTGTGTCCTCAAAGAGTCTGTAGCATGCAGAGCATACTAAGCATTTTAAAAGTACTGGTTCCCTAATGCCTGTCCCAAACCTGCATCTGAGTTCCCTAGTCTTTCCCAGCACTCTCTTTTCCTTTCTTGTCATTTTTTGCGGTTTGTTCCCTTTCAGAGCACCTCACTTCTACCTCTCTTTCTCTCACCTTGCAGTTGTCTGTGGGCTTAAGATGAAAAAACACTGCATAGAAACCATCAGTAGCAAGGATGAAAATGTGAGAGGGTGAAAATGCGACAGTGTAAAAAAACCATAGTAACAAAGGTGAAAATGTGACAGTGTAGCTGACCATGCCCGGCAATTTCTTGCTCTGATTGTCATTCCTTCAGTCTCAGCCAGGAAGAGAAACAGGAGCCTGGGAACCTGTTCCAAAGGAAAATCCTGAAAGGATTTTTAGTGAGGTAGGAATCAGCCTTTCCTCCCAGGTAACAAGTGAGAGGACAAGAGGAAAATGACCTTGAGTTGCCACAAGAGAGGTAAAGAATCAGAACCATAGAATTATAGAATGGTTTGTATTGGAAGGGACCTTAAAGATTATCCAGTTCCAACCCCTCTGCCATTGGCAGGGCCACCTTTCATTTCACCAAATTGCTCAGAGTCCCATCCAACCTGGCCTTAAATATCTCCAGGGATGGGGCATCCACAGCTTCTCTGGGCAACCTGGTCCAGTGCCTCACCACCCTCACAGAATCTTTTTCCAATATCTAATGTAAACCTACTTTTCTTCAGTTTGAAGCCATTCCCCTTCATGCTGTCACTATATGCTCTTGTAAAAAGTCCCTCTCCATCTTTCATGAAGGTTTTCTTCAGGAACTGGAAAGCTGCAATTAGGTGACCCCTAAGCCATCCCTTCCAGGCTGCACAAACCCAATTCTCTCCACCTTTCCTCCCAGGAGAGGCTCCCCAGCCCTCTGACCACTCGGTGTCCCTGCTCTGGGCTCCGGCAGGTCCGTGTCCTTCCTGTGCTGGGACCCCAGAGCTGGGTGCCGTGTTCAGGTGGGGTCTCTCTCCCCAGAGCAGAGCAGAGGAGAGGGACAAAACCTCCCTGCCCTGCTGCCCAGGCTGCCCTTGGTGCAGCCCAGGACACGTTTGGCTCTCTGGGCTGTGAGTGCACGTGGCTGGGTCCTGTCCAGCCTCTCACCCAGCAGCACCCCCAGGTCCTTCTGGGCAGGGCTGCTCTCAATCCCTTCATCCCCAGCCTGTGTGGATACTGGGGGTTACCCCAGCCCAGGTGCAGCACCTTGCACTTGGTCTTGTTGAACCTCATGAGATTCCCATGGGCCACTTCTTGAGCTTGTCCAGGTCCCTCTGGATGGGATCCTGTCCTCCAGGTGTGTCAGCTGCATCACCCACCTTGGTGCACCACTGCAAACTTGTTGAGGGTGCACTCAATCACACTGTGTCATTAATGAAGATATTAAATGACACTGGTACAAATACAGACCTCTGCCCTCTTGGATGCATCCATCCAATCTATTTCTTGTCCACTTATCCTCTCATCAAATCCATATCTTTCCAATTTAGAAAGAAGAATGTTTGGAGGGAGAGGGAGGTGTCTCAAAGGCTTCAGAAGTTCAAATAACATCTATAGCCCTTCCCTCATCCACTGATGTAACCGCCCCCCATCCCAGAAGGCCACTAGACTGGATATTAGGAAACATTTCTTCACTGAGATGGTTGTTGATCATTGGACCAGGCTTCTAAAGGAAGTAGTTGGGTCACCAACCCTGAAAGTGTTCAAGACAAATGCAGATATGAGACTGAGGCATGGTTTAGTGGTGAAAATGGCAGTGCTGATTTCACAGTTGAACTCAATGACCTCAGAGGTCTTTTCCAACCTTAATTATCCTGTGATTCTATGGTACTTAGTCTGTTCTTATTTGTAGATTGTCTAAGCATTTATTCTACTTATGTAGAAGTAGAGATGTGGAAAAAAGGATTTACTAACTGCATGGGTAGAATTTAGTTTTTGGAGGTTAGCTCCCATATTTAGAGTGTCCAAGCTTTTCCGTCTTCTTACTGAGTTGGAGGTAGAGTCATGTTTGCTTCCAAGCTGTTTTTTACATTTACAGTAAGGGCTGATGATTCACAAGCTTACAGGTGTTCTGTCACACATTAAAATAAGAAGTTAGAAAGGTTTATTTTTAAAAGAATATGTGCTAAAAAAACCCAAAACATATTCTCCTTTACATGACAGGGTAACCAAGAAAAAACTCATAACACTGTCTCTAATTATTCACAAAGTTTTGCCAAATTAGTGAAACCTTGTTGAGTGCATTCTAATGCACTGAAATATGTCAAAGTTATTTCACAGCCACATTGTTTACAGCTGATTATCATCTCATGCCAATTGCCTTAGAGAGTATTTTTAAGAGGAGTGACATGACTGTTAAGCGATGACCTGAATATCTGCTTTTGGCAGACTATATTAATCAAAACAATTACTTGCAAATCATCAGTTTCTGGAAATATTTAAAACATTCCATAACAATTCAGCAAAATGTTTTATACTCAGTATATGAAGCAAACTTGAATGAAAACAAGTCTCAAGCATCTATTTTTAGTTCTAGGTAGAAATCTACTTTTTCAAAAGTGAGGTTCTTCCTGGAATTCTGCCTATGGAGAAATGCAATCTTCACACACCAGAGGTAATATAAACGACTCTCATTGAAAGGCAGTGCAGAAGCGACATAGTTAAAAGAGAGTAAAGGAATTTCATGCCTTCTTTCTGAGCAGCAAAATTTGTCATACACTTCTCTAATGAATCAAGTAGTTCCTGGTACAATCCATGAGCAACAATTCAGAGGGGTACAGACACTGTGGGGAGCTTCTGTGAAGGCAGTGGGATTCCACAGTGCACAAGTCTGACACATGTGACAGAAAGTGAGAAAGAATTGAGCTTCAGTCCCACATACTGACTGGTTTCCTAGACATATCTAGTGATATATTCACATATCCAGTGGATAATTTTTCATTTTCTTCTCCCACAAAATGAGTACTTTGAAACTAAATTATGAGCTGTACTGAATTTAGTGTTTAATGAATATACTTTGCAAAACTGATTTTTGAGATGCTTAACATATTGAGTTTTGATTTGCTAGATTCTTGACCAAGGCTAAACCAACTGCTGCTATTATAAGACTTGCTGTTGATATTAATTAGCTAAAAGTAAATTCTCTGATATTTGGGAGCATTAAGAAAATTAAGGCATGAGCTTTCTTTAGTTTTCAATTACGACTGGGTGCATAGCTTTAAAAAACTAGTAATTTTTGAGAACCTCTACTATTTTTCTTCTGTGCAAAACAGGAAGATTTTCAAAGATATAAAATGAATATGCCAAAGTGCTGCATGAGCCAGGAAAATGTGTCTCTATATTTTTAGGAATGAACAGTGGTTCTCCTTTAGGCATTTTAAATGGCACTGGGTTTGGAATTTCTCCTTTAGGAGTTTAGAAAAATTCCTGATTTGCAAAACATTCTGAGAATATGCCCTGTGAAAGATAATTTCCTTATGGCGAGCTCTTTATGGTTGCTTTTGATAATGTAGGATGTATGTTCACCCTGCAGTTCCAAAAGCCTTTGCAGGTGATGTGGGCTTGTTCAGTGTATCCCAGAGCAGTGACACTCCATGGCATTATTTTCATGACAGCTTACACAAAACCAATGGAAAATAAACTCTCATTGCTGAAATGTGTGCTGTCTCCACTTCAATGCTGTAATTCAGTCTAATTGGATATATTTAATAGCAGCATATCCACAAATGTCGTGACTATGCTCTCAATAGGATGTAGACACACTGCTACTGCAGTTATCCATTGCATTATGTCTAAAAATAACCATAAAATTGTTTTTCTGCTGATGAATATCTGCTCCCAGACAGAGACTCCTTCAGGAGCCATGGAAAATACTTGCACTGTTGTTACTTTGAATCAGGAAAAAAATATTAGCTTATATCTGGATAAAGTTTGCAAGCATCACACAGAACATTCCTTAAAGGTACAGAATGCTTCTTTAAAAATTGATTGGAATATTCTTTTAAAAATGAACATAAACAATGAACTGAGGTTCTGAGTGGGTGTTAAGTGTATATCAAGTATGTCCTTTCTTAGTGCTTAAAACTAAAATACAAAATTATCCAGCATGTTATTTGATTATATGGAACTCTTTGGTGGATTAAGGTGCAATTATTTGGGATTTGGGTTGCAATGAGTGGGACTGAACTTGGAGGAGTTTTCCATGTTGCTAAAAGTGAGTCAGAAAGTGTATGACTTGTCAAATGAGCCAAGCCAATTTGTTTAGGACAATTTCTATAACTTACCAACTAAGATCTGCTTGCAGCACAAAAGAAGGGCCAGGCTGTGACCCTGGAAAAGTCTGTTTGACCAGATTTCTGGGGCAAGTGCAAATCCAGTGAGCACTGTCTCCTGTCTCTCATCCCAGATGTAAAAACAGGAACCTGAACTAGTCATGAGGATAAAGTTTTTCACCTCCAAGGCCAGAGAAGCACCACCTCTGTCATTGTCCTATCACAGATAACAGACCAGAGACACCACAGGTGGGAACGGTTGCTGTACTAGTTTTTAATTCACCTTTTGATTTTTCCATTGTGCATACTGTCAGGAACTGTCAGATTAAGATAGTAAAAGTCACACATGCATCATGACAGCTCACCAGCTCTCCACCACCCAAAAAGCAGACAAGACTGCTGTGGTTCAGAGTGCAAGGCTGTAGAGCAAGAGAATCAGCAGCAGCTCTGGACTGAAAAAGGCACCTGCTCTTCTCTGTCAATATTCAAAGTGAGACATGAAAATGCATGAGAGTGGGCAGTAGCAGCTGCTGAAGTGCAGCAACACAGCAGGTTCAGTCTTCTAGATAAAGACTGATAAGGATGTTTCAATACATGTGGGTTTGGTACAATTCCATAAATAGTTTCTTAAAAACCCGTAACTAATAAATAACTGAGGTACATTTGCTTTAAGGACCCAACCCTCTTCCACCAGCCCAAAATTCATAGTTCCTCAAGTTAAAGAGTACAAAGCAGTCCTGAAGAAGTCTCACTGACTTGCCAAACTGAAAGCTAAGGACTGGGTGGAGAGCTCCAGGCACTGAGATAGAGCTCTGCAGCACAGAGCATCTGTGCTCATGGAGAAGGGCACAAAAACAGGGAGGCTTTGAGGGCAGAGGCACTGGAGATGAATTGCTTTACACAATAAGGAAATTAATACCACATTCATTAATTCATGCATCCATAGCACATAATATGCAGCTGTAAAAACTCATAGAATTTAAATTTGTTCTCCCTGAATACTTGTCTGGCTTCAGTTTCTCTAGACAAGGCTCAGACTGTGTCAGCTGAACAGGAAATTCTGGTTATGCTGGTGATTGAATGCCATTTTCTCAATGATTCATTTTCTGAAAAAGTTATCCTTTCTCTGTATTTCTGTCAGGATTTCTATGTTCCCAGAAATCCTCAGAAATACAGGAGTAGACGTATAGAAAATAAATGCAAATAAATGCAAAATTACACCCTTCATCAGACCTCAGGCTGTTTTGAATGAATGTTCAAAGCAAACTGTCCTTATCACAATTGCAACCAAGTTTACTAACCCAGTTGAGAGGTGAAAGGTTGTAACTATCAGACAGAACTTACTAAAATATCACACTAAAGTAATCACACATAGCTTGACCCAAAATCCTAATTTATCTCACAGAAATCACAGCATCATAAAGACCCAAGCTTCACTGCCTATGAGATTTCAGAAGGTCATTTACCTCTGAGAATAAGGCTGGGCTATTTTAAGTATTGAAGAACAGCAATGGATTCTTTCTCTATGGTGAGTTTTGGAAAATCCCAAACTATTAAACACTGAATGGTTGTCAGATGTAATTGAGACAAGATGTACAGATAGGTCAGTAAAGGCAAGGAAAACAAAGGCTGAAATGAGGAGACCATTTTTTGAGGCTTTAAGACACAGTGTAACACACCCTGGACTGCAGAGAAGTGTCAGACATTGAGGGAGAAAATCACAAGGGGAAGTGTTCTTGCTACTGTGGACAAAATATGTGCAATAGAGCTGCCAGAGGGCAAAGAGACTGGTTTCACATTAGCTGAAAATTGAGTTGTTTCTGTAATATAAATAATATTATTTGATCTTTTAAAAGCTAGAGAAAAACAATGGGTCCTTTAGAATCTCTGTTTCTAATTCACCTGTCACCAAGATCATCTTTCTCTCAATGTTGCTACACTATGTTAAACAGTCCAGCCATAAATTAATTAAGACAAGGTTGATTTTTGGAAAATTTTATTTCTATAACAGGAAAATACAAAGTTGCTCAGAGAAATCAAGTATTAAAATCCTGAGAACTGTATCAAACTGTATTCAGTGCTCACTTTTATTGTGCATTATTAGTGTAAAGCAGCAGATACTCACAGTTCACTAGAGAATTAAAACTGAAAAATTTGAAACTCATGCTGCCTTCTGTCTTTATGATTGAGTGATTCTTTTTCAAAATACTTCAAACTGTAGTGCTCTCATACTACAAATGTAGTGGGAACATCCCCATTCATGGATACAACATTTATTTGGTATAATCCAGATAGTAAAAAATGAAAGGTAACTTTAAGATACCACATAACCTGATGGAGGCATTCTGCTTCATTAACCACTCTGAATAGGAAGCATAATCACAAAAGAGAATAGTGTGGTTACTTTTAAGTACACAGTTAAGTGCTCAATTGGCATAAACACTATCAGTAGACTACAAACTATTCTACATATGACTACTAAGGTCATAAATACAGGTCTCCCATCAATTTTCTACTACAACATCCCATCCCTAAGTATGTTTGCATTGTTGTGGCATATTTTAATATTGCATAGTTCTAAACAGATAAGGTACTACTGCTTGCATTGCTGTTGCAAATGGCTACATTATTCTTAAATGGGTACCGTTACCACAGTAAATCTCACAAAAATAGATAATGTCACACAGATCATTAAATGTCTTGAACTTAACAGTACTCTTGAGTAGCATTTCATTTTTAAGTACTACATACAACTTGTGAGCTTGCAAAGCCTCTTACATCATTATCAAGTTTACAGCTGAGGTGTAAGTGTTAGCTGCAGCACATCATGGAAACACTGGAACAGAGTTCTGGACAGCACTTCTGCATCAGTCTCTGGACAGGATTTCCAAGAAGAACAGGTAGCAACAATCCTACCAATACAGAAAACAGTGAAGTCACTGTGCTTAATTGTCAAGGTCTAGGATAAAGTTACACAAATTGTCCTGAAATGTGGAATTATTGACACAAATTCTGAAGTAAAAATTGTCACATAAACATACTGTCTTAACACTAAAAGAGGACTCAGATCCTTAGTGCCTTCAGTAAGCAATAATGCTGACAGATCTTGAAATCAGATACTTTGATTTAAATACCTGTTACTACATACACAGTGATACAACTTTTCTGCTTATATTTGAAAAAGTTGTGAATTATATTTCTTCTTTTTCTGCAATCAATTCTTTTCTATTTATCTAATAAATTTATCTAATAATATCTTGATCTAGTTCTATTAATTTAAAGAGAGCCATAGATCAAAGTATTAATGGCTTGTTTTCTCAAACTGATTTGAATGGGCACACAACCCCTGCCTAGCTTTAGGAAAAAGTAATTTGAATTACACCTAAACTAGCAATTTATCTCTACACATTCTACCAAATTAGTTTTAGATTTCATAAAAAAGGAGTAATTTTTGTGCACAAGATCAGTTAAGCCGAAGTTGGATCTTTTCAAACAGTATGATTTTGGAGAAGTGATTTTTTAGCCCCTCAAGAACTGTGTCACTGCCAAGAACGATGGGCAGTACGCTCAGTCCTCTTATCTGCTCTAGCTCAGCCAAAAAACAGCTTTACAGGCTACAAAATGATCTAAAATGACAGCCTGTTTTAAAGTTAACCTATTTTAAAGTCCTTTTGTGGCACCCTTCTTTCACCTTCCCTACTCTTTGTTTCTGCTTATTGTCAGTATCTTGGTACTCGCTTGCCCTCCACCACTCGTCCCTCCTCCCACATGAGCTTTCCCAGAATGCAAATGCCTCTATTCTCATGTACCTCACTTCTCAATCCCTTCTGACACATTCAGCCATATTACTTCAGTTTTTTCCTTTCTAGCTGTTAGCTGCCTTTTCCTCTGTGACAAATGCAGAGCCATATTCAAAATGAAATTATATCCTTACCTGTCATCTCTAATTGAATAAAAAAAGCCATAGCCATGTTGTACCATAGGGAGTGCAGATCCACTAAACCTAGTGTAGCCAGTCAGACTAGTTGAAAGGACAAAATTCCCACCTCCTCCACTGTGAAGCAACACAAAATAAAAGCAGCACTGTTGAAAGCAATTTAAAACAAAGTGTTTTTTTCAAAACAGTTATTTTGTTGCAGAGATCAAGACATCAGCGCCCATAAGGCCAGTGTAGCAAAGGCCTTGGTATCAAGGGATATAACTTGCCATGGGACAAGAATATGATTACCTGGCTGTGAAGGCCTTATCTCCATACAGTTCTGGCACTGGCAGTCCTTGCTCCTGTGCTATGAGCAGGAGACCCAGAAGATGACGATCAAAGCCTGTCAAATAAATGCAAATACTGAATCATTAACAGCAGCATTCCCAGTTTTTCTGCTTCTTCTGGTCTGGACAGCTGGGAGCTCAAATAGCAGCTGAAGGACAGATAAACAACAGCATCATATTGTAGCGTCCAAAAACATTTCCCACATATTTGATCTAAGAGGTCTTCAACATTTTCAACTTGCAGTGCTGAGCTCAAAAGCAAATGACTTCAGTAATAGAGATGCAGCACAGTCCCTGCGGAAAACAAAACCCAGGAAAACTCCCACTTCAGTCAAAGAGGAAGAGCTCCTCACAGTGGAAGCGGCTCATGGGCAATTATGCCAACACAGTGAAAAGGCTTTCAGGGCCATGACTGCTCTGAATTGTGGTAACACAACAAGAAGGCTGGACAGAGTATGAAGTTCATCAGCTTCATTTCCCAGCTACTCTTTCTTATTCACAGAACAGTGTACAGCACTAACACAGCTGGGTTAGAATCTCACCCTAATCTCTCCTCTGCCCTAAAGACCACCTTTTTCACTTTTCAGCCAAGCACATATTTGACTGGAAGGTACACTAAAGTAATGATTAGCTGGGCAGAAAAACTGAATAAATATTTCAAGTGAACATATTTTTGGGGTGCAAGGATGGGTGCAATGAGCAGGTTTTAGTTCTTCTCCCCAAAATTAAAGTATAAAATGTTAAGCGGTAGTTTTTATTCAGGTTGAAAATAAGGAGACAAAGAAAATTTACTAGCTCACAATATTTCCTCTTCACACACATGAAAAAGATCCAAAAATTTTGATCCCAGAGTACCTTTTCCATTTTCGCATTCTTTCCTCATTTTATTGTGCTTTGCAAATGCCTTATGCATCAGTTGTAGCCGTTGATAATTCTGTAAAGCAGGGCAGGATTCAAATAAAAAGAAAAAAGAAAGAAAAAGAAAAATCAATCCAAATGAGTAACACATCAGCAATCACAGATCAGGTTTCCCCCTTTCATAGTTCCTAACAATTTTAGATAGAAGAAAATGGATGAACTTGAAAAGTACATAAAGGACAGAACCTCTCTCAAACCTTACTCCCAAACCCAAATTCCCTTTGCAGGAAAATGTGCTTGTTTGTTTCCTGCATCTCTGCTCTCCTTCTCAGATCACTTTTGAACTGAACAATATTCTAAACCTCATGCTCTTTCCCAAATAATCTGAAACAATGGAAAGGAACCAGTGTGAACTAGAGTGATCAAACCCAAAAACCTTCTACAATACCATTTATTCAGAAGGACACTAGCTCCTACTAGGTGCATTCCCAGATTTACGGTTTTTCCGTAATGTTGGGCAGAATTAAAACTCATGTATTAAAGTCAGAGAGAATACAAATAATATGGGTTTTGTAAAGAAGGCCTTGAGAAACAGTCCAAGATCTTGACTTCCAAGACTTAGATCTTGATAGCTCTTTGACCTCTTAAAAAGGACTATTTATCCTTTTATTCATCACACAAGAGGCTGCAGCAGAGAATGTGAAACAAGGACAGAAGTCACTTGATTTGGATTAAAAAAAATCAAGCTACCAAGATGACAAGGGACAAAAGAAAATTTAAGACAAAAGGATTATTTCAAAGCATCTGACTTTTAAGGTAATAAAAATTACATAAATGCAGACTTTTAAGCACGTTCATTTCAATACTATTGAACAGATTTTTTTAAGCTCCAGGAGTTAGTATTAAAAAAACAAACAAACAAGACAACAATAGGGAGATATTTGGAGATGCTATTTAACATTACATAGAAAAAAAAAAGCCTACAAAGTTAGTGTGCACAGAAAGTTACACACTAGTAGTAGTAGTAACCACAGAAGCCTGATAATTGGTTAGAAGTAACTGAAGAGCAGGGAAATAACAGAAATCCATATTTGGAATAGGAAGGCAGATTTGGAAGATGGCCAGAAAAGTGATTTTTAAAACTGCTGTACATGCCAAAAAAAGCCAGTGAAGACCAGGAAAATGTGCTCTTTAAGGCCAAAATTACTAATCACACATGCTTTTTGACAGCTATCTTCCTTTATGTTTTTTAGATGCATTAATAATATAGAACCTTTTTCTAAAGATGTGTTGTCCTTTGTCAAAAACCTTCTCCTTGCTTAATTTCTCAGGCTCTGAGAAATGTACAGTGAGGGCAACAGAAAGAGCTTTAGTACAGCTCTTACTTGGCAAGCAAGGCATGACCTGCTTTGCCAGCCAAGCACCAGAGGGTAGCCGCTGGGAAAAGGAAAGGTCTCTGGTTCAGTTACTCAGAGAGAAACTCTGGAATACATCCCTGTTACCACTAGGACACAAACATCTTTCAATTTTGTTCTCAGATGCAACTATTAGATAAACATTTCCTGATTTTACTTGAAAATTAAAACAACAGAACAACTGCACAGCCAGTTGGAGCACAACTGGCTCCAACCCAGGAACTTTTTGAGGTGTGAAATTAATCAGTGTGAATGCAAATTGAGACAGTTACATTCTTGAAACCAAAAGGTAAATAAAACACAAAACCAAGCAAACCCACACATGGCAGCACATCTCAGTCACAATGACCAGAATCAGAGTTCAAGCCACCTAACATTTAAGGTTGTCTCCCTGGAAAGGCGCCAACTCTCATCAATGAGACAATAGAAAAATGAGTTTGAAGTGGTTCAGATGACAGGCCTTCTAAATACAGAGTAATTAAAGTAGGATTTCAGTACTTACACTCTCAGAAGGATCCAGCATGGACTTGCACCATTCCACTGCTTCCACAGTACATGGTCTTATGGTCTCTGTGCGGCCATGATAGAAACGCCTGGTCATGGCAGTTTCGTAACAGCAGCCCGGACTAAGAACAAAAATTAGGAAAGAGTGTCTCATTAACTTAACAAAACTATTTGCTGTCTCAAGGGCTAAAGAAGTCCTGTAAAAGATCTTGCACATCAAGCTCAATTACCAGTACCAGAAACCCACTAATTTTCTTTAAGTTATGTTTCTGTAAAAGAGCCACAAAGCAATCTATGTGCTTTTACGGGACAGATGACTGAAAAAAGTACCAGTACTCATACCTTGAAAAGACTGCATTGCCATGGATATTTTCTGCAGACTACAGATCTACCAGCCTCTAGCAAAAACAGCTGACTTTACACAAGCTTCAGTTTCACTGTGTACTTCCACCTACACCATCTAAACTCTCATATATTAAGGGACACATTTGAAATAAGCAGTGTGTTCCAAAACATCTAGAGGGAAAGGTCAAAACCTTCTCTGCTGCATACTGACAGCCATCCAGCTTTTACATGGAGCAACTCCAGCTCTACTACGGTCTACCACTTAATATACAACCTACAGGAAATATACTTGCATGTTTACAACAGACCAAGGCTATTTTAGTCAGATAATTAATGTCCTGATGTTCAGCAAACCAAGATCTACCACCCTTTGTTATGATGAGCTACATCCCACCAATGACAAAACATCACACTCCTATGATGAAACCCTCCTCCTTCTGAAGCAAGCAATACTCTGCTGGCCAGTAATGACTTTAAAAAGCCATAGAGTGCTAGGTAGCAAACAGAAATTTGGGAACACCAACTACAAGAAGAATGACACCTTTTAATCAATAATACAAAATTAAATGTCACATCCAAAAATGCAGACGCAGGCACTCGGAAGGGTCACTATCTTCATCTCTATTATTCTGCCCAAACCTTCACACCCAATATTGCTGAAGAAAGTGAGACACTGAGGTTTGTGAGGCCTTTTACAGGCTTAGAAGACTAAACATTTTACTGGTGGCTGTCACACGCTACAGACAAAATTCTCTTCTACATTTGAGCAACTATTTGACATTAGAGAATCCTGATCTACTGTGCATTTCATGTTGGCCCAAGTGTTTCCTTTGTACGGCCCAAGTTCAAGTTTTCACAGACTGTGTTCTACCACCCACTCATATGTATATGCATTGTCTCTATAGGCACAAGAACACAATTCTTCCGAAACAAGTATGGCTCTATGCAACTGTTACTGTAAAAACCCCTTAGTTATTCATTCTTACATCCCCATGGCAAATTACATACTGGCATTGCAAAGCCACTGCACACCCCTACTCAAGAAACTAGGTTTTTATTCCTAATCTGCTATTTTCTTACCGTCCATGGCATTTGTAATAAGCAAGCTGAAGGGCAAGCTGCACAAATGTATCGGGATGAAGTTTCCTCTTTCTAATCAATTCTTTGCCAAAGGATGTGAAGGCATAAGACACCAGCTGCACATCAGATACCTGTCATACCAAAGGAGGAAAAACAACAGAGGTAAAGAAATATCACAACTTGGTCCGCTGCAAAAAAACCACACTCAACACAAATCAAAATGTAACAAATTTAACCATGGTGTTAAATTAATCAAATAATCAGGAATATATTCATTACTGTTCTCCAGTATGAAAAAAAAGGCTAAATAAAAACATGTAAATAGAATGAAAAAAAAAAAATAGTATCAGTAACAACTGAGAGAACCAGGAGTAAATTTCACCTTCTGGTAATACAATTCTTTAGTATGTCCGATTTCACTCATAATTTTTGAATCCACTGTGAATACAAGTTCCTCTGGCCATGGAATATCCCTCACATAATCTGATCCCTGGGAAGATGAAGACAGAAAGATGCAAAACCAGAAAACGTTATCCATAAGAAAAGACATGTTAACTGATAAGCTTGTAAGTTTATAAAAGATAGATACCTTCCATTTTCCCTCATTTTCAATAATCTTCTTTTCAGCATAAGATAACATGGTAATTACAGCCATGGCATCAAAAGGAGAATGCTAGAATCAGATAAGAGAAGATATTAGATTTCTCTGCATAACAGCAAGAAGATCAAACTCTTCTGTTTTTTTCCCTATCCTGCTCTATTCCTCCTGACCAACAGCTTTACTGCACAGTGTTGGACTTTTTTTATAGTTCTGCGATAAATACAGAAGTATTTTATGTCCACCCGCCATTTTAACTGCTCTCCAGCTGGACAGGAAGGTACAATGTACTACTGCCATGAAAAGGCAGATTTAAGGAAAAACATAAGCCCTTCTGGCCATGCAATGAGTTTAAAATAACAGTTTAAAAAACACAGCTGTTCAAATGCATACATCAAACAAAGAGTTAATTTAAAGCCTTCTTGTGTATTGTATTTATTTCCTTTGGAACTCATCATTAAATACTTTCAGAAATAAGATTATGACTACATAATCTTAACAACAGATCCTGTTGTTAATTCAAGAATGGTGCAGTAGCAAACACCATGAGAGAGTGAAGAACATGAGAAAGCAGACTGCTTTTGGAAACTTATCAGACCAGGTGCCAGGTAAACAAGGCTATACCAAAGAGTAACACATTAAGCACTTAAAATAATACTCTGAAGGGGAAAACTCAGTAAACAAATATTCAGAAGATGGAAAAAATTTAACTTACATCACAGAATGCACTGCAGGTTCCATTAGAAAAGAATATGCAATTGTAAGATTTATCTCCCCAGCGCACAGTCGGATCACCTATCAGCCCCAGCCTTGTAAGCTAAAGCAGAAGAAACATACCGTGAAGTCTAAAAAACACCAAGAACACTGCCAGTCTTTGTAAGCTAAACCTAGTCTACATTAAGATGGCAAGACCTCCCTGACAGATGACATTTTCATCCAGTTCAAGATGAAACATGATTATAGGCAAAGTTATTAACCAGAAGTGTGATAAAATGTTAATGACCCTGAACGATAGAGGGCTAAAATGTTATGAAGGTAGATTTCACCCATTCCCACTTCCAACGGCCTAACACTTAAAACTATTTAAGCTTTCCTATGGATCAAAAAAGCACATTTTTTGCATATTTATCTGCTTCATTTTTACTTTTCTGAAAGAGCAAGAGGTGCTACTTTTGTATATATGCAGGAGAAATTTTTATGTAAAGATTATCAGATATGAATCAAAAATTCTTAGCTACCTCGGTGTAGTCCTCAGGAGTTGCATGAGGACTACAATCATCAAGGCCAACCACAAACAAACTTCTCTGAATTTTTTCCAGAAGAGTTAAGTTCTTTGGATCAAGATGAATCAAATATTCCCGTAACTAGAAGGCATAAAAAGACAAAGTTAAGTGAAATAATGTTCTTACAGTGATCACAATGCTTTTCCCAGGAACCAGCTGCTGAAGTATTCCTACCTCTGCCCATTTGGTCCTTTCATTGCTTGTTAGGGCTGCCAGTCCTGGTCCATCTGGTTCATTGTAGCATCTCTTCTGTATATATGCAAGTTGCCTTTAAGAAGATGTCAAAAACTGAAGTCAACAACAGATGAAGAGAAGGTAAAAGTCACCTTGTGCGTCTCTCTTTTTAGCAAAGCTGGAATTTCGGTTCAAAATTCACAAGCCAGTGTGAATTTTCAGGAAGCATGAATCAACTAAGGACAATTGAAGACCTGCTCAGGTTTCAGTCACTCAGCACCTATGAGCCCAGTACAAACACACATAAACAAAAGTGCTAAAGCATTATTACATGCTTAATTTAAAACTAGATTTAAGACTTCAACAGTGCAGGTTGAGACTTTTCAGAGCAGGAGACGTCTGCCATACTGCAGCTTTACGGCTTTTACAGCAGCTAATCACATAAAGGGCAAACCTTCCCCTCAAGATAAACCTTAAAGCAGAACACTTGCTGCAGTATATCCTGAATGTAGATTCTGAACTATACAAGAGCAATTCTCTTCCTACCTCTTCCTTTAGAAGACCAATTTACAGAGGAGTAAGTTTTAGTTTGCAAATTCAGTTTTCCACATTCTGTTCTCCATGTTAAAGAAACTCCATAAATTACAGGCACTTAATCTGGCTTGCTCTTTGTTCTAGCACTCTTGCCTATTAAATATCACTACTGATCACTAGTTACATAATATCAAAAATGTAAGATACCCATTATGACCTTGCAAAAATAAAGCCAAACAAAAAAAGCCACCCGCAAACCAAACCCAACCTGCCCTTCCTATAGACAATATATTCAGGGGGTTTTGTCTGAATTCCAAGCATTCATTTCTTTGTTACTTGCTTGACTTACCAGGGACAACTACAAAAATTAGAAATGCATATGCTAAAATATTAGGTATTAATCTACCAGACTCTTTTTAAAAAGTCATTTTTAGCTTCTCTAATTAGGTCTGTCTTGCCTGAGGAACCTGGCCATCCACTTTTTGCCAATTTTAATTACAAGCCTTCTGTTGTGCACTATAAGCAGCACTTTGACAATTGCATTGTTATTCCCTTTTTTAGTAAGAAGATGCATATAGATACCAAATCAGTCACAAGAGACTTATGCTGAAACTATGTCTGTATGTAACAGTTCTACACATGAGAGTGCTTCAACTTTGATAATGATTAAGTAGCAATGCGGATTGTACCTGGAAGGAATGATGATAGCTGCAATCCTACTAATTCCATGTAAAGAAACTGTAAGAAGTGGTATTTCCTACTGAAATATCTTCTTTCAGTCCTTTTTTATGATGCTCTACAGATGTATTACAATAGTACATGGAAAGAAATTACCATCCACTGAATAAGGATTTACTCAAATCTGAATTTACTCAAATCTGAACCTTTCAGCTAAAGGAGAAGCTGTAGTCTCTCTTATACCTAAATCTTTGAGGTCAAGGGAATAGAAAATAAAATCCTCTTTTGTATGTAGCTTAAATAAAACAGATCATTTAAAATAAGCATTTTGAAAACCTGAGAATCTCTGGAGGAGTCAGCATGCTGCCTTCATGCATAGAATCAAATGCAAATACTCGACCTCGACACAGGACTATCAAGTGAGATGGACATTCACCTTCAGACTCTGAAATGAAAAACAGGAATAAATGAAAATCCAACCTTGGGGATAAAGTGACGGACACCGAAAAAAAATAAGCAAGTCCTACAGACTCTTTTCTGTTCAGTTCTGCAAACTTGAAGACATTTTAAAAACCAACAGAAGTCACACATAGCTTTCACTGTTAGAAACTGCTTCAAGTCATTGTCATAATCTAGCAGCAAATTTCATTTATTTGTGTCTTTTGTAGGCAGGAACTCTCTCTACTGAAATGAGTGCTCCTTGCTGAATCCACACATACTTTTAACACACAGAATTTGTCTTTCATCAGTTCTTAATGCTGGCATCTTTATTACAGGCATCAGGCTGGTTATACACAATTTGAAGCAGACCTCTCTTTTACTCTAATTTGATAAGGACTAAACATTGGACCAAAAGGGCATTTGTAGATGAGACACCTTCTTTGCTTCATAATATGAACACTCTACAACCAGCAGCTGATTTAGCACTCAAGAAAGCAAGAATTTTATGGTTAAACTGACCACTCCTTTAGCATATTAATAAAAATAATTTGCTTGTATTAATCCCCAATTTTCGTTTGTTTACCAGTTTTAAAATAAGTGCTGAGAGAGTCTCTGGTAAGTCCAGGAATTTTGCAAGTGCAGAAGAGCAGTCGAAATTGGTTCATGTCCAGAACAGTATTCCCAGATCTCTCTATGGCAACCTTCTCTCTGTAGTTACAAACACAGCAACATTAAGCAAGAGAAATTAAAATGATGACATTAAATCAAGGTAAGACAAACCTGGCTATTGCAGCAAAGAATGCATGCCAGCAGACATGAACACACATATGCAATTAAGGGATACAGAGATCATCAATATTTAGGATCAGCAATTTTCTCTCAAAGTCTTACGCTCGTAGTAGATCCCAGTATTTCAGGGTGTGCCATATATTTATACATGCTCTGTCTATCTGAGTGCCCTCTTGTGGCGGCCAGCAGTGTTCAATATAGGGACCAGGGCCTCCTATATTACAGTGTACTTGTGTTGAGATGCGAAGATCAAGATAAGCCACATTCAGCCACCAGTCCTCCAGCTGAAATGAAAAATGTTTAACATCAGAACTTATTGTTGTTCATTAATTCTTTATTAATTATGTGATTGTTCAACTGCCTGCTTTTTACTTTTTTATTTTAATACTATGAATAGTAGGTCCTATATAACACAAGGCAGGACAGTGGTTCAAAACTAACTGATGAAGTTAATGACACATTTAGCTCTTCTGCTTTCAAGGTTGAAATAAAAGTCAATGCTGCTTAAGAATACTAAACTGTAAATTATGGTGTTTCTTCCCTGATATTCATAATCTTAGACTCTTGCAGATGCCAGCTGTGGCTTCTGTGAATATCACAGACTACTCCATGAAGAATAGAAGGAAACTAGACTTGTGCTGAGAAGGGATCTGAGAGAGACAGTTCGTAATGCAGTTTTCTGCCACCATCTGAAAATCCTCACTCTGGAGTGTGTCTTGTTAGGATTTAAAAACCCCTAATGAATTCCACTTGGTAATGAATGACCTTCCTTGTATCTCTTTCTCTGTTGAAAGACAACTTTAAAATGCTACCACATTGTTTCCTTCTGGGAAGAAAAAGAAAGAAACCAAACTCTGAATTCCAGGGCTGGTTTTGTTGGGTTTTTTTGTGGTTTTGGTTTTTTGGTGTTTTCTGTGGTTTTTTATTATTATTATTATTATTATTATTATTTTGGTGGTTGTTGTTTTTTTCCCCAGGCCGGAGAGAGAAGGGACAGATGTCATAGAAGGAGAGACTGAATGATAAAGCATCCAAAAGCTGGTAAATAACTTTAAATTTCAGTTAGTGAGCTCTCTTAACCACTCAGCTTTGAAAAAAACAAATGACACACATGTAAGTGAATAAGTTCATACCCACAGGTCAAGTGGCAGATATAAGGAGGATCTGAAGATTTTAAAAAGTGAAATGATTCTTTCATTTACATCTTAAATAACCAACTCTCCACAAGTTGAATTAAGATTTCTTACACTGAATTATGATTTCTCACATATCTAAATACGCACCCAATTCCTTCTCACTTTAGCTCTTTCCAGTAATTTCTGATGCAACTCTTTTCCAATGCCATTTTCAAAATTTTTAACTATATCCTCAGTTCTTTGATATTCTTCTTGATTAAGAAATGGCTTCACTGTAAAAAGAATATGTTTTATTTTAAAGACAACTGAATATTAAGATTTATTACAAGATTCAGATATTCCCAGGCAAGGGAGTGAATGAGAATTAATTTTTTTAAACAAGTATTTGAAGGGAAAACACCTTTTAAACACCTCTCACAAGTCTGTAAATAAATCACTATGTTCTAATAAAACATAAATACATACTTTTAAATAAATACAGATGATAGCAATTGCTTTATCATCTTTATCATACAGATGATGAAGTAATTGCTGAAAACCTGAAATACCTAACAGGTAACTAAATCAAATATATTAACATCTGTAAATAATATGGAGTTCTTCCGAGTAATTAAATTTGCAGGAACTTTGTTTGTAAATTAACACATTGAGCACACATGTCTGCCACCCTACTGCTACAAGCTATTTGCCTGTATTTTCAAGTCCACTCATGGTCTACAAGCAACCTGCCCATCAATTCTCATTCACTGTCCCTATGTTATATCCACCTTTGATTGATAGAAAATGCAGTTACTGGTAGACAGTTTTTCTGCTTTTAAATACTTTGGAATTTCTCTCAGATCATGTGCATTATAGGCTGAAGTTCTCCATGAACATCTGCAAAAATAGTCATTATTTTAATCTAAACACTCCTTAAAGACTTTTTACCATGAAATCTCTGGTCAGTAATGGGCACTGCTCATATCATTTTCTGTACAGGCACATCTCATTTTTTTCCTATACTCACCTGGTTTATAAAGTATTTTCTGTTTTATTTATACTTAGATTGTGAAGTCAGTGGGAAACAGAATGGAGGGTTGTGTGAGAGGTGTGTTTCTGGTGATTCAACACCTACACAATGGCGTCCAAGTAATTTTTGAGGCCGCTGGACACTATCATTAGTTAATTTCTGGTTTGCCTTGCTACTGGTAACCCTGTAACTGACTTGTAGCTGCTAAGAAACAAAGAAAGATACACAATTACAAAAATTTAAATAAGTATCTGCATCATCTCTCATCCATCTTTTGCTTTTGCAAGCAACAGGCGAGTTTCAGCAGGGCAAGGTCCCAAATACTTAGTTAACCTAAGTATTAAATGGTAACTCCATCTTGCAGCAATTACACCTGCAACCACTAGTTTTCTCTTCTTCATAAACCTAGAGATCATCTTGTCCAACACTTCATCTCTGTAGGGTCAGTTGCAGCAAGTTGCTTAGGACTGTGTTGGGTTTTAAGGATCTCCATGGAGGAAGACACTACAATCGCCTGTTCACTGCTTGACCACTGCTGCAATAAGAGGAGCTTTCTTATGTTTAAAAGGAATTTCTGGTATTTCAGTTTGTGCCCATCACCTCTCATTCTGTCACTGGATACTACTGTGACATCTGGCTCCGTCTTATTTACTCCTCTACAACAAGTAATCACACATATTGCAAAGATCTGAACAATCCCAGCTTTCTCTGTCTCTTCCCACATGTCAGATAATCCAAGACTTTAATCACTGTCTCAGCCCCTCTCTGGGCTCACTTCAGTATGTCCCTATCTTGCTTGTACAGGGAGCCCAGAAACAGACACATAACTGCAGATGTGTCCTCCCCAGCACTGAACCAAGGGAAAGGATCACTTCTCTGTACCTGCTGGCAATGCTCCTTCTATACAGGGAGCCCCAGAGACCACTGACATGCCATGCTGCCAGGCCACATTCTGGCTCATGCTCAACTTTTCATGTCTACCAGACCCCAGGGGCTCTTCTGCATTCAGGCACTACGCCCCAGCTTGTGCTGCTGTGGCAAGTTATTCTTTCCTGAATGAATGACTTGGCATTTCCTTGTGTTTGTTGAGCTTCATGAGGCTCCTGTTAGCCTGTTCCTCCAGCCTATCAAGCTCCCTCTGATGGCATAACAACCATCTGGTGTATACTCCTTCCAGCTTTGGAAGCTCCCAAACTCAGAGTACACTCTGTCCCATCATGCATGTCCCATCACCACCAATGACCATACTAAGAATTATTGGACCCCTGGGGTACACCATCAGAGACTGGCCTACAGCTGTTGTGTTGCTGATCACAGACCTTTGAGCCTAGCAGATGATACAGTTTCCAGCCCATCTGACTGTCCTGTATCTAGTCCATACTTAATTAGTTCCTCTATGATGATTTTTTAAAAAGTCTCTTGATATGCCAGAAGCCTTACTAAAGTCAATATAAACAATATCCACTCTTTTTCCTTCATCCAGCAAGACAGTCACCATAAAAATTCAACATAAAATGCCATGTTGGTCAAGCAAAATTTCCTCTTCAGAAACCCATGCTACCCATTCCCAATCACCTTCTTGTCCTTCATAAGCACAGAAATGGTTTTCATGATTATTTGGCTGGGATTCCCAGGAATTCAAGTAAGATTAATCAGTCTTGTCCTTCCTGAGGACAACAGCAACATCTGCTTTCTTCCTTTCCTCAGGAACCTTCTCCAGTAATCATGATCTTTCAAAGATTATCAGAAGTGGCCTTTCAAAGACAAAGACCAGCTCCCTCAGCTCTCATGGGCATATGTCAACAGGACCCATATAGTTTTTCATCTCCAATCTGTTCAGTGCTGATCCTCTTCTATCAAAGGTTAAGTCATCCTGACTCCTCTTCAAAATAATTCCATTTTAATCTTAATTATATAAGGCATTTCAGTATTTTGCACTACCTGTCCTAAAGTGAAAGATAAGGATCCATTTTCAGATACATCCTGGTCTCCTTATGGTATTCCACATAATAATGCAAGTCCTAGTGATTTTTTTTCTATTTCACAGAACAAACATGGAGAGTGAGGGCCAAATATTACCTACAAATGTGTTTTTAAGCACATTCTGACAACCTTAGGCAGCAAGACAGAACATCTACTTTCAAGTATTACCATACAATGCTTGTGTTTAAATTGCAGTGGGACCTCCAAAAATTTCACTACAACACTATTACCACTGGAAAGGTACCAGCAATCCCCTTACACCTCCACCACAGATGATCAGCTATGGACATTTACTTAGCGCCTACACATCTAGATGCAGCTTGAGTTGCACACCATCAGTTGACAACACAAATGAAAAAAGGAATAACAGCAACAGAGCCATTCACCTTTACCCTTTTGCAGATTACAGTTCTCATCCTGAATTTGAAAGCCTTCCCTGACTGAGGGAAGTCCAACACTAAGGTTTCCCAGAAAATGACCTTATTATCACACACTATTGAAAGAGAGGATGATAAACCTCTGTTACTCAGTTTATAAAGTCATTACAGAGCAATATTCAATAGAAAATGAAAACCAAGCAAAATTATTTGGTTCTGGTCACAATTCATGGAATCATTTAGGCTAGAAAAGATCTGCCATTAATTTAGTTGAACCATTAAAGGGGTGACTAAGATTGCAAGGGGACTGGAATGCAGAATGAGATGAGGCTGAGAACTGTGCTTGTTGAGCTTATGAAGAGAATGCAAAGGGAAGACCTGGCTGCCCTCTTCAACTGAATGGAAAGTCCTGGTGAAGATAAAGCAAAGTTCCTTTCAGAGATGGAAAGAATTAGGACAAGAGAAAATGGAACAAAGGCCGAATACAGAAAATTTCTCACATGGAAGATGCGAAGGTTTTGGCGTTTTTTGGTCATT
Source organism: Fringilla coelebs (assembly GCF_963513975.1). NCBI lineage: Eukaryota > Metazoa > Chordata > Aves > Passeriformes > Fringillidae > Fringilla > Fringilla coelebs. Next base: position 131,934,711 of record NC_140028.1, read on the forward strand.
GCTGGTTTTTATGGTTTGCTAGTTGTTTTTCTCCCCCTCCCACAATCATGAGGGTGATCAAACACCAGAACAGGTCACAATGAAACAGAGTCTCCACCCTTGTAAGTAAACAAAATCTGGCAAAGCAGGGCCTGAGCAACATGCTGTAGTTGGACCAGCAGGGCCTGAGCAACATGCTGTAGTTGGACCAGCTTTGAGCAGAAATTAGGTCCAGATGAACTCTTTCCAATCTACATGATTCTATGACCACAGGGTCTCTTTTTATTTAAAAACTATTTAATCAGATGTAGAAGCAGCACTGTTAAGGAGCAGAACTTGGCCTCTTTCTCACCAGAGTTCAGTGAAACATCTCTTGCATTTCTTCAGCCCACAGATCTTGTCTTTCTCTCTGATTAGGGGATCAGCTCTGCCCATGAACAAGAAGAATCCCACGAAAGACACCTTCAGTTGCCTAGTTAGGGAATCCTCAGGGAAGCTGGAATTTTGAGTTTTCATACTTTCATGTTGAGGCTATTTTTCTGAATCTCAACCTCTGGGCTGGAAGGCTAAGTAACATGGCTATGGCCACCTTCTCTGCTCAAGGCTTACTTTCAAAACAGGGTTACTCCTTAAAGAGGTAGCAACTGTAAAGCCTTAAATAAGGCATTCTGACACATATTTTGTCCAGCTTTCCTAGTTAGCTGGCTCTAAACAGGTAAGTGCTTTACCAGCAGGCGCCCTGACTAATGCCAATGGCCTGGAGTCCTCCTCCAACTAATGAAAGAAGGTTTCCCAGGACTAATTTAAAGCCTCTATGAAGAAGCATTTGGAGGTTCTGAATTGTTCTTCTGAAGCATCTCCTTTCCTTCACTCACATTTACATACTAAAATGACAAGCTTACGCAATGAAATTCACAGAGCTATTTTTAGAACTGTGCCCTGCACCCTTTGACTTTAATATATTTGTACAAGGGAAGACTGGGAAATGCTGGGCTAACTTTTCTCCATCACCAGTGAGACTAAAGAAGAGTAACAGTGATCAAAATTATAGAATGGTTTTGTGCATGGAACAGTAAGCAGCAACTAACCAGCATGAAAAAGAAAGGGACATGTGATAAGGTTATTTATGAAAACAGATCAGAATCAGAAAACAAGGGCAAACAAATTCACTGTCAGATCTTCTCAATCCATGAGAGAGTTATTCATTAATCTGGAGAGACAGATGGGTTTACAAAACTAAACAGCAATTTTGTTATTGCAGGTTCTACTCTTGCAGCACGACTTTAGTTAATCTGCATTACAGCAAAAAGACACTGCATTATTTTAGACACACATACACACAAAACACTTTTGCTCAAAACCCACCACTTCAACATTCTCCATCATAAAATAATTATGTAAAGAACACCAAAGCAGGCCGTTTCCAGTACTCAGAATAAAGAGGAACTCAAGAGTAAACTTCAGGAATTCTATTTTGGGAAATGGAAAATTTGGTGTAGTATACTTCTGCTAAGGAGAGAACTCCAAGTCTTACTTTGTTAGCATTTGTGTAATACCTGTAAGATGGTACGATACAGAGTAGATGTTCCAGAAAAAACTCCATGTCTCAGAGTTCTGACAATTTTTGAAGAAATAAAGAAAAGTAATCTCAAAATACTTCATAATGCATTTTTGCCATTCCCAATACATAATAAAGAATTAACCATTCATTTCTTCTTTATAAACAAAATTAGATACATGTGCATGGATGTTGTTTTCAAAACTTTTCTGTGATGTTCTTTAGATTCAAGTCAACATGTCAAGGCAGAAAGTATCCAAACTAAATTATGTGAAAATGCTCGCACTGCTTTTGCCTACTACTGTATCGTTAATAAGTGTTCTTTCTCACCAATATTAAGTATGAAAAGTTTTAAATAACTGTTCTTAAAAAGATCCTGGGCAAACACAGTTGTAAACAAGCAGTTATGCAAACCAAAATTTTTAAGTGAAGTATCTTTCACCAGACCACCTCTTTTTTTTTGAGAAGGAAAAAAAAGGTGAAAAAAAAATCCACTATCAAATAAAAAGTTAACCAAGTGCCAAATTCCCTTGAAGAAAGGTAATACGGGATAAATAGGAAACTTTTACTCTGGGCACTGAATTTCCGGTTTTGAGCCTGAAAGAGTTCCTTTGGCACACTAAGCTTGTCTGTATCCCACGCCCCAATTACAGTACAAGCTGTGTCTACAATCACTTAGCAAACATCTTCAGATTAGCCTGGTTACAACAGCACATGACATGCTACCATTACAACATTAAGTCATTACCTGCATCGAGATATTTACTCAAAGATTCATCAAGAGGAGGTACTGGCAGGGAAGGCAGAGAATCTTGGTACTGAAACGTTCGCTCCTCTGAGGATTCAAGCAGTTGCTTTTCCATGTTGCAGATCTGCAGCACAACCAAACAGACTATTCACGAAGCCCACGTCCGATGACGAATCTCCCCACACTGTTCTCTCCCTCACTCCGGCCTCCTGCTATTTACATGGAAAAAGACAGATATCAGGAAACTTTCCCCGACAAAGCATGAACCGAGGGTTTCTTGCTGGCTTGCAGCCATGAGAAGCACACACACACACCAGGGGGAAACGATGACCAGGCTGCTATTGATGCTTTTCCCCAGCATGTCGCGATTAACCAGCTCGCCTTCTCTCCCAGGGAGCAGCCAGTCAGCCGAGAGACACCCGCCTGAGACTAGAGGATATCTGGGGAAGGGGGAACCACCCCCCAGCCCGGCTGGCGGCGCCTCCTCGCCTGCCCGCAGACCCTCCCCAAGGTCGCCACCCGAGCCCCGGCCCAAGCGCCCCCCGAGCCGGGCCGAGCCGAGCCGAGGCCCGCGACACCACAGCAGAGTTTACAGCGGCTCGGGGCCCACATCGAGGAAAGCCCCAGGCGGATAGGGCCTGGGTGTAAGGACACAGCCGAGCCGAGCCGAGCCCACCCCTCTGCCCGGCGCACCCCCAAAGAACGAAGCCGGCGACCACCACCGCCTCCCTGCCCACCTCCCCGGCCGCCGCCTTTGCTTCTGTCCCACTTCCCAGCGGGTCCGGAAGCCGCGCGGGGCGGGGCGGCCGCGGAGGCGGGAGGGGAGCGGCCTCGCCGTCCCCTGCGCTCCGGAGGCCGGCGGTGGAGATAAAAGGGCAGCGTGAAGTAGGGCAGGGGTCCTGACTCCCTCGAGGGGCAGACGGGCTCCGCAGAGAGACCTGGGCTAATCGGAGGGCTGGGCAGTCGCCACTGTGTGAAGTTTTATAAGGGCAAGTGCCGGTCTGCGCCTGAGAGAGGGTAATTCTGGACGTACGTACAGACTGGGGAACGAGAGGCTGGAGACCTCCTTTCCATCCACCTGGAGTTCCTGGTTGATGGAAAGTTGGATATAAATCAGCGGTGCCCTGGCAGGCAGGAGGGCCCGCCGTGTCCTGGGGGGCATCAGGCCCAGCATCGCCAGTCGGGCAGGAGAGGGCATTGTCCCGCTCCTCTCTGCCTCACCTCGATGCTGGGGGCAGTTCTGGGTGCTACAATACAAAAAAGGCATTAAACTATTAGAGAGCTTCCAAAGGAGGGCTACGAAAATAGTCAAGGTCTAGAGGGGAAGCCACATGGGGAGCAGCAGAGATCACTTGGTCAGTTCAGCCTGGGGGAGACTGAGGGGAGACCTCACTGCAGTTACAACTTAATCGTGAGGGGAAGCAGAGGGGCAGACACTGATCTCTGGGGTGCACAGTGACAGGAAACAAGGGAATGGCCTGAGCTTGTGTCAGGAGAGGTTTAGGCTGGATATTAGGAAAAGGTTTTTACCCAGGGAGTGGTTGGGCGCTGGAGCAGGTTGCCCAGAAACCTGCTCATGGCACCAAGCCTGCTAGAATTCAAGAAGTATTTGGAAGATGCTCTCAGGCACGTGGTGTGATTCTTGGGATGTCCTGCGTAGGGTCAGGAGTTGGACTTCAGTGATCCTTAGAACTCAGTGTCTGTGACATGGGGAGAAAGCGCACCTGGGGCTGCACTAGAGGCAGGGGCTCTTCACAGCTGCTGTCCCTCACCTGCTGTGCCTTTAACTCCTGGGGTGTCCTTGGCCGGACTGAGACCAGGTGCAAGCCCTGGCTGGCCCGGGAGACTCCTTGCCCATGGTAAGTGCCCCAACTGCTTTGTGGGTGGGCAGTAGCACAGGAATCTGCAAGGGTGTTTCTGTGGAGCAGGTCTGGGCTGATGGGTTTCCGTGCCACCTGTTAAAATTTTATGTGGGATAAATGCTTGTGGGATGTGACTTGCCGCTCCACAGGAGTAAGAGTAAGCAGTAGCCAGAGTGATTGGGTGGCATTTGGAGCAGTTTTCACATGCTGGAGCAAACATTTCACCCCATGGTGAAGCACCACAGGTACTGGGAGGGCATGTGAGGCCCAGTGTAGTACACAAAGTCCTACAAGGAACGACTGAGGGAGCTGGGGTTGTTTAGCCTGGAGAAGAGGAGACTCAGAGGTGGCATTGTCACTCTCCACAACTTCCTGAAAGGTGGTTGTGGTCAGGTGAGGGTCAGTCTCTTTCTCCAGGCAACACCTGACAGAGCCACAGGATGCAGTCTTAAGCTGCACCAAGGGAAATACAGGTTGGATATTAAGAAAAAGTTTTATATAGAAAGGGTGATAAAGTATTGGAATGGTTTGTCTGGGGAGGTGGTGGAGTCATCATCTCTTGATGTGCTTTAAAAAAGACTGGATGTGGCACTTGGAGCCATGGTTTAGTTAAGATGTTAGGGCTGGGTTGGACTCAATGATCTTGAAGGTCTCTTCCAAACTAGTGATTGTGTGACTTCTTTCCTCTTTGCATCTGCAGCAGTGGCACCTTCTGTTTGTTTTTGTTACACTCTGTCTTTGCTGCCAAAATGGCTTCCTATTACCTACTGTTGTGGTTTAACTCCATCCAGCAACCAAGCCCCATGCAACAACCGTTCACTCACTCACCTACCAGTGGGATCAGGGAAGAGGTCAGATGAGTAAAAGTTAGAAATCTTGTGGGTAGGGAAAGCAAAAGCTGCACAGAAAAGCAAATCAAAACAAGGAATTAATTTGTTATTTCCCATGGTCAGGTGTTCAGCCATCCCAAGGAAGGTAGAGCTCTGTCACGTGTAACATCTGCTTGGGAAGACAAACACCCATCACTTAAAACATCCCCCCATTCCACCTTATTCCCTTCACTTTATATACTGATCTCCTCCTGAAGCCTATAGTGCTGCATGGGGCTGTTTTTGACCCAAGAGCAAGACTCAGCATTTGGTCTTCTTGAATCTCCTACCATTAGCCTTGGGCCATTGATCCACCCAGTCCAGATCCCTCTGCAGAGCCTTTCTGACGTCCAGCACATCAACCTCCCACTCAGCTTGGTGTTGTCTGAGAATTTACCGAGGGTGCACTCAATCCCCTCATCCAGATTATCAATACAGGTACTAAACAGGAGGCTGCAATCTCCCAATTCATTTTTTTCCCTTGAGATGGTAATTATCTTTCCACATTGATGTCTTTCCTCTTGATTGTTGAGCTACTTACCTAGCGCCATCCCTGTGCACCTGCCTTTCTCTCCAGTTTTGTCTCTCTTACCTTTCACAATTCAACTCTATGGACTGCTTTAGAGCTCTTCCTCTCAATTGAATGATTTCCTCAAACATCTGAGCAAAGGCTAGGTGGTAGTCCCAGAACTAGGATGGCAGCAGTAGTAGTAGAAAAGGAGGGGAGATTATGCTGCTCCTTGTTTTTGAAACATCCATATGGTCTGTATATTTGGCAGTTTCAACGCCCTGGAAGGTCCAAGTAGTAAAGTCCATGTTGAGAATGCGTGTTGTGTGACTTTAATATTTATTTCAATAAGTTTGCATTTGTGATGCTTTGAGTTTATCAGATGCAAGTGTTCCACAAATAAGTTTCTCTGTAATAATGTCCTAGATTTTTTGTCAAGAAGAAGTAAAGGGATGAGAACACAGCTTTCTGGAGGACATGATTTCAGTTGGTAATGACACAAAGTTTTTTTCATCAGCAGCTTTTAGATGTTAGCAATGACATTAACCAGTTTCAAATATAGTGTGCTAAAAATGTAGCCTTGAGAGATATGTTATTCGGAACAATATGACTAATAAGATGGATATGCTCCATACTTTTTTCACCATTAATTTATAGCATCTAGGTATAAAGACAAAGGATTTTCTGAAGTCTTTATTTTTCAAGAAGCAAACATTACTATTTTTCTGAACTCAGGAGCTACTGAGATATGGCTTCCCACTTTTTTTTTTTTCCCTGTGGTTTATGCATTTTGCTGTCTCTTAAATGGAAGATCACACCACTGCTTTTGCTGAGTAAAAAAGCTTTTAGGGATATAAATCCACAAACCTCAAAAACATGTAATAAATATTACAGTGCATGTAACAGATGTGTTTTTTCTCTAACTGGACACCTCTTTTCATAAACCTGTAATTTTCCAGAAAGTTTAAATACTTACCCTGAAAAACATATTTTTAAATTTTTTAAAGGATTATTTGAATAATGAATGTAGCCAAATGTGTATGATCCAGTAATATGTAAGGTACTGATACAGATGCAGAAATAAAATTGCAACTGTGTTACAATTTTTAGAACAGAGACATTGGTATCTATCAGTTATACATACTGTGTTTCTCTTGTGAAGATAAAATCAGTAGAGGATTACACTGCCTAACTGTCCTACAGCCTGACAGCTTTGTTATTACAGGATTGCAGATACCAAGTGGTCAATACCCAGCCAGGTGTCTCAGATACATGCCTAGCTGTAAGCAATCCAGCAGCTTTGATAACAGACTCCATACCTACCATGAAGTTGATCATTTGAATCCCAGGCTCACTATTCCACTTCTGTGCTTATTGCTGGGAGGTGAATAGACTACCTTAAATCTAAATTTTATGAGTGAACTTGGATCTACTTGCCACCTGGGAAAGGGTTGTTTTTTCCCTGGCTTCCAGAATCTGCAGGGTGGGGCTGTTGGTCCACTTGTCCTAGCAGCTGGTCAGTGTGAAAGCAGTTTTGTTGTCACTTGTGTTGTGCTTTTCAATTAATACTTGTCCCCCTCCTATAAGATGGTGCCATGACAATAAATAAAGCTCATGTAAAAAGTTCATCATGCCCTGAAAGCCTGTCTCAAAAACATGTTTGAAAAGTCATCCAGAATTTCTTTGGTAATGGACCACATCTGGGTCAATTTTTAATTCTGTTGTATTACAAGGATATCGAAATACTGAAGTGAGTGTGGCACATTTCCCTGTGATTGTGACTGGAGTGGGTGGTGTACAGGAGAGTCTGAGATAATTGGTTTTGTCTTAGGAGGGGAGTGCCAAATGAAGATGTCTTCACCTGCCTAATAGAAGGGTGGGCAGAGCCCGGCTCTTCTTGGCTGTACTCAGGAAAAAGACAGAAGGCTTGTGGATACAAGGGACAACAAGCACATAGATAGGAAAGTATCCTCACTATGAGCCATGATTGAACACTGGAACATGGTTACCAAGGGAGATTGTAGAGTCTCCATCCTTGGAGATACTCAACACCTAACGAGAGAAGATTTGAACTATATGATCTCTAGAAGTCCCCTTCAGCCTAAGTTGTTCTGTGATTTAAATGATGGCTCTTTCCGTCTTTTATACAGCTCTCTATCAGACTAGAATTTTATTTTCTGCTTATTCTAAATGTGAAGAGAAAAATGACAGGAAATACTTTCTTAAAATCCAGTGTTTTTTTTTTTTTACTGTGTGAGCCATTTCTTTGCTGATAGTTCAAGAAACATTGTTTTTGATTGTGAACGCTCCAAAGTAGATTTTTCTGCCATTAATTCATCAGAGCACGCATCTAGCTTTAAATTTATAGGGAATACAATAAAAGCTTGTTTCTCTTGAAAAGCTTACAAGCTAGGAAAATCTTGATTTTGCAGAAAAATTCTTATGTATCCTCTCTTTGTTATAATAGGGTCAAAGTTAGAGCTCAAGTATAAGGCGAGTAGGTGGAAGTAGATGAAAATATAAAGACAATTTAGAAATAATAATAATTTTTTTAAAATTGCTGTCTTGTCTTGTAAAAAGATGAGAAAAAAGACATTTCCCTTACCAGATATGCTTAGATTTCAAATAAATTGAGATTCAACTGTACTCCAAAGAAGATTATGTATTAATGTAATAGTTCTTTCTTGTTTGTGGCCTTTTCTTTTTGTGAATGAAAAATAGATTGTCTGAATGTATCTTTCAAACCAGTAAGACAGACTCTGCAGGTTCTTTGTTTCAGGGAGAGTTGTAAAATAATCCTTAAAGGCAAATTACTCTATTAGGTTAGCACAGATGTATATTTGCATCCAAACTTTGGGGCTGTATATGTAATATCAGCCTGCACCTGTCTAGCTGGATGAAAGATCATAAAAGGCTCCTTTCATTTTCAACAGGGGGATGGTGAGACTGATGTAGGTGAAAACTACAGGATTAGTTTACAGCTTGAGAAACAATGTGCTCTTACTACATAGCTATGTAGTTGCTAGTGCTGAGTAAAAGATTGGGGTAGAGCATTATGCTCCAAGAACTGGGAAGGGACAGATTGTCTCATCAGCACCATGATCAGACACAGCTGGTGACAACTCTGCATCTCAGTTACAGCTTTGACTTAGGTTACTCTCTGAGCCACTAAAACCAAAAAAGGGATTCATTCTTCATGCATCAGATAGTGGAGCTGTGCAACTCATTGCAAGAGGATGTCATGGATGCCAACTGTTCAAGAGGAGGCTGGAAAAATACATGAAAGAGTAATTCATAGATGTTTTATATATATAAAGAAACTACATCCTACTGTGGCTTTGACATCTATTTTATCACTGTGATAGAGAGAACATTGAACTAGGTGGTCCTTATGTTTTCTAGGTTCTTCAGATGGACCTTTTATTTTTCTGTATATCCTAAAAGCCTATGGTTTTAAATGGTCTTCCTTAAATCCCTTAACAATTTATTTTGCTGCTTGTAATGTTTGTTGTGGTCAGTGACTGAGGAAATATTAACTAAGGGTCTTGCCCAATGCTATTCTACCATCATTTATAAAAGCAGAACTGTTTCACAGTGTTGCAGGAAGATGATCTCATATCTAGCAGATAGTTGTAACACAAGCAGTTTTGATGGCAGAGACTATTGCACCCTGTTGTTTCAATTTAGACTTAATTTACTCTAATTTTCCTATATCTGAAGAGTCTTGTTCTAGAATGATGGTGGGTTTTTTTGGTTGTTTTTGTTTTGTTTTTTTTAAGAAATGGAAAAGCTGGTCGCTTGTGTAAAAAAAAAGCCAGATGCTGTTTGTAGACTGATTTGCTTTCCATGGGCTGGAAGTGGAACTTCACAACTTGCTCCATGGGGTAGACTCTTCAACGACTCAATTGAAGGTTAGTAATTTTGTAGCTGCAGTAGAAGTTAAGCAATTCTGAAATACACATTAGCCACATCTTTTAAATTGAATATAATAGTCTTGAAAGCACCACAATCTTTATCTAATATATCTTCTCCAGAAAGGAAGGAACTAGCATTCATTAGGAACTAGCATTTGCACTAGGGTACATTTTCTGTACCACCTTGAATCAAGTTATATTTGGTTGGGTAAAAAAATTATATCCTCCAAACTACATTTCACAAGAATATAGTATACTTGACTGCTTCAGAAACTACTGGTATGATTCAGGAAAAGAATTGCGCTGAATATTGTTGATAAGCCAGTCTTCAGCAAGGTTAACAGTGAAGATACGAGAACTATTTTTAATTTTGAGAGGCTGCAGAGTATCTCTTATCCAGTATTCGTACTTCTTGTATCAAAACTGAAATTTAATCTATGAATTTTGTAACAGTGAAATGATGTTTAGTTACACTAGGATGTAATTCTCATTGCTCACAAGATATATCAGCACTAAAAAGCTCCATTGCTTGACCTATTTGAAGAGGAACCAAGGCCATTTTCCAAATCTTCCACAAGGAAAAAAATAATTTCATATTCATTAGTATTGCCATTGCAGTTTTACCAGTCCTCTAAATGCAAGTATACTTTCTGGTAAGCAGCTGCACGCTGAATTTTCCTTGAAATAAGGGGAAAAAACAAAAAAGAAGAAAGAAAAAAAATTTTGTCCACTGGAACTACTTCCAAGAAAGTTACTAAGGAAATGGCCTAGGGCCAACTGCAGATGCAGATGAATAAAGTCAGGGCACAGCATGTTCTTTACGGGATGGTTTCTGCAGAAAGTATAGAAGATGCAAACTTTTCTGTACTGGTATTTATGGTATTAGGTTGTGGTTTAGTCTGTCTCTTCTAGAAGAGTCTGCATCTGACCCTTTACTTCTACATAACTAGCAGTATGAATGATGTCAAGGAGATTTGAAAAAAATCAACTTTTTTCCTCTGATCTATTCATTCCTTACTTTCACTAAACAGTGAGAGGAAAATCCTCAATTTTGAAAGGAAAATAGTCAAGGCATGTAAATTTCCTTCTCTAAAATATAAATAACTATAAATGTAACTATAAATACAAATATCCACCAATTTGCGCTATGATTCCCCATTTTCCAATGTGCAGTGCTGAAGAGCTGACAAAGAAGAAAACGGGGATTGTACAATTCTGATATAGTTTCACTTTGTAAAATATATCCTTGAAAGGATATATTTTATGCAACCCTCAAACTTACTACTACTGAAATTAATGAATTTGTGGTTGTTATTAGAACTTAGGACAATAAAGTTGCTTTCAAATCTCACCTGAAATCAGGATCTTGTGGATTCTGACCCGGGGCATTTATTCATCAGATCAGCTGGAGGGGCAGCATTTGAGACTAAAGGAAGGGTGGAAACCTGATCTCTTGCAGGATTAAATCACAGTAGCAGCAATAGCAAGCAAGTGCATAGGATCAGCTGTAAGAAGGATTAATTAAAATAGTATGTATATTCTGCAGAATAATTTAAAAACTTAATTAAAATTATTTTACTGTATCTATTTGAAATAACTATAATTCTTTTCCCTCCCTTCTGTCACCTCCTCTGCAGTGTTCTGTATAAGGCTTCCTGGAAGAGAAACTCGTCTTGAAGAGCCTTTTGCAAAAGACATGACAAGTGTAGTTAATGAAATTACAAGCGTTTTGTTAAAAGAACTGAGAGAAAAGCCATTTGCATTTTTTGGTCACAGGTAAAAATATATACATTTTTAGATACCTTGGTGAAGGAGCTTCTATTGCTGAGCTCTAGGAGTAGAGAAATACTTGTTCTTATTTGAAAACCTTTAGGAAAAATATGCTTCTGCAAGGATCGTCTGTCACGTCATCCTAAAACATGCAGTTGCTCTCGAAGATTCTGGTTATTTATTTATACCTTCAGGTGCAACATCTGAGCATGTGTTTCTAATCAATTATAACTGCATTTGTTGTTAATATTTGTGCCAGTGCTTGATCTATATGAATGCAGGGGGTGAACCATTCATGAAACACAGATTTTAAAGATTGTTGTGTCCCAAGTATACAAAATAACTGTTCTTATTGAAAATTAAGGAGACTATTAAAAGAAAGAGAATATGAAAAGGTCTTATTTGCAAAATAAGACTGTGTAGGAATATACTTCATGTCATAAACTAATATAATTATGATCTGCATGTCATATACTGTTTCAGAAATTGTTCAAGATAGCCAGTTAGCTCTGAAATGAAAATTATGTTTATATTTTTCAGGTTTTATGTATGTTTTTACTTACTTTGCTTTAATTTTTTGTTTTGCTGCAGTTTTGGAACTTACATGAGTTTTGCTGTTGCACTTCATCTGAAAGAAAAGTACGGACTGGAGCCAGTCCATCTTTTCATGTCAGCAGCACATGCCCCAAATGTAAGCTACAGAATCATTAACATTATGAAATAGAACCATAAATTAGCAACTAAGAGTAAGAATAATATTTTACAGTATGATATGCAGAGTAGTTTTAATAAAAAAAACAAATCAACGTTTCTTCAGAGTTTGTGAAGTGAAAAGTATTCTGAAGTTGATGCAGAATACATAATATTCACTGCTGCTAACTTAGCCTTCAGGGGAACAATCTCCTTAAACTAATGCTGGAACTAATTAATGCTTAAACTAACTAATCCTTAAACGAAACTTTTTTGAATATTCTGTTATTTAGTTTGGCCATTAGCTTAACACTCAAAAATAATCAAACCAAAATTCTAAGTGGTCCTCCTTACTGTGTAATGTGTGAAGTGACTGTCTTTACCAAGTCCTTCATAAATCTGCTGCATCAGCTCTCAATACATTTGTCCAATTTTTTTTCTCTCTCCTCATTCTTTGTAGGATTTTAATCAGTGTTTTTCTGAGGTTCTGCTTGTTCTGCTAGTCTTTCTCAGAAAAAACAGTAGTGAAGTGGCATTTTTCCAGTCCTGTCCTAAGTCAGCATTTGCTATTTCTGTTCTTCAGTTTCTAAGGCTTAGCAGTCCTGAGTATGAGCTAGTGATTCATGGAAGCAATTGTTATTCCCAAAAATTTCCATAATCAGTTGGTCTCTTCAGTCCTACATTAGCCAGGTTTATGTCCAGTGCTAGGTTTTTCTTTCTCTTAGATTATTTTACTAGTTGTATTTCAATAGTAAGAGTCAAGCTTGAACAAAATAATATTAACAGTTATTTGTCTGTATAAATTTCAGAAGTACAGATACTTGGCTCACTCATAGTTTGTAATTCTAGTAAGCACAGACTACTAACCCTTTCCTTGAAGTGTTCTCTGTGAATGTGAAATGAATCAGCCATCATATTCTGGACATGGAAAATTATTGTACTTTTTACTAAAATAATTTTAATAAAAAGGTTACTCAAAGTATATTATATACAACATCTGATCTGTTTTGCTTGGTACTGACAGTCTGCAGCATATCTTGCTGTCAAAAGCATAGTCCTACCTGATGGACACAACGACCTTCTTGCAATTATGGAGATTCTAGGAGGAAATTTTGAGCTTCCACATGATGAAAATGTTTGGAGAGAGACAGCGCTTACTTTCAAAGAAGATGCTAAACTTTTTCAGACATGTTCGTAAGTTTTACAGCTTTGTATTACTTCTGCATTTGTAGTTTACATTTTTACTTCTGTCTGATCATGTTAAGTTTTCTTTTTTCTTTCCTAGTAACTTGTTCTTATTTCTGTTATAAAAGGAATAAGAAACAGTAAACATATTTTTTTCTTTGTGTGCTTTTCTATTTGTTTTCTGGTATTTAAGCCCTAGATGAAACACTGAGTACTGCAGCAACCACAAGTGTTACTGCAGTACTGAACCTGTCATGGCAGAATTACAGATCTACCTACGATCTAAAGTTAGCAGCTACTAAAAGAGAACATTCTCATGTCTTTTATTGCTTTCTGAGGTTAACAACCTCAGCTCATCATGCTTCAGGTACACTGCATTCAGCCTCCAGATCCAAGGTCCTCTCACCTAACTAGAAAAAACAATCCCTGTGTTCTGGGCACCCAGACAGCAACCTAACTGTCCCCACATTACATGACAGCTCACGTAGCTGAGTGGTTAAGGCTTCTTACCCTGGCAAAAACAAGGACACTTTTGGATGTGTCCTTTTGGTTTTAGGAATCTGACACTGAAAGATGCTGAAATGTTAGAACTTGTATATAAGTAGGTAACATCATTATTTATTGTAGGTGAGAATTTTTATTGCAGGTTGAAGCTCTTTTTTCCCCCTAACTATTGGGTCAGTCTTTCTTTACAATTTTATATCTAATTGCAGTAGGGTAAGGAGCTAAGAAACTTCCAGAGTATTTTCTTCTCCTGATGTTCAGTATAATCTAACTCCTGAAATTTGTTAAGTTTTGGAGAAGAACAAAAAACCTTTTTTGTGTGTGGAAGCAAACTCCAAATATACGTATCTTATGGAATGTTTTATGACTACTTTTATGTTCACAGATTTGAGAAGACAGAAATGAATATCCCCTTCTCCTGTGATATTACCTATTTTTGTGGGTCTGATGATAAAATATATGATGCAAAAGGTACTTTGCTTAAATGGTTTTCCTCTTATACTTACACATTTTCTTGTTGCATTACACTCAATTAATTAGAGTTTTCTAGAGTCTGCCTCCTTCTCAAATCAACAGAGCAGTTTAAATATATGAACCAAAAAGTTGATATGGGATTTAAAATAATTATTAAATTCTAGCTTTGAAATAGTTATACAAAATGATCACAATAGTTGACATTTCTCTGACACTTCAAATATCTTTTTAGGTTGGCGAGAACTAACGAGTGGAGATACTTCCTTTTATGAGCTTCCTGGGGATCACCTTTATCTGCTGAAACCATCTAATGAAAGCTTCTTGATAAAACACATCACAAGAAGCATAGAAAATGGTCTATGAGTATTTTCCTCAATTTTAATAGCAGAATATGTAAGGTTAGTCCACAGCAATTTGTAATAAGTCACTTGTTTCTCTACATTGCATGCACTCATGCCTCAAAGTTGTTCTCTTCCTTCTCTGTAATCCTTTATAAGGGTGATTTTTCCTGATGTTTTGAAAACAAACATTGGCTTTTGGTCTTAAAAAAGGTTTAATCTTTTCCTTCTTCTCTTGCACGTGTACAAACTCTTCACTTTATTCCATAACCCTGTTTGCAAAAAAATTACGTCTATGTTATTCTACTGTTAGAGCTTGTCTGTTTGTCTGCTCCTGTCAAAATGCTAAATATAATTTAATACCCCAAAAAATCCATAATTCTCACAGAAAGCTTCATTTATTCATTTCAAATTTATTTAGATTAATATACAAGCTAAAAATAGATTATATATGTAAATACCCTTTACAGTCAAACAGCTTATGCTTAAAAGATATTAGTGTCACACCTCACAATAAGGAGTTAGTATTGCATTTTGCTCAACAGAGTTAGTTCATTAGCTACTGAAGAGTTAAATATTAGTAAGAATTATTTTGAATATTCTAGATCCCATATTTTTCTACCATTGCTCTTGCTTTAGAGATATAGGCATTCATGGCATCCTCCTTTGATAAACCTGCAAAGGAAAGTAGGAGTTATTATCTTTTTTCATTTGTCATCCTATAAACTTGACTACAGAATGTAAATTTAATTGGTGTAACACCTTTTTTCATGTTCCATGCCTCCCATTTGGCTTTGCCTTTCAAATCTAGCATTCCCGGACATTCTGCCAAAATAAATGCATAGCTTTGGTTATCATGCAGATTTACATCACATTAGATTAATTTTATCAAGATATGTGAGTAAATGTGAAGTATATATAGTAATACCAATATTAATATCTCCAACAGTAGCCTGTTTGTAGAGTCCATATAGTTCCTTCAGTTCTTCATCAGTTGGTCTTGTTTTTAATTTTTTTACGTCTTCTGCAGCACCATCAAAGTCAGCCTGATGAAAGAACAGAAAGGGTTCTCCTCTCAAGGGGTGTTTTTAAAACATGAGTTATAAGTCATACAGTAGTATCATTAGATATTTTCAATTACTCACTTGAGTTTAGCAATCAGACAAGGCTTTTTCCTATGAAAGAAGCTTCATACATGTGTACATTGCTAGAAAGGGATATAGGCTTGTATGGATGATAGGGCAGCCTCTACAATTTATGTGGTGTATATATCTTTTACAGTCACACTGCAGATATGAAGCCATTCACTGAACTTTACATCTCACAGTAACCTCTGAATTGTTTTGACCTTGCCTACACTGTGTTGGCTCAAGTGGTAGAGCTCAAATCCCCTCTGAGTGGTACTACCCAATTCACCCTCCATTTCCTCTGCTCTGCTGACAGGGAAGTAGGTGACCAACAGCTGGCACAGAGGTACCTCATGGAGATGAGCTACTGCCAGGACCACCTTCCACAGCCATCTCTGAAACACAGGAGAGCACCACAGTAAAGTGTAATATTACTCCTTTCATCTCTGTCAATCACACACTCACATCAACCTGAGGCTGTAGCCATTCTCGCTATAAAGCAGGTCTCAGGCTAAGGTTTGGAGTTTGGTTTCGTGCCCAGAACATTTCGAAGAGAGACAGATTTTGTAAAGTAACTACAGACCATCAGGTTACCACACTATTCTAATGAAGAATGATGCAAGCACTTTAACATACTATATGCTGGTTTCAACAATTATTTTAGCTTTTGAGTTGGATCTGCATTTACAGAAGCACAGTATATTCTGCACAAATATTTAAAATGTACAAAACCAGCACATTGGTTTTGCATGGCCTGGTTTTTGGTAGTGGGGCGGGGGGGGATACAAGGGTGGCTTCCATGAGAAGCTGCCAGAAGCTTCCAATATGTCCAGCAGAGCCAGTTCCTGGTGGCTCCAAAGATGGATGTGCTGCTGGGCAAGGCCAGGCCGATTAGCAATGGTGGTAACACCTCTGTGGTAACAGATGTAAGGAGGAAAATGAACAAGAAGTGGTTGCCCAGTTGTAACCACGGCCAGAGAAGAGCAGAGGGAGAAGGTGAGAGGAGCAGCCCTGCAGACACCAGGGCAGCGCAGGAGGGGCAGGAGGGGCTCCAAGAGGAGCAGCCCTGCAGACACCAGGGCAGCGCAGGAGGGGCAGGAGGGGCTCCGAGAGGAGCAGCCCTGCAGACACCAGGGCAGCGCAGGAGGGGCAGGAGGGGCTCCAAGAGGAGCAGCCCTGCAGACACCAGGGCAGCGCAGGAGGGGCCGGAGGGGCTCCGGGCGCTGGGGCCGAGATTCCCTCAGGCCGTGGTGCGGGCCCGGCTGCAGCAGCTGTGCCCCGGCAGCCCATGGAGGGCCGTGGGGATGCAGGGATCCACCACAGCCCCTGGAGGAGCCTGGGAGGAGGCTGTGATCCGGGGGGAGACCCGTGGAGAGAGGGGCCCTGCTCCCAGGCTGGAGCAGCCTGTCCTTGGAGGACTGCACCCCATGGAGGAGTGACCCCCACCGCAGCAGTCTGGGGAGGACTGCTCCCCATGGGATGGACTCGCGCTGCAGCAGGTCCCAGGGAGCTGCTGCTCGTGAGATGAGCTCAGGTTGGAGAGGTTCACTGAGAACTGTCTCCTGTGCCACCCCACGGTGCAGCAGGGGGACGACTCCTGTCCTTGAGCAGCAGGAGGAGCCACGGGTAATGAACTGACCACAACCCCCATTCCCTGTCCCCTTGCACTGCTGGGGTACGGGGTAGAGCTGAGAAGGGAGGAAGGTGTTTATAAGGGCTCATTTTACTTCTCATTATCCTGCTCTGATTTTGTTAGTAATAAATTAACCTTATGTCTCTAAGTTGAGCCTATTTTGCCTTGATGGTTTTTGATGAGCGATCTCTCTCCTGGTCCTTATTTCAACCCAACCCATGAACTGTTTGTTAAATTTACTCTCCTCTGTCCAGCTGCAGAAGAGACTGAGTGAGTGGCTTTGGTGGGTACCTGGCATCTAGCCAGAATCAACACACTACTTCAGCTTAAAAGTTTGTGTAAAAGTCAGCAATGATTTTCAGCATGAGTACTGTGGCTCTGTTTACATCACTGAGATCCTGGCATTAACTCAGAAGTCTCAGAAGTCTGTGCTTCCCTTTCCCTTTAGTTACAGGAAAGATTTGATTTTTTTTTTTTTTAAAGAAAACCTAATGCATGTTTGTCTCCTTAATTGATGCCTTTCTCCTTGGCAAGTGACTGTGCTGGGTGGATCAGGTGATGGAAATAAGCAAATATGAATGAGATCTAGGTTCACTACAGCATTCTGTATTTAAACAGAGAGAAAGTACAAGAGAAAGGTTATTTCTTTTTTAAAAATTGAGGGAAAAATGAGTAGTAATTTAATTAGAATGATGTTCAAGCATTTTTCCTCACAGAAAGGCCCCTCCCTGGAATCATGAAACTACACATTCATTGCTGTAAGGACATGCCAGCTGGTGGCTGCATTAAGTCAGGAACAGCTGGCAAAATAGGGTAAGGATGGTTAGCTGAGTGCACTGCAGCTTCCTGCATAGAAACTTGGTCACTACCACCAAGTGAGTCACCTCTGTCTCCTGAGATGGAATTCACTTTCTATTTTGGTCTGGAAATTTAGTTTGGCTAATGAGATTTGCCAGATACAAACTTCTGAGGAATTTCTGATTTTTTGCAAATTTTGAATTGCTGTATGAAACCCACAAAGGGAAAGCACAAGCCTTCTAAGAACAGAAGTGCTTGCCACAGGAAGATGTGCATCTGTAACAGCAATGTTGCAACAAGGAACAGCAGGCATGGAGGTGCATTTAAAAGGAATGTTTAAAAAAATAAATCATGATGTATGATTAAAAAGGCATTCTAGCTCCCTGCAAAAAAGCAATTAAATCCTGAGTATTCTTTAAACTGCAGTTGTAAATTCACAGAACATTAGATGGAAAGGATTCATGAGGACAATACACATCTCTAGGTCTGTCAGTTCATAGCACCCTTGAAGTGAAATGAAAGGAAAAAACCAAAGTCCTGCAGCAATGCAGATGCTTTTTAATAAATCATCTTCCAACTCCGTGAGAACCTCAGTGCTTGCATAAATGACAAGCAGAAGTGTCTGGGAGATTCCCTCCAATGCCTCCCTGAACCAAATATCCAGTAGTGGATGGAGGAGTACAGAGAAGAATTGGTGTGCTAAAATTGAAAATGATTGTTTTAAGTTTCAGAAGTGCTGCTGTTCTATTTTGAATATAACAACTCTGAGAATTAGGCAGATTCCAACTGCCATTTGTCTTCTTAATGATCTGACACTTGGTCATTCAATAAAGTATATGATTTTCTGCACTAAATTCTAAATTACTTCCAAATTATATTTTTAAATCTAAAACTTTATATACTGAAACATGTAATTACTTTTGTCGTTTGCTCCTGTTTTAATAAAAATAATTCTCAATGCTACTAAAATGCAACTATACCATAGAACCCAGAAAAACATGAAGCTTTAAGTCCAACTTTTTGTGTCTGATTTCTTTTAAGAACACTGTAGATTTATTTTTTTTACCAACCAAGCATTTGAGAGTGCTGCAAAACAAATACAGGATTTTTCTAGAATAAAAAACCAAAAGGCTCAGAATACATTCATATGCTATGTATATATGTTATTTGTAATTTAGATAAACCAAAACTGTGTGCTCTAGACTACATATAAAAGCTGAATCAATAATGTTGAAATGGCCTTACAGTATCCCTTCTCAGGTTTGTAATTTTTTTTGTAATATTAATATTTGCTTTCATGAAAGTCTTGACATTTTTTTCTTCTTATGCTGTATTGTCTCTTGGTCTCCTTCTGCACAGCAACTGTACCTGGATTTGTTACAACCACCTGAAATGCTTCAACAAGTTCAGACGTTAAGCTCAGTTTTAATTTTTCACCAAAAATTGCTGAGGCCATAGTAAGTAATTAAATAACACAATTCTTCTTTCAGCGGCAAACCCAAAATGGTGAACCCATGTGTTTGGGGCCAGGAAGTCACAGCAGCACAGGCAGAGAATTTGGGGTTTGGGACAGAAGCTCCTTGCCCTGTGTCTTATGCACAGCCTGAGTGCCTTCATCCTGGGAGCAGGGAGGGGACAGACACGCTGCCACCAGCAGGAGTCTGAAATCGCAGTCCCTGTGAGACTGCTCGTAGGGCTTTTTTTGACAGTCAGATGCCTTATCCTTCCATGAAAACAGGCCTGTTCCACTTTGTGCTCCCTTTGGAGAAGAGGCAAGGACGTGGGGATTGCAGAGGAACTCACATGTTCTGAATTTACATCCCAGCCTACCCCTGAGTCACTCCAGCCGTGCCATGCTGCTGTGCAGCGCTCCAGGCACTGCAGCATTAGGATATGAGTGCGTTTTGTACTGAGGTAGCAAGGCAAGTCTAATTATACAAAAACTCCTATGCACTAACAATGTTTTTAGTAGATGTACAGCATTTATAATGGAGAAGCATTTAACGAGGGGAAACAAAATTAGCAATGCAAACTACCTTACCAAGGAATTAAAAATAGTGGCTCAAAGAAACTGGACCTGTACTTATTTGATGCTCCTCAAAACAAAGCATTTAAAGCCACACTATTGGAACAGATGTATAAAAAGGGATGGACATTCACTTACGAAAATAAATGTGATGACCTACTGCTCAAGGGTTTTTTTATAGGTACAGTTTTATTAAAATAAATATTTCATTATTAATCCAAATATCAGAAATGTGACATTCTTGACTATAACTATGACTGACTCCTCCATTACAGAAACATCTTAATATTATCCACACATATGCAAACAAAAGTAGGAGTCTGTTACCTGTAAGATTTAAAATTTGTATCAATAATAAACCATAACTAGGTTGCCACATTGTTTAAAGTTTAAATAAATTACTACTGCATGTGAGCTTCTGCCAGCACTAATGTACAAGGACCATTCAAATCTGTGGAAATCTTTCACAAGTCTGGAATTGTTTTCTGATCTAAACTTTTGTCCTGGTTTTGTCTGGGATATGGTAAATTTTCTCCCTAGTACCTGGTACAGTGCAGTGTTTTGGATGCAGGATGAGAATAATGTGTTGGTAAGACACTGATGTTTTGGTTGTTGCTGAGTAGTGCTTGCACTGAGCCAAGGACTTTCCAGTATCTCATGCTCTGAACGTGAGGAGCTGCACAAGAATCTGGGGAAGGGGGGAATACCTCTGGGAGAGCTGAGCAAACTGGCCAAAGGGATATTCCACACCACAGAACATCCACGCCCAGTGAAGAAACTGGGAGGAGTCGGCCAAGAGGGACTGATTGCTGCTCAGGGATGGGCTTGGCCTTGGTCAGTGGGTAGTGAGCAGTCGTACTGTGCATCACATGCTTCTCCTGTGTTTAACTGCACATGTTCCCTCTCTCTCTCTTATTACTACTATCACAGTATTACATCTTTTAAAAAAAATTATTAAACTACTCTTATCTCAGCCCATGAATTTTTGCTTCCTCCCCCCTCTCCTCACTGCCAATTCTCCTCCCCATCCCACTGTAGGCAAAGGGGGTGAGCAAGTGACTGCATGGTACTTATTTGCTGGGTAGTGTTAAACCATGACAACTTCACAGTACGAATGAACCAGAAGCCCTGTTCAATTGTGCAAGACAAAAGATAAAAAAATAAGTTAAGGAAATCATTAAGTTAATAACATTATTTTCCTATAATTTTATTCTATTTGCATCTATAGGCAAGTATCACAAGACAGTTTAAAGATTTGCAAAGGCATATCTTACAGAACAAGAAAGGTGCAGAAGTGAAATCTAAATACAGAACTTTTTGTTCTTTATCCCCCTCGAGCTAATCATTCTGCACACTGTTGCTTAGGATTTGCCTGCTTACACAATATACTTATGAGCAGCCTGTAAAAATATAATTTCCTTTTAATAATGCGTCAATAAAATTCCCTTTAACTCCTCAAATAAAAAGCATAAAAATATATACAGACATAAACATATATACATGCCTTAAAGATAAAAGCACAAATTATCAGGCCATTATCAGACACTTTATCAGGCATTTTTGCAAAGAAAAAAAGCTTGAATGAATTCTTCATTTACAGCAGAATATTTTACCAGTTTGCAAACCTTATAAATATTTTACAACCTCACTAAAGAGAAGATTATTTTATTCATTTGTCCTCATTCCCATATAGCTAGATTCAGTAAATGTATGGATATGGTTGGTAACTGTCAACCAAACCAATGTGGACAGACAAGCTCTATTATGTCTAACGCAGAATGTGTACGGCATCTTAAAATTTCAACCACTGATTTTTATGTGAAAGTGTAACTGTATACAGCTATGGAACAGCATATTATACTGCATTCAGCTCTTTCTTATCATAATTTATGGCTTAATCATCAGGCTAATAAATTCACTTGCTAGACTGAGTTTAAGGCAGAATGAAACAAGCTGTAATTTCAGCAATTATTAATTATGCAAAGGTGGTGTTATGTTTGGGATTTAGCAGTTTTGACCCACTGAAGAAAGAGATTTCTTCTTAGCTGTAGCACAGCACAATGCAACCTCTGTGCTATTCAGCATAATTGCAGCTCAGAAGAAAATTGCTAAGCTGCTGGCAGTGCACTCCCTGCATCTAGGTCAGAGCATTGTGCTGCTCAGTCTTTGTAAAATGCACACTAACTAAGCTGAGACAGACATAATGAGACAGGGATAGAAGAGCTTGCAAATCTTGAAAGTGAAAGGGATAATAGGAAAGCCTAAAGAAGAAAATCAGCTTAATCTATCAGGACATGGCCAAGACAAGGGAAGTATTCATAGTTTCCCACAAAAGTAGGAGGCTAAAAGCCAGCAATAAAGATAATTTCCTCAATAAAGATAATTTCCTCAAATGTTTAATTTCCCAGCTATTTAAAGCTACCATCAGAAAGTACATAACAGGAAGCTCTCTCTAGCCAGAAGGTAAGAAAGTAGAAGCTCTCCTACCAAAACACAAACCTATCAAAATGTAGCAGTCCAAAGATGCATACATCCTAAAAAATACACACAACTTCCTTAAAAATTATTTACGTTCCTCAAATGCACATATAACACAGTCACAGTGTTAGAAGTTTCCCTCCTCCTTTAACAGCTCCAAGCAACCAATTAGGTCCTAAAAACGTAAGTATGTACCTGCCCTTCCATGTCTAACTCAGTCCTAGCAAACTCAGATGCACACCTCAAGAAACATAATTCATGCATACACTGAACAGGTAAAATTACGTGACCCATGAAAAAAAAATCCAAAATATTACATGACCCATGAAACAGGTCAAATTAACCAGCTTGCTTCTCATCCTCCACTTGTGAAAAGGAATGCACTCTTTAACCTCCAAGGGTTTAGGCAGATTTCCCTTGCCACAAGGTAACCTTGATTTTGCAGTAAAAATCCTATGCGGAAGAAATGCCACAGTCTCCAGCACGGCATCACACAGACGCGCAGCGCATCCCTCTCCTCTCGCCTCTGTCTCCCCAGACGCAGAAGCGCGTACCTGAAGAGTCATGATGCTGCGGGGATGCGCAGGGAACGGCCTCGCTCCTTCTCCGGCGGGGACGCGGCGCGTCTGCCAGTCGGCTCCGGTGGCGCTGGGACGGTCCCCGTGACCTCAGCCCGGCAGCGGAGCAGCGCCGGCAGCACACGGGGACTCGCTGCCGCCGCGCCCCTCGGCACCCGCCGCGCCAACTGAGCAGGACCAGCGCCGGGAAGGGGCGGTGGGGCAGGGAGCACTAAGCCCCCAGCGGTTTCCGCTGAAAGCCTGAGCTCCAGCCATACCACTGAGGATTAGGCCGCCAGGCTGAGAGCAGTGATACAGAAAGATTCGCAAGCCGTTTGCTTGACAAAGGAATTTCTTGAGTGATTTGAACTGCAATCAGTTATTGGAAATGTTCCTTCTGCCGCAGTCCCGACCCATGTCCATGTCCAGCCAAGCTGGGACCTCGCATCCTTCAGCTGCAGCTCTGAAAAACACGTGGGTCACCCCAAGGGTACCTCACACAAGTGGCTACGCGCACAAAATACACTGTGAATGCTGGTTTTTAATTTGGCCTACAAAGCACAGAATAAAAAATTTATTAAATTTATTGATAAACTACCCTGCAAGTGTAACCACTGAAGAAAAAAAAATCCATCCCTCCTGTATCAATGAATTATTTATATTCATGCACTATACACTTCTGTACATCATTCCCTAAGCATAGTTGGATCTATGGTAGGTAGTTCTGCATTTCTTGACACGCAAACTTCCATAAAACCATGCCAAAAAAGTAATTTGAGGGGAAACAAGTCCTGGTTAAATTAAATCAGGAATTAACAAGGAAACAATCAAAATAAATATAAGTAAAAAGGAGATTAAAAAAAGGGAAACATTTCTGTAGTACCGGTGCCCTAGCAAAGAAGCTCTGTTCTTTCAGGGCCAAGAATCTGCGCTGAACCATGCTGTGCACTACAGAGAATGTGGAAAATGAACGCATTTGTGAAAGGCTGAAGGCAGATGGCGGGAAACACTGAATGGAACCACTCCTTACCTGTCACCTTGGTCACAGCACACAATGTCCATGCACAGCACGGCTCATACTACACTGCAGCGAGGGACCGCCCTGTGGCTGTGAAGTCCCTAGGAAGCACCTGGTGACCTGGCCCTGACTGCGCTAGCTGACATGACTAAGCAGGTCTGCCATCGCCTACGCGCTAGTTTTCAGAAGCGCTCGAGTCCTGGGAGCGCCAGTAGTGAGGCTAAGGAGAGACCCACCAAGGGCAGGCCGCCGGCACCAGGCGCTTTATGGCCGCTTCGCCATGCGGCCTTGAGCGCAGCGCGGGCACCGCCCGCGGAGCCGCCACAGCGCCACCCGCCCGAGCGGCACCGGCGGGCGCCCGGGCCCCTCCTGCTCGGCCCGCTCCGGACACCGCCCCGCCGCGGCCGGGGGCGGAGCGGGGCCGGGGGCAGGGCGGGGCCAAAGCGGGGCCGGAGGCGGAGCGGGGCCGGGCTGCGTCCCGCGGCGTGTTCCTGGAGCGCGGGACGGCCGAGGTAAGGCCGGCTTGGCGCCGGCGGGCGCGGGGCAGCTGCGGCCTGGGCCCCGCCGTCGGGCAGCTGGAGCCCGCTCCGCTCCCCGGGCCGGGCCGCAGTGCTCGGCGGGCGAGCGGCGGCGGCGACCCGCGATGTGGCGGCTCGGGGAGAGCGTGCTGCTGTCTCGGCGGAGCCCCCGGCCCACAGGGAGGCGGCGGCGGCCGCAGTGCGTGTGCCGGGGCCGTGCTTAGCCCGCGTTTCCCTGGTGCCAGGAGCTGGAGGAGCGCGCGGGGCGCTCCGCAGCGGAAGCGCTGGGCAGGCTCCTGGCGGAGGTGGGCGCGGACGGCGTTTCTGCGAGCTCCCTTCCGCCGGAAGCGAGGTGGAGGAGCTGTGTTCCTTTATTCACTCGTTGATCTGTTTCCTTACTCCTGCACGCTTGTTTTCCTCAGGAGTGCCCATTTTGAAAAGAAAATGGCATCTTTGAACTGTGAACATGTTCCATGGTTTTTGTTTTTTTTTTTTTATTGTGTCGCTGATTCTGCTTGTCAAAGGTCATCAGAGCATCCCTAATTGAAAGCTTTTAAAAGTGATAACCCAGAGCTCATTTTTTTAAAAAACAATTACAAGCTTTCATGTTAACTCAGTCACACGTAAGAATTCTTATGGTCATTTCCATTTTGTAGTTGTGTTCACTTTTTGTTTGTTGCTACTGTGATGGTAAGCAAAGGGGATTAGATAACTGCACGAATGATAGCTCCATGAAGGACTAATAGGTTAAGTAGGCACATCTTTATCCTTACATCCCAGATGCAATCTTTCTGGGTGCTTGGGAGCTGAGGGAATGCCAGCCCTGTGTTCCCCAGCTGGTTTCTCCAGTTTCCACTGTTGGAAGCAGATAACTGGATTGGATGGACCATCGCTGAGGTGCCCGTGGCATTTCATACATGATTCTGAGAGTTCTCAAGAGTGCCCCGGTGTTTTTTTTTGTATTTTGGAATTCTCAGTTTTACTGTTCTCTGAAAATGCCTTCAGTGGTTTCGACTTTCATTCACACTGCAATGATACAACTCTCTTTAAGGTGGAACCAGAGACCATCCTGAGTTGGACAGAATTCACAAGGATTATCAAATCCAACTCCTGGCCTTTCCAGTCCAACTTGTGGACTGCCCCCAGAATCACACCATGTGCATCTTTCTCCTGGTGTCCTCCAGACTAGAGTTTAACTGAGTGAAAATCTATCCAGATGGATGTTGCTTGATGGCAGTACACTTGGGTGAAGATGGTATTTGTATTTTATATCAAGGTAGTTCACTACCAGTACACAAAAAACTGGTATGACTAGCAAAATGGTATCTTTTGGGTGGCAGCTTTTAGGTGTTCATGAGCTGTACATAAATGCAATCTGTGTGCCTGCCTGGGTAACCAGGAGACGTAGGAGGGAGTCATGTCATGGTTCCCCTCATTAGAAACCTGAGCTGAGCTTGCCTGTGCAACAATGAAGCTGGTACTAGTTCCCAAGCAGGAACACAGCATGGGGGCTTTGCAGTTTACCAGGGACTGTCATCAGGCCTGACCTCATGTCTTCATTGCTACTCTGGGCTAGATCAATCACAGCAAGAAGAATTACACTTTCTCTGCTCCTCTTCAGTTTTTCTCACCCCTGAAGGCATTTTCCAGGTGACACAAAAGACTCCTGAGCTTTTGGAGTCTTGTAGGGGATTGCTTTCCTTCCCTGAAAGCATAAACTGTTAAAGAGCCTGCAAGGTTTTATCATACCTTCCAAATACAAGAAAACACAAGGCATGGACTGAAGATTGAAAAAAAAGATTTCTAAAATTCCTAAATGAATCCAGGAACTTGTTTCATGTTTTGATTTTTTGCCTTTTTTCCCCCTCCTATGTCATGGGGGAGCAATGCAGCTGTACAAGTGAAAATGGAGTGGTCCTTCAACCTGTGATTCTTGGGATAGGTTGTTGTGGGTTTTTTTACATCTCTAATACCTCCAGCTGCTTTTGTTCAGCTTTAGAAGAGTCTGTTGTCACTGCTGTTGCCATTCTGTCCTGTCCAGCTTTTTTTATTTATTAAAAAAAACCCAGCTCCACACCTGCCCTGTGGAAGATGTGTAAGGTTGATACATACCAGTATCACTGACATGCAGTGTTTCTCTTCTGTATTCTCAGAACTTCTGGTAACAATGTCCACAGCAGACAGTACAGTATTTGAACTAATGTTTTGCTCTTTCTTCTTAGGGTGACAAAACACAGAACCGCCTCAGGATGTCTGTAATTCAGCAAGGCACGGCAACACTTCGGAAAGCAAAGAAAACCACTGTAAAAACGTGTCTAGATAACCCCTTTGTTTTCCAATGGAAAACCATAGATGGAGAAGATATGCATTTTATACTAGAGACCTTAGAAGAAAGGATTAAACATATTGGACTTAAAAAGATTGAGAGTCCAAGAAAGAAAAAACGTTCCCTTACAAAAAAACAAACAGAAAGAAACTGTGATGCTGGCACCAATGATTTCCCTAAAGAGGAAGCAGAAAGCCACCAGCAAAAACCAGGATGGACTGACCTAAGTATCAGAAGACAGCTTGCTATTGGAGTTAACGAAGTTACAAAAGCATTGGAAAAAAATGAACTTCTTCTCTTGCTGGTGTGCAAGTCTGCCAAACCTGCCATGATCACGTCGCACCTGATCGAGCTGAGCGCGAGCCGCGCCACGCCGGCTGGGCAGGTGCCGCGGCTCAGCGAGACCATCGCGCCCCTGCTTGGCTTAACGTCCATCTTAGCACTCGGCTTCAAAAAGCAGTCTGACAAGTTCACTGAGGCAGTAGCAGCAATAATTCCAAAGATACCGGCTTTGGAAGTGCCGTGGTTTCAGCACAGAACTGAAGAATCCATGGCTTACGCAGATACAGATTCTTCAGAAAGTCTGGAACCCGAAGAGCTCGCAGACGTGCTGGGGGATAAGCTCACAAGTCAGAAGCGGAAGCATACGGAAAGCAATCGGCCTGATCTTTCACATGTAATTTTGCAGCCTTTGAAAATCAAGAAACTTGTCCCAAATCCCAACAAGATAAAGAAACCACCTCGCAAAAAGAAAAAGGCTTTTTCAGCATAACTGAGTTTGGTTCTTTCTATTAAACAGATTTTTAAATGCAGGATGGAGTACAGTTCTAACAGTTCTTTTAGGCTTTACAGTGTAAAGGTCTTGAATACAAGGTGAACTTCATGTTGCATTTGGCTGAGGTACTTTCTGCTTTAATAAAAAATATTGCTCAGACTTGAGTGTTAGTCTTTACTGGGGGTAAATATTTTCATTTGCAGCTGGAGATCAGAGTTAAAGCCGGTAATGAACATGCCAAAGTAATTTTAAGACATAATTTATACTTCTTTGGAATGAATACAAAGCATTAAATGAACTTTGTCTTTTTACACAGATGAACATGCTTTAAGCAAAAGAGATTTAAGTATAATTACTCAAACAAATAAATACCAAAAGTGAAAGTTTATTTAAACAAAGGTCCATGCCAGTATAAGTCTTTTAAAGCTGGGTTCAAGTAAATAGCACAGGCAGACTTCCCTTTTGAACTCTTATTATAGTTTGTTCTGCTGAACAACTTGTTTTTGGTCACAAATGTATGCAGACTTGGGTTCCACCTGATACCTGGTGCATGGTATGCTGAAGGAAAAGCTATTTCCAAAATACAAATCCAAATTACTACTGCTGCGGTATTTAAAAAAAATACTTCCATATGCAAACTATTAACACATATCCTGTGAGAAAATGTAAACCTAAACTCCATTAGATCTCTAAATGAAATCTAACATTACTTCCCAGGAAATTGACATAAGCCATATACTTTTTTATATAAAGTAGATTAGAACTGTAACTGCTACAAGACTGAAAATGTAATTTCTGAGGTTCCTTTAATTTTACAGGGAGAAAATGAACAATTTTCTAATGAGGGAGTTGGGTGGCAGGAAGGAAGGGAAATAGCACTGCAATTCAGGCAATCAACAGCCTAGGAATTCACTTGTAGAAGAAAGCATAAAATACCTTAACTGAGTAACTTTTGTTGTTCCTTAAAAGGTAAAATTTACATTATTTTTCAGAGATTTGTTAATCCAGACTTTCACTGCCATCCAATAGCTCATCTGTATTTTGAATTTATTTAGAGATTACTTTAGTTCATGATACCAACTACGAAGGCAGGCAGTAGCAATGAGCAGTGATTGTGTAGTCATGATGCTCCTTGAAGTTTAAACACAGCATTTAAATGCTACAATTTTTGTCCAGGTCTGAGGGTTCAAGAAGAGGTGAGATTTCTTTGCCTTGCTTCACAGTCCTTTATACAAGTCCTTTTTTCTGGATTTCTGAGTGCATAAAACTTGGAAGGCATGCTAGCACTAGTGTGTTTCATTCCCAGGCTGGCTAACCATAGCATAATAGTCATAGCATCTAGACAGAGCATAAGGATTAGCTTTGGTAAAGAACATAAGCACAGCAATCATCTTTCAAGCACTTCACTGCCTGGCCAGGTCTATCTTTGTCTTCATGGATTTGGATTCCCTCTGCAGATAGGAAGTTACTTTGGAAAAGAAAGATGTTTAAAAAGCCAGGTGCAAAAGGTGGTAGAGCAAGCTTTACATTTGCCAAGCCTTTGCAAACACCTATTAGGTTCTGAGGAGTCTTACCTTCATAGCAGGACTAATGCACACAGGTTCAATCTTGGAAACAAGTGAAGGGTCTCTCCTATTGAGCTCCTGACAGTGGCCCCAGACAGATCACACAGATATTCACCTTTTGTTTAGTACTTGCTTAGGAAGTCAAAGTGAGTTGCCACAATTTTCACCTCCGGAGTCTTATTTATGTAGGTGCAAGCTGGGACACTTTGAAGATTCAAGTCCTCTTGATGCTGTGATACTTCAGCAAAACACTACAAGTGAAGAGCACTCAGCAGGGACAGAAGAGGCCATGCTTAACACACACAAGTTCATGAAGAGAACTCTTCAAGAGCTGCCCCAACACTCAGACTTAGATGCCTGCTTCCTTCATGCTCTGGTTGATAAATTTTCTCTCTCAGCTACAGCACTGCACAGCTTGTACAGGACCATGTCTCTGCCCTCCAGCGCCCTAGTGAACATGCAGAGGGAGCCAGACAAGACAGAGGTTTATCCCCTGGATTCAGAAGCAAATGGCACTATTTTACTAGAAGAGAGCACAAGACTGGCCATGCTCCTTCCTTCATGTGCCCTAACCTGAAGATTTAGGCAAAAGCCAGGCTGCAGGAAACCCACGTTCAAGTCTTGTCTTCTACCTGGACATACTTGGTCCTATCATGGCCTCAGTTTTACAAAGGATAATACTTGGGAGGATCTGCTTTCTGATTTCAGAGGAGAAAAGAAATCATCTGCCTAACATTTCTTCCACTTACAATTTTTTGAGGGGAAGGAAGGCAGAGAACATGAACATATCCTTCACCTGGGCTGTGATCACATGGGCTGTCTCAGCAAGGAAGTGTCTTTGCTATGAGGACAGAGCTATGCCCTGCTGTCCCACCTCACCTCAGGCAGCCCTCAGTGAGGACTGCTGAGGCTCTGCCTTCAAGAGCTGAAGCAGAACACACTGAGCTTCTTGGTGAACCTCATCCCAGAGCACTCCCTGAAAATGCCTGCCAAGGAGGCACCATCTTGTCTTCTAGGAGATGGAAACTTAAGCCTTTGACGGGGTCGAGATTAAATCCCTCTTGTTACTTCAGGTATCACTACCATCAATTACATTTTCAGGCACTTAACTCTGCTCAGGCCTCACACAGAGTCCAAGCTGTCTCTGCACCACCTGTTTTGACTGCTACTAGGAGGGAGGTATCAAGAGTGGCCAGAGATGTAAAGCCCAACTGCACTGTGAGATTTCCTGTGAAGTCCTTTTAAATTCATGAGGTCCTGAGGTGGTGCACAGCCAGGGGTCAAACAAACCACGTTCAGTCCCTTCCTTTGTTTGAAGGAGGTTGAATGCTTTAATCAGCTATAATGCAGTAAGGGAAAGTATTTATCACTGATTCTAGGGCAGAATCCTCTCACCACAATTCAACAAGAAAAAGAAACCAAACCACGAACCATTCACACAGTGAAAAGGAGAGGGAAGAAAGAAAAACCCCACTGCTACAAGGTAGTGGGTAGGGCTAACAGTTATGAAGAACAGACAAATTTATCTTCATGTACAGAATTAAACTTTCAGCAGAATCTGCTGTCAGAATTACAGGCATGTTTAAAAGGAAAGTTAGACATTTGCATTTCATGAGATATTCAAGTCACATTCAAAAGATGCTCACAGCACAGAGGCTTCACTACCACAATTTGGCACTTTCAGCTAGAACAGTTTCTTAACACAGATTTTCTCAGTGCTCATGCTTCTGCAGCATCCATGAGCTGAAAGAACTGCTATCATCTCTAGCTATGACGCTATGCTGGAATGCATATAAAGTGCTTCAGAAGCCACTCCCATTGCCGAGCATTCATGAGGGAATTAAAACAGCTCCACCCAACAACAAAGATCAGCCCTTCTACATTTCAGGAAGTGCAGTACAGAGACTTCCAAGGACTGAGGGCAGAGCATTTCTCTTCTGCTTACCAGCCACATATATAGCAAAACTTCTTGTTCCAAAGTCAGGATAAAAACACTACCAGGAACAATTTATGAATACATATTTACACAAGGTACTTTTCATTAGAATTACAGACTTCATAGGAAATCAGAGTAGACAAAGGAATATGTGCAATTTCGCAGAAGCGTTGAAAACATTCAAACTATAAATATCCTGATAGCACTACTAAAATTCTTAGTTTTACACACAGGCTGATGTTATTCTACTGAGGAAAAACTAAGGTATTGTGCCACAACTGTAAATTAAGTACAGTAATGTATTATCATTCTGGCAACATAGATAACACCTGCACTGAACAGTGCGATACTGTTAAATCAATCCACTGATCTAGTGAAGATCAAAGTACAAATCTGTATTTTTTATTGATTTGGCAGCGTTGCTTATGGAGAAACAAATGCACTAGTTAAACCAGTACACTGTCATACTGCTCCAGTTACAAAAACATCCAGGACTTTCATAGAGCTACAAAGGTATCATACTTCATGATTTTCCCCCAAATGATGATATCCATGTTAAGTAAATAAGCAAAGATACTCCAGTTTGTATCCTTCATTCTGTTACACTGACATACATACATCACCACTTAATAAATAGAAATGCAGCAGTTCATCCACATAATAGCAAATATTTTTGTACCCTAATCCACCACTGAAGTTCAGTTTATACAAAACAGTCTTTTCTACAGAGTGGAAAAAAATACCTTCTTCTCATCCAGGTGCAAGCTAAGCTTTGAAACTTAAATGAATGTGCTTTTTATTCTTTTCGTGGAGAACAGAAGAGTTTCATGAACTGTCTGATCTATCTGAAAATGCATAAATTTGGTCACATGTGGATGTCTTCATTGATCAGATTTAATGGACAATTTCAGTATCACTGACGTTGTGCTTTTACTCCTCTTGAACAAGACCATTTCAAGAGCTATGGAGATCAAATTAACTCAAACGATGACCTCAAGAGTTCTAGAAACATAAGCGTTCTCATTGTAATACAAGACCAACCTAAAGGAAGAAGAAAAAGATAGTATTTTAGTGCAAGCATGGCAGTAAATGTAAACATCAACAGTCTCCTGCATCTCAATTATGGATCATAAACAGGGCCAATTACAGTATTTTGAAAACTTCTGTCCATTGTTGGCCAGGGTAAATTAATGTGCCATTACATCTAATGGAATTCAGGAACTCATTTTTCTCCCTTACCTTTTCAGATTCCATGCCTGGACATCTCCAGTTGTACAAATAATACTGCAAATTTCCATCTCCGATCCCAAACTTGAGTTTTTCCAGGAATGTTTTGTTTTCCATTAAGTCTAGTGCATTGAACACATCAAATCCTTTCTGGCAACAGCAAAACATTTTTAAAATTTTACTTTTGAAATTTTCAAATGACACACAAATGATACTTTACAGAGTGGCATACCGTATCCAAGAGACTTTGGCTAATTAAAAGAAAAAATACAATGGAATAAATATTGCCTTTTAATTAGGTACACACAAGATGACATTTTCTCAATAAAAACTGAAGTATAATGCACAACTGCTTGAAGATTAGCTCCAAAAGGGTATGAATTTTAAAGCCATTTTCAGGGCCTAATGTCTGAAGAGTCCCTAAAGCATTTTCCATTATTTTATCCTTACAGACATGCATTTTTTACAGTCACATACAGTGTTTTGACACATATGGCCTATTCTAGTTACAGCTACATAAATACAGTTACTGTGTTTTTCAGCAATTTATCATTCTGTTAATGATAAACATATTTTTGTGATTTAGTCCTTTTCCGAAATACCATTCTCTTTAGAACTCAAATCTTTCATGTCTTTCTCCCTCCCTTACTTATGCACCCTCTACCAACTCCTCTTTTCATAAACCTCCCAAATTCACCACAAAGAGACACAACGGCCAGATCAGTCTCAAGAGCTTTTTCTCCATCAACGCATACTCAAATCCCTTCTCTTCACTGGGAACTCTTAACAAGCAACCTAAACCCCAGGTCTGGTAAGCCACTGCAGCAATAATCATCACATATGGAGAGGTGAATTTGCTCGGGGATGTGGATATAAAATCCATTTATTTGCAATTTATTTGCAATTAACTACAAGTGAGTCTGACCTAAGCTCCTGGAGTCTTAACAGCACAAAGGTACAGCACTAGCAGGAGATGATACACTTTTAAGATAAAAAGTACAAAACAATAATGCTCAATTACTTAAGCACAAGAAGATGGGGTAAGGAACATTCTTTACCCAGTAAAAAAAGAAAAAGATTTTTTTTTTCTTTTAAATAAGCATCCCATATTAGGAAAAAGTGGGTTTGAAGAAAAAGAGCACTTAAGCTCTTCATCAGGACTATTTAAAAGAAAGTTACAAAGCACAGACAGTGAGTTTAGTAAAGCTTCCTGCTACCTTACACAAAGATCATTCATTCTCTGTGCAGACGACACCATGCTAAGTTAAATGTGCTGTGAAAAACATGCAGAAATAAGACAAATGAGGTGACAGTATTTGACATTTGGCATTGAAAGTAAATTTTGAAATATTCCAAGTGAGTAAGTAACATTAACAGCAATCTCAGAAGGCTGGAAGGGAAGAGGGGGAGAATAGAGACACACTCTAGATACAAGGACACTAAACTGTGCAATTAAACACTCAAAATTCAAACAAAACTCTACAGATGTAGTTTTAATTCAGTATCTAAATATCAGCAGATTAGTTTCGGGTTAGGATCTTCTGAGAGGGATGAAAAGGTTTCTGTTTCAAGGTACTTTCTCCACAGCTCTGACAGACCACTTAACCAGACTCAGAAGAGAATTTCTTCCCTGTGTTCTAGATCTAGAGACTTTGTGTCAGTTTCAACAATAAAATATGCAGGGTTTTAGAGGGATTATCCTGATGCAAAATCTCACTCTCTCTCCACGCAGAATACATAGAACCTAATTTAATAACTCCAAATTTCGGGTTTTGCTTTGAAGGTCAGGTGTTTTGTCCTGTAACTGCCAAACTAATTCTAAATTAATTTTATATTGTGTGATATGAAGATATAAAAATAAACATTAGCTGGCATACAAACCCTTAAAGCAATTTGCTGAGCTGAATTTGTACCTCCAAAACCCATGCTTTGGAGTTAAAGTACAGAAAGGAGACTGTGGAGGGCTGTCCCCAGACAAGGGCCAAACAACCACACAGCCTTTGCTTTACTCCTCTCCCACAGGATGGGGAGAAAATAGAAGGAAGGGAAGATGTCTTGTGAATTGAAATAATGATAGTTTAACAGAGAAAGCAAAAGCTGAAGGCACAAAGAAAGCAAAAAGAAGAATACATTCACTACTTCCCACTGCCAGACAGATGTCAAACCACTTCCTGGGAAGCAAGAGCTCAGCATGCAAAATGATTGTTAGGGAACATAAATGCTATCACTGGAAGCATCCTCCTTTCTTCTGCCTTTCCTTCAGCCTTTATTGTGGAGCAGAACATCATATGGTGTGTGGAACATCTCTTTGGCCAGTTGGGGTCACCTGTCCTGGCTATGTCCCCTCCCAACTTCTTGTCCACTCAGCCTCCTCACTGCAGGGGACAGAGAAAGCCCTGAGGCTGTGCAAGCACTGTTCAATAACAACCAAAAGACTGGTGTGCTATCAGCCCTGCTTCAGTGACAAAGCGCAGCACCATATGGGCTGCAAGGAACAAAGTTAACTCCATCCCAGCCAGACACACTATGTTTGTAAACAAAGGCTGTGACTAGGACTGTGTTATCATCCCTCCTCTGCTGCCTTACCCCTCCTCATATAAAACTCAACTGCCAGATCTGAAACTATAATTAGGCATCTAATGTACCCAGCAGGTACTTAAGAAATCCACAGGTGTCTAAATCCCAGTATTGCAAGGGATATAGGATGATCTGCTCCAAAGGAAAGAGCTGCATGTTACATTGAGAGAGAAATGTATGCAGGTGAAGGTGCAAAGCCGTGGGGTCAAGCCATGGAACCGCCTCCTCCAGCCATGGCCTAGAGAATGGCCAGACACACAGCTCCCTGTGCCACACTTCTAACCCAGACAAACTCTTTTCCACCTTGACTTTTAAGAATAATTACCAGTATTTTTAGCCACTCTTGAAAATTATACTGGCTTCTCAAAATCTGTCTCTGAACTTCCTTTTGGATCATTCTGGAGCCTGAATAACCATACTTCCCATAACTATTCAGGAGTTTTCCCTGACAAATAGTTACTGAACTGCTTCTAGGTGAACAAGCCTCAGCAAGCAGTTCCCATCACAGATGGCAGCTCAGCTGCAGTGCTGCATGAACATGGCTGGGACAGACAGGCTGAAGATTGTGTGGCTGCTTTGATGCAGCCTGAAGTCTGAACAGATACAGCCTCTGCAGACCATCACTGGCTTCATCCAGAACCAGCACAGAAACCTCTGTGGCAGGTGCAGGCAGCTCAGAGCATGGCCTGCCAGGGCACTCCCCTGGAGGCTGTAACACCACCAGCAGTGCAGGAAGGAGGAGCAGAAAACATTCCTGTGCCTGCAGCCTGCTGGGAATGGTGGCAGAGCGGGTGCTATGGACCACATGAAGCCTGTGCAGCGCTTTGAACCACCCAGGGCAAGCAGGTCTTTGCCAATTCAGAGTGCTGGCATGTGCCATTGGTGTTAGCACTGCACTTCCAGGAAACCACAGTCACTAAGAGCTGAGAGATAGCTTTTCATTGGACAGTACTAAGCTCTCAAAATTCTTCTGTTTAAGAACTTCATTTATAAACTTTTCCCTTCCATTCAACCAAACATCAATCAGTATAAATCCATACCTAAGGGTATGCTTAAAAGCTACACCATGACATCATCTACAGAGCTTTACAGGGAGCAATGATAATGTGATAAAGCTCACATAAATAAATTTCTACAGTTTTTAGGAATAAAAATTAATTTTAAAAAGCAAAATGTATTTGATAGCACTTATTAATTCATCTCCAGGGGAAATTATTTTAGTGATACTTTTAATTCTTCTGATACTTAGAGACTGTGGTCATCAGTGTGCTCTTGGGTGGATCCACAGTTCAGGCTATTGCGAATACTTTATGCATTTGTCATTCCCCAGCATCACTCAAAGTAAAAAGGAAAAACAAACATATTGCTTTATATTTTGATATGTATATTGTATATGTCTCATAAACTGCACTCTGTGCTGTAAATGCACTGGCATGGATAAATTAATCCAAGTCTTACCTTGCCACTACTCCTAGGAATACTTTTGTGAATGAAGCAGAAAAAACCCAACCTACAACTTACCAATTTAGCTATAATGAGTGCATCATTCATTAAGTCCAACAGGGGAGTCTCTGTATGAATATTGTAAAAGGAATAGGCAGCTTTGAGGCTTTTATGAACAGGATGATGCATCACTGTTGAAGGTAATGTGTAGAAACTGAGGAAGTCTGTTAAAATACCATTTGAACCCTACAAAAAAACCAAACCAAAACAAAAAAGTCCATTAAAAAGTAATCAGTTATTGGTTAGGCTAATGTGACAGTTCTACAGAAAGCAATAAATGCAGCAAGATTTGTGTACTGTAAGTACTATGGTAGAGCAGCTTGTCTTAGCTAAGAGGAAACAAACATTTAGATTTTTCTAGTCTATTACACCACTAACATTTTGACAAACAATTGTCAAAGCAGTAGTTTTCTATGACAAAGCTAACAAAGCACACTTCCACTGAAAGTATCAAAGTTTTTTTCTGACTGAACTAATTTTTAATAAAATATTCTTAAAATATTATGGATATTTTAAAAACCTGATGACATTCACATCAAAGAATATTTTTCTCATCTTTCTAAAAAGAGAGAAAAATATATACTGTGCTGGTATACAAAGCATATTAATAAAAACTTCCCAGAGTATCTCCAAGCAGATAAGGTAGACACACAAATACTTCTTCTTGCTTGTTTGCTTTACTTTTGAATGACTAGTAACCACTAATTAGAGCTCACACGAAGGACCTCACATGGCTCCTTAAATTAATAGTACTTCTACAGTAAAATGTAAAACAGTTGAACATACCACATGCAAAAAAGCTTTTGTCTTAGAGCAGGTACAGATTCTGTAGTAGAGTAATACTAACTACAAGGAACAGAAAAGTTATTGAGTCACTCACTAAATTCAGTAAGGATGACAAAAATATAAATTATACAGAGTATTTTAAGGTCTTAGATCCGCACATTACAAAGATGATTTAAAGGTCTGACAGTAGCTTCTCCAGGTCACACAGGTCTTAAAAAGACTTAAAGCACTAATAAGCCTACATTTTGTATAGTAAAAAACTAGTCCAAGAGACAGCATAAAACAAGTAAGTGAAGACTCTGCTGTTTAGTTAATATGGCACTGTTAATGTCACATTCATGCTAATCCTGGTGCTTGTGAACTCTCCTGTAGGCTTCAACTCACAAAGCAAGCCAAAAACCAACTCAGAGAACAGGGCAGAGGGCAGGGAGAAGAGGGAGTGGAAAAAGAAGGTGGGACAATAAATTAGACCATGGAAAAGTCCAATGATCACTGGACCCACTACAAAGCAGAAAGCTAAGTTTGGACAATAAAAACTGATGGGCAGGAACACTCATCTCCAGCAGCTCTAGGCTTCCTAATTCAGCTGAGGCTCCTGCACAAATTCAGGTTACAGTGTGGGAACACTGAACTTCACAGCCTACGGCTTTTCTATGAGGAGAATGTTTAGGGATGTTAGTCCTGATAATTTTAAAATAACATTATCACTTTAAGCAAGCAATACACTAAATAGGCTGTCTACAAGAGATTTTGTATGGACTCAAGGAGAAGGGAGTATCTTTCCACTAGCTTTAGTGCACCTATTCCAAACATGTCTGGGAGATTTCCAATTTAAATGCACTCCTATTCCTGCACTCCTTATTTTGAGAGAAGCATTATGACCAACTCTCTGGAGGGTGGGGGTGGTAGATGTATATGTGTGTATATATATATATATGTATATATATATGCAAATTCATACACATACATACACACATTCTTTTACTGGGAAAAAAACACACTTTACCAGTATATAATAAAAAAGCAAACCATGAAAAAATATAATTCCCCCAGCAGGTGCCTCTAAATTCAGTTTTTTTAAAACAGAATTTTGTAATGGTGTATGGCAGAAAGGTGTACACCTGGGAGAATGATAGCCAATCCAAACAAAATTCCTTATCTCAGTCATGGCATCTTTTTTCCATTTTTCTAGAAAAGGAGGTTTGAAGACCACTGCTTAGTATCATGTCATACCTCTGTAAAAAAGAATCAAGAAATGCAGGTAGAAAAGTTGATCTTAAAATATGTAGGGTCCTTGTCAAGACAGTGATGTTTTGATATTTCAGAATTCTTCTTTAAGATATTCTATTATAAGAGCACTGCAGTTTATCACAGGCAAACATTTTCTTATTAAGAGAATGTAATACAAAGAACAAAGCTTGTACTCATGGTATCAAATTCTACCTATAACACATATATAACACATATATTTGATATTGCCTGCATTTCAAAAACTTGATGCTGATATGAGTGCAGAGTGCTCTGAACTACTGAGGGGCACTCACTCACATTAATACATGTTAGTGCATATTTTACCTCTACCACGTAAGTGTCAATAATATGATCCCGAGGCAGGAACCAGTGGGCCACCTCTTCTTCATCCATCACAGGAGCAAGATTAAACTGTTTCAAGTAAGTATTGATTAATTCTTGTACTGCTTTAGTATCTTTTTGTTCCATTGGTCTCAAACCTGAAGTCTTTGTGGCCTTAGTGAAAAAAAAAAAAAGAAAAATAAATGTTAGGATGTTAAAGGGAAAACTGCACACACAGCAAAGGCTGAAAGTAGGTTGCAGAGTCACTCTACTTGCTATAATGCATTCATTATTAGCCTACTTTATCCCAGCCACCTAATTCATTATGCTATTTTACAAACGGCTTTCAATCAGAATTCCCTCTCTTCTAATTATTGGGACAGTCTGGGGCACTTCAATCTTTTAATTTCATTATTGAAACAGCTTCATTTCTCCAGAGAAAGATATACCATCACCAACTGCCTACACTTTGTGCAGTTTGTATTTTTTGGGTTTTTTTTAGGTCAGTCTATTTTGTATCTTCTCCTAAACTACGTGAGGCCCAGACACTGAAACAAAACAAAGAAACTTGCATATCAGAAGTAATCTCCAGACAAGAACACATGCAATTCAAACTTATAGAAATTACAGTCAAGCTACACATCAATGTCAGCTGATTAAGTTTAATTATAAATTAAATTAACAAAAAAGATTCTACCTATTTTTAGCACTTGTAAACTTCCTTGCTAACAACCTTCTATAGAGGCACAACTGCTATTCTCATAACAAGAAAGCTTCTCATAACTTATACCTGCCTGAAATTAAAAACCTATTTTAACAAATATTTTTCTGACTTTAAACACCAGAAAAGGAAATAATTACTTTCTACTATTATGCAATTAGTGATTAAACAAGTGAAAGTGATTAAAGTTTTCTTCCCATCTTTTGCCAGCCTCCTTTTGGGGAGGCTAATGCTTGTTCCCTTCAGTGCTCATTTATCCTGCCTCATCTGTCTGAGCTGCATACTTGGGCACGTACCACATTAATCACAGCGAAGTTGATGGCAAGAGCAGCCAGGTAGAGACTTGATTACTGGAAGGCTGAAATGAGTGCAGCTGATTATGCTTTGCCCAAAAGGCATTATTCTGGGGGAGATGTTTATTCACACGCTCTGGGACTCAGCAGCCAGATGAGAAA
Organism: Fringilla coelebs; assembly: GCF_963513975.1. Classification (NCBI taxonomy): domain Eukaryota; kingdom Metazoa; phylum Chordata; class Aves; order Passeriformes; family Fringillidae; genus Fringilla; species Fringilla coelebs. The sequence continues at coordinate 131,974,708 of NC_140028.1, forward strand.
TCAAGGCACATTTTGCCACAGCTCTGGCCTGTGTATTACATTTCAGTCTTCCTGCTTTTCTAGGCAGCCTGGGACTATATTTTGACTCCACAAAATCTGTATTTTTAAATGCTCTCATTCCATAAGGGTGTACACTTGACATACAGAAAGGATGGAGGAAAAACAGCTGGGGTTGAAGATCTTTCCCCCCAAGTAATGCTCAGAATCACCACTAGTAAGTGACTATTTGCAATCCCAGAGGTGAGGGAAGTGTACAGAACTGTGCTAAAATTTGTTTTTCTGCGCACGTAATCATGCGACTGTCCAGCATCAGGATCTCAGCTAGTCAGGAATAGACAACAGAGACAAACATACTCCTGTCCTGACTCTAAATACTGACAAATTTTACTTCTTCCAGAAAACTCCTTGCTCAAGATATTAAACTTAGGAAAAGAATACTTTTTTTTTTGTATCTATAGGTACATGCACAGCCTTTAGGGAGGGTGATATTTATTAATTACAGAATTTATTACACCTGAAAACTTTTTTAATTCAGGCTGTTCAAGTGATTAGGAATGATTAATTCTCTTAAAGGGAGATGAGCTCCTAGTGGCAATGATATTCCAAGGACATGAAGAAAAGAGGTTAAAATGCAAGAAACAGTGTTTGGTGCTGAGGGACAGGATAGCATGGACTGAATGGACAAATTTGTTTGAGAGAAGTGTTTATAACTGCCTGAAACTGAGGAGAAAATCCTCAACATCACTTAATCCCTTTCTCAGAAAAAAAAAAAAAAAAGACCTCCAAATAAACCCAAAGCACAAGACCTAAAGAGAAAACATCAGAACAAAGACTAAATCTTTATTTTCCACTGAGATGCTCCCAAATCCAATCTAAAAATAACAAAAATTCTGAGGTATAGGGACTCCTATATCACTTAGTGTAAAAGCTGATTTTGAGAACACATCTTCTATTTGCACTTCTATGTACAATGTATGTTTGCCTTAGCTATATTTTATGGATGAGATAATGATATATTACTTATTTTCCATAATTCACTTCTCTGGTGAAACTTGGTTTTATGATAAAGGAAAATGATCAGGATATAACTGCTATTTCTAATGATTCTCTGTAGTTACACCTTTGGTACTACAAGTAAGATCCTCATGTTTTAATCACTTACTCAGTTGTTTCCATAAGCAATGTTACTAGAGTTGCCACCAAAGCCTACACTTGAAATTGTATATTACACTCTTCAGACTGTTAAAAATGTCTTCAAGATTTGATGGAAGCTATATTTAGCTGCCCAAGATCAAAACCCAATTAATTTGGTTATAACTGCTGCCCTGCACACAAGGGAAAAGCTGCATGTGCAGGCACAGGTGGCACCAGGCGGAGCAGGAAACGAGGCTCCGACAGCAGCAGGAGGACGGATCAAGGCATGGCATGTGCTTTATTCCAAGGGCTGCTCAGCCTGCTGCTCAGATATCTGAGCACTAAGAGAATATGCAGCATCAAGTCAAATAAAGCAACACACACAATTCTCCAAAATCAGATAAATCATTATAAATACTGTGAGTGAGGAAAAAAAGTATTGTTTTTAACTAAAAGACAGGGTTTGTTTAAATAAAGAGAGGTTTACTGATAAGGTACAGGTAAGGGATACTCTGCAATCCCTTCAAAAAAGGTAGCTTTTACAAGCAAATAAATTGTTTACAGCTATAAATCTCAGTCTAAATTCTACAGGCTAATAATTACAGCAATGAGATTTTTTTAACAGTACATAGCATTTACAGTGACTTGCCCTGCCATGGAAACACACCCTAAGGCTTTTTGCAAGCTTAACTATTAGCTGAAAACATGAGAAAAAATATTTTACTAACCCAGCTATGCCAGAATACTTGCTTTTTACTGGACCATGCAAACTAACAGTGCACAACGTTCTGAAGTGGCCTTTACTTAGCCTGCTCAATGTAGAAGAACACTCTCTGACAGTACAGAAAAAATGTGAATTAGAGTGGAATCAACAATACCATTGTATTCAGCCAAGTTGCTGACAGACTTCTCTGAGAATTTTATGAACTGTTGATTTTCTGTTCCAGTAATCTCTTATCAGATTAAACATACCGAGAATAGTCTTATGCATCTTCAACTCAATCCCACATATTTGTGAAGTCAAGCTTTCTGAGGTTTTTTTCCTTTGTTTAAGGATTTTAGGTTAAAATTTGTATTTTCTCCATAGAGATCCAGATTTCCAGCAATAGTCTCTTCTGTTTAGTAGAGCCCTTAAGGTTCTTTTCATCAACCAGAGATTATTTTTTTAATGTCCTGCATGCACTGCCTTTACACAGAAAAGCCTGCGCTGTCAGAGACAGATGGAAGGTTATTTTGGGCCTCACAATAACTGTGGGGATTCTCTAGAAGTCATACTGCTTACATCAGGAAGTCTGTAGAGCTTCATTGTTCTTTGTAGAGTCATGTTTCTACTCAAATGTGAAAATTTCACCTCCACCAATTTTCTGGGATTTAGTGACCGATGCCAATACCTGGAAATACAACCAAATCACAAATTTAAATAGTATTTTAAGTGTCAGTGTCACTTGCATCCATTGCCCTGCTTTCTTGCTTCCTCCTTTTCAACTCTCCAAATTTGTTTCTAAGTAAGCCTGTACTACGTCTGTAAGAAGGCTGATTAACCAAAAAAAAAAAAATTAAGGAAAAGCCATATCCAAGTAATAGGTTTTAAAACAAGCCTGCTATCAAAGTATTTTCAATCTAAGCAAATGCTTTTTGATACAGAATGAATAAGCACAGGGCTAAACATTTTAGCATTTGTCAGAGCCCTGAAAAATGCACTATACATACATAGCAACATTTATTTTCTTGTGCAGACAGGACCCTCTGCTCATGTCTGAGCATTTTTTGAAAGGGGCTCTCCCTTTACTGGGAGGTCATTGTGCAACACAGCATCTCTGGTTATTCTAACACAGCAAAGCTTTTTATCCTGCCACCCCCACCCCCGCCACCTTTCCTTACAGAAACTTACAGGATCTTTGGTGTTGAAAGGTACAAAACAATTTCAAATCAAAAGGTACTCTGTCCTCCAGAAGTCTAAACAGCTGGACTAAGAGCGCAGGAACTGCACTTTTCCAAGTAGAAATAAAATCCATTCTAAGCAAATGAAATTATATTTGACTGTAACTCTTCCCACATGGTAGTGTTCTTGTATATATCAAATGCCAATAAAGTTCTCCTTTCTCCAAGAAAGATGAAAGTATTTCAAAAACACAAATCTACAATTACCAGAAATGCTCTGCCATCTCTGGCGAACAACCAGGTTAACAGGGAAGTGTCCTAGCAGGGACACATCCCATTTGTATACCACGTTGTCATTGCTAGCATGGCTGCCACCAGACGGTCAACAGAAACATCTGTTAGTCTATTTAAAGTATGCTAAACAAACCACAAATTAAATTTTAGTCCAAGAAGCTGTTTTATCCGAGGCACTGGGAGAGAAGAGGGGATAAAAAAAACCTCAACACCAAAAAAAAACCAACACTGACAAACACTCAGGCCTTCAGGTTAGTCAAGGCCACAACATTTAATAGCTTTGAATTTTATGCTTTTACTGTTTTTAGACAATTACGTTAAATTTTCCTAAAAGTTACTGTTATAGGAACCAATAATATTAAGAACATCACCTAGGTTACCTGCAAGTGGCCACAGGTTTGGGAAGTACCACCCCAGCAGTGTAAACAGCCTGAAAAATTCCTTCCAAGTTTACTCTTCTGGTTATTTCCCGAATCAATACAGGTGCCACCCGTTTAGACCTCAGTTTCTTATGGACACACAGAAAATTGATTTCTACCATTTTCTTCACACTAAAAAGACATTATGTAGTGGAAAAATTAAAAGAGAGTTACACACTGCATGTTTCCATTTTTATAATTACAGTTTTCCATACTGTGACAGAAGAATTTGAAGTTAAATAAACTTGCCTGTGACAAAGTACATTTGCAATGAACACTAACAAACTGCAATATGCAAGCTATCTCTAAGAGGTTTGCAATACTCCTTTACCAGAGCTCTATCAAGACTTAACTCATTGCTTTACTTTAAGATGCAGTATAGCATCCAGGCAATGCTATATGTAGTCACAATGCTTTATGTTTGTCAGTGTATGAAGATATGGCCAGGAAGCCCAGCTGATCAACTATAAATGCTTTTCAACAGGGTCAGAAAATTGTATGGCATTATCTGTATCATTCATCACTAAGAAAATTCCTTAAATAAATATTGGCGCTCTTCACTTTGTTCTCTCTTTTTAAGTTCTCTATAGCAATGGATGCAGTTTAAGGTTTGTTTTGTGGCATTATTCTTTAACAAATACAAAAGTACTGGTGCATTTTACCTGTCATAAATACGTATATTTGCAGGGATGGCACTTATGAATCCTACCAGTTTTTTGTTTGAAGACACTCTAACCCCGCAGTGCCATTGCGGTAACCAGCCTGGAGGACGCAATGCCCTAGAATTGATGACAGAAATAATTACAAATTACTGCCTAAGAAGATGTAATAAAAGCACCCTTCATTGCAGTCCAGCCAGAATAGAATGTGGAACTTGCTACTCACCACAGAAGAAATTCAGGTGAATAATCAAACCTAAACATATTATCATCATCTTCTACGTAATTCTCATTTAATAGAGTGTATAACTCCTTCAGCTGAAAACATACACAAAAAAATCCAAAGACTTATCCACTTATCAATCAAAAAACTTGAATTATTTTAGATACATGTAAAAATTGTTCTACTTACAACTTCAGCATTGCTAAGATCCAATGTGTCCCACATAAAACCTTGTGGCAAAGAGTATGGCTCTAGACGGACATTGTCCTTATCTGGTTCAATTGCACCATGTGAAGTTATAACTTCATCTTTTGAGGGAGGAGAAAACAAACAAACAAACAAACAAAAAACTGTTACATTGCTAGCTTTCCTGATAGTTCTGTAAACTACACTTAATTCACATCACGTATTTCCTCATAATTATGTAAATGGAACAAGAAGCTTTTTAAAAATGCTGAAAAAATTAGTATTATTAGTTTACACTACTACTCATTCTCACAGACCACATTCAAACTAATGACTATCTCATCATAATATTTATAGATATGCACAGAACCACTCCATCTTAACTGACACCCTGCATTTTGTGACACAAGAGACAACAACTTATCAGCACACGCACAGCATTTCGCCAGCCATGAGATCCACAGCCTCATCATGAGAACATGTACTCACAGCTAACAAGCTGTGGCTCAGATCCTGTTTACCACTGACTTGAACAGACCTGAGCTCAACAGGATTACTCAGGAGCAGTGACATAGCAAAGTGAGGGCATTTCAGAGATACTGTTGGTATGTGAAATGTGTTCCTAAAATCCTACTTGAAGGCACGCTTTCTTGTCCTCCCTTACTTTACAGCACCAGTGCTCAGCATACACTAATAAACTGCAGCTGTTCCTCTTCTAAGGAGCAGCACCTACAAAATCATAGAAATTGGAAAAGACCTGTAAGATCAGTCTAATCATTAACCTTACACTGCCAAGCCCACCAGTAAACCATGTTCCTAGGCATCATATTTACATATCCTTTCAATACCTCCAGGGATGGTGACCCCACTACTTCCTGAGGTAGCCTCTTCCAATTCTCAACCATCCTTCACTGAACAGATTTTTCCTAACATCCCATCTAAATCTCCCCTGGCACAGCTCCCCTTGAGGTAGTTTCCCCTTGTCCTAGCACTTGCTGGCTGTGAGAAGAGGCAGACCCTCACATGGCCACAACCTCATTTCAGGTAGTTGAGGAGTGATAAGGTCTCCCCTGAGCCTCCTTTCCTCCAGGCTAAATAACCCCAGCTCCCTCAGCCACTCCTCAGATTTGTGTTCCAGACCCTTCACCAGGTTTGTTGTTCTCTCCTGGACTCAGTCCAGCACCTCAATGTCTTTCATGTAGCACTGTCCTTTAAGTTAGATTACACTGTAAGGCTTTGGACCTCCTGATTTTCTCCCTGCATAACCTCAGCATCCTTGCAGCTCCTTTGGTGGTGCATCTCTCCATCCATCCTTGGGCCTGCTCTATGATCTCAGGAGATCCCAGTAAGCCTTGACCAAACCAGCTGGGCAGTGAAATGTCCCTTGACTGTTAACAGGAGCTCCTGCACAGTAAAGGTGGGAGTGACACTGACTGTATCAGGATCATCATTTGCCTGAACCAGGTGGGGAACAAGGAATAATCAGTTATTGCCTAATAACCAGCTATTCCCTGACAGCCTTGGAACACCATTTACCTGAACTGTAGCCCAAGTGAAATGGTACCATTGTTACGGGATAGGATTTTTCAGCTTTTCTTTTTCAAAAAGCAGTTACCAACATGGGTTACAACCATGATGGAAACTTACTGATGATTTAAGCCAATTATTTGGCAATCCTATGAAGAGTGATCCTAAGTGAGGCCCTCTACAGTGCCCTGGACCACAGTGGGCTGCACCACCTCCTCTAAGTGAGGCCCTCTACAGTGCCCTGGACCACAGTGGGCTGCACCACCTCCTCACTGTGAGAGGGAAGTCTTGCATACCCTCAAGGCCGTGATGCTCTCAAGACTTGCTGAGCACGAGCCTACACTGACACCCTCTACCCCTCAAAGTTCAACCCTTGCCTGCTGAGAAATGCAAGGGACTCAATGTATGTCACTGGGCTCAAGGGGAATTTTTAACAGGCACCTTTGAACACGGTAGCATGTAAACAACTCTGCACCTGTGTGCATGCGCTGAGTTGAGTATAGCAGGAATGCTGTTATCTAGAATCTATAATTAAGAATCTGTAATTAAGTCACTCTTATAATTGTAGTAAATCCTACACATGTTGAAGTCCTGATGAGAACAATGGCTAGATTGTGAGACTTCTGACAGATGTTTAAAGAATACTTTATTTGCCTCTTCATCCTGTCTGGGAGGCTAGAACTGACTCACACCATGGTATCTGCCCTGCTGGCCTTCCCCCTGATTCCCACCTGTAAACACTTAACTGTATTGTCAGCCATCATCAAACTAGACAGTCAAACTTTCATTTGAATATGAATTTTTCCACATGATGCACAATCCTGACTAATAGTTACGGCCTGCCATCCAGTTTGGAAGGTCATAATTATTAGCATTTTTAAGCAAACTCTGAAAAGTACCAACAGTCCAAATATTACTGCCACTAAATTGGCAGTTTTGACATAACTAAAGGACCTACTGCTAATAATTTTAACTTGAAGGCCAGAGGATTCTGAAGTGAGTTTAGTGCAAAGATCCCTACAACATTTTCTTGAATTGATAAATTATTTTTTCCACTTAAACATGTAAAGCGTATTAACTAGTGATGACTTCCCAATCTGTTCATTCAGCAGATAAAGAAAAGCCTAAAAATCTGTGGGATTAAGAAGAAATTCATAGAGCCTGTAAGACAAAACCTCGCTTTCAAATTCAATAAAACATATTTCTACTGAACAACACTAATAAATCATTTTCTGAGCCACTGCACGGGCCTTTTTAGACTAGAAAGCGACACTCTCCTCTCTATCTAAGTGCCTTAAGATACACTGATTAGCCTGAACTGAACTCCTGGCACTACTGTACAGACACCTGAATTAGCTCTGGAAAAGCTTGATTATGGCTATGGCCAGAGCATTTTTTGATTTACACTTCAACTTATTTTGGCTATGGTCTTTCTCCACTGCTGGTGATGATTACTACCATTACTTTATGCAGGTATTTGGATAGAGTTTGTACAGAGAAAAGCCATGGGAGGTGAGTTCAATTCAGTCCAGTCCAGAAGAAAATACTGTATCCAGGGACTCTGCTCTGGACTTCTCTATGCAAGAAAAGTCAGGAAGAAATGAGATTGCTGTGGATTAAGCTATAGCCATGGATTAATGTGAAAAGCTGCCTGTGGAGAGGGAGTGAGCAGAGTGCTCCTGTGCTTTAGACTCAACCTTTTTTCTGCTTATTCTATATCAGTCTCCAGTGCAATGGAGAGAAACTTGCAGGACAGAGCAGCACCAGCTACTGTGCTGAGAATTTGGGGCCCCCAAGGTATGTTCACACTGAAAAGCTGTAACTGCTTATCTTGAAGATAATGAAAGCAGAAAAAGAAGGTTCAGAAAGCAACACAGAAAACAGAAGAAGTCAGCAACTACTTTCTCCAACAATGACAAGATTTACCAACTGTGTTATCAGGGATCAGATCAATATAAAAAATAATTTGTTAAATTCATTATAAATTTAAAGGCAAGGAGAGATGACCTCATCATCTCACTTGCAATCAAGAACAGAGAACAGAATCTGAGAAAGCATTCCAGGTAATTCGTTGTGGAGGAGAACATGAACACATAGCAGAGAAAAAGTCTGTGTATCAAACAAATGCCACTGTCTACTTAAAGCTGTATGAAAACAATGCAACCTATGGCAGGAGAGTCATTACTTCTGTGATAGCAAATCCATTTATTGAAAAAAAATTAAAGAAATACAAATAAACAAACAAAACAAATACTACTAATAAAAAAATTAAAAGTTTACTCTTTGTCACCACTTAAGAGCTCTTACTTCTCCTAAAGTGGAAAAAACTTCAGTGTTTTATTGTTCAATATTTCAGACCTAAAATATATAAAAGGATGCTATTTCAATAGCATTTCCAATTTTTACAGAGGACATCAGAATGAGACTTATTAACACTGTCTCTTGCATGTTATCTGTGGGGAAGACAACCACTTCCCTGGAAAACATCAAGAATTCCACATAGACTACATAAAAGACTAAGGATCCCTACCACACACAGTCCAACTTTATACCCATTTTAGACAACATGTGACAGAGCTAGCACAACATTTCTTTAGTGATCATAAGAGAGCTCTTTCACACAGATCCAGTTAAACTTACTAAGTTTAGGTACAGGTTGCGTATCCCAAAACTGGTATTTACGTTTGGCAGCCTCATCAATATTCTTTGCTGGGCCTTGGCATGCAGAGAGCAGCTCCATTGCTCTCTGGATGTCTTGAAGCTTCTGCATTGGAATGGCTGGATTCTGCACAAACAGACAAACAGAACAGGAAGCTTATTGAGTACATTTACTTTGTGAATAGCTGTACAAACATGGTAATTTCTTTTGCTGTTACCTATTCTCACAGGTACTCTTCTCATCACTGTTAGTTTAGGTATCATGTTTGTAGACAGGAGGGTGGAAAAAAGTTAGGTGGGCAACAAGTAAAAAAAATAGTTGTCAGCAGTACTTGCATTTAAATGTTGAAACATCAACATTTTTAACACAAATATAGCATTAAGGCAGGATACTGTATTGCAATAAATAATGCCTCTTATATTCCCCGTTCCCCTGGTAAAACACAACAAAATACCAAAAAAAAGGATCAGTTTAGGTATTTAACAATAAAGGTACCATTGGTACACATAGAGTTTTTTGATCACTCTGAGTAAATGTAACAGGAATAAGATTTTTTCCTGCAAAGGACAGTGCAGTGGAATAATAGCAACAGCCTTTCCCTCCCTCTTTTTAAATCTCTTTGTTTTGTTATCTTCTTAGTGGTAAGTCCTGTTCTGAGGCATACCAACAGCATGCTTGTGCTCAGGTTTCCCTACACTGCAGTGCAATAATGCATCTGAAAGAAGAGTCTCAAATGTAGTGGAAAATTTTAAGCAATTCTGCAAGAGATTTCAAGCCAGACTGTTTTTGTTTTTTTTTTTACTGAATAGCAAAGGACTACTATTTTCGTATCTCACTTTCTTTCTAGGATTCATAGATTGAAAAACCACCATAAAATAAATGTAATAATTAAGGTAAAGCTTAATTTGGGTGATCAGCCTCTGGTATCCTCAATCACAAAAAGAGCAAAACTTTGTGCCTGGAGCTCAAGCAGCTCATCATTTACTACTCATAATAAACACTTTTGTTATCTAAATTAATGAAACAAAATGCCTAATGTTTACGCATTGCAAATTTTACCTGTAAGTGTGCCTTAAACACCTGTCAACTGACTAACTGTGAATTAACATGTTTATACACTTTAGAACAGCACTGTTCCAGCCTAAAAAGCCTACCTTATTTCTAAATTAGATAACAAGAGACATAAATTACTAATGCCATAAATTACTAATGCCACTAGATAAATTCTGGAATCTCATCAGTACATCATGAAATCATACATAAATGCTGACACACAGTTATTTATTCTGTATATTTATTTAAAGTGTATAATATGTCTTCTACATTAAAAAAGCAGAAAATCTAAAAAAAAATAAAAAGTTCCTAAGAAAAATCTTACTACCATAATACTAAATAAGAAATTAATGTTCAGGTACTAAACAGACAATGGATAGGAACATCAGGATGAATTTCTTTAATTTCAAAACACTCAGAGATCAGCCTGACTGAGAAGTTTACTTTTAACACTTCTTGTTTTCCTTCAATAGAAAGCAAGGAAAACCTACACAGAACTTCACGTGAATTAGAAAAACAAAATCCAGCTCTTTTGTTTAATTTCAGTTTAGGGCAAATATCTCTTCACAGCACAAGACAGCCCTGTTGTACAACGGGGTTGAGGTAGGAAATGATGTTTTTGCCTCACTTTTGTTGATAACCTCAGGCCTTTGATGTCCCTGTGCACTTCAGCAGTCTGAGAGAAAGTTAGGGACTGCTGAGCAAACTAATCATGCATAGGTCCCTGAAGACAGACCAAATGCATGTAAGGGTGCTGAGGGAGCTGGCTGATGTTAGTGCAACTACCATCTATTGAGTTTAAAATAGCAATTGGTGGAAGTTTCCTATAAATGGATAAAGGGAAATGCCATACCCGTTTTCAAGAATGCAAGGGGGAGAACTCGGGTCAACACTGCTTTAATGATCTGGACTTGACAAAGAGTACTTTCTCTGCAAGTGCATAGATGATACCTAGAAGAAGAATTTCTAGAATTGTTGATATGCTGAACCACAGAGCAGCTATTCAAAGCTACTCTGACAAGCTGGAAAAAAAAACTTAATCAAGTTTGACAAAGGCAAATACAAAGTCCTCCATTTGGGCTACAAAAAGCCCATGCAAAGGCAGAGGCCAGCATGGACTAGCTAGGAATCAGCTTGCAGAAAAAAAACTTGGAGGTACAGGTGGGCAGAGGGCTGGACATGAGCCAGCAGATTGCTGGCCAGGAAAGGACAGCTGCATACTAGGTAGTACCAGTCTGGCATCCCTGAGGTCACAATTTATAGTCTGGGGTTCTCCTTTACAAGGAGAACATTGACAGGCTGTTATGAGTTCTCTGGAGGGCACCAAGACAGATGTGGGCTGAGGTACATCACACACAAGGAGAAGAGGATGAGAGACCTTGGTTTGTTCAGCCTTAAGAATAGAAGATTGAGGGAGTAGGAGAAATCTTTTTACTGCCTAATGGGAGGGTATAAAGAAAGCTGAGCCAAATATTTTCAGAGGAACAGAGTGATAAGACAAAAAACAAAGGACACAAGTTGCAAACCAGCAAAATCCATTTAGATATAAGGAATTACTTTTTTTTTCAACTGAAAACTGTAGTCAAACACCAGAATAAATTACCCACAAAGATCATGGAGTCTCCATCCTTGTAGACCAAGCAACCTCATCTAGGCCTGTACAACCTGATCTAGCTGGACTTGCTCTAAGCAGCAGGTTGGTCAAAAAACCTTCAGATGTCCCTTCCAATCTATTATTCTGTGACTAGGTCGTGTAGGCTACAATAATGACAATAATGAGACTGCAGATATGGTAAGTTTTCTTTGTGTCACTGTGGGCAGCCTACATCACTGGAACTTGTAATAGGGAGAGGTGAAAATCTTGTGAGATGGGCAGTGAAGTGTCCTCAAGGTCACTGTAAGCATACAATGCTAACAATCATTTAGAGTTATGATTACACTCACACCAGAGTTCAAAAGGTCTACTGTTACTACCATCACATTTAAGGAAGGCAGAAGCCAAGGACACCCACTGTTTTGCTGTATTCATCTCCAGACTGACAGATCTGTTACAAACTCAAAATCCTTCTTCAAAATCCTTTTCAATGAGGTCAGGAGCCCCACTGCGTTCTACCTGATGATCTTGCATATATCTCTTAGAGGTAAGGTCTACAATGTCATTCTCCTCTAAAATACACTCTTTTCAACCAAGAACAAACAAACACTAGAAGCCTGTTTTCTGTATTAAATTTCATACAGCACATGAATACAAAACCTAAGTATTACTTGAGTAGCAGACAAAATAAATATACTTTTCCATACAGATCCAGATCATTGGTCTAAGAGGCTTTCAAAAAATCTGTAACAGAATAGTTGTCTAAGACAGACCTGCAGCACAGCAGAAAAGGCAAAATAACCCCCCAGGCAATGTTGATGTATTTGTAACTAGAGAAAAGTGAAAGCCATAAAAGAAGAGTAAAGTGGTTTAGCTGTCTAGAGCTTGAAAGAAAGACTTATATAAGAACTTTTTCTTTATGCCAGTAAAATAGAAAATTTTGTGAGATTACTAATGAACTGACTGAACTTGTGTCTATAAAATAATCATGAACAGTGCCACTCTAAGCACACAACTTGGAAGAAGGATAGGCTCCCACATTCGCACCACACATCACATCAGAGAAATGGTGTGTAAGACTGCAAGGTGCAGGACTAACATCTTGCACACAAAAGCAAAAAACTATGAAGTAGCTTTCTTTTAGTGCAATTAGAGGCAACACATGGAACAATAACCTTGGTCAGCAAAAAATCAAGGAACTCATGGGATACTACAGCAATTAACTATGCTGTTATGGTAACATAAAAATTTATCTCATGTCAGTTGTAAGAGTGTGAGGTTACTTGTGCATCATTTGCCAACAGCCTTCCTCCATTCATGACATGTTTTACAGAAAGGCAGTATCAAAACAAGTGGCAAAGTACTTAAGATCTCTCTAAATATTAGAAAGTGTCCCCTGTGCCGAATGTGGCCACGGAAAGCAATCAGGGTAACACGGAAAAGATCTAAAGGGACAACAAAAAAATCTATCACTATGCTAATGAGCCAGAACACAATCTTTTTCCCCTAAAATTAGTTGGTAGTCCCAATGTACTTGACAAATCTTATAGGACAAAGATTCCTGTTGCTACAACAGTGTAAAGTTCTCCACAATAATCAGATAAAGCAAATATAACTACCTCAATATGCTCAACAGTCCATAAACTTCCTTAGTTCTACAAACTTTAGTTCTTGGACTCAGATTTTTCTTGGGATAAAAGCTGTATGCTAAAAAGGCACCACACCATGTTATTCAATGCTCATTCAAAACATGACAGACAAAGGCACATGCAGACAATGCTATTTTATCAGAAAATCCACAAGGACTGTACATTCCCTCAAGCAATTTTTCATTCTTAATTATAGTGGAGGCCTTTCTGACAGCAAAATTTTTCTTCATCCTTTATCTCCATGTTTGAGATTACTGCATTTTATGTACAAATACATGCTGCCTGCTTGCCCTAAAGGACTCTGGTTAGCACAGCAGGCCCACCTTCCTTCCTGCTGCTGCTGCTGAGAGAGCTTCATGCTGCACAAGTGACCAAAACTGCACTAAACCAAGTTAGATGGTAGCTAAAAACTAAAGGCAATTCATCAAATACAAAATCTATTTAAAAGCATTACCATCACAGATTATGATTCTATGCAATGAGGCTGTCACTGGCCCAAGCTCTAACTGCTTAAAGAAAAAGACAAAACTCCTCCTCTGTCTTTCTCACAGTACCCCACCATGGTGGCAACAGCACCTCTGAAAACACCAGGTCTTGGCTTGCTTCTCTCTGTTCAAGACAGAGAGAAGCTTAATTTTCACACACTAAGGCAGAACTACCAACTCACTTTAACAACAAGTGACATGCAAATTAAAATTAAATTAGAAAGCACGCACAAATTAAAACAGAACCAGGCTCTCACTTTTGAAGGTTGTTGAATTTTAATTTCCTGGGAGTCAGATGCAGAATCTGATTTGGTGCCTCCAGAATTTGGTTTCTCCTTTTTTCTCTTCTGCTTCTTTTTCTTCTTCTTCGCTCCCAAATCCCCTCCAGGACTTCTGCCAGAGATGCAAAGAATGTGCAATAAGAAAAATCAATACCACTGAGCCTTAAATTTTAAAAAAGTTAAATATGGAAAAGCCAGCATTTTGATATGAAAAATCTAACAGAGTTTTAAGTGTAAAGAAAAGGCAGCGGAAAAAAAGCAAGGAAGGGGGGAACTGAGAGCATTGATAAAAAACTTCCTGCAAGTGCTGCCTCATTTGTTTTATACTCTGACACCAGCACAACCAGGCATTTTGACATACTCATGTCAAATTGTGACACTACACAGAAACAAGTGCTCTTCTCCAGACTATTATTCAGCACAAAAACAAAATAACCAAATTCAACAGTTCAGAGGAACACAAGAAAGTATGGGAACAGAGGAAAGTAACCTCCTTGGAAACTCAGTTAACTATTAGTGCCCCAACACTTCTTCATGCTCAACCATAAGACACATCGGAATTAGAGAAGAATGTTTGAGATGAAACATTCTGTTTTCTGGAAATTTTGTTCCTAACTTAAGCTGCAATGAAAGTCTTGCTGAAATTCCAGTAAGAGACAAAATAAAACTAATTAAATATTTGTGCTTTAAAACAATAAGCACAATGGGGTCAACTTTAATTAAAAAGTCCCAGCAACAAAGTAAAAATTGCACTTGAGGTTTCTGATATATTTTGATGATTGATAACACAAGTTATTCTTAAAGATTATTATTTAAAAAATAATCAAGATGCAGAATCAAGATTAGATCAGAATTTGCAAAGTGTGGGATGTGTTAGCAACTCTCAGACAGAACGAAAATATGGAGGCAATGAGTCAATTAACACTAAATTGTCTTCAAGAGGCTAATCTCTCAGCAAAACCATAGACACATAATGGAACTGAAGACAGATATCAGAGTTTGGGGGGGCTTGAGTGTTTTTCACTGGAAAAGAAAAAAAGTCAATGCAACAAACAATTGTTTCTTTTAATCCTGGAGGGGGAAAAACCCCATGTATCATACTGACAAACAAAAAGAAAGAAAACTCAGAAGAACATAACTAAAGCTATTATGATCAACATATTTGCAAGGGACATATTATTTGCTGTAACATGCTCACTTTCAATATTATGATGACAAGTCTTAGCATCTATACCTTGCCTGAGCTGGTATTGTCAAGTAAACACCCTCCCTTCAGTCGAGAGGCCTAAAGCCTGCAATTAACCAAACAATGTAACTAAGCAAAGACTGATTTTTGTGAGATCCTTACTGTACTTTAGAACAGTCTGTAATGAAAGATCAATCTCAGGAAGTTTGTAACATTCAAGGTTACATTGGGTTATGCTCCCAGAACTAAACTGCTGTAAATGCCACAGCCTCTAGAACAGGACCAAGTTGCAATGGACAACAGTAGAGCAGACCAAAAACACTGGAGAGATAAGAGAGTTTGAAGCATTTACTAGAAGGCTGCAGAAACAAAAGACAGACTTGTGTAAGTGACACGGGGAGAAAATCTTTAGTTGCAGAATAAGCATACTGCCAGATCACCTACATGATCCACAATGAATCACAATTTCATTGAATCACAGCACTAAGGTTGGAAAACACCTTTTAAGATCATTGAGCCCAGCATTAACCCAAACCCACCACTAAAGTATATCCCTCAGTACCACATCTACATATGTTTTCAATAGCCCCAAGGACAGTGGCTCAGCCACTTCCCTGGGGAGCATTTACCAATAGTCAACAATCCCTTTGGTGAAGAGATTTTTCATCACATCCAATCTAAATCTCCCCTGATGCAAGCTGAGGCCATTTTCTCTTGTCCTGTCATTTGTTACCTGGGAGAAGAGGCTGACGCTCACTTGGCTAAAACCTCCTTTCAAAGAGTTGTAGAGAGTAATAAGATCCACCCTGAACCTCCTTTTCTCCAGGTTAAACAACCCCACTTCCCTCAGGCACTCCTCACAGAATTTATTCTTCAGCCCCTTCACCAGCTTTGCTGCCCTTCTCTGGATATGCTCCAGCTCTAGTTTTGAGGCCAGTGAAGGGCTCAAAACAGATTCAAGGTGTGGCTTCACCAGTCCAAGTACAAGGGTATGATCACTGTCCTGGTCCTGCTGGCCACACTCTCTCTGATACAAGCCAGGATGCCATTGGCTTCCTTGGCCACCTGGGCAGCACAGTGCCGACTCATTTAGAAGAATAAAATGTAAATCTATCTGAAGGCCTGTATACCAAGCTGACATTTTGTACAGAATTTAAACACAGAACAGACCCAAAAGACTGGCAAGAGGTTATAAATACAAACCAGTAAAACCTCACACGAGTGCAAGACCTAGGACTTTACCACCTCTATCTGGCAAAACTGAAATAACCTTTGCTGAGATTCACTTAAGGAAGTATTTTTTTTACTTTCTGCAACTGTCCACAAACTTGTCTTTCTTTGTAACACCTCACATATAACAAACAAATGATGCCTTTTTGTCTCTAAGCTGGCTCCCAAGGGTTTGTGTGTTGAACACCAGGCTATTTGGAGTTTCAGCAAACACTGCTCTTAACAGACACCCTGAGCAGGCACCGAGCCCCTAACTGCACCAGTGCAGCTCACTTGTCTTCTTGTCTTTCAGGATGAACCAGCGTCACATACACCACAGGGGAATTCTGCTCACTAGGATTACCTGAGGGTCAATGTTTTATTTAGTTTGGTGAAATAATGAACAATTGAACTGAAAAAAAAGCTTGGCAGCTATGGAGAAAAATCAGCTTTGCCGAGCTTTACTAATGTTATCCCCAGTCAAACCGCACTTTTACCAGGACAATCATAGTTTGTACTTTGACCAATTCAAGATCTTTTTCATTTAGAAACGTATAGTCTTCAGCAGGGAAAGAAGGAAGACAGGAGTAAATTGCTGTAAAATGTATGTGGCATTTAAAACTATACTACTAGTTTTTACTTCATTTTTTTAAATGTTCCACAATCCCTGTCCTCGGTTTATGACCTTCAGATTTAAATCTTTCACACAGTCTGTTGCAAAATTAATACTGGCATCTTTGTCTGACAGGTTATCCAGGGATGATCCTGAGCAGTTATTTATGCAGTCTCCTGCTTGGGTCAGTTTATTTTTTACTGTTACAGTCCACACAATGTAAAAAGAGGATTTAAATAGAGTTCTATTCATCCTACTATTTAGGTATGCCTGCAACCCAGATATTTGGCAGCAGGCAGCACA
Organism: Fringilla coelebs; assembly: GCF_963513975.1. Taxonomy (NCBI): domain Eukaryota; kingdom Metazoa; phylum Chordata; class Aves; order Passeriformes; family Fringillidae; genus Fringilla; species Fringilla coelebs. The sequence goes on from NC_140028.1 coordinate 131,992,063, forward strand.
CAGAAACTTCTACTCGGATAACAGGTTAGTCCAACACAAGTTACAACCAGAAGTACCAAGCAAATCAGGGCAGAAGCAAAACAAAAACATCTCAGGATTTATTGTCCTTCTCATGCTCTGCCCTGAAAAGAATTGAAAGGCTCTAAAACTGGCAGTGAGAATGGCTGGGAAGGGAGGAACTGTGTTGCTCAACTTGTAGTAATTTTGCTGGATTTGACAACACAAATGATATGCAAAGGTAACAAGATTGAAACCAAAGGCTCCTATTAAGAGCTTTTTTCTGACATTCTTGTGTGCTGACTAAGATCTGAATTCTCCTGTCTGGTCAGACACATCTATATGATGACACGTGTAATTATATCTCACACTTAGAAGCTGGGAGGAAAAAAGTTTCCCATTTTTATGAAAATTGACCTTTAAGCATTAAATCTCTTTTTCCAAATTACCCTGCACCTGTAAAGTGACACAACTATGAGCTCAAGTCCTATGTGAGAAACAGAAAAGCAACACAGAGCTCAGGGTGCTGCCATGTCAAGTTGGCAGGTCAGGAAACACGACCTTTTCACACATCAGATCAACACATCTACCCCAGTTCAGCCTGACACACAGACCACAACAGATTATACAAAGAACACCATTCACTGTTAGACTTCTGGAAGATTTTGACTATGTCAGTCTAGTGGAGACACACTTATACCAGGAGAACTTTAATGACAGAAGGGCAAGTCTGTACACTGAGGTTCAGCTATATGTAAGTACAGGCACAGTCTAAGATATTTTTAACTGCACCCACAATGACAATTTTGTCAGTCTGATGAATAAGAAAAAGGTGAGGCCAGCATAAAAGTGACATGCAAATCAAAATTCAGTTGAGCCAGGAGAAGGGTCAAAAGACCTTATTCTCCCCCAAAATGACTTAACCTTGCCCCAGAAACAGGCTGTGGATAGGACTCTGAGATAGTCACTTAGGCCTACAGTTTTTTGATTTTGTCTGCAAGTCACAAATGCAAGCCCATGATCCCACCCACATACCTTTCCACTTATGTACACACATCTGGTGTTTTGCATAGATGTGGGAAAAAATACTTTTGCTTCTCCCTGCCTGTGGTGTTGTTTTGGTTGGATTGGGTCTTTTTAAACTGAAAAATGGGAATACTTAGTGCATTTGGGGAAAAGTGTGGCAAGGGTGGAGAAACTTACTTTATGAGGCTCAGAGCAAATCCATAGAAAAGCTAAGATGGAAAAATCCAGAGGAGCATGACAATTATCCTGTTCAGGTGGTCAAACTGTTTTGGTTCCCTTGGTTTGACATTATCTTTCTCACTGACTGTCACTATTATTTTAATTTCCTTTTTGAACACTAAATTCTGCTTAAGCAGAAACAGACTTTTGTAATGTCAACATCTGTTTTATGTTACAAGGAATGGTAATTTTAAGTTAGCAATTTCTCAAATTTAAAACCAAACATGTACTTCAGATGTTTATTTTTGAATTGCAAAGGCCTGTGTGGGGTTCTTGCCTTCACAGTACTTCTCTCTGTGAGTAAGTGAGGTTGCAAAGCTGCATTTCTGAGGATGTTACACAGATCTTTTTGATCACAAAAATCAGGTCTCATGTATACGGGCAAGACTTCAAAAAATTTTAAAGCAGTATTATTTATACTAGGGCTGTCATTGGTTCATAAAGAAAATGGAGGTTTAGGTGCAAAGGGCTTTCTCATTGCTGTGAAAAACCACCACTCCAAGACAATACAGAAAGGCCTTGACCAGAAGGGTCTATGCCCTTCAAATTCCACTTACTAACAAACTGTCATTACAAAGAATCTCTCTGCATGAAGATTTCATTTGTATACATTTCAATACTTGAGAAGGCAAGGTTTTTAGCATGAAAACCTAGCAGCAATACCTTAAACCCTAACCCCAGAGTATTACTCAGATCTGCATGTTTCCTCTGCCTCACCCTTCAAGTCCTGTAATCTGTACTCCGAGCCGTAAACCCACCTGTTAAAACCAAGCACTGTTTCCACAACCCTAAAAATATTTGCTTCTTTTTTAAATCTAGAAGCAGTATTCATGATAAAGTTGGCCTTTAAAAACAATAATCATAGGGGTATACTACTAAAACATTTAAAGTAAATAATTTGTGAGGGCTGGGGGAGTTGTTTAAAGGTCGTACCTTTTTCTCATGTGTTTACTGAATGTTTTGTGCCCAAGGCCTTTCTGGCAATGAGCATAAGGAGCTATTTAGAATGTGAGAGACCTTATAAGGCTGGACTTAGCAGGGTGGATCCAGGTGCAACATTTTTTTCTACATACACAATAACAAAGATATTTTGTAAATCACACTTTATTACAACACAGAACAAATACAGCATAATGCGTCTAGCAGGAGCAAACTACAGAACAGGAAAACAGCAATGAGTCACACAACATACATAATCCTGCCTCTAAAAAACAGGAGCAGTATCAGAGGACAAAGACATTTTCACAGTTGAGAGCTACAAAATGGTTATTTTCTGCTGCACTCATTCAGCACTCAAGCACAAAAAACCCCACAAATTTAAAAAAACCCAAAAAAGTCATATGTATCTAAAAATCACATTTTCCTGTGGGCAATATTCTAAGGACTTATTTTCAAATGTCAAGAAACATCTTGAAAATAACTTAACTTACATGGCAGTCCAATAGAGACTGACACTATCCTGCCTCTTTCTAAAAAAGTGCAGGTTAAAATACAATGAGATTAAATACTGATCAGCACTAATGGAGACCACACAGAATTTAGCAAGTCAGTTGACAGAGTCATAGTCTCAAGCAGTTGGACCGCTCATAAATTGCTTAAGTATATAGAACCTAAAGCTTGAAGCAAACTTTAAAGTTACCTCAAGAATTAATACACAATGACAGGGAGAAAACAGGGAATAATTAATTAGGCTCCTATTACTATAGGTCAATCTCTCAGATCAAGGTAGATCTTGCATGCTCCACTGTGAGATTTTTCCTTTCACTTGCTGGAATTCGTTTATTTCAGCCTCCAGACAAAGAGCAGCAAACAAGATTTTTCAAAGATTACAGGAAAATAAAGTAATTCAAGAGTCAATATGAGACTTCATGCAGCAGATACTAATATTTAAGAGGCTTTTTCTACTGGAATGATCTACCACTAATTTAACTAAACTTACTAAAAAACACTCATTAAAATACATCTGGGATATTCAACAGAGACAAGTTTTGGATAGAAGACCATACAGGCTACAGCTGGTGTCCCTTAGAGAGCAGTGAGACTTGTGTTGGGGTAGAGCAGCAAGCTGTGACTCAGAACACACCGAAGTGCAATTCTTTGTTCCCTGGTTGTTCCTTACACACTGCACTCACTGTCACAGCAGCCCAAACACAGCCACACACAGAGCTACGCTGCAGAGGGCAGCTACAGCCCAGACACACACACAGACAGACAGATAGGAGAGGAAACTGAAGCAGGAGTGCAATCCAAACAAATCCTGGACAGGCATTAATCAAACCTGAATCATCACCTGGCTATCAAACAATCCCAACTAGGATGCCAGTGTTCTTCCTAAGAAGAACACTAAATAACAACTCTCTGCTCTTAGGACTTTAGTTTCATGTATTTGGGAATCACCAACTGTGACATATTTACTGAAGCAAATGTAACAAAAGCCCAAAAATAACAAAACACTATTCTGTCGCTTTTAATATCCCAGATTTATATTACTGTAATTATTTCTAATGTGATTATTTTAGTGTGTGTGCCATTAACTCCATGACAGAGCAGCAAGCAGCAAAGTTTTCCCCCTTCCTGCCTTCTGGACAAGTCAGCCTTCCAAAGTCCCTTAGATTTATTTCTCTTGCCACATTTAAGATAGTTGTCAACCAAATCCTAGAAGCAGAAGACAACAAAAACAGAGTACATCCTCAAACATCAGTCACCTACAGAAAAGCTCTCAAGCAGATCAATCACAAATTCACGAGGAAGATATTTGTGTAGCACTGTATAGATTAACCTAGTTCTATTTGAGGTTATTCCAGCCACTCCTGGCTGCGACAACAAAGTGCGTTCTCTACAATCATGTTTGTAACCCCTCAAAAAAGAGAAAAAAAATAAAATTAAATTAAGCCGACTTTTGAAACATATTCCTCCCACTCCCCTGCCCCAAAAGCCTTGAGCGCAAGCTAGAATCTTGGCACCTCGTGCCGGAACGGAGTCATACTGCAGCCAGCCCAACACCGGTCGGGTGGCAGGGGCCGCAGCTATGCTGGCTGCCGCTCCCATCAGCTCCCCAGGCAACTGGAAACACCGCCTGATCCTCAGCGTGGGAAGATCTGAGACGCGAGATTAGTGGAGAAGGAACTACAACCAGACAACAGCGTCTGCCCCGGCTACTGCCGTGCTAAAACACGCGCTCTGCTCTCCACAGCGTGTGGATCCGGAGGTAACATCTCTCGGAGGACAATGGATGAGGAGGAGTGTCTGCAGGACAGGCTGACACAGCCGATGCCCGGAGCGGACGCCGGCCGCAGGCAGCGGGCGGTGGGTGCGGGTGTGCATGAGCGCGGGACGGCCCGCGGGAGCCGCTCAGCCGGAACCACCGGGAGGACACGGGGGCATCTCCCCGCTACAGGGGACTTCCTGACGGCCAAAAATACGCAGAAACGCCCCCAAGCCCTAAAAGCGCCAACAACAAGGCAGGATTTACCCTCGCTTATACGGCATGATTTCAAGGCCGGTGTCCGGCGGGTAAGTGCCAGCCCCGCCGCCCCCTCACCTCGGGTCGGGCCGGGCCCGGGCTCCCGCCTCTCCCCTTACGGGCAGAGGGCGCGGGGCTCCGCGCCGGGCGGCAGGGCCGTTCCACGCCCGCATGCTGCGGCGGGAGGCGGCCCGGGCTGGGGCCGCTCGGCGGCCCGGCGCAGGCGCCGCGGATGAGCCGGGCCGGGCAAGGCCGGGCCGCGCAGGCCGCCCGCCAGCGAGCAGGAGCGCCCACCACACCCGCCCCGCCGAGGGACCGCGCCGGGCATCAGGGGAGCCCGGCCCGGGCACCTCCGGCCCGGCCTCTGCCGCGGCGGAGGACACGGAGCTGCCTCCCCGAGCCATGCGCGCTCCCCAAGCGCGCCCCTACCCCTTGGCGTGCTCGGTCTCCTCCTCATTGTCGCCGTCTATGCCGCAGGTGTCCTGGTCATCCAGCTCCAGGCTCTGCTGGCTGGCCGCGGACTCGCTGTCCTCCGCCATCACGGGGGAAGGAGGGAGGGAAGGGGCGGGGGAGCCTGTGAAAGAACCGGGGCGCACGGGCAGACGCGGTCCGGAGCAGCTCCCTCTAGCTGCGGTCCTTCCCCGCGCCAAAGCCGGGGAACGAGGAGGCGGCGGCCGCCGGGGCTGCCCGGCCGCTCCCGCCACCCCGCGGGGACCGGGGCGGGGCTGTGCGGGGAGCGCTCCCTGCCCCGTCCCGCCCGGCCCTGCCCTGCCCTGCCCAGCCCTGCCCAGCCCGATACACTCGGGCGGTGCGATCCTGCGGCCGGGCCCGCACTGGCCCCCTCATGCCGACATCCACGCTGCTTCGCCGGCCCTGTGAGGCCTCGGGATCCCGTCCGTGGGCGCTGCCCCCACAGCCGCGGGAGACCCGAGCGCAGCCCCGGCGTGTCCGTCCCGCGGAGCCCCTTGGGCTGGGCCTGCAGCTGCCGGGCCTCGGCAGCGCCGACCCGACCGCGTTCTGCCGGCCTCCCGTGTTTCCTTCTCACACCATAAACACTCGGACGCCCAGGTTATTTTCTATAGGTCTCCTTAGAGCTTTAGTAGTGACTCTTGGTGTGCTGCTAGATGTAGACAAAATACCCAGCTATGGAAACAAATTGGAAGAAAGGAAGAGAGAAAAGCAAATAAATTACTTCAGATCTAGCTCTGCCTTGCTGCTCCCACTAATATCAGCCACCAAAGAATAGAGCAGTGTCTAGGGACCCACCAGACCACAATCAATCTCAGCTTTCTGGCTCTTTCCCCATTCTACCTTCCAGGTTCTGTCTCTCCCCAGTTCTCCATAAGGGAGGCAGTCAAGGTTCTGTCATAGCTACACAAAATTAACCTGTGTCTACCAATTCAGAGATGCTTTGAGCCACCTCAGATGCATGTATGAGCATAGGTCCAGATGCACAGATGGACTTTGCCATTGCTGTGTTTAACTTTTTTCTAATTGGCTCCCAGAGGAAACTCCAGGACTCAAAATGAAGCTCTATCAACAAAATTTGCTGCTGGTGGAGGCTGCTGGGGCCACCAGGGCAATCCCAGAACTGTGGCTGGTGGGCATTCACAGCACTTGCTGTTTTCCCAAAGCCTTTTGTATTTCTACAAGCTCCATGCTAGAATTGAATGGTAATGAGTAATACCCAGGGAAACAAATAAACAGCAACTCATGTTAAGTATTTGAACTGTCACAATTTCCAGAGTCATATCAAGCTTTCTGAATGAGATCCAGAATTTCTGAGTGCTTGGTTTGGCAGTGCTGCCAAACACCACATTAAAACATAAGAATAGGGTGCATCAATTGTAATTTCTCCTTATCTTTGCACCCTTGAAAGCAATTTAATGTGAGGAAGCTATTGCTTCTGCCCTATTTAAGGTTTGATCTGGATTACTTTTTTCCCTTTTTGGTTTGAGGTGGCATCATATTTTGCTCTGTCGTGTATTGCAGGTGACTTGTCAAGTAAAAGATCTTGCTGCCCAAACAGAAGAAAGCTAAATGTCCTTCCAGCTGTCATACTCTGATATCTGTGTACTGAGCACTAGCCTGGGGCCACCCTTTGTCCCACTGCACTTGGTCCTTTACAACTTATGAGTTGCCACAAGAACTTGTAATTCAAATGCATTAAATGGAATCTGTAATTTACATTTGGCCAAGTCTGACCTCCCAGTGTCAAGCCCATTGCTGTAGTTTAGAGCAAAAATATTTCTATCATGTCACTCCACTTTGAAATGACCTTTAGGAGTAAACCTTAAATTCATTTTCATAGGAGAGAAATCTCAAAACAAAGGCGCAATACCCAGTAGTTTTCAATAACAAAAAACAATTGTAAAGTTGTCCTGTAGCCTGGAGAGAAGTTAATCCAGTGATTAGGAATTATTTTTTCCCCCTCATAATAATGTGTAAGAGGAAGTGAAGAACAGTAGGTCAATGACTAAACAGCTGTATTGAATCACTGTGTTGGAGAAGCTGTAGATTTCACTGTCTTCTTTCCTTTACCACAATTTTCCTCACTTCATCGAGACAAATGGAGTACAGGAGGCCTGGGTCCTGACTCTTCTTGCATTTCATATTGTCAGTTAAAGAGGCAATATGAATTTCTCCCAGCAAGCTGCCCTGCTGGGCATTCTCCCTGGAAGGGGGGCTATAGCTGCAGAATGGCTGCTATTCTCTACTTTATAGCATGTGTGAAGTGAGGAATAACCTTAAGCATAGTGCAGTTGATATCCTGAGATTATTATCCGGGTTTGACCATTGCAAGGTCAAAGCACAGCACTGGATTGTGCTTTGCATTCCATGAAAATGTAATTTTTGCTTATACCAGAAGCAGAGAAGTTCACCAAAAGTGAGAGTTAAGCACCTGTCCTGCACTGTGGATTTCTGAGGTAGCTTTGCATTTCTGAAATTACAAGACATATTCCTAGAGCATTTAAATTCACTCTGCGGACACTGCTCAGCAGTTACACTACTTGATAGATGCTGGCTATCACATGTGTAGTTGTCTTCTGAAAATAGAGCAGCAAGGTGAAAAAATGTATCTTTGAATTCATGACCCCAGATGCTCAGCCACAGAGTTATTGGAGTATGAAACATTAAAACAGCAAGCAGCAAACATGGCACCTGCAGTGCCCAAAAAGGCTCCCTGTGGGTGTCTGTACTTCCAACATCTCTGCTGTTGCATGCGGGTATATCCAGGAACACTCCAAAATGCTGCACGCCAGTACTGCAGACACAACCCACAGACTTACACCAGTCTAAGCAGACCATCAAAAAGCATCAGAAATGTTTAAACTTACCCAGGTAAAGAACTTGTAAAAGTGTAAAGGTGCAAACTTACTGTTTGTATTGATAAAAAAGACCTCTTCCTAGATGTAGAGGGAAGATAAAAGCAAAAGCCTTTCATTTTATGAAGATTGAAAGGAAGAAAGCACAGTCATTTTGCACAAAAGCTGAAAAATTATTAACAAAGGAAAATAGACTTCCTTTGCAGGATATACACTTCACTTAATATTAAATGGCATATCATGAAATCAATTAAAATATTTGCAGCATGTCATAAAGTATTCATCAGTTGGGTATTTTCATGTGTCTCCTTAGAGCTTTAGTAGTGACTCTTGGTGTGCTGCTAGATGTAGACAAAATACCCAGCTATGGAAACAAATTGGAAGAAAGGAAGAGAGAAAAGCAAATAAATTACTTCAGATCTAGCTCTGCCTTGCTGCTCCCACTAATATCAGCCACCAAAGAATAGAGCAGTGTCTAGGGACCCACCAGACCACAATCAATCTCAGCTTTCTGGCTCTTTCCCCATTCTACCTTCCAGGTTCTGTCTCTCCCCAGTTCTCCATAAGAGAGGCAGTCAAGGTTCTGTCATAGCTACACAAAATTAACCTGTGTCTACCAATTCAGAGATGCTTTGAGCCACCTCAGATGCATGTATGAGCATAGGTCCAGATGCACAAATGGACTTTGCCATTGCTGTGTTTAACTTTTTCCTAGCTGGCTCCCAGAGGAAACTCCAGGACTCAAAATGAAACCCTACAAGCACTCAAATACTTTGGGCATCTTGGTGGCCAACATGAGTTCACAAGAACCCAGACTCCTGAGGGAGGACCCATCTCTGATTGGCAGTAAGAAATACTGGGGATAGGGAAGCCTAAATTCCCAGTCCAGGGAGTGGATGAACTATCAGGCGAGACTGTGCAGTATGTGGGCAGGGTTATACCATGCTTCCTGCTCTTCTGTGACTGAATAAAGCCAGCCAGGCAGATATTGTTTCCCTTAAGCAGCCAGGCATAACCCAGACTTGTTTACCTGCCTAGCAACACATTAATTACATCCCAGTGAGCTGGTGATATATAATCCAGCATTCAGGCTATTGACATAATCTGATTAGTCTATGTGTTTTGATTATTAAACACTGCAGAAGAAAAGTATCTAAATTTTTCATGCACTGCTCTTACCTTTACACACCACGTTGAAATATTCATGGCATTTAAAATTTCAAATGTATCTGGATTGCAAGTTACAACTTGGTGTAAACATCTTTAATCTTGTAAATTGGAAGCAAAATGGCTCCAATTTGAAAATTAGCCAGTATTTTAGTGTTTCCAGTATTTTTCTAATTAACATTAAAAAAAGTTATTGAGCAAACAAATATATTTAGACTTTGGTTCATTCAAGTGTCTACTACTACTACCTCACATTGGTTTTTTTCTAATTGGCTGCACTTAATGGTGAAAACTTAAATACTGTCTTCCTTAATTCTGAATGAGAGGCAAGTGTTAAAGAATAAGATTGAAAATAAACACAAAAAATGTACCAAAACACTGCATAATTGTTACAGTTAACAACAGCAGAAATAGAAATGGTTAGAGAAGGAAATGAGCTTGTGATCCCACATGTTGCACACCTGTTTCCATGTGAGATCCCACCTCTGATCTTCATGGTTTGTCTCACCCACTCTACCTGTTTTCAGCCCCCCCGCATATCCTGCCTGGGGAGTTGCAGACTTGCCTGTTCTCACAGCCTGCTTCCTGATGGCCTGTATTGGCTGCAGTGGTCAAAGTGGGGACAAGCATTCTCAAAGTATCCCATTCTTTCTGCTGCACTCTCCTTCAACTTTTTTAAATTCCATTTTCAAATGCAGCTCATACCTTATCTCTTCTATTTTACAGCTTACCTGTGCACAGAACCATCTACCTCTCCATGCTGGTGTCTGCATTGGCAAGGGCTGTGGGCTGTACAGCACTGAAGAGGGTTAGGCATTCATGTGCATAGTGAAAACATATCAGAGCATTAAAAAAAATGTGTATGATAAATACAAACCTTTGTGCTTAAAGGTATGAGTGATAAGGATAGAAAGACTCTTATTATTGCTAGTAGAGATTTCAATTCTCCAAACCATCTGGTTTTGATGATTGTTGGAAGCAGGATACAAGACTTATATCAAACATAGGTTCAAACTGGTTCCAGCACTACTCAGTTCCTCAGATCCCAGGATCTCTAGCTCCAAAAAGTAAAAAAAACCCTAATATTAAGGGCTGACAATTAAATAATTATTACAAATATATAAATATTTTGCACTTTTATGCCTATTTTTATTCTGAGACCCTTCTCAAACTATGTACGTGAATGAGAATTAGTGGTGACAGATTTTTTGATAAAGACAGTGTTGACACAGGTACTGCAGGAGCTCTGACTGATACCCAGCAATTACTTCTGCCCATCCAATCCCTAAATCAATCCAATTTACTCCCATCAGCTCTGCAATCAGTTCTCCCACTAGCCTTTTACACTTCTCCCTATCAATATTCCCTTCTCTTTGCAGGGAGGCTGCAGGTACAGCCAAGATGCTTTATTCCCCTCATTCTGAATGTAGGGAGTGATAAATACATTAATTATTCTTTATCTCTTGACCATTTCAGTAGTTTTTCCAAAATGTATGTTTTTTTAGAGTTTTCTTTTTGTCTGTTTCAGATAGTTCTTTACCCACACACAAAAGAGAACTCCTTCCTGTGACAGATGTGCCTTCTGGGTGGTTAGAAACATTAACAGCATGGTTCAGGATGCACACCTATGGCATGGAGAATTACACTGAATTAAGAAGTGTCTCATAGACATAGTGTCTTCCCTATGAAGACCATGGAAAATCAGACTCTATTACAACTCTTCACTTTCTATGCAGAGTTATTTTAGATTTTACAGTAAGATTTTACCCTTCAGAATTTTACAACTTTGTGCAAAAGAAAAGACTCTGTCAAGTGTGCAACAACTGCAGAATAACTTACTTAAAATATAGATACTCAACAAGCTTTAATTACAAAATTAATACATCAGGTCTAGGCTAGAAGGCAAGTGTGAATAAATCTCTTGGAAGTTGGAGGTACAGCAGAAACTCAGCATCAAGCATGGTTTTGACCCTGCAATGTTAGACCAGAAGGACAATTAAGTTAATTAATCCAAGCCTTTATGGGCTCTTATGCCAGTTCTTCCAGTCAGTCTGGGCGAGCAACCCTCACCTGGCCATCACTTGATGCTGAAATGCTGACACTAGTATTTAAGCCAGCTTTTATATCAAGTGCACTTATATGCACATGTGAATGTGTACCCATGCACATATGTGTGCACACACTTATCTAAGTATACTTTCAAGGATTTCAAGGAATGAAAGACCAATCCAGCTGTCAAGGCAAATACACTTCTCATTGGGAGAACCTGGCTATCATGTTTTGCTTCTCATTTTTATTTTATTATTTAATGCAGGATTGCAAGGTGTTAAATACAAGTTAGAGCATATAGCATAGATACAAAGAAAGCTTGCCCTCACCAACACCTTCAAGTAGCTTCATTGAAAAGTCTAATCTTAGGGTGTCACATTGTATGTCTCATTGATGTGTGGCCTCACAGCATGGCACAAAACTGGAAGCAGAATCAGGGAGTTGGGTTTATAGAATGGGCATTGCTTGAAGAGAGAGGAGACACAAGCCAAGGCCCATAGCTTCTCTCATCTCCAAGCTTTTTAAACTCCCTACAACCACTAAATCAACAACACACTTTTAAAAACAGTGCTTGTAACAGGACCCACTTTAAATAACTTCTTTCAGTTTTGATGCCCAACCTCTCTTGCAGCAGGACCAGCAGTTCCTTTGAAAGGATTTCTCATCTCACAGCATTATTTTAAGCACCATTTCATCCCTTTATAATATAAAACTGTGAGGAGCGTTCCTCTGTTTGTTTTATTGAGGAGTCTGTCTTTTTTGTCATGTGAACACAAAGTCCTTCTCTACAGAATTACAAAAATAACCCCTAAACAAGTATTTCATTTGTACCTCCCTGTTGTCATCACATTTTCCTTCCTCATGCCTGTAAGTTTCTAAGGCAGAAAAGCTATTGGATGATTAAACAAACTGGCATTGCTCATTTCTAGAAGAAAAGCACATCAATAAAACAAGAAATACTTCAGTTAAGTGGTATTAGACCAGGTGCCACAGTTTGCAAAGTAATTAACTGTGGATACCAGAGGATTACAGCTAAAAAGAACTAGACAACTCTTCTGTTATTACTGACAAATAGAAGACATACCTGGTCTCAATTTAACAGTTGGAATTCCATGAGTAAATGTAATAAAAAATACTACTCTCTTCTGAAAATTGCACTTGACAGCTGCCTATTTGTTCCCCTGAAGCTCCAATTCTAATTGTTTTACAGCATGGAAATGAAAATAGCACATATGATGAAAATATAGTGTATGGTTGTATCTATCATGACATGCTATAGCATAATATTATATATATTATAAATAATGTGTGAGTGTATGTGTGTATATATATATATCCACACACACAAACACACATAACAATAGTAAGGTTAGCATTATGAAGCATTAGTGTTGAACCTGCCAGTTTTTCTGAGTTGCTCCTATTTTCCTCAACTTTGGAAACAGTAGTTAAATTTATTTTTATTTTATTTTGTTCTAAACCCAAGGTGCTATTTACAAGGCAGAATACAGAGCCATCAGTGATGATGCACTTGGATTTGAATAGAGATGTCATAAGCTGAATACTCCCCCAACAAAGGAGCTGGGCAAGGTCTCTCAGCTGACAGGGATCTCTGCACTTGCACTGACTGTGGGCCCAGGAAACTACTGATGAACTTGTGCCAGCTGCCTGCTGGTGTTACTGAAGTTGTTAGCTGTGCTTTTATTGAAATGACAAACTGCTTCACACACAGCACGTCTGGAGAAGCAGTTCACCACCAGGTGGCAGATACCACAACTTGAATTTCAAATGCTGGAGAGACCAAACGGCAGCACTGATTCAGAAAAACCCTATTTGTTGCACATGTATTTTAGAAAAGTAAACAGATGCTCTTCTTTGACCAAGTCCAAGGATGGACTGCATGGACCCTACCATGCTCCAAGTTACAGAATATTGATAGCTGATTACTGTGTTATTATACATTTTAATTCCCAGATGAATTCTTGTTAAGAAAAAAAACCACTTTTTGCTTCACTACAGACCTTCCTAGACTAAGACTAAATATGTCATCCAACACTTGCTTATTTACACCTGTACTGTTCTGTAGGCTAAAGCCTACATAGGACATTTGGTTTCTTACCAATTTCAAACATACTGGTTCAGAATAGTGAGACAAAATTGGTTCCTGAGAGCATTCATTATAAAATGAAGGGCAGAAAATGAAAATATTGCCAAGGTATTTCAAGAGTGCTTAATTCACTTTACTAAAGCTACTCAGTCCTCCCTGTAACAAAGAAAAGCATTATGAGCCATTTCCAAATGCTGGACCTTTCTTTGTAATCTGTTCATCTCAGATCAGAACCACAAGTTTATATAATTTGTCTAATATGAGAGATTGCAAATGCACTGAGGCAGTAACCAGTTTTTGTCCCTGTATTTGCAGAGGGTTTAGCATGCCGGTACCCTGACAAAGCACTTAATCGAGTAGTAAGAGGTCATTATCACAATAAGTCAAGGTGCTTTACAGACAGTTTAAGAAGCTTTGAGAAGAAAGTATTTGAGCAGGAAAAAAGTGGGAGCTGAGGGACAACCATGAAATGAATGCACTTTTAATGAGTGTATTAACTCCCAGCAGTGCTAACATTTCAGAAAGTGATATAAATGAACCTGAACGTTTAAGATTTGTTTCTAGTATTTTTTTAAGACAAACATATTTTCATTATTTTTGTAAGCTTTGTTATTACAAACTTGCAATTTTCCTTACTAATATCTGCCATCATAAAATAAGAAAACACTTGCTTTTCTAGGTTCTCTTCTACATGGACTTGGGGCTGCTGATGCCAAGACCTATTCATGTTGTACTTTCTTCTCTGTGTTTTATAAGCTTTATTAGTACTTGCTTCACTGTGCAAGTGAATATACAAGCAAGAAAATTTCTTTGTATTTTTCTGATGTATCTGCATCAGTAAGTTTTTGAAAATTAAAACATGGAACTTATCACTGGACTTTTAGATTAGGCAAAACATACTCTAATCTTAAATCTTAACCTGTTACCTGAACTGCATTAACTCTGTTCCAGCTTCATTTAGCATATGGCCCAGTATGGATATAGAGAAATACATTTCATAAACTATATATTTTGCAAAATTAAACTATCACACCAATTAAAAAATGCTATTTTAAAGAAGATTTGAAACATACCCACATTGTGTTTGTTCAAGTATATTTGCTGTATTAGAACCACAAATCATCAAAAGAACATAAAACCAACACAATTAAAGAAACAAACCACTGCAATTTAATAGCAACAATCTCACTTTACAAGATAGCAATGATGGAAACTTTGCAAAGGAATGTGAAAAAAAGAATGTAATTAAAAATGACAGATTTAAGACAACAGAAAACTGAAAATTAAATAGCACAATGATTCTAGTATGCAGAAATTTTATTCAGAATGTTTACTTATGCAGCATTCTGATTAATAAGTGACACCGTATTACCAGCACTTACTGACATCTGATAAATACTATGCCCTTAAAAGTCGTGTTTTTCTGTTCAGTGACCTTGCACAAACTGACAATAAGTAACCCAGAGCCCAAAACCAGTTCACAGGTGGTCAGTATAAAATTCCTAAACAGAACAGGAAAGGACCAGCCACATACACAATGAATAAAATGTAATTTAGTGCTAATATGGTGATTTCAATATTCAATGCACTCCACAATATTTTAGATTCCTTTTACAACATATACCACTTTCAAACATGAACCAAAGCAAAAGGTGATCTGGCGTTGTGGATGGAAAGGAGCACTGACCTAGGAACTAGGAAATCAGGGTTCAACTCCTGGCTAGAGATCAGGTTCCCAAGTAAGACATACAGTAATACGGAAATTACAAGACTCACTTTCTATGAAAACGTTGAAATTTACTGAAAATAAAGCAACGAATGTGAGTTGGGGCTTATTATTACAAATTAAATAGGAACTATATAGGAACTTTGGAGATTATGTATTAACTTTAGTAAGCATGACTGCTGCTAATTTGCATAAAAATAACTGAATGAAACATGATAAACTGAATGTAAATGAAGGAGTCCACAAAAGTGAAAGTCACATACTTCCTCTTCTTTGAACCCAATTCATAAAAAAGTGAGGAGAGTGCAGTAAGTGTAAGTACCCACAGAAATGTAAGAAAGAAAACTGGCCCACGGGAAGTGTGACTCCAGAGGAAATTTTGGTGATACCAGGATTTCATTTCCAATGTCTTCAGTGATTCTTTAGCAAATCATTACGTATTTATCAAGATACAGCTTTTCTGAAAAGGAGTCTAAATTTCAGTATTGACTTAGCTCATGAGAACTGCAAAAGAAAGTAAGTCACACAAGCATAAATATGCACAGGAAAAATGAAACGAAAGTATTTTTCTTTTTAAATACCATAAAATAATGTGATAACCACTAACAGAGGAAAAAATCCACAAAGATACTTTTTGCAGTTTATTTTCAATTATAATTTTTGGATAACCAAGCAGCTCTGTATGGAAAAAGCACAGAAGAGTAATTCTGGCACTTTTGGATAGTACATTTATTTTTTCCCCAAATTTTTCTAGACACATTCAGTCCACTTGCTCGGTCAATAGTCCATTTTATATGAGCATGATGAGCTCATGGGATTCCAGAGGAAACTAACAATATATACAGTCACTGAAACTATCTTCTTTTGGCTACTCTGGGCCCTTTAAAATGTCTTCTAAGTCTATCCTGGCTAAACAGAATCCACAATATACATGATAGCTACAGAATACACTGTATTGAAATGAGAAATGCTCAGCACAAAATGGGACTCTTGGCATGCAGCTTAAAATAAAAGGTAGAAGTTCAGAAGTTTATAAAATCTCAAATGGGGTCAATTAAAAGGACTTAGCAAAAGAAGGGACTGTTCATTGTTACTGTAAAAAAGGCACTTTGAGAAAATGGTACCAGAATTGGAGGAATCTTAGTCGACACAAAATTCAGTTTGGTTTCATAAAAAGGCTTCAATGCTAAGGGATGCTACTCAAGTTTCCTGCAGTTGTACATTAAAATAAATTGCTGAGTAGTTTATAATAAAGGACATAATATGTTTACAACCAACTTGTAAAATTAAGAAAAGCATAGTATAAGCAAAATATTACTAAAAGCAGCAATGCATAGCCTTTCATTGAGATAATGCACAATTTTGGACACCATGTGTCAAACTCCTGTTTTAAGATACTTTCAGTAGCATTATCAACATAAAATTGGCCTACAAAACAAAAGCTTTACCAGCTCCCATTCATAAGGAGATTGAGGTCATAAACCAACCAAAACAATTTGTCAGTATTTTCAACATCCTGGATGACCAATATCAAGTATATGGAATAACAATCACACTCTTTGTTCAGCTATCTCACTGGAGGCAGCTGTTAAATCAGAGGAATGATTTTAATTCTTTTCTAACATTTACACAGTAATGCATTTAAGTTCTTTCAAATGTTGCTCACCACAGTTTGTTTTTCTCTTTTCTCTCCACAATATAAAAAAAAAAAAAAAAAGAAGAACAAAAGAAAAAAATATCAAGCACTTCCACAGAAAGGATATTTGGCAATTTTATACTCCACTGAAGGGTGGATTTTTACAATAGCTCATTTTAGATTGAAAGTCATTAGTGGTCTTTCCTCTCGTTTCTGCCAAGGACTCTTCTTATCTTCACCTTGGTCATCTTCCTCATCCTCCTCATCTTCATCATCATCATCTTGAACGGATGTTCCATGTTCAGGACTAGTTAATGGCTCTGGTTTGGTATCCACAGTTCTGGTTTCCTCCTGCAGGCTGGGCAGCTGCACACCACTTCTCTTACTGGTGCCTTCTAGGAGGCATCGGAGAGCATTGTCCTCAGGGCTACAAACTGCTGTTCCACACTCGCTGCCACTTTGGTCCATATCATCCAAGTACACGAGCTGTGTGTAAGCTGTGCTGTCTGAAACCTTCCGCTCTCTCTGCTGGTGCTCCTGCACTGGGGGGTGACTCTGTGGTGCAGACAGATGATCTCCTCTTCCCTTTCGGGCAGATTTCGGTTCATTCATGTCAACACCGGAGTCCAAACTGGCATCGTTACTCCCATTCCTACCAGCTCTTTGGAGATCAATGTATGAATGTCTAACGTGAGCATTTGAACGCCCGTCCAGAGAAACAAACCATGCTCGAGGGTGAGGCAATGGCTTCCCACCTCCTAATTCCATCAAAGCCTTTTCTGTAAGAAGCTGCACTTCGCTATTCATCTGAGCCAGGGAGGCATCGTTAAGAGAGGCAGGAATGGAAATAGATTCAGACATGGAAGCATTTTGCTGACTCCACTCAGCTGCACCTGCATCTTGCAAATGTTGCTGAGATATTGCTTGGGACGCCAACTGCTGGGGCTGCAGCTGCTGGGCAGGGTGTGGGAAAAGCCGTGCGTGAGGGTTAGGAAGCTCAGCCTGAAGTCTTTCTATATCAATCTGCTGGTCAGCTGGGACAACCAGGGGCTGGCTAACAAAAGGGTGCTCTCCAGGCAGCTTCATGTAATGACCTGGGATGACCAGTGCAGGCAAAACCTTTCTGTAAACACTGTCATTGACTTGGTCAACAGAATTGCAGCAGATTAACTGACCTGGTCGAGGGAAAGATGTAGGTCTTTCAAGGTGATCAACTGAACGAGACATCATACAATCAGTAGGTCTGCAGTCCAGCAGCTCTTTTTCAGGGGCTGAAGGTGGGGGGTATATTTGTTCCTGAATATTGTATTTACTTCCAGTAGCAATATGGTTCATAGATACTTGAATTTCTCTCTCTTGCTTTTCAAATAAAGGCTGAGACAGCATAGCATTGTAACTTCTCCTATACTCATCTTTGATAGGGGACTCATAGCCTTCAGCTGTTTCTGTAGATTTTCTTGTCTTTAGAGGAAAACTATCTGCTGACTTGTGGTAGTCTTTTCTTAGAGACCCACTGGGAGTCAGGTCATCCAAGGAAATTCTGCTCTTGTCTTTCTCCTTGTCAGAGAGCAGTTCCTCTCGGGAGCTAAACTCCTGGGAAGTACTGAAGGAGTGTTTGAGCATAGGTGTATGCATATCTGCTTCTCCAGTAGGTGATACCATCTCCATGTGGACAGCACTGATTAATTCCTTTGCCCCTGAGTTTTCAGCGTGTCCATTGCTAGCAACAGACAATCCACCTGGAAATTCTGACTCACGACGTGAAAATATTAAATTTATATGGGACATTGAGGTTGCTTGATCCTTCTTAGAAGTGTCCAGTGCTGTCGAAAGTTGCAGTTTCTTATGATGTTGACGTGGTCTTAGACATTTTCTTCTATAAAAGCCAGTAACAAAAGAAGTTATAAATTTATGAATGTTGTACACAGAAACAAGAGAAGCAAGTGTGTCTTAACAGAAGATTTTTAAGCAATGGTTAGTATTAGGGGAATTGAACTTTTATTACATAATCTAAAAATTAAAAGCTTATCCCAGCAGCGAAGATAAAATTAAAGAATAACTAATGTCATTTGGGAAATATCTCAAGTACCAATTACAAACTGGAGTAAATGTCTAGAGAAGGCAAGTATAAAATCACTCATTAGTAAGCATTTGCTGATAATTTAACATTCATTTTAATACAACGCCAACAGAAAGATCATTTGCAAATGCATAACAGGTAGAGAGATCTTCAACCTATGCCCATGTTTGATAGGAAATTACATGGAGAACACAGGTACAGATGTGTGTGATTCACTCAACTACCATCCTCCCAAAGGCAGGGATTTATATGCTGCCTGTAACCAGGAACACAGGAAATTTGATCTCACAGTTTCTTTCTTTTTCAAGCATTTGCTTGCCTTTTTTCCCCCCAAAGGAAAAATGTTTAAATACAGAAGTTTTTAATTTCATAAGCACAAAAAAGCTTGTATTTTCAACATGAACTAAGTAACCAGGATGGTGAATCTTACCTGCAATAATACAAAAGCAGACAGAGCAAGACTAGAAGTATGAGAGCCATCCCTCCTAAAATTGCCAAAAGAAACATTGTGTGATAGCTGGTAATGTCGTGTGTTACAACGGGACCTGGAAGGACAGAAAAGATAATTTAGACCTGTAATAATCTGCAAGAGAAATAACAGACAAACAAGGAGAGGGACACTTTCCCTTATTATGAGAGTGCTGCTCATCGCCCTGGTGCCCACTGAGCAGACCATCTCTGGAGAAGAGAGCAAGTTGTGGAGAAAGCATGTGCTGGTTTTCATGACTGCAAGTCCAACCAGCTCATTCTGTGGAAAAGCAGTTAGTTTCAATGGGAGCATGCATCAGTGAATGCTGCTCTCCAGGTCCTAATGCTGACACCGTGTGCCAGAAAGCTCTCACCACTGGAGAAAATCCATCTCAGCATCTCCCAGCACTGTAATGCACAAAGCAACGCTGTGGGCAACAACTGCTCTTTAACATCTGTGGCTCTTCACACCAAATAGTACAGACAGTGCAGTACAGGATTCTCTGGAAGATGTGTTGGTGCTCTGAAGTTTAGATCAAGCCAAGACAAGCAGGTCTTCAGTAGCTTTAATTAACAGGCCACTACTGAAACAGTGTTGTAACTCCAGGTTTAAATAACACTTAGTAAATGTTCTAACGCACAAAGGAATGCACACATGTGGACAACATCTGTTCCCAATTGTGCATGTGTGACCCAGTTGGTTTGTAAAATCCTTATGATGATTTTGAAATAAAGACCCAAATTTTCATCTACAGGCAAGGAGGTACAGCACCAACTGGCAGACGAACATGTACTGTGAAGCACAGCAAAACTTGGCCAACTTAGAGGGTCTAGGTCATAAAGTTTGCAAAACCTCAACTGTGGATCTTGAGTAGAGCCACTGCTAAGAAAACAAAGACCATTTTTGTCCATTCTTGAGATAAGAAATCAAATAGATTCAATTAGGAGATAAAATATGCAAAAATACATTAACTCATTAAAAGTAACATAAATTTAATTGTGTTTGGGAAATCTAAATATTTATACATTCTGTCCCACCACTACCATTACATAATTGATTTTACTGTTGCTTTAGGACATTAAGCAAAAAGAACAGAAGATAAATCTCTTGAATTTTTCATGAAAATGTTGCTCCCATTGCAACAGAATTTTAGGAACTCAGATCTAGTCCTAGAAGGAAGAAAAATTAAAATACAAGTAGCAACTCTGCCATACAAGGTAAATCACAAGGACAAATAAGCCTTCTCTTGTTAAGAGTTACAGGCCTTGTAACCTCAGAGTTACAAGCACAATTCCATGACTAGTGTGACTTCCTTGCAATCTGGGACAGAGCTGTACTGGGAAATGTTTGGCTCAGGGCAGTTGCTTTTTCTTCAAAAACAATTATTTTGTAAAATTCCATTAAACTTAATATGATAGCCTATTCAGATCTGGACCTGCCTCTAAATTCTGTTCAGCAAGGAATCAGCTGAATATCCCAGCATTTAATAGCTATTATTTAATAGAACCTCAAATAAAAAGCTCACATATTATGAAACACTTAATGATATGTATGAGTAAACTTTAAAACCTGTACTCATGTAAGAGTTTGGTTTTGTTGGTTATATTTAGTTTACTGAGCTTGCACAGCCAAGGCAAGCATGTTTTAATTTCTACTGGATTAGGTTTTTATCTGGAAAACTAATAAAATCTGTAAGGAGTTCTGGGTTGGGTTTTTGTTGTTGTTGTTTTTTTGTTTGTTTGTTTTTGTTGGTTTTTTGTAATTTTGGTGAGTTTTTTGTTTGTTTGTTTGGTTGGTTGGGTTTTTTTTGGCTTTTTTTTGTTTGGTTTGGTTTTTTTGATTGATTGTTTGACTGATTGGCTCTTTTATACACAGAGGTATCTCAGATTATTGGTGACTGAAGAGCTACTACCAAGAAATCTGAGGCAGCTACAGACAGAAAAAAAGGAACCAGAAGTTGCAGCATTTATAATCTCCAAAGCACATATAATTAATGCCTAGTTCAAAGTAATTTTTTACAGTTATGCCAAGAGGTTTGCAGATGGCAACCAATCAGCTCCGTACTAAGGGCACTCTAAAATATCTCCTAGAACTTCTAAGCTAAGCTATTCACAGTATAAATTAATCAGTCACCAAGATGATGCAAAGCATAACTCAGGGCAAAATGGGCATCTTCAGTGCAAAAGGAGAAAAGTGTCAAATCCATCTATCCATCTGTAAGTGTCTTAACCCAGGATAATGCTGGTTTTAGGTGAATCCATATCTCTGTGAGTTTCTGTACAGAAAGTTCACAGCACCTGTTCTCTACCTGCTGGAACACCAACACACTGATGCTATGACTCCCATCATTTTCTAGCAGTGATGACACAAATGCATCAAAGCAGGAACACTTTGAAATGCTCCCCATTGAAATGATGCAGATATTTTGAGCACCAAGGTTGCCCCACAAAATCCTGAAAAGATTTAACCCTTTACTTTCAGATTTCTGTTTTCTAATAATCCGTTATTGATCAAGCTTGGCATCTCAGATGTGGTCATTCTGAAAAATATAAACATTATATATAAATAAATAATTACCCAGCACTGCAAATATCAATAAAATCCAATTCCATCTTACCTGGGATAGTAGGTGACATAGCTGCAACCCAGTAGCCCAGCTGAGGTGCAATATAAGTCCAAGTCAACTGATTTCCTTCTTGTTGTACAATGCCCAAACTACTCTTCAGCCATGTCCCTGTAAATGTAGAAGTTGTAGGAAGATGTTACAGATATTCACACATTCCTCTGCAAACAAGAGGAAAATCAAGCAGTAGCAAAACCTATCCATGTGCACTAGGGACTGTGTGTGTTGCTGTGAAGTGGGAAGTTGTGCCTTCTGGTCACTGGCATTTGAGAGCACCCATGGCTTTCTCAGAAGCAAAAAAGCAACCTAAACCCAAAACCTTTAAGATTAAATAAAACTAGTAAATCTTCTGTTAAAAGAAAACATTTATTGTCATATTGGGTTCCGCTGTTTTGAAGATAGACATTCCTGAAGCTGATTATATGCAGACAGCCCACATAAAAAAGTGTAGTTCAAGAGACATCACATCTCTCTGACCATACCTGAGTTCTACACACCACCTTTCTACCAGCCCTGGCTGTCAACTTCTGCAAGACAGAGGAAAATGTTTCCTCAAAATGGCTTTCCTATGCAGAAAACAAGCTTAGTTAGTGCCAATGACCAGAATTACATTGAACCATTGCTGTGATTAACTCTGGTAATCATTCAGTATCTGTATAATAGCCCCAGGAATATGTTTGGTAACAGATGATGAGTTTTTTAAAACATATTTCTTAAAGGAAACAAAATACCTTTTTTTTTAGAATAATGAAATGATAATTTCAAAATAAGTAAGACTAAAAATTTTAAAGCAATGTGTTTAAGTCCAGGTTGACAATCTGCACTAGTTGAGAGTTGATCTACTGCATGAAGATTACTTTTATTCCAAGAGTTGGGTTATGAAGACCTTTACAACTGAACCAGCTGAATACCTTTTTGTAATTCATTAAGATCCCTGATTCTGGGGCTGTCACCTTAGTTTCTGATGTAATAAATACCCAGAAGGGCTTTTAGACTGCTCCTATATTCATCCTCTTTGAATGAAACTGCTGGCCTTGACATAAAGAGCAATCACTGAGAGGCCACTCCTGGTGCCAGGCAGTGTTTCCCAAACCTGCACTCCTGGCTTGGCACCTCCAGTGGGTGCCAAAATAGAGGGCTTGGCCTCCTTAAGGCCTCACATATTTTGATGGCCACTACCAGGATGCTGATCTGTGTATACAGGAGGGATAAACCCCTCTGCATTTCTGTGGTGCACTTCTCTATTTCCGTGCTGAAGGGGGAAGAATACTATATTACCCTTACCCAGCTTCAAACGCTCACTTGAAAGGAAAGCTGCATCATGTACTTGTGATTCCCCTTCCTTTAAATAAGTCTCCTGCTTGTAATTCCCAAAATCGTGTTTTTCATTAGATGTCACTTAGGATTAAGCAACAGCATTTTGGATGACAATCATCTGAACACACAAAAGAGGTGCTGCAGCCAGGTTTGTGTTATTATAATACATTAAAGATCCTGATGATTTCTTCTGTGTTCCTTAGATTATCCACCTGTGCAAACCCTCTACACATAAGAATGGCTTTTTTGAGTATTTATTTCCCCCTTACTACTGATTTTTCCTATGTAGGACCACCATCCTTGGCTAATAATAAATCCACCTGAATACAATGAAAGGTTTAGAAGAATACAGGATTGAAAGGATTTCTAGATCTAGATGACTACTATTGCCAGATGCCAACTGTATTTGCAACCAAACTGAATTTGTTTAGGGTAAAGGAATTACTGATGTAATTAGCAGTTTTCCAAGTATCATTTCCAGTCTGTAGGGGGTAGCAATAAACTGTTATTTCATAAAGGAAGTCACACAAGACAAGTATTTTTGATTTACAATACTAAAAAGACCAAAATCTGTGTACACAGATTTGCATACGTGGCTGATTTATAACTGCTGTTGCAGAACATCTTCATGTAGTCATTCATTTACCTCTCTTGGGGAAACATTTTCAGGAAAAATAGAGTGGAATCGTCCACAGTTCTGTGGAGTTTCTGGAAAATCTAGGAAAAGTAGATTTATTTTTCTCCACTAACATGGCCACTAACCCTTCAGATTCTCTATCCATGCAATTTCAGGGAAGACGTTATACTAATAGCCCTGAAGGTGAAAAATAGCGCTTAAGGTCACAAATTGCTTTTATCTTGTCTCTAAAATGCCATTTGGTTACAAAAAACCTTTAACACTGAACCTTGGCATTTTTCTTTTTCTGCAAGATCTGGATGATGACAATATGCACCAACTACTGAAATACACAACAATGTGAAATGAAATTTCAACAGAGATATAAAGTGCTGATTAAAAATAAAAGGAAGGACCTGGGTGATGAATACATTAAGTTTCCCATATTTTTCTTACATCTCCAAGCCCTTTAAATTCATGCACAAGCAGAGCGCAGACATACGTAATTCAGCCAAGATCAGTGCCTCCCATGCCTATTTCTACAGCTGCCTCCTTGAGCAGAAGCTGTTACTGATCCCCTCACTAGGGGGACCTTGTGTCCAGCATGCCTTACCCACACGGTGCTGCAGGCCAAGGAAAGCCGTCCCCCTGCTGCCTCTCGAAGCCTTTGCTCAGTAACACTCTGCATAGTGCAGCCATCAAGAAGCTCAGAGAGGCTGCAGGCTTATCAAGGCTCATCACTGTGAGCAGAGCAGAGCTCTGCTGCTGTCCTGCCAAATGAGCAGCAGCTCAGGTTGCTCATATTTTAGCAACAACAGGAATCACTTATTTGTGATGGAAGCAAAGAGTCTTTGCTTCCATCCTTATTTGTGATGGAAGCAAAGAAGAGTCTACTACACAGCCTCAGACAGTTTTCACACTTGTTGGCTGCTCACTTAGCTCACCCATTCTTGTTAACACTGGTCATACTGCAGGCAATGTGCTGGTCTGCATAAATTAAGGAAAAATGTAATTTGGATAGTTACTTCAAATGCATAAAAGATATATCCAATATTGGTCATCTTTAAACAAAAGCAATGCAGTTTTTGCTGACCATACACTACAAATTGGTGTATTATGACAGAAAATAGTAACTTTTAAATGGCACCACCCCAAGTTCCTTCATCAGGACAACAACTGATGAGCCCACCAAGTGTGGGCTCCCGTGAACCATGAGTACACAATCTCATTGTCAGCCCTTCTTTAATACTTTCATTGTCCAACACTTCAGTGCTAAATTTGCCCTGTAAAGTTTCACCGTCTTTTACCAGTAGTCCACTAATAAAACAGAGCATTCTCCCACATCATGGGATGAAGAAAGCAAAGAACTCCATCCTTTCTAACAGCAGCAACAAAACAGGTTTGAGTGGAAACAGCTGAAAACACAAAGTCCTGTATTGTTTCTTCAGTGATCAAATAGCTGAAAGCCAACCTGGTGTTACTGGAGGGAACTGACATACCTCCAGTATTCTGCATATCCATCAGCATTTCCAGGCCTCTCATATTTCATCCTTTAAAGGTTCTAATTTCCTGGTTGCTTCTCAAATATTAAACAAGCAGTGTTCTTGCAGCTCCTTACATGCAATGCCTTGCTGTAATGACTAATTTTGGACTAATGTTCTATTGAGCAAAACCCAATTGCCTGGTGGTGACTGCTGTGCTCCTCCCTTTCACACTCCCTTACGTGACCAAGAGTTCATTGCTGTGCAGCCTTGAGAACGAATTCCCTATCCTGCCTCAGATTCCTCCCTGGAGTGGAAAATGATGTTTTCCTGTTCTAAAAATGAAGCTAATTACCCTCTATGTCCTCACACAGTTGCTGCTGTAAGCAAAGGAGACTGGGGCAGTCAGTAAAGATCTTTGTCCATTTTTCTATCAATTCCTGTGTGGTAGCCTGCAAATGGAAGAAGAACAAGCAGCATTCATTCTTTCTGTGTTGTCAGGATTATAACTGCAGAACTAAGCAGGAGGATTTAAAAGGGAAGAGAGGTCTTACCTCCCTGTGTGCTGTGTTCTAATAAATTAATTTGTTATTTTCCAAATATCCTGTAACATCTGTTTCTTCCCCCCACCCAAGTCAGCAAAATCAATGAGCTTCACTGCTTATTGATATTTATACTTGATTTGTAATAATTGTTAAGTAACAAGCAATACAGGATTATTTAAACACCCCCCCACCCCCAGCAGTAAAAACAGCTGGATGTAATGGAAGTGATCACTTTTGTTGATCACTTTTGTTCAAGACTGTGCTGTTCCAAAGAAAACTTGTCCATGCCTCTTTGGAGCAGAAACAGCAAGCTCAGTACAGTTTGTAAGCACTGCATGATTTGGGCCAATTCAACATTAATTCTTAAAGACTTGCTGGTGCTTCATGGAAAACTTCTATATATAGAGACATTCTTGCTTATAGATCATTTTTACATTCTCTTCCTCTTTTTCCTCTCTTACTGCTCAGTGGAGCCAACATGCTGATCCAAGACTCAAGTCAGGGGAGCTGCCTTCTGGCTCAAACTAACAGCAGGGGGAGAACCTAGACACTTAATGCTTTTCTCACCAAAATTATACTGCCTGTTACTGACTTTTTGGAATAAATGATGTAATTTAACAAATTTATTCTTCATTCTTTCTTAAAAAGCTTTAGAAGCATCTACCCATCACTCTTTCACATATGGAACTCAAAAGCAAGGTAAGAGAACACAGCAAAGAGCATAAAAATCAGAGTACTTTAAAGATACACAAATCAAAAAATTATCAGATAAAGAAAGCTGATGCTCATCAGACTGCAAAAATATCAGAGAAGTTCAAGATTTCAGCAAAGCAAGAGAGATAAATTCTGCTAGAGAGAAGCATCTGAATACTTTGCAGTAACTTTGATTGTGATGAACACACTCATTTATCTCAGGCAGCTTTTAGGACTTGCCAATGGAGACCAGACAGGGCCTTCACTGAACAAACTTAACAAAAAATGGTTTGCACATTATGAACAAATCTAACAAAAAATGGTTTCACATTTCAAGACACATTCAGCATTAAACAACACCTTTTTGTAATTTAATTTGGTTTACTTCTGAATCAGACTAAAAAATGGCATGTTCAGCAAGGAGAGCGCCCAGCTGGGCAGCAATTGCAGGGAAGCCACTGAAGAACAGCTATTCTGGACTATCCCCCTGCCCAGTCAGGTCACTGCAGGTATGGCTGGTTTGCCCAGAAAAGAGATGTCCCACTGTCTTCAAAGACATCAGCTATTCCATGTGACAGCTTGCTGGAACCAGGCAGCATGAATGGATACATGATGCCTCTGAGTAAGACATTGCTTCCCTATTTTAAAGCTAGGCTTTATTATTTTAAATTGATCTGTAGTGAAATCCAGGGAATTGTATGTCCCCCTTTGCCTTCCACGTGTGACTCTGCGTGCTGACAATCCCCTGCTGCTCCAGCTCAAGCAAATGGCAAACTTCCCACTGGCTTTGAGGAGGCAGGAGTGCCCCACAGCACCATCTGCTCTAGGGACAGATGCATGGGACACTTGCTACAGCCAAGGAGAAGGAGAAGGAGAACAACCTCCCCTCCTGTGATCTGGCTGCAAGGGGACTTCTCTTGCTGGCACCCCAGCACAGTGCCTGGCTCTCTGGGAGGATGTATAATGCTGCTTGCCTCTGGTTTAACTTCCCAAGCTGACCATCTCAGAGCCTTCCAGATCACTGCTGCAGGGACTTCTGCTGACTTTGATTGTGCATTCTTTCTATCACTGACCAAAATGGTTCTACTAAATGACTGTCAGATGGGTGTGCTGCAGCCAGCAGCCTCCCCCAAGGACAGTCATAAAGCCTAAATATTGCTTGTGTTTAAATATATGGTAGCTATGGTGGTTTATTTCCATAAATTACTTTTACATGTGAGCTTTCAGTAGAAAATTCTTCCATTGATCAAATACTGTTTGCTTTTCATTTTGTTTCTTTTAACTGTCAATAGGATCATCCAATCCCACTCAAGCAGGGAACTAAAACTGTGATTTACAACATGAATTATTTCCATCCAAGAGGTTTGACAAATAAGAGGATTTCATTAGTAAGAGAGCAAATTAAACATAATCCCATATAATATGAATTTATTTTTAGTCCCAAGATGATCTTCCCTGGAAAAAAGTACTTTGGAAAGAAAAGAAAGGTACTTTTAACCGTACTGCTATTGCATAGATGTTTTAAATAAATATTCCTTAATGAGAGGTACTTTTCTTTCAGCATGGATCTCTTCTGTGCTGTCTATGATGTCTCGTAAGATTGCCCTGCTCAGGCAGAAATTCATGGTTAAACAGTGTGTGTCTGTGTGTCAAAAGGAATGAGGCAGGATGTTATCAGACAGTGTAGGACAGCAAAGGATATTCAAAACACACTAGAAGTACTTCTAGAAGTAATTGATTTAGACACTGGAAATGGCAGTGTTATTATGAAGAGTTAATCAAGGGCAAGTTTGTGAAAAGAACTTCCTAAAGCATGTTATGACACACATAAATTGTAGCTTTTCATTCTACCAGTTGAAAGCTGCTTATCAGATTTCTTCTTCCAACTGAAAATCACCTCTAATCTGCATCAGGAGGGGAAGTTTTACTTGAGAGGGATGGGATTTTTGGTTTTACTTTTGTTCATTTTCTAAAAAGCTGAAAGCCTGAAATGGAAGTTGAAAATTCCTTCCTGAATATTGGTGGAGCTTACTCTCTTCCTCACCTCCCCCCAATACCCATGGGTTTAAAAATTCATAGTATTTAAGTTAATATTACAATTTTGTTTTCAGGGTTGCTAGGCAACATCAAAAAATAAATGTCCCTGCTCTGAGAGCCCAATACTCTCATTATTCTTCCACTCTTACAGAATTTGTTACACAACCCTTCCAGGGCTAAATCCTGCTCCTGTTTTAGCAGCACCATTATTTCGTTAACTAAAAGGGAAATGCTTTTACCATTCTGCCTTGAAGATTTTGGCAAGGAAATCAACGAGTTCAATTTATTGTTTGTGCCTGAAAAGCTCTGTGGGTTTTTCCATCTCTTCTCACTTTTACCCTTAAATCACCTGTCAAGTGTTTAACAAAATGACACACCAGTTTTCATTATTTAATAATCTTAATTATATCTGGGCAGAAGGCAGGGCACATTGCACACAGAACTGCTCACATTACTTCGGCCCTCTCAGAGTATTTCCTTCCAGAATGCCAGAACAGAAATGACTTATTAAGAAAATTACTTCCATACATAATTACTGGTTAATAATTGTATTTCAAAAGGAAAAGCTTAGTTATACCTGTTGGACCACCATCCCTGGTTACTGGTGTACATGAAAGATACTGCCTTTAGAATTTGCTTCACCACATTATTAATCACATTCAGTCAGTTACTGACAAAATTATTAGAACATGTAATAAATAAATGCACATGCACAAAACACTGCATGGCTTTTCCTTCCTTCAGCCTCACATCCAGTTTCTAGTTTTCAAACTGGAAGTGGAAGCAGAGGCACACTGGGATTTGATCTCACATTGCCAGGCTGCAGAGGGAGGGGTTCCCAGGCCCTCAGCCTCTCCAGCCCCATCCCAGCACTACCCACTCCTGCCTGGATTCCCACCAATCTCCAGGTCTTCTTCCACTGAGGCAGTTGCATAAGCACAAAGGTGTTTTCTCTATTTCTGAAGTTTTGATCCCTGCCTCTTCCCAACTTCTCCTGCCATGGCTTCTATAGGTGGAGCTATAGGGCTGCCTACATGACACTACATTATTAAAACCTGCTCCCAGGAGCCACGGATCTGTTTCCAGTTTTATTTCCTTCACTACATAATAGTAGATTATTTGCACAAAGATCCCTGTACTTTGGCACCAATGTGATTCCTTCAATGTTCCTTGAAGCATCACCTTCATGCCACACCTCATCTGCTTTGCTAAAATGCAGCTCAGATGGTGTATGAGGTGGGCAGAGGATTATGCAATCCATTCATGCCCTTTCATATATGGAAGCCACAACATCCATTTTGAAAATACACACTAATAAATAAGCCCAGCTGTCTCCTATGATTCTCTGCAGAGGAATCATGAGAGTGAGAACATACCTCTGTGAGCTACACTGTGAAGCATCAGAGGAAGAGCTTCTTCTCCTTTCAATGCTAGGGTCTGTCTGATACTCTGAAATGGTATCTGCACCTATTATGTCGACACTGTACATGGTAAAAAGCTGGGTTTGGTAGCTGCCATTTCTATGGCAACATACAAAATATGAAAATCTTTGAGAGAGTTATCAAGAACCTGTGTTCTTTAGTGCGTATTTAGTCTTTAAGAATAATTTAAGCTTTCCAGTTGAGATTAAAAAGGAAGTCAAAATCAAATAGTCAAGGAATTTTTAAACTACAGAATTAGCTTAACCTTGAACTTCTGTGATTTTCACCTTTGCAAACTAATCTCTATGTCACCACCGAATCTGGTCTAGAACAACATGTTCTGGATCTGATTATACTAAGCTCAAACTTTTTTGGGGAAAAATGTGATTTCCTGAGCACGTCCATTTCTCATGCACAGAAAACCCACTACAACAACTCATGGAGAAGTGTCTGAAGTCCCAGGCCATGTGTGCAGCTGCATGCACTCCAAATGCAGACCATCTCTCCAAGGTCAGGGCACAAACTCACACCCAGTGTCAGATCAAGTGACAGGCTGCAAATGTTTCTGTTAAATTATTATTTTCTGTCAGTCACACAGGGTTATGAATGTGGTAGCAGTCAGAAATTGATCAAATTCACAACAAAAAGAAATGTTTCATTTTTAAACTAAAAGACAATATTTTCTTTGGGTGGATTATCACTGCTACCACCTGGGGAGCTTAAATCCAAGACTTTAATAAGTCATCTTATTTGCAAACAATACACAGTGAACTGGACCGGTAGGTGTACAGTAATCTGCTTACATTTTCTGCCTGACAGCAGCTGTCGCTCTCTCCCTATAAACACTATGAACAAAAAACAAGCACAAATTCACCTCTACTAAATTGTAGTCAAGTTTCAGTAGGCACCAATACTGCTTACACATAAGTATATCCTCATGACTTCTTTTGAGGACAGAAAACATTCTTTTGATTTTGCTGAGGAAGGAACATCTGGAAATTCTGGTTCTACAAAAATCAATACAAATTTTAC
This sequence comes from Fringilla coelebs, assembly GCF_963513975.1. NCBI lineage: Eukaryota > Metazoa > Chordata > Aves > Passeriformes > Fringillidae > Fringilla > Fringilla coelebs. The sequence goes on from NC_140028.1 coordinate 132,023,093, forward strand.
CACTGACGGCAGAATGTTACCCAGAAAAAACAAGTACCAGACTTTTAAATGCATGTAGAAATCTATTATGGCATAAATGCAGTCAGAAAGCAGCAACCAAGAAGAGGGGAGTACATAAAGCATTGTTTTTATGAAGTTACAAAGAGTCCCCCAAGATAGTTTTCTCTATATTCTGCCATCACTTTCATGAACACATGGGTGAAATTTCAGGCACTGGGGAAACATCCTCTTCTGCAAAGAAGCCAGTCACTGAAAGACAACAAGGTCAGGTCCAAGATGTACAACCAAGTGTCTGGGGAGAAGGGAGAACAGAGACACTGTATTCTGAACTTCATTTACACGTAGTGCACAAGAAATAATATATTTTAAGGAGGATGAACAAAAGGACTAAGGATTAACCCTTCCACTACAGAGTCCTTTGCCACACAACTGAAAATAGTGTTGAAAATATTTTCCTGTTATTGGATGGGAATAATTAACTAGCAGCTGCATCATATTAATAAATCTCACTTTCTTGTTATGCACACTGGAATAGTTGGTAGAATTTTGAAGTCCTTCATATAGCTCCAGATGTGGATCTAGAGGTCTAGGTGCAACATAATGCTGTCATACCATATGGAAAGAAACAGGGGACTTAAAATGGAGAATGCTGGACTTAACAGTTTTGCTCCCTGAATCCAATGAAAACCAGACACCTTAACACAAAACATAAACCATTTAAATGGGGGCTGAGGAGAATACAGCTGAGCAAGTGCTGTGTTATTCAGTCCAGCTGGTGGGAGCTGGAGATGACACAGGAGGCAGAAAGTTTCATTTCTACTGGGATCCGTGGTATTTCTGACTTAAGAGGACAAGGCTAGAAAGAAGTTTTGAGCAGAAATTTGGTGTCCAAGAATAGAGAGATTAATTATACTGCTGTAAATCCTACTGACATCAAGGCAAATATACACAGAAGAAGTCATGATCCCAACCATCTGTTTACAGATAAAGAAAAAAATATATTTTCAGCCCCCTCAGATTTTGAGAAATCCAACACAGCACTTGTTAAGGAAAAAAAACCCCAAACTCCAGAAAACCCCACTGAGCACTCCTGATTATAGAATGAGAATCCCTGTCTCTATGTCCAAACCTTTTAAGTGCATACCATGAAATAAAACCACTGTCCCACAGTAGTGTGAAACACAAGATGTGGGCATGTCCACAGCATGGAGGGATTAGGTTGCGTTTCAGTATGTAATATCTCTGTAACATCAATGCATCTGTGTTTATTACTGCCAACACTCAGAAATGCTGCAGGAAATGGTGGTGGACCAACACAAGAGCAAGGTTACGTGTATTCACTTACCCTTAAAACACCTCCAGGGCACTGACAGCTGATCTTCATTTTATTAACTATTCAAAATGGTATTATTGCTTTAATTTGCTTGCTGTGCACACAGGGCAGTAGGTTTGTTTCATAATGAAAAATCTCATTTGGAACAGTATGAAATAGATGCAGCAGATTGTCTTGTTTTGATGTCAGCCTGTTTTTTCTGGCTGCTTATTTCATCAGTGTCAGTGGAGCCACTCTCAGCCTTAAGCAGACTATGCTGCTTCTCCTGCTTCTCTCCCAAGGATAGAAAGCATAGTCATGAAAATACAGATTGTTTATGGTAAACATCCTAAAAAGCCATTAGTTATTTTGGGCTGCCATAAGATGTAAATACGCCTCATTTTTGTGGAAACTACAAAAATCTCTGCACTTCCAGTCAGATGCCTCCGGGTTCATATTAGTTCATCATGAGCTCAGCAAAACGTATGAGAAACTAAGAATTAAAATATCTCTGTAATATTTCTGTCACTTCTCCACGTCCTCTAAAAGTGAGAAGTACTTCTGCTTTTTAGAGCAGAAATTGTATTCCATGCAGTAATGATGACAACCACATGGACCATAAACAAAAGCAATGGCTTGCACGAACAAGCGTCCACTGTACTGCTAATCCAAGACAGAGAAGTGCTGAGAGTGCCTGGTAAGATAGTCCCAGTTTTCTGTCTGTGGCATTTACTCACTGCTCAGATAAATGCATGAAAATTTAAGCCACTGGAAATCTCTTAAGGAGAGACCAAAACATAACCAGCACCGAAAAAAGCAGCCATGAAATGAAAGACAAAATCAGAATAATAAAGCCAGAGGTCCTGTCCTGACAAGGCACAGATCTGGCAGTGCAAATGGGCTACAACAATCCTTATCTGCCAGCTAATGATTTCTCCAGTATGGAGCCATCCCAGTCATTATCCATCCACCTCCCTTCACAGTCTAAGCACAACAGGGACGTGGAATGACAGGATACCACCATGTTCATGCTACATATAGTTTGACAGAGCTTAGGGTGTTAAAGTATCTTGCACAAGATAGTGTGGCTGCTCTACTTATTAAATTAAGCTACTCCTAAATTGGTTGGGATGTGGCCAAAATTCTAATAGAACTGGCACGCTGCAGTCAGGGCTTAAAATGCATCTTTGTTCAACATCTTTGGTTGCACAGAAAGATGCTCACTTCAGCTGAAGTGCGAGCTGGAGCCTGAGCATATAATCTTCAGTACTTTGCTCTCCACAGCTTTGTGAAGCTAAGTGGCCTGACAAAGATGCATTTTGTTTAGCAGGCCTCATGCCTTCTCCTCCCAATAACACAAGTGCTCCAGTAGTTTGTCATGAATCAAGCAAGGCAGGACTTGTCTCAAGACTGGGAGCCTCAAGCCTGCAACATTAATTAACTACCTATATTGCTTTATACTAATATATATGCTGCAGACAATAGGTTCACTAGCTCTTTATATAGAAAATGAAAAACCCTACTCCATAAGAAGAGAGAGCTTTTGTGGCCTCACTGTAGGGGCATGGAAATTTAGCCATAAATGAGAAAGCTACATGATCAAAATCAGAACCATTTACTTGCAATGAGTAACTAGCAATGAGGCAGGCTGCAGGTCTAGCACAGCTGACAGGAAGGACTGGGGAAGGACTGCTTCTTATGGGGAAAGTAAACTTAATCTTCCCTGCTTCGGTTTTAACAAGGGAAAACAAAATAGTTTCCATAAGAATTATTCCATTTCAGGAAAAATGTAGTGAAATTTATTGCCAGGTCAGCACAAGAGAAGTGTCATTTCCACAGTTAAGGGAAAAAGGCCAAATCCATTCATTGCACTCTTTTTCTACTATTCTACTTTATATCATATTCAAATTTACTCTTCACTAAATCATGCTGCTTTACCCTCTAATACAGGCAACTTCTGACAGAAGATTCATAGGCATGTTGATTGAAAATACATCCTTTTTTTTCAACAAAGAGAGGAAGGTAATAAACAAAACCATTATTTCCCCCTTCACCTCTCTCTTCCTCCCTTCCTCCAACATGCTGCTTTCATGCCTGTTCCTCTACTTCTGGGTGTGATCATCAGCTGGCTCAAAACATTTGCTTGCAGGACAAACCCCCCCTGACAGTCTGTACAGACCCATATTTCTGGCTCCTTTTTGTCTCAGCATCCACCTTTCTCACCCGCCCTTCTCCTTTTTCTTAGCAACCATCTGGTACATACTTCAGAAGGCACAGTACAATAACTGAAGGGGATCACCAAGACAAGACTTGTGTACTCCTTTGCCCTTTAAAACCTGAAGCTGTAAAGAAGGCCGGCACAGTGTACCAGCTAGCAAAAACATAAATAAAATAAACTTTAAGAAGAGCCTAAAACATGTATTTCTGGGAAAATTCCTGTTCACAATGGCAAACACTATTCTGTAATCCAAAAATTTGAGTGCATTGTACAAATTTTATTAATTAGTCATTCTGTCCTTTCAAAATATTTCATTAGTTTTTCTTTTTAAAAATTCATTTAAATAATTTACATGTATTTTCCTGACAGTATTAGAAAATCTCAAAGTGATTTACAAATGAAGTCAGTACTATATTTCCTATCTGGCAGGCAGGAAACAGAGCCTGAGCCAAGAGGGGGACCCAAGGTCAGACAGCTGGCTGCTGGCAAAGATAAGGCAAGTTTCCATTTCTACACACTTCCAATTTGATGCTGTAGTGAATACATCTCTCTTCTCCTCAGTCTGTGGGTGAAATGTAGTTCTATCAAGTTTTTAAATAAAATATTTATTAATTGAAAAATGGTACATTTACAAAAACTTTTGGTTAAAATTGGCACACAATGCTAAGTATATTTGCATTTATACCATATATTACTCGATCAGTAAAACTCAATTGTCTCTTCTTTTAGATAGAAAACAAAAGCCATCTAGGGAGGCACAATGAGACGTTACCTACCAAATTTTTGGTCAAACCTCCATGCTGGAACGTGTGCATTGTGTTTCAAGTTGCTGTTTGCTGGCAGAGGCACTGTTACATAGATGGGGCCGTTGACGGGGACGGGGGTGCCATCGCTGCTGAGGAGGTGGACGCTGACGGCAGTGACAGGGGTGAGGTCATACCTGGTGCTGTTTCCTAACGAGAGAGTGAATGAACACTGTGACTACAGAGTGAACAGAATTTAAGGGACACCTGTGTGGTTCCACACTGCAGTACTGCATCAATGTCATTCTCAAGGGATGGGAGCAGCAATTTCCTCCCTGCCTTACAAAAGAACTTTAAACCAACCAACCAGCCAGCCAACCAGCAACCCTCCCCCTGCCAAACCCAAGCCACAAAACTGAATGAAGATGTATGTGGTCTAGTTTTCACCTAATTTTGGAAAAACATGAAGACAAAAAAACTACAGTGTAAAAATCTCCTGCACGTATTTCTTCATGGTAATTCATCTTAAATAAACCTGTACAAGCAACACAGTTTCATGGCAAAAAAAAAAAAATATTTACAAGTCTTTATTATAACCTCAAATGCCCATATTGGTAAGTAACAAACAGCAAAATAACCAGTGGCACCTCACAAATGACCAGTCACATGTTTAAGAATGCCAGGTTGCATTTCCTTTGGCCTTTCACTGAAAAGAACCATGCTAAATGGATTATTAGCATATATTCTTTATGTTTAAACTTGATGCCAATGAATTTTACTTCATGATAACACACTTCTTTGTTTTATAACATTATAAATAGCATTATAACCCTACACTGTTTAACCAAATGAATCAATGACAGGGATAAATATCACAGATATATATACACAGGCAGAAAAAATCCTCTTGAATTTTAAAACCAAGATCTGGAGTTCAAAGCAATATCAAGTTCAAACTGGAAGAGATGGAGCTTCCAGTTTTGCAAGGGGCTTGAGCCTTGCAGGGCCAGGCTAAGAGCACCATTCCTGATGCCCCTGTCGTGCTGGCTCCGGGGCACAGAGCTGCTCTTCCTGCCGGGGTTGAATCAGGGAGAAGGAAGAGGGATGCCTGGCTGGCAGGGATGGGGGGCTGCCCCCACTGTAAGCTTGGTGCCCTAGGTCCACACTGCTGTGAGGGCATATTCACAGCCAGCTGTGGTGGCACACCACGTGGCCTTCGGGTATCCTCAGGTAGCCCAGCAACAGTGCCCAACAGGATGAGTACATTTGAGGGAACGGTGGGAAAGAATTGAGACCTTTACAATTTCTCATAACTCTGGTTAAATCTCCAGGAATGGCTTTTATTAAAATTGATATCTCTGAGTAACAGCTCACCAAATAAAGACATCACCTGGAAATGGGTTGGGAAGTGGCAAAGCAAAGGGGAGAAAAGGTGACAAAACTTTGTCGAATTTTAAATTCCTTGGATTTTGCAAGACTGCCAAACTGAAGAAATGGAAAATAACCAGAAGTAATGTTGCATGTGGTTCATTTATGAAAGCATCTAGTCTGATGCTCACTTTGCTCAGATTTCCAGGTGGGTGTCACTGTGACACAGCTGATGTGCAAGGGACACACATGCTCTCTTCATTGACTGTGGACAGAGGGGCAGATGCTGACCTTACAGAGGAATTAAAGTATTGAGAAAACAGGTACTCTGAAGGTGGCCATGTAGAAGAGACAGAGAGCTAGCTGATTAAAACAGGCAAGTAAGCTTTGAAAATTCAGCTAGGGTGTAGGGGAAGGTTGCCAGCCTACCCATGCATCTGTAAATATAGGCTACAATGATAATATTGTCCCCTTAAGACTTTAGAATATAAAACAGCAAGACAGAGGAAGGAACTGGTGAGGGAAAAGTTGTTTCTTTATTCCTGGTCATTCACTACACTGCCTCTGCCATGCACCTGTAACTTCTGTCAGTGAATGCCTGACCCCAGGACTTAGGCCACTAATGTTCTCAGGCTGGTATCAGAGAAACTCCTCTTGCCAAGTACTGTGTCTTGATGACATTCTTGTGTATACAAATTCCAAACCAAAAACGGTATAACTTCAGATTTTAGATTCACATAAAGGATTAAATAATGTTTTATATTTTGCATCTTTTTAGATATCAAAAGTTTTGAATTTTTCTTTTATTACTATCTTGATATAGCATATATCTGTAAAAATTACTTTTCAGTCCCAGAAAAAAGCATTCAGATGGTGAAACACAATTTTTAATTAAGATGCCTTAATACTTTTCTGAGCACTGGACTGAACAATTTGTATTAGAAGATGAAGAAATTTCTGAAATCCACTGACCTCTAGCAAGAAGAAATAATTTTCCAGTTTGCCACCTTGTACAGTAGTATATTAATGCTCATTAAAAAGATAAAATGTTTCTCTTTTTTGTTGTGAAGGCAAATTAAAATCAATGCCAATGAAACTCTTGCATGCTATAAAACTGATAAGCACACACACAGATTAAATGGGAATGGACTTCGATAAATGTCAGCTTTCATTTCTTTCTTGTCATTTTTGACATCTGGTGACCTGTAAAGAGCTTTAAAAATAATCAGATAATTCACTGGCAGCTCAGACATGACTCTTTATAAAGAAACAAGCAGCCACAAAAAGCAAGAGGAGTAATGGCTATCAGCCAGCTGAGTCCATTGAGGCAGACGATGGAAAGTTTTGTTTAGTTGGGTTAACCCAATCTCCTGCTTTTTAACAGGTGATTGATACGAACAAAAAGCTAACACCATACAGGCTTGTCACTACTTGCAGTGAAATTCTCCAAATTTTTATGTTTACAACATGCTGATTCATGCAATGAATTTTCAAGGCTCTTTATTACTAATTCAACACCCAGTTGGGATTTTCTGAAAAATACTGAACTCAGAGAGAGTAGGTTTTAGCTAAAACTACTATAAAAGCCAGTGGACAAATACTGAGGGGTCTAAATGGAGCAACCTCACCAAAACACTACAGACATGTAAATAAAGTGTGGAAAAACAGAGATGTAATTGTGGGGAAGGAGAGGAGGGGCAGAGGGAAGAGACAGTGTTCTGCAGAATTCCAAAATTTCCCATGCAAATCAATGCTAAGTTTTTTTAGAATTCTAAAATTTGTAAATATTATTTTTCTTTTGAGAACAAAAATATTAAAAATCTCCAGTAGGCGTTGACCTCATTTTTTATGCTTTCAAAAGTTTTCCAGGCCAAGTCTTCCCCAAGTCACTTGCAGATGTAGTAAAGGGTGTCAATGCAACTTCAGGATTTTAAAGTTACATGTTTCCACATCAGGAGAGGCTTCTACTAGAGACAGAGGACATTTCACTTCTACTATACTGCACAATAAAATACATGGCATTTGCAGTCTGTGTTACACCATGCTGAATACCACAGTACTCAGAAAACAAAGCTCTTCTCAGTTCTTAAACACCATTTCTTTGCCAGTCATTTTGGTCTTTTACAACACAGTTTTACCTGAAAACTAAAAGTCAAATCCAGGGTCCCTGTGCTCAAGCAGGGAAGTTTCTGTCACGCAAGAATACAGAAGAATAAAAAACCTAAGGCTGCAATAATCTGCTTTATAGGGGGCTAGGAGGTAAAACAGGAGAAAGACAATACCCTAGTTGTGCAGTTCCCACGAGATGGGATCATCTGAAGCCTTGGCAAGACCTGTGATCACTAAATAAATGCAAGAATGGGAAGCTGGGTTGCTGAGTACTTAGGAAAGATTTAGGAAAGTGGAATCCCACACACATTGCCAGCAGTTTGTTCAGTTGGTTTACAGATAAAAAGCAAGGAGATGAGGAAATAGGCAAATGAGGGAGATCAAATGCATTCCTTAATTTTAAAAAAGATAAAGAAGTTTTGATCATGTCTGAGTATGAAAAGTCAGAGAAAACTGAAGGTTGAAGATCAGAATAGGAAAATGACAGGGAGGTAGAATGAGATAGGATAAGATGTAGTCACTGGAGCAGACAGAAGGATTGCAGTAAGGTTGCAGACGCGTTTCTTGTTGTAAGAGAAAAGGAGATGTGCAGATTTGTACAAAGGGAAGAAGGGGGAAGCTAGCAAGCTACCATTTACACACATGACCTAGCATTCAAAGTCACTTAGATCAACACATCACAAGTAAATACATCCTGAGAAACAGCAGGGAGAGACCTCAAGGGGATATTCAGGCTGCTTCAAAGCAGGCTCAGCTATGCCTCTGCCATCCTCACAGGTGACTAACTCTGTCCAACACCATCAAACAAGTAATTCTACAGCTTAAACTATCCTCACCATAGCAAGGTTTTCCTAATCACTAGTCTGAATCTCTCTTGCTACACTGCATGGCCACTGATATCTTTCTAACCCATTACAGGCACAGAAAACAAATTACTCTCCTTTTCGCACCCGCCTTTTAAGAATTTGAAGGCTTCTGCTCTGTATTCTGCTATTCTTCTCTTTCCTATGAAACACCAATTTTTTCACTCAAGACTGAATGAAAAGTGGAAAAAGAATAGCAGGCAGTTGCAGTCATAAAAATGTATTACAACTTTGAATTTAACAGTGATTTTGTTTCTACTATGAATATTCATTGTTTTCTCTTTGGTGCTAGACAAATTTGCACATTTTGGCTACATTCAAAAGTATCCACAAAGCCATTGAAACAACACAGTATTAAATACTTGATATGCAGGCATTTTATTTATTTTTAGAAAAAAAGATTGAGAATTTTATTGCATCTTCAGGTTAAATTCTCTCTTGTTCCTTTACATTAATTTCCATCTTTTATGTGCACATGCAGTGCATTTGAACACTCAGCTCTGAATTAAAAGTGTGACCAACTTGTCTGATCTCCCAAGGCCAAGGAGTTTTAATCTTTGCTATTCAGTGGCCCCATTTAAGGGATAGGAGACCTTGCCCTCTTGCTCACTGGAACAGCATATTGGTAGGGCAGTTGAAAATGTCATGTCACCCAAATTTGAAAGAATGTCTGCTGGAATAGGGAATGGAAAAAATTATAGGATCAAAAGTCAAGCCCTGGACTAATATGAAAATCAGAGCAAAACCAAAGCAGTGGGTTACCTGTTCCATTTCCATCTAATCCCTGCAAATAAGGGAAACTGTCCACTTCCCAGGGTGAACTGGCTGCAGTCAGATATGCTGTCAAATCACTGTAGCTAGTGTTCTCTGGCAATTTCACAGATCTTCTCTGAAAGTGAACTTGTGGCTGAGTCCGTGCACCTAAAAATATTAAAAGGGACTTTATATCCAAGGTGGGCAGAACATTTAGGTGTTCATATTCATGGAAGCAATTTTACATTTTTTTCATTATAAAGTGCAGTAACTTGAGAAGGACAGAGACATCAGAAGGCTATTATGAAAGATAGAAAAACAGTATTTTTACATTTATTTTGCAGTTGCCATTATTTCTCCACAGGTATTCCAGAGCAAAATTGCAGTGGCATCTACTGTCAGAAGCTTTTCTGGCTATTTTGTTTCTCCTCCACTTCTACTGCATGCCTCTTTTAATCAGTATAACTGAAACTAAAACAAAGTTCAGAGGTAGGGTATGCAAAAGCTTAGGAAAGCATCCAGTTCACCATATTTGTTCAAATTTTGTTTTCCCTGAAATAGCAAAATAAATGTAGTTTATACTTTTCAAAATTATTTTCTAAGAGACAGTTCTACCTGTAGTCTCAATTAAGTTATTTAACTTCTGTGAAGCTCTGGCCATGAAAACTAACTCTAGAACTGAGACCGGTGACTACTGAAATCACTGAACAAAAAGATTCACTTGGGTGAAAAGATTTTCCATATTTTCCCATATGCAAAGAACACATCTAAATAGAACCAGATTACTTGGCCTGTAAGATTTCTCTCTTTATCTCAGCTTTGTACAGTGTTAGCATTTCTTTCAAGCTCCCTAGGTGTTAATTGAAGGGTCTTTGCAGCAATGTGATTTAAGACTGTTTCATGTACATTTCATGTCTCATTTAAATCCCAGCTTATAAAGTCAATAGTCTTTTTCAAAAGATACTCACCATTAATACTGTTTAGCAACACACAGCAAGACTCCATCTGCAAGTTTGTGTGCACAACATGCAAATTAATTTTTAAATCAAAAGCTATTGTATTCTCCAGAGCTCATTTTGAATACACACAGAACACTTCCCACACAGCACAAAATCAAGAGGCAAGCAGTTTTCTTCTTAATTCACATTGGACTATGTGATTCAAAGATGTCAACTCAAAACAATTTTGCATCTTTTCCCCCATTAGTCTCTGGCAGCACTTTTAGGTTACACGTAGCTTCACTGTGAGAAAGAATAACGAGCTTGACTTCCTCCTAAGCTTTGTAATGCCAGTGTCATTAACCTAGAGACTGGGATCTTTCTTGCATAATTTTCCAGCAAGAGCTCTAGCTGTGAGAAAACAAAACTCAACAGAACAAAATGTTGTATTGGCTAGGAAAAATGCCTGTGTACAGAAGTAAGCACCTCCAAAGAGCTGATCATTGTTTAGCTGTCATTTCTTTGGTAATTCTGCAAAAAAAAAAAAAGAGCTATGAAATTGCTTTTATTTTTTAATTTCTGGAACCTTTTAGTGTTTACAGCAGGCTCTCAAAACTGGCAGTAGCCTTAAGTGTTTAAAATAGTCATTAAGCATAAATGGAAAACTATGTAAAAGATTAACTAAATTGACTGCAGCAAACTCAGGCAGGATTTATCTCGTGTGCTCTGCAAGCAGCAGTTTGCTGTACCTCAGGGACTGATGTGCTCAGGCACCTTGGAACCTTCTGACTGCACTGCTGAGTGGGCTCCTACAGCCCTTGGGTATACATATCCACAGTAAAAAAACAGGAATAAACCTCCACATCAAAGAAACTGGCCTTAGGATTATCACCAATAGTTCAATGTAAAATCTCTAGTTAGGATGCATTACCCAAGTTGCCAAGAACTGATGTTTTATTTCCAAAGATACAAACTAAGCAAAAATTAGAAACCAAGTAACTATTGTTGAGTCTGCAATACAGTAGTTTAAGGGTTTTCTATTAAAAAAAAAATGATGGATTTTAGCAGTGAGGGATCCATGAGCTGCCAAATTTTAACTAGATAAGGAGGACTCAGAAAGCCAACCTCAGTTCCTTCAGTCCTACAAGCAGTACAAAGCCTTCTTATGGCAGAAAAGCTGCACAACAATGAACTCAGCTATAAGCTTTGAGGGCGAAGAAACAGCCTCCTCTGTGACAGTGCATACCCAGACATTTAATAAATCAGTGCAGAGTAGTTAATTCACACCCTACAAAAACAAATTTCTCCATATTGATTATTCACCAAAAACCTGACACTCACTCTGACTCTCCCCTCAGTTCCTCAGTTGGGTCTCCCACACCTGGCAAGAGACTCCAAAGGGGCAGAAGACTGAGAGCTTCCCAAGAAAGGCTTGTGAGGGAAGCAGCTACCAAGGCTTTCACCTTCTGTCACCACCTTGCTGGAAGATAATCCAATGTTCTCCTTTATCAGAGGCCATAGTGGATTTTGGGGCATATGTCTGGGTACATGGTAGAAACTTGTGCTGACCAGACTCTTAAGAGTATTTTTCAACAAGTTGTCACTTATCACTGGGAGTGGGTTATTAGTATTGCTTCTATTACAGAAGATACCTATTTTTTACTTATAAAATCCAGTTTTTACTTATAAAAACCAAGCACATTTGAGTGTAAAATGTGCATGTGAGCTCTTCCCACATGATGTGTGCCATGAGGTAAAGACTGTTGAGCACTGATCTTACCTTCTTTAAACAGCCTCTTGTCAACACATCAGCCAGATTTAAATGCTGTCACCTCCAGCTTGCCAGTACACTCCCGAGGAAGTAACCTCAAGGAGTCCCTGTAAGGCACCTCTTGTCACACTGCATATGTGACATGTGGCACCACACCAGCATTTGAGGTTTAATCTATGTGAAGTAACATCTGAAGTCTCACCAGTCCATGCTCTGATTGCTCATGGGTCAGAGACAGACAGAAAGTCCCCACACAGTTTCCACTCACTGCACACTGAAATTCAGCCCATCACTGTGCTGGCATTAAATAACTTCAATGACCCAGTGGCTGGCAAGCCCCATCCCTCACAATTACTGACAGTGGATTGTAATGCCATCCTGAAAATGAAGCTGCCTGCATCAACTCAGACAAATTTCTCAGCTGCATAATACATTGCTTGCTTGATTAATTATTCAAATGCAATTGGTAACTTAGTGTACCAAGGCAGGCTTTTCTTTCCCTTTGACTGGTGCTTCAAACACCAGTGGTCCCACTCTGTTCCTGGTTTAATGAGTTCTGGTTTGCTCTCATTTTTGCACTAAGGTAACTCCTGATCAGCTCTTTTGAAAGAGTGTGAGGTTACTGGGAAGTAAATTAGAGAAATAACAGAGAAAAACTAGGTCACAAGGATTTTGGATGGAGACTAGAGAGGCTCCATTCAAATACTGGAACAATGTCTAGGCTGTCTTTCTTTTAGGCTTCATCACAAGAGAAGTCCCAAGAAAAGAAATGAGGACTGGACCCATAAAATAGATTTTACTGGGCAAGACTGCAAGTTCAAATCCCAATCCTTAGCATACTCCAGGTACCCCTTTCTTCCTTTATGTTTTTTAATGCTATCCCAGAAGAAGCAGTTGAATTATTTTAATTCACATATATTGTTAACACATTGGACCAATTCACTGAAGGAAAGAAGATTATGTTGAAAATATTTATGAGTCTCACTCAGCTCTTAAACGTCCCTCTAGTCCTTCAGCATTCCCTGTTTATTTGAAGGAAGCTGTGAACATGAAAATACTGTTCTTTTTCAGTTAATTGCATATTATTAGCACATTTGCATAAGAATAAGAGTATTTAATACAGCATGATAATGGAATACTGTTGGTAAACAATGTTTCATGTCTTGCCTAATGGAATCCCTTGTTTTAACACAGTTCACCATCCATCTAATTTACCCCATTAGACAATGTCCAGCTCTCAAACTGCAGAATGTATGTACAGCAGCTCTTTCTCCAGCTCCTTCTGAGCATTCCATCAGCTACCTAATTTGTTTAATGCATTTTCAGCCCCAGCCATATCTAGTGCTATCACTAATGAAAAGCCTATTGTGTCTGGATGGCTTCTAACTAAAAAATATGTCAGGAAGGCATAATTGTATTTTATCCTCTCAGATAAAACAAGGTTAACTTGGAATACTATTGAGGGCACTATTTCCTTGTTTATTAACTATACAGTAGAGTTTAAAATGATGGCAAGCATAAAACTTATTGTGAGTAAGACACCATTTATGCACAATGAGTGCCCATAGGAAGGATATGCCCATGTTCTGGTTCAAAGTATCTTTAAAATCCCCTGTTCTTTTGTTAACAGACTTACCTCAGCCAGCACAGTAGTTGGACTAATTTATGTCAGACCCCTAAGTCAAATGAACATGTTATTCTTCACTGTGCAGTTCAGAAAACACCGTTCCTCTAACTGATACTACAGTTACTTTAACATCTGTGTTTGGCCTTACAAAAAGGTAATTTAAACTTTATTTTTCTAATACTGTGGGTTTCAATGTGTAGGACTTGGGTTTACAGGCAGTCTGGCAAGGGGTCCCCAGGAAAACCAAGTTTATACAGGGTATACAACAATGCAGATACAAAAAATTTTCAGTTTTTCTATGCTCTAAACATCTAAGTAATTTACACTAGAAAGCAGGAAAAAGAAAATAAAACCAGAGAAAAATCTTAGACATTAAAACACCAGAAAATGTCTCCTTCAAGGATGGTTAAATGAGCCTAGATGAAAAAACATCCAACAGATAGTGTAAGAAATTTAATCTCTAGCTCTCAAATGGCACAATAAAGTCCAAACTCATTTATTACCATGTAACTTGAATTCCCTAGTCACAGCAGTCAGGGATGAATTCAGCTATTAATTTGGTAAAACAATCCCACAGAGAAGCATTCCTCAGGGAACTCAGAACTCCCCACAGAACACCAGTCTCACTCACAGGACAGAGTTCAGAAAGCACTGAACTGTCAGTGCTTTCAGACTTTCTGTCAGGCTGTCAGATTTTTTCTTTAGTGTCCCTTAAATTTCAGTTCTGACTTCCCAAAGCCAGCATACCTTGAAATCCTGAGACTATCTGGACTACATCATCATAGACCATCAGAGTAGCTGAGCGTTCAGGAAGAAGGCCGAGGCTCAGTGAAGAGAACACTGTGGGAGAGAAGTGGTTTAAGTGGCACATATTTAAATTCTCATAATCCAGTAACAACAGCATTTACTTTCTTCATGTTTTTGCAAAAGCAGGCCACCCAAACTATTAAAATCATATTGTATGCATGACAGAAACCACATGCATATTCTGAACCAAACAGTTAAATTGCCAGAGTAACTACTGAACTAAAAATGTTCTGTGCTTTGACTCCTGCATGTCATGCATGGTAGCTCACAGCACTGGAGAGTGCAGTGGAAAGCAGGGTTTCATGCCTTCCATGAAGCAATTCCCAGCTCCACAGAAAGACAAGAAATACATAAAGAGAACTGAAATGCTAACTCAGTCTGGCTGAGTTATTTCTCATGCAACAGCTATACTTCTTACCTCAGGAATATTTTAATGAAATTTAAGTTTTAAGTACTTTTGAGATGCTTATGTAAGTTATACAGAAAGGCAAAGTATGATGATTAAGTCAGAACAATTTGCTTTAAAATGCAGCATGCACTGAGTCACCACCTACGCCAGGGAAGTGCTATTTGTAGCAGAACTACTGTCATCCTCTCGGTGGTGTGAAAGGGGACAGATAAATAGTATTTGCTGCAAGAAGTCTACCTGCAAGGACCTCCCTTCCCACTGGTACTGACACTCCTTGCAGGGCTGTGTCAGTATGCACACACATCTTTGCAGAGTGAAAAACAGGATATAATTTCATGCCAAGTTCTTCAGACCCAGAAGACCCAAAATATGGAAGGAATTAGCCACAGAGCCCACCTGCCTCCTGCAGCTATGAAAACAGTAAGGAGCACGACTGCCTGCAGCCCACATGTGGCTTTCAAAGATGGAAGAAGAGAAGACTAATGCAGACTAGTTATTTTTGGTAATAACTTGTTACTATTTATAACTAGTAATAACTGGGCAGCATCCCATACCTGGAGAGTACTCATCCTAGTCTGAAGTAAATGCAAGCTGAGGAAGGCATTCTCAGAAACAGTCAACAGAAGAACAACACAAACTCTTCTGATTTTCTGAAATTTTATGATTTTTCTCTTAATTAATACACGTTAATTAATGCAAGAGACCATATAGATGTTAGCTACCAATAGGAAGACTACACTATTTCTGCTTTAAGAAATATATTCTCCTTTTAAAGAACAGAAATTTTAGTGTTTGGGAGAAGCATGGGAGAAAGGAGAAAAAAACTAGGAGAAACACCCTGAAAATAACTTCCATCTAAAAGATGGTCTTAACAATATATATAAACATTAAAAAAAAATGACATATAATGTTATTGCAAGTACAGCTGGGCATTTTCTTTCCAATGCCCAAATGTGAAACAGATCTACACATTTGGCAACGTAAGTAAGAAAGCTTAGTGCAAGTAGCACTAAGGCCACGCAATTACAAAATTTGTCTTTACTCCAATAACTTAATTTGTATGAAGAAAGCTAATATAATTTAGACACCCTGGGGAGCTCAATACAATCAACCATGCCAACATCTTCTTCCATATGTGCCAGACTATAACGAATATATAACCTCTAAACTTCCCTTGGGCTTTTCTGCACAATCCTTTCTCAGCATGACAATGACAGAAAGACACAGCTTTTAAGGCCAGAAGGATGACAGTGATGATCCAGCCTTATTCCTGTATAACTACAGCCTTCCTCGAATTAATTATTGCTGCAGATTCAATAACTGTACCAAAACTTGAAAATATGTTGTAGAAAAACTCCAGTTTTATTTTACAGTGTCCAGTGTGAAGACCACACCACAACATCAATGTTCTAATAAATAATTATGAGGGCAGTTAAACAATGTGCCTCTTTACCCATCAAAATTTATAGAGGTTCGATTTCCTGCCATTTGATCTTCTTTTTATACAGGCCTGCTAGACAGAAGAATTCTCTCTTACCCGTTTCCTGTTCTCTATGAGGGTATTGATGGACTATGATCAAATTACCCCATGAACTTTCTCACTAATGAACAAAATAAATTAAGCACTTCCAAGTCTTTCCCTGTAAACTGCATTTTCCAATCTTTTAATCACCCCTGACAAAAGTCCACAGTTTTAAACATTCTTCTTGAAGCATGGATCTAGAGCTGGACACACATAGCCCTGAATGACTATGCCAAGGACAAGTCCTGAAATACTATACTCTGCTTTCCCAGTTTTTAACCTTATTTTACAGGTAAACAATTCCAGATGAGCTCTCCTCTCCCAGAAATACCATAGCCGTCATCCTCTGCTCCTAAAACTGTATCTCAACACAGTGAACACGATAGTTTTCTTTGACTGATGGTCCTGGTTTCAGCCAGGATGCAGCTGTTTTCTTCTCTGCTGCTGGTACAGGGCAGTGATTTGGATTGAGGATGACAAAAATGTCAATAACACACTGATGGTGTGGGTGCTGCTGAGTAGTGCTTACCCTCAGTCAAGGACTTTGCAGCTTTCCATACATTGTCAGTGAGAAGCTTCAGAAGAAGCTGGGAGGGAGCACAGCCAGGACAGTTAACCCAGACTAGCCAAAGGGAAATTTCATACCATAGAATGTCATGGCCAGTATATAAACTGGGAGGAGTCGTCTGGCAGGGGTCAACTGCTGCTCAGTTGGGGGGCAATTGTATTGTGCATCACTTGCTTTAACTCTGTTTTACTCCCCACTCTCTTTTTGTTAAGTCTCATTCTTCTTCCTATTATTATAAAATTTTACTTTATTTCAATTGTTATAGTGTTCTTATCTCAACCCAGAGTTTTTAGCTTTCTATGATTCTCCTCCCCACCCCACGGAGGCTGGGGGGGAGGAAGCAGATGGGTTAGTTGATGACTGGAGTTAAACCATGACAGTGCCTCTACCAAGGAATTCTGAACTGTGCCGCTCTCTTCATTGCATACACTGCTCCAAAAGAAGTGTCCTTTTAAATAAGGATTACAAATGTTTTCTTCCGAATTTTTTACAAAGAAAAATCTAAGCGTAGTTAAGAGCAGACAGATGAACACATCTTCCATCATGAACACTTCAACAACTCAAGTGATGTTAAATTTATGAACTGTTAATAAGTGGAGTCAGGGCACTGCTGATAAATATTTTAATGGAAGAAGAGATCTTAAATCTTTTCCTCCTACCATTTATCACTATGTAAATAAATAATCCTTCTGCTCAAGCAGTAAAGAGGTGGTAATTATTTTCGTTAATATAAGGGAAGTTAATTTCTGCCAAATTATAAGAACAGAAACCCCTCGATATTTACTCCTTGAAGCTACTACAACAGTATCACAAGTTCAGTGGCTGCACAGCTTTTCAGCATAACACCATGCACATTGCCCGTGATGGAGGAATCCTGATCCTTTGGCCAAGTTCTCCTACAGTACATTACCAGCCTTTAGCTTTCAAACCTACTCCCTGCTCATGGTTGTCATTTTCCCATTTGAGGTAAATATGGCCATTGTTTATTTACCACAGCACACAGGATGGCAGCTTAAACAATGCCCTGGGTAGAATGCTTCCCAGAGTGGGGGATCTGCTCCGTGGGGGACAGCTCCTAGGACTGTTAACAAGCATTTCTGGGAAATGAGGGTGCAGCTGTATGGGTGTGCCCAGACTGCACACTGCAGAACGAAGACTGAGATGTGCTGCCTGTTCCCCATCGTTCAAACCGGCTTAAAAATAACAACAAAACAACTTATACATTTTTCCAAAATTCTATACTATGCTATTTAAAAGCATGATAGGCATTTAAATACAAACATTTCTTGGAAAGTTTTTTAAAGACTATAGGTGTCTTAGTCAATACAAAATATAAAAGCCCAAGTATCTTAACTTGTATGTCATGTACCTTTTCAGCTCTAATTCAAAGAACAACCCTATCAAATCTACGTAGGGCATATCAAGTTATAACTTGTTTCTTTAATCAAAGAAAGGAATAAGTTCAAGGTACAGGAAGCAAAGTAAAGGACTCTACTTCCAATTAAATCAATGGCAAACTATCTACCAGTTTCAGTGGGGGATGATCAGAGGTGAAACTAATCTACTTTCAGAGCTAAGCTCATGTTTCAACCATGAAAAGAAAGACTTTGTAGAACCTATACAATTACTGCTCTTCAACTTCAATGATTTACTAAAACAAAAATGCCCTGTTTCATTCCCTTCCCTCAAAATCAGTATTCAAGAAAAACACCAAGCAAAAAACTAACCAAACAAACTCCAGGCTACAGAAGAGTACATCTCATTCAAAAGACCTAGGGTATAAGTCAGAAAGAGACAAGACACAAGGCATGGTTATTGCATACTTTCATCTGTTAAAATCATGTGAAGTATGCTGAGAAAGCTGCACTTCATCTTATTTAAAGAGAAGAAAACTCAAAGGAAATTTCTAAACAGAGTCACAGAACAATTATGGCTGGAAGGGACCTCTAGACGTCATCTCTTTCACCAAGCAGGGGTTGTTCAGTTGAGTTCTGAATGTCTTTAAAAGTGGACATTTCACAACCTTTCTGCACAACCTATTCCAATTTTGCTGCTGGTAACAGGGAGGGGTGAGTCAGGACAGACAGACACACATCCCCAAGCTCCCTGTGTCAATACCAAGACCTTTATTTTTTGAGCCCATCTTTATATGGCAGGTTTGAAACATCCCAGTCTATAATACTCTTTGGTCTGCTCTTAACACCTCCCAGTTTCCTGACCAGTGAGATGTCTGCAGCGTAGGAAGTTCGTGGAGTAATTTGATCATAGTCCATTGGCGATTGGTTGAAGTCCCTGGGTGTCAACGCAGGGGCTGGTTTATAGAACCTGGCCGGGTTTCTTATTTAAAACTAAATTATTTGCTCAGCTACAGACCAGCTGTGACAGCTGCTACTGTTGCACTCTCTGAATTGTTGCCTTTTACTGTTGCATACTGTTGAATTGTTGCCTTTTAGTTATTTAAAAGTCTTGTGGCTGCAACTCTTTTCAGTTGCTTCTTATTCTTTCACTACACCCCAAAGAACTTGACTTAGTCTTTGCTGTTAGCTCCATTAAGAAGCTGAAAAACACAGTGGAATAGAGTACAGAAAATGCAGAGGAAGGCACTCCTATCTTATCTGAAGCAAGCGAAAGCAGATAAGTAAACAGCACATTGAAATGCCTAAAGCATAATTCTGGGTTTGAAGAGATTCCCGTTCCTTTCCCCTTCTGAAAATACATTTGCTACTCGACCTTGCAGCAAGTCACGCAGCCCTCCTGGCTATGTTAATATTAATAAATAAAATGGAGCCAAGGCACGGAATTCAACACTGCCCTGGGAACACATACACTATTTAAATATTAGTGCATTTAAAACCTCCCATGGCTTTGGCCCTGGCTAATTATCAAACCTGAGGCTTGTGTTATTTAGGTGTGATTTGGGTATAATACAAGCCCGAGACCATTCCCAAATTACAAGGATCCTAATTGTAGCTGAGGATTACAAGAAAGACAGGTGAAATTTGGGATATGATCTTCATATAGATGTTACATCTCAAGGTTTGAAAGCCACCCTCAATCTGTTCTCTTTAGCAGTCAAAAATAGGCTTCATGACTCAATTTTTCCTCTTGTATAACTAATGTAAGGTTCTGAGGCATTCTGAAAAAAACTAACATGCAAGTATTATTGTTATACTTGTTTGCCTGTGGAAGAAGCAAAGGCATGCTAATTAAGTTAGTAGAAGTCCTTACATCTGGATAACATAACTGCAGTTTTATTGACATGGCTAAGAACTAAAAGACAGGACATTTTTGTACACTACAGCCTATGGTGCAACAGTTGTTGCTCCGCCTTGGAAGAGAAGCAAGAATACACCACAGCTGCTGAAACAAGGTTCTTAGAAACAGAGTTCCCAGAAAAAAAAATATCTGGAAGAGATTTCTCTTTTCTGTGGAGCTGTAGGAGCACCAACAGGTGTTTGAAAACTGATGTAGCACTGCATCGAGGACCTTCAGAAAGAGAGTGAATCTCCGCTCAGCCTTGATGCTGCAGTTTAACTGAGGAAGAAACGTTACTATTTTTGAAATGTGCAGATGTTTCTCTTCCCACCCAGAATCTCAAGCATTAAAACACATCATACAAAACTGTGTAGCTTCCTTTAGATGCAATATCTTACCTCAGAACAAAAATAAAGATCTCTTACCAGGCAATCTTACAGGTTTCCATGGTGCAGAATTTGGCACATATGCATGTTTACTAGCAGTCACTATCAGCTGATTGCCCAACTTATACTGAAACTTGAGGAAGGCAGTGCCATCTGCTCCTGAGGTTCCAGATGCAATGGAGATCTGGTTGGTAAAAATCTCAATGAAGGCTTCAGTTACTGGCTGATGGGTGCTGGCATCGCTTACATGGACCTTCAGCGTTACTTCTGTAATGACAAACAACCACAGCGATTATTGTCTGTAAAGCTTCTGTGGGAGGCAGCACTTAGAACATGCTGACACCAGTGACTGAAAAGACACCAGCTCTGACATTTTGGTGCTATGTATGACTTCTTACACTGGCCTGAAGCTGTCCATCTCAGGCAGTCACTCTTCAGAGACACTGCAGAGTCTGCTACAAGCCAGACCAGGTCCTGAATTATTGCCCAACAGCTAATTTCAACTCTGGAGGCATCTATCTTCCACATGCCTCCTGTGACCCACATACAGCTGGGCAGCACATCTCCAGAGCAGGCAACGCTCCCTTTGAGAGGCAACCTGTCAATCACAGAGTATTGCTGTACTATGGCAATTCTAAATGTGTGCTAACATCCTGTGTTAGTCACGGACAGCAGGGTATGAAACTCTCTGTAAGGTCCCTGCCTTGCTGTGCCTCTGCTCCAGCCTGTCCTCTCCAGCAGCAGTGGGGAGAGGGAAAGGCTGCAAGTTGGGTATGCTCCTCACTCCTTCCCACAGCAATTCTCTCTGTGTAGCAACGGAATGGCAGAAATCTGCTGTGACAGAAGCCCAGGAAGAAAGCGGGCAATAGAGTGGGCTGCGCTACAGTCGGATATTTTCAGCTAGGGTGGGAAAGATTGCCCCAGCTGGCACAGGGCTTCCCTGATGATGTCTAACCAAGGTGGAGAAGTCCCACGGGATCATGTCCATGTCCTCAAAGGACAGGACAACCAGGTGGGATGCAGAGTGCTAGCAGTGACAGCAGCAGCCCTGACAGTACTGTATCACCTGTCCCCACATAGTAATGGTGAGAAGCAAAGAAGTGATGATTAAGGCAGTCAGGAGAATCATACATCCTGCAGATACGCAGTCTGAAGCCAACACAATGGACTACATTTTTCTTGAGTAATTTGCCATTTTTCCAGAAAATAATTACTAGTTTAAATGTTTCCAGATGTACAATATTTGTCTACTCTGGGCACTCCTATGACTAAACCATGCATTGTGTCACCAGGCTTTTGTTACATAAAATGGAGTGGCTTGTGCAAGACAGTCCCTCTGGAAGGCATTCTTCTGTATCTATGATTATTTTTCTGTGCCTACAATAGTTCAATTGCCTCATGCTCTAAAGCAGCAGCTGTTGCCTTTCTGCAATAACCATGACTTAAATCCAATGCTGTGTTGAAAAGACCGAGCAATGCTGGGTCCAAGACAGCAATGCTTCCATTAAGACATTCCTTGGGTTCTTTTCACTTCCAGTCGGCCTCTTCCTCTCTCTTTTCTCTCCAATGCTCCCTTTCTGTCATTCCCATCTTAATATCTGGAAATTCTGTTGTTCTTGCATGAAGTTCCCTATCTCAGCTTACTCCATTCCCTAAGGTAGTACATGGTATTTTGCAAACTCCCTTTTTGTGTCAGGAAGCTTCAGCCTTCCACAAGCAAGATCCTCTCCTCCCACTGTGTGTGTAAACACTTCTGCATGGGACACCCAGGAAAGAGGGCATGACCTCCTGTTCATATATATTCAAAAACATTACACTGATTTCTACAGAACAGTACTGGTGGTACAGTTCTGCTCTGTTACTAATGCCTTAAAAGAACTTATTTTTAGCCCTGGGTCAACCAGACATGACACCAAGAAGAAAACACAGAATTTAACAAAATCTTTGTGGTGAGTTTCAATAGAGAAATGACACAACCGAGTATGGGAAGAAACACACTGTAACAACCTAGAAGTTTAAAAGGAGGTGAGGACCTAATACAAAAGTATCAGCACATCTGTCCTAAGGGCATTTCAGCCAGAAAGATCAATATCTTGGGCCCTTTCATAAGCAGAGACCCTCTCTTTGAATCCTACAGTACTGAAAACACCAATATCAAGCAGCCCTGAACAAAAACCCCATTAGAGAAATTCATCATCATCGTAGCCACTGCTTTAGAACTTGGCAATGGAGGACGCCAATTTAGATGGGATCAGCATGAAATATATTCCAGCTATTAAAGATTCTGGACTTCTTCCCAGTTTTGCATTTAGTAGTCAAAGGAAGCAATGTACATTGAAAAACAGTGTCCACATACTCTGATGTCCAGTACAGAGTGCCTCCTTAGAAACCTTGCCTTGACTACCAAGCAACTTGTGACATGTTGTGTATGCTAAATGCAGCCACATTAATCAAGGAAGGAAAATATATATATTCATGTATTTACAAACAGGAGGACAACGAACAGTGTAAGTTTTAATTTTCAAAGTGGAGGGATATGCTTAGATCCAAAGCCAGATAGCTGCACCCTTAGCATTTCTCACTTTGAATTTCCTAGTAAAGAATGCAAGAATAGATGAGGTTAAGAGTAATGGGTGGTGCATTAAAGAAAAAGCAAAAGAACAGGACAAGCTGAACATTGCTGTTAGCAATTTCAGTAACATGGTAGTTCAGCCTTCTCTAAAAACAACCACATATAAGGAACCAGGGAGCTCTGGAATATTAAATACTAATTAAGGAAGAGGGTAAGAAAACAACAGAAGGTTCATATCAATTTAATTCCTTATATACATTCAAAATTCTAGAAGAGAGACTACTACTAAAATTGAACATGAGAAAAAAAAAGAATTTCCTGTATTTACAAATCCATCTTTCTCTTCCCAAATCAGAGAGCTAGCCATGGGTATCTCCAATAGGAAACTTCTTTATCTCCCACTCCATAGCTATGTATGGGCTTCTGTCTGCACACTTCTCTTTTTCTGCATCCCTCTCGCTTTCTGATAAGGAAGGACAGGGGCTTCCAAAATCCTTCTTCTAAACAGAAATGACAAAGGCAATCACCTAAGACAGAATACTGATGTCCTGAAAGGCAGCAGACTGGAACTGCTGTTCCAAACCACACAGTCCCTAGATCACACACTGGGCTTGTTTTCTCCTTTTTGATAGTTAACATGCTTTTCCCTGAGCAGATAGAGAAAACCCTAGCAGCCTGAACAATCCTAATTCCTTTTCATGTGTTATCTTCCCTGACAAACATGTGAAATGTATACAACTTGCTTAATTCAGGGCCTTCTCCCACGCAACAGCTCCTTTTTCTTATCTAATGCAGCAGTGAAGTCACGAACACTAAACTTACATTATCACTGTAATTTCCACAGCAACTGAATGATTAAAAGCTTAACACTGGAAAGAAATGGTTGAAGAAAACATCCTCTCAAATAGTGACGTGATGAGAAAAGCCTATAAAAAGAGACAGTAAGTTTCAGAATTGCTAGGATATATTCAGGCACTTCTTAAGGATCAGGGGAACTGGAGAAGGGAAGTAAGACAGCAGAGTAAGGACAACAAGTGACCCAAGATCAGTCTGATCTCTAATTAATGGGGAAGTCTTAGATTGAAAGACTAGATAAACTGGATGAAATCAATTAGAAGCTGTTTAGAAGACTTACTTAAAACTAAGGAATAGAGTATTTAAAATATCTGGCAAACTTTTTAGTTGGAACTCTCAGCAAACAGTGGGTATAAAGCAGGTACATTATTCCTGAGTTCTGCAGCCTACCACAGCAAGGAGCTCACACAGAATTAAAGACACATGGACTCAGAAGAAGCACAGCTGCAGATGAAGGCAGGGAACTGAAAGCACTGCAAAAGATGAGGGAAACCAAGCCCACTTCATTCTCACACTATTGTATGTACAGTAGAAGTGTTTGCTGAGTTCTGGAGCTTTGTTCTGTGCTACTAGTTAGGTCCTGGAGGAATGGGACATAAAGGTGAAGAGTGCTGATGCTTCCTCATTTAAGAGCAGAGCAGAGATGGCTGAGGTGATACAGCCTGGGCTGAGGAACTCACCCAGGGCAGCTGTGGTCTCTCTCACTTCCCCAGACAAGCCAGCCACAGTCAGAACAGGCTATGCTTGAGCCACAGCCCTGTCTGATGCACCTGGCTCCTGACTGGTGTGGTGTGAATGTGTCTCTTTCAGACCCCATCTGTCTGGCATGGACTTCCCTGTTGGCTGGTAGCACAGGTGGGCACAGGTACAGAGCCAGAGTCACTTGTCTGCACCACTACTGTGTGTCCTGCCATTATATTCTTACAGAAAAGATTCAGCTCCAAAACAAGAACCACTTAGGATAACTGTCATTTCCAGGAGAAAAACCACAGGCAAAAACACCCTTTCTGGAAGGGCAAAAAGTCTGTGTCTCCCTGTCTATAAGTGCAGGTAGGAATGGGCTATTTGCACATGTTAAACAGTGCAACCCTTCAACTCTGCTTCAAGAATCCCAAAGTGGGAAAAGAAGGTAAGTGGGAAAAGAGAAAACAAAACCAGCAAATGCAGGGGTAAATTCCACAAAAAGATCAAGGATGATGTATAGGTATGCTCAAGCAAGTCTAGTGTAAATTTGTTCTCTTATAGTCCTTTGTCTTCTTTTAAACACTAAACCTCCTACTTGTTCCTCAAATGAGTACAAACCAAAACTACTAGTTATTGTGAAAACAGCTGCTTAAGTGCAGCACCCTCCCAGTTGTGTAGTACTAAAATTATTGTAAGCTGTATAAAAAAACTCCAGCATCTTTAAGGTTATAATTTGGGAAAGTGAAAAAAAGACCAAAAAAACCCCACTAAATGGTAGCATTCCAATCCAGAATCCCATCTGTCTTCTTAATCTGATTTTTGAGATTTTACTAAGTTTAAACTTTCTCTGAGCAATCCTTCCTATGCCATCTGCTCTATGAACCCTACTGCCTCTCCTGAAATACAATTAACCTTAAAAAAAGCATTTCTTCACTTGTAACCCCTTCTTATACTCACAACTGCTCTTTACATCACTGTGAACTCTCAGTTGGGGAACGGTTTCCTGCTATCATCACTGCTGTCTTCTACAACTGAACTCTTGAAAAGAGAAAAGCACTGGTTTTAGGAGGTTTGGGGCTTTGTTTGTTTGTTGTGTTGGTTCTTTTTAAGTCAGTAACAGAAGATAAAATCCTGATCGACCTGAGCAAAGGCAAACTCTCAGATTCCACATACTGGAATAAACAGAGAAAAGTTATGACACAGATTGAAAATCAAAGATCACAATCCTATTTAGATCCCAAGCCTGCAATTTGGTTTCTGTGCACACACCCCTGTGTCAGGCAGACTCCCACTGACGTGTGCTGGACAGATGATCTCTTTTGGGAGCAGGCTGACACAGGCAGCTGCGATCACTTAGCTTTTCCTTTGGGGGTCCCTTATCCATGGACAATGGCAGGATATTACCAAAGAAAGAGATATTTAAATTATCTAGGTTTTGATTAGAAAAAGAAAGCTTCCTGCTCATTTAAAAAAAGCCATTATGAACTTTATGTAAAACTGTGTCCCCTGCTCTGATTGAGCTTACTGGCAACATGCCTAGCTTTGAATCCTACGTGCCAAATGGATAAGCCTTTCTGTCTCTTAACCTTTTGCCCATGTGTGAGGTCAATC
Source organism: Fringilla coelebs (assembly GCF_963513975.1). NCBI lineage: Eukaryota > Metazoa > Chordata > Aves > Passeriformes > Fringillidae > Fringilla > Fringilla coelebs. Next base: position 132,049,464 of record NC_140028.1, read on the forward strand.
CTCAGCCAAACAACAGGATTTTCATTTATCTAAAGGAAAACATTTTCCTAGAAAAGGAGTGTTCCCTGTGCTTTAGCCACAGATGCCAACTCTAGCATTTACATATTGCATCTTCCTAATGTGCTACATCAAGAAGGCTCTACTGCCAATCACACTTCAAAATAGCAGCAGAATAAGTTTGCATGAAGAAAAGGAAATGTGAATGTAACATCCCTCTAGAAGTAAACAGACTCTGATCTTCTGATGTTTTCTGCTGAAAGTAAGTTCTCAAGTAGCACCTCAAATAGCAGACTACATGTGCTTGAACAAGATTTGCAGTGAGGATGATGACATCCTCTACTCAGAACTGGCTCTGGCCCTCATTACAGGAAAATCAATAGTGCTACACAACTCTCCCCTCCACCACAGGTGACTCAGGTTTCAGCTGGGCTGAGTGTCCAGCAGTGGTTTCCAGGGAACCCAACCAGGATGGGACAGAGGAGGTCTGCTCAGGGCCTGTTCAGCCATTGGAGAATGATACCAAGGCTGCACAGTCTCTGGCATCAGGAAAAAAATTCCTTACTACAGTAGTCAGAAATCCAGTAAGGACTACACAAGACAGCTTGGTTCTCAGACCCAGATTCAGAAGGGATTTAGAAAGCAGAGGGGTTCAGAGAAGAGACAATAAAAACCCAGGGGACAGTGAAGCAGCCTTGGGACTGGCCATCAGAGGAGCATGACCTCCTCCACCTGCAAGAGAAGGCTGGATCACCATGCATAACAACAAAACTGCAAAAGATCAAGTCAGCTGAGGACCTTTAGTCTTGCTGACAGAGACAGCCAACAGCTGTACACTGAACCTAAGCAAATTCAGGTGTCATTTCTTGGCAACAAGAGAACAGCTTACTAGATAGTAGACTCACTCCGGCTGTGAGAAAAAAATGGGGTTAACAGCTTTAATTTTAGTTCTAGGTGTTTAATTAAGGCTTACAATCAATGTCAAGAGTTAAGAGAATAATGTTTGATCTAGAACAGTCATGAAGCCAGCCCAAGTGGTTGTTTGGGATACTTCTTTTTAGCACTGCAATCTGAATTTGCTGAACACTTTGTACTTTAGAGGTCCAGGGGATGACTATCACTGGGTACTTGCAGTGTGATGACTATAATTAACCCCACACCTCAGAAGTCAAGAAGGACCTTTCTTCCTCAAATGCACAACTGATGGATTTCTGAGTTTTTCTTTCCTTCCTCTCTATTGCTCTTCCTCAGAAACATCAGAGTGCAATGACAACTGCATATGACACTCTTGGCTAACACAGAGAAGCCCCCACTTGGTGCCTGATCAGAGCATTCTGCTCACCTCATCTCTGAGGACAATCAGGATCCAGGGTTGTGGAGGAAGCTACACCTGGGTAGCACTTGAGGCTTTTTCACCCTTCGCTGCAGCTCAAGTAGATTCATTCGTATTTCTCATCTAACAATCCTTGCTGCTCCAAGTGCCTCAGGCTTTGCTGGCACTGTGGCTGGTTCCCCTAGTGCACAAGAATTTAATTTCCAGGGGATTGAAATCATTTATCTTAACTAAAATAATTAGTCTTAATCCTCAGTCTTCAAATACAGCACAGTTGTCGGTGATATGAAGGTCAGGCAGGTGCCCTACTTACCTCTTCAGGTTTAAAATCCATTAAACAAAGTGTTCATAAACTAAAATGATAAATACATTAATCTCACAATGCATTATGTCCTAAGGATAATGCACACAATTTTTAGTAAAATGTCACAAAAGGAATTCTACTATATGAACTAGAGCAATTTATGCCTCATGCAATGAAAACCAGGCTACTATACAACCCCTGTGTTCAAAGGGGAGGGAGGGGCAGTTACAGGATAATAAAATAAAGACATCCATCATGCAACAGTCCAACATGTAAAAGAAGATTTGCATATCCTGACCTGCTAGGGCCTAGAGCATTACCACCAAAATTAATTTCTTGGGAAAAAAGGTAGGAATTTGCTTTAATTAAAAAAAATGGGAGCCATATGCATTATGCCCAGATGAGACTCCGATACCCTATTGTTAAGTGATTAAACAAGCATTTATAATTAACTTGAAACTCACACGGCTATGAAACTCATGAATAGCAATAGTTGCATTAGCAGGTCTGCCTTTGATCTCTACAGGAACTGTGCATGACACAAACTAATTTCATTTCCAAACCTTGTCTCTTAGACATGGAATTAAATAAAATACTGTCATGGAAGGCAGATGGAAGTTGACTTTCAAAGCTCTAGTTTGCCACACACATAACATATTCTTTACAAGACATGAAAAAGTAATCCCTTTTTTTTGTAATAGAGCTCTTTGAAACTCTGTTTGGGGATCAATATGGAATGAGAAGTTAATGCACGGATATTTTCCAGTTGCTCAGCATAAGAGTTCTCTACTGACTCAAGACCCCAGCTGATTTTGTGACATCAGCTCTGAGGATAACGCCACACGGTGCTCAGCTGCTTGGGGTTTTAAGCCAACTTTATACCTACTGCACCATCAGTCTAGTTTGGGGGAGTGCAGAAAGGGAAAGCTTGGATTTGCTTAGCGACAAAGGCACGTGTTACATTTTCTCCAAACAACTTTATCCTAAGTCTGCATTAATAAAGTATGCATCTGATGAAAGCAGTTTAAAGCAGATGATTCTATGTTCAAGCAATCCAATGTATGTTCAATGGGGCTGTGAGGACACAAGCACTTTTTTTCCCCTCATTTTCAAGCAGCTTTAATCTTAGGTTTAATCTCTAATTTCCAAAGCCTGTTGTGAAAGCAAAGCTAGATATCACTTTGGAAGAGGGTATTTTTACCTGGGTTGTTTGTTTTTAAAAAAACCACTGTAACAATTCAAACAAACCCATCTCAAGGGCCTCTTCTCTACATTCCCATTGCAGCCTGCAGTGCAAACTTCCACTTTCATCTCAGTAACGCACTGACGTAAGCTCATGCACAGACAGAGGCGAACTATTGCGCTGAAACTGTCTAGGCTCTTGCACGTACCCTTTCTTCAAATAACTCGACAGTCGATTTATAATCGCTGCATTCCTTGAAGAGGTTATCCCCAGCTGGCAGACAGGAAAATTAAATCGTAGGTGAAGCTACACATGGTAACCATCTCAGTCCTCCAACCCAGCCCGCCTGAGCAGAGAGCTCTGCAGAGTGATGAGGAGCGCAGCACTACTGATCAGCTACTCCACAGCAAAACCAGGAGCATCCTTTTCCTCCCCACCTCTTTGGCCTGGCTGTGGACTCTTGCTCCTGCTCTTGGGCCATCCCACTTCTCCTTGGACCTGCCGCAGCCTTGGTTGCATTTACTAACCCAGCACTGCACCAGCCTAACAAACTGAGTGGCTCAATGCCAGCTTATCAGGCTGAACTGCTGAAGCAAAGCAGCCCCACGTGCCAGAATCAGCAGAACAGGCAGGTGTGGGGGTGGAGAGTGGTGGCCAAGGAAAAGAAAGGATTTGGGACCACCCCTGCTGGTTCACAGGCATTTCAGTCAGCTCTCTTGCACCCCTTTGGAAGGGCACCTGCCCATCTCCTGACCTAGGCAAGCTTAAGGTCAATATTTGGCATGTACAGTTGCAGTAAATCTTTATTTTGCATTAATTCCAAATCCCATACTGATTCCCCAGTAACTTCCCAATCTCTGCTGCTGCATACCAGCACTACAGCAGTAAAATCTCCTGGCTCCATAACTACAGGATGCTTGTGACAATGCCAGGAAAGGGCTGGTATGAAGCAGCATGGACTTTTGCACAGGCATTACAGAGTGTTTACACAGCTCTTGAACACCCAAAAACCTCTACAGTCAGTTGGTATTTGCAACAGGGTGGATGGAGGAGCTTACTGCCGTTTCCTCCCAATCCTAAAAAGCTTCCTTTAATTAACATCTCTACATGACACTTCCTGTGACTTCTGTCACAGTAGCACCAACATTAAATGCCACCTAACTTGTCTATATTGAAATTTTCCTATCCTCCAAAATTATTTATTTCTAAATTTTTTGAGATTTTTCTGTTCAAAATAATATTTCTATTTCCTCATTTGGAATAGCTTAAACATTTAATTAACCTAGGTCTTCTTCTAGATAATCAATAAAAACTTTAAATAAAATAGGACTCGTTACAGTTCCATTTATCCTAACACTGTAAAACAACCCCAGATTAATACATGGTCATTCATCACTACACTTTGTTTTCTCTTTCATCCAATCTCAGTCACACAGAAGAAGCCTTCTGATCCAAGTCAATTAATTTTTCAATGAATATTTTTGAACCAGGCTGCTGTACTGTCTATACTTCAGCTATGATGACTGCATATATATGCAGAGCATACATAACTGACTCAGTAAGCAAAACTTGCGTCAGTTTAAATTACTGTAACAGCCATGGTGATCTAAATTCTTGGCAAGGGATTATTTTTAAGGGCCATTATGATTTCATGAGAAAAATAATTCTAATCAGATTGAAACTGTGAATTTTGAAAAATTACTTTTTATTCCCCTACACTGGAAGTCAGTGATGTAGATCAGAAGTTACTGGCTCTTCCACAAATTCAAAATCATAATGGAAAGGTACAGTTACACTGGCAACATTCATCTTTCTTAGACTCACTTAGACTGTGGTATATAAAAACCACAATGTGACAATGAGGGTTTGACATGCTGCTCACACGCCTTATCTTGCCTTGCAAGATGGGAAGAGCACTGGAGAATATCTTTGTATCTCTTGGTTGCCTTGCAGCTCTGATTTCCAGAGCTATTTATCATAAACACATGATTACCACTGTAGCTAGAAATGAAGGTTTGGAGGTCCAGAAACCAGGCTTTGGGAATGGGTGAAAGTAACTTGGGAGTAGCCTGTTTTTTTAGGTAGTATATATAATTGCCTCTCTAAGGGGGATGTCTGAAAGGGATAACACTCTGCTGAAAGACTTCTGGGGTTCACAAATCAAAATGCTAAAAACCAATGAATCACAGCTGATCAAACAGATCAGTGAATTATCTGTTCTATTTAGAGATCAATCTTGATGTAAAATCCTGTGACTGGCCAATAAATTGCAGAGGAAGGCTGAGAAGAGATGGGCAAGGGCTATGTGCCCTGAGGCTCAGGAAATAATGCAGGCTGGGACTGACCACAGCTGCTGCACACAGGGCTGACTGTGTCTCAACACAAATGGCACCCGAGGGTGGCCTCTGTGTTAGATGAACAGCTATGTCATTTGAGTGAATCAATTGACTACACCACTGCTGAGTGGATCAAATATTTCTCCAAGTTCATTTAAAAAGTGAGAACGTCTCTCAAACTAGCAGAGGGAAGGCGTATGTATACAGCTCAGACCAGCAAAGTGTGCAAGAATGGAACAATTAGCAACATTAAATAAAATCAAAGACAGTTGCGGGCTGGTTTCAACCCAAGTATCCTTCTCAGCAGCTGGTGATGGCCAGCATCATGATGGTGAGCTCATTAGAGAGACCAAGAACATGTACCACATATGTGTAGCAACTGAATTATTATTGTTGTTAATGTATTTCATATTAACAAAGTACAAATTACATTGACATTGTGATTTTGGTATATTTTTTATCATTCTATTAAATCAAAAATCCCATGTAATATTAAATGTATCTTCAAATAAGTAAACTTTAGAATACACATATGGCCTACCTAAAAGAGTCCAGTCAGAGCATGTAAGATTCTGGCAAATGCTGACATTATTTACTAGTTTGTCCATTTGACAACATAAAACACTTATTGCTTTTACTCTGGCATAAGCCCATTCTAGATATTTATAGCTGTAAGCAGCACTCTGCTCAAGTCCCTTCCCTCAGCAAAGAATCCCTCAAATTCTTTCATTTTACCTTGTCAGTTTCTTATACTTGCGTTACAAAACACACATCTACTTAGAAGCAACACCATCACGAAAGGGCTGCTGGTATTTTCAGTTGGACAAATACGGCCACTTTCCCACTGACAAGCAGATATTTAAAAATGAAAACATTCCAGTGGCGTGCTCTGCTTCCTTGGCACAGACAGCAACATGAATATTTTGTAGGCTACTTAGTCTATGCATTAAGCAAGCATTATAAACTATTATTATATTGGTTTAAACAAACAGCTGTATGTCTGGAAAGTGATCTACTGTGTGCAAACAATGCTTACAGGAGAAGCAGGAGGAAGGCCTTTCTAAATACCCAAATCATACAGATGCTACACTTATGTTGCATTACCAGGATGTGCTGGGAAATTTGCTGGGATGCAAATGAAAAAGGAGATACAAGAGAGCAATGATCAACTTCTAAAAGAGTAAAATACGCTCTACTGTGTGTTGTGCCCAGAATGAATATAGTGTTACCACTTGGGAACATGGTCTTCTGATGAACATGGCAGTGCTTGGTTAATGATTGGACTTGATGATCTTAGAAGACTTTTCCGACCTTATAGATTCTATAATTAGCAGATAAAAGGTTGATGTATGTTATGCACATACACATGTATGCTAAGTTAAACTGAAAACACAAGGTACATCTAATCACACTAAAAAATACAGCATCGACTAAGAAGTTTCCTGGACAGTACCAGTTGTTATCACTTCCCTAAAACCCATTCAAAAACCAAGTTCACAGATACTTTTTATGAAGTTAAGAAAACATGTATTTCACACAGGGATATCTTCTCTTTGTTCATTTGTAATTTATTCTGTTCTCACATTTACAAAGGAGCTGCTAAGAAAAATTGCAGTATTCAGCAGTTAATCATTACTTTAAAGGAACTAGTCCAATAAATTTAAAACATATTCTACCATACTGAGTCATAAATGCAATTCCAGTGAGTAATACCATAGTGTTAACCTTCTAGTAAACATGTAAAATAGAGATACATTTCCTCATCCTTCCTTCTCAAATTTAACAGCTGTAGGAAATCTATAAATACCAATTTTTAGCAACATATTCAGTGTCTCCAAGTTATGTATTATTTTGACATTCACTTATCTAAATCACTATACATTTAATTTTAAAGTTCACATCATTTCAACATGTCCTGAGACTTGGGAAATTAACATTCCGCAATATAAAAGTAAGGTATTCTTTCCGCTTCGCTGAGCATATGCTCTAAATCAAAATTGCTCTTCACTTTTTTTGTCCCTCTTCACACTAAGACTCTGAAAAAAAAAACCCAGCCCACATAACACAAAGGATGTGTGTATCTATATACATTCACAATCTGCAGCACACAGTTATACAGGAAAGCTGATTTATGTATTTCAACAACAGGTCTAACAACAAAAGTGGTCAGTTGTTCTCTTGAGGTTGCAAAATTACTAAAGGGAAGAGGAAAAAAGACAGCAGATTGCTATTACTGCTCAAAGCCAGCCTGAATTCCCAGCCAGCCTTGTGCTTCCATAACAGCACAGGAAAGACTTCCAGCCATCAGCTGGCCAAGCACAACGTGCACCCCTTTAAAGAGCACAGGAAGTGCAGATGTTAGGAAACTCCACAGCACCCATCCTGAAGGAACCAGGGGTCTACTGCAAGGATGACAACACCCAGTTCAGTTGCCTTAGATGTTTATAAAGACAAAAGGACTTTGGGTCCACTGCTCTAGTACAGGATCAGCAACAAATACCACAGCAAAATAGTGGCAGTTCTATGAAGTTACAATAAAATTCTACAGACACATTAATGTCCTGTACCCATACACATGTGGATGCAATATATGAGAAACAAAAAAATATAAAATGCAATTGCCTTAAATGGCAACTTAAAACAGCTTATCTGCAGACTCAAGTTTCTCTCAGAAATGATGGAGTTACTATAATGCTAAGATGTCCAAGGTGAACAAGAAGGATTTTAACTTCAGTTTTGGACCATTCAATCAGATACTCCCATCTGAGTTGCTAGCTAAATAAAGAAAAGTTGAAGCAAGTAAGAATTATTACCAGCTAATTAATATTTACATTTCAAGTTCATTTTTCTAGCCATTAAATTAATATTAAAATTAGGCTGAAATTATTTTGTAGTTACATTCACATGGAGCCGAAAATGTCTGGGTCTCAAACAGCATGTAACAGCAAGATAATAGCTGAGCTAAGTAAAGCAACTCATAGTGTACAGCTACTCCTTTAAAACATTATGATTCTTACGTTAGCTGCAAGACCAAAGCCAGGCAAAATACATTTCATATTCGTTTCAATGAGTGTTCTACATATAAAACACTGCTGCCTACCTTGGAGTTTGGATTAGAAACTCATTTTTGTTACTGCCATGCTAAAACTGCAGTGAAGTGGGTGGAATTTCTTAAAATCTCTTTTTAACTAGGAATCTCAGCCAAAGTGTTTTTGAGAGCCACTGCTCCAATTCCCTTGGTAGAAAGGACTTTTAGAAAATCAAATAGGTAACTGTGAAGCAGAACGGGTGAGATTTCATGATCCACTTCGGGATGCAGTGCTAAACTTGCTGTCAACATAGAGAGTGGTAGAAGCAGATGGCTCTGCAGGCCATAAGCTACTTTTGCACCATGCCTATCCTTTTCCACAAATCAGAGGGGTTTCCTGGCAAAATGTCCTGGGAACTGCCTGTTACATTAGCACTAACAAAGCCTGGACTCTGAAGATGTGGCCTTCACCTTGCCAACTCTCCTGTTTCTGCTGCCCAGGCTACATCATGTGCAGAAAGGGTCTGTGAAAGGCAGCTGCACTCCAAGCCAGGAATCCTCTCTGTCAGGCAAAGCCATTGCACAGCATCTTCCCAGCCTGGGTTCCTGGAAAAGCATAAGAATATGCTCATGCCTGAGGGTCTCCCCCAGGAATCCTGGGCTACTTTCTGCTCTTGTGCTGAAGACTCACTTGGCTTAAAATCTGCCACCTCTCTGGCTTGATGACTTAATGCCAAAATAACTTGGTTAACATGGTATATTTAGACCTCAGCTATTAATTTTCAAACTGCTTGTGAAACACCTTACTTCATATTTAGCTACCTTCATCCTGCTGTCCTCATGTTCCAAGACTCCATCACTCCCTAATACACATTTTTTTAAAAAGAAAAACAGAGAAAGCTGTGCTAAGAGCAATTAACTGTAATAACATGTAATAAACTGATGTACACTGGGACAATATGTCTTCTTTAAACTTCATTTTATTTAAGTAGCAGTGGTAGCAAATATATTTAAGTAGCACACCTGCCAGAGTTTAAAAAGCAAAACAACAAAACACATGTACTTTACTTTGGCTCTCTCTTCAACAGTTTAGGACAAACCCTTCCAAGTTTCACATGAGACTGTATCAACATGCAGAGGAAAACAGGCTTCAGAAGCTCATTTTACAAAATGTACAGAGAACTAAAAATTACTTTTTAAAATATGAGTTTTTATTTTTCAACAGCTTGATTACAACCCATGCTATGTTGCTTCCCAAAGTGTCCTTCTGAAAATATGCATCCTTTCCAGATCATTTGCAGTAACAGCAGGAACACTGATTTCAGCAACTCTAACAGCTCAGTTGTGAAGACCTTTTTGCCAAATCAATCAAACCCAGAATTACAAGAAGCCCCAAAGCATGTAGCAAATGATATTGAATATCTGATAGGATCATGAAGGTCAGAGCAGGCGGAAGGCCCCTCGGTGAGTCCTGAAGCTCCTTCCTCCAGGGTGAGGATGCAGGTTCCAGCAGACTCACACAAAAGCAGCATCTTCCTGCCATTTTGTGTGGGCAGCTCCAATTGCTCTTGCCTATGACTCAATTGCAACAGTTAACAGATGGGACTTGATCTACTCCCTTTTGAAGAAAGCAATCACCTGCCAGTCTGTTTTGGTTTTGTCCCTCCCATGGCAGTTTTTTTCAGGCTCCATACAAGGCCCTTGAACCTACAGATTACATCAAGAGTCACAAATGACACTTGAAAAAGAGCAAGTCATGAGGCTTGCCAGAGTTATACTGCCATTTTTACTGTTACTGGATTTTTAAATATCTTTTAAATAGGATCCATAAAAGCAAAAAGGTTAATAAATACTGATGAATGATAAAGGAAGTCTATTAAGATGGCAGTGGGGCTGCTTCTTGGTTTAGGGTTCTTAGGAAACAGTCACAGACTCTATTTAGGAAAAGGAGCTCTGAACTCAGAGAAAGAAAAGTAATACAATAACAGAGTGAAAAATGTAACAAAGAGAGGGCAGCATCCAACTTTTGTATGAGTTTAATGAAAGCCTACAAATAAATTTATTCTAGCAGTTTTTTAGCTTGCAGAGAACTGACAAAATGTTTCACGTTCAGTGGGACTTTCACCTCCAATTAGATAAAAAAAGATGAGTGAATGTATCCTTGTGAAAAGAAAGGCCTTTGGGCTGGGCTGGCAAGAGCAGTAAATGGACCTTAACACCAGAGGCACAAGCTGGGAGGCTGCCTGGTTACCTGCCACATCTGTCAGCCTGGCTAAAATGGGAGGGGACAGGGGGACAGGGAAAGAGGGGGACAGTCTCCATTCAATGCAATAGGGAAACTAGAGTGAGGAAAGATACAGCTCTATGTTTATACAAAAGGAGAGATACTGACTTATGTTTACACAAAAGTCACAGGTCCACAAATGTTGTCCCCCCGTTTCCTGAAGTTTAGAAAAACCCCTGTAAATGGGTTCTTCTCCCTGAACACCAGGCTCTCCTTCCTTTTTAAGTCCTTACCACATTCCAATAATTCCCATCAGCTCTTGACTGACTTGCTATTTGCTCTTACTTGGACCAGCCTCAAAAGTGACCCTGAAGTGTTCAAAGATGCAAAAACTTTTCCTGGGTGCAGCAGTAAAAGACTAACACCTACATGATGCCACAGGCCCTGCTCGCTGATACAGCCATCGCTCCACGTTGCTGATGTGCCAAGGGGGATGGAGGTGTAAGGGAGCAGGGGCAGCACACAGCTGTGTTCCTGCCAGCAGCCAGGAGCTCTGCGGGGGAAGCTGCCCATCCCCCAGCCTTGGGCTTACACACTTCATTGACATCATCCAAGATTCACTCCCCTTCCAGCACATCCACCCCAGATACTGACAACATCTGCTTTGGGCCAGAATATCCTGGCCTTTTGACTCCCCTTTCTCCTTTCTCTTTGCGATCATTTGCTACATTTTATTTATTACAGCAGCTGGATGTTCAGGTTTAAGATCCTCCTATGCATGTGGGCTTTGTATATGTGAAGTACCATCTCCCCCTGGATATGGGGGTGTTGGGTGGGGAAGGGAGGGAAAAGAAGAGAAGTTGAGTATTTCAAGCCACTCCCTTTGATTTGCAGAGTAAGTACAGCAATGCTGTGTGCCGAGAGACTCCGGTCCAAGGGCTGTGCACAGCTGTCATGGAGCCAGGTGACAGAACCAGGGCAGCTCTGCTCCAGCACCAGCATATGGGTCACTTCTGCCTCCTCCCTCCCACAGATACCACCCTCAGCCCACCACCTCAGGGCTGTCAGCCAGCTGGCAAGGAACTGAGGTGGGGAGGGGAGACCAAAGAATCACAGGCTCTGCCTTCTCCTGTCACATCAGTCAAGACAAGCTAAGAGATACGAACACTTGCCTACCCACACATTGTGCTGTGACGCTGTTCAGGGCTTGCAGGACTATTACACCCATCCCCTCACAGGCACACAGTGACTCACAGCAGCACTGACTTCACACCCTGCAAGCATCAAAACCAGCAGCAGGGTACTGGGGGCAGGGGAAGGAATATCGAACAGCGTGCCCCGAAACCACCCGAGCTGTGCAGAACAGCCACTCCAGTCTTGTGCAACAGGAGCCAGGGAGGCACCATGGCTCTGGGATCTGTACCCCCTGCTCCAACAGATCCCAGTCCCATGCTGGGAGAATACCTAGGAGGATGCCATCCCTCTGAGTTCTGCAGCTTGTTCTCCACAAGATGAATTTTGAAATGGCTGTGACCCATTTGGGTCCCACCCTAGCCAGAACTGCAAAGCACATGGTGAACCCCTTCTCCCCCTGAAGCTTTGGCATAGCCTGTGTGACAGCACTCAGCATTTGGGACACTTGCAAGATAAACCCAGAGAATGCTGCAAGCAGAAAGGCATCCAACACTAGCATGGCTCTTCAAACACTTCATCAAACCATAGGTTAAATAGCGACATAAGTGCTAGAAGATGATCTGCACACTGCTTTATGGGGAAAAAAAAAATTAAAAGTCAAATAAAAAGATTTGGCACTCAGGAGAGATAAACGGTGGTAGAGGACATCTATACACATCAGCAATCAGATACTAAGTAATACCTAAAAATATCCAAAGGAAAAATTAGTAAAATAGTATGCTTAAATGAAATTGTGTGATATATATGCAATATGTATGTTATAAATGCAATATGTGATATAGATGCTCTTTATATCCTACCTTGCCTCCAAAAATCTTTGTGGGTTTCTTTGAAGTTAAGTATCTACAGATTATTTTAATTTTTAAATCAGTTTAATTATGATCCTTGTGGACAGTAAAATATTTGCTAGCTTTTAGACAAGAATTTTCCAATAGTTTTATTTGGAATGCTTGCTGTTTTTGCAAAGGACAGCTGTAGACTCTCACTTGCACATTCAGCTACTTCAGAAACTGCAAGCTTTAGCAAGACCAGAAAATGGAGTAGTCTGTATATAGCTCCATGATTCCAAAGGCTGTAAGGATTCATGCTCCTCTGACATCAGCATACCTTGGAGAAAAAGTCAAGCAACATTTGGAGTGTAGATTTAGGCTATTTTTAAATGCTCTGCCTTTACACATCTAACAAACTAGTTCTAAATTGTTCAAAGGTTAGTACAGGAAGAAAATAGTTAGTTCTTAATACTAATACAATTTTACTTTGAAGTACCAGAGACTAAACAGAAAATAAAGAGCATTTACCAGGCAGCTGTTTAGTTCTATACCCTACTCATGTTCAGCTGACAGACCATAAAATGAGCACCTAGAAAAAAAATTTTAAGGTTCAAGCACATAGACAATACTTCCAAGGCCAACAGTACCAGAAGTGTGAATAGCATTATGTATCATATCTACCTTCTACAGACATGTAGGCTTCCTTTGCAGTATTTTGGTTTTTATTACACTGGGATTTTTGAGAGATTCAAAAGAGCCATTGGTGAGGAGAGCTTATTAATAAACAGAGATCATTCACGTTTTATATAACACAATATGAAGATTTAACCAACCTTTGTTTTTAAACCAAATACACACACAATAAACTCATAGTTTACCAAATAACTTCAAAACCCACATAAAACAGGTATTTAGAATTATTCTTACTTATATCTGGTGTGAAAAATTCTACAATAATTTCTTCACAGAATTGATCTTTAAAAAATAGTTATTAAAAAAACCCTAAATCATCTGATGTGTATGAAACTTGATTCCAAGAAGACCACTTTCATAACAGTTTTAATGTAGTAAAATGGGCTGTGAAGGTTACCAAGCGACCAGACCTCTCCCATTTTCAGCCTGCACCCTGCCTAGACTTGGAAACAGAGGCAGGTAGGAAGGTGACTGGCTAAAGTTTTGTAAGGAAGAAAGGATGACAAGCACTCCTGGAGTTTGAAGGAATAGTAAGACATGGGAAAAGTTTCTCAGTTCTGAACACTCCTCCTGCCAAGGAAAAGTGGCATGTCTAGCCAAAGTCCTCTTTTCTACATTGCTCCCCTCCAGGGAAGTGCAATAGATGCTACAGGAAATTGATGTTTCTATCAACTTCTTTTTTTGTTTTGTTTGGGCGTGGTTTTTGAGGTTTTTTTTTTTTTTTTAACAGATTGATATGAACTTGATATTTTGTGAGCTGTGTGGTGACCACATAGAAGTATTTCTCCATTGTGCTGAAGGGAAGACTGACTCCCTGGCAAGTATGTTCACAATGCCTCTTTATTCAAAGCCAGCTCAAGAGGGCTCACAAGGGGGTGAGTGGGCTGACGATGACAACCTCTTTGCGAGAACAGGCAGGAATCTGGTGACGCACTAATCGCTGCCTTGTTTTTTGCACTGCAGAACCCCTTGTTTGCCTGTTTCAGAAGCCAGCTTTCACCCTGCTTTGCTGCCACAGCAACACAGAAACCATCATGTGGGAGTGCTGAAAACAGACTTCCTTGTGCTACTGAAACCAAGAGATCCAGCAGTAGGTGAGGAACCAAGAACCGCTCTTTTACCATTCTGTGGACTCATCACATTCTAGTCTCAGAGACAAAGCACAATTTGAGGCACTTCCCTTCACTTAGTCTTCAAACAAACATATGTACACAGACTCCTGCCCCCACAGATAATACTAGACAATAAAAACACTCCTGACTTTTCTTGTTCTTTGAGAGGATGACTGTTTTCTCAGCCTGGCCTTAGGCTGACTCGAAGATCTACGAACCTTCCTTCACAGCATCTCAGTGGAAAACAAAACCTGATATTGGGATTTGGGCTTGCTTTGCAAAGATGCTGCTGTCTCTTTTCACTGTACAGAAAAAAACCACAGTGAAGGAGAAAAAAGGGCTGTGCAGATCACTGAGACATCTAATTACACTTTGCTTTTTTAACTTCAGGTAGATTTGCAGCTTTCTGACAAATCTATAATGATACAGTTTTTCATTTTGCATTACAAACGTTAACAGTCAACACCCTGACAGGTACTGAAACAGATAATAGGTTGCTGAAATTCTGTAATGTAGAAAATTCAATCTGTGGGTGGTGTTTTAAAAGTAGCAGCTTCCCTCCTGTGCTCATAGGGAGGCAAAGGTAACAGCAGGACACTCACTAAAAGCCCACTGCTTCTGTCATGCTCTATGCTGCAGACAGAGCATAACTTGGCCACCACAGGAATCCAACACATTTTATTACTATACACCCTTGTATCATTTACATCTATTAGTGATACTACCATGTGGCCTATCTTAAAATTGAATTTTCATACAGGAAAAGGAAAGAATGTTTAAGATGAGACATTTATTAAAAAGGAAACAGTTAAATGGGAGTTTCTAATTTCTTTCAGCCAAGCTAGAACTGAAACATACGAAAATCAGAGTATCACTTAATTTCACTGCCTCAGTGTATTTATTCTCTTACTTGGGCGACTATTTACCCACAAAACTTTGTGGGTTTCATGCATTACACCTCTTATGCATTCCCTCTTTAATAGAAGTACTGGTTCAGAGGCATAAAGGAGAGTGAGGACTGACTTCCTTGCAGCTAACTCAAGAAATCAGAGTTTTCACTTCACATGGGCTTTGCTTCAGGACTGGAATAATCCACCATATGGTATTAATCCCGAGCTAAAAAATCCAATCAGAAAGGCTTTAATCATAAATAAATAAATAAATAAAGTTGTAGACAAACTTTATTTCAGCACCATTCAATTTGGTCATTGTTTAATTCTAAGAGGCAAGCAAAAACTTACCGTACCTGATATTTTAAGGACTAGATGATTTCAGCTGTAGCTCAAAACCCGGAAGGTATATTTATTTATCACCATACGAACACAGAATCTTTAAGAACTGAAGTATGTCATCTCAGAAGAGATGCAGTAATGTGGTGTGCCTGTTGGAATCACCATCTATGCACAGCATGCCCACTGATATAATTACCTTGATGCAAAACCTTACAGTGATAGAGCCAGAAGCAGAGCTCGGTGAAGATTCTCCCTTCCCCCTGGCCAACCAGACAGCACATCCTGGTGGTTGTCAGACAGTGCTGGGAGCAGGACAACTGTACCACAACGGTCTTTGGTGACCTCCAGGTCCACTGAGGTCATTCCCCATGACTGGAACTCCTCAGAGGCTCTGCAGGTTTCACCACCACAAGAAAACAACAGGACTGCCCCATGCAGGACTGCTACTCCCTGACATCTGACTTGCTTTCCAGATCTTTCATCTTACTTTGACTTCTTTTCTTCATCGATCGAGCACTGTAATTATCAGAACAAGCTCCAAGAGTGTAAAAATGCTGCACTGAGAGATATAATGAGGGATTTTATATAATCTGCTTTATGTTGCCAGAAGCACTCAAATCTAACAATTCAGGAAAGGTCAATTTCTCCAGTGACAATGAGGAATACAGTTTTTAGGGTACTTCTATTTGCAAGCAAGTTATACACCCACACTAGCTTAAAATTGAGATGGAAAACCATTTCATGAAGATTTATGTAAAAAAATCATAAGGCAATTGGAAAAAAGTTTATGGTCAAACTGTTTCTCCAGGGAGTACTTGGAAAGCAAAGGGAAAAGGAGACTGATGGAGCAGCATTCCCTTTAGTTAATTAAGTTCAGCTGTATTAATTTATTTAACAGATGTCAAAGACAACAAATCATTATTTGTCAGTTTAGAGCAATTTCACAAAGCAATCTTTAAACCTCATTGGTATTATCTCTCTTTTCTTTCTGAACACTACAAAGCTGCTAAAAATGTAGTTAATCAGCCTGCTATCAATGTTGATACCGCAATGAAAGTGAGAAAAATGCATAAACCCCTTAGTTTTCTAGGAAAGTTATCCAAGGCAATGAAATTAAGTAATATTATAGTTTTCAAATTCAATTCCAGATTTCCTGGAATCTCCATGAAATCAATCCACACACACTGGTAACAATAAAAACTATAGAAACTATAAAAATGCCTATAAAATTAAGACTCCTGCATTTGATATGCTCATCTCACCTTTTAATTATACCTAAAAATGAAGAGGGTTGAGATTTTAGTTGAGATGTCCCATGTCTTGCAACTGTATCGGGGTTTTTGCCCGCTGTGTTTAAAAGAGAAAGTAGAGTGGATGTTGTACAATTTTATATAGCAAGAAACACACCTCATTCAAATTGGGCTGCAGTAAGTTATTCTAAACCATGGTGGAAGAGAGAGCTTGCTGAGAGATGTACTTTAAGAAAACAGCAAAAGAGCTCTGTGGAAGTCAGACACTAAAGCAGGCTGGAAACTGGTATTAAAAGCAATCTGTTTTTTCTCCATACTTAACAGAGAACATCCTCATCACACCAAATTTTAAAATCAACTGGATTCCATTTCTCCTTTGAGTGCTTTTATTCCTGATGCCTCCTAATGACTGTTTGCAACTCAATTTCCTTTGACATTTAACATGCACATTAAGTGCTACCTGAAGGTGAAAGTATCTTACTTAACAGTTCCTATATATGAATATAAAGGATATATCATCTGAATTACAGCCAATCTCCCTCTCAAACAACAACCAAAAAAGCCCAACCACAAGCAGAAGCCAAAGCTGTAACAGTGCATTAATTTACCACAACGTCATAAACAAAGGACAGTAGTGGGCAAGCTTTCAATGTACAAATTTTTCTACTGTGAGAGTCCTCCTGTTTTCAATCTGTTACAGCTAAATGCCCATGCTCATTAAAAGCATGCTTTAGACAAACAGGACTTAAAGAGCAATGAAATGCTTACTTTCAAGTAAAAAAAATGTGTTTGCTTACAAGTCAACATGATACAAGAAAGCAATATGCAAAAGCAGTATCACTTACCTTTCAAGAAGAATATAAATCAAACAAACCCACAATGCTCCGTTGTATTTTTTCCAATACTACCTATAATCTTTCACTTTTAGCCAACTTCTATTGGCTTAGATGACTACCATAGTTTGCTTGTCCTTAAGGCTCTTAGCCAATTTAAGCATTACAGTAAATGACCAAAATTTTAGAAATCCCTAATTTTGTTAAATACTTAGGGAAATCATTTGATGCATGCCTTCAATTAGATCTCCTCCATAAATGTGGAAAAGGCTTACTACCTACCTCAGTTTGCATTTATTAAATACACACTACACATGACTTAAGCCAACCTACTTATGGAAAACAGAGGCAAAAAAGCTACATGAGTGAAACAAGAGCAAATTTAAAATTTCACAAAATATCCTCAATGAACTGCATGAACATTTGTCTGAAGGGATGTTTTTCCTGAGTATCCAACATACAAAAATACAGCAGCTCCCAATCCTTACCCTCATCTGCCTTTGTGCCCTGGAAGAGAACAAAAGGAACAAATGTACACAGTTTTCTTCTGAGGA
Source organism: Fringilla coelebs (assembly GCF_963513975.1). Classification (NCBI taxonomy): domain Eukaryota; kingdom Metazoa; phylum Chordata; class Aves; order Passeriformes; family Fringillidae; genus Fringilla; species Fringilla coelebs. The sequence goes on from NC_140028.1 coordinate 132,067,507, forward strand.
CAGAAAGCTCCTCTGGCACACACCACTGAAAAGAGCACCGATGCAATTATCATATGGGAGCAAAGCACACAGAATTTCAAAGTGTAATTGACTACTCTCCCATTTTTTAAAATCACATATTTTCTCCAAGATACTAATTTCTGGTAAGTACAAACCTAGTTGGCATTATAAGCATATTAACTTGTAATGGACAGAACTTCATATTCAGCTGTAGCAGAACTGTTCTGAGCTCCTTCAGCAACAGCACACAGATGCCACCCATTTTGGGACTCTGGATTAGGCAACACAGCCCACAGAAAGCATAAAACCAAAGAAATTAACCAGTAAGGGGGGTCCTTTTCTCTAAGGGAAGAAAGATCTGGAGGGTCTGCAGATTTGTCCATTCAGTACCTCTCTTGCTCTGTTAACTTTATCAGTGCTACTGGAATATCACTATACTGTCTAGATAGGAAGAGAAAAACTCCTTTAAGAATGTTACTATTTATGGGTACCTGAAGTAAAGACATTTATATTTTTAGTAGCCTCGTGATCCTGTGTAACAGTTCTTCAACTTCACAGGAAGTAACACGACAAAGAAAGGTCTCTTGGATTCAGGAATCCCAGTTATTACACGTTCTCCAAGCCTTGGCTTGTTGCTAAGAAGAGCAAGCATGAGCATATGTCTGTGTAGGGGAGGAGAGGAGGGAAACCTGCTATAAATACTGATGCATGATGACCTTCAGAAAATAACAGATGAGATTCCGACTTGGTCTAAAGCTACTGCATTTTTTCCCAAGAGAAAGATAAATTTCCTCTCTCTTCTTATGCCTATCAGCTTTTTGAACTCCTACATCTTAGCAATATCATTTACATTAAAAAGCAGCAAAAAGCCAAGTTCTTCTTTGGTTTTACTCAAATTGCTGCTTCCCTGGTGTTGATTTTACCCACATGTGTCCACTCTATAGATTTACATCTCTGTGACAAGTCATGTCAGTTGCTTTATTGTCTTTAAAACATCTACTTTTCCAAAATCCAAGCTAATTACCTTGCCAGTGAATATATCTGCAGCAGGTTGGAAAGAACACAAAATGAATACATTTGCTGGTATAAAAAGACAACCAGACATCACAGTTCCACCGAGACAGAAGAAGGTTGTAGCCTCTTGAGCCATAAGAATTTTGAAAAGTGCTTTTCCTCAAGATAAGAAACTATCTAATCAGAAGACTCTTCCCCAGGCAGTTCGAGGAGTGTCTTAAATCAAGTTCAATGTAAGCCACTGTCAAGCATGGTTAAGTTCTATCTTGACAGCAAAGGCAAAATCTACTATAGAGCATGAATTACCATCAACCTCCTCAATTAATCACTTAAAATCAGAGAGCCTCTTAACTGGCCACTCATTTTATATTTGTTAAGATATCAACAAAAATGATGCAAAATATTAAAAGCCAACCAACTCCACTACTGAATGAACTTTTTGAAAAATGGAACTGTATTGTCCTAAAAAAGCCAAACACATTCCAATTATTCCCCTACTACAACACAGGGTACAGTGCCCTTTAACTGACAACAAGAGAGGCAGAGAATTGATTAACCCATTGATTTCTGTTTGTGTGTTTGAGATGGGTTTTAGCCACACAAATTTAAGGTTATCCAGAGCCAGAGGGTAGGTACAGTGCACCTGATAGATCCTCTGTGACAGAACTCAGTCAGTGCTTTGACTAAAACCAAGTATCAACGCTGGGAAATGAGGCTGAACCACTAAAATGTACCTTCAGGCAGTTTGGGTGGGATTTTTAATGGCAACTGCAAATGTTCCTTTACAGATCAGAGTCTCCTGAACAATGTATACAAGCTGAACTCAAACCAGTGATCCTATAAACTGCATTATCTTTTGCTGGGTTCTGCAATTTACTAGTGTGACTACTGAAATAATTAAACCTATTCACCTTATTAAACCATTATATTGACATTCCCAAAGGCCATACACCCTTTATACTTTTAAACACAGCTTAATCTACACTCAGCCTCAAAATACACAATTATTATAAATTAACATTATTTCACTGTGGTTTGGATTAAGTCAATCAGACTTTAAACTAACAGATATATTAAAAAAAATAAAAGAATGAAAATAGGATTTGCCACACCAGATCAGGCCACTACTGTATCTGACATGGTATTTGCCTTCGGCATTGGCTCGATACTGTGGACTGGCAAGAAAGTGACAAAGTCAGTCTAATTAGAAAAAAAAAGTTACATAACATACATATGTGGAAGTAAAAGAATAAAGGATAGTGTAAAGGGCAAAGTGTATTGTCTTTGATAAAATCATGTAATACACCATGCATTTGTCCAAGAGTTAATTCACTGTTCAAGGTTATAACTCTGCAAGCAGTCCAAGGAACAATTAAGAACAATGTCAAAGTATTCTCACAAGCACTACAAATGAGAGCAAATTTAGAATACAACAGATAATGGTAAAATGACAGATGGGACTCCGTCTGTCAAGCACTTATATTTGATAAAGTAATTTCAAAAGAACTAATGGAGATGAACATTTTCCAGTGGGTGCAAGAAGAGACACTCTTCAGATGTCATTCCAGAAGAGACTCACCCTGGGTACAGTTGCATATATATATACAGTTGCATATGTATATATATATAGGGTGGTTAACAGACTTTAGCTAAAAAGCTTAATTAAGAAAGGAAGGATAATTTCTTTTTTTAACCCAAACCAAGTCACTGACATGTTGTGATGGTGGGCATCACTGACAGGCTGTGATGGTCCTGGTACAGCCAAATGTTGGTAAAGGCAGATGAGTAGTTGGGGACAAAACCAGTGGAATTGCACTCTGATTTTCACATTTGCAGAAGTACCAGTATATTCATTTTTCTTAAGCAGTTTTACATTTTGTCAGGTGAGAACAGTTGCTCACAACATACAAACTTTAGGATGTTTCATGGTTACCAAGGAACTTCCCACAAGGGACTTATTTAGATAATCAGGAAATAATTCCCATATCCATGTTACTGGGGGGTGTTTTTCAAGGAAAAAATTGCTCAGTTCAGACTGAACTAGGCTTAAAATTTACATATCTTGTAGACCTACACAACAGCCATGGGATGGCATAGTATGGTCTGTTGAGGTCCAACAAAATTCTTAAGTAAAGGATAAAGAGAGGGGAAAATGAAACCAGAAAAAAAACCCAATTCCATTCCCCTGTGCCACCTCCTTCCCTCTACCCTAACAAAAGAAAAATCTAGGAAAATACTTGAGAAAACTAGCCAGAAAAAGATCAGCTTGCCAGTTAAGCCACGGTGGTATTATATGTACCACACTGGAGCAGCAAGCAAGGCACAAGACAAGGCCACACAGCAGATAAAGAACCTGTGCCTGATATTAACTTTTATTGCCCCTTCACCTTGATGGGTTTTCAACTAACAACCTAATAACTAACAACAACAAAGCCAAATGTAAAAACAGAACATTATTTGATTAAAAAAAAGTTAAAACATGAAATATTATTGAAAATAGCTAACTAGTTATTTGCAGTAAACTGTGACAGACTTAGCTGTGTGTGTGACTCTGTGAAGAAGGGTATTCCACAACCCAAAATATTCTCGCAAAATGCTAATGTACAATTTCCACTAAAAAGAAGCAGAAAAACTGAGGTAAAATAATGTATTACATTTTAAATATGGTTGTGAAATAAAGGCAAAGGAGTATGCAGAGGGGATTAAATTTCCCAGGACAACATACAAGATACTGAACAGAAAGATTGCAATTAGCTATTTCCAAGATCATGATTTTCCACAGACAAAATCTAGAGGTTTCTGTTGCTTTCTTGTGAAACTCAGCAATATGATGCACCCAAGTTAATTAATACCTGTGCCAAGGTCCCATTTTTGGCACTATGAAAAGCAAAGAAAAAATTACCATATTCTGGCAGCTTTACAAGCTTCTTGAAACAAGTCAGACCACTTCCTCTCTATAGCAATTTGATTTGTTAAAAGATTCATTAAAACTTTATACATTTTGCACAAAAAAAATTTCTACTGTTTCTAAAATTCTGAAATATTTCAGTTGTTGGTCAAAACATCACACTATAGCCAAATAAGAATCAATTAACTCTCTAAACGAAGAGTATCTCTCTGTTCTTATCCAAGTGGTAAGAATACTTGGATAATCTTTTTAAAGCTTCCACATATGCTGCTTTATCACCCAAGTCTTTTACACTAAAATGGCCACACCAAGAAACCCACAGACCAATGTTTTGCAAGCAGATTTGCTGGAGAACACAGGCACCATTAGATACATTTCTCTCAACAACTCAAAAGGCAAGGGGTGCAGTAATCCCATCTTTATGTGATCCTAGAAGAGGCACTTAACAGACATTAAACTCTTCCCAAAATTAGGAGCTACATTTACAAGTTTCCTTTGCTTTTCAGTTACTCTTGCTATCCAGTGGTGGTCTTGTATTTGTGTTTAAAAACAAACAAATCCATCACAAACAAGAAAGCAAATTCTTCCATACTCAACAGTCATCCAGATCAGCCCTGAAATGCAGTTACATGTTTTGCCTTTCAATTCCTCATCTTAAATATTAATTACTTTCCATGTGCACTGAGAATAAAACTGTAACTACGTTCAATTGAGTACAAGTTCTTTTGCAGCAAGAATGGAAAAAATTACTTTGAAAATAGTAATCTGTATAAAAATTATCAAGGAATACTAACATACAATTCCTAACTGCAACATAAATTGGAAACTGTAAATCTCAAGAAATTAGAGAGTCACTTTTTCCACTCCTTGTGTTGACTTTACTTTATAATTTAAATACTGAGTCACCTCAGGCCATTTCTAGAACAGGGGGTTTTGTTGCATTCCACTGAAAAGCAAAAACTAAAAACAAAGGAAGCTATTTTTACTGGACCTTCGCTGTACTATTACCTTTTTTTGTGCTTCTACTCTTCTCACTTGCTCTTAGTAGGAGTGTTTTACATTAGAATAAAGAACATAAAGGAATCTGGTGGGTAGTCAAATCCAGGCCTCTGTTATGAGAAGAAACATGCATTATAAAAAGTCAAGATTTTCAAGTTCTGTCTTAAAAGAGGTAATTACTTATCTTCCCCACCCACACAACTGGCTGCCTGCCAGAACCCCACTCCTCAATGGCTACTTCTTTTACCTGCATACTTTTCTCAAGGCCAAACTGTCAAGTGCTATTTCCTCCTTAAACAGGTCCTTTCTATATCTGCAGAGAGAATCACTGTTTACGTTTATTTGGTGTCTTATAAAATAACCTGTGACTGACCAGCACTCTTGTATCTGTTTCTTCCTCTGTAACTAAGAGCTGGTAAGCCTCCAACTTAGAAATTAATGTTATTGGTCCCTAAATAGACAAATTTATACTGTAATATAGTTGTTTCATTTTGTAAAGACTCTTCTAAAAATCAAAGCATTATAAATGTTATCATTAGAAAGGTGAATGAAAACATACTAATATAAATATTCAGCATCTGTTCATGGGCTACTGTGCTTGGTCACACAGAAATACTTTAACAATGCCAAACGTAAAGCAAGATCCTTACAAAACACTACTAACAGCTTTGTTACTACAGGTTTAGGGACATAATCTGAAGAGGAACAACACTATTATCTCATTTGATATTCCCAGGAGTTTATGTGCAATGTTAGAGAAAAAAGATCCAAAATAGCTTTTGCAAAGTCTATCCATCAAAATCTCAGCTTTGTAGAAAAAACCGAAAACAGTCCTGAATGTTCTTAGCAACAGCCATTTCCCACCTCTTACAAATAAAGAGCAAAAGTAGTACAAAATTACATTTCCCTAACAAAACAAAACAAAACACAAACAACAAATCCCAACAATGTAATTCAAGCAAGGTAGGGCAGCAGGTCACATGGATTAACCTGGGGATGGCAGAGTCCAGCCTTCAAACACGCAGCTTGAGTAAGAAACATAAGAAATCTTCGCCAAGTCTTCCCTATGCCTTTTTTTTTTTTCCTTTCCCTTCCTTGAGAGTTTTACAAGTACCAGGATGAAATGTTAGGGCACAGAGAGCTGAAATTCAAAAAAGTGCTCAGCAATCTGTACTAGACAAAAACTGAGTTAATTATGACACAAGAAAAAAAAAAAGCATGGTTGAGCAAGTTCATGTGTAGTTCAAAAGCTAGGCAGGAATTAATATTATACAAATAAAACATAACATTTAATTATTTATTTATTATCTCTAATTATCACACAGTGATGTTTAGATGAGTATTCAGAGCCTGAAGTGTCTATTTCCTCCTTTCTGGGAAAAGAGGAAAAAATTGAATATAATGGAGCTGTGCCAGGTGGCACAAACTGATAGCAAGACAATAAAAACAGTCCCACATGGCTTCACCAAGCTGTGAGGTCAGGCTAGCTATGACAACCTTTTGTGTATAGGTAAATAACACTTGCCTCTGATTAAGCAAAAGAGAAAAACTGCTTTTTGCTTGGGATCAAATACTGCCAGAAGGGCTGCTCACCACAGATACCAAAGGAGCATGAAACAGTGTCACCACAAACAGCAGCAGCAGATGAAGATGCTCATGCTCAAGCTGGCCAGCACCATCCCTCATCTGCATATTATTACTTCTCCAGCTGAAGGAGAGTGTTAGATGAGCACACCTCATCCCTGTCTGTGCAACCAGGCAGTGACTCCATGCACCAACACTGCTCAATAGTTTTGGTGAAAACCAATTGGAGTTATCCCACCTGTGGAATGGGGATCTTGCAGTAACTGCTCCAACATCCAAAGCTGACTGTGCTAGATCTGAAAGGAAAATATGGTGATATTTTAAATGTGAGGAGGAATTAGTACAAGGAATATGTTATAAAACTGCTTATCAAATAAAATATAAATGCCAACACATACGGCACTAAATTCATATGAGCAGGGCACTACCACAGTTCAGTATATATTAAATTCTACACAGCCAGAGCACTGAATAGACAGAGGAAGTGTGAAATCAGTGTTCCTGAGGCCACAGGCAAAGGTAAACATCCAAAATTTCTGGCAGTTCACTGGAATCATTGCTGTTTGTATTTTAACAACAAATGCTATGAAAGCAATGCAACTCCACTCAAAATAACCTGGCATACTGTGTAATTCTTGGCTGTGGTATGGAAGTAATTTTGAGGAAACATGCAAGGCTTGATTTCTCAGACAGGTATCCTTCTACTGAAAAAATAATTAGTAAAAGTCTGACAATTCTCTCAAACACAGAGGTCTTTCCACTCTTTCTGGTCTCAACAGTAGCAGCACCTTCCACCTAAGTACAACTTGGAAAAAAACAGCTTTAAATGTGGCCTAATCATGCTATGTCACAGTTTTTCCTCACTTCCTATTTCACTGGAAAGATGATGGATTCAGGCACTTTCAGTGGTGCTCAGTGACAGAAAAGAGGCAGTGGGCACCAACTGAAATAAAGGAGGTTCCCTCTGAACATCAAGAAATACTTTTTCACTGTGAGGGTGACTGAGCACTGACACAGGCTGCCCAGGGAGGTTGTGGAGTCGCCATCCATGGAGATACTTAAAAGCTGTCTGGAAATAGTCCTGGGCCACCAGCTCTAGATGGCTCTGGCTAAGCAGGGAGATTGGACTAGAGGTACCTTCCAAACTCAACCATGATGTGAGTCTACCTCCACACTATTTCAATGCCTTTCCCCAATTTGAAGGATATTACCCATCCTTATTTCATTCCTTTGACTTATCTCAGTATTAACCTAAATAAATTAGGTAAATCAGAGCAATTGTACTGAGGTATGTACAAGTTGAAAAACCAACTTTGCCAGAGAAATGGATACAATCTTCATGCCTGCAAGGTTCTCTACTTTTCAATTTTCCAAGGTGGTCTAAAATACTATTGTTTGAAGAAGTAGGACCATGTGCATTCAACATTCATTTGGATAATACTAGAGAAGGAAAATAGGGATTATCAGGTTCTAATTACCACCTGAATAAAAACTAATTTGTTTCTTTTCTGAACACTTGTGGTTCTGTACTGCTAAGTATTTTCAGCATCTCTGTTGGTAATGACCCCAAGTGCCCAATCTTTAGTTTGTAAATTTTAAATTTACCTATTTTTCTTTTTTTTTATTTCAATTGGGCATTTGTGCAACTGCAACTTTCACTGAACTCAACTAGATGGATCAAGCTGTTGGGTTACAACCTTGTCTATGCACAAGGCAAAAAAGGCCAGCAAAATAGCATATTTCACGGACTTTAATATTTCAGTTGCTCTGGCAGATAAAAAGTATTGAAAATTTTGCACAATATTACTAATAAAAGTGAAATGCTTGGAAACATCCTCTGACTCATAATGGTGAAGTCAAGCAGAACTCAGTTTTAAGATGAGGTCAGTGAGATTCAAAAAATGCTTACAAAGTACTTGCTAAAGAGATGAAAATCCAGTGTGTTCCAGTACCATACTCCTACACTTTCATAGGGTTTATGATTCATATTCAGAACTGCACTCCAGACATTTTTAATCAAACACAGAAGTTAACATATTGCTGCAGTTCATTATCTTTCCCTACAAAGCGAGTTGTGGGCACATCTTACACACAACCTGTAATTTCTGCAGCATTACATCCATAGATGGCAGGGCAGAAGAGCCACTTGCTATGATCCACAATATAATACTAAGGAATTTCACCTAGCCCCCACTTCTGTTCTACACACAAGCACCAACTGCAACCATGCAGACCAAGCTACTCACTCTGAGAACAACATGCAGTCATTCTGCACACCAGAAAGGAGAAATGAGACAGCTTCCCTTTACTTTCTGCTCACAAATATTTGCTTTCTGTGTTCAGCAGGTAACAATTATCCTGCTCCAGGCTGAAAGCAAAGCAGACAAGACTTAAGAGATCAAAGCAGTGGGGGAAAAAGGTTGAAAAATAAAAAAAAAAATCAGTAATCCAAGAATCAAATACAGGCTATTGCTGGTGCCTGTAACAGCTCTCAGAAAGTCAAATAAACACAGATGACTAGCAAGGAAATCTGAAGTTTATGTAACACACAAAATCTCAAGATTATTAGCAAAAGTTATTAAGTGTTCCAAAGTCTGCAAATGGCCCCCAAGGAAACAATTGTAAAATAATAATAATAATAAAAATTAACCAGAAATCACAAATTGCATTTTTTCTGGCATAGGACCTGTATATTTCTTGGAATTAAATATCTGTCTTTCTATTAAAAACATCCATGTCTGTTCAAGCTGGGTTTAAAACATGACCAGAAGACATTTACTAGATTAACATCCTTGCTATCATGTTTTAATTCTTTAAAGATTCATACAATAAAAAGTCAGCATCTGATTCTTAACAGTTGACAATAAGGTCATTTTTTTTTTCATTTAAAAAAAACCCCCTAACTTTATTCCTTATTCATAATATAAACCAAGAAAGCTGTTTGGCAGCTGTTATTTTAAACTCCTTTGGGTTTTACAATTTGCAGAGCATGTCAGTTCCTCCACATTGGAACTTTTTTAAAAAACACCCAAGCAGAGGAATGTCACAGCACCATCATCTGCTGTAAGTACAATAGTCAGAGATATGATACAGCAGAGGACCTCCTCCTCCAAATCTGTCACTTGTAATAAATTATGGTGTAGCCAGGAGCTGGTTGAGACCAGACAGACAGAGAAATCAAAATTAAGAGAATATGTAGAATCAGACATGACCTATATAGAAGTGACGGGTAAGGCTGAAGAGAGCAGTATGATTTCTTAGAGGGAGAAGATACGTATGGAAAAGAGACAAGGACAGAGCCAATGACTACTCAGTGAAAAGGACAAACAAGAGCATAAAATCTTGAGCGCTGTTATTAAAAAGTAGCAGTTTGAGGCAGTATTCAAGCACACAATACACTGGTTTCTTATTAAAGGTGCTCAGAAAGTAAAGACCAAATATGGCACTGAAACCCAGCCACAGTGAACTTAGCTCAGATACTAAGTCTGCATTGCAATACCTGCTGGGAAAGTGCCACACAGCAATCAGATACTGTCTTCAACCAGAATACCTAGAAAAAGTAAGAAAAATAAACACAAGCAAGAAAAATAAATGGTTATGTTTATAATTCTTCAAACAAATGCCCTTTTTCCCAAAAGCTCATCTTTTCGATACCTATTGAGAAAAGCTATTCCATCATACAAACATCCCGTCACTACACTAAGTCCCTGTATCTGGGCAATACAAACCCTCTCTCAAAGAGAGATCCAGTGAGAACTGAATAAAGCAGTTAGCATTTAAGCTAGTTAAAATGCTACCCCATCATTTCATAACCTTGCACTAAGTTTACTCCCTCTATTAGTATCCTCTTCCATTAAGTCCAAGCTGTCAACATGAACTAGTAAACAGTAAACTACCCTCCAGCTCATACAATCTGGATGCTTTTCCCAAAAAACAGCAGCAGTGGGGCATGGATAGGGTGAAGGACAGAAGCACAGCCTGCTCAATGCTCTACATTCAGCCATACCATTCCACACTGAAGAAGCTGCAGTTTAGGATCCTCAGTTGACAGAAAGCCACCACAACAGACCACCTAAGTCTGAATGCAACATGTCAAGAACACTAAGGACTGGCCAACACAACAGGAGTTTGGTAGCCATCAGATACTGCCATGGCTGTCAAGATAACCAAGCTCCCCTCAATTAGGAGCAACAAAGAAATACAGCGCTCACTACAACCTCATCTCTGCACACCCCTCTGTGGTACTGAAGGTCAGCAAAATGCCTCATTCCACCTAAACACTGAGCATCTCTCACAATGAGCATCCGGAAGTAGTGAGCAACCAAATCCTTCTCAATCTCTTCTGATGGGGATTAAGAATCTGGGAAAGGAACCAGACACATGGATTAGAGTCCTTCAGAAGCTAAACTGCAGTTGTATTTCAAGCAACTGGAACAACAAATTGAAACACTGCCAAGTTGTCAGGGACTTAGAGTTATTAGAAGGAACATAACCAAGTCCTTTATGAGATGTAGGTGTGACATTTAGGGACATGGTTTAGTGATGGACTGTTGTATTATGTGATCTTAAAGGTCTTTTCTAAATGCTTCTACAATTCTTCGAGTAAACATCCAGGTAAGAGAATTTCTGCAACGCACAGCAACAGTTTCCTGTTGGAAACACAGGTCAGAGGCAAGTTCAAGTGAACCTGACAATGCATAAAATGTCTCCAGAATCGAAACAAGGATGTGTCTGGACAGCCTCCAGAAAAACAGAATCAGGAAATAACTAAGCAACTCTTAGCAAAACTCCCTGATGAACTATTCATCTCCTTCATACTTTGGCCTGAGCATGCTCCTTGCTCTAAGACAACACAGCAGCACACTGAGGATGACACATGTTCATCGCCTCTGAAAGTCAAGGTCATCATGACTATGTGAAGACATTACTGGCCACTCCCCAAGGTGATTATCTACAGCAGAACTGCTGGCGATTGAAGTTCTGCTGTCAAAAATTACAAGTATGGCAGAAGATTCAGCTATCAGCCATATCCTAAAGGGATGGCTTGGAGTGTTTACAGACCATTAAAAAAAAAAAAAACAATGCACAAGACACATCATGTTACCTAAACATGTAAAATATTTTTTTTATTGTGTTATATTCCTGATAGAGAAAAATGACAGCCTATCAGTTACAGACAAGCATACAGGAACAGTTAGAACCCAAGGACCTACTAGGACTACCAAAGAGAAAAATCTACCAGTACTGATTTTCAGTAATTTCATTTATAGAGCAAGACATCTGATTCAGCATCTGGTCAATATTTATGGTATCTTAACCACCCTACTGATCTTAATACAGATAAAAATAGAAATAATAAGTCAGTTCTCCATTTTAATGCTAAGTGCATTTGTGTGCCTAGAAGGACAATTTTTAATAGTATCAAATGAACTATCGCAAGCTAAAGGCAGAATTGTCTTGAGCTACTAGAATGAGAGAAAAAATTCTACATGCTGTAGTTTTACATAAAAGATATAAAGGTCTAATACTAAAATTCAGTTTTTCTCATAAAGTTGGAAATTTCTAAGAACTACCAATAATAGTATGAGATACCATGAAAACTGCAGGGAAAAAAACCCAACCAGGAGCCAGAAATGTTTAACTAGAGGTTTCAGATTGTTTAAAAATCCCAAACAAGGGAGTACACATACTCATACACTCAATTAGTTCACATGCTTTCTATCTGCTAGCAAGGGTTTGCTGCAAATCTACCTGCCATGAACGAGAAGGAACAAACACATCTGTAAGCATTTGCAAGCCAAAACTGCTTTGAACAAAGCAAGTAAGCAGAAAAGATGACACAACTTCTGGTGTTATTGAAATATCCACAGCAATCCAAGAACAAAATTGAAGCTAAGTATCCTGGAGAACACATTAATTTCACAGAATAATGACCATTCACAAAGGACAATCTCTGTAAGTTGTTCTAAGTACAGAGTATCATGCCATGAACACATAACTGAAAATGGTGGAAAATGCATTACAGTTTTACTACTGTGAGGTAAGCTTTGATTCATACCATATGGCCTTACAAGACAAGCATATGCGCACATCTGCACATGTGTGCATGAATGCCGAGGTCTCCAACCAACTGCAGCCAGCCCAGTTTCTTAACAGAAGTAAGACAGGATTCCAACAAACAAATACCAAGTTTTTCAAGAGTCACTCAAAAAAAACTAATTGTACTGACTCACAATTTTTGCTTCAGAAACCTGGTAAATAATACAAACTGAGACAAAGGTAAAAGATAACCAGGTATTACAGCAATACTAATATTATGCTCATATTTGTTTTACTCTTTACAAGGCTTAAAAACCCCCCAAACAAAACCAATTACACTAATATGTGAATAATTCATGACAAGGAAAGGGATCAATAGACTTACAATTCTTTTCTTTTTCCTCTATTCTTCTTAACGTGGTATAAAACACATAGTTTTTTATTTCACCCTTAGGTGAGGTCCACCTGTAAGGTCTTCTGAATTCAGAGTTACCTCACAAAAATCACAAGTCATCAGTTTGGGTGTAAAGTAGAAAAAATATTAAACTTAGTATTATACTGTAAGCATGGAGAAGATTGAAAAATGCTATTGGTTATCAGCAAAATTCCTGAAATCAACATTTTTCAATGTTGTCTCACTCTCTGAATTAAAATAACTGCTTCCTATGGTATTTTCTGTGTTGTAACTACAGACAGGTATTGACTTTTTAAAAGCACCTTGAATTTGAGGTGTTTTATCCTCCTGCTGCTTCAGAGCATGAAATGAGATTTTGATGCTATCAGCAATGTCAAGTTTTGTGAGTATGTTGGAAATACTCATTTGTTTACAAGACTACGTTTTAAAATGTAGGTTATCTTCTGTCAAAACGAAATAAAGTTAAAAATTAGGCTCAACTTAGAAGGAAAGGGAAGGTGAAGCAAAGTGCAAGAAAAAAAGGAAGCAGGGTCTTCGTAATCGTAGGTGGAATCCATTCAAACTTCATTTCCTATATAAGAACTTTCATGCCTTCTATCACCTTTACACTTTTTATTTTTGCCCCCTTTTAAAAAATCTTCTTAGTTTCTTTATATACATATAGTCAGAAAAAAAAGCTCGCCATTCATTTTGGGGACAAGTTACTGTGTACATAAATAAACCCCTCAGAATTAAACATCAGTTCAATAACAGGTGGGGGCTCTCTGCCTTCCCAGAAGGCTGAACACAAGCCCAGACTGCTGACACACCACCGTGCTGCCCACTGCCAGGCAACTTTCTGGCTTCACCCTTTACACTCATGCAAGCGTGACAAAGAAAAGCATGGAACTGCAAGAAGAGGAGGAATAAATCTGAACATTATTTCTGAAGGGTTCAAGCAGAAGCTTCATTACTAAGTATCAATTCATTAAAAGTTCCCTAACCACTGAAGTAAAAATGGCATGAATTAAGAACAAACTCTTGTGTGGGCTTGATTTACTTCCCAGCCCTGACCTAGGGAGTGTATGGTCACTGCACTTACTCTTTACTCTTGACCTTATTTTATGCACAACAGACATACCCTCCTCATCCTGTGACTAGAGAACCAGCAATAAGCCTTTCTTTTCCAAGAAGGATACACGCTTTTATTAATTTGAACTTTTATTACTTTTATTATACACTCAAGCTGTAAGAATAACTTAAAATATTAAAAGCAGCAAGAGAAAGTGCTGTTCTTTTTGTTAAATTTACCCATTGCCTTCAAAGTCTTTGGGCTGTTAAAAACTCTTCTGAATTTTAACATTTGGAGTAATGAAGGCTGCATTTTAGTATCTCCACAAAGACACACCAGAAAGTAAGCAATGATCTGCAGTCCCATGTCAGATACCACTTGTTCATAGGCAACCCCATGATGCACCAAGGCTCTGTGAGGATGGACTGTTTTGAGAATATTCTTACTGGCTGTTAACCTGTACAGCATTAGACAGAACGGCATGAAGTTACAGTGAGGCCATGGGATTTTCTGCCCCATGTCAGCATGATGGTAAGGAAACAGCACCATGCATTTACTTTTCCTCCCATTCAATATGTTCCTTCTTGGAAATGCTAACATCACCACAGGTGCACAGAGTACATGAGAGAGCTTGGCCAGAAGAATTCAAGCTTTAATATTTCCCCCCATGCAATCAGGCTAGGGGTAAGGGGAGATGACATTTTATTACTTCAGGCAGCTAACTGATGCAAGACTTGACCCTCAAATGCAACACATATTAAAAAGCATCTTTGTTTATGTGCAATCATCTATGGTAAGCAAAGATTCTCTGCCACTCTAAAGGAACCTACAGGTCTTTCACTTATTAACGAGTTGTATCTTGAGAGCTTATATGAATTTTTTAAAATTCTTTTTTCACCACTTTAAAGTACACTTTAAAGCATGCATTAACTTGCTCATGGGAATAACCATTACCTTTCTAGGAGTCCACCACAAAAACTCTTCTACTCTGTTTGCCTAGCCCCTCACCCCTCAAAACTCAAGGCTATTTTTCTGTGCACAGAAAATCTTGAGACGTGTCACTACTATGACCCCCCTCTCTAATGACAACATCTGCTGAGAGGGCTCACTCAGCTCTTTATGCAGCAATAGTAAACCATGCTTTAAAAAAAACCTCAAACAAATGAAACAACCCCTCCAAGATTCACTGGGAGATTACATACAGGTAAAATTACTAATTAAAACAACATCTTCATCAAGACTCTGAACATAGCTAAAGAATGGCAAATAGTTTTTGCTGAGGTAAAGCTTCATAGAGCAGGGAAGTATTCATATCTGACCTTAAGAAGGATGGCCTTTCAAATGGAAAAACTAATGGTTTTCAACAAAAACTTTAGTATGACAGATTCTCTTCCTTCAACAACTGATTTTTAAAGTACTTTCACTAATTTAATATTCTAAAGCCCACTGCAGTTATAGCTTACAGCAATAAGCAAACTTGAAATTCATCCCATTTTAAGTTCTAGCTCCTACTGCTTCAGGCTGCTTGAAGCAACTGTATATTTAATTTTCATGTAACATGCTAACAACAATATTTACATTGACTAAGTTTAATGCCACAGTTCCCTCTAAAAAGTTTTAACTAGCAGTATACTAAAGAATGAAATAAAAATTCCTTTGTTCTTATAGGACAGTTAACTTTTGAAGAAAATTAGCGTCTTCAAATTAAGATTTTTACAGTAGGGAAAATGTAACAGTCCCCACACACAGGTTCACCACAAAACAATGAAAATACAGCTCTCATTTCAAACATGTATTACTAGGTCCTGTAAATCATATATCATGAACCTAGAGACTGGTCCAAGCTTAAGTTACTTGCCAGGACTTCAAATGCTGAAGTAAGAAGCGAATACTGCAAGAATATTCTAGGTAATAGCAATAAAGATCAAAGAGCAAGTATATCGCTGTGCTTCACTGTGTCTGTCAATGTTATTATTCCAGGTAGCCTTTTTAACTGCTGTAATATTTTTCCAGGTCAGCATACTACTCAGCAGGTTTCAAAACTTGTTGGGACCACAATGCAGAGAGAAGTAAAGAAAGCATCTTGAGCTGCTGGCTCCCATTCTGCAAACACAACGCAAAGCCTGGACAAGTTTATCCCCTTCTGCCCAGTAGTGCATTCCTGCCCTTGTCCACCTCACCCCCTGCAGACCATCAGTCCTGTCTCTAGAGCTCCTGGATACATTTATTTCCCTAGCAATGCTTGCCCAATTCAAACAGAAACCAGAAAAGGCCATGAACACTCCCTAGCACACTTCCTTGCTGGTCATCAGCAAAAACAAACCAAGTCTTTCAAGATACAGGAAGGCCAACACAGGGACAGAAGGAGGAAGGGTAGGATAAAGAGTTAAAAGTTCTTATCTCCCAGCTAACCCCAGTCTTGGAGACACCAATGCAAAAGTGCAGTAGCTAAGGAAAGTAAAGCAATCAGCTGAAGGAAGGTGGGAATCACTCTGCCTGGCAGACATCAGAGAGGAGTGACCAGACACTACCAGGCACCATGCACCAATCATGTCAAATCTTGTGCTGACAACTTGCTGGCAAAACTTACTCTACCAGAAGACTATGGTAAGTGCCAGGGCTGCCCCCACGTTTCTTTAGCATTCAAATGAACTAAAATATATAATTTCCTCTCAAGCCATTTAGAACACCCAGAGAAAAGATGACTCAGGTACGAACTCACCTGTTGCCCTACAACTGGGAGAAACACTTGTGAGCACTTGAGTCGTCACAGTACATGTCACAGGACACTTGAGCTAAAAGTGTGGATGGGAGTCTGTTCAAACTTCTATGCAAGGTACAAACTGGAAATCCTGGGCAAGGACAAAAACCTGTTCTGACAAGAGACAGTTGCAACTGAAAGTGCCTCAAATCATCTGCCAGCATCCAGCTCCAGGTCTGCCAGTATTAACTGTATAATGTAGGTTTTTTTCCCACTGTAAGCAAATTGTTTTTTCAAAAAATTCTTTATTCTTTTACTTTGAGCAATGGGATGGTATCATATTTCCAGATAAGAGCAGTTTCCTTTAAGTAGTAACTTTTAAATCAGTTGCTTTCTAAATGCCATGTCTTACGTCTAATGCTTTAGTTCTACAAAAAAATGTAATCCTGCATCAAGTGGCACTGCTACCATGAAGTCCTTGTTTTCCTCTACCATCTCCTCCCAGCCCTTTCCACTGCACCAGCAAGAGCATTTGTGTAATTTCTGATGAATCCAGTCAGGGAAATGATCCAGGTGAAGACTGAGCTGCTGCATACAGGAGTTTTCAGTTGGATAACTTCCTTGATCTGGTTTACCACATTGCTACACAAATGCCAGTGTGAGAAAACAAAGATGAGAGTAACGATGCAATTTAATTCAGAATAAATCAACCCCTGGGAATACAAAGCTAATTAAAAACATGGCAAAAACATACAGGCAAGTCCAAACAACTCTACAAGCCTCCTTACTTGTTTCTAAACTTTTCTTTTTGTTTATTTACTCTTGAGAGTGAAACACTTAGGTTCATAAGCATAATGCTACAAAGACAAATGGTTTAGAAATGTAAATAGACAATAACTCTTGTTTGAGTCTGGAAAAGCACATAACCCAGGCCAGGTAATCCAAGAGTGTGTTCCTTCACATAGTTTATTACACTGTATATATTCAATAGCTGAAGGGCAAGCCAGAGGGCAACACAGAGGGAGACAACAGCGAGGGAGGATTCATCTGACTAAATGGGAATTCAAATAGTGTTGTGTAGGCTGCCATGCTCATCAGTGAAGATTCACACAGTGGATATTCATCAACCCAAATGTGCTTACTCCGGGTGACAGGAATGATACTTGGCTCCATTAGCTGAGATTAGATCTTCTTGTCTGTAAAAGGACCGTGGGCAACTCACTACAATGCAGACACTTGAAGACTGCAGACACCCAAGTCAGACAAGATGCCTCCTACCCTGGATGCAAACTGCCTATCCCTCACATGAGGAGTACTTGATATGTACAGACTGAGACATGAGCTATTTGGATCTTAACCTTTCACAGTATGGTGAAGAGCACGAGGGCCAGATAAAACTGCTGATACATTAATCTCCTTGCAGGAGCAGTACAAATGCAGCTTTACCTTAATTTGGTGGTGTTTTCTTAGCAAGTCTCACAAAATCACCTGAGAAATACTTGTTGTGTATTTGCCTTTGCTCATAGAGGATGAAAGACACCATGCTTCAATAATGACAATCACAAAGGTGGGATGAAACAAGAGGAAGAACTCAATACCACTATCACTTCTGTTCATCAGTACGGGAAGAAGGGCTCTGCTTTCTTCAACAAAGCAGGAGTACTTCATCTACTTCTACCTCCTATTTATCTCAGCATTCATGGCCTGTCACGGTGAGCTCCCCTTTACTGCTAAACACTATTATTGTATTATACCTACCACATAGTAGAGCAGCTCTCAGCAGTCCTGCAGCTCCAGCTAACTGGAAGCATTGTGCACCGCATTGGATTCAGCTTCTTTGTTGTCCCCAAACTGAAAGGATGCTGCTACTTCCTTCCCCTTGGCTTCCGCTCCATGCTCCATTTCCTCTCTGCTAACTTCAGCTGCCACTGTGTCTCCTCAAAGCCCTAAGGGCAGAGAGGCTGAGGGTGGCCACTACAAGCGACTCCAACTCCAGCAAGGCCTACATGGTGCCCTCTATACTGCTATGTGCTCTTGCCTCTCCATCTGAAAAGCACCCACGCAGCAGCAGTTTGCCATGGTGCAGTGCCCACTCACAGCGACAGGGAGGCTTCACCTGCCAATGAGGGGTACAGATAATGAACAAAGACAGGAATTCACTGCCTAGGTTGAATGGCACAGGCAGTGACAGCTCAAAGAACTGCAAAAAGTAAGAGCAGGAACAATGAAAAGATAGCTTTGGTGTTGGATTACCAGGGACTTTTGTGCCCTGCCTGCATAAACTGCTTGTACTCAAAACACACTTTTATACCCACTGCAGCTGTTTAAATATACCCTATCCCCCAAGCAGCAAGTGATGATTCCTAAGTAATAGGGAGTCCAATTTAGAGACTGTACTGTACATAAATGAATTTTTCCTTCAGTTTTGCCTCAGGACCTGTTGCTCTTCAAGCTAGCAAGAATGGCATGGGTATATCTGAATCAGAACACCAGCATTTTACAGAAATGAAAACGCTGCTCTATGTTGGAACATACTTAAAAATACTCCTTTCAAGAGCTCAGACATGCCATTATGTCAACTGTGATTCTGTCTTACTATTTTAAAGTGAAAGATTTAATGCATTTAGAAAAAGGAACAAAAAATTACAGTATGTTCACATTCTTATGGCTCTGTATAAAAATTACATATATATTTTCCAGTTTCTAATAAAACTAAAAATGGTATTTGTAAAAAGCATGTGTATAATGCTTATTACCCATGCACAGCAAGCCAGATATTGCATTAACTGAAAGCTTAATGTAAACCGGCCTTTAGAATAACGTTTCTGGAATTTCTGAAGGGAAAAAAAACCCCTCAGTTCTATATGTCACTTCCTAAAACAAAATGTTTTAGTGCACATTATTAACATGCATTATATTAGTATCATTACACTGATTTTTTTTCTAGTAAATATAACCATTTACACAGACTTCTTGCCTCCCTTATTTTTGCTCCCTGGCATGTGTATGGTAAAACTATTGGGACCTGTGGGAGAAGCAGAATACCAACACCTCAGTTCTCTCAGAAGTTGCGTTTCTTCATATCTAAAGGCAGAACAGATATATATATACTGGAGCAAAGGAAAATTGATCTTACAAAAAATGCAGCTTGCACAAGGTAATGAATGTATAAGCCAACAGAAATAAAGTGCATTGTTTCGATTTCAAGTTGCATGTACTTCTGAGAGATTACTTAGCTTGCCTTTGGCTGACTGGAAGAAGAACATTCCCTGAATTATAAGCTTGAGGTTCACAACAACTGTACGGATCCAATATACTGGCATTTGAGATGTGGAATAAAAGCATCACTCCCCACTATACTGCTATTCAATGCTGAGACTTCAAGCAGGGCTGTTGAGAAATGCCATTTAAGCTCAACCTCCAACCTGCCAGGTACAACACACTCCTATAATGACATGACCAAAGCATTGCATTTCTTCTTGATATGCATTTTCTTCTTGGTTTTCTTCCTGGGCCAAGCCTGGCTTTGCCCACAGAAGACAAGAGGAAAAAACGTATCTGAAGTTTGTAATAACAGAAAGCGGAGTGACGTTTTTGTGCCTGCATTTACCAAAACCACTGGAGATTTCTGATATTTTTAAAAAAATCTAAATGCACAATTCTTCATCCTCCCCAGCACACAAATACATATAGCCAAGCTTATGTTAAGCATTACAATTAAAAATTGTAAAATTGCATTTCATTGTTACCTTTATTTGAAACCATTCACTTAGCCAAAAGTTGACACAGCCAGTAAAAGCTTCATGAACTCAGTTTTAGTCTCAAGTAGGAAAAGGCAACAGTGTGGTGTTAAAAAAAGGACAAAAAATAAGGAGAGGGAGAAACACATGGCAATTAACACTATCTCAAGACACAAGTGGGCAAAAAAGACACAAGTGGGCCCACAGGGAAAGCCAGCATATGAATTTGTCACTTCACAAGTGCATACATGCATTATTAAAGGTACCTTGAATCAGTTAGTGCAAGGTATTACAAGACAAAAGGGTGAACACAAATGCTCAGGAGAAAAAGACTGCAGTTTTAAATCCTCAGATCACCTAGGTAACTTGTTCATCTGACTGAGGGAAATCAGTTACTAGGCATTTGCAGGCATTAGTAGTTCAAGACAAACATGAAAAAAACCCAACCAAAACCCAGTGCTTACCTGGATCTGATAACTGATAAAATTATAAAATAATTTTGATAAAATCAATCACCTCATCTTCATTAACATATAACAGCACTGTCTAGTAGTGAGTAAGCAATTGGCTTCTCCACTAAAATAAAGCAACGTCTTTTTTACTGCTTTAGAGCAATTTAGCTTCTACTCTGAGGAGTCCATTTGGGGCTCAATGACATAAACCTTTGGATTTGATGGTCATTAGTAATTTGCAGCTGAATGAGAAGAGACAGTATGGCAGTGCAATACGAAAGAGAGAAAGACTATAAAGACTATTTCTGCATCATCTAACCTTTAGCATCATTGTTAAAACTACAAGCATGGGATAACCAGTTTAAAAATAAACAAAAAACCCCTCAGTCCTGTCCTCCATGCACACAGAGGGAAAAAACTGCAGATTCTGACAAAGCAGCAACATCTGAAATTTTATTCACCATCATACTGGAAAATAATTATCTACCTAATCTCATTCTCGGATTGTGAAGATGAGATATCCTGAGTGTATTCATCTACTGGTAGGCTAGTGTTTGAATTGGGCGCTATTTATTACCCAAATGTCATTTTATTATTCATAACTTCTTAATTTTGAAAAACCAATAAAATAGGAAGACCAACTGAAATATGAGTTAAAACCAATACACACTGCAGTAGACAAATATAACGCCAGATTTCAGCACTAAAACAGAATATTCTAGGATTTCTCTGAAAAGACCTCCCTAGCTACAAATGAATGATCCTCATCTTCTAATGAGAAGCAAAGTTTATAGGCGATAAAGAAATTTAATCCCTTCCCAAATTATACTGATTATGCTTACATTGTCTCTGGTTTAATGTTACATCTTCACATAACTCTTAAATTCCTATTTGCCAGAGGTCTGTTGTTAGGCCTATTCATGTGAAAAAACATGCACCATATATTTTGCGTATTCACCAAACAAATCACTAGTGCCAACAGGAATTCAGCTTAAGGGTTACTTTGGGGGCTTATTTGTTTGTTTTAATATTTGTATACATTCATTTCAGCACTAAAAGAAACTGAAGTTCTGGAATACCTGTTAGAACAATTTAAAAATTCAAACAAAACCAAAACCAAACAAAAACCCCCCAAAACCATAATTTAGTCCTCATCGGAAATACCTGTCAGGTTTTACAAACTTGAGAGAAGTTACAGAGGTAAAGGTTCTAAAGGGTACCTGCATGGACATCTAACAGCCTCACTGCTGGGGTTCCAAGCACCAACACAGACAAAAGCAAACTCATCTGTGAGAATTTTACCCTGTCAAAGCAAGTACCTTACCGAGACTTAGAGGGTACCTCTGTGACCTTCAGAGGCTACAAGAGATCTGCATTAAAAAGTCATTCAATTTTCTAAATACAGCGCTAAGTGCAGAGCTTAATAACCAGTACTTCCATATTCACAAATTACGTAATCAGTCTGGCTGAAGAGAATTTGAAGCTGGGACTGTCTGAACATATGTCTGAGACCAATAAAGGAGAGAAATGCTTGATGCAAAGCATCCCTCTTCATCCTTTCCTAATGAGAACACTGACTACAAATCCCACCTTCAAAAAGCTCCAAATCCAAGACCTATTTATTTGGATTGTTAACACAGATGTCAACACATCTTAACCAAGTCTCATTTGATCTGTCCCACCATGAGGAGGTCTCTCCACCCTAGTCTCCTGTAACCTGTCCAACAAAAAATACTACAGCTGAAGCAATTATTCCCTAATGGAATGCTCTGGCTTCTAACCTCTAACTTTATTTCAATCACTTGGTTTTTAAGTAGTCCATTCACAGCCACAAAGGAAAAGACACTCATGTGCAAACATCCCTGAACTTTGGCAATGGCCCTTTACTTGTATCTACAACTGTGACCATGGTACTAAATGGGCAAGAGGGAAAACCAGCTAGTTTAGGTTTTACAACCATTTAGCACTTACTGTGCTGTGTGTATACAAACTGGGAATGTACCTAGTACCAAAACTCTTTTCCCCAGAAAATCATCACACCTGATGTTCACAAAGTTATTCGAGGCTATAAGATGGCATCACATAAGCTTTCAAAAAGGATTCACAGTAAGAAGGTGACGTTAGGAAGTAGAATACACTTTGATATGAGATAGCTCTCATCCCCTTGTACCAAAGTACATGTCCAAAGAATAAAGACTGGGCTTCTGTTCAGGATTTGGAAAGTGATACTATGAAAACTCAGATGTTCTTACACGGAAGACAAAATTAGACATTTTTATTTTGATAAAGATATTCTACACTCACTGACATAGCTGCTATTGCTTAAACAATCAGCCATCAGTCCTGATGTAGATGCAGCAGCTACAGACAAGCCTTTCCATGCCATCTGAATTGAGCCTGACAAGATCAGCCAGAAAGGTGAAAGGCACTAATTCTGCCAATACCTCACCACTTTGATTACGTGAAGGAGACTTTCCATATGATACAAAAGTTATAGTAGATTTTGATATTACCTTGGTATCTGAAGTGCTAGCTTCATGGGCCACACAGAGCTCTGGCTTTCTGGTATACTTATCAATAAATTCAGTATATCCCAAGTTTAGTGGTCTTTGAGTTTTAGTTAGTCGTTCTTATTCCAGAACAGCTATTTTTTTTTTTGTCCTTTAAAAAGGGCAGAATATGGTATTGCGTTTGATGTCAGATTGCCTGGCATGGTAGGTTTTCCTACAAGACACCTCTGCAGTTTGACTACTCTGTGTGTGAACACGTGCTCACCCAGATTCTACTTAGGATACCTAAATCCAACCATGAAAGAAGGAAATCAAAAAGGTTACTTTCAACGTTTTATTTCTTGCAGCAAGCATCGTTTACTGATTGTTACAACCTGTGTGAGATAAGGAAAGCTCTGAGGAAAGAAGACATAAGCACACCCTTCACAAGGCGCACATCCACCCCAATGCAGCGGGAAGGATGCTGCCAGCCCGCTGCCATGAAGGCTCAGTCAGTGTATGATCGTTCGTCCCAGATGACACATTTAGCCATTTGACAATACATACCACAAGGCCAACGCTGACCACAGGGGAGGATGCATTTCCTTCTAACATGTCTTGTACTCCTATGAACACAAGTTTTCTGCATCCCGACATACCCGTGGTCCCGGCAGGCGTGATGTGCCACAGGATCCCTGTTAGAGCACGACGGACGGGTGGCCCTCCTGCCAGCAAACCCAAGGCCAAGGGCGAGGAGGGCACGGCGGTGTTTCCCCCCACGCCGAGATTGCACACGGGGGAGGGCTGGAGGGCAGGTGCACCTCGCCGGCCGAAGGGCTGCCACACCACGGCACAGGCGAAGATCAGACTTGCGCAGCCCAGGGCAGGACCCGCAGCCCGGCACAGGAGCATCAGGAGCTGCTCCAGGTGCCCCCAGGCGCTTGGGCACTGGCTCGCTGTAGCTTCTGCGCCCGCCCGGACGAAGGCGGAGGACGACCCTGCCCGGCCGGAGAGCGTCTCTGCCCGCCTGCCCAGGGGCAGCGGTGACAGACCCCGCCCGGCCGGCGAGAGCCACCGCGCCGAACAAAAGGCCCGGCGGAGGCCCGGAAACGTCCCGGGGCCGCGGCCGAGCCGTGCCGTCAACCCAGGGGGCGAACCCCAGCCTGCAGCCCCGCACGGCCTGCGGCCGCCGGTGCCCCCCACCCGCCTCTCGCCGCCGCGTCGGGCCCTGCAGCGGGCACGGTGAGGAGACGGGAAACCGGGGGAAAAGAACGCAATGCAACAGCTCCGGCGGCGCCGAGGGACGGAGGGAGGAACGGAGGGGGCAGCACAATGCGGCCAGCGCAGCCCCTGCCCCTGCCAGTAACAAAAGCTCCCCAGCCGCGGGGCTGCCTCCGCTTCTCCGGACTGCGGGGTCTGAGGCGGCCGGCGGAAGCCAGGAGAGGTCTCACATCACCGACCCGCTTCCCCGCCGTACCCTCGGTCCGGCCCCCCGCACAATGCAGCCCCCGCCGCCCCGGGCACCGCCGCACAAAGCGGGCCAGTCCCGCCGCCCATCCCGCACCGACCTTGAGCCGCCTCGGGCGCCCCTAAGGTTTTGGTCACCGCCTTCCACACGTTGCAGCCCAGCAGGCAGAGGAGAAGCGCCGCCGACCTGCTCATTTCCACCCGCCGCCGCCAGCCGCCGCCAGGGAGAGAATCGCCGCCGGAGCCGCTGCCCGGAGGAGGAGGAGAAAGAGCCGCATCAGGGGCTGGCCCGCTCCGCGCCTCCCTCCATGTTGCCGTGCGCTGCCCCTCCTGCTTTCTCCGCCTGCTGCATTGTCGTCCCGCCGCTGCGCCCCGGCTCCGCGTCCCGCGCTGTCCCCCCAGGCAGGCGGGAGGGCGGCGGAGGCGAGCGGGAAGGAAGGGGAGGCGGGAGAGCTCCGCGGCCCCGCTGCCTGTCCGCTCGGGTTTATTCTTTAATTCCGCTCCCGTTTATCCCCCCGCTCTCCCCGCGGGAGCGGCCCGGGTTCCCCGCCCGCCCCTTAACCCTTGGCGGCACCCCCTGCCCTGCCCGCTCCCGGCGGCGCAGCGCCCCCTGCCGCCCGCGCCCTGCCCTGCCCCGCCGCGGGGCTCCTCGGCGGCGCCGGTGCTGCCCCCGGCCCGCCCGGGGCGGCCGCGCGTCCCACGGGGCAGCCGGGCCGGCCCCGCGCCCGCCGCAGCCGCGCTCACCTGCCGCGCTCACCTGCCGCCGGGGGCCGGGTCCCGCCCGGCCGCGCCCGCCGCCCCCTCTCCCTCCCTGAACGGCTGCAAAATGGCCTCCCCAGCCGTGCCGGCCCCGCTCGCCTCCCACCGCAGCCAGCGGGAGGGACGAGGGGGAAGGCGGGCGCGGTGACCTGCTCTCCGCACGGTTTGGACGTGGCGGGTCGCAGGGTCCCCCGCCGCCCCGCTGCCACGCGTGACCTCCGGCCGGGCCCCTGCCGCTGCTGGACTATATAAAGCGAATTTCAAAACCAAAACGTACCAACCAACCACAAAGCAACAGCAAATGCACCCATCTACTGGTTTTAATACAAAATAGTTTTTTTAATGCTTTAGCAAACTGCTCAGGAACGGTGAACTCTGGGTTGGAAATCGTGGCATTGAAGGCTGAGACTGGGCACGGTGCCTCCCGCCCCGCCCCGTTCGGAGAATAGCAAGGGTAGCGCTGGGGACATCCTGCCGGGGGCAGGGTACTCTCCCTGGGGGCTTTCTCACTGGGGTGGTTTGCATCTTCCCTAAGAGCATCCTCGGCTTGCTTTTCCTCAGGCCAGCGGAGGCAGAACACACAAGGGCACAGCAGTCACTCCTCCCTTCCCGGTCTCTGCTGAGCATTACGCGTCCTAAGGGAGGGAGAACAGGCGCTCCTCATGTTTCCTCCAGCACGGAGATTGCTGCTCCAGACAGCTATTATGGCAAGTCTTTACACAGCTGTGCAAAGCAAAGCCTCTGCCCCACTGCCTCACGATTTCCCACGATCTGCTCCCAAACACTGCCAGTGCTTCAGTTGGCCTCTAACACTGAAGTTTGTATACCTACAAATTTAATCTCTCACTGAGGTGCCCTAAAGTTTCACTATTTATTTGTAAATCTATTTTTAAATAAATTCTTCCAATAAAAATGTGATGCGTTATAGATCGATTTTTAGAAAGCAGTGCAGTTGTTTATTTTGTCATTTCAGTATTTGACCAGAGTAGCTACATCACAAGCTACATAAAATTATTTTATGAATTTTATGAAATTCTGGTACCCCAGAAGTGCTAAAATGGATTTAATCAGTAATTTTCAGACACTCCAGTTGATTACAACATATTTGACTTTGATTTTACTGTTTTCAAATACATTTCCTGAGAGTTGATAAATACTTTATCCTTTTTTCCCAAGAATTTGGAGGATTTATTTGTAAAGTTCAATCCCATAAGAAAACTAAGTACAAAAAGGCCATTCAGTTCACAGAGAAGACTAAATGAACAAATACAGATCATGTGATCTTATTCCTGATAGTCATAAACAAAGACTTCAATATTGTAAACTCATGGCATGTCTTAAGTGTGAGGCAACTTGTTCCTAAAGAAAGGAGGCTGGCCTTGTGGCAAATAATACAGCTTTCTTTTTTCCCTTTCTCTGGATGTTCATGAACTTAAATTAGCATACGTAATTAGCATACATAGGATGAGCTCAGAGCTAGAAACTTATATGAAACCTATTTCTGTCTATAAGGAAAGGTAGAACATTTTATAACAAAGAGGAAAATGCATTTTCCTGTATATAGTTGTATTATTTTCATAAAAAAAACCCAGATAAAATAATTCTTGCAACATTAATGAATAACACATAACAACCAAGGCTGGAAAGAAATGAGATATTGCACAGAGAAATCACAGAATTAAAATAGTTTGGCCTGGAAGGGACTTTAAAGATCACCTGGTTTCAACTCCTCAGCATAAGCAGGGACACCTTCCACTAGACCAGATCGCCTAAAGTCTCATCCAATCTGGATTTGAACACTTCCAGGGATGGGGCATCCAAAACTTCCCTGGGCACTGGGTTCCAGTGTCCCACCATGCTCACAGTAAAGAATTTCCTCCTGCTATCTCTTCTCAACCTGCCCTCTTTCCGTTTAAAGCCATTCTCCCTTGTTTTATCACCACATGCCCTTGTAAAAAGTCCTTCTCCAGCTCTCCCTTGCAGCTCCCTTTAGGTACTGGAAGGCACTGTACGGTTTCCCCAGAGCCTGCTCTTTTCCAGCTGAACCACCTCAGTTCTCTCAGCCTGTCTTTATAAGGAGGGGTGTTGCAGTCCTGTGATCATCTTCATACCCCTCTTCTGGACTCCTTATTGAAGACCCCAGGGTTGTTCACAGTACTCAGGCAAGGTCCTGTGAGAGGAGAGGGCAGAATCACCTCGCTCACTCAACCTCCTGGTCACTTCTGGTGATGCAGGCCAAGGTACAGCTGGACCTCTGAGCTGCAGATTTTGAAAACACAAGCTGTGTATAGTACCAGACACTCCCTTAATTTCTGTTTATTTCAGCCCAGAAAAGTATTTTTATCCCTACAAACTATGCTGGGCACACAGGGCTCATCTCTTACCTGAAACGGCTAAATTTATCTATATAATTACATGGTAACACTCTCATAAATGCTGCTGTTCATGTAATGAAACTGAGCTATTCCTCCAAATAGCTTCTCTTTAAATGATCTTTTGTTTGTTGCCCCAGTGAGCACTGAAGCATCTGAGACTGACATACTGGTAATGCCATTGATTCCTGGATGAAAACTCCCTGTGACACAAAGGACAGTTGATATCTTATAGCTTAGTTCAAACCCTCTTCAGACTTAAGCAAGTGTAAGTTATACCCCAGGCACGTTTCCATGCCTTGTTTGCTGACACTCATTGGCTAGACACCCTTAAGGAAAAAAAGGAGACAATTTACTGCAGCCTGAGAAAACACCACAGGAGCAGTGTCAATAAATAGCATTAATACAATAAAATGTCTTAAGTCAGGCAGTAGTGAGGGCTCAGTTCTAATCTGGGTCATACATGAGCCAGCAGAGTGCTCTTAGAGAAAAGAAGGTGAATGGTATCCCAGGCTTCATTATTCAAAGCATTGCCAGCAGATCAAGAGAGGTGATCCCTCTACTCAGCGTAGGTCTACTCTGATCTACTCAGAGTAGATCCCTCTACTGGTGTGGCCACACCTGGAATGCTGTGTCCAGTTCTGAAATCCTCAGACAGACACGGACACACTGGGGAGGGTCCACTGAAAGTTCAGGAAGATGATAAAGGGACTGGAGCATCTCTCCGATGAAGAAAGGCTGAGAGAGCTGGAACTGGTCAGCCTGGAGAAGAAAAGGCTCAGAGGGAATCTGATCAATGTGTATAAATACCTGAAGGGAGGCTACAAAGAGGATGGAGCCAGGCTTTTGTTGGTTGTGGCCAGTGACAGGACCAGAGGCAATGGGCACAAACAGAAATACAGGTTTCTGACCATCAGGAACCACTTTTATTGTGAGAGTCTGAGAACTGACACAGGCTTCCCAGCAAGGTTGTGGAGTCTCCATCCATGGATATATTCAAAAGCCACCTGGACACAATCCTGGGCAACTGGCTCTATGAGGCCCTGCCTAAGCAGGCAGGTTGTACCAGATGACTTGCAGAAGCTCCTTTCAACCTCAACCATTCTGTGATTTCTATTCAGAAAGAATACTTGATCCCGAGCACTGGAGGTGCAGTGGCAATTAGATGACTGGGCCTATTCCTAACCCAATGTGGGTACTTTTTCCTTTCTGCAGCATTTCTTATTTGTCCAGTCTATGCTGATGCTACACACAGTACATTTTTACATTGTACAAACAATGTGAATTATATTTTAAATTGTACAAACACATTTTCAAATAGTTGACTATTCAAGTAATGAATACTAACATACTTAGAATATGAGTACCTATTAATGAGGCTCTCTGCACCAATCATTAGTAGACAAACACATTCAATAAGTGCCTTGGAGACTATATGGATTAGTTTGCAGGTAGGCTTACAGTTAAAATTTCCAATTTTTAGTTCTACAGTATTCAGACACTCTTGAAAGGTATGCTGGATATGCTTAAGCAAAAGGTTTGGCTAATTAGTTCTTTTCTGTTCTTTCTCACAATGTCTACTACCATATTTCTTGTGGTAGTATTTCCACATAGACAAATAAAAGTCATGAAATCAGTACTTAGACAGCCAATGACAAACCTATAATGGAGGATTAACAGTTAAATATATCATATATAGCAAATGAATTCAGTGAACCAGAAGGTGCAAATATTTATGATAAAGACATAGCTCTAGCAGGCTGTTATCTAGCCTTTCTGGTTGGCAGTAGCAATGTGTGCATTTGAGAATTGCTTTGAAGTACTTTTATAATTTCTAGAAGAGCCCTAGTTTACTAGTGCACCAGTTACTTTACATATGGAAGATCACACAAACCTAAATCTAAAAAAAAAAAAAAAGAAGAGTGAATGTCAGATATAAAGCCCTGAAGATTATTTTGCAGTGCTGCAGTGCTCCTGGTAAATTGAGCCAGCTACAGATTATGTGGTATTAAATATTTTACATTAAAATTATAGAAGCTATTTAGTCCTGGATCTTTCAAAGAAAAAATGAAAGTTTTATGACCAGGACAACAATTATTTCATATCCTTTTGAGAAATCTAGCAGTGATTGAGTACTACTGTTGTTTTAGTTGTAGCCATGCTGAGCATGGATACCAGAACATAATGCTATCTTTGGCATAAACACCTTTCACCCTGATCTCAGATCATTTCAATATTGACATGCACATGCTGTGCTATTAATATGAGACTCGACTACTGCCTATATGTGCTCATAAGGTAAAGAAATGTTTGGCTCAGAAGACCTAAGTACTTGTTTACTTAGGGAAGCCAGTGTGAAACAGGTATGTGTGAAATACATCCCCATACCTGACTGCACACTAAATCCCTTAGTAGACAACTGAATGTGGACCAGCTACAGATTTTGATAAATATTAGAGCCAAAAGTAGCCTTTACTGCCCTATTTCTATATGAAATAAAATTATATTTATCTCATGGGGCCTGCCAGAATAGGACTAGGCTGAGATTAAAAAAAAAATCTGTACGCATTCATAAAGGTTGCAGAAGAAAAGCTAGTAGGGAGTCTTGAAGTTAATATGAGGGTTTGGGGAGGCCAGGCTCAGCAGCTGAGAAGGGACTGGGAGATCTGAAGCAGGGATGAAAGGATGACCCAGGAGTCAGTGGGTTTGGGGGCAGGGGAAGAAAGGATGAAGGAAGGGTTGTGGGGGGCGTCTAGAGCTTTTGGGAGCAATGGGAGATATCAAAAAATTTGTGACAGGCAAGGGGGTTTTTCAGCCTCTAATTTCTGTTTTCTAGATTTTCCTGCTTTTCTGAAAGGTGAATTTAAAACAAACAAAAATATTTGAGAGTCCCAGATGAATCCCTGACTCTCAGAGTTAATGATTTATTAAGAACACCAACATAACAAAATTCTGAATAAAATAAGTGACAACATTCATACTAAGGATTATTATAAGGTTAACATAGACTATAATTAAGAGGAAGTTGTTATTCAGCATTAAAATCCTTCTTTGTCCTTTTCTGTTATTTATGGCTCCATTCAGCTGAAAAGATGCCTGTCATTTGGATATCAGCTAAGTGAACCTGAAACTTTTCCTGAAGAATGTTTGATTTAAACTCTGCTGGATATTATTTACATTATTGTCTGAACTGCCACAAAGTTCTTATGATACAACAACAACGAAAAAAAGTCAGATTAAAGCAAACCAAACTTTCTTTATGCTACAGCAAGTGACAACAAAATATGCCAATAAAATAGAAGCTTTCTAAAGTATTTTTTTATATAAAGCCTTACTAAAACCACTGTCTTCCCTAAAGCTCTTAATAACTAAATCTAAGAGCCTGCCCTCTCTGTTTAATGACTTTGATGAAATACACTCAAAGCAGTTTAGATCTGAGTTCCTCACCACCAAGTCCCAGCGTTGCTCTCAGCTCTCTCCTGGAGGCCACCACAGCAGTACAGCTCTTGTGGAAGCGGAGAGCGACACAAACACCCATCCAGGCACAGCTCTGTTCCCAGAGCTTGTGAGTGTTTGTGCTTCCTTGTGCCTCCTGATGACAGTTCATTTGAGTCAGCAAAAGTAAAATGCAAGAGGAGTCTTGCTTAATGGCCTTGAGCTGTCATTAAAGTCCTGGACTAAAATCTTTGGGGATGAAAATGAAAAAGAAACCACTTTATAAATCAATACAAAACTGGCAAACATTGTTCTCAGAAGCCATAATCTTAAGATTTTTAAAAAAGATTTTCACTGAAGTCCTAAAGTCAATTATGTCTTTCTGTGGCACCCCTTCCTCTTCTCTGCTTGTTGCCTCTGCTCTCACATCTCCTGTCATCCAGGACACTTCACTTATTCTCATGGTTTCAGCTACTACCTGTATTAACCAAAAGCTAATTTATCTTTCTGCTCCAAATTTTACTTCAAACTTTTGTTTCAAGGATATCAGTTTTACAACTGGAAATGATAACATTCTACTCAAACATGTTGATTTTTCTTTACCATTTAAAACCCGATTACTGTTCCTTCTCACCCAAACTTCTAAACAGCACTTACTTTTTCTTTCTTTGTCTTTTCTTCCATTTGTTTTACCTCATGCATTTATACCAGTTTATACTTCTGAACTTTGCCATACCTACTGCCATAGTCTTGTCTAAGCAGTTTTACATAATCTCTATTACTATAGGTACTCCCACCTTCGTACTTCTATCTCTTTCCTCCCTTAAACTAAATTGAGGAATGGGGATTTTTTACTGATCAGAACCCATCCCTTATCTTTGGTTGGTATCAATACACCTGCTGAGTCACACAGACAATGCTGTATCAGTATGAATCACTGTTTCTTCATAAGAGCTAGAGACTTTCAATTTTTAAAGCTCAGGGTTTTTTTCCAAATGCCATTATGCAGCAGCTTTAAAATAGCTCAAAGTTATTGGCAATTTGCAAGTACCTCTGTTCCAGAATAGAATAGGATATCCTGAGTTGGAAGGGACCCACAAGGATCATCAAGTCCAACTCTATCTAAAAAGCTCAACTTTTAAAACATTTCAGGTATTCATTTCACCATATTATGGCACCAGTTCTTACTGAAGTAATTTTGGGAATGTTTTAACTACCCAGTTAAAACCCCCAAAACCTTGTGGCACTTATTGATATAACTTTTCTCAGATGGCTGTTCTGCTGCATTTGACTGCCACACACATCCCATCACGCCTTAGTAATCCCTTCGACAGCTACAGCTGTGCCAGCAAATACAAATAATTTCTTAGCTCCCAAGGGCCCAGCTCTGAATTAGTGAGTGCTAAACACTGACCCTCCCACAACAATTTATATGATGCATTTTGTGATGGTTTTTGTTTTCCTTCTGTCACAAAAACTCTGTCAAGCTCAGAGTTTGCTACCAAGCTGTTTCACATGACATGTAAGTAATTAAATTCTACAATATTAGTGTGTGGAAATTGCTTGGGTTTTCACATGTGTTTATAAATGGTTCTGATGGTTTACTTGCTACTATTCTGAGTCTTATGGGTCCCAGGGTGTCTCAGTGTCTCAGGATACATCTTGATGTACTTGTGCTTTTTCCTTGTCCTGCCATCTCCCAGTATTTTGGAAATAACCAAAAGCCAAATGCAATATTCTTAAGATTTTTGTCATTCCCTGCAATCTTTATGCCAGAAAGTAAAGATAATCACAGTCCTGCTGTTTTCAGGTTGCTCCGGAAGACCTGGAATGCACTTGTTCTCTGTGCATAGCACAGAGTGGGGAAGCAACAGAAATGAGTTTCTATATGAAGCAAAGTGTCAAAGGAGCATGTGGCAGGGAAGGAAGGAAGAGAATGTCAGAACCTGTTGGAGGAAGGTGACCAAAGGACTGATGAACAATACAAATGTTTTTGTCAGCTGGGGGAAGAAGAGATAACTGTGTTCTTTATGCCAGAGTTTAGGAGAGAATTAACTTAGTGTCTGCTTTAATGGACAGAAGATAGCAGATCTTTCTTTATGCTTTTAAAATACAAATGATAGAGTTAAAAAATAAAGAGTGTTCACCTGCAGACTAAAAGACAAATTTGAATGCACATCTCTCTTTTTTTTTTTTTTTTGCTCATGCCTTTTCTTTCCAGAGTGCACTGAGGCAGAATATTTTATGTATTCTAGATTCAGTCAAGAAGTTAATTACCATAGTGGAAAATATTTATACACTTGTGCCCCAACTTCTCCAGGTCAGGGTTTGCATATCTTCCCGTGTATTTCCTGTATACCTATTAGAAATGCACAGAAGTCTGTCTGCACTATTCTCTCCTTTCCATTTCCCCACCCCCCCCACCTCTGTTTGTCCAGAGCATGGTATAGGTACATGGTGTGATTCTTGGTCCTGTGCACGACAGGAGTTGCGTTTGATGATGCTTGTGGGTCCCTTCCAAATCAGGATATTCTATTCTATTCTATTCTATTCTATTCTATTCTATTCTATTCTATTCTATTCTATTCTATTCTATTCTATTCTATTCTATTCTATTCTATTCTATTCTATTCTATTCTATTCCTGAATAGCCTGTTCATTTTAACTATGGTACTTATCACAATAAGTTTGTATTATTCTTGATAAAAAGTAGTTCATACTGACTAAAGACATACTGACCAAACCCATCCCCGACTTCTAATTAAACTTGACATCTGTGCTGTTGATTACAGAGGTATTAGAATTGAACATTTGGTGCAATTTTTATTAAATGGGATTAAAAAGATAGAAAAGTGGTTATTGTCTTGGTTGCTATCTGAGAATCATCTCTTCCCAAATTTATGGAGGACTGTCTATCCGAAATAGATACAGATTTCCAAGAGAGGGGAGCAGGAATGAGAGAAAGAGCATCTGCAGATGGTTTTGTCTACAATAATCATCATCTGGAAAAGACAGCGATTTACTAGTGTGCAAGGAAAACACATTGAACTGTGAAATACTGAAATGATGGGCAGGACTGTATTATTTGTCTCATGAGTGAATAAGACCAGGCATTGTAATTCTTCAGAAATAGAACTGGCTGAGAAGGACTTGTCTCATGACTGCTCAGGAAAAAATTGAGGCTTCCTCAAGAGGCACAAGCCTCATGAGATGGGGCTGAAGTGTTGTGAAATGCTTTTGTCTCTGGCATTCTGAACCCTTTGAACACTCATGTGAACAGGCCTGGCTCTGGGACAGGCGAAGTGGGTAGTTGTGTATTGAAGCAAACTCCTGCAAGCAACAAGCTGCTGCTGTTCACTGAAGCTGAGATCAGCTGCTTCTAGGTAAGGCAGCAAACCTCTGGCTTTCCCAGGCCCTTCCCCTTTGCTTGGCTCACAGGTTTTGCCTGATCTGTTGGCGTTTCCTACCATGCTGATACACCATATGCCTGCTTGATTATAGATTATCCACTTTAATTTTACACCAAACCCTGTGCTGCTTCCTGAGGAATATTCACTGAGCATTCCTACACCTCAGGATGGTCCAGAAACAGTCCTCCAGCTGAATGTATGCCTTCTATAAATTAAAAATAAGTAAAATAAATTTAAAAGAAATTAAATTAAATTAAATTTAGAAAAGGGGGAGAAAAGAGAAAAAGTAAGTTATTATCAGGTCCTGCATCCAGCACAGAGAAAAGACTTTCATTGCAATGTGTTCTCCAGACCACAATGAATATAGCTCTTCTGGGGAAACCCAGAAAATGAGAGGTGAGCTCATTACATGTAACTTATGGTGATGTGATTTTATGAAGCTTGAGAAAATGAAGACATAAATGAATGAGTTTGACCCAAGAAAAATAGTCAAGCCCCTAATTGGATCACATGCTTGCTGAGAGAGATGCTCAGGAAGCCCTGCATTTGGCCTGGTTGTAGGGACATTATTTCAGCATGAGAGTGACTCAGACTAGTCCCAGAATCTGTCCAAATGTACACTGAATTTGTCTGCCTCTGCTTCAGATTGGCCTAGAACATGCCAGCCTGCTTTTGAGATGTGCTCGCTTTGCGTTGAAAGACTCCAGTACCTCCATCAGAAACAGTGTTCACAGGAATGTTTAGACACACAATTCCTGTTAAAATGAAGGACTCAGGATAATGAACACTAATGAAATG
Source organism: Fringilla coelebs (assembly GCF_963513975.1). NCBI lineage: Eukaryota > Metazoa > Chordata > Aves > Passeriformes > Fringillidae > Fringilla > Fringilla coelebs. The sequence goes on from NC_140028.1 coordinate 132,103,140, forward strand.
TTCACTGTAGGAAACTGAAACTCTTCAAATGTTAGGCTTAACCATGCATGCATATGCATGTGGATACACACAAACTATTGAAAATGGAAATCAAGTAGGACCAAGACAGAAGTTGTAAAATTTAAGCATGCTATTGTTGGATTTCCCTTCCATAGAAAACATTTGTTTATATGTTTGCAATGCTGCCATGAAAAATTGTCCTTTTTCAATCTTACTGTACATATTGTAAAATGAAATGTAGATATATGTCAAGACATAAATACATATATGTAGGCATACAGCTGTATCTGTGCATAGTAGGCAAATCTATCTATCTATCTATCTATCTATCTATCTATCTATCTATCTATCTATCTATCTATATAAACATACAAGGAAAGTAAAAGACTTTTATTCTTTGTTTAGTTTAAAATCTTGGGAGTTAGTATAATTCTTTTAAAACTACTATACTGTATAAAGGCACACAAATACCACACATTCAGTAAAAACAGCTTGACAAAACAAGAGCACATTGGTACAGACTTACAGCTCATGTTCTTCCTTTCCAGTAACTAAGGTGTGCTTCAGAATAATTACATTAAAAGCTAAGCATCGCTGTGACTAGAGTCCAGGCTAGAAAACCCTGCTGGGATAATTAGCATGACCTCCCTGCTATTGCCATTAAGAGACATTAAGCTGAGACAATGTTCTAGGAGTAAAACAGAAGTGGAAAGGACCAGACAAAGATGAAGTCTAGGGACTGTGAAAGTGGAGAAGGTTGCAGGGAGTTCCAGCTACGAAAATGTTGGGAAAAATGGTTTCATATTCTGTGATATAATCTAATGGTCCCAGCTGGTCTTAAGTCTGATGGAAAGGCTTTCTTTAAGAACTATAAAAATCTTCATTTTTCATAAACTCTGAGTAATCTGGGTGTCATGGTTTGAGAGGAAGTAGGTTTTTTTTTTTGGGATGCTGTGGACACTAGGAAAAGAGAGACTTTGTCTGATATGAATTATATGGTCTTTGTTCACACTGTCTTCCTTACTGAATCTAGGGAACTATATGAGAGCCCTCCTGTGGCCAGCTGAACACCTGTAAATTCCCTTGATGGCAGTAAAAGACAAGACAGCCCAGTAGATCATTACCTAGCATCTGATTTCTTGTTCAATGAGGGTAAGTTGTCATTATCACACTATTTATTGTGTAGAGATGTGCATGGCATTATTCTCAACAATAACTCAAAGGAGGCTGTCCTCAAACACTGATGTTAGAGCATCTAAATTAGAGCAGAGACAGAGTGAAGTGAAACACAGAGGTAACACTAGTACAGAACGTAATGACTTATTATCTACTGCTGTAAGTCAGCATAACTCCACCAACACAGACAAAAGAAGATAAGTGGATTGAAGAGGTAGCCATATGGAACACTTCAACAAAAGGCAGTGGACTTGAAGTGGAAAGGATGGCTCTGAGCACCAGTCTGTGTCTCCATTCACACTGCACTCACATTTACACCAAGATGAAAAGATATAAAATCCTGTGCTCTGACTGGGTATTTTTGATGTATCCCTTTGCAGGATATAGATACTGCACAAGCTACCCAGCAGGATTTTTTTAATAGTCTCCCATTTCTAGACAACTTGTACTCTACCAGGCTAATCCTTATTCACATCAACTTGGTTTACCGAAGTATCAGAACAAAAGGATTCAATAGCATAGGAAAGGCTGAGGGATCACATTTTTGATACCCATAACTTTTCCAGTAAAAAAAAATCCTTCTGCTAAAGGGGCCAAAAAAGATTCTGTGCAGCCTCTTTAAAAAAGTGAGTAGCTGGTCTAAGTACATAAAGACCTTGAAACTTTAGGAAAAGATCAACTTATAAAGAATATGAACCAAAATAATCCCTCTAAAGCTAAGAAATTTGATACCAATTTATCCCTTTCATAACTACAAAAATGAAATAATCTTTATTTTATACACTCAAATTCAAGAGGACATACTGAGAAGCAACAGTTTAGCTCCTTGGAACAAATATACTCAAAGCTTAGCCTGAAGAACCAAGTGTGTGCCCTATGCAATGCAATGTGTTACATTATGAGCTCTTTAAATGGACACAGGCAGCTGAATACCTTGGGACAGTTGTCAAAGATCATTTACACAATACTGGTGATCATTTTCTTTAGCATGAGTAAACATGTAGGAAGAAAAAGCAGTATTTGATCCTTCCAGCGCAACATTAATCGGTATTACCTACCATCAGGTCACCACTTTTATATGTTTTGTAAGTCAGAGCAAAATGCTGTTCAAATAATCTATATCTGCAGTTTTTCCAGCAGCAGATCAGCATTACCCAAAACCCCTGAAGAGTTGCTCGCTGAAATTTTTGAGTTTCATGATCCTTCTAGACTTCTAAATTTAGCTGCCTTTGTTCTCCTTGTCAGGCATGTGCAAAATGTGACAAACTCTGGCTCAGTACAAGAATTTTAACTTGTGAATTAAAATCTGCAAATCCAAATCGGTCCAACTGGGCCCCTTTCTCTCTTGGTAGTACAGGCAGTTGATCAGTAGATGGTGGTGGTGCACTGTCACCCGATGCAGTTGGCCAACCAGCTGCAACCAGTTTTATTATAGAGCAGACCAGTAACAGTCTTGCACATGATTGAGATTTTAATATATCAGAACTTTAGAACATTAAAAAATGAGAAATAATAAATATGTGTGTCATATAAACAATGAAAAGTATTTTCTTTTTTGTTTGTTTTCCTCTAGAGTTTCAGCAAACTTTTAAACTTCTTTTTCCTCATCCTGTATTTTAATTCAGTGAGAACAGTTGTTGCTTTAGCTTTTGCTGGTTTTGTATACTAAATAGAATGATAGAAGCAAGGAGAAATAAAATGAAGAGTGGGAAGATGCCTATGAAATTGTCAAACTCCAGAAATCCTTTCAACATGGATATTTGCCACTTTCACTCCCACATTGACTTTGTCACCACAGCAGCTCTCTGGAGATGAAGAAGGGACAGAAGGAGCTTGTTGTAGTCTCCTTTTTCCAGGCAGGTAAGATGGAGAGATGAGCACTGGGGAGATCCTTCACCTGTTCAGGTACAGGATTCTGGCATGCCTTTGTCTCTGAGTCTTGATCTGTTTGCACTGCTGTGGGCATTTTAGAGCTACTTTCTAGGGACATGTATGCCATTATGCACCTGCAGCCAAGGTGCTTGTCATGGGGATGGACTGTATTCATCTTGGGGCTTCTACAGAGAAAGAAGAAGTAAAGTCTTGGAGCAGGACCCCAAATGAGTGAGTCAGAGCTGCCTTCCTGAGCAGTACAAGTGCTGAAGCTTTACAGCAGCAGCTCTGATTGGAGTGGCACGCTGAAAACAGTTAGAATGTATTGCAGGCCAGGAGCCACGTAGCAGGGCCAGATCAGATTTCCAGTTAAACACGTTTGCCACCCGCTGGCCAGGCTGCAGATTTGCCCTCTGCTGCAGTGGGAATTAGCAGCTTCTATTATAAGTATTTACATATGATGGATGATTAGGATGTAGAAAGCATAGCTTAGCAGTAGAGTAACTTTGAATATTTATAGGATTTTGTTTACAATTTTAAGTGTAATGACTCCAGAATTGTGCAGTTACAGGGTCATATTAACACTTTTAATTTGCAGCTCACTTCTGCCATCAAAAGCAATACTTTCTCAGTTCCTAGGTCATATTTCCTAGGCTGACTGACAGATTATGTGCAACAATCAGAGCTAAAGGAGCAATTTCATTTGGGCTGCACATAAAACCTATCATGAAGGTAAAACCAGACATTAGTTCAAAATTGAACTAATTAATAGAACTTGAGAAGAGGGTAAGAAAGCTGATCCAAACTTTTCCTTTTCTTCAACCAGCTGGTGCCAGAAGAATCTGGTGTCAGAAAAGAGAATTGAGGGGGAAGTCCTGAAGACCTGGCTGAAAGTGTCTTCCAGCAGTATTGGTTCCTATTCCATTTTAGTTTTGGTCCTGTCTTCACCCAAAACCAGAATTACATTGTGAGGGTGGATGAGTCTTTACTTCATCTCAAAAGCACCAGGACAAGTTGGGCAGAGAAAGAAAGAAAGAAAAATAAATGTGTCCCAAGGCTAGCAGGACAGAAACAAGAAATGACCTTTTCAGATTTACCCAACATGAGTCAGGTTGTTTCTTCTTTCCTCCCTCCCTACTTCACTGTAATTTTTCTGTCACCTAGAAAGAAAAGCATGTTTAAAGATGTAATATAAAGAGTAATTCCCATGCTGCCCCTTTTGGATTTGAAAGCCGGTAGGAATTTATTGCTCAGTAAGTTAAACCTGATACTGTGACATTTCTAAGGGCAATGGTTATGTAAATACATCCTTATACTATCTCTGGGGTGCCACTGCAAACAAAAAACACAGTCCCCACAGGGTAACGATATCACCTTTACATGACTGAATATAAAAAATGAAAGACCATAAAAATAATCTTTTATGCACAGTTTCTCTTTTATTAGGTCATGGAAAAATATGTTTGTTTTAAAAGGAAACAAAGTAGTGAAGGAGTGAGAAATGTAAATAATTTTTCATGTTACTTCAAATATTCAAAAGGGAATACAATAAAATACAAAGAAATTCATAAACTCTGATTGCTCAGACATAGTTAATTTTGCATTATGAAGGTGTCAGTGCAGAAACATTATCCCTGTCAGAAGAAAAATCAAGTCTCAGGATAAAATTAATATCTTAAAGAAAAATTGTACCACAACTTGTACTGTAAGGCTTAGTCATTAGTGAAGTTATTTAATATAGCTGTTTCATACAGTGTAATTAAAATGATACGTTAACCATAGTCATGACAGTTCTTCCTTGATTAGTGTATATTATTCTTATATCAATCTTAGAGTGATGAACTTTTGCTAAATTGGGTTTAGAACCTTCATATGGATTAATGACGTTTTACATGCAAATACAACTTCTTGCCCTTCAAAGACTGAAGACTCTCTCTCCCTCTCTCTGTCTCTCTCTCTCCCCCTGCCCCCATACACACACACACACACACACACACACACACACACACACACACACACACACACATATATATATATTTGACGTAGTGTTAATGTCTGTTATCACATCTATCCATTTAATGTGAAATCTCTATTTTTCTTGCCTAGGTGCATGGCAAAAGATTCAGGAACAAGGTAATACCTGAAGAAAAATATCACTGTCAATACTGCAATAAAAAAAATACCCAGGCCCCTCTGTTCCTTACGATGTTATAGGACACAGTACTGCACTTCCTGATTCTGTAGATGATGTCTATATGAAAAGAAAGGCAGACAATAGAATTTGGTCTTTAACTTTGACTTGAATGCAGTAATTTATTTTGTGCTGACCATTACCTCACTGAGACTGTTTCCAAGAAAGCATCACTTAGTATTAAAGCTGAGTTTCATGCTTTCCAAGGCATGCTGTGGGAACTTTCCTGTTGTTTGTAGAGCTAATGAATTTTTCAAGATGATACTTTAAAAAATTGCCACTCAGCTGATTACCTCTTTCGACTGCTGTTGATAGACTTATGAGCAGTACTGGAAAGACTTCCACTACTGGGAAGAACTCTGCAAGGTTGCTCTTGCCATTCTTCTCCTTAGGCTACACTCAGCCTCTGCAGTTCAGTCCAGTTTTCCAGACCGCATGCCCAAGTCACTCCCCAGGGAAGGTTATCCATGTGCTTCACTGCTCTGCCTGCTCAGAAACACTTTCTAACATCTAACCTAAACCTCCCCCAGTGACACATAAAGCTTTAAGGTTTTTATCCTATGCAACATGAACATGGCAAACAGATTACTTCCTTTTCCAGCAGCAACTTTTTACATGTCGGAAGTTTATGTCTGTCTCCCTCCTCATTCTTCCCTTATTTTGGCTGTCAATCTTTGCAGACAGTTAATCATTCTTACTGCCCTCCTTTGGACCCTTTCCAGATTATTCACATCTTTTTAAAATAACTGGAGTTGCCAAACATCCCTTTTGTGGGATTTCCCATGTTTAAGCCTCAAATCTCACATGCCATATTAAAAACATGTGAAATATTGCCTGCTTGAATATTTCCTCTGTATTTGAATAGGTGACATGGGTTCTGAGGTTGAAACATAGAAACTTGCAGCTGCTTTCCTGCCTATTCTTCAGAGCTGCCTTTGGCAAGACAGAGCCATGACTTGGATGTGGCTGTGACAGAAATAAAAACCAAAGTGTCCCTAAAGGAGCTGGGGAGGTCTGAAGAACAATGCACACCCTGAAGCACCAGAAAGGCATATCAGTGTTTTAAAATTCAGAATTCACCAATTCTGAGCTGCTGCCCTGAATCAGATGTAATTCTTCACCCAAGGACTCACCAATGTAACAAGAACAGAAATATTCCTATATTTTGTAGACAATGCTTTTGTTTATACAGCTCAGGAGATGACATTTTAGGTCCCTGACTTCTGTTTTGCTTGGGATTCTCCATGCTCTCCTCCTCTTCTCTTCTCTTCTCTTCTCTTCTCTTCTCTTCTCTTCTCTTCTCTTCTCTTCTCTTCTCTTCTCTTCTCTTCTCTTCTCTTCTCTTCTCTTCTCTTCTCTTCTCTTCTCTTCTCTTCTCTTCTCTTCTCTTCTCTTCTCTTCTCTTCTCTTCTCTTCTCTTCTCTTCTCTTCTCTTCTCTTCTCTTCTCTTCTCTTCTCTTCTCTTCTCTTCTCTTCTCTTTTCTCTCTCTTCTCTCTCCAGCAAGTCATGCTCCATCCTGCATTTTCTCAGTTCCTTATACCTGATTACCTAAGGACTGTCTTCACTGTACTTCCTCTTTTTCTTATCAGAGCAGTTTTTTTTTAATTTGCCAATATAATTTTGAGTTTTGGTTCTGTCCTCCGTTACTCTTCCTGTTTCTCCCTGCCTGGTGTTATCTGTGAATTTAATGCCTGCTCTCCTTTCAAGTATACAAATTATTTAAAAAAAATAAGCACCAAGCAAAACTACAGCCAGACCTTGAACTTTATCCAATGTATTTTTAGTTTCAACAAAGAATCATCTGCTATGTTATTTGGAGCAAGTCAGAAGCAGAACAGACTCTACTCCTCAGAGCCATTTCCATGGATACGATGCAGCACAGAGGTATGAGTTTGCTTCTTCTTCTTCCAGAGGTATGGAAGTGCTGTGTTGCTTGTAGAAGCCAGTATCAGCTCTTGTCTCTGCAAGGAAAGACTGGACAGTCATTCTGACTGTCGTTAGCCCTGTCCACTGTGGGAGAAGCCCTGTTTCTGAGATGTGAGCACACATTTAGCTGGGGCAGAACATGAGATCCACCCAAAGGAATAAACATCTCCTCTCAGAGCTAAGAATACTCCAGCACTAAGAATGTCCTCTGCAAAACATCTACTTCAGCAAATAGGAATGCTTTTTCTTGGAGTCCCTAGGTAACTGATAATAACAAGAGAGAAATGACAGCCTTTTTCAGGCTCTAAGACCTGTGACATTCAACTGCAGCAGCGTCCATCACCTCTAAAAATATAAACTGTAGCAGACCCCAATTGCATGAGAATGATTTCCTTTAGCATCATCAAAAGGTTTGGGATCTCTCACTTAGTGAAGAGTTTTAGAGGAATATTTTAATAATTTTCTATGAATTTGTATTAATCTTTCCAGTCTGGGCCTATCAGAGGAGTGAAGCTTGGCATTTAGGAAATACTTGAGCCTAACTCACTTCATTTTTTTTGCCAACACTCTGATTGATGACATTTCTGTGAAAAAGAAGGCTTTGCAGCTGACCTTTCTACTCCTGCCAGAGACACCTTACAGGCAGTGGCAAATTCTGTCATTACCCAAGGTGAAAAAGATACTATTCATCCCTATCCAGTCTGGACATCTTGGCTGGATCAGAAATATATTTCTAGTTAATTCAGTCCCAGTGCAAATCTTTCAGTGACCAAAGTGGGTGAAAGGGAGTGAAGAATAGCAATTTGAACTATATTTGATAGTTAATTTCATTCACTTATGCTATTTTCAATTGAATTTCTAACTTTTAAACCAATTGTTATTATGTTCCAGACCATTAAAAAATAAATTCCTGTTCAAAAATGAGATGGTGGTTTATACCATCCACTTGCCAACAGTGAGAGTAGAGGTGGCTGGAAAGATATGAAATGTATAGCCTGTGCTGATAGAACATGGGCTCACAGGATTTATATGCACTCAGGGACCACTTACAGGACTGTTTTGTGCCTGTGTGGTCAGCTATGAGAATGTCATGGACTAGTTTTTCTTTGCAATGATGCAAGGAGGTAATAATTCCCACATTTTTCTCTCAGTGACAGGAGGAAGGCAGCTTTCAGAGCTGGAAGGCTGAGGATTGGGACTTCTAGTTTCTCTAAGGTGATTTTAAAAGATTCTTTAACTCCACATACTTCGTATTACTAAGCTCCTTAAAGATTTATGAAGTTTATGACAATCATTTTTCCTTGCGAAATTTCCTTTCTGCTCAAGTATTTACAGGAAGAAAAAGTTTTCTTTTTTCCCCCATCAAGTCAGCAAAGCTTATCCTGTGAGGATTTCTGAATGAAAGGGGGAGGTTAGTGTTTCAGAACATACCTTAAACTCACTTTAGAAGCATTTATTGGACTTCCTGCCATGCCTCCTATCCAGCTGGCTGGGCAGTCATTGCCCTGCCTCCCCCTGGGCTTAAGCTTTATTTTATTGGAAGGAATTGGGAAAAAAAAATCCACAAACAAGCTTTGAGATGCTTTATATCATAAAATCCCACTTGGGATATGATTGTTTTTGACTAAAGCAGGAGCTTCACTTAATGGGATTAAGGAAATTTCCATCTGCTTAGAGGATCCTCCTTTTCTCTCCCTCTCATTGACAGAGGAAAAAAGTTAAATTGTAATTGTATTGCAGGATATTACATCCAGTGGCTTTTGAATCAGTGCCCACAGCTATCACTGCCTCAGCTGTACAGAAGGGAGCCCACTGCCCTCAGGGATTTTACCTAGACCTATTTTTCACCAAGACAGAGAATATTTATTTTGGTCCTTTGACATTTGCAGAATCATGAATCATAGAAGATACTGAGTTAAAAGGGACTCATCAGGATCATCAAATCCAACTCCTGGCCCTGCACAGGATTCCCCAAGAACCACATGATCTGAAATTAACATCTCCTTTTTTTATGTCCTGCTGAAGACATTTGGGAAAAAATGCAAAACATCTTTTTTTTTTTTTTAACATTAGCTTTTCACAGAAAATCACTTCAAACTAATTTCTTTTCCTACATCCTTCAGTTTTGGACTATGCTTCACTGTGATAGAGATGGATCTGCACAGTAGGATCACACAACTGTTTTGTTAGGACAAAGTAGGACATAGAAAGACAGCAAAAGACAGCAAAATACAGCAGTTGTTATTTTAAAAATACCAACTCCCACACCACTGCACAAATTACTTACATTATGTTTTTGAGATTAGAACAGAGTGCTTCAGAAAGTCGGCTACCCTTGTACCCTACTCTACATGTTTATCTACCTTCACTGAGCTTTGTTTCCCCAAAGTATTTAGGGGGGATATTAAAAAGGGGATTTTTTTTGAGATTGAGAACTACATGATCAATCTGCTGTTATTGGGCTTTTTCTTTTACAGCATAAATAATCATAATTCTTTTACAGCATAAATAATTAGTTGTACTTTTGACATGCATGTTTTGTTACTATAATTGTATCTGGCAGTAAGTTCATAGTTAGAAAAATAGCTCTATTCAGAATAGTTTCTAAAATCAAACCAGTCTTTGAGGATGGTGTAACTTAAAAAAGCAGATCAATACTCAATTATCTGCCCAAACATGTGTCGTTATTTAAGCTTACTTGGTATTTAACACTATCAGTGACTGTTTATGAGAGGAGATTAAAATTCTGTGCCCTAAGGAGCTTGTGAAAGGTTTTATCAAACGAAAAAGGTGCAAATGTTTGTAACTATGCCTTGTTCCAGTTTTGGGCAGAGATAATATGTGTGACACCCTACATACTTAGAAATTTCCTACTTTATCTTCTACTGTCCAAAATCTGTTTTATCTTTTCATTTCTCTATCAAAGTGTTATGCAGGCCTATGTCAATGACAATCTCTCCTCATGAAGGAGTAGAACCAGCAAGCTGATCATCCACCAGGACCCAAACACACTTGGGGCAGGGTGTGTGGGCACTGGGGTCCTCATGGAGTAGCACACTCAGCATCTGAACCATCCCCATCATGGAGTGCTCTGTGCCCTCCCCTCTCTCCTTCATCTATGGGCTTCTATACAAATGTCCATGATTTCTGTATGTGTGTTTAATCTTTGATATTTAATTCAACATATGAAATTATTAAACAAGTACAGTTGTTTTAATGAGTACACCAGCATTTTTTTCCTATATGGATTTGAAGAGAACTGGATAAATTTTGCTTTTACTTCAAACATTTTCAATGGAAACTTGTATTTTCAAAAGAACTATAAAGCTTGCAGAAACTCTTCAACAAGGTGAGGCATTATCTTCTAAATATGTTTTCATTTTTTCCTAAGGAATCCAAAATATTTGGAAGGTCAAAATTAATATTCTTTGGTTTTGCTCTAAGACTTGCAGGAAGCCTCAGGGATTTTTATTAGGATCTCTGTCACTTTAACATTTCTTTATATAAATGAAGCTCTGTTAAATGCTAAGTAAGGTTAAATCAGGCTCTGCAGAGATTGCTAAGAAGTTTGATTTCAATTTGTGCCCTCCTCTTGATAACCCCTTGATTAGGAATTCATCATTTCACTACTTCTCCAATTGCCATGGAACCTAAACAACTTTTTGAAATGAGCCAGAATTTCCAAAAAAACCCCCCAAAGCTGCAGAAAAATAGAACAGTAGCAGGAAGAGAAAAGGTTCTGACTGGAAGGTAGGAACAAAAATTTAATAGCGTATTCTTCAGTGTATGTCCCACTTGAACATCATTCTTCTAATTAATCAGTAAAAATACCAAGAAAAAATAGCCAACCTCCATATTTCTTAAAAAAGGAAATATATAATATTACATTACTTTTCATTAATATGTTACTTTTCAGTGCTGTTTCTTCACTGTTTTTTTCCACTAGGTTGTCTGGCGTTTCACCCACAAGCCGGCTAGAGGGGCCTCAGGACTCTGAAGTACAGCTTGAATGACACATTAATCGCTATTGGAAACTTACAGACTTCATGCTCACCTGGTCCCTTGGTGCCTATATCACTTGAGCCCATTTTTAATCCAAGCATCTCCCAAATGAAGCCCTCCATAGATTACATGCTTCCCAGAGAAGGAGTTTTGTTATTTAGCGCTTGCTAAGGACTGTTGGCCAACAGGAAAATTTTCTGTTGTATATTTGAATAACTTAGGTTATGCCCATATGGACAGGTTGAAAATTTGATCAAATGTTGGACAATAACATATCCTAAGTGTTCAGTTTCCATAATGCAGCAGGCTCATGTCCAGTCTCTCCAAAACACCAGGAGAGAAAAGATGCAACAGTAGAGTCTTTTATGTAGAAAAATATTTAGCCAATATACAAGCCTGCTGAAACATCCCCTGAGAGGCTAAATAAATTTTTACTTGTAATTCTTTGATAGCTCCTTTAAGATGTTATTTTCTCCCCCAAATGCAATGTTGAAATTCTGCTTAAAGTATGTTTAAAAAAGGAAAGTTACGTTTTTTAAAACTGAAAAAGAAGTCTCTGTGAATAACTAAATCTCAAGAACTATAGCTACAGAGCTACAGATACAGGCATTACCCACTCAAAATTTTTAAAAAATACAGCGTTTGAGCTTAATAAAGCCAGCATCACCTGCAAGCCAGATTAGTAAGAGGGTATGGTCTCCTGCCACATTTCAGGGAAAGGTCATATTTTCAAGAGTTCATAACTCAGCTGTAAAATGTTAACAACAGTTTTCCAGACTTCTCTTTGGTACACAAGTTTCAGTTCAGAAATCCTTCCATTTAATCAAATGCAGTTCACGTTAAGGGACAAAGAAACCAACTTTGAATCAGTTTACAATGTTTTGTTTACAACACCATTTCGCCATTGGGAACCAATGTAAGACATAGGATACAAACAGTTAGGTTTATTTGTACAAATTGAAGAGCAATGTTAATAAGTACCTAGTTTTGCATACTACTTTTCACCAGTAGATTTCATGGAGTCAGATGTCATACTCCATGTTACTTAGATGAGCACCTACTTCTGTGCAGTACTTTTTACCAGCAGTTGCCAAGAAGTCAGGTTTGAGGCCTCTGATCTACAATCAAAGAAACAAGTTGACTGACATATAAGCTGATCTACCAGACTGGGAACTGAGGTCGGAAAAATATCTGGGCATCTTTACTCCTAACTGGGCCTGCTCACCACAAAGCAAGTTACATGTGCAATAAAAAGTACAATGCACTCTCTTCACACATGGATGTGTATTACACAGTCAGGTCTGTAAGAGCCTGTTCACCCTACACAGCTCCAGTCATGGGTGTAGCCATGCCTTGCTCTGGCCAAGAGAGATCAGTAGCCCTACGTGGCTCCAGGGAGGGCTTCATTTGCCTCTCAGGGGCACCAGGAGTCTGTCATCCATGAACTTTGGAGCTTGCCATGCTGGTATGTTTCTTTAACAGTAACAGGAGATTATACTTATAATTATACTAACAGTATAAATACCAGTATAATTATTATACTGTTATAATATCCTAAGAAACAGGGTTTAGATAGAGATTCTGCAATTGTTTTAAACACCTAGATATTGAGATATTGAACCTACAGGTTTTAGTAGGTACAGAAATTCAGTTCCCACTCATCCTCCTGCAAAACAAAGCAGGGAACAGTCACCCAATATTATCCATCACCTAAACACCTCTAATAATTTTAGAGGTGTAATATATGTAATATTGTAAATAGCTTTACAATAGTTTTGTAAAGCTTTCTTTTACAGTATCTATTGAAGCATATAAGCATTGTACACTTCATATGGCAGTATGTCATATGTGAAATTGTCTTCTGTTGTAATTTTTGTTTCTTAGTCTGTGAAAACGGTACAAGATTAATAAAGTTCCTAAAAAAATTAAATAAAAAGTAGTGGTCTGGTTCCTTGCTGCAATATAAAGCTTTATCTGCAGTCTTCAGTCACCTCTGTGAGCTTATTTATATCCTGGGCCAAGCATGCCTGTGACAGTATGGAAGGAACATCTGTTTGTGCAGAGCAAACAATTATTACCCATTATGAGGACAGCACTGGAACAGAGATATAATTAATTACAGTAAATTTAGCACCATGAATTGAAGGACTTGACTCCCATTAGCAAACAGGAGAGGGAGGCTCAGAAGGCAGATAACATCTTTTGTAGACAGGGTTCATATAAATGCCCATTTCACACTTATTTAATCTTGCAAAAACACTGTTGGGGGGGGGAAAAAATTGTTCCTGAAAAGCAAATGAGCTATTCTAAGGCATTCAGACACCCCCATATGGAGTTTGCATTCAAGAGAGCCCTGAGCAGTTAGGACAGCCCATGATCCAAGCTGGCAGACCTGCTGGGACATGATGGAGCCCTGAGTGCCCCCATGGACAGATGCAAAGCAGTGTTGCCAAGGTGCCCACCTCACCCCTTTGGAGCTGTGCCAAGGGAGGGATGCACCAGCATCCATGCTCTGCACCACAACCCGCATGCGGTGCACACAAGAGGCTGCCTGGGGTAAAGGATGCCAGCTAGGGCAAGGAAAAGGGTGCAGGGCCATGGAGGCAACCTGCCCAGGGTTTAAATCTTTCAATAAGGCCCTGCAATGAAAAATAGTGTGTGATTGTTGGCATAGTGCCATTCTCTGGAGGTAAGAGCAGCCATCAGAGTGCGTATGTTCTTGTGAAGATTCCTGAAAAGAAGACCACTGTATTAGGGACCAAAGTGTTGTAACACCTTTCTCTTTATGTCCTAAGTATGCAGCCAGACAAAGCAGAAAACAAGTTATTAGGAATCTGTCAGTGGCTTTGAAATGGGAATGTAATAAAAAGCCAGAAAAAACAGCTCACTCTTCCATATCTAAAAACCCAACCAGCCAAAATTTCACCTGAGAAAAGATCTAAGAATTAATATGTGGACTGACCATGAACTGGGTCCAGCTAGGTTAGAGACTAGATGTTGAAGTTTCTACAAGACTCTCTCTGAACCACAGGGGGTATCAGAGAAAGTAGAGCAGGAAATACTTCCAAAATTATTTGGAACCTCTTCTTTATCTTAACAGATAGGTATATTTCTATATATTGGCATGGAGTGCTGGAATCTTTTTCCCCTAATAAGGTACAGGTGATGAGAACAGCACAACAATGAGGAAGGTCCCTCACACTCTGTCTGTAACACTGTTGTCAGGGAACAACTAAGAAATGTGTGACTGCTTTGGTAGTTTTGTAGTCTTTGGTCCATGACTGAATAATTGGTGCTGAGGATTCTGGAGTAGGCAGCAGTACCCTGTTTTTGTATAGTCACTTTTTCAAACTTGCAGGTAGGAAAACTTTAATTTAAATCTTACTGATAACATACAATAAAAATAGCTACTGGTTTATTGACATTTTAGCATGCAAGGTATTTTTAGAAATTATTTGGAACCTCTTCTTTATCTTCACAGATATTTCTATGTTGCTTGTGAAAGAATATAATTTAGATGCAAGATGTTGGAGTTAATTCCTCTCTGATACTACAAACTTTTTCTTACTTATATCTGTAACTTGATGATAAACACCATCAGTTACATAATTTTGTATTGTAATCTTTAGTTACTCAAAACACACCAACATATCTCCAAATTATTGGAAGTCATTTAAGTGCCCAAGTTAGCTGCTGTGTGAAACTGAATCTTGGGCACCAGGGATTTTGTCACATGGTCCAAGTGTTCATTAAAAAATGACAGAAGGAAAAAACACATGGAAAAAAAAAGTAAATTCTGAATTCTAAAATCTAAACCCAACACTTGGTTGAGACTTGAAAACCATAGTTTCATTTGTAGTTTTCTCAGGTTATCAGCTAAAAGTCAGCATGAGTGTGCACAAACAAAGCACAGATCTGGAAATACCACTGTGTCAGACTCTCAGCTTTTACCACAGACAGTGCCAGGGTGTGTATATTAAATTGCTGTGGCTTTAGAGATGGCACTGTCTTCCTCATTCTTCATCCTTGATCCCCTTGCACAATTAGAAGGAACGCCAGCAACGCCAGCTCCTGGCCTGGCAAGTGCATTGTCCAGACCAAAACACCTAAAAAGTAATGTTAGTGGGTAGAGGGAAACAACTGTCCCATGGCAGCACTCACGGAACTGTCATGTTTTTCTATCATCAAAGGGCTAAACAGTGTATGACTCTACAACTGTTTTCATGGATATTTTTAAAGTCAGACATCATGGCTCCCAAAACTTGTCATATGTAAATGACAAGATGCATTTAAAAGCCTATTTCTTTTTATAAAGCACTTAAAATCATGTCCTGTGCCCTACAGCTGCGTTCAGATACTTCCAGGTTAAGTGAAATGTGTGGCAAAATCAAACTGGGTATACACAATCACCTACAGTTTCTTTAAGCAAGGCCACCTCAGAGAAGCAAGAATAATATTCTAGGAAATGTTGAAGAGCCTTTTTTTTTCCAGCCAACATACACAAATCTACAGCTACTTTGTTCCCAGAGACCAGTTTTCCTGCATCACATCATGGAAATTGTTGCTTCATTTTGCCTGAATTTTGGTATATTTTGAACAGTGCTTCCCTAATGTCACTGTTCCTCTGCTATTATAAAACAATACTTACAGCTTGTTTACACTTCTAGCTGATTACATTCATATATCCTTCATAGAACAGTTTTCTAAAACAATTCAGGACCTACCACCCCAATAAATCAGAATGATAATCCAGTACAATCCTTCTCATACTAATAGTTGGAATTTATTTCTATTCAATTTCTGGATCATTTGCAGCCTTTGCAAATCTTATTCAACACTGTCTTGTCTAGGGAATGTTCTAAAATCAGATTCATGGACATATAGTTTAGCTTTTTGTTTGGTTTTCTCCAATTTCTATTCTGTAGCAAAAATAGCATTTATAGTTCTGACAGCTCTTAGAGTTTGTACCTTATTTAAAAGTTATGTATCTCTGTTTTTCAGTTACAGGATTTGCAATACTTGATCCTCGTGGTGAGGGAAACAGTCAATTTCATCTAACGATACTTTCTATAAGGACATTACATGTTTATATCAATAGATAAACCTCTACTTATTTGAGTTAATTTCTGATAGCAGCTGTGGCATACATCCTCTAAATGTCCAGTTTTCATGCTACTGTTGCAGGAGATCTGCATTAATGCACTTTATTGAAGTCTTTTGGACAATTTGGGTTTGCCCTTATCACTGCTGTGAATCCCAACAGTTTTGTCAAGCACCACAGTCACCTTGCCACTTCATCTCAATCTGCTTGTTTTCAAGGACACATGTTGAGTTGAAATCTATAATTCATTGGAAAAGCTTTTCCTGCCTTCAGGAACTCTGTATTAGGACCTAAATGGTTCAACTAATCAGGCAGCTAACATCAAGCAAGTCTAGAGATAAGGATGAATAGATAGGAACCCAAGGGGACAGGAAAGAGGCAGAGGCCACCATGGGCTGGAGAAAGAGCTTCTGGTTTAGGCAGTCTGTAGCTTTTCGTGCATGTGAAGAATTGCAGCTGCTGATATTGTCAATATGCCAGAAAAAGGAGCAGCTGCAAGAGAGGAAGGAAGGGAGGACTGTATAGGACCTCCTGACTTGACCCCACACTTTCTGTAGTGTAAATTTTTCCTCCCTCTTCTCTGCCATTCTCCACCCATAAAAACTTGATTATTATGATTTCATGCAGGTGAAGTGAATTTCACTTTTAAGGCTTGAAAGTTGTTTTATTTTGAAACCCTGAGAGTTTACAGTAAGAGAGTGGGAAATGAGCTGTGAGAGATCAGGGGTGTGATTTTACATGCGGGGTTTTTGGCCACTCAGTTTCAGGAGCTGGCTTTTTAATACTGCTGAAAGAACTCCACACTGAGGATGGCAAGCTATCAGGTGAATGCCATAAAATGAAATACCATCTCTGCAGGATGTGGTTTGTCTGTGTTAAATTTCATATCTGCCAGTCATAATAGCATCCTGTACACCTAAAAAATTCAATGTAATGTTAGTCTGTATTTAATAAAAATATTAATTAAAAACCTATTGTAAAGTCTGTCATTTCTTGGTTCGCGTCTTACAGAATAACCTATGTCTTTTCAGCATAAAGAGTGACTATCAAAGAGAAACTGTAATTCCTTATGTAGTAAAAATTTTTTCTTAGTCCTTATTGCTTATCTAATAGATTTTGGTCATATGATTATTACATGTCCAAGGAAATGTGTTGTTTCCATGAGCTCTTTATTAGATATTTCTCTTGCAAAAAAATTTCAGAATTTTCTATTCTGTTTTTTTCCCTGCAATGCACAACTGCAGAGATTGCACATTTAGTTGGACATATTCACGTTGAAGATTTCAGTTTTTTCTTCAAAAATCAGTGATTCTTTCTATTATTTAAAATATTTTAATATTTTGTAGACAACTTTGCAGCTGATTTGGACAGGTCTGTAAAAAGAACCATAGCCTTTCATGACAGTATTATGATCTGTGGGAAACTGGGGAACAAGACCATGGGCTACTGGGAGCACAAGGCTTCTCAGACAGACCTTGCTCCTACCTGGGGTAAAGCATTGCCAAGTTTGTAATAGGTTCTTTGACATAAGAAGCCTATGGGCTGTATGGGAGGAGCTTGGGTTTGGTACCTACAGTAGGATCCAAAGATAGACCAAGAGGGATGGATGTGTGTATGATTGGGATCCTGACTGTGGAGTTGGCTGGGTGCTCTGATATAGACTTTAATTTTCCTCCCTGTAAAATACATTCTGTGTGAAAGGAACAGGAGGGCTGATAGAACACACATCCACATCTCACACTGGTAATAGATTTACCAGTCTGGATGCAGGAACGTTTTCAAATCTGAGTGTTCATACGTTACCTATGGACTGTAGAACCCTGCTCTTTCTTCCCAATTATTCATTTTATCTTCTATCAACGAATTCTAGTCCTTGAAAATATACGGTGGAGTCTTTCACCCCAAGCCCTCCTTCCTGCAGCTCAAAGGATGGCCACTCTCTGGCTTACTAATTCCTTATCTAAAGGGAAACTGTCCTGCAAGCGCTGCTAGATAAAAACACACTGTCTATCACACTTCATAAAAAATGAAACACAGGGACATCAGACAGGAAACATAAACACTCCCACAGACCTCCTGCCACCGTAGAATAATTCATGGGGTTGGAGCTAGAGCGGCATTCTGTCCCTGATAATGTTCTCAGCTGGCTTACCAGCACCTACAGCTTCCTGGCTGTTTTCAGAACAACCCCAGCTCTAGTTTCAGTTCAATAACTTTATTTGTAACCTGCTGTTAAGGAAGTTGCAGATGTGATCAGGTCTCACTCACCGAGCAGAAAATTGTGTCAGATGTATCAGAACAGCCATCACTGAGCTCATTCTGAGCATTGTGGCTTTTCACAGAATAGTCCCAAAAGAAAAAGTCTAACTGCCATCAACTCATTTTTCCTTTCTGAAATGTCTATCACAAATCATTGCAAAAGGTCTAGGGAACAAAAATCTAAGACAAATAAGCCCAAACAGAGAAAAAAAAATAGGCTATTGACAACATTTAACATAAAATACAATACTCTTCTACCTTCAACCCTGTAATTCTGTGAGATCACATGGGAAACTACCAACATTTCCAACTTTTCTTCTACAGGTGCTATGTAATAGCACAGTGGGGCCCAATTTTTTCTCAGCTTATGAGATTTTAATAGCATTCTTAGCACTCTCCCATTCACAAGAATCATTTTTAAAGAATGCTAATAATTGGTCTCTTAGAAAGTCAAGTCTGTAGGAGGAAACCTGAATGGAAAGCACAAAAAGAGGGTTTTCATTACTGTGAAAGCCTTTTCTGAGAAAAAGCTGTAAGTCCAAATGGGAAAGGCCCAGGCAATAAGTAGAGAAGTGAGTTTGCATGTACTAAGTCCTTTAAAAGATACAGCTAGATGTGGTGCCAAAGAAATGTCTAATATTTTCTACAAGGCATGGAAAAATTGAGAATGAAAAAGAATGAAAAAGAGAATGATATAGAAAGAACGTGCCAGTGGCAACCTGGGGCCCCAGCAGAATACTGGTATTGCAGTCAGGGATTCAGAGGCACACAGCAGCATAACAACATTAACTCAGATGTTTGTCTAATTTCTTCTCTTCTGTTTTTTGATACCATCATTGCAATAGCCTTTTAAATCTCATATAGACAAAAAAAAAATCCATCAAAATGTGAGAGCAACAGCTGAACTGAAAACATTTTTACACTTGAGTGATACATGGCTTATGATAAGATCCAACTGAAAAGGTAGTTCTCATATATAACATAACATTGGGCTTTTATGAACATAAATCTATGGATACACAATGCTAAATTCATTGCAAAATTGACATAACATGAACGAGCTGCTTTTAATTGAATGCTCTTTCCTTTTTCCCATTATTTCTCTATTAAAACGCATGGTTGCTCTGAGAATCTGTACTGCTAAAATGAGCTGCAGGGTACATGACACTCACTGCTGTATCATTGCACATTTTTCCAGCATGAACAAAAGAACTAGAATAAGAGTCTGAAAAGAATTTTGTTCCATTATAAACTCTGAAACTTAGAAGCTTGTTTATTTCTTCACTCATTGAACTCCATTGCGTAAATAGGGCTGGATCCAGAGTACTTTGAATAGAGGGGAAATGCACTGCCTGCACATCATCAAAGAGAGTGTTTGCTGCAGCAGAACAGCCTGAGCTGAGAGGTGAAAGCTACACTAGGAAAAGGATTTAGGGAAAGGGAAGTATTTTTTAGAAGTCAGGGAAGGTATGATCAACAATCTGGATACAAATCATAAAGGAGCTATCTTCTCTGTAAAGCCTCCTGTAATTAAAATCCCCTAACTTCAAAAGGGAAAAACAATGTCTAACTGCATTCTTAGTGAAAGCCGGGATATTGTCATTACCTGAAAAAAAGTAGACTGAAATTTTGAAAGTCTCTGATGATAAATATAAAAGTCAGCTTGAAGGGAGCCAAGACCAGACTTTCTTGCTGATAATAAAGTTAAAAAAAGTAATACTTATTTCATTAAGTGTGGCCTGGAATGTTTTCTGTTTTAATCTCTTGAGTCACATAAAAATACACTGTAAATTAAAAATCAGAATAATTAAAGTAATGGCTATATTTATAAACGCTGCTACTTCTTTTGCCAGGTCATTTGGAGTGTTCTGCAGCAAAATAAACAGATATTGAAAATATTAATACACTAATATGAAAACACTCTCTTAACATTTAAGCAAGGACCATTTGAGAAAAACACAAAAAATAAAATAAAGAATTAGGAGAAGGGAAAAAAGTGGATAGAGGTAAAAAATATAAATTATGGATGAAATGTGGCATAACTGAACCCCTTCTTGTACAGAATGCAGGGACAGCCAGAAATGCCCCTTAAGATGCTGTCTTCTGTGTATGAGGGGTAAAGCCCTGGCACCAATACAGACATCCTCCAACACTAAACTCATAAGAAGCACCATGGACATGTCCTAGGGCTGCTCCCACTCTGCAGCTGCAAAAAAAAAAAGGAAATAAGAAAAGATGACTATTTTCTCCCTTGCAAAGTAATCACTGGCACACTGCTCTGCAGGAGCATGTTGTTCCAAAGCTCATAGGGAAGCAAACTTCACAGGACAAACCAGACCCATCCATGCCCTATCTCCAAAGGGAAGAGACACCTCAAGAGGGGCATTGCTACCTGGAGGGGACTGTCTGTGCCTTAGCCCTCTCTGCCTCTTTCCCTGCCTTAACCAGTAGGCTGCAAAGCTGGAACAGGGACAGTCTGATCCAGAAAGTATCTGTTCAGAATTCAGGCCTACAAGAGATTTGGAGCAGGTGGCAACAGATCATAGTACCCTTGGCACATGGGAATTCTCCGCAACTCCTAAGGCTGCCGAGGCCCCTAGGATCAGGTGAGCTGTTCAGCACTGTAAACAACTACAGAAAACCTCCTCAGATGGAGAGAGCTCCCAGCATCATAGGTCTGTCACCAGCCATGACAGTGCACAGGAGCGACCTCTAAACCACTCCACAAACTGCTTGACATTTCCAGCTTCAGATGTTGGACTTAAGAATAGAAAAAAACCCCTTAAATCCAAACTAAACATGTACTTTCTCCACTTACAAAAGTCTTTGCTTTTTCCTCCTTAACTTTAAGGCTTCAAAATTAACCACAGAAATTTCCTGTCCAAGAATAAATAAGCCGTAAGCAATTTCATGACACTAAACACCCTCAGCATCACTCATTCACCTTTCTTTAAATGAGAAACAACACTTATTTGTCTCTTCAGTAGTTCTGTGGGGCCTGAGGCTCCCACCTCACAAAATATTTAAGCAATTGCCTGACTTTAAGCACTTAAACTCAAGCAGGGCCCAGAGCAGTAACACAAAAATGAGAATACAGAGTGTAACTTAACACTTCATGCAACAGGTAAAAACAATGTATTGTTTGGGTAAAAATTCTGGCAAAGAATAAATTTTCCTTTTTAAAGGAAAGACCAATATTTTGAAATTAAATTAAATCCAAATCTGAGCTTGGTTCTGTGTTCTGGTACACACACTCTTATGAAGTGAATAAATGTCATTAATGTGAGTGTAACACTGGCAGTAAAGACTGTGTGGAGGTATTTAATGGCCTCAGAAGAGAAATTGAGGAAATGCTTTCTGGTTTTGCTGCTCAGTGTGAGCATTGGCTAACTATAAAGTTATTCTCATCACTGGTAACACAACAGAGTGTTGAAAAGCATGTCTGAGTTATGGATAGAAAAACTTGATCAGTGGTATTTTTATAGAAGCCATTCAAACTTTCATGAGGAGGAGTGCTGGGTACTGAGTGTACTGAGACCTGTATGGAGTGCAGACTTTCTGGCTTCAGAAATGTAACTCTTCATAAAGAGTTAGTTACACTTTTCATTGGCAAGTACCTGAAGGAAACCTTGGGTAGCCTGGGGACACTCAAACTAGCATGCACTGTCAGAGGCCTCACCATATTTGTAAAAAGTCTTGCTAGTCTGGGCACACAAATTAGGTTTCCTTCCATTTATACAATGCCTAAAAGATACACTATTAAAATTTAACACAGTAAATAATCAATAAGGAGAGTTCTGGGAACATTTGGTGCTCCATATTCTTGACTGCCTTCATAACCGTTCTGCTTTTTAAGCCTTAATCTATCTTCCTGTCTTATGAAGATCTATTTCTCTCTACCCCTAGAACAACTGTGGCAACCGCATCTGAAGTGGCTGAAGTGAATTGTCACACAATCTGCCTGTGCTTTGATCCTGAGGGAATACAGTGTGGGGCTGCACATCTTCCTCTCAGCTACATGCCTCCTCCTTTTGCCCCTGGCTCATGCTGTACCAGAAAAAACACGCTCAGCTGTACAGCTCCTGGTCCAGAGGAGCTGACCAACCTGACCTTGAGTTGTTTAATTTTAAATAGTTAGGGTAGAACTGATAGGTGACTCCAAGATACTGGCCTTTTATGGCTTGGCACAGGGATGTGGGCTGGAGTCCCTGCACACAGATATTCTAAAATCATGGGCCAAATTTACTCTCAGTGTGGCTGTATTGGCACTGAGGAAGTTACATCTGGGATGAATTTGGCCCTTAGCTTGAGAAAATTGAAACCTTATGAAAATCTATTGCTGATTTAATGACAATGCTGAGCAGTGAGCAATTTTACAGTAGGTTCCAATACACATGATAATGAATTGTTTTCCTTCTTTATTGGCAGCCAGCCCTGTTTAATCAGGTTGCTAGAAGGTGGGAAGTGTCCAGCAATCCTATTTGGTAATCCTATTTGCTGTTTGCTCCTTGAACATGGTATCTCTTAGGGCTGACTGTATGTGCGTGCACCTGTGATGCACCAGCACAGCAGCTCCTCCTGACAGGTCTGCTCCGCCCAGCAGCATCCAGACACAACCTCCACTGTTTCCAATGGGCTGGGGTTGGTGGAGAAAGCAAAACTGATGTCCTGCCAGAATGGTGGAATGGGACAGCTCCCTAATGCACTAATTATTAGCTTGAATGAGATACAGCTGGAGACCAACTCTCACGAGAGATGGGGGAAAGTCTGAATAGAGTCCCACTGAAACACAGTCTCTGCCTGGGATAGTAAAGCTTGGATGAAAACCTTACCTCTGCAAGCAGAATAGATAAAGAAATACCTGTTCCCAGTGCAGCTGTTTTACCCTGCACTCTTGAGAGCAATATCAAATGTACAGCTGGCTTTCCAGAAGGCCTGCATGGGGCACAGGACAGTGCACTGTGAATTTATCTCCTTGTCCCAAATTCTCAGTTCTGGTTGGAAGGGGATGTGTTGCCAACTCTGCAGATTTTGCCACTGAAATAAGTTTTGCTCTGTCTGCAAGATACTAGGATTCATTCTGCTGCTGTAAAAAATACTGGAGAAGAATAAATACTTGTTTTAAAAATAATTTAATATTATGCTCCCAAATGTTCAAAAAATGGAATTTTAAAAAGAGAATTTAAAAAATAATCCATAGAAGAAAGTTTTCTAACAGCCTTTGGTTTTCAGTTTCTTTCCTACCACTGAAAACAGTGGCCTCTGTCTAGCATTTAAATTTTCCTGCAGCTTCACAGAAACTTCAGTGGGAACATCAAAACCCCATAGTGTATGCTGTTGCTTCACACTAACCATGATCTCATTATTATGATACAAATGAATGTATCTTTCACAGCAGTTATTATACCTATAAAGAACTCAATGGCTGTAGTAGCTCTAAAGACCCCAAACAACTAAATGAATTATAAACCATTCTAGCTTTTCTTAATCAGAGTGAACATTTCCAGGTGTTCTTTAGCCAAATCACTTAAGCAGTGTCCAGGTTTATATACAAACAATGTTCCATTTGCTAGTTTATAGTTTCCTGTCCTTTGCCCTCTTTAAAACGTGAGATTCAAATCTACTATTTCTTAATCTCCAGGAATCTCTTCTTGACTCTTGTGATCTTCTAGAAAATGTCAGTGAAAGTATTGCGGATGTGCCTTTCCTAAAAACTTACCTTATCTGGACTTCAGGCTCTGTTTGATTTTAGTGCATCTAGAGGTTTTACAGCTGATTCTGCTGTTAACTCTAACACATGGGAGACTCTCACCCTCCCTTTCCTTTCTGCAGACAGCTACAAATGAGCTGCTCAACAAATGTTCTGTTTGCTATCATCCAATATCTATTCCTCACTATCATTTTTCATTGACCCTGTGATTATCCTTTGTCTGGTGTGTGTGTATATATATAAGATCATATAACATTTATCACTCTAACCACATACAAATTCCAGAACTGGACAGTTGTAAGACATTATTTTATGTGGAACCAAAGTCACTTATCTGAATGATTTGCAGATGTGATCTCAGAGCTGCCTCCAAGTGCAGAGGGAGGAATGTTTACTGTGACCAAGAGCCTCCCACTCATGCTGGAGTGAGACCACTGTTTGCAGCGTCTGAGTCAGCCTCGGCCCCAGCTCCTAAGCAGTAAGATAATCAAATTGTGCAAAGTGGGGAAAAACCCCTTTTGATGACATAAACAGGAACACTTATTTTCAATTCCTTCAGGAAAACCAAATGAGCTAATGCTTGTGCTTGGATGACTATACTCAGAAGTACATGGTAGATTTAAAATGGTTCCCTTG
Organism: Fringilla coelebs; assembly: GCF_963513975.1. NCBI lineage: Eukaryota > Metazoa > Chordata > Aves > Passeriformes > Fringillidae > Fringilla > Fringilla coelebs. Next base: position 132,128,014 of record NC_140028.1, read on the forward strand.
ATGATGACTCTGTCCTGTCACATTACATTGGGGTTCTCCACATGATTTCTAGGGCATCTTGGAAGAGCTCACAGTGTCCAATTGTCAATAGCAGTGGGGTTATTCTTTATTTGCTTTTGAAATTGTTATTTTTTATTTTCCTCAGTAGTTTCCCAGAATTCTTCAGTATGTTTATACACAAAATGTAGTGGTTTTTGTATTTACTAGCACCTTTTCTTGTTTATTTTCAGCCTTTTGCCTGTTCCATAATTGCAACAACCTGCTATGTACAAGAGGATTAAGAATGCAAAAAGTGATTAGTAAGCCTAGTGCCACTTAAAGTATTATTTATGTTGCTTAACAATTCACTCCCTAAAATTGTGACTGTTTTTTAAAGCTATCTTGAGGTATAGCAGATATATTTAGTATGCATTATACGAACAAATTTAAAAACCATGACCAACAAGAAAAAAAATTCTACTCACTGTGACAGCTGTCTTTGTAGTAGCCAGACTGAAAACATCCCCTGTAGCAGAAAAAAAAATTCATTTTAGTTTCCAGGTAGGAATAAACACCAAAAGCCAACTTAATTTATTTAAATAAATGCAATGAATGTACTTATTACTGTACCTTCAGCTATGGATGTTTATTTGTGCAGTAATAAAGTAGTGATTGGCAGTAAGAAATGGACCAGCTGATGTGCATGTGCAGCACCCAGGAGACACTAAGAAAATCACAGGGGAAATGTGATTCTCCTGAAAAGACTGCTATTTTCTAGGAGGATTTAGCCTTTAAATGTTGAGTAGGTGTATGGTGGATGTCATCACATCTTTTCAGTTTCCCCATTTTGTTCTGCATGGTTCCCTTTGAGCTCCCCTATACTGAGTTTGGATAACAATTAGAGTTACCATCTGATAAGCAATGTGGTTTATAGATTAAGGGAAAGTTTATTTCATAGGGATTAAAACATAGTAAAGTCAAGAGATTTTATAAGAAGTTATCCTGCAGTCTTATTATTTGATTTTCTGCAATACATCAAATTTTATATTCCCATACTAAACCATGGCTTTTTCATAGCAAAAGAGAGGCAAAACTGGTCATAGCCTATCAGATAAATGTATTTTCCATCAGCAACACACCCCAGTGACTTTGCTTAAAGGTGTCCATTTCTCCCTGACAAGAGTCACGTTAACTTTTCAACCTCTCAGTAACCCTCAGTTTATCTATAACGACAAATACAAACTGTGCTTTACAGCTAATATTCAAGCACGAATATTTGACGTGGACTCGCTAGTCCGCGCTAGTTGCGGTGCAGGGACCGCACACTATTATTTTCATTATTTAAAATTCCCTGGGGCTCTCGCCGCCCCGGAGGGAGCAGGGCGGACGGCGGGCCCTGGGCGCGGCCGCTGCCCTCAGGCGGGGCGGGCCGGCCGCCGGGGGGCGCTGCGGCACAGGCCACGGCCCGGCCCGAGCGCTGAGGGCGGGCGGGCGGCGGCCGCGGGGCCGGGCGGGCCCGGGCGGGGCCGGGGCTGGGGCAGGTGCCGGGGCCGCAGGGCAGCGCGGCTCCCTCCTGTCGCCTTCCGCTCGGCGGCCGCAGCCGTGTGCCCGCGGAGCTCCCTGGTGCGGTGCAGGCTCTCCCTCCCCGAGAAGGGCCCTCTGCCCGCCCACTCCCGGGGAGGGCACAGCCCGGGCCCGGTGACAGAATTCTGCAGGCAGAACCCTGCAGAGAGGCGAGGGCAGCTCTTGGCCTCAGGGCAGTCACCTGTTTTGTTAGTTCTGATTTGAAGATAAAAATCAAATTCTTTGGTGTCACTGCGTCAATTTAAATATTGTTTTTTAATTATGTTAATTTTTTAACAATGTTCATAGAATCATAAAATTGCCAAGGTTGGGAGAGACGTTTAAAATCATCAAGTCCAAATGTCAACCTGGCACTACCAGGAAACCCTAAGCAACAAAACCACAGCACCCAATGCCAGATCCAGCCACCCCTTAAACACTTCCAGGCAGCGGAATTCCACTCCCTTACTAGAAAGGGGCGTCAACTGTTAAAGCATTCAAATGGACCTTAAAGATCTAGTCCCAGTCTCCCTGCTATGGGCAGGGACACCTCTCACCAGACCAGGTGCTCAAGGCCTTATCCAACCTGGTTCTGAGCACTGTGAGGGATGGGTTCTGAACCTGGTTCTGAACACTCTGAGGGATGGGTTCTGAACCTGGTTCTGAGCACTGAGGGATGGGTTCTGAACCTGGTTCTGAACACTGCGAGGGATGGGTTCTGAACCTGGTTCTGAACACTGTGAGGGATGGGTTCTGAACCTGGTTCTGAACACTCTGAGGGATGGGTTCTGAACCTGGTTCTGAGCACTCACAATCTTCCCGCGAAACATGTTCCAGTATCTCACCACCCTCACAGGAACGAATACATAAAAGCATACCCCAATATCTAACCTAAATTTTCCCTCTTTCAGTTTTCTTCCCATTGCTCCTTGTCCTATCACTACAGTTCCTGATGAAAACTCCCTCTCCAGCTTCCCTGTAGGGCCCCTTCATACACTGGAAGGTTGTTATAAGGACTCCGCTCAACCTCTTCTCCAGACTGAACAGCTCCAGCTTTCTCAGCCTGTTTTCTTTTCAGCTTCATGGTCTTCATCTGGACTTATTCCAGCTTGTTTCATGTCCTTCTTATGTTGGGGACTCACTTCTCTAGCTTTTTTTTCTGTCTTCATTTTTATATCTCACTCCAACCTTTTTGCATATTTTATTTCTATTCTCAAAACAAACAGAAAATGCGCTTTCTTTTGGTTTGTTTGCAGCCTCAGGATACCATTCCAAATATTTTCATTTACTTTTTTTTTAATCCACATATTTATCTGTGTCTTATTCAGAGTGAAAACAAATACTTGAATATTATGTCAGTTCCTCTCAATTCTTCTGCTTGACTGTGATTACACAGCACTATCCGAAACACCCTTGAGACAGTGAAGTGGTTCAGAAGTGCTGTTTACAGCCCCTGACAGAGGCCCTGTTCCTCTTCCAGCTCTGTCTCCAGAGCTGATTAAAGCAAGCGCAGTATAAAATGAAAGCTGGGGTCATTTGTGCTGCCATCCTGGTCAAACTATACTTGGTCCAGGATTAGAGAATTCTGACTTTTATTCACCTCTGAGAGTCAGTTGTGAGACCCAGCACTCCTGGGCAGCTGGCTACAGCTGCCAGCCTGATTTGTGGCCAAAGATGATGTATTTTATTTTAAACACAGTATTTAAATTAAGGAATTTTTTCCCCCCTCAAGACTTCATAAAATATCATAAACATAAACAGATAGAAATTAGACCACATATTCCTTGATATTTCTAATATTTAGGCAGTTCTTACAGTCTTTACTTTCAGCTGTGCCAAGAAAGCACTGACTGGCACATTCTGCCTAAATCTGTCCCAACCTTAGTGGAAGACAGTGTCATCTGAAGAGGAGAACTGCAAACTTTCTGTATCTGAGATTAATTTTGTGTGGAAAAAAAAAAGTAGTTAATATTATCTACTTGCCATGAATTACATGGTCAAGTAATGACATTCTAAATCAGAGAAAATATTTAGAAATATCATGATCTGGTGGTTAAGTTCGATTTTTTCTCTCTTTCACAACAGTCATAGTAACAAATGGAATCATAAGAGCCCTTCCTTGAAAGAAATCTGAATTTACTACAGCCATGGAGACCAAGTTATATTTGCTCTCTTTTTGTGGGAACACTGTACAGATGGCTTGAGAGCAAGTAGGACTAAACTTTGAGAGGCAAGTTGAGAGCAGATGAGTCAAAAGAATTGCCTAGAAGAGACAAATTTTTTCTTAAAAAATATTATGTCCTCTGTTTTTCTAAGTTAATATTGGGCATATGATTAACCCAGCTATGTGTGATGCTCATTTATTTGATGACCTTGAGTTGTATCCATTTCCCATGTATGAATGGAATCAGGGGACCTTACAGTGATCAGTAAGGGACTGTGACACCGACCAATGCTGAGAGGCAGCGTACATTAGGTTTGTCACAGTGCCACACCACTGCAATGACACGGCTTCCACACTGGAGCTGGATCCTCTCCTGCCAGCTCAGAGCTCAGGCAGAATGAACTTGTGTCTGCCTGCACCCATCTGCTCAAAGTCTCTCTGATTTCCCCAAAGGTAAGAAAATGCATTATCATGCAGAACATACAGATTGCTCTATGGGTCCTGGTTCACATTTGTGCAAACGTTACTGATTTCCATATATTCCTGATTCATCTTTAAAACAACAAATCTTCAGAGTTAACTAGCTGAAGCTCTGCTCCTAAAATACTGTCCTCCTGCTGATTTTCTAGAGTTCATGTGCATTTTCCTTCTCCTGTAGAGTGTGGGGAACTGATACTTACTGATTTGAAGAGACTGTTTAGGAACTGAGTAACAATTCTTTGATAATATGAAGCCATTTATGTCTTTCCTGCTGGGTGCTTGGCAGTTGGCATATGGGTTATGCCATCTTGTGCAATGCACAACTGCATATTGATATACACAGAAACAATCTGAGCTGGAATTCCAGTTCCCCACACTCCCATCTGAGAAACATAAAGGAATCCCAACCGAACAGGATTTTGCCCCCCTGACTATACCAATAACCATCCCACATCCTCCACTATTCTTTCAATAGTGCGTTTATGGGATAAATTTTCCCACTAAAAATCTGCAGGAACATTCTCTGTTCATCAAAATATGAAACCAAATGGCTGGTGCTGCTTGAAAAGCTTGAAGGCATTGTTGTGAACATTGCTCTAGTGTTTACAGGGAAAAAGAAAAAATAGCAGCCTTTTAGAGAGGTTTAACTCAAATCCCCTTCTGCAACAGTGTTGCTCCAGCCTAAGGCCAATGTAGTTTTTGATCCTAAGCCTTTCAATCTGAAGTTATCCTGTGGTTCCGCAGTTCTGTTTATTTTGGAAGATACACAACAAATAACAAGAGGAAGGATATATGAGATAACACAGAGAGCTATAGGGAAAGGGGTTGCAGCTCCAAGGAGAGGGGAACTATTTGCATGTGGCCTCTGGAAACCGAAAAATGTCTGTAGATAATATTTGCTTTTTCTACGTTCCCTTGGGCAAACAAAAATACAGGGCAGAGGGAAATGATGGTTTTTTCTAAATTATAGCCCTGGGTTAGTAAGAATCAGATAATGTTTTAATCAGTTGATCTACTGAGGAGGGGAGCAGAAAGTTTTAGCCTCAAACTCTGGAGAAGGTTGTAGAGCAGACAGGAAATCCACACACTGTAAATGAGAATCTGCTGTGAGCTGGGTGAAATGCTGAAGTTCTGTTCTGGGGGAGAAAATACCCACCATCTGAATTTCCTTTCATCTCAGTTGGAATGAAAAATTAGAATTTATACTCCCTCATACACTAAGTATTCCCCAAAGTTGAGTTTTGGGAATACAAAAGTGGCCTTATCAGAACATTTAATTTGAGTGAAGTCATAGCATTTTGTCTTGATAAAGTCAACAGACTTTTTTTCAGCTTTGATCTGGAAGCTCTTTGACAGAGAAAATGATGGAAGCCTGTTCTCTGAAGGATGTATTGCTCCCTCAAAAATCTCATAGATTGTTTTTTCAAGCAAACTGGGGCAGAAGAAGTTAATTGGAATATAACTCTGAAATGATGGCCAGCTTCACAGTAATCCAGAAGCCACTAAAGCATTTTGGTAAAAGGCAGTGAGTGACAGCAGCTTGAAAATCCTTAGTGCCAGCAAGGATGCGATATTTCATAGATTTATACACATATAGATATTTGTGCTACAGTATAATGAAATCTATTGGAAAACTGCTATATTTTTCAGTAACATTTTAAATGAGTGCAATTAAGCATATAAGGTAAAAGAAAAGGCTTTTTAGTACCTGAGCACTTAATTGTGGCTGGTCATTTGCTTTTAGTGGTAACTAGCATTTGTTCTCCTGAGGTCAGCTCCTCTATAAGATGCCAGGATAGCCTTGCTTAGAAGCCAACAACCAGGAGTGAAAAAAATAAGGATGGAAGCATTACAAGTAGATAAAATGTTCATCATTGGGAACTGGGAAAGAAAGAGCAAGAGAAAATGTTTTTGTCCTCAAGGGAATTATAAAGGCAGCAAGCTAAAGAACCTGTAAGCAAGGAAGAGCAGGATTCTAAGAACAAGTGAAAATACATTATCTTGGCCCAAAGGTCCACCACTGCTGATTTTCTTGCGAACGGATGCAGGTCCAAATAATCACTAACAATTAAAGAGATTACTTTAAAAAGTTGTGTAACTAAATGCACGAAAAATTTCACAGGTGAGCGGGTAAAGAGAGGGGATTATTTGCCACAGCTGATGAAGCAAAGTGCACAGAAAAAGCAAGAAAGAAGAGTGATGGAAACAGTGATTAACTGTAATTGAGCTCTTAATGGAAACAGATGAATTTCAGGTTCTACAGGAGAAGGACATGAAATATCTACTCTATTATCTGGTCTGATACTGAGGAGGAAGGCAGTTATTTTAAAGGAGATTCATATGGCTGATAGGGAGGAAGGAAGTAAGGACAAGTTTAAATTAAGACATGGGAAACCAGGGAAGAACAAAACAACAAACATTGTCAAGGAGATGGACTAGGTGACCCTGCAGGTCTTTTCTTTTACATTCTTCCTCTTTATGAAGAGAGCAGGGTCTTGGTAACAGATATTTAGGACGTCATGTTAATGGCAAACTTCAGCAGACTTGTCTTGCGAGAAAGAAATAGTCTCCTTCTCTGCAATCTCTTCAGAATAATGAAGATACTAAATTGCAGCTCAGAGTTTAAGCAAATCAACTCTTTAAAATACTGGCAATGAGCAGAGTTGTGGCTTTTCTCCTCTTACTGTCTAAGTATAGTGGAATCTGAGTTGAGAATTATTTTGGTGTTTTTTCCAGCTGCTTTGTATTCTGCTGAGAATAACCAGGATAATTGTTTGGGCTGATCTGCAGTCACTTTGCACAAAAGCTACCCTGTCTGTTGAGAGGCTTGCGTCCAGTTTGTATTTGTTGGTCACACTCCAGTAGTTGGCTACAGCCTTACACTGAGACATACCTCAGCCCACCACTTTATGGAATCCTAGAACAGTTTGATTGGAAGGAACCTTAAAGATCATTTAGTTCTAACTGCCCTGCCATGGACAGGGACACCTTCTGCTAGATCATGTTGCTTAAAGCCCTATCCAACATAGCCTTGCACATCTCCAGGCATGGGGCATCCACATCTTCTCTGGGCAACCACTTCCAGTGTCCCACCACCCTCACAGTAAAGAATTTTCTCCTAATATATAAACAAAATCTGCCCTCTTTCAGTTTAAAGCCATTACTGCCTTGACCTATCACTGCACTCCTTGACTCAGAGTCAGTCCCATCTTTCCTTAGGGCCCCCTTTAAGTACTGGAAGGTCTCCCTGGAGCTTGGCTAAAAACCCCAACTCTCTCAGTCTGTCTTCATAACAGAGGTGCCTGATCCTCCAGTACCCTGATCATATCTGTGGCCCTTCTCTGGACCCGTTCCAGCAAATCCATGTCTTTCCTATGCTGGGGGATCCAGAGCAGAGTAGAGGCGAGGAATCAGCTTTTTCAACCTGCTGGGCATGCTTCTATTGATGCAGCTCAGGGCATGATTGGCTTTCTCGTCTGCCTGAGTGTACTGCCAGCTGCTATGCAGTTTTTCATCCACAGATACCCCTAAGATCTCCTGTGCAGGGCTGCTATCAGAGCAGTCATTGCCTAGCCTGTGTCCGTGTTTGGGCTTGCCCCAACCTGACCCTGTTGATCTTCATTAGGCTCAAACAGGCCCAAATCTAAAGCATGTCAAGGTTTTCATGGATGTCATCCCTTCCAGTCAGATTATCAACTGCATCACCAATCAGCTTGGTGTCATCCACAAATCGCTGTGGGTGCACTCAGTATCACTGTTCATATCCCCATTGAAAATGATAAATAATATTGGTGCCATATGGCCCCCTGAGGGAGACCACTCATTGCTGGTCTCCATCCAGACATTAAGCAACTGTTTGAGTGCAACTCTCTGAGTGTGACCATCCAACCAATTCCTTATCCACGGAGTGGTCCACCCATCAATTCCATGTCTCTCCATTTTAGAGACAGGGATGTTGTATGGGACATTATCAAATGTTTTGCAGTAATCCAGGTAGATTTGAACTGGGTTGTTCTGGAAGTCCCAACATTGTGGGGAAGAAAAATAAGAATACCAGTCTTTGCATCCAAACCTGTTGAAGCGTTGAAGAGAATTGCTAAGGGAATAGCCAGACAATCAGAGGAATACTATTCACTGCTGAAGTCAAAGGGTACTAAGATGGTAAACCAGTGGAGCTCCCCTATTGCCTGCATTTAGATGAGTTGGATGGGATTTTTGTACTGCATACCAATGTCTTGGATTTGATTCTTGCAAAAGAAATAACTGAGTACTGTCTGGTGCTGTACAGATGTAATCCAGCTGAGAGCTAGTAATGCTGGCTCTAGGCAGCCTGGTCAGATGCTCCTCATCAGCAGCTTTTTCTTTCTGAGAACACGCAGGTTGGAAAAAGCACTGCATTGGAGTTAAATCTCCTGACACCAGTCACAGGTTATAATACATGTCTGGGAGCCATCTAAGTCATTAATTTCAGGGACATGCAAGGTAGTTGCTTTCTGAGTTCTCCTTCTTAGCAAACAAGAGTGACTACTACTGTGTAGATGATAGTTAGGTACTTTCTAGTAGTTCATCCACCAGTTGCTTCCTTCCTAAGCACTTCTTTTTTCCCCTTCTTGCCTTATTCCTCTTTATTTGCAGTCATGCGCTGACTGTTAAAAAAGACAACTACATTATGGCCCAACAGGCACAACTGCTGGAAAACATCTTGTCCAGAGCTGCACTTCTTTCCCTATTTTCCTTTGTTGGGCAACCCTCTCACTTATGCTTAACCCCCACCCCCTGCACAAGAAGCATTTTAGAATCCCCCCTCAGGGAGGGTATATGGCCCGAAGGACCCTTAGGCAATTATTTCTGTCTTTTATTTTCATACAAAGAGCAAGGTGTTTCAGTACAATGGGAAATAGTCTTAAAATTCGTGTCCAGTTTTGCCTGAGTGGATTTATCAATAGTAAAGCAAATGCATGTCCTCTCACATTTGCATTAGCATCAGCAAGAGCACAGGGTGATTTCATCTCATGGGACATGGTCTCCCTCTGTTGAGATGGGAGATCCACAGTTACAAATCAATAGGTTGAGTTAGAGGCTTTCAATAGCCCCCATAGCCCAATGGAAGGGGCAGCTCCCAGACTGTCTGAAATTCACTCAGATATAAAAGGATGCAAAGCAAACCATGCATATCTAGGACTATGTACTCTGACAGCCATGCTCTTTGTGATGTAAGGCCAATGTCCTGCACAGGGAAAGCAAATGGAGGACGTCAGTTGACATCAGCATTGCAGAGTTTTTTTAATGACTGGAACCTGTTATTACTGAAACTATCCATTGCAATTTTCTCTAGCTCTACTATCATCATCATCATCACCATCACATAAATAAGGATATGCATGTCTTTTAATGAAGGAGATATAGTAAGTGGTTGACCACTGAACGACAGCACATCTGCAGTGCCAGTTTCCTGAAGGATCCCACCCTCCATTTTGGTTTAAACAACAGACCTTAATGATCTGGAAGCTGTTTTTTCAGAATTCATTGGAGGTAGAGGAGGTTCTGTAGTAACAAACTCCAGACAAGAACTCCAGGCAATGTTTACTAGTCTTGAGAAAACTGACCTTTCATTAATATTAGTGGCTTCTTTGTGGTGCATCAGTGGTGCTCAGTGTTTGTAAACTTCTCAGTCAGTTCCCCCAGGGTCTCTGAAAAGCGTGGAGCTGCCACAGCTCCCCAGCGGTGCAGCTGACACCCAGCTCCTCCAGTCTGTCCCTTGCTTGGACAAATTTCAGTAGCAAACTAATCTGAAACACCAGGATCCCCTACCAGAAAATTTGTGAGCAAGGTGGAGGCTCAGGCTAATCAGACTATCTGTTTCAGATAATTTGTCCAGCTTTAGCTTTATAAACAGTATGTAATCTGCCTTCTACCACTGTGTGAGCATGTGGGAGACAGTGTGTACAAACACAACTGGAAAAGCCCCTGATACATACTGCCTTGTAATCGACTCTGTCCTAGAGAGGGAAAGAATAAACATTAGCAAACAATTCTGACTTTCCCCTAACCTTTGCAATGAAATCATCCTATAATTTATGGTTTGATTTTTTAAAATGACTTTTTATTGGATGAAAAAGCTCATGTGTGCATAAAAGTTCACCAGTCAAGAACATGTATATACACACAACTCCTAAAGACTGGGAAGACCAGACTCCTTTTTAATTTTTTTTCCCCCCACAAAAAAATAGAGAATCATGAAGAATGTATTGTGTATGAGTTGGAATCCAGACAAAAGTGGAAAAAAAGGTGCCCTTTTTGCATCTTATGGCATTCTACTATCTTTTTAAAAAGTTATGCTTTTTGTGTCAGCACTCAGCAGATTTTAGGTGAGATAAAGTGTCTATTCTTTTCTTTTTGCCTCCCTTTTTCCACCACAGCACCTGGGATCTTAAAACCTAAAAAAACCCTTGTGATTTATCAACCCTAATTGTCTTGCACTGGGGTTTCAGAGAGATCATTAGCACACTCAGACATAAAGCAGATGTTCCAGTGATGACATGCCAGCAGAAGGGAGTGTGTTTCTTTTTACCTCCTCCTTCTTTCTTATTCCTTATCGAATCTCATTCCCCTCAACACATTTGTCATTTACAGGGGTGAGATGTTTCTTGGTGGCAGCAGAGGGGCAGGAGCAGCTCTTGCAGCACGTGCACTGTGAAGGCACCTGTGTCCTTAGCTGTGTCTGGCTGTGGCACACCAGCACACAGGAACTGTGGATCAGGATGGTTGGTAGCACACAAGGATTAGTAGCCCTGCCATGGATACCTAGGCAAGTGGCTGTGTTTATGCATCACACCTGAGAAAACCATCCCACCACAGTTACCTGAGAAAAACATCTCAGCTGCTGTCCTGGCTTCATGTCCTAGCAATGAGGCGCTTTCCATGAGGCTGTTCGTTTGCCAGCTGTCTGGGTAGAAAAGGCTTGTTAAAAATTCAGCTTCTGAAGCACATTTATTTAAGCAAAATATTATTTATGAAGATTTTCCTTTAAAAAATAGATGTCCTCTAGCCTGAGGGAAAGCAATAAATGCTCTAAATTTTGTTCTCAATCGAGAATTAATCTGGATGACAGGACAAAGGAGTAAAGAAAGGAAGAAACAAGAGCTTCAATTTGTAAAGAAACATTTTTCCCCCAGCTGCCTGGCCGTCTGTGTTGGGAAGCACAGAACATAGGGCACATCTGAGTCTGAAAAGGCAAAGAAAAGAATTGTGATTATATCTAGAATTTTAAACATGTTCTCTAAGAAAAAACTCCAAGGAACAGAAAAGATGAGAAAGATCCCAGATAGTCATCTTGATAAGAAACATTTCCCAAAGAAAAACCATGGAAATCCTGCCAAATCAGGATCCTTGGTGCATGGTTATATATCAAATCCTTCTCCTTTGCCCCTTAAAACTATGCTGTGTGCAAGATTTATTTTATTCTTGTCATGGTAAATAATTTCATGGCTGCTTTCCATATTAGGAATTAACACTAAACTTTAAGTACAGTTGCACCCATTTTAAGTTTCAGTAGATCTGCACACGTAATTGTAACAGCACATTTACAACAGAAATGTCACACAGAGGGATCCTGTCTCCCACTACATTTTGTTTCTAATGTGAGGAAGCCAGAAATGGGCTAAGGTAAAATGCTTATCAACTTCCAACTTCCAATTTCCCTTTTCAGCTAAGAAAGCTGCGGAAGATTTTCAGAAGAGCTGAAGAGCTCACAGCTGCTGTTCTCCCATGCTGACAAAAAGATATCCACTGACACAATCACCTTCCCATCACTCTTTGTTTGGAAAGAAGGGAGGTTTTGGTAGCAGCTCTCAATTTGTGATGGCAATGGGATGGTCTTCAGCGCTCCTGAGTTTTTTATAGATGAGCATTACTATTAAAACCAGAAACCCTTCAATCTGGAGTAAGTCCTGTAGTTTTGTGAGTAACCCTGTGTTCTTTATGGCTAACGTTCTTGTCTACTTTTATATTAAAAATTAGATTATAAATGTATTTGATGAAAGCTGCAGCACTGATAGAAGGCTAAGTTCTTGAAAACATTCAATTTTGTAGGGTTCTTTGACTGCAAAGTAATTTCAGTGTGAATCAGAATCAATGTGGCTCACATTGAGTGGATTACCAGCTAAACAGACAAGAAATGACAAATTTTTGCTTGGAAACAGGAGAACATTGGCAATGCAGTCTCATCACTGAGCAGGTGTTTCTAAAGGTATGCAGTTCTGCTCCCATATTATCTCATGTTTTTTTATCAATAATTCCATAAACCCCACAAACATCCCTGTAATATTGAGATACAATAAATGTTGATATAACAATGATAGAAAACCCCCTGTTCACAGGCCAAACGTAAGAAGGTGAAGCAACTGCTGCAATTAAGACACAAATTTTTGAGAGTGACAATAGCTAAATAGCTAGCAAATCAAAATATGTCTCAGATGAATTTAACATAGTGTGTAATTAATTCCTGCATAACTAGATGCTCAGGAGAAGCAAATAAGCACTCAAGCATGAAGAACGGCAAAATCCAAGGACAGTATAATCTTTGGGTTCATCATGATGGACTGTCAGCCCAGTACTTCCATAACTGTCTTTTTGGGACCACTGGATTTGTTTCAAGAGTTAGCAAGGAGATGTCCTCCAAGGAGAGGTCTCTATCCAAGTGTTTCCAAAGTGTTTTTCACCATTTTCCAACATAACTTCTCCTCCACATCCATTCTGGTGACACATATAACTACCAGGAACAGTTGCTGCAGATGGGTGCAGGAACAAGTCAAGCACACATGGGAATGTTTGAAAAGCCAGTTGCTAGATGCACTGCAGATGTTGCTTGTTTGGAACACTGGTAGCTGTTCTCCTCACAATTATTTCAAAAAATGCACTAAACACTGATGTGAACAGCATTTTTTTTTAATCAATACTTTCACTTTGCCATAATTTTGTTCTATATTAGACATTTTAGAAAGGAAATAAAAAGTGACTGCAAAGAGAAGCTAGAATATTTCAGGAAAAAAAGAGGAAGATCCACAATGGGGAAGGCTGGCTTTTGTTTTCCACAGTAGAATTCAGTATTTCTTACGGAACCTTGTCCTTAGTCTAGCATGCTTATGAGAAAAGCAAAACGAGAACAGTATGCACGAAATTGTTCACTGCAAATACTCTATGCCTCATAAATGGAAAAAAAATCCCTTATCACTGTAGATGTTATTGTCTTATAGTTTGGTTTTTTTTCTCTTCTCTGAATGTCATTATTCCAAAATTAGTTTGTTTATGAACAAACAAACTTATAAAACGTGCAAAAATTTAGGAGATAATAGTTTTACAGATAACACATTAGTTTAAAATAAATTTGTACATTTTGCTTAAATAAATATTAAATATTTCAAACATTGACCCTTCTTTTCAGAAATGGGGTTATTTTTAAGCAGTTAAGTTGAACGTCTTTTAAAGAATCTGATGCAGATATAACTTGAACTTTAGAATCTGAAATTAGGTTCTTGTTTAAAATTTTTTAATGACAAACCTTTGCATTTGCTTGAACAGGGAGTGGGTTTGAGCTGCATACCACTCACCTGCATGGAACAAAAAAAAGTCAACCCCAACCTTTGAGAATCATAGTCTGAGGGAAATTCTGGACATGCAAGAGAAGTCGGTTGGATTCTCTGTATGGGTATTTCTCCATCACTAATTTACACTAAAGAGAAGTATTTTCCTTTCCTCTCTCTTCATTCCACATGCTCCTCAAAATTCACAGTTGAGCCTGAAGGTGGAAGATGTAACACTCCAACATAATATCTGTCACAGGTGAATGAAGCTGTGAGGCTGTGGTGGACTTGGTGCTGCTGATCTCAGAGTCACCACCTACACAAAGAGTCTTTTCCTCTCCAAACATCCCCAATGCCAGTGACTTCAGCAGTGACTACAAGCACTTGGCTTGTTGGAAGTCCATACCAAAAAGTATCAGAATTGGCCAGTTATAAAACTGGTTGCTCCTATTATGGCTGTGGCTTTTGTAATTAGTTTCAGGACAGGCAGAGTTTCTGATGCTGAGTTGCTCCCGACAGTGTGCATGAGGCTGAGTGGGCAGCACCAATGTAAATCATCAACCCTGCTCTCAGCAGGGATGCTGTTGGTGCTCCTCACTGGAATGTGCACTGGGGCTGTGCTGTGTGAGCAGCAGCAGCCTGTATCTGTTCTTCTCAAGTAGAGGAAAGAAATGGCTTTGTGGAAGAAACTTCCGCATTACAGACATTCCAGTTGTTCCTTTGAGCCACAGCCATAACTCTCTCCAGATGTAACCCTTCACTTCTCCCTCTTTACAAGTTTATTTTCCTTGTAAGGAAGAAAAACATGGAAAGGATTTTTGGTGGGTGTAAACCAAACTGAGAAGTACTGAATGTAAAGAATGAAGAGGGCTTTATACAAAATTTGGCAACAGCCAGACAGTTGAGCTGAGTCACAGACACAAAGCCATGGAAGAGCTAAACCCCATCAGATGCTTCTGTCTAGTTGAAATTCATCTTCTTGCCTAACATTGCATGGGAGAGGAGTATGTGTGTGCTGGTGCAAACACAGGAAGGGAAATCTTTGCCTAAATTTATGGCTTGACCAAGGAACTCTGGCCTCTGTAGCTCCTGCTACAAATTTTGGGCCAGACTGAAATCTGGAGGTTCTGTACACATCCTGCCTGGGAGGGTTTTGCCATAGCAAACATGTAGGTACAAGGTTATGGCAGACCTATAGCCCTTTTGCTTCTCTGTAGATGTTCTCTAGAGCAGGAAGGAGGTACACAATAAAAGCACTCAATTTTCAAGTGTTCTCCTGCTAAGGGTATGGTGATAATTCTGGATTTCAGTTTAAGTTTTGGGCACAGGCATGTACCTTTCCAGTTTTTATATGAAGAATACTTCCTAGTTTCCAAGGCTGGAGGGTTCCTGCAGCTAAACCTATGTCCAGGCATGATAAAAGAGTAAAACACCTTTAGTTCCCCCACCGGGGAACTCTGTCTCACACTGTGACTTAAGAGCAGGGGTAAAGGGAACACAATTGTGTGTGCTATTTTGACCTTTTGGTGAGTAACAGCATTGTGGTAAAAGCTGAAGTGCTGATTGAGCTGGGATGCCTTTTACCAGAAATTCCCAAACTCTGCTGTCCTCCCAGAGGAGCTGTGGATGCCCAAGCATGCTCACAGCTGTGCTGTTCTCCAGAGAACCAGCGGAGCAGAGAGAGGAGTTGCAAGAACAAAGTGTAGACCCCAGGAGAAATTTGGGGTTGTTTTGGACTTCAGTCTACTGGATGGAGAAATCATAATAGCAGTCCCAAAATAGTCATTGTATTGACTCTGCTGCTGTATTGTTGTTCTGTCTGGCCACATTAATGAATGGAAAAATGTGGGTTTATTTTCCCTGAAAAATATAAAGCACAGCTTGTCAAGGGACCTTGAAGCAGATATTTAGCTTTTACTGAGGTTGCAGGTAGGATGGTCATATTTGTACTTTTAAAAACAAGCCCCATTGACAAATTGTAAATTTAAAAACAGATCAAGTAATTTCTGATGCCAGCAACCCTGGGCATCTCTCCTAGAGATTGCCAAATGTGGCCTCATACTGTTAACTTTTTCTTCCCCGAGAAGCCCTCCTGGGGCTGTCAGTTTGCAGAGCGGGCCCGATGCCCAGAGCTGCAGCCTTAGGGCAGAGGTCAGCTATAACAATAGCATAAGAACAGAAAACAAAAAAACCTTTACTCATCAGTGACACCAAAATTCATTTTTGAGAAGGCCCAGGAAGTTACCAGGGAGCAAATGAAGACCTTCTGCTGAGGTGTGGTGGGCACCTAAGTGCCACTTCAAAACATATCAGTGTGGAGCCTGCTGTCTTGGTATGTGTGAGATACAGTAGCTCTCTTCCAAGGACAGGCTGAACTACTGATTCAATAATTCACATTTGAAAGAAAACTCTGCACACACAGATGCAGTAGGCCAGGATTATTCCATATTTTATGTCAACACACAGATATCCTACAGAGCCTTGTTTTTCTTTCCTTCCCCCCACTTCTATATTTTTTGGTCTGGTTTATGTTTAGATTCTTATTGAAAACATGTGAGAGTATCACAAACATTAATTTGTCTGCCAAGACTTAGGTCCCTAAAGCCATATGTAGGTATCTAGAGTGGCTGATTTTCAGAGATCAGAGTTCAAAGCATGGCAGAGCAAAGCATTGATTTAGGTGCCTACATAAAAATGCAGTTGCTTGTTTTGAATGGTCAAGTTAGAAAAATTTTTCCCAGGATATTCAGGACATTGAACATGAAAATGGTGAACCTTTGAGCATTTGGCAAGTTAAATGTTTAAATGATTAGCAGAACATGGCAAGGCTGTAAACTTTCCAAGACATTCATTGGGGATCTCAAACAACATAGCTGGAATTCCAGGCTTCTTCAAGTTAATTTATTGGCAAGGGATTACATTTGGACTGATTGTTAGGAAACCTAGGACTGATTTAAGAGAAATTTAGGAGCCTTAGTTCAACAGAGTAATTTGGACCACATACTATTTGGGGCAGCCAGCTCACAGAGGTATCCAGCCTTAACACTGCTGCTTCTACTGCTGCTGGCTGTAGATGCTCACGGGCTATTGCACAACCTCAGAAGTGTATCAGCAGGAGCACTTCATTGCCAGAGTTTTTGCAACTGGTGCAGAAAAACTCAAAGTCTGTGGGAGGCACAAGCCACTGAGCCTGTTTAGATGGCCACACACTGACAGGCTCAAGAAAGGATCAGAGGAGAAAGGGACACTACATGTATAACAGCTTCTTGGCCACTGTACTCAGCCAAAAAAAAGCAAAGCGAGTGCTAGAATTAAATTAACCTGTCAGGATGTGAACAACAATTTACTTCTCAGGAGAGGACCATAACTGGTGTCTGGGGAGAGGGACATATATATCATCTTTCCCGCAGCACTAGTGCCACAGGTGTAGAAAAGGACATTGGACACATGGGAACCACAGGACAGCAAGCATAGGCACTCAGAGAGAAGGTATCTTCTTGGGGTTCTAAATATCCATGCTCTGAGCATTTTGTAGTATAGAAGATGCAACTCCTATGAACACAGACCACAACTTTCCAGTCCCAGGAGATAGCTTTACTCAGTTGACTGCAGCCAGACCCTTCTATTCTCACTGTAGTCCCTCTGCATCGTGGCATGCTGTGAACCACAGCACAGCCAGAGCAGAGCATGTAACACAGGGCTGAGATGAGCTCCTGGCCATGACCTCTGCCTGCTTGTATCCCCTCCCTTGCACACCAGTGCTCTTCTTAAAAGTGGCCTTGGGACAGTACATCCCAGTGGCACCCAGTTCCTCAGCCCCCAGCAAGGCAGGTAAAATAGCCCAGATGATGCCTGCTGTTTCCTCCTTGGCACCAGGCTTGAATGTTACCAGAGGGGCTCAAGGGAATTGCTGGAGAGTAAACCCACAGCTGTCATTTCCACTGGCTGTATAAGGCATTGGAGTAACTAGGAGAGATGCCCTGGGTTGCCTTGATGGGCCAGATGATTTCTATTTAGGTATTACGATGCCCAATTTAGGAATCCAAAATAGGAAGTCAGCTTATGGCCCTGGCATGCTATGTCCATTGCTTATTATGCTGTTCATAATCGTGTCATTGTTTCTGTATGGTTCTCTTTTATTACATCCATCTGCTGCTCTATATTTTATATTAAAAGTGCAAGCCTTCTGTGCCACAAATTTACTCTGTGCCTAGCACATAGTAAAGGCATGCCAACACCCAAATCCTGCACTTCCCCCACAGGTCGTGTTGGAAGTACTGAACAGTCGAACAAAATAGTTAAGACAGTAGATCATGTGGAAAAATGCTTCGTTCCTCCTTAGAGCACCAGCATTTGAGGTATTTGTCAGCTAGTGCCTGCTATGTAGAGTGGCAGCAAATACAGGACTTGGAGGGCATAGTAAGAGATTGACTCTATTCAGCTTTTTAAGCTGTAGATATCATTGGAGTACATGGAGAAGAAGAGACAGTTTTTATAAAAGCTTTGCATGCCATCTTTACATCTGTGACACAAGCTGGCCAAAACAAGGAACTGCATTGTTAACACACAGGCTCCACTGCCAACCTCTTCCACTCATGGTGGTTTTATGGCAGCTTTGGATGCTGATATACTGATATGATCCTGTTCTGTTTGACAAAAATCCATGCCTAGGCCAAGACTGTCAAGTGTTCTAATGTTTCTGACTGCTCAGCTTCAGGCAGCTCCTGATTTTTTGGAGGGCACCCAGGGATTCAATGCCTCAGTCACTTCATCTGTAGCCACTCCTTATTTGAGTCAACACACCAGCTTGGCTGTTGCTCAGAGACACACATTTTCAATTCCTTTAAATCCTCTTCAATGATCTGATTCACGGTTGCTTGTGTATCTGTACTCCCATTCAGGGCTGCGCATCTCTTCTGTTACAGAAACAAAAAATGCAATAACCTGGTGTGCAGTAGAGCATGATGCAGTGGAGAATGCTGGAGACAATCCACATTTTCCATGCACTGCTCATCCTTGGTGGTGCTCACACCCCATGCTGCCACTTCCCCTTCTCCTGCAGACCTGCTCAGGAGGTCCCACTGAGGGGCTGGTAATTAAAGGTTCACCAGCTCTGAGTGTACTTGCAAAAGATAATCCACATTTTTTCTTGCACTTCATTCCCACTCTCCAGAGAAAGCATTTTTGAGATAAAAAAATCCCCTAACCATGATCTACGTAAGATCAGTATACACTTGACACAACATAACAACTGTAGTGATGACAGTGAGGAGTCCACAATATATTTTACGAGATTTCCTCTTAAAGACATTGCAGTGAGTCAATGGTTTCACACAGATGTTTGCTTAAAATGGCTGGGGGGCCAAGTTCAGGGTTTCTTTGTTCTGCTAAATTACAGAACAAAGACTTGGCTGGTTGCTTAGTGAAATAATCTGTAATAGATACTGCAGGACTGACTTTTTGTGTATATATGGGCATTAGAAAAGTGGGGTAGAGACTAAACACCCCTTTCCCCCAAAAGCAAGTAGAATATATTCTCATAAATCATATGGGAATTACTGAAAAGCTGCAGACGTGTTCATAAGACAGGAGATATCCTCAGCATTTTAAACGAGAAGCAGATGCAGAGGAGATGGCAATGATTCTCTACCATCCAAACCAGTTGATGGAAGGGCCAATGAAGCAAATAATATTAATGAAGCAGCACTCAACAGAGCAGAGCAACATGCTTCAGAAATCTTTGAGGCAAAGCAAATATGTCAAAAGGACTGAAAACTGTTATGGTATTAGCATTTTCTCCTCTTGGGAGAGTAACTGCTTTGTTTGTCTGATCTGTCAGTGAGTATCTTACACTAAACACAAATATCACTCTTAATAATGTCTAAGTGCTTCATTAGAACAATAATATATTAAATGTAGACAAAGAACTAGTAAACCTTGAAAATATCAAGCATTCATTACAGCCAAAATTAAATAGGTGTCATCTTCACTATATCAATTAATTTTTCAATTCTATTGCTGACTTAGTTGTGCCTCCTTCATCTGTTTGCAAAAAATTGCTTCAGTTTAACTACTTGAAACTGGATTTAAAGACCAAAGTTTTACATGTAAAGAGAAGCTTCTTAGTGCATGTAGCAACACTTGATAAATAAAACCATCCCACTTAAACACCACTTTACTCCTTAGGTTTCCTGGGTAAGCCAGGCATAGAAAATTTCCACAAAAGATTTAGTTTTTACTGGTTTGAAAGAAAAGCCCTTCTATTACCTTTGGATAGCAGAGTCTGTACCACTACAGTGAAATATGTCACAGTGCCTCAGCAAATACTGAAGTCACTCTGAAACACCAGTGAAGCCAAAAGCTGGAAAAACTTCAAGTGTCATGTCTTTATCACCTCCTTCCTTCTCTCAAAGTCAATGAATACAGCCCTTCATTCAGGAATGGGAGAGATTCACAGTTCATGCAAGAAGACTTTCACAGCTGCAGATATTTTTCCTTTCATTATCTAATTACAAGGGAAATAGTCTTCCTCAAACTTTGCCTGAGCAATGTATCAGTTGGCCATTGTGGAAAAAAAAAATCAAATCACTGTAGTAGATTATTATTCTTATTATATTCTGAGGTTACAACTTCTCATCTCCTGTAGCTGAACCTTATTTCCAATCCATCCATTTTACTCATCCTTCTTGTTGCTTCTGATCTGTGATAATATCTATGTGTTTAAAAGTTTGATTTCTCCTCTAGAGCCTCCTCCTCCTCTCTAAGTTGTTTAATGTAGAATCCTGCAGCCTCCTTACCTGCTTGATAGAAAGTCCCTTGTGTGCAGCTACCATGTGTTTATTCTTGTACCCATGGTGCTTGAGGGCAGGGCTTCCATGGGATCCTGTTCTCCTCAAGAAAAACAAATCTTTCCTAATTTTAGGCCGTGAGAAAATTTAGTCTATGTCCTTCTCCACAAGGAAGTTTCTTCTTGGTGTCCTGAGTCAAACTGTGAATGTCTCCTACCCCTAATTTAATGGTGTCAGTTACCCATGCTGTGCCTGTTCTCATATACAGGGCACAGAGGACAACATGACAGACCTGGCTCTTTAAAACAAAATGTTCTGGTTTTCACATCAGTTGGCATAGGAGAATTTGTTACAACAAAGCCAGAACACCCTCTACCCGAACTATCTCCTGATGCCTCTTCCAAGCCTGAAATGGAAAAAAATTAACCCAGATATAAGCCTGTGTTTCCTGTGAGACTTCACTGTTAATTTAAATCTATATTATTTATCAGGTCTTACTATGGTGACCTATCTTTTCTCAAATGCTATTAAAATATTAAAGACCAACAACAAAAAAAACCAGTAAGGCTATCTGAACTATCATATAAATTCATTATGTAAAATTTCTACAAAGAATATGAAATCTATGGAACCTTTTTTGAAACTTTTTGCAGCTTCAGAGATTATTTTTTGGTGCTGCAGGTGATAAATGGGCAGAGTGCTTTAGAAGGGAAAATGTTAACCTTCATGACCAGGAGAACATCACAAGAGAGATGGTGTTTGTGCTCTTGCCATACACTTGGTTTGGTGTCTATCCATTTGTCTTGTGCAAGTTTAAAACATGCCCTTCTCTCCCCAGCTTTGTTGTGAGAATTGCCTCGTGTTTGGCTTTCACAGCAATGACAAACCGGGCACACCCTGGCTCTCCTTGACAGGAGAAATGGAGAATCTAAGGTGGATGTTTTGTTAATACAATTCTGAATATTAACTTGGGTAAACTCCTGAAAAGTAAGCTAGCCCCTGTAATGCACTGACCATTTCACACAGCATCCTGAATTCTGCTCTGCCGCTGTTATCCTGAGTGGCTTCTGGAAAAGTAATACTGTCTGATACAGTCCAGTTTTGGAAAGAGTTCCTGAAGTCTGCTTTACAAACCCTCACTGAAACAAAGAACAATATACAACCAAATGAAATGTAGTGCATTGGTGAAGTAGAATAACATGTTGAAAACAAACGAAACCATGTGAAAAGCAACTTGAACAATTACTTCCATTCTTTTCTAAAAGTCACTGTGTACAGTAGGGTAGCATCTTGAATAGATAAGTGCCTCTCCAATACAACAAAAAGGCAAAACAAGAACAGTCCTTCAATATTAAAAGCATTCCTGCTGTGTCACATCATGGTGCCTCCACGGGTTGAATTCAAGTCTTTTTATTGTTAAGAGGCACTGCCATTACACTACATTTTAATATGGATCTTTGCCAACAATCGTAAGTAAAACACTCACTCATAAACAATTCCTAAAGGCAGTGTGTCAGATGGTATTTCATTAAAAAAAGGCTTGCTGCAATGGAGTGCCATAGGCCATAGCTGGCTGGAGCTTTCTTTTCCCTGCATATATCTAGGTGTTTTGTTGGTTCCCAAAAGGCTTTTTTAGTTAATGTAAGCTATGCCTACCAGAAGATCTTTCATGCTAATGGATGGAAAGTTCACAGCTAAAACATAGAGAAAATCAGTGTTGCTTTCAAGAGCTGTCTAATGTGGGAAACATGTAAAAGCTGTGAGAAACAGGAAAAACTCAAACCTGAGTTACAGAATGGTGACAAAAAAAAAAAATTAACCTGTGGTAAAATTGAAATTGTATTTGCTAAATATCTTTCAAGATTAAATCCATAAGGAAAAGCATATTCAAATATACGGATTCCTGGTATGCAAATTCTGAAATTTTCATTAAACAGAAAATAAGATACAGTCTGCTGTATGGATAAAATAACTGAACAACCTTTCTCAAATTCAGCAAGAAGCATGTGAAATAAAAGATGAATGTCTCTCTGTTTACTAGACTGCTGTGGTGGTCATAGCAATAAAGAGTTTTAATAGACTAATTTTTTAAGTAATCTTCTGTTTTTCCTGCTCTCTGGACTCCTCCCACGTTCTCTGCAAGAGCAGCTCACCACAAACATTGGGAAGAATAAGGCAGAATTACTTTTACAGAAAGCTGCATTTAGTAACTCATTACAAAGCTGACATCACTGCAACAAAAGGTCAGTCATGTAGGGATGTGGCAGAGGTTATCATGTAGCACAGTACTAATATACTGGGGGGAAAGATTATGTCAACTGCCTGCTAAGTGTCCACATCCAGGATGCAATCTCCCCAGGGAATAAACACTCTTGGCAAGCACTGAAACCCAGAAATCTTCACAAAGCTGTTTGCAATTTGCAGCCAAAACTATCCACAAATGCTGGGAATAGACTACAGTCCTTGACAACACACAACTCCAGACATTTCCAGGGGGGAAGTTTAATCTACAAGGATGTAGAAATATAAAACAAAGAATTGCTCAAAGTAACTGTTTGTCAGATCATGTGCCTCTAATTTGGTTTCCAGTGACATTACACAGCTGCAGCCAATGGATTCCAGCCAGGCCCAACAGTCACTGAAGTTCTTTTTTTTGTTTAAATTTAGTATCTGAACATGTTTTGCCCATCATTAAAATGGAGAGTAATTTCTCAAAAGTGAACTGTAGAAGTTACAACAGCAAAGAACTTATTAGGTCATCTAGTCCCATCCTCAGAGCAATGTAGGATTGAAAACACATTGCAAGAAATACTGAACAGCATGGTGTTTGTTTTACTTTTTTTCCCCCATTCCTTTTTTTACCTTTATTGTAATCGTTATCAGTATATTCAAAAGTTTAAAAAACAACCACAAATGCCAGTGTAAACATGCTTCAGGTATATAAGTAATATAAAGTATTGCACATACAGAAGTCCTGTGTTCAGTATCTCCTTATGGTGCTATTTCATCAGAGTTGTGCAGATGACGTGATTACAATGAACTGCTACACACATATTGATATTATTTCTGAAGCTGCTACACACAACAATTAAATATTTACAAAAGCTGGAAGCTCACTTTTTTCTTCATGGAAGGATGATTTTGCCTGGAATGTATGGGATACAAAGGTGTGCAAATATGGGACAGGCTTGCTTTGTGATGGAATTTATCAGCTGATGTCGCTAATCTACAAGGGATTAGCTCAAAACCATCTGGTGGAAGGAGTCTGTTCATGGTTTTTTGGGGGACAGGGAAGTTGTCAGGCCTCCCCATCCCTAGGAAACAGAAGTGCTTGCTTGTGTGAAGCACACAGGTGCTTCAGCTCCGTGTTCAGAGGTACATGTCTCCTTTTCTCTGTAAATCTTGTGGGTACACTGCATCTGATAAGCTAAAGACTCCATAAAGGTCTTGCAAATTTGTCTTAGACATGAAGATGTAACACAGCTCCTGCTTGGATTTCCCAGATTAGTCTGCATACAAGAAATGATAAAACTGTAAAATCTTGTGTCAGACTGGCAGAAGTGACAATGTCTCATAACTACTCCTATCCTGAAGTATTAGGAAGCAGAAGGCCAGTTGTTTAAAAGGAGCCAAAAAATGGCAAAATGGATAAGGCCATTTACCAGTTGAGAAGCTGAGATGGATTGGAAAGAAAAGGAACTCAAGGCAAGTGGTGTGTATGTTTCATAAAATGAACAATCCCTGGTGAAGTTTACCCAATATTGCTAATTTCACACTCACAGACAGCACTGAAAGACTCAGGCTTTCACATAAAAATTTGCACAGATCAAGGCTTAGAGCCCCTGCTGAGATAATGACCATTTGCTGATAGATGGGAAAGAATGAAACATCCCTTCTCTGGAATCTTAAACCCAGAAAAAAAAATACTTAGTGTGTATTTTTACTCTTTACCTCAAAATCTCTTTCTTTCTTTTTGTTCATGCTTGGCTGGCTGGCATCCTATTTTTCTGCATAAATACAAATCCTGTCACCCTTTCCTGCGAGACTTTAAAAATAATTTTATCAAGCCCTAAACATTGCCAAAAGCATTACTTTTAAGATGCTGCCAGCTTGAATATTGAAAAATGAAAAAGGCAAAGATTTCTTTAGGTGAAAAATTATGGCAGTAGCTGTTGCATTTTAAGAGGGGATTTCAACAAAGTAACAGGGCAAAGGCCAAGAAATTTGCCCCAGCCCCAAACCCTCCCAAGCCTTTTCAATATCACCAGTGTGGCTGTGATAATTTAAAGCAGTGTTTCAGAAATGTCTGTATCCTGTGTCAGTGTACAGCTGCCAGCCATCAGCAAAGCCAGGACAGGGTACCTCATCCCTGCTTTATACTGTGCATGGATTTAGTTATCTGGGTGTAATACTGCCAGCTCTGGGCTGAAAGAGATACAATGTGCACTTGCTTATCACATGTCTCATTTTGTAAAGTGTTCCATAAATCTTCTGCTTTGCAAAACACCTTGTAGCTAAGGAGGTTGTCTTCTGGGTGTACAATGTGTTTACTCTTCTATTTACATGCAAAGTACATGATTTCTATTATTTTTTCCTTCTCTCAAAATCTATGTTGATGATTATATCAGATACTTATTACAAAAAGGTGGAAAAATAAATAATTGTGCCCCATCTATAAAGGTATTTATAGATTACCTTTGTGTTTCAGAAGTACTTTCACAGTACTGATATATTGCCTGTCTCCCTGAGCCATAATTTCATAGAAGTTCTTAGGGAGGTTTCAAAGATACTCTGCATGATACAGTAGCATTCAGAAGGTTTGTCCTGCTTCATCTTCTAGACAATACAGCAATGAAGGCATTCTCTCCATGAAGGCATTCTCTTCTTGAGAGATTTGGGTTGTTCTGGAAGCATCTCAGTATACCACACGTGCTCAGAAGCATCTGCTGAAATGTAGACTGACTGGAATATGGGATAAACATTCTGTTCAGAGGAAAATATGTTTGTAAGGCAGTGATAAATTACTTTCTTTGGCAAGGATGGCCATCATGTGGCATGTTCTCAGAACATTGCATAGATCAGATTGACACCATGTCACTTGCAGGTACGAAGGAAGACTGGTTGGAAGGAATCTTTCATTTAATCCTCGCCGTGTTTCTAGTCTCTCAGGCAGAATTCTGACTTGAACTGTCACTCTCTTCCTTTATGCATCAGTAGTCTTGTTATTTGTCAGCTGTTGCCTGTCAGCCATGTCATCTTGAGGAGGTCTAGCTCTGTCAAAGAAGCCACACTGCAGAAAAAGTCAACAGAAACAAAGATGTCATGGTAAGACAATCACAGGAAGACTCAGTTGCAGTTTGATTGTTCACCTGAAATTCTGGGCACAACGTATGGCAGGCTGAGAGACTGTGAAGACATTTTATTTCTATCCAAATCATTCCCTATGAAAGTTTAAGATGCAAGGCATTGAGTTCCAAAGCACAGCTTTAAAAATTGAAATTATATGAAAGATGTCTGCAGGAGATGTAAAGGTGGCCTGAATGCTGGTATGGACTGATGCTAATGAGAAGTCTGCTCCTCTCAGTTCAGCAATGAACTCATTCAGAAAATGAGGTTTAGACTGACAAGCAGTAATCAAAAAGTGTAATATGTGTTGGGCAATGTCCACAGGACAGTGTTGTGACCTAATCTAAAGATCACTAAACATGGGATTCGTCCCACCTTACTTAAACTGCCTAACATTCACTCTTTTAATTGAAAGACTGAAAGTTCAAAAGTGGTTAAAGTACCACCAAAAGATAATTTCTCTCCTCCTCGCGTGTTTGGCCATAACTTTTTGCTGCTGCTACCTGACCAGGTGAAGTTGGGAAGTTAGCATAGGCTGTACACCAAACCATAACCTTTAGGCAGCTGAAGACAGATGAACCATATCCTAATGTAAGGAATTATTTCAATCTCATTTTTAATTTGAACTGAGGATGGACAAAAGCTACACTGGCTCCTTGTAATATAGGAATTTCCAGTAATTTGTCTAAAAACTTGTGAAAGGAGTGCAACAGCCAATGCAAAAATAGAAAATTTTAAAAAAACAAAATATATTATATATTAATACAAAAAGAAATCTTCTAAATATTAATTCTCAGAAATGGGTGTGTTTCATGCTGACAAAAACTGGAAATTCCTGAATTATTCAGAGAAGACAAAGTTAGAGTAACTTCTTTTTGAACCTAAACATCCTGAAATAGAGGATCAGAGGTCTTGGGAAATGGAGCCAAACTCTGTATGCCCATTTGTAACCAGGTTTCAATAATAAAGGAGGACTTTGAAAACAAGTTGCCTGCATAAAGGTCAATGACACTAGCATGTCAGAAATGCCAAAACAAAAAAGACACGTGTACTGTTGCTTTTGCTCTAAGCTGTTAAAGATCACAAAATTCTAGCCTCTCTTTTTATCTGTTAGAATCTTTCAGTATTTTTTTGGTTTTTTTAAGGCATCAGTAATAGAACTAATGGAACATACCTTCCATAAAGCTAGGGTCAGCAGAGCTAGTACTAGTAGTCCAAGAAGTATGGCTAGTATTATAACCCATAAAGGGATCTCAAAGGAGACATTTGGGGTTGACCAAATGACAGATGTTCTGATCTGCAATGAAAGGAATACATTTAATGAACAAAAATGAAGCAAGTAAAGCAAGTCCAACAGTAGAATACAGAGGTTAGAAGCATTGATTTCAACAGCATTTTGCAGATGAGAAATACACATCGACTGAAATTCTCCCATGTTGACTTGATTTATTGTAATTTCCTTTCCACTTGTTCATGACAATTACTAGAAATGGAATTCACACATATATAAAAGTCTTGTCATATCAGACATAGAAATAATTTTCTCATAATACAGTGGCAAAAAAATCCCCTTCTATGCAGATACTTCACGAATATTCAAGAAGCAAAGTTCTGTTCACATGCAGGTGCATCTTAGGCCAGTACACTGAAATGCACTGAATTACTCGCAAACAATGGTTGACTTTGGCCCAAACTCTTAATTCAAACCACAGTAGATACCAACAACAATTTTCTTATTTTAATTTTTGCTGATATAGCAGTATACATTTTTTCCGATGATTTGCATTTCAGCTAAGCAGTCCAAAAATGAAACTCAAGCAGAATGCATTGTCCTTGTGATAAAGCCTGACACACAGTATGATGTTATCTTCTTTAAAAGAAGCCAAGCACACAGACCATTACCTAAACGGGAAATAAGCGTTAAACGCGCACTCTCACTGTCTGAGGCTCTACAAAGCAGCAGAGGTTAACATCAGTTATCAAAGGTTTTAACTGACTTGGCAAACTTCTCTCTTTAGACTTTCCTGTGGACAAAGAGTAGTAATAACCCTTTTGCATTTCTCCTTCTGGGGACACCCACACTGTCCTCCATACTCTCCATTCCTTGTACAAAATGCATTATATGCTCTCAGGCTCTGCTTGGAAGGCTCCTCAGTCTCACTGAATATTTGCTCAGTCCTTGCTACTCCCAAGTGGGAAGGAATGAGTTTGGGCTTTCCTTAGCTCTTTTGACACAATGATATCCCTTCAGTCTTAGTTTATTTTCTCAAACTTTTCTCTTTGTTAGCCTAGGAAGTGATTTCTCTCTGGGGTTTTTTCTTAGACCTCTCTCGTCTACTCCTAGTCTCTCTTAGGACAAGTATGTGACAGATGGAAGTTATTTGCTTTATGACATGATGAAATCAGTTTGCAAAAAAACTGAAGGCACAAACTCTCAAATAATATTCCTCTTCTGCACTCAAGGTATAGCTAGGAAATCTACTCTTTTTAATAAGTTTCTTGGCTATGGCCCAGTCCCTAAGCCGCACTCATTGTAAATTTTCTTTCTATGTTTTTTTTCCTCTATTACCTTAGTGATTGATGCACTAGAAATTTAACAAAACACTAATTTCTAATTTGTCCATTGGAGGAACAGCAGCCTAACTTTTAAGAATGGGCACAACTCTGTAGTTCAGCTCAAAACTGCTTCCATTCCCATGCCTCTCATTTCTCTCCTTGAAGATGGCAAATTTAATCCTTTCTGCAACATCCAGTCTTTTCTTTTCTCACTTTTTTTTGTGATCAGCACTCTTTCATAGACTTTTCCTTCTGAAAGCACCAGTAGACCTGTCTTCCAACTACTGTCAGGCTTAACAAGTGTCAGGAAGACACTTTTGAATAGAAATTTTCATTTCATCTGTGCAGCCAACTGCTCCCTACTGTGACACAGCACTTACAGAGATGGCAGTCTGGTGAGCTCTACTGATGCACGTGGCTTTTTTAGTATGCCTCACCAGGAAACAAAATGTAGAGACAAACTTCCTATGTAGGAAACCACTTGCTTTCTACCAAAGCTTACACTGAGGGTTACACAGAAAATTCCAAGACACTGCCCAGTCCTGGTGTTTGCACTTCAACATTGGCTCTGAAGATGAAGTACTTGCAGTGCTGGCCAAAGCATGGTTGATCTAACAAACACAGATAATATGTATCTTTGGAGCAGCTCTAAATAGTCATAAGTCTACAATATTTCAAAAAGATAACATCTACAATGAATAAATATGAGAGAAAATTAAAGCAAGAAAGAATTACTTTAAGGAAAACAGCATTAATAAAACAACTGATGAAATGTCCCTATTATGTCCCAGCAGATATCCTCATGGTCTCATCCAGTGATGAACCATGCCTCTGCAGGAATACTATTCATTTGCCAGCCTTCTCTTTGGTTTGCTTCTTAACCACTGCAAAGTTTCATAGGCTCTCTGCATCATAAATTCAGCTAGAGCAGAGCTCATTTAGTAAGGATAAAATGTTCTTGAATGGCTCTGCTTGTGTCTCAGAGTGGCATTAAAATGCAAGGGCAGAGAAAATGAGAGAAGGGTCATTCTAAACTGTCTGCAGAGATTCTTCCCAAGAAAAGCCAAATAAGGAAAAAGATGAATTCAAGTAAAAGGTTAACTGACCAGGGAAAACAGAAAGGATAGAGTTACAAGGGGCTGCTTGAAGCCTGTAGAAAACAATGGGCTCAGCTGTACAAGGAAGAAAGCATCTCCATTCTGCAGCTAGAAAATCATAAAGGCTGCCCTGAAGCAAGCCTGATCACATACAGCACAAGAGTTAGGAAGCGCTGATGAAAATTCATGGGCCCCAAGACAGCAAAAATGGACTGATTCAAAAAACCCCAACTCATTCACAATGTGCACTTCCTCTGTTGGCAAACTCTGAGATACTACACACATGAAGTTACAAATTTTAATTATTGTTTGGAAAGGACCTGACACTGTCAACATACAGATCGCATATCTTAACCATCTAAGATTTGAGCTTCACTACAGTTTCTATTGGTAACACTATCACTTGCCTGAGCATGTTGCTGTGAATCTGGAGCACTAATGTCAAAGACTACTTACCAAAACCATCTTAAAAAATATTTGTAAAACAGCAGAAAAATAAAAGGCAAGCAGTGCTTTCTGTTGTCTCAAGCTTAATGAAATGACTGACTGTATTTTACAGCAGGACCAAACCACAGGGAAGATCTATTTACATGCAAAGACTTTATTTTGCCATTTCTGCTACTGATAGCTTCAGCCAAATTTCTAGGTGGCATAACATGACTGAGATAAATACAAGAGCAAATGGGAGGCAGCACTGCTGCTTTAGAGTGGATTGTAGAGCATCAGAAAAACGGAACAAAAAGATTCTGACAAGCTGCTCGCTAGGTGTGCACGGCTTGATAAAGGGACAGTCATCCTGGGTCTGGCCAGGAAAGGGTTAATTTTTGGAGTAGCCTGGAGGGGGCATGACCAGGAGGTTACTCTATAACAGCTCACATTATTATCTGAGGCAGGGGAAGGGAGACTCTTGGGAGTTCCTCCCAGCTGAGTACGCCTGGCAGAGGGAGCTGATGTTAGGGAGCTTCCCTGTCAATCTTTCCTTTCTTGCACCCTCTGTCATTAGTATTGTTGCTGTTACTGTCAATTTTCTTATCTCGTTGCTGTTTCCTGTAAATTGTTCTTATCTCAACTCGTGATCTTTATGTTTTGTACCTTCAATTCTTATTTCCATCCTGTTGCAGGGTGAGAGGGACTGGAAAGCAAGGAAGCAAGCAAGCAGTGCATAGTTCAGAGTCACAGTGGGAGAACTAAACTGGGGAGTACCATTCCTAAACCATGACAACAGTCTACTAAAATTTTACATCCTGAATATGGAAATTATCTGAGTGGGCAAATTCTTCTTGAAGCAGGAAGAAATTTTGGTTTACAGATTTCTTCAGATAGTATTTGACTGAAGCTCATTGGTTCCTTGGGCACCAAGTCCAGTTTAACCCAATCTAAGGTAACTACTTCAGCACCACAGGTGCAGAGACAGGTGAAGTAAGCTCCTATGTGGTGTTTATGTCTGAATAGCTCATAGGGCAGCATATGATTGCACAGGAGCAGAGGAACAACTAGACTCTTAATGGGCGCCAATTCACTGTTCAAAATTAGGTAGGGTCAATCCAGACTTCAAAGCATGTTTGAGATCCTCCTGAAATCAGTGGAAACAGATTATTTTATTAAGGATGGTAGATTTCATTAGGTTTTGGATAAAGCTAATGTAGTGTATGCAACTACAAGTACACATGTTGCCTTTCCATACCTTCTTTTATGTGCCGCTTCTAGATAGTTGCTGTATTTGTGTGCTGTGCTTTCTTTCCTCTCAGGCTATAAAAACAGTAGCACAAGCTAGCTCCTATTCTGATATCTACAGAGCACCTATCAGCATGAATCCAGACAAGGACATGGGCATCTTCCTGAGGATGCTAAACAATTATGAGTGGTGCAGCAGCACTCAGCCTTGCTTGTGCTGCCTGTGTTCAGAATCATTTCTCCCTTCCTCCTTCTGTCATTCTGCCTCTATAGACCATCAAGTGCAACTTGTGGTTTAATTTCAGTAGCTCAGCTGGAGCTTGACAAATGGTGAAACATAAACAAGAATCTGTAATCTTATAAAAGAGCAGGGCATCATGTTCACGATCCTTAGATTATCAGCAAGGAGCCAAACAGCAGAAATTAGGTCTATCCTGTATCGAGCAGACACTGCTGCAAAGCTGACACATTTCTCTTTTAGCCTGAGTTTTGCCAATGCTAATGAATTATTTGCCTGCTAAAATCTTTAAACCATCCTGTCCAGCCCTTTTCCCATGATTCTTTTTGCCTTAGGTTTCAAAAGCAAGGGGATGGTTGTGCCAAGTACTTGAGAATTATTTCCTGAGCAGGGTATTATATGCAGGCATCAGTCTCACTCCTGCCTGTGTGCATTACCAGTAGGACATAATGCCCCTGGGCTGCCCCCTTTATACGCTACACAAAGCCTTGCAAGGCTGCTAATGCAATTCTTGTGAACAGTTTGACACTGCACGTCCTGAACACCCACAGAGTTGAGGCAGAAACTGGAGGGGAAGACACAAACAAAACATTCCTTCAGTTTTGTCTGCCTTGTTTCACCATTTTTACAGAGGACTGTCGCTTCTTCACCCCATGCTGTCCACCAACAGTTTTACATGTGATTTTGATTTAAAACAAGTTTGTATTTTCAGCTTGGATTTCTGTTCTTCCCCATGTGGTAGGTTTAGTACTGCAGGATCAGAGCCAGGGAATGTTTCCATCTAAGGTGGCCAATATGAAGTGGATTTTTTACACAAGTGTTGCATGTTGACACTGTACTTTGGATGTGTGTTAGCTTTCCTCTCTGTTCAGGACAAGACTTTATGCTGAACACTGAAAACAATGCTTGCTTCTTTGTCAAGTGGGTGAAAAGCACATCTCACAAACTTCTGAGAGGAGCCATCTGACTTTTGACACTGCTGAACATCTCGCACCTTTGTTACTCAAAGGGTGCCAGAGAATGCCATCTGCCTCGGGCACTGAGATGAGGGTGAAATCAACCCAGGAGTTATGGACAGACCCTTTGTTTGCTATTGGAAATAAACTCCACAAAGGTCTTAGCACAGATGCTGTCAGACAGTCTTAACTTCATAACCCCTCTTGCAGTTCCATGGAAGCAATTTGTTGCTTATGAAAGTGTTCTTCTGGGGAGGCTTTTAAAAATGTGCCATACTTAAGCTCACTGTAAGTATATAAAATAATTATTAGGGCTTTTGCCACTGTATTTCATCCAGTTTGGATGAAAAATAACTTCCCCATAATTTATTCTGCTACTTTAAGAAACAGCAACTGAATTAATTATTATTCTAGTGCTACTGCTTTTGCTGCCCCTGATGAACTTCCTTTAGTCTTCAGAAATTTTCTTTACAGAGGCTGAGAAAGAGGAATTCTTTTGTACTCCTACATGTCACCATCCAACCATTACAGCATGATATTCTTATATGTTCTCAAAAAATGTTTAAAATAGAATGTAAAAGCTCTCTCGAGCTTTAAGTCACATTTATAATTACACATTACAAATGTTTATGCAAATATATTTCATAGGGAATATAAGCTTGTTTAAAGTGCTATCAATATGTAATAAGTAAAAAAAGTTATAGGCCTTAGTCTGAAACCAATGTTACTCACTGGAGGACACTGGTCAAACACTTTAGACTAAAGGCATCCACAATGAAAATCCTATCAAATGGTTAAGAAAAGCAACCATATTTTATTACACTCCCAAACTGGCTCAAGAATCATAAATTAAAATAAAGCCAATTTCTGCTTATTCTAACTTTGTACTTTTTGCAATAAAAAGTACTTTCATGTTGCACATGAAATTCACCAAGTAAGACAGTATTATTTACCATAATAATATTTGTAGCAAAAAAGTGGAAATTTTCTCTTGAATGGAATAGCTGTTAGTAAGGAAATTCAACCAGTTGTACAATATATGGCTACAATTCTAAGATTATCATAATTAATGGAAATACTATTATAGATGTCAGTGGATTCTGTTTTAAGCTCTATGCTAATTTTCTGTTTGATGCATTTTCATTCTAATGTTTCACTATAAAAGATCCATATTTTCTTACATTTACCTAATGTTTCACACACCTTTGTATCCCGACCCTGTCTTCAAGACCTATGAGTCCAAGACCTGTATTCCATGATGATAAACTCCTTAGAGCTACAAATAGTGGCTCTCTGGGTTATTGATATGTATGGGATTACTCATGACATTAAACTTAAATATCAGCCTGCCTAATTGGAATACAGCCCTATATGAATTAAATGAAGGACATATGCTCTATTCTTTAAAATACATAATCTTCTTTATATAAACTTTGAAGTGCTAGCTGATTATTAGATATATACTTCTGAAAATTTATTTTAAAAATATTTAAATATTTCTTCCACTCCCACCCTTTCATTGTCTGAAGGAAAATCATAAACCTTTAAATAAATCTTTGGAAGCTTTTAAACCACAACTAGTGATCTTTTTCAGAAGGAGCAAAAATATTAAGCTTTGCCCAACTTCAAGGAAATATTTCTTCTTGCAAGTGGAACATCAAAGAACTGGTGCATATAACACATCAAGCTGTAGAGCTGGCAAGCATCCACTGCCATGTCCAGATATGAAAAGACATAAAAGCCTTATCATTTTTCAACATTTTACAGTTGCCATTACAGGCATTTTGCTGTAAATCATCTGCTGCAAATAACAAGCTTTATGCTGGCTGGAGTAAGAGAATGAAATGCTTATCTGATCATTTGGTAGATCATCTGACACTTGTTGAGAACAGCAGGCTATCACCTGGGGTAAAGCACTCCAGTCCCGATGAAGGCCCCACTATCAACAGAACTTGCACATGTGTTTCTGGTATGGAACACATGCTGCAAGAAAATAAAAAGAGCCCGAGTATATCTGTCAGCTTGGGGCCTTTGAACCTTTCTGGATGAATACTGCATTAAGCACCAATCCTCTCTAGTGAAATCAGGGTTCTACTAATGATGGAGGTTAGAGTCACTGTGCACACAGAACCAAGATTTTACCTTCTGTCTTCCCAGAGCAAGTATCAATCAACCATTCAATCCGTGCATGTCCAAAACAAAACTTTAAAGCCTATATCCTCCTAAATATACTCAAAGTAAGCTCTAAAGCGTATTATTCTATTGGTTTTCTAATAAGAAAGTATTCTGTCTTTACTACTGCATCTCAGCCGACTGATATGATGTATTTCCACCACAATTCAAAGTGGCAAAGTTTGAACTGAGCTTACCTTTTAAAAGAAGGACTGTAACTTATGAATATTTATAAAGATAGGAGAACATTAAGCCTTAAAATTTCAGATTACTTTTATACTAGAATCAATTTTTGCCCTCATGTTTTACTTACCTTTATCAGTAATGAAAAAATAGACTGAATTTTAACCATGGTATTAGACACCATAAAAAACAAATTATTTTAAAGTGCTCCCCAAACCTAATCCTTTGGCACCAAACAATTAAATCAAATTTATGCCTCCAAAATTAATTTTTCAAATAGTACTCCAGAGCCATACAAATCTCGGTCTGCAAATAAGGTAAAGTACTTTAGCATCCATCTGTCTGTCTGTCTGTCTGTCTATCTATCTATCTATCTATCTCTTCTGTAAGGATTACCAAGTAAATTTGTATCTTTGCACTTGATGTGCTGTGAGGTGGCAATCCTGTATCCTGGCATGCAGACCTTCCTGAAAACACAGGTAGAGAGAAGTTGCTGTAGACAATACACAAGCTTGTATGAGAGAGCTGCTGACTGGGAGAAGAGTGAGCTCTCTAAACCTGACAGATACATGATTCTGGATTTTGCATTAAAATTTCCTCCAGATTTTTTTTACCTCAAACAAAGTAACTAGATACTTGCTATCACAGTTCTGTTTTCTTTTGGGTGAAAAATCCATCTGAATTGCAATAAAGCAGTCTGTATATTAGTTCAGCAAGAAATTATTTTAAAATGTAATAAGAATCATGTATCATCAACTTCCACAGAAAGCAATGAAGTTATTTCCTTTAGGTATTACTTCAGGAATTTACACTAGAAACACAGGAAAGACCAATCTCAATATTTTCATCTATAGGAACTTTTACAGCTGTGATCAGAGTGACCAAATACATGTGCTTCACACAAAGATGTAATTTTCAGTTACTTACTGCTATGCTTCCCTCAGGGAGCTTTGCTGGTTGCACTTTATATGGCATGCTCTTAACTTCAAAGGAAACATTGGAAGAAAGACTGTAGAGATAATTTTTTCTCTGAAATGATAGAAAAAAAAATTATTAAACTCCATGTTGATATTTAAAAGTATTATGAAAGATAAGCAGACAAAACAACTCCAGAGCACTGATTTCATAAGTCAGAGATGGTTTCTTTTGGTGAAGAATGCAGGAATTGAGACCTGTATGTGTCCATGAGATAAATACAGCATAAAGCTGTAGTACAAAGGCCACATCATCATCATCATCATCATCATATTTTTGCTGCCTATGAAATATGATGATCAGATTTCAACACAATATTTGGCTGATGATTTACAGAAAGACAGAGCCTCGTAAGTAAAGCAGTCTCTCTTTTGTCACCAGCTTTTTCAGTCCAGCATATTCAGAACACCGTTGTCACTTCCTGAATCTCCTTCTGCAAAACATTCTCATTCCTTCTATTTCTCACACATTTAGGAGTTCTTCTCCATTGACAAGATTTGGTTCCTGTGTGATTGTTCAACATCTTTTCCTCAGTTTTTCCCTGTAGTTTCCTGTTGCATCCAAGAACTGCTTTTCTTCTTTCAGCAGTTTTGTTGAGCCAAGACTGAGGAAAAAAGACCTCTTGATAATTTGGGCTACTATTTCTTTCCTTTGCTGATGGAGAAAGGTTTATTTGTGAAAATTACCTGAAATAAGCATAATATAAGCCTGGGAGCCAACATGGATGCATTTGAATGATCATGGCCAAAATCAAAGTTTTCACAGAACTGCTGTGGTTGGAAAGCATATTTGTAATTTGTTTCCTCCAGGCACAAGCACAGTAGGATCAACTACAGCAGTATACTCATGATCATGTCCAGTTAGGGTTTGAATATCTTGAAGAAAAGAAACTCCACAATCTCAAGAAGCAACCTATTCCAGTTTTTTACTAGCCTCCAAGTAAAAAAAGGGGGATTTTTAATGTTCAAATGGAATTTCCTGTATTTCAATTTGTGCTTTCTCCCTGTTCCTTGATATTGAGAAGTGTATTCTTTACTCCCACCAAGCAGATGTTTACACATGCTGATGAGATACCTGCTGAGCTTTCTCTTCTCCAGACTGAACATTCCCATCTCCCTCAGCCTCTCCTGGCATATCGAATGCTCCAAGCCCTTAATCATCATTGTGGCTTTTAGCTGGACTTGAATATCCACAGCTCATCTCAGGGAGCCCAGGGCTGAACTCCAGATCTGTTTTATCGTGCTGAGTACAGAGGAAGAATCAAATCCCTTGGCCTTCTGGCAACGGTCTGCCTAATGCAGCCCAAGAGGTTGTTGACTTTCTTTTCTGCAAGGGCGCACACACAGTGGCTCATGTTCAACTTTGCATCCCACAGGACTCCAAGATGCTTTGCTAGAACACTGCCTTCCAGCTGGTTGGTCGCACCAGTACATAGGATTATTCCTCTTGTGGTACAGCACTTTGCGTTTCCCTCTGTCATCCTTTATGAAATTCCTGCCAACTCACTTCTCCAGCCTGTTGAGGTTCCTCTGAAGGGCAGTACAAACTGTATCAACCACTCCTTCCACTTCACTACCATCTGCAAGTTATTAGGCTATCAGGTCAGCAAGCATGATATCCCTTTTGTAAATCCATCCTGACAGCTTCCAGTCATCTTCCTGTCCTTGAGATGTTTGCAAAGGGCTTCCACGTTTTTTTCCCCACCACCTTCTCAAGGATTGAAATAATGCTGACTGACCTCTAGTTCTCCGAATCTTCCTTGAAGACAGGTGTTACCATATGCTTTCTTGCAGTTTTCAGGAACACCATGAGCTTTCAAAGAAAATTGAGAAAGGTCTCACATTCTCATTGCCCCTCCCTCAGGACTTCTATGTGTATTCCATCAGGATCTTTGGACTTTTGTACATCCAATTTGTTTAAATGTTCCCCTATCCTTATATCCCCCTACTGAAGATAAATGTTGATAGCTGCAAGTTTCCTCTCTGGTTGCAGAGACCTTGGTTTATTGTATGCAGATTTTCTCCATAAAGACAAAAGTGATGGAGGGAGCCTTGGGTAACTCAGCCTTTTCTATGCCCCATTCAGCAGAAGACCCATATTTTCCTTAGTCTTCTTTTGGCTGCTGATATAGAAGCCTCTTTAATGCCCTTAAAATCCCTTGCTAGGCTTAGGTGCTGGTGGGCTTCTGCTTTCCCATCTTGTCTCTGCATTCTCAGATACTCTCTGCATTCCTTATCCAACTCCTGCACAGGGTCAACTAACTCTACTTCCACCTCTTTTGTGTTTTACAGAATCATAAAGATTGGAAAAGATCTCCAAGATGATTGAGTCCAACCTTTAACCTATCACCATCTTTGTAAGTCTGAGTTGTACCAGGATGGCAAAACTCCACTTGTCAAGATGGACAGTTCTTGAGCTTAAAGCATGATGATCCTGGAGAATCAATAGTTCTTCTGGACTTCTCTTTTTTTTTTCAGGATAATCTCCCATGGACTTCTTCCAAACAGATCCCTGTAAAGGGTGTTCTCCCGAGCTCCAGGGTTGTAGTTCTGGTATTTGCCTTGTCCATACAGTCTCCTTTTAAAAAACTAATTTTCTCTGCAAATATGTGAGGGTGATAAAAAGCCAGCACATTTATTGCCCTCTGGAACTAATTTGGCTATGCCATAATTTTGTTCTTTTAAAATATTGAGAGCAGCTGAATGGTTATTATTAGAAAATTCAACCTCTCCTTGGGGCCTATACTAGGAAAGAGCAATACTAAAAAATCTGTCTCAAACAACTACACAGGCATAGTCAAATCAGCTGCTTAACACAGATAGCATCAAATGAAAGGGAACTATCAGTATCTATCTATTTCTATCAATTGTATTTGAAATGAAAAATTAGGCTTGCTAAATAATTAGGTTTATACACATTCATGGTGCTGATCATCTATGAGGTGATATTCAGAGAAATAACTTCTCCTTATCATATTAATTATTTTCCATTTCCAGATTCAAGACATTCTTCATATTTTATTCTTCAGCACTAAATTCCTCCTTGCACAAAATCTCAGCATGTTTCTGTGACTGTGCATTCAGAAAAAAAAGCCTGAAAAAACCCTTTTATTTTCAATCATAAGCAATTCATATCAAACAGGATTCTGGATATGATTATAAGATTTATAAACCTAATCTGTAATGGAGAGAGCAGAATATGTTATATTATTGAAGAAGTAGACATTAGACATTCAGCCGGATTGGCTAAGGTACAGTAAAGGCATTAACTCTGTTGAAACCTCCTACAAAGGAAACAGCAGTAATGGAAAAATAAAGCCTTTCACCTACTATACATGGCTTATTTCATTTTCAGCTTGTATCAGCAACAAAAACATCAGAGGAGGGTACTTCCTGTGGATTAATGCTTGGCTTGGGTTAATAAGCTTGGGCTGTGACCACAGCTATCAGCTCGTCTCAGCCCTTGGTTAGCTCCTGGAAATACTGGAATACAGGAATGGAGACTATAAAAAACTAAAGAGGATTTTCCTGCATTTACAGAATTGTGTTTGTGGCAAAGGACTTGAAAACAATGACTGTGGTCCACATTGGTTGCAAACAGAATTCTTACTTGTACTAACACCTTTGAGATACAAGCAGCTGTCTTTCCTGCAGCCTTTTTTATAATTCTCAAGCCAATTGCAAGAAACAGCATTTCTTTACCGTATCATTTTTAAAATAGTGTATGTTTAAATATTCAGTATTTACTGGAAGCTGCAGGACTTGTGGTTTGAAATTCAAGCTGAGGGCTTAGTCATGGCTCAGAGGAAGGAGAAGAAAGAATCTGGCATTTGTGTCAGTGCTTAATGATCAACAGTAGAGAGCCCAGCCTTAACTACACTGGTCTTTTGTGGTTCCCCTTGTGTTAGAACAAGCAGAACCTGAAACTTGTGCTCCTTGCTGAGACAGTAGTTTGCAATATATTGGGAAGCAGGCAAAACATGGCCATCCCCTGTGTTGCCTGGGTAGCAGATCCCGATGATGTACTTATTAAAGCTTCTCTCTCTACATGCTTTTGTTTCACAAATAGATTTTTGAATTGAAGCCTTTGTTTTCTTTAAAAATTGCAAGACAAAAATGCAGCCAGAAATGAAGGAAAGTGTTCCCAATAAATATTCAGTGCAGTGTTTTCCTACATACAATTGAGACCAAAATAATGTGAGAAGTGATGGAAAATCTTTGACAATTTGAAAGACTGTTCACCAGGCTCCAGTGGGATGCTGCTGCTTTCTGCAGGAAGCTCAAGCACAGACCTACTGACCCCCACAGATC
Organism: Fringilla coelebs; assembly: GCF_963513975.1. Classification (NCBI taxonomy): domain Eukaryota; kingdom Metazoa; phylum Chordata; class Aves; order Passeriformes; family Fringillidae; genus Fringilla; species Fringilla coelebs. The sequence goes on from NC_140028.1 coordinate 132,168,076, forward strand.
ATCTCTAAGGCATGTGGGCATCCTGGTCAGAGAGCACGCTGAAATGCAGGGACAAATCCCAGGCAGCTAGACTGAGGGTAGGAGGAACAAAATCTTTAGCAGCTTCAAGACTGGCAGATCATTGCTGTTCTGCAGGTTTGAAGAGTTCAGCTACTGGAGAGAGTCCCCAGAATGACTCTGTTCCATTACCTCTATGGAGAATTGTTCAGGCCCTTGGAAATCCTTTTTTTTCTGCTTAGATGTAGGGCAGTGAAGTCTCCCTAGCTGAAATGCACGTACTTCCCCTATGGCAAGCTGCACGCTGTGGGGATATTTTCATCCCAAGAACTTACGGATTTTGCACATGGAGCTCAGTGCTGTTACAACAATATTGGCACTGCTTGATTAACATTTGTTTCCCTTTGTATCTGCTGGAGTCTGGCACACTTTAAAGACAGGAGGGTAAGCAATACCTTTTAAATACAAGCTTTGGGAATTCATTAGCTTGCTTTCTTTGACCAATACCTCCCAAAACCTGAACTGCTGCCAACAGAGTAGAGAGTGGAGCTCGTTCAACTACTTCTTCTTAATAATTTCTTTAAAAATGTACATGTGACTCTGTACACATGGTAAATCGTATTTGTGCTATTTGCAGCAAGAGGATATTTCCACCCAAACATAGCTGTGACCAAAGAAAATACTCTGAAAATCAACACATCCTTCTCTTAATCATTATACTCTTACACTTCATATATTGTATTTTGACAGCCTATTTTAAGTTATAATGGAAGCAGTTATTTTGTTGCGATTCCAAAAGATTGCAGTATAAAGATTATATTGGCTATCAATCTAAGAGGTTTATTTCTTCATATACCTAACGTTACCTATACTGTAGCACATCTAGGAAGAGTCTCATGTTCTGCTCTTGTTAACACTGAAAATATTTTTAAAAAAATGAATGAAAACAAAACTAGCCCATACCCAAAAGACCTCCAGTTAGTTCAACCCCATGCAAATGTCTCTTTTTTTCTAGCCTTCATTCCAATAATCAAATTGAATATAATATAATATTTTTGGCCACAACCAAAGTTTTGGGGTTTACTTATTTTGTTTTTTCAAATAACAACAGTGTTTTAATGCAACTGAAAATTTTGTTGATGACTTCCTCCTTTTGTTATTATATGTGCCTTGCAGGGCAGTGCATCAAATTTTTGGCTTTTAATTCTCAGTTTGGATTAAAATAATCTACTTAAACTTCCATATATGGCTTATATGTGGAAATGAATGAGGGCACAAGATGTCTCTCTTACTAATTTTTCTGTTTCACCACTTCCATCCACACACAGGGAATTTAGATTGGCTGCAGAATTATTCTTTGAAAATACTAAGCAATCTTCCCTTGACTGAGATGTTTTCCACTGGACACAGAAAGAGGTTCTGGGCTGGAGGATGCTGAGGATAGAAATTATCGTTCCTCAGGGTCGTATTCCATTTACAGATTGAATAATTGCTCCCATAGTAAAGATGAGAGGAAGAAAAGTGAACAAATAAAGGACCTTGTACAAGGGGATCTCTCACCTGTCTCACATCACCTCCCCCAGTTCACCTCTGCTCTGAGCTGCAAGCCTCTGCCAGCACACATGTGCTGCAGTCTGTGTGGCCCCACTGCAAAGACCATCTGCATTCTTCCTCTAATGTCCTTTGTGCAGCTGAACTGAACCCTTGCCACTAAAGCATTGCCTGGCCTAGAGAACTTCTACCACACTAAAGAGGCTCTGAGTCCACCAGTAATAAAATATGGAGATTCTCAACAAAACAACTCGTTAGAACATGCACTCCAACAGTGGTGACAGCTCCAGGTTCCAGGCAATGGAGGCAAAGGTGGATGCCAGGACTAGGAGAACTTGTATTTGATGGTCCAAACCAAGGCATTACATCATGGTCTTCCTCATTTTCTATACTGTTCCAGACCTCTCAATTTCTTTTTATATCCTTGGTGCAACTTCAGCAGAAGGGAACAGCATCATGTTATAAAGCAGGGATGTGGGGCATCTCAAGCTGAGTTTGAATTGAATTTGTGTCTTCCAGTCCTGAATTCCCTAATCATTGGACTGCCAGCTCTTGCTCCTGGCAATTAATATGGAATAAACCAAGTCCTCTTCAAGTCTTTCATCTAATTCTATAGGTGCTTTTTAAACAATTTTTGGATTCTGTGTTCAGAGAGGGTGGACATATTCCTGCTAAATCCTGATTTGGGTGCCTATCCTCCTGATAAGGAATAGCCCTCATGCACCAACCTGATGGTTAATGCAAGTCACTTTGTCTGAGGTCTCTCATTTTCTCCATGTGCTGAACAGGGAACCTAGGTCTTTAGTTTCAGGTTTTGGATACCAGTCTGGCATCAGGAAGTTAAGATAAGAGTGCTGCAGCACACATCACCGTTAATATGCCAAGCATATATTTCCATTTTTAGGCATATAAAAAGAAGCAGGATCAGTGCACATTTGGAAACATTGAAATAATGAGTACTTAACAGAGAGGCCAAAATTTGACTTTGGGTACCAAGAAAGCACCAAAATGCAGTGGTGCTTCTCTTGCATTTCCTTATTAAAACTAGATTTTTCTCCCTTCTAACTATTAAAGTTCATGTGATCAGGAGTGCCAAATTCACATATCTGGAACTGTCAAAAAGTCAAGAGAGAAATAATACGATTATATTCAGTAACATTGAAAGAAAATACAATAAACTTCAAACTTTTTGGGAACATTACACACCCTCTGTGGTTTTGTACATTCCTGCCTCCCCTACCTCTCCCAGAAGGAGATTTGTATCATTACGAGAAATTTGCAGTACAGGATGAAACAGTAGCTAAGAATGCCCTGAGTTCCAAATCCCACAATGCTATAACTTCCAAAGAACTTAGAGCCTGAAGGTTGCTACAAATCAGACAGATTATACAGATTCATCACTTAGAAATGCATTTTCAAAACAGATGTTTTACTAGACAGCTCTGAGTCTTACACCAAAAAGTACCCATCCATGCAAAGAAACTGGACCAGATCCCCTTGGGTCCCCCTCAGATGACTCAGAAATATGATTAGACAAATGGGGACATAAGGAGCCCCATCAGAACACAACATAACATAACCATGTAAGGTTGTTTCTGTTTTGAACAAATCAGGCTATTATTTGCCTGATCAGCAAGCCTGAATCCAAAAGTCAGCTTTACTAGAGAGTTCATATTTACAGCCAGACTTTGAAGTTACTCCAAAAAAGTATGTGATTCTTCTTGGCCTTTGCACAATGTCTGTCTCTATCTTTGTTGTCTGGTTGGGAAATTTGGGCTGCTTTATTTATTCAAACGTGTCTAATCACTGCATGTCACTCAACTGTTATTTGTTATGGGAGTTTGGGTTTTGAGGTTACAGGTTACAACTGTCAAGAGACAAAAGGGTCAGCTGTTGTCAGTTAAACTAAGTGGAAGAGGAAGGAGTCACTCAATACATGACAGGTCTTTTGTGGCAACAAAACACACATGTTTGCCCATATAACTTCGATGAAAAACATTAATTATTTCATCCTTGCATAAATCAACCACTTCCAATAAAATCCTTCTCAGGATTTGCATTAGCATATCTATAAGAAGGAAAAAACATCCTGACACTGTGTTCTAGGTTTTAATGAGCACAAAATTTCTTCTGCAAATCATCATGTCTTCATTTAGATTATAACACAGCTGAGGAATGTTGCATGTCACCATTATTCATATTGGCATATGAAAACTTTTACATTAACTTTTACACGAACTGCAATGCTTCTCTACAGGCTTTCACCCTAAGTTTCTTTACAAAAGCATGACAGTGAGGTTCAGTCTGGCCCTTGAACAGTCCTTCCTGGTTCACAGTAATCTCATCCTGATTATTTTAACTGCATTTTAATCCTCAGTTTGAATCTGCAGATTTCAGCCTAGTTAACAACAGTTGCAGACTTACTAAGAGCAGATTGTGTCCTTTTTAGGAAACTAATTATGTTCTACAGTCTTTTATGGTGACGGTTGTGTAACTGTGAATTTTAAAAGGGGCTGTGAAAAAGGGAACTGTTTTGAGATGAGTGGAAGAAGATGACCAGACCCTATGACACAATTTACTGTCTCCAAGTTTGCATGTGAAATAGGGATCACGTTATTCTGGCAGCTAATTAGACATAAATGGGGGAATGCAGCAGTTCTCTGGAACTACCTTTTTCTACTTAGGAAAAAATTCTGTTGCTTTGAGTGGAGTTTTCTGATTCTTAACAAGACATGCAAATTACTATTCAAAGGACACAGAAATGTTTACAGGGAAAAGGTAAAATCACAGCCCATAAAAAGTCTTGTTTGATAGCAAGGGTATGTAATGCCAGTGGAGTAATCTGGTAGGAGTGCTTCCCATGAGGTCTCTCCTCCCAGTGAATCTACAGGATGGCTCACCCTTGTCCCTGCCCACAGGCTGGTGTAACATTCCATCTCTGCCTGGAGCTCATGAGCGAAGGGAGGTGCGGGCAAAGCAAGCAGGATTTATTAAGGAGCAAGGAGGAGCTAAAGGGACTGCAGCACTGGCATTGCCTGGTGTGTTAGCACACACCCATGTCTCAAGGCCCAGCTTTGACCCTTCTCCCCATCCAGATCAGACAGAGAAGATGTTTCAAATCAGCTGGAAAATGCATGCTCTGAAGATACCTTTCTGTCTTTGTCTTGTCACTCGTCGTCTTAGCATGACTTCTAGGGTCATTATAGCGCACAGGATTTTATATCTCTAGGGCCTCATACCTCCTTGAAGTTCTTTCACAACGCAGCTCCTCTATGCGCTGCCTGTCCCTGGTCCTTGCAGCAGTCATCTGACTCCTCTTCCTCACAGCCAACATATCCATCTCACTTCACAGTGCAGCCAACAAATGCCATCATTCTTCTCAGCACAGCCAACAAACACCATCTCTCTTCACAACTAGCCAGCAAACTGCAGCTCTCCTCACAGCTAGCCAACCTGCTCTTTTGTAGCACTTGCCCTTACTGGATACAGGTATGGCTTGTTAAGAGCTGGGCCTGTTTCTAATCTTTACTAATTGGCTCTGCAGCAACTCCTCAGGTGTGAGATTACCTGCTGCACTATTTTCTTACATTCCATCTCCCCACAGTCACTGTCTACAGAGATAGCAACCAGCTTTGGCATCTAACTTTCAGATTAGTAAAATTTCACAAAATGAGTTCCACTGCTCCTGCATTAAACATGCCACTGAATTTCATGCAGTTATATTTGTTCTGAACCAAAGTCAGTCCAACTAAGGTTAAACCCCAGAAAAATATTGTTTTTTACTAAGAGTTATCAAAAAAAAGACACATTTTGTGTCTTCTGTAGCTAGTTTATTTCATTTGTTACACATCTTCTGTCACAGCCAAAAAATCAAACTGTTTCTCATTAATTTTGTTTAACTTTAATCTCTTACAGATATTTATTGACATACACTAAACTAGACTTAGAAAAATCCTAATGAGGTTAATTTCCACTGAAATAGCTGTAAATAGCCTAGAAATTTCATCTAAAGATCTGTGCACAGGATTTTTTCACAAGACCTTCTTTTTGGCTCTTACAGAGTTAATTATATTTCACCAGCAGAATGATGAGGAGAAAGATTTGACTGGATCTGGAATACATCAGGCTCAGTTCCCAGTAAGGAAGGTAGCTAAGGGAGCTTTAATTTTTGCTTGGTGAAGAAAATGATGAAGATCCTCTGTGTTATTGCTTGCCCACTGCAGTGCTCAAAATTGTCACACATTGTTCCAGTCAAGGATAATATCTCTGCCTCTGCCTGTCTCTGTGTGTTAGGAACAGAGAACCAGTGCAGTGAAGTTCTCACCTGAACTTAACAGGGACGAGCCTGTATGAGCTTGTCCAGCAGTCTCTTAATGGAATTGGGAAAAAATGGAATCAAATGCCCATTCTATTTTCCAAGAGATAGGTTTCTTCTGTAGTTGTAGAGATGCTTACATACTGGTACTTTCTGTCCTTTGCAAAAGCTTGCACCAAATGATGTCCATCCCAGTTCCCAGATTTGAAAGGACAAAGAGACATCCAAGCTGTCATGCTTTTGGACTTAAATTTGAAACAGACCTTGTCTTTTTTTTGCTCTAGCAGATGACCCTCTCAGCAAACCTAAATGAGGTACATCCAGTCTAGAGTATCTAGACATATCTAACATTTTTAAAATATGCTTCCTCTTAAAAGCATTTTATTTGTGTTAATCGAACTGAAGAAAGGATATGAAAGCTTCTTGGGACTGATTGTTCATAGAAAGAAAATGCACTGACAAATCAGGAATTAGTTCACTTAGCATCTGAAAGGATGTCCTTTGTTACTGAGCAGGACAGAAATCTCTATTCTTCAAGCAAGGCCAGATAGTGAGGACAGAACTTAAGTGCTCTTTGGTCATAGTGGTCCTACAACAGCTTTTGGAGAAGAAACACAGAATGTCACCTGGCCTCCTGACAGAGAGGTAGAAAAACCTTTCAAGTCATCCTTTCAAGTAACCACTGCCATAGTCCTGTACCCCAAGAGAGACTAATGACCTCCCAAAAGTTTGCACCCATTATGGATTTGGTTAGCTACTGAGCTGGCATTCAACTTTCTGGAAATATTATCCTATCTGCTCTCAGTTCTCCAGAAAAGCAAGTGAGGATGAATTTCTTTTGTCTACTTTCATATTTGAGGGAAGGGAGAAATTAACTTCAAAGGCATGAGGAACTTAATTTAAAGCTGTAAACTGAAGATCCTCAATTCTTCTCTTGCTAGGGTAAGAGGTACCCTGCATATAAAGAATTCTTCTCCCACAGCTGTAGGGAACACAGGAAAGGTTCTTGCATTCCAGATAGAAAGACTGGGGAATTCTGAATTTCTTGAGAAACAAGCCAATAATAAATCAGCTTGATCAAGACAGGAGATGCAGGTATTTCTTAATAAAAGCAAATGGAATTATCAATTTCTCAGTGTATTTTCCAGTGTTAAAGGTATGATGACTGCATAGTAAATACAGACACACTGCCAGCTGTGAGGTAACAGCTCACAGTAAAACCCCTCTGCATTACAAAATCATAGAATAATTTGGGTTGGAAGGGAACTTTAAAAGTCATCTGCCATAAGCCTGGACATCTTCAATTAGTCCAAGCTGCTCAGAGTCCAATCTGACCTCGAATGTGGTGGCATCTGCCACCTCTCTGGGCAACCTGTTCCAGCATTTCCCTACCCTCATTTTGAAACACTTCCTTCTTGCATCTAATCTAAATAGATCCTCTTGTAGTTAAAAATCATTACCCCTTGCTCTATTGCAACATGCCCTGCTAAAAGATTTGCTCCCATCTTTCTCAGAAGACCCCTTTAGGTACTGGAATGTGCTATGAGCTCTTCCTGCAGCCTTCTCTTCTCCAGGCTGAACAACCCCAGCTCTCTCAGCCTTTCCTCACGGGAGAAGAGTTTTATTCTTCCAGTCACCTTTGTGGGCCTCCTCTGCCCTCACTCCAACAGGTCCCTTTATGCAGTGTGAATATAATCCTGAGAGCAGAAGTTGGAAATGCAAGAATTTGCAAAGAGAAGTTTTATTTTTTTCCATCATGTACACTGCCCCTTTTAGTAGTAAGACAGATTGTCACTACATGAGTGTCATGTATCATATGAGCTTGATGCATACTACTCTTCCTTAGATTAATAGAGAATGAATTACAATGAATTTTTAAGCTGGACATAATGCACATGATACACAGTTTGGCTCCAAGAAAAACCTTCCATTGGAAAAGAGGTTATAAATGCAGAACATTTGGGTCAGTCCAGGAAAGCAGAAATAAAACCAGGAAAGGTACTTAAAAATAATCTTGAAATCTTCAAGTAGGATTCAGGACACAAATTTGAGAAGGAGTGATAGCAAGAAAAAGAAAAGTAAGCAGCATCCAAAAAACCTGGACAGGAACCAGTGAGATGTTATCTTCACAGAAAATAGTAACAAAAAGTATTTACATTTGTCCCATTTAATTTAATAATTTTTATTTTTAAATATCTGATCAAATAAAATATATTTTTATATGCGTATAGAAAGAGATGTTTGTGTGCATTACCTCCAGGAATGTTTGTGCCCAGAGCCGGGACCTGATTTTTAGTGCAGCACTCTTTCCTTTTTCCAGCTGTCCCACAGTGCACGAAATTAAGACACACTTCACATTTGTACAGTTCTGAGCAAAAAATAAAGGCAAGTCATACTTATGCTTTGAAAACAAAATAATTTTCAAATGCTATAAATAAGCAAAACCAAATAAACTTTTCTTTAAAGTGCTAAATAGTTTGAAATCAGTAATTTCATCTAATATAGGTGAGATACCCCATGAATCATTGTGATAACTCTAAACCAAGGAGCAGATTCTTTTTGAATCACCAGTGAATACAAACACCTACCTACAGTAAGGAAAATAAAAGTAATAATTTTCAACAGTGTCTGCTCTGAAGAACTCTTAAAATGCCCAGGCACTTACCAATCCTTTGGAAGCACGTGCTTTTTCCTCACCTATCAATCTTTTTATGATTTCAACACTTTTTTTTCCTGTTCTCTATGCATTAAGTGTTTATTTATATTGCTAAATCTTTCCCCTTTTCTAACCCTCCCCGTTTTCCCACTGATATTTACATCATGGCAGCCAGAACATTTGCTGACATTCATGAGTTGCTTTACTTGAAGCTTACTGTCCGTGAACCATTCCTGATGAGCAGTGATTCTGGCCCATACACAAGGCTGAAAGCAAAAGCCAAGCACTGCAACTCAAAACTACACACTCCTGAAGTTTGCCAAAAGAATGTCACGCTAAAGGTTAAAAGCTGACTGGAAGCCACTGAAGGGAATGAGCAGAGTCTCGTGGGGTAACCACAGGAATTGTGTGGTTGTTTAGGGCATAAAAAGGAAAAACGATCTTTCCACAAACGATGTTTGTGGAAAAAATAAAAAAAAATTGTATATACAAATGGGTTTTATCTGAAAAGTTTTGTTTGACTCAGGGGAAGGCTGAGGTTTTAATTGATTCCTATTTTTATAACAAAGCAGAGAATCCCTCCCATGACAGAAGGCCTTGTGACCTCAAAAGCAAAGCTAAGTTTTCAAAGATAAGTGTATTCCCTAGCGAGAGGGAGAATGCACTACCAAGACCCAATCTTCAGGAAATGAGATGATGATACATGGAACAGATCTGAAAACACCCTTAAGGAATCCTGTATTTTTATAGACAGCTCTCCTCACAAATCTCTGTCTTACTGGAGAATAAGCAGAAGCTGTATGCTTAATTGCTGCTTTCTATATCTGACTGAAAATGAAACTGTAAACCCTGGAACTTGCAACTATAAACTTTTTTTTTAAATGAATATTTTAAAGTATCTGTTTATTTGGCTTTAAACATCCTCCAAACAGATTTATTTATTTTGCAGGAAGGAGAAAGACTTTCATTAATCATAGTGGTCAAAAGCACACATTAGCAAAACAAATCATTACTATGCAAAAAAGCCTACTTTTGGCTGACATTTTAGGACCTGAACACATATATCTGTTTTTCTTAGTAATGAATTTAGCCTGTAGTGATTTTCAGAACAACGTAACATTGGAACTAATGGAAAAGAAACCAAATTTTTTATCAACGGTATAAATAGAATAAGAGGTTCTCAGAACATTTTGTCTCCCTGTGAAAATGCTTTGATAAAAATGAAAATAACTTAAAATTTTTAAAAAACTTTACATTCTTTAACAAAGAATTATCTTTGACCAATCAGTCTTTTCCAGAGCAACATTCATTTTCCATGTATACTTCCAATGTGTCAAATAAAAAAAAAATTATGCATCAGTAGTAACTAATGCTGAAGCATCAGTATTGGGACACCTTCTAACTGAACCAATGACATTGCTTTTCTATGCTCACGCTGGAAAAGCCTTTCTATATATCCAGTGGTAAGCACTGCACCCAATCCTATCCTAATTTGTGCTGACCAAAAGCATATTTTACTAGAAGAATGCTCATCAAAGTGCCAATTTCATATTACTGAGTACCCCACTAAATATGTCTGATCCATTTACATCAAGCAGCTGAAAATTCTCTGCTTCATATTTTAAGGTGCAAACACAGTGCATACTTCAGAACTTTGTTAACCACTTCCAGTTGCTGCAGTCATTTTTATGTTGGCAGCCCATGAGCCTAGTCACTCAGAAAGGTGACTGAAAATTAAGATATCACTGAAGAATGGATTAAGTGTTCTGTGATATTGACTGGCATGTCTTTGAAAGTCCTGGGATTTTTCCTTCAGAGCCAGTGAAATCAGATTCTTCCTAAGGTACTGGGTTGATGAAAGAATGGCACAAGAATCAGCAGTCATTATTACTTAAAATGGGTTAAACTGTGATTTTGTTCTTAATGACATTACAGTTTTCATCACTTTCAGATTCTATCTTCTTCCTGTTATAAAAATTTCCAAATTAACTTTCAGAAGCAATAATTATTCTCTTAGTGCAGAAGACTTAAGTTTGTGAGGTTCTTTGCTTCCAAATCCTAGTGAGGTCAAGGAATTCAAGCGTGAGTTTGCAGTAAACAGCTTAATAAGAGACTGGACAGCATGAAGGAAACTCTGCCCAAGGTTCATAAAAATAGATGGAAAGCACTGACTGTGAATCCCTTGCCTGATCTCAAGGTCACTGTGTTCACACATTGCCTTTAGGCAAAGGCAGCTGACACCCACAGGGCTGAAGTATGCTAAGGATGGCACTTTGAATGCAGGAGTGGAAAAAAACTTCTGACAAATACAGCCAAGTCCAAATACTCAGGTACCAGACTGTCTAATCAGAACTATTTTCCTGGGAGAGACAGCATTGCTGTTGCTCCAGCATTGTCTGGCCTGTTAAAAATACAGTGATGTGTCTCATTTGCCTTGCCTGTGGTGCTGTAGAGAGTCTCCCCTTCCCCTGCACACTCCCAGCCTAGAGCTTTTAGATAGCTCACCAAAATTCTTGCAGAGTTTTTCCTGTGAGGTTCTGCCACTGCAACGTCCCTTCTCCTGATGTAATGAGAAATTGTGGAATTATATAAAAAAGCAGCAAGTTCAGGAGTGTCTTCTGGAACAGCAAACTGCAAAGAGAGAAATGGGAATGGTAATGACACACACATACAACGATTCTAACAGATTTGTTCCTGTCTCAGAGGTCTTGAAGTTTGGATTAACACTGTTTTTTCCATTGAACAGCACAATCATGAGAATACTTTGTCTTCAACCAGGAGCATGATGAGTAATAGCACAGCAAAATACTGCCCAGTTACAGGAATTACAGCAGACAACATTTTTCTCCACTTTTTACTGGTGTCAATTTCATTGCTTTACTTAATTTTGTTAGACTCTCAGGGATAAATTCTGATATATATAACAGGATAAATTCAAAGTTGTTGCCCAGTAGTTTATTCATTAGTTTAGATCAGAATCTGCCTAATAAAATATAATGATTGTACTAGTTTTAGAAAAAAATAGAAGCCTGACTTCAAACAACATAATTTTTGATGATATAACAAATATGTTACAGATTTGTTTTGGCAACAGCTCAAATTTGTATAATGCAACAGCTTCTTAATTTTTAATCTCACAATAAAATGCATTCTCTCCAGCCTTACATTTACAGATTTTTGTTCTCCAATTAAAAACTACTTTTTGTTGGCAGTTTGTCTTTAATTTCTATACCGGGCATTTATGGCTTCTTTTATGAAGCCTCAAATAACTCCTGGAGCCAACTGCTACAGAAATAAAGATAAATTTGAATTAATGACAATCCAATCATGCAAAATCACAATAAAATATACATAGAAGTTTACAGTAAGATCTCAACAGGAACTCAATTAAACATAGCCAAAGCTATTCCTTAAGGACATCAGATTATAAAAGTGCTACATCAGATTCTTCTTATCAGTTCCTTTAACCTCTGAACACAAAATATCTTTAACAAATTCCTAAAGAAAATGTTTGTAATTGTAATAAATGTGGTAGCATTAAAGGAAAGAGAATAGCTATAAACACACAAAACCTTCCACACACTAATGCTGTGTAGTACTAGATTTGGAAAATTGGTGTAATTTATCTGATTAAAATTATAATGCCATAAATAGAACATAAACATTTAACATTGTCTGAGATCTTCAGTCAAAAGCACTGTACAAAGTGGAAGATATTATCATTCATTAACAGATGAAAACCCATGAAAAAAATAAAAATTCTCTTTTCTTCCCTTTTTCTGTTGCTTCATGAGGTTAGCATTGTCTATTTGCAATAAGGGAACCTGTAAGTAGCTAATAAATCTCTCCCTCTCAATGCAGTAACATGCAAACTCTCCTTCCAGAATTCTTTCACCAGTATATAGACTCCTTTAATGATGACAAATTAAAAAAAAAACCACAATATAGTAATGTGCCTGCAAAGAAGCCCTCCATATATGATCACAATGGATATATATGTAGATCCATTTGAATACCAAAGGACGTTACATTTTCCTTTTTTCATAGATCCTAGAGTGTTAGCATCCCAGTGAATTGTCACAGCAAAGGTTTGAAAACACCCTCTGCAGTTAAGAGAAACTTAACATGTGCCTCCTGCAACCATTTAAAAGCAGAATTTGTCCAGTGGCCTAGATGCTCAGGTTAAAGATATTATTTTATCCTTCTTGATCTGGTCACATGGAATTGCTCAACTGTATAATCTATCTCTGCTATTTTATATGCCATGTAGCACATTATCTTACAGGATCACTCCCTCCCTTTAACTACAGCGGACTGTCTCAGTTTCCCCACTATGGAAAACTGTGCTGCTTTCTTCTCCTGAGCATTATTACTTTGAGCAGGTTTCTAGACCTCTCCAGTTCCCCACTTCTCATTCCAATACCCTGTTCCACTTTTCTCATTTTCTAGCCAGGCAACAGCCTTTGCTGCATTGTGTAACTCCATCAGAAATGTTATGGAAGAGGACTTTTTTACACAAAGATGATACCCATTATTTTATGTTACATGCATTATATTATATTATACTACATCACACTTATTTTTTTAAATATATGTATATATGTTATATAATATATATGTATATATGTTATATAATATATATGTATATATGTTATATAATATATAATATAAATATATTATATTACTAGATTATACACAAAATTACCCAAGAGCGGTTGGTGACCATTCAAGAGCAATGCATTGGATGGTATTACTTTGTCCCAAGCCCTAAACACAGTACTGACAGTTTTTCAGCATGAGCAGACTGCCTCTGGAAGGGGTTAGCTCCTGCCACTCATGTTGGTGGATGTACCTTATACATGTGGTGGATTTTTGCTCTTATTTCACTGCTTCCCTTACAGATGCCTCACTCGTGGTACTGCAGTGCTCAGCTATTGAGAATGCACCATGTGTCTGTGTATTCTATCACAGTGGTTTTTACAGGTACAGGTTTCATAAAAAATGCTTTTTGCCATCAGTCTGGGAGAAAAAAAAACAACTAATCAGGAATACTGTCTTAGTCCAGAACGCAATCTAACTGAGCCCTCTTCTCATCACAGCTGCCTTTAGGTAGAGTAAGAAGGAAGTAAGAATGGGGCATGCATACACAATAGTCTCCTAATAACTTTCAGCTTCCAAATGTTTTCAGATCAGGGACTTCCTTATCTATATATGAAGTTTGTGTTCATTTACTTATCTTCAAAGGACTTCTCTTTTGGGAATTTGTTTACTTTCCTCTTAGAATCATGTAAACTTTTAACCTTGACTACTTCCCTTTGGCCACAAATTCCAGACACCTGAGACCTGCCACCATGAGCCATCACTTCCTTTTGCTTGTTTTGAATCTGGCTCCCCAGACTTCATTAGATGTTCCAGTTCCTGTGCAGGAAGAGGCAGAGAACAGTCAATCCACACCCACACTCTTCCTGCCACTACTCATTTTGAGGATCATATTTATGCACAGTCACCTCTTTTCTAGACTGAGGCGTCCTCGTTTACTGACTTCTGAGTTCTGCATTGGAATTCATTCTGTATCTTTGATAAGTACTTTTTCTCCCTTTTACACCTTTTGTAAGATTCATAATTTTATTATCCTTTCACATCCCTCACTGTCTTCATAGAAAGATAAGCTACAGAAAAGTTCCTAAACAAACCATGTGTGCATAGGTGTGACTTATCTTTGTGGACTAGACAACAAAGCTCAAATAAAACATTTTTACAAGACAAGAAATTCAGCAGTGGGGAGGAATGTACTGCTTTGATTGAAACAGAACAGTCTGAGTCATTTCTAAGGGGAAATCCCTCAGTGCCCTAACAGAGGTAAGTTCAGATATCCAAGAGAAGTCAGGCATTTCATGTCCTTAGCCTTATTTGGAAATTTGAGCTAAGCATCCTGTTGTTTATATGAAACTTGGAAAAGCCTGTCTCTGTGTCCTCTTGCCATCTGAAGCAATAGATAAGCATTACATATTTGAAACCTGACTTGTGTATTCATACTGTTCAATGTTTTGAAGAACTGAAATAAGGAAAGGATATTTAATTTCTTGCCACAACAACTGTGCATCTAAAGCCATGGTAAGCAATTCTGCTACAACAGACAGACCATTATTACAGGAAAATTTCTCACAAGCTTCACAAGAATTCAGTCTTTTGTATGTAACAGATGCAATCATTATCAAGTAGGAGAAGATAGAGTAAACTTCTGAAAAAAAAAATTAAATTAAAAAAAATATACATTGCCTAGAAATGTCAGTAAGAATTGTGGCAGTATTCTGCACAGCTTCTTAATTCAACCTTAAACAGAACACAGTGGCTGGGGTGGGAGGATGCTGAACTGCTTTTCACGTACTTGCAATCTGATCTGATCAGTGAGTTTGAGAAGCTAGGCTTGCAAGTATAAATGCAGCACTTTAGCTTCTTCCTCCTCACCACTTCTGAAAAAGAGGTGAAAAATCAGGTAGAAAACATATGTGGAAAGAATTCCCTGTCTCCAATCTTGCTGTGCTTTGGGTATAAACTGGACAGACATTTTCTACCTTCTGTTTCCTATCACTCATTTGCTTTTTCTTTCTCTAAAGAAACTAAATAAAAGGGTGGAATTCCAACACCTCTTTGGTTTCCTGGGTGAAACACAAAACTCTAGCCACACTGTATTTAGTAGACATCAATTTTTCCTTACTCTTTTTAAGTATGTATTGTAGTTCTGTCAGTTCAAGCTGAAGACTTGACTTGTGACTCCTTAGGTTGTGACCACTCCTCATCACTAGAAAGTTGTCTCCCCTTTCATCCAATATACGGAACTCACACCCATTCTGGTATGCAAAAGATGTAGAGCATTTTTAGCACTTGGAATGCAGCTCTTCCTGAAAGATGTTTAACAGACTACTGCTTAAACTTGAGAAGTGTTGTTGTTTACTCCAGAAATGTCTGGAGTCAGTCATGCTTAATGAATTGGATACCTTGTTTTTGATGGGATAATATGTTGAGCTGTGTTTTGCCTAATCTTCTGACTTGGAGCCAAACCAAGCTCTTTTGAGGGGATTTGCCATCACAAACATAGATCTTAAAACAGGAAATTGTCCAAGCAGCCGGGGATCGGGTTAGGAAAGCTAAAGCCCTAAGAGAATCAAATGCAGCCAGGGATGTTAAAAACAATATGAAAAGCTTCTATGGATACTCAAAGGTAGGAGAGGGAAAATACAAGTTCTCTCCAGGAGGAAATAGGAGACCTGGTTACCCAGGATGTTGAGAAGGCTGAAGTACTCAATGACTTTCTTGCCTCAGTCTTTACTGGTGAACATTCCAGGCACACTGCCCAAATCACAGAAAGGAGAATAAAGAACTGCCTGCTCTAAATTTGCAGGTGCACTTGTCCATGAGACTTGATGAGATGCATCCATGGGACCTTAGGGAACTGGCAGATGAACTTGCAAAGCCACTCTCCATATCTGAAAAGTTGTGGCAGTCTGGTGAAGTTGTCACTGACTGGAAAAGGGGAAACAGAACCCCCATTTCTAAAAAGGGTGAAAAAGGAAAACCTGCAGAACTACAGACCAGTCAGTCTCACTTCTGTGCCTAGCCCAGTCATGGGGCAGATCTTCCTGGAAACTATGCTAAGGCACATGGAAAATGAGGAGGTGATTGGTGACAGCCAGTATGACTTCACTAAAGGCAAGTTGTGCCTGACAGATTTGGTGGCCTTCTGTGGTGGGGTGACAGTGCTGGTGGACAAGGGAAGAACAACTGACACCATCTACTTGCACGTAGACAAAGCATCTGCCACTGTCCCAGATGACATCCTGGTCTCTGTGCTGGAAACACATGGATCTGACAGAGCACTCAGGGGATAAAGAATGGGCTGTGTGACCACACTCAAGGAACTGTGGTCAATGGCCTAATGTCCAGTGGGACACCAGTGCCGTGTGGTGTTCCTCAGTGCTGGTACTGAGACAGGGCCCTTTGTAACATCTCTGTTGGTAGCATCGACAGCGGGACTGAGCACACCCTTCTCCTCATATTGAGTACAGAAACCAAATATGAACCAAACACTTACTTTAGAAATGTTATAGGCTATCTATATCTTGCTTCTTACCCAGGAAAATGATCTTGGACTGTTAAAAATTCCCAAGAAAGTTCCATTCATGAGAAACTTCCATTCCATGTGTAGACAAAAAGACCCAATCAAAATGCAGAAAGAGATGAAAATAAAGTACTTACCTTTATTTGCATTGTATTAATAGGAGAGTTTGTTTGACAGTGCAATGGTCCATGTGTCTGAATGTGAAGAATATAAAGAAGAAATTCTTCTCTACTGGACAGAGGCCAACCAACGTGGAGAACTGTATGGTTGATGGCACTTGGTCCTATATTGTGCAGCTGTTGAAGAAGTATGATCAGTACTTTCCAAGGCAGTAAAAACAACAAAAAACATTGCAACCACCACTCAGATATTTTCAAATTCTTAGTGGACACAGCCTGAGAGTATTTAGGGAAGATAGTTACAGATTATTAATATCACTTTATTGATGGAGAATCTGTGGCAGGTAGGAGAGAAGAACCTCTTCACATTAGTCACAAAGCCAATGGCAAATCTGTGAGAACAGTTGTTTCTGTCTGAATGTGTATTCAAGAAATCCATCACCTTTCCCATTTTTTCCTACGTATGAAGAGTTGAATTCTAAAACAGTATCAAAAAAATTCCAACCCAAAACACAATAGCAAATGAACCCCATAGAAATATGAACAATGAACAGCAACAGATCATACTTGAAAATAGTAGCCAAAAGTTCAGAAGACAAAAGAATCACATTTCAGGGCACAAGAATAGAAGACAGAGCAGAACTTAAACTAGCTTCTTTGGTTAAGAATTATATTTTCAACATTCTTAATCTAGATTTTCTCAAAAGAAGTAAAGGAACTAGCTTTCCTAAATTAATATCCCAGAACAGTATTTTTTTTAGGGAAAATAAACAAAGATAGAAATAATAAAAGTTTAGAAATCGAGGCTATTAAAATAGTTTCCTTGTATCAGTTAACAGTTTGAAAATAACTGATGACATCAGGAGTCTGGACCTGTGTTGTCACTGGGCTTGAAGAGTTAAAGAAGCTGAACACCATGGACCTTTATGCAAAGTTCCTAGAGACGTGAGAACCTCCTTTTTTTTTTTAATTTGCTGAATTTTTGTGACTGATGACCTTTAGTTACAACTAAATACAAAGCCCTTTCAATCTTACATCTTCTGGGAGATTGCTTGGTCTTTTGGCTGCTTTGCTGATATAAACCATGTTAAGTGGTTTCCTTAGTAACTGTAACTAATCATGTAATTATTTTAATATATTTGAAGTCATAAATACAGTTTCACAAACAACCCAAATGCTTGAGACAGGATGATTTGAAGTATTTTTCAGTTTAGAGAAATGTGTTAAGATGGGGAATTCACAAATGATAATTTGTATTTTACAGTTGCATTCACTATACTATAGTATGTCCTGCAAATTGCAATCTTACACTGCTGATTATGCTCAGTTGCTTATATTTCCTTGAGTGCTAGTTTGTGAATTATAACCACATGTGAAGCCCCCTGTTTTACCCTCTAGAATAAAGGACATCCATCAGATTCTGAGGATGGCTTCTATTCCATGCAGTTCACTCAATGCCCTTTTTGTAAGCTGAACTCTTTTAATTGACAAACCACCCATAGGAAAAAACCAACAAAACTACAAGGTAAAAATATGTGTACTTCAAACATTAAGAGTTGTTTTCAACAGAATATTTTACATGTATGTCTACATAATATTTTTCAGTTAGTTATATGTCAAAGAAAACATTTTTTCCAGTGCACAGCATATACAGCTTCTAATGAGAAGATACTTGACGTTGATTATAAGGAACTTTTAAGCACTGTTTTTAATTCTTGTCAAACACCCAAAATGTTTATAAATCCCTTAGATATCTAAGACAGACTCCTAGCATAAACTAATATCCCCTCCACTCATATGAACAGATAATGGGGTTGTGAATTCCCAGATTAAATTTGGGTCATGTGCTAAAATCAGAGTATTTACATTTGTGGCTTCATCTAGCTACAGATGAAGACAATAAACCAAATTCATCAGGAATTCAGTGGGGGCAGTGTGAGGTCCTGTGGAAACATACATAATTTTTACCTCATAAATGTGTTCTACTAAAGGACCAACTTCTTCTTCTTTTGTAGGTTCATCTTTGGGTTCCCAGTTGTGAAGTGGCAAAATAATTGTTGGGGGGTGAGACACTCTGTAATATACAAAACAGTATAAAACAGTAATTGTACAAAACAGGTTAGAACAGAAACTGTTACCAGTGACTGATTGCATTAGTTTTAGAACAAAATGATGGCCACTATAAAAACCTGAGCCCTCAAAGGCTTGTTATTTGGGCACATTAATTAGAATTAGATGGGGTGAATGCTACAATGCCTCCATAACATGCTAGATGGGAAACAGAGATATTGTGATTTCCATAAAGTCACAATGGAAATTGGTGTACTGAGAAACAGAATTCAGGACTAGACTCTAAAAGAGTGCTCCAGGCTTTCCAGCTGCTTTGCAAACAAAGTGGCAGTTAAAGCATTCTCTGGAATATTGTTGCAAGTTCCAACACATAAATAAAACTTAAACAAAGAAAGCTGTGAATTAATATTTGACATCTTTCCAGCTGCTTTTTTATTTTTCCTTTTATTCTCTATCTGACCTTAAGAAAGCAGTCTTCTGTTAACATTTTTATTTGAATCACAAACATTTTATTTCTTATAAAAATTGGAATTTCACTGTACCAGTTCCACTCAGATGCCAACTAAACCTCACTCAGGTGTTCAGAAGTTGGGAAATCAGATCCCAAGAATTTCTTTTAGCGTGATAGGTCAGTTCTGGCACAGACATCTGTCACCTACAAGTACCGCATGTAGCTCTTGGTGCTAATATGGTATTACCCTTTATTTGCCAGCGTTAACTGCCACTCAGTTTTGCTGGTTTATGGAGTCTTTAGCTGAAAGAAAATCCATGAAATTTCAGTGTTGGTTCTGCCAAAGCTGGAGTTTTGCTAACAGAAAACTGTTAAAAAAAATCATTAATTTTTTTAGAGTGTAAAATTTGAATACCATAATGGACTTCTAGGCACTGATGTCAATCACTTTGCAGAGGCCCCTTGAAGAAAGATTGGATGGTTTTGTTGCAAATGCTGAAAAAATATTATTGGAAGGAACAAACTGTTCTCGATTACAGCTCTTATGTCATATACAATGAATGAAAATTTTCTACAGTATACAGCTTCTCAAAGCAGCAGGAAATCCTAGAGAACAGCTTAATGCCATCCAGCTGAAGTACAACTCTTGGTGAAATCTGATGTATTCTGGAGTATGCTAACTCTCAATACTTCCTCGGACTTCAAATTGCCAGCAGTTTGTAGTAACAAGTATGCCTAAGGATAAATTCACAAGCCAACCCTAATAATAAAAGAAACTCACATTAATGAAAAAGTAATTTCTGATTAGGTACTTAGCCTAAGTTTCACAAATCATCTTGTTTCCAATATGAATTTTAATTATTGATTGCTGTTGGAGAATAGGAACTTCAGAGTGCTGTTACAAAAGCCAAGACACATACATAGATCCTTACTCTACCACAAAAAACTGCAAATCAGACGGTGTACAGAGTCAAAAAGAAGAAGACACGAGGTTTCAAAATTCAGTGTTTCTATTGCACTGTCAGGGAAGTATTCTTATCCACGGAATTACAAAATGCAAAGTATAAATTTAGACATTAAATTAAAATTATTGTAGTGTATGTAAGAACATCTATTTTAACAGAATTTACAGTTATTTTGTATTGACACAAAAGTAGCAAAATTGGGTCAAAAAACCCAAATTTGCTCTTTTTACTATTTTATTTTGCATTTAACTGAGAATATTTTTAACATTTGGATGATTTACTAGACAAGGATTTTCCCTCGACTTTTAGGTGAAAATTATCATGAAACAAAAGTACTGAAAAATATGATAGATAAAGTATGGCTCACAGGAAAGGCTTATAAGGAGATATACAATAAAAATTCTGCCAGCTACAAATCCTCTTAATCCAAATTACTTCCTTCTTGAATCACCTGTTCCTCTAGCACTTTTTCAGCAGTGAGACATAAAAATGCCAATACTAAAACTCCTACGTTTTTAAAGACAAAGAAAGGTAAGCAGAATAATCAAATCTTAGTTATCAAAGCAACTGCTTATTGAACTAAGTAGTTATGTTAATTTTCTTTTAAACAGGCTATTGAAGAAGATTTCTTCCTTTCTCACAGAAGAAGTTCCACTGTGCAAGTATACCTGCATGTATGCACATGCACAGTTTCAAAAATACTTACTTTTCCTCAGTAAAATGTATGCTGCATTCAGTTCCACTCTGTGCAATTCTCAGAAGAGAAGTAAAGAAATGATACTCAAGATATTTTCCAGTCGAAATGTGAACACAATTTCTCTTTTACTTTTATCTGGGAAATAGTGAGCAATTCCCTTGGAACTGCATGTTTTAGCATCTCTGAGTAAATAGCATGGCCAAAGATATTATAGCAGGGCCTAAGATATTATCACATGGCCTAACCTATTATAGCATGGCCAAAGATATTATGACATGGCCTAGCCTATTATAGCATGGCCTAGGATATTGTCACATGGCCTAGAACATTATAGCATGGCATAAGATACTATAACATGGCCTAAGATATTATCGCATGGCCCAGCCTATTATAGCATGGCCTAGGATATTATAGCATGGCCTAGCCTATTATAGCATGGCCTAGCCTATTATAGCATAGCCTAAGATATTATAGCATGGCCTAGGATATTATAGCATGGCCGAGCTTATTATAGCATGGCCTAGGATATTATCACATGGCCTAGCCTATTATAGCATGGCCTAAGATATTATGACATGGCCTAGCCTATTGTAGCATGGCCTAGGATATTATGACATGGCCTAGCCTATTATAGCATGGCCTAGGATATTATCACATGGCCTAGCCTATTATAGCATGGCCTAGCCAACTATAGCATGGCCTAAGATATTATGACATGGCCTAGCCTATTGTAGCATGGCCTAGGATATTATGACATGGCCTAGCCTATTATAGCATGGCCTAAGATATTATCACATGACCTAGATTATTATAGCATGGCCTTGCCTATTATAGCATGGCCTAAGATATTATCACATGGCCTTGCCTATTATAGCATGGCCTAAGATATTACCACATGGCCTAGGATATTATAGCATGGCCTAGCCTATTATCGCATGGCCTAGCCTTCTATAGCATGGCCTAGGATATTATAGCATGGCCCAGCCTATTATAGCATGGCCTAAGATGTTATAGCATGGCCTAAGATGTTATAGCATGGCCTAGGATATTATCGCATGGCCTAGGATATTATAGCATGGCCTAGCCTATTATCACATGGCCTAGCCTATTATCGCATGGCCTAGCCTTCTATAGCATGGCCCAGCCTATTATAGCATGGCCTAAGATGTTATAGCATGGCCTATGATATTATCACATGGCCTTGCCTATTATAGAATGGCCTAGCCTATTATAGCATGGCCTCAGATATTATCACTTGGCCTAGCCTATTATAGCATGGCCTGGGATATTATCACATGGCCTAGCCTATTATAGCATGGCCTTGCCTATTATAGCATGGCCTAAGATATTATCACATGGCTTAGCTTATTATAGCATGGCCTAGGATATTATAGCATGGCCCAGCCTATTATAGCATGGCCTATGATGTTATAGCATGGCCTAAGATATTATCACATGGCCCAACCTATTATAATATGCCCTAGGATATTATGACATGGCCTAGGATATTATTGCATGGCCTATGATATTATATCATGGCCTATGATATTATAGCATGGCCCAGCCTATTATAGCATAGCCTAGGATATTATCACATGGCCTAGGATATTATCACATGGCCCAGCCTATTATAGCATGGCCTAAGATATTATCACATGGCCTAGGATATTATCACATGGCCTAGCCTATTATCGCATGGTCCAGCCTATTATAGCATGGCCCCGCCTATTATAGCATGGCCTAAGATGTTATAGCATGGCCTAGGATATTATCACATGGCCTTGCCTATTATAGCATGGCCTAGCCTATTATAGCATGGCCTAAGATATTATCACTTGGCCTAGCCTATTATAGCATGGCCTGGGATATTATCACATGGCCTAGCCTATTATAGCATGGCCTTGCCTATTATAGCATGGCCTTGCCTATTATAGCATGGCCTAAGATATTATCACATGGCCTAGCCTATTATCGCATGGCCCAGCCTATTATAGCATGGCCCAGCCTATTATAGCATGGCCTAAGATGTTATAGCATGGCCTAGGATATTATCACATGGCCTTGCCTATTATAGCATGGCCTAGCCTATTATAGCATGGCCTAAGATATTATCACTTGGCCTAGCCTATTATAGCATGGCCTGGGATATTATCACATGGCCTAGCCTATTATAGCATGGCCTTGCCTATTATAGCATGGCCTTGCCTATTATAGCATGGCCTAAGATATTATCACATGGCTTAGCTTATTATAGCATGGCCTAGGATATTATAGCATGGTCCAGCCTATTATAGCATGGCCTATGATGTTATAGCATGGTCTAGGATATTATAGCATGGCCTAGCCAATTATAGCATAGCCTAAGATATTATCACATGGCCTAGGATATTATAGCATGGCCTAGGATATTATCACATGGCCCAGCCTATTATAGCATGGCCTAGCCTGTTATAGCATGGCCTAGGATATTATCGCATGGCCCAGCCTATTATAGCATGGCCTAGCCTATTATAGCATGGCCCAACCTATTATAACATGGCCTAGGATATTATCGCATGGCCTAGGATGTTATATCATGGCTTATGATATTATAGCATGGCCCAGCCTATTATAGCATGGCCTAGCCTATTATAGCATGGCCTATGATATTATAGCATGGCCTAGCCTATTATAGCATGGCCCAGCCTATTATAACATGGCCTAGGATATTATCACATGGCCTAGGATATTATCACATGGCCTTGCCTATTATAGCATGGCCTAGGATATTATAGCATGGCCTAAGATGTTATAGCATGGCCCAGCCTATTATAGCATGGCCCAGCCTATTATAGCATGGCCTAAGATGTTATAGCATGGCCTAGGATATTATCACATGGCCTTGCCTATTATAGCATGGCCTAGCCTATTATAGCATGGCCTAAGATATTATCACTTGGCCTAGCCTATTATAGCATGGCCTGGGATATTATCACATGGCCTAGCCTATTATAGCATGGCCTTGCCTATTATAGCATGGCCTTGCCTATTATAGCATGGCCTAAGATATTATCACATGGCCTAGCCTATTATCGCATGGCCCAGCCTATTATAGCATGGCCCAGCCTATTATAGCATGGCCTAAGATGTTATAGCATGGCCTAGGATATTATCACATGGCCTTGCCTATTATAGCATGGCCTAGCCTATTATAGCATGGCCTAAGATATTATCACTTGGCCTAGCCTATTATAGCATGGCCTGGGATATTATCACATGGCCTAGCCTATTATAGCATGGCCTTGCCTATTATAGCATGGCCTTGCCTATTATAGCATGGCCTAAGATATTATCACATGGCTTAGCTTATTATAGCATGGCCTAGGATATTATAGCATGGTCCAGCCTATTATAGCATGGCCTATGATGTTATAGCATGGTCTAGGATATTATAGCATGGCCTAGCCAATTATAGCATAGCCTAAGATATTATCACATGGCCTAGGATATTATAGCATGGCCTAGGATATTATCACATGGCCCAGCCTATTATAGCATGGCCTAGCCTGTTATAGCATGGCCTAGGATATTATCGCATGGCCCAGCCTATTATAGCATGGCCTAGCCTATTATAGCATGGCCCAACCTATTATAACATGGCCTAGGATATTATCGCATGGCCTAGGATGTTATATCATGGCTTATGATATTATAGCATGGCCCAGCCTATTATAGCATGGCCTAGCCTATTATAGCATGGCCTATGATATTATAGCATGGCCTAGCCTATTATAGCATGGCCCAGCCTATTATAACATGGCCTAGGATATTATCACATGGCCTAGGATATTATCACATGGCCTTGCCTATTATAGCATGGCCTAGGATATTATAGCATGGCCTAAGATGTTATAGCATGGCCTAGCCTATTAAAGCATGGCCTAGGATATTATCACATGGCCTTGCCTATTAAAGCATGGCCTAGGATATTATAGCATGGCCTAAGATGTTATAGCATCGCCTAAGATATTATCACATGGCCTTGCCTATTATAGCATGGCCTGAGATATTATCACATGGCCTAGGATATTATCACATGGCCTTGCCTATTATAGCATGGCCTTGCCTATTATAGCATGGCCTAGCCTTATATAGCATGGCCTAGCCTATTATAGCATGGCCTAAGATATTATCACATGGCCTAGCCTATTATAGCATGGCCTAGGATATTATAGCATGGCCTAGGATATTATAGCATGGCCTTGCTTATTATAGCATGGCGTAGCCTGTTATAGCATGGCCTAATATATTATAGCATGGCCTAGCCTATTATCACATGGCCTAGGATATTATCACATGGCCTAGCCTATTATAGTATGGCCTTGCCTATTATAGTATGGCCTAAGATGTTATAGCATGGCCTAGGATATTATCACATGGCCTAGCCTACTATAGCATGGCCTAGGATATTATAGCATGGCCCAGCCTATTATAGCATGGCCTAGCCTTCTATAGCATGGCCTAGCCTCTTATAGCATGGCCTAAGATATTATCACATAGCCTAGCCTATTATTGCATGGCCTATGATATTATAGCATGGCCCAGCCTATTATAGCATGGCCTAGGATATTATCGCATGGCCTAGGATATTATCACATGACCTAGGATATTATAGCATGGCCCAGCCTATTATAGCATGGCCTAAGATATTATCACAGGGCCTAGCCTATTATAGCATGGCCTAGCCTATTATAACATGGCCTAGGATATTATCACATGGCCTAGGATATTATAGCATGGCCTATGATATTATAGCATGGCCTAGCCTATTATAGCATGGCTCAGCCTATTATAGCATGGCCTAGGATATTATCACATGGCCTAGCCTATTATAGCATGGCTCAGCCAATTTTAGCATGGCCTAGCCTGTTATAGCATGGCCTAAGATGTTATAGCATGGCCTAGGATATTATCACATGGCCTAGGCAATTATAGCATAGTCTAACATATTATAGCATGGCCTAGCCTATTATAGCATGGCCTAAGATATTATCACATGGCCTAGGATATTATAGCATGGCGTAGCCTATTATAGCATGGCCTAGGATATTATAGCATGGCCTAGGATATTTTCATATGGCCTAGGATCTTGTCACATAAGTCTGTCAACAAAACATTTGGGAATGCTATAGCTAATAAGGAAAGTAAAATACTTAGGAAAGAAACTGGAAGTTTAAGAATTAAGAATTTCCCTGTATTTAATAGCCTGTTTCCTAGAACTGCAGGCTGCAATTCAAGCAACTTTTTCCACTTTTCACCAAGCTTCTAAGAACTGGGCATTTTTGGTCATTTTTTGGTCTATCTATTTACATGTTACAGAAGATTTCATTAAAAGGAACACTCTCTGGCACAGAAAAATCATGATGGTAGCAAAGTTTCCAAAGAGTCTGCAAAGAATAAAAAGTTTGTAAGACTTATTTAATAAAGTGAGGAAAAAAAAAAAAAATAGAATCCACAGTACTGGAAGCAACCCTTACTGGGAAGTCCTGTGTATGTAACCACAACTGTTCCAGTCTGAAACTCCAGCCTGTCCTCAGCCTGGGTGTTCACCCATGGCAACACCTAGCAGCTGATGGCTCCGAAAACTTTCTCACACTTTCTCTGTAGCCCATTAAATAACACCTTTGATTCTTTTTTCCTCAGCCTCTACTTCTGTATTACACCTTTTATATTTTTCACCTCTCTTTCCATCCAGCTCATTTTCTTAGATCACCACTAGCTTCAGAGAATGAAATAATATTCTCACTTCTGCTCTTATTAAACATGTTGTATTTCAAGTCCTCCTTTTCAGAAATAAAATAATTAACATGTATCCACACATTGTTTGACTGCCAGGTTTTTTTTTTTCACCTGACTAGTTTTAGTGTCTTATTAACCTGGAATACACTTACAAAATATGATGAAAAAATCCTTTAAAAATCTTTCAGATTTAGACTGAATATTAGATCAGATTAGAGCAGATAGATTGAATATTAGAGCAGAAAACATGTTCTCTGTGATCTGCAAAATTATTTGACTTATTGTTAGCACTAGGTAGTCATATTGTCTTGAAAGTGACAACAATATATACATTTTTATAAATTAAAAAATCCATAAATAAATACATTTATATTTGTTTCCATCTAAGGCAGCCCCTTGAGGTGCATCACATTAGAGACTTCTACTCCCCTTGCATCAGCCAAGTCTCATGGCCTGACTGTGGAAGTGAATCTGGGCCTTGTAGCTCCTGTTCAACTCCTGCAGAGATGATAATGGTTAGGGGTTTTTTTGAGCTGCACTTTCATAAGAGGAGATGTTAGAAATCTAATATCCTCGACAAAAAGCATTGGGGAAAATTATTTGCTTTAAAAAGACATCCTCCTGACTTCCTCCAGGATGCCACAATAGGAGTCTAGCTCCAAGATTTAACAGGGCACTCTAATATTCTTATAAAATCTTAGAATCATTTAGGTTGGAAAAAACCTTAAAGATCATGGAGTCCAAGCATTAAACTAGTGCTGTCAAGTTCACCATTAAATCATGTCCCTCAGTGCCAGATCTACATGTCTTTTCAGTATCTCCCAGGATAGTGACTGTACCACTTCCCTGAGGAGCCTCTTCCAGTCCCTGACAACTCTTTCTGTGAAGATTTTCCTGATATCTAAACTGAACCTCCCCAGCTGCCAATAGAGGCCATTTCATCTTGTCCTGTCACTTGTCATCTGGGAGAGGAGACTGATTCCCACCACACTACCACCTCCTTTCAGTTATTTGTAGAGAGCAATAAGGTCTTCCTAAGCCTCCTTTTCTCCAGGCTGAACACCCCCAGCTCCCTCAGCTGCTCCAGCCCTTCACCAGCTTTGCTCCTCTTTGCTGGACTTGCTCCTGTACCTCACTGCCCTTCTTGTAGAGAGGGGAGCGAACATGATGCCAGTACTGGAGGTATGGCCTCACCAGTGCCAAGGGCAGGGCTGATCAGTGCCTGCTGGCCACACCATGTCTGACACAAGCCAGGATGCCACTGGCCTTCTTGGCCACATAGGCACAGGGCTGCCTCCTGTTCAGCTGGCAATTATCGCCTAATTGCATTTTATAATTTCCAAAACCAAGCTGTATATGAAAACAGAGATAGAAATGATCATCTTTGATTATATCCTGTGCTTGTTTAATTTTGGTATACTTTGTGTCAGCAAACAGTTTATCACAACTCATTTCTTACTCATCCTTTCTCCGAAGGCCTCACTCTGCTCTCTATTACCACATGCCTTGCCATAATGTGTTTCACATTTCCAGCCATAAAAGCAGTAGATTCTGTTTGGTATTCAGCATTAAGGATCCAAGTGGTTGCAAAAGAAGACCTACACATGTGAGCAGGCATTTTATGTTAGTAACATCCATGCACAATTTGAATGCCCAAATAGGATGTTGGCTCTGACTGGTGTTACTACAGTGTGAGATTCTTTAGGTTGCTGTCTTTGCACAGACAGTCAATAAGTTTGCAGCAGCACCATCCTGCAAGGCTTGCAGGGGTGAGACCCAGGTGTCCTAGGTGGATAAGGCATTTGGGTTTGTAATATGCCAAAAGATTCACTCCATGGGATCATCATATGCAGAAAGATTCTGCAAAAAAGCAGTTATCATAATGAGTTGAAATAGTTGCACACTTACCCTCTGATCTGTACTTGAGCCACAGCACTGATGTTGATATGGAGGTTCACTAAGTTGCTGGTGGGATTTATCTTGTTAGAACTGGAAAAAATATGTACAAGTATTAGCAAAGGTTTTATATCAGAACTCTAGATTATCCTATCACTCAACACACAAGGCTCACTGGGCATATTAAAAAATGGGATTCCTATTGGCACTCTTTAGTCTTGTAGGACACTGGTATTTAAACTGGATATTATTTGAGCTCATCACATATTTAATAATATCTTCAACTCAAGCTTCCTTTAAAGAATCCTGTGATGATGAATAAAATGATACAAATTTATTTGGCTCAGAATATCTTGTACAACTTGGCTATCTGTATAGATAGAAGTATCTTAATAGAATAGAACTTTGTTTCATACACTGGAGGAAGGCAGTGTTAATGAACAAGACAAGCTTTGTTAGAATAAAGTTGATTTTTATGACTCTCCAAACCTGTGACTTTTGCATGACTGAGTCTTTGGGGAAAAAGAACCAAGATCAACTGTTTCTTTCATTTTCTTATTTACTTCCCTCCCCTATCTAGAGCGTTTACATTTTTAAAACCACTTAGCAGTGAAAACAGATCTCTGTGTTTAAAATCAGAGCTCTCACTCATCTTATTGTCTTTTCTGATTGTAAATCCTTAGTAATAAATGTAGTTTCTCTTACTTCAAAAGGCTACTCCTGTGATTATAGCCCATTCCTATAAATAAAGGTTTGCAAGTTCCAATTCATGAAGATAGTGAAGTAATTACAGACTTAGTATTTATTTAATTATGAGATTAACAACACTAAATTTGGATTTTTTTTTTTCAGTCAAGTGTGGTCTTCCTTGCTCCATGAACACCAAGTTTCTATTGCTGTCCCAGTGTGCTGGTATCACATCTGGGTAGCATCAGTCAATTGGAAACATTCAGAGGAGGTCAGCATTTCCAGTGACTGACTCCTGAGGAATAAAGAGCTTTGATCCAGGCTTTCTGGTTACAGATTGCTGAAATTAAGCACAGCTCTAATTTGTTTGTAAACTAATGCAGATTCCCATCAAACATTTTTGAAGTTTTAGGTAATCCTCTATAGCATTGTTTTGAGTATAAATGTACAAAAATTGTTTAAAGTGTAAAAATTATTATACCACTATTTTGTTAGAATAAGCTGCTCTCCAATTTGCTTATTTGTCTTACTCTCCATAGAGTTAAAATACAGATTTTGATCATACATATCTGGTATTCAAACCTTGTTCATGCTTTATGGCATTTTTTAGAGAAGAAAACAGCTGAAATAGAAGTGGCAAGACATCTCTCTCTTTAAGAGGCACATAATTGCATAGCAACATCCACATCAGAAAAGGAATCACATTTCAAGATGCTTCTCAGCCTCTTGCTTGTTTCTTGAAAGTAATGAACTTCAGTTTTGCAAACCAAAATACTTATTTTCCACTTGATGTTTTGAAGCAAATGAAAGTCCTCTCCTTTGAATAAATTAAAGTAGAACTCAAATTCAGATGTATTGTTGCCTCCATCTAGGCAATTTCCTCTGTTTGCTTCACAGAATTCTGCTCACTTTTTCTTTTAGGATTGTTTCATCTGTTCACTAAGAACAGAAACACACAAACTGTCCTGCTGCTTGTGAATGAATGTACAAAGCAGTGAATTTTAATGTAAGGCACATTCCCTGTGCAAGAAATTTCACTCTTTACCCTTTCCATTTTTGTGTTTTTTAAATAGCTCTGTGCTCTTCAACATTTTCATACCAGTTTATAGCCCAACACATTTCCTTCCTTTACATTTTAGTGAGTCGCACTCACAGAGGAAGCATGAGATGTTGTTGTCTCCTGAAGTTCAGACTTATTCCTCAGGAAATTCTTGTCACTTTTTAAAAACTGTGACCTACATTCAACTCTTATTACCCAGACAGATTTAACTACCCAAAAAGCTCTGGACCTCCCCAGTTTCATAGCATGAAAAGGGTGGTGACATGAGCCTTGGATAACCATTTAAAACTATTGCTTGAATTAAGAAATGAGCAGTGGCATGGACAGGGGGCCTGCAAGGTAAATGTTGTGTCTCCTTTCAGAGGAGCTCATGCCCAGGTTTGCCTGATCCCCAGCCAGATTCCAGGGAGAGGGCTGATGCCTGACCAAGTGCCTAATGGACTTCTGTGGCATTGCTGTGCCCTTCCTGAGTTTCTGCATGTCCTTTCCTTTCAAGGGTTACATTATGGAGACATGGCTTAAACATTTCAAATGTCTCAGTTATTTACCATAACGAACATGATCAAGGCCCTCATTAAAGGCCAGACATTAGCAATTAAATCTCTGCATGTGGGGCAGAGAGGGCCCCATACAGAACTCCAGTGAGTATTTGATGAGGACAGATGGAGCAGAAGCCCTTCCTCCTACTGAAAAAGTCCCAGGTTTGTTTTTGCTGTTATCCTAACCCAGCCCACTCTGTGCTTTTTTGTCTCTGTGGAAGAAGTACTGCTCAGCATCAAACACAAGATTCTACAGTATTAATATGTGAGGCCCACAAATGGGGAGGAACCAAATGGAAAAATTACAAAGGTTCACCTGCATCAAACTGAAACAGTTCTCTCCATGCCAGTAAATCTGCTGAGCAGATTTTAGCTGCTTTCCTTTTATTTTCTAAATTTTTGTGAAGAAGCAGCATGTCTAGTTTAATTTAGAGCACGGTATGTTTGTACATATTCACCTTTGTTACAAAGTGATTACCATTTATTAATTCCGAAGTATAAAATAAAGTTCAAATTCGGCAAATCTGCAGAACATGCTTAAAAAATCAGTTAACCTAAATTTTAGAGAAATACCTGAATAACCTGAATTTTTAAGAAATAAGACTGATTTTCCTAACAGTTAATGAGGCTCCAACCTCAAAAAACATCCTGACATAAACTACCATTGGAAAGCCCCTGAAATAACTACTGATACTCAAAAGGGACCTTATTATATAATAAACTTCATATGCCAATAGGAACTAATAATTTAAATAACCATGCTCTTGATAAAATAGCTAACCTTTTTATTTGCAGCTCAAAATTGATGCTGAAGTCTGCATTTTCAAAATGCTGAACAGAAAATCGAATGCCTGTGGAGAACTGAGAAAGAAACAAAACAACAGCTTACTAGAAACAGTTGATCTCCAGATCAATAAAGCAGCACTGTCCAACATTGCATTTCACAGACTTATACTGGATACTGTTGCTTTTCAAAATTAGTATGCAATAACATCATCTAGTTGTTCTCAGGAAAAAATACCCTCCTGCCTCTGTATGTCACCAGATGGAAAACTTGGCTGGAGAGAGGAAAGATCAGAGGAATAGAGAAGCACACTCCCAAGAACACAGCAGTGGGCCCTTCTTCATCCAGACAGTCTTTGCTTTGCTTTGCCAAGCCAAAAGCAAATAACAGTTGTCTGGCAGCTCTGATCCCTGCCTCCATCCATGCACACCCCTGTCCAGGTCTGCAGGGCTCCCTGCATTGTCTCTGCACCTGGCAGCTCTGCACTGCCTGCTTCAGGTGTTGTGGGGCTGACTGAGCACCCGAGGCTAAATTAGCAGCAGTTTAATTTACTTTTAGTTTGATTTTTTTTTCCATTGCAGTTCTGTTAAGAGGAATATAGCTTCAACGTTATATTTGCAGTTCAATTTGCCACAACTTGGAGGGAGTGACCAGAGGAGAGAGTAAAACACACAGGTCCCAAAACTGAAGGAGGTAAGTGCTTCCACTGGTGCTGCTTTGTGTTTTAGCAGACCTGGCTTCCTCCTTCTGATAATTTCCATTTTCTTTGCAAGAAGAGCAGGGATAAGCAGACCAAGTTTATTCAGAAGAGAGAAGGGCTAACTGGAGAAGGAATTTACAATAGCCTCTCATTGGACACATTTACAGCCCCAGTGTGGCAGTGGCAGGTGAGTAACAGGAGATGCCATCTGTCCTCAATGTTCAATTAATTAAATTCTACTGCAATGTTTACATTATTGAATTATTATTTTAATTATTTGAACTGCATGTTTTAAATCTGGTAATTTTCAAAATGTGAATTTTTCAATTCCTACAACTTCTCACTCCCCCCTCTACCTTCCATCTGGCCTAATGGCAGAATTTTTTGCAGGATAACATGCACATTGTACTAGCATTTTTTAAAAAAGGATGGTAACACATAGATATATTCTCCATGTGGACAAACAATCTTTGCGAGAAATTCATCAAAAAGCGTCAGGAAATGAAGACATCATTCCCTAATTTCTGCCAATGTCTGACTAGATTGGGGGGTGAGGGGGAAGGGGGGGTGGGAAGAAATAAAAGTTGTCTGTTTGGCATAATTTTCTCAGAGTATTTCAGGAAACCTTGTTAACAACAGGACAAGACACACCAATGTAGGGACTTAAATTCCACATCATTGAAGATGAGGAATTTTCCTCTGTGAATGTCATTTCATATGTTTAAGCAATTCCTTTTTCCCACCATTTTTTTTTCATTCAGTTCTCCTATTTCTTCATTTGCAGGGGTGCAACACAATCCATCACCAGAACAAAACTTACCCAACATGTTTCAACTACTTGCAGCTGACTCAGGCTGAACCAATACTGTCGTCATAAACTGAATGGCGAGTTCACATCTTTGAGTTCTGATTATCTTAATTTCATAGTTACAGTAGATCTTTTTGAAGCAAAATCTTTCAGATGAAAAGACAGTGCTCATTAAATTGCTCAAAAGTTGAATAGCTGACTTGGAATAAAGATGTAACCTCTTTTTAATTTTAAGCTCACTTTTTGGAGATGATATTAGCAACTCTATTGATATTCCATTCACCTTTAGAACTATAATGACTTTTGTCTGGGAAAAAAAAAATTTCCAGATACTAAACTCACCATTTCTCTTACTGTTTTTACTAACCAGTCTAAATAAATTTGTTTCCACTTATAGCAGAAAAAACATTTGATGAACCAAAGATAAAATTTTCATCAGACAGAGCAGCCTGCATGAACTGCAGTTCTGATGATCTATTACACCCCTGAGGCTTAATCCCCTATTTAATAGTGAAACACACTCCTACTGTACAACTCTAATAAGTTGCAGATGTTGTCTTTGTATACTCATATGACCTTGTTAATGTCACGTAACCCTTGACATTGCTACTAATACTGGGGCAAGGATGCTCACATGCCCTTGCTGAAATCCCACTGAGGCCAAAAGAGTTTAACTTGCTTGAACATATAACTTAGCAATTATGCGACATCCTTATTTTAGAAGCACATAAATTTTTTCAGAATAGTTTATTTTTACTTAAAATTTTAGAAGTGAAGTAAGTTTAATTAAGATTGCATTATTTCCATGTTTGTAACATCATGTGTCTTTCAAATACATGATATTTCTGCTATTACTAATAAGTTTTAACCTATAATGTCTGACAGGATTTAGGAGTATGCTGGGAGACAGAGGTGTAGCTTTTTTTGGAAGTGTCTTAGAGTGCTAAAGAAAGATAAAACCTGGCGCTCTTGAAGATTCAATTTGGTACATACCAAGAAAAAGGCAAGATCTTCCAATCCTCCAGTCTTCTAGCCTTATTTCTATAATTGCTATAAATTCTATTAATTTCTATAATTTCTTATAATTTCTATAAACTTCCAGATTTTTTTACTAGAATTTTCTCACTTGCTAGTGCCACTGAACAGGCATTAGGAAGCTTGTCACTCTGATCCATTTCAGGGCCATTTAGTTTGCATTCTGGACCACTTGGCATTGAGGTTTTCCTTATCAATTCTTTTTATCTTCATTTCTACTCTTTCATCTTTTTTTTTTTTTTAACTTCAAAGATATTACTGAAAAGATGAAATATTTTTTGTGGCCAGTAAACAATTTTAAGGACACAGATGACATAATGCATTTTGAAGACATGAGGTGTCATACAACCCTGTAGTCTGCAGTAATATCCCATGGATTATATTACAAAATCCCAACATAACCCTCACACTCAGAAGTTGATCTTCAAGAGCTCAAGAATTCTAGGATTTCAGGGCGCTGGCAAGTCATTAAGGTGACTCAATAGTTAAAGAGTTTTAGGAATGTTTAATTTTGACCTAACCCTTCCTTCCCACTCACAACTTCCACAGAGTCCCTTTCTGACTGAGTGTTTTGAGAATAACTGATCTCCTGCCAGAGCAGAATTGTTTTGCAAAACTGGAAATGGATCAGAGCAACCTTTTGAGATTTATGCAATTTGTACAAAGCACTGGTATTTTGCTTTTGGAAGTACATTTGCCATCACAAATATGTTTGGACTGAAAAAACACAAGTCCTTTCACCTTTACTGAACTTCCAGGAGAGCTGGCTTCAAAGATAAATTGAGGATTTAAGATTTCACTTACTCTAATCAAACAATGTTGCCATCTGGCTATGTAATGCTCTACCTTTGTATGCCTCAATTTTAAAGGTATGGATTATTTTGTTCTAAAGTAGAAAACCCTTGAATATGTTATGAGCCCTGCTGTTTTATTCTGCTACTTCTCTCTTTATGAGGTAGTTTGCTTAGTAGTATCTGTTAATGGAACTTAGAGCAGTCCTAGAGTTGATTCTGAAGAGAAGAAGGATTAGTTATGGTGTGAAAATTCATGAAGAGACAGGCGAGAGTAGTAATGTTTTAGTGGCCACCAAATGGCATTCCTGAAGTCTTCACACTGTTAGTGCTAGCATTTTGGGTGAAGGATGATGTAGAAACAGGGCTTTGGATTCAAAGGGAGGAGTATTAGGGTCTGTAGTCTAACACCTCTACACTCACACCTTTCCATTGCTTATGCTTGTGACAATATGCAAACTGCAAAGATTTCCTTCTTGGCACACAAGCTAGTGTCTCTCATGTTTGGTTTTCCTTTTCTCTTCCAGCCCAAAGGTTTTTATGCTCTCCTGCCCCATTCCACTGCATCCCAATCACCTACAATATTCTTGTCCACTTCTGTCTGTGTCTTGAGAATTTGCTTCTGCCTTGACACTAACTAGGAAACTACTAAGCAGATAAGTAAAACTGCTGTCTTCTCAGTACAAGAAATTATTTGCCTTGAATTGGAAACTGTCTCATGCTTTGGCCTGTCATTGCATGCCATCATCCCATTATGAAAATTCTATTCCTCAGAAATGTTTTCAATTACTTTTACTTTTTAGAATTTTCATTAGTAGAATAAAACAAAACCCTCAAAATCTTTTGGCCTTCTTGTCTATGTCCTTCCCAGAAAATGTTTATAGTAATCTCTTCAGGCTTTTAGTTCAAAGTAGTTCAATGTAGAAGGATCCTCACCAGGAAGATTCCTCTTCCCAGGAGGTCCATCACCTAGAGCTTAATTCTCAATGGTTTCCACCTCCCTTTAGTCCCAGAGAATCTCTGGCAGTGCCTGTGGCCATGCAAGCAGATGACTCTGTGAGACACCTGCCCTCACTCACTTTCTAAAGCTGTATGTCTGATCTCAGGCTATCCAAAAGATCTGAAGAAATTTATTCTAATCCCAATCTCCAATGACGTGACCCATTTGGTTCTTCTATCAAGGGTCAGACATGAACTGCTTCAAGATTAAGAGGTCAGGAAAGCTCCCCTCTACACAGAGAATGAAGATTGAAATACTGATCTTCCATAGGCTAAACCTTAATTTAGTAGGTATTTTGAAAATACTAAAGAAATTTGCTTTGGTTTCTTTGCAAAGCCATACGTCCAATATGAAATTCCAACAGCAGTTGTTTTCAATTCAAAGCTGTTATTTATTCCGGATATATGTTTATGCTGTCGATTGCTTTGTTTTTATTAGGACAGTTTTTTTTCTAAGTATCAATATTTGGATCATTTTCTTTTAGTTAAATATTTATAGAACTTGAGAATTTATGAGAAACACTAAATTCCTCTGCAAGAGCATCCATAGCTGAACATTCCTGGATTTAACTGGGTTGTTTTGTCATGACATAGAGACAAAGAATGACAATTGTGAAATTTTTTATCTCCAAACCTATTATTTATCCTTACCTAGTGTTCATCATCACTTATTATGCAGTTCTGCTTTTGTCCAAAAACAAGGTTACCATCATTCCATCTAATGTGCAGTATGATTTATGAGAGGCTAAGGGAAATCTTTAGAATTAAAATAATAACTTTAAAGCAAAAGTTTATTCCAAACACACTTTCTTTGATATAAACTGTGATATAAACTGGTAATACAACCCTTATGCACTCAAGATGAGAATTAGGCTGATGAAGTTGTCATTTACTATACATATATCTTTATGTTTTAAGTAGAGAGGATTCTAAAAGGGAGAAATAAACTGATCACATTATAGATTGGAATTCTCATTATACTAGTGCAACTTCTAATGAAATGATAGTTATAAATTGAGTCACTCTCACTTTCTTTGAGTGACATAAACCCCAAGTTCTAGCATAATTAATCTTTTAGAAAAACAAATTGCTACTTTTTTAAAAGCACAGTTCTGCCTCTTATTACACCAACAATTTCTTGTCCTGGTAAATAATTTGGTTTATGTGCTGCTTATAGGGACGCATTCTGGTAATTGAATATATTTCCTTTTGTTCCCCTTTAAAATTCATATGATAAAATCAGTAAATGCATCTGGTTTTCCCTTACGTTTGCGCCAGCCACCATGGGGTTCCCAAGATCACAAACCACCATTCTAGTTTCATTTTCCATCTTGTAATCACAGCTCAACACACGCAGGGCCTGCAACAAAGGGACACCAATACAGAGGTCAGAGATCACAGTGAAATGTATCCAGTGGGGAAAGTGATGCCTTTTTGACTGTGACCTTTCTTTTGATTTCAGACACCTGCTTAGAGCACTATCAAAACATTTAGTTGGTTATTGTCAGACAACGGGGGAAAACTGATGCCAGGGAAAAACAAACAGGATAGTTTCCCAGTACCTTAAGAACCAGGATGAGATCACTCTATGTCTAGTTTTACCATACTGCTTTGTTGTTGTGAATCATTCCTATAGCCATAATGACTCAACAGAGACACAAAGAGTAGACTAAGTGAGAATAGGTCTCACAGTAATTACAGTGGTATCCATCACAAGAAATCTCTATAACAAATTTCTGGCATTGGCAAAACTTGAACATGGATCAATTCTAGATCTTTGTTTTCCAATCTGTGGTAAAATACTAAGAATGTTAAATACTTCTGTAAAAACATAACCTGTTATGTGTGTTTATAAATTAGCAACAAAGGAGATAGACTTTCCCATTATCAGATATAAAGGCTTTTGCTGTTTATAGCAATCCTTATCACTAGTAATATCACCTGTAAACAAAACAAACTCTACAAAAGGAGGTACAGCTACAAAACAGTGCAAGCTAGGCAATACAGAATAAAGCAAAGCAATAAAATATGGGGGGTTTGCAATAAAATGTGCTGGGTTTTTTTTCTGTTTTCCTCTGACATCTTCAAAAAATGAAGGCATTTCCATGTATGTGCAGAAACCAGCTATGTAAAAGCAGGATGCAGCAAGTTGCATTACCTTTCTGCTCATTTGTGATTCTCACAGATGAAGCAGTGTGAATGAGTTCATGCCCTCTATATAAAGACCTGGGAAATCTCTGCACCAATTTGCCCTATCTGTAAAAGCCAGCATGGACATGCTGTCCTTGTAACTTCCTGAGATTAAAAGAAAAGACAGGGCATGTCCTAAGCAGAGCCCATGTGAAGCATGCCCTCAGCACACACCTCATTGTATGCTGACATTTTTACAGTTTGCTAGGAGGAAGCAAAAGTTTGTTACACAGCATGTCCAGTGCACTAATAGCCTTCCCAAACCTCTCTAGGGTTGGGAGGGAAATATTTTTACACTCTTTCCAGCTGGTTAATTAGAGGTGGGAAGCAAGGCATGGGAGAAAAGAGGGTGTTAACACCTTCTGGAAACATGTCTGGAAAATTGTCCATTTGATCTTGATGTGTGGGTTTATAGTTTTGCTTTTACTGGGGGAGAGGGGTTGAAATTGAAGTCTAAAAGTTAGAGATTAATACTCATTTGTATAAGATACTTGGGAGTTTCTTTAAAGATGCTGCATTATAGACCAACACAAAGTCAATCAGCCCTTATCACATTTTTTTTTTTTTTCTCCCTCAAAGGCTGAGAAAATAGAGGAATTTTCCAAGGACTTCTTTGGCAATCTGGAGGTTATGTTCCTAGACTAACAATGATTAATGCTGCAGAATTTATCTGACCAACATCACAAAAGCTAATTTGTGCAGTCTGAAGATGTGACAAAGGGTCAACCGTGGTAGAATTCCTTCCATAATGAGATTTACTGTCTTTGTTTTTGCACTGATCATCTTTTTGAGGTTGTTAAGCACAAAATAGGAAAATTAAAACCAGGCAGGAAGCTGGCAAGAGCTGAGACTTGTACATCTACTGTTGCCAGTATCATTACATTCACATGTAACTCAGCCAGATGGAAGGGCTTGCCACAAAGCCCTTCTACCTGACATTGGTAGCAATTCACATTTCTGTAGCAACCCATGGGGTTTTTTGCAATCTTGAGCAGAAGTAAAACCCCAACAACTATGATGTGTACTTCCAGGGTGGATTTAACTAGAAAGTGATTGGATGCTTTAAGTAATCCAGGCAGCCTACAAACTTGAAACGTTTTTGCGGTTGTAAGGACGAATTACTAACTGATGCCACAGCAGTTAAACACAACAAGCTGGCAAGTAAAAAACTTCCTCTTTCCTTTACCATCACCTTCCAATTTTATTTTCTGAGGAAAAGGGGATGGATTAGTTGATTTAATTAGTTGATTAGGGGATCTTCTAGTTGATGTACATTTATGTATCTAGCTTATGTATGAAGAGTAGTCTTTGCCTTCACCAAGCTCAAATCATGTC
The DNA here is from genome assembly GCF_963513975.1 of Fringilla coelebs. Classification (NCBI taxonomy): domain Eukaryota; kingdom Metazoa; phylum Chordata; class Aves; order Passeriformes; family Fringillidae; genus Fringilla; species Fringilla coelebs. The sequence continues at coordinate 132,207,618 of NC_140028.1, forward strand.
TCATCTAGCCAGCCACAATGTACCTAGCCTCAGAATTTCCATATAAGACAAGAATATTCCAGGTCTTTTTCTCATTTTAAGAGTGGCATGCTTTAGTTCAGAAGGGCATGGGGGAAATGGCTCAGAGCTTATCCACTGCAATACCTGCCTGGATGTGACCTTCACCACTCTGCAGTTTCCAGTCTGAGCAGAGGCAGCTCTGCCAAAATACATAATGTTTTTGGTGTGTAACAAATATCTGTTAATGCTTTCTATTTGCCTGATTTACTAATGATTCCATAAGCATTTGGGTCCCAGCTTTTGCTATGAAGGCAGGATTGAGCTGTTCAATATGGGCAGCTCTATCCTGGAGCAAAGGGTTAGTGCACAGCGTTCAGGCAATGGCTGGGGCTTCAAACACACAGTCATGTTAGGGCCTGCTGTGGTGCAAGAATGTCCCATACACAGTATATATTGTCTCTGGATCTCCTGCTGGAAATATGAGGTGATATACGTGGATATACTTTCTTCACTGCAGCTAATTTCAGTAAATTCACACCTACTGCATGTGAACAGTTACTGCAAGCCAATGGGTTTCCAGGAACTAGTGAAGCTGTGGTAATTTTTTCATTTACCTGCTGCCTGGACCTTCTAAGTGTTTCCACAATACAACTGGTGAACAACACACTTGATTTCATTTAAAGTCATTCTATTTCAGTCCTCAGCTTTTGACTGAAGGAAGTGTCAGCATCTGCAGGAAATCAATGAAGCTCCAAAATCATGTCCCTGACCTTAAACTTTAACATCACACATATCCACTTGATTCTCCACTTGCATATGATCACATTTCTGCAAAATGCTGTTCATCTTTTATGCAGTTGTGCAGTCTGTGTGCAATATTCTACAGAATCAGGTCAGAGATAAGAAGGTAATGCCAAATGAGGGAGGTCAAACACTGCATAAACCTGAAGGGAGGAGGTAGAAGACAAGTGAATTTTCAGTGAAGTGTTTGACTTCTTCAGCTTCTAACTGTAATTCAAATGATATAGAATAACACAATACATTGTTAACATGAAATAAAAAAAAGCAGGGCTGGACAGGAGGCACTTAAGGTGTTTCTCTATTAAGCACTTTAATGTGTGTTTCTTTATTAGCTAGGCAAAATCAAGAATAGCCCCACAATAGATAAATATCCTCTATGAATACAGCCAGTTTGAAATTATGACAGAGTAAATGAATTATTTGATTCTACAGATATTTCAGTTCCATCAGAAATGTATCAAGTGATGCATTCAGCTGATGCCATTTCATTTATTCTTGTTTTAGTCTACCTGATTTGTTGGCTCTGAGGAGAATCTTATCTCCACCTTAATACCAGGAATTCTGCAGTTTGGAGAAAAACAGCTACACTGTAAACATGGATGCAACCAAGAGGAAATGGGATCCTGGAGGCAGAGCTTTAAGAACATGACTGCAATAGGCTCCACCATAAACCTACCTGTCTGCTGAAATTGCTTTGCATTAAATTAGGTATATTTCAGGAGCAGTCACAGATGCTCCATTGTCAGGATACAACACAAACATAAAAATAAGAACTGGAATCCTGACTCCACTGCAACTGAAATGAAACCTGTAATTTTCACCTCTAGTCCATGCCTCAAAAAGTGCCTGCAGACCTTTTTTCCATATACCTCAGTATACTGCATCCAGTGATAACTACTGTTATCTTGTCAGTTCAAATTGCTCAAAGCCCTGTAAGTTGAATGAATTGAGTCCCTGTCATTTATACTCACTTATACTCATTGATACTATGACCCCTAAGAATTTGGTCATCCTGGTAACAGAAGAATTTACATTTAGAAAATTTTAGAAGAAATTTACAGTATCAATTTTTTTCCAAATGAACATAAAAGTTAATATTTTAGTTTATGTAATGGAACCATAATATTGCAAAAAATATAGTATAAAGAAATAAACATTTACCATTTAAAAACAATAGGAAGAATAAACTTATTTTCAGTGCCATTTGTAATCCTTGTTAAAATGGTCCTTGAAATGCAGGAAGACACTAAAAATGATGTAGCAATTAGACTAATATTTTGATCCTTCTCAGAAAGAACATGATGATATCTTTTTGAATAAAGTATAAAAAGCAAAAAATATGAAATAAATTATGTGTGTGAGTGAGCTAAGTAAATGTGGAGAAAAGGAAGGCAGTTTTTTATCTACAAGAATTAAGAATTTAATTTGTCAGAAAGGCATTTTTATCTTCCCCAAAATCTGAAAAGAATGAAGCAGTTGTATTGTGTTTCCTGGGTTTTTAAAATTTTGTCTTCAAAAGAAAGAGTATTCTAACTTTAAAACTCCTTCTCAATCCATTCTGGCTTCTCTTTATTCTTCCAAAGCACCAGGATCTTTCCTTCCTTTCTCCATGAGTCTATTGTGTAGGCACTATAAAACAAAATTTTTCCTAAAATGGTAAAAAGCTCTGAATGATTTCTCTCTGGTCCAAACCAGAGAGTGGTTTGGCCTGGAAGGGACCTTAGCGATCATCCAGTTCCACCACCTGCTGTGGACAGGTCACCTTCCACTAGAGCAGGCTGCTCCATCCAACCAAGCCTTACACATTTCAAGGGATGGGGCATCCATAGCTTCCCTGGACAAACTGCTCCAGTGCCTCACCACCCTCACAGCCAAGAAATTTTCTTAGTATCTAATCTAAACCTCCTTTCATTCAGTTCAAATTTATTCTCCCTTGTCCTGTCACAACATGTTAGTGTAAGAAGTCTCTCTCTGTCTTTGGTTTGGCCTCCCTTCAGGTACTGGGAGGCTGATGCAGCCCAGGACACATTTGACTTTCTGGGCTGGGAGTGCACATTGACAACTCATGTCCAGCCTCTTGTCTACTCCCACCCCTCCAGATAACAGATAACTGCTTTCAAAACTTGGGTCTTGAAATTAGTGCCTCCTCTGCCACCTTGGTAACATCCAAAAGAACAGCGAAAGATTTCTAAAGAGGAATGAAGGAAAAAGGTAACCATTTGTAGCATATTAAAGAGAACTTTAGTTTTGTAGATTACAGTCCAAAAAACCAGTGGCTTTGCTGAGAGAACAAAAGGAACAGGCAGTAGGAAAAGGCTGGTGTCTTTAACGTATATTTCTGAGATGTGAGGTTGCAGAGAATTTCTATCATCTTTGATGATAGCATTACTTCTTGTAATTTTTTTTCAAACTAGGTTAGAAGCCCATTAATAAAGTCACTGACAGAAGGAGACTAAGGAAATACCTTTTAAGTTACTTGCAACTTCCTTAAAAACATTTGCCTTCAGAAAGGAAATTAACTTGCTTTCTCCCACTCTCACCCTTAAAGCCCTTTTGAACATTCCAGGCACTAACAGAAAAAAACAGGCTCATGTTGCAACAGCCTGGGAGATATATGTGCAATGAGATGAGGCAATTCAGACTTGCTGTCCAACAGAGAATACATGAACACTCTGCTTGTTTGCAGGATAGGGTTTCATCTTTGCTCTTAAAAAAACAAACAGACCCAAAAAGGAAAAACAATGAATGTTCAGTACAGCTCAGCAGGACTTCAGTCAACATCCTTCTGTGAACACTGGCACATTTTACATTTTAATTGCATTTTTGGTCCATTCATAACATGAAAGAATCGACAACAAGGGAAAGTAACTTTGTCAAGTTTATCCTGCAGTAATGTCCAGCTATTTGGGATACTGGAGCCTGGGACACCCTTAATACTGGTAAAACAGTGGTGTGCTGTGAGAAGAGACAGCAGTGTCCAAGTGTCTGGGGGTCAGCAGGGCTCATTAACTCTGACTGGGAGCTGGTAACATGGGATCCCAGGTTGGAAGCACTAAGGGAATTTGGCAGTATTACTTTCTGCTACTGGTATTCTTTACTGGTTCAAAATCTGAATTATGTGAACACCTCTATTCCTAGCAAAATGTTACAGTATTTGTGTAGTATTATAAAGAAGTTAGTGGGAAGGAGCTGGGTTAATGGGAATGAACCTGAGCTGGGTCTGAACAGAACGATCTTGTCCTTCCCATCTTTTGGAGGCATGGCTTATCTTTACCCTGGGCTGCAAAAGCAAGGATAGCTGAGAGTTGATGGAATCTCCCTTCCTGAAAAGAATCTCTTTATGTGCTGCTTTCAGCTGCTACAGCCTATGTAGGTGATCCTTGCTCTCAGTTATCACTAACATCTTGATTTTACTTTACCTTGTTGTTGCGTTCGACCCCAGTGTAGTCTGCTTCGGGTGGAATCTTTATATGTAGCTCAGCTTCATAGGCTCCTTCCCCATCATTCCTTGGATTTATTATGAGCATGACATAGTTTTCTTCTCCAATTATTAGCTGATCTGTATCCCTGTACATAACATACTACTTGTCAGGAGTTAAAACACACACAGTTAGGATTTACATAAGAATAAAGCAGAAGGACATTTTGCTCTCACAGGATCTGTTCTGGAAAACACTTGGTGAACACAAAATAAAACATTTTCTATAAAAATGACTGCATGAGAAAGTATACCAGCAGCTGGGTAGAAAAGAGGAAAACTGTGGCCAAAATGGACCATCACAAAACTTGAAAGCAATTGGTAAAAAATTTCACATCCTGACTACTTTCTAAACACCAAGAAGTATTTAGTGGAGGAACCACTTGCCACAGGGGTCTCATGAGCATTGTTTTCTGGAGGACACAAAGGTGGTAGTTTTCTCCTCATGTCCATTTAACACAATGACAGAAATTCTCCTGAGACCTGCAATGGCACTGTGCCCTTGTTTCACAGCTACAGTCTGATTCTGATGAGAGTCAGGTAACTCTCAGACATTCCCCACTTGCCCTGCTTGGCACATTTCTCCCTCCACAGGAGAAACTGTTGCCATGTTTAGAAAATTTTATTTTGAGATTAATTTACTTCACTGTATATTGAGTTCAGAAGAATCGTGTCCAAGTTCAAAGTCACTGGCACACTGAAAAAAAAAACTTGAAACCTCCTATGAACAACAATTTGTATCATCTCTTGGTTTTCAGAGAACTAGAGCCACTCCTAACAAAAACCTGCAAACTACATTTTCTATGATAACTGTTAAACATCATGAATGTGGTTTGTTTTAATTTGTACATCCATTTCTTGGTTTTATAGATTAAATGGATTGACAAATTAAAATCTGGAAGTCGAGTAAGAGTGATTAGCTACAGTAAACAACAGAACTGTGTTCTACATCATTCTGTTGCAACAGTTAGCAGTGTCTGGACTTTGTATATACAGCATAATGTATTTTATTTAACTTACGGCACTGCAGAAAGTTGCAAGTCAGGAATACATAAGTTGTCCTCCCCACAGTCAACCAGAATGTAAGCCTGTATCATTGCAAAATAAAAAAATATAATGCAGTTAGTACATGCCTCAAAGTCTAAATCACTTCATTAAATATTGCTAATCTGTCTAAAATACCAGTAGCGCTGCCTCAGTGAATTAAATCTTTTTATTCTTTCTGTAAGTTCCTTTTCATGTGGTAGTCAGAGGTTGGAGACTATTTAGATGGTCAAATATGTCCTTAGCAGAACAATATAATCTTCAGGCCCTTTCCCACACTAACTGGGCTTACATATTCTAGAAGACAATCAAAACTATGAGCACAAGCAAGTTTTGGGGATACTTGAAAGGCCTGTTGGTTCTAGTTTTATATTCAATCTACATTTTGTATTAATTAAATACCTGTCATGTAATTTCTGGCTGTGATACTCTCTTTTAAGGATGAGGACACACATTATATTTGTAAATGCTTTCATGTTTATATACAGAAAATGTGACATGCAAAACTCATACCTGCTCTGCTAGTGAGTTTTTCTGGTAATAGTTCAGTATTGGCTTCACAGTCAAACTATCTTCAAAACTGGATTCATCCAAACTGTAATTGAAGTTTATACTGATGGGAGATAATTTATCTCTAAATTCTGTTTCATCCTGTGAGTAATAATCACATAATAAAAAACAATGGTTTACTATGATTATTTCAGATGGTATAATAAGACAACAGATTGAGACTTATGAAGGTAAAGATGCAGTCTTTACTGAAGGTAAGACATACTTCTTTGACAGATGCTGGCCAAATTCTGGCTGCATGTGGTGTCATTAGGAAAGCAAAGTGACTCACCAGTGATTGGAATGCCCAGAACACATTGCCTCCACAGCCCCACATCTGGAAGAAGCTGGCTGAGCTGAGTAGACTCAGAAATTTTTCAAAGCATTAGCCTAAAATGAAGCTGTTTAAGAGAGACACACAGAACCAACTTCTATCAGCTACTGCCCCCCTTCCTTTTGAAATGGAGGTAGGGCATGTGTGGATTTGTGGAGGTAATATTGCTGGTTTGTACCATAACCAAGAATTTATAAGGCTTAGCAATGGTAAAATTCAATCACCTTTATTGTCTAGGTATGTCCTTACACAGTGCTTGAACCTTCTCCATTTCACCTCCCCTGCCTTTCTTGGATCAGACTTGGAATAATCTACCTCAATTGCATGAGGTAACCCCACCTGCAAGTGAGGAAGTGTTGATCCTTTCTCCTTTACAACTTCAATTCTATAGTTTTAGTTTTTCTAAAAACATTTTAAAACACCTTTAAAATATTTTAAAAACTGTATGAATTTTAGGCCAATATTTCTGGTAAGACTCCTTTAAAATCTTTTGAGCCTAAATTGGCATGATATTTAACATGATTTGTTTATTACTGCACTGAATACTAAAAAAAAAAAATAAAAAGGGATACCAAAAATGGAAAGCAATCTTGCCTTTTTGTATCAGAAGATGCAGTATTTGATCAGAATTTCCAGAAGAGTATGAAATTAATGTATTTTTATACAGAGAAATTCTACAGTCTTCAAAATCATTCCTTCTTTTCTACTTATATTGAAAAAAGATGAGCCAAAGATTTACACAGGGAATTTTTTCAAGGTAGCTCTGGATGTACTGAACATACAGATGAAGTCTATCTTGTATTCCATTTCTGTAATTTTAGAAATTACTCTTCCTTTCCCAGTGACTCCTTTTTGTTATCTTTAAATTCCTGGTACTACTCAAACAATGATGGAAGTCCAAAATATTTTAAACAACTTACTCTGAGATAAACAAGGAAGTCCTGGCAATGGAGTTGTTTCTGTCTTTCTATCACAATAGAGAAGTAGTGATGTGACTGATGGTAATCAAAGAAGAGGGTCCTCTTAACAGCTCCTTTCTGTTTCAATGAATCTAACTGCAATTCACCTTTCAGCACTAAAGGATACCAATAAATAAATTAGTTATTGAATTAACAGGAAAAAAAACCCAGTAAGGAATTCATTCTGTATTATAATTAATTAACCTAAGCAAGTCTTCCAAGAAAAACTAATCCATGCTTTAAGTGCCTGTCTTTTAAAGCCCACTAGGTTTTGATCCAAATTATGCAGGATGTATAATTTAAGCTTTCTTATTCTTCTGACAGATCATATGTGTACAGGACTTCTGTCCCTTTAATTTTTATTTTTCCAAAACAGAACATTCTCCAACAAGGTACATTCTTGGTTTTATTTAGAAAATGACTTAAACGGAAACAAAAATCCTTTAAGTGAGTAATAAAAGGTTTACATTTACACACACACATATACATATACATATATATCTGTATCTCTATATATAAAAATACTTTTTTTTAAACTGCATTTTCTTGCCTTAGGAGGATCTCACTCCTATTGTATTCCCAAGTGTAGGAAAAAATACATTTGAAATGGAGCAGGACTAGAGTAAATTACAGGAGTAGAAAACATTTCTTACCTATCTCATCTGAAATACTTTGACCTTCAAAATCTGCACAGACTCTTACAGTAAAGCTACATAAAAAAAGGAGAAGTAATTCATTATTAGAATGAAGGGAGAAAATGGACTGATGTGGGAATCAGCAGTTCCCAAGTCATATCTTTTAAGTTTTACTTTCATTTGCTTAAGAAGATGTTAACTGAGATTGTATCTAGCTACCCATGATATTCCCTAATTATGTCAGGAAGTCTCCTAAGCTTCACTAATAACCACAGAGGACAGTCTCTGAATATTTCCTGGCAAAGGTATGGAGAAAATTCTCTGGTCCGAGCAGTTCTTGAGAGAGTCCATGGAGATGACCCTTCTGACACTATTGCCAAAGCTGGACTTTTTATGCTGAAGTTCAGAAAACCACCTTTGTAAGAGGCTGTCTGCAGAAATACTTTCTGCTTCATCGTGATCAAATGAGAAAAATCTTAGAGCATGTTGTCCTCACTACTATTATACTGTATTATAATGTTCCAGTGCAGTGGATAAAAACCCACTTACATAACCTTTAAACCAACCCATAATCCCATTCTAATTGCATGTTTGCTTCCTCTGGCAGATGTAATGAAACTGCCACATCTGGCATATGTTTCACTCTCATGACCTTAATGGAAAATTCCTTCCTTATTTCTTGAGAAACAAGAATGGAATAATGCCATTAATCTCTGTTAAATTGTAGCCTTCAAATAGTCATTCCAGTCCATGCAGAAAGTGCACATTTTTCATATTCCTACTATTTTACAATTATGAGTCAATATAGGAAGAAGCAATTATTTTCAAATACACAAGGACAAAACAACAAAAATGAGGGAATCTTGTGTAATTGCATGAATGCAATTTACACATCAGACTTCACAGGCCTCACATGTCAGACTGTAAGAGGGTATTTCCTCAGATGTAAACTCAAGAGCTGCCATTGTATTAAACTCAGTTCTCTTGCTTTAGAGGAATCACAGAAATTTTGCCCTATCATGTTTGGAAAAGGTTGTGTTCAAAAATGAAGCTTGGAATGCTTTACTTGTCAAACAGAACAATTTCAGTGTATGCTTTATTTACTGCAATGAACAGACTAATTCATAATACATATTTGATAACTGAAGTAATGTTCTCAAAAATTACTGTAAGAGTCAAGATTTACTCCTTCCACTCCAGGTAGAGCACATCAAAAAAGGGAATGGCAGAGCAAAAAAGCAAAAATCTGGAGTGGAAAACCTCCCACACTCTGACCACACAAGAGGAAAGACTACGGTTTTAGCAGAATTCTGCCACACATTTGTGATTTCATTATTTAGTTCAGAAATAGTGCTAAAGACATCAAAGATTTCAATTGCATACCTAGATGAATTTAGATTCGCTCCTCACTTCAAAAAGAAAATGCTGGGGAGATGTTGAGGGATGTTTTAGAGTCATGAAATAGAAAAGCAGAGGGAAAGACAGACCACAAAACAGTCTAAAGAATTTATAGATTTGAGATCTGACTCCTGGTCACAGTAAGAAATAAAATAGCTGAGCTTTTGAGCTTGCTTGTAAGGGCAATCAACCAAACAACACAATTAACAATCAAAGGAAGAAAACTTCTGGTAGTAAGGAAAAAATGGGAAGTAGTCCATCATCCTAAAGCATACAAACTTTCTTCTGTGCTATCAATCTCTCTGAAGAGATCCCCACATCACGTTTATTCTGCTGTGTCTGCCATCACTATGAGATTATGCTTTGAATAGAATTTGAATGTAGTTACAAAACAGAGGGAAAGCCCTAAAACTGAACACATAAGCTTTTCCTGACAATCTTGAGGCAAAAAAAGCAGTTTGTTTAAAATAATTTTATGTTTTTCAGGTAGACAGAAATTATTTTTACAACAACAAGAAACTTGAAAACATATCTCTCTCAAAACTACTGTTGGCACAGATGGGAGTAGTCTTCAAAAGTTAACCCTAATAAACTTACCTAATATCACCAGAAGTGGTGAAAAGTTAGCTACCCATGTATAATATTTTCTAGACTGCACTTAGTACCAGAAAGAAATTATTTTGGTATGGCTACTCTAGCAGCTGAAAAAAAATAGAAAACTTACTTCAGGAGGCGAAAAGCAAGGCATTAGCAGATCCTAGCAGATTTCATTTGTCATTGCTAACAATCTCTTTAGCACCCAGGTTTGCAGATGGAGAGAAAGAATGGATAATGCCTTAGCAGAAAGGCAGTGTAAGCTTTAATGTTCTGAGCTTCCATTCTGTGTGAGGCTGATACCCAACCTGCAAGGTCACAAACCTCCACAGAAGAGAAGAAGCTGTTAATGTTTACTGATGAATGACATTTAAACAAACAGTTTCCTTTTTGAAGTACAATATGTCAAACCAAGTCAATACTTTTCTATTGTGATGCTCTAATTCTTGCCCTGCTTTTAGATTTTGTTTGGCCAAGTCTAATCCAGTGAGCAGCACAGAGTTTTAATGCTGAAGGCATCTCATGGCTAAGCTCCATTGCATGGCCAGGCTGCAGGAGCACCAGGGCTGCTGGATAAAACAGGTGACTGCCCTTTGGATGTCTCTAGGGCTACTGAAGCCAAAACCTGGCACAGAGGTCTCCCATACAGCACTTCAGCTGTGTTGGTGGTGAGTGACACCACCTGCCTACCCTCTCTGAGGAGTGAGCTCTCCACCTTCTGACTCTTGGCCATGTGGCTTTGCTGTCCCACCCATGGAGTCAGGTGGCCAACAGTCCTTGGAAAATCTCACACAAATTCATCTCAACAATGGCCCCTAGGTCCATATCCATGGGGCACCAACCACATCCTCGTTCAAAGGAGGTCAATGAGAAAAGAAAATACCAGCAAAGAAAGAAAGGAGCAAAAGTAGAAACGTGGTCTAACCTATGCAGCCATGAACTGTTGAAATATTATTTTGGGAGTTTATATCTTTGATAGGAATTTTGTATTCAGCTTTTTTTAAAGTGTATGCAAAAATGTATCATTTTCTGAATCTAGCTGACATAAGATCATAAATATTACTTAATAGTAAGAAATTTGGAGATGAAGGAACTACATTTTTTTCCAAGTATTTTTTGATAGTAGGAACTTGAAGATCAGAAATTTTAAGCTCTCTGCTTCTGGTTATACTGGGTTTACAGAAGGTGGATAGCCTACAAGGCACATTTCAAATCAGACATCCAAACATGAAAAGCACTTACAAATAAAAAATATAGTCTACAAATGTAAAAAAAAGAAATATAAACACATACATGCAAAATATATTCTACAATATATGCTACAAATTGACTTTTTCTCATGGTTGGACACTTCTACGCAACTTTTGGTAAGTCAGGTAACTTCTCTCACTTATTGCTCCTCTACAAAATGGAATTAACAATATTCACCTTAAATCAGTGAGAGGTGAGTAAAAAGCTTTTGTAGATGCAATTCAAGAACAAATACATGGGGTAGCTAGTGGATAATCAGACCTCAAATGGTAATAAAAATACCAATGTATAAATTAGACCTCCTGACAGCTAGAGCCCAATCTTGAACATAATAAATCACATGATGTGGAAAGAGGTTTTGAAAAATGAAAACACTGAATTTATTTACCTCTTTTTACAGATATTAACTTGCATCTTTCACACAGGGGAAAAAAGAAACACTTTTTCCATATTCCTTAATACCTTCAAAGCTGCAAAATTTGTTAGATTTGCTAGTATTGAGAACTCAGAAACAGCCACATTTTACACACAGCAGAGAATGAAATATATGCTTCTAGAAGTTCAGGACAATTCTCCTTGAGCTGTGCATAAAATTGACTTTTTGTGCATGCTTCCTCTACTGCTTCAGCTTTGCAATTTATATCATGGCAGAAATAATATTTTCCTAATACTTGGAAACGTACAATAATCCACATTATTCATGCACACACACTTCCTGAAGCTTTTCTGGTAGGAGGTTTCCTTTCATTCTAATTTTGCAGTGTCAGTCAGTAGAGTTTTATACAAGTTGCACAGCTGGCTAAGAGATACAGAAATCTGTCCCATGGGACTGAGGAATTCTTTGCCTGTTGGAGTTTCCCTACTAATTGTTTTCATATGCACAATACAAGCTTATATCAACTAAGGAAAAAAAATTACAGTGTGGAAAATAGCAGCTGTTCTTCAGTCATTTCATAACATGAACTAAATCTTAAGGGAACATTATTTTAGAATAAAGCAGACAGAAATTAAATTATGCTCCTACTAAAGCTTTTGCAGATAGGAACCAAACTTCTTCTAGCTTATGGTAGCAGAGAAATAAAAAAAACCCAAAAAAATGTGTTAAAGGAATATGCATTTCTTCCTTCTTTTTCTAGACAATGTCTCAGAGCAAGAATATTTTTTAAGAAAGATGTGCAAAAAAACCACCTTTTTTCTTTCAATACCTGTTGTTACCTGTAACAGTTCCAAAATCTTTTCTATTATGACATTAAGCAATTTTTAAAAGTCTTAAAATCTGGAGTTGTGGAACAACATAATTTGGGTCAATGAACATGCTTCAGCCAAGTGTCTATATTTAATTTTTTTTTTCATCAACTGTTGAAACAAAAGATAATTGAATCAAAAAAAATCCTGAAAGGCCAAAGCTTTGTAAAGCTCTGGGTTTGCATAGTTCCACCAAGGGCCTCCTACATTGCTCTGTAGATGGGAAATTTTCTACACTGGATGTGGAAATGAGGAACATGATAAAAAATATGAGATGTCCTGTAAAGTGTAAAAGAACAGCACAAGAGTGAAAATCTCTTGACAGCCCTGTCCCATATGCTTTGAAAGCCCACATATTTATTGGTTTAAGTGTATCAGAGTTTAGTTCCTTTAAGAGCCTCCATGGCTCTTAAATGAACTGCTTCTCATGATTATGTTTTACAGTTCATATTTATCAATTAATTTTTAAGGTTCTTTAAGATTCTCTCGCTGAATCTTACATTTGAGAGGATTTTTAGGACTCATCTACTGTAAAGAACGTCTCCAATGTGAGGAAATCCTCTGACCATCTTTGGTTTAAAAGTGCAAAATTTCTGCATTCATGTTATCTTTGGGAGTCCTCCTTTACACCTTAATATTGTTTTTGTCCAGCCCACGTCCTGGCAGGCTTCCTGCTTCTAATGTTTTTACATCTTAAAAATCTGTTCCTCACAGACTCTCTGGCAAGACTTACTACCATTTTATATTCAACTTGCACGTGTTTATGCTCTGTTTTGATTTTAGTTTCCTCATTTGTTATGATTTCCACTTTAAACAGTATCTTATGTATTTGGAATAGCCTCTTTTGTCAACTGTTCCGGGGGTCCTTTCAAAGTGACTTTTTTCTAGTGCAGTAAATGTGCCTTTCTGTTCTATTAGTTGGCCTCCAAATGTCCTGCAAGCATTTTGTACTTGTAACTGATCTCAAATTGTTTTAATTAGCTCCAAGTTTTTTTATGTTGGGTTGTTTTGTTTTTTTTTCTTTTCAAAGTTAAATGCTACTGTGGTTAAGGATTTCTCTTTTAAGGATGGTTGAAACATTGTCCTGTGTGATGTGCTAAAAAAAACTTTCCTCTGACCAAAGACAGCCAGAAACAACATCCTGTGAACTTCTCTTAGGATGGCCAGCCAGATACCTTCTCTCTTCCACAAAGGACTAAGATCTGTCTTTCTCCAAGAGAAAATGGTGGGCCCACCAGCTCTGCATCACTTTCACTGTTACATTTGGTCAACAAACAGATGACTGCTTATGTGTTTTGTCCATTTTAGCTGTTTCATGTTTCATTCATCTAAACACTGCATATGACTTTGCAGCTTGCCCAGGAGCTGAGCACCCTCCTATGCAGAAGGAGACTCAGTGTATCAAAGGACTCAGCTTTTACCTACCACAATTAGTTAATCTGCTAAGTACTGAAAAATACCCAAAAGATCTCTATGTAGCGGGGTTTTGTTGTGCTCAGAGCATGTTTCGACATTTTGAACTTTGAACACGTTCAACAAAGAGTTGCAATAAAATTAAGGAACAGCAAGTTATCTGAGAAAAAGGATAAGGATATTTTTTGAGTAATCATGGACTTACCATGCCACCAAAAGCTGAGAGTCGGGGAGCTGACAGGTTTTATTGTCTGGATTCACAATCATGGGATTCAGAATAAGATGAGCATTCACTGTCACAACAGGTCTGGCTCTGGGAGACAGAAATAAGGTTCACCACATTCAGAAGGAGCACATTAGTACCTAAGCTGCAGCAGAGAAAACACTGAACTGAGTTGGCTGCAAAGAAGCCAGAGATGTAGGGTTACTTGGGAGAACACAGTTTTATAACGCTGCTCATAGCCAAAAGGACTTTTTTTCCCTGTCAGAATCCTACTGAGATTCCCTAAAAAAAAATCTCATGTTATCACATCACAGAAACAGAACCCTATGGTTAAGCAATAGATGTCCCAGGACTGAGGCACATCAGACACATTTTATCACACTGAGTTTTCCCAAAGGGACAGAGTTTGCCCTTTTGGGTTTTACAGCAGTCCTTTGGCCATCTTACAGATTTATTCTGTACTGTGTCTGTTAATAATGATATATTCCAACTTACTATGTCTGCTTCAAGACTCTTAAAAAAATAAACATGATTTGGTTAAAGTAGAAGTTGGTGGTGACTATCTTGGGCCAATAATGAAGTAAACTCTCTCTGACATTTCTTGGAGACAACTGACTTTGTAAATCAGGAATGATCACCAGTAAATTGTGCTGAGTACATGAATATACATTCTGGTGACAGAAACCATCCCTCTGAAGCTATTATTAAGTGATAAGATAATCTAAAACTGTAAGCAGTTTAGAAGACAAATAATAACAAGTATGTGTCCAGATTCTGATTTTTTAAGACAGCAATACTATTTACAGTAACTTACATAATCACAGTTTTCTAACTTTCCTGATATTTTAAAGCACATCTGAGCTTTTATGATTACTTATTTATATTACTTCAGCAAGGTACTAAAAAATAAAATTAGTCTCTTTTGTGCAACAGAAAAAATCTTTCTTTGCCTAGAAAATTCAGTAATAAAATTCTATTTCAACAGTATGATAAATTGCATTTTTGATACATTCTGGCCAGGAAATGGCCCCCTGCAATTCACTTTATTAAATTACATAGAACACCTTTTACTGTTATTGGAAATACACAGTGGATCTAATTCTTCAATGCTTTATCCTGTGCAGTCACTCATGGCATTGCAAAGTATTTGCATGATTCTTTCATAGCAAGAAGGAAAATCAGGACTTCCCACTGCACCTACAGCGTTAGCTGAGTGAACATTCCTGTTTTACAAAATTCTTATGCTGTCACAAACATTCAGTTGGGAAGCAGAACATGCCTTTTCTCAGTCAGGTGCTGTTGGGAATACAGACAACAAGAAGCCAGACAGGAATCAGAAATATGACCACGTGTTGCAGCAATGGATGGTGAATACTTAAATGAAATGAGCTGTCAGCATGGCTGGACTAAGAGAACATAGTAGATTTTATGTAAATGTTTATGTATTTGGTAGCTTCAAATTTTACATCTAATCAAAAAGTGCATTGAGTGAAACTCCATAGTCAGCAACAACTTTTTGTTTTGCATAGCGGGATCTTGTGCATTTTTTTAAACCGAGGCTAAAAGTAGCAGTCTTTATTTTCAATAAATGGTTCACATCTTAACATACACAATGTCTGAAGATTGGTCACTTTAAAATTTCTTAGTAGCACCAATTCCCCAGGAAAGAAATTAATTTACAACCCCATGCCTTTCAAATTTCTTATTTAAAATCAACTAAAGAGTCAAACATTCTAGAAGCTGCTTGAGCTAAGCCTAAGCATGGAAATTTTCATTGAAAATTACAGGTTTTGAGCATGGGAAAAAACCATTTGTTTCTCAAAAGAAGTTTAATTTGTCATCTCTAATGGCCACCTTTTACACACTGCAACAGGGAAACAGGAATACGACATTTTAAAATTTTAATATCTCCCACCAAAGCTGTGGAATATCAAATCCATTATATCTACCACATACCTGTAAACAACTGCTTTTCCAGCTCCAAATGCACCCACAATTAAATCTGGAAAAACCAAAATGGTTTCAGAATAGCTATACAGTAATGTCTCACACATTTTTTTTCCATCATAAATTAGATTATTTAGATTACCATTGCAGTAACATAAAACAAATATGATCATTCCTTTCTAAGCAGTTTTCTTCACAAGTGTGAAAGAACACAAGTGTGTTTTACCTGAAGGAAAATATTTCACATGTCAGAGATGGTGTCATAAATGTCTCAGTTGTAACCAGTAACCACCAAACTACTTAACACAACATCACCCATGCCACAATATCACTTCTCCCCAACTCGTATTAGAGGGGAAAAAATGCCATTAAACTCTATGTATTTATTCCAAATCATTAACTCTCCATTAAATGAAGAGCTGCAAAACAATTTATTGCCAGTTTAATATAAGTCATGTTGAAACTTTATGGTGTTCTTTCCTGACAATCCTTCCATTCTGCTTTGTGTTTTAAGTGATTTGTTCATTAATTTGGGCATTACATCTCTGTGCAAATAAACACAATGCAAGGTGATGGCTGATTTCATAGCCTCTAATGTTTCCAGCATTAGAGCAATATGAGAAAAGGCTTACAACAGTTAAGTTGTAAGTTTAGACATCTAAACAGTTAAGTTTAGACATCTAAAGCTGTCATTTGCCCTGACAGATGGAGTCAACAACAACCCTGGGACTTGGGCATGTCGTTGTCAGTGGTCATTGGCCTGGGTTTGGGAATCTACAGGCCAGAATATTTCCTCTTTTTGCCTGGAGTCCCCATCTAGTGATCTCTGCAAAGACCCAGACTGGCCTGCTGGATCCATTCAGGCCTCCTGGAGAAAAACTGGAGCCAAGCCACGAGGAAAAAGGATCAACTTCCCTGCTACCTCTGCCTTTGGAAAGAGCTTTGTTCCATTTTCAAAGCCCCCAGAGTCCATCTGGGCACAGCTTTCACTCTGCTACTGCTATCGCTCAACACCACTGACATGTATCCAATTCAGAAGACTGAGCCTTACAACAGCAGTGGTACAGACTGGCAACCTAAATTGATCTAAATAAGTTAATTAAATGAGTAGTTAGGCTTGTAAACAAACCCTTACTTGCTGCTTCTATAGTTGGATCACTGGTTTGTTTAAGAAGCCCTGAAGTCATGGAGCATGATGCAAATACCAAGCTTTGATGTTAATTATCTGGATGGGTTTGGTCCAGGGCTGGCAGTGTATTTTCTAGTGCTCCTCCGTCTTTCAGATGGTCAGGATTTCAAAAAAAAGTACAAACAAATACTTCACATGGGCAACAGCCAGACCTTCACTAGATTCCATTAATCAATGTCCTAATAAGAGCAGACACGGACAGTTTATGGGTCTGATCCTCTTTTTGTACAACATTTACATTTTTCTAATTTCATTGGCCTTAGAGAAATATGTTTTAGGGTCAGGAACACTTTAAACAGCAGAAGAAAATAAGTGTTTTTATCTCCTTTTTGGGACATCTGTATGTCGTATTCTTTAGTAGCTTTTATAGACAACTTGCCCACAGTACCAAAAGCGAAATATGTTTTCCTCTTAAATAAACAACTAATTGAGACAAAGCCATCACCATGAAGGCTGCACCACACAAAACCAGAACTTTTCCTGGCAGCTCACTTATAGTGGCACCCAGAGCAACCCCCACAAAAATTTAATATTTTGTTGATTGTTATTTTGCTTGCATTCAAAGGATTTTTTAAATGGGTTTTGTGTTTGGTGGGGTTTTCTTCTGTTTGTTATTTCTTAAGGAAAAAGAAACATTATGTTATGAACAGACAGTGAAAGACAAGATGGAAAGGGTTTCTGTTCTGCTCTCCCAGCTGGGCACTTTTTGTGAATTCTCAAACAGACTTGATGTAGGATATGTACTGGCTCATACCAGACCTGATAACTCAAAAGGTTTCAGGGTCATGTTGTGAGAGACAAAACAGGTAGATATCCAAGACTTATTCAGATCTTGGCCTAGCGATGATTTCATTAAAAAATAAAGGTTAAACACACAACTTGGGTAAGCTTAATAAAATGCAGCCCATTAGAACCTGAAGGTGAGAAGAATGAGTCTGTCAGACACAGCTGGCCTCACCAGTGTGAGCGAATACACTTTCAGTATGTACTGCGGTGCAAAGGTACCCTCGATCTTGGCATCCCCACTTTAATATTAAAGAAGATTTTGTACATCTGCTTAATGGTTAAATCCTGGTTTGTTTGGGACAGAGCCCAGCTTATCTGAAGACAGAGGATGATGGGTCTAGATGAGCAAACATAGGCCTCAGCCACCAAAAGACTGGTTTTCCATGAACAATTTTTCTTCATTGCCAGTTCAGCCAGGTTTGGAGACACAGCAAATGGGATGAGGATCCTCAATCATGGCACCACCACAAAAGCCCTATCTGAGACCACTTTAAGGGCAGCCAGGACTGCTCATCCTGCTCTTGTTGGGAGGCTCTCACTTTTACCCTGACATGTCATTTGTTTTCTAGTCTAAGCCATGCTTATTCTTGATCCAAAGAGCTTGAATGAGTAAAACCACTGAGTAGAGAAAGTGGAATTAAGAATTAATAAGTAAAAAACCCCCCATATTTATAGCCAGTAGTAACTTCTACAATCTAGTGTAAGGACAAAATGATTTTATATTCAAATAGAGCATTCATTGGAAGATTCAAAAGGGTTTTTTCTTTGCTTTGTCTTGTTCTGTTACAGAGCAGTAATTTCACTCTTCCTTCTTTCATTGCTTTGTGGGCTGCAACTCCTATACCAATAATTGGAAAAAAAATTTTTTGATGTTGATACAAATGCATGAGATTTGAATACACATCCAATCAGAGCACTTTTATAAGCAGAAGTTTTGAATTTGTTGAATATACTGTAGAAGAAAAGTTACTAATCATTTCTATGAAAAAAAATGCATAAGATGTCTAAATTATCTGAATTTCGGCAACTTTTCCCTTCTAAAAACAGAAGTTTTCTTTATTAGTTCTTGTTAATGCTGCACATGCAATGTCACTGATGCAAAGATCACTAGCTGAAAAACAAAGTTTTAGCAAGCAATTACAGAGCAAAAGAATTGACCTTAAAAAACCAGCTTAACTCCATACAACCCTTCCAAAGAGAGCCTGACGAAAAGCCTATGCCTACTCCTTTCCATTAGTGAGGGTTTCTTTTCAAGCTCAAATTAAAATGTGTGATTAAAACATAAAAACAAAGACAAAAAACTGTAAGAATCACAAAATCTCCTTCAGTTCTTCCCATATTTCATGCTTCTGGGATGATGAGGGACCTCATTGGTTTAAAATGATCGCTTTGCCTACGCTGTCTGTTGGAGAAGATTTTCTATCAGCTGCTCACCTGCAGAGAAACAAGGATCTGTAAGGAAGGTCTGGCATCAGCACCCATGTGCTTTTGCCTCATTGCTTTTGAGGAATAAATAAGCTGTGGGATCACAACCACACTGCAAAAATTAAGAAAACAAGCATGAAGCAACTCCACAGGAATTTTTAACTTCCATTTTTAACATAGCTTGTGGGTTGTATGCAATAAAGTCCCAGCTGGTGGGGTTTGCAGAGCTTAATGCTGAAACAAGTGTCTTGGGGACATATTTAAATGAAGTCAAGGGCACTGCACAAAGTTAAACAATCCTAATGCTTTTTTTCAAATACTTCAAATTTACTTTGCTCTGAAAAGAAAGGTTGCACGATGCTGTCTGGTGCGAGAAGTCTATTTCCTGAGATAAAATAATAAAAATTTAAGGTGATGGCACTGAAAGGGACACTGGATTTTGTAAGCTTGTGAGTTCACTTGCACCTCTGCCATGAGACTGTGCCAAACCTGAAACACTGTGTGATAAAGGGCAGAAACTTGCCATGATGCTCACTAAACCTTCAATCAAATTAAACAAGTAGGAAGATCAATAAAGTCCTACTTCCAGTCTCAACAAGATGTATTCATTTATAAACTCAAGAAAATTTTTTGATTCCCTCCTATTTTTAAAGGTCATTCCCCATTCTCTCTGAGAGATGCAGCCTCAGGGAGCCTGAGCAGGGAGGAACATGCATCATGTTCAGCACCCTACACTTGACTGGAGCCTGTCCAGCAATCCCAAGAGAAATTGCCAAGACACGGGGGACAGCGGCCAAGAACACCAACCAGTGAACAACTATGCAACTCTACCAGGACACTGGCAGGAAAGTGATAAATCTAGGGACTCAAAATGATTTGCTGACAGCTTTAAACAAAAGTTTATGCAGTCTGTCAGCTTCATTGTATAGTACAAAAAGGGACTGGAAAACAGTTATATTCTACCTGGGTACAGGTGCTAATGGAAATGTAGTACAAGGGAGAAAACCGCCTAGCTGTAAACTCCATAAAAAAATCTCTGTCAGCCTTTTTGCTTTGTTATTTTCCTTGTCAGATCAGGTACCAAAAAGGCCCATGATCATATCTCTATTTGTTCTTCTAGGATTTCAGTGTGCATTACAAACCCAAATCACAGTAGGAGAGGTCTAGAATAAAAATTCCTTTAAATGGCCATCACTTTAGGCTTGACCATAGTAAAACACATAGACCTGTCCAGCATAGCCAGCTTTACTCAAGAATTTTAGTTGAATACTACAAACAGCCATCATTCAAATCAGAGTCACTTTCTTCCAATCTTATCATTCTCAGCTACTGTTTTTAAACCATTCTGGTAGCAGGTCTGTTACAGGTAACACCTAAGGCTAATTCATATCAATGCTTCTCTTTTGTTTGAATGAATCCCTTTCACAACACAACAATATTATTCATTTTATTGCCAAAAAAAAAAAAAATTCTAAAGAGGACAGTTAATTCTTTATCACTTAAGTAAAACACTACTGGGATCAATTGCTTTACTCTTACATTCTATTGGGCACAATACTGTGATTTCATAAAATATTGTAAGGAATTTTAAAAAAGCATATCTAAAAAATACAGATATAATAATTTCCCAGAAAATCAACATATTTACACACAATTCTTGGCTTGTCACTACATTTTTGACTGATTATTCATGTGAAAAAATAATTAGCTGGTAGAAGCACTTCAGGTTTTCTGCATTTGCTGGCAGGACCTAAGCCATTGTTCTGGCTCCCACACACAGCAGTCCTCTCTTACGAGAGCAGATGCAGCTTCTCATTGATTTAATCTGTTTGTCTTCCACAAATCTCCTGGACCAACTTCATAATTTAATCATCACTAGATTCCGATTTGTAATATTGTTGGCACAATACCTACTGTTCTCAAAAAAATTTATTAATCTGAAGAACCCTTGCCTCTCAGGAAGAAATTTGAGGATTTTCTTCCTGCTGTTTGAGTTAATGTACTCAGCAGATGGAGCTATTAAATACTCCTGTTTTATTAAGATTAGACTGGATTACTCAAGTTCTGTGGAAATTTTGTCTTCCTTTTACACTCCTTTCCTTCTAAAAGTTTTTACAGAGTAGTTTCATATTAAGTACTATGATATTCTAACTAACTACTATATTCTTAAGATAATAACTGAGACCAAAATAAGGAGGCATGAAGATGCCTTTATACATTTCCCTGTGCTGACAAAGGCTTGACTATAAGGATCAACCAAAAGAACAGGCAAACAGCTGTGTTTGTGCTGAAGTAGGGTAGCTTGAAGATGAAGCTTCAGTGGCACTGATTCCAGAATGACTCTCTTAAGTTAATAAGGAAGACTTACACAAGCATCTAAACAGGCAGGGAGCAGAGACAATAGTGCATAATTTATTTGAGCAATTAACTAATCAACAGTCTTTGAACAGTGAATTCATCCAAAGCACTGATCTGAATCTACCCACACTGTTAATAGGAACTGGTTAAATCATCCTGATTCAGACACATTCAAAGAAACCCCAGCCTTCGGGAGGATATGCCACAAGAAGAAAGCAAGTTTAATGAGTTGAGTAAGTTATTCATTATAAACTATTTGCTCAGCTATAATCAGCCATCAAGTGACTGAACATATGCTGAAATGTGAGGGTGGAAACCTTACAGCCTACAAATGTCTGAGCCTTGTATAGATAGATGAACCAGCTGGAAGTGCAGCATCATCACCTAGATAATCACAGACTCCAGGCACTCAGTGGGGCCAGCTTTGAACAGATGCCCAGAAGCCAAAAGAAACAAATTTCTTTCCCATTAAACAGATTAATGGACTTCTTTTGTTCCTATGAAAATTGAACTATGCTAATAGAAAAAGACAAATAAATGTATAAATAAAATAAACTATAATTCAAAATGCATGTCTTTGCTTCATTCCCTGCTCCAGGCCTTGATAACACACATAAAGCTCAGGATGGAGCAAAGGGGCCCTAAAAGCCCCAGATTTACAGGACAGTGGAAGCTGCCTTGAAAGATGTTATTATGGATCCCAGATGTCCCAGCACAGAGAACAGGCAGGAAGATTGTGCTGAGGCAGGTATTTCAGAATATCTTTATGCAAACTCTGTCGAGCTGCTGTTACAGAGAATCCCGTGGTTATATAAACTGTGTTCCAGCCCTCACTAGGGTCACCTCAGACACAGCACAATGCTGCTCTGCCATGTCCTCACCTTGGCACAGAATTCCAGCTACCACTGTATTTGCACTTAAACTGATGGGAAAAGCCCATTGTTTATGGTTTATCAATCTTATCACCTCCCTTATTTCTTTAATACCATTTACTTTTTTTTAAGATTGTCAATCCAGAAAAATGAATTTACTATTGCAGCAGAAGAGAGATCAGCTCTTCTGTTTTGAAAATGACCTTAGAACATGAGTTGTCAGAAAACAGTGAAATGGATCACCTGCTGAAAGATGTTACAATTATGTCACTGTTAGTAAAATCGTGGCTGAGAATGTGCCTGTGTGCTGTACCTTTACTATATGCAGTGGTATCATTAAAATAGCCCTAACACAGTTTGCCCATGCCAATTATTAGACTACAAAAGTGAGCATGCAGTAACCCTGTTTTGGCAAAAAAGTGAGTTTGATAGTGTGCACAAGGAGTGTTCAGTGATAGTTCAGAACTAAAGACAGCATATTTCATTTACTAATGTAGATGTACCTCAAGAGGATTAATTGGTCTTTTCCTTCTAATACTGGGTCCATGTTGTGTCCTGGAGAGATACTGAGTATTTCAGGTAAGGATGATATTAAGCTTGTCAGTGCCATGCTTAGAAGACTGGGAAAGCTGCACATCATGGCTTGGCACAATCTATCTGACTGATATGCTTAACCTGCTTCCTTTTACTAGTCTTATCTGACTATAAAGTTTAATTAGATTCCACCTCTTACATGACTAGAGAGAAAGGAGCATCATCCATTAATTACCACCATCACCACTGCTTGGCATTGCAATCCAGGTGGGTGAGGAGGAGCCCTCTGCTTGGGGCAGAAGGTGATGAACACAAGCACAGAGAGGGCAGCTGCATGAGCAGCACAGCTGCTAGGATGATCAGCACAGTTTTCTGCCTCTGCTGCTTCCCAGGGTTGAAAGTTTCCCATTGCCTCCAAGCCTGCAAAGCAGAGACTTCCATATTATCACCCCTCTCTGTGCTGATAAAGGAACAGTTCTGGGTATATAACATCTGGAGTGTTTGTAAGTATGACACAATTTACAGAACTCCCTCCTGGAAAGCTGCAGAGATGTAAACCAAAGGCTGTACTTAGTAACAAAAGTCAGTCTTCCCCACTGAAAAAATCTCTGTATTTTCACAATGCTGAGAGGTCTGTTACAGTTACAGTGACAACACCTGGGCCAGGACAGCTGAAGACAGACAGTCATTATACTGACAGAAGGAACAAGAAGGAAAAGCAGCTCTGTCTGCATGCTGACCCTACCAGAGAAAGTTCCATTTTTAGGTAAGATGTTGACTAGTTAGTTATTCAGCTGTCTGTACTCTGTGCTTCTGCAATAAAGGCAGAGCACGTGCTTGTGCACTAAGTACTGTCCATATTTTTGTGTTGTTAGTACAGATTAGCTGTGATTTTAGTGTGTGTAAGTTAGTACTCTCCCAGACAGCAGCTGGAAAAGGTCTGGGGAAATCACCTGGGAATATGGGTACTGCCACCCTGTTCCCATGGTTTCATCCAATAATAGTGAGCTAGTGTCATGCAGCCTCAAGCCCAGACCACAGTTTCTGGACCACTTTATTTTCTTGTACAAACATAATTACTGAGAGCAATGAAAAATATTTGGGATTATTGTTTTTTCAAGTACTAATTCTTTTTTTATGTTGGTTAAGTATGAAACCCAGGTCAATGGCAAAATCTTTATCAGAAACAATACTTTACTCATACACAAGTCATAAACTGCTAATTGCTCTTTACATAAAAGTATATGAAGAAGAGAAGAAGAGGCAGCAATGGTGGCAAGACTGAACAATCATTTGGTACAGCAGAACCGGTGTGCCATTCCCCACTGCACCAGGAACAATTAAATATTTTGGAATTCCTTCCAGAGGATTGCTAAAACATGGCTGATAGAAGTATGTCTCAAGTCTGTAAAATAACTGGATTGCAGAACTGTTCACTGTCTATCCAGTGTCAGAACTAGAAAATGTCCAGTGGAACGTTCAAGATTTGGACGAGACACAGTGAGAATTACTTCACAGAACATTCAGCTGGGCTGTGGGGTCCCTTGACAAATGCTGCATGTGCCAAAAGTCTGCATGAGTTCTACAGCTGATTGGTCAAATTCATGGAAGAAAAGTCTCTCAAGCAATACTAATTTGGACATGCCATCTCTTACTCTGGGCCACCTTGATATTCTGTTTGGTTAATGCTGGGGGAATATTCTGGGAAATATCACAACTGTACAATTTCCAGGATATCTATCATTGGCCACTGTTGAAAACATGCTATGGTGCTAGACAGATCTTTCATCTCTATCAGTATGGCTGTATTATGTTCTTCCTTGTCTGCTCTGCTACTCCATCATTAAACCTTCCTGTGATCAGTCTTCTCCCAAATTTATTATACAGCTGGGGTCATGGGGGACAAGAGACTCTTTCCCTGCCAGAAAGAGACCCCCCTGACCAGAAAGTGGGGGGTGGGGGAGACTCTCTCCCTTTGGTGGCAGGAGTTGCAGGAAGAGGAGAAAAGAGAAACCACCCCATCCACAGGAAAGCTGAGGGATTTGAAGAGCTCTGTGTACTACAGAGTCTTCATCTGCTCCCTGTTTCCTTCTCTGTTCTTGAGCTTACACTGGCATTTGGATGAAGAGAGGAAGGTATTACTCCCTATACCAAATGGCCTCTCTTCTCCAGAAGGCTAACACACAGATCTCAGTTGGAATTGAACTCCCAGCCAAGAGAGGATCTAAACTTTTTCCATTGGGAGAACAATTTGACTGTGATTCAGCCTCACTTTTCAGCAGCTGTATTACCCAACCTGTAATCAAAGCGCCCTGGGGTTGCTGGGGTCAGTACAGCTACCCCAGGATGATGCTCAGTGGTCTGTGGTAAGAAGCCATATGAACAGGTGGTACCTTCTGCCCTCTAGGTCAGTGACCTGCACCCAAAAACATTACCTCATGGTCTGATTTGAAGAAGGCCTGAACCTCTAAAAGCTCTGAAAATGCTATTCAGTGCATTAGAAATGAAATGGCAGAGTAACTCCCAAGTCTCAGATTCCCATTTCCTAGCATGGATATGCTGCCTCATGAATAATGTCAGGCACAAGTGTTTGAGTAAATTATACAAGCACAGCTGTAGTTATGCAGCTCAGTCTTGAACAACTGAACTCTAGCCATACTTGGAGTGTAGTTATGATATTTTCTGAAAAATCCTTTCTTTAGGATTTTTTCTCTTGAGAAGCTGAGAGGCCTGAAGAACAAAATGTAAACAATAATTATTTGCTGCTGTGGAATGCAACAGGTGGATCTGTGATTGGTCTCATGTAGTTGTAATCACAGTCTAGCTGGCTCAGACTGTCTCAGTCAGTCACAAGCTTTTGTTATCATTCTTTTTCTATTCTTAGCTAGCTTTCTGATGCAATCTTTTCTTCTATTCTTTTAGTATGGTTTTAATATAAATAATAAATAAATAATAAATAAAATATAAATAATAATAAAATATAAATAATAAATATAAATAATAATAAAATATAAATAATAAATAAAATAATAAATCAAGCCTTCTGAAACATGGAGTCAACATTCTTGTGTCTTCCCTCATCCTGGGACCCCTGTGAACACCGTGACACTTGGAGAATCTCACCTTAGACAGTGGCAATGTAGGTTTATACCTGCAGCCAGACATTACAGCTGTCTCTCATCTCCCAGTCCAGAACTTCTGAGAACAGAATTTCTGAGAGTGTTAAGTCAGAACGATCTGATTTTATTACATTTTTCTTTTTAGAAAATTGTTGCTTGTAGAATATACTCACTAGAAAGCTTAAATGAATTTTTTTGTGATTTTTTCCCTAATCTTTCAAGCCTTCTTTGAATCACAGACACAAACAGTAGTTTGGGAAGCATGGAATTAAAGGCTAATTTTCTAGACCTTCTATAGTCAGCCAGACCCCATTTCTCTAAAATAAAACTTCCTTTCTAATCTCTCCAACTTCAGTACCTTGTTTCCTCCTTTTACAAGGGTTGCCCTTAGGCGTTTCCGTCAGGAGGTGAGGAAGGAAAGCTCTTTGACAGGAGAAGGATTACTGACTTCATTGCCTAGAGTGTTTGTCCTAGGCTTGCATTTCCCTATATTATTTCCTGATTTTTTCTCTTTTCTCATAGGAAGGCACTCTATTTTTGTGCTAGCATTGTGCCATGTTTACACTATTTTTACAGCTCTGTTTTGGTGCTCCAAATCGTCATGAAGAGGTGGTTGACTCATAGTAAGGGATTTTTCTTCTCATTTTCTGAGAGATTTTCACTAGCTCTTTGGAATTGCTCATCCAGGGAAAAGCTAGTTACAGTAAATGCAGGGTGGTGTTTCTTTTGTTTGTTTTCATTTCTTTAATTAGGTAATTCCTGTAATAAAACCAAATGATCTAACACAGAGTGAGCTGATAACACAATGTGAATTTCTGCAAGGAGGATGAGTGGTGGAGGCCACAATGACAGACAGAGAACACACAATTATACTACAATTCCTCAGTGCACATTTAGAAAGATCAAGACTCATTATCCAAACTTTCCACAAATTAGCTTAAAAGATGCCCCACATAAAGTATGCTAATGCAGCAGTAAGACTTCTACTTTTCTCTATATGTGTCAAAGAATCTCTCCCTTCCCTCTATCTTTTCAATCTTAGAAATGCCAGGAATGCAATATCCTGTTTCCTTTGGTTTTGCTGGGGGCCTTGTGGGTGCTTTAGGAAATGTTTAAATGCTGAAACTTTAATAAAGAGCTCTGTTGTCCAAGAGAACCTCATTAGTCGTGGACAATGAAAGACTATTAATAGCAACATCAACAATATGCAAACAAAAAGTCAGAACAGTGTTTAAAAGCCCTTTCTTCTCTCAAATGCTAAAGATCTTACTTTAGTCTCATGATAGCCCCACTTTATTACTCTGCAGTCAGCTTTTCTGTTTGTAAAACTGTAATTTCTATTGTAAACACCCCTTCCCAGAAACTGCCTTCTGCTTTTGGAAAGATACCTCTTTCAAGGCTTTTACAATCCATCTCAGAAAGGTAAAAGATCCTGTTTTTGTCCCTTTGAAAAATTACAGTTTTCACTTTTGAAATAGTACAACTTTTAAGAACTCTAGCCTTGAAATAACCCAGGGTAACAAGAGTGATTTCACAGTAAGTCAGGGAAGCATGGAGTGTTAGGATTTTACTGTGGATGAACCTTTCACAGTAAGAAAATATGATGTTTTCCTACACACCCTTATTAAGGCTTCTGAATTGTGATGAAAAGAACCAGAACAGATTTGTTTCCAGATGAGAGAGAGAGTAACTACAAGCAGACTACTTAGATGGTAGGGAAAATTTCCTTTAAAAAAACAAACGCTTCCCTGAAAAACACAATTCATGTTACAAACTTAATAAATGTGAATACATGTCAGGTAAACTCATTAGGAAGAATCGAAGTGAACCTAAAAGGGATCACTCCATATCTCAAAATGAAAACATAAAAGGGATGGAAAGGCCCAAATAAAACAGCTGCTTTAAAGAATTTGCATTCTCTCTGCTTTTTTGTAATGCAAAGCCATTAACTATATATAGCTCAGTGTCTCTTTGGTCAGCAAAAAACAACTCAGAAACACAACCAAACCAACCCCTTCTTTACAATGCAACATGTTTTTAATTAAGAAAGAATGCCAGGATGAAGGAGACCTTACAAGTTCAATAAGCTGAGACCATTCAGGTTTTGGAAGCGGGGGAAAAGGGTTAAGGTTTTCATTGTAAACTTCACATGTTTTATGTTAATACAACTATTTCAGCCCTTTCTTGACTTTCTGATCATGTCTTTTGACAGGAAAGGGAGTATTTGTTTTGTCTGTTTTTAACTCTCAGGAAAGCAAACTAGAACTGTCCAGAAATGTCCTTTATTCTGACCTCTGCCTTCCAAAAGGAGCAGTTTAGGCATAATGCATTAACCAGAGAATGAAAGTATGAAATTCCCTTTCTAATGCAAAAATCTTACCTGGGTAATCATTCTTGTCTACATCTGAGTCTCCTCTCAGAGTGAAGCCAAATCCCGAAGGCATGGACTGAGAGGCCCAGGCTCCATTGAGAACCTGGGAAGGGTTAGGGTTTAACCCATTACTGTATCCATTGTAAATGAGCACTTTCCCTCTTCTGTCTTCTCCTGCAAATGGTGCACCAATAGCAATGTCTGCAGTGCAAAAAAAACCCAAACAAACAAACAAAAAAAAAAAAAGAATGATCGCAATTAAATTAAAAATTAACTCCCCGCAGGAAAATATACTCAAATTGCTTCTGCTACAAACATGCAAGAACTTCCACATTCAGTATTTCTATATGTATTCTAGTTTAAAGGCAAATATACAAATTGTTAGCAGTGTTTTTTCTGTGTCAAACTTTCATGACAAAAGCTTATAAAATAATCCTATGAAGAGGTTATTTAATTATACTAAATAGCCAGTCCCCACTGGATTCCTCTACATATTTCCAGGGCAGTTAATTAGCTTTAATAAACCAAGATCTAATGAATGTCTGTTTCTACTTCCATATTTTTAAACAGGTACAAATTTTCTTTGATTTCTTCTATCACCTGTTAATAAGGAACAACTGTTAGATAAAATGAATTTTCTCTTTCCAGATAACATATCCTATATAGACAAAAAACTTCACCCCCTCAAACACCCAATGCTTTAGAATGCAAAAGAGAACAGGGGAATATAGTGTTCTCATCTATACCAATTCATCATTTTATTGATGGAATAGTACTGAGTCAGGAATTTCACAAGAGATCTTAGGCACTATGGAATTAAACAGTTCAATCCTTAAAAATGAGGTGTCATATCCAAGAAGCAGAATTCACAGGGCTCTTAGTTTCTGTGCATGGAATGTGGAGACAATATTGTCTAGATTGAGAATATAACAGCTGTTCTAGCTGAGGACAACAGGAAACAATAGAGGATATGTACCTATAGCTCTCATTTTTGGGTTCTGATCTAGGAAATGATGCTGGACTTCTTTATTAAACTTGAATTGAGAACCTGGACTCTGTAGCTTCACTCTAAAGGCAGAAGTGCACCAAAGCTCTATGACTGGCATATTCAGTTATGAAGCAGAAGATTCTGGCTCTAGAGCCTTCTTAGTCTTTATAGGGTGACAGAGAAAAGCAGAAATGTCTTCTGCCTACCTCATCTGAATTCTGGAGAGACAGGAGACCAACACTGCCTGCCCAGAGCAGCTGAGGGTTTCTGCTATTGCTCACAGGTAGAAAACAGGAATTCTCCACCTCGAGGTTCAGCTGTGCTGAACTCCATGATGGGATTCCAGGAAAAGTCACTGAGGGTACTCTCAGCAGTCACAATCCAATGGCCTCCACCCACAGGATGGTATTCATATTTTGAACACCCTGAACCCCAGTGCACTTCTTTGACTCCTGACATGAATCCCTCGCACAGCAGCCACACAATGAGGACATTGCCCCAGAATCTAGTGGCTAGAGAATTGTGAAAAACAGTCCTTGAGGGTTTTTTTTTTCCTTAGTTCAATAATTTTTTTTTTAATGGGACAACTATTCTAAAGGCTACTGTGCAAAACAGCTCTTCCAGGAAAAAAAAAATTGGTGTTTTAGATGCAAAGATACCTGCTTTGAAAATCCCTAACATGCTGGGAATAAGAAGTAAGGAAATGCATGCAGGGAAAACCAAGATGCCACTGATTATGTCTAGGAGGCTAACTCTAGGTGCTAAAGGCATCCCAGCTTTCTCAGGTAATCAAGCACTAAGTTTAGTTGTTCTGGTTGCTTGAATGTAGGCTGCCAGTTAACTTAGATGGATATTCTGTTGTGTGCATGTGCTATAAACATTTGAAAGAACCCATTATGCACCATTTTTTAGTACTTAAGTACCAGTGGAAGGCTGACTCCAAAATAGTACTTCTGTACTTGCCCAATTCTTTCATTGCTGACAAAATGCTCCATGTACTGAGCTTCATTGAAGTATCAAACACTTCCAAGCATTGAGGAGAGAAGAGCTCTGCTTTCAAAAAATTGAAACATCTTAACCAAGAAATTAAATGTTATTATACTTATAAAACAAAAGGTATTTTTATTAAAAAAAACCCAACATTTAGTAAAAAATCACCCTGTAGTCAATGATTGCCCTCTTATGGGTCACTTTTCATGATTTGGGTCTCAGTATCAGTTTCATTAGCATTAGTGTAAATTCTCATGAATTTCAAATATGTTACAAAACCTTTTCCAGCACAGCACAGACACAACAGTTGCTGCTCGGACATTTGTAATTTCAGCGTTAGAAATACACTACATTACATACAAATTACCATTATATCCATCTTGATTGAGATCTCCAAGGTGTGTGATTGCACTGCCAAATCTACCAAACACTTCAGTGCCTGTCAGAATTTGTGCATCTTGGAAGAGGAATGCACTTTCTTGCAGGTACAGATAAACTTGCCCAACTTCTTTAGGCTTGCTCTCAAATTCTCGTTCCATGAAAAGAGGGGCACCGACTAGGATATCATCTAAACTGGAAAAAACAAAAAAACAGTGCCACTGAGAGACTGAGTGTAAACAACACAGCTAATACATTTGCTAAACAAGAAGCTGATAATTATAATACAGTTATAATTATAATACAGACTAACTGAAGTAAGAAGGCATGTCTGGAGTCCTATTTCAAACACTTGGTCAAAGCATGGTCAATTAGTGAGGGCTGTCCACAGCTATATTCAGTTCAGTTTTGAATATCTCCATGGATGGAGACTCCACAACCTCTCTGGGCAACTACTTCCAGTGTTTGATCGCAATCACAGCCAAAATGTTTCTTTCTAGGTTTAAATAGAACTGCTTGTACTTCAATTCATGCCCACAATAGACACTGAAAACTTACACTTTGCAATTGATGATGCAGAAGTCAGGGATCTGAGAGTGAATCTGTGTCACTAGAACAAATTCTGTAGATCTGTTTTACCAACAATGCCAGTGTGATAAATTTTAGTACTAAATCTAGTTTTTGCAAATTATACATCATTAAGTGACCAAAAGGAAAAAAACCTGCTACTTTACAACAGAGTTTTGAGTAACATACATGAAACACAAGTAGAGCATCAATTAATTGATAATGTCTCATCTCTTCTTCATATAGAAATTGTAAGACAAAGTCAAAGCCCTATTTCTGAAAACACTTCTGTTCAATATTAGGTACACAAGTAGTTGCAGTGCTCATATCATTTTCTGTACAGAGTATTAAAGAGCAAGGACATAATCAAATCATAAAAATAAGATGCTTTGAGGAAAAGCCCTGTCCATTATGCTACTCCAAGAAGAATCAGTAAAAGAACACAGACCAATCAAAGCATATTTTGCATGTTGTTTTTCTAAAGTCATTTTTCAAAACATGTTACCAACATTTATTTAGAGGGAATAAAAAGATCCTTTCATGAACTGAGAAGAATACAAACAAGTGTGTTTGACAGACTCATAAAAAACAGAAGTATTCTCAATGGATTATTCTGAGATATGAAATGATAGTATCTGTCACCGACACGTTTTATGAAAAATCCTTTCCTTAGGATTTTTTCTCCTGAGAAGCTGAGAGGCCTCAGGAACAAAATGAAAAGAACGATTATCTGCTGCTGTGGAATGCAACAGGTGGATCTGTGATTGGTCTCATGTGGTTGTTTCTAATTAATGGCCAATCACAGTCCAGCTGTCCACACTGTCTCAGTCAGAGACAAACCTTTGTTATTCATTCTTTTTCTATTCTTAGCAAACCTTCTGATGAAATCCTTCCTTCTATTCTTTTAGTATAGTTTTTAATATAATGTATATCATAAAATAATAAATCAGCCTTCTGAACGTAGAGTCAGCTTTCTTGTCTCTTCCCTCATCCTGAGACCCTTGTGATCACATCAAAAGTATCAGTATCAGATCAATTGCAGAAGGTTGTTCAAGGCCCAATAATTAAAATAATTTTCATTACATTCAGTGATCATTGATCATCTGTATTAAGGAAGTCTGTTACTGCAAATAACTAGGAATACTTGATCACAGAATATTTAATTTGGAAAACATTCTCTTGCTCTAATGTGAAAATTTTTTCAGACTTTGTAAAACTCACAGAAAACTTTTTATTCAAAATTCATCATATTTCCAATATGAGGCTTTATCTATTAGCAAACCAAATAATAAAATTGCACTGCATTGTTTTTCTTAATCCTGATAGAAAAAAATAAATCTGTATGATTCAGCAG
This sequence comes from Fringilla coelebs, assembly GCF_963513975.1. Taxonomy (NCBI): domain Eukaryota; kingdom Metazoa; phylum Chordata; class Aves; order Passeriformes; family Fringillidae; genus Fringilla; species Fringilla coelebs. The sequence continues at coordinate 132,240,420 of NC_140028.1, forward strand.
TATCTTAGCTACTATTTCACCACAGATGTACACTATGATTATAAGATAGACACCGTAGAATTTAGCAAAGACTATTTCATCTAGGAAAAAAAAATCATTGTACAACTTACACATTATATAAGTTGTGACAAAATACTTCCAGGAATGTTATTTTTCTACTAAGTTTTACAGTATATTTCCATAAAGGAAAGTGCAGTTCCAAATGTCAGGCCAGTTTGGTACAGCTGTCCTATTTTTTTATGTTAGATTTTGCCCTATGGCGTAAATAACTAAAAAGGAAGGAAGCAGATGCTGACTTGACATCAAAGGTGGGATTTTCTTTTCACACTAAACATTAAAAGTCTTTACTAATGGAAGATGTTTGTGGCTGGGACAGAATATCAGCTGAAATGGTTGCCATGAAACAACAGCAAGAACAGAAAGAAAGAATGAATGCTCTTTTAAAAATAAGTTATTTTACATATGCCATGTACTAAAAGCATTACACAGTAGCACTATCATCAATTACTATTTCAGTACCTCACAGTCCAGACATTCCCAGTACATTGGGACCCCACAGAGTTAAGTGCTGTAGAAACCATGAAATAAATGATTGTGCTTGGCTCCCTTGAATATTTTACAAATGAGCAATTTTAAGACTAAATGAAGATTTTTTTAGAGATGATAAGGATCATTTACTTCAGTACACTAATGTAAAATAAATAGATACCCAGATACCTTTAAAACCCTGCTCCATAGAGCAATATCTAGAGTGCCTAAAATGGTGAAAAGAGAAACACAGACCACTTATTGTGTACTAAAACTCTCTAAGCAGAAGCCTAACCCAGAACACAAGATTCACTAGGTGATACAGAAAGCAAGCAGACAGGAGCTGAAGCTTGTTGAACAGGGAGCACAGCATCCCAGCTAGAAGTGTACACTACTGGGTTGTTTTTCTGGTAAAACTTCAACTTTGCTAAAATAAATGACAATGACTGTATAAAATGCATGAACAGGCCAGGGAGACCAGAATCTGGTAGCTAAGATGGCTCATCTTCTGGTGTACTGAGGGACAGGTGGAAGGAGGGCAGTCATCTAATACACTGACCTATTTCTCGACTGGTTTTGGGCAGCAGAGCCACCTGGAACACCCACAACACTTGGTCTGTCTTTCCTCCAGGTGCTCATATGCATTGCTCCCACCAAGGCCTTCCCTTCCTCACCCTCTTAAATTTTCCCCCTTCTCCTTCAGAGCTGAGCTCTGCAGGTCAAAGCATGCTGCTTCAGCACGTCCTCTGCATAAGGGAACTCTCCCTTAGGCAATTCCAGAGGTTTGGGATTAGAGCTTGGGTTTTTTGTGCTGTCACAGCAGTGTACTATGGCTAGAAAGGAAGGGTTTGTCAGCTACCCAACTCTCTCTGATCCTCATTTACTTTCTTCTGGTTCCCCTTCAAGTGGGTAAAATAAGCAAACAATTGCTGCTTACTCAACTTTATACTCAGTTCTACCTCCCAGCTTCCACAACTTAATTATTTAGAGAGCAAGCAGTCAAGGGGGTATGGGGGGGTGGGTACTTGCTGGGTTCCAAGTGGCTTTGTGGTTAGTATGATGGATTTTGTTGGTGAAAGAGGATATTTCAATTGGCTTTTTAAATTGTAGGAGTTTGTATTTACAAAATTGAGAGTTCTGAGTCAAATTCAGTTTGATGTGATTACTTTTAAAAAGCCTTATGAGTAAATAAAAGCAAAAGCCCCTGGACAGCAATATTCAACCATGAAATGCAGTTCAGTGTGCAGTGGTATTTTGAAATGGCTCATTAGATTTCATTATTGCACTAAGATGCTAGAGTTAACATAAATTATATAATAATTTTGCTCCAACACAGAAAAGTAACCAGCCAGTATTACTTCCCTTCTGATTAAAAAAAAAAAAATCTTTAAAAAGCACAAAGCTGACCACCTGCTGAGACTGTGTGCCATTCCTTTGTATCCTGCAGAGTAATAAAAAGCAGGAATATGGGAAATGCCAAGAGGTCAAAGAAAAACTATGGAAAGCTTTGATATAGGCCAAATAAAAAAAACAGTAAACAGTTTATTTCACTATTTTTATTGGACTGATTCAGCCTAAATTGAAAGTGCTCTCTTTTTCTCTCTTTACTAGGAATGTAGCTTGTAAGCTGATGGCAAACTTGATTTATTAAGTTTCATTGTGGATTTCTCAGTATTAGCAACAGGCAGCTAAAGGGTAATTCAAACAGTATCCTCAATTTCCCTGTTCTGCCTACAATCCTGATGTGGTGCAGATAAAACTGCATAATTCACTTTGCTATACCCACAGAACTGCTGGGCCAGATCTACAGAACTTTTTTTCCTAAGATGAGCCTAATCTTTGTGCTATATCATGAGTCTTATTACAGCAAAGCACTATTCCTAATAATCTTGTGTTCTTTTCTTCAACAAATAATTTAATCAGGTTTCTCATACTGATGAGGCCACCACTACCTCCTCATTTTTAGCTGAATAAAGTGCCTAAGTGAATTTGAAGTGTAAATTTCCCTTTTGCTTTTCCCCCCTCCTTTACTCTTCCTTTCAGATAAATATTTCTATTGATTATATGTGCAAACCAGCAAAGGCAGACTACATATCTAATCAGACATGTTTATCCAGTAGAGCTTTTTGTGTTTTGTTTTCTGTGGGATGTTTGGATCTCAGGAAGAGTCTTTAGATTTCTTTTAAGATATAGACTGGGAGACCACACAGGCCTCAACAGCAGTTTGATTATATTATTGACATAAACTGTGGTTTTAGAGGTACACAGAAAGTATGAGACCTGCCAAGTAACCCTAGGGTTAACAGGAAATAACCTGCACAGGAAATAGTTTGGTTCAGTGAGAAGTGAAATAAGTACCCCAAAAGTCTAATGAGTGTCTATTGCACCTTAGATGAATGTTCCTTCACCCTTTCACATTTGTACACCAGTAGGACTAAATAACTTCTGATTCTGTTTTTCAGAAAAACTGGAATTTTCAAAAGCTGTGACACCATGACAAAATTTAATCTCAGAAACTTGGTAAGATTTGAGTTCTATGAAGCCACCATGGAAACTGCTGAAGCTTCTGTTCTGTTGTTGGTATGCTGGTTTTTTTTTTGTAACTGCAATAACGCTTTACCACCTCGCTACTTTTCTCTTCTCTTGTAAAACTCAATCTTTAAAGCATCACTAGTCACTGATGAGAAGAAGCAATGACTTAACCCAGAAAAATTATTTCATGCACTACATTTAAGCACTTAATAAGAAATGATCACAAGAAAAACATATGATGTAGACACATCTGAGGCATTTTGCAATAAGCAATAGTACACTACATCTCTAAATATTATCCTGGCTCATCTTGGTGCAGACTTCCAAGCCTCTGAGTTTCAGGGATCTTTATCTCCTTGCTAGATAGCTAATATAAATATTCTCTAAGTAAAGTCCTCTTCTTCTAAAATATTTAATCAGACTTTACATGACTTGAAAGTTAACAAGGGTTTTGTACAAGACAGCCTGAAACCCCCAAGTATCTTAGGGATAATAATCCACAGGTATCATGACCCTGGGAGCAGAGCATCATTATCCCTCTGGCACACACAATGCCTGCTGTAACAACTATGGGGCACAGACACTTGGTGGTGCTCAGGATGATAAATATGGATGGCCAACCAGCAGGTGCTGGAACGAGGAAAGAAGAGCTGATGACATTAGAAGGCTTTTAAAATTGAGAAACGAAGCTATGGATGAGAAAAATTTCCTGTATGTGAGATGGGTGAAAGTCAGAAGTTCATTCTCCCAATCTCTTCTCCATGGTCTTATTAATTCACTGTTCTTTCACCTGGATCTGTTTCCCAGGACTCTGGACACTCCTCTGACACACTGCTTTGAATAAACATGCAGGAAGATAAACTCACCCAAACTAGGCCTGTAAATGCTCATGCCACCGTGGCTACACAAAGATAAGTCTATGTGGAAAATTAAAATTAGAGAAGCAGAGAAGCTAAGAGAAGCATTTTGAGGTATAAAGCACCTGAAAACGGACATTTATTAATAAATATCATTCATTGCTTCTATTAATGTTCAGTAGAGCTGAATATATTTCATAACCTACCCATCATTGTTAACATCAGATACTGCAACTGTGTACCCAAAATAGGACGCCATCTGAAAATAAAAAACAGATAGGCTTTCATATTTGATATAAAATGTAAAGTTTTTTTACTGATAATCCTCTTTGGTGCACTACAGATACAATATTTCATCACATAGTTACTTGACATTACCTGCTCACCAGTGAAGTTCTGGATAAAGGTCAAGTCAGAGGAATTAATAATTGAGACCTGGCAACAGAAGAATAAGGAAAGTTTCAGGCACACATGGAGATGCTACAGAATTACATCACTGCAAAAGAATTTGACACACTAAAAGATGGTCCAAGAAAGAACAGTTCTTTTTCTGTCTCACCACAGCTATCCTGTATGATCTTGAACAAATTGCTAAGATTTCATGACCCTCAGGTTCCCCATGAAAAAAAGAGGGAAAACTATTTCCCTTCCTTGCTGGACACTGAACAACAGCAAATCAGACTATCGACTAATCAGTGACTAGGCATGAAAAAACGAACTTAAAACATAAAGAAGTATACACAGATATATAAATATATATACATACACATACACACCTTTTTCCTAAAAAATTCTACAAACATTTAAGTCCCAGAGACACAAGGAATTTGGGGTCCACAAAACTAGAGAATATGTCTGCGGCTGTGATCTATTTTCCCAGTCAGGTTACTTGTGGAACTTTTTGCCTACAAGTTAACAGCTGTATTCACAAATGTATATTGTTTTCTCCCTTCACTTCTAACTGCATATCATGGTTCTTTACATCTGGATTTCAGTGTATACACTTACAGCACTGAAAGTAAACAATGGGTATGAATAATCTGAACTTGGACTCCTCTGCACCATGGATACAGCACTGCAAAAAAATACGCTAACCTACGGGTGAGCTTAGGTCTGATAACACTCGGTGGGTAAAGGGATACTTGTCAGACTTAGAGCATAGAGCATGTAATTGTAATTGTGGCTGCCTAGTGAAAAAAGACTTCAGAAGGGACTAAGCACTTACCATTCAAAACCCAAACCAGTAAAGGCATTCCAACATAGCCAGATAAGCCTGAGGGTGAAAGTTAGCGGCAGTTTTCCCTGATTTGAAAGTTTTGTTTGAAGGAGACAGAAAATACAATGTAGCATTTAACCTTACAAATAGCTTAATTGCCTTCTCACTATGAAAAACATAAAATGAAGGTCTAGTACATACATAGCCAAAGTTCTGTGCTCCCCTTGGGACTCCAGCAACCAGCTCTGAAAGGATAAATAATCAACAGTGAACTGGTTTTGCAATCTGAGCTGTACATGCAAGATGTATCCCACACCACTTAAAACTTCCTTGAGACATATTTCAGATCCCTTAGGATTTTGATTTGTGATCTGTATCTGAAAGACCTGTAAATCACTTCAAGCCATTATTTCATAGGACTATAGCATTCATTCGGTTCATTTACTTGCACAAAACATTACACCCTGACTTTTGAATACACCCATCCATGGATCTCTTTCTGTTCAGCATTGCTTAGCATAGCACAGTATAATAACATTATTGGTAGAATTCAGCTTGCTACCTGACAGCTGTGTACTGATGGAACAAGAATTAGTTATGGCATCACATACTAGAGCACAGAAGCTAAATAGAACTGTCCTCACAAAGACTTTTCTTTTTGCCTACCAACAGTTGCCTCATCCATTATTTCACTTGATGCCATGTAAGTGCTTGACAAATTCTGCACAGTCTATCCAAAAGCATTACAAGGAAATTTTTGTGAGTGGCACTGGAAGGATCCACTGAATACATTAAACATTAGACCTAGCTACCGTCTAGGAGTAACTTTGCTCAATGGCGAAATCTTAAACAACTCGTAGAAAAAAGAGTAAAAAAAAAGAGGGAAGAAGCAAAGTGTCAGTCTGCAATCAGTCAGTCTAAACCTTGCCTCATTAGGATATCCATATCAGAAGACAGCAGCAGGAAGTTCAGATAACAGTGCACCTCAGCCACCTGCTTGTACTGACCAAGCCTTCCTCTGCCCCTCACTGGGATCATACACTCCCCTCTGATTGAATTTGTTTGCTCAAGGGGAAGTGGAAGTACTAATGAAAGCCTGAACATGACACAGGATGAATCTCAAGTCAGCCAACCATGCAATATTTTTGTGCCAGTCATTCACAAGAAATACCGATCCAAAAATCATCCAGTATAGAACTCTGAGCATGCATTAAAAAAGCAGCCAAAGATGTAGCCTTCCATTACTGGGGCACCTCTTTTTACACATTATAGTGCTTGGCTCTAAACTGTGTGGTTTTGTGTTTATTTTTTTAATCCTTCCTAATGCAGGGCAGGCAAATTTAACTGCAGAGGGGTTAAGCAGCAGCAGTTGTGGAGCACTGTGTTCACTTGTGGAAATGTACTATGTCCATATTGGTTTTGTGAGTCTGGAATACCAGAGCTGTTCAGCTGCTCAAGAAAGCCACCCCTTATGGAATTTTAAATTTTTGTGTTACTTTAATTCTGTTGTACTGTCATATATGTTATACTGTCTCAGGAAAGAATTGTCTCTGAGAATACTGAGTACAGACAGCTCAAGTCTCACCAGCATTTCAAATGTATAATAGGCATGTTCCTGTGCAGAGACCCAAAACAAGGAATTTAGTAAGTGCATGGTGGCCATATGGTTTTCATTCAAGTGCACAGGTGCTTACCTTGTTCAGAATCCCCAGTAAATTCCCCGGCAGCCACTGAGTATCCTGTTTAAAGATAAATTGAAAAAAACAACCCAACTTGATAAACAATTTCTTTTGAAAAATATGCAAGTACCATCAGATTTGTCTGTTCAATGGATCTGCTGAATGCAAGTTTTTTAATGTTAGTATACTAAAACTGTGCAGAGAAAAGGAAAATTGTTTATCACACTACTATGACTAAACTAGAGGTAGGTTTGAGTGTATAAGAAATTGATCCCTCTTCTCCAAAAAAATTAGCTTCTAAATCAATAATACTTAGTAATTCATCTGAAAAAAAACAAACAACAGGTACTATGGTGTTTTGCCCTAATAGCTATTGACACAATTCAGGTCTTCATTATTGTACTGTAATGTGTGAGTGTCCTGGCTGAACTTTATATGGAAAACAGATTTCCAAGATGCAGTAAAACACCTCTTGGAGCTTTAGTAAACCTACGAGATAGTAACTAGTGTCACAGTAAAGAAAGACTTCTGGATTGTATCAGGGGCTTCAAATCCATGGGATACAGTGCAAGGACACACCTTCAAATTCCACTGAATCTCTTCTATAACTGTGTGAAGAAAAACCTGCCTTACATGCAGAGACATGTCAGTATCCAGAAATTCTTAGAGATCAGTACAAATAATAGATAAGGAGCCTTTTTTCTATTAATTACATAAAATCTTCAAATTGACTTTTGTTATTGCTTACTTCAATTGTATTTTTAAAATATCACTGCAAATAAATTGGGTATTTGTGTAGTACTGTACAAAGTACCCCAGAACTGGATTTGAATTTATGTAATAAAAATTGAAATTGTCTTTAATTACATTAAATTCAATCCATCATCTTGGAATAAAAAAATACATAAATGGGAAAATTTAGTATTTCTGCCTAATTATTTAAGATCAAATAATAAGAACCCTAACAAGCCATTCAAGATCTCAACCTTCAAACCCTGTTGCTGTGCATCATTTTAAGAATGTTAGTAATCTCGCTGAAGTAACCAGCAAACCACTGATTTGCTGCTGTGCTTAAGGCAAAACATGTTCAAATCCTCTCACAACTGGGACAATAGTAATGTAGGGCTTGTTTTCATACTTCTGTAAGACTCACCCTTTTAGAACACATGGATAACCCATCCAGCACTCAGCTTACCCATGTAGTTGTCATCATACGAGGGCGGTGCCACTCCTGTTTGCTTCTCTCGTGCCAGCTTCCTCAGAATATCCTTGAAGGAATAATTTGCAATAATGTCCGCGATGCTTGCAGTGATTACCTGACCTGGATTCAAACAGCTTCATAAATGAAATGGACCTAAAAGAGGGTCAGATTCTATAAAGCAGGGCTAGCAGAACACCAGAACAGAGCAGAAAGGACGCTAGTACTGCCCAAAGAGAGATAACATCTCTCAAGCTTTCTCCATTATCACCCTGGAAGTCTCAAGAGTACACATAAATCATTAAAACAAGGCACTGAATCTCTACTGAACCATTACAAAAACACCTTCAGACCCATTTCAATCTACTAATTCAAACTAAAGTCACTGCACTGTACAAGTGTAGTAGACCAATGAAAGCAACTTCTCAATGGAGAATTCAAAGCTATGAATTCCCTATAATCACAATCAATTGGATCTTCTTTTAAAAAAATGCAAAAACACACATCAAAGAGGCTGACAGTGGGCAAGCTGGTAGGCAGAGGCTGGGAATCAGCTACAACATACATGTAAGAACAGGTTAAAACAAAAATAACCTCTTAATCCTTTAGTGAAACAACCACAGGGTATTTCTACACAAGAAACTGCATCCTGGAACCCACAGTGATGCCTCAAATAAACTTAAAATACATGTCTATAAAAGGTGGTTTTCAAAAATGAAGTAACAAACATTTTTAAAATAGTATATTTGCTCTACAAATATTAGCAATTTTTAAGCCTGCAGTATTTCTAGGGAAAAATTCAACTTATTAATTAAATTACAAATATACTAAAATGCCAACATAAAAATTGTTATTTGCATTTGTTTAACTTCCTATACAACACACATCCTGGATTTTCATGGCTTATTTTTATGCTCAGTTGCTTGTTAAGCGATGCTTTTGATTTACATTTGTTGAAAATAAGATCAGAGACTGGTTATCTTAAACCAAAAAAACAGTGGAAATCTAGAACAACAATACTTTCTCCTTCACTTCTTAGATCCAGTTAACCAGGCAGATGAACATACCTTGCCAATAAAAACTACCGGGCCCGCCTACTATTAGGTCTCCATTCTACAAAAAGCAGAATTAAATTAAATTACACAACAAAAAAACACAGCAAAATTAAGCATGCATGGGAAAAAAAGCAATTTAAATGACCAAAATAATATAAGAATCATGATAAAGGAGAATAGCCATGCTCAAGGAAAGGATGTAGGTGCATGGATATGCAGGAAAATCCACACTTAAAAAAAAGTGAAAATTACCCTATGCATCTGCACTTGAATGAAAGCCCTTTATTTTACCACTAATCTAACATCTCAAAAAATGCTGCTTAATTATAACAAAACAAAGTTAACAGAAAAGAGGTTGCTCAAATTCAATGAAACAACAGTGATGCTTCAGAGAAAATTTATACAACGCAGCTGCAGAATGCACAAAAGAATGGCAATGGTCAGGTCAAAGTTACCCGAAGCCCTGGTGCTGTAAATAATGGCCCAGATAACAACAATCACACAAAGTTTATCCTTTCTCCCACAACATTGTTACTGGACCCCCTTGGCATTTAAGAAAATCTAGTCTTTTCCTTTAGGTACTTTCATCCCCACATGAGAATGGTTTTACTCAATGACTAGTCTGCCACCAGAAGCATCCTTATATAGGCTATTTTTGTGGATGTGACAGCCTGGTCAGAGAGCCAGAAAACTGGGTAAGTTTTCCCAGAATCGGCCTGGGAGGCTTTAGGGAGCTGGAGATAAACAATGATAGCTTATTATTAAAAACAACCTGCAAGTGTTGTTTTCCTACTGTCTGTTTTCTTGTTATTCTCAAGGATTGTTTATGAGAAGGCATCTTGTTAATGAGCCAATCAGGTGAAATGAAATAACTAAATGACCAATCAAGTCCACCTGCATTGGAACAGTGTATAAAAAGGAGCAGTCCAAAATAAACGGGCGCTATATGTCACTCAGCCTTCTGATGGCTTTGTGTCGTTTCTTACTAAACAGTGACATATTTTAACTTCTTAAAACTAGTTGGTGCCTGCCCCAAAGCTTCCTGAAAGTCAAGTAAAGCATTTTAAGTGGGACAGACTGAGATAGAAGCATATAGAAGTTTTTGCCTAATTATCTGTTAAGATAGACTGAAACAAAGTGGAATGCTGCAGAGAAAAGCAGGTGCTGATTGAGTATTTCTTTTTATCAATGAGACAAGAAAGTTTGAAGCTTGAAAAGGAGGAAAGAACTTGCAACAGCTTCGCAAAAGTTTTCCATTTCCAACAGCATGGAGATAAATTCATGATCACCGAGACAGCACTTGAACCCTGCAGATATATCAAAATGACATTTGGTCAAAATCCTTCAGAAGCAGAATCTCACCTTGTAAAAATCTAAGCTGAAACCTGCTTGACAAAAGCCTTGTCCTTCAGGATCTGCATTGCCTGCAATTATGAAGGTAGAAGCATTTTATTTATTTTACAGTGCATGTGGAAGATAACACAGATATTCACGGAGCTGTAATGCTATGAAATGTAATACTGCCAAAATATGTGAAAATACGTATTCTTTTTTAGAAGAGGCAGAGCAAATCAAGACCTTCTATGAGACCCTGATCATGCAGTCCCTTGTGAACATTTTGAAAAATAGGACCTGCTACGTGGGACTTTCTCCTCCCACTGAGATGGAAGGACCCTTGAAACAACTATTAAGGATTCAGTTTTGATTAGCTGGAGATAAAAATGTAAAAAACTCAACAAAACTGTAGAATGCTCCTCACAGTCTGATCTGTCATAAATACAAAAATAAGCGTTTACTAAGGTGTTCTCAAAAAACCTTGACACAGTGTAAGGGTCAGGATGTCTACATGGAAAAACAACTTTCCTCCTGAGTACTATAATTTGTATTCTCCAAATCCTTATATAATTGTGCAAAGTGTGTTGCCCTGCATCTCATGGCAATTCTGTGTGTGCCAGAGTGCCAGAAGACTGCAGGATTGCGAAACTGAGAGTAGGAATGGCCACTTGAACTCTCTCTTCAAACGACTTAAGCCTTTCCCAAAGGCCCAGTGAGACACCAGTAAGTACCTAAACCAGATTTAAGGACACCATTTCTTACACATTCAGCTTTTTTCTGTGCCTGTCCATGCAGAGACAAGGATTAGGCTTTAAAAGGAAGACACAACAAAACTTTGCTTTAAGTCCTGCTACAATAGGCAGAGAATGTTGAACAAGATGAATGACTGATAATAACCTAACATGTGGTATTTTCTGCAGACTTCTAGGTGGCTGAATCTGGTTCAAAATATGCATGTGGTTTATCCCTATTCCCCAAGAAGCAAAGCCCAGAGATGGCTACCACATCCTCAGAACAGCGCAGAAAAGAGTGTGGAACACCAGTGTTAATGTGCATGGCTTTCTTCCATGCTGAAAGCTCTTCACAAATGAACTCTTGATATTGGCATGAGCAATGATGCAGGCTTGTGTGTTTCTATGCAGGGTCTGATCTTCAAATCATGACCTTGTGATGAGACATTTACACTCAGCATAAGTATGAATAATTGGTTTAATATGCTGTCTGGTTCTTATCTAGATCTGTTTGCTATGTTTTAAAGCCACAAAAATTGAACCAATTATAGTTCATTAGGGTAACTGCACACACTTAATTTACTTAGTTTCTCCTCTTTCAATTAATTATACAATAAAGCATCCAATTATAGGCATATGGTTTAATGTTAATTTTTCCTTACACCCTCATTCAATGCAATAACATCAGACAGTAACCTTCATTCAATCAAGACTCAATGGTGTAAAGACTGAAAGAATGAACACACTCAGTGCAAAACCAATTCCTTCAACACAGGACTGTTCATTTTAATGCTTACTGTTGCGACAAGGTGAGTATTCAGCGTAGGCACTGAAGTTCTGAATTGCTACGTAGCAGGTGCCAACAGGGTCCTTCTCAGGGCTGTCTTTAAGGGTTCTCCAATGATACAAAGGAGCACAAGCCTATAAAAACAAACACAAATCAGAAGACACACACGTACTTTCACACACTCTTGCATCTGGCAAATGTAGTTTTTAATAGGCTGTGTACAAGGATTCTCTCTTGGGTTGTATCATTCACATAGCAATGATGACAGAAGAAAATGCAGGATCACTGCTTCATATGATTTCATTATAAATTTTCAGCGAAAAGCACTGATGTTTCACTTACAGCCCTTGGCAGGTGAAATCTGTCAGGGGCTACAAGCCACATTTAAGACGTGTTACAAATACTCTCTAGGTCTGCTTCAAAAGTAATATATTTGCTCTAGTACTGCTCATAGCACAGGAGCTGATCCCATAATTTAAGATGCCTATCATATATATGTGGCCGAAGGCAATCCCAGTTCTGTCCTGGTATGTGGGATTCACATTCTCTGAACCTGAGAGAAGCAGTGAGAGAAGCAGAGAAAAGAATGATCAAAACAATTCTTATCTCATTCGCTGCACCTGTGTTGTGCCAAAGCAGAATGCAATAAGGAGATTGTTTACCCAGAGTGATGGTGCTTTGTCTCCTTGGCCTACCAGGGCCAAGTGTGTGTGTGTGTGTGTGTGTGTGTGTGTGTGTGTGTGTGTGTGTGGGGACTGTCAGCTGACAGTCATGAGATTCTGGGCAGTTGAGTGCTTGGCAGATTCCGTTTAGATGTAATGAATATAGTATAGAATAATATAGTATAATGAAGTACTTAATTAGCCCTCTGATAAGATGGAGTCCTCCTCATCATTTCTCCCTGCCATGGTATGTCCTGAGTTAATGGGCATAGCAGCAGAACCGACTGCACTTAGCAGGAGATTTGTCAGGTTGTTGTCATATGGTCGATCACAATGATCAGAGTGTCTGCCTGGTAATAACCCCTTATAACCCCCTGGTTCAAATCTCCATAGACAGCACACAGTTACAGGGCATTCAACAAGCTGAGTGAATAGTTTTTTGCTAAGGAAGCTTTGGCTAGATATTTAATCTTCCATGTTGCAGCAGTGGTGTTACAAAAATGACAAAGATAAGAGATACACAACTTGTGCAGAGAGAAGCATTATATTTTTTGAAGGTAATCCAGATAATTAGAAAAATAAGAACAATAAGCTCTCAGGTCTGCAAGTCATTCCTCACTGCCCTGAAACTTTTCATTGCCTTGGAGCATGAAGACACTACTTCTCCCTGCAACCTTGCCTCTCCAGGACACAGATCCTTCATTCACGTCCTGTCTTGTCCTACTCTTTCATATACAAAGCTGTCTACCTCTGGCAAGGTATTGCTCTATTAGCCTTCATTCAGCAGTCAGTGCACCTGTATGAACCAAAGTGCTACTCAGAGCTTACCACCAGCCAGAGCTTGTGGAGCAATGGCTTAAGGAGCAGGGACACTTCACACACCCTGCCTAGGAAACCTTGCATATTGAAACAGAGAGCACAACCAGAGTGCAGCAAAGAGGAGGATGTGTCCTGTGGGGGTGATTTTAGGTACAGCTGACATCAAGCCAAATGGATTGAAATAAGAACAATATAATTATAAATGCTGACTTAATGCAATTTACTATTAAAAATGTAGCCTAAAAAACAAATTCCTGACAGTTTGATGACATTTTCTCTTAGCCTACAAAGCTTAACTGAAAAAGCTTTCCAGCTTTGCTGTCCAATTTTTTTGCCTGAAAAGCGTTGACTATACCTCAGTTTCAGATCCTGAGAAGAGTTACCCCAAATAAATGAAGTTTGGTCAGTACAGACACAGCACATCTGTTGGAGATGAGTTTTTCTAATCACTTCATTAAGATTTCACAAATGGTGGCAAAGAAGTATTTTATTTCAATTTGTGAATTGTTTAGTAGACTACAGAAAATGAAAAATGTTCATCTATTTTTAGAGTTTTTTAGAATTTTTATGTTACTTAGCTCTGTAACAGAATATAGTGATGTTTTACTCACTACCAGTTTAATTTCAAAATCCTTCTGTAGGTTAACTACAAGGCATTCAATATAAGGGAAAGCATTTTCTTTCAATATTTCCTCCCTTATGACTACTTTTTAAGTAGTAATTGGAAGTTTTAATCAAATCCCAAGGTAAATTTTTGTTTGGTAATTGCAAAAACTAGTAAAACTAATGACCAAACCAATTATTTTTATCACAATTACTTCAGTGCTGTTTTTAATGTAAACCTAAATGCAATTGGAAATATAAAATGTCTGCGTATAAGCAGCATCACCAGCACTTTACTAGGCAATAAAAATACCTGCCCACTGCTGGGCCCCTGTCAATACAGGTAAAACATTCAGTGAAACAGGAGAACAGATACTGCATTTTGATAGCCATCTTGATTTGGAGCTTTTTTACCAGCTGTTTTTATCAGCATTTTTGCAGCTCTGTTACCATGACTATGACATAGCTCTTCAAAACAATGTAAATGTGACAAAAGAGGCAAGTGCTTTCCTAACTGAACATTAACAGAGGTTCTTGGCTTTCCAAACATTTCATGACATTCAAATACATGCAATTTCACTACATTCTGTATTTAACATTCCAGATATATTTTCATAATACCAAACATTTTATAGCAGACAGCTATCAGTTCCTGGACATCTCTGAAATATGTCCATTACCTGTTAAAAAAATATCATTCACTTCCACAACAATATGACATTCTGCTGTTTGCACATGGCAGCAGGATCATCTTCACTTGATCAGTTCAACCTGATTTTATAGGTTGCTTTTGATTTTTGAATTATATACATCCTCTTTATAATTCATGCATAATCAGAGAGTTATTTCCATAATGTACACATAGAAAGCTATTAAACATATACATTTGAGATAAATAAACATTATTTCCAAATTAATATCAAATGCATAGGACTTACCACAACTTTCTCTTTATGAGCTTTGACTGTTGCCCCAAACCACTGATTTGTCTTAAATTCAATAGGTTCCCTGGTGCCATTGACTTTAATTTTCCTGTTGTCTGACAAGGAAAGAAGCACTATGTTGACAGCTTACTTTTAACACAAGAGAACAGATTAACAGATATATTACATTGCATCTACTTGTCATCATCCCACCCATTCAATAGGAAATTGACTTTTTATTATCATTTAACCTTTTCACTGGCCAGCCAAAGGCAGCTTAAATTCACACATGAAAATTCAAAATAATAACACTTAAACTTTAGAAAAGAATATAGAGGACTGAAATAAGAAATGCTGTGTTTCCCCCTGCAAAAAAAAAAAAAAAAAAAAAAAAGTTTACTTGAAATTTATGATGAAGAATGAACAAGAATCTACAAAAATAGCTGAAAAGCCCTAAAAAGTTTTCTCAGATGTTATAGAAACTTTCCATGTAAAAAGCATGTTCCATAATTAGATTTTGTCAAACAAATGACATTTCTCAGCATGCTTATTCAAAGACCAACACTACAGATAGCAAAGGACTTAGTTTTTAACAGAATTACATGTGTACACACTGTCACAAGAGACAGTTTCCTAATGTTGCTTTATATACACTCTTGCAGATGTCAGCATAAGAGAAGCCATCTGGGCAAAGATTCAGGCCAATTATAATGCATTTCAGGTTTTAATAAAAAGCAGACATCCCTTCCCTTCACCCTCAGTTCTCTGAAGTAAACTGATTTCCCATATGTTCATGAGCTATGGTCTTCCCTTACCAGTCATTCCTAATGAACTTTTCAATTTATACATAAGAAGGGCATTACTCCTACCCCCTTGTATCTGCATTCCCTTATGTTTGTTTCTGGTTCATGTCAGGAGGGATTTCAGAAGAATCAATCCTTTTTAGTTACTCGAAGTCTACATGAAAATAAAACCACATACTGTATACCTTGGAATGTTAAAAAAAAACGTAGTGTCAGATCATATTCTAAGGATTTACATACTTTTTAAATAACTGAGAAAAAATACAGCCAACATTTTAAAAAGTCAACACTCCTTGGGATTTGCCCAGCAGGAATACAGGAGATACCTGAATGTTTTCTAGGATGTTAGCTCAACACTGACTTCAGCTTATGGTAACCTGATAAATATTATAAACTGAATTAGAAAGAAAAATGCATCATACTTGGAGAACAAGGGTATTCCATCTCTGTATCTCTTCCTAATAAACATGAAGGAAATTTGGATGAGAATGAATCTTTTGAAGTTTGAAAGTCTCTAAGGAAACATCTTCCTTCATGCAAGTATTTGCTTCTGTGCTGCACCAATTACAGCAGCTACTGTTGAAGTTCATGATTAGGGAGCTAAATTTCAGGAATATTTAGCTCTTAAAAATTCAGGAAGCATAATTTAAAATTACTCTAAAAATATTAATTTTAAAAATACATGTTGTTGAAGTTAGGCCTAAGCTTGTGTGGATGTGAGGGACAGTGCATTGGACACACCGCATGGCATGGCACTACCTAGATGTTGGCAACACTACTTCCAATTATTTTTTCCAGTGAAGTCAGACCCTTTCAGACTTTAAAGGTTTCTTTTTTCCTTTTTTTTTAATGCTCCAGCAGATCTGAATATAATCAATGTCCACAGATGGGGTCTCGATACAAACAAAACTTTTGAAGCTTGAAAATCAGCCATGACCAGCTTACAGCTGCCAGTGCAAGCCTGGCTCTGAGGATACTCGTGGCCAGTATTCTAACTTAAAAGGAGCTCACATTTTCAATCAAAACAATATTTTTGTCTATTGGCAAAGTATACCAACATTTGAAAAGAAATTAAATTTTAAAGCTTGGACAACCATTTGCAGGATTTATCAAACCACAGCTGAATTTACCAATAAATCTGCAAGAACTGTACATACACACATGCACAATCCCACCTCATTTAGTGCCATACGGTGTAGTCGGAATTCTTCATCATGTGGCATGGGATTTTCATTATAAAATAATTTGAAAAATATCACAGAAACACAAATTAACATATAGGGTTTTTGCCCCCTTGATAAATCTCTTTTGATAGAAATTTTCTAATCAGTTTTGTTCAGCATCCTTGCTAGAGCTATGGAGTCATATTCTCAGTTTCTCAGGTTGTGTCTTAAAAGTTTAGTCTTCTGTATGTAACAACAAATCAGTATTTCAGAATGCTATAAAACATCTACCACTTTCCATGCAACTTTAGCAAAATGAAGCAACATTCACAACTAACTAACTTGTCTGAACACACATAAGCTGTCATTACTGTGCCTCGCTGCAATTGTCCACTACTGAGCTAGTCACCCACTTACATGATCTAAGCCACTTCTTTTCCTCCTGAAGCAAAACTCTGAGAAGGTCAGAAGAATCATGGCCTAAAAGTACCTAAAGTACCTTTTTTTTTTTTAAACCAACTGTAAATAGCTATGGATGACCATCTTAGATTAGTTTCAGATAAACACTATTCATTTACCCACATATAACCCAATCCAGCTTAAAAAAACCCCACACCTGTATATTGCTCAAAACAACATTATCTAAGCATTTCAAAAAGTGGCTTGTCTCTGTCCTGACAAACCATTCTATGACAGGGAAATATCTCTCCTGGTGCTATTTATGGGCACCTGAGGCCCACAGGCTAAGTATGTATCGCACCTTACGCACAGCTGTATTTCTGTGAGGAGCAAAAACTCGGTGGGAATTCAGGCTGCATTCACACATCATCCTCTCTTCTGGAGAAGAGTGCCTGGCCCCTTTTAGGAAGGAGTCCAGGCTATCTTGTATCATGATACGTGACACTAGTGCAAGAGGACAAGCCAGCAGCTGGGCTGGGCACACAGTGCCTGAGCCTGTGCACAGAGAGGTGCAAGGAGTGCTGAGTACCAGCTGGATTGCTTCAGAGCCAGCCCAGGAGCTGTTCCAGACGGTCAGCAGTCTGCAGGACTCGCAAATTTGGCTTGAGCCGCAGCTCTGGAGTCACTCACAATGAAACTGCCTAAGACTGCGCTGCAGACTAAGGCCCAGACAACCAGGAGTATGCAAACAGCAGAGAGATTTATAAATATAAGTTTAGGTATGAGAACATCCTTAAATTGCATTTCAGCAAACCCAAAGCACCTCATTTTTCTACAGCAGGAGCCATGACATGGCACTGCCCTACAATCCAGCTTCAGAAGCAGCTCTGGAGACACAGAAACATGATTATGAAAACCATCATTCCTTCACCCAGTTTTTTAGCTGAGGTACCTAGGGGCTACCAAATGGAAAAATAAAAGAGTCACTTACTTTGCCAAAACAGTAATTGGAAAAACAGAAAAAAATTGAGTTTGGACAGCAAAAAGCAAACCTATGTTAAGAGCAATAGCACAGATTTACTTTTAGGAATTAAAGCCTGAATCTAGAGCAGGTGTTAGTGCAAATTCATCATTTACACATATTAGTGTAAATTTGGTGCTTTCTATGGGAATTGGTCTCCTCTGAGTCACTAAGTCAGCACATCATAAACAGCTTAATAGGCATGAATCAAACATTTCCCTTACCAATATTTTTTTTAACACTAATTAATACCTGCATAAGAGATGTATGGGCAAACACTGGTAATTACTTAGTGTGATTCATTCAGCTCTTGAAAACTTTAAGTAAATAATGCAGCGTCTTTCATTATTTAAAAATACTCAAATGAACAAAAGCAAATCAAGGTGGTGATCACTCAAAGGTTGGACTCCATGATCTCAGAGGTTTTTCCCAACCTAAATGATTCTGTGATTCTGTGAAAATATTTTAATCAAACTTAACACAGGAAAACAATGCTTCTAGTCAGAGCAAAATATCTGTGTATGTAATACACCTGCAGCTCTTTCACATAAGTTTCCATCATTCTGGAATTTTGAAAAGTATTATGTCTAAATACTCTGGGTCTATTTGCCTGTATGTCCTGGACAAACACAGATGTTCATTAACCAGGCATCAGCAGCAGGTTCAGCTACACTCTGCCCTCAGATCTGTGCCTACATGATGGAAAATCCCTTTCAAATACCTGTTTTGATACACCTGTGTATGTATCTATGCCCATCCATCATATAAAAGTATAGTTAAAATACAATATGTGGATTTCATATATTTGTACATAATTATATATACACAGAGTAGAGGTGAACAATTATCTAAATCTATCCATATTTGTATAAAATGTGAATACAAATGCATAAAACAAATAGTTCTAGAAATTTATACAGGTAAAGGAAAGTGAATATTCCTGAGATAACACTTGGAATGTTATGTACAGTTTTCAGACATCACTACTTGCAGGTGTTTGGCCAAATGAAGAGAAAGCAAAGGATGATCTACTTGTGCTTCATCCAGTGTTCAACAGGTTGAGAGAAGAGAGTGCCAAACTCCCATTTAGGTATGCAGCAAAAGGCAAAGGGGCAACCAAGACAAGTTGCAGCAGGGGAATTTCTGAATAAGTCTTAAGCACTTGAAGAGATTCCCCAGAGAGAATGTGTATCTCCACCTCTGGGGTGGTTTCAGAAGCTTGCTACAAAAGGCTCTGACCAAGCTCAGTTAACTCTGAAAGCTGCTCTGCTGCATCATTAGTGTTCTGGCTTACAGAAGGGAAGAGGGAGAAGGAAGGGTCCTGGCATACTTGCTCCCATCTTCTAGAAGTGAGGGAAACAAGGGAATCATGACAATCCTACCATCATATCACTACCATAAGAGCACCTGTTACAAAGCAAAGGTAACTCAGAAACTTTCACAGCATCATTGATATTGGACCCTCCCCAGAGAGGCTGAATTCAAAAGCCCAGCTAAACACTCGGTATGATCTAGGCAACTAAGCCAAACAATTGCTTTGAATTAATGCTGGGGGGAAAAAGGGACTCTGAAATGTTGAGGAAGAGTAAGGATATGCAAAACAGTGTCATGATGAGAAGAGTTGCTTCTATATTTAGATTTATCTGGTTCTGCAGCAATCTATTTTATATCAGGTTTTTACTGTAGCTTAGCTGCTATTCATATGAGTCATTTTAACTTAATAGATCGTATCTAGAGAGCTTTACTTGGACATTCCATGAATCAAAAAAAACCAGAAAGAAATCATCAAACCCAGTAGGATTTTTTTCCTAAATACAATCTGATCAAAAAGAAATTAAGACCTCAGGGCTTGAACTAACATAGCTAAGAGTATTTTTTCCTTTCTTTAGACAGGGCTGAGACTTACAAAAGAATCTTATGAGAGTTTATTATAAATCAGAATGCTACAAGTGAACCATGACGTTCCAGATAAGGTCTTACTGGCATAGTGGACCAAAATGTGTCAACATTTAAAAGTACAACAAAGTTCTCTCTCTGCAATTTCTCTTGAGATGCAAATTCTGTTTTATAACAGGATTCTAAGTTTTCCCCAGAATCTTACTATCTCCACAACTAATGATTTTTTCATGTAACTAAAGCTCTCAAGTCCCACAACACATCTTCTCCTTATATAGTACCTGGGTTCTGTTACAATCAGCTCAACTGCTGGCCAGATCAGCTCATGTTTTTTATCAACTGCATGCTTGGTCAGAACTGATTTACATTCCCCTTCCCTGCTCCTCTTCCGAGGCTGTTCAGATTTTTTTCAGCTAGTTTAGAAAATGATAACCTATTTAGTAAAACTGGTAGAGTTAACTGATAGCAAAGAAAACACCCCAGTGTGTTCCAGAAATTTAAGGGAAGGGGTATCTGAAATTCTGCCTTCAGGACCTAATTTAAAATATAAGAACTTTATGCACCCTATTAAGTATTATAACTAAAAGTGACCTTAATAATGAGTATCCAAAATCTGAACTATTAGCTTTTTACCAGATTTCAAATGCAACAGTGCACTTTAGGGGGTATTGAAGTCTGCTTCTGGCTGCAAGATGCTCTGAATGATTCAGAGGTTGCCTAGTTAACCAAGAGAGGATAAAGTTTTCTCGATATTGCTCTCCTGCTACCTCTCCTGGCAGCAGAATGGAAGAGCACACAGTTGAAACAAGGACTCGGTAATTCTACCTCAGTGTTAAGGCAAAAATAGTCATTGTAAACCCATTTCATACAGAAGAAACTGAAAAGAAGTTAGCTTTGTGCAGGCAAGAGAGGAAAGACAGAGCACAAGTCTTTAATATGATGCCAACACTTGTTTCCCTGTCCTCTCATTGAGTTTCAGAGTATCACAGCCTCACGCTGCAATGCAACCAGACAGCTTCACAAAGTAGGGAAACAAGGGAGAAGAGCCACTGCCCACCAATCTACATTTCCTGGGGTAAGGGGATACTAAAAGCCCTTCCATTATACTTTATCTCAGCTCCCTGCTGCAATGGAGCAGGTTAAAGCACCCATTGTGCTTTCAAGGCTAGTGCTTTGAGCTTCTTCCCAGAGCCTTGACCCTGGCACACAGACCTAGGGAGCTTTAAAGAAGTGCAAACACAGGACTGCAGAGTCAGTTCTGTAGCAACAGCAGGAAACACAGAGAGTTCCTGCTAAAGCCCCTTCTTGGCTGCAGGCCATATCACTGGGCAACCCATATGGGAATGTCCGGTTACATGATTTGCTTATGGATGGGTCAGCTCAAATCCTACATGACAAAATTTCATCCTCCTTCCCTCCTTTTCCCCTCTCTTGCTTGTCAGGAATGCTATTTCATCAATAGGATTAGTTATTTCAAGTAAATAACCTCATTGCTTTGGAAATCTCTGGGTTAGCTACCATGAAAAGAAGAGATAGGTGGCCTGAGAAATTAGTAACCATCTGGGACAACTTCCCCTAGAGCAATTTCAGTTAGGTGATGTGGCTTTTTGGAATGGGCTGCAGATACTCCTGCACCTCACTAGACTCCAATTTAGCCATCTTCTCATGAGGGTAGTTTAGCCCACATACATTTCCACATTAACACAGGTTATGCAGCTGCCCATAGCACTCAGACCATCTTGGGCATTCCAACACATGCACAGTGCCACAGAGAAGGTTTCAGCAATAGTCTTGGTTTTGAGCATCATTGCTGGTAGTAAGGAGCCCAGTCTGTGTTTAACAGGTTGAACATGGCACTCAACAGCAGTCATGCATTTTTTATAGGTTTTTTCTATCTTTCACTACTCTCACATCTGATCTTAGCCTCTGACGAAAAATAAAAAAGAGTAAGGGGGCTTCATAAACCATAAAGACTTTCCTTCTGTCATTTAAAGCTTGCATGATCCAAAAACTAAAGTTTAACACTGAGTGCCACAGTCCGTGCGGTAAGAGGGAGGTACCTGCACCTTGCCAGGGGCTGGGTGCATCCCTTGCAGTGTCATATCCCTGACCCACTGGGAAACACTGCAGTTGTCTCCCACCAGTGTCAGGATGTCAGATTTAGGCCTGGCACTCATATTCTCCCTTTGGGACTCTTTGCCTCAGGACATAGAATGACATTTAGAAAAAAAACCACTTCAGTTATTTTAAAAAAAAAATATATTACTCACATAACTAAATAAAAAACCAAATCTGTTTAACCAGTTTTTACAGAACCAAATATCATCCTATCTCAACACTGAACATCATAAAATTAACCTAAGCAAGACTAAGTTGTTAACTAAGGTGTCTGTCAGTTACTTGGTTCCCTCATATCACCTCTTGAACAAATGCCCCCTCTTCCTAAGGCAACAAATTGTTTAGAAATTCAACAGATTACTTTTTTCCTCTTTCCCTTTCCTGACTCATGAGCCTGTTCATGTTCA
The DNA here is from genome assembly GCF_963513975.1 of Fringilla coelebs. Lineage (NCBI taxonomy): Eukaryota > Metazoa > Chordata > Aves > Passeriformes > Fringillidae > Fringilla > Fringilla coelebs. The sequence continues at coordinate 132,263,152 of NC_140028.1, forward strand.
TCATTGACTCTTAACAAGCCTCAAATGTTGGTGGAGAGATATTTTGTTCCTTTTTAGTTAACAAACCATTCATTACACACCTCAGTAGCTGTAAAATACATGATAACTATAAATTAGTACAAAGTAACTCCACACTATGATATCTGAAAATGTCCAGAATCTTGACTTAAAGCCATCACACAATACTAGTCAGTGTCCTCACTATTTTCATGTAGTAGGACTGAGATAGTAACAGTGTTAATAGAAATAACACAAAAGCATTTGCAAACAAAGGAATCTCGCTTGAAATTAGCTGTACTATTTTTGTGGGAACAGAAATAATCTGTGCAGTTACATGAGTCTAACCAATTAGATATCCACTTAAGATACTTGTTTGTGGCAGTAAAAGTCCAAACATCATCCAAGTGCACACACTGCATGTTCCCTCCTCAAAAACAAAACATTACTTGCATTGAATGCAACACAGCTGAGCTTCATTTGTGCATCCAGTCCTCAGAAGAAGAAGACATGAGTCCTCATGCTCATACATAGCTCTTGGATTTGTTCCTCTCTTTAATTTTTATGTAATAGTGAAAGTTACAGTTTCTGCGACCTGAAGCAATTTCACATATTGAACTTTGGATATAATATATGGGAGTCTGCCTGACCGACAAATTTTTTAGAAGTTCTCCCCATTGAATTTTTGGGGCTGAAAAATGGTGATTTAGCAAATTCTTTATCCACTTGTTGGTTCACACTGCCTTTCTTTCCAGTTCCACTCAGTTTATACTTCTGAATTTATTTAAGAATGCTCCAAATTATTCAGTAGTTTTGGGGTTTTTATTGTTCTTTGCTTAGCTAATCTAACTGAAAGAGATATTATTCAGTTAGAGTCAAGAAGAAAGTATTGAAAAATTGAAGCATTGCATAAAAATGCATCAAAATGAAATTTTTCAGCTCTGAAGCAGCCTGTGTAGTTCTTCTGTTTTGTTTCAGAAAACATTCTCAAAGCTTTACAAGACTTTTAAAGATCTCCTGCAAGGCATGAAACATTAATCTTCAATATTAAAGCTGCTGCAACTGAACTTCTAGTCTTCTAACAACTTTTGAGTGTTTCTGCTTTGGAAGAAAGAATAATCTTGTGGTAAAGGCACTGGAAGAAGAAGGAAAAGCCCCCGAGTCAGTTACCAGTATCATCATCAACTTTTTGTATGATCTTTGACAACCCAGAATGACTTCTCTCTGTTTATTAGAATCAATATTAAAAATGGGAATAGCAACATTTCTGAGCGATGTTGTAGGAGAAGGCATAATGAGGACCAGATGCCTGTACAGGAGCCACGAACTAGAAACACCCCACATTTTACCAAGGACTATCTAAGTCCCAGTAGGTAAAACAGAGCTAAAGGCTTCAAAAGAAACTTTGTGTGACAGACTATTGGAAATAGTTTCACCTAGGACAGAGCTCATGTGGACTACTGTGCTCGGGGCAAGAGTGGAAAAAAAGGAAAACTTGGTCCTGTAAATAATGGGTTTGGGAGAGAAAAAAGTGACATGTAATATACACCCAGAAATCAGCAGCAGGAGTCATCTAAAGCATATTGGAGATGGCCTTTCTGTTGCTGGCAGTGAAGAAGAGGGCGTGGTACAAGCCATGGAAACCTTCTTCCCAGGGTCCTTGTCTACAGGACATGGCTGAATTGTGCAAAATGACACCTTTACTGCCCTTGGGACTGGAATTCCAGAGCCAGGGGCAGCTCTGCTAAACCTGCCTATGCTGCCATCCCTCCCACAAGGACAGTGCATCTCTGCCTACACCACAGCTGCTCTTGGGCTTAACTTCAGCTGTCTGCAAGTCAGGATTCTATCCAGAGGACACAACCAGCTCAGGAAGACAGAATGAGCCACCCTTTGGAGATTCCAAACTGGATAGTTGTGTGATACAGTCCAAAGCCTTACTGATATACTTACTCCCAGTTTGTTTGTGCCTTTATTCAAAACATAGTATCTACAAAAGGACATCTCTGTGAAGAGTATGGAGCAGTCCCAAGTTTCCTACAGGAAAGTCAGATGTCCTTCTAGGTTTCATCACCAGATTTTCCTAAATTTTTCAAAATTCCCCTTCAAAATGCAATGGAATTTTCATTTGGTCTGTAAGTTTTTTATTCAAACTTGAAATTATTTTGTATAGATAATACATTCCACGTTGGTACATGAACTGTCTAACTGTAAGATAGGAAATGCATTAATAGTTCCTCTATTTCCCAGTTTTATTTCAAATGTGTACACTCAAAACCTATCACAATTAAAATAATGTATGCCTACTGTCTATATACATTTCCAGTTATATATATAACCAGATGCTGTACATAGTTTTACCTGCCCCAGGAGCCACATACACACAAATGAACTACCACTTACTCTGTTTTGAAGAATGCTCAGCATGATGGGAAAGTCATCCTGATCAGTATTCCTAGGCACTAACACAGTAATAAGATGTGGGTGGCTGGAGTTGGGAGGAGTAAAGAACTGCACTGCTTATTTGCTACAGTTAAGTGAGCTCTTCTATTTAACATCTTTCAGAAAACAAACAAACAAAAAAAATTGTAATGTGTTCACATTTCAATAAACCACAAATATTAAGATTAAATATAACCTAAAGAATAATAACTTTCGCTTAATGGTCAAACTGTCAAAGTCTGCCTAAATAAAGGAAGCAGTTTTAAAGTCTCTGCAAACACTAGGTTTAAATTATTTTCAAAACCTATAAAGAGACAACAGAAAACATAAACAGCTTGAATTGTTTAAAACTTGTGTTCCCTCTAATTAAATAAGAAACATCTGTCTTGGGATTTTGGAAGTGGATATAATCTATCCACATTGTGCCTAAATCTGTTTGCATCTAGCTTCAGTATTCTGAAACAAAATTCTTGCTTTCTGAATAGAATTAAATAAGCACGCCACACGAGGCACTTCATCCATCTGAACAGTCAGAAATCCCCTCTTTGAAAATAACAGCAAACACTAGAAATCCTGTTATTTCTATGGTTCAGAGAAGTGTGAGACAAGGCTTTTGGGCTTTGCTTCTGAACGCGCAAAAGTATTTTCAAAAGCAGGAATCTGCCAAAAACACCTTTCAGCAGAGAAGAAGGAAAAAAAAGGCAGTTATTAAGATGAACTACTGATCCTGGAGGTCACAATCCTGTTATTTCTCTGGGGGCCATTAAACCCTTTCCGGCAAGAGCACATGCATTCAGACTCCCAGGAGCGGGATTTCTATCCGAGTGCAGATACTCGGATCAAAGCGACCCAAGTACAGCGATCGCGGAGGAGCCGAGGGGGCGGCGGGCACTGCGGGGCGGCAGCACAGCGCTGCGCCGCGGGACAGCCGCGCACTTACTGGTGTTGTCGAAGGGGATCTGCCTGCACCGTGCGGCGGGCCAGGCGCAGTAATACACCGCTCCTCCTTCCACGATGTCTGGCTGCGTGGTGTTGGCTTTGGGAGCTCCCACCAGGACACTGACCCTGGGAAACACACCGGGAGGTCACCGGGGCGACCGGGACAGGCGGGCGACGGGCGCTGTGACCCCGCGGGCGCGACGCCGCCGTTCGCCCGCCGCCTTCCCGAAGCGTTCCCCGGGCGCGGGGGCGGCCCGGCCCCGTCTCCCCCGGCGCGGCACTCACGTGCTGGGGTCGGGGATGTAGAAGTCCACCGAGTACCCGAAGTAGCTGCCCGGGGGCCCGCTGTACACCGTCAGCTTCTCCTCGTCCAGGTTGAAAGCCACCAGCGCCGGCGCCCAGAGCAGCGCTGACAGGAGGAGCAGCGGGTGCTGCCAGCGGCGGGGCCGCCCGCGGCTGAGGGGCAGCATCTCGCCGCCTCCGCGGCCGGCTCCCGCTGGCGCAGCGGAGCGCAGCTGTGCGGCCACCGTGCGGAGCGGGGCGGAGAGGTGCGTCGGCCGTGCGGTGCGGTGCGGAGCGGAGCAGGGCGGTGCGGAGCGGTGCGGAGAGGTGCGGTCCGGCTGCCGCCGTGCGCGGGCGGGGGGCGGCGCGGGAGGCTCGGCCCCGCTCGGCCCCGCTCGCCCCCCGGGGGACGCGCCCTCGGGCGCCCCCTGGCGGGCTGCGGCCGGCGGCGGGGCAGCGCTGCCCGCACCGCGGTGCCCGAAGGGGCTGCGGAAACCCAGCGCCGGGAATTCCGTCGGGGAATCTGCGACAAACGCCGGCTAAGCTGGACACCCCGTGACTGCCCAGCAGCTACCGATGGCTGCCGTGGGGCGGTCGTGTTCACGGGGAGAGATGCCGGAGTGTGGGCTGGTGGTTTCGAGTTGAATTTCTCTCGACTTCCATAATTTTCAAGGGTTTGAGCTGAAGAGCCTGATACTTGAAAATCTCTTTTAGGAAACTGAAGTACATTGAAAAAAATGTAAACCTCCCTCAGATTGTTGTTTGGTTGCTCAGCATGGCCATTATTAAATAGAAACCAAAGAACCCCAGCAACGAAAAAAAAACTCCTTCTAACCACGGGAAAGACGTAGAGCCGGGCACAGAGTTCAGAACGCATTCGAAGATGCGATTCCTCTGTTGCTCTCCAGGTTTCCCTGTGAGTGCCTGGCTACGCGGGGCTTCCATGAGCTGAAGGGGGCACTGGCGCAGAGGAGAGCCTTTAGCACAGCTCCATGCAGGCGCAGGTGTCGTGCCGCTTTGCCCGCAGAAATAACCAATCGAACGTGGCGCATAAATGGAACGGTGCTTTTAGAAAGCTCTTCTGGTAAATTCTTCGCAAAAGTAATTTAAAAGGATGGGGCTGTATAACTCCTGTCTTGAGCTGTTCTGCCCCTGCAAGCTCCACAGCAGTTTTAACTGGTTTTGTTAAGATTGTATAGAAGGACCTGGCTGCCTGAAATGCTCCCTTCCCCTACGAAGCTGTGTGGCATCACATTCACATCTTGAGGGGACAGCATTGTTAATATTTTTTTCTGGCCAACGCAAAGGTCGGAAGAAAAGGAGAAACATTTTATTTTCCATGTAATCAGCTCAGTAACAACAGGGAAAGAGAATTGTTTTTCAGCATTTATAATGCAGATGTGTCCAAACAGAATCAGAGAAAGATCAAAATAAGAGAGAACCCATTTATAAACATGCTATATTAGATCTACCTATGAAAGCAATTGAGAGCAGTTTGTTTTGTTGTGAGGTTCTGGTTACTTTACTTTTGTGTTTGTTTTATTTTAAGTGCTTTATGGCAAGATTATTCAGATAAGACCGACATTCCTTTTCACAAAAATAGAACTGTGTGTTTATTTCCAGCATTATCTGTGTGACCCTTAGCTGTCCCCACAGGCTTGTAATATCCCTTATTCTGACTGCCTTATATTTATGCCAAATTTGCAAAATAGTGAAACGTCACCATTGACACTATTGTATTATTTTACATTGTACAAGTTTCTCTTACAGATCTAAGCACCAGTAATAAATTCAAAAGTGAGGTACTTCTAAATGACTTTAGGATTAACACCTACTCCTAAAAGTCATGCAGTTTTAAGACAATTGAATGTGTTTAGAACTTGTGTTACCTCATGCTAAACAATGATGATAATGATGATGATGTTAATAATGCTCCTTTTTAGCATAGCAATCAGTTCCAAGGTTGAGTGTCACAAATGTAGTTTCTGGTGCTCAGAGAACTGCTCAGACTGCAGTCCAGAGCACTGGCACTCAGAAGTGAGAAGGCAGCACATTCTGGTGCTGTCGCCACTTTTGCTGATCCATTCAAAACAGTAATTCAGTAATTCAGTAATTAGCACAGTTGGAGATAGGTGAGTGCTCACATAAAAGAAGCTGAAGAGGAATAAGCAAGAACACAGGCAGTTCTCATGTGCTGCCCTTGTACCTGCCTTAGAAACACATGCCACCCAACCTGATTCTTTAGAGCTAAATTTTAAAAAGCAAAAAAGTGCCTCAAATGGCTATTAGTGCTAAAACCTGTAGGAAGGCAGGGCAGCATGAAAAGAAGGAACTCTCTTTCAAGATCCTTTTAGCCCCAAAGTGTTAACCTACAGCAGTCTCCCCCTCCCCTTAACCTTTTTTTTTTTTCTCTCTCTATAGAGACATATGCATGCAGGATATTCCAAATCAATTCAAAGAGGTAAACAATTTATGTTTCTAAGAATTTACAGTATTTCCCTAAACAAGCTGGACCTGTTCTGATCACTGGCTTATTTCACATTTTGCTTTCCTTGGACTTCAGTAATGTTTGAAGTGCACACTGATCTGCACTGCATAAGAGGTAAGCAGTTCCCCCAGTTGTTGGTAGACTGAAACTTTTAGCATACCTGTGGTCTGATACATTAACTCCTTTGAATATCTAACTAAAAAGTCTTAATAGGCTGTAGAACCATACCTGGAGCCAGGACAGAGAGCTTTTATAAGAACATTTAGCCAAGAGTCTAAAAATCATTATCTACCTTACAGAATAAATGGAATGTCAGATGTGGGATTAAGTAATTTATGAAAAAAAAATAAGATTCATGGTGTGAATTTCTACTGCTAATATTATGTGCTTTTAGTGATGTTAGTATGTAATTATGGTATTTCCAGTCTTAAAAATAGATTAGTCTAATCTTCTATGCAAAGATTTGCTGAGGCAAAACTTAAATATTATTTTTTAGGAGGCTCCATTATCAGAGCTTTAATGTTATTTATGCTATTATTTCGTAATGAACCTGCTAGCAGAGGACCAAGTATTTCAAAGAATCATATAGACTTTTAGCATAAATCTCATAAAATAAGTGATAATTTTACTATTCTTTTCAAAATATGGCAGTACAGAAGCTGAAATGTCCAATTCCCATGGAAAACCTACCTTTCCTTTCACTTGTTTCCTAGTTTTGTTTCTGTAGGCCAGAAGCCTTCTCCTGAACTGTAGTTGGAGCAACTACACAGACAGTATTTTGTATTGATTATTGTGTTGCAAGAGGATAAAATGAGGATATGACCATGCATTACGAGAGTGAATTTGAATCCAGGATGACATGCTGACAAAAGATGTTCAGCATTCCTCTTTGAACCTTACCTTTGTGAACGTTGTCCAAGTTAAAAGTCTTAGTAGAAGTAATTCCTACATGAAAAGCTTCAAAGCTAATTTTAGATTGAGCAGATTAAATCAATCTGAATCACAGCAGATTAAATCAATCTATCAATCAAAGCATTTAGTCTACAGAAAAATCAGTTTATTTTCAAGAGATCCCATGGGAATACTGATTTTTCATTAGTTATAGGTATTAACAACACAAAATCAATGTAAAAGGGAGTCTAACAAGCCAATCTACTATGCTGGTGAAAGCAGAGACTGTGTGTGAGAACCCAAAGGACGGGATGCTGCAGAGGAAGCTGGGGATGCGGTGTTCCATCCCATTGCACCTCTGGCTGTCGCCAGCAGCAGAGCTGCAGCACAGGGAAGCTGAAGGTGCTCCCCAGAACATGCTGGATGTTTTGTGCTGAGTAGCCTTGCTTGCAAAGCAGAATCCAGAGTAGCTGTCCACAGCCTGACTGCAGACTCTCATCTGTGTGGACAGCCAATCAGTGCGTTGCACTAAGGGAGGTTCTTGTTTCTGCTTGCCTGCTCCATCAAGACCCATCTTGGGCTTCTTTAACCTAAACTCATGCACACAAGAACTGAAAAGATAAGAGAAAGCATATACATGAACCAGATAAGCATAAATTTTAACTGTCTGAAGGAACAGAACTTCTACAAAAGCATAAAAAAACCAAAATGCCCAGCATGTACTTAAGTGATTCACTATTTCAAAGGGCCCTTTGCGTGGATTCTAACAAGGATATTTCCATTTGGGTTTGTACTGGCTGCTTACCTTTAAACGGTTCAGACTTCAACAAAGCAAATATGGATTTGGTAGCTATCAGCCTTCAAATATAACTCATCCGGGCTAGTATGAAGAACTGGAAGTAGTCTTTCCATTATTTACTTAGATAACTTATTTGGAGCTGCCTGACTGTAAACCTCAGTATACATTGAAGTGGGAATAATTTCTTTTACCATTTACCCAGCAGTTGACCCCAGGACCCTTCCCCCCCGACACTCTTTTTTATGAAAGTGAATTTAGAGCAAAACCATATCAGCATGTATTTTCTGTCTCAAAGGGTTTTGAGACATGGGAAGGAGAGGCCAGTTTTCCAGACCAACTGTCCAACATCCTGCTAACTGCACCATGTTTTCAGCTAGGATAGTAATTGTCTCCCAGAAGATACTGACCTTTCCTTGGCAATTAAAATTGAACAACTCTGCAATACATAAAACCCCCTAGAGTATTAATCAAAATGTCATTTACTTGCATATTTAGCTCACACACTTTCTTACAGTTGTATTATCAATTTGCTCTGGTTACTTACAGCATGCATTTAATTCCATAGAGTGCTCTGATTTCATTGGCTAGGTCTCAATTTTCAAACTGCAATATATACCCACACACATAGGCAGCACTTAGAGCAGAACAACCTGTATATAGGTTTCTAGCTATTTTTCTGTGAAAGCAAATAAAATGTCGGAAACATTTATGTCCTCCATGTTTTAAGTCTAAATAACCATATTCTTTTAGGGGACAAAAAGTGAATTTCCATAAAGGCAGAATCTCCCCCATTGTGCTCATCATAGAAGAAAGGCCAGAAAGGTTCACTTGGCTGAGGCTCTCAGATGAGCTAACTGAATGCCTTAAAGCACTGCTAGTTAGCCTCTGTATCCAAAAATAAGTGAAGTAATCCAGAATCCAGGCCTCTAACAACTAGGCAGTATGAAGGATACAGGAATGAGGGTTCTTATATCACACTATCATCAGCTAAATATCTGTAGAGTACAGCAGACGTTTTAATCCAGACTAATGCTTAAAGACAGATCTCACATCAGCTGGGCTTCTATTTTGTTTTTTCCTTTGAGATAGAACTTCAATTTTATGAAAGTGGGCTAGAAAAAAAGATGCATATTCTAACAGATTCAAGCTATGATTCAGTGCAAAATCTGGTGTGAGACACTCTAGTACAAGCCAAGGACAGACACAAGAATTCAAGAGAAAAAGCAAGAAAAGTAAATTTTCCCCTTCCAAGGTGTCAGTGGAAGTCTAAAGACATTTATCTTAAATGTGTAAAACCAGCTGAAACAAGTACCTATCAAGCTTGAGCACTTCTTGAAAAATAAAATTCCATACTTGACAAGCAGATTCTCCTTATTTATCTATATTTTTCAGCAGTAATACCACTGTTGCACAAGTTTTTAATGTCAAGCCCACACTGCAAGACAGACTACTTGCATTCTAAAGAAAGTCCAATTAAGGAATCTTTTCAAATCATTGTAATCTGCAAAGGAATTTTTTTATTCAGAAAAAGAAATCTAACAAAAATACTGTCTTAATACCAAGATGCTCTGCTGTCAGTTTGCAATAAGGAATGATCATGGTAATTCCAGAAGTTAGGAAATTATCTTTTGGTGTAGGCTTTTTCTACCCCAAAATGCAGTCAACTTGAAAATTGACATTTCTAAACCTGTGGTTCCTTTTCATCATCTCAGAGAAGCAGCAAACAAGTCCAAGTAATCCAAACTTTAAATAACATATGATTCAAGGAAAAGATTTTATTTTAGGGCTAAGAAGTTGATAATAAATAAAGGAATATAATAATGTAATAACAGATGTTCTCATGCACTTAACACATACAGTAATGCTGGCTTACACTGCTGTTTGGACAAATTAAGAATAGGTATTTGGCAATATTGTAAGTTTTGAATAGTTTAAAGATTATAGAACAAGAAATTCTGCTGTTTTTACATTTCTTTTATACAAATTCAAATAAATATTAATATATCTATTTTCTTCTCAGATTTTCTGTTCACTTTTAACATGCCCAATAACTAAGCCACAGTAATATACAACTGCCAAGAAAGAGTATTTAAGAATTATACTTATTCCTAAAAATGTATCTTATTTATGTCACATTGTGCAAGCTCTTTAGGTAAAATTAGATTTTAGGAAAAACTGCAGAAAATTTAAACTCATTAAAACATATCCAGTGCAAAGGCCAGTCTAGTCCACACATTATGGTACTGTAATGTAAGCTAATATAATTAAAATAATAAAACATGCCTATATGATTCTGAGAAAGCTGAATATGTTTTATGTTTAAGATCTGACATCTAATATGCAGATTCTGCAATACCAGAATTTTTCAAATCTTCATGAGATGGCAAAAAAAGGGTAAGACTTTATAAGTAGGCTTTTTTTTCTTTTTAGGATAACTCACATTAACAGTACTACAGTGGCCAAAAAAGACAAACTATTATAATAGAAATCAATCTGATTAAAAAATTAAATATTCCAATTAACACTGAAAAAGTGTTTGTAATCATTATTTACAATTCCTCAATGATACCAGTGTATAACTCCACACAGTCAAGCTCCAGTTCCGTGTGCCCGCGGAGATCCGCCGGCCGGCTGTTGTTCCTGGACAGGTCAGTTCAGGGAAGGGGATCGGTCTGTGCTCCAGAGCAGCTCTATGTACGGCCACTTGGTCTGCAAGCAGCGCTTCACCGGAGTGTCGTCCGTCTGCAGCATTGGCTCTTCAAAGCCCATGACAACTGCTGTGCCTTCCACGTACATGACCTGTCAAAGTAAACCCACCTCTGTCAGCCTGTTCAAGAACTGGGAGATGAGATGATTATTGTCACCAGGCCAGGAGAGGATTTGTAATGATACACATCTATCGGTGGGGGATATTTTTGCCCGATGTCTGGGAGAAATGACAAGGAGGACTCCATGGATATCAGAAGGCTAAATAATTACTTTATTATACTATATTATTCTATACTATATTACACTACATCTAAAATGAATCTGCACAAGCACTCAACTGCACAGAATCTCATGACACACAAACACACACAAACACACACACACACACACATATGGATTCAAGTGGTCGATGAATCAAAACACTCACACCAGAATCCAATTACCAATTCAAACAATCTTCCACAATGCATTCCAATTGTGGACAACAAGAGGAGCAGCAAATGAGATAAGAATTGTTTGGATCATTCTTTTCTCTGCTTCTCTCAGGTTTGGAGAATGTGAATCCCATACACATCAAATCTGTGAAGTTTTACATACTTTCTTTTTTAAAGAAATGAAGTATGAAATCAAAAAACCCTCATCTTTGAATGCTTCTGCTTACATTTTGGGGTATGGAACCACTGGAGATTTCACAGGGGTAATTTTAAGGACTTAATTACAAGCTATTCCAAAGACTGAGTAGGTATATTTTCTGGAAGAATTCTTACTTAAGTCTTTCTTGCTCCTCATGTCTCTTAATGCCTTACAATCTTTTACTCTAAATTCTCCTTCAGGAACTTAGAAGCAGTCGTATTGTGCCTGGTATGCCCCTTTTTTCAAGAATGTTGAAAATGAAACAGGTCATCTTTGTTTCCTCAGTAAATGGCTCAAAAAAAAATACTCATTTTTTGATGCAAGCATGTGCTGCTGAAAAAATTCACAAAAAATCCTAAACAACCTAACTTAGATGTAGAGTTACTTCTAGAAGTTGCACTTTGTGTGTGATACATCTCCACCGTCCCTTGCAGTTCAGACCCCCACTTATGACAGGTAGGTGTGAGAAAAGCTCTTTTCAAAATGCAGTTTCAGAGATGTGCTCTGGCCAAGCAATCCAGTATAGTAGCTCAAATATGATTAGGAGCACAAAGAAGTTTCCAATTCCAAATATATAATTTTGGAAGAAAATTATCAAAATAATAGTTTTGTAAAAAGTCTGCTTCAAGGTAAAGTATTTTGCCTTTAAACATATTCAGTTTTGCTTTGTGACTTTATTAGGGCTTAATTGTAAATCTTACCTTTTCATTATAATTAGATTGCTTCAGTCCATTGTAATGGTAAACAGTGAACGACTCTGAAACCCTGGAGTCCTAATAGAAAGAAGACAGTTAATTTCATGTGGCATCCACTGTGCCGTGATTCTCTTCTCTTTACAACTAGACAGATGCGTTCAACCAGTAAGACTTGGGAAAACTGTTAAAAAGTGCCATTTCTTTTAGGTGACAAAATCTTCATATTACCTTTCTTATCAGAAATAAAAACACAGTTCTCAGTAAATTAATGAGTAACGCCCCCAGGAGCAAGCCATGATTTTCTGTGTTCACCTGGACGAAATGAAGTACAACTTCAGCACTGGCTATGGAGAAGCCATCCTAATTTCTCGTGCAGTAGTCACATACATGTTGATTTATGATGGTTTGGACGCCACAAAGATTTTTACTAAGGACCAGATTCAATCTCTGGCCCTCCATCTGAGAGCTAAAAAGCTCATATACTCCCATGCCTGTCTAACTACACTAATTTTGAAGACACCAGTTCTGCCAGTGTCTTAACAGCAAAGCTACAGGCTCTTGGTAATCTTTACCATTCCAGGTGTTTTTATGCTGTAGTCCTAAGAGGACTGAAAGCTTTAGATTCACTGAACCAGGAAACACAAATAAGGTGTAGTATCAGCTCTTTCATGCCTACTGGACCAGGCTCCAAAGAAAAGCTTATCCCTTTTTTGAGCACAAGGAAGTAAAGGCTGGAATGAGAATAAATCTGCTCAGGTTACAGTACATCCATCAGATTACAAAACCCTCATTCATTTTTCTGCTTTTGAATGATTCACAAACTCTTTCTATGGGTCTCTCACAGCCATCCAGGCTATCCAGTGGATGGAGGGTGGTGAAAAGGAAGATAAGAGGTAACTCTGCTTACAGAAGTTGCTTCACAGAGATAAAGAAAATTTAGCCTTCCTGGGATGGAAAGAGGACACATTCAATTCCCTGAGGAAGTTATGCTCACTCAGAAGGGAAAAAAATGCAATTTCCCAGTGCTTGTCCCATGGAAATTAAGAATTTTGTGCAATTCTTGTTTAAAAAAAAAAAAAAAGGCTAGCATGGAATTCAGGAATCCCCCTCTCCAGTGACTGTCCTAAGTAGTAAGGAGTCAGGCTGAATAGCTTTGAATAATTTTTTTCTAAGCCAACAGCTTTCAGAAGAAAAGCTGAGATACCTTTCTGCTTTTGAGATGGAGTTGAGTACTTTTTAGGAGAGTAAGAATAGGGGTTTGAATATTCTCAGCAAAGGAATCTAATCTGGATCACCTGAGCCCCAGCTAGATGTTCAAATATTAACATCCAACCATCACTGGTATCTGCTATTTCCACAAAGTATTTGAAAGACTTTCAAAGATATTAATCTTAATTTCTGCAGAATTTCACTTTCAGAATGAATTCTGAGCAAGGTGTCAGTATAGGTAAGGGCTACTGGTACCTGATCCACAGAGTACAGATAGATTGAAAAAATGGATACTGGCGGGTTCCAGTCCAAATCATGCTGATTGCTCAAACAGCACCCATAAGGCAGTAACAATTCCCATATTTTTTACTGGAGCCAGCGAAGGTTTAACAGGACAGGAAAAACTGAGTGGTGGGGAATCACATATAGCAGGGAACTAGTACTTGACAGACAGGCATTGACTGAGGGGCTCCAACTTTAACAGAAGGCAGAATTCCTCCACCAGGGTTCTGTCTATAATTGCACTGTGCTTTGTTGTCCAGCTTCCCTTCTTCAGTCAGTGATGCCCTTATGACAGGCACAAGAGGTAGCAGTCCCAAACAATGGCTCTTTTCTCCTCCACCTCCCTGTGACCCATGGTACTGGACAGTTTAGGCACAACCAATTTTGGAGGATGTTCTTTGGCATTCTGAACTTCATTCTAAGCATCTGGGACCTAAAATGAAGCAGTAGAGTCTTCCATATTTGCAAATGTAATATAATTGTAAGAAAGAAATTATATTCAATTGTACATGTATTTCCACTTCTGTTTAAACAAATGAAAGGAAGAAGAAACAGTTGGCAAAAATACAATGTGGATGTAATTCTAAAACGCCAGAGAAAATGAGCACTAACTCCTCTTTCTCTTTCCTCCAGATGATGAAAGCCTGTGAATGATATGATATATTCAGTCCCTACCATCTTTGGCAGTGCAATTCTAGTGTCTTCTGACTGACCAGAATGTTTCATAGTACAGAATGTTATACCCAGTGCTGCACAATCCTAACAAAAAGAATCTTGCTGAAGGAACTTAAACCCATCAGTTTCACATTTCCTTGATTGTAAAAACTAAGCCACATAGTTTCAGTGACACATCAAGTGAAGAAGCCTTTAAAGAAGTACTCCTCTCAGCCCTTCTCCTTCTTCCACCAGTCTTTTCTTCTGCCCCAGGTAAACCTGCTCTTTTTTGCCAATGCAAACATGTGTATGGCCATGGAACAAGACCCCATACACCTGCAAATAGAGCTCTTATCCAGACCAGCTTCCTGTTCTGGTTTACCACAAATCTGTTTAAAGAGGCTCCTGGTGGCAGGGAGGCAGTGTGAGAGCGCGAAAATGTGATCCAAGGCAAAGGGGAAAGAGGACAGCAGTGCTAAGTTAACACCTGCCTCTCAGTAGTGGTGCAGTCTTAAAGAATATATGGAACAGACTGAGAGTTTGAAAATAATTTTCTAATACCCTAACTTCCACATATGTTAAATCTAAGTCAATCATTATTTTTTTGTTAAACTGTCAAAAATTTTACATTATCAAGAAATGTACATAAAAATAGTTTTAAATATGTTTGCAACCTTTTCCCATTTGCAAGCAACCTTTTTAACTAGTATGGTCATTTATTCTCAGAAAAATCAAACTCAGATGAACTTTCTGAGTAAGGAAACAATTCAATGTCATACTCAAAATGATTATATATTTCCTGAAGTTAAATTTAGAACAATGGAGTTTCCTTCCAGTGTAAAGCTGACAAAATCACAGGCGTGTTATAGAAAACAGAAGTCTACCATTTGTGGTGGAATACAGAAGTTATCTGCTGATCAGCTGAGCTGAATGAATGCAATACTTATTAAAATTTACTCTTGTAATATTCATGGAAGTTTTCAATGAATCTCAAAGCCAAACAGAATAGACAATGCTCTGCAGCAATGAAGATATATTGATTACCTGCTCAGGGAAAAATTCTTGCAGAAAGGGACCCAGTAGTATGATGCCCAGTCCTTCTGGGTCTAATTTGGTCTTCATGAGGTTTACACTAAGATAAAAACATTGAATATAAAAGTATGAGTAAGACACTTTTATTCTTGCATGACTAAGTTATGCTGTGCTACCACAGTACTGACTGCCAAGTATAGCAATACTATTCTATTTTTAATCGTTAGTGACAACTGCACCAGAATGGCATGCAAGTTGCCAAAACATGGTTATTTTAGGTAAAAGTAATCTGTTATTTTAAATTAAATAAGTGATAATTCTGAAGGACCACCATATTTGGTAAAATAATTTGAAACCCATATAATCTAAAACCAGGTTTACAGCCCAAAAGGCATTTTGCTGTCTTGTAAGCATTCTTTAAAGATACAAAAACCAGTCATCTTTCAAATATAGCTCTGTCACTGCCAAACAACCTGTTTTTAAACAGAGATCTGAATACCTTCCAAGATTTTCTAAGTATGCTGAAATAAAATTAAATTTAACAGATGCATTTCATATTTACATCACATACTTGGTATAAAAGAAGCCAGAACCAACAAACAATGGAAATACTAACAATACTAATCTGGAAGCCTTACTGCATGACTACAGTCTAATTTCAGGTCACTGCAAACAGAGGTCAATTGTAAGACTATATATCTATTTAAGCAATATATTTCTACAGGCAGCAGATTGTATCTATTTGCATCTACCTAGCCCTCTGCTTGAGTTACAAGCTGTACCGTCCACAAGAATGTCCTCATTGGGGCAAACCAACAGAGCGCCTGGCCCAGTATCCTGTTCCTGACAATGGTCAGTGGTGGGTGCTTACGATAGAGAACAACAGGGCAAACACACATCCTTAGTTTCCCCTCCCCATTTCCAGCAGTCTGCTGCTCAAAGACATCTTCAGTGACAGGCAGTATCTAAAACACAAAGATATATATTTTTCTTTCCATGCATGTGCCTAATTGGCTTTGAATCCATCTATATTTCTGGCTCTTAATAAACTCCGCTCAAAAACCACAAATTAAACTATGGACTCTGGGAATAAGTGTCTTCTCTGTTTTGAACCTGCCACCTGATTCAGTTTGATGACATCTCATTTTTGTATTGTGTGAAGCAATTAATAGTCATTCGCTATTTACTGTGCCAATGGTTGTCTATCTTTTCCAGGTCAAACAGTTCTAACCTAGTTTCTCCTTGCACTAATGGCATTCTGTATCTTTAATTATCCTTGTTGCCTTGTTGATAGCTTTCTGTAATATTCTTTTTCCAAGATGGAGTGAAACATCAGGCATTTATACAATAACATAACTCCTGTGAATCATGCTCCATATGTCTGGCTATCACTATGAGTTTAAATCTCAAGATCTGTTTCCTGACCAGTAATATCTAGTTCACAGACCTACAATGTGTATGTGAAATCAGCATTGCTTTATCCCCTGAGCAACCAATCTGCATTTACTTCATTGACGCTTCTCCGTTCCTGCACCCTCTAGTAACTTCTGCTGCTCTTACACATTCTTTTTTTTTAACATCTCAAGCATGTTTGTATCAGCAACAATCATTCAAATCCCTACTGTCAAATCTTTGCTGGTAAAATAACAAAATTTACAGACTTAATATAAATTCCTGTAAAATCCCTCTAATTATCTTCCTCTATTAAGAAAGAGTAACATTTTTATTCTTTGATTAATTCTTTATCTACCAAAAATGTTCCATCCTATTACATGTTTACACATGAAACATTTACCTATGACTTTTCCCTAGACTGGCCTTCAAATCCTTTTCTAAGTCCTATTGTTCATTTGTCACCTTTCTCATTCCTATACTCTTTGGTACCAGCACAGTTCACAGTGGTAGGTAACCTAAAAGAGTTCAGCAATGTCATTCTGACATTCCTTCAGGATTTTGCATTTTTTTACTTATTTTGACACTTCAAAATGTTAGTTACTCTGACCACCCATCAAAAGGCTTAAGTGTGGAACCACTCTGATCTTCTCCAGTGATGAGGAGAACTGCTCCCTACCATCTTCTCTGGTGAATATGAAGAACTCAGTGCACTTTTCTAATTGACTTTGAATACTTTAAAAACATTGGGAATCATCTATCAGAACTACAAACCTCTTGCAGGCCCCTTGGCACTGATGGGCTCAGAAGAATACTATTAGTTTTTGTTTTATAACTTTACTTACTAGTCTACAGATTTAAACTCTGTTTTATATTGTATTTACATTTAACATTCCATAAATCCAGATTCTTCCCATTTTTTTTAGTGTACACACTACATCTTCCTTTCAGAAGACACACTCTCAGTTTCTCATAGATGTCTCTTTCACTACTTAGGCCTTTAACCACCCCCCAGGTCTCTTTTGTTGGGGGCTGTGAGCAGAGGGTATAGTTTCCAAGGTCTTTTTGATTGTTGCACAGAGACATTTTGTCCTTTTGGCTACCACTTATGTTTCTCCATCTTAAAGTAAATTCCTTTCTTGGTCCTAACATAGAACTAGTAGTAAGTTATTTGAATTCTTTTTGTTTCTCCCTCAACACACAGAGGCTATATTATGCAAATCTGAAGAGAGTGGCTCCATTAAGGTCCTTGGGAGAAGAATTTTAAAATTCATAACACTGAATGTGGTGTCCTATAAACTATGCTAATTTATTATTTTTTTAAAAAATCACTACTCAAGTGAAACCACGACTGAGAACTTGCAAGATATTGGACTTCAGTCCTTCTATTCCTCATTCTCACTGCTCTCAAAGTACAAAATTTTGGCTATGTCAGTGGCTGTTTGAAACCTGCCCAAATTCTTGAAATGCTGCAGCAGAGTTGCAAAAACATTGTGTTTGCAAACAGAACCATAACAAATAATTTTAAAAATGAACTTACAATTATGTAATGAAATTAAAGCAAGGTCTATACTCAGTAAAGAAGTACAAGAACTGTTTAAAAATACAGCACCTTGTAAGTTTTTAAATATGGCCACTGTACAAAATTCAATTAGTTAAGCAGGGGGGTAGATTTAATAAACTTGGATTGCGCTGTGTTTCAACTGAGGTTTTTTCCTTCAACAAATCATTAACACCTTTCACTGTTACTGATACCACAGCAGAGCTACTGAACAGGTTTGTGCTTCAGTCTCCTCAGGGCAAAGCTTGGCACCTGAACTCAAGAGGTTCCAAGTGTTGGGGTGATGGCCTTAGTACTGTTATTGCTGAGAAGTGTGTGGGAATAAAAGCCTTCACTACTGGTCAAATACCAGAGAGCTGAAAATTTTTTAAGCGAGCTAAACCTACATTGACAAATGTGCTCAAATTGGTGCTCTAAAGGGCATCAAATGGTTTTTAGAAACAGGCAAAACAAATGAGACGGGTGGGTTCTCAGATATATTTACTAAAAGACCAAGAAATTTTACTAAATTTTTTTTTTACTAAATTTACTAAATGCAATGACATTCAGTACTGGCTAAGTCACCTTGCTAATTCATGTCTGCTCTACAGAGTTTCCCCCTCTACAGTTCTAAAATTCTTATCAAGTCTGATCTTTATACATTCTGAGATTCTGAGAAACTTAAAGCCTTGGATTAGATAATCAAAAATTTTAAAAATACATTTGGAGGCAAGGCCTTTAATTTTATTTAAGAACAAACAAACAAAAAACAAGCAAAAAAGGCTGTATGGAGTTTGAAATACATTATTTATACTTGTGTTCCGCACTAAAAAAAACAGAACATCTAGAACCCAAAGAGAGCAGGTTCTTAAGATAATAGTAATAGGCAATATATTTATTTAAGAGGAGATGATTTAAGACTGCATAGTCCATGTTTTGATCATGGCTTTTCAATACAGAAGGTCTTTTGACTGGCTCTTCGTACATCAATTTTATATGCTATGCAAATAAAATACGACAGGGCTATGCCACAAACGCCCTGAAAGGCAAACAACCAAATGGAAAAATCACTGAACAAAGAGAGAATTTTTCTGCAGAGACAGTAGAACAAAAAATTGAGAAAGCAGAACAAAAAGGTAAAAGTCATCTTCTCAGACCTATTAAAAAATGGCTTTTTTTCTTTTCCCTCCTTTAAAAAAATGTGTTTTGCAAATTTCACCACTTATAATACGAACATGAGTCTTTTGTCTTATACTTTCTTTTGGTTTGGGTATCTCTTTATTTCAATTTTTACTCCTATCCTCCAGAGAACAACTCAGTAAACTTCATTATAAACTTCACTATAAACATTTGAAAGGACAGAAAAATCACATTTCAGATGGCTCTGGTAAGTAAACTCACAGTCTCCACAGTCATTCCAGTTTTGACCCAATTAAACTAGACCAAATGTTTACAAGAGAGCAGAAGCAACTTTTGGAGCAGTAAGAAAGTACAAGTGCTTGGCTCTCCTTTCTGGGTTAAGCATTTAGTCACAAAACATGGTAAGTTTTGACATTGAGGGTTAACTGCTGTCACTTAATATTAGTCTTATCTGTCCATATTAGAGCTAAAACATTTGAGTTTTAACTCCAACCCTGGGAATCAATGTGTTATTTCTGAAAATAAATGACAATTATAAACACTACTAGGTCCTGAGTGCTGGTGGAAACAAAACTGTAACTGAAGCAGTTTCAGTTTCCAACTCAGCAGAAAGATCCAGTGGTAATGCAGACTCCCCTCTGAATACCTTGACTGTTTAGCTCTTCTGACGCACCATTTCATCTACATTAATATATAAAAATACAATCCTATCTCCTGAATATACTAGGTTTGAGGGGTTTTTTTGCTTCTAGTTATTACTACCAAAGTTAGAGACATCTTAATTTTAATTCTTCCCCTTAAATTTAAAGCTTAACATGTGAAAATAACACTCTGTGCCCAGAATGAAAGAAAATCCAAACTACGAAAAAAACCCAAAACCAAAACCAACCCAAAATTAAAATAGATACATGGTAAACGAAATCAAGGAAAAAACCTTCAGTGATAATTAATGTCATTAATTGATACTTCTGCAGTATTTAAATTTTATTATACTTACTATTCAGGATCTGAAACAAGGTCCAGAGCCTTCATTACATCTTCTAGCAGTGTGTCAGGTATAAACCCATTATCTGAAGAAGCAGCAAAGTTTCTTGTGAGGAAAAGCAACAAAATGCTTTCCAGAACAAATTTCACTTAAAAATACGAATACAACATATCTTTAGATGTAAAATTTGCAATCAAATGTTGAGGTTTTAGAAGGAAAGGAATTTTCAAATGCTGTTCTGGCACTTAAAAAAAAAAGAAAAGAAAAAGAAATGTGCAATACAGAAACTGGATTTATCACTAATACACTTAGATGCTTAATACTTGCTAAGAATTCAATCTTTGTATAGAGTTCTCCACGACATACCTTGGGATAACAACTGCACCGATTTTCCCTTTTGATCAGTTAAAATAGTACCTGAATGCTAGAAATTCTCTGTTTTCCAAAACATAAGAAAATTTTCCATGTTGCTGCATATATTCAAGAACAAAATCTCATGAAGAATGAATCATATCAGATCAGTTGTTTAATGAAAATTTAATATAGGAGAAATAAATTTTATTTAAGCTTTGTGTCAACTACAAAGAACATAACAAGGTTAAAAATGTCTCTTTTAAAAACTCTAATTCCTATTGCACAAATTCCCTTACTGCAGAATTCTCCAGTAATTTCTTCATAGAATTATGGAATGTGTTGGGTTAGAAGTGACCTCAAAGATCACCTATTTCCAACCTGCCTGTCATGGGCAGGGTGACCTTCCAGTAGACCAGGGTGCTCAATGTCACTTGTAGATTGACTCCTGTACTGAACATTTCTTAAGGACTTGGCATTTAATTTCTGTCTTAATGAGTACATTTCTATTAAAAAAATCTTATTTCAGCACAAAGTACAGCCCTTACCCTCAGGGTCATACGTCTGGAAAACTCTTCTTGCTTGTTCTGAAGGTGCCTCAGGAGCAACAAGGGCCATGTCCTATGGGGATGAAGAAAAAACCCACAAAGAAAATTTCCAAAATATTCTTACTTCAGATACAGATTACTGAGAAAATATTTAGCCATAGTACACCCAGTTGGAACCTAAATTAATGAAAATTTCAATACAACAGAAGAAAAGTTAAAGTAATTTGGCAATTTTGCTGATAGTGACATAAAATAATCAAGAAATATGCTAAATATTATTCCACAAACTTCTACACAAATTTTATGCAAGTCTTATCATGCAGATGTTGTGGCACAAAAGCTAATTGGAAACTACAATTCCAATCATCTGTACTTAAAAGCTCCAAGTGAGAAAGAGCATAGGAGAAAATAATTTGAAAGGAGTCCCTTTGTCCTGCTCATCTCTCCTGATGAGAATAACTTGAAAATTGCTTGCTTTACATACTGGAAAAATAAATGCTAGATTTTTATATTAACTCAGTATATCAATAATGTAATTTTAAGGATCCATAAATATGACTTAATAGAAACAAATCCACTGTTATATGAAAAATTTTCCACTAATTTTATAAATTAATGATCACTAGAACATTTAAAGAAAACCAATATTCTAACAGTGTATCTTCATGTTTACATATGTTCTAAAATCCTTTAAAGTACATTCAGATAAAAAGACTATATTAGCTCAAGACAGTTGATTTCAGGATGCCAAATAAAGTATGAAGCTGTGCAGTTGTTGAGCACATACCCTGTCATAATGTGTAACACGTTATTATATGAGACACATACATACACTATGAAATTTTGTAATATTTGACCAACTTTTAAATAATATGGAATACAAAACATACTAAGCAGGAATAGATTTCATTAGCACAGTGTATTACAATAAACTAATGTAAATATTTCTCAGTTTAAAACCAATGACGCCATAGCACACAAAGCTTATTAACAACAAGATGATTAGGGATTTCAATATTCAGGATTTAACTCTGAAGAAGGGGTATTTTAGTGGTAGTTTCTTATTAAAAAAAAAATCAGCAGCTCACAAAGCCTAAATAACAAAGGAGAACTCTTAGAATTTCCAATGGTATGGAAGGATATAACCCAAAGTAACTTCCAGTGGCAAAGACACAGAATTTCAAATGTAAACTACATAGCTCTACTTTGGTTTACAAGTATGCAGTTCCTTCCATACAATCTCAGTGTAGTCCAAGAATAAAGACTACCATTTGCGTTGTCCTCCCTACCCACAAATTATCTTGTTCGTGCAGTACTTTCCACAGCTTCATGTGATGCAAAACAGATTCTTTAAAGCAAGTCTTCTGCAACTGCCAACAATTTTTTTTCATAGTCCAATTGCAAATAGTGTGTATTTCTGTTAGCATTTTAATTTTTCAGGTCCTTAGTTTTTCAGTTCATGTATGTATACATGGGAAGAACTTAAGAGATGAAGTCACTAAATGCATTAGTCATACTGAAAATTCTCGCTCTTTTAAAAAAAACTTTCAAATACAGTAAAGTCTCCATATTGCTACATATTAACATTTTTTATTCACTAAATATGATGTACTGATGCTCTAAGAAAGCAACTTCAGATGGAAACTTAGAAAAGTCCGTCTCAGTCAGATGACCAAAAGTCCAACCTCTCTTACATGTAAAATGATTCTAACTTTTCACTGAGATTGCTGTAGTATAAAAAGTTAAAATGCAAGCTCCTTTACATACAAATCCCACACAACCTCAACTTATCATGTCATTCATGTAGATAACTTAAATCCACTATGTAGATAACTTAAAAAACTTCAATTAGTCCACATATTTGTACTGGGGGAAAAAAATACCATAGGTCCCTCAAGCAATAAAGCTGAATATGTGATAAACATCTAACAAAAACATATTTCAGCTGCCCAAACTGATATTTCACCATATGTGCCAAAATAGATTTCCCACCCCAGCCTTATGAATTGTATTTTGATGTAACCCATGCAGTGAAAGTTCCATATAAGGAAATCTCATAAACAGTTAATTATAATAATTATTTCCAATACTAAGAACAACATGTCCCAAAAATCATGTTTCACTCATTGGCTCTTGTGATACACAAACAAGTCATTTTATATTACTTTGAAAAGTTATTCTCATCAGTACTACCAGTTATTTTAAGATCCCATGCTTAGCCTCAGAGGCAAAAAATATTCTTCATAAGTTTTAATGAAAACATTCCCAAACTTTTCATTCTACAAATCCAAAGCAGAACATAATGGCTAAGCCACACCGAAATCCTGGCTATGAGTTTTTACAAAAATCACACCCTGAAAGACCCATTGCCCTGAAAAATGAGATCTGCTTGCATATGAACTGCTTTATGAAATCTGCTTGCATATGAACTGCTTTTCTTCTAACATATCACTACTGAGTGATATGTAGAAGAATTATATATTGTAATACTAACTTTATTCTTAAAAATTTATCTAAAAACTATATAGATTGTTTATCAACTTTTTAACTTGCTGTAACTTAATCACATCTGGAGAACTGAAGTTTATGCAATCCACTCTTCTATTACAGAGAAAAGTGTGTATTTTTCAATGCTATAATCAGTGGCTTCCAAGGCATCAACTTTTCCAAAATGGCTTCCTAAGAAAACAAGGTTGATGGGATCTCTGAAAGTTATTCCCATCTCTCTAGGTGACTTCTGAATCCATTGCCCAATTTCAATTTTACAGGAGTCTCACAACTGATTGTTGAAACTGGATGCCAGGCAGAGCATCTCAGTGAGGAGTTGGTTCAAAAAGAAATTTGATTTTATGAGTCAGCAAGGTTCCTTTGGAGATGGTATTTTGAAAGAGAAAAGACACTTCACACAATCCTATGAAGTACTATGTAACTGTATCATTATAATTTGGACACAGAGGTCTTTCACACACGACTGGAATGCATTTCAAATTGGATAGTGCTCTGAAATTACAACGTCCAACTTCAGAGCCTCCTGAGGCTGCAATCATTCATTTGCAATCAATCTCCACATCCACTCTACATACCCTGGAGCACACAGAGAATGTTGTTCTTCAAAAGGTGAAGGGATCCTGCTACCAAAGCCAGAACTGAAATGCTCTTTATAGCCTGAGATATAACAACTTACTTAACTAAGAGAGAATATAATTAATTGAATGCAGCTTTATTTGGGGGCAAGGAGCAGAAGGGCCATATGTATCACCACGCATACAAATGAGTTTGTGTCCTAAATGTATCAGATAGTTTACTTGTAAGGACTGGCTAGGAAGTGAACCAAAAATAAAAATTTAACACACACTGGTATCAGTTGAAAAGCAGGAAATGTATCATCACTACAGTAGCAAAAAAAGGTTCAAAGATGTAAAATGGTATAAAAATCCAGTTGCTGACTCTCAAAGATGAAGAAGGCTCAGTAGAATCTGGGCATTGCTTGAAATTAAATAGCAGCTTTTTTTTGTAGGTTTTTCTAGGAGCTATTTATCAAACCAAGGAAAAGATAGTCCTTAAGATCTAAAATGGGAGGTCATTATTACCATCATACAAAGAACTTATTAGTTATGGAAAGGTCATAGATCTTTTCTCCTCTTAGGCATCACTGAGGAAGTATTGAGACCACTGAGGTATGAAGTTACTGGTTCTAAAAATACCAACATAGCATCTACTGTCAATCTAGGCAGACTATTGTGAAGGGTCTGTCTGGAAAGGGACAGTTAAGAGAATTATGCCATGGTAACAAAGCAAGTCAAATCCTAGAACACTTACCTGTGAAGTCAGTCCTAAACCATTTGATGTTATTTGGCATAAATTCAGTTTAAGAGACTATGAGTCTTTTACAGAGAGATGGCCAATGAAAACCTGTTCAAGACTCCCATTTGTGTTCAGGGACATCATCCACACCAGCAGCTTGCAGGGAGCAGTGTCCTTGGTTGCAGCCATGGCAGTGCCCTGCACAGACTGCTTACCAGGATTTTCTTGTGCTGGCCAATAGAATGTGCCATTGCTCTGCAGCACACTATCTTCCACAAGAGAAGGCATTAAAAAATTCCAAACTACTGGAACATACCCAAACAATACTTGAAGGAATACAAGGTTTTTCTCACTTTAGAGATGTATATGGAAAACGTGAAGGAAAGGTCCTAGACTTTTCTGTCACTATACAAGAGCTCAAATGGCCACAACTATTTGCACTTCAAAATGGCAGGTGTCAAAGATCATATACTGTATCCTCCTAAGCCTTGAAGAGGGGCTATGAGTCTATCTGGGATTTAGCAAATGCCAAAAAAAATACTTTCCTTGAATAAGAAGGGAGGAAAAAGACACAAAAGGAAGAACGCCACTCCCAAAGTAGCAGAATTCTTATCAGGGGTCAGAAAAGTAAATACAGGCCTTGCAGTTTAGACCAGGTAAAGGCAACAGTTAATCTGAAAGCGTTCATCAAGGGATAGGGGTGGTGCTGGAGGAGGAACATTCATGACAAGAAATTTGCTGCAACAAGGTGGTTAAAAGAAAGCAAATTGGCTCTAGTTGTACACTGCCTTGCAAAAGTGAAACGACTGCATTCACTCTACAGTACCTGCAGCACCTTGCTGAGGACAGAAGAGAGTTCTCAATAGGGAAGAAATAAAAGCTACATATGGACTACTTTGAACTCTTTTTCGCCTTCACCCATAGTACCAGAAAGAAAAGAAAACCTATTTGATCTAAGGGTGGGGTGAGGCTGTGGAAGAAAAGCGAACACAAACCGAAGAAAAAGAAAAAGTAACAGAAATCTGAGGACCCTGTCAGCCTATTTGTCTGGAAAGTGGGACTGTTAACATACACTCAAATAAGTTATAGAAACCACAATATATCCTGCATTCCTTTGGGAGAGGGTGGTTTAATAAGACAGCCAACAAAAAAAGCCAGAGTGTTGCAGTTTTTAAAAATAAGAGAAACTCAAAAGTACAGCAAATACCTGTTTACAGTTACATTGCCACAGATGTTGATGGTTTAGTTTAAAACATCACAAGAAGGCAACAATTCACGTGGTGACTCATCAAAAAATAAGAGCTTCTTCAACATGTTCCTTGCTTTCACAGACAGATTACAAGAGATTACTGTAAACCAATAAAGACTAGGTATATAGTATTTTTCTTATTCAGTTACTAGCTTGTTTTGCTCATCAACACAAAATGTCTTTGCTTTGAAAGTAAAAATACATTACTGGAATTATAGACCAAGAGTCAGCAAATTTGAGTTTACTGGAATTCTTATCTAATAACTAAATTACATACTACTCTCCAGTCAAAAGCTTAATCTGAAAGGGCAGCTTTTCAAATTATATTCACAAAGCTTTTTTTGTTTTTTGGAAGACAGAACACAATGCTATATAAATACGAAACTTTGTTCTTAAGAGGAATCAAGCTAGAAATGAACAAATTCCATGTTTTATGACTTCCAAAACCTCCACAATATAATTCACTCAAGATGAACTTTAGCTTCTATTATTATGCTACCATTTTCTATGTAAAAAAGTTAATATCTAGTATCAAATACTATTTCTACATCTAATACTATTTCAGCCTATAGACATGAGCTGATTGCTACACAACACAGTGGTGAGTATTAACATATTACTAATTCTATTTTGGAATTACAATAAGGAGGTGAGAAATGAACATGTATGTCAGGAACATTTGATAGCAAAGCTTAAAACCAATGAAGATCAACTGCAGAAATTTAAATCTGCCTAGCTACAGTTCTAACAGTACTGAAAGCTGCACTTAATGTTGGAAACTAGCCTACAGTATTCAGTTTCCCACTTAAACCATATAATTCTCTCTTGGGATGATGAAAACCCTCTGACTTGCTTCAATCCAGAACGATGAAATGCTTTTTGAAAATAGACCGGATCAATTATTTTATAACTCAAATAAGCTGAGTGTTTCTAAAGGACAATTCTTAGCCTGGTTCATTAACCTAAGAGTAATATTTTATGGCTTTTCATGTGAAATGTACAAGCTCTGTGAAGTAATGAAGAAAAAAACTATATTAATAATGGCATGTGATCCACTGTTTAGTATTGCTAAGTAATATTTCAGGAAATCTTTATATGCACATGTTGCTACATGTACAGAGAAAACACTAAAGATTCACAAACATCACAGTTTCTTATGTTATAAAAGCAGTATTGCCATTTATGTTCATCTTTGAAGTATATTATTTCAGGTACTTTAAAAGTAGCAGAATAGAGCAATTAGCTTCTATAAAAACAATGTTTTATTCTTTTATTAATACAAAACACGTGATTTTTTTTCATTACAGCTATATTATACAGTAAAGCCCATCTCACTTCACTCCAGCTGCATGAGATTTCTTAACTGCACATGGGCAGTGACTGAATTCTTCCCTAAATACACCTGAACCGCTTCAATATTTTCATACCACAGTCTGTGACAACTTTGGCACCCCTCTGTAACAGTTATTTTAAAAGTACACATAAGATACCCTAAACTGTCAACTGGTAGAAGAAAACTGGGCTCCCTGTAATACATAAAGAAAATAGATTTCATAAACTTCTTATGTAAAACAAACCAACACTGGAAAAAATATACTTAAATATCTAAATGAGGTTGCTACATGAGGTGGCTATGAAGTTGATTTTAAGAAACAAAAGAATATGCTATTCACATAGCTAATCACATGTAACTTGTGTAACAGGAGAAAGATAGAAAATTAAGGCAATAGCTAAAGTATCACTAAATGTGCTTCACCTTTGCTAGGAGTTCAAAGGTCCCTCCTCCACAGACAATCCCTGTCTCTGCCTTTTCTCTGTATTTGCATCCTTACACATTTAGACTTTCAATTCATTCATTTATATATCCTAACCTGAAAGCAGTGCTGCCTTATCAAAAGAGGTCAGAGATGTTATTTTTATTTTGTATGCAACAAAGCTGTTATTGCTATGAAAGGAATAAATAAAGGGATAAAAAAACTTATTTTACAATGCTTTTTAAAAAGTGGTTAGAAATTGGTTGCTGAAGATCTTTGTGACTGCACTTGAATTAAATCTGATGCTGTACATGGATTCACCCTATGTTCCCGGGGATTCCACAGCTGTCACATGTATTAAGGTTTTGTGGATCAAACAACAGCTACAACCCAAACAGATTTCAACCAGGTTCTAAAATGACCCAAAGTCTCCTGATAGAGATTCTCTACACAAGTTCAGTCTGTCATGTCACAGGTTTATTAGACAGTGTTTGAGTTTTGCAAAAAGCAGAACTTGGCACAAAGTTTCAGAACAGGACTACAACAGTTACTATTTTAAAGCCTATTCTTATTACTGAAGCATATGTTGGCATGCTGGGAGTCTCATTTACTGTTTCTAGTTCCTGCATCTATCCCAGTAGGGTCTGGGAACATGGGAATAAGGCAGGCTGAACACAAAATAAAAGAATATGTAAGCCTCCACTTCCAAGGATACGTGGTGCCCTGCTCAGAAAGAACATCTGGTCTTCAGACATTTTGGAGAAAAAACATGCAAAGAGACAAATGGCCACAAAATAATTTCCCTGTTGTTTTGCCCAAGAACACTTCACTTAAAAATATCTTTAATAGGCATTCACTAACTATATTTAAAACTCTGTTTCCTAAGTTCTGTAATACATTAACAACTTCAGGACATTTTCTGAGGAAGAAAAATTGTAAGGGGAAGAATGATTCCTCGGATTCCATCCAGAACATGTATTTATAACAAGGGAGTAAGGATTAACAGCCATTCATAGAGATTCATTTCCTCAAACAGGACACATCACAGGCAGATAATCAGTTCATGAGCTGAGCAACCACTCTGTCACATGGTGAATACTACATTCCCAATTCTTAGTATTCCCAGTATCGTTATCTGGTATAAAAAATATGCAGTTATTAGGCTACAATTAAAAGATAAAGTGAAATGGAAGGTGCTTAGTAAAGCAAAGAATGGATGGTGTGAGCCTGGCACTATCAAGGTTTATGATTTCTATCTCTTACCTCATCTAAAGGTACAGGGGTCATGTGGAGAAGTTCATGTTATTTGCCTTCACTTCATTGTATTACCATAAGCATATTCAATTCCATATTTTGGAAGACAATGGTTTAGCTTTTAGGGCTTTTATAAAAATTTCTGTGTGGAAATGACTCAAAATTTCTCATTCAAAACTCAATTTCTGGAATGATTCCATGAAGATAACTCCTGATTAGGAATATACCATTTGATGTCCTACATTGGTTTATTTACTGACCTGCTCTGGTTTATAACCTTTGACATTTACACATACATGCAGTTGTTGGAGGGGAAAATAAAAAGGAAACTAAACTCAACTTTTTTCCCTTCACCATGTGCTGAGATTGCATCTTATGATAAACAGCACCTTTTACCTCCACCATAAATACACCACTGTGCCAAAGCTTCATGTGGACACTGGAGCATAGCACAGCATTTACAGAATTTCTGGAAAGGATGTTCTACTGCTCTTAACTAACACTCTTCTTTTAATTCTTCACTTGATGCCAGATTAACTATTAAGAAAGCTAATGTCATCTTCCTAACTGTGTATTACGCTTTTCACTTCATTTGGAATTACAAACACCGTTTTTTTAATGCAACAACTTGTTAAATATCAATTTGATTTTTAAATACTTCAGTACTATTCAAAACTCTGTTAATTGTATTTTAACAATGAGCCAGTATGTCTCTTAATCCAAATTTCAAACCCAGATTTATTTATTTATTATGTGATGACTCAGGCCCAATGTCTTTGCTATTGTATCAGACATAACTGGAACCAATATTGGTTTCACATTCAAAAGGGATACAGAATGATACAAGTTCTCAGCCTTTGTTTCTATCCAGTACCTCTACTTTCAGAATTTGGTAGTGACTTATAAATTATAAAACTGATTTAGAAATTTCTTTGATGTATTTACTACTTGCAAACCACTCTGCATATACTACAGAAAGGAATGAAACAACTGAAATGTGTTTCTTTAAAAATCAGTCTTTCCATTGCTAGGCTAACATACATGTAAACTAGATGTTGCTCACAGCCTCCTCATAGCAACATAGGGATGTTGCTCTCCTCCTTCTAGAGACAGGAGGCTTCAATTCCTTTTAGAAGCTTTCCTATGAGGTAAGACCCAATTTGTTACCTTCCAGCCCCCAATTTGAATTTACATATGAAAGCCATAATGCTAATAGGAGGAAAAGGAAAATATACTCCTCAGGACAGCATATCCTACAAAGGGGCTGGAAATGACATTTCTATACTGCTCTGTGCATTTTTCACAACAGGTGATTTACACGTTCATCACAAGCTTTCCACTAAACACAGAGCTAGCTCATGTTCAGAGACAACGTATCCATCAAGTTATGGCCCAAATATTGTCTCAAGGAAATTATTATCCATTAGTCTCAAATATGTTCCCACATATTTGCTAATAACTTACTACTAATTTTTAAAAATCAGACAAAAGTTTGTTTCTTAACCAACTGAAATGCAAACACAGCAAGCAGAAAGGAAACTGAGCACACGCTTTGAAGGGAACTAGGAAATGTAAATGGATGGATTATCTCTAGAATCACTTTTCTTTCTAACCGTACTTAAAATAGACTTGAAATGATTAAGGAGACAGTCTTCCTAAAAATGTTTAATGGGATACTCGTGATCATTACTTAGGCATATTTTCTTTTAAGTTTTCTCATTCAGAAGTGCTACTACAATATTGAGAGCTTAACAGTTTGTGGGAAATTCCTTTATTTTTGATTTGTGGATCTAGAAAAGGTTCTCTTATTGCACTGGTTTTCTATCCTTTATTCTCTCAGCCTTCCTTCCTTCATTTTAAAGAGTAACTCGTGCATCAAGTGTTAGTGTTTTATATTCAATTTTTATATCTAACTGTTGCTGGATCAGAAGTTTCTATTGGAACTGCTAGAACGCCCTGTCCCTTCTTTTACAACATTTTATCTAGGCGTGGAAACAGCACTCCCAGAGTCAGTTCAAAGGCAGTCTCTCATCTACCTGAGCACAGAATAGTATCAAAATGTGTAACATTTCAGAATAAATTCTTCTCAATCAGTATAGCAACTTCTTCAGTATTTAAAAACTTTTTAGTAAAGCTGAAGTAAAGACCATCAAAATTATGAGCAGACAGATCTGCTATTTCCTAGCAGCTATCAGAATTGGCTGCTCATACAAACAATGTGGGAAATGGGAAAATAAAATGAAACAAGTATTTTGCCTGAGCAAGCTAAAAACTATATGATGACTACACTTTCTCATGAAAGCCACCTCCACTTAAAACCACATTTCTAACTAAACAAAAAACGAAAACCAAACACCGCCCCCCATACACAAAAAAACCCAACAACAACCAAGAAAACCCACCAAAAAACCCACAGAGGCTTCATAAATGACAAGGCTTCAGATATTTTATCTTTAGGGAAGAAAAAGCCATGAAGACCCTGGATAAATTGATGTCATGAACTGTTTCATTAGAAACAATATGCCACACAATGTTGCATCACATGCAGAATCGCTTTTACTAGAATGAAAAATTTAAACAAAATCTAAAAGTTACTTGATAAACGCTGGTGTGAAAATCACTGACATGAATGTAACAAGTACAAGTTCTCTCACAGAAAACCTTCCAAACAAATAACAAACAAACTGTTCAGAAGCACTTGTTCACAAAAAGGACCACACATTTGTCATAGGAACTAATTAACCTGCAAGTAAAATTGGATTAGACCCACAAATAGCAGAACAAGGTTCCATACTTATGCTCTGTGATCTTGCAAAGCTAGAGAAGGGTAGAACCTTTTAGAAATATTTTATTTTGATATGTCCCCTGCTAACAACAAGACCTCAAAGCTGGCGTTTTTACTAGAAAACTCATTTAGAATTGCTTATGAACTTATGCTGTGTTATTCAGAACAACTTAAATTCATTTAGCAATAGCATTTACATTACAAATCTTAAACCAACCAGTAGAGTAACTTCAAGTCTTTTTGGGAGCCTGCAGTTCCCACAGGAAACACCCTCCATCAATATTAAATTTTAAAATGGGTCTCTTCCTGCAGAAAGGAGGTCTTAAATTAACAATAGGAATATTTGAAGAGTCAATGCTGATTTAGTCAGGTGAGCGCTATTGTCAAAAACAGAACAGCATTTGCCTCCCTGCTCTGAAACAGCACACAGAAAATGGGAACCCTGCTTTAGTCTAGAAATGATTTCTGCTGTTGCCTCACTAATCTAGATCTTTTCCATTTAGGTGTCCAGACTATTCCAACAGAACCAATTCCTCTTACTCCTGAAAACTACAGACCCTATAGCCACATGCTCGGTAACCTTTTCCTGAAGTGGACTCTTCAAAATGTGATTTTAATTTCTTTGATAAGAACATATTTTTCAAAATTTGGTTACCTACATTTATTGTTCATGGAAGCGAGAAACAAAAGGAAGTATATAGATATTTTTCACTCCCCTCCCTAAGTAGAAGAGTTCTTAAGTTAAAGGATACACATAGGTCATTTTTGTAGAAATTAGAGCTGTTGACACATAGTAATAATGACTG
The DNA here is from genome assembly GCF_963513975.1 of Fringilla coelebs. Lineage (NCBI taxonomy): Eukaryota > Metazoa > Chordata > Aves > Passeriformes > Fringillidae > Fringilla > Fringilla coelebs. Next base: position 132,295,812 of record NC_140028.1, read on the forward strand.
AATTTTTACACATGCATTTCGTTTCCTTTCCCACCACTGATAATCTCTGTTGGTGTTCTGAGCTTAATGCTGCACCAACTAACACTCCCCCTCGGCCCTGCAGTGGTAAACACCACTGACCCACATTTAGGCTCTCCTATAGCAATGTCAGTGTTTGGTGAGGTGCCCCTCAGCTGAACTCTGATGAAAGAGATTGTTTAGGAAGAGAAGTCAATGATCTTTCTTTTGAGAGACAATGCTATCAAGGATGCAGAAGAAAGGCCCTGAGAATGTGTAGAACAGGTTACAATGATCAAAGTCACAGAAATAAAAAAATGTAATCCAAAACCAATGTGGTTCCAGGAGCCCAGGACAGGACATTTTCCTTCAAAAGCAGTAATTTGTAACTTATTCGGATTTCTCAGACAGGTGTTTTCTCTGCTTATCTGACTCTTCAAGTCTAGAAAGGCCACAATGCTGTAACTGAAAATGGATAGCCAATTCTGTTGTGGCCTCTGTGCTCAAAGACATAGAAACAAAGGAAATTTTTTAAAGACCTCCACAGCTGAAGTGTCCCCACAGTTTCAATCACCTGAAGTCAGCAGACATACATTTATTCCATGCTGTCTTTTCACTTTCAATGAGTCTGAATTCAAACTTCAACACAATGTGGATTTGCATGTCACAACACAATTTAGAAAGCACCTATTAACCTCTCACTGTTCTTCCTATTGTTTGCACTGGAACATTTTCTTGTTATATTTGGCATAACATTCATCTTGTTGGTACTCTTTTATAGAGTGCCTGACCACATTTTGACATTCCTAGAAGTTCTGAGTTGTCTCAGCTTGTCATAACTTCCTATGAGTATCATAAAAATAATTATGAAATGCCTGTACAACACTTCATCCAGAACATCACAGCCTTATTTAGAGCTGCCCCACTTCCTACTATGTCTTATCCCTACAATGAAAGATAAAAAATATACAAAAAGACTGTCGTGATAAAGCTGATTTTTAGAAAACATTTACAATATCACATATTTGCCTTCACATCGTCTGACAGAGCATACAGGGAAACTCATTGTGTCAGATGAAACATTCCTTGCTTGCTTTTGTTGGACTGAAGCCATTTGAAAGTTTTTCAATTCACTGAAAGGAAGAGTGGGTAGGGAGAGGCAGAAGTGATGGCTGCTTAGATTTAGTAGCCTATAGATAATCTACCTTGTTGCAAATGCACAGCCCATGGCCACTAAGAGTAATAGCCACACTTATTTTTTCAGAAAGTGTTAAATTGGATTGCTGAGCATTAAGCAGTTTTCTGACTTTATAAACACAACAGTTGTGAAGAAAAATAACATGATGGTACTACTTATGGTTCTTTGCTAGGGACGCCCCCTGCAATGACTCACAAAGTTTTTCCAACTCTATTATGACATACATAACTATCAGAGTTTTGAAGAACTATTTAGATAAAACAGATGTTTACACGTACTTCCTGACTTCAAACATTTACCCATCTGCAGAACAAGCTGTAGTATTTTTGCTCAAGACTCTAGAAATGAAGATGTGAGGTTTCATTTCACATATTTCCAGATTCTATTTTCTTTCAAAAAGATCTAAGTACAAATAATTATTTGGCTGATGACAGTTTGGTTATGTCCCAGCCAGCAAAACTGCTGATATTGTCTTTAATAAAATGTGCTTAAATCAAAACAATAAAGAAATCATTTGTTATTTCTCTCTATCTCCAAATCTCTGTACTAAAACAAGGTTAATAACTCATCGGGTATGTACAGAAATGCTATGATAGCCAAGAGGTGGAGATGAAGACCATGCAGGTAGAAGAAAACTTACTCTTTTAGTAACAGGACAAACTGCTGACCCACTGTAGACTTGTCTTAAAACTAGGAATTGACTCAACTGTCTCTGTTTGCAGCTATTTCATGCAGCAGCAGTTACAGGAGAGCTTAAGCCCAATTACACGCTTTAGTTAATTAAATTTTCAGTTTAAGCTATAAGTGTGACCTTCAGCCAAAGATACCGTGCTGCATTTTGCACATTAAAATCCATTGAAAATATAGAGAGTTTTAGAATGGCAGCTGTGAACAGAGTAATTTATTTTACAAACATTTCTCACAGTCACAGCTAAAAGAATGGTCCACATTCAGAGTAGTGCAAACATATTTTGGCAGACAACAATAGAAGTCTACAATATTTAAATCAAAATCTTCTGAGATGGAAGAGTGGTGGTTTATCGTTCATTCCACTGATAGGAGAAAAATGTTTATCATTCATCTAATGTAAAAAATCTGAGTCAAACATCTAAATACTAAAGAACAGCAGCCAGCTTTCTTTAAGTAGAGCAGTATGCAGAATTTGAGTAAAACCTTTTGCTTGTTAAACCAAGGAAATGAAGATTCTGTTCTGTTACCTAATTTTCCCATGATAGTTGTCTATAGCAACAGTAGCCTAGGAAGATTGCTCTTTCTAGATTTCTAGACCAAATTACTCAGCTAATGACAAAACTGACTACTGTTCTGCTTAACAGAATAATTAATAATTGCCTAACATTATTCTATTCAAAAATAAGGCCTTATGTTCCTGTAAAATATATGCAGCTTGAAAGAATTAAAACTTGGTTTTTTTTTTTTTAATTTAATCGTCACTGGTTTTGGCTCCACAGTTCATTTTTCTCTTTCCATTCTGAGCATTTCTTTCTCATGTAATCAAACTGACCACTAAACTAGAAGCTACACCCTCAGTATCAAACACATTTACACAACTACACATGCTACTTTAACAACGTGCTGATTAATTCTTGGCAACAAATTCAAGTTTCTTCCTGTAGTTTTTTACATGTAGCTTCAATTGATTCAATAACTGATTGTCAACACAATTTGTATTTCCACTGCAGCTGACATCTCTGCTCCACCTGAAATGCTCAACAACTGCTTCTTTAGAAAGGGTGAGATTAGACACTAAAATTCAAAAAGTAAGAGCTTTTACACATCTTCAGCTCCTGTTTTGCCTAATAATAGTAAGAAAAAACATCTAAGAAATTATTTTCTAAGACCATGTCAATCCTTTATTCTGCTTTTTAATAATCACAGGCTGAAGTTGTACACAGCATAAGTGGAGTTCAGTGAAGAAAGGAGAAGCAATTGGAGACCCCAGATATTGATACCTAGTTAGTCTAAACCCAGGAAACAGCCTTCATCCTAAAAGAAAGAGCATTAGAAGTGGATTTCTGTCAGGAAATGGCCTCTGTAGACACTGAGCATTAGCTGTGATAACATTGTGACAGGAAGGCTGGAATGGCATTAACAGAGCAATTATACCTATTTGCAACACGCTGCTGTCCACATAGTACTGACTTTGATGATATCATTCAGAAAAACTGGGGATAAAATTTCAAAATTGAAATAAAAAAGCTTTACTAGGAAAGACTGGGAGAGAGTAAAGCAGAAAACAAATATCCAAAGGTGAATAAGGACTTTTCTATTCCATGGCGTAAGGAAGAAAGAATATTTATCTGACATCAGGGATCAAAAATTTGCAAAAAAAAAATTCAACGTGTAAAACTGGCTAATTAATTTCAAGGATTTTTTAAAATTTAAGTTTAAGGATTAAAAAATACTTCTACACAAACTTTCAATATATGGTGGAGGTTTGTTTCTTAGTAAGAAAAATCTAGGCATTTGTGTTGTCTTTCTAAATTTTAGGCAAAAGTTTTACTTAAGGAAATTCAACAGATTGAGAATTTACAGTTTTATTTTTGTCCTATGTTCTAGTATTTATTTTCAAGATTTATAGTTAAAGTTTTAATTAACTTTTTAACATATTAGGTATACTTCTAATAAGTACCAATAAATATATTAGTAGGTTACCATTCAAAGTTTCAATAAAATTTCAATCAGAAACAAGGGTTCTATAAAAACAAAATTTAAGGTAAACAACTTACAATCTTCAGCTAAAGAAACAGAAATTCTCTCCTTGGAAATCTGGTCTAAGATTTTAAACTGAGAGTCCTCCCAAAAGCATTTTATGTTTCACAGGCTACAATAGATATCTGACAGAATATACATAAAGAATTATTGTACCAGTCCTGATATCTATTTTAAATCTAGAACAACTACCTACAGATTAAAAATTATGAAAGCACTGTCAAGGAGATGAAACCACTCCATAAATCTCTCTTACACTACAGAAATTTAAGACTACTTATCCCAAGCATGGTGTTCCAAAGCATAAACAACCCCCAGCCCAATAAATTAAGCTAAAACCAGAAGACTTCACACTGCAAGTTGTGAAATAATGCTGAAGTATGGGAACAACTCTGCCTCCAGGGAGAGGCTTAATTAACAGTTTTAGTGACTATGTTTTTACATTAAAGCCACATAAAAGTCACCTTGTAGCAAGATCTGTACTTTGAATGTATGTAGTGTTTATCTGCCTGAGATTACCAAAACCACATCTAACATACCTTGGCAAAGAAGACTGTGAGGTGTGTTTCACTGCCCAGTATCCAAATGGGAAATTTTGGAGATTTCAAATAGGAGCCAACCTAAAATGGTACAGCAAAATCAGAAATACAAAGCAAACCCAGAAAGGTATTCAAGTTAGTGATCAAATTAATGAAAACTTAGTTTTCAGAATGGATAGGACTCCACTGATATAAAATATTTAATAAAATGATGTAAGTATTTAGCTTACAGACAAGTACTATGCTTAACAATACTATAATCAGATGCTAATGAAAGGTAGAAGTCCACTTGACTTATTAACTGGCTTTGGATTAATTAATTCAGAATGAATTTATTTAATAAATTAAAGGACAGCCAGTTGCAGTCAATACACCAACATTCTGCCAACTACATTATTCTCTTTAACTCTGGCATAAGGTAAAGGAATTTAATTCAGACTATAAAGAAAGCAAGGAACAACCAAAAAGGTTGAGGAATTAAAAAGTACTAATGCTGTTTCAAAAGTAGTTTTTGTAGAACAGCCAGGACCTATGACCCCCATAGGGGATGCTGGATAAGCTCAGGGAGGACTGTCACCCATGGGTGGGACCCCACACTGGAAGAGGGGAAGTACAAATTCCCTTGCAGCCCATGGAGGACCAGCATATGGACTGTACCAATTAATGGTGCACTATAGCAGGAGTCCCTTGCTGCAGCCAGGCTGGGAACAAGTGAGGGAGTTCATTGTAGTGTTAAAACAGACAATCTGGCTGAAAAAGACCAAGGGTGGAGGCTGTAATGGATGTCTTTAATTTGTTGTAAGCCATGATTTGAGTTGCTGTTACAGGAATTACTGTAACATGAGCCACCTGAATCAGTGGAGGAGCAGCCTTACAAGAAGCAGATGCAGTGCAGCAGTGACCTGACTTGAGCTGGCTTTGGTGCCCAATTACTCCAGGCAGCACCACATCCCCTGTCCTGAGTGACCACCAGAACAGAGGGACCCCAAAGCCATGGGCTAAATGAACTCAAAGGACATTTCCTGGACATTGTACAGACATTCAGCAGGGGTGGTCAGACTAAGGGAATGAGATATATTTTATATCAAAGGGTGGAAAGGGGGGTGGTGTTTAAGGATGTTGTATTGAATAGTGTGGGACCTAAGCATGACATAAATGGTATGGAATAAGGAGTGGCATGTGCTGCTTTGGAATGGAATAGTTTATTTCCTTCATGGTGGCTGGTATGGGACTGTGTTCTAGATTTGTGCTGAACATAGGGTTGACAATATAGAGATGCTTTTGTTTCCGCTGAGCAGAGCTTACACAGAGCCAAGGCCTTTTCTGCCTTTTTAGAGCCACACTGGCAAGGGTGATGGGGTGCAAGGTGGGACAGGTGACCCAAAGTGACCTAAGGATACAAAGTGGGAGGGAAGAAGGAGGAATGGGGGGACATTTGGAGTGATGGCATTTGTCTTGCCAAGTAACTGTTACACTTGATGGGGCTGCTGTGTTCTCCTGGACATGGCCTGTCCATCACACCCATAATTAACTTCTTGTTTTGATTTGCTTGTATGTGTGGCTTTTGTTTTCCCTACTAAACTGCCTTATCTTGATCCGTGAGTTTTTCAGCTTGAACCCTTGCAATTCTCTTGGGGATCCTGATGCTGGGGGCACAAGTGAGCAGGTGTGCGGGATGTGGCTGCTGGCTGGGCTTGAATCACAAGAGTAAAGCACAGAATTTCTCAAATAAAAACCAGAAATTCTGTCACAACAGGAAGAAACAATATGGACTAAGGTGCACAACAGGAAGTTTCAAATGCTCAGAGATAAATACATAAAATACCTTTTAAGTTTTGAATATATTTTATTTAGAATACAGTTGCTTAATAGTAGTTTTATCATTTTTACTGATATTTATTTTAAATGGAAGACAGTGAAAGCATAAAAAGAGATCAATAAAATTGCAACACAACAGCAAGCTATTTTTGGACTCCACAGTTTTAAAACCATCTACAAAACTTCAGCTAGAGTTATTTCAGTAAAAACATTAGCTTCTAACTAACAGTAATCAATAAAGTTCTAATCTAAATAGCATCAAACAACATTTACTCAGTAAGATGCATTTAAAAATTTTATCATATATTTGTCTTAATATATGTCTCATATGTCTTAATATATGAATTTGGACATTATTTGAAAGTTCTTTAAGATCTCCAAGAGTACACAGTAAAGTTTTAAGTAATACTGTTAAAAAAGCCACACCACCTTAATGAAAGAAAAATTTTAAATTATGTAGAAAACAGCTTACCTTACAATATCTCAGAGATTCCATCAACGTCAAAAAGCCTACTGTTGCCTGTTTGTGTATGCCAAGAAGTTCTGTTCAAAAGAAAATGCAAAATTTATTCAAGAAAAACCTGCAAATTCTGTTTTAAGCCATTTTTCTTACTTTCAAAATTGGTCAACTAATAACAATTTTAAGTTAAGCAGTTTTAGAAACAATAGCAAATCATCAAGATATAGTCAAAAATGGTCATTTCTCTCTCTCTATAAAACAAGATCTCTATAAAAAAGTAAGATCCAGACTCAAGGTTTTAAGAGGTTCCTGTTGATAGTCTCTTTTAAAAACCTGTTGGACTTTGTAGGAGGGCAATTCTTGCAATTTACATCACAATTATTCTTAGAAAAATCTAAGAAGAATAGCTATCTTCAAGAAGAGAAAATCCCATATACATGCATAAATGAATGCTTTTTCCTCTCTCCCTCTTTTTTCTTAGAGTTCCTTGGCCATATTTATCTAAGCATTTCACATTGTGAATAATAAAACACAATTTTTAAAATAATAATTTTTTAAGTAGAAAAACTAATTTGATTTTCAATACTGATTTCCATTTAAAGCTCTCAAGCACACACAGCTGCCAGAAACAGCTGAAATATTTATGTACTACTGATTGGAAGAGCACTTACAGAGCCTTACTTGAGGTCTTCTAATATAAATAAAGAGAAAGTACTTCAAAATTCAAGCTTCAAACCTAATTCTACAGATTTGGAAGAAGCTCTGGGCTTTCGTATACATCATCTAAGGAGTTCCAAGTACTGTCTGCTTAGAGCAGCTCTGCTAGATCCCCAAACACTGTCCAACAAGAGCAGCACATACTGGAAGCATACACTATGATCAATTTAAGAATATCTGGATTTCCTTTATTTTGTTGCACACTGACTTCCATATTTGAAAGTTCCCTCTAAAACACTAAACCTCAACCATAATTTTTAACACCAGTCATCTGTACAACAGCATAAAACTGACATCTTTACCAATGGGCTATAGCCTCAGGACCATAGCAAGTGAAAGAAGCCGTTCTGAATGTAAAAGATTCCTGGATTTGCAGAGGTGAACTCTGCAGCACCAGACATGCTATACTCCCTTCACCAACTTCAAGCTTACCTCACTGGATTTTGCAACAGTACAGAACAGTTATTATAGTAATGGTTTAATTTTTCCCTCTACTGTTAAGCAAAAGTCCCCATACATCCAATTCTGAAAATCAAAACCCAAAAAACTTACAAACACAAGCTTGCTCACTACCTCTGTGTCTAGAAGTACAACTTCCTTAGAGTGTGAGCTATACATATTAAAAGGCTCTTTGCAGTGTAGAATTCTTTGATCTGAAAGCTGTGCTTTTACAGATTACCTTCAAACTTTCTTGGAATTAAAATATTCAGGGTGCATAGATTATCCTTTGCAAAACCCCATTATCTCCCTGGCTAATAGCTGAGTGCCCATAAATTGTCATATGCTGAGACAATTCATCCTTTCTTTGAGCTGGGGGAAAGAGAGCTATAGCTCAATTTAAAAAAGAACTAGTGAAGAATCCTGCAAACTAGGGAACAGAAATAGCACATTTATATGTGCAATGAAGGAAATGAGTGGCAGAAGTAAGCAACAGTGCATTAGAGAAGTAATTTTATGCATCACATATATTTCTTAAAAACCAGTAACAAAAATCAATGTAAAGTCCAGTCTGCTAAACAAGGGATTCAGATGTAGGAGCCAATACCTGGGTGCAGAACAAAGTCACATGTAAACAATATTTACTAATCAGAAAATTATTCAAAATATTTCTATGCTTAAGTACCTTGTACCCCTGAAAGATAACTAGATAAGAACTCTCATGGATAACTAGAGAGTGCTGTGATTCTGGCTACAACAGTAGCCACACAGCGTTAATATTCTGAATAGTTAGTAGTCAAGCTACACAGACTATCTATGTAGGAAGCTCCTAGATTAACTTCAGCTTGTAGTCACTGATCTACCTATGCCTCCTTCAGAATGAGCTAACAGTGAGGACAGACACAAAAGCAAAAATTACTCTCAGATGATTTACAAAGAAACAAAAGGAGACTAATATCCCCACCCCACAAAGAGAGAAGATGACTGGAAGACATCAAAGTTGACCTTTGGTCAACTAAGAAAATGAATATTTATGCCTCTTGTCACAAAGTTCGTTTCTCATGCTTGGAAAAGCACTTTTGCAAAGGACTCAAATTTCTGAACGCATTTGTTTCCATCCGCATCAGCATAGCGCCACCCAGCGGCCACACCAACCCCACAAATCCCCGGCACCGCCCGGGAAAAACAGCTCCAGCCTGGCTGCATTCGTAGGGAACTGCTACAGTGCATGGAGGAACAGCCCTAAAAAAGCAGTAGAAAATACCAGCTACCTCCCCATATCTTCCCACCGTGAATAGCTGTGGCAAGAGAAGAGAGAATTCTTCAGAATAAGAAGAAAGGTTTAAAGGAGAACAGGCAGGTAGTCAAAGAAGAGATATCATTTCACTGGCATTTTTACCACCAGTGGCCAAGAACAATTCCAGTTAGTAACTCCTACCCTGTTTAGAAAATATAAAATACTGTGAGAGCCAGTGCTCTGAGTATAATCTGCAAAGACATGGTAATTCCTCAAGTTTGCAACTCAGTCTGTTCTTTTGTCACTGCTAAAATTACTGGCAGTACCTTTACAACAGCTTAAAAATAATTTTAATTATTTATTAATTAAAAACTGCTTATCTAAATAGTTGAAAAGAGGTAAAGTGACTTCAGATAACTTCTGAATAAAACAGTATTCAGTCATTGCTATTTTGATACCTTCAACCCTTCCACGTGAAAAGCTCATAAGCATTGACATGAAAGAAGCTGAAGGTTTTACACACAAAGAGAAACAAAATCCAAGAGAAATGCTCAAAGAAGAAAAGATGACAAAAAGGATTTCTATATAAAGGAAATGTGACAATGTATCCAAAATTCAGCCTAGCCTAAGAAGTTGTGAACAGTACCAGCTGCTCTTTATCTTTCTTTTTGGTAGACTATAACAAATCACTTGGTAACAAATATAATTATAGACTTAAGATTGTGTATAAGCAGGTTCTGGCTGTAATTATCCAAGGGCTTCAAGAAAATGGAGGGCTCCCAATATAAAGTCCAATTAATTGAAAAGTCCAATCCAATTAGTGTCCTGTTAGAAAAACTAACAGGACACATCCTTAAGAAGTACTAAAGATCGTTTTCTGTTCCTCCACTCTCCACAAAAAGACAGATTCTATGGGAGCTCTCATTTTAGGTTTTTAGGGCAGAACTGACTGAGAACCTAAATGCTGACTATTACTGTGTCCAAAGCAAGTTCAGCATTCTCAGAAAAGAAAAAAATTCCAATCCGGATAACTAAGAAAAAGCCTATCAGAAAGGCAATCTGAAAGGCAAATGAGGGAATGAACTCACAGTTTTCGAAACCAATATATTGAATTGCAGAACAGCAACTTAGCCTAATGTAAAGGAAAACTCCTATAAAATTCAGATTGATTAATTGATTGATCATAATCTAAAAATTCAGACTGATATATCATAATCAAAAAGGGAAAATTAAAAGTACTTAAGAAAACATACAGATAAAACCCAGAAGGCTAATTGAAACAAATTTCTATTAGAAACAGGGGGGATAAATGACAACAATGCCAAATAGAGGAAAGTTAGACAGAATATCCAAATGACATTCCATAAGTCTGAAAGCACAGGCTGCATGAAATCATAGTCAAGTGCAAGTCTAAAATGTCTCAAGGGAGATTATATTACTTCATCATCAAACCAGAACATTTTGATTCAGGTCTTGCATGGATCTGCCCTGAACCTCATTTCAAGTATTTTCTATGCTGACTTAGATGATGGAAAATCATTGTAAGGAACATGCTTATGAACCCGAGATGGACTTTGCAGCAGTTAAAGAGGAGATGTGAACAATTCAAACTGTTCCTGTTTTCATATAATCTCTATTGGTAAAATGAAACCCAAAAACCACAAAAGCCTTCTAATCATGAGCCTCCACTGAATCCCTCTACTATGTCAATGTCTTTCCTGCGCTGGCGAGCCCAAAACTGGACACATCACTCCAGAGGTGGTTCCACAAGTGCCAGAGAGAGGGAAAGAACCACCATTTCTCTTCAGCTGCTGGCTACCCTCGTGCACAGCCCTCCTTGGCCAGAAGGACATACATACCAGTGACTGAGTGCAACTCACTGCCCACAAGGGTCTTGGGTCCTTTCCTACCAGGCTGCTTCCCAGCCACCCACTGCTGCCCTGTGCTGTTCCATGGGTTTATTCCATCCTGGATGTAGGACTTGGGTGGACCTCAGGACATTACTGTCAGTCCCATTCTCTAGTTTGATGTGGCTGTTTTGAACAGTGGCCTTGTCTTCAAACATCACAAATTGCAGAGACTGCACTCCCTTCCATTATCCAGGTAATATCTACATTCAACTTGTAGCTGACAATCCTGTATTCACTGATACTAACATCAGCAATTTTGTGCAAGCATGTTTTACTTCCATTTGAAGTCTACTTAATTCAAAGGGCAGTAAACAAGGAGACTATCAAAACAGAAATGGAATATATTCCCAATCTATAAATCAGCATGTCAGAGTATGTAAAAAATAACAAGCATAAACTAGAACCAACTTACTCATTCCTGAACATTCTCTGTCTCCATCCCACACGTTAGAAACAGCATGTCCAGTCAACAGCAGATTAATCAAACTTTGGCTACATAACAGAAAGAAATTATGTAAGACATAAGAAATTAAAAGGGACATGAAATTTATTTCAAAAAATGTGATTATCTGTAACAAATTTAAAAATTATTTGATTACACAAGCAGACATTTTGTAACTATTTTCCATTAACTAGTATGTATCTTAACTCAGGACCCCTAATTATCATCACTCTTTCAAACACAACTTTGACATAGAATGTAGCCCAGAATTTGAGAATTATCCATCTGAAAATTCAACGAGAACAGAAGCATTTCCTCAGAACTGATGTACTAAAAGGAGTTAGCAGGGAAATAGACACACTTTTCAGTGTTGCTTTTAGTTATTTTAAAGTTAAAATTTAGTCCCTCTTTTAATGTCAGTAACTTCCTAAAAAAATGATCAGTTACGTAAGACAAAAAAATTAGCTCAAAAATCTATTATAAGTGGTAGCAAACCATTTTGCAGCTTACCTTCCATGACCATAAACAGGATCTATCAATGGCTCACTTGCATCTTCAATTTCATTTTTTATGTTTTCTATACCCTGTAGAAAAATTACAAACATTTTTGCAGTCTTAAGGAATGAGCTGCAACATTTATACAATAGAATGCAACAGTAAAACACTGGGAGGCTGATGTTTTTACATGAACTGATAAAGGCTGCTTTCCCTTCACAGGAAGATGTTTTCAAACATCTTGCAAGGAAGGATGTTTTCAAAATGTGTAAGTATAAGATTTCCCAGATCAAAAGAAAAAAAGACAAACCAAAACCCCAAAAAATCGAAGGACTGACTCTTTCAAATTTTTAGGCTGGAGCTCTACTGCAACATAGATGAAGATACCATTTCATCAATTTATCTGGACTTAGTTCATCAGTTTATTTGCTCACCTTTTACAGAAAAAGGGTTACATAATCAAACTTTCTCTTATCAAATAAAACCCACCCAAAAAATACATCAAGCAACCCACAAACCTTTGTCAGTATTACAGAATACAGAAAGAGCAATACTCCAAATCTGTTTGTCCATGCTGAATATTGATCCCAAACTGCAGCCTTCAGTTCAGGGAAGCTTTTGAATGCTCGTTTGCTAAAGACAAAAACAATAACAAACAAACAACAGAAAAGAAGCATGTATTGAGATGAAGCATTAGAATAGCGTCACGAAGCACTACCAAGAATTACTAATACCTAACATGGAAATGTCAAAGTAAAAGTAGAACAGATCTGGTGCTATATACAGAATGACACAGCAGCTCCTCTGGAGTTACAGTGACTGCCAGCTGCAGATGATAAATAATTCTGGAGCAAAATGCAAAAATGAGCGAATCTTTATATGCAAACACTAACCATAAAGTTACATATATGAGTGAAAGAGCTGAGTGGCTTGCACCTCTACTGTAATTCTATAAAACAATGTTACTGAAAATTGCAAATAGACTGTATGCCACCAAAATAACATTTGCATTATAGTGTTCTGAACAACGTTCAGCCCAGAAACAATGGAGAAAAACCTTCTATTTAACCAGGTAAGACTACCTTCCAGGCTTTTTAAGCAATTATTTTATTTCCCATAAGAATTTGACTTTGTTAGACACTAGCTCTGGAAAAAGTAAATTGTTCAAAACATTGAACAGTGGTACATTGACATTTGGGATACTATCTTATTGCATAATATGGTGACTGCCTAAATGATAAGGTAACACCATGTGATCATATGTTTAAAAAGGAAAAAAAACTGAAATAAAAATAGAGGAAAGGAAGAAATTCACCAATATCTCAGTGAAGCAACATACTTGCAATTCCTTGGGTAGTTGGAGCTAAATATTACATTTCAGAACACAAACATTAGCTTGAGTAATTCAAACTAGATCATAGTCTTTGTTTTGCTTACACAAACAGTACATTTTTTTTCTGATTTCTTGCACACTTTTAGTAAGCTTTGTTTAAAAAAGAAACAGATCTACAAAAATATATCCACAGATAGGACTCAGACTAATACTTGATTTCTAAACATCCTTTCTTCATCAGTAGAGTACACGTGGCATAAAAGGTATGCAAGGCAAAGCCAGTTCTGAAATCCACCTGATGTCTAAAGGCAAATGCCAGAGCACTGATTCCCAGTGAGAATGAAAGAAAAAATTAATTTGGTACCACAAGTCCAAAGACTGAAGGGTGAGCAGGAGGGGAGGAGGAAGGGCAGGAAATCAGTGTTTTGATCAGCTAAGGTTATAAAATTTTATATTTTCCGCTTTCTTATTTCCTTATATGACAATGGGTTTAAAAAATAAACTATAATTACTACTGATAAAATGAGCTGCGGTTATTTCAGTTCTAATTAGCAACATTTTCCATCTCAGGTGTGTTTTTTGCATTGTGCTGCTCTTTATTTACTCTTTGGGGATTGATTTGTATCATATTTACCCAACTGTTCACTATGAAAATAAAAGGCTGTTACCTTTAACTATAAACGCTAGAACCGTGAGCTCTGAGTTTAGACCCCCAAAAAAGAACTGTGTTTAAGGTATGAAACAAATATCAGTCTCGTACATGAAACATTTATAAAAATGTTTCTTATGATATCTCAAATCAGGAAAATACTGATGACATGATATAATTATTGAGGATTAATATCTTTAACTTAAATAGTAATCTTGATTCCATTCCCAGAACCCTGTGTTCAAAAACTTGAAATGCATAAACTATCTAGCCAATTTATCCCATTACATTGCTCCAGTTTTATTTTAGAGTCTAATACTTATGCTCAAAAATGATATTCCATTTTAAATGGCTAAAATGCAAAGAAAAAACACACAACCCCCCAAACTAAAACTTGGATTTCAAGTTTAACCTGATGAGTAACACACAAAAAGTTCCTCAGCATACCCCTTTCAGGCCTGTGAATATTAGTGTAACTTCAAAATATTGCATTTTAAATGTTCCAACATATTACTTACTGAATTAATGCATGAAATCGCTCAAAGCCAAGCTCTTCGACAGCCAAGGCAGCTATACACAAGAGACACTTTTCAGCACTACACATGGCAAAAAAATGACACAAGATACACACAGCAAGCTAGAATACTTTCAAGCTCTAATTATATTTTTAATCCTCTCCTGATATTTAAATTTAACTGATTAGTATAAACTAATTTACTGCAACACTAAGATTCCACCATACAAATTAGTGAGAACATTTCTATTTGGAGTAATTAATTTATTAAAAGCACAAAGCCACTGGCATGTTGGAAATATTTGTCATATACTGAGCTGTTCATTTTGTACAGAATGTGGCTGTCACAAAGTCACCAAGCATATGCATACTACAGATATAATTTTGCAGGTCAACAGGAAGTACTATTTCCTAGAAAAGCAAGCATGGTTATTTGGATCATTTTATCAGTGTAGGTAAGCTGTATTTTTTCTTTGAATATACACTTCTGTTCCTGAAATTTAGTTCTTTTTTTTCCCCTTTAATGCTTATTTATTACAAACAAAAAAGTAGAATTATTCTAAACAGTGTTACATATTCTGCTTTTAAGTAAGTTCCTCTTGTTCTCTTTCAGGGATGGGTAAACAGCCTTTCAAATTAGTGTGCGTCCAGGACATAAAAAAATACAGCATTAGTGTCTTCCCAAGTTCAACACAGGCTTTATACCTTTCCTTTTTCTTTTCTTTATCTTTCTGCTAGTAGAGCAATACACAAAACAGACAAATCTGCTTTCTCATAGATACCACTTGATGCTGAGTATTTAAACAATGTCTGATCACTGAGCTACAGAATGTGGCTGCATTCAATTCAGTTAAGATCTGAAGCCATTAGGGTTAGTGCTACTGACCAGTTCTCCACACCAGAATTACCCCAAAGGCACTTTATGCCTATTCTGATTGCATTTTGAAAGATGTGCTTAATTTGCCCTACATGCAAATACAACTGATTCTCAAGCAACAGAATACTTTCATTTTCTACTTAAGAAATTCAGCAGCAGCAGTCTCAAGAATTTTAGGTTTTGTCATTTGAATAACTACAAGGAATTGCTTAGATTACCAAGAGTAAAACTGTTCTTAAAAAAATGTATTTTAAAGACATTTTTATAAAATATGAAACAATGAATCTAAATTGCAGAAAATGCTGCAAAAACTAACCTTGCTTGAAGAACACATGTTTTTGTAAGCAGAAGGTTAGAAGGACTAACTCATATAAAGCAATCTTTGAACCTGGGAACTTGCACTACTAAAGCCAACACATGGCCAACAAGTGACTGCTATACACCACAAAAGCAGATGAAAAATGCTATTGCATTCAGTAAGTGTGCTCGAATCCACCTTTTGTTCACAGAGCAGGATGACAGGCAGTTTCATTCTGTTACTAAAGAACAGAGTGAAATGCTAAGATAATTACTATTTGAAATAAAGGGAAATAAGCAGAAATTCTAAAGAGAAGTAGAGCTATACATAACCCAAACAATGCTAAATAAAGACAGTGCTTAGTGGAACGAAAAAGAACAAACAGCAAGAGAACATGAGATGTATGAGAAATACAATTGTTTAGAAATTCTTTAAAATGATACTCTATCATGCTGTGTCTAAGCATATTTCATGGCTTTATTATAAACATATCCCCATATCCAACTCTCAAACAGCCTGCCATATGGAACTGTGTCTGTAATACTCCCTGCTCACCCAACTTCTCTTAACTCCTATCAACTATGACAATGCCAGTTTCTATTTTTATTGAGTACACCAGCCAAGCAAGAAAAGTGTTCCTTTGCACTAGCAGTTACACAACTTTGCATTTCTCATAATATCTTCTTCTCAACATCTTTGTCCCACCCCTAACCAGGTTAAGAAGATGGTTTACAGGTAAATAGCAGGACAGAGAAAGGGAAAAAAGCCCAAATCTAACTAACATATCTTAATTGGTAGGAGTACAGCATTACACATAGAAGGCAAAACACTGTACATAGGAGAGGTACATTCAGTGTCTAGCAGGGAATGTAGAATAAGAGATGAACATTGCCCATGACATAAACAGGCTGTACATGGGAAATGTATCCTGGTCTTCCTTGAGCACATTCCATGTTATTAAGGACAAGTCAGGCAGAACTTGAAGACTTGCACAGAAACACGAAAAATGTCGTTATCTAATAGAATGGATTAGTTCATAAGTGTCAGTGTTGAGAGTAATTATTAACTTGAGTGTGTCTTTAAAAACACTGTTGAACATTTTCCACTGTTAAAAGTCCCTTGGAATCAAGCAATACATTAAAAAACAGGACAGTAAGATCCTGTAGGCAACTAGTCTCTGCTTCACTTTATGAAGAAAACTTCCTATCACTGGCAAGAGCATCAGAGACAACTAAAAGAAAGGAAAAAACCACTGGAATTTCAGACTTACTACTGCCTCATCTTGCAAAGGATAAAACAGAAAAGTTGCAGATAAAACCTTCTGTATAATACTTTTTCTTACTTTAAAAAATGCTCACCTTGGAGCTCTTATGCACTGTCTTTTCAATTAAATATAATTTAAATTATTCTTGTTTGAGCCTTCTAAAGCACAGGGAGCACTTGCTAGAAGCAGATGAAGACGACTCATAACAAAGAGCTCCAGCACTACAAATTGCTATAACTAGCTGTGCACATATAAATCTATTTGTACAGTTCTTACTTTGTAGTTATGCCACAAACTGCTGAGTAACATATTTCTTCCATCAAAAGATAGCACCTCTAAGAACCTCTATAAGCAATATGTTCTCATGTGAAGAGATTTTTATACTTCTTAAGGCACGAATTGTGAACAAAAACTAAAAGAAATATCTTTTAACACATTAGATCTTTCCTGTTTAAAGATTAATAAATACAACTCTCTGATCATATGTGCACAGACAAACTTTCCATGTCACTGACTCTGCAGTAGTTAGATATGACTGGATGCCTCATCTTAGTGCAACAGATGATGTCTCCTGGATCCTTGACGTCAGTAACTCATGAAGAAGTGAAAACGTGCAAAAAGCAGGTAACTGAAAAATTTCAAACTACAAAAAAATTAAGGTAATTTACCAGAAGGTGATTTAAATTGTTTGGTACTGCACAGACAAATGGAAAAGGGCTACTTCTCCATAAGAGAGGATCCAGAATAATTTAGAATAAATAAAGCATTGGAGAATTTTCTACAAAATTCTTCTAAAGCAACAAGTGACAAGTATTCTTCCAGTGTTAAGAAGCATGTAGATGTTTCAAAATTAAAGATGTATCAGGTCCCAGTAAATTACAAAATAAAATTGAAGATTATGGAAATTGCTGAAATTCTAAAGAAACATGTATGTTAGAACTCCAGTGATAAGACACCACATTGCTTTCCACAAAAAGGATGAATGCCTCTAATTACAAAAGACAAAAATCTTGTCTTTTGCTAATGCTTTCACAAAGGCAAACCACCCCATACGTGAATTAATAAAATAGCATTGGTCCCACAAAAATCATGTAATACTTCACTAAGTGATGGGTAATTTAGCACAGAAATACATCTTACAAGGTTGCTCCTCTTGATGACTAGATTCTGCAGGACTTTCAGAAATACTAGCAGTTTCTTCGGTTGTTTTTCCTCTTATCCATGTTGCCAGACAGTATGACTCAGAATTATCAGAGCAAGCCATTTCCAAAATATCACATAATGTATGACAGAGAAGGTTCTTCTGCTCCTCTTCTGAAAGATCAGAAACCTACATGAGTCTGATTGCTGAGAACAATTGTCATATATAACTTACTAGTATCTTTTTTATACATTAAGGCTATCTAAATAATTATTACTTTTATCTCATTTTTACTAATGTTAATTGCTCTTTGACTCTACTGGACCAAAGATTATAAGGCTATCTTTAGAATAATGTGGTTTTATAGGATTTGTAACCCATTCCCTTTCTTAATAACAAATTTCAATTAAATATTTCTAAAACACAGAAGTATTAACTATCAGCATAGACCTCACAAATAGGAATTCTGAAGCATGTAGTATACACAGGATATGGAAGAATGCAAACAAACAACAAAGTGTGAAATATTTTCAGGTTTTTTTTTTAACTAATGCATGCTTTACAAATAAATAAAATGGAAAAATAATGAGGGGGGAAAAAAGGGTTCTCAGTACCTGGACAGTCTCTCCAAGTAGACTTTTCACTGGTAAAAAGCCTCTTCAAAAGGAATGCCTTTGTTACCAAAGAATAAAATATTATTAAAATACAAGACAACATTACCTTTTGCGTTATGTCACAAGCACCAAAGCTTTTTTGCACATTTTTAAAAGTTTCAAGCTGCTTACCATTCAGAACAAGACTCTGAGCCTGCCCTGTTTACTGACTTTTCCCCATCAAACCAGCTACAAAGGTGGCCTTATACCTACATTCAACACCATTGAGTTTGAACCTCAAGTTTGCTTCAAATACACATAGTGCACATTGGCATATACACCTCCAGACTCACAGCACTGCAGGAATGGAGGCACAAATATTCTTCAGTATAACTGATCAGTAGTTCAAGACGCCACACTAACACAAGCCTCTTTAGCAGTTAACAAGCCCACCTCTTTTAATCATTGCAAATAACAACCTCCAGATCAGGTTAAAGAAATCCTATGCATCTCCATATCCCTGCTTTGTTTCATCATCAATGCTAATCTAATGCTGCAATTAAAAAAGAAAAAAAACCCTCTAAGTTACAGAGAAGGAATAATGAAAGAAGAAACCTCATGAAGCAGAGTCTTGCCATTTCAGGCATTTTTAGCACCTCATAAACAGCTGTTTCAACTTTCACTGCTTTCCTGACACACTCACCCTGTTCTCCCATTACAGATTTTTTTTAACAGATTTTTTTTTTGCAAACCTTGTTAGATGTGAAAATCAACTGCTTCAAATACTTCTAATACAGAATTACAAGAAAAAAAAAAAAAAAGCAGACACTGTGACACAGGCATTACCCTTAAAGGCAGGGAATTCAAGAGATGTGAAAGGATTAGGATTAAATTTGTATCTGATATTTTCCTCCTCCCGTTTACAATGCATTCCTGATTTTGAAGTTACTTCTGCTTGGATCAGCCTGCTGCATTTCCTCAAACAAGTGTTCTTCTGCAAAATTATAGTTCAAAATTAGCCCATGCTCATCCCTGCCTTTTTACAGAGATTTTGCCTCCTCCACACTTTAATTATGAAATCAAAATACAACTGATCTGCAATTTTTTTTTCATATTTGTTTTAGCTCCAAATACATAAAGAACAAATTTTGGGCTCACTGATTTTAAACCAATAAAGGCATCTTACCTGTACAGGTGCTATCACTGCACAAGGGCCACCTTCAAATTGTTCTAATGCAGTTGATTCAGAGTCACTAAAAACAAATCCTGTCAAATGGAAAAGGATTTTATTTAATGAAATATGTAAACAAGTATGTATATTCCTTCCCTTACAGAAATGACACCTGATTTATTCCTTTAAACCTTTAAAAATTGGGTTTTTGTTTCCTTGATAATGTAACTGCATATGGTTAAACTATCTGAAGCAAAAAAGTCACGAGTACAGATGAAAGGACAGACATTAATTATTTATATCTGCAATTAAGTCATGACCACAAAGGTCCAACAGCTAGGGTTTTAAACAAAAGAATTTCTAACCTAAACTATGGTTTTTATTTTATGACAGTTTATTTCTTATTAATACATTAAAATTTGTGTATTATTTTGTCTACATATGTAATTACAATACATCTTGGAACCTTCGTTGAACATATATAATACACTTCTATTCCTGATGATTGGCACAGTATGCCTCCCCCAGATCTCATTTCTGACCTATCAGCACATCCTATTAACACTGAAATATGCTGAGTAGCTTAAATATTATTAATGGTGTTCTTTCACAGAAGATACACTACATTTACTGAGATGCAACATCACCAATTTTCCCCCTCCAGCTTTAATGCTTTGTATTAATAATTTGTATTTCAGAATTATCTTAAAGTCACATAATAAAGCAAATACTGGAGCAATAAGAGCACAATTGCTTCATTACCACCTTGCCCTTAAACTTGTCTTAAAATAGGTGATTCATACCTTTCATTATTCATTGATAAATGCACATGCAATTACCTTGATGAAGCTGACACATGGCAACTTAGAGTGAGTGGTGTTTTGCATTATCCTTTTAAGTAACGATAAGATTGTGCCAAAGTCATTCTAGTTCACTGTCATCTAGAAACCATGCAACTGTAGTCAGCAAGTAACCAGCAAACACAAGCAAGTGGGGGCAGGCAGAAAGGGGACACACATGCATCTTGTCATGGACTGACAGTGTCAGTCTTAGCAGAAAGAAAGTTCAATGCTACTTTCCCACAACTTCTCCTCTTCCCAATTCTGTAGGATTACATGCTGCCGTAACAAAAGCACTCTAAGCCCTGGGTGTGAATTTGAACTGAGGAAACGCTTTCCCCCACACTACAGCATGGCAAGTACATCATCTCAAGCAGCAAGAGACAAGACAACTGCATGTTCTGTACGCCATACTTCATCACAGAATAGTAGATGCTCCAAAACAATGGGAATTTTTTGTTTTAAAAAGGATCAGGGCAGCCATGGGGCTTCTGCTGCATCTGACCAAAGGCTCCAGGTTATTTTTAACCACATGTGCAAATGTGCATTACAAAGATGTATTTTATATCCAAAACCTAGGTGCCTATGTCAAGCCTACATACTTAGATCTGGCATCACCTGATGTAGCAATGAAGCTCCATTAATTCCTATTTGAAGCAAAGCTTACAGTAATGCCATTTCACTGCCCTGTTAACATGCCCTACCACAAAATATCATCAGTCCTTTCAACTTTCTGAATTGGTGTGTGCAGGCTTAGAATATTAAAAGGTAAGTCCTTCTCTGCTTTGAAGCGTTACTGCATGCTTTCTAAGCACACTTCAACAAGGGAGCTTTTTTAGTTGTTTTAATGATTTGTTTCTGCAGAAAAACAACATACTTGGGTGTGGTACCACTAAACCACACTTAAGAAATCTTGAATTTGCTTCACTTTCTTCAGACTTCTTATAGAAGGCATGAATAGTCTCAGCTTAACCCTGCCCTGCTTTTCAAAATTGCTTCCTAAAAACAAAGAACATCAAGTGATCCACCAGAATGAATACAAATTCGAGACAGACAATATAAAGTTGATATCACACAGAATTTCACAGAATACAACCACAGGCAAAACACAGATAAAATACCCAAGGAAACACTTTTTATTAAATGCTGCTTAATGCTTAATAAATACTAAGATTCTAAAAGCTGTTGAGCAAAAAAATGGGCTTCAGGCAGTATGATCTTCCTCTTTTAAAAAAGTTCTGCAGAATTGCAAATCAGCTCAGGTAAAACTTCAGAAATCAACATTCCAAACTCCAGCTGGGTTCAAGTCTACCTCAGCCTGAAACTATACCCACTTACCTTTTTAACCCTCTACAATAGTCACATTTTGGGCAATCTCTGTAAACACTCATCAACCCTACACTCCTCCTTATGATTTGTAAGAATGGCCTGGCCACCTTTTAAGCTACCAAGATGAGCATCTCTGATCCAGAGTAAGTTCTGCTTACTCTCTCTCAGCTTTTCATACCTATCATATAGCTCTTTTCACGCAAGATAAAATTTCAAAAAGAAAAAAGATGTAATGCAGCCAAAATATTTTTTTAAATAATCTGTCTGCCTTTTATCCATTAGTATAATTAGCATCATTTCCCTGCAAGAAACATTAAATAATGTCATTACCATATATCTTCCATGTCATTTATAACCCTATTAAACGCTGCACTGACTCAATTTTTTCAACATCACTACAGCTCTGCTTTAACCTTGTGAGACAGTGTGGCAGGGAAATGAAGTGGACCTAGACTCCTGTTGGTAGCCAGTGCATTGTCCAATATTTTGAGTAATGACACTGAGAAATCTGTCTTTATATCCTTTGTCCACTATAATCACACAATACAAAGTTTTACTCTCCTTATTTTCCCATTTGGCATTTCTTTCTTTTATCTATCTAATTATCTTCTATGTACAGTTTACCAAAATGAGTCTATGACTTACTTAACCACTGTTGTCCTTCATCTAATATGCCACATCATGGTCCAAAGGACTACAAAATCCATTCATTCTTCTATTATGACTACTCCACCACTTTCCTGCATCTTTTTATTACCAGCTTATTTCTAAAAATTTTTTTTTCCACCCAAGACACCATAGATATAACTGTCATTTCATAAAGGATGCTGTGTCTCTTCAGTATTTTAACTCCGTACAAAACGCAATTCTACCTGAATGAAGCACACAAGGGAATTAGCAAAGAGCATGCAACACTAACCAGGTCAGAAAAACCTTTGCTGATTCAATCTAGCCATAAAGATGCTGCACTATTCACTTTTTGTCCTAGAACCAAAGAATATGTTGAGTTGGAAGGGAACCACAAGGATCATCAAGCCCAACTCCTGTTCCGGCACGTCACCTCAAGAGTCACACCATGTGCCTGACGATGCTGTCCAAAAACTCCTTAACTCTGGCTTGGTGCTGTGACCACTTAGCAGGGGAGCCCATTCCAGTGCTCAACCATCCTCTGGTTTTCAAAACTTTTCCTATACTCAACTGAAACCTCCTCTGATTCAGCTCCAAGTTGTTTTCTCAAGTCCTCTCACTGGTCACAAGAGTGAAGAGATCAGTACCTGCCCCTTCACTTCCCCTTGTGTGCATGTTGAAGGCCACAATGAAGTTTCCCCTCACTCTCCTTTTCTCCAAGCTGAACAAACCAAGTGACTTCAGGCACCTCTCACCACAGAGGTGCATTTTGCTTTCTCTTTTGGGATACAAGAACTGCCTAACAGAAACACTGGAATAACATATTATTACCCAAACATGAGGTTTACAACACATCTTAATGTTTTCCTCTAGCATTGGGAATAGAATGAATACACATTTTGCTTTGGGTTTTGCAAGTGTATCTTGGCAGTAAAATAAAACTTGTGAAATTTTTTGTGGGGAGAAAAACCCCCAACAAACAAGAAACATTTTCCTGCCCACATAAACAAAAGAGAATTTACTACAGCAATACCACAACAAAACTCCTCTGAATGGGCTGTGGATAAAGAGATAGGAAGTCCTGTAAGGGATTGAGGAATGTATACAAACCACCTGGTAGGCTACCACTAAACTGGGCAACTGGAAGCTGGAAGAGAATCCAGACAAAATGGACTTTTTTACACTGTATGTCATCCATATACACAAACTGTACTTCCTGCTATGTTTTTGCAGTTAAATGCTTGCTGGAGAAGACCATTCCATATCCTTCTTTCCAAAGACCAGTGAGAACACAGCTTATGTAATTTGGAAAGGATGATGTGTGCAAGCCTGCCAGACACTTATATTGAATAGACATGATGTCTCATGCCTTGGGGATGATCTGAAGAATAGTTCTATGCATGAAATTTATCCCTTGGCTCGATGGAGAAATTTATTCTTAACATAGGTATGCTCCTTAAGGGTTCAGTCATCTTCTCAGCTCCTTCCCAATCCTCACATCTATGCCAGGAAACACTGAAGAGCAGACTGAAGCTTTCCTGTGCCTGCTTTGAGGAATCTGGTAAAGGGAATCCACAAGATTCAAACTGCAAATTCTGCTGCAACCATAAAGACAAAAATTCTGTAAAGAACTCCACATAAAAATGGTCACAACAACTTTGCAGCCATGTCTTTAGATCTGGAATAAAACCAATATATTTCAAGTTGCCAATGCAGAAACATGAGGGAATTACTGCCTCTAACTTCCAACAGCACATCCACATGAGCTGGGTCAGTTCTCTAACTGCTGGCAAATCAGCCAGTCTTCAAATGAGTATGATGGTCAAGGAGTGTGGTGCACAACAGGATTCCTGGAATGCGCTGTCTCCACTGAGAAACTGACAGCTATCAGTCTTATGTTCCTCAACAGCCTCCCAATTGCCTAGTTTTCTTTCCAAATGAAAATCATAGCTCTCAGCTTCCAAAGGGTTTGAGACAGGATCAGATGATGCTCAGCAAGTATCCAAAATAAATGCCACTGCTGGCACTACAATCAAAAGCAATAAAAACAAACAAAAAAAACCCAACACCAAACTAGTTGTTTGGTGCTTTCAGCACTTTTAATGTGGAACAGGGTCTATCTTTTAAACTTTCAAGTCTTTGGAAATAATAAAACTTGATATATTTGTTTGGGTTTTTTTCCTTTTAAATCTTGATGAGTCAGTGCTGATGGGGCCTCCTTTGCAGCAAGTAAATGCTGCAGAATTTTATCAACAAAATAGAAACTGAAAGCTGGGTGAAAGTATTATGCAGCTACACAAGGTAAGTGAACTGGAATTGACTGTTTTGGTTCTGAGCACAAGACCTCCAAACAGTCTAACTTAATGTCATGGGGTTTTGCTACACAAAATTGATTACATTGAGAAGGATACAGAGAAGGGAACAGATGCACTACACTTTCTAGTCACAGGACTTTCCCTAAAGACAGATTGGAAATAGCTCCACTGCAGAAGCCACCAAGAACTCCAGAGACCTTTTCCACAAGTACAGTGCATTATAGCACACATTTCAATAAATTTTGAAACTGCTGAAATTGCTCATACAAACTATCTCTAAAACTTCAATTGTGGCAATCCAACATTACCAGTTAAAGAAATAAACTTTTAACACCAATTCTTCTTTTCTGACTTTGTAATGAAACCGCAACATTACCAAAACTTAGAGATATTTCAGAAAGTAGTTACATTTCAATAAGCAATTTTATTAGGAGAAGCAATGGCTTTGCTGTGCCTGCTTAAATTCTAGATCTTAGAAGGAATTTGGCCTTTTTACCTAACTATTTATCACTGAAGTATCTGAAGACAGATAAACACAGGGGAAAAAAATATCCAGTAGTGGGGAGCAGCTACGAAGTTCCCAAATCTACTGAAACTATGTAGATGACAACACCCTTGTTAAAAAAATAAAAAGAAACAGAGTACACTAAGAAACTAAGTTTCAAGACAACACCCTTGTTAAAAAAAAAATAAATAAAAAGAAACATAGAACACTAAGAAACTAAGTTTCAAGCAACTTTAACCTGAGACCTGGATGCATTTTTTTAATCTAAAAATCGCACTATCATGAATTTTCTCCGGGAATCAACAGTTTTATCATGAACATGAACCATTAGTAGAATTCCTCAAAGCCTCCAGTAAGTTATAGAGAAGGCTACTATTCCCTTCTTTCAGCCAGGACAGGTACACAGACTGATTACTTGCATATAATTCTTATATGTAAGCTTTGCAATTGCACTTTTAACGATCACCAACAAGCTTCCATCAAGAAGAAAGCATGCATTGGCTGTACAACTTAAACACAGAAAAAACACCTTATAAATACCACACGTTCCAGCGTTACTGGTCCTTTATCTCTTGGCATTTCCTAGTACTGGCATGCACCTGCTTCCACGGCCAAATAACCAGTTCAAAAAACAAATCTGTGGGTCTCTGTCCAAGTTTGGCCCCGCTTTTGGCATTTGTGACTCATATATTCTTCACAAAAAAACCAAAACCAAAGCACAACTTATGTTCGTTTCCACAAGCTATGTAAAATCACGACATAACACGCTGCTATATTTAATAAATTCAGATCCTTTTCTACACAATTTTAAGTTCCTGTGAGAATGTGTGGCTAAAGACGATTATGCTGCAAAAAACCAAAATAATTATTGAGCAAGGGAAGCTGCTGCATCATTTTCCCGCGTGGGCCAGCGCCGAGGTGCCGCCGGCACACGAGCAGCGCCCAGGGCACGGCGCCCCTCAGGCACAGGGACCCACAGCGCGGGGGCGGCGCGGGAGCTGCGGTGTGCCCGGCGGGCGGGCAGCGAGGCGGGAAGGGCCGGCGGGGCACGGCGCACGCAGGTACCTTGCGCCCAGCGGCAGAAGATGGTGTCGGCCAGCCCGCGGGGCCCGGCCTTCTTGCCCCACACCAGGTGGACGAGCTCCTGGCCCGCCTCGGACATGGCGGGGCGGCGGCGGCCCCGGCGCCGGGCGGGCGCGGCGGCTCCGGCGGCTCCGGCGGCCCCTGCGCAGGCGAGGCAGGGGCGGGGCCGCGCGGGCGGGGCGGGGCCGGGCCGGGCGGGCCGGGCGGGCCGGGGCCGGGCGGGGCGCGGCGCGGCGGGGCGGCCCTTCCGCTTCCCCAGCAGGCCCTGGTGCTTCCGCGGGCGTGTGGGGCTGGTCAGTGCTGTGACAAATCCGGGACAGGGCTGTTCCCTTTGGGAGCGGCCTTTTCACTTGAAGGTTCCGGAGGTGAAACTGTCGTGTATTGGTGCTTCTGGTGCTTCTTTCTGCGCTGTGCAGCCGAAATAGAGCTGCGGTGTAGCGGCCACTTTCCTAAACAATTACTGTATCGGTAGGGTTGGAAGGGAGCTCTGGAGATAGAATTAGAGAATCGTGGAATCATCGGCGTTGGAAGAGACCTTTACGAGCATCAAGCCAACCATCACCCAGCACCGCCACCGTAACCCCCAAACCGCATCACCAGGCGGCAGAGCCTGACACCTGTTAAACACTTCGGCATGCTGACTCCACCACCTCCCTGGGCAGCTTATTCCAGTGCCACCCTAAGGGTGAAAAAGTTTTCTCTAATAATCTAATCTGAATCTCCCCTTCGACAATCTCCACATCAATTTGTCCAAGCCCTTTGTAAGGCAGAGTCACCTGGAGCCCGTGACAGGAACGTTTCCAGGTGGGTTTTGAATGTCTTCAGTGAAAGACTTCATGACCTCCCTGGGCAGCATGTGCCAGTGCTCTTGAAACCCCCAATGTAAAAAAATCCTACTTCACGTTGAGTGGAACTTTTTGTGTTTCAGTTTAGGGCTATTGCTCCTCATCTTGTCACTGGGCACCACTGAAAAGAGCCTGGCACCACCCTCTTGACACCCACCTTTGAGGTATTTATACGTCATTTATATACATTGATTAAATTCCCTTTCAGTCTTCTCTAGACTGAATAGGCCCAGTTCCAGCAGTCCCTCCTTGTGTGAGAGATGCTCCAGTCTATTAATCATTTGTGTGGCCCACCACTGGACTCTCTCCAGTAGTTCCTTGTCTTTCATCATACACTTGGTGTTTTTATAAAGATTGAGCACATATTGAGGCTGTTACATGTGCAATCATTCTGAATTAAATATGGAAATAACCAATATCAAGTGTGTTTCTGAGTTTTTTGACATGTCATACCACAAATTGATCAGAAGATGGGGTGATTGTACTTCTGATTTTCAAATGTTTTCAAGTATATGCACAGTTAAGCATTTTCTGAATAATTATGGACAAGTCATCAATTTCCTTCAATATTGATTATCAGAATTGATTCTAGGAATAAACAATGCAATTATAATGGACACTTTTTGATTTTTAGCATAAACAAAGAACTTCAAACAATGAGAAGGAATTTAATTAGAATTAAAGGCATCATGACAACAAAATTGAGTTCTGTACATAGTATAACATGCCATCATGTTGCTAGGTTTTGTGTGTTTCAAATCATTAGTGCAGTAAAAAACTAATTTTGTTGTAGTACTTTGAGTTTAATACAAGGTATACCAGACTTCAAATTGTAAACATCCCATAAGCAGGAGTAAAATACCAAAGTACGTTTATTTTAAAGTGTGTTGTTGTATATACATGTGAAGTTTTTCAGAAAACAAATCATCAAAATGATGCCATGGTGCAAGTGTAAGTCAGCTCAACAAATTTCAGACTATATCCATTAATAGGAAGGCTATACAAGGCAGAGGAAAGAAGTGCAAGTTTTAGGCCAGCTTTTCACATCCCTGGGCTTTTCATAGGGAAAAAAAAATTATATTGTTATGGATGCAATCTGAAAAACAATTCAGTAGAGAGAGGGAAGAAGGCACTGTAAAACAAGGGTGCTGAACCTGCGATGGGGTGATGGCCACTGCTGTACAGCAGAGGAGATGTATGGCACCACACAGAAACACCAAAAGGCTGGAGAAGCTCCTCCTTCTCTTCCATCTCTGGTGTCATGGATCATGACTCCGATAAAAACCTTGTGTGTCTCCACAGAAGGGCAATGAGGCCAGGGAAGGGTTCAGAGCGTGAGTCATGAAGAGTGGCTGAGGGAGCTGAGGATGTTTAGCCCGGAGAAGAGGAGGCTCAGGACGGGCCTTATCACTTTCTACAGCTACCTGAAAGGAGGTGGTAGCCAGGTGAGAAGTGAGCTCTTCTCCCAAGCAACCAGCGACAGGATGAGAGGACACAGTCTCAAGCTGCAATGGGATAGGTTCAGATTGGACATAAGAAAGAATTGTTTATGGAGAAGGTCATCAAGCATTGGAGTGGACTGCCCAGAGAGGTGGTGGAGTGTCCATCCCTAGAGGCGTTCGAGATAAACGGCCAGACTCAGTGCCATGGTCTGGTTCACAAGGTGGTGATCAAAGTTGACCTTTATCTTGTAGGTCTTTTCCAGCCTAAATGATTCTATGATTCTGCAGTGATTGTGGAAAATGAAGCCCTTTGCCTTCATAGGTAGAAACAGGTATTCACAGTGAAACTTTTCCACATGTAAGGAAAAGCTGAGTCGCAACCCAGGGAGCTGTGAGCCAGAAGAGATTCCACAGTTTAATGTGCTCTAAATTAAAGTACAACAAATTTATTTTGTCACCATGGAGTGGAAGACTGCTGATAAGCATTCTTCAAATCCGTGATTACAGACCTGCAGGTGACCTGGCAGCTCATATCTCCTGTAACAACACAATAGAAATTTAAATCTGTATTTCCAACCTGAGTTAGAATGGCAAATTGCCACATTTTGCTGCAGCAGCAGTATTTTTGTTTAACAGTGACTGGTTTTTTGCTAATGCATTGTATTGTGTAAAAATTCTCTCACCAGCAACTGATGTGAACTCTGATATTGCTAATTTGATCCATATAATTTGGTTTGAGAAAACACATTTTCAGAGTTACTCACAATACTGGCAAAAGCAAAGACAGTAATGAGAGACACAAGATGTTAAATGATTTCGCCCATCCGGATTTGGTTGGCATACAGAACATGCAATTCAATATAGACAAATAAAAATTAATTCATCTAGGAACAAGGGAGCAATTCTGGGGATATGTGCCAACTGGAACAATCTGTCATGCTGGTTAGGAGAAGCATTGGGAAATTATTTTGGAAATACCATGAAATATCACTGAAATCATTAGCCTCACTAATAAAAATGGTACAAATCAAACTATATATCGACTGTAGCAAATACTGAATCCAAGAAAATGAGACTGGATGTCATCAGTTTCTTATAGGTGTTGGGCATTCATAAGATAATGTTGTGTTGCATATGCCTATCAAAGATTTGGACAGGAAGCTTTGTGTGTGAGTTTGGGTAAATAGCTGAGTTTCAGTTAGTGAGGAGAAAACTAAAAAGTATGATTAGAAGAAACTACAAGCTCAGTTGTACAATAGCACATTGACAGCTATGGTGGATTTGAGAAATAAATGTATGTGAATTAAGTCAGAACTCTTAACAAAGAGAGTGCAGAAATGCATACTACTGCTTCAAAATAGTATTTTCTGAAATTATGAAACTGGTATTTAAATCCTTTTTCTGTGAACTCTGGGATGTAAAAATTTGTCTATGAAGTCAGGGCTTCATGGAAGGTGAACAGCATATTTATCTGCATTTTGAGTCTTTAAGTTGTTCAAGTATTTAGAGGTGTGCAAACAGAGAAAGACTGAAAATTACTGCTCTGCAGCATTTTTTGGTTATATAATGAATAATATATATCTATTTTATACTACATTTTCAAATAGTTTCTCTTAAATGCATGGGTTTTTCTTTTCTTTTTTAATGTTGGACTGCCATCATGTGGTTGGTTTGGTGACTTAAGGTGCAGCTCTTTTTTTTTTTTTTGTGCAGCTGATTGTCTCTGCGGACTAGTGTGCTGGGTTTGGGGTTTTAGGAAAACATAGCAGATACTGTTCTCTCTCTTCTCATCTCTGATCCAAATTCAGATTAGCTTGATTCTGTTGATTGCAGTATGTTACATCTTCGAACAGTTATTTGCTTGACAGGAGTAGGTAAAGAACACAAGCATATAGTCTCTAAGTGCGCAGTCCTATTTGGTTTACTTAATATATTTTTAAAGAATTAAATCTCTTCATGAAACTTTTTCTTGAGAATTTATGGGTTTACTGCAATGAACTGTTGACAGACAGCAGTGGAAGTTACAGACATTGTAGATTTTTGCCAGACATATCTCAGTATATTTCATCTACACTGATATAGTTCTGCCTTATTTGTCTTTAAAAAAGCTGGTATGGGTGGTAGGAAAAACAAATATATTAATTAATGGCAGGCTACTTAGCTCATACAGATCCACAGGGAATTGCAATGGTGTTATATTACTAAATTGTTCTGAGGAGGTAAAAATGTGTATTAAAGTTTTCTATAGTTCCCTTTTCTGTTTACTCCCCTCTTTTAATTACTTCACCCTGTGCTTCCGCCCTCTCAACCCAGCAAAACAAAAATCAGTCTATCAATCAGATCTGTATAGCAAAAATGTTACTATATTGAATCTTGTGGTAGGCTAGAAAATGTTGTTGAACCAAATCACGAAAATGTTTAGCTGTCTACCTGTTGGGGCTGGATGCCTACTTCCTACTGGTGTGAATCTATCTGAACTTTGTTTATAGTACAACATGAAGTACTATATAACTATTTTCTCTCAGGGTGATCACTGAGGAGAAATTTTAATATCAGAAGTCATGCTCAAAATTCCATTGTGTACACATCTGTGTTTGAGGAATGATGAATGTCACCAGCTTACAGAATGCTGATTCCTTGTGGCAGAAGCAAGTTTTGGACTGCGGCTGACATTCATTCTTCCAACTGTTTTTCACTGAAGAGGTTAAGGTAATTGTAGTAGCAGTGATGGCAAAGTGGTGGTGAAAAGAGATGCTGATCCCTGTTTTGTGCTGAGGTCAGACAGTGGGGCACTATATGGAAGAGATAAGAACATGGTCATGCTTATCTGCTCAATGTACCCATCCTGAATTGGGGTGGTCTAATTAGGGTTTTGTCTGGCAAAGGAAAAGAGCCTCCAATCTAGAGCAGATTAAGGTGCTTTCTGCCAGGGTAAAGACTGGGAGGAAAATTGGGACCCAAAATTTAGGTGTCTTCAGGTGTCAAGAGACATCTTATGGCCCTGACATTTTCAGGGTCCCTTTTGTCTGTCCTTAGGCCTCCTTGTTTTGAGAAGAAGGTAAAACTTTTATTTTAAGCTATGTCTTCACTGAGAAGATGAGTTTAAGTCTAAGAAACAGGAAGCTCTCGTGTTTCTTATTTCCTCTTTTGAAATGATGAATTAGTGTTAGGTGGAAAAATTTCTTAGTTTACTGGCTCCTACTGAAATTATGGAAGAGAGGAAAAGGGCAATTTCATAGTAGGTATTTGCCCTCAGAATCTGTTGATGAGACTAAAGCCAGTGATTGTCCTGTGCACGTGAATGCTTAGGACTGACATCTTTGTGAAATGGGAAGGAGTTTCAGGAGAATCACAACTTTTTTTGATAGCACGGTAAAAAAGTTTTCTCTTGTGTATATACCATATATTATTTCTTATATATATATAACATATATATAAATAGTGTCTTAATGCTATAGACAATAAATTAGTTTTAGGTAAGCTGTTTAAAACTGCTGGAGCTAAAACTCCATCATTTGCAGAAACACCAGTGAGTGAATATCCCTGTACTCCTAGTACAATCTACATCAGAACTTAACCATTCTACTCACTGTTGCATTTCATTTAGGATTCATAGGTGTATGGAAGAAGAAAATGGACTATTTCAGAAACAGTCATTTATTCATTTTTTGCAAGTTACCATCACAATTTCATGTTGCTTAAAGACAAGAGTCATCTTTTCCCTCCCAAAGCATCCTGAGGTTCTCTGTTATTTTCAGATAAAATGATCTTACAAAGACAGGTGAATTTAAACATCCATTATCCTTACATGGTCACTCAGTGTGTAGCTCTCAGCACATGCTTTGGATAATGGGCTTCAATTTTTTTATGAGAAAAAGAAAAAAAATGACATTGTAATTGGCAAGGAAAAAAGTCTGTAGTTATTAAGGCTATTAGGAGTATAATTAAATTAAGGATGACAAGTTCCAACACAGTGATAATAATACTATACCTCTGGCATTATTAGTTAGAAGTGGCTCAGGCAAGCTTAAAGCCAAATTATCCAGTGGGCTAATAACTTGCTGTGCAGTCAGTATCCTCTGGTTAATTGCAGAGTTTACCTGGCAGTGACAATGCACAAAAGGAAAGATAAAAGGCATTTAAATTCATCAAATTTAGTAATGTGAACTGCATTTCCAACTAAAATATTATTTGATACAAGGAACTGAATTTCTGATTTCAAAAAAAGCTGAATTGAAATATGTTACTTGCACTGAAATGTTAAAAGAATTAAATATGCATTATTTAGTCAAAACTAAACAGGAAACTTCCAGTCTTCTAAAAGGACTAGTTTCCAGCAGAAGATGCCCCCAGTATGTTTAGACTGACTTTACTTTTTATCTTGGAAAGTTGGTTTGACTGGGGAGGTTTTGTTTCCAAGCAGGTGATATGTTGGGAGAATGCAGAATGAAGAGGTGGTTCAGAGGGCTGATAGTAGAAAACAGATACTCAGAAAGTGGTCTGTACTAAAGGGATGGACAACTCCTTCTCTAAGTGTGGCAATCAAAACCATTTGCCCATTTAAGTGTCTTGCTCTTTTAAATTATTTTTCTTACTTTTACAGGTTTTCTGTTTCACAATCCTCTTTTTTAAAACCCTGACACACTGGTTCTCATCTCCCCTTCATCTACAATACTTCTGTTTAATTATGCTTGCCTTTTTCATAAATTTTCCATCCTAAACCATTGTTTTCTCTCACGAGTATTAATCTAAATGTTACTGATTTTTTATTTTTGCAACAATCTATTTCTTCCTGTATGACATTGTATCCTTCTGATTTGTGATGAAAATTCATTATTTCATCTCTTTTCACAGAGGCATCTGAAAATACTATCTGCTTTCATACTGATACTCTCTCTGCAAGAATCTGTAAGTTCTTTGGGTCTGTGACAGTGCAACCTTAAAAAGTATCACATACTTAGGATATTTTAAGAATACATAAGGAAGAATGCAAGGATCAGATTAAAAAGGAGCACCCATATTGGAAACACTGATTTGTCCAGAGGAGATGTTGGGCAGTACTGAGAAAAGCACCCATCAAACGAAAAAATTCAGGGAAAGGGGGTTCAAGAGTAACCTCATTATTGAGTTGAGATGGTCTTTTCTTTCATCAAAAGATTAATTCCTACTTTCTTTTTATAAAATGTTTTCACACTAAAATAAATAATAGGATTTTATACATCATTATATTTAGAAATAGCTTATTTGTATAGACTATGTATGTGCATCATGCACTCAAGCTCAACCTTTGGAAGAATGCAACCAGTGGTTGCTTTGGATCATTGAAATAAACTGGTTTTCCATATTTGAATGAAAATTCTTTGCCCAATAGAGGGTGTTGTAGTTCTTAGAATAGCCAGAGTACTGCTACTTAGCTTAACTGAATTCAGTGAAAAAAAAATATCCTCAGCATATTCGTGTGGTTAAGAAATTAAGGGTCAGAGAGTTTTGCTGATTTATAGCAGCTGAACATCTGCTTTGGAATACACAAAGTGAAGGATTCAAATTTACTGTTTCCCACAACAACCATGAGTTGTCTCCCTTTTACATACTGTTGGCATTTTTACTGACAACTTTTATTCTTGAACATATAAACTATGTTAGAATTTAGGTTGGGGTTGTTTTTTCCTTTTAAATTTCTCCCCAAATAAAATTATGCTTGCATTTTTGTTTTCTTCCCATTCTTTTATTTCTTAAAAAACAGAAGAATAAATACTAGTAAAATCTAATAACCTCTCTCCTGTCATTCTAAGCAGCAATTGATAGACATCAAGGCTTCAAGAGGAGATTGTGATCTAGAACTGTCTAGATTAATTAGGAACATATCCTCAATACCACATTCCTCTTTCAGTTAAAAACTGTAGATGAATAGGAGCATTTCCTCAACACTACATTTGATTGTTACTTAAAACCATCTATTCCTCAAATAAAACACTTGGAATGATTCATAGTCCCTACAGACCATAACTGCAAGTATTAGAAATGTTGTTTTATTTTAATTTTGCCGTTAGATGGAAATAAACAAGTTACCTGGTTTTGTACAAATTCAGTTTTCTTTGGGTTTTGTGAAGCTAACAATTCCAAAAAGTCTTGAGCCTATTAAGAAGTGTTTTCTTGTTTTCTTTTTGCTTCCCTGCTGCCTCTTCGAAATATACTAACTAGCTTTGGGTATTACATGTTCTTAGAAACCTGGAAATTAATGCTAAAAAGAAAACTGCCCATTCAGCACAACAGTGGGACTGCTGCTGCTAACACTGCTTTAAGAAAACTAATCAGCACATAAATTTAAAGTATTATGGCAACTCTCATCTTAAGATGGCTGGCTGTGGAAAGCAGAGGAGACAGTCTGATATTCAAGCATCTTGTCACAGTCACTAGAAATGGTTGAAGTTTTAATACTTGTTATTAAGTGTATGAAACTGGTAGTGTCAGAGCCTGTTCTGCAATCTGACATATGGTACATCCTTGCACAGTGTTTCACAAAACTTAGCATTACATGAGTGCATATGGATGGGTTTCAAAAGCCATTTGCCTCTCCTATTGCCTCACTAATTTATTTTTGCTTTAAAAATCTTCATAAGCAGTCAGCATTTGTATATTTTCAGCAGCATCACCTATGTACAGTGAAATCCTAGTGCAGCTTTCCTCTCTTCTTTGTATGAATACTTCATTCTGTAGCAGTGCAACTGAAAGCAAAACTGAGGAACTCATTGGGAGATGTGAATGTAAGTCAGTGCTATGATGACTCACATGATGACAGAGAAATGTTTTTGTCTTGGAACATTTTTCATATGACATTGAAAAGAAAAATTCATGTGTGGCTTAGCATGGCAAAAATTTAAACAGGCTTTGTGTATTTTAGTGAAGAAATCTGTTAATTTCAGGCAATGAGTGAGAAGGACATATACTCTAAATCTTGCTCTTCCAGTGTTGTTGCATTTGCATGAGAACTTGCTACAACTGACAGAGAAAATGAAAATCCCAACTACTTTTGAATTTTAGAGGGCATCATGTTTACAATGAGCAGAAACCTTGGGGAAAGAGAAGTTTCCCAACAAAATTTCAGAAGAAAATGCAAGAACAGCAGGCAACTAACTGGTTCTGGCTTCCCAGATTTCTGGATTTTTGAGTTTGCACCAGTTGGAGACAGTTGCTGTGGGACTGCGTCTTATGTACTCTGGCCACCTCTCATCTCTGTCTGATAAGCTTTCTTTACCTATATATCCTCTGTGCCATGTGCTCTGGGAGGATCATCTACCTTCTAGTCTGTGATGAGAATTCCAGCTAAGCCATTGAGAGTAATGGATGTTGTATTACAAGGCCTTTAAGAATGTACATAGTGCTCCTACAGCCAAACTGGTGAGCTGAATAAATGGACAGTATGATGGGTAGAAAAATCAGCTCAGCCGTTAACTCTAAGCTAGTGATTACTGGTACAAAGCTCACCTGGCAGTGAGGTGTGAGTTGCTTGCCTCAGGGATTGATTCCAACCATGCTTGTTCTCAGTAACACCTTGGATGACTGGATCAAGTGCATCCCTTGCTGGTTTGCAAATACATGAACTGGGAGGGGTGTTCAGTACTCTGGGGTGCAGGGCTGCTGTTTAAAGGAACTTTGTCAGGCTCTAGAAATGGGCTATCAGTGAACTCAGGAAAATTGCTGGAAGAGAATACAAAGTGCCAGGATGGAATAAACCCGTGGAACAGCACAGGGCAGCACTGGCAGGCTGGGAAGCAGCCTGGTAGAAAAGGATTTGATGCCCCTGTGAGCAGTGAGTTGCACTCAGTCACCAGTGAGCTGGACTTCTGGCAAAAGGGGCAGCTGCATCATGGGCTGTACTAGGAGGAAGGTAGCCAGCAGCTGAAGAGAAATGATGCTTCTTTCCCTCTATCTAGCACTTGTGGGACCACATTTCTAGTGCTGTGTCCAGTTTTGGGCTCCCCAACACAGAAGAGACACTGACATAGTGGAGCAAGCGCATCAGAGAGCCATTTTGATGTTTAGGGGGCTATAGAAAATGATGTACAAGGAGAGATGTGTTTTTTCTGTCCTAAGTAGTCAAGGCCAATGCTCTGTATGCCTCCCTCAACAGGAGAGTGTTTAGAAGACAGAGCTGGGCTCTTCTAAGAGCAGCACAGTGGGAGGAAAAGAGCCTGTGACCAAAAGTTAGAACACTGGAACATTGGAAACTCATCCCAGTGCAAGGGGAAAACCTTTGCCCTGAGTGGTCAAATGCTGCATAGATTGTGGAATCTTCACCCAAGGAGACTAGCCACTTTGGACTAGCCACTGCCCTCAGCATTTGGATCTGAATAGATTTATACTGAGTAGGGTGTTGGTGTGTTTTCCAGTGGTACCTTCCAACTGCTTCTGTCTAATGTAGTCATTGAATGTGTATGGACTGATGCCAGTAAGAGAAATTTCTCTCTCGTCATTCATATTTTTGAAGTGATAGGTATAGGTCAATGGAGTTTTGTTTTGCAGAGAAATATATAAAAATTAAGCAACTAAAATGAAAGAAGAAGAAATCAGTTGTGAATTTTCATTTGTATAATGTGTTGCTTGAGTCTTAGAAGTGCATGAACAGTATTATATGTATTTCATTTTCTCTATGTCATCTTGATATTTCATTTGATAACTTCTCTCATAAGAACATCATAGTAATTACATTCATCAATTGTTTGCCTACACCAATGGTGAGCCAGCTGAAACCTAGACTTTTTGCTTTTCCTGGTCTGTTTTCTTTTTTCCTGTAATTTCTAATTCCCAGGCTAATTGTGATGGTGATGATCATGTGAATTCCTTCTGCTGAGAGAAGTTTATTAGTAATTTTGAAATCTCATCTTCAATGGAGAGGTGAAGTCATTTTATTGAAACAACAACATAGAGTTACTACAAATTGTATACCAAGTGCATTGATTAACAGCTTATCAGTTTCCTACATGAAGTATCTTGCTTTCCCACTATGTTACTAGCTAGAAAATTAACAGGCTTTGAGATTTCTCCCACTGACAGTCCAGTATTTGGAAGCTTAAAAGAGCAATGTTTGCATGCCAGCTAGTAACTAGTAACAGGATCATCTTTGTTCCCTCAGGCTAATACTCTAGAGAGGAAAAGCACCAAGACAAAACCACTGTGCAATGTATGCTCAGGTCTAAAGTCAGACTTCAGATAGCTTGGTTGTTGTACATTGATAATGAATCTGTTTCTAGCCTTTCTTGGTTTTCTCTCTCATAATGCTTCCTCCCCCCCGCCAAGTTATGTATTTTGAGTATTAAATAATATTATTCAGAAATAAATGGTAGCTATACAGACATTATAGTCTCACTATGGGATTAAATACACAGGCAGTTCTGTGTGAAGTTGTATAAATCATAACAGTGTGCTCCATCAACTTCCATTTTTATACCCATAAGATGAGGCGTTAAGAACAGTTTTTACCTTGTAAAATGAAGAAAGAGAAACAATAAGAATTTATTGCAGCCCATAAACAAAAGGAAAGAAAGGGAATAGAATTTAAGGAATAATGTGCTAATTCAAAACAATCCAGAGATTAATATTATGTATATATGGTATATATATATAAACTAATTCAGTGTAATAAATAACATGGAATGAACATTTTAAATCATAGGATGTAGTTTAGTTTCCACACAGTTTGTTTTATGTCATATCAACCAGGCCTTATAGGCAACTATAGAGCATAATTTTACAGTGCACTCCTTTAAACTGGGTTTGTGTATGTAATGATTGTGAATAATAATGTACCAAATGATTCCCATGTTACCAAGCGTTATAGCAACCTTTTTTTTTGCCTAGAGATCGTGCTAGAGCTGGGTCTTTTGCTGTCTTTGAACTTCCAAATAGGTATAATCTGCAGTATTTGATCTCTCTTCTTGACTCTTACATTTTAGTATGTCAAAATTGATATTTTAGATTACTGAAAGAAATTAGGATTCAGTGCAAAAATTTATTATCGACTTCTTGTAAATTAGGTCAGGTGTCTCCTGCAGTATGCTTTTGAACCATTTTTAAAGTAAAACTGAAAATAACTTTTAAAAGTATTTTCAATAAACGCCTTACTAACTCTTTTGCCAGTGAGGTTTCCATAAGTACAAAAAATATACCATTCTTTTATATATAATTCTGAGCATCCTCCTATATAACTGTACATGGTAAAGAAATACAGTGATGCCAGCTTATGTGGTCAGAATCCTAAATCCAAGGGGGTCCAAATTTGGATGGATTTTCAACAAATTATTTGGAAGTGTTGCCATTTTTCTGTGCTTACCTGTGACTTGTCAACAAAGCTGTGTTATAACGCATCTTTCCAGAACTAAGCAGAACAGAATCAGGGAAGCTATTTAAAATTAAGTCCTAGATATCCACTTTTTGTAGGAATCCCACAGATACTGGTAGTAGTTCTCTGGATGACAGTCTCTTAACTTTTTCAGAATAAATTATATAAAAATCTTGGTTAGGATAATGTTGGAAATATTTTGATGTTGATTGCCAAATGCATCATAAAATTCATCCTTAATACCTGACCATATTTCTGCTAGTATGAAACTTGGCGCAAATGCTGGTGCCAGACCTTTAACCTTTGTCAGCTTAAGAGTCTGGCAGAGATTTGCCAGATGCTTTTCCAGCCGTTCACCTGGAACACTGAAGGGAATAGAAAGTCCATTTGGTCTTCTGAAATATAAACCCTGTTCTCCATATCTCAGTGTGGATTCCCAGTATTGAATGCTGTTTTCATCTGTAGAGGTTTTGAATACAAATGCTTGTTCAGAATCATGAACAGTTGAAAAATGGGAGAGATATCTGTTTCATTTTGCTTCTAAAGCAAAATGAAATGAGAAGCTTTACCAAAATAATTAATATATTTAGCTCCAGTTAGCATGTTTAAAAACTTCTCTAAGCTATATTGTTATGGTAGGCCTAAAAGGAAAAGCTTAAAGATCAGTCACACACAAAAAAAAAATTGCCCTAAAGTGGTTAATAAATGCCAATGTCTGTTTTCAAGCTGGAGAAAACAATAAGCTGCACTACATTAGCTTCTTACATATTTGTATCATGTATGTTTCTAATGCAAAAGTCTTATATGAGTCAGTACATGTGGAGCCAGTGCATGTGCTGAAACAGCTGGTGGGTCACCATGTGTGTGATACCAGCCAGCTATTTCACCTTTTGTCCAGACAGAAAGGTGGGATAAAAGCAGAAGCTATGGCAGCAACCTCTGTGTAGGATGCAGTCTGTAACCTGTTAGGAGAAAAGGGTTCATTAGCGCTGTCGTTCATGAAAAAAGATTTATTTTGTATCATTCTTCCTGTATTGCAAAGTAAAATATTAATGATCACGGTTGAAAATATTGATAGAAACAGACTAATAAATGTATTCTTTGCTTTTTAATTAATTTAAACTAATATATTTTACTGGTGCATATCTTTTTGTTGTAAAAAAATTTTGAAAATTCAGTGCTTACAATGGGATTGTGCCTGTTTCAGCTAAGCACTTTTAATAAAATAGAAAGACAGTTTACTTTTGTTGTTTACAAGTCATATGATAGCTTCCTTAAGTAAGTAACATGCTTTCTTAAAGGGACAGTACTGATCTGGAAAAAATGGATCTTTTTTTCTAATCATTGCAGACAATTAAATTTACTTCAAACATGGCTACAATTCTCTCTGTGTTTCGTGTAAGGATTATTTTAACAGAAACTTTTAAAATTGATGTGTACATGCTTTAGTTCTGTCACTCACAGTGCTATCAACCACGTTATGCTATACTCTAGATCTTTGGTAGATCTGTGGTACAGTACAGATTAAGGGTCAGTTTGCAGGATATATTGGTCTAGAATGAAGTTAAAATATGGAAAGTTAGTGCAATTTGTTGATAATTTTGTTACTAATAAAAAAAATGGAAGAAAACATCAAGATGTTCTGATGTTGTTATTCAAGTGATTAAGTAATTTACACTGCAGAGATCCATTTCCAAACTTAAGCCCTCAAACAAACCCATTGTTTTGCAACACTGGAAGAGTACGTACAGCTCCTGGCTTTGTTCTGTTTTGATGAAATGTGTCATTGATAAAAGAGAGTTCAAGCTTCCCTAAACCAATTAAAATGTTCTTGCCTCAGGTGGTAAATAAAAGCACATGATAGAACTAAAGCAGACTGGGAGAGTGGTAATCAGTACAGTAGTTCGGTATTGAACAATATTGAACACTGTAACAATAACACATAATAAATCATTTTGAAAGGTACATTGGATATATTTTTTTTCAAGGACAAATAAAGTATACTCACAAGGATCAAAAGGACATCTTAGTTATTTTTATGCTTTATTTTAGAAATTATTGACAGTTTCTTTTAAAAGTAGCTTTAGCTTGCTTGACTGCAAAATGTTTATGGGAATACTTTTGGGTGTTGGTCAGTTAGATGTAAATATGTTTTATTGAAAGCTTTTTTCTTTATAAGATCATGTGGCTTTAATATTCCATTTTTAAAACACTGTCCTGATTTTTATACATTAAATATCTTGATCTCATATATGTGAAATGTGTTCAATCCACTTATATCATTCAAACCAGTGTGTTGTTGCTGTACCATCTTTACCTTTATAGAACTGACTCACTAAAAGAAAGGCTTATCTATGAGAAAAATTTTTGTCCATTCATAAGAATGTCACTGTGGAAGTAAAAGCAGTGCTATACAGTGTTTTTATTTAGAAAGAAGCTAGAATGGGATAAAACCCCTTTCTCCTATTGGAAAATTTCCCTTCGGTCTAAAGGAATTATATTGTTCTTTCCTATCAAAAGTTTACTGTAAAATGCCAGGCTGTCCAGATCAAAATACAGCTGGGATGCTGAGGATAAATTCTGCAGGATGCCAGATTAGCTAAAAGCATGTTGAAGTTGACACAGAGTTTCTTTACTGTGTCAGGATAGCCAGGGATCCTGAGAGAAGTGTCTTTGGTTTGGGTTAAACTCTCAGTGTGCAGCTTCCTCGTCAAAAGGCAACACAGGTGCTGGAAATGGAAGTGCAAGGGAGTTTGATTAGCTTTTCCTACTGCATATCAAAGCTAAGACCAAATTTTCTCTCCTTCTCAAAGGACAGTCAAGGTCAAGGACAGTAAATAACCTGGAAGTGGTGAGTTTGAAGTTGTTCTTGGTGTAGCACTTTAGTGTTTGGGATACCTGCTGCTAGTCTGCATTAGTTAACCTCTCAAGATAAATATTTGCCTTCACAGAAAGAAAAGAGCAGCAACAAATGTATGATATATATCATCTGTGGCTTTAAAATGTGCAAGATAATACCCTTATTTATTTCTTTCCTCTTTGGCTTTTTTTCTCAGTGTCACTTCTTGGAAACCTAAAAAGGGACAAAAGTTTTGGTATTCTGTGCATTTTATTAATAACTGTAGGAGACAAGCCTTGTCCCAGAGAGTTTACCAGTAAATTGCTATGTCATGCAAAATATGGCAAAAAACAACCAATGTGATAGACCCCAAAAACAGTAAAGTGGGAAAAATTTTGCTTGAAGCTAAAAGACTTAATTCTATTACATTATATCTGTATTTTAGCATAAGCTGTGGTGCCTTGTGTGTTTTTTTCTTTTTACATGTCTGTTTTATCTATAGACAATATAGAAGATGATCAAGTGGTAAAAGAGAATGCCCAAATGATAGAAATTAGAGGTCTTGTTTCATCATTGTTATTCTCCAGTGCTCTGGTCTCATTCTAAAGGAACTGCATGTCATCAAAGCCCTTACTGCCTTTCTGGGTCTATTTCAAATCCTTAAGATCGCTAAGGGATTTCTTATATTGGTTCCATATTTTTTCAGACTTTGAACAGCTTTGTTCTAGATCATCCTGGAAAACTGTTCTTTATATCCTTCAGATATTTATGCCCATTCTTTGTAACTTCATGCAAATTTTGATTTCTTAGACCACAACTGGTGGTCACCAAGCACATACACAGTGTATTCCTGTGGGTCATCTCCAATGAAGTATAAGGAAAAGATGGTGCTGTGCTCAGAGCAGTTACACAAATGTGCAGTCCTGAAAGGACATAAAGCTTACACGAGATTTACAATACTGTGCCATATTTAATGTATATTTCTTTCAGTAGCACTCTCAGCTTCTCTGTTGCCGCTGTTCACTTCAAGCCGTTTGCTCTGACATGTGCTTCCCCCACTGCTATGCCAATGGGTCCAGTAGTGAGTTTCCACTGGTAAGCCAGGTCAGGAAACTAATAAAGGCTGCAGTTTTAACTTTTTTTTTTCAGTTATTTTTAGGATATCATCTATCTCTATAGCACTAGCAGGTAATTTACTATTTCAAATGCAGTTCAGGTCTTCCATGAACCATTTTGCTAATTCCAGGTCTATTTTGTTTACTAAAACCTGGAAAGATTAACAACACAAATCTTAAAGATCCACAACTAAAGTGCCAAGTACAGGTACA
Source organism: Fringilla coelebs (assembly GCF_963513975.1). Taxonomy (NCBI): domain Eukaryota; kingdom Metazoa; phylum Chordata; class Aves; order Passeriformes; family Fringillidae; genus Fringilla; species Fringilla coelebs. Next base: position 132,339,124 of record NC_140028.1, read on the forward strand.
CATTAAAAATATTTAATAATTGTGATTTCTTTCTGTGCTTTGCAGTATAGCTATTCTTTTTTAAGGGTGATGATCTTAATTGTGCTGTTTCTTCCATTTTTCTTTGTTCCTGGTAATGCTCTCAGAAGACTGAAGAAATATTGCTGCTGTTACCATAATATATACTCTTGAGAAAACACCAAAAAGGCATGTTTTTAAGCACTCCAGGCAATAATTGATCATTGATGCAACTACTTCGGCCATCCCACATGCTCACTGATTTTGCATCAAAAGATGGAAAGCAGAAAGTCAATTGCAAAGTGATGTTAAAAACACAGCCTAGTAGTGAGTGAGCTCTAAGCAGATATTAAACACCTAACCAGAGCTCACTCCCTCCAGAGCTCATTGTTTCTGAGAGAGCCATCCTATGTAGCTAAGCTTTAGATTCTTCCTCTTTGATCATGCTCTGCAATTGCTTCATTATTTTGTTGTACATAGAATCATAGAATAGTTTGGTTTGGAAGTGATTATTAAGAGGCATCTAGTCCACCTCCCCTTCAATGTGAAGGGACATCTTCAACTAAATAATTTTGCTCAGAACTCTGTCCAACCTGACCTTGGATGTTTCCAGGGGTAGGGCATCTACCACCTCTCTGGTCATCATGTTGCAGCATTTCTCCACCTTCATTGTGAAAAGTTTAATCTTTGTATGTAGTCTACATCTACCTCCTTTTATTTTAAAACCATTACCTCATGTCCAACTGCAAGGGCCTTATTAAAATGTTTTTCTCCATTTTTCTATAAGTCCCCCTTTAGATACTGGAAGACTGCTCTAAGGTCTCCCCTAAAGTCTTCTTTTCTCCAGGATGAATAATCCTAGCTTGCTTTGTCTGTCTTTATAGCTGACCTGTTCCAGCCCTCTGACCGTTTCTGTGGCCCTACTCTGGACCTGGTTCAGCAGATCCATGTCCTTCCCGTGCTGGGCACCCCAGAGCTGGATGCAGCACTCTGGGTGGGGTCTCATCAGATTGGAGTAGAGAGGCTGAATCACCTTCCTTAACCTTCTATCTGCCGTGCTTGTGACACAACCCAAGATACAATTGGCTTTCTGGACTGCAAGGGCACATTGCCAGGTTACGTCCAGCCTCTCATTCACCAGCACCTCCAAATCCTTTTTGTCAAGGCTGCTCCCAATTCTTTCATCTCCCAGCCTGTATTGAGATTGGAGGTTGTCCCAACCCAGGTGCAGCACCTTGTACTTCATCGTGGTGAACTTCATGAGGTTCACAGAGACCCACTTCCTGAGCTTGTCTGGGTCCCTCTGGATGGCATCTTCAGGTGTGACGTCCTTCAGGTGTGTCAGCTGCACCACACAGCTTGATGTCACCTGCAAATATTTTGAGGGTGCACTTGGTCCCACTGTCTGTGTCATTCACAAAGAAATTAAACACAACTTGCTCACTTGATTCATATGTTTTACAGAGTAGGATGCTGTTCTGTTTTGTAGAACTTGATACGCCCAAGTTCTGAGATGGGAACACTGCTATCTTCCTGTTTCCAGTCTCTTTAGGTATTTGTTAAATCTGTAGCAGTTTTAGAGCTGCTGAGTCCCTTTGTGGGTTTGACTTCTAAAAAAATGTATTTCCAACTTGACATATCTAAAACTTTCTTATGCTTAATGAAGAATGGAAAATGACCATTAAGTTTCACGTAGGAATCCCTTTGCAACCATCTTTATAGATACCTATATTTAAAAGCAGTGCAGATGTCTCTTTGCATGTTCTTCACTGCATTATGTGATTTTTATGCTGCTGGCATCTTCACTCCCCTTTTGCTCTCCATTCCGCTGCTGCTTTTGGTTTTGCTCTGACCAGACCCACTTATCTCTTTCTGCCTGGACTGCTTATTTGGCATGTAAGTGAAGATGATGTGAAAGTACTGGAAACAACACTCCTATATCTTTTTTTTGACTTGAGCAATTGGTCAATTAGATATTTCTTCTAGGAAAAGTTGTGTGAAGGAGTTAGGTATCTTGGTATCATCCTCTATTTACAAAGAGTGCTCAAAATGACAGGAATTATAAGCCTCTTTCAGGTAGCACTTGTCATAACTCTTGCAGGGCTTTTTTTAGGGCTATAATCCCAGTTCTGTTCTGTGCATATTGTTGATTTATTGATTCTTTCTTTTCATGTCTTTAAATTGCACAAAATAGTGTTTTGCAAAAATCCCTCCACCTGCATAACTGATGTGCCTTTGTTTGGCTGTCATACATGCTTGCTCCGACGTTGATTCAGCTATTGCTTCCATGTTGTTCCATGGAGGAGTTTAATGGCATATTACAACTCCCTTTTTTTGCCTACTAAGGAAGCACTCAAGTGACCAAAGAGCAGTCCTTCCTAGAACTGACAATGATCTAAGTACATAGTACACAGTGAGGTTCATGGTTGGTGTGATGGGTTTGAATGTTTTAGAGTAAGCTAATTTTATCTGAAATATCTGATACAAAATTCATGGAGGGCTATGTTTGGAGAAAATAGGAAATAATGGACAAATGATGTAAAATTAGTAGAATAATGTGAGTTTTGTTTTAAGTGAAAGTTAGGTTAAGTAAGGAGAATAAATGAAAGGATGAGTCCTATGCCCCTTGGAGATCACAGTGGATATCCAGGCCTACTAAATGGAGGGACTGACACACTTGGGGTTAAGTGATCTGAAAAGCTCTCACAGATGTAAGTTTGTAAGCAGACCATCAAGTTCCTTGTATCTTCATTCAGCTGAGATGGAAATAGGTGAAAAATCAAGTTTATACAATCAACTAGTAAATGAAAGACTATATCATGCTAGTTCCAGACTTTGTAATACAAACTTTTGTTTTGAAGCCACTTGCCTCTGCCATCAGCTCTTTTAATTTTGCCATTTCTGTTTAGTTATGAATTGTCTTTTCCAACAATTTGCCAGGAAAGTGTCCTTAAAAGCCTGAACTTGCTGCATTGCAAAGTGGAAGGGACTGTATCTTCTTAAGCTATTTTAGTGTCATGCCAAAATAAGTATGTCATCTGGGAAATCTTAGCTCCTCAAATGTTGTTTCATGGTGGACTCTTTGTCCCTCAAATCATACTTAGTTGAGAGAAATATTCTGAATAGCCTGCTTGGATAGAACCTGAAGTCCCTGGATTTTTCTACCTCCTTTTTTTTTTTTTTTTTTTTTTCCCTATAGAGCAGTGTTATTTATGAGGTGGAGGGGAATGAGAAGAAAAGTATTAAATATTATTAGGATGTTTCCTTCATCCACTTTTAATTTCATGTTCAACAAACCCAGGAAACAATAGGAGTATCCCCCTGGCTTTAGTCAGTGGTTTTGGATCTGAAACAACAGACACTGACATAAGCACAGCTCTTTTATTCCTCTACAGGAAACTATGATAATGAACCTAGTTCTGGACTCAGGTATTGTACACAAGCTCAAGATGTGCAATAACTTGAATAAAAACAGTGACAGCAAAAAACAACTAGAAAAAATGGGGAAAACATGGCTATGCTTTTGTCCAAATTAACAGAAATAGACTTTTTTTGTTTGTTTTTTTTTTCTTCTATTTACCAGGAATGTCAGGAGTATGGAATACCATGAGATTTTAAGAACAAAGAAAATTAATGTGATCATTGGATATGTTTGGTAACAACAGTAACACAGAACTATGCTGTTTTCAATTAACAGTGGGGCAGTATTGAAATGTATTTCATTAATACACAGGTAAAAGGACTTTACCACTAATCAGAATGAATTGCTGCATTCAACAAAGAGCTGCTACAGGTCTTTAAATTACTTTTGCCTTGCTGCATGGATACAGCCAAACATAGTTTAATACATTTTTTACATGATGTAATTTTGTCTAGCTCATACAATGTCAGTATAATAATAATGATATTCTAATATTAATGCAAGCACAAGATATACATATTGATGAATAATGGTCATATGTTTTTGGATCTCCTTGCCAAGTCATATTAAAATGACAAATAATTGCCATTGCTTCAGAGAAATGGTACAGGCTCTGTAGTCAAAAAGCACATTAGGGACCCACAGCGTCCATTTGTTATCCTTTGTCAGGAAAACATGGTTCTTTAATGAAAGTGAATGAAAGGACACTGATTGAGGACAGTGACACTAAACCTCTTTCTCAATAGGAGCCATGACATGAGTATTAATAAGCAGATTTAAAGGTTAAGACTCAGCTTTGAAACTCTGAAAGCACAGTAGAATCTGAAATAACTCACCTCTTATAATATGGGGGAAATCACAGTGTAAAATGCATTGTATAAGCCTTCTGGCCACAGGAGGATAGAGTGAGTGGAAATTGGTTCCCAGACAATTCAGGCAAATGCCATTTAAAATCTTAACCCAAATATATTTTTGTTAAAGTTTTGCTTTTAATTCTGTCTTGATAAATGATTCTTTTCCTTTTCATTATCCCCTCCCTCTTTGCTCCCAGTACTATAAAAATGCTAACAAAATCAACCCGGGCATTTCCTGAGCATTGGTGAGAGCAGCTGAGAAAGCAAGGGCACAGAGACACAGCCCAAGTATGAAACAGTCACCTAGAGCAATGCATTTAGTAAGAATTCAACATGTATGTTACTTGGGAGAATGAGGAAATATCCATATAAAAAATAGATTTTTGAATGCATAATAAATTATGGTGATCACTTATTAATTACTGAGAACCCAGAGGAGCCAGTCAGGGTCATAGATGTCTGAAACAGGCAGTCCCTGATCTTGCTGAGCTCTGTAGGTGTGTGTGGTGTCACTCTGGAGTTGGTGGTGCACGTAAGGGAGCAATACAGATGTGTGTTTCTCTGCTGGATAATGGCTGGGGCTGCTGTATCTGTATTGATAAGGTTTTTCCTCTGAAACTCTGTGTGATCTGCACAAACTCTGTATGATCACAAACTGATCACCTTTGTAGGTCTATGTTCTTTTCATAGTCCCACTTTTCTATGGACAGAAACCCAGGAATTAAATGGGTTTAGTGTTAGAGGAAAAACACCCCATAATACTAAAATACAAGGTTTTCCACGCCAGTAATGAAGCTGGGCAAAAGGCAGCAAGGTTAGAGGTATTTGAATGCAGAGACTGATTCTGTTCATCGCAGAGATGAAGTCAGCTGAGATACTTACAGTTAGATTTCAGAATATTCAAATTCTGAAATTTGAATATTCTGAAAGGTTAGATGACTCTAACTGAATGTCTCACTTCTAAAGCTCTGACAAAATGGCAAACCATGGCACACATTAAAGAAATGCATTCAAATTCAGATTTAAATTTATTTAAGAGTTTGCAGCAAAACCAGATGAGTATTTTTAGGTGAAGCTAATAGTGTTGTCAGCCAAATCTACACCAGAAAATTAAGAGGGACTATTTTCCAATGAAGAAGCCAACAGCGTGGCATAACCCATGTCCATATTATAATTGCCTTTCATCTTCAAAGAGGTTGCCTCCATGCATGCTGCTGATTGAGACTCTTTGCCAGCTTGTGGTAAGTCCTGAGTGGTGCTTGGGCTGAGACAGCTAGTTGAAATAGGGGAAAACTACACCATGGAGTTTTCTAATAATTGCATGATGGAGGAGTTTTATTGCTCACTGGTGCTGTTTTGTTTAATGGTGTGTCTGTAGGGAACAGTCATTTCTTCAGTAAACAATCATTGAATCAATACAAATTAATGTTTGATATTCAATGTAGGGAAACAGCAGAGATTTTAAGGATGGAATGGCTGCAGAAAATAATCAAAAGGAGATTGTATTTTTTTTTAATTAACTATAAAGAAAACTTGAAAATAATGTGCAGTGGTCTGGTCAATGGGGGGCAGTAGGAACATTTTCTGTCAAGAGAAGGGTCACAATCTTTTAGAAATAACAGAGGAAAAAAGGAGTACACACGAGTGTGTTGGTGAAATGATGGAAATTCTCAGCTTGTTTCTTGCTCTTCTCCTGCTCTGCATGTATCCTGTACCTCACAATTAATTCCTTCCTGTGTGTAGCCATCCAAACCTGTTTAAGCCAACCCAATACCTCTCATATATCACCCACATCCAAAAAGTGTCCCTGGTCTGGCATTTCTCTGGCATACTCAATTTCCATTTTATTTTGGGCACCCTAACTGGAAAGCCACAAGAGAATCAGTATGAAATCTTAGGGCCACAGGAGTATCATGCAGACACCAAGGGGACCCAGATCATGTGCTGTGCAATTTAGACACAGATGGTGCTCACTAGAAAGAGACTGCATGTCCCAGGCAGTGTGGGCAGGAGGCATTTGGCATCATTTGTGTCTGTGACCTCTGCTGTTTCCTGTAGAAGGTGCTTTAAGCAATGTGGACACAGTCTTAGCTGGCCAAAGGATGACTGAAGCTGGTTGGATGCAGGACTGTGAAAAGTAAACAGGATATGTCAGGTGAAAATTTCTAAGAGAGAAGGAAACATGAATGCCATTTTATAAGGCCTTAGTGAGATCTCATCAGGAGTACTGATCAAATTCTGCTCACTTATATGCAATAAAGCTGAGATCAAGTTGAAACAATCACAAAGAAAAGTTTCCTGGATGATCAAGGAGATAGAGATTACAGCAGGGTTCTATTGCTCTTGCAAAAAGTAAGCTGGAAGAGGATGTGATTGCTTTAATCACATCAGGAAGGGGGACAAAAGGAATTGAGACTTGCTTAAACTCAAGGGCATTGTTGACTCAAATGAGCACAGATGAGTGAACATGAATAAATAAATTTAGCCTAAAATATAAAGAAATATTATAACCTTTAAGAGAGAGAATTGTGAAAATACCGTGTGTGCATTTTGTGGTTTAACCCTAACCAGCAGCCAAGCCCCACGCAGACACTGGGTCTCCTGCCCACCAGTAAGGATGGGGAGAGAATCAGAAGAGTAAAAGCAGGAAAACTAGTGGGTTGAGGTAAAGACAGTTTAATAGGGAAAGCAACAGCTTTGCATTCAAACAAAACAAAACAAGGATTTAATTTGCTGCTTCCCATGCAGGCAAGTGTTCAGCCATCCCCAGGAAAGCAGGGCCCCATCACTTGGGGAAGACAAGCACCATCACTCCAAATGTCTTCCCATTCCTCTTTCTTCCCTGCCTTCTGTATATGGAGCATGACACCACATGGTCTGGAATACCCCTTTGGTCACTTTGGGTCACCTGTCCCACCTGTGTCCCCTTCCAGCCTCCCATGCACTCCCAGCTCCATTGCCTTTGTGACAGTACTAAAAGCAGCAGAGGCCTTGGCTCTAAGTTCTGCTCAACAGCAAAAACATCTCTCTGTTATCAACCCTGTGTTCAGCACAAATCCAAAACACAGCCCCATACCAGCCACTGTGAAGAAAATTAACTGTCAGCCAAAACTAGCACAGTGGGCTGCGGACACGGGACACCTAGATATTCACATGGAGCCTAATGAATGTAGGAAAGGATTCATGTGACTTGATGGTCCAGAGATCACTGCATGACTATTTATTTTATGTATCCCAAATACTGTAGAAATATTGTTCATAGAAAACTTTCCAGTATTATAGTTTCTTAGTTGCTCTTTTGACGTGTAAGAATTGAAGTAATTTTCATTCTCAAATTTATTTATTATATTTACATTAAACATAATACCTCTGTGATTTCCATGTCTAGCTGCATCAAGTAGATGATAAACTACAGATACCTGTACCTTAACTGAGAAATTAGATACACAACTCAGAAATGCTTCAGTAATGTATGTATGCATTGTATGATTTCATAGAAATACTCTGTCACACAATTTGATTTTTTTTAATATATGTATATATAAAATACCATTTTTTTACCCAAATTTGAACTTTGGAAATTTAGGCCTTCATATGTGGGTTGTTTGAATGTAGTATCTGCTGCTTGAAGTTTTTAAAGGTTATTCTTTTGTTTTGCTTCATTTCTGATCTGCAGTGAAGCTTTTTCTGGCAATGACAGGAGGGACAAATTGTTCATAGATCTTGTGTGCCATTCCTGATACAGTATATTTTCGGTACTGTAGTTCTCATGTGTGGTGTTAGAAGTAGTTGAATGAAGAGACAGAACGTCAATATCTTGGTAAATAATAGACTTATTTTTCTTGCTGATAGTTTGATCTTTCTGGAGCTCCCTCCCAGAGTCCTAGGCCCTAATCAGACTGGTCTCCACAATCCAGTAATGGAATTTTGTTGTGACTAGCTATATTTTTAATTTTGAAGAAATTTAAGAATTCAAAGTGGAGGATCTGGTGCTGGTTATATTGCATTGAAATTCATGGCAAAACACCTTTAGTATTTTCTTACACTATAATAGTGTATACTTTTACAATTTTCCTTTAAGAAACAAAAGTTACCTTTACAGCTGAGAGATAAACTCATTCAATAGTGAATTCAATTCAGTTTTCAAATAGACAATAGCAGACTCCACAGACATTCACAATACTGGTTTTATATCAGTTTTAAATGTACAGAAATAATACACATGCAAAATATTATTTAAATGTGTTCTGAAATCCAGTGTTGCAGGAAAAAGTGTCAAAAATACTGTAATTGAAAAGAATTAGATAGAAATGCATCCATCATCCCCTTTTCATACTGGAAGTATAAAGAACATTCTTTTCCCTAGTTAGGCAGGTAGTGTTTAACAACACCAATAGTTCCCCTTTGTCCTTATGGCACTCCATGTAGTCAGTGCCTGCTATTATATTTATCCTAAATAGCAACCCCACTTGTCATTGTTCTGTTCAGACATTTATTATTCACAGCTTATCAGAGTGGGAGTTGAAGACAGATTGCTGTCTCTACATTTTTCCTGGAGGTTAAGCAAAAAAATACTTCCCAGTGTAACATAGAGTCCCTCTACAGGAGATGCCAGCACCTTGTAAGGCGTGGGTCCTGTAACCAGACAGCCCTTGGTGCTTCATTGCAGCTTGGGAAGTGCTCTGCCAGCTGCAGAGGCAGGAAGCAGCATTTGCATACCCATGCTCTATCTCTTTGGAGATCATGTCCCGTGATGACTGTACAATTTTGGTGCCCCAGAAATGCAGAAATAAATAAAGCTATGGGGAGGGGCTATCCTTGACTAAACACTGCTAGCTCCCATTGAATTTTGTGGATGGGCAGCGCTTTGGCCCCAGGAAACCATCTTTGTGAACTTTATAACAAATTACTAATGTGTCTTCAGCAGAGCTGTGTTACTCCTGCAGCAGAGAGCTAATGAACCTTTCGTGTGATTAGAAGTGGAAAGTGTCTGTTTGTAAATAGCAAATAATCAATATTTCCAAAAACTATTTTCCCAATGTTACTTTACTGTCTTAATTTTTGCACTAACTGGACAGTCTGGTTTAAAATTCATATAAAGGTATTTTCAAATGAAAAAAATTACAAATAATCAAAATCAAGACTCAATAAGTTTAAATACAAAATATTACTATTTTTCTTATCAGATTAATCATGTAAATTTTTAAAATACAGTTTTATTACAGCTTTGTTTACTGGAGAAACATGGTTTAAAAGCTCCCAAGTACTGCTCAGCTTCTCAGAGATATTAAGGTGTCCAAATGGACTTTGAAATGTTGGGAATATGTGCCTTTGTTTAAACATGGAAAGAACTGAACAGACAATTTTGCGTATGTTTGTTTCCATCAGCTTTAATTTTGCTGCATCTGAAATGAGACTACTTACACAGGTAAGGTAAAGCCTGTACCTAGGTTATATTCCTGCCTGAATCAGGATCAGAATCTAGAAGTTTTACATGAAGTCAAATGCTTTCCATCTCTGATCTTGTTCCTACCTAAGATATCTCTTACCTTTGATTTAGGGAGGAGTAGAATCAAATGCAGATATTTGACACTGTTTTGAAATAATTTTCAAGGCAGTGTAGAAATGTAAAAAGTGTAGAAACTCTTTATAAAAAGCATTAATTCAATTTCATAACTGAAATAACCACAGTGGGTTTTGTGTGGATGGAGAAGTCAACAACTATCTCGGCTTGGCGACGAAAAGAGAATCCCTTGAAGCTGTCTGTAGAAGTTGTTCCCTTGCACAGCCTTTACTCCAAGTTGGAGGATGCTCTGAATGGGAAGATAATGAAGGTACCAGCTAGGCTCGATGGAGATGAATAATTAAAGAAGCTTGTAAATTATGTTGCCATCAATTGCTGGAGGATATGATCCTGCTGCAAAAGAACGGCTCTCATATGTCTGAGGCATTTTTCAGAAGATATTAAGAATGAATATTAGATGCACAATACTTTTCTTGAAGGTGTATTAGTGCATTAGAGGTAGAATATTCACTAATTTCTATTATCCTACATTACCTATACTTTGATTGAGCAGTTGTATTGCTGCTGGGGTTTTTGCATCTTTAGTCAATATTTTTCTAGAATAAATGTATTTTAGAAAATAGAAGATTATTGTTCTCTACATGCAGCATGATTTTTGTTTCTTTTTTCTCTATATTTTATTCCCTTTCTTTCCCCCTTTCGTTTAAAGGGAACCATTCACAGAAGGCAGGTAGATAAATGTACTGAAACCTTGTTAGCATTTAATCTCTTTTTAGATAAATGCAAATATTGCTGTCAATGATACTGTAGCCCTATCCAGCAGTCATCTGAGGAACTTACTCATCCATTTTTCACAATGTGTCCCGTATTATCAGTTGCTGAAGATTGTGATCCAGAATATTCATTCCTGATGAAAACAATAGAATTAGGCCACAGGGCTTCAGAAAATTGCTTTCATATTCAAGCAGTGCTACACATATACAGACACCTTGTTGATGATTTTCCTGCCCTGAAGAAAATATATTGCTGCTGCCACAAACCTGTCTTTTGGCACTTTGTCACTTACAAGTGATGAAAAAATTGCAACAAAGAGACTTCTTTTTAATCTCGTAGGTCATCGTTTGTTCTCTGGACAGTCCTCCCTTTGTCCTCTCATTTATTCTAGATATGGTGGAAAAATCCTTTTAGTTGCCTCTATACTTATCTTAAAAATACAAAATCCAAAAATTCAGCCTCAACGTACCCTCGCATTTTTAACACGGTGACTTCTTTCTTCACGTTTCTCATTTGGATCAAAAGCTCTGCATGCATCTTAAATATATCTTTCTTGGACAGCTGAATTTCAGGCAGGCTTTTTGAGTTATAGATCACATCAAACTATAAACCTTTAGAGAGGCATTTAATCCCTTTAATTTTGTGAAACCCCCAGAATAATGTGATAATTGTATTACTGAAATTATATTATGTCCATTTGTTACTGCTAAACACTTAATTTTTTTTTTTTCAATTCAGTTATCTGGTCAAGCAATTCAAAGTTGCAGAAATGTGGTGATGGGTAGAAAGAAAGAAAAACTGTGAATAAATCCATGTATACATTGACTATTTTGAAGATAGGCTTTCACACCATTAGCACTAACAATTAATCTGGCTGCATTTTTTTCCTACATTTTCTATACTTTCTAGGAGATTTTTCCTATCTTTGTCAGCTTCTTCTTCAGCTTCATGCCCAACGAAACCCCAAACCTGTCTGTGCCATAAAAGGGCTACTGCCATGGGATTTTGATGCACCATATGCAGTATTTTTCTCCTGTCTACATTCTCTTCCAGTTTGAATCTCCTCCTGTTGGACATGTGGAAAGAGTTAAAAAGAAGCTTAAAATCTCCTGAGAAAAGCAGCAGAAGAAGGTACCTCTGGAGTGTGGCAAGCAGAGGCTGTGGAGGTATCACAGCTTTCCTGTGAAGGGTGAAGGAGGAACCAGGTCCTGCACTCCCCATTGCACAAAACAGCTTGAAGAATGTGCCCAAAGGAAATACAGAAATGCAAAGCTTTCTGATATGAGTACAACCTCCAGGAGCCTTGGACTATCACAGTTCCTCCTGTGAGAAAGCCAAGCATTAAGGAATACAGAAATGGCCACTTAGGTGCCTAAATACCCATTAAAGGCCAAAGCCCCTGTAAGTGTCCAGGGGAAACAAGACTCATCACTCCAGATGAAGGAATTCCTGTTCAAACCAATCACTACTGCAGATAAAAACAGATTACTCATTTACATGGATTTAAGACCTACAAATAGAAATATCTTGGGCCTGTATCACTTTCCCTCATCTCCTAAAATCACTGCAGGTTCACCAATATAAAGTGGCAAAATACAATGAGCATTCTTGCTTCTTCATGGAATTCTTCACAATGTGGGCTTAACTTAAAGATAAGGAACCACTATTTTCTAATTAAATTACACTGCTTGACAACCTGCACAATAAGTAAAGATACAAGGCTAAATATCCAAGGTCATAAAATTATTTTTCCCTGGGTAAAGTGCCCTTTTGGACTTTATGATTTTTCATACTTATATTTGCCTTCTTAATTTTATTTTTTAGTAGATGTTTGAACTTCAGATACAAAATGCAATTCTTCCAAAAAAAGTGTAAATGTTGTTCAAAGTATTTTCTCAGTATGCAAATGATATTGTATTGCAAGTATACAAGTGTATACAAGCGATGGGACATTACTCTTAAGGTTTCTCTCAAACTCTTCTATTACATGTCACCTCTTCCTGATCTTATCCTGATAGCATAAGATTTTGCATGGTTACCATGAAAATGTATGTGTTTCCATGTCAAGAATGAATTGCATTAAATAAGGCAAGGGCGGCAATTTCCTCAATGCAGAGTATAATACAGAAGCAGCAAAAAACCCCAAAACCAAGACAAAACAAAATGATGAAAAGCATGAGCAGTGTTAAGTCTCTGATGGAATTTTCTCAAAAAAATTTAGGAGGCTTTTGAAGTATGAGTGCATTTCACAGCAATCACTGGTAGTTTCTGAACTGACATTTTAAAGCTGTGTTTATACCAGGAGCTCAATTCCATAGTCAGATACAAGCTGAGTAATTTTGTAATAATGAGGGGTTTTGTAATAAAATTAGCCAGACTCTTGCTGTGCTTATACAGGTTTGCCCATTTGCCCCTGGCACACTCAGCAGCATGGCTTCATGCCTTGCTCTGGTCTTCAGCCCTGGCTACCCTGCCTCACGCAGACCTGCTGTGCCAAAAAGGGACAATGCGCAGCAGCTGTCCTGATTCAATTGCTGCCTTACAACTGAACACTGAATTAACCTGTAGCTCACTTAGAACATTCCTGGATGAGACCCATTGCAGCCAAATGCAGGAGGAGCTGTGCTGAACCAGCATAGGTGGCTGGAGCTGAGGCTTCATCTTACCCTGCACCAGGTACAAGACGCACCTGTCTCTTGGTGATATAGCTGGGATAAGCTTGAGCACACATGTGAGTGGTAAAGGATGTAGCAGAGACAGGAATGTTAATGTAATTGTGCAAAAAATTTCCCCAGGTTTATCAAACACTTTTTAAAATTAACATGTAGTTCAGGATTTAGCAATCATTTTGCCAGCTCTGGCATTTTGCCTGTATGTAGCTGTTAATGTTTTCTTCGGTTTTATTTATTTCTGCAGCAATCCTCTAGTATTTAATCATCTCTCTCTATATTTTTTGTTTTGTTTTGTTTTATTTTTTTGTTTAGTGAAGCAGAGCGTCTCTATTACAATCCTGAATCTCCACACCCCAATCCTTTTGGTAACCCTGGCAACCCCACTGGCAGGGTGGGCTACAGCCCCAGCACCTCTGGCTGGGCAAAGTGGAGTGCTTTCCCCCAGCCCTCCAGGCTAACCTGGAGTGTCACCACTGCTGATGTGTCACCCCTCTTTTGGTGTTGAGGGCAATAAGGTAACATGGTTTACTTCTTCATCAAGAAAGGTGTCAGGGCTGAGCCTAAATATGCTTTTCAGATTTTGTCATTATTGCTCACACTGGAAACTATATGGCAAGATCTTCTAAATTATTTTTAAATTCTTTAATTGAACAAACAGGTCTGTGTTTGATATAGACAATTTTTTTTATAAAGGAAGGAATTTTCTCTCCTGTTCTATAGAGTCCACAAGCACTCACTCTGTTAGCATAATCCATAACCTATTAACATAATCTATATTACATTCTCTGGTATCATCTATTAAATTATACATCCATAGGACATGTAAAATTAGCATGCATCCAAATCATCCAAATATTAACTGTTTTTCTTTAGATATTTCCCAAGAATCCTTCTTCCCCTTTTCTACATGTATACTTGAAAAACTTTAGGAAGGAAATTTTGAACTGATAGCCTGAAAATATGGGCTGTTCCTCTCTTGAGAGATGTTGAGAGTTGCTGTGGCTTCCCTTCAGAGGGAGTAGGAGACATGGTTAAAACTTGTTCAAACTGAACTATTGTAATTTTTTAAATCATAAATTCTCTCTGCAGTCCTCTGGTTCAGGCAATCCTGCTAAGTGTTCCATATGTTGTCTCCAATAGCTTTCTATTTTACAGGTTGTTTCAGTTTTGTTGCTTTTCAGGTCCTAACTTTAGTGTGTTCATGTTTTTGAGAGGCAATATAATAGTCTTCTTTATTTAGATCTGGTATTTCTTGGAAAAATTCATTCTATAAGTTTCCAAAACAACTGAGCATTCAGAAGAATAAATGTAGCTTATAGAATATCTTAAACTTTTGAAAGAGATCACTTTATGCATGTTAGTGTCTTGGCTTACTCTTCAATAAAATCCGAAGGGATGAAAGTTTGCTTTTCATTTTAGTCTTCAAAATTCAAAATATGAAATACATTGATTTATTGATATTAGTTTAACCAAGCCAGGTATTGGGGCTTTATGCAACAATTGAATTGAAACTGATTTATGACAAAAGATTAATGAGTAATTTCTTCTTGATCCATTGTTGTGTGGGAAAAGACTGAAGTCAGAGTCTAACTGTTCAAATTTCTTTGTTGTACAAGCCTAGGACAAAACTAGAATGAGCAAGGGGCAAGAAGGATTAGACTCAAGGTTATAGTTTGAATTAGGATTGAGAATGGGACCGAGGCTTAGGTTGAAAATTTTATACCTTAGTCCTCTGAGACCTTGTCCATGTTGGTTTAAGAGCTTTGGGCGTGCTGCTGGTTCAGCAGTATCTGTAGGGTTGTGGATAGGGTTCTAAGTTTGTTAAATTTGCTTAATGTTTGGATTGCACTTATCTTCTACAGTGAGAATGAGGGCTGGGACACACAAGGTCCTACAGTTTATGTGCCTGTTGAGGGTGGGGCTTTACCATATTGCCAAAGGTAGGGTTAGTTATGGGTTAGTTATGGAAAATCATTTGAGCTAGAGTTAGTTTGGGCATGTGGAGTATGCAAATCATAGAGTCATAGAGTTACAGAATCCTAGAATGGTTTGGGATGGAAGGGACCATAAAGATCATCTAGTTCCAGCACCCCTGCCATGGGAAGGGGTGCCACCCACTAGACCAGATTGCTCAGAGCCCCGTCCCACCTGTCCTTAAACTCTTCTAGGGATGGGACACCCACAGCTTCTCAGGGCAACCTCTTCCAGTGTTTCACCGCCCTCTCAGTAAAGGATTTCTTCCTAATATCTAATCTAAATCTATCTTAAAACTGTTCCCTTTTGTTCTATCATTGCCTGCTCATGTAAGTGTGATAATCTTCCTTATTCTTGTGGATTTTTTATAATTCATCATGAATTCATTCTGTACAAGGGACAGCAGGTTGCAGTAGATGCTGCCTGCACTCCAGGCCCAGTAGGAGACTATGCTAGCAATATCATTGAAGGGTCCCTTGATACTGTTAGTGATATTGATAGTGCACACAGACCTAGTTGAGGACTTATAAGAATAATGCAAAATGGTTTTTTATTCCATTCTCTTCTGAGATTTGTAGCAGAGGCTAAGTGGAGTTAGATCACGGGCAGGCAGAGGACCAGCACATGTTGATTTTATTGCTCAGTACTTGAAGGTCCTCATTGTAGATGATAAAAACTCCTTTCCAACTCTGAAAAGACTGATGGAAAACTGCAAGCTGGGACTGCTTCACTGACCCGGCCGGGGATTTGGCAAGGTAGAGAAATAAACCAAGCACTTCAGGCACTGCTCTCTCTAATATGTTTTTGCCAGCCTTTGTTCTACTGTTAACAATAATCCTTAATAGTGGTTTAGACACCCTTCCCCTGGCCAAAATCAAACATAACTGATTTCCCATTTTGCACCAATTGTCAGCCTGTTGTTCAAGTGTTTAATTTCATACAGTAGCAATAAAAAAAAAGTAAGTTCCTGGTGTCTATGGCACTAATCAGACTTCATCTTTAGCGCTAATAGAAGTAAAGAATAAAAAAAAAACTTTGTGCTCTGGCCCAGTCTCCTGTTTCTGTGTCCTTTTTCTTCCAAGATCATGTAGCAAAAGTAATAATTTATCTACATTTTGTAAATCTAATCAGAATCCTTACTAGCACTAACCATTATCTAGACATAGTTAATGGGAACAGAAATTGTTCCCAAACTGCAATTGATTTGAGCATCAAGCTGTATAAATTAGCATCTTTCTGTGACCATGACCCCAAATCAGTCCTAACCCTGAACTTAAAAACGGTCTGGGACACCTCCCGTACAAACTGTTTGTTTTCCTCCAAGTGTCAGCGTTTTCTCCTGGTTCTGTGAGTCTTGAAGGAGCAATTCAGCTTCTTCTTTTGTAATCACACCCCCAAACTCAAGATTAATTGTAGCAATTTTACCTTTACTGTTAAAGTACAATGCAGATCAAAGCAGTCTCTGCAACTTTAATAAACTCGCAGGCACTAACTGTCATGCTTTAGTCATAGTTCCTTGAAAATTCAGGTGGGTTTTTTTCCATGTTTTATTCACTTCTAGGCACTAGTTCTCAAATACTGGATAATAAGAAACTCTAATAAGGCCTTGCTTCACTTTATTAAGGAGGACACATATGTGATCTTAGGTGATGTTACATATAGTAAAGCAATAGCTTGCCTAGCAGCAATAGTAAGATTACAGATAAATGTAGTCAGGGAATGTCTAAACTGTAAAACGCCTCGCAGTTAGAAACTCCTAGAAACAAAACACTGACAGGGTAAAGCATAAATGAATAAAACCAAAATATCATTAACATTCTAGTATTATGAAATTCATAATGATGGCACCCAGTAATATTTGTATTGCAGTGTCATGTTTATAATGAAGAGACCTGTCTTTGTGAACCATTGAGCTGACAGTGGATATGTGACTGCAGTGGGATGTGCATGGCTGCAGTCATTTCTGCACTCCTTAGCAGTCTAGCCAAAAAGACAAATACAGCCCAACACAGAACAGGCAATCCTGCATTAGATATCTTAAGAAAAAAATCACATTATTGAGAGTTATATTGAAAAAATCGGTCTGGGCCATTTTGTGCTTCCTTGCTCCAGCATCTTTGATTTCCTTGCCAGGCTTTATAGCACAAGCTTTGTTCCAGGGTAAAAGCATTTTAAGCCTGACTCAATGCACAGTTTTCCTACTGTTTCTTTTGCCTTGGATGTTTAGCTGTTCGGAAACATTCAACTCTCGCTGTTTCAGTAGGGGCATAGGAAAGTTCAGCTGACAGTACTACATCTGTAGAATTGTAGTTTTACCGATTCCTACCACAGATCCAGTTTCTCTGATAAAGATGACAACCATTCCATCTTCAATCAATGGAGTATCAGGACACTTTAGTATTAAGAGAGAAACTCCCTGCAGTATCCTATTTACAGGTAATTTGTCTTCTTAATATTCTCTTGAAAAATTGGTGACAAAATTTGGTAACAGATTGTCATGCCAGGCTTAATATATAATCTGTAGCTTGCAAGTTTTCACAAACATCGAAGTGGAGAGATCCATTATACTGGTACATCACAAGGTCTTTCAAAACAGCAGTGCAAAACACACTGCACCGGATATATCTGTTCTCTGGTTGTAAAAACCCACAGCACAGTCAGCCATGGAAAAAAATGGCAGAACTCTTTGATCTTGTGCGTATCAATGCGTAGGGAGTTCGTCATGAGGTGATACTTTTAGAACACAAACTGTGATATACAGTCATTGCTTTGAAATGTTAGAGAATAAGTTGGGAAGAAAAATATAAATATCCACTGTCTTGAAGTGCCAGAAGGCATGAAAAATAACCACCCAATAAATCTTGTTGGGTTAAAAAATGAGTTCCTGGCACCTCTAGGACTGAGTACACAGGATTACCTGATTTATGGGAGTTATGAAGTTACATGGTGCCACTCGAGAAGCCCAAGGCAGGGAGCTGTTCAGGTGGAAGTATAAATAGTGATTATACTTGATTTTCAATACTGAGGTAGAAAGGGAGAAAAAGTTCCATCAAGACTCAATCACTCTTTGAGATCTTGTTCTGGAAATATCTTTCTACCAGATACAACAGCATTTGGGCAGCTTCCAGCATCACATCAGGGTGGTCCTTCACTGAAAAAGGAGAAATAGCCAAAAAACCAAATGCTTAGTGGGGATGTGGATTTTCATGCAGGCAACTAGGGGAAATTTCTTCTTCTGCATGAATGGGATGTTTAGATCCTCACATAAGAGCAAACTTTCCAAATGCACAGTTGGGCAGCTGAACAAGGGAAGAATTAGTTTTTAAGATTTTGAGTGTGGGTACATGGGACTGTTAGAGAACTATTTCAGATTTGACCAAATCCTACTTGTATTACACTTGAAAATAGTTCTAGTATCTATTTAATGGAATAGTATGGAAATGATAATCAGTGCAAGTAACTTGATTATCAAAATGACAGTGTCCAAAAGGTGAGCACTTTTCTTATTTCCTTTTTGGTTTTTTTGGTACTGTTTTCCCACTTACTTCACATTATTAAGACACCAGTAGCATGAAGTAGCAAGTAGATAATCTTGGAGATAATCTAGGTATAGGTGCTCATGCCTTGAGGCAGGGAATGGAGTGGAGGGTCTCTGAAAGTGCTGTCTTCAGTGGTTAGAAGAGCACTGGAAGTACAGCTTGGTTCTGCTGAATCTGTCAGTCTCTTTTCAAAACAGACTTGCCCGGTGTTTCACTGATTGAGAGGAAAAATATGTAAGAATTCAGGCTTATTTATCAGGAAGAAACAACAAGATAGTCTGCTTGAACTTAGGAACCTGGGTTGTAGGAGATGTTGTGTGCCTTAACTCCAAGGGGAATGCTGGAAACTACTCAGTAAGGGAGAACACAAGAAGTTCTGTTTAGATTCCTATCTTTAGGAAACAGGACTTGTCCTTTTCCTTTTTTCATTTTCCCACCTCCCAGGACTGAAATACTTTGAGAGCCTTTGACTGGAAATGTGGATAATTTATGCAAAGCTATTGATAATAGCTCTATTTCAAGTTCTTTCTCATCAGTAAGAAGTTACAGTTTCAATTCCTCTAAAGCTCCAGTTCTTTTTCAGACTAGGGCACCTATTGCAGATGCCATAATTTCCCTCAAAACATTTTCTCTTTCCTTTATTTCTTTCCTTCTGTATTTTTGTTCCTCCCATCAGCAGATTTGCTTTCTTTTCTTCTTTCTTTCCTTTTCAATAAAAATATTTCTCTTGCTTCAGAGCACGATAATAGAAATAAAGAAATTGTTACCCCAACTATAAAAAGCTAATTATGAGTCTTTTTCACTGTAATCCTTCTGTAAAAACTTGAAATGGAAAAGTCTACCATGTGTCAGCACGGGCCGCTTATTTCAATCTAAGCTTCCCAGGTAACAGAAATTTTAACTTTGCAAGATAATTTTTTTAGGCCATCCAAAGCATTTTCTATCAAATTCCACCTTACTGGAATATGCTGAGTGGCCAAGGAACACACACCCACGCCACCCCCCCTCCTGGCTGTGTGGCTGGCCTCACACTGTCTGGTGCTATTGCCACTAAGGACTTCCCCTACAATAGTTCCCTCCCATGGTGGGGCATCAGCGTGCCAGCAAATGTAAGAATAAATGTTATTGAGAAATGAGGGCTTCACTGCTGTTACTTGTGCTAAATGTAGATTAATGAAGTGAGCTCTGGTTTGCAAAGAACTGGACAGGCTGAGACTGATCCGAAGCCATAAGGCAGATGCAGAAATGTTTTATTTCACTTTCCTTTCTAAACTCCGAAGCTGAGTCCACATTTAGGAGAAAACCTTATTTCAACTCTCCATTGGCAGAATAACTCATGATTTTTTTAATCTGTTGGATGTCCACATAAGAGATCACAATTAATACATGAGTTCAACCAGGAAAAATCTGGGCTGTGAATATAAAATTCTACTTTTTGCTAAAGAACGATTTGGGGCCAGAATGATTCTCTGGCACAACTCCCATTCATGCAGGCTGCATTTAAAGGACGTGAATATGAAGAAATCACAGAAAAAAAGAAAATTGAAGTGAATATGGTAGTTGCAAAATGAAAAGTGTATTTTATTAGGCATTCTTTCACTGTGTTTTCACATACAATTGTGTTCTAAAAAATTCTGGCTTATCCTGTCTGTAG
Organism: Fringilla coelebs; assembly: GCF_963513975.1. NCBI lineage: Eukaryota > Metazoa > Chordata > Aves > Passeriformes > Fringillidae > Fringilla > Fringilla coelebs. The sequence continues at coordinate 132,359,533 of NC_140028.1, forward strand.
TATATACTTAGGTGCATTTACTGGTTAGCTGTTACATATTTTTTTAAACCGAGCTAGAGAATTAATTTTTCTTACTAAGTAGGATTAAATTTTCCTTTTAAAAGGATTTAATTTACTTCCCTTCTCGAAAACACACTGCAGGAACCAGGCCTCAGTCACAATAGTGCTTCATGAAAAATGAAAAACCCCTTTTATTCCTGTAATTTTATGATCAAATTTAGTGCTAAACTTTATTTAGCAATGTTTTGCCTTTATAATTTAATACACTAAAAATTTATAAGTGTGCTCTACTTCCAGAAGTGGTTAAGAAATCTACTTGTGCATCTAGTAAGTAATTCTGGCAGGTAAGAGCCAAAGTGCTGCTCTTTCTATGTGCACCTATGTATAATTGTGCAGTGGACCTTCACAGGAACAACACGGCATTATTGAAGGTTTATCTTGAAAGATTTATTTTATTTTGTTAAAACAAGTCATTAGATTTATCTCTTTCAGTATCGTAGGTCTTCATTGAGTCAAATAAACCATATTTTGTTTACCACCCTGGAAAGATATAAATGCTAAATACTCTTTAACTTTATTTTATGGGAGTGAATATTATATTCCTCTTTCCAGTGACCTTTTATTGCCTTGTGAATAAAAAAATAATTTACCAGACAGAAATAACAGCCAGAGGAAGGTGGGATTTATGAGTATGCCAACTCCACTAAAACCAAAGGATAAACATAGTAGTCTTATAATAAAAATGCTGAATTATCTAGTGCTCTGGTCTCAGAACTTTAAAATAACTTCTCTCAGAAAATTAGAGGTTTACTTATGTCATCATGGCAGAAGCAAAGGAGTGCAGGCTCTGGAGTTTTTTCTCCCTTTTTTTTTTTCTGTTACTTTTATCTTTTTGAATCTAAGAAAAAATAGATATTCTATTTGTAAGGAATTAGAATAAGGAAGAATTTTCTTTCCAGGCTATGATACATCATTAAATATATGAGCTGCAGGACATTTCTAAATTCTGGACACAGCAGATTTTTAAACTATCCCAGCTTTGTTAAGTATCCTGTTATTGCAAATATAACGTCTATTAAAAGTAAAAAAGTCTAGAAATCTTCAAAACGAGGCAAAAATCAAGTTTCCATGCTGGAATCTGTTTGCTCTAATGGATCTTGGTTTTTGAAACACAGTCTGCTTTAAGAACTAAAATGGAAACCTTTTTTTCCAGAGATCCACTCTGAGAACTTAGTTTCACGCTACCCAGAAATATTATTGAGGTGGCATTGTGCTAAATTCCTTGCTGAAATACAGACAGGCTAGTTCTTCTGCACTTTTAATATCAGTTAATCTTCTCAAAATATTTGGTTAGTCTGGTTCAGTAATCTCACTTTGCGTTTTAACTCTCTACCCATTTATAGTTTAAATCTGTTTTTTCTTTCACTTGAAGTTCTCACTGAAGTCTTGCCCACAGACAGGTCAGACACACAGGTATAAAGCTCATTTTGTAATGTCCAGTCTTCACCCTTTTCTTAAATGAAAGAAGCTCACAAATTTTAGTTTCATTATTTTTCAAGTCATACGATGCTGGGTCTGCATTAACAAATTAGCAAAAACACTTGGCATTAACGTCTGGATTGGAAACAACTTGTTTTCCCAGCTTAGTTACATTTTGCACTTTGATTCTCTTTCCTGTTGGTATTTAGTTGCTTCCAATTCTCTATCCCCTGCCGTCCTTTGGAGAGGAAGAAGAGAGAGAGGAGGAAGAAAGGTGGGAGGCAGCAAGGCAGCCCTCTGCGAGGTGCAGCACATCCCCCTGTCCCAGGGGGCTTCAGGTGGAATGTGAGGGGAAAGAGTGAAAGCAGGGGAGAAAGGAACCCATGCAAATTTGAGGAAAATAAGTGGTTTCTGTGGACTCAGGAGACTAACAGAGTAGGGTCTGGCTGCACTAGGTCAGGGCAGGAAGCCGTGCTCAAGCCCTTTGTCAGGTGGGGTTCAGGATGAGCTGCTGTGTAAGGACGAGCTGGCTGCTTTCTCCCAGGAAGGAAATGGTTGAAAGGGCAGCACACAGCAAAGCACTCTCTGCACCTGGCACATTTCACTCTCCAGGTTCCCATCTGTCTCCTGTGGAAGCTTTTGGGATGGAATACAGGGATATTGCAAGCCAATATGATGAGTCAGGTGAGGGCTTTCACCCTTTTTTTCTAAGGTTTTTGGTTTAGATTGATTTCATTCTTATTTAAATTTAGTTCCTTATTTCATGTTTCAGATAGTTTTCCATATTACCGTCAAAGTAAGGCTTACTGATAAAATGTCACACTTGCATGTATTTCCTAAGCAACATGTTCCTCTGTAAAAGCAAATTAACTCATTCTTAGTTATCTGCAGTCTGTAGAGATTCTTCATCCATAACTGATTGAGGAAATCAGCGAGCAAGGTTGCTGGAGTGGGTGATCCTTATTCCCTCATAATTTGAAGGGAGCTAGGAATGACTGCCACTCTTGCCTCCTGGGTGGAAGACTGAAGTGAAGGTGCAGCTCTGCATGTTACATCTCCCCAAACCAGGCACATACACCTCTGAGCCCTACACAGAATTTGCTAGCTTTTCAGCTGCACAAAATAACTAAGTCAAAACCTCAAGTGAATTATGATTTGTCTTTTTGTTCATAAAATGAAATGAGTATTCTACTGCCCTAAAATTTCCTAGATTTCTATGCTAAATTAATAAAAAAAAAATTGCGAAGAAAATGTCCATTTTGCACCTGTAATAGAATTTTCTTGCATCAGCAGCAGCTCTGTCTGTTCCATGTAGGTGACAGGCTGACAAATGGAAAGATTATTTCTGTTCCTTCTTTCATTTGAGAGTCATAAATCTGAAAAATGCGGAATAGATTTTTTTTTCATGCATCTTAGAAGATTTTGTAGGGAGATCCAAGATGGCAGAGAGGGCACAGTTCCAGAATATAAATTAAGATTTGTACTGGTACCACAAGCAGTCACTCAACATGATTTGACAGTATCTTTGTCAAATCGATATACAATGCTTTGTTGAGCTAGTGGAGTAAGTGAACGTGTCTGATAAAATAACATTGTGTTGTCCATGCCATTGACATGAATGCTTATTTAATAAGATCATTTTGATTCAAAGTCAATTTTCATATTTATACTATTGCAAATCCTGCAGAAGCAGTTGTGTCAGTCATGTGTATGATCTCATATTCCTTAGAGATGCAGATCTGCTCAGCTTTGTCTCGAGGTTTGTGCTACTGTATCGATAGCAAATACTGTGATAATTTATATTCACCCTGCATAGGCAGACATGAAGCTTTATTCTTTCTCAGTGGTGATACAAAGATCAAGCAAAGTGGGTGTTGAGTTATTGGTCAGCTCAGGAGTTCTTTGTCTCAAGACATTTCACTCTGTACTGCTCTAGAGCCAGCTGATTTGGAGGCAGTAATTACACCATGGACCTACCCTTTCACAGGATTTTTTGTCTTGGTTTTTGATGCTGCAGTTCCAATAGAAAATTTTTCTCAGACACAGACTACTACATTTTAAGAAAGGTATAGATCCTTCAGATCTTATAGATTCACATAACTATGGCAATTCAAATGCAGTGAATTAAGTTGTATTTCTGCTTGTGAACAGCTGGAGCCAGGGAAAATGTCACCCTTGGCCACAATCATGCAGTCTTCAGGGGACATTGGTGTCAGTAGAAACAGATCTCTCACATCAATGACACAATTAGATTGCAAAATCCTTACTAAACCTGAAATCACATACCTCATACTTAATTCTATTTATCTGTTCCGTTTACAACCTAAACCAATTTTTAATGACAAACCTTTGCATTCATTCTATCCTTTTCTTCTTTTCTTCTTTTTATTCATATACATATATACAAGCACAGGTACTCTTTTGTCAATTTATATATGCAGATTATATAATCCGAGGGCACTTTATTATAACCTTTTAGTGCATGAAAGAACATATTACAATGAGAATTCATGGTTGTCTGGTTACCCCTAGAAAGTTCTTTTATTCATGGTATAAAAATGAAACCTGGTGGTGGCAGGTTCTGTTCTTTAACTGTGTGCTGACTTCATCATTATAAACCCTTCTTATTTCTGGTAGGGTAAGCGATACTAATTGCTGCCTGAGCATGAGTGACTCAAATATTTTTTGTATGGAATTTTTTTAATGGACAATAAAAATTTTTAGTAGATGCAACAGAACTGATATGTCTTTCTTGCAGTTACTGCTTCCACAGAGCCAGGCATGTCCCTTTCTACCTCAAATATCCTGAAACCTTTACCTTTCTTTCTTTTCATCTTCACAGGCAACAAAAATTGCCTTTTACGAGGGATCTATATAAAGACTGACCCATCACGTCCAAAGCTTTGAGCAGGATTCAGGGTTTGTGCTTAAGTTTTGAACACAGAGTGAGCCACAATGTGTTTGAAAATATAAAACCATAAAATAACTGTTTTAACTTGAATGTAGAATGTCTGTTTCAGTATGGCTCCCTGGTCTTCTTTAATATATGAAGGAGCAGCCTAAAGCAGAGAGGGCAAGCCTGGGTGAGTGGGCTGGTGTCTTCAAATGTGATGAGTGGGAGGTACAAAACTCCCTGTGCGCCTCCCCTCTACCTCCTACTCCCTACGTTCAACATCCATCTGCAGATGGAGTAAAACAGGGAAGAAGCAAAGAGGTCGCTCTGTTCCTCCTCCATAGTGTGGCCGCCTTCGTAGGATGATTCAGGAAATTATCCTTTTTCATGCATTCCACCCTCTGGCAGGCATCTTTCCTATGGAGGATGTCAGCAGCATTTCTACCTCCAGGAGGAAGAAGATAAAAATTGTAAATAACATTTTGGAGTTAACTATTTTTGGCTATGTTGCAAAAGCTGAAAGTCCTATTTTCTCCTTCAGAAATTTGTTTTGTGTGATCTGACTGAGGCAAGTCAGGGAAAGAGCACAAAAGACACAAAATCACAGATCAGTGATTTTGGGCCATGGCTGTTCATGGTTCTTGTATTTGCACACTCCCAGTTCTGGATACTTCATTGTTTGTGGGGTTTTTAAGTAACTGTGTGTCCCCTGGCTGGTACCTCTGGTTTCAAAATAAACTCCCCACTCACAGGTTCCAGTTGCTTCTGCATGTTCTCTCCAGTTAAGCCTTGCTTGCTGGGTAGCACTGCTGCACTGATGTTTCAGCTTATACCATGCCACCCTCTGTTCCTGGTAAAAAACCTAGGCACACAAACAGTAAAAACACATTTGTTTGAGCCTGATGTGAACTGTAGACTGTGCTTCATTTTGTAATCTACTTATAGCCTCTGAATTGCTTCTTGGGCTCTCAGGGTCTTAGTTGAGAAGGAAGAATATGGTGCACAATAATGGGCAATAATATCTTAGAAAGCTTTCACTCATTCACAACATTTTTTATCAGAGCACTTCACTATACTTCTGTTTACAAAACTGTAAACAGCACTAAGGAGTTTTCCTCCTCCCCCAAAATGAATGTGAAGAGAGCAGCTCCTGTCACTTGGTGCTTCCTTTTGAGGCTGCAGCTTTGGTAGGTAATGCTGAAAAACTTAGTATAAGCACAAATGTCAGGGACAAAGACTATTGCTTTAAAAAAACACACCTCCAGAAATGGAAATTCTGAAAAATTCTTGGGGTTTGAAGCAGATGATCTGATGCTCAGTGCTGAAGAGCATAACCACTAATGAAGATAAACAGGATGATCTCAAGTATGGATGGGAAAAGAGAATGAAAAATTCAAAACAAACAAAAGAAGGATTATTTTTTTAATGCTCTGTATGTAAACTGCTAAACTCATTGGCATACAATATTATGTTTTACAAGGCTGTGTAGTGGTAGGACAAAGGATAGTGACTTTAAAGAGGGTAGGTTAGGAGGAGATGTTAGGAAGATACACTTTACTTGTGGGGGTGGTGAGACACTGAAATAGGTTACCAGAGAAGCTGTGGATGTGTGCAAGTGGTCAAGGCTGAGTTTCATGGGGTCTGAGCAACCAGGTCTCTCCCTGCCCAGGACAGGAGTGTTGGAACTAGGTGATCTTTAAGGTCCCTTCCAACCCAAATTTTCTATGATTCCATGAATATGGAGACCAAAAGCTTGTACTAATGAGACAAATTCTTCTAAGTACCTTTCACAGAGCACTCTTGAGCAGAGAGGTGTCTGAGGTGTCTGTATTTGTCATAAAGCTGGAGGCTGGTAGAGGAGTTCAGAAAATATCACTCACTTCTTTTCTTTTTTAAACTTTCCCCTGAATCAGCCACTGCACACCTCTGTCATAGACAGGACATTTATCTAGATGGACCTTGGGACTGACCTAGTACAGCTAGTGCTGTTGTTCCTATTACTGATATATTTACCATCCTGATATATGATCACATCTCTAGTTCTGATGTTCACAGTCCAAGAATGAAACTGAAAATTTGAAGACTGTAAAAATATTTTTTTAGTATTAGGAACCAAGTAAAATACTAAGGGACCCTCTTTATTCCTCTTAACAAGATCAGGGCTAAGAGACAGTTTGCTCATAGTCCAAAAGTATTTAACTGAGAAAGGCCAAACTCTTCAACAGAAAGAAGTCATGCATGATGGTAGGATTCATCTGGCTAAATATAGATGACTGTGCCTGAGCCAGTCCATCTAGAAGCTCTGTGTGTCAATACAGATCTAAGCAATACTCTCAGTAGATTGTAAAGCACAATTCATCTCAGTCTGAAGGAGATGTCTAAAACAGGTTAGATGAATCACTCCCTTAAAGTTTCTATTTGTTCTACTGTCTGTGAAAGGCACCTAGTGTGACTGCCACAGCTGCAGACCACTACTGAAGTTGCTCAAAGTTGGTTAAGTTTTACTCCTAATGTCTGTGAATTGAATGGTGGAGATTAGGAAGAGTAGTATGGTATTGCTCAGAGTGATTAGCAATTGGAATATATTATGAAGGGTTGAAATGGTTCTTCTTTCACAGACTTTATAAGAAATAAGGCTATACTGTATTTCCTAAAAAATACACCCTAGAAACCTGGCTTTTGGCCTTGTGCCAGAGGACTCCTCTGACCTGTGTTGTACAGAAGATCAGACTATCAAATCATAATAATTCCACCCAATCTTAAAAATCTGTGCTTTCAATCACGGCTAATAAAGAGTGGCATGTTTTCAATCCTTCCTAAGTAGGTCTGGATCAATACAGATGTGCCATTTACCTGCAGGGTTTTCCCCACAATTGTTTGCTGCTGCTGCTGCTGCTGTGTTGGTGTCAAAAGATGTAATGTTACAAACCAGCTGATGAATCTCAGGCATTCTGACATTTTCCTATCAACACCAAGGGGCAGATTTAGCAGTGTCTCAGAGAGTGGTAGACTTCCCCCTAAGCCCCATGCTGTGCAGCCAGAAGTGAGCTGAAGTGTACCACAGCCTTGTCTACCAATATCATGACAACAACCAGTCCCATGCAGCCAAGCTTATTTTTGTACCATTTAGTTTGCAGTGCAAATGTCTGAATTTGAAGCTGGCAGTTTAAGGAGGGTCTTTCCCTAGCCAGTCTTTCCTGTCACTGACAGGTTTATCTGTAGTGCAGGATGCCTTTATATCCATCAATGTCAGGCAGAAAGAAAAGATAATGGTGTGAGCATGGCTATGCATGAGTGTGTTCTATGCTGCCCTTGTTTTCATTAAGTACAATGGCAAGCAAACACATTAATTAATCTTAGTCTTCACAAATACCGTTTTATTTCGCACTGCTGACATTTATGATGACTAACTAGGACTTGCACACAGTAGCTGTGTTCTTGGGGTGGCTGGTGTGAAATCATGTTGTGAGTCAATACAACATCAAAACCACTTTTGACTGCCCTGAATACTTTACCAACTAAAAAGTTCTCTACTAATTTTTTTCAAATCTATGCTATGCATTATAGTTCCTGCTACTGTCTCTTCTTTATTATAACTGTTATGAGAAATTCTGCACGTGTAGTATTTAATAAAGGACTGATGAAGGATGGCATGGGGGAAGGGGATGTTGAAGAATATTATAACACCAGAATGAACTGTTTTTTATGGGCTGAACAGTGATCAGTATCCCTGGTAATAATCACTGTTGTCTCATCTGATTTGTTTTCATCTCACAAATGAGCACACCTGGAAAAACTATACCTGAAAGGCTGCAATCGGTATTCCCTAAAGCTGGATCTCCAGTTGCAGGTGCTCAGACATCTCTAAGGTACTATCAGCAAGCCCAGTCATAAATCACAGAGACTTGCTGTTTACCACTATGACTGATCTCCAAAATCAGGATCAATGCAGCTCATTCCTGAAACCTGAAAACAAGTGTGTATATATATATAAGAGAAAGTGTTGAGAAAGACAATTTTATAAAGAAGGTCAAACTTTAATTCACCTTGGTTCCCAGAAACATTCCTTTATGCCTCCTGATGAGAATAACTTCACAGCCTGTGTGGATTGCATTACGCCTACTCTTCAACTGAGTCCTTTAAAGATAGTTACTGACTCATTTTTATTCCAAAAATCTTTACTGTGGTGACATCCCTTCTTATCCAATAAGGTAAATGCAGATGAATTAAATGTAGTTTTCAATGGCACTTTTGCTGCTAGGAGGCTCACTCCATCCAGGTTTTGCCCCAGTTTGGGGCAATGGAAAGGAATATTTTGCACTTTTCCAGGAGAGGCTTGAAGAAAAGGGAGCACTTTGAGGCAGTGATGCATGGAGCAGTCTATATCTGCTAGAACAGGGAGCTGCCTTGTTGTGGGGAGAAGGGAAAATCAAAGCTTCTGCCAACGTAATTCCCTTCTCCTTGCACAAAGTCATTACTCTGCAAAGAAAGATCGTTCTCCCTCTCACAATCTGGTCTGCAACTCCAGCATCCAGTACTGAGGCACAGGAGGAATTTTCACAGCCTTTGGCTTCTCTTTGCTGTGTGCCAGCTGAACCACAATTTGTTCCTTCCTGAATACATCCTGCAACTGAAAAAGCAGACTGTGCAATCATCATACTCATATAAGGTGAGTTTAAAGATCTGCCCAGCACACTACCCTGCTTCTGAGAGTGGACAGCAGCAGATGTTCTGGGGACAAGATAAAAGCCAGCTATAGTGACACTTTCATGGTGCCTTGATTTCAGGGTTTTGTTGCTTCACACATTTTCTCAGCTAGAGCCAAATTCTGCCCAAGGTTTTCTTCAGAAAACTTTTGCAAACAATTCTCCCTGTAGTTGATCCTCAAGACAGTGATTCCATCGTAAATCCAAACAAATTCATCTGTTGCATTACATTCTCCACCAGTTGCAACAGAATAAGGCTTGCTCCTGGCAGGTTGCCTCTTTTTCCCTGGCACAACTTGAAGCAGGAATCTCAATAAATGGGTAGGCAAACCCTTTTCTCTGAGAGGACTCACCAACAGCATATTTATATAACTCTGCTGGCTTTCCTGGAGATGGACTACATTTTTAGTGGACTCTGTGTAATGTTTAAAAGCTGTGGTAGAACAAAACCTTTTGCACCTGTGACAGTTTTAGAGTAGAGCTGTGCAGGCATGGCTGGGTAGATGGGCAAAGGAAACATTCACACCATATTCTGGTGCCAATTTGAACATTCAGCAGTCTTCTGTAGCCAAGAGAAAGAGAAGGCATATACTTCACTGCTACAATTATCACAGAGATATCAGCAGCCTTGTCTAGATGCTAAATTTGGAACACATGAGAACCTTCCCATTACTCCAACATTTTCCAGTTACAAATTAAGTCTTAAAAATAAAACTAAGTGACTAGGTCTCTGACAATCTGTAGTGGCCCAGTATCTTGCCTTGCAGCAGTTTCAAGTCTGACAACAACAGAACTTTTAGGAATGAAAGCTGTGACTGATTTTCTAGTTAACTTAATTTATTGTAATTAACTTTACTTAATTATACATACAGCTGTTCTGTACCCTCAACATAGCCCAGGGGACTGTTTAAAATGCTTAAGTCTAAATGTCATGTTTTAGCACAGTATAGAGCACAGTATTGTTCTACTCAGGGTCTGGTGGGAAGGAAGGGCATTCAGCAGCCCATCTTTCTTTCCTTTCATTCCATACACTCTCAGCACATTCTCCTCCCCCACTCCTCTTTTTTCTTGCAAGGAAGAGATGTCTGCTCCTCTGCTGTACCTGACCTGCCCTCGCCTGGCGCGCCCAAGGGTTGTGGAGCTCACCACCTTTGCCCCCTGCAGGGCACACACCTGCTGTCCTCACTAAGTCTCACCTGGTCTTACCAGGGAAGGAATATGCCTCAATGACAATCTTAACCTTGAATTTTCCGCTGCCTTTACACCACTGGGATATAGAGATGTTCCTTTTTCCTTATCACAGGTAAACAGTGGAAATATTTATGATATTGATTCACATGTTACAAGTCTCGTGAGAAGACCTTCCTTAGAGTAAAGCTTTATAAGGACTTTTTCCACCCTATTCACAAAGCATTCCTATGTCCCTAAAAGTGTTCAATAAATTCTTTTTCTAAATCACCTCAGCAAAAAAGGCTGCTCAATTTCAACAAATCAAGCATTTACTCACATAAACAATCAGCTGGATTCTTCCACTAGGTTTGCATTGTTTATTGAAAGTGTAATGACAATAGTTGAGATAAATAGGAATTTTAATCTGCTTTTCTATGAGATGAGACTATGCAAGGTCACCTTCACTGCGGTTCAGATACTTGCATGTGCACACTCGCAACACACATAACTAGAGCTGTCCAATTTTGTTTGTATTGTCATTCTACTTAAAATAATTTATTTTCATTCTTTTCTCCTTATTAATCAAACAGAGTTTTGTGTCCTTAGCTTTATCAGTTCTTTCCTGTTTTGTTAAACTTTTGAAAGCAAGACGTAGAAGGTACTGGAGCATCTTGGGGATAATTACTCTTCAACTAATTTGAAGCAGTAATGATGATATTCTAGATTTTTATGGAGCAAATGTTTTATGTTTTATTAGTTGCACTTGTTCTTTCCTTTGGTATTTTTCCTGATGTCTAATAGCCTTCCAGGTTTACTGTCTAAACTACTCCTATGCTGTACATCTTGTACCCCAAAAGATAGGCTTTATGATAGCACTCCAAAGTCCAGATGCTGCCCTTTTGAGAAGCAAAGTATTTATGAAGAAAAGTTTAGTCAGAAGCATGTTCATTTCTTGTGATGGGAATATCTGGCAGATTGTGCCCTTTCACAGACTCAATGTATAGAATCTGTTTGTCTAATACAATCACATCTTGAACAACAATTCTACCCAGGACCTCAGAAACTCTAACAGGTCTAATCAACAAAAATCCCTCTGCCTTTTCTCCACACCCATCTGCCTCTTCCTCCCAACTTTCATTAATCTTCTCCTCACTGCCAAGAGCATGGGAGTTTTGACCAAACAATTGGGTAATATTCTTTTGTGTTGGAAACCTTACATCAAAGGTTTGGGGCAGAGAGGGTGCGCTGATGGTGAGCAAGTGGTGTCCTGGAGGCTGTCTTGGGGTAGGTTCCATGTGATCTTTCAGTAAGTTTCTGGTGGTGCACAAATTAGGGGAATTTTTGTGACTATTTTGTCTTCTCACTACTACTGGTTGGTGAGGTTGGGAATCTCAAGCTGTAGCTTCTTAGGCAAACTAAGGCATATTTAAAGTGAAGGTCAAATTGTGCTCTCCTAATGAAGTTTTGGTTGTTTCTTGTATACCTTGCAGAAAAAACCCATAGCTCTGCACAACAGATGGAGGGCCAGTTGCCCTGCTGTGCCCCCGTGAGTCCCTGTTTTGCAAACAAACAAAACAGAGGCAGATACATTCCTGACCTCTAACCACAACACTTTTCTACTATTTAGAGGGGTTGAGGATGCAGGTGATGCTGTTGTCCATTAGTTTGGTTGGTGTTTTGTCAAAGGCAAGAGTCCTGGAGTCAAACAGGACCACCCTTAGCTCCCAGAGGGGTTCTGTCACACAAGTTTTTGATGGGACTGTGTGACTGTTGTGATGATGCATAAATATTTATGGGCTTCTTAGGTTAGGGATGTCTTTGTGCAATTCCTTCTTTAAAAAGCTGTTGAAGATTGCTTTTATTTTTGACAATTAAATTATTTTCTTTTTCCATCTCCCTTTGCTACCCACAGAAAACCAGAGCTGAAGGCCTGGCATGTGTCTCACAAGGTAGTGTAAAATACTGTGCTCCTCTTCTGTGGCTCCCAAAGCCCCCACTAGACCTCTCAGAGTTCTTGTAATCATTTTCCTATGTGAAACTCAGGGAAGTCTTTAATTGCAGGTATTGCCAAGACATAAACTGGCAATCTGAAGATGGCTCCCAGAAAGGCCCAGAAAGGGCAAAATGAAAAATTTGAAAGAAGAACAGTTAATATTTCACAGAATTTAGAATCCTTTTCCTCCAAGCGAAATAATTCCAACACTGTGAGACAAGTCCTGTCCCTGTTGCTTTAGCCAAAGTTGTTCTGGACAGTTGGTCTGGACCCTCACATGTACTGTTTCCCTGGTGTCTGCATCAACTCTCAGGGGAGAACCTCCTCCTTTTCAATGTTTTCAGACATCCAAGTTTTCAAACATTCAATGTTTTCAAACATCCAAGTGTCCAGGATTGTGGCAAGAGAAGCCCAGGGTCACAAAAAAAAAAAAAAAAAAAAAAAAACCAACAAAACAACAGAAGTAGGAGAGAAATTTTTCACTGAAAGAGCAGCTTGTTGCAGTATATTAACTCACCCTTGTAAATTTACATCTGACATTTGACTGTCACCTTGTTCTCCTGGGCACCACTTCTGTATTCACCATGACATCTTCTGGTTCTTAAAGAACAAATTCAAAGGGGCCGAGAGATGGGTGCTGAGACAAGAGACAGTTGTTATTGCCCAAGATATCAGGATCCAACAGTGCAATTCCCACAGCAAGAAGATTAGGGTTAAAGTCATGATGCCCCACATATCCAGATGGTTGGTAGGGAGTTATGCAGAAATGCTGAGAGAACTGCTTTGGGATTTACAGTCCAGGAGCCCTCCCTGAACTAAGTTGCCCATTGGATATATGCAGCTTTCTCAGTATTTTCTTGGGAAAGATGATGGTAGGGGAAGAAGAGGTGTCAGAGTTGGCCCAGACTTATTTCCCATCATGACTCAGTATACCTAAGAAGGCTGTGTTACACTAGAGCTAATTTTGGCTTTTTAATTTAATTTTTGGAATCATGTGTTCCATATATTTACTGAGTATTCCCAATGCTTCCAAAACTGGGGGAAAAAATTGTAGACAATACAATCCTCAACCCCCCATAACCTAAACCCAAACATTAAGGTATACAGCAATGTTCCTTGGTATATTTTCAAATTGGCTGTTATTCCAGACAAAAGTGTGTTACCCTGAAGTTGGAAAAAAATAGTTACATAATTTTGCTACATTCTTTCAAGCTTAAATGCCTTAATCTATGTTGGCTCCCTGAAATACTAAAAAAACCAGATATGTTTTAAAATCACAAAATAGGCAGATACTGAATGAAAATTCTACATCCAATGTACAAGTATCTAGTGACTGTTTTCTTTTAGTGGACTTTACAAAACCTGTTGGGCAAACACAATCCTAACTAAATAATGCTGATTCTACTTCTTCCCAAGAAGAAATAATTGAAAATAATCAAATGATAAATTAAATGAATGGTGCCCCATCAAAGCAAATGGTGATAAATAGAAACACCTTAGTGTTGCCAGCACTCACACTAATGTGAACTGGTCAGTAGAATTTATAATTATTTTTTTTACCTTTTGCAGAGGCTGGTTCTTTGTACTGAATCTGATGTTAAAGTGATAAATTAGAAAGAGGGAGGTTGTCTAATGAGCAAGTAGGCAGCAATATATCAAAAAACCCAAACAATTCTAGGCTTCTACCAATGTCTGGGGGGTTTTTGGTATTCCTTTTAGGAGAGAAAAGCATATTTATTCTGAAGCTGCAGCCAAAAACATACAAATATTTTATATGATTTTCCATATAGGTGCATAAAAGGCTCACAAATATGCATGTCATCTCCCAATGTGTGTAAAAGTCTGCAAGTCTGGGAGGACAATCTCCACTCATGATCAGTGGAAGAGTTTGCAGTTACTTGCCTATGAGTGTTTAAACTTGCAACAACACATCTGCATTTCTGAAAGTGAAGTCCTTCATGTAGAACCAGAAATAAAAGTCACTTAGGTCAATGGGGAAATGCTTATTTAATTCCGTGAATATTCAATCAAAGGCATAATTTTCTTACTTTTAAGGTTGGAGCTAGCTCCTCTAAGGAATATATTTAACCACATGTGAAGTATCCATTGAAGTGTCTTCATTATTCCATTCAAAAAGAGTTAGCGAATAAAGAGGAGAAATTATATTTTTGCACGAAAAAGCTTCAGAAATGTTGAAAATTTAAATTTAAGAAATCAAAATGTTGAGAATTTTCATGAAGCAATAACATGGGTAAAATTGTCATTTCTATAGTTTCAAGTATTTAATTTTGCTTCCAATTTCTATGTTTTAAGTAACTTAAATGTCAGTATAGAAATAATTTTGAACTAAAAATCCAACCTGTTCTTTTCCTAGAATAGTAATATTGGAAGTTTTTTGCTGTTTATGTAAATATTCCTTTCTTTTAGGAGACCTATTCTCATATTTTGCTTTAAACATTTTTCAGTAAGAAAGTTCTTTATCATTAAATTAACTACTTATTCTGTAGCAAATTCCCCACAGCCAGGAAAAATAGCACAATTTTCCCCTTTTTCTTCCTATCCATGGATGAATTTACTCTAAGTGTCTCTAATATTGAATGATGTATCACCTACAAGTCAGGGCATAGTTTACTCTACCAGTTGTCTGCTGAAGACAACTTGATGAAGATGATGGTTTACCTCAGTTCTTTCAGCTCAGCATTTTGCTCACTATCAGAAAGAGATAAACCAGAGGTTTGATATTTAGGGGTTTTTTTCCAAGGTCCATGAATACCTACAGGAAAATCATTAAAAGCGGAAAAAAAACATTATTTATTAAATTCTGACTCCCTGTGCTAGTAATGCTGCTCTTAGGTAAAGCCCAAATCCTCTTTCAATTTTTTGTTTGGTTTTCTTGATGGTGTTTTGTTGCTTTGGTGTTCTTGTTGCTTTTCTTGATGGTGTTCCAATATTTTCCTGGTTTTGTGCTGTGTTTGGCTATCGTGGGAGAACCCAGCTCTTTCTTCATTTTCAGTCTCATCCTAGAGGATGTGTATGCTAAACAACCTCAAGCTAACTGCAAGGTTTCTCTTTGCTATCCCCTCAGCCTTGTGCAAGGGCGCTTGGTATTATCTGAGAGCAGTTCTGGCTAGTAGTATGCAGCAGACAGCTGTGGAGGTAAACTTGTGATGAAAACTTCAGAGAAATGGAAGATAACCTCCTGTGGCTGCAAGACCTTCTTCCCATATCTCACAGACTAAAAATAGGCTTTTTTTGTTTGTCTACAATTTGTATTTTTATTTTCTGTGTGTTTTCTATTAATAATGGACAATAAACTAATTAAAACAAAAAAAGCACCTCTCTGTGTGCTTTGGCTCCCTTCTAGCTGAGTTAGCAACTCTGGCTACATGCTGAGATGACTGGTAGAGCTGCAGGCCCTTACTGCCAAGCTCTGCATTATATTTTTTCCATCACTAGCAGTGATCAGCTTTTCCTTCTTCTTTTAAAGCTTCTAGGCAATAGTCTTGTTATTCCAAACTCATGGAAAGGGAAAGACAAATAGACACCAGATGATAGCTCAGTGAATCCTGCATTTTAAAAAATTCTGACTTTTTCTTCTCTTCAATTAAAAAAAAATCCCTTAAAAATTCTTTTGAAACTTTAGTTGCTGCATCCAAATTTCACTTTTACCTCCAACCTCAAATTTTGTGCTTCTTCTCAGTGATCACAGGTACTCAGAACCTTGCAGGACCCCTGGGAGTCTGAGAAATATGGCTATTTTATCCACAAAAGCCTGAGTCTCATACATTAAAAATACCATGCTTTACCTGCCTTCAAAACTGTTTTAAATACCTCTGATTTATTCGTGGTTATACAGGAAATCTTTGGAGAAACAGAGACATAAACCTGGAGCATTTGGTGTGACCTGGTGTTGGGAGTGGCTGAGTGCAGCTTATTGTCTGGCCAGATAACTTCAGATCTTAAAAATCAGCAACTCCTCTGAGGCTTTGTTCTGGTTTTAGGAGGAGAGGGACCAAGAATATGGACTTATTAATTTCTGGGAGGGGAATACTTTGGATAGCACGAGGGAGCAGCCTACCCCAAAGCCAGGACTGGGGGACAATCATGGAGTGCCATCAGTTAGAAAGCAATGAGCTTTTTTATTTCTGAGGTACCATAAATCAGTTTTTGCCATTGGGATACTGCAGCATTAGATACAGAGAGTCTGAAAACTAAATACTAAATGTTTTTCAGTTTCTGGGGGAAATAAAACCTATAAGTGGTGCAGGATTGTATATTAATCACTCTCCCCTATTTCAAATGTCTTTCTCATGCTTGCAGTTTGCCCTATGTAAATCTAGCATATTCACGGGGTTCTCATTAGCATTTCATGTCTTCAAGAATCTGCACATGAAATTATTTCCTTTTCTCCAGCTGTACTAGAGCAAAAGCTTGCATTCAATTAGAGCTGGTGTATTTGCCACTTAAAACTAAAGTGCTCTGTTTTGCTGAGTTGAGTCATCACTAAAGGGTATGCAACATCCATCTTGTAACCAACTGTAGTCAGACCCTTTAATTAATGACTTGGGATTCTGCTTTGTCTTTTAAAAGGATAAAATCTAATTGCAGTTCAGATTAGGCTGTCTAATGAACATGACCACAGAGCAATTGATCAAAACTAATAGGGGGAATAGTTATGCCAACATTAAGTAAACCTCTTGTTTGTTTTGCATATGTAACCTAAGGAAGTATTGCAAACATTATTGATGCATTATTTGCTTCACTGGAATTTCAGCCAAATACTTTGCTGTGGTTCAAAGACAGAAGTTCTAAGCCCTGTTTTTCTAGTACTGGGAATATTGCCTTTTCATCTTCCATTTAGTATAATATAACAAAGATGCTGTTCTGAGAGCCTTTTGACATAGCAAATCTAATTTTAATTTACCACACATCAGAGAGATGCTGGAGCTGAGTAAGGCTGCCCAATCTGCTCCCTGTTTTAGAACCAGAGCAACTCAAAAGAGGTGCAGAGTGGTAGTAGGAGGTGACCCTCTTCTGAGGGCTATGGAGCACCAATTTGCTGGGCTGTGCACGCTCCAGAGAGGTGTGATGCTTACCAGGTGCTTGTATCAGGGATGCCACCAAGAGACTGGCAAGGCTCTTCGAGTCCACTGACTGTTATCTGCTACTGTTCCCTGTTGTTTCATGTGAGCACCAGTGGTACAGCCAGGAGCAGCCTGAAGTATCAAGGATTGCAGAGCACTGGGAGGAGTGGTAAGGGACTCTGGAGAGCAGATAATTTTTCATCAGTCCTCCTGTTCAAAGGGAAGGGGTCTGAAAGAGCCAGTTGAATGCGACAAATCAACAAGTGGTTACTGGACTGATGCCACAGGGTTTGAGTTCTTCAGACCATGGGACAGTCCTTGAGAAATGTGGTCAGCTGGGGCTGCTGGGGTCCATCTGTCAGAGAAGGGGAAGAGCATCTTCAGCCATGGGCTTTAAACTTAGGGAACCTCCATCCATCCCACTCCCACGAGTGTGGGTGCCAGTATCCTCCAGAGATGCCCAGAGCATGCAGAGGGATCACACATCAGCAGGAGAGCACCTGAAAAGCAGCACAAGGAATTGCAGCCACTCCAGTCAACTTCATCAGAGGAAGCAGGGAGGGGGAAAAGGGGGGGCAAGAGCAGGGGCAGCTTAAATGCCTCTATGCAAATGCACACACCATAGCCAAGAGGAGTTAGAGCCATGCACATGCCTTCATGGTCTTACTGTGCAGATGTGGTGTGATGGCTCCTGTTGTAGGCCAGGCTGGATGGGCACTTGAGTAATGTGGTCTGGTGAAAGCTGTCCCTGCCCACAGCAGTGTGCTGGAACTAGATAGACCATTCCAACCCAAATCATTCTGTGATTTTATGATTTTAACTTTCGTGCAGGAGTATTCTAGAGGTTTAATTTTGCATATGAAAATAAAAAACCCCTCAGTTTTCTCCTATTGAATGTTTTTATTATTGAAAACAAGTTTTTTTGTCCTAATTAGACAGAGTTGGAGATCAAAAGATAATCTTTACATTTTTTTTCAGTATGTTCATGGTATAGTTGTAGGCAAGAATCAGGTCACAGGATGAAATTCATGCTCCAAATGCACAGTAAATTTTTTAAATTTACATAATGTAGCAATATATCTTCAAAGTACTTTCCTCTTGATCTTTAGTTAGAGACAATTTCTGTTACCTGAGCAAGGGTTTCAAGTTAAAGCCCTGTACAAAGATCATAAAAGATTAACTTTTATATGCAGATACAAACAAAAGTTCAAGCTTCTTTTACATATCTTTTTTCATCACATGTGGTAAATTTCCTAAATATAAGGCAATTTTCTCAGATTCATTTTTTATGAGTATTTTTATGGGAAGGTTTAAGAATATCACAAAATCTTTGAAATTTGAAAATTTTCTTGAAATATTATGCTAGAGATGTGGCCTATTTCTTAAGATTAAGGAAAAACTTTAAAAAGAAACAAAATACAATATAAGAAAGTTTTCTAGACTAAACATAGATGGAATTAATTGATCTGTGAAAATTGTTCTGTGGATATATTTCCACAGAGTCACAGCTTTATGGGAAGGCACCTCTGGAGATGGGTCAGTCCAAGCTCCTGCTCAGAGTAGGGTCAATTACAGCAGGTAGCTCAGGGCTACATTCAGGTAGATTTTGAGTACCTCTAATGATGAAGATGACATATCAATCTGAGCAGCCTGTTCCAGTGTTTGACCACCTGCAGGATAAAAATCAAATTTTTGTGATGTTTAAGCAGAAATTCTTGTATTTCTGGTTGTGCCTATTGCCTCTTGCCCTGCCATTCAGGGCCGCTGGGAGGACTGTAGGTCCATCTTAACTTCTTTATTCCTTCTCTTCAGCTATTTATACTCTTGGCTAATATCCCCCAGACCCTTGTCTGCTCCAGGCTGCATGGCCCCAGCTCTCTCAGACTCTCCTCATGTGTTAGATGCTTCAACCTCTCAAACATCCCTGTGGCCTTTCTCTGGTCTCTCTGTAGTGTGTCGCTGTGGTTTTTGCCCTGGGGAGCCCAGGACTAGACACAGCCCTGCAGAGCTGTCTCACCAGGGCTGAGTAGAGAGGGAGGAGCATCTTCCTTCACTTGCTTGCACATCTTTTCCTGAACCAGCCTTGGACCCTGTGAGTAAATTTTGTCTAACTTTCAATGTCTGCAAAGCAAATACTGGCATCTGACCTAGCTACCCAAAGATGTCTTTGTAATCAATGGAAAGAAATAGGATCATTTATTGGAAGTAATATCCTTGAATTGTGTCTTTTTATTTGTAGTGAAATGAATTTAAATGACTCAGATTAGAAGTATAACACCAAATAAAAGATGCTCAACCAATAAACCATACCTTAGAATTTATGATGCTTAATCCAACAAGGGGGTTTGCTCTGCCTAAGCACTCAGCACCTATTTCCATCTAATCATATTTGGGAGTTAAAATAAATTTTCTGAGGTCACAACTTACAAAGGATTACTTTTGCTTGGAAACATGATCAAAGAAAAAGAAAGTACTCAGCTTATAGAAGAACCTCTCCACCAGAGCAGAGGGTGGAAGAAAGAGAGGTTCAAAGCTCTAGCCCTCACTCACCATAAAAGCATTTGAATAACTACCATATAACCTAGCAGAGCAGAGTATTTTGCAATGTGTTAGAGTCAAATGACAGTAAAGAAAAAAGAAGGAAAATTCACCAGGTCAGTTAGAGATCCTGACTTTCATGCTTTTGCATAGGCATGAAGAGGAAGTTTGTTGGCATACAAGGCACTTGAATAGGGAATCAGATCCCTCGAACATGACTGTCTGGTGGTGAGAGGAACCTCTGCTGGAGGAGTCTTTGCAGCAGTGTCTTTGCCTGGGTCGAGATTCCCAGAGCTGCTGCTCTGCTCAGTTCTAACCTGGTTGGCTCATGGTCCTACATGACCACCTCCAGCATGTTACTAACAACATATAAAACAACTCCTAAATATCTTAACAACACATAAAAAATGGGTTGTGTGAGCATTTCTGTAGCTGCAGCAACAGTTTCAAATATTAACAAGTGTTTATCTATGCACACATATGAGTTCTACAGCAAAAGCAGCCTGTGCATCTCCAGGACATTCCAATCAGGACACTAATCAACACAATTTGAGCATACAAATCATTGCCTGGGGAGAATCTCCATCACTGCCTGAAATTCCCATCTGGAGAGCTCCTGTCACAATCAGTCAAACACTTTGCTGTGGAGGGATAATGTTGAACACCCATTTCAAACCAGTCTCAAAGCAGCCCATTATCTCACAGAGGGGTCCAGACTTTCCAGTTTCCTCCCTGGGGCATGCATTTCTGGAGCACAGCGACTCACCCCAGTAGGAGCAACTGGGCAGTCCCCATTGTGCCTGATTCCAGCTTCCTTTCAGGGAAGACTTCTGCAAAGTAGTGTATCTATATCTGAGCATTACTGGACACTACAGAATTCAAATGTAAGATAAATCCATGGGAAATAACCTCTATCAGTCATTTTGCTTTTAGAGAATTTTCTTTTCATTCTACAGCATTTTACAACCAGCTTTCTATCTTAATGTCTCCTTCACCCATATATGCAGAAATGTGTTGCTCTGAAATGCAGAAATTCCCACAGAAATGCCAGAAATAGATACATGCCATGAAAACCTCCACAAAGCTTACATCTACAGTTCCAAAAAATGAAAGAAATCAATATATTTCTCAAAAATATTCCTATGGAAGGAAAAGGAAGGATTTCCTCTTACTTTGTGTACAAACCAATGTAGAAGTACTATTTTGTTAAACTATGTAAAAGATGAAGTGAAATTGAAAAGAAAGTCAGCAAACTAAATGTAGAAATCAATGTTTTAGTAAGAATTTCAAGAGTATTTGCTTTCATAAATAACTATGTCAAAATATGAAGCCAAACTGATTCATTGATGTGAAGTAAAAAATAACATGAAAAACATAAGACTCTCTGCTGTATTGAGGAGGAGATGAGGGATGACGAGGTGCGATGCAGCTTTTTTTTCATACATATATATGAAATACACACTTCATTAAAATCACTGCAGAAAGCCAACGTATGCAAAGGGAGTCAGAAAAGAACATATCTTCCTTTTATGCACAAAAATGCTGGTCTCCAAAATATAAGATCCCAAAATACAAGCAATGAATCAGCATAATACGAATAGAATCAGAGAATTGTTTATGTTGGAAGAGACCTTTAAAATCATTGACTCCACCTGTTAACCCCACACTGCCAGGCCCTCCACTAAACCATGTCCCTCAGTGCCACATCTACATGTCTTTTAAATACCTCCAGGGGTGGTCACTCAAATGTGCCTCTGGGAAGCCTGCTCCAGTGCTTGGCAACCCCTTCTGTGAAAACATTTTCCATATATCCAAACTGAGCCTCCCCTGGTGCAACTTAAGGCCATTTCCTCTGGCCCTGTCTCTTTTTACCCATGAGAAGAGACCGACCCCGAGCTGGCTACAAGGTCCTTTCAGGGCTGCAGTGGGTTGTAGTTGGAGAGAGCCACAAGGTTCCTCCTGAGACTCATTTTTCCCAGACTAAACACCCTCAACTCCTTCAGCTGCTCCTCACAAGACTCGTGCTCCAGACCCTTCACCAGCTCCAGGGCCCTTCTCTGGACTCCCTCCAGATCCTCAATGTCTTTCTTGCAGTGAGGGACCCAGAACTGGACCAGCACTGGAGGTGTGCCCAGCACAGGGGGATGATCCCTGCCCTGGTCCTCCTGCCACACGAGATCTCATACGGACCAGGACTGCCCTTCTTGGCTGTGTGGGCAGGGCTGGCTTGTGTTCAGCACCCCCAGGTCCTTTTCTGCCTGTCATCTTTCCAGACATTTCCCCCAGCCTGTAGTGCTGCCTGGATTAGTTGTGACCCAAGGGCAAGACCCAGCTCTTGGTTGTGTTGAATTTCATACAACTGGCCTGGGCCCATTGAGCCAGCCTGTCCAGATGCCTCTGCAGAGCCTTCCTGGCCTCCAGCAGATCAACACTCCTGCCTGGTCAAGTGGATGCAGGGTTGATTAGGCTGTCTTTCCATCAGATACAAAAATTTCACACTTTTGTGAAGATCTTCAAAAACATGAACTGGAGCCATTCTGACACAAATATACAGTGCATTGAGTTTAAAACTTTTCCGCTAGAAGAACGTTCCTTAATGATTTCAGATGAAAATCAGGAGTATTACCTTTAAGATTTCCACATCTGAAAGTGAACTTGCTTTCAGATTCCTTTGAAGGAATTAGACCTTCCAGTGTTCACAAATGGCCCAAGAGACAGGTAACATATTAAATGTATAATTTTGAACTCAGTAGGTGGTTTTACTTCAAAAGTGTCATAAGACTAAAATACTGAGCTTCCAACAATTAAAAAAATATTCCCATATTCCAATTAACATTCTAGACTTTGAGGAAAATTCTAGTTTTAAAGCATTTCACTTTTCAGTATAATGCATGGCATGATAGAGTTGCAGGAATTTTTCAGATTGGGGGACTGGAGAAGTTAAAATCCCAATAGAATGCATCATTTAGGGGCTAGAATTTTCCAAGCTGGAGGACTGTTCAAGTTGAGGTGGAGTCTGCCTGACGGATAATATATAGCTTTTCCTTCCCAGTCCTAGCATCATAAGAGTCATAATAAAATAACTTATATAACTTCGTAACAGAGATGGGTCTGGCACTCTGCTAGCTAGTGAGATGTCCCCAGGACACTAGAAAATCATCAGTCTCTGACTAATAATTTACTGCTGTGACATCTCTGCACCTGGGAATGCATTGCTAAGTTTCTGTAATTGTGAAATTCTTGTTTTATATATGGATCAGTGTGCACAGCACAGCAACAATTCAGACTTCCAATGCTCCACGATTCACTATTGCCTGCTATTTATTCCATCCCCATTTCATACTAATAATTGTTGTAGGTATTAAAAAAATACATTGTTGTAACTTCCAGCAAATGATCAGAGTCAAACAAATCCTTTTGCTGACAAAAAGTGATATTGCTTATATGAGGCTCTCAGATACTTGAAGGTGGAGTAAGAAGAACAAGATTAGGATCTAACAGAGATTTGATCGCTGTCATCTCAACAACAAGATGTTGACAGCTAGAATAAATAACTTCTCAGGAGCAACTTGTTAAACTGGGTTAAAAGAGGATCTGTAATGATGTGGCCTTCTTTAATACCTCCTGCCAATCAGATTATATTTTATTACTCAGCTGAACTGTACAGTATGATTCAGTTTGTGTGAAACTAGAGGGTGTCACAAGATACAGACACTCATATTTCCTGAACGCAATTTGGCAGAAAATGTGGATAAAAACAACAGCATGCTGGTGTCAGAAGAAAAGACAAAAGGCTTCCTGAGGGTTATTTAGGGCTAACACAGTGCTGGTCTAAGGCAAAGTGGCCACACTTTGCCATCTAAACAATGTTCTCTGTGCTTCTGTGGCACACATCAGGAACACCTCTGAAAGCAGTACATATACATCAGCTCGTATTACCAAGAAATGTCCTTGAGAGTAAGTTATAGGGCACCATCAGCCTATTCAACAAGTCCTTCCTGAATTATAAGTTGAAAAACTTCAACTACCACATTCCAACCCACCCAAATGGTAAACAAGAAATTAATAGTGCTGCTCAGAAAAGTGTTGTAGGGAAGAACAGTCATGAAAATTTCACAGCAGCACTAGTACTATCAGTGGTCCTCTGAAGCTGTCCCCCTGGCTTGCAGAAAACAGAGACTGGAAGATGCAGAAGGGTGCTTGGATAAGACATCCTGGGCAGCAGGGCAAGTTACAGCCTTACTGGGAAGTCTCATGTTCCCACGTCTCCTTCAACAGCTGGCTTTGTTTCACACACAAGGCTCTGTATATTTTTTCACTAATTAAAATATCTGTCGGTTCTGCTTCATTCCTATTTACCATTCCACAGGCATTTATGTCAATGCCAGTGTTTTTAGCAATGGTTTTGTGTGTAATCATGGGTGAAATCATTAAGTAGTAACTAAGCAATGATCCATGAGGAAGTTCTTGTAGAAGCACAACGCAGTCACTATGGCTAACAACCCATGCCTAAGCATTTTAGATCAATCCTAAAAACTGTGTGAAATGTGCTCTACTACTAGAATGCTGTTTTAACCTTTTAAAAATGAATATTTTAGGTGTTTATTGCATTTTTGGCTTTGTGGGCCCATCTGAAATATCTGCCTCCTGAAACAGCACAAGAAAACTTAAAATCTCAGAATAAGTCAGTACAGCTTGATAAGGACACTACCAGAACTGTGTGGAGCTGATGATGACTGAGTCACTAAGGCAGATTAAAGAAGACAGAACCTGACTTGACTTTGGAACTACCAGAAAGATAAATCTTTACCAAATCTGGTGGTTAACAAGCAACATGCTTTTGTCAGGTACAGGTTCCTTTCAGTTACACTTCATGTCTCTCTTTCCCTCATACCAACTCAGCATTTGATTTCTTTCTTTCCCTCATCTTAAACCATTCATGTCAGAGATATCTTGTGCTCTCACGAAAAGCAAAATGTATTTAAAGCAAAATTACAAAATTAATGAAAAATACTTTTTTTTTCACTATCCTTGTTGGTTTGCTGTGGGTTGAAGAAAAGGGAGGTGAAATGAGAGATAAGCAACGAGCTGCTCTAGTGCCTTTTGTTTCAGATCATAAAATAAGAAGATGGGTTAGGGAACGGTTGAAGGATTTAAACACTGAGAGGCAAGTACAGAAAGGATTTTCTCCTATAAACCTGCATGAAATGCCTTTGAAATCTTTTGGTTTGATTTAGCTTGGAAAAAACACTTGATTTGTAGCTGAGCTTATCCTATATTAACAGGCATGCTGACATTAACTTGGGGAAGAAAGACTGAGAATCCTTCTCTGTCTCAGGCAAGTTATTAAGATTCACAGTAAACCTTTGCTGGAGAGGAAAACAACTGTGAACAGCAGAGCTGGGTTTGCTGAAGGACTCGGGGCTGTGCCAGTGCCCTGGGGGCAGCACGTTCAGGGTGGACGTGCCTGTCTGTCACCAGTGAGCATCCTGGGGGACTCCCGGGGAGCAAATTGAGGACCAGGAGATGGAAAGCAAAAAACCTGTTTATTCAGGGAGGCTATGCCAGTAAAGCAATCAGCCCTCACTCTCCAGCTCCAGGGTTCTCTACAGAGCTGCCTAAACCTATTTTCAGTGATGCCCCGCAGCTTTCCAATGCTCCCAGTCCACCAAGGCTCACACTGCAGCAGCTGCTCATAAGCATGTGAAACCAACAGGAAAGGACAAGTAACTTCCAAGGACTTAACACTGAATTTCTAAAGTTTTGGAACCTGCTTTGATTTTCTCCACAAAAAGTTGGAGAGATACTCCTTTTCTGAGAACATTTTGGTCAAATGGTCCTGGCAGAACGGAAGGATAACACAGAGTTTTTATCAGCCTGGGCAGAGTCAGAATAATTTAAACTTTAGTGATTTTACATAGGTAATCTAGTCTTCATGACTGTCTGGGTTTTGTAAAAAGTTTCCTTTAAATTTACAGTTAATTCTGCTGTGTGGAAAAACAAATTGTCAGTGGAAGCCACAGTTATTCTGATGGTATCTTCTTCTAGGATATCTGAAAAAACATTGGAATCTTATGCTGAATTTTATCCTATCTTCTTCCTAGAGGACTGGAAACAGCAGTGCTCTGATGGGTGCCTTTTGACAGCTGCATGAGAGCCCTTCCACCACTGCCCACCACCCTTCCAGCAACTGCACCACCTATGTAACACCAACCAGGGCTGCAGGGAGGGGAGACACAGAACCCCTTAATTTCTCTTTCCTGGCCTGATGAATCCTCATCTGTTTACCTCTGAGTCTTTGACAACACTGTTTTCACACTTATTCTCAAAACCCCCAGACATCCTGTTCTGAGATGACCACAAACTACAGCATAGTTGTTGGGACTACATTTCTTCTGTCCTCCTTTTAAAATTAGATATCATTTTTGCTGGTCTGCAGTCCTCCAATATAACTTTTGATTATATGAACTTCCAAAAAGCCTTTTTCTACAATTTATTTTTTTAAATGTTAGAAAGAGTTTTAGTATATCATTATAGAAAATGGAGGACTTGTATTCATCAATCTTTAGCCATACCCAGTCTGTCTTTAATCATTTTCTCCACTCTGAATGCATAGTAGCAAATTCCTTCTAATTTTTTAATATGAATCCTTATTTTTTGTTATGGTTTGTATTTTTTATTTTTTTGTTTTCCCCCTATTTTCTTTGAGAGGTCTGACTCAATGTAGGAGATGGTCAGAAGAGTACAGTGTTGCTTAATGTTATTGAAGACTTGATGATGCTGGTTGGGGAAAGCATGAGCTGGGCTCCTGATTCCCTGGCTCAAGCAAGGCTTAACAACAGAGGGATGGCTGGAGTGAGGTGGAAGTCTCACCACCAAGAAGAGGCACAGAAGATCACCCACAGATCTGTACTCCCCTTTCACCCTGAAAAATGAGCCTTGATGTGCAATTTGCCCATTAAGAGATAAGTCTGTGTGCAAAGACTCTCTGGCCAAGGTCAGACAGTCTTCAGTGCTGCCTGTAGTACACCATTGTTCCATCCCTTTGGGAAGGGACAAGAATGTGTGGTATAAAAGGGTGGCTTCAGAGCAGAAAGGGTCACAGGGGGAAAATGCCCCTGCCTACTCAGGATCAGTTGGTGGATTTTATCTCTCCTCCTCTCCTGCAGGGATGCATTTGGCTGAGCTTTGCACCTCCAACTTTGTTGGACCAGAGCTGGGAATATTCATTTCATGTGTGTGTGTGTACACAGGTATACAGCACTGATAGATGTCAGTTGCCATACTTTCTGTGGTGACATGTATTAACACTCTGTCTTAGGTTCATTTGTCACCAGCAATCCTGAACCTTCTTTGCTGTTTCTTCAATGAGCTGTACTATTCATGAACCCAGGTTGTGCAAATCCTTGTTGAACACAACCAGACCTGAACTGGTCAACTGCATTTTTTGTGAACCTATACTTGTGAAAGCTCTTATTGAACTTAACTAGACATAGCATGCTGACTTAACTATGATCAGAAGTTAAATCCAGTCACACCCAGCCCCTCTGATCTTTGAGGACCAGCTGCAACCAAAGGTGGTTTATTTTCTGCTAAATTTCTATACCTTTAATTCAACACTCATTTTTTGGAGAGTCTTGTTCTATTTCAATACTTTGCAACCCTTTAGTTTTCTGTATTGATCATTTGTTTCCTCCTTTGCCTATAGCCTTATTTCTTAGCCCTACTATTTCCCTTCAGATCTGCAGCTGATCTTTCCAAGGTTTTTCCCTCTAGGCTGATATATATGTTTTGAACATTTCTGCCTCTGAGATACAGAGTCGGTCATCTTTAGCTAGTTGCCTCAGTTAAAACAATCCCTTTTGAAATTGCAAATCTTAAATACAGAAGGTTTTCACTATTGATACTTCTAAACTGGGGTGCTGAACTTGAGATACTGCACTAAATGATATTGGTTTGGGAGGCGATACTAATTAGCTGCAAACCCCATGGAAGAGAGGGAAAGCAAGGCTAATGCAGTGCCCTGACTCAGGTCTGCCACTGTCCACCCCTGAATTCCCCTTTTCCCTCAAACAAGAAAAAACGCCAAAGTGGTGAATTTTGTGTTTATTAATGGTTTTCTTGTTAGCTTACTGTAGGGGGGATACAGTATGGGAGAATGAAGGTGGTATAGAAGGTAATCTTATACCCCAATGAGTTGCAGCTGGACCAGTTACTAAAGATTAGGGGCAGGCCTGATCTTAACAGGCCACACCTGTAGCTGATAAGAACACGTGGTATAAAAGAGTGGAGTGGTGGGGTCTGGAAGAAGAGGAGTCAGGTGGCTACTGCAAGGACTGGGGACAGTCAGGGTACAGAGGAGCTGTGTTGCCAGAAACTTTGAGTAGGAATGAAGCTCTGGAGGTACAAAATCCTTGCACTGTAATGACATTAGAACTTGTGCTGTCTAAGATGACAAATGGTGACCCTGCCGTGATTTGGGACCAAACTCTGTTTCCCATGGATTTGGGACTAAGCTATACTTCCTTGTGGATTTGGGACTTGACCAGATAACCCCGTGGATTTGGGGGAACAGGACTTGAATACTAAACTCTTGGTAAAATTTAACAATTACAGCTATTGGTGTTTTGTTGAATATGAGTGTAAAAGACCCTGGATATGGGTGCTTTGTAAACTGGGAAAAGCTGTGGAACTAAACTAACATTTAGAAATATATACATCTCTGTGCTGTGACATGCTGTTTGAACACTTGTGTAACTCTTAGTTCTCAATTAAATGCACAGATATGTCATGGTGTTATTTGAATGTGTACTTTTGCAAATACTGCAACTCTGTGGTTAAAAGAAAAAAAAGGGGGAATTGTAGGGGGATACAGTATGGGTAAATGAAGGTGGTATAGAAGGTAATCTTATCCCCCAATGACCAATTACTGAAGATTAGGAGCAGGCCTGATCTTAACAAGCCACACCTGTAGCCAATAAGAACACATGGTATAAAAGAGTGGCGTGGTGGGGTCTGGAGTAAGGGGAGTCAGATGATGCTGCAAGGATCAGGGACAGGCAGTGCATAGAGGAGCTGCCTTGCCAGAAACTTCGAGGAGGTTTGAAGCCCTGGAGATACAAAATCCTTGTGCTATAATGATGTTAGAACTCGTGATATCTAAGAGAACACCGTAGCATGTAGAAACAAAGGCAAATAATTTTTAAGGAAATGAGGCATTTAGAGGAGAAGCAATTTTCTGCAGAGAAGGGATTTGGTTTACCATGATCTGGACATACCTCAGATTTTTGGAGACAAAACCCCTGACTGAACCAGCCTCACCATAACGCCTTGCACTTCAGATAAATGCATCCCTGAGAACAACAGGATCAAGCTAATGTTAGACATGGATCACAAGCTGAGTGTCAAGCATGATCAAGCTCAAGTAAAAGTGATGTATGAGGCAAGAACAAATGAACAAAGATTGTCTAGACCAGACAATGAGAGAATTAATGGTAACAGTCCTTTGCACCACTGTAGTCAAGATGGGAGGAATCTATGCAGGAATAAACAGGAAAAGAAATAATGGACTTGAATTGCTCCAAGACAGTTTTAAAACATGTTAAGATATATCTGTGTATGTACTAAAAAATGGGTAAGAATTGATTGGCAAGGAAATCTGTAACACATCCACTATTGCAGTTCTCTAAAAACAGATTAAATAGATCTAAATGGTGTTTCTCAGGAGAGTTGTGGTTATCATTGATTTTGCCTTGAGAATGATAAACAGACTATATAAGCCCCAGGGAACCTTCCAGACCTATGACCCCACAGCAAAACTGGGAAATCTAGGAAGGTCTGGTCTTTCTTGTATTTGCTCATTCATCCTTTCTCCAGATACAGACTCTTTGCCATGGAAGTATGTAAGTGAAATAAATTTAACTTTAACAAATGTAACAGTTGAGGTCTTGATATCCTCTTTGATGAGAAAACACAGCTTAGTGAAGGCCAAAATAAAGTTGCAGGAGCAACTCCTTGTTGTACATAGTGGCATAAATAGTTCTTTTTTCACTATGTGTGGTACCAGCTAGATATTGTTGTGTTTCCTAAAATCTACAGGACTTATCTTTATCTTGGCAGGTTACTATTTTGATTTTGCTCCTTGCTTCCCCTCCCTAAGTACTATTCAGATAAAAGACAAGACTTTTCTAATAAATTCCCCATCAATGCCTCTATTCTTCCTCTGTCAATTCATTTTCTTGGTAATTTTAGCTGGCCCTTCTAAAATGGCCTTCATTACTATTCATCTAGGTCTTCTAAAATAGCTAATTGCATATGACTATCATACACAGGAGTTTGTGTGAAAGCCTTTTATATTTAAACTCCATAACCCATCTCTATAATTAGAGCCATCAGATGGGTTTTTAATCTGTCTGCCATTAATTTTACCATTACCAGTTCACCAACCTGCAGCAGCCACTGTGGCTGTTCCCTTTCTGGACTGCAGGCTACAGTGGGATGAGGCTAGAGAGGTCCTGCCTGTGTCATCCTGCTCATCCCACCCAAAAAGGACAAGGAAATTGCAGCTTGGCCTCCCCACAGCAAAAAAAGTGGACCAGAACAGATACATTTTCTTCACAGGTCTATCTCCCTGAGGTATATTTGTGCCCTGTTCCCATTCAGAGACTTTACACTTAAATGTTTTACAAAAACATTGCTATTTCTACATTTATGCTTAAGGAGGTGATGAGATATATAATGTTTTTGGGATAGTAAAATGTTTTAATTTAAGGCAATTTCATATAAAAGAGTAGAAAATTACTTTTTGTGGAAAAGGTTCATAATTTTTGATTTTTTTCTTTGAGGACAAACATTTCAGTATACTTTAAATTAGTTTTGCTTTTCAGCTGTGAACAAGATAGAAAAATCAGTCATGGATACCGTGGTCATCTGAGGAGAGCACAAACCATCACTGTGGACAGACAGAGGAACAAGAATGGAAAGAAACTTAGAAAAATTCAGCTTGTTATAAGTCACCAATTTAATACACAGAAAATGATGCTTATGGTAGGGAAAATTAAAAAAAAGAATATAGATGCTAAAAGAGTAAATAATCAATTGTTCAGTATGGGGAAAGATAAGATGACATTGGCTTAATTTGCAGCAAAGGACACTTAGGTTTGACTTTAGGAGAACCTTGCTAATTCTAACAATAGAAAAGCACTATTAGAGGCTACTCAGAGAGATGGCAGAATTCCCAATGGAAAGTTTCAAGAACATATTTCCAGAATGGCTTCGGTATGTTTGGTCCTGCCTCATTATGGAAAGATAACCTGACCCAGCCTTGTATTGCTCTGAGCTCCCTTCTCTGTTTTGTTTCAAGGAGACAAAAGGGGACCCGAGAAAAACTTTCTCAAACTTTAGTTTCAGGTCAAATTGAAGTTTCTTTTTAATTTCTGATTGAAAGTAAAAGTCTTGGAGTGTTTTTATGAAAAACAGATCAGACTTTCTTCCCCCCAGGTGTTAATGGTGATTATCTTTCAAAATCTCTAATTCTTCAATACATTTCCAAGCAGAGAAAAAAACCCACCTCTTTATAATTCAGCTTTTTTGCCTGGGCTGTAATTGGGGGTGATCTTCTCTTTCTGGGTTTGGCTGCCATGTGAGCCTGGGAATGCACCATGTATTTTGGCTGATCAGCAAGAGAAAGTTTTTTTTCTCATACTCCTAGGACCTGTACTGCAGGAAGAAAGTTTTTAGCGCATTGGATGTCGATAGCAACATCTCTTCCAACTTGGCATCACCTCAGCCACTTGAGAAGAGACCATAAAGCCCATCAGTATGAGGAAAAAGGCAATTAGTTGGCTACCTAAAATGAACACAGAGCTACTTCCTTCACAGCTGGAGGCACACTCCACTGCTGTGTTGGAGATGGTGTTGGGTACCACAGAGGGAGAGGTGAGAAAAATAATACCAGATTAGATCATTTCATAATTTCTTCTGCTCCCTGCAGAATAATTCCCAGGAACTGTAAGCAGCTGCCCCTGGGCGCAGGTTTCCAGATGCTGTGTTTGCTGCATCTTGCCACTCGGCAAGTGTATTCTTCCTGCCAGTGCCTGCTGACAGGTCTGGCCCTGCAACCATCTGGCTTGCAAAGTAATGAGACCAAATGAAATGGAGCTTGAAGAATTAACATTCTTTCCTTAATCTATTAATAACTGAACAGTGTTGATTTTGGTGACAGCTAGATACTTTATTGTGAAGCAGACTGGTTAATTAGAAGCATCCCAGTGAAGGTTATATTGGATATGTGTATGCCTTCAGAAACACACATTTTTAATAAGGAGAGGTTGGTTTTTCTCACAGTCTTAAATAGTCTCAGAAAATTCTAGGTGTGAAAAAGAAAATAAAATTAAAAAAAAAAATATTATTTTCTCCATCTTTTGGTTACTGCTTTTTTCCTATTCAAAAGATCTCTCTATTTTTAATGTGGCTACCAGCTAAAAGCTATTAGTATACAAGAGGAGGCATTAGGCACGTGCAGCTTTGTGCACCAGTACTAAGCCACCTCATTTTCAGGGTCCTGAGGGCCATCTTCCTAGTCTGAATAAGCACACAGACAGGCTCCTTTCTTAATGAGGAAAAGCATTCCCATTTACCTAACTTAACTCTGGTCACGAGAATCTCGTAGTTTCTTTTATGTGCTCCTGCTGCTGGCAGGCACAAAACCCGGCCGACCCACAGGCATTTCTTAATTGTATTTAAATAATGTTCATATGGTTTCAAAACAGTTCCTATTAAGTCTATAGGACCTCTGGATATATTGGAAGAAATTGAGGTTTTGCCTGATTTAATTTAATTTAGTTTAAGCTGATCTAAAGACACAGTAGTACAATTTTGAATTTACCCATCACCTTCTGGTAACTTGTCGTTCTGGGAGTAGCTTGTTCACATGTCAAGGCTTTTAGATTGAGGAGCTGGCTGTTAAAAATACCTCTATTTTTCTAACACAGTTATTAACTGGTACAAGTCAGTGCTTATAAAACTGTTGGTTGCTATTTTAAATATCAGCCTTTAAGTAAATGTCTTTTCATTACCACTTTCCAAGTGAGTATGGTACTGAGAGTGATGGCACAACTGAGTATTTCCAGTGTTCCCTGTGGACTCTTGGCACTGCCACCTCTGATATTTTCATACCCTCTCCAGCCTTGAAGGCTGCACAGCAGTGTCAGCTGCCCAGGTTAACTTATTACCTGCATAAAATGACAGGTGCTTTGTTCTTGATCCTTACACTTCTGCCACTGTAATAACTGAAGGGCCTTGTTAATAATCCCTGTTTTTCACCATGAGAGACACACAGGCACTCAGACCGCTCCTTTCCTTTTCTCCTCCATCTCTCCACTGTAATGCTTCATCCCCTCCAACTGCACAGGCTTTGCTCTGATTTCTGCTCCTGTTGATGCTCCTCATCACCTGCAATCACTGCTTTCTCTCCAACTCTCACTTCTTCCCTCTCTTCCCAGCAGGTATTTTTTCAGTGTTCAGCTCTGGCACTGAATGGATCCCACAGAGATCAGAGGAATGTGTCTGATTAGGAATAGTCCCCACTGCCGCTCAGACCAGGCTCAGGCATCCCCGGTGGCTCTGCACCAGGTGGGCCAGTGGGTCCCAAAGAGGCAGCTGGGGCCAAGCCTGTCAAAGGCTGCTTCTTCCCAGGGTCCCTTCACCCTTGTCCTGGCATGGGCTGCATCCCCCTGGGAGGGCTGGCTAGCCCCTGGCCACCTGCCGGGCATTGCTGCTGGCATGCTGCAATAAAGTCCTCTTGCTCAGCAAGAACTCAGCACTGGCCCTGGGAAATGGCAGCCTGCATTTAGGTAGGGGAAGCTTAGATTCTGATTATTAAAGTACATCAGAGAACAACTTTGGAATTTTTGTGACATTTACCAAATGACCATGTTTCTTCTCTCAAATGGCTGTTTGCATTGGTAAATTGAGTATTTAGGTTTAGTATTCCTAAGTACTGTTTGGTCTAGGAAGGTAACAAAGTTCTCTTCATATTTGCAGCTGTAGATCTGCTGACTTATGCAAAAAGAGTGTAGTTTTCCTCAAGCTTCTACTTCTGCTCCCACAGGGCCAGTGGCAGCTGAGCTTATGCCCTTGTGGCCCTAGGGCTCCCTGCTGATACTAGGAGTTCCTTTTGCTGGGGAGCAGACATCAAAATCTATTTGTGAGATATAGTCATGACATCAATAGATAGGGAAAGACAATGACAGCATCACCAGAATGTCAGAAAAATGTGCATTTCTCTTTCCCATCCTCTGAGTATCCCCATTTCAGACTCCACATCTCCTTAACTTCAGGAGAAAAATGTGGCACCAGCACTACCAACTGGATGCACCTGAACTTAGGTTCCTTTTAAAGTTTTTAGATATCTAAATAAACTACTGGCTTGATATCCAGGAAGGATCAAACCTGCTTTATTTTACCTCTGATGTCCTGGAAATCATGTGTCCTATTTAGGTGTCCAAAAATGAATTTAGTGGTTTAATTTGTGTTTAAATACGTTGTCCCAGGAATATCTCACTTTGATTTAAAAAAAAAAAAACTATTATTGCAGTGTCTAAATAGTGGCAACAGAATGAAAACCCAGAGTATTTTATTCCAAGTGGAGGAGGTTTTCAAGGATGTACCAGGGGAGTATTCTATCTGGACAAGGAAAAGCAGATTTCAAGAGAGCACACATGGATGGGAATATCAGAGTTGTTTGGCAGAGCAAAACTGGAGAGAAAGACTTGAAGTTTTGCAAATATTTTCTACAGTTCAGGAGACTTTATAGATCCATCAGTGACCTCTGAAGAAGGATACTTCTTGTCCACAGGTTGAATTTTATTTCTGTATTTGAAGACCACACTTCCATTTTGAACCGGAGGAAATGGAACTGGAGAACCTGGCAAGTTCTGGTAAAGAGAAAAGGGGGGGAAAGCAACCAGTTTACAACTCTACCCAGGATTTTTTGTGTACTATAGTCCCCAGGAGACACAGAGTTGTCAGAAGAGGTCTGTGGGAGGAATCATCCATTTCTGACCTTTCTTTTTCTTTTCCCTCACAACTTTAATTAAAATACTACAAAACTGTCATTTGTTTTAGATAGTTTTTCCTGATCCTGTTTCTGGCTGTGATTTACCACTGATATTTTGGTAGTTGATGTTCCTTGTGATGTGGAATAGGGTTAAAGTCAAGCAAAGCCCGCCACAGGATCTCAGTGTGGTTCCAGTGCACTTACTCTCAGCTTTCCCACAACTGTACCATTTGTGTAACTTTGTGTAATACCTAATCCTGCAAGTGATACTGAAAGGAGTACTACCACACTCAACAAGCATCTAAGTTTAGCACCAGATTTGAAGGCTGGCACACAGTCAGTAATACAGTCCAAAACTGCTGCCCAGCGATTCTACAACAGCAGTCACAGCTGAAGTCTATTGCACACCCACCAGACATTCTACAATAACATGCCTGGGAGGTGTTTCTGCAATAGTCTTGATAAGCAGTGATAACACACAGTGGAAAAAAAAAAAAAACAGCATCCAGATACAAAATATTTTGAGACTCCATTTGGCTGCGCTAAAACTAGCTTCAAAAATGCTTCTCATGGGCATGAAAAAGCATTGTGTCACATACTAAACAAGTGTGTTCAGTATTGTTGATGCATTCACAAATGGCCATGCAGAACTAGATAATTTAATGACAAAAGGAAAAGAAAGTTAGTGAACATGGCTGAAGAATTACATACAGTACCATCTGTTGGCTTTTTTCTTCTTCCCTTGGATCTTTGCACGTCCATTGAAGGTTACTGTTACCATCTAAGTAGCATAAACTCAGCATGAGTAAAGAGAAACAATTTATTTTTTGAATTTCCAAGTTCAGAACTTGTGAACTGCAGCATTTAGCCTTGTCACTGATTAAACTGTTTTATAAAGAATTTCATTAATCTTACTTCATTGTATAAGTTATTAATTTTAGAGCATTTTTTGCTATGTGTTTTCATAGTTCAATAAAAAATGATCAAGTTAAAGTGGAGATGGATATGGAGCAGAAGGTCTGTGCCTTTAGGGACTGACACCAGTTATTAGACACATATCTTAAAGAATCTGAAATTCCTCCTGGCAGGTGTATCATAA
Source organism: Fringilla coelebs (assembly GCF_963513975.1). NCBI lineage: Eukaryota > Metazoa > Chordata > Aves > Passeriformes > Fringillidae > Fringilla > Fringilla coelebs. The sequence goes on from NC_140028.1 coordinate 132,395,553, forward strand.
ACAAGAAGCTGTAACTTATGGTCTGATGGTGCTGAGCTGCTTGGCCATTATAATTAAACTTACATTAAAAGAACCCTCCTGCTGTTTCCCTCTCCTTCTGGAAAGGCTAGCAGTTTTCTTCAAACAATTATGACAGTATTTCTAACACCTCTGCATTAGTTTTGAGGATATAAAAAGCCACATGCTCCTTTACATGGCCAGACTGCAAATCTAGCAGAGGGGAAAGGAAGCACAGGAACAGGGAGCAGCATTCCCCAGCAGAGATGGGGATTGCTGGGAAGAGCAAGGCAGCAGCAAGAGCGATCTCTTCTTGCAGTTCTATTTTTAAGATAAAATGAAATAGCTGCACAGCTCTCTAGCTAAAAGGAAAAAGAAAATCCAAACAAGAAATCTATGTTGGTAAGAAGCCATTGCTTTCCTGGGGCAGCCAAAGACCCGCATGCTGTATATTTAACTCATGACACGGGCAATGGCAAAGACAAAGGTGAAGCTTCCCAGGTAGTGTGACCACTTTGGTCTCTTCCTCCGGACCATCCCAGTCTGCAGTTCCAGGCTCTCTCCCAGGCTGGTTCCCACCCTGGAGTTCAGTCTTCCACACACCTGGATCAATTCAGCATCTGGTTCATACCTCATCAGCTCCCTTTCCCATTCAATTCCATTTTTGTTCCTTTACCTCTTCCCTTCATCTCAGTTTTCTGCTGCCTGCAGGCTCCCAGTATACTCACACATGGCAGAGTTTGCATATTGGGAAATTGTAAGGGCATTTAGAAACTAAATTTGAATCAACCTCAACTGATCCTACACAAAGTGAATTTTCAAATTTTAATTTGGGCACAAGTTTGACACACATGAACAGAGATTTCTGTCTCCCTCATGCTCCCCCTTGGAGCACTAGAAGTTTTCAGGCCCTCAAATGCAATAACTTGTGTGAGAGCACCAGCTTTTCCTCAAACAATTTTTGGCTGAGTTCTCCCAAAAACAAACTTATTCTCCAAATAGAAATTCATAGACACAGCACTTGCAGCTTTGTAAAGCTATAAGCAACCAAAAGACAGGCTAAAATGGGAATCAATACCAAATCTTATCTACAGCCCATGCTGGGATCTTGTTTGCAATATGAACACAATAGTATCTATACAGCATCCTGTCCACCTGCTGCATCAAGAGGTATTCATAAAATTAATACCTCTGTCATAAAATGCCAGCAATTCTAATTCTTCTCCAGCCAAGCCTTCCAACTGTAGATTTCCAAAGTGCACAGAAATATTTATAATTAGCATTCATATTGCTAATTGAAATATTAGTAGGAGATACCAGCTGCTTCATGTATCAAAATACTGACATTCATTATTATTGGTTGGCAGAGACTTCAGGGATTTTAAAAATTTTTGTACAAATTTGAGTGTTAATGAAAGCGTACTAGAGGAGTTGAGCGAGACCCAAACATGAACTCTAACCCTTTGCTCTACCCCTGCCTTTCTGAGAGCTTTAACTGCAGAGCAAAAGCCTGGGCAGGGTTCCCTGGAAAGCAAAGGACTAGCATCACAATCTGACTTTTTCCAATTTCTTTTTCTCAGCTGTGCAGGAAGAACACACCAGATATTTGAAAAGGTTTATGCTATCCGTATGGCTTGGTGTGCAGTTATATTAGCAAGAAGAATGAGAGAAATGGAAAAAGAAAATCTTGGGCAGCCTTGAAAGATGTTGCTTTAAGAAAGCTGAACTCAGTCCCTTCAGGGCAAAGATGTGTTTTATCCCACGCATTGCCAGTTTGTAATTGCATGCCATTTTCTTAATTGCATATTCAAATGATTAAGAAGCACTGCTGCTGGCACTATGATCACAAGTGAAATTAATATAGGCTCTCACTGATTTTGGAATTATTTGGAAAATTATTGCATGTGTAACATTACATGTATAACATTACATATATTTTAAATAAGAAAATAATGACCATTTAGACATTTTACACAGTCTAGGAACAGCAGGTGCAATTTCATTATTCTCTTCATGCAGCTTGCTAACTCTTATTATCCTCCTTCTTGGAAAGACTGACTATATAACTGTTATCAATCTCGTGGTAGCAATATTACCTAACTAGGAGGGCACATTACAATTTGGACATCCCTGTCCTAGGCATCATAAAAACAAAAAGAAAGAGTGGATCCATGACAAACAGAAATTACAGTCTGAGTCTAAGACTCAAGGCAGTAGGAGGCAAGGTAAAGAAAAAGCATTGTTTGTGTTATAGTGTCTACTAGAAGCTGAATTGCCCATTTCCATGACTTACCATGCCATGATTTCAGGATTGATTTTACCTGAGCAGTTTGTTAACTTTTCATGGTATCAATCCAGACATTTATGCTATGCACTTATCATAGTGGTTCCCAGGAGAGTTGGAGACTCATGACAGCTTTAGTAGCCAGCCTTTGGAAAAATACATGGAGGAGCACTACACAATGAAAAAGCAGAGATTTCATTCTCAGCATCCTATTAGTGTAACCCTTAAATGGTGATAGACTCTCACTCAAGTGGGATATTAGAGGGACTGTAAGACACTCATGGCTCAGAATCCCTTAGAAAGAGGTGGAGGATTGCTGGCTAATCCTCCTCTACTGGTTACCTAACAAAAATCCAGTAGATTATATAAAATAACCTAGTTATTCTGTGTCTTTGACTGAACTGTTTATTTTGCTGTATTAGGACAAGGCACACACTGGACACAGCATCTCTGATCCTGACTTTCCTCCTGTTTTTCTGTGTTAGATCTTTGTGCTTTGTTTTTGGCATTACTTTCAAAGAAATAACACAAGTGAGAAAGCAAAGAGGTCCCAAAGCGCCAGAGGCAATGGAGTGAACTCTGGTGGTGGTGGGACTCCCCTCCAGGGCTCCTTCCCAGGGATCAATGTAGGTGGGCTCTGTTGCACACCAGCTGAGTTCCAGAGCTGACTGGAATGTTTCAGCCACAAAATTTTGTCTGAAAACTTGCATTTGTCGAGAAAAAGCACTCAGAGGGAAAGCATAGTTTCACTGAAAATGATCTTTCAGGTTTTAAATAGAATTTTTAACTAGAAAGGAATCTTTCCCCAGAACTGGCCATCCAAGGCATAGAAATCATGATTCCCTTCCCTGCTCTCCCTGAAGTACAGGGAGTATTTCAGCCTTCATTTCCCACTCTCTTATTTAGCACCCTCAATGCTAGTGATTGATTATTTCAGGCTGGGTCATTTTACTGGTCTTCAGTGTTTGGAGTGTTTCTTGTTTTGTCCTGCAATGAAAGGGTGTCTTTTTTGCAGCCAGAATATCTATCTGCTGCCAAGCCTTACTGAGACTGTCAAAAAAATACCATCAGATTTTGTCTTCACAGCACATAGGAAGGCCTTAGGAAAAAATACTGGGTTTCCAAGGTAGAGAGGACACAGAATCTTGCTAATTATGTCTGTGCAAAGCCACTGAGGATGTCTGTAATTGAAGTAGTATTTCCTATTTTTTGCAGCTGTGAAGCCATTGTAAACCACCAAATTTACGCAGAGATGTACAAAGATCTGCAGCAACTCTAGATCCATTTATTTCAAATGAACTTGAGAACTCAATGGCCCTGGCCCAAGCACTTGAGCTGGACAACCCACTGCTGAGTGCAAATGACTTGAAATCAAGAGCTACTTTCTCTCCACTTTCAGACTTCTGCAAGTAGTTCCTGAAATCATGACAGCAAAATGATTATTCTTTCTGAGAACACAGAAGCTTTGGTTGTCTTGTTACTTTATTCCCTCTCATCTTTTCTAGATGCCCTTAAGTTAATTAAAGTTAATTAAAAATCTGATTTGAAAATCAGAGGCAAAATTCAGTAATCTTTTAATTGCTGTTGAAACATTTGCATAGGCACTTTAACTTAAGCTGGTTTCATTTTTAATAAAATCTTGTCTGGAGAGTGAGGTTGGCAGACACTTTGCTGGTAAAACAGCAGCTTAACAGCTGGGGAAGGCAGACCATCAGCTGCCTGTTGCTATAGAGTCAGGCTCTGGCTGTTTTGCTATTCAAGTATCATGCCTTCCTATTATGCCTTTTAGGAATTTTTCTAAGACAAACTTGCATCATATTGGATTAAAGTCCTGACAGTTTTCAGTTTTTTTCTGACTATATGTAACCCCATATTATTAATTAAGTAGAAGGTGTGAGAGCTCTAACAGTTTCTGAAAGGGAAGAGAGCGAGCTCCTTAAGGCTAGAGGCTAAGAATTTCAATCTGCAAAGACATTCACGTCAGTGTAGTGCTGTGTTTTTGTACTTTTTGTTTAATTTTTCAGGATCAAATACTGCAGCCCTGTTGTATAATCCAATTCATGTTATTGGACCAAATAACTATATAGACATAGGACGCTGCTTAATTTTAAATGCAGCAAATAGATGAGATGAACACACAAAATGGCAACCAGAGCACAGAAGAAAAAAATAACAGATATGGAAAAATAAGACTAGGAACAGTCTTGACTTATGATCTGCTTGCCTCCTTCTCCATCACTGCAGAATCAGCTCTGCCTTTGCTCTTTGCAGCAACTGGGCTTAGAGCTCTGCATCTCAGGGATGCTCTGGCTGTATGCCCTGCATCCTGCTGTCTTACTGGGTCATTGTCATTATGGAATCTAACCTCCTGTCTCACCTGGGATTCTTTTGCCACGAGTTAAACTCATTGCTCTTTTCTTCTTTGGGCAGTAATTTACTACTGGGTGATACTTCACTTGCTGCAGGAAGAAACTGTCAGAAATCAAGGATTTTAGGATCATAACTTATCAGTCCAGACACATGGTGCCCTCCCTGTAGCTCCAAAGTGGGATTACATATTCTGCCACAGGTTGGCCAAGGATGCTGCCTTTATAGGTTTGCAATGGCTCTTGAAGCAGCATCACGGTTGGTAGACAGCACCAGTGCTGTGTTTTGCAATCATGGGTAGCTATTTTCAAACACATCACTCCAACATTGATAATGCATCACCAATTAGTCTGAACAGAAGCTCACACTCCCAGCTGCACTGATTCAGTACTGTACCACTGTGCATTTCAGAGCCTTTGTTGTGCTCTTTTTCATCCAGGCATTCTCCACAGACCAGTTGTTGCAGTTAAATTTTGCTCAGATTGTGGTAATTGCAACCCTAACAAAAAGTCTTTTAAAAACCATCCACCGGGTTTGTATACCTTGTGAGATTATGTGGGTCTTGAAAGACCAAAGGAAATCTTTACCTTAGGAAAAGATAAGTTTAATTTCAAGAGCATTAACATTATAATAGCTTTTAAACATGCTTTAAAATATCACGCTTACTGAACTCTTAATCACATTTAACATGTAATGATGATGCCAATATTTTGTAAGTTAATATAAAAATAAATTTCTTCAGAGATCCAGTTACAGAGTAACCATTGACAACCAAAGTTTCATCCTGTTGTGTTCATTGCATCAGTTTGGGAAGAAAATTTTTCCAGGCAATCATGTCTCAAATGCACTTGCTAATTAATCTATTAATATTAAAGGCAAACAGTTGCAAATCCTGCAGGATAATTTTACCCCTTGTGCATTCTCTCTAGAGTAGATCCATTATTCTGATGCAATTAAGATCTCTGAACTTTTGCAATGATTTATTAATAGTAATTAGTAATGCAGCAATTGGTTGGTGCCCCAATGAAATGTACATATAGTAAAGATATTGCTAGGTTTCAGAATTTTTACTCCAAGATTAATGAGAGAGAGAGGTTGTGGCAGACGGAGCCAGGATACTGTAATTGTGTGGTTTTTTTGCACCTTTAAAAATACAGTGTGTTTAAGGTACAAACGGTTTGTGGGAGGAGCAGCATTGAAGTTTGTGTGTGTGACACTTCATATGCCAGAATATGGCCAGTAGTCTCTTAAACATGCTCCTGGCAAAGACAGGAACTCCCACATGTTCCTACTGCATCCCAGGTTTGAAAGTAATTTATAAATGTTTAGACAATGTAGAACAGACAAGAAATTCGCTGTCATCCTTCAGCAGATTCACAGAGACAGGAGTTTCCATCTGGTACAGCCCAGTGGTTCCCACTGCAGTGAACTGATAGTGCTTATGGTTTCTTTTGGCAAACATTTCCCTTTTTAGAACTTTTCCTTACAAGCGTGGGGTGGGGGAAAAAAAAGGGGACCAAAAAAAAATAGGAAGGTCTCCTGCTTCACCTCTGGTTTTATTATACCACTGACTCCACCAGAGTCCTGTATATTAAATCCACAGTAAGAAGCCTTTTTTAATGTATCTTTCCTGCTGGTCTTTACTGTTGAATGACTGAGTTGAATGATGATGCATCTGCTTCAGGTATACTGTTCTTGTAACCATGTATCCACAGGCAGAATTAGAATTATGGATTTTGTGGCAGAATTTGGAAGAAGTAAAGTCCATGTAACAAGCTGAGAACAGTGATAATTTCTCACTTCCATGCTGATGGTACGTGAGACAGATAATACCTGGTTTTTTGTTACAGTTCCCCTCTCAGAGTGTGATGTTACTTGTTTTCATCACTGGCCTTCTTTGCCATCCCAGTAGTCTGCAGGGTATCTGCATGTATCAATGCTTTATAAAGTACCAGGGCTTGAACATGATTTTAAAAAATGCTGAAAACTTCCTTTATTTAAAACTAAGTTAAATAATATTATTTAAAATATTATTATTTAAAGTAACTTAAAAGCCTAAAACTTGATTTGCCTAGAGTTAAAATGACAGAATAAGGAGGCATACCCAGCAACATTACTCACAAAGATTTCATAAATCTTTACTTCTTTCTTATACACTTTGCTCCATTGATAGTTGATATGATTACCCATAAATGCCATTAATTTAATGACTATATCAAAGTACACAAATCAAATGAACATCAACATACACCGAGCTTTTTAGATGTTTTAAATTTTGTTTGAAACCCAAATTCTCCCAGTAATTCTAAGCAGTTATATGCAATAGAATTTAAGATAAGATAGATTTTTCTTATGATGATATTCTGAACCAAAGCTTTAGAGAACACTGTGCGTTACAGGAGATATGAAAAAGATGTGATAGTTGGCAAGGCTGGTTTTGTTTCACTGCTCTCACATCTGAACGCAGGGAAGCCGCTCCCAGCATTGCTAACATTTACTCCTCTGGAAATCTCCCAGACCACCATCCTTCTCCAGGCTGCAAAGAAGGGAGAAGGTATCTGGAAGCAGTGATGAAAGCTGGCTGTTAAAAAGCATGCTCTGAGCAGAGATTTGTTTTGAGTCAGGTGGCAAAATATCTGTCTGGGAGCGAGACGGGCTTGTGAGCGTCTGTGGGCAGAGCTCACTCAGGTGCTGGCAGGTTGCAGATTCTCCACCAGCTGGTCTGAAGGCTCTCCCGAGCCCGTGGAGGAGACAAGCTCCTCCTCTCCTACCAGCAGCTTTCAGTTTTATGGGGAGTGAGTAACAAGAGTGTACCTACTGCTTTTCAGCACAGAGTAGCAGAAACCTCTTCTTCTCCTGGCATAGACAGAGCAAGTCTCTCCAAGACTCTCACGCTTCTCCACAGTGTATGGCTCAGATCCTCCCTCTGATCCGGTTTTACAACATTTTGCTGTAATGTCCCTGTTGTCTGGCAGTTTGTCTGGCCCTCTAAGCCACTCGGGATGCCATTGTACAAGATAACCATAATTCATTTCCACTTCAGATCAGAGGTCTGGTGTGAAAATGCAAACACCTCCTTTACCACAGCCTTCAATGCTCAACGTGATATACAGCAGAGGTATTCCCTAGCAACAAAGTTCAAGGAAAAATCCTCTTATTTGCAGTTTAGAATAGGAAAACACGAAGAACAAAAAAGCATGCACAGGCTGTGAAACAAAATTAAAATAAAATTGACCTTTTAAACTTCTGTATGTGTATAGCCATCTCACTAGAGGAAGGCAATTTTGGAGACGTAGCTGAAGGCTGTACCACTGGGGATTTACTCCTGTAGTAGCAATGCCTGGACCATGTATGGGTCTATTTCAGGGACTACTCACTGATTTAGCAGAACTTTAGTTCCCTAGGGAGTAATCAGTGGTGAGGGTACATATGAACGTGATTATGGGGACCTCAACATACCATATGTTCTACAGGCTCAAAATACAGGAAAATGATTTCCTAATTGGTAACACATAACTGAAACAGCTGCTGTTTTAGAAGGAGCAAATCCATCACCTAGGATTCCCAAGAGGAGTTAAATCATCACTGGATACATCAAAGTGTTGAATTAACTTTTCCCTGTGAGGCAGAGTTTAACTGCTGCTGTATTTGATCCTGATACTTGATGGTCTTTGTAAATTGAACAAAGTCCCTGCATGCCAAAATTAAATGGTGATTGGATCTAAAGAAAACAGGGATTTTCCAACTATCTCAAAGGAGGCTTTGTGAAAGGTACAAATCTTTCAAGAGGAAATGCACTTGAAATATCTTGAAAGGTAATTGTTTTGGATATGTGGGACATGCAAACTAATTGTCCAGGTTAGAAGAAAGCTTACAAAAACTGTCACTGTCAACAGAGAAAACCACCACTATTTCTAAAATCAAAATATACCATATCAAAATACCTATAGAAGATTACCTCTGGCTTCATTTTGCTTAAGGTATTCAAGACATATGCTAGTCAAAACCCCAGCAATCTCTTCAAAGTATTCCTCATATACTATTGCTGTCTTCTACAGCATTCATCCTTCTGCAATGGTCTGTGGACATCTTCAGGCTGTGGTCACACCCTGTGAAACCCAGATAAGCAAGTAACAAGGAGCCAGTTCTCAGGACACCTTTTTTCCCATTCACTTTCTAGGAAACCTTGGTCATTTTCCTGATTGAAGACCAGTCCAAAGCAATCAATATGCCTTTATAAGAAATTAAAATACCTAAAGCTGGAATGAAGAGCAGCTTGTAATACATCTCAACAGCCTTATTGCTGAAGACAGCAACTAACTCAAGATTTCTTTTGCACATTCAGTCAAGAGGACTTAATTTTGGAGCTCTGGATTCTTTAATATTCCTGAAGAAGTCTTCTTTGCCAAAGATTTCCATTCAAGTGGCCTTTTCCCTTCCAGGCCACATTTCAAAGAAAGACAAAACAACCCACAAATGAACAAAACCTAGGCAAAATTCTGGTTGAAGATGATCCTCATTTTATTGGGAACTTTGCTATAGATTTATATGAAATCTGTTTCTATGATAGCAATTGAAAATTATTTAAAATCAACAGAAAACAACATCAGTGAGTAACTTTAAAGAAGGGGACTCTGTGCATCAAGAAATGAAAGATATTCTCCTCTTAGGACAATTATCTTGTTTTCTCAGTTTTGGATGGCTAGATGCCAAGCAAGCCTGCAACTGTCACACGAAGGAGAGAACTAGATGGTGATGAACAACTCTCTCAGCTGCCACCAATCTGGATTTAAGAAAGCTTTAGAGAATCTAGGGGGTATTAGACAGACCATAAAGGAGAGAAACTGGAAGAAGAAGGCAAATCAGAGTTGAGGAACTTTGAGATTTACTGTAATAGACAAAAATATTTATTATATAATATACCCATAGGTATCAAAAGCAAATTTCATGGGCCAGAATTGATGCACTGGAAGGAAAGGAAAAGGATTTGAGGTTTTGTCTTACAGTGACTGAGGGGGAAACAGGGAACTGGGAGCCCATACAGCTCAGACTATCAATTGATCAAGTGCTAGGGAGATTAATTGGAAGAACAGAAAGCAACAGAGGCAAAATCTTCCTGGAATTAAAGAAGAGAGATAATTTTTGGTCCAGAAAAAAGAAAGAAGTTCAAGGGGATGCAAATAGCAGCTCTGAGACTGGTTCAGACATAGGTTTCTGGAAGCAAGAGAGGAAAAACCTACGCACGAGAATGAAGAGAGCAAAACAGAGATGAAAAGAAGATCTCAGAGCAAATTAATTTTATGGATTTCAAGAAGCTCAGAGACAAAATGGAAAAGGGATATGAAATGATGATTGGAAAAAGCTTGCTTTGTATTTACTTGGAGCAGTGGTGCCAAAAGCTGAACTGGAGGTGAGGATCTGAACAGAAGGAAGTGATTTTAGGGCTTACAGGCGCAAGTAGCCGGAGGGGAAAATAAGTCTCAATTGATGCAAGGTATTCTAGTTTATTCAGAAAAAAAACCCCATAAATACAATATTTTTCCTGTTAATTACTAGGGACAATTCTTGAAATGCAACAGCTTGTTTTAAAGAGCATATGGTAGGGGGTGCTAGGCAAATGCAGCAGACAATGTGTTACCAAAAGAAGAAAATCTCTTTTACATAAGGAGACATATGTAATCCAAATTTATCCGCACCGTACCATCAAAAAGGGTATTTTAAATCATGCAGTCTATAACACTAATATTCAGACTGCAATTACTCACTAAGGTATGTGCAATCAATACTTTCAGACATTACTCTAAGGGGCAGCTTGACTCTTAGATATATAGAAAAAATGTGATGGAATGGCACTAGGAGTTGGTATGATAACTGATGGGCTAACCTGGCTCTGATAGGTGATGTGCTAACCCAGCCTGATCACATGCTGAGGCCAATAAATGGTCCTGTTGTCTGGAAGCTTCTCGAAACTCTGCAACCACAGGATTTACCTCTTTTACATGAACATAATTTTTCTGCCTTCCTCAAGTGCTCTTTGAGGAAGAGCACTTTCATAACTTAAATTTATTTTTCAACAATGTTCTCTTTATGGCATTAGGTTTTTATACCTCTGCAACAACATGGTTCCTTTACTGTCTCATTGCCACCTTTTGTCAGCTGCCTTCCAGTTTTATATTCTCTGTCACAGTGTGAAGAAGTTTCTGATCTACCTTCTCTTGCATCCACCCAAATACTTCTGTAGATGAGCCACAGAGGAGAAAACTGGCAGCACTCTGTACTTAATCATAAAATTGCGTCTGTTTAAAATAAAATTTTGTGTTCCTACTAAAAAGTGACAAACCATGTCACAGAATGGGTCTTATTAAAAACAGAAACTAATTATGAAAGCCCATCTTTGCAGCATCAGTCTGCAGGATAGAGACCTGAAGGATGATATGAGGGACAGTGGCTGGCAGCAGGAGTTATGTGGGAGGAAAGGGTCCCACAGTGGGGTCTGTTCTGGGAGAAGACATTCAAACTGCCAGCTGTGTGGGCTGGGAAAGGTTTGCTGTCCATATGAGCCCTGGGTTAGTCAGGACAATCAAAGGGTGTTGGGGGTCTGGGGGATAGGGTGAGTGGGACAATCAAAGGGTGCTGGGGCTCAGGGGGCTCTGGGCTGGCAACAGGCGCTGGCAGTGCCTCCTCTGGGGAAAAGGGGCTCCCATGGCAGCCTCTGGTTCCAGTGACCTTCTGGATTCATGCTGTGTGTACCTCCTGAACTCTCTGTGCAGGTTTCCAAGGTGGAGTTGGGATGAAGGGCACAGTCTCAACTTCACACTTTGGTTCTGCTGAGGAACCAAAAGCCTGTGAGCAGCTCTCTGCAGCCAGCTGGGAAACTAGCCCACAGGTTGCATGGCAAAGACAGTGCCATGCAGCTTAAACCTGAAGTGGACTTTGATGAGCATTTTAGGTTCTGTAGGATGAGAATGGATGACTAGTATTTCCTGGTTTAAGATAAGATCAAAACAGAACCCAAAGTGACTTTAAAATGGGAGTTAATCCTATGCAGCAGAAAGAAAATATGCCCTTCCCAGTTTTGAAATTCTCCTTCAGTCATAGCAGATACTGTGATGCCTCACCAAGAGCACTGATGTTGCCAATTTGGCCATCATGTCCTCCTGATTGCACTGTTTCTGCCAAAGGAGCTAGCAATATGTACAGCTGCTTGTAAAGAAGAACAGATTTAAAAATGCAAGGCTTTCATGAAGGTGAAACACATGTACCAAGTTAGCAGTTCAATATCTGTCCACTCTTGACTTAGCTGAGTGGCTCCAACAGCTCTTTATTTTATACAAAGGCTAATTTGTATAGCAATATCTACTGACAGAGTGAGACCAACTCTGGAAATGCCATAACCACAAACAAAAAGTCATTCACTTCCTGACACATCTCCTTCCTGCAGGATCTTGCGGTACAAAATGCTTTTCCTCTGTGAATGGCAGTTTCCATACCAACCTTGCTCTCTTAAGCACACTTATAAAGAGCTGAGATGAAAAGACTGGAGTTGAACCTGACAGCTGCTGCACCCTGTGCTCACTGTGCTTGTAGGTTTGCAGCCTGGTGGAGGTGCTCACCAGAGAGCACTGCAACAGGAGCATCACGCCTCCTTTAAACCCAGTGCCAGGGTAGGTATCTGCATTAGTCACAGGGAAAACTAGATATGGAGGAATGGAGATCACTACTGAATGAGGGGACACCTTATAATAGTCAATAGGAAGTGCTAAAAAGGGAAGAGTGTTTCTTCCAAACTTAGACATCTGTTCCTTCTCTGGCCCCAGACTTGAAAAACATATGTGAGATTCACAGACCAACACTCTGTCACTTAAATCATTCCTTTGGGCAAAGAATACCCGCTCCCTTTGTTTCTTTAAAAAACATAGTCAGTGGCAACATAATTCAATCAGCTAGTCTGGTGTTCAGAGTCTTTTCCAGCATGAGGTGGATCAAGCTCATTTCCCAGCAGACAGATCTGTGTGGCACACTGGGATGAGCCTCCTGCCTGGTACACGTTCCCTACTGTGCAAACACAGTGGGAACAATTTTAGGGTCAGGAGTGACAGTAGGAGAAAGCATGATGTTGTAAATCTGAAAAGATAGTATTTAACTAAGATAGAGAGCCTTACTTCAAGCCTTGCCCAAACACATGAGTAAAACATGCATTAAATAGCATTAAACAGTTGCCATACAATCACATGGCGTAAAAGAAACTATACGGTGATCAAGAGCTAAACACCAGCTCTCTTCATGAAAAGGAAATGCCATAAACATCTAGTGCCTCTACATCCCTGTTTCTGAGCTGACCTCTCTCTGGAGCTTCTTTTCTTTTTGTCTCTAGTCCCTCTCTTACCTCTGATCATGCCTCACATCAAAGCCATCTTCGCAGTTTTACCTTTGCAGCCTGCTTCTAGGTAGAGCCTATAGCCCCTCTCCAGGTAGAGCTCTAGGTTTTTCCTGTCTTTAAACCTTACCTATTGTTCATTTGTGGGTGATTAAACTACTTTCCATATCCACACCTCGTTCTCAGTGATAGTTACTTTGAATTTTAGCTTTGGCATCATGACTCTGGAAAGATGTTGTCTCACTGTCTTGCTGCTAATTAAAGCTAGCTTGTTGAAAGTTCTGATCCACAGTCCCAGAAGATTCCTGGCCCTTTCATTTGGCACACAGTTATTTTCCAAGTGATTAGTTTGGGTATTTTTAAGTGGCTTTCAAAAATGATGTTTGCTAGGTACAGTGCGTTAAATTCTCCCATCAAAGTAATTCTCTTCATATTTTTAAGAGGAAGTAATTATTAATCATGCTAGTTAAATTATTCATTGTCATTTTGAATTTGTCTGCCACTTTGAAAAGAAACAGCTTGTTTTGCTATTACATATGTTTTAGAACTGCACTACTTAACACCCAGCTGTAAGCCTGAGTAAAAATCACAGAAACAGAAATCTGTAGGCAGATGTTGTGCTTCAACATCCATTCTCACACTCAGCTCCGAAAATCCTGTGTGCAGATTTCACTTTCCTCGAGGTGATCCAGCTCCTAACCATTGGCTTGGCATCAGCAATCTCATCAGGGCAGCAAGGCAGAGCACATGCATCCTTTGAACTGACTCCATGGATCATTGATCCCAACAGGCGCTGAAGGCAACAGGTGCTTAGACAGTACCACAGGAATAGGTTTATTGATTCAATTCCTTAAATAAAACATTATGAAGAAAAGACTATCACAAAAGATCTGCAGATTATTCAGCAGGTTTGTGGCGTGCACCTCTCTCCTGATATAAAATATGCATGGTACAAGTGCCCTGGGAGTCTGCTGCTTGTCACCAGGGTTGTGCCACATCAGCGCAGCGAGCCAAGCAAAGGAAGGGTGTGTGTGAGTGGCATGTTTACATGGATAGGTGACTTACCACAAGTGCTGAGTTCATTCACTTTATGCCTGTTAAAAATCAAGCCTTTCATCTATATTTGACATTTAGTACAGGCTAAATCTTTCTGTAGATTTACACCAATTTTGTTTTTCCAGCCACCTCAGTTCTCAATGACTATCCAGGTTCTCCCATGCCATTTCAGGGCAAAATTACACAGGCCAGTCATGATTTAAAGCTGATTGTGCTTTGGAAAGAAAGCTCATACATTTAGGGGCAGCCACAAGATGACTTTAGAAGCTGCCATCTCTGCGGAGCTGAGTGGGGCTTACAGGCTGTGTGGCGTCTGAGCCCAGTTGTGTGGCTGGGGAGGGTCTGGAGCCACATGGATGATGTGTTTGCCTGTCAGCTCTTTGGATGCAGCACAGAGGGTCTGCTGAAATTGCTTCACAGCTGCAACACCTGGCCTGTTGTCATCATAGCATTCCAAAGGCCAGGATAAGTACTGAGGCTCAGTGCTGGTGTGTTTTCACCACAGCCTGCCTACCCTGTCAATGCCTCTGCAGGGCTGCACCCCTGCCCTGGGCAGCCAGGAGCTCCCCAAGGTAGCCAGGAGCTCCCCAAGCCACCAGTGCAGCTCAGTTGTGTCAGGAGTCACACACTGACACAGGTTGTGGAAATTATTCCCTCAGCTTGGTGGCCCCACTTGCAAAAATATTTTTGGGACTGGTACTGACTGATAAAAATATGCACTATAGTCTTTGCCAAGGCAGTGGTAAATTTGCTATAGCAACATAGTATGTCTGATGGGTATGTTAGTCTGAAGCCTCAGCTGTGGGCCAGGACTCCTTCACACTAGATACTGTACAAGCCCAGACTGAAAACTGTCACTGTGAATTTGCTTTTTAAAGCGAGTGATTTGATGAATGATGATAGCCTCGGTTGTCAAAAGTACTGGTTTCAGAGTACAAATCCCGCTATTTTTATCTCCCGTTGTTTGCTAAACATCCAAATCAACTTTCAAGTTTCAGAGCAACATGCTTTCTTACAAAATATTTTGAGTAATTTTTGACTTTCCTTTTAACTCTGCCCTAGGGGTACTCTAACAAAGTCCTGACAAAAAAGAACTTCAGGGTGTTGTAGAAACCCTTAGTCATTGCCGAATACTGATATTTGCAAAGATGTTTCACGTGGAATAAAACACATTCACAAAGTGGAATTCACAAAGCCTACATGAGATCATGTAGACTAAGGATGACAGAAAAAGTGCAATGAGAAACAAGGGGGGCAAAGCAACCCCATGGGGACAGCAGCTGCCTCCTGCTATGACAAAATATCGCCAGAGACACCAAAGGAAACGATTCCATAATTGGACCCCCCCGGAGCATTAAAATCTAAAAGCATCACACTGGCACAAAAAAGCAACTCATTCTAAAGGAAAGGGGGTTTTTCATATGATATGGTTAAATCATGAGGTGCCCTCTGTTTATGCTCTAAAAAGTTTTCTTGTTTAGGTTACTTGTTTCAGATTAAGTCCTGCTTCCAGTTGGCAGTGTAAATAAACAGCTGCAAGCTGAGGTTTACTTCCTGGTGCTGGGATGTAGGAAAGACTCCAGACTTACAGTGTGCACCTTCTAGCTAATGCAGAGTAGATGCAGCTCCATTTTGCATCATTTTAAAATATCAAATAAATCCTGATTATGTAACTTCAACTTTTATGCTTACCTAATGAACCTGAACTTGGTATGTGCACCTTGGACAGCTATTTACACATGGGCTGAATTTTGTCTTTAAAAGGCCTAGTAATGTGAAAAAGGTTGGTACAACAAATTTTCATCTAATTTGATAAATATGCCTCTCTGTCAATCCTATAATGATTTTAGATAGAACATAAATGGTTATATGAATAAATGTACCTGATTCCAATGGAATTTGTTCCATTACATTCACATGTTTTGTTTAGCATTTTTATGAAACCGTATGAAAAATGAATGAATGCTCAAACTAGTTTACATCACTCCTTAGTGATTAATTACAGCATAAACACCATGATTCTTCTATGCTGAAATAGAAAAAAAATACCTCAGAGACATGTTTAATCATTTGGCTCTAATAGTGCTGTGTTTATTCATTCCTTTTTGGTCCATTAGAGAGTAAATTAGATTTGATTCACTTACTTTGATTGGCTTAATTGTACCAGATACAGATGAAGTACAAATAAAACTGTAATAAATCCAGCAGATGTTTAACCTGCTAAACCAAGATCTTTAACAGTCAATTCCAATAGCAATTTACACTCAGCAGTTTAACCAGACCCTTAGGAAGTTGATCTGATTTTTCTGAAAACCAGATACTTTATTTTTGTGTTGCTGAAACAAGACTGGGGTACCATATTTTCAAGTCTGGATTATTTTACAAATATTTTTTGTGATCTTGTTCTTTTCTGTGCTGGGCATTACCCCCTGCCAAGAGGATTTTAGGAGCTAGCGTTAAGTAAATCCTATGGATCCTGCCCAAGGTAAAAACACTAAAGGTCACTAGCAGAGAAAACAACAATTTCAGAATAAAATTACAAATTAATGGTTTTTAATGTCTTTGATTTTAAAATCTGAAAATACTTACATCTAATGCATAATGCACTAAACCACAAGGTTCATCAGATCACAATTTAAATTGCTATGACCTTTAAATATGCTATTTAATATGTGCATGAGAAATTCTACTACTAAATACCATATCTTAGTCAAATTGGTCTTTCACGTGGCATTGTGAGACCATCTGTGTCCACAGAGCTGCAAAGGACAATGTACACCAGCAAACCAGTCCATGATGGAGTTTGTTATGCCCCAACAAACCCCACCAAGAAATAAAGCAGCTTATTAACATAGAAAAATGTCAGTTCTTTTAATTATAACGGGAGGTGAAGGGAATCTCCTCAGAGTGTGAAATTACTGTGAAGCCATCCATTGATCCCTCTATTTAATCAGTCTCTTGAGAGCTCCAGGAAGATGGAAGAGGATCTGATTAGTGTGGAAGTGTCAGCCTGGCATGAGCTTTAGGCACCCGCCTTTCACATCGGGGGCTTTCCCCTCTGCACTCACAAGCAAGCGCCACTGGCTGGATTTGCCACTTGCCCCACTGAAGCAGGATTCCCCTCTCTGTACAATGGGGAAAAAGCAGAGGATGCCCAAACCTTTTGGTTCGGTTTCCTGACCAAAGTCTCAGCAAATGCCGCACCAGGTCACGGGGAAGAGAACAAAACCAAAGCACCCAGATCATCTGCTCCAAAGCTATCCAAGGAGGCCAAGCAGACCATTGTCCCTGGGATGAAACCACTGAGGTGGGTCAAGGAGAGAGCCTTCCCTCCCCAGCCAGCTCCAGCAAACCATGGGCTGACAGTGTGCCCAGGGTGTGGGACTTTGGACTGTATGGGGAAGAACTGGGCAAAACTTATGGGATGTTTAAAGGGACTTAGTGTGAAATGTCCTATGGGACATTTAGAGGAAGAACCAAAGTTGGGAAAGGTGTCCAGGTGGCTCAGGTTCTGGGTGAAATAGGGAAGAGGCCCACAGATACCAGGTGCTTCCATCAGTTCTCTCCAAGAAAATCACAAGCTGACCTCTCAGGCAGAGCCTGCTGCTCATGCAGGTGCCTATTTGTGTGAGGAATTTAGATTTCTCCTTCCTCTGTTGTAAAATCTTTTACTTCTCCAACCACCAGCAGAGGATGATGCTCAGCAAATCATTGAATACACACCCCAACTGAAAACAAACCATTTGCAAACAAGATATATCCTGGAACAGGTTCTGAGTATTTTGAATATTGAACAAATCTGTCAAAATCAAATTCTGTTCATAGATAATTTGTGAATAGCAGAAAAAGCTAAAACAGCAAAATAAATGTTTGATCTGCATAGTTTATGCTGTTCTGTCAACATCTGAATTATCAGCCAAAACACCTACTCAGATTCTTCAATGTCAGATCCAAATTTGCTGTCCCCAAGACAAGTCTGATCTGTTCAGAGCAGGTTGAGGTCAGCTGATCAGTGCTAGGCATGTATATTCCATTAGCACTACAATGGGCATCTCCAGGAAAAATCTCTTCCCTATAATTTAGTTTTCTGTTTTAAACCAAACTAAACTCTGCAATGTCTGATTTTTCTTCTTTGTGTGTGTGTGTGTGCAGCTGTGCATTACATTACACTTGATTATTGTGAAGGGAGGATTTTCAAAACGTTTGAATTATTCACCACCCACATTATTTTGTATGTTATTCAGTTTGCCATGAAAATTGCCTGTGAATTAAAACACAATCATTAATAATGTTAATTTTGTATTATTGATTTTTAGAAGTGTTTGCAAATAAAATCTACAGCTGGAACATAAAACTTCTCAGTAGAGCCCTGAATCTGTTAATATTGAACAAGACTTACTCTCAGACTTCATCCTTGCTGCAAACCCTATCACTTTAAAAAGAAGGAGCCCTTTATTAAAATGGTATTCCTGCACCAGCAGAGCAATACAGGAAGCTGTGATCAGATCTGACAGTTGGTTTACTCTTAACATTTGATCACAAAATTTCCGTGCCATCTGTGGGAAGCCACACAGGCAAATGTGTCATCACATCTAATAATGAAAAGAAGAAACAGACAGAACGTGCTGTAGAAACAGACTGCTTTAATTAACCCTCGAACAATGCTCTGCAGAATTCACAGAGGAAAATCCTGTGTGGACAGGTTGCAAAGGAGAATGTCACCAAACAGCAAAAGAGGTTTTTACCTTGGATACACCATAGATTTATTAAGAAAACCTTCTAAGTGAAGAATTAGGGGATTGCATGCCTTGCAGACCTCTGAATTTCGTGAAGGCAGGCAGTGCTGGTAGCACTGGCTGCTTTGCCCTGTGACAAGGACAATGCCAGCTGTGCTTGCAGACTGTCTGCCCAAGGCCACTGTCTGCACTGACCACATGAGATGAGGGTGCAGGAGACTTGAGAATTTTAATAGTTCTGTTTAGGAGATAAAAAAGCTGTGCCTGATTTTTACTCTGAATGGGGATCTCCAGCCACAAAGAAATGAATGGAAATAGGTGCACAGCAGCATCTCCCAGTGCCAGTCAGGATGAGGTGTGGTGTGGGGAAAGTAGTGGGGGATGAAATCCCAGGAGGATTCAAGCACATGAAGCTGCTCTGAAGGACTGGCCTGTGCTGATGGGTAGAATATGGGTGTACTTTAGAGAACAGGTTGCTTCTGCCCACATTGTGACACTCCTGTGTGGTTTATGTCTTACCAAAGAAATGGTGCTGTACTGTTTTAGCCTGACTGCATGCCCTGCTTCCTGGTTATTCTGGGCTGAGGACCAAGGTGATGGCTTGCCATGCTGCTTCAAAGAGAGGGAAATCTCTCATTATTGAGGGCAGCCTGAGCACCAGGATGTGGGTGCAGTGGGCATTGTGCTAAATGCCACCCAACAATCAGGCAGGAGGGAAATCCCATAGTGGCAGGGTGGGTGCTCATGCAGGTACAGTGGGGCCCACTTGGACAGGGTTTGGATGTCTGGAGAAAACAAGTCATGAAGGATGGTTCTTACCTGCAAGCCAGCACCCTGTGGCAGTGCACATGTGAGGTCCCAGACTGTCCCTGAGCCTTCCCAGGTGCTTCCTCATTTCAAGTTCTGCTGCACCAATGTTTGGAGGAAAGAATGTTGGAGTACTATTATTACTTTCATTATGTTTTTCAAGTTGTTTATTTTTTTCTCTGCTTTTGGCAGGCTGGTCTTCCCCTCCCAGCAGCAGGATGGGCACAGTTCAGGCTGTCCCTGAGCAGGGGCAGGAAGGCTTGGCTGGAGCTCAGCTCACGCTGCAGCCCAGGACCCATTGCTACCCAGCCCATTTGGCAATTCAGCACCTAAAGTCAAAAAGGAGAGCCTGTAGTGTGGCACAGAGCTTTGTGGGGAAAGGCAGCTGGCCGCTCTCAGAGCCATGGCAGGGCAAGCACATTCCCATTCTGCCCAGCCTGTACTACTGGGAATGACACTGCAACACTCACAGCTTGGGAAAACATTAGCACATTCATAGCATTCCTGTGTGACCAAGTGTGGCAGCACTATACCTGTGTGCAAAATTGGAGTAATTTGCTATCCTTGAATGCCACCTATAGGTTAATGTTTTCTGAAATAATCCTGATAAAAACCATGGAACACAGAGGTCAAAGTGTACTTTTGGATCAGAGTGCCAAATTTTTGTATGCTTACTTTGATTTTTGTAAGGTCACAACTTGTCCTCAGGACAGTTGCATCCGTTGCTGATCACAGTTCCTCTCTGTATGATTTTACAGCCCTACTCACTCGTGATCTTAATGGCTCATTTATGAAATTATCATTCAAAGGCTAATCCTTCGCAGGAATACAACCCTATGGATTTATTCCTTATTGCACAGAACCCTTTAGTTACTGCACAGTACTGACTCACAGCATCCTTTGGAAAGATGTCACAGGGTACAAACGAGTTTCAGATCATTAACAGGGAAGTCAGTCATTTACAGCAGCTGGGAGTCTGGCCCTGCTTTCTGGTAAGAGATCTTTGAGCAGCATGCATTTGACCCTTCACTTTACACTGTGCCCTTTCTATTTATTTATATTTTCCTCATTAGTGCAGAAACTTCCATTTCTCAACTCTGTAAAAAGAGGAGGCTCCTTTGGGAACCTGTTTATTTGGGAAGTTTTTGATAACATAAATGAAACCATCTAGAGATAGTCAATTCATTTCAAAGAGGATTTATCTTGCAAGCTGCTGGACATGACCTGCACTGTGCTCATGGCATTCCCCTAGGTACCACCTTTTCAGGAGGCACACAGCACACTGCAGGACCTCCTTGCCTTACCCCAGCTCTGGCTCAGTCATTCAGCTACAACAACCTAAGAACATATTTTGTCCCACTCCTAATATATGCCAGCTTATATCTGGTACCATTTTTGGACAATGTTGCTGTTTTAGCATTATGAGACAGCCTACTGTAACTTCCATTACAATAACCTACCTGAAATTCTTGGGAAAAGAGGAATACAGATTTGGTTGGGTTTTCTATTTTTTTTTTAAGCTTCTAAAAGATGTGGATGGATGAGGTATTAATACAAATATTTTCTTGCTCTTCACACCTGCATATATGGAATGTATGGGAGTACAATTTATTAAAGGAAGTTTCTTTAATTCACCTATAATATCTACAAGACACAATGAGGTCAGTGAGGAAGGTGTTTGACATGAGCCATTGCATCTCTAGCTTTATATCAACTTAAATCAGCAATGCAAAAATGGAAGCATAATGCAGATTAAGAAATTCTGTTGATGCAGAAGGTCCTGGGATCTAAGATGTCTTCTAAAAATGTTTCCAGAAGTACATGGTAATTCATTACGACACTAAACTTCACTGATATGTGTAACAGCATTAAAAATCAGATTTCTCATATAAATGTCAGTTTCTTATTTTAAAAAATTTAAAGTGCACTGAGTTACTTTGGTCCTTCTTCAAGTCCTTAGATTATTTCTGAGGCAACACCTGAAAATGAATATGCAAACAGCCTGAGAGCCCTTTGTTGTAGAGCGTAATGACCTGGTAAATACATGAGCAAAGATGCATAATTCTGTTTCCTCAACCTTTGTTGCCAAAGTAAATAATCAATGGATCACTGTGAACACATCCTTACCACATAGGCTGATAGGTTCTCCTGCTGTCTTCAAATTTTCCTTAAAAGACATGAAAAAGTCTTTAATGTTTGTGGATATCAGTGATGTAATAAAGTAACAAAGGCAGATGTAATCAGCTGAAATGAGAAAGGGTAAGTTCTCTTTAGACAGATTGACATTACTTTTATTATTAACATTGCTTTTTTTATTTCTCAGCTTAAGCTATTTGCCTATCTGTTCCAAATGTCTTTTTACTGTGCTGTTACACATACCAAATCCTTTGTTTGAATAGATGTTTGGGCTATTAAATTGCTGCAGTATTTCATTTTTTATCACATGAGCTAAAGGTACTGTGCAAGCATCTGCCCACATTATCAGGCTCAGCTGCACATTTGCTCTCATGGAGTCAAAAGAAGGCAGTATTTTCCTGATGACATTCCTAGAGCCATCTAATTGTTTTTCCTCTGTTAAGAGTCTCTCCCAGGAGGTGTAAACAACTGGCAGAGAGGGGAAAAAAAAGCACTCGAGGCACTTTCCAAGATGACAAAGCACAAAAAGTTAGGAGAGACATGACTTTTCCTTCTCTTTTACTTATTTCAGTGTTTGCAGTGTTCCTTAGTAAGTCCTCGGAAGCAATGAGTCAGGAAGTAAAATTCTTAAAATAATCTAGAAATGTTCAGGAGAAATGTATGTTTTGCAAAATCCTAGGCTGTGCCATCTCCAGCAATTTCTCTAATGACTGTTAGAGAAGTCATCAGCCTCCTCCTTGAAAATATTGCTCCCCAAAATTCCCATCCTCAGCAGCAGAAAGTTTGGGCAGGCCTTACCGCTCCTGTTCCTGATGGTGTATTTCTCACCTGATGGGCTTTTTGAGGTGGCAATCCATTTATTTAGGGATGACTTCACTGAGGGGACCAGCGTCAGGCTGGTGAGCAGCAGTGCTCCCTGCTGTCTCCAGATACCATCTCCTTCACAGCAGAGCCTTCCCAGGAGGGGACAAAGAAGAGAACAAAGAGTCTCATAGCAGAGCTTCCCTGCAAGAGCTGCCTGTTGCCTGGCCACATAACCCAATTTCAAATATATACATATAGAGAAGCTTCTCCTGAGCCAGGAACAAGCTTGGCTTTGTCACCTCTGTGAGATCATGGGTGCAATTAGGACTCTGCCAGTGTGTGACCTGGTAAACTGGTTGTTGAGATAAGGTAACGCTCACTCATCCATTTCTGTCAACGAAGGCAGGTTTTGGCATGGCTAATGACAAAATCCTTCCCTTTGAACAAAACAGTGCATTTTTATGATTCTGGTGCTGGCTGTGATTCAGCTTTTCTGTATGTCAGTTGCCAGCAGCTTCCTCAGATGAATCAGTTTCTGTTCCCTAAACTGAGGCAGACAGATGTTAGCAAAATATCTGTGCAGTACCTAATTCCAAATACTATAAAGAGAACTTTCTTGGATTTACGTTTTGTCTAGAGGACTGGTTGAGGCTGTGCAAAAAAAAAAAATTGCCTTGGAAACAAAAGGATCAGAAGACATCCATCTCCTTGTTCCAGCTTGGACAGAAGTCTTTGGCACACTCACATAAACTATATTTCACATGTTCTTCAGTATCTGTGGGATTTCAATCTTTTTTCCCTACATGATTCTGAAAATGTTAAGATTCCAAATGCTCTTTGCACAGAAAACTCCAGCATTGCCTTTTGGCTAGAAGGTGGTCATAGAGCTTTTTGACTCATTTCTAGCACAAATAGTAAACAAAGCTTATTCAGCATTGAGCATCCGTCTATGTTGACAGAGTTTGCAAAAATCCCAGCAAGACTGGACTCCTACCAAAATAAGACTGTTCCAAACTAATGGAGTATGTTGCAGAGGCCAGCATCTGCAAGTCCTGTTCCTGTTGCTGTAGGATACAGAAAGCCTTGGTGCAAGGTAATATATCTGGAAAGTATCTTGGGTTTTCCACATAAACATACTGCTCTGGAACCAATAGCTGGACCAAAGAAGGAAATACCACTGATATTATTTTGATTAACCTTCCAGGGAATCATTCATGAGAAAGCATAAATAATTCTACAGGAGAAACCTGAAAAAAATTGACAGCAGTATTAACTTGCACTCTACCTCAGGAGTTGTTCTTCACTATCAATTGCCTGGAATGGAAATATTCTGGGAATGATTTACCTGGTCTCCTGGATTTACTTTTAATGATGAAGACAGATTTAGCCAAAAAAAAAAAAAAAAAGCAATGGCTTTTATAGGAAAAAGAAAAACATATACAGAAATATTTGCTGTATATCATATGCATGCCCACTTATAACAATAAGCTAGAATGCATAGATTGCACTTTATCTGTCCTTAAAAAGAGTTCAGTGATTATTAAGGAAGCAATTATTCTTAAAATATCTTAAAGGACCAAAGGGCAAACAGACGGGTGATTCCAATCAGGGCAGACAAGAAGGTCCTGTGGTACAGCTGGTGTTTGCAGTGCAACCACCTCCAGCTGAACTGCTCACTCCTGCAGGGTCACTGGAGAGGAAGGCATGATGCCCAAAACATGTTTATGGCGTGACTCACCCAACCTCTCCTACAGTCCAAACTGGAGCATCAAAATTCGTGCAATGAAACAAGCTGCTGTGGGGAAGCGACTGAGACACCATCCCTGGAGGTGTTTAAAAGATGTGGCACTTAAGGACATGGTTTAGTGGTGAACTTGTCAGAGTTATGTTTATGGTTGGACAAGATGATCTTAGAAGTTTTTTCCATCCTCAATGATTCTCTGATTCTAATCTGAATTTCTCTTGCTGCAACATGGGAATGTTTCCTTTCACAGCTCACCTCTGTGAAACCCTAACCCCTGGTGGGTAGCTGAGGATAGCAATCACATCCCGCTTCCATGTCTCTCCTCCAGCTGATTAAGCCCAAGTTTAAGCAGCTGTGGGAGGCTGGGCTGCAGCTCCCGCTCCACTCCTCGGCCAGCACTGCCTGTATCTCCCTGGAGCAAGGTGAGAAGCTCAGATGCAGGTAGTGATGGGTAGCAGCTTTAACAGTGCCACTTGCCAACCATCCATCTGTAATCAAAGCCCAGCACATGCTTACCCTGTCTGATGAGCAGGGCAGCCTCTCCTCCCACACAGACTGCTCTGAGGACATGTAAGGGTGCTGAGCACTGTGCTTAGGTACAGTTGGCTTAGCATCCCCCTTCAGACATCAGGCAGGAATCACTGATAATCTGAAAATGAACTTGCCATTGAACTGATAGTTTGAAAATATCCAAAAGTTCATCTATGAGGAGAAGTTTCAAAGAGAAAAAGGCAAATGAGGTGTAATGGCACTGTTTCTAGTGGGACTTGAGTCAAAGCTCAGCTGTCATTGCCAGCAGTATGACTACATGCACAAGGTAGGTAGTTTCAAAAATAAAATGATTTCACCAGAACAGATAAGTGTTGTTTTAAAAATGGCAGATACCATTTTAGCATTCATATGAGAAATGTTATAAATAGGTAGTTTTGAATATAAAGCATGCAAGCTACAAGAGTAGACAGACCCTGCTTTATGCTGCTGCTGCCGGGTTGATCAGTGCTGTGGCTTTGCCCAGAAGGAATCAGCCCTATCAAGGTTCTCTGACCTCCAAGAAGAACAGAAATGATGTTGAAGACGATAGAAGAATTGTCCATGGGACCTGCCTTCTCAGGGTCTCTTTAAATCATGGTGGGTGATTCTCCTTTTTTTGTGTGTCCATTACATGTTTTCCATGAAGGGCTGTAGGTGGTCTTTGGAGAAGACCTGGAAGAGGGGAGACACACAAACGGGAACAGACTGGGACATTGTTCTGCACCTGGGCCAGCCTTATTTCCTTGGATGGGACAGACAGGTCCAGGCTTTTCTCAGCAACTCAGAAGAGTATAGGTAGAGCTGTTTCTATACCTTTGTGCTTTCACTCTGTCTAAAAAGTTTTCTATTTGATGTTCTGTTTTTAGCATTACAGATTCCTCCCTTCCCTGTAAGGAATTTTATCTCAAATCTTTGGTCCATTTGGGGCATGTCACAGGAGTAGTCTCTGCTTGTTACCACGCTAAAGAATCTATTGATTGACCTGTACGTGAAAACATCCTATATATTTAGCAAAAATATATGAAAATTTATACAGTATAAAAACAATCACAGGAAAGTTGGCATATGCTGGGCATCTCCTGAGGGATTTCATTTTACCAAGCAACTTTAATTTTTTTTTCATTTGAGTACTGGAAGAAAGTTGAGTGCCAGGGATAAAATTAAATGAAAGAAGGCAGTAGCTTAGCACCCTGGGACATGGAGGACAAGAGGTGTTGCACATGGGAAAAGACATGATGAGAGATTCATGGTGTGCTGGAGCTTCACAAAGCTTACCTGGCACAGCCAAGTAAATTCAAATGAGAGGGAATGGGCAACAAGGAGTCAGTGGCATGAATCACAAGGGTGTAATGACTCAGGAACCAAGTTCATATTAACCAACTGGATAGACTGAATGGGAACAAAGCAAATCTCAGGGAGGCCAGATTCAATGACAGCACAATGTGAGTTCATGATTTGTAATTTTAATAATGCAAAATTCAGTAAATAAAATGTTAAAATAAGCAACTTTAATAATTCATTGCAACATTTACTATTTTAGGACTGTTATTTTATAGCATATTTGATTCAATTGTTCAGTGTCATTGTATGTCCTTTCCTTGTAACCATGTCACAACTTAGACATTACAGTGCTTCATTATGGTCAGGTCAATTGTAAGGTGTTTCTGGGTTTTTCAATAGAGAAGAATCCCATCTGTCACACTGGAACTCAGCTTTGAACTACATTCTTGCTCACCAAGGTTTTTATATCACCTCAGGTGGCATATATTTCTAATCCTAAAGCAGTAGGTTTATGTAAGTTTGAATACCATTTAGGACTTCAATAGTTTGTGTCTTCAAAGCACTGTGTAAATATTAACCAATGTACACATCTGGTAAATTCAGCCCACAATACTTGTGTTACTGCAGGAGTTAGAGCCAGAGGCTGCATCAAAATGTAGAGGTTATGCTGTGATTATCATTGCTCTATCTGTAAAAGCACTTGTAGGTGCTTTTGGTAGACCTGACATTTTTGCATACAGAACTTACATAACCTACATCAAAAGCTATCTTTTTTTGAATAGTTGTCTGTGTTTGATGCTGCTCACTGGCTGATGCAGACATAGGAGCAGGTAAAGTATTAATGGTGGGCAAACTGCAGGGCTCACTGCAGGCTTGCTAGCTTAGCATTCATCACAGGCAAAATGATGGGAAAGACTGAGCATGACATAAATATTATTATCAAAGACTGGTTTAAGTACAATGTAAGATGCAAATATAAGGAACACTGACAACACACTTTAATGAAAACAATAGCATCCCATTTAAATGTAAATTTAAATGTTAGCATTTAACACTGAAATATTGCTAGCATTTTTGACAAGTTTAGTTAATAAAAAGTGACAGCTGACATAATACACTTAGATTTCCAAAGGTTCTATCCCTTGATACAGTATGACATCCTGATTAAAAACATTTAACTGAACTACTGAAGCACAAACTAAAGAAGATTTAAAACTGTCTATTTGGTGGATCTCAGAAAGAAATCATAGGTGGGTCTCTTTCAGGCACAAATGTGTTCATTCTCTTTACTGAGGAGCAGAAGCCATCAGATTACACCTACAAACCAGCAAGACCAAGGCTTAGGAGAAGACAAGCTGACTCAGTTTCTCATCAGCACAGAAAGCATCTCATGAAGGCCCCTACTTTTTTAGTAACACATTCAGCTCTGCTCTCTTGCTCTTCTTGCTACGGCATTTTCCCATCTGACCTATTCAGATTTCACAGTGTTTGGAGCAAAGTCTTCACTCCTGAGCTGCAGCAAAATCTTCCTGTAGCCAGTACTAGGCTTTCGGTCAAGTTGACTTTGGCTTAGGTCCTCAGTGAGATATTCAAACAAACAAAATTCCACCAATTACTTCTACCTAAACAGTGGTGAATGCCAACCTCCCTGATGCTCCTGAGGACTTCTGCAAAGAAAAACACTAATCACAGAGATTTGGGTGAAAACAAACCTCCATGTATTACTCCTGCCTGGGGTAGCTTCCAGCCACAAAGGACGACAGTAGAACAGTACACCTTGCACTTCACAGCAAAACAGTCTGCAAACTCTGTGTGAAAACAGAAGGTTTTGGTATTGCTGTCTGTATGAAATTGCAGAAGCAGGCCTTGTGCACATCTGAGTAAACTGATCTCCAGAGCCCTGACAATGGGTTAATGGCCTCACAGCAAGTGCACAGACTGAGGTGACAGATGTAATGGACGCAGAGGATTAAAATGTAATTAACATTACATCCATGATATATGTTTACATTAACTGCCAAACTGATTGTTCCGCTATATAACCGATGAGAAAAGTTGAGGATGCCTGAGCACAAGCAGAGACACTTTTATAAGGACACCAGTAGGCATAAAAGTAAATAAGAAAAGCAATGGTGATCATGCAATGCTCCCTTAGCCTGTGGCACAGAAGCAAGAAGCTTGCAATTTATCATGCAGTTAAGAAGGCAGCAGGAGCCCTACAATTCCTATTGTGAAGCTGCAGAATTGTCCTGTAGTCAGCAATTTAGTCTGGACCATTTTATTAAAATATCTTTTAGTGCTTTGCAACATAACTCCTGTTTGAGACAATACACTTGAATTTAAAGTGAGAAGAGTCTCCAGGCTGCGGTGGAGAGCTCTGCAAGCTCAAGAGGACAGATTGCTATTAACACTCCAGCAGCTCCTTGCTGTGGGTAATCACATTATAATATGCTTTCTTCTCCTGTAGAGGCTGATGAATATATATATATAACAGGTCCAAGATGCATGTTTCTGCCATTTTTAAAGTCTGACTTACTGTGGCAATAACTTGTTTTCTGTTTAAAACTGGCAAGTAAAAAATTGCTAGAACATGGGCATCTTTCCCAGTCTCTTTAAACATACTGCCTTTATAGGAGGCATGAGGCTTTAGCTGCTCCCACTACAAACAGCATAAGGAGCTCACTCTGTCCTTTGTTGTATCAAGCTTGTTTTGGCTTTCATTTGACAAGATTCCATACAGGCAAACCTCAGAAAATGCAAATTGGTTTAGCTTGATCTGACATTTGTAACACGCCTCTATCTTGCTGGTTTGGAGTGTAGGGATGAAGGATAATGGATACTCCAGTTCAAAACTCATGTAAATGTTGTCATGGGATCTTTATTTGAAACTGTCCAAGGGAAACTATGAGGTCCCTGATCAGCTGTTACCAACTATTTGAAAATATCTTAGGGTTTCAATGAAGATAAATAGAATGAGTACATTGTAGTACAGATCCATGACTTCTTACAGCATAAAGTACCACTTCAGTGATGTTTGTTACCAAATTAACATCAAGAGATGGGTCTCAGAAGAGGTCCTCCAGCCCTTTAGTCATTCTCAGTTATAATGGGTCTTTTCAGCAGTTTGGAGATCCAGTCCAATAATGCAGCACAACGTAAGAACACGAGACTGGTGTTACTGAGGCAGACCATGGGTTTGTTATCACTGCACCCTGTTCCTGTCTGTGGGCAACAGTGGAGGAACAGTAATGCAAGGGAAGCACTTCTATTTCCCCCAAGTTCAGTCCCTGACTCCAAAAAAACATTGAAGCTCAGAGACTTTCTGAACAAAAGTTGTTGCCTTTTCATTGAATGGGTACTGATGGGTTCTTTTCAATTAATTTTATCTACTCATGTTTTTAAAGCCATTCAAATTCTTTATATTCCCAGCATCCAGGCTCAAGGGGCCACACAGAGTACCTTCATAGAATGCAAAAACCATCACCTTTTTTTTGAACTTTCTGCTTGCTGTTAAAATTAGATACCTCTTAGATCTTTTAACTGGATGTATCAGAGCCTCCATTCACACCCCATTAACCCTTCCTGAGCTGCTCCTTATTTTATAGATCTCACATGCCCTGAAACGGTCATATCATAAAGCATTTCGATCTTCTTTGAAATAAACTTTGTTTGCAAACAGAAAACATTATAAGCTTTAGCCTTCTAACAGGCTAGGAGGAAATCATCATCTTCAGACATCAAACTAAAATGCACATTGGCCATAAAACACCTCAGCAGTTTTTTGTGTCTCACTCCGAGAAAAAACTTTTGTTCCAAAAGATCATATCCTAAGTGATGCAACGCCATTCTTTTTCAAATTGTGTTCTGCAGCCATATGCAAACATGCCAGGCATCAGAGGGTGTCATCCCATCTTGCTGTCCTGCACACAAAGTCCAGAGTATAAATGGTCTACACAGATCCATATGTATATAAGATTAAGGAATTTTACAGCATGCTTTTCATGTTGAGGCAATGCTTTAGAGGTTTCTCTTAGACTGTGCTTGCACAAATCAGTTGTGTTTGCTGGGATGGTAGAATAGCTATCCCATTTCAAGCAGCAGCAAGTAGTATGGGAACTTCCAAAAGCAAACAAGTCTTAAATCACACAAATCTTCTATTCATACTCACTCAGAACTATCTTCCATTTCCATAATTTACAGGGAAAGCACAATTAGGAAGTTTCTAAGCCTGCTCATTTATTTTCAGCCTATTTCAAAATTATTGCTGTCTTTTCAAGCCTGTCTCCTTTGAGTAACACAGGACTGTGAGGTACAATGACCAAGTATATCTTGAGGGCAAGTGAGTACAGCAATGAGTGCCATAGCTCACGAGTTTCTCTCCAAACTATCTGCAATGCCTTCAACCAACAATCCTTGCTTCTTCCCTGACCACAGCGACTTGAGATGGATTTTCTGCTCAGCTTCCAATAGCCAGGAGGTGGAGTGGTGAGGCTTCAGCACAGCCCAGCCTAGCTCATAGCCCACGGACCTCTCCAGATGATGATCAGTCTATTAGAGATCTCTCTTCCGAAAATAAAAACTGTAAAAAACAGAAAGTTTTTAATGGATCATAGAGATGACAAAGCCCCTGAGCCACAACATGCTTCTGAATTTGCTGCACAGACATATTTTGTGTGATTAGCAGAAGCCAGTACTTCTTGGGGGAAAACATTGCTGGGTAAATGGTTCAGAGAAAGGAAAACAATTTGAAATTGTCTGCAGCCAGCCTTGCTCAGACAATATGGATCTGAATTTCAATTCTCTGTAAACAAGCAGCCCATCTCTGAGTGTGTCAGCAGTTTTAATGTCATGTCATCCAATCAACACAGGTTGTGTTCTGGGAATCAGAAAAAAATACTTTTGCATTCATGGGAGAGAAGACGTTTTGTCCCATTTTACTAATTCCTTCTACTAAATTTTACCCAACTTAGTGTCTTCCTGATGATAAAGACCAGCATTCACTTTCTGGCAGTGTTGAATTCCTCTTTCAACAACATAATGAGTTCACACATGCTTCCAGACTGCTGTACAGAAAGAAGTAGCAAATCACTCTATAGAGAGTGACATTTCTTCTTCCGTGATGCAGTCTGAGTGTACCACTGCTGAACACACTTTTTAAGGTGAACTGTCTATTTGAAATCACAATTTGCTTGAAAATTCTGAGTTTGTTCTTCAGCTGCTGAAGTCTGTCAGAGATCTGTTTAATTCAATGGAGACGTGCTAATTTGAACTAAAGAGCTGACCCTCTGTGCCTACCCATATGAAATTATTATTCTATTAGACAGATCACAGATAATTATAATCCTGCATACTTCTGTTTGTTGACACGGTGTCTCTGGGAACACTCTCTTAAAGGAATTTAGCAAGTCATCTGCCATTCATTTCAATTACAGAAACGTAAACACAGACTATCAAAGGAAGACCAAAAAAATCCCAACCCAGAAATAAAAGACATAAACCCACAGCAACTTTCAGAGAAATTATAGACTGGTCTAATACATGGTCTGTTTTCAACTCATTGTAAAAATGTTGCCTACCAAGCTGGAGAGATTTGAATGACTCTTTAACAGGCAATTCATGATCTTTGTGATACATCATCAATCTGCACACGTGAGCCCCATCTCATTCAGTTCTGGACCAGGACTGATCCCAGCACTCTTCAGACCATAGAGTTTACCCTTATTTTAATTTTTCAAGAACATGTCTCCTGCCTGACTCTATATCACTGCCTTGGAGCAGTGGGGAGCCACAGACTTGTCCCCTGCCACCCACTGACCTTGGCACAGAGCCTTGCCAGCGTGGCACAGAGGGCCCATCATGTCACAGAGATGCTGCCCCACTGCTGTGATGGTGATGCTGCCCCACTGCTGCTTTGTGCCCTATTCTGCTCTGTGATGGAGAATAACAGAGGCAAATTACCTTGTGTCTTCATGTTCTCATGAAAAGCAGAAAGGAAACTTTGCGGTCCATGGGATCCCTCCTTTCTGTTTGCCTTCCCCCCCTCCTCCCAATATGTTCATTTCACTGGTAAAAGACTGTGAACCTGATTTAACAGATGAACCTAAACCCTCTCCAAGCTGTAGTTAATTATTGTCTGTCTTGATAAAGCAGGCTTTCCTTCCATCCTAAATGACTAAACAGAAAATTTGTAAGTGCACATCATGTTTGGTGGGAGAAGTGCTACAAACACCTTGTATGCCATTTATTCAAACAAATTTAACCACACCAGATTTTACCCAAAAATGCAGGTCATTCCCTCTCTGGTACCTCAGCCAGCTCACAAATCACTGCATTGCCATACATCTGGGATGAAATAACCCCCTGCAACAGCACAGGTGAGGGCCAGCTGTGGGCACTGGTGGAGAGGCAGCTGAATTTAAGTCTGCAGTGGGCTCTTGGAGCTGGGAAGAGCAGCCATGTGCTGGGCTGCCTGTGAACAGCACACCCAGAGATTGAGGGAAGCATTTATTCCCCTCTTTCTGAAACTTGTCAGGCCAGATCTGTGTGCTGTGTCTAGATCTGGGTTCCCCAGTACGGTAAAAACTTTACATATGGGAGATTGCCCAGGAGGGCTATCAAGAAGATTAAAGGGTGGGAGCACAAATCAGGAGTATAAATATGTAGAGAGTGAAGAATTGGATTTGTTTAGTTTGAAGATGATCAGCCTAAGGGAAGATCTTTCTTCAACCAACTCATGGGAGAATATGGAGAACATGGAGCCTGACTCTTTCCAGTGATGAGCTGTAAAATGGATGTAACTTGCAGCAAGAGAAATTTGACATGTGGAAAAGTATCTTAACAGAGAAATTAAACAAATTCTGGAACAAACAACCCAGCAAGCTTCTGGAATTTCCGCTCTTGAAGATGCTCAAAATGCAACTGGGCAGTCAAGCAACCAGATCAAGGTTTGAAGTTAATCCTGCTCTAAGCCAGGACTGGAGCATGTGACCTCCAGGGTCCCCTCCAACCTAAACCATTCTGTGATGTTGTAGAGGAAGAGACAGATGCTTAGGGGGGATGTAAGGTGGTGCAAAAGGTCTAGATGCTACCTCTGAATCTGCCCCACACATCCTGCGTGACCAACCACCCCGAGGCAGCTTAGGCATCGTGTCTTCTGGTGAACCTGGAGACAACAGGAGCACCAATATTGTCTGAGCCATTACCCACTGCCAGCAGCAAGGCATTTAGCCTAACATGCCTTTGTCTTTGCCAGCTGAAAACCAGGCACACACAGGGTGAGACAGATGAACTGTGTTAAAGGGCTGCAGGTTCCATGGCCGTGGGAGGCACCAGACAATAAAGGAAAACATCTCCAAACAACACAAACTAACATCCAATACTGGGGAAACCCATCCGTTTTTCTGCCAACTTATTTGGAATGGAAATCAGCTGTCAGGGATTGCAGTTAAGTGGGGAATGTGAAAACATGATTTTAAATGTTTGGTAAGTACTTTTCAAGGCAATATTAGCATTAATAATTCCTGCTGGTATTTGGACCTCCGTTGTCACCCACTCACTTTGGCATCATATCATACATAAAAACTTTTGCCATTTGAGCTAGTTAGCAACATTCTCCAATATCGCCACTAGCATTTAACTTTCAATATATCATCATTTAGCATCCCCAGGTCATTTGTTTGTACGTTTATTTAAACTTTTTCTTCCACATATTCAGAATCATTTACAGGCTATGAAGGCCCAAATTTTGCTAGAAAGCCCTCTCCATGAATCTGAACTGTGGTACCATCTCTGGGTATTAGGATCTGGGAGCTCTTTCTCATTTAAAAGTAGGAGCCACCCACGACCACCCTGTGGATGTGTGGAAACTGCTGCTGGAACCAGCAGGCGTGTGTGCATGGGAGGGATCATGAGCATGCATTCTTACCCTGCTCATCCTAGTGGATGTGTACAGGGCACCAGAGTGCCACATAAAGGTATCCAAACGAGCTGGTACTTTAGCTCAGGGATCCATCAGGATGTTTATCTATTTCCCACCTCAACAATAGGCTGTACAGTACCTTCTTGCAATCACGAGAGAGGTAGCTCCAGATGCTGATTACCTTGATCTTGGCAAGAAAAACTGCTGGCAGGCAGTTCAGCAAGGTCAGACTGACCTCAGATGCATTTGAGGGGCCTTGGCATGAGAGATGTCTTTAGGGGATCACTGCCCAATATAAGGAACATGATGAAGCAGCTACATGAAATGTAAAAGTAATAATATTCCCAATAAACATCTGGCTTTATATTGCTACAAGATTTTGAGTTTATTTTCTTGTGAGAACTCTACTGTAGATGGGAAGTGACCATCTCCCTACATACTTAGCACTAAGAATTAAAATGAACACCAGTCAATATCCATAAGTTTTTAAAGAGCATCGGATTTCATATTCTGTTGATATTTTACCATTATCTTTACTACAAGAAAATTGCAGAAAATAAGAAATTACTGGTCTGTCTTTATTACATGTTTAATCTTGACATGTAAATAAATGCATTTTCGATGCATTTTCAATTTTCAATGGCCTTTGGTTGAGGACAACATGCTTGACCGTGGGGCACGTGCTGTTAGCAGCAGCTGGGGTCCAGGAGGTGCTGCCTCGCACAGAGACACAGAGACCCCAGGCTTGTGTCTACGCGTGGTGCTTTTCCCCAGGGCTGGGAGGTGGGAAGGAGGAGATGGCCACCACCACCACTTTGTGCCTGCTCCTCCAGAGATGCCCCAGGGGTGGTGGCAGCAGCCCCGGGGTGCCTTGCTGGGCCAGTACAGACCAGCTGGCCTGGGCACTGCCCTTTTAACCAGGAGTGGGGACACCTGGAGCAGAGGAAAGGAAAGGCAGAGAGCTGCAGCAGTCTGATCCTGGACAATTTCTTTTCCAAGCAGATTTTTCTTTTTGGCTGCATTTTTAATTTAAATATGTGGGGTTTTATTGGAGAGGGAAATAATGTGTCATAATAGATACTCTACAAATTTATACTGGCTCTCATAATTCCTTATGAATGGCTCAAAAGTATATAAAAGGTATAAATTAAATGTTTTTTTTTTTTTCTTAGGGATGTACATTCAGTGAGAAGTTACAATTTAAGGTCTATTATTGAGTGGCAACTATCACAGTCTGCAAAAATTGAAGGGCTTTATCAACTGGGGGGGTCTCACAGTCCAGTTTATAGAAAATACAGGAGGGCCAAGTCTGATTGTTAGCAACAAGACAGCCATGGGCAGAAAACAGTTATAGAAAATGCCAGTCACTAGAACAAATGAAAATTCTCCCTTGGTCTCACCCCCACAAACACTATATTCAATGCAAAGCAGGAAAAGATTAAAAAACAAAATGTTATTATTTCAAACAAAATAAAATTCTCAGCTCTAGTCTAAAAAAAGACAGTACTGATGTGGGCATACAGAAGATGCTACTTTTCAGGGAAGCATTTGCCTTGCTAACACCCTGTCTATCTGTGAGACAGAAATGACACAAACATATGAAGATGATAAAACGGGGTTATCCACAGGGGTAAGCACATTCACGAGAGGGGGAGGCTGAGAGCCTGCATTTGCCAGTTACCCAGCACACTACTACTTGGTCTCTCCAAAGGGACAGCCTCTGCTCCTCTTCTTAAGACTTTGTTGCTGCAGAGCTTGCTCTTCTCTGCCCAGACCCTGCCTGGTTGCCCCTAAAAACCCAGGTGTGCACGGGCCGGGGGTGCTGCTGCTGCTCACGGGCCAGCTCTCCACTCCCTAAGCGTGTGTGCAGTGGAGTTACACCTCCTTCAGACAGTCCCTGAGGTGGCAGAGGGGCTACAGGAGTGCTCCTGTGAGAAGCTTCCAGAAGCTTTCCCCATGCCTGGCAGAGCCAAGCCCAGCTGGCTCCAGGATGGACTCGCTGCTGGCCAAGTGACAGCGGGAGCACCTCTGGGATACAGCAGGTAAGAGAGGGGGAAAATACCCTGAACTGAATCTGCAGGCAGAGAGAGCAGTGAGGATATGTGAGGAAAACTCTGAAGACACAAAGGTCAGGGCTGGAGGAGGGGAGGAGGCGTTCCAGGCACCGGGGCAGCGCTTCCCCTGCAGCCCCCGGAGGACCCACACCAGAGCGTGCGGATGCCAAAAGGCAAAGGCACCTGTGACCCACGGGAAACCCATGCTGGGAGCAGGCTCCTGCTCCTAGCAGGATCTGTGACCCCATGGAGACAGGAGCCCACGCTGGAGCAGGTTTGCTGGCAGGACTTGTGACCCCATGAGGGACCCAGGCTGGAATAGCCTGTTCCTGAAGGGCTGCACTCCATGGAAAATCCCTCACTGGAACTGTTTTTGAAGATTGTGAGGAGGATTCATGCTGGAGATGTACATGGAGGACTGTCCCTGATGGAAGGGACCCCATGCTGCAGCAGGAGGAGAGTGCAGGAATCCAGCCACAGTCAACCCACCGCTGCAGGAAAACACACAATGAGTTTTTCATTTAAATAAGACAGGTAAAAAACACCAAAGGAAGTCTCATACCAAAATCTTTAACAGGACACAAAGGAAAAGAAAAATTATATCACTTTTTCATGACCAGAAAAGAAATCTACAGTAATATTCAAAAGCCACCACTCATGAATCTTCACCACAGACCCCTCATCTAGTGCAATCTAAACCTGATTAGCCCTTCACCCAGCCTCAAAGAGTCTCCCTGGAAAATCCTTGTGGTCCACTTTTTGTGGCAATGCAGGCAGTGGGACAGTAAGTGCTACACCATGGAAGTAGTTGCAGTTTCAGCAGCACCAACCAGGAAAAGTGAAAGGGTGCTGCCAAACACTTCACAGTCTAGATGGAAAATAAAACACTTTGGTCTATAAGGAAATGGGCTTCTTCCTCTTCTCAGGCTATGAACAAGTTCTTTTATTGGTAATTCCAGATGTGGAAGATTTTTTGAAACAGACATTAATAAACTTATCTCCAGCTGGAGCAGGTCTCCGGTTTGTTGTTAACCACTTGTGTCCCCTAAATCTATATGCTGAATTGTTTGTCTCTCTACAGAACTCTGTTCAGAACTGTCAAAATTAATTCCTAGGATATATGCTTGGGAAATTTTGTCCCAGTAGAATCTGTTCTCATATAGCTTCTACTAGATTATTTCAGTCAACTGAACAAAGTTTTCCATCCCTTTCAATTATTCATTTTTTCCCCAGAGATGTTATTTATACAGCAGTGTACACAGTGCTTTGCAGTAAGTAGGTATGTCAGGCAAAGAACAATGTCCTCTTGACAGCCTTTGCAGCACAAAGAAATTAATAAGGTACAGACCAAAACAGTAAGAGTAAGGAGGCAAGGTGACTGCAGTCCCAATATTTCCTGGAACAAAAGCAATGGTATGAATGTTTGAAAAAGCAAAAATACTTGTCACATTGAGAAGGGTTTGTTCACTTAACTTCACACATCTATAATGCAAGGATCCGTGTCTGAGCTAGTCACAGGAGGTTCCTTTCTGGTGAGAAACAAGTGTTTTAAGGGCTGAGATTCATCTAATTTGGACACCTTTAGGAAGAAAGGAATCATGCTTTACGCTCTACTTACTGTATCAAGCATTCCTCCATTGACTGTAACTTAGTCAAGCTGATCAACTCAGATGTGGATAGCTATATTTAGTTAGATGATTCCAACCTACTCTTCTAGCCACATGACAATATCTCTTTTAAGTCCTTTGTAAATGAAATTTCTGCTTTACTAAACTTCAGGCAGTGGTTCCCTATTCTTTTCCACTGTGGGGAGCTTTTTTTAAATCCCCCGTGCACAAACAGGTTTTTTTTTCCTGGAGGTAATTGCTAGATTAGCTCAATTAAATCAGCTGTCTCGTAGGCTGCACTCTAAATCAGATTTGGTTATAGAAGCCTGGTTTTTAAACACTGTCTGGTGATATTTTTTTCTTTTTGTTGTAAATAGATGCCACGTAAGTGTGGTTTAAAGCCCTGCCACGAAACAGGCTGAGTCAGAACTAGAGTTGACCTGACTTAGCCTTTTACATGACTGCTATGGATGGAGTAACCTGGGATGGAGTAACCTGGGGGAGGCATAAACCTTTCAGTTATGTCTGTAACCTCTGGAATACTCCATGTCACCATGTCTTCAGCCTCCACTGCTCTCACTCCTGTCCCACGTGGTCACCCACTGGGCAGGGGCAAAGCAGGCAGAGGTCCAGTGAGGTTGTGTCTGCACTCTGTGACTGCTGGAAACTCACACCTTAGAGGAGGAAAGTGGAGTGCAGCACAGAGTGAACAAGTGCAGCCCACGCTGAGCCTTCAGGTGCCTGCACCAGCCAGGAAAGCTGAGGTTGCTCAGTGCTTGGTCTCACGGTTGAGGCTATAAACCTTGTCACTGGAAAAAATACTGGGATTTTTTTTCTTTTTTAAATTTTGCAGGGTGAAGTGCTTAAGCCACTCGTGCTGTGGCACCGAGTATCAGTGAAATTGCAATGATTTGCTGGCAGCTGTTACTGAAGCCCATTGATTTGGAAGGGAAAGTCCTGCTTCCCTTTGGCACTGCTAAACCTCAATCAGCCTCATATTTGAGACATCCTTTGTTTTTGTATTTAATAATTTCAGTAACTCTGCAATATGAAACTTTCTCATCCCAGTCCTTGTGTGTGGGAGGGTGTGAATATTTCCAGCTCATAGTAATGAAGGCTTTGGCTCAGGCAGTTGCAGCAGGCAGAGGCCTGCGAGCTCCGCTTTCCAAGCCCAGCTCCAATATGCTTCTTGCTGCACCCCAGTGCTAATGCAATTAGCTTTGCTTTCCATGTGCACCATGGTGAGACAACGCAGGCAGAGCAACAGAAGAGTACTCAAAAGAGCCTGACATTTATCTGTGCTTTTTTTACATGCTAAAAAGAAAATCACGTTTCTTACATTAGGCTCTTCAGTGTGGAGAAGGTGCCGAGAAATCTGAGACCCCCTTGAAAACAGAACGCCCCTCTGCAGCCGTTTGGTGGCACAGAACAGCGTGCCCAGATCTGCTCAAAACTGGTCCCACCCTGGTAGAACAGAGGGCAGAAGGAGGCAGGTGTGGATGCTTCCTGCTCTCTTCCCCAGAAAACAAATTCTCTCTCAGGTGTATTCGGGATTAGTTTGAATTCAATGTCTGTTTTCAACATGCATATTGCCTTCCTTGTCAGTCCTGAAGCCAGGCTCCAGTGAAGACCTGGAGCAGCACAGACAGTACAAAACACTTCTGATTTGCCTTTTCTGTCACTACTCCATGAATGCATTAACATTTTAGCATTTTTGCTGCATTATGGCGACACAGAACTGTTGATGCCATTTCAAATTGGTCCCAAGTAACTAATGAAGTGATTAGATGCTGCCATGGTATTTTAATTAGATGTGCAGCACAAAACCCATCTACTTAGCCAATCACGCTGTTTCTTCTAAAATGAAGCCATACATTTCCAACTTCAAATAAATAGAATGAAAAATATAAATTAAGGGGACAAAAAACTAAAATATCAGCTAATGAAAGGGTTTGAAAATAAATTATTATGCATAGTTTAATAATGAAAAGCACATTGTTTTAAACAATACAGTACATACTAAACCCAAGAAAATGTATATGCTAATTGTCTTCTCCATTACAGAGAGTGAGCTAATGCCAGGGATTTGAGACAAATGGCACTTAACCTCCTGAACCCCAGATGAAGAGGGAGATAGATGTTTGCTTTTGATCATTCTGGTCTTTTCATGATCTGAATCAATAAGTACCCCTTATAGCTTTGAGTCATGTTTCTAATTAGTCAGCCTCTTGGGCCTGGTTTACAAAATAAAATATAAATCAACGCACATTTGTAAATTCCAACAAGCATGCTGGGCCAATGCCATCTCAATAAAATAATTAAAATGCCATCAGCCTGTTAACTTGCTCTCATCTCTGCCAAAATATATATACTGTCAAATGCCAACGCATATTTGGAATGCTAAGGAGAAAGGTATTTTGCAGATACAATAGATGCAATAAATGTAAGAGATAAAATACTTCTGTCTTAATATAACCAATTCAAGCTTTACTTTTCTTTGTTAGTGCAAGGAATTGCAGAAACAGAGCTAGCAATTAATGTTCTTGACTATGAAGATCATAGAGCCACAGAATAGTTTGGTTTGGAAGGGACCTTTAAAGGTTCTTGGTCCCACAGTACCTGCAATGAGCAGGGATATCTTCAACAAGATCATGTTGCTCAGAACCCTGTCTAGTGTAACCTTGAATATTTCTGGGGCTGGGGTATCCACCACCTCTCTGGGCAACCTGTTCCAGGGTCCCTTCACCCTCACTGTAAGTGTCTACCTTTGGTCTAATTAAGAGCTACCCTCTTTAAAACCACTTTACCTTGTCCTATCACAACAAGATCTGCTAAAAAGTTAATCATCATCTGTCTCATAAGCTGTCTTTAGGTACATGGAGACTGCCAGGTTTTCTCAGAGCATTCTCTTCCCTGGGCTGACCAGACCAAATTCTCCCAGCCTTTCCTCGTAAGGGAGGTGTCCCATCCCTCTGATCATTTCTGTGGCCCTTGTCTGGGCCTGCTCCAACCCATCCATGTCCCTCCCTTGCTGGGCACCCCAGGGCTGGGTGCTGTGTTCCAGGTGCTGTGTCTCTCACCAGAGCACAGCAGAAAACTTCCCTCACTCTGCTGCCCACACTGCTCTTGGTGCAGCCCAGGACACGTTTGGCTCTCTGGGCTGTGAGTGCTCGTGGCTGGGTCGTGTCCAGCCTCTCACCCAGCAGCACCCCCAGGTCCTTCTGGGCAGGGCTGCTCTCAATCCCTTCATCCCCAGCCTGCGCTGGTACCAGACAGTTGCCCCAGACCCAGGTCGGTCAGATATCTCTGATCCAGAAAATACTCAATGAAGCTCACAATTAGGTTTTCTAAAAGGAAATGCAGCAGGCAAATTCCACATTACAGAATGAAATACATACAGGGACACCTGGGGCTTGAGCTCTACAAAGGCAACAGCCTGTAAGGGACCACCCTCATTAGGGGGCATCCAGGAGACAAATTGTCCATTAGCAAGATGATTAATTTTCCTTTCTTTTGCTTACTGTTATGCCTCGTGTGTACTAGGACAAATGTGTAAGGACAAATTATCAAAAACAGCCTCTGAAATCCCATCTGCCCCTCTCTGAATTCCCAGCTTTGTGTACACGCTGTCGCTTGCTGCTTCCAACAAAAGGCCAGATTCAATTCTCACTGGCACCAGTGAAGGAAGGGAGATAGAAAATAGCACATTTAAAGTGGAAGCCAAATCCCTACAGCTCCAAATATGCAAAAGAAGGGACTGGAATTTCCCCCTGAAGAGTCTCCAGTGAGCTAGTCAAGCTAGTGATATGCCACACATCAAACATCAATTAATTGAATATCTTTAATTATGAGGCTCATCAACAGTATGCAAGACTTGAGAAAGAATTCTTAAGGAAAGAAAAATGGAAGATATGGAAACATATAGGAAATAAGATGGAAATATGGGGTTTTTTCCAGAATACATAAAGCCAAAATGTCTTGATATTTGGGGGGTTTGTATGGTAATTGATGATGAAATGTCCTAAATTTAAGCTAATTTACATATGGTGCCATATGAAGAACTGTTAAGCTGGAAGAGATTGTCCTTAATGTAAGAATCAGAGATTTGGACTGCAATAGCAATGAGAAAAGGAACAGGATAGTTACTGGCGGAAATCCCTAAACACAAGTCTTAGGATGTAGCATGCTTAAAATTTGCCAATGACACAAACTCAAATAAGGATAAACAAATTTATCTGGGTGCTTCTGACACCCAGCTGGGAAGTACCAACATCATGATAAGGATTCAAAACAGCACAAAGAAAAAAACAAATTACTTAGAGACATAGAAGAGAGGAAGTGAATATTAACACAATTGGCACAAAAGCTTTATCAGGATTTAGTAGGAAAGGGCAAAAAAATTTTTTCTTGTCTACTCCAAGATAGCAGTCTAAATTGTGTAGTAAATTTTTAGCAATCATCACCCACAGCTTTTATCAGCACTATTAATCTTAAAATCAAAGTGATTGAACATGCTCAGCAGAGATGTCTGTTGTTCTGCCCTGAGTTTCATCAGGATCAGAAGCTGATCCCCTTTCTGGGCTGGGGCATCTTCCCATTCCTAAGGCCAGGCTGCAGGAGCTGTAGGAAACACTGGGAGGGGAGAAGGCACTGGTGCTCCCATGGCAAGCAGGTCCACTTGGAGCACTGAGCTGCTTCCAGCAAGAACTGAAGGTTGATACTTACTTCTTAAACACACCCTAAATGTTCATGAGCTTTCTTTCTGGCAGACTTTCCTCTCTTTTTTTTGGCAAACCGTTCTGCTCTCTGCAGTAATGCTTCAGCTTTGATCTGAAAGCCCTAGGGCCCGAGAGCTGGGAGGAAGGATTCAGGCAGTGCTAACATCAAAAGCCCTTCCCTCTCAGAGCACTTTCAGCACCAGTCCCCAGTGGGATTCACTGGGTCACCTCCCCAGCAGGCACTGCAATGGGGAATGTAGAAGATGAAGAGAGATGTGGTCTTGCTGGAGGTCACGTTTGCTTTGATAGTGCTCTGTAATTCTGAATGGGTGACTTTGGACACAGGGGCTCACAAAGGGTTTTAGTCAGGTGCTGGTTTGCAACCAACTTTAAAAAATAATTGAAATAGTTCCCACCAATGAAAGGACCAAGGAATCAGAGACTGCATGGCTACATTTTGTCATGGGACATAAT
Source organism: Fringilla coelebs (assembly GCF_963513975.1). Classification (NCBI taxonomy): domain Eukaryota; kingdom Metazoa; phylum Chordata; class Aves; order Passeriformes; family Fringillidae; genus Fringilla; species Fringilla coelebs. The sequence continues at coordinate 132,438,444 of NC_140028.1, forward strand.
ATAACAATTGCTGTTTGGAAGGTACATATGGGAGGGTCCGCTTGAAAAACAGCCCCAACCTGAGCAACACTCCAACTCCACACCAACATATTAACCTCTGTTAATATGTTATGTATATAAACTTAGTTTACACACATCAATTCACATGCCCTTCCATGTTAAGAAGTTTAAGAATTTCTAACCATTTATTTTTTTGCAGAAAACATTTGTTTAGTAAGCACACTAAGAGCAACAGTACAGTAATGGGTTTCCAAGTCCTTGGCCTTTCACAGGTGTAATGAACACCTCCGTACTTCAGGAAGTGATGATATAATAAACTTTATAAATAATAGAAAGAACTCTGCTTTGCTTTGCTGTTCTGCTCTGAACTTAAGGAAAGACACAGAGAAGCAGAGGGATTCAAATTACATCTGTTTCCAACTGTGTGGCCTTACAAGACTTCATAAGCAGACAAAGCAGATTATCCCACTCATCACAGGAAAGGGGAGGCAGTGTATTGCTAAATGGCTGATAGAGTGATCAGTGTGCTTCATTGCCTTTAAAGACCATAACATTCAGGAGAACTAGTGAAATCTAGAGCAAGAAGAAACTTTGAAGCTCCTGAAGCTTGAGGGAACTCAGCCATCTGTAGGATTAGGCACAAGAGGGTAGAGATGGCATGGAACGATTTTGCCTCTCTTATTTTTACGTATCTAACAAATTGCTCCTTTGATCTTGGTTTCCTTACTTTTAAAGCACTAGGATATGATTTTAAAGGCTTGTGATTTACTCTGCTGCAATTTTCCACAAGTGAGAAGGATTGTATATATTTGCTAATTATCATTATTTCTAACAATAATTTCAAAGACTTAAATGCTCACAGCATCACAGAATAAACTAGGTTGGAAAAGACCTTTGAGATCATCGAGTTCAATCTATGACCCAACACTACCATGTCAAATAACCATGGCACTGAGTGCCACATCCAGTCTTTTCTTAAGCACCTCTAGGCACAGTGACTCTACCACCTTCCTGGGGAGCCCATTTCAATGCCCAGTCACCCTTCCTGTGGAAAACTTCCTGAAGTCCAACTTAAACCACCCCTGGTGCAGCTTAAGGCTGTGTCCTCTTGTCCTCTCACTGATGGCCTGGGAGAAGAGACCAACCCCCACTTGGCTACAACCTCCTTTCAGGGGGTTGTAGAGAGTGATAAGGTGTCCTCTGAACCTTCTGCTCTCCAGGCTACCCTTAACAACTAAAATAATTTTCAAAAGCTGGAGGCTGCTGACGTTATAAAAACAGAATAGAAACAAAAGACCCCTAGTCTGTTTTATTTACAATTCTGCTCTTGGGCAACTTAAGCAGCATCAAGGAACACCCTGCTGATTCCTTGAGGATAAGAAGAAGCCTAAAGTGTCACCTGAGTCATACCTCTCCTCTGTAAGATTGGTAGTGGCTTAGATCATCTGTTGCAGGGCCGTGATAACTACTAGGTTGAAAATTAACATGGGACCATGTAAAACTGGCAAGAGAATTAATGCTTTACAGAAGAAAGATGGGTTACACAACATTGTATGTCAATGTTGAAGATATTCAGCCAGAAGAAATGGAGAAATTAGGCACTGAAGCTAAATTCATATTGATTTTTACACTGGTGACAAATACAGATTTAATTAAGTACCAAATACAAGCAACATACAAACCAATTGGATTTCCTCTAAAGAAGAGGCTGTGCTCTGGTCTTTTGCCTAATAGAGGATGCTGGGCAGAGGCTGTAGGCCACTCCTGCTTGGTGGTATATCATGAAATGCCAAATTTTAAAAATCACAGGCCATCTCATGAGTTCAAAATCGTTATCCCATGGGTGTAGTTGCACATGCACTTTTCTTTCACTGTGGCACAACATTAGCACTACTGTTGTGAGTACTATTGTACAAGTCTTCTGTATTTTATTCCTAAAGATAGCTCAGTCTAGCCTGAATCTAAGATTTTTTAAAATAGGAAAATCACTTTTCATTAAACAACTCTACTTTTAAGCTGTGATTAAACTTTATAGCAACAAGCAAACAAGAATCTGATGTAAATACAAATATACTAAGTGCAAAATACAAAAAAAAAAAAAGGCACACAAATATACATCTTAGGATCTTAAGAATTTATTTGGAGTAACACTCGGGAAGACTTCTTACACATTAATAAAAGTTTTGCTGAATGGCTGCCAAAGCACTCCTGTGACACAGCAGGTGGATCAGCAGCTCTGCGAGGGCGCAGTGAGTGCACAGGGACGGCACTTCTGCCTCCAAGCACCCAGATGGGGCTGTAACTCTGCTGCAGGAGCAGAGAGCCGTGCCCAGGACATTTAAGCACCGCAGCACATGTAGACCTTGAAGCTCAGCCTCTCCTCTGCTGCCCTTTCTCACAGATGCAAAAAGCCTGGAGCCCCTCCTGCCCATCATACAGCGAGAGCCCAAGACATCGAGACCAATGTCAGCTGTCACTACAGCGCCTGGTCCTACAACACTTTCCCTTGAGAACAACTTTGTACATTTTCTTATAAATACTTCATTCCTAGAGGCTTAACTTCCACCATTTGCCTCCAGCTGAAGAGCAAACCCGTAGCGTGTCATAAAATACACATTTCATTCCTCAGATATTGGCACAGATTTCTCAGATTAGGCTGGAGAATTTCTTTGATGTTTCAGAATAATTAAAATTGTCGGGCATGGAAATGTCAAAATGGAAGAAATTTAGCAGAAAATGGTGGAGAAATGGCCAGATCTTCCTATTATCACTTGCTGTACATCTCACAAGACAGCTGATTCCCAGCTCTGTATGGGTTCCAGCATTCAGTGATTTATTGGGTAATTCAGCATTTGCCAGTATGTCTTGTGCTAATTAAATGCATCGCACTCTATTCAGAAATGTCACAATTGATTTGTCTTTTGCAAGCACTGACTTTATTTCAATCTTCTAAAAAAGATTTTATGAGCCCTAGATAACTTATCCTGGCACATTCATCTCCCAGGGCAGCTTCTGCATCTGAGGGCAGTATGGGAAGAAACCAACAGTGAACATCCAATACAAATGTCTTCTTTGGACAGCTTATTTATTTCATATATGCTGTATATCCAGGAATGTGTAGCCTATATGTGAAATTACAAGCAGGTCCATTAATGTATAAAAATACTTAAACATGACAGAAGTTAATATACTGAATTGGCAGGTTTTATTGGCTGATAGACTGAGCCAAAGAGCCATGAGATTGAAAACACTGTAATCTGTAACAAGGTGTTTATTTACAAGTGGTTTTGTGACTGAATTTGGCTATTAACTAAATTGTGTCAAGAGGAAACGAGCATAAAATAACTCACTCTAAATATAAGATGCCAAAGCATGCTTAGTATAATATTCAGAACCTGAGGACAATCCTGTCATTTTAATTCAGTGCTTTTCCCTCACATGCTATGCATAACTGAGTGCTGACGGTGAATTGCAGCGACTCAGCCATGGAGAACACATTTACAGTGTACAGTAGAAAACTGCTTTGTTCCGAGAAAGTACAATTCCTCACACAAAATTGTGCTTGCAACTTAATTGGAATTGAAAATCTGTGATGCAAGACAAGAAAGGGCACTTTTCTTGTGACACAGAAGAAAATAATTACCTGTTTTAAGGCAGGGAATGATTATTCAGAGAGCCAGCAGCGGGGTCAGTGCAAATATTTCGAGTATTTTACTATAAACCAATAATTTTCAATCACTACTGTCCCAGATCCTTTTCTGCTTAGATTCTTCTGTGACAGAAATTGTTGCAGGGAGGCAACTTGCTGCTTTGACAAGAAACTTTATGGAATAGGCTCGAATCAGTTAAACACAGTTTGAATTTGTCATTTGTCACATTAGCAACTGAGTGTTGCATTTGTAGCAGTTTGGTGTAAAGCAGAGGGAGGACGCTGTGTCTATTTTTTGCAGCACAGGCTTCTGCTGCTGGGCCCTAACCAATGATGCCTCCTATAAGTGGCTGTCTGAGATATTGCAGCAGTGGTGACATTTAACTGGAAGACAGTGATTCACACAATTTACTCCCTGGTGACAGACGGTGACTCTTTACACGCTGTCTGAAGGAAAGCCATGGCCATGAACGTGGTTATTTGGCTATGGCTGTTCATCTTGCCAGAGCATGGATAGGTGTGCAGTAGAGCTGGACTGCTGGTTCAAGGTTCCTGTCCATTTGCACACCTTTGTTGTCTCCTCTTCGCTGATTTGTATGTGAAAGTGAGAAAGCACAGTATGTGAACTGGAATGGGAAGGTGCTGGGTCCTTGATTCTGCCACTTCAGGCAGCCATACTATATACTTCTCATAAACTCATGCTCAGGCTGCTGAAATTACCTCTTATGTGAGGCTGTTCTACAATCTCACCAACAATTAGAGACACTTTTCCTCTGATTTAATCTTAAAATATGTATTTATTTGTTCTGGGCTTATACGATTCTTCTGCTTAAATAGCTCTTCTTATTCTGACTACATATGTCCTTTATGCATTTATAGAGCACTATCATATGCTCTCTCAGTTCCACCCAGCCAGTCTGCTAAGCTGTACCAACCAACTGTTTTAACATCTATTCCTCTGGTCATCCTCACTCCCTGCACCAATTCTAATTTTATTTAATGGTTCTAGCACACAGAGAGGCAGAACTATTTTAAATAATCTATATTATACAATAACTCGTACTTTCCTCTTTTTGTTTTGATTATACTTCATATGCTAAGTTAGTACTAAATCTGAGTCTTTCACAATTGCATGATAATTATTGCTTACAGGGACACTGTCACTGACTAACAGACTTTGGTTTTCTTCTCCTTTTTCATTTTAAACCTATGAATTCCCAGTTTACATGAAAAGATTATATCACTCTTCCTTCAATGTAATCACATTTTACCCAATTTTCTATTACCTAATCTATTTTAATTCTCTGGCTACCTGTTCTTCATAATAGTCTGATTTGTTGCTGTTTTCTGGTGCAACAATTCCATTTTCTACATTCGAAATATAAAAATATACAAAACCCCACAAATATACTGTTTACATGACAGAGGGAGATTACACACCAGACATCTCTGCTGCAACCATATTTTAATATTGCTTTATTTTCTCATGTGACTGACAAAGAGGGTGCCATGGAAGTAGCTGTCCCTTCACTAGTAAAAGGAGCATCTGCTTCTGTAATAAAGGGTAGACATTTGCCTACAGAAGTATTTTAGGATATCATTACTGCAAAAGCTTGAGACAGCTCACAGGAAAGCAACATTTTCAAAACTGCAGTTTTTCATAACTGACTGTTGGAAATAAAAAATTAGTAGTTCAGCAAAACTGGTATTTTAGAGAACTGAGATGAAGGAACAAATCTGGTTAATGAAGAGAATCATATCACATATGGAAACATAGCTGATGAGTAGAGTCATGGAATATGCTTCTAACTCACCAGAATAACTTTCTGGCAATCCAGAAAGCTCAAATCTAGCACAGTATCTGGTGTTTTGATGAGTTTTGCTTTCAGTTGCAATTGCCAAGCCACTCTTTCACATCACCACTGGTAGGTCATGCAGGGTAACCTCCAAAGCACTCACTTGACATCACAAGGAGTCACAGACCACTTACCTTGCTGTATCTACCAACACAAAGTTTTACCATCAGGAATTGTCTTTTCAGAAGGGGCCTCCAAATTTGCAAATTGAGTTTAACATCCCACTCGTTGTGTTTGGTAAGTCTTCATAAAATTTTTGCAAACTGGGTAGTGGCAAATGTGGGTGAGATGTGGGTGAGAGAGATGGCCAAGGACTGATGCCCTTCCCCTGCTGTGTGTGCAGTAGGAAAGGTTTAAATGGGGTCTCGAGTTTAAATGGGGTCTGTCTGCACGTGTGGTGGGGACACTGACAACAGCATCACTTCGTGGTCTGCCCATGGCACTGCTCAGCTCTTGCAGGGCAGGGACTGCTGGAGTCTTAGTCTCTGAAGACAGAACACCCTCATACACTCTGCTGAGAGAGACTTCTCTCACTTCTTCTAAACTTCTACCTGGAGCTTATTGCATAGAGGGTAGGAAAAAAGGGGTGTGGACCCATTCAATGTTCTAATTGGAAGTTAGAGTAAAAATGCACAATTAATGCCTGGGAGATAGAAGCAATGAATCTCGATTTCCTTGAGCCCTTTCTAATGGGATAGTTGCTAATGCAGCTGCTTTTTTCTTCTATACATGCAAAGCTGGTGCACTTTGCAAATATTTCCAATTCTCTTTCCTGCCTATTCACTCCCATTTGTGTCATTGGCAAAACTCCCATTGATCATGGAGGCAGTATGATCAATGCCCTCTGTACCTGGGTGTTTGTCTTCCTTTTTAGGAGATACTTGACTGCTTTTCTTCTTACTAGCTCACTTGTTCTGCCTTTGTGGGCTTACCTTCATGGCACTGTCAGAAATGAAGATGGTGATTTAACAGAGGTGAGCAAAATCTGGCCACTGAGTCCTTCTAGGTGGTAAAACCAGAGAAGCACATAGCTAGACAGGTCATAGTGTGCATTTCTACTGGTACTTAGATTAAAAACTATGTAGAAAGTTCATGGTGGACAGGAAAGTCTAGTTGCTGACTCGAAGGGCACATGAATCACACACGAGCCTTTTCCTAGACCCTAAGGATACAAGAGCATCACAGACACTTTCTACGTTAGAGCACTCCAGAGGTCCACAAATGCATCCCTGCTGGCTCAAGCCCTGGGAGAAGCGCGTCCCTCCTTCCTGGCTATGGCATTGCTCTCCTCTGCTCGGAGAGGTCATAGTGTGCTGCTGAGGGCAGTAGGGGTATGTCTCTCATCTCCTCATTCCCACACCATTTACCCTTCTCAGCCAGGAAATCAGGTACGTTTTCTCTGTTTCTGCATCTTCTTTTTGTATTCCCTCTCGCTCTGTCATGTCCCAAAAGCTCCAGTCCCTCCAGTATAATTCCCCATGGAGGATTACAATGAGCCATCCTGAGCACATTTCTTCCTAAGAGTGTCAATTTTCACTGGATGAGATGCAAACACTGAAGACAGAGAAGGATTCTCTCTGAACTATGCAGAACTGTCCTACCCTTGTTTTTATTTAGACCTCCGTCAAAGAAAAGCAAGCATTCGCTGTCTGAGCCGTGTCCTCTCGCTATGGCAACAAACACAGGTCTTGGAGAGGGGAGGGCAAAACAGCTTACGGAGCAATCACGTACACAGGACAAGGGCTCTGAGCCCGCCTTTCCGGCTCCCTGAGCCCCCCCAGCTCCGCGGAGCCCCCGCTCCGCCGGCCCCCGCAGCGGCAGCGGCAGCGGCGCAGCCAGGGAGCGCCCGCACCGCTGAGTCACAGCGCTCCCGCAGCCCGGCCAGCCCAGCCCAGCCCAGCCCAGCCCCGCACTACTGCCCTGCTCCTCACCTTCCCCAGAGCTCCCCGGAGAAAGCCAAAAAAGCCTTCTCCTCTCACTCGTTCTTGGAAGACGGGCATCCGTCCCGCGGAAGCAAGACGGCTATGTTTCTTTCGTTTGCAATTAAAATAGAGTTCTTAAGCACCACATTTTAACGCAGAAGCAAAATAAACAATAAATCAACAAAAGCATGGTTTGTTAGTTGAGAGAAAACTGCTACATTCTGCCTTTGCTGCTCGCTTTCTGGAATATGAAAGACTCCAGTCAGTCCCTGCGTGCCAAGGATTCAAATAAAAAACACATACATAAAAACAGAGAGTTACTTCTAGCAGAAAGCCAGGATTCGTGCATGATAGGCACTAGAATAGATATTACTCACTAGTTGCATCTGCTGAAAGTCTGGATCATTCCCTGGAATCTGTCATCTCAGCTTCAAGCCACAAACTGAACCAAGGGGCTTCTCGGGGACTGTGAGCTCGGATCTGCTGTGAGGGTGAAGACGGCCACAGGTGTGAGGCAGCTGTGTGCAGCTAGAACACTGAAAAATATTAGTCCTACTGTCAGAAAACTGCCAGCAATTGAATGATTTGTCTTTCTGGTGTACGACCACTGAGTTTATTTAAATTAGCTGTACACATCTAAATGAGCTGTACTTGGTCACACCTGACCTCCTGATCAGTTTGCAGCATAAGAAATTACATGCAGAAAACTGCAAGTGGGTGGTTTATTCTAGGCAAGGGCCAGAGTTGTTGGAAGTGGCCTCAAAAAGCATTGAGTAAGCTTGCCATTTCCCTGAACTCTCTACATGATTCCCAATTCAGTTCTCCCTATGTCTGTCATTCCTTTGGCAGTAGAAGTGCTCCATACCAAATTTCTGCACCCATTACTCTCCTAAAACCTTCCCTTGGTATGGGGGTGAGTATTCACAGGGACAGGAGTCTGCAGTGTCCCAACCCTGAGGGCTGAGGAGGCACCCACTGTAATTGATAGATGAGGTGATTACCACCAGAAACACTACTGCAAGGAAGGGAAAAAGCAGCTAAGTGCCAATGAAATCCTGCTGTCAAGTGGCAACCAAGTTGCAGAATATGAATCTCACCTGTTAATTATTGTGATTTTCTTCTGAGGCAGCTGAAGGTCAGCAGCAAAGAGATTTGTTTTGTTCAGTGGAAAATAAAAGCACTTCTGGGGTGTAACAGTTTTTTTGATTACTCACTTGGGCAAGGTCAGACTTAAACCTCATAATTTGATTTGGAAAGGAGTCCTAATGAAGGAAGGATGTTTAAGCAAGTGGGATAAAATTCCCTCTTTAGGATTCCTGTGATTTGGACTTGAGTGAGAATTAACCCTTGAAGTCTGGACAGCAGGAAGTAGAAAAGGCACTGGCAAACAAGACATTTGTTTCTCCCTGACTTATTGTGCTGACTCCGGCAGGGAACATGGTGACAAGCAGGAAGGACAGAAAAGATGGTCAGATGTTGCCTAGGAATAAAAATAAAAAGTTTTTTCACAGAAAGCACAGAGAAATGAGTCAAACAGGGAATTTAAAGGAAAGTTAAGAAAACAGATCACAAACAAAAAGAAAAAAAAAGAACACTAAACCCACTAATGACTGAGAAGGAAAAGGGGAAATACCAATAAAATGGGGAAAGGACATACATACAAATTTACTGTGGTTCAAGAGAAGAAAATAATTGGACTTTTAGTGGAAGCTGCTCACTCTAACCATCCATAGGTAAAAGAAGTAGCAAGATAGGTCTGTGCAACTTGCCACATCCTCAGCTGCCTTCAGGAAATCAGTACCTGTCAACTGAAAGGATACTAGTGGAGTTCCTGGCCCAAAGATTTCAAATGTTCATGATTAGCTGACTGTCGATAGCAGATGTGTAACTGAAGTAAAATCCTTCCTTTAGGGAAGCTGCAAGTGCATCATCAAACCCAAATCACAATGAAACCCAAAAAGTGGACATCCACACCGACTCAGGGATGTTTGAGAGATCCAACTTGGTCGTGGAGTCCTGGTTTTCAAATTGGACAGAACAATATTTACACTCTGAACTTGGGAAGCCTCGTAGCTTTGAGTGTAAGCAATACTTACATGAACCTGGACCAGCCAATCATCTCCACTTGGATGGTGGGATTTTGGTGACAAATAGTCACATCCCCAGAGTCCTGGTTTCTGTTATTGCTATTCATGTTCAAATGTCTCTCAGCAATAAATTTGCAACTTTACATTTGAAAAGCCTTGTTAGAAGGAAATTAGGATGGAATGTGGAAGGTCAGCCAACATAGGTGGCAAAGGAATCCTCCGGCTCTTATTGGAGGGCAAATGGTGAAATATGAAAATAAGCTAGAAAGTTGCACTGAGAAAGGTGAGGGTTGATCAAGAACACTGATTTTGGGGACCTTTAGAAACAAATCTGGCCTGACATAAAGCTCCTGTAAAGATTCTACCAAAGCAGAGTCATTAAATGTGACTGCAGTGCCAATCAATGTTGCCCATTCAATATTCCTCACAGTGTTAACAATAATTACTTTTCCTCAGTACAGAAAGTCTAACAAAAGTCTGTTAATGACAATGAGGAGAGCAAAATAATTTCTTGTCTCATTGCTTGTCCACTCCTCTTGCAGATGCAGATGGACCTATATGTTGATAAGAACATGGGTTGGCAGACAACACACAAGAACTTTATGCAATCAGCTCTGCGTGGAGGGCTGGTCTCTGACAGGACTCTGAAAAATCTAGCAAGGATTTCAATGAACCTCAGTGGCAAAAAGTTGGAAAAAGTTCTTCTTTTCTATTTTTCCATCCTTTTACTTTCCATTTTATGAAGTCCTTCTTACTCTAAAACAGTCTTTCTTTAGAATATTTGCAATAGTTTCAGACCAGATGGAGTCACTCACTGATAGGCAATACTGTATAGCAAATGTCCAATAATTAATAATTACTTGGCATTTCATAATTTGTTATAAAAATCATCATATACTTACTGCAAGTGTGAATCCAACAGGCAATTCCAAATGACAGCTAAACCTTGGCATCAGCTCATGCTCTTCATGTATGTATGGTACAGAATTGTCACTTTAAAAAGGAGCTCTAGCAAAACTTTACAACCAAAATACACAGAAAAAAACCCACCAGCTCTCTTCCCCACAGTGGGCTTTTCTGTGTCAGTAGAGAGTGTAGATCTTCTGATAGAAACACTGTACCACAATGTTTCTGTCAAAAAAATTTTCTGTGCAACAAAAACTTTTCTGTGCAAGAGCAGTAGGCTAAAGTTTTACTGTATTTAAAGTAAATTAGGATTCCTGGCCCACGACCTTGTAAGAAAAGCCTCCTAAGTAAGGAGTGTCACAACTCAGGTACAAAGCTTTTAGCTACATTGCATGGAACATCCAAATGTGGGGGTTCTTTCAGCATATTGGTGAAATCTTGATGTTATAGGAGAAACTGTTTTGAAGGAGCAATAAGAAATCTGTTCACCTAACTGTGATGTGGCTCTCACAATGTTCATATGATACAATTTCACAGACTATTTTGTAATCAACACATGATCCCCCAGGAGCCTCGAAGTAGGAGCAGAGCATAATTACAAAGGCTGTCAGCACATTTCTGCAAATAAAGTGGCCAAAACCTCCTTCCCATAGTTCCAGTTTATCTCAAGAGCATAACTAAGTATGGCACAATGCAGCAGTACTGGGTTTAATCTTGGTGTCATCTTTTTAAAATGATTTTGCATCAAGTTAAATCAGAGCTGAGGACAAGTACTCAGAAAAGCTGAACTTACTCACCCAGAGATGCCAACTATTCCCACCAACCTAGGGTAACTCCATTTTTTCTTATGATCTATCAGTATCCATCAGTGCAGCAAAGAATCTTTCAGATATGAAGGAAAATACTGTCTAAAACTATGCTTGCAATTCTTCATGACAGATTTTTGCTTGTTTCAGGTATGTCGGTGTATGCTAATTGGATATGGTTAATTATACAGTTAATGAAAAAATGCCTATATGGGCATGCAGATACAGGGTCTAATTGCACAGATCTCCAGATGTGCTCTGACAGTACATGGCAGGTTTGGTTTAGAGCATCAGAACATGGGCTTTCCCCTTTCAGAGGGATTCTGCATAAGTGTCTTTGCTGTTCCCCACAACAGGAGCTATGAAGAACTAGTGTCCAGGCCATATGTAAGACACAATTTTGCTGTTGAAATATCACAAGCCCTTTGCAACATTCCGTGGTGATTCTTAAAATTTTGTCTCCTCAACTTAAATAGTTTAATCTAAAAATTTTTGATGTTGGTTTGAAAACCAAAACAAACCAGCACACCTCTCTCTCCCCAACATTCTAGTCCTAAGGGGAGCTGCTGAGAAAATCCTGTGAACATAATCCAAGTGTTTTCAGAGACTGAGAGGCTGCATGACTTTATCGCCCAAAAGCGCCCCTTCCCCAGCTGCTGAAGGAGCCCTCCCCATGACACTGGGGAGTGGGCAGCAAAGCTCCCTGGGGCTGTGAGCAAAGCTCCTGCTGCAGAGCAAGTCCTTCACTTACCTTGTAACTCTGTCAGCAGGAGCACCCATTCCAGCAGCTCCCTGGCTGCCTCCACCTCAGCTCCCTGAGACACTAATGGTTCAGATGTTTTTTCATGTCTTGTTTAAAGCCCTGGAAGAGCCTTTTTGAACAAGCCTAGTTTCAGTGTATTGTGCAAGCTCAGTCTGCTCTGCAGATTTTGAGATACCGGCCTTCTCCTAGCCTACAAGCAAATTAGAAGTACATGCACATTTTAGGAGACTAGAAATCTCAGAGGGACATCCAAAGGGAACTGGAATGGTTTTACAGTTAAGTCACACCAAGGGATCTTACCTTTATTCAAATAACCTTTACATAAGTGATCATTTGTACTGTTTGTGAGATGTCAAAGCAGTAGAGACAATCAGCAAAATGTCAATTCTCCTGCTTTCAACAGACTTTGCTACAGACCCCAGCAGAATCCTCTGAGCCTCTGGGAATAAAGTTGTCATGCTGCAGGAGCCAGAAGTGAAGGTGGGGTAGTTAATATCCCCAGCAAGGCACCTACATTGATCTCCAGTCCACTGCTGCTCATATTTCTCTCACTGGGATTAGATGCAGAGCAGGCTCCCCAAAGACCACTTAGCAGGCAGTCTGTGATTTGAACCACTTCAGGGCTTCTCCATCGGCTTGTTACCAAGCACTAACAGCCAACATTTCTCAAGCTGCTCTGCCCTTTTGCTTAAGGTTGCTTTGTGCCTGCTAACCAAACTGATATCTCAATCATGGCAGATTAATGTCACTGTGCTACACCCTGAGAAAAGAGGGAGGAAAAAACCCATGTGTTTCTTTTTCATAAAGGCTGCCATGCAAGGAGGGACCACGATGAAGCTGCAATATATACTTGCCCATCTGCTCTACACGCTCTCCATCAGACGCTGTATTTAATTCCTCTTTAGCAAAGGAGAATATACTGAGCAGTGAAAGACTCTGGGTAATACAGTTATAAAAACTATCAAGCCTGTAAATGGGGCAGTAAATGGTAAATAATTTACTTTTATCAGAATTACTGAATCTTATTACAAGTTCAGCAATTCATGTCCTTCTAGTCCACAATCAAGCCAGAAAAGGGAAATAATTCCAATAGTCTTGTGGTTAGGTATATTGAGCCACTGTACAAGTATTGAACTTACCACTGTTTTAATTTTTGGCCTTTGAAAGTTGCCAAGGCCACTATTATGGTGGGGCCTGCAAAATGCAAAATAAAAACCATTTCAATTTGATTTTTGGAGAAGATTTTGTCATAAATAAATGACAAACTGTCCCTGGAGGACATGTATATCTTCACCTTCTTTTCAATCAAGGCTTATTATATTTCATATGATCAGAGATATATTAAACTCCTCTGATTGTCTCCTTTTTCTCTCCCCACTATTTGTGTCTGTGTATAGAAAAGAAATCAGGCAAGGGAAAGTAGGGGGGGCCTCCACTAGCCCTGCAGTCTGGTTCAGAAGTGACAGCTGAAACACCCACTATGACATGCTAAACAGAACAAAACTCTTTTGACACCTCAGAACTGCCAAAAGACCCAGGGAGTGATTGCAGTCAAACTCCTGTTCTTGGTTTTCATAACCAAATGTGGCAACAGCAACAAAGAAACCTTCCTCATCTCTTCTTTTCTTCAAAAAGCTGGAAAATAATTTTTTTACATGTTGATTTTCATCTTGGTTCCAGGAAAGAAACAGCTTGAGAAAGCACATGCCTCCTATGAAATAACCAAAATTCCAAACCGCTTCTCGCTGTCTGTTCTGTTTCTGGCCTTCTGATCTATGCTAATTGCTAAACTTTGAGTATGCACTTGAAATTTTCTGTGGGCAATGTGACTCTCTTCAAATAAAAATAGATGCCAGAATTTTTTTTCTAACTGAAATACATACGAGAGAATGACATTTAATGTAAGTGTTTAATCATTATTAATTGCTTTGGTATTCATTGAAATCATGATGGGTTCATTTGAATGTATAGCACCATTTAAGAATAATCTGAACAAGTAAATATGCCAGATCAGTGTAAAAAAGCATAGTGAAGCCTTCTAGGAATGGTACTTAATCCACAGAAGTGTATGTTGAAGATAGTTAGAAATTCTAATTAATTACATGAGATACCTTCAAGAAATAACCCCACTTATTTTACTGAATAAAGAATTGTGTTGAAAAACTGAAGTCTTAAACATTTTTAAAGTGAAATCATTAAAATAATTAGGTTGAAAGTTTGAAATAATTTTTTTCCTAACAAGTTTTGTTATAAAACTGTGGCTTGTATTTTCTTTAAAATGTCAGCCAAAAAGAGAAAATGCCCAGGCAGGCAGAGAAAAGTCATCAGCCAAAGTACACGACCTGCCAGGGAATATGGCATCCCAAAGTCTTGCTAAAAAGGCCTCTACAGAGCTCTTTCTTGTGAGTCCAGAGAAAACTGTTTGCAATCCTGCCACCTTAGGGACACAGAGACTCCAGATCACAATTTTCAGTTTATACCCTTTCCTTCAGTTTATTCCCTTTCAGTTTATACCACTAAAATATCTCTTAACCTCTTAACACAGAGACCTGATGTAAATTTATCCACTTTTTCCTTCTCAGAAAAACCCCAAAACCCTGTTAAGACTTTCAACCTCTTTACACCATCAGAAATAAAGTCACAAGAACTGGCAGATGTAGCAAGCCAAGCAGTTATAACCACACAGGGCAAGATCCAGGCATCTATTAACATGCGCATACAACTGAGTTTCAAAAGAAAACAAGTTTAAAATTATATTATTTCTTTCTCCTATCTAGTAACTACACTGTTTCTTCCAATCTCCTACTCATCACACACACAATTTCCCAAGTCTCAGTCACGAATCCCTTAGCTGAACAGGGTCAAACTTTTCAATATTTGACACCAACTTTTCTAGCTGAGCCAGTTGATGGCATTGCAATTTTACTCAGTTTTATTGCTGACAATGGGCGCCAAACAGAAAAGAGAAACAGAGCCTAGATAAAGGGAAGGAAAACACTTTTCCTACTGGAAAAATATATCTTGATGATTGGGAAGAACAATTGGTTTTCTTTTTAAAGTTATGTTTCTGAGGAGAGTAGTGTTTTATAAACTGTGTAACTGTAGCTATAGGAATTTAGAGCAATGGATGCTACAAAATCATGAGTTAAAAGTAAATGATATTGAAAGACAATAAATTTATTTACATGACAATTGCTATTCCCATTTCAGAAGGTGAGTGCACTGCTGCAGATATGCAGTGGTGAACATTTTGATATCTATCCCTACATTGTACAAGTGCTACCCATCCTGTCAGCCCTCCTGCACTTCAGATATAATAGCACAGTAATGCACTTCTCTCTCATGTTAGTGATTTTGTCTTAGCTTTCATGGTCTATAGCTACATTTGAGAAATCTTAAATTGAAAGATTCATCTGGCCTTTTACATATGAAAGTGTCCATTTCATCTTAATGCAACAAAAGAATAATTAAGATATTTAATCATATATAAAGACTATTTTGAACCTGGCAGATTCAAATAATGAAGTTTATATATTCTTTTACAAAATATGGAGATGTTTCACTCTGCTGGCTTAGAGCAGCTGAAGGAAGAAAAACAATGACATTTCAAAGTAAGAAGAAAATATTTGAAAATATATGCTTTAAACTCTCTACTTTTATATTTGTTGGTGGAATTCCCAATAGAATTGGAGTCCTGTTGCTGCCCTCCAAAAGATCAACATTGGAGTTGGTGGGAATTTTTCTGGTAAAATGGCTTTCTGTCACAACTGCTCAAAGCCAAAAGTTTGTGGAAAATATATATGTGCTTCCATAAAGATGAACTCCCCTCTGCTGAGTGGGAGAAGCTGGTGGAAAACAAAAAAATATATATATATTCAGAGATAATATTTGCATCCCAATCTTTTTTTCTCAGATCACTGGCCAAAATACTGTATTTTCAGTCATTCTGAGGTGAGCATGACCATAAACAGAATAACAAGGGCAGAATAGGTTGGGCCCCCCTTATTTCATATGGTGTGACTTTCACTTTTAAACCTGGGACAGGGAATAAGCTTCCCCTTTCATGACCCCATCCACATAACATTTATATCCCAAATGAGAACCAGTCTATCTGATTTTCTCGTTTTTTCAGTTTGAAAACAGGTGACTATGCTTGGGTTAATCCCCATGTGGAAAAGGCAATCAAGAAAACTTTTCCAAGGAGGCTGAAAAACATTTCCTATTTGGACTTTATTAGTATTACTAGAGGCTGAAGAGCACTTTCAGAGTCTTTAAAAAGTGTTAAAAGAAGATGTCCTTTCATGGCTAAGCGAAATAAAAAGCTTGACAGCAAGATAGCTCTCTTTGCAATTAAAAACATCGGGAAAGCTGTAGCTAAATATGTTTCAAATTCAGTTCTAGCAAATGTTAATCTGCAAACTGTATGAAGCCACCTCTAATAACCAATGGCTTGCTAATGAACTGCATTCAAATTCTGGCACATTGATACCTGCAAACCTAATGAAAACAAGGCATTTGAAGGTGTTTCATGGGATATTTTCAGATCACCACTGAAATTTAATTCTCTTTTACAACTGGAATTTTCCCCTGCGGTAATACCAGCAGTCATATCATGCTTGTAGACATCAACAATATGAACAATTATTACTGTGGGCACCATCGAAAGTGCAATTGTAAACCAACAAACATACCTGAAGCCTTATCTGGGAAGATGACTGAGGGCAAAAAGGTAACAGCAGGAAAATTATAGGGGAAGACATGGTTGCTGCTCCCTGGATGGCACATGGTCAGCATACCCCAATTCCCACACACAATACAGCCTAAGGACAACTAAACAGAGGCTGGAGAGGAGCGGAGACACACAGAGCGGCCAGGCGCTGTCAAAACCCTTGCAGAGGAGGGAACCAAGTGGTACTTTCTAGCTAATTAGCTGCACAGCAGCTGAAAACCAAGGGTTGCTACTGTACCAGCAACCATGGCAAAATCCCTCTCCTTGGACTGATGCATGTCCCAGGGTTATCTCAGGTACAGAAAGGTGAAACAACTAGTTCACTGTCCACATGGACCTTGATTTTCCAGAATCCTGAAGCATAGATATGTTGCTCTCTTGCAGAGATATCAAGAGTTCTCAGTAGAGAGTACTAGAGAAGTGTAGAGGGCTGTCATTGAAGCAGAGCAACCAAAAACAATTAATGGACTCCAAGAGAGTGGGCCTTATGGAGCAGAGAATTTTGTCTCAACATTGTAACATCACAATCAAAAGTTAGGATTGAATGACTGTGGGTCAAGTATAAATACATCATTTGATTTACAACCAAGATATGGATACTTTGCTCTTTCCCCTAATAAAATATTTGAGGAATTAATTACTCTCACTTGTTAAACAACAGAGTATTATTTTCAATCTGAGTTTATCTAGTTCAAGTTCACTGTTTTTACCTTTTCAGATGAAGAGCTATGTACAACCAGTTACCACAATGTAATGTATAATGTATTATAAATATACATTAATGTATAATCCTTATACATTAATATATCCTCAATGTATAAGGATCTTATATTTTAATTTTACCCTTAATAAACAATATTTGAAAAATGAATGGATTAAGCATGGCTCTCTTTCTATCTTCTTTCAACCTTCCTTGTAACTCTTCTCAGAACAGTTTCTATGGTTTTTAGTACCCTTTGTGAAGGGACAAGATGGGAAGGAATGGTCAAATAATACTTTAGTCAATGCTACTGTAGATTTGAGGTAATTCCATCTGCCTACTTCTGTTTGATAATGGCAGATGTAAACAGACATGAAATATATTGCTGTATTGCATGCAACATCAGATTGGCTTCTTTTGATTGTTTGCTGAGATTCCCATGTTATTTTTCCACCCTCACCTTATCACCTTAATATTTTCTCTAAGTCTAGATACTAGTTTAGTCTAGGTTTTCATATGGGAATGAATTTTAAAATTTTGTTCTTGAGATAAGCATAGCATATACAATTCATCCCACTGTGAATTTTGTACCTATCTGTAAATTTTAGCATAATGAGTCAAAAACAGTTAGTGAGACAATTGAACAGCAACAGATATCTTCTTTCTGCCAAATAATTATTTTTACATTCTATGAGACAAAATATCCAAGATCTAGGTAATACAGGCAACATCAGTCTTGCCCTCTCAGTTTCTTTTTCAAGTTTAAAATAAGATTATTTTCTGAAGCTTTCTTACTTTTAACAAGATTTTCCCCTTCCCTTCCCTTCCCTTCCCTTCCCTTCCCTTCCCTTCCCTTCCCTTCCCTTCCCTTCCCTTCCCTTCCCTTCCCTTCCCTTCCCTTCCCTTCCCTTCCCTTCCCTTCCCTTCCCTTCCCTTCCCTTCCCTTCCCTTCCCTTCCCTTCCCTTCCCTTCCCTTCCCTTCCCTTCCCTTCCCTTCCCTTCCCTTCCCTTCCCTTCCCTTCCCTTCCCTTCCCTTCCCTCCCCTTCCCCTTCCCCTTCCCCTTCCCCTTCCCCTTCCCCTTCCCCTTCCCCTTCCCCTTCCCCTTCCCCTTCCCCTTCCCCTTCCCCTTCCCCTTCCCCTTCCCCTTCCCCTTCCCCTTCCCCTTCCCCTTCCCCTTCCCCTTCCCCTTCCCCTTCCCCTTCCCCTTCCCCTTCCCCTTCCCCTTCCCCTTCCCCTTCCCCTTCCCCTTCCCCTTCCCCTTCCCCTTCCCCTTCCCCTTCCCCTTCCCCTTTCCCTCCTCCCTCTTTCCTCCTCCCCTTCCCCTCCTCCCTCTTTCCTCCTTCCCATTCCCCTCATGATAAAATGTGTAAATTCACTTAAAAACAAGAAATTTACAAAAAAGTAAATACTGAGTTCAGTCTTCTGTGGGGGCAAAGACTAAACTTCTGGTTTCAGGTACCCAGGAGATCCTCTTTGTCGGCATCCATTGATTCTCAGGCATCTGAAATGCTGACATTTCATATAAAGAAATTGAAAATGAGAATATTCTGACATGATGAAGAAACAGCTTTGTCTTGAAAATCCACATTAGAATGAGCTGGATTGCACCCAAAATGCCAATTTGTTTCAGGAGAGGAAGTTTTTTGATATATTTAATATTTTAGCTACTATTAGTAAATAGTGTCTACATTTTTACATCACAAATGAGACCATTTGGTAGTATTCTCTCCCCCAGTTACACAAACCATATCAGTTTCCTTAGTCTGCCATTAAAAGATGCTAGGGGCATAGGTTTAATTTAAATGAAGCACCTTTCTTACAGTGAGACGCCAGATTGATTTACATGCTCTTGCAACACATGCCTCATGGCAAAATACAGACAGCTCTCATCTGAAACCTGAGAGCTATTTAACAGTGCACAGTGATACTAAACTATACTCCAAGCCTTAAAGATAACAATGTTTTTTCCAAATCCATTACCAGGGTTTTGGACAGCATAACACATACATTTTCTAGCACGTGCATACACAATTAAAGCTGTAGGACTACAGCAGCCTAGACCAAACACCTCATCTTTGAGACAGCTACACATAAGCAAGGTCCCCTGAACATATTGAGCAAATTACTCTTTGCAGCTTTAATGCAGATCTGATATATTCTGTAGGGTTGCACCATTCTGTTTTCCTAGCGAAGGAAGGCACATTCCCAGGTGTTTCAGTGCACCAGGATTCAATGCTAACATACTGATTGCCTGGGAAAAATGAATGTTCTCCTGATGCAACAGCTTACTAACTGAAGGACTAAAGAGTTGAGCTCTGACCTCTGCTTTGCCTTGCCCCCTTACCCTGGTCTTGACCCATGGTCTCCCTGGCTCACAAGCCAGCTGATAGAGGAATTACTGCTGCTTTCACCAACATTTCCGTGCCAAAAAAAAATCACTGTAGGCCTCACCTGGTTCTTAGTGGGTCACCTAAGCATAGGAACAAATTGTAGCACTAGATTGGGAATCTGAAGTCTCAAGTCCTGAGAAAAACTTATTGTGAATCTACAGATAATGTTATGTCATAATTCTTGTCTGGATGTTTCACCAAAACTGTAGTTTTAAAAATCTTCTTTTGCCCCTGTTCCTGCCCTATGCACATGTAAAAAAACTCCCAAAAACCTGAAACAACAAAACCAATGAAGTTTTAATTAAGGAACAAACAAAATTTGGGTGCTTTCATCTGCACTGAGAGCCAGTTTTTCTTCTGTATCTGCAAAATCAATTGCAGGTGCATTTGGAAGTATTTGTACTGTTGACTGTTTGACTGACATCTTCAAATAAATTGTTCATGGTCCAAGTACTCAGGTGTAAAGTTTACACAATTGAATTCTAAGTGGATGAGGGAAGCAAAGCCTGACACCTGCTATATCATGATTGCAAAAATATACCTCTTTGATCCTGAAGTCCTGCCTGCACTAGAACAACATGTTCCTATCAGTCAGGATGCTAGATCCTAAGTCACTCAAACACACATGGAAATACCCTGTACCCTCAGATATCTGCATGTTTCATACATAAAAAAGAAGCCATGTCCTGGATTTACCTGGCTTTATAAAGTTTTACAGGAGGCATTGATCACCCAACAACTTTCAATATTAAGAAAAAGAGAATATTAGCTGAGAGCTTTTAGTAAAATAAATATAATAGATATTAAGACTGTAAGTTTATAATAGAGTGCTTAAGTAAGCACTTAGGTAGCCCATTCTCTTCTTCAAGACCATGTTTAACTGCTTTTTTAACTCATTCCTATATAGCTATCAACAGTACTTTTAATGAAATTTTGCAAAACACTTTCCTACAGCAAGTGAAAGACCTGGCAAACTTGTGTGAGGAAAAGCCAATGACTTGTCATGAATGCCACAGAGCACTGCAGTGCTCCTTCTGAGGCAGCGTGAGCAGGACAAGCAAACACCCTGCACGAGTCTGAACTACCTTCTCCTTCCATTGTCTGGTTGACTAAATGTCACATTACTGGGGCAGCAAACACTGAATTCTCACTGCTGCTATTTGGAATGTCCACTAGAAAAAAAGAAAAAAAAAAGGGATAATATCCAGGGCTGTTAATTTGGCATGAACATGAAATTCACACCAAAAAAATTAAGAAGGGAAAAGTAACTGAGTCAGTTTCAGCAAAGTTGTACTGAGTTGTGATAAACCACTAAAAGTGAGGAGTGACTGTTTTCAAAGCAATTGAAAAGGTACTGTTCAAATGCAGCACTAAGCATAACTAATTTGTTCTGGTAGTGTCTTCAGACATTTTAAAAAGAACCCCATTTACAATGCAAAACATCCCCCTTATAGCAAAACATATCAATGTTATCTAATTGGACAATGAAAGGAGGGGCCTGCTGCCTTTCTTTCAAGCAAGAATGGTTCAAGAAAAGAACATTTCTGTTGCACCACAATAACAAACCTGTAGGTGACAACTGCATTTTCCTATCAGTTTCAGCCTTAATAGGTCAGTACTATCACTATCACACTAAACTTCAACTTGCTGTATCAAAAAAATGAGAAGAGACAGGCACCACTTTGAGGCTGTTGGTACAATTTACCTTGACTTAATAGGGTCTTTCTGTGGGAGGATGGCTAGGGGTATAGCAGTCCTAAAGATATATTCATACCTTTCTTTCACGCTTCAGAAGATCAGCTGCTTTCATGATATCCATCGTAGAGATATTTACTTGGCTGAGAATATTTGCTTAGTCCTTGTTTGAATATCTCAGTCTTCATTCTATTAAATATTAGCAGACTTTTAAAAAAATTTTCATCAAGTTCAGATGCAAGAAATGACAAAGCTTTTTTTAGTTTTTTATGTCTCTTTGCTGTCCACTCTATTTTCTGTGCAGATATATTTTGGAGCTGACCTAGCATGTATTGCTTCTGTTGCACTCCCAACAGCAAGACTGATAGAGCAGTAGACAGTCCCTGAGTTTCTTCTCCTCTAGACAAAGCAACTATTTTAGGCAATTTAGACAAATTAGCAACAAGTCCCCTGCTGTTTTACAGAATATCATATTTTCCAGCAACTAAAGCTGTCCTTGTTAAAGGAGGCATCCACTTCTCCAGGTCCCTGTGGTAAGTGATATGACTGAAAGGAAGCTATGACCAGGATCTTCATCATCTGGATTGTGTTTTGAGGGCTACTGGCTGGAAAAGCACATTGAATCTGGCTGAGTCCAAAACTCTGGCATGTAATTATTTCTGAGTTGGAAATATTCACCTACATTTAATAGAAGGAGCCACAAATTGTTAGAACACAAATAGCTGGAACTGGGTCTGTGTATTTCTAGCAAACTGGCACCCATGTTACAGACAATTACATTAAATATACCGAGCTAATATTTCTGAATTGATAGATTTTCAATCATGAAACAAAAATATGCCCCAAATTTATAAAATGTGTCTATTATCTCTTAGTTTATCCCATCTGTTTTCCTCAGAAAATGATCTCTCTAAAAACATGGGCTTCCATGTATGATTGCTGTCACTGGCACATATAAGAGGTGGGATTTCACTAAGTAGAATTTTCACATCCCTTTGCACAGGTGATTATACAATCTGCATGACAATATAAGAACTTAGACTTACAGCTTGTGTAAGGCAATTAAGTAGGCAGGTACAGCGTCTCAAGTGCACTGTCTGAGATAATTAACTTAATATTCAGAAATTGTAACTAAAATGCAAGCTCTTCTGATTTATCACTGAGAGAGGAGAAAAACCCACTCCTGTTCATAACAGGAATATTGTGGCATGAGACTTGGTATCTTGTCCAACGAGGCAATAAATCAAAGAACACAGCAGCCAGATTTTTGAAGAAAGAATGTTTTCAGCTGAAAGAGAACTGTCCTTGACTTTCTTCATGCAGATGCAAAACAGTGATTCAACAGCAAATATGAATAAAAAATTAAAATGTACATATAAAATAACTGTAGCTTTAACCTCAGAAATCAAAACATGGGAAAATGAGAAATCTCTCCTTGTAAGATGTTGCAATTGATAATGCTGTTTCAGGATACAAGGGGATACTGTCAGCTCATAATTTAGAGAACACAAAAATTAGCCAGAAAAACTCCTTTTAATGTCTGTTTTGTTGTTGTGCATGTGTATTTCCACGTGCATGTGGATGAGGATGCATGTGTGGCTTTCAGTTCTTTGCTACCTCTTATTTTCCTTTTCCTTTTTTTTTTCCTGCCTGCAAGAGCAACACAAACAAGGGAAGACTGACTAATGCACCTCAAGCTCAAAGTTTCTCTCCAGGGAGACTTGCCTTTGCCCACGCAGCACACCATTAAAAATGGTGAGGCTCCACATGGGAGCACAGGGCTTCCCACATGCAGCAGCCCGCAGGATCAGGGGAATTAATGATGCAAAATGTTGTCTAAAGCAGGCACGTGACTTGACTAAAGAATAAATATATAGATGTAATATATAGATGTAAAAACTCAATCAGCTCCTTGTAAATGCAAAATAAAGACAAAAAAGGGTTTTTTTGTCCCTTTCTCCCACAAACATTCAATAGGAGAAAATCCCGTTTACTTGTTTATTGAATCTCCAGTTAGTTATTCTTGAAGAGCTGTCAGTTTTCCCCTTTCCCCATGGCTACATCAATTCCTGCATGGTATGCACAACACAGAAGGGAACTACTTTCAAGCCAGATTCTTGGCCCTATTAGAAATTTGTAACTGAGGAATTATGCAAGCAAATGGTGAATCCAGGTCATCCTCACCCTGGCAAACCCAGCAGCTGCTATAGCCCCTGGAAGTGGCAGTAGTCAGCCTAGAAATTTCTACAGCTATGTAATATGGCTGGGAGCAATACCATTGAGTATACAGTTGGTATCATACAAATTAATACAGTGTAAATTCTGCCACTTTGCTGCTCACCCCAGTGAGCTCTTTCTTTCCCTTTCAAGGAGTAGCTGTGCTGATCAATAACTAGAAAATGTGTTAGAACCAGAGAAAATTGTTTGCCTTGTGAAAACTCTTTCTCTCCTGTAAACGTTTGCTTTTAAATAGCATGGACTGCACCTGCATCCTAGATTGAGCAAGCCAGCAGAAATTGCTCACCCTAGTTTGACTTGAAAGGGGCAGTCATTTCTACTTTTATCAGTGGGCCTCAAACTTGACCCCTCTCCCACCCAACTTATGGTAAACACCAAGGGATCGGAGAATCAGGATCATTAAGCAGTGCTGAATGGACAAGTCCTAAAGCAAAGCAGAGGGACAGTCAATTGTGGCAGAATGCAGCAGATTTATATGCACTAGGTGAAAGAAAAATGACTCCTAAATGGGCTGGAGCAGCTGTGAAACTAGTCTGCCACAAGCAAGGATGAAGCATGGGACTCAGAGAAGAGCCTCTTTGCTATCCAGCTCTAAAAGCAATTACCATAGATAAAAGCAAGTTCTTGGCAGGGCAGGCAAACTGACAGGGCTCAATTCTTAAACAGCAATCTGATCCCAGGGGACCTTCCAGATCACTTACAGACCTACCATCACAGCATCATTACTGACTGAAAATATGACAACAGAGGAGGAGTGGGAGAGACTGTCCTTTCAAATAAACAGATATTGTCCAGAAAGAGAGGCAGTAAAGAGAGGATTCCAGGGTAAATTACTGTCCCTGACACACGTGGTAGGGAAAGCAATACAGTCAGTGTTGGTAAAAGTAAGCTTCAGTTCTGCAAATCAGAAAGTAAAACCCTCAGGCATTTAAATTTTTAATTGAATCCCCTTTTAGTGTGCTAAATCTGATTTAGTGTGATTAGTGTTCAGTAGTTAATTTCACGGATCAGAACAATTGTTCCATAATCTCCCAAACATGATTCTGTAAGGCCTAAAGCTGTATTACATTTCTGCTGTAAGCACAAACTAATATAATTCTTAAATAAAATATGAAATAATAATATATTACATTGTATGGAGAGGCAATTATTTGGTCTAGTGGTAGGCATTGATTTATTTTAAAAAAATCAGAGAGAAGCTCAAGGTTATAGTGAGGAGTTAGAGGAAGACTGGAGAAAATACAATATCTTTCATTCTCTAAAAGAAAGTTTTGAACTATGTGTCTCATGAGCCATGACAGAGAGCAAAAACTGAGAAGACAGAGCAGAGCAAGAAGCTGGACACTGAAGCACGGAAAGATGTATGCTTATCATTACTTAGAGAGACAGGTGAAAACAACAAGTAAGTGAACAAGCAAGAATAAAAGATCAAGAAGACACAGTTAAAGCTGAAGTGGTAGCAGGTGGCCATCCTGCAAGAAGGGAAAATAAAGAAACCCTACTTCTGAAAAAAAACCAGAAGAATAACAGAAGTTTACAAAAAGAAGCCCTCACAAATAAAACTTTCAGCATGTGGACAGCTGGAGTCAGAACTATAAAAGTTTTACTCAACAGAGAAATGATTAAAAGCATTGTGTGGTACCTCCTCTGCTGATGGTGCAGTTCCTTGGATCAGGCTACCTCAGTGCAAAGTCCAGGCAAGCTAAGGCATGCATGGGTGCATCATGTTTACCAGGGGTAACCCAGAAAGCATTAGTAAGTACAAATACTTGAGCTTTCCTTGATCTAGCATTAACCAATTTCAGATCCATCTGTTCCACTTTGGATTGCAGCCTAAATGTCTCATGTTAACTTCATATGCTTCTAAATTGCCATCAGTTGTATCTTCTACTAAATAATGTTCATAATTCAATAACCATCTGGACAGAACAAGGGCAGTGTTCTCACTAATTTCAAGAAGCATACTTAGAGAGTGGGGAATAGAAGACCCATGTCCCTAAATTCATTCCTAGGTTTAAAGAACACTACTTATGGCATCTTCCTGTGTCCAAATTAACAGTGAAACATTTAAACAAAATTAAAATGTTCTTTAGGCAAATAAACCAAAGGCTTGTAAGCCACATTTTATCTTTTGTTAAGCGTAAGCAATCTTGTGACCTTCAGAGCCCTTTTCCTAAGCAATGGAAATTTGAGGCAAATAAAGAACAAATTGTGTTTCCAATAAAGAAATGGGAGGTAGGGAACTGATTTAAGGAGACAGGATTTGATCCAGTAAGTTAGTAGGAAAACAAAACGGTCTAACCTCCTTTTATGGCTTACTTTGAGCCTGTAGAGCCATCTCCATTTCAATTCCCCTCATTAAGGAGTTTTCTCATTTTCAGTTTCTCTCATTAAAGACATAAAGTTTAAAAGGTGTCAAATAACTGGAAGAAATTGTGTTTGTACAGTGAATTGAAATCTAGCAGCCTCAAGTTTTGCCCTCAATTACATCCACATGAACATATTTGTAACTTTGGTACTAATTGCAAGTACAGATGGTTTCAAAGTCATTTATCTGCAGCTCTTGGGATTTATCAAAAAAATGAAGGTAAAGTGGCAGGCTGAAGTGACAACTCTTGGTTTACTCATGCATGTTATCACTGATCAGCAGCAGAAATAAGCTTGAATTTTGTGATACTGAATGAAGTCATCCTAGCACTGAGCTAGAAACAAAGCAGCAGTTGTTATAAAATTTCTTCCACAGAGTATGATAAAATAATGTTCAAATCAATAACAGTGAGTGAAACAGTAAAATTTACTCCAATTTTTTTTTTCTGTTGAATTGTAAAAAAAGTGTTTATTGAGAAGAGCTGGAAATGTTTATTTGGGAATCTTTTGCTGCTGACCAGCAGCCCTTATAAATGATGCAAATTGCCCCATCAGCCTATCTTCCACTCCGTCAGTGAACCTATTCTCTCCTCTGTTCCTTTTCCTTCCTTTCCTTCTTCTGTTCCTCTACTGTGTCATCATCAACAGTAAGACACCTGCAGTTTAAGATTATATGTAACTTTAATCTGTCATTTTCTTTTAAAAGTCTATGCAGTCACTTGTCATTTAGATCCAGTAAACTTATCTTTGAAAAAATTATTCTTTGAAAAAAAATCTCTTAACACAGAAGGTGAATATGCACTTTTTGCTGAAAACACCTCAGAAGCTTACAGACTCCAAGGAACACTTGTCTGCATACTCCTCTCTGGGAAAAAAAAAAAATTGTTTTCAGATCAAACAAAAGCTTGAAAATACTTACCTCCTAAAATATTAATCAACAAGATAACAGGAGAGGTACCACCATACAAGCTGCTTAGAGTTTCTAGCCTAGTCAAAAGAAAAACAGATGAAGATACTGAGAGAATTGAATTCAATAGTATTTTGAAATAACATTAAGCTGAATTCTACAAACTTTCTTAATGATCAGCCTAGCTTGGCTTTTTCAAAATACCCTCCACTAACTCAAGTAATAACTAAGAATGTAGGATTAAGTAAGTCTTTAGTCAAAGTCAACATTGCTCTACCTTTTGCCTCCAGAGACATATTTACTTTTGCTGTTAATGAATAGCTTTGTGTTATTTCTATTTAAATATTATGTATTGCCTACTTCTTCTAGTTTTTATTTGCTTCTTGGAGCATCTGCAATTTAACACTCAGACTGGTACGTACATCTTCAGTACATCAGGGTTTTTAAAAAAAAAGTCACTGTCATCATTGAATAACACTTAATCAATAAAACCCCATTTCCAAATAAAAAAGTCATACCTGAAGCCCCTTCCAAACAGTCATGGTTGATTTTAAAACCCTACTTACCATACAATTCATGTCCTGCATGCATAGCAGGAGTCCTGTCTGCGATTCTGTCATTTAAGAGCAATAGGCACACACCAGATTGACAAGCAAATTATTCTTTCTAACCCTCTAAGTTCATGGAATCCCTTTGGAAAGAGCATGATCAATAAAGGGTTTCCCTGGAGGATTAATTTTTTTCTTACTCTTTTTGAATGAATTATCTCTGCAGTATTTTTTTTGCTCTGGAGTTCTATTAATTCATCCTACCAACTTGTGGGCTATATTGTGCTTGTGTGCAAATGGTACTCTCTCTTCCCATTTCTCAACAGCATGTGCAAATGCTTATGTTTGCAATGGCCCTTGCACAAATAGTGCCTAAATTACATTCTGTCTCTTTTCCCTTTCTGTGCTTACTATCTTTCTGAAGAAGGAGTAAGAGTAATCTGGGGCCCTCAGTTGCTAACTTTTATTATAGCAAACTGGAATTTTCTGTCCTCAAGTCATACTAGAAGAACTCATACACAGCATGATATTGAAGAAGTGCTTGTTTGTACCTGAAATTTTGTCCATGATTCTAATCTGACTGGTTTTTCAGTCAGATTAGAATCATAGAACCATAGAATTTTTGGATTGGAGAAGACCTCTAAGGTCATTGAGTACAACCATTAACCCAACACTGCCAAGCCCACCACTAAATCATGTCCCTGAGCAGCACATCTACGTGTCTTCCACATACCTGCAGGGATGGTGACTCCACAACTTCCCTGGGCAGCCCAGCTGGCCCAATGAATGCTGTAGTGTTTTACTGTTACCATAGTCCCCCCAAAAGAGGCTTGTTTCAAAGAAGAAAAGTATTGCATTTATAAGCTCATGCAAACCTTATCAATCGTTGTCTGAGTAAAACTAAAACATGGCATGGCTTTTCTATCTTCTATATCACCTGAAAAATGGAGCCCTGAGCAGAAGATTTCAGTCTGGAAGAGATCACTCAGTCTCACGGGTCCCTCTCCCTGGGGTCCCAGTGTAGTGGCTCAGCTGTTTCCATAGCTACCAGGTGGCAGTGCCTCTCACAACTCCTCTGCTCTGGGAAAACCCACCTGGTTTTGGGATCTATGCACCCTCTGGGGATGGACCCTTGAGAGCACTTTCCCCTAGGTCACCCAGGGCTGATGCTGCAACTATTGGTCTGCTCTCTTCTTTATTCACCTTTGGAAAGTGAAGAAATGCTACTGAAGCTCAAGCACTGCAAATACTTGGTCCTTATTTTGTGTCTACAGTTAAACAGTGGACAGAGTTTACAACACTGACCCAAATGGAAAAGGAACATTGGCTTCAGTGCTCCTTCTGTTCATGCCATGATTGAGGCGGACAAAAGCACAGGTGTGATTTAACCCTGACCAAACTGTAACTTCTACAAAAGCTACTGACACAAAGCTTTGCTTTAGTGCAGACCTGGCAAAATAAAAAACACCTTCTCTTCTTTTTTTTTCTTTTTTTTCATAGTAAATGACTTCTCCTTTTTGCTATGCAATACAGATATTTTAGCTTTTGATGTTGCTGACAGTTGTCACTGCAGGTAGCATAGCTGAGAGGCTTTGAGGGGCAAGTGTGGTGGGTTGATTTCCCAATTTCATTAACTATTTAATATGGCAATCAATTCAATATTTCTAGAAAGACCACAGCCTGGTTTTCAAATTTGGAAAAGTGGATACAAATGCCAGATATATTACCCAAGGCTGTATATCACCTAAATTGTAAACCAAGTGTCATATGTATAGATTCTGCCAGCTGTTGACTTGTTTTCACCATTCACTATGCATTTGGTCTGAACAAGGCAGTCCCATTATTTTATGTTTACAAGCCTCTGTTTTGTAGCAAGTTGAAGTCAAGGATGTTAAAATTAAAAATATAGTATCTTACTTTGCTTTGGACATAGTGAAGATTGCTTTTAAGAGAACCTCATTCTGCATGTGTAAAAATGCAGATTGAATATTGTTTTACTTTGTACCTACCCAAGTTTTAATACTGCTTGTATATTTTAAAACACAAAAGATGTAGAAGTGCAGGCCTTATGTAAAATTCATCACAAATCTTCAAAACAGGTTGGATATGACCAGTGACAAATGATGTTCCATAAAGCATTGCATGACTATTTTTAACATACTTCTCATACATAATTTCTCCTGCACTGACTGCCCAAAATTATGAACATGTTGAAATACAAACCATTATAAATGACAGGCGTTCATATCTCCACTTAATCTTTGCAGGACCCCTACTCACTTGACTTCATATGAGAAGCAAACAAAAACAAGTGACATGGACAACTGCAGCCATTCCAGCAGCTTAGCTCCAGCCATCTATTTGTATTAATCACTACTGCATATTCCTGGTGAGTGGATGCTAATTCAAAAGATCCCAAGCATTTCACTTCTGTCACTGTCTTCATCTTTACTCTCCCTCACTGGGCAGTAATTTCCCCTTAGTTGAGATCCCTAAGGTTGTGTCCTCCCCTGACCAATATCAGCAGTCATGGATTCTAACCCTCAGGTCTAGTATTCTCAAAATGCCTTTTCTTTTCTTTCTTTTTTTTTTTAAGCCAAACCTTCATTTGTCCATCACTTTCATAAAAGAACAACTTTCTTTTACCTCCTACCTCTCTAAAGTTGTTTACTTCAACACCCTCCTCATTTTTCATCCTCTACTTCCACTTTTGTCCTTTACTGTAAGATAGATGATAAACGGCCCATGCATCAGCATGCATTGGCTTTCATTCCCAGTCTTGCCCACTCACTTTCTGCATCACAGGATTATCTGGGATCTCAAGAAAAGCTAGGATCCATCTCCCCCAGGCCATATTAAAGGCAGGCACACAGAAATCCATTTGCAGGCATAATGCTGCAGTGCTGGTCCCAGCCTGTTATGAATGGGAACAAGGAAGAGTCAAAGCAGAACATGTAGCAATGAAAAGAGTAAGTACTTCTCCCAGAAAAGCTTCCTGACTTCAGGTTATGTCTCCACAATGCACTGAGTGACTTTGCTGCAGCGTTGACTGTGTCTGAGGGCTAGAGAAGTTCTGTCCCCTGTGCCTTTGCTAGTCATGTTGCCAGCATGTTTTCTCTTCTATAAAATGGAATAGTACCACACTGGATGATGTGAGCCTTAGGCAAATAAGACACTTTCGAGATCCTCAAAAGGAGAGGTAAAGGATTCTGAAGGTGAAGTCTTTATTGAAAAGGTTAAAAAATATTGGAATGTACTGCCTGGGGAAGCGGCACAGCACGTAGTGCCACGATTTGGTTGAGACGGTAGTGTTCAAAGGCTGGACTCGATGATTTTGGTAGTCTTTTGATGCCCTAATGATTCCATTGTTCGAACTTGGAGTTAGCTGTGTTTTCATCTCATTCTCTGGACCTGCATTTTCTTCCAGAATCAGTCCTTGTCATCCTGCCCGTAGATACTTGGAAGTGCCTCCTCAACCATCCTATTTGCATTGAAGGGCAGGTTAGAAAGTACTGCCTCTTGCAAACCCAAGCACTCAGCGAGAACTCCCACCCCTCCCTCCCCCCAGAATGACTCCGTGGGTTCCAGCCTCCTCCCTGTGCAAACAGGGGGTACGCACAAGGACAGGCGGGATGCTCACAGCCACCGACTCTCATTCCTACCAGAAGCCAAGGATGACACAAAGCACAGCTACCCCTCGCTCCACGGAGGAACTTCTGGGGCCGGGGAGCGGGCAGCGAGCTGGGCGGGTCCCGGCGGGGAGGCAGAGGGGCAGCGCTCCGCTCCCCGCCCGTTCTCCCGCTCACCCGCCCGGCACCCCGGGCTCCCCAGGCCCCGCCGCCCTCAGCCTGCTCCACCACTCGCTCCCGTCCCCGGGAAGTCCCGCCCCGCTCGGGGCGGTCGCGGCTCTCGGCCGCCGGGGCCCTGCGGGGTGCGGTGCTGCCGGCGGCGGGTCCGGGCCGCGGGGTGAGCGAGCGGGGCGTGGGGGACGCTTGCGGAGCCGCTCCGCCACCTCCGGCGGCCCCCAGCCGTGCCGGGCTCGCCCTTGCTGCCCTCGGCCCGACAAGGCGCCCGGGCCGGTAACTTCGCCCGAGTTGAGGGGCGAGAGCGGCTTTCGGTCGCTCCGCTGCCGGCTCGGCAAGGCCCGAGGCGGGAGAGCGGGAGGCGGCCGGCGGTGCTCGGGGCTGGGGCGGGCGGGGAGCGCCGGGCTGTGCCGGGCTCGGCCGCGGGTCAGGGCTGCGGCACAGCCGGTGCAGCCCCGGCGGAGGGGCGGCTGCGGGGCGAGGGCAGAGGTGGCCGGGACGGCGGCGCTGGGTCAGGCAGGGCTCCTGCGGGGCGCCCTGCGGCCCTTGTGAAGTGTGAGGGGACGAGCAGCTCCTCTCTGCAGAAGCGTTTTACAGCACCAGATGATAGTTACCAACAGAGTGAGCCCCGAGCTTAGGCGGCTTCACTGTGTGAGTGCAGCTACGCTGCTATTATTAGTGCTGGTATTTAATATTTGTACAGCCATAACAAGTTAAATATTGGAACTACGTCCTCTCTAGTACTCCTCTCCCGACAGCTCCCGAGGGTGTCTCTGTGAAGGAACAAATGCCTCAATCCAAAACTGGGACCTTCAGAGCCTGCCTTCAGCTGCCTCTCCATCTGGAAGCACCAGCAGCCCTCTGCAAGATGCTTCCAGAGTTGCTTAAGCTTGTCAGGGCTCAGCAGCAAAGCTCCAGACCTGCCTGTGTGCCCTCTTGGGACGCGGCACTCCACCATGCCTGTGCTCGGTGGCCTGCGGCTCGCTGCCCGTTCCAGGACACCCTTGCGGCAGGTTCCCTGCTCCCCTGGCAGCCCCTCGGGGAGCTGTGGAAGGCAGGCGGAATCTGAGCCAGGGAGGTTCAGCTCCCCCTGCCAAGTGAGCTTCAGCACGGTGGCAAAGCCACTGCTGGGCAGTGGCCTTGGGTTTTGGCACCCCCTTTGCATTAGGTCTTGTGTTGTGGTTAGTTTGGTCGTAAGTTGAAGCGTACAGGTCCTGTTGGTGAGGAACTCTGATGACCTTAGGAAGTACTTGTATGTATATATGATCTCTAAGATACCTGTAAACATAATTCTTTTCTTTCAGTTGTCTCTTGTTAAGGGTGGTATCCTCCGTATGCTAGAGGCTTGTGGCAGTTCTTGAATGAAACAAATTTTTAGCTGGAGGTCATTTACTTCTGGGAAATTTTGTTTTACTTGTCTGGAATTCCCTTCTGCTTTACACTGGATACATTATTCAACGTCCTCTGTCATAATATGTTCTGTAACGTTTAAAGGTTGTTGCCTTCTTTCTGCTGGGGGCTGTGTTTCAGTGGTGGGTGAAGCAATGCTTCTAATAAGTAGTTTTGCATCATTTTGTCAGGTACTCTGGGATTGTTTTATGAAAGACTACATAAGTGTCATTTATTATTATGAATGCCTCTTATGTTTTGGAATTTAACATATATAATATTTGCCATCCTGTCACCATCATCACATTCATTTTCATAGTTATAATCAAAGGTGGCAACAATGGCATTCAGATGCTTAATTATATTTCATGTAGGTGACCAGTGCTAGCTTACTGAATTAGAGCATGGAGCAGCAGGAACAAGTGTCACAGCTTCCCTCTGTGGTGGGGAGCCATCAGCTTGCTTCTCACACATAAAAATCAGTATATAGTGAAGCATATGGCACCAGTGAGTTCTGTGTTTATTAAAGGCCTATGCCTCTGAACATTCTGTGAATTTTTTTCCTTATTTCACTTGATGTAGATCTAAAATGTTTTTCTCATCTTTCAGGACTTGAAATACTGAACAAATTCATTTTTTAGTCAGATGAAGCCAAGACTTCTTAAGGTTCATGAAAACAGTTAGGCTTCTGCTTGTATCAGACTGGCCACCTGTTTGCTATGAGGGAATTAGAGATCCATCTAGACCATGGAAACCTAAGGTACAAGTCTCTGGTTTGATTCTGAACAGTTTTGAACTTCTAATTTTCTGCATTCTGGAAAATTGGATTGCCAGCTGTATTGGAGGGGAAGGGGCGTATCCTATCCCTCTAGTTCTGAGAAGAAATGACATCCTCTCAACACTGGTAGGGTAGCTTTTCTGCTTCAATGTCATTTTTCTGGTCACAAATTAAAAAGCTTCCTCAGAATTTTCTAAGCAGTGGTCATGTCTTTGGTCTGACTGTAATATGTATGTTGGTAATAATCCAAGAAAAGCATTTTATCCTAACAAAAGCTGGGATATGTTTCACAAGTACTTAACTACTCAGATAAAAAGGAAGCAAGAAGAAAGACCACCACCATCATCTTTTAGATGACAGCTTTAAGTAAACCACATTTTTTTACTTGGATCTCAGAAATGTGGAATCGCTCTTCTCAAAGATATTCTGAAACCCTGCTGTTGTGTAGCCACAGCCACAGGGTTTTTCTTGAAGTAACTTCTGTGGAGGAGGTAGGATCAAAGAATGGTGTGTTACCTGCTGAACTACTCCCTTTTTCTGCTCTTTTGGGATCTCGTCTCTTTCCTCAAAATATAAAAGGAGAATTGTTTTATC
The DNA here is from genome assembly GCF_963513975.1 of Fringilla coelebs. Classification (NCBI taxonomy): domain Eukaryota; kingdom Metazoa; phylum Chordata; class Aves; order Passeriformes; family Fringillidae; genus Fringilla; species Fringilla coelebs. Next base: position 132,472,572 of record NC_140028.1, read on the forward strand.
CCACAGTTGTCTTTGCCCTATCCACAGTCACTACAGTGAGGGTTAGTGATCAAGTGAAAGGAGTGTACCTCTTTTTTTGCTGTGATTTGTGTACCATTTGGCAGGTGAATCATTTTCAGATGGGTCTGGAAATCTTCAACTGATTTTAATGCTTGAACTCTGGTGTTCTGTAAGTTTTATTGCAGGACTTTGTTCTTTGTTGTTCACTTTAGACTGGGTAGCCAGGATTTTTTGACAAACAGATAATAGTTTCCAGGACAAAAATACTGAGTTTGTATCTTCTTTCAGAAATTCTGTGATACAAAAAGGCAAAACAGTGGCAGGGTTCTGTGTCCAGTTCTGGTTAAGACTGAAGATTCAGCAATACCTGGAAAAAAAATAGGATATGTAGGAGACCTGACAATTTTGTCAGCTTCTGTGTGTTGGCTGTTCCTAGCATTCCACTGTTGTACCAAGATGGGGGTAAGAACTTGAAAGCAGGAGTTGTATAAGTAAGAGGTCATTGGGTCTGCCCACTGACAAAGCATGCAGACTGTTAAGTTTCTGAGGTAAAAGATATTCCTTGAGCTACACCCATCAGCTTTGAGCTTTCCCTTGACTCTCATTAACTTTTCTTGTGTGGGCACGTTTCTTTAGAGTGGACCTTGAGAAGGACATCCTGCTTCCATTTCTTGACAGTCACAGAGAACAGTCACAGTCCAAAGGCTTTTCTCAGGGTATTTTTTCCCATTAGGTCTTGAGATTGGTTGTAAATTTTGTGATATAGTTCTTTGCAGTAGTGTGACTTTGAATTTAGTTCTTTGCATCTGGAAGCACCTGCTTTTTCCAGTTGCTGCAGTCTGTGATATCAAATGAGACTCTAAACCCTCTTTTCCAGCATGCATGGCTTTGCAGATCTTAGTGGATCAGTGACAAAGCTGACATTGGGGTTCATTCATCTGAATTTTTCTAGATGGTAATGTTCAGTCTCGATCAAGAAGTAGTAAGGCATATCACTCATCCATTTCTTAGATTTGTGTGGTGCATTTCTGCATGTAAAGATCATGGAGGGGTTTGGTGTGGCTCTGTAGGACTGCACAAGTGAGTGATAATGCTCCACCCAGCATGCTTATTGAAATGTTTAAGCTCATGTGAAAATATGTGTATGTGACCTCAAGTGGAGAGAAAACCAATGAAAGTCAATGAGAATAACAATAAAGAGATACGTTAAGATGTACACTTGTTTCAGATTTGAAATTTAGAGGGAATGAAGGCTGGAATGCATTCCTGAAAAGGATACTTTTTTCCCTACATCTTGTCCTCACAAGAAAGAGAATATGTGCTTGTACCCCAGAACCCTCAAGAAGCAAATGTGAGTGTGAAGCCTTAAGAATATGAATGTATGTATCAACATGCAGGACTTAGCCCATATTTGCATATAGCATAATGTGACTTCAGTTCTGATTTTTGGCCTAAAAACACTATGTGTGCATGTAAAATATAATTAATGTAATGTTTGACCCTGGAGGAGAATTTTTATCTGACCTTTTATCAGGAGTAATTTTGGAAGCTGCCCAAAATGTAAAATCCCCTGAAGTTTTTCTAAAGAGATGTTAATGAAAAAACACTTAGGGGTATGCTGGTCTCAGATCTCTCTGAGGAAGAGAAACTTCAATGTGACTTTGCTCAGAGAAGCCTAGATTTTGAGACTGTTATCTGCACAGAAATAAGGTAAAATGGAAGTCTGACTATTCTGGTCACAGCAACTAAACTTTAACCAAATTGGAAAAAAATTGTGCAAAGTTCTATATACGAGGTGACTTGGACTCTGCTTCTTGGGGCAAATCACACGTGCTTGCTTTGATCCCCGGGGTTTGTCCATCCTGCGAGTCGGGTACACTGCGCTTGTCCTGGCGTGGCAGTTCAGCTGTAAGGAAGAAATCTGATTTAGATATGCCTGGCTTAGAGCCTGGCTAGAGCCAGAACATGACCCTCAAACCATGCAAAGCTGGAAGGTCTGTCTGCCACAAGCTGAGCCACAGAGGGAAGATGCTCTAAGAATTTCCTCCTTCCTTTCAGGTGAACATTTAAAAGCTTTTCTTCTCTCTTACCCAGCTCCTTATCTGAGTGTGCATTTCGGAGGTTCTGAGGGCAGGGCATCAATATATTGGCCTTTCCCATGTGTGTACTAGTGTTTACATTTCTCTTAAAATTTAAGTGACTGCTTTTAGATTGTAGAATATAGACAGTGCTGCTCAAGCGATTTAGCTGCTGTGGAGTGTGTGTACCTGCATATTTTGGTGGGACTTCTTTTTATCATGGTTGGATTATATAAGACTTGTCTAAAGCTCTCCTAATTCTTTTTCATAGCACATACTGTAACCTTATATAAAGTCTTACTTTTAGTATTCTCACTTCTGTACTTTAAAGGTTTTTTGGTTGCTCAAACCATATATAGAAAATATAGTGAAAAGCAAGATTTAGCTTTTTTTTTTGCTTGACTTCATAAGGAAATACGTTTTTGAATGGTTTGGGGACCAGAGATAGGTCACTGAAGGCCACAACATTAAAGCACTATTCTGAGTATTTCTAGAATAATGTGTTTCATTAAAAAATGGGGCAAGGTGGAGTAGATGATGCTTTTTAAATAATTCTCCCAAGAATTCTCTAGGCTTTGAGTCTCTTGTCCAATTTCTTCCCAGTCAAGAGCTTACACATCCAAAATGGTGAGGTTTGTGTGCATGATGCATGAAGATACAGCCGCCTAAAGATGGGAAACAAAGGGTGGCCCACAAAGGGAGGAGCTGCAGCATAAACTGCTGTGGGATTAGGCAGGAGTTTGTGTGGGGGAGAGGCACCATAAGTGTTCCCTTCCTCTCTCATAAAGTCTTTATACAAGGCATGAAAAGTCTCCGGTGTGACATCATTCCTTAGGATACAAAGCTTTGAGTTAGCCTGAAGTTCAGCAAACTGTGGTACTCTCATAGCTCCATTTTGGGAGAGGAGAAAGACCAATGCCATTCTGACCAATGTTAATTCTGAAAACAGGGAAGAACATTTATGACCTTTAATGAAAATAATCTGTCACTTTCAGAGCAGCATACATGCCATTTTTACAGAAGTGGCCCAAGTTTGCCCAGAAACCTCAATTTTTTCAGTACTTCCACTCATTTTCAAATTCTTTTTCTTGGGCAAAATAACCCAAAAACAACATAAGACATGTTGTTATCTCATGTAACACAAACTAGTGATGGTGTGAGAGAACCTGTGTACAGTGGACTACAGTGTCATAGGTCTTGGACTCCTTTGCAGTGACTGGTGCACGAGGAACTGCTGGACTAAATGACAGGTGAGTCTGCATCTGTCCCGGAGCAACTGGAAGTTCTGTCCTCCTGCTGCGCTCAGCCACCCAGCTGTGGCAGGCTCAGCTCCACAGCCCCTATAGCTGTGCTTTCCTGACAGCCTGCATGAGCAAAAAAGCCATGCTTACTGAAATCCATGTCTGAGGGAGTGCTGGGTTTCAGGTGTGTTTGCACTATAATTAGCCCTCGTGAATATATTTTTGAAGAAGGTGGAATAGATCTGGAGAGGTTAGAAAGCTTGCTTGTCTGGTGGGGAAGAGGAAGAACTGTGCTGGCAGTATTGAATTCTTTCCTTTCTGTAAACCTCTACAGGGTTGGCAGAAACATGAGGGAAGAGAAGAATCAGGTTTTTTTTAAATTCTTCTTGACGTAGTCTACACATGCTCTCTTTGTTCTCTTACCCTCTGCCTCTCCTCTTCCTTTGTCTGGCTAACTTTTTCCCTTGTCACAAAATGTTTACATGTGGGGAATGGTGCGATAACACAGCATAGACTAACTAATAGAAATTTCCTACAGATGTGTCACATATTTCTAATTAGTGGCTTTTCCATATTCTGTAGGGGTTGCTCAGACTAGAATTGAATAGTCAAAACATTTCCTCCATCTGTAAATATTTAGTGAACTTGTGCTGTATCACATTTCCCAGGGCTGTGTGGTTATAAAGGAAAGACCCACTTAAAATACTCTTGATGCTGCCAGGGCAGCCATTGTTTCTAAATGGCAGCTGTGTTTAACTTTTTCTGGGTACAGTTAATACCCATTGAGCCTTTTTTTTTTTTTTCTTTTTTTGGGTAAATTTTATGTCACAGCAATCTGGATTTAATGTTGCTCTAATCTCACATTGTAATGTAATGACAATGAAATGATTCTCACACCGGTCTACAGAGAATCTGTGCTAATGCCATTAAAATGTGCTTACCGAATCAAAACAAATGCAGAATTAGCATATGGAAACTGTGTTTATGTGATTATAATGTTTCAGCAATATGAGATTACTGTAGGAAGCAACTAATCCAAACCTAGGGGGACTTCCCATTACAAGGCCATTAAAATGGCACAATGACTGAAGCGCACGTTACAGATGGGAAAAGCAGAAACATAAATCTTGTCATCAGTATTCAGGCAAAACATCTATTGAACTCAGTGGAGTTTTTACCAGAGTCAGGAATGCAGCACCATGACCTTTTTAGTAGCAAGTCTCTTTTCTCTTAACAATACCTCTAGGAAAAATATTTATTTCACCAGGATTTGATAGTTGGCTAATGGTGAGAGTTGTATTTTATGCACCATACAGTTGGTGGTTATAAAGATTTGTGGAGAGTTTATTACAAAAATGATAAGGTAGTGTTTCACGGCTTTTGTGAAATAATACAAGTTTTGGTTGCATCTTAAAGGAATTTTCTCATCTTTTAGTCTGAATTTGTAATTTTCAGGAAGTATAATTTATCTCTCTCTTATATACAACACCCAGAGCTGAGAAGTCTTGGCCCGTGCAGGAGCTCCTTGGCAATACCACCACATAAATTAGCGATTTTCAAAACCAAAATAGCTGTTATTGCCAGATATGAACCTACCTATTTATCTTCTGTGATAGGAATCAGCACATTTTCCCATCCCCTCAGACTGGGTTAAGATTATGGATATATAATTCACATATCCTGTGTAGAGCCATCTGAAATATATTTGTCTTGTCCTGGATTATTTCTTGGCTCAATCCTTAGTCCCTGAAAGGAGGATAACATTACAGAAAGTGACTTGTCCTGTCCTATTATAGGCATTCAAAGTAAGCTGGATGAATTGCCTATAGATATGTTCTTCCATCTCCAGATGATTGTTCTGTAGTAGACATGCATCATTTAAATGGCTAAATGAGGTGATATGAATGCAGTCCTTGGTGTATGAAAGAAGAAACCTACAAAAGAAAGTTCACTGTAAAACATGGCATGCAAGTCATGACTAAACCACACAAACAGGGATTCCTGTAGTTACATATACTTACTTAAATTAAGTAGGAATCCTGATTCCATTTAAAAGCTATTTGCACCAAAAATCTGTTTTAGAAATGCATAATTCTGATTCCATCAAATGAATCTTACTAGGAATAATGTATCATAGCATAACCAGGGCAGGCTCTTTGTGTGAATAACAGTAGGGAAGATATCAGAACCGTGGTTTCAAAAATAATTCCAGTCCCAGGTTGTTGACTGTCTTTATTTTTTATAGTTCTTTTATTAAGAGTGGTGGGTTTCTAAAACTGTGTCAGTTAACAGGAACAGGCATTAATATTAATACATTTTTTGTGAAGATAAAATTAGGCCTACTTTAAATGCTGTTTGTGTCAGTTTCCGTTTTTTGTGATGCTTCTTATATTTATAAAAATCCTTGGCCTCAGTCAAAAGGTTCTGTGAATTCTGTATGTTAGCTGTAATCTGAAATCTAGAGTTTAAAAATCAACAGGTTGGTGTCTGCTACAAGAGAAACCTGGAATGGGAACTGGTAATTGATTTGTGTCAAGCTTTATCAAAAGAAATTAAATACTTGTGTATTGAATTGTATATAGGTTTGGTTTGCTAACTTAATAAATGGATTGTAAAATTGTCAGTGAACAAGGGGAAAGAGAAGTGTGAGTCTAATGCAGAGGGTAGGTATTACTCTGTGTTGTCAGGGTTTTACAGGGTTTTTGCCAGAGTGTAGATACTTAACATTAAAAGGGGGGGGGGGGGGGGGGGCAGAAAAATAAAGCAAAGGTAATGCTTAGAATTGTGTCAGTTGCTTTGCTCTTGATATAAGAATGACTCAGATCATTGAACTTTCTCCAAAATAGTGGGTTGCTCTATATAGAGCACCAGCCTTCTTCGAGGATGAAATTAATGACTGTTTAGGAGCAGTTTCTAAGACAGGTATTTTGCTTTTAATTATTTGCTCAAGAATAATATTTTCTGAAATCATGCACTTCTTAATCTGTTTGGAAGAAAAATAAATCATCCTAGTAATCAGCCAGCAGTATGTTCTATGAGAGTAATTTATTCTTCTACCTTCTCAAACAAGTTAACATGCTGGTCCAGGAACAAAATTCCTAAAAGTACAGTTCTTACTAATCTGCTTTTACACAAGTCAAATAAACAGTCAGTCAGTCATTTTTCTTTTTTATGGATGGCCAACTCTTCATATTACAGTGAGCACAGCGCTGTAGACTTCACTGGGCAGGCAATAGCTGCCTTTTGCAGGGGCTGGGTCACTTTTGTGTCTTGGTGCTCTGACAGTGACTGCTTCTCATGAGATCAAAGTATCCCCAAAGAGATCTTGATGTTCCTGTGCCCTTTGATATGTAGAGTTCAGTGCCCTTCAGATTTCAGCTTTTCTGTCATCCTGGTAGATTAACTTTAGCAGTTGAAAGGAAAATGTCCTCTGAGGGCTTTACCAGTAACAAACCCATGTTTATGACATTATTCACTAAAAGCGAGGCAGAAATGGGAAAGACCTCTCTCTTTAATCAATAATGCATGCTCTAGTTAGTCCTTTCCTCTGGACATGATTAAACATGTATTTTGTTTCATAACTCATGATTTTGGTTGACTAGGGATTTTAACTATATATCCTCAAGCCTTTGTGACTAGCATGTGGAAGATCTAACATGAACTGGTTAGTCAGGACTACCCCCCCCCCCCCAAAGGGGAAAAAACCCAAAATCCCAATGGGGAGAGCTGCAGTTAATTCTAACCTGCAGTGAGTTAGGCCAAATTGGCACAGGGCCTTTGACATGATCCAATTGCAGACTGTAGCCTCAGTGTTTGTCTCTGCTTGTTTGAAATTTTGAGAAGTAACATTTTTTCATTGATATTAAAGATGAATTTAAAAGTGTCTGAGATGCTGAGCCACATATAAATTGTTAGATTAAGGTCTGTTCTTAACTGGCAAAATATTTGCCCACTGAAGCACTTTGTCTCCACCACTGTTTGTGGGCCACAGTGTGTCTTTGGCAGCTGTTGCCAGCCTTAGAGGAGTGATCCTGGGCTGTTCCAGACCTCCAGAACACAGCTGGTAGGAGAACCTGAGCCCTGCTGAAGCCAGAGGAGCAGATTATCACCCCCACCCATGCATTCCACGTAGAGAGCAGCAGGCAAGGTGCCCAAACACAGACACCTTCCTTAGCGTGTGAGAGGGATACTGAGTCTTGGAGGCTAGAGATAAATATACTGAACACACCAGTAAGGAATATTCAGCCTTGGTGCCAAGTGTGTTCATCTGGTGGCTGACAAAATTTGACAGCTGCTGAAGAGCGAAGAATCCTAATTGAACATACAGTGGTTTTATTAAATAGGAAACATTTATCTTAATGTGATACTGACTGCAGCACAATAAATGATGACAATTTCCATGTACTGGAATGTGGTGTGTTTATGTTGCTGGAGTACTGATACAAGCACAGTTGGGTAAAATAAATGCCTTGTTTTTCGTATTGACCACCCTGCTACAAACAGCTTTTGGAAACATCCCAGCAAACACACACAGAGTGTAGGTGCATGTGCAAGAGGGAGGAGGGATTTCAGAAATTGCCTGAGAAAACACTGCTCTTTCTGAAATGTTTTTGTTTCCTTTCTTCTTTCCCAGACTCCTTTAGGATCTGATTTTTTTTCCCTTTGTTAAAGAAAAATGCCTTCCTTGAGTGGAAAAGTGCAGACTGTCTTGGGCCCTGTGGAGCCAGACTGTCTTGGCTACACGTTGACTCATGAACACTTGACCATGAACTACAGCAGCTGCTTTTGTCCACCATCTCCAGGCCAAGAGCCTTTGTCTAATGGGCCCATTGAGATGAAGAACTTGTTTTGGATTAAGCAAAATCCCTACAGCCATAAAGAAAACCTTCTTTTGTATCAGGAGACAGATGCTGTGAGGGAGGAGCTGCTGCATTTTAAAGCAGCAGGTGGTGGGACGATTGTGGAAAACACAACTACAGGAATTGGCCGGGATATGAATACTTTGAAGAAACTTGCTGAAGAAACTGGAGTTCATATTATTGCTGGTGCTGGGTTTTATGTGGATTCCACTCATTCTTCTCAAACACAGGCCATGACAGTGGAGCAGGTAAGTCTTAACCATTGCTTCAGTGCCTCTGTCCTGTGAATTATCCCTGGGTAAGCCAAAGTTGGAGAGAAGTTCCAGTAAAAGAGATGGAATACAGAGGTGCTCAGCATAGAAGATGGGAGCAGCATTACTGCTTGTGTGTAATATCTGGAGTGACACTACTTTCATGTGCTTGGTTTATCTGTCAGAATTTCCGGTTCTTAAGCTCCATTTTCTTTGAGGGATTTGTTATAATGCAACAGTAAAAGGAAAATAAAGTAGTTCATGTGTGGACATTTGGTACACCACAAATTATCTTGAGTTATTTACTACTTTTTAAGGAAGGAGTTTATCCTTGCTACCTCTTCTGTCACTTTTTATGGCTAATTGCTTCCCATTGAGTTTACCCATTATTCTTATAAGAAAGCATAAATAATTGTAATATTTATGAGATAATTGTAAATCAGTGCTCTGCTCAGGCTGTGTGTTATAGCTCTCTTCTCTATCATTTGTCCAGGCTTTTCAGGGCATAGTCTACATCAGCATGTTTGTACAGTGACTAAGACAATGTGTTAATAATAGCTGAGGTCCCCAGATGTTCCTGTAATAATAAATATTCATCTTTTAATAAGAAAATGTGGTGATGAGGAGAAGAGGGAATGGAACTCTCCAAGGTAGGAGTCTGTGAATGTGTGTGAATAGAGCTGACAATTTTTTTTTTTAATCTGTCACAGTTTACAAATTAGTCAAATTATTTTTAAAAATCAATGGTCGAAACTTGAGCAGTGCTGCCAACAAAACTGGACCCTAGCTGGCCCAAACTGTACACAAGAATACTGCTTTTCCTAAATGTTTTCCATTGCTTGAAATACAAATAGATACAAATAGCATAGACACAAATAGATTTCTTAAGGCAAAGGTTTCCCTTCTGTGTTTCATGGACTGATGGAGACCCACAGATTTCCTGTACTCAGTACTTAGAAGGTAGGCCATCATCAGTACCATGTTGTGCTCTCAATTCTGAATGTATGTTTAAGATATATGGCCTGTTCTAGGAAAGGAAAAGTGAAGTTTTTATAACAAAGTAGTTTTGTTAAGAGATTCTGGTAGGTTTTGTCTGTGCACGGTCTAAAGCAGGCTAATTTTGATCCTGTAAATTTGTCAAATGAGCTTTGTTTTGTAGTTCTGAAGTCAGCAGATCTCCTGTTGTTTTACATTGGCATTCCCATAAGCAGGTTTTGCCTTAAACTTGTCTCTTCAGGATGCTTGCCAGAGTTTCTCTCTTCCCTATATGTATGACAAGGTTTCCTTATTCTCTGATCTCGTTTTGCGAAAATTACATTGAATTGTGTCTGAAGCCAATTCAGGAGTGCAAGGCAAAGGTTTTGGAATAAACTAACTTTTTTTTTCCAAGAAAACTCTGTCTAAATCAGAGTTCAAATTACATGTAGACCAGCTTTCTTGGCAAACTTGTGGACAAATGTGTGACTGGATACTTTTAAATTGATTTCCTTCTGTGTTTATTTTGGTCTTAGGGAATGGCTAGCATAACATTAGTTGACAGAAACCGGATTTTAATTGCAGTGCTTTCACACACCCCGCTGTTAATTAGATAAGTTCAGTAAGACCTTGGGAGCATAACTAGCCCAGCGTCCATAGGCCAAATTTGATGCTATTTAATGCAAATAGTAATAATAACCAAAAATCTCATTTTCCTGTTCTCTAGCTGACAGAGATTATTGTTGATGAGGTACTCAAAGGAGCAGATGGGACTAATATCAAGTGTGGTGTGGTGGGAGAAATAGGTTGCTCCTGGCCTTTGACTCCCAGTGAACGCAGAGTGCTTCAGGCAACAGCACAGGCTCAGTCACAGCTTGGGTGCCCCGTTATCATCCATCCTGGCAGGAACAGCGACTCCCCTTTCCAGATTATCCGCATTCTGCAGGAAGCTGGGGCTGATGCTTCAAAGACAGTCATGTCTCACCTCGACAGGTAAGGAGACTATTCTGCTGTGCTTCCTGCAGTGTTGCTACACTCACTGGGGTTTTGCAGAACTGCACTGGGAAAAGTTGACATCGAGTGTTACCCTCAAGTTAATTGACTCAAAAATAAGTGCTTATATAGAGTTTGATCTGCCTCCAGCACTACAGTCAGGATCAGGTTTTAGCTTCACATTGATAAGAGATTTTGGTATTTTAAATGCTGTCTTTGAAAGCCTGGCAGAGGGATTAGGAATAACCATAGCCACATTTTAAAAATGGGAATTTCATTAATTTGTATCCCTGCACAAATCCCTGTATTTACAAAACATTGGACAATGAGCAGCTCTCACTAAATTGGGTAGGAAGTTGCTTTGCTTCCAGTGTTTTTGAAAGCTGGGTCACACTTAATGGCCTTGCCAAAATCTCATAGAAGCTAATGGAGATCTCCTTAATTTGGCTGGAGTCTGGATCAAAGCACAAGGCAGATTTTTAATGTTCTACTACCAGACAGAGGAAGTACTACTTTAAATAGTTGGGTTTTGGATAGTCCATAGCATAGACCAGATAGTTAACTTTGTTTCCTCAAGAACAAAAGCCAGGAGCTCCACATGAGGCATGGAGAGAAATTGGGATGCTTTTCTGTCTCCAGTTTTGAAATATAGCCTCTATTACCAAATCAGTTTAGTATGACCTTGTCTTGCTCCTGGTGAGTTGGAGTATGTCCAAGCATTGATTAGTTTGGCCAGTTGCTGAATAATGGAGACTATTTGTGGTCATATGATTCTCAGCAATTGGATTGTTTGCCCTCAATGTGAATGTAATATAGGCAACAGCACTGTGCTCCAAATTTCTCATGGTTACAGGCTCTAAGAGCTTGCAAATCGAGCTACAGGTGTTTGTTATTCACACAGAGCTCCTTGTTCTAACTTGACGATTTTGGGAGCATAAAATTCATGCCATGAAATTATATTTGAATATTTATAAATAAATATCTTTTTGTATTTACCTGTGTAAATTTCACTCCTTTTTGAGAACAAACTGGTTACCTAAATCTTTTTATGAAAGAGCAAGCTGCAAGTATCAGTACTTACATAGCCATTTTGATACAACATAAACATACAATTATGGCTTTTTGCCTCTTATACACTGTTGTAAATTGTTGAATTAATTAATTGATGGAAATTAAGCAATATAAGTAGGAAAACAGAGGTGCGGTTTCAATAACAGCCGCTGATGCACAATATGACATTTCCTTTTATCTCTTTCTATCATTACTTTCACACATTCAGGTTGGCACTTGCTGTAACATAAACTACTGTGAAGTTTGGCTTTGCAATGTGCATTTAACATTTTAAGTCTCCTCCAGTAAGAAAAATCCATGTGGGAGCATCCCAGTCCCTTAAATGTGAGATAAATTTGTACATAGCTCCATATTTCATGTCTGCATTTCACATAGACAGAATGGTAGTTTTCCAGTGGATTTACAATTAAATGATAAAATAAAATGCTAGCTACCATGTCTTGCAATTTAGCACCTTAAAAAAAGGTAGCAGTTCCACATAGTGGAACTACAGTGTAATAAAAGGCTGGAAGCAAAAGCTATTGAGGCTCTGACTTAGCCATTTGTTAGGGGTTAAGGTTATAAAGGAGATCAACATCTTGACTCAACTCACTTGAGTAATTCCTGTTAGAAGTCTCACAGCAACTGTTAAAATTTGGGGCAACATAACAGTTTGGTGTCTGTCCCCATGGTATTTATGTCTGAGGTCCAAATTACAGGGTGCTTCACCATGTCCCACCTCCTTTTCCATGAGCTCAGACCTGTTCAGGTACCTGTTCAGGTACCCAAACACCCAATTCCAGCTCAGGGATCAGCAATTTGAACTGGGAACTGCTGCTACCTCTTTGTGGCTCACTGTGGGACCCAGTAGCTGAGAAAACTAAGTTCTCTGGCTCTTCATTGGGATAGAGCACCCAAAAGCATGACACTAACAATAGTTTTCAAAAGAACCCGTTCTGGCTGTGATTTTGAAATAGATTGTTGGGTGCTTTTGCCACCTGCACAGGATTGAAGACTCTTGGCGATTGTCTCCCTGTGAACTGAGCTGGGCTGGATCTAAAATAATCTGTTCTTTTGCTGTGCACTTTGAAAACTCATTTGGTGATAAATGTTCAGTCTCTGTAAACTGTAACATTTATTTTAAAATAACATTTTTTATTAATTACAGTTGGCAAGTCTTACACTCCTGCTGATGGCAGGCTTGTTTGAGCATGGATTTTCTCTCTCTCAACCCATCTGTTCCTCCTACTTGATCTGTAGTTAAGTCATAATATTGAAATTATGACATCAGTCATTTCCATAGCAACAGAGTGTGATGTAATTGTATAAGGTAAAACTGCTTTGTGACATCAATATCTGCAATAATAAAAAATGCCCCAACAAATTACTGCCCTTTTGGTTAACTGTGCTGCTCTTGTGGAAATGTGGGAAAAAAAATAATTGTGTAGCAGCTATAAAGATAAAATTGTATCACTTGAGTGTTTTTGTTTTTCTTTGAACAGCTTATACACTTGGTAAAAATGGTTCAAAGAAAACCCAAAATATTCCAGAGAACTCTTATTTCTGTTGCTGTTCTTTTCCAAATGAGTGAGAGGTGCTAGAAGCTTTGTTCCTTCACTTTTCAAATCTGTTGCAAAGCCCATGTCCCAGATACTCACAGTGCCATTATGTATTTTGGTGAGAGCGTTTCCTTAAGGCATTCTGGCCAGATCCCAGTGCAAACAATGATATATTGCTGTTCTAATGGCAATCTAGAAACATCATTGTACAGAATAGAAACTAAAGACAAAGTTGTATATTGCTGGTGTGTGATGGATGAAACAAGCCCTGGGTGAAGATGTCTCCTGTAACCCTTTTGGGAAAGTAAATCTGTCTTGTGTGAGTGATCCATTGTCTTTTTTTTTTTTTTAATATCACTATGAATTAACCTCCTCCTTAAATGTCCTTCCTTGTTAGGTTGTCTGTTGAGAGGGTTAATGATATCAAAAGTAAGTAACTTTCCTCTTTCCATTTAAAGATTATTGTAGAGACTTTCATTATTTCATGGGGAAAGAGTTGGTTTTGTTTTGGTTTTTTAATGCATGAAATCCCAAATGAATGTAAGAAGAACAATGTCGTGTAATCGTCTTAAGCTGCATGTGTCAAACAGGAGTCCTGTTTTTCAAATGGGTGAATTGTATTGTAGATTATTTGGTTTTTTCTTTGCAAGTAGGAGGTCACAAAGTACCTGTCCTCGTACCATAAGATGTTTTATTCTTGTTACAGTGCTGACTCTGTGTTATATGTGTTCTGCAGGACCATATTTGATAAAAAGAAACTTCTGGAATTTGCTAAGCTTGGATGTTACTTAGAGTATGACCTGTTTGGTACAGAGCTCCTTCATTACCAGTTCCATCCAGATATTGACATGCCGAACGACAATGAAAGAATTGCAAGGTGTCTGCTCCCATGCAGCTTTAGCCACAGCACAGCCATTGATAAAAAAATACTATTGATAAAAAATTACTTTTTTAAGACCATCACAGAGTGATTCTGCTTGTTGTTCAAAGCTGTCTTCTATCATACTGAAATAATGCCATTTTCCCCTGCTGCTGTCACACAGTTAGAGCAGCATGTATCATTTCTTCTGTCTGAGAGGAGGATGCAGAATCATAGTGTTGTAGGAAGTTACTTGAGAAGAAGATTAAGAGCTTTTTAAACTTCATTCTCTGTCCTAATTCCATGCTGATCTGGTCAAATTTATACAGTCTCTAAAAAGGAAAAGGCTGACAATACTGCATTTATGTTAGGATTAAGTACTTCTGTTTGGAACATAGTATTGGAAACTTAGTGCTGCTACTAAATATCATCTAAGCCTGTTTTATCTCCTCACTGGTTTGCTAACCCAGCAAAACTCATTGGTTGTTTTGGATGGATTTGTGCTTCCATCCTGGAAAACTGCCTTTTTTCTTTCAAGCACTTTATCACCTTTCTTTCCGCTGTCCTTTTGCCCTTTCTCTGTTTTGAAGGATGTGATTCCTGTCTCTTCAGAGCTCCCATTCTCTTCACACTCACTCACAATGTGAAAATATTGGTCCCACTGGCAGGATACCTCTTCCCTGCTTCTCATCAGCACCTGCAGTCTCAGCTCAGCTGCACGGCCAATCTGTTGTGCTGTGCTAACACAAAGTTTTGCCAAGGAGATACATTCTGTACAGAAGCTGTCTGAGAGAAGGTAGGATCAGCTGGGAATGGACACCCCACTCCTTCCACTCCATCTGGAGGTGTGATTCTGCCATGCTGTTTGTCCACAGTGTTTGTGAGCAGTGAAGTGGCAGGTGTCTGAGGGGTGGGTTGCCATCCTCCCTGTGTCTTTTTACCTTCCAGAGTCACAAACAGTTCTTTCACTCTCCTTGATGAGAAAGATTTTATGATTGCTGATTACTAATGAAGTAACTTCTAGCTTTCCCTTACATCTCAGACATAGTTTCCATCCCCCTCATTGTCAGATTAATCTTGAAACTAATCTGTTTTCAAACTGTTCTCTCCTAAGAAGGTGCTGTGGCTATTCTTCCACCCTCCCAAGCCTTTGCTGCTGCTTTTCACACTAGAAATTGTTTCTCTTTTAACAGTGCTCTCAGTCTTGCACTCAGTATTTTAAACTGTTGCAAGGAATCCACAGTTTTCCCATTTAGAATGAGTAAAGCTGCTTCCTCTGCTGTGCCTCCTGCCCTCTCCTGTACCATGGCAAGTCAGCATTTATGGAAGCACTGGGGAATATTTAGAGAGGACTGGACTAGGCCTTGGTTAACAAGTGCATGTTCAACTGTGGCAGAGTTCTCATTCCATCCATGATGCTTGTTCAGCCACCATTATCTCTCCTGAAACTCTCTAGTGTCTGAGTATTTCTTGCAGCAGGCTGTTCAAAGGAAGAAAAATGACAGGTTTGTCTTCTCATTGCACAGTGTGTATTTGTGTTATATCACTGTACCTGCACTGGACTAAGGATGGCTGGGGCAGTCTCCTTAGGATGTTGTTTTGTGAAACAGCACCACAGAAGTAGAAACCAAATTGACCTCTAAATGCAAATACTGAGTAGAAAATACTTGTTCACATCTTTTTTGTTTAAAAGACAAACTTCTGTATTCGTAACATATCTACTTAACTCAGTTGAGCTGTCTGTGTACTTCAGCAGTTTGGCTGCAGTCTACTACCAATGTAAGCAAAACACTGACTTCTGTTCTTGGGCAGTTTGGAATCAGAAGCAGGTACTAACTAAATATAAAGGAATGAGCAAAAAGGAGCAATGGATACAGAATGGAAAGGATCATATGCCTCCCCAACCCATGAAATGAGTCGAATATTAAAGGAGGTGATTCTAATAATATGTTTGGTCAGCAAAAACTTAGTCCCTCCAGTGCCATTACTTTTACTTTCTGGCTGGCTTGTGGTCTCTCTGTATTTCAGGCTGGAGGAGATTCTTGTGATGTCCTAAAACTATGGTTCATGTAGTGCTGTACACTGTATGGCACAATGTATGGTGGGTTTTTGAAAAACAATAATACTATACCAAATTCTATCCTATTTGCCTTCTTTCTGCTGCCCATGCTGATTAGGTGCTGCTACATGTATCTCCTTGTAACTACCTGTAATAAAAAACTTCAGTAAGGGCTTTCAGATACTGTGTGGGCGCTTGTAAGGCTGGTTTTTGTTTTCTTGCTGATCACAGCATTGTCAGGAAAGTAAGGATTAGAATTGCAGAGTGCTGGCAACTGATGGAATTGGAGGCCTTCATGAGGAATGAGCACTTTCCAGGGCTGGTTTGTCAGTCCCTGCCACTTCAGTGCTGTAATCCTCTGCCAAACTACATGGAAGCTTACTGAGAAACTTGACAGTCATGCAATACAGGAGTGTAGACATCCACCAAACACAAATGCAAAAAAAAAAGAGCTGATCAGGGGAGTAAGGCTACCTGAATGAAACGTGAAGCAGGAGGACTTGTAGTAGTCCTGCTACAAGAGTGTGACTAGAAGGATTACTTCTTTTCCAAGCTGACTTGTCATTTTGCCAAGTCTGTTTAGCTGCACTGCCATATTAATTAATGCCCCTTATTTCCTGGCATGTGCTGTGTCATTCCAGTCTTCTTTGTCTTCTTTAATGAACATCTTTGCAATGTGTTCTGATAATTGTCTATATGGAGTATGATACTGGCAACTTCAACTTTTTATTAACCTGCTTTGCTAAATGGGATTCAACTGAAGATCTGAAAGTATTTATGTTATTGAGCCAGGCTCCTTTAAAGGCCTGTCACACACAGTCTGGTCATTAGCAAATGTAATGGGACCAGCCTTGTGACAGCAGCACAAAGTATCCTGCTGAGAAGGAATTTATGTAGGAAATTATTATTTACTCATTTATATAAAACCTGTGTCCCGTGCGTGGTGATGCTGAAGTTCTTGAATTCCTCTGTGGAATTTATGGGTCTGGAAATGCAAAGTCAAGTGCCAAAAGCAAAGTTTTACTTCTCCATTTTGATATAAGTGGTGTTGTGTTTTCAGAGGTGGGATATTTTTCATGCAATAAAAAATGTATTTTATTTTCAGGTAAATGTAAGGAGTATATCCTGAGCACCTAAGTATTTTGTGTTATAATACAGTCCAGCAGTATGTAATGTAAGAAATGTAAATGCTGTTACAATGAGAACTTTCACTGACAGGGATGCTTCCAACTTTTGCAGGATTCGTACGCTGATTGATGAAGGCTATGAAGACAGAATTCTGATGGCTCATGATGTGCACACCAAGAACAGGCTGATGAAATATGGAGGTCATGGATATTCACATATCCTAAAAAATATAGTTCCTAAAATGCTAATTAGAGGCATATCCCAAGATAAAATTGATAAAATACTCCTAGCAAATCCAAAGCGATGGTTGACTTTTTAGTAGGAACAATGAATAAATATGCCTGATTTATAAGGAAGCCTAATAAAATTCAGATTTCAGTAGAGCAGTCATTTTTAAAAAATTCTGAAAAACTAAAAATTAAGTAGATGCAAATAAACTGTTTGTAACTTTTCTTTTTAATTAGAACATCAAAATTGCTTACTGTCTGTACATTTTCTCCTTTCTAAAAGTTTGCTCATGAATGATTTACTGAATATGAGCCTACCTACAGAATCTTTTCAATTGAAATTTTAAAATAATTGTTTCAAAATCATAATCTAATACTGTTACTGAATGTTACCTCCAAACTACTACTGAAGATGTGTCACCTGGAAGGAAATTTCCTTGGAAGGAATTTATGGTTTTCAGTTAAATTTCCTGTCTTCAGGGGCTGATTTTAATCCTTGTAATACTGTCAGTCATCTCATTATCCTCATATTCTTTGAGTAATACTTGATTGAAAGGTCTGGAAGTTTTAATTAGCTTCCATTGACAAGAGAAGGCAAGAGGAATATCAAATCAAAAAAGATAAGGTTTCTTTCACGTTCAACAATTTACTTAGTTGTAACTGAAAATGTAAAAAATACATGGAAAAATATATCTTTGAATAAAGCACTTTGATCACCTCTTAAAGTATGTGCAGTATTATTACAGATGTCTTTTTCTAATTGCATTATTTTTTTATCGTGAACTTGGAGTCTCACACCAATCATGTAAAACTTGACACATACCAACTTCTTTTTGTAAGGATGCAACACCAGCACTCAAAATATATTACATAATACAGTTTTAATGAGTTGTATTAGTTATAACAAAGGTTGTGATATAAGTCTTTACAAATCAGTATATCAAGATATGATGAAAAAGGAAGAAATGTTTGCCTTATATGTGGTTTTCACATAAAGTGTGTTCTTTGCTCTTGTCTAACTTTAACCAGGGCAGGTGATTTATCCAAAAATGGTGTTATCCAATAGCAGTGATAGCCTGATTTCAGAAGCTTCTTCAAATTTGATCATGTATGTCTTGTAGTATTGAGCTTTACCAGTACACACCGTGGTAAATGCACATTGCTGGTTGTGAATGATCTCTAGCTCTAGGTGCAGGACTGCTGGACACTACACAGGGAATCTCTAGCTACACTGCTGTGGGGTGCACTGGCCAGCAACAGCAACAGTGGAGCGAGCAGACAAGTCAAGTGCACATCTGGTACTAAAATAATTGCCTCGTAGAAATGAAACAGGAGTAACCACTACAATGTACAGACATGAGCTGGCACTTTGTCATAAGGTAGAAGCATTACCCATCTGGTGAGATAATACACAAGCAGCTGGCAGCACCATGTCCCCTTGTAAACCCTGGATGAGTTTGCCTGGCGATCCTCTCAGCTAGCCTGGGCTCACTCGGCGTTTGTTTTGAATTGAACGACTCAAAACAGGAGTAACACGTTCTGTTTGAGAGAAGGTTCACTCATTCAAACGAGATTTTTAGGGCGATGTGTAAAATCTCTATCAGATTTTTGCTGAGTAGCCAGCACTGGAGAGCTTTTATTTCAGAGTGGCAGACACTTTGGAAATTTTAGTGCAGATAAATCCAAGTTTGTACCCTTATTACATTAGACAAGGTTGCTTGTGACAGAGTGTATGAAATAGCAATGCTAGGGGTTGCCTCTGTTACTCTTTAATGATTTACAGAAATGTTACCTTGATTTTGACAAAAGGTTAAAAATAAGTAACAAACTGTGCTAAAGAAATTTAATATTCTTGCTGAAATTTAGGTTTAGAATGAAATCTGAAAGTTTTAACCTAAGAGAAATAGCCTCCCAAAACCAAATCAAATAATAAATCCATTTTCTGAATAAAACAAATCTGTGGACATTACTCCTATGACTGGTTTTAAAGCATTTTTATAACTATGTATCTCTGTTTAGTTTATTCTCCAAGCCATTAATCCTCTATATGGATTAAGCTTCTTCGAGACTTTATATATCTGTATCTATATCTATATGAATGAAAAAAATAGGTTTTAATACACACTTTTTTTTGCATGTAAATATCTGCTTCTTTCTTTGCATATGCGTTATCATTTTTGGTAATATGCTTCTCTGTGTCCATCTCGTAGGCACGCCTTACCACAAACTGGTACTAGCTTCCATGGAAAAGGTCTGTGTGACAGCATTTTCTCATGTGTCAGATCTCCCACTCTTCCTTTGCTGGAAAAATCCCACTGACTTCAGTGAGACAAGACACCTAAGACATTAAAGGTTGTCTGTATTCCTATGATATTCTAGTGGAACATCTGCACTATATTAATCCGTAACTACTTTATTAAAAATAGAACCCAGGTACAGACTAAGTACTAAAAGACTAATTGCTGCAAAGAAAACACTCTGCCTTAGTCTGATGGTATGGATGCCAGGCTTTCTAAATATTTACACAACTAACCATCAACAATGGGCCTGTAATAATTGTCTAAATATATATTTACATGTATACAAATTAAAAGCCAAATCCCTTTGCCACTAATAGCAATGAGAGTTTTGCCATTTGCTGTGGTGGAATTAGGGATATGGTCCAATAAAATAGTTTGTCAACTGTTATATTCTTCAGGGGAAAATAGGGTTTCTTCTATCATTTTCTTTTAGAGGACAGCTAAGGGAAAGACAAAATTTAAATAACTCCACTGGATTGATTTTATGTTAAAAGTCTAATGTAAACCTACAAAACAGAAACATTGAGTTAAGGCTTAAAGCTGATTAGTTTCTAGTTTTAAGTGGAAGGGTAAGAAAAGTACAAGGCAAACAATTTCTTTGCAGAGAGAAAGTATATTTTGATTACCTCTTCCTTTTATTGTAAAATCATTCCTCACCACACTATGAGTGGACTCCAAGCATCATTGTTAGCAGGTAAGTCACAAGAACCAAAGCTGAAGTATGGATAAAGCAGCAAGATCATAACACATCAAAGTATCATATACACTGAAGAAATAACTCAGTGTCCTTAGGTGGGCTTTCCTTCCCTATAAAAATCTGATCTATGTAGAACTTCATTCACATGGACACTTAACAATGAGGAAGTATTTGCTTTGGCGGAAGTGGATCGCACATCTGTTTAACTTGGTTTGTGGTTTTTTAACATAAGGTTTCTCTGTGTTGTACAGATGTGAATCAGGTAGCATTCAACTTTTTCCCCCACTGCTGAGGTGTTCAGTGGTCACTCTCTGCTGGGGTGCTTGTTTCATTGACTTTGCCACGCAATCCATCGCTTAGAAGAGCAGGCTTCATTTCTCGACTGGTTTGGTGGGTCTTTTTACTCATTATCAGTCAGCATAAATAATAAATCCAGAAAATGTGCTGTATTTGTTGTTGTTTCCTCCATGTGCTTTTCCTCCATCTAATTTAATGTAAACTTCATCTCCTGGCTCCAGGTGAAGAACCACGCTGTTACTGGCGTAGTCGTAGTTCTGATCAGCATCCTGAGCAATCGCACTAGCTCGAACCTACATAAAATACAGAACCACTGGTTAAGAAAACTCAGGCAATTTTTCCTGCCTGGTGAAATTAAAGCATATCCTCATGAAGTTTTATTCAACATGCATGAGTTGCCACTTTAAACATATATTGTGGTTTATTCCTATGGCAATTGCTTATTTTCTCCTATTGTACTTCTGAAACTAAAGCAATAATATTCTCCTTTCTCAGTCATCTGATGAATACACAACTTCCTCATCTCCTGTAGATGTCTGGAGCCTTTTTATAAATGTATGTAAGAATAGCTGGAGTTGGGAGAACTGCATCACTTTACATTTGGTGTAACTTTTGTATCAGTGGGACAAGTGATTGACAATGTTGAGGATCCACAGGGAGACCCACAGGGAGTCCCCAGGATGGACTTTTTCCAGAGGCAGTTTATTGTCATACTAAGCAATAGGATCATGCTGCAAAAAAGAATACAAGAAGTACACCCCCCCACACACACACGCACACAAGCAGTCTGGGTTTGGAAAAACTGCTGTTACCACAGTTCAGTAAGCAAACATTTAATTTCAATGTGTTTTAAGGATGCACTTTTGAAAAACCACAGGCAAGTCACTATTTGCTGTAAGAGTTTTTTGGAATTTACAAGTCATTGAGGGCTTTTCATTTGCAACTTTCCCTTAAACATACTTTTTTCCCCATTTCTCCATTGATATTCCACTACTGATTAAATTTGACATTTCTGGCAAACTGGAAATAATCTGTAATTTCAAGATATATGTTGGTTTTCAGCAATGAACAGCCCGTGCCATTGTAAGTCTCCAAATCATTTATATATAATTTGACTCTGTTTGGTAAAATATTTAAACGTGGTTGTATGTGATTTATTTCAGTGTAACACGTCATCTGCTTGTTGCTTGTCTTTGTTCTAGCATAGTTACAGAGCAGTAAATGATTTAGTGGCACTGCAAATCTGAACTAAGTAATAATGCATGACTTGGCGTACTATATGTGGGATTTTTTCTGCTCTGAACTGAAAAAATAGGCTATAAGTCACAATTTTCCATGGATTCCTTTCAAAGTTTACATGATAAATTTCCAAATTAAATTTTCATGTGATATGATTTCACATTAATATTGAAATGTTAAAAAGGAGGGGGTTCTTTTACCATGCAGGATCTTATGGCATTATGCAGCTTAAAAATCACAGTAGGTGGAAATTCTTTATGCATCCTGTAAGAACAGTGAGAAAGGCTGCAAAGGCTTGCAAAGCTGTGACAGGCTGCAAATTTAAACTGATACGTGGCATGATGATAAACCCTGACTATTTCAGGACTTCTTGGTCCTGACTTGCCTGGTATTGTTTACAGAGGTGATCTCTTTTGCAGTTTTTTAAGCAAAAATTATTCTAAGTACTGGATGTTTCCTTTGGAATAGTGACTGGCAGGGCAGAGTTGAAGGCTCTGGGCCATTAACCCTGGAAAGACCTTCCAGAGAAAATAATGGACTGAGGTGGTTGCCAGCAGTGGAAATGGAAAGGGCAAGTGGGAAGGAGTGAAAAGGTCACAGACAAGGTACAAAAACTTTCCCAGAGAACTAGTATCTTGCATAATGGTGAGAAAAATGGTTTAAAGGACTTTTCAAATTCACATTTACTTCCTAATGAAATGCTGCTTTGTGGATTTGTATAAAATCTTGTGGATAGTAAGGGAGAATTTGAATTACATCAGTGACAACCTAAGGGAGTCAGAATGTGGACACTGGCTACAACAGCAATGGATATTTCATTTTTAAGATTCTACATAATTCATATTGGCTGGAAAAAAGAAAAATATTCTGGATACTGAGAGTCTAGAAACTAAAATGCAGATGTTAATGCCCTGTGTGTAGCAGCAAAGGTCCTGTATGCTATTCTTGGTGGGTTTACCTTCTTGCTTGGTTAGCCAGAACAATTTCTTTTAAAGCCTGGGAGAACAGTCTCAAATAAATTCTCCTCAAATGAATGGAGTGTACTGCTGCAAGAGGGTAAATGCATCTCAAAATTAAAGCATTATGAGACAATACATGTCACAAGTTCCATGTAAGTTCTTTCATGAAGCTACGCTCTCAGCCTGCACACACATCCCTAAGCTGTGTCACCTCAGCACTTCCCTGTTCAAGCTTGATAACCATTAAAGCAGACAATGTGGTTGGGAACCTTGAGATTTCACATATGTATTGCTTAGGAATGCTTTTTTTTCCCTGTAAGCCATATAGTTTTCAATGTTTCCTTTTTTTCATTGTTAGAGAACACTGGATTTATAATGTTGCCTTTGTCACTCCATTTAACTGCTTACTTCCAAAATTTCTGAGCTTCCTTACAAATATACATAAAGCCTGTCACATCAGCATTTAGTGTGTCAAGTATAAATCCTAATCAATCATTGAGGCATTAAAATTGTGGGTCGATTTTAGACCATTGATGTGCAAGTATTTCCCTAAATATCTTGTATAGTACATACAAATGTACACATAGAACCTCTCTTTAGGTGGGTTTTTTTCTTTCTTCTTTGAATAGCTCTGAGTTTGTCTCATGTCTGGCGCTGGAAGTACCTATATTTGGAAATGGTTAAACCTCAGGTGCAATTGAATATTTGTAATTGGATGCTTCTTTAAAACTCCTGCAACGTATTTATTTTTCAGGGTTCAGGAAAGTAAACACTCTACAACATTATAAATATGAGTAAAAATAGATCAGTTCTTTAAGTAAAATTGTATTTCTCCAGTGAAGAATATTGCTTTTGTAGGAAGATATCAAGGTGAATATATTAGGATGCACTTAGTTTTACTAGTCCTGGTTTATCTGCTGAGACAGTATTTATAGTAGATATTTTCTAATTTTATTAATTGCCGCTGATGTCCTCATTATTCCGTTTTCACAGTCCTTCTGAGGAGCCATAAAGAAAAGGTTAAGTGGCATATCAGATTAATTTACTGGCCGCCGCCGCTCCCGTGTGCGCTGAGCACAAAGGGCCGCCGGCCGGCCGCGCTCGGCTGGGGAGGAGACGCGCGAACGAACGGGGCTGAGCGCGGCCGCCGGGCACGGCGGGGACACGGGGCCGCTGTCCAGTCCTAGGGACACGGCGGGGAGCCGAGCCGTCCCCCAGCCTACCCCGCCGGAGGGCGAACATCCCAGGGAGGGCGGCAGCGCTGGCTCCGGGCTCCCCGAGCGGCCAGCCCGCCCTGCAGCCGCTGCCCGCCGGGACGGCTCGGGCGCTGCGGGACCTGTTGAGCCGCCGCCGCACGGGGGGCCGGGGTACCGGCGGGAGCACCGCGGAGCTCCGGGGACACGGGAACGATTTGGCACCTCACGCTGTATCTGGGCATCCGGAGCGTTGAGGGATGGCGGTGCTTCCTAAGCGCCGGGGAAATTAGTGCCAGCCTAAGCGTGTCTAACTACTCACAGAAGAGGCGCAAAATTGCGAAGGAGGGGTTACAAGGGGGCAATGTAACAGGCTACGTTTATCCTAATTAAAAGGGATGATTCCTCTGTGTTTCAGACGGCAGCATCGCAAGGCCTTTAATTATTTCCGGTGCCTTCATCTTGCCCAGGGGATGCCGACAGACTCGGGCCCGGGCTCTCCGGACGCGCGGTGTGCCTCCCTGGCACGGTCCGTCAGCCGGCACCGGCCCGCCAAGGGCTCAGGTCCGCGGGAGCCGAGCTCGCTCTATTACCAGCTCTCCTGACAGGGAGAAGAAGCCTCGCACCCCTCCGGGGGCTGAGCTTGTCAAGCCCGGCGTTCCGCTGCGTGGGAGCCCCGTCCCGTGCCGTGGCGGCGTTCCTCCCACCCGCCTCACCCTTTCCCAGCACACAGCACCACCCTCTCCTGAGCTCCTCACCGGCCCTGGCTCCCCTTTCTTGCCGGGAACTTTCCCCTCCCCGAGGGAGCGCCGGGCTCTTCTCGCCCCTGCGGGGGCAGCGCTGTTTGTACGCCCGCCCCCCGCTCCCGTCCCGGCGGAGCTGCGGGCAGCGCTCCGCGCCCGGGGCGGTGGCAGGGGCGGGCCGGGGGTGCTCTGCTCGGACTGCGGGCTGGGAGCGGCACCTGCGGCGCGGTTCTCGGAGAGGAGAGCGCGTCGAGTCCGCATTCACCCAGCAGCCCGGGAGGCCTCGGCTCTGCAGAGCACCCGGCCCCTCGGTAGCCTTCGGCACCCGGGGCGGAGCGGGTCGGAGCTCCCCGCAGGTTCCCCGCCAGCTGCGGAGAGGCGGCCGCCGGTCCCCATCGCCCGCCTCCCGCCGCCCGGGCTCGGGCTCCGCTCCCCCGGCACGCACCCGCGCCGCCTCCAGCGGCCGCCCGGCTCCCCCTCCCCGCTCGCTTCCCGCCCTTCCCGCGCCGCTCCGCCCGCTGCCCGCACAGCGTCCGCTCCCTCGGGGAACCCCCCGTCCGCTCCCTCGGGGCCCCCTGCCCTCCTGTCCCCGGCTGTCCCCGGAGCGGCGCCCACCTGGTTGTTCTTGCAGAGGTCGGCCCACATGCTGGTGCCGTCGCCGCCCCGCATGAGCACATGGTAGGTGAAGAAGTAGATGCCGGGGATGGAGCAGGTGAACTTGCCGGTGGTGGGATCGTAGTGGTTACCGAGGTTGGTGACCACGTCGTCGAACTTGAGCACCTCGTAGCCCTCGTGTTGCCGCTTGAGGCCGGCGTAGAAGGCGATTTTGGGGACGGTGCTGTAGGTGGCCGCGCTGATGGCCCCCGCCGCGTTCAGCCCCGGCGCCCCGGGGGGGCCCGGCAGGCCCTGCCGCCCCGGCTCGCCCTTCTCACCCGGCGGCCCCACCGGGCCGGGCGGCCCCGGCTCCCCCGGCGGGCCGCGCGGCCCCGCTTTGCCCGGCCGGCCGGCCTCCCCCTTGGGCCCCTGGATGAAGGTGGGCAGGGACTGCATGAGCCCGCGGTCGGGCGTGGCCGCCGTGCTGGGCGCCTTGGTGCCGCCGTAGGGGTCGCAGACCATGCGGCAGGTGCCGAGCATCTCGTAGTGCGCCGAGGTGCCGGCCGAGCTGACCAGCACCGGGATGAGAATGACCAGCAGCAGCACCATCACCACCCCCAGCGCGCCGGCCGCTATCAGCCGCCGCCTGCTGCCCACCAGCCGGCTCAGCGCAGGGCGATCCTCTTGTCTGCTTTTGGACAAAATCTTGATGGTTGGCGGGGTTCCTCCTTAGAGCCGAAAAAACGCCGAGCCCGCGCGAGCTCGGCTCCCCTGGGGCTCGGCCGCCCTCCCGAGGGCCGCCGGTGTTGCGGGGGATCCCGCGGGTCGCGGCGCTCCGCTGCGGCCGCTGCAGCCGCGGGGCGGGCGAGGGAGCGGAGCGGAGCGGGAGAGGAAGAGCTGCCGCCGCGCCCCGGCCGCCCGCACTTTTATGCTCCCGCTGGCGATCGACTTTTTTTTTTTTGCAGGCTGTGCCAGTCCGAGTCAACTTTCCCTGGAACTTGCCTTTCCTCTCGCGATCGCCCCGCTCGCCTCCTCGCTCTCTCTCTCCCTCCCTCTCTCTCTCTTTTCGCAGAGACGACAGTCCTCAGCGGGGACGCGCCTCCCGGCCGCCCCGGTGCCCGCCGCCCAGTGCCCGCGCCGCCGCGCCGAAGCCGAAGCCGAAGCCGGAGCCGGAGCCGGAGCCGGAGCCGAAGGGAGAGCGGGATCCTGCCCGAGTGCCACCTGCCAGGAGAGGAGGAGGCTGACGAGCGCGCTGGAGCAATTTATAGGCACCCAAAAGCGCAGGGGAAAGGGGAGCTGCTTTGGCATCTCATTCCAGCATCTGCTCTGCTCTTCCCACTCACAGAGAGTTTGGCATTACTCTGGCAGTGTGGGAAATATATATTTTTTTTTTCTTTTCTCCCTCCCCCACCTCTCCCGCAAACGGATGAACAGCGAAATCGTGAGCCTCACTCACTAGCTGCATCTTGTGATGACAGCTCTTTCTGAAGCAGACCGAAAGGAAGAGACGTGCTTAGCAGCCTCTGGGTACCCTTCAGGTCACCGATCGAGAATTAAAAGGTCAATCCACCTCCTGCTTAACGCTTCCCTGAGGCCACTTTGCCATGTTAGCGTTTTCTGGGAAATACCGCTTTAAATGCAGGGATGTTTTACCAATTGTTCAAGTAAAAGTTATTTGAAAATATACCTCCCACAATAATAAAGAGATTAACGGCAATTTCGGATCTCCCTCTTCCTCCTCGTCCCAATTGCAACCACACAGGCAGAAAAGGAAATAGTTTTTCCTGTGAATTAAAATTGACGTGCTCATCACTGGCTACAGTGTTTCCCGGTGTTAAAGCCAGCCGCTGCTCTGCTTGCAAACCGGCACTGAGGGAAAGTGTTCCCTTTTGTTTAGAAGCCAAAGAAAAGTCCGGGGTATATGCAAACCGTCAGATGCTTAAGACCTGATAGAAAGATCTCTTTGGTTTAACTCAGGGGCAGTAAAGCATTTTGTTAAATCTTGGAGGCTGTTTTTTTGTTGTTGTTGCTGTTTTTTAATTTTTTCTTTTTTTTCTTTTTTCTTCTTTTTTTTTTTCTTTGTGCATGAAAGGCTTCTCCTCCTTCTCCTCCCCCAGGGTCTGGTGGGCACCTTTGTGACTGAGTGGGAAGGTGAATGTGCAGTATTAGTGGCAATGTTGCAGAGAAAATATTAAAGAACTTGTCCTGCTTACAGATCTACAAGGTACACAAAGAGCTGTTTAAATAAACAAACAGAATTGATTCCTAAATCATACTTCTGTATTCAGGAGCAATGGACGTCAATCAAAGCTGGGTGACATTTGCCTGTCAATACAGGGATGATGGCTGGAAAGAGTGTGACTTATTACAGCAAGGCAAGAATCAGAAATGAGCAACAGCAGCAAATAGGACAACAACCAAATAATGGCATCTCCAGTGATGATCAGAGGGCTGTGATCTTGTCTTGGATTTTATTAGCACGAATCTGCTCTCCCCTCACCGTTCTCTTTTATTTCTTTTCTATTCCGCAACACAATAAGGTCAAACAAGCAGGCAGTGGGAAACAAAGATTCATTGATTCTTCCTTTTAAGCAGAAATGTCAGCAGCTCCTTTTGCTCTTTCCTGAGAGACTCAAAGGCATCGAGTGTGTCCATGCCGTGCAGACGGGCCAGTCCAGCTCCTTATCTCCCAAGAAAACCGTCGGCAAAGCTTCCATTCATGCACTTGTAAATATTCCTCCCTCCCCTTTTTAAAAAGGTTTTTTTTTACTTTTCTCTAATGCTCTGTCTTAAAAAAATTCCTTATCTGGCACTGACACAAGCTAGCCAGTTCCCTTAGCTAAGGGCTTCCCCTCAAGACCCAGGAAGGCAGTCAAACACACTTGGAGGATTATGTTCATATCTCATTGCTCTCTCCACCCCACGGGAAAGGGCTTTCAGCACTGTTTTTTTCTTCTGGGCAAGAAAAACTGAAAAGATGTGCCAGAAGTGACTGCCCTGTCTCAGCCTGTAGCTGGGCCCTTGAGGTGTTGTATTTAGTCATCCCTAAGCCAGCTGGTTTTTGTGACACCAGGGTGTGCATAAGCCTTCATTGCAATGGCAGTGATACACGTTAGGCAAAGGACAGATCTCAGCCTCAAATAAACACAAACCTGTCATGAGCTGTGAAGCCATTGTGATGCTGGCTGACCTTTTGGCATCAAGCACACCCTCAACTCCTCACTCCAGCTGCGATAAGCCTGATTCTTAAAGTGAGGTCCTACCATACCAACCACAATTTCCTTAATGGTTTTATCCTCACGCATACTGCCTGGGATGCTCATTCACTCTGAACTGTTGCAGACCTTCTCCCAAAGAAGACAGCCACAAAAATCACAGCCAGAGTTACCAGAATATAGAGATCAAGGCAAATACTGAGTTGTCAGCAGAGCTTATATGTTAGCTTGGAACATAACCTGTGACCTTGGATTTAGTTACCAGATTAATTTTATTTCCCTAGGAAAAATTGTATTTTCTTGGAAAACTAAGAATGGGAGACCAAAGTGCTCAGAAGTTATTCACCAGAGATCTCAGCAGCTTGGTGCAAATTAAAAGGAAGAGTAGAAAACTCTTTTTACTGTGGGACCTTTGTTGTCCTGAAATGGTGTGTCAAAAAATTGATCTGCTGTAATTAAGGCTTGGGTAGCACTTCGGTTACAATCTCTCCATGCTAAAGGCTGACAGTCCAGATTGACAGTCCATTCTTAGTGTAACCATTAAACCTATATGAGCTGCTGCCAGTCTTAATATGCTAAATTTATTTGTATTTTTGAAGCCCTCTTGCTGGCTGGCTCCAGCCTTTCAGCTTGTTTGCTTCCTTTCCTGCTCTCTGGGCCCTGGTGCATTCAGACTTGCAGGGGATGTTCGAGCTGTATCCCCTGCAGCTCCTGCCATTTGCAACAACCTTGTCACAGCCCTTGCTCATTAATTAGCTAATATTCATACAGAGGCTCAAAGACATTCAGCATAACATGCATGTTCATTTTACATGGGTGCTGTTGACCCAGCACTAGCACAGGGGAAAACTGAAGAAAACCATTTACAAATTCATCCACTGGCACACAGGGCAACGCACCCTGCAGGCACCAAGCACAAAATGGTTCCTCACGCCTGCACTGCTAAATTCAAAGTTAGCCCAGGAAAAATACTCTGTGAAAAAGGGCAACCCTTTACCAACTACAATAAGCAGGAGTGCCATGGAAAAAGGCATCTGCCTAGCAAATGAGCGTGCCAGTGCTGTGCCAAGCTCCACACTGCTTCTGCTCACTCCTGTCTGCATCTGCTTCTCTCTGACTTATATTTTCAATCTCTTTTATTATTATTTTAGAGACGTGTTTTGAATTTCACTCTGCTCAGAAATTAAGGCTTTGCTACACTCTACTGCTATAAACACCAGTTTAATTACATACTTAAAGGTTAGCATTTTAGCCTGGGTCCCAGTGATATGGTCAAGGAAAAAACATGCACTCATTCCAACAAGTAATTAAGTTAATGCTGTAAAATATAAACAGGGAAAAATACTCCTATCACTGTAGGTGGCACAAAGGTGCCATGGTGACAGACATGGCAATGACATGTTGATATCCCAAACCATCCTTGGTATCCTATTCCATGTCTGCTCCCTTAGTTTGGTAAAATCAGCACTGGCATTTGTGTCAGGCAGCAGGTCCTGGAGAGGACCATGTCCTGCAGCAGTTTTGGTAGAAGATTGTACAGGCAGCCTTACCCAAACTCTCACAAAGCCTGTATTGGTCAGGATGACTAAAGACCAAATATGTTTAGAGAGTTGCAAGATTCCCACTGTATTCCTTAATAAAAATTAGGCTTTTCATGCTCATGGAAAGTAGATCAGCTTTGGTGTGTAACAGAAAAAAAATGTTTTACTGATTTTTGGAAGTTTTTATCTGTCCTTTGGAACAGAGGAAGTCCTTTCCCAGGTTATTCTCTGCTACTAGGGGATTTAAGCCATCTTTATGTGTGATTTGAGATTCTGTAGATTAAGATTTAAGATTTTTAAGATTGCAGTTAATAAAGCCCTTTGAAGACCAGTCTCTGAATGCAAAGGCAGGAAAATGATCCAAAGAAAATGTATCCAGCCTTGAAAGGGTTACATCCACTTTTCAAACCCAAATGGGGAGGGAATTCGAGGAGGGCTGTCGCTAAAGTGACAGGGCTCAACAAGGAGAATTTGCAAATAAATTTGACATATTTCTTCCTTTTTAGTTTTTAATTTGAAAAGATCAGTCAAATATGACTGGTTACTGGGGGGAGAGAAGGAGTGAGAGCAGAATTAAAGTGGAAAGATTGGAAACAAAATCATGCATGTCATGTTTTGACTGGTGAATTACCACAGATATAAAAACACAATTGTGTATGTAAAAATAAGTCTTAAACACATAGAGACCTAAAGATTACACATTCAGCTGAAAAAAAAAGTTTAAGGATATAAAAGAAGCTTAAGGATATAAAAGAATCATATATGACACCTGATAATTGTCAACATAAATAGCAGTAATTAACCATAAAAGCTTCTCATAATTGGGAGTGCCCCTGTTTATTCAAAATAAAACACTAGTGCAGGCAAAAACCCTGTTCTTCTGGGTTCCTTCTTTCCCATTAACCTTCAAGCCTGCTGGTCTGTGCCTTCTCTCTATTTTATCCCTCTGGAGTCACGATCTAAGGTGGTGAATACAAGGCTGTAGTGCTGCTAGGGAAAGCATGTGTCCAGTCAGCCTTGGGATTATTTTTGGTTATGACTGCAAGCACCTCTCCAGCCACAGCATGGCCTGAGCACTTCACTGCTCTTGCCCTGGTGATGGTGCAGAGCTGCCAGAGCTGTGTCAGATTCATGGTCTCTGGGTAAAGCTGCCCCACTGACACCCCCTTTCTCACCTGTCCCCCTTTCCAGGGGGCAGGTCCATGCTCTGCTTTGCACAAGGAGCTGGATTTGGACAGTTGCTGGAGAACCATGGTGCAATGGAGGGGTAACTGAGCAATGCTTGCACCAATCAGTAAATGCTTCCTGCATAAATAGACCCAGTTTGCCCATAAATGCTTTGCATTTCAGGAACTGGATTTCCAGCCATGAGGATTTTTACACAGCATTTCCACCAGCTTTCCTCACAGGAGTCTGGGCATCCAATGTCCCTACAGACCAAAATAGCACCTGCTTGCAGCAGGGTCCAGCTCACAGCCTAGTTCAGCTGTACTTGCTGAAAGTAAGTTTTTTTCTGTCCACACCCCACTTTTCCCTTCCTGTAGGATGGGCATTTTAACTGATCACCCTCTTTTAACAAAGTGTTGTCTTCTGCCACTACCTATGTAACCACAACAGTGGTTACATTTTCCATGTAGGCTTTCTGCTTGGTCCACTCTCCTCCTTTTAACTCCCTTCTGGTCAAAATCCATACAACATGACCTGTCACAGGGAGGCACTCAGAAGAGCTCACAGTGCTCATTAATAAAGCCCAAAATACAGAGATAGTCATAATGCTATTAAATCAAGGAGTATTGCTAATAATGAAGGCTACAGTGTCAGCATTCTTATGAGGATGTAAATAGTAAATACAAAGGGGTGGAAGATAAATGCCTCTAACATGGGAGTAAGATTAAACAACCACTTTGTCCCTGCTTAAAGCTATACCAATAAGCAAAGGCATATATCATGTTGCACTTCTATTAAAAATTATGTCAGTAGTTAGAGTCAATCAGGAGGAGATTTCCAAATGATTTGCCCATGAGAACGATTTTGGTTACCTTTGAAATGGTTATTAGACAGCCAATGCTATTAAAGAGAGATGTTAGGGGAAAAAAGCGAGAGCAGACAAGCTTTTCTAAACTGTCATCTGTGATTTACCCTTCCTTCTCCAAACCTGAAAGACTCCCTTTCCATTGTTCTACCAACCCAGCAATCTTCTGGCATTTCATACTGGAGTCCTTTATATTCATCAGGAGGTTGATGGATGGGATATAAGAATGGATAGATGGGAGTGGAAAACTCAAAATTAAAATCCCCAGAGTGGCAAGATGCCCAAGAGATTTATTTTTTCTTCTGTCATCCCCTCAACTGAATTTCTTTTTGTGCCTGATTATTGATTTCTGGAGCAGTTAATGGCGTAATTTACTTTGCAAGTTGCAATTACTTCTGATCATTCATTTTTCTTCCTATCTGTTCATTAGCTAAAGCAGGAGACTGTTTGATCCCAAACAACCTTCCCTACAACAAAATGGCATACAGTGGACTTTGGTGTAGTCCTGCAAGGCACTGAGCTTTTCATTATTACAGTAGGCAACTGTGTTTGGAATTTAGCAAAAGTTGGCCTAGCATTGGTAATGCTTTGCATTACGAGTTGGCCTCGTAAAAAAAGGCACGTTGAAATATTATTCTGTAGGCCAAATCCAGCACAAATTAGGAATAACTCCACTAATGGAAGTTGTAAACTGAGATGTTAACTAGCACATGTGAGATCAGAATTGGGTCTGCTTATTTGCATCACATTCCTGGAATCCTATTTCAATTCTGTTTGTCCAGCCTGCTAAAATTAGTTTGCTACAACAAAGTTGCAAATCACAGGGACATACAATGAGTGCTCTCCTTCCCAAGAGGGACTGATTATGCCTGCACAATGAGGAAGGGACCAGGACATTCCATGTGGCATTGTAGAGATACAAGCCTTGCAGAGGAACCATTGTGAATTTTTTTCCAGCATAATGTCTTGCCAATGCCATTATTAATAAGCTATCCTGTACTGGATGTAACTTTGGGTTTGGTATTTGTTATTTTATTTCCTGTCATATTATTTGGGCATTTAACAATAATAACAATAATAACAATTAAATAATAACAATAATAACAATTAGCAATAACAATGCAGACTGGTGACAAAAATAGAAGCATTCACCCCTCCCCCCTTCCCCAAGATATGCATGTATTCTTATGCAATTCAAGCATTTTCAGCTAGACTGTTTGTGCTCTTTCTATGCAGCATTGAAACTCTAGTGTGCACAATTACTGCACAAATCCAAAATGCCTCAAGTGAGAAATGGAACAGGACTGGCTAGAGAGCATGTCTGCCATCTGGGACAGAGATTTTCTGATCTCCAGGAAGAGAAAATTTCAACTAGAATGTTGCTTTCACGCACTGAGACATTACAAATATGCTTTCAATATGGAGAGACACACATATGCCCATGCACATGTATGCATACAAATGTAAAATAAAAATGTGCATGTTTTTGTGAGATCAGAACAGAACAATAAAACCTATGACTATCACAATTCAGGAACCTGTTATCTTGTGTTTTATTGTTGAAACGTAATCCAAAAGAGCAGGATAATCTACACAATATTCCATGAAAATATTCTCAATCCCTGGCATGCATTACTCTATTGAGCTAATTGAGTGCCAAATGCTGCTTGCACTTAACTCATGAGTGACTCTGCTGGCCTGGAAGGGGCCCTTGCTCCTCTGCTGCCACACTGTGAAGCTCATTGAACTTACATTGGAGTTCCACTGCTATTTGTGAGAACGGAATTTACCCTGGAATCTCCTGTTTCATTAACTTTAAACCACTAATACCAGTCTTTCAATATCTTAACGAGGCAAGAATCTTTTATGGATTTAAATGCCTGGGAGAGAGAATGAAATGAAGAATTTTCACTGAGTGTCCTGATAAATGCCACTTCTCCCTGCAATGCTGGAAGGGATCAGAAGAGGATGTCTGAGCAGAGAGCAGTGCCTCTGAGCAGAGTAAGACTGTTGTGCACCTGGGTTACAAAGGAAATGCCATTTCTGGAGAGCAGCATTTCCTGCCATAATGTTGCAGTGATATTATATTGAGAAAAGCATGTTTAGGTATCATTTTGAGAATTAATTTGGAACCAGGCAAAATGCAGCACAGGGAGTGTGTCTGCAGGAGGAATCTTTGTTATTTCGGCACAGGGAGAAATGCCGCAGCAAGTGTGAATGACAGCAACTTCACGGCAGCTTTGGGCAAATTCTTCAGACAGCTTGTCTGTTGAGGGCTTCTCCAACATTTGTCTCTCACCAGGTAGGGATATTAACGACTTTAAGCACAAACCAAATTTGTGCTGCCAACTTTGTTGCCCGGGTTCCTTTTTTTAGGAAATATGGCAAGCGGAAAGCAATGCGCTGTTGTGCTGCAAAGCATGGCAATGTGGGGTTCAGCCACCAGAGAGACTGACTCTAAAGACTTTGAGTCAGTTTCCTTTTAATTTATTTAATCATCCCCTTGGGTTTTATATCCCAGATATTTTTTCTTTACACTGGGTAGGCATTTATTTGGCATTTAACATATATCTTTTATTAGTTTTCTGTTATTCATTATATCTCTATCACACCTCCCCACTCAATCTATTGCAGCCTTTTCATGTTAGAGTGCTAATAAATAGCTAGTCTGAAGCCAGCAAGTGGGTATCTTAGTGACAGCATCACATCTGGGCTTCCCTTCTTTTTGGTGTATTCACTGGACAAGTGAAGATACTGTTTGGCTTTCTATTTTCCAGCCAAAATAAACTGCCTCACCTCTGTGATTCCAGCATGTCATGTTAGAACAGTCTTCTTCATCTGCGCAGCTTCCTTCACCTGTGCAACCTCAGATGAGGGGCACAGAGGATAAACTGAGCTGCCCTTGCTGTTTCCTTTGCAGGGTTCTCTTTCACTTGCACAGAGGTGAGATCTCAGTGCAGAGGATGCTGCTGCCAGAGCACTGTGAGAGGGTGGCAAATGTAAAACCATCCCCAGAACTCAGGTCACTCGGAAGATTCCTGCGCCTCCACTCTGGACAATCCCACCTGCCGTGTTCCTGTTTATCCAGGTGTTTGTGCCTGGCTTTTTGACCCTGAATGTCAATGGGCCCTATCCTGGAGTCAGGTCCTTATTCCCTACAAATGCATTCTCCTTGTGCTGTTTTGTCTTCAGCTGGATGAAAATGTAAATGAACTAATTTCTAATTGCTTTAAGGCAGGCTGTAGAACTGCGAAAAATACAGATAAAAGCTGTTATGTGAAAACCTGCAGACAAATTTGTCACTTAGCCCACAGCATTTCCCACTAGCCACCTACTCAGGGCAGAGGGAGCAGCATTTCCTCACCAAGGGGCATCCACAGTGCCAGCAGAGAGCAACAGAGAAAGAAGTGTAAGTATTTGTCCTGAAGAGGACACAATTTCCAGGTGATGGCAGCTCTCAGGTAACCCAGGTGCTGCAAGGGAGGTGCTCCCCTCTGCAGAAAGGCATGTGTTTGCCAAGCTCCACATGAGAACTCTGAGAAGTGGAATACAGAGAAAAGTCTGTGGCTGATCTTGCTTGAATGGGACAGATGGAAACCCTTGCCAAAAATAGCTTTGCTAGAAGTAGAACACATGGTAAATTGCATTAATTTTAATAATTGCTTTTTATGCTTTGATAAAAACTGGCAAAGACCTAAAGGATCCTCTACCCAGATAATTAGCATAGTTCTCCTTGACTGCTCCCCGTTAAAGAGAATGCTGTTTTGAGGCTCTCATGGCTCACAAAATTGAGAAGGATGAGGCTGCCCACTTGTGCCAGGAAAGCAGAGTGATCAGCAGTGTGTGGGACCCACCAAAAAACCAGTTTAGCTGCTAATACATCAAGCAGCCTTGAGTCTGCAGCCTGGCAACATCCAACATGTCTCTGGCCACAGGGTCTTGCAGAATCACACTCCAAAGGTGAGCAGATTCACGTTCTAAAAACAATCAGCAACAACCTTTTTCTGAAAGGAAGGGCAATTTTTGTTTTGTTTTGTTTTGTTTTGTTTTGTTTTGTTTTGTTTTGTTTTGTTTTGTTTTGTTTTGTTTTGTTTTGTTTTGTTTTGTTTTGTTTTGTTTGACACGGGATTTCATTTTGTTTGACACAGGATTTCCTAACTGCTGTAGGAGAAAGGAAACAGGCACCTCCTTTGCCCCCTGCAAACAGGATTTTTGGCTACCATAGTGCCAGGTAAAGCTGTCCATTTGTCACATGAAAAGGGATAATGGGAAGACCATGTCTGCACTACTGCTTCTTACCCCAATCACTGCTCAAGATTTAGGGATGCTTGACTTGAAAATAGATTCTCATATCAAAGTAATCTCCTCCAGCAATGGAGCTGGATGCAGAGTCAGACAGCACCAGCACCCCATTCACTCCAGCCATCTCACCATCTTATCTAAATTGGTTTAGTCTTCTGCCCAGCTACAGTTAAAGCAAAACACAGAGCTCCAGCTGCTGGCAGTGTCCAGGCCAGTGACACAGAATTGGCTTCTAATTGATGTTGTTAATACAGGACATCTGCTGTTCAAACAGCTCTGAAATAATATTTAGTTACCTGGGGGATTTTGGAGTTATCAATGCCTGCTTTCCTGTCCGGTTCTCAGGAATACATAATATATTTCTTACTCAGGTGCTATACATTTTTGTATGAATGAAATGGATGATCTTTTACAGCTAAAAAGTGTGCTTGTCAGGCCAGATCAGAGTCAGTCCAAGACAGAGTCACCAACCTGTCAGAGTCAGGTATGAAGAGTTCAGTGTCTAGGAGTGGTATTTGTTTCTATTAGATTAAGGAAGCTCCCTGGAAGTGCAGTTTTGTCACCAAAAGAGCTCTCTGGGACTGCAGCTGGATGGGGTTGATTTTGTTCTTCCTGCCAGGGCCAAGCTCAGGCAAAGAGACAGGATTTGTGCCACATGAGAGCAGCCTGGGCAGCTCCGAGTATGTGACAGAAATGCAGAAATACAGAAATATAAATGTGTCTGCATGCAAGCAATGCCCCGAAAGGACACTTGGGCTAAACGTGGGTTGCTTGGGAGTGTGATTTGGATGCACTAAGTACTGATTGCTAGAAATCCTTGGGCAGATAGACTGAAAAATCCTTTTAATTCAGGTCTTCTCCAGCCACAGGGATTATAGAAGTGAGCAAGCTCATTCCTGTGCAGGGGCCTGCTCCCTCACATGAGGCATGGTTTGGCTTTCTCCTTCCCAAGCCAGAAGCAAAGTGCACAGGCAGGAGCTCAGCAGGGCCCGAGGGATGCTGTCACCCAGGTGGGAGGCAGCTGCTGGCTGGCAGGTTTGTGCTGCAGTGCTCAGAGCAGGGATGGCACCAGAAGCATGAGCTGCTGCACCCCAAAATGCCTCCCTGCCTTCCCATGCCCTCTCCCTGCACCCCAAGGACCTGCTCCTCGAGCAGGCACGTGCAGATTGTGCTACTGATGTTGTTTGTATCCAGTAATTTTTTAAAGCTCAGTGATTTAGATTGACTAATGTATTCCGATTTCCTAATATGTTTTCTTCACATCTTTGCTGTGTTTTCCATAAGAATTATTCTGTTCAGCAGCTTGGGAAAAAACAATCAACAGCTAGAAGGTATATTCAACTTCAGAATTTTGCAGGGAATTATAATGACTTTTTTTTTTTTTCCCCCTCTGAAAAATATATTTCTCTCTGTGTTTCCTCCATTGGCACTCTGCTGCAGCTCTGTGTTTAACCTGATATCCTGTCCCCCTCCTGTTGGTGTTGATGTGTTTCTGTGAGGTTGGTCTGCCGTGCTGATATTTTGCTCCCACTTTTTTCCTGCTGTGCTGTTGTTTAACAGCCTCTCGACAGAGCACCTCCAAGGCTGATGTTTGCAACGCTGCAAATGCTCGGTGAAGCCCTCTTCAAACACAGCCCTTGGCTGAGGAACACCGTGAGAGGGGCACAGAGGTGGGGAGAAGTGGACATACTTGAGCAAGCACTGCAAAAGGGATGAGATATTCTGGAGCTGCTGGGTTGAAACATTTGACTGCATCACAGGCAGTAGATGAGGACAAATTTTTGACTTTTCTGCAAACCTGTGGGTTTTGACTGAAACTGAAGATGAATGTCTCAGTGTGTCAGGAGATGAGAAATCTTAGAAACACCAACAGAATACCAAAAGTGCTGCAAGGAAACAGAGCTGATTCAGTTTCTTGCCTTACTTAGTAATCAAAGAAGTTGCTTTTGATAGCCTGCTCGTGGAAAAGGCTTTGTCATTTTTCTTCCAGAAATTAGCAGAATAAATTCCAGAATATATTTGAATTACTGTCAGGATGCCAAAACTATGCAGGGAGTGGGACAACTGTAAAAATTGTATTTTAGGACTGATTAGGGGAGACCCAGCCCCCAGCTTTGTCATGGTTTAATCAGAGCCACCCGCCTGTGCTCATAGGTCCCATAAATGCAGAAATCCAGCTAGGCACTGGTGGGATTTTTGAAGTCTGCCCAAGACAGTGCTATTACACCCATACTGGTGGAGTTGAACAGGTTTGAGTGATGGCAGACAAGTCATTCTGCAGTGGATAATTAAAAGGATTACATACTGGTACAGAAGGAGTTTGCATGATGAGTGAGCTTTGCTATCTGGGAGCTATTTCCAGCATGATGGATACAAAGTTATCTGAGCATGCTAGACAGAAAATCCTCTTTTTAATCCATTATATGAATAGGCTAGATTGTTTTTAGAGATGGTGCCTAAATTTCTGTTTAGAGCCAAGTTTCTGTACTCTACAGAGGGGCAGATTTTACCTGCAACATCAGTAATGGATGTTGACTTTCTGTTTAGGAGGAAAGATCCAGAAACAGAGCACTGCTTTGTGCTTAATCCCATTCAAAGATTCTTCACAGTCATTCAGGTCTTGTGGCCAGTTCAAAAAGGGAAGAGGGGGAAGAAGAGAGACCAAGACCCGCCTGGTAGAAGGCTCTCTGCTGATAGGGCTTGGCTGCAGAAGGAAAGCCTGTTTGCTACCAGTATAAAAAAGTGATTAAGAATTTCTTCTGGACCTGAGTGCTGACATTTCAGTGCCCAACAGCCATGAGAGAACTGAGATCCTCCATGTGCTAAAAATCATCATGCATAATGTGTTTGTCCATTTCCCTACCAAAACATTTTAGAAAGGCCAAGCTGCAGAGAACTGAACAAATCCAGACCCAAACCTTCCTTGCCTCAAATGCTCATGCTGCTCTGACCTCTGCTCCCTGGTTCATGTGCTGACTTCTGCTCTGAAAAATCACTCCCATTCTTTCTGAACTGCCCCCAGCCAGCCCAGCCCAGCTCGTTCACGGTGTGCACCCTGCTGGTAACCCCAGGAATGTGGAGGTGGGCACAGCTGAGTTTGCTCACCTCTTGTTTGCATTTCCTGCAGCCCATCTGCATGGATATGAAGGGGAGGTCACTTCCCAGGCTGCCTGAAAGGGGCATTGTCACTGATGGAAAGGAGAATACCAGATCCACACCAGAATACCAAATCTCAGATTAAAGCATTTTGTACTACAGAAGCAGTTTTACATACTTTGCCCAGAAGGAAAGTTCACAAGAAGTCTGCCAGGCTTTTGGAATCATGAGGGACAAGCTCTGTGAAATAAGGGCAGAGGATTGCCACTGTCATGCTACTTTCCAGACACTCACATAAGAGCCCTGGCTTTCAGAAATGTGGAAATTCTGCTTTTTTCCCACAGACCTTGGGTACAGAGGAGTTCCTCTGAGGAGCCCTCAGTGCCCAGTCCTTGCAGAGGGAATGGCAGGCAGGGCACCCACTGGGGCAGGCTGTCCCTCTGCCCCTGCACAGGGCACCACACTCCCTGTCCTGGCCCTGAAAGTTTATTTCTCCTCATAATACCTTGCAAGTCCCATCAATCCACCTTCATCCCTCCCTTCAGAAGTTGGAGCCTTTGCCCTGGGTTCACTAAACACATTATTTTTGGGGTGGTACCACCTGACTCCAGCCAGGCTGAGGAGCAGCCACTTCTTCAGGTCTCTCAGCAGTGTGGTGAGCTCAGCCTTGAAGGCAGATGAGCCTTCTTGCTGGCAGAAAAACTGAAATGGAAAATATTGACTGAATGAGACTTACTCTGAACAGAACATGGGCATTGTCTACTCAGTCACACTTGAATTTTTTGATCACTGGTGCTACAGGTTACAAACATATCTTCCATCCTCCTGGGACAGCCACCAGACAACTTGTGAGGTGAGGAGGAGGAAGGTAGGAAGTCCTATCAGCTAAAAAAGCTAAGGCATGAGGCAGAGCAAATGTGCTTTGGGTTTCACCAGCAGTTTTGCACCTAAATTAGGCCTGATGGCTGTTACCTGGACAATGGTCTTGCACAATGCCATCAGTCCCACTTCAACCTAAATTCTGGGTAACACCTATTAGCAGAGTGAGCTGCTGCAGTGGCTGCTGCCAGCTCCTTCTGTCTCCTGTAGTGTCATGTTGTGTTCCAGCAAACTGAGACACTGCAAAACCTCGAAGACAGGAGCTGTGATCTCTGTGAAAATGTTTAGAATTTGGGCTTAATTTTATTTTCCTTCCTGGTAGGAAATGCATAGGAAATGCACCTACAACCAGGAGAGCAGGTCTGAGTGAAAAAGGACATTCCCTTTCTTTTTCTATAGGGTCAATAATGAAAAATTACATTAAACAAAGAGCAGGTAGGAAGACAGATGATTTGAAATGTGTAATAGATATGGGGTCTTCTTAAAAATCCCACAGGAATTTATTATCTCAGTTTACAACTAGTTTAAGACAAAATGCAAAAAAAGGATGAGGCTGGCCCTAACCATCCCTTTAGAGGGGGATTATTGATATTGTTTCACAGGAAGTGGTGAATTACTAAAAAGCTGTCTCCATGCCTGTGTTGCTGTGATCACTCCCAATTACTGTCACTCACTCTTCTAAGGGATTTCTCAGTGCTGTGTTTGCAGGGGCAGTCTCCTCTTGCTGCTGTCCTGGGAATGCTGGGTCTTGGAGCAGGGCTGGGCCACTGGACAGGCTTTGCACAGGTGGGGATGTTTGAAGAGGGCTTGGCCCCATCTCCTCTCACTGCTGTCCCCCAGCATCTAGCCCCTTCTTTGTTTGCCCTGAGCCTAATCCCAGCTCTGTCCTTTCATTCCCCACGCCAGGGGCCCAGCTGAATGCAGGGAAGGAGTCTCAGGTTGGTGGGAGGCACTGCAACCTCAATTTTGTGTGCTTGCACTTAGTCCTGGCCAGGACTGAATTGTCCATCCCAGGAGAGTCTCTGCATTTGTGAGAGGGAGTGGGCTCTGCAGCAGCTCTTCTGGCTTGGACTGGGCTCCCCTGGTGCCATCTGCTAATCACCTCCTCCTGTCACAGCTTTTTCCTCCCTTCCCCTGTTGTTGGCTTGAGCAACTCCAGTTAACCTTGCTCATTTCAATACCATCAAAAAATTGGCTTGAGACTCATCCAATTATTCACCCTGTTTTATTTCTTCCAGTGTCCAAAACCCATGGGAAGGGGGAAAGGAGAAGTTTAAGGCTGAGACCAGCTTTCCTCTCTGGCTGTTACAATGCTCCTCCCTGAAGAGTGGTGCTCACAGGGGTGTGAAGACCTTTTTGTCTTGGGATACACCACCAGTGGCTCCCTCTGAGCAAGCCCAGGTGCCTGCACCCTGGGGATGGCAGCAGCCCTGCTTGCTGGCTTTGAAGCTCACTGGCCATGGCAGAGGCTTACCTTGCAGACACAGCCCTGTGCCTGGCTCCAGGGCCCCTGCACGCCCTCCTTGCCTGCTGGTGATGGGTGGTGACCTCTCACGTGTGCCAGTGACACCCCAGTGCTGGCACCACCTTGGCTAGGCAGGGCACCTCAGGAGTAGGAGTAGTGCACCATGGAACTGCAAATAACTACTGCAGAAATGCAACTTTATTTTCTGTTTTCATTTGTATCTGATGCATTCTAACTGAAAACGAGAATCATGCTTTGGAAAGAAAACAAAACTCAGTCTTCACTTTTCATCTTTTCCTTCAAAAGCCCAGATCCTCATTCTCTGGACACTCTCCTTAGTTTTGGGAGGATCTGGGCATTGGTGGGACAGAAGCAGTTTAAGCAATTTGACTCATCCTTTCCTCATAGATTCAGACTTTTATCACGAGTCTCTTATTAATGACAATAAAACAGCAAAACCCAAGCATTTGCCATTATTGGGGGATTGTTTTGCACTTACCAGTGTGGCTTCTCCAGTAAGGACTATTTCTAGGCAAAATGTGGCACTGACTCACCAAGGAGACCCACGTGCAGGTCCTGAGGGCCCTGGAGCAGCACCTTCCTGCACTGAGGAGTTGGGCTCAATGTCCAATGCCCCGTGTGCATTTATTTCTGCAGTACTTGCCTCTAACCTTTCATTTTCCAGAGGCTTGTGAGCTTCACAAGCACCCAATGAATCCCAGGGTTCTTCTTGCTGCCCTTGCAATCCCTGCTCCAAGCCAAACCTTTCTCTCTCTACTTATCACCCTGAAAAGTCCTCAGCATCTGCTGAGCTTTCCTTCCTCTGATGCTGCCATACATGCCGAGTGTGTTTATCAACCTGCACCTTCACTCTTGCTTTCCCCAGGGTGCTCTGGTCCCATTTCTGCCTTGTGAGCTCCCAGGCTGCTGTAAAAAAGATGGCAGAGCCAGCTGGGATGTCCAGCAGTGTTTGTTTGCAGTGACACCTCATAGGTATTCAGGCTGCTCTCCTCCTTGCTGATGAGCCTCATCTACAGAGTTTTCCTGCATAAAAAACTGCACATGTCAGAGGGGAAAGACAAATGACGATGGCAATAATGTAGAAGAACATCCTCTGAACATCTGAGAGGGCTGAATCATGAACCACTTTTATCAAGGCGTACGAGAGGCACTTAAACATTAGCTGCTGCTTATAAATAATATTGGTATGTTAAATACACACATTTTTTTCACATTTTTTATAAAGCGAGTGATCTCTATTTGCTTTCAACTGGAAATCATAAAGTAAAAATCAATGAGCTTATATCAAGCTTGTATTAGGGTCCTTGAAGAGCCAACTGACTCTATAAAAATGACTGTTTTCTAACGAAGATATAATTAATTGGATTGATTTGGCAAAGTTTAAGTGCCTTGTCATATTTTGACTGCTATGCAGCGCTTATTGATTTTATAGAACACCCTGTAGATAAATGTAATGATTAATTTCATCTGGTTTGCAAGAACAGAAAACTTCTATGCAAAACTGGATGCCCTGTTCTATTTTTGTTGACTGCCTGTACCTGGCAGGAGCATGGGTCTAACTGTGGAGCTACACCAGGTGGCCTGGCCTTCCCTGGTTTCTTATTTACTCCAAAGAAATTCCATTTTTCTCCCAAACCCATGGGGTTTGTAATTTCAAGGACATTGGAGAGAGTATTTTTCAATAGTTATTAATTGAGTGTTTCTGTTTTCTTTCTAAAATAAGGAATAGTAAGTTTTAGTCCATGTTGCCTGGTTTGCAAAGCCATCAGCCACAGGTCCAAAACCCAGGCCCAGATAATGAACCCGCTTCCAAGTCAGTGCTTGCCCGGGGTAGAGAAGGAGGCTCCAGGTTCCTGGCCAGGCTCCC
The DNA here is from genome assembly GCF_963513975.1 of Fringilla coelebs. Classification (NCBI taxonomy): domain Eukaryota; kingdom Metazoa; phylum Chordata; class Aves; order Passeriformes; family Fringillidae; genus Fringilla; species Fringilla coelebs. The sequence continues at coordinate 132,516,291 of NC_140028.1, forward strand.
TCCGTGCCGGGGGCCCTGCTGTGCCCCAGGAGGAGCTGCAGAGGAGCATCCCTGCCTCAAATCCAGCCATGGCCAGCACAGGCAGGCCAGCTGGGGGGGTCTGCCTGCCCCCAGCCAGGGCTGAGATCCCCTCACACACACCCCGGCGGGGCTTGGCTTGGTGCACAGTCCTTGGAGCTGTTTTTCCCGAGCCTTTGGGGTTATTTTTAGCCATAGCTACAGCGCTCGGTGCCACATGGCCGCCTCTGAATTATTTGGTTGCTTAATTGGCGGAGTAAATTGATGTAAAAGCAAAGTGAGGGGAAAGGAAATACCAGCAGCCTCCCTGGGGACACCATGCCAAGCCTGGGGGTGACAGTCGCGCTCACTGCGAGCTGTCTCGGCATGTTTTTGTACCGGCAACAAGGGGAATGAAAAGGATTTCAGGCCTGGGTTTTAGATGCGCTCCGGTGCTCCCTCCCTCGCCTCTCCGGCTGTATTCTTGCCCCCACTGCTGGCACAGGCGGAAAGTGCATCCCGAGGCGCTCCGGGCATCCTCCCTGGCTGCGCGGGCAGCTCGGAGACGCTGGAAGCCGGACCCCGGCGCACACGGTACCTGCAAGGCACCGGGACTGAAATCAAAGCTTTGATTTTTGTGTTTGCCCTCAGAGCGGATTCGTATTGAACGTCTGATCCACCAGGTGTTTAATGAGTCTCTGGGTATAAACTGGCAGAGCAGAAATCTTTTGAGTAGCCTAAGCTGACCAGAAATGAAAACAGCAAAGTCCTATCATACAGTCTGGAAACTGCTAAAATCATATCCCAGGAACTACCCATGCACTGCATTCCTCCAAATCAATGCTCTCTTCCATTCCAAACACAGATGCTCATTTCTGTGTGAGGTTGGGAAAACACATGTGCCAGGCATGTTTGAGTAGCTCCCTAAAACAAAGTATCTGAATCGATATGAGAGCAGAGAAGTGGCTGAAGATGCTCAAACCAGGCCACCAACAATTTGGTTTCTAAACCCCACTGCCGTGAGGGGGCTGTTGACAAGATCACCAGTTCTCCAGGCACGGCTGTAATATCCTAAGCTACACAACTGGAGGGTATCCAGTATTAAAATCCACTCTCCTATATAGTCTGAGCCATCCAGACCCAGCCTCCACAGCGTTGCCCCTCTCCAGCAGTGTTGCCTCAGACCAGCTCTTTGGCTCTGCTCCCCTCTGGCTGTCCCTTGCCGAGGCACTGCCGTGTGGAGCCCCTTCCTAGCCCCACCAGGACCCTGTCCACGGCACTCAGCTCCTGGGGAGTGGTGCTGAGCGAGCTCGGTGCGGCTCCCGGGAGCCCTGGGTTTCACACAAAGATGGCAGGGGCCATGCCCAGGGCAGGAGGTGTCCCTGTTCTTCAGGCTCTGCCTGGCAGAAGCTTCCTGTCGCTGGGAACAGCACTGCCAGCAGTCCGCAATTTCCACGCCGGCAAAGCAAAGATTGGCAAAACCACGAGGAGCACGGAGGAGCATCGGCCAGGCTCGGGTACAGGACAAGACTGCCTGCCTGGGGACCCGCAGGATGGCCGCCCTGGGAGAGGGTGCCCCATTTTGATGATAACTCCAACAGCGAGGGTACTCAGCCCGGTGCTAGCAAGGCACCTGTGCAGGCATGGAGCACCCCAGGCTGGAGGTGCAGCTTGTCTCCTGCCGGCACCCAGCTGGACACAGCCACGCTCCCCACTCCTGCTTGTGCCAGGGGCTGCCGCAGGACCAGGCCATTTGAAACATTACCTCGAGTAACTGGGATATCAGGAAGATTGTGAATGTACATTCAGCCTGGGGCTCATCTCTGCTTGGCTGAGCACTGGCTGCATGCTCAGGGCTGCCAGCAGCACGGGAGCAGGGCGGAGCAGCAGAGAGGCTCCAGCCAGCAGCAAGGGAGCCAAGGTGAGGAGCGAGTGCCCTGGAAAAGCCACCTTCCCCAGTGCTTTGCCCCCAGCTGCACCTTGCTGCTAAAGCTGCCTCTGAACACGTCCATCAAGCTGCAGGGGTGACTCCTGTGACTGCTACTCGCGCAATTGCCGTGCTTCTTGATCTAAAAATATGGGTAAAATTTTGCTCTTGAGACACATTGTAAAAATGTCACTTTTCAGGGCTTTCTCACAGCAGGGATACTGTTCCTTGTGAGCTGTAACTCAGCTCCTGCTCTGGGAGGGACTGGAGTGGCAGTGCCTGCCTGAGGCACTCACAGGTGAGCTGGAAGGGGAAGCAGGAGCTCAGCTGTGCCAATGGCAGCATCTTTGGCAGCAGCACTGGGTGGAAACCAACCGCAGAGATTTATAAATCACTGCTCTTTTCAGGCAAATTACTTCCCCTTAGGTAAGAGGAAACAAAGTACCCAGGAGGGGAAGAAAGTCTAACTTTTGGGAGGTTATCATGGTTCCATCCCAGAACACCTGCCAGTCCTGGTGTCAGTGCAAGGTAACCAGCACATGGCATGAATCTGAGAGTATAAGAGATGTGTCATTACAAGAAGGAGTAGGAAGAAAATAAAGCAAGTTGACAGCTCACATCCTGTGCCATAATCCTAGAAATTGTTAATATTTACAAAATTAACAACTAATATAACCGATGACAATCTCACTCCTCCTGGTTGTCATGAGGATATTAACAGTTACCACCCGCTACAAACTGGAAATATTCCCCGTCTCTGGAGCTCCTGCTGCTCAGCAAGCGTGGGGATGGCACAGACTTGGCCTCCCAGCTTTCCTACCAGCCCCAAGCCATCAGCCAGTGTGAAACACCCAAGCATGGCTGGAGCTGGAAGTACCTCCTGACCTCACTCTGCTGCCTGGGAGCAGAGGGTCAGGGAGAACAGGATTTTTTTTTTTTCACCAGCTCCTCCAGAAGCCCAGGATCCAGCCCCATATAGTGATGGTGGGGAGAGCCCAGAGGAAGTGGATGGGGAGTACAGACAGTACTGGAGGGAGGAGAAGCGAGGGCTGCACCAGCTCATTTCATGCCTGGGAACAAGCTGCTAGTTCAGGAGAAACCCCCATACTGCAGCTGTGAATTGCCAGCTATAAGGATGGAAGCTAATTGATAAGCAAATGCTACTGCCACTTCCTTAACATGAAAGACCTGACTAAAACCAAAATAAAGGTGCTTCAACACCAGCGACTCCATAGGAAACTTATTCCTAGACTAGCAATCACAAAAAGGTGAAATTTTAAAACCACAGTTGCTGTTCCTCACATATTTTTAAGTAAGAAAGAAAGCAAGAGCAGTGCTCATTTTCTCAGAACTGAGATTTTTTTATATAAGTGTTACCTGTCCATCAAGAGGACTGCAGGAGGCAATACAGGGTTGACACTGTTAAGTACAAGAAAATTGTGGATGGTGTCTGCACGAGCAAGTTTTCTGGTTTCATTTTTGCTCTACCCTTAGCAAGGAACATTAGTTCCCCAGGCCACTCTTTGCACAGGCACAGCATGTCAGGTTTATGGTAATTTACAGGTTTCCCCTGTCAGGGTGTATAGTACACAGAAACCATGCCATACTCTTGCCAGTTAACTGTATGCAAAATCAAAACAGAATTACCAGCATAACTGTTTTCAAAGAGCTCCCAGGTACAGGAAAGCTGTATAAAAGCAAATTTTCTCTTCACAGGAATAATTTTCTCCCCTTGAAGGAACATGCTCTTGGCTGTATGAGAGGGTGGCCCAAAGAGGCAACCTGAACAAGTGACCCTGAATGAATGGATGAATGAATGAATGGATGGATGGCAAAGACACCCTCTTCAAGGCAACCTGAGATCAGGGCTCTTATTTTCAATTCAGCCAGTGAAACAATACTGATCAGTGGAGCAAAGAGCAGCTTCTCCAGAGCTGGCACAGCACAGGTGCTCACCTAGATGCAGCAACCAAGGACTCATTGGAAGGGGCCTCAGTTTGATGGATCCTCTGGAGAAATGATCATGGGGACCATCATGAGCTGCACTGTTCATTAAGTGGCTCACTACAGTAAGATACAGCAACTCCTTTCCTTGAGTACAATGGGGAAATAAATGTGACCCAGTAAAATAGAGCATTGTTTTTAAATATTAAAAAAAGGAATGATCTTAGAGAACAGATACATAAAATTGTCATACTCACATGAAAACTGTTGTGTGGTTTGGTCTAAGAAGCTGGCACATTTTTAGAAACACTAAAACCTCAGCACATTACATCCCAGATAGTCTGCTCTCCTTTCCCTTGTCTTTTATTCTGCCCTGCACCTCTGAAGAGCATTCCTTTACAATGCGTTTTGTTTTCTGTTTGCAAAGCTTTATGCATTTCAGGTTTTCATCATCTTCTCAGATCATTATCTTATTTTTTCATCTTTCTTTTCAAGAAACTTCTTTCCCCCCACTCCCCCAATCTGCCACCATCTTCAGTATAGTACTTCTCCCTCTAGGATTTCTTTTATCCTTCTCGTCTTTATGCCTTTCACTTACTCTTCCCCAGGCCCTTCATTCCTGCTTTTGCTTGTCAAAACTGTGTTTCTTCCTCCTTCATGAGGGAAGAAGTGGGAAGGTTGGGTGGATTTTTTTGCTATGAGCACACAAAAATGCTCCAATCAATACTTTGCAATCCTGCAGAGGAGAGCTTGCATGACTCTTTCAACACTCAAAATTTGCAACTGCAGTTAATGAAAGTCTGACTAATGCTTGAAAACCATAAGCTTATTTTAAAGCAGTGCTGTGGCTTCCCACCAATAACATCATCAGGCCTTCCCCAACAAGCTCTGAATTTTACATTAGAGACACTACCCCATGCTTTGAAACACTCGCAGCCCTGTGGCAACTTCATTTTGCCTAAACCCCAGGACACAGAGTGGGTGATGGAACACAGTCTCAGACACCACCTGAACCTTCAGCTCTGGCTGGATTTCTGTTCAAACCAAAGGAAAGCTGTATTGCCACCCCACTCACAGAAAGCCATGCCTGTGTGTACCCAGGGAGATTTTGGAAGTCTGGTGAATCCACTTCAGCTGGAAGTGAGTGCATGCAAAATGTCTCCAAATCTCAAGGCAGGTGTCTGGCATCTGTCAGGAGAGCCATGGTGCAACCCCGAGGAAGTGCCCTCTTCCAGGGCTGGGGTACATTCAGTTCCAGGGAAGGATCCAGAGTCTCTTCACCCCTTCCTGGTAGATGTGCCCTTGCTATTTATTTTGTTCCAAAACCAATTTGCAATAGTAGTTTGGGGATCTTCTGACATTTCATTGACATTTCTTCAGGACTTTGTGTAGCATGATTATTATTGTCAGTAGGCCCTCTCACGTGTTAATCCCTACACACATTTAATTGTGTGCATTCCAGATGGGGCACAGTTTTTGCTGTGAGTTCTTAACATGCATCCAACCTAACACCTCCATGGGCCTGTTTCAGTTGGACCTGTTCCCTAGGCAGATCACTTAAGAGGTCTGGAAAATCCTCTGCAGAGCTTGCAACAGATAGAATTGACTGTTCCTGACAAGTCTACCATTTTTACTGTTCTCCATCTGCCTACCAAGACTGCCTCATTCTTCTGAAGTACTGAAGACCACTTAAAGTGTGTCTAAAGCTTGATGCCAACTTCCTAGCTCTGCTTGCCAATTTAAAAAAAATCTGTTGCAAAATATATGTCAATACATTTATTCCCAGACTAAGGCAACCATGTTACCTAAATGCTGGGGCAATCCTAAATGCACTCGAGAGACTGGTGCTGATAACAGAAACTTCAGACTGGTTTTTGCAGAAGGCATCACTTGTAGCATGAGATATTTAAAACCTTTTCTTTTCCCCCTGAACAAACAGGCCTGTCTCAGCAGTCTGGGCAAGCTTCCCAGCTTGCTGGCCGGATGGGACAGCAGCCGACACTCAGCAATGGGTGGCTCAGGTATGAAATTCATTAAATTGGAAATTAAGTGCAGGAAGGTCTTGACACAAGTGATCCAGGTATGAATATCTGTTCTTGTACCTTGAATTCCCTTCTTGGCTTTTGCTCTCCTAAGAATAAAATTGTTTGGGAAACGCTGTCTGCAGATTTTAGGCTTTTCGTCTCCATTGGTAGAACCTGAAACTATTTGAGCTGTTAAACTGTTTGCAGCTTCTGAGCTTGGTTGTGGTGCCAGCTTTGTATAGATAAATATAGAACCTGTGGCATTTTCAAAAGCCATTTGGAATAGCTTTTCAATATAAGCACTTGAAGCAGAGATTAAACACATTATTTGGGTTTTCTGCCTAAGGAAAAAAAATCACTTGAAAAATTGGCAGAAGAACCAGTTTTTTCAAATGACAAAGTTCTCTTCCCCAAACTGAGTCTGGCAATTGGCAGCTCTCTACAAAGACAATTTTTTTTCCTCTCTCCCCTCCCCTACTCCTTGATTTCAAAATAACCTTCAAGGCAAAAAGAGCAGTCCACGGCACCATAAAAAAAGAAAAAGAAACTGATTAAAATGTTGCTTAAACAGAATGCTTTGCACTTTAACTAACTTGCATCAGATAAAAGGCTACCACATTCCTACAGAAGAAATCACCATATTACAGGAAACTGGACACATACATTCCTCGAGGAATTTCCTATTCAGAAGTCCTACTGAAGAAACTAAACAACAATACAAATGAAGAGCTTTATTAAAATCACTTGGAATATCCTATGAAATTTAATATAATATAAGTGCAAACTCCCCTATATTAACAGGATGTGACATATGTGAAGAGAGGACATTAATATACATATAAATAGAAAAGCTAAAATATGTTTGACAGTGGTATATTAAATGGCTACATAAATGTGACCATAGTTAGGAGCATATGTAATTTTGTTTCCCTCTAGCAGTATCTTCTAAAGCATTATACATAGTAAGTTGCATTTCATTCTAATCCCCGCTTTCTTATACGTAATAAGAGATGTGTAGAAATATTGTAGGCACAAGCAAAACCAATGCAACAGATGTAAAACAGAGGCAGAAGCCAGGCACTTATTTGTTCTTGGCTGCCAGAGGTTTGCGGCTGATCTTCTTTGACTTGTCATTGTTTTTCTTTGGAGGTTCAGGGTTCGCCTGCATGTGTCTGCCATAAAGACTGTAAGGAAAGGAGAAAAAAAATTGTGATACAACCCATTAAACACAGATTTTTACTCTGCAGCACATAAAACAAAGCATCTAGTTACTAGGAAAAAATAAAGGTCTTTATTTTGTCTAAACACACTGACTTTTCTATTAGCTCTCAAGCTGCAGTCATTAACATTTGGGTTTTTGTGACTTTTCAGGGGAGTAACATCAGGGAAGAGCAGGCTTTTGGAGCAGTGAAGGAGCAATCACTTTTGCCTTCAGAAACTAGCAACCTTTATTCTGCAGTTATGGGATTAAGGCTCGGAAGGCTGCAAGGATGTGTATTCAAGTAGACAATGACAAAAATTGGGTTGAACTGGAGAGATAGAGTGCCTGCTTAGAGCAAAGTGAGCATCATCCCTAACCAGAAAACCCAGGGGCTTGATAATGTGACAGAGAGCAATGGTGTCACAGCTGCCTTTGCTGCTCACACATGATTGATAGCACTGGGACAGATACCAACACATCAATGCCACATTAGTAAGTACCACTGATTAAATGTTGACAAAGTATCCTACAATTAAGATGGCTAGCATTCACTGTGAAGCTAAATGGACTACATGGCTGAAAGGATCTTGCTAAATATCACACAGTAATTAATAGATAATTTATGAGTAATCCTGATTAGAATAAATTAAAAACCTACCCAAAATAAACACAGCACAAACTTAACTTCACTTATTGACATAAAGTGTTTTGAAGATGCACTTTGTGGGTTTTGGTTGCGGTAATTTTCTTCATAGTGGCTGGTATGGGGCTGTGGTTTGGATTTGCACTGAAAACACTGTTGATAATGCAGGGATATTTAAGTTATTGCTGAGCAGGGCTTGCACAGAACCAAGGCCTTTTCTGCTCCTCACCCCACCAATGAGGGGGCTAAGAGTGCACAAGTTATTGGGAAGAGATGCAGCCAGGACAGATGACCCCAACTGACTCAAGGCATATCCCAGACCATACCACATCCTGCTCATCATAGAAAGCTGGGAGAAGAAGGAAGGGGGGATGTTCGGAGTGATGATGTTTGTCCTCCCAAGTCACAGTTACATGTGATCTTGGAGGTCTTTTCCAACCTTTGTGATTCTGTAACTCTATTCTATTTACTATTCTAATTCTATGTCAAAAGATGAAAAGTTACCACCTGAATTGAGCTTTATGTGGCTGTATCTGGAATATTCTTCAACTTGGCTTTCCTGGACTGTGGAATGGGAATAAAGCTTCTTGTAAGGTGGGGTGAAGAGGCAGCACTTGCTTTCACCTTCTCAGCAGCTGAAGTTTTACATCATACTGCTAATCAGGCTGCTCTCAAGGTGTACTGTAGCCAAACAGCTTTGCTCAAGGAAAATACAACTGTAAACTATGACATTACTTCACCTTACTGAAATTTTATGTGTGCCATCACCTACCGTCAACAAGGGAGCAGGTGGCATTTCCTGATGAAAGCAGAGAGCCCTGACCCTCTGCAATAACTATGTGCTTCATATTAGCTACAATACACATATTTTTATTTTATTTCTGAGAGACAGAACTCCAGCAGCACAAGGCTGTATTTTATCCAAGCACACAGTATGTGTATTAATCAAATATACATCCTAAATAACTCCTGTTTTGGAAGGTGTTAAGTGAGTTGAGCGAGGCAGTCTATGGAAGGAGAAGGTTCAGTATTATAAAAATCTATCACAGCAGAAGAACGCAGAAGTGAAATTCAAGGAGGCTGTGCCATCAGAAATTGACCCAGTATAGAAGAAGTCAGGGAACAAGCAGCATCCTGTTCTGAATTATATGCAGTGCAGCATTTGAACCACTTTCAGCAGTAGTTTTGTAACTCTCAGAAGACAGCACTGGTTAGGTAAATACAAAATTAACCTTCAAGCTGGTTTTTGGCTTTTTTGAAGTCCCTATTTGGGACTTCAGGCCACCGATTAACAGAAAATCCAGTGATTCACTGTACCTGAGCATAAAAATCCTTTGTGGATAGGAACAGAAGTCCCCTATCACTGTCCTGTGTTCCACATCCTGCTGCCCCACAGCTCCTTTGCCCTGTTAGTGCCAACCCAAACAGGACTGAGACAGCTTAAGTGGTTGTCAAGTGTTACATACCCTCCTTTTCCTCAAGTTGGTTTAGGCTCCTCCTTTTTGCTTTGGAAACTTTATGTAAGTTTTCCTCTCAAGTGTTCCTTCTGGCATTTATTCTGTCTCTCATTTCCTCCTTTCTCAGAGCAAATGTTCAAGCATGTGGACTGTAGGACCTCAGAAGAAAAAGGGTGTGGTGGGAATTCTACTGACTACACACATGCTTTCGAAATGCAGAAAACCTGAATACTGACAATTTTGAATGAACTTCAGAGTTGTGGTAAAGTCTACTTGGGAAATTCCTTTTGACGATGAAAAGAGGTCCAGAAGCCACAGCATGCATTAAGCAGTAAAAAACCCAGCTGACTGAGATAATTTTGGTATTTTTTTGGTATCTGCTCCTTACAATATTCGGTGCTATTGGTGCCCCAGCAACTCCCTTTGTCCCATGCAAATACTACATCAGTACTATAGATGTACATGAGTTGAAGGCATCTACAGCATTTTCACATTCTTTTAATCTATTTTCATGTCCAACCACTTCTATCAGCATGAGCACCAAAGTGTCATCCAGCAAAGTAATTAATGGGTTTGAAATAAGAAAATCAAATCAGTTTCCTTGGCAAAATGAGAGGAGTTTCTATGCACATGGCTATTCCAACTGAAGATGAGTGCTTTACAATCTTTCATGGAGTTTGCTAGTCAAAGAGCAAGGATCAGACGTATTTAGATGGTACAAGCCTTCACACTCAGGGTCTCTCTCTCCTGTCTGCACACATCAGATATGAGGAGACATATGGTGTCACAACAATATTTAAATACAATAATGACTGTGATAATGCCTCTGGGACAGAATTTGCCTTCTGTTACACTAGGGAAAAGAGAATTCAAAATTCTCAATGAACTCTTGGTACAACAACAAACACCAGTTTTACAACTCCCAGGGGAAAAAAAAACTGCAGAGGAAAAAAAGAGCAAAATAAAAACACTAATGGAGCTTATCTGCTCAGAGAAGCAATTATCTGACTTCCACAAGAACCTATAACCCTTCAGCTTTAAAAGAAGTGAAGTTTGCATAAAGTCTTTAATAATTTCAGTACTTACTAGAACACAGAAACAGCTGCAGCCAGACTGTACAAACTAGGTAGATGCTCTTGTTCTGCATGAACGCAGAGTCAGGTGTGTTAGGCAGAGACGCTTGCACATCATCCTGGGCAGCAGAGGTCAGCTGAAGACATGCCCACAGACAGTTCTGCTGCTCAGCTGATGGATGGTGATGTGCTAGAGGATGGCACCTTGACATAGCTGTTTGCATGACCAGACCCTTAGCCAAGGCAGATTGTCTCCAAAAACACACAAAAGAATTTTGACGCAGACTGTGGCTACGGTTTGAAGGCAGATTTGTGAGATAAGTGCTGATAACACATTCATGGCAGTGCCTTCCCACGAGGTATTTTGAAACTTCATCTGTTCACAGCGCTGGTACAGCTCTGAGCAGGACACTACACACAGCTTCAAGACTAAAACCTCTGCTGAAGGACAAAATCTGGAGTGCAAACAAATATTTGCGATGTTTGCAGTTTGCTAACAGTCAGAAGCTGTTACTATAACCACAGCTCACAAACTGCAGAACCTCTGTAGAATTAGCAGCTACAGTATTCTAGGCAGACTTCTCATTACATAAAAATTAAAGGAGAGATTACATGCAAGACTGAAAATGCAGAAAGCCCCCAGACAGAGACTCCGAGAAGCTTTCTTTCCTTGTATATATTTTAAAAATATTTTTCATTAAAAAAATGTTTCTTGGTATGCAGATGTAAACATGAACAAAATCTTCCTGAATTCTCCACCTGCCCCACTGGAAGTAACAAATGACAGCAGCATGGCTGCTGCAGCAGCAAAAAGAACAACATCAAGTGAGAAAGATGCTCATTAAACTTCATCATTCTGTCTACTTTAATGATGCTTTTACTTAATAAAAATTCCCTAAAGTAGTTGCAAGGATATTAGGCAAGGTCTCTGGTTATGTATCAAGGGTCTAAGCTGTCACTAGCAAGCATGCAGTTCAGGAGAGGCATTCCCAAGAGGTGAGACTGAATACAGCTTTCTTGTAATAAATTCAGAAAGAATCAATAACCACGGCTTGCCACATTACTTAAGCATTTAGGAAAGTAGGTGATCCTTCTAAATTAAACCACAAATTGCTAAATGTTGCAATTTACAGCATAAGATCAGGCATGGAACCTTGTAACTTGAAAGCATATAGTCTTGCTACTAAAATCTCTGAACTCAAAAACAGAATTATAGTTAAAATTCTTAAATTCATAAAGGTCAAAAGAGTCACTTTGAAAAACAAATTCAGCACAACTACCTCCAGTTTTTCTCTCTTGTACAACAAAACGCTCACTAGCCAAGGGCTAGAGAACTTGTGTAAGCTAGGGAACTATTGCAAAGTGCTTGATGCACACATTGATTTTTTTGAGTTTAAGCATTTTGAAAGAGGATTTCAAGACTGAGCCATAAGAAATACACTGGTCTCACTCTGTGTCTCTAACAGAGCTACAGGGTAAGCATGCAGTACAAAAAGGACAGCACTGTTAAATATGGTCCTGGAGAGATGCTACCTCCAGCTATGTACTGTAATCAGGGAAACAAAGGTGAAACATTCCAGCTCTGCTTGATTTTCCAAAGGTGAAGCTCAGGGTCAGGCAGTGCTCAGACCAAGCCTCAAAATGGATATTCACAGTGACCTCAACAGAACAATCCTAAGCCCCAGCTGATAAAGCAGGAGAAGGGAAAGGCTGAATCAGTGGTGGTATCACTACAAACCCAAAGCTGAAAGAAGTGCTTGCATGACTGATACATGCTGACTACCCTGCATTAGTTACAGTTCACATGCACTTAGAGCAAGGTGCTTTTGCCACACCAGTTTTTGCACTGCTAATTGTCGCTCTGGTGTCCCCTCTGAGTGACTGGGACTGACCTTTTTTATGTGGGAGCTGCTAACATGTCATCCCCTCAAACCACATATTCTCTCTCCCAGGAAAGGGACAGATACTGGAATTTAACTGGTCAGTACTGCTCCAGTGAGAGAAAACAGTGGAGGTTAAAATTACTATGCAAGTATCATATTATATTGGTAGTTCACCAATAATGTTTTTAGTCTTTAATCTGATGTAACTCAGATGATCTCAGTGAAGAGGAACACTGCATGGGTGAGTGAAACCAGTACCTGTTTTCCTTACACCCGAATGTCAAACTGCAGCTCTGGGATTCCTAATAAGGAAAACCAGACACGAGTGATTCATTTTATTCAGCTAATTTTTTGCCCTTTGTTTTCAAGTGCTCTGAGAGCAGATGGCAGCAATGTCAGCGATGTCCACCATCTGAAGCTCTTGCAAGTTTCTTCAGAATCGCTCAGTTCTGGCCTGTCCCTGTCTGCGCAGCTCTCTCCTGCTCCACGATGGAGGCAGCACTGGCTGGATGAAGGGGGCAGGTGCTGGCAGTGCCACATGCTGCAAGAGCCTCAGGGCCACTGAACCTGCAGCTCTCCGTGTGCCGTGAAACTGCTCCACTATTTTCAGGTCTGAGAACAGCATGCCTTCCTCTCTAGCCCACTGCCACTCTGGGATGCTTAATGCTTCAGACTGCCCCAAATCTATACACACCAGAGCCCAGCCCTGAGGCACTCCCAAGTGTAACAACCTGTGTTATTTTTCTGTTCCTTCCACCTCCCTCAATTATCTTCATAACCCAAAGCTCCTGCAGACTTTGCCTGTCACTATTCTTCCTAATTCCCCTTAAATCCTGCATTTCACCTTTTAAAGAGACTTTCTGCAACACCAAAAATCCCTAATATCCTCAAATGCTTTTTTTGGTCTTCACCCCACAGGCACTGTTAGGGGAGCTGATTATGTCTTCCCATCTTGGATTAGCTCTTTCTTTTTCTTAGCTAGTTCCATTTTTTGGAGCACAGATTAGGTAAGAAGAAGGTGAAGAGGTAAGGATTCAAGCCCATGTCTCCCAGTCAGTGGAGATCTGGCTAATGAAGCCAGTGGAGTAAAGAGCTTTTAGGGTGATCAAGTACAAGTGTCTGCTCTGAGATGCTTAGCTGCACTGCTCTATTAAAGATTTTCACCAGCTACAGAGGACAGTGGGTAGCTAGCTGACACGCAGACACTCATCTTTAGCTATTTTAAAATGCTAGATGGAGTCCACCCAACGACTCCCTCTATGTTCCCACTCTGCACTCTCACAAGCTGTTAGCTATTTTACATTAGAGACTCTGCTGAGTCACGCAGTCCAAAGTTGACTTACTCAGAAATCCTGCCTAAAAACACTCCAAATCTCAACAAGCAAGGAAAAGTACTCTGCCAAAACTTTCTGGAGCTCACTGTTTCAGCATCTGCGTAAAATGTGCACCTTCCAAAAGAAATCCCACGTGTCTCTTACTGGTTACTTCACCATTCAGTTTTCCACAGGGCTCCTGTCTGCTGGACCCCTCTACCCCAGTCTATCTGCTGCTCTGCATACCTGAAGAAAAGAAAGGCTCAACCTCTACATGCCATATTTCCCACCCTCTATCCCTACAGGTTACTGTCAGAGACAGACCCTGACCAGAGGAACCTCTGGCCTCAGCTCAGAGGTTCCAGACCTGATGCGTCAGTGAGGGGAGATTTGAGCTAACTATGCTTTACAAACACTCGCTCTGCTATTGGGCTGGCAATAGATGCATAATTTTAATTCCGCCAGACACGTTTGCTGTTAAAATGGTTAATTTAATCCTTGCTTCTTTGAACTCACCATCTTGCATGTTATGGGGAACTAATGTCTTTTTTTCCCATAAAGGAATTCCAAGTCGGTGTTAGGTATTTCTTTAATTAATACACAGTAATAAAAGAAAGCCTTCTCCTTATATTCTCTGAGGCTAGCAGCCTTTTGTAGCAAGTAGTCTAAATGTGAGGCTTGTTAGGGAAGCACAGCTGGAAGCTCATAGAAGCCTAGCAAAAGAAAAAAGATTTCTTTTAAAGGAAAATGTAGAGGCCAAGATTTGCAAAGCTGGCTAATGACTTTGCATACCCAACCTGAAAGATCGTTCAAGAAGCATGGCTTTTGGCAGACACAATTTTGAAAGCACAAGGAACACTAAGATCTAGTTTCTGAAAGACCTATCTCAATTCCCAGGGACCTCAGCACTGAAAATCTTCAGCCATGCTACAAATCCATAGAGACAAACAAGGTGGGCCTCCATGGAACTGTCACAAAGACAGAAAGGACAGGGCATGCTTATTCTTATTTCTTTCAAAACAGAGACAAACAGGAATTAAGATTTCATCTCGGGAATCTATTCTGCTGATAAAACAACCCCCAGCTAGGCCAGTATAATGAAACAGCAGCCTGAGAGCACAAGGGAGAGAACAATTCACTTCTGCATGTGAACAGTCCTACCAGACTATTTCAATAATGCAGTTTCTCCCCTGGGACTCAGATCTTCATGCACATTCAGGAGGCCTGATCTCCTTTCTCATGCTCCATTTTGAATGGAGCAATGAGTTGTTCAGCCTACATGTGCAGACCAGTCCCTGAATTCATGCCAGGCATGAAAAAACAGCATAGGCCAGAAACTGAAGTTCTTAAGGGTAAGAACTGCCACAGATTGCAGTGGAATATTTTCCTACTTGTTTTCACAGATGAAATAGTGCTTTCCTACTTATGACCAGAAAAAACAATTTCGCACCAGATACAGGCATCAGTTTAAACTCTGAGGGCTGAGGTATCTACCAGAACAAATGGCATCCTACATCTAATTTGTCAGAAGCAAAAAGGAGCCACAGAAACTGCATGGGCATACTCAGCTTCTTTAGCAGATGCCAGCACAGGTAGCTGCAGATAAAAATGCACTACTAAGAAGGAAAAAGACAACTCAAGTTGTGTTCAGTTTACTGAAGTGATCTGTATCATCCCAACCCTTATCTTTATGTATTTGTAATTTGTGAGCATGAGTTAGATAAATCAACAGTTGCTCTGTTTCCCCAAACCATGTTGTTGGGACAACATTCAAGGCCATTTGCCTAATCTCAAACTAACCCTGGACAGGCAGCAAACATAGTACAGAAAACATACTGGCACGCAGCACAGACATCCTTCTGGAGACAGCTGAGCACAGCATTCTTCACTCATGTTATTTTAATGTTGTTGTCTGCGTGGAGTCCTTTGGGCTTCAGTAAAACAGTGCTCACTTTCCTTTCTGAATGCTACACTGCTGCTCAGATAAATGCCCTTACATAATCTTTATTATTGATTTATTACATGCATTTTGCTGTGTACCTACTTAACATTTAAAAAAAGGAAAACAGAGGGCAAAAAATAGCTAAGTGCAAGCTAAGGAACTTTCTTTAAGTTATTATATGTCCAGCAGGTATGTATTTCTTTTCCAGTAACTAGATGAAGTGTACCAATAAAATGTATAGAAGGGACATTGGGGAAATACTGATGCAGAGAGTCTCTTTTTCTTTTTTTTAAGCAAAATTGAAGTGTCTGTGTTAATCTGAGCCTGCTCTGCTGCACACTGAGGATGGCCAGTTTCACTGGCAGTAGCACCGAGAACATTCAGGAGACTGCAATTCCCACGCACAGGGTTTAATCAGCTGCCCTGCTCTGCTGGGCTGGCTCACACACCTCTCCCAGGGTGTCTGCCTCTGCCATCCCAGCTGTCTGCAGGGCCAGCTCTCCAACAGCTCCTTAAAATAAACATAAGGATTGAACAGTGACAAGGGACACGGTGACAAGGTGGGGAACTCAACCAAACTAAGCCCTCTGAGTCACCACCTCTGAGACCCTCAAAGGGGAAGGATGAAGTCCCAGTCCTGTCACACAATCCCTTTGTGTAACCCAACACAAGAAACTCTGGCAGGCTGTGTGAGCTCTGCAGACCACTGTGTAAAGGGAGCACAGGATTTACTGTGGGATGCTTAGACAGAGTTTTGGGATTGAACAAGAGTATTTAAGGATTATACAGGACTTATGAGTTCTTATGAGGACAGAGCAAGAGTGGAAGTGAGTGACCAAGGATGACAGAAGAGAACAAGTGCAGGGAAAAAGAGAGAGCATGAGGCAGCGAATAAATTAGGTCAACAGTGTGCAGGCAGGAGGAGGTCAGAACGTTTGACTGGCAGAACTCTGTGCCAAATCACCTTGACTTTGTCCTCCCTAAACCCTGTTTCTAGCTGTTTTCTGTGTGACTGTGCCCTCTGTTCTGGCAGCATGCATACATGTCCCATCTGCATGTTCAAGTTCAAGACAGACCTACTGGTCAATGGCATGGACTGATTCCCATATATTGGAGTGACCAAGGGACTCCAGGGTCAGTCTGCAGAAAGACTATGGGGATATAGGCTGATGAGACTGGGCCTGGGGGCTTGATATTTGAAGCATCAAGACTGGGGAGCCAGGTATCAGAGGGATCCCTGACACAGGGTTTTTCCTGAGCTTTACAGGGAAAGGTATTGAGGAATACAGTCTGGCTGTTGTCTTCTCTGCGTTTATGTGTCCATCTGTCCTCCCATCATGCTAATCTGCCCATGGCTGGCCATGTGTATAAACGTGTTCTGAGACTGCAGGTAGCCTGGCTACTGACAGGACAAGTGAACAGGGATATGGAGCAGTTACTCACTGCCATCAGTGAAGGACTTTACTTGGGTCCTCCAGGACACTGGATTTAGCTGCTCAAACCACTATCAGGAAGAAGGTGAAGAATAGAGGAAACTCACTTCAACTTTCTAGCAACACTGCAATGAAAATGTCTCTTTTTGACACAAAGGATCATGTACAAAGTGCTTCATCTCAGACGTTCTGATTTCACTTGGCCATATGAATTGGCTTTGTTTAACTCATGATGGATACACTTTGCAGAAAAGCTGTTCTTGGACAGTGTTATTGAACATGCTTTAACAGGTCAATGCAGGTCCTTCCAGCTCCCAAACACAGCCCTTTCACCTACTCCCTGGCCAAAGTGGGCACAAACATGCCAATTATGTCAACTTACCAGATACCTGGTAAGTGGTACTCTGAGAAATCAACATACATGCAAAGGAAAAAGGTGATCCAAAGCCAATTTCAAAATCATTGTCATCATATATATTAAAATGCTGAAATATTAAAAGCCAAAAACTGAGTTGTTCTGTATGGAAACAAAACATATCAATACAATGGTTTTCAAGTTGTATAACTTTACTGTGAAGACCAAAGATGGTCACTCAGAAACCACATAATAAAATGATACAGACTATTCACCTAATTTTCCAGCCAGTTTTGAACAAAGCATCATGACCTTAATAATTGGCAAACAATCTCTGGGTTTTAAGCAAATCTTTGGTGATTTTCCACGGCTTTTACTGTGCCAACAAAGCTGTTCCAGAATCTTTTCAGGAGGGACCTATGCTATGTGGCAGCCAATAATCTTTATGGCAACACTGCAATCAAAATGTCGCTTACCGTAATGAGCAGAGATGGTAAGTTAAGCCCCCAGCTACCTTTCCATTATTTTTCATTAGAGTTTTTCTGGCTTTGCTATGCTTCAAAGTACTCAGGGAATTACTCCAAATTAGGCTTACTAGTCAGCTCTTCATTACTCAGACCACACTGAAACTGAGCAATCAGCAAACTGAACCAGCTCCTGAGTAACACAAGACAGTAACATTTGCTTGAATGTTTACCATTTCTTTTTTAGTTTGTCCTCTTTCTTAAAGCTCTGTTCTGTAAAACAAACTTGCCGACAGTTGGAGGCGGTTCTAAAACAACAGGAAAATCACAAAGTATTTTTTCATGCCATTAACACCTTGAGCAAAGGGCTGGGCTTCCCTTCATCAACCAGAAACAAACTGTGATATAGTCATGTCTTCTTGACAGCAGTGTTTTTCCAAGACTTGTGTTCCATAGTGCTAGATGTAGTGGGTGAGATAAGAAGTCTCACTTACTATGTGAATCCTCACCCTTTGAAGAATCCCTAATTTATGGCAGATTTTTACACTGGCTGCCTTCCCTCTTGCAAAGCAAGAAGCTGACCAACCTGCTGGAAAAGAGCAGTAACGCTGACAACAGTTAAGCTTTGATGTCATCCAATCCACACGACTTCCCAAGTTACTTTCACTGTCTTTCAGGGCCCACAGTGTGAAAAACATAAAGAAGAAAGGCTTTCTTCTCCCCCAGTATCTGTCAAGACGAAATGGCAATACAGCATCAGCCTGATTTTGATTTCAACAAAATCAATACAAGTTTTGCTTCTGATTTCATTGGGTTCAAGGTTTGGCCTTTAAGGTCAATTATCCATGCAAGCTAAAAGGCAAACTGCAGTTGCAGTGTGGCTCACAAACCCCAAACTATGTACAACAAGCTATGAACAACATCTAGGCTGGCTATGAACACTGGAGTGAAAATTATGCTTTCTCATCAAGTGCTAGTAATAGCTAAGGCCAGTGAGTCACTCTGTGACTTTTTAATGCACACGTTGACCAAAATAGTTTCTTTTGCAAAGAAGGTGGGATTATATGCATACTGATCTGGTTTTGCTCAACATCCTTTTGCTGTAGGTAGGCAGCACTCATCCTAAATTGCTGGTGCTTACGAATGCTCATGAGTTAAAGGAAAAAACATGGAACTTTACTGAAAAGGACAAGAACTAGTTTACTCATCAGATATTTGCAAAAAGCACCCACAGGAACCTTCAAGCATGACGTAAAATAAAGCAGTGATTCCACCTCCTTCTGGGCAAGAGGAAAAGGAACGGGCAGTTGAAAACACTTGCACTGAATCAGTCTAAGCGCCACAGCAACAACAAAGGCACAAAGAGTGTAACAACAGGGAGCCCAACACAATGCTGCAGTCTTGGTGGACAAACTACAGATCACCTACTTTGCATCTTCTTTGAAACATGAAGGAGAATACATTGCAGGGAGGGCAAACATGGTCCTTGGTTCTTTCTTTCTGGTTTCTCAACCAACAGTTTTCCAAATCCCAGCCTCCACACACAAGGTAGCAAACAAGAGCCCCCTTACTTGTAAAAGATAAGATACTAGCAGAAATTTCTTCATTGAAACAGTGGTCAAGCACTGGAACTGACTGCCCAGGGAAGTGGTGGAGTCACCACCTCTGGAAGTATTCAAAATACATGTAGATGTGGTGCTTAGAAGCATGGTTTAGTGGTAGACTAACACTGCTGTGCTCATGGTTGGCTCAATGATCTTGAAGGTCTTTTTCAACCTTTGTGATTCCACGATTCTAATCCCAGCATTCAGCTTGTGATATGGAGCAGATTTATGAGAAATGCAGGAGTGGGAAAAGCAAAGTGACAAAAGATTTGTCAACAGCTCTCTGTCACTGAGAATGCACTTCATTAGCCTGTCAATTGCAGTGTCTAGGAGACACATTTATTGACAACTTACTGTCAATTGATCCAACATCTATATAAAGCTCTTCTTATGCAACGAGTTAGCTGACTCAGATGATGATGAGATCTATAAAGAATTAATAGCTATACTAAGCCCTAAACTGCTCTAATTTCTAAACAAAATGCAACCAGAAGTGATAAAATCCCACCAATATCTCAGCAGCTAGACCATATTCACTGCTTACAGCACATCTTAGAATGAGATTCACTTTGATACACTCCAGAGCTGGGGTAAAAGTATGGTATGGGTATGAAGTAGGAGTCCTTATGCAAACACTATTTTTTATTTCTATGGCCCATATGTAGTTGTGGGATTACTTTTGAAATACAAGGACTCTGCATTTCCTACTCCCTCAGTTTAGCATGGAAGCACCCAGAGATGTGTATGCCAACCAAGTACTCTGTGCCTCTCAGCAGGGCAGGGTAATGCTGCAAATGGCTAATTGATCCTGCAGTGACTTTAACAACTGGCAGTCACTTCACACCACTGGCAGCATTCCTGCTGTGCACACACTCCCATCCTTTGCCTGCTTTGCTTTGTACTACCTGCTTTATCACTTCATGATAAGGCAGTGTCAAAGACAGCAGGCATAACCTATTCTGGCATCTCCATCTGGCTTTATATATCAGACTTATGCTGCACTGGTGGATTAGTTTCAGATCCCTGTTGGCAGATCAAAGGCAGCAATAATAACCACAAATCAATCCCTCTTTAAGGCCTAAAACATCTTCTCCCTCATAGCATGCCTCATTTCTTCACCACTCCAGAGCCGTTATAAATACCGACTTTGCCTAGACACAACAGTTGTATGCAGATACTCAGGCCCTGGAGAATTTGGCACCGTGTTTTCACCTGTTTTTTTCTGGTCTATTATGACAATCAAAATGAGCAGCATCAATAGAGAAGTGCTCATGTAGATTAAACATTTGAGTCCCTAAAAGTCAGAAAGCTGCTTGGTGCCAAAGTGAGAGCATATGCAGAGTATGGCTTGCTTCCCTTAGTCTCATCTCAGGTAACGTATTCTCCAGCACTCATCAGAGCTGCATTTCCACTGAAGCACCCAGCTACCTTCAGCTCACTGCTCAGTGCTCCAAGGTGACCAACAGATGTTTTTGGATACAGAAAAGATGCATCCTCAGTTGAACAACTGCATAGTGGACAGGTGGCTTTCTAATGGTGTTTCCAGACGGCTTCCCCACTGATTAGCACATGCTCTGGAAAACAGGACTCAGAAAAGGGATTCATGAGGTTCAAGAGCCACACTGTTGCTCCCATAGAGAGGTAACATCTAGATCCTTTCACCATGACTGTGCTTGTATTCTTGAGATTGCTCTTAATTTCCTCATGTTCACCTCCTAGGATTTATCTAAAGGCAGTGGAAGTTAAAAAATGACTCCAAGACTAGGTAGCAGCTCTCTGCTTGGCTATGTCTTACTACCAAAAAGAGACTTTTACTACAGAAGTAGCTTTTGTTTGCTTCCCCCCCGTAACACTTTCACAGGGACAAAGCTGAATTTACCGTGATGTAGCTAGGCAGTTCCCTGGATCTCAAATCACCCAGAGATACTGTGCCCAAAAAAAAAGAATAAATCTGTGCCTTGGGTTTTACATGAAAAATGCACTTGTGCTGTAAAAGATATACCTGCATAAGCAGGGAAGACATAAACTCTCCCTCTTATCCTTCTTTATATCTTTCTGTCTTGTAACTTACAGTTTGAACTATGTCTCTGAGAAGACTCCAACATCAGCTAAATCAGCAATAGTTCAATATTCCTACTTGAAACAAAACTCAGATTTAAATAGCAAAAATGAGAGCTGCTTAAAGATCTCTTGAAATTCTTAAGAAAAAATTAATCAAAGATAAACATACACAAATAATCTGGTACCAACACTGCATTTGTACAGCTTGCAACAGCCAGGAAGACCTAATATTTCAGGATTACCACATAAGGGCTTGAAAAATATTTTCTCCTAAAATTCTTTTGAATACTAATGCAAAGTAATTTGATCCTGATTTTTTTTCAGTATTTATTAAGTTCCACTCAATTGACTGTTTACTTCTTATAATTTTTTACTATACCCATAAAACTAGAACACTGTCTCGACATATGGAAAATGTAGATGGTACATATTGCTCATAGCTGCACATAGTTTCAAGAACTGTAACTACTATTTCTAGATAATTTTTAAACTATGACAAAGATGCATGCTATTGAAGAAAAATGGTGAGCCTATAAAAAGCTGCATGTGTTTGAGTCAATCAAGTAAAGACAGCATCATCATCTTCTCACAGTGTGATTCTTCTCCACGCTACTAACCCTAACCCTAACCCTAACCTTAACCCTAACCCTAACCCTAACCCTAACCCTAACCCTAACCCTACTGGAAGCAGAAAGTCAGAAGGATTAACTGAGGACCAAGAAAAAAAGACTATCCTCTTCTTCCCTCTCTCACTACTGAGCTTAGAAAAATGTTCAGAAAAGGAAAAAAAATGACACTGGCAGCTCCTAGGACAGTTTAATAAGCCTTGGGAAAGGCCTTAGTGTTGAATTTGCCTTCCCAGTAGAACCTAAAGCACTGCTACTAAAGCAATACAATAAAGTTTATGAACTTGTCTTTACTGCTGAATAATTTATCTTTGAGAAATGATACTATGGTGAACAACTGCTCTCTATGAATCTCTTTGGGCTTCAATGGACTGCAGGCTTTATCACAGCAAGTAAACTGGATCAAGATTGAACTTCAAACTGAAAGATAAATAATGTATTTTTGGATTAATGAAAAATGCTTAATTCAAAAGTTAAATACTAGTGCACTCAAATATTTTTTTATGTTTCATGTCACCTTCTGACCTAAAAGTCCTTTTGACATATTTTACACTGAATCTTAAAAGAAACAAATTCAAGAACCACTCATATTTCTTTCTATTCAAGAAAATTTCCATGCTCTGTTTTATTAGTTTTCTAACAAAAAGCACGTATATCCTTTCATGAAAAAATCAAATTAAAAACCCCAACCAAAGCAGAACTAAAGTCACAAATGCAAAACCACACTGCAAATTCAAAATTAGCAACTAAACCTCAGTAACCAAAGACAAAAGTATACAAATATCACTTATTTTCCTAGTCTAATGCTCATGGCACTGTTTGCTCAGACCACTTCCCAGCACTGTAGTTCTCCTGCTCTAAAAAATATTTCTGTTTTGGGGTGCATGCTTTCTGCCAGGTCAGCAAGTTAATGTGTCTATGCAGCTCTTAGATTACCAGATTTAACATGATGAAGGCATGGGAAACCAGAGGCAGAGGGAAAAAGGAAAAGGGAAGAAAACGGATAAATGCATTTTTAAACTCAAAACTCCCCTCACAAGTCAGCTGATGGGAACTGGAAGGTGTAACTGCACAGTGGGATGTGCATATATGCTGTGGAGAAAACTTCATTGTCACTCAAAGCCCACAAGCCTGTGCAATGCTGACATAAAGAGTGGTGAGGAGTGAGAACAAAGGGACAGAGACACACAAAATAATGGGCAGCCTGATTTCTTGTCAAAGACTTATAAGACAAGTCTGTAGAAAAAGCTTTGTAAGAAAAGTGATTTAGCCCAGAAAAAAACCTGTGCTTAAGGACTGTTGACCTATTTGTACAGTAGGGTAGTTTTCATCCCTGGGTATTGAATGCTGGTCAAGTGGCATTTCTCCATACTTTTGTCTATTACAAGATAATTTCAGGATGCTAGATTATTTAATAAACTCCAACATTAATGGAATGTTCTAGGCAATGGAAAACATTATATTAACTTTGATGAAAGCAAGAAAATGAGAGGGAAAAGGTACATTTATGTGCAGGATTTGTGACCTCTTGCAGTGGTTAGCATATGCAGCTGTTTCAGCCATTGAGGTCTAGGAGTAATGGCCTATAGACCAAAGAGCCATGGGATGGCTGCTACCTCCTTTGCCAAAGTTAATGAGTCTGGCAAAGCAGAACCCCCATTTCCTCCCTTTCCTTAAAGGACTTCCAGTGCAGTTTAGGAACATGGACACCCAGAAAAAAATTGCCTCAGGGAGATGAAAAAAGACTAAGCCAGGGGAAAGATGGAAGAGAGGAAGGAAGAGCTATAAGGTCAAAAGAAGGATAAGAGACACACAAAGCTTCAGGTATGGAAAAGCAACTGGCCCTGGCAAAAGAAGACAAAGCTGGTATATTGCAGGAAACATGCAGGCAACTCTCATTTCAGTGAAGAAAGGGAGCATGGAAGGAATGAAGGAATAGCAGAGCACACAGACCATCTGAACTCATGAAGCCCTTAAGGTATAGGGGGCTCTTGACTGATGCAAGGAGCATACCCCGCCACATTCTGTTCTCCTTATTCTATGATTTTCAGTACCATTACTTCAAGAACAAGCACAGTCAGCATGAGCAGACTGCAGCAGACCATTCCCCATTTAAACATACGTGGCGCTTGGCACTTCTTCACATCCATCTCTCAGTCACATTAGCTCCATTAATGAAAAAATAAATGTTGCAAAAGGGAAGTATTAACACAGCCAATGCCAAGGACATTAATTTTAAAAATGCTATTTACTTTGTATCAGAGCAGTCATATATCTTGATCAGTTTTTAGTCTTGTCCAGATCCTGATTCCATGCTGTAGAGACAAACTCTGACTCTCCTTCCTGCACATGATTAATTTACTTGACATCTTTAGTACTGTACCCACTTGATGGGCTTCATTCATTTAGTAGAAGACAGTAACTTGTATTAAAGCAAGAATGAGTTTTTTAGTGCAAATCCTGGATAGTGACTTACTGTATAGTTACAATACAGCTAAAACTATCTGCTTGAAGAGAGAAGGCACTCAGCTCCACACACAACAGTTAGCCCAAACAGCTTTGGGAGAAATGTGCAGCTCCATCCATGAAGAGTGGGTGGCTCCTCAGTCTCGAGGGAAAGTGCTAGGTCCAACCAGCCACCTATGAGTCACTCAATACCTGTCTTTGAAGACCAAGAGCTCAGATGCAGGACTGTGGTGAAGACAACTGTGCAGGTAGCACACCTTCCTAAATCTCTTCCACTAACACAAACCAACCACAACGTCAACTCCACATTTTCTCTGAATCAACAGAAAAAACTACAGAGAGCACAATATGACTACCAAAGCACAAGGAAAAGGTCAGTCTAAGTTTTTTTTATTTCACAAGAGAATTAGGCAGCCAGAGCAGGAGTTCCTATGTAGCCTCTGGGATGTGTGGGTGGTGATCTCAAGACACTCAGGATTTGGCAATTATCTCCACAGCAGCCACTGTTAGAAGCAAACCAAATATTTCAATATTTTCAGGAATGGGAGAGGAAAGAGAAGCAATTGCCCTGTCAGGAAATGTACCTATAGATAACTTGGAAATAACCTATATATGTGAAGGCAAGTTGAGGTTATTTCCACCACGTCCTCATGTGTCCAAGACGTGACTTCAGTTGTTCTTAGCAGACGTCAAGTGACCTCGATGCTTTCCTGCTTTGATACCACATTAATGCCCAGCTCCCCAGCAGGATTCTTTGGCAGACATCACATGCTAAGTTAGCATTACTAAAGCCCCAGCTGATATTCTCTTCAAAACTCCTCTGTTCCCCCTACCTTGGTCTCTATGGCAACACCCAGCATCCTGCAAACAGCACGAGCCAGCTCGGGGCTCACTCTGCACTCATTCATCTCAGATGTTTGAAGAATCTCCTCTTTTCCCTGTACAATGCTCCTAAAAACAGAGTTTTACTCCCTGCTGATGCCCTCACATGTGTGACACAGTTCCACTGCTCTGTGTCACAAACCATCACAGTTGCCCCAAATGAGGTCTTACTCCAGACTAGGTAAAAGAGCCAAAATCAAACCCAAACATGTTGTCTATCACTGGAGGCAGAGTGTGGACATTCTCTTGAAAATCCTGGTTGATGTGAGAGCTTTGCCTTTTAAGGCTACCCCTGCTAAGTAAAGGCATTGAAGACCACCTGTAGATAGCCAAAATAAAAACAGGGAGGCAAGGACAAAAGAGCAGGACTTCACTTTGACCTGCATTTTTTCCAGGTTATTTGTTATTTTTCCTCACTTTACATTACTTACTTTACATTCCTCACTTTACAGTACTTAATGTACTTACATTAATTCTGGCCTCAGAGAATCAAGAAGGTTTCATCTTACTTGATTCTGTTCTTCTTCTTTTACAATACTCTTAAGATGTTATTTCAGTAGTGGCAACTTTCAATCAGATATTCTCAGAGCCTTTCTGAACATTTTTTTTCTAACTTGAAAATTATTTTTAGGAAGAGGGGGATGCATCTATGGTGTACTTTTTATTCCTTCCAGAACAATGAAGAATAGGCCAAGAGTTCACAGCTTTAAGATAAAATAATCAACACAAAAAATAAAAACATTTTGAAGAAAGAAAGAAAGAAACTTCCTTGAAAGAATTATATTCTTTTTGCAAAAATTAGTTTAATAGTACTTCTGTTTACGTGTATGGGGGAAAAAGCTATACATGCTACAATGGGAGAACTGTAACTTCTCCCAGTGCATGGAAGAAAACATTTTGTTTCAGAAGGAGAAAGTAATTTTCGTTGAGACAGTATATAATTTTCCACACACAAATGTGCTCATCCAAATCCAACCTACATGTCTCTGTACCTTATGCTCAAATTTTCCCTCACTACGTTCAATACATTAAGTGCTACCTAACTCCCACCTCCTGAATTCAGCAAAAAACCTCTTTTTTTCATTTAAAAAAACCCCTTTGAAATAGAATGTATTCTTCTTATTATGGCCTACAACTTAGAGGCTGAAAACAGCCATTAGTTAACAACCTACCTATTACCCTGTAAAGTGTTAACAAGCATGCAGCCCTGCTGTAAAGAAATTGCCCAAAGAAAAGGGCAGGGTAAATTCCCTGGTCCACTCTGATCTGGAGAGACAAAAGGTTCCAGGGCTTTAACACTCAAAAAGCTTTGCTCTTTTATCTTCCTGCTCTACCTAACCTTTGTTGGCCAGCAAATAAAAGGATGGGCCACAGAACTGCCATGGGATTCGCGTCCCTGCACACAGTCATGAATCTTGGTCAGTGCCTAAATCCTGGGAGCTCTTCTGGAGCCACTTCATCACCCCAGGGACAGGAAGATGCTTGAGATTATGCACTACCATTGTATTTACACTGAAGGCTGCACACCCTTATACACTTGAGCTATCAAGTCAGAGCATTTGCTGGTAAAAACAGGGGAGGGGATGTACTGAAATCTGCACTTTTCTTGAAGCAAGAGGAAGAAATGATTCAAAATGGATCAGAATAATACTTCAAGCTATGATCTTAAAATCATATGATTTAAGTAATTCAAAACAGTCACCGAGTTTAGCAATTTAGTGGTATTACAGGAAGTACAGCTGACCCCAAGTAAACATGGTGAACCAAAACTACAAAAAAGAAAACCAGAGTCCTAAGAAAAAGACAAGCAAGAAAACACAAGTTGGTTGTGCTTTTGACATTCATCCTTCACACCTCTCTCCCAACTACTGACTGGTGATGGGAGGAAAAGGCAGAAAATATTGTCTTATAGCCTATCCTTTGATTATCTATGTCCTTGATTTCCGGACACCAAACGCTCAATGTTTCTGCTATTTCACTTCCTCCTATCTCTTCCCTTTGCCTAGTCAGCCGATCCTTCTCATATATCTTGCCTGTTCAGGATTTTGGTTCTTCCCATTTCTTTTCTGTTTCCAGCTTGTCAGCCTGCATCTTCTTTCTGGTCTTCCTCCTGTACCACTTTTATGCTTTCTTCTTTCCTTTTCTTTCCTTGTTTCTCATCCTTTCATCACTTCTTATTTTATATAGGATACTCATCTTTCCATCTGTGCTCCCTTTTTGCCTCTCTGGTGGTTGGAGCTGAAGAGGAGTAACTCTGTTTTGAGACATTAACTAGGAAAATGAAGGTCCCTTCTTAATATTTTTCACAGCAGATGGGCACACACTGCACAGAGGGAATCTGCTAAAATGTGTTTTAAGATATTTTCCTGGATCCCATATAATCATTCAAAAAATTTTTAAAAGTATTTAAAAAGGATTACCTAGGAAACATTTCTTATAAATCTTTATGGGAATTGCAGTAAGTTCCATTTTTTTCTTTAAAAAGCAGGCATGAAATAAAAGTTATTACTGACATCTGTCATATTTTAAATTCCTTTATAAAATTTAGTAGTGGCAGCATAAAACAGATGTAGCATAAAACACTGTGAAACAATCTCCCTAACAGATCATCCTTTAAGGAAAGCAACTTCATCATTGACAGTCATTTAGTAACACAGGAGGCAGCTTCCCAGGAGATATTTGCTGCTGTTATATTAGAGGTAATTAAACTATAAGGTGATTTATTTCCTTGCAGCCACGTAATTGAACTTTCTAAAGCCATTAATGATACCTTATGAAAGTATCAGCAGATGTGGAACATGATTATCCCCAGCAAAACTGCGTTTACAACACACAGGGCCACAAAAATTCTACAAAATGCCACTTATTGGAAAAACATGAATATATTAACCCACAAAGGACAGTGCACTGAGGGTAGAAATGCTGTCACTAAATGTAGATCTCTCCACTCTTCCCCCAGCTCTCTCTTCCCTATGATTGACAGTGATTTTCAGAGAGTAGGCATTATCTCCAGGCAAGAAAATCTAAGTACAAAAAAGATAGTTTTATATTAGTTCTATTGCAGCACTACTGATTACTAAAGGAAGCTCTAGACAACAAAAAATATATATTTAAAACCAATGCACATTTAACGGTGAAAAAACCCCTATGTATAAAAACAGGAGTATCAAGGCTTCCTGCATTTTCCCCACCATATTAACTAATCCAGCAGAAAAATCCTTGATATGTCATTTGCTGATTGACGAGCACAGAGAACTGAGACCTGAGCACAGAATTTTATTGCAGAAGACATTTTCATCTGCAGCCAAATCACCAGGGAAACACTTTGTCAAACAACTTCACTCTGCAGGGACACTTTGTGACAATATTGGCAACTTAAGAATTTGTTCTGGTTTTTCCAAGAGCATCTACCAGTCCATGTTGAGAAATATTTACAGCAGCACTGCAATTCATGCAGATGACCAGCTTAAAACCCAGGAACAAGTGTTTCCCATTTCATTGCAACAATATGCAAAAAATAGATGCTCACAAGCTCTAGTTTTAAAACAATATTTATCTCTTAATCTATATATAAATTATCCAATATATTTTTGGAGGACTTTCATACCAAATCCATGTACTTTCATAATAACTGATATTATATCAAGCATCTGCAGGGCTACAAATCAATACTTGTTTTCAAGTGCCCAAGTACCTCTTTTATCTCCTCCCCCCATCCCCCCTTTTTTTTAATTGAGGGGGGACTGAATCCAACACAAGGCTGCTTTTACATCATCAAGGTAGGTAAGATGCTGGTGTTCCAGCAAAACACCATGGGTTAATATATTCACACTCCTGCTGCTCCTGAGAAAGGAATCTGAGTCTTGTTGATTGGCTTGAAGCTTCTGGTTATTTTCTGTGTTGAAGAAAATTCCCAGGTCTCACAATTTTTCACTGAGATGGAAGGAAGAGTGACCTACTGTGAAATTTTCTCAGTTTAGAACAGTCATTCGGTGCCCTCAATGGCTCAGTTGTGCTGTCCACAGTGGGCTAAACCTCACAAATCCAAAAGTAGTCTCCCTCAGGATTTATGTATAAAATTGTGTGCACAATTTCTTGTTCATATATAAGCATAAAACCCCAAATAAGTGGCTAAACAAGAGGGCTAAGACTCCCTATCATGTGATGGAGTAGGGGAAATGAGAATGCCACTGTTTCTCTGCAGTCAAGGCATACTTTCATCCCAGCAGATCAGCAGCAAGAAACTCCCAGCTTCAATTCGAGCTGCTGGTAAAACTCCCGTCCCTTGCATCAAAGAGGGTTAATTTCTCCTTTGGATTCTGTGCATAAACTCTTAAAACTTAATTGATAATTCTGTATCTAAAAATGAGGAGTTCAGCTGAATAATTTCAATTTTTCTCAGAGAAGTTTCCTTAGGTATATCAATGCCATTTTACCTGAGCAATCTGCCAATGGTCTTGTTCCACCAACTAATTTAAAATATCTCATATCAGGAGTTTAGTTCTAGCTGCCAGTCAGCCTGGAAAATAAAGAAGGCTTTTATCCAGCACTGACCATCCATCTCCAGCACTCCTATCACCACAGGATCCACTCAAACTTCCACTGCTGCCCATCTTCCTTACACGGGCCTTTGGAAACATAGAAGTATGCTTTAAAAAAACTCACACCAAGCCACATGTATACTAACCAAAACTAACAGGCTGAAAAATAGTCTGAACAGGTTACCACCACCTTCTTTACCTTTTTTTAAGCTATGAACATACTTTAACAGTTATTGCTTACGAAACATTACATCACCTACTCTTATCTAAAATCTCACATCCAATCCCACCTCAGACAAATCATCCCCTTTGTTTATAGATACATTCTGGCACGGATGAAAGTTGAATGATTTGGTGTGAGACTTTAAAATTGCAACTCTTCATACCTGCTGTTTCACTCTTTTTTTTTTTTTTTCATAAAAAAACCTCCTGAAACAAACAAAATTCAATAAGACCCCACTCCAGCACATTCCTACATCATGAGCAGTTTAGTAAAAACAAGTGTGTTGATCTCTTTTACAGGCTAAATTACTTTGTGAGAAAAGCAAGGCACCTAATACATTCTGAGAATATCTACACACGTTTCAGTGTAGATAGTTCTGCTCTTATGAGGGACAGATGTTCTCCTCTTATGAGGGACAAGCCCCCAGCACAGAGTTGTTTCTGCAGTGGCTGTCCAGTGGAGTGCCCAGTACCTGTCCACTTACTCTTGGTGTGAGAGGTAGAAATAACTCCTCCATCTACTTCTGCTGATCCTTTCCTAGCAGATCACTTTACAAATTTTATTTCCCCCTACTATACATTGTTATCTTTGTCTTGTTGATCTGTGACTACTACAGCCTGCAGTTCAAATGGCACACAAATAAATATAAACCAGACAACAATGTCAAAGTTCTTACACTCCATAAAGCAGAGAGCATAAGGACAGGTTGACTGAACACCTCACCTCCCATCTGGGAGAGGAAGTGCTTTTCCCTTTCTACCAGAGCATATGAACACAGCTTGTTACAGGCACTGCTGCGTGAACGTGACAGGTTTACAAGGCCCTGGCTTGCTCAGCAGTAATGATCTTTCAACATCCCTGTCAGATCAATGCACAGCTTTCCTCAGGACCCACTTACTGCAACACTGCTCAGGAGGGAATGGAACTTTGCAAAACCGCATTCAAATCAGACGGCTCTACCAGGAGCTGCTGCAGTGAGAGACAAGGGGATGCCTGCAAAGTCCTTCAATCTGGGATGCTGGAATGACACATCCCTGATCCTTTACTGCACACAGCTTTACCTGTGTTACCCACCATTATTAAAGATTTCGACCTCATGATCTAGTTTTATTACAAGTCCCCTCCCACCACTGGGCTGCAATTTTTGGCAAATGTCTCACTCCAGCTGATCTTTGTCCCTGGCAAACAGGAGACAGTGGTTAAGGTATTGAGACAGGCAGTTAAGGTACTGACCAGAACATGGACAAACTGCAAATGTAAAGAAAACATGGGACATCTCATTACCATAAAAACCAGCTGCTTTTCACTCTCTCCTAAATGTAAGTTTAGATACACATAGCTTGATCAAGAAGACCTGCTAAAAACAGATACAAAACAAAACACCAAGAAACAACAGGTCAGCTATTAGCATTGGGCAACAAGTAATTTCTTACAGAGCCCCTACAGCACCTTCCTCTTAGAGACAGAAAGTGTTTGAGTGGAGGGGGCAGCTGAGAAAGGTTTCATCTTTCTTTTTCAGTTTTTCCAAAAAATGCATCACTATTACAATCTAATCTGGTAAAACTAAACTTCTTTTTTTTTTCTAGTTAAGCCATTAGGTTTTAATACATTTGTTGTGAACAGCATTGCTATTAGTTCAAAGGGAATTCAGACAGTAATTATTACGTACCTTAATAACAGACACAGGATGTATACCTAACAAATAATTTCTAATTTTGAATGTATTAACTTTTGGACAGTAGAAAGTCTACCTCACAATCTGGAAGCTGTTTCTCAGGGATCTTATCTTTCCCTACTCAGAATTACTAGCATGAAAACATCTTCTTCCAAAGTGTCAAACACCAGGCACTAACACTGCATGTGTCTGAGTTTTGAACACAACTTCACTGAAATGACACTGCCTTAATCAAGTCTGCCTTCTCTGAGAGGAAGACATTAATACCTGACCAAACCATGCTAACACTGCTCCTGCTGGACCCCAGCATCTCAAAGCGATGTCAGAAGACTTTTACTAGGGACTTAATACATAAGAACAAGCTTTAGGGCACAAGTGCTAGTATCACCTAAAATGCAATGGTTGAGTTGTAAAACAAGGCAGCATTACAGTAACTCAACAGAAATGTATGTCACCATTCAGTGCACATAATCTCTTAGTAAGAACTTATCCTACTAAATCTGTTTTAGAAGAAAGCAAAAAACCAGAATGCTGGATGGCAGAAGCAGTCATCATCACACCTGGTCTCCTTGCTGGGGACCTGTCACTGGGGGCAGTTACACAGATAAGGTCATAAGGGAGCAATTGCAGATGCTGCCTTTTCAATCCTGCTTCAAAACTATTATTTAATTCCTAATATATTGCTGTCTCCATCTGAAGGCCAGAAATAGTATGAAATTAGGATTTAGTACTTATTCATGAGATCGAATTTAAGCAATTCTTCTTTTCAGGATTGCAGGCTTGATTCTCCTCTCATTTGCTCTCACACAGAAAAGGAGTAACAGCTAAGGTCAATGTCAGTGCAAGAAAGGGATGAGTCATTCCTTAGCTGCAGGTCTGCACAGAAAGGGAAGAAGTGATTTCCCAGCCAAGGCAGCACAGACAACAGAAGCAGCGAAGAAGCAGAGCTATGAGTTTCAGCTGCACAGGACTGCTGAGCCGTATGTTGCTGTATCTTTACTGTTATTCATACTCATTAAAGCCAGCTCCAATGCTTTCTGGCATGCTGGCTATCAGACTTTTCTCTCAAGAACAGACAAAAGCCAGGCAGTAAGCGTGCTGTTTTACATACCATGGGGCTTGCTAGGTGTAAGTGGAACAGCATGATGGACCTCTTACATCAGTGGACAATCTCTCTATTTTACTTTTAGAAGTTAGGAGATTACAAGATATACCTTTTACCCTTTTCTAACATTCCAGGGTAAAAGATCCAGCCTTTGAGACCACTGTCAATACTACACTCAAAAATTCAGTGGGTGGACCAGCTAGCGTGATAAGCAAACAAGCCCACAAATGACTCAGAAATGTTACCTCCTTGTAGTTACACAGGGAACACAAACAGTACACAAAGACACCAGCAGAGTAGATTAAAACCCACAGAAATGACTACAAGAAGGTTTACATTTAATTAACAGGACATAAGATTCAGATGGACAGAGAAAAAATTGACAAATGAAACACAAAAGCAAAAACAGACAAACGAAAGACAACCTTGAAGGTCCTTCCTTTACACAGCAGAAAAGAACTGAAAAAAGGTAATGGATATTTTACAGGTATATGTTTTAATAAGGACTTCAATATTTTTTTTACTTACCCGTGAAGGAACACTTTCTGCTCTGACAATCATGATTTCTTTGCCAGAGAATAACTCCACAAGCTGTCGACTTCAACTGCCTCTCAGAAAGGCTGAAAACCCCTTTAAAAATCTTGACAACAAGCCCTACAGCCTCACACCTACTGGAAATCAACAAGACAGAGGAGAAGGAGCCACTACATTTGCAAGAAATTTTATCCAGGAATTCAAAGGCAGTACAAAGAAACCTGCCAAGCCAGCCAGCCAGTATGTTTCAGAATCAGAAGGGTGACACAGCAGACAAGCCACACCAAGCAGCACTGCAAACAGCAGCAGCTGAATGGCCAAGACCACCACCAGGATCTGCAAGTGAAACGGCACATAGGTAACAACTCTTCCCCACACCTGCTCTCACTCCTTCCTGGGAATGACTGAGTGGTAACTTGATGGGATCTGCAGAAGAAACTAAACTAATTTTGTGAAGTTTAAAACCAATTCCAGCTTTAAGGAAGGGACATAATGGTGTGGCTTGGATACTACAATAAAAATGGAGAACTTGGATTTACCAGTCTCTATTCAGGAAGAGTCAGCAACTTTGCAAGACACAGATCAAATGAGCTCTGACCCCACTGGACATGTGTGATATTGAGTATTAGATCCACCACTAACACAGCGTGATGCCACTAAGCAGCTTTTTAAAATTAGTCATACGTGCCCAGAACATAGGAACTCACCAACCAAAATTCAGAGAAAAGGGATAGAGAAGGCCACACCAGGTCAGAGGATTTGGCACCAGAAGGATTCCTCTGAGACTGGATTTACAAAGCATGTGAAAGTATGTTGGAGTGCAAATACATCTACCATTTAAGTGACCTGTGAGTGCCTAAGAGTTTGGAGAGATCTTCTCCTCTGCATTGCATCTGCCTACTGAACTTTAAAATAACCCACCCCTCCCTCTGCCTGCTGAGCCAGCCCCCTCCCCAAAACACCCCAGTAACTTCACTAAGCATGTCCCTCCCGCTCTGGGTGCCCATAACATTCTCCTGGAATCGACTTGGGGAATTTCTGTCTGATGCTTTTCACCATTTAAGTTCTCACTCCCTTTAATTTGGCAAGTCTAAGGCATTACGTGAAGGGACTCCAAACACTGAAAAACTAAAAAATTAGTAAATTATCTGGATCATGCCTTTGCTGCTTGAAAAAAAGGATCTTATCTTCCATGAGAATTACTTTACTTCTTTGCTTGGCTGCTATCTGCATGCAAGAGCTATCATGAACATTTGCTGGGAAAACTAGCAACTGTGTCTCAAAAATGCACTGAAATTATTGACTCCTGCAAAGATGATTTTCTAAAAGCTGCTTATTTAGGCCATGTGCAACCTGCATGAACAATCCTCTCTGGCAGGAAATGCAAGAATTTTTCTATATCAGATTCTCATCCATTTCTCAGAAATTCCCCAATCAGTACTTAAGAACAAGGTAATTTTTTAATCAAAAGCCTATTCGGTGAGCTGTCTGCCCCCAGGTCCATCTCATTCATCTCTCTGGACATGGATTTCAGTTTTCTTCTCCAAAAAGGTTAACAGATTGCTGTAATTGGATGGCCCCAAGAAAAATGCTTCAAGCACCAAAGCAGCTAGAAACAGAACCCAGCCCATGCTCTGAGCAATGAAAGAGTTTCACCTTATTAAATATTGCTAACAATGTGTTTCAACTACTTCAGGAAAAAGCATGATCTAAGAATTAATTTACTTGTATACTGCTATGAAAAGGTCGTCCTTGGCATGCAGGTTAAAACTGTCCATATCCTACTAGCAATAAGCAATAGAAAAATATTACTCTGACCAGTGGTTGCATCTTTTAAACATCTATAAACTGTTAAAATTCTGTAATTAACTTCTGTCTCTTACTGCCTTACTGGCAACTACTACTGCCACAGAAGCACAGTTCCTCATGTCAGCTGCTCTATTTACAAATATCTTCTCAATTATTTTCTAAAATTATTTTCTGAAAATGCACAAATAAGAAAAGATGTCTTGTCTGACCTCTAACCTTGTGAAATCTGTCCTGTATTTGTCATCATTAAAAAAGCACACCTGGTTCTGCATTCTTCCTGTGTTTTCATTTGCAGTGTTTTTTTTAGGAGGTTTAACAAGGTTAGAAGGTAATTTACTGTAATTACAAAAAGCAGAAAACCAAACCAATTTTCAATTAATTATGCACAGAGAGTTAAAACAGATGTCTGAACGACAAGCAAAGCTGTATGAAGCATCACCTAAAAAAAAAAAAAAGCCTAAAACTTATCAAGAGTTACATAATTCACCACAATTAAGACTTCTTGAAGTTTCAACCAGAATATGTCAATATGTCTCATGCCTTTCAATTCTTAAAAGAGTTGATATATTCACATAAAACCAGTGAATATTTATTGAGAGTTAGTATAACACTAAATAACCAAACAACAGTAAATGTGTGCAGTCCTCTGTGAAAAAGAAACTACTTGAAAACCCCTAACTACCAAATCAGATTAGACTTTTCAGCAGTACAAGATAAACAGAAGTTTTCCTTAACATTTCATTTCAAAAAACATGAATATATACGCTCTGCACTAACAAAACCTCAATTGTTATCTGTTGAAACCACTCACAGATAAAAGTGGGCCCTGGGATGGCTCAGCACCACCTAACAGCAACCTCCAGTATGTGGTGTATGGGGAGTAAGTCCCACAGTACCCAAAACACTGAATCAAAGATGATACATCTGGACAATACTAGTTAAATCCATAAATATGGTGACTCACTGGAAAGATAATAAGATATAATCTCTTATTGAATCAGAATGAGCAATGATAGATACTCTGAAGAAAGATGGATATGCTTCAGTCGGAGGGAGAATTTCTGCTAGACACAGGGTTATCAGAGGCAGATCTAAAAAGAAATATTTACAGCCTTCAGATGAAACACAAATATTATATCAAAAGCATTTGCTGTATCACTTAACCCAGGCAAAAATATAAACCCACTTTTAAAAGCAGGACTTCCAGAAAAATTCAGTTATCCAAAATAGCTTTCTTCTATTTCCTAATGCCAGAATTTTGAAGCAATGCATTAATCAAAATTGCTTCTTAGAAATAGGTTGTTTCTTTCTCCTTTTTGTTTTTAGGATTGGGAGAAAGTAGTGAGGTGAAAAGGACAACAGACTCATTCATTAAATTACACACACATACATATTCTTTTGCACACAGACTGTCAAGAAAAAAAAAGATCACCATGGCCCAAGTGTGAATAATAAAATGCAGTTATATTGAGAGTTCCTGTTTCAAAGGCACTGGGATTACCTGTCACATCAGAGCACTGTTCTGCAGTTCTGAGGGACAACTTTGAAAGGCATTTGTCACTGAACCAATTCACCAAAGCTACTGAACCAATGAGCACAAGAAAACCATTTCAACTGGCAATGCCTAGGAAACAGCTGGACTGAAAGGAAGAAATAATTGCTCAAAATTTGAAGCGTGTAAAGATGTGGTGACAGATAGCAAGAAAAGCTTTCTTAAAAGTATCTGAGCAATCACCTTGGACTGCTATATGAAGCACAAAGGGAGAGTTCTCTGGGAGCAGAAGCACCAGAGAAGCATTTGTTCCACATTAGGCCCTGCTCCCAGGGACATTCCTGATATTATTTACATGCCCAGGAGTTCGTGCAATGCACCAAAGGAAGAGTGCTTACCTGCGAAGAATGACTTGATGACAAATGTTATTTCTGCAAAACACCTTCTCCTTAAAAGTACTGTCCTTAAATTGTACTACAGATCTAATATATTTACCTGGCACTCTGCTTCTTCTGATTTCCCAAAGCCTTGCTTTATGATTACTTCTCAATGTTTTTCATCAGGTTCTAAAACAGCCTCCTGGCTTCCAACATAAAAACTAAACACATCTTCCGAAACATCAAAAAATATAACCAATAGATAAGACCACTTTATCTGACTTTTAAAAATACTGTTGTTGGAGTTACAAATCTAGGAAACATAAATAAGAACTGGGACCACTAGATGTTATTAGAAGAAAACTATTTCATATCATTATATGGTTGCTTTGAAGCTTCTATAACTCTGTCAAAAGGCAGGTGAGATATTTCATGGGTACAAGAAAGTATTTTTTAAGTTCTGTGTATTTCAAAACTTGCCTAAACCATATGCGTTCTGACCATATGTGAAAAAGAGATGGACAAAGATCCCCTAAGCTATCTAAGGTGCAGACTACAGTTCACAAATGGCATGACTTG
Organism: Fringilla coelebs; assembly: GCF_963513975.1. Lineage (NCBI taxonomy): Eukaryota > Metazoa > Chordata > Aves > Passeriformes > Fringillidae > Fringilla > Fringilla coelebs. The sequence continues at coordinate 132,553,921 of NC_140028.1, forward strand.
AGAAACAAGTCACCATCTGTATGCTGGGCTGCAGAGTTACAGCTGAAGAGCTGCTCCTGAAGGAGCTGTCTGCACATGTCCTCCAGCCACCCAGTGAATGGCTAGTGACCCCACTGGAAGGGTTCAGCACCTTTGCCTCAGGACACCAAGATGCGCTCCAGTAGGTCTCAGGGTCTCAGCTGGTACGCTCAAAGGTGATGTGACCCTGTGACCGTGCATCTCACCCTTGCTCGGAGCCTCAGCACTGAAGAAAGGGCAGGGAACCTTGTAGCAGCTGAGGTCTTAAAAATAGCTCCCAGCCCCAAAAGCTGAATTGAGCCTGAATCAATTGTAGCATCTCAGCCAGTGCAGCAGTGACTCTATGTAGACCATGGGTCAGCAACCTTGCCCAAGTGGCATGTCAGACTGCGTGTATTCAGCCACAGAAACCCAACAGGTACCAGAAGACACTTTTCCTCAGAGGAAAAGAGGGCTCCTTTTATCTGTCCTCTGTGGAGGAAACGATACCTCCAGCTCTTCCAAGATGGCAACTTGGTGGGGAGCAGGTGCCAGTGTGCTGGTTTTGCACTGAAGCCATCACTTAAGTGATTTTTTCTGAGAGGAGCTGCTGTGAGCTTCCTCTGCACCCAGCAAAAGTGACTAGTTTTGAATATTAACACTTTGTTAAACCACTAGATAGCAGAACATGCATCTATGAATACACATTAAAAATGAACAAACCCCAGGAAAAGCTTCTGGCCTTGAACAGGTAACGAGACGTGGCCTGGGCCAGGCCCGCTCTACCATGGCCCTCGCGGCCTGCCGGGGGCAAGGTTGGGGGCGGCTGGGCAGGGGGAGGGGAGGCCATCGGCCGCTGAGTCCTGGCCTGGCTGCTGAGATCCTGGCCCTTCCCCTGAAAGAAACCCGGAGGCAGCCCCGCAGCCTGCACAGAGAGCCCTGTGGCTGGGACTGAACGCAGCAGGGCTGGAGAGCGGGCATGCGGCCGGCCCATCCTGACACAGCCCCGTGGGCCTGAAGATCCATCCCTGCCTTGGCCACTGCCCGGCGGGGATCACATGGCCATCTGCAGGCCCCGGAGAAATATTGACTCTTTCAGTGCACAGATAAGACTTGCAGACCTTCAAACCTCCCCTGGTGAGAGAAAAGGACAGAGTGAAGACACGTAGAGGAACAACATGAGACATGAAGGTCAGTAAGAAAAAGTCCCAGATGGGAGGATTGAGGAGATGCCTCAAGTCCTGGGCTGAAATTCTCTTGTAAGGCTATGGAGAAGATAAAATTGATACATCAGACTCTTAAGGCTATGGAGAAGATATAATTGATACATCAGACTCTTTTTTCCCCTGTAACTCATTGAAAGTATGGGGGGAAGAAGTGTTCAAATTGTAGATATGAGCAAAGGCACCCATGCTAAAACAAGCAGATGCTGAAGTAGCTGAGATCCCATGAGAAGTCTGAATAGAGAGAGAGAGAAAAGTGATGAAGACCATTTACCCCCAGGGAAAGTGGAAGAAGGCCTCTGTTCCCAGAGTTGAAGATGATCTTAGATAAAGAGAACCTTTGCTCTTGGACAGCTCATCCTTAAAACAGTACCCCATAAGTTGACATGACACATAAATGCAGCTGTGGGAAAGCTGTGAAAGATGGGAGGGACTTCACAATCACAGATTCCCAGGCAGGTGCTATTTGTGGAAATTAAAAGCAATGAGAGAAATGTTTTCTTGAGGAGATGTCTCCACAAAATAACAAGAGGGACTCCTCTCCCTAAGCAAACTGAAAAAAGACTATTCAAGAGGTGATAAACTGACTGCATTGTTTCTGTACATTGTCAGTGGGAAAGAAGGGTTGTAGGGGGGAGGAGGAGTGTTCTAAAGGTAGTATTCTGATACTTATGATTCTTTTAGCTCTGTGAATAAACTTTTCTTTATACCCTTTTAAAGTTTTGAGCCTGCTTTGCCTTCCTCCTAATGCTATGTCACAGCAGGAAATGAGTAAGTATATTTTAGTGGGTGCACTGGCATTTGGCCAGCACTGAACCCACCACAGCCAGAGACGTGACTTTTCTGGGACACCTCCCGGCACAGTACAGCACCTCAGCTGCTCTCCTGCTAAAGGCACTCCAAGTCCGTGACCCTCTGCAATTCACTGCTGCACTGCCCACGCCAAACAGATGCTGGCATAACAGGAGGTGCCCACCCAAGTCTCAATGCCTTTCTCTTTGGTGTGTGTCACTCTGCCCTCCTGTCAACCACAGGTGACTTCTGCATAACCTTCTTTGAACTCCCATGCCTGTATCACTGAATAATGAGGTTTTCTGCTCACAGAGCTTTAGGTGGATCAATCTCCAATAACCTATTATACATTTTCCCCTGAAAACAAGTACTCTGGCTGCATCCAAGGAATGTCCAGGAGATGGAAATACAGCTCCTTCCAAAGGCAAAAGTTGCCATCTGGAGGGTAATGGTGTAACCAGATGTAGTGCCTGGGTTAGGTGATGCATATGTTATGGAACACTACTGCTACAAAACAGATTTCGGTCTGGTCCAGGCAGCCCAATTTCTTTTCTGTGGGAACAATGGTGAAGGGAATATGCAAAGAAGCAGTTTTGCCTTCAGACAGCAGCAGAATGAGGCTGGAAAGGAATGACATGCTAAAACCAAAGCCACCTCCCTTCTTCCTTCTGTCCCAGATCATCTCTCTAAATTCCTGGATTATGAGAACCATTTAGTAAAGTTTCTTCTTCCATTGTATCATGCCATTAACTTTTTAACAGCACTCTAAACAAATCATGGTTGATCATCTCCTTCCCAGGGTGGAGAGTTCAGTTCTATTTCTGCAGATTTGTATTTTTTATTATATAAAGTTTTCCAATAGTAATTATTTTAAGTGATTTAAGTGCATTCCCTTCCTAACTGGGTAATGCCACTGAAAACTTATAAGGTCTGAGTTTGCAACTCCTCAACTATTTCTGCTGTTCATCTAATTTAAAATAATAAATTTTGTTTTGTCACTCAATAGACTAATTTTTCACATTTTTTTCAATATGATTCTAGGCTGAAGAGATTTTGTTATATTTTTTAGATATGGAGTACACAAGTCACTTTTAGATACTTTTACAGGTATACATAATCTTAAACTAATAAATATTTTGAAAGTTACAGAATAAGAAAAATTGTTTTACAGGCTTCAATTGCACAACGAACTCCTAGACAAAATCATCATTTTTATAATGACTGTGCACCTATTTACAATTTCTGCTCAACAAAATCCAAAAGAAAAAAGACAGAATTAAGAACCTTTTTGCCTTTATTTAAATTACCCAAGTCCTAGGTGTCATGTTGTCCCTGCTGGGCCCATCTAGGTTGTGTTGCCCTTTCATTTAAGAGCAGACTCAAGCCTTTGCTGTGAAATAAACAAACAAAAAGTATTTCCCAGAGGAGTAATTTTATCCCTCTCTGGGTAAGTCTCCCCCCTCCATCTTTACATTCCTGTATTACTCTTGAAAGACACTGACAGCAGACTGAAGGCACTGTCACACAAAAATTACTTCTGCAGTGGACAGGAATTCAATCTTGTAACACTACTTTTTTATTAGATAAATTTTTTGTAGACTCTCTCCTAAAATGGAAAGAATTTTTTTAATCACATTCATTTTGTGGCAAAATGAGCCCCACAATTTCAAAGGAGGATTACAAACAAGTTGGTTTATTGGAGAGGAAAATGATAGCTACTGGCTTTTGGTCTGCCAGAAAAGAAGAACCAAATTAAAACATTAGCCATTCACTGCTGAACAGAAAGACTACAGGAGACAAGCATTTGCCAGAATATCTCCTAAGACTAAAATCGTAACTACCTGGTTTGACATTTCACAAGTAAAAGGAGAGAAAAGTCAGTCTGAAGGAGAAATTGTTTTAGGTGGAAAACCATGTTTCAGGCTAGATATAACACACTTGTGATGGTAAAACTGAACTAGTCCCATTGCAAGCAAAACACTTCAGTTAAGGACAAGTAAAAATCCAGCCAAGGCTGTCCCAAAATAGTCCTATTCTGTAACAAGTAATTCACCACAATACAATACATTTGAACCTCACAGTTTGTACTGTTGCTCTAAGCAGGCTTCACTAATGAATAAAACCACTAAAACTGATGAATTAGCTGGCTTTTTTTTCCTCAAGGAGAGAAAAATACTACTGAATAAAGAAAATCTTAAACAAAAGAAAAACTCAGGAAAATTATCAAAAGAGGATTTTGCTCAGCAAAACTGAAAAATAAGAGCAACAAAATATAACAGCGTATATAAACTTTTAATTTCATTTTTTGTACATACTTGTTTTACCAAGCACACTTCCAGATTAAATAAAACAATGCTATTGGAAAACGTTTACATTTGAAATATCTTTTCACTTTAAAACACTGTGACATGACAGTCAAGTTTTACAAGCTGATAAAACACTTCTGTTATTGAGTAGAACTACTCTTCAGAGCATTTCTACAACTTCATCTTTGTGTCAAACAATGCGCCCAAAGTGGAGTCTGACAAACAATATCTATTTGGCTATCTCTTATGTTTAGAGGGTTTAATAGTATTTTGTGTAGATAACTACACTGCATACAAATTCTTTGTCATTTGTTTTGGTAGTGATGTATGGAGAGTTTAGTGTTAGCCACAGTAAATGCATTTTTTTAAGGAAAACTACAATTGCTTATTCTAGAAACCTGCATTTTACACCTTTTGAGCATAAGCAGATAAATCTGCAGTGTCACTATTGCTGAGATTTCCTGCTATTTTTACTTTCTACTGACAGAATACTCAAAGCTGACAAATGTTGTAGAACAGACATAGATATTAAAAGCTTCAATTTACAGCAAATAGTGACAGTTCGCTTTTGCTGCTCATAAACCAAAAATCTAAGAGGTGTAAATAGAGGAAAGGTGGCAACAAAACACTAAGATTTTAAAATAATTCCACAAGCAATAATGATACAGAGTTACACATCTGCTTTCATTGTGCATATACAACATCATCAGGTTTATGGATCTTGAAACAGCTCTTTTAAATGTGGCTTATATATAAAAAAATCAGGTACCGTACACATAAGGGAACAAGAAGATTAAAAAGATAGAATGTATAGAATATCTAGGCATACCTTTTTGAACTCCTGGGCTTTGCTGTGAATATTGCTGCTCTTTTTTACTAAAGCTGTGCTTATGTTTGATGAAGTGGTGTCTGTCACCTCTCCAGCTTCAGTCCCTAAAATGGTTATTTCTCCTGCCTCACTCCCCTCTCTTCTGCCACTATAAAATGTGAGTAACAATTACCACTGAAGCTTTTCAACACCCAAAAAGTTTATATCTATCTTTCAATAACCATATCAAATACTTTATTTCAGCACACAGGTCTCTCAATCTGATTAATTTTAAGACCTTTTGTACAACAGTGAGGTAGTTGTCCGAGATGCTGAGGATCCATACATTCCTGGTATTAAACACTGAATGGCTGGCTACATGTTCTGTAACTTAATAATGTTAAAAGGAACAGTAAGAAGGATAAGAAAGGAAATCATAGCTGCCACTTCATGATAAAAACTGTGTTGCAGATAGCTGAAATACTTGGTATTTATGATATCTAGCATCACTGTACTTCCCAGTTCCCACACTCTGCCTACCCTCTGCACCTGTAGGAAGTCCGAGGTAGCTGGAATATGTTGGACCTCACCTCACAAAGAACCTAAACAGGTCTGTGGATGGGCAGCTTCCTCTGCCTAATGGAGCTTATGGTGTTTGACCTCCTTCCACTAGCAAAGAATACTGGCACAAGAACACGTGATTTACTGAGCGGCAGAAATTAAATATAAAATCATCTTCCCCTTAGATCATAAATGAACATGTTGAGTAACTATTCTGTGACTGCAGTGTCCTGTGCTCCTGACCTGGCTACTGTGCACAGTCAAACAAGTCTGACAGCACATAAGAGATTTCCCCTTATTTTTTACTCCTGTTTCACTGAGAATTTTTTCCCTCACATATTCTACTTTAAGAGAAGACCTGCCTGCATTTAAAAACCTGCATTAGTAAGTCTGCATTCTGCACAGCTGACATGAAGAATTTTTGCCTATTTTTTCTTGTCACTGCATTGTGAAAACTCCCATCACAAGCAAAGCACAGCACACACTACTTTGCTCTCCAGTACGTTAAGAATTTCTAGTAAGACTAATCGTCAATACATCACTCTTCCAGGAAAATATTTTTTTACTTTTGTTAAAATATGCACTTTAATTGCCTCAACAGGAGCAACAATCCTAAATTTGTATGCTTGCTGTGTCAATTTAAGGTTTTTTTCTTTCCTTTTCCTAGTGATCATCTCTGGGAAAAAAAAGTAACAACTAACGCTGAATAACAAAACACTGAAACTTTATTTATTTTGTCTTTTCACACTGAAATTTCTAAAGATAATTACAGAAGGCAAATTTTCAGACTTCACTGATGATCCCAAAAATTCCCCAAAGAAAAAACCTTTTGAAAGCCAAACTTGACAAGAGCAGAAAACAACCTCATAAGGTAGGCAAAGTATGTTGTGCCACATTTCTCTACTGCAAATTGCTATTTTTGCTTACTAAAAAAATTGGGAGTTTAATGCTCACATTCTTTCCTGATAAAGTTGTGCTTTCAGGTACATGAGAATATTTTAAAATGTCTTAACTTTTATTTTATTTAACTTTATTATTTGTAACTTAACTTTTAATTTACTTGTAAATGAACTTCTTTCCCTTCTCTACTCATTTATGTTAAAGAGTCTTCAGGACTGAGACAGAAGATTTTTAAAAAAAATTAGAAAACCTACTTGTAGAGTCTTATGTGTAGTTCACATCTCCCTCTAGCAAAACATATACTATGAAGTGACATGATGTATGAAATAAGAGTTCTACAAATCCATGACAAAGGTTAAGACAATGGACATTATTACCTTCCAAGGAACTCTGCTGAGAAAGCTGAAAGCAAACTGAACCTGCATTCCAGATTTCATGTTTCCTTTAGGAACAGTTACTGTTAGAGATCTCCAGTGATGAAAAAAGTAAATTTGAGAATCTGAACATTTTTTGTCTTATTTTCACTCACACTTTTCTCCCTTCTTCTTCAAAGACTTGCTTGAAAATATTTCAACGTTCTTTTTCAGGGAAAACCCCTCAACTTCATCCATCCTTCCTTGTAAGTGAACTTTTTTAACCTTTGACTTGGCTTGTTCCCCTGCTCTGGACTTTCTCTAATCAGTTCTCATGTTTTTGCAGCTGGATAATACCCTAAAATGGGGTTGACAGAGCTGAGTACTGAGCAGGTACATTACTTCTTCCATGTCACATGAGGTACCTCTGCAGCGATGTGGTGGCATATCCTGACCCTCTGTGATTCCAGAGCTCATTCTGCGGATCCAGTGCTTAGCAGTCATTCCCTACCATGTATTCCCAGTCAGTGTTTACACTCAGCTCTGCTGAAATGCAGGCTACTCTGTTCAGGACACAGTGCTACTTATATTTGAAATGCTTTTTTATTTTCCAAAATCATCAAGGGTGATTTTTATTTATTGTAGCTGTGTCTCCTTTTCTGTTATCTTCTCTTCAACTCTGCTAATCACTTTATCATGCTGCCATGCCTACAGAAAACATACTTATCAAAAATGTACATTCCCAGTTTTTCAGAGGAAAACTTTCTACACAAATTAACTCTATGACTAAACAGTCAATAGGCAAGCAATAGAGCAAGTAGAAGAAAAAGAAAAACAATGTCTGATATAAATACTGAAATACCTTGTCTCTGTTATTCATGGTCTCACGTACCTTTTAATTTTTTCCCTTTATTCTTAGCTAGCAACTGCTTATATTGCAATGTCAGGACCAAGCAGTAGAAGGGAATGTGCTTTAACCTTTTGTGCAATAGAGCAGATACTTCTCCCAAACAAGCAAGAGTGTAGGAAAAACAGTCAGACCTGGACTATAAAATGGGGTGAAAAACCGCATCCAGGAAATCTCTGCTTCAGAGATTACTGAAACATCGGGTTCTTCCCACTGCAGTACTGGCTATTCTCGGAAATCAGCCACTGCCTTCGGCTCAAGAAAATGGCTGACAACTTGAAAATGTTCTTAAACATTCACAGTCATTCTGAAGAGTTATTTTCCAATGAAGACACCTGTGCTCTGATCCAGTAAAGTGCAAAAATTAACACCCAGCAGGAGTAGGCCTGGCAGGTGTAGGTATCTACAGCTATTAAATGAATTATACAACACCTCTATTCATGGGACCTGTACAACAAACACAGCAATGACAAAGAGGGAGTCAAAGAAGGGGTATAAATAGAACATAGATTGGATAATGTGAGTAAGGTCTTGGGTAACTAAGTTTTCTTGAAAAGTCTTGAAAATTCTTCCACCAGAAACTGAATAAATTTTTGAGCAATCAGGATTTGATCCAGATCTCTTCTGACATACTATGGCAAGAATTATCTCATTATAACTCAACATTTTCAATCAGAGTCCATTAATATTGTGAAGCATCTAAACAGTTATCAAAAGTAATAACGAAATTATAAAGCACTTTGGAAGTGTTTATTCCCTTTGACATTTTGTCTTTCAGACTCCTCAGTTCTCAAGATCAGGAACTGTCTTGTATTTTGACTAGAGTCCAGGACATTTTGGTAGCATCCAAAATCTAATAATCATAACAGCAATAAAAGCAGTAACACATTTCAGATGCTGTCCTTAGAGACTTCATGTTTCAGAGGGTTCAGCCAATTAATGGAAAAATCAATGTTGCCAGTAATTGCTTTTAGAGTCAGTTGGTTCAACTCGTTTGAATATGATGGTTATATTTCCACCCACTGGGTAAACAACCATGACGGAAAGCTCATTTGCATGGTTTTTAGAACACACCAGCACAAACTGAAGTGATCTGCATGATTTGCAAGACCTACAACATGATGTTTTTGTCAGTGCATGTGCCAACATTAAAAAAAACCTTCTCTTGCAACCCAGTATGGGAGCACGGTATTAGGAAAAACCTAACAGAACCATGTCTTTTTAGTTTTAACATATTTTGAGCTTTTTCCACCACTTAGTCAACAAAATAAGCAATCAGTGGAAATCCTAAAGTGAGACAGATGGTTTAGTTACTGTCAGTAACATATTTCAGAGGTCTGTAACAAATAGCAGCATCAAATGAATAAATAATGTTCAAAGCCTAACAGCCGGCTTCCGTAACAGTGTGAAAATATGTAAATGTTACATCGCTTTACTCTTCAAACTGGCTCTCCTCTCGTTCCTCAGAGACTCTTCTGTCAGAATAACAAGCTAAAAACAAAATATGAATGACAAGTGCACATACTGAGCTGATTGAGAACACAGAGTCGAACAGTAACCATATTAATCTCGTCTCTCAAAGAGGCTGTGTGAATTCCAGGCAGAAATATTGATTTTGATCTAGTCTACTGCAGTGTAGATTGCTAATTGGAGTTCAAAATCTATGCAGAGTGCTTCCCTAAAAAATGGCAACTTTCAGCACTTTCCTTAGTTCAATCAGGACACCTAGAATCTTATACTTAAAACTCATTAACATTGTTAAGAGCTTCTGCTATTGCTATACATCCTTGACAAACATCTGATTTGTGAACTTCCAGTATATAAATGATCATAGCCTAAAGATATAAGAAAACTGTACATGTTATCAGGGACTTGACTCTTGATCTGGATTTTTTGAGTGATGCAAGCATGTGGTGGGTAGGTCGATGAGGGTGATTCTGCCCCTCTGCTCTGCCTCTGGTGAGGCACCACCTGGAGTACTGCATCCAGCTCTAGGATCCTCAGCACAGGAAGGACATGGATCTGTTGGAGCAAGTCCAAAGGAGGGCCAACAAAGTGATCAGCAGGCAGGAGGACCAACCCTATGAAAAAATACTGCAGCATTTCAGTTCTTGAAGGTAGCCTATGAGAAAGATGAGACCAGACCTTTTAGGAGGATCTCTTCTCATAGGACAAGGAGTAATGGTTTTAAATTAATAGAGGGTCGAATCAGACTAGACATAAGGAAGGAATTTTTTACAATGAGGATGGTAAAGCGCTGGAACAGGTTATCCTGAGAGGTGGTAGATGCCCCATCCCTGGAAACATTAAAGTCAGGTTGGGCATGGCTCTCCCTGAACAGTATCTCTCCTACTGCCTCTTGGGGGAGGCTGCTGGGCTCAATGAATCAGAGGTTTACCACAGAAAGTCTTTTCCTATGTCCTTAGGATGCCTACTGTCAAATGGGAGCTGAAGCAGTGAAACCACAGGTAAGATTAGCCACAAATGAATTATGTTGTAAAGGTTTTATCAGAAAAAAACCCCAATATTATTTGTCCAAAAAAGGTCAAGAATCATTATTTTATATCTAACTATGAAAAACTCTCAAGCTACTAAATTAAACTGAACCATTTCATTTAGAAGTTTCACTGTGAAAGGTTAGGGGAACAGTTGCCTAAACTCCAATTAGTGCTGTATCCCGTGATTTTCACACACTAATTCACAAAGGCCCATTTTAATTAAAGGAAAAACGCCAGGTCACTTTTGTTGGCATCATTAAGTGGAAAAAACCTCCAAGACACCCAACAAACCAACAGCAAAAAAAAACAAACAAAAAAAAACCCAGCAGGCACAAGCAGCTGTTTACCACTCTTAATGCTGTAAATAACAATTACATTAAATTGAAGCTCAGGAACAAGGTCCAAAGTTTGAACTAGTGTTACTCTTTACTGACTCTAAAAGTTTCTGAGATTGCAATAGCAAGAGCATTAAGCATTTCCCCTCAACAGAGTAGGTTCACAGGAAACTAAAGGATATACAAAAATTGATGACAGCATCTCCTTGGCTGTTATTACAGAAGGACTGACCAAGGGTAGTTATTGGCCAAATTGTCCATTATGTTGGTTAAAAAACAAGACTGAAAAACTTCCAGCCTTCCCTGGTAAAATTGATGTCGTGTTGTTCTGAGAGGGAAAAGGGCTGTTTGCCTTCTGAAGGAGAAAGGAAAGGTTAAGCTTTCCAAATGGTCCATCTTTCATCCCCAAAACAATTGTGCTGACAGTAAACCATGAGCCTGCCACCACCTGGAGACTCACAGGTAGCAACAAGTGTCACTGCTTGCAGAGACTTAATGAAGAAATTAATACCACTGGCTTGCTATTAACCTGTAAATGCAAATCTATCCTGGTCTCTCCGTAGCTTGCAGCCAGTCTGCCTCTTTTTGTGCTGGATATCCATCGAGAGACACCTTCTAATTACAAAACTCCCAGAAAGTTCATCAAATATCTTTTATCTACACCGTTTGTGCTGGCAGAACAGATGGAAGAGGCTGTTTGGAGAACCACGCTTCTCTCAAACTGCCACCCAACTAAAGGCGTAAAATGTTGGACTGCACACAAAGAAAATCCCTTTGCCAACCATAGACAAACACTCTTGCACAGACCGTTTGAGGCAGGTCAACCCTCTCAAATCAGCGCATGGTTTGACATTCGCTGCTACTGAGCTCTAAGGTTTCAGAATCCAGTCACTTCAGGTATATTTCTTGTCCACCTTTTGCTACAGCAAAATCTTCCAGTAACCATCATATGAACACTGATTTCTGTTATAACATCACTTCAGAGAAGGCATACAAACCATTATGACAAGCTGGGAAGAGACACAGGGTAAACTTGTGAGAGGAGCTTTTGTTCTGCCTAAGAGAAAATGAACAGTGAATTTTTATTATGATCCTACTGTTCTGAACCACTGTATCACATGTTGTGTAAAGGAAAAAGACCTTTCATAGCATCCTGCTGAAAAGTTAAAAGAGAAGGCAGCCCCCCCAACCTGGTACATCCCTCCTAAACATTTGAGCACAGGAACTAAATGAATAAACATCAGTGTGGAAAACTATTTTATTTAGTTTATGTAAGGATGAGCTCAGACAGGAGGTAGACAAATACGCTGGTCGAAAAAGAAATTTTTTGGATTTTTCCTTATGGATACTTACACTTGGCCAGCAAATTCAGCCAGAAACCTCCCCAGAGAGATAAAGTAAACCAGATATATTGCATCATCTTTCTTCTGGCTTTCCTCATTTCCCTCCATTTTATTTGTAGAATTAAGCCCATTTTATTTGTAGAATTAAGCCCATTTTATTTGCAGAATTAAGCCTATGTGGAAGACTTCACTCTTGCAGCAGTATTTCCTGCATCACTTGGGGTCCAAACAATTTTGATGCTTTGCAAAATCTTTAGATAAACACAAAGATGCTGCACTTTGGGAACAGGGACTGCACAGCTGGGACTGTGTCTTTTATTTGAATGAAAAGCAACTGCAGTACCTCAGGCCTTCTACAGGCAAACCATGGTCATGGCAGCAGTGGTCACAAAGCTGTTTGTCATGCAGATTTGTCAAGGTTAATTTTTACACTGATCAGTTTGGTTTTTTCTTAAACTTCCTTATATTTAATTATAAACAGGAATCTTGAGTGTATTTCAGCAAGACATGAAATAATAACACGTAAAAAGGGACTGTTCCTTTATTCAACACCAAGACATTTATCAAATGCAAAGTGTTCATCACATGGCTTGCACCCAGTTTCATTAGATTCTAATTGCTTTTGACAGCAAACAAAAAAAAATTCTGCATCACCATGCAAATGGCAGCACAGTAACCCATTTCTAAATTATTCACCATAAAGCAAAAGATTTCAGCTACAACATCAGACTCCTCCAGCTTCATACAAGACCCAACCAACTTACAACTATTCCACACTGCAAATGTGGAAATGTTTTAACCTGTATTTTTCTTTCTGAAAGCCAAACCTTTTCTTCTTGCAAATTACATTAAAAGAAAACCCCAAAAAACAATGTGGTTGGCAAAGTAAGACACACAGTATGTATCACCTTAGGCTTCTCCTTTTGCATACTGCTACAAGCAGACTTTTTCATTTGAACTCCATTGGAAGAAAAGATGTCTGACCTGTGTACACAAATTAGTCAATGTTTATAGACCAGTCACCAGAAACGATAACTGTGACTATCTTAAAGTCACTCTAATTGCACATCATTTTGGTAGAAAGCCTCCCCATGCTGCTTCTTTTATTTCAGCAAAAGTTTGTTGCCCGACAAGCTTGGGGGAGGTGTAAGACACCACACACTCCATAGATATATAATTGATTGTTGTAACTTTGCTAGGACATCTGGGGGTAAGCCATAAAAATGCATTATAAACATGTTTCACCACCATTTATTTTTAGAAGAACCAATTTATAGTTGTAAACTAGAGAATGGATAAGCCCATAGAATTTAATGAAATGCATATCCCTAATTTTTCAATGTATATCCCTTTTTCATCTAAATAAAACTTTTTTTTTAAAGAACAGCAAACAATTATATATAGAAAATATGTACTGCTACTAAACCTCTTGAAAGTATTCTTAAATGTAAACTGCAAATACATGTTTTTTTAACAGATGGGGTTCTGGAAAATGCCCCATGGATCATTTTAAAATTTAGAAAAATTTCCAATATAATGTCATGATAAAATGGGTAAGAAAATGTATTGAAGCAAGATATAAGAATAGAGCAGTTCATCCAGACTGCAACCAGTTATGAATAATTTTAATAAATATGCAAAGACTACATTCTGCCACATCAAACAGCTAGTCAGTTGTAAACCTACAACACATTTTTAGGCTATAGTATGTGCGTATCTAGAATTACACAATTAATGATGATCCTCATGAATACAGTAATTTGGATTCTGCAATATCTACATTTTGCATCAGTTCATTCCATGATTAATTTTGATAATCTCAGTGTTTTACTGATGAATATTATTTTTACAAATTTATTTTTAACACAATTTTTTAAAATTTCATGCCAACGAACTTCTGCACTTCAATGACCATTGTTTTCTAAATCTATCCTTCTCCTGGTAAAGAATGAATTGGAACTGAGTTAATGGATGCGTTTACTGAACAATAGGCAATTTCAGCACTAAACCAAATGTATACAGGAAAGTGGGAGAATATTTATGGACAGTTGAGCATGTGGAGACACATACACCATGAACATATAAACCTTTCAGAAAGCTACCTCTATCCTTTTATCAGAAATACAGGAGGTGTTTCACCTCATCTTAATCCATCCTTACTTTTCCAACATATATTCTCTTCAGTGCTCATGTATATATTCCCATGACAATGTACAAATGTTTAAGTGAAAGCAGCCTTTCTGATTCCCAACTCCACTGGCTGTGAAAACACGGAGAGGAAGATTTGCTGTGAAATACATCCTAGATTATCTAATATCACAAATCAATCCTATACAGAGAAATCAGAATTACTAACGTTCACCATTGATACAAGGGTCTCATTTTCTTACACATAAATGCTAATACCTTCTTCAGTGAGGAAATAATGAAAGTGACTCACACTACTTACTTTGTGAATACAGGTAAACTCTAGCCAACCAAGTTTCATAGTACTAAAACTAAACATTAAGCTTAATGAAGCAATGGAACTAAGCTGATGAATAACTGTATAAATTAGTGGATACAGGAGTTGCCAAGCAAAGGGAATATGAAGTTTTAATTAATGTGTGGCATTTATATGCTGGCACGTGTAAAAGGCCATTGTTTATCTTTGCAAACTGAAGTATCAAAATATTTATGATTGCTCAGGTCACTGTCACTAGCCTAATAAGATGCATCTGTGGGTTTCAGGTTGGTTGGTAAGAAACTTTACCTGCAAACTCTCCTCCATAAAATAATGCGGGATGTACAGATTATTGCAATGCTTAAACACATATCTGCCCCATCCAAAGCTATGAATCTATGCAGTGAATCACTAGGATTTGATACACCATTAGCAGCCAGATTTTGACCACAGGCACATCTGAATCTCTAAGGCAATCTAGTTGATAGTATCTCATCATGTGAACAGGACTGTACTTAAGAGGAAAGCAGGAAAAATCAACATATCTGGAAGGGATTAAAATCTCATTATAGTATGTATCTACAGAACAGTCTCAAAACTGAAGCAAAAAGTAAACAAATTAATCAAAACATAAACTGTGAAACGCGGGACTGAATTTGCAAGAATTTCACCTGCACAAAGAAACTATTTTGTTTCAATTACCAGAGTGAAACTGCAAATTAAAGTCAATCAACAAACAAAAAAAAAAAAAGGGAGTCAATGTTACTAATTAAAAAACAAACAAACAAAAAAAGCAAAATGGCTCAGTAAAGAAATTAGTAGGCAATATAACATAATTTGATGTACCAGTGTGTAAAACTGTTTTTGAAACATGTCTCCTAGTAATAGCAGAAGTATCACACCAGAGGCCACCTCAGATGCATCAGGTCAGGCAGAACAAGTATCCAAATATGCCAAACAGAATTCACCCTCAACAGCTTCCAATAAAAATGCAAGGTACAAGAGACAACCTCATGAAAATGAAAATATCATCTGTCCCTCAAGTTCTCCATATTAGAGCAGCTCTTGACTCTTTCTGTCAGTGGTTAGTCCCATGGAAGGGGCTGTGGGATCTTGGACCTAAACTCTGTTTGACCTCTGTGTACTGAAGAGTAGATCTTCATGCCTTTGTCCTGTCTATGGTACCCAAGAAAATCCTGGTGAAGTTATGGAAAACCTGGAAAATCCTGGTGAAGTTATGGAAAACAAAGCCCTGGCTAGGTAGATTTCACACTGGGAATGAAGTGAACCAAGTCCCCAGTGAAGGGAACAAACAGACCTGTGTGCTCCAACACTGGTCTGCACTGACTGGCTGATTTCTTACCCATCATCTGACCTGCCAATTCTCCACTGCAAATCCAAGCACACCTTTATCTACTGGTACAGTTTTTGTGAGGTTATGGCCCTGAGGTGAAGACAGCTTGTTTGAGAACTCTGAAAAGTCACTAAATTTACACATGAGATCCGTGACAGACATGGAACATGGGATTTTATCCCACACCTTGTCAGTTTCTGGATACCTCTCCAGTTTAAAGAAGGACTTGAAACTCAAATGCCCACTCCACTATTCATCCAGTGGATACTTCCAAATTTACTTTAGGAAAATCTACTCATACCATGCATGTATTTCAAGCAAGTCCCTAAGCTACTGTGCAAATCACAGCCTTTAACACACTGAATTTAACAGTTCTTTTTACTGTGGTTTATATTTTCTACCAAAAAGCTGTCCCAAACATGGATCAGTCCAAACCCCAGTCTGCCTTAAAATCAAGACCAGAGAAGATTAGTCCCTCCTATTCTAAATGCAAATACTACTTGAGTGGCAGCCACATAAAAAGTACACTGAGAGGGTTCGTTATTTTGACATGTTAATGACAAATACAACAGGTTGGAAATTCCACGTCTTGTTATAGATTTGTCCCAAGAATAAAAAAGAAGATAAAATTCTACTCTTCAACAAAGATTGACACAGATGAAACTGTAAGTCAGCCAGCCAAGAAAGAAAATGTGCAGCGGCAGTCAGATGTTAGCACTGACTACTGGATGTTATCAGTATGATTTAAAACCACACCTTTAAAGCTGTATCTAGAAGATAAATAAGAGAGCTGTATCTAGTTCCCTTACACCGTGCATACACAGCAAATTGAACAACCCACAGCAACCATTTTCAGCCATAACTCACTTAACTGGAATCAGACCAGTGAGGCAAACATTAAAGGCTACAAGACAATAGCATTTCTGTAAGCAGCTCATCCCACAGGCAGCCTTATTTTCAGTCACACTTAGGACCACAAACACAGAAAAACAAACTGAAGTTAAATATGTTTCTCCTGGAAAAGCATGCATTGAGTGGAATAGGGAACAGTAGGGTTTCTTTTGTATTGTTCACAGTTCTGCATCATTTGGTAGCCATCCAGAAACATCCTTTCTTTTATTAACACAGAATAAATTCAATCTCCCTTCAGTCATTTTTTATTACACAAAACATATGAATGCTACCTACAAGAATTCCATTAATGAGACTTGTGTATTTTCGAAATCACCAGATTCATGTGAAACACAGGCTATCGGAACTTCCTCCCTCCCCTATTTTCTGAACACCAGAAAAATCCAAACTTCCAATTAGCTTACTGTTGTTGGGTGGGGTTAATTTTTCAGTTCTTAAAAGCACTTGTGTTCTCTTCATAGAAGGTTTGCATCACTGGTGCATGAAGCAGACTCAGGTTCTCCTCCTCATACCTTTGGACACATGGCTGAGGGGCTGATGTAACCAGCCCCTGGAAATTAAACTTGCTTCAGCTGGGCCACCTCTGCTGTGGCTGCACTGCTGCTCTCTGGGCTAGTGCTGGCTATTCAAGGAGGTCATTCAGATGAGAACTGCCAAAACAAGTTTCCCACCACACCAGCCCCTGAAAACCCTTGCTTCACGGTCACATAAGAGCCAGCTTTAGCTGGAGCACACAGGAGCCTGGCACCAGCAACAGTGGTGCCCAAGGGCCGAGCCCTTCCCCTCTGGGAAGCATGGCTTATTATCTGGTGAACTGTCTCGGTTCCTGAGGTGCCCAGTTCACTATAGGGACAACTTAAGTGACTATTTGTTCTTGTAACCGCTTCAGTCACAGATATATATATATATGTGTGTGTGTATTTATGTATGTACACATATATAAAAAAAGAAGAAGAGACATCCCGTACTAAAGGTAGCAATTGTGTCGTGGTCATGAGTATTTTAACGAAAATGCAAGCAGAACATCTGACTCTAGCACTAAATGCAGTACACAAGTGTCAAAAGCATGAAGTCTTAAATGATCTTTCACATGCCACTTTGTTCACCCTATTAAGATGCTAGTTGTTTCTTTGATTTATCTGATAATAAATTTTTTATGACTAGTGAGTCTCATAAAAATTGCTCTGGTGCTGACTACTTTGATTAATAAGACCAAAGAATCGAAACTGTCAGAAATTCATGGGCAAGAGTAAATTACTGCCAAACATAGATTTAGATATTCCATAAAATATAGACTAAAAAAGGTTGATTTGGTAATTTTATCTTGCATCAATTTGCTTGATATAATTTATATTCAGGATCAGCACTGTCATTCCTTGCATACCTTTTCTTTTTTAAAAGTCAACAATAGTGTAAATCTGAATTTTGGAGGAATGAACAGGAGACAGAACACCACAATACCCAAAACTCACACTTGGAATTTAGCTTGGAAATTATATTCAGTTGAAAGGTGACTAAAACTCATGTTCTAAGAGCTGCAGCTTTTTTAAGCAACATCCCTTTTACATTAAGAATCAAAACTGACACATATATATTCATGCCTAAATTCTATTCTTCTAGAACTGTGATCCTCCTTCCTTGGAGTCTTTGTAGGTAGCAGGTTCTTGCAACACATCTTTGAAGAGTTCTGGATCTCGCTCTCTTACCTTGGATGATTCCCAAAACATTTAATGTGCAGAAAGTACCCCAGAGGCTGAACTGAAGCATGTCAGAGGTAGCAATCTGGGTACGCATGTGAATACAGATCAAGCACATCCTCTTCCTACCAAGAGGAGCCATACTTAGAGCACTGGGTATAGGATTTGCTCCATTTACTTCTGCATTTATTTACCATCTTGTGACAGCAATTTGGTGCAAGATGTATTTTTATAGGATTGAAAACCTACCTGATCAAAGATTACTACAGATAACCAAAAGGATTTAGGGAATCACTGTTCCACATTCAGTGAAACAAATGCTACTGTTTACATTCAGCATTGGAGACAGCTTCTTAAAACATGTGGCAAAACTACGAAGAGGGCTAATATTCCTGCATTTATTATTACTGCTTTTTTGAAGCCAGAGCAAGTGAAATGGTCAATATACTATGTGATCCTATTTACTGTTTATGCTCCTGCACACTTCACTTTAGACTACAACTTCTTTTTCCAATCAAGTGTAATATAGAAGAAAAGTTACAGGGTATTTTTTCCCTGGCATATTTGATACTGACTTTCAGTATATCAGATTTTTAGGGTTCAATAATTAAAGTGGTTGGGTACAGAATACAAACAAAGACATCCAGAGCTGTAGTCAAAAGGTGTTGCCCGCACAGGACCGAAATATGACTACTCCCAGCTTTAGCAGTAGGGCATTTCTTGTTTGGTCAGAGGAAAGCATTGAAATGCAAGACAGAAATCCTGTGTCATATATAGCAGAAGTTCTTGCTTTTCAGCTTATACTTTTCAAAAAGAAGTTAATTTTAATGACAAGAATTTAAAATGAAATCTGATCATAACCATTTTCCACACTCTGTTTTAGGTGTATGGGGCTGTAAAAGGGCATATAAATGGAATGACAGTGATACCTGCTAAAATAAAATCATGGCTTTTAAGAAGTTTATCAGAGCTTGTATTACAAGTGGCTACAGCAAATTACACCAGAATAATTCCAGCCTCAGCCTTCCACTGGATAAATGGTTGATAAAGGCAATCATAAAATTAGGGACGCCTCTCCATCTAGCTGATAGCCCTCACCAGAAGGGTAAAAAAATTGCTAAAGATCACACAAAAACCTGAAATAATGTGAAACTGAAGGAAGAAACTGGAGTTCAATAAAAACCAGCATGCAATAAAACAGATATGACTGCATAGAGAATAGAAATTGCAGACAGATCTGCTTGATTATAAAAGCGCCACTTTTAAATTTATTTCTCAAATAAAACCAGCAAATGTGTGCAGTAACTCTTCTTGTTTGGTTATAAAGAACCAATCTGAGGAAGAAAACAAGAAAGCAAATGAACTGAATTTTGAAGACTAGAAATGGTTAAGAGACCACCATTTACTGTTAGCTGCACCATTTTACCAGAAACACCTTATTAAGTGGAATTAGGCCTTAATTAGTACTGTTCTGTCTGCCATTTCCAATGTATTCTTCGTCCTCTTGCTGTCTCAAGGATTTCCTTTAAAATGCTCTATTCTTTTTTACCTACTGTAAAGTCCAAATTCTGTTCCCTGCAATATCTTCTCCCACATTAAAAAACCCCAAAACAGAACAAAACCAAACCAAAAAAACTAAAAACAAAAACACAAACAAAAAAATCCCCAAAACCAACAGAAACCCCAAACGAACAAAGAAAAAATAAACCCAAAAAACAAAATCAAAACCCAAACAAGATTAGGTGAGTTACCCTCAAAGGGTATCAGCTTAATTTCTGAAGTGCATCTATTTTGAACATACTGCCTTTGGTTAGCAACAACACCCTCCCAGAAATGTTGAGAGAACCCCCTGAATCCATTGGAGACGATGGACTCACCATGTCCACAGCAGTCAGAGCAGCAGAGCACACTATTGGATACAAGGCCACCAGAACTGTGGCAGCTCTGGTAAAGTCTAAAACCAGGCAATAGATCATTACCTTTGGATACTACACATAGTGTCTTAAAATCCATCATGGATCATACAATAACCTTCATAAGATGTTACTCTAAAACACAACTTCCCAGAAAACATCCTGAGGCAACTGGAGGACAATAAAAGAAAAATGAATAGGTTACTTTCCCTGGAAGCTTGCCCTAAAGCTGTACCTTGCTTTCCTTTCCTTACCTGCTTGACTTCTGCTCTCAAATAATCAAGGCATCAGTATTTAAATACATTTTTAGCATCCCTTTAAAACTACTGATACCAGACTGATACCAGAATGAATTCTGCATCAGCCCCAGCTGATGTCAGATTAGTGAGTATAGGAATAAGAACTTACTACTTACCACATCAGCTGGGGCTGATGCTGAATCCAGTCAAACCTTTCAGATATAGCACTGAACTGTGAGCTGACAGTGCACAGTGAAATGTTTTTTAGTGCTGACTGCATTCTGGAAAGATGTATCCATTTGTTTTTATCTCCTCCTGTAATCCTAACCACACGATATACATATACACAGATAAACAATTCTTCTTTAAGCCGCTTTAAAATACACTGTGTACAGGCACAGGTCATTAAATCACACAGGACAGCCCGTGCCTTCACTGTTATCTTTCACCAACTTCCAGGTCATCAAAACAACTGTGTATTTGCTTCCAAATACCTGAGGGGAACATTTAATGACTCCAGGTCAGATCTCTGTGGACCTCACCAGAAACATTCTCTTTGGTAATTGTTTCCCAAGACCCAAGGGTATTGATAATTCTTCTTAATGTTATATTGAAATTATGCAGTGCTCATTTTCTAGTGACAATGTTGTGTAGCTGTACAAGTAAAATGCCTCATAAAATTCTATGGTGAGAGAGTTGCCTTGACCAACCAAACTAACAATATTTATGATATTTAATATTTCTTTAGGAAAAAATTCTCAAAATCATAGTCGTACTTTAAAGAGTATTAATGACATTCATATTACAGTTACTTTCTTTATATCATCACTAGTAGAATCCCATGTCTCTTCCTCACTATTTAACACAAAATTAATTTCAGAGTAAACTAGTTCATAATAACCCACTTGGTCTATTCACCTTCCTTGATGCTAGAAAGATACTAGTACTTCTGTCACTTTTTGGGTCTTTCATTGACACAGTAATTTAATTAAGACAGAACTTGGTGAGTCCAGACTCTGTCAGTCAAGTCTTCTAAACCTTCTGGTTACATGCCCAGAGGCTTGGATGTTTAAAACCATTTCTCACAACAAAATGTTGGTCAGGTTTCTACTTGAGGGACTGAGAAATAACTCATCTTCCCTAAATTATCACCCAGCTTGTACTCAACAGAAGCATAACAGAACATGACTTTCCCTCCCTTGTCATTAATAATCTATCACAATTGAGAAAAGGGCCCATTTAGTCTCCCAGATTTATCATAATCAGATAGTTCTAAGTAGTCTCTACAATGGGTAAGAGATAGATCCCACTTTGGATTGGCCCTTTCCCACTGCAGGAACTTGTTTCAATCTCCTCTCATTTTTCCTGCCCAAGGTGCCACTTGCCTGCAGCTGCACATCTTACTCTGCTTGCCTGCTTATACCCCAAGGTTCTAGGGGGTCTAAGAACCTGTTCTCTAGGCCAGGTCCTTGATTCTGCTGCATTCCAGTTTCTTTTGTACACCTGTACTTATTACTCATTTTGGATTTATCATAATTACCACTGATTTTTAACTCAGCTACTGATCTTGCCTTGCCCTAGAGTTTGATGCAACTTTGTATTGTTTCCCTAGCTTTGGTTTCAGCTTCTGCACTTGCTTCATTCCAATTTCACTTCTAACATAGCTCCAGATGTCGGCCCCAGTTAGGTTATCATCCTTGACATGGCAAATGGATTACTGCATAATATTCTAAACTTTATATAAAGTTCATATCAAAGGGAACAGCAGAATCAGTAGTTACACCAATATTTATATGTGCAGTATCTATATCTGCCAGATACATCAGTGATAGCTTTGGTTTTATTACATATCCATCTTAGCAATATATAAACAAATACATACAGCCATAGTGTTTTTATTGTTTATCTTTCAACATGTGTTCCAGTTAGCTCTTCTACAGGGAAGAGTTACAGACTTGCATGTAAATGTTGTCTAAAGATGTCAGGACTCTGAGTCATCTATTTTCTCTGTTGGAAATAATGCACTAATATATTTATCAATTTTTAAAATACAGCCAATAAATACAACATGCGGTTGAAATACAAATCAGCATTTTCATATAAAATATATAGTACCATGTCTTCAATACAACAGAACCAAATGTAGATGACATTTTTATATTTCCCCACATCAGGCCGATAATAGATTTTTATTGGTAAATTTCTTTTTTTTTACTGGTACGTGATCAAAATGTGTGAATCAGAACTATTAACACTTGTTTACTTCTCAGCTATGATGGATCTTGCTTCTTGCCATCCTTTGAGAGAAGCTTAATTTGTCATGAGCTCATCTTCACAGGAGATGTGGCATCTCAGAAATTCCCACCTAACATAGCTCACTGAGGTCATCTTTTTTCCACTACCTTTACCCAGTCTTTGAAACCATGCTCAAATAAATGAGGTCACAGCTACCACTGGCACAGATGTTACATCCATGTCAGGGGTCAAATGGTTAAGATGCCAGGCTAAAAAGTCACTGAAATACTTAAGTGAGCTCCAGCAATGGAATGTTGGACACAGAACACCATCTTAATTCTTGTACAGGCCCAGGACAATCAGAGTGCAAATGAGAAGGGAAAAGAGGTGCTCACTAATGGTGCATGCTGTGAGTGTATGAACATGAGCAATCCCTGTAGGAACAGTGAGAATACAGGTTCTAGAAGTATTTGTAGAGCTGTACCTAAGAGAAAAACAGTGCATGAAGCCTTCTATGCCATTGTCCTGGAATCTGTCTGGGGTATAGTTAATTTTCTCCCTAGTACCTGGTACAGCGCAGTGTTTTGGATGCAGGATGAGAATAATGTTGGTAAGACACTGATGTTTTGGTTGTTGCTGAGTAGTGCTTGCACTGAGCCAAGGACTTCAGTATCTCATGCTCTGAACGTGAGGAGCTGCACAAGAATCTGGGGAAGGGCGGAACACCTCTGGGAGAGCTGAGCAAACTGGCCAAAGGGATATTCCACACCACAGAACATCCACGCCCAGTGAAGAAACTGGGAGGAGTCGGCCAAGAGGGACTGATTGCTGCTCAGGGATGGGCTTGGCCTTGGTCAGTGGGTAGTGAGCAAAGGTATTGTGCAACAATTGTTGGGGTTTATTCTTCTACTACTACTACTACTACTACTACTACTACTATTATTATTATTATTATTATTATTATTATTATTATTATTATTATCATTATCATTATCATTATCATTATTATTATTTTAATATCAGTAGTATTGTGATACACACTTTGTTTCAATTACTGAATTGCTCTTAACTCAAGCTTTTTCCTTTCCTGATTCTCCTCTCCATCCCATGGGGTGTAAGGGAAGGAGTGAACAGCTGTGAGCTTCTGAATTGCTGTCTGGGGTTTAAGCACTGCATCCACAAACTACCAAAGAATACTAGACACAAAATCAAAGAAAAATAAAGAAGGTAAATGGCATTTATTATGGCCTAACTTTCTTAGCAAGGCAGGGTAGACTCACAGTATCCAAGTTCTTTAGATCTTTACTGACTCTGCGGATCATACAAACAGCTGAGGCATCTGACTGAGCTCTGCTGAATCAGATCTACAGATGTTTCAAGCAACTGGTCGGTGTTCTTCTGTATGATCTTCATTCCCCCAAGAAGGACAGAATACAAACCATTTTATATTACGCCTGAAATCAACTGTGCCCAGTTCATTTTGGTACCATCACAAGATTAGAAAATGACTGGGTAATTTAATTTTACATAGAGATAGCCAAAGAAAAGCATTCTCTCTAGGTATCTCTACAGCCTAAGTGCAAAAAAAAAAGTCAGTAAGTTTTTCATAACCCCAAATTATATTTTCCTAATGAATATCTAACTTATAGAATAACAATTCTTAGGCTATGAAAAATTTTCAGTAATTATAAACTGCTGTACAAAACTGCCATACATGTTTACTTAAACAGATTATTAAATGGAGGAATTTGCAAAATTATTCTTCCTCACAGTTACTTAAAAAAGAGTTTGCCTCCTTTAATTTAATATCAGTGGCACTCTGCAGTTATCTGAATATATATGGGGGTGTCATTAGAATTTTTCACTCCACTATCAGGAAATATGAATGCAAGGTCTGCCTACATCACAGAGATGCTATCCTCTGCCACAAGTAATCACGTCATGCATTCCAGCCCAACTGACCGGGGCTCACTGAAACAAGACTTTGGCCTTTATTTCTTCTGTTGGAAGACTATTTCTATCAGAAGATTATTTATTACCTTGCTCCCTTAATAATTAGAGACCTCCCATCAAATATAGCTGAGCAGCCTATTCATATTTGTTCCCATGTCCACTATTTTTTATGCCTTAAATGAAGTTTCTTCCTCCCCCTCTCTCCTCCAATGACAGCCATGACCTCTGTTACCAGGCTTGACTTTGCTAAATAAATAAAATATCTTTTAAATTTCCTCTTCTTTCTTTGTTCATTTCATTAGCCTATTATATTTCCACACTTTGCCTGTTCCTACCTGAATTCATCTTTCACGAACATAATGACCACAACTGCGAAATATTTCCTTTTCTGTACTGGAAAATTTCCACTCTTTTAGTCAAGCTCTGGGGATTGTGCTTATCTTTCTCTCCCCCTCATTCCAGGATATCACCGGTGGCTCGCCTGTAACTAATACACCCAAGCCTTCCTCTTTGTTTGCTAATTCTTACTGTGTGGTATGCTGATTCTTTTCTATGCTGCTAACTTTGCACCATCAGCAAACATAGTTTAAATACTCCTGCTTTTTATACCAGCATAAAAAAATCGGATTCTTGGAGGTCCTAGACTATGCTGCACAAGTAACACCATTTCAGGACTATCTCCCTTCATATCAGTTCAACCTGATGATGCCTCCATATCAACTGCTGCCAATTCCCACTTTCCCATCGTGCTTCCCAAGAACCAACATATGGATTCGTCACTTGTTGGACCTCTTTTCCACTCCTTAATAGGTGATTTTATTGATTATCATCTTTACATCATCATTGGACAGCATCAACCACACAGCTGGCTTAAGTTAAACAGGCTTAACAACTGTGGAATAAGATCAGTTATTTCAAGATACTATTCGTATTCTAGTGCACTACTCTGAATATCTTGCCAGTCTCCTTGGAGTTGTTAAAAATTAACTCTGAAATACTTTTCATTAATGTAATCCGGAAGAGGAATCTGTTCCTTCATGACCTGTGCCTGTTGCCCTGGAAGCAGCTGCTGCATAATAGTGGGGTTCAATACAACAACTCATTCCCAAGAACCCGAGGAGATTGTCTCTACACAGAGGGCTGAATCAAGAGTGGATTTTTCCACCCTGTCACTGCTGATGAAATGGGGTTTTCAATTACAATGCTCAGCACAGAGCAGCGTGCCCAGGGAAGCCTATGTTCCAATGCAGCCCAGCAATATATGCTCAGCACTGCATTTGTCAAACCGTTTCCTCCGCTAAGAGTTCATGTGTCAGTCTTGAAAATGGCTTGCTCTTCTACTACCTTTCCTGATGGAAATGGGAAAAGTGCAACTTACTTCCTTTCACAAAACATCTTGTTGAGCCTCTTGACTCTCAATTGACTGCCTTGAGGGGAAAATCTGCTTTCTAGAGACTTAAAAATGGTGTGACTGTTCTATAGTAATTCAGCCTCCCTGGAATACGGAGGTCAAACAGGGAAACAACAATCATTAGATAAACTGTTAAAAGGGGATTGTGGGGTTTAAGGGCCGTTTAAAAATGCACTCAGGACCCAGCAATTTCTTTTGTTTTAGCTGGGATTACACTATCAGCTGTTGATGTCTGCAATAGATTCTGCTGTGATAAAATCAAAATTACTGTTCTTTCTGTTACAAACATGCAAAGAATAAGTTCCACATGAAGATGCATAAGAGCACATGAATAATTCCAGAAATGCACCCAAAAAGCAGCTTTCTAGACTAACTTTGCTGTAAATGCCAGCAACCAAACCCACCCACTGGCACCAACTGCACATCTGTTTTACCTCATCTTAATCAAATCAATAATTATCTTATATAAATCCTAAGGAACATCCTAAGGAACTAGAATTTTCTTCTTCATAGAAGCTTCATTCATTGTTTTCTTCCAAACATTTAAGCCTGTCTGCACTTATCTAAGTACATTGTGACCATTAAATCACACAATACATCATCTCTTTGTCAGTATCCTAGACAGAGAAGATCCTCTGAGAATATGCTTACAACATAAAGGTCACTCTGAAAGTTGACTAAAGGCATGAATAAAAAATACAACATTTAGTTAAGCCCTTTGAGGAGACAAGGTTGCCATTATTCTTCACTGTTTAAGCAAGCTCTTCAACTGCTTTTCAACACTATCATGACATCAGATGGCGAGTTTAATGGCAGCTCCTAAGTATATACAGAATCAAAGCCAAAATTCAGCTTACTAAAGTTTCAGAAACTTACACAGCACTGAGAGATTAAGAATCATTACACACTTGGCAAACTGACCTATTTCCAAACGATGCTGTCACCAGATGAAATGTGCAGTGGGCGTATTTTAGCCAACAAAAGCTAGCAAAGTGCCAAGAGCTGCCTAATTTCCTGTTAAGAATTAAGAGCCCCTCCACACACATTTTCCAGCACAATATATGGCCCATCTTTTTGTCATCCCAAGTCCTCCTTGAAAAATTAGGATTGAAAAAAATCACTGGGCACCATTTCTCACGAAAGGTAAGGAAATTAAAGGAAATAAAAGAAGCTACAAAGTAAGACGAGCTGATCTGAGGGTCTCACTGGTTAACACGCCTCTGAAGTAAAGTACAATTCCAGTTTCATACTTGGTGCATGAGTACCATGTAAAACAGGAGAGTGGAAATGTAAAAGTATGCAAGACAAATGACATTTTATCTTTAGACATAATCATCCCTCATGGGTGTCATCCCTACTTATCAATTAATCACTAGAGCATGAATATCCCAAGACAAGGCTAAAAATGGGATGTAATTTTTCACTAAATATGCTTGAAACAGCCAGTACGTTTCACAAAGGAAAAGAAGAGGTTTCTGATATACTTGGTAGCTGCTTCCCAAGTGCAACCTCACAGAATCTGAATGGAGATCCCAGACACTGACTGCAGTGATGGCTTGTGCCAGTCATCAGCAGAAACCTCAAGGTTTATTTACATGACTGCAAGTGAGTGCATTGTCAGGAGCTAATGAGTTACTGATTTCTGGCTAAGTTAAGAGCAAATGAGCAAAGTTCTAGTCATTGCAAACACAAAATAAAATGTATTAGCATAACCCCCTCAGTGAAAATGTAACCTGGTGAGCCTCTGAAACCTGGCACTTGAGACTGTATGAGCGAGCTTACCCTCACTGTCTTAGCCAGTCTAGACAATGTGAAACTTGTGAAAAAAGGGAAGTCAGTATTTCCAATCAACTAGCAAAACCAAAAGGGTTAGGGAAATAAATCTCTGTCTCTGGAGTTCAAAATTCATCTGCCATACAGATGCACAGTTCTGGTTTATGAGAGTCTATGTCTTCCAGTACCTAAAAGCAAACTTACTGGTCTGATGGTCAGCTGCTGACCTATGCTCGATCTTCTCAGTGTTGCAAGTGAGGTCAGCTAAGCAGCAACCTTTCCAATCATTCATTTAATGAAAAGCCTACTGCTTTGCCTCACAGTAAAAGTTTATCTGTCTCAATCTATCAAATGCTGGAAGATTTTTTTTATTTTTGCAGAATGAGCAATAAAACACGCGAAAACTCAAGAACTTGACTTTTCTTATTTAGATACCCACAGGGAAAAATACTAATTTCACATATCAACCTTGGGTTTGGCTTAATAGGAAAAAGACACACTACCTGTTCAAGGGCTCTGAAAGAAAAAGGCAGTTAAAGAAGCTGTACAGTCATTAGCAGGAAAATCAAAATTCTATCACAAAAACCATTTTAATTTCTTCTGAGTGTACAGCCTATCTGCTTTTGTGCACAATGCTACTAGACCTGTTACCTAGACCATGCCACTGTTTTTGAGTTTTAACTCCTAAAACCAAATGAAAACAGAGGAACATCTTTAGGCCATGGCATCCCAGTAATTCTCAATCACATATTTAGAGGAAACTGGAAATAAAAAGGACTATCTTTTTTCAGGAGGAAAATCCATGCACTCATTTTTTAGCAGGGCAAACAAGGAAAATCAAGACTCAAAAAAAAGTTCCTACTAAAAAAAAAAGTTCTGTAAGAAATCATACTGATACTTTTTATTTATGATATAATATAAAATGGTCATATGCTGAAAATCTAAAATTGACATCTAATTATCCCCATGCATTGGTTTCTGTCACTAAACTTTGAAAACTATGGCACATTAATGAAACAGAAAGATTATTTGATTGTGATTTTTCTCCCTATGAATGACCAGAGTCTGATTCTGCTTCGACTGTTAACTTTACAGGTTTCAATTATTTACTGAGGACAAAATCAAAATTGGCCCATTAACCAAAAAGACACTGCTCTACCTAGCAAAGAGTAAGACAACAAACCTAATATGGCTAACTTAGAACAAAGAGAAACAGCTGAGGTAACTGATGAAATACAGAACCTTCTTGTCAATTTTGATTACACCAAGAAAGCTGCCAGGGCAGTTTAATATACACCAAAAAAATTTTTAATGAAACAAAAAAATTATAGGTACATAATAACAGCTTCATCTCTCTCCCCAGAAATCAAATATAAGTCAAATTCTCAAAACTGCACTTTAATCCTTAAAATTTTGCTGTCTTCATGGTGCCCAGAGTGGTCCCTGAGAGAAATGCATGAGGGTCCCTAAACTACACTGCTCAGCAAAGAGAAATATAAAATTGACAATACAAAACAAAATTACCAAGCATTATCAAGAAGCTGAGATGCAGGTACACAATGAACAGTGGGGAGGGATGGTCCAAGGAGACAGGCAGCTGCTTCCCTACACCATGTCTGTAGTACAGAGTACTACTGCAAGAAGGGTGTTGCAGCCTACTTAAATCTATGAATAAATCTGTCTTGAGAACACGAATCACAGCATAAATATCAGCACCCTTCTGAGACACGCAACTCTTGCAACCACTCTTCCATCTGTGTTTCTTTTCATTTAAAATTCTGTAAATGAAGAGCAATAGCTTACAAAAGCCATTGTTGGGTCATTTAGTTCCTACAAAAATTTGCATCTCAGTTACTTAATTGGAATCCCACAACTGTCACTTGTGAATACCCTTCTCTGGTAATTTTGTTCAAACAGCAACCATATAAAAGATTGTCAGAAATGCTTCTGAATTATTAAAATACAGTCTTTAAATAAAGGCAAAATGCAAAACTTAACTTTCCAATCCAGGTTGTAATACCCACTGCTCCTAGAGAGACAGCATCAAGATTGTTGCTAGACACTGAAAAATAATTTCCCATCTAAAGAATAACATGGAGACCTTTACTTAAAACAAATATCACAATTTAGTGAATGATTAAAGACATTATTTCCTAAACTAATGGTCAGCATTTGTACATGGAATCTTGCACTAAAATGAAGAAGCCCAGCACACACATTTACACTGTTGAAGGAAACACTATTACCTGAACTTGAATTACTAAGATTGTAGACTTTCACAAATTAGTCCACAATCAAACCATGTTCGAAGTCTAGATATCTCTCAAAACATAACAACCTGCATCAAAAAGCATTAACAAATATCTATTTCAAGCTATAAAGCTGTACTGAACATACTTAAAATTAGTACTTCTCAAAAGGCTTGTAACACTTGTTCTTTTATATCTCTCATATTACATAACAGCTCTTAAAAATAAACAAAAAATGCAGGACAGTATCAAACAGCCTTTGTGCTTCCTAACTTGTCTACATGACAGTCGCCTTCTTCTTGGCAAAATTCCTTAATATAAATGTGCGGGCTTGCATATTTGTCCTGAATACCAAGTTATGCATGTATTATGAAAGATGTGTGTAGCTGGTAACACTTTGCCCAATACACTACAGGGAAATAAATAACACAGCTACAATATATAATGTAATACTTACTATTTATATGTTTCAGAACGAATGTATTCAAAAACATGAGATACTCCCAACTGGAACTGATCAGCAATAGGGGTAACCCAGGGATTGTTTTCTGCTTTGAAGACTTGTTTTTGACCAGTCAAATCCAAATTACCTGAAACAGATTAAACATAACACCAGATGAAAAATATTTATAACATGAAAAAATTGAAAGAAATACCTTGCTGTGAATGTAAAAACTTTTTATTTGTTACAGAGAGTGCAACTGTAATAACAGCAAATATTTCAGTCTCAGCAAAGAGAAGCAGAAGGACACTACTTCCCACCATGATGGATGTAGTTCCACTCTTATTTGTTTCAGTGCAGCTACACACTGCAAAGCAGGGTTGAACTCTGCCCACTTATTTATTAAATTAGTTTTAAGTGTGACTTGATAATGCATCTGTTCACTATCTCCACTATGATCTGCAGGAATGAAAGGAGAATGATTCTCTGGTAGAAGTCTGCTCTGCTGAAGCTTAGCATTGCACAGCATTTCTCAATCCCTGCTCCAGGGGCTTTTGGCATTCCCAGTGCCCAGCACGTTTTCTGCACCAAGATCCCACTCTGATCTGTGGTTAGAGTGACACACGCTCACAACAGCAGACAGCCAACGCCATTCTTGGAACATGGCAGTTTTACCAATTCTTGACAGAACATGTAAGAGATTTGTCATGGGCTTGCTTGGGGCTTTTTTGTTCATTTTGTAAAAGTTTACCACCCGAGCCCAAAAACAGCACATGTTCCACTCAAACTCCTCATGACTATGGATACAAAGGGCTGAATTGCAGGACAGCCTAGTCATTGAAATATTTTCTTGTGTTCTTTAAATTAAGAAATCTGTGGCATATTTTTAATTTTTTGGGGGTGAATTTTATAATTAAGAGAGGCTTACCACTCCCCCATAAATCAACAATAACTAAACCACAATAAGCTAAATTAATCTTTAACTATGGGAAACAAAACAAAAAATATTTACAGGGTTTTGAAGACTGACTGAGCCAAGCTGCTGGTGAAATCTGAAATCAACCTGACACCACAGTTTTCCAAAATGAAAGGGTCTGTGCAAGTGCAGGCAAGGGGAGCTGCTTCAAGCCCTGTGCTCACTGCTCACTTTGGCTACACATTCTGCGTGACAGCTAATCCTTGGCGTATTCCTCTCTGTAAAAGGGGTTAACACAATTAAAGACAGGCCATTATACGGTGTGAAAAGATGCCAAACATCTCATACCAGCCTATCAGGGAGTCAGGAGTCACCAGTACCTTAACAAGCTCATCTGCCAGCTGTCTGTGGCAGGCTGGCCTGAGCCCGCCCTGGCAGGAGCATCCCCCCCAGCCGTCAGTCAGGCGGCAGCCGCCCGCACCGCACGCTTCAGTGCGCCTCGTCTGCTTTATTAGGGGACTCGGCAGCCCTGTTCTAACAAGGATCAGGAAAAAGGATTAAGTACTGTGACAAAGAGGACCTAATAAGCTAGAAAGCAGTGTGTCTAAATCTGTGCTGGCTGAAGGCGCGGGCTGGTGCTCTCACCATCCAGATCTCACGCGGAGGCTGCTGGGGAAGCCGGCCAGAGGAGCAATTAGCCCTAACCCTCTGACCAGGGCTGCTGGGAACATTATGTATCACTCAGGGGCTTGCTTTGCAATTGCAAATTGGATTTCCTATTTTATTACCTGCAAAAATCTTGTATATGCTGCTCTCCAAAACTACCAACACTGCAAGCACTTTGTAGGTGGGGCATCAAGGTAAAATGATCAATCTGTGTATACTATAAAAAAACCAGTTAAATTTGGGGAGGCAAGATTGGCCCCATCACAGGTCAAGTTCAATGCTGCTTAAAGGAATAAGTCACATGCGCCCAAAATCTCAATATCTGGGGTCTCAGCTGAATCCTCTTGTCCCAAGCTGTGTCAGAAATTTACCATCCACGGAAGGCTGCTGCATGTTTCCATTCCTACAGTACAGTGTGCCCATTTCCATTTCAAATACCACACGGCCCATTTAAACATAATTAATTGTAATAATTACTACTCTACTACAGCCAAAGGAATCTTACAGCAAAGCCAAGACTGCTCAAGTAGAATAACTTGTAGGCCCCCATGCCAGTGTTATAGCTTTATTATCCTCTGTCTTCTCTTTTTTCCTAAAACACACTGAAGGCAGGTACAAATATTTCTTTTCACCTTCAGAGGGAAGCAGAGGCCCTAATTAATCTAATTACAGAGGAAACTGGGGCGCACAAAAATTCAGTCTCTGCACCAAAATCCAGCCCTCCCTGCCCAGGACGTCCTTCTGGGAGCCTTGCCAGCAGCAGCTGGCCTGGCAGCCCATCCCACCGACCACCTAGAGCTGGAGTGAGAGTCTAGGGATTTTAAGTGAAGAATTTAATCAAGTGTGGTAGTGAGAAAAGGAACAACTTGTCTGTCCTTATAGCAAGCACCAGGTGCTCCGCAGGTGAGTGAAGGAGGGCTGCCCTACGGAAGACAGGAAGGACAGGGAAACCAGGGCTTTAAAAACATCACCCTTGGATATCAAAATTTCCATCTGGAAATGAAGGATAGAAATAAGCAGAAAAATAAGCAGGATAAGAAGTTACAGGAAGAGTGCCCCACCTCATCAGAACTAAGTAGGAAATGGAGTCTAACCCTCCTGATGCAAGGCAAGCCATTTGAGCACAAAGAAGCCACAAAACTAAAAATGAGACAGAAGGGAAACGTGTCTCTCCTACATCACCATACAGTGCCTGGGGCCATATCCTGCAGCTAAAAAATCCATGAATCAAGGGCGTACGTACCTAATTCTACTCTGGCTGCAGGACAGCCAGGAGTCCCAAGCACAAGGCCAAGGTCTCAGTAACATCTCAGGAACCGTATGTGCTGGGGCAGCCAAACTCACAGAAGCACTGCATGGACCCTTCTGCTGCAGTGCACAAGACAAATTCAGCAGTGTGGAAGAGATGATCACACTTGCCTGAAGCAATGGCTCTGGCACCAGGCTCCCCACAGGAGTGCCCAGCAACTAGACACCTCACACATGGGTCCCTATCCCCCAATCCCAAAAGCCTCCTTGCCTAGGTGATTTTTTAACGGCAACACCATGTTAGAAAATGCTAGTATTCCACCCTGCAGCACTAGAGCCAGGGAAAAAGCCACGGCAGATGTGCCTTCATGCATATTGTCTAACAGCAGCATCAGCAGATCACTGTCTCCAGTGAATTTATACTGGACAAATTTATATACTGTTCTGCTACACAGATCACATCAAATCCCTCAGATACTTTTAGTAAGCAAAATACAGAATTATCTCTAGTAACACTCCAGCACTGAAGATTCAATCACAAAATATATTGGGATAGGAGACTGCATTGGTCATTGCTGTTTTGTCCTACATGCACATCTACCTATTAAAAAATATTTATCATTTCTGTAATTTGGCATAATCATTTCACTAAAATTGTATTTCTTCATTATGGACCTAAAGTTCTTGCTATTTTGTCATACTGAAAGAGATCAGCTCCACCGAAAGGCATCGCAGTCATATGCCTCTGGTAAGCAAGGAGGAACAAGCCACCTTCAAGGCTAGTCAGCACAGCTTTTTCCTAGGGCACAGAAATGTTATATTTAAATTATTTCTGAGTGCTTCTAAAATTATTCTAATAAATCATCAAAACTATACATCCCAGATCTCAGGTTTAACATGCTTAAAGAACATTTAAAGTCCAACGGCTACTTTTTTTACTCTATCTTGAGTAAATATAGATTTCCAAGGAGGAAGACTGCAAAGTGGACACTGCTTCTATCAGTAAGTGGACACTGAAAAGAGAACAGAATCTGGAAAAGGGAAGAGCAGAGATCTAACAGCTGACTGCTGTGGACAACCTGCACAGAACGACCAAAAGCCTTTTAAGAGGAGCCATCTCTGTCATCTTAGAAATGCCTATCTTGGCATATTTATTCCTGTCTCAGTACTCATTGTATTTAAAGATGATCTTGAATCCTTAAGTTTGATTGGATCCTTGTGATTTAACTTCTTTGTTTACCCCACCTCAAAAACAAATTGCTCCTAATGCCCAACTACTCAGCTGCGCAGACCAAAAAACTGTCTACTGCCCAAATCTCTTGTTAGCTACCACCTGGGAGCTACAGTTAATAGATCTACACCAAAACTCTCGAGAATTCAAGTGCAAAATCAAAGTGTGCATATTTTTAATGTGCTCTAACTTAGGTCATCCATTAACAAAAAAATACCATTTATCACTTCCTAAACTCAGAGCATCTACAGCCATGGGTGGGCAGAAGGGCCACCTCATACGACAGTGGGCACACCTCATCCTCAGAGGTATTTAAAGGATAAGAAGGCACCTACACTTTCCTGTCTCAATGGATCTATCCTGCACTTGAGCTAAAACATTATCATTAATGTTGAAAGTTTTGTTGAAATAAAAAGTGGTTTGTGAGAACATTCATGTTTTGCTCAAATGCCTCCAATGGTCAGAAAAGAGCTTAGAATAGAAAATCAAATGCTGCCTCCCTCCCACAGTGGTATTTGCAGAGAGTGTCTGAGCCAGTAATAATACTAACCATCACTTTGGCCAAGGGTGCCTTCAGACCTCCCAGGCTACTTCTGTCCATTAGGCTTAGCCTGCAAGCACCCCTGACATATACAGCTACAAGCCCCCCATCCTCTTGTGATGGATGATATACAACGTGTGTAATATCTACCCAATGGATGTATACTGGAGGTACAGTAAGGTATTACTAGTGTAGATAGACATTACTTCAATACATACAGAAGGAAACAGAATGAACGCACACCTGGCTTGTCCTTTTCACTTGAATGCCCCCTGGCAACACTTTAAATACTTCCAAAAATTAAAAGGTGAAATTAAGTAATTAAACAACTCTGACATTTGAGAACTGAACATTGGCATTCAGCATAAGAAACACGATCCTAGCTGTAAAATGCCAGATCAACGCTTCTTTGTAATGGTTTAAATTCATCCCCAGTGGAGCTTCATTATAATCAATGGATATAATCTTTAGCTTGTGTACTGTTGAGTTTCATATCTGTGCCCTCTTGATACTCTGACTCCCCTCCCAATGTAGACTCTTCTTCACTGACCTCAAGGAGAGTCCTCAAGCTGCAACACATGGCTTTTAGCAATTCCTCTTAAGACTGCAATTCAAACGGTCTTTCCCTTTACAACACAAAGGTCTTACTCTCTGTCATACATATAACAGGAGGAACAAAATTAGTTTTAGTAATTTATTTAGATATAAATACCTTTGAATCCTGTTTTATTAAATGTTAAGTAAGGGATCAATCCACCGCACTAAATTTAAACTTGAGTTGTGCGTAAAAATATGTCTGTCCTGGCTTGTTTTAGATTTGCTTTACACTACAGGGCTTATAATTTTTATTACTTTTGTGGCATTTGCTTTGTCTCAGTAGAGAGAGAGATTGTTTAAAGTGTGGGGGTAGAAGAAATATAATGATTATTATGCCATGAAAAGGATACCAAAGCAATTAATTGTGAATGATGTTTTAATACCCATGCAAAAAAAATGAAAATATAAACTCATTTCTATGCCACAAAGTATTATCAAAAGACAATGATTTTTACCCCAATCTTAAGCACATGTAAGGTTGTGCACCAGCAACTCATACCATTCCTATAACAGGTAAGATCATTTCTGCTTTGAAGACATAGCACTTTTGAAGGATTAATAACAGAAGACAGTAGATTTAAACAGTATTTATAAAGGAGCAGTAAGACAACAAAGAGCAAAGTCTTCTTGTACCTAAGTGCAGTGTGACTCAATCTCTTTGGAACTGGCAGAAATATTCACGGCAATATTCAGTATAAAGAAATCTACATCTCCTCAGCATATGTTAAAAATATTAATCTGCTTACTGATGAGCTCCTATGCACTAACAGAGAACAACTAAGTTTAGTAAATCTAAAACTAGACTGAAATGCCTCCAAAAGATCAATCCCAGCAACACTTCTGCCTTCTCACCCCTACAACCTTATACTGAAGAAGGTCTAACAGTATCACTTCAAGTCACCAGCTCTTCAGAGAACCCTGAAATAGCATTTGTGGTGGTTCTACATAATATGGGAAAAGGTTCAAGTCTCAGATAATGAGAAATCAGATTCAGTTCATGCAAATAAATAAGATACCCCAGAGCATCCATCCCACAGAAGTAGGCTGGAAGACTTCCCCTGGCTCCTTTCCTAACCACACAGATGGGAATGCCTGCAATCTCCCCTGTGAGTGTTAGACAGGAAGCCCCAAGGTAAGAAAAGGCTGAGGGAGCAATCTGAAAGTCAAACACTGAGGCCAAAGTCCATCCTCAGTTTTACAATTACTTTCAGGGAGTTAAAACAGGTTTTACAACATCACATGTTATTCTTACAACTTCCTAGATGTACATGATGATTTCCAATGACGACTTTGGAGATGAGACCCCAACTTCAGCACTGACCTGAATACATACAACAGTCTGTGTTGGTTCATTAACTGAAGAGCTTACAAACACATTTCAAACAGAAAAACATCTGGTCTGAAAAACACCAGGAGATGGAGATTCTGCCAGTTGTGTCTTCTTCTAATGGTTCATCACTGTCAAAATGCACTCTTTATTTCCAAGCTGAACTAAGCTGATTTACTTCTAGAACACTGCTGCTCCCTCTGCCCATCTACAATGGACAAAGACCACCAGTGCTTTCTCATGGAGTGAGTGAGGATCAGCAGCCAAGTGCTCTCTCACTCTTTACTTTGAAAGGTTAAATAGTCTGATTATACTGTGATCCCACAGCAGCTACTCCATTTGCTTCAACTCTTAGTAAGAGGAACACAGCTGAAATAAATCAAGTGAAAACAGACCAACTAAATCTTGAATTCTTTACCCTTGATGTAAATGCAAAGTGTTACAGGGCAAACTGCTATTGCCTCAGGTACAGCTATTACAATTGTAGATGAAGAGAATTTTACCCTCCAGCATGTTTCACAGGAGAGAGTTTAAAACAAAGCAAATGTAGTCCTGAGATGTGTATACAAAATTCCAGCATCAAAGCAAAGGTCAGCCAGAATCTTTATACCAAAGTGTAATGTAAAGTCTGACACTTCAGAATGTGTCAGGGCTGAAGATGAAGCCTGGGAAAGAGAAGAGGACAGATGAAATGCTGAACTACCACCTTAAACCACACTTCAGGTATTAAATACAGACAGATTATAGCCCCAACCTGGCTGAGCAAACTCACATTTCCACATTCAGGCGGCAGGAGAAGAGGTTAACTCTCTGGGACCAAGGAGAGAACCTTGGAAGCTTCTACCATCACAGTACACAACACAGCAGACCTGAGCAGGAGAACTAGTAGGGCAAATAATAATAACATTCACATATGAAAGTCATAAAACAGAAACTTATTCAGTGCAGCACATGAGGCACTCCTCACCTAACGACACTCTGCTAATGGCTTGTACTGCCACATGACAAATCCGGCTGTTTCAACAACTGAACTCCACCACACACAGATCTCAGGTACCAGGGCAACCAGCCCAGCTGGTGCCATGGTCTAGGTAGCTAAGAGGAAAGGCAGAAGAACAAGCATTTTACAAAAATCCAAGAAATTACTTCAAAAATGTGCTTTCAAAATGCATTTTTAAAAATACATTCTAAAATTACTTATTTCTTACTTACAACTTGATTAAATTAATTTCGCCCACAGTTCTCAGGCAAGAGCAAGATCATTTACTAGAAGACCTACAAGTACTGCTAAGTTTCACTGATTCCTTTCTTGGAAAGGTGACACATTATGCTGGAAATACCATTTTCTTCACTGCTCTGTGTAACAAATGTCCAGTGCTGACTGGGATCCCAAGGGGCAGACCAACAGTCACCACTAAGTGCTCCCAGTGACGAAACTCAAGAAACACAGTACCCAGCAGATGGCTTTTAGAACAAAGGAAATTAACGTGATGCCAAACTAGTTTAAGATCAAAGACACTTTAATGGTACAGGAAGTATTACAGGCTTAGAGGATCAGCATCCCAATTTATTTTGAAATATATTGCACATTTTTTCTAGCATTAGAAACTCCCCTGAGATTCTCAATTACATGGGAATTCAACAGAGCATTCTCTCTTTGAAGGGTCCCTATCAGACCAAATTCTAGTTAATTTAAAAAAATTACTTCAAAAAAGACTCACTGTATTGCTTTTGCCCTGCACCTTTGAAACTTCCATTCAAACACAGGTTGCCAAGTACTCAGAAGAGCGAAACCACCTTCAACTACTATGAAACACATAAAATGAACCAAATATAACAACAAATGTAACATTTGCTCAGATTGGCTCTAATTACAGTACTCTTACCTGCTACAGCTGTGACACAACAGATGAAGTATCTGCTGACAGAAACATCATTATTATGTTGATGGTTCTTCTAATCAGAGTACAGTCAACATGAGGAGAACCCTCCCCCACACTGTAGTTATTTGAGAAGTGACTGTAGAACTTACAGATTTTAAAAACTAATGCAAGATCAAATCTGAATCTTGGAAAGTTTGGCAAGAATTACAGCAGTGTCCATCAAGTACTTTCCATTCAGCCTGGTTTCTAACTACACAGCAAGTGGTGGGGTATAGGGTGTTGTGGTTTTTTTTGGGTTTTTTTAGACTTAAACCTTAAATGAGTGACACAATTAGAATATGCAGAGATTTTCAGAGAAACCTTTCTATATAAATAATCTCTCCATAACCTATCTTGTTACTTACATGTTTTTTATTGTTTCTTGACTGATACCTGCTATATCAGCAGTCCCAGAAAACAAGTTATTTTGTTTATCCACCTTTACCTTAGTTTCAAAATCAGAAACATATCTTTTCTTGAAATGGTAAGGTATCAATTAGTTGTTCCAGTGCTCAGATCTGCTGTCCAAAGAGCCCCAGTGTTCTGGCTTTCAACAAGCACCAATAAATGACCTGTATTGCAGGTGTGAGCAGTGCTGTGTTATGACACAGGCAGGGTGCAGTAACTGTTTATACTAAATAAGAAAAGTTTGGCATTTACATCAACTAGTGGAAAGTTTCCAACATTTGGAAAAGAATTATCTTTTGTAAAGTAAGTGATTCTTACGTTTGCACATGCCTGTTATAATTACCTGAGTAAACCGCTATTTCAATTAATATTTACTTGAACAAACAACTGCAGCTACTACTTTGCATAATATAATATTAATTCACAAATTCTAGAGTAATTTCAAAAGCCTAAATTTTAAAAGGTCTTCCTGCGATGGAAATATTGAGGCTTTTAGCACAATTCCTTGAAGTTGGTATTTAAAGCCAATCCTTTATCCACAGAAGATAATTTAGCTGTTCAAAACCAAAAATTTAGAAATAATTACTTGGTTATTGTGATATGCAAATTAAATTTACAAAATGTTTCATGCTCCTTAAAAAAGAACATGACTACTTAGGCCTTTAAGATTTTTTTTTTTAACGAGGCTTGAATTTTCTACTTTTCTGGTATGGGCTAACGTTGTAATTTTGATAATGTCTCTCTTTACCTGAGGAAATGTGCTAAACTAGAACAGTACTGAACAGCAACTTATGAGCCACTGATGCCAAATTAATTTTTGCAAAAGGAGGATGGTAACTGGGAATGTTTTCTTAGCAATCACTGTTCTTCCATATGCATAAACATGACCAAATCACATGTGTGCACACATGTGCTAGCAGCAGGGTAGCGCACCCAGGCAACATTAGAATCTGGGCTTTAAAAATCATACCATTTGTTTTCACATCAGAAATGCAAACTTACAGATAAGCTAGTTACATTCTCTGGGTGGTTGTTTAGCTACATCTTGGTGAGTATTCTGCACCATATACTATTCTTACACTCCTGATTCTCCAGAGAAAATCTTTTATGTGGCACATATGGGTCCACCCAGAAGAACAAACAATGAGCTTAAAACACCATCACTGATGTGACTAATTGCATCTACCATTTTATATGGTTCTTGTTTCTAGTTTACTTTCTTTCCAAACCCTTCTTATTGTTAAACGGTCAGAACACACAAAGAGACAGATTTAGTGCCTCCTCGGCAATTTATATAACTGACTGCAACTCTGTTGTTGCAGTGAATCATGATTTATTTGTCTTGCAATGCAGCACATAACCTTTTAAATGCTGGGGAAAAAAATGCCAGTGCCTCTTTAAAGTTTATATATGACTGCCCACCACCATTTCTCATGAATGGGGTTTTGAGAGACAAATGATAAAAACAAGCTGCAAATTCCACCCACCTACTCCCGGCCATTTCCTGTGTTCATCACTCACAAGTACTGTATTTACAGAAAAGCACCTCACCCAGGGACCAAGGCAGTCTTTCAGTCCTTTCATTTCCTCCTGAGCAGGAATATTTTTCTTAAATTAGCAGTAGGAATTCTCTGCTAAATGCAACAGAGGATAATAGTGAACTCCCCCAACCCTGTACTGGTGCCACCTCAAACACATTGGGTGACATTACAGGCTGACTGTAGGAGGTTATTTAGTGGTATCTCCACTCCAAAACTGTGACCCCAAGGCCTGTCTGTGGCTTTTTTCATACCCTGTTCTTCATTCCTTCTTCTGCACTTATTTACATTACCTTTAAAAAAGTTTAATGTAACACATACATCCTCCTCATCATTCGGTTGTGCCCATCTCCATGGTAAATGAACATCCAATGACTCACTGCTGTCCACCAGAGCCTGAACTAAGACAGTCAAAAGCCTTCAGCACCTTTAATTATGAGAGTGATAATGAGAGAGAAAAGATTGTTTACTTTGAATGGAACAGGAGCAGCTCCAATTAATGCAAACGGGACCAGCTCACTGAAAAGCTATTTATCCAAAATGCACACCAAGAAGTATTTGGATAGTTCTGAGTACATTATAATTCAATTTTAAAAATTTAGGAGGGAGAACTCAGACAGCAGACAAAGTTCATTCTCCCTTAGATGGTGACTATGGCATTAGCAGTCCATGCAGTAGGTTGTAACCCTCTCATGCCACTTTTCACTGCCAGACCTTAGAGTCACCTCTAAAGGGGTGCTTCTCAAAACTGCCGTGGTTTACAGAAGGAAACCAGGACTGCAGAGATTCACTCTTGCTTATGGCCTGTTCCCTGATCTCAAACAAGCCTTCCAAACCCTAATCTGGTGTTCCAGTCCCTAACGTGTGCCCAGATGTTTAATAAACAAGCAGAACATTGTTTTGCACAGTAAATATGCCTGCAAGTTGCACAAATTACAAATGCAGACTTCAGTGTAATGTTCTCTG
Source organism: Fringilla coelebs (assembly GCF_963513975.1). Classification (NCBI taxonomy): domain Eukaryota; kingdom Metazoa; phylum Chordata; class Aves; order Passeriformes; family Fringillidae; genus Fringilla; species Fringilla coelebs. The sequence goes on from NC_140028.1 coordinate 132,595,925, forward strand.
GAAATATACACCAAAATCTATTTTAAAAATTTGAGAAGGTTCTAGCATTATCCATGGCATAGATCACAACAGAAATTATGGCAACTGATCACAAATGAGGATCTTGAGTAAGACTGCAAAATGAAACATTGATCAATTAATACATGAAAAGAGGAGTAGAATTTACAAAATAAATTTTGAGTAATATAGAACAGAGGTAACAAGAACTCAGCTGTGTCAGTGAACCTCTCCTTTATCACCTAGGGCAAAATTACAAGTCCCTTTTTTACCAGACTGTGATATTGTTCTAAAATGCAAATAACTGCTTAGAGGAAAAAATTTCCCTTAGCCATCCTGAATTTTGCACATTAATACAGAAATAAATATTGAGGATTTTATTTCAAACATTTCCATTTGGGATGGATTTTGATAGTAAAACCATTTAATGGGGATTTGTTGCTATGCTTGTAAGGCAGCAGCATGTTTAGAATATTTAATTAGCCAAAGAAGGTTGTTAGACTGAGTGCACTATTCATCTTCTACGTTCTGAAGAAAACCCAAAAGCTATAATTTAAGAAGCCACAGAAAAGTACATTTACAGACACTACATGCTTCTGAAAGTTGCTGTTGCAAGAAATGATAAATAAATACAACTTTGACCAAAACCTAAGGAAAGTATACCTGTGTCAAAACATCAACATCTGAAATTGTAGAAAAGAGAGCAACTTTCATCCACTAGTGGCATGGGGAAAAGTCAAAAAACCCTATACTGGGCAAACAAATAAGAGTCAAACAAATACCTTCCCCAATTCACAGAAAAAAGCATGTTGCTCTATAAAACAAAAAGCATTCATTGCATACTGTCACATTAAAGTACATTAAAGCACATTAAAGCAAAGGGTCAATGGGTCAAAGCAAGTTCTTATGAAAACAAGTAATTTTACTTTATCATGCTAATTTCCATCTCTATCCTTCTGCGTTTTGGGAAGTATTATGTGGAAGGTACCAGCAGAAACAAAAAAGCTTCCCCAAAAGCTTCCAAAAACAGCTAATTGACACAACTACATTATTACCAATGAAAAAATTTTTTTAAAATTTTAAGATTAGAAACCAATTTCTGGGTTGGGGAAAATGGGAACCAAACCATGCCCCTCATGTAGAATGCAAATTCAGCAAAATCAATACTTAAGTTTCAAAGAACAACTCCTACTTCATAGTATTCAAATGTACAGTATCACAAATTCAAATTGCATCAACCAGCTCCACTGCTTTAAGTTAAAGAGCTGTCAGCTCCCTAAGAAAAGCTATCAAATTGAAAAACAAAAATACCCTCCCATTTAGCTATATTTCACTCTAGTTGATCAAACTTCCACTTTGTACAAGCACAGTCCCTAAGAAGCCACTTATGCTACTGTCATTTTTGCTTAATAATAATTTTGGCTAATCTAAACAGTGTTATCAAAACCCAGTGAAAGATAAGAATGGGTTTGCTGACCCAGTATTTACGATACATTATATAAAGTAAGGTGCTATATACAAATTGGTAATCAGGTGTCCTAATACACAAGAAAAATGCAACATGTAATAAAATAATAAAACAAAACATATGTCATCTTCTGGCTCCTCCTGCACATCCAGGAGTGCAGTGGAGGAGTGGAAAAGTGAGTTTTTCTCAGGGGAAAGTAAATATTAGCATATATGATGACTTGAGCATAATAAGTTCAGAGGAAACACAGTTCATCATCATCATTATTAGTCAAATAAATAAATGATCATCCATAATCTTACCCAGTTCTGGGGGCAGCACAGTAAGACGATTTCCCTGGATATGCAGTTCCTTAAGCTGGGTGAGCTCACCAATTTCTTTAGGCAGTGATACCAGGTCATTGTCTCTAAGACTCAGCTAAGAGCAAATATAAATTCAGTCAGAACAATTTTCAGTTACCATAAAGCAGCCCAAAAGAGAGCTCTACTCCCTCTATCCCCAACATTCTCCTGAATGCTCAATTCTTCCAATTTATTTACAAGTGTCTTCTGGTAAACAAGAAACAGTTCCAGGTGTAGTGGTCTATTCCTGCAAACCTACCCTACTACTCCTCAAATTGACTGGATTCCATTCCTACAAGTGTTGCAAAAGTGAATTGATTTTCCAAGAATTTAGATAAATTACTTACTATCTGCAACTTTGTGAGCTTCCCAATATCTGGCGGCAGCATTTCAAAATCGTTGTCACTTAGATAGAGTGCACGAAGGGTGGCTGCAAATTAAATAGCAATATATAAACAGGGTGGCATATAACCCAACCATTTGAGGTCTAATCAATAAAAAGGAGTCAGGTTTGATTAATAACCCTGACTTGGTGAAAAGCCTTTGACATACCCAGGGCTCACAATAATAACAAGCAGGTCAAACTTAGATTTACTGGCTTATTATATTGTTGGTGAGTTCAGGAAAACATCTATATTCAAAAGGACTAGCACAATTAACAATTTCTGCAACAGTAGACTCTGGCAGAATCTGGCATATAGCCTGAATGCTCAGATATGAGAATACAGTCATTACTCTTTATTACCCCTGATTCTTATTTATTACATCAATTTGCATCCTAAACAGACATTAAAAAATTTCTGAGTTTTTTTCAAGAAATATACACCTATATTAAGCTCTATAGAAACCACACTGGGAAAGAGATCTGAAATGAAATACAGAAGAAGCCAATGGTATAATTTGTAATTTCCATGCCAAGTCTCAATGAAATTAATCAAAAAAAGATGACCCAGCACAACTATGCAGCTTGCTATTACTGAACAAGCATATATGACAGTTGGAAAAAGGAATTAAAATGGAGACTCACAAAGAACTGTCAGGTGCAGCAGGAGAGAAGGTGGTCAGATCAGCAAAACCTCTCCTTCCCACCAGAGGAGATCCCATTTGTCTTACGTAGTTCACTCCTCCTCTTCTCGTTTCACTAAATGTGACCATTTTTAATAATGCTGACTTAAAGATTTCCCTGTGCCAGGTTACAATCACAACATCCCTCAGAGAGCAGCACTCCTGCTCTCCCCTTGCCTGTCACTTTGATGCTGAATGCACTGATCCTGAAGCCACTTCAGCATAGTACACGGAAAAGCAGAATCGCTGAAATCCAGAAAGTGCCAGAATTCAAGTTGCTTAGGCAACCATAATGCAGCCCTTTTGCACATATGCATTACAATACCTTTCTGTCAACCCTCTGGGTATGTATTTTTAACATATGCAAAGGTCAGCTTAGCTCTACCATTCCTCTGCCAAGCTTTGTAACCTTAGCATATGTTTTAACGTACTGGACACCTCAACACCCACATGCTGTTAAAACTATTTTAGCAATGAACTATAAAGAATGCATTCTTTTTCAGAGTTAACAAACAACAGTTGCATTGCAAAATGGTTTACTTTCCCCTGAGGCTTGCAACCCTCCACGACATTTTAATTGAGTATGGGACCCGAGGAAATATTACTCAGAAGAAAACTAATATACCATTACTAAGCAAGTCTACTCGTGTCCAAAGGTGTCAGATGACAGTATATCAGTGATAAATATTGCCATGCTATGCAGAAATATTCAAGATATATTAAAAGAAAAACAAATATTAGGAAAAAATTTGTATTTGTATTTTGGTCTGCATCAAATAAATTTCAACTGCAAAGAGCAACGCACCATATCCTGAAGATTTGTAGAGTTTTTAGAAAAGTTTCTTACTCAGATAGAAGAAGTTTCCTGGTAGCGAATTTTCATTTAAATTGTTGTAAGTCAAGTCAAGAACTTCTAGCGCTGGTAGAGAGCCAAATCCCCTTGGCAAGGTGTTTAACCTGTTCATGCTGTAAGTAAAGGGAAAAAAAGAATATGACATCAGTATTCACTTCACCTAACAGGAATAATATGGGTCACAAGGGTTTTGTGTGGTTTTTTTCCTTTTTTTTTCCTTAAAAAATTTAATATATGCCAAGATTTCCTCTTGTTTTGAAAAGGCTTTCATGCTCCAAGATACTGAGCAAGTCTTTTGCAATGCAGACCTTTTTATAACCTCTCATTCCCATAAATATACTCAAAACTTATGCACTCTCAAGGGATCCTGTGTGTTATGCCAATCAGCAGCCACACCCAAAACATGAAGCACAAGGGAGAGGTGTCACAACGCCATGCTCAGCTTTAACAGCATTCCATGGAGAAAGCTGGTCCTTGCTGGATGACTTCTACCTAAACTAAAAATTACCCTTTTGCACATCATGTTGACCATTTTTCATTCTGCCATGTAGTTCTTCACCGTGATGCCAAATACAAAGGGGAACACCTCAACTCCACAGTATTTATGTTCGTTTATAACTGCTGCTCAAACCTCTTCCTAAGAACAGCAAATCAGTGTCACTACAGAACTCTTGCATGAAGTAAATAAAATGTCAGTCCTGTGACTAATGAAGCTTAATCTAAATACAGCTCAATCAGCCAGTCTTCAGAGGGCTTAGGACAGCAGTTCCCACTGGTAACAGACAGAACAACATGAAGACATGTAACAGAAGGAAGAAATTTCTCTGATAACCTGGACCAGACAAGGTAGAGAAAGGTATCTTTTCTCTGAGTCCAAGAGCTTGAACAGGATGATCCAGATACTCTCTAGAGATGCAGCAACAATGAAGGCGGGCACATGGCTGGAGATATCTTCACAGAATCTAATGTGTATGAGCTGTTCATGTATGGCTGTTTATCACATGAACAGGAAAAAGCTATCTACCAGCTTCTTATTCATACTGTCCCTATTGCATGTACAGCAAATATATACCTGGTGTGTATGGATCTGGCTTCAGTTGTCACCCAGGTTTGAAAGCAGAACAGAGAAGAGAGGCATCTTCAGAAAGAGCCTGTACAGGTAGCTACAGTCAAGAACAGGATTTTTTTTTATGTGAAGACTGGAAACAAACATGACCTTTCAGACGCTGTCCCTAAACATACTCTGATTTTGATTCTCTTTTGATGCAGAAATGATAAGCAACAGTCAGCTGAAGTCAAGAGGAGATGTTACGTGAATGTATGAATATCTGACACTTGAAACTACAAAAACTCTATTCAAAGTACTGACAGAGTTGCACAACCAAAAATAAGAAAGACCTCATAAGCATGTGAGCAAGGTCAGCAGAAGAACATACCTAATTTTTTCACAAACTCAGGAAATAACCTCACCTTTCCTTCCCCCTTTTGCATAAGCCAGCCCCAACAAAACGAGAACCTGTAGAGATCAGCTCTCTGTAGCTAAATCTAGACAAAATCCTTTTTCCTCCTCATTCCCAGTAAGTCCCATTATGGGCATACAAGTCATATTGCTGCTGTAGTATTAGCAATTAAAACACAGAAGAGCATTCTCCACTATTGCTACTGCAGAACTGTCACTGTTTTAAAAACTGGTCTTTATATAAAACAGGACTAAAGAAAGCAGCTTGTTTTCCACTCCTGAAAAGGGATTTTTACCAAGCTGCCCTAACGGTCTTGCCTTTTGCAAGGAAGGAGGAGAAAGGGAAAGAATGCTCTCCCTACTGACAAGAGGCAGAATGGTATCTATTCTTTGGCAGGGACAGAGAACCAGCTCAAAGTTGCTGCCCAGCACTATTCATCCCTGAAGAAGTTCAAACACTGAGCTTGTGCCTCACCTACCTTCCAAATGTTACATTTGAAGCTTTCTGTGCAGCAGTACACCTATTCTCTTTCCACACCACTTGACCCTTCCATGCCAAAGCCCTCCCAAAAATAATCTCTGCTCTTATTCAAGCCCCTCTCCCCTAAGGGGCTCTTCTGAAGCCCTGTAACACGCACACTGCAGATGACAAGAGGATTTCTAGGCTGTCTCCTGAAAAACCTACCAGAGCAAAAAAGTTTCCTTGTCACTGACTCTGAGGATGTCCAAAGCAGAACCCATTTCACAAAGCTAAGACTGGGTGGTAAATCCTGTGCCTGGAAGACCATGTGTAAGGAGGGGATTAAGATGAAAGAGTGTTTAAGATTTTAGGCCACATGATACATGAAGATGGCAAATGTGGTTACAGACCTGAATGTCTGTTGTTCCAAACACCAAGTGGTCTTTTGCATGACATTTTTTTCATTAATGCAGACTAGCATTTGACTACATTAACAATGGTTGGTGCTTGAATCCATAGGAAGTGCACAGTTTCTTCCTTCATATACTGCAACACTTCCGTATGCCATTCCAAAAATATGGCTCTAACCCCCAAAAATACAAAGAATCAGGATTCTTAATTAATATTTGCTCTGAAAAGCAATTCAGAGGTTGAAACAGATATTAAGGACAGCTAGAGATCTTCTGTGACCAAAAAAAAAGACCAGGGAAGACAGACTATCATTAAAATGTCTATTGGCATTCCAACAGTTCAAGATGCAATTCAATTATCAGCACTTCATTGAAGTATCTAAAGCAGAATAGACAGAGCTTAGCCAAAATCACCTGGTATTTGGAAGAGTAAAAAATGGTCAGTTTAAGGTGTTCAGAAGTTGAATTTATAAAAATCAAACATTCTTTCTATGAGAAGACTATAATGCTAAAGCTGAGGCCTACCACTGCTTTCCTCCATAGTTACACTTTAATATGCCCATTTGATTTTAAGAAGGTCTTATGCTTCACATTTGTTTTCTTAATAATTCAAGAAAGCCCTCTGCAACTGTAGTTATTATAAAGTATCACCAGCTTTACCATAATATAGAATCTGAACACTTAATATAAACACCTCTGGCACAAATTCAGTCAATACCAGCTCTTTGATCTAAATGCACATCACACCTAATATGTGCTGCTTCTTTTACAGGTTTAATACAAACTGAAATGTCTATAAACACAGATCAAACATTTGGAACTGAAGCCCTAAATTAACATGGATTTTTTTTAAATCAGAACAGGAAATAGAGCTTGATTGTTATGCAGTAACCACAGAATTAAGAGGCAGTTGCTACAGAAGTAAATTCAGTAATTGTTCAGTTTAACTAGAGTATTTGATGAATATGAGTTGCCTTAAATGATTATCAGTATACCAGAATAAGTGCTTGATCATTTACATTTCTATTTATCCAGGACATTAACTGAACACTCTGAAGCTGTAATTCCCAGGTTAGCCTCAAACCCACTTTCAATAACAAACTTTACTATCCAAAAATAAGAAGGTACAGGTTCATTTGGGATGACATTTGATAGCACCTCTATTACAGCAAAGTTTTGCATTAAGATACGCACCCAAGGTTCAGGTGTTTGAGCTTCTGAAGGCTGCTTATCTGTGTAGGCAGCTCCTCAATCTGGTTGTTGAAAAAGTTGAGCACTTCTATATTTCTCAGGTCTGCGATGTTTGCTGGCACAGCTGTGGAAAGTTTTCACAGTGAGAGACTGCAATTAGGGCAAACTACCCAGACTACAGATGCTTCACCAGCACCTGGTGTTTGCACTGTTTGTACAGTGGCTGCAGCACAGAAAGCATCCCATTATTCCAATAAAAGCAAAGTTTATATCCAAAAAGCCTCCTATCTGGAACCTGTTCTCATTGCTGAGAGCACTCATTTTGTACTCTTCAAAAATTACTACCAGAACCATAAGATATTTTGACTAACAAAGACCACTGCAGAGAGAGAGAGAGAGGAGACAAGTGCTCTTACAGACTAAGAGAAGCAGGCTGTCCTCTCAATTCATGTAGCACACAGAGGTCTCAAAAGAGCAGACCCTGAGAGACTTGGATCATGACATTATCCGAGTGGAGAAAACATTAATGATACAAGTAGCTACACCAACACAGCAGTTGTACTAAAGGTCCTTAACAACAAACATAAAATAATCACTCATTTTTAGCTATGGCCCAATTTGCTTACTGCTTAAACAATTTAGTTTCCAAATTCTTGGTCATTTAAGAGATGACAAAATTAAAAAAAAAAAAAAAGTTAGCCCTAAAAGAACTGTTTAGCCAAGCCCATTTTCAGTTACCTCCCATGAGTGATAAACTGACTGATCAATACACATACATGGCTACACTGGATTACCAAAAGATCAATAGCTGGTTGTTACTACCTAGAAACATGAACTAAAAGGCAGAAACACGATATCAACGACTGTGCTAATGAGGTTAAAAAAAAAGCTATTCAGATTTGCATCTCTTCTCCCCTTACACTGAGTGAGATTTAAGCAGCCCAGCTGAGGTGTAAAGGAGGTTGGCAAGTCACCTGCACTGAAGCTTGCACCTGTGCTCAATATTCACCTCGGTTCAGTCTAAACTTTGCATCAGGAATCCACAAACTGCTCATCTAAATAATTAGAAGGTTTTATGAGGCCATGATTTTTTTTTTTATTTGTTGGTATGAGGCAATCTCAGTCTTAAAATGGAGTCAATAATGTTTACAAAGCGGAACATTGCAGTATGTCACATTTACTAGATTATAAGTCTAATTACAATGTGAACAATAATGGGATCCCTAACAAAGACTCTAATTACACTACATAAATATTACTGTTGAGAGCCATATTCATTGCAGGAGGTTTTTAGCAGACTTTATATAAAAGTCATTAAGGCAAATCTGAGCATTTAGAAGACCTCCCTTAGAGGTATTTTCCTACTTGTCCTTACTTATCTGTCATTCAATGATAGTGAGAATTATGTGTGTTCACAAACTAAAGGGTATTTCACTACTACTGTTATTCTAAATTATTCCCTAACAGAAGTTAACTGAGGATTTTAATTGGCACCATTCAGCTGTTTCCAGCCTCAATATTTCACCAGAAAAGTAATTACCAGTATTAAAATATTTTCCTTTCAGATATTAGACTTCATAATTTGACTTTGATGAGATGCAACAGACAGGCAAATCATGTTTCTGATCTTCTCAGATATCACATTTATGAAGACTAAGAATCAGAAGTACTAGAAAATACAGGTTTTAGTTTAATCAAAGCTTTAATAATAGAAAGACAATTTAGATATAACACTGTCTCATGATATATCTGTTTAATGCCCACATACTGTATTTCATGTTGTGAATGACACTTAGGATACTTTATATCATTGTTTTCTTCAAGATATACTAAAAACTGCATTGGTAAGCAGGCTGAGATGAGAAAAATGCTAAATATTTAGCAAAGGATTTAAATGAAATGCTTTTGTGTCTTACCCTGTTAAATCAAAATGAAAAGCCCCAATACACAACTGTACTTTTTGGTTTGGATGGAATGCCTGGAGGTATTTTGTGAGAAGGAAGAACAGAAGAGTAGGTCAATGCCAGGCTTGTGGTAGGGAAGGGAGGACTTTTTCCTGTAATTTAATTCCAGTTTATTTTCTGGTTCAACAATTCAAATTAATTTTTAATATAAATAAATGCTCTCTTGTATTCAACAAAAATCAGAAGACTGAATTTAACTCCTGTACTGATCTTGTAGCTAACCTGCACAGGATCAGTAGCTTCGGGTCTAAAGACCACTGGTGGTGAAGCAAGGCTGACTAGGCATATCATGCTCTCTGTTTTGAACTTCACATGACCCGACTACCATTCCACTACTATGTTGCAAAACTCTTCCCCGATAGATTTGGCAGCCTGCTGACTGCCAAATCCCGAGACATTCATGTTCTGGCAGTGCAGAATTCCACGCGAGTCTCCTTCTCACGATGAGCTGTGAGAGTGAACTGTCAGCATCCTGGTTCTCTTCACCCACGTGTTTACAGTACGATCCGCAGTGTCTTAACAACTCTCCTGAGACCATCTGCTGCCCAGTGTCATTAACAACTCCCCCTCAGCAAACACTAGGAAAATTTGGCAGCCCAGTGCCTTTGCGTTCTCCTGCGAAGCTTCAGTCACATCATGAAGCCCCATTCATATGAAGTCTCGCTTCACAAGACCAGGAACAGCTTCCCCTTGTTCAATACTGGAAACTGCATACAGTGATTCACTATGACAGCTGTAGACTTCACCTTGATTTCAAGGGTTGGTTGACAGTGAAAGACAGGGTCTATAGGCTGCCCACAAGGATTCAGAAGACTTTGGTCATGTTTCTGGAAATAAGGATTGACAACTTGTTATACTTCAAAGTATTTATGCTCTTTTTGTCCTGAAGTTGGTGGCAATTCTTTAGGCACTAAAACAATCAAGCTCTCATTAAGTTTACTTGAGGCAAATTATTATATTTTATTCCTATACAAACAGCAGCTGTTTAAAAGTTAACAAAATTATTTACAAAATACATGTAAGAAGGATTAAATGCTACTCTTCAATGACTATGTCACTCCACACTTAGAGTATCCTGGATCTGAGCCTTAACTCTCTTTCAGCATTGAGAACCAGAAGCCAACACAGACATGATCTTTATTCGAGGTCTGATGCTGCCCTCAATTGGAGAGAGTAGGTGCTGGGTTAGAAGGACCTTTCATCCAGGACATCTGCATCCTGCAGAGAAACTCACTAAAGACATCCAGATCAGTGACAGCAGCCTGGAATCACATGTCTCAGATGCAACCCTTTCCCATAAAGCAGGAAGTCAAGAGGTTCTCACACCACTACCTAGAACTGACATGCAAATCCAGCTCCTTTTCTGTACCCAATATCTGACTACAGATGAAGAGCACAGAAAAGAAAAGAAGAAAACTAAGTCCATTACTTTCCCTCTAGTTCCACTCAGTAACTCTTTCACCATTCACACAGGTCTCAATACAATTACTCCTGTGGTGGCAGGGCCGCTCACACAGCCTGAAAATGCACAGACTTCAAAAAGTCATTATTTCTGAAAATGGTCACCGAGATTATTTCTCTTAAACATCTGTGAAGCCCTGGGAAACAACAGCAATCCTCACAACTTTGAAAGTAAACAAACTCAAGTGTTTGCGAACTTAAGTCTCCACTTCCTTTTACCTAAAAGATGAAACCTAGATGAAATCTGCTTTTTTTTGGTTTGTTTAGTAAGGACACTAAATTAAACATTTCTGAAGACAGTCTCAGTAAAAAAGATCTGTATCAAAATTTCCTTTACAGTTCAAAATGAAAATGAAGAACATTTTAGATAAGGAGCTTCACATGAAAAAAACTAGAGGAGTCAATAAACTACCCAACTGAATAAGTGAAATGATTTAGTAAAAATGTAAGCCTCCATGAGAAGAACACACAGTATGTAAACTGCATTAAACATTTCAGTTCATTTAACCCTTAACACTGAATATTCAAAATAAACATTGTCCCAGTGCTGCCTGGAAAATGCTATCTGTAATACCTGATTATGCATAAAATTGTGCATGAATAGGCTTGCAATCTCCTCAATAAATATCACCCAAAGGCTAAAGTTTTGGAGGCAAAACCTCCAACTGAAATCAATGTTTTTTGAAGCAGACATCACGAGAAATAACAATGTTAAGTTTTTTAAGTAAGATTAATTCCTTTGGCAGTCACATCCTTGAAATGTGATTAGCTGCAGAATCCCTAGCTTTTTCAGAATGTTTCTTTACTTAATGAAGTAATTTTGTAGTACCTAGGAACATGATGTTCAGTAGTATTCCAAACCTTTACAGGTTCTAAGGGAATATTTATCCAAAAGAGCTATTAAAATAGCAGTACCTGACAGAAGAGAGATTTATGCAACTAAGCCAGTTTCTCATTAAACTGTTCCCCTGGAAAGCTGGCAAGAGTCATACAGGGTTAAGAGAACTCAATACAGACCTTTCAGAGTCCAATCAGTCCATTGTGGATCCCAAGCAGAGATTTCTTGCCAAGAGCATGAACCCACTTTTTAATACTGAAGTAAAAGCTGAGGGCTCTACAATATAATAAACCCAGTTCTGTGGACCTGCTAATCCAGTTAGCATCAACAGGATGCTTTCATGAGTAAGGATCCCTTAGTGTAAAGGTCATAAAGACATGAAATGTTACTCACATTTCATGGGGGAGGAAGAATTTAGAATACTAAATATATAATGCATTTTGTGCATCCAATATAACTGTACTCACAGAGCTAGAGTCATGTTTAGATTAATTTGACAAGGGTTCTGTTATACAGAAAGAGAAGCAATCAGCTTCACCAAAATGAAAGAGGAATTAGCAGAGGGAGAACACAACAGTTTTCATTTTAAATATTCATAGGCATGCTGATATCATATTTGGCAGCTAACTGGAGAGAATCCTGATCCCAACTGAAGCATACAGTACTTAATTTACACACTATGTAGTTCAAGTTTCCCCTTTTGCCCTCCCTTCACTCTTCCAAAGATGGATATTAATCTTCCTCACACTGAAAACATTAAAAACAAACTTGTCTCCTTAATCTTCAGCTCTTTCCAGAAACCAGCAGGGATTTTTTATTTCAATTATCCACAGAAGAACTTCAGATATTAAACAGTTCTTATGAACATGTTTAAATTATACTATAGCTCAATTTGTCAATAAACAGTATTCATTTAGAAGCCAGAGTTGAAGGAGAAGAGCAGTGAGCACAAGAAAGACTGAGATGACACTGGGAATCAAGTGACATCTAGTGAAGAGAAAGGACAAATTTGTTCTTCTCTGAGATGATAGCTTAAGATGTCAGAGTTTGGAGAGAAATACTAGAAGCCAGGGACTGACGTTAGGAAGGGATTACTATGTTGAAAATACATCACCTAACTGCTAAGAACTGAAACCACACCAAAATAGCTCACAAAAATCTGATGCTTTTTAGCATTTTAACACATTAGGGAATGGTGTGAATAAGGATATACATAAAAATGTGGATATAAACACGCACTTCATTTCTGCAAAGAATTTTAAAGAGAAGAACGTATTAGCCAAGCTTTTCAAATTACTGTGGTCAACCACAGCATCTTCATCTTCAATAATTGCTTTGTGACAAGTGCACAATTCAGCCAAGACACTTGCTGTCTTATATTTAAGTCAGGAGAAGAAAAAAAAGCCCATGAGGTACACCATGCAAAAAAGCAGAAGAACACAGACTATGTACCCTTATTACAGGTCAGATTATCTCTGTGTGTTGATATTTCAAGAGCAGATGGTTAAGAGAAATAACTTCTGCAGGACAAAAGAACTTTAGTTGATAGTATTGAGATTTAATATTAGGCTTCCATCAAATGCAAACAGTATCACTAAATGCCAGTGAATCTCCTTCAGGTGTTAGAACTGTTTAAGCACGATCTCTTCAGAGTTTCACACTACTGTGCAGTTGCTAGCTTTAGACAAATCAACCTGTCCGAAGTTCATTCAGTAAGTTCACCTTTCCCTTCTTCAATATTCTCTTTACTTCATTCTATTCAACATGTTTTCTGCAATTTACAAAAGGGACTAACCAAAGACGTCCTGCACACAAGGCCTTGAGCAATTACTACAGATTACCCTCAAAGGTGAAGATCACTTCAGGTAGTGTCCATCTACCTGTGTGCCTAGCAGTACTTATTTACCAAATTCTGCTTTCAGTGTGTCTAAAAAACTTTTCATTAATTCAGTTTGCCTTGTTAGCCAGTATTTGGAGTTTAAACTTTTTACACCACTGAAATGTTTTTAGAAACACACATAGGACTATTTCTCACTGCAGCTTAGATCAACTGAGTCGTTCCCCTATTCAGCACTGCAGATTGCTGTGCTGACACAGTGGGGACACCAGCCTGTCCTCTAAACACACTCACAGAAGAGGCTGCAGCAAAAAAGCTCACTGCTCAAAAACAGAGTCAGCACATGTGTTTCTTGCTCCAGTTCTCTGAACTGGGAATGAGTTAAGCTCCCTCCTAGTTTGAGATGCCCATATCCAGCACTTAAAGCCACCTCCTTAGGTCTGTATGGCACAGAGTCCTCTCTGTGCCTCTCCGTTAGCTTACCCCAGGCTTCAACTGACTGTACAGTTCATTTCCAGCTACAGGAGATATTACTGGTGGCAACCAGTTACCACACTGGCCATCATCACATCAAGATCAGGGAACTATTTCACCCTAAAGGTTATGCCACAATAATAGAAAATATTAAAAGGCCAGAGAGTGAGCAGTCTGAAGGGAAATGCTGTGTTGTTATCCACTTCAATGCACCTGACTACTAAAAGAACAAAAAGAATACAAAGAATACATAAAAAATAAGAGTACAAAACCAAGTACAAAAAACTAAATCCAGTTTCCCCTTAATCTACACCAAATCTACCTTCTTGTCTCAATTCTTCCATATTAGAAGCCAAAAAATTCTACTTGGCTTGTTAGACAGTAAATTCTGCAATACAAAATTAATGTCTTTAACGAGGTGAGTTCACTTTTGCAATGTTCACTTCCTTTGAAAAGGTCAACTGCAAAATAGTCTTTATGTGGCAAGAGGATTTACAGTAAATTCCAATTACAACCTGTATATAAACATGGAGAATGATATGGGGCTTCCACAAAAAAATTAGACCTATTTTAAGCCACTGGGCTTAAATGAAGACACAAGTAATTTGTAGTAACATGTCAGAAAACATTGAGAATTAAAAAAAAAGTTTAAGGTGTTTGCAGGTGTCTTTTAGTAAGAGAACAACAAAAGTATCTGAAGAATCATGTTCAAGACAAGTGATTTGTGTCTAGTGTTGCTTTACTTACCATGCAAAACTGACTTCGGTGCCACACAGCACAAACTTTGACGATTTAATTTGTGCATAAATTGGGCACTTTCTGCATGTATCCTTATACCATTTCAGCACAAAACTCTTTCACACATTATTCTGTTTCATTTCCCCGAAGTTTCTAAGAAGCAAAGTTGATATTATATACATTTAAAATTAAAATGCTCTACCATCTGTATTTTCTCAGAACCAAAGGTTTGGGGGTTTTTTAGGAAGAAAAGAAAAAGCTAACAAGGTATTTAATCAACACATTTGAGCAGAACCCAGATGTCACAAATTTAGTAAGGCATATGTATAGGGATCTCCTTCTTCCTCCTTTTCCCATCCTCCTGTGTACTGCATTCAGTAAGATATTTCCCATTAGAGATCCCTGCAGAAACAGGAAGGAAGGCCAAATCAAAACAGACCAAAAAAACGAAAGGCTTTGAGTTAGCTTAAAGCATCTCTCCCACACACAGCTGATAGACACCGTCAGGCACGAGTCCTGTGCTTTGGACACAGCCCTGCTCTCACCTTGCAGACATTACCTGCCCCATTGGTGCACTGTGTCAGCATGGAATGACTTACCAGAAGAAAGCAGAGGCAGAAGCATAGTAGAGGAGAATACAAGAAGCAACAAAGAGTAAAGAGTACACGGTCGTCTGGGTCCTTCCAGAAGTCAGCAAATTTGTTATATAAATAACCTGATACCAAGCAAGATGCAAAGTGTCAGACAATACCAGTGGGAGACACCATCACACATTTCAGCAGACTGGAGAAGACAAAGCAGCGAGACTGGGAAGGCATTCAGGACAGTCAGATGTAGTGCTGCTGTCTCTGGACTACCTCCAATACATCCAGGTATAGACTACAGCCAGAAAGGTGACTCAGAAAAGAGACATCCTAATATAAAAATTAAACTGAGAGATTTTTAGCAGCATGCTAAAAGAAAAAGATCAAGGACACAGTAAAGAGGGTTAACAGCAACAGAAAGACAAGCTTTTGTGCTGGTCACACACAGAGAGAAAAACAATTCAGAAGATGGCAGAGCAAAGAGGCAGTAAGTCGTGTGAGCAGGGAAAAAAAAGTTTTGAACTGCTCTGCTGAAAGAAGGCAAAATGTACAGTGATGATAAAGGGTGACCACATGGCTGTCAAAAGAACAATGATCAATGAGACACAGCCATTCTGACACGAGCACAAAGTGAACTCAAACAAAATTCAGGTCTGGAAATGGGAACCAGCAACAAAAAACTAATGGATCACCCCACAAAAAGGAAGGGACCAAAGATGAGTAAAGGATTACACGAGAATCAAGGGAGAAGCAGTGGAAAGATCACAGAACAGTACAGGACAGCAGATCAGAGGAATGGTAGAGGAGGACAGAGAACATGACATCAGGTAACACACAGAAGAGGTCTGAGTAAAAAATAGTTGCTCCCGATCTCTCATTATTTAATCATTTGATAGTACTGGATAAGGAATCAGAGCACGAGAACAAAAGGATATTGAAACCATCAGGAGTGAGCTATGAATAGCAGGAAAATTCTGAGATCATTTACAGACAGCACAAGAATATGTGAAGCCAGTGAGCACAGGACCACCTGAGGTTAAGGAGACCGAGGAGAACAGCAAAACGAAGTTGCTGTGGACCATCAGCTAGCAGGCGGGATGAATAGCTGCCAGCTACCAGGAACACAAGCGGCTTCCCGGGGAAAAAAATGCAAAATGTACTCAAACAGTGACCTCTACTGGACAAAGCACGGAGCACCGGTGCCCACCGGCAGCGGGAACACTCCCGCTACAGCGGACAACTGCACAGGAGATACAATCTCTGCACTGATTTCTTCAAATGATTGCAACGTTAATTAACCACCACTGGCAGCTAACGCAAATAACTGTCATGGTAGTTACAAGTCAAAGACTTACTGCACATCCCAAAATAAATGAAAATAAAACAGGTTGGCAGCAAAAGAGTTGCACACATACTGATGACACCTGCTGCCAATGCTGAAGTAACCTTTAATATTCCAGCCTGCTTTCCAGTCACATCTTCCCCTCTGTGCCCTTCTGGCTGGGATAACAGATAAACTGAGCATCTGAAACCCCTTCAAACACACTTCCTATTCACAACATAATAATGGATTTTAACTGTCAAAACTTCATCAACATACCAAGTAAGGATTTCCCATCCTATATTAGGATGTGAAATTCTGTACATGTTCTAAGTGGCTGGAGAATACCTTGAGTTAGCTGACCTATCTAAATTCCAGAAGGTTCAGTATCCCTTCATACTTTATGGCAAAATAGTACACAAAAGCTGCTCTGCTAGGAAAAAGCAGACAAGGCGTAAGCCACATTTTTATGCTCTATTAGTATTCTTTATGAAAGTGAGTTTTTTCTGTTGCTTGTTTTACTCCAATTCTTGCTCACTTACAAATCTAGTGGGGGACAAGGGGACCAAAATGTGAAACCTAACCTAACTGCTGATTTCAGCCTGTAAAGGTACTTTATTCCAGTCAAAGGCAGCAATTTGTTGAACCAGCACAAATAATTTACAAAGTAAATAAATAAAGTAAATAAATAAAACCCCAAAATCCCATGAGCCCTCAAGCCATGCGATAGACAAACCCTACCATCAGCTCTGAAAAAATCTTTATCCTGACCCCGATGATCTATTTTACACTGTCTCCCAGAGCTCCACCTTGATGTGCTTGAAACAATATGGGGCAAGACGTAGATTAAAAACAGACAAGCCTGGGGATATCCCTTCCTCTCCCTGACCTGGGCCCCCAGAATCTCAGTATTCTGCAATTCCAGCCTGTTCCCCAGAACCATGATTAAAACATGAACTCTAGCTGAAGGGCTCTGAACAAAATAGCTCTGAGTTTGATTTCAAGAACTTTTATGACAAATTCCTTGACACATGACTGGCACTGCTATCCCAGCATGAACCACAGAGCAGCAGTGTCACAGGAATCATGACAGCTGCCCCTGCAGAACAGGCAAATCTACAGCAATACCTAAAGGTCTCTTTCCTCCTGCACAGAGGCACCAGATGAGCAACTGGCCAAGACTGCTGTAGACTTTCGTGACGTTCCACCTGAACTTGAGTGAAGCAGCCCTAGAAATACCCAAACAGAAGCATAAATACCCACAAAAATTACTACTGTTCCACAGATGATGCAGAAACAATATTTGTGGCTGATCAAACTGATCAAATGTGGTTTCTACAACAGTATGTCCTGCGGTTCAAACTCCCTCTCTGCCCCTCTAGCACAGCTACCCTAATTCCCTACCACAATTCATAAATGATCCTATTGAGCAGGAGGTGAATCTGTATGTCCCTCAGCTAGCATCAAGTGACATGAATAAAAACAACTTGGTCACATCTACCTGAATTAATCCACCACACTGAAGGGCAGATACCTATGGTTCAGCCACTCATTTCCACCAATTTAAAAAACATTTGCTAGAACTTCTACTGCATTTACTCTGGTGGTAGCCAGTGGTTTCAAAAGACAGCTCAGTTAGGATCAGACAACCTATACAGGCTAAGACTATCTTGAATTTTGCTTCTCAGCTGTACACAGGATAGAAGGCTTTAAAATTACTAAATGATGGAACAAAAAACTCCCAGTATAACCTATAGAGACACTGGCCCTTATGTCTGCATTAGACTAAGAAAAAGCACAAATATTCACTTTCTCCTTCTGCTTTCTACTGCTTTGTCAGAGACCCTACAGAGCTTTGGCACTTATGCAGCAGGTTCAACAAGACTGCAGAATCACAGCTATTTAGCTTCCCTGAGAGTTTTGCTTCCCATTTTGAAGCACAAGAAATTCTCACCAAGCAGCAAAGGACAGACTCAACTGTTTCAGAAGTCACCTAGAGCAGAAAAAGCCAGTTCAAGACTCCTCCATTAGCACAGCACCAGATAACTGGAAAAAAAAAAATTCAGCCTAATATCCTCCTGAAAAATCAATGTGGACTTGAGTACTTCTGATAATGAATGATTTAGACATCTAAATGAAGTACCAATGGCACACTAGAAATACTACTAAAATCCATGCCACAGAAGTATTCTGAGCAGTACGATGGATTTAATTAACAGTCCTCATACTCGCTGATGAAACTTAAGTTTTAATAGTTTTCTGGCAAAGTACATTTACATAAAAATATGCATATCCACATTTTGCATTTATTTATTCTTTCAGATAGACATATTTACTCTAAACACCAAAAAAAAAAAGCTAGCAGAACACTCATTTAAATGGCAGAAAACTAGAAGAAGATGCTAATATGACCTTAGTGTAGCATGTCAAGTGTCACTGCCATCAGCTTCCTAGTCATTTTAAGAACAATCTGCTAAGACAATTAATTACACAGCTTAAAAGATTAGGTCAACAGTGTCAAATATGAGAATATGAACTTGAAATTTAGCCTTTTAAAAATGTGCGCTGTCTATTTAAGTGTCTACATCCATTTGTGAAAGAAGAGTAAGTTTCAGACTTGATGAGTTACTTCTCAGGACAAGCAGTGGCCTTACCTTGCCATGAAAGAAACCCAAACAGAGCAATTAGAAAGGCTGGCAGAATCCCTTGGCATGTACTTGCAGCCTGCTGATCTGACGGCTACTTTAGGAGGAAGCAGTTAATTGAAGGGCAAGATTTAATGTAATGTAACACAAACTTACAGTCATGGCAATCTTTCAACTGGTATTTTGAAAACTAAAACTGCTTTAAGCAAATGGTACACTCTGTATTTTTCTTGAATAGTTAAAGGCAACCTGGACACATCCTCCTTGGACATTTCTTACTACTGCATCTTTCCTCCCCTAATCAGGTCTGCAGCTAAGACTGAGCCAGGACATAGGGTGGCTACTCAGCTTTTCAGCGTGGAGCTCATGCTGAAGCACATGCCTTCCCCAGGCTCACATGTGAGACAGCCAAGTTTACCATGATTCAAATCTCCATGCAAGAGCTTCAGCCTATCTCCACTTCCTCAGAGCAAGGCAGACACCTGCTACCTGCCCAGCCAGTTGTGTGCTCAGCTGAGATCATCCTTTAGTTGTGTTAAAATTTGTAAGGCACCAGGTGGAAGAGCTGATTCACTGGCAATCTGACAGTGTCAGATTTCAAAAGTTCTAGGAATTTTACAAATCTCAGACAAAGTATGGTGAAGTTTACAAATAGCAGCATTTCCATTTCATTTCATCCTTGTGCCAGGTAAGCAGCCATTCAGACAGAGATACCAGAGTAAATAACCAGCACCAGAAAAGCCTTGCCTGTCAGCCCTAAGGTACCCAGCCTTGGGTGAGCTGTCTGATCACAAGAATTAGAGGTGTGCAGAATGAACTGCTATCTCGAGGTGCCTGCAACCCTCCAAAGGCTGCAGAGAAAGCTGCAGTGGCTGAGTACAATTAACTACCTAGCTTTCAGAAGCTCAAGTTCAGGGACAACCATCTCCCTGCAGTACCTGAGGGAACACACAAAAGTCACTAGCTGGGTGGCCCCACAGCCCAGCTCCACCAGTGGCTGATAACAGATGCCAGACAGCAATATGCCCAAAGAAAATTCATCATAATCTTTCTCAAAAGACCATTCTCCCAGCTTCAAGCTAATTGTAATTTCATGGCCTTCTAAACCATGGACAGAGCTGCATGTTTAACAGTGATGCACTTTGGATTTTTCCTCCCTTTACTGGCCCACTACCTTACCCATCAGTCATCGTTTATATGCCAGATGGGTGGAAACTGGTGGTCACATTTGTTTCATTTTGAATTGAGATTTCTTTGAAAACTACAATGGGATAAAAACAAATAGCAAGATGGCAGTATAGAGGGCACAACACTACCAAAAGAAGGGTCCTGAACACCTAATTCATAGATCTCACAGCCAGTCACTAAGTGCCCATAATTTTATCTGTTTACTACAAACCCTTTAAGCTACATATTAGTACCCAACAAACTGCATCCAGAGAAGTGCTTATGCACTAAAATCTAGGGATACTTATATTCTCTTCATGCTTAATCCTCTGCAAATGCTCAGAGACTGCAGTGACACTTTTGCATTAATTCACATGTTTTAAAAAACACATGCTACCTTAGAGCTCATGCAGCAAGTAGTGTAGAGCTCAACAGGCTGAGTTTTACTAATTTGTTTGAAGTAGTGTAGAGCTCAACAGGCTGAGTTTTACTAATTTGTTTGTGTTTCTTAAGACCCGTCTCACTTTGTAAAGATTTTCTCGGATACACCCTAAAGCACAAACACCCTAATACACCACTTGTCAACACCCACACACTTTTATTAGTTCCATTCCCCTCTCCATTCCATCTCTCCAGTTGTTACAAAAAGAGGAGTGGTTTAGTGGCACAAGCAGAGAGCAGATGAAAAGAAGAACATGAACAAGACCAACACTTCTTTTTGGAAGATGCACAGAAACAGGGGTGAGACAAAATTCACTGCTTGAATTTCAACAACCGAGAAGCAGGAATGTTTGCACAAGACGCTGGTAGATAAACCACAAAAACAAACAAACAAAAAAACCCAAACCCACAAAAACTTTTGTCTTGCAAAAGTCAGTCTGGTGTCTCTCTCTCCCAAGTCTCATATTCATTTTGTTCTTGACATGCTATTCACCAACACCTCACTTAGGAACTTCTTTGCTCTGGGAAGCAGGATCCACAACCTGAAGATGCTGTGAGCAGTACAACCAAGAGACAATTTTTGGACAGGAAGAGGCTACTTTTTTTTCCATGCCTGATGCTTACATTCAGTTGGCCTTGCTCATATATGTAATGCACTGGAGGTGTAATTTGCTTTGCTTCAGTCAAATTCATTATCCATTCACTGAAATGAAAACTGTGTTGTTTCTGAGACAGTTAAAAATTTCAAAAGTACTCATCTTAACATAAGGACTTCAGAGCCATGGTAGGACATGGATTTCTGTCTGAACTGGTGACAAGACTGAGAACCACAGATCTTTCTGTACATTGCAGGTCTGTACTGAAGTTGGAAAGGCAAGTTGAAAATGGCTGCTAAGTCACACCTCAATCTCTTTACTTCTAATGAAGTACTAGCCAAGAAGCATCACTCTTAATAGTGTCATTGCACTCTGTATCAAACTAGCAGTGTCAGATTTTCAGTGTTACTCAACTGCCTGCCACTAAGTCCAAAACCAGGAACATACTTACTTGTAAGCTTGTTGTGACTCAGAACCAGCTGTGTGATGTGAGACAGTGTAACTGCAAATGAAGAGAAAAAGAAGTTAGTTTATGGACATGGTACCTGAGAGCTTGTAGCTATTTCAGCTGAAAAATAAAACAGGAAGGTTATTCTTTCCACTCCAGTAACTTGATTCATGTGCATTGTCAGAAATAAACAAGAGAAGCTCAAGACTAAAGGATGAGTCCACCTACTCCTTTGCACTTTTACTTCACATTTGTTACTGCATCAGACACAACAGGGAGAGTTTTACTCACTGATACAGCAACCTGTTTCAGCTAATCCTTGAAAAAGCTCATGACTTAACGAAGGCAAATACAATGCCTGCAATGCCTAAAATTCACTCTGTTAGCAGAGTGAAAGCAGTCAGTCAAAGGCACCATCAGATCAAGATAGCTCAGTGTTTGAAAAAAAAAAAAAAGCATCACCGTGCAACTGCAGGTTGTGAAGGAAGGAAAGGCAGGAAGGAGAAAAGAATAAACAGTGCATCCACCCTGAATTTCTCCCAAAATTTGAGCACTCAAAGTACTGCCTGCACCACCTTAATATGCAGAACAAAGGAGAGGGAAAGAAGCCTATGGAAAGTCTGTAAGAGTATTGTAGGAAAATCATCACTAAAGGGCAGAAAAGAGCAGCAGCCTCCACAAAGAGCTCTGTCTTTAAAACAAAGGGCACATAGGTACCTGAACCATAAGCAACTGTTTAACACGACTGAGTACTTATCTATATAAATAAACATAGGATTGCAATTTACACAGCAAAATGAGAGAAGATTCTGGAGGTAATCACAAGCTTGTGAACTGAAATCCTAAGTAAGCTTTATACATTTGTTTCTCTTGGTATAACTATTTTAATAACTGGGACAATCAGTAAAAGTCAACATTTCATGGGCCCTTGATATTCAAGCCTGACTAATAAGAACACAACCACCAGAAGAGCAACTCCACCACTGAGATGAAAAGTCCTGTAGTCTGATGTCTTCTGTTCCAAGGCAACTGAACCTAGAACATAGCCAGATAAAATCTGACATCATCAATCCCTGGAAAAAGACCTTTTTTTTTCTGCATTTTACTTCAGAAATAAGTAATTCTGGAGCTCTGAGGCTTTACCTAGACTCAACAGCATCATCAACAAAAAAAAAAGGCTGTTTTTTAAAAAAGGGGGGGAGAAAATTGTTTTTAATACTGTACAAAGTTGCTTTCATTTCACTTTGCTTTTAAAGCAGAGAAATTAAACAATGTCATCAGGTCTGTGCAAAGGAAGCATGGATCCTTACCAAAGAGCAATGAAGGTTTGGGGCTGCAGATTTTGGTCTGAACACTGAACTCTTGATGAATTTAAGTGCCACAACAAGTGCATATTTAAAGGAAAGCCTTCTGACTACACCATCAGGCCACGTGCACCACTGGCCTTCAGCAACACAAGGTTAGAAACATTATTCTCACTACTCCCTCTCCTTTTTTGTCCCATCACAGTGTTCTTCAACCGATACTATTTTCAGAAAGATTTCTTCTCTCACATCTATACAGAACAGAACAAAGTCCATGTTGAAAATTTCAAGGCCAAAATCCCTAGGCAGAAGACATTTGAATCTGTATTTTACTGTCCAAATCTGACTGAAGCCTAGACACTTTTTCTGAAACTCCACTATCTCAGTCAATCCTGATGAATGACAAAAAGTCCCATGGCATCTTTGACCAGCAATGGTAGATTGACAATACCCAAAGGAACAAGAAAGGCTACACTCCAATACTATTTTGAAAAGAGCAATGGTTCAGGTGTCTGTACTCTGGACTACTTCTAGCAGCATTTTAGACATATCAAGACAAAGAGATTCTTCAGTCTTGAAAGGTCCAAAGCTACTATCAGTTCAGAGGCAAGTATAGAAGCATTTTAAGAAAGAGAACAAAGATAAGAGAGCAGTACTTGCTCACTCTGTTACACAGAGAGAAATTTGCTCACTTTCATTAAACAGACCTGAGTCAAACAACCAGCCCCTGGAAATAACATGTTTTCCTTCCACTGCCACATAGCTATGCCTGTGAAAAGGACTGTGTTGTGGGAACAGCTAACTGAGATTTACTTCATCCTATACCTAAGGTCATTCTGTAGGACAACTAAACTATCAAGTCTGGCCAGGAAGACATCTATTTTAACTGATTAACATCCCCAAGTAACATCCAGGAGGCTAAAGGAGGGCTGGGGGGCAGTTTTGATTTGGATGCACACAGTCCAGGAAAGCACAACATACAAAGGCCTGATGACTCAACCCATGTACCAGTCTCCTGAGAATGGAAGGGCACTGAGATTCCCACTGGAAATTACTCTAACCTCTCTATGATGCCACGGCAGGAGCTTCTGGACACTACCCTGTAACAGCAATTTACTTGCACAGTAATCACAAATTCTCATTATGGTCCTAGTTCCACTACTACTAAAAAAGAGTGAGTCAAGGGAAGAATACTTAGGTTCTTCCGTTTTGGCACTATTATCAAATCTCTTCATATACTGCTTCCCTGCAATGAAAGCTAGTTTCACATAAAATAACTGGATGACAATACTCAACCTAACTATTAAGGAAAATATAAAACAAATAAAAGCCCTGCCCATCAACAGAAAAAAAAAAAAAGCCAAAACAAAAAACACACCAAAAAAGAAACCAACTCAAAAAACCCCTAAATGACCAACCTGACCAAACAACCAAACCAAAGTAAAAAAAAAAAAAATTAGGAAAAAAAACCCCCCCACACAAAACAGGAAGACCCCAGGGACTTTGCTGAGCTAAGATAAGACACTGCCTGTCCCACTGGAGGAAGTTAATGCAGGATGAGCATTACAGTATTGTTACAAGTAGCCTGCCTCTCCATCTTCTGTGCTTTCATTATTTTAGGAATGAACAATTTTATCAACACTAACTTTCTGATAAAGAATTCTAGTCACACAACTCTGTACTTTATGCAAAATATGAATAGCTTACAGATGGAATGATAATGAGAACAAATTAACACATAAATAGGATTGCATCCAATATTCCTTCCCTGACAACAGAGCAGATGTCGCAAGTTATTTGGGCAAAATAATTTCTTTACTTGTACCTCCTCCTCCATATCAACTGCTTAGAAGACATATAAATGAGACTGGTCCATACTCTAAGAACAATCATAGTTGCTGATGGCTGTTTAAAGTCCTATCAATAAATGCCCTATCCTTTGCTAGGCTAGAGGAAAGAGAACATTACTCCCTTCTCACTGGAGTTGGTTGAACCTGCTTGCCCAGCCTACAGGATGTCTATTAATGCTCTCTACCATTATCTGCCCATAGTGGGTGCTTATAAACAAATATAATCTATTTACTTCACAATATGAAGGCAAAACACCCAAACCAACACAATAGAACACTTCCATGGGACAAGACATTTTTTACACTATTTATGTATGGAGGATGCACAACAATAGTAGAGATGTGTACACAAATGGTGTAACTCTTGTTTTATCATTTTGCTGGAATAATAAAAAAAGTCTTTAACACTTAAAACTGTGTCACATGGTATTTGCATGACAAGCTGAAGAACAGAGAACACTTAGATCAAGGGGTATTTTTTGTCACAAATGAAATCTCTTTTCTACAGAACATGTCAGAAAGAGGGTTCTCATATTACAGTTCTGAAAGCATCAAAAATTCAGATGCTCTGAAGGTGTGTAACACAATTCTAGTTTGTATTTTAAGTCATTAGGAGAAAACATGGAAGTCCCTGGATTCAGGGAATATGCTAAAAATAGAACTCTACTTCTAATGACATTAGAAGTGCTTCAGGGACTTCTTAACCTTTTTTCATGAATCTGAACACCACGTTGTATATAAGCTGGTAACCATGCTTTTTTTCTTTGCTAAACATGAAAGTGGGAAGAGCTGTAAAGGTTGCCAAGCTCCTTCCAGATAGAAGTATTTCATTCTTAATTGCAAAGAGAAACTGGTATTTAACAGAAACAAGTTTTGTCTGCTTTGTCTCTCCCATAGGTACTGCAGAGGGTGGAATGCAAAAGAAAGTATGAGTGACTGCCCTGTACTGCAGGAAGCCATTCACTATACTGGAAAGAGAAGCCAGAAGAGAATAGTATCCAAGACAAGGCATATATTCCCTTTGCTCTTCTTTGCCCCCACATGACACCAGTCTTCTCTATCACTTACTTTTTTGTTGTTTTTTCTTTTCCTAAGCACATATGGCAAGAACAGAGTGACACCTAAGGAAAAGGACCAAAGGACTGCCACACTGAACAGATGCTACATGCCGCTTCCAAATCCTTGTGCCTCTATCAACCCTATGTGAATTAAGTTAAGAAAGGTTAAATACAAGCTTATCAACCACTCTGCAGCAAGTACTCAAATGTGCAGTGAGACGAGGCTTGGTCCTTTCCTGAAGATTTAGGACTAGAGGGAGCAGTTTACCTTTAAGGGGTACTTGGCAGCTCTGGTAGGGGCATTCACAACCACTAAATAATTCCGTGAGTCAAAATGCTGATCAGGGGCTACCAAACACAGTAATTCAGGCTACAAAACTCAAATAGCCAAAAATGTTCCCTACAATCATTATCTAAACTTAACTCTCAACACCTACTAGTGGCCCTCCTTAAAGACAAAATGCTGCGCAAGAAGAGTCACTGAGCATGAATAGTGATGATTGCTTTTCACAGAGATCTTTACTTTATGGAAGGAAAAAATTAAAATAGCTGAAAAGGCAAGCTTTAACACTGCCCTGGAAAGGTATGCAACACACAGAGAAGGAAAGGGAGCAGGTCAGTCTCCTTTAGCTTACATGCCTGTTCGGAGAGCCAGAGAAAACCAAAACATCCAATCTCCATTAGAAGAGACCATCCATTTGGAGTCAGATGACAGGGGTTTGAAAAAAAAGTTTAACACTTCCTCAACCCTTTACTAAAAATTCAGAAGTAATACCTATTCATTACTTTTAACTTGGTGAGAGGCATTCCCTCTCCAAAAGGCAAATACCTCCATCGTAAAAATAAAAAACGGAAACCAACTTATGTGGTCTGTCAGTGAACATAATAACTGAAAAAGCCATTAATTTAACAGAAACCAGTCATCACTTCTCCCTTCCCTAACTTTCATCTCAAACTGAAGAAGGCCCCTGATCCCTATGCTAGATCAAGTCACACAACATGCACCAAGAGTATCTGCACAGAGACTCCTCTGATACAGTCTAACTAGGGTACCACAAGTCTATACTTCATGTAGGGAGCTCCCTGCCAGTGACATTTCAGATGCTTAATTAGCAGCCTGGTATCAGGAAGCATCTGGGGACCACAGTGCCCCACTCTGCTCCCTGGCCCTGCCTGAGCAACAAACCCCAAAGAGTCGCTGTGCAAGAAAAGCCTCTTTTTTTTAGGATTATCAATGTGCTTCAACATTATCATTTTTCCATGCTTGAAAGATCAAATCTAGTTAGTTAATTATGTGTCTAGTGTTGATAGCAGGCACAAAGTCTACTTAACAAAAGCAACAGTACTCTATTGATGCTCCATATACCTGACAGATCTGAGTATAGTTCTCAAAATTGATCTGTAATTAATGTGAGCTAAACACCACTTTGTCTCAAATAACTGCTCATCCTATAGAAATGCAGAGAAACTTTCTGTTTAATGTGAGTTCACATTTACGGCCCTTACAACAACATCTTCCCAAAGTCCCATGTGCTACCCAGAAGCAAGAAAACAGTGGTATAGAATGAAGACTTAAGTACAGAACCTAGTTCTGCAAAACTGTACTCAAGACTTCATTCTTTACTGATGTGATTGAAGACATCTTGATGTGCTCCCATCTCTGCAGATAATGGCGAGTTGGTAGTGAGCCATACTTTTCCCTGAGCTCCTATCTATCTTGTGAGAAGAGTTATGTACATTTGCTACTGGCTGCTTTCAAATTTAACAAACACAGTAAAGAGCTAAACCAGGATACAGTCAAGAATTTTAAGTACATTGGTTGGTTGAGATTTTGCTTTTTTCCCCTTCACTGGATTTTGCATTCAGAAAAATTTCAGGTTGTGGCACACTACAGACAGTCACAACTTTAACTCCCTGAGCAATTGGCTATGTCATAACATCGTGTGCACTTTAGAAAGGGCTCTATATGTTCTCCAGAACCATAACAGCATGTTGCTATTGGTAGGCTGTATTTACTGCGAATTTAACTACAGCAAACACACCATGCCAACAGCAGCACCCTGCCATGGTTCAGCAAACATGGGCAATCGTGTAATATCCAAAGCATGATGTTGCTGTATCTGTGATACAGTATTACTGCCCTCTCCTTCAGACACCACTCGCCCGTAGTTGCAGGCGGATGTCACCCTATCCCTATCAAAACCCAGTGGAGATGCTGCTTGGCTGGTGTTTGTGTTTCAGTAGCAGAACGGAGAAGAGGGCAAGTCTCCTCATCAGCCAAGTGCCAGAACGCCCAGCAGTGCGACAGGGAACGCTGAGCCCCTGTGCGGGGCTCCCTTGGTCACACACACGCACGGCTCCCGGCGGTGCTGCCGGCAGCCTGGCGCGGGCGTTCCGCTCAGCCCACGGATCGCTCCCCAAGCCCCCCGTGCCCAAAGGCCTCCCCCGCACCGGAGAGTCTCGGACTCGGCGCCGGGGCGGGGTGGCGCGGACCCCCCACGCCCAGGGCCGGCCCCGCTCGCCCGGGACAAATAAGGAAGTTTCCGCGCTGCGCCCGCCCGCCGCCGCCGGTACCTACACAGGCCGGGCACGTCCAGCATGCTGGAGATGCCGCGGTCGCACATGTCCACCTCGGGCTGGTTCTTCTCCCTGCTCTCCTCCACGATCTTCTTCAGGGACTTGGACATGTCTAGGCGGGGCAGAAACGGACACCGTGAGCCGGGCGGCGGAGGAAACCCGTCGAGTGGACATGCATCTCCCCCAGCCGGGACAGCGCCGGGACTGCCCCGGCCCCGAGCGCCCGAGAGCAGAGAACCCCCTGCCCAGCGCCGCCGGGGGCCCGTCCCGTCCCGTCCCGTCCCGTCCCGCCCCGTCCACCGCGCCCGCCCATGCCAGCAGAGCACTGCCCGGGATGCCGGCCGCACTCCCGCCCCGGGCGGGGGGACAGACAGGCTCAGCCCGGCCCTGCCCGAGGGGCACTCACCGCGCGGGGCTCGGCGGGAAGCAGCGGGACACGATAGGAAGCGGCGGGACACGATAGGAAGCGGCGGGACAGAGCGGGCGGATCCCACGGCGGGACGGCGGGCGGGCCCCGGCGGATCCCGTGCGCGCCGCCCCGCCTCGCCCCCGCGCGCAGGCGCAGCGCAGCCCCGCCCGCACTGACCGGCGGGGGCGCGAGCGGCCCTGAGGGGCCGGGCCGGGACTCTGGGCCGGCTGCCGGAGACGAAACGCGTTATCGCCAAAAGAACCCACGCCAAGAAACACCCCGGTGCATTTAACCAGCGGTTTCCATTTCTTCAGGTGCTTTCATAGGTTTTCCAGTCAGCTCTAACAGCAAAACCAGTCACAGGGCTGGGTCCACGTTCTGAGCACTTGTAACTGGTCCCGACAAGCCATGGCGCTTGAGTTACAGCCTTACTGCCCAGACTGTAGTTATGTATAGAATAGATGTATTCTATGTAATGTAGTTATGCATGTAACCTCTTTCATAGGGGTTAAGGTCCTCCTGCTTACTGTCATTCAACAGAATCGGAAGCTTAGAACAATTAATGACTAAATCTATTAAGTTTCCTAAGGACAGGCTTCCCACTGAGAAGCACAGCTTTGAATTTTGCTTATGTACTCCATGGTGTTACTTAGTAGCCTAAAAATGGTATCCACAGAAACCAAGACGATGAGCGTTTGCCTAAGCCATTGCATAAAAAACTTCTGGAGGCACAACTTCAACTTTTCCCTTTTTAGGAATGTAAGGATTTAATACTGGACTGCAGGATTGTAGCATGTTTATTCCTAACTGGAGTGTTATCCAGGAGTTATCACTATCCTAATTTCATTATCCTGTTGTTGCATAAAGAGTTCATCTATCATTCACAGCTTCTATGTGACCTTCTTTCAGTCCTGCTTGAGCAAACCTTTTGTCTGAGCATAAATCCATACCCCAGTCAGGGATATTGGCAAAGGGGAGTTGCTGTCAAGCCTTCCTTTTAAAGTTTCTCAGTGCCTCATCAAGCACATAATTGTCTCAGAAGGAGTGGGAAAGAAAATACACAATACCTGTCCAAAGGTCCTTGATCATGAAAACTGATTTTTCAGATTGTCCCTTCAGCAGTCGTGAAGAGCCATTTCCTGCAGAGGGTCTGTGTCACTGCAGTCACCCATTCTTCCCTCTCTTATGGCCCCCTCCTCTTCCCAGTACGTGCAGTCATTCCAAAACCCCTTTGGCCCCAGAAATACTTGGCTCCCTCTCTACCCCCAGCTAGAGGCTGGCCAGCCTGTTCCTGGGGTCTGGCCAGTAGAGCCCTCCCCACACATACAGTGCTTGAGCTCACAGTGGAGACTTTTCCAATTTAGGTCTTGCTGTACCTTCTAGTTACTGATTTTTTGCTTATGAAACAACTATGAAATATCTTTGCTATCTGTCAGATCTTTTCTAAATCCATCATTTGGCCTAAATGTTTGTAGAGCAGATGCCTGAATTCATTGCTGGCATATGCCTTCTGTCCTTAGGCCTGCAGGCTAAAGCAGATGTGAGTAGATGTATGGCCATGACTGTGTGGCAGAGCTGCAGTTTCCCCTCTGGTGGTCAGAGGAGGCAGAAGTTGCCCTTGCAACTTCTTTGGTGCTTCCAGGCTGCTCTGCCTGGGCAGCGATGGCTGAACCTGCCTCCTGCTGGTTCCTCTCACTGTGCTGGGGGTCACCAAGGGAATGAGTAGCTCTGATGCCTCCCTTTTTTCTGTCCTAGGTACTTCTACTAACCAAGGAAATGACGTTTTACATTATTATTCTATTTTTATCCCTGTTTTCTCCCTCCAAGAAAAGCTATGATAATGAGCACCATTAATGCAACATTAATGCAGGGATGGTGTGTCATCAAAAGGATGCAACAGCAGCACACCCCTGCAAAACCAGTTGTGTAGTGCTGGGCACTGCTGCTACAAATTCATTCATCAGCTTTACATTCACTAAGTGTGATAAACCGGCATGCTATATTTATTTTTCCGATTGTTGTAAAAAAAAAAACCTCCTAGAATTTGGCCTCTATTTTTATTATCATTTAATAAATATTTTAAACATTTATTCATTAGTAATCCAGTTGTTTGGTATTGGGAATAATATAGTCGATCCCATGAATTTTTATTGAATTTTGTTTTAATTAGGACTGCAGAATAATTCTGCAGTTTCAGTTCAGCAGTGGACAAAAAATAATTACACCAAATATGTTAATTCTGGTGCCTAGGACACATATCCTGTGTTATTATGGGAAATTGAAACACCTCCTCCTTTGCTTAATGAACCAATTGAAAACCATTTTTCAGTCAAAATTGCTTTGTAAATTTAACTAAAATTAGCTATTCTTTTAAACTAACCAGTACCATTACTTCTAGCATTTTAGCTCTCTATTTTCTGTCTCCTTTACTTAAGTAACTATAATTGTAAGAATATCTCACAGTGGTATTATTTCTCATTTATAAAGAACAGTCCTGCCATGTGGGAAGGGCAATTAAAAATGTTGTTACAGACATTTTAGTGCTTATTCTTCAAATCCTAGTATTTGGAGGGCTTACAATTCATATATAACTGCCTCATAAAATTACTTTTGTATAAGAATAAACATCTGTAGTAGCATGCAGAAGAAGCTTTACATGTAAAATAAAACATGCAGGCTCTAGAAGGTGAAACCTGCACTTTCATTATCTGCTTTGTCATTGACAGAGGGAGGTTGTAGGCATGCAGTTATTATACAAAACAGACATGCAGCATTCACAACAATGACAGTATAAAATAGCAATGTGCACAGACATAAAAGCAATGGTTTTCATGGCAGTGTTTTAAGATGAAGCTATATTTCTTATTAAGTACAGATTTTGTCTTTTGAATTGTACACTGCAAAAGCACATAGGAGTTTCAGGGAATAATTATTTCCAGATTATCTGTTTGGTTCTGCTTGTTTGTGTTTGCTGTGCGCTCATTTTAAAGCAAGTGTTTTAAATTGCTCCTTACCTTCCAAGACAGAAACATGGCTTAGCATCAGCTCTCTCCTCTAAGGACCTCCACTTTAATACTTCTGCAGTATTTTTGTTGTGGTTCCTCATATAAAATGTTAGAGGACAGCAGTGGGTTACTTTGTTCCTTTGTTTTTTTAAAGAATGGGTTTGATAATTTAATTTTAGACTTTGACTATTTTTGGAGAGAGTCAGTTGGGCTGGATCAATTCAACCTTGTACCAGCAGCTTCATTCAACAGTCTTCATGAGCACAAATTCTCTGCATTTTGCTCATTCGTAAATAAAATTATGCATAGGTATTGAGTATATCTAACATTTAAAGATGCATCAAGCATTAGTCAGTTTAAGGTTTAAGAAAAAACCTTAAAAGATTCTCTTCTTCTCATTCATAGTGCTCTTTATTTTTTTTCTGCAGAATTTCAATGATTTTATAAAATTTTATGATGTGACAGATCTTGCCAACAGCAAATATTTATCATATAAAAAATGTCCAAAAGCATTTACTTGCTTTAAAGTAAAACATGTTTTTTCTCTTTGTGAAAGCAGTCTTTCTGAAGTATAGATTTCAGCAAACTCACCTTTTTAGCTGGAGTTCCCCTTGAGATCTTAAGGGCAAAGGTTGTGTTACCAGAGTGGCTTCAGCACATGGCCACCAGGTCACCAGAGCACATCTCTGTACCTGTCCCTAGCTCAGCAGGAGACCAGCCTCAGTGCCTGCTGTGTCCTTGGGCAACTTGGTGTCCTTAAACTGTGTGATGTGGTGCTGACTCTAGCCTCCACAATCCACTAATTACCTTCATTCATTAAAACCACATACAGGTTTCTGTTTGTCAGTTTATGCTCTGTCACACCTGTAAAAAGGCCAATGTTTAACCTGAGAACTCATTTCTGACAGGGCTGATCCACTTCTAGAGGAGCAATGAACATACCACAGAACACTGCCTGCAGTGGCACAGAGCTGTTTGGAGGGACATATCCTTCCATGTGTGGCTTCCAGCTGAGCTGTGCTCTGGGCTGGTGAAGTGCAGAAAATGACAACATTTTTGCAAGCTGATTCTTGCCTAAAATCTGGTGTTTCCATGTCCAGCCACCTAGCAGCAAGTGACAGCAAGTGATCCAGATCTTGAGGAGATTCTCTTCCAGCTGCAGAAGTGCTGCACCAACTGCACCAAATCCATGGTGATTCTTAGAAGGTCAGAGCCCCAATGGACATTCATGAAGCCTGTGATGGGGCGTTCCACAGGGGAGAGATGCAGTCCTCCTTACCTCTGCAGGCAAACCACTCAATCCATGCTTGATTGTACTTGGAGTCTCTTACACATCGCTGCCTAGAGAATTTATTTTGTGGCTTTATCTTCAGACATTTCAGATGTTTCTTTACTGCTTGCTATCCTATGTGGGGAGTTTTAATAAACACTATGGACAAAGATTTCATCATCCTTTGACTGCAAGTACAGCGTCAGTTTGACTTGACTCTCAGTAAGAGTTTTCTGGACTACTAATCTGAAAATATTTAATTTGATTATATGGTCTTTTATGTCTTTCCTTATTAGAGGAAGTTTCTGTTTTGCTAGCAGCTCAGTAGGACACAGCTGCCTCACAATTTCATCCAAATACAGATATTTCTGATTTTTCCATATTATACTTTGGCATGTTAGCAGCCTGTACATAGGCTCAGTTTTTCTTAGTCCATGGACAGTTATAAAATGCTGGCTTGCATCTCATTCTGTTTGCCAGTGGGACTTCACAGGTTTCTCTTTTTCTAAGCTGTCACCCAAGGATTTTGGGTCATATTTTATAGCTTGTCCCTTTTGTCTGCTTTGTTTTTTCTACATTTTATCTTAACCAGAATACCTGCTCAGCTGTTATAAAGTTTTGTATGTTTGTGGAATTATGGCTTTTTTTGGCATTCACTAGGCAATCTTCAAAGAGTTCCTAGCTTTTTTTAAAACTGCCACTTACACTTTAATACCTTTTCATAATTAATTGCTTGAATAATCACATTAAGGAATTGCTTTCACTGTAAGTGACTCTTTGTAATAGTTATGAAATGAAAGTTCTGATAAGGCCCCTGTTCCTTTTCTGCAGTGCAAATTTCTCTTGCCTGTCCATCACAGCTGACATTCAGGAAATGAATTGGTCATTTATTCTGGATTGTGACAAAAAATGCTTCATGGTGGTAATCAGTGTCCTCTGTCCACCCTGTCAACAACATCTTTATGTATGATGTGTGTTAGCCTGGGGAAGGGAAAAACTAATTGTAGTCAAAGGTCAAGTGATATTTTTATGTCTGCCCCATTCTGAAGTTATAGCTGTTTCATAAATGTCTAGGAGGTTGCCTAAAGTTGACTAGAAGGGTGACATAAGTTACTGAAAGCCTCAGAAGCTTTTTATATTCAGTTGTAAAGTAGACTTTGAAGCTTAAAAATATAACCAATAAGTATAACCACAGATATCTGTATGTATTGAACATAGGGCTCTGATCCAGAAATTACTTCTTAATCTGGTTAAGATTTAAAACCACATCATGTCCTTGCTGTGTTAAACTTCAGTGAAGGCTCAGGTACTGATTTCAGCTGGGTTCTTATATGCCCGCTATTACTGAAAGTTCTTCAGCACAGTTATCTAGATTAGTTTTTTAGCAATTTCTGATTTTAGGTAATTTAAATAAACTTAAGCTGATGTTTTCAGAAATGCTTGGGGCAAAACCACATAACTCTAGGGAACAAACTAAAGACAGCTTCATGTGTTATGTCCTCTCATCAATTTCATGTGTAATTAAATTTTTATAGCATTAATTGTACAATTTTGATATTATGTAGAAGAATATAAAAGCATGTAGCAAAACCTGCTTTTCCCACTTGCGTAGGTAATAGTTTATTTTCAGCACAATGGGGGATCAAGGGTTTTTTTGACAGAATTCCAAATTCATAAGAGCTACATTTACAGTAACTTTTAAAAGGCCTGACTTGAGTTGCAATTGTCATCACTGGACTTCAAGCCTCCTTTTTCATGTAAAGTCTTTTCAGTATAGCAAGCAATGGCAATCTATTTCTCATAAGCAATGTCTTAGCTTGTCCAGCTTAACTGGAATCCTGATGGTAGAGTCACATATTCAGCATGAAATTTTATATAGACTTGATGAGATGTAGCAGTAAATGGAGCGATGTTTGTATCCTAAAATGAAAGACAAGAAAAATTAAAAGCCTTATAGAACATCAAGATCCTTTGAAAGTTAGAACTGAGGTACAAATTGGATCATAGATTGACAGTGATCTCAGTAACTGTTCTAGTTACTGTTGCGTTTCTCCCTCAGGATATTGCAAATATTTAAAACACAAATACAACGAAGTATGGAGCAAGCTTGTTTGATGCCTCCCACTAGATGTCACTGTACGGTCTGAGTTGGAAGGCTTCTAAGGCACCACACACGCCTTTTGCCTTCACTTCCACTCATCTGTGTGGAATTCATGTCAGAATTAGGGAAATGGCCTTGTACATGAAACAGTAAAAACTCCTTTTGACCACTGCTGTGGTCATGGAGGGAGGGCAGTACGCACCGTTCCGCAGTAGGGCCCGGCGGGCGCATGGCTGGCATCTGGCCCGTTGTAGAGGATCAGATAGTTGCTGCTGCAGTCCCCTGGGTCATCGATGCTGATGAAATCAAAGTTCACTGTGACAATTCGTCCCTGGGGTGCGGTAATGGCCCACTCGCAGTCAGTGTTGTTGGGGTAAGTCGCCGGGTAGCTGGGGCTGGCAAAGGAGCCACTGGTGCCGTATAATGTTCCGCCGCATCCTGGAAGCAGATGCTGTTAATTGGCCTGGAAGGCTTCGTTTCACAAGGCAATACATGATGTGCTACATTAGTACTGTACTAGTCAGTAACAGTGCTGAAAACCTGAGAGAGTGTGAGATAGGACAACTAACGTGGCTAGGAACATTAATAAGAAATAAAACTGAAGCTCTAGCTTTTAGCTTTAACAGCCTAAGTATTTGCAATGGGCGTTAGACCATCACTAAATATTAAAACCAACAGCGTCCCCCTCCCAAATTCTTTGAAACAGGAACTGAAGTTTTAAGTCTCTGCCTTAGTCAGTTCATTTCGCAGCTACTCAACTGGAGGTGAATTTGCTGTGCCTGTTCTTTGGCAAGAAAAGTAGTGAATCCTCATGGGATAGAAAAACTCAGAGAAATTAGGCATATTAAGTCAATCAAAGTCCATTTATAGCAAAATTCAGTCTTCAACAGTGGGCAGGAGTGGATGACTAAGGAAAAATGCAAGTTTATAGAGGAAGAATGTGCAGGCCATCATCCAGGTTACCCTCACAGTCTCCAAGAATTTTCAGCTTACAGCTCCCAGAGATGGCACCTTTCCCCTTAATAATGTTTAACTGATGAACTTGTGTGGGTAGCCCTTGAATCCATGTAAATTTGTAGCATGCTATGGGAAGGGGCTCCACAGCTTAACTGCATACTCTATCAAGAACTGGTTTGTCTAGTTTGTTATGAGCCTATGAGCTCCTGGCTTTATATGATGACTGCTAGTTCTTCTATGGGAAAAGTCAAAGAACAGTGGATCACTATTTATAATCCAATATCACTCAATTTTATAGAATTCAGTAGTTTCTTAACCAGATTAAAAAGTCTCAGCATACCTCATACAGAAGCCACTTTTAATGTAAAGCCCTTTGTTAATCCTGATTTTTTCATAAGAGGAAGAGACCAGAACTGTGCACATCATTCAATATTTGTGTAAACTATGGATTTATACAGTGGCTGTCTATTTATTTTCTCTTCCTTTCCCAACAATTTCTATCATTATGCCAGTCTATTTGACTCTTAGTAAACTTTTGTTTTCATGAAACTATTTTACCCCTAAGATCTTGATGTTGACTACTGAAAGTCAACTCACTGCCCATATTTTTGTAAGTAAAGTTAGGATTATCTTTTTTTTGACCACATTCTTTATTGACACTTTCCTACACTGAGATTTCTCTGCCTTTCCATCACTGGGTCACTCAGTACTGTATGGTTATTCTGCAGTACTTCTCATGTGGCCACGAGCTTTCCTACCTCTAGTAACTCAGTGTCATGAAAAACTATTACTCAGCTGTTCACTGCCGTTTATAAGCCATTCATGAATGTGTCCATGATATAGTCACTACACAGCCTTATAGGTAGTTTATTTTCTTAGGGCAGCTTCCTGTCTTTTTCAGGCTTAGCCATGCCTAGCTCCTCGGGGATATCACAAATGGACTACTGGAGCTAGCTGAGTCACCACCAGCACCACCCCTCTGTGGATCCCAAGGCAGATGTTCCTGACATTTTGCAGCCTCTCACTGAAAGAAGGAGATCTTTATCTTAAGGGGACGACATCATCTGAGGTTTCTAAAGTCAACATTAGGAGAGGGAATTGGTTCCATCTTGTAAAATGAATCTCGCCCCAGTGGCCTTGAGGAGCAACTACCTCTCTCTGGTGACTGAATAGGGTGAACTGTGGGCTCTAGGGAAGGTATAAAGTAGTGATGAGGAAGGATCCATAAAGAGCTGAATTCCACATTGCTGCATTTTCCTTCTGTGTAGAATTATTTTGTGGCTACAGCCTTACCCCTTGATGATGAAGTCCAAGTAATTTCATATCCATCATGAGCCACTGAAAAATCACTTTTGAAACGAAGGTAGACAACATGGTTTTGGGGGAAGATGGGACTGGGCACAGTGCTTCCACAGAACCTGCCAAGTAGTGGTGATTGCACATCACTCCCATTCCTGACCTTCAGGGAACACAAAAAAATTACAAAAAATACTGTCAACATTAAATTCCTATGCATTTGTACACCAGCACAATTATTCACGAATACAAACACAGCACAAACTAGGTATGCTTACTATAGCTGTAATTTTAATCCTCTATATTTCCTACCACATATTCTTGTGTAGAAGGAAAAAGAGGCCATTAACTGGTCTGAGTTTTATAAGTAATTGCA
The DNA here is from genome assembly GCF_963513975.1 of Fringilla coelebs. NCBI lineage: Eukaryota > Metazoa > Chordata > Aves > Passeriformes > Fringillidae > Fringilla > Fringilla coelebs. The sequence continues at coordinate 132,633,886 of NC_140028.1, forward strand.
CAGAACAAGTATCATCAGAAACAGGCAGCTAAATGTTATAGCGTGTATATCTCCCGACTGAAAAAATTGCTTGACTAGTAGCTAAGATGTTCTTATGCAATTCAAGCCCGTGTTTTGCTTTTCATAAGAAATCTTAATATTCCAGATGAAAAGATTAATTCTTTACCCTGCAGGCTGCTCTTTTCCCCAGTCACTTTAAGACAGATCATATTACATAGCTCAGATTTAATCTGATTTTTTTTCCTGCAATCCAGTAATGCTGGTGCTTAGATCAATTTCTTGAGACAGTAAAGAGGATATGAAAATAGAGCTAAATAATGATTCTGCAACAGACATCTGATTTTTGTCATCTGACCAGAGAACAGGGAAATGTGCAAGAATGAGGATTGTGTAGGAGGAAGATTCAGTTTTCACTGATACAAAGTACTTTTGCAAGTGTCTTACAGTTGTCACTAGAGTTTGTTGGTTTCTGTTTTGTTGGGTTTTGGGGTTTTTTTAATTATTTTTTTAGGAAAAAAAAACATTGAGAAAAATTTGAAGCAGATGGAATCTACTGCTATAACAAAACCACTCAGATTTATGGCTTTCTGTTCATTCATGGCTGTTAGTATGAAACACAAACTATTCCAGATGACTCTGTTGACTGGGTAACCTCAACAAGAGCTAGGTAAGGATAAAATAATGAAACTATTTATTCAGTGGGTTTGGATTTACTAGGATATATTGTTTCACCATAAAACTCTGGCAATAATTAGTCCCTAATTCAGTCAATTCAACTCAGACTTGATCCAAACTTGATCCAGATATACTAATATCCTTTGAATTTAGCAGATTTTTACATAGGCTCACAAAATATGTATACTTGCATGATACCTCTAGGAAATCATGTGCACAGTGGATGCTGTCTTCCAAACTGAAAGCGTGGAAAAAGAGAGATATTGTGTGATTTCGGGGAGCTCGAAGAATGATAGAACAATCCATATTATTGGGGTGATAACCAGGCCAGCCAGGGCTCTTCAGGTAACCAAATGACTGATTATACTCTCTGCTGCAACCTTGAGACAAAAAAACAGAAACATGTAAGGATTTTAGATCTCTGTATTGCATTTCAGTGTATGAAATGAACAAAGAGAATAGTAGATTTTTTGGGGCATTTCTTCAAGCTTACCTGTAGCTTGATAGGAAAATCTGACTCCATTGTTAATCATATATTCATCTGACTTGAAAGTCACAATGGCAGTGCGATCATAAGAATAAAACTCAGGGACTGGAAAAGTTTCAGTGCCACAGAATCTATGGACTGACCCTTGGCTCTGCTGGAATTTAATATATCACAAGTTACTTAATGATATAATTCAGTTTTATATGTACTGAACATAAGGTAAATAAATCTCTCAACACTTTCTATACCAATTATGAAATTGCATTTTAAAGTTCTCCTGGAAATCACTTAATAATATCTCAACATTTCAGGTTGAATTATTATTAGGAACAAATAGAATGTAAGAGTTATTCTCATGCCAAAATGAGAAATAATGAAAGAAGGTTTAGAATATGAGGGACATAAATATTGGGGTTTTTTTCCTGGTGTTTTTTAACACTCTTCCTGGCATGAGTATTCATTTTTATTATGGTTTGTGGATAGGAGGAAGCACACTTGCTGTGGGACAGTTTTTCCTGTGTGTTAGGTTTGGCAGTACTGATATTTGGTTCAACTGTGAAAAACTGTGTGACGCTTGCCCAGGTCTAACTCCACGTGTGCACAGAGTGCTTCTGAGAGGTCTGTGTACAGTTACCACAGGTCACGTGGGGCACAGTCAGTAGTGCCTTGGATGTGCCCCTCACAGAGGATCATCAACGAATATATTACCAAATAGTACATTTCTCCTCTCTTTCCAAAGAGGGAAGGGAGCTGAATGGGAATGGGGGATGGTATCCCCAGTAAATTCCTTACTGTTGGTGAATCCTGGAGCTCTAGGTAGTTCTGAGAGCAGTCCTGGCTGGAATGGAGGTGGAAGGCCTCTACCACCACCCTGACTTGCTGTTGTGGAGGGGCGTCAATGACCCAGGAGCAGAGAGTAAATGGTGGATATTCATTTGGAAAGTTAGGAGATGTTGCAGTCACGGATGTAGAAGTTGCATTATAGATTCCTCCACACAGGCCTGTGTAAAACAGTAACAAATGCATCATAGAGTGAAAACTGGGTAAAACTATGTTTTGAGCAAAACTCAAATGGAGTTGAGTTTTGGACAGTATACTTTTGTATTTGCCTTTGAGTCTCTAGAGGGAAAGCAAAAAGCAAAATACATGCTAGTGGAGTCAATATATGTCATCAAACTCAAATAAATGTTTGTTTCCTATTTGTTAACAATCCATGAGCATTTCTGTTTTGTACTCTCAGACTGATAGCCTCCTCCCAACCAGCTAAGACCAAAGGGAATTGTACTGGGGTCAAGCTGTTTTTAGCTTGCCTAAAGATGTTGTACTACTGACTGTCTTTGCCCCTTCCTGAGACTTATGTCTAGAACAAATTCTGAGATAGTATTTAAATCTGAATTTACATAAAAGAGTTATAACTATATATATATGCATACATATATTTGTATACTTACTATCAACTGCAGTGTAGGTGGCATTGAAACCCCTCCTTTCCACATAACTGTCTGTGACAAATTTCACTGTCAAGAAATTACGGGTAGAAAGAAAAGGAGCTGGCACTAGAGATCCACAGAATGTGCCAACTAAGTTGGCATTTTCATTATCTCCATCATAAAGCTGAAAGAAGCAAAATATATAAGTCTATATAAATATATAAACTAATAGTTTAGGCACAACAAACAAATAAAGAGAAATAAAATTCTCTGACCCTGCCTTACATTACAATTTTCTTTACTTGACAGTGCAGCGTGTTCTGTGCTTTAACAGGATGTTCTTGATTACCGTAATTATTCACTGCCATACTAACTAATTCTGTTGGACAGGGTAAATCTCATTATGGAACATTCTGGTCCTCTCTCAGCAAATCTATCAAAAAATGATTACATTTTAATTTGGCACTCTCATTTCTTTATTATATGTAATCTCAAAGAGCTTTTCAGTGAGAAGATTAATTTTATTCATCAAAATGTAGAATGAAATCCTTGTTCCATTGAGTATCTCCAATGTTCAACAGGATCTATAACATTCCTTGATGGAGTTTGTTTAGCAGCATTCTGCAATCTGATGGTTTGTATGCTCATCTCCAAGAAAATAGCTTCTACACATGAGCACTGAGCATCAAGATTTTGATGAAAAAGAAGAGAAAAATTATATTAATTCTAGTCCTTTCAAGCAATTGTGCATGTATATGCATCATTTCCCTCTGCCTATGTCACTCCTGTACAGAAGTTATCAAAAATAATTCACCCTTCCTCACCGCCTTATCCTCAATTTTTAATTCTTGATTTCTCTTTAGCTGGTTCTGCTCAACTTCAACCTGATATTCTGAAGTTTTACTTTACATGTGTTTGAGTTTTGTTTCTATTCTGTGAAATAAATACTCATTAAATGAGCAGTCCAGGATCAGAAGTGTGTGTAATGTTAAAACTCTTACTGGTTTCCAGAAAGGCAGAATGACATCTGGCGTAGTAATCTAACCCAATGAAAAAATTATATTATATTAAGGAATTTAATTTCTTCTTAAGATCATTTTCTATTAATTAGGTTAGCCTTGTGGGGAAAATAATGCATTGTATCTCACTGATATTTTCTTGTTAACATACTGAGCTGTCTTACTTTGACATAATCATATCGACACATCCAAGCCGATTGTGCTTCAAGCTCAAATGAAGTGAAGGTGAGGTTGATCCGTTTGTTCACAGGTGCAGTTATGATCCATACACAGTTCAGATTTTTCTCATATCTTCTGGTCACGTTGGAGACTGGAGGGCCAAAGGTAGAAGCTGAAGAAGCTGAAGTTGACAAGTAACCACCACAGCCATTCTGAGGTCCTGTGAGGGAAGCAGAAGCTTTTTAACAGCAATTCCTGGCATTTATTTAATCTCTAACTCTTTAATTTAAGCTAGGAGCTTTTTATCTGTGCTACAGTATTTTACCATCCTGTCTTGCAAGGACTGAGTGATTAAAAGATTTTCAACACAAAGAGAGACACGAATCACGATTAGATTTCATAGAGTGAATTAAGAAAGGCTCATGTCTTTTGTTGAATATAAAAACAGTATTTACTTTGAAAATGTATCAACAGAAGTTTCTAAAAGGGACTGTAAGAAGACAGAGGGCAGCAATGAAACAGAAAAGCGCTGGTCTGAGGGCCTTGGAACGGGATCCTTGCTGGCCTCTGAGAATATTTAGTCAGTAGGGGGCACTGAGCTGTTGGCTTTGAAAACGTGATATAAACTCGAGTTGCTTCTTTTGGCAATACAGCCGCATCCTAGAGGGGCTGAATTTGGCAGCCTGACACTGTATTCACGAATCTAGCTAAAAGGGACTTCTGGAAGTGTTTTGCTTGGTGGGAACTTACAGCCCCTCTGAAATGCAGGCTGCTTTTCATTTGGTTCCCACAGACAGGGCTAAGTCCTTGACTTATTTACTGTGAAAATTTGAGCTCAATAAAGTCAGTCACATTGAAAGAAATTACCTTGGGGGAAAAGCAGTTATTTATCACATTGAATTCCAAACAAACAAAAACCACAGATTATCTGGCAGGCAGGCTTTTTTTTTTTTTTTTTAATATAGTTTGATTTCCAGAAGTTGGACTGGGCTAGTAAACGTGATCATCAATTCATTTATTTCCTGCCCCAGTCTCTATCAGGTCTCCTGGCCACTTATTTAACTCTGAAATTTAAATTAAATATTGTTTTACTCTTGCTTTGGGGTCAGAGGAAAGAGTTTTTGGAAACTGCACTGAGCAGAGGAATAACTGCAAGTCTGTTTTCTCCTGCAGCAAATCCATTTATGAGCATTCAATAACAGATGAAGCTACAGCTGTGGCTAAGTAACACAAAGCAGAGTTTCAGAATTTCATCTGTGTGTGTAAAATACGCCTGTCTGGCACATTTAGTGACTTCACCTTGACACACTGATGCATTTCCAGACATATAAAAATGTGCCTTACTTGAGCTACACTATTACAAAAGATCACGCTGGTGAGAAATCAGCATCCAAGCATCAGGATTGCATCAGTAACCCGGGGCTTGCGAGACTGTAGTGGTTAAAGCAGAGTGACTAAGGCTGAAAGTTGTCCTGCTCCACCAACCAGAGCCAGAAAAGCCCCACCCTGTAAAGCAGTTTGCTTAAACCCGAAATCCTCATAACGTTAGATTTCAGATTTTCTATACTTAAAAATGACCAGAAGAAACTTACTACAAAGTGAAAAAGCCAGAAATTAATCGAGTATAGTCCAGTTTAGTGGGCATTTAATGAAGTCAGAAACTTGGAAAAGTGTTAGCATTCATTCCAGTGCCACTGTAGAAGGCGAGAACAACAGCAGGGGAGATGTAAGCAATAAATCACATTCTCACAAATAGTCTGGAAAGGAGGAAAATGTCAGCCAGGAGGGTGCCTGGGCCCTAGGAGTGCAGTTTCCCTATATTTTTCCTCTGCATTCACCCTTCTGCGTGATTATTCTGTTCCTCTGAAACAATGTTATTGGGGCTGTCCCCTGCAAACTTTTAAACATAACATTAAGCATATAAATGTCAATCCAAGATCATAGTCTGACCATCCAGCCCTGCAGTACTGAATCTGGAATGCGTATATGGGTCAGACACTAACAAAGCTCCCCTTCCCTTTTTTCAAGGGTAAAATTGCAGAGATGCCAGTCAGACCATAGCAACATGAGTCAGGGAATTGCCACAGACCCATGCAACAGGAAAGCTCTCAGTGCTGCGGGATCATTCTTTTTTTGAATATTAAATGTCTGTACTTTTGCAGTAGTGAAATTCACTGCTAACTGTGCAGCTATAAAGACAGCTCTAATACAAAACCAAAAAATGTACATGTGGGTAAGCTCTGGGTGTACAGCATATGAAAAGGACCCGACAAAGAGAGAAGCAGGCCAAATTCCTATTATCAGAAAATTAGTTCTAGCTCCTCTAGTATAACCAGCAATATCATCTAAGGGGAGATAAATAACTGAAAAGGTGATTTATAGATGATAAAGATGAAGTTCCACAATCCTTGGCCTGCTCAGCTGGGATAGAGCCAGATGCTTACAGGACAGTACATTATAAATAACAGCTAAACTGGAGGCTGACCAGATATCAAGTAGTCCTACATCAAGCCAAATAAAGAGGAGTCCTTGTTGAAAAATCCATCTATCTTGGTGCTTTTCAGTGCTGACCATTGTTACATCTGATTGCAGGCACTAGAAGTTACACAATAGTGAAACTGTGTAGATGAAGGGAACACCCACAAGTAAAGGAAGAACCAACTGCTTAAACAGGAGGGAACTAAGAGAAACACTATCTCGCTGTGTTTTAGCCAGGACACAACATATTGCTTTAAAAATCAGCACCACTTCTGAACAGAAGGCCAAAGAGTAGCCATCCAGCCTGCAGGTGATTTTTCAAGGAAAGATATTCGTCACTGGCTAACACAGCCAGAAGCATATGGAGCTAAAATCCAGGCAAAATCTGGGACTGAGAAGTCTGTTAATTTGTAGAATAGACTCTTAGATATTAAAAGCTGAACTTGATTAAGATAATGAGAAATGTACCTTATAGAAAAATTTGTATGTCAGCAGATGGAGCATCTACATGGCTGGCTGTTTTGTTTCAGTCTTTGCTTTCTTATTTGAAATAAAAATCATAAGGTCATCATAAATAAGATGGCAATCTTGTTCTCATAAACAGCTTGCCAGAGAATGCAAATTATCAGAACTAGGGCACACACTGTCATCCCTAATTGCTTTTGGTGGGAAGCATTAGTGAAACTAAAAGGCTCCAGGACCATTCCGAAAAGAAGGAATTGAAGGTTCCCTATGGCAAATAAAAATCATTACAGCAGAGACCAAGCACGTGTTTCTCTGTTAAGAGTTCTACCCTCTAGATATGGAATGAAGATGAAGATAAATCTTTGAAGCTTCCTGCCTTTGAAGTACAGCCAGGGGAAAGGTTCATTTATACAGGTATGGGTGCAATGAAAGGGTAACCTACTGAATCATTTGAAATCTATCAGAATCAGCTACACCACTGACATTTCAAAAGACAACAAAGCGCTTTTGGGGTCTTTCCCTTCTTTTCAAAATGAGCACCCTAAACAGCTACTAGAAGGTTGCAAAGTTAAAGAAATTGTCTAGTTCTGCTTGACAGTAATGAAAATTCCCTCCAAGACTTCTGACTCTGATTTGTTTTCACCTAGAAGCATCCCTGGGAACCCTAAACTTCTCTCTGATCTAAAGATGAGTATAAGCAAAGATTAATTTAGTTAAGACTAATTCTTCTTTCTTGATGGATCTTATTTCCAGTGCATGGGAGTGGCTGGACTTACTGTGGCTGTTACAATTAGCTCATACCTTGTCTGGATCATGGCTTCAAACATTAAGGCTCAGAAGGACAGGGCTGGAGTGAGGAATTGTACTCTTCTGCTTTGTCTCATGGCTGATACTGAAGGTTGGTGAACTTCTCAAGCTGGGCTGTTCCCATGTTTGGCAATCATTGCACCAACATGGTGATTTTGTGTGGCTGCAGGCCCTGTCCACAGGGCCTCTGAAAGCACAAGGCCCTTTAGAGTCCTTTTCCAGCCTTTATGCAGAAAAGCTTTTTGACTGGTTTGATGGCCTGGCAGTGGTCCTAGCAGTGACATTTAGGACTGTAAAGCCCCAGTATCCTGCTTTAGACAGATTTCACAAATGCAGTCAGATGAAATTTGTATCTTTAAGGTTCTTTGGACTGATACCAAATATAAAAGTTCAGACATGCTCTGTGCCAAGCCTGCAAAACTCTGATCTATGTACTGTCCTATCCATCTCCTTGATGCTTGTCTGGGAGACCAGAGGCTGACGTGCAGTCTCGTCTAATTCCAATACTTACTAATACTGAATTAGTGTTCATATTTGGCACCACAGCTACTTAAGATTTTGCAGATTTCTCTTGTGAATGAGAAATGTCTCCTCAACTCTCTTTTGTATGCACCAGAGGACAGATTTTCAGCTGACAAAGTCATTGACTTCAGTCAAACTAAGACAGTTCACGCCAGCAGAGTTCACACACAGTTTTGTGAAGGGTCATTAATCTGAATATCCCATCAGCTTTCAACCATTTAGTTACTACAAATATATGTAATTACTGTGTCTGAAAACAAGTTTTCCCCTCAATTTTTCAGATCATACAAAAATTTCTTATTTTAATGTCTGTTTTTCTTCTTATCTGTCCAATTTGAACATGCAAGCCCTTTTTATTTCTTTTGCTTTGGAAGAAGAAATCCTTCACTGAAGCTAGTCAAGCACTGTTTGGATGCAATCCTATGCAATGTGCTCTGGGATGACCCTGATTGAGCAGGGGGGTTGAAGCAGATACCCACTGTGGTGCCTTCCAACCTCACCCATTCTGTGACCCTGTGGTTAATTAACTGACATTTCTGAGAGGCATTTGTAGACTATCCCTTAGCTCAACAGTTGTATTCTTTTCAAAGACACCAAAGAGATATATTTCAACACCACAAATGCTTTCTAAATTTAGTGAGATTTCAAGCTGATGGATATTTGAGACCCAAAATACATTTAGAAACAGTCTGGGAATTGTGACTTATGATCATATATTCTGATCTTGTCACAGATGTTCTTATTTTCCTAGACTATAATAAGATCAAGAAAAGATATGATTAGCCACAATTTATTCACTTATTTTAATACATAAAACTAACCATAAGTTATCCATGACAGTGTAATGAAGTGTGTAATGCTAATGGGTAATATATTTGGCTAAAATTGAATGAACTGAAAGCCCAAAGAAATTTCTGCCAGAAGATTTGTGACATTCAAACAATTTACTTCTCAGCTAGACCCTCTGCAGCACCAGGTTCTGAGTTCAGGCTGGATACCTTGAGATACAGCCCAGGGAACCAGTCCTAATGGGATGTGAAATCTCTGGAAGTCACTGCTGCTTTTCCAAAGGCAGGAGAAAATACAACAACATTCACATGCCACAGTCAAGGACACATTCTTCTAAGATTTCTTTTTTTTTTTTTTTTGGTGCAGGAAGAAAAATTGGCAGGATTCAGCTGTGCTGATGTTATGTGCCTTCCACATAACAAGCCATAACTGCTGTTATCAGTGGAGGCGCCTAGTGCCACCTACAGCAGGTACCACCATTAATTACATAAATCAGTGCAATGAACTATTTCTGGTGGTATGAGAATTTCAATGTGACTCACAAAAGGACACCTACCCCTGGCCTATGCAACAGAATATCCAAACCAGTATTTTACACCTTCTATTGCTCATTCAGAATTGTGGGGGCCTTTTCAGCAATTCTGAACAACACAAAAACACTCTGCAGCAACTGTGCATGCTGAACACTGCTGAAAAAGTGCACCTAGAAACCAAACTTAGAGTAAGCCATAGTTTCAGTTTACAGGACAGAACATGAACTACAATAAAATGAGGCTTTTTTTTTTTATACAATAAAATAGCATAAAAAATGCTTTGAACATTCTACTGGATCAATTTTTAAAAACTAGACTGTAATTTCATTAGGGGAGAGCATAACAGTAAACCTGTTAGTGACAGGCTTTTAGTGTATTCAATTCCACACAGGAAATAAGTAATTCAATACACAGCAAATAGAATAAGAGAAGGCAGATACCTCTGGGTGATTTATCAGGTAAATTACAGATCATCTTATCAAGAAGAAAAGCATGTAGATTATAAGCTATTTCTATTATATGCAAACCAGATTATTTATGTAAATTACCTATGAATGCAATTTTCTGGTGTATCAGGGAAGATTAATTTTTTCCAGCTATTTTTCTTCTAAACTTTACTTACTTATGATTATTTTTCTCATGTAAAATGATTAGTATTCATTCAATAGAAATGATGATTTGTATAAAAAGAATAGAGAGATCCTAGAGGAAAAAATTGAGCAAACTGAGGACAATGTAGAGGACGGGGTGTTTCAGGAATTAACATTCCAACAGCCTAGTGGTTGCCAAAGCTTTAGGAGGCATTTCTCCTGCCCTACAGCCAGCAACACTAGTCTTCTCGTTGTGGCTGCCCTATTCTTCTTGCCTGTCTATATCCATTGGGTTTTCTTCATCTTGTGTTTAAATCACAATCTTTTTTGTGACATTAGATTGTTGCTTTTTCTGCCTGTGCAGTGCCTTGTGCTGTAGAATTGTGGCCCATGAGCTCTAAAATAATGCAAACAAGGGACCACAATGGTATTTATCCAGTACACAATGCTCATCTTTCACAATGCATAAACTTGGATTTCTCCTGCATGCTCACAAAAGAGAGTATAAAAAAGAGAGGGGAAAAAAGCTGGTCACAGCTTGAAGTCAAGCAGAATTTAGGGCAGTAGAGAAAAAGCAGGCAATCTTCCTCCCCTCCTCCAATCCTCCTCCACGGTCCCAGCTATTGCATTTCTACCTGTATTATGTGAATAAAGCTCAGGAAGAGCCTTCTGACTCAATTCACTTATCTAACAATGCACAACACCTTGCTTCTTGTACATTCATGTGAGTGCCTTAGAAAGCCTCAGTGAACAGACCTGCATTTCAGAAGACCCCTCGATCCTACTGGGATGGTTTAGAGGCATTTTTCATTACTGGCACAATGGAATACCACAATGGTACATCAGCAGAGAGCTTTCAAGGAGACATGACTTCCTGTTAATGAGGTCACAGCTATATCTCCCAAGAGGGATTTCTGACTCTTTAAAACAAGGAAAAAACCCAAATCTTTATGTCTTCTCAGCTTTTTATCATATGCCTCAGCAGATCACAAATTCAGGTGAGAGGGTCACCCCATTACTGAATGGGAATAGGCAGAAGCTCCATTTGTCACTAAAGTGCTATTTGTGCTATTACAGCAGGGATGGCAGAGATGTGTGCAGGCTCTGTCCCTGCCAGCCAGGGTCAGTTAAAAAACTCAGATCTTCCCTTAGAGCTTAAGAGATAATCAGGAGATCTTTAGCCAAGTCACAAGCTCAGTACATGCCGATCTCATTCTTTGGGGGGAGATCTTAGCTTTCCTTCCTTTACAGAGATATCTCATGTAACCAAATGCCTTAAGCTGATATTGATTTCTATCTTCTCATCCTTTTATTGATTGTCTAGAGGAGCACATGCTTGCTGTGGAAAAGAGTTATAATTCTCATTTTACAGACTGAAGAAAGGCAGAAAAAAGGTCAGTGGTAACTAAGGTAAGAGAAGTCTGTCTTTCCACAAATCTAACACTTGGAGCAGGCTGGTATCTTCCAGTCAGCCCAGCTGTCCAGGTCTGCCTGAGAGGATGTCCAAGTGATTGCAAATATGAGGCTGATAAGTACACAAACTTAGCAGCAGAAATAGTGAAAAGATAAACCCTCTGAACCACATCACAAGGGCCATATGTTCCCCTGCCTCAAGCACACCATCTCACAGAGTTATGACAAAGAATGCTGCCTGTGAATTGAGCACTTTTTATTACACAGTGTATGGAGTAGCACAGGGAAAGAAAAGATATTTGACAAGAAAGATGACGTGTTGCTAAATGGCCAAATGAACACTATTTCAGACTTTCTTTTAGGGTCCTTTTTCTGTCTAGTGGGGGGACCTTGAATATTCTGTTGGAGGCAGGATCAGTGATGGAAATGTATTGTTTAATAAAATCAGGGAAGGTTTTCTACAGAAATTTCAGGGTTTAACTCTTTGAGTGTCTGGATAATCCTAGATGTAGGCAGTATTCCTTTTAAAGAGCCTTGTCAGCAAAGAAATTGGAAGAGCTTGTGGGGAAAGGAAATAGTTTAGTTTACTACAAACAGAAACAGTATGTTGTTTCTCTCCAATACATAATCAGGGTCACTCATTACATGAAACAGAGAGCAATAATTACGTTATCCAGTTGTGTTTCCCTAGGGCAACTAGAGAATAATGTGCTCATTGTCATCCAACAGAGAATGAGGTTTCTTGTTTCTCTACAGATACCATCTTCCTTATTCAAGAGACTGATCATTATGAATTGTCATCTGATTGCATTTTTACTCTTACAAAACCACATGGGTTTTATCTTTTAACAGACATGAGGGAGCTTCTCTAAAGCACCATGTAGAAAACCAGGCTTTTAGATCTTCGTGGTTTTATTTGAACCATAATCTCAGACCTCATAGTACAAATATGTGTCACAGATTTTCCTGGCTCTGTTTTTTAGGCAAGCCAAGCTGGAAACATTTATAGGATGTGACTCATGTTTTCCTTTTGTAACATGCTTTTTTCCTTTTTTGCTCTTCTGTGTTATCATGGGACTGCCAAGATCCTTGCTAATGGCTCTGTGGTTTAGTCCCTTTGGCTTGCTTCCCACAATGAAGAGAGAAGACCTACCATTAAGCATCTCACCATCACAGGCTCTTTGTCACACAGACCATACCTCCTCCTCCTGGGCATCTTTTATAACTTGCAACTCATAGCTCCTGAGTAACCCATGCAACATCTTAACCTTGTTTTCCTTGGGAGCCTCCAGAAATGTCCCTCCAAAACATCTAAGAGATGTCAAAGTTTATTCATAAAAGGCTTCTCCTCACTCTAGGAAATTATCAGGCTGACTTGAAGAGCTTGGTTTGTGTTCTGTTGTGTGCTTAATGAGAAGATCTGGCAAGTTGCACAAATAAATCTAAAGTCAGTGGCTAAAAAAATTGATTAAATGCCAACAGGAAGAGGAAGAGCTTGGGGAGTTCCTGATGATCTCACCCTGGAAATACTAACCCAGGCTGCAGGGCATCTATAACAACAGATACTTCAGCGTTTAAAGACAGCAACATGTGAAGCAACATTAAGTCACCTGGAATACGATTCACAAGACTTAAAAACCATTCACAAGGTCTTAAGCATTTTTGTAGCTATTACTTTGAGTGAAGCAAAGTAAGAGTTAATAATAGTAATAACTATGAGGTTCTGTGGGAATATTTTTCTTGGCAAGGCCTGTAGAACCAGTTATTTTCCTTATCTGTAAGTATTTTCTCAGACTATCAAATGAGAAAGTCACTGGCTGGGGATAGGGAGGGGATTCAGTGACTCAGCAGAAGACTATGTTTGTTCTGCCACAAAGGCCTTTCATTCTCATCTGTCTGAGCGCCAGCTTTGCAAATCAGACAATTACTTCTTTTAGACCACAAAAGACATGGAGTTAATTATACAGGAAAGTAGTAGAGATGACATGAAATCAATTTGCATGTAATAATAATTTGTTGCTTACCATCCCTAAACAATTCAGATAGGAGATAAAAATCTCCTTTTACACTTTGATTTTTAAAGTAGAGTACATTTAAACGTTTTAAGGTAATAATCAAACTCTGCCCCTTATTCTTACATCCATCAAAATAAAGGGCATCCAGTGCCTTCTTACTGTGATCCCATTTATTTTATGGCCAGCTAAATCAGAATGATCTCACAAATCAGTAGAAATCAGCACAGTGGTGCCTGGTGTGGAACCACAATCTTAACTGACCTCAACACTTTAGTTCTTTAGAAGGTGTGAGGGAAACTGAAAGGAAATGGGAAGTGAGCATAGATTGAAAGGAAGCATCTTTAGCACACCATAAACCTTTGACTACAGAAGAATAATAATTCTAAGGTATTTCTGCCAAAAGAGAGGTCTTTTGGTGCTGCTAGGCCTTCAGCCTCCCAAGAAGCACCTTTACCTTCAGAGAGGCAGGGAAAGGTCAGCAAAGAATGAAGGGGATCAGTTCAGAGCCAGACTGCAATGCAGGGATCCCATAAGCCTACTATTTACCTTAGTTCACTCAATTTTCACAAAATCAGAAACATTCTTCTGCTTCACTCACCCCTGGAGAGGGAGGTCACAACTGCTCCTCACCAAAAGAAATTACTTACCAGCAGATTAGGAGTCTGATAACGCACATACCTAAGGCCTCTCTGAAGGATGCTTTCCATCCCCTGTCTGCTCCATAGAAGTCAGTGCTAAACACCAGGAACAAGTTATTACTGGAGCTCTTAATATCTGGAGGCAATTCTGAGCCACAGAATTTCCCAAGGAGAGGAGCATGAGTATCTGAGCCATCATACACGGCCACATAATCTTTGTAGCAGGAGGGAGATATTTCAAGCTGGAAGCTGTTGAATCTGTAAAACACAGTTGGAGCCTTAGGTATCACATTTTCTGTTCTTTTCCTGTGCTACATGTGTTCTAGTGCTTGAGGAAAGGTCCAAGTACTGCAGTAGCCAAAGCCATGTTCAGGCCAAACCCTTCTCTTCAGGAACAAACCAAGCAACTCTTACATGCATGGCAAAACCCTTCAGCCAACAAGCCTCAAAGAAATTGGGTCCCTCACCCACGGGGCCTCTTGCAAGGCAAGCTGTGAGCACACCTCAGCTTTCTATGGAGCAGGAGGTCTCTCCTGTGCAAACACACTCTCTGCACTTCTGCAATTGCTCAGGCTGCAATTTCCTTGGGCATGTGAGTGGCCTATAAAATGCAGACGCAGAGTGGAGGCCAGTGAGTCTTCCTCTTAGCTGGGAAATGTTCTCCTAATTCACAACCACATGATAGAAGAACAGATCAGTTTTTGATTTCTCAGGGGCAAGATTTTGTGGCAATAATCTCCCTCTCTTGGGCAAGACAGCGTACACTCAGAAATAGACTATTTTTGGGTGGGTATTATTACTTTGGCTATAAAATTATTACCACCCTTCTAAAAGTATTATTATTGTTCTTGTATAAACTTCTCAAAGACTGACAGAATTTAACCAAAAAGCATGAGCTGCATTTTTACAACTTCTTAGTCTTTTCGGTAACCGAAGTGGGAACTTAAAATTGTGATTTTTTTTTTTACCTAACAAGTTAAAAAGAAAGATGGAAGGGAGCCTGAGGCTGATAAAAGTGACTTCACTAACCATCTCTTATTTTAGTTTGGCTTTGAACTTGGAAAAGGAGAGTCACAGAAAACATTGTCAATAATTGCTGCTTTAACTGGAATCAGAGACCTCCCTGTTCCCTTAATGACAAACTGGGGTTACATACTTCAGGGCCACTACTTTGCCATTTCCAACTGTGATGTGGTATGAGCAGTTCATGTTGTTGTGATAATCAAGATGTGAATGGCCTGGACTGCTGATAACACCACTAGAGCCATTGAAAATCCCACCGCAATCTGTAGAGGAAACAGAAAAAAAAAAAGAGTGATTAGTGTCTGAATACTAGTTTGGTCCTAATTCTCATATTTCTTTCAGAAGTTTACCTGCAAGGAAAAAAAGACCCTTGATAAATTTGGAGGCATCCATCTTCTAGGCATCATTGTCATGCCTAGAGCTGTTAAATGTGAGATGTCTGTCAGGCTGTGCTCTGCAGAGGAAGAATAACCAGTGCTGCAGTAACAGGTTCCTGCTGATCCATACCAAATGGCACTGGCACTGCTCAGGAAGAGACTGAGACTGATTGCACATGTCCTGCAGTAGGTGCAGGGAGCAGCAGGGAGGGATGGGTGCTTCATGCAGCAGCACGAGTGGGAATATCTCTGTACTAATTCTAGCTTGCCAAAAGAAACCTGGCTGATATATGGGCAAAGGCATTCCTTCATCCACATCCTGGCCCCATGGAAACCTCTAATTAGCCACAACTGCCCTCATAACCCTATCTCTGACATTTCTGGAATAAATATATGCAGACCCTCATCATCTGTCAACACCCTGTCAGAGCAGGAGCATTGCTGTAGCATTTGCTCTGCACAGAAATGCACAGAGGGGTCTGCAGGTATCACTAATCCTGTTCCCCACTTCACCCTGGGCTGGGACTCACTGTGGCTGAGCTGGAGGGTGGAATATTTGCTTTCTGGCTGAAAAGCAAGTTAAAGTCTGCAACTCTAAACTCCAGGCACTGCTTGGCCTCTCAGGGTTTCTCACCATGGATGCAAATGAGGCCAGGATGTGGCTAATGTTTGTTCCCAGCTTCAGCACTTCAGGGAACAAAACCTCTAATCTCCATTGTTAGCTTCAGCCTTCATTTTATAATCTTAAACTTAGGAGAAAAACAACAAAAAAAAAAGCTTCCCCAAGTCTCCCTGCATCCTGTTGATAAGCTTCTGAGCTTCTGAGCTGTGAGCCACACACAGTTTTTCATGCTTTAAAGAAGATGGCATTGCCCAGGCCACCACCTTAACAAAGACAGTCCCATACAGGGTGCTGCTGGATGCAGAGCCCCTGATGACTCAGGCTGGCAGCCTGGAGAACTGGCAGATAAAGGATAGGAAGATAAAGAATCAGCATTATTCTACACTAGGAGGGGGAGCCTTTTTCATTTTTTTGCAGCAAACAATGCAGCTATGGGGAAGAGGAATGTTAATTGGCAGAATCTGCTTTGTATACAACAACAAGCTAATAAAGCTCCAGTTATCCTTCTCAAATGTCACAAGTCACAAGTCAGATAGCAGCAACTGACTTGAGTGAGTTATGAAGGTCTTTTCCATGAGTAACTGCACATTGTCATTTCTCAGTGCCAGTCCCTCTTTCTTATCTGTAACAGACCATTCATTTCACATAAAGAATTTAGCTTTATGCTTTTGTGGTGTGGCACTGAACATGAGGAATGCGTTAAGGGAAATACCAAAGTTAAACTCACACTTTTCTTTCCAGTTAGAAAATAATGCTTTCAAATATAAAAGTGGTCTCTACCAGTTAAACCTAAAAAATATTAAAATTTGTTTTGCAAATAAAATCAATCTTCTCGGATATTTGAGTAAATTCTTAACTCAGTTGGAAATTTCTTTTTTGAATTCAAATTTCTTCTTTAAAAATAAGAGATCTTTTGTGAATGACGAAAGAGCTTTGGTGAAAATAGTTATTCAGAAATAAAAATAAATCTATATCCCAAGTTTTATTTACATTCATTCCTGGCACTGCAAGAGGGTCTACAATTGGAGGCATATAGCTGTGTCCATTTACCTGTTCTGTTTCCCATATTGTATAATGTAATTTTAGTATAACTGAGAATTATTCTCAAAAATTAATCATATAAAGAAACTAGTGATGTCTCTCCTTAAAGAATGCAAAGAACAACCAACCAGTCAATCAAAGCCTACCAAAAAATGGTTGCATTTCTTTTCTACAGAGATGGAAAATATTTTAGTTCCTGATTTGGTCCCATCTAGAAATGAGAATTGTGAGGTAACACATCATTCAGGATGTTAATACACACCAAACAGTGCCATGTTCTGTTCCTGAGAAATGTTTTGAACAAATGGAGTGGGAAAATGTACCATCTACACCCATTGAGGTATTCCCAAAATGAGGTACAGCTTTCCTACACAGAACCATTATCCAGAATATTTCTACCATCTCAAATACAGAGCAGTGTATGCTCACCTATGGTTCTGTATCTGGCCTGGAATCCAAAGCCCACGATGTGGGAGTCAGTGTAAAAGTTGAGCAGCATGGGTCCAAAGACGCTGACTGGGGCAGGGAGCTCTCTGCCGCAGAGAGTGATGAGAGGATGTGCGGCTGTGCTCTTCCCACTGAAGATGCTCACTCCATCATAAAGACAAATTCTGCTCAGGAGTGCTGGGGCTGCATGGACATAGAGTGCAGAAGTGTTAGCAGCATGTTTTACATGTGATTTACTGAGCAACAACTGTATAGACCTAATCCGGGAGAAGAATTAAATTTTATATTACTTTCCATTCCAGGGATCTCCAGATTTCCTTTGCTTGCTGAGGAAGAAAAGGTCAATTTTTAACATGCAGTAAAATTGTGACAGAAAAAGGCAAAGAGGCTTTGTATGTAAGACATCAAATTTGTCTCATTCAACACATCCTATGATCTGGAAAAGGCTCCAGGACCCTTGAATTTGTGGGAGTTCACAGTTGAATAAACACTATCTATGAAGAGGTAAGAAGACCCAACAAAAGCATGGGTGTCCTCTGCAGATAAAAGCAATGCACTTTTTGTCACAGGCAACTATCTACCTGGAATTTCTTTCCCCTAATGCAGAATTCAGCATTCAGTGCAGGGAATTTTAAACCATTTGTAGTGAGATTTTTGAAAAATCAAAAAGTAGTCTATACACCAGCAAGTTTCAGAGCTGACTTATTTCTTCCTGATTTTCCTCAAACTTTGGAGTACCTAAACTCAGGGTCTTCAGCTTGGCTCAAGGAATAGTCAAAAGGAAATTTGATCTTGCAGTGATTTTCTGAAGCAATCTGTTTTGGGGGGGGGTGGGGGGGGGGGAGGGCGGGGTGGAAATCAGTGCAGATATTAGGCTGAGTGGGAAAAAAAAGGAACACAGAAATAGGGAGCTCAGCATTCTATTATCTTTTCCCCACTGTTTTAAGCTTCTCATTTGCAATCAGGTTTCTGGAGGAATGAGCCATTTTTTTATGACTCCCTGCCCTATATTCAGGACTTTCTAGTCACTTCACTGTTTGCAAACAGATTTGACTAAGGTGAAAAATCTCAAAAATATGAAGGTCATATCAGTTTCCCAGAGTGACAGAATATGCTGAGTTGAAGGGGACCCACCCAGATTATCAAGTCTAACTCCTAGTCCTGCCCAGCACCATCTCCAAGAGTCACACCATGTGCCTGAGAGAATTGTCCAAACACTTCTTGATCTCTCTCAGGCTTTGTGCTGTGACCACTTCCCTGGGCAGCCAGTGCCCAACCACCCGCTGGGGGAAGAACCTTTTCCTAATATCCAGCCTAAACCTCTCCTGACACAACCTCAGGCCATTCCCTTGTTTCCTGTCACTGTGCACCCCAGAGATCAGTGTCTGCCCCTCTGCTTCCCCTCACGATGAAGTTGGAACTGCAGTGAGGTCTCCCCTCAGTCTCCCCCAGGCTGAACTGACCAAGTGATCTCTGCTGCTCCCCATGTGGCTTCCCCTCTAGACCTTGACTGTTTTCGTAGCCCTCCTTTGGAAGCTCTGTAATACCCTAAAGTCTTTCTTATATGGGGACCAAAAGGTCAATACCTGAGAAAGAGGGCCAGAGGAATGTACCCAAAGGACAAGCCACACTTCCAGGGGGTGTGAGAGACCTACCAAGCCCCAGCCAGCAGCACCCTGGGAGCTCAGAGCCGTGTCACCACCCCCTGCCCAGCTGGGACAGTAAGCAGGGGGAGAGGTTGTGGGTACCCAGGCAGGCACCACCACGGGATATAGGGTGGGAGCAAGAAGAGAGCCATGTGGGTTTTGCAAGAAAGCTGAATTATTGCTGTCTGTGAAAAACACAGCACACAGGTTTTGCCTACTGAAAAACAAGTTTCATTAGTTGTTATACCTAAAGGATAACTTGATGTTTTCTTTGTCTTTTTCATAATTTATAAGCTTACTGGAGGCTGGGTTGTCACGTTTATTAAGTTATCGTGTTTAGTGACCTGTAAGCAATAAAGGGACAGTTACTTAAACTGCAGAGGATTAATGGGGAATTACCTAAATTTACCAGGAGAGACACTGAGCCTACTGCTGTAGCAGATTTATTCCTGCAGATTGTCCAGTCAAAACAAGCTGCTTCCAATTGTTGCAGGAAACAAGATAACTCGTATTGAATAGGATGACAAGTAGGAGTGGAGTGATACTTCTCTTCCATGAGAACAACAGAATGATCTCAGCAGTCAGATGTATCTTAGATCATCTCTGGAGACTGAATTTTAAAAATTCCTTCTGTCTCAATGAAGACAATGTATGCTACCATGCTTTGCAATTATGTCAATACAGAAATATGTCATTACAGGCTTTGCAATTATGTCAATACAGAATATGGTGCTTGTCTGACTCTAGTGAGACTAACTAAGCTGATAACAAGCTGCCACATCAGATAGTTGATTACACTGTTAATAAAATAATCGATTAAAAATATTCTTCATTTCCTATACTGTTTTGGAATATTTGATAATGTGATAAAATTTTAAAATAGAATAAATCTTAAAATTCAAATAAAACAAAAAGAAATTCAGATGAGTATTTTCAAGATGCAAAAGATTTAAGAAAGCAACCTAGGTAATTTTCTAAAAATACCAGAGAAAAGCATGAAGTGGGGCTAATTTCTCAGCAAAGCCAAGGTCCCTAATATTTATCACAAGTTGATTTGCAATACTGCATTGGAAAAAATGAGATGGTTGATGAAGGAATGTGAGAAAAAGTCTTAATTTCTAGTTTTGAATCCTTATTGTTTGGGCCAATATGATTTATGACTGATAAATTCTGGCAAGACTAGTCATTGTTTGATCTCTATCCTGTACTTCATTCTCTTGTTTACACTTTTTTCAATTTCTCACCAATCTAAATGGATTATTCTGTAAATATTCCCCAGATTCAGATTCTCTTCATATCATACTTTCAGCCTGTACACATACTCAGCACATCATCCACAATTCTCCTCTGTGGTTTTATTTCCTCTAATCATATAATCTTAGATCTTTTCTAGACCAGTTTCTGTCCCTCACACTACAATGAAATTGCTTTCATGAGTCTCCAGAGATCTGTTATTAGCCAGCTGTCAGACCAACATCCTCTTTGAGCTGACAGGCACTTTCCACATAGTCAGCACTCTTTTTCTTCATAAAACTTTGTCTACTAAGAGCTTTTGCTCATCCTTCTGGTATTAATGTATCCTCTGTTCTCATTCATCCATGAGGACTCAGTGAGATGTCTTCTGTCTTCCCCTCCTTATCTCCCCATTAGCTCTGTATAATCTCATTTGCGAGGACAGATGCAACTGCTCTCTCTGTGTTGATGATCCCATAATTTTCCATTTAGTATCTTTAAGATAAACTCTTTCCTATCCTTCCATTCGTTCCTCTAGCCTTGACAATATTTCTTCCAAATACTTCTGAAGAGATCATTTATTTGGCCTGACATTATGAACATAACCCTATTTTTTTGAATTGCTGCATGCATTTGCTTTCAAGGCCCTTTGTTATCTATCTGTGCTCCATTTATCATTTCTTGGCACCATTCAGCATTGATACATTGACCCAAAGTTCACATGATAAGAGCTTCAGTTGTCCTTACATTACATTTTGAAATATGCCTTTGGGTTGTCTCCTTTCCACTTTGCAGAAATTTCTGTCCAGTCTCATTATTGTCCATAAAATCATTTGTTTGATATGATGCCGGCACAAAAACCTTGCCCAAATCTGGGCCCCTGACTATCTGATCACTAATATCAATGTCCTCTTTCTATCTCTCTCTCTTTAGCCATAGATTTTGTTTCATTTAGTATTGAGGCAGAACCTGTCTTTTTTTTTAAAGGCTGTAAAACTTAAAATCATAAGGCTTTTTTTTTCCACAATAGCAGCTTCTGATATAAACAGCAATACAACTAGGAAATACTAAAGTAGAAGTATTACCTAGAAACATATCACTGTGCAATATATCGACCAGCTCTGTAGGACAAGATATTGTTTTGAAAGCAAGGAATTAAAATTCTTTCACATATACATATTCTATTTCAAAATACTCTATTGCTAAACTTATCTATTTTCTGAATTGCCTAGTAACAGTTGAGAAAGCAGATAGAGCAGACTCCACAACAAAGCTGTGACCCTACCCAGATTGCAAAATTGCAGACATGTTTTTTAAAAAGGAGAAATAAACAAGTTATTAAAACATTTTAGATCAATGTGGTATAAACACAAAGCAGTTGCCTTGTATGGACAGAGTATAAATACTACAGAATTCTAAAAGCAGATACTGCAGGAAGCCTACATCCATTTTCCCTATTTTCCCATTATTTGGCACTCTGACTTTATTGTAGGCTATACTCACACTTGAAGAGTATTACAGCCACTTAAAAATACATTACTGTAGCTGTCCTAAAGGAGAATTTGTTAGGATGTTCATCTGAATAAATCTAATGGACAAGAATTGAATTGTGATTAATTACTTCTTAGATAGTAAGTCCAACAAGAAAGAAAAATAAGGGGTTTTTACTAATTCTAACGTGTGGTTTTTGTAGACTTTTGATTCAAGGAAGGAGGGCATATGGAGGACATTTATCACTGCAGAAGCTGGGCTGGCATGACAAACTCACCCTTATTTGTTTGGTTCTTTATAAAATAACCAAACACAACATTGCAAGTGGTAGCACAAGAAGTGAATGGCAGCTTGTGCAACTTCCTGAAACTGGCAAATCAAAAGAGTTTCTATGACCATATTCAATTTGGCACAGGAATAAACATCCTGAACACTGTGAGGAAAGCACAGAAGCTAAGCCAAGCTCCATTCATGGGGCTCATCTTGCCTATGTTTTCCTGCCCAAATCTCAAGTATCTTGTGTGAGCTATTGTTCATGGCTTCCTGCAATAGTCAATAGGTAAAGAGAGTGAGAGAGGTTTCCAGAAAGTAATTCACTCCACCTGCACAATATAGTTGGTTCTGAGTTTATCTCCACCCCTAGGAGATAAATCTGGGTGAATGTCTAAATTATATGCATATTTTCAGGGGCTCAAAAGGAGATAAAAATTGTTCTACCTACCAAGAAGCAGACAGTTTAGATTAAATTTGGTCACAACATCAGCGAATGCAGTTTTCCCAAGTTCTCTCTTGCTCTGCTAGTTGCTATATTTAGTGCTTAATACATATTTAATACTTAGTACATGCATGTCACGTTCATTTGGTTGCAGATACTGATGCCATATCGCTGCTGTGGGTTTCCAGCCTCAGTCATTCTTGACAATCAGAACTACTATTATGTTTCCAGAGGCAGAGATCTGTGACTAACCCATTAAGTCATTCCATTTTGTAGCACTGTGTCACTGCACTATAGACTATTAGCTTCCACCTCCTAATTTTCTGGAGAAGATATCTCAACCTGTTCAAGTCAATGAGATATGCATGCTTTACAGGCATTATTTCTAATATTTCATTTCTTTACCTAAAAACTACGGAAAAAAAAATAGATTTCTTTTGAGAGGTCAAATAGTTAATAAATAATAAATTAAACATGCAGCTAAACTTTAAAACCCAATCTAGAACATCTGTTATAGCATAGTTAATATTTTAAAGGCCACTCTCAGCAACATTCTAAGTAGGTGCAATGCTTCCTTGCATATGGAAGAGCTAGAAATGTTTTTAACAGATGCTGCCAAACATTGTCCTGCCTTTGCAAAAGAACTAATAGAGCTCACACTAGAAACCCTTAATATTAGATGTGCTAAATTTATTCAGTGTGCTGAATAATTTTTCATTTCTGCAATGATAGTTTTCAAGATGGTGGTCTCAATCTCCTTTACAATTTAAACCCAGGTGATTTTTCTTTAACTGCAGGGCTGTATTTTATGATTTTGTGAAAAATATTAGTAACCAGCTACTGGAGAGTGTCATACTTTCTCTTTGCTAACCAGGTGTCCATTAGTTCATATCCATAGCTCTTTCATGTGACTAAGGACTTTTAGTCAGTGTAGCCTAAGGAAGCCTATAAAAATAAAGGAACAAATTTCCCAGCAAGAAACAGAATATTTTTAGTATTTATTTAGATCTATGTTTATTATTATGTCTGTGTCACCTCTCTGCTTCAACCCTTTTGATAATAAAAGCTTGGATCCATTTATAAATTAACTGAATGCACAGACAGAATGCAGATTAGTAAATGTACTAAAGAGTTGTCAAAATTGGCACCATCTGATTCAGCCTAATGTTTCATGTCTTTGCTGAATAACAGAGTCTTCTATGCGAAGAAATGACATCATTTCTGTGGTTTATATTTTAGTTTAAAAAATTCCTAAAGCACTGGTTTGTACTAGGGGATGAAAAAAATATTTCAGATAAAATCATAGTCAAAACAAATTTTTATCTCAGACCTAAATTAAGTCTGAACAAGAATACTTTTGAATTCAAAACAGTCTGGAAACTTAAAAAGAAAAGAATACTGTTTTCTGTCTTTATTGTTGGGTCTGAAGAAAAATACAAATCACACAACCCAACTTAGCATCAAATTACTCCATATCTCTTTGACTGGTCACTTCAAGGAAACCCGATTAAGATGGCCTCAAAATCTGTGATGCCACTCAAGTAGTTTGGATTCCTCTGTGTTATCATGGCATATCCCCACATAAAAATATGATCTTATCAAGGTTGAGAAAGCTTTACCATTCACACCAATGTGATCAGGATACCATACTTGTTATTTCTTGGCTAAATGCTGCCAAATTTGATAATCACAAGAGGGACTTTTATTATTGCTATGTACAGGGTAATCACTTTTATGCATTTCCCATTGCTGTAGTCTTTCCCCTAATTTCATATTTCTGTGTTGTTACATCCTTGTTAAACATTCGAGTATATTTTTATCTATTTTATCAGTTAAGAAACAGATGAACTGACAAACAAAACAGCAGGCCTAAGATCAAAAAGATTATAAGACTCAATGGCAAACAAACAAACAAAAAAAAAAACAAACAAGCAGGAACAAAGACCCAGATTTGCCACAATCATTTTTATATTCCAAGAAACTGGTGAATTCCTAAAATCATTGCTGCAAGATGTTCAACAACGTGAAATCTCACTTCATTCTTCTGGAAGACTTCAGTGACTCAAAACCTAACCCTGAAAACTATAAATGTTCATCTGTAAAAGATTTTCAGAATGGGCCACCAACTTACACCATCGGTGATTTTCAGTGATAGAATACTTGTATGTTTTCAAGTAAGAAATTACACTTCATAATGCATACTGAAATGATGAAGAACCAGTTACCTTCCAAGTCAAAAGTCTCAAATTCTAGGATCACCAGTGACTGTGGTCCGTGATCAATAATATAGTTGCAGTCCAGGTTGTTATCATACTGACTAGGGTAGTTTGGAGAGACAATACGACCTTCAGGGCCCGTGAAATTTACTCCACATCCTGCAAACAAATAAATAAAGCACAATTATAATCCTGGTGATAATACTGCTCCAGTAATGCACACAAGGACCACATCTCTCCTGTTGAAAAAACCAGGGAGAGTATCAGACACCATGATGGCAAAAGCAGATCTTACACATACCCAGAGCAGCGTTTTTGGGAAGTGTAGTGCCATCCCACCTGGAGAGTCACCCCAGAGCAGCCCATAGGCCCACAGCCCCTGCCCGGGAGGACACAGCACTGCTGTTCCTGTGGGTGTGGAGCCTGCACGTTTCAAAATCCCTTAGTACAGACAAATGTGTCTGAATTGGAGGGGCCATGACTGAGGCACAGGAGCCTTATTTGAAAATGCCCACACTGGTGTAAGTGGTGCCATTCTTGTTGCATGCCTGACATCCAGGAGAATGCAGTTTGCCCTAAGGCCACCTCTGGATTGCTTTGCTGTATGCAGAGGCAGGAAAGATTTACCACCCAGAAATTTTCAGGCACACAGAGCAGTTTATTTTTATGGAGCTCCTTTGGATCCTAATGACTTGCATGGCCTTTGTTTCTCTTTTTTAAGACAAAAGCTTAAAAGAATGCAGTGCACAGTGAAATGCTGGTAGAAGATTAGGAACAGGCGTATGAAGCCTGTGACTGTCTCCATCAAGAGATTATTAGATGCTACCGACTATGTTAGTGCAAACATTATAAAAACAAAAGTGATTTCAATTCAGAATTCTGAATGCTTCAATGGTGTTTCCCTCAAAGCGCTTAGTTTCTTGCTGTTTTCATCTGAATGCCATGAAGGGCAAGTGGTTTCCTTTGGCAGCATCCTACAAAACACCCAAGCAACCAACAGCAGCTGAACAGTACCTTTTTCTACTTCTGGTAGAAAGCACATACCATGGTTAAACAAATGTCTTTTTAAGAAAATTAAAGCATTAGTTAGTATGCAGTTTAACTACGAATTTTTAAAATTTAAAACCTATTTATTCTTTTCAGCACACTGAAAAGGGAAAGGTAGCTGAGAATAACCACAAAATTTGAGCTGCATCTTGGGCAAGTCCAACACTTGAGTTCATTGCACTCAGTATGGAAACTCTTGGTTTACGTATCTGGGCAGAAGCTTCAATGCCTTGTTGGACTGGGCTCTGAATTGCTACACACAGGTCAAACTAATCCCAAATGGACTAATTAAGCAGCCATGTGGCTTTAATATTACTTACTGCTTGTGAAAGATGCGGAGAAACCTGGAGCAGGAGCATCCTGAGACTGAAATACTGCAGTTATCACATTGTTTGGAGCAACAACAGGATCAGGAGCTGAGCTTCCACATCCTGTGGCTAACAAAGCTGCTGCTTCTTCATTATTTCCTCTCCACACCTGGCAAGGACAGATTGGAAATGGTTTAGGGCTTTCAAAGTCTAAGTAGTGTGTGGGAACCCAACAGGAATTACTTATATGTATTTCTTTCCATAGACTGAGGGTAGGATTCATCTCACAGTGAATCTAAGAGCTCTAAATTGGAGCTAATTACTACAGTCAGTGGAGACAAAAAGGTTCCTCCAAGGGAGTGAGTCACAGTGAATAATTTAGGTTGCCAGGGACCTCTGAAGAGCATCTGGAGGTCATTTGCTTGAACCCTTGCTGGTAACAAAGCAAACATAGATCAGGTCCAGGGACAAGAGAAAACATTTTATGCATTTCATTACCTACTTCCATTTTATCTCTGCTTACTTAACTCCATACAACCTATGAAAATGCATATCTGTGTATACCAGTAATTATTACAGGTAATCCTTATGTTATGCAGTAAATAAAAATCAAAGCTGTCATGCTAGGTTAATACATAGGCATCAGATAACACCTAGTGCTGCTAATATTGTTTTTAAATTTATTTTACATTCACTTTTTCAATGACAAGTATCAAATCAAATAAAGACTTGCTATAATAACTCTTTCTGATAAAGAAAAAAACCATGATGTTTTAAAGTATTACTTCAATTGTACCAGTAGTCAATTGAGGTAGGTATTTAAGGGAAATCCTCTTTGGGTAATTACTTGAGGTTCACAGTTTAAGTGCTGAATTTCAAGAGACATGTAAAATGAAACACAGGTATAAATGTTTGATGTTTCTTAACATTTAAAATATTTTCCTGAATCTGGGTGTTTATTGACAGGATTTTAAAAGTCTGTTTAAATAATGAATTATTTACTCTAATAATACAATTATTTTTGTTCATGTGTTTGAACAGTTTGAACAGTTTTTTACTGTATTTTATACCCAAAAATATATAATATCTGATTTTTAAAATAATGTGTTTGAAGGAAATTGAGTGGAGCTAGTACAACCACATGAAACTATGATTTCTCCAAGCAACCATCCTAGAAAGGAAAGGGTTAGCCAAGGGTTAGTCTGTAAGTGTAAGCAAATGAATAATCTCATTTATGTGACCAGGTGTTTGAGGCAATGAATGCTCAAAGGATTAATTTATACAGTCTATAGCCTGGCCAAGGTTTTGCAAAGTCACTATTGATTTTGGATTGCTCTCTTTTGGCTGCTCAGTTTGGAATAAATGGAAGAAACTTACATCATTTACAGCTTTTCAGACACCATCGTACTTTTCAAATTATACATTTGGAAAAGGAAGTGGGCATCAAAAATTTCAGATCTTTCTCTATGGAGAATATCTCCAGTTGACATAGTCCTGCTTATGTCATTCAGGGCAGTTTAGGAATTTAAAATTAAACACTTTTACTGAGTAGCATTAAGGCTTTCATATTCGTGAAATGTATTGTAACATTGCATCAATTAATTGCTGGAGCAGGTTATGAAAAGACAAATCTAATCCCTGTGGGGTTTTTTTCACAGCCTTAAAAAATGAGTGCAACTGTAAGTTGGTTGGTATAGATCAGATGTACAGCTGCTCAAGCCTTCCTACATGTTGTAAAATTATGTTTGCCCTTTATTTCAAGTGGGAGTTGTATTGCTGGGGAGAAAATGAGCACAAAACCACTGAACATATGCCAAATGCCTGAGAAAAAAATGACACTGAAATATGCAAGACATGTCCACTCTATTCTATTGCTTTGAAAACAATGGTCCTTGACAACATATCAGATCAGATTTCTATCTTTGTTTCTGGAAATTAAAAAAAGTGCAACCTGGACAGTCTCAATACTTATAAAAGAGTTTGGTAGAATTATAGTGTAAAATTCACAGGTTTTTTCTCCACTGGAGTAATTGAAAAGAACTTATCTTTATGCTTTATTTTCTCCTTATTTTCTGGTTCTGAAATAATATATGCCTTTTTTATACTTTTCATTTTTGGGGATGCATGTAGGCTGATGGCTCCACCTCCCTGCTGGAGGTGGAACCTCAAGAACCAATGAAAATTAAAATGTTATACAGGCGAGTTCACAAAGCCCACAGTAAATGGACTGTATGATACAAGGACTTTAGTTTCCTAAATTGTGAGTCTTTTTGAGTCCAAACCATAACAAATGCAAAACAGTGATCTGAAATCATTATTTTACCTTCACATAACTGGTCTGGCAGCTTCCATTGCTATCTGGAATCTGGAAGTTCCTGTGGAAGTTCACCTCCAAGTGTTTGCTTTCATGTGTAATGATGGTCCATGTGCATCTGCTGTTCCTGGGAAAGTTTTGAGGCCAATGAGGGGACTTGATTGTACCATTATCTGACTGAATGATTCCACCACAGCCTGGAAAAAATAGCAACAGATGGGAGAAATGTTTAAATATTTTTGAGTGGCGTTGTGTTCAGCTTCGGATGGTTGTTTGCTTCTGTGGCTGCAAAAGTGAGAGGGGAAAGCCCTGAAACTCACGGCAACTTCATTTACCCCTCTTGGTTTTCTTTCTCCCACCCCTGCAGCAGGGAGGTAGTTACACTCTAGAGGTGTCTCTTTGTACTTCACTTTATTTTCTTCATGAGCTCATTCTTGCCACTTCATGGCCTTTTACAAGGTCCATCTCTAAACTCCTGGCAATTTCAAGTGACTGTTGCTTTGAAAGAGTGCAGGGGTGAGGAGTACATCTGAGACTGCAGGTTCCCCACACCCCACAGCATGCACATTGTGACAGAGAGCCATTCAGAAAAGCACTCTGGGGACAAAAAACAGCCTACTGATATATCCTTTTTTCTTCTCACTCTGCAACATGCAAATATTGCAGTTCTTCATGTGGATCTGTTCAAGCTACATCCGTTTACCCAGGGCAGAACGGTGACCTCCCCCGCCTAGGCAGCCCTGCGGATTTCTGTGGAATTATGGGATGGGCTGAAAAACATGCCTTTAAAAATTGCTAACAGATTCATTTATAAAGGGCAATAGCTGGTCATGGCTCTGTGGCAGCTCATGATTTTAGACAGAATAAGTTTAGTTAATTTGAAACATATTTGCAAATACCATGCCAAGAATTATTTATTAGGGCTATGTGTACAGTACTATTATTTCAGCTACAGTGTAGTAAAAGGATGAATAAAGGGCAAAAAAAAGTTTTGTAACATCCTAGTTTTTTCCTCTTAATTAAAAAAAAATATAAAACTTTAATAGGAAGATGTTATTTTTCATTCTTCTCTGCTAGAAATGGCAATTGTGTTTAGGAGGATGTGAAGCCAAGTTTTGGTCACAATACAGAATGCAGACCTGGAAATTCTCAGTGAACAAATGAGAAGAAAGCTGAAGAAAGTAAACTAGATATATATATATATAAATGAAAACTCAGAGAGAATACTGCCTATGCACATGGCATATGTAGGCTAATGTCTGCTACACCATTGAAGAGTGGGCTTCATTGCACGTGAAATCTTAGGGAACAGTGTCAAAAACTTGCTAAAATGACAGTGTATATTCATGCAAGCACAGACTATCGATATGTTTAAGAAGACATTCCATCAACTAACTGTGTGAATACAGCTGCATCATTAGTGGACAGAAAGATGATCAGGATCAGCCAGAAGGTTTGCAGCTGGAGGTGACACTAGGAAGCATATGCCAGCTCTGTACTGGGCTGGCATTTCTGTCAGCTGTAATTTCTGCTGTAATTTCTGCCCTGCCACCATCTGCCACATCTACCTTTAGTCCTTGAATGGCTTCCTGAAGTACACTGCACAAATGGTGAGCCACACAGTGATGATAATTTCAAGAGAAGGAAGGTAGCTTTGAGAAATGTACCATTCAATCCTGTGTGTATACCACCTTCAGAAGTGTACCAACGTATCCATCACAGTGCAAGAGTTCTAGGCTGTTGTCACACGTGCTCTTTGAGATATTCTGTCTGCCTCTCTGTTTTGGAACTCACTGCTTCCTAGTTTTAAGTGTTTAAACCAAATCAAACTGTGGAACAATTGTTATTCATGAAGTGAAATGTCTCATGCTCCTTGACAATAGATGCCACTGCCAGGAGGGTAATGGTGATGGTTTCAATTTACAGCCACCAAGAACTGCCAGTAGGAGGTTTAAAAAGTACAAAATCAATCCAAATTTGAATTCATTGTGTAAGATCAGAAAGCACTGGATAAATACTTAATTTTTTTAGTACTGGCTTCTTTCAAGGATCCTGAAAATGGCATGCCTTTCTTTTGTTCTTTAATGCAAACTTACCTAAAGATTCTGCTGTCCATGTTGCATAAAAGCCACCTCTTTGAACTGAGTGGTCAGAATTAAAGATGATGGCTAGTTTGTTGGAACCAGAGCGAATAGTCCCAGGTGAGGTGTTTCCACAGTACCTTCCTATGACAGGAGACCCTGGAGAGCCACCATTCAGGATAGTAACAGAATCCCACTTACAAACTGGATGATTTTCAACGTGGAAGGCTGTGAAAGTAAGCTGCAACACACAAAGGTGACATTCAGGGGCTAAAACCAATCACTCTAGGGGAGGGTATAAAGCAATTCCAGACAGATCCTGTAGCCATCGTGGCACAATGATTTCTGGGTACACTCAGAAATCTGACCCTCACTTTATGATGCTTTCCTGCAAGTATTGATTGGAATCTTGCCACTATAAGTAACAGCAGCTACTTAGCTTGAAGACAGAAGTGGAAGAGGAATTCATAGGTTCAAAACTGGCATCATTCATGTTTTGAAACTAAGTATGTGCTTCAAAACAGCGCTGAATATGTACAGATGTTGAACCACTTTCTGCACACAAAGCTTCTGCTCATGAAATATAACTTGCTATGCAAGCAGAAGGCCTTGGATTTTTTTTTTCCTTCCTATTATTTTGAATCAATAGGCTAACAGTTGCTAAAAATAATGCTTGTTTCCACCAAAACAGGCACAGTTCTGTGTTTTGTTCCTGTGGGCCTGGATGCATCACATAAACAGACTGGGCTGGACAGGCAGCTCCTGCCCCTGTCTCCCTCCCACATCAATGCCACTTGTCCTTGGAGAGATATGGTCACACCTGGGATTTCCAGTTCAAACATTTAGATTGCTGGCTCTGTAGACTCCAGGATTTGTTGATGCTGAAATATTGATGTACGCTTGTAACTGCCTGGCCTTGTTTCCATCAGTTTTGGGATTTTTCAAGTAAGTTTTAGGAGCAGGACCTTTATAGAAAAGTTTAGCAAACATACAGGATCTTTTCCTGTAGCTTTCGTGTGTCTTCACTTCCAAAAGAACCTGTCTAAAACTAAATAAAAATTTAGCTGTAATAGCTTAAATTCAGAACTTTGCCAGCAACTGAAACTGGCAGCTTATACTGGAAAAAATGAGTCTGCTTTCACTGAGCATGCTGTTACTCAGTCCTTTCAAAACAGAAATCTGCTTTCATCTGATTAAAATTAGTTCTGCCTTAAACTAGTTTGTGGATTAAATAGAAGTCTTGTGTTCTACTAAAATAATCCTGTATTCCCTGAAATAAGTACATAAGCAGTGGTCAGAATATCAAGTGGCAGAAGAATTAGGACCATGGGTTTGCATTTTTAACCTTTGTAGTTGTAAGCAAGGAAAACATGATAGGAAAATTAATGAAAGACATCACATATGAAAATTTGCAATGTGCTCCCACAAAACTGCTTTTCAGATGTTTTTCTGACCCGAACCATAAATGTCACTGATTGTATCTGTGCTTGAAAGAATCAGCCAAATAATTACGTGAATTTAATTTTGTACTGCTTGGTCATAAAGGTGCTTAAATTGGTCTGTCAGGAGTTTGACTCAAGAAAGTATCATTTCAGGCAGACTTTTAATACTTATTGGGAAACTGGAGCAACATTTCATTGATGTAATTTGTACCAAAAATCATGTTATGTTCCAGAATAACCAGTAAGACACCAAGTGGCTTGAAAGTTCCCTGCAGAGAAGAAAACTTTCCTGAACTTTCCTTCAACCTCATGTTTATTCTCATGATAGTGAGATTATCCATGAACATCTAATAAAATTAGTTATTTCAGTTTTGTAAAAATAGAAAGTAGTTGTTTAAGGGAGAATTTATTGTGAGGTCAAGTAATACTAGGATCCTTCTGTTTTTCAGAAAGGATAATCTTTAAACAGTTTTGTTTTGTTATCTTCATTCCTTCTTTTAGTTAAAATCAATGGGAAGATATTTAATTATTCCACATTTCTGATCTTCCAAATTGTCTCAGATCTGTTCCTCAAAACTCAGAAGGTACTTCTCACACTGTCTGCTGTGCATACAATTGTGACAAGTTACTCACAGTGATGGTTTCACCTTCTGGGGCTTCCAACACCCAGGAGCAGCGACTCAGACTGCTGTAAGGATCTGGGTAGTTAGGGCTTGAGATAACTCCCCCTTCACCTGACTGTACACCACCACAGGCTGCAGGAAAAAAAAAAGTAATATTTCAATGCATTTTCAGAACACAACACTCTAATCAAATGAGTGGAAGATTATTCAGCTTGTAATAGTAATAAAATATATGTAAGATGCGCTGATAGAGTTAAAGGTGAACAATTTATCTGGGAAATTTCAAGTTTTAAAACCTTAGTAATTGAATACTGAGTAAAGGGATGCAACAGCCTTGAAACTTTGCATTTATTCTGATGCTTAATATAACTCTGCAAAACCTTTGCCAGCTGACACATCAGCCTCTTCCACCTTATCGTCCATTTGTTTATCTCACTCTTAAGCAAAGCAGTGCCATCCTTGGACCAACACAATGAAGTAAAAAAGTTTCTGATGTGCCTAGATAAGCCCCAAGGCTAAATTCAGCTGTGACAGGAAGAGTAGCTGTTCTGGCACATAAATGGCAAAGTGCTGTAATTTGTACTGATACGGCTTCAAGTAGATTTCAAAATGAGTGCAAAGGTTCAAGCAAGCAGAATGCATTTCAGCTCTGCTAGCACTCCAGAGACCTATCTGAAGTAAGTCCAACTTGGCTGGTATTACCTGTTACATCCCCATTCCCAAGAGCAACCAGCTGCTCTGGGTGTTGCAAAATCTGAAATGTGGTTTGGGGAATGCCAACTGTGAGGCAGAAAATCGGAGAGTTCAACTGCTAGCACATGCTTGCTTTAGAAGATATAAATAGTGGCCAGCACTGTGTAACTTTTGAGGACCTCTTTGAGAGTTGATCCCATCATGACTATTCTCCATATCACCAAATGACTGGCAGCATTCCCCAGAAGTGCCTCAGTCAGCCAAGGCAGCAGTCCATCGAGCCATTTACCTTCAAATGTGTAATGGGCCAGGAATCCTTTATCTTCTGTGTTTTCATCACTGACAAATTGTACCCACACTTGGGGAGCAGCTATAACTAGTGGCACA
Organism: Fringilla coelebs; assembly: GCF_963513975.1. NCBI lineage: Eukaryota > Metazoa > Chordata > Aves > Passeriformes > Fringillidae > Fringilla > Fringilla coelebs. The sequence goes on from NC_140028.1 coordinate 132,667,612, forward strand.
GATGGTGCAGCCTGACCACAAAGTCTGGCTATTAGCTCTCCATCAGCACTCCCTAAGCAAAGAGAAAAAAAAAAGAAACAAAAAAACTCATCACTTTTTGAGTCCTGAAAGAGCTACAATAAGATAAAGGAATAGTGCAAATATGCAATTCATTCTGTTTTGACAAGAAAATGGAGAAGAGTACATATCACACTTAGTAACTGATTATTTCTTATGGGTATAAGCAGAGTGTTGCATTTCATTGTTGGGATCTAAATCTTGGCAACAAGAAAGTTCTCTCCAAAGCTATACCAATGACCCTTTTAATACCCGGGGCTCCTTTTCTCCCCTTCCTGCCATCCTGCACACTTTCATATTCCATATCAGACACACAAAATCCTCACTGTTCTGCCTCAAAGCTACAGACCTTTTGGGGCAGAATGGTGGAAAGAGATGGGACCAACCACATGGGCACCTATTGAACCTTTGTTTTTGTGACATCCTCATTAAAGTCAACAGGGACTTTGAGTTTTCTACTGTATAGGGATGTGCACCATCCATGAACAAACTGTCATCACTGTATTAATAGTGGGCATCTCTTTCCCAGAGAACTCAATTGTTCTCTGTATAGACAAATCCTTGCTTAAATCCTTGAAGCCTAAAAGGAAAGCATAACACAGGCCACTGTACTTGAGTGACACTGAATGTTTGCTCAAGTTGGTGAGCTCCTGTCTATCACATTGCTGAAAGTAGTTTCTGTTTATTAATGATAAATTCCCAGGAGAAAGAAACTAGGGGTAATAGTGTTACTAATGACATCCAGGCAATGCCATTCCTAAGTTCACTTCTCTAATAATAGCAGCTTGCTGGTCTTAAAAGTCTCTCTTCAAAAGCAACTCCTAGCTCTGCACTGAGTGGCTGGCCATTCTTGTGAAGAAGGCAGTAGAGCAAGAGGGGAAAATCTTGGGTGCTCTTCAAAGCCTTTCAGAGTTATTCCAAATCATGGTTTGGTTGAGTAACTTCATGTTTCCATCATATGCAAGTGACACAGCCACCATTTGAAATGACTTGAAGCACAAGGAGGAAAAGGGACACAAAATAAAATTCTATCATGCAAATTACACTGAGAAATGCTACAAACTGTCTTGATAACATGCACTAAAAATTATATTGAGCTGTACAAGCAGAAAACATTAATGATAAATTGTGTTCAGGAAAAAGTGGTAATAGCTACTTTTAGCATTAGTATATGATTTTTGTACATTTTATGAGGTGATTTACTATGTGACAGATGTCACTCAGTTAGTCTCTACAGTGTGAAAAGTGATACCAATCATTGCTTTCACGAATGGCCAGCTGGCCAGAGATCTAGGCTGTTGATAAACAGAAAAAGAAAACAGAAATGTTGTGCTGTAACTTTTCATTCAAACTGAACTGAATGGTCTGAAAGACAAAACGAAGAGTCTTCCACAGAAGCCAAAAGTTAGGAATATTCATTGTAGCAATATGCTCAGTTGTATTACCATGTACTACCTACATGCACGAGCATGATAATCTAATAACCTAATACCTTGCCCTAAAAAATTTGAAATACTTATTTTATCTATTTAGCTTAAATATTAGGCATTGAATTCCAGTCAACTCTGCTTTTATTTTTTTTTTATTTGAGTGCCATGAAGTGTGTTGTATGGGCATCACAAAAGAATTTAGCACATTTGGGGTCTCAGGTAACTTAAAGTAGAATTGGACCTTTCCCTAACTATGCATCTGCTGTGTCAAGAGTCTTAAACAGCACCTGCCTGAGTTTAGTGGCATTCTGCACTACTGCCTCTCAGTGCTCATTAAATGTTACTTGTCAGCATACACAGATGAATCAGGGCATTCTGCTTTTGACACCGGGGTAGCTATGAAATTGGAGGTCCATTAGTAGTGCTGAAATGCACACTGGTATTTAGATGACATAACTGCATAGAACAAGACAAGACTGCAATTTCTTTCTTTCAGTTTTCTTTGATTGTATTGCCTGGAGGCCTGAGGTTCATGATAAAGCGAGAGTAGCAGGAATGGATGAGTAAAGCAAATATATTTTACTGTTTCTTTCTCTGAGTTTTTTTCCTATTATTTCCCAGCTCCAGTGCATATATGTAAGAGAACTGCTAGGCTACACAGATATGCAGGGTGTGGCTCTACACAGAACAAACCAGTGCTCTACAACCAAAAGCTCTTGCTCAAATGGGTGCAAATAAGGATGGGTCAGATTGTTGCTCTCAGCCTTTTCACATGTTTCAGAAAGCATTTCCTGGTAAATTAAAACCTGCTGTCTCTGGGACTTGCAGGTACAGGCTTTCCATGAAGACAGCTGCAGCTTTCATACTACATTTGGCATTAGCTGAGCGACTTCCATGTGACATTTCCAGTTGCTTGCTCTTGTGGATAAAGATGCTCAAATATGCAGGGATATCACTGGTGCACTAAACCTGTGATTTATTTTTTTTTCATTTAAAAAGCTTTAGTCTGTGTTTTGCAACATATTCTCACTGGAGAAGTGAGAATAAGTATTTATTTTTGAAATAAATATTTATTTTTGAAGAGTCATCTTATAGAACACAAAAGTGGATGTGAAGTGGGTGTGCATTCCAGAGGCTATGAATAATTCAAACATTCTTTACTCCATTCCTGCTGTCCCTGGAGATATTTCAGGACCAGGGAGAGAATGGGGAGTTCATCAAATAAATTATTTTGATGACTGCAAATGCCATCTCTCAAGGCAAATGAAGTGAAATCCATATTGTCCCATGTAAAGAGAGAGTCAGGTGATTATTGCAAACAGCAAAACTATTTATGTCCCCAAAATGTCTGTCTAGCTTTCTATTTTCTCCCCTGAAAGAACACGTGACCAAATCCATACATCCATTCCTCTGGTAGTGAAATCCCACTTCTTATCAGGCATGCAACATGGAAGGCAGGATTTGAACACTCTCAAATGTACAGATTCTACAACAGCCACTCCCTGCAAATATATACGAATGAGATTTGGCACAAACAGAGTTGTACAACCAGAATCTTGATAGGCTTCATCCATTCTCCTGCTGAACATACAAACCTATTCGTAGCTCTAGGTAGTCATACTGGCAATTCTGATGATGTTCCAAGTGGAAATCCTCAAAAGATATATAAATGGATGAATTATAGTGAGTGGGATTTTCAATGATCCATTCACAGTTCAGGCTACTTGTGTAATTTCTGGTGCCATCATAACCAGGAGAAGAGAAATCTCCACCTGTGTGTGCCATCAGGATTCCACCACAAACTGCAGAAACAAAATATGGTCTATGTAAAAGTAGTAATAATTCTTGTATGAGGACAAATTTTGCCCCACTTCATTCAGGTGTGCTCACATCAGAAAGCACGTGCTGATTAGATGAAAACCTTTTCCATCTTCTAACTTTTTTATAACTTACTGCTCTGTACAAGAGAATTCTTCCCTGTTTCCCTGGAATTTATTGGCAAGTCTTTAAAAACACACATGTAAAGCAAAGAACAATTATTTACAGGATCAAATAAAATATTTCAGCAGCACTATCAATATAACAGGCATTATTTAATATTTTGATAAAATCTCACTACAGCTTCAGTTCAGTATTGCTCAGCCCTACTCATTACCCAATTCTAGGCTCAAGAGAAAAAAATTTATGGAAGATAGTCTCAATGCCATAGAGGATGCTTGGGGTGGGAGCTGGAAAATAAGTTCAAAAGGCTCAAGGCTGTAGTAGTAAGGCTGTGCCAGCTGCCTCCTCTCTGGAGGCTAAGCTTGCAAAAGTAGGTTAGCTGCACTCTTTCACAAGCTACAAAAAATTAATTACCCCTCTGAGTAATAAGGAAGCACTAGAATGATTCAATTTGTCCATAGCACTATGCTTTTTGAAATTTTCAGGGAATAAGGCCACTTCAGACCATCTCTTACTCAAGGCTCCGTACAAAAAAATAAATCAGCAGGGACAGCAGGGACTGTGATCCATACAAAGCCACATGAAGTCCATTGCTCACAGAGATTTTCCTTTTTTTTCCAAGTTCTTTCAGCTAATTAAAGATAAATATCTGTTCCCATCCAAAGATGAAAGAGAAAAAAGGTATCAGAGATTTGTAATCTGTTTAGGTAATTTTGTTTTATATGTGCCAGTACTCTAGCTATGAAATGACTTACCAGAGATCATCACTTAAGTAAAACACATACACTACCTGCATCTTCACTGGAGGTATATGAGACGCTGAAGCCTCTGGCTGCACGGGACATATCTGTCACCAAAATGACTTTCATTGTGTTTCCAGTGGATTTCACCTCAGTGCCTGGATTTACCTCCCCACACAGCTTGGCCAGCTGGGGAGAGTTTTGCCCAAGGCCATTGTAAACCTGTGGAGTCAAAATAAACTCTTGTGACACCAATATACAGTCTTATGAGCATCTCCTGTGTCATTTAAGAGTGTTTACGCTCTTTAATACAAAATTCACTGATGTCCCTCACAAGGGGTTAGTTCTCAAATTTACCTAAACCTTGGAAGAAATTTTCATTGCCTTGAGTGGATGAGGCCCTGAAGTAAACTTCAAAATACCTTGCTTATTTTGGTGAAATACAAACATATTGTCTCCCTCTCTCTCTCTCCTTTTTCAAACAGAAATGGAACTTTTTTTATTGAGAACACTGTGGTTTAGCTCCATATTTATATATTCGATCACTTAATAATGCCAGCTACTGACCATAATAATTTCATTTCAAATCATTATCTTTTAAAGCCAACATGAGCTTTATCAAAATCTTCTCCAACACACTGAGTGCTGGTGGGCATTTCTGATTATTTCAAACATTTCACTTTGTGATGATCCAGGGATATTTTGCTCCATTTCCATTATTTACCCTTTAGCCTAGGAATGAATTTCCTTCTTTCTGCTCTGCAGTGCAAGCAAGACAGAAATGCTGTTTCCCACTGAGACTTGGAATATATTAGAGTATTGAAGGCATAAAAGCCAGCAGGAAAAATTTTCCTTTAACAGATCATTATCTGATAAAAAGCCAGCTGACAAAGGTTTGTCTAAAGTAGCTGTGAAGAAAAACAAGGGAAACATCATCTACAAACCTCAAGGGATGAATGGCTACTTCAGACCCCCATGCTTGTACTTGGATTGGCTTCTGATCTTCCTACAGTTAATTCCTGTGTTTGCATTGCTTATCTGAGGAAGTGGGAAGCTAAACTCTACCTCACATTCCTGCAATTTCAGAGGAATCATATTTTTGAGGCATTTTTACATCTGACCAGGTCCAGGTCTGTGTGCCAGGCTTGATTTTTTTTTCACTAAATAACCAGAAATCAAAAATAAACATGATAAAGTAACCAATATCTACCTTTTTTCAAGATGGAGAGTGATATACAAGTAAAATTTCCTGGGGTTTCTCTGTCTTTGGTTCAGAGCAGCCATTTGCTGCAATCTCTGTCTTTTTCTACTTTCTTTTTTCTTTTCAATGGACAGCAAAAAGTAACAACAGCAGTAGATACTTCCTAAGTCAATAAAACCTGGAACTGACTGATGGATTTTGTTTTCCCACAAAAGAGACATTGAAAGCTTTCAAAAACCCAAGAAATTTTTTTCATAATTGATAAAAAGACAACTCCAGTCATTCCTTGAAGCCTTCTACTCTGCCTGGGCCACAACTTCAGAATTCCATACCCCAAAACAAGGAGATGAGTTTAGATGCTCCACAGTGATAACTTTCTCTCATTTATCTGCTTTCCCCAGATTAAATTACGATTTGTCTAAAAACCATATATAGACCTGTAAGTGACTTTTCAGCTTTATTACATCCATTAATTCTCCACAAAGGAATTAGGAAGAGCAGTTTCTGATTCTACATCCAATACTCACAGCCACATAATCTGATGAGCAGCTCCAGTGCTCTTCAGTTTTCATGTCATTAAAGGTCAGGGTCACACGTCGGCCTTGTTCCACTGTGATCCTCCATTCACACACTCGGTTATGTGGGTATAGGTTGGGATAGTTGGGTGAAGTAAATGTTCCAACAGGTGCAGTAAGATCCCCACCACATTCTGAAATATCCAAATATTGGTACACTTCTCAGAGTAAAGCATTGCTTATAGAATTGTAGCAAAAAAAATAAAAAATCAGCATTGTGAGAAAAAGAGATCCTGTGAGGTTGATTTGATCCCCCTACCCTGTCCATACATTTGTCTAAACAGCCAAATTCCTGCCAGTCTTTATCACTCAGTCATAAAAGCAGCTGAGTATTAACTGACCACAGCAACTCCTTTTAGTCTAATTGTTAATATTTTCTTCTCTGAAGGACTCATCAAAGCTTTCAGAAGCCTGGGTGACCCACAGGCTTTGATGCCATATGATCCAAGCCTCTCATTGTGGCAAGACTGAGACATTTGTGTCTGTGGTCTGTGGTATAGGTTGCTCCCTGAGAGTATATTTCAACCCTTCAAATCCAACCTTCAGTACTGGAATCAAAGCGCAGTCTGAATCCCCGGGCATTGACTGATCCATCAGTGACAAACTTGACATAAGCAAAACTGTCAGAGGTGTCCACAGCATCAGGGAGAGTGTTACCACAGTACCTGCCCAACAAATTGCCTGCAAAAATCACATAGAGAAAGAGAAATTTATATCAATATATTACTTATATTTATATTTAAGGGTCACTTGCCAATTTAACTGGACAGGCAGGAGTAAACTAGTGGAATTGAGTTATTGCTGGCAAATAGAAGGGCTGTGTTTGCCTTACTTTGCACCATCAAGCAAGGCAGACACAAGAAAATACTGCACATTGAAAAGGCTCACTTTATACCCAAAGGGAAATGCCTTCAGGAACCTCAGGTGAGGTTTCCTAGTAGTTCTAGGGAGGGGAAGACAAACACTGAAATAATTCTCAGACCGGTAGCGTTGTATTCTCGGATCTCCACGAAGTCATTTGTGCACCCAACAGAGCTTTGAATATCTAGGCCTTCCAGTCTGATGGTAAGGTAGTGGCCCCAGGGACCCTGCAGAAACCATTCACACAGCAGGTTGTCTTGATAATGAAGGTCAGGATACCCCGTGCTTTCAATGATACCAGTTTGTCCTATCACTGTCCCACCACAGGGAGCTGCAAAAGGAAGAATATTATTTGGTTGACTAAAGAACATCACAGAGATGATTCTCCTAAATAAGACTTACAGGTAAGGTACAACTGACTTGTTCTCTAACTGTGCTAATAAGACAGGAATTGCCTTCTAATTAAAAATCTTCCATGTTCTCAATCTAATTCAATCAGTGCTGGTTGCTGTTATGTTTTATTTTTTTCACATCCCCCCCATACCCACACACACCTCGCCATTGCAAACATCCCTTTCTCTCTTTCATATCTCTTATAATTTGGATAAACTCACAATTTTCAATCTAATCTCTATCTATGTCCATAATTACCAGAAAACCTTGCAAACATGTAACAGGTAAATTAAAAAGAAATGAAACTTGCTAAGTGTGGATCCAAATTCTTTATGATAGACAAAAGTTGACTTCTAGTTTGGGTCAACAGTTGTAGCTCAGACTCCCTTTTCCTTTCATCCCTTCCATTCACTCCTTGTGATGCCTTAGTGAGCAATCACTGCACAATGTGTAAAGCAGTTATTAATTTTTAATTCTCTCTCTCTGAACATTCATTTCTCCGCAGTACCTGCAAACATATGTTTGTAGTAGTAAGGCATACAGCAAACATGTGCTTACAGGCACACAGTGTGATTCTGAGGGTGGTCATGTGTAGGTCCAGGAGCTGGACCTTGATCATCCTTGTGGTTCCTTTCCAAATCAGGATATTCTATGATTCTATGAAACAATATTTCTTTCTGTGGCAGTAAAAATTGTGTTCATACTGTCAGTTCTATGCCTGATTAGTGCTTTGTTTCAGGATGAGTGGCATTCAGCTAAGATACTGTAAATCTATTACAGTTGAATGTAAATTATGGCTTCATATACTAATAAATATATGTATATAAGCAAGCTTCTTCAGTTTTCACATTCAGAAATATGATAGCACTCTATTTTGGCTTTAGTGTTTCTGATCGAATTCACTAAGCAAAATTCTGCATAAAAGAATATAGTTCATTACTTTGTCTTGGAGAAATTAACAGTCCTAAGCTTTCCTATATAAGTGATACCAACATAATGGCTGTTATTCTTGGAAGATTATTAACATTATCAAACCCAAAAAAGAATCATAATTCTGAATCTGATCAAGGACTATTTTTTCTTGAATTTAAATTCTTTTCTACTGCTTTACAACCCTGTTTTGCAGCTTGAGAACAAGTAACTAAAGTATTTCTTTCCCAGATGGCAAAAGTTCTTATAGCTCATTCCTTTTCCAGTCCATTATTATACGGTCCCTGTTTATCTAGCAGCTTTATTATAGATCTATTTACATTGAGAAGTTCCTAATTTGTTGTTCTACTGCCAGTTCTTATCTGATCTTCACATTCCCCTTCAGAGCCCTGGTCATGAAAGTGACATTAAGTTTGCAGGTTGAAAATCAAACATGTTACATGACTTTATCCACACTGACCTTTTTCCTACTGCTTCTTTGACAACTGGCTTTGGCAAGTGGTTATTCAGTAGTTGTTTCTGCTACTGCTGGTCTATGAGCTCTTTCCTATTAATATTTCCCTAATTTTCAGCTCTTGCTAGGTGCAGACCATGCTGATATTCTGAGGTCTTAGCTCTAACAGTAACTGAAAGAGGCATGTTCCTGTCAGCCCATCCCAGAGGTCTGATTTAAGCCCTCTTACAAAAGTCTAACACTTGAAACCAAAATCTTCTTTAAAATCATAGAAACAGATAAATGCAAGCATTACCAATGGAGTATTTGGCATTGAATCCCACGTGTGTGGCACTGTTGTCAGACCTGAACCTCAGGTACATGACAGCTCCTGAGGATCTCTGTGAGCCTGGCATCAAACCTCCACAGAGTTTGGCAATGAGGGGGGCACTGGAGTCAGCACCACTGCGCAGCTCGAGGTAACTGGAAGTGCAGCTGGAAGAGGAGACAATTTTCTTTTCAGTGTATGGCAGTAGTGGTGCAAAACCATTCCAGTATGTGCACAAAGGCATGAAGCTGTAGTGAATTAGATTGGTTTCCATGCAGCGTGACCAGGACAGAATCAACAAGATCACAATCTATTGCAGTTATGTAACGATTGAATCAAAAGAAGTGCTAGAAACATTGAGAAAGATTCATCTAAAACTCAGTCTATGATCAGATCAGATCTGACAGGAGCAAATTTTGGGTAGGGATATGAACAGCACTGGTGAAGTAGTTGTGATCATCTTTAATACATTTTATTGGCAGGATTCAGATTCAGCAGATATTCCCTGTTAGTCTCACTGAGAAGTGTTGAATTAAGGGACAACAAGAAGAGAGATTAAAGGAATAAAAATTCAATTCTGGGGTCTAATTAGGTGGGCATACAAAGACCCAAAATGTCTTAACTACAATCTTTGCCTTCAGAATAGTGCAGTGTCCTGGATGCCAGAAAGGACAACTTTGGGATCTCGATCCTTCACTATTTTTCCTGCATATGGTTTCAGAGGCTCACCTTTGCCTTACAGCCCCTACCAATGAAGCTACATCAGCTGGAAATTAACCTTATTTTATGGTCCAGGCAAGGGGTGCAAAATGTGTAGACACCTTGCAAACCAGCTGGCAGGCAATGGAGGAGGGAGGCAAAGTGTCATGGTGGCAATCCATTGGCTTTAAAAGCACCCGAGAATCCAAATTACTGGAAACCTGGATATGAAAGGACTGTGGGGCACAGATTTTACAGAAAGCCCCTTTCTATCATGCATGTTTCCACTTTTTCTGTCATACTAATTTCTATCATGCATTGCAACATCCTAGGAATGTAAGCCAATGACCTGATAGCTTCAGTGATCTCTCAAAAATTTCTTAACACCATTTGATTTTAAATATAGAAATGTTTGTTCTCTGAGAGGAATTAGAGAAAGTAACAGAGAAAGAAAAATAAGAATGGAGTCTCTGAAGAAAAATAGGCAAAACAATGTGGATGTATACTTTGGTGAAGGTTCAATGTAAAACTGATCTTCAAATTGCAGCTCTACTGCATGTCCATTGGGAGCAGTTATGGTCCAGACACAGTCAGCATGCGGAGGGTAATTGCTCGGGTAGTTGGGGGAAGATGTGTATCCACTGGGGTTGAAATCACTGATATAAATGTCCCCTCCACAGGCTGGGAATAAAAAGATCACCAGTAAAGAACAGCATGAAAAGGAAATGGGTGAGGCATCAAAAAAATGACTTATCACTATATTCCAACAGAGTTTCCTTTTGATGTCATATAGTCACATTAAAAAAAATGCATTATATTGCTTGCTGTGGGAAAGCATTTTAATGCAGTAGAATCCTATGCTCTTGTGCTCCTGTTTACCTAGTCATCCTCATTGCCAAATGTTCAGGGTCCTGAATTGAACTGCTATTACTTCTTCCTTGGATTGCTTATAGAACAAGCAAAAAACATATTCTTTGCCTTGTTCCTATTCAATTCCCAAAAGCTAGGAAGCCCACAAGTCAGACCCATCAAGATTTCTGTGAATCATTCCCAACTTCTACTTTCCAAGAACTAAAGTGTCTGAGATATTAATGAATGTGCCATGGAATGCCAGTCTGAGCAAACATGAAGGTTTGTTCAGATCCTTTACCTGACAAAAATATCTTTATTTTGACCAGAACCTTTCTGCCCCAAACTCCCTCTGCATTCTAGCAATACTGGTTTAACCTGGGGCTTTACTCAAGTTCCATGAATTGAAGTGGTAGAAATGCTATTGTACAGCTTCACCTATTCTCCTCATGAATTCTCTGAAGTAATGCTAATTCTTTGGGGCAGCAGGGAAAGTAGGCAGAAATCAAGCACCTAGAGATGTGAGCTGATTGGCAGGTTGCCTGAGTTGTTTAGATATTCTGTTTAACAGGTCTCCAGGTGTGCCAAGTGGTGTCTGTTATGGACACAGTGGGATAACTGCAAATGCCAAGTTTGTGATTGCCTCCTGGGACCTGGTCTCTATTTTGTTCATTCTTTCAAAGAAGTTAGCTTTGGCAATTAAAGTTATTTTCTCAGCTGGGAGTAAAACTTGTGAGAAATGTTGCCACCTTTCTAGATACACTACCCTGAAAAGTTGCTGACTTCATGTAGCACTTGCATGGGGTACTAAATGTTCAAAATAAAGTTCTTGTTTCTAAGAGACTTTCCTTTCCTGTGTGAATTCTTATCTTCTCTTCCTAACTATAGGTGCTACTTCCCTACTAAAGGGTGTCTCTTTTTTTTTTCTTTTTTCCTTAATCTATCTTTAATATTTTCAGGTTCTGTGACCTGAGCCTGATACTCTTTAAAAAGGAAAAATCTGAGTGTCAGATCAGAAGTCATGCAGTACAGGACATTTTTGCAGACATCCAATTTTACCAGGGTTGGGACTTTGAACAAATATATCCTTTAAGAGGACAAACTCCAAGTTACATATGCATAAATTGCAGAATTTAAGTTTGTTACCTAGACTTACCTAGACTCTTAGCCTCATATTTCAGTTTGAATCCTTGACCCTCATTGCTACTGTCAGAAGTGAAGTGGACAAACAGCTGATTGTCTGTGGTGTACATGGTAGAGATGGGGCCGCTCCCACAAAAACGTCCATTCCCTCTTGCAGACACCAAAGGTGGGGCAGCATTATCTAACCCATTCTTCAGCTAAAACAGAAATGGCTAATGTTACTCAAGCAAACAGCCCTGAAATGTAAACTTTGTGCACACACCATCTTAATGCTTTCAGCCACAGGGGAAATTAATAAACTAGTGATTAATTATTGCACATTAATAAAAAAGAGAGAGAGTGAAATAGAAAGAAATAGCTTTGGTATTTATCTTTTGGTGATTGCACCCCATGACATTTTGAGCTGCTTACTGACACATAAATTTGTAAGATTCAGTAGCTTTAATAGCTTTGAGGATTTGGTGACCCAGCCAATAACCTCACCTCTACGTAATCTCCAAGGGTGCAGGAAGTATCCTCGCTCTTAATCTGGAAAGGCTGTTCAAAATGAACAGCAATGATAGATCCAGTGGCTACCACTACATGCCAGGAACAATTTAGATTAGGAGAATAGTTTTGAGGGTAGTTGGGGGATGTTATCACACCCCTGCTTGCGTGCAAATAGCCTCCACAACCTGAAAAAAAATGATAAAAGTTGAAGCAAAGATAAAACCCCAAAAGCGTCAACTATTCACCTATTCATTTTGAGAGAAACCCTGTCTCCTAAAAGATGTGATGGGTTAAAATGAATTTTGGAATGAGTGTATGAAGAGCTGAGGGGCATATAGCAATGCACATGATGAATGATCTCCCAAATCACAAGCTTATAGATTTCAAGAAGACATACCAAAATTCGTGACCGCGAGGCTGTTCTCAGACTTAGCAGATGAGTAAGCAGGCAGCAATGTCAAGGACCTCCCACAGCAAGAGTTTATCATTACCTGTCTGAGGACATTGCTTCTAGCCATAGACCAAAACTGCCATCTATTCCAGCTGCCAGTCAGAAAAACTTCCCCAGTTGTCACCATTGCCCCAACATTTTCTTGGTGCCTCAGCCCATCTAGGAATCTGTCATCATTCCTGAGTTAATGTAGGAGGATTGTTGCTGGAAATTGCTGACATTCCTGCTAGAATTTATACAGATCCCTGCATTTTTCTCTTTCTGCTTTGAGTCATTTATTTCTTTCTTGTAGTTGAGCATTCTTTCACCCTTCAGCTGAGCTGTTATAAACTTCAGCATATGCTTTTCTTCCTTCTGAGAAGTGACTGGTCGGGTTGAATCATGTTTTGTTGCATTATATTGCTGGGAAAATAGCAAATTTTGCCTTTGTAGAGTCAGAAATTTATTAACACATTCATGAGAGGTGAATAAATAGATGTGTGTGTAATTAATTAAATTATAGACAGCTCTTAATAATGCCAGACTCTCTTACCCCATTGCTAGCAGCAAGGCAGACATTTATCTGGGAGAGAAGAGAAATGAGTCTTACTTTTGTGATAAGAGGCATTAAACCCAGCTCCAGTGACACTTGCATCCGACATGAAGTGGATGAACATTGCATCTCCAGTCGATCTTATTGGCCCAGGAGGCTCTCGTCCACACAGAGTAGCCAGTACTGGGGAAAGACTATTGTCTCCTGGGATGAAAGGAACACATTAGTGTTAAAACTGAATTAGTCCACATCTGCCTGCCTGTTGCTGTGGCTCACAGTTTCAGGAAGGTGCTTTTCAAGACCTTTAACCCCTTACAGAGTTAGATATATTTTTATAGATCACCAAATATTTTGCTAGACTTTGCTAATTTTATTTTAACTAGCAGAATGTCTCAGAGTGGGGGAAGACTGCTGTTTTAAGGCATGTTCCCATTGCTATCTGGATTGCTTAGTGATGGACTTGGGTCTCTACTGCACCCTGTCAGGGTAGGGCAAGATTGGCTTCTCACCATCTCGGATAATAAGTTTGTCGTAGTTGCACGAGCTGTGAGATTCTATGTCCAGTGCCAGGATGTTGAGTTCCACAGTGGATCCAGGAGCTCTGATGAGCCACATACAGTCCTCAAGGTTTCTGTAATTCAGTGGCCAGTTCGGTGAAAAGAGGAACGAAGGTGTTTCTTCAGTTGTTACAGACCCTCCACATGCACCTGTCATGGACAAGAAGACAAAAAAAAGAAAGCATCCTCTTTTTAAACTGAATACACCCCACATGTAATATAAGATAACAGTCCTATAAGAAAGCACAGTGAGGGCACAGTGACGATGTGTGCCGCTAAAGTAATGCAGGAATTCTTCAACTTCAGTTTGGATTGGAAGTATAAAACTTGAAAATCCTCATCCTTAAGGATGTTCCTGTGCCACCTGCTGCAACAATGTTCTGACCTATTTTATCTTGAGGAATATCTAACAAAATGCCCTAGAGAATCTACCACAGTTTAACATAATTTATTGTGCTTGTTTCATATCACAGTGGCCAATGATTTAGAATGGTTTTTCAAGAGGGAAAATTTTCCATGAGAGCATAACAAATGTTTAGATTTCATTAAATAACTGTGTAAAGAAAAATGATCCTCTAGCAACACGTTTAGTTTTAGAACACTGTAAATCAGTATATCTGAGTTTCTAGAAGTTGTTTTTAAAAGATAGTAAAATGCTTCATTAAAATATCAAAGAAATCTTTCCCTCAATAATAACTTGGGCTTTCTCTAGAGGGGAAGTTTGTTCAGAATTCTTTAAGTAAAGTTGAGTGTATCACTGGCTGTACCACTTGTAGCTGTGGAACTCACTGAAAACCCACCTCTAGCAATGGTCTGTGCAACAGAAGCAGCGTCCACTGCATACCACTCCAAAAGAAAGCCTTTTCCAGTCACAGATGAATCTGACTGGAACTGGATTGTCATTGAACTGCCAGAGGATTCAAAAGAAGCAGGGTCTGCACCACAGTATGTTGCAACAAGACGAGCATGAACTGTGGACCCATCATACACCTGCAGAGAGAAGAACAGTGCTGTTCCTCACAGAGCCAGATCTTCATCTGCCCCATACTCAGCAAATCTCCAAGGACAAAATGACCCTCTCTAAATGAGTGAGGGATCTTTAAAAAATCCAAGTTAGAGAAAAACCTCTCTTATAAAAAGGAAATAAAATCTCTCCATCATATGCAGTTAAATATGAAGCTTTCACAGAGAAAGGATCTGAATGGAAGTCACGAAATTCAGCTCATTCCCTATCACAGGGCTGCTCTTTGGGGACATAGAATGATATCCCACTTTAAAAAAAGCCCAAAGGTACAACTTTTACCCTTGATGGGAAAAAACCAACAAACCATGATATGCAGGGGAAAGAAAAGGAATTACTTTTCTTTTTTCCTTTTTTTTTTCCACCCACTGAGGAACATAAGTATTTTGAATTCTATCAGATAAATATACAGAAATATTTTCTTTATTTTATGTATTTGTAACCCAACATCTTGTCTAGTTACAAGGTGTTTCTCCTTTGCCATCTTTCAAGCTTATTTTGTTCTTCTTATCTACCACCCAGTAAAAATGTCCAGTTGAGAAAGCTAGGAATTATCAAATAAACATTAACATTGCATTAATGATCTGATCCTCAAGTGACATTAAAGATCAGGCTGATTTACACTCACTAAATGTCTAGCTGGTTTAAGAAACTCATTTTGCTTTCAGAGGGACAATGAAAGGCAGGCTGAGTTAATACATGACATGAGATGCAAGAACAAATTTTATTTCCTTTTTGAACTAATATTACATTTGAATATCAGTAATTTAATAATGAACTGAAAATATTGAACTAGTCTTAACTTTCTCAAATAGAAAAAAAGAGGATAATTGATTAATTACCTATTTTAAAAAAAAGCTAGAAGAGATTTACCTTATTTATGTGGTTATGTTGGCTAAGTTCAGAAAGAAGTTGTATTCTCTATTGTTCATTTTTCTTAGCCCCATGAGTGCTGTGTTGAAGATGCCGTGCTTATTGTTGGGGGGTTGGACTAGATAAGCTGTAAAAGGTCCCTTCCAACTCCACACTATTCCACTATTCTATTTTTTAACCTGGCTAGACTATATTACAGGGGGGATACAAAGAAACAATCAAACTGTGAGAAGAAGGCACCTTTCTACCACCAGCAGCCAAATTACTGATGCAGAGAGCAAAGAAGGTGCAAGAATTGTTCCTTGTAGGATTTTAAAATAACTTTATTTTTAGAAACATTGAGATGTTACTCTCACTGTTGTCCTTAACTGAACCAGCATGGAGCAAATTTCAGTCTGGTATCTGACCTGAAATTCTTGAATAGTGATATTCAGGATTGTACCACTGTGGACTTATTTTCAATAAATTTCAAACTCGGAAATATCTGTTAGGGAGCCAAAGAGTATAAATAAATAAATAGTCATTGAATATATAATTGAATATATTATTTAAAATATTCAATATATCTTATTGAATATAAAATACTCTTCCTATAAATAATAATCATTGAAAGGACAACACAGCAAAAACAGTAAGCCACACCACAGCCTCAGAAATGCTCCCCTTTCATCCTGTAGGTTTCTCTATTTGTCCATTTTACTAAAGTTGATGGATAAAATGACTTGTCAGGATGAAATCACCTTTAGGTTGTCATACTGGCACCGGTGATGGTTTTCGATATCCATCTGCAGGATGCGGCCGTGGATCACCTGGGAAGCGTTAACGCTGATCCGCCACTGGTAATCGGCATTGGGAGGATAACTCCTGGGCCACTGTGGGGAGGCTATTTGTCCTCTGTCTCCCACAATGTCATTTCCATACACTGAAAACAGGAAAGACACAACTAATGCCTCTAATTCATGTAGAGCAAAAGAAACACTGCGGGGGGGGGGGGGGGGGGGGGGGGGGGCATCTGACTTAATTTGCTTAGGACCAGACAGTGCTGTAAGACATGTCTCAGACAGCTCTAAGATGCACATCCAATCATTTTCTTGTTTTGAGAGATGCAGTGTTCCCTTCCCTGAAAGAAATTACCCATTTGAGCCATATGGGTAGGGGAAGCAGGAAGACAGCACACCTAAACTCCTCCCTGACTCTGACTACTTTATGTTCATTTCTACCCAAAAGCATTAAAGAATTTTTTTTTTAAGCCTGTGTGCTTTCTGGTGAAAAATGGTTCTGACTTCACTGAGGTCTGAACTATTGATAATTCATTTTGAAAAGGAGTTAAATCTCAAAGGAAGGGAAATTATTAGAACTTTAGCTTGCATAATCAAAATGGCTGTGGATGTTAAGCTTCAGCAGTCTGTTCATGCAGCAAGTCAGACTGATGTTGGCAGTGGTCCCTTGAAATTTTGGATCTATAAATTGGCATAATTTCCTTTTTTCTAATTCTGCTCCCTGGTTGATGGCATCTAGATCCAAACCAGAAGATGGACACTGTCACACTCAAAAAAAAAAAACAACAAGAAAGCTGAGAAATAAATATGTTTTCTTAATTTGCCAATTGCCTAATAAATATTATATACTTCTAGCATGTTTAAGAGCACTCCTTTACATTCAGTGGAGATTTTACAAAATAATTTTAAAGTGAATTTACAGACCTTTTGACATTAGCAAATATTTCCTAATAGACTTTATAGACCCAAAAAATCACTTTTTAGAATAATTTCAGAAGTACTATGAAAGAACAATATTTTTCAATCAAATGACATCTACTTACAGTGCGAGAAGGTGGCCCTGAAGCCAATATCTGTGTTTGAACTGTCTGACACAAATTTGACCCAGAGGATATGTCCAAGAGTTGATGTGTAATTTGAAGGGAAGGAGCTCCCACAGAACCGTCCTGCCAGCGTGCCCGTCTCACTCCCTTCACGAATCTCCAGGTAATCCTTGGTGCAGCCACTGCTTTCCTCCAGCTGAAATGCTCTGTTTCAACAGCAGCAGAAGAGCATTAGCACACATAGGACTGGCACACCCTTCAGAGTGTGGCCTGCCAGGCCATTAGTCCCACTGGAGATGGTATCCTTCTGTAAGGGTTAGGAAAAGGGCAGCAACAAAACTCTCAGCACCTGCCAAGGCCACCAATACAGAGCACTCACTTTCCACTCTGTTATTTTATAACAGAGCTTCAGTGTGCAGGATACACATTTTAAAGAGTTCTCAAATGCCCTTAAAATTTCTTGGTTCTCCAAGAACAGCCATGAAACTCAGAAAGCCCTGAGATATAATCCAGATTTTTAATGTAAATCCAGTGAGTATCAAGTGCAGAGAATGCACCTTCATATGTCTATTATTTCAGCACACTCTGTGGTGAGAAAACAATTGCTGATTTAGTAACACCTCAGAGGTCAGAAATCCCTTAGCAGTTGTTCCAGAATTATAAAATACTACTGTTTCTCTCGCCTCTCTGACTTCTACATATTTGGGTGTGAAAATAATAACAAGGATTGTTATCAACTCTTCTAAAGTACTTTTTACCCTAGACAAGGAATGAGATATAGTAATCAAATTATAAATTTCTAATTATTACACCAAGCTGAACGATAAATATATTCTAAAAATCATCTGTTATTTTCAGTGAATTGCTTTTATACAAACCAACATAGTTTTCAGAAGCAAGCTATGAATATATAGCAAAGATTCCAGAGAGTGCCTCTAATAACCAATGCCTTAAATATTCAGACTTTCTGATACTCTGGTAACAGCTTCTCCCTTTCAGATTTGAATATAGCCATATGTGTTCAGCATATCATGCTGTGAAATTGTTCCAACCACTCATCTGGATATATTTCAGAACAATTTAAAGCTAGCCCTCACATTGCAGACATTGAGGAAAATTAATGCCTCATGCCAACAAAACTTTATAACCCCCTAACATTAAATCAAATTAAAAAATAGTGCTTTCTAACATAATTACTCCATAATTTCCAGTATTTTCAGTTTGCCTTTCAGCTATTTGTAACTGAAGAAAAAGAATTAACATCTACTCAGTGTCACTTTGTATAAGGGAATGTATGTTCCACTGAAAGTTTCTGCTTCACATTAGAATTTTGGGTTGTTTCTGAAAAGTTACTGCTTATTTTGTGACATCTTGAAAAATGTTCTCAGGCTTTTGGAAAACATTTTGGAAAATGTTTGCAGGCTGTAGTGCTTTTTCTCTGCTTCATTGAGCAGTGGAGGAATGAATGTCCTTTTTACTGCATTAGTGAATCAGCACATGCCTAACAAGTTGTGTCTTATGCAGTCAGTGTGTTACCAGAAAAATTTTCCTTTTGTTCTGATTAATTGCAAATGCAGGTTTCAGAGTTAGTTTTGTTTTCCTGCTCATTCATTCTTGGTAAGCTTTGCTAAAGGTCAGTGTTCTCTTTCTTGGCAGCAGCCACTGTTTGATGCCCGGAAACAAGGAGGCTCAGAAATCTACCTCATGGGTAAAAACAACCTAACAACCCTGGTAAAGGACCCCACATAATTCTCCACATGACTTTCTTGTCAGAAGTGTTCAAAGGAAAGTTAGTTTCCTAAAGGGAAACAAAATTCCACCACATATTATCCTGATTCCTGTTTTAGCTCCTCTGCTTTAACTGTTGAAGAAATTTTGAAAAATCTAACATCAATTTTAGAATCTCAAAATAGAATCATAGAATGTTTTGAGTTGGAAGGGACATTAAAGATCAAGTAGTTTCAAATACTCTGCCATGGACAGGGACACCTTCCACTAGACCAGATTGCCCAGAGCCCCATCCAGTCTGGCCTTGAACACTACTAGGTTTGGGGCATCCACAACTTCTCTGGGCAACCTGTTCCAGTGCCTCATCACACTTACACTGAAGAATTTCTTTCTGACATCTAATCCAAACCTGTCCATTATCAGTTTGAAACTATTGCCCCTTGTCCTGTTATGGCAGTTCCTGATGAAGAGTCTCTCCTCTCCCTCTCCCTCTCCCTCTCCCTCTCCCTCTCCCTCTCCCTCTCCTCTCTTCCCTGAACAGCCCAAACTTTCTCAGCCCATCTTCACAAGGGAGGTGCTCCAGTCCCCTTTTCAGCTTTGTGGCTTCCATGTCTTTCTTTAATTGGGAGCAACACAACCATATGCAGTGCTCCAGGTGGGACCTCATGAGAGCAGAAGACAGGGGCAGAATCCTCCCCTGACCTGCTGGCCACACTCCTTTGGATGCAGCCCAGGACTCCTTTGGCTTTCTGGGCTGTGAGTGCACACTGCTGGCTCATGTTTTGTTTTTCATCAATCATCACCCCTCAAGTCCTTTTCTATAAGGCTGTTCTCAATTCCTTCTCTGCCCAATCTGTGGGTATATCTGGGATTGCCCTGACCCAGGTTTAGGAGCTGGCACTTCCCTTTGTTGAATTTCATGAGGTTTACCTCAGCCCACTTCATAAGCGTGTCAAAATCTGTCCAGAGGCATAACCCTACAATGTGTGGGATATCTAGGCCCTTTTTATTAATCAGCTATATAACAAACACTAAAATTAATCTTTACATTGCAGGAATTTCCTTTGTAATGAAAAGGCAGAGTGATGCTAAATTTCCTCTTCTTGTTTATAGGTGAGTAAGAATTGGCTTCACCATCTCATGCTGCTCAAATAATAAACCACCTATTTATATAATGCTGAATATGCCATAACAGAAGCAATGACTAAGACAGGGAAAAACTGATTGCAAGCTGCCACTAACCCCTGCTGTGTTCTCTTTCCAAGTTACTCTAAAAATATGTTTCAGCTTTATCATTGGGTAATTACATTTCCTAACAAACACAGAGCATCCTTCCTTCAGGTCTGTTAAAGGCTGAATAATGACCCCTGGCAATGCATTTACATGAAGGACAGCTGGAGCCGGTTGCCGGGGGAGCTGAGGATTGTCCAGACACACTCGCTGTTGAGCGGATATGGCTCGGGATAGCCAGGGCTGTTGAAAGCTCCTCTGTCCATGTGGAAAGTACCCCCGCAGGCTGCAACAAGAAAGAGACAGCAGAGGCTTGGAAAGGATGGCATAAACAATAAACCAACAAAAAACTTGACAGAGACAGAGCACTTGCTAATCAAGAAAGCGTTTCTCCTTGTCTCTTTGTACTTTAGCTTGTTGATGTACTTGCTGAGACCTTGGCCAAAAAGAGAAAGGGCAACAGGAGGTTCAAAAATCGAATGGCAGAGAGAAAAAGAGGTAAAGGATCTGTTCTTTTTCTTAAAAGTCAGTGGTATAAGGAAGTAGCACCTGTTGTATGGACTTACATGACGACGATGCAGCATATGTGGCATGGAAGCCCCTGGCAGTAATATCATTGTTGGAGATGAAATTCACCACCAAGGCATTGCCAAAAGAAGTGATTGGATGTGGCATAGTAGTGCCACAGTAACGGCCTGAAAGAGAGCAGGAGAGAGAGAGAAAAAAACAAGTGTTCAGCATGTAATTATTACTGCTAATTTAACATTTGGAGTTAATGCCTGACAACAAGTAATGCTTGTTGCTTACAATTGCAGTTGTCAATTCAATCTACATAAAAAAGAAATACTCCATGCATTTGCCCAAAACTCAACTCCTGTGACAATTTTTTTTTAACAGAAAAAGGACTTTCGGCACTCCAGACACTCTGGTCCCTGGCTATTCTGTCATGGAGTTCCCTCAATGAAAATGAAAAAAATGAGGAATTACTGCCTTATTGTAAATAAACCCCAAGAAAACCTATCAAATATATCTGACAGTGGTTTCCATTTCACTCAATTGGTTTCTGATGAAAAAAACCAAACACCTGAAAAATAACAGAGCATTTCTCCTGTTATGGATTGTGACATGGGGATTAGGAATATGAGGCATGATCTGTCAAAAAGACATCTGCCAATAAAAAAAAAGATAGCAGTTAGTATCATAGAATCATGGAATACTTTGGGTTCAAAGGAACCTTTAGAGGTCGTGTAGTCCAACCACCCTGCAATGAGCAGGGACATCTTCAACTACATCTGGCAGCTCAGAACCTCATCCAGCCTGACCTTGAATGTTTCCAAGGCATTTACCAATTCTCTGGACAACTTGTTGCAGTATTTCACCACCCTTATTGTAAAAAATGTTTTCTTTATATCTAGTTGGAATTTACTTTCTTTTAGCTGAAAACCAGGACAATCTCAATATGCCTTTCTAAAATGTTTTTCCCCATCTTTCTTGCATGTCCCCTTTAAGTACTAAAAAGTTCTTTTGGCAAGGGAAAACCAAGGATAGGCGACAAAAATGAATTCTGCTCCTAGTTACAAACCATTTAAACTGACTGCAGCCTGACAAAGGAGCACATACAAAAGTAGGGTAAGGGAGAACATAGTAAGACAGGGATATTCTGAATTTTCCAGAAAGTAATTAGAAGCAGCCCTAGGGATACAAGGAAAGTTGGGACCACCCTGTGACCAGGGAAATTTTGCTGCTTCAAGCTGCTCCTGGCACTTGAAGGGGATGGTACTGTCCAGAGAAGTCAGAACAAAGCTATCAAAAACTCAGGAAAGAGCAGAAGAATTAGGCTTTCCATGGCTTGACAAAAAACCATTTTCTGCTCCTAGAAGTCTTCAGCTTCCTTACCTGTGTTTAGCATGGACTGTGCTTGTGAGTTTTGTTATGTTTTTGTGCAGTTAAATGGAAATGAGGTTTAAACTGAATTGCTTGGTTCCCAATATTGTTCTGCTGAGGAGGAAGGAAAAGGCAGCTGGAGTTAACACCAAACTGCAGGTTAGTAGGAGCATAGTCAGAGCCTGGGAGAGCTCTGCCATTCACACTGACACTTATTCTCCATTCTCAATTTCCTCAGGTCGGAGATGCCAAGGAGATTCTCTTCTCAAAGAAAATCCATGGAGCAGGAGACCATGAACAGAAAACCTTCTCCTTCTTACCTTGGGTGTAGTTCTATATATATGAAATACATATGAAATACATGAGGGAAAGGTCCAATACCTCGAAGAGGAGCCTCATAGTTATTCCCATCCAAAATCTCCACAAAATCCGTTGTACAGTTTCGTCCACTTTTTTCAATATCAAAGTCAGTGAATGAAAGCGTGATGTGGTTGACTGGCAAGAGCAGAGTAAAAATTTAGGAAGAAGTTAGAAATTTCACAGAGAAATATTTACATGTAAACAAATGTTCTTTTTTTTCCCCTGAAGTAAATCAGTCTCCATAAAGCATATCTGAAGTAGTTTTTTTCATTATATATTGAATGAATTTGATTAAAGTGCATTAACCTTTAGTGCAAAGGTCCTGGTAAATCCCTCCAGTACCTTTCAGAACTTTCTAGTTCAATCAACATTAGAAGGAGAGGATTTAACATATACACATGGATCTAAGTTTCCTTGTTTCTGGAGAACTTCATTATATCCTAAAAAAATAGCAAATAAAACATGGAAAACCTACAGACTTTCAGAAACAGAACTTATTTCTACACACCCATGACCTGCTGTCCCTTTGCAATCTATAGCATAGATCTGGACAAATGTGCCCTGCTCCAGGCTTAGAAAGAGCCGCTTCTTTCATCATATTGCAACATTCCTGTTCATCAATTGGACTGGACAAAGGATCATTAACTACCCTCAGCTGTACTTGTACAGAATTGGATTTTCCACGCTCTTGGACTGCAGGCTATATAATGAAAAAGAGGATTTCTGATTCAGGGTATTTTTGACTCTCCTACTACTCTTGCTTGTCTGATATAAACAAAGGTGAAGTCACAGCTGGCAGAAGAGAGGCTGTCCTTGACACCAGTCTGGAACAGTAGTTGTTTCTGGCCTCAGGGTTCCATGCAGTTTGAGTGGGTCAGAAAGAGTCTCATGATTTAGATGATAACTAAATTTTCTCCCACACTGACCAAACTGAATTTGACACAAATATTTTGCTTCTCCCTGGGCCCCACTTAATTGGCTTGAAGAAGCTGAAATGACAGCCACAGAGCCAGGCTGCATCCAGCAGGGTGCCCTGACTGGCATTCAGCTGCACTCCTTTGTGTCCCTCCTGCTCAATCTATTACAGCTGTCAATGCAGGTCCTCAGGATACACAGCAAAAAGGAAAAACACAGTGGGTGGCCAGAGCAGAGACTTGTTGGCTTTCCCACTAAAAGCAGAGCAGGATCTCTGCTGTGGGCTGCCATTGGATAAATCCATTGGACATGAATATGCAATGCACTGTATGTATGCTGTTTATTTATGCAGTGCCATAAATAAATAACATTACATATGGCGTAATGAAACCACGTGCAGCTGCAACATGAGGCATGGGGTGGTCCTGCTGGGAAGTGGAGGAAGTCACTGCTTCTCACACAGCATTTTTATGGTCTCTCATACTCATGTAACTCAGGAGACAGCAGTCATGTTCATTTCAATATGAATCCAGTGAAAGTTTGTCTTTAAAACTAAACATTGCATAGGTGATGAACAGCTCAGATGATGCCCCTTTTCATGGACATCCTATTTGTATAAGTAACTATGCTTAAAAAAAGGGTTGCTTATCTCCCGATTTATGTTTTGGTATTTTCTTGGCAAATTAATGTTTGTTTTATAAACTAGCAAAATAAACATATAAATATGATTGAAACATTCTAAGATTTTAACAACAATGTCTAAATATATTATGTTCTAGTGAAGTAGAATAGTCTCTATTTTAAATTAGGATACCAGGACATTATTATGGGTTTTAACAGATACAAATTATTTTTACAAATTTTATACAATGTAAAGGTAATAGAGGGTATTAAAGGTAGTAGCAGTATCTGATGAAAAATATTCAGTATTTTATGATCAATCATGAATCTGTGTAAAATTATGAATATCTGAGTGTATCTCTGCACATAACAACAGCTTATATATATATTTTTGTTTGCATTTGAAATTGAAATTTCTGTGTACCTTTTCTCATTATTCAATCTTTTTTAATGTCAGCAGCATAGTTTTCATGTAACACAATTCCAGCTTGAAAACTCCAGACCAAAATAAGTTCACCTAAATGCAAGTGCTTTAATTATATGTAAACCCTTAGATTTTCTCACAAATTAATCCAACTTTACATAGTATTCAACACCTCATTTATTTTTTAACACTTGGGTCACAGTAAATTTGCTAAGATGACAAAGTTGTGAATTGTTTTCCTCACTATGCACTTAATCTTTTACAGTGAAACCTGACTTGTGACAGACTGGGAGATCCACACTCACAGCTACCAGGAAGCAGAACTTCCTAAAGAAATAAAGGAGGAATTTTGCATTGTTATTACAGAAAAGAAGATGAGGATGTTAGTCATCCCAACTAACTATAAAAGATGTTTTTACTTACATGGTTCCTGAGCCTGAATAATCCAGCTGCAGTTCTGATTGTTTGGGTATTTGGCAGGATACAGAGGAGAGGAAATTGCTGCCCCAACTGAATCTGACTCTATGAAACTTCCACATGCTTTAGAACGAAACACAAAGACATAGATACATGTATAAATATTTATATATACAAATCACCTTGCTTGGATTCTGTAGGGAAAATGAATGTATAAAGTGTAACAAGGTACATCAGCTTGAAATGAGGATAAAATTTGCAATAGTATATAATCACAAGGAGAGACTTAAGGATTAGTTCCCAGCACTGGCTGCACTTTCTTGACCACAAGCCATGCTGCACCTGGCTGACCATCTGCAAGAAGCCAGACTGACTTTAAAGCTGATAGTTTTCATCTCTTCATAGCCCAGAAGAGTTACCTTGGGGCCAAAATAACTTGGTTTAAGGACAGTGCAATACACCCATTACTCTGGTCATTTTTTTTATGTTGGCAGGTAGGAAGAAAAAAATCCTAAGTAACTGTCCACAACTTTCCAGCACCCAAGGGTGGCCCCACATTGCATTGGCAGGATCCTCTTGTGAGCTGTGTCAGCAAAACTGCAATTGTGTGAGGTGTTGCACACACTCTAGAGCTTGACTGACTGCAGAACTTTGGCTGACAGTGCTGAGTGCTCCCATGCCTCATCTCTAAGCTCACTGGCTATCATCAACTGCCCAGGTCAGAGTTTAACACACACCTGCTTTAAACTGCAGGGTGAGGAGATGAGTACTGAAGAGTGAGGATCATTTATTGTGCTGTGCTGCCTAAAATACCAGAAAAAAACATGGGACTTTGTTTACCAAGTTTTCTTAGGAAGAGGAAAGCTGGGTTGCTAATTTCCCAGGCAGGGAGCACTCACTCACCAGATGTGGTTTGTGCAGTACTGAATCCAGTAAATGTGTTCTGAGGAAGCTGAACAATTTAGGCTCTCACAGCTGTTAGCCAGAAATACCAAATTAGGTATCTAACTAGTACCTCAGGAACTGGGGTTTCTGAGGTTTCTGTTGATACAAGATCCTCCTTTTCTTTATAATTTTTCACAATATTTCAAGTAAGAAGCATTTCTGGGAAAAGCAATAATTAATAGTGAAAGGAATCCTGAGAGAAAAATTAGAGAGACTGATTTTCTCTGCAAAAATTAAATGTCTGTATCTTGGAGAAAAGCTGTTTCCCAAATTACTGAGAAAAAGTAAAAGCAAACCACCAGGTATCAAATAGTATGTAACTTCGTGAAAAAAATTCTGTCCAGTTGGTGTCATTTTTTGTTAAAAAGGAAATCATGTAAAATACCAATTAGTGCACCACAAATTGGATAGTTGATGTTTGGCAGGGTGTGCAGGCCTGAATCCATGGACTTCATCAACAGCACCACAGAATTCTTTTATAGCTTTTCAGATTCATGCGCATGGATGGACATGTAAAATGTTATTTTGTCACCAGGTCTGTGGAAACTGCCAGTTGCACATTTTTCTCAGGACAGTTATGGACAGCTAACCCTCTAGGGAGGAAGGATAAGAGGTAGCTGATGTGTGCTAGATGCCTTGCTATAAAAAGTATGATTTCTATTTTCCCAATTAAAGAATCTAAGTTGATCCTCAGACTTTAAAGTCTTTTCTCCATCATTTGGAAAAATTTGTTCCTGGTAAAGATACACACTGGCGTGCTGCATGGGTAGAAATGACACTTTGCATTATCAGCTGTGCTAAAAGACAGTGTCTGATAGAAAGTGGTGATGAGATAAATTGCATCAATGTCAGTGATGCAGTTACCCTCCGTGAAGCGAGCGCTGAAGCCCCTGTGCTGGATGGTTGTATCGGAGTGCAGTCGGACGTACAGCACGTTCCTGGAGGATGTGATAGGAGCAGGGTGCTCTGTTCCACAGAGTCTTTTCAGAAGTGGTGCTTCATTGTTAGGACCATCATATACCTGTTATGAAAATATCAAATGAAGTATTTGGTTTCAATGGGAGTATTGAGAAGACTTCAATTTCATTCCCTCTCTTATGTTTCATAAATTTTGATCATTATGTAGTCCTGCTATGGGCAGTGCAAACAAACTGTACATTGCCCATCTTAAGTGGCAATTTCCAAAAAATGCATATATTTCAGGCTGAGGCTAATGGGACCCTTGTAAGTAAATGTAAATAAAATGTCCCAAGTAAACATCTTCTTTCATGTATACTGGGTATTAAAGCAACGCTCATTTAACAATCCAGATGTCCCCATATATTTGCTGATTTCTGTTAGTGGCTAGCCTGAGCTCCTGTGTAGCTTTCATTCAGGTAAACCCTACATCTCGTCTCAGTTAAGGTTTCTAAACTGGCCCTAACATGCAACTGGTGCATCAGTGAGAGCTATGACTCTGGATAAAAGGTCACTAGGATTATGGATTTTAGATCCAGCATCAAGGATCAGAGTCCTATATCTATTATCTATGTTTTACAAAAGCTTGAGAGTGCCAAATTACACACATATACATGAAGCACTGTTTAAGCAGAGGGTAAAGGAAAGTAAAAAAAAAAAGGAGGAAGAAAGTAGATAGGTTTGCAAAACTTCACTTTTAATTTTACCACAAAAGTCTTCCTTCTCTTTTTTTTCCCCCTACAGCTGATAATTTTGTTTCCTTCCTGTTTCACAATCAGGAAGAGAAGAACAGAGAAGTTAGAACAAATGAGTTTATAATTTAGCAACATCAAAATTTTGAAAAGAGAAAGTACAGAGAGAGAAGAATGGCCACAGTCTGAGTCTCCCATTAATCCTTCCCAGCACTCCATCAGAAATGATGTGTGGCTGCTGTGTTTGGAGCCATGGGACAGTCTCAGAAGTGCCTCCCTTCAGCAGTAAGGAGCACTGGAGCTCCAGCACATTGCATGACCACAGAGGAGGAGCCTTTGGGCTGCAACAGCAGTTGAATTCAGTTCCTGTTTCAGCACTAAAGTCCTGTCCTGCCATAGTCACATCATTTAATACAATGGAGAAAAATATGGATTAAAATATGCATAGGAGCACCCAAAAATGGAGTCAGGAGGCTAAAAGTTGTATAAAAGCTATACAAATGACATCAGATTAGAAGACATGTACTTTTTATTGAGAATATCTTCCTTTACTTCAAAATGGCTCACATTCTAGCAAGTCTGTGCAAGGCAGCACCAATGAATTAGAAAATTTTAACTAGGCTGTGTAACACAATGTAATGTTTCTGCCTCCAGTATTCAAAGGCTTTTGAACACACTAGTGAAAAAACCCAAAAAACCAGCAGCTAAGATGACCTGTCTCAAATAAACCTCAGAGCTAAGAAACAAGGGACAAAACTGCTGCTTAATCCCCTGACATACCCTACACAGTCAATGCTGTTCTCATGAATTAAACATTTGCCTGTGATTCTGTGAACACTAGCTAGCTGTGTGGGATCTGGTGATGGAGCATTAAGTCTGCAAGGCCTGTTAAAATGAGTACCTGGTAAAGACACCAAAAACATCCATCCATTCAACCTTTTCTTCTCTCTTGGCAGCCTGCCACAATCACCCTCTAATACACAGTGTGCAGTGTTTATTCTTCCTCTGCACATATATTCTGCATATAAATCAGACAGCCTGGAGTTAAAAACCACAAACCATGAATGTGGGGGGAAGAATAGCCCTTAGGAATTAAGGCAGTGTCTTTCCCTAGACAGTAGTGAGAGGATTTTATCTGAGAAGAAGCATTGCATTGACAGGGCATAGAGAGAGGGCCTGACTATTCCTGGTAAAATGCTGGCTTTGATCTGTGTGCCTCTGCCCAGCTAAGGCTACAACCAGGAGGATTTGCAGTTAGATCAGAAACCACAATATTCACACACTAGCTCAGGAAAGAGTTGAGTCTCTGCAGTTTCTTAGTTATTTTAAAAACATCTTAGAAATGCATTTTTGTGGCTGCAGGACTAAGGAAAACCAATGCATCTGCTTACTTAAAAGCCAAGTTTTCAGTTGCATTGTGCATAGCAGCAATTCCCTGTCCACAGTGAACGTAGCTGAGTGACTCATTGCCTTCTTCTTCAAATGTGTCCTGACCTTTGCACAAACACATGACAAAAAGATGTCAATTTTTGTCTTCTGAGCCAAAAAAACTCCACATATTTCTAACTGTTCTCCCTTGGAAGATCCTCTTTGCCAGCACCTGGAATAAATGAAGTCGTACCTCCTCTCTATCTCCCAGAAGCTTACATTTCTATATTCCTGTGTTTAAAAAAAACCATTTACTTAATCAAATTCACTGGACAGAATAAGCTAATTCCCACTCCCCTTTTCAGGACCTTGTGCTACAAGCACTGCCTTCTGAGCCATGTTCTCCTCCAGTCTCCAAATACTTGAAACTCTTGCTGACCTGAGCTCCTGGCATAGCATCAGACCCCTTATTGGTTAAACACAGTCCAAAACTGCAGTGATTGGTACATTCACAATTTCTTTCTGTCCATTCGCCTTCAAATAAACAAATTTTTGTGAGTCACACTCTCCTGACAGAAGAACACAGGGGTGGGTACACAGGGAGGAATTGAAAATTTACTCAAGTATGGTGACAATGACAACAAAAAACTCTTCTCAAAGATCTTCTGCTTTCTGCATAATATAACTGAGTTAGACTTGAGCTTAGAGAAAGGCTATACTCCCTCATTTAACAGATGAAGAGACAGTCATCCCTTCTCAGAACAAAGAAAACTGAGATACAGCAGAGGACTCAACTAAATTTAGAAAACTGAAATGAAATGAAATGAAATATGTGCTCTCTGCACTCCCTCCATTGGCTCTAGAGGGAGCTCAGGGCAGTTATCCCATGATTTACCATCACAGCCTCAGAATACATTTGCTGAACCTAGATCTGTGCTCAGATTCACATCTGAAATCACTGAGCAGAACAGAAAAATTCACCAGGCTTTATGGAGTTGCAGCATAGCCAAGAAGCAGCAGACACAAGTATTTTCCCTCCTTCCACTTTGCTGACATAACACAGGTGCAATAGAAAACCTTAGAGGAAAAAATACGTTTTCATGAGTTCCCCATAGAAAGAAATTTATGGGAGAAATATTTGGAAAAAAATAACTTGAGTCATAATGCAGGGGAAAATGAGGGGATTTAGAGGGGGGAGGGTGAAGGAAAAGACCATTGGTACACTCGAGGGTGGAGGGAAGCCCAAGAGAACTCACAGAGCAACTAAAATCCCTACAGATAAGTAAAAATTCAAGAAACAGAAAAGGGTGGAACCTCTGTGCTACTCATACATGGTAGTTGTTCCTATATCAGGGAGAGAAAAACAACCCACCTGCTTCCTTAGCTGCCTGTATTTTCCATTTACACAGCTTTTGGAATGCAATTCCTAAACCATTCACAGTCAGACATCTACTTATATTTTCCAGCCACACTCTGTCCCCTCACTCTGCTCTCCTACGTGTGAGGCATATAGCAAATCTCAAAACAAGGTGAACACAAATCTCATCTAGGTGCTGGTAACAAGTGATTCTCCTATTATTGGCATCCCAGGAGTGAAAGAAACCACATTTACTCCTTTCTTGCCCTGCTGGTTCCCTTACATGAGCACTGAAAAACTCTACCTCATACACCAAGGTCTCAGATCCCTCTATTATCTCTTGGCTTCAAACCAGCATTCCCCCTCATCAATTTTCAAATCACACTCTACTTTGTGGGCAGTGATTGATGTCTGCATCAAATTTGACTCTCCAGTTGTGTTTGCACAGCTGGGGCTAATGGGCAACTCCCTTCTTCAGCACCCCAAAGAACCAAAAAGCAAAAGCAAACAACAGATACTCCTATGGCTTTGGAGGACAAGAGTTGTCACTGCACATGGTCTGCAGACTCTGTTCACACAAAGAGCTCTGGCACAGCCATCTCCTCTGGCCACTGAGGGAATGACTCTTTTCAATGATTCAAAACTCAGTGATTCAAAACAGTTCAATGATTCAAAACAGTTCAATGATTCAAAACAGTCCTGTCCAGCCTGTAAAGGTAATGGGAGACTTGTGCTTGCAGCTGCAAGGAGCTCATGGAACTGAGTACTCCACAAAGTGTAAAGATATATGCAAGCGTCTGTTGGCATCAGGTCTAGAAGAGAAACTGGTATATCAGGCCTTGTCAGAATTTAGCCCTTAAGTTGTGAATGGTTTGTTTGCATTAATACAAACACAACCATCTTAGATAGCCTGTGTTTCTATGAGGCACTTTGACTTTCTACTCCTGTGTCATAGCACAGAAGACTTGAAAGCTCCTTTTCAAAGGTCCCCTGATGTAGTTAATAATTTAAATGAAAAGACATAACCATATTTCCTTAATGCTTCATAACCAGGAGAAAAAAAAAAGGAACAGTCTTTGTACAAAGACACTTTGTGGGCAAATGAAATCTTCAGTTCTGCTCAGCAAAATGGGGACACATTTCCTTTTTTTCTAGTTCAGTACAAAACAGCTTTACGAAGCAATGTTGTTAAAACTGATGCTGTTTTCAAAAGAGTCTCAGCTCCTGCCAAATTGAGTTCTTTGTGAATGGCAGTTTATCAAGGAGAGGAAAGCTGGATTTTGGGCTACAGTGACTGTGCTTTATCTGACTAGCACTGATCACACATGCCTTTGTACTGAGTGAAGTGCAATCTGACATCGAGGACCAGGATTTCATGTTCCTGCTCCCAAAAGGCCAAGAGGAGACTTGGAGAGTTTTTCATTGTTGAGCACTGATTGAGCAGCAATTTGAGTTTCTGTGACACCAACAAAAGTTCCCAAACCAGCAGCAATGTGAAGCTTTGGAGAGAGCAGTGGGTCTAATGAAGCAATTAAGCAGACAGCTGCAGAGCACCTGAATAAACAGTGCATACATAAAGAAAATCAGCCAGCAGCAATTCCCTCTGGATGCAGAGTCTCTCCTGAGTCTGTAGCAGAGTGTGGGCAATCTGCTATATATGTCAGCAGTTCATCCTATGGCTTGGAGCAAGCTGTAGCAAACTGCACTATAAATGGCAGGTTGTGTCATCATAACAGTTATGTCTGTATGAGGTTATTTTGCAAGCATTTCACCAGACTTATTAAGGAAACCATTGAAATTTCTTTTGTTACTTACTTCAACATTGTCATAATTACATGAGTGGTGATTTTCAATGTCAAAATCCGTGAAATTCAATAGGACTCTGTGGCTCTGGTCAACTTGGATAACCCAGGAACAATCAGTGTTGTTATTATAAGGTTGAGGATAGTTTGGAGAATGGATTTCCCCGCTGGTGGATTGGAAAATACCACCACAGCCTGGAAAAGACACAATCAGTTTTAATCACAAGCTCTTTTCTTTCATACTTAGTGAGAATCCAGCTCTATTTTTAAACTACGAACACCTCCTTCTTTATATTTCCTACATTAAGCTTTTGTAAGATGAATGCTACAACAGTTGAAGTGTGCAACAAAAATCAATGGAAATTCCTTTTAGGAAAGTATAATATTATCATTATAATTGAATATGTGACAACACTGCTCAGAGTAATGTAGCCCCAAACTGGCAGTAGATGTTGTAAAGGCTGAAACATTAGTGCTGGTATTCCTCTATATTAGATACTGTAACAGCAATCCAAAATACTGTTCCTATGAATGCCAGAGACCTGGCATACTGAGAAAGCAATAGGCCTAGCTGAGCATAGGATGAGAAAATTACTTCATTACTGAGAGAGCTGGGAGTTCCTCATTGCTCATGAGAAGTGCAGCAATTGCAAACCTCACACTTTTACTTCTCTACCCATGAAGTTGAGGGCTTCCTGAGGACTCCACCCTCAGGTACTTCTGGTCAGAACAGATATGGTGCTCATGAATATCTAAATAGCCCAGAATGATGAATTCTGTGGGGGAAGTACCAGGGATTTCAACAGGACTAACACGAACGGAGTTTTACTTCTTAAAAAGAGATGGAGGAGGGAAAAAGAGATACAAGGATAAAAAAACTATACTGTTATTGCATTCTGGTGAGTGGGTATTTTAGAGGCTAGAGGGGGTTGGAGTACAGCAGGCAAGACATTGTAAAGGGATAAGAAAGCTTCAGGGGGCCTAAGTAGAAAAAAATAAGCTGCCAGATCTCAAAAGGGGATTAATTCAAAGGACTATTGTAGACTTCTTTTATTAAGAAAAAAATCTTGTGCCTTTCTCATAAAGCTTGTGAGAGAGGAGAAGTATAAACCTTGACAAACTAATGAATCAGTGTGCTTAATCAAGCAAAACTGCAAGAATTAAAATTTGCCCCTCATCACTTTTCATTGCAATTATTTTCCGATAATTGGCCTTTTTATAAGAACTCCCATGTAGAGACATGGTTGAGTCTTTTAAGCGTATCTCTTCTTTTAGTGATTACCAGTAAGGCTGTGAACAAAAAATCACATTGGGGGATGGATAAACCTTATAGAGATCAAGTATTTACTAATCACTCCAAATATTTTTGGGGTCCAGTCCACCCAGTTCTTCAAGCTAGTGTTCTCTGCTATTCTTCAGTTTACCATTTAAAACCAAAAGCACCATTCAGTGAATAAAAGACTCTATATGGGTAAGTGGGTGGGAAGAAGTGGTAGCATGCAAAATCCTTTGCTCGTTGCAGGAATGTCTTCATTAATTATGTAGAGAAGAAACCGAAACAAAATACATTAAAAGGCCTAGATTTCAGATAGACAATTTTTAACTCTTTGTGTTTTCCAGCATCTCTTAGCATTACCAAATTCAGTATCACCCAAATTCTCTTTCAGCTTTCAGTCCTCTGCTGTTTGACTACTTTGAATGCTTGCATGGCTGATCCTCAATTCTCAGGCTTCCTGAATCTCTCCTGGGATTAATCAGTATACTCACCACCTGGATTTTCTTGCCAGGAGGCATTAAAACCTCTCCCTGTCCCTGCTGCATCTGTCTCAAAACGGACAACGGCTGAATTGCCAGTGGTGGAGACTTGCAGTGGGTTCTGTGCTGATCTTGAAACACACAGCTGGGCTAGCCTAGGAGAGAGGAAATCTGGGCCACCAAAGACCTAGAAGTAGAAGAAATATTGTCAAAGTTTTCCAAAGAGATTATCTGTCACACAGAGTACATGAGAACTGTTTAGTTTTTAGGAGGAAAAAAACCCCCAATCTATAAGTATTGAAAATGATTCAACATTTTAAAATGTAAAGCAGCTAATAGAGTCTTTTTCTCTGCAGACTTTGTTGGTACCTGAACCACTTGTACAAACCAACGTTAAAATTCCAGATGATTTGAGAACAGCCTTGCATTAAATAGAATTTTCTGTCTGGGGACTTGACCAGATTCTTCTTCCCTCTCCCTCCAGAATTAGCACCTTGTTTCTCTGGACATATGATCCGGATTTTTTTTTTTTTTTCATACTTGTGTAAAAAAAGGGCTTCTTTTTGCAGGAACCAGTGCTGATGATTTGCACCACTGAAATCTAGAGGCATAGTTAAAGTCAATTTTAAAATTTGGGACAGATTTCATAATTCCTTCTGATAAAAAAAAAAGCATTGCAACTTCATTTACTTCAAGGGCAGCATAAATATCCAAAATACTGAATTTGGGTCAAGTAAGCTACATAATGTTCTATGCTACATAATGTTAATAATGTCCTTTGGAAGTCAGATATATAGCATGCATATTTGCCACAAAAGACGAGTTTTGGCTTTTAAGAGTAATTGTTTCCTACTCAGCAGAGCGTGCCTCAGGCAGTCATAAACCAGAGAACCACCACTCCCTTAAGCCTCACAGCAGTGTGATGTACTTACAATGCATTTTTAAACCAAGTGCAGTGAGTTATGTGGCAGTGCTGAAGCCTTGTTAACCCTGTTACTTGTTTTCCAGAAAGCATGTAGGATTTTAGTTTGAACCCATTTGTAACTGGTGGAACCTTCCCTAGCCTTCCCTCTCAAAGCTGAAGAAAACACACATGCTCCAGGCAATTTCCAATTGACATGTGATTTTGGTGCCTAGAGCCCTCAATGATTGGATTTGCTTGGCTTCCTGCATGCTGATGAAATGGCACCCAATACTAACAGTCTACCACCTTCACTGTATGTGCCTGGCAGGACTGCAGCTGCAAAAGTCAGCTTGGCAGTAACCTTGGATGAGAAAACTCTAAAAGAGACACACCAAATAAAGAATGTGCTACTGTCTTTCAGCCACCAAACAATTAACAGAAAGATTCAAATTCTATAAGTACGCTTATTCTTATGTATAAATCCCAAAATTAAACTAGATAACATCAAGTTCCAACAGCAAAAAAACTCCAACAACCACAAAAGAAGGACAAAACAACAACAAAAACAAACAAAAAACACCCAAAAGTAGAGAATAGGAATATAAGGCAACAAATCCCATCAGAATTTTCCAACAGTAGCACCTCAACTCCACTCCAAAAATTAATAGTTTGGTAAACATCAAAAAAGTTAAAAGAAACAGTCTGTGCATCTTTCTCAGAAAGCAACAATACTGGTAGAAACAGCTTTATATGTCTCTTTTTTTATGATCACTTCAAGATGAGGGGAAACTCAATATTTTAATAAGCTCTGTCAGACACTTTTAAACCCCAGAAGTAGTTTGGGTTCTGTCCAAGCTAAATATCTGAGCAAGTCTAACAAAGAGCTGAGCTAGTCCCCCCACATTCAGAGCTAAGTGTACTGCATTGTTACATAATTTGATTAATTGTGTGCTCACTAACTACTCAGAGGGCCTGACACTGCTCTGATGTTAGAGATACAATAGAAATAATTTGGTTTTAGCTGGAAAAGAAAAAAAATCTGTGACTCCAGGTTAATGTGAGACCTCGGGAACTGAGGCTTGCATCCCCAGAAGAAATAAGGGATTAATTTTTCTATAAACATCATAGTCAGTTAGATGTTCAAAAGACAGTATTTTGCTTTGGTGGCTGATAACACAGGCTTTATAGGTTAAATATTTTTATTTTGCCTGAGACAGCACTTTTTTGCATTCTGCAGGGAGCCTGCATGACTTGAATGGATAATGGCTCCTCTGTCCAATCGATCATCTCAAGGCATTCAAAAGAAGTCAGTATGGATGAAATCACAGCTCAGATTCAGAATCTGTAATGAAGCTGTCAGGGTCTGGGGAAGAAGCCTGTTTGTCTGCTGGAAGCTCAGTGTCTTCAGAAAAATCTTACTGCTTGGCTGCTTGTGAGGCCCAGGGACTGCTGCATTTGTCAGAAGTCTGTTCAAATATGAATTTTAAAATGTGTTTGTGGTACATTCCCTGAGTCAGAGCCACAGCATGAGATCTAGCAGGAACACATGCTCTTAATCATCTAAGCCAGCCCAGGGAAGCTATGTGGCAGAGGAAACAGCAGGAGTTTCTAACATGCATCTAATAAGTCTCATGGACCAGCCTCTCATATCTTCCCTGGTGCTCCCTGGGGCTGTCTGCCCCATGGGCAAGGGAGCCAAACCCAGCTCTGACATAAACCCTGCTGATTTCTGCAGCATCTCCTCAGAAATTAA
This sequence comes from Fringilla coelebs, assembly GCF_963513975.1. Taxonomy (NCBI): domain Eukaryota; kingdom Metazoa; phylum Chordata; class Aves; order Passeriformes; family Fringillidae; genus Fringilla; species Fringilla coelebs. The sequence continues at coordinate 132,704,049 of NC_140028.1, forward strand.
CTTGGTCCGAGCTGAACGCTTCAAATTGACCTATTGGGAAAGAATTAAGGATGGGGGAGAAATACTGATGGAAATTGAAGTTTGTGGGTCTCCTTTACACTGTTAATTGTTCAGCAACAGCTTCTGCACAGTTTCAAAATAAAAAGCAGTCAGAAGCATGCTCCTTATAGTTATGAGTGCATTTTCTTTTCTCCTTTAGTTCAATTAATCAGATGCTTTCATAAAGGCTGGGATAAAAACAAGTTTGAGCGTTTCCATGACAAAAAACAATAACATATTTGGCTACAAAGAGAAAAAACGATAGTTACCACATGAAAAAAAGAAGGAGGGAATGAAAATGGATGGAAAGAATGAATTCAAGGGTGTGGTTCATAAAGGATGATAGGATATCTGAGCTAAAAAAAAAATAAATAAACATCTAGTCTGACCAGAGTATCTGATCCCAAGATAAGGTGGTATTGGATCTCACAGCAGGGCTGCAGGACACTGCCATAAAGCCCATGGTTTTAATCTGCTCTTATCATTTGCTTCTGCCCCGTTAGCTCCATTTAATGTTAACAGTCAGCATTCCAGAGTTATGAGCAACAGAAATCTGTTTTTATGCAGTTGGTCACCCTCATGACACAGATTTTCTGGGAATAACACTGATCCCTGCCCAGATATAGCTCCCAGCAAAGAGACAGCCAGGCTTTGACAAAGAATTAAGAACAGTGGTAATACCTGATGTTTTTTTCTATTTAAATGAGAAGACCAGAGTATCTGACTTGGAAGTGAAATAGATTGACAGTCTTGCTTCCTTTTCTGCTCAGGGCTACATCTTGCTGAGGCAGAATATATTTATAGTTTGCAAAAATCTGGTCCATGCTAAAGGAGAAGATGTCATCATTTATGTGTCATAATTTATTCAAAGCAGGCATGGTAATTTTCCTCTGTGAATGTAATTTCATTAGAAGCCATTTAAAAACTATTTAAATTATTTCATTGTGTCCAAAATAATGTCTTCTAGTTCCATGAAACATTTCTAGAAAATATCTTTAAGAACAATTTAAATTTGCTTTCTGGATGTTTATGGAAGGAATGTAATTTCATGGGGAAGAAAAAAGACAGACTGCGACAGTGGCATAAAAGAAACAGGGAGAGAGATTAAAGGAGAATGCATCAAACCCTTGAGCCATGGGAGTAACCTGAGGATTTCACTTTAAAATAATTAATGTAACTATTATTGCACAGTATTGGTGAAACATATGGCAGTCCTTGGATACTGACATGGAAATGACAGCTTGTTTAAGAGGCATTGTCAAAGGAAAGGGAAGGGAGATGCTGCCTCTTACAAGAACAAGTATGCTTCAGACAAATGTGCAAGGGTGAAATATTCAAGAAACTATGGTATGAAAATGAAGTTAGCAACAAAGATGTTGCAATGAGAAATATCTCTTAGAATTTTCCTAAATTCACTGCCAGGTCAAAGGGATGAGGGTGTTCCTAAATAAAAGCTAAATGCATCCAGGAAAGCAAGTTTTATCATTGCTGCGAAATATTAATTACAGGACATCTTATTTCAGGTACCAGACTGAATGGGACATGGAGGGACAGCAGATTGCAGACCTACTTTAGTACTGATTTTGACTTCCTATTAAAACTGGAAAATTGTTTGATGACAAAGAAAGCAGAAAGCAGTAGAACTTCGTACTCAGAGATAAGGAAAATGTGAAATCAGGAGAATAACCATGAGAAAAAATAGACTTCAAACCCCAAAGATACTTAGACAGGATACTTTTGGAAAGATAATGTGAGAGTGAAAGACCCTTGGAACCTTAGTGATCACTGAAACACGCAGTATCAAAAGCACACCAGTAACCTTTTCTTAACACTCTGCAAACTTAAACGCGTGTGTGGTTCTCCGTTTGGACACACACAGAAACTACAGGAAAGAAGGTGGCAAGATAAAGCAGCTTCTGAAAATGGCTAGCCATGTTCTTTTTCTTCCCTCCACTAAATCTGAGTCATCACTTGTTCTGCTCAGACTATGTCAATCATGGTTTGAATGAATTTTATAACAAAAGCAAGAAAATATGTATGTGACAAGTACATGAAGCTCCACTGCGTGCCTGCAGCTTGGCAGGGGAAGCTCTATGCTGCCACACAAGACCTTTGATCATGCACAAAGACATGAACCAATTTTCCCCTGTAAGCTGATTTATGTTAGGTTATCTTCCAGCAGATCAGAGTCAGGTGTTGGGAACTGGATGAACCAAGATCAGGAGACAAGTAACTCAAAGCATGCCAATTCTTAGGGCAGGAAGGCAGGGGAGTTCAAGCAGCAAGGTGAGCATCTGTGCAGATGAATCAGTATGGTTGGAATGAAGCAAAACACAGCAACTGAGCTGCAAATGGCAGAAAAAGGAAACCCTAAGGTGAATACCTTGCTCAGGAACACAGAGCAGCAAACTGCAGGGTCCTGTTAAATGGTGTCTTTAAGCAGCTGGTGTCTGGCAACCCACTCAATTGGTTTTAGCCCAGCTACCTTCCCAATCAAAAAGTTCCCAAACAAATGGTTGCCAGCCATCTGTACTCTTGCTGGATCATGATAGCTCCTGAGCAACCATCTGCAGTTGTAGGTATTGTCCTTGGACTCTTCAAGAAGTGGTCATCCTCAGCAAATTTCTATTTGGAGGCTGTTTAATGGATTCCTCTGGGCAACAGAGGCATAATGGAAGTTCATAGGCATAACCTTCAATCTGGTAATTTGGGCACAATGAATAATAAAGATGCAATACAACAGATTTCATCAAGAGCCAAACCAGCCAGTACAGGTCACCTGCTCACAGTCTCTGGTGTCAGCAAAGTGACATACGGGGATACTTGCCAGTGCTACTGATGAAGAATTCATGGAACACCCTCCTTACACCCAGATCCTGCAGAAGTCAAAATGTGGGAATGGGAAGCAGAGCATAGGTGTGGGTGCTGGACAGAAAGTTGTCTGACTGTATGCTGTATAACATCACCCAGAAGAGGAGAAGAAAGGCCGCAGCAGAGTGGTACAAGTTCTCTTAATCAGTCTTTTGCATTCATTACAAAAACATTGAAAAGTCACCCATGTATTGACATTGACAAAAAGTCACAATGAGTGTACCTCCATTGGTGATCTCAAATGTCTCTGGTGAGAGCAGTTTAGAAAGTCTGTAACTCTAAAGCTCTTCCTGGAATTATTTCCTACCCCTTCTTCCTGTACTGGAAGTCTATTCAACTCTGTTAGCTGAGATTGGTCACCTGGTTGCTTACCAACATGAGTGAAAAGATGCCATATGTAACTGGGTCATTCAGTCTTATGGGTCTCTTAAAGGTCAGAACATCCTTTTCATCACTCAGGGTTATAAATCTCCCCACATCCTTGGAAGGCCCTACACAGAGCTCACCCGAGTTATCCCTTGCAGTGATCCATCATCTTCCTTTACACCAGGAAATTATCTTCATGGTACAGCACCCTACACTTAGTTCTTTATAAAAGGTGGAGTTTTTAAGACTAAGTTTTTCAAAGGAGTTTTGTCTTTTTTTAGGAAGCATACAGTGCATAACATCAAAATCAATTTTAAACGCCACCAAAGATATAAAAGCAAAAAATAATAAGAACATTATGGCTTCTGTGACAATACCTTTTGAACATAACTGTAGCCTTGACAGAAACAGGAAATTATGGTAGAATTGTTTGCTCTGCATCTGCAGTTCTTGGGATTATCTGTTCCAGACAGAAATTAATATAACTTGTGTATTTTAGAAGAGTAAAACTAATGCTCTTACCTCCAAAACATCATAGCTGCAGTTGGGGTGATACTCGATGTCGAATTCCTGAATGGTGAGTTGAATGTTGCTACCAGGTGCTGTGTGGATGTACCAGATGCATACTCTATTGCTTGGGTATCTGTTGGGGTATCCAGGGCTGTGAAATGAACCAGAAGGGCCAGAGAGCTCTTCTCCACAACCTGGCAACAAAGCAAAGCAGCCCAGTGAGGAGGTCTGGAAAAACTCCCTGACAGCTCTGGTAAGGACAGGCAGTAGCACCCATTTCACTGACAAATGTGTACTCTGGGCTGGAAGGTCTGCTCTGCCACAGGGAACCCAGGAAGAGAATGGCAGGCTGGAACTGTTTGCACTGCCGGTGCAGGAAGTACTTCACCTCCTGTTTTGGTAGGTTTTGTACAAACCTCAGCATCTGCTCTGACTGCTGAGACACTGAGAAAAAAAGTGATTTTTTTTTTTATTGGCTTCTAACTTTATCAGTTCAAGAAAGCTAAATCAGATCCATTCTCAGCTCTTACTGACTTCAAATAATACACAAGCCAAGTTATCACAGCGAGGTCCTTCTATTGTAAAAATGCCATTTCCCACTGCTTTAGAAATCATAAAATTAAAGACAATGCAATTTGCCTCAGCCTACTGAGCATGACTACAAGCTGCCAGATCACAGTGGATAAACCAACTTTCTGACACTTGGTATGTTTAATGTTCTTTTTTTTAGTCAATTGTAACAGTGCAATTGTAAACAAGCTGAGTTTGAAAGGTTATGTATTTTTTTTTCAGATAAGAAAGTATTGTCCTAACAGCATTCCCCAGACCCTGGGGTGACTAAGTTCTTACATACTGTGAGCTAGATTGAAAAAAGAAACCAGTAGCAAAACAATGGATGAAATGCAGGCCCTGGTTTAACAGGACAAAGCAGCTGAACATCTGAGACGAGTTTTATCATTGCTTTATGGAGATGTGCTAAGTGTAGCACTAGCCCCTCTTGAATGAACTCCTGGGAAGATGCTATTCCTGACTCAGGCCCCAAGTTCAGGCATAAATAGGGCAGGAAGGCACAGCAGCCCCCCAGTATCAGGGCAGATTTAGATCAGCTGCATTCATAGTGAAACCTTACCTTTAGAAAAGCCAGCAGCGTGGCTATCTACCTGTCACATGCAGAAAGAAAAAGGATTCTGGGTTTGATCTGATTTTGTGTGTGTCATTCTGCCTTCCAGCAGCAATTTTTTTTTTTTTGCTCTTTACAGTACAAGCCCCCCAAGTGTTTCATTTAGGCACTAATATTTTGCTTACACAGAATTTATAGGGTCACTTGAGCTTTGTAATACCCACACTCCATCAATCTCTTTTTCCTCATCTCCAGAGGAAAGGTTCTGTCACATTGCAAAGCCCCAAAATACTTAAGAAAACCATCTCACAAACCATGAGCTCTATATTCCCAGAGGCAAATACTGTGGTATGTCAGAAGTGATAAATAGCATCTGTATCAGAGCCTTTATTTATAGGAGATCTTTTATAACATAAACCAAATAAAATACTCCTTTGATCTGCTCAACATATACACACAGATGTGTAAAACCTCTAATCTCTATTAAATCTAAGAATAATTTGCAATTTGAATAAGGTGTCTTTGGCTATTGCTCTGCTCTACACCATATTTCAGGGAGCTGTAGATCAAGATCTTCAATTAAGTGCAAATATTTTCCTTAATGTCTTTTATGCCAAACTTGAGGCTGCTAAGTCTCAGAAGCATTTACCATAATTTCTACCATTGAGTCTTTCAGCTTCACACAGAAAACCTGACTTTGACTTCCTCATAGTTGGCTATAGGACTTCTAGGACTGCAAAACACAAATCTTTGAGGGGAAAAAGCAACTCTGAAAGGGAGCAAAGCTATAAGAATCTATTTTAGGCTAAAAAAGGAGACCTCTAAATACAGATGTGAGGCCATGCCAGCTATGTAACACTGATCTCTCTCAGTCCATCACACAGTATCCACCAGAAAAACTTTTAAACAAAAGAATTCCCACTAATCCAGATGAACCTTACATGGCTGAAGTTGTCTCCCAGGTGAATTGGCACAGGCTTAGCCCTTCTCCCTTTTCCCCACCTTGCTGCACATGGAGCAGCCAGAGGTGGCTTGCTCTGCAGTCACAAAGCTACACTGTCAAGCTACTGAGCATCTCAATTTAGGAACTGAATAAGTTTTTACATGTATTTTAAACCAATCTTGCCTTTGATCCCTATGGAGAAAAAGGCAGTGCACTTCCTCCCCTGAGGCTGTCAGCACAGGCAAATCCCCTAAAACTTTGATATTCGTGAACGTTTCATCAGTGAGATGGAGAGGAAGAAAGCTTCAGTGTGAACCACCCTCCCTTTTTCCTCCCAGTGCCTTCAGAAGATGGTCTGGTTTTCCTCTAAAGAAACCAGGTTGCTGAGGTTTTACAACTGGAGGAAAAAAGGTGTCATCGTTGGGGAAGCCTCACCGTGGAATTTGCAGCCTTTCTTTCCCCTCGGCAGCTGGAATTACACAGCCACTAAAGACAGAGCTCAGCTCAGGAGGAAAAAGCTGCTTTCCAGCTTGGGAAACAGAAAGATTTCTCAACAACCAGACTTAATGTCTCAGCTCCTGAGGGGGTGGGAACAGGGATCAGGGGAATTTCAGCAGGCAAAACAAAGCCAATTGCTATTTATCTCAGCTCAAAGAAAGCTGGGAACATTTTAAAACCTAACAGGCAGTTATGACTCAGCTTCTCCTCCTAAGGGTTTCCTGATAGCCACAAAAGACGTTTTTTATTTAAACCTGAATGGCTCAGAGGAGGGGAAAGCCTGTATGCTCTTCTTTGAGGCACAGACCTTTCTTCCATGCAACCCTTGCAGGTAGCATTCAGATTACTCACATCCCTCTCCAGAGAGGTTTATATTTCCTCTGAGTTCAATCAACATACTCTGGAAGCACATGAGTAAGAAGGTCAAACTGCTTTTAATGTCTCATTTCTTTTCTTCCAATTAAAAATGTTCCCAGAAAAGGCTTTTTTTTTTTTTTTTTAATTTTTTTTTTTAATGGAGTGATTCCTTTTAAGTGCTTCAGCAAACTGAAGGTAAAGTTTAGGTCTCTGAGATTAATTTCTAAAACGTTTTTTGCACAAAGTTCTGAATTACTTGAGTTTATGCCTAAGCATTCACTGACTAATAGCAGAAAAAAGAGCACACTGATCTTTGTAAATGCATGAACTTCACACCTGAATTTTTTGACTGACCAGCATAGGGCACAAGAAACCTCCACATCAGAGCAGAAGCACTATCTCTGAACTCTCTGGCCAACTGCCAGGAAGTCTGTGCATGATGTTTCTGTTCTTTATAAGGATGAGGTAAGACTCAATTCTGTCGCATTTTGCTGAAAAAATAAATGCTAGTTGATTTTTAAAAAATATTTACATAAATACTTAAGAGATTAAAACATATGTTCCCAATTTAAACTCAGTTGCTCACTTGTAGGATTGCTCTACAATACCAAAATGAGAAAACTCAAATAATGAACTTTTTGAAATGCTTATGAAACTTTGATTACAAAGTTACATGAATAAAAACCTTCTCCCAATGTTTGTATTTGTCTGCAAACATCAAACAAAATTTTGATTCTATTGAAAAAAAATGGAATTTGTGCTGTTTATAGCAACAAAGTAAAAAACGTTGAACTTTAGGGATAAATAAAAATGCAGAAGCAAAAGGTATAAATAGCAGCATTACTTCATCTTTCACTGAAATAACAGTGATTAATACCAAGCCATTCTGCTTCTACTGAAACATCTTTAAAAGTTTTTCTCAGCACAGAAATACACGGTCTTGCTGTGTGCTGTGAAATGCAGACAGCTGCACTGTGGAAAAGTTGCTTGCAGCTGAACTGCAAGCCTACAGCATATGACTGGTTTGTGCCAAACTCCTTGCAATAATTTTGGACATTTCAGCCCTGCAGTTAAACAGAGAAAAAAAAAATAAGAAAGGGGAGGTACTCTTTTAGTAGTGTAAAGGTCCTGGAATTTCCCTGAAAATGCTGAAAACTACTACCTACTCTGGTGTTAGTTGCTAGGAAATCAGACAACAAACAGAAAACTTAGGAAACATATATTTGGTGGTTTTGCTTTTCTCTGACTAAAATTTACGTATCCATTGACGATTGTGCAAGCAATGATTTACAGATCTTTCCATATTACTGCCTGTCTGGTTAGCAGATGGTGTTCATTAACCAAAGAAGAATCCCTATTCTCATAAATAATTTTAGCTGAACAGAAATGTTGTAATCTGTGGAAAACTCTATTATTTGCTAGGTTTTCAGATTTATTCAGGGGTATGATTTTAGGCACATGTTAGAAAAATCCCATCCCTAAAAGTTAAAGAGAACTGGCACTGTTCCTGCAAAACCAAAGTTAGGGAAATGAAAGGAACAGAGTTTTCCAGTTGTGGTACTCATGGTAAAACGTTTCAATAAACGTAAGCTGACTCTAACTGCAAGGAGCAGGAGTAAACATTTGCCTGTACTACAATAATACTTGTGTGAAGTTTAATTTGGATTTGATTCTGAAATCTTTTGCTCCCTTGGGTAGGTTTGGTCACAGAATATTATCCAATGGATGAAGTAGAATAATTTATGTGATAAGGGTTTATGCAACAGAGTTAAAATTGAAGTGAGATCTGTTTCAGGTTTTTCTCTGCTTTCTGATTTGTTAATACCAGACTTTGTTCATCCTCAGACTTAATGTGACAGAAAGATACTGAAAGGGAACAATAGCTTTTGGAAACTGAAAAAATGGCAATTTATCAAAGCTTACACAAGAAAGAAACAGCAGAACTATGATTCAGGCTTAGAAAATCTGGACCTCAGCTTCCTTGCTGACCTGCAGGGTGATAGTCTGTTCAGCAATCCTAATGGATGCCTGAAAAATGTCTCCAGCAAATGGCTTCTGCACCTTCATCTAACCTCTGTTTCTGCAGCGCTTCTCTGAAGAGCTAACAAACTTTAACATTTGACCTGACACATACACTGACAATGTGAAACAGAAAGCAGAATCATTGGTGCAAATTTGGACAGAGAAATGCTGAGAAGAGACAATTCCATTTAAAAGGTCTATTGGCAATGAAGCAGCCAAATGAGTGATTGCTTCCAGTGCAATGCAGATGTAAATATAAAGCAGTGAGGCCCTACGTGCACGCTGCTTAATCAGGGAAGTGACGGCTGCAGGAAATATGTGTCTCCTCAGATATGACAGTTGTCACTGGTGTAATTTTGCACTCAGAGACCTTTGCCCTCTTGGCCTCCTGATTTTTTTTTAGGGAAAGCAATTTGATTGGCATTCCATCTTTGCAATATCCAGACTGTTACCGTAAGTTTGTTCTTTTTCAAAGGACCAATATATGTCCCATATATATTTGCCTATATTAAACTTCCTAAAACAGAGTGAAGTAGAATAAGCACCTTGCAGATTCAAGCTTTCCACTGGCAAATAATCCTTTTGAGGCCTTGACAGCAGAAGAAAACATTAGTTATTTAGCCAAATGATTTCTAAATCCATCCTCATCAATGAAACTCCCTTAGAAGAACCATATTACTTCAGAACCCAAATAATTTTTAAATTTACTTCTCTGCACGAGAACTTTCTATTCTATTTCTTTCTATTTCTATGTTTTTCTATTTCTATTTCTTTTTTTTCAAGTTAAAATTACATAGGGTACTTTTAAGCATAGATAAAAGCATTCTCTTAAGAGCAGTTACTAATTTTGTCTTTGTGAAAGCCTTTAGGTTTTTAAAGAAACTACTTTTTAAAGCAGGTTTCCTCAGCAGCTGGAAAAATCAGATGCAAATGTTTTAAATCAAAACAGTTTTGTTTCCTCTATGGCAGGAGGGGCTATTCAGATCAGCAATCAATGAGGAAAGCTTTTGTCTTTTTTTGACCACCTCACAACGGTGAAAAAGCTTCTGGGAAGAGTGTCTGAAGCAATCTGTATCAGACACATGGAAAACATATGTGCTGCTCTCTTTACCATCAAAACATGGGAATGTCCTTGATATACATCTCACAGAGGCTTCACAACTGCCAGTTAAGGAGCACATGGACAGCCTGAGAAATAGTTCACAGGAGCTTGAACTCTAGAGCACACATTTGTCACTTGAGCAGAAATAAAAGCTCCTCTCTCAGCAATATATGTAGCTCTGTTATTTTCTTGTCAGGTGAGATGTTATCAGATCTGGATGTAGATTGCCCTAAGGAATTTGCCCTCAGAGAAGAAGGGACCCAATGGCTTCACTCTGAAATACCCAGCTCAAAGGCTGCATCTCCTGATCAATGTCCCTAGACAAGGAGACTTTTTCCAGGGAACTTGAAAGATTTTTTTTTTATCAACTTGAAAGATTTTCAGAAGGGAAAGGTAAATATAGTACCCCAGCCACAGGGACATATTTAATTTATTTTCTCTAGGGCAACCAGGTAACGTAGCCACCACAAGTAAAGGAATAGCTGTATTAGTGCATAACACCAACCAAGTAAAGAAAAGGAAATTCTTTGAAATGCGCAAAAGCTGACAACTGTGGTCAGCTCTGGAGAAACTTGCACTCACATTGCAAGCTGTCAGAAGTCACAGCTGTGACATTCTGAGCCAGCAATGACATTCCCTAAGAGCCAGGCCTATCTGACCCCACAGATCCTGGTCTGTGCTTAAACACAGCCCCACATTAGCAGTCTGAGCCCTGTGCAGCATCAGGGTGGAGCTCAGTGTACGGGAATTAACAGAAGGGCAGAGCTGCCTGACAGAGAAATAAATGTCAGTGCAGCAAAGGACGGCGGAGCGGTGGGAAAGGAGAGAAAGCACAAGAGTGTTTACCATGCAGGCAGATTCTGGAAAGCTTTGAGAGCTTTAGAAAAGCAAGTTAACCCAGCACCATGGCTACTGTATGAAACTGATGTCATCTGGCTGTGCATAAAAGCCTCTGCTTTTTCTTCTTTTGTGCAGCTCCAGAATGACGTCACCCCGAGGCACAAGAAGGTACCTTTGTGCTGGGGCCCTTCCCCTGCTGGCTCCTGCTACACATCTCACTCCCAGCATGTATCCCTCCCCTACCCAGAAACGCCCCCTCATTCCCCCTGATGAATGCAGGGCACCTCTGTGGAGCTGGCGGAGCCCTTTGGGAGCCTGCAAGCTCCAGCAGCCTGTTGTAGAGCAAGGAGCTTCCATCCAAACCGTGTTCAGCAGCCTTGCACCTCAGCAACCCGCAGTGGGACCTCTGCAGCCCTCTTCATCTGCTTCAAATGCAGTCAAATCTGAATGCTGTTGACTGATGAGACAGACAGAGCAACTGGGGCAAACTAATTACTTTCAAGGCTGGAACCCCTTTGGTGGGATGTACAATGGCACACGATTTAACCTTGTTACAGTACACGGCTGCTGTTAAATAAACGCAGCGAAAAAAGATGCATGAAGAAACTGCAAACATAGTTTGCTGTTGTACAATCACTAACAGATTTGTTTATAGTTGGCTTGCATGCTTGCCTGTTTAATAAGGCCTGTGACAGTTTTCATGACATGCAAGAACAAGAGAACAGAGACCCAAAGCACATCCTGGCCAATGTTATTTCATGCAGAGAAATGGGGCGGGGGCAGCTGGAAGTAGACACTACCACAGAAAACAAGTACCACTCAATTAAATTAGAGAGAAGCCTGCACAGAAAACAGAAGTCTATAGAAATGGGGAAAACTGAGGGCTGAATGTTCCCATTAAAAAGCTCAAGTCACTCACAGTTACCCGTGACAGCATCTACCTCCTGTTCATTACTGAAATTCTGGACACTCCCCTCATCCCTGTGCCTACTCCTGGAAATGGAAGCACATTTCACTAACAGCTCTCAGTCTCCAATCAGCTGATCTTTGATGATGTACATGTGCAGAAAGTACTGATGATGTACATGTGCAGAAAGTACTGTGAAAGTATGTGTAGAATCATGAGGAAATGCAATGGATTTAGAGCTGCAATGGGTTATTTCTATTTAGATGGCATGGAGTGGCATAAGCTGGACCCCCTTTACACATCCAGGGAACCTTTCCAGAGGAAACCTGGCTCACTTACCATCAACATGCCATAGCATCTGGAACCCACTTCTAGCATTCAGTCCATCAGAGTAAAACTCCACATGAAGGCTGGTCCCTGTGGTGCTCCCTGCCGGTGGAAGAGACTGGCCACAGAAAGTGCCTATCAGGCTGGATTGTGCATCAGGCCCATCGTAGAGCTGAAACAAAATTAAAAAAAAATATGCCAGTGAGTCAAAAGAAGCTCCCCAATTAAGCAGCTTCCCAATATTCTGTACAGGATTAAAAAAAAAGCACCAAAACAGTGGCACTTCTCCCACTGGCCACCCTTGCACAGCATTATGAGCCTGGGGAGTATGGAAAGATTTGGGTAAAACGATGAGTAAATACAACGCCAATATGTCTTTAAACCTGGCTGCACACTGTGTGCAGTAGGAAGGGTTTGCTGTTTCTGTTTTGGTGTGTATTGGGGGTTGCTGGGGAAGAAGATAAAGGGCAAGTGGCAATGAACTGAAATAGAAAGAAAAAGAGGATGTCGTGGGTCTGATTTGCCCAGGCACCCAACACTGAGTGCCTCCAAACCCCTTGGTGACAACTCTGTTTACATCTTCATCTATTTAAGGCTGCAGCCAGGTGATGTGAGGACTGCCTGGGCTTCTGATGGAGAAAATCAAGCAGTCAACATCATGATGGCCTCCCAGAGTAGTGAGGACAAACTGAAAACCAGAAGTAAAGCAAATATTCAAAAACACAAGGAGATTTCATGTGAGTTTATTTATGGTTTCATAATCTCATGCTAAAGTCTTGATTTGGAGGAAAACTGTACTGAACTATGCTACTGAAATTTGATTTCCTTGTATTTGATTTCCTGGTATTTTGACAATCAGTGATCAGTCAGATATAGCCAGCCCAAAAACCTTGATGTTTTCCAAATACAGATGAGGAATCTTCCATCCCACTCTTAAAACATTGCCACTCTTAAAAAAACCCCAAAATCAACCAAACAATCAAAACAACAAAATGCTAGGGAAATATTTCTGTATTTAAATATTGAAATGATGTCTGAAGGCAGTCATATACTCCCAATTAAATGAAAACAATACATATTTTGATGGGGTGATAGTAGATACTTAGAGCTTTTTAACTTCTTTACATTTGTTGTCTCCAGACAGGTTTAAATGGTATTTCAAATTCTAGTTTTGGAAGTTTTTTCAAATCCAATAAATCACACTGAACATACCTCTGTGTTCTCACCAAATACCCCACACCCCAGTGTCATTTTTCAGAAATGAGGAATGAAATTTTTGCAAAGATAGTAAAAATGAAACATTTTAGCTAGATTGCCTTTGATTTACGATATCAGATTGCTGGCTATTTTCAAGTTAGGATTTGCTTTATTATTTCTACCTTGGTTACTATGATTCTTAAAGTTTAGGAAAACAGAAACCCTTGTCCTTTGTTATCACTTTGTGACAGTTCATCTGATCTTTTGTCTTACAAAGCATATCTTCCTAACACAACCCAGCAAATTACTGGCACAGAAACCATGTCTGAACATTCTCATTGTGCATTTTTGGCACGCTTCCTTACAGAATTTCAACAAAAACTTTTCTCTCCTTTGAAGCCATTACCGTAAAGTTGTCTCCATGCAAAGAATAAAATCTATGATCTCTAGAAAAACAGAAAAAGGTTTATTTATCTTTGCTCTCCATTCAAATCTCTTTTCCAAATATCTTTGATTCCACTCAGAATTCTGCTACGTTAGTACTGTATAAGTCATACTATGGAAATACATTTCAGCAAATATTGATTGGCCATGCTAGCTGCTAGTTTTCACGCATATTTTCCAGCAGACTCTCGTATGAGAATAAATCATTAATCCCCAGCCTTCCTGCTGAAGATGCTGGTCCTGCAGAATCTTCAGAAATTTCGTTACTCTTTTAAAACAGAGTTGGGGCCAAGAAATCAACTTGAAGGGTTTCAAATCCTCTAGCAGACAGTCCAGTTGAAATGTTGGGGTTCTTTTAATTTAAAAAAATTTGTGTTACTTCTGCCAGAAGTTAGGGTCAAATTGCAGGAGTAATTCTCTGGTAATATTCCATGGCCTATTTAATGACTGGTGACCATCAGTCTAATAAAAATCTCAAAGCAAGCTACGCGTATTGCAAATTGAGAACTATCACTCTGGTATGGGTTCTCTTGGTGAAATCAGAAAAGATTGACAGTTTCTAATTGCAGTCACATTGCTGGTAGTGATCAGATGTGTTTGAAAATAAATGTGAAATTGTCCTAAAGGTTAGATGGCAATATGTTGAATATCAATCTGTATTCTTTCCACATATAAAACTTGAAGGACCACCTGATAGACAGATGAGCTGTCCCATGCCCAGCATTGCAGTTAGGACCTTCTTCCAAGCCAGGGTGAGAGCTTTATGCATTCTTTCAAGGCATAAATTCAGAAAAGTGAAATCAAGTCAGATCCAATTGGATTTTTTAATAATACTTCCTTTGATAAATTTGTGGTGTATACTACTCATATTTCTGTGGCTTCAAGCCATGGAAATCTTACACCAGAAAAAATATGAATGGTGAAGAATGAATCAATGTGGAGATCACTCTGAATAGCAGCTAAAACTATGTCAAGATAGATATTTACAATGTACTGTTAATTCTAGTGATTACAAATGCAAACCCATTCTAAAGAGCTATGGACTAAACCATACCTAGAAACTTCCAAATCCAAACAACACCAAAAAAAAAAAGTTTCATGCGTCTTCTGCAATTTGATTCATCAAGAGTGCATCATTTTTATCTAAGACAGAGAATGCCACATTTCTATGTCATTTCCTCTGGAAACAGTCCATCAGTTTTTCTAGCCACAAAGCATGGTTACTATGGCAATCCCTTCATGCCGTGCTGCCCTGTGGGTTTGAGTTCAGAGCAGCATTTCACAGGGAATTTGAGTGCCTGGCCAGCTGTAACTCATTGAGAGAGGCAGAACCACGACTGCTAGAATTACAGCTGGGTTTTTTGAGCTGTCTTTCATTTCTAAATGAAGGGAACAGCTGTGTGTTTTCACAGGGCATTTTGAACTTCTCAAACCACCTTTTGCTCTCACACAAACACAGGCAAGGGAAACTGAAGCTGAACACAGCTCTCATGAGCCATAATTTCTCTCCTGATACCTGAGATAATATTTCTTGTGTCAGGTCCTGCTTTGTCAGCTGTGTTATCTTAAACTGCTGCAAATTGAGGGAACGCTCTTCTGCAGTCTATATGAGGCAAGGTACTCCTTATCCAAGACAAAATCCAAGACAATTGGATTTTGGGGCAGTGTATTAGTCACTCCTCCTGCACAATACTGACTTCAGGAACTGTTAACTTGACTCTCTTCCAGCTCTCCATTGGGAAGAAAGTGCTTGTTCCCTTTCTGTGTATATACTGGTTTTGTAATATGTTTATTTGTTCAGACCTTTTAGCCTCCACCAAGAAAATCCAAGTGCTTCATAAAAATTTTGGCAGACAATTCAACCATCAAAACAGGCAGACACCTGCAACACATGTTCAGATCCTTAGCCTCTCCTTTTTAGCAAAGCAATTGCCCAGCAGCAAGCAGAACACATCATTTCACCAGCCTGCAGCCCGGCACTGGGTCCAGGGGATGATGGGCTACATTCAAATGAATTCTTGCTCATGGCTCAATAACAGCTAGAAAAAACTCCTTACCAGGCTCCCTAGGAGCAAGTGTATAAGTTGACATGAAGGTAAAAAGGGGAGGTACCAGCTCTCTAAGGGATGAATCGATCTGTGTGACTGCCCCACAGCCAAGTGGCAGCTGAAAACCATCTGCTGTACATTAGAACGGGGTTGGGGAAGCAGGACTAGCAAAATCTGCAGGAAGGGTTTGGCTTGGGTAGCTCTCCTGGAGGACACCATGGTCACCAGTATTGCATTTTGGCTCTTCTGACTCTTCAGCCTGGAAATATGTCACTAGCACCAATAATGATGCCCTGGAGGCCACAGCTGTTCGCTTCTGTGGAGGAGCAAAGCAAAAGGGCATGACCTGTGTGACAGAAAAGCTCATTACCAGAACTGGAGCAGGGGCTCAAGGACTGAGCTGACTGGAAAATGAGGTTTCCTCTACTTGGAAGAAATAAAGATCTATTAAAAAATGGGGAAAATAACCTTGGAATGTGTTCCATTTGGACATACTCGAGGTAGGGACAATTTTCTAGCCGACTGCCTTGTCAAGCTTACTCTGTCTTGAAAAAGGGAGCCTTTCAGACTGGTAGTAAGACTCCATCTGTTCAGTTTTCCTGGCAGAAAACTAGGGGGTGGGGAGCAGGGAGGGCAGGGGGGAGGGATTGTTAAGGCAAAATATCAGTTTTCTCCTGGAGAATGTTATTTCTATGAAAAGGCATGGGGGTTTTTTCCCACCAGGAAAAACATTGAAGAGGAAAAGCCCATGTCTAATCAGCTCTGGAAAAAAGCTGCTTACGTACACTAGTTAGTAATAACATATAGTCTTGATCAAGAGGTGACTGTCTTCAAAAACAAACTTTCAGTTTTATACGAGGGGAAAATCTATCCTATGAATACTGACAATTCTCTTTCTGTAAATAATACTGTCAACAGATGTCATGAATGCATCATAACAATGAGCAATTATAGTAATAATTGTCTCCAACTGAGTCTTGAAACAAACTATTTGCTGTCAGAAAACCTTTATACAGGGACCAGCAGCAGCAGTCCTGGGCTGTAATTGCAGAGCTCAGGAAAGGAGGCACTGCCTTGGAACAAACCAACAGATGTCCCACCCATGCTCAAAGCCTCTAGCACAGTGTGACACACGCAAGTATCCCTTTCCTCTTAGAACTGGCAAAGCTGATATGGGATTGTTTGGACCTAAACACCAGAGGCAGTGATTACAGGTTTCTGAATAGCTCTTCCTGAAAGGAAATGAAAGGAAAAGAAATTCTGGAAAGGAAATTTTGATGGCATTGCCATGAATATATTACCAGAAAACAAAAAGAAGCAAAAAACAAATATAATCCTCATCCAAGTAACAGAATGCACTCAAAAGAGAGATCACCATTAATGGTTAAAACAAGAATTAGCACAAACAAAAATAATTCATTTCCAAGCAACACATTTCCTTCCAGAAGGGTAGAGTGCAAACTTAAGGACCTGCAGGTCTGTCAGCCAGAGACAAATCCAAACAAATTAAAGCTCCAGGATGTGGCCCAATGTGCTAGCTGAGCACCACAATGACATTGTTTCACAGAAACAAAAGGCAGTTTAAGACTTTGAATGACTGACTGCATGGAGCCCTGACACTTCTGCACAAACAGGAGAACAAAATAAGATTATGTTTGTGCTTGGATGATGACAAGAGTTTGCAATTGCCACTAGAAAAAGGCCTTCCTAAAGAACTCATTCTGACTAATATTTTAAAATGATTATTTAATATGATTATTTAAACATGTTTATGCCCTATGATGAAAGTTCTTGCTCTGACCACCATATACACCTTTCTTGTCTCCACACAATAACACACTTTCACTAATGAACCATTTTATTCTATAGTACAATGGAATTTGAGATCAGGCATCAATTAAACATGTAGGCATACTAGTTAATCTTGATGGGATTTATCTAACATATGGAAATAAATAAATGAATGTCTACTTTTTTAATAGTCAGATTTTATCTATGTTTTGTCTTGTAACCTGAGCCTAAAATAATCAGAGCCCTCTGAAAATTTTAAGTAAGTCCACATTAGACTGATTTTTTTTAAACAGTTTTTCACCTCTTGAATTAGCACTTCCTTCTCAAAGAAAACAAAGATTTTTAACTACAGTCATATCTGCTCATTCCTGTCTTTCTAGGGAAGGTTTATTTCTTGAAATTATATCAAATCAGTATTTTGTTAGGGACTAATGAATTATGAGAATGTAAGAAATGCAGGGTGTATCTTTGGGTTAAATTTTAAAATTGTTTTAGATACAGGAGTAGGAAATAACTGCTGCTGAAGAAAGGCATGCCTAGGAGACATCCACCTAGCCAGTACATCCCAAAATCTGCACTCAAAACCTTATTTGCTCAGCGTACCATTCTAAATCTCCAAAGGTCTATCAGGAAGGCACCTCCTCCCAATCAGCATGCTGTGGTGGACAGAATCCAGATGGGTCCCTAAAGTGTCTCTGCAGCTTTTGCTGACCAAGGGACTGCCTGGGGATGCACGCCTTTGCGGCAGTGGGATCACATTCCTGGTGATGAGGCTGTTGCTATTTTGGTTGAGTGGCTGCTGTCCTCAAAGCAGAAATGGAGGTGGTTCCTCTGCAATGAGAATCCACTCGTGGTGGAGGGAACAGGACTGCTTTTGAGCTTGGGACCACAATATTTCCAGAATGTCTCTTCAGCAGAAATCTGTGTGAAAAGCTCCCTCCAAAGGGAGGGGCTGTGCCTAAGGGGGTGGAGAAGTGTGCCTGCTCTGAAAAACCCAGGCTGGCCTGAGCAGTTTGCAGCTCTGCTGTCTTGTGCCCAGGGCTGTGCTTCTCCTCCTGGGCTTTGCCAGCCCACATGAACTGAACTCTAAGTGGAAAGAACATCACACTGACATCATAAAGGGCCAGAGAGGGCAGGAAGGGCTCTAGGAATCCCCCCTTATTTGAGAAAATTTGCATCATGCATATCTATGGACACTATGGGGAGTTGCAGCTTGGTGTCAGCAAATGGAGACAGGAAAAAAAAGGAAATATTCCTGCCTCTTAGGCTTTCAGTCTGGCTTATGGGAACAGTGCAGGGGGTGTACATGACCTTCCACAAAGTCCAGTGGGGTTTTTTTCTGAGCTGTCTGGGGTCTTCCCTATGATGAGGGGAATCTTTGACTCATTTAAATGCCACGATGTAACATTTTTAATGCAATGTCTGTGCTGAGTGTGATAAGCAGACAGACTCACAGATAATGGCCAGGCTTTCCAGCAAGATCTAAAGTACAGGAGGAGAACAAAGGGAACAAGAATCCAGCTGCAACTAGATGAGTACCAAATATTCTTCCTCCGACAAAGGGCGTGCACACTACCATCATGTGGTGGTATTGCACAGGCATTTCATTGTAGCATGCTTTTTTTCTGAAGGAACGGGCTAAGTCACATTGCCATGAGCTGGCAGGGTGTGGAAAATGCCAAGTCCATGAAGGTCTGACTCATTTTGAGAGTCCAAAAGAGGAGTCTGTGCTGGCTTCACTTGTGCTCCTTGGTTCTGAGGTTTCTGGAGGCACCAGGCAGCCCTGTCATCACTACAAATTTAGCTGTTGTGAGGGGTCGGGGGTTTTGTGTGCATTCGTAATTTTGTTGCCATGTAACCTTTCAAACAGCAGAGCCAGTGTGTACTTTGATTCTGGCAATGCAGGCAATTAGAAAAACAAGAAATCAGAGTGCTGAGCTGGTCCTGTTTAGGTTGGACAGCTTTATGGCCTGATATCCTCCTTTTAAATATCCAGATCTCTCACTGACAATCAGTGCTAAGATTTCGTTGTATACCAATGGTATATGAAGCCTGGCACAGAAACCTGAGAATTGTCACTTTTATCCTTAGTCTTACATTGAAGGATTTCTTGTGGAGGCCCATAACTCCCTGGAGGAATTCAGGGATGTGCTGTTGTGCTGCCAGCTTGCATGATAATATGTTAATGGATACCACAGCAGCGTGGCCAGCAGGCTGTGATTTGATGTCTTGGGTGGGTATATTTCATACATCATCTGCTTCTCCAGGGACGTGTACTACCAGTGACATTTTGTAAATCAATGCATTGCCATAAGAAGAGCCATTCCCTGTGCTTGAAAAATTCCTGCAGCACTTTAGAAAGACACACTCATAAATAAAATGTAATAATGGTAATCTCCTAATATAGTTTAAGCATATTTACTAATTGCAAGAGGGAGTAAAACTAGAAACAGGGTAAGATATTTTTATGTTAAGCTAATAAAAAAAGAGGATGACCAGAGGAGTGTGAGCAACAATTATCTAATGCAGTATTCCCAGATGGAGAAAAAGGATGTTATGGTACATCCCTGGAATGCTACTGTGGTTTAAAAAAGGAGGGCAAAAAGACATATCCTGCTACCACCAGGAGGAAATGAAACAGTTCTCAGGAGCAGATGCCATATTAATTACTCTATTCATTCAATAATATTCCTCATATAATCTGCAATGGTATTTTAACCACTTTGAGCCCAGTTGCTGAAAGAGTCTGGGCTGCTCAAGCACACTGACAGTAAGCAAGCAAGGCGTGCTCTGCTCCAAAGGGGAGCTCTGTCCTAGCTTGCAGCAGAAGAAAGGCATTTGTTATTATCAGGCAGTTGTTTGCCCTCATAGGATGTTCTTTTGCATTATCCCAATGATAATTTCAACACTGACAGTAGATGCACAGACCAAAGGGGTGAAACTTGGGTAGAGAGCTCTGAAATTTGTCTTGCTGCCAGACACAATTTTGCTATCTGTTTATCAGGCTACTTGCATCTTGCAAAAGGCTGGACAAGGTCTGCCCTTGTCCTGGTTCTGGCCAGGACAGGGTTAATTTTTTTGCAGTAGGTGGGAGGGGGCATGGCCAGGACACAGAGGTTGTTCTGTATCACAACACTTCATTGACGGGCAGGGGACAGGGCCAGGAAGAAGGGGCTCCTTCTGGCCTAGAAAACCTGGCAGAGGGAAATGTCTGGTATTGTCTGTTACAGTTTGGGGTCTTTTTTGCCTGTTTGAATAATTTCTTATACCCTCTGTTATTAGTTTTGTTGTCTCTTGATCTTTGCCTTTTGTGCCTCTGGTTGGAAGGGGAGAGGGGAGCAGTGCATGGCTTTTGTGGGAGTACTAAATTGGAGAATATCATTCCTAATCCATTACATCCCTGTAATTAATAAAAGCAGAACTGGTGCTAACCAGACTGGATGTCAAGGGACAGTAGTACTTTCTCAGCAGAAGAACATAGAGGGACATTGCCACTGAAAGACAGAATGATCAGTGGTTTTCAAATAATATTTTTCTTGTATAAGGAAGGAGTATATGTCAGTTCTACAGTAGGACTCTGATCTTCAGGGCAAAACCATGATATTCTTCCTTCTGTGCCTCCCCAGAGATTACGTTCTGCCATACCAAATAAGAAGGTAATTCATCATTAAGGATGGGGAGTTAAATATATGCCTGTTCAGCTAATAATCTGATGAATGTAGAGGAAAGAATGACATTTCTATGTCATTGCCTGCAATATCTCACTAGTTACAACCCCATGACTCCTCTAGAAAGACTAATGTCAGGTTATTTAGCCAAGGCACAGCAAGCAATATAAGTTTAAAGACCATCCGCTCTAATTACAGTTAGTGTAGCATCAGCAGTAAACATTCTGTATTTGATATGTCTTGTATCTTATTGTCACTTCTGTGCATGTCTTTATCAGAAGCAATTAATCTCATATTCTTGCAACTTCACTGCAAAACTCCCTCCAAAATGTCACACATCCTATGAGCATTACTAGTGATGAGCCAACATCCTCTGACAGGACATGAAACACTGTGCAGTGCTCATTTGCTGGGGAAGTGCCCATATGAGATTCATCCTAGAGACTGACATCATAAAAATTTGCTTCCCTCCCACATTGCCCCTTCTCAGTTTCTGGCACCTGCACACAGAGGCAGAGAATTGCCCCAAAGTCAGAAGAACAGTTTTTCCCTTCCTACTTGTCACAGGTATAAATAGTTGTATATGCTAAAGTGGTGGAGATGCAAGTCCTGCCCAGAGCAGACCAAGCTGGAGTCACCCAGTGTTCCCTGCAGAAAGAGAATGCTGCTCACCATGAGTAACACCTGTCAGCTGGTGGAATGCTGGCCTGGCTGACAAGAATCCTCCCATGATCAAAGGAGAAAAGGAAATAGGTAACACAATACACAGCTGACTTCTCACTGCACAGATGGGACTGAATTTCAGTCTGGAAGAACCATGCACTGTACTTGTACTTACTCATACTCACTGGACAGCTGACTATATTTTTCCTGCCCCTAATGTGAAAGAGTTATTTGCTCTAAGGCATGATAATATCTTTGGTAACTGAAAATCACTAGGAATACCCATGTGTAAAAATTTTTGGTTTTGACATTACACATATAACTTCTGACTCACATGTGGACTAAGGCAGGGAGCAAATAGCTAATTAACTGTGTATATCTGACTGAATTAGTCATGAGGCAAAATGCTCTTTTTATGTGGGTTTGGGTCAGAGTTTCAGTCATAATTAAACACAAAGCTGAAGAACAGGCCCTTTTCCAGTATAAAGACTGGAACCAAAAGCATTTTGTTCAGCAAGCAGGTTCAGCAGTACTCAGGAAAACAGCTTGCTCAGTCTAGCTGTCCCCACCCCATCAAGCACCATGATTTTCTCCTTCAGAATTCAGCAAGATTTAAATAAAAATTAGAGCTTTAGCTTAAGACTATAAAAATATGTCCACATGTCCAAAAATCTGTTTCTCACAGTAACTTTTTAAAACTGCTTTACTACTTCTGAGGTTTTTTTGCAACTGCCATTTCTTGACTGTAGTGCCAAGGCAGGTCATGTTTCTGCCATAACACCTCTGCAACATTTAGTCTTGTCCTTTTGCATCATATACAACTTTTCCTTACTCCTTCTGCCACCACAGCTGTGATCATCAGCTAATCCAACCTAACAGCTAACTCTTGTCCTTCCTGTCCCCAGCCTCCCAGCAAGCAGGAGGAGATATTGTCACCAATTCTGCCATCTGCTAGCTGCCATGGAGCAGCATGCTGCTACTGTCAGAGCTGCCACAGAGTTAAAAAGACAAAGAGAGCGTTGCTGTCTGCTCAGGTAAGTGCCTGAGGTGGGAGAGCTGCTGCCACAAACCCAAAGCAAGATGGGGGAAGGGAACACTTAAAAGCTGCCAGGGAAAAGAGCGCTTGATCAGCACCAGTGGCCACTCTGATTCATGAGCGTCGCTACATGGAAAGTGTCTGAGCAGCAGGTCACCATTTCCTCACGAAAATGGTGAGGGACTCTGGTGTATGGACCCTGCATCACCTGCTGAGGGTACTGTGAACAGGTTCATGTCTCTGTTATACCCAGTGAGATCATCAGATCTTTCCCCTCTTAGACCTCGCTAAAATAAAGCAATCTCAAAACTGATATGTGGCAGAAAAGTAATTCTTCTAGCTGAATGGCTATGAGGTTTCTTTTAATTATCCTTTTTCTCCCTGTTTGCAGCAGTGTCAGACTCCATATGGATTTCAAACAGAAAAGTCCCAAATATCTGCAGCCTACTTAGAAAGTGAACTGTAGGCTTGTTGCAGATGATTCCCCCTTACCCTACACCACAGCACATTCCCAGCCTTGCCAATTCCTCCCCTTTCACAAGAGGAAGGGGGGAGCAAACACTGCTCAATTCCCTGGCTGGTTCAACCTCGTTCTCCTTTTACACTATGGCACATATTTGTGCAGCATGCAACAACCAAATGAGAACATCTTTTCCAAGGGGTATTTCTTAACGGCATTTGGAGAAAGATTTGTAAGTAACGTTACATGAATTGCAAATAAAAGCCTCCTTAATACACTTCCATGACTTTATTTTTCCCTTGTTTTCTCTTTTTTATTCCTCTTTCAGTCTGTATTTTCTCTGATTGAAAGCACTGAAAAATTGTTAAGCAAAGAGTGCTTCTGTCTCCTCATTCTCTCCAATGTGTTTTATTTCTGTTCTTTTAAGTGCCTTGGATCAGGTCCTTGCCCCTGGCACTAATTCCTCCACCCTTGACTTATGTCTACAATAGTGAATTTGGCAAGTTTCTTGCTCCTCACAGGCTGGCTACTGTGTGCAGGGCTCCTGCTTTCCATGGGTCAAGGCTTTAGGCATCTTGAGACTAGCACTGGCCTCTCCACTTGGCTCCAATGTTTCTTTTTCAGCCTCCTCACAAAAACAAACCAGGGCTTAATAGCTAGTTCTCAATACAGTGCTCCCTTGTTTATTTTCTTCACATGTCTATTCTTTATTTCCATTCCTGGCCACAAGGAGAATAAAACTGGAAGAACATGCCTTTAGCCAATTTACTACCAATTTTGAGCTGTGAAAGCTGCCATAGTAACGGGGTAAAGGGAGTGAGGGAGGACATCTACAAGGAATGGATTAGGCCATCAACCAGTCTGTTGCTGGGCCTTCTGCAATATCTGGGTGTAAATATCCCCAGAAATACAGGTACTATTCCATAGTCCTCTCCCTGGCTGTAAGCAATATTCTCTAAGATTTCTCTAAATTTCAGTTCCTCTTGTGCAAAACCCTCAGTAGAGCACAGGGGCTGCATGCTGGCATCCTGTACAAGGGTGAGATCTGAAGGATGAATTAGTCCAGCAATACAGCAAAATTGTGGGCAGGAGATTATAATCCACAGTACAGAGTGATCATGACTACCCTCTATATCCTAGAGTACTAAGTACAAAATTTAGAGGAAGTAACTTTTCAGTTTTCCTAGAAAATTTTGAGAAAACTTATTTTTTGTCCTTGAATTTTTTTTTTTGAGGAAATTAAAATAAAGGGTACTTGCTTTTAGATTGACTCTATGGTTTCATTTGCCTAAAAATGTCACATTTTGTTTGTGGGTGCATTCATTTTCTTTTAGTCCCTTTAAAAACGCAGATGAATTATGTAAAGTATAAACAAGACACACAGGAACTCTCTCTTTAAAAATGTAGACATTTATCAAAGTTTTTGGACATTCTTCATTCCTTCTCAGATAAAAACAAGAGGAAAATAATTGGGTTCACTGCCTTTTGCTACCCATTTACTAATCTCAGGATTCCCCCTTCTTTGCATGAAGCTGGAATCACAACATCTCCCTTTGCCCATAAAAACCATCTGATCTAAGGTGGAAGTCAGACTGTAACAACCTAGGCACCTGCAGAGTGATTCCTCCTCTCAGAGGCACACACCTGTCTTGAGGTGGCAATGCTTCACTCCCTACTGATCACTGAGGAAACAGGGTTAAATCCTTTGGATTTAACACTTGAGCTTTAATGGTTAAATTTGCATAAGAGAAATCTCCCCTTGCTCTTCTGCAATCTTGTTATTTTTCTTTATTGTTAAAGACTTGATATTTCTTGTTTCTAAAATCTGGGCACATACCTTCAAAAAGTCACGATCACAGTCAGATCCATCTTCTAAATCAAAGGCTGTGAAGCTATAGTTGAGAGTGTTCCCCTTGGTGGCTTGGATAGTCCAGTTGCAGTGTTCATTTAATGGGTAATTATTTGGATAGTTTAAGCTTTCCAATATGCCATGGCTACGATTAACAGTCAGCACATCACGGCAAACTGAAAAAAGAAGAATGATTATAGATAATTTTTCTTCACTGTTTTTAATCCAATATCTCAAAAATTACTAGTTGAAGTTACTAATAGCATTACAAGGTGAGGAATCTTTTTTTCAGATAATGGAAGTCATGCAGAAAGAGCATGGTGACTCTTGAAGAACATATTGTGTATGTTTCAATCAAAACTCCAGCTATTCAAACTTGCATCTTTCAGCATTATTATGACCTTCTTTTCTGACACTTGCAGACCCATCAGTATACATTTTTGAACATATATTTTTGGGCAGTCCTCTTTAAGTCTAAATACATGTGTATTCATGAAACACATTTTCTTTTCTTTTTTTTAGCTATCATAAAAATGTACCCTGTCATTTGAAAAAAACTGGGGAGCTGCTTAACAAATATTGATAAATTGATAAAAGTGATTTATTTCTGCTGACTAGGAAAAAATTATGATCCCTGGCTAAAACAACTAATGGAAAGTACACTCCTATTATTGGGCTTTCTAGCCCCAGGAAGAGAATGTGATAATGAAATTTTTTAAAAAGGAGCCATAATTTTCCTTGTGAGACATTCAATAGCATCCTAGCAAAAAGACTGGGCACTCACCTGGAATAATAAGAGCTTTCCTTGAAATGCAGAGAAAATAAAAATAAACTTAGCTAGATAAAGAACAAAATTACAATTATGGTATTAGGTCAGTGAGTCTCATTTTCCTGTATCCACCTTTCCCTAAAGAAAAAAATTACCAGTGTGGGCAATCCCCTGTCTGGAGAGAGCATACAATGTGTGAGCAGAGCAGTGTAGCTAATGCCCAGGGGAGTGGGCAGGAGGCAGGGAGCAGACCAGGCTGGTTGGTTTGTGCAGTGTTTGAACCACAGAAATAGCTGAGATTCACTTGCATGACTGCTCTATTGTCTGTCACCACAGAGAGTACACCCACCTCCTGCCCATTTTTTCTATTCTATCCAAACGATTTAGAGGTCTGTGTTTTCAGTATTTCAAAATGCTTGGGATACAGCTGCAGGTCACGGTCAGGTGGAGTGGGGCTTGTCTGCAAAGCTACTCTGAAGCATATGACTTTTTGAAAGGGCAGGACAAAGAGCACAAAATGGGTTGCATTTGAAGAATGCAAGACAAGTAAAATCTGCTACCCCCTGCCAAAGGGATTTTATTAGAAACATATCAGGCACAGAGGTGCCTTTGAATGGCAACTTGATACCATGTTTTCCTTTGCAACATTTTCCAATTAATCATTACATTTCTTTCATGTACATGTAAATGTATCTGGTATCTAAGCATCCTTATTTTACAACATACTGCCTACAATTTTAGCTTTTGGGCAAACCATTAAAAGCTTTCTCTGATGCATCTTCAGGAATTAAATATGAATGTAAATCACATTATCTGATAGCTCAGGTTCTACATCTGAGTGCTTTGAAAGTGCTCTTTCTGTTTAATTAATGAAAGGCAGGGAGAACCTTTTCTAATATATCCTCTTGACATTGCAGTCTGAAAAGTACATGGCAGTGATATCTGTAAGGAATGAGGGAGCCAAGGTTTCCTCCCTCTTCTAATTACTGCATGTGTCATGTGTGGATGAATAGCTCTGGTTTTTTGTAATCCATTTACTATTGTCCAAACCCAGGACAACTTCACATCTATAAACCTGCAACAATCCTTGTCACTTGGGCATGTCATATTTAGAGGACACAAAGATGCTTGCAAATCACTTTGGATGTGATGAAATTACATATTTTCCAATGTGCATTTAACTGTTTAAAAATATAAAGTGTATAAAGAGAAAAGTAAACACCAGCACTATATTCAGATTATGACTGGGAATAAAATAACCTTGTCACGTGTCTTGTATTTTTCTCCAAATGCTATTATTCTAATATTTCTGGGGTAGTACTGTTTTACAAAAACATGTTTGCAAGTCTTACCCTTACCACAAGAAATTAAAAATGAAGCTTTTTAAAATGTTCCTGATAGGCTAAATCATCCCAAGGACCCACAATGATGCAGCCTGGCTGACAGAAATTCAATTATCCTTTGCCATTCTTCCTCAAAAGCAGCTCTAAGATCAGAGAATCTTTCTCTATCTGCCTTCTCTTTTAAAAATTCAGGAGCCTGAAGGAGCAGAAGAGCAAGAACAGTCAAATCTACCCAGCTATAAACTTCCAGCATTTGTTGTTCTGAGTAAATCTGGAGTGGCATATGCCACTGGTGCAGGCAAAAGAAATAGAGCCACCTTACTAGCTTTCTCCTAAGGAGGAGATAATCTCCATCACAGGTAGATGGGCAGATAATTTTTAGGTCTCTGTGTTCTGTAACTTAATCAGAATAGAAAATCTGGGTTGTTGGTATGCTCTATAGATTTTACTGTGCTGATAAATATGTAGGATCATGGGCTGCAAGCAGCTTCCCAGAAAACATGAGCTGTAGAGATGTCTCCTCTTCCTTTACTTACCTTGTTTGTATTTGGCTAAGAAACCTCCACCTTGCAGGCTGTTGTCTGTCCTTAGTTTTATGTACACACTGTCTCCACTGGAATGGATGGTTTGTGGTATCTGATCCCCACAAAATTTACCTAGTTGTTTAGCATTGCTGCTGTTGCCATCATATATCTAAAAAAATCAAACCAAAAACAAAAAATAAAAATGTAAAGATAATAAAGCTGATGACATTACAAGTCTGATTTATTTGCCCCTGACAAATGTCCGCTTGGGGAAATGTTACTGGGTATACAAGAGGTTAAATTCCATTTCTGCTCAGAGGCAGATGCCTGGCAGGCATTTCAGAAACAAGCAAAAACAGGAAGCCTGTAACTGAATACTAGTGGGTTTTTAGGGGCTTAGTCACCAAGAGGGGACACAGCACCCCATTTCAATTTCATTTGAAATATTCAAATAATTTATGGAACAATTCAAATATTAAATTTGGTATTAACAATATGACAGCATTATTGACAGCATTGTGCTTTGTTCCCCATAATTTACTAAGAAATCATGCTAAGGCCGTGGTTCAAAACAAAGAAAATTTAAAAGATACAGACAGATTCTTGTTTCTATCTATCAAATTCTTTCTATCTAGACATAAATGCTTTTCTTACAAGCAGCTACACAGACACTGCTGCCTTGCCTCTCATGACTCCGTGGGATGAAGGGAGCACATCAACGTGGAGCTTTCCTACTCTGAGTCTGTTCACTTAGGACCATCTGAAAGCCAAGGCCCTGTGTTCTTCCCAGCCTTTGTACTCAGCACACCCATCTGCCTCCTGTGGTGTCCCAGGGCACCTACCGCAAGGTAATCAAAGCTGCACTTCTGGTGAAGTTCCAGGTGGAACTGCTCAAACTGGATTTCAAACGGGCTTCCTCGGCTTCCTTTGAGCAGCCAGTAGCACTCTGAATTGTGGTAATATGGCATAGGGTAGTTGGGAGACATGAGGATGCCAGAAGATGTTGTGAAAGTCCCACCACAACCTGAAAATAGCAGAGAAAGCAAATCAACTTTTAGCAACTAGAGGAGGGGATGGCGTGTGCAATTGTCACTACTGACCTCCTTCACATGCCCTGAACTTCTTCAGTAATGCCCCAAAAATCTGCATCCAGCCATCAATGTTGTAAGCAGAAGACAGCCCATAGCAAATAGGGGTATTAACTATCTAATTTGAAGGGTGTTTCTGATAGAGAAGTATTAGAAATTAGAAACCTCTTCATTATATTCTTAATTACTGCTTCCCTGACCATAAGAGAAAATTGAAGCTACTTTATATCTAGGGAATAGTAAGCTCTTTTCTGTGGTAAAAAAGAAAGCCCAAAGATCAAGAAATATCTTTGTTTTTAACAACATGCATATATGTCACTATATAATTAGCACACAGACTTTAGAATACTGGAAGCAGAAAAATTGAGGGGAAAAAGGTGAGAAATTAAATACAAAGAAAAGATCAAAAATAAGATGTGTAAAATGGTTCTATACTTGATGCAGTCATTTTACCTGCTGAGGTACCATCCCACTCTGCTGAAAATCCCCTTCTTGTGCCAAATACGTCACTTACAAACTTTATCCACAGCTTGTTACCGTGAGAGATTATAACAGGAGGCAGGTCTGTACCACAGTATTTTCCAAGAGGAGGAGAAGTTTCATAGCCTCCATCTCTAGAATAGTAAAGAAGAAAAACCTTTGGTCAAAGAGAGATACCATGAGAAATGCTAGCAAATCAAAAATCTTGGGATTCTTTCAGGCCTGGGAAAGACTAATCCTGGCTTTTCATCTTCAACAGAAACACTGCTCCCAAATATTGAGTCTTGCTCCTTGCAGTATTAAGCCCTGCCACAACCACCTGCTTGCTGGGCACATCATTCTCTCATCTCAGCAGCCTGAGTGTGTGTCAACGCAATGGCAAGCTTGGGAAGTGTCACAGGTAGACTATATTCCCTGTATTCTACAAGGTGACAACCATTGGGGCAACCAAAGGTAATCTTCAAATTTAAAGTAGTATTATTCTCATTCTAGCCTGATGCAAACTTAGATGAGCTGACTTATTTAAAAAAAACATGGTTTTTTGCCACCATGCAAATGGGAATTCATTCCTGAACTCATTTCACTGGTGTGAATCATGTTTTGAAATATTTTCTTAGTCTTTGGAATTGATTCTACAACCACTTCTTTTCCTGTTTTTAAATTAATAATATTTCCAGTACATATTTCCATAACATTTTTTTTTAATACTGTAATCAGGATTCACAGCTTATGTTCTGGTTTGCCCCCTGCACATGCCTTATGGGAATAAAAAAGAGGGTGACACCCTGCTTATCAATTGCTTCCTGACCTTGTCTTTAAGCACTTTCATACTACAATCAACCTACAGGTCAGTTGGGCAATGAGATAATTTATACCTATATATGGTGTGATCTTCCTAGGATGCTTTTTAAGTGGACAGTAATACTTTCAGTTGCATATTCACAGGTTTACAACTGCTTTTGAGAAAAATTTCTACTTAGCCTTTGCCACTCTGCTTTCTTGTCATCTTCCTAGCTTAAACTGCTTGCTGTTATCTCATGTTACTGGCAGTTGAAGAAATGTGCCAGAACCTCACCTCACTTGCACCTTGGCCTCTGCAGCTGTGGTCAGATGAACCATTTTCTTACTTGACTGAATGCAGTTTATCAGAGGACACCTCAGGACAAGAAATTAAAGTGGCACTTCACCTAAGACTTGTGCAGCTACCCCATTTAACAGTATCAGGTTTGAAGAGGCATTCTAAAAATCCAGTTATGGCAGTAGCAATGTGCTGAATTGCACTTAGAATGTTCTGCCCATATCTTAGAACCTGTTTAATGCTGCTGAACTCTTCACAGCGAAAACCAAGTTAGATTTATGCTATAAATAAATGTTTTCAGTTCCTAAGGTGAAAGAGTGAAAAAAAGATCACTTTTGGGTCACCCCAAATTAAAGTGTTAATTGTTAAAATAAAGTTAGATTTAATTTAATCTCAGATTGTTTTTCTAAAAAGAAAAAAATGCAATGCTTTACTTAGAAAATATTGAGAAAGCTTTTCAAGTTTTCATTACTTTCTCCGGTTGGTATGTACAGCTGAAAAAACCCAGCTAATTCGGATGGAATTCAGAATCTCAATACTTCAACTCCAGCAAGTAGATTTTTGTTTGGTTTTAAAAAGAAGATACTGTTTACCAAGGAATAACCCATACAGAATATCTGCTATAACGTTCAGGATGAGCTTTTTCATGGTGCTCAGTGAGGTAATGGAAACTCTTAGCATGCTCAGACTGAAAAACCACACTGCATTCCTCAGATATGGTTCACCCAGAGAGCTGGCTCATGAGGACAGGAATGGGTGCACCAACACTGCAAATTGCAAATCTGCCTGCAGCCACACAGCAGAAAGGATATGCAGTTGGTGCTGCCGCACTGTGAGCAGGTAAACTTCCTGCAAATATTCCTTTCTTCTATTTGTCTCTGTCCTGTAAAATTTCCTAGAAATCACTAGGTTAATACCTTAAGTTTAATGGTGATGCCAGTATTGAAAATTATAGCAGATTATTTACATACTCTTCATTTTACCTCCTAGAGTAGCTGCTGTCTAAAGACTATAAATATAAATCAGAATATAGAATATAGAATATAGAATATAGAATATAGAATATAGAATATAGAATATAGAATATAGAATATAGAATATAGAATATAGAATAGTTTGGGCTGGAAGGGGCATTAAGGGTCATCTATGCCACCCAACTCTGAAAGGAACAGGGACATTTTCAAATAGATCAACTTGCTCAGAGCCTCGTCCAGCCTGACCTTGAATATTTCCAGGGATGGGGCAACAGCTAATTCCATGGGCAGCCTGTTCCAGTGCCTTACTTTTTACCCTCATTGTAAAAAGTTTCTTCTGAATAATCCAAACTCTCTCAGCCTGTCTTCATATGAAAGTGCTCCAGCCCTCTGATTGTCTTCATGGTCCCCCTTTGAACTTGCTCCAAGGTCCATGTCCTTATGCTGGGGGCCCCAGAGCTGGATGCAGCATTCCAGGTGGGGTTTCTCTCACCAGGGCAGAGCAGAGGGGCAGAATCACCTCTCCTGCCCTGCTGCCCATGCTGCTTTTGATACAGTTGGCTTTCTGGGCTGCAAGGTCACATTGCCAGATCCTTTGATTTTTCATCCACCAGCACCCTCACTACTCTCCCTTCACCTCACCTCTCCCCCGGGCTGCTCTTGATCTGTTCACTCCCCAGCCTATATTGATACTGAGAGTTGCTCCAAACCAGGAGCAGGACCTTGTACTTGGCCTTGTTGAACTTCATGAGGTTCACATGGGCCAGCTGGTCAAGCTTATCTAGGTCCCTCTGGATGGCATCGTGTCCTTCAGGTACATCAGCTGCACCACTCAGCTTGATGTCATCTGCAAACTTGCTGAGGGTGCCTTGACCCCACTGTCTATGTCATTAATGAAGATATTAAATAACTCTGATCCCAGAACAGACCCCTGAGGGATCATTGTCAGAGTTCTCATATGCACATCAAGTCATTGACCACTACCCTCTGGATGTGACAATCCAATCAATTCCTCATCTTCCAAACCATCCCCCCATCCAATTTAACTCTCTCCAATTTATTAAGAAGACTGTTGTGGGGGACTGTGTCAAAAGCTTTTCAGAAGTCCAGAGAGATGACATCTGTAGCTGCACATTCATCCACTGATGTAGTCATTCCATCACAGAAGGCCACTGGGTTGGTCAAGAATGCCCTTGGTGAAGTCATGCTGGCTGTCCACAGCCACCTCCTTGTCTTCCACATCCTTAGCAGAGCTTCTAGGAGGATCTGTTCCATGATATTAGCAGGCACAGAGGTGAGGCAGACAGGTCAACAGTTCCCAGAGTCCTCTTTTCTACCCTTTTAAAGAAAGGGTACCATGGTTTCTCCTTTTCCAGTCACCTGGAACTTCACCTAACTGCCACGACTTCTCAAATATCATGGAGAATATCTCACAAAACAGAAAATAAAACTCCTTGTTTCTGCATAAAGGAAAACAACCCAAATGCAGTGCATGAGAACATAGTCCACACACTCCACTTGCTCTCAGAACTGGAATTTAGCAAGTGGGAAAGCTGACAACAGAGCAGGATGAGAGCAGGAAAAGGTAGCCTTCAAAGCTCTCTGCTAAGTCCTTTTCCCACACTGACAGCAGGATGTATAGTTAAGAATAAAGAGACTGAACATGCTGAAGTGGGTTTGGACAATGTACAAATCAGTTCTAAGGACAAGAGAAACCATTTAGCCTTGCCTGATTTCTAGATAATCCTCAGTGCAGCGTTTGTTGCCCTCCAGGGCGAAGTCGGTGAAGCTGAGCACGATTTGCCGGTTGATCCCCACCGTGATGGTGTAGGTGCACTCCGTGCGCACAGGGTAGTCGCTGGGGTAGTTGGGAGATGTCAGCACGCCAGTGTCAGCAGAGTAGTTGTGCGAGCAAACTTTACAAAGACAAGAAACAAAGATAAATTAATGTCATATGTCTGCTAAATTAACAGGAAATTTCTATTTTCAACAGGGAGAGGAGCAAACATCCTGTGTTCCTGTGCATTATAACTCTTCCTGGACACATCTTACTGCTGAATGTCAACAGCATAAACTAAAAGCAGGATCCAGCTGTTTCATGGGATTTCTTACATTTGAGTTGATTTGTTCAGTTTTTACCAGAACACCATGTCTGTAATAAATAGGCAACCTAAAAGCAGTTTCACCTGCCTAGATGGCTTTGACATTCCCCATGGTCAAACCTGTTAGAGGGGATTTTATATCTAAATTTCTTTTCCCACTTTCTGGGCTATAAGTGACAATAAGTTAGAAAGTGGTATAATCCTTAGAATTTGAGGATATGAGAGTTTTAATTAAGGTCTTACATTTAAATGACTTTTTTTTTTTTTTGTGGGCAATGTATAAGCTGGAAAGAAGGAAATAGTGTGAATAATGCTGAGGTAGAATCTAAGCAATAAGTAAAAAGAAGCTCTTTTCAAAGCACAGACATAAAGTCTAGGAATAACAGTAGGTGCTATAAAATAGTATGAAACTTTGTTTGGAAAGAAGAATTGTTGTCTATTAGTTGATCACAGTCAATGAGTAAAGTTTGTGATATGGCTGCACAAAAGGCAAGAAGAAATGTGAACTGTGCCAGGTGTTTTCCGGCAAAACAGGAAATCCTGATGCCACTGCACAAGGCAATGGTGACATGTCACCTGGGAAAATGTGGATAACTGTGGGCACTAAGGTTTTGAAAATCAAATGGGAACAAGACAGAGATTGTGGAGATAGCAGGAAATTAGTAGATTGGTAGGCAAGAGACACTAGAAGAGCTTAACTTGTTTGGCTTAGCAAGTGCAGATAAACATCAAGAAGCCTGAAGAAAGGAAAAATAGAACACATTCTCAATGACAGGACAAATTCAGGAGTTAAAAAATGTCCATGAGTACAGATACACAGAAATTAGGAGAAATTTTTATTAGGAAGTAAGTTTCTAGAGCAATGATCCAATCAGCATAACAGATGCAGAAAGGAGAAATCAGTCCACTGGTTATTAAGATACAGTTTGATCAATTTAAGGAGGGGTCCCCATTATGTAGGTTTTAGCTTAAAAAAAAAAAAAAAAGACATAGGGATAAAAAAAAGGGGAATAACATAAAATTGTGGACTGGATTTGATGAGCCTGGGGAAATGTTCTGGTCCTCCATTTCCCCATTTCAGGTCCTACCAGTTGCAAATATAAGAAATTAAATAGTTCCTACCAAATAGGCAGGTTTAGACTAATTATAAAATAGAACTGAGAGAGCAAGCCAAATAATCATTTAAGCTGGTTGCCACAGATCTTTGAGATCTGCTTTCTGTCACAGCACAGCTGCAGTGTAGCAATGTCTATGCTTAACTCTTTAACTGCATAACAATTTAGGTGGAAGGGATGGAGCTAGGCTTCAGGCCCTTCATGTGTAAGATAGGTAATTTCCATAATTTCCATGTCTGTTTTCTAGCCATTCTTGCTACTAAAACACTTTTGCTTTTAATTGTGTATTTTTAATGGTGGGGGTTTTTTTGGCATTCTGGGTCACCTGGAAGGCCTCTGTTCCAAACATTTTCTGTGGGATAAATCCTCCCAAAGCTAGCTCCCAGACTCATGTTCCTAATTCATCATGAGGAGAACAGAGAAATAGAACACAGAAAAAGGTCAATAATTTTCTGCCATTGGCTTGTGCTTTGGTATTGACAAATCAAAAAGGTTTCATGCAATAGTTTACCTAAAATAATTATCTATGAAAATCTTTATTTAGAATTTTAGCCATTTATGTGTTCCATCATCAATATGTTTTCATGTATGCATATAACAAACAGCTTAGTCCTGGTCGCCATAAGAGCTATGTGCTGCTTAGTAAATCCTTATAATGGATTGTTGGCTGTGCTGCCAGCTCCCATGGTGTTTTGTCATATGTAGGGCTTATCATCAAACCCCAGATCCTCAAGTCATATGTTTTCTTGAGGATACTGAATGAAGGGTTAGAAATCTGACTTATAAACGTGACCCAACTTTTCCTAACAGACCACTAGAGAAAAAGCAGTAAAAAATAAAAAGAAAATGTGTGTATATTTATTAGGTTACTTATTTTTAAGTGATTATTTCCTCCTACTTTTGGAGGAATAGGTGTCTGACTTGTGTATACTTGATGATTAGAGCTCTTGCAGTACTGCCATTACTTATTCTCTCAGAGACTAAGACTACCAGCTTTCAACCTGCAGGATATTAAAACTGGTGTACTAGATAAGAACCCTTACAGCAAAATTAGCACTACAGAAGCCAAATTCTTTTTATCAGCCCTTTTAATAATTTCCACAGAATTGTCCAGGTTCCCTCCCTCACCAAAGTTTTTCTTCCTGGGAGGAACGCAGACAGAAACTTATATCCCAAGTGCGCTGTTTTAAACTGGATGCTCTGTACTGCTTAATATTTCACTTAACAATCTTCTTTATGAGCTAAGGGATAATAAATACAGAAGATGGAACAGTGACTGCCTGATGAATGTTAGACTTCTGGCTAGAGTGAAATGAATCCAAGTATAGATGGAATATACTGGCTGCTGTGAGGATTTAGAAAAGCATAGATGAACCCATGTCTTTTGACAGCCAACTCTTTTCTGGTAACTGGATTAATTCGTGGTGTTCTACTTTCAGCAGGAGAGCTGGCATTCCCCTTTAGCACTCACCTCACTGACAACATTTGGGGGTGTGCTTGGACAATAACAGACCCTTCAGTGAACACTTAGCAAAGTTAGCAGGAAAAAAAATACTTAGACTCCTTTGCCAAAGTTCAGAATGCAGTCTAATAGTATATGTAAGTATTATATGTCTGGAAAAAACCATGAATTCAGTCTAGTTGGAAGACACTTATTACAGCTCATGAAAAACAGGAGGCAATTGTTGAGGACAATCACACATCTTGCTCTGCCCAGTGTATGAGGTTTTGAAAGCTATTCAATCTGCCTTCTGATTTTAGTACTGGATATGTTAGCTTTTCTGGAAAAAATGCCATAAATGGCAGTACCCCACTGTAATAGCCAATAGCAGAGAAAAATGCCAGCTTTTGTACTACTCATTCGTGCATCATGCATAATGTAGAAAATTATATCCAGGTTTTTTCCCCTGAAGAGATACCAATCAGTTGCCACAATCCTAATTAATCAAAAAACAAGCAATAGTGCAGTTAGTAACATGGGATTTTTCTTCCAATCTCACTGTACCAAAGAAAAACTGAGATCCCTAAATATTCACTCTCTATGTAGTACCATGCAAGTTTAGGAAAAAAAAAAAAAGAAGAAACTATCACAAGAAGTATATGCCTCTCCCACAGGCAATGTGAAAGCACATCTGCATTTCAGGGCCTTCTGTTACTGCTGCTGACAGATGCAGGGAAGTGAGGAATTGGTTTTTACCTGGGAGGCACACAAAGGTCTTTTGTAGCATGTTGGACCCAGACTCCCTCAAAATACTGGGTATGATGGTTCAAATAGAATCTCTGTCTGCCTTCTGCTGCTTTACACCTAACCGCTGTGGAGTTGTACTCACATATTTTGGCTTTTATAGGCAGACCAACACCCTGATCAAACACTGCCAAGGTACAGCAGCCTAACAAGTTGTCAGGGGCCAGCCAGCTGAGCCTTTTTCCTGAGGCTTGGGGTGAGCTGAGCAGATACCCAAGACACGTATCATCAGCTTTATTTTCTGTCTCAGGTCAACCTCACTCAACCATTCTCTGCACATCTCTGCACACACCTATTTGTCAGACATTACTTTCCATTCCCATCATTGCTCAATCAGCTGAAAACCAGAGCCAGGCATCAAACTCCTCCTAACAATTACTGGGTTCAGTCAGGAAGATGGGAATGAAGATCTCAACTTGTGCTCAGCTATCAAGGAAGAAGACACACAAATCCATACTATACTTTCAGGAACACTTTTAAGTTCATGGATTCACAAATGTTTTTCCTTATCCCTTTCAAATGCTGGCTTCTCCAAACAGTCATTGTAAGTAACAAATAATCCACAATGAAGCTTTTAAAAACCAGATTTCATATCCTGATAAATGCTATTCACAATTCAGAATGACAATGAGGAAAATTATCTTTCACCAAGGCCAGAGAAAGACCAGGAATAAAAAGTATATCAGGAAGGCAATCTGCTAAAAACCATGTTATGGTTAACTTTTCCCAGCAGAAAGACTGAAATGAAGCATCTCTAAAGAAAGAAACAAATTTTGAAAACCCCAAACAAACAGAAACCAACCAACAAACCAACAAAACACACTGCCAAAACCCCAATTCAAAGTAAAACAGATGAATTCCCACTTATTTGTGAAGAAGTTTGAGGGGGAAAAAAACAATAGCACTGACTCTACTACTAATCCTATGGGAAAACTGTGGCCTGTGTCTATCAAGACCCTGCACAAAAGTTCCAGGAAGGACTAAAATCTTTCAAAGATTTTTTTTTTTTAAATTTTATATTTTTACATGGGTTATTTGTGATGTGGTCAGCCAAAACTGGCAAAAGAAACCCCTAAAATCTACCATAACACTTGCATAGCTCTTAGACATTCATATATTTGGTAGTTGAGACCTGGACTCTTTGAAACAAATCAAAATATTACCTTGCATTCCATGTGACTTTCCTTTTTAAATGACAGAAGGATGGCAAAGAACTAAGAATCTGAGGTACCTATTGTTGAAGCTGGTGGTGCACATTTTAAAATTAAAATCATAAGGGCATCTCTGACTGAAGGATTTCCATCTGTATTGCTGCTGCATGAGCTATTCACAGCTACTGGCTGGCAGACTGCTAAAACAATTGTTTGCACTTTATGGGCCATGGCCATGGCTGCATCTTGTGGTATTCAATTTTTATTTTTTTTTTTTTTTTGACAGGAAATATAGCTTTGCCTTTTATTCTTTTGAGGCTACTTTTCAATTATTTAATATATCACAGATAAGCCATGCGAACAAACATATTGTTCACCCAGATGCATGGAAAAGAAAATTTATTTAATTTTGCATTAAAAAGAACTCACTCCTACATATCCTTCTTTCTTTAACTCCAATTTATTTGGCAGGGGGAGAAGGGACAATCTTGTCTGTGTTTTCAATAGATCATTCTCTCTGAAATAACTCCAGGCAAAAGACTATTGAAATGTGTAATATGAACCAGAACATCTTTGACAAGTTCTGATACTGGTTATGCTCTAGCTGGCTAAGAAAACACAACTGAAAAATATGAAGACATCTTATTGCACAAGAAATGTTATTAGAACCATATTTTCTTTAGCAGAAAAAAAAAAATTAGCAGCAGATGTAAAGAAAAAAAAAATCATAGTTTTAGTGTATCTCTCAGACATTATTTTCCTTAGCAATTTTCTACCTTAGTGTAACTGGATATACATGAGATGAAGATCAGACCTAAACATCTCTCAGTGGGAAAACTAAACTTTGTATGATTGCAGGGAAGTGAGGAGTTGCTTCTCACAGCAAAATCCACATACACGTGTTTGCCTTCTCAGGCCACAGATTCTTAATAAAAATGAATTTTAGCTCTCTGGTATTTTTGAAAACTTTATGGTACTGCTATACTTGTACTGGACCAAAGGAAACAAATCTTTGCAAAAAAACCAAATAATAGTTTCATCCTCTCTGTAAGTTTATTACTCTCAGTTTCAGCAGCTATCTCCCACTTTGCCATATTTATACAAGCTGTAGTGGTTGAAATTAAAAAGCATTTATTCTAGCAACCGTTCCAAGAGTGAGAACAAATTGAGAATTAGTGCAGATTGACTGAAGAGTAGCAAAGACATTGGTGTCCATTATGGGAAAAGAAAGTCTTTGGTGTTACATAGAATTCGGATTAAGGTATTACAAAGCACTCACTTCATATAAACATATTATATAGTTGTTAAAAGCATTGAAGAGACAGCAGATGTGCATTTTTAAGGCATTGTTTGAAAACATTCCAGAGACAGCATTGATGCAGTTGGAATTTCACATGACACATATTGCAGTGCTTTGGATGAAAGGTGAGAAAAGTCAATCACATGGTGGTGGTAAAGGAAGGGAATACAGGAGAGAGGAGCCAGAACTGTGAAACTGGACAGCATTGAAATGAAAGAAACAGATATGGTTACAACAGAGACAGAAATACAGATTAATATTGAGTTAAGAATACTTGATGGACTCTGAGAAAAGTTGCTATAAGAATTAGAATATTTAGGAAGGAATCAATCCACCCATTAAATAGTAATCTGAGGTGAGTTAAAAAGAAAAAGCACCAGATTAAAAAGAAACAATGATATTTACAGAAGGTTTAGTTTGCCGTTGCGAACAAAGGCTAAAAAAAGAGTTTATAGGGATGAGAATTTCCCAATTTCTCAGTAGTAAGAATTCAGCTTTCAAACTACAGAGTTTTCCTGGAAAGATTTTTAAAAGTAGAACTTGTTTTATAGCCTATTACTTTCTAAGACATAGAAATGTCCTCCTAGCAATAATTCTCATTAAATCTTAATTGTTTGTACTGGCTTTTTGGTTTCAATGCCAGATAACTCCAATACAAATGAAGGCAGCTGAGAAAATGGTTTCTTTGGGTTTGTAAGTTATCTTGTAGTAGATAAAACCACAGTAGCAAAATCTGTACTGGTCTTGCCTACACACATGTTGAGAGACAAAATAATAGCCAATTTTCCCAAGATGTCACAAGAAGGCAGCTAGGAATTGGAAAATTTGCTGCTTTTAAACAGGTTGAATAAATTGAGGAATTAGGAAAAATAAAGAAACTAAGAGCAAACAATGAACAGTAGTTTATGGCTGCATAGATGAGTACTATGAATTTCTGATATTCATCTAACAAATCCCTTGTAGTCTGCACTCACACACAGAAACCACATATAAATTGGTTTGTGATGGATAGCAAACATCCCAGCTACAAACACGTTTTTATTTTTACTTTTTTTTCCCTTGTGCCACTCTGCCTCTTCTGTGGTTTAGTTCTGCCAGGTAGACTCTGTCCCTCTCCCTTCCATAGCACTAAGTGCCATGTGCAGTCATTTCTTGAACACATCCAGGGACGGTGACTCCCCCGCCTCCCTAGCCAGTCCATTCCAAGGTTTAACCACCCTTTCTGTAAAAAAATTCCTCCTAATGTCCAAAAGAGAAGAGAATGGAGAGAATTCTTCCTTTACCTCACTGATGTAAGTGAGGTAAAGGAGGTCATTCAGAAAATACTTAAGGGATTTAACGTACGACAGGAGCCTTCAACTCTGGTGGAGACAGAAATGTTCTGTTCATTCTGTTGTTATGAAAAAATCTCTTGTGCATTCAGGTTATTTTGCTGCTTTATCAAATTTCATCCTAATTGACCTTTCCCTACCCACCATCAATATTGAACCTTACAGAGACTAAATTAATTTTTTATGGCACCCAGGAGTCTCCCATTCAAGTGAGTTGTCCATGATCACTAAGTTTCCTAGATCACCCATACTCAGTTCAGAGTGGACAAAGAAAATTCAGAAAATACTTTTCCTAAATAATTCATGCAGTTCTGCCCTGTCAGCTCTTACTGACTTTTTAAAGAAAGCAAGAATGCTGCTTACAGAAATTGCTTTCCTAGGGAGTAAAAAAAGCTTCTGAATAAAGCAGAATGAATAAGAAGGAGTAGAAGAGGCACCAGGAAGTCTTCTGGCAACACAGAAAATAATGTTTCTGTTTCTTGTAGTGGTTATTTACAGTGACAGCTGAAAACATTTAATTTGCATAATGAACAGACTGACATATTACCTTTGGATGCATTCAGGGAGATATAATTAGCTGAGAAGCCTTCAGATGCAATGCTGTGATCTGTCACGAAGGACAACGTCAACATATTGCCACCACTAGTGAGAGATGGTGGAACTGATCTTCCACAGTATCTGCAGCAAAGAGATACCCCAAATTGAATGGCACTACTTTATAAAGCATCTGCATCACTGGAAGAGAATTCAGCTTTCCTGGGAAGTTTGAATAGCTACACATACACAATTCTCTCCTTTGGATGATACAGATCCCAGGCATATACCCTGTATCATGGGACTAAATAGCACACTACATGTACAAAGGTACAAATCTGAAGTGTGGCAAAATCAGAGAAGAAACTCTGACTTACAGCAAATTGTCAAATTCTTATTGAATTTATACTGTGCTGTACCTACAAAATACTCTGTTCTTTTGTAGGAGTCAGAGTGGCTGGCCAAACACTAAGATTGCAAAATGTTCTTCATTATGAGAGTCATTTACTCCTTATTTTCCAAAAAATGCCATGTCAGCCAACTATTTTACAGTCTATAGCTGTTCCCAAGTAATTGAA
Source organism: Fringilla coelebs (assembly GCF_963513975.1). Lineage (NCBI taxonomy): Eukaryota > Metazoa > Chordata > Aves > Passeriformes > Fringillidae > Fringilla > Fringilla coelebs. The sequence continues at coordinate 132,745,719 of NC_140028.1, forward strand.
ATGTTCTTGCATTCTAGGGCAGCAAGAAAACCTTGGGTATACACCAATTGGAGAAGTGAAATAAAAGAAAATAGTCTTCCCTAAGATAAAATCATGTATCAGAAGAAAATGAAAACTAAATCACATAAAATGCAGGTTGTGGTCTATTTTTTGCAGATATCCAAATGTTCAGCCTTTTAACTAATCTTTCTTTCTCTTCTGCAAGTCTTTAAAATCCTGTCTTTTCTGGGCAAAGACATATAAATGCTTTTCAATTTATTTTCCATGAATCAAAATGTTAATTGAGCAGGACAAAGCTAGCTATTGAAACCTGTCCTTAAAAGAGCTCCCCTTTAGACACAACTTTGTTTCTCCCAATATATGATTTATTAAATGTGCTTCTTATTCCATGGTCAAGTGGCAAGTTGCCTTTGCTATCCTAGCAGAGAAATTGCTGCTAATGTTTCTGTGATGAAAAGAAAATAATCTATACACAAATATAAGGCAGCAAATTGAATGTCAAGACCTTCAGAGCAGTGCTCACTCCACAGTAACACAGGTCTGTAGGCTAATGGACATATTTACCTTCCCAATTTTTGCACAGTGCTGTTGTCATATATTTCAAGATAATCCTTTCTGCAGCTATAATCAAATGCCAAGTTAAATGAAGTGAATGTCAGGCGGATAAAGTAGCCGGGTTGAACGTTGATAGTCCAGGTACAGTTAATCCCATGTGGGTACACATCTGGATAACCAGGACTTGTAATGGTTCCTGATGGTCCAGTGAGAGTCTCTCCACATACTGCAGAGATTTAAAACATCAGGTTAAATGATATGTTTATTAAAAAACAGTTAGACACTTATAAAATTAGTTACTTTTCCTTCTGAAATTTCATGGTTTTTCTTTCTTGATGCATACTACAAGGTAACTGATTCAGAATTTATCTCCCATCACACAAAACTTAATTGACAGTTGTTTTCAGTTTGTTGGAAAATTTGGGAAGTTTCAACAGTCTTCACAGAGAACAGCAAAACAATCCTTACCTGTATCTAATGGCCAGTACTGAGCTCTGAAGCCGAGGTTGGTAAGTGAGGAAGCTCTGAATTTGATATAGAGATTGTTCCGTGTGGATTGCACTCTAGAGGGTACAGCTGTACCACAGTATTTCTCCAAAACAGGAGAGTCTCCATTGTTGCCATCTCTGACCTGAAAAACAGTGTATTCTAAATATCCTATTGAATTTTTTTATTACATTCAAGTGTTAACCACAAAGTAATTCATAAGGACTATATAAAAGAGATCCTTAGGAAGTCAATCCTACCCTTTCTTCATGTGGTTTCTACTACAGGCAGATAAAATAAAACCTTATGCCTATCAGAGGAGCAGAGAAAAGATGAAATCTTACACCCTCAGCACTAATGGCACAAAAACCTACCAAACCAGGCCTATCTGTTTAAAGAACTTGTCTTTGATTATTAAAACAAACATCTTTGGAGAACCAAGAAAAGCTTTGGGATCCCATTATGAACCTGGAGAAGCTTTTGTGACTGCTGGAAGGAGTGCTCACCTGTCAAGAACTTCCACTTTGGTGAAGAGCATTAGAAGGAACTTGCAGGTACATGTCTACTATTCCTAGTGCATGTGTATGCTCCTTACCTCGATGTAGTCCGAATCACAAGTGGTTGTATTTCGAATGTCAAATTCGGTGAAGTTAAGAATCACTGCTTGGGTAGCTGGCTGGGAAATGATCCACTCGCAGGTCTTTGGGTGAGGGGACATCCTGGGGTAATAAGGTGAATGGATTGTGCCTGCTCCAGACAGGAAACCTCCACAGGCTGCCAAGAGACACCAAGAATCAGTACTTGTGATGAATGATTTCAGGGGAGGTATCATAATGATGATGTATGATATGTATCAAGTCGCACTGTGAAATTAGAAGAAAACCAACCCTAAACTATCTTATTACAGCAGCTACTACAGATCACACATGTGAACATTGTTGGGGAAGATGAAACAGGAAAGCCTTACAAATAGGATTGCCTGGCAAAAGATTTTGAGAATATAGAAACTATAAGCGAGATTGAAATGAAAGCAAGCTTTGAGATCCCTTAGTTACTGAACAACGGGAAAACAATGGTGTGGCCGGCTGAAGGTAATCCCCTTTTGATGAAACAATACCCTCTGCTTGCAGAGAGGTCCAATGGTCAGAGCAGACCCTGCCAGCTTGGCAGAAGGGGTCCGAAGAGTAGTTTTTAGGGTTTAAAATGTAGCACAGTATGGTAATGTAGTGATTTCTACAGGCTGTATGTAAATGCTATAGGATTTGTATGTTGTACTGGATTGGTTAGTGAGAATCAGAATATTCAACACAGAAGATGATTTATTGTATTGTAACGGGAACTTCGCTCTCTTACGCTCTTATTCTTATGCTCTCACTCTTACGCTCTTACTCTCTTGCTCTCTCTTGCTCTTAGCCCTTGATTTTTACATTCTTACCCTCTCATCCTCCCTACCCCTCTCTTCTCTCAGGCCTGCTCCGAGCTGCAGCTGGCAGCTCCCAGCAGGGCCCTGCACCCACGCCCTTTGCAATAAACCGCAAGTTCCACAACCTGGCTTCAGAGATCTCTCGTCTCCGTCCGTCCCAACCGTGCCACTCCCGTCTCACCTACAGAACATATCTAAAAAAAATTACTATAGCTATAGCATAAACATGCTTGTACAAAAGGCCAAATTGTGCCCATGAAAACTAATGGATTTGACTCATTTGTTTCACAGACACAGATAGGCTTGTTGGTGGTTAAAAACTTAAAGACAGGCAAAATGATAAAAAAATTTAGGCAGAATTGAAGCTATAACATCTTTGGTATTTCAACATCAAGTGATAAATCATTAGTACCATATGACAGAATCATTAATATCATATCACAGAATATTCTGTGTTGGAAGGGACGCACAAGGATTATTGAGTCTGGCTCTTAAATGAAGGGCCTATATGAGGATCAGACCCACAACCTTGCTGTTTTAGCACCATGCTCTAACCATCTGAGGTAATCTCAAGGTCAGAAGCAACAAAGGGCCTGTTTCCAGGCATGCTAGGAGTGCCTACAGCAAACCTACTGCAGACATCTTTTTAAATAAATAAATTGACTCTGTTCTGTTCTTTCTTTTGAAGTTTGTGTTTAACCTATGGTATGAATACTACATCATGGAAATGACTGAAAGTGTCCAAATTACAGGTAAGTTCACTGTGCAAATGACCAGTCCCACTTACCAACTTGATAAATAGCCCTGAAGCTTGTTCTCTGCACAGAAGCATCAGACTTGAATTTGATCCAGAGAGCATTGCTGGTAGAAGTGATTGCAGACATGAGTGTATTGTGACAGATTTTTCTAATGAGATGAGACATCTCACTGTCACCATCTCGAACCTAGTCATCAAAAAGGGGAAAGGTAAGTGTTAGATCATAAAAACACTGGGATCTGATATCCAGATAAAACTGTAATCTCCCAGGAGCTGCCACATAACAAAAGGAGTAGCTGTTTGACATATTTATAAGAGGGGCACAGAGCCATCACTGTAACTGGCACAAGAACAGGACTTATGAGAGCTCAGAGGAACAATCAGATGATCAGCACAGAAGACACAAACACATGCTGCTGTCACAGAACATTAGGATTAAATGATCCTCTCTGTGAACCACAATTTTAGCACTATTATGGCCTATGTTTCCAAAAGTGACACCTTTAGGATGAAAGAGGCAGGTAGGGTGCTCACCAGTGATAGCTGTGAAATTTTTGCCAGGGGGAAAAATCTGCTGGGGAAAGAAAATGGTATTTTTTATTTTCTTGCTCTGGCCATTAAGTTTCCAGTGATTTTTGTATGTCACTTCCCCAGAACAAGCACCTGCATCCATACATTGATGCAGGCAGACAGCTCACTAACAGGAGATGCAACTCCAAGTCCCTAAAGCAGTAAAGAAGCACACTGACATATTTTCACTCTTTTAGCTGAAGAGTTCAATGCATGATAATGGCAATGAGACTACATCAGAGAATCCAGCTTTTACCTCCTGCACTGACTTTCTACTGACCTCAATCAATTTGCTAATCAAAGGAAAAATGTATCTTATATAGTTTCCCTAAAGATGATTGTAAGTCCTGATTATCAAGGGGAGTTGATGGGAAAGACTTATTTGTACCTCAAGACTTCAGACACTGAATTCATATTCCATGAGTAAGAATAGCTACATCCAGGGATCCAGGCAGAGCCCTGGCATATCTCTGAGGTGCTCATCTCATTTTAAGTGGGTAACAACAACCTGAGGTCCAAAAAATGGGTCCTCTGCTCTCTGTCCAAGCAAAAAAATGCAATTTTTGTCCCAAAGATTCTCCCAAAAACAAAACACCTTTTTTTCTGCTGTAAAAGTGCTGGTAGTTCATGTAGATGGAACTGCTTTTAAATGCATCTACATGCTGTCAAAGCCAAAAAATCATGCCAGTGAGTTCACTGGCAAACCAGGGACATCCAGCTTTCAGGTCCCCTCCCATCACCAATTCTTTCTGCCTCAGCAGTATTAATCCATGGGCTGGGAGAGAAGGTACAAGGAACCCTTGTGAGTGCCCTGGTGAATAGGCAGTGGCTGGCCTGCTTGCCCAGCTTTGCAGTCTCAAGCCGGTGAGATGGCTCTCTGACTAACAGATATTTCCAGTTTCCCTGGAATTTGAGTTTAAGGTGACAGAATTATTCTGGATTTACGGCAGAACAGCTGACATCAGAATCTGTGCCAAAATATGTAGTAAATCTTTGGAGAGCAGTGAAAACTTCCAGCGTGGTAATTCACAGGAGTTCACATGTTTTTCTTGAGCTGATTCTCCTTACATTTTTTTTGTTTATGTAGTCCAGTGAGTAGTGATAAAAATAACAGGTTCTCTAAACCATGTATGTGAGTAATGTCTCCTCTTGCCAGGTAGAAGGACAGCATGTAAAAGGGGCTGCCTTGGCTAGCATCTTACCTCTGCATCATCATGTCACAGCCTTTCTCAAATAGGTTCTATTGTCTCTATTTTCTTATTGCAGATGCCTTCCTTAGTAAGGAACTAAACATTCCTCCCTGAGCAAGTGCTGTGAGCTGTATCTGGTCCCTGTGCAAAGTCTACAGATTTCCTGATTTAGCCAGGGAATGGAATAATCTGCACCTTTCCAAAGTGACAAAAGAATTGTTGGAGAGTGACTTTTAAAGTAACTTAAACACCCAAAAGTTATCTCCCTAGATGAACCAGCGGGAGAGCATTTTACAAAAGCACATGTGAAAAAATCAGGTCTTAATAACAGAGCACAGTACTTTGGTTTTACTGACGAAAAAATCAGGTCTTAATAACAGAGCACAGTACTTTGGTTTTACTGACTGACCCAGCCAGAAAATGTCAGTCTGATTTCTCCGCTCTGGGCTGAGCCAGAGAGTGAGAGGGCAGGAAGAAGAGGAGGGCAGCAGCACATGGAAACTGAAGGGCTTGTGACTGATCAGCAAACAGTGAGGTAAATGCCTTGCTGAACTAATACAAACCGATGGTGTTCAACAGAAATGGTTTTGTTTTAGTGGCTGTTGTGAATTTAGCTGCTGTTTTGCCAGCAATTAGGCAAGAGGAGTAGCAGGCCAAACAAACAAAAGCTGTCTGTTTTCATTAAACACACTTCCCCTCTCATTTCAGAAACTAATTACACTTCATTCCAACCTAGGTCTTTGAATTACAGGAGGAGAGAAGGGAATGATGACAACACAATATCATCTTTTAAAAATAAACCAACAGCACAGAGCCCACCAGGGCCTGTTCCTCACTGGTCAAGAAGAGATTAAATACAAAACCCAACCTGTGCTGCCCCTGAGCTGCATGGCTGGCACTGCTGGACCCTGCTCTGGGGCTGCAACAATAAACAATAAACCTCCAGCTTTACATATATCTACAGAATCATAGAATCATTAAGGTTAGAAAGGACCTCTAAATCTTAGACTCCAACTGCAAACGGAGCTTGGCCAAGCCCACCACTAAATCATGTCCCTAAGTGCCACTTCTACACATCCTGTAAATACCTCCACGAATGGTAATTCAACCCCTTCCCTGAGAATGTGTGTATAAATATTTATATGGTGTGTTTCCTTTCAGTGTCAGATCAAAATCTTCCATATAACACTTTGACTCCAGAAAATGCTGCATAGCAGCTATGGCATTTTTTTTTCTTGCAGTTGACATTCATTTACCAAATGTTCAAACTTCCCCTTAATCATGTACAGACTATTAAGAATTAGTGTTAAGTTAGACAGATTTACTCATTCTCTTATCTTTGCTTCACTCCAAATGCACCATCCTGCTCTTTCAGCCCCTGTGACTTTTGGACCCTAGTGAATTCATATACTTAGTTGTTTGATTAACATCTATTTCTGCAGCGGCCCTTGGGACAGAAGTTACACATGCTCTTGTACACACATGCAATCAAACTTTCATATCAACTGATTAAGAGAATCACCTCTATATAGTTTGCTGAACAATCACTATGACTCTCCAGCTCCATATGGGTGAAGTTGAGGAATATTTTTTCATCCTCTGGCTGTCGGATAATGTAGACACATTGTCGGTTGTTGATATAAGGGTTAGGCCAGAAAGGAGATGTGATAACCCCTTCACTCTCTGTGAAATTCCCTCCACAACTTGGATCTGCTATATTAAGGAAAAAAAAAAAGAGAGAGTTATTCATAAGTACAGTAACTCATTTTTAGGCTGCCTCTGTACAATGTCTGCAAATCAAAAAGAATTACTATATTATTAAAGAGCAAGTGTTAATTACATCCATTCATGTGTTATCTCTACCTCGAGAATTTCACAGACCAACCTTTAATCCTGAGTATTTTACTTACCAGGAGATGTTGTATACACGATATGGAAGCCTTTATCAGTAACTGAGTCATCAGAGTGAAAGTGAATAAGTGCATATGGACCAGTTGTTTGGAGTGGGGGTGGAGATCCAGTGCTACAGTATTTACCAAGGACAGGGTCGTCTGGAAGGAGACCATCTCGAATCTAGACAGAATGACAGGTCAACATTTAGGATTATCATATGTGTGCCAGTTGTGAACAGTACCAACACTCCTTAAGTTATCTCTGAGGCCCCAGAGGTATTATGGATGCTGGGTATAGGGAAAGCTCATAGGAAGTTTCCTCCAAACACAGAGGAACCAAGAAACAGATCCACCAGCATAGCTGTGATGCTGCTGCCAGGAGTTATCAAGGGTTTTGTCAAAGGGAAAGAAAGTATCAGATCTCCAGTTGAACTGCTTTCTTGAAATCATGCTCTGCATTGCACACAACATGCTATTCCAAACTGGCTTTTCATTTCCATGAAAAGGTATTGCTGAATTCTGTAAGCATTAGGTCACCCATGACAAAAAGCCCTAAGCTCATACATCAAGTTGAGGACGGCTGTGTGAGCTAGGATATGAATCTATTAGTCTTTGATCCCTTTCCTGAATAGTTTCCCATAGGCTCATGAACTCTCTGTGGGTTGACATTTGACAAGGAGTTTGGAGACTGAACTTTGTACGAAAGTGAAAGCTTCCCATCAAGTATTTGGCCTGAATCCCATTCTTTTTGTCACAGGACTTCCACCGACTTCAGTGAAGCAGGTTCTCATCCCCTTTCTGTTCTATTGTGTCTGATTGTGCATGGATGGCTGGAATATGTAAATAAAAAAAAGCATTTCAACCCAGGATTAAATTTTCAAACAGTCCCCTTCTGTACATAAAAAAGTTTTGAAATATCTTGTTTCGCAATAACATATCCATGAAATGTTGTCATAATTCACAATTACACTTTACCTCTAAATAGTCATAATCACAGTTGTCGTGGCGTTCCAGACTCAGTGTGCCAAAAGCAAATGTGATGAGGAGGCCAGGGCTGGTTGAGATGGTCCAGAAACAATTTCTGTTTACAGGATAGTTACCAGGATATCCTGGAGAGGTTATCGAGCCGTAAGTACCTGTCAGCTCGCCACCGCACTCTAACAGAAAGAGACACAGAACAACAGAGTATGTATCACCACATGTCGGGTCAGAAGATGAACTGTCCTGTAGTGTCAAAACTACCTACCACTCTGGGGTCAGAATAAATTAAAAAACAAAGACCAAGCCAAACAAACCAGCAAGTTTCTTCTTGCTTTAAATTTTGCAGTTAATTCTGCAATTTAAAAAGGAGAACTCCAAATATTTCCTGATTTGCACAGTAAAAGAAAGATTCTTACCCAGTCACAATGAACAGCCTTAAAAAGAATAATCACAAGCACTGTGTTTAGATTGGATTGACAAAATTAATCTGAATTTCTGTACTTTGTAAATAGTCTCCATTTTTTATCCTATCACAATACTAGTTCCATTAAAAAAAAAAAAAGGAAATAGTTAGTTTCATCTCATCTATACTGCTCTCTTTGCTTGTTTTTTGTTAGTTTTGGATTTTTTCCTCCAAAACATTTGCTTTCATTTTTCAGTACTCAAAGTATTAATTTGTCAATTAGTAATTATCGATCTAATAATGACAATTGAAAGAAAAAACACACCAAAAATCATATTAAAAGCATTTCAAGAAATATTTCTAGAAATAAGGAAATGGCATTTTTTACTCTATGGTTCATTCAAGACACAACCCAATGCACTATTTTGTTTCTAGATAATACACAGAACACTGAAGTGACCTTAATGTTATGTGAGATGATTTGAAATTTATCTCTGGGAATGCATTGCCAGACCATCTGGAACAGTCACCCAATTACCATTATCAAGAATTCAGGCAGAAATGCACAACAAATCACAACAAAAACCTCCCACATTCTTTAAAATCCAGTTCCCTATAATCTATCATGTTTGGAGCATTTAGGCTGTTGTAAATTGTCAATGGCAAAATAAACCATTAACTTGCTTGCTCAAAGTACCAGATATTTCTGTGACAAAAGAGAACTGACTAAATGAATGTTATCCCCAGAAACACATGCTGTTTGGGGGATCCCTCAAAGGAGGTGTAAAGCCGCCAGAACCAGCAGAAAGCTATACATGCAGAGGCCTAGAGCTAGAGTTTGAAAGCATCTTCAAGTGATGTATATTTCAGCCCCACTCCCTAGAAAAATACTTTCCTTCTGTTCCTAATGCTTCCTAATCAAAGGAAATAAGTAATTCATTTTACTCCAAAACCATGAAAATGCTTTGCATTTGTTCAACTCACCAGGATCCTGAGATTCCCAATGAGCAGTAAAACCTCCAGTAATGGTGTGGTTTGAGTATAACCAAAAATACAGAGAGTTGTGGGAACTGAGAAGCTCTGTAGGACCTGGGAAGCCACAGTATTTTCCAAGAATGTGCATTGATGCTGAAGGACCATCATGGATTTGAAGGAATTCAGAGTTACACTGATTACTTGTCTCCAGTTGGAAGGATGAGAAGGTAACACGAAGAATCTAATAGAAGAGAGAAAACAAAATATCTCTTTTCTTCCTTGCTGAGACACTATCTATGCAGGAACTATATAGAGCAGATATTTGTGTTCATGCAACTGTGAGAATCTATGTGAGAATCTTTTATGTCATTTCCTGAAATGTTCCAGGACAGAAAAGAATATCAAAGAATCTTAAGGGTCAAAAGAAAAGAGAGAAGATAAACAGATAAGAATTTAGTCAGTGAAGTTTCCTGGAAAGAACATTATTTCTGTAAACAAATAATTGAGACCATTTGCCTGTGTTTGTTATATGTGCAAAATATCTATTTGTGCAAATTTCAAGCCATGTGGAAAGCTTGAAACACAACATAAAATACCTCATTCCAGGCTTCCCTAGGCAGTTATTTTCATCAGATAATTAGTATTTTTCACCCTTGCTGGGGTTGAAAGTGTCGTAATGGGAGTTAAAAGGTTCAATGATCTTGTTTTGCACAAATAAAATCAATGTCTCTACAGCCCATTCTGGATACTTGGTGACATGCACAGCTTTAAGTTTGTTCAGATCCTTCACTGGTGTGCTGTAATATGCTCTGCTGAAGACAGTAGTGGCTCCCCAGCTTTGGGCTGAGGACATGTCACATACATATATAGGTATGTAATGCTGTATAAACCGCTGTTAAACACTGGCTTATAAAATGACTTAATACATTCCACAAAATGTCAAAAATACATCAAATATTTAGATCCCAAGTAGGAAATTTAATGCTAAATTATGGAGTAGCATATTTTGTAGTTGTTATTTATAATAAAAGTGGAATTGTTAGTTGCTGATCAGAATCAGAATATACATTTATGTGCAACAGTTAAAAATCAATCCTAAAAAAAAAATCAGATGCTGCTATTACACAAAGGCATTGACAATATGAATTAAGCATTCTACATTTCTGTACTCAGATATCAGAAACATGAAATTGTTTTGGGGTCACAGAATCACAGAATAGTCTGAGCTGGAAGGGACCCAGAAGGATCATCCAGTCAAACTCATAAGGGAAGAGTTCCCCACGTGGGGATCAAAGCCACAGCTTTGGTGTTGTCAGCACCAGGCTCTGACCAACCCACTCAGCTCAGGAGCCCACCAGAGCAGAGCTTTTCTCATGCATCCATTCACAGATCACATTCTAAAGCAATGCAGAACATTGTAGCTGGAGTAGGTTAATAAACTATAACTCAGCTGCTTAGGAAAAGCTTGGAAAATCTAACCCAAGCAAATCCTTAGGCTAAGGAGCCTGAAGGATGGTAAGGATCTAAAATGTATCCTTTTGAAAAACTATTTATTCTGAGGGGATTGGATCACAGCATAGGAACACATGTACCATGAAGACAGTCATGTTTGCTCTGATAAGCTGAGGGATCCTACAGACTGAGGGTTCCTTTAACCTGAACTCTACTTTACCTTGTTGGGAGCCGTTTGAATAATCCAAGCACAGCTGACCCCACTGCTGTACCACTGGCTGTTTGGGTTGTTAGGGTAACTGAAAGTCCCCCTTGAGCCTGAGAGGTATCCTCCACAAACTGCAAAAAGAGAGAGAAAATAAAACAGACTTGGTGCTATTACTCTACAGACTAAAATAAAACCTAGCTTTTTTTTTTTTGCATAGCTTTTTCCTCTTAAACATTTAAAACAATGTTGAAAAATACTTCTATAAAAGGATCTTTAGGACTTCCTCTCAAGTGGAATGACATCTCATAAAAGCACAAATTCCCTGAAAGAAAAATAGTTCTTGGAAAAAGAACAAAGAATGTCAGTTGGAGCATGTGGATGCTGCCAAAAGATATTGATTCTGTCTCATGATAGTGTCCATAAAGGGCTTTGCTTCCAGAAGGATATCTCCAGATTGAATCTCTAGATGTTTCCCCTTCAATGAAATAACATTTTGCATTTTGAAGTTAACGTGATGTAAAATTGTCTTTCTCAGAGGTGATACATCATAGAAGTCTTCCTCAGGAGGTTTTATTGTTCCATTTATTCTTTTTCCTCAGATTTCTGGGCCTGATAATCCCTCTCATGATACACCATGGTCTCTTCTCTCACTGAACCATTCAATGCATGGGAACTGAGAACTGAGAACCCCAAACAGCTACAGAAAAATGTGTCTGAAAAGCAGCCAAAATGCAATGCACATATAGCTACAGTGTGCACTAAGCACCTGTAGTTTAACACTGAACTGATTCTAAAGAAATAGCCAATTCTCACCAAACTATTTCATTTCAAGTGGTAAAAAGAATATCATTTTATTTGAAATGTCTGTCTCAAACACCTCACCTTTTTTCAACCTGATTAAAAATTATCATGAAAGAAAATACATTATTTTTTCCTTGATTAAAAACTAAAAGAAGAGGTGATACAGTATGACTCCTTACTGCATAAAAATCTGGGTTTCTATCCCTTCATTATGAATGGCTAAAAATAAATTTTTCTCCCTGTGGACTTAATAATAAAATATTAATAATTAATCATAATAAAACATTACTAGTTAGATACTTCAGGAAAATAGAAAAAAGCCTGAAATAGTTCTAAAAGAGAGTGGATTTCACGGGGGATTAGTGGAAGTCTTACAAACTGTATTACATTAAAATGTAATTTGCTTTCTTCTTAGCAATCTACAGTAAAAATGAGCCACTGTTGTCACACGGACACTGGACTCACTGGAATGCTATCCTGACCTTGCTCAATTAAAATTAATGGCAAAAAAACGTTCTCAAACAAACAGAAGAAAATATGTTAGGAAGAAAAGGGAAAACCTTGCAGTCAGTATAAAACTGAGATCCCCCATTTTCATGCCTAACATTTACTTCATTACATTTCTGTTTGAAAACCTTTTCTGGCTTTTCCTCTTGACTAGGAACCTCAGGACCTTTCAGCTTCATAACAGATGAAATAATATGCACAAAAGAGAAACATCAATATATTCCTTTGTTCTCCTTATATTGGATCCTCTTTCCCAAGCAGCTTTCCAGGCAACTTCCTCGGGAGCAGAGATCTGATTTTAGGATGTCTGGCATCTAGCCAAGGCCAGTGGGACTGCAGATCAACATCATTGTTGCGTTCCTACTGCTGAACAAAGCAGCTGTAAACAGAGCTCATGGAAAACTCTGACTTGGAGGGAATTTGGGTTGGGACTCCAATCCACCAAACACAGGGCTGTTTTTCACATCATAACTCAGTTCTTATTCCCATGTCAATGCCATGCACCAAGCACCCACTTGCTGAAGGCCGCTGTCCCATTTCCCAGGGGAAGGAGGGAAGGAGGTTCTGGCCGTACCTTGCTGGGCAGTCTGGCACTGCGGTCCTGTCCAGGCGCTGGTGCACTCGCAGGAGTAGCCATTGACCCCATCCGTGCAGGTGCCCCCATTCTGACACGGGTTGCTGATGCATTCATCAATGTTCTCTGTACAGTTAGGGCCTGTCCAGCCTGCATTACACAGGCAGAAGTAGCCAGAGATCATAGCCTACAGATGTAAAGAAATCAAACAAGCTATGAGCATGAATACCTAAAGAAATCAATGGTGTCAGCAGAAAGACTGATGTTTACACTTATTTTATGAGGACATATTGGAGTAAAGAAATAAAACCTTGATGGTCACTGGCGAATACCAAAATAAACATAAAGCCTAATTAGATTATCTATCTCTTTGGGTTTTTCTATTGATTTATTTCTTAGCAGGGATCTTTCAAATTACTTTCTTAAAGATCAAAATCCATACCCTTTTAGCCATTCAGAAAGCTGTTTGATCATGCTAGAATCAAGTTAATCACATTACTTAAACCTTATAAATAGCAAGGCAAGATAACTGGTTTATAAGTAAGTAATTCCTCTCAAGACCTTTCTCTGTGCTGCAGTTATGTGGGCAGCTTACTTTCATTTTCATCCTGAGGAATGTTAAAGGGGAAAAATTTCATCACCTTTTCAGCTTTATTCTTTATTTTGTATATCTCTTTTCTATTTCTGCTGCACAACCTGTACTACTTCTCCATATAATCAAGTCTTTCCATATCTGTAACTGTTTGAATTTCATACGTTCTCTTGCCTTTTATCTCTTGTTTTACAGACACAATCTTCAAAGGTAAAGCAGAACATGATCGCAGGTACCAGCTACAATCCCATCTTTAATGGCATACAATCAGTGTATAGCATTCTCTATTTGCTTTTCTGTTATCTGTTCATGTCTTCTGTGTCCCAAAGAGATTTTCAGTATGATGGAAGAGTTTTTGATGTGTATTTAGGTCTCTGAATGTTATTTTAGAAGGTGTTTTCTGATCTACATTGTCTTAATTGAAATTTTATTTCCTCTGTCATGATACTGGCCAAATATAGCTCTGCTGTTTCTCTATTTTATTAGATGCTTCTGTAGTTACATTACTTAAATATCTGTATTATTATCTTCAGGTACTAGTTTGTAGCCATGATTGCCCACTGTTGTATGTTAGAATATATTTAGAGGAAGATGTGATACCTTTTAATAGATTGACTAAAATGAACTAAATAGTCAGAAGAAGTAGATAAGCTCTGTGCAAAACAGGCCCTATAAATATCTGTAAATATGAGTGAAGACAGTATTCAGTAGATACGTACAGAATAGAGAGCAAGGAATGCTGGTAAGGAGTGGAGTGTGAGAAGACTGTCACATTTCACACAGAAAATTGAAAAAGCAAGAGGTAATACACCACAGAATCATAGAAACATTTAGTTTGGAAAAGACCCTTAAGATAATCAAATCCAGCTCTTAACCTAACACTGCCAAATCCATATCTTATGTCTCATTTTCCCTGTGTCCCCAGGGACAGCCAAAGTGAGGACATCTGCAGCTTAATGGAGATAAATGGAAAAAAAACTCTACTGGAGTAAAAGAATTAGCATTTGTGAATATTTCAGCAAAATCACCATTGTAAATGTCTTCCACAACAAAATCCCCAGGTGTGCAGCATGGACTTTCCAGGGCACAGCACACCTCACTCAGGAAGCCAAAAAAGCCTCCATAGGGTTCATGAGGATAAGCTAAATGTTCACTGTGCATGAGAATGAATTCATACCACCAATCAGTTTAGGTCCAAAAGACTTGGTTACCATCAGTGCAACCAACAATTCCCTTGAAACACCCCTTCCACATTCATATAACAGCCTGAAACTCCAGGTGTGCTCTCACAAGATCAGACTAGGAACTCATAACTAACTCTGCTGGATATTAACAGTCTGAAGGGCAGCAGAGGTACTGGTTCCTTTATCATGGGTAATTCCTCCATGATCCAGGGTGGTAAATTACTTTCCTGTGCCACCAAGAACAGTTCTCTTCCATCAGCACGAGCATTCCATTGGCTAGCAATGCCTTGTGTGCCCTGAAACTCACTTTGCTTTCCTCAGGGATATCCTCTGGCCTTGCAGTCCCCACTGACTTTGCCCCATTCCCAGCAGTCTGTCTGCACCCAGCCCTCAGTGCCAGCAGTGCTGTCACCAGGTGTGAGGAGCCCAGCTCTTACCAAGCACTGCCCATTGGCACAGGGGTTTTGCAGCTGACAGATGTCACTGAGAGCAGAGCACCCGTTCGGCCCATATCCACTTCCAGTGTACCCAGATGTGCAGGAACAAAATGCCATGGGGCCTTGGGAGATAAAACAAAATAGAACATAATTCTGTTACAGTGACAATACCAATCTCTGTAAATGTCCTTGACACTTTGAAGGAGAATTTTAATATAATTCTAACTTGATCTTTTGACACTTTCCCTGGTCAGCGCCCAGTTTCAGCATGGAAAGAGCCCCAGTGTTGTTTTGCTATGGGTACCTGAGAGTCCAAGGTCACCTTCATGGGGAATGGTGGGGTGGTCAAAGGGAATTTATGGGAAAGGGAATATTAAAAGCAGCTGTATAATTGGAAAACTGAATCAAAGAGAAATGGTGAACATCTCCGCAGTTTTAGCATGAAGTCTTCTTTTTGGTGGAGTCTAAATCATCTTCTGTCAGTGTTTGTGAAAAAGTCTGCTGGCTTTAGCTAACCTGCCTGTAAAATCCTTTGCATGAGGCAAAACTGACTGTGGCAAAGGGGCTGCAATCTAGATATATTCTTATAAAGTGGATTTATCCTGACCAGGTCCTCCTTGAGATTCATGCTGATATTACCTTACAGTGTTTAAGAAAGCGTCATACCTGGAGCTGAGGTACAAGTAGCCAAAGGATGGCACCCTCCATTATTTATTGAGCAGATATCAACCTGGGTACAGGTTTGTCCATCTCCCTCATAACCTGTTCAGAGGTAAATCTCAGTTAGTCTGTAACAAAACATTTTCTTTGAGAATTGACAGTAAAACAATCAACTGGTGAGCAAAACACTAATTCATGGTGTAAAATCATAGTCTTCTGCAGTTAAAAAGAAAGAATTGAGATAGCTGCTGCACTAAAACCTGGCATATTTATTGTGGCTCCTTCATTGCAGGGATGGATTCTGACTGTAAATAAATCCTTCCACAGTTGCAGAAAAAAAAGATATATTAGTGTATGCCAAATATGGTAAAGTCAGTGAGGCCACAGAAGCCCATGTCTCCAGTCACCCCTAACCACATCCAGACTTTTTCCTCCTGCACACCAGAGCAGCCCTTGGATCTCAAACACAACACCCAGATCCTCTCAGGATGTTCAGGAGGACCAAAGCCTGGCAGCACAACTCCTTATGGCCAGAGCTGACATCTTTAAAACTTGTCTGAGGCCACATTTCCAGCATGGTGATATCCCTTCAGCACTCAGTACCTGGGAGTCTTCCTCACCTAAACAGCAATCAAAAAGTCAATTAGAAAGACTCTTTCCTGCTATATTTCTAGTATTGATCCCTTACATTTCAGAAAGCATTTTAAATCATAAAGCATTAATTACAAAGTCCTAAGTTGCAACTTGCACTGCTTGAGCTGTACTGCAGTGGAAACACTGCCTCCTCAGACAGCATTCAGAGCGTGACAATTATCAAGGCTTTTTTTTACTGCAGACAATACAGTCTGTGATTTACGGCACACAGGATACTCCTTCAATTAATACAGACAATGAAATTACTACCATAATTATGCAATTCTTGCTTCCCATTAATGATCCTGTAAAGGAAGTACTTCACCAAATCAAGGCTACAACACTGCAAACAGCTACCTAGTACAAGAGAAACCCATTTCAGAGGATCCTCTTTAGAGGCATACTCTATACAATGTTCATTAATAGCTGAAGCAATTTGAATATACTTGGACTCTGCATTCTGTATTGCAGTATTGCGTACGTGATATATCTATAAAACCAATTTTCAGCTTCTTAAATCTACACTAAAACAGGCTTGTATGTGTTGAATCTTCATCTTTTAAGCCCTTCCATAGTATTATCAGCAAGAAACCCAGTTTACCTGGTGGACAGAGCCCACAGCGGAATGATCCAACTGTGTTGATGCATTGGACCATAGGTACAGTTGAGCAGCCTCCATTATTACTTGCACATTCATCAATGTCTTGGCAAGTGTAGCCATTTCCTTGCCAGCCTAAAGAGCAGCACAGAAAAGACATCAGAAAGAAAATGCCTGACCTTTTTGGTTTCTCCTTCGACAAAGTCTTTTCATAGAGTACAACTGAATTGCACTTCATTAGCGCAAGAGTAGACCTGTCTCTCTCATAACTGATTGAAATTAATACTGGTCTGAAAATTAGGTTTCAAACACAACAGGGTGGTGAGAGAGTACAAGAATGTTTTATTTTAACTGTATTCTGGATATTTCAGATTCAAACACACTTTCACCTAAAGAGGCTGCAGTTCTGGTCAGGTGCATGTATGTACATTTTACAGCAAAGCTTTATTGCAACTTCAGTTAAGTACTTTAAAAACTTCTCCTATAGACAATACCTGCCCAGCTCAGGAAGAGTATTGTCTGAGGGAACAATCAGATTTTCATATTGCCTTAGGGCAGGAAACATACAGACATGAAAGTACTGTAGATGTATTATGTGAAGGTGACAGGACATGATGGATGTGAGGGTACATGTGGACAGGAGAACTATTTAGATGATCAGTTTAGGATGAGATAAATCATGCATTAGACTCCACTGCCTGTGTTTCCTATATAAAACACAACCTGCATTTACTCCCTGGAACACAGACCAAAGCATTTCATGGAGTTATGCTCATCTGCATCCTGTGCCTGTGCTTAGGATACATGGGCAGTAGTACCTCTGCCGCTCCACCCAACCTGAGAGCATGGAAGGACGAGATACCTGTGGGGCAGGCACCACATCTGTAGGAGCCTTGAGTGTTGTAGCACTGCACAGGTGGATCCTGTGAACACGGAGGATTAGGGAGGTTGCACTCATCTATATCAGCGCTGCAGGCAGGGCTGCCAGGAGGGGACATCCAGCCAGCGTCACAGATGCAGTGGTACTTGGGCTGCCACAGAAAACATCACATTGCATGTTTAAGGCATTTGCAATAGTCAAGAAAAAGGCAGGAGGAGTTAATTTCATAAAATGACTTTCAAACTATAGCAAGAAAGCTTTTGGAGCATTACATGGCTTGTACATTTTGTTTTGTAAGTTGCTTCAGTAGTTTTCTCAGTCCATTCCTTCCTCTGAATTTACTTTTTCAGATTATGGAAACAACTCAGGCCCATTCATTATGTTCATAAAAGAAATCTGTAATTTACCCCAAAGTTCCCAGAGAAAATAAGATCAATTATGAGCAGTACATAACCATAATTAAAAGTCATCAACTTGCTTTTTACCCAGGGCAAAGAGATCAGTTTAAGCAACCTGAAATCATCTTGGCTGTTTTCTTTTAATCAAATTATTCATTAGTCTATGCAATCTGCAGCACTGACATTAAAATGCAAATACATGTTTTCTTTTAGGAAAGCAGTTTTCTCTCTAGTAAACTTTACTAATGGCCAGATTTCAGCATTTATCTAACTTTGGTCCAATTAAAG
Source organism: Fringilla coelebs (assembly GCF_963513975.1). Classification (NCBI taxonomy): domain Eukaryota; kingdom Metazoa; phylum Chordata; class Aves; order Passeriformes; family Fringillidae; genus Fringilla; species Fringilla coelebs. The sequence continues at coordinate 132,764,163 of NC_140028.1, forward strand.
CTAATGGGAGCTTTCTTGTTGATTGTCACAGGAGCAGACACTGTTAAGCCAGCACTGAACCCTTTTGAAAAGCTTTCTTAACAAAAAGTGGGCAGAAAATAAGTGCTGAGTTTTGAAACTTCTAAAAATTAAGCAAAGAAATTATTTTATAGCAAAGCACAAAAAATATGTTCTGTGACTGGAATGGGGCATAGGCATATAGGAGTATTAAGGAGCACAAGCTTGGCTGGGTGGTTTTGGAGGGCTGCTCTGAGTAGAAAGAGCCAAAGCTGGCATGGTCCATCTGTCCCTTTGGAGTGAACACCCTGTACCCAGATCCTCGCCCAAATGGAATGAGCTGGCTTGCTCCAGAAGAGCACTCAAGTGTGTGCTAGCATCCATCCAGTGCAGATGCCTGGAAAGATTGGGCCTGGAGTCAGACCCCACATCCAACTTACACTGAGGAGCACCAAAGATGAGCAGCAGCCACACAGTCACCATGCAGCCCTGGCAGTTTCCAGGCCCCTAACACTAATGGGCCACTTTTCCCAGGAAAAATAAGATTCATGAGGTTTGTCCTTCTCAGTCATTTAAGAAGTAAAATACTCTAGCAACTTAGAACTCCCAAAATAATGAACAGTAAGAATATTATATCTCAAATAAGGCTTCAACTTATTAAAAAATTATTCCCATTTCCCTTTGGATGTAGTAGTAGATCTAATACTGTGACAAGTACCTCTAACAAGACAAGACATTTCTGATTCTTTCTGCCACCCTTGGTACAACAGAGAGGCTGTTCTGTTGTACAGTGGCCTTTCTTGTTGTTTTCAGCAGCAGTTCGTGCTATGCAGTTTTGTGATGCTCAGCAGAATTTGCTGCTTATTCATGCTGTGCTGTATGCTGAGGTTTATACATTGCTCCTTACCCTGTTGGGCTGATCCCTCTCTTCATCCACACAGAGGCCATGCTCACAGAGGCTCTCAGATCCTTCCTGGCAGTCATCAAACCTCGAGGCACAGTGATGCCCATAGGTTTCTGGAGTACAGGAGCAGCTAATAGTAAAAGGGGAAAGAAAAATCAAAATTTTGCCTTTCTACCACTGTTAAAGATCGTTCATTTCCATTCTCCACTTTATGGGATGTCCTTACAAAACACATCTGTTTACCAATTATGACAATCCTGCTAATAATCGTGCAGAGAGGCAAATCTCCTGTTCAGCAGAGACTCAAGAATCATGTGAGACTTATGTATATTCATGACTGTCTGGCCCTATGGAAGCATCTACAGCCTTTTGTTACATTCATAAGCACAAATCCAGAAAAAAAGAAAAGTCTAACATAATACTTAAATAGAGCATGAGTGTGGAAACCCCACTTTAGTCAAAGAGCACCTAAACTTCCTTTTTTAGTTATGACCATCATATGATGCCATGTGCAGAAATGCCATGTCTGGTACTTTCACCCCCACAACACAACAATGGGCAGCTGCTGCCTCAAAAGCATCTCAGCTTTTAGGGATGTGTAGTGGGCAAGAGGTGGCATTTAGGGTTTGGTGGGGTGGAAAGAACAAAGCAGCAGGTTGAAAGAAGGCATTCTACTGGGAGGATCTGGTTTGAAAGCTGCCACATGCATCACATTGCTATTTATAGGGCAGAGCTTAGTTACAGCATTATACACTTGTGGTGGAACTGAAATTGGGAACTTCTAAGCCATTGGATAATATTTCCCTTTTCTCTGGCTCTTTATTTCCACATAGACAAATTGTGAGGCTCTGAAATACAACTGAAACAAATATAAATGTACAGAAAACCTCCTATCAGATCACTAGCTTCTCAATAAAATGACATTGAGATTCTTATTTGGATTCAAGTTATGTGCTGCAATGTCTACAGCTTGCAGAGACATATGGCAGGTACACACCTTTCTTGGACTGCTTTTAAGCTATCTAATGAAAAGTGCTCTGTAAAAGCATTTCTCTGCAGAATTGGAATAGGGTATTCTAGTGCAGCTGACCTGGACCTTGAAGCAATTTATATAAAATAAGCTGCTGCTGTCCCTTCCACTGTGTCACATGCTCAGCTGAAATTGCAGTTTGATAAGCCAATTGCAGGTAACTAAAGAGTGCACCCAGGACAAGCAACCCACATGAACTTAGGCTTCAAAAACCCACAACAGCTTAATGCTTAACTGCAGTCTGCAGGGCAAGACAGCATGTTCATTATTGTAAGAGACAGCAAGCAGAAGAACAGCACCTTCCCATCAGTGCAGCAGCTCAGCCTGGGCAAGCAGAGAGGCAACAGGTCAGGGAACCAGATGACTTTTATATGTCTAAAGTACATTCAGAGCTTCATGTTCTACTTCAAAGGACACAGAAGGCAATCTGACCATCTCCAAAGGAGGAGAACAATGGCACTGTCTCCTGTCTACTCTGGCAAAGATTAATCTGCAGCCCATCTGAAGCTTCTTCTCTGAAGTAACTTCTCTGAAGTTTCTCAGAGGAGGGCTTCCACAAGTAGGTCACACTGCAAGGCACTTCAGCCAAATTGTGATGCACTGCTGCTTGGCACTGCCGTGGCTCCATCACATGACTCATGGCATGTTGTGATGAGGCCCCTGTTATTGTGGTTGTGACACTGAAGTCTGAAAGACCTGGGGACTTTCATGGCCTTTCATCCAACCAATACAGCATCCCCTTAAGATTTTGACTGAGGAAGGTGTTTCTGGATACCTGCTCTTTTCCCTCATATTTCAGCTTTCTTGAGTTACAGGAGAACCATGCAGATAAAGAATATGAACAAGGGGTGAAGATTGCATTATGCTCCATTCATGATACCTAATCCAGCCCTTCCAGTCACCTGGTATTATTTCTGCAGGCTATGGAAAGTCAGATATTACCCTTTTCTTTCCCTGCAGTCCACAATGGTGCACATAACTATGCCGGAGCATTAGTGGGATGACCTGGGCTGTTGAGCCCCAGAAATCTTAGCAGCAATGCCCTCACAGGTGCAGAAAAGAGATGTCATGTTCTGCCTGGGGATGGATTTAGCATTTGTGGAGCACTCAGAAGTAAGCCAATAAGGGACACTAAAGATAGTACAATGGACTTGGGAGGGGACTATATAATAATCCTGAGTGTGTGATGCAAAAGCAGTAATATTAATGTTTCAATGACTTATGAAGAGGTCTTAGTTCATTCCCTGAAGCATTGATTCAGCAAGTACCAAGGAGGGCAAGCAGTACACCAGGGAAGAACCTGGGGAATCGTGACTGTATTAACACAATGACAATGCTTGTGAGAACAGCAGACCTTAAACCTTAATTTAGTTACACACCTGTACCTCTCTGAGCACAATAAGAAACAAATAAAGGCAGATTGCTTTGTTGTTTCCTTGACAAATATCTATTGCAGACAAGCTAGAAACATTCTCGAAAATAAAATTAAAGCTTGCAGGAACCTCTTGCCACTTATGCAGCAATGACACCTCAGCAGACTGTGTTAATGCTGAAGCACGAGGAGCACTACAGGAGAACTACCTTTCTTTGAGGTTCTTCCAAGAACTGACAAAGCACTACAAACCAGTGTTACATCAAGCAAATATTTGTGGGGGCTAAGATTTCTATGCTGAAGCACAAGACAAAATACTTTGCAGAAAGCTGTGGCATGCTCTCCAGCGTGCGTGTTCCCATTGCACAGGGGGAGCTTTGTATTATATGTGGGAGTTATTTATTTAGCACATTATTTGACATTTTGGAGAATGAGACGCAAAATGTTCAGGCTGGCTTGCCCTGTAAGCAAGAGCATGTTTCCTAAGGAGCTGGGCACCGCCAGAGAAGAATATGCTCCAGAGGCCTCATGTGTGTGGGGCCCTGCACACAGGCAGCACAGGCACCCCCTTGGTTGCAGACAGCATTCTCCTCCCTTTCTGCCTGGCAGCACTGTGCATTCCTTGCTCTGCTGCTGTCTCAGCAGTGCCTTTGTTTTTGGAGGGGATGAAGGCATTTCACAGAATAGTCTGAGTCGGAAGGGACCCACAAGGATCATCAAGTCCAAGCCTTAGTGAATGGGCTGCATGGGGATTGCACCCATTATCTTGATGTTATTAGCACCCTGCTCTGACCAAGGGAGTGTGCTGGGAACACCAGTGATCAAGGGTGATCACCTCCTTCATCTCCCTTTGATCTCAAGGGGTAGGTGATAGCAGAGGGATGATGACATGTCTGTGCTCTGTGGGCATCTTGGTGAGAGCTGGTTACAACTCAGCATGAGCCTCTCACTGCCCCAGCTACACCCCACGGTACAGGAAATTTCCATTAAAGCAACTGCACCTACAGCAGGGGGCTGGGTCACTGGAGCCAGTCCTCAATTTGCAGCCTTCCCCCAGCATGGCTGCGTGATGGATCTGGTTCCTGCTGCTCCTCTTGTGTCAAAGCAGGCAATGGCTTTGGAGGCCTTCCTGTGTCTGCAGTGGGCTCAGTGTACAGTGCAGCAAGGATTTCATCTGTTCCCAGAATGCCAGGGGTTATAGTGCACAGATATTAAACAGACTTAATTCTAGAACTTGTGCTGCAGTCATGATATGGGGTACAAAACCAGCAGAGTATTCTGCATGGGATATTTGTCTAGTTTTGAGAAGTTACCTGTAGCTGCCTGGCGTGTTCACACAAGTGGCTCCATTCTGGCAGCCTAATGCTGTTCCAGCAAAAATCTGGCATTCATTAACATCCTCGGAGCACAGGGGGCCCTAAGATGAAATGGAAAACCAGTTTATTTTCCAAATAACTGAGAAGTGAAGCAAACCATGGGCCCAATGTTTAATATAGTTTTCAAAGATATACAAACCATGGGCTGTTATCAACACAGATTCTCTTATGAAACACAATAACAAAAATTTATTTTTCAGCTGTGTTTCTGTGACCCTTGCTATCAGTCAGATGGGGATAAAATATCTCAGATGTAGAAAGCATAGGAACAGCGCATTTTTTGCCAACCCTTCACTTTCCAGCTAGAAAAAGACTCAGAAAATTTTCTTATAAACTGTTTCTATCAGGAAAGCCCATAAATTTTGACCCAAATCTTGCTGGGATAACTTTTAAGTTTAAATCCTTTGAGAAGAAGATAAAACATTTCCATCTCTGGTGCACATAACAGCACCATTAAAGTATTTGCTAGTAAAGTCTCTGGATTTAAAAAATTCAGAATGGCACTGATGATTTACACCCCCAGTTTGCCTTACTTGTTTAAGACTGACTAACTATCCATCCCTTCCCCCAGCCTCTCTCTATCCTTGTGTAAGGTCAACAGCAAGGCATGCAGTTCAGTTCAGTGCTCAGCAAAAACCAGACTAATTCTCTGCTGTGGGAACTGCCAAGAATCACTGACTTCATGGGCCACTGCCTGCGTGTAACAGTGCAGGGTCTGGCCCAGTGCTTTGGGCTTCTTTTGTTACACATATATATTGATATTGCTGAGAAGCAAACAACCCATGAGTGACACTGCTGCTGTGCTGCTCAGAGTACCTCACTCTGCCCTGAGCACCCCGAAACTCTGTGCTGCATGGCAATCCCCCTGAGCTGGATGCAGCCTTGCAGCTGGAATACACACTCTGCAGTCGAGGAGGCTAAACACTCACCTGCCAGTTGCTGGGACAGAGGCAAAAGAAACCATCCAGTGAGTTTACACAGGTCCCTGAGTTCTTACAGGGGTTACTGCTGCAGGCTCTCCTCTGGATGTCCTGAAATGTCAGAAAATAGTAGAAAATGAGGTTTCTGCTTAGCTAGTGTTCCATTAGCATTTATTTTCAAGACAAACCTTCTTTTTCTCTTCCCCCAAAGTCTTTCTTGAATTGCCCTCCATTTTTTTTTCAGCAAGGTTGATTTGTAAAGGTTTTGAGCTATTTCACTTATCCCTGTACAAAATAATGATGCTGTGATTGCTCATACACAGAATGGCCAAGCACTAGGACGGGAAAAGACCTGTTAAATTTAAATATTAATAGAGGTTGTTCTTCAGCAGCAGACTGGGAGTCTAGATGGAAGCTTATCTTGTCTTTTTGATTCCATGGGTATTTAATCTGACAATTGTTTTTACTGGCACCGAAGGTGAGGCTTGCCACAAGCTCACTGGAGAAGCAGGCAACAGCTGAAACTTAGTTCCAGTACAGTAAAAATCCAGTTTGAGTTTCTGGTCTTTATCGTGACAGACCAGTGAAGGAAAAGCTTGCTTCTCCTTGGTATCAACTTGCTGTTCTTGAAGTACAAATGTTTTTCCATTAGGAAATGCAGTCTCCTACACAGTTTATATTTTCTAAGAAGGCATATCACCTCTTCCACAAATCTTGGTGCTTTTTTTTACCTTCTGTTACCATAAAAAAATTTTCCTGAGGAATGCATGAGAGGAAAGAAATCACTTAGCTGTTTAATCATTGAAACCTCACTTTATTTACTTGGGACTGAGATTTTTCCTTTCTGATCTCTAGTTTGCTTCCCATTTACTTACCTGCTGTAAGCTTTGAAGTTTGTTATCGAGACTGAGGATCTGCAAAAGAAATGTGAATTACATTGTGCTTAGTATGAGAGTAACCACAGAGGTACTTGCTGGATACTGGCAAACTCACAAAATACTTTCTTCTGAGAAAAAAGAATAGCTGGTATGTGAAACCAGGTGACAGTCAGATCCAAATGAGGCCCCATTCACTGAGATTTTGGTGGGTTTGTCTGTTCAGAAAATGACAGCTTAAATATGTCCCAGCTTGGATCCACAAGGCAAGACTCTGTTTTGCAAAGATGTATTCAGGTGCTGAAAATCAAGAATGGGAATATTTCTGTGGGAATGCTCGGGTCCTCACACGTGTGACAAGGACAGAGGTCTGGGACAGAGCACTGAAAGCCTGGAAAAGGGTCTCCACATCTCAGTGGGTTGTAACCACAAACAGCAAGCTGACACTGAATCAGAGAACGTGATGGATTCATATTAGCCCAATTTCCCTAAAGGAAGGTCTCTTACACTATAAAAATATTTTCCTATAAGGAACTTGCAGAAACACTGTAACAAAAGACACTTAAAACAGGCCGTCATTTAAATTTTTTTTCATGGAAAGAAAGAATTCAGGAGCAGAGAAGTGACAAAACTATTGTGCTGGTCTTATCTTTCCACTGCAAACCCTTATAGCCCATTTTATCTATGGAATGGGATGTCTGTGTAGCAATTGTGAAAACGTATAGTCCATTTCCAGAATTTATTCACAAATATTAGAGGACTTTGTCAATACGGATGCTGACAATGAACAAAGAAGAATTGCAGTAACTGGAAATTTTGGGGGGATTTACAGAAATATTTCTATTGTCTACAGAGTTACTGAATAAGTATCTCAAAATTAAACACAGACTCCAGGCTGATATTAAATAGGGACTCTGCTCCAGTTCCCAAAACTAGGTGCAGAAATACTAAAATGAATCAGATTGTTTAATATTAGTGTGGGAATGCTGGAGGAGGATAACATGAAGGTTTGGCTCACCTTGGAGGTCAGCAGAGTAACCTGCTGGGACACATTCTGCAAGGCACCACTGGCGTTTTTAAGTTCTTGAATCTTTGTGCTACTCTCTCTAACCTAAAGTTAAACAACAGAGATAATGTGAAACAAACTTTGACTTTTCAAAAGCTTAGGAAAGTTTAGTCCTTGCATAACTTTACTGTTATAAAGTCCACTTAAATACAGAGAGCTCTACTACATACACAATTTAATAATTTCATTTTCCTTTGTGATGACATGATTACAAGTCTGCAATGGCTTACTTTCATATTAGACTGCTGATAAAGATAATATAAAATAAAATACAGAATGCATCAAACACTTGTGAAAACAATATAGCTAATAATATGTAGAACTGAAAATGAAAATATATTAAGAGAAAATAACTATATCACCTGACTAAAAAGTTCTGTAAGGTCTTCTCCATTAATTTTTACTTTCCCCAGTGATCCAGTTCTAAATTCAATATTTTTGCTGGAGCCAGCATAGAACACTAAATTACCCTGCTCGGAGGATATACGAGGCCTGTTGTGCATTGGGAAAAAAAAAAAAAGATAATTTAGTCACACATATCTGCCAAAGAGTAAGTAAAATAGAGCTGTAGTAAAGTTATTCTGCCCCCATTACCAGCACTTACAGGCCACCATTCCAACAAATGCATTTTCAAGCAATGGTACTTACTGCTCATCATAAGTGGCTCTTTTCTCCCTCTTGTTTTCATGGTGGTTTGGGTCACAGCTCAATCCAGTCAGCAATAATAGCACAACCACGAGCTGAGGAGCAGGAGGAGCCCAAGGCATTGCTCTCCTCCAGCTGTCCTGAGCATGAAGTGAAGCCTCCAGTGCTGGACTGGGCTGTTGTGAGCCCAGGTGCCCTTTGCTCCCACTCAGCTCCTGGTTCACAAGGTGCCCATTCTGCTGCCTTGTCTTGCAAGAGTGAACTTTATCTCAGACACCTTAATTAAAGATTGACAACATGCAAATCCCCTGGACATTAAATGCATTTTTCTCCTTTTGTCTTTTGGGTTCAGGAGATTTGACTGATCATTAAATGGAATCTACCTGTATTTTATCACTATGTCTTTGCCCTTTGTACAGCTGAGCACCCCTGTGTCCCTGAGCACCTTGTAATCTGCAGAAAGTGCTCTCCCATGTGCTGCATCACAAGAGCGAAGGAAAGATTATTTGGCAGCACTAAAGGACCTAAATTGTTACCAAAAAAATCCCCTCCCCAAATGTGAAACCCACAGTGGCTGGCAAGGAACATTTGTATTGAAAGAGAAGCTTCCAGTCAGTAATTTACTGGACAGATGACACAAACAAGTCAGCAGTACTGAACAGCATGCCCTGGATTACAACAGCAAAGTACAATTTTAACTGAATACGGTTGCTCTGACTCAAGGATGACTCAGTCCCCAGATGCTGAGGATCAGGCTGTTGCTGCTGAAAGCCATGAGAGATTCCATGTCCCATCTCCCCTTTGCTTTTGCCAGTCTCCATATTTCCCTTGCACAAGACTTTGCTGTGCTTTGTTCTTCCTGTTTAGAGGAGCTCTCTGAGTGTTTTCTTTCCTCGTGCTAGGAGCTTCCTGACATCCAGGTCCACCACCATTCCTTCTGATTTTCCTTTTTGCTTAGTAGACATCTTATTCAGGTTGCTCACATTTCAAAACTCTACTGAGAGTATAGTAGCAACAGCGGTAGCTGCTCTTGCTTGTAGGTAACACCAGCATCCTTTAAGCACCAGACCTTCCTGTAAGCCATGGAGCTCCTGCACTTCCTAATCCTACTTCTGCTCCAGTTTGTACTTGTCACCTACAGATGTCCCACAGATATGTGGAACCTTCCCTGGAGCTGGGGGATTCAATGAACTCTACAGCTTTCACAGATGGAAGCATTACGAGCTCAAAACAACCTGGGAAGAAATTGAATGCGGTGACAAAAGATACTGATGTCATCTCAAAAAGAGACAGATGCACACTGAGAACATGAATGTGAAGTCAGGAGAGCAAATGTTTGTGGTGCTGCCACAGATCATGTGATCTGCACGGTGAATACTATAGTGTCTTAGGCTGTATGAGCTGTATCCCACCATTTTTCCCAAAGACTAGATTTGTATTATATTTTATTATCTGTGTTTTCATAAACTTACCTTGGAATTCAGAACAGCACCAGCCTGCTGACCACGTTCCTTGTGCTCCCACTGGCTGTGATGCAGGTAACCCAACAGTCACTGCTGCTGCTGAGGGACCTGGAAGGGTGGTGGTGGAGTTCCTCCTGCACCCATCCCATGTACCTGCTGGTGAGGAAGGAGAAGGACAGCTCTGTGTAAGTTCACCTGCTCTGCAGCAGGGAGTCTATCAGCTATTCCTGCCAGAACAGAGAAACATAAGGAAAATTTTCCATGTGATGTCCTTTACCTACATGAGGCACGATATTTCCATAAAAATACAGAATTGTGTTGTAGGAAATATGACTGCTCCATTCAATCCACATGAGCTACGTTTTTTATATAAACTGAGAATCTGTCCCTCCACCTTTTTTGTATTTACTATTATGCTTTTTGCTCTGAAACCTCTGTTCAGGAATAGGACAGCATAGACAAATTATCAATATTTCTGTCTAGTCAACCAGACACCTCCTGCCTCTGGGTATCCTGGCACTGTCCATTAAACTGGTGCTCATTAACATTCTTCCTGTTGATTTTGAAGTCTGTCTGGTGGGGATTTGTTCTCTTTTTGTTTTGATTTTCCTTTTGTTTTAACAGTTTACTGAGTTTGTGTAGCTGTCAGTTGGATGTCAACTTGAATAAACTCCGGGCCAACTACAGCCACACTCTGCAGCAGGCTGGCTGAATGTCTGTGTACTCCAGGAACTTAATTTCACAAAGTCCATTGTATGCTGACAGTTTCCATCCTGGCCTTTGGCCGTGGCCCACAGAATCCTTCCTTTCCTCTCTATATTTCTTTTGCATGCTGAGTATGCGCTGCCCCTCTCTGCTGCCTGTCAGCCTTCAATTCAGGCTTCCCTTTCCAACTAATTAACTCCAATAAACCAATAATCAGTGAGCAATAAGCCATTAAGGATGAAGACAGGCTGGTAATGCAAGGAACAAGAAGAAATTCACCTTCTCTTCCTGCAGACTTTATAGCTTAGAAAATGGTTGGCCTGAGGACCAGCTGTTTTTGACCATGCACCAATTATAGGATGGAAAGAGAGAGTTGGACACCCACCTATTTGCATGACACACTAATTTCCATTCCATTAGACCTTCCAGATTTTAGTTAATTTAGTCTTTATTCCTAGTGAATGCACCTCAGGCTGGCCAAATTGAGAAATCTATAAACCTTTTTAAGCACAGAAGTAGGTCCACACCTTCTAATTTTACTGTAATATATTTAATTGAGACATCATTTTTGGAGGAACATAATGGAAAACATACACTTTTCTGGCACAAGAATAGGGGCTGTTCTTTCTAACAAGAAGAGCTGGCATGAACCTCTCCTCCTGGGACAGGTCATTCATTACCTCCCTAGGATGAAGGCTCAGAAAACAGCTCTAAAGAGCATAGGTTGTGTGCAGATTTGGCAAGAGTAATGGAGTGTTTGTCTCTAATTCTGGTTGAAGTTCATCCTGTACTAGCAGGGACTACAATCTACCACCATCTTGTGTAGCTGTGTGGAATGAAATGGTGGTATTCCTCTATTTCTCCAGCAGTATATGCCTGCAGTGCAAAGATGCTGGTGTAGAAGACAAGAGTTGATTTAAATCATGGCCAAAAATTCAAAACACATTAATTATTCCTAGGAAGTAACTCAAATGCATGGACATGGTGAGAGTTTTTGACAATGTTACCTGTTTAAATAGAGAAAGTGCAGCCACTGGTGTGAATTCAAACCTGGTTAATTTTTAAATGAAAGACTAAAAAATAATCCTTTTTTTTTTTCCCTACAGATGAAAAAAAAAAATTAAAAATCTCTGATATTCAATGTTATCACTTAAATATTTGCAAATAATTCAAAAACAAGTCCATTGCTGGTTAAATACCAAGTAGAGCACATTTACAGAAGTCTTCTCTCAGCTGTGTTCATATCTCCCAGTACTTTTATCTTCACTTCCCTGAATCTTCCTTCATCTTTCTTCCTTCTAATAATACTCTAGAGTTCAGAAGTAACACACAACATATGGAGTCATGCTGTTACCTCCATATAACTGTGCAAATTCATGGTGTAAACCCAGCTCCATACTGACCTCAGCATTTCCCATGTGTCCCTACAGCTCTGAGACAGCCAAGCACAAAGTTGGTAGCAGGCCCTGTGCAATGGATCAGCAACCATGGGGTTTACATCAAACATGGGAGACTCTGAAAATTAACATTCCCCTTGCTGTTCCTTACCTATAAGCACCTATCATCAGTCTTTCCCTCTCTTCATGAGTGTCTTGAGAGTTTTATGGCCACAGCACCTTCCCCAGGGGCCGCAGCTGCTGCAAGCCTCCATTTCTCACATCCCTCCTTAAGGATTTCTTTTTTTTTCAGCATTCTGCCCTCTGTCACCTGTTTAAGATTCTGCTTCCTCAACACAGTTGATGAAGTTCATAAGTTACCAGCTAATGAAGTTAAACCACCTGGCCAGAAATTGAGTTTTCCAGTTTTTAAAAACAAATGACAAAGATAAGTCTTGATTTAGTTAACCACTTAAGCTGAAATTGATCTACTGTCCAAATTCTCCCTGGATTCTTTTATCACAAGCAAGATTTAGCACATTCATTTTTTTACTTTGAGACTTTTATTTTAGTTGTTCTTTCTGGTTTTTCTTCCTACACATGGTTGTTTCTATAAACCACTTTGATGCTTCCTATTCTCCATTTCATTCTTTTTTGCAATTAGGTTATTGTAAAGCTTCCAGTCAGTTGTATTGGCTTTATTCTTTTGTATTGATTATTCCAGTCCTTTTAACATACACTGGAGTTATTTTTAGAGACTTCCATTTGCATATCCACCCTTCTTCACTAATAACCCTAAAGCCATGAATGGACCTGGCTGCACAACCTCCCTCAGATTCATTCTATTCTGTACTGCTGGCTCTCACCAAGAAGCTCAGTCCAAGCTATGTCTGTGAAGCATTTGCTGTGCCTTGAGGCTGTGGTTACAAGTACTGGCATTCTGTCACTGTACAAAATAAGCAGTAAGAGTCATCATCCTGGGCTAGAAAAGATCTCTCCAGGCCAGTGGATCATCCAGGTCACTCTCCAACAGTGGCCAAAGGCATACAGGAAATAAAGGGTACACAAAGGGGTAGCATATACAGTACCTCCCCTAGGTACTCTCTTGGCCTCCAGTTATTTGCAGCTCGGGAATGTCTTCAGTCAGAAATCTACTTAGCACTCTCAGAGGATTTTTCTTACATGAACTTGTCCAATCTTCTCCTTCTCCACAAGCTTCACCTTATAACACATGTGCAAAGAATGAGTAATGCCATATGTTAATTGTGGTCAATACACAGTGAAAATGCCTATTAAAATATTAATTCTGAGAAGAATCCTACTTTAAGTGTATTATTTATAAACAGAATGAGATTCATTTATTTTTTAAAATATATACAGGCAAACATTTGAACTAATCAAAACTATTTATTGCTATCTACATATGAGAAAATATATCAGTAGTATCAACATTCTCCACTTCCAAGTGCCAGGTGGCAATTTAAAAATATTAGAATTAAAACAGTGCATGGACAAAAGCACAAGACAAACATGTTCTCACTGAAGCTAGGATTTCAGGATGTATTCCTGCATCTAAAATCAGAGACATTCCTCCCTGGAGAAGATTTTAGGAATTTTTCTGCTGCAATTTCCCAAATCCTAGTGAAGGGCATCCAACCAGAGTGGCCATCTGACATCCAACAACTCTCTCACTAAAAGTGTTGTGTTCCAGTTGATTTAAACCCTTCCAACTCTGCTTCTTGTTTCACCAGAGCTCTTACCTGAGAAGTTTCCTCATCCAGCCTCCTCCCGTGGTCAACAGGACCAGGTGAAGGAAAGTCAAAGAGAACAATCCAGTTGTCTTGCCTTAACAGATGGCTGCCTGGCCCTCTTGGGCCCCTATTTCTTTTCTTTAATGGCTATATAAATTCCCCAAACCTTACAATCTACTAAAGACAAAAGCAACACAAATCTTGTCCTGCTCTTCACAATAACATTTAAATTGACATACTATCACTACTCAGTATTTCATAAACTTCCCCTAATGAGGTTGTAACACTACAAATACTCATATTTGCACAGGGAAAGAGAAAATGGCTACTGGAATTAATTTTGAGCTCTATGTCTACTTATTCATGGTTTCACATTTTTCCTTGGGTATTTCTTTGATCAGCTAAATTTTATACAATATTTACATAAGACTGCTCAGAAATGCTAGTGCTCTGAAACAATTATTACTTAGTCTCCTCTAAATCCTTACTAATATATCATATTCTTTAAATAACTTGCAGAAAAAGTACAACACTTAAGTGGTTGTAAACACATAAGAGACAAAATATATTAAACTGCTAAGGAAAATAAATATAATTCAGTATTTACACAAGAATTCAAGTGTTAAACTTTAGTATGAACAGCAAGAAGAGGAGACAAAGGAGGAGCTGAGAATTGAGCGATTCATCCTTGAGATGCAACAAATATTTTCTAAATTTTCCACTGATTTTAGAAGTGTGTGAAAACTGCTAAAACAAACTGTATAGCCATTGAAGCCTTGGGCCTGTTCAGGTTCCTATTGAAATGTCTCTGTCAAAACCAAAATGGGCTTTCCGGAGTTTAAATTTAAGAAACAGCTATCACCAATCAATATTTTCCCAGACTGTAATACAGAGATTCCTGGAAATGCTTAGAAGTCTCCTATCAGTCAAAAGTGAGATAAAAAAGGCTCTGGGCAGGAGCTTTACATTCACTGCATGGAAGGATGCACCACCCTTTCAAGCATTGAAAACTACTCAAACTCACTGCATTAAAAAAATGGTATTTTAGTAATTTTGCCGCTAGACAGGTTTCTTCACCAGTATAGGGAAACCCCAGACTAAGTCAGATAAAAACTAGCTGGTATAGGGAAGATTTTTGTAAGTCAATCTGCAAGCTTCAAAAATGGCTACATAAATAAAACATCACCAAATATGACAGCCTTTTTCTCAGTGGAAATTCTCAAATTCAAGGGAACACAACCACATTACTTCACTCAGATAATGAGATGTAATTAAGACATGCAAATGAATGAGGTACAAAATAAAAAATCAGATTCTGGGAATCTCCCTCCTTTTCCAAAGCTTTTTCCCAGGTTTTACTTCTTCACCTTAAAGCTGCTTTTGTAATCACATTTCATTGCTGTGAAAATGCTTAAGCTGAAGTTGCAAAGTGCAGCAATGATATACACTGCAAAGCACTTAGGATTAGGAGACTGCTTGGAAAAGGAAGCAACATGATCATCAAGTGAGGTCAAGCAGGTACAACCCAACAGAACTCAGTAAACCAAGCTATTAATAACAAACCAAGGGGATAAGCAGCAGTCACTCAATTTAGCTGTACCAGTATTACAGGGTTAGCAGGGGTAAAATACACAAATATGTATTTACAACTCTGAATTATTTCCATTTTTTTCCTTCAGAAATAGCTTAAATTAGCAAACAGATTCAGTCTTCACAATCACATTGAATTAAAATTCACTATCCATATGTAACAGGCTCTGTATTACTGTAGCAGTTTTAGGTGAAGCTAAGTGCATTTCAACTTACACTTCAACACTGCTAACTTACAAGTGGCATATAAAACATTAATTTATGTTCTACACATAAAGGAATTGAAGATTAATTGTTAATAATATGTTTTCAAGTATTACTACAGTTAAACAGAATGAACAGACTATTTACATGAATTAGCAGAAGGAAATTCCAATTTATATATCAAATTGATATCCTTTGTTTTCATACCAATGTTTGGAGCATATTAGACAGAAATAGACCTTCATACTACCACACTTCTCCCAAAAACAAGACCATACAGCTACTAGTTATTGATCTGGCTGATAAACCCACACAATAACCATTGTGGGCACAGGTAACCATGGTTTACTGTCAAAACCACACCTACTCTTTGCAGTTTAGTAGCCAGCACAGCAGTACTTTTTTGCCATTTCAATACTACGAGTGACCAGGTGAGGACAGAGGCCAACCTCACCTTCTCTAGGGCTTTGTCCAGAGCACTTTGAGGAGAAACCATTTCCATTTCTCTTTTATAGCTGGAACAGCCCAAGTGGTCAATATGCTCCTAGAGAAACAGGCTGAATTAAGTCAACCCAAAAAAGCACATGCTTCTTTAGAAGGCTTTCAGTTTTCCATCATTTTCTCTATAATTTCAGAAGTACTGAACTCACAAGACTTGATTACAAACCCACTGAGTCCAGCTCTACGAGGCACTGTGCAGCAGGGGCACTCAGGATGGCCACATGCAGTGGCTTCACCTCAACATACATTCCTAACCCCAGTACTGCCACCAAGATTTGTGAAGAAATTTTCAGAAGAAGCCCATATAGTTTTTCTCCAGTTCTTGTCACAGGAACCTAAACATGGAGCTTTGATTGTTTGTTTTTTTTTAATGTCTTTTACATGTAGGTCTTTGGTAAGGAGCAGTGATCTTATCCTGAATAATATGAGAAGAGAAACAGGGAAGTTATTGTCAGGCCTTGATAATCTTGAAATATTTTCATTCAGCTGCAACTAAAGAAATCATTCCAGACAAATACAGTTGGGTTCCAGAATCCTACAAGTATTTAAAGAAGATGAGACAACCATAAAGAACAACACTACATCTTGAAAATTGTAAATAAAATACTGAATTTATTAGTTTCATGAGCTAAAAAAATCACATCAAAATTTCAGATCATATATATAGCAAATCTTTTCAGAATGGATTACTTACATTTAAAGATGAAGACATTTTACACACAGAACTTGATCTCTGCACCTAATTGAAAGAGCTTTGACACAGTTTCCCACAGTACTGAGAAAATGGTTTTAGGATAAAAAATAAAACAAAATAAGGTAAAATAAAATAATCTTCCTTTCTCATTGAAGTATTTGCATGTGCTGCTATTTTTCACTCTGCAAACTAAAAAGAACATTTAAATAAAGCAAGTAAGTCCTGTAAACTGCCATTATAAAAAACACCTATACAGTTTAAATCCATCATGAATGTAAGTTATTAAAAATATATCAAAACTGTTCAGCAAAATGTCTGGGCAAGTATTTGGGTAAGCTCTGGTATTTGTCCATGTTCCATCAGCTTTCTCCTAAAAGATGGAAGTATTTTCTGTCACCAGTCCATATGCATCAGTTTCAGGTTCTAAATTATTCAAGTAGAATGGAGATCAATTTTGCCACCACATGTACGTTGAGGCTGTTTCCCAGAAGACGATAGCATTGCTTTACTGTTACCTTTTCAGGAAAACCTAAAACAAAAACATATAGTGCAACATCACTAGTCTGAGTTTGTTCCTACTTTTCAATCTAATTTTTTTTTCAGTGAACATTTCTTAGTGCAGTTATCACAAATTGCAGCAGGATTCACCCTCCCTCCAGCGCCCCCCAAAAAATTCACAAGGTTACAAAACCAATTCACAACCAATTCACTGGATTTGTATCAGTTCTTCTATTATCAATACTGCCATCTCTGAGGTTTCACAAGAAGCTTCAAAACATTCCTCTGTTGTGTAACTACTGTTGATCTACCTTCCCTTCAGAGGGCTCAAAACATCCAGCAGTCTCAGGGAGGGGCAGCAGCACTAAATCCCTGCACAACTGATACTCTAGATAACGTCCACAGAAGAACACAACCACAGCAGAAAGAAAATGTGACAATTCTGCAGATGGACTAAACTGCACTTCTCAATAGGCTTTATATTGTTCTTCCCACATGATCCCATCTAACAGCTCAGGCAAATCCCAAGTCTCTCAGTGCAATATACCACCCATACAGATTAAACGATGAGCAAGGCTTATTCAGTGAGTGACCAAGCAGTTAAACAATTTTCCATGTAATTCAATGCTGACCCCATTAAAGGCACTCAGAAATACAGACAGCATCAGAAATGCCCTTCCTGACTTCATGGTCAGCCCAGGTATTGTGAAAGGGCTGTGCTGTGTACTGACTACCAAGCTCCTGAGAGTGAAGTAGTTTTGAGCAGCCAGTTGGTCTGCTCTGTCCTTGTTTGCACTCTTACCTTACTCCAACTGTGAGGTACAATAATATGCTTCAACGTGAGTAAAAGATGAACAGCAGTAGTGACTTAACTGTTAGGGTCATATAGTAAACTGCTGAAACCGGGCCACATTCAATTATTTCATCATTCCCTAAGAAGAAACACCTAACTTTGACTCGGAGGTCATCACCACCCCAATTAGCTCAGATGCACAAGCACACTGTGAGTGCAAGTAGTGATATGTATGCTCTTCAGAAAAAAATCTGTTCCAGGGAGAGCTCAGGATAGAATGTGGTTGGACAGTTATTGAGCCAAAGGAGGCTCTGAGGAGGAGGTGGTGTCTGGGAGGAGCTGTTCCATCCTTCTCTGCCAGTTACTAATGCCTTGAATGTGGACTGCTTTGGTAAACACATCATCTGCCAGCTCCATGCACTCTGCCCAGCTTCCTGGCACTCACATTTGGGCAACCATTCTTCTGTCTTTGGAACAATCACTTACACTCCCACACACACTTCCTGAGATGGAGTTTTCACATTCCATCAATGGATAAGGTAGAGAATAAAGGCATTTTAAAAGCGTACATGAAAATAAATATTTATTTATGCACACACACACGCACTTACAGCCCCAGAAGCCTATCTGAATCTTGAAAATGTCAGAATTTCTCCTTCTACCTTTTGGCAACAGAGAACCAAAAATTAATTTCCAGAACTCGTTGGATTCCTTTATCCCAAGCCTCCTCCCTCTGACTGTTAACACTGTCTTGCATTTTCTATCTTCTTGGCTCCAGAGTGGCCTACATCAGAAGGTCAGATTCAACAAATTCCAGTATGCTGGCACTTGCTGCACAGCTCTCACTGTAGCATTTATGTCACACACAGTACCTGAGGACATTGAGGTCTTAACAGCACGTACTTCCCCACCATGCTGGCTTTTGTTTCCTAAAAGCTTGCATGCATTGCTAATAAGAAAAATGGAAAACACGTCCTGACATCACTCTCATGAAAGCAGGTCACAGGTGCAAGAATGCTCTGCTCACTTTTAATGATATTGCTGTGGGACCCACCAGAGTGACTACGACAAATGACTGCAGTATTTCATTGGACTATAGTGCAAGTAATATTTATACATTTTGATGTTAAAAGCACAAATAAATCTGGTCATGTTTAGAATGAACAATGACTTTAACTCTGGACCTCACATACTAGAAAAGGCCTTCAGCTTCAGCTTCTTAAAATGCAGAACCATTTAGACAATCATATTTCTTCTGATGATACTGTAGCTGCACTAGTAACAGCATCTGTTACAAAGCTATGTGACAGTCGTTCACATAGTTTTCAGCTTATAGTTTCCTCAGTTTCTTCAGGTTCTTGGACCAATAACATATTTACAGTGGGTACAATTCCAAGCTTCCTGGTTTTGAAAATTTCAGCCTAAATGTTGCTGTCACTACAGCACACAGTAGCAGAAAACATAAAACATATTTTGCTCTGAAAATACCATATTTCACAATAATTACTTGAAGTTTAGCATGGGACAAATGCTGTCAGGGCAACACCCTTTGCTGCAGGCATAAATATACCCATTTTCAAAAAAAATCCAGAGCCTGAAAATTCTCAAAGGAAACTGAGATTACAGTACCTAAACTCATTAAAGATTTCTATCAGCCTAGAATCAAGTAACACTTTTTAAGCAAAAAGTGGGGAAGTTTTAAACACAAAGAAATGTCAGACTTGTGACTCAGTGCAGGGGACTGCCTATGACTCAGGAGTATATGCCAGAGGAAACCACTGAATGAGAGAGGCTTGCTTTATGTGTCATCAAAGTTGGAAAAGCAGTACAGAGAGGGAAGGGAACCGCAAGAACCGTAAAACAGTTATAATACTAACTGCCATAATTATGGCAAAAGGGTACTCTCCTCTGAGAGGCAGAATCCCAAACGACAAAAGACAGGTCTGTGAAATGAACACATTGTACATGGTGATGATCTGGATGATCCTCGAATTCAGAAGCCTGACTTGTCTTCAGAGTTCAGTTCTAGTTTCACAAATATTGAACCTCACAGGTGTCTCTGCAGATGAGCTCTGAACAGAAAGCACAGCATCACTCCAAGCACTGTGAAATTATAAAAGTCAGGTTTCGTGAACTGCTCACCCAAAAGTAATGGAGTCTTCCAAACATAAATCTCTCCATTGTCTCAGTTCTCCCTTTGTAAAATACAAGCAACATTAACCCTATTGCACCTGTCAGTAATGTTGCAGAGACTGATTTAACAGTGGAAAATCTCAAGCTGCATTTTAAAAAAGAGAAAATGGGCAATTTTGTACTCAAAAGAGACCTTGAGCAGCATGATAAGCCTATACAAGCCCAATCCAGCTCTGTTAAGTTCAAGTATCTTGACATTAGCCTACATGAATATGAAACAGAGCTGTGCTAAAAGGCAAATAGATCCATTAAAGAGAAGAGGCTACGAAAAAACATTGCATGTTGGTATGCAACAAGGCAGCACACACTAGCAAATACTCATAAACATGTACGCTTACTGCTGGCAACTCTAGTTTCACTGTGCAACCTTGATAGTGTTCTCCAAATGTAGCAATTTTGAATATAACAAGTAATAAATGAAAAAAACAAACTAAAACTGTGAAAGAAAGAAATACAAAGAAACAAATCACATTTCTCAGAGTCACTGCAGAAGTCAAAGCAAATTATAACAAATTACTCAAGGTCAGTGCTGTCGTATTCTTTGAGCAATCTGGTCTTGTGGAAATAGATGATTTATAAAGTCTCTTCAAACACAAACCCTTCCATGATTCCATGGATGCTTTTGTTACTGAGTGACAATAAACTGATCTGATGTGAGGTCAGCAGGACAGTTTCTTAGCAGATAGTAACAGCTACATTTTCATGCTTTCCCTTTTTTACAAGGAGAATTCTGATGAATTTACTTCAGGTTTAATTCTTGTTGATGTGTATCCAGTGTACTGATACTGCTGAGTCTTGTTCCTTGACTCCTTCAAAAAACCAGCCGCCTACAAAATTATGTACCTTACCAAGGGCTGTCCTTTCTAGAAAATAGAGATGGCTTCATAGATTGGTTACTCCTCAACAGAGAACTATCTCTACCATCTGAAATTCCCTGTCAGCAGCTGTAAATGTGTGGAAGGGAGAAAGCAAGCAGCTCCAACACTGAGAACCACTAACAGACTTCCCAAGCTAGCAGGTTAGTTTGATTTACCACAGTTGTAACACTGGCTGCTGAATCAATAGTTTCAACTTTAAACAAAGGTATTCTTTTATTGCACATCACTAAGAGAGCATTTTGCATGCCAAAACCTTCTTCTTAGCTTATGAAGATAAACCTCATCACAGAAGCTAGATCTTCCAAGACATGAAAAAAACTAGTGGAAATTTAGAGAAATTCAAAGTTAGCCAAACAACAAGAATCAATCAATCATAAGAACTGAGCGGTCTGAAAAAAATGTTAAATAAAAAGATTAGATTAGTCCCAGTAAAAAAATCCCAAACATTAGTATTTATGAAGACTAATGTAGAAGTGTGTATTTTGCAGCACATACCAAATTCCAAAGGGAATCCATGAAGATTTGCTATTTCTCTTGGGGTAAAGTACCTCAGTTTTAATGTAGACAATTTCACAAGCTTTTCTTCTTCTGGTAACTCTTCAATGTGTTTAAACACTGATTCAAGCTATAAAGAATAACAAAACCAATAAATGTGACTGATGCAAGCCAAATATGTAAAATTTACAGTCACATCTTAATAGATTAATATTTCCTTAATTATCAAAGTGACAAAGACAATAGCATGTTTTGCTTGAAAGTGTCATCTGCATTCTGGTTTTGCAGCCAACATCTCAACACATGGACTTGCAAGAAAGAAATCAATGTTGCCATAAGGATGTTCATCATTTCTTCCTCCAGTTTCAAGCTATACCAACACTTAATGGAGCAATCAAAGAATAAACATTTGTTAATGACAAAGGACGGTGACTCAGTATAACTCAATAACAGACCATTCATACCAATTAAGCTGTGTGGATGCAGCTGTTTTAATACTCTCACTTTGAAATTATCCTGAATTCCAGAGCTGCATTCCTCTTATGCTTAGAAATGCCCTATAATATTAGTGAACAGCACAGAAGTGCAGGAGGAAGGGCTTGTGTACAACATAGGCTTTGTGAAAAGTATCTTTGAATGGTGATTAACCAGTACATTTATTACCTTCCCCAAGGCCCAAATACTACTTGTTATGAACCTATTCTACTATTCTATCAATAGTAGAACTTTTCAAAATACTCTTCGCAAATAAATAATAATTTTGAAATTAAAAAATGTTGAACATCTGACAATATTTACTGAATTATATGCATATAAAAAACAGCCCTTGATTCATAACACTGTACTGTAGGTTCTCCACAGAATTAGTAATTTTTAAGGTTTTCACATACCTCTGTGAAACCTCTGTATGACATGACAGATGAAAATCATAGCAACTCATATTCTCCTCACAGAGAGACACAGATATAATTTTGGTCTAAACAAACTCCTGTCTAGGAACACAAACTGGAAACTCAGTTGCCATAAAATGTACATTTAAATGATTTTTATCTTGTAATATTCAGAATAACAAAGGAGAAGACAGAAAAAAACCCAAGCTTTGGAACAAGTCTCAAGTTTTAAAACAAGTCACTCTAATATGTTAGACTACACACTTACCTGTACATCCACTGCTGTCTGCAGAACAGAGCCAGTCCCTTCTACATAGTGTCCATACCTTAAACACAACAATAACAACCTTGAATTAATATTTTCATCGTATTTCATGGCACTGACAATTGCAAAAGTTCAGGGAGGTTACTTAGGTTTCTTTCCCTTGATGATCAAAGAGCCTCCTGGATAGATAAAGCAGGAAGTCTTGTTATAAACTCTGCTAACTGGAGTGCAGTACCCTCTGAATGTGCTCTCTGGGGATGAGTGTGCCCTCAGTGCTCAAGGGTTTATCAACACTAGTGTCTTATACATGGGAACTACACAAAGCCAAGGAATTCAAGCATAGGACCACAAAAAAAAACCACCTACATTGCCTAAACCAATTTTACACTAGGGCAAAATGTGTTATAGGTAAATGGTCCCAGAGGTTGAAATTATCTCTCCTCATTAAAAGGAGGACCACTAGTGTGAGCCTCCAGCTCACATGTGAAAGCATTAGAAACAAAGTGGTTCAGTCAGGTTTAACTTCTGATTGCTTGTGGATTTTCCACTGAAGGAAGGGTGATGGCCAGGCATCCATGCAGAGCAGTAAAAGAAAGAAAAAAGAAAAAAATTTAAATCCAAGTAAACAGTAAGTAAACTTGCATTCTGAAACCACTGATAGCAATTCTGCATGCTTTGTGGTTGATTGCTTAACAACATGTTTACTCTACTGTCTCTTCAAGGCTAACATTTAAATATAATTATGGGCTTTCAGAAACATGCTCTGTTGGTCTAACTATGGCAGTTTGAACATTCTGAGCAGAAAGAGTGAGACAAGACAACAGATGGCTTTGCCCTGCAGAAGAACTTCAGAAGATCCCCTGCATTAGAGGGATGTGGTCTGCATCAATTGTTAACAGACACTCATCTCTAGTTTTATCTGTATAACTGTAAAGAAAATTATAATAGCCTTTTGTTCCACTTGGGACCCATTACTAAAGCATGGCACAAGTTATGTTTCAAGCCTCTCTGATTCCACAGTGAATAAAAGAATACTCTCCCTTCAGCACAGACATAATGACCCAGAATGGCTCAATCTTGAGTATTCCATCCTGGGCTGAAAAAGCTACAATTAGTTCTGCCAACAAGAGCCAGAGTAGCACTCATTTTAAAACAAAGTGGCTACAAATCTTCCTCAGGATCAGAACATCTAAACACTGTTACAGATTAAATACATCATATTTAATTGGTTTAATCTTTAATTCTGCAAATTCCTGACACAAAGTTTAACGATGTAACACACACAGCACTGAGGAATCCTCATCCTCTTCCTCTTATATAGCATCTGGTAATATTTCAGTATAATATAACTGAGCCAAGATCAATAAATGGGGTAAAATTCAGAGTGGTATTGAAGTGTTTTATTGAGAAAAATAAATATTCCTGTAAATAACTGGCACTAAAGCACAGAACTCCTGCCCCCCCTAAAAGATCCAGTTGATGTTCGTGTGCACAGAAGGCCATGTGTGGGTGAGTGTGCATGTTGGCTTTTTAATACAAATGTGGGCATACAGCTAATGTAATGTTAGCTGGATTGTTATTTATTACTATTGAAGGTGCTGACTACAGAAAAGTTAACATTCCTACCTTAGACCTGGAACATAATTAAATTTTGTCACAGCAAAAAAAAATTATGTATTGATTTTCTGACAAGATTCATTACAAGTTTCATTACAAGTCACAATGAAAGACATTGGCTTAAGATATTACAGTCTTCAATTTTCACCTGATTCAAGATTCCCTGCCTCTTTAATTTCTGTAAGCTTTTAACAAAAATCTTTTCATTTCATACATGCATTTTTTCTGGGTATATTGTGTCATATATTATGACTACGAAAAGTAATTTCCACAAAGCATAAAAGCTCTTCTGTGATTGATATTTGCACTGTTTTGAAAGGTATCATTTCTCTTGTCAATAGCATAGCAAAAATTTAAAGAATGTCCAGAACGACTACATCTAGAGAAGTTAGATATGATTTTCATTTCCTCTGTACTTTAAAATACTCAATTTCCTTTCAAAACTTCAGCCACCACAAACACACTCCAAAGAGAAATCATGGTGTTGGTAGTCTCACAGAACTCAGCAATCATTCACTAAGTGCCCAGGAAGCCAGTGTCAGAAGGGCACACAGAATTACCTGCTTGATCTCTCATGCATTACAGGCCATTACATTTTGCTGTATACTCCATGAAAGCTTTTCAAAAGACATACTAGTATAGCAAAAATCACTGATGAACTATCTGTGTTTGAGGTCCCTGAATTAGAAAGGACTAGAGAAGGCATGCCCAGATTATTTCCATCATGTGAACCTTGCTAGAAACACCTGAAAAACCAAAGAGAAATAGGGGAAATTTTTCTCCCACTCTCAAAGCTGATGGTCAGTGCAACTTACAAGACAACAGACAGGCACAGCAGCAGAGAGATTCTCTGTACTACCCGGAATGCTGTTCCACCCAAGTCAGGGGTCTTTTTCTTAGATCTCATACTTCAGAGAAATATAAAAACTGAATTTCTGGATCAGATACAGCAGGGACTTATTTTTGGCCTCAGAAAGTGACTTTAATGAGATGTAATTATAAACCTTCTCTTAATGCAGAACTGTAAATGAGATGATTACATTGAGAAATATGTTGGCAACCTTCCTTCCAAAGGCTCTTGAAAAACAGAACTAAGATGGTAAAACAGACAGAACTACCACCACAACTACCTCCATATGAGCAGAGGGCTAAAGGTCACCTTCCCCTGGTGTCAGATTTCCCACCACTATGTACAGAGATTTGATTTTAACTACTCAGGAGCCTCCTTCAATGTGATTTTGATAGACATGACCACAAACTATTATGACGTATTCTAGTGAAACCACAAGTGGCCAATTACTTTCGATGACACTTAAGGCATACAGAAAACACATCAGACACCATTCTGGCTAATGGGCTTTTTGACTATTCTAGTTAAGAAAGATATTCCACAAGTTGCTGACCCCCCCTCAACTCAAAAGAGTGAGGGCAGAAAAGGCACATATATATCAATGAGAGCTGAGGGAAGGCCTTTCCCATTGCACAAATCCCAAACTTTTGAAATTCTTTTTCTTCTTCTTTGTTGTCTAAACATTGAAAATCAAAAACACCTGCAAATTCTATGAATCTGGCAGTCTAACTTCTACTAATTAAAAAAAAGTTACAATTAGCTTTAATTTATCATCCAAGCCATTTTATTGAAACACTTGGCAAATTCAAAAAACCAACCCAATTAGAAAAATTTGTCAGTATTAAAAATTCCCAAAAATTTGCAGTCTCCAACTGGAATATTTCAATACAAATGCATTCAGCGGAAAAGCTCCTGGCCAGCTGTCCACGGAGCTTTAGAACATTCACCAACTTCTAGAAGTCAAACTTAAAATTGCAAAGTACAAGTCTGAAAACTACTAGACAGAAAAGCACCGATGTTCTGCTCCATCAAATATGATTGCAATGCAGCAACCTAACTGGTTTCATGATAATCCCCAGCTATTTTGATCTACATAGCTGAAAAATCCAAGAAATCAATAAAATGTACACTGGAGACAGATTTAATGAGGAATGGATCTGTCATGCATGACACTTTTTAATTTCACTGAGCAATATAAAGAAATTCATTAATGAATCAGCACTATACCAATCTACTGGAACCATATTTCCGCAGGGGCAATTAAGCTTCTGTGAAGGTCAACAACAAATGGCAATTGTCTTTCGTGAATGCCTTTTTGGAGTGGGCACATGATGTTCTGCCAGACAGATTCTCATGCAGGCATTCCACAGGACCAGCAAGCACACTATATAAGGAGATTTCTTTCAAAGGCCTTGGATTTTTGGATGGAACACCTCTCTGTGATTTTACAGGACACAAGTGAGAAAAGACACTTAAAATTTCAGGACATGACTCAGCAAGACCTTTTCTTGGCACCTTACCCTTTTGTGAAGCACGTGGACCTCCGGCAGGTGGGTTTAACAATGTCTAACAAGAGAGCATAGCGCAGTAAGGACTTTGGTGGTAAGAAATATTGACTCATTTCTTCGTTTTCCTCCTCCAAGAAGTCTTGTAGCATTTGAATAGAGGAATCGTTATCCTGATTATGTTTCCTTTCCATCTCTTCTACTGTTTCAAGCTTAAATAGAAAGGCCCCTTTTGGTAAACTGTTCTTGCTGCTGCAATCTGGACCAATGTTTGGATTCAGATTCTTCTCCTCAGATGATAAAGAAGAACTGGTTTCACCCAGTTTGTCAGCAACTTTTTCCTTGAGTAAATTTTCGGGATCCTGATCTGGGAATCTTGTCAATATCTAATAGGAAATTATGACAAAAATTAAATTAAAGAACTGTTTTTAACAAACAACTTGACCACCAACCATGCAGAGAGTAAGATTTCCTTCCAAGATTCTCACAATAGCTTTTAGATGTTATTTTCATGAAGATTTCAAAAGCAGTATCATCAAGATTAGTTGACCTATTGGTAATGATGTCAGAACAGTCACAAATAATTGCCTTTGCAAAAAGACCTTTCCAAGTGTGTAAAAAATGTAGCAGTATGACAAGTTTTCTAGCCCACTATCAGGCTAGAAAACGCATCTCCCAACTGTTTAAAGCCATCTAAGCCACAGACATGCACATCCATCCTTACAAAGGTCAATATCCAGGCTGAAAAAAGAAGACAGAATTTAACTTTTCTGTTGGAATCACTCATTCTTCTCCATTTAACATACACCACTTAACTGAAAATTTAACCCTCAATCTTCATGAAATTAAGCAAATTCAAGTAATATGTATAGACTCACTTGACCAGGAGCTTGAAAGGAAAATGGTTCTTGGTGAAGCTTTGCAATTAGAAAATATCGCAGTCTAGAATTGGGAATGCCAAGCTGTAATCAAAATTCAGAAGTCTTTAGTCTATGTGACAGTAGAGAAAAAGTGTTCTATAGCATCATACAAGTTATGTGCCATTACAAGCAGTAACAGAACTATGACACACTAATAAATGTTATGACTTCAGAGATATTAGTATTCACAGAAGCAGAGATTCATAAAAGGGTTTGTGTTGGAAGGGACCTCAAATGTCATCTAGTTCCAAATCCCCTGCTGTGGGCAAGGACACCTTCCACTAGGCCAGGTTGCTCAGAGCCCCATCCAACATGGCCTTGAGCACTTGGGGCATCCACAGCTTCTCTGCACGACCTTCAGTGCATCACCATCCTTATCACAAAGAACTTCCTCCTGATTATAATCTAATACTACTCCGTAAGTTTGAATCCATTCCCCCTTGTCCTGTCACTGCAGACTCTTGTAAACAATCCCTCTCTGTCTTTCTTGTAGTCTCCCATCAGATACTGGAAGGCTGCAATTAGGTCACTCTGAAGCCTCCTTTTTTCCAGGGTATTCTCTAGGTATTAGTTGATAATACCTACACACTTGTAACTTCCATACCTACGTACTTCCAAAGATCCAAGTGAGCAATTATTCTCTGTGCCTCATAGTTTTGACTTTCTCTGTAAATGAATATGAATGTAAACAAAATTTTATGTGATGCAAGAAGAAAAATTTACATGCCTCACGATTTCTTGGGACAGGTAGTGTTTTCTGTTAAAAGCAAAACAGTCTCTCTTTGCCTTTTTAAACAAGGAATATAAGACACCTAACAATTAAATAAATCTACCACAATTGGTTTTCCAGCTACATTCTGTTAGCTTCTCTCAAATATTCATGGTACTTTGCTGATTCCAGTTAGTCTTGCACAATCTGAAATCTCTCTCAAACTTTTTTCAGTTGCCAGGGTAACATGGAAACAAAGCTCCTCCTCCCACAAGAAACAGTCACATTTTCTGTGCTGGGAAATCCAGAGGCAAAGCACTTCTGAAGCAATGAGGCTCCTGCAGGGAAAACCACCTTCCTGGTTACAGTGGAAATTCATGCCTTCTTAAAAATATCAAATGGCAGCAAAGCAATATGGGACTCGGATCTGAACACAAATAGCAACACAATTATGCCACTGTGAGAAATCAGATGTCAGTTGGTTTTCTCATTCAAGTGTATCTTCAGCTTCGGGCATGACTCTCTTTTCTAATACAAAAGAGAATTTTCAAGTGTTCTTGGACTTTGAACTATTAAATAATATTAGAGGAACTTTAGTACTCACACAGGTTGGAGACAAGAGAAATTCCTGATATTTAAATCCACATGATGCTAGTGTTTGCAAAAGTTCATTTCTGAAAGGAATCAAAAAGCAATTACTCCCTTCACATAGTCTTTAGCCCCTTTTTTAATCCTAAATAAACACAGAGTAAATTCAACATCGTATTTACCAAAGCATTCATTGAAATAATTGGACAGCAAATTATTGATATGTCATCCATTACTCAATTTGAGAGACAACATATGAAGTTCAGTGTTAGAGACTCTTATACATTCAAAGGCACTTCACTAGTGCAAATGCCTCTTCAAAAAATATCCCATTTCTAGGAAAGTAATTGTGGTGTGTCAACAGGGAAACTAATTAGAGGGCAAGATACTCTCTTTATTGGGAATCATAAAACAGGAGATTAAAGCCACTACAAATAGCTCACTACTTCCTTCTGCTCACATACACAGCACCGGCTAAGCCTAACAAAAAGGTTAAATCAAGGATGACAAAAATCACTGATTTTTGTCAAAAGTGAGGTGGGACTGTGCTTTATAAACAATGGAAAGAGACTGTAAGGGAAATAATCTTAAAAATACTTTTCTTCTGTATTCCATGCAGACTGCACTAGGCTGGAACTACACAATAGGCAGGAGCTGTGCCCTGTACCCAGCATTGTATGTCAGACTGCATCCCAGATGTCATAAGAGAAACCAAGTGTCCTAATTGGGGTGCTTTCTGAAGTACAGAAAAAATTTCTGTCCCAAGCCCTGGTCAGCAAGGCACAGCCTAGGAAATCCCAGGAGCTACAAGAGAAGACCATGAACACTGAACCAGTGAGAGAGCTGAGCATGTCTCCCAGCTGCCTGCCATACTGATTAAGAGTATGATATGCAGGGTGGCTGTTGGTGCCTTAAGGAGTGCACAGAAAGATCCCACTCTATTCCAGTGAGAACTGAGAAGGAAGTTGGCAACTCTATCTCTCCTGCTTTGGTCACAAGAGAGAGTGTTCTTGCTGTCATTAGGTAACTGCAGTGACACCTTTCCTCTTCCACATTTCAGACCACAACCAAATACGACCCTCTTACTGCATCTCTGGACCATTTGACGGCAGCCCTGAACCAGGGATAATCTACTATCAACAAAGGTGCTCAAGAAAGCCCCTAGACTATTCTGTGACAATAACACAAGATACCATGGGATCCTGTCATAAATAAACCCCTGAAACCTCTGAGTGTAACACCTGTTATTAGTTTTCTTTGAAAACTAATTCTGACCTTTTCTGAAGCAAACATCATCATCAAATAAAATCAAATCAAATACTCATCAAATAAAATTAAAAATAAAATACTGTTTTATTTTATCCACTTAGAGACAAAACAGTCTGCAGCAAGTTCAAGAGACAGTTATCTAGCAAGTTCTTCTCACAACCCAAGATTTTAATTCCTGTCCCAACTCAAGCTATTTTTTTAACCCCAATTCTAGGAAATAAAAACCCCTTCTAAAGAATAAATCCCTTCTCCTTCTAAAGAATGTATTCTTTTTGCAAACTAAAATCTGCATTTATTAATTAGAGTTTACCTTGCAGAAGAAGATTCAAATCCTTTAACATTTTCCAAAAGTAAGTATTTTGGAAGCTTCTGAAGCCTACAAGGAAAAAAAAAAGGCAAATCAGTGTAACAAGACGTAAAGTACATTATATTCATCCACAGATCTGTATAGCTAGCAGAAAGATCAAAGTATTTCCATGTCATGCTAGATGTTAAAGTTTAGCATCCTTAAAAAACCAACTGAATTTCAAATGTAGACTGCTGGTAAAAAAACCACAAACCCCACCTATGTTTGGATGAACAGCTGTACCCTCTTGAACTCCATGCATGTACTTTTGAAAATGTTTATCACTCTTCATTTCCTAAAGCACAGTAATATTATTAAACAGATTCAGTGTATTATAGGAAACATAATTGTTAGGGGAAAAACCAATTGCTAATTAGCCATAAAACTGTTGTTTTCAAGTGTTTGTACCTGAAATCAATGTCAAAATGTCACATAAACCTTAATGATAAGGCATCAGAAACAGTATTCATTTAACTGATTTAAGAAACACAACATATTTAGAGTTCAAACTGCAGATATTCTCATTTTTCTAAACTTGAGTTTTTTATTTTGGTGGTGTGAAGGAGGAGTCTCAGCTTTAGCAGGATCAGTGCAAAGGTCTGGAAATAGACACTTTTCAAAAACAGCATATTCAATCTCTGGAGAAATGAGCGTGCCCAGTCTGTGCCAGGGACTCTTCCAGCAATTTAGAAGCATAGATGATTCAGATTCAAGTCTCTGGGAACATTCTGTAGCACTGATTAATTCTCTAGTAAGGCTAATGTAGACACACAATGTCTGTCACACACTGGGATCTCAGAACAATATACAGAAGTAAAATATTAATTCCCCCAGACAGCAGCTTCATGCTTATTGAAGTTAGTGACTTTGAACTTCCATTGGAACAAATCACAGCAGAATTTGTTTCAGCACATTTTTAATTAACACCAATTAAAGAATGAATTAAAAGAACCAATGCATCTCACAACAAACTGGAAAACATACAAGAAACTATGCCAAACTTAAAAATACTAAAAATAATAGTGAAAAACTAATACTAAGCTGAGAAAAGCAGCATCAGCCAAATTCCTGGCAGGGGAATGGAGAATGTATCTGCTGCTATGTTTACCCACACTCTTCATCATTGACTACTATGATACTTCTTTTTCATCAATGAATCCAGAGCACAGCCTGAAATTCAAGCACTCATAGGGGATGGACAGATCACAAGGCAAGTAATCACTGTACAAAAAGGAAGTGTTAAGTACTTGATAGGTATTAACATTAAAAACGTTTCTGTAAAAGCAGCACTTAGATGCTTTAGCATTGGATTTCACCAGGTGATGGCTTGAGCACAATAAGCAGACAGTATCTGGACCATTTGGGTTGGACTTTGCTGGCTGGGTGCTCCAAGGATTTCCCACGTCTTTCCAGATCTTGCAATTGTTCTTTCCATTATCTCTAATATTTATCATCCCAGGCTACCTCTGAGTCTCATTTCAGCAATATTTCATTATAAAAACTGAAAAAAAGCTAAGTACATCCAAGGTATGAAAAATTATTTTACACTTTTCATAAACTGCATGCATACCATAGCAATTTAGAATGTGAAAAGATAATTCCTATATTAAGAATTTCCTTTTTTGAGGCTGAAGTACTCCATACTCAATGTCTCACAAATGTATCATATTCAAAAAGCACATAAGCGCTATCTTAGTAAAACACAAATCCACTGGAATTGAGAAACTCTACAGAAGCCATCACCTTCTAGTGACTAGCTTGAGTAGGTGCTGCCTCAAGAACCCTCCCCAGGGAGATAAGGGACATTAGCAGTGTCTCCTGCGGTGTTGAGATAAAAGTGAGACAGCCAAGCCCAGGTCCTTTGCATCGTCGTGATAAAAATACAGGTCCTGGAGTGTCTAAAGCTTTGGTTTTGAGAAGGAAAAGCTTTTGCTGTTTATCCAGCTAAGTCCACAGCAACTGGGAAGCACTATTTCCATATTAATGCACGATAATGTCCAAAAGCAGCCAGCCTCTTAACCATGTTTCAGTTTAATGGAAAGGAATCCCCAGGTCAGGATGCCTTTAAGGATATGGAAGATACTATTATTCTGACAAATTATTAACTTAACTTATCTGCCAGGTTTCATTTTCATTTTAACAGATCAGATCAGTTGGAAACCTGTGTTACATTTCTTGTTCCACAAAAGACATCCTTTGCAACTTCTAAACAATTCACATTCCCTCCCTAATTTTGTGTCTCTGACAGAAGCCGGGGAGCAGTAAGACCCATTCTTTCTTACCTAGGAATTGTCTAACTTACTGGGCTACAGAATCTGTGTTTTGTTCTGTGTTGTCTGCCACAGACAACAGATTTCTTATGTATGGCCCTGCCAAGCCACTCAGCCCTTCTGTGTCATTGCTCTCTCTCTGCTCATGACAAAGGCAAAGACACAGTTCCATTTAATGTTGTTGGCTGCATAACCTTGCAGAACAAGGATGAAGACTCTTTTCTCCCAGTGCTAACAGCAGTTTGAAAGAAAGGCTTTTTGGTACTGGCTTCCTTCTGTGTGGAAAGCATTCATTAAAAAAAAAAGTAAAAGAGACACCAAACATTCATCTGTCCTTCTCCAATCCTGACAGCAAGATAAACTAATGGAGGAATATATAGGGAACAGCTGTCCTAGTCTCCAGATCTCCAGGTGAAGCAATACTGCCAGTACTACAAATAATTATGGCTGCTTTATTAGGAACTGGGATCTGACCAAGCAAAAAATGACAGATGAATTCAAGAACACTGTCCAGACAATGCAGTGCTATTCAAATTCTTTAGTATTATTACTCCAAACAAAAGATTGTACTACAAATCAAAAATACACAATCTGCCCCAAGATATCTAGAGGCAGCACCAAAAAGAACAGAGACTTTAAGAAAGAAGTGGTTGCAAGATGCATTGCATTGTACAGTCAATAGTATATTTAAAGCAATTTTTAAATGGCACCTCTTCAAAAGATGACTGTATGTTGAATCTAAGCTTTTGTAACCCAATATTTTAGAAACCTTTCATGTTCCCATGAGACCAATCGACAAACTACTATATTACCTATTCCTGTTTCTATGTAAAATCAATGCAAATTTGATGTTGAACTGAAAAGAACTCTTTCTTTTCATTTATTGTGTAGGCACAGTTTAAACAGACATGCAATGAAAGGAAACCAGATGATGAAAGCATATACAACAACAATAAAGTGATGACAGAATTAGTAAAATACAAGTATTTGTAAGTTACATATGATCATTTGAAAAGAAACACAGAATTACAACACAACACCAATAGCATCCCTCTAAAACATTACAGATATCTTGTCTCGCTGAAATATAGAAGACCTAGTTACAACAAAGCCTGTTTACAAAAGGGGCTTTACAATGGAGGTGGTTCATTTATACCTTGGGAGAATATCAAGGATATAGAGAAAGCTCTTGGTCCGTGGATCAGACACATCACCTTGCAGGCCAATTCTAAGAAAGAATAAAGAAACACCTGTGCATTACTCAGAGCAGACTGACATTTGAGTTACATTTTTCTACAGAATGCTGACACTTTGCTTCGAGTTTCAAAAGGGGATTCTGCAAAAGCCTCATGTACAGACAGGAGGACCTGCTCACAGAGGCAGTGTCCTGAGAGATACTCTAAGGAATGAAAGTCTGCCCCTGGAATCCATCAGCTCACAGCGAGGTTAAAATTGAAGCATTCAGTAATGAAATCCACCCCTCAGTCTGCAAAGGCTTTAGCATTCTGGTCTTGTCCAGCAAAGCCTTTGAACATACTTGGCTGTGAATGAACAAAAAACCCCCACTGGGTTTCTGGGAATACCCTGCTATTTTGTACTGAATATATTAAATTATTTCTATGAATTAAAGCCTCACTGTTCACCATGTAGCTGGATTGAGCCCCACATGAATAACTTCGGAATCAATTTTATAACACTAAACTGGAAAGATTATGTAGGTTACAAAAATGATAATGATTCCAGGCCTGTCTTTCCCTAGGTTATACTTGCATTAGCTCATAAAAAAAGAATAAAAGCTTTGTAGAAGAGCTTTAACATGTATCTAAATTAATTAGTCAAACACAGATTTTTCTTTTCATCATATTATAAAGAAAAAATGTTTACTATATGCATCATGGGTTTGCACTAATTCATTTGTACAGATCAGCACCACTTTACAGGGATTTCTTTTCAATCTTAGAACATTTAGTGAGATATACTTTTTTACACAATCATTATTATCCTCATCAACAGACTTTTTTCATGAAGCTACTACTTTGCATGAGAGCAGTTACTAGAATCTTATCCCACTGGTCACTGCTGTCAAATGATATGAATGACAAATTAATCTGACAACATCTCAGTAAACTCAGTCCTTAATCAGAAAGATATTTTTCTTTATCATCCACAAGATCATTTCAAAGCCCTTATTCTTCTGGTCTTGGCTAAAATAGAAATATTCTTCAGAATAAACTGTCTGTGTGCATGTGCAATTTTCAAAGTACAAATAAAACCAGATTACACTCTTCAGTCTCAGGCAGAAAGCAGAAATTCCAATCCTCCTTCTGGAGTTGCCCCAGGAAAATATTAGATTGATATCTAAAAGGAAAGGCAGGACTCCTAAACACTAAATTTCACTATTAGAGGAATAATACAGTTCACAAAATTGGTGCTGTAAGAAGCTTACTTAACTTAAACTGAATTAATATATACATATGCAAGAAATGTGATCAACAATTAAGATGCAAATTGCTGCATTTCTTTCACTTCAGTAAACACCATAGTGAACAGAGCTACAACACATTTGCTTAGGAAGAGAAACACCCACACATAGTGTCACCCTTGATAAGATTTCTCCTTTGACCGTATATAGTCCAATAACTACACTTTTTTCCCCAAGTGCACTCTACCTACCTTGTAAAAGGCTGACAGGGAGGACTCATTAAAATCATATCAAAAGATAATCTGTCAAATTCTTTCAGTGTTATGCCCTGAAACCAGAAAAAAATAGAAGGATCTTGAGTCTTGTGAATTGTGTGAAATTCTCAAGTCATCTTTCAGATCAAACTACCCCTTCTATTTCCAGTATGTTTCATTTAGCAAAAAACTACCTAATCTCTCACTTGACTCAGTAATTTCAAAATCTCTTCTACTGTGGCAAACCATAAAATGTAAATATGCATTCACTGCTCTTCATATGAAACAAAACACTAATAAGGTCAGCATTTATACATAATCTTGAGGTTTGTAACTGCTCATTCTCTGAGGTGTGTAGTTGTTCTTTCAGTAGGTACTCACCTGTTATTTCTCCTGAAAATAAAGTATCATTACTCAGATATTAAGTCTTTGTACATCAAAACCAGTGTTCACATACTCAAAATATGTGTAAAAATATCTGAGAAAAAAAGTAGGCTCAAGTGTAAATATGATGATTTTTACAGATCCAAACTATGGGTTTTAGCTCTTAGGGGGCCACTAGCAATGCACCTTATAAAGTTTATTTCAGAGTTTTTCCCCTATAAAAATTAGTCAAAGATATTGTATGGCTGAAATTCTCCTCTACAAAGACAATCCTGCTTAGAAAAGTAAGAATTAGGTCTGTGGTAGGAATTAGCTACACAGGTAGAAATTTCTCTACACTAAGTTTTTACCAACACTAGAAAATCAACACATTAAGGGACTGGGAAGAAAGAAGGACAATGATCAAGTAACAATGACTTGGACAAAGAAATCACTCCTTACATATTTTGAGGCATATATAGGTATATACATTTGCTGTACATACCTATACAGCAAATGTAATGCAGCTACCCTCTGAAAACTAGACAAAAGCTGCTATTTTTTCCATTATATTTGAAGAAGGTGCCACCAACTCTAATAATCTGCTCTTGTCTACTATAAAATGATACAGGCAAAGATTAATCTTCTTTTTCCATTACAAAACTATCATTTATCCAGTTATTATTGAGTGCTGAATAAGCACTTAACCTTTAGCCACCTATTTAACTCTTACTTAAGCTGGTGTCTTAAAACAGACACAGTATCTTTTACTGTCATGTTGTAAAACCGTAAAAGAAGATTAAGAAGTATACAGTAATTTCTAACTCAATCCAAGCAAAACTCCATGCCTAGCTAGCCTCTCATCTATTAAAACAGATGATTTTAATCCAATTTCACTTAGTTGTTTTTCAAATAATTTGGCAAGTGACAGAATTCCTAAAACACTTTATCTATTGAGCCTATTAAAAGAGATTCAAGAGTGTTCAGTCCAATATATTTTGTTGTGTTTCTCTGAGCTCAACTATAAATTCAAAACAAAGGCATGCCCCCAAGTAATTTAATTAAATTTTTCAAAGCACATGAAAATATTTTTTTAATCTAAAAATATGATTTTTGACATTCCTTTACTGATGGAAAACGTTCTCCTTGACATTTATATAACCTTTCTTCATGCAGAAGGCAAGACTTTCAGGAAAAGCCTGTAGTATGAAATCCCTCTTACTTCAACAAGCAAACAGCACAAGCAATCAAAGTTATTGTAAAACTGTTTTATTCATAATAACATAAATATTTCTGTTTCTCTTGTTACTAATAAAGACAGTGAAAGCAACTCACATCTTACAAATGCCAGACTACAGTAAAAACCACATTAATTACTCACCTCAATAGTCTTTGCCCATAACGGCGTGCTGGGAAAGTTGTGCTTATAAACATCATTGGCAAGAGTATTCACATCAACAGCAGCTACAACTTCTGCATTTGTGCAGCTTTCTAAAATTAAAAAAAATAATTTGAAAACTCTAGCTTCTCTTTACGACTGTTAGAAAAATGTATTTGCTCAGCTGTGTTACAGCATCGCTCAGAAACAAAAGGCAAATTACACAACCAAATTCTGCTGTGTTGTCTTTGAAACTTTGTATAAAAAACATAGTTTTTCTAATCCTATGGGCAACACTTCCCTTCTTGATATATCTAAAAATGGAAGCTAAAGTAGATTTAAAAAGTAGATAAGTAAAGCAGATAAAAAAATTCCAAATAGGGTGCACCTCTACAACATTTCCACCTCTGTGCAGGTCTCTATGGCCAGCAAGTTCCCGGCTACAGGAATCCTAAGTCAATCCTGCCAAGCCCCACTGCCTTATCCTCTGACAACTTACAAGAAATAAATGTGTTATTTTAGAGATGTACTACTTCTTATTATGAAAAAATAGCACCAATATATTTGACAAATGTCAACTTTTCCAATAAAAATTTAAGCTGTCTGAAAAACATTTCTGCTTACATTTCAGTAAAGCCTTGGGCCTCAAACTCAACAGCTGCCTCCTTTGAGTTAAAGGTCCCAAAATACCAAACTTGGCAGCTTCTCCTCTCTTGGACTGAGGTGTTATTGAAGAGAGGACAGTGTTACAGACTCACATATAAAACCCCAAAATAAAAATACACTAAAAAGAATGTAAATAAACAACCATTAATTTACAGAGTAAGAGAGTAATAGGTTCTACAGAAGCTAAAGAGATAAAAAGAGCAGTGTTTACTCCATTGCTCATCACGTCACACTATTTGTTATTACTAAACACAATACCTTAACTGAGGCTTTTTATCCAAGAAGACGGGCTGTGGTTACTGTCACAGTTGCAGACAGAGAAGTGACCCTACCTCCTGATACCCGAGATCAGTATCAACCACCAGGATATTTACATTATTGTCGGCATTACAAAGCCTCAGATGAAGCACAGGCAACTTTAAAAAAACTTTTGTAAACCAAAAGAAACAAGGCAAATAGCCACATGCCTTTGAATAATCTCACAATATGCTCAAGTAACACATTAACAAACGACCTTATGAGACACCATATGAATTACTGCTAGTCAGCTAATTATTTACAGTTTGAGAGGATGAAAGCCCAGCTGGGATGATCCCAGTGGATTTCATTTTGAATAATGCAGTTACCATCCATCTACTATCTTTCAGGTTTTCAAGGCTGTCTTAGGCAAAACTAAGATGAAAGAGAAATCTGGGTATTGAAAAGATTGTAGCAGACATTTTAACAAGGACCAAGCTGGCTCTTCCAGGCTTACTTGATGCAATCAAGAGCAAAAAGATAAGGTTTTCAACAAGATAAATACTTACTTCAACAAGATAAATACTGACCCCACTAAGGGCCAACATACAAATCATTATTTGCCATTACTGTCTTGACCTTTTGACCAGAAGTTGTAACTGAGAACTAAATACAGGTGTATCCACAAGGACAATGGCATGACTACACCTGAGATTACTGAACAGGTAAGTTAACACTGACACCTAGCGTGAAAAGAAAGCTGGATAAATATCTCAATTTAAAAACGTGCTCAAGAACCAACATTTCCATCTTCCTAAAACAAAGCTGCAGCATCTAAGTAACAGAGTAAACTTCCAATACTGTTAAATGAGACCGCTTTTCTCACTCACTCCTTCAGTTCTTAAAACACATTGTCCTAACAAGCTAACACTTACTGTGTTTTCCAGAAGAAATATAAAATTAACAAAATCAAGACCTTCAAATTATTATTTAAATAACACATAGTTTAAAAAGGTCAATTGGGAAGGCAAGCTGTGTGGTTTCTCTCACAACTCATGATTCAGACACTTGTTTTTTTACTGCCATCCATTCAATGTCTCCCTGTGTACATACTAGAAAAGACAGGCCCAAAAGCCTGGAGATATGGAAGAGAGCACACAGCTAATAGTAACCTATTGAATCCCCTCGTAATACAATGTCTAAACCAGAGATGTAAACCAGCAGGGAAAAAGGACAGGAACTTTTCCTGAAGTATTCCACCTGAGATCCCCTCTTCCTAATTCAAAGACCTGATAACTTCTTCAAAGCCTCTCCTCCTTTTCATTTAAAAGGCGCAGCTCACTTGGGAATTCCTGTTAGAGAACAGACTCCCTCTAAAAGCTGATTAAGCGTATTTGTGTGGAAATGCCGTGGAAACGCATGAAGGAACTGCAGACAAGCAGCTCTCACACATCCAACCTAACAAAGAAAAGCTTGTCTAAATTTCAAACAATGTGAAAATGAAACATTTTTAAAGAACTACTCCTGAAAGATAAATAACTTTATGTCAAACTGTGATATTCTGCTTTTCTACAGCAATTACATTTACTACTTGAAAATTACTATAAGGAATGCATCATAAAAAAAGCCTGAAAGCAGAATCTAAGAAAAACAGAATCAAGACTGTGTTTAACTATCCCCACTGACAAAAGGCACAAAACCAACTCAGGAATCGCTGACTTGGTGGGATGTTAAATCAACTCCCCAAAATACATAGCAGAACTTCAATACAGAAGCAGACACAGCTCTGGAGATCTTTTATCTCCCTCAAACAAGTACATTCAATTTTCAAAACACAGATATTTAAGAGAATCATGACAATGCAGGAAACAGTATCATTTTATTCAGACTAAAGAAAAAATAATACACATTTCCTAAGTCAAACTAACTGGCTGCTGGAATATATTATTTGCAGGACTCCTTAACACCAGTTTTTGAACTGACACTTTTCATTTCTGAGCAAGATGATATGTTCAAACGGAAGCCACAGATATCATGAGGAAGCTACTGAGGGAGGTGTTATGACTTATTTTTAGGCAGACCAGATTGTAATATTTTCTCCTGGCTGAAAGCAGGTGAAATCAAATTTGTATCATCTTATCAGTAATATACTGATTTCACACTTAAAGCTTAAAACCTCTTGGACCCAGACAACAGAAACTCTTTGACTGTTACTTAAACTGCTTCAAGAGGCAGCAATCAAACTTAGGGTCCCAGTTCTCTACTTTATTGAATATACAATGCTTACAAGCCCTGTCAGGTATGGAGTTGTCATTCTTGATGGACCCCTGTCCATCAAGACACTGCTGTAAGGACTGGAAGGAGATACATTCGAAAGAAAGACAGGATGTGTGCATTAGCTTCTGATATGAAAAAGTAAACTCAAAGAGTGTCACCTTCAAATGCCAGAAATAAAATTTCTGACATTACAATATCTGTCCTTTTCCTCTTTAGAATTGATTCCTTTGTCATGTGTTTTTGCAGACCTTAAAATTAACATAGATCTGTTTATATTCACTACTGTAATCCTGCAATAGAGTCGTCAATGTCAACAGAACACATGAAATACACTGTGTTACAGCAAGGGCAGTTTGGTGGATTTCAGCATATTGGAAATTAGGAGCCAGAACAATTATCTTTTCTGATGGGTATATGGAAACAATGGAAAAGGGAAGATTAGTAACAAGTTTTGTGAGTCCTGTTTCCTTTTAAAACAGAGAGCAAAGATTTAATTTCTGAGTTGCCAGCTCTTGGCTGAAATGATTAGGCTGAACTGTCCATGGCTACAATGAACAAGACTATCAGTAAACTTGATACTAGGTTCCTGAAGGATACTTAGCAACTCCTTTCACTGCTCTATTTGTAAAGGATTCAATCATGTTAAGCCATATAAACTTTATAAACTTACACTATAGCACAACTGGTACCATCCCGTGCTACAAAGAGCTATATTTTGGAGAAGCATTAAATTGAGTTTAGGTGTAAAAACTTGCTCAAACCAGCAATATTTTTGTTTTGCATTGTGCTGAATGTCAAAGCCAGTTTTGTCTCCTTTCCCTCTCCTGGTGTGACAGCTTTGCCCAGTGTAACTACACACACCAGTTAACTGTGCAGTGCAATTCACAGAGAGACAACCAAATAAAATGAATAAACATGCATGACAGAGCACAACAGACGAAAGTTAATACTCTGCAAAATTGAAATATAACAATTGCAGCGGAAAAATATCACCAATTTCATCACTGTAAATTTATGGTATTTTTTAGAATATGTCCTTTACTGTTTCATGCAAGAAGACTTTCTTTCAGGGACCTGGCAGATTACAAGTGCTTGCGGCAGAGACACGGAACCCAGTTTTCATGGGAAAACTGCCTAAATTAATAAGCCAGTTTAGGTTTGTTTTGGTTGGGAAGGAGGAAGAGCAGGCTGTTTGTTTCATGGAAAGTTGCTAAGGAAATGAATATGTAGCCATAGATTTTCTAAAAATAAAACACTATTTTTCACTGCAGAAACTCTGCACTTTATAAAGAACAAATTCACTCACACACACACACACAAATTATCATAGATTTAGACGTATTTGACTTAAACATCAATCTTTATCAATCTCAAAAGCCTTGGGGTACAAAGTGGAAAGAAGAAAGAAATGCACTTTCATCCCTTAGCTGCCTCAGTCTTTCAAGAGTGCAAATATGAAAAGACTCACTCATTTCTGACTTTAACTAAGCTCAACTTTACCACCTTTTGATGGTATCTTTATCAAAAGATACCATCAAAAGATGCTATCTTTTTGCAAGTCTTTGGAGTTAAAATATTCTTACAAAGCACTCAAAATCTAAAACCAGAAATTCTACATGTGCTATGATATCTACAGCTAAAGTACCAACACAGAGCTAGACAATCCCCAAGATTTTTCTTTTTCAGCTTTAGACTGAAACCTAAGCTCAGAAACAGCCTTCTCTCCATTGTCAAAAAGAATATGATTAAACTATGAAACTATGTACTCACAACTTCTATGTACTCTTTACAGAGAAACACAAGAGACTATAAACTTCCATCAATATGTTAAAATTCAATTATTTTTTACTGTAGGCAAGGACAATCTCCAAACTAATTGCATTCTATTTGGTGCCAAATACATTCTACATTAATGACAGCTGCCAAAACAACAAACATCTTCATCCTGCAAGCTATCCTCTAAGTTTCTGAAAGATCACATCCAAGAAGGGCATCAAGGTACAAAAGTCAACATCCTGAGAAATACCTATTTACCAATTGAAACACTGGAAATTTCACAGAAAAGTAGAAGGTTGGACCAGCTGAGTTAGCCGTAACTGACCCCTTTACATGGTCAGGAACTAGCCTGCAAGTATTGCAGAATCCCTTTTGTAGAACAAGGCTTTCCCAGGATGCTGCCACTGAAATACCACATGCTCCCTCTTATTTCTACATAGTCCTATTATTTTTCTTGGCTTATAGATTCACTAGAAACCATACTAAGATAACATATTATTATACATAATCATCTGTTGTGCATCTGGCTTATGGAAGCACTGGAACAATGGAGGCCTTTCTTTCAAACTTCATATTTATATGGAAAAAAACCCCACAACCCTTCTAATATTTCCATACACAGTTTAAAAGAAGAAGCTGAATAATCTGCCACTTGCTAAATGGAGGATAGGATCAGAGACCTTTTCAAACAGCATGGTTTCATGTACACATATAGGCCAAAAACATGTACGAAACACATTATTAAAGTACTTACAGAGGAACATTCACTTCTTTTCTGTTTTATTTGCATGTGAAAGCAAACACTTCAATGCCCCTTGACTTTACTTTGTTCCTTCATAAACTGTGTCAGAAAACTGAATCCAGATGTCCAAAGGACTTTAAAAACCAGTAGAAATTATCAAATACTAAAATATATCTCTGCTCCCAAATGAAATCCAATTCATCATCAGTTTTATATAATAACCTGTTATTAAATACTTAGTGCAAATTTTGTAGGACACCTTTTAATAAAATTGCCTATTACTTTTAGCAAGACTCTAAACAAGATTTTCATCCAGAAGTGTATGGTTTGGCCTTTCCTGAGAAAACACAATGCCTATGGGCTGAACTTCCATATGCTTCCCAGAAACATAAGCACCCAGATTAAAAACTGTAATGCAAATAGCTTTGTGTCTATTCACTTTGCAAACTTCAATTGGTACCTGACCATTTAGAACTAGTTAGGGTCATTTACACAAATAATAAATTAAATGTCCTTACTTACAGTCCCTTTATCTGCTTTGGCTGATACCACTACAGAAAAATCTCAGTCTCACTGTTCATACCTATTGCAATTTCCTCAGTCAAATACAAACCCACAAGAACAGAAATTACACCAAAGACTGACACTGAATGAGTTGTGTTCAGCAAGTTCAGAAAAAGTAAACATGGAAGTAAATTCAGGAAATAATACAAGGGGTTTAGTTAAGTCCTTCAGTCTCCAAACTACACCATTAGGTGACATGATTTCAAGGCTTCATATTTGTAGTAACTATCCCCTGGGGCATCACTAATTCTGTGTACCTTTTGGATAAAAGTTAACAGTCTTCTGATAATGTAATGAGCCATTCCCAACATTCCCACCCTTCAAAGTGTTGCAAGTGATGTTTTCACAGGTGGAAACTCACAGGACATCACATCTAGCATTATAATTTACTAAACATTGCAGCACACTACTGAACTGCCCCAAGACATCCATTATTATGGCAAGAACACAGCTAGGTAATTAAGTAGAGAGTGAAGGAAGCATGGTGTAGGCTAACTTCAAGGAACCAGTCCACTTCCTATGGAAATA
Source organism: Fringilla coelebs (assembly GCF_963513975.1). Classification (NCBI taxonomy): domain Eukaryota; kingdom Metazoa; phylum Chordata; class Aves; order Passeriformes; family Fringillidae; genus Fringilla; species Fringilla coelebs. Next base: position 132,807,925 of record NC_140028.1, read on the forward strand.
TGGAAATTGTCTACAATACAACAAACATGGATAGCTTGCCATCACTCCAGGAATCCGGTTACCAGAAAAGCAGCATGTTACCATTAGTGTGTACACTGTACACAATACGCTGTTTTCACCCTACAAAAACTCCAAAATGTGCAGCTTCAGACAAAGCTATACTTGCCTCTTAAGATTCTAAGAATGTCTCTGGAAATAAGGAAAATACATCCTCAAAACAGATGGTTAGGAACAATGTAGGAACCTATTTTGTTGTGTATTTATACATACATAATAAATACATTAAAATATATTTTATATATTTATGTTCATAAATAAAGCACTTAGACACATTCAAGCAAAAATAGGATAGTAGAAAAAATGCCACTCTGACAACTCTGAGTATGTTTTAAGTAAATAAATGATGCTAAATGGAATTCACTCGGTAAGCATACTCTTAATATTCCATAGCTCCCTGGAAAAATAGCAAGATAAGGCAAGTTTCCACCTGATGTTTTTATGACAATGCTCTCTGCTAATGCTCCTGAAGACTGAAAGACGTGAAGGATTGTAGTTCCAGTTATAATTATTATGGTGATTATCATAAGTTATACTAATGTGTGTTAAACATGGACTTCAAAGTAATAAGGTCCAGGGCACTTTACAACGGAAATCAATAGCCCAAACTCAATTTTTAATTTGAGGAAGCCAATTCACAGAGAGTCTACAGGACCTGCTGTAGGTCACCCAGGCTGTGCCTTAAAAATTCAGCAAATCAACCTCCAGCGTTCCTTGTGTCTGATCAAAAACTCACCTGGGAACATGGGCTGGTGTGAACTCTCTATATCACCTCAAATTCCACATTTCATTTTCATGTTTATAAAACATAATACCAGCCTCAGATGGTCAGGCTGGCTCATACAGGAACATGGCTCAGCTGTTCACCTAACTATGGCCTATGAAAACCAAGTCCACGTGCATGCCAGTGGGAAACCCTGGATCATGTGGCTGTGATCCTGGGCATCTCAGTGATCGCCATCCCACCTGCAGCAGGGCTGCCCCTGTATTACACAGAGCACATAATAACAAACACAAAATCACGGCCTCTCCAGAAGCAGCTGCCTCGGCCAAACAAGGAGCAGGGATCCCTAATTTCTGTCCCAACGTGCTCTGGGTACCTGGTGCCACACGCCAGGCTGGAGAAGGGGCTATGGGAGAAAAGGGGCCACCTTCGCCCGCCCCATCGAGAAGAGGGGCACCCTGCATTGCCCCCCTTCGAGAAGACGGAGCCCCCGAGGGCGGGGTGTCCCGGGCGGGGCAGGCAGCACGGAGCCCCGCCGGACGCGCCGGTACCTCTGAGGGCCTGGTGCATCCCCCCGATGCCGCTGTACAGCTCCAGCACCCGCAGCGCCGCCATGCTCGGCCCGCCGGCCCGCCCGGCGCCTCCCCGAGCGCCGCCCGCCCGTTCCGCCGCTCTTTGGTTCCCCCCGCCCGCCCCGGCCTGCGCCGCCCCGGAGCGGCGGCGGCCTGAGCTTGGGGGTCGCTCGGGGAACCACGGGTGGGATCGGCCCCGCAGGACGAGGCCACCCCCGGCTCAGCCGACCCTGCCGCCCCCTAAGGTGTCCGTAGGGCGGCTCAGCCACCTGCGCCCTCCTGGCCATGACGGGGCGGGGGAGGCACCCGCTGCCCGCCGTGACCCCCTGGGGGCCGGTCAGGCCGAAGCAGGGCAGGCAGAGAATGGCTGTGCGGGGTGGCAGAGGGGCTGCTCCTCATGAGGGGGGGACGTGTGTGCTGGCCCGAATGGCTGTGCGGGGTGGCAGAGGGGCTGCTCCTCATCAGGGGGGCACATGTGTGCTGGCCCGAATGGCTGTGCGGGGTGGCAGAGGGGCTGCTCCTCATCAGGGGGGCACATGTGTGCTGGCCCGAATGGCTGTGCGGGATGGCAGAGGGGCTGCTCCTCATGAGGGGGGCACATGTGTGCTGGCCCGAATGGCTGTGCGGGGTGGCAGAGGGGCTGCTCCTCATGAGGGGGGCACATGTGTGCTGGCCCGCCCGGGGCAGCTGGTGCCAGGGGCGTCGGCGGTGCCGCGGGCCCGGGCGTCCCGAGAGTTCGGCGTACGGTGATGTTTTCGAGAAGTCTTTCAAAGCCCGCACAGGAAAGAAGGAAATAACTGATGAAACTGCTCTTATTTGCCCCAATGCTTCTTGCTAAACTGAGAAGGAAGAGACTACTCAGTGACACTGTTGCCTCACAAAGTGTCCGGTTTTTTAAACAAATAGTTTATATATATATATGTGTGTGTGTGTGTGCGCACGTGAATGTGTATATTTATATATATATGTATCTCAGCCATGGTAAATGCATTGCAGACTGTTACATGAGTTACCCACAGTGAAGCAGACACTCACCTACACCTCAGTCTGCAGATTCAGTTTGTAAATTGAAGATGAAACATTTAAAAAAATCCTGAAAATCAACCAAACCAAACCTGAACATGTTTCTCCACTAGTTTCTTGATTTAATTATATTGTTGTAGAGCCTTTGAGAAACCTGTCAAAAACAAGGTGGGTTTAAGGAATAGTTCTTTTTTCCTTAGAAGCTGCCTCATACAGCATGTCATAGTAGCTCCCACCTCTTGACTTACAGTGGGGGAAGAATTTTTAGCTGAAACTGGAGGACAAAAAAGAGGTAAATCTGCTGCCTTTCAATGCACTCCTCCAAAATACAGGATGCATGACTGTGGAAAACAGTGGAATTAGAAACAAAATTTCAAAGTAAAAATATGAGTCCTTGCCAGTTTCTTCAAAACAGTGCTGTCATTCACCTGTCATTGATTTGTGGATCTTCATTATCAGAGTCTGGAGCTGGTGCTTTTTTTGTCAGCCATGGAAGGTGACTAAAACAAGTCCAAGTCTATGTCATGCAAAAGGAAGTGCAGCAGCTGAGACACCAGAGGAGAGCAGCAGGCATTGCAACCAGCTGCATGCAGGTTTCCTGCATTGGTGGTTGATGGAGAACTGAGAAAATGGAATCCCATGGCACAACAAAACTAGAAATGTGCTTGCTGGAGAAAAGAGTCATGGGACAAAGATGCTGAAGGCCCTGAAGAAAATTGATCAAGATGATGAAGATGGGTTACAAAGAGCAAGGTTGTTATCAGCTAAGAAGATACATTTTAGTAGAACCCCTTCAAAATATGGATGCAGGATGAAAATAAAAAAAAAGGCAACTTTTAGACTATTAAAATCAGTAAAGCTGACGAAGCTGAGTTTGAGTTTCTTGTCTTACTATTCCCATAACCTACAGATGACGGCAATGCTAGATACTGTGATGAGTGAGAGCTGTAGTCAGCCAGAAACAGTTCATTTATTTGGAACTGCCCAGTACCTGGAGTGATTAATATCAGACAGGGCTGAGACCTGTTTTTCCTTCTCTTTTCCCTGACTCCAAGGTATTTTTGCCATTCATACATAGGAAAAGTGGAGTCAGATGGAAAAAGCAGCAGAGATGTCTCTGCAGTGTTGATTGGTGGCAGTAGAACATTCCCAGCTCAGGGGAAATCCTCCACCTACTTCCTCTTCAGTGTAGTAAACTGGAGAATATGATCAACATGCCTCCACTCTGGCAACAAAGAAATTGATAAACTAGATTGGGATTTTTTTGGCTTCCTCTTGTAAAGAATGGGAAACACCAAAACTTCCCTAGTGCTCATTTTTTAACAACTGGCAGCAGTCACTTTTATAATTCTGTATAACTGTGTCTGCCCTAACCTGGTTCTCTTTATTAACTGACAACTGCAAAAAGAACCAAAATGAAAACAGGGAATCTGGAAGCAGTTACTTTTAGTGTTCTTCACTTTAAAATGTAAAGTCAATGTAATAATAACCATACTTTCTGGATCCAAACTTAGATAATAGTATTTAAGGCGTGCTGCTTATTTCAGACAGGAGCAATGACTCAGAAGTGCTGAGATCCATGGCCACTCATATCTTGCTTCTCACAGGAAAACCCAGAATGATGGCAGAGAGAGGGTGAGCCCTGTGAAAGCAATTGTTCATACTTTGCTCAGAAAATCTTGCTAACATGTGCTGTCATTGTCATGGGGTAAGCTAAATGTTGCTCAAAGTTTGTCTTGTGACCCCAAAGCAGCCACATATCTGCAAAATTTCCCAATTGGATATCTCTGACTTACTGAAATTTGGGTATTGTGACAGCTCCTTTTTACTCTTCTCCATGCATATAGGATGGATAGGAGTCCTGTTAAACACCATGAACATTAAATTTTACTAACAGAGGAGATTAATAGCAGAGTTGAAGTCCAAGTCCAACTCCGGACTCTGCATTTTTTAGAACACAAGTATAGGCTGTTTCATGCATCAGCTATGGCTCCACAATGTAGCTGGCTTTAAATAACAAATGAAAGGCTTTTCTAAAATTATGTTAATTTATTCTAAATGGGCGCATCTACAGAACTATGATAATGCATTGATGAAACAGCTATTTGCTTGACTCTAACATATTTATAGTAAAATACATTTTAAGCAAACTGATCTTTTAATGATATTTTTAAAGTTGTTGACATAAGCATGTGATATCAGCATTTCACTGAGACAGCTTTGAAAACTCCTGCCTCCTACAACTAGCATCATTTCCTCAATGCAGAAGTTTCTGGAGTTTGCCCACATCTCTGATGAGTGGTATGATACAGATAATCATGCCAGGTCTGAAATTGTTGTCTTGGTAATACAACAAACACGTTGTATTACTAAGAAACAGCAACATGTGGTCAGAGAAACTAGAAACCACCGCAATATTTTCTCTTTAAGTGCTTTAGAATTATTAAAAACGTTACAATTAGCAATGGTGCACAAGAACTTCACAGAAACATGCCCCCTTCCTTAAGATTCTGCATTGAACTCGGCAACTGAAAAACAAAATTACAAAATATGACTGGACCATGTAAAATTGCCCTCAAAGTGAGAAGAAAAGATTTTCACTGCTCTGTTTCTATAATTCAAAAAATGCACACAAAACTCCATAAGCAGTTATTGGTAAGTCTCCTCCCTGCCCTCCCCTTTGCAGCAGAGCAGAGCCAGCAGGGCCTCTGCTCACCCCCGGCTGTGACGAGAGGCTGCCAGTCTGCAGTGCCTGTCACTGGGCTTTGTCGAGGCCATGAATGTAACCCCTCAGCCTCAGGCTGCCTGGTGAAAGGTAGTGGACTTGAAGCTGGGAAGTGTTTGTGAGCATCTCATCTATATTCAAAAAATGGAGAGAGAGCAGGAAAAACCTCCCTCTGCTCGTACACCACGTGTTTAAAAGTGCCTTCACAGCGATCAGCCAAAACTTCGTACAAGCAAATATCAATGTTGATGGCTGAACAACAAAAAATGCTTCTCTGTCCAATATAACCTCCTAAATACCCAAGTGAGGATCAGGAAGAGAATACAAACATCTCTGCTGTCTGGAAGGGAAGCTCATATTCTGGGTCAGAAATCACTGTGGCCAGGAAAGAATGTGAGGCATGTCATACCCTTGCAATGCAACCAGTGAATTGAAAAAAATCACTGAGAGCATATGGCATCAATTATTGTTTCCATAACCATTGGCCCAGTAAGCTACAAATAAAACTGAAAACCTTTTGCAGTTTATCAAAGTGGATCTTTATCGGATGTTATGTTTCAGAAGGGTATTTTTCGCAGTTGATTTCTGGTGAAGTGCTGCTTGGTAAAATAGCTGTCAACCACAGGGGCGGTACTTCCAGGAAGCTGGCTGGGCTGCAGCTGTATGGCTAAGGAAGGCTATGATTTTTTCATTTATATTGCCATGCATCTGCAAGACTAGAAATGAAAACCACATCACACCACGTTTGTCAGTCTCTCTCAATGCATTTTCTAAGAACTCTATACCAGGGAAATTTATGTAGCTGATATTATTTGGAAGAGTGATCAGACACAAACATTTTTAACCTTTTGCTTTTCAAATATAATAATAGCTCAATTTCAGGATTTTTTTTTCAGGTTTTGGGGCTAGGTATATACTCTGTAGGGAGTAAGGAATAAAAAGACATTGCTTCTCTAATTAAATCTTTACTTTTCTGGTTTAAATACATTTAAATCTAAATAAATCTGGCTTGTTTGTTACATTTGGCCTGCATTGGTTACTTGGGCTGGATGAGAGGCATATGTTTACATTATGTTATTGACTTTCTTGAACTTACACATTCCAGTGCTTGACAAAAATATTATATAAAAAACAATATATTCACTGAACTGAACAAAACAGAACTCTTTAAGGCCCCTGCAGTCAGGCAAAAGATTGCTGGTGCAATGAATGCTTTTTGACTGAGACCTTTGAAGGGCGACAACATGCACGGAGCCAGGCATTTGTTAGGTTCAGGATGAGGTAATGCCGTGGGAGATCCCAGCTCCCTTGCAAGGGCAGGAAGAAATGATGTGGTGCCTGCTGCTCTCTCAAAGGGAGGGGAGGGGAGATGAGGGAAAGAAAGGAAGTGCAGCCGGTGAGCCTGGATTTGCCTCTTAACTTTTTGCTTTAGGCAAGAATTTTCACCTCCGGTATCCCCATATGATTTGCACAACTTACTCTGTGCAAACTGAAAAAGGCTTGTAGCTGTATGTTGGTGTTGGTCACACCTTCTGATCACAAAACCATCTAGTACCACCTACAGCTTTTGTAGACTGCAGTTTTGTCTTTTAAGGAGTTCAGCCCCTGCCCAAACTCTTGTTTTGGTTTTTTTTTTTTTATTCAGACCATGTGGTGAGTTTAATCTCCGACTACAGTAGCATTAGTTAGCACAGAAAATGAGATCTGCCATGGTGGCAGGATTTCAGCAGAAGGGTATTTTCTCCAGAGAAAAGGAAAACCTTTAATGCAGCCATAGCAGAGCTGTAACTGTGGCCCTTCTGAGCAACCTTCAGATTAGATTAAACCAAAATTGTATACAGTGAGTACTGTAAGATCTGCCCAAGAAGCTGAACACTTGGTGTCTAGGCAGCAAAGAGTCTTCCACCCTGGTTTTGTGCTAGCATTTGCAAATGAGTTACTTTAAAGCTAATATAAAACTATTTCATATCAGTTATGAATTGCAATTGCAAAAATTACCATACTTAAGATATTCTCTTTCTGGCATTGGAAATGTCTACAGATATCTGTCAAACACACCAATATAATATCTACTCAAAAGTTTCTTGGAAAATAGTCTATAATAAAACAACAGAAGTTGTGAGATTTTGTAAGGATAAACTGAAATAAAGGAAAAGATTGAAAAGTTATTTTGAAAGAAATCTAGGGAAAATATAACAGTGTAATTTTTGGCTGCTTTTGGGGCCCCTTCCCCTTTCCTTTTTGCCTCAACTAAGAACAAAAGCTTTAGGTTTTTCTAAAGTTGAAACAAACTTTTTTTAGAAAAAGGACTGTGAAATTGAAATGTTATTTTTGCCAAGACAGCTTGGAGAAAGAAGTCCCAAAAAGCCCAGCCTAAAAGGGCCAAGAAAGCCTAAAATAGTTATTTCTGAAGAAGAGAAATCTTGTTGCACAAGACATATGCCAGAACGGACTGGCAGTGTCAAAATTCAGCAGTAGGGAGTTGGGCTTACTTAAAACTCCAGCAAATATGTTTCACATAAATCAACAGAAAAATACAATGGGAGACTGTTGGAATTGTCCATTGGGAACCCTGCATGTCAGATGAAGTCCCTGAGGATGATTTTATCACAGTTTTGGTGCCACGTCAGATGTAGCACTCATCTCCAACAGTATAGGACACTGTTATTCAAAACCTAATATTAAACTCAAGTAATTATTTAACCTAAACTGTGAATAATTCACATTGTCATGGGCAGTTCTGGCATCACATATATTGTAGTACAATAGTGTTGTGTCCTTCATCTGTGGGATAGCTCCCAAGATTCCTCTTGATATGACAGAAGTTGATTATTTTCAGAATACAACTGCAGGTCAGTGGCATTACCATATTCAGGGAAAACCATGCCTCTCCCTTTGAAATATACTGACATCTGACCCATGTGTTCTTTCATCCTGATGTGCTGGACTTACAGGGTAGGCCTGGTAAATTCTGTCATGGAGTTTATAAAATGCCTGATCCATGTCAAATAAACAGCTACAAACACTGGCAAAAGTCTGAGTTAGCAAAAAGGAAACATCTACAAAGCTCCTGAATAGTTGTCAGGTCCTTTCTCCTGTCATCCTACACATACTCTTTTCTGCCTAGTATGTGTATTGGACCATATACAAGACCAAATTCCTAAGGAAAATTTCATATAGACAGTGAATTGTCTTTGTATTGGGAAACAGGACACTGTTCCACCTTAAAAGGTATGGACACCTCTACTCTTCCAGACATTTGCTCTCTTCCTTCTCCAGCCATATGCATTATCTCTGCTGTATTTAACTAATTTTCCACTCAATTCCTTATGGCTCACAATATATTATGCATCTTAAATCTGGATCATCTTCCCTCCTTAATCCCAACAGGACAGAGTATATTTATGCTTGAAAATTAGGCATAGAGCTGGCAAAACCAGCTGTCTGCAAAAACAGAATGTCATTTTAGAAACTCAGTCCTCTCAGCTTTGGGGTGTGTGCAGCACCGCCTCTTCCCTTTGAAAGGAGCCAATTAAACCCAGAATGGTTAACACAATGTATGCTCAGTTTATGAGTCTCATTGGAACCAAGGATTTGGCACAAGAACTTGGACTGAGAAATCCACTAAAAATTTGGCCTTCCAGGAGCTAGTACTGTTCTGCTTGTCCTGGGCATCTCAAAGGAAGAATGGAACAATTGCTACACGCAAGTAATGATTCCATTGCTGTGTCCTGCCTCTTCCTCAAAAAGATCATCATTTCCTGGTATATCATGGCAAGAAAACATTATGCTATTTATGCTTTGTGTAAGTGATGGAACTGGGGGAGAGAAAAGAATGAAATAAATTCTCAGATTTAATTGTTTTTTGGCTAGAGGAGCTCTTTAAGCAGTTTGAGTTGAAAAAACTTGGCCAAAAAGAAGTAGTAAGTATTTAACTGACAGGGTTCATTAATGGTGTACAAAAATCACTTCTTTTAGATTTTCTCAAAGAGAGGATGGATGGATGGTGGGATGGAGGGATAACTCATCCTTGAAAAAGCTTGCAACTTCAAAATTTAAAACAGTGAACTAAGACAGTGCTTCCCATTGTAATGTGACAAGTAACTGTTCATCCACTCTACTGACTTCTACCTGAACCAACGGTTTGCTGCAGGAATTGCAACTTAGGGCTGAGCAAGGCCAAGATGGCCAGGTCAGCAGTGTGGCAAAGGACAGAAAAAAGCTACACTATGCATTTTGCATTGATTCTCCTGAAAACTTGAGCTGCTTAATTCAAATATTTTGTCTGATATTTAAGATAAATGGTCCTTATAAAGTGCCTATCATGATCCTTGAACAATTTCTTGGTCTTTGACAATATACAAACTTCATGAAACAAGGATGTGGAGAAATAAAATTTCAAATTATCTATTTTGGAGCACCCAAAATCAAGACTGAGAGACTTTGCGTATTCTGAAAATTTGTTCTGCTTAAAGAGTTTCAGGTTGAGCATTGAGCCTTAAGCCATGCCAAATCTCTTCTCAGTTTGGAAAAACTCATTCTGTATGGCCCAGTCATTGCTAACTGTGTTGCTGCCATTCAGCAGTCAGCGCTATTGCTGTTAAATTGAGACAGGGTGTCATTCTTAATTTTTTTTTATTTTTTTAAGGGATGGATTATATAAATTGCTATACCTGTGATAGAGCTTTAAAACTTCTATTCTCTGTTCCTAGAGGTGAGCATGGTGTTTGAGACAACCTCAGGGCACAGGACTGTAGTGGCTTTGAGAATGAGCACCTGATTTGGTGCAGAATGTCCTATTTTGATACAAAAAACTTCCTATTCTGGCAATTAGAAACCATAGTAGAGAGGTGCCTCATGCACGACAATAATAATTCTTTGGAAATGTAAATTGTGCGACAGGGTGGCTTGACTCATGTTCAAATTAATTCCTTAATAATGAAACCCCTGCCAGTTTCATATAGTTCATTATACATTAAAATAGAATATTTTAGATAGACTTGGTTAGTTTTGAGTATAGAGCCTAGTCATTTACTTGAAAAAATCAGCAGCTAGTCATACCAATTTGATATGCTTTGCAACGCTGGCAATGACAATAGGCAACATAATTTTAAAAATAAATTTCATGAAAGAATTTGCCAGTTTCTTTATCAAGACAAAAATTAGTCAAGGAAATTACTCACAAGGGGAGAATTCAATGCTGGAACATTTAGATGTTATGCAGCCTGGTGATATTCAGAAATCCAAATCAGCTTCTTCTAGTCAGAATGCAGGGAGATGCATTATCAGGGTTCAGAAAAACCATCACTTCCCTGGATGCCCTGGCCTTCCTTGGGAGCTCCTCCTTACACTTGACTCTCAGCTAAAGGGAGGGACTTCTCCCAGCTGAAGATTAGAGCCAGAATTGTTTTGGTTTTTTTTTGAACATAGACCTTTCTGTTTTCAAAATCGTAGCAGTCTTTGTGCCTTAGGCCACGGCTGAAGGTGTTCTTAGACAGTGAAAGCCACAGCAGTCACTCGAGTGATAGGCCACAGCACTTACTCTGGCTGAGCACTACAGTGTTCCCCCGGTTCAATTGTCTGTAGGGTGATAAGGGTCTTTTATTTCCTCATATTAAAATGTGTCCCTATTGCCCAGAGGTTGTTTAATAGTCATGGTGCAGGGGATGTGTGAAGGAATGCCTCTACAGCCCCATACATGCCTTACAGTTGCTGTATGGTACTGACACAAAAATTATTGTATTTGCATGGCAGGATGTTTTTTCATGGGTATTTAATCTTTATGTGTGTTTCTTCACCACCTGGAAGCAGAAACATTAGAAAAAGAGCATAAATCTTATTAAGAGAAGTATTCACATCTGTTTAGTCCAGGTTTATGTAACTGGAAAGCACATTCAATATTTGGACTAAATTAGTCTTGCTTCTTAGTGTTTAAATTCAATGATGAATTTAAAAAATAAAAAAATAAGTGAATGCCAGTCTTTTCAGTGATGTTTTCAGACCAACAGATATTTTTGCAAGGAAATAATAGAAATTCTGTTATGTGGACTTTTTAATTTTTAGTATGACCAACATGTAGTATAAAGCCATTCAGGCATCCGTACCTTCTCTCTATGCATATCCACCTTCCCCATTAATGAAAGTTACACACAATACAGGTGTCTTTTTGCTAAATTTTTAGAACTTGATTCTGTATTTCATTCCTGGCAGTAAACCAACACATAATTATCTGGGTGAAAAAAAGGCCACAAAAAAAAAAAAGGCATAAAAGAAAATTTCAGTCTGAACTGAAACTCTTGTGATAAAAATACCTATTTGTTTTTTCAAGAGTGCCATTACCTGTAATCTCCTTCTGTAGAGGTGATGGCTGACCAGGCAGCTGCATGACTGCACATTGGAATTGCAAGGGAAGGCATTGCAGTAAAGAGCACAGATGACAACCAGTAGTTTATGAATAATCCCCAACGTGGTGCTGAGTGATGCTCTTAGCTGTCTGATCTTCATGTCAGAAGTGGTCAAGATCCCCATCAGCCACTGCCTCTTAGAGTCCCATAGCATTTTCCATGAAACTAGACATTACTGTGATTTCATTTCCATTCAAATACACTCTCTGTGATTTTTATGGCTACACTGAGACAGTCTCTAATGAGAGGGACAGGGGAGATCTTTTTGCATTTCAAGGGGACATGTTTTAATCCCCTTGGGGGTTTGCAATGCAAATGTGCATTAAATTTATTACGGCTTACAAGAAACTTACAGCTTCTTCCATTCCTGCATCTGTGTAAGTGCCAACCAGCAAAAGGCACTTAAAGATTTACTGTAGTCCCAACAGCCAACAATATTTGAACATTTCATAGTGAGACACAGAAATGAGGCAGGTGGCCAAGAGCACATATGGCAGCAGTGACATAAACATATGGAAATTACACTTGAAACATGAAATGGGTGGGTCATATTTACTAAAACAAATACCTTGGATTTTAAGGGCAAAGCATTTTCTGAATGAGGATGATTCTTGCATACGTGTGCCACTGAAGACTGTGTGAAGTATAAGTTGTACTTGGTTAGGAAAAATGGATGGGGCACCAGCACACCTTTAAAAAACAACAGTCTGCCAAAGCTATCGGTATTTCTGAGTACAGCATCTTCATCCATGAGATTGTTGGTTGTGTGTTGTTTTGCTTTTTGCCTACTCACAGAAGGAGTATGTACTTCTGTGCCAGGGCTCTCAAAAGCTTACAGCTCAAACTTGATGGCTTAAATAGAGCTCTGAGAGGGCTGGGCAGCACAACAGCGTCCAGGCTGGGCTTTGGGAACCCTTCGCCTCAGGAATGCTGTGTGACCTCTGCCTCTTATTCAGGGGGTGAATGGAATGAGCTGTAGCCCAGGACTTATACAGCAAGCACTTCAGTAGCTCAACCTTGTCAGCTTCCTTTGCTTCAGAGAACAAAAGAAATTAAAACCTCAAGGACTTACTTTTGGATACAAACTGCATTCCTGCACTTCTGGCTGCCAACAGAAAGAAAGCAAAGCAGAATTTCCTTCAAATAAGCAAGATCTTTAATAAAATACATAGGTTGACATTCTACCTTGTAAAGTACGTTACCTGAAGTACAATAGTTGACTACTGTGAACTGGGGTGTGAAGATTACCTTTTTCTCTACCTACTGTTCATGTTCAGGTTTATCAGAACTTCCAGTGAAGATATTTCTTCCTGCAGGACTGCAAGCTAAAAAGAATCAAAAATCAATGGTAGCTTTGCATCCCCTAAGTGCTGAAGCAATACATTACAGATAATATGTCTACAATGTATCACTCACTTCCCATAGCAGAGAGAAAAAAATATGTCCCTTACCTGATGCATCAGTGCAGAATTTCAGAATGTGAGTCGCACTTTGGCCACTCAAGTTTAAAGTTATCTAAATGGCAGAGATTCTGTCATCTTCCTTAAGCAACCTCTGCATTCATGCTGAAACAATCTGCTGCTATTCAAAGTTTTTCTCTGTTAACTTTTATGCCATTGCTATTGCCCTGTACTACCTACATCACTCTTTTTCATTGCTAGTAGTCCCATTTTGATAGTAAAATTGCTCTGAAAACACTGGGATTTTTGTCTGGCCTTTTATTTTACACATATTTGTAGGTATTTGCAGATCATAGGTAATGAACAATTATCATTTTGCCAGGTGCTCTCCTAACATTCTGACCATATGCCTACCAAAATTAATAGCAAAGTCTGTTGGGTACAAAAGTGAAGAAACAAACCTTTGTTAAAATCAAGCCTGCTACTATCCTTATTATTTTCCTGGAGCAAGATCCTGGATGCAGCAATTTCGATAATGTACTGTCCACACAAAAACCCCGTAAGTTATTCCTGGGATCATTGTTACAATAACGGCAGAATTAAGCCTTAGACATGCAACTGCTTACCCAGCTACAAGGAAAACATATTTAACCTGTAAAGTTCATTCTTAATCACAAGCTGAGATTGCTATCATGGGAGGCAGCTAAAGAAAACACATGCATTATTTTCTGGCTGCTTTTTTTGAACACTTGGCAGCCCTTTGTGAATAGCTAGCATAATTTTTCCCTGATCTTACTCTTTTGGAAAACTCAAAAGGAAAGGAGAGGTTCTTAGAAAGATATCTAGATTAATACACATTATACCTATAGAGGGGTTTTAATACGTTATTCGGAGTATTTTGTCAGGCTTGTGACATTAAACTTGCCAACCCCTTCTTGCACCCACCACGCTCACTCTGGTGGGGGACAACGAGATGAGACGGGAAAACCCTCTCCCATTCTCCCAGTGCCCATTTCCGCGACGCCGAAGATGCCGCTGCTGTCGCCCCGTCCTCCCTGGGCGCGCCGTGCCGGGGTTCCCCGCGCCCGCTGTGTAGGACACCGCCCTGCCACGTCCCGCAGCCCCGGCGGAAACCTGCCAGCCTCTGGGGACTCAGCCACAGCACAAGCTACCGCCCACCCTCCGCGCCCCGCCGGCCGAGCGGCCCCGCTCACCGCCTTTGTGTCCGCGGCCGCCGCCCCTTCCCCGCGGACGGGGCGGGCCGGGGCGGGTCCGCGGGGCGGGTTCGCGGCGCCCATAAGAAGGGCCCTGGCCGCAACCACCGCCCTTCTTCGCCGCACACCCTGGTCGTCCCGCTCCGCTCCCGGATTACAAAGCCCGCCCCGCCGTCACTATGAGCATCAGCACGAAAAACTCCTCGTACCGGCGTATGTTCGGCGGGGGCAGCCGCCCCAGCACCGGCACCCGCTATATCACGTCCAGCAGCCGGTACTCGCTGGGCAGCGCCCTGCGGCCCAGCAGCGCCCGGTACGTGTCCGCCTCGCCCGGCGGCATGTACGCCACCAAGACGACGTCGGTGCGGCTGCGGAGCAGCATGCCGCCCATGCGGCTCCACGACTCCGTGGACTTCTCTCTGGCCGACGCCATCAACACGGAGTTCAAGGCGAACCGCACCAATGAGAAGGTTGAGCTGCAGGAGCTTAATGACCGCTTCGCCAACTACATCGACAAGGTGCGCTTTCTGGAGCAGCAAAACAAGATCTTGCTGGCCGAGCTGGAACAGCTCAAGGGCAAGGGCACGTCCCGCCTGGGCGACCTTTACGAGGAGGAGATGCGGGAGCTGCGGCGACAGGTGGATCAGCTCACCAACGACAAGGCACGAGTGGAAGTGGAGCGGGACAATCTCGCCGACGACATCATGCGGCTGCGGGAGAAGTGAGTGTGCCTGGGGAAGGCGGGTTCGGGCTGCCGCCGTGTCCCGCTGCCTCCTCGCCGCCCTGTCCCCTGGCGCGGAGGCAGCCCCGGAGCATCCCGAGCGGTACCGGGCGGGCGGGAGGCTGCGCGGGGGGATTTGGGGGATCCCCGCTCCCTCCTCACCGCCGTCTTGCCCCTTCTAGGTTGCAGGAGGAGATGCTTCAGAGGGAGGAGGCCGAGAACACCCTTCAGTCCTTCAGACAGGTTAGCGGTGGTGGAGGAGGGAGGGGCCCGAGGAGCCTGGGGCGGAGGGTGGGAGTGCAGGAGTTTGCTTTCCTTGCACAAAGAGGTTCCGTCAGTTCTCACGCAAGCCCTCCATGTTTTCTTTAGGGGGATGCTGCAGTCTGAGGGGAGGGGAGGTAAACTATTGTCCTGCTTTATCCAAGTCTAGCCCGTTTTACAAAAAACACCCCAACGTGGAATCACTTTCCGATCCAATAAAAGTGAAAGGGGGCCATCTGCTCGCTTGGCTGAAGGGTATTAATGGTTTCTATGGGATTCACCGTGGAATGCAGATACAGGCATTATGGCAAGTGTGGTGGCAGCAGATTGAAATAATAGATCCCTTTGTGTCGGAGGGGAGGGCGCAGTGGGCTGCATTCTTCCTAAATGTGTAATGGTGCGGGAATATTTCTAGCGAAATGTGTCTATTATGGGCCAGTTTTTGTACAAAACAGAACTCCTTTTTGATGAATCACTGGTCAGTGCATTACTGGGCAACAGTTTCAAATTTAAAGTTTTTTATGTGGGTGTTGTCTGCTGACAAGAAGTAGACGATATGTTCCTTGGGGCGAGGTCACGGGATTGAGCTTGCCTCCTCTGGGTGTCCATTAAGAACATGAAATTTAATCCTCTGTAAAACAAAGATGTTAGCCTAGGAAACAAGTTATGTTAGAGTTTAGTCTTTGTAGGATGCCATGATGTTATCCAGATAAAGTAAATCTACATGACAACCAGAAACAACTGTGCAAACAGTGTTCTAAAATTCTTAAGCTCAAGTTTTCACTTGTGTAAAACCAGCTTTCAACTTAGATTAAGCCCTGTTTGGACTAAGAGATATTTAGGAATGTGCCTTTTCAAAACAAGGTCTCTTCCCTAAAACTCCTGGTGTAAAACAGCATTGCTAGCATTCTTTCAGACTGGAAGTGACTGCCCTTATCACCAGGCAGCTGGGTACAGGCTGACTTTGTCCCAGAGCTCTTCATAGGCATTAACAGAAGTCACTGTTCAGGAAATCAGCACTTGATTGTTAGTGTTTCCCTGGGAAAGGCTTTTGACTGCAGTATATTTAGAGTCCTTGAAGGACAGCAGGTGTGCTCAAGAGATAGTGTGGGGAAACTGAAACACCTACTCCCATTCAGAGCCTGGGAATTCAGTCTCCACTGGCATTCAGGGGACAGAAGTTTTAAACAACAGTCTTGAGATACTGCCTTAATTTAAGCTTATGGTTTGGTTGGGTTTTTTTTATGAGTGCTAAGACAATTTACTGTAGTGTGAAGTTCTATGAAGGAGCATTTAACTTAAGTTTTAGGGAACCTCATCTACTCTGATTCATTGCTGAATTCAGTTGAAGGATCAATTGACTTAAGGCTTTTACAGGATCTTTAATATTTAATTGTGCACTTTAGGCATGTCTGTATTTCAATCCAGTTGTATCTTATGGAGGCTCTGGGCTTTAAAGTGAGCTTGTGCATGCCCCACACTCGTTATCCAGCTCTTCCCTGTATTTGGAAAGGGGTCACTCAGAAGCTCAGCCTACAGCAGATGTGTGCATGCAGGACAGTCAGAATTGGATTCATTTAGCCTCCTAAGCTGTAGCTTGTGCATAAGAAATGCAAATAATTGTCTATGGAAACTCTACACTAAATCCACTCATGACATAACTGGTGCATGCTGTTGTGCTTGATTTGAACATCAGTCATACCTATTTTTTCCTTACTGGCAAGGATGGAGTTAACCTGTAGGTTTTGAAACCTAAATCTCTTTCAGTGCAAGTTTTGTTCTTTTGAAAGTGAAATTAAATTCACAGAACACTGAAGCTGAGATATCCTGTTGTGCTTTCCATTTTAAAACAATGCACAGCTTTCTATTAAATCATTATATTTTTCCGCTGGAAAGTTGTATAGTTGTATGGATTTGGATCACTTCAGCAAATGCTTTGCTGTTCTGATCTATCATCAAAGATACTTTTTACTTGATGGAGCAGTTATGTACTTCAGTATTTTAAAATAAAGAACAAATATCTGAACTTTAGCTTTTATTTCCAAAAGCTGCCCATTTCAGAGACTGTCCAGCTCATATGTACTGAATTTCAATTTATTTCTTCTGGACAAAGATTTGATTTTACTCCTGCGCTGAGGGGTGTCCTGCATAAACCATATGTAAAAGTTCAGTGAGGACTTTCCTTTTGAGGCAGGACAAGTATCACAGTGAGAAAGTTACTGTAGCTTTGCCAGCTAGTCTAGCAACAAGGAATAGGTTCTGAACCTGTGGCAAGCCTAACAGGTCAGGTCCTGGCTAACATGAGGTTTGTCTAAAGTAAACATGGATGCTCAACCCTGCAAAGTGTGTGGCTTGCATTGAAGAAGCTCCTAGGATAAAATCAGCATGTATTCCAACTGTGTGTATCTATGACTTGGACTTGTTTGTTCAGGCTACAAGTAGCCAATTCATTTATGTGGTTCTCAACACATCTGGGAACTGCTGAAATACTGAATTTTAGTGATAGGGAATACATAAATGATAGCATGTAGTAAAGTACATGCCACATATTTTAAGTGTCTTGAGTTTAAATTGCTTTCAATGTACTACAAGGTCCTAAAATCCTGTAGCTATTCAGTTGTCATTAAAAAAAATAGCCTTCAGGGTGAAGATTTCTGTAAAATCCTCTAGAAAATCTTTGGTTCTCTGGCCAGTTATGTAAACATGTTGGGTCATAGCCATGTAATTTTCTGCCAGAATGATCATGAGGGGTTTGGGGGGAAGGAGAACAAATTAATTAGGAAATTCTTTCTCTGAACTGAAAAACAGAGCTGATATGAACTGTGGGTGTTAAACTGGAATTGATAGAAAAGTTATGGAATGATGCATGAAAGGGGTATTTTGCTGGAAAAAGTAAACAGAATAATTCTTCTGGAGCAAGGACCTTGCCCCAGAGTAGGAGTGATCCAAGGAAAGGCTTTCTAGGAGTCTAAAGAAAGCACTCCTTATTTCAAAGGTGCCATAATAAAGAGAGCTGCTGATTAGGAATGCTTATGCTTTTGGCAATCCAAAATAGCTTTGGAGTAAGCTGTGAGAACCTGATATGTTAATACCCTGTGAGCACAAGCATGTGGCTGTGTATGTAACTAGTGTGAAAGGAACAATCTTCCCCTTTGCAAACTAAATGCCTTACACATTCAAAATGTAAGAAGTTGCCAATCAATATTTAGTCTTATATTTTTGAACTAATTCAAGTTGTTCCCTTGTAACATTCATGACGTGTCTTCTGTTATGCTCAAAAAAATGAATTTTTTCTGTTGATTAAGACTATCTCTGTGCAGCAAAAGGTGGAGCCTTTGCCAGCAACTGCGAGGGTGTAGGCAATGATGAGTAGCTCAGTTTGTGTTTATGCTCACACCTTCTTTTTCTCAAGGGAGATCTGTTGACCTGCATTGTGAATACTGCAGTTCTTACACATACCTCACCAGCTTTACAAGTATGCTTTAAAAGTGTGGTCTGTGTACCTAAGGGGCCGTGTGCTTTTTCACCTAGCAGTCCATAAGTTAAGCCCACTGATAGCCCTGACACCATGTCATGTGTTGCACTTTTAAGCCCCACTGAAAAGAGTGTAAGTTTGCAAAGTGCAACTCTTTGTCAGTGTAGTCAAGCTAGAAGCACTTACTGCAGACTTCTGACTCAAGTACTCAGAGGATTTACACCCACTATGATCTGTGTGCTCTTGATCATGCTTAGCAGCATGTCAGCAAAGATATAATCAACACAGGTGGTAGAGTTTTCAAATTCACAAGAAAGGTTCATATCTAAGGTTTAAGGCTAAGATGGCAAAAAGGTTTTTTACAGCTTTTGATTTCCTGTTGTCTTGCCAAAAAGCTCAGATGTAGCATCAGCCTGTATGCTGCTGAACTTGCTGTAAGAGACTTCTCTACATCCCTTTTGTAAGCTTATGAATTGTTCTTCTCTCTTGTCAGGATGTTGACAATGCCTCCCTGGCACGTCTTGATCTTGAGCGCAAAGTTGAGTCCCTGCAAGAGGAGATTGTCTTCTTGAAGAAACTTCATGATGAGGTAAGCTGAGAAATGAGGTCTGTGTTTAGATGCAGACTGTCTAGCAAGGAAGCTCTTTGCTGGTACTGTCCCAGAGTCCCCACCTGTGTATGATCTGAGTGCTTTTGTGCAGTAATGTTGAGTGTCTGCTTCTCTCTAAGGAAATCCGAGAATTGCAGGCCCAACTCCAGGAACAGCACATCCAAATTGATATGGATGTTTCTAAGCCTGACCTTACTGCTGCCCTGCGTGATGTTCGCCAACAGTATGAAAGTGTTGCTGCTAAGAATCTTCAGGAGGCTGAAGAGTGGTACAAGTCCAAAGTAAGTAAAATGCATCAGGCATGGAACTAATTCTGTGCTGTACAGCTTTGCTGTAGCACTTGTTGTTCCCTCTGTCTCTGTAATGGACATTAACATACCCATGACACAAAGTCTTTTTTTAAATCCCAGTCTGGGAAGGGTACAACTGGAAACATAACTACAGTAGCAAAGTAATGGGTGCACACTGGGAGTCTTTCTTGTCCTGGAGAAATTAGTAAAAAGATGGGAAATGTACAGGGCAGGAAAACAAGTATAAAAGTTTGCTATGAATTCTAATATAACATTTAGAAATAGAGGGACACTTTAATACTAATATTTAAGCATTTCAGGGGCTAACCCTTGTAATACCTCCACTTGTCCTCAACTGCTGTGTCCACAGAAGGCCTGTTTCACCATTTCTGTTGAAGTCTTATGCTAACCAGACTGGGGTTTTCCAGTTTGCAGATCTCTCTGAAGCTGCTAACAGGAACAACGATGCCCTGCGCCAGGCCAAGCAGGAGGCCAATGAGTACCGCAGACAGATCCAGTCGCTCACCTGCGAAGTCGATGCTCTTAAGGGAAGCGTAAGTAGAAGACAGTAGTTGTTCTTCTTCATTGCAGCTTTAAGCACTGCACTGCAGTTAATTGTTCATTTGGATGTGAATGCAGGTAATCTGCCATGCAATTCAGCAGCTTATTAATACTTTTTGAAAAGGATGCTGTGGGCTCAATTTGTGTGTATGCACAACAGTGGACTGGCTAGATTGATACACTGAATCAGTCTTAAGCTGTAAACAATAAGTTCATTCTCTCACTATAATAGTCACTATTTAGCACTTTCTGAAAGCATTCATACCTTGTCTGTCAGGTACAGATAAAGTTGTAAAAAAAACCTGGAGGAGCAGTGAAAGGTGCATATTTTGCTGTTGCTAAAACATGACTCCTTTAAAGATGGGATTGAAATGGATGTGACAGTGTTTAGCACACCTGCAAATCTCCTCTACTAAGGAGTGCCTGCATGCTGACTTGAACTGCATGTGTTGGGCTTACTGTAAAGGATGGCTTTGCCACCTGGTACAACAAATATGTGGCACACCTCACACTGCAGAATAACTCTCCTTGACTCTGCAAAAGGAAGATAAGGACATGACAAACTTGGGACATGCCTAGGCATTTTCAGAAAGGATGCTAATGTAACACAATTCTCCTTCTTTAAAATGTTAAGGGTTTCGAGGGTGGGGAAGAGTCACTGAACTGCAGTAGTGCTTGATTTCACTATTCTCTTCCAGAATGAGTCCCTGGAGCGCCAGATGCGTGAAATGGAGGAGAATTTTGCTGTTGAAGCTGCTAACTACCAAGACACTATTGGGCGTCTGCAGGATGAGATTCAGAACATGAAGGAAGAAATGGCTCGCCATCTCCGCGAGTACCAGGACCTGCTGAATGTAAAGATGGCTCTTGATATTGAAATTGCCACCTACAGAAAACTGCTGGAGGGTGAAGAGAGCAGGTAATCACATACAAACACTTTTCTAAAGCCAGAAATTATTAGAAGATACTTTATACTCATATCTGATTTTATCCATTTTTTTTTTCCTTCAGGATTAACATGCCTATTCCAACCTTTGCTGCTTTGAACCTGAGAGGTAAGGTGCTTCTGCTATTTCAGTTTAGGCAGTTGCTCTATGATTACCCTGAGGGTTCTGAATAGTTCCTTTTATGCTGGTTTTTGAACTTGTATAAGTGCAGTTGGTTGTGAATACTCTTGTTGGATCCAAGTACAGTATTTGCAACTACTTAACCTTGGATGGTAGCAACTCCTTTGTTCCTGGACACATATTTTTAAATATTGGTACATAGCAAGTAATTAGTTTGGATACCTGCTGAAAGTGCTTTAAGGGGCACAGAGAGAAAAATGGAGAAGACCTGGCTTATTCAGAGCAGGAGACTTCTTTGTATACTAAATTGGGATTCTGAAAGTAGACACTAAAATCTGTTACACCTCATTTCTTTGAGGAGGCACTTCATCTAGACTATTGGTAATAATACATCTTCTTCTGCAGAAACCAACATTGAGTCTCAGCCAATGGTTGACACTCACTCAAAGAGAACACTTCTAATTAAGACCGTCGAAACTAGAGATGGACAGGTTGGTGGTAACTTTAATTTTATTTCTATCACAGCTGGTAACCTTAAATTCTTAAGCTTGCCTACTGCTTACTGCAGCTTGAATGTGGTAGTAAGTATTGAGTAGAACAGCAACTGGCATTCCAAGCTGTGTGAACATACAGGTATAGCAAACAGGTTTCTCTGGAAAAAAAAAATCAAAATTCATCCAATAGTAAAACTTTAAGTTGGTGACTGTTACCTGTGTATTGAGTATTTAAGTTAGCTGAGTTAGCCAATTTCCTTAGGAAAACATGTGACACTAAACAGAGATACTTAACTCGCTTAGGATAAGATGCTGTTTTTGGTGTAAGTAAATAAAACTTGAATGGTTTCTGTATGCTATTTACAAACTAGAATTTCTCATAAGCGAGAGCTGATACTCGTTCACATTTTGGATGTTTCACTTCTAATTCTTAAAAAACCCACAAAAATCTTCCTACTAAAACTTAATGCAAGTGTTTCTGTTTTTCATTAGGTTATTAATGAAACTTCCCAGCATCATGATGACTTGGAGTAAAGCTGAAGTGAAGATGCATACTTACTAAAGGAGAAATTCTTACCAGCAAGATTGAAAAAGTCCATGTCTTAAAGGAAGAAACAGCTTTCAAGTGCCTTTCTGCAGTTTTTCCATGAGCGCAAGATGATTATGCTAGGAAATAGGTCTTAGATCTTGCAAACTGACTCTCCCTGAAGGATTAGAGTTTACAATGGAGTCTAGTTTACAAATAGCAATATCTTGTGCTGCAATACTGTTTTTAAGTATCTGAATTCAATAAAACTGCTTTTTCCAGCACAGTATGAGCAACCTGTCGCTACTTCAATAAATCTTTGGAAAATGGCTCTTGATGTGTTCTAATTTGTTAAACTTCATGACTTTCTGGAAAGCCATAACAACATAATGCTGGAATTATTATACGGTTGACATCTTTAGTACTGGCTGTGTGGAATGCTGTTTTTTCAGTTTAACTAGATAAACTGTCTTACTTATTTACTGCTTAGGTTTTGGAACCAATTAAAATGGATTATAACTGGCAGATGCATAATGTATTATGATATCACTTGAATAAAATATGATACTTCAAGCTAATAAATATTAATCTTGCTTCCATATACTAGTTAATGCAGTTACTAAATGTCAGAATGCCTGAAGTAACTTAAAACTTGGCTTTATAAAACATAGTACTTATGTAGCAGAGAAATAGTTCATGTGAGCCCTTATCTCAGACAGCACCTTGCAGAGTTAACAGCTGACTTGGTGCATTAACTTATTTTTCCAGGAAAAACTAGTTCCCAAAGACTTGTTGGTATTACAGAAACTACATGAAGGCTTTGGCTGGAGTGGGGGTTAGGAGAGACTAACTTGCCCTTTTGCTGACAATTCTAGTATTTAAACCCCTTTCAAAACAGGAGAGCCACCATGCTTGGTGTTGTCTGCTGAACATCAGTGTGAATGCAGCAGAATGGGAACAAGGAAGTTCTATTCTGCTTTGCCATAGTCTTCCAGGAGCCAGTAGTGGAAAAGTTGATGTCCTCTCTGAACGCTTAAGTTTTCTTCTGCAGAGCAACATACTTCTCAAATTTAAACACGATAAAGAACCACAGCAGAGCCCCATGAAAGTAGCTACTATGTTCTGCATTACTTCTGCAAAGTCTTCTTCCTGTAAACTTCTACTGAGATACAGATTTTCTGGAATGAGGAACTGCAAACTGAAATTTTTCAGTTACTATTATAGTGTTCAGGGTAAGGGTAGAACTTCCATGTTGTACCGATATAATAGATATTTGGGAATCAATCTCTTAGAAAAACTTACCTCCATCCAATAGGGATGCAAACAATTTACTCCTTCTCCACCCTTATTCTTACCTTTGCTCAAGCATGTGACTAACTGGATGTAGTGTAGGTATTGGAGGTGGGGTGGAGGCAGTAGGAGGCTGCTTTTCACTTGGGGTGTGCTGAAGCCCTCTGCAGCTCCAACACACAGGTGCTTTCTGTGCTTCCCAAGAGAAAAGTCCTGCAGCTGGTCCAGTGTTTGTTCTGGTGACTCCCATCATGCAAAAAGGGACAGAAGTGACACTGATGAGAGGGCCTGGACACAAGCCTGAGCCACAGCTTTTTCCTCAGCAAAGCAGAACAGATTCAACCTGGTCCACCATATGGTGGGTAGGATAGTCTCACTAGAAACTGAGAGTGAACCCAGCCTGTTTCATGTTGCAGAGATTACAGACACCAGGTTTTCTACTACCTTTCAACATTCTGACTGATTTAAAAAAGCATAAATTAGCTTTCATGGGAAGTGATATCTTTCTGTGCTAATAACAGCTCTGGGCATGTGTAATATCTAATTTTGAGCACTATATAGGCATAAGCGTTGACAACATTTCAGGACAAGTGGAATAAGGGACTGATGTCCTGCCTGTTGCAGACTACTTCAGTCTTTCTCTGGATCTAGTTATTGAAAAAGTTGAGCCAATGCTAAATATAATCTCTGGTCCCTAAAGCAATGTCAGAGCCCTGGCTGGTGGCATCTGGCAGTCTATGGGTAGGAGATGGTGAGTACTCTTGGTGACTGTGGGCAGAGACCCACAGCACAATGTGCTTTTTGAAATGCACATTGACCTCTGGAGCTGTGAAAGTCTTTCAGAAATTGCTTCCGCTCTGCCACCAGCTACCTGGCTCAGTGTTTTCTCTTTGATGATTTCACTCAGTAGATAAAAGAACTGCCTGTATCAAGTACTGACTGCAGCAAAGGAGTTATTCCTGGCTCTTCAGTGTTTAGGGTTACTCAGAACACAGAGAAGCGTGTGACAGAGCTCTCAGTCCTGAAATAAATAGGAAAATAAATAAAAATAAATAACCCTAGTTGCTAAGGGGATAAGAAAATTGCAGGAAACCTCAAAAACCTGCACCCCTGTGAGAGCAAGAGCACCCTTATAGTGGAAATGAGAGTGGACAGTGGCTGTGTATCTTCTCAGTGTTTGATCTAGGGGCACCAGCCTTATGCTCATATATAATTACTGAAAGCTCCTTAGTGCTGAGCCAGCAGCTGACCTCAGAACTGTATTTCACATTCCAGTAACTGCAGGCAGCAGCTGCACGGAGTGAGGCAGCCCCCATTAATGGCCAGGCACTTGTCCTGCCCCCCCCAATGAGCCCCACGAAGCTGCTCCTGTGAGCTTACACAGGGAGTGCCTCCAAATAGGTGAGCTGTTCCCACAGTCAACACTAATAATTCTCCAGATGACTGAGAATCCTCATATTTAATTTGTTTTCCTCATGTAGCCAGAACCTTGTTTTCCCTTTTTTTTTTTTAAATAATCTTGCAAAACCACAGAAACTGTTAGCAGAGACTCCATATTCCAAGCCACTGGGAACATGTAGCTAATGCAGTTCTTCTGTCATCCAGTCGGTCTGTTTTAGTACACAGCAAACATTTTTTTTCCCTCTCTCCATCCCTCCCTCTTTTTTTCTCCTCTCCTCTCCTCTCCTCTCCTCTCCTCTCCTCTCCTCTCCTCTCCTCTCCTCTCCTCTCCTCTCCTCTCCTCTCCTCTCCTCTCCTCTCCTCTCCTCTCCTCTCCTCTCCTCTCCTCTCCTCTCCTCTCCTCTCCTCTCCTCTCCTCTCCTCTCCTCTCCTCTCCTCTCCTCTCCTCTCCTCTCCTCTCCTCTCCTCTCCTCTCCTCTCCTCTCCTCTCCTCTCCTCTCCTCTCCTCTCCTCTCCTCTCCTCTCCTCTCCATTTCATTGTTGGACACACTTACCTGGCTCACAGAGAGCTCACAGTTCTGTTCTTGA
Source organism: Fringilla coelebs (assembly GCF_963513975.1). Lineage (NCBI taxonomy): Eukaryota > Metazoa > Chordata > Aves > Passeriformes > Fringillidae > Fringilla > Fringilla coelebs. Next base: position 132,833,328 of record NC_140028.1, read on the forward strand.
TTTCTTCCCCTACCTGTGGCAGCTCTTTTCAGTGTTTGCACCAGTAAATGAATCTGGTGCTTTCACTGATGCTGTGCTGGGTGGGAGCATCTGCATGTTGAAGTGCATGGAGGAAATACCTACCAGACTGCTCTGAGGCTCTGAATGTTCAGCTGTGAGGTTAAACTGCTCCGGACACTTTGGCTGAAGCCTGCTGAGGGCATGGTGGAAGATGTCCATCATGGTGGTGGGGGCTGGCCTTGCTGGCCTCAGGCTGCAGGGTGCCGCCCCACAGACTGACAGGGCTCTGGGCAAAGCCACAGAAGCATCTGAGGAACTTTCAGAAAACTGCTGATAGGAAACCACTCATCCCAGCCTGTTGGGAAACTCCCCAGCTGGGGTCTGGGCCAAATCCCAGCAGTCCAGGGCAGCACCTGTGATTAGAGCACTTCCAGGGCTCTCATTCAAAGTCCTGTCTGCAGGTGCAAGGTCCCAGATGTATGTGGGTTACTGGGCACTTTGAGACTGGACTGCTCTCCCTTCAGTCAGTCATGTAAGCATATCCTGCAAGTTCTCATCGCCTTTAGGCACCCCTGGAGCATGGAGACACTTGTGGCTGACATTCCAGGGCAGTCACAGGATCCAGTGCTGTGTGGAGATCATGTCCTGCTGGAGCACACCTGGTGTTGGGAAGGACCTGCTCCTGGCCAGGACTTGCTTCTGCCAACTGCTGGAAGGGAAGGCAGCCAGAGGATATAAATCCTCATGTTTGGAGAGGATGAACAGTTGAGGGACTGGATAAAGAATTTTGCTGGTGTCCTAACAAGTATTGTAGATTTTAATTATAAAATCCTTCCACAGGGGAAGGGAAGCCTGGATACTGCCAAAAATCTGTAAGTATTTACATAGAATAGACTGCCCTAAGAGACACTTACTTGAGTGCAGTCACTCATGCAGAACTAGGAAGTGCCAAAAATAAAATTATGTCTTCAGTCTTCGTTTGGTCTCTTCATGCTTATGCATAATCCTGTGGATTTGAGCTTCAAGTTCATGAACCTTGTCTTACTGAGTACATACACCCAACAGCACTTAGGAATCACTACTGCTCACTGCTAGAGCATTTCAGATCTCCTGCATTTGTGTTTGCTGAGTTTATCTGCTTTCAAGAGTGTGAATTTTTATTTTCCTCTAGAGTACCCTCTGCTGTTCTTCATGGTCCTGTGCAACACCCCTGTAGAAGGTGAGGTATTGTGAGCCCTGTTTGAAATGTAGGCCATGGGGCACAGCAGTTAAGATCAGAAGTGGAAACCAACCTCAGGGGTCCCCACTAGGAAGGTGTTTAGCACGGCGTACTTTTAAGGCACTTACTGATTTCAGGCCTAGGTATTTTCCCGGTCTAGATTGCAGATTAAGTGCCCACAAAATGAAGTTCACACATTATGGGGTACCAGTGTAAAGCACAGTTCAAGTGAAATTCTCAGCTTCAGCCGGGAAAGCTGTAGCATGAACACAGAAAAATCAGTGTCCCCAGCAGTGCAGAGTTACCTTAGCCACAGGACTCTTCTCCTGCCTGCAGCATATCGGACATTCCACGCTCCATGTTCATGCCACGTTCCCTCCTCCTGCGCTGAGGGCAGCAGTGCTCTGCCTGACAGGGCCCCCCCAGCCCATCCAAGGCCATTCCCTAGGCCCAGCTGGCCAGAGGGAAAAGCTGCTCGTGGGCTTCCATCCACAGCAGCCAAACTCATTGCTTCTGGAAAGGGCAAGGCCACCAGCAGCCACATCTCTGCACAGGGGTGTATCATTGTTTCCCTACAAACTCCTCAGCCTGACTTTTTGGGCTGGCTTCTTTTCCGGAGATGTATTGCAGCTGTCTCCTTGTGGCGGGCGACGAGAACTGCAAGGCAAGGACACCCTGCAAGGAGCCTTCTTGTGACCTGCAGGGAGCCTTCTTGTGGCCTGCAAGGAGCCTTCTTGTGACCTGCAAGGAGCCTTCTTCTGCCTCCAGGGAGCCTTGTTCTGGCCTGCAAGGAGCCTTTCTTCTGGCCTGCAAGGAGCCTTCTTCTGGCCTGCAAGGAGCCTTCTTGTGGCCTGCGGGGAGCCTTCTTCTGCCTCCAGGGAGCCTTCTTCTGGCCTGCAGGGAGTTTTCTTGTGGCCTGCAGGGAGCCTTCTTGTGGCCTGCAAGGAGCATTCTTGTGGCCTGCAGGGAGCCTTCTTGTGGCCTGCAGGGAGCCTTCTTGTGGCCTGCAAGGAGCATTCTTGCGGCCTGCAGGGAGCCTTCTTGTGGCCTGCAAGGAGCATTCTTGTGGCCTGCAGGGAGCCTTCTTGTGGCCTACAAGGAGCCTTCTTCTGGCCTGCAAGGAGCCTTCTTGTGGCCTGCGGGGAGCCTTCTTCTGCCTCCAGGGAGCCTTCTTCTGGCCTGCAGGGAGTTTTCTTGTGGCCTGCAAGGAGCCTTCTTGTGACCTGCAGGGAGCCTTCTAGTGGCCTACAAGGAGCCTTCTTCTGGCCTGCAAAGAGCCTCCTTGTGGCCTGCAAGGAGCTTTCTTCTGGCCTGCAAGGAGCTTTCTTGTGGCTGGTGGCTCCCTGCCTCAGTGAGTGGCACAGGGCGGTGGTATGGCTGCAAAGGGAGAGGCGCTGCTTTCTCCAAGAACTGCCCTGCAGTTATTCTCTGTCACTGTCAGCGAGACAGGAAGGTGTCTCAGACTCGACAGACAGCATATAAATACATTTTCAGGATGGAGAAGTGTGGTGGGTTGAACTCGGCCAGCAGCCAAGCACCTACAGAAATGCTTGCTTGTCCTTGTCACTTCAGTGTGATGAGGGACAAAAAAGGAAGAACCAGAGTAAGAAAATTAGTGAGTGGAAATAAAGGCAGTTTAATATGTGAAGAAAAAAAAGTGGGAAAAATAAAGGCAATCACACACTATGCCCCACAACCAGACAGAGGCCCACCTGGTCTCTGAACAATGACCACCTTGGAAGCCTTTTTCTTCCTTTACCTCAGTCTTTATTGCTGATGACTGAGCTGATTGAACATGGCATTGTATGGTATGGAATATCCTGTTGGCCACTTCAGGTAATTTGTCCTAACTGTGTTCCTTTTCAATAAGTTCCTTTTCTGCCTCAGCCAGACTTGATGGGTCAGAGAGGGAAACAGAAAAAGCCTTGATGCCTTGCAAGCATTGTTCAGTCAAAACATCAGTGCACCATCAACACTGTTTCAGTCACACATCCTAAGCACAGCACCCCCAGGGTGGCTGTGAAGATAGTGAACTCCTTCTGGGCCAGACTCAGACAAGAAATTCAGATGGGGGTATGTGTTTCTGTACCTGGGAGTGGGGTGGAGGCCATATACAAGATCTGAGAATGACCCGGATTCAAAGTCTGTATTTTCCAAATTAGGGGAGGGTTTGAAGCCCAGATCTCCCAACTTAGGACACCTTGTAGAGTTTATGAGTGTCCAAGAAATGTATGAGCTAGAAGATCTCTGCCCTTTTATGCAACCAGCTTTATAATACATAGAAAAGTAACATGGGGAGGTTTTGCAGTCTGAAGAACTCCATGTGCAGACCAGATTTCCATTCACATCTCTAGCTGTTGTTTAAATACTGCAAACATACCTTGGCTCCCACCTACTGTAAACCATTGCAATTGTATTTTAAAGGTTATTTTGCAGTTGGAGATGTTAATTGCAAACATACTTTCAGCTCCAGCAGTCCTTCTTTGATGATGCTTGCTGGGACAGGTTTGCTGCTTGACTTTACCTCTCAGCTCTTAGTGCCCTACAGTTGGGTGGCTGTGGAAGTGTGTTTCTTTGTGTACTGCACAAAGTACTCTCCCTGATCCTTTAGGCTAAAAATACTGGACTGTGATCTAGGAAGGGTCTGGAGTGGAAAATTCTTGCATTGGTAGGGTATGCTTCTATCATGGCAAAATCCTGTTCAGTACTCAGCTACTCTTAAAATGAAAAAGCTTTGTCTTATATGTTAACAGAATTTCTTGTTTTTCATTTCATGCCCATTGCCTTTAGCCCTTCTCCTGAACACCACTGAGGAGAGCCTGGCTTTTTCTTTGGTATCCCTCCCACCAGGTATTTATGTGATGTAAATTGATGTGATCCCCCTGAGCCTCCTGTTCCCCAGGCCAAATAGTCACAGCTCTCTCAGCCTCCTCTGCTTGTATTTCAGGTACTCCAGGCTCTCCCTTGTCCTCATGGCCCTTCGCTCAGCTTGTTCCAGTACGTCCATTCTCTCATACTGGGGAGCCCAGCCCTGGACATGGCACTGCAGAGGGTCACCTCTGGGAAGGATCACCTCTTCCAGAAAACTTACCTTCATTGTATCAAATTTTACTGACTAGTCATTGTATCAAATTTTACTGAGTAGTCATAAAAAGGATCCATAGAAAGTGGTGGCCTGGCAGATGGGAGGGAAGTAAAGGCCAGAGCTCTACAACTACATAAGAAAAGACATTTTGGGTCAGGCCAGTGATCTGCCTGGCCTCCTACAGAGCTTTCTGGAAAAAAGGGCAAAAGAAACAGGGTTCCAATTCCTGGAACAGCCTTTATTTTAAGGCAAAGAGAAATTCAGGGGCTTTTTGAGCCAATGGCTTTATCCAGACCATTGATGAAGTTGTCTGACTTGATTTGAGTAGTTGTATATTTTTAGTTTCTAGCAGGGTGTATTTCATAATATGACAGTGTACCAGGGAAGAACATTGCCTTTTGATTATTTTATCTTTATTTTCTGATCATTTTGTGGACTTTCCAGGAGTTCTTGCGTTATGAAGCTTGATAAATAATCATCCTGTGCTCAATCCCCTCCATGTTATCCCTCATTTGACAGATTTCCCTTCCCTGCAAGTGTTCAAGGACAGGCTGGATGGGGCTCTGAACACCTGGTGTAGTGAAAGGAGTCCCTACCCACAGCAGGGAGGTTGAATCTAGACGATCTTTAAGGTCTCTTCCAACCCAAAACTTTCTGTGAGTCTATGATTCTCTACTTGCTCTCCTCCAGCACATTTGCATGTTTCAACATCTAAAGTGCCTCTCATCAGGAGGTCATCCTGTAACCATGATAATCCTCATCACTCTACTCCTCATTCTAGTTCTGCTGTGATCTATTTAAAACAAGGTGACTAAGAACATGTGATCTTCAAAACATGTGCATTGGAGCAGTGCAGAGTGACAAAACGAGAACTCCTGTTTTGTGCTCAAAGTAAGTAAAAATATCCTAGCTACTTTTTTGATCACTGCTCAGTACTGGGCTGATGTTTTCAGAATGTTATCCAAAGTGACTCAGAGATCTGTTTCCTAAGGACAAACAGCTATGAGTTATTTTTTTCTCCTACTTTGCTGTCATTGACATTAAATTTTCATTCCTCATTTGATCACCCAGTTATATAGGAACACAACACCCTTCTGCATCTTTGAGCTCAGCATTAACATTGTTTGCTCTTTTTTCTTTTGTCAACCTGCTGGACAGCCTTGGCTAGGTCCCTGGGGAATGTATTGAATGGTAAAGTCCAGTGTACAAATGCTTGTGGCAGGCCACTGACAGCTTCCTTCCACAGTTAAGGCTCTCCATTATTCCTGTTATTTCCTGCCTTATAGCTTAAAACTGGGAGAACATGACCTTTGTATCTCTTAGAAATCTGAAGTTACATAATTTTTTTTTACAAAATCTTCCATCTGCACCACCCTTACACACAAAGCTTGTACAATCCTACAGATGTTTCCACCACATCCATGAAGCCTGACTTCCCTGGGAAAAAATGTGTGTGGATCCTACCCAGCATCCAAGTAGAAACACTAGCATTGCTGATTCCTAGATTTCAGCATCGCTCCGTAGCCGCTTTTTGAGAGTGTGAAGTTATACCAAGCATTTTCTGTTCCTCTGACACCAGATGCATTGCAGTTCACAAATTAGCAGTTTCATGCTCAGTTGCTGCAGAGCTGCTTGATGGTTGCCATTCTGCCTTCTTCTTACCTGTCAGTGTATTGATTTGTTTCAAAACCTTTTCAGTTTGAGATTGTTCTTCATCTGTCTCAGGGGGCTCCTTCACCTTTTCCTTAATGAGCTATATTCATCTAGGTTTTTTCTTATTTTTGCTGAGTAATCCTTCTACTTCTTGACTATCTAACTTGAAGCTGCACTGAATTTCTGGCAGACATCATGGTTTGCATGTGCCTGAAAGTGTTTTTTATTGGCAACTTGGCACTTGAACAGGTATTTGATCCATATAATGAGAGATCTACTTTCCAACTGCCAGATTTTCCTGGGTTTCCCATTTGGTCATGACTTCTGTCAGAGCCTAGTAGTTCCTTTCACTGTCCTTTTAAACTTGGGTGGTACTTCCTGCAGGTTTTTTCCTTTTCCTTTTCCTTTTCCTTTTCCTTTTCCTTTTCCTTTTCCTTTTCCTTTTCCTTTTCCTTTTCCTTTTCCTTTTCCTTTTCCTTTTCCTCTTTCTGGAAGGCTTTTCAGCATGATAATGGGAAGTTCTCAGTTTAATATGGTGTCATGATTTAACCTCAGCTGGTAAGTGCCACACAGCCACTTGCTTGCTCCCTGCCCTCTCACCCCTGGTGGGATGAGGAGAAGAATCAGATAAAGTAAAACCCAGGAACTGAGATAAGAACAGTTTAATTATTTAGATAATGTATGAAGTATTACTACTACTACTACTACTACTACTAATTATAATGAAAAGGAAGATTACAAAAAGAAAAAGAGAGAGGAATAAAACCCGGGAGGAAAAAGTGATGTGCAATACAGTTTCTCACCACCTGCTAGTCCATCCCTGAGTTGAGCTCTGCCCCTCTAGGTCAACTCCCCTCAGTTTATATCCTGAGCATGAGGTTCTATGGTGTGGAATATCCCTTTGGCCAGTTTCATGAGTTTCCCTGGCTCTTCTCTGTCCTAGCTATCTCCTCAGGTTCAGAGCAGGATACACTGAAAAGTCCTTGGCTCAGTGCAAGCACTACTCAGCAGCAACCAAAACATCAGTGTGTGATCAACATTATTCTCATCCTGAATCCAAAACACTGTCCTGTACCAGATACTAGGGAGAAAATGAACTGTATTCCCACATGAAACCAGGACATAAAGTGTCTCAAAAAATATCTTTGTGTCTAATCAGCATTTTCATTTTTCTGGCTTCTAGGGCTTGTTGTGGCTTTTTTATTTGTTTGGTTGGGTTTTTTTTTGGTTTTTGGGGTTTTTTTTGTGTGTGTACGTCATGCAGCTACTATACTCACCACTAACTTCTCTACTTTCCTCGCAGGCTGAAGATTTCTTGTCTCTCTCTGTCCTTTGCAGGATATTTTTTCAGCTTTTCTGTTCTTTAATCCATAATTCTCTATCTGCCTTTTTTCCTCTGTAGGTAGTAGAGCTCCTATGTACCTAACTGAATTTGGAGCAATTGCTTTGAACTTCACAGCATCTCTTTCAGACATAAAGAAAAGCTTTCAGATGCAAGTTTGTCATTTTCCCCCAACTTGATTAGAAGGACTAATGAAACATAGGACTTCTATCCACAGACCTTGACTTACTGTCATCAGATGAACAAGCACTGTAGATGGGCTGACAGGGAGTCACTTAACCACCAGGGACTGTCCCACCTCCCCCAGCCAGGGAACAGGGCAGGCTGCTGTGCAATGACAGATGGAGCAGCCCCAGCCCAAGGGATCAGGCACCTCCATGGAGAAGGAGGTGCCTGCTGTAGAGTGTGTCTACTCTGATCAGGAAGAAAAGTGGATGAGGCCTTTCACAGCCTCCCATTCTCTGGCTCTGGTCCTCACAGCAGAATGTAACCCTACCAATGTCTGCTGGAGGAAGAGCACAGCCTTGGAGGCTCCTGGAGAGCATTGAAAACATCCAGACCCAAGTGACAGAGGAGCAAGTAGGGAGAGGTGCTCCATTGGACCTCACACTTATAAAGAAGGGAAGGCTCCCTGAGGATGCGAGAGTCAAAGGCTGCCTTGAATGCAGTGACCAAGAGATGGTGAAGTTAAGTATCCTGAGAGGAGACAGCAGGGCAAAGACCAAGATCCCAACCCTGGCCTTTAGGAGAGAAGAGTTTGGTTTCTTCTTCTCCACTTAAAAGAGTCCCCTGGGATAAAAGCCTAAAGGAAAGAGAGGTTCAAGAAAGCGCGTTGGTATTCAACAATTACTTTCCTTATGCTTAAGAACAATCTCTCCTAAAGAACAGGAAGTCAAGCAAAAATGTTGGGACTTGTGTGGATTGCTAAGAAGTTCCTGGAAGAACTCAGACCTCAAAATGAAGTATGCAGAAAGTAGAATTAGGGTCAGGTAACCTGTGATAAATGTAGAGACACCTTTTGAGCAAACAGACGTGGTCAGGAAAGAGTCAAAGGCATACGGAATTTATTCTTGCAAGGAAAGCCAAGAGCAAAAAGAAAAGCTTCCATAAATACATAAGGCGCAAAAAGAAGACTATTGAAAATGTGCACCTGCTGCTGGAAGGGGCAGGTGTTCTGGTGATGCAGGGCATGGACAATGCTGAGGTGCTTAATGTCTTCTTCACCTCAGCCTTTGCTAAAAAGGACAACATTCAGGAATCCCCAGAGACCAGTGTGAAAGATTGGAACAAGAAGGTTGTACCTTGGTGGAAGAGAATCAGGTCAGAGAACACTTAAACAAATTGGACATACACAAACCCCTGAGCCCCAAGAGGATGTGCCACTGAGTGCTGAGGGAACTGGCTGACGTCATTGTAAGGCCACCTTCAATTTTTCCTTCCCTTGCTTCTGATGGTTCTCATATTTCCATGGGAAACAACAGCCATCACAGACTTCTCACAAAAGATCAGTGTCCCTTGTATTCCATATAATCAGCCTCCAGCTGGAGAGTTGCACTTAACTGCTTCACACTTAGAGATATGTTGACGTTTAAGGTCAGGCATTATGTGGGTAAAATCCTGCATGAATAAATTCTGCATTCGGTGGTCTGAAAGGAGCCTGCTGGAGCTCTTATGAGGGTAAGAAGGAGAAGCAGAGGTGGTAGAAGTGCTGCAGGATGAGAAAAGACAAATTTGTGTAAAGGTTATAAAGGTTTGGAAAACCACTATTTTATGCATGAGACAAAACAAAGTACTGAACTGGTCTACCTTTGTTCAAGCTCCTTTCCATGCACACAAAGCAATTTCAAATAGAGGATTTGCTTTTCATCTCTCAAATAGTATTTCTGTTCATCCAAGAAGCCCTTCCCCAAATGCACTGTATATCACTGGGGACCTGCTCTACACTCCAAATGTTTTTTTTCATGTAATAAATACTTGACATTTAGAAAAATCGCTTCTAAATTTACACAGTGCAGAGCTCACAGTTTGAGATTACCCTCCAAGCACCCTGAAGTGCCGGGCGCATAAATAAATATCTTTGCAAATAGATTCTCATTTATTAGTTTTGCAAGAGTATTTTCACTTCTTGGAGATGGGTGATTACTAAAGGATGAAAGAAGCACTTCTGGTTTAAATTAATAGTAAGAAAATGCAGGAGAAGGGCTGATCAAAAAGGTTAAATTTTCTCCCTAATGTTTTGATGTTTTCTATCTTTGTAAGTTAAATTTCATAATAGTACTGTATGTCTAAACTGTCCAGTTGTGCTTTATGTCATAGCCAGCCACATAAACCTGTGTGAGAAACAGCAGTAAGAGAGAAACTGCCATTTTCAGGGAGAGAAAATACTGTCTGTCTGCAGGTCATGCGTGGTCTCCGTCATAGAGGACATAAATAGACTTCAAGATGTACAATCAACACTACTGGGAGATGACCAAGCATTACTGTCCCCATTTCAGAGAGGGAATAATATAGGACTAAGTGCTTTGCCATAGAGAAAGCCAGGGATTGCTGTCTACTCCCACTACATAAAAGCTGAAAAGCTCCCTACAAAGGCATCCTTCCATCTGAACTGCAATGTCTCACCTCATTTCCAGGTGTGTGGAAAGTGAGACAAGATTCATGATGGCCGTGAATTGCTTGGCACCTGTTCTCACTATCACCTGTGGGTAGTGCCTGTGCCGCACAGGCCAGAGTACTGATGCAATTAATGGTGCCATGCAAGGATACAACCTTAACCAGCAAATAAGGTGATCTTTTCACTTACTTTTGCTGCCAAAACACTAAACCTCTTGTTCAAACTGTCTCTCTCCTGTTGGGGGGTGGGGGGCAGGGGGCATAACAGCACAGTGATAGATGGGATAAAGGGCCAGTTTCTGACTACAGAAGGCAGCCCAGATGGTTGCCCTGGGACAAGCTGGCTGGCCAGGCTTTTCTTCAGTACAGACTGAGCCTTAGCAGCCAGAACCACAAGGGGCCAGGGATGCTTGGACATGAGCTGAAAACCCTTGAGCCCAGGGCCTTCAGCTCAGGGAGTGCCTGTGTTTTTGCACAAAGCCTGTGAGTCAGTAACAGTGATAACCCTGATGATTCCAGCCTTTTGTTTTGGTCTTGGTGTGCCAGAACATTGTTTTTTGGCCAAGTTAACCCTTTAGTGAAGCTAAAGATGTTTGACACTTTTTGTGACAAATGACAGATGAAGCCATGTGGAACATATTAAGAAAGGGGGTGTGGGGAGTGTCCCTGTTAGCACAAAATCATGGTTTTACTACTGCTTACCTCTACTCTGAGTGTGGGTGTTCAGATTCAATGAATACTGCCCAGTCAAGCTTCATGACATTCCCTTTGTAGCGTTGTGTCACAGAGAACTGGCCTCCAGGTTACTGTTGCTTACCTCCAGGTTCTGGCACCATCAGGAAGATCTCCATGGCCCCCAGAGTCCCTCAGACTCACAGTTACTTTATACCTTGCTAATGAATTTATCCAAGGGAAGCAGTGAAAATCCCTAAGTGGAAGCTGTTTGACTCGCACTGCTAGATTGACAATCTAAGCTAAAGCCAAAGTACAATTGGATTAAACGACTTTTAATGTGTCTATTCAGGGCTGCACAGCATTGGAGTACACAAATCCAATACTGATTTCAACAATGAACATTTGATAAAGAGCTTTTACATTCCAATTAACTTTTAGTGACTGTGAAAATTGTTTTAGAGGTCAAAGAAATTAAGTTCACTAGGTTGGTTATTCACAAAGGTTAATCTATACCTATTCTCTTTCAGAGAATCCTTATCAACATGATCTCATTGAATGCTGTCTCTAAGGAATGTTACATAGTCTCCTTCTTAGCTACTATTTATTTTCCGGCTCACAAGGAGTAATGCCTCAAGGTAATGATCAGGTCTCAGTCAAGTCATGGCTGTGTATGAATAAGGAAGGTGGTAGCTCAGTCTGGGGTGGCACCTGCATTTCACCCACTCCCTCACAGTGGAACACTGAACTATGTGCCAGCTACTCTACACTCCCTCTATAAACCAGGGAATCTAGGATTTATCACAAGCTAATTTAGACACCTAAAAGAAGGTATTGTATTATACTCCACTTCTCTCCATGACCACAAATGGAATCCACAGCGGTGACTCTGAACTGTAGTGATGACACTTGCAGTCAGTTCCATGGAAACCACCTTTGGTGTGAAAATGCATCTACTTCAGTTCACTGCCAGACTACAGCAGACTCTTCAGCTGAGCCATGCTCCCCTCTCTTCTTTTTCTTTTCCCCTAGTCTGAGGTCACTTTGCAGAGATCTTTCATCTCAGCTGATCTCTTGCTGTCTGACTTTTGAAATTAATATCCTCAGCAAATCATTCGGCTCCTGCAGAGCACATACAACACAATCAGTATAATTACTTCATGTCATACCTCAGTTGTCACTTCACTTTAATGGACTGCAAGTAAGATGAACTTGAAAAATGCTCTAAGTTAATGTTCGTATAGCTTCTGTTTTAGACTTTTCCGAAAGATGTTAAATGTATTCAGAAAAAGAGATTTCATCCTAGAAATTATTATCTGTATTACAGCAAAGCAAATAGGGCCAACAGAGTTCAGAGCTCTATGATAAAGGCACTGTTGAAAAAACATTCAATGTAGATAGGGAAAGTCTAGGACATGATGGGACTGATCTAGTAAATGTAGGTGTTTATGATGTAGAAATTTATATATAAATTTTTAATTCAGAAATATATATATATGAATTTCTGACTATAAAGGAGCCTCCTGTACTTAAGGACCATGGAGCTTGGCATGTCTCCCTCCCTTGAACTGGAGACTGTGGGTGGTGAGATGAGTCTTGGGCTAATTCCTCCTGTCACCTCACTCAGCTTTGAGCAAAGTCAGGTGCCTCCCACTCGCATCCGTTCTGTGCTTCAACATGTTTGGCTTTTTAAAACACAGTTATTTTACACTAGCATTTGATGGAGAACTGTGAATTCAATGTCAGAGTACTGCAGTCTTCCATTTTAGGTCACTCCCTCTGCCACTTAATAATCACACCCCCTCTTCCTTCCTTCATAATCTTTCTCCATCATGTATCACACACAAGCCCATCCAGAGTATCTTAAACCTTGTCTCTTACTCTTCTACTCCAATGCCTCAGTGAACATCGTCTTTTTTTTTTTTTTTTTTAAGAGAACAAACTAATTAAAAATCCATCTAGAGAGGAGTCCTTTTGCTTCTTTTTTATGTCATAATCCAACTTCAGGACATTTACTGAGGCAGCATGCCACCACCCACCTCAACTCCTTCCTCTACTACAGGTGACTCAGACCATCATTCCCACCTTCCAGGCAGGAACCTGACGGAGGGGTTGGTAGCAGCTCAGAGGCAGGAGCTGTGGCTGTGCTCTGTGCACACACAGGGGGAGGCTGCAGCCCACTCCTGGTGTCCTGCTTGGGCTCACAAAAGTGTTTGCATATTGTTCAAGAGAAACTATCAGTATTAAAGGGGCAGTTCAAACTGAGGGACCTTTACTGAGTGATTTTACTTTATTAAAACTCTACACATAATAAAAGAGCGATTTTTGTTCTTACAAAGATTAAAAGCTAAACAAAAAGAACCAATGTCCCGGCAGGGTTGGATTTACACAAACACCACTGTGCTTAAAATTCAGTCAGAATACTTCTGCCTTAACAGTCTCTCAAATTATATAATAAAAGTAATTTCAAATATGAAAGTTATTCCACTTCTAATGCTTATATAATTTTCCCAGCACTCCCAGTGTTTCTTCCTCCGATGACAGCAGCAGTATGTGAGCTCCTGGACTAATTCAGCTTTGCTTCCCTGTGCTGTACAAAACAGCACTTAAATTCAGCTTAAATTCAGTCCTCACTGGGCTCTCTTTTTTCCCATTTACATGATAAAATATCTGCAGTGCTATACTTAAGAACTAATGCTTTCATTATGGTATCTCCATTAACCAGATGGTTCCATCTATCAGTCTGCAGTGGCCACAAGACCTTAACAGTCCTATTTAGTATTAATTTGCTCTGGTGCAGAGCGAGGATGACACAGACACTTGATACAGGATGGAAGAGGCAAGCTAAAACTCAGCCATGTATCTCAAAACTCAGGCACATTTAGTTAACAGAACACAGGCGTACTGGCATCCTTGAAAAGGAGGCAATCTCTCCTCACCTTTTAAAATGCTGATGTCTTCCTCAGCCCATTTGTTTATTTTTCCAGCTGCTGGCTGGGCTGTGGCTGTGATTCCAGATTCCCTAGCCCACTGCCATGGCTTTAGCTTATGGACTTTGACCATGCTCTTCTTCTGGACTAAGCCAGTGCCCTCATGTTGCAAAATCTTCCCATGACATTTTTGCTTAACAGAGGCAAGAGGAAAACCTAACCTGATTTTGGACATTATAGTTGCTCCTGGAAACATTCCTTCTTAAGCCCTTCTAACACCAGTGACCAAGTTCTTCCCACAGCAGGAGGGCCATATTGGTGGTAGGTGCTCTGCCCCGAGGAGCATGGTTTGAGCTTGGTGTGATCCAGAGGTACAATGACTGCAGGACAAGGCACAACCTCAGTGCACAACCACTTCCCTCCTGCTCTCCTCTTGTCCAGCTGACTTTTCCCACACTGCTCCCCTTCTAAACAGCAGGTAACAACAAGGCAATGCTTTGTCTGGGGCTGTACTCAGCTATTCTGTACTTGGGCCAAGCAGTCCAAATCACCTGGCAGTGCTGCTCTTTCAACATTTGGCTGTTCATAAATAGTTGAGATGGCTAAGCTCAGTCTATGACATTTTCCTCAGCAGAAATCACACTTTGATTTAGAACCTGCTCTGATTATGGGGACACATTTGCATCTACATCACTCGTATATGCTATTCCAGCTGCAGGCACAGCAAAGAAAGGAAACCCTTTGGTTCTGATCATCAGTGAAAAACTCATGCACTATGGGAAGGAGGTAGGCCACAAAGATCCAGATCTTATTCATCAGGCAGAAGCCACTTGATGGTCCATGAGGCCAAACAAAAGCTTTCAGTTCTAAACCTCTGTTCTGTCTGCAATAAAATTTGGCAATTGCAGTTCAGTCCCTAGAGGGCCCTAAAGGATAATAGTCCTCTTCACAAAACAGCTGCATGTACATATTTGACCTGATTTAACGAGGCAGTCAGCTTCTACTTGGAGAAGTCACAGTAAGTGGTACAGAAGTTCCGCGACTGCCTTCTGCCCAAAAGCAAAAAGTAAATGCTTGGAGGGAAAATTCTTTCTCTGAACTCTTATCTGTTTGAAATTCATTCACTACATTCAATCTTTGTATATGACCAATACCTATATTAAGAAAAAATCCCAACATAAGTGCCTAAAATATGCATAGTAATTTACTAGATACTAGATACACATCTATCAGACATGCACTCATGCTCAGTATTTTGTATTAAAAACCTTTTGCATCCATTGTTTAAACTTTTTACATTAAACATTTTTGAAATGTTTAGTTATTTTTAGACATAGTTTTCAAATTTAACAGAGATTTTCAGAAGAAGATGGTAACAATTGTGTTTTCTTGTTTGGCTCCTCTCCATGTTTGATGTTTCTTCAATAATTAATTTTTGAAAGTATTTCAAGTCATTAGAAGTAACAAAAGAAGATGGTTAATTATGTTGCCATTCAAGAACAGAAAAGACTGAAATCACTTGAAGGTACCATTTAAGCCACAGATATTTACACATGCACCAGTGCTCCAATCCCCTATACTTGCCTTTAAGCACAGTTTGCTTTTTTCCTTACACAATTTTAAGGAACTGTCCATACTTCTACTGTCAGTTGCTAATACTGTTCTGGAGGATTCAGACTAATGCATTTTATATGCTGCTGCCTCAGGAGACATATATTTCGTTGTTTAGTCTCAGGAATTTACAAAAGAAAAAACCCATCACAATTATGCCTAATAAGTCTTTATTTCCAAACATAAATTGCAAAAATATTCTATTACAGAACAGGTAACAAGTACAGAATTCTAAGTATGCCTTATAACAATGAAACCATTGCCTCCTTGACCAAAAAATCATCAGGCACTTAAAACAGGAAAACAAAGTACAAATTAAACCAGCTGTAACAGATGACTCAACAATACAACTTCATCTTGTTTTTCTGTAATAAAAGCACACACACAGCTGAGGGGCTCCTGCCTCCTCCTAAACCCTGCGCAGAGACATTTCTATGTAATGCTGCACACATTCTACTCAGACAATATCAAGTTCACATCTGAAAACATAAATAAGTTCAGCACTGAGAGAATTTGAGGAATCTTTTTGGAACAGCAGTAGCAGAGCCTACACTAGCAGCTTCAGAGAGCTTGGTGCATGTGGAGGAGCACAATTATACCAGCCCCACGGGGGAGTAAGCTCTGCTTTGACAATTGCATTGCAAAGAATGGAGCTGAAATGAATGCAAACAATATGCATTTTAAGAGACAATGAAACCTCTGGGCAAAAGCTATCATGGTAACTTCATGAAATTACATTTTGGCACATGGACCAGCAATTTCTGAAAAGCCACACATTTGCCATCGCTGAGGAGCAGCCCTGTGTAGGACCTCTCCATTCACCTGTTTTGTCCCTTGCAGATCTTGAACTAAATCAGAAGCACAGGTTGCCTCTTAGGCCTGTGTTAGAAAGGTAAATCTAAGATGCAAGTGTCCAAATGACTAACAAAAATACTCTTCCAGGAATCAGTCAAATACCCTTAAAATTATTTTGGCTTGTGTGACTGTTTTTAAGGTGGCATTATGTAACTTCCCATACACTTTACTCTGGCGACATTAAACAAGAATAATATTTAAAATAATTTTAATTAGGTACTCAAAAGAATATCAAGAATATTAACATAAAGAATACATATGAAGCTACAATATAAACAGTACATATAAAAAATGCAGAAATGTCAGCTGTTACGCTTCAATGTCACAAGATTTCAAGAATGGGTTTGTATTGTAAACACTGACAATAAATAAAACACAGAGGAAGTGTTTTTAGGGAAACATCTCACAGCTGAGGTGAGAAGCCTAGCATGCTGTTGGCCTACAGACTTGCTGTGAAGAATCTCCTCTTGTCAGGGACAAAGTGAACAGTGAGGAATTTGAACCCAGCAATATTGACAACAGGCTATCCTGTCACAATCATTTGCATTAGTCATTCTGATGGGCTCTTGCCTTGAAACCATGATGGGATCATTAAATACTTCCATCATGCACTGTGAGTTTTCTCCCTTGCTGGAGAAAAGAGGGATGAAACAAAGACACAGAAGTACCAGGTGCACCAACAAACACTGATGTATTGCTGAAGGTACACCAGGATTTAAGAAAAGACAGACTTGAATGTTCTTTTGGGAGCAACATGAGGATGCTGGCTCCAGTCACAGCCAGACTGTTTTCATCCTTAAACCAGTATCTGCCAACACCTGGCACCCAAGGGCAGTTATTGCTCGTGCTCAGAGTGAAGTGAGCTCCATCATCACCCATCACAGTACTACACTGACTCCTTGCTCCACGGCAAACTCAAGCTGAGGTTCTCCCATCGTGTTAAGCTCTTGCTGCACTGCTGGAATCTCGACACCGAGAGCACACTGACACTTACTCCTGTAGCTGTAACCCAGTAACCCCGGGTCACTCCCCTGGTGAGCCATGTTCCCAGAATAGGAAGGTATTCTGAAATGTGCCCTTATGAAAGGAGACCACCAAATAACAGCAATAGTCCCTTTGTTCAGTGGCATGCTGCAGAGTGTTTCTGCTCTACTTGATCATAATGATAATTTCAAGCCAATTAAATACCTTATGAGAATCTGGAACAAAGGTTAATAAATATAAATCTGCCTACTTGTTGTATGCTGTGGGTGAAAAGCCTTAAGGAGTTCCCCAGAGTACCCTGAGAGATTAGCTGCATTTGTTAATTTTTCTGTCCAGAAACTCGAAGAAGGATGGTCCTGCCTAAAATGACACAATTCAAAATAAAGGGAGTTGGGCCTTCTAAAGTAACTACATGCTCCCTTGTCACTCTTGTTGGCTAGCAGACCTAGAGATTAAAGAGATTTGCTGCTGAAGTACCACAAGATGAAGGATTGCTTGGCTTTGAATATTTTCAACTAAGATATGTTTAACTAAAAGGCTCACGTGCAAGAAATCTACTGCTTCAGAGCGTGCAGCAAGCAACTATCAGCTGTTTGAGTTAGAGCTGTTGCAGAATAAAGCACTCCACAGACTATTCCTTGGGTTTGATCTCACAGACTCCTGTATACAGGTGGTTGTGTGCGTTGTGGACCTGAGTGTCCCTGGAGGAGCTACTGCCTGGATATTCAGGACCTCTCTCCACAAATTTGTCACAGCAGTGCAAGTGATGGAACAAAAAAAGATCTGTAGGTCAAATGGATTTAAACCCAGATTGCTCTGTTAGTCTGCAGCTCCATCACAGAGTCTGTGCAGGCTCAAGGTGTACATGCTCAATTAACCCAGATGAATTACTGATCCAGATATTTGCACTAAATAAAATCAACTAATACCTAACAACAGGAATATTTTGCTAGTAATTTAGAGAGTCACAGAAGGTCAGAAGTCACCTAGATAATTTAGTTCCTTTTCCCGAGTCACTCAAGACAGACAATTTCATCTTTTGTCAAGCATGGTGGTATGTCAGTCATCTCACTACTGTACAAAGAAAAGAGAATCAAAGTGAGAGTAACTGGTCTCAACCCCCTCAGGCCTTGTTCACCTCTGTTCTCTGCAGATGCTGTTTTAGATGCTGGGACTAGAAGAGACTGAACACAAAGGAATGCTGAATAACAAGCAAGTTTATGCAAGTTTACCATAAGTGAACTGAGATTTTTTTCTGCTTGTCATTTCTGAATCTGCTGGGGTCATCAGCTTGTTAAAATGACTGTAATGGGAAAGAGAGAAGGGTGAGCAATAATCAGCAGTGTAAGCCCTCAGAGTCCTTAGTAGATGCCTTAAGCACCTTCTGGCACCACAGGGAGAGATGGGCTCCAGCCCACCAGAACAGCTGCTGTGCTGCCAATTCCCCTTGCAGGGCCCATCTCTCCCTTCTGACCAGGCAGACGCTCAGAGACGTCACCTTCTGAACTTGGTCAAGCTTCCAGGGGACCACTGGGTCTGTCCAACAGCTGCTGGCTGTGTCCCTACAGTCCTGCCTGCATGGTCTTACCCCCTCCTTTGTTTTGACTGTGAAATTCCCCTGTCTCTTGGCATGAACCAATCTTCTCATTCTGTTGCCATGGTAGGGTTTCACCATCTCAGAGTGCCAAAACAGCTCGGTGTGGGACAGACCAACGTCAGACACAGCATCCAGGGAGGGGGACAGCACAAGAACGGGGAGTAGACCTTGCAGCCATTCCAGCTTAAGTCACCATGAAGCTACAGACCAACTTTAGCATCTTCAGTTAGGCAATGTGAATATCACACCAAGCTGCCTTCCTTGAGGTGTAAACCCAGTCATTTACAGCATGTTTTACTACGCTGCAAGCATAGCAGTGTTTGACTCACAGTCACACAAACTCCCTAAGACACTAAACAGGGCTGCATAGCACTCCAAAGGGTAAACACACAAATAACCAACTCAAGGCAGGATGGGATCCTGAAGGAGGATGCAACATTAGAGATCCAGAAGAGAAAAAGGAGTAAAAGCAGCCAGGCAGGCTTTAATCTAATGATGCTGTGATGCAGTCGTGCAAGGACACTGTCAGCTTCTGCAAAGGTACAGTGGGAATATTAGCACACTGTCAGTGTTTCTATCTTTAGAAAACTATTTAATCTCAACATTCATTCCACAGCGTGTGACAGCACTGGAGGTCCACAAACCCTAAAAATGAATATTCCTGATGTGAAATACAGGGAATTGAAAGGTCCTTACTGACTTTTGGTCAAGAATCCTTAATCCAAACTGATGTTGGCTCAGTCTTGCAAAAGTGGCATAAACATTCCCAGGTACAAAATCTATTTATTATTATTAACCTGGCACACGTGCAAAACAAATGAGAACTAATGTATTCAGCTACCCAAGACAACGTCATTTCCCAAAGTTAGTGTACTTCAGCAAGTCTTGATCAATCTGATGGTCCCCTGTGATGCAGAAATGGCACTATTAACTTGCCCAGCCTGTGTCTGAATTAACACGACCCAGCCACCCAGCACAGAGCACCAGTAGCTGTAATAAGCTGAGTACAATGTCTGCCCTCCTGCAGAGTGAAGTGGATGCCACTAACATCTCATACTGACTTCATGTCTGGAGCAAGGCCTGAGGACCTTAATCTAAAGTCTAACAGAGTATATTTTTATTCTATGGAAAGTTAAGAGCATTTGTAGGAGAGGGTAAGAAAGGTCAACAAGTCCTTCAAGCATTTCTTATCAGCCCTGTGGTCCATATAAATCACTGAGAGCCTTGAGAGTGTGGAAGATCAGGTCTTCAAGTCATTGGCAAGTTTAAACTTCATAGAAACAGTGCTAAAAAAACAGTGGCTGTCTATACTACAGAAATTTCCATTTGCTCTCAATTGTGAGTGCTACATCACATCCCTTCAGTTAAGACCTCATTTCATCAAGGAAGCCAGAAGAGATTTCCTCTTTTTGGCTAAATCTCTCTTAAAACGTATTCTGATGATCTTTCTAGTAACACTAATACAGGTGTTTTTCAAAAAATGTAGCTGCACAGAAATAGTTCTGACACACAGTAACTTCAGCTCTTTGCGGTGTGTCATGTACACTGTCTACATTCATTCTGAGACAGTGCCACATGGAACTAACAAACAAATGCTTTTGGAAAAAGTTGCTGCAAATAAATTTAATTTTCTCCTCTCCCTTCTTCTACTCTCAGGTTTTGCCCCTTTACTCAGGCTGAGTAGTTAATTTAATTCAGTCTGAGCAAAGAATGATCTTGCATTATCTCTATGTGCACATAGAGCACTTGCAATTGTTCTGGATACTATGCAAGAACCTGCAAAAGATGTACAAATTTTCCCCAAGACAAACCATGTAGGTGCTACTCAGCCAAGATCACCTCACTGCTCTACACTAGACTGGAGTAAGTTACAGTCCTTACATGAACACAGGTGCCTTTGTCCGCCTGGATGAAATGCAGCAAGGTTGTCCTCAGCCTCAGCTGTTTGCATCACCCAAAGGACAACTACATCACTTTGCACAGCTTCTATTAAAAACACTACATGTGAGTGATTTATAGCAGAGGAGATGCTCTTTTTTGTGCAAATTTGTCTTTGATCTATGGGTGCAGGTTCTTCCAGCAGCCAGCTCTCTGCATGTAAGCAGCAGATACTGTGGCCAGAAAATGGCAAAAATCTCACAGCTGGGGAATAAAAAATGTGGATTGTGATGCTGGAACTAGAACAGATCATAGTAAATCAAACCCCTATGCTCCCCTCTTCCAGTTACCAGCTGGTAATGCAGATGGACTCATCAGCACAATTCTGCTGTCTTTGTTTCTACTAAAGGCTCTACTGACACTCAGAGGTCCACATGTGTATTAGTGGCATCAGTTATTGCCTCAAAGCATTATGTATTTTTTACCCCTTATTTTCAAAAATGGGCTTTATTGCTCGTATTTGCAGTCAGAATTTATGGACACTTCTGCTTGGGTGGGAGTAACACTGGATTCTGATATCATTATTCCTGGAAATGGATCCAGATGCTGAATGTGTCTCAATCAACAGACCTGTAACCATAATGATTGATTCTAATACTTCCAGGAGTGTTTATGTGATTATAAAACTGCTGCAAGGTAACCGCTCAAATATTACAGTACAGTAATGCTCTTATGAAGTATAAATTTAAAAGGCTTTTCTGAACCTTATTTTATAAGGTCCAATTCATTTAAGTGGGATTTTTTTTTGTAAATATAATCCTCAAAGAGTGGAATACTGAATGCTCTTTAAATCAGTTGGTTTGGGATTTAATGTTGCAGCAGCAAAAGGAATTTTACCAAACAAAATACCTGATGGTATCTGAGTGTAAAAGAAGAAGGACACTCTATCTTTGAACTGACCATTCAAAGGACTTTCAAAAGAGTCAATGAAACTCTTATCAGAATCTGGTTATTACAATTTTTAAATTTTGCTTGTTTGATTGGGGTTTTTTTCCCTGCAGTAGAACATATAAGCATATAAGCAGTTATAGTTAGGGTACAACTGCTTGTCAAAGCTCCTGTAAATGTTAAAATTATTCTTTCCACTGGGCTGATATTTCACTTTCTCTTGCGGCAGGATGTTGCTCCACATGTATTCTTGGATCATATGAAAAACTTAAAGAGCTACACAGGTTATAAACTGGATATAGTCATTGAATATATTGAATGTAGTCTGTTTGCTCATACATCCTGGTGTAGAGGAGCTTGGGGTTGATGGTAAGAGGAACATTCTTCTAATAATCCTTAGCACAGTTTCACTATCTGTAGTCACATATGAATACAAGCTATACTACATGAAAAGAAATTGAATTATAGGCTTGGTACCTATCATCCTTCTAATGGAAATTCCATCTCATGTATGAGCCAAGAACTGGAATAGCAAGAATGTATGCAAAGTCATGCCCTACCAGGACCCTGGGGATTGTAGTGTGGAACCAGGTTCACAGTCCTCATTTGGAGCTGAACTGGACCTTAGACAGGAACATAAGCAAGCAGAGTGGTTTATAAATAATTATAAAGCTCTGGTCCTTCATATATGTGTTCTCAGAATTAATATCACTCATATGAGTGATCCCATTAAATCCACAGCATCATCTATTGCTCACAAAATGAAAGCCCATTAAATCCACAGCACTACTTACTGCCCACAGAATGAAAGCTCATAAACCACTTAACTACCTCTGACCTGAGGGATTTTCTCATCTGTGCACCCTGGGACAAACTAAGAATGACATGGCTCTGAATTAATTACTCCTCTTCAGCTTTTCTCATCACTTCTTTCATGTAGAAAAATGCCAGTATTTACAGGATGAAGTTCTTAATTGAAAACGTTCACTGCCACCTCATGCAGCCACCATACAGAGACTATTGCCTATACTACGTGATAGCAACAAAACCAGAGATCATGTGTCAAAATATTTTAATGATCCTCTAGAAGCAAAACATGATGAATGTCACATATTGCCACCATTCTGAGATTGTGCTTTGCTACCATTAAACCAAGAGTAAGGAGTTTCAGAATTTTTCAAATAATTGTTACTTTGTATTTTAAAAAATGATCACTCAAAATTTTTTAAATGTAGCAGTCACTGTGTGAAAAAACCTCTCCCTTTTCTCCCCAAGTGTAAAATATTTCTCTATTGTAGCATTATTGTAGAACTGTATTATATGCAGTTTAATGCTCACAAAATCACATCACATCAAATCCAACACCGAACTGCTGAGATACACACAAATTGTCTCCTTAGGATCATCACCCTGAAATTAAAACAATAAAATATGTTATTGGTATTTCTTGTTTAGTAGAGAAAAATTATTGTTATCCTTGAAATAAGCCAAAAGTTTAGTCTTTGTATGCACTGCACCTTCTGCATCAGCTTTCCATCTGTATTTCAGGCTGTGAGTCTGTCAGACCTATTATATGGAATCACAGGCTCTCAGAATTCCCCTGGCTAAGCTGGAATGCTCATGCCTGGTCTAACTCGACCATCTGCGTTTTCTAAAGGAGGACTCCTTCATTTGGATACCCCCAGAACCACTCACACTTATCCCAGCTGCTCCAGACTCTTCAGGCTTCCTCAGCTAACCAAGGCCAGGTCTGGCCAGTATCGTCATGGGGACACATCCATTGCTAATTTGAATATGAATAGGTTCTAAATTATATTATCTTATTCATATTTTGAAATTGCCTGAGATTGCAATTATTCTGTTTCCTCAACAGGATAGTTCTGCTGTGGAAAACCAAAACAAAACCCTTCTAGATCTGTAAATACTTACTCATTTGAATTGAAATCTAACATAAATTCTCATTTGATTTAATCTATACTTTTCTATTCTGATAGGTTTTAATTAAACCAGAAACAATTTATCTTCACTTGGTTCATTACTGACATTATTCTTAACATGTAAATTTAATTCACTGAATGCATGAGCAAAGTGTGTGCTTAAAAGCTGTACTGCAGGTATTCTGAGGCAGAAAACCTTTCTTTTAATATCTACTAATTTCACATTGGATAATATTTGCCCAAGTCAAGAACAGTCTGCAATTTGGCTGCTTGACAGGAATCCAGAGGTGTCCTTATTTTAAAATGTGGTATCATTTTGCTCAAGGTAATTATAACTGAACTGTGGGTTAGTTCTTATTTCTCTAGCTACACCGGGACACTACAAGCACAAAAGAATTTCAACTGAATTTAAGCTCTTGTTGGAATTCTACAGTTATAAATAGGTTATGTGTAACAGTATTTATCACTTACTTGGATTGCAGCAAATTTCAAGATTAAAAAAAATCACATGCTGACACAGTTTGGGAAAAAAATGATTCTTTTTGATGTTAGCTGCTGAGAAAGTATGCAGGCATCCCCTTGCTTTAAAGGATGCTGCTCTGGCAGCTCCACCTTGAGTGGAGGGAGTCACTGCTGCTCTCTGTCAGAATTAGATCACATTTAATTGTATGGTTGGAGTTAAAAAACTCATACCTACTTGTAACTTTTCAGGTAAGATAAGATATGCAGAGGAGAGTTCAGCAGTTCTTACCTCCTAACCACCTGCACACTTCTGCTCAGGCCCTCCTCCCTCAGTCCTGCTCAGACAATTGAGCACTATTTTCTTCCCCAGCTCAGAGTCTCAGTTTCATTCTTCCTTTCTGTGTGTGGTTTTTTTTTTTTTTTTGTGTTGACTGACTCCTCTGAGCAGATGCTTAAAGTTACTGTTTTGTATGTCAAAGCAACACATACTCATCTGCCTTGCTGTCTTTTCCTAGCAAACAAAAAACCTGATGGATTCTCGGTCAGACAAAATCTGCATTTTAACCAGGCTTCTGGGCAATCAAATTTATGCCAGTCTGATTAATTTATCATCTAAAAATTTTTCTAATCACATTTTTTTTCTATTTTTAAATATGAATTAGGTCATTTCCCCTCCTTGAACCTACACTTACTTGAAGCTAATGACATGCCCTTATCAGGTTAAACCAATGAGAAAATAAGACTTCCTTCAGCTGCATAGCAAAAATTATTTGGTAATCTAATATAAAATAATAAAGACCATTAATTATATTTCAAGATTTTGCTGTTCCTGCATTTTCTGTTTGACCCTCTGTGATAGGTGGGCACTGACTTTAGTCACGACCTGTAATTGTCTGTTGAACATAATCATAAAGGCACAGGAGAGGATATTAAGGCAAAAAAAAATTCCACTGGCAAGGATGGTGTTTAGGAGCAACATTGCCAAAAATTATTCACTGGGATGCGATTATACTCTCCCTATAGGTGCTCCCAGCAGAGAAGCTTCCTTCACTTCTCATTTACAGCAGCAAACTTTTGTGTCCCAGGAATGTGTGTGGGAGGTTCTGCCTGAGTCTTCTGTGGGCACCTACTGGTGTAAGGAACCAACAGCTACCCACTAAGAGGAAAGAACACAGAGCATGGAGAAGAACATAAAATGGCAACGGAAAAGAGAAAGAAGATTGCTGAATTTTTAGAAAAGGTCATCTTCAGTAAAATATACTCACTACAGAATTTCATTTATCTCTAATAGTTGCTTATACTAGCAGAATGCTAGCTCATAATGAAAGTATTTGGTTTTCTCTATATAAGTGTAAATATAAGTGTAAATAGGGCAGCACAACTTATTCTTCTTGGGTTTTTTTTTCTTTACAGCTTATTTGGCAAATTTGGCCACAAGTGGTTTTCAGTCTATCAAGCATGGACAGCATTTAATTAACACATACAGATACTTAAACATTTTTGTGCCTTCTGTCTTCTCTCTAGAGTAAATATTTCTAAGGAGATGGCTTTCATTTTCTTAGCTCATGTAGTTACTACAATTAAAATTACACAATATGTCTCCAATGATTTATATTATAGGAATAACAAAGACAGTGGAAACTGCTGGATATAAACAGCTTAGCCACTAAGAAAAAATACATTATGTATTTGTTAACCTTTCCAATATGCTGCAACCTTTTACAAGCAAAAAATGAAAGTGCATATATATACAATTCAATTCCTCCTGTAATCTCCTGACATGGACGAGGATAATGGATTCACTATATGGATTCTAGGTCCCTTCGCACAGGTTTGATTTTATTTTAATAATCTGAAAGTCATTTATTTTTCCATTTCTAAAAAAACCCTTGAAACGGAATAAAATTGTGCCTTCCTGCTAACAATCTGCTATTTTAAAACTTAGCATTCTCTGATGATAAAGTAAGTGTGAACATATCTTTGACAACATGTTTTCTAAATATCAAAAAAGGATATTTTCAAATACATTTCAGAACCTAGCCAGAAGAAAAGCGCCCTTAGCTTTTAAGATTGAAATTTCTGGCTTGAACAAGATGATGCTATTTATTTAACTTGAGTAATACAGTCATGAAATTACATCAGTCCAATTAAAGTATATAGTATACAATGGCAGTTCTACTGTACACTTCACTTACTATTATATTAACTTGGACCCCCTGGGAAAATAGAGGCTTGTGAAAGGAGACTGAGAACAGTATTGTGAGCTCAGGATTTTCTGAGCTTAAAAGATGAAGAAGTATTTATACAGATTGGTCCTACTTTGTCAAGAGGGCAAATCAAGATTGAAAACATGCAGACAAATCTTTTCAGAGTCATCTCTAGTGTGCACACAGTAAATTGGCTCAAGGTCGGAGGCCAGACTGTGCTGCATTTCTCTGAGCCAATACACAGAAGGTAGAGATCCAAGGGGTTTGGACAGACAGAACAGAGGAAAACAAATGACACTTCATCCTATATTTGTAACTCCCAGATTCTGAGCTGCCTCTAGGTAAAATGTTCAGCAAGATCTGCTGTAGTGTATGGCAGCTCTCACTGCTGCCCACAAGCTGCTCCGCAGCCCTGGGCCGTGAGCACACACTGCTCCAATCTCTACTCTTTCACAAGAGGCAATGAGGCCAGCCAAGCATGCTTCCCCTACATGGAACAGTCCTCACCCTTACTCTGCTCTCTCTATACACATGGAAAGGCTGGGACAGGATTAGGCATCTCTGAAGATGCTTATCCATTCTGAAGATCACAATGTGTGATAAATAAAGCAATTCTTAAAGGAGGCTGGTACCTGGGAACTGATAACAAACCAAACATAAGTTGGCAGAGACATGTAACTGAGATAAGGAGACACTTCTGATAGACTATGATTTATGGGGATAATTTTTACTTAGCTATGCTCCCCTTCTAATATGCACAATTGGAAAACATTTCTCAACTCTGTGATACATATTTATTCAGAAAGATTCAATCTTTCACTTATTTGGAAATACAACTTTCATTGAGAGTATGGTAGAAATGTCACTCTAAGGAAGAACAGACTCACACTTTGTAAACTAAGTTTTCCCTTGGCACATTAGCGAAATAAAGACATTTCACGTGGTAAGAATGGGACCTACCTTTTTAGTCCGATTCACATTTACCAAACTGCAACTTCAAAATGCCTTTGCCATGAAGCTGAAGGATCTGGTTGTATTCTTTGGGCATTGCATGGAAACCCGGTTTAGGCAGCTGGTTGTCATAATAGTGGTGGCTGATTGGCATCTTCTCTGTGGATTTTGAGAAAGGCCAGAAGCCATAGAGCTTCACATTCTCACACAGCTCAAGAGCAGCACTAGTGATCATAAAACCAGATGACAACCGGTAGGCCTTCACACCCTTAGTTCTCCAGAACTGGGCAAGACTTTTCAGATAAGTGGGGTGAAAAAATATTGCCCTTTGGGCTGCTTTGAACTCTTTCAGAGTGTGGTACACTTTAAAAGAAGTGGCCGTGTTGCTTCTGAAGGAAAACGCCGGCAGTAAAAGAAAAGCATCTCCATAGACCGCAATGTTTTCCAGAAATTCGGTCTTCTTTTCATTTAGCTTGTTGTATCTGCAAAGTACAAAATTTCAGGAATGGAATGTAGTATTGACACAAACATTACAGACAAGAACAGCACAACTGCACTTGCTAAAATGTTATGAACTCTGCTGCAGCAGTTCAGCCTGTCTACACTGCAAATTTATATCACCCTATTATATGTTGTCATATGTGCAGCTATGAAAATCTGACTCTTATATAATAAGAACACACTACATAGGATTGAACTGGCAACACAGGAGATACTGAAGCAGATCAAATCCACTGCTAATGAGACTAGGATGTGTTTACAGAATTGATCAATACAAGAAATTAGGAAGAATGAAAAAAAATATTGTGCTCATACTTTCTCTGTTTAAAAATACACACACTTACAATATATACCGTATGTATTTGTGAAACTTTTTTCTTACATCAACAGGTATACAAAAATTTCTCTTCAAAATCTCTGTGTCTGCCCTGTGTGGAAATCCAAGGATACATGTGAGCAGTCTTGGAGTGTTAAAGATTAGTGCACACTCAAGTGCAGGATATACTTTTAAAATAGCTAAAAATAAAGGCATCCCTGTTTATGTCCTTCAACTACAAAGGGAACACATGGAGATCATAAAGACTTAGAGCTTTAACTTCACAAATGATGAGGATTTATTCTCAGATGCTTTCAGTCACCAACAAAGAGCAAAGAGTCTTTGCTCTCACCACTGCTTAATCCTGTGCTCCCAAATACTGACTAGTGGAATTCCCAAGTTATCTGAGAAGTGATGTATGCAAGGGGATCACTCAATTCATGTCCTCTATAGATCTGAATTTTCTACATCACCACAACATATGGAGCTTCCACCCCCTTTGGGACTCAAAGGACTGAGTCCTCTTTTGTAGGCAGTTGTCTATTTGAGCAGAGTATTTTCACCTTTTAAAGGCTATTAGAGTCCACTTTTTACAAACTACTCCAGCAGAAGCTGGAAAAATTGGTTTCATTTCCCTTCACAACTTGAGTAGGTTCAAACTCACTTTTTATTCAGCACTTTGAAACAGAGGACAGCAGCCCCTGCCATTTCCATTCAAAGCATTCATGGAAGAATTACCTCTGGCACAACTAATCCAAGGAGTGATACACACTTTCTCAACCTGAAGGGGTTTAAACTTACAGCTTCTACTTACAAGGTAAGTGCCATTACCACCAGACTCTGAAACAAAATGAATGAGGGTGACTCAGGCCCTCTTTTTGACCCCGAACCTATGTGCATATAAGAGTCACACAGCCAAAATAAGCAAGAAATGCCTGAGCCTATGTTTAGGAAAAGTGGTTGAAGGGTGAATTTCTGGCCTCTGCTACAAGAATTTTCTCTGTTTTTATTCACTGTAAAATACTGAGCCTCCAGGACAGAATTCAAATCTCTATTCTTCCTTAGCTAGAAACCTGGACAATTTATCAGTGTACCAATCTCCTTTCCAGCTCTGCCACTGTAAGAAGTGTAGGCCAGTTTAATTAGGACACATAAGAGCTGTGCTTTTCTGCAAGAGAGTTCACCTACATGTTTGTCAGTTCACCCTGACAAACACAGTTGAAAAGCTGATTAACGTTAACAATAATAACATCAGACTAAGCCAGTATGCAAACAGAGAATTAGAAATTACAGGGAATAGTGTCAGAATAGGTCTTCTGAGAGAAGAAACAAGCTTGGTTCTGCTAAGTGGTACCAGGCTGCTTCCTCCTGCTTCTTCAAAAGCATTTGCAGTTTCCTCTGAATATTTAAATAAATACTTTTTAAAAATCATAAAGTCCTCTTGTACTCTCACTTAATCCTCCCACAGGCTTATCTCCCATTTTCTTCAGTGTAACTCCTATTAACCCTAGTGTGACTTGATTTGGCTAAAAAATGAGTGCAGCTGTGGCAGTACACTTTGATTAAGCCCAGAAAAATTGGTCAGAAGTCACCAAGGATGCTGAGTCATTGGACAATTTCCCTTCCTCATAACCCTGTGCAGCCCCACTAACATCAATGAGTTAAATCTAGTTTTGGAGAAGCAATAATTCATCTTCATTAAAGTCAAAAAGGTTTGGGTAAGCATTAACATAGTACTCATTGCAAAAAATGAAGTTCTATCCCTGAATCAACGAAAAATGTCTGTTATTAATTTCTATGTACTCACTGTACTTTTTCCTTCTTCCTTTAAAGGAGGAAAAAAAAAAAAAAAGCTTTTCCTTATGTTGTCTCTTTGACAATACAGTTATGACAGACAATAAAATACAGTGAGATTAGCCAGCAGTAAATAACATGGCACAGCAGTCCTTTTCATAGATAAGCTGCAGTTCCAGCCTGAAGATGTCAGATTAGTCAGGCTGGCCTTATTAGATTTTCTTTTCATCAAGAAGGCGAAAAAAACCCCACCTCTACTGAGAAAAAAAGTGTGTGAGCAAGTAGCTTTCATATGGATTGAAAAAATGGATTACAGAAGCTGGGCCTCCATTCAGAAAACAGCCTTCATCAGAATAGCCTCCAAGCACATTACCTAAGAACACATGCTCACAGTCCTGCTGATAAGAGTCAGGCACACATTTCCAGCCTTTCCTGATTTATGATTACAAGTCCTTTCTAAACACTTGGGGTCATGAGGGTCATGGAGGAAAAAGAAGAGGCTTGGGTTTACAATCACCAATTTTACCCTGCCATAAATTGCTGACTAGTATCAGCCAAGGTATCTTGCTAATCTGGGTATTGCTGACTCCTCTATACTACAAAAAAGGCCAGGTTTAGAAGATTTCTATTTAGACTAGTAGATATTTTACATGGAAACTAAGGCTTAATGAAGTAACCTACAAGCACTGCTCTCTATGCTGGTATCCCAATGGAGTTCCATAATAAGCTAAATCATGTAAAACAATTATACACCATTGCACAGAAACAGATTTGCAGTAGTACTCACTTCTGAGCTATGATACTTGGATTAACAGTCACAAGGTTTGTTTTATTGCCAACATCTTTGCTAATGTTTCCTGTGGTTGGAGGGAGGTTACACCTGAAATTGAGAAACATTTGCTTAAACAGATGTGCACCAGAAATGATTTACAGTTACTATTTGCAAATTCCTCTCTTGTGCAATGACACTTTAACGTCAGCTCCCAGGGATGTCTAAGCACTTTACAAATATTAAATAAGGCTTACAGCACTTCTAGTAAAGATATTTAATCTACTGTACAGATGGTTAAAATAGGGCACAGAGAGCTCATTTTCATAAATCGTATCAAAAACCAGGAGCACAGTCAAAATCTCAGTAGTCTATGAATCCCCTATGCTCGCTGCTAGCAAATATTGCCCCTCTTGCCTAAACAATGCATTTCTGCTGAAAGTCTTCGACTGTGTCTTCTAACAACAGCATAATTTGCCCTATCACAGAAACAGTGATTTCTGTAAAATGCAAAGAAAGCATTTTCTTAAATTCAGGCACTTAATAAGTTTAGCATCTTAGTACAGCGACTTCCCATTTTTATTAAAACGGTTATCTAAATGGAAAGAATTTTTTTTTTTTTTAGCTTTTCAAAAGCCCAAATTTTAGGGAAAAATAAGAAAAGGAAATGAAATCCAGCATGCTGTGTGATTGGACATCACTGAGAAAAGAACCTTCCCTCTGTTGCTCTGTTTCTTTGCATGAACTACAAACTGTGAGTCACATACTGAGATGTGGGCAAAATTACACTCTGACTGTGCCTGGTTTTCTCCCAGTCTGTCCAGGGAAATTAAAAACACTACGTAAATAAATGCTTAATTTTTTAAATGAGTAACAGATGAAACAAATATTGGGGCAATTAAGTAGCTACATGGGTGAGCCAAAGTATGGCTAAGTAAACGCTTTGTTAAACCAGAGATACACATGTGACATTTAATACCAGTCTCCTGAAGGATGTTAAATGACCAGAAATGTCAGGTTCTCAGATAATCACATTTCACATAACTGCAAGGTGACTTAGCTATCACAGATTATACATGTATCATCCAGCATGCTCTTTAATTAGAAAGCAGCATTCTGTAAACTACAAAGCAGAAGTATCCTTAAAGAGGAAGAAATAGTGAATTGTCAAGATTCTTCCTCATTGCTACAAACTGGCATTGGCACACTTCCAATCCTGCTGAGCTTTTAGAATGTTGGACACTTCAGGAAAATGAAGCAGCTCCTACCTGAACACAAAGTCAGAACTATCAATTTCAGCTCCACAGCTGGAATTTTTCAAAATGCCTCCATTTCCAACCACAGCACAGTTCTTGAAGGGATAGACTGAAAGAGGAGAGGACTGCAAACAAATAAAAAGATGCAGCCAATAAGTGTTTTGATTGTTTCTTTGCGAATATTTGCTCTTGCAGGTTTAAACTGGTAAATCCCAGTAAAAGCATTCACTATTTAGCAGACAGGATTGCCAAACCCAGACAGCCAAGAGCCATAAGTAGACACCAACAGACAACTGTTGCTTCTGCTATCAGAACTTTGAGAGAATAACACTGGATTGTTAAAACTGGGTAGCTTTTAAATACACTTAACCCTAAAACTATCTAGTAGTGGATTGCAACCTTGACAAACTAAGGAACTAATTTATACTGAAGATAGTTTCAAATTACTCATTTTCCTTTGCACTGTAACAGACTAGGGGTTTTCATATACTAATTTACTTTCTCAGGTAATAGAAGGTGACTTTGTAAATTCTCCTCTCTTTTGTCATCACACAGTTACATTTGAATCAGAATAATGAATTTAGGGAAACCTGGAGATGCTCTAAAGGATAACGATGTGCCTGGCTTAACTCTTGTGAATGTGAGGCCTCACAGAAGAGGTTACTGTTCCTGGCTGTTCACCCTCTCTGCTCCTCTTCTTTATACAGCTTGCTGTCTTGAAGTGGGGAAGCTGAGTGGGAGCTAAGTGCATCCACTTGAGAACCAGCACAGTTCACAACCTAGAAAATTAATGCAAATTGTTGGCTATTTAGGCTGATGTTAATATAGCTGGCTGTTATCCCAGTCTCAGAAACTTTTCATACATCTTGCTCAACATCTTCTGCTGTGGGAGCACTGACATTTACCAGAGCCCAACAGCTGGGATATTTTGAGTGCAGAAATTAAATCCAGTTGTAAAAGTCAAAACTCGCTTATGGAAAGCACTATCCTTCTTTCTTCTCTCACCAGCTTGCCCAAAGAGAAGCAAGAAGGGACACTGTTATGAACAAGGCAAAAAGTGTGGGGAAAGTGGCAAACATCATATTTGCCTGGCAATATATTACAGAACAACATGTTCAAATATTTTGTTTAATTCTGAAAGGATGGTAGGAGAACACAAAGGCCAGGCAATTCTGGCTACCTTAGCATGTATATGTGCACATAAAGCATACTACTTTTTCATTTTTCCAGCTTAAATTTGGAATTACTATGACCTCTATTGCAATGGAGTCACCGATTCACAGCAGTGTTAGGAAGAACTAGACTCATGGTAGCTGGGATCTCACAAATCAAGAATGCCAGAGATGGGTAAGAGGGCTCCCATGCACCCTTAGCTTCAAGAAACCAAATACAAACTCTTTGTCTAGTCTCAACATCTTGTATGTCTACTGTAATCCTGAGGTACAAAATCTGATTCCTTTTCTCAACCTTTGCTTCTTGGTGCAAACACCCTGCCCTGGCAGGTACCAAAGCTAATGAAAGGGCTGGAGGGAATCTCCTATGAAGAGTGACTGAGGGCTTTGGACTTGTATACTTTGGAGAAAAGAATAGGTAATCTCACTGCTCTCTGAGGAAGGGAAGGGGAGAGGAAGGTGCTGATTTCCATTGTATCCAGTGACAGGACATATCAGAATGGTTCCAAGCTGCACCAGGGGAAGTTTAGACTGTATATTAAAAAGCATTTCTTTACCAAGAGGATTGCTGGAACAGGCTTCCTAGAGAGGTTGATGTCCCCAGGTCTCAGTGTTTAAGAGGCATTTAGAGCATGTCCTTAATAACTTGCTTTAACTTGGTCAGCCCTGAATTGATCAGGCAGTTGTGATCATTGTGGGTCCCTTCCAAATAAAATTTCTCTGTTCTTCTCCCTGATGTTCTATGCTATTCTGTATCACGTTTACCACCAAAATACCTTTCATAACTTACATGCCCAAGCCTGCACTGGAAATGGCACGGGCATATGAAGAATATGAAATGTTTTTCCAGACTGAAATGCCTTTAAAAACGTGAATGATAAAAGCAAGGCAATATTTTCAGAGTGTTTGCTCTTGAATTCAACTGGCTGCCAAGCCAGTGTTCTGTAGCAACTCTATCTCCAATCTCTGATCTATGATATCTATAAATGCCTCTACCGCTGCAGAGGAAGGGTGGGGGGAGGGGAAAACACCTTGCAAGGTGAAAAAAGTGCATACAGTGCGTAAGGGGCTGACGGGTCTCTTCCAGAGGAATCACGGCATCTCAATTACTAACCCAAAATACATATACTGTCATTATAATAACATGAAAAATATACAGTTCTTACCACAGGCAGCATCTTAAAAATGTCCTCTGTAATGAGGATAGTCTTTTTACTGTCCACTTCGTAACTCATGTTACTTCCCAGCGGACTGTTGTTTTGAGAAGCAATAAAATTGTGAACTGCATCACAGCAGGAAGCTAATTCTGACCTGCAAAAAACACAAACAAAACCTGCTCAGAGAGGCAAATAAGTAGAAAGGCAGTGCTAGAGAGCCAGACCAATGAACACCAGTTGGAATTAACTAGCAGCAAAAGGCTATATTAACATTCTGTGATGCCATTTCCTTTGACTTGCTTTGCTATGCAAGTCCATTTTCACAGCAAATGTTCAGAAACTAATCAGAGCAAGAACTGATAACTTTTTTTATCTCTTGGTGTCCTTTTCCCACAGAGAAAAAGCTGTAATCAATCTCCTCAATATTATTAATTGCTAAGATTAATATAGAAACACTGAGAGACTTCAGTCCCTGAAGAATTAAAAATGTGATTTTCACCAATATTGAACAAATGGTTGTAAGAAACTAGAAGGCTGAAGAAGGAAAAAAAAAGGAAATAAAAGAGATAGAGGTGGAAGGTACTGGCAGTGGTACTTACTGAACATCTAGATGGTTGCAAGCCAATTAATTAATAATTAATTTCTGCAACTGTTCATCACAATTTTCCTTTGCACAGTACCACAGGCATTAAATAAATTACATCCCAACTTGCACATAAAGAAGACAGATGTGCTAGACAGATAGCCTAGCTGCTCCCCAAAACACCCAGCAGAAGTCCTGAAATAAATAAAAATTGACGGGATTCACTCAAACCTTTGTGGGAGTGAAGACTATTACTCATCTTACAATTCCTGTTACCTACAAACTTATAAAAATATTATGTGTGCAAACATTCTACATTATTAACAGTGAAAAGAAATTAACCTAAATTCCCTACCAGACCTTTGAAATCAGACCCAAAACACTATAATTCATTTTGGTATAGCAACAATGTCCTCTCTGCTGCCATGGGATCTGATTTTCAGGCTGTAAGGCTGAAATATTCATGGACAGACATTATTGCAATTGCTAGGACACAGCTTTCTCATTAGGTGAGATACTAAGAGAACTACTAACAATTTAGACAAAGTACTTTTACAACAGAATTTCCCAGAATTTTGAAAATACCACACTGAAGGTTAATTGAGAAGAAAAAAATTTATCATTAGAGCCAAATGAAAAGTTTTATTTCATACTGTTTCAATGTGTAAAGTAAAACAAATTCTTGAAACCAGTTAAATATTAACTCTGCCTGAAAGTGAGCTGACTTTAATGGCGTAAGACACAGCTAACAGAAGTTGTTTCATTTCACTTTATCAACAGCGTAGGCAGAGAAAACACAACAATAACAATAATAAAAAATAAAAAAAAAAAAAAAAACAAACAAAAAAAATTTTATAAAATGTTATAAATAATAATAATAATTTAAGGTTTCTGATGTAACTGAAGCATAGTCCAGCACCTAGAAGAACCTAAAGATTATGTTTCTTGGAAGACAGGAAAAAGAATGAACAGGTCTGGGATAACTCTCAATCTCACTTCTCTTGACAAAATGGTCAAAATGGGGGGGGAGGGGAACGGAAGGGAGGGAGGGAGGGAGGGAGGGAGGAAGGAAGGAGGGAAGGAAGGAGGGAAGGAAGGAAGGAAGGAGGGAAGGAAGGAGGGAAGGAAGGAAGGAAGGAAGGAAGGAAGGAAGGAAGGAAGGAAGGAAGGAAGGAAGGAAGGAAGGAAGGAAGGAAGGAAGGAAGGAAGGAAGGAAGGAAGGAAGGAAGGAAGGAAGGAAGGAAGGAAGGAAGGAAGGAAGGAAGGAAGGAAGGAAGGAAGGAAGGAAGGAAGGAAGGAAGGAAGGAAGGAAGGAAGGAAGGAAGGAAGGAAGGAAGGAAGGAAGGAAGGAAGGAAGGAAGGAAGGAAGGAAGGAAGGAAGGAAGGAAGGAAGGAAGGAAGGAAGGAAGGAAGGAAGGAAGGAAGGAAGGAAGGAAGGAAGGAAGGAAGGAAGGAAGGAAGGAAGGAAGGAAGGAAGGAAGGAAGGAAGGAAGGAAGGAAGGAAGGAAGGAAGGAAGGAAGGAAGGAAGGAAGGAAGGAAGGAAGGAAGGAAGGAAGGAAGGAAGGAAGGAAGGAAGGAAGGAAGGAAGGAAGGAAGGAAGGAAGGAAGGAAGGAAGGAAGGAAGGAAGGAAGGAAGGAAGGAAGGAGGGAAGGACCATTTCAGTTGTCAGATGACTTACTGGTATATATTAACACATTTTGAATACTGAGTTCTCAAATGTGTGAGGAAAAACTGAGTGCTGGGATGGCACAGATTTGAAACAACCAGAGAGTAACCAGGAAATGTCACTCCTGAGAGAGGAACTAGTAGGGTTCAGATTTCC
This sequence comes from Fringilla coelebs, assembly GCF_963513975.1. NCBI lineage: Eukaryota > Metazoa > Chordata > Aves > Passeriformes > Fringillidae > Fringilla > Fringilla coelebs. The sequence goes on from NC_140028.1 coordinate 132,869,644, forward strand.
ATAAGCTGAATTTGACTCCACTCCCCAAACATGGTGATTCCCACTGCCCTGCTCAAAACCTTAAGGGGCAGGGAAGATCTGTGGCTAATGAGAACCATGAGGTTCAAGGCTGTGGAGGGAACTGTGACTATGCTCTGTGGTCAGGAGACAACCAGCAGTGAGAACAATTCTCTGTGTGTGTATAGTATCCTACTTTAAATATATGGCAAAGTAAAAAGGGTGCAGTAAGGCAGTAGAGTCAAATGATGGGTGTCTGGGAACACTGGATGTTATTGAACCAGTGATTTTTGACTGGAGCATACTTGCTTTTCTTTAATGTCACTTTTTGCTATAAGCAGGTCATTCTAGTCTTAATAAATACTGTTGCAGTAAGAGCATTCAGATCTCACTGTCAGGTCCTGAGGGCACTAGCAAGCCTCACTACTGTCCAGCACCCTGGAGCTGCCCCTATCCTGCCTAGCGTCCAAGACCCTATTTCAATCTTCCAGAGCCATCAGTCACTGCCCCAGCAACACCACAGCAGGGCCAGTCTCCAGTTGTGTCCATCCTGTTCCCAGGGAAGCGCCCATACCTGGGCTAGGGCTGCCCTATTCCTGGCTGAGGTGGGATAAGCCCAGCTACCAGTTTCTGCTCTGCTGCCCAGGTTACTGTGTTGGGATCCCACACCCTGTTCCTCAGGAAGCAGCTGTCCTTTACAGCTCCCTGGCACCCACAGAGAAATGAGGAATTACATAACCCTTAATGTTGATTTCCTTGTTTATTTTCTTGAAGCTAAATGAAGCAGGCCTAAACATTATCTGTGTCAACCACTGGACATTCAGAGGAGAAGGAACAATGCCAGAAAATTCCTGCCGAATTTAGTAAAACAGCTCTTTTGTGTGATGCCTACCAGACCCTGAAAAGGCAAACTGATAACAGATCCCATTCATTAATAGAGATGACATGTTTTTGCTTTTTATTACTCATTCCACAAGAACAAGTGCTTCAATGAAAGCAGAAACAGTGGGGAAGAAAAACAGATGTCAGAATTAATAAGAAAGTAATAGTTTAAATTAATATTATGGATTCGCTGAGAAAGTAAAACAGAGAAATAGAGCCAACCTAGTCCACAAATACAGTAAGAATAATAGAATATACACTGAGTAATGACAAATATTCTTAGAGCATCCATGCTAAAAATTTGATGGTAACAATAGAAACATTTTACTTGGATCAAATGATGACAGAGAATCCCTCTGTGCTCAAGCATCCCTGTACAGAGCTCCAGTGGGAATGCATGTAGCCTGCAGACAGCAATACCCATGACAATATATTCAGCAATCTGCTCACACAGGACTTCATACAAGCTCTGACATGTGATAATCTACAACTGACAGCAAACGATGAGGAAGGGTTAGAGACTGGGCAGTTCAAGCAACCTATTACTTCAATTTCATCAGAGTGTTAATGTCATTCATATGTGGTTTGTCAGGAGGTGAGAACTCACTGAAGAGCATTTGCTTTATAAGACTAACACACGTACCCTACAGGGGCTCCATGTGAGGTGTTGCAAAGCCAAGACAACATTTTAACTCATGTATCATGCCACCTAGGGAGAGGGAAACTTAAGATGGTGGGATAAGAAACAAGGGTCAAATCATAACAGCACCAAACAGAAGTAACTTTTGTTTTTTTGGACTAGAAAGTGATATACATTGTCTGTTCTGACTGGGAGAAAACCCTGAGATATGGAAGCAGCTCTTGGAAGACAGGATGCTGCTATACAGGCTGAGCATCCATCTCATAGCTTTCAGAACATGAATGCAGCTTACAGTAAGAAGGTTTAAGTTCAGCTTTTATCAGAGACTGTGGGCTTGCACCAGAACAAAGGGTACTTATGATCCAGTCATGCATGACAAGTGCAGACTGAAGGTGAAGCTTGAGTCAAAGTACCCAAGTTTTGTAGGGCACTAGTTTTGGAAAATATCTCCTCTGTAGCAGAGGTTATTACTGACAGTTTCTTATTTGGAGAAGCCTTTTCCTCCAACATTTCTCCTGCAAGGATTTGGAAGCTGAGTGATATCTAAGAGTTATTTTTAAATCCTGAGGCATAACTCCAAACACAGATATTTCTTATGCCAAGATAAGCAAAAAGGATTTGATTGCATTATCTAGAACAGTCACTTGTAATAAGTGAGGAACAAAATCAGAACCAGATAAAAGACTGCACCATTTTGACTGGTAATACATTTCTCATAGGACCGAGTAAGTACAGTCATAACCTCAGTCAATAACCTAAGTGGAGAGGTGTGCTGCATTTGTCTGGGAAGTTTTGATCACATTAGACAATGTAGAGTCAAATACAGTTGCACTGAATATGTTGCTCAGCATACACTGTCACTGAATTTTTTCATTTGTGGCTGAAGGATGCAGGACCCAAGTTCGCATTGTTTTTCAGCTAGAACAGAATTTTGTGCCTATGGCATCCAAATAATTTCTTCGGGTTCATGGTCACTGAGACCTTACAAAAATCCTGGTTTCCTGAAGAAAGTCACCAAAATTGTATGGCTTCTGAGATGAGACAAATAATGTTATTTTCCAGCTGCTATGCACTTTTTCCATACTGAACTGTTGGCAGTAACAGAGGGCTGTTGCATTGATTACACGTTTCCAAACTTTTCTGCATAACAAACACTTCATATGGATAGTCCACTGTATTTAGTGGAATACACATGCTCTAAAGATGCTGATAGAGTTTCTTTGCAGCTCCTGCAGTTGCTCTGCAGCTAAGATAACAGCAAAATTACCTATCTTGGTTCTGTGCTAGTATGAATAGATGCATTTTAGCTGATTCAGGCCTTCTGTACAAGCTGCACATGCCTGCTGACAAGTCACAGTGTGCACACATCCTGAAGATACTGGAAACATCTCAACATCTTCAACAACTCAGGGTGGACCAATCAGGGCTAAAACAATCAATGGTCAGTCAAGGCTTAGCAGACTCTGTCAGCTGGCTCAAAAGCCAGCACTGCCCTTACTCTGAGTGATATTGGAAGAATCTATAATGAGTGGGAAATTTGTCTTTATGTAAAAAGCTTCTGCAGAGTTTAAAAACTTCCCATTCCACCAAACTTTTTCCATTGAAAATGCTTCAGTATGACACCAATGCCTGTGGATCTGTGGCCTGAGAGCATTTGTCATTGCTGAGAACAGTGTGAAATATTTCACTGTTGTTATGCATTGGACTAAACTGGGGTGGGAGAAGGAGAAAAATGGATGGAGATAGATGCTGCCAAAGTATCAAAATGTTCAAAACATTTTTAAAATAAGAGATGCTCAACTGTCCTTTAAGGCCATGGTGGGAAGGGTGAGGAAAACAATTTTAATTTGCTCTAAAGAAAGCTTAAATTCAGTATTAGGAAACACACTAAAAGAAGTTGCCTAGGCAAGGCGCAAAAGTTCAACAACTGGAATATTTTAATAGTGATGAGGACAAACTTTTTACAGTAATGCTGTAAATCTATTTGATTTTAAGTCACCATTTACGAACATCTATAAAGTGAATGTTTGTTTGCAGAAACAGTATCATATCAGTCCTGTTGTAAAGAACTTGCACATTATTGACATCAGCAATGCTTACATAGATGTATCTCCTTGTGGATTTTAAGTTATCCTAGACACAAAAAATAAAAATCACATAAAAGAGAACGAAACACAAATTAAAACTAGCAAATATTTAAAGCAGTAACTCCTCTGCGAGCTAAGTGGACATCACAGCACAGCTCGGAAGGTCATTTGAACAAAGAGCAAAGCATTCAAGCAACAAAAGTCCATGGATTACTAAAAACCAGAAAAAGTTTTGTTAAGTTTCTTTTAATAGTTTACCTAGCTTGGATCTTTGCAATCATTAGTTCATGTGAACTTTTGTGCTGTACATTTGGAGACATTAAAGACTTTAAGGTTTCATACTGCAGAGACTGTTGTGACAGTAGAAGAACCCACAAAAAAGTTCCACTATGTAACAGCAAAATTTCAAGGGCACAACTACAAACAGGAAGACATATTTTTATCCATGTCCATTGCCGTAATATTTTATAATGAGCAAGCAATTATCTTACTGTACTGCACCAGGGGCTCTAGACAATGACAAAGGTTTCTGCAGGCTCTTATCAATCCATGTCAATGTGTCAACCAAAGTGCAATGAGGCAAATTATGACATATTCCAAAATGCAGCAAGAAGTGGATAAATCTGATATCTGAAGCAGAACATGTTGAAGGGAAATGCTACACTGAAGGCCGTTGAATTGCCTACAAATGAAGTACCATCATAAATGTTGAGGACAAAGAAAGCCAAAAGGGTTGAATCTGAAATTAAGGCTGAATATGTAAAAAGTGTAATAAAATTTTCAAACCAAAGACTATTTAAAGAATCTGCCATGAAGACATAATTAGCTCCGACTAATCCAAAATTAGATTCTACTTACAGGAATCCTCCATCCTTTAGAAAAGTACATAATGGTCTGTAGACCAATTAAAAGATTCAAGCCTTGCTTCAAACTGTCACTAATTACTATCTCTCCACCCATCTTTTTCTCTCCTGAAATAGGAGACATTGAAAATGTCTTTGAATATATACTCATTATTTTACATATCATCTATTAAATCTGTGCAGCAAATGTACTCTTAATCTCTCTGCAGTCTGAGTTCTCTGTACTTTCTTGTAAACTGGAAGATTTCAGAGATTACACCAGAAATATTGATCTGTTTAGTGTTAGAAAACTATTGATTATGTGGTGATGCGAGCTTATATAAGCATAAATTGACCTTGCAGTGTTTTATTTGTGTTTCAGCTGGGGTTCATTGCAGTACACAGATGTGATAAGCAGTACTGTTATATGGGTTAGAGTGTAGTTTGCAACAAAACTAATCTCTTCAAGAAGTGGTATTCTATAATCTGCAGGAATGTTTAACACACACTTTTGAGGAGAGATAATTATATGGGAAAAGGGTAATAGAGGTCAAGTGGAATAAAAAGGAAGGAGGAAAATAACAGGACATGGAAAATGGTGGATCTTTTATCTCTTCTTTTCAAGAAGACATGTTCTCTTTTTAAAGTAGTAATGTTCCTTGAAAAAAAATTAAAATATTTTGGCTGAGGGCAGCATTCTGCCAGCTAAACTGCAGTGTAACATCAGGAATTTTAAAACCATGCTTTACACCTAGGAATATCCTTCTCTCTTCATTATGAGATGCAAATAAGGTTTTTCTGGAATGCTCCCTCCATGGGGAGAAGGTCCAGTACCTACAGCTCACTATTTCAGTATGATGCCACTCCTAAAGTGCTATTGCACTGCTTTGATAGGCTGAGCAGATGCTGTGTTTCAGAGAAGCCTCTGAGCATTGTATTTCTGGGCAGTCTGAGCCTGAAACCTTTCTCCCCTAATTTTGAGGCCTGTTTTAAATATTTTGCAGCTTTCTGCAAATGCTGGAGTCACAACTATTTTGAAAACCTGCAGATTATTCGATACCATTGGTGTATAGCCAAGTGAGAGTAAATTAAGCTTAAAAGTCTGTAAAGCAGAGAGATGTGGAGGTGTAAAAAACAACTGCAGCTTGCACTTAGCTGGGCTCTGTAATTTGTTGCAGTAATTAAATATTTCTTTAAAGCGGAAAACCTTTGAAGAATACTGATATAATAATTAATATTCAGGTTACCTAGGGAACTTGAGACTCTGCTGACTGTAGCTAGAAGATCCTTTGCAGAGGAAGCTACCCAGCACAGCTTTTTTTCCCTAGACCTTTAAGGATTATTTCCCCCACTTTTCCAAGTCTCTACCAAGTTTCTCCCTTACAGACAAGAAATTCAAGGACTTTTTCTGTCTAAAACAAGATAGACCTGATGTAAACCCAAAAAGGGAGGAAGAATTCAGGTGGGCTTAGAAACAAAGGCATAATGTGGATATGCTAGATGACTGAAGAGCCATAAAGAACAAAAGAAAATTTTAAAAGGTCAAGAGGAGATTAATTTTATAAAGGAAAAGTCAGAATAAAAAAATAGTTTTGTATATGTCCCTAGAAGTAAATGTTGGAGAAGACTCCAAAAATATCGTTAGCAGGATGCTATTTACACCACTCTTTTAACAATGACTGACAAATACTACTGTGGACCACAATAAATCTTAACTAGATTTCAAGAGCAATGAACCAAGTGCTTGCATTTGCTCCTCTGAGGGCAGCCTATGTCTGACAATGCTGATGTCACTACTATAGACACTAAAATAAGTGAAATGCTGGGAGATTGCCTCCCTAACAGAGTCTCGATAAAAGAGTGACTATGGACATGAGAAGTATTAAAGAGAACATTGTGGCTTGTACTTGCTTGCTTATTCTTCTTGATTTTGAGAAATGCATGTGTAAATATCATGTAGCCGTTAAGAACCAGTGAGCGCTGCCAGAGAGCAACCTAGCCAAGAGCATGTGAGCCAGCACAGCAGAGCAGCTTTAGAGGGAGCCACTTGGGAAAGGGCAGCCCTCTGACAACAAATGGACACATTTTGCACAGCTGCATGACAAAGCTGAGCCAGGTAGTAGAGGGTCAGCCTGGAGTCCTGGACTCTGCTCTCCAACAGTGAGTTGGCAAAAACACTGTAGTTTGCACTAGACATGGCCATCAGCTGTTACCCTTTTGCCAAATAAAAAGACAAGTGCTTCTTTCGTGAACTGCACTTCTAATTTATATTCTTTTATTTGGCCTGGATCTGCTGGGAGAGCAGCTTACAATGAGAATGGATGTGTACTCCTTGGCACACAGTGCTGTCTTCTAGGAACACAGGAGTTACTGGCTTAGATCACATATTCCTTCACTTCACTAGCAGCATGATGGAAGCCAGGAGCAAAAGCTGCAAAGGAAAACACAGGAAAGCTTCTCTGAAAAATTAACTACCCAGGAGAAGCTGCTCTTGAGCCTTATTAATTAGAGGTTAGTGTATGCCCCGAAGCATAAGACATTAAATCCCTTATAAATATGCATGCCTGTTCTTCAGAACTTCACGATAATAGAGAGATGTCATAAAATTGACACCGCGCCTGAGAAGCATCTAAGCGTTCACTGCAATTAACAGACGGACAAACAGGAAAAGAAGTCAAGCAACTTCTCTGCAGTCTTGTGAGCAGGGAGACTTCTGGTGGCACTGGCAGGTGAATAATGTGACACAGCTTCAAGTTTCTCCTGCTGAAGGTGGCTGGCTATAGTACCCAATTTCTGCTGCACAGCCCCTCAGAGATTAATTTCCTCTTCTGCAAATGGGTGTGTTTATCTACCTACTTAATGAGATTTTCAGACTGTAAAATATTTGTATTACACAGCTATTACTGACACTAGGCTAAGCCAAAAAAAAGGAGGAGATCTACTGCCCAGTGATTATTAATTCATTTATTTCACTACAACTCTAGAACTTTTTCACCCCCATAGCTCCATTAATGCATCATTTTTCAGTTAAAGTGCCCTTCCAAAGCTAGTTGGAGGCTTAAGTCTGAAAAATAAGTCTGGAAGTTCTGTAAGCATGGAGATTTAGCCAGCAATTTTTAAATAAAATTTGGTTTTCTTTTTAAAATCTTTTTATTTTAAAGACTCTATTGACCAACTGCTAAGAACCCTGAAAATCTCTAGTATGGTCAAGGATTAAGAACAACTGTAAAATTTTAAAATACTATTTTAAAAAAAGAACAATAGAGAAGACTGAGAATGAAAAAAGAAAGAAAAGACTTATGCAAAAGCACCCTTTTGTAAAATAATCATTCACAATACCCTAAACCAAAGTACCAGTCCTTAGTCATGTCAATGGAAAGCTTTGATGACATCAAATCAGACCAAATTTCAGGAACAGAATACATAGTACAGTCATAAGAATTGCAGCATGGGTTATGTACATATGAACTAGCCAATATTTCAGCTAGTTTGGATGTTAAAAACCAAGAAAACCATAACAGCACAGCCCTTGAATGTTGATTCAGTAATAACTTTGTCCAGCCTGAACCATGCTGAACCATGGATTTTAAAAGATGCTTTTCTGCTTGGTATAGGAACTAAATTAAAAGTTAGTAAGATCACCTCAATGTACATAGAGTCCACACTTTTTTTTGGTGGCTTAGAGCATCTGACAGTTTTGTCTTTTCAATTTTTCCAGTTTGATCATTGGTTGCATAACCCACCTTGACTACTTATTACCCACACTCCTTGCTGGAAACCAAAGACAGCATGAGGAACAGCAAGCATCCTGTACTTAAAGTCCAGTCTTAAATGTTGTTTTGGATGCTTGATTTCCACAGGCCTAGAAGATGGCCCAGTGGAGGGGAGATTGTATAAGCAAAAAATGAAGAAGTCAGGCTGGACCAAGGAGTGCCACTGACTCAAACAGCCAGTACAGCAGAAGCAGTAGCAAGTACGTGGTGGCTGGTCCATTTGGAAGGAAGGGAAGTTTAAAAAAAAAATAGATTGGACAAGAAAAAGCCCAAATGTAGCACGGTGAAGAGCAGGTGAGAGCAGCTTCATCTCCTGTCAACTCTGGGCAAGACACTTGCCTGTTCTGAGATGGAATGGGCGGCTTTACAGCTCCTTATCATGCTGATAGCTCTGTGCACAGCTGAGGTTCCCCGGAGTCGATACAAAGTTTCTTTAACTCTGTGTATACTCCTACCTCAGCTTTGGGAAACACCAGTAGTGGGCTGTGATACACAGCAATTTACAGTGAACAAAACCCTTTACCGTTTCCCCCCCCCCCCACCCCAAAACCACTTCTTCCAAAGGGATCATGCTGAGCATGGAAATATTAAGCTCTCAATGCTAGTTAACTCCAAAGAGTTGGAAGATAGGTCAGTTTATTTATTTTAACAATCATGACAGAATCTTTAATTATGATCTATGTAAAAATGTAAATCAAGAGAGCTTTTTTCCCTGGAGAAAACAGGGATGGCACAGTGAAGCTGCTCTTTAAAACCAGCATGATTTCCAAATGAGAGTTCAGTCTTTTCAGAGTTCACCATCCCTACTGAGCATGTCCTTCTGTGCCATCCCAAACAAGGACAGATGGAATCACGTGCTGTCATGCTCAGGGGCCATGACATGCAGTGACAAACCTAATGAGTGCCTCGGGCACTTCTGCAATAGAGGCAATAGTCTTGGGGTAAGGAACACATTGCTTCATTATAGCCTTTTATCAGAGTGCCAGTTCAAATGGACAAAATAACATTATCAGTACTTTTTTAATACTGTGGGATTTATGCCAGGAATAGTTTAATTCATTCTACTTAAGTTAGTTTACTATTCATTATTGTGAAGATAATGAAATTACTTATGTAGTTTATTTATTCTACTCAGTTTGTACAGTTAAATTCCAACAAACAAGAAGAGCCCCAAAATCAAAAAGTTGATAGAAATTACTACAAGCAATACAAAATTATCTGTTTAAAATGAAGTATTTAAATTTATGGCTTGTTAGAAAAATCTAGGGAAAACAGTTTTTCTTAATGAGACAATGAAAATTACCTGAATTTTGTAGATTCTTCTGGCTTCCTAACCCAGGTGCAGTTCTGCAGTTTTGTGACTATGTGAAGATAATAATCTTCTGAGTATCTAAAAAAGGAAACAACATCAAACACTAGAATACATATGTATGTATATTTAGAAACAGTCTCTAAAAACATTCAAATTATGCATTTATTAATAATAATGTGCATGGTGCATATATAATAGATTGCTTTTAGAACTCCATGACCTATTTTATTTTTGTAATTTGTAACAGCACTCTCCTCATCTAACTAGCATGACCTATTAAACATCTCAGTACTGATGTCCTAATGAACTTCAGAAAGTTTCAAAAGTGCATTTGTTCCAAACTTACAGAACTAACCATAAATATTTTGGAGTTATTAGAAATCATCTCAAGTGCAAAATTCCAAAATAATATAAATAATTCTCTCGTACTTAGTGGTTTAAACCTTAAAGTGTTTTGAAAAGTGGCTCTTGCTGGCCAAGATAAAACATGACATTTCTTATGCCTTTTCTTTCATTTACTTCATAGAGTCTTCAAAGCTCAATCATCTAAAGACAACAGACCAATAGTTACAGATGTAATTTTTCCTTTAAACTGTCTGTAAAATAAAACAATCTGCTATTTTACATGATGCAGAACTTTGATTACATTGCTACATATAACCAAAAAGCTCTCTGCTCTTCAAAATCCATTCAAGAGATTTAAATTTGTTCATAAGTACTTTGCAACATGCAAGTCAAAAGAATGAAGATATTTTTTGCATTCATGTTCAATGTTACTACTTCTCCCATTTTTGCCTGGATTATAATACAGGTTTTTAAAAACAGTAACTGACTTAAGATAAGTGGAATAGGAAGAAAAAATGGTATGGATGTCATGACTAAAATTCTATGGGACTGAAGTCTCCATACAAGATTTAACTTGTATTATTTTAACAAAGATAACTTAGTGTTGATCCAAATGATCATGAGTTTATGTAAGTTGCCACTTAGAAGTGTCTATTTTGAACAGTTTTACAAGAGTTGGGATGGCAAGAAACTTCACCTGTTTTTAAATGGAGCATGAGAATTGATAAAAAGCAATATATAAAAACACTCTGGTGGTTGCAGCAGCAGAGATCAATTATCAGAAAGCTTCCTTCTCTCTGTTCCACATTTGAAATAAACAGAGTGCAGGGAGTGCAGGCCACAGAGTGTTGGTGGGGTGAAGGTGAGATAAAAGCACAAAACCGAAACAGCCAATGTTGAATAACTCATCTGGTTTAATTCCTTTATATAAAAAAGAAATCCTTAATTCCTTAATATAAACAAGCAATCATTCTTAGATGCTTGGACTTACAAAAAAATTTCAAAAATTAATAGGATAACAGACCACAAAGAGTTACTTACACTATCGTTATCCAGGAGAAAAAAAAATATAGCAAAAGCATATTCTAGCCTAAAGACATTGATAAGATGAAGATAAGAGTCAGAAATGAAATGAGAAATTACTATCTATTCAGAAAGAAATTGCATTGAATGACAATTTTTTAGTAAGTTACAGGGAAACATTTCGTAGGGAGAAGAATGAAAGCATAATCCATAACCCCAGTTCTGAGACCTCATAGGAAACATAGGCACTCACTGTCAGAAACTGTAAGGGTCCTCTCATACTTGTAACAGAAAATGCACTTAGGGTAAAAACACCAATTACAAAGCAAGAACACTGCAGCCTTTCCACAGCTGTCTCTACTGGACAGAACTGCTCTTGCTCAGAGATAACCAAGCCCACCAGCTCACATAGAAAAGCTCCATTTTCAAGTCTTTACAAGTCAGAACACCAACTCTGCTCACCCTATGCATCCCAGTTTAGCCCCTCTCGTGACTTACAAGGACGCTCTGGTCTGCCAGACCAGTTGTGTTTACCAGCTGGCACAGTGCCACAGGCAGCAGAGACATACCAGCATGCTGTCCTGGGGGAAAGCAGCTCCCAGCTGTGGCAGCTCTGCAAGGCATCTGCTCACACCAGTAAAAGGTTTCTATTAAATGAATTCCAATACAGACAGTATTCCTAGAAATAATTTTTTTAACACTCAACATGAAGCTCTGGGATTTGCTGCAGCTGGGTTTACAGCCTAGAAAACTTTGTTTTCCTCTCAGAAAGCCAATTTTAGCATTTCCTGCTTTAAAGGAGGCTTGGGGACTCACTTCTCCAAACAAATCAGTTCAGGCTATCAGGGAATCATTTCATGACTCTGCTGTATCCCAGACAGTCATCTTATCCACTCTTCCATTTTAAAGACCTGGCACATTACATATATTTCCACTGGCACCCAGGAGCCTACAGCACATATTCACTGATGCTAAAAGGGTTTTATTATTAGGCTCAGGTAAATTGAGTTATAAAAATACTTGGACAACACAATGATTACAGTGCTGAGAAGAGTGAATGAATGAAACATGGGGTCTCTTTGTCCTGTTTTTGTCTGCCACCTGCACCACAACCATTAGAATAATTTGCTGTCCTAGGAACTCACTTATACTATATGAGCTTGACTGACAAATAACACCTGGAAGGCTTTTTTTTTTTTCCCCAGAGTATTTGTCAGGTAAGAAGTGACCTTCTATGTTAACTGCAGTGGCTAAGCTGGAATTACTATGCACACTCGAAGCACTGACAAAGTATTAGTATCTTCTAAATTTTGGCAGCAAGGACAAAAGTGTAGAGACAGTATGGAGACAACAGGTTAAATGTCAGAACAGACAGATGCAGTCTCACTGGTTATTTGCAAAAACTAAATACCAGCTTGTAAAAAAAGTATTTGAATTAGAAGGAAGATTGAGCAGCAGGAGTGAAAAAAGGACATACTTCTACTTGGCAGTTTATGTTCAAGAAATAAACAAAAAGAAAAACTGTGGCATGAAATGCAAAATTTGGGGAGGCTCTGTTTTGCCTCTGGATGCTTTAACACTACCAAAAAAATATCAGTTTTATAAGCCCTCAGGGCTTGCTCTAGAATAAAAATGGAAAACTGCTAGCAAAACTCAGCACTCCAGGCTCTTTGTCACCATCAGCACATACTTGCTATAATAATAACAACTTCCCACTTACATAGCACTTCTTACTATCAAGTCATTTGACAAGCTTTAAATTAGTAATTTTTTCCTCTTTCTTCCAGGTTAAGAGGCAGGAGTGTCCAGAATGTCCCTGCAAGTCTAAAACTGTAATATAAAGCATTTATATACCACACCCATGGGTCACATCTTGAAAAAGCAACAAAATCCCTGCAGCTCCTCTCAGTGAAGATCCATAGCTGCAATATTCATGGCAAAAAGCAATCCCTTGCTCCTTTTCTTTCCCAAGCATCTGTTTCTCTACCTACCTGCCCAATTAATCTTCTGCCTCATTAAATGGTACAGCCCCTTTCTCTTTAACCCTGGAATAAAGGTCTTGTACTTTGTAAAGTTTCTCTCATAATCTCGACTCCAAAATGTTCTTAATGTGAAGAGCTCATCTCCAAAGACTGTAAAACTTTGCAATGTGTGGGATAAACAACAGCATTTATATTGCTGCAAGTGGATTTTGAAAGCAATACAGTGACTGCTTTTCCCTCCCTTGGTGTTAATCACTCAAGTTTTCAGTCAGCTGCATTCTTTTACCTCTGCCAGTCTATGTTTCAGCTCTCACTACCAGTGCATCAGTAACATAGTGGTCTAGCATCTTTGAAAAGAATAAAAACTTCAATGATAGTGCTGCTGAAAGAAGTGGAATACTGATGGGAGAAGAGTTTGTAAAGAAGGGGGGGAAAAAAGAATAAATAAATAAAGAAGTAATAATAAGAGCAAAGACGAAATGCTGGAAATTTGATTTAAAGAGAGGTGAAAGGTCTTTAAATGCAATAAAAAAGTGAGGAGGGGGCAAAAAAGACAGAATAAGTTTTCAGATCATTTAATGTTGTTTTAGCACAAAATAAAAATTTGAATTCTCCAGTACTTTGAATAGGTAAAGGCATATAATTGTTTTTAGTTCACCTTTTGTTTCTCATTCCATTTCTTTTCCCAAATGGAGGGGAGTGGGGAGGGAATCTCCCACTTTTAAAGACAGCATGGCACCATCCATTTTAAGCTGCAACTCAGTCCTAATGGGAAGTCTTTCTTACTTTCAGTGTTTTATTTTTTGGTGCATCCTTTGGTTTATTGGTGCATCCATATAGGAAAAGATGTTACATGTCAAAATCAATAGCTGCATCTCAGATTTTCACTTTGGAAAGTGACAAGGAATTTGAGCAGGACTGATTATCAAAGCTGGGTTTTTCTCCATGCCATAAAAATACAGAACAGCAAGTTGAAACCCAAAATTAATTTGGGGTGTTTTTTCCCCCCAATGTATCTAAAATTGGACTGTTAGTTTCCTGTGGACTTGTTATCATAATGCAATCATGTGACTAACCAGCAGGTCTTTATACCAGTACATTTCCAAACTTCCTCCAGTCAGCAATGCTGAACAGAATCATTAACTAACGTTGCTCATAAAAGGAGGTTTCACCAGTCAGGGAAAAGACACTCAAAAATGAAATTATACCCCACACTTCTACTCAATATTTTTGTGAATAACTTGGAATTTAATGTTGCTAACTGCCAAGAAGAAATCTTGTACTGTGAAAATAAAAAAGTTAAAACCCCACCTCGAATAAATCTTATCCATGTAAAAGAAAAAAATGCAGCAAACATTGGTTGAACAAATTCAGTTTTCTGTTTTTGCATAGCTCCCCTTTAATAACCAAGAATTATTTAAAAAAGGACATTATTTTACCCTTCTATTTAAAATAAACAAAGCAGAAAGGACAGCAAACACCTACCTTTTCTTCTTGATAGATGATGACAAAATGTTGTCCTGAATTGCCTTACATTTTGAAGCCTGTTCAAGCTGGTAAATTCCATTTTTATTATGAGTTGTTCTGTTAAAAGGGCGGAGGAAGAGGAGAAAAAGCAATAAACTTTAAAAGAGAGAACATATTCTACCAATGTTGTCACATTTACTTCATTATGATAATAAGATTAATAACCGTAGATTTAGCTGAAAACATTACTAAAGAACCCTTATGGATTTCTATTGTGAAGCTCTTGTTATTAAAAGAGTTTTCTGCTAGGGACTACAAAATATTTGGTTCTCTAAAATAACCCTGTTTCATAGTCTGAATTATATTTTCCACTTTACACTGTAATCAGCAAATGTAATTTTAAAAAAATAATGAAAATTGAAAGTCTCTTGAACATTAAGTTTTGAAGTTTTAAAATATTCACTAGTAAAATATTTAACAGATGTGATTTCCTAAAATTGTTGATGAAATGCAGTATTCAGAATGAATATAATATATAGAGGAAAGTTCATCCACAGGTGAAGTGGATCTCTGTACTTTGACCTTAACTTACTGATTCAAGCATAATGCTTCCTGCCTTGTTTACTCTTTATTTACACAGAAAGAACAAATATTTGTAAAAGAAACCAGGGAAAGTGCCAGATAGTGATCTTTAATTCCTGTCTTATTTTCACCAAACTCCTGTGTGGTCTTCTTGCTCTGGGCAGCCCTTGTAGAAGAATGAGATGTAAATTAGTAAATGACTGAGATACTGAGGTCTTATTCCATTCACCTCAGTTCATCCAGTATCTATGTCCAATCTCATACAATCACCCTCTTCTAACATAGCCTTCCACTCTGTGGATTGCCATTTATCAGAAAGATTTTTCCTCTGGCTTTACTTTCCCTGACCCTCACCATGTTCTTCCCTGCCACCTCCCCCTCCTCTTTGCTTCTTTCCACTGATTCACTACTTACAAAGCCCTTGGACATTGCAGCCTATTTGCTCAAACCAGAAGTAGAAACACAGAAGACAGATGCTGTGTGCTGTTCTTAGAGAACAACTGAAACATCTCTGCACAGAGGCACTCACACACAGAAAGAAAGCCCTTCCTGCTTTGTGCTTCTGAGCCATCACTGCTTTTACTGACAAGGACCAAAACCCCACTGCCTTCACCTGCTACAACATGGAAACCCCTTAGCAACAAGATTTGTGACAAGCTGATTTTGAAGACCTTGCTTGGGAAGGATGCCATTTCAAACCACAGAACCAGAGTGGCTGAGGTTGGAAGGCATCTCTAGAGCTCATCTAGTCCAAACTCCCTACTCAGGTATGCCACCTAAAGAGGGTAAGCAAGGACCATGACCAGATGCTTTTTAATATCTCCAAGCACAGAGACTCCACAACCTACCTGAGCAGCCTGTGCCAGCGCTCAGTCACCCTTACAGTGAAAAAGTGACGCCTGATGGTCAGAGGGAACCTCCTGTGTTTCAGATGGTGCCCACTGCCTCTGTTCTATCATTGAGCACTACTAATGAGAACTTGGGTCCATCCTCTGCACCCTCCCTTCAGGCATCAATAAGGTCTCTCCTAAGCATTCTCTTCTTAAACACTCCAAATGAGAAGAAGAAAGAGAAGAATAAATGATCGCTTATTTTGCTACTGAACTGACTCTCATGGTCATAGCCAACAGGGAAGGAAAGAACCACCTTTCTTCTTCTTTCCATTGCCCGTGAATTTTCTAGAGTTAGTCCCCCCTAGTAGCAATTTCCACAGGATGTAGGCTGCCAAGGAGAGAGAACAGGCCTCCTCATTTCTTCCCACCACCAAGAAATTCTTCCCAGTATACACTCAGTGCCCCTGAGGAAGTATCCAATCTGTATGCCCCTTGTTGAGGAAAACAGTAAGACAACACAACGTAAACCTCTATCCTTTCAGTTCTGCAGTGACTTCAATAGATAGTAACAGCTGGCACTGCTTACTGAGAGCTCCTTGGCTGCCTTTGCATACAGCTCTTTATCTCATTTTTTCTCAAGGAGTGAAATACAAATAGCAGAAGGCTCTCAGAGCACACAGTTCAGAGCTAAGAACTCTGCAGATCTCACATAGCAAGTGCTAGCAATTATTCTGCCTACAAAATTTATGTACACAGGTTTACTGCAGCTTGGTCTGAATGGTTCTGTCTATGCAGAACAACCAGGTAGGCCCTTTCCAGTTCTCAAACAAATTTAGTTAGCACTACATCATGCTTCCTCTCTCTTGCTTCTTTAACCCAGTAACATCAAATGATTATTCTGCAGCTTAAAATAAGATAAATGGCTACGGGCAAAAGTTTAGCTGCCTAAACAGCATCTTAAAGAAATAGAAAGGAAAGAAAAAAAAAAAGAACAATTGATAAAAGCAAAGTCCACTTTACTGCTGCAAATAAGCCTTTCATTATAGCTAAAACTAATGATGCTGGATGCTGATTTGAGAAGTGGCCCCAGCCCTCCTGAGCCTCAGCTGGCCAGAAGAGACCCTGTCTAACATGTGAAGACTGCCAAGTGGCTGACCAAGTCAGAGCAGGCAGTTAGGTTGGATCAGCTCCCTGCAAGGGGGTGTTACCAGAGCAGCAGAGCACCAACATTCTTGTACAACTCTGTGCAGACAACCATTCAAAGTCCTTACAGCTTCCTGTTAATTTATGCCTTGAGATCTGTGGGGCAATGAATAAATATTCTTTCAAATACAAGCTTTACTCCACAGACTTTTAGACCTTTAAAAAATTCATAAGATAACCCAAACAAGTTGCCTCATTTTTTAATACCAATTGTTTTTATGCAATCATTTTCAAGACCTGAAAAATTCAAAAAAGAGGAAGTCAGAGAAAAAAGAAAGAACAAAATAAATCCCTATTCTGTTTTGTCATTAAAGCCTCGCAATCAGTTTTACAGCCACATGATTGATCACCAAAATGCTTCTTCTGTGGCTTTTTGTACATAAAATTTACTTAACCCTCTTTATGTGGTGCAAAAGGTAAAAATGAAAACAATTTATTTTCAAGAGATGTAACACAATTACTCATTCCATTAAAAATTAAATTTCTGAATTTCTGTTTCACTGTCAGAGTAGCCTCTGCTTCACATGAGGGAAATCTTTTTGCACTTAGATAAAAATGGGTGTACAAGAGGCAGTCCAGACTTCTACTGCATTATTCATGGCAAAGTTGTACAGACATCAAACTCAAATTTCTGCTCATTTCAGACAATTGTGCAAGGCAACATTTACCACTAAATGAATTTACCTGACCTAGTGGATGACAGTTTTTGTTCACTACTTAGAGCAGCACTACAAATTCTGCAATGAAATCAATAACGTGCCTAACAACACAGATATCAGGCTACATTCAACTAACTTTATGAACTATTAAGCTAAATGAGAACTTGAAGTAGAAACATTCTGCTGGCTTGAACTCATAAAACTGATGATACAGGGCAATTTCAGCTGTATTTCCCCTAGGGTTTAGATGTTCTCAAAGCCAGCCTCACTGGACCAAATCTGAAAAACAGGGGCTTTTTTTAATCATATACAAACAGCTTGAGGATCACATACTTCCTATGGTAATTCTAGAAACTCAGGAAGTACACCATCTGTACTTTAATAAATCCACAGTAGATTAAGACCATGTGCCTTATCTATCAGCACGTTTTTATTCTATGTCTTGCTCTCAGGAAGACAGCAGATCCTCAAACTGTAAAATTGTTTAAAACAAGGACTGACTCCACCTTTAGACAGAAACTACATGGAAAGTCCTTTTGCTGCTCCTGCAGCATTCAGTCCTGAGACAACAGGGAACCTTAGTGCAGGGAATCACCAGAGGGGTATGTCAAGTAAAATAGCATTCTTGGGGAGCAGAAAGGTACAGGAAGAAAAAGCAAAGGCACACCCTTTAAAAACAAAACCAAACCCAATTCCAGTTATCAGAGTAGGAAAATGGGATGGGCACAAGATGGAGGAATAATAGGGAAGAAAAAGGCAGATGGAAAAACTGGTGCTGTCAGTTATACTGTAACATGAAGATTAAAAGGTCACTCCTCTAGATATCCCTCAAAATCAGGTAGAAACAAAGAATGTGGGATGATATATTCAAAATTTCTCAGAATTGAACTGTCTGGCAGCAGTGAAAGCAATGAAAATTTCACCTCCCTAATAAGTTCACACTGAAAGTAAGGGAAAATCCCATTCGTTGGCTTTTCACTCCACACCCAGCATAGTAACTTGTTGCTCTTTTCTACAGCTTCTCGATCTCGTCTGTTTGAAGCAGAACAAGAGCTCTAAACATGTTCCAGCTGAGCATCTCCGGCTAAAAAGGAAAACTTCTGTATGCAAAATTGCACATTTTTATCATTCTACCAAAATGGCACTGAATAGCATTATCCAGATTTTGAATATCTTCTGTCTTAATCTCTCCCTTGAAGAGACTAATTTATATTTGAATCTCATAATCTGTTAGTTGAATACTATTAAAAAACCCAAAATCCATACTTCCATAGGAAAGGTGCTCTGAAGTGCTGTCTTTGACACTATTTCAAATTAACCAGATGATAAGAATATAGTGATGTTTTTAAAGTTCACAACACCTTGATTAATAAGGCAATACACAATTTAAATTCTTGGTGAAATGGACTATAAAAATTGCTTCATCAAACCACAGGAGTAAGAATTTGTCTTGAAACATTAATCACAGCAACTGTTAAAGGGATTAATCCTACTATCTTTGTTCAAGTTCTTATAGAAGTATTGCTTATCTAAGGAATGCTAAATCTGGTCTTTAACACAAACTGCGTCTTGAAATAACTTGAAAGACCCTCCAGTACATTCACCAGGGTTATGTGTAACATCAGATACTTTTTATTTAGAAAATCCATAAACTGCATGACAGGTAACATGACAAGCAACATTCAGAGCCTCATGGTAGGTGAAGTGAAAAGAATAAGGTACTTACACTAAAATCATGTTACAAGGGCACACAATAGAATGACAGAGCAGTTTCACTTGGACCAAGTAAACAGAAACCTTTCACCACTGTCAGAACATAAATGTGCCCTGGCAGCAGCTTTCAACTGAACACCTATTCATTTAGACAGAACTAATACATGAGGCATGGGTTCAAAATGTGTTCCTAAAATATATCTGCATGCATCACTTGGGGATGAAGGGGCAAAATATTAACAGACCAGTAAAATTAATGAAGCGGACCCCCATTGCTGACTAATCGAAACCATAGCAAATTATTTGTGCAATATACTAGGCTACTCCATAATTGTGGTATTAGCCTGGCTCTTCTTCCCCTTCTGACTGCCTGAATGCAATATTTTGTCAGGAGACAAAAGGTCTCTGTAGCATTGTTAATTAAGTATTGCTGCTTTATTTCCTAGGCCTGCATACAGATCTGCTGCTGAGAGAGGAATTTGAGAAATCAACACCATGGAATACTGTATTAATACTAACTTGTTTACCCATAGCTTCTCAATCACTTCCTCTCATTGTTCAATTATCTCAGTGGTCTTTACACTGTGCTTGCCCTGGACCCGCAAAGACAGAAAGCAAGCTGTGGAAATAGTAAGTGAATGCCTTAAAACTGGCAACACAGACTAACAGAGTAATGGTGGTCAGTTCTTTAGGGTACTGCTGCCATGTTACTTTTATATCAAGTATACATAAATAGTGCTATTTTTTTTACTTCCCTTGCAGGACCTGGCATGACTTATCTGCTACATATTCCTGGGTAGTATAATAGGAGCTAGAATTTCTTCCTAAATTAAACCTAGCACACCCTGGGCCTCATAACAAAGAAAATACTACCTAGCTTCTCTTACTATTTTCATTTTCTCCTGAAAAGCACTAGCAGTACTGAGTCTTCTGTTCTACTACTAATGTAACCACTAAACAAACAAATATGCCTGCACAAACACAGCTGGGGAGAGAGGAAAGGAGAGAGGGAAGACCAAGGATCTAAAGGTGAGAAAAATGCAAGACTTCTTTTTTTTTGGTTGTAGCGTTGAAAATATAAGAAGGCTGTAGTTAAGAAAATATAAATTGTACTCGCAGTTACAGCTTAAAAATTGAGAGGACAGTATGAGGCATAGATAGGACAATCTGCCAGAGAACATACTATTGCAGTAGAAATGATACTGGTTCCATGAATAAGTCTGGGGGCTACTAGACATATCTTACTAACAGTGGCCTTTCTTTTCAGTAAGAAACACTACTAAGAGGCACAGTAGGCTGTGAAATGAGCCCAAGACTAGATGTGCAAGTTGTACTGTAGAGGCAGTCACATTGCTCCAATTAGCTAAGGCTTAACAAGAAAAAGGGGTAAGCAACATCCTGTAAGAGACAAACCACAACATAAAGGTTATTTACTAAGACACAGATCTCCAGAGAACTTTAGGTGCCTGGTCACCATGTATTTAACATTGCTGCATATAATAGCTGCCTAAATATCTAAGAGAGTCTGATCCAATCCCCTGCTTTTCATCCTTTCATCCTTCAGTTTCATCCTTTTAAAAGTATTAGTCAAAGTAAAAGAACAGATTAGCTTTCAATACTGCAAGGCAACAGAATAATAGGGACTTAGAGATTCTTTGGGAAATGTATGGTTACAAATATGCCTCCAACAGCAAAGGAAATAATGATAAAAAAGATTAGCTTGTGACTGTGAAGATTGTCTAGATTACTTCTACTTAGAGGTCAAGGATAGTGCCTAGGTTTTTTTTTTTTTTTTCCTTTCCTGGAAATATCCATGCACATCCTCTTACTCTCATGCAGGAAAGGACATTGTTGCCAATAACACCACAATGCCATTCAAATGATCAGGGTTGTTTAGGAGAACCACACTATCCCACAGCACACTGGAATCTAATTCCTATTGACCAGACCATCCATCTCCATCACTGAGGGATCGGTCTGAACCTCCTGAATGAGTCCAGATGCTCTCTGGATCAAGCGTCTCCAGCATGGCCCTTAGCCAGGCCCAGTCCAGCTGCTGCCTGGATCAAACACCACCAGCATGGCTCCCTGCCCAGTCTTGCTGCTCTCTGGATGAAGTAACAGCTCCTGGTCAGTCCAGCCCAGCAGCTCTCTCTCCTTTCTCATTGGCCACACATGCACCACAAACTCCTGTCAGGCCAGCTTACTGAGCACAGTCACTCAGGTGAAAAAGCACATCCACTCTTGGATTCAGCTGGCAAGACATCTCTCCAAAGACACTAGGGTTACAGGAGCTTGAGTATATTGAAACTTTCTTTGATGAATTATTTACTTGACACACTTTTGCAGTCACTTAGTCATGAAGAAATACAATTTCAAGCTGACAAAAACTAGTTTCAAAGTGGTGCCAAAATCCTCCAAGTAGAATAAGGAAAAATACATATTTAAAATCACAATCTCACTTGCCCTATTACAAAGGTTAAAAAAATGACATGGATTTTCAGACCTCTTTGGTACATGTTGTTTCTACTTTCATTGCTTCAGTTGAGTGTACTAACAGCAGATGGGAAGTAGTTAGACTGTTCTCTGACGTGCTCTCTGTCAGCATTTCTAGTCAATTTGATTCCATGGTATAACACAGAGATCTGAATGAAAGAAGATGCAGCTCAGAAACTAACAGGGAAGAGTGCGAAGAGCTGGGCCAGGGGGAAACCACAGACACAGCCCAAAACAGAGTGGAGAGAAGAACGGAATAATGGCTACAAGAAAATGGCTACAAAAAAAGCAAAGCAGAACATACTGCAAAAACCAATAACAAGAAGTGGAAAGAAGGGGAAAAAAGCAGAAAGGGAAAAAATGAGAACAGGAAAGAGAAGCAGACTAGAAGCTCATAACACCACGTAGGAACATTTGCAGAATTCTGTTCCTTTTCTTTCATTCTAAGTTTGAAAGATGATATAAACTTATAGCTTGTGAAAGTTTTAAATATTGAAGGAGAGAGCACAAGGGTATCTCATAAGAAACACATAAGAAATGCACTGTTAGGGTACACTGCAATCAGTACTGCAACTAACATCACTTGCATTCACTTAGGGAAAGCGTAGGCTGGTAAATTCAGCTAGATTGAGATGGTGACCTCAGTAAGGTTAACTGCACTGCCACCATTGTCTTCAACACAACCAGGACATCAAAGTTTCTGTGAAAGACCCAATTCTTAAGTTCTTTCTAATTTTTATAATGCATTTTTGACCATAATATATATTAACATATAATAGTCATGGTAACTGCAAAGGTAATAATGCCATATAAAGTAAAAGAAGAAAGCAAAAATATTTCAAAACTACTTCTTACATAGTATTGATCTCATGTGTGGATTACACCACCATCTTCTGCACTTAGTTTTCCTACAGTGCGTGTGGACCCAAGAGCATGAAAACAATAGTCATTAGCATTGAAGTTTGCATGTAAGGCACAACGTTTCACAGCTGATTTTATAAATTACCTTCATATTAAACTTCACAGTATAAAATAACAGGCTGTAAAGCAAAAATCTACACTGATCTAGAAGGTCAAGACAAAGGATCAAATGAATGGGCTCCCACAAAGTAAAATGCAAACCCAAAACTAAACAGGCTTCATATGACTTGCCTTCATCCTATGCATTGTAAATGATAAATCTGTATTTTTAACTAAATATAGATTACAAAAACAGTAACAGCATTACCCAGCTCCAGCTCTACCTTCCTGGAAAGAGGAATAAAAAGATACCTGGAACGTGT
Source organism: Fringilla coelebs (assembly GCF_963513975.1). Lineage (NCBI taxonomy): Eukaryota > Metazoa > Chordata > Aves > Passeriformes > Fringillidae > Fringilla > Fringilla coelebs. The sequence goes on from NC_140028.1 coordinate 132,892,763, forward strand.
CATTCAGCAGGCACTTTTTGCCTCGTACGCTAACAAAATTGCTCTACGCAGTATTTTATTGGGCTCGAAACCAACGGCAGAGTGACAGCCGTCAATAAGAGGGCCCATGAGCAAATAATTCTTTATAGTTAAAGCAAAGTGCCATTTGCCCTAATAATCTCTAACGGTCTCTCTGATCAAGCTATCGAAACAACAGCAAGAATGAACCGGAGCGAAGGCGAATTTCTGCTTTTGCAGACCCGTCCTCACGGACCCACCTGCGGGCGTCCAGCCCGTACCTGTTCTCGGTCTGAGGAAGGGGCGTCAGTGGAGACCTGAGGGCTCGCACCACTTTCGGCGTGACAGCCGCTACTCCTGCATCCTCCCCCCAGCCCCTGGCAAGCGAGACGGGAAAACAAAGTTGTCAGGACCAGTGATTGAACATCGCCCGGCGAGAGCGGCGCCTCTCCCCTGCCCACAACCCGCGCCGAGCCCAGACCGAGCCGGGGGCACCGCGCCAGGCTCCGCTGCGCCCCGCGGGGCTCGTCCCGCTCCTCCCGCCCTTCCCAGACGGCTCCGGACCGCGGGCGAGGCCGCCCGGCCGCCCTACCTGGCGCGGAGGGGCTGCTGGCCGCCCAGGCGCAGGAGGCAGCCTCCCAGCAGCAGGCTGCCCAGCGCCGCGGCCAAGGCGATGACAGCCCGCATCGTGCGCTCGGCAGCAGCGCCCGTCGCAGCTACGGCCCCATAGTATTTAAGGGAAGCTGCGGGAGGGGGAGGCGGCCATGGCAGCCACAGGGTCTCTGCGCTCCGCCCCTCGCCCGCAGCCCTGCGCGGCCGCCGCCATCGCCCCCCCGCTCCCGCGCGGCCGCCTCCCGGGCCCGGCCCGCCGGTGCTGGTGAGGAGCGGCTGGGCTCGGCCGGCGTGAGGGCGGCACCCGGGCGGCCTGTGCCAGCGGCCTGTGTCGGCGGCCGCTCGGGGCGCTTCCCGCAGCGCTTCCCTGAGTCGAGGGCGGCGGAGCGAGGGAGCACAAACTGCCCAAACTTTAATTGGGGAGAGGGGCGCCGTGTGGGGCGGCGGCGGGAGCACGGTGCGGGGCTTGCCCGGCGAGGGTGGGCAGCCCTGCCCCGTGGCTGGTGTAGTGAAGCCGCTGCTACTTCAATAGCTCTTTTTCTGAATTAAAATATAATAGTCAACGTGTCCTGTGTTTTGTCTTATAAAAGGTATGTTATAAAACTATGTATATTATAGATAAAAATGACCGCACGTGGAACACCGTGTGTGTGCGGCTCTGAGCCCCCCAACATAAGACTTGCTGTGAACTTGCTCAGTGGAGGGCCGTGAGCCTGATCTGAGGGATGGAACAGCTCTGCTGTGGAGACAGGCTGAGAGAGCTGGGCTGGTTCAGCCTGGAGAACGTTCTGGGGGGGCTCATTACAGCTTTCTGCTATCTAAAGGAGGCCTACAAGAAAGCTGGGGAGGGACTTTTTAACAAGCGCATGGAGTGATAGGACAAGCAGGATGGCTTTAAACTGAAAGAAGACAGGTTTAGATAGAATATTAGGAAGATATTCTTTACTGTGAGCATGGTGAGGCGCTGGAACAGATAGCCCAGAGAAGCCGTGGATGCCCCATCCCTGGAAGTGTTCAAGGCCAGCTTGGATCACCCTGAGCTAGTGGAAGGTGTCCCTGCTTATGGCAAGGGGTGGTTGGAACTAGATGATCTATAAGGTCACTTTCAACCCCAAACATTCTATGAGTCTATGATTTGGAGGGGTTTTGGTAAAGGAATGTTTCTGTAGTAAGCATATGTCTTTCTACTTGATGGTGCATTCAGTGTTTCTTTCACAAGCCATTGGTATGAGAAACCCAGTAAGGTGACAAGGTGCCAATAATTAGGTCCCCTCTATTAAAAGTTGATAGAAGAGTTGATGTGACTTACAGCAGCCTTTCAATCATGACCTGACACCTCGTTTTTGCAGATTCTCCCGTATCCTTCATGTTTTCTGTATCTGTGAGCATTTCCTTAAGCCTTGGAGCTGCTGCTCATCAAACAATGGCTAGAAAGACTCAAAGTAAGAGCTCTGCTGCTCTGTATTAATGAAGTAACACAGACTTGATATTATGAGTGATTAGATATGACAATAAGAAGCAGCAAGCCTCTAGGAAGTGCACCAGAGGAACAACACAGCACTGTCTGTGATTGTGGTAGAGTATGCAGGGAAACATCTAATGATGTTTTTGGGGCATTTGTTTGCTTGCTGGTGAGTAGGGCTGTGGGTGCTGGTGGGAGGGAGCTAGAAGCAGTTGGCTGATGGCCCAAGGGGTTGCTCACTGGCTCATTGCCGGTGAGGACAGCTCAGTTGTCTTCTTGGCTTTGAGGTACTTAATTGTAATAGCAAAACAAAGCCAGTGCAGAGACTTCTGAAGTCCTGAAGAAGTTTGCTGGTTCAAGATTGTTGTGAATCTCTAACCAGCAAACTTCTGAATTGTTGTGATTTAATGTAAATGTCTGGAACATTAAGGTGATTCATCACCATTTCCCAAAAGCTTGCTTTGGGCCTATCCTATAAAACCCGTTGACACTGTATACAAATAAGTAGGGGGCCAACTATCAAACTTTTTAAAGTAAGTGTATATTGATAAATATCCTTTTTAAAACTATAAGTCTTTCATCTTAAAAGCCTAGTGGTATTCAATTCCAGCTCTGAATCAAAGAAGACTAAGAATTACAGTCCAGAAAAAGATTTGGCTTTTGCCCTCACTGTTATTTCCCTCTGCAATACAGTTTTCCTGTGAGTCCTGAGGTATCACTGTCAGCTAATCCATGGGAAATTTAGTGATGCCAGGGAGGACATAATATTTCAAGTTAGAGGTCTGCTGCCAAGGCTAGTCTCTAGTACCAGAGATATTTTTTTTCCTGAGATCAGAAGGTTAATCTTTATGTCATATTAAAGTCCTTGCAAAGAAAATGGGAAGATTATAAACTGAATGTATTTAGATTAGAGTTGGCACTTGGTGCTTGTTGTTTACTAACGAGTTTACAAATAGGTATTGATTGATTGTCACAGTACCCTTAAATGTTACCAGCCTTAATTTCCTGGCACAGCAGCTTAGTGGAAAGGTTAAGTGACCCTACTAAAGGGTGAGATAAGAATCAATGGGGAATCGGAATTCAAATTTAGGAATGTTGGATTCAAAAGACCCAAGTTTCTCTTACGTGGTGTTGCTGTATCAGAAGTGATGGTCTCAGGTAACATAATGCAGAGGGTCAAAATGATAAAGGTACGGGTGCCACACAGGAAAACACAGAGACTTAGCAGTGTACATAGAGTCTGTGTCCCATCTCATCACCTTCCTCACAGCTGGAAGCTGCTGCATTTTGGCAGCATCCCTCATCCTCTGATTCCCATTAGCTTCTGAAGTCAGCAGGAATTGATAATTGCTGGCTTGCACAGAAGGAAGAGATCACTAATCAGCCAGGTGGTATCATCATGACTTTGTTACTGAGCTCCTACAGCCCTACTTAGCTGCTAATTTGGAAAAGCAAAATGCAGCCTTGGTTATCATCCATGAAAGGCTGCTGTCCCCCAGGTCAGCAGGATTGCATCTCAAAAGGAGTCTGGTGGAGGTGCCTGTAGGGCTGCTGGTCACATGGAGCCAGCTTAGCCTTCTTATTTCCAGCAGCTAAATCATATTAAGAAGCAATTAATGTTCATTAAATGCTTTCCTAGTGCTGCCTTCTCATCTAAGCAATGGCTGTCATAGGGATATTAGTTATTGCAAATAGGAGGAGAAATTACTGTTACAATTAGCAGGAAGAGAAAGGTACTAAAGATGTTCAGTGAAGCTGGAGTCCCATGTTCTGGGGAAGTATGAGAGGCCCCAGAGTGAGGGGTTGGTGTGAGACAACTATTTTGGTACTTTTAATGCACTCACAATATGCTTTTAGCAAAAATAAACTTCCAACAAATTCACAAAACAGACATATGTGTTTCAAACTGGGAAAAAGTCATTGGTTCATTGGATTTCACAACTTCATTTATTTCCACCCACGGTTTTGGGCAACATTGTTTTACATAATGATAAACCGCGAGAACTAAGGTGCCGTCTGCCAGACTCCAGGACATCAAATGGCCCCAGTCATTCCACTAAAGGAAAATCACAAAAAGCAATGCATTCCTGTCCCCCCTTAAAATAAAAAAAAGTCCAAACTAAATAATCACCTTGTGTGGCTGCTGCTGCTATGCTTTTTATCTTGCCTTAATGTTTTTTTCTCTATTTTTTTCAGGACAGAATTTTTTGTCCTGTAACTTAAAAATTAGGCTTTATTAAAATAATAATTTAATAACTAAATTCAGCCAGCAAACAGTCTGTTGGGATCAACCTAAACCTAGCTAAATTATTAGGTGTTTAAAAGCAGTTACATGTGCCGTCACTTTGAGGTGTTCATCAAATGTGTCTGTGATGACTCATCCAGTCAAGCACCATTCACTCTTTGGAGAAGGTCAAGGTCAAAAAAAATCAGGGCACATGGAGAAGTCTTCAGGACTCTGAGTGTCTCATAAGATGTCATTCTCACAGAATCACAGAATATTCTGAGTTGGAAGGGACAGACAAGGATCATCGAGTCCAACTCTTAGGTGAATGACCTGTATGGGGATTGAACCCATGACCTGGTATTGTTAGCTCCCTCTTCTAACCAACAGCACGACTTGCTTCTTGTGCACAAAATTAATGCTTTTTCACTGTTGTAAGCTATGTTTTTATATCCATCAGAATAAGATATTGTGTACACTTCACCAGATTCCTTTATTTAGTTTAACTGAGAAACCAGCTTCTCCTCTTTAGCAATGACGATCCAGCCCAATGGCAGGTAAATACTTGCCAAAAATGCATCTTGTAGCATAAGCAGACTTGAGGCCGGTAACTACTGAAAATGAGTGCTCTACTGCCAGCCTCTGTGTGAGCCTTCATCCAATTAAGGGCCCTGCAGGCATGTGCCCATGGCTGTGGTTCAGTCCAGTGTGTATGCTTTTCCAAAGGAAGCTGATGGGCCAGGAGGATCTGAATTACAAAGAGGTACAAAGGAGGATTTTAATTCAGAAACCTAAAAACTTGCAAGTTGTTAACATGAAGGGAGATAATTTTTTTTCCCATTCTCTTTTCTTCCTCAAGGCTCTCTGCACGACATCTTAACGTGACACTATGGGAAAGGCCATACTGGGTCAGATTAGAACAGTGTGTTCTTCAGGCAGTGCCCAGTAGCACAGTCCCAGGGAAGAACTGTGCAGTGATCCATTCCTAGGATCCTTTCTCAGCTTCCAGCAATCAATGGCTCAGGGAATTTCTGAACTAGAGCTAGCTGTGTGTTTAGTTGCCTTTCATGGATTTTTCTTCCATAATTATGTCTAATTACTTTTTGAAACCATGTAAACTTCTGGCATCAACAGTAGCTTGTGCCAGTGATTTCCATCCAAGATGAATCCTTCCATTACAATTAGCCCAGGAACAATTTGCAAGTCTCTGTTGTTATTTGGAACTCTGATCTCCTTCGCTGAAGGAGATGATGTGCTAAGTATTCTTTTGCAAAGAATTTTACTACAGTTGCACAAAACAGTGCTGTTGTTAATACAAATTCACAGCATCCATTGCTAGAATTCAGTGGGAGTTATTACAGAGCATACTGTGAATGCAAATTAAAAATAATGCACAACACTCAACCAAATCCTAATGGACCAATGGCACAATGTCAAATACATCAGGAGCAAAGACTTCTAATACAATTATTAAAACCCCAAGCAAACAAACAAAGCAAGTAAATTAGCACTGACAAAAACTGTTGGAGCAACATTTACTCGTCATAGATCAGCATGCAGAGTGGCTGTACAGCTCCCAGAGGCTTTTAAAATGCCTGCATGGCTGAAGGGGGAATATGCCCCCAGGGATGTCATATAATGGAAGGGCTCTCATTGGGACTGTGGTCAATGGTTAAGGTAATTAAGTCAAGCTGAACATTTCTTTCCATCACTGAGTGTGACACAGTGTGTCCAGCTGCCCATCTGTAGAAAAATCCTGTTTGGGATCACATGTTTGTTGAAGTGTGCATATAAAATACACAGTGATGGAAATGAGAGGCCATAGTGGAGTCCAGAATCATCCTTTATGATACAAGTGATGGGGTGTGATTGTCAGTCAGCATCATTTATGTTTATGAAAAATCAGAGCAACAATTCAGGGAAAAAAATGCATGATATGAGCATATAGCAGGGATCACTTGGAAGGAGAAAAAAAAAGGGGCAGGTGTATGAAGGCCTAATCTTGGGATGGGAAGATTATCCACTGAGTTTCATCCAGGAGGGTGGCCTGACTGATCAGCTCCAAATGTTCTTTTGGGATAACAGTGCACTGAAAAAGCTAGAGCCCTCTTTCTCTCTTTTTTTCTTTTTTTTTTTTTTTTTTTGGCATTCCTTTATTTCCTTTGTTGAAATTAATGGAGTACAATAAATGGAAAAATGAGGAAAAATCCTGTGCTGAAGTATGGGGACTGACTACTTCATTGCTATGGGAGAACACCACAGAAGTGGTACAGAGCACCATGAACTCATGGATTTGAGGAGTTTGGAGGAAGAAAGACAGGACCTCTGTCTTTAAACTTGGAAAAAGACATTAACCTCATTAAACAGAGTTAAAAATATAACTGCCCAGATTGTAGCCTAAACGTATTCTTACATAATAGTGATTTTCACAGTCTCTTCTGCAGTAAAAATTGTTGAATGCTCCATAGAAACATAGCAGCTGCAAATCCTAGATTTTCCTTGTTCTATCATCAGGTACTTCTTAGGCTATTTGCAGTGGTGAAGTTAATGCTGATAAGCCTATGATACAAGGGGGCTGCCAAAGGGGTGCAGGTGAGGGATATGGGTGTTCACAGTGGGATCAGCCAGACAGGGCTTGTGACTGGGATACCTTGCTGTGGAAAGGAGATTACCTGGAGAAGAAACCATAAATCATGGAGCTGTGTGGGAAAGTAATTGTGAGGGTGCTTGAGAGTCAGGGTTTGACAAGGTCCCTTAGCTCAGATGCAGCTTTAAGCGCATGTTAACCTGGGGCCAGACTTGAGCTTCTGGTGAGACACCTGCCAGAGTCCTCTGAAAGCTCAGTAGTGTGTCTCTGAAGTGAAACATCAGTGTTTACATGGTGCAGGGGGCATATCCATGCAGCGATGAGGAAAATCAAGACAGTCATTGAACCTTCAGCACATCTTGGGAAGAGAAATAGTATAGGAAAATAAGCCATACAAAAGAATCTACCTCTTAGCATTAGGGTGGCTTCCTGTTTCAGAATCATCAGTGAAAGCAAGGGCCGGGGGGGAACTGCAACACGATTCTTTATTTCTGTTTGCCTAGTAACATCTTGAGCCATTTATAAACTGGAACTGAAAGTCTTTGCCTCCAAACAGAAATAAATCCAGGTTGCTTTAAGAGCTAGCAAGATATACTGACATTTGGGAATGCTTGCTGTAAACCAGACTTGTCTCAGATATCTTTTTTCCCCCATTCTGAGGTAATTATCTTTCTGAATGATGTTGGTTGTAGACCAGAGTCCAAAATGGACCAAAACGTGACGGGATTCATGCCAACATATGAGAGAGCCATCTCAGCCAGTGCATGGCCATTGCTGTCCTGCTGGGGAGAGGACTGGCAGTGGGGCAGCTGGATTGGTGCTGTCCAGCAGCACAGCCTCTCTCTGGCATAGAGAGAAAGTGAGAAACCTTGGCTGTGCCATGGCCAGGGGCATGGAAGATGGCAGACAGAGGCCAAGGGAGAGAGTTGGGACATTTTCTTTCTCATGGCAGATCAGCATCAATTGGGCTCCGCTCTCTCCCTCTCTCTCTGTCTCTCGCCTCTGAACATGTAGTGCCAGGTATAGGACTTAAGTAAATATGTTGATATCCCTTACCTCAGTGACAGGCCTTGCTGATTGTATTGCAATCACTTTCATTAGGGTCTGCAAATATACTGCCATTCCTGCAAAATCTGTGTGCTAGGTAAGCCAGAATCTCTCCTATGGTTCTCAGATAGTCACTTATCTATTCGTCTCCCTCTCAATTACTGTACTTCCAGAGAGAGCATATTTCAGTTTATTATATCCATATATCAGTTTATTATATCCTTTGATGGCTTGGCAGAAAATAATTAAGATCTAGGAGAGGGGAAAACCAAATGTAGCTTAGGAAGAGCGAGTGTCATCTGAACAGAAGGGATCAATAACAGCTCTTGTGTTTAGCATTATTTTCAGAACAGGCATTTAGTACCTAGCTCCCAGGTGAGACTTTCTGCAGCACGTTGTCATTTTTTTCTTACAGATTTTCTTACCTCATTTTTAACCTTGAGAGCTTTAACAACATACCACTTATTTGGACATCCCCTACAGTTAAGAAGTCCATCTAAATAGACTAAGTTTTTAAATATATAGTTTGCATACACAATTTCTGAGTCTTCTGTATTGAACAGCCTTGGCATCACCAGTAGATCTGAAGAAAACTAAAAATGTATCAGTGTTTGGGAAGAGGACCCAAAAGGGAGAGCAGGAGCAAGGAGAGGAGGATGGAGGCTCCAGGACAGTAACGATGTGCATGGGGAGCATAGGGGCTCAGTGTGGGGGACAGGTTAGCCTGTGAAGTGTGCGGAGCCTGAGCACTAAGAGCAGAGGGGAGGGAGGATGAAGGCATTTTCAGCTGAGAGGAATGCTGATGCTTAAAGTACCATTATCATGTGCTGGGGAGATGTGCATTTTAAATACCAGCATTTAAAATCCTTTGCCTTTAATGTTGTGTTTGCATATTGCATGAGTATGCATTTGACCGAATAGCTGAGTGTGTGTAAAAGTCAATTCTAAAGCAAGGAATCATCACTTGGAACCTGCAGCTGGAGAAAATTTATTCAGACTCCCCAGATGCACTCAGGCTCAGCTTGGCTGTCCTCAAGAGCAACTGAGAATTTAACAAGTAAGCAATATGTGAAATTTTTTTGGTAACAGTTGGGTAAGATCATGAAAAACTGAATGAGCCCCCTGCTGACAGCTGACCAGAGAGTACCACAGAGAGCAGCGAGCAGATGCAGCAGCACTTCCCTGAACTACTCCAAACCACATTACCTGGATCTTCTTCAAGGAGAGAAAGTGCTTCAGCCTTTGCACCACCTTTTTCCATCTTGTGTGACTCAGTCTTCAGTAATGTGTATGGCGGAATAATTTCCCTTTTTGGGGAAAAAAACCCCAACAACCAACAATCTTTTCACCAGGGATGAGATTGAGACCACAAATTCAGTCCACATTGGAGGAGCTGAAACTAGGTCCCTTTCTCAACCCCTGTGAACTAGATTTTCAGCCCTGAATTGCATGTTTGCATTTCTGAGGCACGTCAGCATCGAGCTGAGGATGATGTGTAGTAGCAGGTATCTGAAAGATCTGCTGCACAGGATATTTGCATGTAGCCCACTGAGCCCTGTAAGACAGGAACCAGTCATGGGGCTCGTTTCCTCTCTGGCCCAGTGATGCATGTCAAGATCTGAAGCAAGATGATCTCTGAAAATTAAAAGGTCCCAAGTAATTCAAAATTGTGACATATTGATTTCTCTGTTCAGACACCATATAATTTGTAAAGCTGCAACACAGCACTATAACTCAATATTTGGTCTTTAGTGACTGGCCCAGTTATAAATATTGTCCTACCATTTACTGACTTTTGCATTTATTGAGCATGTATTTTATCTAGACTTATAAACAGAGTGCAGGCCATTTTTAACAAACACAAAAATATTTCAGACCAGACAAAAGCAAGAACACATTACTACGTGAGTGCACTTCCAATGCACAATGAGAAGGTGTTGCCAGATGTTCTGTTGGAAACTAGGGAAAGAGGTGTGGGCCAGGGAGATGTGAGCAGAGCAAGGAGAGTAGGATTAGTAAAGCTGCAGTAGGAACCTGTGCCCTGGTACAAATTGGCTGAGGTCCTAAGCTGGATGTGACATGAGTGGCAGTGCTTTGTGCACACTCATTTTTCACACACAAAGCATCATCCTAACCACAAACTGCAGCAGCTGTGTGAGGGGACAGCAGGGAAGGGAGCAGTGTTTTCACCAGGCTCTGGGTGAAGAAACACTGAGGGAGCTCTGTGGTGGGCACATGAAGATCAGATCTCTCCTGAGTTTTTTTCCTGGTTATAGCAAACGGGCATTATTTTCTGTAGACAATAGCATGTGTACTCCTGTGTTCAGGTAAGATAACAGCAAAAGTGACAGAGCTCCCCCTTTGACTGTACTGATCTATTCTGTAATCAAAAAGGCAAAATAGTATAAAATTTGGAAATTTGTGTTAGATTCCTGAGTCTGTAGGTAGTTACTTTTATTTCAGTAAAGAGAACATTTTTAGGAAATTAAGTAAGTTATGAAATATAAACTTACCTTGCCATTCACAATTTGTTTTTAAATAGCCTATAAATACAGTGTTTACCTAGACAGGATGCAAAATGAATAAATTATGTACAAAAAAGCTGGTTTTGCCAGTTATAGATACAAAACCTTGTATGGGCTTCTGGTTTTAAAAGGAAGCTGAAATTATACATTTTTCATTGAAAGTATCAACCTCATTACATTTTTCATTGAAAGTATCAACCTCATTACATCTATTTATGTAAAAGATCTTTAAAAAACAAAGACACAAAAGTCTACTTTTATAGGACACAAATGGCACATCATGGCTGTGTTTCACATTATCCGATACAGTCATTTGAAATATATACATCCGTATCTGAACCATTCACCCTGGTTCCATTTATACTGAAATGAAAGATATTCACTTCTGGAGAGAAATTTATCTCATCCAAAAGTGAACATGTTTAAGCTGATATTTTTTATCATGTGTGTAAAAACCCCAGAGACACTGTTTCAGCTACAGGCTAGGTAAAGCCGTCTTCTCCTGAGAAATATTTAGGGAATCAAAAGCATTTGTTGTCCTCATCTAAAAACAATGATTTTTTTTATTTATTCAGACATTATTTTATGAGGTGACAGCAAGCTTTTAAATGAGTATTATTTAAATAGGCTGGCATACAACTTCTACTAGAGATACAAGGCTGAATCAAGTCACATTTCGACATGGACTAAGCTTGATAGGTAAAGGGTTTATTTACACGTGCATGTTTAATTATGTGGGAAAAATATTTTAGAGACTTGGTATAGTGCATGTTCCAATGCAACCAACTTCCTGAAAGGTGGTTGTGGTCAGGTGGGGTTGCTCTGTTTCTCCAGGTGGCAACTGGCAGAATGAGAGGGCACAGTCTTAACCTGTGCCAAGGGAAATATAGGTTGGATATTAGAAAAAAGTTTTTTACAGAAAGATTGATCAAGTACTGGAATGGCCTGCCTGTGGAGGTGGTGGAGTCATCATCCCTGGATGTGTTTAAAAAAAGACTGCATGTGGCACTTGGTGCCATGGTTTAGTTCAGGTGTTAGGGCTGGGTTGGATTCAATGATCTTGAAGGTCTCTTCCAACCTGTTCATTCTGTGATTCTTTGATGTTCTCATCGCCTTATTGACATGAGTTATCCTATCCATGGACACCCTGCTATATTCACACAATCTACTTAAATTTCTCCTGAATTTAGAGCCAAAATTAATCTTTATCCTTTTCATGTAAAAGATATCTGCCACACTGACCTTATAGGAGGTGGAATTTTTTTAAGCACTTACCACAGAAATTAAAGGTGATATAGCTGTTAAATTCCCCAGAGAGCAGAATTAGTTGGTAGGAACTACGCAGAGAAATCCTGCATCTGCCAAAATAACTCATCTATCATTTGAAGGGCTCTGGTACCCAGACTGGATGGCACTGGTCTGCAGAGCACTACCAGGGTTGTGGCTCATGCTGTTCCATATTGAGAAAGTCACAAAGTATGCACTTGCCTTGGGAACTCAAATATCAAAAGTCTTTTCTTCTCAAAATTATAAGAGACTTTAAAAGAATATTGTGTTGATTTTTTATTTGCATTCATGAGAAAAACAAAAATTGACAGAAGTCTAGGTTCAAGTCAGTGAACCATAGGGCCATTTAAGCTGGAAGACCTCTAAGATCATAGAGTCCAACTCTTAACCCAGCACTGCCAAATCCATCACTGAAACATGTCCCTCAGTGGCATGCCTACGTGTCTCTACAACTCACATTCTGTCAGGCTGAGCATGCTTCTTAAAGAAAAGCAGCTGCCACAGGTTTTAATGTACTACAGAGCCAAAAATGTGCCAGGTGAATGGGCCTGGGCACAAAGAACCCTGAGAGCCTCGACACCTGGTGAATACAGACACAGACCAGCCGTGCAGGAGGCCTTTCTGGGCGACAGTACAGCTGGAGTATCTTAGTGAACAAAGAGCCGCTAAACTCCTTAAAAAAAGAAAGGGTTGGCAAGAGTGTTAAAAAAGCTCTTCATCTGTAAAAAAAAAAATAAATTCACACTACAGTTCCTGGAAAATTACAGTCAAATTAAAATAGAGCAATAAATCTGTTCCTAAACATCTCCTGGGAACGTGTTAAAAGACATTTTGTCTGTTGCTTTTAAGTCATTGTATTGAATCGCAAAAGTTGAAATGTTAAAAGAATTTCCATCATGCAAAACATCTTGCTATTCAATAAAAAGCTATTTTAATTTTGTAACTTCCTCCAGAAGAAGTGACTGTTATGGGGAAGGGAAAGTAGTAGTTAATGTAGATGGTACTGCCTCAAAAGCATACTGAGTTTGGCTACACAAAGAACTTGTATTATGATTATTCAGCTATTGCCTTTTCTCAAAAAAAATTTACTGAGGAGTCCTGTTTGAAATAATAGCTTTCATAGGATTTCTTCAATGTACCTGCTATTCTTAATTTGAACCAAACAGACATTCTTTGAGTAGCAGTTTCATACTATAGCCTAGCTTTATGTAAAAAACTTTTTTACATGTATATATGAGCTGGGATAAGTAATTTGTCCAGGGTATTGCAGTGTATATATACTGCCATGGAATTAAAAGCAAACAGTTTGTTCATGAGTTAGCTTCATTGTAAACCCTAGATTAGATTAGATTAGATTAGATTAGATTAGATTAGATTAGATTAGATGTGGTTGCCTTCCCCTGGCCAGGATTAAAGTGTTAGCCACTTTGAAGACTGGGAAAATATTCTCAGGACAAAATCTCAAAAAACTGAATAAACTTGTGATTTAATTAGGCATCCTCTGTCATTTATTGTTTCCCTCACTGCTTAGTCACTGGAGTCATGAGATTCTGAAAAAAACAAGCTTTTCCTTTAAAAACTAAATTATTAGTCCTTAAAATTGCTGAGGAGAAGAAAAATAGAAAGAAAGCTCCTCAGTGCTAAAGAGACCAAAAAGAAAAAAAATGAGGTCTTTTGGAAGAACTGGTGTGTTCCTATGCAGGTTTTTTAAAGCTGTGTTTGATAATAGCAGCCATGAGTAACCAACTAATGTGGAAAAGAGACTGTATAGTTCACAGGGAAAACTTTTTAAGCCATTTTGCACCTCTGGGTCTTTAGAATAAAGTCCCAAACAAGGAATGATCAGGCAGAAGAGCTGCAGCCTCTGTCGGAGCACAGTCCGGAGCCTCCTCCATCCCAGTGCAGCAGACGGCAAGCGGCACAGTGGCCAGATTGCTCCTGTCTGGCACAGCTGGATCCGCTGCCTCCCTCCTGGCAGGCGCTGACATTCACAGTGCTAACAACTCAATGGCAACCACCCTCAATCGGCCTCAATATCAACGGCTTTCTACAGATCTCCCAGCCCTGCTCAGCTCTGGGACTCGGTGTCAATGCCAGAGCGTCCTGAAGGCGAGGGGAGCATGCGGGGAAGGGGCCCCAGGGCTGATGCGCACACCTCCATACTGGGTGGCACCGGGTCTTTGCCTCCAGAGAGCAGCCTGGGCAACCCCTGAGACTGTGAAGGTCACAACAACTACTGTGTGTGTTAGGGCAGCCTCAATGCCCCTCTCCAGCCACGTCCAAGAGGAAAAAAGCAAAAGGAGAAAGATGCAAGCAGTAAGCTTTACCTCAGTGCAGACCCTCAGCTCTGTGAAATCTCCAAGTCACTGGTTATCTCTGGACTGTCTCGTTAAAAAACCTAAATCCTTAGGTTTTTTTCTTCCAAGAATTTATCTAAATTCCTCTTGAGCTTCCTTGTTACATAGAACTGAATTGCACAATTTGGTTGGGAATTATGTGGAAAAAGAAAGGAAATAATTCTGTTATTTCATTTGCCTAGGATATCTGATAATTTCACAACTTGATTGTTATGATGTACAAATAGTGGCTAACATTTTCTCATGAACCTCAAATCAGACATTGATTTAATTAGCCTTGTCTTAATCCTTCTCAGTTTATGAGTTCTTTCCAATTTTTTTTTACATTTGGAAGCAATTCTCAAAAGGTTTGAAAAAATTTAAGAGCAGAGCTTATGAAAAGTCCATGTTTTCCAGGTTCTGTCTTTAAGACAGACAAATTGCCATTGTCCTTGGTAATTAATTTGCCGTTACCACATGCCATATTTCTAACAAGGTCTTTCTTGCACAAATTCAAAACACAGGAACAACAAACTGGCCATCTTTTACCTGCTGCTGGATCAAAGCGTTGAAAAATATACAAAATCAGAAAAACAACATTAATGTTTTATAAAGGAAAAAATGTGATACAAGATTGTATCTTTTACCAGCAGTAAGAAAAAAAAAAAGAAATATTGCTTCAAGGTTTTGTAGAAGCCTAATTTGAAGTAACTATTTATAGATGCTGCATATTATGTTAATTTGGCTTCTCCTGACACACAAAAGCTTCCTTTGAGAGCTTTTGTAGTAAAAGAAGGAAGAAAGCGAGGGGCCCTCACAAATAGAGGTATGATAAAAGCTGCTGTCATTATAACAGATCATCAGAAAGAGAGAAGGAAATGCTGAGACACCATTCATCACTTTGAGAAATGCTCACATTTCAGCTCACATTTCACAAACAGCTCCTGGTTAAGTAGGACTAGCTGCAATTTTTATGAAGAGGGATATCAGAAAAGTGCAATTTTCCTTTTTTGCAGGTTGTTTACAACTCATCCCAATTTCTGCCAGTGTTATTTGCAAGAAGTCACTCAAATACTTCACTCAAAACAGTAAGAATTAATTTCTATTTGAAAATAAATTTAGTTTCCATGAAATATTGTTGGGTTAGGTTTTTTTCAGAAATGGGATGTGAAGTTTTCAGCTTCTAGACTGTATGCAAACAGTTCATTTTAAATGGGTTATTTTCATTGTATTGAGGTCATTGATCACACTGTTTTTTACACTGCATGACTGTAGGCATGAAAAACAAGATTTTTGACATGGGAAAACAGACCAGAACTAATGAACTATTGACAGTGCATATGAATAATACACAACAACCAGAAATTAGCTGTCCTTTGTATTATTTCAGCTTATTTTTTATTTTTGATAATTTGAAGGGGATATTGGCACCGTGGCCACCTTCACTGATTGTTTTACCCATAAAAATGCAATTTTTTCAGGAAGAGAAAAAGAAAATCTTTACAAATGAATGTCTGCAAACACAATGTGGTTGGGGTATAAATGTCATGTTGGAAATTACATGTCCATGGGTGCTGCTTTGTGGCCAAGTTCTTTCCACTCTCCAGCAGACAGACATCAGTGGAGTGAAACCCTTTGTACGGTGAGAAAGTCCACTCACAACGTAGACATCTTCTAGAAATGTGGGGTTGGATTTATTTAAAAATGTTAGCAAAACCCAAGAAATCATTCACTTGGAGATTATTACAACTCATTTGTGTCAAGGTGGTTTTCCATTAGTCTGTCCTAGTGCCATTAAGCAGACACTAGGTCCCAGTCACTTGGCAGTGTTCAAAGAGAAGCTTCTGTCCGGTTGATGGCACAGCAGCCCAGCCCCACACAGCTGCTCTGGGTGCTGCCTGTGGGGAAGGGGATGAGGCAGGAGGTGGCAGGCCAGCTGCTTGCCCGTGCAAAAAGTCCATCCACCAGCTGCTGGGGGTGGCCTGGGAGCACCCTGGAGGATTTGTCTGGTGTGAGCAGGCATGCAGTGCTGTGCCAGGGAGGGCACAAACCACAGAGGGGCTGACAAGGTATTAAAAATTAGTTGTTTGCACTCCAGAATCATCAAGCAAATCACATTTTGTATTTTGCTCAAATAACATGGACACATAAGTTAAGCACTGAGGCTCAGAAGATCTGATGCCTGTGAAGGTGCTGCTGGCCACAGGGGCTCTGCCAGCTTGTGCAGGGATTTGGCTGTGGTATGCACTACATGGTGTTGACTTAGCCTCATCCCAGATATTACTTGAATGAACCCACACCATGAAATAACATCTTGGCCTAGGAAACCTGTGTCTTGACCAGATGTAATTAAAGCAGTCTCACCATCTCTTATAATTCTCTCTCCTAGCACTAGTCTGTAGTGAGGCTGGAAACAGGTAAAGTCAGGGATCTTGTCCTTTTTCAGGTCAGGGATAGCAAGTAATCAGTAGCCTAGAAACATCATCACACTCATCTCCTTTGAGGTAGCAGCTGATACCGAGACTACAGAATCAAAATTAATCCTTCTGGACATATGGTTAAGTCAACATAATTTCTCATCACCCCATTCCTCAGGGACAGAGACAGAGAGCATCCAGACCTCCTGCATCATATTATTATGGATGTTATTGTCATTACTTGCTGAAAAACAATGTAGACCAAAAAAGGAATACTACCTTCCTGCTAAAGGACCTACCCTTAAAGTTTTATTCTAGTACTGTTCATGGTGGGGGGCGGTGCTATTAAAATGAGCTTAATTCTGCTGGGATAATGAGTTCATTTATATCCTTCTACACAACTTTCTTTCCCACACTAAGTCACTGAGCCACTCTGAATTTTCAGTTGATGCAACCAGATAGAATTCATTTGGAAAAAGCTGACATTTCCAAACGTGCCCAAGTAGGAAATGATTCAGTGGTTCCAAGGAGTAGAGCCAACTGTAAAAGACCATTGGTAATATGATACATCTGGAACCCTAAGCCACCCTTTTGTTTTACGAGCTTCTAATCCTGCTATTTTGATGTGTGGTACTTTCCTTTTCCTTAGGAGGATTTTGATCCCATCCTGGTTTCTTTTGCATCTGCTGTGAAGAATTTACAGAGTAGCTGTCTAGGGAAACTCATCATAGGGACAATCAGTGGTCCCTGTTCTCTGCAAACCCCACTGGGTCCCAGTCAGCCCAGGACAGGCTGTGTATGTAGGGTGAAGAGTACATCTAAAGAAATTAGTGACTGAGCCTTTGCCATTTCGATGATTAGACTTTGACCTTGGATTCAAAATATTCATTTGCATTTGTCACAAAAGTTGTCACTGAGGTATGCAAGTCGTGCTGGCTCATTTCTAAAAGCCTATTTTGCAGCATATTGAGGTATTGTATGCCCTGGGAGAACAATCAAAAGCTTGTTTTACCTAATAAGGAAACTGCTGAGGCATATGAATTACCATTCTGTTTTCCAATACATTTCACACTGATTAATTTTCCAGTTTTATGAAACAAGCTGCAGTTATCTTTGAGTCAGGTTCAACGAACCAGTGCTTGACTTTAAATAGAAAACTACTGATGTCGCTGGACAGATGTGCACAGGCTTTCAAAAGACCAAGGCTCCCATCAGCACCAAATGACACCATCCTCTTCAATCTCCCACTTGCTTGCTTCTGGCTGTAGCAACACTGACTTCCCTTGTAACTGAAGTATATTTTTATGTGGTACTTGCAATATTATCTTGTAAAAACTTGCAGAAGTTCAAGTTTCATAAAAGAAAAAAATGAAGTTCAATTTTACTTTTCTAATCCCTTTTCTATAATTTACAGTTTTTTTCTGAATCAGGTACTTTGTGGTAGAGAAGCTGAAGATGTGTTTGGCTGGCCAGCTGAAGGAACAGCTGAGCTGTTTGCTCCTCAGATGCTTTTGTGTTGCAATTCTGTCCATGAAGAGATACCAATATTAATTGGTATAATACCAATATTAAATACTTAGTCTTCTTTCTAACATTAGTGCTGCTAGGCACCACATCCCTGAGAAATTTTTTCATGCTTCTAAGGCAGACAGTCAAGTCTTACTTATGTTAAGCCAGTAGGAACAGAATAAACATAAAGCTCATGTCACTTACCTTTTCATACTCAACTGCCTGGATCTCTGCAGCACGCAGGAGACCACTGGTGTGCTAGAGGATCAGGGTGTTGGCACATTAGGAGGGATGAGAAGTGGTGCCTGTGGCATGGCTGCAGGAACCTCACCAGAGGACTTACATAGTTCCCTTCCATTTCTGTTCCCTGTAACATGGCCTAGGAGCACCATAACTCCCTGTGTAATACTTGAGCCTGCCAGCCACGTCAGAGCCTCACACACAGATCCTTCCAGGGCAGTAATGAAGAGTGCTGAATCCTCACACTGAGACCTCCTGGTCTGTGTGTGTAGAAAAGCTCTGGCATCATATTGACAGCACAACCAGCAGCCAGGGAAGGATTCCACACATGGGTTTAAACATTCCTAGCATGAAAGGTGCCATTTGAGCATCAGTCATCATGTTCACTGTTGGCAGAGGGCTAGGTGACTCATTTTATCAGCAAGGCTATTCCTAGAAAAAGAAAATGTAAGTGCCTTAGAAAGGCAGAAGGGCTCCAAGTACGTGAAATCTTATAGTCTTTATAGGAGTGCCCAAAGTATGGCCATTAAGCACCAATGAAATCCTGAGTGATTAATGATCAGAGGAAATAGAAACGGGTTTGTGTTACTGCCTGTGCAGCGTCACCCCAGGTCCCACAGAGGCATCAGAGGTCTGTGGTGCCAGAGACCAGCGACCAAGGCACAGGTGATCAGTGTTTGCTGTAGTTGTGGGTCTGTGGTATTTTACAAACTGTTAACAGCTGCGTGAGAAATACTTCAGCATCCTAAACAGAACTCTGGAACAAGCACTGCTTTGTTTCCCCTGAGTATTGGCTCGTCTCTTAACTTTTTCCTGCCCATGGGAATGATTTCCACTCAGGTTATTGTTATATATTGTTAGAAAAATGGAGAGTGTATTACACTCAGGGTGTGTTTTCAAGGTCAGTCACCCTATCAATCCTCTTTTTGTTTGCTTTGCAGAGTTGTCTCAGGGTACACCAGATGGCTGGCTTGCTTTCAGATTAGATTAAACCAGAAGACAGGCCTCTGGGTTGGGTTGTATCTAGTGGGCTCAAACTACAAATGGCATTAACAGTCTCCTCCATCCCCCTCCATGTCCCCACCCTGGATAGCGTGGACAGTGGATCCCCAGTGGCAACTGTTTCACCCCACAGACCCACTCCTATTGCCAGCCGCTACTCAGCAGTATGAGCATCCATTCAGATGCTCCAGCCAGGTTCCTGCTGATGTTTCTCCCCTTTGCTGATGTGGACAGCAGCATGGGGTCTCTGAAGCTGCCAATTCAATTGGAGCATGTCAACTGCCACATCTTCAGCCTTGCAGGTTGTAAATTTCAAAATCTGTAGACTAAATTCACTGATTGTGTGTCAGGGTGTGCATGCCCTGTCCATGTCCATGTCCTCCTCACAGAACTCCCTAGCCTCCAGTTCCTTACTTAAGGATTCCTCATAACCTTTCCTTATCACTTGACACAGGTGGATGCACCAGCTCTGTTCCTTCCCTGAAATATAATTTGTAGTCATGCAATGTAGCAAAGCACAGAGAAGCTAAAATCCATTGAGTTAGCAGGCTTGAGACAGGGTATTATGGAAAAATGCATTCTGGATATCGCTTAAAAACTATTTTACCTATCTCAGTGTCCTGGTTTCAGCTAGAATAGAGTTAATTTACCTCAGTGTCCTGCTTTCAGCTAGAATAGAGTTAATTTACCTCAGTGTCTTGGTTTCAGCTAGAATAGAGTTAATTTACCTCAGTGTCCTGGTTTCAGCTAGAATAGAGTTAATTTCTTCCCAGTAGCTGTTATGGTGCCGTGTTTTGGATTCAGAGAGATGTGTTGATAACACGCTGATGCATTTTTTTTGCAAAGTCATTTCATTCTAAGTCAAGGACTTTTGTTTTTCCTTGTCTCAGTGAAGAGATAAAAAAAAAAAAAAAAAAAAAAAAAAGAAATAAAAACAGGGAAGGAGCATAGAAGGGAGGGGTCACCCAAACTGGGCAAAAAGATATCCCACACCACAGATCATTCCCAGTATATAAACTGGGGGGAGTTACCTGGAAGCATGGCCGGTCTGTGTTTGGGAAGGGAGGTCTGGCATTGGTCAGCAGGTGATGAGCAATTGCACTGTGCATCAGTGGTTTGTTTCCTTTTTATCATGATTATTTACCATTATTATTGTATTTTACTCTATCCTCAGTTATTAAGCAGTTCTTCTGTCAACTACAAGTTTGACTTCAATTCTCCTCCCCATTCCACCAGGCAGAGGGGGATTGAGTGAGCAGCTGAGATGGTATTTTGTCTCCAGCTGGGCTTAAAACCAAGATAGTCCTTTTTTGGCACCTGAACAGAGGAACCAAAGGTTGAGATAAGGACCAGAGTGTGTTAAAAGAAAATTGCTACAAACATTCATTGTATTGGTTTAACAATAGTTGCTAGTTAAAATATGACTTATTTGCCATCATATTTGTGGTGTTTTGTCTGAGTTATACCTGCAATACCTCACTTGCAGTACATGCTCTCTGTATTTCGTAGGATGGGTTTACGATATGACAGTGTTGCTTGTCGGGACGCAAACCTAGTGGATGTATTCAGTATTGCAGGCACCTCTGTGCTTTTGGAGTCATCTGGAACAACTAAAATCTCACCTTTGGCTTTTCCCCTGTTTCTCAGAGGAGCAACCTATGGGGGAAACACCTTTGTTTTTTTGCTCCCCTCTTTTATTCTTTCCTTGTCCTCCAGGCCGATACAATAGTCAAGAATTTTAAAGATTTCTAATATCCTGTGTCTACCCTTGAAACCAAACTGGTCTTTTTACTAGGAGCCAGCATGTTGTTGCATATGCTTCAGACCTTCTTTAAGGCCAGACAAATAATTAAGAATATTACCCAGAGATCTGCCCAAAAACCGGATAGTTCAGAGTGATGGGGTGGGTGGGATTGTATGAATAAGTCTCTAGGGCAGTGGGCACCTCCAATTTGTTTATACCTTGTCCCTCAACATGTGCAGAATCCAGGAAAGGAGCAAAATATTCTTAAAAAGTGTCTTATCACCCTGGTACCCCACAGAAGACCCAAATTTCTACAATGTGCTGGGGCCTGGCCCAGACCTATCAAGCCATGTTCAACAGTGCTCAGTGTCCTCAGGAGGAAAAGGTCTTTAAACCTGACAAAGTGACAACAGCCCCTGCAGCTGCTCCAACCCCAGCAACCAACACCAGCAACAGGCACCGCCACTACTCCACCCCTGAAAATTACTCTGCATACTGCAGATCTTGTTTCTATCTTCTCTGCTTTTTTGTTTTCCCCAGAATGAATCACTTCAGGAGTAGATTTCTTCCTGAAATCTGAGGACTGGCCAAAAGCCCATACTCAAAAATGACTCTATTTCAAAAAGAAAAAACCCATCAAGGTAATATATGGACTTGACAACTCAGCTATAAGCACCTGTTCATCTCTTCATAGATGAAGTTCAGTTGAGTGTATCTTGCTTCTAAAATTGTCCTGACACTACTGGGAATCTTGGCTCAGAGTAAAGGAAATGAGCAAACCCAGCAGCTCTGCCAAACTCAGTGCTATGAACACTGAATGTACTGGGGAGCAGAGAGAAGACTTATCATTCACCTCACAGTCACTGACAAGTTCTACTGTCACATTTAATTTTCCATGAAGTTGTATTCAGATGTAGGAGGGAAGTATGAGGAAGACTATTCATGTCTTGGCCAGGGTCTACCCAGAGAGGGGCTATCAGTGTTAGCAGCAAGGTTTTCAGATGTGTGCAAGCTGTGGTCACTACCATGAGAAGAGTGTCACCAATGTGTTTTATGAAAAATCCTTTCCTTAGGACTTTTCCTCCTGAGAAGCTGAGTGGCCTCAGGAACAAAATGTAAACAAGGATTGTTTGCTGCTGTGGGATGCAACAGGTGGATCTGTGATTGGTCTCATGTGGTTGTTTCTAATTAATGGCCAATCACAGTCCAGCTGTCCAGACTGTCTTGGTCAGAGACAAACCTTAGTTATTCATTCCTTTTCTGTTCTTAGCAAACCTTCTGATGAAATCCTTCCTTCTATTCTTTTAGTATAGTTTTTATATAAATCATAAAATAATAAACCAAGCCTTCTGAACATGAAGCCAACTTTCTTGTCTCTTCCTGTCTCTTCCCTCACCCTGAGACCCCTGCGAACACAGTCACAGAAGGGAGTTTTGCTGTCAGGTGAGATGTCATGCTGCTGCCAGTTTCTTTGCAGCTGCTGCCCCTCAATAAAGTCTCCTGTTAAGGAGGTGCTAGAACAACATAATGATATGAAGGCAAAAATAAGTAATTCACTAAACAAGGAACGTTGTAAAACTACGTACATTGAGTCAGAACTGGGAATTTTGACCCAAGCTTCTTCTGAGACTCCAGTGGCAGATAAAAGGGCAAGAACCCATCCTTGTCTAAGAAAGTTTTTGTAGGTACTTCACAAGGCACCTAGCATATTATTTTCCTTGACAAAACCCAGTTCTAAAACTGAAGTGACTAAACAAGCAGGACAATACATACATGAAGCTGTTTATCCAAGGGGAGAAAGCTAAAGACTCAAATCCAGGTCTATTTCCAAAGTCTTTCTATTCAGACACTACCAAAAGTTGTTGCCAGCTTCACAGAATTGTGCCACCTGTTTTTCACTGAACTCTTTGGCTGATGGAAAAAGTTTTTATTCCTCTCAAAAACTAAAAATTGTTTCCATTACAAAGTTCACTTCTGAAGTGAGCTACTAGAAACTCTCCAATGGAAATTGGTGTCAATGTCAAGGGAAAACCCAACCTTCTGCTTCAGTAGACTGGAGAATGGTACATGAGAAGAGTCCTGATTGAAAAATGTGGCTTCACTAGAAGGCTGGTAAACAAAACCTGTTTGTTCAGGTTTTATTATAGAACAGCACAGCCACATGAAAGATTCAGCACATCTTTGCTTCTGCATTGATCTATAAGTTGAGAAAGAGTTCAGATGCGGCCAGGAGGAAGGGCACATTCATGTTTTCTTTCAAAGTGCACTCTTGCTTTTGTTGTCCCAATTCACTATTCTTAGAGCCACTAGGGGCCCAGAGCCTTTTCAAGTCACTTTTCTTATTTACTGTCATTTGCCACTCATCCTGGCTCTTTCACTGTTACTCACTCTCGGGTACTTCCAGCTGCTGTTATTGTTGTCAGCTATCAGAAAAAATAAATAATTTTTTAAAAAGGGAAGCTTTCCTTCTCCCAGACCTGTTACCTATATTTCACCTATAGAAG
Organism: Fringilla coelebs; assembly: GCF_963513975.1. Lineage (NCBI taxonomy): Eukaryota > Metazoa > Chordata > Aves > Passeriformes > Fringillidae > Fringilla > Fringilla coelebs. The sequence continues at coordinate 132,916,256 of NC_140028.1, forward strand.
CTGCCTTTCACATCATTAAATTGCTTTACCTCCTCTTGTTAGTTATGCCTGCAGAGCTTTAGGTAAGTCCTGGTCTCTGTTGCTGAATGAGGTGCCCCTTTCAAAATAGCTGTGACTCTTACCTGAGACCATAAACCTTTGTCTCTTTCATCTCTGTTGTCACGAGGTTTCAATAACAACCATCCCAAGAGACCCTTACTGCTGCTAACAACACACTAGTCACTAGTATGGTTCATCCTGCAAATGCAAAACAGCACATCTTGGGATCAGCTTTTAGGATAGCAGTGCAATTTTCCTTCAATTAAAGTGATTCTTGGGATTTAACTGTGTCTTTCAGACACATATTAACCCTCCATAATTTAAGAAACATCAGTCTCCAGAAGCACAAATCCTCTTCACAGTCACAGCTCAATGTTATCCTTTTATCTTTTCTTTCATCCAACCAGTATTTTCACAAACAGCTGAGAAAGGTTTCATATTTTAAACCTATCTGTACCTCTGTCAATAGCTGAAATAATTACCTACACCATCTCTTGCACAGAGGACATAGCTCTTCTTCAGTGTCCAGAATATTTCTTTAACATGTTTCTGACTTTCTGACCAAGTGAGTATTTTTTCTCAAGGGCAGGTGACTATAGCCTGAATGCATGTGAGGACAAGGGGTTGTGACAGAGCCTGAAATGTGCTGGTTTGGAGCAATCCTGTCAGAGTTAGCTGTCTGTAGGCAGGCTCAGAGAGGGCTACATAGATTCATCTCTCTCCCTAATGTACCATTTATTCACATTGTCTTTCTTTTTACCTTTTGTTGTAGTAATGACTCACTGTGCTTAAAAGCTGTAATTCTGAATTCTGAAAAAGTTCCCAAGCCAAAGAATACTCCTTGATGCAAGGAGCAAGAAAATAAGAAAAAGTAGATTCAAAAACAGAGAAAAGGTTTTAAGAGTAGAAAGAAGTAGTGAATATAGTGCTTCATGGAGAGGTGTGAGGTTAAAACTGGAAGAAATATGACCTTTTCCAGAAATGTACCAGGCAAGAGGAAAAAGTTCAAGTCACCATTATGTTTTCTGGGAAGACAGTATGAAAGAAAGATGGCCCTGAAGTGGGTATTTTTTAAAATATTGCTAGGAGACAGGCTTTAGATTTTCATGTAAACAGGTTTGCATAGGGAAGTGTTGAATTTTGAGCCAGTGATCAGGCAGCACAAAAGGCACTGAAGGGGTGTATCACTTCTAGGAGAAAAAAAGTACTCTTGAGAGGTATCAGCTTTACAAGAGAAATTGATCAGAGGGGAAGAAATTCTGAGCCATGTATGTATAACTTGGCTTAACTCAAAATACACCATATACTGGTTTTAAAATCACTGTGTCAGAGCAAATTGTAGTGGGGATCAGATGTCAAAATCAAGGGGAAAAATTCAATCAACAGTCCAGATTTAAACCTGTGAAAAGGCAGAGATTATTTAGTATTAGCAAAAGAGAACCAGATCTGATTGCAAGAGTTAGAAGGAGAAGAAAACAGTTTTACAGAATAGAGAGTAGCTAAACCCTTAGCCAATGAAGGACAGAGAAAAATTAAGGAATTCTGGATTTCTACAGGCCAGAGACTGAAAATCATAGTTGGAGTCAGTGTACACCTGCAGCCCTCTAAAACACCATGCAAGACGTGTATTTTCAGCAATTAGACTTTGGCCAGAACTATTATATTCCTAGGGAAAAACATTTTGTAAGAGCTTGCAGAGTGGGATTTCATGTACCTATTTAAAAACAAGGACTCATTCACAGTCTACATGGTGAAAAAGAATTTCTCAAAAGGGAATGATGTGAGCAGAACATCACTGTTAAATTTTTGTCAGCTTGATACTGTCTTTTGAACTAATTTGAGATCTCAAAAATGAAACCTTATACTGCTGAGCACAGGCACAGAAGGGCTGGCATGGTGGGTGTTCTAGAGCTCCACACAAAAGGGCAATAACATCTTGAACATTCACTTCTAGGGAATAGACTACTACATTTGTTCTAAGGTGGAAAACAGGTCAAATATCCAGGCTCATTAAAAAGTAAAAGAGTCCATAAAGACAGAGAGCTGATGCACAGATAAAAGGAATGATGGACACAATAACGGTCTAGAAAGGGCAGAAAAAAATGTTTAGTTCTGAGGAAGCAAACAAAGGACAAAAAACAGCAAAACATACCATTACCATTAAAAATGTTCTAGGCACAGTGTTCAATGCAGCATGAAGTTGGTCAATAGGACAGGCCAGAGAATCAGGACTGAGCAGAGCAGTGCAGGGAACACTGGCAGAACATCCCAAGGCCCACAAAATGCTCTGAATACCCCAGATAAACTCAAAGGCTGAGGAGGTCTAAGTCATAAGACACAACAGAGTATCAGGGGCACATGCTGATTTTAAGCAGTTTTTTGGGTTGGTTATAACCAGCCTGACAAGTGAGGGAACACAGTTTTTCTTCCTTTCTTACAGATATTTCAGCCTGGATTCATTTCCACATTGAATTTGTGTTTTGTGGCTTGCAGAATTTCTACTGTCGAGCTTTCCCTTATTTTGGGACAAATTGCTCGAAGTAACTGCCTTTCCTTTCCATACCTTTTTTTTTTTCATTAAGGTGTTTAAGTAGACTCATTAAGTATAGCATTTGGACAATACCCAGCCAGCAGAGATTACCTCTTTTCTGTTAGCTAAATAGAAGTGCAGACACAGTGCAATTTTCTTTACATTTGTGTTTCACAGGGATACTAAGAGGATTTCATAGCAGGGAATGGAGGATTACAGGAAGTGATTCTGCAGGTGAAGGCAAGTCAGCTGTTTGCTCCAGTTTCTGAAGAGTATGTACATTATATTCTCTCAAATTCTCCTGATCCTTCTTTGACCTCTGGAAGTGAACAGTATTTACAATGTTACAAGTGATTAGAAATGACATGTGCAGAACAATCAATTTAAGCCTGGATTCCTATCGATTTTTATCTACTCAGCATTTCATCACAGACCCAGCAGCTTCCTAATGCCTTTCTCTCTCAGCAACCCAAGATTCTGCTCTTAAATTTCTGAAGTCCTTGCTTTCTATTGCATTCCCAGGTACCAGCTAGAGAAAGAGCAGGGTGCAGTGGTTTGTCCAGAGCCTGCTGGTGCTGGCAGGGCAGGCAGACTGTGTACCCCAATTTAGCCAGGAGCAAGTCCATGATCAGATGATGGTGCTGCCTTTCTTTTATGGTAACATTCACTAGGCTTTTTCTTCTCTATTCAAGCACAAATTATCTAAAAAAGATTTTGGAATACAGTGTCTTTGAAATATTATTGTCTCTTTTTCATGGGGCTGAAATTCACAACTGGATTGCAAAGCCGTTGGAGAGAGGACATGAGCAAGCATGAACCGAAAGTACATGTCACTCATTAGGAAGCCTCTAAGAGGTGCAGAATTTTCTCATGGATAAGATCCTGAAAAATAGGATGAATTTTTTTCCTTAAGAGATAGTCTGCAATGTTTTCCTTCATTTGCACCAAATGGGACTTACCAACCCTGGAAAGTGATCAGTTTTGGAGAGCGATCTGTTTTGGAGTTTCTCAAATGGAAGCTGATATGCAGCAGGGATACAACCAGTCTCCTCCTGATGGGGCAGCCTATGAGCAATGTGGAGTCCTTTATCAGTGTGCCTCTAGGAATACTGTTCACAGAGCCAGCTACAGGATGGTATTTATAGCCAAAGAGGCTGGAGTAGGGTTCATCTCAATGAAAATTTGATGTTTACAAAAGGTGAAATGAACCACCCATTTCACTCCCCTGATTCTAAAGGGAAGGTTGTGTGCCTGCCCTGGCTGCAAACATCTGCAGCATAGAAAGTTACTTGAGAGGAAATCTCACCTTAATGTCCAGCCAATAGCTTCCCCTTTGTTTTACTTCCAAGTAGCAATATTCTCGAACAGAAAAATACAGGTAATCATAAAGCAACACGACAAAACATTTTTAAAGCTCAATCTTGCTATAAAATGCATGGGTGCAAATAAATCTGTCCTCTTGGTGACAAAGTCATCATCATCAACTTGACAGGATGCTATCATTCAGCTTGCAGGTGCTGAAGTTCCAGAGCAGTAAGTGGACTGCACTTCATAAAAACTCATTTCTCAGTACAACCACTGCCAACACCATGATCTCTCTCTGCAATTAAGGAAATGTAAAAGGATCCCCTGCAGAGAAGAGTACAGTAACAATGAAGGGAACAGAGTTAAGTCCAAATCTAAGCCAGCAAATAATTTTCTTTTTACAGCTTCCTGGAAAGGACTTGGCAAGGGACATGAATAGACAACAGAGCACAGTAAATTGAAGGCTTTATCATGATCTCACTTCTCTGTCATGCTGAAATGCATTTCACCAAACTGCATTCAAAAAAAAGTTTTTGTATATGAATGGATGTACATTTATATATTAATATGACTATGAATGAATACATGTATTTATTTCAAAAATGGATGTCCAAGGTTGCAGCAGTCACTGACTGCTTCTGCCTTTTTGCCTTGTAGAAGGAGCGTGACCAGCTCTGACACCATTTATCCAGGGAAACTCTGCAGTTCAGTTCCATGATGTGTTTTTCTGCTGGATTCTCATTATCACACATTCTGATCTGCCTCAGGCAGCTATTAAGCCCCTTGTCAAGTCACAGTTACATATCGACTGTGAATCATATCTTCTTTTAGCCCAAATTACCTCTACATTTCATGAGTCTGAAATAGATACTGTACAATTAAAGCATCTTAAAAGCATTAATTGACACTTAGAGCAATAACTCATTTTGTTGTTTTGTGTCAGAAAAGCCATGTGTCTGCAGATACTATATTATTATAATTGCTTTTAGTGTCCCCTTTACTTGCATGTCCAATTAACAGCATCAATCCTTTGTGAAGACAATATAATGTTCTCAGTATCAGAAGGGACCCACATATAACAGAGAGGAAAAATTGTATTTTCTATAGCCTTATAGCAAGTAAGGCCAAGTACAATGAAATGAGGGAATCACTGATTTCTTTCAGCTTTCCAAGAATGATCTAGAGAGCTACAGTTTGAAATACTTAAAGTGATAGAGAAAAGAGAAATACACATGATGTGGGCTATAGACACAAAGGGCGATATATAATTTGCTGTAAAACAGGAACTTCACTTTCTTGGCAATGCATGTATTCCCACCAAATTACCATCTTGTCCACTTTAAGCGTCAGAAAAAAAACATCTGGAAAACATGGAAACCTTCTCTGTTTACTTCAGACATGCAAGATCAGCGTTTATACTTTGGAACCAGCTTGTTTTTACTGTGCACTGTTGTTAAATCCCACAGTCCTACTTTCTAAACCGCTCTTGTTGTCCCTTCATCCTTCATTTTCTTAGGAAGTTTCTTGTCTGTCACAGCATTAAGCCTCTTTCTAAGCTTCTGAGAACAAAATATGGTTCTTCCAGTCAATCATCCTTACCAGAGGGCATAGTGGCAAAAATGAGATGAGTGATCTGGTAGAACAGGGATTATTTTAACTCTATCTGCACTCCAGACTGAAAGCTGAAACCACTCACATTCATGGCAGTGGTTGGTTCCTTTTGAAGATCCACCCCTGCATCAGAAAGTATTGGAAGCTACCAGCATCTGAAGCTAAATCCTTGGCAGAGTTGAAACTCAGCTGGATTCTAATGAAATTCTACTTCAGCTGGATTCTAATGAAACTCTACTTCAGGGATACCAAAAGGTTTCAGGGAAGTGGCTGTGTAGGTGTTTCAGATGCCCCCTCGTGAATTTTCTCAGTACAGAGCTAAGGCAAATCAGGGTTAATCTCCTGATGCACAGAACAAGCCAAACACTCCTTTAGAAATCTGCAGTAAAAACACAGGAAGGAGTTGGGTGATTCCCTGTTCAAGCTCCTGCCACTGTTCTCCAAATACCAAGTCAAAAGCACCAGGAAAGAGAACGGATTCATGAAAAGATAAAAGAGGTTTCTATCACATTGCTTTTTATAGGAAGGAAACAGATTAATTCGGAAAAAATAGATTAGTTGGTCAGTGACAGAATGAGGTAAAATTAGTACATTGAACTCTCATTGAATGAGACTGTATTCTTCTCAAGTTGGGGATTAATTAATCCTTCACCCCCTTGTCCTCCAGCAGCATTACCTAGTTTTGTTTGGCAGGCAGAAGACTCAGGAAGTCTTTTTTCTAGATTTTATGACCATTGTTACAAGTGTCCCCCTGTGGCCACTCTCTGCTTCCCTGGCTCTCTCTGTGTGGGAGCCACTGGCTGCTCACAGCTGGGGAGGCAATGTGGTTTTTAATTCATCTTCTTTCACCCTCCCCCCTATACCCCCCTCCCCAGTCTCAGGACTTGGATATTGTGCTAGCCAAGAGTTTTCTAGGAAAATAATGCAATTTTCTGTCAAAAATGCATTTTCACATTATTAGAATATTCAGAGAAATGTTTATTCTAAAACTGCTTCAGAAGAAAATCCCTTACTGTTTCCAGTTTTATTAAAGAAACTTGTTCAATAAATTAAAATTCTTCTAAATTAAAAAAAGAAAAAATCACCATTTCACATGTACTACCTATTCAAATTTCGAACTATTCTTAGAAAAGCTCTTTTGAAAGTCATCTTAAAAATTGTGTAAGTCAGCACGATTCCACTGAGGCATGGCAGCAAAGGATCTGGCCCCAGGATCTGTATCTCCAAACCTACTGTGAACTGCAAACCTACCCAGCTGTGACATTTCAAATTGCAATCTCTTAAGGGCTTTTGTAAATTATCACATCCTGCCTGCTCACATTCTCAAGAGGTATTATTTCCAGATGAAACCTCTTGGTAAGTAGTGTACCTAAAGAATAACAGCTATTTAGAGCTCAAGGTAATTCCATGGTAATTATTTCTCAGCTTCTCACAGAAGAGGAGCTGTAGAGGATGACACTGGTTAGTGCTTGGGACAGCGGCCATCATCACCAGACAAGTAATTCTCTACCTGTGGTTTCTCAGAGAGACACAGTGGAAGAATAGCTTGTCTGCAGCTGACTTTAAACATGTCTCATTATCTCTTCCAATATGCACCTCTTAGAGTCTCAGAGGTTCTAGTAAATAATGAAGTAATTTAACCCCTTCCTCCAACTTAAGATTTGTTGTACATCTCACAGCTTTGAAACTAAGCTTGCCTTGATCAAAAAAGCTCCATGCTTACAATCACCAAATACAGGGTAATAACCTTCTTAACCAGAGGAAATACTAGGTAATTCTCCTTGGGCTGTGACTATTTTTAGATACATCAGTCTCAGGAAAACAAGAAATACACAATGAAGAAAGATCATCACTGGAGGGATGCTATGGGCCTGTAATGGGAGTATAACTGAATCACAGAAAGGTTAAAGCCTTTGAAAGGTAGAAATGTTAGCACTAGCAGTAGATACTTTGAAGGTTTAAGCATCACCTCTGAAGTGGAGTACACACAAAAGCATCTTAAAGCAAAAAAGACTGCCTTGGGAAAAAGGCCTTGTGACTGAAATTCTGAGCAACCACCAGCAAGCAACACATCCCTGAGCAGACTCCCCTCAAACAGTTTCAGTCAGGAAACTCTTAGACCATTGTTGGTGATCAACAGTTTTGTTGTTCCTCAAAATTGTTGGGTCTGATATTCTTTCCACAATTGTCACAAAAGACTGCAGTAAGGAAGGAGAGGTCCCAGATTTTCAATATGCTGGCTCACCTACATACTTCCTATTTCTCTTTCATACATATTTTATTTTGTGTAATGAGATTTCATAGTGCAGAAATTAGAAGATAGGGATTATGCTGGAGAAGATGACATCAGAAAGATGGAGACTGGACTGAATGAGCTGTCAGAACTATTTATGGAGGGCACCCAAAACCCTAAATAGATTTACTTCTCCTCCTTGAAACATTTGTGCTCTCAAGATGGAATCAGATCAGTCCAAGGTGTTATTTCTTCCGAGAAGTTCTTGACATCTCAGAATTAAACTACATTAAAACACTGGCAGAAGGTGTTAATTCTTTTAACATGTAGAACCATGCAAATTGCAGGCACATAGTGTGCCCAGAACTGAAAACCAAGAGCAGATATATAAATGGTACCTCTCATCAGTGAGGCACGTCTCATGTGTCTTCTCAATACCAAAGGCTAAACAGCAAGTTTGTTCCAGTCACAAGCACAGCAGCCTTCCAGGAGTTAGTGACTCAGAAACACAGTCTCTTTTTCACTTCCCTAAACATACATCCTACATACTACACATGGCATATGGCTAAAGCCACTCAATCTTCACCCAGCACACAGCGTTAGTTCCATTGCTCTCTGCTGGCTTTCTGCCCTCTGCGTAGTCTAACCCTGAATGCTTTACAGACCAGAGGAAGGTGATTGAGTTACCTCCAATTTAGTGCTGTCTAGCAGCTCAAGGATGGCAGCAAGTTTTCAAATGAGCCAGGAGAGTGAAAAGAGAGCAACAACCTGACATTATTTACAGGAGGCGTCATGATTGTTCCCTCTCTGTCGGCATCCTGCACAGATCAGAAGGAAGCAGAACAAAAGAGAACCATGTTTAAACACTGCCTTCAGAAAGATATTCTGAAGTATAATGCTCACTTCAGAAGCTGAAGTCATTTTATCTTTCCCACAAATATTTGCAGCTAAGAGTTGAAGCTAATGATCAAGGAAGTTTACTACAGATTTGCCATAAACTCAAGGAACTCTTCTATCTGAAACCACCACAGTCCACTGACTTCTTACGCAGTAGGCAAGGCTGTAATTAGTTTTTAAGTAACTATACAGGCGGAAACAAAAAACCAAAGAGTAAACAAACAAACCACACAGACCCCTTCACACATAAGAGACATTTTTAGGAGGCAAGAACATTCATAAAAGATATTAGTATAGAATATTTTATCTTCATCCTGCAGTTTTTGGGAGGATAAAGTTATTCGTGAAGACTGAAGCCATTGCACTAATTTAGGAATACCACAATGAAGTGTTCTTCCAGTTGCAGACTACTGCTGACCTGTAAAATAGCAGGACCCTGAGACAACTGAGAAAATCATCAAGACCATAGACTTATTTTTACACAGCAAAAAAATTGTGGGAAAATAATACTCTAAAATGTAGCTTATATTTGGTTTTATGGCAATATAAAAATATTATGGCAATACTGCCTAATATGCATAGCTCTTAGGACAATCTTTCAGTTTAAAAGTGTTGAGAAATGGAAATACCATGCCCTCTTTTTTCCCACTCAAGTTGTACATAACAGTGACACATTTCTACCACCAGTAACTACTCATGTCTATTGATTTAAAAAATTTCAAAAACTTCTGTAGCAAGTATGGACATGGTGACATTTATAATAGACAGCAGTGGACACTGCCTATAGATCAAATGGAGCTGAACAGCCAGGTGCGGTATTTCAGCTACTCTTTCCATTTAAGCAGACAGTTTGTGCCTCTGCTTTCTTTCTGGTAACCCTGAGCTATGATCATCTTTTTAAAGATCCAATACCAGCATATTTAGTACATGGGCATTGTTCTCTACATTTCCAACACAGTTTCAAGCATTCTGTTATTGTAGTGAGAACAGAGAATTAACTAACTAACTAACTAACTAACTAACTAACTAACTAACTAACTAACTAACTAACTAATAAATCTTCAAATTATTTAAAGAAACATTTCTCAAGCATATGAAAATGTTAAATGTTTCTATCTAATGAAGTCTAAAGTACATTTTATATTTAAGAAACTTTGGCAGAATTGTTCTCAGGTTTGTTTTTTTCTAGACAGAACTCTTTCATTAAGAGTTGGCTGGATATAATGTAGAGATTGGAAAGTTGAATTAATTGAGCCATGGTCAGAGATATCACTGTAAAAAAACTCCTTCTGGCAATAATTCAGTTTTTTTATTCTCAGTAATATCACCTCACTTTGAACAAAAACAGAAGTAATGTTAAATACTTGCTTTCAGTTGGCAGCAAGTGTTGGCTGCAAGATCCCCAATACTGTCTTTGTTTTGCCACTGAATGAGTCTCAATCTTAAGGGTCTTCCCAATCTTAATACAGAGAATAAAATGTAATTCACTTGTAGTGTAATGCAATGTCTTTGGTAACAAAATTTGTTTCCTTTCTTCATGAGTTGAACACCTATATTATATTATTGAGCTTCGATTTATACACGGTAAATTAAAAGGCATGCAAATGTTACTACACACCCAGGACTTGGGATTCTCTTCCGAGCACAGGAGGGTGCTTGGTGTGTGGAGCAGGACACCCATTTGAGTCTTTTCTTCCTTGTCATTTGCAATTTGTTCTATCAAATCTGGAATGGCCACTTAAGGGCAGGCAAATTGTCATCTTGTAAAAGTGGTATGAGCACAAACCACCAAGAGATTATATATGAAAATCAAAGTTGTTCAGTGACGGCAGCATTTCAAGCTAGGAATGTCCAAGCAGCTGTCAGGGATGATCTACCCTTCCTATTTTTAATGGGGTGTCTCACTGGGCCTAGATTAATTTCAGAAATTAAAGACAATTACATAGATATGTGAAGGGAGTTTCTACAGCTGTGCTGAATTCAAATCAGTAAAATGCAATAGTGGTGTACTGCTGGAGATTTCCAGGTGTTCTGCAGCGTTCTGCAGGGAGCAGTGCTGGGCACTCTGCAAAGCTGGGAGGAAGTGTGCCACCATGCAACAGCTAATGAACAACAAGCACAGGCTCTCTCCCAGACAGTACTAACAGCTCCCTCTTTCCCTGGTAAATCCAGAATCCCACAGAACAGAATACACAAATGTCTTTGTCCCATCACACTCCTGCGGAGATCAGTGGATGTTCTTCCACTAGCTTCTGTAGAAATCTGAATGGCTTAACCTTGGTAGAGGGCCAGGACACGTAAATCCTGTCCTGTAAATTTAGATCAGAAGACCATTTCTGTGACTTCCAGATTAGGAGATCTACATCTCCATTATAATACATCTGACTAACAGGATTTAAGCTTTATATGCAGTTAAGCTCCTTGGGGTTACAACCACTTGATTCCTAATTCAAACGAAGTAGGTGAGAATGCTCATAAACTGCTTTCTCATACTGTCATGGCAGCAAAGTCCTCATAGCTGCAATGTCATTGTTAGTCACATGGCAAAGGACAGACAGAGGATGTTCTCTACCTCCACTCCTCTCAAAGGTTAATGCCACAAAAAAGTCCTGTTCCAAAACACTGAAACATCTACTACTGGAACATCTATTTCAGGATCACGGTGCATTTTTTTTTCATACATATTGGTATTCTCTTGAATGCCCTGTGTTTTCTGCTCTTCTTTGATAAACCATTATTATTACTCAAACCTATCTGGGTTTTATGGAATATATTTTAAGAAATATAAAAAGGCTGTCTGGGTAAGAGTAAATAGGGGACCTCAAGATTAATTTGTTACAGGGGACCTCAACCTTATTATTTGTGAAATAATTCTAAATAAAAAAGTACAGTATTTGTAAACAGTCTGGTGTAATATGCTGAATGCTTATAGGAACTGACTTATACATGCTAAAAAAGAAATTTAAAAAATCAACTAGAACAAAGTTTAAAATACGTCTTTTAATTGATGATTAATTTCTACAGTGCTACAGTATTAACAGTCACTAAAACAAATATCTGAATCTATAGATCAAAAAAATTATACTTTTTGCAAATAAATAAGTTATTAGAAGTATCATATTGTGTTGCTTTCCTGTCCATGTAAACTTCTAATGATAACGCATTTTAGAAGAAATAACAATAATAAGCAGTTGCAGTGCATTTACATTATTAAGAAACTTGAAGTACAATTCTATACATATACATTCTATACACTTAGATAAATTTTTCTGCACTTACACTTTTACATGGCCATGAACTGAAAGGACATTCAAATACATTCGAGACCAAACAGAGAGGCAGGAGAGTATGAATAAAAGGACAACACGTTTCAGGTGGTACAACATGACACAGAAAGTACCGTACATCACCAGCCACTACCAGCTGCAGGCATGAAATTGACAGCAACTTTGTAGAGAGGCTTGGAGTCACCCAACACTCAGTTCTCCACAGTTCTCCCGGGACAGCTCTCAGTTCACTTGTCAGATGTGCTTTTGTGACCTAAGAGTTCTCTCCACCTGGGAAGTCATAGGGATGAATCAGCTGGGGACCTCTGCAGAGCTGGCACTGCTGAAGGCTCTGGAGACCCCAGAATGGCACCGGGGGCGCAGCGGTGCCTGACACCGACCCGAGAGTGTCACCCACCGCAGAGCTGTGCCCTCCTGGAAGCGAGCTCATGGAGCTGCCCTTGGCAAACTGAAACCTGCCCTTCAGCAGCCTGGCAGTAACAATACTGAAACTCACTTGAGCAAGAGAACACAGAGCTCTGCAGAAAAATGGGGAGTTGGTTCTTTAAACCGCCATTGTAACAAACACAGAATGAAACATTTTAATGGGCTACAGTTAATCGTCTATAAAAACTGCAGGTTCAGCATGAATTTAAATTGTAAATTGATAATAAATAATACAGTAAGTCTCAGTACATTTTAAAATATACATTATGAAAGAAACTTTGATTTTCAGAAAAGCTTTCACCTTCTTTGTTAAAAAAACCCACTTAAAAATCCTGTATGAAATGCAGCCAGTTTGCCTGCCTGAAAATTTTGATTTATGAGGCCCTACTGCCGAGTGCAGAACATTTATTTGTATTAACTTTCCTTTCTTTTTTTCTTTCTAAGGCAGATTAAGCAAGAGCTCGATTCAAAAATGTTAACATTATTTAAACTATTTTGAAATTATAAATTATTGTAACAATTGTGATTTGGGTTTATTTAGTAACCATACACATATCCTAATATCCACTGAAATAAGCTACTGTGAAGACCAAGAGTACAACAATCAGAGCAGTAGCTAGATTTAAAATGTACATTTTTCCATCTGGTCACAGAAAAGGCCTCCATGCATCTCTCTGTTAACTAGACTTGCAATCTGTTCACAAACATGAACCTGGCTAAATGTTATGTTCAATGGGAATGAGAATCAGCACCCTGCACCATTTCTCCAAGGCAGTTTATGCTGAACTGCCCTGTTGAGGTTGGTGTGCCATGCCCATCCTGGCAGACCTGTGTATCTCAAGACATGTAGGCTAACAGATAGCAAGTTACAGCTGACTGGAGTGGGAAAGCCCTCACTGTAACACACCCTCTGTGCACTGAGATCCTCCAGCTGATCCCCTGAGCTCCCTCAGCAGACAGCAATGACAGCACACTGAGCTTCCTCTCATCTCACATCCTGCAGGGTGGGAGAAATTACATCACCTACTGCTCACCACGGCCTCAGTGACCCCTTGCCAGATAACACAGAAGATGCAATACCTCAGCACCAATATTCCTTGCTGCTGCCCATGCCCTGAAGATGGAATCTGACCTCCAAACATTCTGGGCTGAGCTGTGAAACAACCCAATCTGTCCCAAAACAGCTTTTCACAGTATGTGAGTGCTGAGGAGAACCTCAAGAAACCCAGCTGCTTTCAGGTAGAGTTTATACAAAAGATGGTTTCTGTTTCTACCAATAGTAGGAAAAGTCACCTGATTAAAAGAAATCTCCCTATTTCTATATACTGCTATTCAAAAAGTTTCATAAAGCCATGCTCTATATGAATTCATTTCAGAAGGCCTGTATAAAACAGGTAAGAAAATACCTTTTTAAGGATAATTTGTTAAAGACTACATGAAAATATTAGAGATGCTGATGTTTGAATACATTCCTAATCTTACCTAAGCAGGAGGATTTAAATGCTTTAGAAAACTAGGAATATTGCAGAGAGGAAGACAAAAAGACAGATGTAAAAAAGAAGTTGGAAAGAGAGCACCATATGAAAATCATACTTAAGTTTTAATGTCCATTTGACAGGTTAATTAAATGTTTCAAGATGGTATAATGAAATTCAAATATAGCTACCTAGGATAAAATCGTAGCTCATCTGAAGTCAATAGTAAGAAGATTTTACCTGCAATTCTCACTATGTTTCAGAAGATATGTTAACAGAATAGCAACCAGCAACCAGACAAGAGGAAGAGGAAAAGGCCTCAAGCTGTGTCAGGGGAGGTTCAGGTTGGCATCAGGAAGAATTTCTCCATGGAAAGGCTGGTCAGGCATTGGAACTGGCTCCCCAGGGAGGTGGTGGAGTCACCACCCCAGGGGCATTCAAGAAGCAGCTGGACATGGCACTTAGTGCTATAGTCTAATTGATGTGAGGGTGTTCAGTCAAAGGTTGGACTTGGTGGCCTTGGAGGTCTTTTCCAACCTTACTGATTCTGTGAAAAGGAGGCTTCAGTGAAAGGTTTCAGTCAAAAAACAGGAGGAAGAAAACAACATGTTGCTTACTTTTTTTAGGTAAATGTCATGTAAACTAATCTACATGACAATATCTCTGGTCAATGAAACATTGAATGTGATACTGTGAGTAATTTTTAGCTTTACTTTTATTAATTAATTATTTAGCAAGACTTTTGTAGCTGTAAATCCAGTTTTAAATTGTATCATTACCTTGTACATTGTTGCTTTGTGGAAGTGCAACCCAAGACTGTAGCAAACAGTGTTGGTTTTTTTTTCATTTCATATGTACAAAAGGATATAAAAATAGGTCCTTGATTAACATATGATAATATCCTTAGGCCGCAATGAAAACAAATATATTACACTTTTATAGTGCAAGTATTTCCTTTAGTAAGAATACTATCTACAGGATACACTCATCTGATCAAGGATTTCAAATCCAATGCACTTTCAATGAATTGATAGCTATGGTCTTCAGTCAGCTGCCCTGACAGTAAAAAGAGACACAGAACTTAATCTAATCTTCATATTTCATCACACTCTTCTGTTTGCTAATGGAGATATATTTCCCAAAACTGCCAATATGTTCCTCATAGTTTATAAAACAGTACTGAAAGAATGTTGGACACATACAACTGCTAGTCTGAACACATAGTAACACAACTATTTTGTGATTCAGTGTTGTACATGTAATTTATATTTTAAACTTTTAATAATTTTAGCTGCATATAAAACAGAAGCAGTAAGTTAAATTAGAGCACCTTGTGTGAAATTTAAGGAATATAAAGATTACACCTTTTAAAATTTATAGAAACACAACTGTTCTGTCTCAAGTCCACTATGCACCTGTCACATAAAAGGAAACTCATTTACATGTAATGAAGACATACATAAATATCACAAATCCAAGGCACAACATGGAATTTAAAAGTTAGGGATATAGCAAATCCTTGCTTTTTTCTTAAATTACTTGATACCCCTTATTCTGGCAAACCTACAAATTTCAAAAGGCTGTATTATCATAGTATCATTGAAGCTAAAAATGGAAACTGCCAATTCAAATATGGCAGTCTCTTGCCAACTTTAACTGAAACCCTTCCAAGACAGTGCATGCATTGATAAGCATTACTGTGTCATTCCATAATTGATCTAATCAGTAGGACCTTTCTTCTGATATTCATTGGCTCTTTACCTTGTTCCAAATTCAGCACAGCTATACCTCCATACTTAGAAAAGCTCTTCCATGTATTTATCATAGAACAAAGAATTACACATATTAGCAACTCAATCTTTCCGACTTCCTTCTCACTTCAACTAGCTTTGTTATTGTTCTCCGAGCTTTCAGAAGATTATCCAATTCTTCATCCCTGAGGTAGCCAAAACATAAGACTGTACTCCAGAAATTACCTCAGCAACCACAAGTATTCTGATTTACTGCCTGATGCAGTTCTTCCACATATGTATACACTTCTTTTGACATCAGTGAAGCCAGAAACAAGACAGGTTTGCTACCTACACTTTCAAGGCTTCATACCACATTACTCCATTTCAATCTTCTCTCTCTCACTAAGTATCCAAGTTTCCTCAAATGCATCACCTTTTCACTGAATCTGCTAGGCTGTTAGATCAAAATCTTCTCATTTGTTGGACCTCTCCCACTCAAGTATCACATTGTATAATATCACCTCTAACTTCAATCAATATACCGTAGATCCTTCCTGCAGATTACTGAAGACATGAAATAGAATTAGGTCAACACAGTATAAACAATTAATGGGGAGGGAGCAATTAAAATTGCCCAATGGGATGAATCAAAGCATAATTTATATTCTAAGATGATATTTTAAATATATTTTATCCCACCGAGCTATTGAAAAGAAGTCAAATATCTCACCATAGCTACAGATTTTCAATGCAATACTGATTTTTCTGCATACATACTTTAAATGTAGAATAGGAAACATGCTGACAATCAGCTTTGCTCTGCAAAGGAGTCCCATTCCAGCCACTGATTAGAGAAAGGAAGGCACAACCTGTCTTTTCCTCAGCACAAACTTTTAACCAGTTAATATTATGTCTATTACCCTAAGCATCTTTAAAATTACAAATGAAAATACAGGGAGGTCTAAGTTTGCACTGACAATCAAGAATTCAACTACTTTCAAAAGCCTTCTGGAATTCTGCATGTGATACTGTAATTCAAAAAATGTTAAACAATATGCTACAGTACTTATAACTGGAAAGGTATTACTTAATATAAAGCTTAAATACCATTCAATTCACCTAGTCTATGAAAAACATCATTACCTAGTTTACACTCTGATTTCCAGAAGATTCATTTCAGTACAACTTATCAACTCTTCTTCTCTTCTTGATAATGACAACAGGTCATAACAGAACTTTCAGAACAGAAGGCACAGTAGCCAACTACTCTAATTTTTAAAGCTACTCATCAACCTATTGAAAATAAGAAAATATTTCTTTGAAGAAATCAACAATTAAAAACCAAAGTGAATCTGAGGATGAAAAGGTAGGTCTCAAAATATATTAATTGCAAAAATAATACAGTCCACAGGCACAGGCACAGTTGTTTATTCTTGTTCCATGTTTTAAAACTTGGACTCAGAAAAATCAGAGGAAGTTTTGGATCTTTACCCTCTCTTCTTTTCCCTTCCACTAAAAGCACCATGGTTACACAGCTTGATTCAATCGTCCTTTTCCACAATCACTTCTCCATGAAGCACCCTTCTTCTCTGCCGCAGCATGTGGAAGTAGAGTTGTGGAAATACTTGATCAAAGCATAAAAGAAAGCAAATTAGATGGAAAAATTCAACAGATCACATAATTTTTTTAAAACCACTATTTTACAGAATGATGAACTGAGTAAAAATTATGGCAAACAGTGGTTGAGTTGATTAAGGTGAGTAATAACAAGTCATGAATATGTGATTTAAAAAACAGTAATTATTCAAAGCTCATTTGTCCCTGAATAAATACGCTGTGTTCAAGGAACTTCACTCCCAACAGTCTCCTTGTAGAAACAGGACTTAACCACACTCTGGTAGTGCTTGAAGACTTCAAATCTGTCCTAAGCTTTTTTGAAGACTTGGAGGAGGATGCAAATTTACCCTATTTGTTCAAGTCTGAACGAAGGAGATCCCTCTTTGCTGTCCCTCTGTCATGTATTTTATTATTGTCCTACTGACAGAGTTGACCCTTATATTTAATGGCTAGAAAACTGGATTTATTCCTGAAGTGCTGTTACATAAACAGATGTAAAACTGTTAGTAAGTTATCACACCTTAGAATATTTTTTGTGGACATAAATCTCTCTTGTTGGCCTTCATGACTTCTTGGCACAAAAAAATAAGTGCATGTTCATATTGTAAAAGTTCATATTGAAGGTTGCCTTCTCAAATGAATACGTTTCATGAATGCAGATCACAGACCCTTTAACTTCAGTTTTCCTGCTTTTCAATTTCTCTCTCTAATCTGCTCCCTCAATGTACTTAAAAAGTATTTTAAAATATTATATATTCTATTATCTAAAATATTACATTTGCCTAGTTTGGTCTAGCCCTATTCATGGTGGAATATCTAGTATATCAGGTTGCTTTCTCCTTGTCTTCGCTGCTTAGGTAGCAGTGGAGGTAACACTGGAAGTGAAAGATACTCTACTGTTACCTCCATGGTTTCTGGCATGCATAAGTACAAGGACAAACTGATTAAACCAGGGACTGCAGATGTTCAGAGAGGTTGGGGGGGGGGGGTGTTTGATTTCTGTGAAAACTAAATCTTACAGAATACTGCTTCAAGTTTTCCTGAGCACACTTGAATGACTGTTTTTCCAAGGCAAATGGCTATTAGTAGTA
The DNA here is from genome assembly GCF_963513975.1 of Fringilla coelebs. Lineage (NCBI taxonomy): Eukaryota > Metazoa > Chordata > Aves > Passeriformes > Fringillidae > Fringilla > Fringilla coelebs. Next base: position 132,934,500 of record NC_140028.1, read on the forward strand.
AAAAGCCACAGGAAATCTCTGGCACAACTTGCCAGAGTCATTACTTCAAAGTCATTCTTCAAAGTGGGAGAGGCACTAAAGAAAGTCCCAGCGACACAGTTACAGACATATCTGTGTGTAAGCAACAACTGTTCTTACTTTGTCCAAGTCTGAGAAATAATTTTAGAATGTTCATTGAAATTTTTAAGACGGATTATGTTCCCAAGCAGGTAACAGGACAGAAAATTTCAGCCTAACCAATTAAAGCACAGTAACACTTGGAACAACTGAAAGCAGGCTCTTACAGTAGAAAGTGTTCAGCAAATTTTAATACAGGTAGTTTTTATAGCATTGCTGAGGATTTATTTTTATGATGTTAAATTTTTTCTACAGTTAAACAGTACTTACATGGTACATAGGAGAACATGACAATAATAAGGAAGTAATAGTAGTCAAAGGAGACGTTGTATTTGTTGGGAAGTCTCAGTGAAAACATTCCTGTTTTCTTCACATAGGGTAAAGCAGCATATATGGTTAGCAGTTCACCTGCAACTCCAGCAGGATACAAAACGATAAAAAAGTTGTATCTGCATTGAAAAATAATAACAAAAAAAACCTTGTGAGAAACACTCCATAAACTTAAAATTTTCTCTTGTTATTATTAGTGGCACAGCAATGTATTAAAGTAGTGCCTGCACCAGAATCAGGGATCACATCCTAACTTGACACAAAATATCAGTTTCAGTTACTTTCAGTAGAGTTGCTTAGATTGTCAAGAGAATGCATTCCTCAGTGCTTTGTTTAAAAACAGTGAAGTATCAGAACATTTTTATCTCTAAGAGACAACCCTCAAATTTTCAGCCTCCGATAATGATTATTTTTAAATGTACTATTCTTACTCCTGTTGTCACTGACAGGATTCAGACAGGGCTGAATCTCAGATGATCCTACATATTTTCATCACTGTGCACATACACTGGGTCAACTATATGTACTACAAATTGTTTGAAGATAATGACAATGTTGAAATGCATCAGGAGCTTCTTTTACTCACTACATCATGGGAATACTACATTTACCACTAATGGAAATTGGAATAAAAAGAGAAAAGAAAATTACAGTGCCAGAAACTTATCAGATCCATTTTAAAGTGAGAGGGTGTTCAAATAAAAGGCAAAGCATCAAGCTGAAAGAAAATGTGGTTTGACTGCCAAAGGCCACATAGGCAGTGACAAAATGAAAATTGTAATCAATAGGCTATGTGCTGTCTTTTCACACAGTGCACCACGGATATGCAGGTTCTCCTATGGAACAATTCTCCAGTTTGTACAGGGAACAGCAATGAGAGCTATCACACAGAGAGAGAGGTACAGTGTGCACTCCCTGACCAAAAGAAATAAGATCCAAACCAGCAGCAACTAAGCATGAAATCCTCCTAGAAACAGAAGAGCTTAGAAGACTCACGGATGAGGGGAATCACAGAATAGTTCAGGTTGGAAGGGACCACAATGAGTCATCTGGTCCAACCTCCCCACTCAAGCAGGGTTATCCTAAGGCACATGCAACAGCATTGTGTCCAGATGGATTTTGAATATCTCCAGTGAGGGAGACACTGGATTGTCTCTCTGGACAATCTGTTCCAGTGCTCAGTCACCTGCACAGTAAAGAAGTTCTTCCTCATGTTCAGGTGGCACTTCCTGTGCATCAGTTTCTGCCCTTTGCCTCCTGTCCTATTGCCTGGCAGCACCGAGAAGAATGTAGATTAGATAAGAAGGAACTAATACCTTACATATTGTTTGTCTCTATGCAGTTATAAGCTAAAGATCAGAAATTCCATCTCTCTTGATACTGAATTCATGCCCAGTTCTGCTGTTTGTTTATCCATAAATCTTGAAGGGATATTTTAGACTCTATGAAAAAATAATATATTTTCAAATGTTTTGTTTATATTAATATTTCACCATATGTCTCTTCAGTGAGAAGGTTGGTTTTCCCTACTGTCTATATTAAGGAAACAAAATTCTGTTATTCAAGGCACACTGACATGATGGCAAAAATTATTATCTGTCAATGTAATTTGTTCTGAGTCCATTTCTTTTTCTGAAGTCTGTATAAAAAACTACTGATGATAGCCAATCTGACTATCTTTAAGTTTGTCATTTAGTGCTTAAACAAGTCTCTCACTTAGGCACTAGCAAAAAGGAAATGTTTTACAAGAGTGGACATAAATATCAGACATATCAAAGAAGCCCATTAGAAGCATCAAACCTGCATTATCTATAAAACAAAAATAAAGGAAAATAACAAACTCTTTTAAACACGAGTCGCCTGTACTGAATGTAGGTTAGATATTCTTCTTCTAAACATAATAAGTCTGCCTTACATGTATTTTTCAAATAATGACTACATAGAAAACTATTCCAGTTAAGTCTCCTGATAAACACACACAGTCTCTACAGTGTATGTGATCTAGTGGCCAACCTTAAGAATGCTTCAAAATCAAGACAGTTTTGATTTGCAACACAATTTTTGTGACCTAAACTACAAAAGCTCTGATAAAGCAGAACTTCTTATAAAGTAATAATACAGATTGAGTGACAACAACTCCCCCATTTTCAAAAAACTAACATCCACAAAGACTAGCACATGTGCTTAATTTTGGGCACTGTATTCAGAGCATCGTAAAGAGTCATACCGCAAATTAAAAGATGAGATAAAATTAAAAAGATAGAGAAAAAAAATTAGAGTAAGTGAAAAAAAAATTGGAGTAAGTGAAAGCAGAGTTCAAGCTGTGAGACACAGAAAGCAAAGAAAAAACCATACTCCAAAAACCTCAGCTAAAATGTTTTTAACATATTAAACCAAACAACAATGATCCCAAGTACAGAAAGCAACTGACTTGCACTTTGCTGACACATAACCAAAGCTCAAACATCTGCTCTCCTGTGTGTTAGTTCAGCGTGCGTGAAACCAACATGCACAGAATCATGAGAAACTCAAGTGCAAGACATCTCCACCTGGCCCATTTAATGAAGTATGGCAAATGGTTGAGCAGGTTGAATGTGTAGAAGGAATATCGAGTAATCTCTGTCACAGTCCATACGACCAGAAAAAGAATAACGCTCTCCTCATTCTGGATCTGCAGAAGTATAAAGAACCAACATTTTCTTCATCCTTAGGCCTCTTTTCTGTGCAAACTGCAACAGACTTCTCTTTAAGATATATAGAACAGAACTAATACCTTGTAAAGAAAGAAAATTTTGGCACAAAAGTGATATGCTGAAACCATTACCATGCACAGTTCATTACCATATGTGATTACTAACATACAGACATTTGTCAACTGAGCAATCATCATCCATTATGCAAATATCAAAATATAAAACCCTATAATTATGCTTATTCTTTCTCTTTATTCTCTACCTACATTCCACCAGACTTTCTAACTATCCCTCTTCTGTTTATTGTTTGTATTCTTGTTTATATTTTTCCTCCTCAAAACAGTAAGAACAACAAAATGCTACAGGAGGTATGTTTTTCTCATAATCACTTTTTAATCATCAGCATTTCACTACTCCATTTCCTGGATTTTCTCTTACTTTTTATCTTGCTTCTTCTTCAATACATAATGTACGTCTCCATGAAACTTTAGACAAAAAGAATTGCTTTATATAACCTACTAACTGGAACTTGGTCACAGAAGATCAAGTTTGGCAGACTTCAGGGAGCTCTAAGATAGTTGAGGAGCTGGAGCACAGATGGCTCTCTAAATGAAGAGTAGTTGGTAGATCAGGAGCTTTGGGTAAACTCACTCAACAATCCCCTGTAAGATTTAAGTTCTGAGTCATTAAACTGCCTCATCAGTAACCAGCCCATCTCTGCTGTTTCAAAACACCAGTTCTTTTTCACAATGAGAGGACAAATAAACAAAAGTCCCCAAATACAAAGAAGGTACCTGGGGATCTATTACAAACACTACCTTCTGTGAGGAAAAATTACACACAAGTAATTTTCTTTCCTTTAAGAGGGGAGAAATTTTGTAATACACTTCAATGCCTGAAGGCTGAAAAGCTCCAGGGATGTCTGTGAAATAGAATAAAGCAACACAGGTTTTGTTAAAATTATAAAAAAGGGAAATGATTTTTCAAAATAAAATGCAACATGGTGACAAAGCTTAATATGTCTCCAAGATGCTGAAAATCCACAACTCTGACAAAAGTCAAAAAGAATTTAAGTGCTCATAAAATCGCACCCTCAATGTGTCAGTCAAAGAAGGTGCAATTTTAGCAGAAGGATCTCACCAATATCATAAAGAAAATGGAGACATAAAAATAGCACCAAAATCACAAACAAATAGCAGCAACTGAAGTGCAGAGACACCCAAACAAATATGCAAAGGTAAAGACAGAATTAGGCTGTTCTTTGCCTCATGCAATTAGAGACAAACATTGATAACTCAAACTTGGATTCATGTCACAGTGCTAAATCCAAGCAGAAGAGCTTTAAATAAGTATGCAGAGAATTCCTATCTGCTGCCTTGCAAATCTGCAGTCAAGTGGGGAGGTCTGGCTCTGGCTATTATCACTGACGTGCCTCTCACCACCTAAAGTGACCCTGAACATTCATGCCTGCTAAGCAATGACAGTGTGAAATACAATCAGACATACATTTAAATGTATTTCTTCTTGGACACAGCTTGGCCTACAGTAGTGTAGATAGAGGAAATAAAAGAAATTGCAGGATATGTTTAAGATTTAGTCCACTGCAGATAGTAAAAAAGGCAAAATGCAGTGTTACAGTCTATCTCACATGTAGATATTCAATATAAGAATCTTGTTAATCTTTGAGACATTTTGCCTTACAGAAAAATATAAAAAGTTAGCTTACACGGAAAAAAACCACCCCAAACCAACCAACCAAACAAAAAAAAAACCAACCCCAAAACAAACTGAAAAAACAAACAACGAGAAAAAAGCAAACAAGTCCTCTTGCAAAACGAAATGAAGATTTGATAACTGAGGCAGGTGCTAGGATAATTCATCTGCAGAAAGGCCTATGCCATCTGCTGGTGAGACAGTTTAATGGCTCAGCTTTCCAAGTTCTGAAGAAATTCAGGAGCACAAAACCTTTCACTTAATTTTTTTATATGCCTTTCATAGAAAGCACACCTCACAAACTGAACCTAACGTCCTACCTACTAGTTGTGAACTGCTTGCTTCATTCTACTAATGGATCACTAACCTTACAACAGCCACCCAAAGCCAGGCAAATAACCACTGTCATTTACACAGGTCCTTAAGTGCCACTGTGACACACTGGATGTCATCAAATGTTAAGATTACCATAACATTAAAATTTCGAGAAGGTTTCTAAAAAAATAGCAAAATCACAACCATGTTTATCCATGTGAATTCAAGACATAAATTTAAAGACATAAATTTACCTTTTATTTAGATTAATTCAGCAAGTGCTAATTAAAATTTTTGAAAGGGAACTGTTAACACTAGGGTAGTTTTGCTTGTAAATAATAGGAATAGTCATTGATTTAATTTAGGCAGACCACAGAAGGCACGACTCTGAAAACACTGCTGATTCACAGCTACGACCCAGACTCTGTCTCCTGGCAAGAATCACACAAATTCTATTTTGTAACCGTAACTTCCAAAATATGTAAAAATTCTCTACAGGAATAGAATGAATTTTTAGCTTGGTCTTCCTTGTGAAATGAGAAGGGTAGTAATAACTTTTCCTTAAAAGCAATCCAAACGTAATTTGCTCAGACACATACCTGTTTTATACTGTGTGCAATGAACCACACCATGAAGATTCTTGAACTCACTTGGACCCCAGTCACAAGCACAGATGTGCGAACTATTCCTTAAAAAGAGAAACATGTTATCTCTGCTCCACAATTCATGTTTTAACTAGCTACAGGAGAAACTAAAACAAAGAACTCACCAATTGCACAGTGGATTACCTGTAAATAAAAATAAGTCAGAGGTTACTGATGTGTGGCATGTTACTAGCTACCCTACAAATATGGCCTTTTGATATTAATATAAATCTAGGCTCAATTCTGGTTTTTGTCTCCCACTGAGAATCTTAAAAAAAAATACATGGCAGAGCCCTGGCAATCAGTGCTGGGATGGTCTCAATATCTCAATATCTGAGCTGTGCAAATACATGAAAGACATTTGTTTTTCAATTTAATTGTAAATATTAGACATTTAAATACTTACAAAGCACTTTATTCAACTAGTAAGCTTCTCTTCCTTTACCTTATTCAAAGAAGAATTTTACAGGACAGTGAAGAGGAAGTCACATAAGGAACGCTAAACACACAGCAATTTTAAAATATTCTGCATTTATTACAGATTAATAACATTATTATACTTTTGTCAATGACAGCTACAAAGCTTTAGATAAAATGTATTTTCTGGTCAGTAATGTTTAGCAAATGAAGTGCTTTTCATTATTTTGGCAGTTTTGAATAGAATTACTTACAGTGGAAGTTTAACATCACAAAAGCCTATATGCAGCTGGTGACATGATTTTAACAGTTTGAACTAGAGATGTTGTAGGCAGATTGAGAAAAAAAATTAAAATGGAGGTAGACATTCTTTGCTGTGCCTGGGAAAGAACTGCAAATGCTCCATAAACCCAGCAATAAAGCTTCATTCCACAGATGTACCAGAACTGAGACCACTACTGCACAGTTTGCAAAAGTATTACTTAAAGAATACTTTGCAAATCTTGCACAGACCCCACTGCAATGGATTACATGGGGTGTGTGAATCCCATCTTGAAATAAGCAGAAGCAGGAAAGGCACAGAAGGATAGTAAGTCCAGTATAAAGAATATATTCTTTATATATATTCAATCTCTGAGATGGTGATATCTACTACACTAGAGGGATGATCTGCTGGCTGTTATGCCTTCAAGACTTTGCCTTTTGCATTAAAGAGTCTCAAATCAAAGCAGTTCCCAGGCACTGATTTAAAGAAATATTAGAATTAAGTCTGAAAAACACATGCTGATTTCTTTCAAGTAATCACCTTGTCCCACCCCCAAAACTTCATTAAATAATAAAGTAAAAAGGACTTTTAGTACTAATATAGTATTTTTTATTTTAAATTCAGGATAATAATGTGTTTTGCCTATGATATGCAGCATCCAGTAAAGCAAACTAATGTTTAAAATTTACCTCAAGCAAAGCAAATGTCTGGAAAAATTTAAGCGTCTTTTGAACGCTTCTGAATAAGCCTCTATGTGTTCCTTTCTGTATATAAAACCGCACCATGGCAATACCTAATACCAGCCACCTATAAAAGAAAGAGAATGGATACATTTCAAATTAGAATTCTAAAAATATCCATCCATCATAAATAATTTAGTAGAGTATTTTTCTTCACAGGTTAACTTTGATTCTTCACTTGTTGGTGTTCTTAGATCATCAAAAAATATCTTTAGACATAAATAGTATATAATATTATGTAAACATTACACTCATCTCTTTACTTGGAAAATAATGGCAATAACTTGCTGCCTTCCGAGGACTGACTTAATTGAGGGAACCCCCCAAACCACCCATCCATCAGACTTTTCTCCAGCAGTGACTACATATTTTAATGTAAATTTTTATGTATCTATTAAATCCTTATGCATCTTGACTATTAAATACTGTTATTTGAAACCACATGATGAGCTTGGCACTGAAGTCACTGCTTGAGTTGCAAGTTTGTCAAAGTAAAGGACTGGAATTTATGCACATCAGTTTTACATTTTTCATCACTCAGCTCGACTCACTGATTTCAGGACTGACTAGTGATCTTAATGCTCCTATTTGTCCAAATGAAGGTATCACTATAGTTCTGTTTTCCAAAGTGTTGAGAAGTGTTTTAAAAGTTGACTTAAAAATCAGACTCCAAAGTGCTGAAAGATGGATGTTATATGCTCCTGTCTTCAAGAAACATATTTGACTAGCACATTTGAAGGTGTTGGATAAATTTATTTTGGTTTTTTTAAGGAAACTGAACAATGATGCCAACTAATAACCCTTCTAATGTAAAGAAAGAAAAAGAAACCCTATCTTTTAATCATAGTAGAATTTGACATAAAATTTAAATTGAAATTTAGAATGGAAATTGAGATAAAAAAATAAACATCTAAATTGTGGGTTGATTCCACCACATGCCCAGACTCTGTAAAATAATCCAAGGCATGAGGAATTCCCTCCATGTAATAAACCCATTTTTATATAATAAAGATTTTCAAAACAGTGTACTATATCTTCCTTAATCATGGGATTGACTGGGTAGAAATGGACCTTAGAGAACATCTAGTTCCAACCCCCTCTTGGGGACACCTTCTACTAGACAAGGTCACTCAGGACCCCGTCCAACCTGGCTTTGAACACTTCCAGAAATGGGGCATCCAGGAGTTCTTTGGGCAACCTCTGCAAGTGCCTCACTACCCTCTGAGTAAAGAATTTCTTCCCAATATCTAATCTAAACCTGCTTCCTTTCAGTTCAAACCCATTATACCTTATTCTATCACTACAGGCACTTGTGAAAAGTCCCTCTCCAGCTCTCTTGTGGGCTCCCTTCAGGAACTGAAATTATGTCACCCTGGAGCCTTCCATTCTCCAGACTGAAAAAACCCAACTCTCTCAGCCTTTTAGACCTATTCCACGTTCTTAAAACATCACATTAGCAAGAAGACTGAAAACTTCAGGTTACAATCCAAAAAAACTAAGAAAGTACAAAAATTCCTTAACATAGATAGGCAGAGCAAGAGCTACGGATGGCTATTTTGAGAGGTAAAAATAAAAATGAAAAATGACAAAGATTTTAGTTTAATGTCTTCTCTGAAATTGCTGGGAACAATTACTCAGTGCTTTCATTCTCCACAAAGCCATGGCAAGTATATTCTGCAGCAACATGAACTCTGGCTAAGGAAAGGCCCAAGTGACAAAGCAGAAGGGCTTCAGAAACACTCAGAGACAGACTCAGAGAGATTATAAACATTCAGAGAAATATTTACATAAACATTTTGACAAATATTTAACTCATCCTCCTGCAGTCCTCCCTGAGCATAAGGTATAGGCTAGCACTGGAAACAGCAATGTTTGTTCAGACCCACTCTGCTGTAAGATGGTGAGAGCCGCCTGGATCCTGGCAGCTCCCCGCTCACCTCGCACGGCACGGACCTGTGTCAGCCCCTTAACAGCTCCTGCACGGCAGGCACTGCTGTGCAGCCGCTCGGTGTGCCCCATTCCAGCACTTCATGACAGCATTTCAAACTCACATAGAGTTAGTCAGGCTTCCCCACACAGCAGGAATGATTCCCCTCTCTGATCCCTTCTACTTTAAGCCCGTGAATCTGATCTGTCAGCGCTCCAAAATTTTCCCCTGCAAGTGTTACTTAGATTTTATAATGGATTTTAAATATGAGTGCATTTATTTCAGGTTGTCTCCAACCACTGTGGAAACAAAGAATTCCTGGAATATCACTGGAAGTCTTTCACAGTGGAGCTGCCTCGTTTTACAGTGAGGTGTTTGACAAGAGGAAGGTGATAGTGAGTTCCAGCTGGCAGCACAAATGTGGCAGCAATAGCTCTGTATGTGACTTACACTGAGAAGTCATAATATATTTAACCTAACAAGGTATTTTCTACATCTCATTCCACAACCGAAGCATAATCATTGCAGAGAGAAATAATCTTGGACTACACTCAGAATCAAAGATGGCAAGTGTATTTTTCTTAAAGGATTTTTTATGTGGACATAAATTTCTGTAGATAGATTTATTCAGCTGTCAATGCCTTTGACTTTGGATCACAGGAAAGTCCTCGTACTGATTATTACAAATCACCGGGAAATGGAATACACCTTCTGTAATAAAGGCAGCATCTCCAGTTGGGACTTTCAGCAAAACTGGGTATTGATCTGCCATTTTAGTCCCTTAAATCTGTTTAGAAACAAAGATAAGCTGCAGGTTTTTTTATTAGAATGGTTGTTAACATAGAGTTATTCATTAGTTTGTTAAAACAACAGAAACATTTTGCTATACTGCACTACCTGGACAACTGGACAAATATACTGTTCTAGTAAAATATTTATCCTGCGTAGTGTCTCTGTTAAGTATACCTGTATTTCAAAAATGTATTTTTCTCTTAAATTGTACCCATAAATGATTATTAGAATTTATTCCTACCTCTTTTTTTTTCTGTTTCCACATAAAAAATCCAATTTTGTGTGTCTTGATTTATTTTGATATTAATGGAAAATGAGAGAGAAGGAAGTGGGAGATACTGATGCAGCACCTAAGGTCAAAACTAATATGGTTTGATAATCTTTTAGAGACATATAAAAGTCAGTGGCAAGAGTCAGTGTTCATTAACAAATTCACACATGGAGCACAAGACTGGTAATTCAATGAGGTAACATTAACCTCACGTAAAAGCACTTTTCAAAAGTGCTGCAGTAATATATGAACAGACTGTAATACATACTCAAGATTCGCAGTTGCTAGTGAGAAGAAAGCCATTACGATCACATTCCTGGCTTTCTCCAGCAATGCTTGAGCTCCTGCCCCAACTGCGGCATGTTAGCTTTACTCTATGGGATTCAAAGGGCAGTGAGACCACCCATTAGTAAACAAAGTAAAACTGTTCTCATGATGACTATCACACTAGAAGTTGTACATTCTTTCATTCTTAGCTTTCTTTTAAACACGTGGAAATTAATAGGTGGAGGCTTTTTCCCCCAAGAGTTAGTGAACAGTGAAAATTTTCAAGAAGTGAGAATATGTTCTTCGAGCACTAACAACATAAACCTGTCCTTACGATCTGTTATTCAAAATGCCCTCTTTCCTCACAGCAAAGCCTCGCAGCACGGAGCACAAGCTCAAATGAACCTCCCGGGCTACCGTTCTGCCGCCCCCGGTCCCCGCTCATCGCTCCTGCCCGCGGGCCGGGCTGCCTTTGGACAGCTCTGCTTGCCGGGAGCCGGGGCGGGCTCTGCTCGCTCACAGCCAGGGCACCGACCCGAGCGCGCCGCCCCTCACGGGACCCCGGCCCTGGAGCCCCCGGCGGCACCGAGGAGCGCTGTCGGCTCCCCGCGGGCGGCCAGCAGACCCGTCCGCATCCGGCGAGGCCGGGACGCGGCTCCCCCGCCCGGCATTCCGGTCCCGGCTATACTTAACCTCCGCGGCGGGCGCGGGGTGACGCGCCGGCGGCTGGCAGCGCTGCACCGTATTAGGCAATGCTCGGCAGGCGAGGAGAGCCCCGCTGCCGGCAGCTTCCCCGCGTCCCGGCTCTCCCGCCCGGCCCCGCCGGGCCCCCGCCTCGCCGCCCCCGCTCCGCGCCCCGCGGAGGCACCGCGCCGCCCGCGCCCGCTCACCCCGCGGTCATGGCGACGTTGTAGAAGATGAGCCATGTCGTGGCCAGGACGCCCAGCTTCTTCTTCTTCTTGCCGTTCTCCTTCTCCTCCACCGCGCCGTTGCCGCCTCCGTCCTCCTCGCTGGACGCCATGGTTCCCCGGCCGGGAGCGCGGCGCGCACGGCGGGGAGGAGGGGCTCCCTCCGCGGCGGGGCTGGGGCCGCGCTGACAGCCGGACCGGGCGCTGTCTCTCACCCCATCTGTCTTCCCCGAGGGCCGCTGCTGTCGCCAGCGGCTCACATGGCCCTGCGCGCTCCTCCCTCCGCGCCGCGGGTCTCCCCGGGTCAGCCGGAGCCTGCGGGGGCTGGTGAGCCTCCATCGGCGGGGAGATCCTGCTGGGATGGTACCTGGCGTCAGGCAGCAGCAGCGGGCACAGCCTACCTCAGAAAAAGTGTCAGAAAATAGCGCAGTTCTTGGAAACACAGAAATAGGTGTTTGAGACTGGGAACACCTGGGAGTCTGGCCAGAGATCGACGGGTGGGAATAGGCCCCCACCTCAGAGGCCAAACAGCCACCTGCCAGGGTGACCTCGACAGTCTGGTAGGTCTCCATAAATACCACCCTCAATACATGAGGAAGACTAAGGCTCCCACCTGAGAAGGGGAAATTTCTTCCTGGGTGCTGAAGAGCACCCAGGTGGCAGACTGAAGGATGAGTATGCAGGTTACCTTGTCAGCTCTCTGTGCAAGTGTAAATGGAAGCTATGCCAGCACAGGTGACATTGCTGGGACTGGCTCTGGAAGGGGGACAGCCTTAGCCTGAGCTAATGTGACATGATGCTTCAAAAGTGTGGGCTGCACCCACTATCTTGACACCTGGCACAGTCCCTGCTAGCCTGGGGATGTAGGCTCCTCATTTCCACAGCTAAGCATGGTGACCATGGCCTCTCTGCCCAAATACCTCAGACACAGGCATATGCAGACAGAAGGATTCCAAAACTGGGTCAGGATATCTTTGAAATGCTCCTTGTTCAGCAGTATTTAAAGAGTCCAAGTCTATCTACTTTAGAATGGAGTGGGTATTTCAAGGCTGAAGACACCTGGATGTCTCAGGTCGAGGGCCTTCATGTAAAGATAAGCAGATGTGCCAAACAAAACCTAAGTCTCCCCCTCCTCACTAAAGCACACCAACAAATGTTCATCTTTCAGCCTCAAAACACACACCCACTGGCAACAGCAAATGTATAATGTGAGAATGAGTAGTTGGCAAAAGAGCACATTATATATGTTCTTAGATTACACTAGGTACCAATATTACACATACACAGATGTTTTTTGTGTTCAAGTGATAAATATAATCCAGTTTGAGAATCCTGTAGTTAAAAAATCAAGACAAAGAATTTACACACAGGATTGAATGACCCAGCTCAGAATTTTTTCCAACACAGGTTAATCTGAGCCTACATGTCGTCTCAATGTGACAGCTATAAGTTGATTTAAACTTTAGTTTTCAAAAATATTTTCAATATTTATTATTTTAATTCTGGATATTCCTGCTATTTTACTTACATGTTTTCTCCACTTGAATTCCTCTTCTTTCTTCAAACCATTCTATTCTCTTCATTCCATTCACTTTTGGCTTTGACAATCTAGTGTTGAAAGAGGCATCAAAAATTAAACACATATTATGAGTAAAGTGGTTTTTTACTCATTTGATTTTGTCAATTTAGGAATTCATTAACTGATGAAGACTCTCTTAAATTATGATGCATGGAGAAAGGCATGACTCAATCCAATTTTTAATATCAGTTAGGGGCTTTTTTACTACTTTTAGTTGTCCTTTGCCACATTTCTTTTTAGATCTTTCTACAGCAGATTTGAGGCAACTAATCTATTTTCTTTCTGAAGTAAAAATTTTCCATTTTTAAATCCCTTCTTGGACGTTTTCCATGCTTTTGATCAGAATCTTTTGAAATTTGATAAGCAGTTTAATTCTCATCAGTTTCAATTTGATAAGCAGTTTAATTCTGTATTACTTTCCTTCCTTCCCCTATTTATTTGCTCAGATTTATTGATTTTGGGTGCACACATCTGTAATGATGACTGGGTTTGTCTTCAGTTAATGTAGTCAATTCAGAACTTAGGGGTGAGGATAAGTGTCTCAATGTGTTTGCTCTAATATTGTGGTTACTATTTATTAAGCTTACAGTTTCTCTTGCTATCACACCAGTCATTCATCCAATTGATGAAAACTTTCTGAATAACCCCATAATCTTTTCTTGGATTGAAATAAACTAAACTTTTTGTTACATTTGCAAGATTTGTCATCCCCATTTGGCTGTTTCCCAAACATTTATTAAAGTATTAAGCACAAAACATATTGCAGAACTTTCATAAACACCCCACTGCCGTAAATTTGCTGTAATAAAGTTGCTCCTTCTTTCTATTTCCCATGTTTTAATCCATGGAGATATTTTATTCCTTAATCTGTAACTACTTCATATCCTGGATAGTTCCTGTGTAACATTTTTTCAGAAGCATTTTCAAAACATATTTGTTGTGTTAATCCCGTTTTTTTTTTAATCTGGTTTTGTAATTGTATGTTCCAGGAACTGCAATTTATTAGTTGAAATGTAATTTCATTTTCATAAATTCCTACTGTTATTCTTTAAACCATGATATCTGTCAATTACAATGTATATATTTGTGGTTACTCGTCTGTATTTTCTGAATCCTTTATTTAAATTTGATAAAGTGTCAGCTATTTTCAAAGCATTAAGTACAGTATCTTTACTTAATTAGAAAGAATGTTTTTATAGTAGCAGAATTATTTCATCTAATATTTCAACTGTGGCTAGCACATTTTGATCCCTAAAAATCTCAAAATTATTAATAAGATAGATTTTCTTTACATACAGAAATTAATCAATAGAAGTGAATAAACTTATATATTAATTGCACTATCTAAATCAGCTTTTAAAATCAGGTATGACAGGCTCATCAATTGAGGTGAATTTTGTTGTCATTCAAACATAAACCAACGTTTCCAATAAATTTCAAGACAGTCAGATCAAGGTCTTTTATGTTGTTGGTGAGAGCATCATTGTGTTTCATATTCATTCTCAACCTTCCCTGGAAGTTTACCTTTATTTACTATAGCTCCAAATCATCAACGTTGCTATACTGTTACTATGAAAATAAGTGGTTTTCTTGGTCCTCCACATGATTGATACTATCAATATATATTTTAGTTCTCGATTCCAATTGCACACGCAGATCCTCAAAAGCTTATAACGCTGAATAAACCTTATAATGTTTTTACTTTCAATCTATTTCCAGAAATATGAAGTTAAGCTTATAAAAGATTATTTTCTATTGAAATGTTCTACAGTGTTCTGGGGTTTTTGTTACAAAATTTATCTATTCAATATGGAAACACTTCTATGGAATGAAAAATTGTAGTGCTCTGGAAAAATTATGACTTATCAGCTCCACTATCACAGGGGAAAGTCATCTACTATTGAACGCTTCAAGAACTACTTGATATGAGCCCTGCAGAATTACCTTTATACTTCAGACTAGTTAAATGTTAGGCAGTAACTTAAAATCCTGGCAAGAGGAATTTGTTAAAAAGTTTAACAGCTTCAATTCTGCTTGTTCTTCTGCCCTGTCTTCAGTTAAGGTTCCCAACACACTGCAAGAACAATGTGTTTAGACAACAGACTTTATATATACTACTTGCATACTATTCTAGGTTTATGGTATGTAGGAATCAATGAGATATTCAAGGATAAATGCAAGTAAACAGAATTTTGTCTAAATTAAACACTCTGTGTGTGTCTTTTTGTGCCTTCATCCAGGTGTGTAGATCTATTATTTAATTTACTATGCTTGGAACTTGATAGAAGATGCTTTCAAAAAATGTGATGTATAATGGATTGCATAAATCTTGTGGGAAGAAATAGAAGATCTCATATTTAGCACTTCTGAAGCAGTTGGAGTTTTTCACTGCTACTGCAAAATAAATGATTCATATTAAGCCTCTGACTGTACAGCTAAGTAGTCAGCAAAGGAAAATAAGTGTGATGAACACAGGCTGAAGTGGAATTTTGTATTTCTGTTATGACAATACAAAAATTTTAGTGTGAACATTTAAATTTTTTTGTACGGAAATTATTGATTCAACATATCCAAAACATACTGGCTTATTGAATGTTCTGAAAAGCACATTAAGTCTCGGATGCCCTTGTGTATTGTTCTATTTAATCCTCTCCAGGAGCAAAACCATAATGCAAACTGCCATGCTGAAGAACAAACACATGTTAAAGGGAGATGTCTATCCTGCTCATATGAGTTTGGTTTATCTGAGTTTTTGATTTATCCAAACTCAGTGTACTTTTTGCTATAATAGACTAATTAAACTCTTTACAACAATTATTTTCTTTATGGGATATTTTAGATACAATGTGATCTGCACAGTTGGAATCTTTGCACATTGCAGACTGGCTGTATCAAGAAGCTAACTCCACCTTAATATTCTAATTTTATGTGTGTATATATATACATATAATGATTAAAACTGAAATTAGTACTATTAACTTCAATTGTACGGTTCATGTGAGTAAAATAAAATACACTTTGAAAATTAACTGGGAGCATAAATATATTCTTAAATCCCTTTTCTATATTATGCAATAAAAGTAATATTCTTCCTTTAAAGAAGGTTTTCTATCTTGCCCAACAGATGTCAGGCAAATTTTTCACAGGGTTTCACAAAACATACTTCAATAATGTTAAAAATTCCTTTTGATTTTCTGCATATTTCAAATGTAGCTTGCTTGTGTGAGAGCTACAATCTCTACAGAGGAGACCACTTCCATTATTAGTTTCAGAGCAGGCACAATCTAAGCTTGTTATTGAGTTTTATTTCCAGAGCTTGAGTTAAAAAGGGCTCTTTATCAAGTGAGTAGTGTTCCAATCTGATGCCCGCTGTGGTCAGTAGGCCTATTTCTACTTCCTTCTTCAAAGAGTGGCAAAGAACAAAAAGATGAATTCTAAGCTCACCATTGGTTGAAAACTGGCCTGAGTTATCAGCAAGAAAAAGTGACCATATTGGGTGTAGTCAGTTTGGCCACACTGAGAACAGGTGTTTGTGCCAAAAAAAGCACTAGGACAAGTGGTTCCCTAGAGCAGTGTCAGGAAGCTGGCACAGAGTGATGCTCTGGCCAGCATCCCCAGGGAAGCCCAGGCACCCAGAGATCCCAGCAGCCAGCACCTTACAGGTTATTTGCCTTTCACAGATATATCACAATACATTACCATGAGACTACTCAAGCAAATAGCATAGACACATTTTTGTGTTTGACTTCAGTGAACCTGTTATTCAAAATCATTTAACAAAACTTCAGTGTAAATATGTGAAGTATTACTTCATGTGAATTGCTTTGAAATTACTGCTTTGAATTCAGAGAGGTTGAGGAAGATATAAACCCTTGTTTCTGGCATCTGTGTGCAAATGTTAACTAGAAGGTTGCACAACACAATTTTTAACGTGGTCAGGGCAAAATGAACTATTTCATGAAATTTATTAGTAGAATCTTTTGCCTAGTTCTAAGATTATATGGGTTTGAAGGAATTCCAGTTATATGCTTCATATAATCCTACTTGCATACTTCATAAATATTAAGGCAAAAAGGGACAATTAAATAATTTTATCCTGATTTCCTAACAGCAGACACCAGACTTACTGTATTGATGCGTTTCATATATTTTCTCTATACATAATGAAATAGATAAGAATACTGTAAGACATGCTGCTTGGACACTTGCAAAATATTAGAACATACGCATTAAGATTATAGATGGGAAGGAAATCACTGTGGCTCAGTAGCTAAAGCATTTACATGTGCCCTGTAACTGGGAAAAATTTTGTCTTCGTCATATCATCATATCTTTATGCAGTACAGCATCTTGTATGCCATCCAAAACATTTTGTACTTGCCCTGTCAAAGACAAAAGCTGTGATTAAATGGACGGCTGGCACTTGCTCTATTCTGAGCCTTTCTGTTTTCCTTTGATAATCCTTTCTTCACACCTTCCAGTTCCAAAAGCAATGTACACAGTGAACTATAATGAAAATGCAGTTAAAATAAAGGTCAGTGGGACTGATTCATGAGACAATCATTGTTCTTCATATCTGTCTCCTTGCTAGAAGTGTACTGGCCTTACTTTTTCCTGCATCATACACATTATTTCTACAATGCAGCAGCTACAAAACTAAGATATGCTAAAATAAATGGTCATGACAAATAAAATACCACCCCAGCAAACTGGAGCTGCAGTGGGCCTCCATGGCCTCAATGGCATTGTCTTTTTTTAAGAAAATGCTTGCCTAATGCAGATGGGTGTCAATTGAGTGATTGCAAAGAACATTAGAACTTCCCCAGCAGACTGTTTTTTCAAGTTGCTCCTCTTAGGTATCCTTTCCTACTGAAGACTA